>NC_090929.1:1193958305-1198958305 GCF_040938575.1 Ambystoma mexicanum
TATATTAACTTTCCATTTTCATTATGACCCTTGGTAACATACTAATGGGATAAAATGCCTGTCCCACCTGGGATTTACTTTAGAATACTTTACAATATACTCGCAGGTTATATTTCTGTCTACTTGGGATATTGCAATCTCATGAAGATATATATAATCACTGAGAAATCACATTGCCAAAACTAAAGAAATATTGACAGAGTATTGTTTTTTAAATCCCATGAGTCTCACGGTTAACACAAAACAAATATCAAAATATACATTTATCCATGAATAGTGATAGGCCCGGTGCACCAAAACATGTATGCAGTTCTCATTGCAAATACATCTGGAATTAATGGCAGTGGGTCGGCCTCAGTTGTATCTGGATTTGGTGACCAATTGTGCTCTCAGGATGCTGATAACGCAGAGGAGCCCTTGCCAATTATAGTTACTGGGCATCATGAATAAATTAGCAAGGTGTATGCATCTCTCTAATATGTCTCTATGGGGTGGGGATGGGTAGTATGTTACACACTTTCATCTGTTTTGATTCTGATATCGGAACCTGAGGAAGCGCTGGGTACCCCCCTAGTAGGCTCATGTGCCAGTTGTAGGGAGGCAGTGATTTATTTATTGGGACAGGATAACCTATTGGTGATTTATGTCAAGAAAGCCTATGCCTAGAGATAAAGTATGTTTAAGCCATATGTGACCAGTTTTTGGGAAAGTTTTTCAGCTTGTTTTCTGTGGCCCTTGATTTATTTGTTATCTTCGTTCATTTATTTATATTTGCATTTTACAATGTATTTTTAAAAGTTCGGATATGTGCATGTATTATTGTGCATGGGGAGCATCTTTCATTTATGTTAATTTTTTTAATGTTCTGGCCACATTACCCATACCCATACCCAGGCCAATCGCGTGTGAAACTACCCGCGCACCCCTGAAATACACGTACCCTGCTCTCCCAGGCCCAATCGCGTGTGAAACTTCCCGTGCACCCCTGAAATACACGTACCCGGGCCAATCGCGTGTGAAACTTCCCGCGCTCCCCTGAAATACACATACCCAGGCCAATCGCGTGTGAAACTTCTCGCGCACCCCTGAAATACACGTAACCAGCCCAATCGCGCGTGAAACTTCCCGCACACCCCTGAAATACATGTACCCAGGTCAATCGCGTGTGAAACTACCTGCGCACCCCTGAAATACACGTACCCCGCTCCCCCAGGCCCAATCGCGTGTGAAACTTCCCCCGCACCCCTGAAATACACGTCCCCCGGCCAATCGCGTGTGGAACTTCCCGCGCACCCCTGAAATACACGTACCCAGGCCAATCGCGTGTGAAACTTCCCGCGCACCCCTGAAATACACGTACCCAGGCCAATCGCGTGTGAAACTTCCTGCGCACCCCTGAAATACACTTACCCAGCCCAATCGCGTGTGAAACTTCCCGTGCACCCCTGAAATACACGTACCCAGGCCAATCGCGTGTGAAACTATCCGCGCACCCCTAAAATACACGTACCCCACTCCCCCAGGCCCAATCGCGTGTGAAACTTCCCGCGCACCCCTGAAATACACGTACCCAGGCCAATCGCGTGTGGAACTTCCAACGCACCCCTGAAATACACGTACCCAGGCCAATCGCGTGTGAAACTACCCGCACCCCTGAAATACACGTACCCCGCTCCCCCAGGCCCAATCGCATGTGAAACTTCCCGCGCACCCCTGGAATACACGTACCCAGGCCAATCGCGTGTGAAACTTGCCACGCTCCCCTGAAATACACGTACCCCGCTCCCCCAGGCCCAATCACGTGGAAAACTTCCCGCGCACCCCCGAAATACACGTACCCAGGCCAATCGCGTGTGAAACTTCCCGCGCACCCCCGAAATACACGTACCCAGGCCAATCGCGTGTGAAACTTCCCGCGAATCCCTGAAATACACGTACCCAGGCCAATCGCGTGTGAAACTTCCCGCGCACCCCTGAAATACACGTACCCAGGCCAATCGCGTGTGAAACTTCCCACGCACTACTGAAATACACGCACCCAGCCCAATCGCGTGTGAAACTTCCCGCACACCCCTGAAATACACGTACCCCACTCCCCCAGGCCCAATCGCGTGTGAAACTTCCCGCGTACCCCTGAAATACACATACCCAGGCCAATCGCGTGTGGAACTTCCCGCGCACCCCTGAAATACACGTACCCAGGCCAATCGCGTGTGAAACTACCCACGCACCCCTGAAATACACGTACCCCACTCCCCCAGGCCCAATCGCATGTGAAACTTCCCGCGCACCCCTGAAATACACGTACCCTGGCCAATCGCATGTGAAACTACCTGCGAGCCCCTGAAATACACGTACCCCGCTCCCTCAGGCCCGATCGCGTGTGAAACTTCCCGCGCACCCCTGAAATACACGTACCCAGGCCAATCTGTGTGAAACTACCCGCGCACTCCTGAAATACACGTACCCCGCTACCCCAGGCCCAATCGCGTGTGAAACTTCCCGCGCACCCCTGAAATACACGTATCCAGGCCAATTGCATGTGAAACTTCGCACGCACCCCTGAAATACATGTACCCAGGCCAATCGCGTGTGAAACTTCCCGCGCACCCCTGAAATACACGTACGCAGCCCAATCGCATCTGAAACTTCCCACGCACCCCTGAAATACACTTACCCAGGCCAATCGCGTGTGAAACTACCCGCGCACCCCTGAAATACACGTACCCCGCTCCCCCAGGCCCAATCGCGTGTGAAACTTCCCGCGCACCGCTGAAATACACATACCAATGCCAATCGCGCGTGGAACTTCCCACTCACCCCTGAAATACACGTACCCAGGCCAATCGTGTGTGAAACTACCCGCGCACCCCTGAAATACACGTACCCTCTCCCCGAGGCCCAATCGCATGTCAAACTTCCCGCGCACCCCTGAAATACACGTACCCTGGCCAATCGCGTGGGAAACTACCCGCAAGCCCCTGAAACACACGTACACCGCTCCACCAGGCCCAATCGCGTGTGAAACTTCCCGCGCACCCCTGGAATACATGTACCCAGGCCAATCGCATGTGAAACTACCCGCGCACCCCTGAAATACACGTACCCCGCTCCCCCAGGCCAGATCGCGTGTGAAACTTCCTGCGCACCCCTGGAATACACGTACCCAGGCCAATCGAGTGTGAAACTTGCCGCGCTCCCCTGAAATACACGTACCCCGCTCCCCCAGGGCCGACCGCGTGTGAAACTTCCCGCGCACCCCTGGAATACACGTACCCAGGCCAAACGCGTGTACAAATTCACGTGAACAACAGTTATACACGTACCCCACTCGCACAGGCCCTTTCGCGTGTGGAAGTTACCGCGAAACCCGTAATACACGTTCCCCGCTTGGCGTTTGCTGTTTGGCAGTTCGGTAAACTGGTCCTGGGTTGGTGCAGCCCTTTGCGCTGGATTGTGGATTTTGATGGCTTTTCCTTGAGTGAGGGCGTTCTTGGGGGCGTAACTGGCGCTGCTGCAGGGTCGCTGCGCCACTCTGCGCCACGGCTGCTTTTGGAGGCTTAAATCCATGAATACGCTGTGCGCGGAAATCGATTTTAGCGCACGCGAACACTGTGCGCCACCCGCGTGTGCCACTTTTGTGCGAATTTCTATGAATTACCCTGAAGGCCCTGATTCATGGATTATTTGCGCCAAAACAAATGGGATTTGTGCGCCATTCTGACCGCAAATCCCTGTTTAACTAATGGGGATTTGCGGGCAGAATGGCACACAAATCACGTTTTTTTTTGCGCAAATAATCCATGAATCAGGCCCTTTGTCTTGTTCAAAATTACGATTTTAAGTGCAACCTGGGGTTTCAAACTGCAGTCACCATGTTCACAGGCCCGGCACTTCACCACTACACCATATAAACTGGTGACAACTGATGAACAACTAAATGTGAAATGTTACATGTCGTTACTGCACTTTCAGGGAAAACATTTACATTGATTCTTGGGCTTTAAAAGGTGCACATTTTTTAATCATTTTCAAACCCTATTAGAACAAAATATCCCTTCCTGGTTTTTGTTTATGCTGATTTTATGAAAGGCAAACACCCATTTGTCCTGTGCAATATGTATGGTTAGCCAAAACCAATTAAATTAAATTTGCATATTTCATCTTGATATGCTAATTTCTGATGACATCACGTCTATTTACATATGTTAATGAGCCCTCCCCCCAACTTTTTTTTTTTTTTTAGGACTTGACCCATGACTGGCAAAATAGATTGTGGATGCAATTTCATATAAATGACTTTCAGGGGCAGTGCTAACGTATGTTGTGAACACAGGTCTCATGAATATGTAGTGAAATACTCCCATGTATTGTGGGTGAAATAGCATCACAACTGGATTTTTTCATGTGTTACCCTAGAGAACCAATTGTAAATTGTATGGCTTTTTACAACATTTTCCTCAAAGGTTTTGCCATAAAATTGACCATTTCAAAACATGATGTTAAGCTTGTTTCCTGTAGAGAACCCCACCCATACCTCTCACACTACTAGGCCCCCTCACTACTCGGCCGCTTAAACTAATTTGTGGGAGATGGTAATGCGTCTCCACTAGAAATGATCACCTGCCATCACTTGCCTTAAATACTGTACAATGCCAGAGCCCCCTGAGAAACCGCCCACCCTCCCCGCACAATAAATCTGCCTCTACCTTTAGCATGTGCATAGTATATAATTGTACTGGTCAGTGCACAGTGGAGGCTGGTAGTTTTGAGCACCAGGGGAAGGACGCGCCCATCCCCTCAGCACCTTACGTTGACAGCATGGTCATCTGTGATTTGCGTATACCTGTTGGCCCAGGTGTCACCGGGAGTTTGTGGCACAGCCTGGGCTTCTTTGATAAGTTTAGGGAGGAGGGCCCTTAGCTGGTCTTGTAGGCGGGGCCCCCCACATTTTGTTTTACGCTACTGGGAGGGGACCCGGGAAAAGGCGGGAAAGACAGTGGATAGGAGAGCACAAGAGCAGGTGCAGGCTATTGGATGTGAAGGCCGAGGGTGCCACAGCGGGGAGCCTGAGCCTCGGAATGCTATGCCGCTCTAAGTTGAACCACGGTGAGGTGACCCGGTTCTGCTTGTGCATGCTATTGTGTCAGCATGCTGACGCACACCAGTAGCAAAATGTCCGCTGTCTATTTCCATAGTGCAGTTATCACAATCTGGGGTTGCAATGTGTTCATTTAGTTACATGTTTTTGTGCACTGGAATGTAAAGATATCAACATATCTATTTAAGTCAAATATAGGATGGGGGGTTGGGGGGAAGTGGTGTGTGTGTGTGTGTGTGTGTGTGTGTGGTGTGTGTGTGTGTGTGTGTAGCAGCCTAAACAGAATCATGCATGCAGGAGAATTGTACACTTTGCAAACATCTGTCGTCAGCTGTGATCCAACATGAAGACACCATTTTACAGAATTTGGGGCAAAAATGGAAAATATGACATGAGGGTTTGCGAAAACCAAAAAGACAACATAACATTGCACCCCTCAAGCAGAAAAGAAAGTGTGATGGCCAAAATGTCCCCTTGAATGCGGAGCAGAAAATGAGCCCATCAGTTGATCTACTGCCAGGGTGGAGGCAAAAGCAAAATGGAAACCAAGCATCACAGCATGTCAAAGACAAGAACATACCGGACGGGGGGTGGGAGGGAAGGGGGCAAGAGAAAATAACACACAGCGAAGCAGTGAAGCAGAGTTACTTTGTAAGTAACAAGTGCAGAAAACACAGCCCCACCCTGCTTGGATCTGGTCTGGGGGCATACCTAAAACAATCTGAAACAGGAGTCGTATGTTGTCTTATTTTGTCTTATTTTGTCTTATTTTCTGCTGTAGTAGTAATGTTTTAAACGATAACGAGCAATGCTATTGAGTTTAAGACAGGAACAAACATCTGCAGTAATGACAAAGAAAAGAACCATTCCACAAGGTTACCTACACAGCACACATCCCTCCCGTCTTCACTCTACACGTGCACTGTGCATGCCCTGTGCAAAGGGTTTGCCCCCGAGAATCAGGCAAACATTTGGCACTATGCAGCAATGGACATCGAAGCAGCCAGATTTATATTCTAGGTTAGGCTTCACAGTGTGCCCTACTGTGGATAATGGGGGCTCAAATGGGAATGGGTAATGGTAAACTGAATGGGAACTTACCGGGACCGCATTGGTCGGAATATCCCGGTAAGTCCCCATTCAGCCAGACCGGACCCGACCCGGGTTTGGAGGCAGCCATGGCGCTGATAGCGCCATGGCTGCCTCCAAACTCGTAATGACTGGCTACAAAGTCAATACTGCTATTAGCAGCCACATTTGTCAGCTCTGTCCCCCGTCTCCAGGCCCCCTATATCCCTCATGCACCATCTGCATTAATTCCTCGCCTTGCAATGGATTACATTCTGATCAATCTGATTGGCTGTCCAGCTCTTGATATTCTAATGAATTATTTTTAGATACTTTCGATCTACGCCAGTACGATGGTGGGCCAGTAGACATAAGAGTTCATGGTAGCACACTTCCGGTACCATGTTTTTTCCCCTGCAGTATGGTCATTCAAGCCAGGTGACTAGAACTGGCCTATACAGAATGAAATGTAATGGGGAACTGGCCTAAAAACAGATTTCTTCATCAAGGAGCCCTTGCCAAACTTAACCTGCACAGGTGCCTGAAATTGGAGCAAGACTAGGAACGAGAGCTGACAAACCTTCAAGGGTAAATGGCCTACGCTAAGACACCATTTTGTCAGAAAAGGCAGGCAGGAAAGTTAGTCACGCGTTGGATATTAGTTCTTTTTTCTGGAGCAAGTCCAGGGCAGGTTTTATGAAATGGCGTCTTGGCTAGATTAGTGCGGTTACTGTTCAACAAACCTAGGCCCCACCGGCGGTCACGCTCAACAGAGGTGGCAGAACCGGGGTACACTTGACTTTAAATAGTCCCTTATATTTGAGGGCAAGGACCACATTGCCACCCAAATAACCAAAGATGCTTCCATTACACCTGCTCTTGGAGCATCTGATTGCTTTACTTAGTGGTGAGCCAGAGGGAAATTGCTTTGAAGTCATAATGTTTGTGAAGGCCCCAGGAAAGAATACAATTAATGTTTAATGCCCATAGTTAACATCTTAGTGCAGTTTCTATGTTGCTGCCAGAATGATGGTAATGATTGCATAGTGAAAGTTAAAATAGAAAATATTTCATGGGGCAAGTTTATAATGCGCCCTTACAGTGCATTCATGAATATATAATGAGTATGCTATCACAGGTGTGGCAACATTTTACCAATGAGCACCTTGTGTGTGCACTGGCACCCGCTTCGTCATTCTATACTTAATGAGCGATTCACCAGTGATCACATGGCAACCCCACACAGTGTGTTTAAGCAAACTGTGGACGCCCCAATGATTCCCTTGTGCTGTGTGTGATGCTGAGATCTTTTGCTGCGAATGTTGGTGATGAAAAAAGGATTAGGACGAGATGAATTCCCTCCACAAGCACACTGGCGTATTCTAAACACTTGTACAAAAGCCAGGGTTCCACTCATGACGAATGTTCTGGATATATGCCTTTTATGAACTGAAACATGTTGAGATCAGACTGTTGAATGAAAATACAGTGACTAACAGATGCAAATAACCACAGAGTGGTATGCAAGAGAACATACTATCTAATGAGACCGCAGTGTTTAAATCAATGTAAACAACCACAGAGTGTTACGTGAAAAAAACCCTCTGGAAATGTGTTTAACTAACGAATAATCAATCCAGATGTTTGGTGTTTTATGTGATTTTAGTGAATTAACTGTATAATCAATAATGTTTTTTTTGTGATGATTAAATTGGTTTTAAACCACTGAAAGAAGTCTCTTGCAGTTATCCCAACCTTACAGACAAGCCTCTATCTTTTCTTCTTTTGTTTCGCTGAGATATGCACACCACGCAGCTGATGTCGCTGATGCGTTTGCACAATTTGACAGGCGTAGTTTAGGGGTATCATTGGAGGTCTCAAAAGTTTGTAGTAGACACAACCAAGTGGCTCCCAACCAACGACTAATATCACTCATTATGTCTAGAGTGGCCACAGGGCCAGTAGGGAAGTGCTAGCTACACAATAATGAGTGGCTCGTTGCAGAAGTGTTGTTACACTTGTGGTGCATATCAATGATGCATTCATTAACGCATTGTTACATCAGCATAAAGTGATAGCAAGACATATTGATGTGATATTTACTGACTCTGCTTGAGTCAAGGAAAGGGGTGGGATTGAAACCCCCCTTTTTAGGACATAAATTGCATGCGGTTAATGAAGGGGTGGCGCCATTACAGGTGCGACCAGAACATTGCACACATTTTTTAAATTATTAAGAAGTAAAATTAAAAGTAGGGAAATGCCTGTACTTCAAATTTGTGAGGTTCATTTAAAATATGGTAACAAAGTTTATTGATTGATACACACAAAAGTACTGCTGAGATCAATACATCATTTACATGGGATGGCATGCATATTCTCGTTGAGTACTTTCAGGCGAACTACTCCATTAAACAGCTTACAGTAAGTTCATACGTGACGTTGTCAGCCAGACAGTCCTGTCACCATTATGTGATGGTGAGAAATTCATGCTCACATTTTCCAAATATTCAAAACTGAGTGTGCTTTATGGAAGGTCCTGAATGGCTCAGCCTATCAACATTGAGCATTTCTGAGTAGTTCCAGGCGCTATTACTCTGAAGTCGCTCAGAATTCCTCTTTCCTAGTTGGCTGGGCCAAGGTGCATGTCCTCTGTGCCTGTACCTCGGACCCACTTCACTGCTGTCTCCCGCTCCTTGCAGCCTCTCTGCCCCGAGTTCTGTGCAACCGCCATGATGTTCTTAGGCCACGATGCACTCGCCTTCACTCCCTGCCCGCGCATGTCTCTCGCAATGCTCTTTTTTTCTCATTGCCTCTTTTAACACCCCTGTCCTGCTTGTTGGGGGGGCTGCTCCAGACTGCCGGGCAGCCCCCATACTCATGTCGGGGGGCACCTGACGGGACACACTGGTGCGGTGATCACGCCACGGACTCCTGGGTGGGGGGCACCCCACCCGCTCTGGACCACCGGAGCGCCACACGTGGCTGGGGGCACCCGGCACACTGCGGCCCCGGCTCTGGGGGCACCCAGGCCGCGGTTGCCACCCTGGCCAGGCTCACATAGCAGGGGAGACACACAGGGATGGTGTTGCCCGGCAGGAACACCGCCCGGATGGCGTTGCCCGGCAGCGGCACCGTCCTCGAGCTGGGCGTCGTCCATGGGCCCAGCTACTACAGTGCAGCACCAGCATGGCGCTGGCAAAAGAACGACACCGGAGCCTCAAGATGGAGTGACTGACGAGCCAGAAGCGGCCACGTGACCAATTACAGCTTCTTGGGGGCTACCATGCTCCCAGGAGGGGTCACCATGCAACACCGCCCACACCCTCTCAGTGTAAATAGCTTGAAGACCGTCCAAGGCATGCATTGACCGCCATTAAGTACCCAAAGCCCTACTTAAGTCCCTTCCCTCGCTCAGGGCATTATGTTGGGCTTCGCGGGCACTTAATTTCCGCTACTGCCCAACCATACGGATTCTATGGTTTAATTGTGAAATACAAAATGGCACGAGCTACATACTGAAACATTAATGCAATGATATGAAAAAGTAATTTTCAAAAATCCAACAGAATGCATTTATTTATCCCTTTGCAGGGTTGTCCAACTCCAGGCCTCGAGGGTGAATCCGTGCCAGGTTTTCAGGATACTCCTCACTGATATTCATGTGATAAATTTGCATACAATGATTCTAAATGTATGCAACCCTTTCCTCATGAATATTAATGAGGGATATCCTGAAAACCCGTCAGGATTCCGGCCCAGAGTTCCTTCTACTTTACGTAAATGGATTAAAGGCCTGGAACAGACGCATGCAGCTCTGAAACCTCTGCCTCCCTGAGGAAGGATCCTGGCCCATGAATCAGAAAGGCAGTGTGACCAGAAGTTAAGACATCTGCTTCATAACGTTGAGATCAGACAGGCTGCGGTTGAATCCCACTGGCGCCACTTGACACAATGAATGCATTTAAGCAAATGAAGACAGCTTTTTTTGAAAAACTCGTTTAAACCAAAACTTCTAGTTCATCTTCTTTATTCTTTAATGTGTTTTTGAGATGGGGCGGCCTTTAATATCTTTTAAGATGGGTACCCTTTTAGATTGACAGGGGCATGGGTGCTACAATCAGCATAGGGTTGGCACTGCCACTGCCCCCTTGGTGGAATTGAAATCAGAACACTTTTCCAGATCTATAGCAGGCCCCATCGTGTGTGTTTGAAGTCCTTATTTTTAGCAGGGGGGTTAGGACTGCGATGCACCTCCTGCAGACTGCGGCTGAACCACTGGTTGTTTCTGCTCTGCTTTGGAGCCAGAGGTCAGTCACGGGCAACGTGGTCCAAGCCTACAATTTTAGCATATGATATTTTTATATTTCACTCTAAGATCTGTTCTATAAGCTGTGGATGGTAGTGATTGTTTTTTTATACTTGATTTAAATTTCTTTATTTTGCACGGAATTCAATAAGGAGTTGCTGTTGTCAATATACATAGAAATATTGCAGTGTTCGTTAACCAGTAAGCAGAGGCTTGGACAGGGTAGGGCCTGGGTGGCAAAGCCCAACCAAACTCTGTAACTGCCCACTCAGCACGCAGTGATGTGTCCACATTTACAGATTTCACTTAGCAGGCTGAGCAGTAGTGGGCGCTCTCCGGCTCCCGGCTCCCTACTCCCTAGTTCCTGTCTTCTGCACAGAGCACAGCAGCCGGAAGCCTACAAAGCAGATGAGGAGGCAGCGTTGAGTCTGGAGGGTATCAGGCAAGGGAAAATGTGTTTTTGTAGGCATGCGTGTTTGCAAGGATGCTATGTATTTATGGATGTGTGTGTGTGTGTACCTATGTATCTAGGCAAGGGGGTATCTGTAAGTGCACACATATGAATGAATGCAGTGTGAATGGTCCACGTGGGTGCGCGTGTGAATGCAGTGGGAATGTTCTGGATACTCATATGAATGACAGACGGTGTATGGGTGCGTGACTGGTTGGGGAAGGTGATTGAATGTGTGTGTGTGTGTGTATCTATGTGTGTCTGTGGATGTGAGGGTCAGTGGGTGAGTCCTGTGTCCCTTTATGTGAGGATGGGGCCCGAGCAAGGGTATTGGATCATGAATATTTATTGACAGGAGCATGGCATATTTTACTGGTGTTTTTGGGCAAAGCAAATCCAACTTGAGTGTTATTATGTGAAGGAGGGATTGGGGTGGGGTACTACAGCAGGACTGGCTGCGTACTAGTATGGCATTGGGGGAGCGGGGATGTGTGCAGTCCGCAAGGCAATCTTTTGTTACTGTGGCATGGTATTTTTTACTAGTGTTAGGGGCAAACGCAACACGATGAGCGTTCTTATATGAAAGTGGGAGATTTGTGTAGCTAGCAAGGACATGTTTTCTTACTGTGGCACGGCTTAGTTTTTTACTGGCATTAAGGCAAAGCAAACATGAGTATTTTCTCATGTGGGAATACTGGCATATATAGGTGCACCAGAATGGACAGTCAGTATGAAAATAATGTTTTACCCTGGCAGTGTACCTGCATATAAGCAGGCAAAGGCATTAGGGAAATGCGTTGGAAAGTGCTCCTGTGCGCACTGTTGGTGATTTGGCATCCAAAGGACGTTTTTCCTGTCTTACCCTTCAATACTGATTGTAAACTGTGTGCCTTTTTAACTAATCACATAAAGTGTACTGCAAAATGCACCATCTCAACTTCATTTAGAAAATAAATTCAGTGGGCCAAATCCCTCCAAATTGCATTAGATTTTTTTTGCACTCCCTCGCTACACTTAGCCGCTCTTGCCCATTCAGCCAGAGGCACAACAAGCACCCTTCACTCTGCAGACTGCTCTTAGGATGGGCCCATCAACATTAACACCAGGTGCCACTTCTAACACAATCCCAGCTATATCTCTGTCAATAAGACTCAGGTCTGCAACCTTTGGCTCTCCACATTTTTTTGGACATCCATGTAAACCCTCCCGATTTAGGCGGGAGACAGACGATTTTTCAGTGTAAAATGTTAATATTATTAACATTCTCCCGCCTAAAATAATTCTAGCTCCAATTCATTCCTATGGGCAACTTTATGTCTCCCGATTTCTCTGATTAAATCGCCCTCCCAAGTGCCTCGGAATGCTGGCATGTATGGTTTTGGGCTAAAACTACCATCAGCTCTAGCAAGCATAGTCAATTGTAAGGGATCACATGAGTCAAAGTCCAAAACATCTTGAGAGCTGCACCTGCAATATATATTTGAAAACTACAAAGGTTAATGGGTAATGAAATCTAAGCACGGCACCCAGGACTCTTTTCATTTTATTGCTTATCGTGCAAACCTATCTCGAGACCAGCCTTCACAACAGGAGGGTGCCGAGTTGCTTCACAACAGGAGGGTGCCAGAACTGGGCTTGGCAGTTTATACAATAGCGCAGTACTGTCGGCAGAGGGCGCGAGGGATTTGTATTCGTCCGGCAGTTTTTGTTGGTGAAAGAACCATGTTTTTACATTTTTGTGGAACTGGAGGGTTTTGGGGGCATTTCAAGCTTCTGCTGGGATTGGGTTCTGGATGTTTGGGGTGTCGCAGGAGGAGGACTGATTGGCATCACATGTGGCAACAGTGTATGGACTGAAAGGCTGTGGTGCAAGGGTGACTGATATACTTCCAGCTTTAACACCAAATACATGTTAAGGGAAGGCTCACTGTAGACACAGAACGTTTTCCTATGGGATTGCGCCATTATAAAACAATCAGCACCCCGGTGGTCTTGTGGGGTGTTCCCTTTTCCTGTGCTTTAAATGTGGGCACATGCCCCTTGGATAAGCCTGCGTAGGTGACTGGAAAAGCACCAAACAATACACCGTACATTCTGCTGAACCGGGGCCAGATTACAGACATTTTGCCCTGGTTCAAGTGCAAAATTTGCTCGTTATTAGCACTAGGGCAAAGTTTGCCCTATTTTTAAAAACAATGGGCCACATTAGAAAAAGATAGCACCTTAACAAGTGCAGTTTGGCTTATTAAAAGCACCAGGGTTAAAATTGCCACAGTGCTAAACAGATACATTTTTTATGCATTTTTGCATCATGACAATGCTTGCCCTAGAGCTAATACCATTCCGTATTAGCACTAGGGAAAACTTTGCCCTGGTGCAATAATGTAGTGAAAATGCATCTTTTTTGCACTAGGGCAATTTTTGCCCTGGTGCTTTTAATATGCCAAACTGCACTTGCCGAGGTGCAATGGATTTTTAATGTGTCCCAGTGTTTTTAAAAATAGGGCAAACTTTGCCCTATTGCTAATATCATGCAAACTTTGCACTTGAACCGGTGCAAAGTTTCTGTAATCTGGCCCCAGGGCTGTACTGGTTTTAATTTGCGAAGCACCTAATAAACCAGAAAATGCTACATTTCCCAACATTTTCATGGAAAACGAACCTTCCAAAAAATACACTAGAGAAGCATAAACAAGGTCATAGGAAATGCGAAGTATTTCCCAGCTGGCGGATTGTGTCCTTTCATTTCTGAACAGGGATGCAAGACCCTGCAATACAAATTAATGGACAGCAAATAGCGCTGCCAAAACGCGCATGAGATAAGCAAGCGCGCTCTTGAGTTCCTGTAAAATGCACTGGCCTGGATAATCCAGCACAGGTCAAGGTTGGATATGGCCTGGCCTCTGAAGTCTGCCATGTGGACAATCAGTTCAGGACAGTTCAGTCCACACTAGTACAGACAGACCAGCATGCTCTTTAGATAACGACCCACGCCGGCTCTGCAGGCGCAACCCAGCCGACGCAGATGGACGAGGCCCCGAGTCAAGGCTAGTAGAGCCTCAAGTACATAGTGTGGCTGACCGGCCTGTTCTGTGTGGTGAAGCAAGCGTGCATATGCCCACGACTGTAGCTCTGTTTAACCTCCAAGTAAGGTCTGGGTGATGGATCTCAGCAGATCTTCTGAGTTTCCTTTAAGTGCACATGTTGCTGCTTTGCAAGACCTGTGATTTAATCAAGATCACTATTGTTCTTTTAAAAGTAAAGCGGCCTCTAAAAAGGGTGGCTCGTCTATAATGGGCAATGGGGCACCACCTGCCTGCTCCTGCACCTCCCTGCACATTTAGACTGTCTGGGGTGTTGCAGGCAGCAGGGCTGGACTGCCCCACCAGGACACTGGGACATCCCCCAGTAGGCCTCTGGCCGCATAGGGCCTCTTTGGTGTGGAAGGATACACGTGGCGTGAATCCGCCTGGGTGGTTTCTTTTGAATTGGCTGCCATAGGCGCTGCACATTTTTTTTGCCTGCATTGCAGGGCTGACGGCTTGTGCATGCGCTGGCGGGTTAGGGCACCGGGGATCCGCATGTGCCCTGCACACACATTGTGCAGTTCAGGTGCAGGGTCAGGTTGCAGGCAGCTGCCTCCCTAAGGGCGTGAGGCCTTCGGCTGGAGACTCGAAAGTAAGCAGGCGCTTTTAATGAAAGCAGTGCAGTTTGCCGCAAAATACACAGGTCCCATGGGCTACCACAGAGAGGTGCAATGTTACCCTGAATTTGTGTGTCAGCTTTATAGATATGTTAAACTCAATTCGCTTTTAATAGCACTGATCTTTTTTTCACTTAGTGGCTAAGGTGGGGGAGGGCAAGCGTCCGACAAAGCCGTGGCAGAATAGCTGAGCACGATGAAAGAACACGGGGTGATTTGCTGCACCGGGTGCCAGGGAAAGATATGGTGCTTTCGGCTGCATTGGTAAATACGCAGGTGGCAGTAAAGGGTGGTGTGCCAGTTTAGGGAGTGTTGGCGCACACTTGTGTACATGTAGATGACCAACTGCTCCACACACTGGCTCTTTTCAGGTCATTGGCATATTCCCAGCATAGCCTGTGCACCCACCACGGGACTTGGGAACATTTCTCAGCAGCCCCTCCCCCTAGAGTTCCTAGAGATAATATGTCATGTCATGCGCTTCCTTGGGTACAGTGGGACCCCGAGGAATACGAAGGATGGCCAGAGGGAGGACGAGCTAGAGGTGTCCGGTACGAAGCAGGCTTGGTGGGGTTTGGGGAGCACACCTCCCACTGATATGTTGCAGTGCCCTTCATTAACCTCATGCCACCACGTGCTCCAAACAGAAAAGAACCACACACAGTAAATTCCATTGCCATTTTCCATGAAGGCGAAATGCCTCTCGGCGTGCATTTTTTTTGTATTTTCGGTGGTACTGTTCATTTTAAACATATGCGTGAGGTCCACAGCGTGTTGCACTGCACACTGCAGCACTGCAGTCTGCCCAGAAAGCCAGTGCCAGAGACAGCAGCTTAAGCAGGGACACAGACTTTGGGCAGGCACAGGAGTGAGGGGGTACCCAACCAGGAAGACATTATTTTACAAGCAGAACAGAAATAATATAGGGATTGCGAATTGTGAAGGGTTCCAGCCAGGGAAAGGTTTGTGTTGGGATGATCTGGTGAAGAGCAGAGTCACGCCCCTTTAAGGGAGTCGAACTGGGGGTCACTAGGTAATCCTGCAGTCAGAAGTGGAAACGATGTGAGGAGAAATGGTCCCAGTGCAGCAGCAAAGGGGCGAACAATGAAGTGGCATAATGCTTTACAGTTATTTTTAACAAACACTGACATACTTCGAAGGTAATGTGTTTATGCCCTTAATTTACGGATTTTGAAGACTGGATACACGCAAAGGAAAAACACACACACACACATGCGCCCACACGCAAAACACAAACGCGATTATCAGTGTGCATGATTTTGTGTGGAGAGTTCATGTACTTTTTTCTGCAGGCACCAAAGTTATGTGTCTCAAACAATTCTCTGGTTAATCATAACTGCACATGTGCTATCACCATCTTTGTAATATTACATGTTATGGTTGCATGACGCTTTACATAGGAAAATAAGAAAACACACACTCATGCCATGATGGTTCATGGACATTTTCATGTGAAAAATGAATGTGTCCATTTTAATTTTCTAGAAGTCTAACATACAGCTATCCCTTTCCTGGAACTGAGGCACACCAAAGTCATTCAAACAGCATTGCCAATGCCAACAGTTTTGGCTTTTGTGTAGGTATGGGAAGACACTAAACAGGCACAGCCGTAGTGGTATATTATCTGCCCATTGTTGGTAGCAGGTGAAAAAGGTGGCATACCTGGGCATCTAAAGGCAGTGCCTGACAAAAGCGTAAAACGTATGCACTAACCAAAGATGTTGGTGTTTCCAATGCTTATTTTGAACAGGACTTCAGTGGCTTTGCCAATGCTTGTTTTCAACAGGACTTCAGTGAGGGACATGCAGAGTGCTTATAAATCGAGTCCCGGATGCAGGCCTAGTAAGTCATTTTGACTACACCAGTGGCATGTTTACAGCTCCAATTAAGTCATTAACTCTCAGAAGACTGCTTTGAACAAACACTGGCAGGCACTTTGAATGTAAAGTCTGATGGAATTGAATGTAAAGTTTGATGGAAGGGCTTGATGAAAGCGAGCTCAAAGAATTTCCACAAGGAGGTGTTTTGGGCGGGCAGAGGCAGGAATGGGTGGGAATGTCCATAGGGATTAGCATGGCCATGGGCAGGCAATGGATGGGCACATAACCAAACAACACCTACAGACTATCACCCTGATTCATGGAGTAATTTGCGTGTAAAATAGGGATTTGCGTGCCATTCTGCCTGCAAATCCCTGTTTGATGAATGGGGATTTGCAGGCAGAATGCCATGCAATGGGGATTTGCGGGCAGAATGGCACGCACATCACCAGAGGTGGACTGGCTGCTGAAAATGTGTAATATTGGTCCATTTTGAAAATTATTTTCAGGGCCTCTTTTGGTTCCCAGTCCACCCCTGGCAGGCAGAGTGCTTCGGCTCCTCCGTGCATGGTCAGAAATCCTGAAGCCCTCTGTGCTACCTGGTTCCTCTTCATGGGTGCGGGATCCGGAGGACCTTCATCATGGGAGGCGGCGAGGAGCCGTACCCGGACGGGGGCTGATGGTAAAAACAGATAAAGAATTTAGTATGTATGCCATGTGTGTGAATGAGTGAGTGTATGATGTACGGGTGGATGGATGCACATTTGAATGGGCCAGTGTACAATGTATGGGTGCGCTTGTGGCGCTTGTGAATAAGCACATGAATGTTGTGTGAATGTGGAAGTGACTTAGAGAATAAATGGATATAAATGGAAATGAGTGTGCACTTGGGTTTGTGATAGACTCAGGGTGCTGATTTTGGGAGGCTGTGAGAGGGATTGATATTCATGGCATGGCATTTTTCAGTGGGCCTCTATGCTAAATCAAGCATGATGAGTGTTATCATGTGGCTATTCTGGCATTTTTTGGTGCAGCCAGTCTAGCTATAATATCTTGCTGTAGCTTGGCATTTGTTACTTGGCACCTATGATAAAGGACCCATGACCAGTGTTATTACCTGCATATTTTGGAGCAGGCAGCACAGACATGCATAGTAAAGCCAGCGTGAAAATGCTTTTTATAATGACATGTATGCTTTTTATAATGACATGTATTGTGGGGAAAGGTGGCATGACAATACATCGAGAAATGCTTATGTGTACTGTTGATGGCTTGCATTTTTTGGATTGTCTCATAAGTTACCCTATTAAGCCGATTGCAGATTGTCTTGTTTTTTACCCAATTATTCACAGAATTTGTGCTGTATCATGAACCATTTTAACCTTGTATTCAAAACCACCTCCCAGCCTCCTAGCCGCAAACCCTCTGTTGATAGTGCTGGCTTCCTCCCTACACTTGGTGGGACATATTTATGCTCCTCCAATAAAAAAAAATCACTAAACTTCTCTGGTCTCTAACATAATCTATATTGCTCGAGGGTGATATCTGTCACTGGTGTCATTATCATGCATCACTAGACTGGTTTAAGCAATAATGCAGATCGCCATTTCCAGGTGGTAAAGTCTGGATCCTCTTCAGCTCCCAGGATTCTAGAATTCCATTCTGGCTAAGTGCCGAGTAGGACCATAGCCAGGCTGGAGACTAGAAAGGCCTCCAAGGACATCGGTAGGAAACAGTCATTATCCTGCTATGCTCCAGTCCTATGGAACCCCGTTCCAGTAGCAATCCTCCGGAGCACTCCCTGCCTCTTCCTATTCAGGTAAGAGCCGAAACCTCAACATTACTTCATGCCCATCAGCCAGATCCATCACTCTATGGCTCTGCTGGTCGAACCACGTCTGCCTCCACTTTGAGTTTCAAAACTGAGGGGAGCAGTGGCAACTGTTTGCAATAGGGGGGTTAACGATTGAGCATGTGACCATACCGTTTTAACAATGTATCTGAATCCTTAGAAATCGATCCGATAAGGGTTCGACCCTCACATGTTCTCTGGTGGGGATATGGTCCTCGTTAGATTGCCATCACAACCTGATTCCGCAGATCGCTTCGCTTGGTGGAGAAGCCGAGCTTGTGACACATCTCCACCCTATATTTCAGAAAAGAAATGAAACCCCACCCCTCTTCAGACAACTCTTCACTGATCCCTGAATACCCTAACAACCCTGATCCATAACATCTGAAATAGTTTCCAAGTTACACTACTACATCGCTTGGCTTGAAATGTATAAATCTGCATACATACATGCATACACATTTCTCAACACCACCACTGGCTGCTTGGCTGCTTGGCTGCAATGGGTAACTGCAAGGCACAACAGATCAAGACGCGGGCACCTGTGATGACATTGGGAAGAATGGCATGCTATTAATGTGCTAATGGCCCTTTTGTGGGTCACACCTCCCCGTTTTGTTGGACCTCTGCTTGCTGCTCATTATATGTCGTTGGGGCAGCAGACATGGTTATTATGCACATGGTGGTTTAATGGTAGAGCAAAATAATAATAAAAACAAATGTCTTCTGAACTGCTTTTCACTAATTGGATATAGCCATATATATAGATTGGTACATTTCTCGTAAAGACAGCGCTACATTCATAGTTGAGCCCTATTAACATGACAATAATGCACAAGAGAATTGCTTCAAAAGGCCATGGTTGTCATGTTTAAGTTTCTTACACCTTAAAATACATTTGTTTATTTATTTATTTGTATATTTGTAAAGGGCCCAAACCCTGAGGCACCAGGGTGCTGTTGCAACCAGTTACACGAAACAAACTTGGCTGATGAAATGCACATATTGGCATAGGTATAAAAGAGAATGCTGTTGCAAACAGTTACATGAAACCAAGAAGATTAGCTGATGCAATGTACATGTTGGCATAGGTATAAATGACATTAATTATGCAACAAGTTATAGGAGAACAAACAAAATTACCTGAAGCAGTGTACATATATGCATGGGTATAAAGGAGACTGTCAAGCCATAGGTGAAAATCAAAAACCAGTTGAGATACAGAGTGGGATGTATACATTGACATAGACTAGGCCTGTTGTAAAGAGTTTTAGGTGAGAGCTTGGCTTTAGGCAAAGAGCCAAGTTTTTAGATCCTTGCAGAAGGCCCAGTAAGAGGTTGCTACGGTCAGTTTTACATGTCTTAAAAGGATGTCTTAAAAGAATGCAGTGACTGATCTATCATCTAGGCTCACACAGATCCCTTGCTAATGGCAACGCCCATAAAATACTGCACTAGCAGACTTCCAGAAGGTATATACTGATTGTCTCACAATCTCTCCCCTACACTGAGCTACTACATAATAGGCACACAGAAATCTGTTTGCTGAAAGGCTGGTGTGCCTGTTGCCCAGTATACCACAAGTATACTTTGGCACTCACCCACACGTTGGGGGACGTACATGGACGGTAATGGCTCGCCAGCCCAAGCCTTGGCATATCCGAACAAAGCAAGGGCCTTGGCTAGGACTGTGGGCTGTTACTGCCCAGTACACCCCCCCCTCGACAAGGCTGTGATAGCTAATCGCACCCTGGGGTTTGCCCAGGGTGCAAATAGTTCATTTATTTTTGTTACCAGAGATGAGCTCTGCGCCTATTGGGCAATCCAAATCTCCCGTTAAAAAAAAACAAGACACCATAGGAAAAGGCATTTAGTCCATTTACCATTTGCATGGCAGCAGCCCTTGGTGGGAGGAGCACCGGAATGGGTGCACAAAGCTACAGTCAAGCAGGTAAGTGGGGAGAGAGGAAGGGGTGGGGAAGGGATCGGGATGTCTTTGGGGGTAGGTGAGAGGGTGGGGGTGTGGGGAGGCACCAGAGATAGTGCCTCCCAACAATCATGATGGCACCACACTGGGAAGGACCTCGGGTGGCCGGGAAAATCCGTGCAATATTCTGTGTGTGTTCGTATGCATTTCCAGGCACCTGATTGCCTGAGTGCCCTTCCCTGGGTGCAAATTTTCCATCTTGCCCTACAAACATTGTATGCAATTGTTTCAGTTTGCTCTACTATACAACCTTACACACAGCTAATCTCGTAGCCCACCCAGGCTTTCCACCCAACCAATAATTTTACGAGTTGGATTTTAATACTTCAACTGTTGCCAAATTGTGTTCTTATGTGACAAACTATCCTGAATTTTCCCTTCTTGGATATCTCAATTCAGCAAAATGCCCATAGTTAGTACCAGAGGCCCTATGCAAGTCTTCAACATCACAGAGCATGTTGACTGGTGCAAACATTTTTGCTGAAGTGAACCCAATTCCATGCCTTCAGGTCCCCCCATTTCCTTAGGCATCGGCAGCTGGATAGGGCTCTTTCCCCACTCCACTTTCTGAGTAATCATCTCAGTTGTTTTCTTTTGCTCATGTTTCTTCACTAATATCTTTCCAGAATAGATCATACTTTGTCAAACCTTTTCAACTGATTTCATTTTGTATCAATGACTTTTTCCTGACTTGCTCTTGCCACTCTTCATAGGAATTTGGGTTCAGACCTTTCCATTTATGGCAATCAGATACATTGGAACTGCAGCTAGGCAGTATAATAAAAGCGTCATTATCCAACGCCGATAGGAACCTAGTGGTGCCAGAGAATGAAATATTGTGCATACTAAATGGGTTATTCCCGTGGAAGCAAGCCCGAAAATAGAGCAAAAGGGCTGAATAGCTACATTTCACGGCCTTCTGCTATGGTCTTCAGCCTCTGTGAATAACCACATTTCACAGCCTTCTGCTATGGTCTTCAGCCTCTGTGAATAACCATATTTCTCGGCCTTCTGCTATGGTCTTCAGCCTCTGTGAGTAACCACATTTCATGGCCTTCTGCTATGGTCTTCAGCCTCTGTGAATAACCACATTTCGCGGCCTTCTGCTGTGGTCTTCAGCCTCTGTGAATAACATAACCACATTTCACAGCCTTCTGCTATGGTCTTCAGCCTCTGTGAATAACCACATTTCACGGCCTTCTGCTATGGTCTTCAGCCTCTGTGAATAACCACATTTCACGGCCTTCTGCTATGGTCTTCAGCTTCTGTGAGTAACCACATTTCACGGCCTTCTGCTATGGTCTTCAGCCTCTGTGAGTAACCACATTTCACGGCCTTCTGCTATGGTCTTCAGCCTCTGTGAATAAGCACATTTCACGGCCTTCTGCTGTGGTCTTCAGCCTCTGTGAGTAACCACATTTGACGGCCTTCTGCTATAGTCTTCAGCCTCTGTGAATAACCAAATTTCACGGCCTTCTGCTATGGTCTTCATCATCTGTGAATAATCACATTTCACGGCCTTCTGCTATGGTCTTCAGCCTCTGTGAATAACCTAACCACATTTCACGGCCTTCTGCTATGGTCTTCAGCCTCTGTGAGTAACCACATTTCACAGCCTTCTGCTATGGTCTTCAGCCTCTGTGAATAACCACATTTCACAGCCTTCTGCTATGGTCTTCAGCCTCTGTGAATAACCACATTTCAAGGCCTTCTGCTATGGTCTTCAGCCTCTGTGAATAACCACATTTCACCGCCTTCTGCTGTGGTCTTCAGCCTCTGTGAGTAACCACATTTCACGGCCTTCTGCTGTGGTCTTCAGCCTCTGTGAATAACCACATTTAACAGCCTTCTGCTATGGTCTTCAGCCTCTGTGAATAACCACATTTCACAGCCTTCTGCTATGGTCTTCAGCCTCTGTGAGTAACCACATTTCACGGCCTTCTGCTATGGTCTTCAGCCTCTGTGAATAACCACATTTCGCGGCCTTCTGCTGTGTTCTTCAGCCTCTGTGAATAACATAACCACATTTCACGGCCTTCTGCTATGGTCTTCAGCCTCTGTGAATAACCACATTTCACGGCCTACTGCTATGGTCTTCAGCCTCTGTGAATAACCACATTTCACGGCCTTCTGCTATGGTCTTCAGCCTCTGTGAGTAACCACATTTCACAGCCTTCTGCTATGGTCTTCAGCCTCTGTGAGTAACCACATTTCACGGCCTTCTGCTATGGTCTTCAGCCTCTGTGAATAAGCACATTTCATGGCCTTCTGCTGTGGTCTTCAGCCTCTGTGAGTAACCACATTTGACGTCCTTCTGCTATAGTCTTCAGCCTCTGTGAATAACCACATTTCACGGCCTTCTGCTATGGTCTTCAGCCTCTGTGAATAACCACATTTCACGGCCTTCTGCTATGGTCTTCAGCCTCTGTGAATAACATAACCACATTTCACGACCTTCTGCTATGGTCTTCAGCCTCTGTGAATAACCACATTTCACGGCCTTCTGCTATGGTCTTCAGCCTCTGTGAATAACTACATTTCACGGCCTTCTGCTATGATCTTCAGCCTCTGTGAATAACCACATTTCACAGCCTTCTGCTATGGTCTTCAGCCTCTGTGAATAACCACATTTCACTGCCTTCTGCTATGGTCTTCAGCCTCTGTGAATAACCACATTTCATTTCCTTCTGCTATGGTCTTCAGCCTCTGTGAATAACCACATTTCACGGCCTTCTGCTATGGTCTTCAGCCTCTGGCTCACTGTCAATTGGAAGCTTAGTGTATCTACTGCAAGACCTTTTTATATGGCTTTCCCACACATTTAGTGGTGCTGTAATGGCAATTGGAGGTGCCAGTCAATAGAGTATTCCATTTAATGGGGTGCCGGATAACAAACGTACATTGTATATCTATCGCGTGTCAAGGTGTGAGCTTCAGTGTTGCATTGAAAGTCCAAGCCTAACGCTATGAGGGCCTTGGATGGAGCAATCAGTTTTTTAAAAATTTCAGATGGCATCCACGGATCTTGGTCCAGTAGCTCTGTATTGCTAGGCTTGTTGAGCAATAAGCAGAAGTGAGACTGCCCAATAGCACCTGAAGCATTGTGTGTATTGTTACACCTTTGGAAGATGCTATACTGTCCCGTGTATGATATATCCCTTCCCCGAATGCCATGCATTACATGTGTTCAATGGGAAATCGAATTGGCCACAAAGTGCTGCACATTCAATTAACCACATATCAGAGAGATCATGTATTTTGACAAGAAAACAAACACATGTTTCGCGCCACTGGGGAGCATCATCAAGGATTAAAATGGTTAGTAATCTGTTTCTCCTACGATTAACATCCAACAGTATGAGAACACCTGTCTAAAATAGCAGACCATGTATTTACGGTCCTCAGTAAAGATGTATTCCCCCTTGAGGTGTATATGGGCACGCCCAATTAGGGACCTTTTCCGCGAACCTCTGTGGTTCCAGAGTTGGTATGAGGCAGGCTTTGAAATAGCAGGACACATGTTGTTGGGGGTAAATAAGTGTCCAGTGAAGAACTGGAAGGCAGGTTGGGGATCCACCAAATACTAATGGTTCCTGATTTTCAACTGATGGGGGTTTTACAGAATAAAATGTGGGCAGAAAACCTCTGTAGAGAACTAAAGTCCTTCGAGAAGACCTTATTAACAAAAGGTCAAAAGGAGTAATAGCGTGCTTATACAAAGAATTATTACAGCGGGGCCCTGGGACGACTTGAGAGTTCGTACACAATGGGGTAAAGACCTAGAAAGAGAAATTTCAGTTAGGGAATGGGCTCTGATTTGCCATAAGTCATTCCAACCCTCCATCTCACTGCAATACAATGGCAAGCGATTAAGATACTACATCAGTGGCAATACTCTCCACATCAACTAGCACAAATGCATCCCAGGGTGAGCCCTGTCTCACGGAGACGCGGGCAAAGGGAGGCAAACCTTTGGCATATGTGTTGGAAATGTAGAGCGATCCGGAAATACTGGAAGGAGGTGCTATCCTGGATCAGGGAGCTTGAAGGGTTACCCCAGAGCTATTCCTGCTTGGTCTAAGCTGGAGGATGGAGGAGGAGAGTTTGCTGGGTCATATGTCATGTAACATGTTAAGGTATCACTCCTTTACTACGAAAGAAAATGCTGAATGCGTATTTACTGCGCATTCGGCACAAAAAAAACTGAATCCCATAATTCCAAACAAGGAGGGCAGGGGTTGCGGGGGTGTCCCACGCTCCCCTTGTACAATAAAAAAGGTTTGGGGGGGTTGCAGGGTTATCCCCCACATGCATTGGGTGGATGGCGGTGAAAAATAAAGTTTTATTAAAACAAAAAAAAGGAAAAAAGGACCCTGCAACGGAAGTACCTGCATACTTTTGGGATAGGAAACTTCAGTTGCAGGGTTGACGGGCGAGTTGTGGCACCGGAGAGAAGGTAAGTAAGCAGAAAGGAGGTAAGTATAGTTAGAAGGGTTGCGGGTAGGGAGAATGCCGGAAAGTGTGATTTATGTGATCACTGCGCACCACCATTTTCCGATCCGACATGTTCGTCTTCGAAATTACAGAGCGTGCAGTGATCACATAGATCCCATGTTAATAGCAGCAAGAATCTGTGTGGCACAGTATTGAAGAGAGCGGCGGCACCCATGAAGAGAGAATGACTTGGCAAGGTCTGGGACATTTATAATATGGAAAAGCTCACTTACCTGCTTGATGAATCGAAACAAAACATTGGAATGACGTGGCTACCATTTCTAGAGAAATACAATACCCCAAGTACCTGGTGACATTATCTTGTTCCATCATACACAGTTCTACAAGTTCTACAAGAGTTCTACAAGAGGCTACTAGTGGGAGGGTGGGGGGAGGAGGAGGGTGGTGTAGGATCTATGCTACTGTAAAGTGTTGCAATGCGTTGTTAATGGAAGTTGTATGTACATGTTGCCACCCTGTTGGATTCTCTAAGTCACAACAATATCAATAAATTGCTATTGGAAAAAAAAGATTTATTTAAACATAATTTCCACAGTAATCTATTTTCCAAATGATTAATTATTATATGTGCCCTCTTCTATGTTGGCAATGATCTCTCTTAAGACTGTAAACATGTTATAACTCCAAACTTAAAATCCTCAAACGCAAAATCCCATCAAATCACAAAGCAATCTGCCTCAGTCCTGTCATACTTTTCTGCTTCAAAAGGAACCAGTCAATGACATTTTCCAAACTCTAAAAGCCAATTTGTTTAGAGCGATAATATGTCTACATGGCCGGAGTCTTAAAGGTAACTTAATACAGATATTTAAATGATGCACCTTTAGGGCTTTGCCCTGTACCCATCATACCTGACAAATAGATACTTTAAGACGCGGTCCACTATCCGTTGCAGGGAGCGGATTAGTGGCTGCATGGGCACATTTGGGTGGGCATATTCATGGGCGTGCCATTCATAATTTTCTGAAGAAAGCTTTTCATGCCTAGACCATAACACAGGCTGTCTTTCAGCCTTAACTATTTCTTAAATATTTGCTTTGGGGGCTGCTGACTTTACGATGACTTCCTTTTTACATTGGTCCACTCTTGCATACAGTCATGATTCTATCACTGAAGCATTGAGGCGTAGTGCTCTCCACTCATCACACAAGTGAGCATTCATATCAAGGAATATCCGGGAAAAATCATGCACCAAATTGCAAGGTAGAAAAGTATCATTCTTCGCAATCGTCTACACACCCCTATCAATCCTATGAATGGTATCAGGTAATAATGTCCCCATGAAAAAAGGGACATTATTACATATAAACTCCTGAATCACAGCACTTTATTTAGTGAGTTTCACATAGAAAACAAGGCATGGGCTGTTGGCATGCCCATTTTCAGCGAGGAATGCCGCTAACGTTTGCCAATGGTGCTGCGTCTACATTGGGCTTGTGGTTTTCCACAGCATTGGTGAAGCTGGGAGACCATATTGAAGAGCCCTTTGCTGTACATCTTTATACAACATTAAGGGGCCGCGGTCTCCAAGACCAGTGCCAGAGAGCCCCATCTGCACCAGGATCTCAAGATAAGAACTGACCAGTTGAACAACTCCTATCTAGAATCACTGCGTTTCTTTGTATCCTTTCTGGATTTCTTGAAAACATGGCGCTGTTGAGGACTGGATTTGGGGACCCCTGGTATAGAATGACATTTGCAGGCATCACACAAACATTCCACCAACCTGCACTGCCAGCACAATGGTCAGACTTTCAATAATCTGCAACAATTTGCAGAAATCCTCCTGCAAAACACAGTCCTATATTTTCCTGTTGCAAGATCTTCTTGAAGTCAGAACATGCTTATAATAAGAACATGCGGTTCCTAGCTGCACTAACTTATTACAGGAAATTGCCGATATCGTGATGACCCATGCACACTGTGGCCCAGCACTGTGCCTTCCCTCAGATTGTGAGGAAAGCAGGGACGTCGTTAAAGGGCTGCCAAGGAGATCAACTAGTACCCCTGGTTTACCCGTGGCATTGCCCTTGAGATCATGGATTGTGGGGGCAGTGCAGTAAAAAGAAAATAAACATGGATCTAATTAGAGCTGTTATCTATAGAACAGTGGTAGTGCCAGATGGAATTTTAGAAAAAACTTGGAGCATCGAGACTGGAACTGTGGCTGTTAAACCATTATTTTATTTCATTCCAATTAAAAGTAACAAAAAAACATTATTACAAATCTAATTCAATAAAACATCATAGTTAAATCATTCATTCATACTCCATACATACCATTCAATTCTAAAACAGCTCATTATTTGTATTATGTTTACAATGTGGTCAATTATTAGGGAAATGGAACTTGCAATTAAGTATATTGGAATTTAAAAGGTTTACATGAAATCCATGAGTTCTCAAAATAATTAACGGTTTTAGAATTGAATGGTATGTATGGAGTATGAATGAATGATTTAACTATGATGTTTTATTGAATTAGATGTGTAATAAAAAATGATTTTTACATTTAATTGGAAAGAAATAAAATAATGGTTTAACAGCCACAGCTCCAGTCTCGATCCTCCTAGTTTTTTTCTAATGTAATCCATCTGGCACTACCACTGTTCTATAGATAATTGCTCTACCTCAGAGTGCCAGTGCAGTAGAGGTTCACACCTATGGGTTTTGTCTAATTAGAGCTGTGCCTGCCTGGAGGAGTTGCAATCCTTGTCATTCCACTAGCCACTCACTAGGCTACCTGTTGGGTGCTGAATGTTTGGTGGAGGACCAAAGGGTGGGAACTCCTCTCCCCATTCTCAAAACATCGGTATGACATGGCCGAAGCAGTAAGAGTAGAAAGAGGGAGGTTTCCAACTGTGAAACGGAGATTCTGCATTCTCTAAGGGTTTGCTGTCCGGAAAAAGAAGATGCGGCTGTTTACTGTTGTGCGGGAGCAGTGTCAGGAGATGGGGCTGGGCCCAGCTCTGGAGTAGTGCCGGGACATGCAGATTGGTGTGGCATGGTCAGGGTAGGACTATGGCAGAGTGGCTGCGCATTAGTTGTGGTGAATACCATGCAGCATTAAATGACGTTGGACAGGATTACTGAGGCATTTGAGGCTAGAATTGGCATATGATGAAAGCAACTGGAAGTGTAGGGGTGCATATGTACATGTGGGGAATGTACCATACATATGAGGCATTGACTAGCATTGGAGGGCATTACTGGGGCATGTGTGGCTATAGCTGGCATGAAAGAGAAACAATTGGACATGTGGTGAAAGCAACTGGACATGTGTGGCTACAAATTACATGTGGTGACTACATCATGCATATGACACATTAACTACATACACGAAAACATTCCCCAGTCTTTATTTAAAAGAAAGCCCGAAAAAAGCAAGGGCAATTAATACAGCTATTTATGGTTTGTAACATTTGGGTAGTGCAATCATTATCAATAATACAAAATAAAAACATTGTGTAATGACAAATTCAACCTAGAAAACGTAATCTGGAAAAGTCTTCTCGTAGTCAGAGCATGTGTCCCTTACCGAAAGAACAGCCCAAAACTCAGAACACAACCCTACCAATCTCACCTGCAACAATCTCATACATCCACAGCCAAGTATAAAATGACAAACTCATGAAACTCACGGGTTCATGGAATCTCCATGTGTGCAATTGATATTCAGAGCATCTCTCACTCTGACTTCAGCAGCCTGTGCCTGTTAACAAGTTGAAGATAGAGTACAGGTCTTGCTGTTGTGTAAGTAGATCTCTTTAAACATACGAAGTCCGAAATATGAAATTGTTGACTGTCGACTCGAGTTTCGGCTATGTGCGCTCTCCGGTCTACATGCTCTGACTACGAGAAGACTTTGCCAGATTATGTTTTGTAGGTTGAATTTGTCATTTCACAATGTTTTTGTTTTTGTATTTTTGATAATGATTTCTCTACCCAAATATGAATAAATGAATATTACAAACCACAAATAGATGTATTAATTGCCCTTGCTTGTTTCGGGCTCTGTTTGAAATTACGGGAATTCAAGACGGGGGAATTTTTGTCATGTATGTGGTTGTTGATACGCCTGGATCCCCAGTTTGTTAGGATTCAGTTAGGTTTCACCATAATGTTTGTGTGATCTATGACGCATTAACTGGCATTTATGTGGCATTTTAGGCATCCCCTGGCATATTAAGGCAGCAGCTGGACGTGCGTGGCTGCACATTACAGATGGTGACTAGTCCATACACATGAGTCATTAACTAGCATCGGAGGATAGAACCACTGGGGCTTTTTGACCTGCGTTTGGCACATTATGGAAGAATCTGTAAATGTTCCAAATGGAGACTGTACTACGATTATATGAGGCCTTGGATGCCATTTCTGGGGCATTGGAAACTAGAATTGGCATGTGATGGCAGCAACTTGACATGTGCACCTACATCTTAGATGTGATGACTATACCATACATTAGCAGGCATTTCTGAGACATGTGAGACTTTACGTGACATATAATGATGCAACAACTGTCACCCTGAAATGGTACTTTGCACATTATTACTATCCAGTGCATATGATGGATATGCTGGGGAGGCCGAGGGATGATATGCTGTCCTTTCCATGGGATGGCAGCACCTAGAGATGTGAGTTGTTATGACTATGATTACCATATGATGGTGGTATCGCACATAGGATGCTACACTTGGCACGTTAAAGCAGCTGTATTTATTTGGCCTATAGTGCCTTCAGCTGGTGTGTGAAGCTCTGCCTGCTATAAGATGAGCAATAACTAGCCATATGGGGCTTTCCTGGCTTATTAAGGCAGTGCCCCCTGGTCTCCATTACTTTAGCTGAGTTTACTCCTGAATCCACTATGGAATATAAAGGCTCATTTTACACCTGTGACATCACCTCCTGTGATGTGCTCAGCCTGAAATGTCACATCACGGCACTTCCTGTCATGACGTGCAGCATGTGATGTAATATCCGCTACCCCAGGCATTTTGGTGAATTGATGACCTTGGAGGAAAAAAGTTATTTATAACGCCCTTAATAACTAGAGGTTTCTAAGCGCGGACCCGGGGAACCTGTGTTGCGCCGTGTAAGCTTGCTTTCAAGGCAAGCAAGTTGCCCCTGAGCTATCCTCCTGAGACCATAATCTATGGTGGGCGGGGCTTGAGCACTCTGTGTTTGCCAGGCGCATGAAGACATACGCATCCCCTCATTTCTGAATCCACCCACATCACTCATGCCTCTTCACCCCACCGTCCCTCGCAGCCAATTACTGAGGGGAGGTGATGGCCTGTCCTGCGCATGCGCCTGCAGATAGAGGTCACAGGGGCTACTCCGCCCTTCAGTGCACCGGAACAGGAGAAGGCTCGGATACTCGGAGAGAAGGAACAGGAAGCAACTGTATATAAAATAGCAGGGGAAATGTAAGATGCTAGACAAGAAGACACACTAGTAAAGAAGGACATATATGATGAATAAAAGGATAAACAACTTGCAAGAAAGGAGGGAGAACGCCCCATTAGATCGAAAATGCACATACATCTGACACACAGAAAGAGAGAACCTAAGAAAACATGCAAGTAGAAAAACGATGAGAGAAACATGATAGCAGGCATTTACGGCAGGAGGTGGTAGCTGAGCATAGGGCATTAATACCCCCTGCATAGAACGTGACAGTGATATTACCATACATGCCAACATTCTGTGACCAAAAATCTGTAGGAATCTAAAAGTTTCAAAAATAGTCAGTCGAGGAGGTAATGATAGGAATAGGGCGCGTCAGCAGCCCATTGTCATTGAATGAGCCCGCCGCCGCAGGTGCATTCAATGACAATGAGGCGCCTGCCACGCCTTCTGCCATCACGCCAGCTCGGGGGAGCCCTTGAAAGACTCACCAGAGTTTACGTGGTGGGGGGGCTAATGGCGCCTTTTGTGAAAGGCACTCGCGGCGGAGGGGCGCCTTTAGCCCACCGCCGTGGACGCCTTTTACATCAAAGGCCTGCATGCTGCGCCTTCTCCCGCTACGCCAGCTCGGGGAAGTCCTTGGAAGACTCCCCCGAGCTGGCGTGGTGGGGGGCTAATGGCGCCTTTGACCAAAAGGCACCCGCGGTGGAGGGGCGCTTTTAGCCCACCGCCGTGAGTGCCTTTGACATTAAAAGCCTGCATGCTGCGCCTTCTCCCGCTACGCCAGCTCGGGGGAAGTCCTTGAAAGACTCCCCAAGCTGGCGTGGTGGGGGGCTAATGGCGCCTTTTGCCAAAGGCACCCGCGGCGGAAGGGCGCTTTTAGCCCACCGCCGTGGGTGCCTTTGACATTAACAGCCTGCATGCCGCGCCTTCTCCCGCTACACCAGCTCGGGGAAGTCCTTGAAAGACTCCCCGAGTTGGCGTGGTGGGGGACTAATGGCGCCTTTTGCCAAAGGCACCCGCGGCGGAAGGGCGCTTTTAGCCCACCGCCGTGGGTGCCTTTGACATTAAAAGCCTGCATGCTGCGCCTTCTCCCGCTACGCCAGCTCGGGGAAGTCCTTGAAAGACTCCCCGAGTTGGCGTGGTGGGGGGCTAATGGCGCCTTTTGCCAAAGGCACCCGCGGCGGAAGGGCGCTTTTAGCCCACCGCCGTGGGTGCCTTTGACATTAAAAGCCTGCATGCCGGGCATTCTCCCGGTACGCCAGCTCGGGGGAGCCCTTGAAATACTCCCCGAGCTGGCGTGGGCAAAAAAAAATGTTTAAAAAAAAATTTTTTTTTTTTTTTTTACAAAAAAAAATCGGTATTTGATGTCAAAAAATCGGTAGGCGGTAGGACTGCTTAAAAAGCGGTATCCTACCACCTAAATCGGTAGTGTTGGCAAGTATGTATTACAAGTCACGTCATTGTTCTGTGAATTTGTATAGGCCCCAAGCCTTTGGCCGTGTGCTGCCATAAAGCCATGGGCTTTTCTTTTACTTAGAATATACTCATAACATACCATTGGGGGCATTGTATCCCATGTAATACCCAGGCACAGTGCCTCAGTTTGCGTTTTTTTCATAATTCGTTGATGCCCCCTTTCCCAGCAGGTTTGGGGTGGTTTGGCTGCATGGTGGGTGTCAGGCAGAGAATTGTGCAGCATGAGTACAGCGGCGCTGGCAGTCTGCACCAAATGCTTTGGTTCAGAGTTCATGACAGTGTTTATTGTAATATTACTCTTTTTAGTTTTGTCGATTCTGTGGTGCTGTACGTTCTGCCTATAAACCAAGACTATTCACATGGGAACTGGTGTTTTACCGCACCACTTACCATTCTAGTCCCAAAGGCCATGCCCACCAACAACCTGCCCTTCCCTACCCAAAACACACCCCATGGCATCTCTAGAAGCAAACTGTGTTATTAATAGCATGTCGGCGTTATTTCTAAACAGACTTCTGAAATGTTATGCGTAATTGCAGCTGGAAAACCAGTTCCCAGTGTAATACAAATGTCTTAATCAAGTGTGCCGTCAGCAACTTGATTTGTAAGCAATATGTGTTTTCTTGCATCTGTTCCTTGCATTAAATTCCTGTTACACACAAGCATTGGCATAGCCAATAATTTGGACTCGTATCTAGCCAGGCACTGCCGTAATATGCTCAGGTACTAACACCATTTGCCAGATGTTGCCGTCTTATGGCCAGGTAGTAGCATTATGGCAATTCCTATCCTATACCTAATATACAAAAGCCAAAACGATTGGTCTTGACAGTGCCTGTTTATTCCTGTCAATAGTCATATGCAGCATCAAGAGATATGAAGAGGTCTTGAGTGGGTGTCTCCTTTTAATGCACCTTACACGTATGCTAGCCTTTCAGTTTGATGTAATGCTTCTAATACCACAAGGCCTCCAGGGACCTAGGGCCTCATTATGAGTTTGGCTGTATTTCAGTGGTAAATACGCCGAAATACTGCCAACCTGAATTACGGTCACTGCTATTTGGTCCTGCGGATTTACTGCGGGATTACAAGTGGTGGTAGGCGGTGTAAGCCCCCATTTTTGGAGTCCATAGGACTCCTTGGGGATTTCGGCGGAATGAATGCTGGCAGTTTTTCCTTTGTCGGTAAACCCACTGATTTTGCTGATTTTTGGCAGTAACGCCGTTGATTTACCTCAAGTATTTTGCTGGAGGTTTATCCTCCACCTTAGCACACACCTATATTATGGTGGTGCGGTAATGCAGCGGTAACAGAATTAGCACCACGTTACTGCTATTTTTTTTTACCACACCACCATACTCATAATGAAGCCAATAGTGTGTTAGGGGCTAACAGAAGCAAGACAAGACCTAGCAAACAATGAACACGGCAGAAGCGGAGCCTTGGACATGGACTGGACCCGCAGGTGTGATCAACGCGGTGCATCGTTCAATTAGTGAAGGATGTTTTCTGTTCGACTGCAATAAGGCCTAGGAAAGACTCTTCCTAATTCGAGATGGAGATCTGAAGGGCTCGCTGAACATGACTTGATTCAGCCACAAACTTCTCCTCATTGACCCGTGGTTGATTTATGCCACTGGAAAAAAAAGGCTTTCGGTGTCAAGAATTTCACAACAATTGAGCCAAGGGCTCTTATGATGATTTTGCCGGGGAAGTTACTGTATGCAAGCATGAGATTTTGCTATCTATGCCGTCAAGGATATTCTCAAGTCCTGATCGAAAAGACTAAGAAGCTTATGTCAAAGATGTTCTCAAGTCCTGATCGAGAAGACTAAGAAGCTTATGTGAATAACTGCTGCTAGTCCATTTCCAACTTTCCCGCTGACAATGTGAAATCACCGTATTCATTTTCTTCAGAAAACATAACCAGACACCTGCACTTCGGCTAGGTTGCATTATATGCTATGTCTTTATTTGGTATCAAGTGAAAATGCTGGCAACAAGAATTTAGCCACTGAAAAAAGGCAGTGGTGCCAGGTGAAGTGTTAGGGTTAAGGAGGGTTTAGTGGGATTGTGATTGCCTGATTTAGGGCTTAGGGTACAGACAGGGGTTAGGGTTAAAGTAAAGATATAGGTTAGAATTAGGATAAGGGTTAGGAATAGGGTGGTTGTTGCGGGGGCTGTTGATGTTGGTGCTTGGTTAGGGGTCAGGGTAGCATAAGTGTCAGGGTAAGAGTTAGAATAGGGGTTATGGGAAGGCCAGGGCTAACAGTGTAATGGTTTGGGTGTTAAAGAAAGGGAAAGGGAGGTTGGAGTGGGCTGGTTATGCTGGTTAGGCATGCTTACTCTACTAAAAAACCCGATGGTTAAGGTAGTCTAACCATTAGTGTAAATGTTAGAGTTGTGGTTAGGGTAAGGCTAAAGTTAGGATTAAAGCAATGGTTTGGGCTAAGGAAAGTGCTTTGGAGTATTGGGTGATCTGGTTATGAGGTTGAGTTAGGAGGTTGAAGTTAGGTTCACCGTTCATTTTAAAATGATCTGGTGTTTTGTATCGAGTCACGTGCAAGTAAAATGCCTTAGCATGCTGAAGGATTAGTGTTAGGTAAGGGTTGACGGTAGAATATGGCTTGTGTTTAGAGTTAGGGTAAGGGTTAGGAACGAAGTTAGCGTGAGTGCAGGGGTTTTATTAGAAGGTTGGGTCATTGTTAGGCTTGCAGCCTCGTACCTTTGTGCATTTAGAAATAGCTTTTTTTGGCGACCTTATTGCTGGCAACATTTCCACTCTTTCCACCTCTGGCATTGAATGGCTACATTTTTTTAAACGACTTTTGCTTACTATTTTTTCGCAGGGCTATATTTTTCATGGGGATATTTTCACATAGAACCTTTTGTTTTGTTAATATATTCTTACAAAGCACAGTAATGCCACCTGTTTGATGTCCGGTGCTAGGACCGGACGGGAGTCATAATGTGGCAGCCCATTGAGTAAAAAGCAGCTAGCTATTCAGGTTATGGCAGAAGGTAGTATGGTTTATAGTAAGACACTGTTCAAGACTTTCTGACCAGAAAAGGCCCTACCACCCACACAAGGCACCAGGTCGGAGAGTCGAGTGAATGATGAGTTTTGGGTATTTGCTTCTATTTGTATGCATGTATGGGCTTTATAAAACGCAAACCTAGCTTTGAAGCAATGGAGTGCTGTGCATAGGGGACATGCCCATAGGATTACAGATGTGGTGTGGTGGTAGCAGATGTGGGTGAATGAGTAGGCAGAGCAAGGAAGAGGGGGAACTCAGGAGGGGACAAAGTAGGGTTGAGTGGAGCGATCAGCAAGATGCCATATGATGAAGAGAGTCATCAGGCTGTATCGAAAATGTAGGATGGAGGGGGGGGGAGTCTTCCCTTCATTGGTAACTTGTTCCAGAGACAGGGTGCATAGCAGGTAAGACCTATTTCCTGGTTTTTCTTACCTCTTGCAGTTGTTTCTTTCCAGTCTGGTAATGCAGAGGCTTCTGTTGGTGCGAGGGAGAAGTCCTCTGCCGGGTAGAGTGCTGTTTGGGTTGCGACTGCTTTGCTGCCTTGGACATCATGTGTGCTTGAGCCCCTCATTCTGGGACCGAAGATGTGGCTAATGAGGCAGGCGGAAGGCCACGCCCCTGACCGGGAGCAGGTAATAAAAATTATGTATTTCGTGGTTCCAGGCATGATCAGTGAGATTAATGTGAGCCCTGTTAATGGGAGGAAGTTCTATGTGGCTTTGTTAAAGAGACTGGCTGACTCCAGAAGTAGAGAGGTATTTCAGATAAAATCCTAGCTCTAGGCCATCCACGACCAAAACCTGGAGCCCTTGAAGGTAAAGTTTATCTTGTTCTTAGGAAGAGGTCTGAAGAGGACCCTCAAGTTAGAGACTGAAATGAAAGTAAGTGGAGCGCCGTGCAGTGTGCAGGACCTTGGTACATTGACTTTCTTCGCTCTCAGAAAACAGATTGGGACACGGGAGATGCTGCGATCTGAGACCAGCTCAGACAATTCTTTTGCCACATGGCGCAGATGTCGCATTTCTGTGTAAAGAAAAGCAATGGGGTTACACCATGAACATATCAGCCTATAGAAAGAGGAGGAAAAGCTTCATGACCTAAATAAAGGGATTTCACCCATAGAGGGCCAATCTGCACTTCACTTTTCTCCTAATTTGAGTGCACCCAACCCCAAAACCTCAGCAATCCTATGGTTATACATAATTTAAATACATGCAAATGCTGTTCCCTTTTATCTTGCACTGAACGCAATGTTGACAAAAATGGTCCTACCACAAGTTAGCATATGCAATATTAAGAGAGAGAGGAGTTTGGAACCTCACGCTTGCACTATCCAAATACACTTTTCTTTCTAGCTCTCCTATTTCTGGCCCAAACAAGTTCACAAAGAAGCGCCTTCTTTGTGGACATGCCTTGACCTACTTTGCTATTCTCTCTGCTGATCCTGGTGGCTGTCCGCGTACCACGAAGAGCCGCTCTTGTCCAGATTACTTGCAGTCTTCCTTATTCTCGGAGAATGTTGGGAGACACTTAACATGATGGGAATGCCCTGTCTCTTTGTCCATCTTGAATCTTGGTCAGTGCTAAATTGCCAATGCTTGGAAACCTTGACCCGAGATAAGAACTGAGCCCTGATGGGAAGCATTGTGATAGGCGTGTATCAGCGTCATAAACGTTCAATGCCACACACAAGGAGGCGCTCTCCTAAGGTGCGGCTATTGCAGTTCTCAGAATGCAACAAAATGGCGTTCTACAATCTGGGGCCTCCTAGAGATTAGCGGTGTCTCCATTCAGCTCTTTATCAAGTGTGGGCGGACCCGGAAGAGCTGAACGTTCCTTCTGATCAGTATCTTTACGTTCTGGCCTTTAATCATCAAGCAGGGAACACGTGCTCCGAAGGACTCCCGATAGCCACTGCAAGAGCTATATGTTGCAATGTGTTGCCTATCACACTCTTTCAACACAACAGCGCACTGAATGCCCACGACGTGCGCTTGGCCTCCAGCCATGCACAGAGATGTTATTAGGAAATGTAAGATCAAGTTGACTGACTCCTGCTCTATTGCTTATGTGTCGCTGTAAATCTATGATTCTAAGGGACAGCTCTCCTCAGTTCTTAGACTTTGTGATTGGTGCAGTCACAAAGTCCATTCTCTTATTTGTAATGAATGCGGGCATTTCCTGGCCATACTCGAAACCTGCTTCGAGGAAACCTCATTTACAAAAAATCGAACAGGTGACAAGGGTGGGATAGTTGAGCTTCTACATTAAGATGCAAATGAAATTTCAAATATTTTGTTTCAGGTTTGCACAAAATATTACGGGCCTCGTTTAAAACGTTTTTTTCAATTGGATGTTCGCATTGAAAACGCTTTGTGAATCAGGCCCTATGGGTTTGTGAGTGTGTTGGGGGGTCGGGGGCGGGGGGGTGGGGGAGGGACAGGGGAGGCATCTGGCTGCAAAAGGAGGATGCTTTCTTGTAACTCGAATGCTGCTCCAAACCCCTCTCTAAAGTCTGTATTTACCCATTTACACATTTGCAATTTGAAGCAGAGGGAGATGCATTGATTTGCCAGAATCCCATGACTACATGCCGGCCCTGGGATTAGAAACCAGGGCTTCAAGATACTATGGAAGAAATCTAGCCTCTTAACCCGATTTTTTCCCATTTCATTAGTGCACATTTAGGAATTACCTTTACCTGAAAGTCTGATAAAACATGCTGCTGTACACACTCTGGAGTTTTTTGCTGGCAGTAATTTACTGCCCTCTAGGAAATTTAGGGACGATTTTTGCAATACGTACAGTCAAAGAACCTCCTTTTTGGCGAACCAGCTCCTTATAGGATTGTATCAGTTTTGTTTTCTTATAATTGGTAGTGTCCTGATTGCGCCAGCTGATATATTGTAGTTTAGTTTAGTTTGTTCAAAGTAGGATCCAAAAGAACAATCAGTTTACACATTCAAATTTGCAAGTGTAATTTATTCCATAAAATCCTTTTGTAACTCGCTACACGTGTTTCACCTTCGTTCATTCAGAAGGCTCAATGACTGCAATATATCAGCTGGCTCAATCAGGACAATACCAATTATAAGAAAAAACTTAGAGACGATGTAAGGAGACTCCACAGACCTCACATAATTATTTGTTAAAATAAAATCTAAAGCTGTGACAAACGTCTAGGCAAACAAAACAAGTGATACTATTCTTGTTGCTTATTCTCGTCTAATATGCAAATAGGAAGATTCAAACTATCAGTATATTGCAGAACTCAGCAAGAGGCCAGTCTCTTTGGTCATTTGGTCCACTTTTTAGCCCTATCTGGTCATTAAAGCCCTGCATGGTCCCGATAAATTAATGCTCTCCCTGACAATGCATGTTTATCAAACACCACCAATATTACAGTGGGTTTCAAATATGAAAGAATATAATCCCTTCTACCATATGATGCGAGAGAAGGATTGGCCATGTTAGTTAACAACCCACACATCACGGCACAATCTAGAATCCATCTGTGGATGTTCACCCCAGCTCCTAGCCACAGAGCACAGCATTGCGAGCATGCAGCCATCAAATGAAAAGTTGGCATTTTTGCACCATATGAGATTAATGCCATTGTCTTATAGGGCAGCACCATTTTATACAAAGTTTTAGCAGCTGAAGACGACAGCTCTCAAACAAGCAAAAAAATGGTGCATTAAAGTCCCTATTTTCGTATTGGAGTGAAAAGCACATCAAAGTACAGTTAAAATGAGGCCATGTCCTGCGAGGGAAAAAAGCCCTCACAGGACAAGGCCGCGGTTGTTGTGCGACACAGGTATGCAGGAGATGCTGCCTGACGATACGTACCATGCAACGCAACTTCCATGCTCCAGAGCCTTTAAGAACTGAGGATTGGACCCTCTACAGCAAAGCCCTCGCAGGACAAGGTTTCAGCGTTGTGCAACGCAGGTATGCAGGAGATGCTGCCCAATGATATGTAGCACGCAACGCAACTTCCACGCTCCTGAGCCTTTAAGAACCGAGGCTCGGACCCTCTGCTGCGAAGCCCTCCCAGGACAAGGCTGCAGTGTTGTATGATGCAGTTGTTTGGTGGCATAGGGGTAGCAGCGTAGATTGTGGGCACGGACGATATCTCTGTCCATCTGCGCCCGTACGGTAAGAAGGTGCGGGAGGGAAAGTAGCACTCTCCGACCTTGCACATCATTCCTCTCTCCACCCGACTCCACGTGCGCTTTCTAACCCCAATTTAGGCTCTGCTTCTCACGGCACTGCGCGTCCTCCTCTCTCTACCCATATCCATGTGCGCTTTCCCCCACAATTTAGGCACTGCTTCCCCCGCCCTTGTGCGTCCTTCCGCTCCACCCGTCTCCATGTGCTCTTCCCACCCGCAACATAGGCTCCGCTTCTCCCGGCATTGCCCGTCCTTCCCCTCTCCATCTGTCTCCACATGCGCTCTCCCTCTGCAACTTAGGTTGCGCTTGCTTCTGCTCTGTGGCACCCCCTTCTTCTTCTCTGACTACCCTGCCATCTCCTCCTTCTTTTTCTGCTCACCCTCGGGCACCTCCAACACCTCCGCAGATTGTACCTCATGTCGGTACTCCTCCACGAAAGTCTTTCAAATGTGGCAATCTGCTCCACGTCGTTACTATTAACTCTCGCTCTGCAATCAAACACTCCTCTGACATCTGCCAACTCCTCGAAGAACTTGATCTGGATGTCCTCGGTCTCACTGAGACATGGTTCACGGCCAGCTCTGGCACGAGTTTCGACACTCTCCTCCCTGATGGCTACAAGAGGCTCTCCGAACCCAGAGCCAACCATCCAGGAAGTGGAGTAGCCCTGATCTCCACAGAGTGGGTTCCTGCTTCTGTCATTCGTACGCAGGCCTACTTCTCCTTTGAATGACTGGTCTGCAGGCTCTCTATCTCTCCTGGCCTCTCTCTTACTGTGGCCACCATCTGTAGGCCACCTGGCCAGGTCACCCTCTTCCTCTCTGAGTGGGCCGACCTCTCCTCCCCCTCCTTGCCTCTACCTCTCAACTTCTACTCTTCGGAGACCTCAACATCCACTTGGATGCATAGCCCCTCCACTGGGCTCTTTTGCAATCTCTGCGACTCTATTCTTCCCTCTGGCCCGACACACTCTGCCGGGCACACCCTGGATGTTGTTATCCTTTCAGACATCACCCTCTCCAACACTCTCACCACTCCTCTCTCTTGGACTGACCACTTTCTTCTCTCCTCTCACCTGTTGATCTCTGTCTCACAGGTAAAACCTACCCCAGCACTGCCACCCACCTTCTCAGTCAACCGGCCATGAAGTGTGTGTCATTGGAGTCTTTTGCAGCTACTTTATCTCCTACTCCTACTCCTGAGGCTGACTCACATTCTGACACAGCCCTCTCCAACCTGCATCTCTCAATCTCTAACACTCTTGATGTCCTTGTCCCTGTCATGAGGATCCGTCTGAAGCCCACATCCAAGTGCAACTCTTGGCATGACTCCGACCTTGCCACCCTTAAACGCAAGTGTAGGGTGGCCGAGAGGAAGTGGAGTACATCAGACTCCAAAGGCAATATAGACTCTCTGTCTTGTGCAAGAAGAGAGCTTACATCCAAGACCATGACTCTGCTGCCTTTAACAATTTGGCCAAACTTTTTCAAATTATGCAAGGAGCTCGTCAATCTTGTTGCAGTCTCCACCTCACCTGTTCCCTCACAGGCCCTTTACATGTTACTGGCTTCTCAGCTCACCATTAAAATGCTGGACATCCTGCCCACTCTTTAATCTCCCACTACCACACCTGGCCCCTCTCCAGTTGTCTCTCCTCCTCTCCCCTCCTTCCCCTTGTTCACTCGCGACAATGTTTCTAGACAAGTCCGATCTATGAAAGTCTTGTCAAAGCAGGTGCTCCCCAGCTCCTCCAGAACCATCAAGGACCACATCGACATCCTCGCTACAGCCTTGGTCGATTTCTGCAATCACTCTTTTACCACTGGAACCTTCCCTTTCCCCCAAAGCATTCCCTTGTACACCCCTTCCTTAAGGAGCCCTCTGCCAATCCTTCCTCTGCTGCAAACTAACACCCAATCTCTATCACTCCTTTCCTGGGTAAACTCCTGTAAAAGCTGACCATCTCCCAGCTTACTCTCCATTCTGAATCTGTTGGTTTTCTCCATGACCACCGGTCTGGCTTTAGAGCAGCCAGAAGCATAGAAACTGCTCTCCTGAACACCCCTGAAGACCTGCTCTCTAATCTTGATGCTAACCTTCCTTCTGTCCTCATTCTCCCTGATCTATCCTCTGCTTTTGATACAGTCAACCATGCCATCCTGGTCAATCACCTCTGTGACAACCTGGACATCACCGGTCAGGCCCTAGCCTGGCTGACTTCCTCTCTCTCTGATCGACCCGCCCAGGTCCAACTTAGGTCCTTTCTCTCTACCACCTCTCTCTCTACATGTGGTGTTCCCCAGGGGTCTAGCCTCTCACCCTAGCCCTTCAACCACTACTTGGCACCTATGGGCCACCTCCTCTCTACCTTCTGTTCTAACTTTCTGTGTTATGTGGATGACACTCAGCTCTCCTTCAGGCTCCCCTCAGCCTCCTCTGCTCTCTCGTTCATACCTGACTGTCTATCCGCAATTCAGGAATGGTGTAACTCCAATGATCTCTGCCTTAATGCCAGTTAGAAGGAGATCTTCTCACTGGGACCCCTGCTCCCGCTTTCCTTCTTTCACTCTGGCTGCCCACCCTGGACCCTCCACCTGCACCTTCCTGTGAGGTGAAGAAACTCAGGGTCATCTTCAACTCCACCCTCTCCTTCTCTCCTCACATCTGTGACATCTCTAAGAAGTCTCACTACCAGCTGTACCTTCTCAGAAGTATCCTTCCTTTTCTCACTTTCCCCCAGAGGCTCACAGTCTCCTAGCCCTGGTTCTCTCTAGGCTGGACTACAGCAACAGCCTCTGTCTAAATCTGTCTTCCTCTACTCTTTGCCATTTGCAATTAATCCAGAACAGGACTGCAAGACTTGTTGGCCGCAAGCCCAGGGATCGTATCTCTTCAGCTATAAAATCTCTTCACTGGCTCACGGTGGATGCAAGGATCAACTTCATGAACCTCTGCACCATCCACAAGGCTTTCTGGATCTGGGGACCACACTACATACAACTCTCTCTTCCTAAGCATCTTCCTTTTCGAGCCCTCCACTCATCCACCTCCAACTCTCTGACTGTCAGATGTTTCTCCAGGCAGAGGGTGGGGGTAGATATCTGTCCTCAGCTGGGGCCTCCCTCTGAAACAGTCTCCCTGCCCCTCTCAAGCTTGAGCAGGACCACTGAAGATTCTGGAGGCAACTCAAGACCTTCCTCTTCACTTCTGCTTTCTCTCTCTCTCCCCTCTGCGGATGCTCCTGTCTGCTGTGCTAACTGGTTACCAGGTCACCCACTGAACCTCAGGGGCACCATGCTCGTGCATGACGAGTAGCCCCTTGCACAGCCTCTGGGCCTCCCACCCACTTAGGGACTGTATCTGCAACCCTACAGTCCCCTCATCCCTGCATTTACTTGAGTCACCCCCTGGCAGCACTTACCGTGTTTTTCGCCACTGCACTCTACACCCCCTACCCCCACCCCAGCACTTCTCCTCTTCCCTCCTACTCGCACTTGCACGATCTGAACGACACAAGGCCTAGTAAGATTGTTTGTTTGTTTTGTCCTCCCTTCCATGTCTTGTCGCGCCTAGAAACACTTGTGTACAGGCGCATTATAAATGACCTATCATATCATACTCTAGACTAACATTCATCTGGGCTAATCTCTCCTCGCTATGAAGCAGCCACTTAACCCTACTTGCACATGCCTTTTTCTTAAAAGCTTTCCTTGTTTTCTTTTTTCATGAAACATAATTGATTACATTTTCCTGAATTTTATTTAACCCAATTTAAATGTGGAAATGTTTAGTCAGAGACATGTGTTGGGCAATGTTCACACACTTCCCAGATGCTGGAAGCTGTTGGCCACCAGCCTCTTATACTAAAATCCTTTTCTGGTTGCCTTGCAGCTAGTAATTGGTTCCATATTACTTTCTCGTAAGTATACCATTATTTTCGGAAACAGCAGATGGAAGACAGGTCACAGATTGTTAAGTGTGTATGCAGTCCAACAGTAGTGCTAAACATTGACCAATTTGTTCTCAGTTGGAAATGGTACACTAATTGAGCGTGCAGGTTCCTCTCTGCAGTGAGGATTTATTTATTTATTTTACATTTTTAAAGCGCTCACACACCCCATAGGCATCGAGGTGCTGTTACAGAAATTGTGTGTTTTTTTAGTTGCGTAATAGTTTTTTTGTGTTTTAGTTGCGTATTTATAATGCGCTTAAACACCCAGAGGTTTCTAAGCGCAGACCCGGGGATCGAACCTGTGTTGCTTTGTGCCATCTTGCTTCCAAGGCGCGCACGTTGCCGCTGAGCTTTCCTCCCGGCATGGCCCCTTGGCGCAGTGCGGCCTTGCCGTGAGCATGCCTACACTGAATAGTAAAGACATGTTGAGGCATGACTACTGTGTTTTTCCCCACTTTTTAAAAGTGTAACACATATGGGCCTAATTCACAGAAGCGTTTTATGATGGCAAACCCCCATTGGAAAACGCTCTGTGAATTAGGCCCTCATAATGTTTCATTATGCATACCTGCCCGTGCATTACATAAGCCTAAATTGACCATATACAAGAGCCGGAGGACGCGTTTCACAAATATGAAAATGTCACATATTCATTTTTAAGTTATCCCAACGACTGCAAACCCAGATAATGTTTGCAGTAGGGATCAGGACCTGGATTTCCGTGAAGGTGTTGTGAATTTACTAAAAACAACATTGACTTTTGAGGCGTTGCTGTCTAAAATCCAAGAATCGACTTATGTGAAACACAGGGCTCGATTCATGGGAAAGTTAGGATCAGTTTGGCTCCTAACTTTGGCGGGAGAAGAAAAATACTGTGGCCCCGATTCATGGAATTTTTTGCACGGTTCAAAGTGACTTTGCACTGCTGAAAAGTGACTTTGCACTGCCGACACAAACCCTGATTCTTGGAACTGTGCAAAGTGTGTTTATGCTGTGCAAAGTCACTTTGAACCGTTCAAAAAATTCCATGAATAGAGCCCTGTGTTTCAAATAAGTCGATTCTTGGATTTTAGACAGCAACGCCTCAAAAGTCAATGTTGTTTTTAGTAAATTAATTTTGTACTGCAAAAAACACACTTTGCACAGTTCCATGAATCAGGGTTTATGTCGACAGTGCAAGGTCATTTTTCAGCAGTGCAAAGTCACTTTGAACCGTGCAAAAAATTCTATGAATCAGGGCCACTGTATTTTTCTTCTCCCGGGAAAAAGTTAGGAGCCAAACTAATCCTAACTTTCCCTTGGATGGTAAAAGGGCAAAAAAATGTACACTGTAAAAATATGTTGCACATTTTAAAATCCATTTTACCACCTTCAAAATAAACATTCCTTCAAACTACCCATCCTTGTGGCCAGATACTCAGTGGAGACTAGGGAAACATGCATAAATAAATGCCCCGGGGGGCTTTGGCGTCATAACTGGACATAGGATTGGCATCGTCGCTCATCAGAGTTAAAAGCAGATCAATAACTGGGTAAAAATATGTGCATGTTCTTATACCCTGTATAGCACGTATCCCATTCATAGGGCCTCATTACGACCCAGGCGGTAAGTTACCGCCTGGGTCGCACCTTTACCACCATGGCGTAAACTACGTTTACGCCATGGTGGTTGGCGGACTTACCGCCACATTCCGAGGTTGGCGGGGCGGTAAGTCCCCAATCCCCATTTACCCTTCCCCATTCCCATTTTTGCCCCATAGGGCATAATGGGAGTGGGGAAGGCGTTAATTACGCCACCGTAAATTACGGTGGCGTAATCAACAACAAGGTCCCTTAGCGCCATGGATTTTAACACCTGCTAAAAGCAGGTGTTAAATCCTCCATGGCGCTAAGGGACCTCGGAATCAGGCGGTAAGGGTCGGCGCTGTTTACGCCGCCGTAAACCCCTTACCGCCTGGGTCCTAATGAGGCCCATAATCTGTATGTCCGGTTCACTCTGTAGCAGTAATGGCTGTTAATTAAACTGTGTCAATAAATGACTTCTCTTGACTTGACCTTAATCCTCTGCCGGAAAAAACACACTGCATGTTGATTTGCTGGATTTAGAAATGTAATTGGAGTGACTCTGCACTTGCTGTTTATGGAGCTGCCAGGTGAAGGACTTGATGTTGGGTGTTAATGAGGCACTAGAGCACAACAGAGGAGGGCTGTAGCAGGTGTTATTGGTATACACCTGAGTTATGGGCCCAAGTCGAAGACGAGGGCGCATAAAGAGAAGAGACAGCCCATCCTGCCTGGCTGTAATGCCATTATAATAAGACTAAATCATAAAAATAGGTTAGCTAACAAAATAAAACGGATGAGTGGGTGTCAAGAACATTACAGTGAGCATTGCTGAAGGAATGTTGGCTAGGTAGATAGGGCATTAAGGTGGAATGTTGGGAAAGAAACATCAAGCATGTAACAGTGGTTAAGACCCTCTGCTGACCCATTATTTACAATGGCTCGTCAACATTCCAATGTTATAATTCCGCTTTATAGACCCGGTCTGAGGGCCTTGGTGGGTGGTACGGCATGAGGGTGGGGTATACAAAACTATTACAACCCAAAATCTGTAACCTTCTATTATCACCAGTTCCTCTTGAAAGTAAAAATGATACTTATTTGCACATAGTGAGACAAAAACCCTTGCATAGGAGTATTTGCAAATAGGTTTCATACAACATATTGGGCCAGTCCATCGCTATTAAGGCGTACATTACTGTCTTGCTACGTGTCATTATTAACACCGTATTTGAGATGAATGGATTGTTTATGATTTTTGATTCTATTCCTGTTCTCTGTACTAGGTGATTGTTTTATTGTATGTAAAATTGTGAGGCACTATGCACTTTAACAATGAGCAATGTTTATGTATTTTGCATTTTCTCATATCCTCACTTAACATAAAGGTTTTTTTGTGGTTCCCATCCTGAAGGCTAAATTCTGTGTGGCTAAAAGTCAATTTTGACATCTGAGTAGTTTTTCTTTTGCAGTTAAACCCAATTTCTAAGCAATAGTGAAGCACACAACAATTATGGTTTTTGATATTTGGTTACAATATCCATGCACATATCAAAAGCTTTTTTTAAGGCTGAAATTCAGAATAAAGGCACTACGCACTTTATTTTGGAAATGTACGTACATCATCCTGAACCTATATATTATTTAGTATTGTATGTATTATGCTTAACTAAATTACACTGTATGAGGGGAAAAGGATAGACACAAAAGAAATACACTGTCTTTTTTACCATAGAGGTGGATGCATCTTGCCAGCTGAGACAGAGATGTGTTTATGCGATCAAGCTACTAGAGGGTGGTGAAACACGTAATGGGTGGCCTCCATTTCTCTGACTTTTAAAACATGAGGATTATGTTTTCATTAAAGACTTTGTTTATTATGATTTGTGATGTCATCTTTGATGTCCTGGGTGTTAGTCTTAGCAGTGCACGGTGGTGGCACGAGTTATGGTTGCTTAGCTTACCATAACTCGCGAATTTCTGAGGTTTTTCTTGTAACCATAATGTCCCTTTAACAACGTTTTTTCATTGAATATATATATATATATATCACTGAAAATTGTTTGTTAAAGGGACATTATGGTTAAGAAGCACTAATAAAGACCAAAGAAATTACGGGCGCAGTTCACAAATCCAACATGGCGTCAGTTTGAAATGTTTTGACATACCTCGCGATTTTAATTGACAATCAGTGGGCGAGTACGATGTTCATGAACGTCACGCAACTCTCTGACTGTCCCAGTCGTGTCCACAGACACAGAATCAGGAAATTAGTCCATGGTCTGGGCGCAGATATTACTAATTTTTGTTGAACTACTTTTTGGCCGTTTAAAAAAAAACTTCTGGATGGATTTACACAGAATTTACAAAAGCAGGCTTTTGGGACCAAGTCGCCGCTCCTCGTGCATGTTTTGGTGCAAATGCGCCCCACGGTTTGGGCTGTAGGCTTGAGCAACATTTTTTCTATTATATCTGTGAGTATTTCAAAAGTTTTGGGAACCCCCCTTATAACTTTGCCCCCTTTGACCAAACCGTACCAATCTTTGCATAATGTTTCGGAGGTGGCCATATACTTTTTTCGCAAAGTTTGGTTAGGATTCGTCAAACGGCACCAAAGTTATAAGCTGCCCAAAAAGTGCTCTTCTTATGGATTGAGCATCATAGCCATAACTACACGGCTGCTTCCGCAGGCTGTGTAATATATATTAGGGCAGCAGTCGCCGAGCTATAGTTAAGGTGAGCTGGAGTTACATAGAAAATGAATCCCTAATCATTTTTGACTCATGCGATGGATTTGGAGACAATTCTGCAGACAATTGTGTATGTCTGCCCACCACGCTCTCTCCACCAAACTGGAAAGATTGGGAAAAAATTCTTTAAAAATTCGAAATGTTATTAAGAAAACCAAAAAAAGCACTTTAGGCCTACACCCCATTAATTTTTCGATAGACAATCAAGGTACATTTTTGCTCCACTGCTCAGCCAAAACCACTGGATGGATTTGTATTAGGTTTGAAACAACTTGGGCACCAAGCGTTGACTCGCAATCCTTTTGTGGTTTGGGGTTATGCTGTCCAGTACTTTTTAAAATGTTTGACGGAGAAGCGGGTGGTACATTGAGAATCTGAGTGTTAATAAATGAAACAGCCGTCATCTTTTTTTTCTCCATGCAAGAGATACCCATGGTTTTACCCTGGGTTATACCCCGTGTATCTGCAAATAAAACACAGAAAAAAGCCACTTGCAGGTCAGAAAACATGCAAATGCCATCAGGCTACAGGTGAGGGATGCAAGAGGACACCAAGCGAAATTTGGGAGCTGGAGGGGGGCTAGGGACCAAGTTTGCAATATGAAGCTCAAACATTTTTCACATACCCTTGGGTATCATCTGGGGTATGACTGCAGGTACCTAATATTTCAACTGAAACTGCGCCACAGAAATGACGAGTATTGTGTGGGGAATGGGAGAAGGCAGGGGAAGTGAGGCGGCCATCAGTGGAGTGGGGGGCAGCAGGAACTTGGTGAGTGCCTGAGAGGGCATACAAGAATTGTTTTGCAGAGTTTCCCGATAGCTACGGGTATAATGAATATAAATAACCAATGGTATAACTGAGGGTATCTGTAGTTTATTACAATGTAGTTGCGACTATTTTTAAAACATTTATATATTGTTACAGCTGCAGTGACTTTGGGGGTGAAAAATCACTGGCTAGTGGCTTGGTAGCATTTTATACGGCTGAAGGCCTGGTAGTATTGTAAAATATAAAGTGAGCAGGCCGAAGGCTGTGGCCACTGGCCATGGCCAAAGGCTATGGACAGTGGCACTGAAAAATATACAGTAGCCATGGCCAAAGGCTATGGACAGTGGCACTGAAACGTATACAGTGGGCGTGGTCAAAGGGCATGCCACAGTGGGCATTTAATAAAACACAATGGTTTAGCAAAACCCTTGATAGTCAAGGAAAACGTTTACTCACCATAACTGCACTTCATCTGCATGCAACAAAATCCTTGAAATTTAGCATGTTGGGAAATTCAGGACCGGCTTAACTTGGCATATTCTCATTGCAAAGTCCAAGAGCACATATATATTGTAAGAGAAGAAATGTACAATGCCATACACAATGGCATTATGGGGGATATGACATTATGGGGGAGATCAACTCGAGTTAAGCTGGTCCTAAATTTCCAAATGCGCTGAATTTTAAGAGTTTTGTTGCGTTAAATTTACTCGCCTTAACTGCACATCCACTAAAGTGTTTTCCTATATTTTACAGGACTCTAGTTATGGTTAAGGTGCTCAACCCATAGGACAAGCACTTTATAGGCGGCTTATAACTTTGCCCCCCTGAAAGCATCCTCATGTTGCATAACAAGTAGATGGCCCCGTCAGATTGTGTTTGTAAAGTTTGGTGATGTTCTGTGCAGGGGGGGCAAAGTTACAGGGGGTCCCAAAATGTGTGGTTTTTCCCATAGATGCAATGGAAAAAAATGTTTTCCTCACGCCTAAAGCCCAAACAGTTGAGACCAATTTTCACCAGATTTGCAGCATGAGTGGCGGCTTGGTCCTGCCTGCCTGGTCCATGCTTATAAATGTGGTGCCATTTGACTAATCTGCACATTAGTTTGTAAAAATATTGTCGACCTAGACATTAATGTTTTTGCAATGTTTAGTGGGATTATGTTAAGAGTGGCCATTATAGGGGGGGTCTCAACATGGCTTATAACTTTGTTGCCGTTTTACCAATGTGGACAAAGGTTTTTCAGAAAGATTATAGATCCAACCTTGAATCTTTTGTGCAAAGTCTGAATGGAGTTTGTCAAGTGGGGCTAAGTTATATGCCTATTGTATGTACGTACATTTTGACACTTTTGAAAAAAATAAAACATGGGCGGATTTGCAGGAGCATTGGAAAGGACCTGAAAGCATGGTTTTGCAAATGTGTCTGTGTTTTATTTTTTGAAAAGTGTCATAATGTAGGTAGAAAAAATAGTGATATACCTTTGGTCACAAAGGTACAGCCTGTGGCCATGGACATGGCCTAAGGCAATGGCCCGGCCAATCTGGCTACTGGCCATGACCATGAGGGACCAGCAATGGGGTTAAAGCGGGCATTGCCACCAGGGACCGGCTATGTGGTAAGGTTTTTCGAAATTGGGCTAGGTTTGAATGGGAAAGAAATGCTTGTGGGTACAGGTTGAAGTGCTGGATGGGATTGCAGCAATATGCTCAAGGAGGGTCAGCAAAAACTTGAAAGCAAGGTTTTGCAAATATGTCCTGTATTTTATTTTTTTCAAAAGTGTAAAATCTAAGTTACACAACACAGTGATATAACATTGGTGTCTGGGCAAAGGGCCTGGCCGAAAGCAAGGAGAAATGTGTACTGTAATTTGGTTATTGGGGCATGCAGCATGGCCAAAGCGGTAGGTTTGAATGGGAAACAATATTCTGCTTGCGCTTACAGCCTTAAGTGGTGGACTAGATTACAACAAACTTGCGCAACGAACATTGGCAAGGACCTGAAAGCATGTTTTTGGAATTACAGCTTGTGCGCTGCTGATAACGACAGACTTAAAAATATGTTTCTTAAGGGGGTTTATAGTTCTTTCATATATGTGAAAAGGGGAATTATTAGTAACTTATATACAGTGATGTAACACCATGAAACATTTTGAGTTATAAAAACCCATTCAATTGACAGAAAAAACATTGTTAAAGGGATGTTACGGTTAAGATGCATCCCACCCTTGGGACTCCTCTGCTCCACTAGCCAGTGGCGTCCCACCTTGGCATCCCTTGGCATTTCCCTCCCAGGTTCTCATGAGCACGTGCCCATTCGTACTGCCCCTTCTATTTATGCATTTCTCTCACTGCACGATGCATATGTGCATTTATGGGAGCATTGTGTACACTTATTTCGTATAAGTAAGAGAAATACAGATGCAAAAGAGTTGTAAAAGATTGTTAAGTGCAGTTGGTGTGTGGAAGCTTAGTATGGTCATAGGGTTATATGTACAGTTTTTGGAAGTGATTGGTGGATGGATGTGTGACTGTTTGAAAGCAGGCATTGAGGGAGTGTTACAAATATAAAATTAAAAAGTGTAGATGGGTAGAAGGGCTGCCCTGTGCGATGGTGTGCACGTGCCATCTGGGTCTTTTAATGTTCCATGGCCTGCAAAGGGGACTGTGACAACCGTGGATAGTTATAAAGGTTCATCGATTATGGTTGTTATTTTATGCTAAAGTATTTGGGACAGAAAATTGCCTCTGTCCTTTTATATTTTTCTCTAGTATACAACTGTCCATTAGCACCCTGGGTGGGGAGCCAGCCAATCAGGTGGCTAGGAATTCGGGCTTGACTGCTGGTACAAGCCTGTATTTCAAGCCCCCTTAACGGCGGCTCTCCCCGCTGCCAACAAGCCCCCACCTTCCGTTCCATTTGTTTTCCACTCCCAACCCGCACCCCACGATACCTTATTTCAGCAGCAGCGGGTTCCTCTGCCGAATTCACTCCTTCTCTTCTCCTCCTGCAGGCCACCATGGAAAGGGAAGAAGGGCTTCTCTGCCTGGCTTCCCTTTCCATGGCAGCCATCTTGGAAAAGGAATTTCCTTCCTATAGGAAGGAAAATCCTTTTTTTAGCATCCCGGGTTACTGTTTTGGCAACCTGGGGTTCTAAGGGCCTTTATCCCCCATTGCAGGGGCTGGAATGGGGGATAACGGCCCAGAGCCCTTGTTATCTGCTCTTGCTTCGCTTGGGCCGATAGCTGGGCTGCCAGGCCCTTATCCGCCGTTCCAGCCCCTGTAACAGGGGATGAAAGCCACATTATTGCCATTAGCTTAACACAAAATGCTAATGGAAATGTTGGAAAATCTTATTGAGTCTATCGACTTTATTGAGAAATGTAAAGTAGATGGAATCTATAACATTTTTTTGTTTGATTTTTTTTTAATGTGAAAGGTAGTTCCTAAAGGAACCTTTTTTTTGTTTTTTTGTTTTGTTTGCACGAGAGGTCAGAAAGCAAGGTGGGGAGGGAAATGAGCACCAACTACTAATATGGAGGGGCAGGTGGACAGGGGAAGATGTTGTGCGTGTGTTTTACATCTAAGGTGGGGCATTGTTTCTCATGCCACTTGATTACAGCTTCAAAAGCACTTCGAAATTGCTCCCCCCTGCAGAGTGGTGTGTTGCATTATATGCAGAGGACTGTTGTCTTTGAAAGATATGGATCAACAGCCTCTTTTATTGCTTGCAAGGTAGCTGGTGGGATTTTGTGTCCCACAGAAGTAGGGTGTGTGGTTACAGTTTTGGTTGAGGAAGATGAGGTGGAGGGAGACTGCTACTTGCTAAGAAAGGAACAACCTTTCTGAGAGCATTTTGGTGATTGGATTTGGTGTAGCGGTGCATTCAGGTGGTCCTATAGGAGTACTGTCCAGGTTGTCAGTGACTGAGTACAGTGTTGCGCTCAGTGAATTTTACTTTGGTAGCTTTAGACTTTGGTAGATTCCCAACAGTGGTTAAGAACTACCACATCCATGATTCTCTCTGGGTGCTAGAGGTAGGCACTTCCTCTAACTCATCTTCCTGGTCCTCTTCATTGTCTTTGGAAGTACTGAGCTTTTTTCTGTAGGTTTCCTAGCTGGTGGTGGTGGTGGCTACTAGGGAGGATGGATGGTAATAGCTGATGCAATTTTTAAGATAAATAGCAGTTTTGCTAATATTCTTCCAAGTATGTGCTCTATGCTATATTGTTAATGGATAATGAGTAACCATAGGTGTAGGAGCTATGTAAGGGTACATTTTGAGATTGAAAGTTCCTAGATCAGCAGAAAATGCAGTTCTGAACTTTCTGCAAAGCACAGACCCGTTCACGAAGTGAGGACCCGTCCATGGACACGTCATCATGACGCGCGTGTGCTCACGTGACACTGCCTGAAAAGCTTGCAGTGACATCAGACGTTCGCGGACCTTGATGAACACAGAAAATGTTGCAAAAGGTGTAAAGAAGTGTTAAAAATGATGCTAGAAGGTGGGGAATGGCAGAGTATTAAGGTGAAACTTTGTAAATTGGACAGAAATGTTGCTATATTGGGGTAAGTATGATAATCATAAGTTGTAGGAAAATAAGGGTGCACTGGTAAAAACCTATGAAATTCACTGAAAAAACATTGTTAAATGGACGTTATGGTTAAGTTGCACTAATAAAAACCTATGAAATTCACTGAAATAACTTTGCTAAAGGGACGTTATGGTTAAGTTTCACTAATGAAAACCTATGAAATTCAATGAAGAAACTTTGTTAAAGGGACGTTATGGTTACCTGTAAAACTAAAAAACCTCCGAAATTCTCCAGTTATGGTAAGCTAAGCAACCATAGCTCACGCCACCACCGTGGGGACATTCACCCCAGACGTATCCACTCTTTACATGGCACGCTTTGAGAAATTGGAAATCTATTCTGACACAAACCCACATGAGCAGTATATGCTACTGTTGAAGTAGTACATAGTAGATATCTTCATGATATGGACGGGAGAACAATCATAGTTAGATGATTTTTCTATTTGCTCAATCATTGCGATCCACATCTGAGATTTACAATTAACTGTCAGATTCCTTGATTTGTTGATATATAAAGATGGTCAGATCCTTCACACTGACTTCTAAAAGAAGCAGACCGGTTGTGTTACATTGTGACAGTTTCTATCCCATAGATCTAAGATATCATCTGCCCTAGGGCAATTCCTTATAGTGAGGTGGAATTGTACACGAAAGACAGATTTTGACAAACAGGCCAAAGTCCAGCAAAAATGATAGAGCAGCAAATACAGATAGGGAAATCTGCTTAATGCAGAGACAAAGATCTAGAACAGAGAAACTAGTTTGTGTTACTACATTTAGTCCCATCAGTAACAGGGTCAAATGCATTGTACACATGAATTGGCATTTGCTAAAATTCCAGGCACTTTAAAAAATAAACCCCTGTTTACCTTTAGGAAAAGTAGTAACCTGAGACAAATTTAGTGCACACATTTGGACACTCAGAGGAAGAAAAATATTTACGCACCATCTGGGGACTGCCACCAGTCTCGGGACACTATAAAAGTGGACAGTGCGTAGCTTGCCAATTCACAGATACAAGACATCGCTTTGAATGCAACAAGATAAAGTGGATACCGAAATCAAACACAAATTGTAACAGCTAGGATGTGATATATATTTGAGTGTCCTCGCCACCTAATATATGTAGAAAAAACAATAAGACCCTCCAAACAATGTATTTCGGAGCACAGGTCATGCATCAGATACCAGGTTGCTAATAAACCACTAGTTGAGCATTATCAGACACATGGACATAGAGACAATGATGTCAAGTGGTTTATATTACAAAAAGTAATACCCAACCAAGAGGTGGGAATGTCGATAACCAGCTACGGAGAACAGAACAGAAAATGATGTATTGTCTGAATACAGTACAAAGAGGCTTGGACATTTGTGTGGAATGGAACGAGTAAATTCTCTAAAAAACGTCAATTCCCTGTAGTACTGTCTGTAATTTGACTGTGGTAGAATAAATAAAAGAAAGGATGAGACAATAGAGATCCGCCGTGAGATATTCTTATGGATGTATAATATTTCAGGGGCCATTTTTGTTTCATGTGGCTTTACGTTCCAATGGAAAGCAATATGGCCGCTGCAATGGTCTCCTTGGAGTGAGTAAGAGGACACCCTGGCCAGCGCTCCCTGATCAGTGCCCATGCAGATCACTTACGACATCTGAACATCATTGGGAATAGAGATTATTTATAGCAACAATTATCACATTACTACCACTAATAAGTGAACAAGGAACGTTTTTTTATTTTCTTAGCTCTATAAAGAACAGACTGTATTGCGTACTACCATCAAAAGTAAGAGGAAGATGGCCGCCACCTAGACAGTGTGATAGACACCACAGAGTAGTCCCTCATCAGTTTCCATAAAAGAGTTACAAGATAGCGTAATGGTGCCACAGTGCGAGATTATAGAAGGAGCACACTACATACGAAGTCACCTTGAACATGGAAAGAGAGCAGCAATATCAATACTGGTAAGCTTGCATGACAGTGAGTAGCACATGGTAAGGTGTGAATACATCCCTTGACTGTATCAACTGAATTACTGCATTGGTCTGCAGTAGAAGGAGCACCTAGTTCACAACATCCCCGGCTCTATTACAGTAGCATCGACATGTAGAGTCATTCTTGCACAACGCGGTGCATTTGTATTTGAGTTAGTCGTATTACAGGTGGTGCAACAAAATACTTATTTTGTACTTGTACATAGAACACTGACAACATAAGTTTAGCATCCATGAATGAGGGCGGAATGAGAAAACTCCCTGGAAAGCATTAGGTAAGAGCAAGTAAGTACAGGCATATGCACACATTTTGTGTTTATCCCAAATAGTAATACTGATTTGTACATTTTGAATATGTCATATTGATATATGGGCTACCTGGCTATAAATATAATAGAGGGTACTTGTTTTCACTACATTAGTGGTTTTGAAAGAAATTGATACAATTTGTTTTAGCAATTACTAACGATATTGGACAGACATATTATATTAGAAGGTGAGATGGAGGCAAACACACCTTTTGACTGATTGATTTATTCATCTCCATTTAGGTCCTAAAACACAGGAATGCATGTATGGGTATTTGATTTAATAAAAATGTCCTGATGAAGGCTGAAACATCATGTGAATGAACATACTGCTAGTGTCTCGCATATGCTGAAACACTGTGTGTCAACACGATTTGGTACAATGTGTAATTTAGCATTGTTAACTGGATCATACTTGAATATCCTGGACATCTATCTCAAGTGGTAGGGATGGCATAGGAGAGAAAATAGACTCCAATAAAAGTCATTGATTGTATTTATGCACAAAGCGTGTTGTGTTTTTCCTGTGTCATATGTCCCGCACTGGGATCAGTGTATAACTGTGTATATCTGTTAGTATTTATATATTTGTTTGTCCACACACATGAATGTTATTTATAGGGTTATGGCATGTTGATTTTACGAACATTGTACATTATTAACTGTTTGTATGGAAGGAGAATAAAGATTTGTATATTTTTGTAAAAAATTGACATGAAGACAGTTTTATCTGAACAAATATGATTCACGTGTCTTTCCATATAACCCTGATCTTTGGGTCTGGCTTTATATAAGTCTTCTGTCCCCACCACCCCTCCAGCACTATCTGAAATGTCGTCAAGCCTAGTATGATAGTCGCTTGTTTAGTTCCTCCCCGCCCTTTCTGCACCCCTCTCACTCACCTTTTGTTTTTCTCAGACTCTACCAGAAATGTCGTCAGGCCTAGTACGGCAGTCGCCTGTCTGTTTCCATTTCCTTCCCACTCTCCCCCTCCCTTCCTTATCTATGTCTTAGCTCTTGCACTATCTGAAATGTCGTCAGGCTTGAGTACGATAGTTAATTTCACATCCTTACTGTTCATGGCCTGTAAGAATGTGGTTGTATTTTCCCTTGTTCCCTCTCTTGCCTTGAAGCGCTTTGAAACACGTTGTGTATAGGCGCTATATAAATAATCATATCATATCATATCATTGTGTTACATGATTTCTACAATGAAAAATGACATTATTCTATGTCTGACATTGCTGAGGACCTGGATCGAATCTCCCTCTTCAGCCTTCGAAATCTACCCATTGCATTCACCTCGGAGCTGACAAGGGCCCTGTTTCAGCATCTCACAATCAGGGAGGGGCAGGACTACTGTGTTAACCAACCAAAAAGCGATGGTGTTTTGTTAAAGCAAAAACCAACACAGGATCTTGCAATAATTATACCTTGATTAGGCTAACTCCTGCAGCTGATTTGCAATCTCCCCAAATGGAACAGAGCACACTTTCTGCTTACAACATATTTCTGTGAAATCATAGACTACCTGAGACAAGGAAAACTATGATGTTGCCCTGGTCTGCCTAATTTCCTGGCCCCGACTTTGAAGGGATGATGAAGAATATACTGCTACGGCCCCAAACACTGGAATTGTATGCCTCTTCCTATCGCTCCTCTTCCGCTTTCCAACTGTTCTGCACCCGCTTGAAAGCCTTTAAGCTATCCTCTTGAGTCTTGCCTGGTATTTTATTCCCCTCTTAATCGTGTACCGTTTTACATTTTGCACAGTGCTTTGCTGCATAGGCGTGTCCAGAGAGTGGCCTGGGGTGGCACGTGCTACCCCTGGAATCTGATTTAGCCACCCGACGTGCCTCCCCACTATCCTAAACTATAATCATTAAACTTTAAACACAGGAATGTAAGACACCAATGTTACTAATTAAAGTAGATATGGGTAGTGGAGACAAATAGTAAACTAATGCTATTCAGTCGTGTGTGTGTGCGCGCTCGTACTTCATGCCACTCCTGCATAAGTCAGTGCACCACCACCGCAGTCAAAAGAGTCTACAAACGTCACTGCTTTGGTGAAAGCGCTCTATAAATTATAAATTATAAATACAAATACTAGCCGGTGCCATGGACATGCCTGCAAGCACACACAAGCATTGAACAGCAGGAACTGACATCATGCCCCGATTAAGAAGTAACCCCATTTTGTCCTCAAGAGGGCAATGGAAGCAATCACAACCCTTTCGACCACTCTAACCAGATAAAGCATACAGCAATGAGTTGAAGGCCTCACAGGCACCTGTGGTGCCCCGTTGCACCACCCCACTCAGTGCTTGTTCCACCTTCAATATACAGTGCTGGAGTGCGGAGTGGGAACCAGACATATTTAATTGAGAGTCCTGAAATAAAACAAATACAGAAGAGAGAGAGCGTGAGAGAGAGAGAGAGATAAAGAAAGTCAGAGGAAGATTAAGAGTGAGAGAGAGAGAGAGAGAGAGAGAGAGAGTGAGAGAAAGAGAGAGAAAGAGAGAGAGAGAGAGAGAGAGAGAGAGAGAGAGTGCGAGGAGAATGAGGTAATCTAGAAAGGAACACGTCCACAAAAGGCAAAACAGTTTTGCATATCTGCCATTTACCACATTACCACCAGCAAATGAAAATTGGCCTAAAGATGCAAAATCTCCATCAATGGAACAAGGATGCCCACACAAGATGCTGCACGTCATTGGTCAACATCATGACAGCAGAACCAGTAAGATTGTTGAGGATGCTGCAGACCAGATGGGTATAGGTATTTGCCAATGGCAGGGCCATGTTTCTTCCATTGCAGTTTGTTTACACTCACACATCAATAATTAAGATTATGTATTGCACATGTATGAGCGAGAGAAAAAAACAGGGCTAGTCCGATTTAGGTTCAATCACTAGGCATCAAAGCTTGAGCATTTCACGGAAGAGTTTCCGACTCTGTTCCATGTAGTTGGAATAGAACTATTATGTAGAATGAAAACTAAATAAAATTGTTGACAAAATAGTCCAGCCCAAGACAATTTCACACAAGCATTGGCAAAGCCAAAATTATTGTTTTTTTTTGTATAGGTTTTAAATAGGCATTTTCTAGGCCCTGCCATAATGTCAGTACATGGCCATAAGATAGCAACAGCTGGAAAATGGTGTGCATGGTAATACATATCTTATACCTATAGAAAAGCCAAAACAGTTGGCTTTGCCATTGCTTGTTTCTAACAGGGCTTCAGTGCAAGGAACAGATGTCAGGACACACATATTGCTATACATCAAGTTGCTGAAAGCATTCATGGCTGACATTGTTATTTCCCCAGGAGCTCATGTACAGCAGCAAATAAGTTATGAACTCTCAGAAGACTGCTTCGAAACAACACTGGCAAGCCCATGCAGCACAAAGTTTGATCATACTGCATGACTGAGGTAGCTCAGAGAACTCCCAGGAGGGTGTGCTGTGAGCAGAGAGGGGCAATTAGTGGCTGGATATGGCCATAGGGATTAGCATAGCCATGGACGGTCAATGTCTGGTTAAATAATGAAACAATGCTCAAATACTGTGTGTCCCTCCTCACATCCTATTTCCTCATTATGTGTCTGCAATGTTGTAGTTTTGGCTGGTATGTGGTGCTGCAGCGTCACCAAAGAGTGAACTCTAACAAAAGAAGACTGTTTTCCAGAAAGTTGAATGTGGGAAAGGAGCACACCAAACTGTTTAAAGCCCGAACAACTGAAAAGTTCCAAGGCCCCCCACACCATGGTGTTCCCCGTCATTGTCAGAAGAGGAAAGCGAAGGAGTCAGGACAAATGCACAAGTCCAGTCAGCCTGGTAATCAGGACAAAATGGTATACCACCACCACCACCACAAATCATGATGGCTTCAAACTGATGGCAACATTTGTTTTGATAAACTCCAACGCCAGCCAACACTAGTTGAAGTAACATTCGCACTTTAAGAACACAACCAGGTTCCCACGACACACAGGCCCAAGGAGATACCAAAGTAGCATTTATTGGAATATCAGTGGGTCTACAGGATATACTGATGCTGAGCTACGACTCCTAAGGATGTTCCGCCACCCAAGAGGAAGGCACGAGGCAGCTGAGGCCTGCAATGCAGTTGTTGAAGGACAACAGTTTAGCAATCCACAAGATGAAGTGTGAATCCTTCAAGGATGAGATGGAGATATTTGGCTATTTCATCAACAAGGCGGACGTGTTGGCAGACCCCATAAAAACGTACATCACTCCTTCAAAACCCCCCACCAAGAACAGAGATGAGGATCATCCTGGACATGGCAATTTACTGTGGCCAAGTCTGCTTACGCTTATGGACAAAAGGATGGCGTCCTGTCATATGCTATGTTATGTTACTGGGATTCATACCACGCGTCACTGTCATTTGCATGCTCTCCAGCTGTTCTGGCAGATGTGAAAGAAAGGGTGATGGGTTATGTTTATGGCGTGAGAGGGAAAAGGCAAGAAAGCTTTTCTGTTGTGTTGATATGTGCGGACCAGAAACCCCCTGATCTCTGTGTATGGGTTGGTTTCTAGGTTTTCTGTGTCGAGAGTATTTGTCCAGATGGGAGGGGACCTTGTGTACCTGCTGTGCCAGGGTGCATTGGCCAGGGCTGTGGTATGTAAGTTGGCTGTAGAGGTGTAGCGTGCTGTTGTTTGATGTCTGTTGTGCTCGATAAATGAACTGAAACTCAAACCTGAAGGAGGAAATTGTTTGGTCTATAGCAGCTGACAGTGTACTATAGAAACTTGGAACAAATGAAAGCCACACACCGGCTACCAAAATTCATGAGGACATAAAACAGTGCTACGTTGGAGGGTTAATCAGTCCACACATACCTAGATCCACCAGGAAATCTGTCACAATCTGCTGACACCAAACTAACAGTGAGGTATCATGAGAGCAATACACGAAACAACCTGTATTGCATGAGAAGCATGACAAGGATTTTAAATTCAATTAAAAATATCGCTTCTGAAGGAACTATCGAAAGACACCCCACTCTTTCATGGGCTGTGCCCTCAATGTCCCCCTGCAGAGACGTATAATAAGTGAGATTTCAACGAATATTGGAGCTCCAGGGATCAAAAAAAGGACGGAAAATGGCAGGCGAGCAGGAAAACAATCCGCAAAATCAACAAATGTTAAAAAAGGGCAGCCATGATCTTGCATGGAACAGTCACCCTAGGGGAAACTTGAGCAGATTAAACGAATGAAGTGGTCCTGAAGAAGGGCACTAGGATAACGGAAGAGGGCCCTGAACCAGTAGCCAATAGGGACTACATGTTCCTCAATGTACTTAAATAGCAACCAGGAGAATAGCCCAGATCAGCGACCAAATGAACCTGAATCGGGTAGGTCTTGACCAAAGCGAAAGCAGCTGCAATAATCTGCAGGATCACAAAGATGAGACTCCGTGAAACAAAATCAGAATATCAGCAAAATTGAGGACTCTGATCTGTGATGATAGAACCTAGGAGATAGGCTGGGACTAAACAGTTAAACCATAGCTTGTGAGTTTTTATTGAATATTTGACACGTCACACCTGACTGGAAGCATTTCCAGTATACATGCACCCATGCAACACATGCTTGCGCCGGAACAAGCGCATTCCAAAGCATGCACAATAATACCCCACTCTCCAGCAGGAGGATAGAGCGTGGAACAGAAGCAGTTACAACTATGACTCTCCATCTCTATCTGCTGATGAAACGATACTGTCTCAAAACTGAAGAACCAAGACATCTCGCGAGAACGTTGAGTGAGTGCGAGCCGAAGGGCAAAGAGCTGCCATAATAATCCATGGTGAAGCAGTAGCGACCAAGCGACACTACGAATACCCTGCTGATGTCTAATGGACAATAGCCATTGGAAAGCTATGGGAGACTGTGCTGAGGTACCCGAGAAGGACACAGGTCACTTCGGGCTCGGTGCCAGCGTATGAGTTTATGCCAAGGCGGGTGCCAAGGAAGAACCCCAAGTTAGTTATAGCAAACGCAGCATGAATGAACAGGTTCCAAAAAGAGTATAGGGTAGGCCAGGTGTGGAACTGTCAAGTGTTTAGGCCAACGTTAGCAAGACATCCGTCTTAGCTTGAAGTTGTCCTAACAATGTGAAAGCCACTGCTTTTATCCAGGACCTAACTTGGTAGAATTGTTGTGTTCAGCGCTTAGTTTATAAATAAATAAGCGGCACGGGCCAAATATTTTGTAGCATATGTATGCTACATCGGGGCGACAGCTTACCGTTTACTGCTGCTCCCCACCGGCTCATTGGGGGTGATGTCTGCACCACCAATGGAGATGTGTGACTTACGAAGCAACAGAACTTAACATAGTCTCGGGAGGATAGCTCAGGGGCAACGTGCTCGCCTTGATAGCAAGACGACATGGAGCAACAGAGGTTCGATCCCCGCGTCCGCACTTAGAAACCTCTGGGTATTAAGCGCATTATAAATAACATATAATATCATAGTACTAGTTTCTTTCATTGAGAGACCAAATATTTAACTGCTTCTTTAAACATGTCCTCTGACTCTCATAGAGCAAAAGTACTTTCTACATATAGTAAAGTGATGGACAAATGCAGACAAAATGATCAATGTACTAATTAACTTGCACAAAGAAACACCTGGGCAAGATTGTTTTCTATAGGTCGATGTTCAAGCATTCCTCTTTGGCAGTGACGTCTGCACTCACCTTGCCTCTCTGGTGCTGCTGTTGGCTGGTGACTGTCCTGAGGTTGTATCCTCCATTTATGGTGCCCCTCTGTCCCACCAGTAGCCCTCGCGGCAATGAGGAACCGATTGCAGTCATGTGCCAGTCTGCATTTAAGACCCAGTGTGTTCGTGGGCTTGCATGCCCCTGCACATTGGTGCATGCTATTCTGGCTGCGTGCCAGAAGAAAAAGTGGAAATTCCCAGCTTCACAAGGTCGTGCATGTGCCCGCTGAGGGCCCCCACCTTAAGAGAAGCAGAGCCACCTGTCACTGGCACATATACATGTGTGTACCCTCAGGCCCGCTGTAGCTGTGCACTGCACCTGCTCCTCTAGCTGTATACACCGAAGCAACTCGCCCTGCTGTGGCATTGCAGAAGTGTAGCTGCGCCAGTGTTACGCAGCCTGCATAGAGCAGTGCCACCTTTCAGCTTATGTTATTCATGAAACTGGAGAACTAGCACAGCAGGTGTGGCTCACCCTATTGTTGCTTTTTATGAACTAAGACTGATTGACAGGCCAAAAATAAAGTTGCCAAAACACCACATCATAATTGAACTGATACAATAAGTGTCAGTGGTCAGGAATAAGTCACAGTACAAAGCCCTGGCAATAGTCTGACATTACTAGCAACAGACATGTGTAGGAAAGTTGTCCCTAAGCTAATATGATCACATCTAATAGTTAAATTCCCCTAACATCCCCAGTGATGACAAAGTGGCGTGTTTGCATAAAAATAATAATAATAATAATAATAATAATAATAATAATATTAATAATAAATGGAAGTGTTTGTGCTTCCAATTTAGGGCCCGATTCACGGAACGTTTTTCTATGGGATTGCACCATTATACAATACTTCTGTGAATTAGGCCCTTAGTTTTGACATTACAAAATGAGAGAAGCCAGCGGCAGAGCCCAATCACTGTGAGGGGACATTTTCTCATTTGCATGAGGACAACCCCTTACAAACAAGAGAATCCGAGTGTTGATTACTGAAATATGTGCAGGAGTGAACAAGTGCCTGAGAGAGGCGGACGAATGCTCAACACACTGGGTGTGGCGCTCATTTAGGGGGGCTTAGGAGGCCGGGGCGGCCCCAAGCATGCTCCACGAACTCCCCCACCTGGATACAGTCGGAGATTGCGCCATTAAAAGGGTGCAGGCAGAGCCCCATCCAATAGCTCGCTGGGGCTGGTATGCACACATTCTGAGAGGCTGGCAACTTGCACACAAATAAGATTTGCACACAGGGAGCCCACACTGAGCTGTTGTTGGTAGCCCTAAGAGAATTCTTGAGAATGGGTGCCATCACTGACTGCACCCATCATTCTCTGGACCCACTTCAAAAGGCGAGCAGGCCTGGGCCCATTGAAATGTGGAAACGGGTAAACCCGCTGGCCCAGGGTGGCAGAGGTATTGCTAGGGCGAGCCTGGAGGGTCTATAGCCCTGGGTCTTTTGGATGTAGTTCTGGATAGAAGCTCAGGGGCTACAACCAAAAGGCTGGCTAGCCCCGAATCCCGACAGTCCCGACATTAGCGTAGCCCCGGATCTTTTACAAACCTAGCAACACCCCTGCACGGCAGTGCACCGAGCTCCCACAGATGCACCAGTTTGTAGCTTCAAAGAAGTTAATTATTTGCTCATATGGCAGAACTTTAGCACTAGCCGTGGCCACAGCAATGCTACCAAAAGAGACAAAGTAAGGGACAGGGGGTCATTGAAACTGGCAATGTGAGTTTTGTGTGACACGGTGCAAGCCAGCCTTTTGTGCACAGTGCCAATGACTGCATTCGATCTTGTGGAAAGGCCTAGTCTGCGCCGTTTACTATATTAGGGCTTCTTCAAGTGGGTTCTTTGGCACAATATGAAATCCAAAACATTCATGAACAAATGTCATTTTATTGTTCTTCCAAGAATCGATATTCCACACACTGCGTGACACTGCATTAAACGTGTCTCTTCAAAGGTATCGAGTCACCTCGGCTAACCCTTATCACAATGAATGATTAACTCTGCACCGTCTTGTTCTTGGCACCAAAAGCCACACTTTCTTATCAGTAACTACCTGTTACGGACCCATTGCACTGCAAGAACACCCTATGGTCTGCAGGGTGCCCCACCTACCTGTGTTTATTTATAACAGCTGGAAAGCTGAGAAGCACTGAGGCAGCTCAGCTAGTCTCACACCTTGGGTTGGTCACTAGTTTTTTTTTGTTTGGGATATCAGGTGGTGCTTTCGCCACCTATCAGCCAAAACTATTGCATTAGAGTACAGATAGGGAGAAATGGCCTATGAAGAGGAACCTAAAGCTTGTAGATGTTGTTTGATTATTCCCCCACCCATTGACTGCCCATGGCCATGCTAATCCCTATGGCCATTTCCACCCAGTTTCTGCCCCTCTCCGCCCAAAACACCTACTCATGGTAACTCTTTCAGCTCACTTTAAACAAGCCTTGCCATCAAACTTTACACTCAAACTGCCAGCCAGTGTTTTTTTCAAAGCAGTCTTCTGAGAGTTAATGACCTAATTGGAGCTATTGATTTGATGCGGGTGTAATAAAAATGTATTTACCAGGTCTGCCTTCAGCCACTTGATTTATAAGCACTATGTGTGTCCTTCTCTGAAGTCCTGCTTAAAACAAGCATTGGCAAAGCCAACAGTTTTGGCTTGTGTATAAGTATTAGCCATTTGACAGGAACTGCTACTAGATGCCCAGGTACTCCCATGTGTACACAAAAACCCAAACGGGTGGCATTGCCAGTGCGTGTTTCTATTGTAAAATACATTGTCTCGTTTTGTACTCTAGTATCGAGTAATGCAACCTGTGGCTCGGCAAATGTTTTGGACCAAAACATCCATGATTGCCCAACCATAGCCTATCCTGGCTAAGCCTGATGGGAGCTGTATCCCATCTTGAGAGCCAAACGTTGCAGGCGATCTGTTCTAGTGTATTAGAGACCTTAAAAGTGTTGCGAATGCAATCCAGCTTTGTAGGTGCGCACACAACATTACTATCAAAACAAAACACTTTGCAGTGCACGGATGCAAATTTACGTGTTCATACTCTGTCAATTACAGAAGTACCATTTTGTACCTATTTCTTATTTCCTATGTATTGAATGTCGCACATATAAAACATATTTCAATGATAACATTTGAATGATATCATGGATCTGAATGACCATACTTGTATTTGTGTTGTCATTGAAACTTATCTGAACAAATGTAGCAGTCCATTAGACCTCCACCTTCACGCACTGCCCCGCTCCCCACGTGCAGCATCGGTAGCTCATTCAATGCTGTGTATGTTTTTAAAGAGGATTAGAAATTGACTTGAAAGCACTTCTGAGGTCATGCTTCCTGGACTCTCTCAAACTATTGTGTCCAAAAACAGGACTACTAAATAAACTCAAGGAATATATATATCTATATAAATTTCACAAGAACGTTAAATTAAGATTATGTAGAACTGTAGTGATGGGTAAAAAGTAATCAAACAAAAAAGGTCATGACATTATATTTTTTAAGAGATAACTCGTACTATTGCAGTAATAAAACCTATACAGACATTCGTTTGAGAAACAATCCATGGAGGCGATTTTGATTCTTCATTTCATAGTGAGATCAAATGTGAGGTCCTAATTCAACCTCTAACCATTTCTGCTCTAAGGTCATTCTTCGGGAGAAGACCCCAACCCTTTCTGCTGATCGAATACAGAATAATTTAGAAATATTTTTTCTCATAAGGTTTGAAAACGTATTTATATCATTAGGGTAGGACCAGGATAGTTGGCTTTTACTCTCAGAATGTCCGAAAATGCCTTCAGGTGTCACTAAAAAAAATGGTCTCCCCTGATGTCCTTATTCGTAATGGATGCATATTTTTGGACATGAATCGGAAAATATGTTTTAGAGGAGATCAATATAAAAGCACTATATTACGTGCTTAGTCATAGCAATTATCTCTGTGCTCACATTGGCGAACGCAGAGTTACTAAAGGCGAAGCCCACATACAATTGTGGAACGGCCACTGCAATAAATGAGTGGTAGTTACGAACCATACTTGTTATCCCAATCAAATGGACACATTTTTTTTTTTTAAAGGAATCATTCTTAAGCGATTGTCTACTACAGCCATTTTACCAAGTTGGTGTAAATTGTGGCTGTTAGGTATTAAAGTGGAACACAAACTATTGGTATGAACCGAGGTAGAATTATGTTAGAAAAAAAGTAGCAGTGTGACTAACGGTGGTGTGGGGAAATGATGGGTCAACAAATGTGTTGGGGTGGTTTCTGGTGTGTCCCATAGATGGGAAGTGGGTTTGAGCGGAAAAACAAAAGGATCCAGCTGCATTTTTTTTCATTGCGCTCTCTTCTCTCTAATTGTAACTGGTATGAAGGCTTAGGGAGGCGTTCCCCTCCAAATGTTGAACAGTCTAGAAGGCCATTTAGAATAGTCCTTTGCTATCACTTCTGATATTACCTTGTGCACTGTTGTACAATGAACTATCACTCTGTCAAATCACAGACCACTTCCACGTGTACAGCAAATGTGTGGTACATTTGCAATATGTTTCCCAAAAAACAAAACTCAAGGGGGGAGTCCTGACTTTTTCATGTAGGAGAGCTGTGTTATCATATTCCTTTCTACAGGCTCTGGGAGATGTTGGGAGGTGCTCATAATGAAGGGAAAGGGCCCGTGTGCAGTAGCGTTTAAGCGAATAATAAATATACACCCAATTGGGTGAGCAACATCTGGAAAGAGAGCATTCATTAACACCAACAGAATTCAGGGACTCAAGAAATAAACTATCTGTTTGGTAATCAAGGTTCTGGCAACTTTTTAAAGAAGAACAGCACGTTTTTTTCTATCGTAATGTTTATGTGCTGCTGGGCGTGCAAAGCATACTTGCCGAAATGTGCTTCTTTAAGCTGAGCAAGCGCTTCGTGAGGCCTTCTCGAAAGCCGCACAGAGGCTAGAAAGCTGCACTGGATTGAGTTATGGATCACCAGCTCATAAAGAGCTGTGATACACTTCAAGTCTATTAATTCATACAAAGAGTTATGCTTCAACTGCAAAACAAGAACTTCCTGGGACAGGGAAAATGGTGCTAAAGGAAATATCAAGAGTGACCATGTGGTGGTGAAAGTGATGGGACATTGCTGTCGTGGAAAAAATATCTGCCCTCCACGCAGGAAATAGGAACAAGTTCTTCTCCATCTGGGCTCCCTTTCTGGATTACGTGCAACAATTCCCTGGCGTGGTACGACAAGCGCCTTCCCTTTGCTGGATGGCTAAATATGACTGACAAGGTTTTCCCCCCGCCGGGGCGCTCCCACGCCCGACTGTTCGTATATGTGCCTCAGGACCAAACAAGCAACGATCAGCCTATCTGCTCCGATCCAACCTCCGCAACAGTTACCAGACCGCTGGCCTTCCACAGCAACTGCTTCTCCAGGATCTCCCATGAACTGAAGCTGAAAAAGACTTGAATGATGTATACAGCTACACTTAAACCTGATCAAAATCTCAATAAAAAGTCTTGTTGAAAAAAAAAAGAGTGAAAAAAAAGAAATAGAACTCAGTACATGCCAGTGCCCGCACTGTTCGACCTTTGGGTATGGAGTTTTGTAGATGGCACATGTGTATGAATAAACACCTGCTTTGGAGATGTGGTATAGTTCCATCTTTGTGTACGTTTCCTGAATTGTGATTTGCTGAAATCTGTCTGTACCTTAGTTGCAATGTATTGCTTCTGCTGTCAAACTAGTGGAACATGTCCCGACGCCCAAGCTTGACAGTGTTTGTTTTGCCCTACTTTTATTGTTTGAAGCAGGTTCCTGTTTTTTTGTTAGGAACATGCATAATTGCCATTATTTGGAATTGGCTGACCTTTATTTCCCTCCCTTAGTCATTGCATGGAGTTCATTGGGGCATTTGCACGTGATCTGTGGTAGCGCAAACACATTGGCTTTGCCAGTGTTTGTTCTTTCTTGGATGTGGTGCTTGGAGTGCTGCCTTTATAATAGGAAGAACATAACCAGATCTCAAATAAGACCGCTTATACTGAATTAGCCACATTGACATGAAAGAACATGAGGTTCTTGGATACGACATTTTATTTATTTATTTATTTATTTATTTATCGTACTTAAGCTATTGAGGACCTTGCCCCGGGATCATATGGGTGCTGTACAGAGAACGCGTTATTGCAGCATTAGCATCCCAAGCCAAAGCTGCATGGAACAGAGTGGCATTTGAGGTCCGCTCAACATCATAATGCAGAACCCAAAGTGTGATGCGGCAACACAAAAACCAGCAAAGTGCAAAACATGTGTCAACGCACAGCGTTTCAACGATAAAGCATGAACCTTCTAGAACAAACTGGACTCAATCTTTATATTAGGAAATGTACAATATTCCTAAATGACAAAGGGGACACATTGCACGCTCTCGTCACTGTGTGTATTCTACAGCTGTAGATAGCGGGACTTTACACGTCTTTAGTAGCACTCTCGACAGCCAACAACTACTCCAGCTCATGCAGGACTCGCATCTGCAATATGTCTCCAGGATGTAATTGGGAGGGCTTTAGTGTCATGGCAAGGAAACACACTCTAAAATTGAGTCCTACGTATGCACAGTTTAGAAACAGGGAGGTAAAGCGATGAATGGACTGAGAATCTCGTGATTATGGGAAGGTTCCAAAACGAGTACTTCAAGTTATTGGGTTCCAGTTTAGCCCTTTCGCAAATAGCACACACACCTGCTCCAATTCGCCTCTGGTAGCATTCAATGCACAAACTGGTTGCACAGGTTCATTCAATACATTGCACAATGCCGAGTTTAGATTCGCAAACATTTGAGAGTGGTGCCATCCTCAACACCTTGCCTAAAATATGTCAAGAGTGTTTCAGTCCTTCAGGCTCGGACTGGCCTATAGGGCAATAGGCCCATGACTGAACCAAAAACGCAAAATGCTGTTGTGGGCCGTTTTTTTGGTTTAAGTGGGCCACCTTCTTGGCCAATGTGGGCCAGTTTGATGAGTTACTTCACTGTGTGGGTAATAGTTTTGACCAGTGTTGCTGAATAAATAATCGTTAAAAAGCACAAGTTGCATCACATGTTATCAAAATACTCCCCCTTGGGTACTATTCAAACAGAGTCACAATAGGAATGAATAGCCATTTGCAACTGTGGGCCACTTTTTCATTGGTGCCGGACACAATATTAGGGCCCAGTCCGACCTGAGGTGTTCTGCTGACCCTCCCACCAAGACTTTGTTTCCAGACTTGGCACCGCAGACAACCCCGAGAGAAGGCGTCAGTCAGAGTACTGAGCTCCAGTGGTACAGTTGGGCAAACCTGTCTGCCAAAGGTTCAAACCCTTATCAAAGTCAACTCTCTTGGTCACGGTTCTCTCGCATACACGTTACGAGGAACTGCTTTTAGGTGATAGGTTATCTCTGGAGCCTTTGAGTTCAGGGTTTGTTGGTACTATTCTGTTGAACACGGTCCCAATCCCTCAAAAATGTTCTAGGGCCAATACGCGCGCACCTGATGCTGGTAGTAACGAGGGGATCAGTTAGTGTTCGCAAAGTGGGGCAGTTGCTACTTCTATGTTGTCTCTCTACACTCTGTGATTGTTTTTGCAATTGTGCTTATTATTTTGGGATCACCATTCTCCAGCCCTGTGTTTTTATTTTGTCCATCAGTTTGTTTGTTTATTGATTTGTAATGCGCGTCGAACCCTAGGGTATCTGGGCTCAGAATTTGCAAGAGAAAAAGTATACCATAGGCTTATGTTACAGACAATAAAGGTGACAAGTTACAACATATGACAACAAGTGCATATACAGGTCATAGTACATTACAATAAGTAGTGAGAGATAGGGCAGCACAGTACATACATAGTGATATAAGGCTGTGATAAGGTAAGTATAGAGGCAGGGGGCAGATGCCCGGTACGGACGAGAGTTTGTGCAACTCAGGTAGGTGCTGTGTCGGTCGTGGATAGTTGCATTCTGGAAGTTGTAGTCGTAGTCTTGTGACACTTTAATTGGATGATGTGGATTCCTGTAAAATCAAAGGCCAGGACTGGAGTAGCGGGTCCTAGATGACATGGAGTCCTCAGGTAACCTTATTGGCAACCCCTGTGATTGCACCACTCTAAATATAAGCATGCCTTTACCCCTTGCTAGTTGCAGTAGCTGTTGTTTGTAACTGATATCGTTCTCTGCTTATTAACGAGTCCTACGTTTTGCGCAATGACGTCCCATTGCTGCAGTCAAAGGTTGTGTGCTGTTGTTTTGTGCGAGGTGTGGGGTGTTAAAAGGCCTGGTGGAAGTTCCAGTTAAATAGTTACAAGTGGTTTCTCCTAGATCCGGTCGAGGAACATGGGTTTTGGACACTAGACTGCACATGACCACTTATTTGAACAAGTCCTGTCGACTTGCTTGGGAACTTTAGCAAGGCTGCTAATTGGGCAGCAGAACTTATAAATAATCCTGAAAAAGAGAGAGAGAGACAAAAAAGAAGGACGAGAAAGAAAGAAAAACTTGCTATTTATCAATTCCATACTCTTTCGTATCCATATTATCACACTGCCAACACGGCTCAGTATCTCTGGCATCTATATCATTGGGCAATAGTTTGTACTCCAAAACACTTGCTCAATCCAAGACAAAACTGTCGTCCATAATGGAATAACTCAAGTATGTTGGCGTATTTTTCCAACCAGTAACACATTTGCAAAGGTTTCCTCCGGGTGATTTATAATGCTTGTACTTTGTGATCTATTTGGTGTTTCCCTTCCAACTCTATGGTTTATGCTGTGGCTGGCTCTACCAGTGTGTGAGACCAGGGAACCCTGGCCCTGGGTGACTGGTGGAGAGAGCCTCCTGCACCTGTTACAGGAGGCCCTCTGAGCACAGTACCCCACAGAGAGCAACCATAATATTGATTCCATTGTCCCCACTGATGTATGTTTATTGGAGTATGTAATATAGAGATTGATATCGCCTGCATCAATGCTAGGAAGCTCATCCAATAAGCTGTCCATCCCTCTCCTTTGAGGTATCATTTTTAGATTTGCGCTAAATTAGAGAAAATAAAACCATGATGGGGGGGGGGGTTCCTTCATGTTTGGTCAAACACAAATGTGTGCATGGTACGGGAGGTAAACGTGCGCCTTCCCTAGTGAAGTGCTTCATGTCATACTTTGAAATTATGCCCATCAAGAGCAGGTGTCATCCCCCTTGCGCAACCAGGGAACATTATACGCCAAATATATTGAAGTTATTTTGATTGTTTCCAATGAAAGTGAAATGAAACAGGCAGAATGCATGGGCTCGCATTAATACCAATGCATTGGAAGTATCTTTGACACGTGCCCACGGCAACCATTTTGTCCGTCATTGAGCAAGTATTCTTGAGTACAAACGACTTTCTAATGAGAAAGAGGACAGGGGTGCTGAGCCACGTCTGCAGCGTGCTCATATGGATATGGAGCATTATGGAGTTGATTAATGGACTCCTTCTTTCTTCTTTTCTTTCCCAGCCCTTCTTTTTTTGTCCATCTTTGTCTCTTCTTGAGTATATTTATAAGTTGTGTTACATAAACATCAGCCTTGATGAAGCGCCCAGGCACGAAACACGTAACGGCTGGACTGGTATAATAAGTGTCTATATATATTTTTTACAACCCATGGTAAGGTAGACATATAAGAAAACATGAATAAATAGTCTGCTGGTTATGTTAATCAAGAAATCAAGTATTGTATGAATGAAATTGCAAGGATTGCTGCAGTAAACAGACTTACTAGACATATTTTGGATCCGTCCTGGAGTAGGAGTTGGGAAAACACCCCTTAGAAGCAGCCTTACCAGACAGATATATTTCACATGCAGACCCCCAAACAGTAAATCCATAAGAGTACTGGGTCCAGTTGGCATTTTCTTGCCACAATCCACTCGGTGGACTTTGCCCACATATACCTATGCTGTATATATCACCACTAGATTGAGCAGTGCAGATTCTATGACTCGAATTCAAATATCAATTAAAGCCAATATACACTATTAGACATCAATAACCAGATCCAAGATCTCACTGGAATCAAATGGAATATTTTCTCCAACCATTCCGTAGATTTCTAAAAACCCAAATGCAGAGGTGTTGCTAGGGGTGTCTGTGAGAATGCTATAGCCCCAGATATTTTGGTTGTTTCCCCGGATAGAAGCTCAGGGGCTACAATCGAAAGGCTAGCTAGCCCTGAGTTCCGGCAGTCCTGACATTAACATAGCCTCAGATCTTTTGCAGACCTGACAACAACCCTGTCCAAATGACAGCAACTGGAGTCAGTAGAATCCATTTGTAACTGTTCAGTTGTCTACCCATACGATTCTCAGGGACCTATGCCACTTATCATATGAAGGCAAACCACAAATGGGAATCAGTTTTGCCATTGGAAGAAACTTTGGTTGAGGAGGTGAGTGCTAAAGTGAAGGCATGAGAGCAAACTATGGTATTTGGTCATGCAATGGCTTAGCCGACTTAGGGCCCGACTCATGGAATAATTTGCACAGAAAATCTGGACTTTGTGTGCCAAACCGCGTGCAGAATCCCATTTGTCGATTCATGGAATCAACTGCGCAGGAATTTTTCGTACTTTGCGTTGACTTCATGCAGGCTCAGCACGTCACTGCGAGAGGCTGAGTGCCTTGCACGAGACACCACGGAGAGAGAGTGTGTGTGGCTTGCACAGAGGGTCGGGTAGGTGGTTTAATGCGGAAAATGAGGAAGAAAAAGGGAAAATGTGTGTTTTATGAGGGACGGCACGCAGGCAGTTCATCGCATGCCCACTATTGCGCAGAATGATACGTATTCATGAATCCGACCACGCAACCTCTCGGCGGGGAAATGGCCATACAACGCCCTCATACTATCCACCACCCGAAGGCAGGCATAAAGGCACTTGCGCATAGTATTCACCACACAGAGGTAAGATCGGGTGTCGGATTTAGGGGTGCGTGTATGCAGCCGGGGTTCCAATCTAATTTAGGGGTGTTCGTACGCAGTGTAGCAGGGTGCAGAGGTGGTTTACGGGGGTTTCAGAGTTTTACCCGAGTTACAATAAATTGGACACATGATGTCGGGGTGCCGGTAACAGTTTCAAGGGAACCCACACAGGGTCCCCGAGATGCAGGCCTGCTTGCTGGGGACCCCACACACTGTTTAAAGGGTGTATGTATTCACGCCTGGTGGAGAACGCAAAGGTAGCTGTGTCTAGCTGTTTTTGCTTTGCGTGGGAGAGTGTCACTGGCATTCCGGCCGCAACTTGCGTATACGGTTATTTTGCACAGACAATTCCATGAATACGCAGAGTGCACATTTTTAATTCTGAGTGCAGGCTCAAGCAGTGTCGTTCTCGGCGCGCAGCCTTTGCAGGATAAATGGCCACTTTTCCATGATTCGGGCCCTCAGTCTCTAGCTTTTTCTTCCACGCAATATGCTAGAGCAGGGGCTTGGCCTCTCCTCTGTGCTGGCGCCCATGCTAGTAAGAGAGTGCAGTGACTTGAGCACTTGCCAGGGTCAGACTGGGACAAAAGGTAGGCTCTATCACAAAAAAGGTGGCCCAGACCCACAAATCGCAGTTTGCTACTTTCCTGGGGTGAGATATTAGGAACAATTGCAACAAATGTTGCCTTTAAAAAACCTGAGCCCATGCAACAGGAGAAAGCTCCCAGCTTGCACCATGCACTCATTGATAAAACTGTCCTATATTGCCCCACAAAACCTCCCTACGCTCGCCTGTCAGACAGCCTCTGTGGGCATTTCCCTAAGGCCCTATAAGCCAAGCCGAGCCTGTCACTTAATGCAACAATTTGTGACTGCTCTAAAGGTCAAGGGTGGAATCCCAGGGGCGGGGGTGGGGGGTGCGATGATGACTTTCTTCCTTCGAGGGATGAAACGAGCATTACTAAGTTTGGGTATAGACACTTCTGTTATTTTGTAACACTCCAAAAACAATATTACTGAGGTGCCCATCTGAAACCAGGTCATTACTAATATTCAGATACTTATTCCCAGACAACAGGAAGAGGGCCATATATATGAGATTCCGCCTAAACTTGTTTAGAACTAAAGATCGAACAAAGAACTGGGCTGGAAAGGATAAGTCCAATATTGTTTGCAGATTTTGTAAAGTTTGCAATGAAACGCTTAAACACCTCATCTTATTCTGCCCCTTCTTTAGACCTCTAAGAGCTAAACATCTTGGACAATTGATAAATGAATACCCACTGAGGGACGTCGAAGAATGGTGGCAGCTGATGTTTATGGGCTCAAATACAAAACTGACAAGGGTGTTAACCCTTTTTTTGCATGAGATTGAAAGGAGTCTTGAGATATCTGATATCGATGTATAAGGATACTAGGGCAGTGTCCAACATGGCTTAGTTTTCACACGAAGCATACCAACCACTCTCCGACAAGGCGCCTTTGGTACAATAGACTAGAATCCTGGCAAATGAATGGAATTCAATCTCATGCTTATGCTTATGCTTTGATTTGTAACGAGTATGGAGTAATTTTTATGTGTTTTTTTAAAGGTTTGTATAAACCAATAAAAAAAAAATATTCAGATACAGAGGCTAAATTCAAAATTACGATCTAGTTACTCCCGAAGATTCGAAATGGAATCATGTTGCAGACATATAAAGCTTTGAAGACGTGACCAAGATGGTATGACACAGGCTCTGGGCTAATAGGAAGAGAGGTGTGCAGGAGTGGTGTGCTAAGTGCAAAAGGGAACACTGGATCCCTGAGGGGTACTGGGCAGACCCTGGCAGATACTCTCCCTTCACTTTGGGGATTTACAGAAAGTGACCCCCTGTTGAGCCTATCATATCGCTCAAACCAGACCTCAACCTCTGCTGAAGGCACCACCAATAGAGCATTGCCAGTGCTTATTTTGTAAGCAAAAAAACATTATATTAAAAAAAGACAGTCACAAGGGGGCAGGGCCCAAATATTTCCTTCCACACGGAGGGGCTGTTCCCCCGTCTACTGTTGACACAACCCACTGTGGCTCCATACAGTGTCACATGGCTGCTCCATATGGTGCCAACATATTTGGGGTTAAAGCACCAACTCCGACTGGTTCATTGAGGGTGAAATCAACATAACATAATAGGTGTGTCTTGAAATTAAATAAATGTTTAATGTTTTCTTTAAAACACATCATCATTAACATTTTGCTGCAATCCTATCAGTGTCAAGTGGAGCATGTTTCCATCTAACCAAAGGAAAAAAGAGCAAAAAAGCTTTCCTCCTTTGGTAAATTAATGGACACATGTAGGCAAAATCATTACTGAACTGATGAGTTGCCTGTCAAACACTGCAGCAAGATCGTCTTGCATAGGTTGGTACTCATGACTGGCTATTCCGTTCGATATGGATCTTGTCACAGACTTTGCCCCTGTGTTGGGGCTGTTGGCTGGTGATTGTCCTGTTGTTAGCAACCCACTCTGCTGGTTATTACACTAGAGAATTTGCAGCAATGTCATGCAGGCTGAGTGGAGCAGTGTGTGGACATGGCCAGCATCAGTGCCCAGGATTGTCACCTTGCAGCTCATTTGTTTTCATGGAAATTGATAAATTGTCTTGCCCTGACAACCTGGGTCATCAAAATGAACCAGCCCAGGATGCAGAGACCCTGGCCAGTGCACACAGTGTTTGATACCTATGTTACTGTGACTGACGGAAAGTTAAAATAGAAACATTGCCAACACACCACAACATAATCAGGTTACATGTGATATTAACGCAAGAATAAATAAAGAATGCATTTTTAACTAACCTAAAACAACGAAAAAATATTGCATTTTGTATTTTTATTATTTGGAGTGTCGGGCTCAAGCCCCCGTTTTCCTATGCTTAAAATCCCACCCCAATACCTCCCCACCCATTTTAACCACTTACCCCACCACCAAATAGGTTATTTTGTATTCAATATTTTTTCCTTGTTTTAGTTTTCATTAAAATTGCATTCGTTCTTTTTTATTTGTTTAAATCCCTGCATACCCATAATCAAGCTGGGCTTAACCATAAGTGCTGGGGATCAGAAATAAGTGCCAGTGCTGAGCCCTGGCAAGCTCCCCCCCCCCCCGCAACAAATGATGCACTCAATTGCGTGCCGGAGGATGAAAGGCTCAAGGTACGCAAGGATCTGTCACCGTAAAGGGGTAGAGACCCATTACCAAAGATCACTAAAACCAGGGTAAAGGACAGAAAAACAAAGGCCACGCAAGCAAAGATCACCAGTACACACCACATGAGCAACCATTGCACGTACAGATGAACAGGCTAGATAAGCAAAGAGCACGCATACAGCATTACTCATATGATTTGATAGGTTATTTATAACAGGCTTAATACCCAGAGGTTTTAAAGCGTGGACCGGGGGATCAAACCTGTGTTGCTCCGTGTCGTCTTGCTTTCAAGGCGGACACGTTGCTGCTGAGCTATCCTCCCTAGATGAGAAACTATTGCACGTAGAGATACCGAACAGGCGACCAATATTCCCCCAGACAAGAATCCAGACCTCACGAGCAAAGATAACTATTATACGGGTAAAAGCCAACTGAGCACTGGTCACACAGACAGGAATGCTGGCCACCAGAGCAAAGATAGCCTTTGCAGGGGTAAAGACCACACATGGAGAATTGCAGTCTACCTAGCAAACATAGCCAATACTGTGTGCATGCCAGATAATCACAAATCACCCACAAAAGAAGACCGTGCACATAAGCAAACATCACCCATACAGGAGGGCCAACCACTTGAGCAAAGATTACCACTAGAGGGTTAAAGGTCACACGCGGAGGAATTCAGTCCATCTAATCAAACATAACCATCACAGGGGTGCATGCCAGATGAGCACAGTACACCCAGAAAGGAATCCAGTCTACGTAAGCATAGATGACCCATACGGGAGTGCTGCTGGCCACTTCAACAAATATAACCATAACAGGGGTACAGGCCAGATCACACTTGATCACTCTTAAATAATGAGATGAGATGGGAAACGATCCTCCTTAAAGGGGCACAGGCCACATAAGCATGGGTGGCCTGTATGGGGATCCAGGTCAGAGGAACAGCAGCCAGCCCCGGGGAGTACAAGACTGATGACTAACAATAACCCTAGGCAGAGTTACAGGTGAAACGCACACACATGTCAACATGGATCACCCATACAGCAGAAGTGGTCAGATCAGAAGGGATTGTACATATAGCAGTGCTGGCCAGATCAGAGGGGCTAGCGCATATAGCAGTGCTGGCCAGATCAGAGGGGATAGCGCATATAGCAGTGCTGGCCAGATCAGAGGGGATTGTACATATAGCAGTGCTGGCCAGATCAGAATGGATAGCGCATATAGCAGCGCTGGCCAGATCAGAGGGGATAGTGCATATAGCAGTGCTGGCCAGATCAGAGGGGCTAGCACATATAGCAGTGCTGGCCAGATCAGAGGGGATAGCGCATATAGCAGTGCTGGCCAGATCAGAGGGGATTGTACATATAGCAGTGCTGGCCAGATCAGAATGGATAGCGCATATAGCAGTGCTGGCCAGATCAGAGGGGCTAGCGCATATAGCAGTGCTGGCCAGATCAGAGGGGATAGCGCATATAGCAGTGCTGGCCAGATCAGAGGGGATTGTACATATAGCAGTGCTGGCCAGATCAGAATGGATAGCGCATATAGCAGTGCTGGCCAGATCAGAGGGGATAGCGCATATAGCAGTGCTGGCCAGATCAGAATGGATAGCGCATATAGCAGTGCTGGCCAGATCAGAGGGGATAGCACATATAGCAGTGCTGGCCAGATCAGAATGGATAGGGCATATAGCAGTGCTGGCCAGATCAGATGGGATAGCACATATAGCAGTGCTGGCCAGATCAGAATGGATAGCGCATATAGCAGTGCTGGCCAGATCAGATGGGATAGCACATATAGCAGTGCTGGCCAGATCAGAAGGGATTGTACATATAGCAGTGCTGGCCAGATCAGAATGGATAGCGCATATAGCAGTGCTGGCCAGATCAGATGGGATAGCACATATAACAGTGCTGGCCAGATCAGACTGGATTGTACATGTCGCAGTGCTGGCAAGATCAGAAGGGATAGCGCACATAGCTGTGCTGGCCAGATCAGAAGGGATTGTACATACAGCAGTGCTGGCAAGATCAGAAGGGTTTGTACATATAGCAGTGCTGGCAAGATCAGAAGGGTTTGTACATATAGCAGTGCTGGCAAGATAAGATGGGATAACGCATATAGCAGTGCTGGCCATATCAGATGGGATATCGCATCTAGCAGTGCTGGCCAGATCAGATGGGATAGCACATATTGCAGTGCTGGACAGATCAGACGAGATTGTATATATAGCAGTGCTGTCCAGATCAGATGGGATAGTGCATATAGCAGTGCTGGCCAGATCAGATGGGATTGTACATATAGCAGTGCTGGCCAGATCAGATGGGATAGCGCATTTTGCAGTGCTGGCCAGATCAGATGGGATAGCGCATATAGCAGTGCTGGCCAGATCAGATGGGATAGCGCATTTTGCAGTGCTGGCCAGATAAGAAGGGATAGCGCATATAGCAGTGCTGGCCAGATCAGATGGGATAGCGCATTTTGCAGTGCTGGCCAGATAAGAAGGGATAGCGCATATAGCAGTGCTGGCCAGATCAGATGGGATAGCGCATTTTGCAGTGCTGGGCAGATCAGACGAGATTGTACATATAGCAGTACTGGCCAGAACGATGGGATAGCGCATATAGCAGTGCTGGCCAGATCAGATGGGATAGCGCATATTGCAGTGCTGGCCAGATGAGAAGGCATTGCACACACAGCACTGCTGGTCAGATCAGAAGGAATTGCCCATGGAGCAGTGCTGGATCGGTAGGCAGTGCTCACCCCTGCAGCAGTGAATGTCAGGTCCACAGGATTCTCTTGTGATGTTTATAGACCAGAGTGCCGGAATGTCCTCTCCTTAGCTGCTGGCCTGGTCAGCAGCTACGGCCTTGGCAATGGTAGATTCAGAGAGTGTACTCATAACTGCTGAATCCATATGCATGCATTAGTAATGGCCGAAACCCAAACCCTCACCCATAATGATAGGCTCACAACTTGTTTCAAGTGTTGGCAATAAAAGGCCGTAGGATTTTATTGTACAGATATGGGTTATGGCAATAACAATATCACATATCATGATGGTATCATACTTTTGGGCACCGGGTCCTGAGGTTACCCCCTCGGACCCGTGCCGCCTTCTTGTGTCCCACGACTTGTTGTGGGCACCGTACAATGCCTTATACTTCTTTTTGTTCTTCTCCCCTTTTTGTAGGTTGGGTGGGTTCTGTGGTAAAGAAGCAAGAAGATTTGGAAGACACTGAGTGAACAGTGAACCTCCTGTTTGCTTGGGTCCCCGTTCAGGGTCCACAAACAGATTGTGTTTACTCTGAGCATGCTGCTCTCATTTATATGACCCAGGGAGGCCCTGGGTCTTTGTTGTGTATGTGGTGGGGGCTGCTGTTGTCGCAGACCCCGGCCGGATAGCCGACTGTCTGACCCCCTGGTGGGGGCAGATCTTTGAACCTGGGCCCTGCCTGATGGTTGTTTCCTTATGGCGCTTAGCACCTTGCTGTTTGGAGGAAGGGTGCGATGACTGTTCGCACCTTAACCTTCCGTGGATTTTGTGCTGCCGAGACTGCGTGTCTCCGTAGCTGGGGGGAAGGAGAGGAGCAGGTGCGGGGGGTTGGGGCTGCCCCTCTCCCAGCTGCCGATGGTAGCAGCAGTTACCCTGCCTCGCTTGTGGGATGCCCATGCAGCATTGCCCATAACTGCTGAACCCATATGCATGCATTAGTAATGGCCGAAACCCAAACCCTCACCCATAATGATAGGCTCACAAATTGTTTCAAGTGTTAGCAATAAAAGGCTGTAGAATTTTATTGTACAGATATGGGTTATGACAATAACAATATCACATATCATGATGGTATCATACTTTTGGGCACCAGGTCCTGAGGTTACCCCCTCGAACCCGGGCCGCCACACACGGGCAGGTTCCCGGCTGACCGTGTTCCCCCAAGAGTATGCCCTAGAGACAGCCCCTGTGAGCAAGAGTTGTATTGATTTCCCGAAAGAAATGCTCCATGCCCTGGCTAGACAGATGGGTGCCATCATGGAGAAAAGGTCTGGGTTGCCTAGTGTAATGGCTGGGTGTTTTATGAAACCCAGTCCTCTTGTCATACAGAATCTCTCTATCGTCCCATTCAGTTTTCTTCTGGATATGTCTATAGATTTGTAGCAGTTGGCACCTAACCATTTGTTTCTTGGTAAGATAGGCTGAGAAGTATATTTCCGTCCCCCTCCAGTTGTCCGAGATGCCGGCTATGGAGGAGCAGATTACTTCGCATAGGATGCGTCTAGCTGTGTTAACTAGATTGTTGCCCCCTAGATGGATGATCAGGAATTCTGGGGGGTCCCTGTATGCCACGAGTTCTGCTAGTATTTCGTGGACGTCAGCCCAGCGTAGGCCTCTGTATCCCCACCATGAAGTAATGGTGTTTCTGAAAGGTGGCCCTTCTTTGGTCTCTTCTGCCCATCTGCCTGTCCTGAAAACGAATGAGTGGCCAACTATCCATGCTGATCGTAGTGTGGTCCTCGATTCGCCTGTTGTTTCTGTGGTGGTGGGAGGTGGGAGGTGGGGAAAAGAAAGAAAATGTTTAGGGCGGAAGGCTATATCAATTTTGGTCTGATATATCTTTTATAACAGTCTGACTTCCATCCCCCTATGTTTTTTAGTAGTTGGGGTGCTAAACCTCCTTGCCATGCTGCAGTGGCGGCACCTATCCTGAATGAATGAGTGCTGAATTGTTTGGGATCCCACCCTGCTCTGCTGATTGCTTTTATCAGCACTCCTTGGTAGCGGCTTGGTAGCGGCTTAGGGCCGATGCATCCTTGTGGATTAAAAAACTCCCCCCTACTTTGGGTCGTTGCGCGTAATAGAGGTTGGTGATGCAAACCGGGCAGTTTGTTGCCTCATCGATGCAATAAATATTGATGGTTCTTTTTGCACCCGTTTTTGACTGTTGCATTTCTATGTTAACACTCTCCTGCCTCACCCTGATTTCCATGACACCCAGGCCGTTTGTGGCCTTGGTGCTGGAAGCGATGAGTTCTCCTACCCGGAAAGCCCCGAAATAGGCTAGGAAAAAAGCTGTTTTAAATAACATTATCTCGTATGGGTGCCAACATATGGCTTCTAAATGGCTTGCTATCTGCACCAGTTTGCTGAAATCAAGGGGTCGGCGGGTGTCCACTTGCGGACCCTCTATTCTGCCCCATCCCTTCGTTGCGTAAGAGATGAGGGCGTTCTGGGTGGGGTCTGAATCGCCCCATATTTTCGTAAAGTATGAAATTGCCACCAGGTGTCTTTTTGCCCAATCCCTTTTGAAACCTTGTTCCCGGGCCATTTTAAAAATACTTCTATATCTTTAATCATTATAAGTTCTACGTGGTTTACACCTGTGGCCTTAAATACTGTATTGTGCTGCAGTGGTGCTTGCCACCGCCCTCTCTGCCATCTCTGTTAGGAAGCCTGTGAGGTTGTTGGCACCCGTTGTTGTTGTGCCTGATTTCTGTTGGGCATCCTGGCCTGGGCTCTCTGGCGCTGGCGTTGATGCCAATGTGTTGCTGGCACCCCTTTTAGAGGTGCCTGCTTTGTGTTGGTCATCCCGGCCTGCACTCTCTGGTGCTGGCGTTGATGCCAATGTGTTGTTTCCACCCGTTTTAGAGGTGCCTGCTTTGTATTGGTCATCCCGGCCTGCACTCTCTGGTGCTGGCGTTGATGCCAATGTGTTGTTAGCACCTGTTTTTGAGGTGCCTGCTTTGTATTGGTCATCCCGGCCTGCACTCTCTGGTGCTGGCGTTGATGCCAATGTGTTGTTGGCACCCGTTTTAGAAGTGCCTGGTTTTCGTTGGGCATCCCGGCCTGTGCTCTTTGGCGTTGATGCCGTTATTCTTGTCTTCCCATTATTGCCCAGCATTCTGCTGGTATTGGCATCATCTGTTCTTGGGCGTGCGGCGCTAGCTCTCGGTATCTTGTCCATTGGAAACGAGATAAGGCATCAGCAATGTTATTATCTGCCCCTGAAATGTGCTTGGCTTTGAGTACAACGTTCATTTGTAGTGTGACTGTTGTAATGGCGCGTAATACTTTTAGTACTAGAGGGCATTTCGTAGACCTTCTGTTTATGGAGCCCACTACCGCCATGTTATCGCACCAGATCAAAAGTTCCGTATTCGCTAGTCGCCTGCCCCAGATGTGTACTGTTAGCCAGATGGGGAATATTTCTAGCAGGGTGATGTTTCCTGTCCACCCTGCTGCTTGCCATGAGTTGGGCCAGTGTCCTGCCACCCATTCAGAGTCTAGTATGGCTCCAAACCCCTTGCTCCCAGCTGCGTCGGTGTATAGGACCCTGTTTGGCTGGGTATTTAAAGGCGTTCGCCAAAGTAAAGACCCGTTGAAATCTCTGAGGAATTTTCCCCATGTTTCCAGGTCCTGTTTCACCTCTCTGCCTAGCCGGATATGCAAGTGTGGTTTGGTGAGTGATTTGATTTTGAACTCCAGGCTTCTGGAAAATATCCTCCCTTGAGGTATTATTTTGGATGCGAAATTGAGGCTGCCTGCTAAGGATTGTATTTCCTTTACAGTCCCCTTTTCTCTCATTTTCAGGTTTTCTATTTTAGCCAGGAGTTCTGATATTTTTGTTTTGGGGATTCTGCAGAGCCCCTTTGCTGAGTCTATTTCGATGCCCAGAAAAACTATGTTTGTGTCTGGTTTGGTGTTTTTTTTCCTTCGCTAGGGGAATTCCCCACTGCGCGGCCATGTGCTCCAGTTTTGCTAAAGCCTGGCCGCATTCCTCGGAATTTGGTGGCCCTATGACCATGAAATCGTCTAGGTAATGACCTATTTTTGTCCCTGGTCTCTGCTTTAGGAAAGCCCATTGAAAAAAGGAGCTGAATTGCTCAAATAGTGCACAGGATACTGCGCACCCCATGGGGAGGCATCTATCTACGTAGAAATTGTTGTTAAAAGTGAAACCTAGCCACTGCTGAGACTCTGGGTGGACAGGCAAGAGTCTAAAAGCAGATTTGATGTCCAGTTTAGCCATCAAGGTGTTACTGCCGCACTCTTGTATGAGCCTTAACGCTTGTTGGAAATGCGTGTAAGATACAGCGGATTCTGTGTGTGGGATGCCATTGTTTAAAGACTGGCCTTTTGGGTAGGATAGGTGGTGAATTTGTCTCATTTTTCCGGGTTCTTTTTTGGGGACCAGTCCTAGTGGAGATATTAAATAGTCCTGTAGGGGCATGGTGTCCCAGGGACCTGCTACCCTGCCCAGTTGCAGTTCTCTCTTGATTTTGGTTTCTACTATCTGGGGGTTGTCCCTGGCTGACTTTAGGTTCATCGGGATGTGTTGTGACCCAGTGCCCTTAAATGGGATGAAAAACCCTTTGGTGAAACCCTGCGATATTATCCTGCTGGTTTCCTTGTCGGGGTAGCTGTTTAGGGCGTCCCTGAAATTGCCCGGGTTGATGGGCGTTAGTCCTGGTTCTAAAACTGGGATATCATTCTTTCTTGGCTGGTAGTCTGGTGCAGTTGCTTGCTGCATGGTCGCCGTTACAGTTTGTGCAGGCGTGTTTGTACCAGCATTCTTTGCCCCATGTACACTGTTTTTTCTCAAAATTTCTGCATGGGATGTTGGATTTGACAGCCTGCTGTTTGTTCTGTCTGTGGGCATTATTTTTCGCCGCCCAAGACTGGTTCCTCCGAAAGGGCTGCTCCCCTTTTTTGGATTTATCATTGTCATGGGATTTGCTTACTTGTGAATTTTTGCTACTTTTGGAAGAAGAATGTATGGTATCTTCTTCCTGGGGGGGTTCGGCATTGAGGCTCTATAAATCGTTCTGGACTTCATCCCACTCAATGGCCGGCCTTTCTGACATGCTCCTCCTAAATCTGATGTCGTATGCAAGCCATGTCTTCCCCCTCTGTGTTACTTTTACTTCCCTTATTTTATCAACGTATGCCCAGATCTTCCTACCATCCATGGGGAATGTTTCTTCATATATTGTTGCTAAGATGGCAAAAGCCTGTAACCAGTTGTCCCAGTTTTGTTCGACCTGGGCGTTTCTGGCAATAGCTTTTTCTTCTATTTTCTTGGGGTCTCTGAAAGCGTCTTTTCCTTTGCGCTGTGCGTCTATTAAGGAAAAGATTTCTATAAATTCTTTGGCCCATATGGCTTCTTTGATTGTGGTATCAATGTTCCATGCCAGGCATCTTTTGTATCTATTTAATATCTCTGTTTGGAAAGATTTCATTTTTTGTTCTAATTGTGCATTACAGATTGTTACAATGTCAGTTGTATTGCTGCCGGGTGCCCCTGTCGCGCCCGTGTTGTCTGTGCCCGGCGTTGTCCATGCTTTTAGGGCACCTGTTGGGTCAGTTGCTGGAGTTGTGGAAGCTGTTGTATTTATAGCTGTGGGCGCTATTGGCAACTGCTCTACTTGTTGTGGCGGGATTGCTATCGGTAGTGTTATGGGTGGGTTGACAACCGTTATAGTAGGTTCTATTGTGATGGAGGGGTTCGAGGCCCCAGGTTCCCTTGTGGGCGGCGTCTGTTTCCCCCTTATTTCTACCATTAGTTGCTGTAATTCCGCTATATTCTCGCATAATTTTGACAATTTTTTGGTACCTTTTCTGGCGTCTTCGGATATTTTTCTCCTTTTTAATGGTGCAGAAACCTCCTCCTGGCTGGGTGGGCTGGTAATTCCTTCCCTGGGTAGGCCGTACATGTTTTCTCTAACCCATGCCCATCCTTAGTGCTCTGCCGCTTCAGTGGCTGCTAGCAATTGTGGTGATTTGGGCTTCTGCGCCGGTGTTGGGGGTGCCCGTGTTTTCCGTTTGGGCCCCATGTTTTTCTATGCCTGCTATAGGAAAAAAGAAAAAGGGTTTTTATCACGGAGTTAAACGGATGTTATCGGCAAGTTCTTTGCGCCTGTTCTATTTGTTGCCCTTGCTGGGTAACTGTTGACTGGTGTCTTCTTGCCCGGGTTTCAGAAAATTGGGCAGCCCCCAGGCTTGATTTACTGGATTTAAATAATTGGTTTTGCTGTGAGGTCGCCCTGCAACATTACAGAAACTATTTTAAATCTGCAGTCTTTGGGCCCGCCGAGCTTGGAACTGTGTTCGTCAGCTCTGCGTGGCTGTCAAACAAAGACGAGCTCCCAAGCTGGTTTGTGACACTGCCCAGTTTAAAATTGGCTTGTGTTATCCTGCCCCGTCTGCCTTATAACGCGGGGGTTCCGGTCCACTGTAATAAAATGTATCTCTTTTGGACATAAATGTCTATTTTTCCTCCCTTGTAGCCGGAGTGCGGTGGCTCACCTGTAAAGTGTTGAATCGGAAGCCGTCCGCGCCGTGCTGTTCGAGTGCCACTTCTCCTTCGTTCGCACTGGTTTTTGGGGATGATTCCGCAGCATGCATCTTTGTTTGTTGTGTATTGGACACGCTCGCTGCTCGAAAATGTTGAAGTTGACAGCGTCCGCGCTGGCCATTCGGTTGCCGCTTCTTCCTTCGTTAAAGCTGCATTGCAATTGCTTTGAACAGTACAATGTTCAGGAAGGAAAAAGACACTGCGATGTACAGCGAACTTCAAGAATTGCTAAAGAAGCAAGAAGATTTGGAAGACACTGAGTAAACAGTGAACCTCCTGTTTGCTTGGGTCCCCGTTCAGGGTCCACAAACAGATTGTGTTTACTCTGAGCATGCTGCTCTCATTTATAGGACCCAGGGAGGCCCTGGGTCTTTGTTGTGTATTTGGTGGGGGCTGCTGTTGTCGCAGCCCCCGGCCGGATAGCCGACTGTCTGACCCCCTGGTGGGGGCAGATCTTGGAACCTGTGCCCTGCCTGATGGTTGTTTCCTTATGGCACTTAGCACCTTGCTGTTTGGAGGAAGGGTGCGATGACTGTTCGCACCTTACCCTTCTGTGGCTTTTGTGCTGCCGAGACTGTGTGTCTCCGTAGCTGGGGGGAAGGAGAGGAGCAGGCGCGGGGGGTTGGGGCTGCCCCTCTCCCAGCTGCCGATGGTAACAGCAGTTACCCTGCCTCGCTTGTGGGATGCCCATGCAGCATTGCCCATTCTGATCGGTGCACTGAGACACACTGCCTTTGTTGCGCTTGCGATCAGAGGTGCCAATTTTCTGCCGCTGGTGGTTACAGGCCGGTGGGCAGCTATTGGTGTGCCGAGGAACACGTGCGCTCTCCCGCCGGCGGAGCCATGATTGAACTCTGGCCGTTCAAGAGGCACTGGCATACGCAGTCCCCCCTTCTATCCCCTGAGCGGTGGAACACTCTCATGGACTGAACCAAAACACTATTTCTGGGAAGCACATCGACGCACTCTACCTGGAACACCCTAAAAAGTAATTCATAGAAATCAAAAACACGTCACAAAGAAGATAGGGGCAGATTCATACCAAAAGGCTGCAGTTAAAAAAAAAAAAAAACAAGTGAGATTCACGATTTAAAGTAACTATGTTATGTTATGTTATGTTACATAAACTTGTACAGCGCACGAACACCCAAGGCAATTTGGCGCTAAAGATACCAACAGAATGAAAGAGGCCGCAAATAGAAAGAACTAGAACAGATAGGTTTTTAACAGACGCCTAAGCTAGAGATGGTTTTCCATACCCCTAAGAGTCGGTGGTAGGGAGTTCCACATCCTAGCTGTGGCAAAGTAGAAAGAGTGGCCACCAAATCTGGCCAGGCAAAACCGGGATGAGTTCTGGGAGCGCGGGGCACGAGCGGGCCAATAAGGAGGAAACTTGTCCCGGAGCTCCTCCACGCCCACGCCATAGAACACCTGGTGCACAACACTGCGCGACTTGAATGAGATGCGCCTGGATACGGTCAGCCAGTGCTGTGAACAGAGCACAGTGGAGATATGGGCCCCATAAGGAGTGGCAGTAGCCACCGAGCGGCCTGGTTCTGAAGAAGACGAAGGCCCCCAGTAAAGTAGAGCGGTTGAGCTAGAAAAAGGGAGTTAAAGTAGTCGATGCGGCTCAAAACAAGAGCCGCAACGACCGGCGCCCGAAGATGTGGCGGAAGAAAAGGCAGGACATTTTGCAGGATTCGTAACTGAAGGTGGACGGTCTGACAGACTCCACTAACCTGAGCCTAGTTAGATAGAGAAGAGGAGAACTTGATCCCGAGATTTTTCACCACAGAAACAGGTGTGGGTAACGGGCCCAAATCCAGAGGCCAGAATGAGGAAGTCCAGAAGTGAGACAGAGAAGAGGGCCCAGCAGAAGAACCAACCACCAACTATGATTTTAATGTACTGCCTTAATGGGCAACTCTAGGTACTTTCTTCACTTCATGAAATTTCCCCAATATATGTCTTGGATCGGCCCATCTATTGGCTCTTTGGGGAACGGCCCCTGTTTGTACCCATTCCATTGATTGCGACCCATTACATTGATTCCACTGTACGTGTAGCATCGCTTCTTGCGCTGCAAACAGCCCCTTGTGGCTGCTGATTATGTTATTACTTTCACATAATTGGTCGGATGGTTCCTTATCCCTTTATTGCCCTGTTTCTGAAGAGATGTTAATTGCCACACATTTCTTGCTGAGATGGCAAGACATTTGGTCTTGCACGTGACTCGTGCATTTCCATGCGTATGATTCTCCTGAACATTTGCCCCAGACTCCATTCATGTCACTCCTGTGCAACAGAGAGCATGCCCCACATGTGACCTCATGAGCATGCCTCATAAACAGTGACCCAGCACCCTACCGAGTCCGCATTATGAAGTCTGTTGTTGGTGCCTGTGTAACCAAAGCATGCAGTTGTTGATATGCACATCAGTCTGAAATGTTATCTGTAATGCATGACGTGTCCCACATCACTCTAGAAACCCAGTCCGTGCAGGTCTACACTCTTAGACAGTCCTCGTGCTATGAGGCAACACCAATGAGAACTTCACAAACCACTAGTAATAGTATTAGTAACAGGCGCACACTTAGTGTGCGTGCTGTCAAAGTGGTTCTGCTTCTACCGATTGCCCACGTTGTCTCCCAATGTGTGGCATGGGAGAAATGCTTGCACGGACCCTCTTCTCATCATACTGATGCTTACAGGGAATCAGGTAGAGAGTAGATCGGTGTAACATGAACAGAAAGAACAGTGACCAGATCACCATATCTGTAGCACTGCTCATCACAATTAAGTTTTGCAAACTATTGCTGGCAGTAGGTCAAATAAGGATACAAAGCAAGGTTAAGGGACTGTTACTCTGATCTTTGCATACAGATCAACCAGAAGCCTGAGGTCTAGGAATGACATACGCCTTGAACTCAAACGTTATTCGAAAATTAAATATAGTGGATCCACATTTTCAAGCATCTCAATGAAACTCTGGAACTCCACCCACCCACCAAGAGAATACACACAACACATTAGGCTCAGCAACATGGAGCTCTGCAGATGTTTTGCACTACAAATCCCATGATCCCCCACCATTAACTATGCTAGCTAGGACTGATAGGAGTTGTAGTCCAAAACATTAGGCGAGCAAAGGTTGCAGACCCTTGCAATTGATCAATAACTGACCTTCAAGAAAGCAGACAGAAACATGGCTGTTCAATAGGCCAAGCTAACTCACAAGCAATGGGCCATTGTCAATAAGAGACCAAACATAGCTGACCACGGCCCATTGGGTTTCAGTAACCAAACAAGCGACCTGCGTGACTGCGACTTAACCAGATGACGTGAGGATTGCACTCTCTTTCCCACTAGCCATACTAAAACCCTCCATACCCCTGCAAACATACCACATGAAAACCAACTATGCCACACACATACAACGCCTATAACACCCCCATACTGACACCAAACAGCAGCACTCCACGCCTCCTCCAATAGCTCACACAATTTCAACATGGCTAATACATCCTTACAATATAGTTCAACTCTGTTATGTACTTTGGTAATCAGTTCTTTGCAATAACCTTGTCAGTTGCGATGGCTAGCGTGCATGAGAATGTCTGCTTTCATTTATCTCAGTTCCTGAACTAATATGGGCTATGCCTAGGACCATCACTAACAAAACTGAGCATCATATCACTCGCCGGACGCAAGGCTTCATTTGGTGGCAATCGCAGATAGTCCTCCAATGACATCTTGTAATTGAAAAACACTTTTGGATGTAGAACTGCAGCCTTGACCTCTCAGGTTGCCATTGTGTTGGCTGGTGTGTATGTTGAGCATGTCACCCATCACTGTGGTACAAAAAGCAATGGGCATAGCACCCAAACAGGGTACCTCTGATTCGATAATAGAGCATTTAGAAGATGGGCACTACGTATGTTGCAGACTGATCTAGCCCATTTCCTCGCATGCCCATTTGTTTTCTTTTTTTAACGCATTTCCTCGCAAATATAGATGGGGGTTGGGTTTAGGTATTTAATTATGGAGTGGGATGTGCAGAGGTTGCATTTCTGTTGCGAGGAAATGTGTAAAAAAAACATTGCGGACAAATAAGCCTTCAGCAAATTTTCTCGAGCAAACATCATAGAACCATTACAAACTACCTGGATGGTAGCAGCTAAAGAGACCATGGCAGAGCGCTGCCTAGGCAGGGAAGGTGGTAAGTTGGTGGCCGGGAGCATAGCTCAGGTGCCTCGAGTTTATAATGGAAGCACGACAACAGCAGAGCAACACAAGTTCGAATCCCGGTCCTGTTCTCAGAGAGTAGACTCCGGTGTTAGGCGCGTTATAAAAGATGAAAGCATGAATTATCAATGCTGGCTGGCTATCAGACAGGCACACATAAGGATTTGCCGTTCACACCCTTCTACTTGATCCTTGGATGAGAGGTGTTATGATATGATAGGTTATTTATAACACGCTTAATACCCCACGGTTTCTAAGCGCGGACCTGGGGATCGAACCTGTGTTGCTCTGTGTCACCTTGCTTCCAAGGCAAGCAGCACGTTGCACCTTTGCTATCCTCCCGAAACTCCTCATATATTTTTATTGTGGGTTAGGCATAACAAGCAAATCAATATTAAGAAACAGCACACGTGTAATGTTTATTGCCTGTAAGGCGCAGCAATAAACCCACGGGACCACTGCTATAAAACATAAAATCAATATACCAAGAACGAGAGAAGATATTTAAAAACTCAACGATGCGTTACTTTGAGACATTTTAGAGACTGCGCCCTCCACTAAAATGGCTGCTACAGTCAATACCCTAGTAACATTTTAAATAACTGGCACTGCTTTCCCTCAGCTCAATTGGGCTCATACACTGGCCTGGTGTACGACTAACCCCCACATCACTCCCGCCCACCCCGGTTTCTGTGCTAAGTGAATCTTGACTGATTTGTGTGAAGCAACTAGTCTAGAATTATGTGTTTAAAGGTTGTACCATGAAATGTGCTGGCAAGGGATAGAACAAAGTGGTAGAAGTGACCAAAAACTCTACAAGAGGCGGCAGCATTGTCCCCTGAAGGTTATCTCTGCCACTGTGACTGATCACATACAAGACCCCAACACACATCCTCGCACGTAGGCAGCTCACACTCCCTCTGTTCATCTTCGAGCATATTTGGGAAGTGACAACTTTATTGTTGGGTTTAGGAAGGTGAATGGACCAGTGGGTCGCCACTGCCTAAATGGCTGCAAAACTGTGTCCCCTGCGCTGATTTCTATGACTCACTAAAAGAAAACAGTGAACGGACTGAACCTGTAATTCTATAGGAGCAGCCCACCTTCAAAGATTATGAGGTCTAAAAAACAGAAAGGTCAACATATCAAACACATAGCCTATTCCTATGGCACCCTGCAATATCCATATAGAAGCATGCAAATCATGACCTAGGATGCTATAATAGTGATATCACTACTCCCCTTGAAGAGGAAAATAACATTGCTGTAATAAATTATTACAGTTGGGTGATGCCTTCCTAAGGCCTGCTGCTTCAGCCAGCACAGAACAGAAATCAAGCTACCGGTGGATGACTTAATTCAGGACTGGCTCAAGGTGCGCTCAGGGTGCGCGGCCGCCCAAGGGCGCCCCCAGCGCAGCAAATAAAGTTAAGTAAACTTAACTTAAGTCTACATGACACTGCGCTGGAGGTTACTTAAGTATCGGTCTGCCCCTGCACCTATTAAAGAATGACGTTGCGCCCTTTACAAGAACAGCAGGGGGGCTCCGTTCAGCCGAACAACAGAACAGAGCCCCCAGCAGTTCTGTATTTGTTGCCGCGATTAGGTGATTAGTGATGGACCAATACACATCTGGTAGCCCCTTGACTCAGACCGTCCCTGAGATGCAGTGCTGTCAGAATGTTGGGGAGGGTGCAGCGGGGTGCACAAATCTCACACAGGGCACTGGCAGACCTGGGGCCGGCACAGACTTAATTAAAGCGATGACTAGCTTTTCAGATTCCTTTCTACTAATATATCTTTACGTTTACAGCCATTATTGGATAATTAACTGTTTATGATAGTATGTTTATTGTGTCCACTGGTGGAGTTTAACCCGGAAGAGCAAGACTCCATCTGTATGTTATCACTTACTTTAAACTGCAAAACAAAGTTTACATGCACTGTTTTAAACTGCTTAAACTTTGTTATTTCTGCACAATCTACATATTAGTGCTTTTTTGTCCCCCGAACAGATTGTACTTCGATTATATGTATCTAATACCCATAGGTTTCTAAGCAAGGACACGGGTATTAAACCTGTGTTGCTCCGCATCTTGCTTACAAGACGAGTGCGTTGCCCCAGATCTATCCTATGGCAAGTTACCTTGGATTACCTTATGAAGGAGTTTGGTCTTTAGCCCTTTGTTCTCGTTCCTCTCTTTGGTCACACAACTCTTCTGTGACTTGCAGCAGGCTTACAATGTATAGAAGGGGGTACTTCATCCCAAATTGTATGCATATCACACGTCATTCAGTGCATGTCCTGTGACATGCCTAATATCTAGTAGTACAACAGCCTCCACGACAGTACACACTGAAGAGGCCTTTCAGAGGCACTGTGCACTCAGCAGGATATATATATAAGCAATTGCAAGAAGCACACCAACAATCTAATGGAGAAAAAACCTCTATCGCCTGGATGAAAGGTACAAGCAAACAAATTCCATCTGGTCAGACTTATTAGGTATGTTGCCAGACACCTCTAAATGTAGCTCTGGCATTTTCTGACCATATTTTCGGAGAGAACAACTGAACCAGCCCATTCCAGGAAATTGAACCGTCAGCATGCGTCATTACGAGGACCGCAGTCCGGTAAGAATGCCAGTAGTACAGGCACCAGCAATTTTAGCGGATGGAAGAAACCTGATTTTGCTTATGGGGACTCTAATCTACCAGCAGGCCTGACCTGCCGGTTGATCAGGCCCCTACCGGCAAAGAAATGCCGGAATCACCAGCACTACCGGTGCCGATCATTCTGGTATTCCCATCCCATGGAATCCTATTTGACTCCATAGAATGGGAATTTACCGCCGTCTCTGCTGCCTGGAATATCCCGGTAATACCGGGATGTCAGGCGGTGGAGACAGTAGGGGAAGTTTTCCGGTATCTTTGCTGAAATTACCACAGGGATACCAGGGAACTTGTAATGAGCCCCAATTGTCCTGAGGATGTAGGTATCCTGCACCCTTGTAAATTCTGAAGCAACCCTTGTGCGTGCATGTAATAATCGTTATTTATTAACAAAAGCAAAAACTGTTCTCCACTCAAGTGCATTTCAAACAAAAATGTAATTTGAACCGGCATTTCAATGTGAGACAGGACCCCGACATATTGAGACCTGTGCAGCACGCCCCCATTACAAGTGGTCTTAGTGGAGCACACCCCGGGTCCATTTATGGAACACGCGTTTGCTCATTTGCATGCAGCCAGAGTATGTTTTTGGCCTACTCTCACATATCATAGCAAACAGGAGTATGCACTGCAATGTTCATCGCAGTGTGCAGTGTCTCAACCTTGCACTGACCGTTAAGATGAGTGCCAGTGTCCAGTCAGGAGGCATGACTTGAACTAACAGCTGAGAACGTGAAACTCATCACTAGTATAACTTGGTTTAGCCCTAGTGCTGCTGGCACAGGGTACCACCTACAAACCCAGAATAGCGTGGCAGCAAGCAGGCACCTGGAAAATACCTGTAAGCAGAACACCGGAGGGACTGAATGAAAATAGGCTGGGGAGCGGGTAAGAACTGGCAAACACCTTGGAAAGAGCGGCAAAAAATAACAGAACACCTGGGGAGGAAGAAGCGGAAAACAGAACCACAAACTAAGGTGCACACAGTGTCAGAAAACACCAGGAACAGAGCTGAAACCTGGACATAAGCCAAAGACACTTGGGGTAAAGCTGCAAACACATCTGTAAACAGAACACTCAGAAGGCAGCATTAAACAGAAACGCACAGAGCTGTAAAACTGAAAACACCTGGAACTCAGCTGAAAACTTACCAGGAAATCAAGCTGAGCACTAAAGAGTAGCGGACCAAAAAATATCTGAAACAAAGCTGCAACCAGTACAGAAGCAAGAAAACATCTGGAACACAGCTGCAACCAGTACAGAAGCCAGAAAACATCTGGAACACAGCTGCAACTCGTACAGATGCCAGAAATCGTCTGGAACAGAGCTGCAACCGGTACAGAAGCCAGAAAACATCTGGAACACAGCTGCAGCCCGTACAGAAGCCAGAAAACACCTGAAACAAAGCTGCAACCAGGGCAGAAACCAGAAAACATCTGGAACACGCTGCAATCAGTACAGAAGGCATAACACATCTGAAACAAAGCTGCAACCACTACAGAAGCTATAAAACATCTGGCACAAAGCTGCAACCAGTACAGAAGCCAGAAAACGTCTGGAACACATCTGCAATCAGTACAGAAACCAGAACACAGCTGGTACACAGCTGCACACCACAAACTGAGCGGAAACGGAACCAAACCAGGGGACACAGCTATACAAAGAAGCACACACTGCTGTAACCAAAAAAAAGTGTTAAGCAAACCTGCAACCAGAACACAAACCAGAAAACACCTGGACCAGATCTGCACACAGAAGAGGACCACAATCTGATCCGTAAATGGAACGCAACATGCAAAACCCCGAAACAAAGCTGAAAGCAGGCCAGGTAAAAAAAAAAAAAAACAGGACACCGCTTGAACTGGACAGGCCTCCCCTTCTGGGTCTATTCAATGTGTATTAGACTTCCCAGGGGCATGGTTCGGGGATGGAGAGCGGGCCCTGATTCTGTTCTATCCCTGCTCTATGGACTCTGGAGTAGAAGCTGACCCGGCATACCTGAACCAGAAAATAGCCAAATGGGTCAGAACCAGAAACGAGCAGAACTGGGGCATCAACGTGTTGCCTGACTTCGGGCTAACAGTGGGCGGGCAACATGCATCGGACTTCAACATTTTAGCAGATAGCCCTGCTGGTGTGATGCAAGCTCTTCCTCGAGTACATGGTACGTGCGAAGGCTCTCATTGGGTGCAACCAACTTGCCACAATAGAAAGGTCGAAACCAAAAGAGAGGCATTGGGGGCTAAACTGAGATCGCCCTCAACAGACTGGGATGAGGTGAGTGCGCGGCGGGCACGCACCTCCTGCATCCCTCGGGCATGCCTCTGCCACCAGCACTCATTCATCGCATCACTCGCAATAAGCGGCGGAAAGTTGGCCAGTCGAAGGCTTTCTGTTAGCTTTTTAGTTAGGGGCGACGCCGTTCATTCAAACACTCCTGGCCTCAGGAGGGCCTCGGGCCGCAGCACTGTATAAAGCTCGCCTACCGTCTTGTTCTCGGACATGGTGGACGGAGGATGCGGTGCTGCGCGCGGAGAGGGCTGGGGGTGCGACAGTGCTGCTCTCTGTCGCTAGGACCGGGGAGGAGGGCGGTATAAAAGGGCTCTGGACTAGACACGTCGCAGATACTTGGACCGGCCCCCTGCCCAGCTCCCCGCCCCTCTCCCCCGGCCCGTCCCGCCGGCACTCCAGCAGAGAGTTCGCCGGAGTTGCGCTGGTCACAGCGGGCAGGAAAGGGGCAGGGCGGCGTGGAGACTGGGCGGCGCCTCTAATGCTCCGCCTGGCCGCGGTCTGCGCCCCTGAGTTTTCCACCTCTTGCGCCCACACCCCTTCATGCGCCCGTCCTCCCGCGGTCCCTGTCAGCCGTGCGTTCCTCCCCTGCTGTTCTACCTGCGGCCCGGCGTCTACCTGCCCGATCTCCCCACCACCGGCTGATCTGCATGAGGCACCCGTGATCAGAGTGCCCCCCCCTACCAAATGATCCAGTGCCGCTCCCACCACAGCCTGACCTACTGCACGCAATCCCCCCGCCTCCCCAGCAGAGTACATGACTCGCAGCCTTTGCTCCACTGGTCCCTACCCCTCTGTTTGCACACTTCCATGACCTGCCGCTGGCACACTTGGCAACACCCACATGAGCGTCGCTCATTTACTATACAAGTTACAGACAAGTCGCAGAGATGATTGAGAGGATGGACCCGGAATGACATGGCGACCTTTGTGCCAGCACTCCGTCCCACCCCAACCCCCGCAGGAAGTTCTCACATTGGCCCACTTTTTAATAAGTCGTGTTCCCGGCTGCTCAATGACTCTGCCTCATTTCTGAGGATTTGAAGGGATGCTGCATGATATTGGACGTTGTTGATGTAGGGTGACCAGACGTCCCAGTTTTGCGGGGACAGTGCCGGAATTTAGTGCCCTGTGCCCCTTTCTCAAGATTATGTTTCCATTGGAAACTGCAGTGATCCCGTTTGTTTGCAGTAGGTCTTCATAGCTTGGAGGCAGGAATGCTCAATATCACACAGAAGGCATGCTGCATTTTACAACTTAAGATGGTGTTAGTTTGTGATAAATGAATTATAATATGTGTTTATTTGAACAGTAACACTTAAACCACCTTCTCCATTTGCCTGGGCTCCCGCATGATTTCCCTGCCGAGAATCGCACTGCACGCTTCTTTCCCGCGGGCTGCTCGGCCCAGACTGCCGAGAGTCTGGGAAGCCAAACGCGTTTGCACCGCTCGGACCCCCTCGCCGAACCTTCTGCTGGCCCCTACTCGACCCCATTGCTAACAGCAGTAGTACTAATAGTAGCTGGTACTCGGCACTAGGCGTGGCTATAAGGGTGGTGGTATTCACCTCAGTACTGGTAGTTTATATTGCTATTGACATTCATGCTCATAATAGTACTGCAGATAGTAGTACAAGTATTACTAGCATTATTGCTTATCATACTTCTAGTAGCAGCAGTAATATTAGTTACATAATGCTTCTGCTGAAATCAATTTAAAAATGATAGCACAATATTAGTAGTAATAATAAGAATATGTATCGTGCTATTTCCCAGGAAACCGGTTTCTGAAGGCTTGCCAGTGATATTTCTTATTGCCATTATTGGCACCCACATTAAGTGACCTGTGAGGGTTTAAAAGAGTGGACCGGGGTAGCCAGCCCGCGATGCACAGCATTGTCCCATTCCAGGCATCTGATGGTTGCGGCCTTACGCTATCCTCCCAGCTAGGCCTGTCCTACTAGAGGTACTCGCAGTCGCAAGCAGGAGATCGGGCAGCACTAGTGCTGATGGTAGTTGCAATCCTAGAAGAAGTGCTATTCTAGTAGCAGGATAATACTGGAGTAATGTTAATAGTAGTAGCAGTAACCACAGTAGCAGTAGTAGTAATATGCATGTTAGTGATAGTCCCAACACTAGTAGCAATACCGTGGCTGCAATCATAGGTGAATGCTAATAGTGGGATAATTCTGGCAGTATCACTAGTAGTATTAGTACTTTTAACAGTAATAGGTCCACTACTACTGGTTTCAGTGGCACAACAAATACCTTTTAGATTTGTGTAGTATTGCTGGCAGTAGTAATAGTTATAGCAGTGGAAGTGGTACTACGACTAGTAGCATTAAAGCTAGTGGCCGTTTTGGCAATATTAGCAGTGTAATAAAATAAATAGTAGTACTACCCCTAATTGAAACATAAAGCTAGTTTTAGATGTAGTGGCAACAGTAGTAGTAGTTCTAATGCTAGTAGAACTAGAGGCAGTGGGTGTAATAGTGCTATAATCCAAGCAGCAGTAGTAGCTACTATAATAGAATTAATGCTAGGAGTACTAATACAACTATTAGCAAAATGCCAGTATCATCAGTACTGGCAATAGTAGAAAATGCTAATGGTGCTAACAGTTAGCAGAAGTAAGGATACAAGGTCTGTAATTTTAGCAGCAATACAATGCTGATAGGAGTACTATAACTTTAGCAGTAGTTGTAGTAGTATCATGCTAGTAATATTGGTATTAGCATTAGTACTATCACTAATGGTAAAGGAAGCTATTCTAGCTTTCTGTTAACAACCTCTTTGTTGATTAACCAACGCACCTAACATGAAAACTATTTATGTACCTGGAGTGTTTGTAACGGGCTGGACATATTGACTCTGATTCATTGAATTATTTGCGTGTAAAACGGGGATTTGGGTGCCATTCTGCCTGCAAATCCCTGTTTGATGAATGGGGATTTGCAGGCAGAATGGCACGCACATCCCTGTTTTACACGCAAATAATTTCATGAATCAGGGCTTAAACCTTCCAGATCCCCCTGAGCTGGTGTGGATCCTCAGATCTCCGGGCATGTAGTATGTGTTTCAAAGACACATCTCAGATCTTGGCAAGGGTGGACCTTGGTTACTTGATCGAAGAGGGTAGATTCCCGAGAACTATGAAATAAAACCGGTCAGGTGGGACCCATTAGTGAATTGCCATGTGAGCAAGTGTAGCGACAGTTTAGTCGAGCAGCCTTTCTGTCTACGCTCATGTTCACGTAAAAGTCCCAGTCCATCAGAGGAATCGAGATGAAAACGAGAGCAGTGGCATATTTGGGCTTTCTGATGCCCCAGGCCCAAATAAGATCATGCCCGCCCACCCCCACAACTTTGCTCCACCTCTGCCAGACTGTGCACCTTCACCAGATCCCCCCTTCAACAAACTCTGTCTGTGTTATCCAAACTATGCACCTTTACCCCCCTCTTGTCTTCCATTTTGGCTCCATAACATTACAAGGACGTTTTTAATTTTGAAGTGATTACAAAGTTACTACTTCCTCTCTTTTAATTCAAGCCTGTCATCTTCTATGTTATGTTGAAAGAGTGTTTTCAGATCTCTGCTGCCCAAGATTTGGAGAAGGCAGTGTGTTCTAAAGTTAAATGCACTAGAGTAAATTGTTACGGCTAATTCTCTACTATCAGTTAGGTCAGAAAACAATCTTTTAGAGGAAGTGATAAGGATATACGCTGCCTGCCAACTGGACACAAGTGAGAGAACCTTGGAATGAGGAATTTTGGTTTCAATGCTAATACCTGGTTTCTCTCACAAATTGCCTGCTGTCACTCTTTGAGAAGCACCTAGACTGGTCTGTAATATTAATGCAACATAACTACATTTCTACATCCGGTATTGTGAAATGCTAAAGTTTGCATATGTTAATGTTAATGTTAAAGATATTTGTACTGTGCACCGTCATCACTGTTTGGCCCCCAGGAGCTCTGGAAGATCTGAAAAGGAGAGTGAGAAGTGGGGAGGAGGGAGGAGGAGTTTAGTAGGGTGTAGTGCAAACAGGAAAGTGAGAGTTGTGATGTCCTCTTGGCCGCTTCAGTTCGGTTTGCACCGTTCGCTGAGCTTAAGTGTGGTCTTCGGTTCGATGCCAAATTCCCATGTGCTGTTGTGTCGGGTTAAGTGTTGTTAGCCTGTTGTTGCAATGTGGTCAAGTGCGTGCGGATTGCTGTGCAGAGAGTTGGTTGTGTGAATTTCTGTATGGTGAGTATGCGGAAAGTTGAGGTTGTAAGGTATGGTTACTTTATTCTTTAAAACATATTGTCGATTTTGAGCATATGGCCCTTTGGGTATTGTGCATGCAATGGATGGGGACGCAGAATAACTCTGACACCAAATAATCAAACCAACTCAGGAAGATGGCAAAGGTGCTGTTTTATTAACAATTATCTAAAACAGGGAGTTACAACGGACATCAATGGACGTTCGCTCGAACCCTCATCGCGTTTCTCATAAATAAAAACATCCTTATATGCAAAAAATACATCCAAAATGACATCATACCATGTGGCAAATCAAAAAAACCTACAAGGGATTGGGATAGGTTCAAAGGGAACATCCAAGTATACTTTCTATACAGGCTGGGATTGTGATTGAATATCTACTGTCAGGTGGACAACTTATGCCTACCTCTAAAACATGTCATCTTCAACGCTATTAAGTACACAGTATATCATTGGCTCTCAAACTATAAGACCCTTCGTTATATGGCCCTCTATAATTGGTTGGGACACTCGTGCCAGGACTGGAACATTCAGTTCACTTAGCAGCATGTAAACTCAGACCCAGGTGCCAGGAGGGTGACTTCACTTTAGCTCCCTACCCAATTAGCCCGTCTCTCATCACCCATGCCTCTGCCATGAAGATATTGATACTGATATTTTATTTGTACTGCGCTCATACGCAAGTGGTTCAGAGTGCGACGAGGCAAGGGAGGGGAACAAGGGAGAACAAAACAACGATCTTACTAGGCCCAGTGACATTGAGAATGCGCAAGTGCATGGGAGAGGGACATTTTGGAAAGTGCATGGGAGGGGTGTCAAAGTGGAAAGTGCTGAGCAGAGCAAAAATAATAATAATAATAATAATAAATAAATACACAACATAAATAAATAAATAAAAGCAACAAAAAGTGATAGTGCATCTAGCAAGTGTCAAGTGCTAGGATTAGGGCAACAGACAGGGTGTGTCTGATAAGTGCAGAGGAAAAGAAGGTGGGGCTGTAGGTTTTCAGATACAGATCACAGTGCAAGAGATTGCCAGGAGATAGTGCATGTGGGTGGCAGGCTGAGCAGGTACCTGGGGCCGAAAGTCGGAGGGTGACCTGGTGCACGATGCAGAGACAGAACAGATCAGCAGGGGTGAGGAGGAGAGAAGGCAGAGGCAAAGAAGAAGGCCTTGAGGTGCTTCCAGAACCGGAGATGGTTCTCCTCGAGTTTCAGAGTGGCAGGGAAGCTGTTCCAGACGGAGGCCCCAGCCGAAGAAAGAGATCTACCCCAGCTCGTTTCTTAGAGAAATGACTGCCCCTGAGGGAGTTAGAGGTGGAGGAGCGAAGAGCTCCAGAGGGAAGGTATTTACGGAGGGACAGCTGAAGGTATTTTGGACTCAGCCCCAGAAAGCCTTGTGGGCAATGCAAAGGGTCTTGAAATTAATCCTTGCAGCCACTGGGAGCCAATGGAGATATTTCAGGGCTGGAGAGATACGGTCCTAGGGCTTGAGGCCAAGGACCAGTCTCGCAGCTCTGTTCTGGATAAGTTGCAAAGGGCGGAGAGTGGAAGCAGGTAGATTTAGAAAGAGGCTGTTGTAATAATCCAAAAGGCAAGAACAGGAGGTCACACGGATAAATACACAATTTATTCAAATTGTAATTGACTCGGGTAGGTGTAAGGAGGAGAGAAGTCGCGTCAGGTATTTAATTATATAATCATATTTTATTATTCTCAAAATTCACACAAAAATCATTCACACAATAACATCATAAAATGTATATAAACATAGCAAATTCTAAAAGTAAACCTATAAAACACTGCTGAACATAATTCATACCATCTTCATACCTGAAGTAGTGCACAATAGTCAATATAAAGGTGCTAACATAAAGTGCTTAGTGCCAACTACAAGTATCTTGACCTTAATTGCAAGATATCATCTTGAGCCTAGTTTTGATGACAAAACTAATCTAGTTCAACCTGAAGAGCTGATAATCGTCTTCCTCAGGGCACAAAAAGCTAACATCCAATGTTAGACAAACCACATGAGAAAAAAATGAACAGCATCCCAAAGTGTCCTGAAGACAGTTCGGAGCATTGTATGTTCTGTGCCACTTAGAGAACTTGATGGAAAACTGCTTCCGAACCAGAAACACTGATTTTGTGTCGACAGTAGAAATGTACTGCTAATGCTTTGACACTACATGAAACATCATCCATTGTGCTACTAACCACACCATGTACAGAATTGTATGCTTTATGCTTAGTGCATGACTAATAATTTGGTATTTGTTTTTGGTATGATTCTTTAATGTGAATACATTTTGTTTTTTTACCAGTATTATTCTCACTTTGTTTGTGTGATCAAATGGCTAGTTTACAGAGGGTTTTTGCCCCATTTTTTCTGCCGTTTGTTCCCAACATCCAAGCAAAACAGCTATTTCTGTTATATCAGGGCAATCCATTCTCTTCATGTCTTCAATGACTACCTCTTCCTGTTCTGCTGCAGGATACACAAGCATCTTGCTCTCCCATGCAGGTTCCTTTTCCATCTGTGTAGTCTTGATATAATCATCCTGGAATGGAAATAACCATTTCGATCTGCATCGTAAAGTGGCCCAACTTCCCTGAAATTGTCCTCTGGTCATACATGCTGCACGATGAATAAGGCACCTGGCATTGTGCTCTGGAACTTCTATGGAGACAAAAGTTTGCACGGTATTCATGGCATAGGGGATAAGAGCGCAGACGTAGCAACTCTCATTAGAGTTTTTTCCCCCTACTTCCCTCATGTGCTGGTATCACATGTTATTACCCAAGTATGCTGCATTATCTAGATAGGTATTTATCCCCTCATTATCTTCCTCTGCATCTCTCCTGTGCCTTTTAGAAGCCATGTACCATTCATGAAGTATATCAAAGGAAGTTCCCATAGTAGAAAGAACCATAGGGACCTCTACCTCAGTGGAAGTACTAACATGATAGAGACTGTGAATGATGAGGCACAGAAAAACAACAAGAGTAATCATACAGGCATATATTATGCACACAAACATAGGCATCCACTTTTCGCGCCATCCTGGTACGTTGCACTTGTTCATTCTCTAGAACCGTGATGGCATCTATATTTCTCATCTTTAATACTATCATCACATTTCTTTACACTTGCAACTTTAAAACCTGCTCAATTATTGCGATGAGAAGCTTTCTCATCACTGGACAATTTTTAGTATCCTGTAAAAAAGTGTGAATATCAATGTTTCTTCTGACAGGAGCAGGATAAGCTTGAAGTATAACACAAAGACAGCAAGCACAAGTCGATGAACATCGCCGTCGGTAAGTACCATATGTTTAACTGATTTGAACAGGTATTCAACACAAAATGAATCTGGATACTGATCTCGTTTCCAGTTTCAGATCAAGAACTGACATTTAGGCATATCCTTGATGCTTCAATGTGTATTTCTAAAGTTCAATTTCAAGCCACTTGAATTCTCAGCAAGTCTTTGCACGCCTGCTAAAATATCTATAAGTAGTGTCCACTGAATCTCAGTTCAAGATAAATCTGTCTCATCCACTGGTAGTTGCTTTATCGCCCTTCTTCTTTGTCATCGAACGAGTCTGCACCCTCTGAAATTCTTCTTGTTGCCTTGCTTCTGTACCAGCAATGGTGGAAGGGCAGGGCTGTCCTTTGTAGGCTTTTACATCCCCTCAGTGAAGCCAAACTCCTCTTCCTTGGACCTTTACAGCTGAAGGGTTTATATTCGCAAAGCAAAAGGTACCATTAAAACGTGGATCATGCCACTTTATAGTAAATTTTTTAATGAGAACTAGGTCTCCAACATATAACTTAGTTGCTGATAGTAGTTGATTTGGGTTGGTTGTTGAATTGTCCTCTTCTGTTTTCTGAGACCAACACCCTTCGCGCTTGACTTGATCTGAAATGAGAGAGATGCTAGAGGTCATACATATCAAATAGTCGTATAATTCATCACCTAAAACTTTAGCTACACTCTGGGCTTCACTTCTACTCCTAGATAGAGGTGAAAGGGGCATTCTCATACGCCACCCTGTCACTAGTTCATGAGGGGTGAGGTGATGCTCTGATCCTGGCTGATTCTGAAGGTCATATAAAGTTAGGGGTAGGCAATATAGCCATCCCTTCTTCAAAGTCAATTTAATCTTGGCAATCCTTTCTTTAAGGAGGCCATTAAGTCTCTCACAAATTCCGTTCGCTTGCAGTGATAAGCAGAAGAAAACCTATGTTTAGAAGCCCTATCTGTTCAAATAGCTCATTACAAAATGTGGCCCATTGTCGGATCTCAGCACTTCACACACACCCCATCTCAGGAAGACTTCACACACTAAAAACCTTTCTGTGCAAGTAGCATCAGAGTGTGTACAGGGACCTGCCTCGATCCATCTAGAGAAGGGACACCCCACCACTAATAGATACCTATATCCATTGCATACTTGCAGCATATCGACGTAGTCGATATGTAAATGCTGAAACGGACCATTCAGTCGAGGTATTACCACTCTAATTGCTCTCAATGTATGCCCAGCAGTAACCCTTTGACACACAATGCAGTTTACCATAAAGAGTGCAACGTGCTCCAAAAAATTTAGAATAAACTAGACTTCCTCAATTGCAGCAGCAAGACTCTCCCTCATTACATGCGCGGGGTAATATAGCTGTTCAAGCACAACTTTTAATAATGCTACTGGAATCACCGGCTTTCCAGTGCTGTCTTGTCTCCATAATGCTTATGTGGGAGATAAAGAATACCCCTATCACTTCCATAATTCCTGCTCTTCCTATGGGGCACTTCTTTGAATCTCCATTAGTTGAGTTATCAATCTTTTATTAAACCCTTCTTACACTAACATGGTTGTAAATACTTTTTCTTTAATACTCTCAGTACCAAAACTCGAAATATCTTGGGAATATGCAACCCTTTTGGCTTCTTCATGTGCGGCTTCATTCCCGCAAGAGATAAAATCTGTTTGCTTAGTATGTGCTGCACATTTAACGACCACTATGGCCACTGGGAGTTGTAGTGCCTTATTAAGCCTGTGCAATAAGTATGTGCGCTGCACTGGAGTGCTGTCCGCATGGAGGTAGCCCCTCCTTTTCCAATGTGCTAATCCTGCATGTATGGTTGACGTCATGTATGTGGAGTAACTGCACATGTTACTTCCTGCCCTTCGTGTTTCTCAAGCGCGACAATAAGCGACGGTAGCCTTGCACTTGCTACAACTTCTGATTCCCCATTCAATTTATGTCTCACTACAGCTGCGCCTGAATGCCTTTCCCCACTAGTCTGATAAATTTTTGAAGAACCATCAATAAAGAGAATTTCCCCTCCCGCCAAAGCATTTTCCCTCACCCGGGGTATATCATCATAAAATTCAACATAATTAGCACAGTCATGCACATGATTGCCTTCTCCTACTGGCTCAGCTATGAAAGTGGCACGGTTCATTAGTTTACATTTTACAATCTTAATCATTGGATTATAAATCATTACCTCATAAACTGAAGCTCTTTGGGATGTCAATGAACCTTTGGGTTTCTCTAAAATGACAAACAGAGCATGCGCCACAAAGAGAGTCATGTAGCAACCAATAGCAATATTTGTAGACTTCTCAATTGTGAATGTGGCAGCTGCCAAAGATTGTTCGCAAGGAAAGTGTCCTCTCATAACTGGGTCTAAAATACCACTGTAAGATGCTAAAGTCTTGTACACCAATGTAGTTCTTTTCGTAAGCACTGCTGTCATGACTGTCCCATTTGGATGAGAAAACAAATAAAATTCCTCAGAATAATTAGGAATTCCTAAAGCAGGGGCTGTACAAATTGCTTTTTTCAACTCCTCAAACCCTTCCTCCATTTATTCAGTTCATTCTTTTTTTACTTTATCCACTTGTGCTTTCTTTAAAGCTTGCAAAAGGGGTCTTGTGTATGAACTATAATCAAACACCCAAGCTCTAACAAAGTTGCATAACCCCAAAAACTGGTGCATCTGTTTCACTGTCTTTGGCTTTGAGGTTTTCATAATCGCCTCAACTCTTTCAGGTGTCACCTTGTTTCCTTCATGTGAAATCAACTGCCTTATGTATAACCCCTCTTCTTGGCAGTATTGTAACTTCTCCTTGTCTACCTAATATCCTTTGTCTGCTAGAATAGTCATCAACTCAATAGAATCCTGTCTGCACTCATCTTCCGTGTTGCTACAAATTAAAATGTCATCAACATATTGTATCACCACACTCTTAAGATCAATATTGCCTAAATCCATCTGTAGGACTGTTAAAGATCGATGGGGACTCACAGTACCCCTGCGGCAAACAAGTATGTTTTAGTCGAGTTTGGCCGAACATAAAGGAAGTCAAGTCTTGTGAGTCTTTGTGCAACGGGATCTAGAAAAACAGATTTTTCAAATCGAGCACTGTGAAATATCAAGCTTGCACTGGGATAGTGCATAGTATTGTCACCGGATTAGGAACTAAAGGAAACTCTGCATCTACAATCTGATTAATTTGTCTCATATCTTGTATACATGATACACGACCCTCCTTTAGATTTTTTATCGGATACACTGCAGTATTACACAATCATTCCGATGGCACCATAATCCCTTGTTTCACCAATGCTGAAATGGTCTGAAATATACCTTCATACCTCGAGACATGGGGCACTGTTTTGCTTGAGGTGAAATCGCTCCTGGATTCAGCTTTATTTTAACTTCCCCTATTCGATTTATTAAACCTACGTTTAAGGGCCTGTGGTCCAAAGGATGCTTGACACCTTTTCCAAGTCTTCCTGAAAAAATGCTGGACGCTGCCGCATTATCACCATTCGCTGTGGGACTTCCTTCTTTTCTATCCTTATCCAGTATGTGATGTTCATAAAGAACACCATTTCATCATCTGTTTGGTCTTCCCTGAACATGTCGTCATCAGTTATGTCAGTCAATATGTACCCTTCCTCGAGAGCTATTACTGTTCTCCATGGTCTACCCTCATCATCTACTCGTTCGAGCATTGCCATTTCCCTTCGTACTATGGCTGTTTTATAATTCTGTATGGATAGTCTGTCCCCCCTCTTCGTCCATAGGTATTCGTGGTCTAAACAAAAACTCATCAGATATCTTTACAATTTTTCCCATCAAGCCAGGTAGCCATGTCAGTAAAATGCTCACTCCATATGGAAAAATCTCTGGATCAACTGTAACGCCTCACAGAGCCACTTGCCCTGTGAATGCCAGTATAAATTCACCCACATTTATATAATGTATTCCTGGAGTGGAGCACACTATTCCGTGATCAGTGAATGAAATCGTCATGTTAAGTTTTATCATTTAATCTCTTCCCAAAATGTTAACCAGTATCTGTTGTGAAAATAACAAAGGAACAGACATGTCGCACTCTTCTATAGAGACTGGTAATTCATTAGTAAAAGGAACTCAACTCGTAGTGCTAGGGAACCTCTGAGCATTCATGGCAATTCCTGACATTGGATATTTTCCCTCTCATATACATGAACGAGTAGCTCCAGTGTCTACTAGAAAAGAAAAGGATTTGCCTCTTGGGGGTTCTGGTGTCACAGATAGTACTGAACACAGCAAGTCACCCTATGAGCTGTCCTATTGTGGGTACAGGCTCCTCCCGTCCCTGTGAAAGGATTTCCTCCTACAACAGTGACTCCTCCTTTTCTGTGTGTCAGCACTTGTCCTGTGTTTGCATACTGCTGTGTCTGCATAGGGGCTTGTTGAGACTGCCCTTGTGGTGGATTCATTTGCACTGACTCTTGTTGCTGTACTTGCTCTACTCGCAGCACTTGTGTCTGATAAAATCTGTGATCTAGGGCAAACCCTTCCCTAGTTTGTGTGCTAAATGGTGGAGGATAAGCTGTCCCCCCTCTTGAAAAGTGGCCATTTTGTACATTCACTCAGCTTCCACATACGCGTGCAATATGCCCTGTCATCCCACAAATCCAACATACTCGGGGTACCCGTCTGACAGGTCCCCCTTGGTTATATTCTCCCGGGTACTCTGATTCACATTCTGTGTATTTTGAATCCCATCTTGATTATTTAGGAATCCACCATGTCTTCCTCTATAGGCCATACCTCTTCCTCGTGGCATGAACCCGTATCCACCTTGATCCATCGGGTGCTGATTACTCACCTGCGATGAACTCATTGCTTCCTGCATTCCCAATCATTCTCCACTTGTCAATACTGCCCTTTCTATGGCAAATTTAGACAATTAACTTGGCTTCGTCGATTTTACTAGTCTTATCTTTCTTCTTATTTTTGCCTTTTAATAATCGACAGTGGTGTACTATCGTAATCTGTATCGCAGCCCATGGCTTCACTTGCATCCCCACTTGTTTCTTCATCTGTCCCTGTCCTGGCTATGGCAACCCCTGGCATAAAATGTGATAAAATAATGCCACTGTCTTTTCGCACGGCTCATGAGGTTCAAGTTGCCATTTCTCCTGAATATCCAGAATGTAAGCAATATGGTCTTAATCTTCCTTCATCTTACGTACCATAATTGCACCCATACCTGATGTATCGGGATACTGTACCCTGAGAGCCGTCCACCGGTCTTCTCTACAATTATTAAACAGCGCTCCGTCATGCGCTGTGTTTTGTGCTGTCACACTTGAATATCCTGCTCTCCTCCATATGTCATCAGTTCTCTCCCCAGAAATAACTGCCAGGAGACCTTTTATGTCCTCTATGGCCAACGTATTTCCTCCGGTAATTTTTTCTAATTCATATATCCATTTCCCAGCACCTGAAGTCAAATTCAGGAGCTTACACCTAAATTATCCTTGTCCATCTGCAGCCATGGAATATACTATGTCTTGCTCCCCCTTTTTCCAATGAGGGAAACTGCATGAACCCCAACCCAGAGTCTGCTCCCATCATTAGTCTATCCATGGCAGGGACGATCGTCCCTGTCTGTCTCTTTGACCGTAGTGATCTTAACCTGCTCACATATGGTGACGATTCTCCTTTCTCACTATACCATCATCCTCGGGACGCTCTGGATATGCTATGGGATCTGACGTCTTATCCTTAGGTTGTTCCAGATCCGACCATCTTACTTCTTTATCCATTTGCAGCCTTCCTTCAGGGGTGCATGCGCTCCCTCCTCCTAACCTAAAACTGAATTCTCTTTCCTCTTCTGACATGTCTTATCCCCAACTAGTGTGACTATTACCATCCTCACCTTTGTCTAATTTCAGTATGTTTAAGGACAATGCTCTACGCCTGTGACTGAACAGAATTTCTTCTTCACTTCATGATTGAAATACTAGGGATTGATCCCTTTTCCGTTGACTTCCATACTTGCTACCTTCCTTTAATTCTTGATAGGCTTTATCAATCTTGTCCCCAATTCTTTCCGCATCAAATCTTTCTTCGTCTAACGGAATTCTAAATGCCCCTGATGTTGCTTCCTTTATCAGAGGGAACTCTTCTATTCTATCCCATCGTATTTCTGGGCTTGGCCCTACTGGTTCCTTACAAATTAGTCTGGTACCAAGACCCAGCTGTCTTGTTTTCATTCTATTTCTTCATCTAGTTCTCTTTGCTTTCATGCATCCCTTCTGATTCTTTTTTCCTCTTGCCTTTGTTCTTCTCTCTTTTTTCCTTCCCTTCTTTCCTCTTCTGCCCTTCGTCTCTGTAATATTTTGTCCCTTAGTCTTTGCGCTTCCTCCACTTCTCTCTTCCTTTCTCTTCTATCCCTATCTTCTATCACTCTCTGTCTATTGTCACACTTTCTTTGTTCTTCTGCCTGTTCTTCTTTTCTCTCTTGCACCTCCTGATATATCTGTTCTCTTCGCTCCCTACTCTTCCTTTTCTGTTCGTCTCTTTTCAGTCTCTTCTCTCCTTCTTTGTCCTTTCTTTCTTGTTCGTCCTTATCTTCTCTTTGCCTAACTTCCTCAATGATTTTATCATGTATCTTAGGTAATATCTGTCCACCCATCCATTCGTTCTGCACAAGCGCTATCTCATCAGCTTTATCCTTCGCTCCTTTACATCTCTTAATCTCCTTGTCTATTTCTGTCAACAAATTTGACCACTCACTCCTTTCTTCTTTGTCTTGTATGACCTTATAGATCTCTTCTTTTCTCTTATTCTCCTCCGGACTATCATCGCTACTATTGGCGGGCGGTTCGTATATCAGATTACTATACCCCGTTGCTGCTCTCAACTCTTTTAAAGGATATAACCCTATTTCCTCCATACTAGCAACTTTTACTTCGATTGAGGTAAGGGGAGCTGAGGGCTCAACACCTTCCTCCTTACACTGATAAAGCATCCACTCCTCAGGTGGTGGATCTTTCCTTTCTTCCTGGTACATTTTCCAGAGCTCTAGAACTGCTAATGTTTTCTCTATTTTCTTCCCCGTGTACGCAGCGTGGAAGTATGTAGTCATGTGTTGTAATACTGGTTGTGACAATGATCCCCTTTGTGGCCACGGCATGAACATTTTATCTGCCATGCTTTTCACCAATTCCACCCTATAATGTTTAAGTTTGGGAATGTTCTTTATTAATATTGTACACAAGAGGAGTGTCTCCCATGATGACAAGTCTCAATTGACTTGCAAGCAGGAGAGGATAAGCGGGCACCACTTTTTGTTTTTTAATTTTTTTTTGTGTTTCAATCCTTCAATTCTTTGATTTGTTAATATTTCTGAGTGGGGTGCAACCCACATTATCGTGCCACCGTGCTAGGCGTGTATAAACTAATAGTGACAGAAGAGACCAAGGCTAGATAGCCTTTGGTGTGGGCTGCACACCCTAACTACCACTCGAGTATTGATATATTTGCTGATTGTTTGCTTGAACTCAGTAGCAGTTATTGTCAGACTTCGCCCGTGGAGCTTGTGGAGGACCTGGAGGTTATGGCCCCCGGTCTAGTCCTCACCCAAGATGGCGGCCGCAACTATAAGACGAGACCATGCCCCCTCTTCGGCACGTTGTATCTGTCTATGTTTTTCGTACGCCGTCAACGCTGTGTTCTGCTGCCGGTGTGTCTGGATCCCGCTCCGAACCACCTTTGCCGTTTACTTGCTTCCCCTTACCTAGTTTCTATTCCTAGACGCTCTCCGCGTACTCCTCTTCCTTCATTTCTTAGTTTCATTTCTTTTTCATCCTCCTTCTATTATCGTCCGGGAGCCTTGCTCGAACGCTCCTGTTTAGTTTCCGGTTCCGCTTGCTAAGCGTCTCCGGTAACTACTGTTTTCTTCCTCTTGGTCTCATCTCACGGTAGGTGTTTCCGTTGTTTCCTTTTGGATTTGGGGTGTTTCCTTTCTCCTCTAACCATCCATTGCTTACCTTTCTTCCCTGACACTATTTCCGTTTTTTTTTTTACCCTATCTTCAGTTTCTGTCTTTCTCTCCCTTGTCTCAGGATGTACCCCGTTCCTGTCATTACACCCACGCTTAGTTTTGCTCTTTGGGCCATTCCCTGTATCCTGTTTATCTTTTGGACTTCTGCTTGCATTTATCCTGTTTCCCGGAATTGCCTCAAGACTAAAGGACAAGGCTTGTGAAGTCAGCCACTTATTCATCATTACAATTCACCCAGGGTTTTTTGGTGCCCGAGAGGCTTTTTCCCTGGTACTTTGGGGGTCTAGCTCCTCAGGGTTCACCTCTGATAGGTTACACTTCCTGTCAAGGTGGTCTCTGGGGGAGCTAGGCCCTATTTACACGACAAGAAGAGGAAGTCAAAGAAGGGACAGTCCTCAGAAGACCGGCAGTTGTGCAGGAAGACCCCCGCCAGTTCCAAGGACAACTCATCTGAAAGTATTGGTGAGGAGGAGGTTGGGGAGGTCGGTCCTTTGTCTGACAGTTATTTACTGATATCTGGTGAATCTCACTCAAATAATTTATTTCTTACAAATTCCACACATAAGTAAAACATGATTTATTTTCAGATGCAAGCCATATGCCTATGCATTTCAAACTATTATAAGTCCTTCTTCAGGGCATGATAGCTTAATCAGATCAATTCCGAAAAAAGATAATGATAAGAAGCAGTTTAACCAACATGGTACACCAGCAGTTGGTATTAGAGTGATGAATGCATGCAGGCCACATGACAGGACAAACACAATACATTGACAAACGGTAGAGCATAAAAGACAACAAAAGAAAAAACAAAAGCTTTCTGTAAGTGATCAGTTAATTCCAATATCTTGCAACAAATCAACAATTTTATATTCATGCTTCCTTTTGTGATTTGTAACGCATAGATCCGCTTGTTGCTTGCCTTAAGCACTATTAAAAATAATTTGCCTCCAGCGTGTTTCCAGGGTTGCATAACATGCAGTTGTGAAAAATTATGGTAATATTCCATGAGGGCCCCACGAGATGGTGTTCTGCATGCCCATCTCTTGCGTTACCCAAATGGTGATCCTAATGTATAGCCTACTCCCTCAGTGATTCTGGTGGTATATGACACATGCATCGTACCTGTTATAGCAAACTGATCTTACTATTAATGGTCCGTGTACCTCCGCATGGATAATGAAATCGTTTATCCTAGATTCAGATGGGATACATCACTCATATAAGAATAAATAATTTGTGTGGTTAACGTATCTCAATGTATCTTTACTTAATCTACAGTATTGCGCTAATGACAAGCTTATCTTAAGGCTACGGTTCTCTAGGAATTGAATAAGAAAACTGCTGGGGCTGCCGTCCATCTGCGTGTGGGATTCAGGAAGCTATACCTGCAGTCCCTCGTGTTAGCTACTGTGTATGTCTAGCTATGGTTCGAGGCTAGACATAGAAGATGTCCAGTGGCATAAAGTGTGTGCTAATGTGGTGGCCATGTTGTAGATAATAATAATACTGTACGTTCCTACTGCTCAGTAGCTTTGTGCACTTTTCCATATGTAATAGGCAACTATTAAATAGAGTAAATGCTTGCTAACGAAGCTAACTCTGTCTATGTAAGTATTAGCATGCTGCTAAAGGCATTACTGATAATCAAATGGTGCAGTCCATACCCTACTGCTGTACTGCTTCGTGCGCTTTTACATGAATAATGGGCAATCCTTAACTACAAAATTGTTTGCTAGAGATGCTGACTCTGTCTGTGTGGGAATTAGCATATTGCTAAACCCTGACATAACGTGTAGTAATGTCAATAAAATGTGAAAAAAGCAAACATTTTAAAATTTTAAAAATAAAACATAGGAAATGATGTGTAAACTAGGCATAAGTGGACCCATAGATGTGGCATCTATAAGTGCTATTACTTACTTACACGCTCCAAGACTGTCTAATGCTGGTGTGCTCCATGCGGTAGTGTTCATTGTGGTAGTGTTCACTATTGTAAAATAAATTCTTACTAACATACCGAGGCCTCATAATATGTGCAGCTCACTATGATAGAGTCTGCTAAATCAAGTATAATGCTAAAGTGCTATAGGTGCTTATAAGTTCTTATCTGCTTGAATAGGTATTCCTACAGATATAATATAAGACATAATTATCTATTTCATGCGTAGATGGTACACATGTGTCAAAATACTATGACATGTATAATGCGCTACAATCCAATCAGCACTATCTAATGTGCCTATTTACAGTTTGCATTAAAGAAAGCAGTTCAGATCCCATTCTTCATTGATACTGTTAGGACGTAGGGCATCTAGACAGTCTATCCAGAGCACCTCTCACTGTGCTCTTAGTCTTTTATAGTCTTTCCTGTGACATTTCATAATAATAGTTTCTAGAACCTGGAACTTCAATTGGTAGATGCTGTGTCCTTTTTCGTTAGTGTCTTTCCACTGCTGAGGTAGCATTCTTATTCTTTATGCACGATTTGTGTTAATTTATCCTTAAACAAATCTTTCTTCCTGTATCGCCCACATAGTATCTGCCACAGGGGCAACGGATGCAGTATACTACATTTTCTATTAGGGAGGTTGCATAAGACTTCAGAGGAATTTTCTTACGTGTGTGTGGATGGAACACTGTTGGACCTTTGATAATGTTGTTACAATTTCCACAATTTAGACACAGCAAAGTGCCCTCGTTCTTTATTGTAGGTCGTTGTGTGGTACTCATATTGGTATTTACGAGAAGTTCCCTTAAATTGTTGCTCCTCTGATAGGCAAAAGTGGGTGGATTGCTGAACAGGTCTTTACTTCTCTCATCACTGGTGAGAATGTCCCAGTGTTTGGTGATGCATGTTATGATTTCATTACTTTGGGTGAAGAATTGTGAGACAAACACCACTGCTGGCGTGGTCCTTCCCGTTTTGTTAATCAGTAAATCCTCACATGCTTTGGTTCCTGTTTTAGCCATTGCTGATGCCAGGTCATTTTCGGGATACTTCCTTTCTTTCAATTTGGTGCAGAGGTTGGCCAGTTATATGTCACATTCTGATTGGTCACTTAAAATCCACTTTATTCTCATCATCTGACCGCAAGGTAAGTTCTTAAAGGTCTGTTGTGGATGAAAACCTAATCTGTGTAACAGGTTGTTCCTGTCTGCAGGCTTGGTAAACATCGTTGTTGAAATCTTTCGGTCTTGTACTTTAATTTCTACGTCCAGGTAGTGTATACCGGGATTCTCAATTCCTGCAGTAAATTGTATCCGGGAGTCGATTGTGTTTATGTAGGTCAGAAATTCATGGAGTGGTTCCAACTCTCCCTCCCAAACTCCAAATATGTCATCCATGTAACATATCCATCTAACGATATTCTTAGACCATGCCAGATGGTTGAGTATGTGTTGGACTTCAAATCTGTGCATAAAACTACTAGCATAGGTGGGTGCCGTGTTTGCCCCCAGGGTGTTCCTGATGTTTAAAGATAGAGGCCCTCATTACGACCCTGGCGTTAAGGGATTACCAGTATGGGACCCGGTAATCCCTTAACGCCTGATTACGAGGTCTCTGCGGGTCCCGACCTTAACGGCTGGTCTGTACCAGCCGTTAAGGTAGGGACCCGCAAAGGGACCTTGAAGGTGATTACGGTACTGCATTTTGCGGTACCGTAATTACCGCCTTGGCAAAAATGGGAATGGGGAAGGGCCAATGGTAATTCCCCATGTCACGATGGTGGATCCAGTAAATTACCGGCATTAACCATGGCGCTAAAAGCGCCATTGGTTAACACCAGGGTTGTAATGAGGGCCAGAATGTGTCATTGTGCTTACAGTAGGTATTGTTGGCAATGAACTGTAGAAGTATCACCATAAATTCTTCTGATACTCCAATCGCTTCTTCTTGTAACAGGAGCTATTCAACAGCTTCCTGACCTTGGTCATGGGGAATACTCGTATACATGCTGCATACATCATTTGTGAAGAGGATGTTATTCTCATTAAACTCAATTTTGTTAAGTATCGGTAGGAAGTGAGTGCTGTCTTTGATGTACGTCAATGTTTTCTGTCCCAGAGGTTGGGGAAAGAAATCAATGTAAGTCCATATGGGTTGTAGCATCCCTCCTGTGACTGCTACTATTGGTGGTCCTGGTGGGCCTTTTACATTCTTTGCAGTAATCTTAAGTGTTCAAAATCACCAGTGTTCCCCCTTTGTCTGCAGGACCTATGGTAATGCTGGAGTCTGAATATAACCCCCAAATCTGTGATAATTATCCTCTAGTAAGATTGTTGAGTTTACTTCTACAGAAATGTTTTTTGACGTCTGCTAGAACCATCTTTTCAAAAATCTCTATTGATGGTACATTGATAGGAGCTATCAAAGTACTTCTGGTTTCAAATTCTATGAACTCAGGGTTGTCAATGGAGCTAAATTCTTTAGAGTCTAATTCTGCAAAGAATACTTTTAGTTTAAGTTTACTAATTAATTTGTGTACCTCGACTTTGATGTTAAAGATATTAGTTCTATAAGCCGGTACAAACGTGAGGCCTTTCCGTAATGTCCTGTTTTCCTTGATTTGTTATGGTTCTGTTAGATAGGTTCACAACTAGGTTTGTTGGAATTGGAATCGTGTCAGCATCCCCTGACCTTTTCCACTTCCCTCTCCTCATTCTTGGCTTTTGGGACCTGCGCCTAAAAAAGTTGCGCCTGACGTGCTTGCGTCGTCTGCGTCTTTGGCTTGTTCTTCTGTGTTGTTTGGTCATTGCGAAGGATGCGTTTTTGGTTTAGTTCTTCCTCCTGTCAAAGTGTCTGAGTCTGAGCTGCTGTTATCTGTTGATGGGTTGTTACCTGAGGGTTGTTGGAATTGGTATTTATCAGCCCAAGAATAGACCTCGTTATTCAAGTAATCGTAAGGGTCCCTTTTGAATTTCCTGATTTTCCTTCCTTACAGGTCACTTTTGTATGCCTTCAGATGATTATTGATATCGGCAAGAATCTCACTAAAACTTTCTGCGTCTGTTAATGCCATGATTTCCATTGATAACTCATTAATTTCTTTTTCCAAAGTGTCAATGTTAACTGCTAATTCTTTAATGTCGGTAATATTAAATCTAGCAAAAATGTATTTAGGATTTGCTCCCATTTCTTAATAAACTCCTTACTCTCCTTACATAGGGTGGGTCTCAGTGGAATTCGTAATCCGTGAGGAATTCTTTGAGCTCGAAAATATCGACCCAACATAACAGCATGTAACAGCATGTAACTTTCTGTTGATGGCCTTTTTTATCACATATTCCAGTTGTTTAATCTTTTTTGTGGTGGATCAGCTTGTTGTACTGAATGGTCTCAATTGACTGTCAATACTAACCAGACTTATGAAATAACCTTTATACTTTTGCTTAAATGACCACTTTTTCAACGCCTTTAAAAACAACAAATATGCACCCTCAACCGCCGCTCAAGCCTCTAATTTCTGATTTAGCTATCTCTACCTTTTGATTGGTACCAATCACTATTGCTCCTCAACTTTTTCAATTACTTCACAACTTTTATCGCTCTTTGATATTTTTACTCAACAAACACCATACAGACTAGTCGATATTACACATTTACAAACACTGTGATCACCCTTTTCTCTCTCACCGTCACCTTATGTAAACCTGTTTACGTGTTATATGTTTCTGTTCTACCCCCCTTCGGATTTGGAACATCTCCTTCTGAAAATCCCTTGAGCCAGGACTCTAGGCGCTAACCTTTCTTCACACAATTATTTCCTGTTGCTTAAAAATGATCACAATCCCATTCCATTCATTTGCCATTCCCCTTAGTGTACTCACCATTCATTTGTTAATCGACTGTAGGTCTTCGGTATCGATTCCCCCTCCAATCCGACCACTTTGCATTTCGTCCGCAGTGGGCCTATGGAAACCGAGCAGGGATTTTGTCAAAGGGGATCTGCCCATTGTCTCGGTTCTTCTTGCAAGTTTATTTCTATCAGCTGCTCTCCACAGGAAACCTTGCAATCTTTTGGCTAATTGCAGAGGATGTGATTATACGAAAATCTGGAGACAAACTAGTTTGGATCTGTTGCAGCCATCCGCACCGCTACCACGTGAGCATATGGCCCTTTGGGTATCATGCATGTAATGGATGGGGATGCAGAATAACTATAACACCAAATATTTGAACCAACTCAGAAAGATGTCAAAGGTGCTGTTTTATTAACAATTATGTAAAACAGGGAGTTACAATGGGCATCAACAGACATTCGCTCAAGCTCTCAGCGCATTTCTCATAAAAACATCATTATATGCAAAAAATACTTCAGACGTGATGTCATACTATGTGGCAAATAAGAAAAACCAACGAGGCATTGTGATAGGTTCCAGGGCAACATCTAAGTATACTTTCTATTAAGGCTGGGATTGTGATTGGATATCTACTGTCAGGTGGACAATTTATGCCTAACTCTTAAACATGTAATATTCAACACTATTAAGTACACAGTGGGCCTCATTACAACCCTGGTGTTGGACCATGGTGCTATTAGCACCATGATCCATGCCGGATTCCGCCATGGTGGATGGCGGATTTACAGCCCCATTCCAAGGTTGGCGGGGCGGTAAATACCCATTCACCATGGTCCCTTCCTCATTCCCATTTTTGGCCCATAGGGCTCAATGGGAATGAGGAAGGCGCTAATTACGGCACCGTAAATTATGGTGCCATAATTAGCACCAAGCTCCCTTAGCGGGTTGGACTTTAACGCCTGCAAAAAGCAGGCGTTAAAGTGTGAATCGGGCGTTAAGGGTTTAAGGGCGCCGTAGCCTTTTACGGCGCCGTTAACCCCTTAACGCCAGGGTTGTAATGAGGCATCATTGGCTCTCAAAATATAAGGCCCTTCATTATACAGTCCTCTATAAATGGTTAGCACATGGTGGTTCACTTAGCAGCATGTAGCTCATACCCACGTGCCAGGAGGTGGACTTGACTTTATCTCCCCACCCAATTAGCCCAATGTCTCTCCTCACCCATGCCTTCTGCCATGATGATTGTCTTTGCACTTGGCCTTGCAAAGTATTCTTGTCTCTGGGAATATATGGGAGTGCGAGCACCCAGCATCGTTGTCCTAGGACTCCATGCTCAACTCTATTTCCATCCTTGGCTCATGTGAAAGGAGACCACGATTTGGTCCATTTTGCAGTATTTAAATGTCTTAAATGAATAAAACTTGGCACGCTTGGTGTTCTTTATTTGCACCTTAACAAGGGATGATTCAGCTTCACATGTTTGCTGCCTTCAAGAACAGCTAATCAACCTTGGCTGCCTCAGCTTTGACACCAGGCCAGACAGCCTCACCATTCATTTCCACGATTTCAGCTTATTCTTACTGCAACACAGTTCTCTGCCTTTCCTCTCCATGGGTCCTGGATTACTAAATTCATGACACAGATGTCCAGTTTCTATGCGATGGCGATTCGCCTGCAGTCTATTCACTACATATAGCCAGCGTTACAGCATCTGTGTAGTCATTGAACCGCTTGCATTTTCTGTAGTGCTTTGCACACGGGCAATCTTCTTTTTGCATATGAAAGTTTACTCAATTCTTAACTTTGTCATCAGTTTCTGTAAGATCTGTAAGATCCATGCATTCTTTTCAGCCAGTGATGTCACTGGCTTCTCTTTCACTCTTTTTCATATTATTTGAGGGAGTTCTTCCCTCAGATTGTCTTCTCTTCGGGGATACATTTGATAGGGCTTTTTCAGATGGGTACCATCTTTCAAATACTCGCTGCGGAATTGGCACAACTGCTGGTGTTAAGCATGGCATGATCTCAGGCTTCCAACATGTAGGAGGTAGGGGGGTGGGATTTCCTGCAGAGGCATGCAATTGCTCCTCTACAATGTTTTACCACTGTCATTGTCTTTCTGTGCCCAACCTCAGTGGTTGTCCTGTGTGCTTGGTAGTGTAGTTTATCTGCCTAGTTGGCAGGCATGTTGCATAGTGGGAGCCTTCCTTTGTGTGGCTCTGGTGGTTTGTGTATCTAGCTGGTTTCTGCTAGTTCCCCTGCCCAGCGGCTGGTAATGCTTTGGTCAGAAGACTGGTCCCTCACTGCCCAACCAGTTGGGTGTACTCACCTATCTAAGTTCCCATTAGGATTGGCAGCGTGTGTACATTGGCGGTCAGTGCGGACCCACCCCCCATTTCGATAATAGAGGACCCAGTCAGGGGTTATGGTTTGCTCCATGGGGATTCACGTTTTCCGCAGGGTCCCTGATTCGTAGATGTTTCCTCCTGAATCTGGAGCAAAGAGCCATGTTTTGAGTAGTTTTCTGAACTCCAGGTAATCCCTTGTGTTGCGTATGTTTTTTGGTAGGTTATTCCAGGTTACGGCTGTCAGTGGTACAGGCACATCTTATAAAAAATATTGAATACAAATAACTCAACCCCTTCTCATGGTTACACCTCCAGTTTTATTAGGGGGCAAAATGGAAATAATGATTGTTTGTTTCAATCTGTCATTTGGTAAGTCTGGAAAAAGAATGTATAGACCAAAATATTGTAGCTGAAAGGCTGAGTATGTCACCAGGACTTTTCAGCACACAAGTCTCCAGTTTCTCTGTAAATTCCACTGGGGATGATTCAGAACTGGGAACAGAGGAACAGCTAAGGATCGATCACTCCTCCCTCCCCTTTGACAGAGAGCAATCTACTGGAAAAGGAAGTACTGATAGTAGTTTGAGTGCATTGGCAGCCCTAATCATTGTGTTACCATTGTGTTACAGTCTTTTATTGGCAGTGCTTGCAGAATTAAAGGCCCTGTTGGTGGTCTTGTCGATCACTTCAGGAGGTCTGTCTCAGGTGCAGGCATAGAAGGTAAATGAGTCAGGATTATGTTTAATAAAACGGTTATCCGTGATACTCCATCTCAGAATTCTGTAATTGTCTCTGATAATTTTTTACTAGTTGAATCTGGTGCTAAAGAGGCCTCTGGCAAGAGTACTCTGGAGAAAAAAGACAAAAACAGAAAAGGTGCTAAAAAAAAAAAACAACAAAGGCTCCAGGAAATTTGTCCGTAAATTATTTCTGCAATGAGAAACGAAAAGAAGAAAGGGGAAGAAAGACAAAGTGAATCAGCGGTTCTCAGTACCAATAAGGGAAAAAAACTCTCGGAGTACGTCCAAAGACCGGGGTTCCTGGCCTACTGACCCTGGGCTAATATCTGGTACACAAATGAAGTCAAAACCCAGTTCTAAAGCCAGTAAAATAAAATCCACATAAAAAACAGTTAGCAGTAACCAGTATGGTGAACAGGGTAACACTGGTCAGAAACGCAGAGGCTCAAGGTGTCAAAAATCCCATTCCAATAAGTCATTCCACTTAAAGATGCCAGTTTATTGAGGGATCATGAGTTAGCTGGAAACTCTGGTTCTGCTTATATTTATTTATTTATTTGCATTTGTAAAGCGCGCTTGCAGCCCATAAGGCATTGAGGCTCTGTTCCAGAAAAAGAAGAACTTATGATTTACAGACAGGTGACCAGAGGTCTCATGGTTGCAGAGAAACAAGGACAGATAAAGGAAATTACTTATGCAGATTCATAGTAAGGCGAGAGGCAGTGTAAATAAAGAGCCTGGTTTTGATAGCTTTGCGAAAAGCTTGGTGTGACCCGATCAATCTTAAGTGGGGTGGAAGTGCGTTCTAGTGCATGGCTGCCTGGGTGGGTGGGGAAGCTGGAGCCACCAGCACGCACTTTTCGCGTTGTGGGTGTGACGATCGTGTTAGCACAACATGATCTTAAGGGTCTTGTGGCAGTGTGCTTGGTAATTCCGTGTGTCAGGTAGGGAGGGGTGTCTTCATGAAGGCTTTTGTGAGTGAGGGCGAGTGTTTTGAAGACAATTCTCTCTTTGACAGGGAGCCAGTGTGCCTGTCTTCTGATTTCGGAGATATGGTCTCTTCCTTTGGTGCCTGTGGCTGCCCTCAGCGCATTGTTTTGGACTAGCTGCAATTTGGCAATGTTTTTGTTGGAGGTCCCAACAAGAAGGGCATTGCAGTAGCCAAGACTTGACCCGATAAATGCCCTGGCAATGGTGAGGCAGTTATGGTGTGACAGGAAGGGCCTGGCGGCGTTGAGGACTTTAGAGTAATAGGCTGAGGAGGATGCAATAGCATTGACCTGTCTGTCCATGGACAAATCAGAGTCCAGGTAGACTCCGAGTGTCTTAACGTGGTTCGAAACCTTGATGGGAATGTTGTCGATGGTGAAGGAGGCGTACTGATCTCCGAGGTTACCCAGTGTGAAAGGCGACCCTATGAGGAGGAGTTCAGTTTTTTCAGTGTTGAAGCAGAGCCAGTTCTCTGCCATCCAGGATTGGATGGTAGAGTAAATGGTGGTGAGTGTTTTGGTATCTGCTAGGTAATCACCTGTGAGTGGGATAAGTACCTGTGTGTCATCCGCATAGTTAGTATATGAGATGACAAGGGAGTCAAGGATGATGAACAGGGGCCTCGTAAAGAGGTTGTAAAGCGGGGTGTGATACAAAAACCCTGTGGCACACCACAGGTGATGAGGCTGGGAGTGGCGGAGGCTGAGTCAGAGAAGACTTTCATGGCCCTTTCTTGGAGAAAGGAGGTGATCCATTGACAGGCTTTGGTGGAGAAGTTAGCTCGGGTGGCTAGATGGTGGCATAGAGTGTTGTGGTCAACCAAGGCAGCGGATAGATCCAGGAGCAATAGGAGAGCAGGTTTGCCTGCGTCTCTAAGATTGTCCATTTGGTTCTTTAAATCTAGGAGGGCTGTTTCGGTGCCGTGTCATGGGCGGAAGCCAGATTGCTGCAGGCCGAGGAGACGGTTTTCTTCCAAGAACTTTTGGAATTGCAGGTATGCTGCTTTGTCCAAGATTTTGAGCAGAAATGGTACAGTGGTGATGGGTCTGTAGTTCCCAGGGACTGATGGGTCGAGCTAGGGTTTTTTGAGGAGTGGGCGTACCCATGCTTCCTTGAGTCCAGACGGAACATGGCCTGACTGGAAGGAGTTGATAAATGCTGTTAGGAAGGGGCTAGGGTAGTTGCCAAGTCTTTGATGGGGCTAGCTGGGCAGGCATCACCCTTGCAGTTAGATGGTTTGATGGAGTTGAGCAGGGCGATGACCTCTAGCTCAGTGATATCTTTGAAGTCAAATAGTGGGGAGGAGGTGGTCTTGATATGATATGATAAAATAGGTTATTTATAACGCGCTTAATACCCAGAGGTTTGCCTGTGTTGCTCCGTGTCGTCTTGTTTCCAAGTCGAGCACGCTGCCGCTGAGCTATCCTCCTGGGACTTGGTGGGTGGTTCAGCGCGCAAGTTCGCTATGAGGTTAGAGAGGGCTTTTTGGTGGCCGCAAATTTTGCTTTGGAGAGTGTTAAGCTACTCTAGCATGGCAGATTGAATACTGTTGCACCACTTGTCATCTTTGATGACTGATGGGGGGGAGCAGATGGTTTTTCTAGTTCCCTAAAGATAATGAATAGCTCCTTAGAACCCGACTTGGCGTCATAAATCCTGGCATTGAACGAGGCAGCTTTGGCTGAGCTAATGTTTGATAACCCTCTTAGAGAGGGTTGTACTGTTCTATAAATGGGCCCTTTCTAAACCGGCCTTTAATGTTTGAATCTGTTTTTCATGAAGAACAAGATCTCCCATTAAATTGTTCAAGGATCCCTGAGGTTGCTTTCCTCAGTACCAGAACTGAGTTCCATCTCATCGGATAAGATGTTTATGGAAAAATATGCTTTCTCTTTGTTTCCAAGTTAGTCGAAAATGTTGTCTTTCATCATCAGGAAGACATTCTGTTAAACGGTTTTGAGAGCTACTATATGGGTAATATAGATACGAACTGGGAGATTGAATGAAGAAGAAATCTGACAGTTACTGACCATTATGAAAATGACCAATGCAGGCATTTCTACAATAATCAGTCATCCCATGGCTGGGAATGGCTTGCAACTACCATGCCGGGAATCCCAGTTTCTAGGCCAGGTTTCTAAAACAGGGATATTGTTCTGGAATTCTCGAGGATTCAATTCCTTTCTACAGAACATTCAAGTTCTATGTCATTTTGATTATGTTCTGTTACAAGAAACCTGGCTTCGTAAAAGCCCAGTGCTTGATGGCGTTATGGTTAATATGAAGTTTGCAAAGAAAGGAGTAACAGCACGTCCAAGGGGAGGGTTCCTAACTGACATACGAATCACGAAAGGTCGCTCTTTCAAAAAATGGGTGTGTAGATGAAATTCTGTTTCAGCAACTGAGATAATTGATAAGGACAAAAACACTATGCACCATGTATTAGTTCTGAATATTTATTATAACCCTGTTTCTATTGAATAAGATACTGTAATTGATGAAATTGAAAATATCATGGTAAAATGGCAGTGTTTGTATTCCAAAAGTGTGATAATTGTGGGGGTGATCTAAACTGTGAATGTAACAGTACTACAGTTAAGGCTCCATGGCTTTAACTGATGTTTGTAAATTCGAAATAGTAACTACCAAACAGAGTGATCGTGCAATGCTTCACTTATACCTTGATTTGGGCCTTGAAAAAAGGGTTGATCCGGGGGGACCTATACACCTTATTGTAACAGGCAAGAATAACAGGCTTGGGAGAATTGCAAATACTAAAAGAGCAAATGTAAAATTGGCGGATCTCTCTGTCTGACAAGCAAAAAGAGGTTGCTTCCCACTTGAGTGAGTTTGTTTTAGTTTGAGAATAATTAGGACCAGCAATGACCCAACTGAACAGACTTGCTGGGATGGTACTACCTGGCCCTCAGAACTCGTTTGATAAACAAATAAAGGAGAGGAAGAACATTTTGTAGAGGAAAATCAGGGCACTTTTACGTAATAATCAAACTGAATCTAGGTTAGAAGTCTCAGACAAGATAAAATGGTTGAGACAGGTTTATGGAAACTGGCTTTAATTGTATAGACAGGAAATATATATGTATATATCTTTCTTGTTACTCTGATTTGGCTTTTTCTATTGTTCATCTTTTGCTGAATTCTCTCTTTTAACATATTTTATGAATCTATATTGTATTGCTGTATCTGAATTTGTAAGGCTTTGTTTAAAATATCATGTTTCCTTGGCTAATTCACAATAACAAAAAATTATATATATATATATATATATATATATATATATATATATATATTAAGAAAAATCAAGCACTCTTCAAAAATGTCACAAAAAAGACACACAACAAATCTGGAACATTTTAAATGGTACAGAAGAGAAACAGGATTCATTACAAAGCTCCTGTGTGTCGGAGAGGAAATGGGTTGAATATTTAGGTAACACATTAAAGGAGGAATAGGATATGCGGCCCAAGGTAAAGAGAACCCAAAAAGGATGATAGATTGGATATAGAGATGATTATTGGACAGCTTAATAATTCTAGAGCAAATGGCCCGGATGGGGTCTCAAATCTGATCTATAAAGAAAATCTGGTCTTGTGGACGGACATATTATTCCGGCTGTTTTCTCAGATTGCTGCAGGAGCGGACTGCCTTTGTTCCTGGAAAACTGCCCTGATAGTTCGCACCTATAAGCGAGGAGATAGGGCCAGACCTGAAAATGACTGTCCTATTGCCCTGATAGATTCCACTACAAAGATTTTTGCAAAGCTAGTGCTTAGGGATTTAACAGCATGGGTTAACTCAAATAGAATACTAAGTCCACTGCAAACAGACTTTCGAAAAGGGGCGGCACTATTACAAGTGTATTAATGTTATGTACATGTGCCACAGACATTGGCAGGCAGTTTGGGAATTCCCCGTACATAGCAGTCATCGATCTTCAGACACCGTTCCACAATATTTATATTAATACATTGTAGGGGAAATTAACAAATTGGAAGATTAACTCCCACAAATTATTCAGTTGTTATATTAAGGAAATTCAGTGAAGCTGAGACTGAACAATCAGGGGGACCAATCGAGTACTATCCCAATTTCCAAAGTTGTTTGTCAGGGGCGTGTTTTAGCCCCCACAATATTCAACCTCTACCTTGCAGATGTTTGGGCAGAGAGTTTGGAGTAGGAAAGCTATCCTCCGAAATGGAATGATCTGGGGCTAAATATTCTGACGCACGCAGATGACCTTATATTGGCAGATCACACTTAGGTTGACACTATAAGATATCTAGGCTTTCCGATCTCCTTGAGACGTTTCTCTGTAAATCAAAGAGAGAAAATGACTGACTGAAAAGGTCTTACTGTGTATTTCCCTCATGGTTCTAAGGTCTAAATCGTGTGTGTTTTCTGTAGCACCCTTAATTGAGCTATACAAGCTAAACAACACAGCTATGTTGACATATGGGAGCGAACTCATTGCATTTAAAAAATGTAGATTCTTAGACTCCTTAGAAGGCAAAGTATGCGGGACTGTTTTCAGGGGTCAAGTCCTAAAAATGAAAGTGGGGGGACTCATCAACAAATGCAATGAAATGTGACGTCACCAGAAATTAGCATATCAAGGTGAAATATGCACATTTCATTAAATTGACTTTACATAACCACCCAAAATGCATAGGACGAATGGCATGTGCCTTTTTATAAAATCTACACAAACTTTTTTTTTTATTATTTGTTTATGGTTAGCAAAGCAAACCTTTACAAAAATGAGGCAAATTCACTTAACTTATACATTATGTAAAAAGAAAATCAAAATTACATTTAAAAGAATAACATTAACATTAACATTAACAGGTCGATTCATGGAATTAATGTGCGGCGAAAAAACGGCGCAGGCGTGCGAAAACGTGCGATTCGCAGTGAAATAGCGAAAATCGCAGTGCAAGTGCGATTATCGCACAGAAAACATCGCACATCAATTCATGGAAGTCCGTGCACGCGCAAAATGTGTGATGTGCGCTGAAAAAGTGCGCGGCACACGCTGGCGCACGCTGGCGCACAGGTCATCGAACGCCGTGCGATAAGGCCACAGCGAATTCGCACATAGTGCGGTGCACATAACAAAAGTAGGCGTAACACGGGGCGTCACACGCAGAATGGGGAACAACTCGTGAAAATGTGGGCGTCACGGGGGAAGTACAGGAGGCAAGTGTGCAGAACGCCCACACGCTCGCCTACAACACGTATTCATGGAATCGAATAGGGAAAAACAGCGCACGGCCAAAGACGCGCACAGGCCCATACATGTCCGCCACACGAAAGCAGGCGGTAGCGTCCCTGCGCAGGAAAAAAATGTGCGCCAAAGTGCAACGCGCGCGAGAAGGCCCACACGCGATTGGGGCTGGGGGAGCGTGTGCGTGTATCTCAGAGGTGCGCGAGAAGTCTCACACGCGATCGGGCCTGGGGGAGCGTGTGCGTGTATTTCAGAGGTGCGCGAGAAGTTTCACATGCGATCGGGCCTGGGAGAGCGTGTGCGTGTATTCCAGAGGTGCGCAAGAAGATTCACACGCGATCGGGCCTGGGGGAGCGTGTGCGTGTATTTCAGAGGTGCGCGAGAAGTTTCACACGCGATCGGGCCTGGGGGAGCGTGTGCGTGTATTCCAGAGGTGCGCGAGAAGTTTCTCACACGCGATTGGCCTGGGCGCGTGTATTTCAGGGGTGCGCGAGAAGTTCCACACGCGATTGGGCCTGGGGGAGCGTGTGCGTGTATTACAGAGGTGCGCGAGAAGTTCCACACGCGATTGGCCTGGGCGCGTGTATTTCAAGGGCTCGTGGGTGGTTTTACAAGCAATCAGGCCTGGGGGAGCGGGGTACGTGTATTTCTGGGGCGTCACACGCAGAATGGGGAACAACTCGTGAAAATGTGGGCGTCACGGGGGAAGTACAGGAGGCAAGTGTGCAGAACGCCCACACGCTCGCCTACAACACGTATTCATGGAATCGAATAGGGAAAAACAGCGCACGGCCAAAGACGCGCACAGGCCCATACATGTCCGCCACACGAAAGCAGGCGGTAGCGTCCCTGCGCAGGAAAAAAATGTGCGCCAAAGTGCTACGCGCGCGAGAAGGCCCACACGCGATTGGGGCTGGGGGAGCGTGTGCGTGTATCTCAGAGGTGCGCGAGAAGTCTCACACGCGATCGGGCCTGGGGGAGCGTGTGCGTGTATTTCAGAGGTGCGCGAGAAGTTTCACATGCGATCGGGCCTGGGAGAGCGTGTGCGTGTATTCCAGAGGTGCGCAAGAAGATTCACACGCGATCGGGCCTGGGGGAGCGTGTGCGTGTATTTCAGAGGTGCGCGAGAAGTTTCACACGCGATCGGGCCTGGGGGAGCGTGTGCGTGTATTCCAGAGGTGCGCGAGAAGTTTCTCACACGCGATTGGCCTGGGCGCGTGTATTTCAGGGGTGCGCGAGAAGTTCCACACGCGATTGGGCCTGGGGGAGCGTGTGCGTGTATTACAGAGGTGCGCGAGAAGTTCCACACGCGATTGGCCTGGGCGCGTGTATTTCAAGGGCTCGTGGGTGGTTTCACATGCGATCGGGCCTGGGAGAGCGTGTGCGTGTATTCCAGAGGTGCGCAAGAAGATTCACACGCGATTGGCCTGGGCGCGTGTATTTCAGGGGTGCGCGAGAAGTTCCACACGCGATTGGGCCTGGGGGAGCGTGTGCGTGTATTACAGAGGTGCGCGAGAAGTTCCACACGCGATTGGCCTGGGCGCGTGTATTTCAAGGGCTCGCGGGTGGTTTTACAAGCAATCAGGCCTGGGGGAGCGGGGTACGTGTATTTCTGGGGCTTGCGGGTGGTTTCACACGCGATCGGGCTTGGGGGAGCAGGGTACCACTCACCCGTCTGCCTTGCGTGTAGAAGAACGCGTAGCCAACACCCACCCCCTGTGAAGTGATAGCGTGTGAACCCCAACGCCTGCAAAACACACGCACCGCACCCCATGAAAAGCAACACCCGTGCGCGATACGTCACAGACGCGCATACGCGCTAAGGGCCTTTGGTCCAATGGAATCGCGTATGCGTGCTGACGCGCTTACGCGCTAAGGGCCTTTCCTCGAATTACACGCTGACGTGCAGAATTTTCACGTGCCAAATCACTCCGTATCAAGCTGGCCACGCGTAAGCACACGGAAGACCATGCTCCTGCCCAGAAGGCCGAACTACTGCCCCCCAGAGCCCCAAGCACGCTCCCACCTGCCATCTGCTGCTGCCTGACTGCCTGCTGCCCACGTGCCCTGCCATTTGCTGCCTGCACATCAGCCAGTGGTGCTGTTGCTGTGACCACCCCTGCTGGAACCGAAGACTCCCGACTGGGATTCCATCGCTCCAAGCCCAGCCCCAGGACCCAGTTGCCCACCCACTCCTGCCTCTGGGGTTGTCATGTCGGGCACTGCACCATCTGGCACCACTGACAACCCCCGGCCAGAGAGGCAGAGGGGCACCAGCTTCAGTGCCACCGAAGTTGGTGTCCTGGTGGAGCAAGTCCTGGGGCAGTATGATGCCCTCTTCGGAAGTTCCCGCACCGACAAGGAAGGACGGACTCGGATCTGGACTGACATCGTGACTGCCATCAACGCGGAGGGGGTGGCAGTCCGCGACTTCCAACATTTCAAGAAGCGCTGGGAGGACTTCAGGTCCAGGACCCTGAACAAGGCCCGGCGCCTCTTGAAGGCAGCGGATGCCAAGGGGCGCCGGGGCCACTTGTCAGAAGATCAGATGAGGGTCCTGGAACGCATATCCCCAGCACTCCACGTCCAGGTCCTTGAGAGGCAGACCGACCTGGAGTGGAGCGGTAAGTGTACATGCATCCTGATTGTGAGCTGTGCGTGTGGTGATGTTTCAGTAGTGTGCAGGTTGCACATCTGTATGTATGGGGTCGAGTATGGGTGGGGGTGCACAGGGCCGTGGGGCTAACACATGCGAGGGCTGTAATGTGTGAGACATGGATGGTGCTTGTGTGTGTAGGCTTGCATGCCAAATGCAGTTGTGTGGGCACACATGTTTGGATGAATGTGTATGTAAGTAGACATGTCCGTGATGTCACGCATGTATGTTGTTTTCAGCTGCATGTATAGGCACAGTGTACATGTGCATTTGTGTGTATTTGACAAGGGTGCAACAGTGATGCAAAATGGATGCATGTGACAGCGGGATGTGGAAGCCTGATTGGCAGATGTGACATGGATGCCCATCTGAACACTGCGACACTTGGCAGAGGTGTACACATGCGTTCGACACTTGGCAGAGGTGTACACATGCATGCAAGTGTGGTGGTGTGTGTACATGTGTGGTGCACTGTAACGCTCACCTGATTCCAGCAGAGGCGCCGGTCTTGACTGGGTGAATGCCGTATCTTCAAAGGTGATGTGTAACACCCGGTTGGCTCTTTGGGCTGGACCTCTGTGCACTGTATGTCTGACTCGAAGAGTAAGATGTCTGCAGATAGAAAATATGGGATTAATGAACTGGGGTTATTGGGTGCCTCTCTCCTCTTCCCTTTCTCTTCTCCTGTAGAACCCCAAAGGTTAACACCCTCACCTTAGGTAAGTGAACGCCGAGCTCTCCATCTGCCTCGGGGCAGAGTGCCGTAACCAGTTTCTTCACTGGATAAGGGTGCAGGCCTCTTGACCTCAGAGGACTGCTGTCCGTCGTTAACTGCACGAACGGTAAGTTCTGGGCACTTCAAATGTCTTAAAAGTCTTTTGTAATGATATCTCTTGTTTTGCAGGGTTCCGGCGATGGCGAATGGCGGGCTGATGAGAGTTGAGGATCGAACCCGCGTGAGGAATAGAAGCGCCTGGAAGCACGTAAGTAAGCGCTTGTAGCCTGCTTCACGATGCACACTAATTGTCCCTTTTATCTTGCAGGTACAAGTTCGGAGCTTTAGAGAAGCTGAAGGGTGCTGGAATACCCACTGGATTCGGCGTGGGAAGGAGTAATGGCACGTGAGTAATAAAGTTGCCCAATGTCTTTAAACGCACCTTCTTTTGTCTTTCAGATGCGGGATGCAGCGCCGAAGGCCTCCGGAGCGTGCGAAGAGCTGGTAAGCTTTTGTCTTTCAGATGCCGGAATGCAGCGCGAGGCGTTGGTGACAGCCGATGGACCAGGTAAGAGATGCGCTGCCACTGAAGACCGTAGTGCTAACCTGTTCTTTCTTTGTCTTTACAGGTGCTGCTGAAGACTGGATTCCAGGATGGTAAGCCTTTGTTCCCTTAGGCCCAGGATCAGAAGCAGAAGACACGATGAGCGTTCTGCTGCAGAGAATGCAGAATAACGCAAAGCAAGATTCATCCATCGGGTGTGGTTTAAATAGCCTCCTGTAGTGCTTTGGTGTCTCCTTCCACAGCCACGCCTAAGAAAAGAGTTCCTGCTTTCCAGAAGAGTTCCAGTGTTCTGAACCTAGGGAGTGGCTCCTGCCCCACCCAACAGGAAAAGTAGTCCCAAACAGAAGAGGATCAGGGGTTCAACTGGCAGGTAAGTAAGCAGCATGGTCTGCTGCAGGTAAGTCCACCCAAGCATTATGAGCCCGGCGCTTCCAGCGCTGGGACTGGGCATCTTTATGAGCCTGGTGCCACTGGCGCCAGGACAGGGTCCAAAAGGTCCCAATTGGGACTGGCTGGCACTCGGAACCGGGGTTATGGGTCTGCTTCCAAGGGAATCGGGCAAGTCCTGATCTTTTGGAAGCAGAGATCATGACATGCACTTCCTGTGTTGCATGTGATGTCTGGCTCAGCTTTGCCTGCTCATGCTGTTGTATGGGTATGGATGGTGCTGGCAGTTGCGATATGGCTGTGGTATGGCTCATGTGTGCGAGTTGAAATGACATGTGTGTTGGGGATTGTGATGGCATGTCTGAGGTTTGCCAATGCCACTCATGTACAACTGTCATGTGTGTAAGTGTCCATTGTACAGTGCCCTGATGCCTGTGTTTTATTTCTCCCTGTCTGCAGCGTCAACTGATGAAGAGGGCGGAGAAGGTGCTGTGGAGCACAGCAGCGGGGATCCCACCGCCAGCCGGAGACGCAAGGCCCGGCTCCCCTCCCATGTTGCCATCTCGTCGGGGAGTGAGAAGTCCGGTGCCACGTCCCAGACCGCAGCTGCCGGGGGGAGGTCCAAGAGGCGGAGGTTGGAGTTGGACTCCACGGCAGCAGAAGGGGCAGCTGGGACCCCACAGGGCCCAACGGGGGAAGATCCAGGTTGGTGGGGGGTTTGGTGGAGGAGGAGGCCGTGCAAGCAACAGAGACGGGGTCTGGAGGTGGGGAACCCACTGGTGCTAGTGGTGCAGTGCAGGACCAGGGACAGGAGGCAGCACAGGCCGCTGCGGAGGTGCCTGTGTGCAATCCTGTCCCTGATCCTGTCCCTGCATCATCTTGCACCAGCAGGGATGCCTACGTCCAGACCCGTTTTCAGGCAGGGGATGAGCAAACGACAACTGGCCTTCCTCTGCCTGCGGACGTGGCTATCCGGGTCTGGGTTGAGCCTGTCCTGACTGGTGTGGCATTGCGTCAACGGGCCATGCGAGGTGACCTGCAGTCTTTTCATGAGGAGACTGTACGTCATCTCGAATGGCTCGTTGACCACGTCAGCCTGCTGGGACAGGTCACCCAGGCCGGATTCCTCCGTTTGATGGGGCTTGCTATGACCCCCTCCTCAACTGAACCCCCTACGCGCCACTCATGTACAACTGTCATGTGTGTAAGTGTCCATTGTACAGTGCCCTGATGCCTGTGTTTTATTTCTCCCTGTCTGCAGCGTCAACTGATGAAGAGGGCGGAAAAGGTGCTGTGGAGCACAGCAGCGGGGATCCCACCGCCAGCCGGAGACGCAAGGCCCGGCTCCCCTCCCATGTTGCCATCACGTCGGGGAGTGAGGAGTCCGGTGCCACGTCCCAGACCGCAGCTGCCGGGGGGAGGTCCAAGAGGCGGAGGTTGGAGTTGGACTCCACGGCAGCAGAAGGGGCAGCTGGGACCCCACAGGGCCCAACGGGGGAAGATCCAGGTTGGTGGGGGGTTTGGTGGAGGAGGAGGCCGTGCAAGCAACAGAGACGGGGTCTGGAGGTGGGGATCCCACTGGTGCTAGTGGTGCAGTGCAGGACCAGGGACAGGAGGCAGCACAGGCCGCTGCGGAGGTGCCTGTGTGCAATCCTGTCCCTGATCCTGTCCCTGCATCATCTTGCACCAGCAGGGATGCCTACGTCCAGACCCGTTTTCAGGCAGGGGATGAGCAAACGACAACTGGCCTTCCTCTGCCTGCGGACGTGGCTATCCGTGTCTGGGTTGAGCCTGTCCTGACTGGTGTGGCGTTGCGTCAACGGGCCATGCGAGGTGACCTGCAGTCTTTTCATGAGGAGACTGTACGTCATCTCGAATGGCTCGTTGACCACGTCAGCCTGCTGGGACAGGTCACCCAGGCCGGATTCCTCCGTTTGATGGGGCTTGCTATGACCCCCTCCTCAACTGAACCCCCTACACGCCAGTCGTCCTCCGTGCCATCTTCCCACCCATCAGTCACCTGGGTGCCCTGTGGAGCTGCCTCTGACGGTGCGGCCAGGCTGGTGGAGGAGGCATCCCTGCCACAGTCGGGAGTCGGACGTCCAGCAGGGGTGGCCACATCAATGACTGCACCCCAGCCGGTGGAGGATGTGCAGGCAGCAGGAGGCAGTGCACGGGCAGAGGCACAGCAGCAGCAGCAACGTGGTGGGAGCCATGAAGGCTCGGGGCCTTCAACATCGGAGGGGCAGGCATCGGCCGGAGGGCAGGAGGACCCAGGACAGAGAGTGTCTTCCGTGTGGCAGCGGTTGGGCCACGCCATAGATGCGGAGCGGCAGAGGGCGGAAGAAGCACGGCTCACAATGGTCAGGGCGGAGAACTCCATGCGGAGGGCCCTGAGGCGGGCTGAGTGCCTCGAGGCAATCCGCAGGGGGTTGGAGGTGGACACGTCGACGGCCCTGCGGACCCTCGGGGCCATGGAGGAGGACCGCCTCCGGGACATTGAGCAGGAGTTCGATGATGCCCTGGGCCGGGACATCCAAAAGTGAGCCGTCAGACTAGCCCACTGCCCTTGTACATAGTTATGTGGGTAGTGTTAGGTTTCCTTTGTTTTTTTATTTATTTTGGACCTTTTGGACATTGGCCACATTTTTGTATATAGTTTATTTTATTAGTTAGTGTTGTTAGATAGGTTTCATTTCTTTTGTTGGGATAATGGACCCTGGCTTGTTCGTCTGTACATAGTTCACTGTTGGATTTAATTTTTCTTTCACAATTTACCCATGGAGCAATGGCTTTCAATTATTATTTCCCATTGGATTTGCTTTTGTGGACAGTGACTTTGGACACCATTACTTTGGATTATGATTTTTGGTTTTGCTTTTTTTCACGGACATGCTTCTTTTCTTTTTTGTACATTCCCATTTCTGTTTCTTTATTTTTGAATCTATTTATGTTTCCTTTAATACATATTTTTTTATCGAACTTCAATGTGTAGTATCATCTCATTGGTTTCATGCATATCATGATATGGGTTTTGAGATTCACCGACATCCATTGGGTGTATGTGAGGGACATGTGTATGTTTCGAAACTTGCAATTGGTGTTCTGTCATGTAATTGCCATTTCTGAGTGGGTGGATGCAATACTCGGGTGGGTGTTTTGCATTTGGAGGCTGACCATAGGGACCAGGGATCTAGATTGTGATGACATGTTGGCTGGCGAACATGAGTTGGGGCCTGCTGGCAGGTGCCCCACAGTGCTGGGGGGTGGGGGTGGTGGGAGACATGGGTGGGGGCCTGGTGGAGGGTGCCCCTGCACTGCTGGGGGGTGGGGGTGGTGGGAGACATGGGTGGGTGCCTGGTGGAGGGTGCCCCTACACTGCTGGGGGGTGGGGGTGGTGGGAGACATGGGTGGGGGCCTGGTGGAGGGAGCCCCTGCACTGCTGGGGGGTGGGGGTGGTGGGAGACATGGGTGGGGGGCTGGTGGAGGGTGCCCCTGCACTGCTGGGGCGTGGGGGTGGTGGGAGACATGGGTGGGGGCCTGGTGGAGGGTGCCCCTGCACTGCTGGGGGTGGGGGTGCAAGGGGACATGAGTGGGACATGAGTGGGGGCCTGCTGGCAGGTGCCCCGCAATTCTGGGGGTTGAGGTGCAAGGGGACATGAGTTGGTGATCATTGGTGCAAGGAGACATGTGCCTTTGCTGGGGGGCATGCCCATGTTGGGTGGGCTGCCTGCGGGACATGACCAGGGATGCAGGGTAGTCCCCTGTGGTGTGGGCTGCCTGCAGGGGCCGTGGAGGGTGTACAGGGAACACCTGGGAGGACCCACACTGCCAAATCACATGTAGGACTCCCCGGCACCCCTGAAATACACGTACCCTGCTGAAATCGCGTGTAAAACTTTCTGCGCATCCCTGGAATACACGCACACGCTCCCCCAGGCCAGATCGCATGTGGAACTTCGCGCGCACCCCTGAAATACCCGCACGCAGCCCAATCGCGTGTGAAACCTCCGGCGCACCCCTGAAATACACGCGCCCAGGCCAATCGCGTGTGGAACTTCTCGCGCACCCCTGGAATACACGAGCCCAGGCCAATCGCGTGTGAAACTTCTCGCTCACCTCTGATATACACGCACACGCTCCCCCAGGCCAGATCGCGTGTGGAACTTCTCGCGCACCTCTGAAATACATGCACACGCTCCCCCAGGCCAATCGCGTGTGGAACTTCTTGCGCACCTCAGAAATACACGCGCCCAGGCATATCGCGTGTGGAACTTCTCACGCACCCCTGAGATACACGCACCCAGGCCAATCGCGTGTGGGACTTCTCACGCACCCCTGAGATACATGCGCCCAGGCAAATCGCGTGTGGAACCTCTCGCGCACCCCTGAGTTACACGCGCCCAGGTCAATCGCGTGTGGAACTTCTCGCGCACCTCTGAAATACACGCGCCCAGGCCAATCGCGTGTGGAACTTCTCGCGCACCTCTGGAATACACGTACCCAGGGCAATCGCGTGTGGAACTTCTCGCGCACCTCTGAAATACACGCGCCCAGGCCAATCGCGTGTGGAACTTCTCGCGCACCCCCGAAATACACGCGCCCAGGCCAATCGCGTGTGGAACTTCTCGCGCACCCCTGAAATACACGCACCCAGGCCATTCACGTGTGGAACTTCTCGCGCACCGCTGAAATACACGCGCCCAGGCCAATCGCGTGTAGAACTTCTCGCGCACCCCTGAAATACACGCACCCAGGCCATTCGCGTGTAGAACTTCTCGCGCACCCCTGAAATACACGTGCCCAGGCCAATCGCGTGTGGAACTTCTTGCGCACCCCTGAAATACACGCACCCAGGCCATTCGCGTGTGGAACTTCTTGCGCACCGCTGAAAGACACGCGCCCAGGCCAATCGCGTGTGGAACTTCTCGCGCACCCCAGAAATACACGCACCCAGGCTATTCGCGTGTAGAACTTCTCGTGCACCCCTGAAATACACGTGCCCAGGCCAATCGCCTGTGGAACTTCTCGCGCACCCCTGAAATACACGCACCCAGGCCATTCGTGTGTGGAACTTCTTGCGCACCGCTGAAAGACACGCGCCCAGGGGAATCGCGTGTGGAACTTCTCGCGCACCCCTGAAATACACGCACCCAGGCCATTTGCGTATGGAACTTCTCGCGCACCCCTGAAATACAAGCGCCCAGGCCAATCGTGTGTGGAACTTCTCGCGCACCCCAGAAATACACGCACCCAGGCCATTCGCGTGTAGAACTTCTCGCGCACCCCTGAAATACACGCGCCCAGGCCATTCGCGTGTGGGACTTCTCGCACACCTTTGAAATACACGCACCCAGGCCATTCGCGTGTAATACTTCTCGTGCACCCCTGTAATACACGCACACGCTCCCCCAGCCCAGATCGCGTGTGAAACTTCTCGCGCATGCGTGTTCCCGACAACCGTAATACGCGTTCCCCGCTTTGCGTTTGCTGTTTGCCAGTCCGGTAAACTGGTACAGGGTTGGCGCAGCCCTTTGCGATGGTTTTGCGATCTTGATGGCTTTTCCTTGCGCGAGGGCGTTCTTGGGGGCGTAACTGGCGCTGCTGCAGGGTCGCTGCGCCACTCTGCGCCACGTCTGCTTTTGGAGGTGAGAATCCATGAATACGCTGTGCGCGGAAATTGATTTTATCGAACGCGGCTGGCGCAGACATTCGCACGGGCATGCTGTGCGCCATCCGCGTGCAACACTTTTGTGAGGAATTACATGAATCGGCCTGTAAAATTCTGACATCCTAGTAGAAATATTTCCAATGTCATATACAGTGCTTACAGACCCCTTATTTGAGCCCTCATACGGACTCACTCTATTTAGTATTATCCAAACAGATCAAATACTTGATTCCACTGCCCAGATATATTTAATTTACTAAATGTATCTCCGGCATATATAATTTAAGTTCAAATTATAGTTTCTATATCACACACAAAGGTACCTGTGAAGAGTTGCTTCTATCAGAGCCTACTGCAACACCATTGCATATTTGGGACAAAAAGTAGACCACAGCAATTTTCAAAGATACAGATTTACCGTGCAACATATTCCACCACAAACCATCAGAATTTCCCCAATCTAGATTGGGAATAAACTGTTTAAACACAGTAATACGTTGTGGGAGTAAAGCCTTACAGTGCAAGAGCAGATGTTTAAGAGTTTATTTCACTGCTTCCTCTCTATAGAGGCGACAGACCGACAATCTGTTCAGTGTCTCAGATGATCCTTTGCGTGATCTTATTTCCATGATTTCACCCGTCGGGCAAACATTGAATCGGAATCTCATGTAGGCATTTTGCAACCATTTGTTAGGAAATCTATACAAATAAATTTCCAAGTCTCCCACCGTCTTTTGATGCTTGAATAAATGTGCAAAAAGTGTTGTGGACACTACTTTTTCCATTGTTGCGCCCCAATCCGCATACTGTAGTGACCTTTTTGAACATACTGGGGTTTCTATCAGATTTTTACCAGTTAAACCCAAATGTTTGAGCGTTTTAAGACACAAAGCTGCAGTTTTAGTTTTATGTCATTCTGGCCATTTCCCCTCTTACGTTCCTCACCCAATATCCTATAGAGATTGTTCCCAGAATCTACAACCAACCTTCTATATAAAGACATTTGGCTTCAAAGAATATGATAGCCCAGTGACAACAGCCATAGATCATATCTTATAGCTTCAATTGGAACTGATTTTGGCAAGCAAAACCAAACATAGTTCCATATTTTGGCATCCATCATCCTCAGTTCCATGATAATACCTTCCAGAAGTAGCTCCAGCCCATATATAAGTTCTGGGATGACTTTTAAATTATAAAAACGTATCAATGGAGACAACAAGTACCTTCCATACTTTTGGTCTACTTTCCACATTTGCCTGGTTTGATGTGATATCTTTTGTAACAGGTGTTCTTGATATTGACTTTCTTATATTTTTCAAATATCGGGTATCCCAAGTATTTCATTGCATTCTTTACCTCCAGTTTATCCTTGTTTATAAACCAAGCATATCCCTTGCTTAATTTACATCTGGCTAATTTCATAATTACTGTCTTACTTGTATTTATTCTTAAGTAATTCAATGCAACATAGGAGGAAAAGGCATTCATCATATAATGCAGTCCCATTGGGGTTAAATCAAAAAGGAGAAAGTCGTCGGCGTAAGCACACCAAGAGACACCAAGAGACCCTCTTCCCGCCTATTTGTGGTGATATAAAAGATGCCGCATCCGCGCAATTTCCTCCTTCAGACACATAAAGGTTGCATAGAGTGGGGGCAAATATACACACCTGTCTCAGACCATTAACAATCTTCCATATTTAGGCGTACCTGAATGTTCAAATTATTATTATAGATGCATTAAGATTGATAAGATATTGCCCGACATTCCCAATACTTTTAATTTCTGCCAAAGAACATCCCTGTCCACCAAATGAAAGGCCATGGAGAGATCAATCACTGCCAAATATATCAGAGTTGACCCCACCCTCCATGCCCTTTGCTGCAAAACTGTCAGCAAGAGGCCCTCTGCATCTGTTCCCAGCTGTTTCCTGAAGCCAAACTGTTGCAGTGAAAGTATGTTGTTTTCATCACACCATAAAGAACCCATCCGGGAGCCTCCTCCTAGGTGACTTTAACTTAGGCTATAAAGACCCTAAAGACCCTCAGGCCACTCTTATCGACCACACCCTTTCTGAGTTAGGATTTATCCCACTCACAACAAGGGGAGAACCCTCTACTGGATTGCAGACTATAATTGTCTAGCCTCCACCACCAACAGGAGGAGCTCGCACATTTTATTTGTGTCTCTATTTAATCAACTGTAAATGTAATATCCTATGGCAACCTCAAAGTAGATTTCCAACTTTTGTGAGCCGTATTAGAGACATATATATTACCAAAATCCTACCCATACTTGTTCTGAGATAGAATTTGATTGGGGGATACTTTGACTAGATTCTAATTTATTTATTAACAACCAAAAGTGTCTGCTTGAGCCATTTTTCATGCCAGTCAACATATTTTCATTATCTTCTTGAGTAAGATGTATCTTATAATTTTTCCTCCAATGTTTGCGTTTCTGCTTTATCTTTTTTATCTCTACCATGATGAATGCTCTTTTTTGGCCTAAAACTTTTAATTGTCTCACCGCCCTAGTGAATTTGTTTTTCTTTGTTCTCTCTAGGTTATCGTAACCAAGTTTATGTTTTTCTTCCCGGGGGCATCCTGTTGGTATCTTATTAGCTATAGTCCCTATTCATTTGTCAGAAAATATGCCAAAAGTCTTATGCATGTATAGTACTCGCTTATCTTCTATTGTGGTTTCAGCATCTTCTTTCACAAAAAAGTTTGTTTATCTTCAATATATTCCCAGGATGCTATTTGAGTCTTGTTTTGGCCAAATTAACATTCAGACAAATTGGCCGGGAATAGTTTAAATCACTCTTCAGCCCCAAGTTCCATACTAGTTCCAGCATGCTATGATCACTCAATCTGGATGGTAGGATTTTAAATGAAAATACTGGCTCGTACAAAACTTGAGACATATATATGTTCCGGGAGGATAGCTCAGCGGCAACGTGCGCGTCTTGGAAGCAAGACGACACGAAGCAACACAGGTTCGTTCCCCGGGTCTGCGCTTAGAAACCTTTGGGTGTTTAAGCAGTTATAAATACGCAACTAAGACAAAATAAAAAACGATTCCTGTAACAGCGCCTCGATGCCAGAGGGCTGTGTGAGCGCTTTAAAAATGCAAATAAATCAATTACAGAGGATCTCCAATTATCCAACCATGTTGGAACCTTATGTAGGGACCCATCCACACTGCTAGCCGAGATAGACCCCATCCTTGAAAGAAATTATACCACAGTCTCCTTTGATCTCCCTTCCTACCTCCCACATTGGATCCTGGCAAGGGTTGGTCTTCCTCCCCAGGAAAAAGATTTGTTCCCAAGAATGTATTATTTATTTGTGGAGGAGAGGACACACTATCTGAGTCCACGTGGACATTGAGGTTGCCAGCAACATTTCCCCCAATATAAAATTGTTTAGAGATTCTAGGCATAGGGCCAAATCTTTCTTGGGGGACCAATAAATATTCAACAGCAATACATGTACAATACATTTCTCAGTGGTAATATCAATCTTAAGTGCCAATATACCTTCTATAGAATCAATGCATTTAGCCACTTTGATGTTACTTTCCAGGTTTACAGCCGATAAAAGACCATCTGCAGGGCGCCCTAAATGGTCCTGTTTTGCTAATTCAAAGTAACAATCATAGCCATCCAATGCATAAAAGCTAGTCATCCAGGTGTCCTGGAAACACAAAAACGAATATTCTGCTAATACAGTACAGAGATCAACAGAATTTTCCAAATGTGCATGTCCCCTAGTGTTCCAGGAAAGGATTGATATTTCACAGCTATTAAAATGTTGCCTTTAGATCTTTCAACTGATGGATAGAGTCTCTGAGTGACAATGCCAGCCAACACCAGCTCATTTCGTCCTCCCCTGTTCCTAGTGAGCTAATAGGAAGCAAAGGGGTTCTGCCCAACCCAACTACCTCCCGTCTATCTGGGGCTGTGTTATTAATTTCCTCACGTTGATAACCTGGGGAAAAGGATAATATGTCATAACCCAATTTAACCAGTTTTGTGTTAAATATGAGGCGAACGTGATCAAACCGCTCTGGATGTATAAAGTCAACCTGCTTTATGTCAGCTGAAGACAAAGTTCTCAAAGCAGGAATCTCATTTAGTAATGCTAGAATTTGCCACCTTTTTAAGAGTCCGGCCCCCCATGATCAAATAGCTAGTACAGCAAGACACTTGGACAATCTAAGTGCAAGGCTGTCTCGAATGGATCCCCTTCAAATCAATATTCTGTATCGTTTTAAAGGCTTGCAGCCTCCCTTCAGCGCCACGATTTATGGATTTTACCTGATTTTGACCCATTGACTGATTCCAGATATGTTGTTGACCATTCCTCATTATCATTTCTTCAGAGGAATCTTTTTGATTATTACCTACTAGTCTTTCATAGGACTCCCCGTCCCCGTTCTCATCCAATTCCGAGAGCCATGAATCTACCTGACTACCCACACCAGAATTCTGTAAATCAGATGAACCAGTGACTAGAGGAATCCCCTGCTGACGCCACCAAATTCAAATCAGAGGATCCCCTCTATGTCCAGTACATGTCCCTGGATCATTAGTCAACATGCCTCCTTCTGGGAGCAGATCACAAAGAGGACTGAAATGCTGTCCTTTTACTTTTAGGGAAGTTTCAATAAGATCAACAAATTTCATAGGAGTTACTACAGTGATACCGTTCACTTTACTGGCAATCGTACCTTTCAAGTAGGTACCACTGTTATATTCTCAGGACCTTTAACCATTCGTAACTCAAGGACCTTTTCCAGGAAGACACCAGGCACCACAGAAAGGTCAACAGCCTTGCCTACTAGGCCATTACCTGTTTTTAGGAAAGAATTTAACTATGTCCCCCTTAATTTGGCACACAAAGGTCCCTCCTTTTATTATTCCCTTGAAGTGGGAGAATGGAACAAAAGGCTCCCACCAATCCCCTCATGCCCCTGGCCTAGTGGATCGCGGCCCAGACACCTGCCACGAGAGGAGTTTGCCTATCTACCAGACGACCAAATACCCTGGTATAGGAGCATACGGATGTGCCCACCAGCCTGCCCACCGGCCTGCCCTGCCCATGCCGACACCTGCGGCATGGATGAACTCGACTGAACCATTCAACAGTACCTGTGGCATGGATGAACTCGACTGAACCATTCAACAGTAAATAAACACATCGTTAGAGATGCCATGACGACCTAGCCAACGGTCAGCACACCCGTGCAAACATGCACACTGGACACTCCTACACCAATCCACACGAAGAACACATTCAGTGCTATAATGTAGGTGACGGACACACCCTCTGACGCGCATCTTTATTATTTTTCACATAGGTCTTTCAAAATGCAGAAATGCAAGACGCACAACGAACTCATCTAAAATGCTTGCTGACGCTTCTCCTACCCGATGCATTGCAGTGAGAAATATAACGAAGACATGATACTGGGGATAAAGCAATATGATACCATATCCTAAAGCGCCGTGCATCAAACGTCCCCACCTATGCACCAGGCCCAAGTAGGCCGCAAGCAAGAGCCTCCATGAACATTGAACGAGCAAGAGTACAATTGCTGACCCTGCAGAATGCGCCCGGCAAGAGCAGACAGTCAAGGGCACACTGTTGCAAACTCGCATGCCACAAGCCGAAGCCAAGGCCACACCTGCAAACTAAGCCAGGCACACAGTGGAAGATGCAATATTAAATGTGCATAATTCTGCCTCAACCACGGTCTCTCCTCACGTGACCAAGCCGAACTTGACAGGGTGCCAGGCCCAGGAGGAGGGAGGCGCCTGGATCCCACGTTTTGAGACACAGGCAGCAACAATTAAGCGACTCAATGGACACCTGCGGCAGTGGGAGTAGTCTGCCCTCCAGCATATGAACAAATCCTCGCATTGCCTACACATACCCATAGTTATACATTGTTGCAAATGACAGGTGCACCGCGAGCTGGGAACAGCGATGGTCCCTGACTGGGGGGCTCGCGACTGGACCAATCAGAACATGGGGCTCTTATCACTGACGCCATTAACATTAGCCAATCCTCAGGGGTCTTCATGTAACAATTTTCATGTGTCTAATTGAAGGGACAACCCAAGTATACCACCTGACTGACCCTCAACCACTAACAACGTTCTCTATACGTATGCTATACTAACCCTACCACTCGAGGAACCAATCCAGAGTGGCGATAGGTTTTTTGCTAACTTTCCCAGGTGACGCAAGTAGCGCGTCATATTAAGGTAAAAAAGGCCTGCAAGCCCCACGGAGAGAAGAGTGTGTCAGGACGGACGCGTACTATCCTTGACTCATCCCGGCCGTTTGTTTAATAAACAGCAGAATCCCCTTGCTTATTGCGTGTGCCTCATACTCATTTTTGGGATACGCGGGAGGAGTTGGGGCCTCCCTGCCCGGAGGTCCGCGGACGGCCCAGCCGGCCCCGGGAGAATTTCCCCCCGACAAGTTAGAGGCACTGCTGAGATCTGTTTAAGGTCTGCTTTTATTTTATTTTTCCGAGTGCTCCCGTTGCGAGGAGGCCCGGCGGCACGGCCCCCTCTGCCGCTGCCCCCTTTTGAGGACTACAGGACCATCGCGGAACTGCGAGACGACCGGACAGCGCAATCCGGATATTGGCCTTCGGGAGCCGGTTGAGAAGTATCCCGCCCGCGGTTGGTGAGTGTCCAGACGTGGTCCAGACGAGGGGAGGTGGCGAGCCGCTTGGAGGGGTGCACGCAGTCGAGCGGCCCCGCATCAAGAGAACTTGGTGAGTATGCCACGCCCAACAAGCAATGTGAAATTGTTGGGGGAGGGGGAGGAATAGAATACAGGAGGCGGGAGGTGTTACACTGGTGCGCGGCGAGGGTTTGATAAATTAGTGTTGACGGTGAAGTGAATGGTAGCTGGACAAGTGCGAGAGCAGTCCGCTAAATTACAGAAGAGGAGGGGGCGGAGCACGAAAACATCACGTGCGACCGCCCATAGACACTGATTGGCCTAGGTCGCGACCACGTGTAAGGGTGTGTGTGTGTGCGGTTTCCTATGATTTGGTGATTATTGATCAATGAGTAGATGAGGATCCCTATTGATCGAGCAGGAAACTCGATAGATAGATGACGTTTCCCTGTAGGCGGTAGCTAGCTGGTTGCCTAATACGGAAGATAATTGGCTGGTTAAGCCCTCCTGTCGAGGGGCGTATCACACGCGAGGCAACGCAGTGTGCGCAGTCCGATTATATTGTTGATTACCTTGTTCCAGGCGTGACAGGAAGACAGCTGTGGGGTTAATGGGGGTAGATTACAAGCATATTTTGAACTTTTAAAAACATGAAAAGAACTTACCAGTAGTTTTGGAAGAGATCGGTGACGTCACCAGTAGGGCTTTCATAGGATATCTCGAACGTGAGGAATTTTTCGGAGAGTGGTGGGGAACAGAATAATGGTAAGGGAATGGAGACGGAGATAAACGGTAACGAGTAGATCGGGGTAAGGTGAGAAGGGGGACGTGGCTGTGCACGGAGAACGCCGGCCACGACAAGTGAAGAAAGAGGAGGAGGGGTAAAAGAAAGTGGGAAGGCTGTACAAGAACGTCACACGGGGCACGCAGCCGCAGGGGGCTACGTGCGCCTCGGCCGCAGGGGGCCGTAAAGATTTTCGGTAAAGGAAGAAAAGAAAGAAAAGAATATACAAATACAAATGCTATATTTTACTATTTTGTTTTAGCGGACAATCGCAAGCCCCCAAAATTACAGGGCCAGGTAAGGATCTGAAATCGTATAGCGTACACTATTAGCAAGATAACCACTACTATATAGAGGGAGAATAACAATTGAAGTGCTACTATGTCACACGGGACAGGATCGGGAGGGTGGGGAAACACCCTCACTACCCCGCTGTAGCATATATGTAAAACACTGTCACCCCATAGGGAGAAACTGATCAAATACAGCATAGAATGGACACAGGGGATGGACAACAAAATGACGACACCATGGCCGCCTAATGGCAGTTTCGATCCATATACCCAACATTCACTATTAACCCATCTGCATAACACATACAAGGGGAAGAGGTTGACACACCACGTGGAGGTGTTTAACTTATGGAGGATGTTCCAAGGGTCCCGACCGGGACCAAACGGAATGTTCATTTTGGGGGAAACAACGGAAGAAAAGGAGATTAAGGAGGAAGGGGAGAATGGGGAAAAGGAGAGTGAAGGCACACAGAACACGGGGAACGGACAAGAGGGAGGAGAAAAGAGTAACAACTCAAATGAAAATGAAATAAAAAAGGAGCAGAGCGAGAATTTAGCAAAGGTAGTGAAAACGGAGGGAGGGGGGTTGTATCCTTTAAGAGAACTAGGAGAAATAGCAAGAGAACAATTAAGGGCGGCTGAGGGGTATTCGAACCCGGCATACAGCCCGCCACCATATACAGCTACAGGTGGCCACACGGGAGGGGAGCGGACTAGTACGACGGGATCAGCTCATAGGAAGATGCCCGCAGGGGAAGGGAGGACTGGAGAAGAGCGGATAGCGGAAATAGGACATGATGAGTGGGTAGCTGCGCAGGTACTATTAAAATTACGAGGCTCATTAACAGGAGAAGAGAAGGAGGTAGTAAGGAAAATGGACGAGGATAATACCAGGGAGAGTGAAATTAAAGGGGAAGAGGGGAAAAGGAAGGAGGGAGATCTGTTACGACAAAAGGAAGAGATTTTGGAGGAACGATTAGCAGAATTAAGGGACGAGCAGAATGCACTGATCAAGCAGCTCGAGAGAGAGGAAAGAGAGAGAGCCCGGGAAAGGAAAGAAAGTAAGAATGAGTTGGACAAAATGAGGGAACGAACTGAGGAGCAAAGGAGAGAAGCCGAAAGGGTAAAGGCAGTAGAAGAAAGGGTATCCAGAGCAGCACTGCGTGACAGGAAAAGGGAGGAAGAAGAGAAAGAAAAAGAAATGGCAATTTGGAAGAGGAGATTACTATCAGAAACGACAAGGAAATACGAAGAAGGGAGGATGATAGAGAGTATATTAGAACGGGAAAGGGCGAGATGGGAAAGGAAGAAAGAAGATGAAAGGATATTGGGAAAGATGAGTAGTGAAGTAATGGAGGAATTAAAAAAGAAAAGAGAGGAAATTGGTAGAGTAATAGCTGAGAAAAATGAAGGGGAAAGAGAAGATAGGAGAGGGGAAAGTGAAGTAAGGAGGTATGTACACAGAGACACAGAAGTAGCAACAACATCAGCACAAAGGGGAGCAATTGGTAAAAAAGAAACGGGAGGAACGGATCTAATAGACTTAAAAATAGTAACAATTAGGGGGGAAAAGACAGATTGGGGTTGCCATTCACGAATGACTTTTGTAGTGAGGAAGAAGAAGGAATGGAGAAGGAAGGAAGAAATAGTGAAAGGGAAAGCCTAGATAAATTATACATTACCCGGACAAATAGAGACTCACCATGGGCCTGCAGGAGAAAGGAAGAACTGGAAGGAAGTGAGGGGGAAGAGCAAGGAATGGCGGGAAGGCAGACAAGTGCAGCAACACCCTCATCATCCCGTCCAACATGCTCCACCACCCCACACTCATTACGTACAACATGCCCACCTAAACTCGCACCCTTCTCCCACGAACTGACACCCTATGCAAGCAGGCTTAAAGACCTCCCTGGACGCAGGCAGGGAGAACGAATACACACGCCCACATTAAATAAAGGGAATGATGAAAGAAGGGGAAGAGATGGAGGAGAAACAGTTACAAGCAGGGGAATATGGACGCAATTCACGATGTAGAAGAAACGGAAGAAGAGGAGGGGTGTGCAGACTCGATTTTGTGGAACCCAGGGGATCAAACAGGACACAACTTAATGCCACTTCTGGAAAGGGGAGGGGTTAGACCACAATACGTCCCTTGGAAGCATGCAGACAAGGAAAATATAAAGTGCAGGCTCCCATCATTAAGTGGAGGTGCGGGAAAATGGATATATGAAATGGAAAAACACACCGCAGGACAGAAACTGGCAGTGGGGGATGTAAAGGGCCTTCTAATATCAATATTGGGGGATGCAGCAGATGACATCTGGAAGTGAGCAGGCTTCCCCGGGGTCACAATAACAAACACATCACACGATGGGGCACCCTTTGCAAGCTGCAGACATGCATTATGGCAAGTGCTGAGGGTACAGTACCCAGACACATCTGACATAGGAGCAATTAACTCACGCAAGATGCGTGACAACGAAGATCCTGTTGATTATATCCAGGAAATTCAAGAGAAGTGGCGTATGGAGACTAGAGAACAATGGGACAAAACACCAGCAATATTCTATCATATACTAATACAAGGGCTCCCAGAAGCAGTTCAGAAACAACTGAAGAAGGTAGTAGGGATGGAAGCAAAAGCATGGCCAGAAATACAACTGACGATAGTACACCATTGTAGGACATGGCAAGAAAAGATGAAACAAAAGGAAGAAGATAGTTAAGCAGAAGAGGCTAAATTGGTACAGAAAAAACGTACTAAATACACGATGGAAGGTGCACTAATAACTTCACCTGCAACAATGACTCAAAACCCCACACAGGTAGTGGCTGCACAAAATCCCTCCCAAATACAATCATCACAGATTGCAGCACAACAGCTGCCACCACCCCAACCATACACGACTAACATGGGAGGAGGATACTCAACGCCAGGAGCTGGATATTATAATTATAACAGGGAAAGGGGAGGAATGATGAGGGGGAGGGGATATGGCTATAACACACAACAGCAAGGGGGGGATTAAGAAATTTCTACCCCACCGGGCAACCAGTATACCAGGACAATTCAGGGAGCTTTCCATGGCAGAACAGGGAACCACCGGTATGTTGGATTTGTGGATTACTAGGGCACATGTCACGCACATGTAGAATGAGACAAGGCACACCATCATGGGGAGAACAGGGACAACAAGGACCTACACAGGAACAGCAGGGCATCCAGCAACAGCAGGCATTGCAACCGGGAAATGGGCAGAAACAATTGGTAACACAACAGCCACAGACATATTCACTGCCACAACAACAGGTAGCGATAACACAACAACCCCAAGTGCAGGCAGTACAGCAACCTGCCCAAATTCAAGACCATAACATAACCTCCACCAATACACAACTACAGCAAACACAACTGGGAAGGGTGACGGTCCTGGGACACAACCCTTACACAGGAAGTGGTCAATCATTATACCCACAATAGGACAGCCCAGAGATGGCCTTGGTGTGTCCCATCCTGTCGGTAACACCTAATAGTGCGGAGGAACCACGCATAGAGGTAACGATAGGTGACAAAAAATTGTCATTCCTTGTTGATACCGGGGCAACCCGGTCTTGCATAAGGGAAGGCAAATTTAAAATGTCAGGTGAAGCCATGAACACCCAAGGATTCTCTGGGGCTAGGGGGTTGGTTCCCTTTACTGATAACATTCCCTTATCAATAGGGGATTATGACATGTCCGTCCCGCTTTTATACTCTAGGGCCTCACCAGTAAACATACTGGGGAGAGACATAATGAGAAGGTTGAATATGACGATCTCGTTTACGGAGGATGGCATAATTTGCTCCACTCCAGGAATAAACATGCTCACTGCACGACAAATTATGCAAGCATATTGTGGACAGACAGTGATTAGGGCTGAGCCAGTAGATGGCGAACTATTCCAGTATGGAACAGACATGGCATTTGCATGGATGCCAGGAATAGAAGGAAAGATCTAGAGGAGGCCAACAGCCTATTTGTTCAGACCAGAAACACCAGCCAATGAACCAGAAGGAAAGGTGATTTCAGTGAGCATGGAGAGCATTATGGCAACTGCTGATTACATCGCAGTACATGCCCAAGAGAGAGAAGGAAGAGCATGGAGGGCAGTGATAGCCCTAGCAGAGGGATGCAGGCTCACCCAGGTGTCAGATGAGGAGCTTTTTTCAGAAGAAAAGGAAGAAGGTGAAATGATATTTATGATGAGTGTATTCATATGGCTAAGAGTAACATACAAACAAGTGGCACAGAAAATTGCAATGGCACTTGAAGCACCCACATCCACCCCAGTTCCCTTCTTTGAGGAGGATATGGCAAAAGTCCCAACATCATTATGGACTACTAGTCCCTATGACGTGGGGTGCATAAAGAGCATAGGGGGAGTAAGAATAAAATTGAAAAAAGGTGCAATACTCCCTAGAGTGAAGCAATACCCACTATCAAAAGAGGCAGATGAGGGCATAAATGAAACAATAACGGCCCTTATAAATAATGGCATATTGGTACCATCTGAATCACCATGTAACACAGCTGTATACCCAGTGCGCAAAGCTAAAGGAGGGTCTTGGCGTTTCATCCAGGACCTCAGGCCCTTGAACAACATAGTGGAAGCAGAATACCCCATAGCAGCAAACCCGGCCACAATATTGTGTGGCATTCCAGCAGAGGCATCACGATTTACAGTGATCGACCTCAAAAATGCCTTTTTCTCAATACCTCTGCATCCAGACTCACAAGATCTAACAAGCTTCACGTACAGGAACACAAAATGGAAACACACCAGATTGCCACAAGGGTACTGTGAGTCACCCTCAATTTTCAACAGAGTAATACAGATGGACTTGGGAAACATTGAAGTGGAGAGCACAGTGTTGCAGTATGTTGAAGATATAATAGTTTGCAGCAACAGCGAGAAACAATGCAGAGAGGACTCATTGAAGATGCTGACAATATTGGCTGAAAAGGGTTACAAGGTAGACAAAGAGAAGTTACAGTACTGTCAGGAACAGGTACCATACATTGGCCAGCTCATATCCCAATATGGAAGAAAGATTGCACCACAAAGAGCACAGGCCATATCAAAAACGCTGTTGCCTCAAACAGTGAGGGAACTGCAGCAGTTCCTGGGACTATGCAACTATTGTAGAGCATGGGTATTCGATTACAGCTCATACATAGGACCCCTACTTGAGGCATTAAAAGAAGCTAACAAAGGGGAGAAACAATTGGGGTGGACAATGGAAATGAAAGAGGCCTTTGATGAACTGAAATATGCAATATCAACTGCTCCGGTACTGGCCACCCCAGATTATGAACGACAATTCTTTATATTTTCACATTGCGACTCAGCAGTAATGAAGCATGGGTTACAAACCAGTAGCATTTTACAGTGGTCACTTGGATCCTGTGATGTTAGGACATTTCCCTTGCGAATAAGGTCTCGCTGCAGCTGCCTTTGTGGTAGAGAAAGCATCATCAATCACAATGGGGTGCCCAACCACACTATTTGTGGAACATGCACTATTTGCAATATTGAACAAGCCTAAGTCCACACTAACCACACAGAGGGCGTCAGGTTATGAGATCATCTTATCTAAACCAGAATTATCAATTGTTAGATGCAGCACAGTTAACGCTGCAAGGTTTATAGCGGAAGTAATTGAGGAAGGAGACTATGCACATGATTGTACACAGACTACCGAAATGTACTCATGTACTAGAAAAGTTGAAGAGAACGCACTAGATGGAGGAGAGCTCTTGTTCATTGATGGGTCATCAACAATAGACCAAAGTGATGGGATAAGGAGAACTGTTGCAGCAGTGGTAAAAATGACAGAGGAACCGGTGTGTGTGGCGGTGAAATGCGTACAATTACCACAACATTACTCTGCTCAAGCAGCAGAATTGGTTGCACTGATCTTGGCGTTAAAAGAAAGCTTTGACAAAAGAGTGACTATATATTCTGACAGCGCATATGTCACGTCTACTGTCCACTCAGGATTGTCCAAATGGAGGAGAAGAGGGTTTAGGAGAGCTGACGGCACCCCAGTGCAACATGCTCTCTTATTAGCTGAACTAATTGAAGTAATAAATGACCCACAAGAATTAGCTTTGGTTAAATGTACCGCACACACTAATGGAGAAGATCATATATCAAAAGGAAATGCAGCAGCAGACGCACATGCGAAGTATGCTGCATACTCAGGATTGTCCAAATGGAGGAGAAGAGGGTTTAGGAGAGCTGATGGCACCCCAGTGCAACATGCTCTCTTATTAGCTGAACTAATTAAAGTAATAAATGACCCACAAGAATTAGCTTTGGTTAAATGTACCACACACACTAATGGAGAAGATCATATATCAAAAGGAAATGCAGCAGCAGATGCACATGCGAAGTATGCTGCATATTTTGGTGAGATATGGAACCCCCCAGAGTCGGAGAGAGGGAGAGGGAGGGGGATAGCTAAAGAGATGTTGATAAGAGAAGGGTACACTCATCTCCCAGCCACACAGATAATGGAGTTACAAGCGGCTGCACCAATGGCAGAAAAAGAAATATGGGTAAAAAGAGGATGTACAATGTCACCAACTGACGCACTATGGCGCCAGGGTAACACTGGAAAGATGGTAATGCCATTGGCACTATTGAACACGGCCCTGAGCCAACTCCACCACCCAGCCCACACAGGCAAGGAAGTTATTGCAGCACGAATTAGGGAAGATTGGTTCTGTCCCGAGTTAAATTCCCATGTGACAAATTTTATCAGCAATTGTCTCACATGTCAACAGTTTACGGCCGGTCACACGCTGAAAGTGTTAAAAGGTACTATACCCCGGCCAGAGGGACCTTTCCTGCACATCCATATTGACTATGTTGATATGATCAACGTATGTCAAGGAAATAGATATATGATTGTAGGGGTATGCCCATTCTCCAGGTGGATTGAGGCAGGACCCTGCTCACATCCAGATGCATTTAGAGCAGCCAAATTTCTAGTGAGGGAGGTTTTCCCCAGGTGGGGAGTGTGCGAGGTACTGCGGTCGGATAATGGCCCGCATTTCGCTAATGAAATGTTCCAGCACATCACATCCTTACTGAACATCAAGCATACATTTGCATGTGCATATCACCCACAGGCCAACGGTATATGCGAACGCCTGAATGGCCTACTGAAGGAGGCAATTGCAAAGATAGAGCAAACAACAAAGAAGAGTTGGTTGTATTGCCTTCCGCTAGCTCTGTTTGAGCTGAGGAATAGACCAGGCTCCGACCACCACCTCACTCCTCATGAGGTGGTGACCGGACGACAAATGCGCCTTCCTCTAACGCCAACATCAAGGGCATTCACAGATTTTGAAAACACTGCAACTGTTCTTGGTGATGAAATGTACCAATATGTGTCTTCTTTGGTTACTAGTGTAGTGTTTGTGTCTCAACAGCTCGAGCGCACGCGGGGCGGGTCTAAGAGTTACCAGCAAGAAGACGAGGACCAAGGACCGGAAAAAGAAAAACTGTGCAGAATTGCTAAAGGTGACCACGTGCTACTCCGCAATTTCAATAGAAAGTGGAACAGCCCATGCTTCACTGGTCCCCACCTTGTAGAGGAGGGATCTACGAGAGCAGTAAAGTTGCAGGACAAACGTGCTTGGAATCACCTACACGACGTAAAGATCTACAAACTCCAGACCCGCCCTAGCGTCACCGACAGGGCCATTGGAAGAACAACGACAGCGTCACCCACGGAGGAAGAGACTTCCACCACAGCTGACGACCTAAGTGTCTCCATACCCTGCCACCCCCCAGATTCCCCAGAGACAACTACTGAAACTGATAATTCCTATACCGCCCACCCCATGGTCACACGATCAAAGAGTAAAGAGACTTCCGCCAGTTGAGCCCCAAACCCTCTGCCCATCGATCCCCTGCCCACTACAGTAACCACCCAATTGAAGGACTTGTCTTTCACATATACACATGTAAACACTCGAATGTTCTCTTTTTTTTTTCTCGCACATGCAGGTACCGTGTATTATTGTATTGCTAAGAAAACAGATAACTAACAAAGTTCATTGCCCAGGAGTAGATGCTACCCTCAGACGATAACTACCCTGAAGAGCTATCACACCAATTTGTCTATCACATAAAAAGGCCAAAGTATCTGAAAAGAAGGAGGGTACGTGTCTACTACACAGCATTTATCTTAGCCATAGAACAATCAATGCCCTATCTTCACCAACACACAGATCGCTTAGATTGGCGTGGGAACAGCTCTTCGCCTGGGCACTGAACGACTACTTGATAGGGAGAGCTTGAAAACAACAACTAACACTAATAACAAGCCTATTGAGAATTTTCAGGCGGGCAACTTTAACATCGCAAGAATAAGCTGCCGGACCGCAGCAAGGTAAGAGCAAAATGCCGGTGAGACTAGCTTTTGTAATAAAAATGATAGGGATTTTGATGATCACCGGATTTTTGGCTGCCTCTGTATGGCAGAAAAGTTATGCTATCAATATTTTGGCTGTACCCAAACCTAATATGCCCCCACCCACGGCTGCAACAGGTGTCACGTCAGGTGGTACTAGCAAGATCCCACATAAGGGAAATAGAGTTAAACGCAGCACATACTCAGATAATAAAGGTATTGATAACTACATAACAGATTCAGCACACGTCTCGAACAACATGTGGTACCAACACATGACCAAATAGGTAAGCAGACAACAGAAGACAGCTGCTACGTCTGCTCATTGATCCCATATGCCATGGGCGCTTCTCGAACATTCGTTGCCACGGAAATAGATGAAAAGACAGCACGATGTATAATATACTTGGCACTGTTCCAAACGAAAGGGAGATTTCAAGGGACGGTGGTGAACCTGGTATGGAAAACGCGAGACACATATCCATACGAAAACAACTTCCTCAAGACTTATTTGAGTTACCACAAGACCAGTTTGCATGCTGAAGCATTCAGATACATGACAAGTGGCCCTGAAAAGGGAGAAACAAAGAAAGTAACGCAACAATACCTACCATGTGACTGGTACGCCACTGAAGTTCCTGGTTAACAAGGATGTTGGGAGAGACCACTTCTAACAATAACCGGGAAGGTGTACATGGACATAAATGGGACATAGGAGTGATTGGCAGCAACATGGTAACAAGAGAAAATATTACAACTATTAATGAACACAATAACAGATGTTGGACGATTTGGGTCAAGTACGTACCCATGCTAACGTGGATAGAGAAGGATGAAGACCCAATAACCATACTGCCGCTGTCTGCGCCTAAGGTATGCTACCACCATAGAGGAGAAGTGAACGTGGGATACAACACCAACTGTGGAAGCGTGATGGAGTTACCTGAGGGGGGAGCAGGAACAGCAGTACTAATGGACCATTACTGGGCCTGCGGAGACAAGGCATACCACACACTGCCCCCTCTGTGGAATGGTATATGCACAATGGTACACGTTAATGTACCATTACTAGTGGTGCCCCAGAAACATGTGAACATGGCGAACTTCCCTAAAATGGATGAAGGAAACAAGAGGAAGAAGAGATCTGTAAAACCTCAGAAGGGGCCAGAGAACAAAGACAACAACAACAACAATGTCCTGACTAGAAAGAAAAGACAAGGAGAGCCTCTGACAGGAAATTACCTATGGGGACGGTCGTAAACAGCACTCCCTTCAATCCCACCAGAACACAGACTATTCAGCAGAGCAGCAATGTTCTTCTCGTCAATAATACATCCGGGACTGCAAGCTTAAGCAAACGCAAAATGGCTCCAGATAACTAGATGGGAGCTAATGATGACAATTCTACAGTAAATGGATTCAACGCAATAAAAGAGGAAATGCGAGCAGTGAGGATGGTAGCACTACAGAACAGATATGTATTGGATCTCCTTACAGCAATGGAAGGAGGAGTTTGCGCAAAGATAGGACAATCATGCTGCACATTCATTCCTGCTAACGACGCTGACAATGGTACACTGACAGAAGCAGTATCACAACTGGCCCAGATGCACTCCCAAATGATGAATGAAAGTAAAGGAGTGAAGAAGGATGACAGCTGGTTTTCACTGTTATGGTCATGGATGGCATCTTGGCTGTCGGACGGACTCAAGATTATAGTTGGATGCATAATACTGGCTGGAGCTGTACTAATCATAATAAGATTCTGGACGGCCTGGAAGGCACGCACCACAGACAAAATGATCAAAATGGTTGGTATGCACCCCTTGATGCTGGCAGATGATGGCCAGCACACAGGCACAATAATAAAAGAGAGAGAAAAACTGCGCAAACAGATCATCGCCAACCACCTGGACCGACCATCTATGAAGCTCGAAAACCCAAGAAACCCAAGGAGCTACATAGGGAAATGGGTATACTGCACACCTGGAGGAACCTGTGTATATATGTACTGGTCATTTGAAGACCATGTCAACCACTATGGGCATTTGGGAGGAGTAACTAAAATATGGAGAGTAAGAGGAGATAAGGAAAAAGATATGTTTGTGGTCGACAAGTCGACCAGAGGGGGGACTGAAGTGGGAGAATGGAACAAAAGGCTCCCACCAATCCCCTCACGCCCCTGGCCTAGAGGATCGCAGCCCAGACACCCGCCACGAGAAGAGTTTGCCTATCTACCAGACGACCAAATACCCTGGTATAGGAACATACGGATGTGCCCACCAGCCTGCCCACCAGCCTGCCCTGCCCATGCCGACACCTGCGGCATGGATGAACTCGACTGAACCATTCAACAGTACCTGCGGCATGGATGAACTCGACTGAACCATTCAACAGTAAATAAACACATCGTTAGAGATGCCATGACGACCTAGCCAACGGTCAGCACACCCGTGCAAACATGCACACTGGACACTCCTACACCAATCCACATGAAGAACACATTCAGTGCTATAACGTAGGTGACGGACACACCCACTGACGTGCATCTTTATTATTTTTCACATAGGTCTTTCAAAATGCAGAAACGCAAGACGCACAACAAACTCATCTAAAATGCTTGCTGACGCTTCTCCTACCCCATGCATTGCAATGAGAAATATAACGAAGACATGATACTGGGGATAAAGCAATATGATACCATAACCTAAAGCGCCGTGCATCAAACGTCCCCACCTATGCACCAGGCCCAAGTAGGCCGCAAGCAAGAGCCTCCATGAACATTGAACGAGCAAGAGTACAATTGCTGACCCTGCAGAATGCGCCGGCAAGAGCAGACAGTCAAGGGCACAATGTTGCAAACTCGCATGCCACAAGCCGAAGCCAAGGCCACACCTGCAAACTAAGCCAGGCACACAGTGGAAGATGCAATATTAAATGTGCATAATTCTGCCTCAACCACGGTCTCTCCTCACGTGACCAAGCCGAACTTGACAGGGTGCCAGGCCCAGGGGGAGGGAGGCGCCTGGATCCCACGTTTTGAGACACATGCAGCAACAATTAAGCGACTCAATGGACACCTGCGGCAGTGGGAGTAGTCTGCCCTCCAGCATATGAACAAATCCTCGCATTGCCTGCACATACCCATAGTTATACATTGTTGCAAATGACAGATGCACCACAAGCTGGGAACAGCGATGGTCCCTGACTGGGTGGCTCGCGAGTGGACCAATCAGAACATGGGGCTCTTATCACTGACGCCATTAACATTAGCCAATCTTCAGGGGTCTTCATGTAACAATTTTCATGTATCTAATTGAAGGGACAACCCAAGTATACCACCTGACTGACCCTCAACCACTAACAACGTTCTCTATACGTATGCTATACTAACCCTACCACTCGAGGAACCAATCCAGAGTGGCGATAGGTTTTTTGCTAACTTTCCCAGGTGACGCAAGTAGCGCGTCATATTAAGGTAAAAAGGGCCTGCTAGCCCCATGGAGTGAAGAGTGTGTCAGGACAGACGCGTACGATCCTTGACTCATCCCTGCCGTTTGTTTAATAAATAGCAGAATCACCTTGCTTCTTGCGTGTGCCTCATACTCATTTTTGGGATACGCGGGAGGAGTTGGGGCCTCCCTGTCCGGAGGTCCGCGGACAGCCTAGCCAGCCCCGGGAGAATTTCCCCCCGACACCCTTTTCGGTTTTATTCTTACTTTTGTTCTTTAATGTTTCTGAAAGAGTGTCAGTGGCCAATGTGCCCCCTTCTCGACTACAAAGAACAACTTCCTCCCCTGATATGTCTAAGTACGATGCTTTTTTTGAGCTTGCCAAATCCTCTTTAATCAGCTTGTGCCAGGTATTCCTGGCAGACCTATTTTGCCCTCTGCCAAGTACACGCTTATTATTTCTCTTTTTTGGCAGAGGTTGCTTTGGTTTTGCTGGAGAGGGACATTTCAAACTAGTTTTGTTACCTTTCGGTGTCAGAAAGATATTAGCAGCCTTGCCGGAAATGGGGTGGAGATTTTTAAGGATTTTCCAATAGCATCTGATGGAGACAACCCCACCCGATTGAAAATCCCCCTAACCGGGCTTTTAAGCCCCTGACTTTGTTTACGGGGATTGATGTCCATACCATTCTCAACCTCCCTATACATAGTCAACTTTTCCAATAGTACTGTATTTTTTTTTTAACTCCACCAGGATCTTTTCCTGAAGTGTTTCTTCCACATCAAGAGTACCCCCGCCCCCAATCCCCCTCCTCAGTTTGCTCGGATGAGATCTCCCATGCTCCCTCCTGACTCAGAGGGTATTGTGACAGAGCAAGGAGGGAGTTATCAAACTCATCCAAGTCATGGGGAACTGGGAGAGGTGGCTGTACCAATCCTGCACCACCACCGATTATCCTGGGTGAAACACACATATTAACCCCTCCCAAGTCCCATGAGCTGGTTTCAGGCACATCCGATTCAATCAAGAATATAGAATACTCACTTTCCGCGGCTGCCAAGATTGCTGTATCCGTTGGAGTAAGAGGGGAAGGGGGGAAGGTGGCAAAGGCATAGCCTGGGCCATTCTCATGGTTCCTCTCACTGATGTCAATACGAGTGGAGCAGATAAAATATCTTCATAAAGTCGTGACCCAGATTGGGTTTCCCGCCTCGTTTTAGGCCAAGTGCGGCTATACGTATATTTTGTAGATATTACTCCAGAACATATCCTTCCTAGGTTTAGGTGAACTACCAAAATACCTTTTAGACAGGGGGCAGAAAGGACAGATCCTTACAAGAATACCCAGAAGCCTGCTCACCTACGAAGCCGGCGAACATGCAAACATGCAAACAGGCAAACAGGCAAACAGGCTTTTGCAGGCACTTGACAAAGCACTTCTCAGGGGTGCGCACGCAGGGGCGTGTGCCCAGGTCTTTTATGCAGCAGCTGACCCAAATGGGGGGCGGAGTGTACAACAACCTACCAGACAGAGAGAAAAAACATACATTAAAGTAATTTTCTGTCTCAATTCAAACCAAAGACCACAAAAGCCACACCAAATCAAAGTCTTCTGCAAGACTAAACCAAATTCAGACCGCAGAAGACTTAAGTTCAATGTATAAAACAAATATTCACAGAGTCCAAAGTCTGTAGCAAACACAACAAAATCGCGGGAAAAGATCCTCAGAACGCTGCAGTTTGCAAAAGGCAGCTCACAGGGTGTGGAAAGAAAATGCATTGCTTCTTGCAGGCACTTGACAAGGCACTTCTCAGGGGCCTGCGTGCAGGGGCGTGTGCCAAGGCCTTTTATGCTGCAGCTGACCCAAATGGGGGGCAGAGTCTGCAACAACCAAAATTGCGGGAAAAGATCCTCAGAACACTGCGGTTTGCAAAAGGCGGCTCACAGGGTGTGTAAAGAAAACGCAGTGCTTCTTGCAGGCTTCTTGCAGGCACTTGACAAGGCACTTCTCAGGGGCGCACGCGAAGGGGCGAGTTCCCAGGCCTTTTATGCTGCAGCTGATCCAAATGGGGGGCACAGTCTACAAAAACCAAAATCGCAGGAAAATATCCTCAGAACGCCACGGTTTGCAAAAGGCGGCTCACAGGGTGTGGAAAGAAAACGCATTGCTTTTTGCAGCCTTCTTGCAGGCACTTGACAAGGCACTTCTCAGGAGCGCGTTCCCAGGCCTTTTATGCTGTAGCTGATCCAGATGGGGGGCAGAGTCTACAAGAACCAAAATCGCAGGAAAAGATCCTCAGAACACCACGGTTTGCAAAAGGCGGCTCACAGGGTGTGGAAAGAAAACGCAGTGCTTCTTGCAGGCTTCTTGCAGGCACTTGACAAGGCAATTCTCAGGGGCGCGCTACACAAACACAAAACCAAGAGAGGATATTTCTTCTAATAGTGTTTTTGAAAACGTTAAAAGGTGTGCATGTTTTAAACTCCAAGAACCATTACAAATGTTTTTTCTGGAACTTGCAGTTCCGAAATGGGACATTTCACCTTTAGTTGTTTGTTATTTTTCATTAGGTTATAAAGTGAAGTGTCCGGCCTACACACCTGACGAGTGTGGTCAGATCCCCATGGTCGGCTTTAATGCATAAATTCAAAGAGACCAATCAATGTTTTTCATTTTAGCTTGGGGGACTGAGTCCAACCTCTGAAAAAAGTGGGTGACTCCGTCCCCCCGCGTGTACCCTCGACTTGAGCACTGACTGTTTTGGGTCTTCCGAGATCAGTGCCAATTCGTGTAATTCGTTTGGAGCTGGGGATTACATAATGGTGGGCTCAGTACATGAAGCGTAGCCTGTCTTTGTTGTCTACCTTAAAAACTGCAGAAAAGCCTAGCTTGAGCTTCTATGTATAAGAACGTATAATAACCATGCAGAATTCGGTTTGTTTTCAGAAGAAATTCTACTGATGCTGTATGATTTATGAGATGACATTGTTAAAAGAATATGATTCTGACTATGGCCCGCATTACAACACCGGCGGTAACCAATGGCGCTATTAGCACCATGGTTGCTGCCGGTATTGTAACAAGTCCGCCATGGTGCAATGGGGAATTACCACCCCATTCCAAGGTTGGCGGGGCGGTAATTCCCCATGCACCATTGGCCCTTCCCCATTCCCATTTTTGCCCCATAGGGCTCAATGGGAATGGGGAAGGCAGTAATTACGGTACCGCAAATTGCGGTACCGTAATTACCTTCAAGGTCCCTTTGCGGGTCCCTACTTTAACGGCTGGTCCAGACCAGTCGTTAAGGTCGGGAACCACAAAGGGACCTCGTAATCAGGCGTTAAGGGGTTAACAGCGCTGCAGCCTTTTACAGCGCCGTTAACCCCTTAGCGCCAGGGTCGTAATGAGGCCCTATGTTAAGAAAAATAAGATCTGCCAATGGGATAAGACCACAGATCTGATGGATCTGGAAAGATTAAAATTGTATAGGGGCAAGCAATTAGTCTATATCCCAAAGTTCACTCCAACAAGTTACATGTTGAAATTTCCATCCCAAAAGTACATGGATTTATACTTCAAATTCCGGATTAATGCACTTCTAACAATGGCGGTAACTGGTCCCAAACTGCAGTTTGCAGGGCCTGTGGCGACCCGGACATGGAATCATTGGTTCACTTGGTGCTGAAATCTGTTTGATTTTTGGGGATGATAGGATCAAATTGCTTGGCCCTTATCTGCACTCTACTGAGCAAGTTGAAACATCTTAACTGGTTAAGATCATAAACATCATAACTGGTTCACCTCCTATTTATCCAATCGCACCTTTTCAGTTTCCTGGGGCGGCAACACCTCCCCCACCTACTCACTAAACTATGGTGTCCCACATGGATCCGTGCTCGGCCCTTTTCTCTTCTCACTCTACACCTCTCTACTAGCTCCCATCATTTCTTCCTTTGGCATCTCTCACCACTTCTAGGCCAACGACATCCAGCTTTTCCATCCTTTTCTTCCTTTAACCCTGACATCCATCCCAAGCTTTCCTCCTGCCTCTCTGCTATCAAATCCAACTACTCCCTATGCGAGCCTTGTGGCCACAGGTGGTTGTTGTTTCGCAGGATCAGACGCCGCCGAGGACCCCAGAGCTGTGGAATGAATTCAGGTATTAGCACAAACAAGCACAGTACTGCCAACAATGTAACTGTTATTGAAAAAGAGCTTACCCAAGGGTGATTGACAGATGACAGGAACTCTGAGGCTGTGGTGCAGGGAAGCGTCAGCAATCCTTAAAGCCAGGTGCCAGAAACTCAGCTACGGCTACACACCTGATGATTCTTGGATGTATTCATAAAACTGTGGTACTCGTGCTTAAGGCACCGTAGCAGTTCAAGGAACCTTGAAGACCATAGAACACTTGACAAAGCAGAGAAGGGTAATCCAAACAATCTGTTAAACGTTAGCCAAAAATCCAAAAGTCTGTAAATCCGAGTAGAAACCAAAACCACAAATCCAAGGAGCAAGAATAACCAGTCCGTAATCCGTAGGCTTGAGGTCTGTATCCAAATGAATCCAAAACGTGAATCGAAAATGCCAAACAGTGTCGTGAAACAGCTGTGAAGCGGCGAGTGGTTCAAAGCGTGCCGCTTTTATCTCTGCCGACTCCTGATCACGTGAGCGGAGCTCAAGGCACGTGACCGGGAAGTCGGGCCGGAACCAGGAAGTGGTTGTTGCCGACTGCTCCTGCTCCAGCCCGCTCGCAATCTCCATGGCAGTTGCCACTGGAAACGAGGGTACAAATAATATTGCCCTCTGACAGAGCCTTGGAGCTGGTGACGCTTCCCTCGCACCATAGGTAGCGTGACCATGTGAAGGGCTGACTGTGACTTGGGGAGTCTAGCTGTGTTATGTGTCAGGGAGTCCCCGGGTGTATGAGTGTTCTGTAAAGTGGTGTGCTTGACCTTCCTTCTGCGCATGACACCTTCCACGCTACTAAACTCCTAATATCCTCCTTAATCTTCTGTAGAGTTTTCCATTGCTCTGCTCTCCTCTTCGGTCTCCCTCCCTCACACCTAATCCCCCCTTAAATCCATCTACCACTCTGCCATCTGCTCTCTCTGCCTTCTCTCTCCACATGATTCCATCTCCTCCTCGCTCTCCTCATTAGGCTGGCTCTCCTTTCATTCCCAACTCAAATTCAACTTCCTCTGTCTTGTCTTTAAATCTCTCTATGGCCTCGCTCCATCCTACCTTTCCTCCCTCCTCTCCTTCTACTCTCCTTCTTGCCCACTTCGCTTTGCTGATCTTTTCCTACTCACTGTACCACCAGCACCCTGCGTTCCTTCCTGCTTCCGTTCTTTCCAACTTCTCGCTCCTTTTCACTGGAACCGTCTCCCTCTGCCTATCCGCTCCACCACCTCTTACTCCTTCTGCACTTTCTTAAAATCTTACCTTCTTCAATCTCCAACCTGACACCTTTCTACCGTTCTCTTTCACAACTGTCTTGTACTGTTCAAGTTCACTTCTATTTCTCATGGTAAATTGTACTGTATATTGTTATTGGTTATTTGATTCATGACTCGTTATATATTGCTTGTAATGTATTAACTGTTGCTTATGTAAAGCACTTTGGATTAAAGCACTATATAAAATTTAATAAATACAAATACAAAATACAAATGTTTACTACTGAATAGGCTTATGAATACTTATCATCAAGCACTGATATTGGCTTTAGGTAAATTGTTAGATATCTTTTTGAAGATAAAATCATCTTTTAAACAGGGGGAGGAAGAATGGCGAGCCATCTGGGATTAAGCAGGTGTCGTGAGAATTTTGGTACAGTAATATGTAAATCCTTTGTGCATTGTATACAGTCTGATTGGATTATTTATGAATTTTAGTACATTGTTTCGTGATATAAATCTTTACGTTTTTTGTATTGAAATGAATTAGTAAGTAAATAATGTGTAAAAAGTTTAAATGTAAACTAAAAACACAATTCTTTTCAATAAGGACATTAAAAAAAATAAGTGGAAATGAGGGAAGTTACCTGTTGCAGCAGATATACCTCCTATCCCTTGGGCTGGAACACCATTAAAATATGACAAAATCACGTGTGAAATGTGTAAACTCTGCTGGGGCATAAACACCTCAGTAGAGTAAAGACAGTTGGAGAAGGTTCTGGGAACCTTTGGCTGTGTATTCTCACGGTGGAGTAATGGATAAGGGTGACCCTGAAAATACATGTGTGGAAAGCAACAACATTCCTCGTAGCTGCATAGTGCAGGTGCCTTTCGATAACAAATGAAGAGGTAAATACTGTTTACATTATTGTTGTTTTTGCAATTGTTCAAAATACCCAACCCACCAAGTGTTAAATTGAGCAATGGATCATGCATTCCAGCACAATATTACCTTTGTGGGTGTGGTTTAGGCTATGGGTCTTGCCAACTTGCATTTAAGGTAATTTAAAATGTTTCTGAACTCAGTAGTGTTGGTTGGACTGTACAATACATAGGAACATTTTGAGATGTGTGGGTATGATTTCCTGCTGTTGTTTGAAGTACTGTTTCACAGTAAAAGTCCTACCTTGTATTTAAACAATAATCAATGTAAAGATTACTTATAAGCATCAGCTATCATTGTGTGACATACTTTGCAGTTGGTTCTCCTGTCAGTACTGAGCGTGCAGCAGTATGTCATCAAAGACACATGATAAACTCAGCAGAGATGCCATTTGCCTGCTTAGCACTCCGCAGCTTCTGTAAAGATGGCCGAATTAATATCTTTATAGCTATGAAACAGTGTAAACCATTGGCACACAGCTTTTGTTCTCACCGTTCTATGGCTTTGGGTATCCTTTCACAGGTTTCCTGATGCACTTGCACATTCAGATTTACTCTTCACCATTCTAACTTCTCTATTTCATGCTAGCACTTTTTGAGCAGCCATAGATCTCTGAAATGTGGGGCCGGGTAGGGAAATTAATGCTTGATTCTGAACATAATTTTAGTGCCACCTGTGGCCACACTGTGCTGGATGCATCATTTATAACCTTTACTTTTCTGAAGGGAAATAACTCATTGCAACAGTTTAAAAAATGCATGTCATGTATTTGAATATAAAAGTGATTGCTTAACACAGTGTATGTGTGTATTGATTAGAAGGAATTCCAAAGATAAGCGGCACCAATAAAGTCAATGAGGTTTTGGCTGTTTTAGCTGTTTTGCATATTAAAGAGTGTTTTGGGACCAAAGACCTTTATAACTCATGAGAGTATATGAATATATAGAAATATATGAATATGTCTGTGTGAGTTGTATGACTGAATCACTAAATACCTAAAGCATGCTGGGTACAAATAAATCTTTTTTTACAAAACTCACGTAGCAATAAAGCTTTTGCAAATATCAAGCATATATTGAAATTTGGACATCAAAAACTTTAGCTGTCAGAATGGAATGACTGCTAACAGCTCAAAATTACTCATGGTGTGAGCCAGCCAAACTAGGAGAAACACAATTGGCTTTATATTTAAAAAATGACAACCAGTAAATTGAAAATAAACTGCAATAAAATGGCATTCCTTTGACAAACTGCCGCCCTAGGGCTGGGCCTAGTCAGCCTTGTTGTAAATACATCCATAGAAGGTGTTCTGTGATGCACATTTTAATTGGATGTTTTTTTCTTAAGAACATGATTTTCCAATCTTTCTTGAACCAAATGTAAGTGCAGTCTGTGAGGCAAGGCCACCAAGTGACATTGGCTCCCTGTCAGTCAGAGAATTGAGTTTAAGTCACTTTGTATTGTTCATTGAGCACTCCATGGACTGGGGGCAGAATACCTCCAGTCTAAGTTTGCTTGTTACTACCCCTCTCGCCCTCTGCGTTGTTCCTCTGCTGATCTGTTGGTAGTTCCCTTCTATCGTTGTGAACGCATTGGATGTCGGCTTTCTCGATTGCTGCGGCTCAAATGTGGAATAACCTGCCACCTACGATTAAGGCTATACATAACCACCTAGCCTTCAGAAAATCCTTAAAGACCCTGCTATTCTAATCCTGCAGTGGCTTACATTTGGTGGTCCTCCTCTGTCTTCCTCACCGCCAAGAGGCCTCTGGTGTCCGCGCGCTCTAAAAGTTCTAATAACATAACATAACATAACATAACATAACATAACAAAGATTCCCTGGGATAATGTTTTTTTCCTGACCCCTAAAATCTTTCCCCAAATATTCTAGGAGGGGTATTATATAATATTACCTCCAATCCTACAATATTTGGAGAAAGTGATTGTATGGAGGGTGCATTTTTTAGGAACAGATACCCTATGGTCAACAACCGCCTTTGAGACTCTTAGAATTGGGGATGCCAAGTATAGCAATTCTGACAAAATTGAGGTTTGCTTCGTATTCCCTGAAGATGTACTTGGGACACTCTGAAAACCCCAATATGACTGAGGTTTTGTGGTGGGGGAAATAGTTTTAGAAAGTTGTGATTTTAAAAAACTGCACGGTTTAAGGCATATGCCGTTGAATCACTTAACAGCTAATCTGAAGCACAAGGCATTAAGGCATGATGGGGAGATGAGCAGACAAAAGAGTGTACGCCCTCTCCTCTTTGAAAATGTATGTCAGTCACTGTATAAACAAGGTAAAAGGAGGGGAATTATGCAATATGAGTGCAGAAGATTGGAACTAATGATACGTTTGAATATGCGCCCGTTACATGACCGAAGGAAATGGGATGAGAGTTACATTGACAAGAAATTGTTATTGTAAAATGGGAGTCTCGGAGGATGTGTGCCACTTTTTACTGCTTTGCAAAAACTACTCTGACCCTCGTAGTAAATGTCTAAAGCTCTATTTTAGGTTATAAAATAAAAGGTTTAACTTGGATTCATAGCCTTTTATAAGGAATTGTAGAAGGAAACACGTTTTATTCAAAGTTTATACCAATTTGTTAGAGACGCACTTTTTTACGACGGTTTAATTCTTTGCATAGTATTTAGATATTATGAATTGTGATGATGGGGTGGGGGTTTGTATTTTTCTATTAATGTTTTAATGGGTTTACAGTGCAATGTTTTGTGTCTTTTGTATTAATTAAATGGAGACCTTGAAGAGGCCAGGTCTCCAATGAGCACCTTAAATGGAAGGTATTGAAATTGGAAGGTTCACCAAAGTATAGGCAGAGAAGCAGGAGCTGGATACACAACCCATAATAGATATAGGTACAGCATAAACCAGTAGTGACATCATCATGACAAGGATGGTCAGTTCACTCAACACACAATAGCAAAAAATACCTCCAGAGAACCCTCCAACCCTCAGGAAAACGTACCATCACAGAACTGCCACCAAAGCGACCCTTCAGCATGGAGTCCTTGCTGGCATCATTAAAAGCTTTGAAGAGCAGTGTTTACTCAACAGGAATCTATTTATTTATTTATTTATTTATCTATTCATTCATTCATTCATTCATTCATTCATTTATTTATTTATTTTATTATTTATGTATTTATTGTTCACTTGTTAAGGCGCTTGTACAGGAAGCAAATACTGTTTCAAAGTGCCCACAGGGCAACAGGGAGGAGACAGGGCATGACAGACAATGCAATTACAAAAATGTTCAATAATTAAGCACAACACAATAAGAAGAGACAATGGGGATGGGAAGACGAACCTACTATGCCTTGTGAGTGTTCAGAACATGCAGGTGCAGGGGAGAGGGGTATGGGATAGGTGCTGTGGTGCTCATGGAGAGGAGAAGGTGAAGTGCTATGAAGAAAGCTAAGTGCAACTTCCAGTGGTGGAGGGGGAGCCGAGGCAAGTGTAGAGGATAGACAGCAGCTGGGATGATAGAATGTGGGATGTCAGGGCCCAAGGATGAATAAGGGCCCTGCACACCAGTCAAGCTACTGTGTAATATGCAGGGGAGAGAGAGAGGGAAGGAAGAGGTAAAGAGGAAGGTCTTAAGGCTTTTCCAGAACTTAAGGAGGTCCTGCTCAAGACGAAGAGGGAGGGGGCGCTGTGCCAAAGAAGGGAGCCTGCTGAGGAAAGCGATGGACCACCTGCTCTCTGTTTAGCAAACCGCTTCACATGCAAGGAGTTGGTACTAGATGAACGCAGGTGTCTAGAGGGGGAGTATTTGGTCAGAAAGAGTTAGAGTGGTCCCCGGCCCCAGACAGCCTTGTTGATGATGCAGATGGATTTGAATTTAATCTGTGCTCCCATCGGGAGCCAGTGAAGACTTTGTAGGGCAGGAGGGATGCGGCCCCTGGCCACAAGATAGAAACTTTCACCTCTTCAGAGGTTGATTTAGCCCATCTCCCCACATATATATGCCCCCTTTGCTCCAGGGGAGTGACGCCAAGGTGTCCAGCGGGGAAAGGGCAGAGCTATGGAACAGTACATAGAATAGTTATATGCCAGGCTTGTTTGGATATCTCCTGCCATCAATGGGGACCTCAGGTTAGACTGCTCATAAAAAGGTGACCTGGACAGGAAGTCCATGGCTCGGCATCTTCTGTCTTGGCTTCTATGTTGGGGGCTTCATTGCATTGGTTAAGGGTAGGTAGCTCAAGAAGAGAAGGAGGTTTGCAACTCCTCGATTGGTGTCCCACTTATGGATAATTTTCCCTCCAGTTGTAAACCCCCCAACTTTATGTTTTTGTCTGACCATACTAGCCTGACTTTTACCAGTGGAGCCCAGCCTTCTACTGTACTCCGCTGGGCTTTTGCTCATTTTGTTATGGGGAAACCGACATGCCCTTCAGCTTGCCAGTACTGGGAGACTTTGTTTCCCTTAGTCTTTCACTTTGTTGCTATTTCTTAGCAACATTTTATCAGTGCACAATGTACCTTACTGTACAGTGCACTGGGGTCTCTTTTTCATTTTTAAGGCCCTAGACAACCTCAAGGGATTTTTGGTGAATGTACAAGTGTGTCCAGGACAGAGCTGTTGGTAGCAGTTACTTTGAAAACATTTTTGACTCTTTTCTATGTTCCAAACCGCGTTTATCGTGTCTGGCCCAGGACTGTGGCCAGTGCCTAAAATGGCCATGCCACGAGGTCCTTTGTTCTGTCCTTTGGCCATTTTGTACCTTTGCCTTCCCCAGGTCAAGCAGACCTGGGATATTCCTTATTCGGTCATACAGACCACTGCGCAAACCTAAGCTTTCGCAGGCTTCTGCATGCCTTGTGTGTGTGTGCCCAGGATGTGGGCTGGAGTTGTCTAGTTCCAATACACATCCTGGATACCAGGATGTCTTTTGTGCTGGGATGACTGGGACCACTGTGGTCCGTGATTGGCCCACGTCTGGGATGGTTGAATGCGAGCAGATCTCCAATTGGTTTCTCTTAGTTTTGGCGTGATGGTGATTCTGGATAAGACAAAGCACTCTAAACATATTCCAGGTCGATCTTCTGAGTTCACACTGAACTTAGTAAAGGAGCCAAGTATCCTGAACTGAAGAAGCAGATCCATGGAACCGCTGGTGACCCGCTGGAAGGTTTGGAACCCTGACCCCGCTGTTGTGCCGTCGGAGCCCCTGTTTCTCATCAATCATAGAAGGCCTACAAGGGTGCTTTAACCCGTTGGAGTGGTGGGACTAACTACACTCGGCACTGCCTGCTTAACCTTGCAAACGAGCCCCTTCGGAAGTGTTCCTGGACTGCCCAGTGAACTGACAAGCTCATAAGGGACCTTTTCCCTGGAACCTCCACCGCCTCGTGCTTCGACTTGAGCATTTATTTGGGAACTGTAAGCTCTTGGTAGAGGGCACTCCCCCACTGAGTTTCGTACACCTAGCATTCCTATGTCTAGAATTAGGAGAGTCTGCCTGAACCCGAGCCTACGCATTCTTGTGTTGCCCCACTGTGGTGACGAACTTTGTGAATGCCTTGCTTCTTTGCCCCCCTGTGCCCTAGGACGAGCTGCAATAGAACTGGCCCGATCCCTTCACCAGAAGCGGAGAAATTGCTACTGTCCCGCCACGGACTGAGGCCCCGGAACGCAGCTCCTGAAAGCCAGAGAGTCGCGCAACTGCAGGATTTTTTAATCTACGAGCAAACTGGATTAGACTGGTGAAGTTTGGTCTGGACTGCATCGAGGGTCAGTAAGTACTTGCAACTCTTACCGTTGGCCCCTGGCGCATCCATAGACTTTTACGCACAAGTGTCCCTCAAGGGCCACTCTCCTTTGTTAAGGTAGCCTGTGCTACCAGCCTATTCCCAATTCCTGGAAATCACTCTGCTCTCTTGTGGAGACCCTCCTTGAATAGTGGAACTTTATTCTTTATCACCTCGCCCACCTTCCTGATTCACTACAGCCCCTTGAAGAGACCCGTTTTGTACTTAACTGCACAATCGAGTGCCCCAGCACTTTTGAGCACAAGGCTCCACACTTTGTACAAACTGGACTGTCCCTTGGTTAGTGTTTGAGTTGTTGAAGGACTGCCTAAAGTATATATGGGCAGTATGACCCCTTTCTGTTGCAGGTTGTGAATCTCTACTTGTTGAAACCTGTAGTTACTGTATATATGTTTCCTAGTATAGTTTTGAGTTAGTATTTTTAATATTTCTGAGTTTTCACCTTACGTTGGAGTTAAAAGGCCTTTAATAAATGTAGATGTATTTTTGATATATACACCTGACTGAGAGTAATTTGTGGTGTTGTTTGCTGTGTGTGCTCATTGTGGACTTTTGATTACCCTCACCCCTCCTGAGACCTAGTCTTCACCTCCGCCAATGCTACCTTGATTGGTCTGGCTTTTCCAGAAGGTTACCCTGTTCCAAGAAACTAGGCTGGTCTTCTGAAATTTCTTCAGAAATCCATTTTAACACCAACACAGAGAAAGAAAAAAACATTTGAAACTAATAGGTCAGGACCCACTGACCTAGGACAGAAAGATGTAAGCCTTACCAAGACATCTCTTTCAGCCACACATATACAGTAAGGCTTTAAGCTATTGTACTCTTCCAGACTGAAAAGACCTACATAGCCAAAGCCATTCATCCCTGGCATTTGCCAGTACACTGCATTCACACCAGTCTCCCCAGCATAGCTGTTGGATGACTCTTTACTCCTTCCATTGGGATCACAAAAGGGTTCTCAATACCCAGAAGAGTCCAGTGCCCTTGGAACAGTCATGTTGCGCGGGTGCACCTTGCCTATGAATACAATTCTGGCTCTTGCTCTGTGTCGGTGCGTGGGTTCTGCGGAGTGCCAAGTCACCCAAACCGCAGTTCAGTGCACTGCCCTGATCTGGTCTTGGAAAGATCAGAGTACTGAACTGGTCTGGACCTGTGAGACACTAGGGTTCCAGGTATCCAATGCGGTTGGAGGTCTACTAAATTGGTTTTCCGCTATCCTGGCCTGTGAAATCTCAGCCCAGCAGCCCCAGGTTCTCGGTTTTCAATCAGTATGGTGGCAATCACTTCTGGGGATGTGTGAGCAAGTTTTCAGCCCTAAATGCAGGCGGGCAAGATGAAAAGTGAAAGGGGTCATGATACAGCTGGTGCCACCCAACAGGGAACTTCGCCAAGTGTACTGTACAGCAGTGGCGTATCCAGACTGGGGGGACCCGCGAAAGCAGTGACTTATGCAGGGGTGGCATGAAGTACGAGTATATTCACACACACACACACACACTGATCATAGTTCAGGATAATGGGGTGGCACCTGGAGTGGCCAATCAGATTCGAGGGGTAGCACATGCCACCCCAGGCTGCTCCCTGGAAGCGCCCCTGCTGCACTTTTGTCTTTCCTCTCTTTCTCTCTTCTCTCTCTGCCACCATTTCCCCCTGGTTTCTCCTCGGTAATACCTTCCCTTCAGTCTCCCCTCCACAAGGTCGCAGAGCACCACCTGAAAAAAACAGTACAAGACCTTTAAATATCCTTTTGCATGCATTGTAAACCAGTCATTAATTTGTTTGCTGGTTTAAGTCCCATTAAGTTGGAGTCGTGGGGTGGAGTCTTCTCTTGCATAGCATACAACAACACACACACACTGTACATTGTCAGGAGGGGGATTTCCTCCTAAGTGCTGAGTTTCCCAGACTCCCAATGGCCAGGGTCGTACCGGGGCATACAGTTGTCTCAAGCACCAATACAAAAGTGGCCCACAGTTGCAAATAGCATTTCATTCCTTCTGTGACAGACTGTATGAATAGTACCCAAGGGGGATTTTTGTAAATAAAATGCAAATCAAATTGTGCAATTTAAAGAATAGTTATTCAGCAACAACATTAAAAACTACTAGCCGCATAGTGAAGTAACTCATCAAACTAGCCCACATTGGCCAAAAAAAGTGGCCCACACAAGCATTTCACGTTTTTGTTTCAGGCATTGCCCTATTGCCCTATAGGCCAGTCCGAGTCTGCCAATGGCCTTTTCCTAACAGCAGTACTCCCTGAGTCTGACATGGTGGAGTGGCAGGCTTCACTGTTATCGTCTATCGCCAGCATCATCTTTGCCATCACTGGTTGTGTAAGCAGATGTACTGTGGCACTACACCGACCAATGGACAACTGCAAAGCCAATGGCTACTGCTGTGGTGGGTTTGCATAGATCCAAGCTCCCTGTGAGTCAAAAGTGAGCGTGCCCGCTGAGTAACTAATTGGGAGCAACAGCCATTTTACCCGTTTGCTGCTCACACCATGACATTACTTTGTGCACGGTGGGTTTGTGGGAGAACTGTGAGCTGTAGAGTTGTAGAGGTCCAAGCCTCCGGACCCCGGCAATGGACGCAACAAGTAGCAAGTAAGAACTTTAATGCGAAAAGGCAAAAGCATGATGGCACAACGAAAAACACGATTGGCGCAAAAGACAAACATGCAAGGCCTGCGAGGGGCCTCGGGCTTGCAAAAAAATAAAAAATAAATAATAGATAGGAGCAGATTGCTCTGCTGGGGCCTGTGAGAGCCGGCGCCAACTGAGAAGGTGAGAGGAAGTTAACAAAGGGCAGCTTGCATAAGCACCAGCTTTAGATCATTGCTATGCACTGCAGCCGTTAAGTGCTCGCGGGAGACTACAGTTCTCTTGGGCACAGCCGGGCTTCATAGGTTCCACGCAGCACCCCAGCACTCCCCAGACTGGGGCAGACAGATGTAAGGTGAGCGATACTGCGGGGAAGCAGCGTGGGCTGGCGGCGCAAGAGCAGAATTCCAACTCAGGCAGCGGAATTAGAAGGATACCGACGATCTAGCATGGACCCCTAAACATGCAGGTACTCCTGATCTGATAGCCGAAGACATGGGCAGATGCGGTCTGGCTGATGCCTGGCCATACTGAAGGGGAGCACTCTGGCGCTAGAGCATGAGAATGGAAGTGACGACGGGGGACCTCAAGGTGGTACCCAGATAACCTGGCCATGGCCTCCCTTCCCCCATGGTAGGGGGAGGCAGGTGAAAGCCCGCAAAATCAGGCCACCATCCCGCGAAAAAAGAAAAGGAGCGTGATGCCTTTTGTATGCTGCGGGGTCGGCCGATGGCCGTCACACGTTCATGCAGACACACGCACCCATGCATGCCAAGAACACACGCCGGAGACGTGTGATGGCTCCGGTCTCCGGCGCGAACTGCCGGGCACCACCTTTATTAAACTAACACGCATGCGCAAGCTCCCTAGAGGCTCGCGCATGCGTACCTCGTGTACGCAGTACACACCATCCCTCCTTTTTCCCGGAAACAAAACAATTAACAACTTACTGCAGAAACAACAACAGTTAACAATTCACTGCAAAATACAAACTGGCTCATTCTTCGTATATGCACCGACACATCTCCCCGCCTATGGTGCAGGGTCCATAATAAAGTCTCGTAACCTCTGGGGAAGTCGTCGTCCGGCCCTGCTCGGGTATCGTGGTGCAGCGCCATCAGGAGCTTCCGAAGTCTCGTGATCTGCCGTGGGGGTAGCGTCCTCCATTCCTGTCTCTGCCCCTTGTTCCGGGACCTCTTCTGCTGTTGTCTCATCTCCAGCGGCCCTGATGCGCTTGAAAAACGACACATTTCTGGTGACCGTTCCTCTGGCATTTGCTGCAGTGACCATAGTACCTTTCACATGTGTTACACCCAGTGGTTGGGTCTCGTAAGTTGTCGACAGCTTTCCCTCTGCTCTTCTGTTCCGCACCAACACGGTATCTCCAACTGCAATCTGTTTTTCCGGCAGTCTTCTCCGCGCTGTTTCATTCTCGTTTCTCCATGACCTTTCTAGTAGTACTTGGTCATTGTCGATCACTCCTGGTTGTCCCCCCTCTGATTCAGGTATGAGTACTCTTGGGATCCTCTTGAAGAGTGCCTCCGCAGGGGCTATTCCAGTCGATCGATGAGGTGTTGAGCGGTACTCCCGGAGAAAGTCGAACAAGTTCCGTCGAAGATCTTCACCTCCATTTACGGATATGCGAAACACCTTGTTTAGTGTGCGCATGAATCGCTCTACTTCTCCATTGGCTCTTGGCCATAGTGGGGTGACTTTTCAGTGTTTTATCCCTCTCTCTTCGCAATATCGAGCAAACGATTGTCCTTGAAAGGGTGACCCATTGTCAGAACATAACTCGATGGGGAAACCGTGGGTAGCAAATATCTTGTCCATGGCCAGGTTGGTGTGGTCGGTGGCTTGACACTCGACCAGCTCCACCTCTGGATATCGGGACCATTGGTCAGTTACCACTAGGAAATGTAGACCTCTTCCGGTAGAGCCAAAATCAGCATGTACTGTCCCCCAGGGTAACTCACTCCTTGCCAGGGTCTGAATCGGTGGTCCCTTCTCCGCCGGGCTCGTGGCTTGGCACGGGATGCATGCCCTCATAAACTCTTCCACTCTCTTCTCCAATTCGGGGAACCAGACTTTGAGTCTGAGACGTGCCTTCATTCTGGTCATCCCCTGGTGTCCGTTGTGTGCCAGCTGAAGGACCTTCGGCACAAGTGACCTGGGGATCACAATTCGGTGCCCTCTCAGAAGGAGACCATCGGCAGACACTGACAGTTCATGTTGTGCACCCCAGAGCAATTGCAAGTCTCTTTGCGTTCCTGCATTTCTCCTGGCATTGTTCAGAAGGAGCTCCCGCCATGCTCCCGAAGCTACTGCACCCTTGACTCTCAGAAATGCCTCATCCGAGTTCGATTCGTTGGCAATTTCTTGCCTTGTCAAAGCAATGGGAAGCGCAGACTCGACGACCATGTGAACGATGTCCACACAATTTGCAACCTCCATAGTGTCTCTGGGTCGTCCAGCACCGGGGTGACGAGACAAATAGTCTGCAGGGTTGTGCGTACCCGGGCGGTATACCAGCTTCACCCCGTATTCCATGAGGGATAAAATCCACCTCTCTATCCGAGGTGGCGGTTTGGAAGATGCGCCTGCCAGAATGGGAATCAGGGGCTTGTGGTCCGTCACCACTACAACAGGCTTCCCTAGGATGTATAATCTGAAATGTTTGCAGCCCCATAGTATTGCGAGGGCTTCGCGTTCAATTTGAGAATATCTTCTCTCCAGGGCTGGACTGCCCCACCGGGACACCGGGACATCCCCCGGTGGGCCTCTGGCCGTAGGGCCTCTTTGGAGCGGAAGGACACACATTGCGTGAGCGCCACATCTGCCTGGGTGGTTTGCTCTGAATTGGCTGCCTGCAATGCCGGCTGCCAACACAAACCGATGCAGGCGCTTCATATTTTTTTTTCCTTCTCAGCAGGGCTGGGCATGGATAGTGTTCGCCTGGCACGGGGCGTCACGGCTGGAACTCGGTATGAAACGAGCGGCTGAGGACTTTGGGAGCAGACTGCAGCCCCCCTCTGCTTTGTGTGCTGGCTGGGGGAGGTGTGAAGGCCCCCAGGGAGTCCAGCGCTCTAAGGAAGAAACCCGGCGCCGCAGCGACTCGCTACATGCTTTTCAAGTGTGTGTCTGCCGCGGCGCCGGGCGTGCACAGCCCGAAGCTCTGCAAGAGAAGGGCTTCCGGCAATGAAACTGACTCGGTTGAAATACACATACAACCACGAAACAGCCTCGGCACGAACTGATATTGACGCGTCAGGGATTACAATTTATTATGAAGCAGGGCTAATGTTTCCGAGGCCCCATAGCGATACCAGCATAGTGCACGGCAGAGGGGTACAGAACTGCATGAGCCAGTTTTGCTCGCACAGTTGAGCAGTGTTCTGACTCATTACTGAGAGTCACTACGAACGTCCTTTTATGAAGAACATAAGGTGGGAACTTGGGAAGCAAAGCGTAAATCCCTCGATTTTGTAAGGCGGCATAGGTAGCACAGTGGCTGCAGCCGCCCGGTTTTGACATCTGTACAGAGCCTGCGGACGCAGGTTCAAATCTCGACATGGACAAGCTCTGGTTTTCGTTGCCTTCTGAGGTTCACGGGACATACGAGCGCGTGTGCTGGCGGGAGGAGGTGTGAAGGCCCCGGGAGTCCAGCGCTCGGAGGAAGAAACCTGGCACTGCAGCGATTTGCTACATTCAAGTAAGTTTCTGCCGCGGCACCGGGCATGCACAGCCCAAAGGGAGAAAGGTTACAGCACACTCCGTAAGAGAACCTAAGTACCGCATAAGTCCCTCTGTTGTTAAGGCTACATAGACAGCCCGCTTTGACATCTGTGTTTATAAGTATAAGTAAATGGGTCACAGCATACTGCGTCAAGGAAACGGGGAAAGAAGGCACCACATCACAGCCTCCCGTGTCATTGAAAGCCACAGTGATATCACGATGCGGGCAGGTTGGACAAATAAAGTTAACAAGCCATTAAATGGCAGGGCTAATAGGATAGCACAGCAAGTAGAGTACTTGCGTTTGACATCTGTGCGGAGCCTGCCAGTCCAGGTTTGAATCCCAGCAGGGCCAACCTGAGCTTTTTCATCCTTAAAACACACTGCATTTGGGAATATGTTTAGCCTATTTTTGGCAACACAAAGACATATGCAGAGTTTATGTATTTGCTAGGTCAACAAACGCAGGGTTCTTTCTTTTAAAACACAACGTTGTGCTAACAAACCGCGTTTGCAAACATGTTTTGTCCTAATGACGTCTCGTGCATAGTTGGAATGTAATGTCGAATGCAAATGACAAATAATTGCAGATCTAAGAGTCCCACATCACTGGGGAGAGTAGGCATATGCATGGCAAGGGCAAATAATAGTTAATATGGTACAAACCGCAGAACTTGCACGAACGCCTGCTGCTAGCTAATGTTGCAGGTGTTTAAATCCAACCGCTTATACCGCAAATTCTATAAACAACCTTACCAGGCAAACTGTTAATTATATGATTTATTGTGCATGATACGATACAATTTTGAATGAACTAAAGACAAATGCTTGAAGTCCCACAAGTATCACACCAGTAAGGATATTAGTAACTCACATGTCAGGGGCAGACAAGGGTTTTTGAGTAAGGTATGAAGCTCAGAACTGCTACGAACACCTATGCCAGCTAATAAGTATAAAAATACAAACTGTCATTGACCACAAATATTTTCTGGGCCTTCCTAGGCCAACTTTACTTTATACGGGGCAGAGAGCCAGGCAGTTACCCAAAACGGGTGACAAATAAAATCTCAGCATGGAGTTGCACAGTACAGGGCTGGACTGGCCTATAGGGAACTCTGGAGATTTCCCGTTGGCCTCTGCACCCTGGGCCTCTTTTGTGTGGTATTTTCGAATTCTCCCATAGGAAAAGGGTTGGGCTTGCTGAAAATGTGTAATATGGGGCCACTTTGAAAATTATTTCCAGGGCCTCTTTTGATTCCCAGTCCACCCCTGCTTCTCTCCGTGTCTGTAAGTGCCTTGCTGGCGTATGCAACTGGTCGCATGGATCCCTGTTAATCCGCCTGCACGAGAACCGCCCCGAGTCCCACTGGACTGGCATCCACTATGATTTCAGACTCCCTGGACGGGTTGAAATATGCTATGGTATCTTGTTCAGACAGAGCATCCTTGATGGCCGTGAATGCTCTCTGTTCCTTTCCAGCCCACGTCCATGCTACCTCATTCCTAGTGAGTGCTCTCAGGGGTTCAGAAAGGGACGCCAAATCCCGAATAAACCATCCACAGTAGTTTACCATCCCTAAAAAACTGCAGACCTCTGCCGGGGACGTGGGAGGGGACGCCTCTCGAATGTCTCTCACCTTCTCAGGATCTGGGGATATGCCTCCCGCATGGAAGACAAATCCAAAAAACTCTAGGCTGTCCTTTAAGAATTCGCACTTTTCTTTGTGCAGCGTCAGGCCGAGGCTGTGGAGTCTGTGAAAAGTGTTTTCCAGCCTCTTGATATGTTCTGCTTCGGATTTGGCAAAGACTAAGATATCGTCTGACATGTTTATTACTCCATTTAGTCCGGACAGAGCCCCCCTGATCGCATTTTGGAAGGTTTCTGCCGCCGAGGATATTCCAAAACTGAGTCTTTTATAACGATACAGTCCTTCGTGCGTTGTAAAAGTCGTAATATATCTAGACTCCGGGTGTAGATCCAACTGGTGGTACCCCGCTCTCAGGTGCAGTTTCGAAAATAATTTCGCACCCTGAAGTTCTCCAACAATGTCGTCCAGAGTGGGAGTGAGATGACGTTCTCTTTTTATGGCCATATTAGGAAGTCTCATGTCTACACAAATGCGTACAGCCCCTGGCTGTTTGGGCTTTGGGGCCACTACAATTGGGGAGACCCACAGGGTGGGCCCTTCCACCTTTTCAATGATATCTCGTTCCACTAAGTCTTGCAGCTCCTTTTCCACCTGAGCCCTCAGATGAAACGGTATGCGGCGATGTTTCAGCGCCATTGGTCTGACTGACTCATCAATGTGGAGCCTTATTGGCTCAGCCTTCAGTTTCCCTATTCCCTTGAAAAGTCCCTCAAAGCATGCCAGCAGGCTGTCCAGATCCGTATGATATACAGCAAACGTGAAATGAACCAGGTCTAGTGCTTCAGATGCTGCGCAGCTTAAACGAGAGTGCAGACTTACACTCGTTACAAAAAACCTCGCTTTGATGCTGTTCTGGCCATGGGTCACTGGGGCCACGAATACCCCTTGGGTGGGTAGGGGAGTGTCCTCACCAAAAGCGTATATCTGAGCCTTGGAGGGCGACAGGGTAGGTGGGCCTGTCAGTGCGTTGTAATGTCTGTCCGCCAGTACGCAAACTGAAGCTCCCGTGTCGATGAGGACTGGAGTGGGAATCTCTCCAATGTCTACAGTACATATGGGTCTTCGTCGAGTTCCAGGGCCATTTGCGATGCTGGAAATGAAGAAAATGTCTTCCTCCTCTTCTTCCTCTTCTTCGGCAATGTGTAGGTCGTGCACGTTCTGTTCAAGGGACGATATGCCTCTCACCGTGCGAGTGCCACCTCTACCAGCCCTCTCAGGTCCTCTGCTTGCTGCCACGGGCATGGCAGCCCTACACATCCTGGCATAATGCCCAGGTATCCCACACCTGCCGCATGTTCGTGATTTGGCTGAACATTCACCTCTGTGTGGGAGGTCATATCCACAATAGGAGCATGACTGAGGGGTACCTGATGTCGTCGGTCCTTCTCCCCTCTTCGGTGTCCATCTGGCCTTCCCAGGTGCGAAACGTCCGACTGCAAGTGCCTCCTCCTCGTTCCTGGGATGCGTGGCTGCGTCCATCTTCGAACCTCTGGCCTCCGCCAGCTCATACGCTCTTCCCATGTCCAGGATCTGCCGGAGGGTCAGCCCTGGTTCCCTCAGGACTTGCCTCCTAAGTTTTTCTGAGCAGCATCCTTGCAGCAATTGGTTGCGGACCATTTCTTCTTCGTTGACCCACCTGCAGGAGCTCGCTAGGTGTCTCAAACGGGCACAAAACTGGTCCAATGACTCTTCGCTCCGTTGTTTTTCTGCCCCCATGACAAACCTGTCGAAGTCAACATTCGCTAAGGGTAGGAAGTGATCCCGAAGTGCTTGTTTGACAGCGTCATACGTTGCCACTGGAATGTCGAGGGAGTCGTGTATTTTCTGGACTTCAGTGCCTGCGAAGTACATCATGATGGCGATCTTTGCCTCGTCTTCTGTCTCACCAGAGGCTCTGAACATCATTTCCAGTCTTTTGACCCATATGAGCCATTTTGGGCCAAGTTTCGATGGAGGCCCCGTGGTGTCAAATTCAGGCATGGGAGACAGAGTGGTGCGCACTCTGCGTGGTATTGGGGCAACGGCACCCTCATCCTCTGATTCTTCACCCATCACGATAGGTACTTACAGTATTGTCTTTGCGGGTTGACTGGTGATCCGACTCCCAACTGTGACAGAGTCTTCCTGTTGGTTCTTCTGTCACTTCTTGTGTCACAGCCCTGCACCAGCTGGGCTGTGGAGTGTCCAAAAATTGTTGCAACCGCTTGCAACGGGCAGATGGTGCACGAGCACCCGAAGCGGGCCGCAACCACTGCGTATGTCGTAGTGAACGAGCACTCAAAATGGCCGCCGGCTGTTGGAGCGGGTCCGCGACTGCGGAGTCGTGTTCCGTTTCGCCGACGTCGTCAGAAAAACGGGAAGAACAGCTCCGATCCCATCCTCGTCGCCAATTTTGTATGCTGCGGGGTCGGCCGATGGCCATCACACGTTCATGCAGACACACGCACCCATGCATGCCAAGAACACATGCCGGAGACGTGTGATGGCTCCGGTCTCCGGCACGAACTGCCGGGCACCGCCTTTATTAAACTAACGCGCATGCGCGAGCTCCCTAGAGGCTCGCGCATGCGTACCTCGTGTACGCAGTACACAACAATGCCCAGGGAAAGGGCTGCAAGCCCACGAATGCAGACTAAAGGGTAAGTGGGGAAGCCACAGGAAGCGCAAGGAGGTATAAGGCACTGCACCCAGCAAGCAGCACCATCTTTTGCTGCAAACGAGGCCGGAGGAAAGGAGACCCTGAACTGTTTTTGGCGATTCTGAGGTGCGTCAGTGGTTTGCTTGCTGGATTCAACAAGACTTGTTTTATTTCATGAAAAGTAGCTGTACCTAAAGGGTTTAACCACTGATAAGAGTTTTGTAACTGGCCTCTCAATAGAGGAGCAAGATAACACTTTTTTAATTAATCTCCCCAATGGAACTGATATACCAACCTCTGAAAGTTTAGAAACATTTTTTCCCAGGTCTTCCCCTTCCTTGTAAGGTTGTAATACCCCATGGGGTAACACCGGTCTCTGTTGAGTGGCAATAATTTGACCCAGCCCAGTTTGGAACTGATCTTCGGCTTGGATCTGGAGAGTGGCTAACTGAGTTACTTGATCTTCTATAGTGGCCCTCTCAAAGCTTTCCCTTATCTCAAGGGTTTCTCTAGTACCTTCCTCAACAAAGTCAATATCCTGTTCAAATGCAGAGGAATCAGGATCTTGAATAACATTTTCTGTCGATGGCGTGGTAAAGTGAAATACTTCCTCCTCTGCCCTTTTAGGATGTCTACTTCTCTGGGGTCAGGTATATCTTCCTGTGGAATAGGATTCCTAGATTTTCTTTCTCCATGGGGATCCAATGGTGGGGGTGGGAGTGGGGGTAGGCCTAAGACTGGGTTGCATACCCATGGAGGTTCTTTGGGGGGGGTCTATTTCGGAATTGATTATCACATTAAGTTTACTGTTGGGCTTTATTTCATAGTCAGATCATTTTAGAGTGTCTAACAAAGGGCAACCCCGGAAAAGGAGCTGTTGGTATCTAATAGGAAAGTGACATTTATTCAGTATCCTTTGTTTAATTTTAAGGATGGTCTCATCTGTGGTGGTTTCAAATATGAAATCATCTAACTGTTAGATAATGCATTTCATTTGAGGTAACAATATCATAACTATCATGGAATTCTGATGGGTTCTGCAGTTTTTGTGAGCTGGGTCACAATCCCACTCTGACACCATATATGAGGAGTCAGGAATAACACTCGGACACAAGTTAGACATGGCTTTGGCTAAAGACTTTTATTAAAGGATAGTTCCGGGACTTTTTTTTTATTGTCCCTACGGTTCGGCCATGTATTTTTAAGCATAACTCGGTAGATCGTAGAAAACTTTCCTATGGACCTTACCCGACTTTTCGTCCATTAACGCACTCGAAATCAGCCGCCATTTTCTGATAATCCTATCATTTCCCCCCATCGCCCTGGCTCACCTGCTTTTGCAGCACTAAATCAAATCCCCCGCCCCTGAGCCTGACATCAGCAGACGCGTACCGCCCATTTCCCAACACCAAAGCACGTTTCGTGTCAACAATCGCTGCGCCTCAGCTAATGAAGTGTCGCCATGGAAATGGCAGGACGTCTCTTTCCTCAATAAGTATAAACACACTGTTTCACAACACACAGCAGCAGATTTTCGATTCCATTCCTCTGTCTGTGTTACTTTGAGTATTCTGTGACTCGTTTCTGTGCTCTGGTCAGCTACCTTTGCCGCTTCTAGGCCTTGTGAACACCTGTACCATCTCTGTAAATTATTTTACTTTCTTTACCACACAATGGCTACAATAATGCCGTATATGTACGAGCCCGAGTACACCGAGGAGGAACTACTGGAAAGGCAAGCACGCGAAAACGATGGGGATTCGGACGGCAGTTGGGAGGACCAGTCAACGGATGAAGAGCCTGGACCATGTCGCATGGACGGCGTCTCCACCTGGTGCACGTGCAATCGGTGTGAGCTAATGCCAACTGAGGAGGAGAACTGCTGCTGCCGTGAAAATTCCGGGTGCTTGGCCTACATTTCGGAAGGCGAGCCAAGTCCGCAATGCATCACCGAGCTGCCAGAGTTCAGGGAAGCCTGCCTCTCACGGACCGTGTTGAGGATGATGATGGTGCTTATGCACGAACTTCGCGGCACTGTTCGTCCGCGTAATCCGAGTAACGAGTAAGTATACTCTGGTTTTGATGTCAGTGATGCCACTACTATGTCATGGTCGTCTCCCACATATAAAATGACATCTACATATCATTCGAATGCATGTAAATTGGTTCCATATTGTGCATTTTCTAGATAGAATTGTTTTCAAAGCAGAATGACATTTTTAACCTGAATCGACAGTGATAAGAAAGTTTTTTTCATTTTAATACAGTTTGCATCTTTCGTTTTCACAGGTGGTACAGGCTGGTGGCCTATCGTTGCTTCACTTGGTGGCTTCACGGGAGGCTCGGACACCTCGTTCGGAGAGTAATACCTGCCTGTGCGGTACTTGCCATTAGACAACATTTCCCCAGCGACAGTGGACAATACCGCGGATTTTCCCTGGATGTGCTGCAACCGGAACTTTACAATGTGTAATGTTTATTATTTATGTTCAATTGAAATTAAGATCTAAAATAAAACCCAACATATATTTTAACAATGGTTGTTTTGATTTTTTAAATGAATCTAGTGTGTCTCCATTGAATAGTCTTCCTGTGCCTTGTCTTGTCACACCACATGTCTCCGGCCAGCATCCTCCCTCACGCTGGCCGCCCACCTTCAATCCACATAACCGTTGAACCCATATGCAGCAGACATACATATGTTATTTTGCGGGTTGGCATCAAGCCTCCCGGCCTTGCCTCCTCCCCCAAAAATACTTACCACACCACTTTGTTCAAGCGTTGGCAATAAAAGGAAGGCCGTTGGATTTTATTGATACAAAACATGGTTATAGGTAAATAATCAATATGGTTGATCATAATAAATCATCCTTTTGGGCACCGGGTACAGAGATGACCCCCTCTGGCCCGTGCCGCCTTGCCACCACAGGCCAGCCTGCTGCTGACTAACTGCCTAGGCATCCAGGGTCTCCAGGGTGAACTGCACCCATATATTCTCCTGGTGAGGGTGAGGTATTTATAAACTCACCCCCCTGCCTTCCATGTACTAGATCCTGCAGCCTGCCTCTTACATGCAGTTAGATGGCCTCTCCTTGGTGAGGCCCTGCGGCAAACGAGTCTTGTCTGCACGACCACCGCCCCAATCCACCCCCCCGCCCTATCAAAGGCAGTTCGCACCGGGGTACTGTGGAGCTGTCAGGGAGCGATAAAGGCCAAAAGGTGCCAAAGACCATGTACACTTCAAAGTGGTCTATAGAGCATGGGTTGTTGTTCCCATGTCTACCTCCAGACCCCGTGTCTCCTGCCAAGCATCCCCCCTCACGCTGGACACCCCCCTGCAAACCGCATAATGCCACGACATATTCACGTCATTCATTCACAAACACACCCCTGTTTCGAATTCTTTATAACCCACTTCATATTTCTAATGAGAACTTCTTTGCGCTTTGCTAGTCAACCCGTGAAGGTGCTGGTTATCTGCTCTTCGTCTCTGTGAACTTCAGTGACCACTTCGAGCAAACTCGTCAGTTTGCAACCTGTGAACTGCTCCCTGTTCTAAGACAAGAAACTACTCTGATCCCTGCATCTAACTGTTTGTTCGTCAAGGTAAGGCCATGTACCATAATCATTTTGCGTCCAATTTTTTAATTTATATCTATTTGCTAGTAGTCATCAAATTGCATCCATGTTTTCTTTTCGTTCAAGACAGTACATGCAAGGAACTAGTCACATGTTCTGAGTTTAGTCAAATTATTTTTCTATTTTTTTAAAGTTATTCAAATACTTATCCGCATGTGAATAACGTGTATAGTTCCAAGAACCAAAACGAACCTTGCATTGAACCTTTTATGTGTCATTTAATTTTTTAACACATTGGTTTTCATAGAGAATTGTTGATCTTTACTTTTCAGAACTTTCCACAATGCCTGCTGTCGGGGGGAAATTCTGCCGGGGTCGGCCGGGCCGTCCGCAGACCTCCGGGCAGGGAGGCCCCAACTCCTCCCGTATATCCCAGATGAGATAGAGTATGAGACACACACAAGGAGCAAGGCGACTCTGCTGTTTATTATGCAAACGGCAGGGATGGGTCGAGGAGCGTACGCGTTCGTCCTGACACACACATAATCGTGGGGCTCGCAGGCCCTTTTTACTGCATTATGACGCGCTACTTGCGTCACTTCAGAAAGTTAACAAAAAACCTATCGCCACTCTTAATTGGTTACTTGAGTGGTAGGGTTAGTATAGTACACATATAGAGAATGATATTAGTGGACAAGGTGTAGTCAGGTGGTATATCTGGGTTGTCCCTATAATTGGATACATAAGAATTGTTACATGAAGGCTCCTGAGGATTGGCTAATGTTACTGACGTCTGAGATAAGAGCCCCATGTTCTGATTGGTGCATCCGTGAGCTCCCCAGCCTGGGACCACCGTTGTTCCCAGCTCTCGGTGTACCTGTGTTTGCAACAATGTTTCAATATGGGTACGTGCAGACAATGTGAGGATTTATTCATAGGTGGAAGGCTGACCGCTCCCACTGTAGCAGGTGTCCATTGAGCCTTTCAAGTGTCTCGGCCTGTGTCTCGTAGTGAGGGACCCAGACGCCTTTTCTCTCCTGGGTTTTGGCATCTCGTCAGATTCGGCTTGGTCACGTGAGGCGGGACCGTGTTTGAGGCAGAATTCTGCACAATTAATATTGCTTTTCCACTGTGTGTCTGGTTTAATTTGTAGATATGACTTTAACGTTGGTACGCGGAGTGCGAGGTTGCAACATCGTGCCTTTGATGATTTGTTCTTGGATGTGGGCTTGCAACATTGCGACCTTGGCTGGTTGCTCCATCGGGTTCTTTCTGCAGGATCAGCAACCTGACTCTTGCTTGTTAATGCCCACGGGAGCTCTTGTTTGAGGCCTACTCGGGCCTGGTGCTTAAGTAGTCTGTTTGGTGCATAGGTGCTTTAGATTATAGTAGCATACATTTCCATGACCAGTATCGTGTTTCCATTATACCTCTCATGGCGGTAACGGGTTTCAAGGGAAGCGTGAGCAAGCGTTATAGATGAGTTCATGATGCATCTTGCGTTTCTGCATTCTGAAAGCCTATGTAAAAATAATAAAGATGCACGTCCGTGAATATGCCTGTCGCCTACGTCAGAGCACTGAGTATGTTCTTCGTGTAGATTGGTGTGGAAATGTTAAGTGTGTATACTTGTACAGATGTGCTTCCCGTTGTCTAGGTCGTCATGGCATCTCTAACGACGTGTGGTTTTTAATCTAGCTGATCCGAGCCGCAGGTGTCGGCATGGCCAGTGCGGGCTGTTGGGCAAGCAGGTGGACACATCCGTATGTTCCTGTACCAGGGTACCTGGTCGTCTGGTAAATGGACAAACTCTTCTCGCGGCGGGTGTCTGGGCCGTGACCCTCTAGGCCAAGCGCGAGAGGTGAAGGACGGGAGCCTGGTCTTCCATTCTCCCACTTCAGTCCCCCCTCTGGTCGACTTGTCGACCACAAACATATCCTTCTCGTTATCTCCTCTTACTCTCCATATCTTAGTTATCCCTCCGAGATGTCCATAATGGTTCACATGATCTTCAAATGACCAATACATGTATTCACATGTTCCTCCAGGAGTACAGTATACCCATCTTCCTATGTAGCTCCTGGGGTTCCTTGGGTTCTCGATCTTCACTGATGGTGGGTCTAGATGATTGGTGATGATTTGGGTGCGCAACTTCTCCCTTTCTTGTATTATCACACCTGTATGCTGGCCGTCATCTGCTGGCATTAAGGGGTGCATTCCCACCATTTCCAGCAACTCGTCAGTCGTACGTGCCTTCCGGGCCTTCCAAAATCTAATTATGATCAGGGTGGCTCCAGCCAAAATAGCACATCCCACTATTATTTTCAGTCCATCTGACAGCCAAGATGGCATCCATGACCATAATAGTGAAAACCAGCTCTTATCCTTGTTTACACCGTTACTTTCGTCCATCATTTTGGAGTGCATCTGGGCCAATTGTGAAACTGCTTCTGTCAGTGTACCATTGTCAGCATCGTTGGCAGGTATGAACGTGCAGCAAGATTGTCCTATTTTTGCACAAACTCCTCCTTCCATTGCTGTGAGAAGGTCCAATACATATCTGTTCTGGAGTGCTACCATCCTGACAGCTCGCAGCTCCTCTTTAATTGCGTTGAACCCATTTACTGTTGAATTGATGGTCATCATTAGTTCCCACCTGGTTATTTGGAGCCATTTTGCGTTTGCGTATGCCTGCAGTCCCGGATGTATTATTGAGGAGAAGAACATTGCTGCTCTGCTGAATAGTCTGTGCTCTGGCGGTATTGATGTTAGTTCCGTTTCCGACCTTCCCCACAGGTAATTTCCTGTCAATGGCTCTCCTTGTCTTTTTCTCCTATTTAGGACAGTATCATTGCTGTTGGTCCTGTTTCCTTGCTCCTTCTGAAGTGGTGCAGATCTCTTTCTTCTCTTATCCCCTTCATCCATTTTAGGAAATTTCGCCACATCGACATGCTTCTTAGGTACCACTAGTGATGGTACATTGACGTGTACCATTGTGCACACACCATTCCACAGGGGAGGCAGTGTATGATATGCCTTTTCTCCGCAGGCCCAATAATGGTCCATTATTACTGCTGTTCCCGCTCCCCCCTCAGGCAACTCCATCACGCTTGCACAATTGGTGTTATATCCTACGTCCACCTCTCCTTTATGCTGGTAGCATACTTTAGGCGCAGTCAATGGTAGTATAGTTATCGGGTCTTCATCTTCTTCTACCCACGTGAGCATTGGTACATACTTGATCCACGTCGTCCAACATCGATGATTGTGTGTCTCGATAGTTGAGATAGTTTCTTTTGTTACCATGTTGCTGCCAATCACTCCTATCTCCCAGTTGTTGCCCAGGTACACTTTTCCTGTTATCGTCAGTAGCGGCCTCTCCCAGCATCCTTGTTTACCCGGAACTTCAGTTGCGTACCAATCACATGGTAGATACTGCAGTGTTACCTTCTTTGTTTCTCCTTTTGCAGGGCCACTTGTTATGTACCTGAATGCTTCAGCATGTAAACTGGTCTTGTGATAACTCAGATAGGTCTTGAGGAAGTTGTTTTCATATGGGTATGAGTCTCGTGTCTTCCATGTCATGTGCACTACTGTTCCTTGAAACCTTCCTATCGTTTGGAACAGGGCCAAATATATTATGCACTGTGCTGTTTTTTCATCTATTTCTGTGGCAACAAATGTTCGTGAAGCGCTCATGGCGTATGGTATTAATGAGCAAACGTAACAGCTATCCTCAGTTGTCTGCTTACCAATGCGGGTCATGTGCTGGTACCATATGTTGTTTGTGACGTGTGCTGAATCTTGTACATAATTATCAATACCTTTATTGTCTGAGTATGTGCTGCGTTTAACTCTATTTTGCTTGGGTGCAATGTTACTATTACCACCTGACGTAACACCTGTTGCAGCAGGGGACGGGGGTATATTAAGTTTGGGTGCAGCAATAAAATCAATAGCATAGCTGTACTGCCAGACAGAGGCAGCCAAGAATCCGGTGATCATAAAAATCCCTATTATTTTTATTACATATGCTAATTTCACCGGCATTTTGCTCTTACCTTGCTGCGGTCCTGGCAGCTTATTCTTGCGACGTTACAGTTGCCCGCCTAAAAATTCTCAAAAGTGCTCGTTATTAAATGTTAGTTTTGTTTCCTTTAAGCTCTCCCTATCAAGTGGTCATTCAGTGCCCAGGTGAAGAGCTGTTCCCACGCTACTCTAAGTGATGGGTCTCTTAGGACCGGCAAGTATGGGCGGAGGTGGGGCATGTAATATTCTATGGCCAGGAGGAAGGCTGTGTAGTATACACGTACCCTTCTCCTTTTTAAGTATGTTGGCCTCTTTATTTCGTATACAAATTGGTGTGACAATTCTTCTGGGTAGTTATCGTCTGGCAGCACCATCTACACCTGCACACTGAACTTGTTAATTAGCTTTTCTTAACAATACAATATTACGCAGTTCCTGTATGTGCGAGAGAAAAAGAGAACATTCACGTGTTTACATGTGTATTGGTGCAAGCAATGTCCTTCAATTTTAGTTACAACTGTACTTAGCAGTCAATGGGGGGGTTTGCGCTCAGATGGCGGAAGTATTTTTACTCTTTGAGCGAGTGATCATGGGGTGGGCAGTATGGGGGTCACCCCCTTCTTCGTCAGTTATTGTTTCAGTGGGAACAATTGGGTCGTTGTCTGTGGTGGAACTTTCTTCCGCTGTCGGCGATGTTGTTGCTGTTCTTCCAACGGACCTGTCGTTGGCGCTGGGGCGGGTCTGCAGTTTGTAAATCTTTACGTCATGTAGGTGGTTCCAGGCACGCTTATCCTTTAGTTTTACTGCTCTTGTTGATACGTCCTCCACCAGATGGGGGCCAGTGAACCTCTTCTGGTTCCACTTTCTATTGAAATTGCGAAGTAGTACGTGGTCACCTTTGGCAAGTTTGCACGAGTTCTCCTTTCCCAATTCCGTACTTTCGTCTTTTTCTTGATTGCTGGTAGACCCGCCCCGTGTGCGCTCGAGCTGTTGAGACACAAACATGACACTAGTAATCAAAGAAGACACATATTGATACATTTCATCACCTAACACATTCGCTGAACTTTCGTGGTCGGTGAATGCCCTTGATGTTGGTGTTAGGGGAAGGCGCATTTGACGTCCAGTTACCACTTCGTGAGGGGTGAGGTGGTGGTCGGACCCTGGCCTGTTTCTAAGCTCAAATAATGCTAACGGAAGGCAATACAACCAACTTTTCTTTGTTGTTTGTTGTATTTTAGCAATTGCCTCCTTCAATAAGCCATTCAGGCGTTCACATACACCATTAGCCTGTGGGTGGTATGCACATGCAAATTTGTGTTTAATGTTCAGCAGGGATGTGATATGCTGGAACATTTCGTTTGCGAAATGGGGGCCATTGTCTGATCTTAGCACCTCGCACACTCCCCATCTGGGGAAGACCTCCCTTACTATGAATTTGGCTGCTCTAAACGCATCAGGGTGTGAACAGGGCCCTGCTTCAATCCATCTAGAAAATGGGCATACTACTACAATCATATACCTATTGCCTTGACAGATGTTGATCATATCAACATAGTCAATGTGAAGGTGCCGAAAAGGTCCTTCTGGCCGGGGTATGGTACCTCTTATCACTTTTAGAGTATGACCGGCCGTAAACTGTTGACATGTTAGGCAATTGCTGATAAAATTTGACACATGGGAGGTTAACTCGGGACAAAACCAATCTTCTCGAATTCGTGCTGCAATTATTTCCTTGCCTGTATGGGCAGGGTGGTGTAATTGGCTCAAGGCGGTATTTAACAGTGTCAACGGTATTACAACTTTCCCAGTGCCACCCTGGCGCCATAGTGCGTCGGTTGGTGACATTGTGCATCCTCTTTTCACCCATACTTCTTTTTCGGCCATTGGTGCAGCCGCTTGTAGTTCCATAATCTGTGTGGCTGGGAGATGGGTGTACCCTTCTCTTATTAACATCTCCCTAGCTATTCCCCTCCCTCTCCCTCTCTGTGAGTCTGTGGGGTTCCATATCTCACCAAAATATGCAGCATATTTCGCATGTGCGTCTGCTGCTGCATTTCCTTTTAAGACGTAGTCTTCTCCATTGGTGTGTGCGGTGCATTTTACTAGGGCTAATTCTTGGGGGTCGTTTATTACTTCAATTAGTTCAGCCAACAAGAGGGCATGTTGTACTGGAGTGCCATCAGCTCTCCTAAACCCTCTTCTTCTCCATTTTGATAGCCCTGAGTGGACAGTGGATGTAACATATGCACTGTCAGAATATATAGTTACTCTTTTATTAAAACTTTCCTTTAATGCCAATATTAGTGCAACGAGTTCCGCGGCTTGAGGAGAGTAATGCTGTGGTAATTGTACACATTTCATAGCCACACACACCGGCGCCTCCATCATTTTTACTACTGCTGCCCCAGTCCTTCGTATCCCATCTCCTTGATCAATAGTTGATGACCCATCAATAAACAAAAGCTCACCTCCCTCTAGTGCGTTTTCTTCAACTTTCCTAGCACATGAGTACATTTCAGTTACTTGGGTGCAGTCGTGGGCGTAATCTCCCTCTTCAATTACTTCTGCTAGGAACCTTGCAGGGTTAACCGTGCTACATCTAACAATTGCTAGTTCAGCTTTAGACAAAATAATCTCATAACCTGATGCCCTCTGTGTCGTTAGTGTGGACTTAGGTTTATTCAATATCGCAAATAATGCATGTTCCACAAACAGTGTAGTTGGACACCCCATAGTTATTGCTGATGCTTTTTCTACTGCAAAAGCAGCTGCAGCAAGACCTTGTTCACAAGAGAAGTGTCCTAACATTATAGGGTCTAAGTGACCGCTGTAAAATGCTACTGGTTTATAGCCCATGCTAGTTTTTTGGGCCAATACTGCTTTCATCACTGCTGAGTCGCAATGTGAAAATATAAAGAAGCGCCGCTCGTAGTCTGGGGATGCAAGTACTGGAGCAGTTGATATCGCGTCTTTTAATTCGTCAAATGCCTCCCTCATTTCCATAGTCCATCCCAACTTTTTCTCCCCCTTATTTGCTTCCTTCAAACCCTCAAGCAGGGGTCCTATGTATGAGCTGTAATCAAATACCCATGCTCTACAGTAGTTGCACAGCCCCAGAAATTGCTGCAGTTCTCTCACAGTCTGTGGCACGGGAGTGCTTGAGATGGCCTGTGCTCTTTGTGGTGCAATCCTTCTTCCATGTTGGGATATCAGTTGACCAATGTAAAGTACCTGTTCCTGACAGTATTGTATCTTTTCCATGTCTACCTTGTACCCCTTTTCTGCCAGTATCGTCAACATTTTTAAGGAGTCCTCTCTACATTTACTTTCGTTTGTACTGCAAATTATTATGTCATCCACATACTGTAACACTGTGCTTTCCACCTCAACGTTACCCAAATCCATCTGTATTACTCTATTGAAAATTGAGGGTGATTCACAATACCCCTGTGGTAATCTGGTATGTTTCCACTTTGTATTTCGGTAAGTGAAGCTTGTCAAATCTTGTGAGTCTGGGTGTAATGGTATTGAGAAGAAAGCATTTTTAAGGTCAATCACTGTAAATCGTGATGCTTCTGCTGGAATGCCACACAATATTGTGGCCGGGTTTGCTGTTACTGGATACTCTGCTTCTACTATGTTGTTCAAGGGTCTGAGGTCCTGTATGAAGCGCCAAGACCCCCCTTTAGCTTTGCGCACCGGGTGCACAGCTGTGTTACATGGTGATTCTGAGGGGACCAATATGCCATTGTTTATAAGGGCCGTTATGGTTTCATATATGCCCTCATCTGCCTCTTTTGACAATGGGTACTGTTTCACTCTTGGCAGTATGGCACCTTTTTTCAATTTTATCCTTACACCCCCTATGCTTTTTATGCATCCCACGTCATAAGGGCTAATAGTCCATAATGATTTGGGCACCTTTGACATATCCTCCTTAAAAAATGGGACTGGGGTGCCTGCGGGTGCCTCAAGTGCCATTGCAATTTTCTGTGCTACTTGTTTGTGAGCCACTCTTAGCCATATTTCTACACTCATCATGAACACCATTTCATTTTCTTCCTTTTCTTCTGAGAACAGCTCTTCATCTGACACCTGGGTCAGCCTACATCCTTCTGCTAGTGCTATCACCGCCCTCCATGCTCTCCCTTCTTTATCTTGGGCGTGCACAGCAACATAATCAGCTGTTGCAATAATGCTCTCAATGTCCACTACAAACACCTTCCCTTCTAGTTCATTACCTGGTGTTTCTGGTCGGAATAGATAGGCTGCTGGTCTCCTCCATATTTTCCCTTCTATCCCTGGCATCCATGCAAATGCCATGTCTGTGCCATATTGGAATATTTCGCCATCTACTGGCTCCGCCCTAATCGCTGTCTGTCCACAGTATGCTTGCAAAATCTGTCGTGCTGCGAGCATGTTAATCCCTGGAGTAGAGCAAATTATGCCATCCTCTGTAAAGGAGATCGTCATGTTCAACCTGTTCATTATGTCCCTCCCCAGTATATTTACTGGTGAGGCACTATAATACAAAAGTGGAACTGACAGATCATAATCTCCAATAGATAAGGGAATGTTATCAGTAAATGGAACCAACCCTTTAGCCCCAGAAAATCCTTGGGTGTTCATGGCTTCGCCTGACATCTTAAATTTACCTTCCCTTATGCAAGACCGAGTTGCCCCGGTGTCAACAAGAAATGATAATTTTTTGTCACCTATCGTTACCTCTATGCGTGGTTCCTCCGCACTATTAGGTGTTACTGACAGGATGGGACACACCAAGGCCGTCTGTGGGCTGGCCTATTGGGGGTACAATGATTGGCCATTCCCTGTGTAAGGGTTGTGTCCCAACACCGTCACCCCACCCAATTGTGTTCGTTCAGTTTGGGGTGGTGGTTGTATTAACGCCACTTGTTGTTGTGGCAGTGAATAGGTTTGTGGCTGTCGTGTTTGTTGTTGTTGGTCACTCCCTTGTTGTGACATCTGCTGTTGTTGTATGCCCTGCTGTTCTTGTGATGTCCTAGGTTGTGCTTGTTCATTCCATGCTGGTGTTCCTGGCCTGACCCTACATGTACGTGACATGTGTCCTAATAGTCCGCAGCTCCAACACACGGGTGGTTCCCTGTTTTGCCATGGGAAGCTCCCTGTGTTGTCCTGGTATACGGGTTGCCCTGTGGGGTAGTAATTTCTAAGTCCCCCAGCCTGTTGCTGGGTATTATATCCATATCCTCTCCCCCTCATAAACCCTCCTCTCCCTCTGTTATAACTATAATACCCAGTTCCTTGCATTGGGTACCCTCCTCCCATGTTTGGTGCGTGTAATTGCAGAGGCGGCACTTGCTGTATTACACCTTGTGGAGGCGTTATTTGAGCTGGATCTTGTGCAGCCACTACTTGCGTTGGGCTTTGGGCCATTGGTGTGGGCGTAGTTATTAGTGCCCCTTCCATTGTATATTTAGTAAGTTTTTTCTGTACTAATTTGGCCTCTTCTGTTTTCCTGTCCTCCTCCTTTTGTTTCATTTTTCCTTGCCATGTCCTGCAGTGATGTACTATAGTCAGTTGTATTTCTGGCCATGGTTTTGCTTCCATTCCCACTACTTTCTTTAGTTGTTTCTGAACTCCTTCTGGGAGCCCTTGTACTAGTATATGATAAAATATGGCTGGTGTTTTGTCCCATTGTTCTCTAGTTTCCATGCGCCACTTCTCTTGAATATCCTGGATATAATCAACAGGATCCTCATTTTCACCCATCTTACGGGAAGTAATGGCTCCTATGTCTGATGTGTCTGGGTACTGCACTCTCAGTGCCTGCCATAGCGCATGTCTGCAGTTTGCAAATGGTGCCCCATCATGCGATGTGTTTGTTATTGTTACCCCATGGAATCCCGCTCTTTTCCAAATGTCATCCGCTCTATCCCCTAATATTGATATTAACAGGCCCTTCACATCTCCTACTGCCAGTTTCTGTCCTGCGGTGTGTTTTTCCATTTCATATATCCACTTACCCGCACCTCCACTTAGTGATGGGAGCCTACATTTTATATTTTCCTTATCCGTATGTTTCCAAGGTACATACTGTGGTCTAACCCCTCCTCTCTCCAGCAGTGGCATTAAATTCTGTCTTGTGTCACCCTTTACGCTCCATGATATTGAGTCTTCACACCCCTCCTCTTCCCCCATTTCTTTTACTACTTCAAATTCTTCCTTACTACCTCTTCCCCTACCTCCCTCTTCTTCCTTCCCCCTTCTTTCATCATTTCCTGTGTTCAATATGGGTATGTTTATTTGTCTGTCTTGCCTGCGACTAGGGAGGTCCCTAAGCCGACATGCATAGGGTGTAAATTCGTTCATGAAGGGTGCGAGCTTTATTCTTTGCAGAGAGCGTGCGGTGGTTGAACATGTAGGTAGTGACGTGGGAGGGCGGCGTGATGGGGATGTGGGTGGCGTGGTTTCATTGGTTTGTGTTTCCCCTATTCTTTTCACTTCCTCCTTACTTCTCTCCAGCTCCTCCCATCTTCTACTTATCCAGGGCGAATCTATGTTTGTTCTAGTGAGGTACAGTTTATCTAAGCTTTCCCTTTCACTCTTTCTTCCACCCTTCTCCACTCCTCCTTCCTCCTCACTGCAAAAATCATTCATAAATGGCACCCCCCACTCTGCCTTTTTTCCTTTTATTGTTACCGTTTTCAAATCTATTAGGTCTCTTTCTCCCCTTTCGTTGTTAACAACTGTCCCCCCTAGTGCTGATGTCGTTGCTACCTCTCTACTTTTATATACATCTCCCCATCTTTCACTCTCCCAACCCCTCTCTTCTCTTCCTCCTTCACTCCTCTCCTCCATTTCCCTACTATTTTCCTCCCTTTTCCTTTTCAACTCCTCCATTACTTCGTTGCTCATCTGTTCCAATATCCTTTCATCCTCTTTCTTCCTTTCCCATTTCACCCTTTCTCTTTCTACTATACTCTCTATTACCTTCCCCTCTTCATATTTCTTAGCTGTCTCCGATATTATCCTCCTCCTCCATAATTCCATTTCCTTTTCCTTTTCTTCTTCTTCCTTCTTCTTCTCTCTCAGCACTACTCTTGATACCCTATCTGCTGCTCCTTTTACCCTTTCAGCTTCTCTCTTTTGTTCCTCACTTCGTTCCCTTAATTTTTCCAATTCGTCCTTACCTTCTTTCCTTTTCCTCACTCTCTCTCTTTCCTCCCGCTCAAGTTGTTTGATCAGTTCATTCTGCTCATCCCTTAGTTCTGCTAATCTTTCCTCCAAAATCTCTTCCTTCTGCCGTAGTAGCTCCTCTCCCCTCATTTCACTCTCTCTGGCACTATCCTCGTTTGTTCTCTTCACCGCCTCCCTTTCTTCTCCAGTTAGTGAGCCTCGTAATTTCAACAATATCTGTGCAGCTACCCACTCATCGTTTCCTATCTCTACAGTCTGCTCTTCTCTAATCCTCCCTTCCCCCATTGGTATCTTCCCATGAGCCACATATGGTGGAGGGCTGTATGCCGGATTTGAGTATCCTTCAGCCGCCCTTAACTGTCCTTCTATTTCTCCTAATTCTCTTAAAGGGTACAACCCTCCTCCCTCTGTTTTCACTCCCGGTGTTATGGGTATCTCATTGCTCAGTTCCTTTTTTATGTCGTCTGATTTATCAACCTTTTCTCCTCCCTGTCTTTCTTTCCCCGTATTCTTTGTACTTTCGCACTCCTTTTCCCCACCCGTTCCTTCTTTCTTAATCTCCTTTTCTTCCGGTGTTTCCCCCATAGTGAACATTCCATTTGGTCCTGGTCGAGACCCCTGGAACATCCTCCATAAGTTAAACACCTCCACATGGTTTGCCAACTTCTTCCCCTTGTATGTATTGTGCAGATGGTTCAGTAGTGAATGTTGGGCATATGGGTCGAAACTACCATTAGGCGGCCATGGTGTTAACATTTTGTTGTCTGTCCCCTGGGTCCACTCTATGCTGTACTTAATTAACTTCTCCCTATGTGGTGGCAGTGTGGTGCATATGTGCTGTAGTGGGGTAGTGAGGGTGTTCCCCCACCCTCCCGACCCTCTCCCGTATGACATAGTTGCACTCCCCTTTTTACCCTCCCCCTTACTAGCAGTTTATAATGTACAACCTTGTATTTCTTACCTCGCCCCGCAAGTGTGGGGACTTACGACAATCCTTTGACAAATTATGCAATAATAATAAATATGATGTTATATTATATTCCTTCCCCTACAGCCCCCTGCGGCCGAAGCGCACGCAGCCCCCTGCGGCTGCGTACCCCTTACGACGATCTTATACAGTCGTCCTGTTTCTCCATTCTCCTCCCCCTTTTACACTCGCCGTGGCCGGCGTTCTCCGTGCGCAGCCACGCCCCTTTCCCCTTCTTCTTTCGATCCACTGGTTTATAGTTTATCTCCGTATCAGCTACTTTATCATGCTTCTCTTCCCCACCATTCTCAAACCCAAAATCCCTTGTGCTCGCGATATCCTATTAAATCCCTACTGGTGACGTCACCGATTTCTTCGAGCTACTGGTATATTCTTGTTATGTTCTTTAAGTTCAAAATACACTTGCAATCTACCCCGCTAACCCTACAGCTGTCTTCCTGTCTCTCCTGGAACAAGGTAATCTCATCAATAATATAACCGGACTGCGCACGCTGCGTCGCCTCGCGTGTGATACGCCCCTCAACAGGAGGGCTTAACCAGCCAATTATCTTCCGTTTTGGGCAACTATGTAGCTAGCTACCGGCCACAGGGAAACGTCATCTACCTATCGAGTTTCTTGCTCGAACAATAGGGAACCTCATCTACTCATTGATCAATAAATGTCAAGTCGTAGGAAACCACACACACCCACCCTCACACTTAGTCGCACTTTAAGCCATCAGTTTCTTACGAGCGGCTGCACGTGATGTTTTCGTGCCCCGCCCCCTCTTTCGCGTAACGTTAGCCGACTGTTCTCGCACTCGTCTCACTACCATTCATTCCATTAGCAACGCTCAGTTAAACCTTCACCGCACATCTGGACAATACCTCCCTCCTCCTTTATTTACTTCCTCCCCCTCCCTCACAATTTCGCATTGCTTGTTGCGCGTGTCATGCTCACCAAGTTCTCTCGATGCAGGGCCGCTCGACTGCGTGCACCCTCCAAGCGGCTCGCCACCTCCCCTCGTCTGGACCACGTCTGGACACTCGCCGACCGCGGGCGGGATACTTCTCAACCGGCTCCCGAGGGCCAATATCCGGATTGCGCTGTCCGGTCTTCTCGCGGCTCCGCGATGGTCCTGTAGTCCTCAGAAGGGGGCAACGGCAGAGGGGGCCGCGCCGCCGGGCCTCCTCGCAACAGGAGTGCCTGGAAAAACTAAAAATAAAAGTTGATCTTAAACAGATCTCAGCAGTGCCTCCAACTTGTCGGGGGGAAATTCTGCCGGGGTCGGCTGGGCCGTCCGCAGACCTCCGGGCAGGGAGGCCCCAACTCCTCCCGTATATCCCAGATGAGATAGAGTATGAGACACACACAAGGAGCAAGGCGACTCTGCTGTTTATTATGCAAACGGCAGGGATGGGTCGAGGAGCGTACGCGTTCGTCCTGACACACACATAATCGTGGGGCTCGCAGGCCCTTTTTACTGCATTATGACGCGCTACTTGCGTCACTTCAGAAAGTTAACAAAAAACCTATCGCCACTCTTAATTGGTTACTTGAGTGGTAGGGTTAGTATAGTACACATATAGAGAATGATATTAGTGGACAAGGTGTAGTCAGGTGGTATATCTGGGTTGTCCCTATAATTGGATACATAAGAATTGTTACATGAAGGCTCCTGAGGATTGGCTAATGTTACTGACGTCTGAGATAAGAGCCCCATGTTCTGATTGGTGCATCCGTGAGCTCCCCAGCCTGGGACCACCATTGTTCCCAGCTCTCGGTGTACCTGTGTTTGCAACAATGTTTCAATATGGGTACGTGCAGACAATGTGAGGATTTATTCATAGGTGGAAGGCTGACCGCTCCCACTGTAGCAGGTGTCCATTGAGCCTTTCAAGTGTCTCGGCCTGTGTCTCGTAGTGAGGGACCCAGACGCCTTTTCTCTCCTGGGTTTTGGCATCTCGTCAGATTCGGCTTGGTCACGTGAGGCGGGACCGTGTTTGAGGCAGAATTCTGCACAATTAATATTGCTTTTCCACTGTGTGTCTGGTTTAATTTGTAGATATGACTTTAACGTTGGTACGCGGAGTGCGAGGTTGCAACATCGTGCCTTTGATGATTTGTTCTTGGATGTGGGCTTGCAACATTGCGACCTTGGCTGGTTGCTCCATCGGGTTCTTTCTGCAGGATCAGCAACCTGACTCTTGCTTGTTAATGCCCACGGGAGCTCTTGTTTGAGGCCTACTCGGGCCTGGTGCTTAAGTAGTCTGTTTGGTGCATAGGTGCTTTAGATTATAGTAGCATACATTTCCATGACCAGTATCGTGTTTCCATTATACCTCTCATGGCGGTAACGGGTTTCAAGGGAAGCGTGAGCAAGCGTTATAGATGAGTTCATGATGCATCTTGCGTTTCTGCATTCTGAAAGCCTATGTAAAAATAATAAAGATGCACGTCCGTGAATATGCCTGTCGCCTACGTCAGAGCACTGAGTATGTTCTTCGTGTAGATTGGTGTGGAAATGTTAAGTGTGTATACTTGTACAGATGTGCTTCCCGTTGTCTAGGTCGTCATGGCATCTCTAACGACGTGTGGTTTTTAATCTAGCTGATCCGAGCCGCAGGTGTCGGCATGGCCAGTGCGGGCTGTTGGGCAAGCAGGTGGACACATCCGTATGTTCCTGTACCAGGGTACCTGGTCGTCTGGTAAATGGACAAACTCTTCTCGCGGCGGGTGTCTGGGCCGTGACCCTCTAGGCCAAGCGCGAGAGGTGAAGGACGGGAGCCTGGTCTTCCATTCTCCCACTTCACTGCCTGTTCCATTGGCGGTTGCCCTTCGAAGACCCATAAAAAATCTGAAGGTACTATAATGCATGTTTTCCCTAAGACAATAGATCAGATAAGAGAATGGGTCCGATATTGCGGATATCCACCGTCTGAGCTTGAAAGTAGAGTCCTAGAAGTCTTTACGGACAAGAGGGGTGATCGATACTGCATCTGCAGCAGACACTTTAGCTCAGACATGTACTCCACATCATTGCTAATAAAGAAGAACACACCGCGAGCGAAGCGAAAATTGCTCTCAACCGCTATTCCCACTCTATTCGTCCACATCCCTCCACTGGTGAGTCAAGTTTACGGATTTAGCTCTCGGCCTTGCGGTAGTGTGTAGCATTAGCTAACAATAATTTCCCCATTTATGTATCCACTCAATATGAAGGCAGAAGATTCTCCATCCGTGTCGTTATTGCAGTCATCAGCCACTTCAAGCGCCTATCGGGTAATCTTACTTAGCTATTCTGCCACTGACTTGTTTTAGGCATGTAAATCAATAGTTTTAATTTATCGTGTAATTATTTTACCTAATGGTACACCCTAGTACTCGTCCTCTAGTCTCTGTTTTCAGTTATAATTATTGTTATCCAAAATAATGCAAGTACTGTCTTTCAGGGAGATGCTGAGGAGTCCAACGCATTGACGACAACCGTTGATGTCACTCAGATGCTCGAGGTACGTTTCCGGACAGTTCCATCGATGGAGATCATCAGATCTTGCATTCTTGTAGCGTGATTGTTACACACAATGTTTCTTTCGTTTTTAGCCATTGATATGTCCTTCTGTCGTCGCCCTCCTATGTGTCTTCTTTTTTCAATATTGTGTTCATTACTAATGAAAGTACTATGTTTCAGGGAGTCGATGGAGCATTAGTCCAAGAAGAAGGGGGAGCATGCAGTTACGGGTCGGCGCAACAGCTTGCAGAAGTGTGCACCGCAGTTACATCGTCCCTTGATGTTCTTATGCATTTCGAGGTATGGATACTGACAGTTTGATCAAGGGAAATCATATGACGTGATTACATCCGCTATACTTCCTTCTTTATTAACGCAAGTACTATGTTTCAGGGAGATGACGGAGCTTCTTCTACAAGAACATCACCCCTAGTAGTTGATGCAGATCTCTGGGTGGTGACACTTCCAACGATCGAGCAAATCGAATCATATTTAGATATCCATTATTTATTTTAGACAACTGATCATTTGTGCAGGTCTATTTAGATGAGCCGTTGACGCCTGCACAAAGTTTATGTTCTTTTTAACAAAATAGAAAACCATACTAATGCAATTACTGTGTTTCAGGGAGTTACTGAAGCATCATCTTCAATAATATCATCAATGGAAGTCTATGAGGAGCCCGAGGTATGGATCTTGACAGTTCCATCTAACTAGATCAACAATGCGTGAATAATTGTCGTTTGAATGTTCTACACAAAGCGTTCATTCGTGTTTTGCTATTGAGATGTACATGGGTATTGGTCCCCAAGTACATTTTGTGTTTTCAATATTATTATACATACTAATGAAAGTTCTATGTTTCAGTGAGTCGATGGAGCGTCAGTGCGTGATGGATGTGCTTATCATGAAAATATAGTCGTTGCAGCGCAAGAGGAAGTGGAGACATGCACACACGAGTCGGAGCAATAGCGTCCTGATGTTGAAGTTCGAGGCAAGAAAGTTTCAAAGAAAAGAAAGCAAAAGAAGGTTAGTGTCCTGGTCACTATATTCTGTTGTTTTTCACTGTTAATAGTTCAATACTGTAAGTTGTGTTTAAACTGAACATCCCTTTTCCAATCTGTCCTCTAGTTGCGAGTGGGTGTACGAACTAGATCTACACAGACAGTGAAGCGAACGAGAGATGTTGCTTGTCAAACCTTTTGGCAGGGACTTGAGACTGGAGATGCATCGTGCCAATGGGAAGAATATGAAGTGATTGACAACGGAGCTATACCACCACCAGCCATTGATAGTGAATGTCCTCCTGGTAGTTCGTATGCAGTCGGAGATCAATTCACAGAATCCACACCAGCAAAAACTAAGACCGCGAGAAAGTTGAAGAAATTGTTTTATTCACCCATCGCTGGAGAAGGAACAGATGTTGCAATGGAAGAGAATGAAGTGGACGACAATGAAACACCATCAATATCACTGAACATAGCGGAAGACGATATCAGAGATTCTACCTTTCATGTGAGTGACATGTCCTCAACGTTACAGGCCGAACCAGCTGGGATGCAGAGTGACAGTATAAGGAAAGAGGGCAAATTCATTGTATTCAATAGTTGTTTGATTGATGTTATTATTAGGATGAAATGTGGGCATTCGGTTGGTGGGGAAGTATGTGGGGAGCCATTGATTAATGTGACTCGTGCAATTCGAGGCACTAACCTTAAAATACATGCCACCTGTACAAAATATCATCCTTTCTCATGGTCTGCACAACCCATGCTGGGGCAACTGCCAGCTGGCAATCTACTTTGTGCAGCGGCCGCACTTTTTAGTGGTTCAAGTTTTAAAAAAGTTAGAGTATTTCTTTCAGTTTGTGGGAATCCATTTCATTGCGAAAACTCAGTTCTACAAACACCAAATCGATTATCTATTTCCAGCCATTAGCGAAGCTTAGAGAATGGAAAAAATGTCTATTGATAGTACATTCGCGGGCAAACGGTTCAGGCTAGCCGGTGATGGACAGTGCGACAGCCCAGGATTTTCAGCCAAGTACTGCACCTACCACTTTCAGGACATGGAAAGTAAGAAAATTGTGAGTTTGGTGGTCGTGCAGGTGTCACAAAGTACATCCTCAGTGGCCATGGAGAAAGTTGGCTTTGTAGCATCATTGCAAGAACTAAAATCGCGGGGAATGGTGATCGACCTGATAGCCACGGACAGACACGTTTCAATTGCCAAGACAATGAGAGAAGAGTACAAAAATATAAATCACCAATTTGACGTGTGGCATCTTGCAAAAACAATCAATAAAAAATGTCGGCTGCAGGTAAAAAAAAGATATGCAAGGTATTTCACAGTGGTCCAAGTCAATCAGCAACCATCTTTGGTGGAGCTCAAAAACATGTGGAGGGTCATTGGAAATTCTACTGGAAAAATGGCGGTCAGTAATGCTAGACTGTAGCAACGTTCACCGCTGGACCACAAACCAACATTTCCACAATTGTGAACATGGCCATTTGTCCACAGAGGAGGCACGGAAGAAGAAGTGGTTGATTCCTTCATCACCCACTCACAAAGCCATTGAAAAGATTGTATTTGATAAAACTATAACAAGAGATTTGAGGGGACTCACGGAATTCTGCCACACAGGAGATTTGGAGGTGTTCCACAATATGTGCCTAAAGTACAGGCCAAAACGATTGCATTTTGGCATGGAGGGCATGATAAATCGGACTCTTCTAGCGGTCTTGTCACATAACCATAATGTTGGCCGTCAACAAAGTAGGACGACCGGAACTTTAGGGACGCTTCGCTACAATAAGGCCTTCACTAAAAGAAGTAAACAATGGGTGATCAAACCCGTGTTTCAGGATATGCAATATGAGTTTATTGAGAGACTTATTGTTGATGTCCTAGATAGGCGCATACATGGAGTTGTGAACAAACCTGTGCAGGGGACAACTGCATTGCCACCCAACATTGCCTCTGTTCCATGTCCACCTAAAGCAGAGCTCATTGAGAAATACACATCACGGTTTAAATGATTGTAATTTGATTGTCTGTTCTCTCGAGTCTCCTCATGTTGCAGGCCCATTGAATATGTGTAGCTATGTAATGTGTAAATAAAAGTGATTGCTCAGTGTACATGCAATGTGTCTCTCCACCCTTGCCCCTCCCTTCACCGTGCAGTAGTGCGAACCACCCCACCCGGGTGTCACCTGTGACTTTGCTCTCGAGTCTCCTCATGTCGCAGGCCCATTGAATATGTGTAGCTATGTATTGTGTAAATAAAAGTGATTGCTCAGTGTACATGCAATGTGTCTATCCAACCTTGTTCATTTGCGCATTAAATTAAACCAAACAGTAATATAAATCATTTTTCAAAAAATATAGAATGTCTCCGTATTTATGGTTCTCTGGGGCTGCAAATGCACGCAGACAAAATGCAAAGATGGAGTGTAAATTTCAAGTCCTGTGAGATGGCCTTACACTGAATGTAGCTAACTAGGAATGTGTGCTCGTTCAAAGTGAAGGTCAGCTGCTTTGATTTTTTGCTCGGGTGCCGGAATGGCCCACGACTCAGTATAAGGTTCTATTGTTATTTGACCTTGACAGGCCGGGACCATCCCGAAAGACTTCTTTTTGGGGGTGTGGTGCAATAACGTAAGAAACGATAATGAATAAAATTTCAGAAACGAAAGCCATTTAATGTTCGTTCATTGGAAGAAATAACGTCGTCATAGAAGGAGTGGTATTTCGGGGCTGCCCTACGCACAGACACAATGGAAAATGCAAATATAATGTAAGTAACTCTTTAGATGAGTTTATACCGCAATTTAATTACTGTAGAGTAGCTTTAAAGACGGGTTAAGTTGTACTTGTTCGTTCTATGTGGCATATTGTTTTGTACCGAGCACTATCTTGAGGAGAACCATCTCCTTTTACGGAAGCACCTCAAAACCTTCCTCTTTGCTTCTGCTTTCTCTCTCCCTCTCCCCTGCTACAACTGGTCCACTGTCTGCGACCTCGGTCCTGGGCCCTTCCACTCTCCACCTGCACTGCCTCCCTGTCAACCCCTGCACTGGGGGACTGTCTCAGTATCCTACAGCCCCCCCTTGACGTATAATACCCAGTTGCACTGTCCTAGCTATGAAATAATTTCCCGACCTAATATATAAAATGAATAATTTTAATAAAGATCTGATGGTGAGACTAATTTCATTTTTTATGTTTTTCAAACAGGTACATCATTCATTATTGTATGTGTCACGAGTACCAGACACTGGCGGATGGCTTTTTTAACCGCCAGTTGCTTCTCCGCGTGAACAACGTTAGCACCCTGACCATTTTATGGGACGATCGCCAAGTACAAGTATGCCCTTACGCGGTACTAACGGCTAGATGCAACATACAGACCGTTGTGGTGGCCTAGTGCCTCGTTGTTGGAACAGCCATGCGATTATCAGTGCGACCGAAGAGCTTATTTTATCGTAAACCAACACCCTGTGTACTGCACACGAACATCGCTTGCCTCAAGACAAACTATTTTGGATCGAGAGCAAATAAAAATGCAAATCGCAGAATATTCTCTAAACATTTGATGTCCAATAAATGTACTTTGCCAAATGGACAATCTTGCCGTTTGCTTTTAAACCACAGTTTCATATTCCGAATTGTGGCGCTGTATTGTGAGATGATCTAAGACCCTGTGTACAGCAAAGGAACATCGCGTGCCTCAAAACAAACTTTTTGGAACGTGAGCAAATAAAAATGCAAATCGCTGAATATTCTCTAAACATTTGATGTCAAATAAATGTACTTTCCCAAATTTACAATCTTGCGGTTTGATTTAAAAGTACAGTTTCATATTCCCAATTGTGGCGCGCTGTGTTGTGAGCTGATCTGTGTTGGTTTCCGGGTTATGTGTGTAGTCGCGTAGAAGACGCCTGGGCGCGTTTGCCTACGCAGCACAGTCACGTCACGGATAGAGGCGGGGAATATGAATGTTTTGATAAAGTCTGTTTCAGGGGCGGGGGATTTGATTTAGTGCCGCAAAAGCAGGTGAGCCAGGGCGATGGGGGGAAATGATAGGATTATCAGAAAATGGCGGCTGATTTCGAGTGCGTTAATGGACGAAAAGTCGGGTAAGGTCCATAGGAAAGTTTTCTACGATCTACCGACAATAAAAAAAAAGTCCCGGAACTATCCTTTAATAAATAAAAGGGGTTGGGAAAATGCTTCGCTGTCAGTGCACTAGAGATTTTTCCCTACCTAAACTCAAAACTAAGAATGTTTCAGTGTCATAATGTCCAAAACAAAATTGTCCTGTGTCCACAGTACTATTCTGACCATCACATTCTAAAGAAATAAATCTTAAGGTTAAAAGGGTAATGTCTTTGGACTTCAGTGTTTCAAAAGTGTTCAAATGGTAAAAGGAATAAATAACTCCAACAACAGGTCTTTCAAGGATGGTGGTCCTTAATACACAGGGTGTCTCCTTTCCCCTGGACTTCTACACAGTTTCTTGAACATAACAGTTCTTGTCTTTCTCCTTCATCAGTACCAAAGTCATGTACAATTATCTTTGGCCTTTGGGTTGTCAGGATACCTGGTATACTCTCCTACCAGGGTTTATTTCTGTTGCCTTATATTCACACACTTGTGATTGCCTGGTGTACTCTCCTGCCAGGGCTTCTTGTATTCACACACATGTAATGCCTGGTGTGCTCTCCTGTCAGGGCTTTTTGTCTTCACATATGTGTAATGCCTGATGTACTCTCCTGCCAGGGCTTCTTGTATTCATATACAACTGTTAACTGTTAGCAGCCGAGCTCCGGATACATAGTATGAATATCCACACCTTGCTCAACTATCGTGCCGGCTGAGCTGTGGTTGAGAGAGGACTCGAGCTCGGTCCGTCGGAACACCGGAGAGGCGTTACGAACGGAACAACAAAAGAAAGAAAGAGGAAAAGAAATAGGTAAGTAAAAGGACAGAAAAGTAAGCACAGTCGAATACGCTCACAGCGAAGTTACACTAACGCTGAAGCGCCGGCTGAGAGAGAAAGACGGGAAAAATACTTACACGGAAGACGCCGAATAGAGTGCGTCGTGTAAGAAAGGACAGAGGACAAAGACCCTAATCACCTTACCTGAAAACCTGAAATCACCTCCAGTGTAGGGAAAGAATAGGAGGTAAGTAAGCATAGGAGGGTAAGTAACGGACTTGAAAGCAAAGGTAAGTTGAATAGCTAGATGCTGAGAGCGACTTGCTGGGCACGTAACGGGAACGATACAACACGCAGAGCGTTGCTATGGCCGCTAGTTATAGAGTACGTCGGCCATCTTGGAATAGACTAGACCAACAGAATGGAACAGGCCGCCATCTTAGTAGTACTTCCAACGACTAGCGATTCTCCAGGGCTGGTGCATGACACCTTAGTATAAATAACTGTAAAACACGCTTTAAGTGGACCACAAAGTCCTTAAGTGCATTTAATGCGATTTTGTGTGATCAATTAACTTCATGTCAAGCCCAATCTTATGTAGATACCTTGTCAATATTCAAAAATTCTACCATTCTCATTAGGAATAAACACAACCATGTATTTAATCAAGCTATCCAACAAGCAAAAAAAGTCTTTTGTAAGGAATTGCGAACCACTAGATGCTTACCTCTGATTGAGATGATCAAAGCTTGTAAAATCATCAAATCTCGCTTTAGAACTTGGGTCAGATCGCACAAAGGAAAATTGTTCCAACAGGATGGTGAAGCATTTCTGGTTTCTAACTTAACTAAAAACTCAGCTGAAATTCGGCAATTATTAAATTTGAATACAACTACTAATCAATTTGTTTCGCAAGCAAACAGAGTTTCAGAGATCGAATAGATTGCTCACTTTACAACTTTATATATGGATAAGTCTTATGACGTTTTCCATCATGAAACACAATCTAATTCCTGGAACTTGGAATGCTCTGAAGCGATTATTGAAGAACTCATAGCAAAATCTTCTTCCTCTAGAGCAGCTGTACCGGACGGAATTAATAATCAAATGTTGAAACAACGTCCTAAACACTGGGCCACCATCCTCAATAATATTTTTCAACGCATCATTCGTACAAAGAAAATCCCAGACTCATGGCGTACATTGATCATAGTACCAATCTTTAAAAAAGGTGATCGTAGCATTCCATCCAATTATCGACCAATAGCTCTCCTAGATTCTCCTGGCAAAATATTGAACCGCCTAGTACTTAGAGACTTCAACAACTGGTCACAGTCATTTAATGTTCGGGATCGAAATCAAACAGGATTTGTTTCTGGTCTTGAGACTTCAGTTAACCTAATGGTAATAAATGCTTTGAAAGAACAAGCAAAAAATACTAACACGTCCCTGTTCTTTGCGTTTATTGACTTAAACGCAGCATTCAACTCTGTTTCAAAGGTGAAGCTGATTGAGAAATTAGTTAAAGCTCAGTGTCCACAGGATCTGATTGACATCATTTATTTGTTGCACTCTTCAACTTCTATTCAGGTCCGTCTGACATTCGAGGGCCGCTGTCCGCCGTGATACGAACTGCAAGAGGCCTGAAGCAGGGCTGTATTTTGGCCTCGGCCTTATTTAATTTTTTTATTCATGACGCCAGAAACATCTTTAATCACATTGCGTCTGATTCACCCAAATTAAACACAATTCCAATACAGGCATTATGGTATGCCGATGATCTTGTTCTCATATCTAAAACTCCAACAGGGTTACAAAAACTATTATCTGTTATAACTATGTATTTTGATGAAAATGAATTATCAATGAATGTCAAAAAGTCACAAATTGTAGCATTTACTCCTAGACCAACACACTGAAATCAATTTGTATGGAGAGTGAAAGATATTATCTTAGATATTGTGCCTTACTATAGATATCTGGGACTACCCTTTGAAGGTAACAATTCTGCCCCAGTACATTCAAATGTGCTACAAGTTAAGCATGTGCCATATCGCAAACAAAAATAATATTATACAAGTATGGTACATTTACCATCAATCCTGCACTTGTGTTTTGGCAACAGAAAGTTTCCCCTGTGTTGTTATATGGACTAGAATTGAGAGTAATAACGTCCCCCAATTTCTTGAATAAATTGGAGGCCATATTTTGGAGACAGATTCTTAAAGTACCACAATCTACTCCCGGAGTTTGTTTGCGATATGAGTTGGGCCTGGTTTCCCTAAGTACGAAATATCATTGGCAATTATGTATCCTCTTCCATAAATGTCTTGTCAACACTAATGAACAATCAATTCTAGCAATTCTAGCGTCTCATTTATTTACGTCAAATCATGTTTTCATCCAGAAATGGACAAGATATGTTTATCAAGTATTATTAATGGCAGACGTGGATTTGCAAATGCTTATATTTAATCCAGTAAGAGCGAAAAAGAAAATCTTCCTCCAAGATTGGATTCTAACTCGCTCTTTATGCTTGCAGTATAAGCACTTTAAGTGCTATGCTGACAAGAGAATGGGGGTTGTAGAACCATATTTGATCAGAACACCGTCCCCACAAATTTGCATGGCCATGGTAAAAATGCGTTTCAATCTTTGCGTTTCAATCTTTGGGTCAGCAAATTTTTGTAGATTTTGTTGTGATTTGGCACAAAAAGAAACATTAGAACATCTAATTATAGAGTGCACAGCGCTGATTCCATTGAGAAACACGTTGTTTGTGAAACATATGTCCTCAGTTGCAAATGTTCAGCCTGAATTCAGAGGGGCTTTTCTTCTCAATTCTACCAAGACAAGTCTAAATATAGCCCTGGCGAATTTTTTCACTACTTTGTTTCATGATAATGAAATTGGCTAATAGGCAAATGTTAAGTTTTTTAGATTTTATGTCATTTATGACTCTTTTACAATAGTTATGTAAATTGTTAAGAATATAAGGCTGTAAAAAAAACTATTGTAGCTGTTTCCCTTCTGTAACCTAGCACTTATGCAATTGATTGATATTATGATAAGCTTACAATTGTCTAAAAAGATCTCTTCTTTTTTCCTTTTCTTCTTTCTTCTATATTTATTATTTGTTATTGTAATTACTATAATATATTTAAATGTTTTCCTTTTTTTATATATTAATGGAAAAAAGTAGATTTCTGCTAAATTTCCCCAATTTTTTTTTTTTTTTACTTTTTAAGGAACCAGAGCCAAAAGAGGTTTGGGGAATTTTGGGGGGGAGAAACGCATGTCCAGTTGGGAAGGAGGGGTCTTGCCCTGTAATGTGAGGACTTGACCCCCCTACTGCCCAGGCCTCCCCTTCCCAAACTCCGGGGATTGGGCTGGTTTTCTGGTGTTTTATTGAAAAGATGAATTATGAAGACTTATGTTTGTATTACATTGTAAAGGTTTGTTTATTGTATTCAGATCACAAACCAAATACAATAAAAAAAAAATGTAAAAGAAAGATTCAATAGTCCACTTTGGTCCAAAGAAATAACATGTGAAGTGCTCCGAATTCATTCACTGGGGTTCTACTTGTGGTCTAGCTACTGCATTTAGTTTTTTGAACGACCCAAAGAAAAGTGTCTTGCTTATGGAAAAACTAAAGTGTCTTGCTTATGGAAAAACTGCCTTTGGGTGGAACAAATGTCATTATAGCTTTAGCCACAGCTGGTGGCCATATGTGTGAGTGAAAGATTGAATAAGTGCTGCCAAGGAGGTTTGGGAGAAGGGCTTTGGGCTGCCTCAAACTGTTCAGAGGAGTGCTCAAGAGAGCTGCTCAGATACGCTAAACCTGGAAGGTGAGCCGAATTATTTGCATGGCTGGCTGCCGGGGTCCAGCGTTGCCCCATTTATGGGTTCCTAGACCTAGCAGCAAGGGAACACATGTTTAACACTTGACATGTTGATCTGCATGGACCACCACTTAACAGAAAGCTTGAATTACCAAGGCGAAGGCACCATTGTGTCCAAGATGGGTCAGTCTATGCACGAGGGACTGCCTGACACACCCCGTGGTATTGCATTACCAGCCCCTACAAGAGTTTGATATAATACATTTTGGGATCAGGACCATTTTCCGTCCAGTAGAGACTGGTAGCTGATGTTTAGAGGGTTTTAAGACCTCTAGTTCTATGGGGAGAACCTGTGTAGGCCTTGCTCCCTGTATAAAAATCCTTAACATGTTGCTCGTAGTCTGATGATCTGATGATATCGTTTGAGGCATCGGCTTGAAGCTGGATGATGTGGACAATGGTCTAGACTGGGTGAGGCAAGAGGGGCAGGTCCCAATCTCAATGCACCAGGGTCCAACCTGCAGTTTGGTCTGTAGCTCAGCAGGGTTCAGAGCCGGTACTGACAGCTGATCAGAGTGCATATTTTATTGTTTGATGCAAAATTAACAACTTTGATTTTTTGGGGGGAAACTGCAATTCTTATGCACATTACATGCAAAGACAAGCTGCATGTCTGTGTCAAAATGATTACAAGTGTGCAGCATTATCACAAAACCTTTTCTGAGGTGTCTTGAAAGTAGTATAATTCATTGGATATGATCTTGTCCCATGCCAGCTATGGAATAATCATCCAGGCCTGCCTTTTGGGCTCTGTCTCAATTCCCTCACCCCCACCGCCTGACCACAGGTGTGTGCGAAAAGATAACCATGGGACTAGATGCTGCTCGCTCCCCATGATGCCGGGTCCAGGGTTGATGTGGGTATAATATGTTGGTCACCGCTCTAACACTTAGGTGAAGGGGCAGGGGCTTGCCACATCAGTCACAACAAGGCATTTGGTCGTTTAAAAAAAAATCCAAAGTAAAGAAGGAAGCATAGCTGGTAATACAAGTTACTGGGGGCACTTGAACTCTGACCCCGTAGTGGAGAAACATGTTCCCTTTTTCTCAAGCAAAGTATATTTCCCAAATAGCAACAGTACCATTTTCTGGGTTACAAACCAACAGGTTTTTCCCAGACAGAGCTAGCGCTGGTCCCCACCACTCAGCATGGAGCTCCGAAGCTTCCACCTATGTGCATGTATCTGAGAGAAAATGGCAAACCAGATTTTTATAGACTAGATTCAGAGAACACGTTCCTCATAAGAACACACCTGAAGTAAAAGGCTTGTTAATATCCGGGCAATTCCACACTAATTAAAAGTGAAAAACTTCACCAGGCGCCTGGCTCAAGAGCAGAGGGGCATGGGCATAAACCAGCATAGGAAGTGGCGCCCCCAGGCATTTTTCATTGGGGTGGCCTGATGAGGTTTCTGGGGTGGCACATGCATTGACTCTAAGAGGCAGGCGGGGGCACATGGAGGGGCCAGCATTTTTATAAGGGTGGCCATGGATGCCCTTGGCCACTCCTTGGAGGCACCACTAAGCATAGGGGTGAGAGTTTGGAGAAACAGGTGTGAGAAAGGAGAAGCTGGTCAGGTGGATGAGGCTTGGAGTGAAAGGAGAAGCAGAGGAGCAGATGGAGAGAATGTGATCTGAGATGCTTTTACCTCCTATTGGTAAAAGGATGAGCAAAGAAGCAAGCAGAGGAGGTGGTGAATGGAGGAGCAGAGGAGCAAGTTGAGCAAATAGGATCTTAGGAGGGAGGGGTGGAAGGGGGAGCAGAGGAGCAGGAGAAATAGGTGGCTAAAGGAGGAGTATAGAAGCAGGAAGAGCATGATGTAATGGAAGCGGGATCCGATGAGTAGGTGGAGGGAATGTGATTTGAGGATGACATTTGTGAAATGAGTTGATTAGCAGAAGTGGTGAGCAGGAAATTCACAGTGGACTGCACAGGACCCTGAGAAAAGGTAATATACCAGAGATTAGGTGACATGCCCTAATACCCCCGGCCTTCATACTTGCATATGCCGGCTGAGTTAATACCTTTCCAGCTATGGTGGTCTAAGGCCTGGTAAGATCTATGAACCACTGTCCATCATTGGTTACCTACTCAAACGATCTTGAAACCAAGGCCCACTAACTAACCCACTAGGGAATCCCCCAGATACTGCCAATAGGAGACCCAGAAATACTCCAGAGAACAATTAATTACTTTATCAGAGCCAAGAACCCCAAGGACTGTGAGTGATGACAGATTGATAGCAAGACAGACTTAAAGACCTTTTGGGAATTGGAGAGAGATATTTCCTATTTCGTTTTCTCTTTAAGAGACGAGACTTTGTTTTGTGTTACATCATTGAATCTATTTGAACAAGAATCATACACAATTGACACGTGTGGAAAAACTGGTTTATTTCCTAAATTTTTCCCTGTCCCAATGAATCAAAATTGTAACAAAACGTCAGCAAAATCCAGTGACTCCCAATACTATTTGCCTTAGAACTCTAGGGAAGGGGAGGGAACTTTGGGAGTTGGAGGGAAAGGGGACTCTGGGCAAAGAGACCCTACCAGTACCTTCTAAGAACCTAGCATCATATTTAAGATATGTTTAAGCCCCCTCTCCTTTAACTTGTGAACCATTATAACATTATGATAAAGTATTGCATAAAACCACTGGGTGTTACAAATTGGATTGTCTCATGATGACAGCTTGCATTATGTTGTATTCTGGTACTTGTAGTCCTGTATTTATAAACTGTACAGGAATGTAAAATGCTAACAATGCCAGGACTTGGAGAACCTGATTGAAGAGCTCTGTTTCGTCATACTTGCTATAAAACAAGACTTCTGGTTGTGGCTTGTCTGTTTTAGAATGTGTACACTAGCAGTTGTTTTGCATGTAGACTATTGTGGTGCAGTAGAAGAGAAAGCATTTACCAATTTATGTCTGTATGTATGTATTTCTTTTTTTTTATTTTTACTTTATTTAACCCAAGGGTTTTTAAAAGAGTTGATTGTGTTTCATTTTCTATCCGGTTAGTTAACCGTTTGTCCATTTTCTTCATCTATCGTCAATAGAATCAGTTCTAAAATGTTCGCTGTGGCCGTAAACCCAGGTTGTTGGTCCGCCCCCAATTAGTCTAGGCCACCAGACCTCTTCATCAAAGATGTGAGCTGTAGCTAAAACAGGCCTCAGGTACAGTTTTCTGATGGATTCAACTCCGTGGCACGTTAAAAGGAGGTGCCTCAGTGTTTCTACTGTAGAAGAGTCTTTACAAAATCTGCATTTGTTTGAATTTGCCATACCTTGGATCTTCAAAATTTCATTGGTATGTAACAAGTTAAGGCGAGCCCTTAAAAAGGTGCACCTCAACTTTCGATTAGGATATTTTTCAACGAATGGTTGTAAAACGTGATGTTTTTGGTTCATGGGCGGCAAATGCGAAACCAACTTGTATGATGCCGCTTGATCGCAGGTGGTAGCCCAGTCAAGTTCATTTAATTTTTTGTGAATTTTCATAGGGTTCTCAAATAATTCTTTTTTGGAACACTGGATCAATTTCAGTTTGTTTTCTTGTTCTTTGTACCAGTGATGTAGTCCCATACATCAGCCTCTTCAGCCTCGTTATTTATCATTTCAAGTAGCTTTGGGCGATCTTCCAGCAGAAGCTTCCTAAACAGCTTCATAGAGTTTCTTTCCACTATTGATAATAGTGAAAGCTGGCTCATTTCTCGTCTTAATAAAACCATTGGCGTTGAACTAGGTAGATTCAGGGCTTCCCTCCAATAGTGGCTCTCTAATTTAAGCCAGATGTTTTTGGTATCCCTGGCATTGCTTCAGAACCATAGACAAGTGCTGGAACGACCTTGGCTTTGTAGTAGTTCACAATGGGCGTTAGAGAGAAATGACCGAACATCCGGTCTATCGCTTTTGCCTGTGAAGTTAGGCTCTTTGTTTTGGTCAGCAGGTGATTCTGCATAGCATTTTCGTTTAGAGAATTATCAACCGTTATGCCTATGTATTTAAATTCGGCGACATTCTCAATGCATTCGCCCTCTAGGTTCCAGGCAAAGGTGTCGCCTTTTTCTCTTCCCTTTCCAAAAAATAAAATGTTGGTTTTCGACTTGTTGATTTCCAGATGGTTATCTGAGATGAATTCAGCGAAGTTGGTCAGCTGACGCTGTAGCCCAATAGCTGTTTGATCAACAAGGATAACATCATCCGCGTACAGAATTCTTGATATTTTTGTGTTACCCAAATGTGGTGTAAAACCTCTGACGTTATGCTCTGTGTCCTTGTAGTCACCTATAAAGCTCAGAAAAAGCGCTGGGGCCAGCGGGCAACCTTGTTTGACCCCCCGATTTTTCATAATCTCTTCCGTTAGAGAACCTTCCTGGTCGAGCCGAACTTGTATTCTTGTTGCCGTATGGAGTGCAATGAGTGGCTGTAATATGGCCGCTAGACAGTTCCACTTTCTCAGCTTCTCCCAAAGTCTTGTTCTATCGACTTGGTCAAACGCCTGACTTAGGTCGATGAAGGCCATATAGGTTTGGGGCCCCCCCGCTAAAGACTTGCTCTTTAGGATGCTCAATGTTAAGATGTTTGTGTTGGTCCCCACATTCTTTTTGAAACTAGATTGAAAAGGATCGTTGCAAGGTGCCTCTTTTGCCCAGCAGAGATCCATAGACTTTGCCAATCACGTTTAGGAGAGCGATGGGACGAAAGTTTATTGGGCCGTCTTTCTTTCCTCTCTTGTAGATAGACACTACAACCGCAGTGGTCCAAGATTAGGGTAATACCTTCGCTGTTGTTGATCTACGAAATACTTCGCGAATAAACCCGGCCCATGCCTCAGGATGCTCTTTCAAGTGCATATTTGTCAGGCCATCGGGGCCTGGGGCCCTGGAATTTTTCAATTTTTTTCAAAATTTCCACGATGTCTTCATGGTCGTGGAGCTCCACGCTGAGCGACACCCTTTGGTCCTGTATAACAGCAGTTGGTACGGATGGATCGAAAAAAAGCTTTTTGAAATGGGTTGTCCAGGTATCTTCACCAATACCATTAATTAGTGCGTCTGTAGTGGTTTGTTCTGTTGAGTTAATAAACAAACAAGCCTCAATATTTCTTCCGAATCTCTTTGGAACAAGGAGTGTCGGTACTCTTTAAGCCACAAATTGTATTTTCTCTTTTCAAGAATCAGTGCTTGTTTGTTTACCTGAGAGCTATCCCTTGTGAAAGCCCTATGCAATTTCCTGAGTAGGCGTCTTCTAACAACCAATACCAGATCGTAATTATGCACATGTTTTTCAATGCATGAATCGTTGTTCGATGTTGGTTTTTTGAAGATGTTGAGGAGAGCGCCATAGTCGGGTGGAATACCAACGTCACCTGCTGATCCTAACTGAGCATATTTGCTAGTTAGAGTGTTAACGTTGTTTGCACTCAAAGACAATCGATTTCCTTTCACATTAACTTCCACGTCATATTTGAACGTTGCTTTTTCAATCTAAATGACAGGCCATGTTGTACACAATAAGTTGTGATTGCTTGCCGTGTTTTTAATGATGGTGAAGGATGTAATGATCGCCAGCAGGGTGATTGAAACATAGATATAGGGCCTCATTACACAGTAGGCAGTAAACCATGGCGCTACTAGCGCCATGGTTCATGCCGGTAATTTACCGGTACTGCCCTGGAGGAAAGGGGAATTACCGCCCTATTCCAAGGTTGGGAAGGCGGTAATTCCTCCTTCCTCCATTGCCCTTCCCCATTCCCAGTTTTGTCCCATAGGGCATAATGGGAATGGGGAAGGGGCTAATTACGGTACCGCAAATTGCGGTACCGTAATTACCACCCCGGTCCCTTTGCAGGTTCGTTTTTTAACGCCTGCTAAATGCAGGCGTTAATGTACCAACCCACAAAGGGACCTCATAGTAAGGCGGTAAGGGTTTACCGGTACCGGTAAAATACCGGTACCGGTAAACCCTTACCGCCTACCGTGTAATGAGGCCCATAGTCTATTGTAGCTGATGAAGTACGACCTTCCCCTGATGGAATGCGATTTACGCTGGCGAAAATGGTATCGAGATTAACAAGTTCTTTCGCATTCGTCAGCGAGGTCCATTTTTTACCACGCGATTCAGCTTCAGTTTTGGACGGTCTGCAGGACTTCATTCCACAAACTGCATTTAGATCACCACAGATGTATAAGTATGGTTCAGAGAGGTCAATATAGGCTCTGTCAATATCATTCTCCACCATGTACAGGAAATCTTGATCTGAGATGGAGTCCGGATTCCAGTAGACATTGATGATTATGGCTGAGGTTTCCACTATTTTATCCAAGACTTCGTTCCAGCAGTTCCATTTCACCTGGACAGTTAACATGAAGAAGGATGCTGTCAGAATTATACTCAGTGTCATCCCCTTCCCAATTCGTATCGCGGTTAACAGGCCCGAAGATGGTCTACCTTTTAGTCCTTTTTTAGCCAGGGCAAAAGCAATTTCAAACCCGTCCAGGACAGGCTTAGTTGTGAGCCATGTCTCCTGCAGACATAATATGTCAAATGCGGCCAAGTTTACGTTGCCCGGACTTGTAAGGTGTGCAAAACCTTGTGTGTTCCACGAGCCTAACTTAACCATTGTGTTGATTGTGGGCAGTGTCATGACCACCATTAGTTTGTGGACAGGCATGGATTGTTATTTTCTTTGAGGAGCCAGCGCTTTGGGAAGCCACGCCCAAAGATTTTGTAGGGGATTACATTTTTCCCTATCGGTGTGCTGTTTGTTGTTTTTTGTCACGTTTTGCGTACATGTTCTTTTGATTAATGTAAGCGGGCCACAAGGTGTTCTTTCACTTTTCTTGTCCACCTCCTCCTGACATTCTTTGTGATTGTTCACAATCGAGGGAGCTCTTTCTGGTTTTCTAGCTGGAGCAAGATCTCTTCTCGCCATGTGCGGACTGCTTGTCGTCTCCATTGATTTAGTTGTTAGTTTCTCTTTCTGGCGTTGCTCAGAGGAATTTTTCTATTTTTCTACCTCTGAAGAGCTAATGTACTTGGTATTTTGTTTCGATTTCCCTAAACTTGAGTATTTTCTGGTGGTCGTTAGTGATTCCTTGTGTTGCTGGTGTCTCTCAACATCGGTTTCTCTTAGATCATATCCAAGTTTTAACAAATGTCTCAAGGAATCACGCAGCTTCTGTTTGACAGATCGAGAAGTAATATATAGATAAGTGGAGGCCTGGCGACCTTCATGAAATGGCTCTACTATTTGCAGGTCGCTTGATTCTACTGATTTGAGTTTGGGAATGCTATGTAGCAAGTCGATCACCGTTCTTCTGTTAACTCGACTGTTGTGTATTTGTTCAAGTTTAAAGGCAGGGTTTGCCAGCTTCTTTGAGTGGGTTCTTGATTTAGGTAAGGCTTCATCTCGTGTATCCTTTTCATACCCATTTGATCTACTGTTCTTTCTACCATCATCTCTCCTGGTAGTTCCCGCCTGCCGTTCATGTTCTTTTTTCCTTAAATCTTGTGGGCTGCTTGGTTTCCTCCCCCCACTGTGATTCAAGGATTTAGATGATTTCGAAGAATAATGCCTTTGCTGGCCTTCACTGGGTTTGTTGGTTACCTTCACCCGCGTCGGGTCTGAACCCCATTTTTCAATTCGGGCCACCTTCCTACAACGATCCTCCAATGACAAGAAGTGATGTTGATCTTCAGAATCCATTGCCCTTGACTCTGGTTGGCATTCCACATTTTGCTCGTTCTGAATGTCTCTTGGAGAGATGTCATCTTCATTAATTACGCAAGTTCCCTCACAATGCTGGCTCAAATTTTCTAAAGCTTCCTCCATCAGGAGGTCCTCGGTAGTTTTAAAGATGTTTGAGGAATTGGATGTCTGCAATAAATCAATGCAGATAGATGATACACCTTCCTCTGTACGTTTTGAGGTTTTGCTGCTTTGGACTAGGTTGCCGTTTGACTTTTATTTCGCTCTGTCTTCATGCCTGGTCTAAAGACCAGACCCTTTTCTGGCACTGGTAGGCAGAAGACTAGTTGTTTCTCGTTTCTCTGTGTTGGAGGATTAGTGGGTTTGCACTCTGCAAATATAGGAAATTCTTTATTTGCTGCTGTCACGCTGGCCTTCCTATGGGGTTTTTCCAGGCCAATCAGAAGTATTAGATCTTTATCTTCACATACACAATTGTGGGGCTTCTTCCCCCCCAGCAGGCGACATCCTGTGACCATCGCTTCATTATCACTCGAAGACTTACAGCTTGCCTCGGATGCTTGAATGACATGCTGTGAGGATGAGCTTAACTTGTTGTTACTCGTGGTCGTTTTACATGTCTTAGAGACTTGGTTGACGGATTGAGGGGAGGGGCTTGACTTGTTTGAAAGCTTCTCCAATCCGTCTGGCGTTCTCAAAGGCAGTTGGCAAGGTATGGATTTAATGATCGACATTTGACATCCTACCTCATTGGTGGTCACTAGAGTTGCGGAAAAAAGTTCTTCCGTGTACATCGGTCGGTGTGAGATGGCGTGTTCTCTTGCTTTTTCTTTTTCTAGTGCTGCAATGTAGCCCTCCAAATAAAGCAATTTGGAGTGCATCATTACTGAAATGGTGCTGTGATCTTTTAAAGTATTGTTTATAGCCTCATACAATTTTTTAAAAGGTGCCAAAGCAACGGTTACTGCTGACATGATTGTCAGAATGTCAAGTTTTTTCTTTGGTGATTCAGCCGAAGAGGATTCCGCCAGTTCACTACATCTTCTATCCATAAGAGGTGCAGATGCCATAGGTAGACGTAGGTCCTTTTTTGGTGGTTTTAGACAGGCTGAAGTAATGGGCGGAACTGCATCTTTTCCTTTTTCTTTCAGATCCTTGAAGATCTCGGCTTCCACTTGTTGTATGTATGTATAGTATTTATAACATGCAAACCTAGGTACCAAGCAATTGATTGCTGTGCAAAAAGAGGGGAGAATGCAGAGCAAGAACACTTGGGAAGGCCGGGGAAGATGACGACTATTATTATGGTTCATCTCATGGGGCCAGTCACACATTGATGTAGATCTCCAGATCTCTTTGTTTACCCTGTGTGCATATGTTCAAACACATAAAAATTAAATAATCCAATTAAATTAATGTATCTCCACTAGTTTATGGGGATCCCTTCCCTGGGCCCATGTGTGTATTGCGCAGGCCCATACATACTGTAGCGAGAATCTGGATGCACCGATGGATACGAAGTATGTAGATTCCACTTTGCACTCCAGATCTTCAACATTGCAGTCAGAACGTCACTAGTAGCATGCCTTCCATGGTCTGATACTATGCACTGTGGTAACTCAAAGCAAGTCCGACGGTAACCGTGCCGGTAAAACAGGCAGGTTGCCGCTGGACATATAGATTTTACTGGCACCTGGCTTGCCGGTAACATCGTAGGATTCCAAACGCGCCAGTCCGGGAAGTCAGCCGCCGGTAACATGTTATGCCCCATTCCTATAGAGTCCCTGGGAGTGGGGACCATGGAAGCACCAGCACCGTTAGTAACGGTGCTGGTGCTTCCGTGAAAGTCTGCCTACCGTGGCCGTTGTGCCTGCCAGGGCCTGACCTGTTCGGCATAGTGACTCCGGCAGGCATAGTTGTACTTTGCCGGTCCGGAAACAACGGGGCTGGTAAACTTACTTAATGAGGCCCAATCTGTGGTTAATTAATGATTATGCTCCAGTTCAGCTTAGCAGTTTGGAGCTGGGAAGCATTGTACCTATTTTGTCATGAGGCATATGATAGGGACCGGCCCAACTCGCCATGGCTATTTGCCCGCATTTTTCACACTGACATTTTGCTGCATATCTTCCTGGCATTGTTATGAGGGGGGTGATTTAAGGAATTTCGTTTTTAATATGTAAGGATATGGGAAGGAGTAGGGGAGGGCAGAAGGAAGGGTATGGAGGGCCTGTTCCCCATAAAAAGGGCACATAAATGCAGGAAACCCACTGCAGTGAGCTGCCCCCACCGTGAGCTGTACCAGATCCACATGAAAGTGATCATGTTTATATTTCCTCTGGATGGCCCTAAGAAACCAGTCTGGTAATCTGTCACACAACAGCCAATCTATAACTCAGCAGTGGTGCTCTGAGCCATGTCGGGCTAGGCTAACATTGTGAATATAACAAACATGCTATAGTGGAAAGGGGAATGCCTTTATATATGTGGGTCCAGGCTGCACATTTGCTGAGCATTTCACATGTTTTTGTACACACGAAAGTGCAGAGGTTATAGCATCGTGGGCATGGCGTATCACAAAACAACAGAATGAAGTAGGTACTGCACACTGAATGCATCCAGATTTGGGGTTTCTGATTTTTTAAAAACCACTATAAATTAGACTTTACATTCTTTTCCCTTGGAACAGCCCCAATCTTGGACTACTGATCGGACTGTTTATCTCTCCATTTCATTATGTATCCCTGGGCCTCATTCCGAGTATGGCGGTAAGGGATAGCGGCCACCGCTAACGAGAGCGGTGGTGGTAATCCCTTACCGCCATACTCCGAGTTCCCTTTGCGCCATGGAGGTTTTAACACCTGCTTTCAGCAGGTGTTAAAAACCATGGCGCTAAGGGACCTTGATGTTAATTACGCCACCGTAATTTACGGTGGCGTAATTAACGCCTTCCCCACTCCCATTATGCCCTATGGGGCAAGAATGGGAATGGGGAAGGGTAAATGGGGATTGGGGAATTACCGCCCCGCCAACCTTGGAATGGGGCGGTAATTCCGCCATCCACCAAGGCGCTGCCGGTCCGGGTACGGCGTCAACCAAGGCGTTAATAGCGCCATTGGTTAGCGCCGTACTCGGAATGAGGCCCCCTGTCTTCCTTTTTGGTGCGAGCCTTAATCTTTTTTTCCAAATCACAGGAATTCCATATACAAGACCGATGTCATCAACAGCTTTTATTCATTTGCCATGTTTCATTATAGTTTTGTTTAAACATAACATTCCCTCCTTTTCTTTTTAGCTGGGTAAACATTCACCAAAACTATTCTAGAGTAAATAGACTCTGCAATAACTTTTACAACTTGAAGGATTGCCTCGGGTCAATCTTAAAACACGTTGAGTGAACTGAATTAACCCATACATTTAATATCCCTGCCACTACTTTGTCTTTCTCGTCAATTAAATGACATGAACATCCATTCACATGTACAGTGGACAATTATTGACATGTACGTTCTGAATTCTCTAAATCATCTTCTGGCCATACCAAACTTCTATAGGGAATATTGCACAAAATCCATGATGTCACCTTGGTGTTTGGTAATATTCCTAATTTGTTTTTTTTTGCTTTGCAAATATTGTAATGATTGATGTGCAGTCTCAACAATTATGTTTTCCCCTTGAAGGTCTCAATACTGAACTGCTGATATAGCACTGTAGGCAGCAAAGCTTTTTACATTGTCCACATTTCCTTTCCACAGGCCATGATGTTTTGCTAGGATATGCAATGGCTTTGTATTGGCCGTTTATGTTTTTGTGATGATGCAGTCGCTACACAAGACTTTCAGAACCCTGTCTCCAAATCAGTCTTGTTAAATGTGATAGGGTATACCAACAAGGTGATAGAACTAAATTGTGCTTGAATGTGTCCTGTGCTTGGCATTAGGGTGAATCTCATTCCCATTTGGCACCTTTAATTGTTGCATGCGTTGCTTTGTTAATTCTGCATAATCTTCAATTACTCTGTGGCTGTAACTAGCTAATAAACATCTGACCTCTTTAATGGTCTTAAAATATTTTTTTAAACACAATCTCAATCGTTTCCTTCTGGGGAATGAGGCCATCAGCAGTGACTACATGTCAGATGGTGGAGGTGGGGATTAGAGACCAAGGAGACCATGGTGGTGCTTGAAAAGAACTGATGTGCTCCTGGTACCTCTTTTCTCAAACTTCATTGCACCCCCCATGCCCTGCCCCTTGTGTTTTGTTTCTGTTACTTTGGTCATGGAGATACATATTTAAGCCCCAGTATCGACAGAATTCCTTTGTATCTTGGGCTAATATAAGTACCTGTTTAGCTAGGATCAATGTTGTGAGTAACCAAAGGACGTTGGTCTGTGAGTAGGGGCACATTTATTTCTGCTTGAGGATGAACATATGATTTCGACTTTCAGATTCTAAAATTAAAAGGAAACCCTTTTAATTTAAGTGAGCTTGGTGGTAGCTTTCTCATATTTAGGCAATTTGGGGGTGTTTGCTTTTTAATGAATCTTTCTGACTTACCTAGTACAGATAAACTATTTATGGGATTGGAATACGTTTCTCTGTCCCAGCTCTTGTGATTCCAGTAGACTAAATTCCAGTAGACTATAAAACAAAATGCAGAATTCATTTCAATGCAATTTAAATCAACATGTGGTATCCCATGTAAGAAGGCTGGCTTCAGCACGTAGAGGTATTTTTCAGACGACCTTCACTCCCCTTCCTCTCCCTCTCCCCACTTTTCTGTTATTGCACTTGCACGCTCCGAATTGTCTCTTGACCTAGCAGGAACGTTATTGTTTGTCTTCGTCCCTGTTCCCCTCCTCTCCCCCTCCCCTAAATTCTTGGTTAATGCACTTGCACAAATCGAATGTTTGAAGACCTAGTCGGAACGTTATTGTTTTGTTTTCTTCCCTATACCTTCCCCTCCTTTGTCTTGATGTGCCTTGAAACACCATTTTGCTGTACAGGCGCATTATAAATACCCAATAAATAAAAATACAATAAATAACAGCTGGGCAGAGCACTGAAGGCCACATCAGCCACCTTTGCCCGAAAGGGGGATTTTGTAAGGTGAAAACACAGTGCAATACTTTCCTTCCAGGGTCTCCAATGCTGAAGTTGAGGGATTTGACATTGTTCCGAGGGTAGCAATTAGTCATACCCATGAAAACTATTCTGAATGCATGTCATGATCATTTAAACCTCAAGTGGACAGGGTTCTTTCAACCGTTTCTAAGACATGCACGATTCTTTTTCGTAATGCTACAGCAATGCCCTCAGCGTCATGAGTTAAAGTTGAAATATTCTAGGGAGGAATCTCTGCTGTCTGCATTATAAGTGTCTACATGAAAATCATCCAAATCAATTGGGTTTCCATGCCTCTTGTGACAACGTTTTCTGCAAGTTAGTTCTGTCTGATGCATCCATTCACATAACAGTGAGCTAAATGAAGTATACTTCCGTATCTCTGGTGTCTTTCTTTTAAAAGTAGGCTATGATGAGTTATTAAGATGAGGATGTGCCAGCATTAGTTGAATACGTTCTTTCCTCTCGGTTTTGGGAGCTAAAATGACATTTATCTTTAATATTATGGTCTATTCATCCTCTCTGATTATGAGAGTGTTTTCTTTGCTGAACATAAAATAGATGGCTGACGCATGAGTGTCAAGACGCCTCTCGCCAATTGTTATGCCATGTTTTAAGCTGAAACCTTGATAGATAACCTGTTTGAAACAATGTACATACACATATGTTACATTAACCCTTATTCCTTAAATCCATTTTTATAAACAGTCAATAATTTTTCCTTAAAACAATTATTGCTTTCTTAAGTTTCTCAGGAATGTATGAAATATTCCAAAGAAGTATTTAAAACCACATTGCATTCAAAAGTAGAGTCTCACTTTTTACAGTATTCGTAGCTGCTTTATCAAATTAGTTGTTAAAAAGATCTAATCAAATTTACTTCTTACATGTCCAGCACATGTTTTATGCTAAGCACAATTTCTCACCGCCGTAGTCAAGATTCAAGCACATTACTTCTGGAGCTAGGATAATAGATTTCGATGCGATGTGCTCACCTTCTTTTAGGATAACATTTGTCATTTGGACGTTGATGGTTTTCTGGATTTCAGAAAAGGCTGGATTTCTCCTCATTTTAGCTTTCATGATGCCTGGGGAAATTCCCTCATTCAGTGTGGCCCAGTCTGATAACTGAGCCCCATGATGGGTGGAGAAGACTCCTGCGTAGTCCAATTATATGTGTGATGGACACATATGACCAACTGCTCATGCAGGTGCGAATTATGGTAATAGGTTTTGTTTTTCTGCAAAAAGCAATATTATATCCCAACAGCATGTGTACTTCAGTCTCGACCATATATGCCTGCTGTTTTGCATGTTTGTTGATGATACATGAAATTAATGGCTTATGAGTGACTGTTCAGATTCACTGTCTGTGGTGCAAGCACTGTACCGTATGAATAACCATGCTTCAATTTAGCTACATGTTTCTTGCTGCTTGCCCACAATTTTGAGAGTTTAATTATTGAATATGTTTTCATTGAACATGCCCAACCACTATGGTTGAACAGGTGAGTCACAACAGTGCTTCTGGGCTAGTCAGAGTTTGCAGTTACAGACACTGGCTTCTCACTCTAATTGCCTTCTGTTGAGCGACCTGAGAAGAATGTTGCCAGAGTGGGGGTTTGTGGGGCTTATGCCCCCAAAAAGAGATATCTGCTCATGGGATGATGTTTATTTTGTTATGGTGAAAGGAATGTTAATGGTTTTCCTTGTTGGAGAGTCTCTTGCAAAAGTCAGGTTCACCCGCTCTTCTCTGTTCCTTATTCAATTTGGTTGTTTGATTCTAGTAGGCCCACTGGTACTCTTCTGGCTTCTCCCCTTGTGGTTCTGGCAATGCGGAAACATTGAACACAACTGCATCTTTATTTGAGGCTTAAATACACTCTCCTGAGCTCTCATTGGTGCCCACCTTCTCTCTCGGCTACTATTTGGGCTTGTCCTGTCCCGTCTGGTCCCCATTGCTTAGGGCCGGTCCCTCCCTGTTTCCTAATGGGTCCTAATTCACCTGGGTCAGAGCTGTGTTGCTCTTGGGTGTCCATTGCTCCTCCCCTGCTCAGAGCCAACCCTCTACAGCCTCCCAAAGGTTTGCTTGCTGGGCCCCGCCCACTCTCCGCGACATCGCTCAGAATGGTGCCAGCCTTCAGTTGCAAGGCCTGGTACATCAAGGCAATGAGGTGAGGTCTTTCCTGCGCATCAGCTTCTCCAGGGGTGTGTCCTTATGTTTTCCACCGGCATACACCAGCAGCGCTAATGTGCACCTGCCCTGGCTTTTCCTCTTGCCTTGGTCTCTTTGATATAAAGCACGAGTCAGGCATACAAAGTGCGTTATAACGTATTTATTTAAGATTTCTGGTAATAACCCCCAGAACAGCCTCCATGCTGTGTTACAGCTCTCCAACTGAATTCAACAGACCCTTGATAGATAAACATTCCCTCCCCTGAATTCCAGGTTCTGTCACCCACTGCAAGTCACTTCACAGCACATCTTCCCTCCTTCCAACAACATTTCTCTGTCTCACATTCGCAATCCTATTCTTATTCCAAACTTCCTACTCTCACTCTCACTGCACCCTTCAACACCTTTTCCACCAAAACAGGCTCAGAATATAAAGAATACCCTTTCTTTTTAACCATTCCTTTCTTTATTCTCACCCAATCTCCACACTCAACATCCAACTCTCTCTTCCCTCTTTTCTCATTCTCTCGTGACCCACCTTGCCTTCCTTTCCTTCATCCTTTTCCTCAAAACATCCACCACACAGTTCGACTCTGTCGACCTTCCCAACCAGGGTGGCACCCCTTTTGTATTGGCCTTGTGATCTCTCATCAGTTCAAAAGGACTCACCTCTGTTTCTGCATGCAGAGACATTCACAAACAAACCATCCAATATCTCCTGTATCACTACTCTCATATCTTTATGACACACACCAGCCATCCTAAGGGCCTCCATGATGCACCGGTTAACTCTTTCACCATCCCATTAACTTCTGGATGGTGCTGACTTTTTATGACTTATCCCACATTCTCAAAAATACTCATGAAAACATCTCCAACAAACTGAGGACCATTGTCTGTAAGAATGCAACTTGGTAATCATTCTCTCGCAAAAACCTCCTGAAAAATTCAACTATTCTTTCACAAAGTATTTCCCTCACAATTTTATATTCAACCCATTTCAAAATCAAATCAAGACGACAATATACTTTCCTCGACCGCTCCCCATCCCACTGGTACCAATATGTCCAAAGCTAAATCATCCCACACCTTACATGGTACACTGTTTCCACCAAGGGTTGGGATTTTGCCACGTCTCCCTACCCTGACTTCCTACATTCCAAACAATCGTCCAATCTCCTCTCCACCTCAACATCAAAATGGGGCCACCAGTATCCACTGCTCAGAACAGCCTTTGTACAGGTGATTCCCACATGACCCACATGTGCTAGATCAATAATTCTCCCACGAATATCCAACAACACGCTCCCAGCGGTACAGTAGATCACCTACAACAGATAGCCTTCCGCACTGAACATAACTTCTGACATTTTTCATTGCTTCATCACTGTCCAAGGCCTCCAACCACACACCTTTTTAAATGACCCCATCATAATTAACATATATCATCTCAGAAACACCCTCAAGCTCACCTTCCTCCTCTGGCTGTCCTCCTAGACGCGACAGATGATCTGCCAGGACATTATCACGTCCTGGTATCACTTCCATGTCAAACATATGACACTGTAATCTCGTGGCCTAACTCGCAACCCTTCTTGACAACTTACTAAGACCTTTAGATTAAAATATGGCTTTCAGAAGCTTAAGATCAGTTTGAACAATAAATGCCATACCCCACACAAAATGTGGGAATTTTTCAACCGCCCAATGGCAGTCCAACGCTTCCTTCTCAAGTACCAAATAATTATTTTCCATCCCCTTTAAACACGAGAAGCATGGGTAATTATTTTGTCCCTTCCATCCTCTTTGATCTGGGACAAAACAGCACCGACCCCACCATCACTGGCATCCACCGTGACATCACTCTTCCTCCCTGTGTCGAAACATTTCAATGCCTTTGCCAAATCAATTTCCTCCTTGATGCAACAAAACTCTCTCTCACACACTATTCCAGATGAACTCTTCCCTTTTCTTTAGGAGTTTCCTCATATCAATCACCTGATCCACAAAACTCAATCATACCCAAATAAGACCTTAGTTCCCTTTTGTTTCTGGCCTCGCAACTTTCCTGATGTCATTAACCATTTGCTCCTTGGGCTTTAGCCCAGCACTAGAAATCTCATAACCAAGATATTCGACCTTCTCCTTCTTGAACATACATTTCTCCCTCCTCAGGGACACTCCCATCTTCTCAAGAATACACAATACCCGTTCGAGAATCTCATCATGTTCACTTTCATTATCACCACACATAAGGACATTGTCTTGGAAGAAAAACATTTCCTTCATTCCACCAAACAATCAATCCATTGCTTTCTGAAACACAGAAGACACAGACACTAACCCGAAGGGCATTCTTCTAAACTGAAAAACCCCTTCATGGGTTATAAACGCCATCAGTTTTCTGCTCTCTTCTTCCAGCTCAATCTGATGATAAGCAGAAGCCATGTCTAGTTTTGAAATTACAATCCCTTCCCAATCAATGTCAACATCTCATTCATGTTTGGCAGTGGCGGTCTATCCAGTATGACGCACTTGTTCAATTCACGCAAATCGACACAAAGTCTCAACTCTCTCGTCAGCTTCTTCACCACCACAAGTGGATAAATCCATTGTACTCCTCCTTCTCTCAACATGATACCCTGCCTCTGCAATTTCACAAGTTCATTTTTCACAACATCCCTCAATATTAATGGTATTGATCGTAACTTTGCAGAAATGGGCTTACCTCCTTTTTTGAGTATTATCTTATGCCTCATCCCTTTAATTTTCCTTACACCACTCTTGCACTGAATAAGCCCAGCCCTTTAAAATTAGTAGCAATTACCCTGGAGATGGATGGGGATGCAGAAGTTACTGAACATCAATAATCAAAATGACTCAGTCAGTTGGTAAAAAGGATAACTTTTATTTTCAATTGTCTAAAACAGGGAGCATAACGAACATCAACGAATTCGCTCAATCCTCTTACTCAACAAAATGTAAAAAATGTTTTCTTGTATATTCAAAACTTGTCATCATTGACATTGACCTGCGTAACTACCAACGTCATCCTACATGGCAAGTTACAGAACCGATTACTAACTATGATAGGCTCTGGGTTAACATATACATATACAATCTATACTAGTATGGGATAGTAAGTGAAAGTGATAGGTTTCTTTAACATCAGGTGGGACAATAAAGCCCTTCCCTCAAAATGGCCACTATGAATGTCACTAAATACACAATGTGCCATTGACTACACAAACTGTAGGACCTTTAATTACGCTGTCCCTTACAATTGGTTGGCACTCTAACCTTCGTCAGTACTTTTCTACACTACGTATAGCAGTACGCAGATTGGACTTTGAGGTGCTAAGGAACTCATCTTAACCCCAGCTTCGCACCATTTAGCATATCAATCAATAATCACCTCAGTGGTCAGCATAGTCAATTAGGCTTTATAGCACACACTTGAGTTTGTTCTGTACTGTGGAGAATAAGGGGAGTGAAGGCACGCTCTGCCCTCATGCATAGGTGTGAACATCTTACCTGTCCAACTTCATCCTTCCAAGTGACTGTAGACCATGATTTCGAGCTTTTACTGTCTTTAAATACTATTTTTTAATAGACCTCTAACGTCTTTCTTGTGTTGTTCATGCTTTCTGAACAGGAGCTGTTCTTTCATGCGATTTTGTATCCACTGCTAGTTAACTTCATCCTGATAAGACCTTGGCTTCTTGACTTGACTTCATGGTTCATTCAGCCTCGTCTTTCCGAGATTCACTTTTAATTTATATTTTTTCTTACTGCGCCACACTGAAGATGAGGCCTTCCATTTTTAGTCCAACTCTGCTATAACACATAGTGGAAACATCCATCGTTTATCCTTAAATGTATATATGTATATAATGGTGCATGCCACAATCTATTCACTATAAAATCAGCATTAAAATACTTTGTTTGCTTGCGTTTCTTTTGCATCTGTACATGTGTAAACTAACTGGATTTCTTCATTTGTTTTATGGCATAAGCTTCTTCAACTTGATCCCAAGATGTCACTTATCCTTGATACTTTCTTGATGCCTAGAGTATCTGCATTATCTAGTCTCTGCATCTGTTCTAGTTACGTCAACTCTGCTCTGTGTGACGTTACCATTCGTCTTGTCCATTCATTTGCTCTGCTTCTTGCTGGATTTCATTGAAACGGCCATCATATTTTCTTGTATGCAGGTACGGTTTTCTTAATGGGAACCTTGCTTCCAGGATTCTCTTAGATATCAGTATTTTCACTTGTACCGCATGTGTCTCACATCCTGGCTCCCAACATATCGGCAATACAGGTGAGGTGGTTGAGGTGGGGGTACTTGGCTCCTCCTCTACACTCTCAAACACCTTATGAAACCTTTCCCATACAGGCACAGATCCATCTCCAAACTGCAAAGCTCAAGCCGGATCCGTAATTTCTTTTGCTCGCGTCATCCTAATAAGGTCACACCCTTCTTTGTTATGTTTACATGTTCTTTTGCACCCATTCCTTTGAAAACAAACTGGGCATCAAAGACCCCTAGAAACTCCATCTTGCAAATGTTATATGGACCGGGATTTATATCCGGTTTATGCAATTCTTTGATATCGCCTCCCACCACTCGCTCAAATACATCTTTGGCCATTAGCGATATCTTCGCAACAGAGTCAGCCATCATAGAAACCTCTCTCCCATTCATGAACACATCAGCATATGGATGTTCACACTAATCATCTTCTGGACTTTGTATCACATTCACTGTGATGCTTTCTGTTGTAAGTTATTCCTCATCTTCTGAAGAACCAGCTTCTTCTTCAGCAATATATAGTACTTTCTTTTGGGCAACTTACAAAATGCCCTCTACTATTGCACTTCGCACATACAGTCTTGCGACCAGGACAGTTAGGGACAGCATCAAAATGCGACAAACTCGCACGATGGAAGCACACTCGATCATCTCCTTTCTGCTGCTTGCCCTTTCCCCCTCTGTTGTCAGGATTATTTTTATTGATGGACTTCTCCTTAGGCTTCTTTTTCTCTGTTCTCAGACACTTTTAAAACATCAAATTTGGCATCCTTGTTCTCTCCTTCTGATAATTTGGCAACACATTCCAGGGAATGTTCAACTTGCCTTACAATTTCCAGGACCTCATCTAGGGTCGGTTCATGCTTCAGCCAGAGTTCCTCTTATTTTGTTACAATTAATATGGATCATGAATTGATCTCTAATGTGTTTGTTAAACTTTTCCCCAAATTTGCAAGATAATGGCAAATGACGTAAGGCAGTAACCTATTCCTCCACACTTTCTCCATGTTCTTGAAGTCATATGGCAACATTGTAGTGTTCCAGGTTAGTGCTTGTTTTAGGGTTGAAGTGTTTGTCCAATTTCAAGAGGGTAACTTCAAACTCATTAGCTGCATCCTCATCTCCTGTTTCACCCGAGGGCGGCAAGGTGTTGTATATTCGTTGACCTTCATACCCTAGGAAATGCATTAATAGAGAGACTCTCCTGTCCGTAGATACAGAGTTTCCACAAGCCTTCAACTAGTGGGGGAATCCCTTCCTCCATTGGCTACATTTTATTTTGATTGGGCCAGAAGATGCCATGAATGTTGCAGGCCCTGGTACTCCTGGCATAGCCATCTCGCTATTCTTCAGATAGTCACTCTATATAGGATGCTACACACAATGGTTTCACTATATCAGGTGGTGTTTATGCACACCATGCACAACTAATAATCTGTATGATTTTATTCTTTTAAATAGCACGCTTTTCCATCACTACATGAATTCTTAGCAAGGAAACTGTATTTGCTTTGCGGCTGCTTGGATAGTCTTATTCGACTATGTGTTTCCTGTTTCGTTAGCAGAGGCGCGTTACCATGGTTATTGTCCCAACAAATTTATTTTAATTTTATTGTATTCATTTATAGAGCGTGTAGCAGCCCGTGGGCATCGAGGCACTATTACAGATATCATGCACATGGTTATACATACTTACATGAGCACATATACAGCAGCATGTATTTATCATTGTGGCTGACAATCTTGAGGATTGCCTGTGTGTCGTGATCAGGATCCAATGTCGATTCCATGGCGTCAGGTGATGCCAGGGGTCACCAGTCAGGGAGAGACTTTTCTCTAGAGAGCGCGGCCTGCAGGCTGTCAAAAACACCTATCAGGCCAGGGGTTCAGGCAAAAAGGCCGGGCAGCAGCAGAGCTAGAGGGAGAAAAGATACATATCAACAGATCAGAACTCTGTCAAATGCACAGTAGCCCCCTGCCCCCGAGCACACTTCCCAACTCCTACCTGTAGTTGTTATGGTGCAAGCCTGGAACCTACTTGCACTGCACCGGCCAAGTGGACTGCTGTGGGATGAGCCCAATCAAACATTGGGAGCAGGAGTTGCAGATCAGCAAATGAAGACTTGAATAGAAGAAGGATGCAGCAGAGTGAGAACTTGACCGGGGCGGAACGAGGGCGCAACTAATTCACCCCTCACCAGAGGCAGTTGTTAGTTCTGTGAAGTCCCCACAATCCGTAAGCAATGTCCAGTATCCGTATACAATGTCCACAAATCAGTAAACAACTTCCAAAAGCCAGAATCCAGAAGACGTTGAGATGAGTGCCATAAGATCCAGGAAGGATTTCCAGTTGTTTGGTGTAGAGCTGGAATGATATGTTGAGGAAAGCCTTGAAACAGTATGTAAGCAACAGAGTACCAGAAATAGATGCAATGTCTAAGCAACAACCCGTGAGAAGCCTTGTAGATGGGTTGTAGAGGGCATGTATCAGAGCGGAGCGGAACAGAGGGGATGACAGAGAAAACGTAGCTACTTGAAGGTGGGTGGCAGCGAAAAGAGGGAAAAAAACAGGACCTTACGCCAGACATGGAGGTTTCAGAAGACAAGCTGTAGTCAAGGGAACGGAGTGCCAAGAGTCGAAGAAACAGGTCATCAATCCTGGGGAGGGGACCAAACTCCAGGGACCAGACCACGGGCGTGAGGAGAACAATCCAGGGACGGAAGGCAAATGGTCAAAGTTCCAAGACTTTGTGAGAATTGAGTAACAACAGGAAAAAAACAGGAACACAAGGAGCAGAGTAGCCTTGCCGGGCGAACGCGACGGTTAAGGAGTGTCGCCTGGTAACCACACCGAAGCTATATGCAGCCGCTTCCGGGTTCCGTTATCTGCGTGATGACGTGGCGGTACTGACAAGGATTGGGCACGGGTGGAACTAGGAAACGTAGTCCTCTGCCGCTGGAGCGGTCTTTGAGTCAGGCGCCAGGGCAGTAGCCAACGGCCCTTCAAAATGGATTATATTAGTGTATCATTTCACGTGGCTGGCGGGTTCCTGACAGTACCCCCTCGTAAAGGACCCTTACCGGAGCGCAGATGCACCAGGCAAAATGCCCGCAACAGCCGGGGGCGACGCCAGTCGGACTGATACTGGTAACATAAGAATTGTTCCATGGTGGCATTGGCACGCTCTGTCTGGCCATCCGTTTGTGAATGGTGGGCGGAAGAAAAACAAGCATTTATGCCCAAACATTGTGTTAAGGCCAGCCAGAAGCATGAGGTAAATTGTGACCCTCAGTCAGTGATGAGTACAGTGGGCAAACCAAAGAATCGGACTATGTTTTCGAAGAATAAGTTGGCCGAATTGACTGCAGTGGGAATCCTGTGAGACAGGATGAAGCGTTCCATCTTGGTGAATGTATTGGCCACGACCCAGATAGTGGTCATCCCCTACAGAGGTTGCATTTCCACCACGAAATCCATTGAGACCATCGACCAGGGTTTCTGTGGGATAGGCATTTTCCTGTAACAGGCCCAAAGATTTGCTGGTCCGGTACTTTCACTGGGTGCAGACAGCACACTTTCTGATGTAATCCACGACGTGGCCTCTCATGTGTTGCCACCAACACCACTGACTTAGCAAGTCGTAAGTCTTCTGCTGAACCGGATGACCTGCTAGCCGAGAGTCGTGAGACCATTCCAGAGCAAGTAGGTGGGTTTGAGCATCCGTATATACAGTAGTCCATGGACATAGCATAGGCCCTTGGATATTTGCAATTTCACTTGCATTAGCTCGGTGGGATGTTCATTCACCCAAAGACGAATCCCATCGGTAATGGGGAAGAGACAGTACACACACACAGAACGGAAACCCTGGGCAGGAGTGGAACTACAGAAGGGTCCGTCTTGGGTTCCTCTCCCAGCCTCGACAACGTATCAGCCTTTCCATGCAATGGCCCCAGATGGTAGGTCACCACAAAGTCAAACATGCCAAAAAACAGATGGCAGCATACTTGACGTGTGTTGGTACATTTGGCATGCGTTAGGGCTTGTAAATTCTGATGGTCCGAGTACACTGTGATAGGATGCCTGTCTCCACTCTTTGAATGCAGATTTTATGGCCAAGAGTTCCCGTTCCGTTATGGTGTAGTTCTTGTCTCTGCCGTCAAGGTCCTGGAGTAGTAGGCCACAGGATGTAGGCAGTGGGTGGTAGTGCACTGTTGGGACAAAATAGCGCCTACGGCTATGGCCGAAGCATCCAGCTGTACAACATAATTTTGAATGGGTTCTGCTGTTGCAACACTGGAGACGGAGTGAAGGCTTTCTTGAGAGAATGGAACGCCATCTGTGCCTACGTTCCCCAAACAAATGGGACCTAAGTTCTAGGGAGACAGGTAAGAGGGCTTACGATGGTAGAGAAGGAGGCTATGAAGCGCCTGTAAACATTTGCAAAGCTGAGAAAGGATTGCAGGGCTTTTACTGAAATGGGTAGAGGTCAATCCAATACTGCTTGGACCTTGGAATCACTCATGTGAACACCCCGGTAAGACAATACAAAACCAAGGACCTCTACAGAGGTAGCGTGAAAGGTGCATTTTTCCAGTTTAGCATAAATGGCGCGTTTCCGGAGCCGTTCAAGAACCACCCGAACATGTTGAACGTGTTCCTCCATGGAGTCGGAAAAGATGAGGATGTCTTCTAGATATACTACGACAAAGCAATCCAAGATAACACGGAACACATCGTTGATGAAATGTTGAAACATGGCAGGGGCATTGCACAACCCGAAGGGCATCACAAGGTATTCGTAAAGCCCATACTTGGTCTTGAACACAGACTTCCACTAGTCTCCCTGCCTCATTCGTTCCAGGTTGTACGCCCCCGAAGGTCCAACTTGGTGAAGACATTGGATGACTATAGGCGGTCAAGCAACTCCGGCATTAGCAGTAACGGATACTGATTCTTTATAGTAATCAAATTTAGTGCCCTGAAGTCCACATAGGGCAGCAAATTCAGCACCTTTCTTGGGCACGCAAAAGATAGGTGAGGCTGCGGGAGAAAGTGAAGGCTGTATGTGGCCCAAATGGAGGGACTTGTAGATATATTCCTTAAGTATCACCTCCTTCTGGCGAGTGAGGGAGTAGAGATGACCATGAGTAACCATGGCACCTGGAACCAGATCAACGGGGCAGTCGTAATCTCTAAGAGGCGGTAGCTGTTCCGACAGGACCTTGTCGAAAACGTCTGGCAAGTACCGGTATTCAACAGGCAAAGCAATGTTGGAACCCTGCTGGGTGGTGCCGACCGAAGACACACTAGATAACAGAGCCACGCAGGGAGAAAGGACAGTCTCACCATTTACCACCAGGCACTTGTCCCTACAATAAGCTGATGAAAAGGACATGATTTGGCTCACCCAATTAATCATTGGATTATGTTGTTGAAGCCATGGCAATCCCAAAATAACCCCAAAATCCGGGGCCTGATGAGGTCAAAGGTGAATGTTTCTGAATGTCCCTCGTGGGTGCTCACAAGAATAGGTCTGGTTTGTTCAGTCACCAATCCAGATATCAGACCGGAGCCATTGACCGCACGTATGGTGTCTGGGTGTTGTGTTTTGTGAATCAGTAGTCCCGACTCCCTGGCCAGAGTGGTATTGATGTAATTCCCGGTGGCTCCGGAATCAATCATCACAGGAAATGTGAACACCCCGAACTCTGGTACTACAAAAGACATGGGCAAATAAATGTGAGCTGCGGAAGGTACGTCCTCAGGGCTGTTGGCAAACTGACTCGTCCCAGAGGCCCTGCCTACGGACGAGTCTTGGCGTTTCCCGGACATTTTGGAGGCCTTTTCGGGCAGACACATAGGAATTTACGATAAGGATATGGCCTTAGTAAATAAAATGTACCTCATCATCCAGGCATGGATGGCCGCCCACGGTCTATGCCTGAATGATAACAAACTGAGGAACGACATTTAGCCTCAATAAACGTGGTCATATATATACCTCCTTTAACATTGATAGTAACCTCATCAAAGTGGCTAAAGAGGTAAAAACGCTAAGTTTCTACCTAGACTCTACCTTTACTTTTGCTAAACATGTCAATACTATGGCCTCAGCTTCTGCATACACATGTAAGCTGATCAGAGCTGGCAAACCATTTCTATCCAAGGATAGCTGTACTATACTGGCCCGAGCCCTAATCTTGTCCAAATTGGCCTATTGCAAATCACTTTACCTGGGCGCCAGTAAGCACACTTTTAATAGGATACAAATCCTCCAGAATAATGCACTAAGAACTGCACAATTACCAGAAGAGAGCACATTTCAGAGGCCAGAAGACACAACAAATGGCTTTCCACCAGTGATAAAATCCTACGCAAAACTGCATCACTAACGCACAAATGTCTGAACAATGCTGCACCCCGTAGCTTGTGGAGAGAATTAACAGAAAAACCTCCATCCGCCCCACCAGAATTGCGAATGCAGACTGTCTGATCGTACCAAGGTTTAAATTAACAAAAGCGGGGGGAAGCAGTTTCCCAGTCAAAGCAGCTCAATTATGGAATTCCTTCCTCCACTCCTTGAGGGCGGATCAAACCTTTTTGAACTTTAGACACAACATCATTAAATGGCTCAGAGAGAAAGATCATTAACTCATCCACTCACTGACCCGCCTCTGCTCTACATTACAATATAACCTATTGTACATAGAGGTTGTTTAGCCTGTTATATGCTGTATTGTAATATTGTAAATTATGTAATTATACCCTGGTATTTAATTTTATATGTATGTAATTATCCTATAGACAGTCTTTATTATATCATTATTGCGTCTTATGTGTAATCCTCTGTAATTATCCTCGATACCTTTATCGTATCTTATGTGAAATCTCTGTAATATTCCTCTGTAAACTGTGCAACTATAAACTGAAAGTATTCTTGTTTCCTTTTGTTCTCCCACGCCCTGACACCTTCGCGTCTGGCGCGCATTACAAATAAACAAACAAACAAAACAAACAAACAAAATACGTCGGCTTTCTTTATTTCGGGTCAGGACGTCTCAGCCGCCAAATGGTTAAAGCACGTCAAAAGGCTCTGCTTCCCTTAGGTCAAAGCAAAGAGTTCCAGGTCCGAAGCCTGAGCCTTATACCTGGCATCGAAGACTAGGTTCATTGCTGAGACCAGGGTATCAAAGTTGTAAAGAGCAGACTTGTTGGTTTCTAGGAGTGGGTTAGCCCATGCAGTAGCGGTACCGCCTAAGTGTGATAGTGGAGTTTGGGAACGCCGAGGGGTGACAAGGAAAGTGCAATTTGCACTTGTTAAGAAAAGTCCAGAACGTTTTGGGGACCCCCGAGAAGCGTTCCGGTGGGGCCAATGGGAAAGGACCAGGCAGGACTATTGGGGCGAAACCAGGGTTGGGGGACAGTGTCTGGCGGTCGGGCTGCTGCCACCCCATCCCCGAATTCCTCATCAGTAGGGAGAGGGTGCACCAAGCTCTGCCACACATCCATGTGTTGGTGGAGGGATGCATAGGCTGCGGCCATATCAGTGCGGAGTGCAGCAAAGGCCTCTAAGACAGCAACCATGGTATCAGCCCCTGCCTCCATTGTACTGTGATGTGGCTCCTTAATCTGTCATGATCAAGATCCAATGCCAATTCCCTGGCATCAGGTGATGCCAGGGGTCTCCAGTCAGGGAGAGACTTTTCTCCAGAGAGCGTGGCCTGCAGGGTGTCAAAAACACCTGTCAAGCCAGGGGCTCAGGCGAAAAGGCCGGGCAGCAGCAGAGCTAGAGGGAGAAAAGATACAAATCAATAGATCAGAACTCTGTCAAATGCACAGTATCCCCCCACCCCGAGCACACTTCCCAACTCCTACCTGTAGTTGTTATGGTGCAAGCCTGGAACCTAATTGCACTCCGCCGGCCAAGTGGAATGCTGTGGGATGAGCCCAATCAAACACTGGGGGCAGGAGTTCCAGATCTGCCTATGAAGACTTGAATTGAAGAAGAATCCAGCAGAGTGAGAACCTGACCCCGAGCGGAACAAGGGCGCAACTAATTCACCCCTCACCGGAGGCAGTTAGTTCTGTGAAGTCCCAAACATCCATAAGCAATGTCCAGAATCTGTATTCAATGTCCACAAATCCGTAAACAATGTCCAAAAGCCAGAATCCAGAAGACGTTGAAATGAGTGTCAGAAGGTCCAGGAAGGATTTCCAGTTATTTGGTGTAGAGATGAGTGATATGTTGAGGAAAGCCTTCAAGCAGTACGTAAGCAACAGAGTACCAGAAATAGATGCAATGTCTAAGCAACAGCCCAGGAGAAGCCTTGTAGAATGGTTGTAGAGCGCGTGTATCAGGGCATTAGGGAAAAATTCAACAACTGTCATCAGCTCTGAAACATGGAAGTGCCTTTGGGTGTGAATTTACCCTTGTTCACCCTCATAAGGCTCAAGAATATATCTCCTTCCTGATATCAAAATGTTCCTCCTCATGATGCCTATTATTCCCCTTTTGCTTCTTCCTTAATTGTTGTTGGATTACATAGGGGCCATCCCCCATCAACATGGAATGGACCCAGGATTAATTATGTAAGGCAATTGAATGTCTAACTCACATTAGATGGAATAAAGAGACCCCTGAGAACCTATTGGGAGAGAACCTGACACTCTAGACCATTACCTCTACTGCCTTGCCCAAATTCATAGTGTCTCCATACCTGTTCAATATTCTCCACTACCACTATAGTAACCCTTTTACCAGCCTGTTGGACCATTACCAACATAAACTTCATATTCAATCATAACATGTGGCATGGACCCAGAATATCAATGCCTCGGCAGGATGTGAAATGGGACATAACTCTTGTTTAACGAGTTTGATACTCATATCCGAGTTCCGACATGGCCAACATTCTCTGACCAGTCTATGGCAGGTCAGGTCATCAAAATCACTCCCTGACCTGTCTCTTGGTGCCGGTAATACCTGGGTGTCCCCTGTGAGCATCTTGAGCTAGTCTTTCTCAAAGAGAAACAGGGGATATGAGCTGATATCCCGGGAGTAGCAGAGCATCTTTCACAAAAAGCTCTTCACTGACCTCCCATTAGGAGGTCATCTGTTTATCCACTAGTTTCTTTTCAAGCCATACATTGGTGATCCATTGTAGGACCTTACATAAGGTAAGATCCTTGAGCAGTTCACTTTCCCATTTCTGCTTGAAAATTGAAACCCCATTCAACAAAGATTGTGCACTGGCCATTGCCCCCACTCCCTCCATGGTAAAATCACTCTCTATATAGAGAGGCATGCACAAAAGGAAGTCACCCACTCATTGTTAAACACCCTGCACATGCTAAAATTGAAAGTCATGCTCCTGCATCCTCAATCCTAAGCAAGCTAAGTGCAGCCACTCCCTTGATAGGCATGACTTTGATTAGAGTTTGTGGTCTTTATAGACCACAAAGGGTTTGCTCCATATATAGCATTAAAAGTAGTTCCTCCCCCAAATGCAAGCAAGTAACTCTCTCTCAATAAACAAGTACCTGGCCTCCATCTCTGTGACCGACCTGGACGCATGACACACAATTGTCTCTTTGACCACCACAACTTTGGAAAGCATGGCCCCCAACCCTTTTACCTGACACACATTAATATAGCTAGTTTACCCACTATAAACCCACCCAGCTACGGTGTGCTACAGATTCCTTCTTTTATAAACTTCACAGCCTCCTCACATTCCTTGTATAAAGTCCAGCATATCCGTAATGATGGGTAGAGGAAATGTGTCCATTACAATGTTCTTGCTCAAGTCTCTTAAATCAACACAGACTCTGATCTCACCATTGTTTTTCAAAGCCACCACGATTGGGCTTATCAACTCTGCCAATTCTATAGGTTTGATGATCCCTTCCTCACAAGGTGTTGTAATACCTTCTCAACATTGTCACTCAGTGCTAATGGGATGTTTCTTAGCTTCTGAGATATGGGTATGTTTCCAGGATTCAGCCATTGTTGTTTTGAATACTTCAGGATACGTGTCTTGTACAGGATGGAAGGTGGTTCTGATGCTCAGCACTGGTTCTTAATTTTCTGAATCCAACCTGACATTCAAGAAGGCTTATTGTCTCCATCCCAGCACCCAATGCCTTTTTTTCCACATAGACTCTTTCAGTGGCGATTCTATTCCTGAATTCCATAAGGGCATGAAAGTATCCAAGCTTAGCTATATTTTGGTCTTCAAAACCTCCTGGGTTGTGAATGTCGGGTTGGCTAAAACTTGCCTCGAGTCCTGATTCCTTCAGACTTTCTCATTTGTTTTGTCATTATGGAGTAAGGAGAGCAAATGTCTACCCTTATCGAGACAGCAACACTGTCACTGTACAGCATGCAGCTGCAGCATTTCATGCTGTTATAATCCTTTGTTCTGCTTTTAATCATCATCACTCATTCTTCTCTAAGCTCACCTCCTCCTGTACACATGCCATAGGCTTCTGCTGGCAAGTTGCTGCAATTTGTCCTTTAATGTTGGCATTTGAGCATTTTTCATTGAGTGTTGGCTAGACAAAAGAACTGGATTAAACCTGCTCTGCCACAATAGAAACATACATTCTTGTCTTGTTCAGTGTTACTACCATCTCTTCTCCTTTCACTTCCCAAGGACAAAGAAAAGTTGCCTTTCTGATCATTATAGTATTTGTCCTTGCCCTCCCATTCGTTTTTTCCTGTCTTTTTATTCACCAAATTAATTTGTTTATTGCTGCATGTGCCTTTTCCTACAGTGAATTCGTGTTTCTTCTCCTTGATCGCCCTTGAACACAGATCTGTATGCTCCATCTGTATGGCACTTGCCAGGGTTTCTTCCCGTGATGGGTCTCCACATATTCATAGATGTTATTGGATTGTGGCATTGTTCGTATGAATAATTATTTGATCTCTGATAAGCTTCTCATTGATCCTACCAGCCCTGAATTTGGAAGAAATGGTGAGATTGGGAAGGGCTGATACTCATAGCTGGTTGGCAGCTGTTGGCAGTGATCGGAAAAAACTTTTTGTTTGTTTTTGGAGTGCTTTATTAGTCTTCTATTGACCCTTCTTTTAGCCTCTAATCAGTAGCTCACTTTGAACTTCTTATTATGTCTGTGATGTTTTTCTTAATTGGTGTAGATGGTGATCATGACTATGCATTGGACTCAGACCCACTAGAATTCACTGAACTTCACCAATGTATAGCGTGAAGCACATGCATGTCCATTGATCAATATAGACTGTTCCTTAGCAGTGTGTCTAGGGTTTGATTTGGTGCTAACATAGTTTAAGATTCTTGCCCAGCAATGCAAGGCTCGCGCCCCAAAATATGCACATGAGGTCTGCACATCTGCCAGGTGATATTCATATTCTAAATGAATAGTCCTTTCACGGCGCTGGCAGCTGGATGGTTGTCAGCTACGTCGAAGAGCCCTCTTAGGTATAGTCCTGCTGTGGGTTTAGCTCCTGCGGATACCGCCAGGCCACAGGGCTGGATGAATGCTTCACCTCTTCAGCAAAATGTTATAGGTCAGTAGTCTGAAAACTGTATGGTTTGGAGGGCACTTTTCCTTTGAAAACTCAAGTTTTATTAACGTTTTGTTACAAGATGTTAAGGCATTTAAGAAAAATAAACATAATTTACTAAAACAGATAATCGTCTTGTCCTTACTGCGTGTTCACTGCCCCTCCATACACCCCCGGCATGCAACCCTTACAACCATGCAAAAACCTTCACAGGCAACTGGTTGCTCCTACTGTCAATACCCCTCAGGGTAAATATAACATATTTTCTGAAAAATTGTGACCATATTTCACCAACTTTGAACCTTAATTCATTGAGAATAGGTGTCAAGTATTCCATCTTTTAGATCGTCCTGACCTTCCTTAGCCATTCCCTTTCCGTGGGGGCTTTGTTCCACTTCCAATACTGATTCACACAACTTCTGGCTACCACCAAGAGAGTACGGGTCATGTGGTTTCCCTGATTCTCTCCCTCACCCTCCTCCCATACCCCAATCAGGAGCCCCCAAGGGGATAGGCTGCACATAATCCCTATTGACCCCACTGATCAACGAGAGGACTTCTCCCCAATAGGTCTGCATGTGGGCGCATCCCCACCACATGTGGTAATAATCTGCTGCAGGGATTCGGCACTTCCAGCATCTTGAGTCCGCAACGGGGTACATTTTAGCCAAAAGGGCGGTGGGGGCGGGTTCCAGCGATGCAGGATCTTAATTGCCTGCATTCTGAACTGGAGCAAAGTTGGGATTGGGAAGCCCTTCTACACATGGTGGCTCATAATTCATCCGGTATCTCTTTTTGTAGATCCTCAGCCCATCTCTCCCTGGCTTTCGGGTCCCGCGGGAGTTCAGACTTCAGCAACACTTTATAGATGCTTGCTATTTAACCCTTTGTGTCCCCCTGGAGAAGCTGAGACTCAAAGGTTTAAGGTCCCTTCATAAATTGTGTCCCCAACATGAAGCCTTGAGAGCTCCATTCAACTGCAAATAACAAAAGGGGGAGAGCTGACCAATATGGAGGAGTTCCACCAAGATTTCCATGGACAAAAGTTCCCCCATCCCACATCTGCCCTGCCCTACTGACCCCTGCCTCGTACCATTCCTGAAATTGCCATAAGATTCCTTAACGGAGGTGCCCAGATACAGCTAATGGCAGAGGGCCAGGTTGTGATCCATCTCATGTGGCTCCCCTCCTTCCAGATTGACCAAAACACTTCCAACAGAGGGTGTCGGAGGACTCTATGTGGTATCTCCCTCTGTGGGACCCACAACCACTTGCTCAGGGTAATCGGGGAAAGGATTGAGTTGTCCATTGCCACCCATTGCTTCTCTGAGTGCGACTCCAGATGATCTACCACCACATGCAACTGGGTTGTCCTACAATATGTCCTGCAGTCTGGGAGACCCACTCCCCCTCCTCCCTTGAGAGAGTGAGGGTCCTATATGCTTTTCTAGGCCTCTTTCCCACCCACAGGAATTTCAGAAGACTGCGTTTGACCATTTCTAGAAAGGGCGCAGGGACCACCAATGGGAGCATCTGGAACAGGAATAAGAATTTGGGAAGGATTACCATTTTGATACAATTGAATCTCGCCATCCATGACAGGTTAAGTCTGGTCCATCGGCCGAAATCCCCCTTTATTTTCTCACATAATGGGGGGGAAGTTCCTGTCAAATAAGCCACCAACGTCTCATGGAATTGCCATTCCTAAATAACGGACCCATTCTCCTGCACTTGAAAACCAAGTCCCTTCATGTATTCCCCAATCAGGGTTGTCTCGTGTCCCACCGGGTATGCCACAGATTTGATAAGGTTCACCTTGAAGCCTGACAGTTGCCCATATACTTCAAGTCTTTCCAGTAGTGTCAGTGGGAGGCCTGGGGACTGGTTATATATAGGAGGGCATTGTCCACAAATAGACTTAATTTATACTCTTCCTCCCCAACTTGCACCCCTCGGATTTGGCTGTCAGCGCTGACATCTATTGCCCACGGCTCCATGACCAACGCATACAAGAGCAGCGACAGGGGGCACCCCTGTCTGGTTCTCCTTCCTAACTCGAAAGGTTGTGACTCTTCCCCATTCACCACCACTCTTGCCCTGGCACTGGAGTACAAGGCCTCTATCCAACTCTCCCACTTCTCTCCCATTCCCACCGTTGCCAGCACCCCTTTTAAGAACGACCAGCTCACGTGGTCAAAATCCTTCTCGGCGTTTAAGGATAGTATCAAGGCTCCCCTTTCTTTAACCATGGGTGAGTGTAGCACATGAAGTGTTTTTATGTAGGTTGTCCGCCCCCTGACGATTTCTAATAAAACCTGTCTGGTCCGGTTGGACCCATTTTTCTTTTTTTCTTTTTGAAGGCAGGAAGAGCATTCCAGAGAAGGGGTGCTTGAACATCAAAACTAGTGCGGCCAAAGCACACAAATTTAAATCTCGGTTGGAGAAGTGTGGGTGCTACAGATGACCGAAGATTTCTGGTGGGTATCTTACTCTTGGTGCGATCAGATAAGTATGCAGGACATGAGTGGGACATGCATTTGTAGGCTAATCTATGCAGAACCCTCTCAAGCCTGGCGGCCAGTACCCTTGGGAAAAGCTTAGTGTCCACTTTAAGGAGCGAGATGGGCCTGTATGCCTGACAATACGTGGGGTTCTTCCCTCCCTGGTTTGGGTAGCACCACTATTCTGTCCTACAGGAAGGAGGGGGCACTTCACCTATTTCGCTGGAGGCATTGAAAACCCTTGCCATTGGCACTGCCACCAACTCCTGAAATTGTTTGAAGAAATCAGTGGTGTACCCATTCTCCCCCGGAGCTTTACCAGCATTCAATCTCCCTATCGTGGCCACTACCTCTTTCACCGCGACTTCAGCCTCCAGAGCCGCAATTTCCTTGGGGTGATCTTTGCGGTCACCAGGCTTTCCAGGTAATCGCTTGGTCCCCTGGCTCCGGTGCCTTCCTGTATAGCCCCTCGTAGTATTCAGCAAAACACCTGGAGATCCCGTCCTCTGGGCCACCTATACCACCTTCTTTATCTCAGATCTTCACCACCCGTCTATCCCCTCTACTCCCCCTGACCCTGTTAGCCAGTAGTGACCCCACCCGGTCTCCCCTTTCATAGTATTGTTGCTTTGTATATCTCAATTTCTTTAAAACTTCCCCCATAAGTGTGGCATGTAGGGCCTGTCTCTTGTCTCGAATGTCATGTAGCAGGTCTGTCCTGTACCCCTTTGCCCCATTCACCTGAGCTCTGAGCCCACCAATTTCTTCCGTAACGTACTCTCAATGAGCCCCCTCTCACGTTTTCTCCGGGCCCCTTTGCTATTAACAGTCCCAGTATTGTGGCCTTAGCAGCATCCCACACAATGTTGGGGTGGACCTCCCCTGTCATTGACCTTGAAGAAGAATCGAATTTCGTTTCCCAAATATTCCCTGAAAACCAGGTCCCGAAGTAGGGCGTCATTACAGCGCCACCCAAGGCTGACCCTTCTTTTGGCTTCAAATTGCTGGGACGCCGTGACCATTTCGTGATCAGACCCTATGACGTTTTTACTTTTGGGGATGTAATGTCCTTTGCTTGTTCCCATGGGAGCTGTAGTAGCACTATTCTGGTGTAAGTAGAGTGGGGGGAGAGAAGAAAGTATATCCTCCCGCCTGGGGGTGGGACGCCCTCCACACATCTGCCTAAAAGTGGTCCTGAAGGAGGGCAGCAAATTCCCTGTTCTCCTTTCCCACCTGCTTAGTTGTTCCCCCTCTCGCTGACCACCAGTCCAACCCGGGTCTGCCACCAGGTTGAAGTCCCACCTACTAGTATGTGTCCCTCCCCCCATTCATCCAATGCTGCAAAGACTCTTCTGAGAAAGTGGATCTGGCCCACAATGGGTGCATACACCGTGGCCAAGGTGGCCAAGGTATACAGGACTCCATCTACATGACCCTTGAGCAACAGGAATCTGCCTCCAAAGCCCCTTGATTTGAAGCACCTTCATGCAAAAAGGACCTTGCTAGGACAATTGCTACCCCTTCCTTTTTATGGTCCCTGTTGGAGGCACAGAACATTGGTCCCACCACCCCTTTCCTTATGGGACGCCCCATCCAGGGCATAAACTCCAACTTGGTAGAGACACCTGGATTTCCCCAGGTCACCATGGTATGTGGAGATTAGAGGTCGGCCTGGCCATCCTTTCTTGACTGAGCAGGCCCCTATCAGGCTGGATACTGACTCGATCGCCACCAGTCCTCCATCAAGTTGTTACAGCGACAGCTCATTTCATAGGTGGTGATTGCCTGGCCCTTGGCTTCCTAGAATGGTAGATCACCCACCTCTTTTACTTCCTCTGGGTTGGGCAAATGCACCCATGAAGTGTTCCCTCTGCTGGCGCTGGTTCTCCCTCTCCGACTGCGCCTCCTCACTCTGCAGTTCTTTTAGGAGATTGCCTGCATCCTTGCATTGATGCAAAACATAGTTTTCACCCTTGAGTTCAAACATGAGGGCAAAAGGAAAGCGCCAATGGTACCTCACTCACTTATCTTGAAGCCATTTTGTCAGGGGCCTACATTTGTGGCGTTGTTGCAGGGTATAGGCCGATGGGTCTTGGAAAATACTAATCTGCACTCCTTCCCATTCAATCTTGCCCTGCTCCCTTGCTTGCTGTAGGATTTCCTCTTTATCGGTATAGTAGTGCCACTTTGCTACCACCGAGCGTTGTCCCTCACTGAGCCCTGCATCCATATGGACCCTATCAAATGTAATGTCCCTCTCTGGTGAGGCCCCCAACAGCTTACGCAACAGACGCAGCAGGGACTTTTCCAGTTGCTGGGGTGTTTCTGTCTCTCGGCCTGGGAGGCCCCAAATGCAGAGATTGTTCCTCCTCTCTCTGTTTTCAATGTCGTCCACTTTAGACCACACCTCTCTGTCCCTGCGCTCGAGCACCTTCAGCCACATTCTTTCCTCCACGTCACCTATGTCTGCGGCATGGTGTGAGTATTCTAAAGCTTACACTTGGTCCCACACCTTCATGACTCTCTCAGTGAGTGCCCCCAACAAGCCATGGATCTCTGCCCTGAATGCATGCAATTCTGATAGCACAGCATGTATGTCCTGTTGTATGTCCCCAGGACTACAGCTCCAGCTCCTGCTTCCCCCGCCATACTGCTTTTCTCTGCTGCGCACCACCTGGGCTCCTCTGCTGCACTCCTCCCCCTTCAACACAGTGCACAGGCCTTTCTGATCTTGCAGGGTGCTGGGGTCCTCTGTATGGTTATCCTCCTACGTCCCCTTTTTAGCGGGTCTGTCCTTGGCCCCAGCCAGTTTTGGCAGGGCCTATGCTATAACTCGGCCCCCGTTGACTCATGGGGTACTACATCGCCTCTGAGTGTATCCAGCACTGTAACAATGTTTTTCCATTGAATTTCATAGGTTTTTATTAGTGCAACTTACGTCCCTTTAACAAAGTGTTTTCATTTAATTTCAGAGGTTGTTATTAGTGCAACTTAACCATAACGTCCCGTTAACAAAGTTTTTTCATTGAATTGTATAGGTTTTTATTGGCTCAATGTAACCATGGGTTTTTACCAGTGCATGCTATTTTCCTACAACCTACTAATATCATACTTACCCCATTAGAGCAACATTTGTGTCCAATTTACAACATTTCACCTTAAAACGCTGCCACTTCCCACCTTCTATCATCATTTTTAACACTCCTATACCTTTTCCAATGTTTTTGCTTCCGTCGACATCTGCGAACGTCTGACGTCACTGTGGACCTTCCGGACAGTGCCACGTGACCATACATAGACTCAATACATTTTTCCAACATTTCCATTAGCATTTTTTGTTATGCTAATGGGAATAATGTAGCATTCGTCCCACGTTCTAGGGATTGCAACTTGGGATAATGACCTGGCAGCCCAAGTTATCGGCACATGCGAAGTGTATCTGTGTGCGCCCTGATGCCTGCGGGCTTCGGCGCATTATAAATAAATAAATAACGAGGACTCTAGTCCATTATCCTCCATTGCAGCCCCTGTAATGGCAGATAAAGGCCATTAGCATCCCTGGTTCCCAAAGCGAGAACCCGGGGTGCTAAAAAATAGATTTTTCTTCCTACAGCGGGGGAGGAAAATCCTTTTCCAAGATGGACACCATGGAAAGAGAAGGTGGGACTCAGTCAGAGCCCCTCTTTCCTTTCCATGGCAGCCTGCAGAAGGCAAAGTCAGAACCCTATGACCATATTACCACAAGCACATTTGTTTTCCCTTTCAAATCTATCCTACTTTTGATTAACTTTATCACATAGACGGTCCCAGGTGGACATGGCCACTTTAACTCAATTTTTTTTTCATCCCTTGCGGTCAAGGCCAGTAGCCAGATTGTCCGGGTCGTGACCTTATACCATGACTCGGACAATCTGGCTACTTCCCATGGCCACAGGCTATACCTCAGTCACCAAAGATAAATCAGTATTTTTTGTACCTACATTATGACACGTGTCAAAATATAAAACACAGGCGTGTTTGCAAAACCATGCTATCAGGTCCTTGCCAATGCTCTTACATGAATTTGCTTGAAATCCGCCCATGTTGTTTTTTTTCCGAAACTGTGAAAATGTATGTACATACATTAGTCATATAACTTAACCCCCACTTTACAACATCCATTCAGACTTTACACAATCATTCAAGGTTGGGTCTATACACTTTCTGAAAACTTTTGTCCACATTCATCAAACAGCAACAAAGTTATAAGCCATCTAAAAATGTTGAGACCGCCTCTAATTTAGCCTCCTCTTGAGAAAATCCCACCAAACTTTACAAAAACATTTATATCTAGATTTAAAACCGTTTTGCAAACTTTTGTGCAGATTCGTCAAATGGCAACACATTTATAAGCCTTTACAATATATTGGGACCCCCCCTCTAATTTTGCCCCCTCTTGATAGAATCCCACCTAACTTTGCACAAACATATTTATCTAGATTTAGAATTGTGTTGCAATCTTTTGTGCAGACTCGTCAAATGGCACTACATTTATAAGCCTTTACATTATTTCAGGACACCCTGTCTAATTTTGCCCCCACTTTACAGAATCCCACCAAAGTTTGCAAAGCTATTCAGTTCCAGGTCTAGAATAGAATTCCAAAATGTCATGCAGTTTCATTGAGTGGTGCCGCCAAAGTTATAAGCCATCCAAAAACTGCCCCCGAAACTCTGAAGTGTCCCCGAACTGCAGGACTGTTTGCAACATCTGAACTGTTTGCAGACTTTAGCGGCAAAAAACACTTGTTTTTTTGCTTCTTGCAGCCATATCCTATCCCATCCTCATCACCCCTCAACTCCCCACAGATTATTTGATAAGTTTGACAAGTGCAATATTGTGTTTTTTAATATATTTTTAATGCGATGTCCGCGGACATCGGCCGCTGTCTAAGAATCCAGGATGACGGGCGTTTCCAAAAATCTGATGCACTTCACGCTTTTCACCATCCAATCAGTGGGCGTTTCCGATGTCAGCGGACACCACGTTGCCCTCTGAGCCAATCAGATTCCTGTCTGCGGACCAAACAGGAAAATGGGTCAGTGGACAGGACATAGGTATCACTAATTTTTTTAATGTACAGTTTGGTCGATTTAAAAATAACTACTGGACGGATTTACACTAAATTAACAAAAGCACGCTTTCGGGACCAAGCCGCCGCAAATTTGGATGAAAATCCGTCCAGCGGTTTGGGCAGTAGGCGTGAGCAAAGTTTTTTTCCCATTATGTCTATGGAAAAAAAACAATTTTGGGACCCCCCCCTACAACTTTTTCCCCCTTAACAAAGCCTTACCATACTTGGCAAGAGTTGGCCAACTACTTTTTTGCAAAGTTTGGTGAGGATTCGTCCAGGGAGAGCGAAGTTATAAGCCGCCCAAAAAGTGCTCTTCCTATGAGTTGAGCAACTTAACCATAACTACACAGCCGCTACCGCAGGCCGTGTAACACATGAGTGAACATATTTTAAACAAGATATCTTTTGTCTACTTATTTTACTTTTATGGCAACAAATTCAACGAGTTACAAAATATGATTCGGATTAACTGTTTAGACATCTGACTCCTCCCCAAGTTCTCTAAAACCATCTGTTAGTGATCTGAAACCATTCCTTAATATGCATTTTATTTTGTCTGAGCAAACAAAGCCAGTCCAACTGGCCTGTCTAAGTTTTCCTGTCAAGGAAATCAAGAGATATGGTCCGAATTCCAACTGAATTTGAAATTACACTGTCAAGTGGTGGAAGAATTAGTATCTCAGGCATCACAGTCTAGATCGTTCTGCTGCCCAGGATAATAAAACCATATTTTAAAATGATCCAAACATACACCGCGTTTCCTGCAAATGATGAATGTTAGTTTTCCAAGTGTCCCTTTTACTCAGGCTGTAACATGATGACCTTCTGTTACATGAAAAGATCTGAAGTATTTTCTGGAGTTCTCTCCTTTTTCAGCTCAGGCAACAGGTTTGAGAGTAAATTGCTTGCTTTGATCCTGGACACCGGAGAATGTAACTGCATGTCTGAATGTGTATGAGTTGGAATGAGTCAACACTGAAAGATAGCTTGAAGGCATCATATTGTAACGATGTAGCTTGTGACAGATGGCTCAGAGTCTTCTTTACTTAACTTCAGTTGCAGGTAGAAGTTACAGTTCACATGCAGGTATCTGAGAAATATAAGGAAACACTATTGGGAGAAACCCACTGGCTCTCCCTTGGCCACCTCTCTCCCAACTGTCGTTCCCAGAACACTCAGCTAAGAACATTCACCCTTCCAACTCGCCACATCCAGGCATTCCAAGCACACAGGACAGGGATGAAGGGGAAGGCAAGTCATAACATATCTCCCTCCTTTACAGAATGGAATTGGACATGATGGAAAGGACGGATCTGTGTGAAAATTTGGGGTCAGACTTTTAGGAATCAAACTTTTGGTATTTGGTCCTTTTGTACAATACCGAAAAGGACATACTCACTCAAAACCGCAAATAAAACATATTCCCTCACACCATTTTGATGAATCCTGCGGAGACATCACTAAAGCCCAGCCTAAAGTCACCTCCCATGTGGCCTGGGGAAGTCAGCCACTACCTTATCCTAATCCTGGGGATGATAACATGAGGAAGGATCACATGGGAGGAGACGGCTGTCAGGGGTAAGTGGTGACTCCGCTAGGAGAGATGCAGTATTCCTCTTCTTTTGAGGATGAAATACCCCTAATATCTAAATGCATAATGGCATGCTGTCAATGTAACAACCATTCTCCTAGAATTACCCAAAGCACAGACTATGAAAAATGTGCTAAACAACATAACGTTTATATATTGGGAGTTCAGGAATTGAATATCACAACATCTAATAGTTATGATTCCACCTTAGGTAAAGATTCCATAGCCAAGGGTAAATCACATATTCCTTTTACAACCTCCCATTAAATTGACCACTCTAGTTCACAAATCAGTTAAAGTTACCTAAAAATAAAAAGACCAAAAACATTATTGTCTTCAGAACCCATAATGCTTGTGGTACTGGGACAAAATAGAGGTACTCAAAGCTGATGAAGATTGAAAGTGCCATGCAACATAATGAGCAGTCGATTTGTTGTAACAAGAAGCACCTGAGTGGGACATTTAAATTCAGGTCTGAGTTTCAGGTGAAGGGAGGAGATGCTGATGAAGTGGTAGAAGTTGCAGCAGACTTAGATGCGTAAGAAGCAGAAGAAGGAGCAGCTGAGGCCAACGCGAGAGAAGCAGCGCGACCATGCAGAGAAGGCACCGCTTAAAGCAGCATTGGGGAAAGCTTTGTCATGTGGAAGAGGAACTCCAAACAAGGCATGAACCGTTGCAAGCGAGAAGCAGGACGGAGATGCCATGGAGCTTTCAAAGCTTCCCTGGAGGACTGTGGTTACCGTGGCAGTCATACCAGAGCAGGCAGCAGTGCAGGCAGACCCGAGGCAAACCTCTGCAGTAGCCGCGAATGAAGACCAGTGAGTTGTCCTGAACCACAAGGCAACCCCAGGGCGCTCCGAGTCAGACCTTTCAATGGGACTAATGATTTTAAATAGCGAACAATTTAAATAATACAAAGGCAGCCATTGTACAAATCTCCTAATAAGGAATACAGATTGAGGGATACTTGTAACCTGCATTGTCAGATGCCAAGATGCAATAGAAGAGTGAAGGAAAGGCAGCCAGGGCGCAATACTCCTGATAAGGGATGCCAGTTGGGGGATATTTGTAACCCACATTGCCAGCAGCCAAGAGGCTGCAAAAGAATAGTGTAAAAGGCAGCAGGCACACAACTCTCCCTATATGAGACCTCTAAGGGCAGAAACCTTTAACGTACATTGCCAGCAGCCAAAATGTTAGGTTCCAGATTCCAACGCAGAGGCAGCACAAACTCCTTCCTCCACTTGAGAGTCTTGACGCCTGTACTAGTGGTAACATAGGTAAGCTGCGACCCCCACGGGCAAAGAGGGTTAGGGTCCATGGATTGGATAGGAAGGGAGAGTTATGGTAACCGCAAAATGGGTTAGGGAGCGGTTGTGGATAGGGAGGGTGTGTTAGGGAAAAGCATGTTTCTTGGCTCTTATTGTTGTTTTGGTTTACAGGTTATCTGTAACATACACACATTTGCATACATACTCACATAGTCACACTATATGCTCACAGGGTTGCTTCACTCTGGTTTGTATGCTTTCACTCAGTTGCTCCACTGGGTTCAATAGCCCCCAGCATAAGTAGAACACATCATATCACTCAGTTGCCTCATTGAGTTATAGACCCCATAAGAAATGAGCACATACCTAGCTTGCTCAAGGATTGGTAACTGCCTAAACACATTACACACTATGAATGTTGTGCAATTTTGCATTTGCAGCCTTAACAAAACAGGAAAACACTTAGCTTTGGTACGCTGTGTCCTCCATGTGCGGAGCAAGGTTCTGCATTGTGCCTGGCTCTTAGCTGGAGCAGCATCTACAGTATGCAGTCTGTCAAGAAGACATCAAGCAGGTAGTGCCCCAAGACAATACAGCAATCCTAGGGATCGTATCAATTTACTGCTTCTGTGCATTTGTTTTTTCTCTTTTGTCGTCCTCGACGTGATTGCTCATGCTGGGTAGGGTACCAATCCCTCGGGTTAGTGGTTACCGAATCACATGCAGTTTGTTTGTGCTATGGAGCTAATAGCATGAGTGGGTGCAGCAGCACTTATCTGCTGTAGGCACAGGGCCTGTACGTGTCGCTACAGGCATGGCTCGGCCCTGCAATGACATTGCCTGGATAGGAGAGAGCTTCTGGTGCGTCTGCTCAAGTTTGAGCTCAAGCATGAACAAGTGTGTGCAGAGCTCAGGCGTGGTCCTAGGACTCTTTAGACTCTGTGAGCCTGGCACTGGGATTACTGGGGATTGGAGGCTTTCTCGGTCTTTCTCCTTCTTGGTCTTTTGGCTGTCCCTACTTGGCTTTTTGGTTGCTGGGTTAGTGCCAAGTGGGTGCTCCCTCTTACAGGTAGCATTCCCAATGTTGTGTCTGGTACCATGGTGCCTGAGTAGCTTACATCTGCAAGAAGGGCAGATATGACACCTGCCATGAGCCTGTGCCCGATAATTTTGTAAGCCCCCAGACCTCTCCCATGTGCCCCTTACTGTGCTTGCCACCTTCTTTGTTGTTTTGCTCTGCCTCCTCAAACCAAAGTTTACATAAGACGAATCCAAATATAACAAGGGAGAAACTTCCCTTTTATGGAATACCAATTTGGGAAGATCTGTAACCCACCTTGTCAAGTGTCACAAGACTATGAAGAATAAGCAGTTCAAGCCTCCTCACATAGGATACTGGTGTGGAGAATCTTGGAGCAAGCAGTAATACTGAACACAATTGTAGTAGTAGGGTTTTTTTTATCCTGGCAGGTGAGTATACCAGGATAGGGACCAATAGTAGTTAGTCCTGGCAGGCAAGTGTAGCAGGAAAGAAGAAGATGATTTGAAGCATTGTTGTTGTGGTAACAAGACTTGTTGGAAGGAACTTGTTGATTTCATTTCCTTTGGTGAACTGTTGAATTACTGAAAGTAATTGCTGTGCTATCTTGACAAAAGTGTTTTCTTTAAAGAAGTATGTTGTGCTAATGATTACTTGGCCTTTTGAAAAGAAGAAGTGCTTTGTTTTATGAACTTGTGTTGTGAGGAAGAGACCTTTACTTTGTCAAGCAGAAGGCTGTGTCAAATAATAGTTGTTTTAATTTGCAACCAAGCATTTGTGAAGGAGTCATTTTCTTTGCCAAGTGGAGGAATACAGTGAATTGAAAAGACTGGTTGTGCTATATTGAACCAACCTTTGTTATTGCACAGAACTTTATTGAATCCAAACTTTACTCAAGGTATTCCTGAATTGATCCTGGGAAAGGTAGTCCAACACCGGTCACAAGGAGTACTTTCCAAAACCTTTGAGTTTGAATTGTTGTGTTATTTTGTGAAACTGACAATTGCCAAACATTCCTTGAATAATGTTGTTGTGTGTATTAGTGTGAGGGTCAGATACTTTTTGGACACTAGATCATTTTTCTTTCATTTTAGTTTGCCAGGTAGGGCCACCCTTGTTAGTTTGGGGAAAGATAGGTGTTTATCTTACCCCTTTTTATTTAATAAAAATGGCAACTTTTGAGAAAACTATACCTTTGTGTCCATCTCACCTTTCTGACCCCTCACACCATCCATTCCAACCCAACAACAACAAGGAGAAGGACTCCCTCCTCACCAAACCGCTCACCGTCCTCGCATGTAAACACAACAGCAGGACAACCCTACAGAAACGCTGCCACCCCCATGCACTACTAAGGAGAAGAGTGGCCAAGTAAACTTTAAAAAGGATGCTAAGCAACAATACTCACTAAAAGGCATCCCAGCCTCCAAAACAACCACATCACTTCAACTCAGGCAACATCGACCCAATAAGGACCGGGCGTACTCCGATTGAGCACGGGACAAAACACAATCAACCGACCTCCAAAAGTGTGTCAGTGTCCAACCCACACTGGCACAGATGCACAAACACACATCTTGTTCGGGAAATCTAAAACCCCAACTAGGTATGGATCTAAAACCCAATTTTTCTTGGGGATGTAGCACACCCCAAGGCACAGGTAACTAAACCCCTAATATTGCTCTGATGTCCAACACCACTAAAGATATGGCAAGGGTGGACTACACCCCAAAATGTGACAGGTGTCCAACACCCCAAATCAAACATGAGTATCCAACACTCTACTTGACGTGAGTGTCCATCACCCCCCGAAATGGCATGTAGGTAGTGCATGGCTCACACCAAAAAAAACCTCTGAAGCCCAACTAACACCAGCCAGCACTCCATCTACCACAAGACACACACACACCGCCGCCTCAACTAGACCTGTGTTTTGCTAGGCCACGACCCCAGATACTCACAGATAAACTAGACAACGTGCATCTCCACCAATTTAACTCACAGAAAGTAGGCACGCTAGCTAGGTAAATGAAGACATTTCTTTTCCTAGCCTTAACAAGTCCATGCCCTGATCCTAACGTCTGCTGAAGATGGTTGTCCCAGTGTAAAAAATTTAAATACCGAGTAAAAACAAATAAAGTTTTGCTCTATTCCTTTGACTAACCAGAGGCCATAACATCCACAAAATGCCCTCAACACTATCTTCCAAAACACTCAAACTCTTACAAGCGCACACTTAAAGAGCTCTAAATTATTACCACTTGAATAACCTGGTACAGATAAAATACACAGGCCTCGCATCTCAACTATAATTTAGCCAAAGACAGAAACACAGCATTTCTGATGATGGAACAAATCTATCAATTAGACTTCTCTGGCTGAATTGATAGCACTGTAAAAAATGGCAACATCTCTGGATCCAGCTCATGCAATGTTTTAAGACACTCTCTGGCACATCCAAAATGGCCCCACACAGAATGCAGAGTCCCCAATGTGGAACTAAAAGCTCTTCTTCAACCAACAGTTGGTGGCATTCTACATAGACACGGCACTCCACACAGTACCTCTCAGGGCTTCCTTCCTTATCCCATCACTTCGGAATCGGGCACCCTTTGTTATTAGCAGCCCGCTGCTGCTTGTCTTTGGTTTTTGCTGCCACCCGCTGTGGGTCATGCATTGTTAACCCTTAGTCACACTGGTTCCTAACAAGTTCTCAGTTTCTTCAGCCTGCCTCTGTTTGGCCGTTATTCCTGGCCCTGTTCAGCTAACATATTCTTCCTGGAACAAGTGACAGAGTGTAAGAAGAACAGACCACCGACGTGTTCAATGCTGTAACGGCACACTGAGCCGTTGGAGAACGGACTTGTGACATCATCATGCCGACCCAGCTATTTCCCAGGAGTGGAGTTCTGCACCATTGACGCCCAGCGAGTACCAGAGCCCGGGAACCAGTCCAGTGTCACTGATGATCTCCGGACCTAAACACCCCCCTAAAATCGCCTACGCAGATGCTGCACACAGCCTCCTCAGCATCAGCTCAACAGCGAAAAGAAGGTAAGTTTCTCAACAACACAAGCTGTCTGCTGCAGCCCTGGTTAGAGTCTGGCTGCCCCTCAGATCCCCCACAGGTCGCAGGCACACCGGCTGAAACTTCACTCACTCGTGTCAAGGCACCACAGGTCTGCCTTCTTGGCCGCCCTGATATTCTGCTCCACAGCCACTCAGCAACTGTATTCTGGCTCAGCTGCTTCTCGCAGCAATGGTCTGTCTATCCTTCACAGCAATGGTCTGTGTGCACCTTGCAGACCCGGCTGGCACTCAGCCTCACACTTTGCTCCTTGCAGCACAGGGTGACCCCAGCCTACTCTAGCTAGACTGCCCCCAGCAGCAGTCAGAATCCACTTAAAGGTTAACACATTATCCCAAGAGAGAGGTCTTGTTATGGGTTGGGGTGGTGGATGTCCGTTGTCTGGAGTCCCTGTCTTCTGCTGCCCCCCCCACCTCCTCATAACCTACCTATTTTCAGGCTACCTTCAGCCACCTCTTCTCCCTCTCTCATCTCCGACTGTCTGTCTGCCATCCAGGAGTGGTGTGCCGCCAATGATCTCTGCCTTAATGCCAGTAAGACCGAGATTCTCCTCATCAGCACACACACTCCTTCCTTTCCTGTCACTCTCTGGCCAGCCTCTCTTGGCCCTCTTCCTGCTCCCACCTGTGAGTCTAAAAAACGCAGGGTCATCTTTGACTCCACATTCTCCTTCTCACCTCACATCTCTGACGTCTCTAAGAAGTCAAACTACCGGCTTCACCTCCTCAGAGGTATTCTTCCTTTCCTCTCCTTCCCCCAGAAGCTCACTGTCTCCAGAGCTCTGGTTCTCTCTAGGCTGGACTATTGCAACAGCCTCTTTCTACATCTGCCTGCTTCTACTCTCCGCCACTGCAACTCATCCAGAACAGGACTGCGAGACTTGAACTTGGTCTCAAACCCAGGGATCGTATCTCTCCAGCACTGAAATCTCTGCATTGGTTCCCAGTGGCTGCGAGGGTAGGTTCAAAACCGTTTGCATTGTCCACAAGGCCTTCTGGGGTCAGAGGCCTCAATACCTTCAACTCTTTCTTCCTAAATATCTTCCTTCTCGAACTCTTCGCTGATCCGCCTCCAACTCCCTCAGGGTCAGTCGCTTCTCCAAGAAACGAGTTGGTGGTAGATCTCTTTCTTCGGCTGGGGCCTCCCTCTGGAACAGTCTCCCTCCCTCCCTGAAACTCAAGGAGAATCATCTCTGGTTCTGGAAGCACCTCAAAACCTTTCTCTTTGCTTCTGCTTTTTCACCTCCTCTCCCCTGCTGACTTCCTGGCTGAAACTGAAATTGTACTGGTTACCTGGCCACCCAGTCGCACACCTGCACTGCCTTCCTGGCAACCCCTGCACTCGGGGACTGTTTTCTGTATCTCCACACTCCCACTAACAGCACTTGATACCTGATGTCTGCACTTACCCCTGCACTTGCCACCAGCTAGCTGTACTTTTACTTTGTTATTTATTCTATTATCCCATGTACTGCACTGTCCCCTCTCCCTTCCCCCTTCCCATGCACTTGCGCAATCTGAATGACACCTGGCCTAGTAGGATCGTTGTCTGTCTTCCCTCTGTGCCCCCTCCCTTGCCTCATCGTGCATTGAAACACTTGTGTATAGGCGCGTTATAAATGCCATATCATATCATATCATATCCAGCCGCCTATCTTGACCTGTTTTTTGGCATAATTTCCGCTCCGATAGGTGATGTACTTCTTAAAATGATCAAGGAAGGCCTGCTTGGGCCATATAGCATCTATTTAAAACATAAGATATGCTTCTCACAGGGATGTTCACACACTGCGCTGTATTTTGGCGCAGCGCTTTCATTGTCGGCCATTTCCATTTCGCGCCTTGGGCGCAGGTCCCTTTTTAAGCACACCCTGTTGCCCGTGGCCAGCATGGCGCAGGGACCTGCTTGCCAAGGTGTTTATGTTTTGCTTAAATATATTGTCAACCGAAGCTTCAGGAAAATACAGTGCCTTAGCCGCCCAGTACATGGAGCTATACTGTGAGTGCACGCTCAACGCACAAAAAGGTTGCTGTGTCCCGCAAACGTGACATGGAAAATGTAGGGCCACTACTTCTAAAGTATTTGATCCACTAACGGATATCTGTCTTTCGCTGTTCAGGTAAGAATGTTAGACATTGGTGGGTGGATATGCGTTAATCTATTTGGGAGATTACAGTAATTGCGCATTGATGTATTATCCAACTCGGGGGCAGCTGCTTGGTCTCTGATCAGAATGAGCATGTTTTATGCTGCTCCATATAAGTTATTCTATCATTGGTCACTTGATATTCACCCCTGCATATCCTATTGCTACACGTTGGCTCCCTTTGCTTCAGGATAGCATGTCTGCTGTAGCATTGCTTCCGGTGGGTGGGTTGGGAGTTCACAGGAAGGTGGGAGGGGGTGCCTAAAACAGAAAATAAATAAAGAACTGATGATCCCACTATTCTTTCATTTTTTTGTTAAGATTTTGATTTGTATAGTGTGTACCGTGGTTCCACATCAGACATATTCATCTAGCCCGCCTTTTCGGCAAATGCATTTTGAACGATTTGTTTTGCACTTTTGTCGGCTGCAAAATGCAGATGGTAAGTGGAGTTAGGGTATATATGGGGGTGGGTTTTGAGGTTTGTAAGGGGGTATTTGGGAGGTCTCCCTAAAATGTGGCACAAATGCATTTGGCGAAAAAATGCGCCAATGCTTCATGGAACCTATCTAGCTGTAGATTGCTTTATCTTTAAGAAACATATTGGAAAGAGAGCAACTGTGGGAAGGTGAACTTCCGGATGCAGAGGTCCATTTTGCAAGTCTCTAGTAAGATATTGATTCTGTCTGTGTGACTGGAAGTCCATGTTGGCGCCAGGGGAAAAGCCTTGAACCATGCCCTTATTTTAGTTTTTTAAATACAATACCAAAAAAGCATCCAGTGTCCATGCATTAGCTGACTGAAGTATACGCACAATGCCCACATGCCTGCAAAACCTCGAACACTTTCCTCGTCATGATGGCCTCCGTGAGTGGGAATGACAAAGGGTAAACAGGTTGGTCCAGATTCCAGCAGAGAATTTCAATTACAGGTGCATCTTAACCAACAGAGGCCCTCTTTACTCGCTTATCCGGTTTGTTTGAACTCACGAAAGAAAATTGGAGAAATTCTTTGAGTGCATTGCTTGTGTTTTCCGTCCAACCTTTCAGACACAAAAACACCAACCCACAAGGGGCGGAGGGGGCCGGGGTTTGGTCAAAGAATCATAAAGTGTATGACAATACCACCAGCTAAGTATTTCTTTGCAGGCCCTCTTTACAAGTATTGCTGTATTGGTAAAAACAACACCTAGTTTTGAAACACTGCCTAATTGTTGAATCGGATTGTAGGGGCTATTTATCCATAGGCTATTTACTTCATTAGCTATGGAGAAAAAACTCTAGGCATACATTAACCGTATTTTCCCCGGCCAGTATTTTCTATTTATCCCATATGGGAAATAAGCTATGCACTCCGTTACCACCATACACATAATGCAACCAACAGCTTTGCAAATGACTGTGGCTAGGCATCATTTGGGGGCATTTTCCAAGAAATGCAAATTGCATGCATGAGACCACTAACGTTTGCACTTATGTGCTGTTGGGTCCTGTGACAAATTTAGCAACATCATACTGATTCCCTGGAAGGAAGCTTCTTTTACATAGCCTGGGAAAGGCAGAAGCTACCTGACTCTAACCTTGGGGGTGGCTATCTGCAGGGAGACCACGTAGGGGAGGACAAACTCCAGGGAGACAGAAAAATACTGAATTTGAATAATCCTTTCGGTGTAATTTTTAATGACACCTATGTGCCTTTGCACCATTCCTGTATGGCTTATTGTGATATAGATAGAGAATTCCTGGGTTTTCATGGCCAAGAACATTATTTACCTACCACCCTTGTATAGTACTAAGACAAGGAAGTGGAATGGAGTAATGAGGATGAACAGAAGCGATAATAATAAATAACGCTGCATTCTAGTCTTTGGAAAATGCGAACCAATGGCGATATATTTAAAACTGACACAGCTGAACAGAAAGAGAGTGAGAGATGGAGAATGCTGCTGAATCCAACTTGTTTTGACGCTGGTCGGGACACCAGAGGCGAGCAGACCGCAGGACGCAGCACGGAGGCTGAAGCAAACAGTGTGCAGAGAAACCGAGCCGAGAGAAGTTTTCTGCATTATAGCCATGGGCAGCTGGAGCCGCCAAAATCAGAGGAAGGCAAAGCGAGAACCAAGTTGGTAACGGGACGCACTCCCAGTCAGCGGGCCAAGAGCAAAGAAAATGGTGAGATGCGAGGAATATCGAAGCTGCCAGTGAACACCAGTAAGTGTCAAACTCACCAGGTAAATACCCTCTTTTCCCAACCTCCTCCTCACCTGAACCTTCTGGGGAATTGTCCTTGGTTTCTGTGGTGGTTCTTCTCTTAGTTTTCTTATCGTCAACCGGCAACTGTCTTTGGGATGTCTTCTTCTTTTTATCGTGTAAGTAAGGCCTGGCTCCCTCAGAGGCCACCTTGGCAGGGAAGTGACGCCTGCCCAAGGGGAACCCCGAGGAGCCAAACCTCCAATGGCAGGGAAAAAGCCGAAATGGCACAAAAAACCCTGGTAAGATGTATTTCTTCCTGGAGATGGATAGTCAATGAGCGTAGATATATTTGAGTCCTTTTTGAGCAACTTCCGGTGTTGATGCGGAAGCTTGAGCCTTGATAGTCTGGAGAGGGAAATATAAAGAAACAGTTCCCACTTACCGAGAGCTCTAGCAAAACCGAGAGAGTGAATGCTCCCCAGTCGTGATCGCGGGTGTCAAGACAAAACAGCTCCGCGACCGCGAACCAAACGAGAGAGCCGCGGCGCTGTGAAATGAAAGGGGAACAGTGCCGCGGTCCGAGAAGGAAAAATAGAAAAATACCACACCGAGTTAGTGCGAGGAGAAAAACAGAACGAGCAAACAAAACAGAGAGACAGAAAGTAACGAAAGAGGGCTGAAAACGGAACCCAGGAGAAAAGGGTTAGAATACAATCAATGAAGGGCTGACTGAAAACGAGGGATGAAAAGCCAAAAGGCTAAGCCGAAAAACTCTGAGAGGAACTGAGGAAGGACGATCCGTAGCTCGCAGTGTTGAAGGTTCTGAAGGAAAAACAGATACAACACGCCGGAAAGGGGGGCGTGGTTGTATCTTATAGTCCAGCGACGCCATGTTGGGTGAGGACTAGAACGAAGTATACGTTAGAAACGCCATGAGCTCCACAGTTTCCATGGACGGATCCTGACAGTATACCCCTTTCTCTTCGGGGGCCCTCCGGGTTTTCCGGGGTGGAGGCGATGGAAACGTTGAATGAGCATAGGGGCATGGAGATGGCCTCTAGGTTCCCACGTTCTCTCTTCCGGAGGGTAACCCTTCCAGTGTACCAGATATTGAAGTCTTCCCTTATGATATCGTGAGTCCACCAGGTACGCTACTTCATACTCCTTTTGAGCAGGTGGGTGTAAAGGGCTCTTGTTTGGCAGCCTTCGTGCATACGGGTCCGTCTGATATTCTTTGAGCAGAGATGTATGGAAGACTGGATGCACCCTTTGGAGTCTGTCCGGTAGTTTAAGTCTGTAAGCAACCGGGTTTATCTGTGAAAGAATTGGGAAAGGTCCTATATATCGTGGAGCAAATTTGCCAGCATGGACCCATCTTGGCAAAAACTTTGTGGACAACCAGACTAGCTGGTTGGGCTTCCAGGCCGGATTACTACTTCTCCTCCTGTCAGCCCACTTCTTGTGCATCTGTTTGCTGGATTCCAGTGCCCTCTTTGCAGTCTTCTGAACCTCTAGGAGTTCCACCAAAAGGCTATCTATAGCAGGTGTTTTGGTGGAAGGCATATCTAACCATGGTAAGGGGTTTGGATGGTACCCGTAAGTACAGAGAAATGGGCTCATTTGGATGGATGTATGAAGAGCATTATTATAGGCGAATTCCGCCTGAGGTAGAAAGGATACCCATTCTCCTTGTTTATCAGAGCAAAAACATCGAAGGTACTGTTCCAGGGTGGAGTTTAGCCTCTCGGTTTGACCATTGCTCTGCGGATGGTAACCCGATGACAATGCTCTGTCGATGCCTAGTTGTTGGCATAAGGTGGTCCAGAATCTAGAGGTGTATTGGGATCCTCTGTCTGAGACTATAGTCCTAGGTAGACCATGTAGTCTGACTATGTCCCTCAGGAATACTGCCGCCATCTCTGGAGCCGAAGGTAGATGAGGTAAGGCTGAAAAATGTGCCAGTTTACTAAAGGAATCGATAGTTACCATAATGGTATTCATTCCCTTTGAGAGTGGTAGCTCCACGATAAAGTCAGTGGAGATATGTTCCCAGGCCCTTCCTGGGACTTTCGGCTGTTGTAGCAAGCCAATCGGTCTCCCTGTAGGATTTTTGCTACTGGCACATACTGGACACGAAGAGACGTATCTATCTACATCCTTGCGGAGAGCGGGCCACCAAAATTGTCGACTTATGAGATCTCGTGTCTTACGTATGCCAGGATGACCCGACAACTGAGTGTCATGGCACCACTTAAGTATCTGACTCTGTAGGGTCTTAGAAGGAATATACAGCGCCTTCCCTAGGTAGTACAAACCGTTCTGGTCTTGAATGACTGATCGGGGTAGTGCCTTTTCCTCTTTGTACTGTTCCATAAGTTCATGCAGGAAAGGGATCACGGTGGATATTCCCAGTGCCTTAGAGAGTAGTAATTCATGACTCTGGGCCTTGGTGGGTTCTTCACCTTGGCTCCGGGATAGTGCATCCGCAACGTGATTTTCAGTACCAGGTATGTAGGTCAGACAAAAATCGAACTGTAAAAAGAAATATGCCCAGCGGGCATGGCGGGAATTAGTGCATTCCATTTGTTGGAGCACCTTTAAATTCCTGTGATCCGTTCGAATAAGGAACTTATGGTTAGCCCCTTGTAGTAGATGGCGCCATTCCTGACATGCCAGTTTCATGGCCAATAGTTCCTTTTCAAGAACTGAGTAGTTCTGCTCACTGCTAGACAACGTCTTAGAATAGTAGGCAACTGGATGTTCCAGACCGTCCTCAGTCTCTTGTAATAGTACTGCTCCTACTGCTCCAGCTGAGGCATCGGTCTCAAGGACAAAAGGTCGGTTCTGATCAGGCTGGACTAGAATGGGTGCAGTAGAGAAATGTTCCTTTAGACACTTGAACGCCTCCCTCTGGTCATGATCAAATGAAAACTTGACGCCCTTCTTGAGCAACTTAGTGATGGGTTGTACTAGCTGGGAAAAATTTGGAATGAATTGTCTATAAAAGTTCGCCAACCCTAGGAATCTCTGTATCTCCTTGACGTTTTGGGGTTCTTTCCAGTCTTGGATGGCTCGTATCTTGCTTGAGTCCATTTGTACACCTGCCGCAGAAAGAATAAAGCCTAGATAAGATACTGTCCTGGCTTCAAAAGTACACTTCTCGGGCTTGACTAGTAGTTGGTTGGCCTGTAATCGGGATAATACTTCCTTGACCTGTTTCCTGTGTTCTGGAAGGCTGCGTGAGTACACCAAAATATCATCCAAATAAACCACTACTGACACAAACAGTAAGTCTGCAAATATCCTGTCTATGAACCGCTGGAATATGGCGGGAGCGTTCACAAGCCCAAACGGCATAACCTTATATTCAAAGAGGCCAAAAGGTGTCCGAAATGCAGTCTTCCACTCATCGCCCTTGCGGATCCTCAAAAGATGATAAGCTCCTCTGAGGTCCAACTTGGTATAGAACTGTGCTCCCTGAACTGCTTCCAGAACGTCCCTTATCAAGGGCATGGGGTAGCGGTCTCTGACTGTTACCTGATTTAGCCCCCGGTAATCTATGCAGGGTCTAAGTTCTGCTGAGTCCTTTTTTGGTATAAAGAACAATGAAGCTCCGCAAGATGACCTGGATTCTTGGATCAGTCCATTCTGGAGGTGAGCGTCTAGGTAATCTCTTAAAGCCTTCTTTTCTGGCAAAGACAAAGGGTACATCCGACCAAACGGAACTTGAGAAGACGGAACGATGTTGATGGCGCAATCTTCCGACCTGTGGGGAGGAAGATCTCTTGGCAATACATCCTTGAAGACTTTAGCGTATTCCTGGTACTGGAGTGGGATAGAAGATACCGTCTTCTTTATCGGATTATTTAACACTTCTACTCCGATCTGGAGGTTAGGTACCTCCATGCAATGTACTTGACAGTAATCCGAGTCAAAACACACCTTGTTCGTGTACCAGTCAATTGAAGGGTTGTGTCTCCTAAGCCAGGGAATTCCGATGACCAATGGAAAGTGCGCCGCCTTAATCATATCGAATACCATGTCTTCAGTATGTTGTTCCATCTTCATCCGTAAGGGAACGGACTCCTTTACTATGGGCCCTGAGGACAAAGGAGTACCGTCCACTCCTTCCACTGGAATGGGTCTATTCTTGAGGTGCTCGGGCACCTTGTTCTTCCTGGCCCAGTCTATGTCGATAAAATTCCCTGCGGCCCCGCAGTCCAGCATGGCCAACACTTCGATAGGTTCAGGACTTGTTATCCAGAGTTGGACCTTGAATACCATGAGTCTATTGTCTTCGCCTCCTGTTACTGGTCTTGTAACAAAGCAAGGGTTGTAGCTGGTTCCCCCGACACCTCCCTTGCATAGGTTCGGGGGTTGGAGTTTTCCTTTCGCCGAGGTGGTACTTCTGGACAGTTGCGGAGTAGATGCTTAGAAGAACCACAGTACATACATAGTCCTGCTTCACGACGTCTTCTTCGTTCTTCAGAAGTTAGAGGACCCCTGGTTGTTCCGATTTGCATGGGTTCATCCCCTCCGTGGTTTTCTCGGGAAGGTTGGGAAAGAGGAGTGGGAGTTAACAGACGAGGTCTTCTCCTTTCTTTTCGTCGTTCGTGAAGACGGAATTCAATCTGCAAGGCTATGGTAGTGAGTTCCTGAAAGGATGACGGGCGAGCTATCCGAGCCAGCTCGTCCTTGATATCCTCATGAAGACCTCTTCGGAATATAGTCTGTTTGGCAGAATCCGGCCAGTCTGCCTTTGTAGCAAGTCGGACAAATCGGGATAAGTAAGTTTGGACATCTGTAGTGCCCTGTACCACATCCAAAATGGCCTCAAAAGAAGTGTACAGGACCTCCGGCCTATCGAATCTCTCCTTAAACAATTGTGTGAAACGATCGAAATCTTGTAATGCAATGTCATTATTTGTGACCAAAGGAGTAGCCCAAGCCAGGGCGTTACCAATCAGGTTAGCAATGATGAATCCCACTCTGGACCGGGCTGTCTGGTAGGTGTAGGGACGGAATGCAAAATACACCTGGCAAGCATCCAAGAACTCCTTGAGACCTCCGGGATGCCCATCATATTTCCCAAACGACAACGCCATAGGGGGTAGATCTCCCCGGTCTTCTCTTAGCAGGACAACCTGCTGTCTTAAGGCTACATTCTCTGCCTTCAGTGCCTGTACTTCAACCGTAAGGTTCTGCATTGCCACCACCAACTCCTGATACTGTTCCAAGGATGCCATGGGTTTTCTTGGGTGTTGTATTCTGTCAAACTCACCAGGTAAATACCCTCTTTTCCCAACCTCCTCCTCACCTGAACCTTCTGGGGAATTGTCCTTGGTTTCTGTGGTGGTTCTTCTCTTAGTTTTCTTATCGTCAACCGGCAACTGTCTTTGGGATGTCTTCTTCTTTTTATCGTGTAAGTAAGGCCTGGCTCCCTCAGAGGCCACCTTGGCAGGGAAGTGACGCCTGCCCAAGGGGAACCCCGAGGAGCCAAACCTCCAATGGCAGGGAAAAAGCCGAAATGGCACAAAAAACCCTGGTAAGATGTATTTCTTCCTGGAGATGGATAGTCAATGAGCGTAGATATATTTGAGTCCTTTTTGAGCAACTTCCGGTGTTGATGCGGAAGCTTGAGCCTTGATAGTCTGGAGAGGGAAATATAAAGAAACAGTTCCCACTTACCGAGAGCTCTAGCAAAACCGAGAGAGTGAATGCTCCCCAGTCGTGATCGCGGGTGTCAAGACAAAACAGCTCCGCGACCGCGAACCAAACGAGAGAGCCGCGGCGCTGTGAAATGAAAGGGGAACAGTGCCGCGGTCCGAGAAGGAAAAATAGAAAAATACCACACCGAGTTAGTGCGAGGAGAAAAACAGAACGAGCAAACAAAACAGAGAGACAGAAAGTAACGAAAGAGGGCTGAAAACGGAACCCAGGAGAAAAGGGTTAGAATACAATCAATGAAGGGCTGACTGAAAACGAGGGATGAAAAGCCAAAAGGCTAAGCCGAAAAACTCTGAGAGGAACTGAGGAAGGACGATCCGTAGCTCGCAGTGTTGAAGGTTCTGAAGGAAAAACAGATACAACACGCCGGAAAGGGGGGCGTGGTTGTATCTTATAGTCCAGCGACGCCATGTTGGGTGAGGACTAGAACGAAGTATACGTTAGAAACGCCATGAGCTCCACAGTTTCCATGGACGGATCCTGACAGTAAGCCCAGTGAGAACGAATGGGACACCGGGGTGCTTCAGGGTGAATGCAGCACAACGTTGACAGCACAATACAGCCTGATTAAAGGAACTGGAAAAGTTAATTCGAATACGAGCATTGTTAAGAAAGGGGCTGTGACCCATTACTTGAAAAACATTATTTCCTGGATGTGCGAGAGAGTGAATGGAGAATGGAAAAGCCCTGGCAGGATAGTGAACATCTCAAACAGTGAGCCTGGGACACCCATGAGAGGATATAAAAAGCCTTGGCAGGAAAGTGAACCAGGCAGTGTGCAAGTCTGGGACACACACCCAAGTGTGATACCCTTACAGGAGAGTAAACCAGGGGTAAGAAAAGAAGTGAGAAAACTCAGGGGTAAAAACCTGTCCTGAATTTGTGGAATAGTGATAAACAACATAAAAAGGGAAGAATCATACCCCTTTTAAGGATAAGTGACAAAGTTGTGAAAACCCTCGCAAGAGAGTACACCAGGGGTAGAAAAAGGATTGAGAAAGCCCAGGGGTCAAAACCCCTCCTTGAAATTGGGCAACAGTGGCCATCAATACAAAAAGGGAAGAGCCATACCTCTTTGAAAGATAAGTGAGACCCAGAGAACAAGAGTAGTAATAGAGCTGCAAGTATCCTGGCAGGAGAGTACACCCGGGGTAGGGCAAGAACTCAGAAAGCTAAGTGGTCAAACCCACTCCTTGAAATTGCGGAACAGTGGCAAACAATGGAAAAGAGAAGAACCATACCCTTTTAAGGATAACTGGGATGGAAAGAGTGAGAGATTGAAACATTAAAATGAACTGTGTGTTTAAGGGAGACTCAAGGGAGCAGTCACCCCCCTTGAATCTGTGAAGTAAAACATTGTATGAAAGGAGAAACACAGGGGAAGAGTCGCCCCCCTGTGAAGCAGTGGAACATTACTAACTGTTTCCAAAAGATAGTGGAAGACCAGAAGAAACAAAGAGGAAGTGAAGACCCCTTTACCTGGTGGAACTCTATTCCTTTTCTTTTCTGCAATTTAGAACTTTATGTTTTGGAACTTTGAAAGAAAGCTATCAGTGCACATTATATTGTGTTTAGCATGTAAGCGTCAGTTTAGGGTTGGGGGTTTTGGACACAGGCGGAGGAAGCTTTTTGGTTTAGTTTTGTTGAGGCAGGGAAACCCACCGTAGTGTTAGGGCAAGGTAGAATTTTCTCCCAACCCTTTCTTTATTTAATCTTAATAAAAGTCTATGGCCAAAAACATAATGCCACTCTGTCCGACGCTTAATCTTGTTTCCTGACAGTCCCTGGCATGCAATTTTAAAGATTTACAAGGGAAAGTAGAAACCTGAAGATAAAACCAGACAAAATTGCCTTTACTCTTTAGTTGTACTCCTGAAGTGGGAGAATGGAAAAACAGGCTCCCGTCCTTCCCCTCTCGCGCTTGGCCTAAAGGATCACGGCCCAGGCACCTGCCACGAGAAGAGTTTGCCCATCTACCAGACGACCAAATACCCTGGTACAGGAACATACGGATGTGTCCATCTGCCTGCCCAGCAGCTCGCCCTGCCCATGCCGACACCTGCGGCACGGATCAACTAGACTAAAACCTACACGTCGTTAGAGATACCATGACGACCTAGCCAACGGTCAGCACACCTGTGCAAATATACACACTGGACACACCCGCACCAATCTACACGAAGAATGTACTCAGTGCCATGACGTAGGCGACAGACATACTCACGGACGTGCATCTTTATTATTTTCCACATAGGCTCTCAAAATGCAGAAACGCAAGACGCATCATGAACTCATCTAAAGAGCTTGCTTACGCTTCTCCTAAACCCAGGTGCCATAATAAGAAATATAACGAAGACACGATACTGGTCATAAGGCAATATGATACTATAACCTAAAGCGCCTGTGCACCAAACGGTTCTATCTATACACCAGGCCTAAGTAGGCTGCAAGCAAGAGCCTCCATGGACGTTAAAAGAACAAGAGTCAGGTTGTTGATCCTGCAGAATGAGCCCGGCGAAAGCAAACAGCCAAGGTCGCAATGTTGCAAACCCACATTCCGAGAGCAGACCATCAAGGGCACGATGTTGCAACTTCGCACGCCGCACACCAACGTTAAAATCACACCTGCAAATTAAACCAGGCACACAGTGGAAAAACAATATTAATTGTGCAGAATTCTGCCTCAAACACGGTCCCACCTCAAGTGACCAAGCCGAACCTGACAGGATGCCAAGCCCAGGAGGAAGAAGGCGTCTGGATCCCTCGTTACAAGACACAGGCAGATACAATTAAAAGGCTCAATGGACATCTGCGACAGTGGGAGTAGTCGGCCTTCCAGCTCATGAATAAGTCCTCACATTGTCTGCACGTACTCATAGTGAAACATTGTTGCAAATGACAGGTACACCGAGAGCTGGGAACAGCGATGGTCCCAGGCTGGGAAGCTCGCGGGCGCACCAATCAGAACATGAGGCTCTTATCACTGACGCCATTAACATTAACCAATCATCAGGGGTCTTCATGTAACAACTCTCATGTATCTAATTGTAGGGACAACCCAGATATATCACCTGACTAACCCTTGTCCACTAATATTGTTCTCTATACGTATGCTATACTAACCCTACCACTCGAGCAACCAATTAAGAGTGGCGATAGGTTTTTTGCTAACTTTCCAAGGTGACGCAAGTAGCGCGTCATACTAAGGTAAAAAGGGCCTGCGAGCCCCACGATTGTGTGTGTGTCAGGACGGACGCGGACGCTCCTCGACCCATCCCTGCCGTTTTTGTCTAATAAACAGCAGAGTCACCTTGCTTCTTGCGTGTGTCTCATACTCTATCTCTTTTGGGATATACGGGAGGAGTTGGGGCCTCCCTGCCCGGAGGTCTGCGGACGGCCCGGCCGGCCCGGCAGAATTTCCCCCCCGACAAGTTGGAGGCACTGCTGAGATCTGTTTAAGATCCACCTTTTTATTTTTACTTTTTCCAGGCACTCCCGTTGCGAGGAGGCCCGGCGGCGCGGCCCCCTCTGCCGTTGCCCCCTTCTGAGGACTACAGGACCATCGCGGAGCTGCGAGAAGACCGGACAGCGCAATCCGGATATTGGCCCTCGGGAGCCGGTTGAGAAGTATCCCGCCCGCGGTTGGCGAGTGTCCAGACGTGGTCCAGACGAGGGGAGGTGACGAGCCGCTTGGAGGGGTGCACGCAGTCGAGCGGCCCCGCATCAAGAGAACTTGGTGAGCATGCCACGCACAACAAGCAATGTGAGATTGTGACGGAGGGGGGAGGAATTACATACGGGAGGGGGAGGTGTTGCACAGGTGCGCGGCGAAGGTTTGACAATTTAGTGTTGGCAATGGAATGAATGATAGCCGAACAAGTGCGAGAGCAGTCGGCTATGTTACGCGAGAGAGGGGGGCAGAGCACAAAAACATCACGTGCGGCCGCTCGTAGAAACTGATTGGCCTAGGTCGCGAATACGTGCAAGGGTGGGTGTGTGTGGTTTCCTACGATTTGGCATTTATTGATCAATGAGTAGATGAGGATCCCTATTGTTCGAGCAAGAAACTCGATAGGTAGATGACGTTTCCCTGTAGGCGGTAGCTAGTTAGTTGCCCAATACGGAAGATAATTGGCTGGTTAAGCCCTCCTGTCGAGGGGCGTATCACACGCGAGGCGACGCAGCGTGCGCAGTCCGATTATATTATTGATTTGATTACCTTGTTCCAGGAGTGACAGGAAGACAGCTGTAAGGTTAACGGGGGTAGATTGCAAGTGTATTTTGAACTTAAAGAATATCTGAAGAACTTACCAGTAGCTCGAAGAGATCGGTGACGTCACCAGTAGGGCTTTCATAGGATATCGCGAGCACAAGGCATCTTCGTTTTGAGAGTGGTGGGGAAGAGAAGTGTGGTAAGGGAGTGGAAACGGAGATAAACGGTAAATGAGTTGATCGGGGAAAGGCGAAACGGGGAACGTGGCTGCGCACGGAGAACGCCGGCCACGGCAAGTGTAGAAGGGGGAGGAGCACGTGAAAATAGGACGACTGTATAAGAACGTCATAAGGGGTACGCAGCCGCAGGGGGCTACGTGCGCCTCGGCCGCAGGGGGCCGTAAGGGTGTTGTATAAAGAAAGAAAGACAGAAGAAAATATACAAATGTAAAATACTATATTTTTTATAATTTTCCTTAGCGGACTATCGTAAGTCCCCAAACTTACGGGGCCAGGTAACGATATAAGGCTGTATATTGTAAACTGCTAGTGAGATAAACTGCTACCAGATAGGGGAAGGGTAACAAGTGGAGCACTACTATGTCATACGGGACAGGATCGGGAGGGTGGGGGAACACCCTCACTACCCCACTACAACACATATGCACAACACTGCCACCCCATAGGGAGAAACTGATTAAGTACAGCATAGAATGGACCCAGGGGACGGATAACAAAATGCTAACACCGTGGCCGCCTAATGGTAGCTTCGATCCATATGCCCAACATTCACTATTAAACCATCTGCACAATACATATAAAGGGAAGAAGTTGGCAAACCACGTGGAGGTGTTTAACTTATGGAGGATGTTCCAAGGGTCCCGACCAGGACCAAATGGAATGTTCACTATGGGGGAAATACCGGAAGAAAAAGAGATTAAGGAGGAAGGAGAGGATGGGAAAAAGGGGAGTGAGGACCCAAGGAACACGGGGAACAGAGGAGAGGGAGGAGAAAAGAATAATAAATCAGATGAAATAAAAAAGGAACAGAGCAACGATATACCCCTAGCAAAGGGAGTGAAAACGGAGGGAGGGGGGTTGTACCCTTTAAGAGAATTAGGAGAAATAGAAAGAGGACAGTTAAGGGCGGCTGAGGGATACTCGAACCCGGCATACAGCCCTCCACCATATGTGGCTCATAGAAAGATGCCAGCAGGGGAGGGGAGGACTGGAGAAGACCAGACTGTGGAAATAGGAAATGATGAGTGGGTAGCTGCACAGATATTATTAAAATTACGAGGTTCATTAACAGGAGAAGAGAAGGAGGTAGTAAAGAAAACAGACGAGGATAATGCCAGGGAGAGTGAAATGAGGGGGGAAGAGCTGTTACGACAAAAGGAAGAGATTTTGGAGGAACGACTAGCAAAATTAAGGGATGAGCAGAATGAATTGATCAAGCAGCTCGAGAGAGAGGAGAGAGAGAGCGAGGAAAAGGAAAGAAGGTAAGAACGAATTGGAAAAAATAAGGGAACGAAATGAGGAGCAAAGGAGAGAAGCTGAAAGGGTAAAAGCAGCAGCAGAAAGGGTATCAAGAGTAGTGCTGCGAGAAAAGAAAAGGGAAGAAGAAGAAAAAGAAAAGGAAATGGCAATGTGGAAGAGGAGGTTACTATCAGAAACAGCTAAGAAATACGAAGAAGGGAGGGTGATAGAGAGTATAGTAGAAAGAGAAAGGGTGAAATGGGAAAGGAAGAAAGAGGATGAAAGAATATTGGAACAGATGAGCAGTGAAGTGATGGAGGAATTAAAAAGGAAAAGGGAGGAAAATAGTAGGGAGATGGAGGAGAGAAATGAAGGAGAAAGAGAAGATAGGAGAAGGGAGAGTGAAGCATGGGGGGATGTATATAGAAACACAGAAGTAGCAACAACATCAGCACAAAGGGGAGCGGGTGATAAAGGAGAAAAAGGAGAACTGGACCTAATAGACTTACAAACAGTAACGATTAAGGGGAAAAAGACCGAGTGGGAGGTGCCGTTTATGACTGACTTTTGTAGTGAGGAAGAAGGAGGAGTGGAGAAGGAAGGAAGAAACAGTGAAAGGGAAAGCTTAGATAAACTATACATCACCCGGACCAACACAGACTCACCATGAATCAGTAGGAGAAAGGATGAGCTGGAGAGAAGTGAGGAGGGAGAGCAAGGAATAGCGGAAAGACAGACACATGAGGCTGCACCATCCCCATCCCCATCACGCCCTCCCCCATCGCACCCTACATGCTCAACCACCTCACGCTCGTTACGCAAAATAAAACTCGCGCCCTTCACAGACGAACTGACACCCTATGCATGTCGGCTTAGAGACCTCCCTAGCCGCAGGCAGGAAAGACGAATACACATGCCCACATTAAATACAGGAAATGATGGAAGAAGGGGAAAAGATGGAGAAGAAAGAGTTACGAGCAGGGGAAATACGGACGAAATTGAAGATGTAGAAGAAAGGGAAGAGGAGGAAGGGTGTGAGGACTCGATATTATGGAACACAAAGGGTGAAACGAGACATAACTTAATGCCACTTTTGGAGAGAGGAGAGGTTAGACCACAGTATGTCCCTTGGAAGCATACCGATAAAGAAAATATAAAATGCAGGCTCCCATCATTAAGTGGAGGTGCGGGTAAGTGGATATATGAAATGGAAAAACACACCGCAGGACAGAAACTGGCAGTAGGAGATGTAAAGGGCCTTTTAATATCAATATTAGCGGATAGAGCGGATGACATTTGGAAGAGAGCGGGATTCCATGGGGTAACAATAACAAACACATCGCATGATGGGGCACCATTCGCAAACTGCAGACATGCACTATGGCAGGCACTGAGGGTACAGTACCCAGACACATCAGACATAGGAGCAATTACCTTCCGCAAGATGCGTGAGAACGAAGATCCTGTTGATTATATCCAGGAAATCCAAGAGAAGTGGCGCATGGAAACTAGAGAACAATGGGATAAAACACCAGCAATATTTTACCATATACTAGTACAAGGGCTCCCAGAAGGAGTTCAGAAACAACAAAAGAAAGTAGTGGGAATGGAAGCAAAACCATGGCCAGAAATACAACTGACTATAGTACATCATTGCAGGACATGGCAAGGAAAAATGAAACAAAAGGAAGAGGACAGGAAAACGGAAGAGGCTAAACTAGTACAGAAAAAGCTTACTAAATACACAATGGAAGGGGCACTAATAACTACGCCTACAACAATGACCCAAAGCCCCACACAAGTAGTGGCTGCACAAGATTCCTCTCAAATACCACCTTCACAGACTATAACACAACAGGCGCCGCCAATCCAACCATACACGAATAACATGGGAGGAGGAAATCCAATGGCAGGAGCTGGGTATTATAATTATAACAGGGGGAGAGGAGGAATTATGAGAGGGAGAGGATACGGATATAACACCCAACAGCAGGTGGGAGGACTTAACAAACACAACTGGGTAGGGTGACGGTTTTGGGACACAACCCTTACACAGGAAATGGCCAGTCGTTGTACCCTCAATAGGACAGCCCACAGACGGCCTTGGTGTGTCCTATCCTGTCAGTAACACCTAATAGTGCGGAGGAACCACGCATAGAGGTAACGATAGGTGACAAAAAATTATCATTCCTTGTTGACACCGGGGCGACCCGGTCTTGCATAAGGGAAGGTAAATTTAAGATGTCAGGCGAAGCCATGAACACCCAAGGATTCTCTGGGGCTAGAGGGTTGGTTCCCTTTACTGATAACATTCCCTTATCTATTGGAGATTATGATCTGTCAGTTCCACTTCTATATTATAGTGCCTCACCAGTAAATATACTGGGGAGAGACATAATGAATAGGTTGAATATGACGATCTCCTTTACTGAGGACGGCATAATTTGCTCTACTCCAGGGATTAACATGCTCACAGCACGACAGATTATGCAAGCATACTGCGGACAGACAGCGATTAGGGCGGAGCCAGTAGATGGCGAACTATTCCAGTATGGAACAGATATGGCAATTGCATGGATGCCAGGGATAGAAGGGAAAATATGGAGGAGGCCAGCAGCCTATCTGTTCAGACCAGAAACACCTGTTAATGAACCAGAAGGAAAGGTGGTTCTAATGGACATTGAGAGCATTATTGCAACAGCTGATTACATTGCTGTACATGCCCAAGACAGAGAAGGAAGAGCATGGAGGGCCGTGATAGCATTAGCAGAAGGATGTAGGCTCACCCAGGTGTCAGATGAGGAGCTGTTCTCAGATGAAAAGGAGGAAGGTGAAATGGTGTTTATGATGAGTGTGGAAATATGGCTAAGAGTGGCTTACAAACAAGTAGCACAGAAAATTGCAATGGCACTTGAGGCACCCACATGCACCCCAGTCCCCTTCTTTAAGGAGGATATGTCAAAGGTACCCAAATCATTGTGGACTACTAGCCCTTATGACGTGGGGTGCATAAAAAGTATAGGGGGAGTAAGGATAAAATTGAAAAAAGGTGCAATACTCCCCAGAGTAAAACAGTACCCACTATCAAAAGAGGCAGATGAGGGCATATATGAAACCATAACGGCCCTTATAAATAATGGCATATTGGTCCCCTCAGAATCACCATGTAACACGGCTGTGTACCCAGTGCGCAAGGCTAAAGGGGGGTCTTGGCGCTTCATACAGGATCTCAGGCCCTTGAACAACATAGTAGAAGCAGAATATCCCGTAGCAGCAAACCCGGCCACAATATTGTGTGGCATTCCAGCAGAAGCATCACGATTTACTGTGATCGACCTTAAAAATGCTTTTTTCTCAATACCATTACACCCAGACTCACAAGATCTGACGAGCTTCACTTACAGAAACACAAAGTGGAAGCACACCAGATTGCCACAAGGGTATTGCGAATCACCCTCAATTTTCAATAGAGTAATACAGATGGATTTGGGTAACATTGAAGTGGAAAGCACAGTGTTGCAGTATGTGGATGACATAATAATTTGCAGTACAAACGAAAGAACATGCAGAGAGGACTCCTTAAAGATGTTGACAATATTGGCTGAAAAAGGATACAAGGTAGACATGGAAAAGATACAGTACTGTCAAGAACAGGTACTTTACATTGGTCAACTTATATCCCAACATGGAAGAAAGATTGCACCACAAAGAGCACAGGCCATTTCAAACACTCCAATGCCACAAACTGTGAGGGAACTGCAGCAGTTCCTGGGGCTGTGCAACTACTGTAGAGCATGGGTATTTGATTACAGTTCATACATAGGACCCCTGCTTGAGGCGTTAAGGGAAGCTAATAAAGGGGAGAAAAAGCTGGGGTGGACGATGGAAATGAAAGAGGCTTTTGATGAATTGAAAGATGCGATATCAACTGCTCCGGTACTGGCATCCCCAGACTATGAGCGACAATTTTTTATATTTTCACATTGCGACTCAGCAGTAATGAAAGCAGTGTTGGCTCAAAAAACAAGCATGGGCTACAAACCAGTAGCATTTTACAGTGGCCACTTAGATCCTGTGATGTTAGGTCACTTCCCTTGCGAACAAGGTCTCGCCGCAGCTGCTTTTGCGGTGGAAAAAGCATCAGCAATCACCATGGGGTGCCCAACTACACTGTTTGTGGAACATGCACTATTTGCGATATTGAATAAACCTAAATCCACCCTAACCACGCAAAGAGCATCAGGTTATGAGATCATTTTATCCAGAGCTGAACTATCAATTGTTAGATGTAGCACGGTCAACCCTGCAAGGTTCCTAGCAGAAGTAATTGAGGAGGGAGATTATGCTCATGACTGTACGCAAATAACTGAAATGTACTCATGTACTAGAAAGGTTGAAGAAAACGCACTAGAGGGAGGTGAGCTCTTGTTTATTGATGGGTCATCAACTATCGATCAAAGGGATGGGATAAGGAGGCTGGGGCAGCAGTGGTAAAAATGATGGAGGTACCGGTGTGTGTGGCAATGAAATGTGTACAATTACCACAGCATTACTCCGCTCAAGCAGCGGAATTAGTTGCACTGATCTTGGCGTTGAAGGAAAGCTTTGACAAACGGGTGACCATATACTCCGACAGCGCATATGTTACATCCACTGTCCACTCAGGGCTGTCGAAATGGAGAAGAAGAGGGTTTAGGAGAGCTGATGGCACTCCAGTGCAACATGCTCTCTTATTGGCTGAACTAATTGAAGTAATAAATGACCCCCAAGAATTAGCTTTAGTAAAATGCACCGCACACACCAATGGTGAAGACCACGTCTCGAAGGGGAATGCAGCAGCAGATGCACATGCGAAGTATGCTGCATACTTTGGTGAGATATGGAACCCCCCAGAGTCACAGAGAGGGAGAGGGAGGGGAATGGCTAAGGAGATGTTGATAAGAGAAGGGTACACCCATCTCCCAGCCAAACAGATTATGGAGCTACAAGCGGCTGCACCAATGGCCGAAAAAGAAATATGGGTAAAAAGAGGATGCACAATGTCACCAACCGACGCACTATGGCGCCAGGGTGGCACTGGAAAGGTTGTAATACCATTGGCACTTTTGAACACCGCTCTGAGCCAACTACATCATCCAGCCCACACAGGCAAGAAAGTAATTGCAGCACGAATTAGGGAAGACTGGTTCTGCCCCGAGTTAAATTCTCATGTGTCAAATTTTATCAGTAATTGTCTCACATGTCAACAGTTTACGGCCGGCCATACTCTAAAGGTGATAAGAGGTACTATACCCCGGCCAGAGGGACCTTTCCGGCATCTCCATATTGACTATGTTGATATGATCAACATATGTCAAGGAAATAGGTATATGATTGTAGTAGTATGCCCATTCTCCAGGTGGATTGAGGCAGGGCCCTGTTCACACCCAGAAGCATTTAGAGCAGCTAAATTCCTAGTGAGGGAGGTCTTCCCCAGGTGGGGAGTGTGCGAGGTGTTAAGGTCAGACAATGGCCCACATTTCGCAAACGAAATGTTCCAGCACATCACATCCTTGCTGAACATCAAGCATAAATTTGCATGTGCATACCACCCACAGGCCAACGGTGTATGTGAACGCCTGAATGGCCTATTAAAGGAGGCAATTGCAAAAATACAGCAAACAACAAAGAAGAGTTGGTTATATTGCCTTCCATTAGCCCTATTTGAGCTAAGGAATAGACCAGGGTCCGACCACCACCTCAACCCTCACGAGGTGGTTACCGGACGTCAAATGCGCCTTCCCCTAACGCCAACATCAAGAGCATTTACCGACCACGAAAGTACAGCGAGTGTTCTTGGTGATGAAATGTACCCATATGTGTCTTCTTTGATTACTAGTGTAGTGTTTGTGTCTCAACAGCTCGAGCGCACACGGGGCGGGTCTAACAGCAATCAACAAGAAGACGCGGATAAAGAATTGGAAAAGGAAAGACTGTGTAAAATTGCTAAAGGTGACCACGTACTACTTCGCAATTTCAACAGGAAATGGAATAGTCCACGATTTACTGGCCCCCATCTGGTAGAGGAGGTATCAACGAGAGCAGTAAAGCTACAGGACAAGCGTGCCTGGAACCACCTACACGATGTAAAGATCTACAAACTCCAGACCCGCCCCAGCGCCACCGACAGGTCCATTGGGAGAACAGCAACAACATCACCAACGGAGGAAGAAAGTTCTACCACAGCCAACGACCCAAGTGTTCCCATACCCTGTCACTCCCCAGACTCCCCAGAGACAATAACTGAATAAGAAAGGGGTGATCCCCATACTGCCCACCCCATGGTCACACGCTCAAAGAGTAAAGATACTTCCGCCAGTTGAGCCCCAAACCCCCTGCCCATTGACCCCTACCCCCACTGCAGTAATACCTGAACTGAAGGACATTATCTTGCACACATACACATGTAAACACGTGAATGCTCTCTTTTCTTTTCTCTCGCACATGCAGGAACTGCGTATTATTGTACTGCTAAGAAAATAGATAACTAACAAATTCACTGCCCAGGAGTAGATGGTACCCTCAGACGATAACTACCCAGAAGAATTGTCACACCAATTTGTATATGAAATAAAAAAGGCCAACGTACCTGAAAAGGAGAAGGGTACGTGTCTATTACACAGCATTCCTCTTGGCCATAGAATACTCAATGCCCCACCTCCACCCATACTTGCCTGTCCTAAGAGATAGATTGCTTAGATTAGCGTGGGAACAGCTCTTCGCCTGGGCACTGAATGACTATTTGATAGGGAGAGCTTAAAAATAATAACTAACATTTAATAACCAGCATATTGAGAATTTTCAGGCGGGCAACTCTAACGTCGCAAGAATACGCTGCCGGACTGCAGCAAGGTAAGAGCAAAATGCCGGTGAAATTAGCATGTGTAATAAAAATAATAGGGATTTTGATGATCACCGGGTTCTTGGCTGCCTCTGTATGGCAGTACAGCTATGCTATCAATATTATTGCTGTACCCAAACCTAATCCACCCCCATCCCCAGCTGCAACAGGTGTTACGTCAGGTGATACTAGTAAAATTGCGCATAAGCAAAATAGAGTTCAACGCAGCACATACTCAGATAATAAAGGTATTGATAATTATATACAAGATTCAGCACACGTCTCAAACAACATATGGTACCAACACATGACCCGCATCGGTAAGCAGACAACAGAGGACAGCTGCTACGTTTGCTCATTAATACCATACGCCATGAGCGCTTCTCGAACATTTGTTGCCACAGAAATAGATGAAAAGACAGCACGATGCATAATATACTTGGCACTGTTCCAAATGAAAGGAAGATTTCAAGGGACAGTGGTGCATATGGTGTGGAAAACACGAGACTCATACCCATACGAAAACAACTTCCTCAAGACTTATTTGAGTTACCACAAGAGCAGTTTACATGCTGAAGCATTCAGATACATAACAAGTGGTCCTGCAAAAGGGGAAACAAAGAAAGTAACACTGCAGTATTTACCATGTGATTGGTACGCCACTGAAGTTCCTGGTAAACCAGGATGTTGGGAGAGACCATTGGTGACGATAACAGGGAAGGTGTACCTGGACAACAAATGGGAGATAGGAGTGATTGTCAGCAACATGGTAACAAAAGAAACTATTTCAACTATCGATGCACACAACCACAGATGTTGGACGACTTGGATCAAGTACGTACCCATGCTCACGTGGATAGAGACGGATGAAGACCCAATAACAATACTGCCGCTGACTGCGCCTAAGGTATGCTACCAACATAAAGGAGAGGTGGACGTAGGATACAACACCAACTGTGCAAGCGTGATGGAGTTACCTGAGGGGGGAGCAGGAACAGCAGTGATAATGGACCATTACTGGGCCTGTGGAGAGAAGGCATACCACACACTGCCCCCTCTGTGGAATAGTGTATGCACGATGGTGCACGTCAATGTACCATCACTAGTGGTACCCCAGAAGCATGTGAATGTGGCGAACTTTCCCAAAATGGATGAAGGGGACAAGAGAAAGAAGAGATCTGCACCACCTCAGGAGGAGCCAGGGAACAGAACCAACGGCAATGATACTGTCCTAAATAGAAGGAAAAGACAAGGAGAACCTCTGACAGGAAATTACCTATGGGGCAGGTCGGAAACGGCACTCACTTCAATTCCGCCAGAACACAGACTATTCAGCAGAGCAGCAATGTTCTTCTCCTCAATAATCCATCCGGGACTGCAGGCTTACGCAAACGCAAAATGGCTCCAGATAACTAGATGGGAACTAATGATGACCATCAATTCTACAGTAAATGGATTCAACGCAATAAAAGAGGAGCTGCGAGCTATAAGGATGGTAGCACTTCAGAACAGATATGTATTGGATCTCCTCACAGCCATGGAAGGAGGAGTTTGTGCAAAGATAGGACAATCATGCTGCACGTTCATTCCTGCCAACGATGCTGACAACGGTACACTGACAGAAGCAGTTTCACAATTGGCCCAGATGAACTCCAAAATGATGGATGAAAGTAAAGGTGTGAACAAGGATGAGAGCTGGTTTTCGCTATTATGGTCATGGATGCCATCTTGGCTGTCAGACGGACTGAAAATTATAGTTGGTTGTACTATTTTGGCTGGAGCTACACTGATCATAATAAGATTTTGGAAGGCCCGGAAGGCACGCACCACTGACGAATTGCTTGAAATGGTCGGTATGCACCCCTTGATGCCAGCAGATGACGGCCAACACACAGGCATAATCATACAAGAGAGAGAGAAATTGCGCAACCAGATCATCACCAACCACCTGGACCCACCATCGGTGAAGATCGAGAACCCAAGAAACCCCAGGAGTTACATAGGGAAATGGGTATACTGTACTCCTGGAGGAACCTGTGAATATATGTATGGGTCATTTGAAGATCATGTTAACCACTATGGACATTTAGGTGGAATAACTAAGATATGGAGAGTAAGAGGAGATAACGAAAAGGATATGTTTGTGAGGGGGGACTGAAGTGGGAGAATGGAAAAACAGGCTCCCGTCCTTCCCCTCTCGCGCTTGGCCTAAAGGATCACGGCCCAGGCACCCGCCACGAGAAGAGTTTGCCCATCTACCAGACGACCAAATACCCTGGTACAGGAACATACGGATGTGTCCATCTGCCTGTCCAGCAGCTCGCCCTGCCCATGCCGACACCTGCGGCACGGATCAACTAGACTAAAACCTACACGTCGTTAGAGATACCATGACGACCTAGCCAACGGTCAGCACACCTGTGCAAATATACACACTGGACACTCCCGCACCAATCTACACGAAGAATATACTCAGTGCCATGACGTAGGCGACAGACATACTCACGGACGTGCATCTTTATCATTTTCCACATAGGCTCTCAAAATGCAGAAACGCAAGACGCATCATGAACTCATCTAAAGAGCTTGCTTACGCTTCTCCTAAACCCAGGTCCCATAATAAGAAATATATCGAAGACACGATACTGGTCATAAGGCAATATGATACTATAACCTAAAGTGCCTGTGCACCAAACGGTTCTATCTATACACCAGGCCTAAGTAGGCCGCAAGCAAGAGCCTCCATGGACGTTAAAAGAACAAGAGTCAGGTTGCTGATCCTGCAGAAAGAGCCCGGCGAAAGCAAACAGCCAAGGTTGCAATGTTGCAAACCCACATTCCGAGAGCAGACCATCAAGGGCACGATGTTGCAACTTCGCACGCCGCACACGAACGTTAAAATCACACCTGCAAATTAAACCAGGCACACAGTGGAAAAACAATATTAATTGTGCAGAATTCTGCCTCAAACACGGTCCCACCTCACGTGACCAAGCCGAACCTGACAGGATGCCAAGCCCAGGAGGAAGAAGGCATCTGGATCCCTCGTTACAAGACACAGGCAGATACAATTAAAAGGCTCAATGGACATCTGCGACAGTGGGAGTAGTCGGCCTTCCAGCTCATGAATAAGTCCTCACATTGTCTGCACGTACTCATAGTTAAACATTGTTGCAAATGACAGGTACACCGAGAGCTGGGAACAGCGATGGTCCCAGGCTGGGAAGCTCGCGGGCGCACCAATCAGAACATGAGGCTCTTATCACTGACGCCATTAACATTAACCAATCATCAGGGGTCTTCATGTAACAACTCTCATGTATCTAATTGTAGGGACAACCCAGATATATCACCTGACTAACCCTTGTCCACTAATATTGTTCTCTATACGTATGCTATACTAACCCTACCACTCGAGCAACCAATTAAGAGTGGCGATAGGTTTTTTGCTAACTTTCCAAGGTGACGCAAGTAGCGCGTCATACTAAGGTAAAAAGGGCCTGCGAGCCCCACGATTGTGTGTATGTCAGGACGGACGCGTACGCTCCTCGACCCATCCCTGCCATTTTTGTCTAATAAACAGCAGAGTCACCTTGCTTCTTGCGTGTGTCTCATACTCTATCTCTTTTGGGATATACGGGAGGAGTTGGGGCCTCCCTGCCCGGAGGTCTGCGGACGGCCCGGCCGACCCCGGCAGAATTTCCCCCCCGACACTCCCAATCTTGTAAAAATGGGTGGTGCATGAAATGGACATGTCAAAGCAAGGTGTGATGTTTTTACGCCCCCATTTCACACTCCAGCCCTTTTTGGAGTTCATACAGGGCGGAGAATGGGCATGGGGCAGAGTGTGCAGAGACAGAGACTAAAACTGAAGACAGAGACTAAAACTGAAGCGCAAAAACAACATCTCACGCTTTTACTGTTCAGGTTTCCACTTGTTAATGTTTAAAATTGCATGCAGTGGACCCAACAGCACGTAAGTGCAAACATAGGTGGTCCCCTGTATGCAATTTGCATTTCTTGGAAAATAACCCGTCCGCCGCCTGTAAACCATGCTTTGCATATGGTGTCCACTTATAGATTCCTCTGGTACGTGGATACTCTTTAGCAGGTGCTAAATTGAGGCGGATTCCATAGGAATACTTTTGTTTCATGCTTGCATAAAAATCTCATGCACCTGTAAAATGAAGTGTATCATAAGACAAAGGAGGAAAGCACGGCAGACAAGGGTGTTGCTAGGTCTGGAAAATATCAGGGGCTAAGCCAATGTCGGGACTGGTGGGATTCGGGGCTAGCTATAGCTTCTATCCTGGACTACAACCAAAAGACCCGGGCCTATATCCCCCCCTACCAACGCCTCTGACGGCAGGGATAAAAACTCCACTCCATGCCCCTTCTGCCTTCTGTGAAACCTGAATACTGACTGTAGCATTAAATGGAGGTGAACTAGCATTACGTTTTGATTTTTGATGCCTCCATTTCAAGCACCGCCCATTTTAAAATGACCCCCATAGTTTTGTTTCTGTGCCAAATTCGGAGCTCCTGGTTACCTTTGCGGATGGTAATGTGCATCAAATCTGTCTACCAATGCAGAGCGCCCCTTTTCTGATGAGGTCTAAAGATTGTTAAACTCCTGTTACACATTTGTAGTGGTAAAGGTTGTGAACAACACTTTAGTGGTCAATAGAATTTTGCAGCTCTATTTTCAGTAAATACTGAGAGCCTGATTCTGAGCTTGTGCTAAAAGTAGTGTGGAAAGCCGACATTATCCCCTTCAGGTACCAGCACCACCATTTTGAAGTGTGTTGAAGTATTGGAGGGAGATGTCATGCTTTCCTGCAGCAAAAGCTGCTAACTTCTCTCTTTGTGTAAGAAACATGTGCATCAGTGACAGTACAAGCATTTTTCTAAACACTGCCACTTGTCTAAGTTGCGCTTGGTTCCTTAAGCTTTCAGCAATTTAGAAAAGTGGTGCTGCAATCTGGGAAATGCTATTTTTAAACAGGGAACAGGGTGCAGTAGAGGATAACGATACCTCAGAGGTGCTGTAGTTTATCTTCTTTATTTTACGTGCAAAACCAGTGCCTGCCCTGCAATCCTCATGGTTGCTAAGGCTGTTGTCAAGCAGTCAATCAGGCACGTGCAAAATCCGTGGCTTTGATGCCAGACTTCCACATTATCACTTTAACCGAATATGGTGCTTTTAAGGAAAGTGTTCTTCCTTCATGAAATAACACTTTCCTATGTTTGCATGCACCTCGGAATCAGCGTCTGAACTTGTTATCTTAGAAAAGTCAGTATTTCCTGTAAATTGAGGTGCAAATGAGGTGCGAAGGAACTATGCACAACAAAACAGGTGATGGCTGAAAGGTTTAGAATGAATCTTAACCTCTGGCATTGTTTTGGACAACTCTTCAAGCCAGAGAAGGCAGTATGCACCTGCTTGAATTTCTCTTATCTGTTAGCAACCTTGCTGACAGCTCTCAGCTCCCTCTCCATAGAGAGGCAGACATGGGCACAGAGACGGCGCACTCCTCCCACTGATGGAGGGCATTTTTTTGTACAATCGAGCTTCTTCTAGGGGATATGGATGCACTTCAAGATCAGGGAAATGAACCGTCTCACATGCACCGTCTCTGCGGTGGGAGGGTTGCAATGCTACTTCAGTACTGATGCTGTCTGCACTGTGCATGTGAAGCCTGTATACTTCTGTGCTGTAAAAAGGGTGCAAAAGTAGAACCCACACGCACATTCCAAAATCTGAATGAGGCCGTTGCCTAGTCAGTTACTATGCCGTAAATCTCTGCAACCATTAGCGTACAGAAAGTGGCGAACAACATGAATGGCCGGCACTTTCCGTGAAAAGCCGAATCTGGTGCACATTAGAAAAGAGTCCTTTCTCCATGGACCAACACTTTTCTAATTGTACATGGAGCTCAGAATCGAGTGTGGGGTTTTCAGATGATAGCCCCTCACTCAGATTAATTTTGCTAAACTCATTGATTTGAAAAACAAAGGAAGTTGCTGGTTCCTACAGTTCAGTAAATAAGACCCTAAGCGCACGCATAAATGCAGAACACCATCCGCCACAGCTCCTCCTCTTCCTTCCACAGGCATTCCTCTGCGCACGATCCTTACCTAGCCCACACACCCAGTGATCTCTCTGCCTGGCGTGTGAGCATGCTGCCTGGAGAGGGATAGGGAGGGCTGCGCAAACACTAGATGACCAGCAGTTAGATTTCCATGTACGTTGGGCTGACAAATATAGTGGTCCTATGTCCCACTCTTTGGCACAGCTTCAACTTTTTTTACATAGGGTTCTTTAATCATGCAATTTATATGATGAACTAATGATATTTCACAACCATTTAATGCTTATGTGTCCACATGACTGTGTTTCTCTGTTTGTTTGACTTATCTTTTGAACACGCATGTTATGTTTATTTTTACTTTTCTTTTTCCCTTTTTTGTGTACATTCTGGTTCTCAGTATTCAAAACTGATTCCATGTATTAATGTATGTATAATGATTTACTACTGATAACAGTTGCATGTATGCAAAATATATTCGGATTAAATACGAATATTGTTGTTTTTGAAAAAATTGCAACACTAAGGACTGATTATTTACTCACTATTATTTCCTGTCAGCCACTTAATGGTCCAGACAATTGATATGTCTATGAAAATGTTGTTATGTCACCCAATTTAAACACTGGTCCATAGTCTGTCCTGTTCTTTTTTGAAGGTTGCGGATGGGTAAAATTGTCCACCTCAACTTCTACTATTTTTTGGCTTGATTTTGAAAGATTTTTGATGCAATTCGCAGCTATATGTTGGGAACTTTCTTTTGGTACAAACACTAGATGATACATTTGTCCACGTTACAGGTTTGCCGGTACGGACACAAGGATGCCGGTAAGCTCGCTGGCATCCATGCTTCCTGACCGGCAAACTACAAGTTTGTCTGCTGCGGCCACTGCGTCCGACAGGTCTGACTCTTCACAGAAGCGCCGTCACCGTTAGCAACAGTGCTGGCGCTTCCGAGTCCCCACTCCCATAGAGTACTATGGGACTCTATGGGAATGGGGACTAAAATTTTGCCGGCGCCTGACTTCCTGGGGTGCCAGACTTGTAATGTCCCCGTGGCACCGGTAAAATATTATGAGTCTGGTGGCAACCCGCCACAGCACCGGCAGGGTTACCGCCGGACTTGTAATGAGGCCCATTGTCTCCAATCCTTATGTTAGCACAGTTCAAATGGCCTCATTATGAGTTTGGCAGTAAATCCACTGAGATACCACCAAAAGAAATTACCACCAGATGACAAGTGGTGATATGACGATGTTAGTCCCCATTTATGATGGCAATTTCGGCGGAATTACCGCTGGCAGTAATTCCACCGAAATGACAGTTTGCTGGCAGTAAGGTGGCGGTATTACCTCCAGCATTTTGCTGCAGGTTTTTCCTCCATGTTACCTCCAACCCCATAATTTGGCGGTGTGGTAATGCAGCGGTAATGCATTGGTAACTCTGTTACCACCATTTCTGGCCACACCGCTGAACTCATAATAAGGCCGTAGTCTTCATACCATAATGGCGTCTTTTTAATGATAATGATTTCTTGTGTATGTTCATTCCTCATAGCCTCACTGATTTCTTTATCTTTTTCTTTGTGTCTTAAAGGATGGCATTTTGTTCAGATCTGATATTGCCCATTGATCGTGGTGGACTGCTCTACATTGTCTTTACTTTGATTTGGGTTATCTTCCTCTGTCTGTGTGCCCGCGCTAAGCCTGGGTGAACTTTGTCAACAGCGATCCGTGGGCACCCACAAACCTCCTGGTGAGATTCGGGTAGGCTTGCAGATTGGCGTGGATTTTTCTTTCAGCCCCCATTTGCTCGAATGTCTTCTAAGAGCCATACATCTTCAGGAAAATTGAAAAGTTCAGTCAGGTTTGGGCTGATCCTTGGGGAAAAACATACACAAACTACCATGAAAGGTTTCAGGAATTAAGAGAAAGTTTAGCGGAAAGGGAGGTGTTGGATGAAGCTGTGAAGGCAGTGAGCAAGAGGAAATGGAGTCCTGTGCATCTGTGAATGTGCTGTGCTGGGTGAAACTGCATGCAGGTATGGTACCAGCCCCCTCCACCCGTAGTACGTGTGCAGTAACGGAGTAATGGACGGAAGTGCCCTCTCAAGCGGTGGCCGCCGGTGCATAGGAGGTGTCCCCAGAGAGCAGGACGCGGCATGGTTACACTGCAGCAAGTGTGGGGAAGCTGCTGTGCGGAGTCAGAGAGACCGCAAAGGTATGGAGGGGCAGCCGGTAATTAAAGGACTTTCCCGGCAGTGCAGCTGACTGCGCCCGTACAACAGGGGGGGAGGAGCCGGGTGAGGGTAATCTCGGCGGGATCCCTCCCATCCCATAGCAGGCCTTGGGGGACTACAAACAGGCAGGAGCGGCACTGCAGAGACTGACCCGTGACCTAGGCACTACAGTGAAGCTGTCCCGGGGGAAGCTTTGAGTGAAAGGAGACCTCCAGAGGTGGCTTGCCGAGTATGCTTCCCCTGGTGGACACAAGGGCGACTGACACAGTATGTGCAAGTGCTGGAGCTGGCGGTCGTTGATGTTGATATCCTGAGGTAAACTACAGGGGGCACGGAGACAGAGCTACCAACGTGCGGACTGGATGCTATACCATTACTGGATCAGCAACACATGGAAGAAACTCACGCAGGCCACAGTGAGAGCCCTGTGGCCTGAAGGAAGGACCCACTAGGCATCAGGAGAGGGCAGGCTGGGGCAGTAGACTTTTCATGCAATGCCACCTAACCCCACAGCGCTTAACGAAAATGTACACAGGCGTTAGCCCTTATTGCTGGCTAGGCTGCGCACAGATTTGCAACTACTGGCACGAATGGTGGGATTTCCACTGTGTCCAGGCCTACTCGAAGGAAATCCTGGGATGGATTCATGAAGTGGAGGAAATAGAAAGAGAGTGCACCCCTCTTCTGGTGCTGTTTGGAGTTGAACTGGTAGAAGAACAGCATCTGGTCCTCCCCCACCTCCCTAGGAAATTGCTCCTTGCATTGCGAGCTTATTTGACCATAAAATGGAAGGGGAGCGCGCTGCCATCTAAAACCGAATGTTTGCGCAAAGCCAAGGAAATCTATGAGATGGAAAGCCTTACGGCGGCATTACTGGAATCACACTCACACATTGACATGCCATGGCTTCCCTACTTAGAGTACTGGGAGCAACACAAAACGGCTGCCCAAGGTCCTAGATAGAAAGGTGCACGGAAGGGTGGCCACGGTGGAACTTTGACCCCGAGCCCTGGGGGCTCCCCTTGAGATCGAGATACCTAACCAGGCCATGGTGCCAGAATCAGGAAATGTACTGATGAAGCCAATGGCGGGGCAGACTGCGCAAAAAGGCTTGACAGCAAAGGAATTCATCGAATTACATTTCGGCTGTTGTAGCTTGTGACTATTGACCCACACCAAGCACTCATCTCGGTTGTTTAGGGAGGGGGCAGGGGGGAGGCAAGAGAGGAGGGTGGAGTGGAGATAAATTAGTATTTTGGAAAAAAGTTCACCAATTTGTACTGTTCAGATCTTGATAAGCAATGTGACCTTTGTGCAAATGTTGATCTAATAAAAATATATTCTCACAAAGAAAATACAGTGGTGTCCATAGAACTTACGAATAACGCACTTCCTGTGATAAAGACATTTCTGGTGTGTTGGGCGGACTGCGGAGGGGTCGGCTGCTCCTCTGATGGGTGTGGGAGGGGTCTGGGGGGGGCTGTGCAGAGAGTTATGTTGTTTTCTGGTTAATGCAAAGTGAAAACCCCAATAAATACAATTTAAAAAGACCTGCACAGCAGGAAGTGAGGGTCTCAGAGGTGGGTGGCAGGACAGAGGAGGGGAGATGTTTGCCTCGCCTTTCAACTGGGTTTTATGAACTGCCACTGCAACCCTTCCCTCTTACAAGGGGAACAGTTTAGCAAAGACAAAATGGTGGAGCAGTATTTTGTTTTTAATGACCTGTCTTCTACTTGCTTCCTTTCCTGTGGTGTTCAATACATTAAACATGCTATATTTCAAACAAACTAATCTTCCACTGGCACATGTATTGAAAGCTGAAATATTGTTTATCTAAATTCCTACTGGTCAATACTTTACAGGAAATTTCAAATGTCCCTGTATGTGCAACTAGTTATATATATAATGGGTGAACATGGAAATCCTGTTTCTGCAAAAACAATGGCGTAGCCAGAATTTCACCACAGGGTGGGCCTGCACCATACATACCTGGGCACACATCAGAGAATACCAGTAAATAGGGGAGATGAAATACTTGTTTCACATCAATATGTTTATATTTTGCATGCTCCCGTGAACCAGGCCAAAGTTTGGGCTTTTGGAGGCCATCCTTATAGCACTGTAAACGACAGATGTTACTATTAGCCAACTAAATGGTGCTCATCTTTACCGGCTGTGTAAGGGCGAAAAGCAGAAAGGACCCTGCCGCTATTCAAACATATTCATATGGCAGGGTTCCCCAACCTTTGTAGGGCAAGGAGCAACATTTGAGTACCCAGTGAAATGGTGAGCAGCATCTCGAGCGGACATTTCCTGTTTCAGGTGGTATCAACATTATAATAAAGATTAAACTTAATGTTACAAATAAAACATGTTAATGGGCAGAAATTAACTGTAATCTAGTCCACATGCACATCTAGTCCAGGCACATTTGCAATGCCTGCTAACCTAGTTTGAGATTAAGTTGGTTTTACATGGCTAGTTGTGTGGGTGTTCATTCCTATTTTCCATGTCTTAAGTTATTCCATTGTTTAGGTGCACATGGCCAGGAGGTTGTTGGGTGGGTGTAGGTGGGCGGTTAGGTGTTAGGAATGGTGTTAGGAATGGGGGAAAATGATGTCTTTTTGTACTTGCTTGATAAATATGTCTTGATTTCTGATGCACAAAACTCAATAAAGAGATTCTTTTTTTTCTAAAAAGTTGTTATTACATGGAATGCTTACGACTCTAAATGACACATTGGAGCATTTTTAAACACAAAAGACTGTGAGCTCTGGTAAAAACGTGGCCTATTTAAATAGTTTTACTCAGGCTTTAGGATTACTTCCCAACCAATATTTGGGAAAGGCAGTGGCAAATGGTTCCAAAAGATTAGCAGAGTAAAATTGTTCACAGGATGGAGAATTTTAAGACCACTGAACAGAATAGTTTGGGGATTCTACTTTTGCGATACTGAGGACAGAATTGGCGTTTCAATTAAAAAATATTAGTAAGAAGTTAATTTGATTTGAATGAAAGTTTATGCACATTATGAAATCATGGAGAATTCAGCATTCATTTGATGTATTTGCTCATTATTCAAATACCAGATAGCCAGAGTGCCAGGTGACACACATGTTTTGCACTAGGACACTTCAATGAGTGTGTAACATTTCTTTCAAATATTATGCATGATGGCATCAAACGCATACTTTGCCTGCACAAAATAGGCATTTGCAATGATTTTACGATGGACAGTTGTCCACGCATGCCACCTATTTGTTAATTAACCACTTGTGAACTGTTCAAAGGAACAGAAGATGACAATTAATCATCGGGATACAAAATATGGGCACGTGGCTCACTTTTATCTCCCATTAAAAAATATAGAACATTTTGAACAAATAATGTGATTGGCAGATACAAACACAAACCTTGCATGTACAAAAAAGCCAATTTTAACGTATTTAATTTTAGGCAGTTGGGCATCCATGCTACTCATTTGTCATATATGTCCTTGCTAAACTACTGCTAACAGCCGTATAACGCCATAGCAGGGTGCAGACAAGGAGGCCCACTAGGGGACAGTGGAAACTGCACAGATGATGTACCTGCTCAAGCCAGTGTTGCTGCTCCTGATGTGCTGTGGTTGAAGGTAGTGCAGCGATTGTTCAGTGCTATTGATGTATGCTAGCCCTGTAAATGCAGGTTCAACGGTGGCCATTGTACTGCTGAATACAGCAGCAGTTGGATTGGTCATCCTGGGGATCAACATGGAGCACTCATTCATGTCCTGCGGGTTCCTCTATATTGCCATCTCACTAGGTCAGTGTGAATTGCATTCCCACATGACCAAGCATGTGGGTGCAGCAAGAGATGGTCATTTCAACAGGAGTGGTTTGGTATTCATGAGGCCCTGTACCATGCTCCCTATACACTGCAGACCCATGTCAGCATTCTCTCTGATGGTGCAATACCATGCTGTTTATGTTTTAGCCTACCAGATCATTCCACCCCCCACCCTACAGCTCACTGTAAAGATGCCGCCACAACACCTAATAGGGTAGGTTGGCTGGCTGGATGTCCCATGCTTTCAAGACTCTTCGATGCCATACAGTGGCTCAGAGCTACCGACGAACAACATTGTAGGGTGCTGTGGTCAACATGTTGCTTGCAAGATACACATTGGGTATAACTGTCCTACAGGATTCATTAAAATCTCTAGAGATCTGCAAATATGCGAACCTCGCTCCACAGGATGAACTCTCTTCATTATCCTCCGCTCGCCTGGTTTCCCCGTCAATCTCACTCTGTGCTCTCCCACTTATTTGTGCAATATTCTGTTGAGTGGTAGCTATATTTGTGCTGTATAACCCCATGCATAGATGAATGTGCCTCTTCTGCTGCATACCAATAATATGCATGGAAAAAAATGACTAGGAACATTATACAGCAACGAGTAGTGCAGACAATCCACTTCCCACTGTTCTCACCCAAATACTCCATTCACATTCTTGATTGGTCAAAATGTCCTTAAACAGAGATCTCAAATCATGGTCAGCAAGACCTGGTGATGCTAGCACATGTCATGTTTCATTCATGTAGACTGTGCACATAAAGAACTACCAAAATGCAATAACGATATATGATATGATGTGGCATTTATAACACGCCTGCACACAAGTGTTTCTAGTTGCGACAAGACAAGGAAGGGGAAATAAAGGGAGGACAAAAATGATCTTACTAGGCCTCGTGTCATTCAGATTGCACAAGTGCGGGGAAGAGGGGAGGGGAGAAGTGCCAGGGAGAGGGGACGTGCAGTTAACTCACAAGTGCAGCCAACGGGTGGCTCACAAGTGCAGAGACTAGGGACTGTAATGTTGCAGATTCAGACCCTTAAGTGCTGGGGAGCCTGGAGGCAGTGCAAGGGCAACTGGACATGCAGGAGCCTGAGCCCAAGTTCAGAGGGTGATCAGGTGACCAGTGTGGGTAGCAGTCAGGTGCATCAGCAGGGGAGAGGAAGACAAAAATCAGAGGGGAGCCAGTGAAGAGATTCCAGAGCTGGAGAGATATGATCCCTGGGCTTGAGGCCAAGGACAAGTCTTGCAGTCCTGTTCTGGATATGTTGAGAAGGTCGAAGAGTAGAGGCAGGAAGATTTAGAAAGATGCTATTGCAATAATCCATCCTAGAGAGGACCAGAGCTCTGGAGACATTGAGCTTCTGGGGGAAAGTGAGAAAAGGAAGAATACCTCTAAGGAGTTGCAGCTGGTAGTTTGACTTCTTAGAGATGTCAAAGATGTGAGGAGAGAAGGAGCGGGCGGAGTCGAAGATGACACCAATGTTCTTAGCTTCACAGGAAGGTGCAGGAAGAGGGCCCAGAGTGGGCAGCCAGAGAGAGAGAGGAAAGGAGGAAGTGGGTGTCCCAATGAGACGGCACAGCATTCCTAAATTGTGGCCAGACAGTCTGGTATGAGGAAAGAAGCAGAGGTGCCTGAGGGGAGCCTGAAAGAGAGCTGATTGTCATCATTATTACATTGAAAATTGGAGAAGAAGGTAGCGATGCGGTAGGCAAGAGGTGCCAGGTAGTGGTTGAAGAGCCGGGGAGAGAGGTTAGACCCCTGAGGAACACCACAAGTAGAAAGAGAGAGATAGAAGAGGGGAAAGACCCCAGTTGGACCTGAGAAGGTCGGTCGGTGTGAAAGGAGGTCAACCAGGCCAGGGCCTGATCAGTAATACCAAGGTTGTTGCAGAGACAATTGAGCGGGATGGCAAGGTTGAACGTGTCAAAAGCAGAGGATAGATCGAGGAGAATGAGGACAGAAGGGAGATTATAGTCAAGATTGGAGAGCAAGTCTTCACGGGTGTGCCTAAAAGCCGAGTTTGGTTTGATTATTTCATTCCTGGCTTGGGACAACCTGAAATCAAGTGTGAAAAAAGTAACAGCCTTCCATGTTTGCTTCATGCGTGCAACTTGTTGTCTGCATAAAATGCAGTTCCACAAAAAGTGTTATTTTTTTTGCACATCAAGCAATCACATTTCCAGTCCACTACTGTTTAACCCACATCTTGATTCTTGAACAACAACTCATCATCACAGCTCCATTTCTGTCATGCAGTGCTGTCCTGGCCTCCAAAAAGAGACCCATGTCGAGGGAAGAGTTCAAGGCAAAGTCAACTTCTGTCATTATTGTGCAACGGTTGGTGGATGCATAACTTTAAAAACACTGCAATGACCAGAATGAGCATGAGGGAGCAAGTCATCTGTGACCTCTGCATCACTTTGTAAATTGGGCCTTGGAGCAACCCAGCCTCATCATATGAATAGGTCTAAAAGCACTCAAATGCATTGTGATGATGCAGACTCAATGAAGCAGTCACGTCTGACTTTGGACCAGTTGGCATCTATGCATTCTTACAAGTCCACAAGGAGATGTGGTTGGCTAGAGGTCTTAGAAACACAAATGCCCTTGTTCTGCCAGTCCATCAGAAAAGGGGACTACTAATCCCAAGAAAGTCACATGGAGCAATAATATTCATGCACCTCATGTTGATGATACACAGAAGAAATGTGTGACTCACAAAGGTGGTGGCACAATGACTTACAACCCATTGAACACAAAAAGCATGTGAAATATGGAACTAATTCTTCCCACATGAATCCATGCATAGGTCTACAACCAATGTGCTGCCAGTCGTGTTGCACAAGAAAAAGGGGGTAGAGCACCAACTCTTTATTGGGAGTCAACCCTCTGTCTTTATAACATTGGAAATCAGCTTTTAGCAGCTTTAAACGCTCCTCGATGGGGGTGCGTACAGAAGAAAAATCATCACTTGCACTAAGGACACCCAGTGGGCCTGCAAACACATCCCTTATTGTATTCTGAAATACTTCAGCTGCCGAGCAGATGCTAAAGCTTAACCGCTTCCAATGAAAGAGGCCAACATGTGAGGAAAAAGTGCTGATGTACACGGACTCGGCGTGTAGGGGATCTTAATGACACCCCATGTTTAGATCTACCTTGGAGAAAATGGTAGCTACTTGTAGGTCAGTGACAATATCTTCAATAATTGGCATAGTGTGATGTTCCTTTTTTACAGAATTATTTGACAAGCATGGATCTATACATGCACAACTGCATTATTTGGCAAGCATGGATCTACACATGTGCACACCACATCTGGTTGCTTCGGTTTAGCCTCTGTGATGAATCCTTCAATGTTTTCACTTTTCACCCCCGAGGGGGAGCCCCTTCCCATGAGGTCAGGGTGGTGAGGCTGCTACCCGATAGTCCCCCTGGGGGTGGTGCACAGCGGGAGTATCTTGTGGGGAAAGACTCCCCCTCTGGGGACAAGGACAGTCATTTAAGGGACACACGGTATGACGCCCCTCAGCCAACATCCTCACATCCCTTACACCCCACCTTCAAGTCAAACAACTGGATGTACATCTGCTTGATTAAGAGCTATTCACCTACTCAGACAAGGAAGAGTAGGGCTGACTGGACGAACACCACCAATAGAGACACTAAGACGAGGAGGAGGCACAGAGGCATACTGAACCCTCCAGGGAATTGGAAAGAGCAGTCTAGATTCCATCATCCATTACGGTTAAAAAGTAACAAAGGACTCACATGGGAGTCAGACCCTTCCCGGAGGTACCGCAAGCCAGGAGGAAATCCTGCTTCGGAAGGAGACAAAGCTGCTTGCCGGGACACGAGAGGGAGAATCCAGGTGTCCCTACCCAGTCTGCTGTGCATGGGCAGACTAGAAAGCAAGAAGGATGGGGGTCCAGGCGAGAGAAGCCGCTGAAACGACATGGTTGCTGCAAGACATGCAGCTCGCTCGAAGAAGAAACGCTGCTGAGCCACTACGAGCTCCGGGAAAGCAGGAGAAGAACGAGGAAAGCTGTCAGAGATGTCAGAAGAGCCAGAGAGTGGCAGTGAAGATCCAGCAGCGACCCAGAAGGTACAGGGGCTGTCTGGGTCTTAGAGGGGAACACGATAAACCCTGTAACAAGGGTCTGGGATCCAGAAATAATAACGCAGATAACCTGGAATCATTGTAATACCTGGCTGAATAGTGAACCAGGTAAAAAGGGAACATGATACAGTGAAGAAAGCTAGGTCTCGGACTTGCAACCTGAAGAGGAGAAAGTCCTTATGGCTTATCTTCTCTGTGGCAGTACCTGGCAGGGTATTGAACCAGGTCTGCCCAGAACGAGCCACTAAAGACACTTGGGTCTGGTACCCACAACAACTGCCTTGTTATGCCTGAGAAAGGCCAGGGGAAGGGAGACAGTCCCCCTGATATTGTGAACTATAAATGAGAGTCTGAGAAAGGCCTGGTAAAGGGAGACATTACCCCTGGTATTATGAACAGTAAAATAGAGCCTGCGAAAGGCCAGGTGAAGGTATTGTGAACAATAAAATAGAGCCTGCAAAAGGCTAGTGGGAGGTATTGTGAACTGTAAAAGAAATCCTGAGAAAGGCCAGGGGAAGGGAGACATTCCCCCTGGTGTTGTGGACTGTGAAAGTAAAAGCCAAGAGAGTGTGAGAACAAAGCCAAAGAAGGCCAGGGGAAGGGAGTCGTTTTCCTGGCATTAGAAAATCATAAAACCAAGTGACGAGAGAGTCCAGAGGAAGGGAGCCATTCCCCCTCGCTTTGTGTGTGGAAAAAAAGTGAAAGCCAGACTCCATGAACCCAATAGTGAAGAAGCAACTATGGGCAATAAGGAATGTTGATGTTTGAACTGGAACTTTACCCTTTTGAGTAAGAATTGAGAACTGTACTGCTTTTTTGGAATTATAACCTGGAACTTTGTTTCGTGCCTTGGAAAGGGTTTAGGACCTTTTAAAGATCCCACCTAACAACTGGAACTGTGATCCACTGTCGAGAAGAAGGGAGACATTCTTCTGGACCAAGAAGATCCACTACCTCTTTAGTTATAAGTGTGAGGGACAGAAGTCGGTTTTTGACACAGGACGGTGAACTATTGATTTACTCGAACATATTGACAAATCCATCAGTACTTTTAGTTGCGGTAGGGAACCCCCTCTTAGAGTTAGGGAAAGTTATGTTTTCTCTTTATTTTCATTCTTAACAAAGGTTGCAGCCAACAATTATGCCAGCTGTGTGCCCATCTCCTCTTTCTGCACCCTTACACCACTAAAACAAATAGAGGAACAAACAGCGGGGGGCCGAGGACCCTTTCAATAATTCCTTCTTGTAGAAGTTTCCACAGGTCAACCACCAACTTTATTCATAAATTAAAGGGAATGTGTAAGAGTCACACCACCACTGGCTGTGCTGCTGGATCAATATTTCACTTTGCACCCTTTTGGGCACCCTATCCCACCAAAAGAGATTATGCATGGAGCCCCACCAATATGGTATCAATGTCCTCTTCTTATATGCTTGATGCCAGGCCTAGTTATTCTTCCACCCTTTTATGGCTAGTGTGGGTCTCTTCAGCTTGTGTCGTCATGTACACTGTAGCCTTTATCTAACAACTCATTGTGATATACTGTTGTAAAAAACGCTCCTTCGAGTGAAAGAAGTATTGAGCCTACGTATGTGTAGATTTTCACTTCGAGGCATCAATTTTGGACGTGATTTGAGGGCTGCAAATTGAGTTTCTGTCACGATCTTGAAGGACGCCCGGGAGTCAATGAACACTGCCACACTGCTCAATTGTATCAGGACCTTGCATCTGGGCAGTCTTCTCTTGCCACTAAATGTATTATAAATTGTTAATAAAAAATACTTAGTCAGCCTCTTCCTCCTCACTGTGTGGTGGAGACTGGGCAGCAGCCATTGAGGTAACTGCTGTAATCTTCGTCGGGTTAGTGCATTGTGTGGCTGCCGGCCACAGCTTGCCTGCTGGGAATGGTGCCTTGCATGTCTTTGCAAAAAGCTGTGATATTTCACATCAACCACATATTTTTCCCTTGGTTGGGCGTCCAGGTGAATTGGGAACTGGGCCACCACAGTATTTACATGTCTTCCATTGCCCACTTTAATGTAGCTGGGACATGGCTTGAGGATATCTGTTGGCTCTCACACGCCCCTGATAATTGGGGTTGGTCTTTAATGGCTTTTACGCCTCCCATTTGGAGAGATTTAGGGCATTCTCATGTGTTCTACCCGCACATGAACTAGCTCCTGCAACCACCCTAGTTCAAGTATGTTTGGCAGTGAGATATTTGGTCTTGCAGTAGTTGGTTACATAAGGGAGCTGTGAAACAGTTGGAGTGCTCAGATTTTAGCATCTTAATCAAAGTGCAGGTTAGAGTCAGGCGCCTCAGACAGGTGTGGTGCTGGTCTAGAGATTTTTGCACCTTTTGGCATACCCGGCACAACTTGAACCGTTCATAATCCACGTTAACAGTGGTCGACAATAGTCTATAGGAAGTTGTTTTGTTGTGTCATACGATGTGTCAGAGGGTTATAGCCTCTTCTACATCTTATGAAGTGCATCACCAGTGCCATATAGTAACATGGACCTCTTTGCTGCATCAGATGTTTCTTTATATTGGACAAATACATGTTCAGCCTGTCACTCCACAGTGCCCACCAAGGACAAGTGATGATGGTGTCCTCACCGCTCCAAACTCCAGAACAAAGGCACTGATAAAGATGGACCCTGTCCATCTGGGTACCGCCTGTCGTAACGAGATTGATGTTCCTCCCTGAATGAAGGAAGAGGCAGCGTTGTCCTCATCCCCGTACATAGTGACATCTGAGTGGGTGAGTAGCAGTTGGATATTGGTGTTTTCTCTGTTGTTGAACTGGTTCATTTTTTTAAAGATTCTCTTTCTATGGACATTTTCGATCAGAAAAATAACACATTGAGCATTTTCATGGAATTGACATAAAATAATATAAATAAAAGTGGAAGGAAACACAAGAATCAAAATTTCAATCTCAAGTGCTAGCAATGATTCAGCCGAAAGAGATACAAGTCAGATTCTAGTATATAGACAACCCAAGAAATTGTCCCAAATTGGCATTACTCTCTCTTTAACAGGCCTTTCTTTCAAAATAATGTCTTCAAAAAGCTGCAACCTGTTGCATAAGATCTGACCAATCATGAAAGAGTGCAGGCTTTGTCTCTTTACAATGCCTCATAATATTCCTTCTAGCATTGGCTAAAGCTGAATATCTCCTCCTCTCTTCTCGGTGTGTCGAGTTAAGTAGGAGGTTTGAAAGCCCCAACAATGATAAGCCAGCAGTGTCCTCATATAGGATGCCTAGGACACAAGAGATTATATCAAAAATGTTCCTCCAGGATCTGGCTATCCATTGGCAATCATATAACAGGTGGATGAAATTACCTTCAATGGGGCAAACTCTCCAACAACGATCATTCACAGAGGTAATAGTCTTAGAAATACAGAAAAGGATACCAATATGCTCTATGCAGTATTTTATATGAGATGAGTCTAGTATTAGTATCTCTCAGTCGCATTGACTATCTTTTCAGAACTTCCCCCCAATTTTCTTGGCTAATCGTCACCTTCTGGACTTTCTCCCAAGTGTATTTGTAAAATTCTGCGGAGAACACATCTGGGCCTGGTGCCCAATTGCTATGCAAAGAACAGAAAGACTTGGAGACTTCCTCTTAGGAAATTTGGACAACCATGAGCTCCTCAAGGTCCGGGGGTGCTTGGGAAGTGTTGTATTCTTCCAAAACAGACATGCAGGACTGTTGATTGAACGTTTGTTCTGAGGAGTAGAACAATAAACAGTCCGTTCAAAACGTTTTACAGAATTCTTTAGGATCAGTCACTGTTGCACCTGTCTTGTGAATGGGATGTGATTGGATCTTTGCTTCTTCATGATGAGGGGAATCAATAGTCTTCCAGCGTTATTTCACTGTTCATAGAATGAACAGCCACCTTTCCTATGTAGGACTAGAGCTCTTTCAGTGCAGATCATATTGAGACAATGTTTGACTTTATTCAGAGAATTTAGAGTTGCCAAAGCGGATGCTCTCCTGTAAGGAGCCTTCAAGATATTTTATCTGAGTTTTCAGGGCCACCATGCAAGCCTTATCTTGTCTCTTAGTTCTTGAGCCTTATTCGATGATCCCACCCCTCCACATAGCTTTCAATGAATCCCAAAGTATTTGTGATGTGATATCCCCCTTGTTGTTTATATCCATACAGCTGTATATTCTTTTGGAGAAGGCCTATATCTGTTTTTGACTCATTCAGTGTGGGTTTGAATTTCCATCAAATGGGTACAGCCAATAGTTCCTTCCCTGAAATTGTGATCAACAGTGGGGAGTGGTTGGAAATCACCAGTGCTACAATCTGAGCATCCAGAAGATTAGGTGTGTGTTTATTTGATATCTTTATTCCATAGATTCTGGATAAGGTATGGTGCCGGGCCGAGTGAAAGTGTAGTCTCTGGAATTTGGCTTTAAAATATCCTGGCATCAGTTAATGAAGATGACAGCATAATTCTCTGGATGGCTCTAATCATTGGGGAGGAGAGGGATTTTGGCATCTCAGATCTATCAAGGGTGAGATCCAGGACCTCATTCCAATTGCCACTTATGATCCTTCGGCAATTGTAGTTGTGATTGTATTGATCGAAAAAGGATGGATCACTTTCTATTGGTCCATAAATTATATGATATGATAGGTTATTTATAATGCGCTTAATACCCAGAGGTTTCTAAGCATGGACCCGGGGATCGAACCAGTGGTGCTCCGTGTCGTCTTGCTTCCAAGGCGAGCACGTTGCCCCTGAGCTATCCTCCTGAGAAAATGAATGTCAGTAGGAGATCATGGCCTCGGGCAATTACCCAATGTTCTTTTTGTGCCATGGGTCCAGGTGTTGATCTGAAAAGGAAGATTGTGGTGTATCAGTATCATGACCCCATTTTTCTTGCCTGTTGCAGAATTATAGCAAACCTCTCCTCTACACTTCTCTTCCATCCTCTGGGAGTCCTGAGCATCCAGGTGCGTCTTTTGAAGTATAATAATATCATTAGAGGACTTCAGTAAATAGGAAAATATTGTAGTTCTTTTAATAGGATGATTTATCCCATTAATGTTCCATGAAAGGATTGTTACAGTTTAGGTCATTGTTTTTGAAGGGGTCATTAGAGGACAATATTAATCTCTACGTTTCATAATGCAGGCACCAATCGCCAATATTTAGATGAAAGTTCTCTTGAGCGTATCATTGATCATTCTATTTTGCAATTCTTAAACATATCTGGTATCCGTCTCAAAAACCCAGAATTGTTTAAATATCAGGAAGTCGAGCATACAGACTCTCCCATGTCCGGTCATCTTGCAGATATTTACAAGCTTCTTCTGGGGGTCTCGCTGCTACTTGTCTGTTCCCTATTTAGAACTTGGGAGAAACAGGGGCAAATCCCCATGCATAGCGAATCTTATGTTTGATCAGCTCTCGCTTCATGTCATTGAATTTCCTTCTATTTTCTTTTATTGCAGGAGCCAGGTCTTGGAAGAAAATTTTGTGGCTTCCCATCTCAGTTCTGGTTCGTATCTGGCCAGGACTGTTACTTTGTCCTCGACCATGAATCTCAAAAATCAAATTATTTTGGGCCTTGTATCCCTATTAGGATCTCGTCATGGTCATAGAGCCCAGTGTGCCCTGTAAATCTCAGTTGGATCTTGAATTTCTATATGCAACGCAAAGCCCAGGAGTTGCTAAATGAATGACTTGATAGCCAGCCCTTCAGCTCCTTGCGGTATGCCTAGGATTTGTATAGTGTTACGTATATCTCTACATTTCTGAATATCCAGTCGATATGTGTTTTTCTGAGCTTAAGGTCACCATCCTTCAGCGCATACATTTCATGTTCGAACATAGAAATAGGGCCTCCAGCCTCATCTAATTAAGTTTGAATCATACCCAGATCATTGTGGATTTCCAGTATCTCGCTCCTAGTTGATGACACATTTTACGCCATGAATTGGAGAAGGATGTATCAGTCCCCAGAGGTGGTTTCCTTCTCAGCCATGCTGAAGTCATAATATTTATCTGATATTTAGTCATCAGAGACTTGTTTCTTTGAGACCTTTCCCTGAGGAGCCTTGTGTTTCTCTGTAATAAATGAGCAAATGTAATACTATGCACACTGTTAAGATATGCTGTGCTCAGGCTATGTTCTTGAGCCAGTAAACAACAGGCTTCAAAAACAGGTTTCAAAGCCAGCCCATTTGAGAGGATTGCACCTCTATAACATAAGGTCCAGAGAAAGTCTCATGATCACCAGTTGCACCTAAAAAGTGTTTGAAAGAGCGATGCCGAACATGCTCTGCTTCGAGAGGTTGTGATGCACTTTCCTTTGACAGATTGCAGTTGCGGCCTTAAATTGTTATCACACCAGGCAGCTTCACTGCACGTGCCTTTTCAGGATGAGAGAGGTTCCACTCCGACTGCTGTGTGTATTATTAGAGCAACTCACCTCCAATTCACATCTACTTGATGTTTGGAAATTTCGGCACAGAGTATGTCCTGTGCAACCCATCTTGTGGAGGTAAAAAGGGAGAAATCGCATTCATTCGGTGGAGCCTCCGGTGTTGCATCCAATCTTCTGGTTCTGAACAGCACCCTCCTTTATTTTTGTTTTGATTTGCACTGGGCTCTGAGTGGGGTTTGTTGCAAGTGCACCCTTTCTCAGAGGAGTGCTGCTAACCTAACAAACCATGAGAAAGTCATCATCAACAAGCTGCCTTACTGAACTGGCCTGTAGAATATGCCTGCTCAATGAAATTATGGGGTGCATAGGAGCACCGCCACCTTCGGCCTGTGTGTGCACACTCTGCTGAGCAATCTAATGAGAGATGTGGTGTGGTCACTAGAGGTGCCTCCTCTCCTCTCTGGTGGGACCCTTGTCTACGAACATGAGACACTGCACACCCACTCGGCATTGAGTGTCTCTGGATTGGGCAGCATCAGCACACCTCCACATCACCGGTTGTTATGTCCCCTCCCTCTTAGCACACAGGGTTCATAGGCCACATGAAAGGATCATACAAGACACTGACTTAGTGCTTAATGGGATTGCCCCATCCAGCCAGACGTTGCTCTAGATTTTCTTGGCGTGCAACATGATGATGCCTTATACATTGTTACTTCTTTACTCTTCTGAAGCACACCACACCCTAGAGGCATAAGTGGACAATGAAACACTGATGAGGAACCAGCACGTGAACACAGACCATTAATATCTGAAATAGTGGCCTAGCTGAACCAATCCATGGTGCTCATCCACAACATACCAGCCAGCAGAGAGAGACCTGTGGCATTGGCCAGTCCAACATGTAATAACCACTGTGGCACCTGCTGGCCCTGCAATGCCTTTGGTGACACCTAGAACAATGCCAGAGATGGAACCAGGCATGGACTGGCCTTTAGGGCAATAGGGCAATGCTTGAAGCAAAAACACCAAATGCTCGTTTAGGCCAGTATTTTGGGTCAAAGTGGGACACTTTTTTGGCACATGTGGACCAGTGTGATATGTTACTTCACCATGCGGCTAATAGTTTGACCAGTGTTACTGAATAAATACCCTTTAAAATGCACAATTTGCATTACATTTTATCAAATACCATCCACTTGGGGACTACTCAAACAGTCTGTCACAAAAGGAGTGAATTGCCATTTGCAACTGTGGGCCACTTTTTCATTGGTGCCCAGGTTAATTTCATGCCGTAGTCCGTCCCTGGATGGAACTTCTCATTGGATGCCTGGGGGAGTCAGACAGGCAGGAACACCTTGTGCCCCCTGGAACAGCTGAGGACTTGGGGCAAAGGCACCTGCATCAAAGGGTCACATTTGAGGCCAGGACTGTGGCAATGGGGCAGCATGTCTGTCTGTAATAGAAAGACACCAACAGCCATTCAAAGACCTCACACTTGAAGAAGTGCGCACTAACAATTAGGTGGCACTGCCATTAAAAAAATAGTTCAGAAGTACCCTGCAGGCAAAGCAGCAGTGGGGCAGGGAGTGGATACAGGACATAGTCCTGAGAATGGGCATGAATCCGCCAACTGTTTCGAACATGACCATCAGCTAACTGGTGGGGATAATGAACATGCACCATGAAACACACTTAAAGTGATCAGGCAGATCAAAGAGTGGAAGCAACAGACTAAAAAATGAATAGCTCCGTTCAACGTATTGCAGAGAACATCTCCTGGATTCAGTAGTACTACCACCCTTACCATGCCTTTGACTTGGGGGTGTGCTGGGGTAAGGGTTAGGGTAGGATGTCCTTGTGTGGCAGGGGATGCATGTGTGTTGAAGTTTGGTATGGGGTGGATCTTCCCTTTGTGAAAATGCATTTATTCGGTTATCCTTAAGCTCCTCCATTTTTTGTTTCATGCACTCACTCCATCTTGCAAATCTCGCATTTAGATCTAAAAGGAATATTTTTGCCGCATAAGTGCTGAGCCACATAGAAATGTTGTTGCAAAGAAATGAGCTCATTGTTTATACAGCCTTGGATCTTGCATGGCCAGGACCAAGCATGAAAAGATATTCCCGTCTTTCACTGTTAATTACGTGGGTCTCACAAATGCACATACTAATGATAAGAATAATTTATAACACAGGAGATGTTCAGTTCTATTCTGTTTTTACCAGGAAATGGTTATCCTGAAGAAACTGTAAAACATGCCGCTGCACAGTAACCCTCGGTCAGGAAAACAAAACATAATATTGGTAGGAATGTCTCCTTCAGTGAGAACAGTCTGTTGTCTTGTAAGGTCAGATAGCTAGAATGTACAAGCATGAAATCACTGATGAATTAATGTTTTCACAGAAAACCATATACGTAGCAGGGAGCTGTAAACTATCTATGGCATCTATGACATCGCACTAGCAGCAGAACCCATGCAAACTGGTGTCCATAAAAGACATAATTCCCTTTCTGTAAATGGCTCACTTCCACACAGCTATTGTTGTGTAGAATCTGAGTACGCTTGAAGCGAATAAACTCTGTTGTTTATACTCATCTCTGTGTCTGTTGGTCTTATTCTGTTTGCAGTACAGTTACCAGATTTTGGTTTTACAATTGGCGCCCGGGACGTGTGCCCTTTTCGAGGATGATCCATCGTATTTTGAAGATGGAGTGACCAAGCATTAAGACAACTGAGTACCAGGGATCCTGCCAAATCTGAGACTAAGTTTCTCGCAGCTGCTACTAGTGATCCACATCAGCCTCTCTGCCCAGCGATCATCCCGCCCAGGATTCAAGGCCGTAGCTGTGCGACTACGTTTTGCCCTTTTGAAGACCACCAGTCACAGATTTCGTTTGATGGGGGATGATTCTCTTGATTGAAATCAGGTGAGTTTGTTTCGAGTTGGTTGTACAAAAATATTTTGTAAAATATTTTCCCAGGTGAGACACCATTTTGTGTAAAAATGCCTGGGTTCAGTAAAATGCGCACTCAGTTGGAATATGGACAGCCTGCCCCACCTGAAGGTTCTCCCTCTTATGATATGTATATTAAAATTGGGTTAAGAGAAATTGTTTTCAAAAGTCTTTGGCATCACCAGACCAGACATGTACCTGATTTACAATGGCCTGATTTTGGGTAGTTTGAACTAGCATGGATACAGCATTTGGGGTCAGTTTTATTGCAGAAAAAGGCTAGGCCAGCTTCTTTTGATGCGGTTAGGTATTAGCGCAAAGAAGCAACCCAGTGCATCAAATGTGGACAGAAGCAAGCTCACAAAAATATGACCCAAACAGAAAAGGCTTTAGTGCATGACCAAAAGCAACAGGAAGAGTGTGATAGGGCAACAGATAGAGCAATACAGTTAGACATATGCAAAATATACCCATCCAAAGAGCTGCACATAGCTGATAAATGAATGGACGCACTATTGCGTAAAAGAGGAGAAAGTCTGACAGCGCCACCTCCCTATGTACCTTCGCCGCTAGCACTGCCTCGACCAGTGCTGCATGTACCCGACACAGACTCTTGGCCTGCTGCACCTCCCTCACTGGAACTCCTTAAGCCTACGCTACCTAGCTCCCCTGCCACTTCAAAATCTGATTTCCCTCTATTGCAATATTGACGCCCGCTTAGTGATCAGAGAGCAGTGCATGAATAACGGAGAATAAAGAGGCAAGGTTAGAAGTAATAGCAGAAGAATATATACTGGAAGGGACTGAATTAGCTATCTCACATATATGTTAACCGGCTACCATACCCCTGAATGAAAATATTTGTTCTAAAACATGGGAAAAACACCTGCCTGAGAATGGTGTAAACTCACCGATACCGCAGTACCCATAGAATTGCAACATTTAAATCATTCAGCATGCACCATCAATACACTAGAAGACGCACATCAGCACTTAGAACTACATGAATGACAGGTAGCAAAGCTAGATGCTTTAGGAATATCTCAGCCTTTAATAAACAGCACGTTCATTCAGAAGAGCACTCTTCCCCAAACAACAGTGGAGATACTGCACAAATGCATCATTATTAGAGAAGCTCATGGATGGATTTCTAATCCATCTCTTTACCCTATGGAGATCCATGACACATTTAAGCATTAAAAGGAAATTGTGTTGTACAGCAGATGTTATGAAAATATATAAGCGCACCTTCACAGTTGACACTGCACTAATTTCCCTTTCCCTTGATTTAGCTTTACTGCTCAATTATAGGATTGATAAGGGCACCGCTCAGATGCCTATGAGAGAGGTGCCTCCGACACTTGTCCCACAAATAGAGGAGCCAGCCAGTGGTGACATGCCTGCTAGAACAGTTGCTGCACACCATATTGAACAATTTGTATATGTGCTCTTTTCCAGACAAGAAGTTAGCATGATTAAGCTATCCATCCTAGACATAGGAAGAACCCCACCGGTAAAGTTGGTCTTGGCTTCTTCAGTTTTTACCTTAAAAGATATAGGGGGTCATTACAACCTGCCGGTCCAGTAACAACAATGCTGGTATGCTTACCGGCACCATTATTACCGGACCGGCAGAGTACAAGTTTGTGTGACACCCGCTCGCAGCCTTTCACGGTAGCACCGGCACCGTTATGAACGGCGCCGGTGCTAACGTCATCCCCATTCCCATTAAGTCCTATGGGACTCAAATGGGAATGGGGAATACTATTTTTCCAGCGCCTGCCTTCCCGGAACGCCTGGGTCGCAATACCCTGGTAATTCCGGGAAGCCAGGCGCTGGAAAAATCCTGAGTCCAGCAGCCAGCCTGCGGTTTTACCGCCACGGCTATCGCCGGACTCGTAATGCGGTCCATAGATTTGTTATTTCCTGTCATTTTACCTTCCAATTTGTGGAAGCAAAGCAGGAACATAGATGATAACAGGGCATTAGGGAACATGGCCAGAACTCATGGCTGCCGACATACAGAGAAAAGCAGGTGAGAATCCTCCAGAGAAAATCTTAGCATTACCTAACGCCATCCTTGCTAAACTAAAGACTTTAGTACCAGAGAAAAGGATTATATGGGATAAATTAACAGCCTGCATGCAGGGAAAATATGAAGGGGCAACAGAGTACTTCGATAGATTTGAGCAGGTATTTGCTGACTACAGTGGACAAGATTTGAGCGCTGAATCATGAAAGAGATTGTTTCTTGACAAGTTTGTACGTGCTCTCTTGCCTGAAATTCAGTCTCAAATCACGGCTTCAGAGAGTGCCTGGCAAACAAAGACACCTTCCGAAATACTGCTGATGGCTTAGTATTATGAGAACAGAGTTAACAATGAGAAGGAAAGGATAGAAAAGAAAAAAGTAGATCTGAAGACTAGGGTGTTGTTACAACAGGTAGCTAGGGGACCGTGCGGATATGCCCAAAATAGGGGACAGGTTACACCACACACTGGGATAGTGAATGAGAACCGTGTGCTTACTGCAAGCAGGAAGGCCACTGGAGGGCGCAATGCCCAATACTCCAGCAGAAGGGAAACAATATGTACGCAAGACGAGGAAGAGGACATTGTAATGGAATGCAGGGACCAAATAGAAGCTAGTTTGCTCAGCCTCCACAGTTCAGCAATAATACAGCAAATACAGACACGCAACACCCGACTAAGCCCTCCAACATTTTCGATAAAGCTCCCTAAAATCTGACTGCGTAATGAGGGGCTATAGTCAGCTCCAATAACTACTGAGCGTGGCTTGAAACAAGGCTGCATGTTGGCGTGACTCGTTTTAACATATTTATTTCAAATTTGGGTGCGGTGCTTGGTAAGGTCTGCTCTTTTCCTCTTTGTTTGGGTCAGATCACCCTTATATGGTTGGTTTATGCTAACAATTTAGTTATTTTTGACCAGACACCAATTGGCCACCAAAGGCAATTAGAGGATGTGCTTCATTATGCTAAAAATAACTCATTGACATTGAACACAAAGAAAACCAAGATTATGATTCTAGGCTCTTTGAAAAAAAAGAATAGTGTGATATTGAGATGGGTTGTGAGCAATATGGAATTGCAGGGTGTTAAGTCTTTTATATATTTGGGCTTTAATTTAGCAGGACTTTCAAATTAAAAAAACGTGTAAAATTTAATGACGCATAAACTGGCAAGATTAGCAGGTCAGACTAATTCCATTAACAATAAATATGGGCCATTTTCGAGGGTCACCCTTTTGAAATGTTATAGATCCATGGTAATACCTATAATTAGAATTAAATGGTTCTTTATACAGAATTCTTGACAGACAAGACCAGTTACCAGAGTCCAAGCTAAGCTGAGGGCCCCCTTCAACCAACCGAATTTTCCTGTAGAAGCATCATCCGTTGAACAAATAACCACAATACCAGTTTTTCTGGAAATCTCACTTGATACTTTTGGCGCCATCTGCTGTTGGGTTAAAGCAAGATCAGTGTAGTAGTAGGAAGCAAGGTCGGTTTAGTAATAACCACATGGTAATAAAAATTCTGCCAATCTTAATAGTGTCTGGTGAACCAAATTAACGCTCATAAGAAGAATCACATGGTCAGGGGAACAATTATTGAGGAATTGCACTTGGGTAATGTCCTTCATGGCAATTCCTCTGAGCGGCTCGATAGATCTTAACAGAGCAAGATCGTTCGTCCGATTTAATGTAATGTTCTCTTTAATTATAGGAAGCTTTTCCAGCTGTAAACAATTCAGATTTTCAACCCGCACACATTCAGGTTTCAGGCCACGAGCTGCCTCGTTTAACAGAGAATTATTGCGAAGCAGAGTCGCTTCCCTTCGCTGTTCCAGAGTGTAGAATGATGGTTGTGGTTATTTGGCGCCATTTTGAATTCCATGTCCTTGAGGTTGTAAAATAGGCATTTATTTTATTGTGACAAAGAATCTTAACAAGTTACTGCAGGTTTCATAGTACTTTAAGTGACTGTGCCTAACATTCGGAGTCACTAACAGATCGTGTTTATCAAAAGTTACCCTATTTGTGACTCTGCTTTGAGTAACGAGGTCGGCTCAGCGTTGCTCGATGGTACTAGAAGCAGCTGCTTCTACATCAAGCCAAGTCACATTGGGCTGAAGACTGCCCGTTTTAGATGTGCCTGTTTGCTTCAAATAATCTGTCCTTTATGTCACCACTTCAGGATCTCCTTTCAACTGTCTTTCTGCATGTTTATATACTTCATGTGCTACCAGTTAGGGGCCATCCACAGAGTAAGTTGAAATATTAAGCAAATATTCGGAGGGAATCTCATAAACAGGGCTTAAATCTTCTATGCCACCTTGTGGTCCACCTCCATATGGGCAGTTCAGTGCTTGTAATTGATTAGAAGCTCGTTTACCACGTTTCCTTTTTTTTAGGTGCACATTTCTTTAGATTCTTCAGAGTTATCATTAACCTCATGTGCTAAGGTTAAACTTCCAAAGAATGTTCTAGATCCCGCACTGTTATTTTGATTACAAGATTTCTTGTTTTAGATTTTTTGTAGCTTTGGTGGGTGCAGATTTCATGGACTTTTTTCTTTAGTTTCTTTCGTTAGTTAAAAATCGAATAATTGAGTTTATCCGCTATGTCTACAGTGCTTCTGGGAGGAAGAGCAACAGGCGATGGGGAATTCACAAAGATTATCTCCTCGTCAGTACAAGACGTGGACAGACCCACTGTAGTTATAGGTGAAGCCTTCTCATGGATGTACATTTCTACTATTGGAGCACACTCAGCATTTTGTTAATCATCTTGCACAGGGTGAATCAGTAACTTGTGTTGACTTGTTGGTGTATTACCATGCTTTTGCATTTTTGATTTAGCTGTGATAAAAACTTCAAGGAAGGCTAATTTCATAGTAATATCGATAATCATGGATTTCTGCTCATCGAGAATACCATCTATATTTTCATATAAATGTACAAATGAATTTAACACAAAGTTCAGAGCAGAAACAGTTGTAGCACCAAGGGTGCTACGCATTGTGAGATTATGGGTCGTGGCGAGAATAAGTGCAGGGAAGAAATGTTTTTCACTGAATGAACAGAGTCAGAGGAATTAAAAAGTAGGTTTGGTGATTTACCCACGGAACACAGAGGGCCATTGGCAACTCTGTCCTGCTGGACCTGGGGGCTAAGATGTACATCTCTGTCCAGCCCTCCGGAAGGTAGATTTAAAAAAACTTCACCCAGAATGTCATTTATGTCAGACCGCTGTAATGCAGCGTCTGGGACGGGGCCCAAGATAATAGATGCTTCTACCTCCGACTTAGAGCGTGCAACAGTGTTTGCTAACTCACCCTATTTGGGGGGTGAGCAAGACCTCCCAACGGACAGGGTATGGATATGGGTGTGGAGGCACCCGTGACTGGCAATCGAGGACTCACTGGCGCACTCTCTCCATCCACATCAGTGTGAATCACACATTGGTGGGAGCCCTACCCGTGACCGTTTACTACGGGGGTCGTATGACATCTCAAGTTAGTGACAACCATCCTACAGATTTATAAGTATAGAACATCTGAGGCTCTTGAGTGATGGCTTGAGTCAGCAGCACACTTTCAGCATAGTAGTTGGTGTCTGCGCCGATTCGTTCACCTGTGCTCCCAGCTGCCACTCAAATGCACTCACCTCCCCAGTCTTTTCCTGTGGCTATGACCAGGTCACTCCACTTGGCCAACTTGGCCCAATTGGCTGCTTTTATAATTTGCTTGGTTGATAAAATCAACCTTTCAAATTTTACACAATGTTACAATTCATTTCAAAAACAAGTGAGTTCAATCAACAACATTAAAACAACTTAAAAACACTCTTTAACAAATACAAAATAAATATAAAATTCAGTTTAAATTAGTAAAGGAGTGTGAAAAGCAAGCAACATATCAAAGGAATACTTTGGCAACATATAATATAATAAAATGGAAAACATGTACACAAAAGGAAGAATAATACTATTCATCTCGACAAAGTTAGGGTTACACCAATCATCCTGATTTATGTAAACTGTTTAGTGTTTTCATAGAGCAAGATTCTAGACAGAATATGAGTGAGGGAGGATCATGTCTAGAAAATGAACAATCGCAACTTTGATGGCTAGCCTAGAGAAGGAGGAAACAATTAATGGCCAAATATCAGACTCAACATGCAGATTTAATTTGTCCAAAAGATTTCTAAAATGGACTTTGCGTAAAGAGTCTAGTAAAGGACATTGGACCAAACAATGCTCCAATATTTCTCTTTGGTTAGGAATTTTGCAAAACCGACAGATATTTTCATTCTTTGCTATTAGTTTCCTCCTGGCTAAGACATCTAAGGTTGGCCATAGATTTAATCGAAAGCGGAGGAACTTATTGCGAAAGGTAGATGTGGGGAATTTAAGTAAATAATCAGCCGTGGATCTGTAAGATTTATGCCCAAAAATCCTACGGTCAAAGTCTTTATACCTCAAACAAATAGCTTGATTATTGCACCAATCATGTTGATGTAGCTTAATTTTAGCCCGGGTTTGGTTGGTTAATAGTAAGTCAAGATCTATCGAGGCATCTGCCATGGCGTCTAGAGTGTAATTACACCAATTTTTCGAGAACATAGATTAACGGAACAAAAGATGGAAGGCCACTATGCCTAAAATGTTCGATTGGGATACAGATAGCAAGCATTTTCGCAAAAAAGCACAGCATTTCCAGACAACGTGTGAATGCAATGAAAGAGAGCCCAACTCAAAACGGATCAGAGGAAGAGGTGTACAGTTCCGAAGATGCAATAATTGTTTCCAGAATAGAGCTTCAAGTTTATCCCACCATGACACATTTCTTGGGAGTGTTGATTCAGCACCATAGGTCAAAATCGGGATGACCTTTTGATGGTAAAAGGATAAAACATGTTTTATGGTGAATTTACCAAATTTTCCCAAGACAATTTTAGCCTGCGAGATTAAGGAACGCAGTTTACCTTGTAAATTTGACTCATAGTAGGGGTTTGGTAAGGAAGCTGAAAATATTACACCTAGATACTTGTATTGCAACACTAAATCAAGCGCAATCTTCTTTAACTTCCATTTATAGGATTTAACCTGCACCCTAGAGTGCCATTTGGATATCAATGTTTGGGTTTTATTTATGTTTATAACGAGATGGTTCGCGTTTACATATGTTTCTAAACCATTTAATAAATTCTGCAAGCCTATCGGAGTTTGAGAGATGAGCACAAGATCGTCAGCGTACACAAGATATGCAATTTTATAGGAGCCTAGAGAAGGTGCATCGCTCTGAATGAGGCTTAAAGCCACTCCTAAATCATAAATGAATAGATTAAAAATAGTCGATGGCAAAGTGCACCCCTGTTTTAAACCTCTAAACGTGTTGAATTTTGCAGTCATTGCACCATCCATAGAAAGTCTGACCTGCATAGAGGTATTAGTGTCAAGCAACACAATTAGAGCCACTAGAGAAGGGGGACATTTGTATTTAAGCAATTTGTTGTACAGTAATAGTCGATCTATCGAGTCAAAAGCGACTCTAAAATCTACAAAGGCTAAATACAAATTCTGTTTTCTAGCTGCATAATCAGCTTGCAGCATATATAAGGTTATGATATTAGGGATGGTGCGGAGACCAGCAACAAAGTCTGCTTGAAACGGGTCGTTAAGGAGGTTTTGCGCAGACCACATGTTCAGCTCCCTAAGAATTAGACGAGAAAAGATTTTTGCTAGTGCATCTAATAACGCAATTGGCCTGTAACTCGATGGATCTTTCCTGTCACCTTTTTTATAAATAGGGACTATGATCGATTGAGTCCATGTGTGGTGGCAGGATTTGAGTTTTATTAATGATGGAAAAAATACGAAATAATATTTCAGACCAAATCACAGGGTGCGCTTTTAGCATTCTATTAGACAAGCCATCTGGACCACAAGCCCCCGACTTGCTGGCTTTGTTAATTAATAAACGGATATCATCTATGTCAAACTGTAAGTGAAAATTACATAACAGTTTAACAGAGTCTAGAGATGAACTCTTGTCTGGGACCTTATAAAGGTTAACAAAATGTGAAATCCAAGCTAGTTCCGATACTTCATTAGCTTGAGATGTGACTTGATTCCCTACGGTAGCTTGATTAAGAAGTGTCCAAATTCTTGCTATATTTTTGGTGTGAACAGCACCTAGCATAAGTTGACCATCGATTTGAGAAAGTTTTGCACGTTTGATTTTAAGCCAGTTTTTGTATTTAGTTTTGATGTTAGCTAGTGGTTTAATTGGTGTAATTACACTCTAGACGCCTTGTACCTAGTCTCAATGGGGAGATTCGTTGCCTCGTGTTTTTGCTTTCTATACAACCTTTTTCGTAAGTTTAACTCAACATCAAATACATGCAATTTAGGCGGGTCAATACCATGTTTTCGAACAGAAATAGATGAAGAAGTTTGAAATGCCTGCAACAAATCAGGATATGTTATGTTGTCAGAACCATCGCCCAAGCATATATTGACAAATTTGTTATGCATGCAGGAATAAAAATTACTCAATGAATTTTCTGACCATCAAAGTCTATTACCCGCATCATTTAAGATAAGCGACCCTTGAGAATATTTAGTTCTTGATATTTGAGGACCATTGAGATGTGTCCATTTTGGAGTTAATTGATTGTGATCACTCATAATAGAATTAATGATTTTGAATTCAACAAAGTCCAAAAAAAAATTAACATTGGTATAGGCATAATCATTGATTGACGAGGTGGAGCCTCGCTGCCAGGTAAAAACGGCGGGGATGTCGGATGAGAAGGCACCATTAAGTCTATATAAATTATGGTGTTTCACAAATTGCAGCCATTTATTTACTCTGAGCTGTTTTTGGGACTGTTAGAAACAAAGTCAAGGTTCAAATCACCTGCAATTTTTCCACATCGGGGTACATAGTGATTAAATTGAGTGCTTCACTTAGCTCTTTTAGGAAGCATTCATCCGTAATCCCCACCGGATTCCAGTATACATTTATGATGGCGTATATACTCGAACTTGTTTGAAGACGAACCATTTGAATAAATGAGTTTGGGGAGGCCCATGGAATAAGAGAAAAGTTGGGGTCTGCTCGTATGGCTATAAGAAGACCAGCTGAAGGTCTCCCACGGAGACTTGTTTTTGCAGGAATAATGAGTACCTCATGCGCATCCCAGATAGGACAGGACGTAAGCCAAGTCTCTTGAAGCATTACAAGATGGAATTTTTCAAGAGCACTGACATTATTATTTAATAAATGTGAATGCCCTCTCGAATTCCAACTAAGCAATGATAACTCTGTGACAGACACAGGTAGAGCTAGTTACTGTTGATGATACTGAGAATCTGTAAATCGGGAAGCTGTCACTGTCTGGGATGGATAGTTGTACACATTTATTAGAGTAGGTTTAGGTTTTGAATCATGGATCACCAACTCACTGTTCTGGTCCACAGCTATTACCAGAACAAAGCCCAAATCAAACAGTTGTCTTTTAGCCGACCAAATGATGTTCTGTATAGCTCTAGAATTCATCCAGATTCTAACCACATGATAAATTGATTGATTGCTAAATTCTACTAATTCTATGTCCTCAGAGCTGATGTCCTCCAATTGAGGGACATCAGAGAAGATCGACATTACTGACATTCGGTTCAGTGCATATTGAGCACTTGGAGCCGGACGGCATGACAAAATCAAGGCGTATTTAGCAAAGCGTTTTTGTTCTGCAAATTTGGGTAATATGATTTTGTCGATCGCGGGAGGAGTAGAAATAGAGCTAAACGCTTGCTTAGGACCATTATGTAGGGCAACCTGTAAGAGCTCTAAAATTTCAGGAGTTAGATCAGCCAATGGCGAGCATTTCTTTTCGATTAAAACTTCATGATTCATCTGCTGGTGGAAAACTTCTTTGCTTTCAATCTCTAAAGCAGGTTGAAACTGTCTAATTGACAGATTAGGGGTGGGAACCATTCCTACTTGACGTTGGGACACTCGGCCAAGGTCTATTTTAGGGACAACTGCCTTCCGAGCAATCTTAGATTTTGGTCCACTTAAACGCTGCCTATCCATATATGCGTCTACGGCTCGTCTGATTTCTTGCCGGTGAAATTCGGTATTCAGACAGGCCGGGGCGTCACATTCTTGTTTACCTGCACATCTCGGCGCACTGGCCGTGTCAGGCAGGGGCTCAATAACAGAATTAGAGCCTTCCGCTTCCTCAAATAATGCATCAAGAGGGGCGTAAGGCAGGATAAGTTTGCTATTAGTCTGTTTTTTGCAAAAGACCGAAATTTAGCTAATCAAAGATATTTTTTTGTCACCGCAGAGGAAGCCGTTTTGTGCACTCATTGATGTAGGTTTAAGATGTTTCAAAAAGATTTTTGTGGCAGATGAATGAACCTTCTTTGGAATTTGAAGATTCTTCTGCTTTTTGTTTGTATTCACAACAACACATGATTTATTATTCATGCAGGAATTTTTAGTGAATATTGAAAAAGGGGTTTTAGTAGACAATGCACTTCGATTGCTTGTAGTGTTGGCATTATTTATCTTAGGAGCGTCTTCGCTAGATTGAGCAGGCACTGGTTTAATAATGCCTGTAATCAGCGGTACAGCGGGCCGTAATGCCGGATTCACAAGTAATGAAGAGGCCACTATAGGGGTTTCCGTAATTGGTTGGAATGTAGGAACTGATGGTATATCAGTGGGTATAAATACAGAAGCAGTCGGAAGATGTTCGAGGTTTCTTTGCTGAAGCAGTACACTTGTGTCGCTCTACCAAGCTATTATTTTATCAAGTTGATAAGTTTGAGCCTGGAATTTATCATGCAAAGATTCATATAATTTAAATAAAGATTGCAACACAATATTCATGGAGGTAAGATTTGTGTTGACCATATTCTTATCTGCTTCCCCATTCCCTCTGTTGCACACGACTGCTGGGGAGGAAGGGGGACGACGCAGGGTCGGTGCAAGATAAGACACTTGTATGGCCGAGCATTCTATGTCGATGTCTGAGAACATAATCGGTGAGTAGGAATAGCTTTGTGGAATGCCATCAGGTAGCAAATGTGGCGAAAAGTCCGACTTGCTTAGGCTCAGATCAATTATGGCGACGTCTGACCCTGAGCAGCGCTCAGGTCTACTTTCTGCTTCTGCAGGGGCTGAGGGCGGCATGTTATTTAAACATATGCTATCAGACACTAAGATATGAGTATAGGAATTGAACTGGAGAAGGTTCACAGAATGGTTGGTGATAGCTTTTGTAATTTGAGTGCTAGGAATACTCAGGCCCGGCAGACCACTACCGGATCTGACCACCGGGCAGTGAATGGGAGCCTGGAATGGCTGATCAGTACGGCGAACTTTCGCCGTCGCGGGAGAGTGTGGTGAATTACTAGCCAACGCATTAGGAAAAAAATGGCGGATGTCCGATACAAACGGCCGCCGAAAGTCAGGTCTTCCTTCTTGACCCCCATATTCAGTTACAGGCATTGAGCAAAAAGCCGTGGCATAAGTTGATCTGAGAACAGTTGGCATACCATTTAAAGACAATTTATGACCACCTGGAATGAGCGCAGCAGGCATACCTGTTTTTAGAGAAGGAAGCTTAGATTGCATCTTGGGGAAAAGATGAAAGCTTATTTACGGGTCAAAGCTAAACGGAAGAACATAGAGTGGGGGGGCTCGCCGCTCGCTAGAGAGCTAGACAGCGAGACAGCACCACTCAGCTGAACCACTCCTCTGAACACGCGTGCTGAACGCGCACCCATGATGAAGGTAAGGAGTCAGCTGGCGTTAGAAGGAGGGGCCAGCAACACAGGGCGGTCTGTAAAACAAACAGGAAAATACAGAAATCAGAGCTTGGCGGCACGCCAAATACTATCTCCTAATGCAGCGGCCCAATGTGGCACGCCTACCCAAGTTAACAAGGAGGCGGGCGGGTCACAATCCAATGTCCACATGCAAAGGTTGATTGGAGGGGTTCACGACACAGGCAGCCAAAAGAAACGCCGGGGGAACAGCGCACCACAGCGAGACAGCACCACTCAGCTGAACCACTCCTCTGAACGCACGTGCTGAACGCGCACGCGTGATGAAGATAAGGAGTCAGCTGGCGTTAGAAGGAGGGGCCAGCAACACAGGGCGGTCTGTAAAACAAACAGGAAAATACAGCAATCAGAGCTTGCCGGCACGCCAAATACTATCTCCTAATGCAGCGGCCCAATGCGGCACGCCTACCCAAGTCAACAAAGAGGCGGGTGGGTCACAATCCAATGCCCACACGTAAAGGTTGATTGGAGGTGTTTACGACACAGGCAGCCAAAAGAAACACCGGGGGAACATCGCACCACAGCGAGACAGCACCACTCAGCTGAACCACTCCTCTGAATGCGCGCGCTGAACGCGCACGCGTGATGAAGATAAGGAGTCAGTTGGCGTTAGAAGGAGGGGCCAGCAACACAGGGCAGTCCAAGTTAACAAGGAGGTGGGTGGGTCACAATCCAATGTCCACAAGTAAAGGTTGATTGGAGGGGTTCACGACACAGGCAGCCAAAAGAAACGCTGGGGGAACAGCGCACCACAGCGAGACAGCACCACTCAGCTGAACCACTCCTCTGAACGCGCGCTGTCATGTCTCGTGGCAACTAGCTTTAGTTAGATTTGTGTAAACGTTGTTCCCTTAAAAGGAATGTAACTAATTGCTGCAGACATTCTAAGAGATTTTGGGGTGGTAAAATGTCCAATGTTTTATTTTTTTTACTCTTTAGTGGTGTAATTTTGATGCTTACAAAGGCATGTCATTTTCTGTCACAGGCAATTTAACAGCTTTTGGGGTGTGGTGAATTGTTTGATTACTTTACCTTGGCATTTTAATGTTTAGTGATGCAATTTCGATGCATGTGTATTTTCTGGTGATTTTATCGTTCTGTTTTCTTGTCTTGTGAATAACTCATTGTTTGAGCTATAACACATAATAACAATGTATTTAATTAAGGAGTTTAATGTTTGTTACACTTGTACCATATCATATCAAATGCCATATCATAAACTATTCAACAGCCATAAAAACTCAAAACCTAAATTATAACAAAAAGGGGTCTTACATTCCTGAATTTATCAACATCAGACATTGAAGTTTCTTCTTGTGAATACATACATAGAGCCTTGACATATTGCATTACGTTTTTAGAATGTCCTAATAAAGGATCAGACTGCAGCGACAATCATGCCATCATATAATTTAGCTGACAGCTATGGAATGGGAAATCCTAAAAGGAAAATTAGAAAAGCATGTCTTCGGTAAATAACATCTCTGACTGTTTCCATGATGTTCATTTCATTTAATTTAATGTTGTTGTTGGGATGGAAATGAGCCAAACCCACACCCCCCTAGGCACTTCCATGTAAGACCAAATCCATACGAAGCAATATAGCACAATAGGGGGGAGTGATCTGCGCTACTACCCAACCTATAAAGACTCTGTAGTGCCTAGAAGTAGATACGCTGGACTAGAAAACCCATAGCACCAGACTCCATTTTGTATTAAGCCTACTCAAGGTAGCTTGTAGGCCTGCACTGTCCACGCTCCCGGCCCCCAAGACCCAATTTCCACAACACAGCCTGATGGCTCTGCTTGAGCCTTGTTCCCACAGAAGTCTATTTCCCTCTTCTCCCGGCAGTGTTGCAAATCCTTAGTATCGCATTCAGGAGTGTGCCCAACACAGAGCGTGAGACAGTACCAGGTCCCAGGAGGCGTCTATTCATCGCCAGTAAACTGCCATCGCGCATCTGACCCCCACCCAGCCAGTCTGGTGGTGGCCGCACCTCACTAACTCAACCCCCATTCCCAACACTCTCTGATAAGCCACGACCCCCAGACCCTAACCTTTACACCATGCCCACAACAGATCTAAAGTCCTCATAACCGTATTTCACCTTAGCAGCATCACACTTCTCCAGTAACACAAGATGCCAGGAAGAGTAATTCAAAGATCAATCCCCAGAGGGGAGACATTAGGTGCCTAGACCATGGCATCACTAGAGCCCTCAATGTGTGGGTCTGCATGACTGTATTTTATCCTCCCCTCTTCCAAGCACCCCTTGTCTGTGCTGCCCAGGTGGCTGCCATGATGAATGAATAATCTGTCTCAGTTGTTTAGTTTAGATAGAAACTAAGTAGTTTATGTGTGCCCTGACCTTCACTGCGAGGATGAGCCGAGCTGACCCACATGGAGCCAGATCGACGGAGGAGAGGCAGCCAATTATCGCTTGGCATCACCTGTGGAGCAAGCCCATGTATAGGGTGTCTCCAATCAGGAGCACCAAAATGTTCCTTATAGAAAATGAAGATATTTCTGTTTATAACCGTTTGTTCAGTGATGTAAGGGCAGAACGCTCTCGGACATCAGAGTCCTTTGCTGGCATGTGTACTTATGAGAGCGAAAACCTTGTTATCCTTGCAACCGCTGTCTCTTGGCTTCTTTCCCTAGTGGGTTGTAATTACTCTGGCTTGTGCGTATCAAGGTCTATGCCTACATTTGGTTACCCCAAGATGTGATTCCTCAGCCTCCGTACTTGCAGCGATATCCAGGTGGCCTCTCCGGAAGGGCCACAGCCACCTACAATGTCCGGTCCCCCAAAACACGTACGCAGCACAAGTGGCCCTTGTGGGTGCCAGCTTTGCAAATATCCTGCCTGTTCATTGGAGCCGGGTGCGTCCCCAGGGAGAGGCCCAGACCTGTTGTGGGTTACCCGCGAACGGAAGGTGTCAGAAGAACGTGCACACGTGAGTATAGACTGCAAGGAATAACAACGTCTGGGAAGGGGTACGGAGCAGTATGATAGAGGAGAACACGCAATGAATGAAACAGGACGAGGATTGTGGATTGAGTGTTGAGTTTTTCTTTGTACATGGCAATTTTTTGTTATTTTTTATTAGTTTTTTAAGTTATACAGAGAATACAAAAGAGAAAGGAAAGGGGAACCTATCTGAGCAAGGGTAGAAGGTGGCAGCCACAGTGCACTGTCACGACCAGTGCAGTAGAATAAAAATACAGAGAAAAGTAGGAGCCCCATATAGTTAGAGGGCTCAGGAAAAGGTAGTGGTTTTTGTTTTAGCTTGTTATTTTAGTTTGTTATTTTCAGTGTACTTTTTTCACATGTGTGGAGGAGGCCCAGGTGGGGCATGTATGGTGTTGGAAATGAGTAGAGGAAGGGAGTGAATGGGGATGCTCTGGGGGAACAAAAGGTTTAACGTTTTAACGTATACATTTTTTGATATAATTATAATTGTGACAATATTAGTTGACAATACAGAGTCCTCCAATTTGAAGGGGAAGAATCCTTTGAGATTTCTGGGAAAGCCATCTTCTCCTTCAGGGATGGGGGAATTCCACCCAAAGAAAAATGGGTCCCAAGCGATCTAAATGAAGACTGAGTGGATGTGTTGACTGATTCAGAATCACCCGCCCTTGAACCCCAGAATGAGCTTCCAGAGAATCAAGTATTAAAGGAGGGATTCCAAACCTCACAAACCGATTCTGGTGACTGCATCCAAGAAGGGGGGGGGGGGGCAGAGTCAGAAAAAGAGGATTCCCAAACTTCCCAAATCAATTCTGGTGACTGCCTCCTAGAAGGGGGGTGGCAGCCCAGAACCAGCACAAGAGGATTCCCAAACGTCCCAAACCAATTCTGGTGACTGTCTCCAAGAAGGTAGGGGCAACCCAGAATCAGAAAAAGGGGAGCCCGAAACTCCCCAAATATCAGAATGTCAAATTTTGCTTTCAGGTTCCCAAACTCCAACACAGAATTATGCCCAAACTACATCTGTGTCGGAGTCCACAATAAAGAAATTGACCACCCAGCTTGCCCAGAATGCCCATTACCTTTGCCCATTGGAGGAGAAAGAAGGTAGATTCTACGCCTCCGTCCAAGTGCAAGGGCAATGTGCATTTCCAGCACTGGTGGACACTGGATCCCAAGCCACTCTTCTGTCAAAAAGGGCCTTTGAACAGCTAAATTCAGGAAGCGGGGAGAGATACCAGATCCCTCACACACCTCTTCTTGGACAACTCCAGAACTTTGACAGGAATGAAATTCCTGTTAAGGGGACTGCAGAGCTGGAAATTAAAATAGGGCGACACTAGATGAAGCACCCGGTCATAGTCGAGGCTCCAGAGAGAACCCCCTAATAGGGAATGACATCCTTCATAGGTTGTCTCCCCTAATAGACTCCGTGATCAAGATACTCTGGGCCCACACTCACAGGCCAATACAATTAAAACAGAGTGTCAACTATGTTGGTTTAAATGGCACATGCCACATGGTTGAACAAAAATCTGATCATATTGAGTTTCATCTCCAGAATAATACTGACGTGACAGTAATTGCTGTGGGACAACAAACTGGTGATGGGAACTCCTCTCCATTCCTGAAAATCAACCTTCCTTCCAGTTTTAAGTGGCATTCCACACTGGAAGGAAATACTTTGAAATTTTATACTGGTTCACAATCTGAAAATCCCAATTCTATAGCCAACATTGATGACAAACCAGCACAAAGCGTAGCTGGCATTCAGAAGAAGGGCGAACAGCTCATCTTCCCGATTCAGTTAAATGACGGGAAGGAGTCTGTTCTCGCCCGAGTTGACTTGAATAGCAACGAAAGCTTCATCAGCAAAGTATTATTCAGGAAACTCCCAAAAGACCAGACCCTGCCCGCTGTGGAGTCAGTTTATCAGTGGGTATGGGGACTGGAAATTTCCAGCTCAAAACATCTTCTGCTTAGCAGTTGTATGCTAAATATGTCTATAGGAGACAAAAGCAAAGAACATAATTGTTGGGTCCTGCGAGGTGTTCCTTCTGCCTTTTACATGGGCAGTCATATCCTCAACCGACTCGAAATTAATTTGGATCCCAGTTATTGCCAAGCCCGGTCCAAACTGGAAGTAAATCTCAGGGCCCTGGCAGTCCTAAAGAAAGCCTCCCCGTCATCCCCATTGCTACCGTAGGCAATTGAAGTTCAAAAGTGGAGAAGAGGTCACCATCCCAGGCCTAGCCTACATAATCCTCATCCCCAAAGGAGAACTGACAGAAGAGAAATGAGTCCATATTAATTAGCTAAAGAGTTGTCAGCCTAGGCACACTTTGCAGCAAATTGAGGAGCCAAGAGAAAATCAAATAGAGGAGACATCTGAAGCATGAGAATAAGAAAAAAAGAAGAACCAGAAGGGAACAGATAGATTTATAGGTATAATTATTTAACCGGGGAGTATTTTTCTTCATTGTCAAGAAAAGGGATTCCCCAAAATTCGAACCAAATCCATTGTTATCTGTGTCGTGGGACTGATCAATTTTCTGTATTACTGAAGTACTGTCATTATTAAATGCATGTGTGTCCCACTGCTGTCCACCCCCATGGAGGGCAGTCAGTGGGAAAATGTAGTAACCAGTTCTTTATCTTATAGATTCCTACTAGTTGCACCCTTCAAAGACCACGGAGGGCCTCCCCGGGGACCTGGAAAGGAGAAATCGATCTGGGGGGGTTGCTCAACACCATAAAGGAAGACCTCAGGGAAAGCTGTGGGTGTCATTCCACGCACCAACGAGAGACAGCGAGAGGATCATGGCCTACCGCTCCCTGATGGAAGAAGGACTCCTACCTGATGAACCTCATTTCACCCTACCTGATGAACCTCCTTTTGCCCTAGCAATAAACCCCCCTTTCCCCTACTCTCCCTCGACAAAGTCTCAGAAAAGTCAGGGGGGGGGGTATTTGTGGGCTACATTGACCCACTCAATAGAATTCTTCTCCATAACCAAGCTGCGCTTTGGCAGAAACAGCAAAATGGCTGCGCTGGCTTCTTTGAGCACCACTGCCTCACACCAAAACTGTGTTTTGCACCTACAAAAAGGTGGCTGCACCATCTTGCCGAGCACATATTGGGCAGGATGGAACAAGGGGGCGCACTGAAAAAGCCTGCAAGTGCATTGCTTACATGTACAAAATAAGGGGAATGAAGAAGGGAATATATCACATTGAAAAGGATGCTTCTCCGATGCTTTTTTCATCTGTTTTTCATCAAAATACTTTTATTAATAAGGCCTTGCCATGCCCATCCATATCCACATTGTGCTTCAGCAGAAGAAAGCATGATCCCTGAATGTCAGGCTCTGTCAGCCAAATCTGGGAAAATCAACAAAACCTTTACTTCAGTAACATGGAAAAACGCTTGACTTTTGCTACAAAATGTCAAAAATCACTGCTTTAAAAGATATTCTAGCTCTCTGCGCACATGTCAATCTCAAGAGACCCTGGCCTTGTACAGACTGTTGTGTACAAGAAGCTAACTATGGATACAAAACAATGTGGAAATGCAGATGGAAGAGACAAACCAAATTTGCAAGGAAAATGCCAGCTGGCTTTACACATGGAAAAATGGGCTTTTGCAAACCAGAAAATAAATGCCTGTTTTAAAAGTACCATGTTGAACAAAAACGTGTCTGTGCCTAGCAATGTAAAGGGGTTTGTTGCTGGGAAACATATAGGGGATGTTTTATCCAACAGGTTTGTTTTGATCCAGGACAAAATGAAATAAAATAAAATAAAAGGAATTAAACTGCATTGGCTGAATTTTGCAAGCTCCAGAAGAGGTTTTCCCTTGCTGGCTAAGCTAAGGCTTCCCCCAAAAGGGACCACCATAAACTTCCAGGACACGAAAGTGATAATTACTAGCTTGAAAAACTTTGAATGGACCAAGACAAAGAAAGTTCACATGCTCGTCAGACATTCGTCTGGTCTCCAGGATGGGACAATGGAAATCTGGGACACTAACCTGTGAAGTGGAAGTGGCCATAAAACCCCAATCCCCACCATGAGCTGAAGTGACAGTTGGTGGTAGCTGAAGAAAGAAAATGGTCCAGTGAAGGACAAAAGCCAGCCCATTTGTTTCAAAAGAATATTTTATTAAGAAACTTTGAAGACGGTTATTTTTGCAGCAGAAATTCACAAAAATGTAAAAAGTTAACAGTTTTAATGTAATTTTGTGGTCTGTAATTTAAGATGTAGCCTTCACTGCCACCTTGGGAACAGAAATGGCAGAGAATTAGGTATTCGAAGGAAATTATACCTGATGCCACTGCAAATTTCAATGCTGACATGTCTAATGATAATCCACACACCTTTATAAAGTTATAGAATTTTAGGCCGAATATTTCACACTAAAAATGAACAAAAATTATTAGAAGGGCGAAACAATGTCTTGCAGACTGCAGAGTTCGACTGGCATGTGCTGCATAACATTTGTAACCTGTTTATGTAATTTGTTAAAATGCTACCACTGTCCAAATGTGCCATAAACTTAGCTAAAGTGACTGTGGGAGGGTCTGGACATTGTAAAACTCACATCATAAATCTGACCTACTGCCCTTGAAACCCAACCAGCTGAGAGAAAGGTGTCAACCATTACCTCTGATCAATCCAGTTGTTTAGAAGCATGCTCAGCTAAGCCTGCCCCACCATATAGTTCTATGATGTCACCATGCTTTATATAAAGCTTGGCTGACAGGACTCTAGATACACTCTTTCCTGAATTTCCTGCACCTGCGTTCCTGATTTTCCACATTCATCTTGCCAGATTCCTCTGTAAAGCCAATTAATAGCTGATTCCAGATCCCACTGCAAGACCAAACTATTGCTGACCATCCCAGCAAGGCCTCAATCCAGAGAGCCCAGATCTAAAAATCCCAATAACCAAAGGGAAAGCTGTGGTGTTCTTTTGGAAAGCATCCTGAAACCAGACCGGCTTTTTGCCCAATAACTGCATGCCTGTTGCAACCCGCTCCATCCCGCTGATGCGTCGCTGTGCTGTGACCACACCTTGCCCAGCTGTCTTTTGCCAGGAGAGTCCACCGTCCGGTGACCCGAGCCCTGGAGTCCAAAACCCGGTTGACTGTGCCTAATCCCAAATTTAAGAGCGGACTGTGAGTTTCCACATCCCATCACACATAGTCTACCCCATCTTGATTTGTGTCTTTGTTCCACTCTATAGGCAACCCTATCCATATCCTGATAACTTGTCCAACTGTCAGAATTCTCTGTGCATCTTGTCATTTATCTCTGCGCATTAGCGCCACTTTCTTATTCCTTTTTGTCCTGCCTAGATCATAAATCCTTAGTCATATTTTGAGTAATGAAAGTAATTTCTGCATAAGGTTGAACACTGAAGTGACAGGGTTGATGTCGCGAATCAACCTTGGATCTTACAGTGTCCCTCTTTATCAATATAGTCTTGATAATCTAGTTTAAATCAAACCTGTACTTTTCTCTGCTGATTTTCTTTCCTCTTTCATGGTTTCATTTTACCCAAATGGAACCTTTTTCTATTTTGCATATCTCATCCAGTTCCGTAGCTAGAGACATCCTTTCACCTATGTCATATCCCTGTGATATACATCTGCCTCCCAGCCCAAAAAGCGCATTGAAAATCCAAGTATTTCTCCCGTTTTTCATAAAATGTGTTTGTGTCATTTTAAATGGGAATTAAAAACAAATGCAATTTTCTAACGTGTGAATTCGGCTGCAGCATGTTCTAGCTTTCAACTTGTTTTAGAATTGTATGCCTTTTGTTTATCCATTGCCTTGTGATTGCTAGTGTGTATGCCTTACTGCCTTTGTGAGAAATCATATGTGCCTCATACATTTAACCGCATATTAATTATTTATTTGTCAATTTCCGAGTGTCATTTTAGGCCATTGCAAAGGGTTTAAAATTCCCTCTTATTTTGTGAGGGAAGGTCAGATTTTGAATCTGTTTGCTGCCTCTTATCCCTGACTACCTGCTTCATTCCATCCACTCAGAATTTGATTATTTGTGGGTTGAGGGAACATTGCAGGAGGAAACCTTAACTTGGGTGCTATCTATCCTAATTCAAAAAGTGCTCCTATTCAATTGTGCTTTGGGTATGTTCATGTAGAAGGTTAACCAAGTGTAGTTCAGTAGTCTTTATTGTAATTATCACCCCATTGGTGATTGATGCCCCATATTAAAATGTATGTGATTTTTTGTGAATTCTGAAAATAGATAAATATTGTATTTTCACCAACCGGCCTGGTTCATGGTTTATTGTGACCTGGGGTATTTGTAAAAGGGGGTGTGAGACGGGTCGGGTATCGGCTCAATTTGAATTCATTGCAATTAAAGAAAAAGCATTGCTATTGAGCACCACATTACAGGATGAGACCAAGTGTCCTGTTCTGGTGTGTGACGCCCGATTGGTTTCCTTAACATTAGGTCTGGCAGTGAAGTTTTATGAGGCACAATTCGTGCTCAAACTATTATATGGAATTGAAACTTCACAGCCTTGGATCTGGCAGCAATTAGAGGTGTTGGAAGGCTCTCTGTGGAGGCGAGCACTGAAACTACCGAACTGTATTGCTGCTCTGCTCATTAGATACAAACAGGGCCTGTCGTCGCTGCAAGCCACAGTGAACTGGAAGCTGCTATGTTTTTTTGCTAAATTTTGTAACCCGTCAGCAAAGGCCCTGTATGGGGACATGAAAAAGCTAGTAACTCAAGCTCAGAATGAGACAATAAGACACTCTGTTACATATTGTCAAGACCTCCTAAGTGGCTTAAAAATGAATGAGGAAGATTTGTTTGTTAGGCGTGGTTGTGTAAAGCGTTCTTTATATCAGGCGGAATGGATCGTTACTAGTGAGAATCAGCATAAGTATGTCTCTCTTGTCCACTTGCCCACAGGTTTGTGAGAGCTACATTGATGCACTTTAGGTTCAGCATCTTACCGACCAGGGAAATTATGGCCTGCAGACTGCTGGTTTTAAGGACAGCCTCGTATTGCTGGCAATGTGGTACCCAATCAGAACTTTGCACATGAAACCATATGTTTTTGCACTGCCCTGGACTTCCATTCTTCAGAATGTAGCACTTGGGATAGTTTATGTATTGCACTAGTGATGTTGATAATGATAATGATAGTGAGCCTTCGGAATACAAAAATTGCATTGGCAGTCTGGGGCTTCATTAATTGTCTAAAAGTGTACACAACTTCGAACTGATAAATTAATTGATTTATATTTTAAGGAGGTTGGAAATAATGTGAATATAAAATGTATACGAAAATCGCTTTCTTTTTAAAATCAGTGAATTAATTGAACCAAACTTAATTAAAATGATATACTATAGGTTTATAATATTGGAATTATCTATTATGTCAGACCCCCAGGCCTAATATCTACCTTCGAGGAAGATATCTCTCAACTCCTCTCTGCCAACACCAAACCAGGATCACAAATCCTGTTGCTTGGTGACTTTAACTTAGGCCTCCTAGACACAACCGACGACAATGACACAGCCCTAGCCAATTTGTTCACAGAATTAGGATTCTCTCATCGTATTACAAAGCCCACGCATAATAAAGGGAGAATTTTAGACAGGATTGCAGATCTCAACTGTGATACCAACATCCTCTCTAACGTACCTAGTGCATGGTCAGACCATCACTTTGTATCCTTTACCTTACAGAATAGTACGCAACCAAACCTGTACATTGCCCCTGCACTGCCGGCTCTGACCAGAAATAATAAGAATATTACAGTAGAGAGACAACTGCCTCTACTACAACATATCCTTACTCATCCAACTACTAACACAGACCCATCAACATTAGTAGAGCTATTTAACCTTACATTTTGCCAACCTATCGATACTGTAGCACCACTGAAAATGCGCAAAGCCAAGCGACAAGCTCACCTAAACTCTTGGATCACCTCCAACCTCAAAACCTTAAGCAACAACAAAAGAAGAGTGGAAAAACTACCCTTCAGCACTCAACAAAGAAACATTCTCAAAAGCTTTAATTGCTACAAATCCACAAACATCCAAACGAAAAGTGACATCTATAACAATAGAATCATCAATGCCTAATCAGGCACTAGATAACTATTCACCATTCTTAGAGAGCTAGAATCCCCTATACCTCCACCTTAAATGTGCACCAAAGATTAGAAATGGTGCACCATTAAACAAAAAGCTCTGCTCGATAAAATAACGCTTCTTCAAGCTAAAATTGAAAACAAAAAACTTAGCATCTCCCACGAATCATATCCACCTGAGACCCAACCCGCAACTGCAAATCCAAACCCATGTAACCCATTTAAATTCACCCCTATCTCCATTAAAGAAGTAGACCGGGTTTTAGACCAAGACACGGGACGGAAACTGCGCTCATAAACTTAAAGACACAAATCCAGGCCTTAAAAAATAAAGGAAAATCTGCCCTTCTCCTACTACCGGGCTTATTTGCAGGATTTGATCTGGTGATCCATGAAATCCTATGTAATCACTTGTCATCTGCGGCTCATTTCTCCAATCAAGCTAACACATGGATTAAATCCTTCCTTAGCAATAGATCCACGAGGGTCTTTGCACCTACTGCATCAGCTTCCCCACACCAGTCTCCTGTGGAGTCCCATAGGGTTCCTGTGTATCCCCCACACTCTACATTTTCAGCAAACCCCTATTTGATATACTTAATTACCTGGGTGTTACGTATACTAACTATGCGGGCGACACTCAGGTACTCATCCCCATCACCGGTGACTACGATGTAGATAGTAAAAAGCTAAATGACATATACAGTACTATACAAATTTGGATGGCCAAGCATGGTTTATATCTAGACGATGACAGAACCAAACTACTCCTACTTGGCTCTACAGCGAAATTGAATAAGTTAGGACCTTCACTCAAAGCCTTCAATATAGACGGCAATATCATTAAAGTAGCCAATGATGTAAAAACACATGGTATTTACCTCGATTCCACATTGTCCTTCATGAGAAAAAAAAAACGACTTAGTCTCAGCGACATCATACACATGTAAACTCATTACAGCCTGTCGCCCATACCTATCTTCAACCAATTGCATCTCAGTAGCAAGAGCCTTAGTACTATCTAAGCTTGACTATTGTAATGCGCTGTACTTGGGACCATCCCAACACAATATTAACAAAATGCAAGTCATGCCAAATAATGCAGTCAGAGCAGCCTTCAACATCACTAGGAAGCATCATATCACAACAGCCAGGCAGAACTTAAAATGGCTGAACATCAAGCAAAGGATAGACTTCAAATCACTCTTAATAACACACAAATGCCTCCACAACCAGGCTCCTTTATACCTCTGCGACACTATCTCACGACACACATCAGCGAGATCCAGTAGATCTGCCCAATCACACTGTGTCATCATACCTCGATTTAACCAACAACAAGCAGAAGGAATCAGTTTCCCTGTCTTGGCTGCTAAAAAATGGAACACACTTCCCATCTCCGTAAGGGCAGAACCATCCTTCAAGGTCTTCTGTAGTAAGGTCAAAACCTGGCTACTACACCAGGATCACAACCTTCACTCGCCCTAACCCAGTTCATATATTACCAATATCACCATTGTATATATGTCTGCTAAATTGTATACTGTATGCCATTAGGTGTATTGATTTATGATCCCAGTATTAGCATTATTATCTGTGTGTATTGCCCACTGCTATGACTACTAACCTGTAATATCACTGTTTATTTATAAATGGCTGATAAATTGTAAAATTGTATAAATGGCAAGAACAGTGCTCAGTTGCCTCTGGGTTCGACGCGCTATACAAATAAAATAAATACAAATGCAGAAAACATAATAACAAGCATTAAGCCTTCCAGACTTCTGGGAGACAACCATCATCAAAGAGGCAGTGAGAGAGCTTGCACCCATCATTACCTCATTTATAAACTCATAATTTGAAACCAGCACAGTCCCATCCAATCTGAAGGATGCCTGGGTCCTACCACTATTAAAAAAACCTAATCTCGATCATGATATCCCTATGAACTACAGACCAATTACCACAGTAACGTTCCTGCTGAAAATCCTAGATAAGGCAGCCTATTTACAGATACAGGCACATCTAGAAACCCACAATCTTCTTTGCCTGCGTCAATCAGGGTTTAGACCAAGACATGGTACTGAAACTGTCTTAATAGACTTGAAAACACAGATGGACAACCAAAAGACAAAGGAAACGTAGCCCTCCTTCTCTTGCTAGACTTATCGGCCGCCTTCGATCTGGTCGATCACTAAGTCCTGTGTAATCACCTAACCTCTTCAGTGCATTTCTCAGATAAAGCAACTGCCTGGATACAATTCTTCCCTGACAACAGGACTATGAGAGTCTTCCCACCAACTGCCTCGATTGATCCAGAACAGGTCAATTGTGGAGTACCACAGAGGTCATGCGTTTCACTGACGCTGTAAAATATCTTCAACAAGCCCCTGTTGGATGACCTTGGCCATTTGAGTGTCACATACACTAACTATGCAGATGACACCCAAATTCTCACCCCTATCACTGGGGACTACGACACAGGCACAAAACTGGTGAATAAAATGTACCTTATCATCCAGGCATGGATGGCCACACACAGCCTTTGCCTCAATGATGATAAGACTGAATAACTTCTTATCAGCACCCAATCCAGACTTAATAAACTAGACAGTTTAAATCCTTTAATGTAGATGGTATCAACATACAGGTGTCTAAGGAAGTCAAAACACTTGGGTTCTACCTCGACTCATCCTTAACCTTGACCAGACAAGTGAATGTGACAGTGTCTGCCACAGCTTATACCTGCAAATTAATAAACGCCTGTAGACCTTTCCTGTCGACAGCCAGTTGCATTACGCTAGCTAGAGCGCTCATTTTATCTAAATTAGATTATTGCAACGCACTGTACCTTGGAACTAATAAGCGAAAACTAAAATAATTACAAACACTTCAAAACAATGCACTCAGATCCACCCTAAACATTACCTAGAACTCACCATATATCTTCGGGCCAGACGCAACTCCCAATGGTTGTCAGTGAACAACAGAATTACATTGAAAATCCTAGCTCTCACCCATAGATGCCTTTCTAACTCAGCACCTAAATATCTAACCTGCAAATTCACCATAAACCAATCAGACCGACCCACTAGGTCCTCACAACGACACTGTCTCAGGGTCCCCAGATTCAAGCTACAGAAATCAGGGGGCAGTAGCTTCCCTGTTCTAGCATCAAAACTGTGCAACTCCATGCCCATAGCCTTAAGAGCAGAACCCTATTTCCCCCGCTTCAGGAAAAATGCAAAAATGGGCTCCTCACCCAGGAGACGCCATAAAGGCATATTATGATACTATCTGTAAATATTCCATTTGATGTAGCTGTACATACGATGCAACTAAACAACTCCATGCGATATATCTGTATATATCATGTAACTAATGTATTCAATGCTTATCATGTTTGTATGTAACTCACCTGTAACCTTAAGCAACGCGCCCAGATACCTGAGGGTTAGGTGTGCTATAGATATATATATATATATTATCAACTGAACTGATGGATGAACTGTTTTGATTTTAATGTGATTGAAATTAAGGACTGTTTTAAGATTACACTTTTGTGGAATTGATTGCATTGTTCCATAGTGAGAATGTAATTTTATATATTATGTATTTTTATTATTTTCTGCTAGTATGTTTATAATTGTTTTGTTTTATTCCTCATTTTGTAAAGGTTGCGTTTGTTAATCAAAAAGTTAACCAAAGACAATAAAAAAATAAAACAATAGCACCTTTAACTACGGGTGGTGTCCCAACGTCCTGTTGGATGAACGCCCTTGAAAGGAATTAAGTCCGAAGTATGGCAAAGGTATGAGGTGCTAATATGCGTGTGTGCATAATGGCCATGTAAGGTTATGAGGGCCTGGCTGAGTCTCTGCCAGCCACCCATGTCTAATTGGCATGTGCATGGGCGGAGAGATGTATACTAGGGAAATAAGCTGTGATAGCAGATGTGTGTGGGAGCGTGGCTACTCCTTTGGCTAAATTCCAAAAGTGTGGAGTGTGAGAGGAAAAACGCATTGGATATTATCAAATGAAAGCCTGGAATTGGTACATTCAGCACATTTTTAAACATGAGGGTTGATAAATTATGGTGGATATATTCTGCATGCTTCCAGCTGTCATTTACTGCCTACATTCAAGACCAACATTAACCATGAGGCAGTATACTGCCAACACCTGCTTTACCTGTAGTGGAACACCTTCAAAAATTGCCTAGAGTCCATAGCAGGGTCGCCCTTATGGACACGACTAAGTGCAGCACCCTGGTCAGCTGCACAACCCTTCCAATGGCTATCACAAGAGATCATCTGGGTGCAAAAGCTACAATCTGTGCCATACAGTGGCTACCCTCACAAGATCCTCTGAGAGCAACACCCAGGTTGCCCTCCTGAATGATTCCAAGTGTAGCAAAAGGCCAACAACACAAGTCTTCTAAGTGTAACCAGTTGGCTACCCCAATGGATATTCACAGGGCAAAAACCTTAGCTACACTTATACATCATCTAAGAGCAGAAGCAATGGCCACCTTTCTAATCATGTGGTTCGACACATTGGCCACCCTCAGAAATACCTCCAGTGCGATTCATTGCCAACCCCCCAAAATCCATCTAAGTGCAATATATTGCTCACCCCCAAAATCCATTTAAGTGCAATAGATTGCCCACCCCAAAATACATCTCTAAGTTGATTGCATTGCCTACTTCCAAAATATATCATGTTAAAAGATATTGCTAGATGCTCTTGAAAAGTGAGACTGGGGTTTCAAGTTTTCAGCACCAAGACGCCCCAGGGCAAATCTGTTGCGCTATAAGGTTAGCAGGGATCGCAAATACACACAGGTTCAGGGTGTTTCAAGTTCATGCACTGTAATTGTGACTTAGCAGATTAGTTACTCAATAACCCACATCGGCAGCGATTACTTGGGTCATAGTGTTATTTGACACCATCACATCTTTACAAGCCTGTAGTGATTCTGACACACCCCTAACGGCAACTAACTACACACTGCTGTAACAGTTGCAGGCATTTCAAACTCGGCTTGTGACTGCAAAGAATGACACGCACTGCGATTGCACAACTCTGAACGTGGAAACGAGTCCGGATTCTCGTCACTCTCTGTGACAGTGACAACACTTCACATTTAGTGACGAATGCTGTATTTACCCAACTCCAAATTGCTAATGACACAAAATGAACACAAACAAGTATGTTAAATTCTCTGCAACTACTTTTCTAGTCAACGATTCCAGAAACCACACCTGAAACATGTCTGACGTGAAATCTTAAGCTGATTCTCGCACCGCAGCGTTCTAACTTTGCTCATTTGCAGCCTGATGTAGGCGCAGACGTTTACACTGCAAACTTATTACGAAAACTTGGGGCAACACAGCCAGACAGAAAAGCGTATGATGAATCCATACTTTTACTTTTGTGGCGATTTTACAGTAAGTGTCGAGTCTGAGCAGCTGTCTTGCTGGTTAGAACTTACCGATAGGAGTTCTGTCTGTAAGTTGCAGAGAGGCGACTCTCGTTCCTCTCCCAGTGGTCGGTAGGCTGGGTTTGCCTGACCTTTCCTTAACTTGGTGCTTACTGAGGCAGGGTTAGTATACGGTCGTCGCCCCCAGGCTTGGGTGTTCTGGCCTCTTGAGCACCCCAAGACTATCAGTGAAACTCTCCTTAGGTATCTAGATAACGGGATACATTTGACAGGTCACAAACGTCTTAAGCCTTTGTCCAGCTGGTTCCCTGAAAGGGAACAATGTACATCAAATAAAGCACAAAAGGTCTCGAGCGCAAATGGTTTCCTCACCATGTTGGTGGCCATCACGCTAGCAACGAGGGAATCTTCTCCAGAAAATGTAATTGCTAGTGTTCTTCCCTTCGTAGGCTATACTCACAGCGCTTTGGCAGCATTTGGTTTATCTGGATTGCGTCCTGGACATTCATGTTTTCCCTTCAATGCGTCTCAGCATTATTGGTGTCCCTTAGGTATAACACGCACTCTCGCTGAATTATCAGATTTCATTTTAACACGGCCCACAGTCTTTCCCTGGGGAGAGGTAGGCCAGGCAGATTGCAAAGTGTTTGAGTAATTGCTACAGTGCTCCCTTCACATGGTATCTGGTCCTGCCACGCCTCCCAGCTCAATGTCCTACTTGATTAACTGGTATGCACTCATTCCTTGGGACTGGCCTGTTCACCTGTGCGCTGGCCCTTGGGCTATGTGTCAGCTACCTACAATGCCAATCCGCCACACACTCAAATTTCATCGCACTCCCTCCAGACAACAGTTTGGTGGGTGTTTTCTTACAACTATACTATGCCTGGCCTTGTGTCTCCAGGAACGTCCCCAGTCTCTGCATCTTTTCGCCCACCTTCTCCTTCCTTCCTCCACCTTCTCTCTCCTCTTATGCAGATCCCCTTCTCCAGACTCCGCAGAACTATCTTTACCTCTCTGATCTTCCTTCTTATACTCCACTCTCCCCACTTAACTGTGAGGTTCTCCTCCAACCATGCCTTCCTCCTACTTGCTTGAAGTTCTCCTCCTCAAACCTCCAATGTCATTTCCCCTCTTCTTCCTTTCTATTCTGCCGTCTCCCCTCTTGTTTGAAGTTCTCCTCCTCTAACCTCGTCTGTCTTCTCTCCTCCTTCTCCCCTCCTGCTTGATGTTCTTTCTACAACCTCTTCCCCTTCCACTCTCTCTTCACCTCTTCCTTCCCCTTCCCATTTAACCTTCTGTTCACAATCACCTCCACCAGCACACATATCTCTCTCTCTTCAGCACCCCCTAGCTCTTTCTGCACCACCTCCTGCTGCACTCTCCACTTTCGTTGCACCTCCATCTCTCAATGCCTGCTTGTTCAGCTGGCCCAAATGTAGATACTCCCCAAACAAGTGGCTTTTATATGTCTCCAATCCCTCCACCTGGCCTGAACTGGGGGGCTATAGTTTGCACCTGTGTATGTGAATAAGTCTGCTTTGGGGGCTGGCTTTGTGAAAAGTGTGCCTCTGAGGTTAATCCGTGCTGGACTCGCCTTCATTATTCTGGTCAAGCATCTTGGAATTTGTACATGTGAAGGCATAGCAGAACATGGCGGTGGTGTTCAAGCCTGAGGGACTGTGCCGAGTACTCTGTCACACGTTCAGAAGCCGCAGTGCCGTTGAGAGTCCCTCTCGACTGAAGCCCCAGGTCAGTTTGCTCTATATATATATTGAGCGAGGGTTTTCCTCCTGCGAGTCCGGTGCACAATGGTTCACAGCAGTGATTTCGTCTCCACACAGGGGCTGCTTCATGGTGGTAGTGAGTTCTAACTCTTCATCGCACAGGTCCGCATGGTCCCGGGCTACAGGGCTTTAGGGTGGTAGTGGACCTCATGTGGCAGTCCGCTGTTCAAGGCCTTCTGTGTTATGGGGATCAAGGTGAAGTGGGAGAATGGAAGACCAGGCTCCCGCCCTTCCCCCCTCGCGCTTGGCCTAGAGGATCACGGCCTAGATACGCGCCACGAGAGGAGTTTGCCTATCTACTAGACGACCAAATACCCTGGTACAGGAACATACGGATGTGCCCATCTACCTGCCCAGCAGCCCGCCCTGTCCACGCCGACACCTGCGGCACGGATCAACTCGACTAAACCTACACGTCGTTAGAGATGCCATGACGACCTAGCCAACGGTCAGCACACCTGTGCAAATATACACACCGGACACTCCCACACCAATCCACACGAAGAATATACTCAGTGCTATGACGTAGGCGACAGACATACTCACGGACGTGCATCTTTATTATTTTCCACATAGGCTCTCAAAATGCAGAAACGCAAGACGCATCATGAACTTATCTAAAAAGGCTTGCTCACGCTTCTTCTAAGAGCCATGTACCATAATGAAGAATATAACGGGGACACGATACTGAGGATAAAGCAATATGATACCGTAACCTAAAGCGCTCTGCATCAAACGGTTCCACCTATGCACCAGGCCCAAGTAGGCCGCAAGCAAAAGCTTCCATGAACATTGAATGAGCAAGAACTGGGTTGCTGACCCTGCAAAATGAGCCCGGCGAAAGCACACCGCCAAGGGCACGATGTTGCAATCTCGCACGCTGCAAGCCAACGCCAAGGTCGCACCTGCAAGATAAACCAGGCACACAGTAGGAAAAACAATATTGATTATGTTGAATTTTGCCTCAAACACGGTCCCACCTCACGTGACAAAGCCAAACCTGACAAGATGCCAAGCCAAGGAGGAAGGAGACGCCTGAATCCCACGTTTCAAGACACAGGCAGATACAATTAAAAGACTCATTGGACATCTGCAGCAGTGGGAGTAGTCGACCTCCCAACATATGAATAAATCCTCACATTGTTTACACCTACCCATATTAAAACATTGTTGCAAATGACAGGTGCACCGCGAGCTGGGAACAGCGATAGTCCCAGACTGGGAGGCTCGCGAGCGGACCAATCAGAACATGGGGCTCTTATCACTGACGCCATTAACATTGACCAATCCTCAGAGGTCTTCATGTAACAATTTTCATGTATCAAATTGAAGGGACAGCCCAGGTATACCACCTGACTAACCCTCAGCCACTAACACCGTTCTCTATATGTGCGCTATACTAACCCTACCACTCGAGTAACCAATCCAGAGTGGAAATAGGTTTTTTACTAAACTTTGTAAGATGACGCAAGTAGCGCGTCATACTAAGGTAAAAAGGGCCTGCGAGCCCCACGATTGTGTGTGTGTCAGGACAGACGCGTACGCTCCTTGACCCATCCCTGCCGTTTTGTCTAATAAACAGCAGAGTCACCTTGCTTCTTGCGTGTGTCTCATACTCTATCTCTTTTGGGATATACGGGAGGAATTGGAGCCTCCCTGCCCGGAGGTCTGCGGACGGCCCGGCCGACCCCGGCAGAATTTCCCCCCGACAAGTTGGAGGCACTGCTGAGATCTGTTTAAGATCTGCTTTTTTATTTTTACTTTTTTCCACGTACTACTGTTGCGAGGAGGCCCGGCGGCGCGGCCCCCTCTGCCGTTGCCCCCTTCTGAGGACTACAGGACCATCGCGGAACTGCGAGAAGACCGGACAGCGCAATCCGGATATTGGCCTTTGGGAGCCGGTTGAGAAGTATCCCGCCCGCGGTTGGCGAGTGTCCAGACGTGGTCCAGACGAGGGGAGGTGGCGAGCCGCTTGGAGGGGTGCACGCAGTCGAGCGGCCCCGCAACAAGAGAACTTGGTGAGCATGTCACGCACAACAAGCAATGTGAAATTGTGAGGGAGAGGGGAGGAATTAAATATGGGAGGTGGGAGGTGTTGCACAGGTGCGCGGCGAAGGTTTTGACAATTTAGTGTTGACAATTAAATGAATGGTAGCCGAACGAGTGCAAGAGCAGTCGGCTACGTTACGCGAGAGAGGGGGCGGAGCACGAAAACATCACGTGCGGCCGCTAGTAGACACTGATTGGCCTAGGTCGCAACTACGTGTAAGGGTGTGTGTGTGTGTGGTTTCCTACGATTTGGCATTTATTGATCAATGAGTAGATGAGGATCCCTATTGTTCGAGCAAGAAACTCGATAGGTAGATGATGTTTCCCTGTAGGCGGTAGCTAGTCAGTTGCCCAATACGGAAGATAATTGGCTGGTTAAGCCCTCCTGTCGAGGGGCGTATCACACGCGAGGCGATGCAGCGTGCGCAGTCCCATTATATTATTGATTACCTTGTTCCAGGAGTGACAGGAAGACAGCTGTGAGGTTAACGGGGGTAGATTGCAAGTGTATTTTGAACTTAAAGAATATATGAAAAACTTACCAGTAGCTCGAAGAGATCGGTGACGTCACCAATAGGGCTTTCATAGGATATCCCGAGCACAAGGCATCTTTCCTTCTGAGAGTGGTGGGGAAGAGAACTGTGGTAAGGGAGTGGGAACGGAGATAAACGGTCATGAATTGATCAAGGAAAGGCGAAATGGGGGACGTGGCGGCGCACAGAGAACGCCGGCCACGGCAAGTGTAGAAGAAGGAGGAGGAGCAAGTGAAAATAGGACGACTGTATAAGAACGTCACAAGGGGTACGCAGCCGCAGGGGGCTATGTGCGCCTCGGCCGCAGGGGGCCGTAAGGGTGTTGTGTAAAGGAAGAAAGAAAGAAGAAAATATACAAATGTAAATACTATATTTTAATAATTTTCCTTAGCGGACTATCGCAAGTCCCCAAACTTACGGGGCCAGGTAACGATATAAGGCTGTATATTGTAAACTGCTAGTGAGATAACCGCTACCAAATAGGGGAAGGGTAACAAGTGGAGCGCTACTTTGTCATACGGGACAGGATCGGGAGGGCGGGGGAACACCCTCACTACCCCACTACAACACATATGTACCACACTGTCACCCCATAGGGAGAAACTGATTAAGTATAGCATAGAATGGACCCAGGGGACGGACAACAAAATGATAACACCGTGGCCGCCTAATGGTAGCTTCGATCCATATGCCCAACATTCACTACTAAACCATCTGCATAATACATACAAAGGGAAGAAGTTGGCAAACCACGTGGAGGTGTTTAACTTATGGAGGATGTTCCAAGGGTCCCGACCAGGACCAAATGGAATGTTCACTGTGGGGGAAATACCGGAAGAAAAAGAGATTAAGGAGGAAGGAGAGGATGGGAAAAAGGGGAGTGAAGACCCAAAGAACACGGGGAACGGACAAGAGGGAGGAGAAAAGAATAATAAATCAAATGAGATAAAAAAGGAACCGAGCACCGATATACCCCTAGCAAAGGGAGTGAAAGCAGAGGGAGGGGGGTTGTACCCTTTAAGGGAGTTAGGAGAAATAGAAAGAGGTCAGTTAAGGGCGGCTGAGGGGTACTCGAACCCGGCATACAGCCCTCCACCATATGTGGCTCATAGGAAGATGCCAGCAGGGGAGGGGTGGACTGGAGAAGAACAAACTGTGGAAATAGGAAATGATGAGTGGGTAGCTGCACAGATACTATTAAAATTACGAGGTTCGAGGGGGCGCAGAGATGGTCTGACGCATCTCGGCTCGTCTCCCCACCAGGGCGCTGATTGAGGGTCCCGAGCCCCCCCCGAAAACCCCAGAGCGAGGAGCCAACACCACCCCCACCCACACGAATGCCACGGGCGCCCCCGGCCCGAATTTGGGACCCCGTGGTGGAACCATGCTGGAGAACGAAGCCTCTGAGTTTTGAGGGACGGAAGCCCCTCCCCTCTGCGGCGCCGCGGCTCCGCGGAGATCTACTCTGCTCCCGGGCCTGAGCGAGGCCTGCGAAGAGGTCGGCGACCCGGGCTGGCGGCTCCCCCCATGCCGTGTGCAGTCCCGCGGGGGTCGGGTGTACCTGAGGGCACCCGCGGTGGATCCGGGAACGTGAAGCGGCCCCGCGAAAGTACGGCGGAGTTGTGGGCCTGGACAAGGCCTATGGGACCAGGTGAGGAGCGGAGCACAGCGGCCCCCAAGTGAGTGGGTGGAACTTGAGGAGCCCGTGTAGGGCGTACTGGAGTCTCGGGTGGGGGCTCGCACTGGCCCATGCTGGCAACCCACGGCCTTCCACGGTTTTCCACGTGTGGCGACCTCGCACCCAGGAGGTGAGGCAGTGCTGGCCCAGTCTGGGCAGCCCCCCTGGGGACCAACGGCAGCGCAGGAAGAGACAGGAGCGAGGCTGGGGAGACTAAGCGACACACATACAAGCCTCGGAGGGGTCACGGGAGTTGGGGTGTCCCCCGAGCACCGCATTTCCTAGGCGGACTGACTTACCGCGCGGGGCCCTATTGGGAGAGCTGGGCCCCGGCAGGCCACACCCCAGGTCCGACCACCGGTGCGTTGAAGGCCCTCACGGCTCAAACGGGGGCACAGTCGCGCAATCTGGGGAGGAGAGAGGCGAGGAGAGAACTCTGTGGAGGACAAAACGAAACCTACGGGAGGGAACTAGCCCGGGACTATAACCCCAGGTGCTGGGTCTTCGCTCCCAGCCCCCCGGCGGCGCCATCTCTGGGTGGGCCAGCGGGTCACGTTGATCCTGATTTTCTGGGGGAACCCCCCGCGGAGCAGGGATGCTTGGGGAGAGTCGATGAACTGGAGAGAATCCCTACAGAAGTTTCGCCGGTCGTCCCCTGATCCCCCGAGGCCACCTGGAATGGCGACCCAGATGCAACAGGTACCGGCCGATGCTAGCACGGTCACCAGAGGCATGGCAGCCCTACTGGAAGAAATTAGAGGCTTTAGGGTGGATATTGCTCTGAGACTGGACACCTTAGACAAAAAGGTGGACAATATTGATGACAGAGTCCAGGCACTAGAGAACACCACAGCCTCGAGTGACATCTTTGAAACACAATTCGATATGCGCCTGTCGGAGCTCGAGAGAAGAGAAGAGAGATGCTCTTTAAAAATGGACGATTTGGAAAATAGGGAACGCCGCTGTAACCTACGTTTCCTAGGCTTCCCGGAACACGAGGGGGAAACTCAAGCAGACGTCATCAAGGCGGTCAATGCAGTAATAGGGGTACTCTTCGATGGAGCCAATACCAGCGAACCCACCATTGACAGGGCCCACAGAGCGGGTGCACCCTCCAGAGGCCCCAGATCCGTCTTAGTTCGCTTTCATTACTTCTCGGAAAAGAGCAGGATCTTGGAACTGGCTCGTAAGAAGGGCCCTGTGGAGTGGGAGGGGGCCCGGATTTCGGTGTATCAAGACCTGTCGGCCTTCACCCTTGCAAGACGCCGCCTCTGCTCCCCGCTGACAAAGATGCTCCAATCCAAGGGGGTCCGCTACAGGTGGGGATATCCTTTCTCCCTCTCCTTTGAATTCGAGGGCTACAAGTATGCCCTGATTACTGAAGATGATATCCAGAGAGTGTCAGGTGAACTTTTGGACAATTCAAACATGGAACTGGGGGAGCAGGAACGCGAGCGAACACCGACAGGCCCTAAAGGGAACAAAGGTCCCAAGGAGAGGCGCAGGGTGCGAGGTCAGAGAAAATTTAGGAGAATGACCCCAGCTTCGCCGGGCCCTCCAAATAGTTGAAGCGAACATTTGGAGCCTGACGACTAAACCGGCATCTGCCTATGCGAATGGAGGGTGATGTAGCTGTTTGTACTTTACACTAAACATGGGGGTGGGGGGTGCTCGGAGTGTTGATTATGACGAGTTATTGAGCCTGAGGGGGGGGGACAATGGTGGCCTGGACTGGCGATCGGATGAAGCCATGGAACGACCAGGCAATTAGGGGGGAGGGGGGTGGGGGGGAAAAGGGGGAGTTATGTTGCTGGGGTTACAGTTACAATGTGCCAAGTTTTTCGGGTATTCTCGCACCCCTGGGGCTGTCTCATATCGTCAGTGGGTTGTGGAAGTATTGTGGGAGTAAAAACGCTTGCTTTTCTAAGAATGGAGCTATGAGCTTTTATCTGTACTTTAATGGATGATTCGCTCCAATTCTTGACAGTGGGGTCATTGAATGCTCGCGGGCTTAACTCGCCTACGAAGAGGTCCCTAATTGTGAGGGAATTTGCGAGGCTGCGACTTCACTTTCTTTTTGTGCAGGAGACTCACTGGGTTCGGGGAAAAGAGCCCAAGCTCAGGGCCAGACCCATAGCTCAGATGTACTCGGCCTCTGTTCAGTCTAAGAAGCGGGGAGTAGCTTTGTTGATTTCTCCTGGGGCCCATTTTGCGTTTAAAGCCTTAAAAGCAGACCCAGAAGGCCGGTATCTCATGGTGAAGGGGGAGGTGAGGGGTCGTTTGTTCACACTGGTTTGCATATATGCCCCGAATGAAGCGCAGGATACCTTCTGGGAAGGGATGAGAGGGATAATAATGTCATTTTCTGAAGGCACCCTTCTGGTTGGGGGAGATTTTAACATGGTGCTTTGCCCCGAGAGAGATAGGAAATCTGATAAGCCTTGCCCCAATGTCCGTCACCACAAGAAGCTGGCGTTGGCCTTCCAGGAAGTGAATGGGGAATTAGGTTTGGCTGACACGTGCATCCCCGTGAAGGGCCGGAACCCAGATTACACCTATTATTCAAAGACACATTCTGCCTTCTCCCGTATTGATTACATCCTGGTTGACGCCTCGCTGCAGGGAGAGGTCACTAGTTCAGGAGTGGAGATTGTCCCTTGGTCGGACCACGATATGGTAAAGATTAAGATTGGCCTTCCTCCTGTCCTGGCAGCCGGATCCCGATGGAGGTGTAATGACCTGCTTCTGCAGGACAGGGAGATTCGCCATTCCCTCCTAGCAGCCATTGAGGAATACTTCACTCTCAATGACAATGGCGAGGTTGGAACTATGGGAGTGTGGGAGGCATTTAAGGCAACTATTAGGGGCACTCTCATTGGTATTGGTTCCAGGAGAAAGAAGGAGAGGGAACCTGAGGAGAAAGTGTTAAAGGACAAAATAGCAGCCCTCCAGCCGGGGGGAAAGTTAAGGTCACAGATGTTCCCCGGACAATGGGAGGAACTACAGGGGTTGCGAACCAGGCTGGCAGACCTCCAGGTGGGTCAGACGGAAAGGAAGCTTGCTTTTTTGAAGCAGAGGTACATGGAAAGGGGGGAGAAGGCGGATAAAATTTTGGCTTGGAGACTTCGAGACCTGAGAAATAGCAGGAGGGTGAACTCAATTCATACCCCGGAAGGGGACTCGACCGCGAGAGATACCAAGATAGCTGAACAATTCAGGCTATATTATGAAAAGCTGTATCGCTCGGAATATACAGGGGATGGGAACGACGTTGACAGCTTCCTGGACTCCCTCCCTGTTCCGGGCCTTCTCCCGGACAAAGCGGATTCTCTCGAGAGTCCCATCTCCCCGGAAGAGGTAATAGATACGATATCCTCTTTGAAGAGCGGCACAGCCCCGGGAGGCGATGGTTTCACAGTCAAATTCTACAAGACGTATAGGTCCACGCTAGCCCCATTCATGGCTAAGATGTTCAATGCGGCTCTTGTCCAAGGTTCCCTCCATCCCACGATGATGTCAGCCTTGATTGTTGTCCTGCCTAAAGAGGGCAAGGATCCCTCATATTGCCAATCATATCGCCCCATATCCCTCCTTAATACCGATGTGAAAATATTAGCCAAGCTCCTAGCGAATAGACTGGCCAAACTGCTCCCCACCCTAGTGCATGGAGATCAAGTGGGCTTCATCCCGGGCCGCCAGGGGTCAGACAATATAAGGAAAACCCTCGACCTCATGCATGGGGCATCTAGACAGGGAGTGGAAGGGTACCTCCTCTCACTAGACTCAGAAAAGGCCTTCGACCGTGTCGAATGGCCGTACATGGGCAGGGTCCTCCGAAAGATGGGGCTGGGTGACAATTTCTGTGGGTGGGTCGCAGCACTCTACAATGGCCCTTCGGCGAGAGTCCTGGTCAATGGGGGCACCTCGGAGCCCTTTTCCCTCTCTAGGGGCACTCGGCAGGGATGTCCCCTGTCGCCCCTACTGTATGCCTTGGCAATGGAGCCTCTAGCCATAGCGGTTAGGAATGACCCGGAAATTACGGGCATACAGTGTGGCGAGTGCGAGTTTAAGCTTTCCCTCTTTGCAGACGACATTTTGAGCTACCTAACCAACATCCAAGACTCCTTACCCCGGCTGTTTGATCTTGTACACCTCTTCGGCTCCTTTTCTGGACTGAAGATAAACGCGTCCAAATCAAGTATCATGCCCATGGGCTCGGGGGATCAGGACATTGGAAATAACACCGATATTCTTGGGGTTAGAATTGAACGGGTATCCACTAGGTACCTCGGCACCACCATCCCCAGGGATCTATCCCAACTATACCAGAGCAATTTCCCGGAGATCCTCGCTCAAGTCAGTAATGACCTCAGGCGTTGGGCACCCCTCACGCTTTCCTGGCTTGGGCGCATGGTCACAGTGAAGATGAATATCTTGCCCCGCCTCCTCTATCTATTCGCAGCGCTTCCCATTGTGATACCCGAGTCTTTTTTCGAGGTGCTTCAATCTAGAGTTCTCATGTCCATTTGGAACGGTAAGAGGCCAAGGGTAAAGACCTCCACCCTGACCCTCCCGAAGTCCCATGGAGGTTTCGGCCTCCCCGACTTCCGGCTTTATTACAAAGCAGCCCAGCTCCGGGTGATGTTGGAGCATATGCGGGACGACATGGGCACATATTGGACATATATTGAAGACGTTCACACCCACCCGAAAAAAGTTAGAGACCTCTTATGGGCCTCTCCAAGGGTTCTCCCCTCTCAAATCAGAACACACCCCACCCTAGCGGCCCTGTGGGCACTATGGAAACCCAATAAAGCTAATAAACTATTGTCATCATGGCCCTCACCGCTGTCCTCGCTCTGGGGCCCCCCCATAGATCTGGGCTCTAGGGGTTTCCAGGACACTCAGGCCTGGTCTGATATGGGGTTGGAGAGGGTCTCCCAGCTCTTGCGGGAAGAGGGCTTTATAGAGTATGGTAGCTTGATCGAGGCTTTGGCAGATAGCCCCCCCACGTTCTTTGAATACCTGCGGTTGAAAGGGATTTTGACCCACCCTAGGTGGGCCGACCAGCTTGGACGCCCCCTCACTCCATTTGAAACCATATTGGCTAAAAGTATAACTCGGAAGGGCTTGATATCCAAATTTTACGGGGTTTTGATAACTGCTGACCTAGAGGGTAGACAGCCCTTCAAAAGCATATGGGAAAAAAGGCTGGGCATGCCACTGGATGACCACACTTGGAGGGCTGTATTTAAATGTATTTTCTCGGGTTCCCTGTACACCGCTGCCATGGAACATAGTTTCAAGATCCTTCATTCGTGGCATCGCCCCCCTGCCTTGTTGTCCAAGATGTTTCGGGATGTGTCCTCTTTTTGCCCAAGGGGCTGCCACCAACGGGGAACTTGGTTTCACATGTGGTGGGGTTGTCCGGCCATACAGGTTTATTGGTCAGAGCTGCTCAGCTGGATTAAGGATATTGAGGGGTTTAGCCCGTCTCTTCATCCCCTGGAGGTTCTGTTGGGCACTCCCATGCCAGAGACTGAAGCTAATGTGTATCCCAAGGTCATCGGTGCCATGCTGCGAGCAGGGAGATTGGCGCTGGCCCAAAAGTGGAAGAGCGCCCTGGCTCCCTCTAAAGAGGAATGGCTCTGCAAACTTAGGATGATCTTTGTATATGAAAAAATTACTGCAGTAGCAAATGATACCATGACTGATTTTGTACAAGAATGGACTGCAGTTCTTCTGCATGATGATTGTGTTTCCATGAGGCTGTAAAATGAATACTGAACTAGGTTGTGACGACATACCCTCCTACACCTCCCATGAACCCAAGATGACTCCTGATCAATGGTCCTCTTTTCGAGCCCCGCTGTCTCAAGTAATACTTATTGCAATCATGTGATAAGCAAGTGTGCTCCCCTATGGTTGGAGAGTTTGCAACACCCCAAGACTTGGCATGTTATTTGTTTGGGGGGGTGGGGTGGGAGGGGGGCAAGGGGGAAGGGAGTTAATGTAAAAAAAAAAAAGTGAAAATAATACTGACAACTTGGTTCACTTTGATGTTTTTGCCGGTTGGGCCAGCATTCTCGCTCAACCTCATTTGTGTATTGTCAATAAAAACAATTTGGAAAAAATTACGAGGTTCATTAACAGGAGAAGAGAAGGAGGTAGTAAGGAAAACAGACGAGGATAATACCAGGGAGAGTGGAATGAGAGGGGAAGAGCTGTTAAGACAAAAGGAAGAGATTTTGGAGGAACGACTAGCAGAGTTAAGGGATGAGCAGAACGAACTGATCAAACAGCTCGAGAGGGAGGAAAGAGAGAGAGCGAGGAAAAGGAAAGAAGGTAAGAACGAATTGGAAAAAATAAGGGAACGAACTGAGGAGCAAAGGAGAGAAGCTGAACGGGTAAAGGCAGCAGCAGAAAGGGTATCAAGAGCAGTGCTGCGAGAAAAGAAAAGGGAAGAAGAAGAGAAAGAAAAAGAAATGGCAATGTGGAAGAGGAGATTACTATCAGAAACGACTAAAAAATACGAAGAAGGGAGGGTGGTAGAGAGTATATTAGAAAGGGAAAGGGTGAAATGGGAAAGGAAGAAAGAGGATGAAAGAATATTGGAACAGGTGAGTAGTGAAGTAATGGAGGAATTAAAAAGGAAAAGGGAGGAAAATGGTAGGGAGATGGAGGAGAGAAATGAAGGAGAAAGAGAAGATACGAGAAGGGAGAGTGAACTGTGGGGGGATGTATATAGAGACACAGAGGTAGCAACAATATCAGCGCAAGGGGGAGCGGTTGATAAAGGAGAAAAAGGAGGACTGGACCTAATAGACTTAAAAACAGTAACAATCAAGGGGAAAAAGACTGAGTGGGGGTTACCGTTTATGACTGACTTTTGTAGTGAAGAAGAGGAAGGAGTGGGGAAGGAAGGAAGAAAGAGTGAAAGGGAAAGCCTAGATAAACTATACATCACCCGGACCAACACAGACTCACCATGGATCCATAGGAGAAAGGATGAACTGGAGAGAAGTGAGGAGGAAGAGCAAGGAATATTGGAAAGACAGACACATGAGGCCACACCGTCCCCATCACGCCCTCTGCCATCCCACCCTACATGCTCAACCACCTCACGCTCGTCACGTACAATAAAACTTGCGCCCTTTACAGACGAACTGACACCCTATGCATGTCGGCTTAGAAACCTCCCTAGACGCAGGCAGGAAGGACGAATACACATACCCATATTAAATACAGGAAGTGATGGAAGAAGGGGAAAAGATGGAGAAGAAAGAGTTACGAGCAGGGGAAATACAGACGAAATTGACGATGTAGAAGAGAGGGAAGAAGAGGAAGGGTGTGAGGACTCGAATTTATGGAACACAAAGGGTAAAACGAGACATAACTTAATGCCACTTCTGGAGAGGGGAGGGGTTAGACCACAGTACGTCCCTTGGAAGCATACAGACAAAGAAAATATAAAGTGCAGTCTCCAATCATTGAGTGGAGGTGTGGGTAAATGGATATATGAAATGGAAAAACACACCGCAGGACAGAAACTGGCAGTGGGAGATGTAAAGGGCCTTCTAATATCGATATTAGGGGATGCAGCAGATGACATTTGGAAGAGAGCGGGATTCCCTGGGGTAACAATAGCAAACACATCGCACGATGGGGCACCATTCGCAAACTGCAGACATGCACTATGGCAGGCACTGAGGGTACAGTACCCAGACACATCAGACATAGGAGCAATTACCTCACGCAAGATGCGTGAGAACGAAGATCCTGTTGATTATATCCAGGCAATCCAAGAGAAGTGGCGCATGGAAACTAGAGAACAATGGGATAAAACACCAGCAATATTTTATCATATACTAGTACAAGGGCTCCCAGAAGGAGTTCAGAAACAACTGAAGAAAGTAGTGGGAATGGAAGCAAAAGCATGGCCAGAAATACAACTGACTATAGTGCATCATTGCAGGACATGGCAAGGAAAAATGAAACAAAAGAAAGAGGACAGGAAAACGGAAGAGGCTAAACTAGTACAGAAAAAGCTTACTAAATACACAATGGAAGGGGCACTAATAACTACGCCTACAACAATGACCCAAAGCCCCACACAAGTAGTGGCTGCACAAGATCCCTCTCAAATACCACCTTCACAGACTATAACACAACAGGTGCCGCCACTCCAACCATACACGACCAACATGGGAGGAGGATATTCAATGCCAGGAGCTGGGTATTATAATTACAACAGGGGGACAGGAGGAATTATGAGAGGGAGAGGATACGGATATAATACCCAACAGCAGGTGGGAGGACTTAGAAATTCCTACCCCACAGGGCAACCAGCATACCAGGACAACACAGGGAGCTTTCCATGGCAGAGTAGGGAACCACCGGTGTGTTGGAGTTGTGGATTAGTAGGGCACATGTCACGCACGTGTAGAGTAAGACCAGGAACACCATCATGGAGTGAACAGGGACAACCAAGGCCCACACAGGAACAGCAGGGCACACAGCAACAGCAGACGTTGCAACAGGGAAATGAACAGCAACAACTAATAACACAACAACAGCCACAGACATATTCACGCCCACAACAACTGGTAGCGATAACACAACAACCCCAAGCACAACAAACACAACTGGGTAGGGTGACGGTCCTGGGACACAACCCTTACGTGGGAAATGGTCAATCGTTGTACCCTCAATAGGACAGCCCAAAGACGGCCTTGGTGTGTCCCATCCTGTCAGTAACACCTAATAGTGCGGAGGAACCATGCATAGAGGTAACGATAGGTGACAAAAAATTATCATTCCTTGTTGACACCGGGGCGACCCGGTCTTGCATAAGGGAAGCTACATTTAAGATGTCAGGCGAAGCCATGAACACCCAAGGATTCTCTGGGGCTAGAGGGTTGGTTCCTTTTACTGATAACATTCCCTCATCTATAGGAGATTATGACATGTCAGTTCCACTTTTATATTATAGTGCCTCACCAGTAAATATACTGGGGAGAGACATAATGAACGGGTTGAATATGACGATCTCCTTTACTGAGGACGGCATAATTTGCTCTACTCCAGGGATTAACATGCTCACAGCACGACAGATTATGCAAGCATACTGCGGACAGACAGCGATTAGGGCGGAGCCAGTAGATAGCGAACTCTTCCAGTACGGGACAGACATGGCATTTGCATGGATGCCAGGGATAGAGGGAAAGATCTGGAGGAGGCCAGCAGCCTATTTGTTCAGACCAGAAACACCAGTCAATGAACCAGAAGGAAAGGTGGTTCCAGTGGACATTGAGAGCATTATAGCAACAGCTGATTACATTGCTGTACATGCCCAAGACAGAGAAGGAAGAGCATGGAGGGCAGTGATAGCACTAGCAGAAGGATGTAGACTCACCCAGGTGTCAGATGAGGAGCTGTTCTCAGAAGCAAAGGAGGAAGGTGAAATGGTGTTTATGATGAGTGTGGAAATATGGCTAAGAGTGGCGTACAAACAAGTAGCACAGAAAATTGCAATGGCACTTGAGGCACCCACATGCACCCCAGTCCCCTTCTTTAAGGAGGATATGACAACGGTACCCACATCATTGTGGACTACTAGCCCCTATGACGTGGGGTACATAAAAAGTATAGGGGGAGTAAGGATAAAATTGAAAAAAGGTGCAATACTCCCCAGAGTGAAACAGTACCCACTATCAAAAGAGGCAGATGAGGGCATATATGAAACCATAACGGCCCTTATAAATAATGGCATATTGGTCCCCTCAGAATCACCATGTAACACGGCTGTATACCCAGTGCGCAAGGCTAAAGGGGGTTCTTGGTGCTTCATACAGGATCTCAGGCCCTTGAACAACATAGTAGAAGCAGAATACCCCATAGCAGCAAACCCGGCCACAATATTGTGTGGCATTCCAACAGAAGCATCACGATTTACAGTGATCGACCTTAAAAATGCATTCTTCTCAATACCATTGCACCCAGACTCACAAGATCTGACAAGCTTCACTTACAGAAACACAAAGTGGAAACACACCAGATTGCCACAAGGGTATTGCGAATCACCCTCAATTTTCAACAGAGTAATACAGATGGATTTGGGTAACATTGAAGTGGAAAGCACAGTGTTGCAGTATGTCGATGACATAATAATTTGCAGTACAAACAAAAGAACATGCAGAGAGGACTCATTAAAGATGTTGACCATATTAGCTGAGAAAGGTTACAAGGTAGACATGGAAAAGTTACAGTACTGTCAAGAACAGGTACTTTACTTTGGTCAGCTCATATCCCAACATGGAAGAAAGATTGCACCACAAAGAGCACAGGCCATTTCAAACACACCAGTGCCACAAACAGCGAGGGAACTGCAGCAGTTCCTGGGTCTGTGCAACTACTGTAGAGCATGGGTATTTGATTACAGTTCATACATAGGACCCCTGCTTGAGGTGTTAAAGGAAGCTAATAAAGGGGAAAAAAAGCTGGGGTGGACAATGGAAATGAAAGAGGCTTTTGATGAGTTGAAAGATGCGATATCAACTGCTCCGGTACTGGCATCCCCAGACTATGAGCGACAATTTTTTATATTTTCACATTGTGACTCAGCAGTAATGAAAGCAGTGTTGGCCCAAAAAACAAGCATGGGCTACAAACCAGTAGCATTTTATAGCAGCCACTTAGATCCTGTGATGCTAGGTCATTTCCCTTGTGAACAAGGTCTCGCCGCAGCTGCTTTTGCGGTAGAGAAAGCATCAGCAATCACCATGGGGTGCCCAACTACACTGTTTGTGGAACATGCACTATTTGCCATGTTGAATAAACCTAAGTCCACCCTAACCACGCAAAGGGCATCAGGTTATGAGATAATCTTATCCAGAGCTGAACTATCAATTGTTAGATGTAGCACGGTCAACCCTGCAAGGTTCCTAGCAGAAGTAATTGAGGAGGGAGACTATGCCCACGACTGTACGCAAATAACTGACATGTACTCATGTACTAGAAAGGTTGAAGAAAACGCACTAGAGGGAGGTGAGCTCTTGTTCATTGATGGGTCATCAACTATCGACCAAAGGGATGGTGTAAGGAGGACTGGGGCAGCAGTGGTAAAAATGATGGAGGTACCGGTGTGTGTGGCCATGAAATGTGTACAATTGCCACAGCATTACTCCGCTCAAGCAGCGGAATTAGTTGCACTGATCTTGGCGTTGAAGGAAAGCTTTGACAAACGAGTGACCATATATTCCGACAGCGTATATGTTACATCCACTGTCCACTCAGGGCTGTCGAAATGGAGAAGAAGAGGGTTTAGGAGAGCTGATGGCACTCCAGTGCAACATGCCCTCCTATTGGCTGAACTAATTGAAGCAATAAATGACCCCCAAGAATTAGCTTTGGTCAAATGCACCGCACACACCAATGGTGAAGACCACATCTCAAAAGGGAATGCAGCAGCAGACGCACATGCGAAGTATGCTGCATACTTTGGTGAGATATGGAACCCCCCAGAGTCACAGAGAGGGAGAGGGAGGGGAATGGCTAAGGAGATGTTGATAAGAGAAGGGTACTGTAACGCTCACCTGATTCTCGCAGAGGCGCCGGTCTTGACTGGGCGACTACCGTATCTTCAAAGGTGATGTGCAGCACCCGGTTGGCTCTTTGGGCTGGACCTCTGTGCCCTGTATGCCTGACGTGCAGAGTAAGATGTCTGCAGATAGAAAATACGGGGTTAATGAACTGGGGTTATTGGGGTGTCCCTATCTCTTTCCTCTTCTCCTCTCCTGTAGACCCCCACAGGTTAACGCTCTCACCTTAGGTAAGTGAATGCCGAGCTCTCCATCTGCCTCGGGGCAGGGTGCTGTAACCAGTTTCTTCACTGGATAGGTAGCGCAGGCCTCTTGACTTCAGAGGACTGCTGTCCGTCGTTTACTGCACGAACGGTAAGTTTCGAGTAACTCAAATGTCTTTAAAGTCTTTAATAATGATGTCTCTTGTTTTGCAGGGTTCCGGCGATGGCGGATGACGGGCTGAAGTGAGTTGAAGATGGAGCCCGTGTGATGAATAGAAGCGCCTGGAAGCACGTAAGTAAGCGCTTGTTGCCAGCTTCACGATGCGCTCTAACTGTCTTTTTATTTTGCAGGTACAAGTTCGGAGCGGCTGCAGGGTGCCGGGATACCCACTGGGTTAGATGTGGAAAGGAGTAATGGCACGTGAGTATTAAAGTTCCCCAATGTCTTTAAACGCACCTTGTTTTGTCTTTCAGATGCGGGATGCAGCGCCGACGGCCTCCGGAGTAAGTAAGAAAAGAGTTCCTGGTAAGAAAAGAGTTCCTGCCTTCCAGAAGAGTTCCAGTGTTCTGAATCTAGGGAGTGGCTCCAGCCCCACCCAACAGGAAAAGTAGTTCCAAACAGAAGAGGATCAGAGGCTCAACTGGCAGGCAAGTAAGCAGCATGGTCTGCTGCAGGTAAGTCCACCCAAGCATTATGAGCCTGGCGCTTCCAGCGCTGGGACTGGGCATATTTATGAGCCTGGTGCCACTGGCGCCAGGACTGGGTCCAAAAGGTCCCAATTGGGACTGGTTGGCACTCGGAACCTGGGTTATGGATCTGCTTCCAAGGGAGTTGGGAAAACCCTGACCTTTTGGAAGCAGAGATCATGACAGTACCCCCCCTCCAGGCCCCTCCCAAACCGGGCTTCTCCGGGGGTTTTGGCTTGTCAGGAAATGTTCGGTGAAATCTTTTGATTAGGCGAGGAGCGTGGACATATTCAGCAGGTTCCCAGGATCTCTCTTGGGGGCCGTAGCCTTTCCAGTCAATTAGGTAGAATAGTTTAGATTTGGAGATCTTGGAGTCCAGAATGCTTTTGACTTCAAACTCGAGTTCTCCATCAACTAGGATAGGTTTTGTAGATTTGGTTAGTCGGGTTTGAGGTTGCACGGGTTTTAATAGAGAGACGTGGAAGACCGGATGTATCTTCATGTGCGGGGGCAAGTCCAACTTGACCGCTACTGGGTTTACTATGGTAGTGATGGAATAGGGACCAAGGTATCTTGGGTTGAATGTGCGTGGCCCTTTTAGAGATAGATATTTGGTGGATAACCAGACTTGATCCCCTACTTGATAGTGAGGGGCTTCCTTCCGATGTTGATCTGCTCCTTTCTTGTATTGTTCTTTAGCCCTTTGAATTTGAGAAACAGCTTCCTTAAAGGCTTGGGTGATTGTAGAATGCAGGTAGTCTACTGCTGGTGTTTCAAGATCTTGGAGGGGATCCAACTCCGAGGTTCGAGGGTGACTGCCGTACAAAAGAAAAAACAGGGTTTTCCCAGTTCCCGAATGGACAGAGTTATTGTAGGCATACTCGGCTATCCAAAGGATATCTTTCCAAGTTTTTTCAGTTTGTTGCAGCATGGAGCATAAATACTGTTCCAGAGTTTGATTGGTCCTCTCGGTTTGTCCGTCGGTCTGAGGGTGGTGACTGGTCGATAGTCTCACATCAATTTGAGCCGACCGACAGCAACTTCGCCAAAAATGAGAAATAAATTGACTACCTCGATCCGAAATTAGAACCGAAGGAAAACCGTGCAGTCGGACGATGTTTTCGAGAAATTCTCGGGCCAGAGTTGCTGCTGTTGGCAAGCCTTTGAGCGGAATGAAATGCGCCATCTTGGAGAATAAGTCCACGATTACTAGAATCGTATTGTATCCGGAGCATGGAGGTAGATCGTTGATGAAGTCCATAGAAAGCGTATGCCAAGGGCGAGGTGGGATGTCAATAGGGCGTAAGAGGCCTGCTGGTCTTTCCTTTTGACTCTTGTTTTGGGCGCATACTCCACAGGACATTATAAAGTCTCTGATATCTTTTTTCCAAGACGGCCACCAGAAGTAGCGCTTGATCTTTTCTGAGGTCTTGGCTATACCGGGATGACCTTCTATTAAAGAGTCGTGATAACAAGAGATTACTTTTTTCTGTAAATCTGTGCTGGGTAGGTATAATCGTTCTTGGAAATACAATAAGTTGTCCTTTACTGCAAAGTCCTTTCCCTGCAGATGCCAATTCTGTATGTCTGCTGGAGTTACAAGTTGCCTGGCTTTATCCTTAACTTCCTCTATGGATTCTGTGGCGATTACACCCAGAATTCTTTGTTCGGGAATGATTGGTACAGGTTTAGGGTTGATCAAGTGTTCTTCCACTCCCAACCGAGAAAGGGCATCGGCTTTACCGTTCTTTGTACCAGGTCGATAGGTAATTATGAAGTCAAACTCGGCAAAGAATAATGCCCAACGGAGTTGTCTAGAGGATTGGGCTTTTGCGGTTTTCAAATATTGCAGGTTTCGGTGATCCGTAATCACAGTAACGGTATGTCGGGCCCCCAGCAGATAATGCCGCCAAGCCTTAAAGGCAGACTTGATAGCCAGAAGTTCCTTGTCAGTAATCGTGTAATTGACTTCAGGAGGCGAGAATTTGCGGGACCAAAATGCCACGGGATGCAACTGGTTGGTTACCGGGTCCTTTTGTGATAAGACTGCCCCCATGGCAAGGCTTGAAGCATCAGTTTCCACGATGTAGGGGAGTTCGGGGCGAGGGTGTTTTAAGATTGGTGCAGAGATAAATTTAGTCTTCAAATCCTGGAAAGCTTGTTCCGCCTCGGTAGACCATTCAAAACGTTTGTTTTTCTTTAACAAGGCAGTGATGGGCTGGACTATTCGAGAGAACTCGGGGATAAACCTGCGGTAAAAGTTAGCGAAGCCTAACATGCTTTGCACACCTTTTACGGAGGATGGTGATGGCCATTTGAGAACTGCATCGACCTTCTTTGAATCCATACGCACTCCGCCAGGTGATAATATGAATCCCAAGAATTCAACTTCAGTCACGTTGAAAACACATTTTTCCAACTTAGCGAAAAGTTTGTGTTGACGCAATCTTTCGAGGACCATTTTCACGTGTTTCCGATGTTCAGATTCCGATGAAGAATAAACGAGAATGTCGTCGATGTAAACAACAACACACACATCTATGAGCTCTCTGAGGACATCGTTCATAAAATATTGAAAGGCGGCCGGGGCATTGCAAAGTCCGAAGGGCATGACCTGATATTCAAATAGCCCATACTTGGTGCGGAAGGCCGTCTTCCATTCATCGCCCTCTTTTACTCGTACCAAGTGGTAAGCTCCTCTAAGATCCAGCTTTGTATATATGCATGCTTTTCTGACTTGGTCCAGGAGTTCAGGGATCAAAGGTAACGGATATCTATTCTTAACGGTGATCTGGTTCAGGGAGCGATAATCGATACAAGTTCTAAGGTCTCCTTCCTTTTTTGGAACGAAGAACAAAGCTGAAGAGGCAAGGGACTTGGAAGGACAAATAAACCCATTTGCCAGGTATTGATCCAGGTATTGTCGAAGGTGAAGGTTCTCAGGCTCGGTGAGGGCATAAATTCTACTACAAGGAGGAGTAGATCCAGGTATCAGGTCTATCTGGCAGTCATAAGACCTATGAGGAGGTAGAGAGTTAGCCTGCTCCTTCTGGAAAACATCTTGGTATTCTAGGTATTCGGGAGGTAACTGGGGAGTCTCTGAAGAAATTGCTGCCAGTGCAACACCAGGTGGAGGGTGACAAGTAGAGACACATTCTGGAAACTGGACCGTTCTTGCTCGCCAATCGATCAGAGGATTGTGTTTCTCTAACCAAGGTATCCCTAGAATAATCTGGAACTGAGGGGCCTTGATCACATCGAACACGATCTTCTCATGGTGTCCATCTTGACTTACTAGCGTCACCTCTTGAGTGGTATGCGTTACTGGCCCGGAGGCTATCTCCGTACCATCCACCGTAGTAATGACGTCCTTTACAGCCTTGGGACAAAGAGTTAGATTCATCCTCAAAACCATTTCATGATCCACATAATTGCCGATGGCACCGCTGTCGACGTAAGCTTCAATTGCATGTAATCGATCCGGATTATCAGGGCTAATGAGGACCATAGGTATCACGAAATGCGAGGTCACGGAACTGGTTTTCACGCTCGGAAAGAGGACCTCTATTCTTGTCAGGCGAGGTCGTTTCCCTGCTCAGAGTTTGTAACTGTGGTAACTGCAGCTCCTACTGCCTTCTTGGCAGGTTTCACCGGACAGTCTCGAAGAAAGTGCCCTGAGTTTCCGCAATATAGGCATAATTGCAACTGTTTTCTCCTTTCCCGCTCCCTTTGTGTTAGAGGACCTTTCAGACCCCCTATTTGCATGGGTTCCCCGGAGTCTACTCCTTTGGAAGGAGTTGGCGGTTTGGAAAATACTCGAGCATCAAACTTGGAACGATCGGCCTTCCTGTTCTGCAGTCTGTGATCTATTTGAACGACCAAGTCTATATAATCCGAACAGTCTTGTGGGGGATTCACTACTTGGGCTAAAACCTCTTTGAGCTCTCCACGTAGACCTCTATAAAACAGCGTAATCCTTTTGTCCTCAGGCCATTGAGTTTCCACTATTAGTCTATTGAAAGATGCAATATAAGCCAAAAGGTCTTGATTACCCTGTCGCAACGAAAGAAGCTCATTGTCCAAGGCCTGCCCCTGTGCATGTCTTGCGAACAGTTTTTCCATACTAAGCTGAAAGGCTTGAAAATCATGGAGAACCGGATCATCTTGATTAACTAGAGGGATCGACCAGTCTGCCGCATTGCCACTAAGGTACGAAAGTACAAAAGCTACTTTAGCTTGATCAGTTGGAAAGGCTGCTGGCCGGCATAAGAAGTGCAACCGGCACTGATTGATAAATACCGCAAACCTCTTTGGGTCACCAGAAAATCGTTCGGGCGGAGCCAGAGGTACATTCCCAGGTAGGTTGATCTGCACTGGAATCATAGAGGATGTTGAAGGAAGATTTGCCCCTGATGCGGGTAGCGAGGTCTGTCCGGCTTGTGACTGTAGCAATTGTCTAGCAAGACCGTCTGTTCTCTCCTTGGAAATAATTAGTTCCCTTCTTAGAGCGTTCGTTTCCTGACGAGCTGCATGCACTTCTGCCCTTAGTTCCCCAAGTAACCGGGCTAGGTGGTCAGTATCCGAGGTTTCCATAGCGCCTGGGCGAGAGTTTTGCGGTAGGCTTTGCGTTCTGTAACGCTCACCTGATTCTCGCAGAGGCGCCGGTCTTGACTGGGCGACTACCGTATCTTCAAAGGTGATGTGCAGCACCCGGTTGGCTCTTTGGGCTGGACCTCTGTGCCCTGTATGCCTGACGTGCAGAGTAAGATGTCTGCAGATAGAAAATACGGGGTTAATGAACTGGGGTTATTGGGGTGTCCCTATCTCTTTCCTCTTCTCCTCTCCTGTAGACCCCCACAGGTTAACGCTCTCACCTTAGGTAAGTGAATGCCGAGCTCTCCATCTGCCTCGGGGCAGGGTGCTGTAACCAGTTTCTTCACTGGATAGGTAGCGCAGGCCTCTTGACTTCAGAGGACTGCTGTCCGTCGTTTACTGCACGAACGGTAAGTTTCGAGTAACTCAAATGTCTTTAAAGTCTTTAATAATGATGTCTCTTGTTTTGCAGGGTTCCGGCGATGGCGGATGACGGGCTGAAGTGAGTTGAAGATGGAGCCCGTGTGATGAATAGAAGCGCCTGGAAGCACGTAAGTAAGCGCTTGTTGCCAGCTTCACGATGCGCTCTAACTGTCTTTTTATTTTGCAGGTACAAGTTCGGAGCGGCTGCAGGGTGCCGGGATACCCACTGGGTTAGATGTGGAAAGGAGTAATGGCACGTGAGTATTAAAGTTCCCCAATGTCTTTAAACGCACCTTGTTTTGTCTTTCAGATGCGGGATGCAGCGCCGACGGCCTCCGGAGCGTGCGAAGAGTTGGTAAGCTTTTGTCTTTCAGATGCCGGAATGCAGTGTGAAGACCTCCGGAGCGCACGAAGAGTAGGTAAGCCTTTGCCTTTCAGATGCCGGAATGCTAACCTGTTCTTTCTTGTCTTTATAGATGTTGCTGAAGACTGGATTCAGGATGGTAAGCCTTTTTCCTTAGGCCCAGGACCGGATGCAGAAGACACGATGAGCGTTCTGCTGCAGAGGGTGCAGAATAACGCAAAGCAAGATTCATCCACCGGGTGTGGTTTAAATAGCCTCATGTAGTGCTTAGGTGTCTCCTTCCACAGCCACGCCTAAGTAAGAAAAGAGTTCCTGGTAAGAAAAGAGTTCCTGCCTTCCAGAAGAGTTCCAGTGTTCTGAATCTAGGGAGTGGCTCCAGCCCCACCCAACAGGAAAAGGAGTTCCAAACAGAAGAGGATCAGAGGCTCAACTGGCAGGCAAGTAAGCAGCATGGTCTGCTGCAGGTAAATCCACCCAAGCATTATGAGCCCGGCGCTTCCAGCGCTGGGACTGGGCATATTTATGAGCCTGGTGCCACTGGCGCCAGGAATGGGTCCAAAAGGTCCCAATTGGGACTGGTTGGCACTCGGAACCTGGGTTATGGATCTGCTTCCAAGGGAGTTGGGAAAACCCTGACCTTTTGGAAGCAGAGATCATGACAGGTACACCCATCTCCCAGCCACACAGATTATGGAGCTACAAGCGGCTGCACCAATGGCCGAAAAAGAAATATGGTTAAAAAGAGGATGTGCAATGTCACCAACTGACGCACTATGGCGCCAGGGTGACACTGGAAAGATTGTAATACCACTGGCACTATTGAACACCGCCCTGAGCCAACTACATTACCCAGCCCACACAGGCAAGGAAGTAATTGCAGCACGAATTAGGGAAGACTGGTTCTGCCCCGAGTTAAATTCTCATGTGTCAAATTTTATCAGCAATTGTCTCACATGTCAACAGTTTACGTCCGGTCATACTCTGAAGGTGATAAGAGGTACTATACCCCGGCCAGAGGGACCTTTCTGGCATCTCCATATTGACTATGTTGATATGATCAACGTATGTCAAGGAAATAGGTATATGATTGTAGTAGTATGCCCATTCTCGAGGTGGATTTAAGCAGGGCCCTGTTCACACCCAGATGCATTTAGAGCAGCTAAATTCCTAGTGAGGGAGGTCTTCCCCAGGTGGGGAGTGTGTGAGGTACTGAGGTCAGACAATGGCCCACATTTCGCAAACGAAATGTTCCAGCACATCACATCCTTGCTGAACATCAAGCATAAATTTGCATGTGCATACCACCCACAGGCCAACGGTGTAAGTGAACGCCTGAATGGCCTATTAAAGGAGGCAATTGCAAAGATACAGCAAACAACAAAGAAGAGTTGGTTGTATTGCCTTCCATTAGCCCTATTTGAGCTAAGGAATAGACCAGGGTCCGACCACCCCCTCACCCCTCACGAGGTGGTTACCGGACGTCAAATGCGCCTTCCCCTAACGCCAACATGTTATGTTATGTTATGTTATGTTATTTTGCACTTATATAGCGCCTTATATACCATTGGTATGGTCTGAAGGCGCTTGTAGGTTGAACGCCCTTGGGAACCGAAGTTCAGATCAGTAGAGAGAGTAGGGAGAGTCAAAAGGTGCGTGTGAGCACCGGGTATGTGTGCAGCTCGTGCGGTACTCGTGTAATAGCTGCTTCTTAGCGGTAGGTGTGGTGGTTGAGAGATCAGGAGAATGTGTTCGTTCTGGCAGGATTTATCCGGAACGGATGTGGCTGCGTTAGGCCTGAGGAAAACGCCTGGCTGGGGGTGTGGAACCAGCAGTGATTACATAGAATGATGTGGAGTAAGCGGCGGAATGTTGGTATGAGAACAGTTATACCGAATGGTGTCATAGTATCTCTGTGTTCTAGTTGAGTGGTGATGTAAGGAGAGAGTAAGCATGGTGGTGTGGTATGATCGGTTATATGCTCTTTCACTGAGCACACTTCTAATTGTAACTTTCCCAGAGAGGGTACTGGGCGCACTTCTAAATACAGTTTTCCACAGAGAGGCTATTGGGCACACTTCTAGATTCAGTTTACTAGAGGCTATTGGGCACACTTATAAATGAAACTTTCCAGAGTGTCTATAGGATACATTTCTATAGTCAACTTTCACAGATGCTATTGGGAACACTTCTAAATTCAACTTCACAGAGGGACTATTGGGAACACTTCTAAATTCAACTTCACAGAGCGACTATTGCGAACACTTCTAAATTCAACTTTACAGAGCGACTATTGGGAACACTTCTAAATTCAACTTCACAGAGCGACTATTGGATACACTTCTATAATCAACTTTCACAGAGGGTATTGGTTACACTTCTAAATGCAACCTTCACAGCGATGCTATTGGGCGCATTTCTAAATTCCATTTTCTACGTAGAGGCTACTGGGCGCACTATTAAGTCAATTTTTCAGAGAGGCTTTTTCCAGAGAGGGTGTTGGGAACACTTCTAAATTCAATTTACTAGAGAGACTATTGGGCACACTTCTAAATGCAACTCTCAGGGAGGCTATGGGTACACTTCTAAATTTCACTAAGGGGATAATGGACATACTTCTAAATGCAACTTTCATAGAGTGTCTATTGGGAACCCTCGTAAATTCACAGTGAGGTTATTGGGCACACTTCTAGATGCAACTGTCACAGAGGATCTTGGGTACACTTCTAAATTCAGTTTACCAGACAGGCTATTGGGCACATTTCTAAATTCATGGAGAGGCTATAGGGCACGCTTTCTTAATGCATCTTTCATATGTTAACATTTACAATTCCATCTAGATGCGACGCAGGCCTATATTCACAACTCCATCTAAGTGCGGATATGCTAACATTCACAATTCTATCCAAGTGTGGACATGCTAACATTCACAATTCTATCCAAGTGTGGACATGCTAACATTCACAATTCTATCCAAATGTGGACATGCTAACATTCACAACTCCATCTAAGTGTGGATATGCTAACATTCATAATTCTATCTAAGTGTGGACATGCTAAGATTCATAAAACTTGAGAATCCATCTAAGTGTGGCATATGCTAACAATCATATTTCTGTCTAGATTTGGCGCAGGCTAGTCTTTGTGGTTCACTCGTGGTTTGGTTAGCATTATACTGCAGGCAGTGTTTGCTGTCCCGCCATTAGTAGGTTTGGGCTGGTGGTCGCATCTCTCTAATAATGCATGGTGCAGGTCTGTAGCAGTCTAGGCCATTGATAGGTAAGTTAGAGTGGCAGGAACTTTCTGGAGTAGAGTGATTGCTCTACTCCCCACCCATGCCACACTCACGGTTTTTGTTGGTGTCTGTTGGTTGCTGGCTTCCTTGGCGTCCCCTGCGGACACCTGCAGACACTTTCTGGAGCCGCCTCTGTTGGAGCCGCCCTTGGCCTCGGGCCCTAGCCGCTGGGGCTGCCGGGCAGAGGGCTGCCCTGGGAGGACCAGTGATGAAGGGAGGGGATGGGCGGGTCGGGAGGCGGGAGTGGGACCTTGATGGGCGTGGGGCGGGCGAGCGAGGGAGAAACCAGGAAGGGGAGGCGGGGAAAGCACGGGGCAACGCAGGGCCCGGGGGAGCAAATAAACCCCAAAAATCACTCAAATGGGGTCGCTCATGGGGGGAACACTCACCTGCTCCTCAGAAATGAAAGAGGAGTGGGTGCACTGAACGGGTCGCTAGACCCAGGCGACCGTTGCCGGTATCCAATCAGGGGTGGGGGGCGGGCTGGGAGGCGGGCGAGCGAGGGAGAAACCAGGAAGGGGAGGCCGGGAAAGCACGGGGCAACGCAGGGCTCGGGGGAGCAAATAAACCCCAAAATCACTCAAATGGGGTCGCTCATGGGGGGAACACTCACCTGCTCCTCAGAAGTGAAAGAAGAGTGGGTGCACTGAACGGGTCGCTAGACCCAGACGACCGTTGCCGGTATTCAATCAGGGGTGGGGGGCGGGCTGGGAGGCGGGCGAGCGAGGGAGAAACCAGGAAGGGGAGGCCGGGAAAGCACGGGGCAACGCGAGGCCCGGGGGAGCAAATAAACCCCAAAAATCACTCAAATGGGGACGCTCATGGGGGGGGAACACTCACCTGCTCCTCAGAAGTGAAAGAGGAGTGGGTGCACTGAACGGGTCGCTAGACCCAGGCGACCGTTGCCGGTATCCAATCAGGGGTGGGGGGCAGGCTGGGAGGCGGGCGAGCGAGGGAGAAACCAGGAAGGGGAGGCCGGGAAAGCACGGGGCAACGCGGGGCCCGGGGGAGCAAATAAACCCCAAAAATCACTCAAATGGGGTCGCTCATGGGGGGGAACACTCACCTGCTCCTCAGAAGTGAAAGAGGAGTGGGTGCACTGAACGGGTCGCTAGACCCAGGCGACCGTTGCCGGTATCCAATCAGGGGTGGGGGGCGGGCTGGGAGGCGGGCGAGCGAGGGAGAAACCAGGAAGGGGAGGCCGGGAAAGCACGGGGCAACGCGGGGCCGGGGGAGCAAATAAACCCCAAAAATCACTCAAATGGGGTCGCTCATGGGGGGGAACACTCACCTGCTCCTCAGAAGTGAAAGAGGAGTGGGTGCACTGAACGGGTCGCTAGACCCAGGCGACCGTTGCCGGTATCCAATCAGGGGTGAGGGGGTGGACTGGGAGGCGGGCGAGCGAGGGAGAAACCAGGAAGGGGAGGCCGGGAAAGCACGGGGCAACGCAGGGCCCGGGGGAGCAAATAAACCCCAAAATCACTCAAATGGGGTTGCTCATGGGGGGAACACTCACCTGCTCCTCAGAAGTGAAAGAGGAGTGGGTGCACTGAACGGGTCGCTAGACCCAGGCGACCGTTGCCGGTATCCAATCAGGGGTGAGGGGGCGGGCTGGGAGGCGGGCGAGCGAGGGAGAAACCAGGAAGGGGAGGCCGGGAAAGCACAGGGCAACGCAGGGCCCGGGGGAGCAAATAAACCCCAAAATCACTCAAATGGGGTCGCTCATGGGGGGAACACTCACCTGCTCCTCAGAAGTGAAAGAGGAGTGGGTGCACTGAACGGGTCGCTAGACCCAGGCGACCGTTGCCGGTATTCAATCAGGGGTGGGGGCGGGCTGGGAGCCGGGCGAGCGAGGGAGAAACCAGGAAGGGGAGGCCGGGAAAGCACGGGGCAACGCGGGGCCCGGGGGAGCAAATAAACCCCAGTGTCCATTTGAATACTTGTAATTGTAGACCTCTGTGTAACGTCATTACAAGCTCACATTGCAGTCAGACACTAGTGTATGTGGAACACTGCCTGTTCGGGAACTAATTTCTCATGGTCGGTGCAAACGTTTTTGAAGCATAACTTTATCAAACGATATGTTTTTCAAACTGTTGCTCACTACATTCTTTCTAATCTTTCCCTGTATCTCAAGGTTAAAAATCAAGGGACCCTTATGGGTGTCGACAAATATGCTGCTGAACTGAGCTTGTGTTGAAAAGAGAAAATGCAGTGGCCTTCACTTCGAATGCAAATACATTCTCATTTTGCAACAACGTATCAGCGGCTAATTATGAGAACCACTACTGCCGTACACCTGCAGAAGGGCTGTGTGTACGAAATAGTGCAGGTGGCTGGCTGAGATTTCAAACAGTAGCACGCCAGCCTGATCGCAGAAATTCTGTTTATGTGTTGTGAAATGGACGCAGTAAATTCATTTCGTACAATGAGTAGCAAGTCCCACTGTACTGTATGACAGTGCTAACAAGAATACTTCAATGTTTGACTTTCTACTAGCACATCTCATTAATGCTCACCTTTCGAAACAGTGTTCCATAAGTGTTATAACTGCATTGATGGCTTCTTCGTTTAGGTATGTTAGCGCCGATGTTGGCGTTCAACAGAAAACGAAGTAAACATGGCGGAAGTATCGAAAGATTACGACGCACTTCACGCTGTGCCACAACCAATCGGTGAAAGCGCAACATTGTCGCGGGCAGCACGCCATGGAATAGCCAATTGCAATCTTCTCCATGGGGCGAACAGGGAAGTGTGACCGCGGAGCGGACATAGATATCACTTATGTTTGGAGACATACTTTTTGATCGTTTTTAAGGGAACTACTGGATGGATTGTCACAAAATTTGCAAAAGTGCGCTTTTGCGCCCAGGCCCCTGCCTCAAATTTGGTGCAAATCTGTCCAGCGGTTTGGCCTGTAGCCATGCACAAAGTTTTCCCCCATTCAGTCTATGGGAAAAAAAAACGTTTTGGGACCCCCCTATAACTTTATCCCCCCTGGACCAAACATCACCAGACTTTGCAAAAAAAATTCAGAGTGGGCCACATACTTTTTTTGCAAAGTTTGGTGAGGATTCGTCCAGGGGGAGCGAAGTTATAAGCCGCCCAAAAAGTGTTCTTCCTATGGAAACAGCAACTTAACCATAACTACACAGCCACTACTGTGACTGTGTAATATTTATATATATATATAAGCCGCCGCAAGCGCAGGACCGAATTCCGAGGTCGACGCTGTCAAGAAAATTCAAAGATACAGAGTTAGGATGACTCTGTTATTTGTATTAATCATAAACAGGACATCACACAAAACGGTTTACGAAGGACAAAAGGTCCAAAGTTATGCTTTTCACACTACAAAGTGCTTGATCACACAGAAAAATGGTTGGCTAAGAAGTGAATAATTACAATGTGGTCTCTCTTACGTTTCAATAACAATTGCACAACAATGATGGTATATGAGGCACGCAGGCAGACATCTTGGAATGGTGAGCCTATACATGAAACGCTACCCATTGATGCGTGTAATACTATATTTAACTGTCTGAAAAGAGATTATATGTTAAACAAAATATTATAATGTGACATGGAGATTTAAGGAGCAAAGTGCCCCCAACAATTATTGATATAAGCTAATAACAAAAGGCACAAAAGAGTTGGGCTAATACCTCATCGAGCTAAATACCTAGTATTGCATTCAATTTGTCAACAGTAACAAGTGATTGAAACAAATGGGTGTTCAGCATGCATTGGTAAAAACCATATGACACTAGTCCTAGGTCTTGAAAGCAAACTGCTTAGAGAATTGGTGAACATTTGCACTACACCCTCATTTTTGAAAAAGCAACTATGTTCTGTTTTACCCTTTGCTAGTACATTGCCATACAATTATACAAAGAGACAGTGCTCTGCACTTTTTTTGGACATGTTCTTCTTTAATGGGTTGCAGCCGACACATGTTTCAAGCTATACAGACATGTCTTCTTCAGGGATTTTGTACCATTGATCCAACCCAATTTATAACATTGGTACCACAAACATTGATTAAGGCAACATAAAATATTCCATATTATACATTACCACCAATTTAGAATTTGAGATCCATGAGGACAGATACATCCATATTTGTTTGCAAAGTGGACCAATTATTACTCCCAGTATAGGTTACACGGGGCAGGGAGAAAAGCATACAGAAGGCTCGTGTTACTTTTCTTTATCAGCATGACATAATGCAAAGACGAAAGACACTTGATTTGTCAATAATTAACAGCAAGACACTCTATTTTACTAGTGTCTGTCCCCACTACTGTGTTCACACGTCCACCACCAAACCACCAACCTACAGACCTTATCCAAAACACTGCCAATGTGATTACTAATCTTGTTTCCTTATTGTGTTACAAGGTAACTCCTTATCTATACCTCCAAGATTGGTATCTTTTGCAATCTATGTTAGAATCAGGTCCTATCTATTCTACCAAGTAAAATATCGTGGTTCATATGTATTAGTATATAATTCATCAGTGGGATAATTACCATTATTTGAGTCAAAAGATCCCCAATTCTTGTCTCTTCAGTCTCATCATATGCAATACTTATTTCTCGAAGTCCTAAAGGGCATCATGCCCTGCAAAAATCATTATTCGCAGGCTAAATTATCTAACCATGAAGGGTTACTTCCAGAAACCAATTTATTTATTTATTTGTTTGTATAGCGCAAAAGCCCGCAGGCATCAGAGCGCTTACGAAAAGGCAGGACAACAGAAATTAAAACAGGACAATTAGTGCTCCATGTGAGGTAAATACATTACTTTAATAATAACAATCTCACGTTCTTGGTGGCTTGGCGGCCATGTGAGCGTGAGCTAGTCTTGGAGAGCTCCCACTCGATCCAGAGACAGATCCTGGAAAAAGGCCATAAACAGAAGGAAAACGATAGAGGGAAAGCCGGGGAAGGCATCGAAAAGCCCAGAGAACAAGCAGAAGAAAGTCCGAGGAAAATCGGGACTGAGAAGGCTGAAAACGGAGAGTGCGAGATACGCGGCACCACCACGCAAAATGGCGGACGCGCCTCGCTGAAACAGCCGCTCGCCACCGAGAAGAAGGCGGGCGCAGGAGGAAGGAAGACAGGATCCGGGGGCGCCGCCGGTGGACAGCCAGCCCAGTGAAGACCATCGAGCCGCCCGGGAGAAGGAAGGAGACCGAGATATGCGCCGCAGCGCTGTACCGAGATAGACGGAGGAGGCGCGAATGCCCACAGACTGCAGCACAAGCCGTGGCAGAACGGAAAGGGACCAGGCAGGCAGTCGCGACGCCGGAGGACTGGAAGGTGCGCCCCCCCCTGACAGACAGCAAGGGGGGCTGGAGGTGAGGACGCCGAGAGCCCCAGCGGAAACCCCCTGGGTAATCGGGCGCCGGGAGCGCCAGCCGGGGAAAGGAATAGAGACCCCGAGGTTAGAGGACGAAGGGGGTGAACGGAGCGTCCGGCCCCGACCTGGGGACCGTTTACACCAACACACGCTGGGGCGGACGGCGACAGACAGCAGGGCCACACCCGAGCCCGCCCTGGGGACCATAGGACATACGTGGGAGGACACAGCCCACTCAAACAGCCGTGACAGAGACCCTGGAAGAGCCACGAATCACACAACGGGCGGGCCTACTCCCACATAGACCCGTACGGAAGAAACAGCCAGGCGCACACCACCCCGCGGAAGACGGGGTGAGGCTATCCGCACGAGAGGAGGACCATAGTACAGACCCCGGCCCAAGCAACAACGACAGGCCACCACTACGAAACCAACATGCCAGACAAACCAAGAGGTGGTAGGGGGAAGCAGACGGTCATGGAGTCATTTGCCCGCAAGAACGAGGATCAGCAGCCCGAGGCAGCTGAAATGGACACGGTAACGTCACATGTGGCGCACGGAGAGATCAAACAGGTGGAAGGGAGCATCCTGGAGGCCATAGAAGCACTAAAGACCTCGATAGAAGGCAAGCTGGATGCAGTAATCGTAGACGTGGGGCTCCTTCGGCAGGACACGAGAAACCTGGCAGAGAGAGTGACAACGGTAGAACAACAGGTACAGAGCAATACAGCGGACATGACCGCCTCCCAAACACAAATGTCAGAGGCACTGGAACGCATCAGAACGCTAGAACGCAGAGCCGAAGACGCGGAAGGCAGGAAAAGACGCAACAATGTACACATAGTGGGGCTGCCGGAGGGGGAGGAAGGCAGAGATCCCACGAACTACATTGAGAACTTACTGATCCAAGCGGTGGGTGCCGGGACCCTGTCCCAGGGTTTCGTTGTGGAAAGGGCACATAGAGCATTAACCAAGAGACCACGCCCGGGGGCACCACCGAGGCCTATGATCGCGAAGATCATGAACTTTAAGGACAGGGAGAAAATCCTGGCGTTCTCAAGAGACGGTGGAGTCATAACTCGGAATGGAGCCAGGATAACCATCCACCCCGACTACACGGCGCCAGTGCAAAGGCAGAGAGCTCAGTTCTGGCCGACCAAAGACCGCCTTAGGGCTGCGGGCGTGAAGTTCATGCTACTATACACGGCCAAACTCAAAGTGCTACATAACGGAAGAGCACAGATCTTCAAGACCACAGCGGACGCCCAACTGTGGATGGACCAACAGGGGTTCCCGCAGCCGGAAGAGGGGAACAGACGGAACAGAGAGGCGCCCCGACGTGACAGAGAAGGAGATTGAAGATGGAACGTAAGACCCGGGCGCCCGGCAGAACTGGGCGGAACAAAACCTGAGGAACACTGCAGCGAGCTGCAGGTTGCTACACCACTCTACTGCAACGAACCTAAAGACAAAACGGGAGAGAAGATACAGAGATATTCCGTGTAAAAAGTGAAAGAGCAGGATAACCAACAGCTCATGAGCTCAAGGCCTAAACCAAGAACATACTGGGAGTACAAGACTTCTGGAACCGGACCGCCAAGACCCACAGTAGGAACCCCAAGCAGAGACAATGTTTATAGTGCCAGTTCTAAGGCACTACGCCGCGAAAAGTAAGCCTGAGGGAAGGAAGGCGACACCTGGAGAGTGGTGGGGCCCGAGCAGGGGGAGGGAGGCTGGGCGTTTGTTAACGTTGTTTTCAGTTACAGTTGTTAGGAGGTTAAGTTCGTGGGGTGAAGGCACGAGGGAAAAAGGACATGGCAGACTAAGAAACCACGGCAGAGGCACGGAGGGTGGACACGTGAGGCGGACACCGGGCGCCAGGGGTCAGCGAAGCGCACTGAAGGAAAACACCAGGAAAAAAAAGAATCCAAGAACTGCAAGAGCAGCTAAACCCCTGGGAAACGCGGGGGATGGAGGACGTGTGAACCGCACAAAATACCACGGGAGAGATGCGGGACGAGGACCCCCGGAAAGAGACACGTCAAGAGGACAGGAAAGTGTACGGGCCCATGGGATAGAGAAGGCCACTTACACCTGCTCCACAAGAACCGAGATGACCTAAACATCGTCACATGGAATGTTAGAGGGCTAAACGCTTACGTCAAGAGGCTGAGGGTCTACACCTGGTTAAACAAAACGAGAGCCCACGTTGCAATGCTGCAAGAGACGCACCTGACGGTCGGAAAACAAACCAAGGTGGCCTAAAAATGGGGAGGACAGATGTACAGCTCATCGTACTCTAATTACGCAAGGGGGGTGATGACCTGGATCGCCCCGAGCACCCCATTCCAGCTCATCAACCAGGAAAAAGACACTGAGGGTAGGGTCCTGATCGAGTCACTCACGCCCCGGCTGGCCCCGTACAGGAACGCTACGATCATCTGGGCTGGAGATCACAATTGCACGCTGGAACCCCGACTAGACAGGTCGGACGATAGGCACAGATGACCAGCGCCACCAGCACGGAGGTTGCGGAAGATACTGGATCAGCTGGAACTGGAAGACATCTGGAGGAAGGTACATGAGGGGGAAAGGGGATACACACATTACAGTGCTCCGCATGGGACATTCACGCGGATTGATTACCTTTTCACGGGAAGGGAAACATTAGGCGAATTCACTGGGGCACATATACATGCACGAACCCTGTCTGATCACACCCCCTTGAGAGTCACATGGGCACATACGCAAAGGGGGGCCCCCACACCCACATGGAAACTAAGGGCAGAAGCACTGCTGGACGGGGAATTCCAGGAACATATCCAAAGCACGATAGAAGACTACTTTGAGCATAACTCGGGTAGTGTGGACAGCACAGTGACGATTTGGGAGGCCCTCAAGGTGGTGGTCAGAGGTGCGGCAATGGGGAAGACAGGAGGACTCAGGAGGGAAACCCTAACCCAACTGGACATGTTAGAAAGGCAGATTGCGAGGGCCGAGAAATGGGCGGGGGAGATCGGAGGAGAGCAGGAAGACCTCACCACCCTGCGGCAACAGTGCATGGTGACTTGGGAAAGACTAGGGCGCCTGGATTATGGGAAGTACATACAGAGGCTGCACGCAGAGGGGGATAAGCCCGGCAGGCTCCTGGCCTGGCTAACCAAACAGGAGACCAAGCAGGAACCAATTAACGCAATCCAGAATAGCCAAGGGGAGGTGGTAAGGTCCCAGGAAGGTATAAACGCGGTGTTCTCGCAATTTTACGAGAAGCTGTACACAAAAGTCCAAGAGGGGGAGGAGGAGGACCTGGAGGACGCCTTCGCGGAAATCAGGCTCCCGCAACTCACTGAGGAGCAGGCCCAAATGCTGGATGCCCCCCTCACAGAGGAGGAACTGGCGGAAGTAATCACCCAACTGCCGACAGGGAAGACCCCAGGGCCGGATGGGCTACCAGGGGAATTCTATAAGAAGTACAGAGACAGTTTAGCCCCTAGATTGATGGAAACATTAGAGGAGGCATATGAGACGGGGAGGCTCCCGAATAGCATGTCGGAATCCATTATAGTGCCGATACTTAAACCAGGGAAACCACCCCTCGAGTGTGGGTCCTATAGACCAATTTCCCTGATAAACCAGGACTCCAAAATCCTGACAGCGGCATTAGCTAACCGGCTCAAGAGAGTGCTACCCACCCTGATCCACACTGACCAGACAGGGTATGTACCTGAACGAAACACGACATGGAATCTCCGGAGACTCCATTACGTCATTGATAGGACTGACCAAGTAGAGGGGGAGTGCGCAGTAGCCTCACTAGATGTGATAAAAGCATTTGATTCGGTGAGTTGGGACTGGCTTTTGGGAGCACTCACCCACTTTGGGATAGGGCAGGGGTTCCTCCGATGGATAAAGTTGCTCTACAAAGACCCGAGAGCAAGGGTCAAGACGGGTAGGCTTGTCTCCGGGGAATGGAGCATAGGGCGAGGTACGAAACAAGGGTGCCCGCTGTCACCAATGTTATATATTCTAGCTTTGGAGCCATTCGCGGTCTTCCTAAGAACGGATTATATGGATACGGGCATAGCGATCGACGGGGTGACACACCAGATATCAATATACGCAGACGACATACTGCTCTACGTCCAGAACCCACGCACCCACCTACGAGATTTACTCGAGGCACTAGGGGCATTCGGTAGACTATCGGGAATCACTATTAATAGGGAGAAATCCTCACTGTTCCCCCTGGCGGGCCTGCGAAAAGTGCCACCAGATCAACTGCCGCACCTGGGCCTCACATCGACCCCAACCACCTTTAGATACCTGGGGGTGGACATTCACCACAATACAGCGGACACACACATAGCCAACACGCAGGCGGCCCTGAACAAAATTGAGCACGCTATGCAGTTTTGGAAGACCCTACCGCTGGGGATGATAGGCCGAGCGGCCTTATTGAAGATGACGGTCCTGCCCCGGCTCCTATATTACTTTACCAATATCCCTCACAACATCCCGGGAGCTTTCTTTAAACGCCTGCACAACCTGGCGAGGACCTTCCTGTGGGGAGGGGGGAGAAACAGGGTAGCACTGACTACATTACAGAGGAGCCACGAGTGGGGGGGCATCAAACTCCCGGACTATTTGTATCACTACCTAGCGGCACAACTCCAATTTGTGGTGAGATGGCTGGGAGAGGACATCTCCATTGACGCAATTCTCCTCCGACCAGCACTCAGGCAATACTACCTGAGAGAACTCCTCTGGATACCAGCTGCCCAGGCTAGGGCTCTTCCTAACATGGCCCAGCTGGGCAGAACGCTAAGGGAAAGAGCCTGGAAGACGCAAGGCATGCAGGACCCCTGCTCAAGATAGATCCCCCTGGCGGGTTTGGTAGATACCCGCATAACAAGCCTGGCCACGTACAGGGCACAATGGGAGGACAAGGGGGTAGCCCAAATAGGGGACCTGTGGCAAGAAGGACAGTGGGTGGGATTCCAGTCCTTGGTGGAGGAGCAAGAGGTCCACAAGGGCCAGTTCATCCTGTATAACAGCTTAGTACAAGCAATGAAGAAGAGGTGGGGAACCATTCCAGAGGCGGAGGCAGAGGATACTGGGGGGGCGCTGGATACCTGGTATGACATTTCTGAAGGAGGACACACCGTGTCCAGGCTCTACGAGCAACTACTGGGTACCACCAATAGGAAGATACTGAACGTGCGGGCAAAGTGGGAAGAGGAGCTCCAACAGCCCTTCCAGGAAGGAGAATGGAATAGAACCCTCCAATACACTAAAAATGTTTCAAGGAACGCCAGGTTCAGGCAGCTGCAAATCTACATAGTCCATAGAGCATACCTAACTCCCAAAAGAATGCTGAAGATAAGGAAAGGACAAACTCCCAGCTGCCCACGCTGCCGGGAAGAACAAGCAGACATGGTGCACATGTTCTGGTCGTGCCCCAAAATAATAGAGTTCTGGAATATGGTGAAGAATAAGGCGAGGACGGCAGGAATCCATATGCAGGCCTGGTCACCTAGGTCTTACATACTGGGCCTGTTCCCGAGGGGGGACAAGCAGATGGCACACGTGGCAAAAATGAAAGACCTGATGACAATACTGGCGAAGCGCCGCATAGCAATGGCATGGAACACGAGTGAAGGACCCTCGGCAGAGGGCTGGTGGGCAGATCTACAAAAATGGGCGATAGCGGAAACGACCGTCTGGACGAGAGCCACACAGAGGGGAGAAGGCAATAGCGGAGCCAGAATACTGGCGTGGAACACCCTGATGCGGGACTTGTTCGGAGTCGGGGCGGGAAACAACAGGAGTGACTCTGATGACTCGGAAGGAGGACAGGCTGGCCCGCCTATGTCCTATGCCCGGGGGCAGAATACAGACCAGAGGGAACTCAATGAGTGGGGAGGAGGCGGCCTGGCCGGGGCCGGAGCAAATAATGGATAATATAGACACAACTCCAAGGTGCCAACACACGTGTTCACGGACAAGGAGAGGCCACTCCCAGGGGAGAAGGGGGGTGGCCGAGTTGACGGTTTCTCTGTTATGAACTTAACAACTTTGGCGAGTGGCCCATGGCGATAATGGACCACGGACATGAGCAATTGCCTTCAAGGGGAGGGGGGAAGCGGGGGGAGTTGGGAATGTATTTTTCCTTGTTGTTAAACCAATAAAAAGAAATTAAAAAAAAAAAAAACAATCTCACGTTCTTCATCAAATCTCTCGGGCAAATAACTGCATTTAAATTGTTCAACTTAGATGTTCTTCATACTGAAGTTAACTTGAAATAGTTCATATTAGGAAACGTGTGTATGCGCCCTCCTAAAGCATGTGGGTGCATCACCACCAGAACACCTATAATAATCGGTAGTGGTTGTTACCTCCTAAAGTAATTTTTCTCAAATGTATAGACTAACATCATATCCTTGATGCAAACTGTGAATTTGCCTGTAAAAACTGATATTCATAATAGTCAGTCAGAAGTAGCCTCATTACACCTACTCATGCTCAGCTTCACTATTTATAATCCAAAACAAACATTTTCTCTAAAACGTACAGTTTGTAATTCTTTTAAACCCTACTCCTCCTGGTGGATTGAATCATGGCAATCCGCATTAGTACTAGTGCTGCCATTTTGGAAAGTGCTTTCTTAAATGCTCCACATGAGATCATAACGTTCATGACTTTCATCCGCAGACATGAAGCATCATGAGCGTTCCGTGTTGTTAAGCAGACCCACTCTAGCTTATATTAGTTACGTGCATTTTGGCCAATATCACCAGTAAATGATAATGTTATTAATAATATTACCAAACCACTTTTTGTCAAAACACAATATTGTTGAATCATATATCCTATTCAAAACATTTGATCCAACCACAAATAATGATATGTGAGTTAGCTGCAAACTACATAAAATATCAACATCTTGGCACTCATGCCTGCTAAGTTATGGACATTTCGCATAATTGACAATGTCCACTACCTCTAACAGAGTTAAGTACCCAAAATGCATCTCATGCAAGGTAACTGCTAGCCGTACAACACTTCCAATTCTCCAATCTACATAATCTAAATAAAGTCCTTGTCCTATTTCGAATACATTTTTCAAGATTCTACACCTTGCCAACCACGACAGTGGCAGAAATTGCTCATCTATCCAGCCATTTCCTCACACGTGTTATACTGAAGGAAATGTGTTCTGTTGGTGATCGCTGGTGAAAACTATTTATCGGATCCACCTCATTGGTCAAATTACCAGAAAAAAACCTGCTACCAATTTAGTGTCGGACATTGATCTTTCTAACTTAAAAACTAAAAACCCACACATGGCATAGTGTCCCAATGGCGGACACATGAACTAGACAGCCAAACAAGACACTCCTATGTTCACCCTGAATCCTTTGTCCATTAGTTCATTACAAATTGTTATTAATCAAACAGTGCTTGCTTATTTTAACACAAGCTTGCTCCCATTCATTATTGTTCAGAACCCTCTAATGTGATATGGTTTCAATAATTTGTGAGCCCTTGCACCACACGCTCTTAGTATATATATTTTCTAAGACTAAAGTGTCTTAACATAGATTTCCTCAGACAAAATATAGTCCCTAAGTGTGTCAACACACTCCTGTACTTTGAAGGTGTTCTTCCTCACATATATCTGGTATCACCACTCCAGAGAAAAGAGTCTGTTACCAAGATGGCATTCATCACATATATCTAATAGCAACAGTAAGAGAAAGGAGCTCATTTCATGATCTGTTTTCAAGCCTTTACTCAGAGTTCTGTATTTAAATATTAGTTTAGATTATTCCCTCCTTAATGCCTATTCTCTGTCTCCTGCCCCTTGGGTCTTTTGGTATTGCTTTCAAAACTGTGAATCTTATATCAGTTGTATTATCCATTTGGAGGCACTCTTGCCAATGAACAGATAGGGGCATTTTGGGCTCCTCCTTGTTCAATGCACTCAAATGTTCTCTTATCCAGATCCTGAGCTCACAGATTGTGCTGCCAATGTAATATAATCCACGTGGAGACAATATGGTGTAAACAACACATTTTGTTCTGCAGTTAATACACTAGGTTATTCCTAATTCATCCTTATTGTTGATCTTGATATTTTTACATTCTTTAGTGTGCTGCCACATATTACATATACCACATTTGTAGAACCCAATAATGTTCTGATTTAGCCAAGCTTTGGGTGCTTTCAATGGTTTTAGAAAAGATGGACTCAGTTCCCCTTTCTATGTGGCTGCTTTCGTGTAGACCAAGTTTGGACTATTTGTTATATAGGATTGTAAATTCGGGTCTAGGGTCACAATACTCCAATGTTTATGAAGGGTTCTGTACAGTTTTGTATTCCAATAGAATATTGTGTAATCATTCTAACAGTCTTCATATCTATGTTTTAACCAACTTGGGTTTAAGTAGTCACATCTATTCATAGCTAGACTCTTCTTTCTTGCATTCAACTGCATATCTCTAGTGTACCCAGTTCACCAAAGCTCTCATCCAAAACTGCACATTAGTTCTTATACTGCATCATCTCTCTACAGTTTCTATGTGTCTTTGTATATTCTCTGGTTGAAATGTTTTTATTAACACTATGTTTATGGCAGCTACTTACAAAAGAATTAAGGTTAAATAAAAAAACATATAGCCTACAAATATCAGAAATTAAATAATAAAGCTAAGGTAGCAAAATAATAAACTTTATGAATACATTTAAAAATATCTTTAAATCAAATATCACTGTAAGCTTAACTCACTGTTTTTGTTTTGCAATATTTTGGTTTGGCTATAAAATGCTTTATAGTAACAGTAATGTGATGTGTTGTGTTAATATTTGTTTTGTTAAATAAAAATGTTCAACTGTTTTGATTTATTTATGTTTTTAATGTGCATTCAATTCGTGCTGCTTTTTTAATATTTAAAGATTGCCTTATTTACTAAATGTAATGTAGCAAACACATTAACGACTATAAAGGTTGTGCATATCTTAATGTTATTGGTAGAAGTAAATGTTACTAAGCTTTTACTGTATATGATGTTTTAATAATTTTGTATTGGTTTTGTGCATGTTTTATTTTGTATAATGTTATGATTATTGTTTAGTAATTTATATGTACTTACAATAATGACATGTACCTTTTCATTAATATTTGTATTTATATTAATTTATTAAGTTATTAATGAATTGCTATTATTTTATATGTAAAGTATAAGACATAAATGCTTATGTATATTTTGTTATTGTAGATTTATTAGTGAAAATATGCAGTGTATATGTTTTATTGCAATTTTATGGAGGAATTATGCCTTTGTATATTATAACTTAAGTCTGTCATTATGTAGTAATTTTGTATTACACACATTTTATACTTTCTTTTAACATTTATTATAGGTGTACATTTAATGTACTTTTCAATGATTTGACTTTGTATACAATTAGTTCTTTTTCTGTGTGAAATTGTTATCATTGTATGGTAATATTATATGCTTTTAAGTGTGTGGGTTAGTTAAGGTTAGCATGATATTTGATTTAAATTTAAGAATTTTTCAATCTGTTAATAACGTTTACTATGTTGCTACCTTAATTTTATTATTTCTGATGTTTGTAGACTTAATTTTTTATTTAACCTTAAGTCTACTGCAAAAAAATGTTTTTCAAATAATTTCAACTTTGTTTACGGTTACATAATTATTGAAGTTGAGTGTTTGTTGATAGTATAGCCTGTGTTGTAGGAGCATGTAGTGTAAGTGTGTGTGGCATAAGAGCACGTTGCATAACAGCACGTGGTGTAAGTATGTGTATCATAAGTGAATGTGTTGTAAGTTTCTGTGTTGTAAAACCACGCGTCGTAAGATATTGTGTTGTATGTGTTGTTGCAGCATGTGTTGTAGGAGCATGTGTTGTAGGAGCATATCATTAGAGTGTGTTGCAAGAGTGTGCAGTAAGTGTGTGTCATAACAGTGTGTGGTAGGAGCGTGTGTCATAAAAGCATGTGTCGTAGGTTCATGTGTCATAGGTGCATGCTCTGTGTACAGTTCGTATAAAAAGTATTCATTTATTCCATCACCTTTAAAATAACATGAAAGTCAACTCATACGCTATGTGCACTGTTTTTATTGGAAGTGTACATTTATTCCATCACCTTAAAACTAACTGTGTTGTCAGCTGTGACTTGCCTTTGATGTGAGGTTTTTAGTAGATGTTAATTTTGTAATGTACTGTAAGGAACTCATAGTGGCACCAGTAAAGACAGACACAAGTGATCACAGTTCATGAGTGTTTTATTAAACTGTATTGGAAGGTTGGAAAAACTACCAATCTAAATCTAAGATGGGAGCAAGCTACAACCATCAAATAATAATAAGCCAGTCCTACTGGCGTCTTGTCAAATAAAAGGGCCTATACTGAAAAAAAGACTATTGCCAATCCTTACAACTAAATACCAAAATGAGTGTGGGATAGGGTTTCACAGGAAAGAAAGAAGTGGTCATAAATGATAAGTCAGGTTGTTGTAGCCAGGGGTCTCCCTTCCCCACATTTTGAGCACGGGATAAGGCGGGATTCCTGAGCACAGCACACACTCAGGGTTCCCCAGCACGAGGCTTTTGTTCTTCTCAGCGATATCAGGATCCTTGGTGGATGGACAAGTCTCTTTTACACAAAGTCTCTTGCCCCAAGGGCCTGATGTATCCAAAAATAATAACAAAACAAAGTTATTTTCTATATGCACGTTGGGTAATGACTCTTCACCCTAGGATTCCGGGTTTATATCCTTCTGCAATGTTAGCCTCCCTCCGTTGGGTTCACTATGGTCTTAAAGTTCCTTTCTGCATGTGCGTTGGGTGATTACTTTTCACCCCTGGATCCCCTTCTTCCGAGTTCAGACCCTTCTCGAATGTTACCTTCCCTCCATCGGGTTCACTATGGCTTTTATTTAAAAGATTTCACCTGGGGATCCAAGATGGCCACCGGAGATGAGCGCTGCCAGAGCCCCCAGCTAAAAAAGTGGGACATTTGGAGCAATTCCCCTCCCCGGGTGCTCCTACCTGCTGGTTCTGGCGTCTCGGGCAGTGGCGCTTGGTGGTGGATCAAAGGAGGAGATGGCCGGCTGGAGCAGAGGAGCGCGGCCTGCTGTGGGGAGCGCCGGTGGAGTTGGGCTAGTTGGCTCGCACAGCCCCGGGCGAGAGGGGCCATGTTGGCAGAGGGAAGCAGAGTGGCTGCGCGGCGCGGCGCTGCCTGTAGGGTGCACTGGTGGAGCCGGGCATCCGCAGCCCGGGCAGGAGCGGAGCGTTGCTGGAGGAGAGGCGGGGACCCAGGCCGGGGACTGCCTCTGCCGCCGGGATCTTTCCCGGCTTGCGGCCACTGCAGGAGGCTGGTGCGGAGGCGCCCCTGGGGCACGGAGAGTGGGCAGTCCTAGGCCCTAGCAGAGGAAGGAGGGGGGCCCTTCACGGTGAAGAGCAAAGCAGAGAAGCTCTGGGGAAGACCTGCTTCAAGCCTCATCTGCGGGGCTGGTACTTGCAGCATCTGCAGGTAGCGGCAGGTGAGCGTGGGAGGTATGGGGGGCACTGTGGGGCTTCGTTCGTATTGCAGTACGAAGGGAAAATAAAAAAAGGAAAAAATAAAAAGACTACTACCTAAGATCCTGCACAACGTGCCTGCCCTGTGGCCCCCCTCATCCCCCCACTTTAAATTTTAAATTGGGACTGTGCCCACATTGGAAAGAGAAGTTGGTTCAGGCTACCCCTTGGCCCCAACTTGGCCCCCACTCATCCCCCCACTTTAAACTGGGACAGTGCCTGCATCGGAGTGTGAAGTGGGTATGGGCAGTTCGCTCCGGGGGCTGAACTGTCTGAGGAGCTCGGAGTAACCTCAATAATAGGAGGCCCAGCCCCACCCCAGGGGATGGGAGTGGAGGAACTTCTGGGCCGGTTCCAAAAGGCCTCAGGCCACTGCGGGGTCGTGCCTGGACAATAGGAGGTCACAAAGAGCCCAGAGTACTGGACATACGGCTGGGGGTGCACGCGAGCCGGTGATTTGGGAGGGAAAGTGGCACGAAGACCTAGCAGTGATCAGAGAGAGCAAGTCCGTAGAAGGAAGAGAAGCTGGATTTAGGCAAAGGGGGTGGCAGTGCCACGAGGTCCCACCATTGAGTAAGATGTCTGAGAACAGAGGAAAGGCTCCAGGGACCCCGGCGAAAGGTGAGCAGAAATCACCAGAGGGCATACTTCAGAAACTATGGAGAAAGGAAGAGGAAGCAGAGCCCAAGGGAAGGAAGGAGAGATATAGAAGCAAGTAGGGGATGGATGAAAGGGTCACAAAGAAGCTTCTGGAGGAGTGTTTTCAAACTTCTGGCGATAGAATGGTCAATGTAATGCAAGTGCAACTTAACAAAATGAAAGAGAACCTCACGGGGGCGGTCGATGAGGTGAAGAGCGACATGACCAAAATGGGTTCAAGCGTGGACACTAATGAAAGGGCTCTCCAGGACTTAGCAGAGGACTCTCATAAAGTACAAGAATGGGTGGAGAGCCTTGCCAAAGTCACCCACAATCTGGAGCTTCAGACCGAACATCTTGAGAAAAGATCAAGGAGGGCCAACATCAGGGTGAAATTCTTGCCAGAATCAGTCACGGATTCAGACCTCCAACAGACGGTGAAGTTGCTGTTCGGTCCCCTGGCAAATGTCTCAAACCCAGAAGAGATCAGGGTAGACAGGGCTCATAGATTGGGGCTCAGAAGGGATGAGCCCAGTGCCCGGCCTAGTGTTGTGTTAGTGGCGCTGCACGACTATACACAAAAAGAGAAAATCTTACAGGCTGCGAGGGGGCGGATGCCCTCAGCTTCATTGGGTCCGCCAATCAGCTCTACCAGTATCTGTCGGCTATTACTCTCAACAAGAGGAGGCAGATGCGCCAGATAACACAGGAGCTTCAGAAGAGGGGTATGAGATAAAAGTGGAAATTTCCGTTTGGTTTGGTGTTTGAGCTGGACAGAAGGCAAAGAAGGGTTACATCAGTGGAGGAGGGTGCCGCCATCTTCAGGATAGAGGTGTACCACTCCTCAGGTGAATCACCGGACAGGGGGAAAGCCAGCCCCAAACATAGGGAGTGGGAGTGGTCGACGCAGGTGCCAAGAAGGAAAGTGAGGAGGAGAAGGGGACTGGCGGGCCCGGTGGGGGTCTTCCCCATTGGAAGGGACCCGAACCGGGGGGGGGGAGACATGGGGCTCATCACCAAAATTAATTCTAGGCCAAGATATGGTTAGATTCTGGGCTACCCGGGGAGGGGTGTCTGGATGAGGCACTATTGGCTGGGGGGAGGGTTGGGGTCATGGTGGATTACCTAAGGGTCAGGGTTGACCTGCCAATGGGGTCACTGGGGTGGGGAAGTGGCATTGGATATTCTAAGGAAAGTATACCTGATGCCACTGCAAATTTCAATGCTGATATGCCTAATGATAATCTGCACACATGTGTAAAATTATAGAATTTTAGGCCGAATATTTCACACTAAAAATGACCAAAAGTTATTAGAAGGGAAAAACGATGCCTTACAGACTGCAGAGTTGGACTGGCATGTGCTGCATAAAATATGTAACCTGCTTATGTAATTTGTTAAAATGCTACCGCTGTACAAATGTGCCATTTATGTCAAAAATTGATTTTAGCAAAAGTAACTGTGGGAGGGTCTTGACATTGTAAAACTCACATCTTAAATATGACATCAGGTCCTTGAAATCCAACCAGCTAGGAGGAAGGTGGTAACTATCTCCACTGACCAATCCAATTGTTTAGAGGCATGCTTAGCTACGCCTGTCCCACCACATAGTTTTATGATGTCACCATGCTCTATATAAAGGGTGACTGATAGGACTCTAGACAGACTCTTTCCTGAATTTCCTGCGCCTGCATTCCTGATCTTCAACATTCATCCTGCCTGATTCCAGATCCCACTGCAAAGCCAAAGCATAGCAGATTCCAGATCCCACTGTAAAGCCAAAGCATAGCTGATTCCACTGCAAGGCCAAAGCATTGCTGATCCTATCCCCAGCAAGGCCTCAACCCATAAATCCCACTAACAAAAGGGAAACGCTGTGGTATTCTTTTGGGAAATATCCTGAGACCAGCCTGGATTTTTGCCCACTAAGTGCATGCCCGCTGAAACCCTGCCATCCAGCTGTCCTTGTTATCTGGTGACCAGACCTTTGCCCAGCTGTCTTTTGCCAGGAGAGTCTGCTATCCGGTGACCAGAAACTTTTGTGACCAGAGCCCTGACTGTTACAAAATCCCAAAACTCAAGCATGGACTTGAGTATTTCCCCATCCCAGAGAAAAACATAGTCTCCCCATCTTGACCCTTTTATTTTTATTCCACTCTCTAAGCAATCCTAACCATACCCTGGTAACTTGTTAAAACTGTTAGAATTCTCTGTGCACCCTGTCCTTGACTTTCTAAGTGCTAGCGCCATCTCTCTATTAATTCTGTCTTGTGTAGATCATAAGCCCTTAGTCATATTTTGAGTAATCAAACTAATTTCCACATAAAGTTGAATGTTGGGGTGAAAAGGTTGACGTCGCAAATCAACCTTGGATCTTACTGTGTCCCTCTTTAACAATATAGTCTTAATAATCTTGTTTAAGTGAAACCTGTCCTGTTTCTGAGCTGATTTTCTCTCTTCCACGGCTTTATTTTACCAAAGCGAACCGTCTTCTAGCTTGCAAATCTCATCCAGTTTGGTAGCTAGAGATCTCCTTTCACCTCTATATTGTCCCTGTGATACACATCTATCCCCCAGCCCAAAAACCGCATTCCAATTCAGTATTTTTCACCTGTTTTTTGAAAAAAACATTTTTGCATTTAAAACTGCAAACCAAAATAAATGCAACTTTTCCATGTGTGAATCCGGCTGCACTGGGTTTTCAATTTCAATCTGTTTTGTGAACTGCATGCTTTTGTGATAGTGAGATAAAATCCCTAATACTGTGATAAAACATATGTATATCATTATTTAACACACATATAATTAATTATTTTTCAAAATCTGTGTGTCATTTTAGGCCTTTGCAAAGGGTTTAAGATCTGTTTTTGCCTCTTAGTTTGTGAGGGAAGGTCAGATTTTGATTCTGTTTGCCGCCTCTTATCCCTGATGGCCTGCTACTTCTTTCTATCCAGAATTTGATTATTTGTGGGTTGATGGTGCATTGTCGGGGGGAAACCTTAACTTGGGTGAATCTATCCTAATTCACTTGTGCTTTGGATGTGTTCTACTAGTAGTTTGACCAAGTGCATTGCTTCCATTTCCATTGTCATTATTACCCCATTGGTGATTGCTGCCCAATACTAAAATGTGTATGATTTTTGTAAATTTTAAAAATAAATCAATATTGTATTTTCACCAACTGGCCTGGTTCATGGTCCATTGTGACCCAGGGTATTTGTAAAAGGGGGTGTTGGACGGTTCGGGTATCGGCTCAATTTGAATTCATTGAAATGAAAGAAAAAGCATTCCTATTGAGCATTACATCCCAGGCTAATACCAAGTGTCCTGGTCACGTTTGTGACGCCCTGATTGGAATCCTTAACAGTACTGTATCTATTAGGAGCATGTTTCATAGGTGCATGTGTCATAGGTGCATGTGCTATAGGTGCATATGAGACCACATGCCATACGCCCACATGTTATGTACAGTAGGTACATGTGTAGTTTGTGTGCATGTCATAGGCACCTGTATGATAGGAGTGTGTGTTGTACGAGCACTTGTTATAGCAGCACATGTTATAGGGTGTGTTTTGTAAGTGTGTGTGATAAGCATTTCTGTGGTAGGATCATGTGTCATGGGAAAATGTATTATAGGTGCATGTGTTGTAGGTGCACACTCAGTGTACAGTTCGTATGAAAAGTGTCCATTTGTTCCATCACCTTAAAACTGACATCAAAGTCAATTCTTGCACTCTGTGGACAGTTAGTTTTGAAAATGTACATTTATTCCATCACCTTAAAACTCACATTAAATTGAGCTGAGACTTGCCTTTAATGTGAGTTATAAGGAGCTGTTAATTGTGCAATGTACGTATTGTACAACTCATACGCTCTGTGGACAGTTTGTATTGAAAGTGTGCATTTATTCAATCACCTTAAAACTCACATTTAAAGTCAGTTCAGACTTGCCTTTAATGTGAGGTTTTAGGAGATGTTAATTGTGTAATGTACATATTGTAAAACTCATACACTGTGTGGACAGTTCGTATTGAAATTGTACATTTATTCCATCACCTTAAAGCCCACATTTAAGTCAGCTGAGACTTGCCTTTAATGTGATTTTTTAGAAGATGTAATTGCGTAATGTATGTACTGTAAAACTCATACGTTCGGTGGACAGTATGTATTAAAAGTGTACATTTATTCCATAGGTTCTGTGTACAGTTTGTATGAAAAAGGCGCATTCATTCGGCGCATACAGCATAAATAGATACATCTCAAAAGTTAATATATCAAAACTGGCCTAGTCATTTTTCCCATTTTTTCTTCAGTGCACCAACTCGGGATAAAATCTACGTCGTCACAAAATATCAGGAAAATTAAAGGCGTTTATTTTGAGATATTTGGGCCGAAATTAATTTTTTTCCCCGTAGAAAAACCCATGTTAAATGCTGTTCAAAACACAATCAAAGTAAACATTCTTTAAACTATGAAGCCGTTAATGTAGAAATCTGACATTTTGTACCTGCATCTACCTCAACATTTTACTGCAGAATATTTTCTTATTTTTTCATGCAAGCGTTCAAAGGTTATTGAGGAAGTCATTTTCTAAAATGCCATAGACACTTCGTTATAACCTTAAGTATGCCTTGTGCTAGCGCAAAGGCATTATATATATATATATATACATATATATATAGATATATAATAGTATAGTAGTGGCTGTGTAGTTATGGTTAAGTTGCTGTTTCCATACGAAGAGCACTTTTTGGGAGGCTTATAACTTCGCTCTACCTGGACGAATCCTCACCAAACTTTGCAAAAAAAGTATATGGCCCACTCTGCAAAGTTTGGTGAGGTTTGGTCCAGGGGGGCAAAGTTATAGGGGGGTCCCAAACGTCTTCTTTTCCCATAGACTGAATGGGGGAAAAACTTTGTGCACGCCTACAGCCCAAATCGCTGGACGGATTTTCACGAAATTTGCAGCAGGAGCAGTGGCTTTGCCTCGAAAGCGTGCTTTTGTAAATTTGGTGAGAATCCGTCCAGTACTTTTCTTCAAAATGATGAAAAAGTAGGTCTGGAAAAATTAGTGATATCTATGTCCGCTCCACGGTCGCACTTCCCTGCTCGCTCTGCGGACAAGAAATCGATTGGCTAATCCGTAGCATCATGTCCGCGGACATGTGGCACTTTCACTGATTGGTTGTGGGACAGCGTGAAGTGCGTCAGATTACTTTGCGGCCTCCACCATATTTTGTTCATGTTTTGGTGTACACGGACATCGCCGGTAACACATACAAAACAAGACACCAATGCACTTGTTACAATTATGAAATACTCTTTCCGAAGGTGAGCTTTACTTAGGTTGGAATGGAATGTGGCCACGGAAAATTGAAAAAGTGGTGTTTTCTTGCCACCAAATTCATATGGTAAAGTGGAAGTTGGTGCTCAATGCACGGCGACCAATGCCTGTGTCTGTGTTACAATGTTTTCAGATTAATATTGAAGTCGGACTGGCGTCCTATGTTTTCAAATCTACGGCGGCCACCTGCAGTGTTTCATGGAAACAGTGGTTTACAGGGCATATGGGAGTAGCGGTTCTTATGATAGGATGCTCATATGTTGTTGCAAAGTGAGAATGTATTTGCCTTCTGAGTGAAGGTCAGTTGATTTGCTCTTTTGGTTGCGAGCTCAGTAGGCCCACGCATCTAAGTTAATTCATAAGGGGCTATTGTTTTTTGACCTTGAGTGAAAGGGAAAGTTTAAAAGCTATGCAAGGAATGAAAGCTTGGAAAAAAAATACAATTTGATAAGGTTATATTTTAAAAACCTTTGTAAGGTACATGAAATATTAGTTCACGAAGATTCTTTGATGGGAACAGTTTGCTGTCTGACTTTGGCAAAAAAAATGGAGGCTGTCAAGATGATGTAAGTTTAATTTTGACGACTGTACACTAATTGTGACAATGTAACTGAAGTATTATATTTTTGCACAGTTGTAATTTTCCTCCAATAACAAAGAGTGTACATTGTTCGCGTTTGCAGGCTAAGACTAGAGTCACCGTTGGTGACCGTTATTTCTTTTTCTTTGAAATGTTATGCTTGCCCACATAGCTTTGTGTATCAGTTTGCACGTTCTTTTGGTCTTGTGTATGTAATTTTTTCTTGCTTGTCCATTCATGCTACCTCCAAACTGAATTGCCATCTCACTGTGTAGTTGTCCTTTTTTTTAATGGCGAGTGCTGTTTATCTGCTTTTGTAGGGTGTCATTATATGTACCCATGGTGAACTCTAATATTTCTTTAAAATGTCATCATTTGCCACTTACATTTGTGTAGTATTTTCCACAATCTTTGTGTCTGTTTTGGAAATGTTTCCTAAAGGTTGGGTATTGACACAGATTTTCTGTTACGTTTTCTGCCTAGCTACATTTTGCCGTACTGTCCGTGCCATGGTTTTCAGATGCCGAGTGACAGCTTCTTTCTATGCCGGATGCAACTGCTGGTGATCGAGTGCCTGTCCATTATAATGTTATGGGATGACAGGCCAGGGCCGCTCTGTCCCTACGCTGAACTAGCGACAAGGAGCGACTTAATATCATTTATGGTGGTGTAAAGCAACGGTGATGCCGCTGTGTTGGAAATACCTGTGAAAAAAATCGAGTGCTTTAACAGAAACGCATACTTTGTGTATGCAAAATGAACTGCATGTGTCTCTCCATTAACATTTTCAATGTTGGCCTTAGAATCATTGCTACAAATTATTTGGAAATGGAATTAGTCAGTTCATCTCTAACAGTTGTTTGTTAAATAAAAGTACTTTCCAAATTCTGAAATGTTACCGTTTTCTGTTAAAATCATGTGTATCATTTTGAAATGTAAAGTACCAAGTTATACGTCGCTGTATGTTTATTTACAGGTTCTGCCTCATGGCACATACTGTTGCTTTTTCTTTGCTGTCATGGAAAGCGAAGAGGGGCTATGTATGGAACAACCGCCTTTCCTTTCGATGGTGGCCATCTTGAAAAAGGATTTTGTTTTGTAATCCAGCCCGCGACGGGCCGGATTATAACCAGAAATCCTATTTTTCCATAGCATACGTTAATGCTTTGCACATCTATACTATTACATATTCTAAAATGTTACTGTTTTCTTTTAAAATCACGTGTATCATTTCGAAATGTAAAGTACCATGTTATACGTCGCTGTATGTTTATTTACAGGTTTTGCGTCACCGTACATACTGTTGCTTTTTCCTTGCTGTCATGGAAAGCGAAGAGGGGCTATGTATGGAACAACCGCCTTTCCTTTTGATGGTGGCCATCTTGAAAAAGGATTTTGTTTTGTAATCCGGCCCGCGGCAGGCTGTATTATAACCAGAAATCCTATTTTTCCATAGCATACGTTAATGCTTTGCACATCTATACTATTATTGTCAAATCTTATTGCGTCTGTGTCCTTTACTGTGAAAGGTGGTTCTTAACGCAACATTTACTTTGTTAACAGATGGTTTTCTTTTTTCGTAGAATAGCTAATAAGGCCATTTGCTACCGGAAATGAGGAAAGACGCATCAAACAGTGATATGGGGGAGTGGGTGTCCGGTACTTAAATATTGTGCGCTTGTTATTTCTAAGGTTGGGGCAGTGTTTGTCATGCTCCTTCATTACAGTAGTGCTGCTGTTTCTTGGGGAGGAGGGATGGCCTTAGCTGATGTCATTTTCAGATAACTAAAACTTTTGCTGAAAATATGCAATGTGTACTACATTGTTAATGGCTAACTCCCAATACGTGTTTGCGCTGTGCAAGGCAAATGTTGCAGGTGGATGTTCCTACATCAATATAAAATCTGTTTCCACATTGTCGACGACACAAACATCTTACTGTTAAGTGTTTACGGATTCGGGGACACGTTACAGTGCTGTACTCCAGCATATTGTCAAGTGGTATTCTCTGCAAGGTGTTTAAATAAGTCAGAAGTTGCTTTACATTATGGTTATGTGGCAGTACTGTAAACCTATCATCTTTAGCAAAAAAACTTTGCAAAAGGGACGGTATGGTTAAGTTGCTCGACTGGAAACCTGTAAAATTGAGTAAAAAAAACTTTGTTAAAGGGACGTTATGGTTAAGTTGGCCTACTAAAAACCCGTACAATTCACTAGAAAAAACTTTGTTAGAGGGACGTTATGGTTAAGTTGCACTACTAAAAACCTGTGAAATTCACTAAAAAAACTTTACAAATGTGACATTATGGTTCAAAGTACAATCGAAAAACCCCTGAAATTCGACAGTTATGGTAGGCTAAGCAACCATAACTGCCCGCACCACTGTGCACTGCTAACACTAACACCCAGGACATCAAATATGACATCACAAATGTCATTGATGACATCACTGATGACATCACATGTGTAGCCCCTTTGTTTTTGTTCACTGCCATATCTAGGCCAGGTGGGTTTATTTACTGACAGTCAGAAACTTCACTTTCAAAAGGTATTACATTTATTAATGTTGCTATTCTCACATTTTCTTACACTACTTTCTTTAGAATTTAATTGCAGCGTTTGATGTACATATACAGTGGAAGAAGCAGGCCTGAAACACAGCAATCATTTTTGTGCGTGAATCTAATCATATAGATTATACACAGTTGCTAATGATACTGCCTCTTGTATGCTTACTCTACTCTCCATATGTAAGCCCCATCTTTGTATGCATTGTAGTCTATTTATGTTTTGTGTGTAGTACTAGATATATCTAGTACGTGATACATTATTAGCAACTTAGTACATGTTTCACAGACCAGAAAAGTGTGATACGGAAACATTCACGTTTTTATTATACAACTTTGGAAAGTACAAACTTAGCACCTCTGTGGTGTATGCTGCAGCCAATATCTACATTTCTGTATGAGTATGTTCCTGTACTAGAAAGAACACTGCAATGGAATTTTCTTTACAACACTACATTGTGTGATGAAGTATGTACTTTATTACACATGTCCCAATATTCCCCGATATTTCTTTTGCTAAAATTACATTCACAACCCCTCGTCTGAAAAGTAAATGCACATGTGATGTCATCAGTGATGTCATCAATGACATTTGTGATGTCATCTTTGATGTCCTGGGTGTTAGTGTTAGCAGTGCACAGTGGTTCGGGCAGTTATGGTTGCTTAGCCTACGATAACTGTCGAATTTCAGGGGTTTTCCGATTGTACTTTGAACCATAATGTCACGTTTGTAAAGTTTTTTTAGTGAATTTCACAGGTTTTTAGTAGTGCCCCTTAACCATAACGTCCCTCTAACAAAGTTTTTTCTAGGGAATATACATATATATATATATATATATATATATATATATATATATATATATATATTAAATATTCAGAATGTTTCAATTATTGTCAAAAAGGTTATTAAGCAATATGTCAGAACAATCAACTACTCATTTCAAGTCTCTTGAGACACCACTTAGTGTGGCGAATCGGCCAGAAGACCACATCGATTGTCCACTTTGTGCCAGATGCTACAGGAAATCTGTTCAGGCAGAGGATTGATGTTGGGTAACAACTGACCTGTTTACAGACCTGGAGTCATCATCTGCCCCTTTGCAATGGACATGTGACACAAGTTGTCAAAAACCATATCCAGCATAACAGGAGGGGTATGTCTTTGATGGGCACATGTCCATGGGAATTGATTCACAGGTGGTTGGGTATACACCTAAGCAATTGTGCTCTGTTGTGTCACCAGCAACACTGTTTTTCCAACTCAAACAGTTATTGAATTGCATCATTGCTTTTTGTCCTGCATGCATGCTGTGTATTTACCTTCAATCCCATTCTCCCCTGCTACAATTCTCTCTAGGCTGTCAATATCTATCATAGTCATGGTCTGCTAATTTCATTACCACAGCATCATCTCTAGAAGATGGTACACCCCTGCCTATGGCCATGCACCCTTTGTGGTGGTAGGCGACCAGCTTCAGGCACACCTATATATATCTTGCAACCAACGCTTCTGGATCTGTCGAATAGGTGCCATTGCATTGACATTTGTGAGGATGGGTGCCCAGATATTGTTGCACTTGTGGGATGACAGGCGCTGTTGCCCCAGACCTCTGATGCATGGTGCCTCCACTATTAGAACCTCCACTAGAACCTTCAGCTCTTCCTTCATAAACATGCAGCCATGTGACTCGGCCATGGTTCTGGTGGGTGCCCAGTGGTGTGGGGCAAAAAAGGAGGTAAACGGGTCTGGCAGGGAGTGGGCCACAGGATCCTCCCACAGGTGCAGGTAATTGGCTGATAAACTGGGATTTGCGGGTAGTGACTGAAGATGGAGAAGAGGAGACTCAGGGTTAAGCCTGGGAGATTGGAGGCAGCAGGGGCCAGATAGTGGTGTCTTGAACAGCGGGGAATGGGAGTGAGGGACTGCACAGCAGTAGGATCAGAAAAACAAGGATAGATGCAGTGAATGGGCAATGGGAGTTCCATGCAGTCAAGAATGGGCAACAGAGAACATGGGCCAGATGGTGTCAATGGAAAAGGTATAGGGGCAGCAGCAGTCAAGAGGCATGGAGTGCAGACACAGTCATGGGGACATGCGGCAGACACAGTCATATAAGAAGGGAAAAGGGGGAAATATTAAGCATATCAAAACCACAGGGCATAAGGGAGGAAGTCACAATGAAGGGGATAGAAGGGAAGATGCAGTAGAAGTCAAGTGGGCCATGTGGAAAGGGGGGTAAAATGAAGTCTAAGGGGCAAGGGGACAGACACAGTAAAAGGAGGGGTGATGGGGTAGTAGCAGTCAAGGGTGAAGGGGCAGATGCTGTCAAAGTGGGCAGAAGCAGTAGCAGACAAGTGATGGGCACATTGGGAAAGGGGGAAACACAGCCAAGGGAGGGTCACAAGTGGCAAGTGGAGCAACATTTAGCAGGAGGGTCACAGGGGATAGCCTAGAGTGAGGATGACAGGGGGAAAAGATGCAGCAGCAAGCAAAGAAGTTGAAAGCAGACAAGATCGGCACAGTGATAGTCAATGCATTTGTGGAGGTTGTTTTATTAAAACATATATCTATCCTTGGTTGTTGTTGAGGGGTGACCCTGGGGCTTGGGCTGGTAGTTGGGGTGCTTTGGAATGGGTTTTGGGGATCGGAATGATGTGATACTCTGTCCCTTTCTGGGCTGTGATTCAGGGTGTGATCCGCTTTGTTGTAGCACAGGCCCAGAAGTGGAAATTACACATGTTGTTGCGTTTATGCTGTGTACTGGTTTACCAAGGCAAAGCGGGTTTTCTGCCTTGGTAAGCCAAGCAAGGTGTAAAATGAAGAAATCGAGGTATAGATGCTACGTGATCAATACAGCATAAACTGTGGTGGTCTCCAGAGTGCAGTTAATGCAATCTGGGTAATGGCCCCCCATAGCCTTGTCCTCGGTTGTACATTGTGAAGTTTACTGTAATTCTTAAGTCGTGTAATCTTTAAACTCACAGACAGCTGTGAACTCACTGTTTATTCCAACTGTCTTGGCCCCAGATATGATCTTGCTTGTGATGAGGGACTGTATTTCAAAAATACACAAAAACATCTTTAGGAGTCTTTGTGAGCGAGGAAGCAACAAACTGTTTACAACCTAGCTACTTCACTTACCATAAATATGTGCCCTGGTAAATCAAAACTGATCTCACATAGCTCTGGCCATTGCCAAGTGGACTTAGTTCTGTAATGTCTAATAAGCCTTGAAGTAAACTCCTCCTTTGTGCAAGGGAAACAGAACAAATATGTTTAGCCTGCAACAGACATAGAAGCAGTACAATCTCTGTAATAGCCTCCAAGATACACCAACCCCTGAAAATGTTCACTTTTTTGATGACTCCACTGAGACTTTTTAACACTTTGCTATGCACAACAAATCAACTGCATCCTTGAGTGAAGAAGCCTTTGGGGCACCAATGATACAACCCCCTTGAATCACTAGGATGAAAAAACTTGAAGGTGAAACCTCAAGCGCCCTTCACGAGGGTAGAAGGATGTCTGAGGAAAGACAGAAAACAGATCCTAAGCTTGGCTGTTGCCAGAGAGCAACCGTGTTCTAACCATGGGTGCAAGACATCCTTTTATAACCCCCAACTCACTGGCTATATCTACTGCTTAATTGAAGAATATACGTGTTGGATCCTGCATCACAAAGGGTTGGTGTGAGCACCATGATGCTATGCTCACTAGCATTCAAGTTCAATCCGCATCCCTTCCAGCCTCCTGAGGCTTTGCAGAGTGAATGGGAACAGTAGTACTATTTCTGCATTAACCTGAAGTAAACCAGGAGTACCTCCAAGACACCATAAGGAACTGAAAAGACTCTATTCCACCTTTACCCACCATGGTGCCCTAGAATCTTAAAATCCATTTAAGATACTCGAACTCACGCTGCCACCCAAACAGATTGAGTGCCTATTCTTATTACTAGATTGGCGTGAAATGGGGAGATCACCTGGTCAAGGAGCTTTACATTTGCAGTTTGCAAAATATCCTTACAAGGCATGCTGAAAATTACACCAAACATTTTTCTGTGACTACCACTGACACCATTCCTCCCTACAGATATTTCTTGGACATCTCTTTATAGCCTAAGATTGATTAATTACGACCAAAGGTGAGGCACAGTATATCTGTGTATCCTGTACATACTATGTTGTTAGATCAATATTTGAAACTCAATTCATTCAAGTCCTACATGAATAACCAGTTCATGATACATACCTGGATGGGGCAGTGAAGAACACATCCTGGAACTGATATTTAAGCCTTAGTGGGAAATGTATATGTAAGTACCCTGCAGTTTAAAATATTGTGATGTTTTAATGATGACAGGGACATTTGAATGAAGGGACAATCAAAGGCGTGCGCATTGTCATATCACAGTCATGGATAAACAGAGAAGACCAAGACTGGTCTGATTCTTAGTTCCTTTATTTCTGTTCTTTGTGATCTTTGAAGACGGGTACCACATAAATTAGTGATTCAAGCAGAACATCTAGTCTATAGCCCTCTCCCAAAACAAGCCTCTTTTGGGAATGATTTACAGTAACAAAATAAGAATGCCATTCATGCAATGTTCAGGGTACCTTCTCCTTCCCTACTCCGCTGGAATCAAACACAGATAGTCTCTCTCCTGAGTACACATTGGTGTTCATAATGTTTTGGTTCACAAAAAAAGTTCACACTTGGAAGCTCATCTTATAAACTACAGAGGATTTTAGGGTACATCCCCGACACACACACTCTGTGTGGTGCTCTCTCTCTGGGTTCTTCCAGTTTGCTAGGATCTGGCCACCTATGATCCTTATACCTCTTGCAGGCACTGATGTGTCTTTGCTAGGAGCTGTACATATAATTGGAGACTCTTGAGGTCATGGTGGACTGGGTGTATCGTCCCCATATCTTCAGGCATGAATGAGAGGGTCTTGTCATCTTCTTCTGTTGTGGTCCACATTGCTCCCTCTTCTGATCCTCTTCATTCCTCGACTTATCCCAAACCTCCCCAATACTACACTGCATGCATGTTCGAGCTCCCCTTTGGGTTGCACCCATTCTGATCTGGGGCTCACTTCTACCCTCGTCTTGGGCTACATGTGCCCTCTTGCTCCTTCTTTTTGGTGTAGCTATCACCTTGCTAGCCCTTTGTACTTTTTCCTGATACCCATCATTCTTCTGCTGACTTCCACTTACTACTGCCTGATGATTTCTACGCAGCACCTCTTGATGACTTTCTCCTATCACCACCTGAGGAATTTCTCCTTTCACCTCCTGATGACTTCCACATACCACCACTTGATAACTTCCTCCTGCGACCTCCTGAATATTTTATCCTACTGACTCCAGATGACTTTCTAATGCCACATTCTGAAGGTTTCTGCCCATCTTGTCTCCAACCTCGGCCTCAACTCTTTCATGTATATCTCTAAGTCCCTTTCACAGCTTAATTCCTTAACCCTGAAATCTCACCAAAACCCCTACTGCACCCATTTTCTCCAAACACACAGCCCTTGCCTTCCTGAAACATCCATTTTATTCTCGTGTGCCTCCTCCATTGGGGCAGGTCAACAGTTGAGGGCCTGCAAGTTATTACTGCTTTTATGTGATTTACTATTGAATTGCTTTTTTCCTTTCAGGTGTAGCATATGTCCCAGTTATATAACTTCATGTATGCTGCACCACAGCTTTAAAAAGCTGTCTTGCCTTTTTACATTTCTTGTTTGTGTGTGCATGCATGCACAACCGTGTCCGCAGCCTACAGCAGAGTTGCTTCTGCAGCGTGCCCATGATGAGCATTGCCAGTGCTTCAGAGTTGTTACTATAATTACTGGGGAGGCTGGCCCCTGTGTTTACCTGTGCCCCCTGTCATGCAGAGGGGGTTCACATCTGTTTGAAGTTGTTGGTCCTTGTGCAAAGCCCTTCAAAGGGGAAGTAGATGTGGCAAAGCACAAGGGGTAATCACTCTGAAAGGGGAGGAACCCCTTTCTATGTTGAGACCCTAAAAAGGAGAATGCGGTATCCTCGCCGGTCACCTGACCCTATACCCCGTCCTGAAAACCTAAGAACAAACCAATCTCTAATAAGCTCATGAATTTTGGTCATCTTAACATTTCCTTAGAAAGTATGGAGACGAGGAAGATCCCCAATGATTCACAAGGGAGTCCGAAGATCTGTACTGTGAAGAGGGAGATGTATGGAAGTATGAGCAAATGGTCTGCTGAGAACCACAAGGAACAGTCTAATGGTTACTGGTTTCCAATTGGTCCATCCAGGGTAGAAATAGAGGAGGGAAACCAGGAAGTGTTGTCAAGCCTTCCCTGGAGGAGCAGAAATTGTGCGCTGGAGCAGAAGGGGCTATAGACCACTGCAGTACCCAGAGAGAGGGGGGCCCCTTGATCCCCAGCAGCCTGTGGGGAACTGAGGGAAGCTGGAATATCCCTCACTGGAGGAACCAAGAAGACAAGTGTACCTCTCAGAAAGGGGGAAACACTGGAGCACCAGCAGTGTGCATGGGACTGAGGGAAACAGGAGAATCCCTCACTGAAGAGAGCAGCTGGGGAGCTGCCGAAGTAAGACCAGAGAACCATGGGGAAACCGCAGAAGCTTACCAGTGTTGCTGAGGAACGGGACCCTCGTGGACCAAGTGCAACGGTACACAAAGGGGGACCGGGAAGGCACAGGGAGACCCCAAAGTGTCCCGAAAGTGTAGGGACCCATTGATGTCTAAGGAAGCACACAACCAATGTGCTGAGCTAAAAGACAAACCTGAGAGAAAGGTCTGGAACCCGTATGAAACTGGGGAAGCCATTCAATACTACAGAAGTTTGCAGGGCCCATTGAAGTCTAAGGAAGTAATGCTGAAGAAGTAGAAGCAGCCGAAGTAGAAGACATTTGTAAAGCACGAAGAAGCCGTCTGGGACTCGCACCCATTTGAAGAGTGCAGCATGCCGAATCTTCATAGCCACAGTACCTGGCAGGGTAGTGTACCAGGTTGGTTGTGGTATCAACGGCAGTGGATTGTCCAGGGGAGGAGAGTCAATCCCCTTGGGGTTAAAACCTTTAGGAAACAAGCCAAGAGGAGGGAGACACCCTCTTCACCAGTGTTTATTTGTGAGAATTAAAAAGTCCCTCATTGACCATGCAGAGGACATAACACTCTGGGAGTAACACCGTCTGTGGGAACGTTTGTGTGGCAACAAACCAGGGGAAGGGAATCATCCCACCTGTTTTAACTGGAGCTTTAAGACTTGGCAAACTATCAGGAAGAGGGAGGCACTCCTGAACTTTAGTTTTGGATCTTCTTTTGGCACCCCATTTTTGGAACTTTGTTTTCTTTGGAGAAATACCTTTTTTCACGTTATCCTGAGTTACGAGTGTAAGGGATGGAAATAGGTTTGGTCTTAGGACGGTGGATACATTTTGATTTGGACACCCTGACAAAGACAGTAGTAGTTTGGGTTAAGGTAGGGAAACCCCTCTTAGCTTTAGGGCAAGTTATGAGGTTCCTCAACCCCTTTTTACTTTCAATAAAGGTTTGTAACAATCAAAATGACACCTTTGTGTCGGTATCATGCTTCTGATTCCTTACATAGTTCTTTAGCTGCTATGTGACTATCTCCAGGTCACTGATGGGGGCTATGTTAGGGTGGCCAGGGAATCATCCCAATACCACCTGCAGCTCCATCATCCACTAGATGAGGGATGATCCCAGCCACCTTTGTCAACTCACTAGATGTCTGTCCCTAAAGAAAGGCAGGGGACATTGTTGCAGAGTCAAACCAAAAAGGCTGAAATTGGTAAGAATGTGGGTGTGGGGGGGTCTTTGTTTGTTCGTGCATTTATATAGTGCTACAAACCCTTGGGTATCTGAGCGCTGCTTATTTCCCACGGGGTGTGGTGCTCATTTATTGACCTCAGAAGGATGAATGGCTGAGTTTGGCTCTGCTGGGATTTGAACCTGTGTCAGCAGGTTCTGCACGCATGTCAAAGCGAGCACTCTACTCGCTGTGCTATCTGACCGCTGTGCTATTAGTACCAAATCTTGTTTGTAGTTTCAGTTTGCCAGATCCTGTAAGAGAAGCAGAAAGTAATGTTCAAAGGAGTAGGAGTAAAGATAAAGGAGGAAAGAAAAGTGTTTTCAACCACCAGAACACTGTGGGCCTCATTACGCATTTGACAGTAGTGGTAAAATATCCAGTATTGCAGAGTACTGAATGGTTCACCAGTCTTCTGAACTGAAATGATCCAAAACTGCCTACTTTTTTGTGGGTAAAAATTTCTCCACACAAAAGCAGTAGCAGATGCGATATTACGATTATCCTACCCATAAATAAGAGCCAGCAAATTTCATTAGAGCATACAATTTCAGGCAATTAATTCACCAGAAAAATTGGAGGTCCTTAATAGAGCATATTAGATCTATGCAGATCTATTGTCCCACTGCGCATGGTGTCATCTAAAGATTTCAAGATAGTGGATCAGTTAGTGACTCCAATGATGGTGACCACAAATGTGTGGTGTGTTGATACTGTCACTTTGGAGTATATTCTTATTCATTGCGACCTCTTTGTTAAGCTGGGTTACACGTGTAAGGAAACATCTATGCATAAAGTAAAGAATCAGATGCAACCCAACGTCCCTAGGCTAAATAAAGATCTTCAGCCTGTTGGGGTTGACAACTTTCGAGCGTCCAAAGTACCCTTGGTCCCTACTACACCAAAGATTACACATACGGTACAATCAGAGATAGAGGGATTAGTGTCTGATGGTTATTGGCAATGGCTACCGTTAACATTTAAACCCCATTTTGAACAGCGATCTTGATGACATCGATGTGATATTATCATGGAACACTAGGGGGAATCTACACTATACAGGAGATGATGGGTTATTAGCCAATCTTCATCATTTTTGTATGGTTGGACTCCAGGAAACTTGGCTTTACAAACAACGTGATGTCGATGGGTGGTGTACCATTCAAAGCTTGGCAACAAAGGGACCTAGAGGTCGCCCTAAAGGGGGATTGCTAACTGCTATTAGACATCCGTGGACAGGTTGTAATACTACTTGGTCCACTGCGATGGTGCTGGCAGTGCTGGTTAGGCTTAATCAACCTCTTTTTCTGACACTGTTATTAGTTAGCATATATAATCCTCCCAATGGTGTCTGTAATAATATGTATCTTGTTACTGTCTCTAGAATTTTAGAGGAAACTGATCCTAGCATGCCATTTATGATTGTCGGGGACTTTAACGCCAAGATAGTGCTTCCTGACAACCAAGATACAGACAGGCAGAGCTCCAGACCCATAGAACATGGTTTCTCTAATACCAATTGAGAATGTGTTAGTGGTGTTAGTTTATCGACAATTGACTGCATGGTGGTGAATGAAATAGCCAACACCTTGGTTATTGATATGGCTGTGGGATGCAGAGAGGAAAGTGATCATCCTTCCCTATACCTGTTGATGACCAACACCAAGGAAAAGGAAATATACCAACTTAATGGTAACATAGGTACTAATAATGCAGCCAACCGTATTATATGGAAACCTAATAAATTAGAAAAAGCCAAGAGGTGGCTGAACATGAATTAACACTTTTTATAGAACAGCTGATAAATACAGCTGATGAGAGCTCTAACGGAATAATCACCAAATTTGAATATCTGGTCAATATGATTTAAAAAGTTTAAATCCAAAAACAGAAGTATGTAAGCACCAGTGAAAGATGGAATCTTTCCCATGGTAAAAAAAAATCCCTTTGATTGGACCATTCACAAAGCTAAACAACAACTAAGGCATTCAATTAAAGAACTAAAAAACACGAAAAAAGATTGATGCCACCATGCAGATAAGATTGGTAAAAAAATAATATGCAAGCTGGCTTCGCCATTACCAAGTACATAATGCTGAGGAGACATGGCGTGCTATTGCTTACTGTGTCCAGAACAACAATCACCAGGGAATGTGGGCAGTCATGAATGATACCAAAAGGGAAACCCTACCTATAAATAGTGTAGCAGAAAGTGATGGATTGCCCATGTAAAAAAGACACTTGGTACACAGGTGGTAAAGGAAGAGATGATATGTGTTGAGGCGACAAGGTAGCATGGTAGCTATACTGTAGAAAGTTTAAAGAAATTGATAGCACAACTACATACCTCTAGAGCGACCAGCCCTGATGGGACTTGTAATGCGCTTCTCTGGTTGTCTCCAGGGAAATGGGCAATTGCGTAGTTTACTCTGTTTCGCTGGATAGGAAAATTTGGTATAATAGCCAATTCATGGCAAGAAAGCATGATCTTGCCTGTACATAAGAAAGGTGAATGGAAAGATCCCAATAATTATGGAATGCTCGCCCTGTTCGATATTCCTGCTAAATTATTTGCAAAAGTTTTGTTGATTGAATTGAATGAATGGATAGTAGATCACCACATTCTACCAACTAATCAATCTGGTTTTAGAGCCCAATCCTCCACCATCTACAATATCACCAATCTAGTGTCTGCAGTAGAGTACTCCTGGGCTGTCCGGAAATTACCTGTGTATGCTGTATTTATAGATTTTACTGCACCATTTGACACCATAGTGCGTGAAAGGCTATGGACTAAACTAAAGAAATGGGGAATACCTTCAGGCTTAGTAAAGATGATTCAACATTTATATACTGATACTTTAGTTAGAATCCACCTAGATGGGGAAGGTAAACTATCTGAATTGATCCCTACACTGCGAGGAGTCAAGCAGGGCTGTACATTAGCCGCGACTTTATTTAATCTCTATCTTGCAGATTTTTCAGAAGAGCTATGTGCCATCTCTGCTGATGATATAAAGAGCACCAATTTAAGGCTGGGATGGTTGGGCTATGCTGACGACCTCTTGTTGCTGGATTATACCCCGAATGGTTTACAAAATAAATGTAATTCTTTAGAGCTGTTCGCAACAACAAATGGTTTAGAAATAAACACTGGTAAAACCAAGGTGATGGCATTCCTAGGTAAAGTTAAACATTCCCGATCTAATAATTAAAATGGTTTATCAATAAGAAACAAATTGAAACTGTGGAATGTTACAAATATCTAGGGGTGATCATAGATCATAAACTTACCTGGAAACAACATTGGTCTGAAACAAAATTGAAATGTACAAGAATTGCTGGAGCACTAAGTCACTTTATTGGAAGGCAAGGGGGATTTTCCGTTAACACTGTATTACTGTTGTACTCTACTAAAATTGTAGCTTGTCTTCTGTTTGCTGCAGAGATTTGGGGAATTAATTTTAAATATGATCTCAACAAGTTTGAAGGGAAGATTTTAAGATGGTTATTTAGAATGCTGAAATTTTTATCATGTGAATACATTTTATTGGAGTGAAATTTAAAATATGCCAGCGACATTTTAGAATATAAAATGGGCATGATATATATGAAATTGTGCTCCCTTAACAATAATATTTTTATAGTTGAATTGATGAAAGTTTTTAATGAGATAGATAACCATCATAATTTAAGGGCGGTTAACTCACTATGTATGACATACGTTAGATGAGCTAAAGATAATGCTCCTATATGGCTTTACTAATCTTATTCTAAAGTTAAATGTTTACTCAAAATGTCAATCTATACTTATGCCAAAGAGCGAGAAATTATTAATTTAGCTACTAAGACTCACGGTGGTTTATTCCTAGAATACTGGTCTGTTGACACAAAAAGACCTAAATATCAAAGTGCATTTCCGTATTGTATTATCATTAGGTGCTGTCTACTCTTAAATTTAATAAGCAAGATAGAATGGAAATATTGGGAGCCAAACTTGGGATTGTAAGAAATTTGAGACTAGCTAGATTGTGTGGTACTGAGACTATTAAAGCTGCCCAACATCTCATGTGCCACCATGAAAGTCTTAATCAGTTACGTAACAATTAATTGAAAAGGTGCAGCAATGCTTGTAAAATGGAATATATAGATGTGCTTTGGCAAATCTTGTTAGAGGGCAATGACATGAATCTTATCTTCCACATGATGAAATTGTATGAGCTTATTTTAACCATTTTAAGGGAATTGACTTTTGGTATTACGGTTTTATAAATTATATATTTCATGTGAGTTTTAGCTATGTATTGAGTGTATTTTTAGAATGTGATATGGTGATATATGTAAAGCCTTGTTGGCTATATGCATGTTAAACAATAAATAAAAAATGAAATAAATAAACAATTAATCATCAATGAATTGTGGGCAGGATCAATGTTTTGGAGACAGGTTCAAGAAAAACAACATTAGGCTTTGGGGCTTGGATGAAAACACTGGACCAGGCAATGTGCAAGCATTTGTGGCATAGCCGGAACCTGCAGCAAAGGTTTGTTAAGTTTTTTTCCCTCTTGTAATCTTCGCTCAGACCATTTCCTCCTCCGTGTTCCTCGAGTGGTCAGGAGCACTATTGGTGGCCGGGCATTTTCGTGGCTGCTTTGGTCCTTTGGAACTCCCTCACGCTTTCTCTGAGGGCCACTGCTGACCACCTGTCTTTCAGAAAGAAACTGAAGACCTTTTTATTTATTTAGTTAGTGGTTTCTGTAGCCCCTCTAGTCGTGGGTACCTTCCGGTGGATAGCGGACCTCCAGCACCAAGATGCTCTTGGGTCTTTGCTGTGCTCAGTACATTTCCTTAACATTCACCATAACATAACAAAACATAGCTGGCCTCTATTGATCGACAACTTGACACGTTTTTCTGACTATGGGATTAATTTCCTATGGACAAAACACAATCTGTGTCCTATGCAATACTTAACTGTCCTAATGTCAATCGATTCTTGTTTGTCTTCCATCGTATGTTATTTCATGATGGGTTAACTGTGATGGTAGTTTTGTATGTGTATCCTAAACAACATGTGTTTTCTTTTGTTACAACATATGTTCATTTTAATTAAACATCTATTGTCTTTGTTGAATGTTACTTGGTACATTTAGTGTTGGTGGATTAAGACCACCTCTGATGCACCTTGTGTCTCTTAGAGATGTCACTGAGTCTCTGCAACCAGCAGGAGATAGTAGTAGAGTTCCTCTTCAGTAGGAGGTACCGCCAAATTCGTTTTTGAACCCTAGTATCCACAGATGGTTTAAGAGGACTCTCTCATCTCCCTCTTCTAGGCTCCTGATCTCCATCTTCACCACCTCTCTACTGCTGCTCTTGTCCTGCTTCTCCTCAATGCTATGTCACATACTTGTTCCTCCTTCCACCGGGTGCTTGACCCCTTCAGATCGGGGTCTCACCATTGCTCGCTGTCTTAGACCAAGTTTCCCCTCTTGTGCCTTCCAGATCTTGCAAGCTAAGAACTTGCAAGCCTCTCATATTGACTCCTACTCTTCTCCACTAATCTCTTCCTCTCCTGATTTCTCAAACCTGCCCCCTCCCAATGTTTTCAACCCACTTCCTCCATATCTTTTAAGCCAACCTTCTGCATATCTCTTAAGAATAACTTTCTTGAAATATATCCCATTAAATTTCCACCAGATGTCTTACACCAACCTCCTCAGGATCCCTCCAACAAACCTTCAGCCGTCTCCAACCAACAGCCCCCTGATTTGTCCCCACCTTTGTCTTCCACATACTCCTTTCCCCCTCCAAATTCCGTCCTTGCCCAGCAACTATCTGCTGACAGCTACTACTCCAAACACTTACACTGCCAGACTAGTAGTATGACTTTATATAACCCCAAACAGCTTCTCTCTATCAGGATTGGGCTTTCTGCACTTGGGGACGTGAATGAGTGAAGGGTTATGATTGTCCATGCTTAATACATGTTCTTGTGTGTGCATGGGTCAGACCAGGCATTTAGGAGGTGTAAGAAACTCTTGGTGGCAACAGTAACGACAGATACAAGTGATCACAGTTCAAGGGTGTTTATTAAACTGCAAATGCAGGGAGGAAAAATGCCTAACCTAAACCTAACTCTAAGATGGGAGCAAGCATCGATCATCAAATGAAAAATAAGGCAGTCCGTGTGGCGTTGTGTCAAAATAAAAAAATCCTAAACTAAACAAAAACCTATTGCCAATTCTTCACAGCTAATTACCGAAAGAGTGTGGGATAGGGTTTCAATAAAGAAAGAAGTATTAACAAATAATACGTTAGGATGTGATTGCCAGGGTTCTTCCTTCCCCACGTTTTGAGCATGGGACAAGGCGGATTTCCTGAGCTCAGCACACGCTGAAGCTTTCCCAGCACGAGCCGACAGTTCAGCACCAGCTATCAGGTTCTTCGATGGTTAAGTCTCTTTTAACAAAAGTCTCTTGTCATCATGGGCCTGATGCTTTCAACAAACAAACATAAACTTCTGTTTCAAGTATACTTCAGGTGATGGCTTCACCCCTGGGGCCCCCTCTTCTGGGTGTAGACCCCTCACAAATCGTATTCCACAAATCAACTCAACAGTTCTTTCTCAATGAACTTTGGGTGATGACTCTTCACCCCTGGATCTCCCTCGGCTGGACTCGGACACAAATGACAAGGGGGACAGTTCATTTCCCATTATCTTGCAATAGCTCCTGCCTTCACGAATCGTAATGTCTTTTTAAACAGTAGCACAGGATTCACCCCTGTATGTCGGTCTTCCTCTGCTGGGTTCACTCTGGCCACCTTTTGCAAAACAATGTACTGTGGGCATCCCTCGGTAGGGTTCACTTCTGTTTTTACACTATTCATAGGGATTTCAGGCTTCGCCCCTTTCACGTTAGCATCCCTCTGTCAGGTTCACCCTTGCCAACCTTTAGGAAAAAGTTCACAATGGGACTTTAGACTTTGCCGTTTCTCGTTAGCATGCCTCTGCTGGGTTCACTCTTGCTAACCTTTCAAAACACTCTGTTCATGCGCTCACTTCACCAAGAGGGATTCATTTCCCTTAGCTTCTCAATCATCTGTTGGTCAAAGAATTTCGATGATACAGAGGATTTTACAAGACCACTGTATGACCACTTTGACCTCTTCTTGCCTTTTCCCAAGGCCTTCTAGTTACGGTAGTTTCTACCATTGAGTAATCGGCCAGAGTTCCTGCGTGAGCACCCATGTGGTGCCAGACTCCTCAGTTGTTGGTTTCCCCCCTCTTTTCTCCATACCTTCTTTATGATTTTCAAAGTTCAAATTAGCCATTGGCTAGTTTTTGCTAACACAGTTCCGTTTGTTATCAACTCTCCTTTCGACTCACCGGCTGTGATGAAGTGCTTTGCTTTCTTTCTTCTAGGAGTCAAGGTTGATACCACAGAGACAAGTCTCTCGCCCCGGCTTGGTAATCAACGAAGGAGGGTCTTGTGTACCATTGACATCTGTTGCAATACATGCTGGCTATTGTTCGCAGACTTATGCTTCCTTCTGCAGAGGTTTTACAGGCCTTGGTCCGAAAGGGCAAGGTTGACTCTTGCCTTATTACCCCACTCGCTCTGCGCCGTCTTTGTCCTCCTCTTGAACTACCGTGCAGAGTTAGCCCTTCCGTCATGCGGTCTGCCTTGCTCGTCCTGTGCTTTTGTGCTCTACCTTTTATCCCTGTGGGGAAGGGAAAAGGCTGTCAGGTGTGTGTGATTCTGATCAATTGCTTGACTTTGCCTGACCCTTGTAGTGGGACATGTCAGGTAAACGGCTCTGGTGTTAGTTCGTTGTCTTTCGTGTTGTGCGAAAGTGTTCGTGTGGAAAAAGGGGGACTATTGTTTTGGAATATCCTAAGTGTTAGGATGGGGAAAAGGTTTTGGAAGAAGGGGGATACCTCGTCTCACCTGTCAGTGTCCCACTCCCGCTCCCCAAGGAACCCCTATCCAGGTGATCCTCCCTCACTAGTCCACCCCCAGGAACTGGATCCAATAGTGATGGCCATATGCTGGCCACCTGGAGGCCAGATCCCCGGGCACTAGCCAGGGAGACACAGAGGCTAATCCACCATGTTGGACCTTACTGTCAGTGCTTACCTGGCTACTCTCTCCTTAGGCTGTCTAGAGTGTGTCTTGTCTTTTGTTTGCCAGAGACAGAGTCAGAGTCACAGAAAATGCAATCCTGTGAGGGTAGCTCATGGGCAATGTGCTTCCCATGGAAACAAGATGATAACATAGGAAATGGGTTTGATCTTCAGTCAGAACAGAAGGCAGCGGAGTCCTGAATTAAGTGTGATATAAATCGCCTATGAATAAGTCTTTGCTACTGCTGGTGCAAGAATCAGCTGCTAGTCAGAAGCATAAAATCACTTACATATGTACTGCCATGTCCCTACAGGAACTCTCTGGACTAGCACTGCGGGGAAATACACATTGTGTTTGTGTCTGCAGCAGATGTCCTGAATGAGTATTGCAGGAGTACCTCTGTCATTGGAGCCAACTCGCTTGCCCAAGTAATCTGAGAAAATCTGATATGCCTCAGAAGTCTGAGCAGACAACCAGCACAAGCATCACAAGAAAATGTGTTACGCGTCTGATGCCAAGTAAGTTTGCTAAGCGAGCACCAGAGGAATATGCAATGTGCTTCTGGTGCCAGAGCAAGTGGTCAAAGAAAATTCAATATATTTATATTTAAAATGTATAAAGTGCAACTAAGGCCCAGAAGGGCACCTAGGCGCTAAAAGGAGCGGATGGAGCAGACTCAGAGTACTAGATTCCAACAGATTAACAGGAGGGAAGGAAGCGATTGAACAGATGTGTTTTCAAGGCTTTCCTAAAAATAGAGTAGTCAGGCAGAGTCCTTAGATCAACAGGGAGAAAAGGATTGACTAAACGTTTCCCACAAAATTTGGGAATCATGAGAAGCTGATGCGAGTTAGAGCACACATTTCTAGCTGGGCAATATTATTGCAGTTTATCAAAAAATGAGGGCCTACATTGTAGAACTCTCTATGTACTACACATAAAATCTTAAACTCTATGCGGGCCGCCAGAGGAAGCCAGTGCAAATGATGTAACAATGGCAGAGAAGGAGTCAAGCGTGGTGCCCCAAATGCCAGACGAGCCGCAGCGTTCTGCAAAACTTGCATCCGCTGGATCTGGTACTTGGGTTGACCCAGATAAACGCCATTACAATAGTCTAGTGAACTAATTACAGTAGATGTCACCAGGGTTATTCGATTTTCAGTGGGGAACAGGGGGAGACTTTTCCTAAGAGCCTTCAATCTCCCAAACCCGGCACTGCAGATGGCAGAGCTCTGGACCTCTTGGGACCCATTGGGGAGAAGTTTGACTCCAAGACTCTTCACAGAAGAGTCCCAAGAAGCCCAGAGCTCTGCCATCTGCACTGCCGGGTTTGGGAGATTGAAGGCTCTTAGGATAATTCTCCCCCTGCTCGCCGCTGAAAATCAAATAACTCTGGTGACATCTACTGTAATTAGTTCAAGGGAGGGGACAGAGGCCAAGGGAGTCTGGCCAATAATGAGAGGTCCAAAGGTGGTCTCTCTCCTGAGGGCCCACCACCAGCCCCTCAGTCTTACTGACATTTAATTGTAGCCAGTTGGCTGCCATCCAGATTCCCACTTTCTCGAGACAGTTTTGCTGCCTTTCAGGGTGAATTCGCCTGCGGGGAGTCGAGGCAGAATATAAGCTGTGTATCATCTGCATAGGAGTAAAAAAGAACTCCACATGCGGTGATAAGGTCAGCCAAAAGCCGTACATGACGATTGAAAAGAAAGGAAGAAAGAGCTGAAGGACTCCACAGAGTAGCTCTACCCGAGAGGAATGACAGGCCTGAAAAGAAACATTTTGAGAACGGCCCATCAGAAAGGAGCAGTGTGCCTCTGATGGCCGAACGTGCTCATTGTGCAAGCACTGGAGAAAAATGAAGTGTATCTCTGATGTCCAATTGGATGTTCGCTACCCACATTAAAGGGATGTACTCCATGATTTCACGAACTACTCTTCTGCAGAAAGGGGATGGTGAAAGCCTTGTACTATGGGTTACCTATTATTTCATATCCTCAAATGTGGGGGTTATAATCCTTAAAAGAACTGTGTTCTTCAATACTTTCATGTGATGAGGAATAAGTGGGAATGACCAGGGGATTCTCACTGTACACCCCCCCTCCGCCCCAGGCACCTCATCCACCAGCTTGTGGAATCACCCGTCCCTTTTGGTCACCTCGCTAGATGTCCACAGAGCTACACAGAGAACATCATCACACATGCCTAGAACCATTCACATTGCTGCTCTTTGACATGTCTTATATACCAGTTGATATTGTAATCAACAGTTCACATGGTACACCCCACTTAGATGTTGGTGGCAGGTGAAACCTCAAGGACTATTCTCACAAAAATACATAATTCCATCAGTAATGAGAGGAGAGTCGATTAATTAATTTCAAGTAATTTTCTGACATAAGCATAGCATATCATACATTTCTCTTAAAGCTGGAGGAAGACAATTTCAGAGTCCAGTGGCTTAACCACCAAACCCCCCTCTAACTGTACTAGCAAGTCGAAATGCTGGAGTTTTAAGCAATTTATCAGTGTAAGTGTGACTACCACAATTCAATTTCTCTACCAGAAGAAGCTGTTAAGCTCAAAAGTTGCCTTGTGCACTAATCAGAGTGCCTTAAACCTTATTCTGGATTTAAATCGCAATCGTTGTACACTTCGCAACTTACATAGGGCACAAACAGGGAGATCCAAATATACTGAAATTCAGTGGTTGATGCTATAAGCATTGACATTGGCATTCTTCACACTCAGGAACTCAACTTCAACAAACTAACCATCAGAAAATAAGAGAAGATTTGGGGAAAATCCTGCAGTGCATCTGACCTCATCCTGCTCAAGGAACTCTGTGCTACACACAAACGACTGATCACCCCTAGCAAGGCCAACTACTACTAAAACACCATATACAAGGCCAATAATGAAAGCAGTATTACTGAAGGGAAACCTAGAATGTTGAGTACTTGGGATTATAACTAGACACTATAACACAATTGTACCCAACCTTTCCACCAATGAATTTTGATTATGTATCCAGCGATTTTTCATCTGCCTTCTATGCTCATAAATTTACTGGGATAAAATGCTATCCGCCACTCTTTTCTTTCTTTCTTTTGATTCTTTTTTTACTTGTTTATTCGGATCCCTGTATTGTAATTCATTTTCATTATTTATCAACACAATATTAACCTTATTAACCTTTTGACTATGCTAAAAGAAACATAACATCGATAATATATTCATAACAGACCAAGACATTCAAAACCTCACGTGCTGAAAGTGTACCATTACACTCCCAAATCAGTATGCATATTTATGTACAACTACATAATTAATTTACTTGATATTGAGCATTTCATGTTGGTACATGGTTATAATTGCACAATGGAAACACTATGCCATGCGTTCAAAATACATTATTCTACTCCAGGTCTACGTCTCCAACGTATGGAACACGGATGTTATTGTCCCTAATCTACATGAGCCGGAAAAATACAACGCCTGCTCATATTGCGACATTTCGGCGGCACTACTGTCTAGGCACCTTCCTCAGGACCTTCCCATGAATTGAACTCTGGAAAAACAACAAATAAAACAATGTATTACGATCTACGAGTCAGAATGCTAATGTCCCTAACTAAAAACCTAATTAAAAACCGATTCACTGACCTGGCACCATGCTATTTCCTCTGTCCCACTTGCATCCAGCGGTCTGAAGCACCCTCAGGACACTGTACGTTTGATTGTTCATCTTACATATGCTGTAACGAGAGAGATGGACTTGTGAATTAATGTGTTTGTAAAATACATTTAGACTAAGGTCATTATGCAAAATTGCAGGTGAAATTGCCGTCCTACCCGCATTGGACCAATCGACCGGCTCAAATTTCAGTATTTCTTTTAGGCACTAAGAAAATTCTGTCAGGACATGTGTAGACTTTCAAGTGTCAATGCCTTATGATAGCCCACCTTTGAGTTTTAAGCATCAACGGAGCAAAAAACATAATCATGGCTGCCGAATCGACTGGTTCCTGTTGCATCTGTGGCCGCTGCCGCTGGTGACGTATATTCGTTTGTTGGCCTCTTCCTCATTTAATAATGAAGCACAGCCATCTTCAGAGGCATGAAACACTGCATCAACCCTCTGTCTGGCCCACCTGTACCGTATTATGTCAAGAAATCTGCCGTCATCAACTCTTTCCTCATCTACAAGATCCATGTGATCCGCTAAAACACATAGACACCAACGCTACAGCTGACACCTTTGAAAAACCATTGGGTGTTTCACTGCCTAAACCACAGGGATCCCTTACTCAGGTGGCCAGGACAAGGCCATCACTTTTGGATTCAGACCCTGTGGGTGGACAAGTGCAGGAGGATCACCTGGGTGAGGGATCACTGGGGAGTGGGGTCGGAACGCCCAATGGTGAGAAATGGTGTCTACCGTTTCCAAATACCCCTGTCCCATCCTATTCTATAGGATATTACAACTTCCCAGATCCCCCCTTTCCTACACAAGCACTGACCCGAGGACAAAGAGGTCTGAGGCTGAAAGGACCCATGCAATATATTGGACATGTCCCACTTATAAGACCAGGCAGGGTCAGGCACTTGATCTGGTCCTATTAGCTCTCCCCACATGGTTAAAAGGTGGAACACTGAGACACACTCTGAGCAAGGCGATGCACAAGTAGGAGCTGTTCTTCCAGGGCGATGGCGAACCAGGTGGAGAAGAGTGAACCGAGGTACAGAGAAAGCTTGGACATCCTGGCGAGAGATTGTGACCTTCCGAAGAACCTTGAAAGTTGCTCAAGGAAGCCCAGTCAGAGAGAAGAGACCAATCTCTTTTATGTTTCAAGGATACCAGCCACCCTTCCAGGTGAACAGCAGAATTGGGGAGGTGCACTTGCAGTTGTGGTATCACCTTTCACTTCAGGATCAAAGCTGCGAAAGACGATAATGAATTAACACAGCCGGTGAGTTGATGAAAGCAATGAAAGTTCAGTCTGTGTTAAATGAAACTTGATGGCAACATCATCAGATGATTTAAGCTTGTGCAAGTATCGATAAGACGCGAGAGAAAGCAAAGCATTTAAAAGAACTGTAAATTAAAGATACAAACTAACAGAGTGGTCCAGCGAAAGAAAATTGACCAGTAGAAAGCCTCTGGGAAATGTCTGATGCCGTAGAAGCGATGGGAAGAGAAAGAAACTGGGATGCAAGATTTGAACTGTTGTTAGGTTTGATCCCGGCAGAGGGAAACCTGGCCGTGAGAGATGTCTTTGAACTGTAAGGTGTGATCCCGGCAGAGGGAAACCTGGATATGAGAGATATCTTTGAACTTTGAAATAAGTATTGTGGTCGAAACTACATATACCAAGAGGCCTTGGTGTAGGAGAGAAAAAGTGGCCTTTGGGAAAAGAAGGTTGAAGTGGTCATGCCGAGGAAAGAGCAAAAGCCTTGCAGTTTCAAAAGTCTTCGACAGCAGAAGCAAAGTGAAAGGAGGCTTGAGCCTGAAGGAGGGAAGCCTATGAAAGTGTGATTGAAGATTGGGGAAGGGAAACCCCACACAATTGTGATTGAAAGTTTTGAGCTCGGCAGAGGGAAACCTGTACTGAATTGTGGTAATCAAAAGGAAATAAGCTTTTGTTGAACTGCATTACAAGCTAAAAGGTGACCTGGGCTGGAGTGAGAGAAAGCCGAGGGTTCAGCAGATACACTAGTGACTTTTCATGGAAGGCCAAGTAGGCCCTGGTCCATGAAAAAGAAAAACGGAATCCTGTGTCCGAAGCCAGAGTGTGTCGCAAGGTCCAAGTGTGCCACCTTACACTGTCCTATAAAACGTGGGGAAGCGAGTTTACTCAGCCATACTGACATTTATTTTGAACACTGATTTCCCTTTTTGCATTACACATTCCCTTTACAAATGCCTTGAATTAGAATGAGGGCAGGCATTAGGTTTATTAGTATAGGCCATTTTATTTTGACTAAGAACTGTCTACGACTGTCTTTTTTCTGTTTCACTGATGGTCGAGAATACTCCCATTTTAGTTATAGGGCAAGATAGGAGTTTCCCAACCCCTTTTAAACCATCAATAAAGGTTTTGAAACTTGCAGGTCTTTTGTCAGTGTCTACTTGTGATACCATGCCTCCCTCACACACCACACTAGACATCCCATCTCCTAAAATAAAAACTACATGTACAACTTTCAAGACACTCACTATGGAAGGCCTCACTGCAATTCTAGCAACATCCTCCATTGAAGACATACACAGGCTCAAGGCCTACCTCTCATTGATCCAGTCATGGATGCCTATTGCTTACCTGAAGCTCAACCCATACAAGGCAGAATTACTACTGCTGACCAACAACATTGAACACCCAAACCCACGCTGTGCACCTCGAGGGCTTCACACCCCAGCTGGCCACATGCGCCAAGTCACTTGGCTTTGACATTGACAGTCACCTGTCCTTCAAACAGCACACAGCAATGAAGACACAAACAACCCAGTACCAACTTTCTCTCCTGTGGAAAATCATGCCCTTCATTCCAGAAAACAAATTGAGATCTGCTATCCAGGCCTTGGTCCTCTCCCACCTGGATGGTAGCAATGACCTCTTGGAAGGCCTTCCGATTACTACCCTGGCTCCCCTGAGATGTGTCCTGCATGCTGCAGCACAACTCATCAAAGGACTCCACAAATTTGACCAAATCACCCCAACCCTTCATAGAACTGCACTGGCTCCCGCTGTAAGCCTGTATCATCTTCATCCCCAAAAAACCCTCTGATCTATACAGATGCCTCTGATGAAATAAGAATAAATCACTAGATTGTGACACATATGTGTGTTATTTCTGTATGGGAGACACAATATTAACAACCTTTATATGGAGGATTAGAAAAACCAAGATTACTTCTCCCTTCCAGATAATAGAAAACGGGAAAACATTGCTAGAGAAAATGAATACATTTGAAACAGCAAATGATTTGCCAACAACTAAACACAGGTGAATTTCAAAACAGTCACTAAGTAATTTGAGAGTCAGCGCGGATTCCATATTAACGCCAGCATGGGTTACTCTAGTTAATTAATTAAATACTGTGCCTTTGTTTCAAACTAGATGGACACCCAGTTTGAATTACCAAGAGGATGCAAATGTTTTTTTTGTGACGAAAGGTATTTATTACTGAAGGATATTTTAAAATATTTTTTAGACTATGCCTAATTCATTTAGACTAACATACTATTAATGCATCACCTGTGGTTTCCTTCAAAAAGATTGTGCTTTGTGTTTTTTTTGACACAGTTATAAAAATGTAAGTATTCACCTACTGAATGAAAGTCCTTGTTTTGTCATAAACACCCAGTATTTAATGATGTTAATACTCCTGATGAATGTTCAATATTTATTACATTAGAGAACTGAAACATTTACATGTAAAGTGGCGATCAATGACATATACGACAATATTTCTGAGAATACAGATCATTTTTGTGAAAAACATGTGTTTCATTGAGAAGAGAGAAACAACGTTTATGATGATCAATTAATACCATATTTTGTGACAAATAGAATGTAATAATAATAAGGAAAAATGTGTTTTGCCATTTGTAGTGCGATCAACAAGTCACCTTGTTGACTCTTTATGGATTAATATAAGATGTTACTGTACAAATCTGTATATAAACATGAAGCTTTTCCAGGAAGAAAGGTGATATCTTTTTTGTTAGATATATATTTTTCGTATGCATAGTGTGAATTTTCTATATGGATTAAATTGAATAACAATATTTTTAGAAAATTAGAAAATAGTGAATGGAGGACAAATTATTGGAAATCATCTGCACCTGAGTTCAATCACTTGTAGGAAACCTGCAGTGCTTTGCTTTCCTATGGTAGGCATGTGGTAAGAGTATTGCCTCGGGAGACACACCTGAATCCCCTTCTACTGGATCAAAGATGGAGGCGGGGTCAGGGCCCTATAAAAGAAAGGGCCTGTCTCATAATGCTGTGGGAGCTTGGGGAAGAAGTTCATTTGGAGATGACTGGGTATTACAGATGAAGGAGCTGAATCTGGTGCAGGAGGCCCGTGAACTGCTATGTAATAAATGTGTTGGAAGGGCAGCAGTGTTTGCGGACATAGTTGAGCACAAAGGACTACAATGCATTGTGATTAGAAAGCAGCAGGGCACAAACGGCATTGCAGAGATGGGAGCTTAGAGGGACTTAAAGCAGGTGACTAGATGGGCTGAGGATGTGAATGCAAAACATGATACATGTGACCAAATGAAGCAGAGATAGACAACGCTTTCATGATACAATGTTGCATGTACAAGGTTTTGGGAACCACTATGTTGCTCATGCAATCAACTACTCATTGTTCGTAAGAATAATGAAAAAGCTATAAAAAGGCAGGCACGTCATTTGGGGGTCACTAGGAGTCGCAGCTGCGACCCCTGCTGTCTCCCTTGCTACCCCAGGCCCCAATAAAATGTTTCTTTTATTTTTTAGATGTCTCTGTGTGGCCTTCGAGTATACAGCTCATGTTACATTTTTCATCATCACAGGCTATATGATCTATTTCGGAAAGATGGTGTATGCATGAAATGTGTTGCACATCACTTTGTTCCCCTGCCAATGTTGAAGATATTTGCTTTGATTGAAATGTTCTAATCTTTGCACGGATTGATATAAACAGATTTATTTCATCCCAATTATGGGTGTTGTCCTTTTAAATAATACTGATTGACTTTAGATCTACAAGCATATGTCCTATGAATATTAAGTTTATCACCTTAGAATATTTTTTCAGCAAAGATAAATCTTGGTTTCAGAAGCAACATTTTCTAAGAAGCTAGAGCTCTGTTTGAGGGTGCATGCATTTCTTTTTGGCGGTGGGGGAGATTTACAGGCCTTGTAGCTTATAACTCTACTCTGTGAGACAATATATATTCAGATCACATTTCTGAGTGGTAGTTATGATTTTCCCCATGTAGCTCCATGGCCCAAGCAGTATCCCTACAATCCCACTGCTATTAAAATAGAGTCTGAAATTCTTTTAAGAAGTTCAATTTCCTGGCATTTGCTAGACATGCAGTCCCCCTGACCAGCTAACATGACTTAGAAAAGCAGAATCACAGTACTTACCTTGATTCTCATGTTCTTCTACAATATCATGATTCAACATTCGGCTGACTACGTAAGTAAATGTATTGTAAATGGCTAAATGGTCTTTTTTCACTAAATGATTACAATTTTGGGCATGTCTGTATCACAGTGCATGTATAGATCTGCTCATGGGATCTGATTGACTTGATGATCACAGATTTCAATATCAGCAGATCAAATCAGCATTTCATACTTCGGAGGTCGGTAAAATAAATACCATGGAGTTGTTCAACAGTGACCTCATTTATCTGTCCATTGCACAGCGTGACACCCACCTAGGGTGAGTGTGTGCTCAGCAAATCAACTTGTTATGTATGCGGTCAGGAATATGGAATTTTGCTCAGGTGCACACAATTTGTTCAAATGAGGCTGTCATACCAATCTCCATGTATCTCAGCCGAAAAATGTGAAACTACACAAGATGGTAGACGTGATGTGTTAGATGTTCCGCTCCACAAGGAATCTGCATTTCACCTCTGCTTGTTGATCAATAATCACAACGTCTAGTGACGTGCACCCTTGGTGGAGGCAGCTGTGGATCTATCAGAAAGGTATGGCGATCAATTTAACAGCATTTCTCTGGCAAATGGCCGTTATTTCTCAAGGTTTATTCATAAATGGGCTGCAGCCAAAATCTGTCCAAACACCATGGCCCGTTCTGGGAGCAGGGCTTTGCCGGCGACCTTTTGGGTTTTGCATGATGATCTCTTAATTATATCCAGAGAGACTGGAGTGTATATACGTGGTGCAGACGCATATCGTTCATCTCACCCCAGATGTCCACTGAGAAATTTAAACTGCGTCAAAATGAAGAAATGGGTGCAGGAGGTCTGGCCCGTTGAGGGAACCCGTGCAAATGTTTACTTGTGGAAGTGCCGTAATGCCTTTGGTTTTCTAATTGTGTAGGCCTGTAACTGACAGTTGAGCAAGGATGCTATAAAGTGCATGCTGTGCTCCCAGGCTGCTCTAGTGCTAGAGCAGGAGCTCATTGCATCTCAGTGCTGAACACAAAAAGGGCCCCAGTGGTTCCCCCAGGGAGCCGAAGAAAGCTTGGCTAATTGCACCGACCCATTTGTTGGAGAGGCTGCTGGTGTGGCTGCCCCAAAATTGCATAGGCTGGAATTAACGTGCTCGGCTTTCTGGGAGCAGCAGGCCACCCCATTCCAAAGGTTAGACGGTCATAAAATACCTCGCATGTCTTCAAGAACTACAATACAACATGTCTGAGGTCAGAGGCAAATGTGCATGCTTTCTGTGGGGAACACACTGCAGAGAGATGGAAGTCTTCTTAAAAGTATTCCAGATTACACAGACCAGGAAAAAGTGAACACCACCCACTCCCAAAGTGTCACCCCTCCCTGATCTCCTTGATATGCTTTCCTCCAGTCCTCCTCACACCATCTCTGAAAGCTCACAACCTAGAAGTTCGGTTTTGAGAGCGATCTATAACTTCAGACATTGCATTATTTGTACTGCCACTCTGGCCAGAATGAACCCACTCAGTAATTGCAAGGTGTGTCCCACCTCACCTTTCTCTGTAATATATCTCTCAGTTTGACTCTGATCAATGGCCGTCTTGTCTACTGTTCAGGCTCCTCCTAGGGCTAAGTCTTCAGCTTTGCCTCCTCATGGAAATATTCAGCTCTGCAACTGCAATTGTGCCTATTCCACTCCAAGGGCATGGCCTCCGCGTGTGATAGCTCTGCAAACTCTCTCCATCACCCTCTAGCAGCCTAACCTGTCCATACTGTCCACCTCACTCTGTGGCCTCCAGCCCTGCTTAAGCTATCAGTTCCCCAAATGCAGCTGTGCTGCCCCCTTCGGCTCCTTCACCATGTTGCTCCGCACCACTGGAAATCTACACTCTGATGTTAATCTTGCTCAGTCTAACGGTCTTCAATAGCCATGCTCACTTCTTCTGCAATCATCAAAATAACAAGCTTTAAAAAAAAAAAAAAGACAAAAAGGAGACTGCCCCTCAGGATGTTCTTACTATCCAGTGCAGGTACACGAGAAAACTACAGTGACATCATCCCCCACAACAATCCTCAACCTCACCCTCCATGGCACATATGTGTAAATAATTAAAAAATAATGTGTAACAGCTATACAGTGTTTTCAGTTCGAGCAGCAACAGCTTGTTTTACGGTTGTTGGCGCTATGCGCACTGATATTAATGCCACATATAGTGATGCATTCTTGTAGGAAATGTATATCATATTACAGTGATATAACCATATTTGTCTTAGTGTACTAGAACAATGCTGTGTGATGCCACTTCCTGTTTTGTCAGGGGTGAAAGGTTGTGTGGCTTTACTTCCAGTGATGGCACTTGGTGGTCGGGGTCAAATGACATCACTTCCTGTGATGTCATCAGAGGTCAAGGATCATGTAATGTCATTTCACTGGCGAAATGACGTCCCTGTATAAAAGGTCTGCTTTATTGATATGATATGGCATTTGTAACGCGCCTATACACAAGTGTTGCTTTTTTCTAACAGGGATACTCTGTCAAGTTGTTTCTTTGCATTGTTATGAAAATATACTCACTCAGTCACCTGTTACAAAACAAGTTTTTGCTTTGACAATTTGCAATTCGTAAGTAGGTATCTCTTTTTGAGCTTACAGTACACCTGCATTTATTAAGCAACATGCGGCGGTCATACATTGGGCAGAGTGATGTTGCTACCCCTCATACTGGTAGGAATGAAAAATATGTGCACATTATCAGAAACCAGTATATTATGATGCATCCTGGAAATCAGTAAACACAATCTTTCCCCAGAAATATGATATGGGATGATAGAGACATGAAGCGGTGGGGATGAACCACTGAAACGAATGAATGAGGATGGATGCATGTATAAATTGCTGACCGGGTCTCAGATTGAAGCTGACTCCAGGCACACCAGGGCCTTCCCATGTGAGAAGTTTCAGAAAGTAAGGTGGGGTGTGAAGGGGTCAGTGGAACCTCATGGCCCAACAGTTGAATGAGAACCTTTCCTGCCTTGGACTATTTGAGCAACATTTCTGGCATTGATCCCACAATTCAACAAAAAATGCAGGTTCTCCACCTAAAACCTTTTACATTAGTTTGTCACACTAATCTTAAACCATTGAAACAGCATGTTCAACAGACAGACCTTGATCTTATGAAAAACATTGGTTTATTCTACTTACTTATAGGGTCAAACAAAATACATGAAACATAAGCACCTCATTAGTGTCCACCGCTGTCAACATATGTTTCAACAGTCTCGGGAGGATAGCTCAGGGGCAAAGTGCTCGCCTTGGAAGCAAGACGACACGAAGCACCACAGGTTCGATCCCCGGGTCCACGCTTAGAAACCTCTGGGTATTAAGCGCATTATAAATAACCTATCATATCATAAACCCGGCAGTGAATAGTTTTCTTCAGAACCTCATGTCACTACTGACATTGCCAGTTGTATTTTTAAATCACTTAAATGATCCCTTTTTAGATGCATGAATTAATCAATGCTTCAAATCAAACTAAAATTGCAAATGTAAAAGCCATTGTGAAATCTTTCACTATCTTTAGACTGCCTGTCTCTGTTTTTATCAAACAGAGTTGTGCAGGCAAGCCATACCTGCTGGGATTATAATTTAAATGTATTCTCCCCATGAACACAGGCATTTTAGAAAAATTGAAACACATGTCTAAATCTGGTCTCTCCTGCAGACACCACACAAAAAGGAATAGCTGCCACTTTTGCCCACAGTTGGTAATCTAATTTATCGCAACAGGTAATCTGTATGGGTTGGCAGATGAAGCTGCTAAACTGAATTTGGGAATGTAGCACATAATTATGTAAATAGACAGGAAGAAAAGAAAGAGACTACTGAAACTGAATTTACAACATTACAATTATAGAGCTTCAATACTAGGGCATTAGCTATGTCAGGGGAAATGTGTGGGGACAATGAAGATGCCCAGGAAGGGGCATCACAAGCACATTTCAGGGTACAGCACAGAGTAGTGGTGTATCATGTAACTACTGCAAGTATGAGGGTCATTGGAAGTTTGAATGGGCCAACAGGCCACAGCAGACTTTATTACAGCTGTTCCTAATCCACCCCCATTTCCCAATCCTGATGGGCTCTCTAAGCATCACAAGAACTGCTCCCAAGGAAAATGTGTATTAAGACAGCCTGGGGGAAGTTAACCTTGTCATGAACCCTTTCATTCATGTTGACCAAGTAAGTCCTTATGTGAAGTGTGTGATAGAAGGACAATCTGTGCCTTGCCTTGTAGACACTGGAGTATGCTGGATCCCACTTTGGTAGGAAGACTTTTAGGCTCTGGCTCTTGCTTCTACCTCTTTCAAAGCTGTGGTATTTCTAATCAACCTGTTCTGTATTCTGTGGCAAAACCTATATCTAGCTTGTGGGATCCTGTAGCAGACCAACATGATTTTCGGTTAAGTCCTCTTTGCCCCAGTAACCGGTTAGAGCAAGATCTTTTGTTGTACCATTCACAAGACAAACAAACGAAGTGTCTAAGGGGTTTCCTATGAAAACACAGAAATTGTTAGTGCAACCCAGAACGAGGTACCACTTACACAGCCAGCCCCAAACAATGCAACTTTCAGCAAGGATCTTATCAATGTATTATCCCAAGCCCTTGCCTGCCATTGGTCCCAGCATAACAACAACGTAGGTTGCTTATCAAATACAGGCTCCAAGCCCCTCCCGAAGTCCCCAGTACTTGTTACATCCTGAGGTAGAGAGTGAATAGCGACTGTCATTAGCTCACTATCACAACAAGGAATCATTGTCCCGACTGCCAACACAGGTAATACTCCAATTTTGCCTGTAAAGAAACCTTATAAACACACAGGTTGCTTTGCGCAGGACCTACATGATATTCATTCTATAGTACTTCCCTCTTTCCCAGTGCTCCCAAATCCTACCGCCAACCTTTCCTGTGGTCTACCTTCAGCTACCCATTTCACTGTTGTGAATCTGTGCTCTGCTTTCTTTTCTAAACCAATCCACCCAGATTGTCAATATTTGTTCGTCTTCACATATTTCACTGACTCTCCTACCTGTTTTCTGAAAAAGGAAGTGGATGACATTATATTCCATGAGAAATCAGTGATTGTACAAAATGTTGATGACTTACTTTTATCCTTGCCTTCTTACAAAGATGGCAATCAGGAAAATCTAGTGCTTTTAACCTCCAAGGCCACTAATGGCCACACAGCCTCGTATCAAAAGCTACAATTATGTCGGGCAATACTTGGGTCACAATATTTCTGCATGGACCTGAAATTTGACAGACATCCGTGTTGCTGCTATCATAAAAATGCCATTACTATCTCGGTGCAATTATTTTTGGGAATGGGTATATATTGTCGGCAGTTGATATTAGGATATGCTGCTCTTGTGAAACCATTACAAGAGCTTACATATTTAGATACTCCTGAACCTTTGTCGTGGTCCCCTTAAGCAGAATAGACATTCACAGGCATTAAATACACTCTCTTCAGCACGCTAGCGTTAGGAATGCCCGATTACTAAAGAAAATGTTATACTTTTCAATAATTAACGCAAAGGATTTGCTTTATCTGTGATAACACAGAAACACAGGAATAAACACTGCCAATTAGCACATAATGTCACGCCAGTAGACCCCATTGCCACTGGATTGTATCCCTGTCCCTGTGCTGTTATAGCCATTGCCCTGGTGGTACAATTATTGGAATGCTTGGTTTTAGGTTCCCTGTTAACTGTGGCACTGCAAACTACAAAACCCAGATCTAAATTACTTTGTGAAAGTTTATGCTTCTGTAATGGGATAGGAAAACTGGTTGTTGTTTATGCTGTGTGTTCCCCTCAAACTGTAACAGAAAACTCACAACTTCCTCATGTGCTCTCTACCCAGATAGCTGCAATCGTTTTGTTAATGAGAATATGTACATTGGCAAATATGGATGCGTTTACTATATACGGTGAAGGCATCATGAAGCAAGACACAGACAAAAGATTCAAAGTTCAGAAAAAAGATCTTTATTAACTCAAATGTCAGGGTGGTGTAAGGCCTAACTTGCCCTATACTAAGGTGGGAATTTCCCAACCTAAATAAACTAAGGATAGTCTGAGTCAGTAAATTCAACTTAAAAGTCTGTCTGTGTGCAAAACCTATACTTACCCTGAAAGCTAAAGCTAAACAATGTGTTGGGATGTCAGTAAACAAAGTAAAAGTGTTCAAACTAAAGTTCTGATCTCCTTCCATCTCCTGATTTGCTCTAAGCTCCCTTCCCCAAGTTCGAGACAGGTCCAACAAACTGGCCTCAGTGTTCCCTTCCCCAAGTTCGAGACAGTTCCACAAAATTGTCTCAGGGTTCCCTTACACAAGTTCAACACAGTTCCACAGAATGGTCTCTGGGTTCCCTTCCCCAAGTTGAACACGGTTCCACAGAATGGTCTTGGGGTTCCCTTCCCCAAGCTCAACACAGTTCCACAAAATGTTCTCAGTGTCCCCTTCCCCAAGTTCAACACAGTTCCACAGAATGGTCTTGGGGTTCCCTTCCCCAATTTCAACACCGTTCCGCAGGTTTCAAATTCACAGTCACATTCACTTGTTTAGTTTGCCTTCTTGTTCTGTCACTTGAAGAATCTTAGGCCGACCAGCCTCAGCCTCTAGACTTCTCTTGGTTTACTCCAAGTAAGGGGTCCTCAGTCTAGGCGCAGTTGTCAGACCACACGGTCCACCCATCACAGGTCGCGTTACTGATAACCCATGGCACTTTACAACAGTCCATTCTTTCTCATGGGACTTCCTTGAGAACACAGGCTTCCTTTCTGCACCTCTGTCGCAAGTCCAAATATATTTCTGGTTCCCTTTAGCATCATCTTGCCTTTATCAACATGTGACTCTCAGGCACATTCCTTTGTGATATTTCTCCTGGTAACCACTTTGCTTCCACACTATCCAATAGTGTTTTGCTTTTTATTTGTTTCACAACGTTCACAAATGATGTTTCTTTCATTTCAATTTGTTCACAAATGCACTTTCTGTTTCATTCTTGTATCTTTTCCTTTGAACAGCATTCAAATCTCATTACCTTCTTGACAACTTGTTCGGTATTCAATATTTCATATTGGGTCTCCAGACCCCTTTTTTCCATGCCGCTCAAAACTCCATCACATGCTTGACAGCTTGTTTGGTATTCAATAGTTCAGCTTGGCGCCCCAGACCTCTTTTCCATGGACTTTTGCTTGGCCTGGCATCTGCTGTAACACACCATGCCCCTGGAGTGCGCCGGCCTGAGTGATGCTTCCCTGTCACACACTGGTGTATGACCGCTCCGCCAGGTGCTCTGGTTTTGCTCTTGGGTTCTTGCTGTCTCTGCTCTCTCTACTACAGAGGTCTGGTGAGCAATGCTCACTGCTTTTGTAGCTTCCAGCAGCATTCAGCAGCTTCTCTGCATTCAACACTCCCAACAGGGCACACACAGCAATGCTCTCCAGACCTTCTTGTGGCCCGCTCTGGCCTCAGCATCTTTCCAGCTTCTCTGCAGTTGGAGTTCTTTTCACCAGCCCATACTCTGCCTGCTCCAACTCTGATTGCTGCACTCTCCTGCCCAGCTGGTTCCCTTCTCTCTTCCTCTTTTATACACCTGTATTTAACAGGTTGCAAGTGTGAGCCCTTAATTCTCATTGCCTGACCTTAGTTATTGTGAAATGTCGGACCCTCACAACAGTCCTCAGACCTCCTCCTCGTCTCAGTACTAGAGTGATTAAATGACATGTTAGTGTGCACTACTCCTAGTCACCTATTCCTCGTCCCAGTACTATAATGGTAGGAAGGGGGAAAAGCGAGGGGAGATGGTTTAGAAAAGCCTATAAAGACAGTGGTATGGTAAGGTTGGTTCTCACCAGAAAAGGGGGGATACCTTGTCTTGCCTGCGGATATCCTCTCCTCAATCCCCAATGACTCTCCATCCAGGTGATCCTCCATCGCATCTCCACCCTCAGGGTCGGGATTTAATAGCGATGGCCTTTGTCTGGCTACCCGAGAAGAGGTCAAGTAGGGGAAAGAAGTGAGGATGCCGTCCGATTCCTCACAATACACTGACACTACCTATGAATTTGGTGTTGTACCTGATTATGGGCAACTATGGAAACAGCAAGGATTCCTAAACTCGTCATGGTCACCCATAAAAAAATGTCTTTATGTCTCTTCCCTTCTTGATGGCCTTATTCTACTGTGAAAAATAGATATGGTCAAGAATGCTAATCACCAATATCTCCATGACCAGATTATGTAAGAACATGCCTTTGCTGACACAGCAACTAAATAAGAGGCTCTTTCCTGCCCTCAGGATATACATATATATAAAAGAAAACTGTTTACTGCAACAAATGCCAAAGTTAACACAGAAATATATCCCTTATACCTCATATTAGTTATGTGAAAGTTAACATTTTGGATTTGGCCAAATACCAAAAGAATGGTTCTCTTAAAGTTAAACAGTTCCATAAATCTACGACAAGGAATGCTTTGTTGCACTATCACAGTCATCATGCTAAGCATGTTAAGGATTATTTGCTCTTTGGACAATTTCTAAGACTAAAAAATAACAGAGATACAAAAGAAGTGTGTCAATAAGCCAACTGTTTGAGTGATAAACTAACCAAAAGGGGATATCCACTTAATATCGTTAAACGTGCTGCTAAGAGAACATGCAACAATAATAGGGAGGCCCATCAAGAGCCCAAGGCCAGTCAAGATAAAGGAAGTAGGGTGTTTTTTTGTAAATACCTTTACCAATCTGTCATTTAAGATCAAATGATTATTCATAGAAACTGGAAGATCTTTAAGAAACCTGGCGTCAAATTGAATTTCCACTATTTACATATAAAAAGTACTACCATTAAAAACCTGGTGATACGGAACGACATCCGGTCAAAAATAAAAACAAAGTAGACTATACTGTAAACATTGAGGCATTGGAGCCACTCTCCCTGTGGAAAATGAGGGAGGGGGTCTAAGAACATTAAAAAGACAACTGTGGTCGATTTAGGCATGCACTGAATGTGGAAATTAAAAAGTCACACAAATTGTGAAAGCACCCTTGTTGTGTACAACAGCAATTCTAGGTCATAGAGTGTGAAGAACTGGAATTTATATGGGATGTGAATTATTTTAAGTCATTTTTGTGGGGCACAGCATTCATTTTTCGGACAGATCACAAACCCATTTTAAAGGTGCTTCACGGTGGGGGACTGGGAAAACTATGGGCAGGTTGGCTTCTAAATCACATGAATTTGTGTATGAACTAGAGTATGTTGTAAAGAACTCATGGTGGCAACATTAAAGCCGGACCCAAGAGATCACGGTTCAAGGGTGCTTATTAAACTGTATAGGTAGGTTGGAAAAACGCCTAATCTAAACCTTAATCTAAGATGGGGGGAAGTTTCGACCATTAAACAATAACAAGGCAGTCCTAGTGGTGTCTTTGTCAAATAAAAGGGACTATACTAAAAAAAAGCTATTGCCAATCCTTACGCTAAATACAAAAAGAAGTGTGGGATAATGTTCATAAGAAAGAAGGAAGTGTTCACAGATAATACGTCATGATGCGGTAGTCGGGGTCTCTCTTCCCTGCGTTTTCAGCACAGAACAAGGTAGGATTTTGAAGTACAGCACACGCTCGAGCTTTCCCAGCACCAGCTAACAGTTCCGCTCTCAGTAATCGGGGCCATTGAGTGGTTAAGTCTCTTTTCTGCAAAAAAGTCTCTTGCCTCCTTAGACCTGATGTATCAAAATAATAAACAAAAGTTCTTTTCTGCTTGCACGTTGGGTGATGCCGTTCACCCTTGTATTCCCCTCTTCTTGGCACACAATCCATATCCGCTGGCTTCCATTGTGGGAAAGCCATAGGCACTCACATCCCGCCATTTGCCAAGCACCCAAGCCATATCTGCTGGCTTCCATTGTGTGAAAGCCACACACACTTTCACCCCCCTTACCAAGCACTCAAGCCATATCCGCAGGCTTCCATTGTGCGAAAGCTATACACACTCTCACCCTGCCATTTACCAAGCACCCAAGCCATATCTGCTGGCTTTCATTGTGCGAAAGCTATACACACTCTCACCCCACCCTTTACCAAGCACCCAAGCCATATGCGCTGGCTTCCATTATGCAAAAGCTATACACACTCTCACCCTCCCCTTTACCAAGTACCCAAGCCATATTCGCTGGCTTCCATTGTGTGAAAGCTATACACACTCTCACCCCACCCTTTACCAAGCACTCAAGCCATATCCGTAGGCTTCCATTGTGCGAAAGCTATACACACTCTCACCCTGCCCTTTACCAAGCACCCACGCCACATCCGCTGGCTTCCATTGTGCGAAAGCTATACACACTCTCACCCCCTGCCATTTACCAAGCACCCACGCCACATCCGCTGGCTTCCATTGTGCAAAAGCTATACACACTCTCACCACACCGTTTACCATGCACCCAAGCCATATCCACTGGCTTCCATTGTACGAAAGATATAAACACTCCCACCCCGCCATTTACCAAGCACCCAAGCCATATCCGCTGGCTTTCATTGTGCAAAAGCTATACACACTCTCACGCCCTTTAACAAGCACTCAAGCCTCCCGTTAGCAATACAATACTCTTCTGCACGTCATTAGACAATGTACAGATGAGAAGGCATGCTACTCACTGGTCAACTCTAACTAATCGGAGAGAAGGGGTGTGTAGGAAACTTGGAATCAGAAAACATAGGGATAAAGTGGAAGTAGTAGGAGGAAGCAGTGAGGTGGATTGCTGCTGACTGAGAGGCAATGACAAGTGAAGCAGAGAAGTGAGGTATGAGAATTGAGGGGAAGAAATGAGGAGTAAGGAGGGGGAGTGAAATATGGAATTTAAGGAGTTTTAATGATAACTGAGGAGGATGAATGAGGACTAAAGAGGAGTAGTGATGGCTGATGCATGGGTGTTGTAGAAGAGCATTAAGGTTTGAGATACGACAACTGATGACTATACCAAAGGAATGATTGGTAAGGATGAACGAAGAGTAAGTCTCCTCCTCTTGGAAGCAGGGGCTGAAGGTTGGTGCCTGAGGGCCTGGAAGACTCATGGCTCCTGCTGCATGGGACCTCCCCTGCTCCTTCTTCTCTGTGACGCCACTGCTGCCACACAACAAACCAGAGCAGTCGCGTGACAGATCAGGTGATATGCCTTCTATCTTATTTTCCATCCACCTATGGCATCCTCACCTCGGGCGTCACAAGTTAAGGATGGCCGATTAAGGGCATTTTTCCTCCCGGTTTGGCCCTGTTTGCTGCTGAGCGCACATCCCTGCCATCACTTGCTCTTTGTCCTTTCCCTAAAGTGGCCATTCTGCTTCAGTTCTGTAAGGAAGGCATGGTATCAAGCAGTAAGACAGACAAAAGTGACCACAGTCAAGGGTGTTTATTGAACTTCAATTGGGTTTGAAAAATGCCTGTCTAATCCTAAATCTAAAGATGGCAGCAAGCTACGACCATCAAATGATAATAACGCAGTCCTAGTGGTGTCTTGTCAAAATAAAAGGGCCTATACTAATAAACCTATTGCCAGGCCTTACTTCTAATTACAAATGGTGTGGCAAACAATGTTATACGAAAGGAAAGTGTTCAAGAAATGATATGTTTGAATAGTTGAGCCGTTAGCTTCCCTTCCCCATGTTTTCAGCATGGGACAAGGCGGCACACTCGAGCTTAGCACGTACTCTGGCTTTTCTAGCACGAGGATGCAGTTCAAAATCTCAATATCAGGACCTTCTTTGCCAAAGTCTCTTTGCCTTTCAAAGTCTCTTATTCAGAGGGCATGATGCAACAAAGTTCCTTTCTCCCAGGATTCTCATATTGACAACTTCTCTGGTGATTCACTGTTCACCCGGGTCCCCCTCTGCTGGGCTCAGACCCACTTTAGCACAAAACTTTTCATTAGGCTCCCTCTGCCGGGCTTGGACCACATTTATCGCATTTTCCAAACTTTCTTTACTGTATCAAAATTGCAGACTTTCGACTGTGCGCATGATTTTGTTTGACCCGTCGCAGGACCACTTCGATTCACAATTCTTTGTTCTCTTCTTAACACAACCCTTTAACTTTCATTTCTGCCACTTCTTAGCTGGATACCTTTACAGAGACCTTCGATTGAGCACCCACGCAGGGCCGGATCACTCTATTAAAGGTATCGTATTTTGCTTTTCAAAGTTAAAACACTCATCAGCAGTTCAACTCTACTTGCGTCTTTTATCACACACATTTTAACAATGTTCATTCCAGTGCTCACCATAAAATGTAGCTGTTTGCAACCTTGGTTCAACATAGATCGGTCTTGTATCGGTCTCCCCAACTCACCGGCTGTGTTGATTTCACAGACACTGCTTTGTTCTTGAAGCCAATGACGGTAGCCCAGTGGCTGCTGCTTCTCCCCGCCTTGATTACTGATGCGGGAGAGCCGTGGGTATCTCTTACACACACTACAGAATTCTTCAGCCTGGTTTCCTTGTCTTATGCTCTCTGATCTCGAGTGCTCTTGAAAGTAACGGTTCCTTTTCGGAAAGGTCAGGGGAACTTCCCTCCTTGTGATCCCCTCCTGTTTTGCCATCTTTCTTCTCTCGTTCAGCTGCCATTTTGAAACTGCTGTTTCCTCATGTGCTTTGCCTCACCCAGAGTGTGCTTTCGTGCTCCCTTTTTATCCGTGTAGGGAAGCTTAATGGAAGTCAGGTGTGAGTGATGGTCAGAAATAGCCTGACCTCGCCTGACCATTGTATTGGGACACGTCAGGTATACTGCTCGGTTGTTAGTCTGTTTTCTCCCACAGCGGGCTGACCATGTGAAAGTGCTTGTGCACGAAAAGGGGAGCAGGGGGTAGTAGAGTTCCTACATACCCTATCTGATAGGATGGGGTAAAGTGTTACAGGAAAGAGAGGGATACCGCATCTTGCCCTCCAGTGTCCCACTCCCACTCCCCAAGGACCCCTCACCCAGGTGATCCTGCCGCACTGGTCCACCACCAGGGTCACTTGAGAGAAAGATCTGCAGCGACTAGTGGATGAGACACCTACTGGTTTCTCACAGTACCTATTACTTAACTAAACTTTCATTATGGCTGCAGCTATCTCTACTCAGCAGCTCTTACCCTTTTATGCTTTCATTCTTGCCCCTATCTTTCTCTACTCTTTCTTATATTCTGATCTTACTATCCCTCCCACTAAACCATTGAAATTTTCCTTACTCATTCACTGCTGATCTCGACCCCCTCCCAATCCCACTCCTCGTATTTGGAACTCATCCAACCTTGTCTACCTTAACATCGCTACCGCTCCTCTCCCATCAGTCTCAGTGGCCCCGTTAGCAATAAAATACTCTTCTGCAAACCATTAGACAATGTGCAAATGAGAAGGTATGCTACTCATTGGTCAACTGTAACCAATCAGAGAGAAGGAGTTTGTAGAAAACTGGGGATAAGACCGGAGAGGGAGAATGTGGAGTGAGTTTGAGCAAGGGGTGAGGAATGAGAGGTATTACTGATGACTGAGGGTTAAGGACAAGTGAAGCACTGGAAATCATATGGGATGTGAATTATTTTAAGTCATTTTTGTGGGGCACATCATTCATTTTTCAGACGGATCACAAACCCATTTTAAAGGTGCTTCATGTTGGAGGGACTGGGAAAACTCTAGCCAGGTTGACTTCTAAATCACATGAATATGTGTATCAACTAGAGTATGTTGTAAGGAACTTGTGGTGGCAACAGTAAATACAGACACAAGCGATCACAGTTCAAGGGTATTTACTAAACTGTATAGGTAGGTTGGAAAAACGCCTAATCTAAACCTAAATCTAAGATGGGAGGAAGCTTCGACCATAAAACAATAATAAGGCAGTCCTAGTGGCGTCTTTGTCAAATAAAAGGGACTATACTAAAAGAAAGCCATTGCCAATCCTTACGCTAAATATATAAAGAAGTGTGGGATAATGTTCATAAGAAAGAAGGAAGTGTTCACAAATAATAAGTCAGGATGCGTTAGTTGGGGTCTCCCTTCTGCACGTTTTCAGCACAGAACAAAGTAGGATTTAGGAGCACAGCACATGCTCGTGCTTTCCCAGCACCAGCTAGCAGTTCAGCTCTCAGCAATCAGGGCCTTCGGTTGGTTAAGTCTCTTTTCTGCAAAAAAAGACTCTTGCCTCTGTAGACCTGATGTATCAAAATAATAAACAAAAGTTATTTTCTGCTTGCACTTTGGGTGATGTCTTTCATCCTTGGATCACCCTCTTCCGAGCACACAATCCATATCCGCTGGCTTCCATTGTGGGAAAGCCATAGGCACGCTCAACCCATCATTTGCCAAGCACCCAAGCCATATACGTTGGCTTCCATTTTGTGAAAGCTATACACACTCTCACCCCACCCTTTACCAAGCACCCACCGCTGGCTTCCATTGTGTGAAAGCTCTACACACTCTCAACCCTCCCTTTACCAAGCACTCATACCATATCAGCTAGCTTCCAATGTGCGCAAGCTATACACATGAAAGACCAAAGAAATATTGAGGCTTAGTACCACAAAATGAAAACGAGTCGAAAGATACAAGTACTACAACTGCCCAATTCGGTTCCAATACATCAAATAAGGAGAGAGCTATCTTTAACCTCACTCAAAACCATAGTGGTATGGAAAACGTTAAGCTTCTACCGAAAATGTCTTGAGGACACCACAATAGGAGGATTCAGTGTGTTGAATAAAGCCCTAAAAGAAGAATCCGACGCAATTCTAACAGAGTGGCAAAAGACGTGTCGAGCGACCCTAGCGTATCTTAACGAGTCAGAGGATGACTTATGGATCAACCCAGACAAAACAAAGAAAAAACTATGCATGGCCGACTGTATAGAAACCCAGGAAAACAACTGTAAATACAAAGGCTATGAAGACTTCTGGGCACAACCACGCAAGCTGAACAAGATTCCGAGTTACCTGACTTTATTCCCCAATTGGTACTTTCGAGACCTTCTCCTGAGATTCAGACTAAACATCTTACCAACGGGAGAAATACTGCAAAGGAGAAAAAAGTTGAACAGTCTCGAAAGTTGTAGAATATGTACAATAAAAGGAGAGAAAGAATCTCTGAAACACCTTACCCTACATTGCGTAGGATTTAGAGAAGAGCGTACGCAGTGCTTGGGGGAAATATTGAGAAGCTCTAGGACAATGAGCGCTGAAGAGTGGTGGAGGACTCTAGTTGAAGGAGAAACAATGAAGATGAACATAGCGCTCATAAGACTGGTGATCCTAATACTCAAGAAACTGGAGGGACTAAAAAGCGTTACAACACTTGGAAAACATTAATAGGCCCAGAAACATTAGATCAAGCCTGGAGAGTTAGACAACGTTCATCAAACTGTAGACAATCAATGAAAAACTGGACATGGTGAGGTTAAAGGTTTCATATATGGAAACCAAATAATCTGTGCAAATAAAAAATATATATATATATTTCTGTACAGATTTCAAAGCAAAACAGATAGCTATCTGTCTCCCAACACCTCACAGTGTGTGCCAGCAGACACAGTGAGGGGTGTGAGTGCTGGACATCTTAATGGAGGCTGTTTTATACATATTTAACAAGTTTGCTTGTCCATGAAGATACAATGGCAGTATTGGGTCTTCGGCTCATAGTAAGCCTAGTTTCAAGAAAGAACACAATATATTACAACCAAAGCACACGGTTTGAGTTTGCTCTACATTGTTCCATTGTTTAGATGAGGATGAGGCTTGTGAGCGCAGACAACACTTGGATTGCAGTTCATATGAGTCACAAGGTTTCTTTGCATAGAACAAACAGTCTGCTCTTGGTCAGCCTAAATGTTGACACAACTCAAAGGTTGTTCGGCTCAGCTGTAGTTAAAAACACAGTCCACCATTTTAGGACACAAAGCAAGAGTTAAAATCAAAATGGCGGATGATTCTTAAAATGGCGGCGAAGTTGATTAGAAATCGGAGCATTTGAAATGAGGTTTTCTGTGCAACACGCATGGGCTTAGGCCAATATTCATATCAAGGCGGTATTATATGAATACAGTTTACCACACACTCTCACACCACCCTTTACCAAGCACCCAAACCATATCCTCTGGCTTCCATTGTGCGAAAGCTATAACACTCTCATCCCACCCTTTACCGACTTTCTACTCCTTATAGTTTTTCCGTGATCGTGCTCGACGCATTCGGAAAAAGTGCCACGAATTGAAAACTAGCTCAAACTTCTTCACCTGTCAAAAATAGCTGTCTTTTGCTTGCATTGCTGAAATTCGTTTTCAACCTATTAATCCCTCATGAATCACTGATAGTGTTGACCTGAACTAATTCAAATTAGCTGTCACCTACCCTGAATCGCCTATAGGGAATTAAAATCATTTTTAGCATATTTTCACTTCAGTACAAATCACATTCAAAATATTTCTGCATGTTTTGAAAGCATACCGGTTGCTCCAAGATTACTAGAATTTGAACTGAATCTGTATCGCATGTTGATTGTATTTCTGAAAACTGTGTGCTTTCCTTCCATCTCTTTATATTGCATAGGGGGGAGTGAATTGCCACAAGGGGAAAAGTGATTATATTCTCTCTTGTTGAAACCAGATCAGTTTTTTTCTGTGCTGCATTCTTTCCATCATTGTTTTTCCTTGAAACCATAAAGCATTCTCAGCTACCTTATCCTTTCGATATCAAGTCCTAAGTGATTACAAAAGTGTGCTAGTGTAATATTATCCATTGTTGATCACTGTCATATTCATAAGTGTGCTATCAAATATTAATTTATTTATAAAAGTGTGATATATATCTTGTTTAATTTTTCAATAAATCCTTTAATTTGCAAAACAAACCTACTTCTTGGCTCAGTGAGGTCAGGGGGATTCAAAGAGAGTGGCGTTATGCAAGGGTTATCATCCAGATCCATGAACTTGTCATAAAAATATATAAATAAGGGCTTCCCTTGGGCATCCCAGACTTGGCATTGATTTAGTTGGAGTGCTGAATTGAAGTCCCTTAACAGTCCCATTCGTTGTGATGCTTTCATGGATCCCAGACGCAGACGAGGGGTCATTTTCTTTACACACAAAGGTCTGGGGCAACCATGAGATCTTTTAGGCTGGTCCTGGAGGTGGGCAGAGTCACTGGCTGGGACTAATGCCAACCTCTACAAAACAAGACTATGTTCTGTCAAACACAGTCCTCCTCTGCACAGCTGCAATGGATAGATGTTAAGTTATCTTCTCCCCCTTCTGGGCTCCTGCTGTTCTTCTTAGTGCCACTGAGTAAAAGAGGGTGGGGGGGGCATTCTCAGAAAGTGTTATGCAGAGAGTGTGAGTGCTCATGCAAAAAAGGGGTTTGTAGCCTGAACATCTTTGTTATGTTATGTCACTGGGTTTTATGCCATGTTCCACTGCCATATGCATGGTCTCCAAGTGCCCAGGCAGATCTGAAAGAGAAGGGGAGTGGGTTAGGTTAGCACCGAGGGTGGCGAAATAAAAGATAAAGTTTCTGTTGCGTTGATGCGTGCAGATCGGAAGTACCCTAAGCATTGTGTGGGTGTGTCTTCCAATCACAGAGGCAATTACATCCTGAGGGGAGCCTTGTTTGCCCCTGGTGCTAGGATGCATTGGCTCGGGCTGTGTGTAACTTGATTATAGTGGGTAGGGTTTTGCTGTTTGAAGCCTTTTGGGGGGTATATTACATGTCTGTGTGTGAATGGCTTTGTTGGTCTATGTACAGTTTGTTGGAGCATAGAAGTAAAGAATGTTAGTGTGGGAAGGTTAGTGGAGGGCCAAGTGGGTAACTTACAACATCCATCCGGGGTGGGAGGGCCCCATGGATGACAGCTCAGTTGCTTCTAAAATAAGGTACCTCTCTGTCTCTCCTAAAGCTCCAGCCCGTATAAAAATGACTCTTCCACCACAAAGAACGTTTTATTTCACATGTGCCAAGTGCACAAGCAAGTGGAGAACATTGTTGCAGTTACTGGTGGGGAGACTGGGGGGGAGAGCCACAGGGAGGGGGATTGCCAAACCAGTTGTAAACAAGCATTGGCAATGCCAACAGTTTGGGCTTTTGTTAAGGCATGGGCAAAGCACTTGCCAGGCACTGCAGTAGTGGTATTAACAGCCATTAATGGTAGCAGGTGTACAATGGTGCGAGTACCTGGACATATAAGCAGCACCTAATACTCATAAGCAAGCCAAAGCTTTTTAACAGGACTCCTGGGAAGGACATTCATAGTGCTTATACATCGAGAGACTGAAGACAGACCAGGATAACACATGTTTATTACACCAGTAACAGGTTTACAGCTCCAATTAAGTCAACTCTCAGAAGACTGCTTTGAAAAAACACAGGCAGGCACTTTTACTGCAAAGTTTGATGGTAAGGCTTAAGTAAAGCCAGCTCAAAGAGTTCCTGTGAGGAGGTGTTTTGGGAGAGGAGATGCAGGAACTGGGTGGGAATAGCCATAGGAATTAGCATGGCTATGGGTAGTCAATTGGTGGGCAAATAACCAAAACAACACCTACAAGCTGTGTGTCCCTCCTCATATGCCATTTCTCCCAAGCTGTACTCTAATGCAATCGTTTTGGCGTAGAGGTGGCACAATAGGCCAAACTAAAAACGCTTTCTTCATGCCATTGTGTCCAGATGCAAAACGTTGAGAGTTGTGGGCCTTCCAGATATGGATCTTCGAGTGCATACTCCATACTTGCCAACCCTACCGATTTAGGCGGTAAGATACCGCTTTTTAAGCAGTCCTACTGCCTACCAATTTAGTGGCAACAAATACCGAGGCTCGGCACAGCAGCATGATCAGCATCCTCTGGGGCAGAGCCACCCTTAGGGTGGGGGGGGCGAGCTGGCGGACCGCCCGGGACGTCATGCCCGCCATGGTGCTATTAGCCCCCACCATCCAAGCTCGGGGGAGTCTTTCAAGGGCTCCCTGGAGCTGGCGTAGCGGGAGAAGGTGTGGCATGTAAGCTTTTGATGTAAAAGGCGCCCACGGTGGCGGGCTAAATGCTCCCCTCCGCCATGGGTGCCTTTCACAAAAGGTGCCATTATTCCCCACCACGCCAGCTCGGGGGAGTCCTTCAAGGGCTCCCCCGAGCTGGCCTGGTGGCAGAAGGTGTGGCTGGCGCCTCATTGTCATTGAATGCACCTGCGGCGGTGGTCTCATTCAATGACAATGGGCTGCTGACGCGCCCTATTCCTATCATTACCTCCTCGCCGGACTATTTTGGAACTTTAAGATTCCTACAGATTTTTGGTCACAGAATGTTGGCATGTATGCATACTCTTTTCTCCCAAAAACATGCCCTTTGGGATGGGCGTCTTGTTTTGCTGTTTTGCATCCTCCCAGCCATCCTCGTCGCCGCCCAAGTTTAATGCAGACATGAATACACGCTCAAAATGGAAAACGCCAAAGTATGAGCATTTGTAATTTCTCTTGTACATTTCTATCACGGAAAAAGAGGTTAAGTGCAGAAATAACTTTGACTGGGATGATCCACACTGTGACGTGTGAGTCACGTTGCGCGCATGCGCGAGCCTCGTTCGGGCTACGCGCATGCGCAGTTAAATAAAGTGCGCCCGTGCCGGCAGTTACGACGGGACGCGAAACGGCCAACACCATGTCCCGTGTGTTCCTGTGTGAATGTGCGCAGGAGTGCATGCAGGCCTGCCCAAGGCACGGGCGGCCACACAACATCGTGGCGACGAGGCGGGACACCAGCGGGGCGCAGAGTGAATGCTCTTATTTTCACAACGCTGCACCGCGGTATGTTACGAACCCGGCGCAAACACAACGGAGGTGTTTTCACGCTTCGTAGACAGCAGTAGCGGCCTGAAAAGGTGCTCGTGCGCTGCTGTTTACCCGAAAAGCCTATCACAACCAAATTTTTGGAAACCCTGCAGTCTTCACCAAACAGGAGGACTGTACCTCAACTAGCCGCCACCACTCAGAGGCAGCTGGTGCAGCATTCAGGCAACTCGGAGGTTCAAGGACCGCGCAGAGTTTCAAGATACGTCCAATAGTCATCCAAGGCAGGTTTGCTGCCTCGAACCCTCCACGAGGTGCCTGTGCGACCTGTGAACATGGCAGAGAGCGACGGCGAACAAGAGGCAACGAGAGTGGTGGTAAGGAGGCAACAAGGGGCGTTACTTCCCATGCAAGAGTTCGACGCGACGGACCCCCATTCCAAACTAGGCCCGAGGTGGCTGTTGTGGATCAAGAAATTAGACATGTACTTTACTGCGACGGGGGAAACCGATGACGACGCAAAGAGAGCCACCCTGTTGTACTCGGCGGGCATGGACGTATTACGCATTTATGAGTCCCTGAATCTACAGGTAACAACCTATGACGCCGTCAAAGCTGCTCTTGAGAACTACTTTATCCCGTTATCCAATGTGGACTAAGAGAGGTTCCTGTTCTGCGGTGAAAAGCAGCGGGAAGAGGAGTCACTCGACCAGTTTTGCGCTCGCCTGCGTCAAATGGCTACAACTTGTCGGTGGGACAATGAGGAATCCATGGTTCGAAATCAGGTCCTCCAAGGCTGTGGCTCAGGCAAGTTACGCAGGCAAGTTTTGAGGGAACCGGGTTGGACTCTACAACAAATTTTGGACAGCGGCAGGACGTATGAGCTGGCGGAGTCAAGGGCTGCCAAAATGGATGCTGCAGTGCGCCCGGGAAAAGTGGAGGATGCTTTTGCCATTGGCAAACAGGGGGCGTCAAAGGCTAAGTGGGTCCAAAGGCGCCAGGACATGGGTTCGGTGCAATGGGCGTCATCTGTGTGCCAGTACTGTGGATATGACCTTCCACACTCCGAAGAGTGTCCGGCCAAGTCGAGAACATGCGGCAGATGCAACAATCCTGGTCATTATGCACGGATGTGTCGTGCTCCCGCCCCGGTGACCGTACAGAGGGGCCCCGCCAGGGCGTTCGGCAGAAGTTCAAGGAGACAGAGGAGCGTTGCCGTACTAGAGCAGGAAATGCAGAGGCTAAACTTGGCAGAGGAAGAGGAAGAGGAGGAAGAGGAGGTGTTCTTCATTTCAAGTTTGGCCACAGGGGCGAGGAAGAAGAGGCAACCGAAGTGTGTTGTGGACATTCAAGGGGTCCCGACACAAGTACTGGTAGACACGGGAGCCAAGGTGTGTGTACTGGCGTCCGACCACTACCAGTACATACTGGGCCCACCGGCGCTGGACGTTTCAACGGCGAAAATATTCACATTCGGAGGAGATACACCGCTCCCCATCAAGGGCGTTTTCGTGGCACCGGTGTCCAGAGGAGGAAAGACCATCAAAGCTCGTTTCTTTGTCACAAACGTGAGCCCTCACTCTCTACTAAGTTGTGCAGCTTCTGAGGCCCTCGACCTGGTGCATTTCGCATGGGAAGTTTATCAAGTCGACATAGAGCAGTTACTGGGCAAGTTCCCAGGCATTTTCGAAGGCGTGGGGAAACTGAAGGCTCCTCCAGGACGTCTGCACATAGATGACACCGTCAGGCCTACGGCGCTCAAGCATCTTAGAATCCCGTTCCACCTCAGGGAAAAGGTCGAAGAGGAGCTTCGGTCGCTGGTGCAGATGGACATCATTGAGAGGGTGGAAGGCCCTACGCCCTGGGTCTCACCCATTGTGGTAGCCCCCAAGCCGAAGCAGCCTGGAGCAGTGCGTATATGCGTAGATATGCGGCTCCCCAACGCCGCCATCAAGAGGGAGAGACACATCACACCCACTCTGGATGACATTATAGGCGAATTGCAAGGCGCAAGAGTGTTCTCAAAGCTAGACTTGCGAGCGGGCTACCATCAGCTTGAACTCCACCCAGATTCCAGATTCATTACGACGTTCACGACGCATGAAGGCCTGTACCAGTTTAAGCACCTGAGCTTCGGCATTTCCTCAGCTGCCGAAGTCTTCCAGAACACCATCAGGGGGGCGCTGGCGGGCCTAAAAGGTGTTTTGAACATGAGTGATGACATTCTAGTGTTCGCAGAATCTGAATCGGAACACATGAAGAGACTGGAGTGCACACTAAAGAGTTTGGATGATTTGGGACTTACCTTACATCGCGAAAAGTGCACATTTTTCAAGAACAGGATTGGGTTCTTCGGATTCATCTTCCATGCCAGCGGTGTGTCTCCGGATCCGGCAAAGATTAAAGACATTTGTGAGGCCAACGTGCCCCAATCCCCTACCGAGGTGAGAAGTTTCTTGGGGATGGTCAATTACTGTGGGCGCTTCATCAGAGGGTTGGCCTCCCTGTCGGAACCTCTCAGGGCATTGACCAGGAACGATGCCGTGTGGACATGGGAGAGGGAGGAGCAAGAGGCCTTTCAGCGCCTCAAGAATGCCCTGTCAGATGATGACGCCATGGCGTATTTCAACCCATCAGTTGAATCAGAAATTGTTGTAGATGCGAGTCCCGTGGGTGTTGGTGCAGTGCTACTACAGCCAGACAAAAGAGGGGAAATGAGACCCATCGCGTATGCGAGCAAGGCGCTCTCTGACACTGAAAGGCGCTACTCGCAAATTGAAAGAGAGGCTCTAGCTATTCTGTGGGGCTGTCGCCACTTTCGGCTATACATTCTGGGCAAGCCCGTGGTGGTCGTGACTGACCATAAGCCGTTTCTGCCCATCCTGGCGGGAGTATCGTCTAAACCGCCTCCTAGAATAGAGCAGTGGATGCTGGCCCTGATGGAGTATGGGGTGAGGCTCGTGTACAGGCCCGGCACCAACAACCCGGTGGACTATCTGTCGCGCCACCCCTACAAGGGGAGTGGGGACCTGAACGAGGAAGTGTCGGAATGCCAAGGACTACTCTGCCACGTCGTGGAAGGTGCATTGCCAGTGGCGCTATCGAGACTCACCATCGCAACGGAGTCATCCAAGGATGAGGTGTTCCACATCATCAAGGCGGCGGTGAGGAGTGGTGACTGGAAAGCTGTGCTAAGGGACAACTCCAGGCGGCAGCTAGAAGCCCAGAAGGACCTTCAGGCGCTCTGGAAGGTGAGGGATGAGTTGTCCATTTCGGATGATGGGCTGCTACTGAGAGGGAGGCAAATTGTGATACAGCAAGCCTTGAGGAATCGCGTCCTGGAGTTAGCACACATCGGGCACCAAGGGGTCGTCAAGACCAAGGCGAGGCTCCGTCCGAAGGTGTGGTTCCCCGACCTTGAGGGAATGGTCGCGGCTCCCGGGGACAAGGCCCCACCGATTAGGTCGATGGAATGAAGCGAGAAGCCCTGGGGAACTGTACACATGGATTTCGGATTGACTGGTCGGGGCATGTACTTTTTAGTGGCCGTGGACCAATGGTCGCGATACCCGGAGGTGGAGGTGTTGGAACACACCGCGACTGAATACACCACCAGGGCCCTGGGCAAAATGTTCGCGACCCATGGGTTCCCGGAAATATTATGCTCGGACAATGGGCCCCCGTTCACAGGCAGTATTTTTGCCCAATACCTCAAAGACAGAGGCATTCACCACCGGAGAGTATCCCCTCTGTGGCCTTGCGCCAATGGGGAGGCCGAAAGGTTAATGCGCACTTTGAACAAAGTGCGAAGAATTTCCGCTCACGGAGGGGAGGACCTTCCCAAGAAGCTAGTGGAATTCTTAAGAGAGTACAGAACCACCCCTCACCAGTCCACGGGAGTAGCTCCCGCTGAAGCGCTGTTTGGACGCTGCCCCAGAGGTATGACACCGGAGATCGAGGGCCGCGGGCCAGGCGACATTGACTACGAGAAGGTCAGAGAGTATCGCATGGCACGAAACCAGCGAGAAAGTGAATGAAGGGGACTACAAGACAAAGAGGTACGTGTGGGGGTTGCGGTGCTGGTCTGTAACCGCCACCCCGAGGGAAAGTTGTCATTGCCCTACGAACCCCAACCGTGGAGAGTCACACATGTAAAAGGGACCATGGTGACGGCAAATTAATGTCTCGCCTGTTGGTGCTACGTGCTTTTGTGTTGGTAGACTGCCTACCAATACAAAACCGTGCAGCACCAACACACAAGGCTTGTGCACTCTGTTGCAGCTCTGCAGGAGAAAGAGATTCTTCTCTGTCAGCGTCACTATGCACATACTTTTTCAGAAGTTGTACAAGTGTACCAAAAAAATGGGGGACAGAGTAGGAAGGAAGGGAGCAACGTGCAACACATCTTTCAAGGGGTGCAGTCATATCGGGTGGTAAGGTGGAGAAGTGTGCTTCAACTTCACAAAGAACAGTTCTGTAATGGTGAAAAGTATTGCAAAAAGCAGTAGAGCTGTTAACAGTACAAAATCAAAGTAGTGGAATGCTACTCCTGACTTTGCCGCCTACTTCAACCACTGGTTTTCAGTTACTTATCCTAACCATTTTGCTTTTTTTGCAGCAGATGGAATACTAATCGTTTTATGAACGTATTTGTGCTCTTTCGTGGATTGCATTTGAAAGACAGATACTTTTTCCAAGTGGGGGTGCTAAGGAAACCACCAGGCACCATTTCGTCCATCTGACTTTCTCCTGATCTTATGGCGTTGTATAGGATTTCTAAAGAACGAACCTCAGTAAATTCGTATGCGGAGCCCAGGGGTAGTCCAAAAAGAAATGTTGCGATAATGAGGTTGCTGATGGTCTGTTACATCGCTCTCAGCCCTAGCAACCCCGTTTGGAATTAGGGACTCTCACCAATTGTTTATTGCATTTACAGGGCCTGTAGCGCTATATGCAGTGCTGATAAGCCCAGGTGCAAGAGAGAGAAGCTTAAGATCTTTGAAAGGTTTACATCATAGCATGAACTTTTGAGCAGGTTACTTTTAGGGCGTTCTCTTCATGAAAAGCAATTGTTTGCAACACAGAACAAACTGCTGCGCCAGAGGTATCTGCCCACAGATTATCAGTGATAAAAAGGTGTGCTCGGTTGTGCTCACATGAGTATCTGGAATGGGGCAGGAGATAAGGTCTTCACAAAGCCTTACCCACCCTGAACGGTCAGATGTATGTTGTAGTTCAAGGTACACTGATAGCGCAGCAATGCCAGCTCCCACATTTCAAAACAACAAATACAAATGCATAATAACATTCATTTGTTTTCTGACAGAATGGTCCAATATTTCGTTGCACTATAAAGAGCGCAGAGGGGTAGTGAAGCTTAATGAAATCAAGTGGAGGGATCTAGGGTGGGTGGGTGGTCACATCTCCACGTGCCGATAGCCGCCACAAGTTCCCCTTTTTCATGTCAGTGATGTCCTTTCACTAAAATCATAAAGGTTGACACAAGTGACATCACCTCCCTTCTCAACTCGAAGACATCACAGGAAGTGGCGTCATATGAAATCCGTGAAGGACCATTGCATTCGTTTGGAAGCTCGAGGATAACACATTTATTTTGCATCACTTGTTTGAAGCGAAAATTAGGCACGAGGAACTGAGCGTTGTGCAAACATCATATGATAGAGTCATAAAATACAACGCAATGCCATGGAGAAATTGCATCCAGGTGGCCATCAAAACAGCACAAAGGGCAAGTTTATTAGAAAAGGGGGATATGGGTCAAGGAACAAGACCACAGGCATGTGGCCTTGAGCTTCTTCTCAAACAAAAGACAACTGCAAGTACTGCAAAAGGTGTGGGGAGCGGACTCCAGAAGTGTATAGTACAACAAAAGAAAGAGCGAGAGAGCCTTTTAGGTTGGTAGATTTTGACTGCAATGACCCTCCAGAGATGTTCAATTTGTTGGGCAAATAACTGGGATACCAGTGTATGTTACTTTACAAACAAGGCCTTAAATCACGAATTGTAAATGTGCCAGTAGTGAAAGCCCATAAAACTGTTTCAGAATAGGCATAATGCGTTAACATTTATTTACACATTTTTAGTGTCATTGGTCCGTTTCGCCAGGCAAGTTACTTGTGAAGCGCTTGAATAAATAAACAAGGCAACCTTCGCCTTTTGGAATTTCCACTCTTGTAGTCCGTCTGTGTCTGGGATTTATAGAGCGGGTCATCACAGATAGCCATGGTTTTTTGTATTGTATTTGTCATTTGAATAGTGTGTATTTTACCATTATTATAATTTCAATGCGCTGTCAGTGGGAACGCCCTTGGTGGACCGAAGTCAAGAGTGTTGGAGGTTTGGAGCATGATTATGATGCGTTTGTACATTTGGTCAAAAAGGATTAGCAGGGCTGGCCAGACTCTGGTAGAGAAGCAACCCATGCGGTCAGGCATGTGGATGGGTGCTGAGAGGAGCAGGGGAGGCGTCAGTGCTAGAGACTCACTATGTGTTCAGCGTGCCTGAATTTATCGTAGGTCTGCAAGGCATTATGCTGTCAGAGATGTTGAGGCGTAGTGTAAGTATGCAGGGAGTTTCTGTGCACAGCATGACCGAATGTTGTCGTAGTCCTTGCTGTATACTGATGTGTGTGGATCGCCATGCCTGCAGCCAGTGCAGTGTTGTGTTATAAGTACCTTGTAGCCATTGCTGGCGCTTTGGTCTTAAGACGCCCCTTCAGAGATTCAACAGTACATAGAGAAACTCCTACATTTGGGCTACTTGAGTGGTGGGAGAAAATGCCTAAATGTAAGACTCAACTGTGCATGGAGAAACATTTCCATTTGGGATACCTGAGCAGTGGGAGAACGCCTACCTTCGAGATTCAAAAGTACATGGAGAAACACCTACATTTGGGATACCCGATCAGTGGAACAAAACTCCTAAATTTGAGATTTAGCATTAGATGGAGAAATGCCTACATTTGGGATACTTGAGCAGTGGGAGAACGCCTAAGTTCGAGATTCAATAGTACACAGAGAAACCACCTAAATTTGGGATACCTGAGCAGTGGGAGAAAACACCTACATTTGAGATTCAACAGTACATGGAGAAATGCCCAAATTTGAGATTCAACAGTACATTGAGAAGTGCCTACATTTGGGATACCTGAGCAGTGGGAGAAAACGCCTAAATCAGAAATTCAAATGTATGTTGCACTGCAAAGCTCAGGCTTAACCAGCATATAAGAACATTGCAGGCATACCAATCGTTTTTTTTTCTCACTATATCTGTGAAACTTTGTACAGGCCACTGGGGCCCAGGAGGATGAAAGAGAAACAAACAGCCAGACAAAGAAAGAGCGAGAAAGAGAGAGAGAGAGAGTGTTAGAACCAGATTTGTGATAATGAACACAACAGATACAGAAGGATTGTCTAAGGTTCACTTAAAGGATACAGACTGCTAGTTGCAAAGGATACACTCAATGTCTTCTCCCATCTACTGTTGTCAGAGGTAGAACGTAGTGTCTCAAGAGAAACCTTCTAACTAATGTCACTCTCTGACTAGTAAAACCCACAGTCAAAGAGAGCCATTAGTGAGAAGGGCAGGAGTGGACCAAGACTCACCAGGCTGTCGATAGAGAGTGGACTAATTAGAAGACTATTGTCACAAAAGAACACTAAGAACCTATGTTAATTACACTAACCTGGATGTACAGCCACAAGTAGGTCCCAACAATGTCCGAATGAATCCAAAGAGAAAACAACGACAAGGAAAGGGTAGTGAGGAATCTAACCCGGGCGGAATGAGGGCCGCACTAGAGTCGGGTTGGTGCACACAGGTAAGTGTCCAAAGTTCTGTGCACTTTGTAGTAGGAGGAAAAGAAAATCTTGATCCAAGAAGACAAACCCTTTACAATAGTTGAAGGTCCAGTTGAGTCCTGATCAGGAGTGAGTACAGAGATTGTCAGACGAAACTCTCCTGCAAGTAGGATGTGATTTAGCAGAGGAAGTATATCCAGAAGGGAAATAATAGTCTATGGAAAATGACAAGGAGTAATGAGGTTAATAGTATTGCCGAATTGGATGTATGTTGATTGCAGTCCGTGGAAATTGCTATGTCACGTAGGAACGTGCAGGGGCTCCGTCTTGGAATGAAGCAACAGGTTGAAGAGCGTCGCGTAGGAACGCGACAGGGCTGCCAAAGTTAGAAGAAGGCTGCATAAGAAAGCGAAAGGAGTAGCTCTGAGACGAGCTGGAAGGTTGCCTGAAGCTGCATAGGAACGCGGGTAAAGGCGACCCGCTTGTTGCGATGAAAAGAAGAGCGTCTGCGAAGAACAGCAGAAGCAGGCTCTGGAACGCAGATACCAAAAATGATCAGAAGCGCAGCTGTAAGACATCAGCCTTGTTAAATAATGTCAGCTGACGTGCACCTGACCAACGCGAAGACGCGTACGTTGGTCATGTGGCGCAAGCTCTCTCAGTAGCTTCTCCCGGCCAATTTCCATTGAGTATAGAACGGCCTGGCCGTTCTGAAGGCTGAGGATGCCAGGAAATAAGAGCCTTTGGGGTAAGTAACGGACCCTGGGGTGGCAGGCATGACAGAGGGAGAGAGAGAGAGCGAGAGAGAGAGAGAGAGAGAGAGAGAGAGAGAGAGAGAGAGAGAGAGAGAAGATGGGATGATGAAAGGGAGAACGTTAAGGCAAAGAGGGGGAGAGCAAGAAAGATAAAAGAGAGCAAGACAAACATGCGCGCACACACCCACAATGAAAGTCATTTTCTATAGGGGCATAACCTAAATAAAAGGCTTAAAAGCCTTGCACAGGAGCAGACGAGATCTTCAGCTGGAATTACAGCAGCCTGACAAGGTACCAATGACAAATGATGCTGTGAAAGGGTGGGCTTAGGCAGAGAGACAGCTTCCATAGACAGGTGTTGCATACTTTAGGGTTGTGTCTTCTCAGTAGTATTTGAGCTTGTGCAAAGAAACATAGAAAAAGTTATCCCCTGCAGTACAGTTGCCTAACAGATCATTCCGGGTCTCTGCGAAGGGCCCAACCCAAGCCCCTCGAAAAGAACAGGTTGCCCCACAGATTCCCTGGTTTGTGCCACCATGCATTTCAATGTACACAATGACCATTCTGTTGAAGGGGCATGCCACTTGCTGTACTAACAAGTAACAAGGGGGTAGTGGCGAGTGGCCCCTGTTTCCCAAATTTACTAGCTGCCAATGTGCACAGCTAGGAACATTATTATGCACATTCCAGTGGTGACGGCAGATTTTGGTGTCAGCGGCGCATGCAGCTTCTGAAGGGGCACTGGCATTGTAAACCAATCAAGGTTAGTGGCAGCAGATGAATATTTTACTGGAGGGCCATTAACATCTTCCTTGAAACAACAGAAGAGAACACGCATATTGAGTGATCCCTTGGTAATGTAGATGGGTTCATTGGACGGATGGAGTACCCTCTGAAAATATTTTCAAAATAATGTGCTGAAATGGTGCATTTTGCAGCACACATTTTGAGAATGATTGAGTGAAAAGTGATACAATATACTAATAGTTATCTAGGGTAACACATTGGAAAATCCAGTAGATGCCATGTCATCAACTGTACTCAAGAGCCTTTTACAACATTTCCATGGTGCCTGTGTCCAGCATAGGAAAGTATTGTCATTATACATCACTTTCATATAGCTGAGCCCACAATGTATAACAGCATTGCTACTATAAATCACATAATCAAACTACATGCACAATCTATGCAAATCATTTTCATGAAGCTGTGGCCACAATATATGCCAGTATGGCTACTGTAAATCAATTTCATGAAGCTAGAACACACACTATGCATGTATGGTCACTGTAAATCACTGTCATGAAGCTGCGGCCACAGCCCTTAACACAATTCCCAATGCACCACTTTGATGATGATGCCCACACAAAATAAGCCCTACTCCTCATATAACATTTATGATGCAGGCAGCCCCCCTCCACCCGCCCCCCTCAGAACTTGCTTGCACAGACACACACACAGATTCACTCCCGCAAATCCCGCAAATATATATACGCATGCACATACATTCAAAGTTTTGGAAACACACTGCAATAATTTAGACATACACACACACACACTTGCTTTGCTTAAACTTACCGTGACTCATTCTTAGCTGCTTCGATAGTATCCTCTAGGTCCAGGCATGTGCCCTTTTCTGGAACAAGTAGGGCCAGTCATCCAGGTGGCTCTTGGTTACCTAGCAACAAGTGGAAGTATGCAGCCACAATGAAACAGGACTAGCACAACATGCATGTATTTTTTCTAATTGTAAAGGCATAGATCTATAGGACACATTGGCCCCATCCTTGAAATGTTCTCTGAGTACCTCAGGCAATGTGGGAGCCACTAATGCACTAGTGTTTCAGTGCTTTAAGAGCAGAGCCAGTGATCTGTGAGAAGACCTAAGCTGGTTCCTGACAATGTGAATGCGACCACACCCTTGGTATTTTTCTTATTAACAGTGAGCCAATAGTGTGTACCTGAGCATATTCAATTTCCTAATTTACAAGCCATATACAATTCAGGATATCACAGAACACTCCTCATGTCTCTGTATTATTTATCAGTCCTAATTTCACTGAGGGTCATCATTCCTGACAAAAGTATGTTCACTACACCTCATCTCTAATGCTCAAGTGATCCTTATCTCTTAACTCTCAAATGTATGAAGAAACGTGGCCCCCTTGCTTACTGTTCTCAGCAAGGCACAGCTCCACCTCACTGATGAGGCCCAACAAGGCTGAAACACACGTCTGGGTTTGCCGTTGGTACTCTTGCTCTGAAGAGTATTACCATAGCATTTCGGTGCTAGACTGCCCATGTGGGCGGGGCAAAGACAGATATGCAAATGAATATTTCCCTTCTGTGAAATGTACTGTGAGCTACAGTGTGGCTGCGGACTCGCGAGTCGGTACCTTCCCAAAGAACAGGTCATTTAGCTGTGATCGTTCTCGCAGAGGGACAGATATGACTATTTCTTGATCAAAATAAAGAAGCATCTCTATACTTCCATTGAAGCACATTTTACGTTATGTTGCAAAGTTTTTATAAGGCACTAAAACACCCCTCTAGTATACTCCCGTTAATTACCCTCTCTAGGCATTTTAAGCTCAAGTACCTCTCTGTTAGGAGAATTTTAAACATAGGCATACATACAGGTACTTGACGTTTTTTGTATGCACAATACATGATCCATCCTATGTTTAAAGATCAATTAAACAGACCTACACTGTCACTTCATCTCAATCTGCTGATCTCAATCTATGGGCAAGGAATTCCCAGGGAAGTAAATTCAGATTCAAAATACTATCATATCATGCAATGTTACATTTACTACTCAGCATTTTGTTAGTCCAACATTCCCATAATAATCTGCATTGCAGTTCTTTACGGTGTGAAAAGGTACAAGAATTCAAAATCATACATGCTGACATGCCCCATTCCGGTTGGGAGATGTTAGCGCAGTCCCGATTTTAACTTTGCATTTGGGACTTGTAGCTGTGAATTTGTAATGCGGAAATCCAGGACTACAAGTCCCAGAACGCACAGATAAAACCAGGTCTGAACAAGCATCAATTCCATGTATGCTAAATGTAAACAAAACCACAGAACCACGACTTGGTGTTAATTTACAGCATCACAAAATGTAATTCTTAAGGTTGAAATCTTATGATGTAGAAGTGCAAAGACATAGTGCAATCCTCTTTCATTTTGTTTATTTATTTTTTAAATGTATGTGTTGTTTAATATTAAACCTTCCATACGTTTTAATCAACAACCATAAGCAAGCTAAAAATACAAGTTATGCACATTTCGATTACCACATAACTATTAAAACATAAAAGAAAATTCAATACAAAATTGTAATTAACACCCAAAATTCATCAAAACTGATATCAACTATAACTTCAATGTGTACACATCCTAAGATTTATAAAAAAAAAAAAAAGTCTCTAAAAAGTCTGAGAATGCACTCACCGCTAAACTCAGTGAGAGTTGGTCGCTTCTAAGCATCCTCAGCCAACACGTATTGCTCCATGGTTCATCTCGATCATGTATGAACTTCCCAAAAAAATGTTCTTCTCTCAGGGCATTGCATTGTATCTAGACATATTTAATGTGTTATATTTGACAAGATTGTCTAAGTAAATGGCATGTCCTTTTATCTGTGGCAATTCCTCTTCTATCCCCAAGACTATCGAAGCATGTTAGTCTGTTCAATCGCATCAACATCAAAGTTCTGTGCTTATATTTACATGGAACATCTGTAAACATTTATTTATTTCCAGAAAGGTGGGAGCTACTCTTAGGTATTCGGCCCAGGGGATCTTAGGGCACCGGTCATCATACTTACGTGACCTATCCCATGTTAGCACCCAGGGGAGCTAGCTACTCAGGTTGCTCCATCACAGGCTGAATCCCATGATCCAAGCCAGTGGTCCAAGGGACCTGAAGGCTGCTCACACCCACCCACCATCTTCCCCCCACCATCCCCTCCTTCCCCACCCTTCTAAAAACTGTAGCTGATTCTTTAGGTGGGGGCAGCATTGTCGCTGCCGCTCTATGCCCCTGACCACGATGGAAATAGAATAGGGGCTCTGCATGGAGCCCCACCTTTCATCTCCATGGCAGTGATCCTAGTTAAGTATTTTGTTTGAATGAACGGGATACCACGAGCAAATACTCTTCATTCAAGCAAAATACATTGCTGTCAGCACCTCAGGTTAATGCAGCCTTTTTCTTGACCAAAGCCATCTTTAAGTTAATCCATGTTATCTTCCAGCTTGCAGTTGATTTTACATGAGAAGCTCTCACTCTCATCAGCCAAATTATCCACAAAACTTCATCTGTCCCGTTTAAGGTCTTCCCTAAATATGTTATTGCAAGGACATTGAATGATATAAATAACATAAGTAATCTTACACGTGTTGTGGGTATTGAAATCCCATGTCTTACCCTTCACTGTAAAGGTCTTTTTAATGATGTAACTGTACAGACACTACAGCTGCCACAAGGTGCGTGTCCTTTGATGTGGCGCTAAGCCTCATTATGATGTAAGTGTGTTAGAACCATGCCCGGGTCTTCAGTCAGCACAAACTAAAGGTTGTCTTACATTCTTTCCTTTGCAAAATGCAAATAGTGGACGCGGGAATTAAAAATCACTCAGTTGAAGAATATGCCAATTTTTAAGAATGAGCTTGATGGGAGATTGTAATAGAATAGATCTATCTTGGCATCTTGCTCTTTGAATGCCAAAGTAATTTTTTGGGATAGCCTCTTCTACGCAGTCTTTCAGGTATCACTTCCGCCTGAAGACAGAAATTACTCAATGTCATGCATTTGTTTCTGTCCCTCAAAAATTGGCTATACATATTTCCTTTTATCGCTTTGAAAGCTGCCATTTGTCATAGTGGGTTTTCTAATAATACTTGGTACTACATGTTATGTGAGCCATCTCTGACAGTTGCCTGGTATATTACTAGTCCTGAGATGAAGTCCCAGGTTCCTTCCTAAAATATGTTCGTGGTTCCATCTGGACAAAGAGGCGAGACCCCCTTCACTGGGGTCTTGCTCTTCGTGTTGTTTCATCCCCAGACATTTTTTTAATGCAATTTATTTTGACGAAATGCACTGAAAAAACGAATCAAAATATAGAGGGGGTTTGGGGGTTAAAAGGGATGGGAAGGGGCTTGGGGTAGAGTTAGGTAGGAGGGCGATATGAGGGTAACCCCCATATAAAAAAATAGATGAATTTAATTACAAATAATTTAGTCGAAAACATTTCTTTAGAAAAACTCATGTCGATAAAATGAGATAGAGCTGTTCTTTCAAGGAGTCAGAGGAGGATTACAAGCTGGCCCTTTTAGACATCAGGTGATCAGTGCTGATTTATTTGAAAAGGGCTGAGCCATTCGTGGAATGTGGCAGACTTATGTTCGCATTTGATAGAGGAACAGCATGGGTCTAACCCAGCTTTATCTTCTCTAAACCTTTGAATCGGGTTGCTCATTTCTAAAGCCTATGAGCAAGAGGGTACATCTCTAGTCTCCCGCTGATCATTTGGGGGTGATCGACTGTGGTCATGGCTGCATCTTGGGCAGAGGTGATGGGTTTCCCTTTAGCAGACATTTAAAGGGCAGCCATGTGGACCTCTCCTTTCACATTTGTCAACCATTACAGATTGTCTAGTCTCCATACTTTTATGGTGGTGCTTCTATACTTAGCACTGTGAATTTGGCATAGGCTGGGGTACATAGTCACAAGGAGAAAAGTGTTGCATTGCACCTCTCTGAGTGTATATATTTTGTTTGCCAGACCTTTAATATCTCTGTCATTTGCTGCCCCCAATACTTAGAGGAAAGTGAAGAGGGAGGCCTGTTGCTGAGTAATGATTAGATTACGTGTGGTGATCCTCATTAATGCAACGGTTCTCCCTCTGCTCCTTACTCATGCCCTGTCCTACTTGCCCAGCGCAAGGACATGTGGAAGGTCCAGACAAAAGGAACAGCCAGGAAGCAACCTGGGAGGCCAGGGCATTACGGGGCATCAAGGAAGGAGGAGCCCTGATAGAGCCATCATTGTGGAGCTGGAGGAAAGGTCTTTGGCACAAAGCTTCTGTTTTGAGTTAAGGAGACCTCACCACTTTAGAAAGGTGGCAAGGGAGGCCTGTTACAGTAATGGGGATTACCAATGAGTAATCAATGCATCCATATTCAAAAAATGAAAGAAACAACTCATCAGAAACATTCAATATTAAAATAAAGGAACAATGACACCATATCAATTACCGAAAATAAAAATACATCTTTTGTGCTCCATAAATATTCCCTTCACTTTTTAAAGGTTTTTGAACATATTTCTTTTAATCCATATCGGATCTGGCTGTGATGTTCCACCACCTGGATTCCTTGGATTAGGAGTTCCTATACCTAAAATCAAAAATTATTTGAATTTACAAAGATAAACACGATTTTCTACCAGCCCAATAGTAATGTCCACTGCAATGATTAGAATGATGGGCAAGTACAGAGTACTGAAATGTCTTCCAGTACTGAAATGTAGGTAAGCAGTCAAAACATAGATGGCATTGCAAGTCTCACAGTTACCTTCCTCTCTGCTAACAGCAGGAAACATTGGAACCCAAAACCCATGTCAGCCTGAGCCTTTTCTGCCACAAAGCAACTATTCAGATGCATTGACAATGTGTAGAATGTTAGTGAAAGGTGACTACTACTGCAGCGTGTGAAAGTGACCTTTGGTCAAGTTGATACAATGTTCCAATGCCATAGCTTTCATGAGGAGAACATCAGTTGTACATGCTCTGTGGTTTGCTTATCTGCTGGATCCTTTGTAACTACGAGCCGGTATAGGACATGTTCTCCTTTGCGAGCGAGATCTGCTCCAGTTGCAGCTGCACGGATTTGCATGAATTTAAACTATATGTTATGTCATGAACTGAAGCTGGAGGACTCAAAACAGTGCAAAGCGACGTGTGTATGGCAATTGAATGTCCATGTACTTGTTAGACAACACTATCCTCATACAAAATAGAGCCATAGAAATCCCAACATAGGTCAACTCCAAATTGCATACAATTACAAGTGCAAATGACACATTAGTACAGAACAATTCAATACCACAATCTAAGTCCTAAATAGCATGCTTGAAATTCAACCTGAAGACAAAAGCTGTCTTGTGTTGTCTGTGACAAAGTCACATTAGTTACCATTCCCTTTGTGGCATTTTTTGACATTATAGGGACTTTGTCAGCCTACTTGCTTAGTGAAGTGCTACCTGGAAGTGGTAAAGAGGGCCTTCCCAAGAGCCCCTCTATGGCTCCTCATCCTTATGGTATCAGGATAGCTGTTAGACATACTGGGAAAAACCTACATCCCACACATTCAACCTGTAAGAAGACTGAGTCCTTATTACTATTGTCCCAGCCCATATCGTCTCCATTGATTTCTCATGTACAACACTGCCTTCACAGAAGACATCATTCGGCACATGTGCCTCACTATATACACCTAGGCTGCCCTATTTGCAAGTTCAGTCCGATTTCCCCGACTGACTCGCGATTAGAGCACGCAGTAGCTTACCATTCCCACAGGAGTCTTCAGACTACTCAGCATTCGGAAGGGAGAGACAACACTGAAACATGGAGCCACAACACCAATAATAGCGCTCTGCCTTTAATCAAATTGGCCAACCCTCTCTTTTAGCCTTCATTCGGCTACTGACCGCGAGCTACTTACTCTCAATAAACAAAAGGGAACTAAACAGGGACACCAGGAAAGGTTTCAGAAAAAGCAAGGAAACACCTGGGAGGCCTAACATTGACAATGAACTTAACCAAGAGGACAATAGTGCAGACCTCTGCAGGGATTGCGACAGATGGAATAGGGGATGGGTGCTGGAGGTAGAGGGGTAACTATGGTGATTAGAAACCAGGAGGATGCATTGTTGGCTTGGTGAGAGAGACAGACTAAAGCCATAGCTGAAGGCTATTTCTCAAATTGTGGCAGAGACCAGAAAATAAGGACGAAAGAGGCTGAAGAGATTTCTGATGGCCACATCTGAAAGAGGGGATGGCACCAGATAAGAGAGGGCCGGATGAGGGGGACAGAAGAGCTGGAAAAGAATATCTGTCCATTGGAAGAACAAGAGGCCCAAGAGGACATTCTGTAGCTTGTAGATTACAATATCACATCATGACAAAACATTAAGCAAGGGAGTAGAAATACTTGCTGGTAGGAGGGTATAATAAGGTATGTTTCTGCTGTCCCAGGATGGGGACTCATGACTTGGGTTTGCCTATTCCTGACACACACCATGAGGTGTTTGGCCAACAAAGGAGCAGAGGGCTATATCTCTAGGGTAGAGACTTCCAAGTGGCTAATTGCTATATTTCTGGGACAGTAGGTTGGAAATCAAGAGGTTTACTGGGTGCAATTTCCACAAGACTGGATTTTAGATTACAAAGTTTTGGGAATATAAGTAGTCCCATAGGTAAGAATTTGAGAAAGTTTGATGTAATCCACCCTGACACTGATTTGTTTAGATATTCTCAGAGAAAAATGTCCTGTTTCATTGTAGAATATCCCTTCCTCATTGGAGTTTTGTCCAAACCCATCATGAAACATTAATAAACATCTCCTATGACTCCCGTGTGTTTTGTTGATCCTGCGTCTTATGCCGTCACTCCTCTTCATAACAATTTCTATTAATTATGTGAAGCACAGACGTAATAAGCAGTACAAAATGTACCCCAATGTTTTGAATGTAGCCAGAACATGTTTCTCAAAGAATTATTGCAAAGTAGTTATAGTGTAATTAATTACTATAGTGTCTCACATACCTAACAATGAAATTAGAAAGCCATTTGTATCGACTGGATATCATGCATCCCCCAAAAATCTACAAGTCAGAGGTTCTACTCATCCGGCATAGAACAATCTAGCTGAAAAGCCATCTAGCATACAAACAAACAAGGTTTTTGGGTGCCACAGCACTCTGTTTAGTATCTGTATTGTTGTATATATCTGTAAAGTGCTCCGTTGCTTCTCAAAGCTAGGTCCGCGCTCAATAAATACCATAATACTAATAATAACACCTTTCATTGGCCTTCAAAATGTCTAATTTGTAACAAAAAAATAAGTAGTTCAATCAGATAATGTCATGGACCTTTAGGAGTTTAAAATCTATGTATAATGCATAGCTGTGTTTGTTTTTTCAAACCTTTGTTATCTTGTTATGGATAAGTTCTTGCCATGAAACAAGAGGTAGCAGGTAGACACGGTTGATAGCAAGTCTTACCTGGGTGTTGCTCGAACTTAGTTTCTTTCTGCTGACTCATCACGATCCAGCTGCCCCTCCCTGAGGCTACTCAGAACCCTGAACGCTAGAGCACAGGTCACCAAGGAATCCTGCAAGGGGATAGGAGGGTGGTACTGGATAGCTGAAGGTAGGGTGATCACTGTAAAGAGGTTTATGAAAGATCAATGTATAGGCTTGGGATATGGATAGAGTAAACCAAAACCGAATGTCTGCAGTGTTAGACTATGCTGCCTCTGTTAGAGCTCTGAAATGAGGGCTTTAAACTCAATAAAAGGAAGGGTGATTTACTGTACTACTGTAGTATGTGGACCCTACAGGCTGTCTGTGCCAGGAGATTTAAACCCTGAACTGAACAGTAAGAAGGGTGAGGAGAAAAGAAGGTACACACTTCCTATAGTGTAAGTCTAAGTTCTGAGAAGCTGACATACAAACAGAGGGCTGTGGCACAGGGTAGTTAGTGCTGGAACTGTTCTATATGTTTGGTAAAACCCAGTAACACATGTCTTCCCCATTATATATAGAAATCACTAACACTGTAGTAACTATGTGTAACACTTTAGGGTGGTAGAAAGTGTGGAGCTGTTAAACACATAGGGAATAATAATATACCACACATCCTCTGCTTTTTATATATTGATCACACACCCCTGGCAATAATTATATGCAAAACACTTTAGGGTATCAAAATACTAGTTACACATAGTCCTTCAGCTACTGGTATCTCCTGGAGGCTCCCATGGATCTAGACACCCTCCTGGCTTGGTCAGTGAGATTTTGAGGGCTTCTACCAGATCTTATTCAACTTCCCGCCTGATACAGGGCGACACCCTGTGTCAGGACCCAAGATTGGAAACATTGGTATCGCTGGCGGTTCCGACGGTGAGCGGTCTAGTCCTCACCCAACATGGCTCCCAACATGGCTCCCAACATGACGCTGGAGCTTATATAATCCGGCTCCGCCCACTTTTCGGCGCGTTGTATCTGTTGTTTCACTCTCTCAACGCTCCGACTTTGGATTATCGCCATCTTATTTCTCCTTGTTCCTTCCCTTTATCCCTTGTCCATTACCTTTCTATTGTCTTCGTGCTCGCTACAGTTCTGCTCTGCGTTCACGAGTGCCGCTGTTACTTCTGCTGCGGTACCTCTCCGCTTCCCTATTTCTTCCTTTGCTCTAAACTTTCAATCTACCTTACTGTCAGGATCCGTCCATGGAAACTGTGGAGCTCATGGCGTTTCTAACGTATACTTCGTTCTAGTCCTCACCCAACATGGCGTCGCTGGACTATAAGATACAACCACGCCCCCCTTTCCGGCGTGTTGTATCTGTTTTCCCTTCAGAACCTTCAACACTGCGAGCTACGGATCGTCCTTCCTCAGTTCCTCTCAGAGTTTTTCGGCTTAGCCTTTTGGCTTTTCTTCCCTCGTTTTTCAGTCAGCCCTTCATTGATTGTATTCTAACCCTTTTCTCCTGGGTTCCGTTTTCGGCCCTCTTTCGTTACTTTCTGTCTCTCTGTTTTGTTTGCTCGTTCTGTTTTTCTCCTCGCACTAACTCGGTGTGGTATTTTTCTATTTTTCCTTCTCGGACCGCGGCACTGTTCCCCTTTCATTTCACAGCGCCGCGGCTCTCTCGTTTGGTTCGCGGTCGCGGAGCTGTTTTGTCTTGACACCCGCGATCACGACTGGGGAGCATTCACTCTCTCGGTTTTGCTAGAGCTCTCGGTAAGTGGGAACTGTTTCTTTATATTTCCCTCTCCAGACTATCAAGGCTCAAGCTTCCGCATCAACACCGGAAGTTGCTCAAAAAGGACTCAAATATATCTACGCTCATTGACTATCCATCTCCAGGAAGAAATACATCTTACCAGGGTTTTTTGTGCCATTTCGGCTTTTTCCCTGCCATTGGAGGTTTGGCTCCTCGGGGTTCCCCTTGGGCAGGCGTCACTTCCCTGCCAAGGTGGCCTCTGAGGGAGCCAGGCCTTACTTACACGATAAAAAGAAGAAGACATCCCAAAGACAGTTGCGGGTTGACGATAAGAAAACTAAGAGAAGAACCACCACAGAAACCAAGGACAATTCCCCAGAAGGTTCAGGTGAGGAGGAGGTTGGGAAAAGAGGGTATTTACCTGGTGAGTCTGACAGAATACAACACCTAAGAAAACCCATGGCATCCTTGGAACAGTATCAGGAGTTGGTGGTGGCAATGCAGAACCTTACGGTTGAAGTACAGGCACTGAAGGCAGAGAATGTAGCCTTAAGACAGCAGGTTGTCCTGCTAAGAGAAGACCGGGGAGATCTACCCCCTATGGCGTTGTCGTTTGGGAAATATGATGGGCATCCCGGAGGTCTCAAGGAGTTCTTGGATGCTTGCCAGGTGTATTTTGCATTCCGTCCCTACACCTACCAGACAGCCCGGTCCAGAGTGGGATTCATCATTGCTAACCTGATTGGTAACGCCCTGGCTTGGGCTACTCCTTTGGTCACAAATAATGACATTGCATTACAAGATTTCGATCGTTTCACACAATTGTTTAAGGAGAGATTCGATAGGCCGGAGGTCCTGTACACTTCTTTTGAGGCCATTTTGGATGTGGTACAGGGCACTACAGATGTCCAAACTTACTTATCCCGATTTGTCCGACTTGCTACAAAGGCAGACTGGCCGGATTCTGCCAAACAGACTATATTCCGAAGAGGTCTTCATGAGGATATCAAGGACGAGCTGGCTCGGATAGCTCGCCCGTCATCCTTTCAGGAACTCACTACCATAGCCTTGCAGATTGAATTCCGTCTTCACGAACGACGAAAAGAAAGGAGAAGACCTCGTCTGTTAACTCCCACTCCTCTTTCCCAACCTTCCCGAGAAAACCACGGAGGGGATGAACCCATGCAAATCGGAACAACCAGGGGTCCTCTAACTTCTGAAGAACGAAGAAGACGTCGTGAAGCAGGACTATGTATGTACTGTGGTTCTTCTAAGCATCTACTCCGCAACTGTCCAGAAGTACCACCTCGGCGAAAGGAAAACTCCAACCCCCGAACCTATGCAAGGGAGGTGTCGGGGGAACCAGCTACAACCCTTGCTTTGTTACAAGACCAGTAACAGGAGGCGAAGAAAATAGACCCATTCCAGTGGAAGGAGTGGACGGTACTCCGTTGTCCTCAGGGCCCATAGTAAAGGAGTCCGTTCCCTTACGGATGAAGATGGAACAACATACTGAAGACATGGTATTCGATATGATTAAGGCGGCGCACTTTCCATTGGTCATCGGAATTCCCTGGCTTAGGAGACACAACCCTTCAATTGACTGGTACACGAACAAGGTGTGTTTTGACTCGGATTACTGTCAAGTACATTGCATGGAGGTACCTAACCTCCAGATCGGAGTAGAAGTGTTAAATAATCCGATAAAGAAGACGGTATCTTCTATCCCACTCCAGTACCAGGAATACGCTAAAGTCTTCAAGGATGTATTGCCAAGAGATCTTCCTCCCCACAGGTCGGAAGATTGCGCCATCAACATCGTTCCGTCTTCTCAAGTTCCGTTTGGTCGGATGTACCCTTTGTCTTTGCCAGAAAAGAAGGCTTTAAGAGATTACCTAGACGCTCACCTCCAGAATGGACTGATCCAAGAATCCAGGTCATCTTGCGGAGCTTCATTGTTCTTTATACCAAAAAAGGACTCAGCAGAACTTAGACCCTGCATAGATTACCGGGGGCTAAATCAGGTAACAGTCAGAGACCGCTACCCCATGCCCTTGATAAGGGACGTTCTGGAAGCAGTTCAGGGAGCACAGTTCTATACCAAGTTGGACCTCAGAGGAGCTTATCATCTTTTGAGGATCCGCAAGGGCGATGAGTGGAAGACTGCATTTCGGACACCTTTTGGCCTCTTTGAATATAAGGTTATGCCGTTTGGGCTTGTGAACGCTCCCGCCATATTCCAGCGGTTCATAGACAGGATATTTGCAGACTTACTGTTTGTGTCAGTAGTGGTTTATTTGGATGATATTTTGGTGTACTCACGCAGCCTTCCAGAACACAGGAAACAGGTCAAGGAAGTATTATCCCGATTACAGGCCAACCAACTACTAGTCAAGCCCGAGAAGTGTACTTTTGAAGCCAGGACAGTATCTTATCTAGGCTTTATTCTTTCTGCGGCAGGTGTACAAATGGACTCAAGCAAGATACGAGCCATCCAAGACTGGAAAGAACCCCAAAACGTCAAGGAGATACAGAGATTCCTAGGGTTGGCGAACTTTTATAGACAATTCATTCCAAATTTTTCCCAGCTAGTACAACCCATCACTAAGTTGCTCAAGAAGGGCGTCAAGTTTTCATTTGATCATGACCAGAGGGAGGCGTTCAAGTGTCTAAAGGAACATTTCTCTACTGCACCCATTCTAGTCCAGCCTGATCAGAACCGACCTTTTGTCCTTGAGACCGATGCCTCAGCTGGAGCAGTAGGAGCAGTACTATTACAAGAGACTGAGGACGGTCTGGAACATCCAGTTGCCTACTATTCTAAGACGTTGTCTAGCAGTGAGCAGAACTACTCAGTTCTTGAAAAGGAACTATTGGCCATGAAACTGGCATGTCAGGAATGGCGCCATCTACTACAAGGGGCTAACCATAAGTTCCTTATTCGAACGGATCACAGGAATTTAAAGGTGCTCCAACAAATGGAATGCACTAATTCCCGCCATGCCCGCTGGGCATATTTCTTTTTACAGTTCGATTTTTGTCTGACCTACATACCTGGTACTGAAAATCACGTTGCGGATGCACTATCCCGGAGCCAAGGTGAAGAACCCACCAAGGCCCAGAGTCATGAATTACTACTCTCTAAGGCACTGGGAATATCCACCGTGATCCCTTTCCTGCATGAACTTATGGAACAGTACAAAGAGGAAAAGGCACTACCCCGATCAGTCATTCAAGACCAGAACGGTTTGTACTACCTAGGGAAGGCGCTGTATATTCCTTCTAAGACCCTACAGAGTCAGATACTTAAGTGGTGCCATGACACTCAGTTGTCGGGTCATCCTGGCATACGTAAGACACGAGATCTCATAAGTCGACAATTTTGGTGGCCCGCTCTCCGCAAGGATGTAGATAGATACGTCTCTTCGTGTCCAGTATGTGCCAGTAGCAAAAATCCTACAGGGAGACCGATTGGCTTGCTACAACAGCCGAAAGTCCCAGGAAGGGCCTGGGAACATATCTCCACTGACTTTATCGTGGAGCTACCACTCTCAAAGGGAATGAATACCATTATGGTAACTATCGATTCCTTTAGTAAACTGGCACATTTTTCAGCCTTACCTCATCTACCTTCGGCTCCAGAGATGGCGGCAGTATTCCTGAGGGACATAGTCAGACTACATGGTCTACCTAGGACTATAGTCTCAGACAGAGGATCCCAATACACCTCTAGATTCTGGACCACCTTATGCCAACAACTAGGCATCGACAGAGCATTGTCATCGGGTTACCATCCGCAGAGCAATGGTCAAACCGAGAGGCTAAACTCCACCCTGGAACAGTACCTTCGATGTTTTTGCTCTGATAAACAAGGAGAATGGGTATCCTTTCTACCTCAGGCGGAATTCGCCTATAATAATGCTCTTCATACATCCATCCAAATGAGCCCATTTCTCTGTACTTACGGGTACCATCCAAACCCCTTACCATGGTTAGATATGCCTTCCACCAAAACACCTGCTATAGATAGCCTTTTGGTGGAACTCCTAGAGGTTCAGAAGACTGCAAAGAGGGCACTGGAATCCAGCAAACAGATGCACAAGAAGTGGGCTGACAGGAGGAGAAGTAGTAATCCGGCCTGGAAGCCCAACCAGCTAGTCTGGTTGTCCACAAAGTTTTTGCCAAGATGGGTCCATGCTGGCAAATTTGCTCCACGATATATAGGACCTTTCCCAATTCTTTCACAGATAAACCCGGTTGCTTACAGACTTAAACTACCGGACAGACTCCAAAGGGTGCATCCAGTCTTCCATACATCTCTGCTCAAAGAATATCAGACGGACCCGTATGCACGAAGGCTGCCAAACAAGAGCCCTTTACACCCACCTGCTCAAAAGGAGTATGAAGTAGCGTACCTGGTGGACTCACGATATCATAAGGGAAGACTTCAATATCTGGTACACTGGAAGGGTTACCCTCCGGAAGAGAGAACGTGGGAACCTAGAGGCCATCTCCATGCCCCTATGCTCATTCAACGTTTCCATCGCCTCCACCCCGGAAAACCCGGAGGGCCCCCGAAGAGAAAGGGGTATACTGTCAGGATCCGTCCATGGAAACTGTGGAGCTCATGGCGTTTCTAACGTATACTTCGTTCTAGTCCTCACCCAACATGGCGTCGCTGGACTATAAGATACAACCACGCCCCCCTTTCCGGCGTGTTGTATCTGTTTTCCCTTCAGAACCTTCAACACTGCGAGCTACGGATCGTCCTTCCTCAGTTCCTCTCAGAGTTTTTCGGCTTAGCCTTTTGGCTTTTCTTCCCTCGTTTTTCAGTCAGCCCTTCATTGATTGTATTCTAACCCTTTTCTCCTGGGTTCCGTTTTCGGCCCTCTTTCGTTACTTTCTGTCTCTCTGTTTTGTTTGCTCGTTCTGTTTTTCTCCTCGCACTAACTCGGTGTGGTATTTTTCTATTTTTCCTTCTCGGACCGTGGCACTGTTCCCCTTTCATTTCACAGCGCCGCGGCTCTCTCGTTTGGTTCGCGGTCGCGGAGCTGTTTTGTCTTGACACACGCGATCACGACTGGGGAGCATTCACTCTCTCGGTTTTGCTAGAGCTCTCGGTAAGTGGGAACTGTTTCTTTATATTTCCCTCTCCAGACTATCAAGGCTCAAGCTTCCGCATCAACACCGGAAGTTGCTCAAAAAGGACTCAAATATATCTACGCTCATTGACTATCCATCTCCAGGAAGAAATACATCTTACCAGGGTTTTTTGTGCCATTTCGGCTTTTTCCCTGCCATTGGAGGTTTGGCTCCTCGGGGTTCCCCTTGGGCAGGCGTCACTTCCCTGCCAAGGTGGCCTCTGAGGGAGCCAGGCCTTACTTACACGATAAAAAGAAGAAGACATCCCAAAGACAGTTGCGGGTTGACGATAAGAAAACTAAGAGAAGAACCACCACAGAAACCAAGGACAATTCCCCAGAAGGTTCAGGTGAGGAGGAGGTTGGGAAAAGAGGGTATTTACCTGGTGAGTCTGACACTTACTTCTACCTGGTACTCCGGCCGCGAGGGTGCTTCTCGCACTGTGTTCCGCGTCCGGGAACAGGAGCTTCCTTACTGGACTTGCTATCGGCTGTTCTCTCAGCCCTTCTGACTGGTAATTTCTTTGTTTAACAGGCGCGGAAGCACTGTGCTTGTCGCCTCGGCGTTTCTTGAGCCCTTGTTGCTTATTCTACCTTTTTCTACCTTCTCAGCGCAATACCTTCTGGCGAGTTGTTCCTTTCCGTTTTGCCGCGGTGGTTTAGCGCTGCTTCAGACTACTTGAGGCATTCCTGTTGCCTTCTCCCTGATTTGGTACGGTAGTCCCTTTCCTGTTGCTTCTAACTTTTGTATTCCTTTTCTTTTCTATACCTTCCCTTTCCTACCCTATCACAGGGTCTGCTACCCCTTTACTCCGTATCTTGGCTTTTGCCTCTTGGATTCCTGCCTTCAGCTACACTGACTACGTCATCACCCCTGGCATCTTGGAACTGCAAATTATAGATCTGTACCATCTAAAGGACCTGCCTTCCGAACCCATCTATGGACTAGGGTTTTTTCTGCCTTCGGGCTTTTTCCCTAGAGCTGAGGCTGGCCCCCTGGTGTTCCCCGGTGATAGGTCCACTCTTCTGTCAAGGTGGCCTCCGGAGGGGCCAGACCTTATCTTCACGAAAAGAAGACCTGAACACAGAAAGGCAAGGTTCCAAGGACTAAGGAGAAGCCAGGCAAGGTTGAGACGGATCCTTGTGTACGTACCCCTGTGGAGTAAGGTGAGGAGAAAGGGGAGGTGGACTCGGATCCGGACACCCTGCTGCACTTCCATATTCTGCCATCTGATTTTTTAAGGACATTTTAGTATATTCCCTTTACTACAATTATCTTAGTCCAGCTGCCGGCTTGTGATCTACGGAATTCGGGTAGATTTCTTCTCACCTGGTCACCCAACATTACCTCTACCTATTTCACTGCCTTGCGTTTGTCAAAACATCTTTTGTTCCTGTCCTTTGTCTGTTGAATTTTATTGTTCGACCCACACATAGTCAATGGAGGTGAATTTAGCCTGATGAAACCCTTAGGAGCGTAGCCTAGTACCAAGTTTGCATCCCCAAAGCATCTGAAAAGGGCTTATCCACTGGTGCTGTGGGAGGAAAAACAATGAGCTATGACAGTGTCGGTCACAGCTGCTTTCCAGTGTTGCCCTAACCCAAGTGCTCTATGGCTATATGCTTTTATATTCCCCTGTTGAACTGCTCTACTTTTCCATTCAGTAAGAGTGAAACTGCAGATTACACTGCATTTATGCTCAATCTCGTTTTCATTCAGGTATTCCTCTATTTTCTTGTATTGAAATGTTATCCCATCAGTGTTGCTATCTCCAATCGGTCCAACTGTATCAAGTCCCACCATCTATCTGCACTGGCCACCAATAGTACGTCCTCAAAACCTAACATGGTTAATGGTCTCCAATGGGTGCATAACTATATCTTTTCGCCTCAGAAGTTCTTTATCTAAGTGTAATTTATCTAAACTGGGCCCCCATTGTTCACAACCAATGAGTGTCCTTAGAATGTTTGCTACACCTGATGTCCTCAATCACTTTCATCATAAGAGAATCAACCACCATATCTTCTATCCATTCCTGTTTGGTCACAACACCTTGGTCTATTACTAGAACATCTTCACTGTCCTCTCAGTTGTCCTCCTTCACGTTTGTGGTTAATCTTAACAGGCAATCTGCAGACTTGTTCTTCCCCCCTTATACATATGTCACGCCAAATGTTTATAGAATTGTGATCCATTTTCTGATGCATGAGGTTATCTTTTCCAACTCTATTATCTGTAGAATATCTTGCAATGTGTCATGGTCAGTTTGCACTCCAAGAGGTATCTATTGAATGTTTCACGCCTAGCACGTCCTTCTCCATGACTGCATATGCTTTCTCTGCCCCTTTGATGATACTAGATCAAAAAGCAATGACCTATCCTGTCTATTTTTCTCCGTGTTTTATGATGGCCCCCCAATCATTGCTGACCTATGTGACAATAATGATCCTCTTCCCATAGCAATGGTCCTCTTCCCATGGCAATAATTTCCCAATTCGGATGCCTGGTCTCAATACTGCTTCACTTTCTCATGTTCATTTGTTCGGTTGTCTTTCAACTCAAGCTGCTGCTTTTTCTTGATGAGGATTCCCATGTTTACAGTGCTATCAACAAATCGTGTGACTTATCTGGTATAGTAATCTGCCAAGTCTTAAAAAGTAACAACTCTTCCTTATTTTCTCGCTCCAGTGTATCTCTAATGGTACCCATTAAAACAGGAATATTTGATGGTGCACAGTGGTTAGGCTCAGGGTAGTGAACCTTTTGGGATTTCCTTTCAAGGCAAGTATCTCTACAATATTAGGTAACAGATGCCAATTAGGTTTTACATCTCAGTGGTGTGCTCTTCAGCCTACACAAAGCCTCAATATACCTGAAGACTTCCCCAATGCTACCAAAAGAGAGACTACTTCACCTGCTTCTTTGCATCCAATTGTGCCACCTCACTCCAATTCAGATAATGCTTTTTTAACTTCTTGCCTCATGGTGATTGGAATAGCCTAACATTTTGTTCAACGGGAATGGCCTCCGTTTTCCTTTGCTAAAAACATAATTTCCTTTCTACCTATTAATTCCCCCATTGAAGCTGGACATACCAACCTTCTTATCGTTGGGGTCCAACTTCATTTCAAGTTGTTTCTGGTGTGACTAGCTTCTCAATGACATGGTCTCCCTTTCCAATTCGCAAACCTTGGGCTGCACATTAGGTACCCCTGAGGAGACGGTGGGAAGAGGAACAAGATGGGTCAGGGAGATTATTGTGATATCAAAGAGTTGGGGAGAAATTAATCCAGGGGAAGCCCAAGAAACACCACACCACCCTAGGGTTCCGTATCTAACTCTCTAGGCCAGCTACATCTTCAAAGCCGCCTACTTACAAGGCTTTCCACCGGATCAAGCCCTGGGGCATGGGACCCCAGAAAGTGTGCATCTGGATCAGACTGATAAGAAGACTTCAGGTCACCCTAAAGTCCACAACGCTGGAAAGGGGCAAGGCAACCTCTCTTGAACAGTACGAACTTGGACAATTAAACCTTGAGGCCGGGAAGGCCTAGGAACCTGTGAAAGAGAAATTGGACAAGGGGAGGGTCTCTGAGAGAAAAGGGACCCAATCCATAAAAATAAAAATAAATGTTATTAAATATACATGTCCTAAATCGCTATTTTCAACGTTTTAATCCAAAGAGAAAAAAGGGTAAACCATGTTTAAATAGGAAAACGTGTGTGTGTGTGTGTGTGTGTAATTCTCTCAGTCTGGCCTATCCTGACCACCAAATGATGCCACTTAACGAAATTTGAACTGAGGACCACAATCCTTAAGATAGAATAAAACCTGAATTCTTCTCATTCTTGTTTTGCTGCCCTTATACTTTTTGCAATGTTGCTTGAAGACTTGATTCTGTTTTCAGCCCTTCCTTGCACACTTGTGCTATGCATAATAAACTGCCTTTCAGTGGTCATCCTACTTCCAAGCCCCTCATTGATTCTACAGTCCATTACAATACGAACTTGCTTTCACCTGGGAACAACTAACTGCGTGTTAGGAACATTGACTCATTTGCTTAATAGGATTTAAATGGCAAATGTATAAGCGGCACAAATACTGAAAACAATTGTATTATAATTGCATTTCAAAGCCAGATTTTACAATTAGCAGCCTTTTGTGAAATTTAAAATATTTGATATTTGTAATCCAAACATATTCTCCACCAAAAATTAAATCAGACATTTGTATGTAACTGATTAGAAAATCAACACTTAGTCTATCACGTGTTAGGTTTGCACTACTTTGCGAGTGCATGATTACCATCAAGTACGGTCATGGCACCTGTAGGAACATCTACTGAACGCAAAGTAAGGATACAACTGATTAGCTTGTGCTAAGGGCAGTCACTGGCATTCAGTTCTGGCGAGCAGACAGTGGGCCTCATTATAAGTTTGTCAGTCCGGTATTTACGGCACTGGTAAGCTAGCGGCGCCGTTACTACCGGAGCGGTAAACTACGAGTTCTGCTCGTTGGTGCCTTTTCGCCCGCCATCTCTGACCTGGCAGGCGTACCGGCACCCGCGAGCAAAGCATGTCGAATGCACCAGCACCATTCACGAATGGTGCCGGTGCATCCGGCTTCCCCATTCCCATTGAGCCCTATTGGGCTCAAATGGGAATGAGGAAGAATATATTACGGGGCCCGTGAATGGGCAATTACCGGGTCCGGCAAAGCCGCAATGACCCGGTAATTGCCCATTCGCGGGAGCCGGAAAAAAAGGTATACCAGCGGCAGCCGTGGCGCTTTTACCTGCACGGCTGCCACCAGTATCATTATGAGGCCCAGTGTCTTTTGAGACCCAGTGGAAGTCGTTGGCATTTGAGAAACAGCCACTCTTGAAAAACTGCCTGGGACTAGGCTGTGGGGGATTACTGTATAGCGCTTGAGTACTGAACCAGTTTGGTGAATGAATCCTGGGGTTATGACATTGCTAAGGGGTGAAAGACAATTTCTCCCGTCATACTTATTTGTGGGTGACAGCTGGCTTTGTCCTTGGAACCCGCATGTTTGTACCTATATACTGTGCTGCACTTGCAATGCTGAATTACCCATCAGGCCAAATAGGCACCGGCCTATGGGTTCCACTCCTTAAAGGGCAGCTGCACCCAGTGCTTAATTGGATTTTGACAAAATTTAAATCCAAATTAAATACAAAACCTTTTGGCATTTAATTTGGATTTTGTATTTAATTTGAATTGCAGCTCCTGCTGCGCCACGTTAGCTTGGACTAAGTTTCTCCCATCTGCATGTGTGGGTCCCTCCCTGGCTGCCAAGTCCTGGATCGAAGTTGCAGCATTTTCATTTCATTTTTATTAATTTTTAAATTTTCTGTGTTGCGTGAGGCTGCCCCTGCCGTGCGTGCCAGGGCCCAAGCAAGCGCGCCACTAGTGCAGACTCAGTAGTGAGTCAGACTAGGACACCCGGGCAGGCACTGGCAGGTGTTGCATGTCACCCCTCCTGGCAGCATGGTAGCTCCCAATGTGTAATGGTCACATGGTGGTACCAATAACTGACTCCGGCGTGATTATTGTCCACATCATGCTCTTGCCACGCTGCATGCAGAAGGCCCACTGGCGTGGCCCTGCATCCGGACGGTGCCCCTGCTGGGCAACACCGTCCCAATGGAATGTCTATGCCGTGTGATCACGGCCATTGGTGCAACTCCAGCCTGGGTTCCCCCAGAGCCGGGGCTGCGGTTAGCTGGGTCCTCCAGCCCATGTGTCCCCCTCCGGTGATCCGGAGTATGCAGGCTGCTTCCTGCGGTCTCTGTACTGCGTGGACGCAGTTTGTTGGTGCATGTCGGGTGGTCCCGGCATATGATGAGGCCCGCTCCGGTGAACCGGGAGCGGGCCACAACAGCAGGCAGGACCAGGAGCACCGCCATTGCAGGAGGACACAGACAGTGGACTAGTAGTATCACTAGTTGTCAGAGCACAGGGCAGCAGGCCCACAGTGAGAGCTGAGAGGACGAGCAGGCCGCAAAAGTCAAGGCAAGGCGAGATTGATTCAAGAAAGGGTGGACGGATTGGATGACGATGTCAGACCACCAGGCCCGGCTGTTAAAATTGCAGAGGAGACAGACAACCCAAATAAGAGTAAGTAAAATTAAGAGTGGATTGAGTTAGTATGAGTGGAGGGGAACAGACAGGTTGGGTGAGGAGAAGAGGAGCTGACTGTCAACTGTTTGGCGGATCCTGCAGAAAGATGTGTACTGTTTACTTGTGCATTACCATTACGCCTTCCTTTTAAGGGCATGCTGATGGGCTGTTGGCAGCAAGCAGGCCTACCTAACTCTTTCGATCTCTGAACCCCTAGCATTTTCAGAGTTAGTAATCATTGAAAGATGTTCTCTTTTGGAATACTCGTAGGGCCCTTGGCCCGGTTCCAGTTCCAGCTGCCCATAAAGGGCTGCAGCCGCTGCACATCCTAATCATTGGAATGATTGCAGCCTGTGTGCCGCAGCTGTGAGAATACTTAACATGATTTCTTAAAACCAGTTGACTTGGAAGCAATCAGAATGCGTTTGAACCGTGCAGGGTGATTGCAAACAAATTCGGACTTCAAACGTCACCTGAAACGTGCTTCAGTCAGACAGGGTTTCAAAGATGAAGGCGACCTGAAACGTGCTTCAGTCAGACAGGGTTTCAAAGATGAAGGCGAGTGTGTGGTCAGACGTTTCTCATAATAGTGACACTGTCCACGGCTCACCCTTGACGATCACAGGCTTACCAATGTTTTGTTTTGTGTGTGGATTTGTTGCGTTCTAACTGGGCCCATACATGCAAGAACAAACAGACTCCAGTATTATGTCTTTCTCCTTTATTGCTCGATCTCTCACTGACTTTCCTCTTGTGTTCTCTCCCCCTTCCCACTCCTCCCTATTCCCTCCCCCAGTCTCTAGCTTCACTTTCCCTTAAACGGAACAGTCCCCCGTTGCTTATAACAAGCCGTCCCTTACTTATCACGGGAGTTCATGGCCTACATCTGTTCGATGAGACAAGGGGGATTACGTATGGTCCACCGTGGGCGCCCGTGCAGGTCATCCGCGGCCTCATCAGGTGCCTTTGGTGAAGGGTCCTCAGGCGGTTCCGCCTGGGGTTCTTCTTCCTCTGCCTCCTCTTCTGCTGCAGGCATCTCACCTTCGTGGTCTTCTTGGAATAGCTTGCAGAAGAACGCACTGTTCTTTATCTCCCCATGGTTTCCTGAGGCCGTGATTATCAGCCCTTTCACTTCAGTGACCAAAAGGGGCTTGGGTCTATATCTGGAGTTCGTTTTCCGTTGCTGCGTCTGTCTCACTAGTACAACTTCGCCTACCTGGATCGGAAGCTCTTTGGCTTTCCATTTCTGATCAGTCCATTCTTTGTCCTTTCTTCTGTTTTCAGCCTCTTGTTTCCTGATCTCGGCATCTTCAGCTCTGGTAGCCTTGTTTGTGGCTTGTACTTTATCATGAGCTCTGCTGGGGTCCAGCCAGTTGTCTCATGAGGTGTATTTCGGTAACTCCTCAGCATCTGAGAGATGGCTTGGGGCATGGTGGCCTGGTCTGCCGCAGCTTTCTGTCATGTCCTCTTTATGGCTGCCATGAAGCGTTCCACCATGCCATTGGCTTGGGGCCACAGGGTGGTGATCCTTTGGTGGTGGAACCCAAGGTGTGCTGCAAACCTCCCGAACTCTTGTCCCTGGAAGGGTGGACCATTGTCTGTCTTCACAACATTGGGGACACCCCATTCACTGAATAGTCCATCTACCACGGGCACCACCTGGTGGAATACCGTGGACGAAACGTGCTTCACCCAGGGGAATTGAGAGTATTTGTCGATCGCAACCAGGAGATGGCCTCCCTCTTCCAGTGGCCCGTAGAAGTCTAATGCCACCCTTTGCCAGGGTCCATCGGGTACTGGAACTGGTGGAGTAGGCATGGGGGTGCGCTCACTGCTGTCACCTGACATAGTGTGCAATGCCTCAGTGTGTCCTCCACTATGGTGTCCATGTGCGGGAACCAGACCTGGTTGCGTAGGATTTTCTTGGTATTGGCTATGCCCCTGTGTCCTTCATGCGCAATTATGACTACGGCTTTCCTGAGGCTTTTAGGGGCCACTAGCCAGTTTCTTCCCAGGAGTGTCCCTTGCTTTGCTGTGGCCAGTTCTCTCTGTACCCTTGCCATTCTCTGCAAGTCTCTCCTGTCCACCTCCCCTGTGTCAAAGTGTTCCATGATCATGTGTCGCTACCTGTTGGTATTCATGAGTTGGACAGTGCTCGTATGATGGGGTCAGTCCTATACTGTTCCACGAACTGCTCCTTCATGATGGCCGGGGGAAGGGCGTTCAAGGATAGGTAGGCGATGTACGCTTTTGCTTCGAGCTGAATTCTGGTGTCTGGGGCACTGTCAGGGTGTCTTGACAAGTAGTCTGCGGGGTTGGCTTCCCCCCGGGCTTATGGACGATGGTGTAGTCATACTCCTGGAGGCGGATGCCCCAACGTTCTATGCGCTGCAGCAGTTTGATTTTGGGATTCCCGAATAGGGACAGGAATGCTTGGTGGTCCGTAATGAGTACGAACGTTCTCCCAATGATGAAGTGGTGAAACTTCTTGAATGCCCAGACTGCAGCTAGACTCTCACGTTCTGCCTGGGAATAGGTCTGCTCGATGGAGGTGAGCACTCTGCTGGCATATGCCACTATGCGTGTCTCAGTATTTTGCTGCGGGTTGGTCTGGGCTAGAATGGCACCCAGCCCAACAGGGCTGGCGTCCACTGTAATTTCCGTTTCCCACTGCGGGTTGAAATATGTCAAGTGCTGATTGTTTGCCAGCTCCTGTTTGATCGTGGAGAAGGCGTCCCGGCATTGTTCGTCCCATGCAAATGGGAGGTCCTTCTTGAGAAGATGTCTCAGTGGGCTGGTGAGCGTTGCGTAGTGGGGAAGATATCAGGCACAATATCCGACTATGCCAAGGAATGATCGCAGCTCGATCACGTCCTTCTGTGCTTTCAAATTATTCATGTTTTTTTTTAAATGTAATGTTGTTTTTGCACCCTCTGCTTGGTTTAGCACTGATAAAACTTAGTGGCCTATTTCTCTTCGTTATCTCGATGCAAGAAACCCATTCATTCACCAACAGCATTACAGAGCTTTTAATTTTCAACTGTATTTTTGAGTTTGGAGAGAGCTGTTCTTCTATGACCAGGACACCGCATTCCTCCAGCCCGGAAAACTTAGAAAAAAAACCGCAGCTAGTGCTTATTTTTCTTACCGAGATTCAGCTGCAGCTTTCCTGCTCTGGTCTCCGGTCCGCGTCCTCCGAGTCCCGGCACTAATGAAGGGAAAGCCACCCAGCGGTAGACTTTGTTTACTACAGCTGGCTGGCTTTTCCTTCATTAGTGCCGCAAAAGCAAAAGCCAGCACAGGAGGGCCTCCATTTCACAAAATGGCTGCGCCCCTGTGCTTGCTTTTTCGAATTTTGAGCTTGAATAGCTCAAAATTTTACATAGGAAGTTTTAAAACGGAGGATGCTAGTATTTTTTTTTTTATGTGGCCTATCTATTTTTTAAATAAAAAATGTTACTAGACCATCCCTTTAATAATTGTTAATGTAACTAATGTTTAGTTTTGCGTAATACAATTGTAACACAATTGGTTTATTAAAATTGTTGGTTGGTAAAATGTAAAATGTATTAGGAGATAATTTGCAAGAGGGGGCGACATTTCGACTACCTCAGGCCTCCACAGGGTTTAATGCGGCACTGTGCCCTTGTGTTAAATCAATTAAAGCAAATCTCTAAGGGACCCTCCTCCTTACTGCACTTACGCGCCTAGGTGCCAGTGACTGGCAGGTGCAACTGTTGGGCTATAGCCTTGGAACCCACCTGTCTGCATACCGGCATCTATCCAGCATTGTGGCTGTGCTAAATCTTCCACGCTAATGATTTTGGGATCTTTCTCTTCCCTATTAGTCACTAATGGGTGGCTATCGCCTTGGATCTTGTAATCATTTTGCTAACATTGTGATACATGCGATCAATATTGTATAAGGGATGCAAGGTAGTGAAATTCATGGTAATTAATTAAGTTTTAGGAAGATTGAGTGGACATTTTTAGTGTGCAAGGATCTTACAGTGATTTTCATACAACAATGACCAAGCGTGACGCAACTGCAGTGTCATCGCCAGCACACCAAACAAAGAAATCTGCAAAGCGTATGGAACCTATTGGTAATGCTAACATACTTATGAATGAAATAGGGTCTATACTTCATGACAGGGACACACCTGGGCTTCGAACGAGATGCAATGATAATTTGAATCTGAAAAAGGGGGAAAATGTAACTAAGAAAGGTAATAGATATGGGGAATCCCAATCTCAGAAAGACTGCTTCTCTTGTACAGTCAAACTTTAATTTGAGCACAGTAAGCACTTTGAGAACATCTTCCTAAATACTCGTGCTGAACATCCGACTCGCCCCATCTCTTCCACAGTACCAGTTCTGGAAGGAGCTCAAGATCCTCCTCTTCAAGGAATCGTTCCTCCCCAACACCTATTTCCATACACCCAGCTCTCCCCTCCCTCCCGCACCACGTTCTTCCCCCTATGATTGTAAAGCATTCTCAAAGGTAGGTCTGCACTCAATAAACACCCTAATATATAATAACAATGATAATAATAAAAATAATGTACATATAAATGAATTTAGAACGCGCAAACATCTCGCCACTGGAGGGGCATCAAGGCGCAGAGTATCTTCATAGAGCACCTTACATCTCTTCAAGGAATAGCTCCTACCTAATACCTTTCGCTCCTTGACACACTTGTGTATAGGCGCATTATAAATGCCATATCATATCATACCTAGGTCCACACACCCTCTGAAAGCAAGCGTCCCCCAAAAGGCAGTACCCTCTCCGCAACGAGAGGCAATAAAGGACACACCCAAGGAGGGAATGAGACCATGACAAAGTGCGGGTGAATGTAAAGGGTTTTTTATCTAGTCAAATAGGGCATGCAAAGGACTCTGCAAGCTCTGAGAGAACTCTGTCTGAGAATAGCAAAGACAGTCTTATTTATTACAAAACCATGTCACGAGTCCTACACCCTATAGGGGGCACATAGTCTTGGGGATTGGGTGGCGTCGACTAGCTATAGGCGCAGCAGTGATGAACAGCTCCAGGATTGGTGGACATCAGCGTGGTGCCAACGTGGGGCGGATGGGTCAGCTGGGCTCAACGGGGTGGGGCTGCCAGGCCAGGTGCGGTCAGTGTCGTTGATAGATGGCTGCCCTAACATTCTGCCCTTGTGGCCACGCACACACAAACACTCATCCGTTAGACGATTCCAGTTGTCCTGTAAATCCTACAATGTGTTACTCTAAGAAATAATAGGATACCTGAGGAACAACATGCAATGTGGAGCTTTGTCAATACATCAGTGCACTGTTACTTTTGACCCGTTGACCGGGTGTCATAAAACTGGGGTGTTTGGTCTGAGGGCACGAGGTGAGCTGCCCTGTCATTCTGTTCTTGTTAGATGTAGTGAAGAATTACTTTATTACATGTTAGTACAGAGTTGAATATCTATTCTCCAAGGCCCATTAACTTGGGGTGAGATAGAGGGCGCTAGAGGGCCAACCAAGATGGCGACTCCCCTGTAAGCTCTCGGCTACCTCCCACATGAATCCTGTTTAATCGTGGCAATCCTGAGGCGAAACCACCAAATATGCAAGAATTACACTATTCCAGCGCGGCACTTCATCCCTGCCGAAAATCCGGAGCAAATCGGCCTCGCCTTCTGTGAGTTATCTGCTCCGTGATACAGGCTGCATAGTCGTGAACCGCGTGGGCTCCTGGAACACCAGGCCGCCTGGCATCAAACCGCCGGGGATTAGTAGGAGGAGCCGCCGACTCACTCGTGTGACCTGCCGGGTCCATCGGCAGCGGGGGGTGGCACCGGTGGGCAGCACTACGGGAGTTGGTCCACTGCGTGTGACCCTCCACGCCCCGAGCCAAGCCGCACACAACCTGCCTTCCCGAGCGCGCGGAGGAGATGCCCGGGACGGTGGTGGTGCTTCCCCGACCCTGCGGCGCAGCTACAAGACCCACACTCAACAGCAAATGGTGTCGGAGCAGACACCGACAGGTGAGAGGCGGGAGTTGCGCGAAAGAACACAGAGACACGTAAAGCAAACAGGGCAATAAGCCAACAATACTAAGCAGGGCTGGCAGGAAAGGGGATACCCTGCGGAGGCCTCCGCTCCCCGAGGCACTCCCGCCGTTTCAGCTAAGAGACGGGCCATAACGACACTCCACGCAGCCCGGTCCCGGCCCCTCCTAGTGCGGCACGCAGCGGCAAAAATCTGCTTGTTCAACACCAGAAACCAGCAACACCCCTTAAGGGAAAAGAACTTGGTCCAGAGACGGATAGCTACTGAATTCCACCAGTCCCTCATGTGAGATGATCCCGGCACAACCGCGCTGCGGCCCATCATCCGTGCACGCTTTGCCAGCGCCCCACACGGCCACGCAGCAACCGGGCAAATCTGATCTGTCCCCCCACGTATGAGGCATAAAATGCAAAAACCGGGCGCTCCGACCCTGCCTCCGACAGCACAGGACAAACAGCCGAACGGCACCCACATATCCGCCAAGGCCAAGATGGGGAAGTCAGATAAGTCCCAGAGAAAACTCAACTTTGATGCGGGCCCAGCACCCAAAACGCCCAGATCAGATAACCCCCCAGAATCCCCAGCTAATCCATCAGAGGAAGAACACCTGCAACAACCAGACATTAGGGAGACCTTAATGGAACTAAAAGCAGGGATAGGCGGCTTGGATTGCAAGATAGACTTGCTCTCGTCCAAGGTGGACCTCCTGCAACACTGCCTCGATAAACACAGTGACAGGTTAGACTCCGTCGAACAAAGGGTCTTTGATCTGGACGACGGCGCATCAGCACTCACCACCCGAGTCTCCACGCTTGAGGGCCAAATGAAAACTGTTCTTGCTAAAAATGAGGACTTGGAAGGTCGCCCCAGATGAAATAATATAAGGATAGTCGGAGTCAGGGAGCAACAGCTACCAAACAAAATGGAGGAGCACATCGAGAAACTATGCACCGTGCTATTCGGCCCCGCTGTTCTGTCGCAATTATTCGTGGTGGAAAGAGCCCACAGGATCCCTGCAACCAGACCCATCCCGGGGACACCCCCCCGCCCGATCATCACCAAGCTCTTAAGCTATATGGACAGGGACGCGATTTTAAGAATGGCAAGAGAAAAGGGCAAACTCTACTACGACGGGGACGACATTCAGTTTTATACGGACTTCTCTCTGTCAGTCCAAGCCCAAAGGAGGTCGTTCACCCATGTTAAACACAGGCTGCGCGACAATCAAATCACGTATTCGATGCTCTTCCCTGCAAGAATATGCATTCAACTTCACTTCTTTAACTCTCCCGAGGAAGTCACACTGTTCCTCTACAGGCAGGGATGTAAACCTGCAAACCAAAAGGCCGGATCTGCAAGCAGAGAAAGGGTGGGGAGAATCCCGCCTTGATGAACACCCGTGACATTGATCCAAAGCAAGATAGAAACAAGCCATCAGGTCAATCTTCGCAATCGGGAGGTTGGGGCCTAAGTCTTGGAAGGCCACCTGCGCCCGGTGCACAGCACGTTTTTTGTTCTAGTTGGGGGGGTTCCAAACGGACAAGTTGGGGTTGTCCGTGTAAGGAAAGTAGTTATAACGTTGTTGTTCAAAATGCGCGCCATGCACCACCGCGGAGCCTCAGACCTCGCCCCGGGCCCCGCGGGCCGCCCCTCGCACGCCCTCACGTCTGATGAAGTTCCCATGCGACCCGGTCGGCCAAAGTGCTGGGACATCACCGAGGAGAAGTCTGCCGCTGCTCCCTCAAACGGGTTCCATATAAAACATCATCGTGCCAATTCAAAGTAGCAACCTGGAACATTTAGAGGGGGAAATATCCCATCCAAGACACGTAAGATCCTGCAACTGCTCAGACGGCACAAGATAGAGGTGGCAATGATTCAAGAGACCCACCTTTTGCCTCAAAACAAACACCTGTGGGCCCGCAATTGGGGATGCCACCGTTACTTCTCTTCTTACTCATCCTACACCAGGGGAGTCGCAATCCTTATTCACTCTTCGCTGTGTTTTCGCTTGATCAAAACAGAAAGGGACAACGATGGAAGAGCACTCCTGCTACAAGGGATCGTGGAGGGAGAGGAGGTGGTTTTCGTCAATTCCTGCGCCCCTAACACAGATGGCGCAAACAACTTTGGCAGGGTGCTGTCCCGCCTAGCACAAGTGCGCAACGCAACCATAATCTGGGGAGGCGACCTGAACACACATCTCGACCCACAGAAAGACAAGTCACAGCCAACAACAGCAAACCCATCCAAGGCCAGCCTACAAGTGCAGGAGATCTGCAAAGCATTCGACCTATCTGATATATGGAGAAACCAGAACTGGGAAATCAGAGACTACACATATCACTCAAGCGTCCATAATACAAGCTCTCATATTGATTATTTGCTAGTCTCCGCACACAGCAATTGGCAATGGGGCAGCTGCCAAAACATTCTCAGATCACGCCACTGTAATACTCGAATGCTGCTTACCGGCTACTAGACCACGGCCTCCACAATGGCGCTTTAAACCCAGATCTCTTGCGGATCAAGTATTTGCTACAGAACTACGCGAGGAAATCAGCACCTTTCTTGAAATTAACCAGGGCACTGTCAACTCTGCAGGGCTGCTGTGGGAATCACTCAAATGCTATGTAAGGGGCGTCTGTCTGGCTAAAGAAAACGGAATTCTGAAACTTATCAGACGAGATCTAGGCACCAGCGAAACTCACCTGAAAGGCCTGGAAAATCATCAAGCCGCTAATAACTCAGACCACATCCAGGCAATGTTGAAAGAAGAACTTCTCAACTTCAGAAACCTAGCGGAACGTGAGTTAAAATTTCTGGGCTACAATCACAGAATTAGACACTATGGCGAAGGCCAGAAACCCACTGCCCTCCTTGCACGTCTCATAGCCGCAGACAGAAGACCAACAAGGGTGGATAGTATCCGATCACCACAGGGAAATATACTGCACAAAGAAGAAGACATAGTCGAAGTGTTCAGAGCATTCTACCAAGAGCTATACAGTGCCAGGCACGCAACAGACACTGAGGCGATTCGGAACTATGTCAACGACACAGAACTGTACTGGGTGGAGATGGAACTCTGCGAGCCATTGAACGAACCCATTACACTAGATGGGATCCAAGAAGCAATAAAAAGTCTATCGCCATCCAAAGCCCCAGGACCCGGCGGGTTAACCGGCGAGTTCTATACATTTTTCACCCCACTCATAGCCCCCATTCTCCTAAATTTCTTCGAAGAAGCGACTGAATCCGGCATCCTCCCACAAACACTAAAGGAAGCCAACGTAATTCTCCTGCACAAAAAAGACAAAAAGAATGTAAATCCTATCGCCCAATATCACTAATCAATCTCGATAATAAAATCCTGGCCAAGATTCTCGCAAACAGACTACTCCCGCTAATGCCCGCTTTGGTACTTGCAGATCAGGCGGGATTCGTGCCTGGCCGAAACACAACATTTGGGATATGAAGAATGTTCGGGGTTCTGGCAGCACTGGACCCCGATCAGCAGGCAGTAGCGGTGCTGCTGGATGCCGAAAAGGCATTTGATTCCGTCGAGTAGCCCTTCTTGTTTGCAGTGCTGCAGCAGCTCGGACTTGGGAAACAGTATATCAAGCTGGTCTTGCTTCTCTATAATCAGTCCCAATCAGCAATCACTCTCAGGTCGATTCGCTCGGCATATATAAATCTCCAACGCGGCACCAGGCAGGGATGCCCATTATCCACCATGATATTTGCCCTCTTGATGGAGCCCCTAGTGGCTGGCCTTAGAGAATGCCAAATTCAGAGAGGGCTCAAAATAGGACCTCACCGTTTGATAATATCCCTCTATGCTGACGACATAGTCTTGTACATGCAAAACCCCAGCGAAAACCTCAACCCGATCATGCGTGAAATAATAAAGTTTGGGTTGGTATCAGGGTTGAAAATTAATCAATCCAAATCAATCGTATTCCCCTTAAATACTAAGACCAGAACATTTAAAAATGATTTCAACTTTCATTGGGAAAAAGCTCACGTCCGATACCTAAAACACTAAGGGAAAAGGTGAAGAGGTGGAAAACTCTCCCACTCACCCTCTGGGGAAGAGCTTTGTTGGTAAAAATGGTAATTCTCCCCAAACTCCTGTACCTATTTTGCAACATCCCTATCTTGTTGGCACGTCGCTTTCTGGGAAATCTGAGAAGTCTGGTTCTAGACCTCATTTGGGCGGGCAATCCCGCAAGGGTGGCATACACATCCCTCGTTCTCCCTGTCATCAAGGGCCGCCTAGCACTACCCGATTTGGAACAGTACTACTGGGCAGCCCAAGCCCAGTTCCTCAGTCACTGGTATGAGCCCCAGTTTGTAAGACCACACGTACAGGTCAAAAGGGCATTGGCCTCACCCAACCTGCTGAGGGCCGTGATCATCAGTAAACAGGTTGTGCCACACTCGACACTGAACATGGTGCAATCTACATACACAATATGGCGGAAAATGGCCCAAAAGTATAAGATACAGTTCATATACTCGCCTCTACTCCCCGTCAAATTCATCCCCGGGGTCCAACTTACTGCTGAGAAAGTGTTCCTAAACTGGGCAGACAAATGCAATATAAGTACATTAGGCGACCTCTTCATACAAGAAACCTTCATAACACCCCAGCAAGCGAAGGAGAAAGGTAGCACCACCTCCCTAGATATTTTCATATACTTTAGAGTCTGTTATACCCTACAAGACCTCATCCCATCGTTTCCACAACAACCACCCACTTGGCAGCTACTGCACGGAGTAATTCAGGCACAAGGGGAGGGCAAATTGGTCTCATCTATCTACAAAACCCTGCTTATGGACACACTTCCATCAAACCCCAAAACAAAAGCAAGATGGGAAACCTCGCTACAAACGGCCATCCCAGACGGAGACACTTAACTCATGTTTCAAACAAATTCACTTCAATTTCCTGCACCAAACATATTACACCCCCAAAAAGAGAAACAGACACCACCCTAAGTCAAACGCATCATGCAACAGATGTGGGACACCTGACGCTGACTTTCTGCACCTGGCGTGGAGCTGCCCAACGGTAGCCAAATTCTGGTCAGATGTACTTGGTGAAACCGAAGCAATAATCGGCGATGGGATGGAGCACGTCCCAATGGTGGCGCTCCTCAGGTTGACGAAATCTTTATCACCGCCAGTTAGAAAACTAGCAAGCATACTATTGGTATTGGCGTGCATGAAAAACAGCAATGGCGTGGGGACGGGGTCCATCTCCCACACTAGCGAGCTGGAGGAAAGACATTCTCTATTGCCAAGAAACAGAAACGGAATTCATAAAGACACTGCCCCTCCACGCGAGGCCTCCGGACATTTGGGGCCCATATATCTCATGCCTCCTCTCCAACGCCGTTCCCATTGAGTCACCAGCTCAGTCGTCACAAACAGCACCCTAGTAGACCAAAACACAATAGAAGCTCGCTGCATAATGGGACTGAAGGAGCGAAATGTACACGTCGAGGGGGGAGGTGGGTGGAATTGGCAGCAAGTTTGAAGCCCACGGTTTGGGCCTGTTTATATGCATGTTTTACCAAAATGCAAAAATACAGTTTACAAAAAAAAACTTGGGGTGAGATGGAGTACTACTAGATCAGTGAAGGTGCACCTTTGGCCCCTTTAGGCGGTGGGGTTTAGGACCAGGTTGTAAATACTTCATTTGGCCGACCATGGTGGCCTCGGATATGGGGGAGGTGAATACTTGAAGCGAGTCCAACGGAATGAGGGCAGGTGAAGCTGTGCTGCCCACACACCAGCTAGCCCTGGCGGACCTTGGTGGGCGGGGGAGATGGCCTTGTGTGTATGAGCGATTCTCTGTGCCTGGGCTGCACACTATACAGAATGAGGAGACGGTTAATAAAGTTAGTAATATTAGAGTGATTACACATTTCTAATGTCGATACATTCATGTACTATTTCATATACGACTATGTAGGTCTGGCAGTGTTTCACATATCACTGAACATCGGATGACTACATTTTAGCAATCACACATGGTAGCAGTTGGATAACACATGAGGTAGCATTAGGTTTGGTGGTGTACTCAGGAGCATAGAAGCACGTTCAGTGGTGATGGTACATTTACATTCTTGTTCATGCATTTAAACGTGTCCCACTGTATGACACACACATATTCTCGGTAATGCTTTTTCCGCCTTCCTTTGTACTTAGCAGCATTCGTTAGTTAGCACTAGGTGGGCTGTATCAAGCCCTTTCATTGAGTCTGCTAGGCACATGGTGTCTTACACGGGCTTAGGTCATTCTTACTTTTTCAATACTTATGAACTTTTACCCCTTCCCCAACACTGGTGTTTATAATTAACATAGCAACCCTATGAATCGTTAGGCTTTGGTGTGTGGTTAACACTTAATTTGGGGAACATCGACAGGGGTTCATACGAAGAGGGTATTGACACCATATATCTTAAATGTTAGGAGTTAGATGCTGGGTCGGGGCCTGTTCAATTGAGTTGGTGTTTGTTATTTTCCAGGCTTGTACCGCTAGTCAGGTCACTTCGGGGACAGTGATGTAGTGCGGAAGGAAAATGATACAGTGTTTGTTCTGATATTTGTTTGTGTCTGGTTGCTCGTGAGAACAGGCCTTTAGCGGACCTCCCATGGAGTGGAGGCGCCGGGGGAGGGCATGCCTCCCTGTGCACAGTGAGTGGGGGCCAAGCTGCAGCATTCGCAGGCAGGCTGTCTTGTTGGGGTTTAGGTCGCTATTATCTAAAATGAAGCCCTGATGCTCCCAAAATGGAGTCCATGGTCTGTTACAGTGCAAATCGATTGGGCCTGTGTGTCGATCAGCAGCCACCCCGTCACCTGAGCATAAGCGACAGGCGTGCCTCTGACGAGCCACGGACCTTACGCCGGTGGGGTATGTCAGGGAAGGGGTCTCATGGACCTATCCTCCCACACATTTCCCCCCTTTCGTTACTTAAGTAACGAATACTGTAACTCGCTCAACCTCTGACGCTCTTTTTCATTTGCAACAGCCTCATTCCATGCCGGTGTGCCTTTTGTTGGCATCCAGGCTCTACACACCCCCTACAGGCTCTCCCCCCTCCTAGCATATTCATCTGGTGTGCAGGTCATGTATATACATCCCTCATTTTCTTCCAAGTCCACCCATACTTCTGTATACCACTCCCGTTTTTGGGGCTCCTTTATCGTGGTGTAATATAACCTTATACTACTATGTCCCCATCATAAAATAAAAACACCATTCTATACTTTAGTTCAGGGGCCTCACCTGTTTATACTTGAGCTTCTTGCATGATCTGTGCGACTCCTCTAGTGTTGCCCATTGTCACCATCATCATTGCGCCATTAGGCACTGTATTTGCGCAACATCGAAGACCCAGCTGGCACACACAGAAAATCAAAAATAAAAATACCACGACAGGCATCAGCATTTTGATCATCAATCCAAGCCATGATGGTACCCAGGAGAAGAGGTTGTCGAACCAGGTGCTGGCTCTGCTCCACCTTCGTTTTTCATTCGTTCCCCCAGGTTGTGCACTGCTGCGATAACATGTGACATTGTACCATTATCTGCATCTTCAGAAGGTACAAATGTGCAACATGTGCTTCCGATTTCTCGGCAAACACTGCCGTCCATCGCCGTTAACAGGTCTACGACATACCTGTTCTGCATGGTCATTAACCGCAGGGCTCTTAGCTCCACCTTGATCACGTTAAACCCTTCTTCAGTGTCTTTAGCCAGCTGGATCAGCTCTCAGCGTGTGATTTGGAGCCATTTTGCGTTTGCCCGCGCCTGGATGCTTGGGACGAGGGAGGCGAAGAATGTTTCTGCAGAATTGAACAGTCGGTACTTGTCTGGAATCTGTACCAATAGTTCTGAAGAGGCTTTGGATATGTAGTTAGATGATCTTCGTCGCCTTGATAACACCTCTTGCACATTTCCTGGGGACAGGGCATACAGTTGCGGTTCTTCCGTTGGCTGGATGTTTTGTTCACGATGGGCATCTGGCACTCCTTTCCCTCCATTAATATGGCTCTCCGGAATCACCATCAAGGCTGAATGCAACGTTGCCAAGGAACATGTGCCCCTCCAGGATTGTGGTAGGTGCAAGTATGCCTGTTTGCCGCAGACCCAGTAAGTGTCCATAAGCGCTGCTGTTCCTTTCTTCATGTCTGGGATAGTGAGTGTCCGGTTACAGTTCTTTTTTACACCCATTGAGTTTTTCCCTTCGCCCTGGAAAATCAGATCATAGGATATTTCTTTCTGCAGTTTGAACGGTTTTTCTATGGCGGTCACCCAGTTCAGTTTCATGATGTGCTCCTTCCAAACTGGTGTGCACGTTTTTTCGATGCCTTGTAGTTTTTCAGCCGCCAGTCCTTGCAGTGCTTCAGCTTTGCATGATATTTCTTCATCTTTCCATTTATTGTACAAAAACAATGTACCTTTAATCACGAAAAAAGGTTCTTTCAAACATATCACTCCTTTGGCTCTTCAGTAACAGGTTTTCTCATTTTGTAGCATTTCAAAAGATACTTTGTGTGCCTGAAAGGTGTTCTTGATTCTGCACAGAGTGAGATGAAGGAGACACTTGGCATCTGCAAGAGGCAATTCTTTAGGCAATAGAACTTTAGGTGTACCCGAGGCATGGGGAATCAGGGAACAGACATAACAACTCTCGTTGGTAGTCTGCTTTGCAGTAGAGCTCATGTCTGCGTACCATTTATTTGACTGATGTGGATGTCTGGGGTCTTCTATTGTGTCTAGACCCAGGCCAGAATATTCATCGTATTTTCTCCTCCCCACCTCCCTCTTCCTCCTACTACTTCTAAGGTAGCTCTTTGCTTCTCGGGCTATATGTGACATTGGCCCCCTTTCCCTGCGCCCCCTGTTCCCATTCATAATATAGAGACAGAAACCTCTCTGACGTTTCTTCATTCTCTTCCTTTCTGCCTATAGGTGGTCTAGTTTCCGCTGTTGGGGTAACTTCTGGTGAGGGCAGTGTGGCAGTAGTATCGTACAAACATGATATGACAGAAGGGTTACGATCGTTTAGACTATAAACATTATATTCGGAGACATTTGAGAGTGGAGTTGGATTTATACTCGGGCTGCTGTTGATGGTATTTGAGGGCTGTGAGTTGGGCGGTACTGTACCATAGCCCCATACAAGCTGGAATCCGTTCCATATTAAGTAATCACCCTCTTTGACCATCTTGGTTCCATTTCCAATGTTAGTTCCATTCGATCCCCCCTCATTCATCTCGATAGAGATGAATGAAATTAACCAATAAGTAATAAGTCCAAACATCATTGCAAAGAATAAAACAGCACACACAAACAGGCCACATTCATATGAATATCTACGTAAATCGAATTCATTATTTACATTTATAACTGCCCTAATGTTATTCGTTGCGGGCTGCCAGTTCGTTGCCATGGTTACTCCTATATGTTAAAACATAAAAGTGCATTAAGAATACTTAAACAGTTGAAATCTTCATTTTATTATATGGTAAAAGAGAGGTAAAGGAGGGGAGGGTATGAGAGAGAGAGAGAGAGAGAGAGAGAGAGAGAGAGAGAGAGAGAGAGAAAGAGAGAGAGAGAGAGATTTCATAATTGCAATTCAACCTTATTTACATTTTCATTTTTATTTTTCATTTGGCCCAGAAACAATTTTCGTCAATGTACATTTTCTTGCTATCATTCCTTTACTCTGTACCCATGTTTAATATTGTTTGTTTTGCTTTTCCTTTTACTGTGAGATCTCTGCTGTTGTCTGTGCTTCTTCTTCTCTTTCCGCTCTGACAGTGTCATATGCTTTACATACGTTGGTCAAATGTATCCAATATCTCAAGCCCTTTACCTTCGCAGTCGGTGTGCAAAATATCACCTCATAAGGGCCATGAAATCTTGGGGCATTCCACCTCCGTACGAAACTTCGTACATAAATCATGTCTCCTGGTATTAACTGCCCTTGTGGGATTTCCTTAACAAATGTTACTGCCTCATTCCCTTCCTCTCGAGTAAATGGTGGTGCAAGCTGCCTTGATATCATGCAGGCTGCTCTGGTGAGTTTTGTCAGATAGTCATTAAATTCTTCTCCTAGTATCGTGGCGCTTTTGTGCGCATCTGAATGTCTGCAGAGTGGGGAGTGTGCTGTGTGCATGCGTCTTCCCGTCACAATCTCATGCAGTGACAAATGGTGGTCCTTGCTAGGCTGATTTCTCAGCTCGAACAAGGCCAGAGGCAGACAATGCACCCAGTTCTTTTTGAGGGAAAAACACAATTTTGACAGCCTACCCTTCAGAAGGCCGTTGATCTTCTCAACCACGCCATTGCTTTGCGGATGATAAATTGAGCATAGTTTATGCTTAATTCCTAACAGAGCTGTTACTTCTTTAAAAAGTTCATTAACAAAATGTGTGCCAGTATCCGAGCGAATCACGTTGCAAATTCCCCAGCTCAGGAATACTTTCCTCACTAAGAATTTTGCAGCGCATTTGGCATCATGTCGTGCACATGGCCCTGCTTCAACCCATCTGGAGAATGGACAAACGACCACTATCATGTATCGTGCACCATTACACCTTTCTCCCATATCTGCATAATCAATATGCAGTTCTCTGAAGGGCCCCACTGGTTTGGGTATTGTTCCTCGCAGTGTCCTTAGGGTCATTCCTGAATTATATATTTGACATGTCATGCATTCCATCTTAGATATATGTTCCTGAAGGCCTGGCGTAAACCAGTCCTCTTGTATTTCTGCTGCAATGTGCTGTTTAGCATTGTGGGATGGGAAGTGTAGTTGTTGGAATGCTATCTCCAAGAGTTTGAGTGGCATAACCACCTTTCCGGTGTTATTCTGACGCCACAAGAGATCTGTTGCCGATTGGCTACATACCCTCTTTTCCCACAACCCTTTTTCTTCCTCACTTGCCCCTTCTTGTAGCTCAAGTATTTGTGACACGCACATGGTGTTGTAGCCATTTGGGAGATCTTCCTCTACACATTGGTGTATTAGGTACTCACCTGTTCGCTCTTTTGCTAAATAGGAAGCTTCCTTGGCGGCAGCATCCGCTGCTGCGTTTCCCAAAGAGATAACGTCTGTGTTAGACGTATGGGCCTGGCACTTGACTATGGCTACCATGGTGGGTTCTTTTAATGCTTCAGTTAGTTCCTTCAGGAGCTCTGCATGTTGTATGGGTGACCCATCTGCTCTGTGGAACCCTCTTCGTCCCCACCTTGTTAACCCGCCATGTACTGTAGTGCTCATATAAACTGAGTCTGTGTGAATAGTGACTGCACACCCTTTTGCTGCACGTAATGCTTCAATGAGTGCTATAAGCTCTGCTGCTTGGGCTGAGTAATGGGATGGCAGGCGATGCTGTACTATCACTTCGTACTCACCTTCTTCCAATCTTACAACTGCCACCCCCACATGTCTTTCCCCCGTGTCTGGGTTTATTTATGCTGACCCATCCATGAAGAATACCTCACCCTCGTTTAGGGCATTTTCACTTACCACCGGGCCTTCCCCTTCCTCCCCCGTGCAAGCATTGCAGTCGTGTTCCTGCATGTCTTCTAGGGTGCATGGCTTTGTAATGAATCTTGCTGGATTTACTGTTTTACATCGGACGATGTGTATGTTTGCGCTGGACAAGATTATTTCATAAGCAGTTGCTCTTTGAGTTGTCAACATGCTTTTTGATCTTTCCAATATAGCGAATAGGGAGTGCTCCACAAATAGTGTCACAGAGCAGCCCATCACTATGGTTGCACTTTTTTCAATGGCGAACGCTGCGGCTGCGAGAGATTGCTCGCAAACGAAATGTCCTTGCATTACTGCGTCTAATGTGCCACTGTAGTAGGCAAGCGGCTTGTGCCCCAGAGATGTTTTTTGTGTTAGTACTGCAGTCATGAGGATCCCCTCACAGTGGGAGAACAGGTAAAACTTGCGTTCATAATCTGGGTTTGCGAGCACTGGCACACTCAAGATCAGCTCCTTGAGTGAGGTGAATGCGTCACCCATCTCTGCTGACCATTGAATCTCTGTGTTCTCTCGTTGGGCCTCCTTGAGTCACTTCAATAACAGTCTCGTGTATGCTGCGTAATCTAATATCCATGCTCGGCAGTAGTTACACATGGCGAGAAATGTTTGCATTTCCTTAACTGTGTTTGGCTGTCTTACTGCTGTAATGGCAGCTACTCAGTCTGGTATTATCTTCTTGCCGTCTTGTGAGATTAGCTGTCCTAAATATAACACTTCTCGTTGGCAGTACTGTAATTTTCCTCTGTCGACCTTGTAGCCTTTGTGGGCGAGCAATGTCAAGAGAGCAGTGGAGTCTTTTCTGCAGTCTTCCTCATTCTTTGCGCAGATGAGTAAATCATCTACGTATTGAATAATTGTGCTCTCTGCTGTCATGTTCCCTAGATCTTCATGGAGTATGCGGTTGAATATGCTGGGGCTCACACAGTACCCCTGGGGTAACCTGCAATGTTCGTATCTCTTTCCTCCCAGTGTAAATGCTGTTAGATACCTGCACTCCTCTGCCAATGGGATGGAGAAGAAGGCCTTTTTCAAATCCACTACTGTGAATTGTGATGCATTCTTGGGGATGCTGCACAGTATAGATGCTGGTTTAGGGACCAAAGGGAACTCCTTTTGGATGACGTCATTAAGTGGGCGTAGGTCTTGTACCATCCTCCATGCCCTACCTTTTGCCTTTTTGATTGGGTAAATGCAAGTGTTACATGGTGAATTTGAGGGTACTATTATTCCTTGGGCCAGTAATGTGCTGATTGTCTCTTTTATGCCTTCTTCTGCTTCTCGGGACAGGGGGTACTGTTTTACCCAGGGCAAAATAGTTCCTGGTTTAAGTTTTATTTTAACTGGTGTCACACCATGCAATAATCCCACATCATGGGGGCCTGTGGTCCACAAATTACTGGGCACTAATTTCATATCATCATCATAGAAGGAAGGCAGTGCCCACCACTGCCATCAGCTGTACTGGAACCTGCCTTTCTTGTATCATGATGTCACAGGGTATTGCTATCTCCATTATTATCTCACCGTCACTTTCGGAATCTGAGAAAAGGTCTTCATCTGACAGGCCTCGAAATGCAATGTCCGCATTGATGCACAATACTGTGCGCCACTCACAGCTGTGTATATCCATTGCAATTACGGCTATTCTTTTAGCAGAGATTTGAACTGCATGCAAATCTAAGGACATCACTGTTCCTGGCACAATCTCTGGGCGTGCTATTGGTCAGAAGATGAACTCTGCGGGTACCCGCCATTCTAGCTTTTTCAACTCAGGCACTACCCGTGCCAATGTTTTCAGCCCTTGAATAAACACATAAGGATCTACCGGTATGCCGCGCACTTCTGGTGCTGTTGCTCGCGCATGCACACCCAGCATTACGCGCATGGGACAGATCCCTGGGGTTGAACAAACTATCCCTCTCTCTGTGAAGGACATAGTCATATTAAGCTTACTGAGAAGGTCCCTTCTGAGTAAGTTAATCGCGGACTGTTCATAATACAGTAGGGGTGCCCTCACTGTCTTACCTCCCACGGTGACATCTAAATCTTCTGTGTAAGGAACTTCGGCAACAGCCCCAGAGAACCCCTGCGTCTCCAATTTACGACTAGATAGCGGAAACCGGTCTTCACGTAAACATGATTATCTGCGCCCCTATCAATGGTTCCTCTGCTGCATTGTAGGTCGTAGATAGAACAGGACACGCAAGTGCTCCCTGTGGGCTGTCCTATTCTGGATGTCTCATGTTCCCCCCTTGACTGAAGACATTCCCTGATACCACCGCCACTCCGCCATACGGGCTAGGTGCACCGTTAGCAGTCGTGGCGAAGGGGTTACCTTGTGTGTATTGCATATGATCGCGGCTTTGTGGATGCTGTTGTACATTATGAGGAGGCTCTCTTCGCTGCTCTACATACCCCTGCTCTGGCTGTCCTTGCACTCCTCCCATGGGTAACCCATAGGGCCTTCCCGGGTGAGGGTGACCATACTGTTGATCATCTTGGTACACATTATTTGGTCTGCTTCTGCATTCTCATGAGAAATGCCCCACCTACCACAATTCCAACAGTTCCCTTGTGCCCCCCTAGGACCTTGTCCTCCATACCCGCCATTTCCCCTGTATCCCTGACCACCCCCTCTGCGGCCCCTGTACCCACCTCATCCTCCGCGAGGGGCCCACACTTGCCACTGCAGACCTCTGTATTGCTTCTGTCCATTCCACTGTGGCTGCCCGTTGCCTACCCAATTTGCTGCCATCCTCCCTTGTATCGCTACCAGCCCCTCCTCCTCTTCCCCCTCCCTGTTTTGGGGGAGTGCTGCTACAGCAGCAGCGACCTTCACCAGCTTCGTTTGTACTAACTTGGCCTCATCCGCCAACCTTGTTTGGGCAATTTCTTTTTCTCTCTCCTTTATTCTTTTGCAGTGGTGCACTATTATGCTTTGTATTTCCGGAAATCCCTTTGCCTCGATCCCAGCTATTTTGTCAAGTGCTTTCTATACCTCCTTTGGAAGCCCTCTCTTTATTATAAAGTAAAATAGTGATGTTGACTGGTCCCAGGGTGTGACCGTCTCGGCTCTCCACATCTCCTGCACCCGAAAAATGAAATCCATAGCATCCTCCCCATCATTCATTGTGCACTGCATTACTGACTGTAAATCTGGCGTGTCTGTAAAGGTTTCCCTTAGTGCATCCAAAACCTTGCGCGCACTGTGTTAAAAGATGCTCCATCATGTTGATCACAATCCAACGTTACTCCCGAGAAGCCAGCTTTTCCCCACACTCTATCTGCCTGATCACCTACTACCGACACTAGCAAGCTTTTAACATCACCTACCGCCAATGGCACTCCCGCGGTATGTTTCTCAAATGCATATATCCACTTACTTGCCCCCCCTGATAGCGGGTGCAATGATTTTAACAAATTGGCTTTATCCATCTGGGCCCAGGGTATGTAATGTGGCCTCCCACCTCCCCTATGTATCAATGGGAGTTGTAATTTGCTCTTTATCGTTCTGCCAGTACTCACCTTCAATACTTTCTTTCCTAGCGTTGCCATTCTTCCAATTCTATTCCTTAATCTTCCTGTCCAATCCTCTTCCGTTGTCCTTCCCAGAGGTGTTTCCTCTCCTCTACCTGATCTTCCTCCCATCACCACACCCAACCTCCTATTTTCCTGTTCCTCATCCTCAATATCGCACCACAATTCTTCCATTCCCCCGGTAGCCATTCCCTCTTCACCTGTGTTTTCTTCCACCTCCTGTGGCCCCAGTTCTATTATTCGAGTTGGCTCTTCCTGAATCCTGAACAGTATTTCCCCTTTCTTCCATCCTTCTTCAGATGTCTTGTCGAGTGCCTGTGCTCTAGCTGTTTGTTCAGTTCTAGCAACACTTGTTCCACTCTGCTCACATATATTTCTTATTCTAGATAACTCATCTCTTGCCATTGAGAGCCTAGAATCTAGGTCCTCTGTTAAATTCTCAATATCTACTGCGGGGGTGCTTACCTGCCCACGCTGTCTGGGGCACTCATATGGTGGCGGTGCAGTTGGTCGTGGGGTGGCTGTGGGAGCTGCGGTGGGCACATATGTAGGATCACTATAACCTTCTGCCGGCACTGGTTTGTTTAGGAGGGGGTACAATCGTGTTACCTCTATTGATCCTTCTTTTCCTGTGTCCTCCTTTCCATTTTCATGTGCGATTAGGGGAGTGTCAACGGTGGAGGGACGGTTAGGTACTGACTCTTTCCTTTTGAGTGGAGGCACTTCCTCGAATAACCTCCATAAATCTAATATTTCTCTTCTATTATGAAACTGCTTTCCTTTGTATTTCATGAATATACATGTGGCTACTATATCTAAGACACTTTTATCAAATGATCCCCCTTCTGGCCATACTTGGGGTAGTCCTTCTCCCTTTAATTCTGTTACCCACTGATCGTGATTCTTCTTTATGCGTTCTGCATAATCAGGTAGATTTTTACAAATGTGGGCCAGGGGTGTCTCCGCCCCCATATTATACTCTCAGTGTTTACCTTACTGCGTGTTCACCACTGAGGTACCCCGACTGAAGTGATAGAAGAAAGAAAATAGCAGTTTCTGACGTATACACTGTGGCTCCCTCTTCTCAGACACCTTTATTTTATTCTCCACTGTTCACTTATTCCCAGTACTAGTTGAGATAGCACTATGCGGCGCCGCCTTCTACCCCCTTGCAGAGCTAGGTTACCGTTTTTATCTTCCCTTATTTCACCTTTTTTGTCCTAATGGCCATATGCAGAGAAAGCAAAGTAAATATAAGTAGCATTAATAGTTGAAAGGTACCCCTTAAATGACCTTGTTTAATCTTGCTCCCTTCCCCTTCACCTTTTATAATCACTCGCACTTAATACTCACGTGCCCGACTTGATTCGAGATTCTCCGGACTGGGTCCGTCCAGCCGGCACTGCCTCACACTCAATGGCCACCTCCCTGCTCCGGCGAGCGGTACTAAAGGTTTTATTTTGGAGCGGGACCCCGTACCCTTTGGCCTATTCCGTGCACACGTCTAAGCGTACCAGTTGCCATAGGCAGGCAGCTCTCTTGATCAGGTGTACTGTGCGTCTCCACTGCCGCCTGGAATTTCTCGTGCCAGAGGGGACGATGAAAGAACTTATCACGCCTTCGGGGTCACCACTGAAAGCAAGCGTCCCCTAAAAGGCAGTACCCTCCCCGCAATGAGAGGCAATAAAGGGCACACCCCAGGAGGGAATGAGGCCACGATAAAGTGCGGGTGAATGTAAAGGGTTTTTTATCTAGTCAAATAGGGCATGCAAAGGACTCTGCAAGCTCCGAGAGCACTCTGTCTGACAATAGCAAAGACAGTCTTATTTATTACAAAACCACGTCACGAGTCATACACACTATAGGGGGCACAAAGTCTTGGGGATTGGGTGGCGTCGACTAACTATAGGCGCAGGAGTGGTGAACAGCTCCAGGATTGGTGGACATCAGTGTGGTGCCAACGTGGGGCGGATGAGTCAGCTGGGCTCATCGGTTTGGGGCTGCCAGACCAGGCGCGGTCAGTGTCGTTGATAGATGGCTGCCCTAACATTCTGCCCTTGTGGCCACGCACACACAAACACTCATCCGTTAGACGATTCCAGTTGTCCTGTAAAACCTACAATGTGTTATTCTAAGAAATAATAGGATACCAGAGGAACAACATGCAATGTGGAGCTTCGTCAATACATCAGTGCACTTTTACTTTTGACCCGTTGACTGGGTGTCATAAAACTGGGGTGTTTGGTCTGAGGGCACGAGGTGAGCTGCCCTGTCATTCTGCTCTTGTTAGATGTAGTGAAGAATTACTTTATTACATGTTAGTACAGAGTTGAATATCTATTCTCCAAGGCCCATTAACTTGGGGTGAGCTGGAGTACTACTAGATCAGTGAAGGTGCACCTTTGGCCCCTTGAGGCGGTGTGGTTTAGGACCAGGTTGTAAATACTTGATTTGGCTGACCATGGCGGCCTCGGATATGGGGGAGGTGAATACTTGAAGCGGGTCCAAAGGAATGAGGGGAGGTGAGGCTGTGCTGCCCGTACACCAGCTAGCCCTGGCGGACCTTGGCGGGAGGAGGGGGAGATGGCCTTGTGTGTATGAGCGATTCTCTGTGCCTGGGCTGCACACTATACAGAACGAGGAGACGGTTAATAAAGTTAGTAATATTAGAATGATTACACATTTCTAATGTCTATACATTCATGTACTATTTCATAAACGACTATGTAAGTCTGGCAGTGTTTCATACATCACTGAACATCGGATGACTACATTTGAGCAATCACACACGGTAGCAGTTGGATAACACATGAGGTAGCATTAGGTTTGGTGGTGTACTCAGGAGCATAGAAGCAATACGTTCAGTGGTGATGGTACATTTACATTCTTGTTCATGCATTTAAACGTGTCCCACTGTATGACACACACATATTCTCGGTAATGCTTTTTCCGCCTTCCTTTGTTCTTAGCAGCATTCGTTAGTTAGCACTAGGTGGGCTGTATCAAGCCCGTTCATTGAGTCTTCTAGGCACATGGTGTCTTACACGGGCTGAGGTCATTCTTACTTTATCAATACTTATGAACTTTTACCCCTTCCCCAACACTGGTGTTTATAATTAACATAGCAACCCTAAGAATTGTTAGGCTTTGGTGTGTGGTTAACACTTCATTTGGGGAACATCGACAGGGGTTCATACGAGGAGGGTATTGACACCATATATCTTAAATGTTAGGAGTTAGATGCTGGGTCGGGGCCTGTTCAATTGAAATGGTGTTTGTAATTTTCCAGGCTTGGACCGCTAGTCAGGTCACTTCGGGGACAGTGATGTACTGCGGAAGGTAAATGATACAGTGTTTGTTCTGATATTTGTTCATGTCTGGTTGCTCGTGAGAACGGGCCTTCAGCGGATCTACCATGGAGTGGAGGCGCCGGGGGAGGGCATGGCTCCCTGTGCACAGTGAGTGGGGGCCAAGCTGCAGCATTCGCAGGCAGGCTGTCTCGTTGGGGTTTAGGTCGCTATTATCTAAAATGGAGTCCTGACGCTCCCAAAATGGAGTCCATGGTCTGTTACAGTGCAAATCGATTGGGCCTGTGTGTCGATCAGCAGCCACCCCGTCACCTGAGCACAGGCGACAGGGGTGCCTCTGACGTGCCATGGACCTTACGCAGGTGGGGTATGTCGGGGAAGGGGTCTCATGGACTTATCTTCCCACACACCTCCAATCCCCTTCCTCACCATGTTCTTTCCCCTATGATTGTAAAGCACTCTGTTGCTTGTCGAAGTTAGGTCTGCACTCATTAAATACCCAAATTAATGTATAAAGCGTAAACATCTCGCCACTGGAGGGGCTTCATGCACCGAATATCTTTATAGTGATCTATGCGATTACTGCGAGGGAAAAAAAAATTTCAAAATATCACATTTTCTTTTTACCCCATTTTACTGCATATATATGCGGGAGGACCCCCACACAGCCCTTCTCTCCCAATACCCCTCTACTTTTTTTAATTAACTTAACCCCGCCCCCCACCCCACATATAGAAACGGTAAAATTGAGCTCTCAAAATTAGATATTTTGGGATTCGAAATGTTTACATCCTCCATTTTGATATGATCACCCTTTATAGAAACACCTTACAAAACGAACTTAGAGAATACAGACTTGTCATTACTTAGGAAAAAGAAAAGGGTTCAGTGTTTCATAAATTTAACATGGCCTTTAAGAAGGCAAAGGGGAGGTGTCAAGATGTTCCATATCTTTGCTACATGAACAGCTAACGAGTACCATCCCCAGCAGAAGCAGATCTAAGACAGCGATTTGGGTATAGTGTATCAGGTGCCTTCATATGAATAAAGATCCTCTGTGATAATAAGTGTTGTGAGGCAGGCAGGGGGCTATGAATTCTATTCATTTTGCCACTGCTAGCCAATGTAAATCCCAAAGGGCCAAAGGAATGTGGTCACATCGACAAAGCCAAAATAACGGCATAGCCGCTTCATTTTGGATATATTGAAGTTTTACTGGGGATTTTTTGGGAAGGCCCAGATAGACTGAATTACAATAATCTAGGCGGGTGGCCACAAAAGCATTCATCAGTTCAACATTTGCAGGAAGATAAAAATAGTCCAGAAAACTTTTAAGACTTTTAAACTGGAAAAAACAACTGCTTGTGCATTTGCTTATCTGTGTGGTCATAGAAGGGTCAGAATATATCCAAATGCCTAGATTATTAATCGTTTTAGCTGGATTAGGACAAGGGTCAAGTGATGGGGCCAATAATTATTGCACCAAATGTGGTCTGCCCCTGTTATGCTAAAAGAAAAGAAAGCAACATTAGCAGGCTTTATTTGCAGATTAAAATATGTTTTGTAGACATTTAGCTGAATTGTGATTCATAGCCATCCATTTCTTGACCTGTTGCATGCAGACTTTAAAGACTTCTATTCTAGAATCCTCAAGGTTACCTCAGCGAAGATTCACACTGTTTTCTTTCGATATAGTGTCTATCTAATGGTGCATTTATGTTGTTTTTTTTTAATTTGCTTTTATTGGTTTTATCATATACAACAAAGAAAAGAAACAAGATGGAACAATGAAGAAACATCAAGATACATTCAAAATAATGCACCGGTTGACACAATTAGGTACGGAAAAGAAAAGAGAAGAAAGAAAAAAAAAAGGTTTAATGTCAGCTCACAGTGTCATACAGTTATCTCAGTTCTCAATGAATGAAGGTGCATTTCCTAATACTCAAGAGGAAAAAGAAAAAACCAACTCCCCTTTCACCCCTCCCCCCTCACTTAACTTGGCACCAGTTTGTTTTTCGCAATTAGAGCGTCGAAACGTTGATAGGGCAATGTTTCTGACTCCAGTGTCTGACCACACAGTGCTCGCTCTTATCAAGAGCTTTTCCCATTTGTTTTCTTTTTTTCCAGTCACTGCTACCTGGGCATTGGATTTCCATTAGGTCTCCTCAGGTTCATCTGATAGGGACTCATTATCTGGCGTTAGGTGTCGACTTTTAAAGTCCATCCATAGGGTTTCACATTGGACTGCCCTTCCATGGAGAGCGGCCGTTATGGTTTCCATCAAATAGATGTTGGTGGCTAGGGCAATCCACTCACTCTTCCTAGGGACTGTACCGGATTTCCATTTGATCGCCAGAAGGGCCCTGGCGGCCAGGAGTAGATAGGGGGTCAGGCCTCTCGCTCTGTTCCACTCGTCCGCGTCTCGTTCCAAGGCAAAGAGCACCAGGTAGGGGTCAGCATCTCTCTGAATACCATCAATTTCCTTGATCCACCCCAGTTCTTCGTTCCAGAAAACCTTGATGCGCGGACAACCCCACCACATATACCAGTAATTAGCCGTTTGCCCACATTTCCTCCAGCATGTCGGACTCATTAACTGAGACATTTTGGATAGTCTGAGGGGATCATATTGCCACCTATGCAGGAGTTTGATGGCATGCGATTTGTACTGACACGATAGTGATGTTCTAGAGGCAGCCCTGCACATTAGGTTCCATTGCTCGCGGTCTATTTCTTCCCCAAAGTCCTTTTCCCACCTAGCCCTCAGAGGATCCGTGGCGCCGTCTCCCGCTGCTATTAGTTCCTGGTACATTATTGATATGAGACCTTTCCTCTCCACTCTAGAGTCCAATATTTTCTCAAATGGGGTCAATTCTCTGCTCAGTTTGTCCTTCCATTCAGCCTTCGTCAGGACCCCTTTCAGTTGGATGTATTGGAATGTGGATAGTGTGCCTATGCCCAATTCTTCCGTTAGTTCCGGAAGAGAGATAGAGGAGTCCTTCATCTGGAGCTGGCCCACTCTCTCTAAGCCAGCCTCGTACCAGGATTGGTATCTGCCAACATCTGGTATGCGATCGTTCATGCCAGGAGACCATAGATGGCTGAGCGGGGATGGCCAGGTGGTGATCCCAAGCATCTCCCGATTTGCACGCCGTACACTCCAGATCGTGCTCAGTATAGGGTGGCCCTGATTTTCCGTAGTATCCTTTTGTGCGGGGTCCATAGCCATTCTGATACTGTGGCCGGTGCAAAGTAATGATTGTCCATTTGGACCCATTGAAGGTCATTGTGTTCTCTGAGGTGGGGAATCATTACTCGTAATTGGGAGGCGATATAATATGATCTCAAGTACAGGAGCCCAACCCCTCCTCTGTCCTTGGGGAGTATCAACGTGGTGTATGCAATTCTAGGTTTCTTACCCTGCCATATAAATCTCATCACGATCTTCTTAGCTTCCCTGAAGAACGATTTGGGTATTTCAATTGGTAGCATTTGGAATGGGTACAGGAAGCGTGGGAGGCATGTCATCTTAACTGCGTTGATGCGGCCAAGCCAAGAGATCGTAAGTTTCCCCCATTTCGTAAGGTCCGCAGTGAACCGCTGGAGGAGTGGAGGGAAGTTAGCTTCAAATAAGTCATTCAGCTTCCTAGTGATCTGTATGCCCAGGTATTGTAGTGTGAGATGTTCTAGCTTAAGGCCTAGCAAGCGGAACTTAGGGTCATTTTCTGTCCTAGTTCCCTGAAGGGGGAATAGAATGGATTTTGCCTTGTTTACTCTAAAGCCGGGGAAATGGCCATACTCGTCCATTAGTCTAAGGACTTTGAGAATTGACTCTGTGGGATTGGTCATGTGTAAGAGAATGTCATCCGCATATAGCGCTATTTTATATTCCACCGGGCCTAGTCGGATCCCTTCTATCGCAGGGTCGGATCTTATCCTTTGTGCTAGGGGTTCTAATGAAAGGGGGAAGAGGATCGCGGAGAGGGGGCATCCCTGTCTAGTCCCTCGTTGTAATTCAAACCAACGGGAGTATTCACCATTTACGGATATCGATGCTATAGGAGATGTATATATTGCCTGTATGCCCCTCCTAGTTTTGGGGCCTATTCCAACCTTCTGCAGAACGGCTCCCAGGAAATCCCACTCGACTCTGTCAAAGGCCTTTTCGGCATCAATTGATAGCAGGACGGGGTCCCCAGGGAGGTTACGGGCCACATGAATGAGGTGCAATGTTTTGCGCATGGAGTCAGCTCCCTGTCTCCCGAGTATGAACCCAACGTGATCTGAATGGACCAGGCGGGGTACTAACGTTTCTAATCTAGCCGCCAATACCCTGGAGTAAATTTTGGCGTCAAGGTTGAGAAGGGAGATAGGGCGATAAGATCTGCAGCTTTTGGGGTCCCTACCCTCTTTGTGAATCACTGTTATCAAGGCTTTTTTAAAGGAGTCCGGGGCCTGCCCTGTCTCTAATATTACATTAAATAGAACCGAGAGGAAGGGGGCTAGTTGTTTGCCAAACGTCTTATAGAAACCGGCGGTATAGCCATCCTCACCCAGGGATTTACCTAGTGTTAGCCTTGTGATCGCTTCGTGCACTTCCTGTTCATTAATCGGGGAATCCAGAAACTCCGTTTCTGGGTTCGTTATCGTGGGCATAGGGATTGAAGATAGGTAGGCTGATGGGTCAGGTTGGCCGGGAATTATCTCAGAGGTATAGAGTTTCTCATAAAATTTGGCAAAGGACTCTGGGAAATTGGGGGGTATGGGGAGTGGGAACTGGGTCCTCGATGATTTTGTTCACTCTACGATCAGCTCTCTGTTCCCTAAGTCTGGCAGTCAATAAGGCGTCGGCCTTATCGCCTATCTCATAAAATGTCTGTTTTAAAAATTGCAATTTACGCACCACTTGATCGTGTTCCAAGAGCCGCAATTCTTCCCTTTTCAGCTGCGCAGTTTTCACTTTGTCCGGGTCAACTCTATTTTCTTTTTTCATCTCCGCTTCTAATAGACTTATATCGGCCCTCAACTTTTGCTCTATAATTTTCCATTCTCTTTTCTTTGCGGTCCCCTCCCGTATTAGAGTCCCTCGCCATGTGGCTTCCCTGCCTCCCAGATCACTTGTTTGGAAACCTCCCCATCGTCATTAATTTTAAAGTACTCTTCGATTTTGGTCTCCATAGTTGTTTTGAAAACCGGGTCCTTCCAGAGGGTTTCATTGCACCGCCATTTCCCTCCCATGGTGGGTAGGTCCGCCCAAGAAATGTCAGCCTGGGGGGGGCGTGGCCAGCGACTGCGGGATGAGGACGTGATTCCCCGTCGCTCCCGGGCCACCAGCAAAATCCTGCAATTATCCTGATGCCATTTGTTCACAATCTCCCCCAAAAGACACCATCCGATGGCGGAACCTTTGAAGAACATTTCGCTGCAATTTGAACCAGAATCAGTGAAGAGCTCTGGAGATGCGAGCGGAGAAAGTACGAGCGACTCACTGCGCACCATGAACAAGATGGCCGCCGAAGCCGCGCGCTGACTAGACAATACGCAACGTGGCGTTGGTTCCACTGGCTGGGACAACCGCGGAGGAGGCGCCCATCGCTGCACTGTGCCGTGAGACGGAGGATCCTGCGCTGACTCTGGCTCCTGGAGAGGATCCGTGTGCCCCGACCGCAGACTCCAAAACGGGCGATCCCAAAACCACCGCTGAGACGAGGCCGAGCTGCCCAAACACAGCTGACCGAACACAGCCGATCGCCGGAGCGACGGAGAGCGAGAGAGCCGGCCGTCTGGCAAACCCTGTGAGGAACGGCTCGCACCGGGCAAACCGGCAAATGGGCTGTGGCTGGAACCGCTCGCACCAGATACACAATTGCCCCGGAACAGTCCCGGATCACACGCCATTAGCGGGACATCCACCTCCACTGCAGTGGTAGTGTAACAGGCCCCGAACACACATCCAGCGTCACAACCTGCAAGCAGAAAGAAATGGCCAGTGACTAGGAGGGAGCCCGCTAAAACTACATTAGCCGTCCAGGCGAGGACACATACATTACGCTGTGGAATCTACTAGCGAAGAGGGAAGGGGGATCGCTACCTGACTCAGCTGAAGGCTACTGTACTCCGACGCTCAGTCGTTCAAAATGGGGAAGGACAGGACGAAAAATACTACAACACAGAGCAAAATGGAACAATACACCACTAATGCCCAGGCCCCCGTACAGGAGCAGGCCAAATCGAGTGACACAACTGAAACGGAAGAGGATACTCTATCTCTTAAAGATGTTATGAACGCTATTGCCTGCTCGAGAACCTCCATGTAAAAGAAAATGGACGGTATAAGCACCGAGGAGTCCCTGCTGCGCCACGACTTGCAAAAACTGACGGCCCAAACAGGTGAGGCCGAGGGCCGTATATCGGAAACAGAGGACGGTCTTAGAACAGTGGGCCACCAAATGACGGAGTCCTCACACGCCTTAAAGCTCTAGAGGAGAGAGTCGAAGAGGGAGAAGGCAGAGCAAGGCGCAACAATATCTGCATCCTTGGAATACCGGAGAAATCTGAAGGTCCAAACATGGAACTGTTCTTGGAGCAATGGCTTGCAGACCTCTTCGCTCCCAAGACACTATCAAAATTATTTTCCATCGAACGTGATCACCGTATACCGGCGGGTGGGCAGTTCCCCGGGGCCCCTCCGCGTACGGTGATCGCAAAACTCCTGAACTATAGGGATCGGGATGCCATTTTGCAAATGGCTAGAATCAAAGGCACAATAACGTATAACGATTCCAAAATTGCCTTTTTCCCGGATTTCACGAGGGAGGTACAGAAGGCGAGACAGTCTTTCGATCGCTTAAAAAGCGCCTGCAAATACGGGCTCATGTTCCCCGCTCGGTTGAAGATCTACCACAATGGTGCAACCGTGCACTTTTCAGATCCCAAGGACGCATGGTACTGGGCCGAAACAAACCTGGAAGGCGACTGGAGACCGTATCGGAGACAAGACACTGGCAGAAACAGACCGAGACCGGGGAGGGCGCCCACAAAGGGTAGTAGAAGCACCACAGAATGAAGACAACGATTGATAAGTAACTTGAACTGGCTTAAACAAACGACACTCGAAAAAATTAAGAACCAATAGGCCGCCATTAAAACTGACCTGGCAACGAGGAGGGGATATGTGCTTACAGAATAGCTGGCAACCCTGGTAAGCACGGACCCCCCATGATAATTATCACCGCTTGTTGTAGACCTGTATTTGTAAGTTAGGTCGCAACTATGTTCGGGCGACAGGTACTTCGTGTTGGGGTGGAGTATAGGGTGGGGGAAAGGGACAGTTTATGTTGTTTTTGTGTTACCTTAAAGTTACTATGCATTCGGGAGGTTAATGAATCACACGAATCAGTACATGCCGTCAGATGCCACCCCCAGATGGCAGCACACCCCCTCCGGGACCAACCCTACATAATGCCCCCATAAGATTACTCCATAAAACCTGTGAATCCGACTCTATAACTTACATATGGCACCCACATTGATCCACCCACTACCTCCCGAGCGACCCAAATCTCTCAAACTGATCACATGGAACGTGAATGGGCTAGGCTCCGGAATCAAGAGACGCCTTGTGATGGAATTCCTGAACAGACACTCCTCAGACATTGCCCTACTCAACGAAATACATTTAGCCGGAACCAACTGCACCCTCTTTCGGAGAACCAACTACCGAGTGGCACTACATGCGGGATACTCTATGGGATCCAGAGGGACACTCATACTGCTACACAAACGCCTTCAATACATGGTACAGACAGTCGAGCGAGACCCCAGGGGTCGCTACTTGGTGGCCATCGGAAAGCTAGGTGAAGAAACTCTGGCCATTGCGTCAGTGTACTCTCTGCCGGGGTTGGGGGAAGAACTATTAAAAAACCTTGTCATCCTCATGGCAAAACACCAACCTGATATGTGGGTACTGGGGGGCGACTTTAATGATGTCATGTGTAATAGTAAAGACCGCACTCACATCAGGGATCGCAATCCGAATAGCTCCACTAATCTAGCTAAATTCGCGTCAGCCCTGGGCCTCCGAGATGTGTGGCGACACCTCCACCCCGACACCGAGGCTTACTCGTTCCACTCTGGGGGGCATGGCTCCTTGTCCAGACTAGACTACTTCCTTCTTCCAAGTACCAACATACACAGGGCGACTACTGCGGATCTACTTTCCCGCGGTACCTCAGACCACTCACCCCTGATAATGGAGTTGTGCTTGCGGGGAGTGGCTCCCCCCAAGACATGGAGATTGAATAACTATTATCTAGGCTTCCCCGAGCTTGTCGACAAACTCACGGAAGCAACTAATGAATACTTTGAAAACAATGTCAATGCGGTAGATAATCCTGTTACGATTTGGGAAGCGTACAAAGCAGTACTGAGGGGGGAGATAATCTCCTGGACGGCAAACAAAAAACAGGAACGGTTGCGGGAGCTAAAGAAGGCAGAAGCTGAAATGAGTGACTGGGAAGCCAAATACGTTCTTGACCCGAGCTCTGAGACCCTCAGATCCTTTAAGGGAGCCAGAGAGAGGCTTCGGAACATCGAACTAGATAACGCTAAACACGTCCATCGGGAGTCCAGAGCAAGAGTCTATGAACAAGGGGACAAAACCGGGACAATGCTGGCCTGGCTTGAGAGGAGGGATGAGGGCCAACGCCATGTCAGAGAAATTATAACCCCGCAAGACGGTGAATGCCACTCAGACCGGGAAATAGCAAAGGCTTTTGTGGACTTTTTTGCAACTCTATATAGCGGCCCAGTATCCCCACTGGACCCCTCCCTGCTAGACGATATCACTCTGCCCCAGCTGTCGGAACAACAAAAAACACAGCTGGACGCAGCCCTTACCGAAGCAGAGATAGCAGAAGCTATAGCCCAATTACAGTCTGGGAAAACACCGGGCCCCAATGGTTTCCTGGTTGAACTCTGGAGAAAACTGGGCGGGGGAAAATTAGCACCGTACCTCCACAAAATGTTCCACGGGGCTCGACACCAGGGCGCTCTCCCGTCGGACTTGCGCAAGGCCACGATTGTTGTAATTCCCAAGTCGGGTAAACCACCTGAGCAATGTGCCTCCTATAGGCCCATCTCATTGATTAATACTGAATCCAAAGTCCTTGCCAAACTCCTGGCCAACCGACTACAATCGGTCATCACCTCCTTGATCCATCCGGACCAATGCGGGTTTATGCCGCATAAATCGACACGCATGAATATACGACGTCTCCACCTATTATTAGAAAGGGCCCCAGTTATAGACAAGCCACTTGCGTTACTAGCCATAGATTTTGAGAAGGCATTCGATTCGGTTCGCTGGGACAGCCTCTGGGAAACTATGCAGAGAATGGGCTTTGGTAACAACTTTCTAGGATGGGTACAACTTCTCTATACAGAACCACTAGCAGAAGTGAAAGTAAACGGGTGGCCTTCTGAGCCCTTTCCCCTTGGTAGGGGCACAAGACAGGGATGCCCCCTGTCCTCCCTTCTTTTCGCTCTTGCAATAGAGACACTCGCTTTATGGCTCCGTCAGAGTCGGGACTGGACGGGATTCAGGTGGCCGGAGGGCCATGAGGATAAGGCGTCCTTGTACGTGGACGACCTCTTGGTCTATCTGTCCGACCCGTCACAATCCTCCCCCATAGTAACGCAGATGCTCATCCGCTTTGGTGAATTTAGTGGGCTGACAATCAACTGGAACAAGTCTATCCTTTTTCCCATGAAGGGTGGCACACAGGCCATTCCCCAGGAATGCCCATATAAAGTGGAACCGAACGGATTTCGATATCTGGGGATCTGGGTGTCCGAGGACCTGACACGCTATATTACCCACAACCTCCAACCAATCATGGACCGTTTTAGGGATGAAGTCCGCCACTGGAAACTTCTTCCCCTGACACTCATGGGCAGAGCTGCCCTGTTCAAGATGATTACACTTCCCAGATTTCTCTACGTACTACAAAATGCCCCGCTTGAGATCCAAGATCCTGAATTCGACCGCATTGATAATCTCCTTAGAGAACTCATATGGGGGGGGGTCAACCCCGCATCGCACTGACCACGCTTCAGAGATCGATCTGGGAGGGAGGAATCAGTGTGCCCCGCATTCGGGTATACTACTGGGCCTCCCAGCTAGCGGTGGTCAACGACTTACTACATGGGGACCGCGAGCTACCACACATAAGAGCTGAAATAGCAACCATACACGATATAGATCCACTACACTTGCTCTATCAGCCCCTCCGCAGACCCCCTCTGCAAACGATGGCAGCACATGTTACTACGGTCTGGAAACGGGCACATGCCTTTGTGAGCTAGAAAGACAAGATCACCACTGCACAACCCCTATGGCACAATGGTAACCTGACGGAGCTTGGGAAACCTAAACCTTGGTCCAAATGGGCGGACGCCGGTGTCAATAAAATTGGGGACGTCCTGGCGGGATAGGAGTTTATTTCGTTCGAAACACTGCAACTACAATTCCAGCTGCCAATAACTGAACACTATCACTACACCCAACTAGCTCACGCCTTACGAATACATATCCAACCACACTCTCCCATTCCTGACTATACGCCCATAGAGCGCAACATATTCCCGGAATACATTCCTGCCAAATGCACCTCTATATTATACAACGCCATGTCCTCCTTTGCCACACCGGAACTCCCTCACCATAAATCAAAATGGGAAGAGGATGTGGGTATTATAGATCCGGAAGACTGGATCCAGATTCTAATGCACCCCAGGGAAATTGCCATCTCCTCCAGGCTCCGTCTGGTGCAATTGAAAATCCTTCACAGAATATACTACCCTAGAACTATGATACACAAATGGAACCGTGCCCCAAACCCGTATTGTCTTCGATGTGGGAGAGATACTGGAACAATTATACATATCCTGTGGGAATGCCCTCGTATTCAGGCCTTCTGGGGGGAGTGCTGCAGGGAATTGTCTGGTATATTAGGCCAGAACATAACACTAGACCCAAAAATACTGTTACTGGGTAAACCAGACGAAAGCGTTGCGAACAAATGGGAAGGACTGCTCCTCGCAACAGCCGCAGGACTAATGAAGCGAAACATTGCACGGAAATGGGGCGCTCCGGATCCCCCAACATTGGAACAGTGGGCAGATGACATGGACACATGCGCAATGCTGGAACACAGAATCTACAAAGCAAGGGGCTGCCCTGCTAAAGCCTTCAAGATCTGGGGGAAATGGGAGGAACGCGACTCCTGCTAATCCTTGACATTCCAAGGGCACACACTTTTGAACGCAGGGAGGCAGCTGCAGACAGAATTTGTCAGACCTCAAATATGATTTATTATTGATTCACTCTTTCGGAAGCATATGATTTGATTTTATTTCGTTGTGTTCTTGTTGATTATGTTTGTTGTCAAAAACAATAAAAAATACTATTAAAAAAAAAAAGAAATGTCAGCCTGAACCATGTCGTGGTCCGACCAGGTTATTGGAATAATATCTGAGTGCTGTGTGGTTGGTATGAGGTTGTTCGACATGTATATATAGTCAATGCGCGTAAAGATGTGGTGGGGATTTGAATAGAAGGTGTATCCAGCTACCCCGGGATGCATTATTCTCCATATGTCACCCATGTTGTACAGGTCCGTTATCTCAACAAGGTCGGTACGTCCCTCTTTAATCTGATTCCTTGTGTCTGGATTCCCTGGTTTCCAGCCAATACCTGGGTCTGCCCATTGGTTGAAGTCACCTCCCAGAATTACGTGCCCCGTTGCCTCCATCATTATTTTTGGGATTACTCTCTGTAGGAATGCAGTCTGACCAATGTTTGGGGCATATACAGTGGCAATAGTCACTTTTACTCTGGCTATTTTCCCCGTGATCAGGAGGGCCCGACCTAAAACACCAGACCATGGGCCTCATTACGACCCAGGCGGTAAGTTACAGCCTGGGTCGTACCCTTACCACCATGGTGTAAACTATGTTTACACCATGGTGGATGGCGGATTTACCGCCCCATTCCAAGGTGAGTGGGGCGGTAAATCCCCATTTCCCATTTTACCCTTCCCCATTCCCATTTTTGCCCCATAGGGCATAATGGGAGTGGGAAAGGCGCTAATTACGCCACTGTAAATTACGGTGGTGTAATTAGCACCATGGTCCCTTAGCGCCATGGATTTTAACGCCTGCAGAAAGCAGGGGTTAAAATCACCATGGCGCTAAGGGACCTTGTAATCAGGCGTTAAGGGTCGGCGCCGTTTACGGCGCCGTTAACCCCTTAACGCCTGACTCGTAATGAGGCCCCATGTCTTTTCTACCTCAAATTGGATGCCCCTCTTGAGCAAGATGCCAACCCCACTTTTTCTCAGCGGGCCTGAGCCCCAGAATTCCAGACCCCCCTGCTTCCCGATGATGCCTCTTTCTTCCCCCTTGGCAAACTTGGTCTCTTGCACGAGCATTATATCAATGTTGGATCTGCGGAATTCCCTTGCTACTAATGACCTCTTAGTTGGAGAGTTCAGCCCTTTTACATTGATGGACGCCACTCTGAGTGAGTCTTTCTTTTTTGGGTTATCAAAAGACGCCATCTTCGAATGTCTCTGAGGTGTCTTTCAAGACTGTCGGCCAGACAATTGCTCGCTTCTCAAGGCCCATATCAACGTTGGTGTTGCAAACGAATCCAAATGGTGCTTCCATTATTCCCACATCCCTTTCCCTCAGAAGTTGCTGAGGCTCAAGGAAGCCCAGGAACTGAGGGTGCTGCATCAGCAGCTTTTGGCGGCGTCCGAAACAGACTTGGTGACAGTGTTCCGTCCATTGTCGGACCATCAATGGGGACCGTTACCTCACGGTCCCATTCAAATTTTCCATCACAACATAAGGGTGAGCCCCCTTCCCACTTCCCCCCCACGCTTCATTTAATACAACAGTGGTAACAACAATAATCATACAAATATATAACAATATAACGTTACATGCATTCCCGGGGTCGTCTCACTCGGGTTCCTACCCCCTCTTACTTCAGCGGGGTGTTTTACTTCCATCGTCCCCCGAGCGCTTAACGTCCCAGCTCTCGGGCTCCATACGACCAGCGTCCCGTGCTTCAACCATGGGTACTAGTGCTTCTGGTCACGGCATTCAGGAGGAACATCCTCACTTTTCGTTATCTGGTGTGTTATTGGGGCGCCGGTATTTTCTGGATCCTTTTACTCTTTTGCGCCTAGGTCCCTGTTGTTCCCATTGCATTCCGTCTCGTCCGTTATCCCCATTTTCGTTGTCTTTCGGGCCTGTACTCAGAAGGTCAGCGATGCATTCTTTTATGTCATCTTCTGATCTAAGGACGATTTTCCTACTTCCAAGTTCAAAGGTTAGTGAGAACGGGTAGCCCCATCTGTATCGTGTGCCCTGTTCCTTGAGCCATTTTGTCAGGGGGCTGCAAAGGCGTCTAAGCGCTAACGTAAGCGCAGATAGGTCCTGAAAGATCGTAATTTGAGCCCCTCCCATCGTGAGTGGGCCTCCGGATCTGGCCTTTTCAAGAATCCTAGTCCTGTCCTGGTATTTATGGAATTTAGCCAGGACCGATTGGGGGCCACCCGGGGGGTCCACCAGCTCAGTGTATTCTTTCAGTTTTGGGTTCATCGATTTCTTCATCGGCCGTTAGAATTTTTATATTGCCGTGGATCGTGTCATTGAGGTCCTTTTCGGTTTCGCCTTCACGTTCCGGGATTCCAAAAAAGCGAAGGTTATTCCTTCTTTCCCTATTTTCTAAATCGTCCATTTTAAGGCGCATCTCCTCTTCCTTTTTCTCAATGTTCCGTATCCTCATGTCCATTTGTATCTCAAGTGTATCGATCAACGTCTGATTGTTTTCGACACCCTCCCATCTTTCTTCGAAGCTGTCCATTCTCTGGGTGATCTTATCGATTTTGGCACCAAGGTTGGAGCCCATGCTTTTGATCTAACTTAGTAGTGCCGCATTGTCCCCCTCTAGTGGCTGCGGCTCCCGCCTCCGAGGCCTCCAGTGACATGGTGGAGATGTGTCGAGCAGTCGGAAAGGATGGGGTGTATGCGAATCTGGAAAGTCTATGTCGCACGTTCATAAGATGGACCCACAGTCAGAGGAGGCACACGCCCCTGGATCGGGGGCCTTACCCTCTGCGGGGTTGCGTGGGGTCCTAAGAACAGGACAAACTCGAGTGCTTCGCTTATGATGTCGGGATGGTCTTCAGTGCAGCTTGGGTTCTGCGTATCACAAGGCCGCGGTTCCTCTTCCCCAGTTTAAGGCCGTTGACTCAAGCGTAAGGGCGCTTCGAGCGCGTATTCAATGTGGGGCCTATTAGTGTCTGGGTTCGGGGGTCTTAGGCACGATGGTAGTGTAGTGCCATAGATCTTCGAGCTCCCCGATCGGGGCTTGGGTCCGGGGTGAGAGGAGGCACACGCCCCTGAGTTGGGGGCCTTACCCTCTCCAGTGTGGCACAGGCGATTAAGTCCCGGGGGCGTTCGTACACTGATACAAGGCTGTCATTCCAGGCGGCAAGGCAGGGTGCCAGCTACTAACTCGGATCCTCACACTGTAGCCTGATGTTAGGGTTGGGCCACAGTCTATGACCGGCAAGAGCGAGGGTTTCCACTCGGGATTCTGACAGCACAGTGTTCCTGAGGAACGAGTGCGCAAAAGTGGCTGAACTCTCCTTAATTACTACGTTCCGTACCCGAGGGGCACATCCATCCACATTCAGCGGGGGCTGGGACATTCACCTTCCAAGCGCCGCCCACACGACTAGCGGGCGTAGGATGTCTTCCGCCGAATTGCCGTAATGCGAGGGCACGGTTTCACTGTAGCTGCTGGGCTGCCTTTGGGCCTAGATGTTTACACGGTGATATCTCCACTTCTACCTGTCCGATTTTGATCGCGTTTGCTCCCAGATGAGGGGGGGTGCTCATACAGCTCCTCAGCATTTCTCAACTGGTGGGGGGGTCGTGAGACGGGGGCTCAGGTCGCCTCAGGGACCATAGGTGCCGGAGCTCACGCGGAGGTGGTGTTCATCCGCGCGCCCCCTGGTGGCCATGCATTTATGTTTTTGAAGTCAATATGAGATATATCTTTAGCAATGCTAACATTCGCATCTAGAAGAGTCTGACCCAAGTCTCTTAAGCCACATCGGCATTCAATACAAGCTTTGCTCTTACAGTTTGGTATATTTTGCAACTTTCGGGTTGGGTCACATGTTTGAAAAGTGGTAAAGTATTTAGTGTATTTACATGCAGCAAACATGCCACAGGGTTAATGGCCAATACATGGACCCAAATTCCAGAGTTCTCTGAATGGAATAATTGAATTTCAAATTTCTGTCTCTTTTTAAGGCAAAGATGATAGGTGCATGCTCATGGGACAGATGTATTTGTACCAATACAATGTTTTGTAATCTATTTAATTGTTGGTTTGTTGGGATTATATGTGGTAACACATAAACAAATGTAATAATCTTGAAGGGAACTAAGTTTCTCAGCATACGTAAATATTGGTCATAGGGTAACAGCCATAAGGGATTGTGGATGGAAACTCATGATAGTTTACCTTCCTAGTGGTGAATCGTGATATCCAAAAAACTGATTTCGGAACAACTTTCTTATTAGGTAAATTTAATATGTGAATTAAAGGAATTAAGCCACTGAAAGAATAACTCACACGAATCATGATCTCCTCTCCAGATAATAATGACATCATCAATATAATGCTTCCATGTTTCAATTTCTGGAGGAATGGACTGGTTTCTGCAAAATGATGCTTATTCTCATATTCAGAGATATAGGAAATGGCCATGCTAGTGGCAAATGTAGCCCCCATTGCTGTTCCCTTTATTTGTTGATGAAAAGAGCTCTTAAATTGAAAATAGTTGTATTGTAATGCTATTGACATCAAGCCAATAATCAATTCCTTTGAGGTATCACCAGAAATACCAGATGTATTTAGCATACCTCATATACATTCTATTACTTCATTTTGAGGGATGTTGGTGTAACTGGCTTGTATATCTATAGTCACTGAATATTCTGTGTGATTGCCAAAAGGAATATCTTCAAATCTTCAAATATCTTCTGCGTGCATCCGGAAGTATGTCGAAAGTGGGCAGCTGTTGGGCTGTTGAATGCTATTCTGTCTAGCCCCTGCTGCAATATTGTGAAGCTGGTCGTCTGCGAGGTGAAGCTTGCTCTCAATGGAAACTCATCTACTGTTCCAGACTAACTCCTCCTACCAGCCCGCCCATCTTCTCCCGGCATCCCATATCTTTCCAGTGCGCACGCATCACACGCGTGCATCCGGAAGTGTGTCCAAACTGTGTTACTGTTGGGCTGTTGCACGCTGTTCTGTCTAGCCCCTGCTGCAATATTGTGAGGCTGGTTGTCTGAGAGGTGAAGCTTGCTCCCTGTGGAAACTCATCTACTGCTGCTGACTAAGTAAATACTGGGATTCCTGGACTCATATGGGGACTTTGTGATTGGACTTGTGCTGGGTCGTAGACTCCCACTTTCCAACCCGCTAAAATTGTTTCTTTCTCTTCATTCCAGCTCCTCCCACCAGCCCAGCCATCTTCTCCCAGCATCCCATATCTTTCCAGTGCGCGCGCATCCAGAAGTGTGTTGCTGTTGCACGCTGTTCTGTCTAGCCCCGGTTGCAATATTGTGAGACTGGTCGTCTGCGAGGTGAAGCTTGCTCCCAGTGGAAACTCGTCTACTGCTACTGACTAAGCAAATACTGGGACTCCTGGACTCATGTGGGGACTTTGTGATTGGACGAGTACTGGGTCTTGGACTCCCACTTTCCAACCTTCTAAAATAATTTCTTTCTCTTCATTCTAGCTCCTCCCACCGGCCCGCTCATCTTCTCCCGGCATCACATATATTTCCAGTGCGCGCGTATCACACATGCACATCTGGAAGTGTGTCGAAAGTGTTTTGCTGTTGGGCTGTTCGGCGGTACGGTGCGGAGGTGCACGGATGGAGGTACTCATTGTTTGGGTATTGTAAAGCTCTGTATGTTCTGTAGTAGCTAGCTGTACTGAATCGTGAATGATATTTTAGCTTGGTCAGTGACAGGTGCTGATGTCTGTATTTTGTGAATGACATATATTGCTGATGTTAGAGATCTCAAGGTGGAGTACTATCGGGTGCATTTGTTCATGTTAAAGCGCCACCAATAAGAATCAAGGTATTGCGATATTTTAACACTTAGATATAGAGCGCTTTGTCTAAAGTGATATTCTATTGCATGTCTCAGGGGCCTTGAAACTGGTCGGCATATTGTTATTGAAGTTCACCGCTGGTTGGTGGCGGTTATTATTAAATATCAGCACATCAGGCTAACGGTCTACTATACATTGAGAACTCCCCCGTGCTATCCATTGGGACTGTAGGTTCGTACTGTGTGCAAGGATAATTCAAGCTGTTGCAACATGGTGGACAGTCTTCATAGTGGGAAGTGTGTCAAAGTGGGAAGACTGAACACTAGTCTTAGCACTACTGTTCCAAACAATTCCATGAATCCGAAGATGAGGAGGCAAAGCCACTCAAGCATTTGAGCATTCCACGTTTGAATCCATAGGGTATCGGGCTCATGTTTGCTCCGTGGGTGATCCCGTGCCGAATTCGAACTCTATACTAAATCAGGAAGAGCACTATAACAACTGTGTCTCTGATGTCTCTATATTGGCACTGACTCTTCAGGCGGAATAGATCAAGCGTTTTAGAGTATCACTTGGCCATGCATCCCCTGTACCTGTGCTGCCTTCCAAAGTTGAAGAGATGTGCTTGCACAGTTTTCAGGAATGTAACGCAGAGGGTCACTTCCTGTATCACGGTGGGTGGCATGTAAATAGTTTGGATCACCCTTCCACGAGTTCTCTCACTTCGCCCTTATTCAGCCCCAAACCTAGAAGTGAATTATTACGAAAGGAGCTAACGGGTGGTATACCAAAAGGGATCACTAGTGGACACCCTCCTACAAGTAATGACCAGAACATCTCTGCGCAACCCACTGATAGTCATGGGCCTGTTTCGAGTAATGATTCCGATGGTGCAACCTTCCCGTTGATTACTCGAATTCTCAATCTCTTAGATAAAGGCCATGAGAAAACGCATATGGACCTAGAAGTTATTCAAATGTCTATTGAGGAGCTTATCACAAAATGAGTTAACTTGAGGGCTTTATGCTGGCACAGGAACATTTCTAGGTTAAAAAAAATGGTTACCCTGGATTCTTTGATTGAGAAACGACAAACTTCAAAGTCCCATATTAACCATACCGAACTCGCGCAAACCTACCCCTGTGTTAACTCATGGTCTTTGGCTATAAGAACTTATGCTCAAGCAGTTGCCGGTGGTGACGCTGAGGGTGTTGTTGATGCGAAACCTTCGTTCTCCATCCTGCTTGACACAGTGAAACTAAATGCCTTGAAACCAGATGATGTTTGTAGATTTTTAACCACAGAGAGGTCCAGCCAATATATTCAAAGAAGGGACGGGTCATCTCAGGTTGATACTGAAGTTATCACTCAGTGAGGCATGATGAGGCACAGAATAGACGGTCGCCACTTGTAGAGGTTATTGACCAACTTGAAAAAGTTGGCACTGCCGATACAGCTGCAAATGAATCCAACAACCCTAACAGTTCCCTTGATTTGAATGGTAGAATATATTAACGTAAGCTCAAAAGGGTGCATGCGAGAACGCTTAAACGGAACAATAACGCAAGGAAAAACAGAAATCTTCAAGGCAAAAATCCAAAAACCTTCCGGATATTAACATTAATGACGACAAGTTCAACCCTACTAACTCTGTCAGATCACCAAGGATGATGACATTATGGACTTGGATCAACTAAATGAAGAATCCAAATTATTACTGAACCTTGAGAATCAGGAGGGCTCAGTGAAAAAAAGAAAAACCTAAAAAAACTATAGTAAACTCGAGGCTCCCAACACTAACTCAGAGTGATCTCACCTTACAAGCTACCAGTGTTGACAATTTTATTCGTGGACCATCCTCGATGCCACTCGTATCTAGTTTGGCGATACATAAACAAAGAGCTGCAGGAAACCCCAATCAAAGTAAAGTGTCTCAATTTTATCTGATTATAGGCACAAAACAAATTGGGGCAGGAAATAAGGAACTGGCTAATTCTGTCGCACTGCTGAATCATACCCCACTACATTCGTTAAGTTTGCAAATCCCCCAAGGAAACGCTATAGCATCAACCCACAAGCTGGTCAAGTATCTCAACAGGGGTTTGCTAACTCTGTTGGATTGATGAAGAATCCCCTACAACATTCTATAGCAATACCTGTAACGCTCACCTGATTCCCGTAGAGGCGCCGGTCTTGACTGGGCGTATACCGTATCTTCAAAGGTGATGTGTAACACACGGCTGGCTCTTTGGGCTGGACCTCTGTGCACTGTATGTCTGGCTCGATGGGTAAGATGTCTACAGATAGAAAATGTGGGATTAATGAACTGGGTTATTGAATGCCTCTCTCTTCTTCCCTTTCTCTTCTCCTGTAGAACCCCAAAGGTTAACGCTCTCACCTTAGGTAAGTGAACGCCGTGCTCTCCATCTGCCTCGAGGCAGGGTGCTGTAACCAGTTTCTTCACTGGATAAGGGGAGCAGGCCTCTTGACTTCAGAGGACTGCTGTCCGTCATTTACTGCACGAACGGTAAGTTTCGAGTAATTCTAATGTCTTTAAAGTCTTTAGTAATGATGTCTCTTGTTTTGCAGGGTTCCGGCGATGGCGGATGGCGGGCTGAAGTGAGTTGAAGATGGAGCCCGTGTGATGAATAGAAGCGCCTGGAAGCACGTAAGTAAGCGCTTGTTGCCTGCTTCACGATGCGCTCTAACTGTCTTTTTATTTTGCAGGTACAAGTTCGGGGCGGCTGCAGGGTGCCGGAATACCCACTGGGTTAGATGTGGAAAGGAGTAATGGCACGTGAGTATTAAAGTTCCCCAATGTCTTTAAACGCACCTTGTTTTGTCTTTCAGATGCGGGATGCAGCGCCGAAGGCCTCCGGAGCGTGCGAAGAGTTGGTAAGCTTTTGTTTTTCAGATGCCGGAATGCAGTGTGAAGACCTCCGGAGCGCACGAAGAGTAGGTAAGCCTTTGTCTTTCAGATGCCGGAATGCAGCGCGAGGCGTTGGTGACAGCCGATGGACCAGGTAAGTGAAGAGCTGTCACTGAAGACCGTAATGCTAACCTGTTCTTTCTTGTCTTTATAGGTGTTGCTGAAGACTGGATTCAGAATGGTAAGCCTTTTTCCTTAGGCCCAGAATCAGATGCAGAAGACACGATGAGCGTTCTGCTGCTGAGGATGCAGAATAACGCAAAGTAAGATTCATCCATCGGGTGTGGTTTAAATAGCCTCCTGTAGTGCTTAGGTGTCTCCTTCCACAGCCACGCCTAGGTAAGAAAAGAGTTCCTGCTTTCCAGAAGAGTTCCAGTGTTCTGAATCTAGGGAGTGGCTCCTGCCCCACCCAACAGGAAAAGTAGTTCCAAACAGAAGAGGATCAGAGACTCAACTGGCAGGCAAGTAAGCAGCATGGTCTGCTGCAGGTAAGTCCACCCAAGCATTATGAGCCCGGCGCTTCCAGCGCTGGGACTGGGCATATTTATGAGCCTGGTGCCACTGGCGCCAGGACTGGGTCCAAAAGGTCCCAATTGGGACTGGTTGGCACTCGGAACCTGGGTTATGGATCTGCTTCCAAGGGAGTTGGGAAAACCCTGACCTTTTGGAAGCAGAGATCATGACAGTACCCCCCCTCAAGGCCCCTCCCAAACCGGGCTTCTCCGGGGGTTTTGGCTTGCCAGGAAATGTTCGGTGAAATCTTTTGATTAGGCGAGGAGCGTGGACATATTCAGCAGGTTCCCAGGATCTCTCTTGGGGGCCGTAGCCTTTCCAGTCAATTAGGTAGAATAGTTTAGATTTGGAGATCTTGGAGTCCAGAATGCTTTTGACTTCAAACTCGAGTTCTCCATCAACTAGGATAGGTTTTGGAGATTTGGTTAGTCGGGTTTGAGGTTGCACGGGTTTTAATAGAGAGACGTGGAAGACCGGATGTATCTTCATGTGCGGGGGCAAGTCCAACTTGACCGCTACTGGGTTTACTATGGTAGTGATGGAATAGGGACCAAGGTATCTTGGGTTGAATATGCGTGGCCCTTTTAGAGGTAGATATTTGGTGGATAACCAGACTTGATCCCCTACTTGATATTGAGGAGCTTCCTTCCGATGTTGATCTGCTCCTTTCTTGTATTGTTCTTTAGCCCTTTGAAGGTGAGAAACAGCTTCCTTAAAGGCTTGGGTGATTGTAGAATGCAGGTAGTCTACTGCTGGTGTTTCAAGATCTTGGAGGGGATCCAACTCCGAGGTTCGAGGGTGACTGCCGTACAAAAGAAAAAACGGGGTTTTCCCAGTTCCCGAATGGACAGAGTTATTGTAGGCATATTCAGCTATCCAAAGGATGTCTTTCCAAGTTTTTTCAGTTTGTTGCAGCATGCAGCGTAAATACTGTTCCAGAGTTTGATTGGTCCTCTCGGTTTGTCCGTCGGTCTGAGGGTGGTGACTGGTCGATATTCTCACATCAATTTGACCGACAGCAACTTCGCCAAAAATGAGAAATAAATTGACTACCTCGATCCGAAATTAGAACTGAAGGAAAACCGTGCAGTCGGACGATGTTTTCGAGAAATTCTCGGGCCAGAGTTGCTGCTGTTGGCAAGCCTTTGAGCGGAATGAAATGCGCCATCTTGGAGAATAAGTCCACGATTACTAGAATCGTATTGTATCCGGAGCATGGAGGTAGATCGGTGATGAAGTCCATAGAAAGCGTATGCCAAGGGCGAGGTGGGATGTCAATAGGGCGTAAGAGGCCTGCTGGTCTTTCCTTTTGACTCTTGTTTTGGGCGCATACTCCACAGGACATTATAAAGTCTCTGATATCTTTTTTCCAAGACGGCCACCAGAAGTAGCGCTTGATCTTTTCTGAGGTCTTGGCCATACCGGGATGTCCTTCCATTAAAGAATCGTGATAACAAGAGATTACTTTTTTCTGTAAATCTGTGCTGGGTAGGTATAATCGTTCTTGGAAATACAATAAGTTGTCCTTTACTGCAAAGTCCTTTCCCTGCAGATGCCAATTCTGTATGTCTGCTGGAGTTACAAGTTGCCTGGCTTTATCCTTAACTTCCTCTATGGATTCTGTGGCGATTACACCCAGAATTCTTTGTTCGGGAATGATTGGTACAGGTTTAGGGTTGATCAAGTGTTCTTCCACTCCCATCCGAGAAAGGGCATCAGCTTTACCGTTTTTTGTACCAGGTCGATAGGTAATTATGAAGTCAAACTCGGCAAAGAATAATGCCCAACGGAGTTGTCTAGAGGATTGGGCTTTTGCGGTTTTCAAATATTGCAGGTTTTGAAGCTCCGTAATCACAGTAACGGTGTGTCGGGCCCCCGGCAGATAATGCGGCCAAGCCTTAAAGGCAGACTTGATAGCTAGAAGTTCCTTGTCAGTAATCGTGTAATTGATTTCAGGAGGCGAGAATTTGCGGGACCAAAATGCCACGGGATGCAACTGATTGGTTACCGGGTCTTTTTGTGATAGAACTGCCCCCATGGCAAGGCTTGAAGCATCAGTTTCCACGATGTAGGGGATTTCGGGGCGAGGGTGTTTTAAGATTGGTGCAGAGATAAATTTAGTCTTCAAATCCTGGAAAGCTTGTTCCGCCTCGGTAGACCATTCAAAACGTTTGTTTTTCTTTAACAAGGCAGTGATGGGCTGGACTATTCGAGAGAATTCGGGGATAAACCTGCGGTAAAAGTTAGCGAAGCCTAACATGCTTTGCACACCTTTTATGGAGGATGGTGATGGCCATTTGAGAACTGCCTCGACCTTCTTTGAATCCATACGCACTCCGCCAGTTGATAATATGAATCCCAAGAATTCAACTTCAGTCACGTTGAAAACACATTTTTCCAACTTAGCGAAAAGTTTGTGTTGACGCAATCTTTCGAGGACCATTTTCACGTGTTTCCGATGTTCAGATTCCGATGAAGAATAAACGAGAATGTCGTCAATGTAAACAACAACACACACATCTATGAGCTCTCTGAGGACATCATTCATAAAATATTGAAAGGCGGCCGGGGCATTACAAAGTCCGAAGGGCATGACCTGATATTCAAATAGCCCATACTTGGTGCGGAAGGCCGTCTTCCATTCATCGCCCTCTTTTACTCGTACCAAGTGGTAAGCTCCTCTAAGATCCAGCTTTGTATATATGCATGCTTTTCTGACTTGGTCCAGGAGTTCAGGGATCAAAGGTAACGGATATCTATTCTTAACGGTGATCTGGTTCAGGGAGCGATAATCTATACAAGTTCTAAGGTCTCCTTCCTTTTTTGGAACGAAGAACAAAGCTGAAGAAGCAGGGGACTTGGAAGGACGAATAAACCCATTTGCCAGGTATTGATCCAGGTATTGTCGAAGGTGAAGGTTCTCAGGCTCGGTGAGAGCATAAATTCTACTACAAGGAGGAGTAGATCCAGGTACCAGGTCGATCTGGCAGTCATAAGACCTATGAGGAGGTAGAGAGTTAGCCTGATCCTTCCGGAAAACATCTTGGTATTCTAGGTATTCGGGAGGTAACTGGGGAGTCTCTGAAGAAATTGCTGCCAGTGCAACACCAGGTGGAGGGTGACAAGTAGAGACACATTCTGGAAACTGGACCGTTCTTGCTCACCAATCGATCAGAGGATTGTGTTTCTCTAACCAAGGTATTCCTAGAATAATCTGAAACTGAGGGGCCTTGATCACATCGAACACGATCTTCTCATGGTGTCCATCTTGACTTACTAGCGTCACTTCTTGAGTGGTATGCGTTACTGGCCCGGAGGCTATCTCCGTACCATCCACCGTAGTAATGACGTCCTTTACAGCCTTGGGACAAAGAGTTAGATTCATCCTCAAAACCATTTCATGATCCACATAATTGCCGATGGCACCGCTGTCGTTGTAAGCTTCAATTGCATGTAATCGATCCGGATTATCAGGGCTAATGAGGACCATAGGTATCACGAAATGCGAGGTCACGGAACTGGTTTTCACGCTCGGCAAGAGGACCTCTATTCTTGTCGGGCGAGGTCGTTTCCCTGCTCAGGGTTTGTAACTTTGGTAACTGCAGCTCCTACTGCCTTCTTGGCAGGTTTCACCGGACAGTCTCGAAGAAAGTGCCCTGAGTTTCCGCAATAGAGGCATAATTGCAACTGTTTTCTCCTTTCCTGCTCCTTTTGTGTTAGAGGACCTTTCAGACCCCCTATTTGCATGGGTTCCCCGGAGTCTACTCCTTTGGAAGGAGTTGGCGGTTTGGAAAATACTCGAGCATCAAACTTGGAACGATCGGCCTTCCTCTTCTGCAGTCTGTGATCTATTTGAACGACTAAGTCTATATAGTCCGAACAATCTTGTGGGGGATTCACTACTTGGGCTAACACATCTTTGAGCTCTCCGCGTAGACCTCTATAAAACAGCGTAATCCTTTTGTCCTCAGGCCAGTGAGTTTCCACTATCAGTCTGTTGAAAGACGCAATATAAGCCAAAAGGTCTTGATTACCTTGTCGCAACGGAAGAAGCTCATTGTCCAAGGCCTGCCCCTGTGAATGTCTTGCGAACAGTTTTTCCATACTGAGCTGAAAAGCTTGAAAATCATGGAGGACCGGATCATCTTGATTTACTAGAGGGATCGACCAGTCTGCCGCATTGCCACTAAGGTACGAAAGCAGGAAAGCTACTTTAGCTTGATCAGTTGGAAAGGCTGCTGGCCGGCATAAGAAATGCAACCGGCACTGATTGATAAATACTGCAAACCTCTTTGGGTCACCAGAAAATCGTTCGGGCGGAGCCAGAGGTACATTCCCAGGTAGGTTGATCTGCACTGGATTCATAGAGGATGTAGAAGGAAGATTTCCCCCAGATGCGGGTAACGGGGTCTGTCCGGCTTGTGACTGTAGCAATTGTCTAGTGAGATCATCTGTTCGCTCCTTGGAAATAATCAGTTCCCTTCTTAGAGCGTTCGTTTCCTGACGGGCTGCATGCACTTCTGCCCTTAGTTCCCCAAGTAACTGGGCTAGCTGGTCGGTATCCGAGGTTTCCATAGCACCTGGACGGGAGTTTTGTGGTAGGCTTTGCGTTCTGTAACGCTCACCTGATTCCCGTAGAGGCGCCGGTCTTGACTGGGCGTATACCGTATCTTCAAAGGTGATGTGTAACACACGGCTGGCTCTTTGGGCTGGACCTCTGTGCACTGTATGTCTGGCTCGAAGGGTAAGATGTCTACAGATAGAAAATGTGGGATTAATGAACTGGGTTATTGAATGTCTCTCTCTTCTTCCCTTTCTCTTCTCCTGTAGAACCCCAAAGGTTAACGCTCTCACCTTAGGTAAGTGAACGCCGTGCTCTCCATCTGCCTCGAGGCAGGGTGCTGTAACCAGTTTCTTCACTGGATAAGGGGAGCAGGCCTCTTGACTTCAGAGGACTGCTGTCCGTCGTTTACTGCACGAACGGTAAGTTTCGAGTAATTCTAATGTCTTTAAAGTCTTTAGTAATGATGTCTCTTGTTTTGCAGGGTTCTGGCGATGGCGGATGGCGGGCTGAAGTGAGTTGAAGATGGAGCCCGTGTGATGAATAGAAGCGCCTGGAAGCACGTAAGTAAGCGCTTGTTGCCTGCTTCACGATGCGCTCTAACTGTCTTTTTATTTTGCAGGTACAAGTTCGGGGCGGCTGCAGGGTGCCGGAATACCCACTGGGTTAGATGTGGAAAGGAGTAATGGCACGTGAGTATTAAAGTTCCCCAATGTCTTTAAACGCACCTTGTTTTGTCTTTCAGATGCGGGATGCAGCGCCGAAGGCCTCCGGAGCGTGCGAAGAGTTGGTAAGCCTTTGTCTTTCAGATGCCGGAATGCAGCGCGAGGCGTTGGTGACAGCCGATGGACCAGGTAAGTGAAGAGCTGTCACTGAAGACCGTAATGCTAACCTGTTCTTTCTTGTCTTTATAGGTGTTGCTGAAGACTGGATTCAGAATGGTAAGCCTTTTTCCTTAGGCCCAGAATCAGATGCAGAAGACACGATGAGCGTTCTGCTGCTGAGGATGCAGAATAACGCAAAGCAAGATTCCTCCATCGGATGTGGTTTAAATAGCCTCCTGTAGTGCTTAAGTGTCTCCTTCCACAGCCACGCCTAGGTAAGAACAGAGTTCCTGCTTTCCAGAAGAGTTCCAGTGTTCTGAATCTAGGGAGTGGCTCCTGCCCCACCCAACAGGAAAAGTAGTTCCAAACAGAAGAGGATCAGAGACTCAACTGGCAGGCAAGTAAGCAGCATGGTCTGCTGCAGGTAAGTCCACCCAAGCATTATGAGCCCGGCGCTTTCAGCGCTGGGACTGGGCATATTTATGAGCCTGGTGCCACTGGCGCCAGGACTGGGTCCAAAAGGTCCCAATTGGGACTGGTTGGCACTCGGAACCTGGGTTATGGATCTGCTTCCAAGGGATTTGGGAAAACCCTGACCTTTTGGAAGCAGAGATCATGACAATACCAATGTCCCAAGGAACCTCTAATAGGAGTCACCAGCAGGTTGTTGAACTATCCTAGGATGGTCCAAGTATTAACGAAGTTTGAAATCCAGTAGGTATGGCTAAAGTGGCACCATGTATTAATGTTGCGACTCCGTCCAGAAATCCTGCTGCACCCATATCAGTCGAACTCCTCCCACAATCTAATTCTAATTCTATTGATGAGGATTTGGAGGTCACTTTGGACACTCCCATCATTTTGGGATGGACAAGTGACCCTGCAAAAAATGGGCAACACAGAATAAATTGATCCTTTCTATTTAATACATTTAAACACAGTCCACAACTTCGGACTTTGCATTCCGACGATATTGAGTGGATTCGTTTAGCTAACCACAATAACCGCTGCATGATTTGTGGCCCGTATTCAAACATCATTACTAAACTATTGTGGAACCATAGAACTGACTTTGCAGGGTGGGATCTATCATTGTGCTTATTGCACTCCTTGGAAGAAGCCAATGACTTTCTTGATGCTCAATTGCCTGTTTTGATGTCAAAGGACCCAAACGTGATAAACAATATTGAGATTTCCCAATCTAACAGCAATCTCATACCTCAATTGACAGCATTGGTGGTGAGTGCCTCTAGTTTCATTTGGTTTGCGCCTTTATTAGCCACAATTGCTGAGATTGCCAAAGTTAAACAACACGCAGTCGTGTTCCATTTAAAATCATCTTATGGAACTGCTGCGGCTATGTAAATCTTAAACGGTGGATCGCATCGATCGCGAGTGATGATTTACCTTTAATACTCATAATTCAAGAAACGATGTCCATCAAGTCTATCGATGTAAATGGTTTCACTACTTACTCCCTACCTGCTAAACAGGGAGAGTTCGGGAGGCCCTCTGGCGGATTGGCAATCTTAGTTAATAACAAAGCCCATGTGCAATACTCTATAATATCTGATGCAAACAAAAATACTGGTAATAGAGTACTTACAGTCTAATTTACCCGCCATGGTTTTCTTAATTATATGTATCTACAATAATCCTTTCAAAAGTACGCTTGATGATTTCTTTGATGCTCTTGACTTGGTCCTAGAAGCTACTTTTCTTAAAAACCCTGACTACTACATTATTTATGCTGGGGACTTTAATTCTGCTTGTAATAACTCATCCACTCCACTCCACTGTTCTCTAGTGGGGTCTTCACGCTCACCACTTGCACGTAGAGGGGAACTGTGGATGCAATATTTTGAACACTGGAATTTTCATTTGGTTAATTTCCAGAATGGGTCCTATAGTGGGACTTGGAAAAGGGGCACTGTTACCTAATTTATTGACTTCTTTTTTATCTCTACTAATTTGCTTGGCTTGGTAGATCCTGTTGTTATTTCTACAACTGCGGTAAGTGACCATTTCCCGATTACATTACAAATTCATTTGAAAATGGAACTTCTTTCTGTTGACCCTACTCTGGTGCTTATCCAGATGAACAGAAGGCTACTTTCAGTCCAATGGCACCCTAAGCTATGTAGACACCTCACCTATTTAGTGAAAAGGGATACATGGGGTGTCCATGAACATCATCTCTTAGCTGTAGACCCACGTTATAGAGAGAGCTGGAATACTTTTATAATTAAATCACATCTCCATGAGCTGATCCGTGTTCATAGAATTTTCACACGGATCATATTCATCCATATAATGCCCAAATCTCTCAATATAAACTCACTAGGAATAATGTGATTAGAGCTCTACCCTACCTGTCTTATTCCAACTACATAGTGCGCAATTCTCAAATTAGTCAAACATTTAGAAACCATTTGAAAATAATTAAACATCAGATCCATTGCGACGAAAATCAAAGAATGTTGAAGTTATTATGTAAGAGTAATGTCAGGAATATATGGTCCATTCTAAGAGATATGGCAAAGAGTCAAAGCCAGAATTTAGCCTCGTCCATATCGGCAAATGCATGGCAAGTATATATCAAAGCAAGATTCGAGTTACCACCGTTATTCAAGGATTGTGATTCGGTGATATTGCATTCATTGCATACTGATCTCTTGTCCTTTTCAATGGAAGACATCCTTTGGGCTATTGGACGCTTAAAAACGTCCAAGGCGGCCGGGTCGGACGGTATCCCCCCTTGTCTCATAAAATCAGACCTGCAGTTTTGGGCTGCAATATTCTTCACCAAATTTGATTATATTCTGTGTTCCAGTCATATTCCATCTTCTTGGTGGAACTCGATTATTATCCCAATTCACAAGAAGGGCGACCCTCACAACCCGGCGAACTTTAGACCGATCGCCCTTATCGACTCGGCTGCTGAGGTATTTCCTATGGGAACTGGGGTAAAGCAAGGCTGCAATCTTGCTGCTACATTGTTTAACCTCTACATGTGTGACATTGATTCTTTGTGGACGGATAAGGCAATGTACCCAGCGAGATTGGGCAAATTACAGCTGCACTGGATATGTTTTGCGGATGACATCCTCTTGCTTGACAGGACTCCATTTGGTCTGCACTTGAAACTTAATGCATTTTCAATCTTTGCTAATACACAATCTCCAAGCCAATTCCTCCAAGTCTAACATCATAATTTTCACTAATAGAAAGTGCATCAAATCTTACCAATGGAACATAGCTGGTTTAAATATTCAACGTGTTAGCTTGTTACGATATTTGGGCTATGCTATCTTGGAATCTAACTCAGTGAAATCGTGGGCAGCTGGGTTGAAGGCCAAAGTGCGTTCATTGTTGTCACAAATGAGAATAATATTCAACAAATATTGTACACTTTCTCTGTTGCCTCTGATTGATTTTTACCAACTGAAAGTTGAACCAACTCTATTGTTTGTCCCAGGCATATGTCTGGTGAACTTAGATGAAGTTTTGAACACGATTCAAGGTCACTTATGGAAATCTATGCTAGGATTGGCCCTGGCTGTTCCTAATTCCATAATTCGCCATGAGTTAGGGCTTTTTTCATTGTCATCCAGATATGCATGGCGTAAGTTATCCGTCCATGCTAAATGCTTGTCCCTCCAAGGAATTCCTTATTTCAGGATTTGAAAAATCTTCTTGTGGATGGTAATGTGTCCTCAATGGCATCTTTTGATGGATTAATAAAAGACACGCTTACGCAGATAAATGCCACAGTTGAAGACCTAGCGGCAGGTCTTCCCAATGTAAAATTGCAAACTATATGAAATGGACTGGATCAGGACCATATAGACCAATCACACATATAAGACGTACATTGAGTATGCATCTTTTGAAAGAAAAAGGCTTGTGCGCTCCATGTATATACAGAAATGTCCTTGTGCAAAAGCAAGGAAAATTTATATTCAGTTTAAATTAAACCAATTTCCTACCTTGGAGAGGACTCAGTACAGATATGCTGTGTCGGCGTGTATTAAGCTAACTTGTCGATTTTGTGTGTCTTCAAACCATTTCGTGGTTTATTGCCCATATTTTGATCAAGACCGTAAGAACTTTTTGGGCTGCTTTTATCCAGTGGCAACGCTTCTGGCACACCAGGGATACTGGGAAAGAAGTATGAGAGGGAAAAGCATATGTTTTCTACTTGCACTCACTAGACTGCTGTTTATAATGGAAGCACTGATGATGAGATTGAACTAGGTTCTAATTGAATGATTGTCTTTTCCTTTGCCCTACGGTAAAAGAGATGATGGGACCTTATCGTGCTCGCACTTGTGCAGAAGAAGCCAATTTAAGTCGTTGTAGTCGTCCGATTGATTTTTTGATGATGGTGTGTATTCATACATAGATGTGGTCAGACCAACTGTAGTGCAAATGTAAACAGGTTAAGTTTTACTTTGCTGCTGAAAAAAGTCTGTTTATCTTTTGAAATGTTCCCAGATGAAATATATTTTATCTAAGATAAAAAATCACTCCTATTTACATCATGAAATGATGTAGGTGGGGTATTGTTTGAGATTGTATCTGTGGGTTTACAATTAACTTTGGATCAGTTCTAGATGTCTGTAAGGCTTTAGATTCAGCAGAATTAACATTGGGTGGATATTTTGCCATTTCGTGCAATAATGCAATGTTTCTCAATATCAATTTCGCAAGTACTAAAATCTCAATGAGGACCATTCCATCTTGAGGTGTGAAAGTATATTGTCCCTTAGGCCGATATTGTGAATGGTTTCCTGTTCCCTATGTTCTCAGAAGAATGCCTTCAATCTAACTTTACAGAAAAACTGTCTAATTACAACCTCATTGTGCAACCAGTTTGTTTGACTAGTTGGAACAAATAATAAACCCTTATTCGATAACAGTTCAGTGGCTGACATGCTTCTATTGAAAAGGTTAAATATAGATCAGTTATCATGCTCTCCTCCATGTACAGAAAATGCCTAGTGAGCATTGTTTGGGAAACCCTAAAATTGGGGAGCCCTTTGTTGGCCTCTCATTCAGCCTCGCCTTAAATAAGAAAGTCTGTTATTTGATGTCAAATTGTCTCTCGCTTCATATGCTTTTTCAGTGGCTGAGTCCCTACCTAGGGACTCAGACTGTAACGCTCACCTGATTCCCGCAGAGGCGCCGGTCTTGACTGGGTGAATGCCGTATCTTCAAAGGTGATGTGTAACACACGGTTGGCTCTTTGGGCTGGACCTCTGTGCACTGTATGTCTGACTCGAAGAGTAAGATGTCTGGCCTCGCGCTGCATTCCGGCATCTGAAAGACAAAGGCTTACCTACTCTTCGCATGCTCCGGAGGTCTTCGCACTGCATTCCGGCATCTGAAAGACAAAAGCTTACCAGCTCTTCGCACGCTCCGGAGGCCTTCGGCGCTGCATCCCGCATCTGAAAGACAAAAGAAGGTGCGTTTAAAGACATTGGGCAACTTTATTACTCACGTGCCATTACTCCTTCCCACGCCGAATCCAGTGGGTATTCCAGCACCCTTCAGCTTCTCTAAAGCTCCGAACTTGTACCTGCAAGATAAAAGGGACAGTTAGTGCGCATCGTGAAGCAGGCTACAAGCGCTTACTTACGTGCTTCCAGGCGCTTCTATTTCTCACGCGGGTTCGATCCTCAACTCTCATCAGCCCGCCATCCGCCATCGCCGGAACCCTGCAAAACAAGAGATATCATTACAAAAGACTTTTAAGACATTTGAAGTGCCCAGAACTTACCGTTCGTGCAGTTAACGACGGACAGCAGTCCTCTGAGGTCAAGAGGCCTGCACCCTTATCCAGTGAAGAAACTGGTTACGGCACCCTGCCCCGAGGCAGATGGAGAGCTCGGCGTTCACTTACCTAAGGTGAGGGTGTTAACCTTTGGGGTTCTACAGGAGAAGAGAAAGGGAAGAGGAGAGAGGCACCCAATAACCCCAGTTCATTAATCCCATATTTTCTATCTGCAGACATCTTACTCTTCGAGTCAGACATACAGTGCACAGAGGTCCAGCCCAAAGAGCCAACCGTGTGTTACACATCACCTTTGAAGATACGGCATTCACCCAGTCAAGACCGGCGCCTCTGCGGGAATCAGGTGAGCGTTACAGAATGCAAAGCCTATCGCAAAACTCCCACCCAGGCGCTATGGAAACCTCGGATACCGACCAGCTAGCCCAGTTACTTGGGGAACTAAGAGCAGAAGTGCATGCAGCCCGTCAGGAAACGAATGCTCTAAGAAGGGAACTGATTATTTCCAAGGAGCGAACAGACGATCTCGCTAGACAATTGCTACAGTCACAAGCCGGACAAACTCTGTTACCCGCATCAGGGGCAAATCTTCCTTCAACATCCTCTACGAACCCAGTGCAGATCAACCTACCTGGGAATGTACCTCTGGCTCCGCCCGAACGATTTTCTGGTGACCCAAAGAGGTTTGCAGTATTTATTAATCAGTGCCGGTTGCACTTCTTATGCCGGCCAGCAGCCTTTCCAACTGATCAAGCTAAGGTAGCTTTCGTGCTTTCGTACCTTAGTGGCAATGCGGCAGACTGGTCGATCCCTCTAGTTAATCAAGATGATCCGGTTCTCCATGATTTTCAAGCTTTTCAGCTCAGTATGGAAAAACTGTTTGCAAGACATTCACAGGGGCAGGCCTTGGACAATGAGCTCCTTTCATTGCGACAGGGTAATCAAGACCTTTTGGCTTATATTGCGTCTTTCAACAGACTGATAGTGGAAACTCGATGGCCTGAGGACAAAAGGATTACGCTGTTTTATAGAGGTCTGCGTGGAGAGCTCAAAGATGTGTTAGCCCAAGTAGTGAATCCCCCGCAAGACTGTTCGGACTATATTGACTTAGTCGTTCAAATTGACCACAGACTGCAGAACAGGAAGGCCGATCGTTCCAAGTTTGATGCTCGAGTATTTTCCAAACCACCAACTCCTACCAAAGGAGTAGACTCCGGGGAATCCAGGCAAATAGGGGGCCTGAAAGGACCACTAACACAAAAGGAGCGGGAAAGGAGAAAACAGCTGCAATTATGCCTCTATTGCGGAAACTCGGGACACTTTCTTCGAGACTGTCCGGTGAAACCAGCCAAGAAGGCAGTAGGAGCTGCAGTTACCAGGGTCACAAACTCTGAGCAGGGAAACGACCTCGCCCGACAAGAATAGAGGTCCTCTTGCCGAGCGTTAAAACCAGTTCCGTGACCTCGCATTTCGTGATACCTATGGTCCTCATTAGCCCTGAACATCCGGATCGATTACATGCGATTGAAGCTTACGTCGACAGCGGTGCCATCGGCAATTATGTGCATCATGAAATGGTTTTGAGGATGAATCTGACTCTTTGTCCAAAGGCTGTAAAGGACGTCATTATTACGGTGGATGGTACGGAGATAGCCTCCGGACCAGTAACACATACCACCCAAGAAGTGACGCTAGTAAGTCAAGATGGACACCGTGAGAAGATCGTGTTCGATGTGATCAAGGCCCCTCAGTTCCAGATTATTCTAGGAATTCCTTGGTTAGAGAAGCACAATCCTCAGATCGATTGGCGAGCAAGAACGGTTCAGTTTCCAGAATGTGTCTCTACTTGTCACCCTCGACCTGGTGTTGCACTGGCAGCAATTTCCTCGGAGGCTCCTCAGTTACCTCCTGAATACCTAGAATTCCAAGATGTTTTCCGGAAGGATCAGGCTAACTCTCTACCTCCTCATAGGTCTTATGACTGCCAGATAGACCTGATACCTGGATCTACTCCTCCTTGTAGTAGAATCTATGCCCTCACCGAGCCTGAGAATCTTCGACTCCGACAATACCTGGATCAATACCTAGCGAATGGGTTTATTCGTCCTTCCAAGTCCCCTGCTTCCTCAGCTTTCTTCTTCGTTCCAAAAAAAGAAGGGGACCTTAGAACTTGTATAGATTATCGCGCCCTGAACCAGATCACCGTTAAGAATAGATATCCGTTACCTTTGATCCCTGAACTCCTGGACCAAGTCAGAAAGGCATGCATATATACAAAGCTGGATCTTAGAGGAGCCTACCACTTGGTACGAGTAAAAGAGGGCGATGAATGGAAGACGGCCTTCCGCACCAAGTATGGGCTATTTGAATATCAGGTCATGCCCTTCGGACTTTGCAATGCCCCGGCCGCCTTTCAATATTTTATGAACGATGTCCTCAGAGAGCTCATAGATGTGTGTGTTGTTGTTTACATTGACGACATCCTCGTTTATTCTTCATCGGAAACTGAACATCGGAAACACGTGAAAATGGTCCTCGAGAGATTGCGTCAACACAAACTTTTCGCTAAATTGGAAAAATGTGTTTTCAACGTGACTGAAGTTGAATTCTTGGGATTCATATTATCACCTAGCGGAGTGCGTATGGATTCAAAGAAGGTCGATGCAATTCTCAAATGGCCATCGCCATCCTCCGTAAAAGGTGTTCAAAGCATGTTAGGCTTCGCTAACTTTTACCGCAGGTTTATCCCCGAATTCTCTCGAATAGTCCAGCCCATCACTGCCTTGTTAAAGAAAAACAAACGTTTTGAATGGTCTACCGAGGCGGAACAAGCTTTCCAGAATTTGAAGACTAGATTATCTCTGCACCGATCTTAAAACATCCTCGCCCAGAACGCCCCTACATCGTTGAAACTGATGCTTCGAGCCTTGACATGGGGGCAGTTCTATCACAAAAGGACCCAGTAACCAATCAGTTGCATCCCGTGGCATTTTGGTCCCGCAAATTCTCGCCTCCTGAAATCAATTACACTATAACTGATAAGGAACTTCTAGCTATCAAATCCGCCTTTAAGGCTTGGCGGCATTATCTTCTGGGGGCCCGACACACCGTTACTGTGATTACAGATCACCGAAACCTGCAATATTTGAAAACCGCAAAAGCTCAATCCTCTAGGCAACTCCGTTGGACACTATTCTTTGCCGAGTTTGACTTCATAATTACCTATCGACCTGGTACAAAAAACGGTAAAGCTGATGCCCTTTCTCGGATGGGAGTGGAAGAACATTTGATCAATCCTAAACCTGTACCTATCATTCCCGAACAAAGAATTCTAGGTCTAATCGCCACACAATCCATAGAAGAAGTTAAGGATAAAGCCAGGCTACTGGTAACTCCAGCAGACATACAGAATTGGCATCTGCAGGGAAAGGACTTTACGGTGAAGGACAACCTATTATATTTCCAAGAACGGTTATACCTGCCCAGCACAGATTTACAGAAAAAGGTAATCTCTTGTTATCACGATTCTTTAATGGAAGGACATCCCGGTATGACCAAGACCTCGGAAAAGATCAAGCGCTACTTCTGGTGGCCGTCTTGGAAAAAAGATATCAGAGACTTTATAATGTCCTGTGGAGTATGCGCCCAAAACAAGAGTCAAAAGGAAAAACCAGCCGGCCTCTTACGCCCTATTGACATCCCGCCTCACCCTTGGCATACGCTTTCTATGGACTTCATCACCGATCTACCTCCATGCTCCGGATACAATACGATCCTCGTAATCGTGGACCTATTCTCCAAGATGGCGCATTTCATTCCACTCAAAGGCTTACCAACAGCAGCAACTCTGGCACGAGAATTTCTCGAAAACATCGTCCGACTGCACGGTTTTCCTTCAGTTCTAATTTCGGATCGAGGTAGTCAATTTATTTCTCATTTTTGGCGAAGTTTCTGTCGGTCGGCTCAAATTGATGTGAGACTTTCGACCAGCCACCACCCTCAAACCGACGGACAAACCGAGAGGACCAATCAAACTCTGGAACAGTATTTGCGCTGCATGCTACAACAAACTGAAAAAACTTGGAAAGATATCCTTTGGATAGCCGAATATGCCTACAATAACTCTGTCCACTCGGGAACTGGGAAGACCCCGTTTTTTCTTTTATACGGTAGTCACCCTCGAACCTCGGAGTTGGATCCACTCCAAGATCTTGGAACACCAGCAGTAGACCACCTGCATTCTACAATCACCCAAGCCTTTAAGGAAGCCGTTTCTCACCTTCAAAGGGCTAAAGAACAATACAAGAAAGGAGCAGACCAACATCGGAAGGAAGCCCCCCAATATCAAGTAGGAGATCAAGTCTGGTTATCCACCAAATATCTACCTCTAAAAGGACCACGCACATTCAACCCAAGATATCTTGGTCCCTATTCCATCACTACCATAGTAAATCCAGTAGCGGTCAAGTTGGACTTGCCCCCTCACATGAAGATACATCCGGTCTTCCACGTATCTCTATTAAAACCCGTGCAACCTCAAACCCGACTAACTACATCTCCAAAACCTATTCTAGTTGATGGAGAACTCGAGTTTGAAGTCAAAAGCATCCTGGATTCCAAGATCTCCAAATCTAAACTATTTTACCTGATTGACTGGAAAGGCTATGGTCCCCAAGAAAGATCCTGGGAACCTGCAGAACATGTCCACGCGCCTCGTCTAATCAAAAGATTTCATCGAACATTTCCTAACAAGCCCAAACCCCCGGAGAAGCCCGGTTTGGGAGGGGCCTTGAGGGGGGGTGCTGTCATGATCTCTGCTTCCAAAAGATCAGGACTTGCCCGACTCCCTTGGAAGCAGACCCATAACCCCGGTTCCGAGTGCCAGCCAGTCCCAATTGGGACCTTTTGGACCCTGTCCTGGCGCCAGTGGCACCAGGCTCATAAAGATGCCCAGTCCCAGCGCTGGAAGCGCCGGGCTCATAATGCTTGGGTGGATTTACCTGCAGCAGACCATGCTGCTTACTTACCTGCCAGTTGAACCCCTGATCCTCTTCTGTTTGGGACTACTTTTCCTGTTGGGTGGGGCAGGAGCCACTCCCTAGGTTCAGAACACTGGAACTCTTCTGGAAAGCAGGAACTCTTTTCTTACCTAGGCGTGGCTGTGGAAGGAGACACCTAAGCACTACAGGAGGCTATTTAAACCACACCCAATGGATGAATCTTGCTTTGCGTTATTCTGCATTCTCTGCAGCAGAACGCTCATCGTGTCTTCTGCTTCTGATCCTGGGCCTAAGGGAACAAAGGCTTACCATCCTGGAATCCAGTCTTCAGCAGCACCTGTAAAGACAAAGAAAGAACAGGTTAGCACTACGGTCTTCAGTGGCAGCGCATCTCTTACCTGGTCCATCGGCTGTCACCAACGCCTCGCGCTGCATTCCGGCATCTGAAAGACAAAGGCTTACCTACTCTTCGCATGCTCCGGAAGTCTTCGCACTGCATTCCGGCTTCTGAAAGACAAAAGCTTACCAGCTCTTCGCACGCTCCGGAGGCCTTCGGCGCTGCATCCCGTATCTGAAAGACAAAAGAAGGTGCGTTTAAAGACATTGGGCAACTTTATTACTCACGTGCCATTACTCCTTCCCACGCCGAATCCAGTGGGTATTCCAGCACCCTTCAGCTTCTCTAAAGCTCCGAACTTGTACCTGCAAGATAAAAGGGACAGTTAGTGCGCATCGTGAAGCAGGCTACAAGCGCTCACTTACGTGCTTCCAGGCGCTTCTATTTCTCACGCGGGTTCGATCCTCAACTCTCATCAGCCCGCCATCCGCCATCGCCGGAACCCTGCAAAACAAGAGATATCATTACAAAAGACTTTTAAGACATTTGAAGTGCCCAGAACTTACCGTTCGTGCAGTTAACGACGGACAGCAGTCCTCTGAGGTCAAGAGGCCTGCACCCTTATCCAGTGAAGAAACTGGTTACGGCGCCCTGCCCCGAGGCAGATGGAGAGCTCGGCGTTCACTTACCTAAGGTGAGGGTGTTAACCTTTGGGGTTCTGCAGGAGAAGAGAAAGGGAAGAGGAGAGAGGCACCCAATAACCCCAGTTCATTAATCCCATATTTTCTATCTGCAGACATCTTACTCTTCGATTCAGACATACAGTGCACAGAGGTCCAGCCCAAAGAGCTAACCTTTTTATCAAGTTCTCAGCTAAATAAGGATGGATGACTTCTTGCCTGAAGTCTTGTATATCCTTGTTAGTTTTTACAGATGACCTCAAGAATTCCACAACTCATTTAGGTTGGTTTGAGATTTTATTGTCAACTTTTAGAACTTGATTAAGAATGGATTGCAGTAAGGCAATGCTAACAGGAATGCCTCGTTTAGTGCTCAAACTCACGTGGGCTCCCTTTACCCTCGCCCAGGCTTCCCTAATCCTCAGATGGTCAGTGACATGGATAGTTAAAGGTAACTCCTAATGGGCAGAGCCTTCTCTATCTCACTACATTTGGAGTTCACTTATGACAACCTTCTATGATGTTCCCCAAGACAATGGTGGTTAACCTGGGCCTTCACTCTCTCCCCTGTGTTCTGTCTTTCTCTCCTTTTCCTATTCTGTCTCTTTCACCTACTCTTTCACCTACTCCCTCCTTCTCTGCCCTTTGCCTGTCTCCCCTCTACTCCTATTCTCTGCCCTCTTCCCCTCGCTTGTCTTGGGAGGATAGCTCAGGAGCAACGTGCTCGCCTTGGAAGCAAGACGACGCAGAGCAACACAGGTTCGATCCCCGGGTCCGCCCTTAGAAACCTTTGGGTATTAAGCACTTTATAAATCAGCAATTATAATTATAAATTATAACTACTCATCCTCTCTCACTCACTTAGCACTCCTCTCTTTCTTGCTCTCTCCTTCTTGCTACTTCCTCCTATTTTCCCCTTCTCTCTTGCCAACCTTGCCTCTTGTCTTCCTCATCCTTCTTCCTACTTTCTCTCCTACTCTCTCTCTCTCTGTCTGATGCTTCTCACTCTCCTCCTTGCTTTCTCTTACCATCCTACTAGTGCCTCCTATTCTCCATCCTACTAGTACCTTCTATTCACCCTTCAAACCTGTCTCCTCTCTCTTTCATGATCACTTTCACTCTCTTTCACTTGCTTCCTCTCTTTCTCCTGAACCAATTTCACCTTAGAATCCCTGGTACTCTCACTCTCTCTTAACTTCCCCTCTCTCTCTTGCCCCTTTCAGCAATCACTCTCACAACAGCCACTCCACTATCTCAAACTTGGTACCACTCTCTTGCAAAATGCATCATCTGTACTCTATTGAACAGCCTGGTTTCTTGGTCACCACCTCTCCTCCTGACCTCACCCACCCTTCATACATCCCTGGTCGTACAGGTCTTTTATACCTAGACCTTCCTTCTTGCATGCTTCTTCCCCCTTACCATTATCCCACATTGGACTTCACCTCTCGTACCAATCTCTGTCTTCCTTCCCCTGGGGCTGGGTTACAGTGGCCAATACCTTTTACCTAAAACCCTGTTGGCCTGCCCACTTTTTCTTGATAGGCGTTTGTGGGACCACCACAGACCAGTGCCACTTTTGCTGGCCAATCAGGTTTCCTTCCTGCTGTACTGGCCGGCAATTTGGAGGAGCAAGACTTCTATTCAGTGTTGGTGCTTCCACTCGCTTAACGTCCTGGTGGGGATGAACAGCATTCTCGGGGCAGTGGCTCCGAAAGAAACAAAAAAGAATTATGTCCAGATACTAGACTGAAAGTCATGGTGCATTATACAGTGCTAAACAAAAGAAGGGCTGCCTTGAAGGCTTAGAATTAATCTTATCCTCTGCCATTGCTCTGGGCAATTGGATAATGATTTGTATCTGATCCTCACTGTGGCAAAGTGTAGGAACATCAGTCATGTCTAAACACCAGAAGATATGAAGAAACTATGATTTTTTGAAGACAGAGGAAAAATACTCCAAAGATATGAAAGCTGGGTCCGCCTCCAAGCACAGCTCCAAAGATATTCCGTTTCGTTTAATGGCATTTATATAATTGTAAGATCAGAATGGATTCTATACTACAAAAAGAAAATTTACAGCACAGGTTCTGTACTCAAACAAGCACAAAAAGGAGGGTGACCCGTACATTAACTTCGCTAAAATTCACCCTCCTTTCACTCTCTCATTCACCTTTCCAATCAATCTCATTCGCCTCTACTCTCCCTCTGTTAATCTCCTTCACCTTACAACTCTCTCACGACCAAGTACCACTTTCTCCCACCAACCAAAACCTCACCTTTCACCCTACATCTGCAATACATCTCCACGCTCTTCTACATCGTCTTTCCTCTGCTTGGTCTTTTGATCCCCCTTTTCCTTCCTTGACTTCTTCCGAACAACCCACACTGCCATTACGCTTCTGCCCCTTTTTGTGCTCCCCTTTACCTGCCATTGGCCTCCCCTAAACTGAACTGCCAACTGCCGACTTCCTCTTCCGCAGGGGTTGGACCGCAGGCATTACAATGTATATAACATTTCAAATGTTGGTCTGTCAGCATTTGATAATGACAGTCCGCTGTCAATATAGTCCATTTTAAAGTGTGTATGTCTGCCAGTGTCTACTACTGCCAGCTTGCCAAAGGCACAGCTAACTTCAGTGTTTTCTTCATGAGCCCATAGAGCATCCAGAATACAGGTTGGCTTAAGGTACGGGCCACTTGGCAGTTCTGCTCAATGGAGGATTAATTCCCCCTTCCGGCACTTCTCCCTTTCCTCTTCCCTGCTCTTGCACGATCACAGTGTCACTTGGCCTAGTAAGATCGTTGTCTTGTCCCCCCTTGTTCCTCCCCCCTGCCTCATCGCGCCTTGAAACACTAGTGCATAGGCGTGATATAAATAAAATATCATATCACATCATGTCTGGGTCATGTAAAGGGTATGGACTGCTAGTTTGGTGCTGTAGTTCTTCGCCGGCTCATTCCCAGTGTGGTCGCTCACTCTCTCCAATACCACACTTTCTGGGTGGTGAAGTCTTATGGGACAAATAGAAATAATCTGGCAAGCCTTATGCATAACATATATGTAGCAAGCAAAGGTTCTCTGAGGCAGAGCTGGAACTGGCTCTGGTAAAGGCCCTGGTAGGCCTCCTGCCGCAGGTTTAGAGCCCCACCCCCACAGCCCCTTGAAAGGGTCAGGTCTCTGACCCTGTCACAACAAATAGAGACTCTACAATAGATTAAAAACAAAAAAATCCCCCACTTGTCTGACTATTTAAAACATGTCAATTTATGATAGATGTTTCAGTGCAAGAACACGCTTTCAGTGTCCACATATATATATATTCAGTAGGAAAACTTTGTTAAAGGGACTTTAACATTTGTGATGTCATCTTTGATGTCCTGGGTGTTAGTCTTAGCAATGCACGGTGGTGGCGCGAGTTATGGTTGCTTAGCTTACCATAACTAGCGAATTTCAGGGGGGTTTCGGTTTTACTTGGAACCATAACGTCCCTTTAACAAAGTTTTTTACTGAATTTCATAGGTTTTTAGTAGCACAACTTAACCATAACGTCCCTTTAACAAAGTATTTTTACTGAATTTCATAGGTTTTTAATAGCGCAACTTAACCATAACCTCCCTTTATCAAAGTTTTTTTTGCTGAATATACATATACATAGTGTGAATTTGATAGATGTTTACAAGGATTCCCTTACTTTATATACATGTAACATAGAATATACTGAACCCCCTGCTAGTGATTTTGATGTCCGCGGACTGTGCGTATGTCCGCGGATGGACGCGGCCAACATCAACACTACCTAAAATCTCAGGGGGTATCTTAGATTGTTCTAACATGCCACATAAACACTGAACAAGTTCAAAAAGCAGCACATGAGAACATTATATGTAATAATAAGTAAGAAGTGGAACCTAAATATGTAACACATCAACTGTCCGTGTAAATAGCATATGTACTAAAATGAAATATACCAAAACAAAAAAGATATGCCTCCAACATAATTACCTCACACAAACTGCACAGCAAGAAGCAACAGCAGACCTACACAATAGTAAAAACAAAAGTTACCAGAAACTAGTAAGTAAACTTAATTTTTCTTATATATTTTTAAACTTTCTGTATTAGGTACCCTAAAAGTAATTTTTTTTTTTACACAGAAATGTCCAGTACTTTGGAATGGCTTGAAGAAAATCTCCCATGTGATGAAATAAGTGAAGACAGTGATACTAATGGTAGACACTTCTCTATATAAGCAAATTAATAATCATTACTTTATGTGAACTTAACACATTTTTTTTTAACAGAACATACAAACAGTGAAAATAATATAGCAAAAGAAACATTCGAAAATGCTCTGCAGCGCACGGAACAAAAAATTGATATGCTTATGAAAAATTTCAATCTTTTGAAACATTTTGTGGAGGACTACATAAAAGAAAAAAATTAAAAATCATTGTCCACATGTACCTGTTCCCCCTCTCCATATCCCAATCAACTATCCCCAAACCCTCAGTACCTAGAAATTCTTTATGATGAGACTTCATCCCTTCATCCCCTCCCATCCATCCTCTCCAAACCCCTAATTCCCCTGTATTTTTGTCAGTTTCTGCTTCCCCCTCTCTTTCCTAAATTTTATAATTGTATATAATAAAATTAATTATTATGTGTGTTTTAATTCAGTCCTTTGTGTCTTCTTTTTTTTAAAAAAGGCAGGGTGTCCGCGGACAGCGCAGGTGTCCGAATGTCTGCAATTAACCAAAATGGGGGGTGTCCTAAGGACACTATACCTTTCTGCACTGTCCGCAAGTTAAATGGAACTGTCCTTAGAACACACTCGGTGTCCGGAATGCCCACAATTAACCAAAACGGAGGTGTCCTAAGGACACTATACCTGTCCGGACTGTCCTCAAGCAAAATGGAACTGTTCTTAGAACACACCCGGTGTCCGGAATGTCTGCAATTAACCAAAATGGGGGTGACCTAAGGACACTATACTTGTCCGCACTGTCCGAAAGCAAAATGGAACTGTTCTTAGAACAAACTCGGTGTCCAGAATGTCCGCAATTAACCAAAATTCAGGTGTCCTAAGGACACTATACCTGTCCGTACTGTCCTCAAGCAAAATGGAACTGTTCTTAGAACACACCAGGTGTCCGGAATGTCCACAATTAACCAAAATGGGGGTGTCCGAAGGACACTATACTTGTCCGCACTGTCCGCAAGCAAAATGGAACTGTTCTTAGAACACACTCGGTGTCCGGAATGTCCGTAATTAACCAAAATTGAGGTGTCCTAAGGACAATATATCGTCCGTACTGTCCGCAAGCAAAATGGAACTGTTCTTAAAACACACTCGGTGTCTGGAATGTCCACAATTAACCAAAATTGAGGTGTCCTAAGGACACTAGACCTGTCCGTACTTTCCGCAATCAAGATGGAACTGTTCTTAGAACACACTCGATGTCTTGAATGTCCGCAATTAACAAAAATGGAGGTGACCTAAGGACACTATACCTGTCCGTACTATCCGCAATCAAGATGGAACTGTTCTTAGAACACACTCGATGACCCGGATGTCCGTAACTAACCAAAATGGAGGTGTCCTAAGGACACAATAACTGTTAGTACTGTTCGTAATTAAAATGGGAGTGTCTGTACTGTCCGTAGAACATCTACGCACATGCGCACCACACCCATAAATCCTAGGAACATTGCGCCTTTCCGTAACTGTCCGTTGCACATGTGTCGCACTTTTAATTAGTTTGAGGACCCGAACACTGTCCGTAGAACACCTGCGCGCATGCGCATAACCGTCCCTGCACATTTGGTGTCCTGCGGACAGCTGTCCCATTCGCAAACCTGTCCGCGACGTCATCATGTGACCGCACCAACGCTGAGTGTGTGTCCTGATTTGCGGACAGTTTGAGTCTCTGAACATTTTAAAAGTACTTTTTTGTACAAGCCAAAGTATTTTAAAGTAAAAGTTCACCATTGCACATGTCCCAGACAATGTCCCAGGCGATCTACATACTTTTTGGAACCTTTTGAGCCTTTTTTGGTGTTCGGTCTGTCCGCAGACAGCCCGGCTGTCCACGGAGTGTGCACCTGACCCCTATAAAAGGCTACACCCCAGAGCGCATCCTCATTCTGTCTTTCTACTACTGCAGATTGACTTGCTTTTTCAGATTTTGCTGCTCTTGCTGCTCTTGCCGCTTTTCCATCATCTAACCTGATGGCATCCATGGTGGCTGCTGCTTCAGCTGGTGCTACATCTGCCTCAGCACGACCCCCAGCCCCTCCACCACCACCACCTCCCCAACGGCCTGCAGAGGGAAACAGGTGTGAGGATGTAGAGGAGATGGATGAAGAGGATGAAGAGGATGAGGTAGTGGAAGTCCCTACTACCAGCACTCGCCGTGAGTCTTGGATGTGGCGGTTGTTTACCACTCTTGGTAGAGTGCTAAAAGCATGTGCAAATAAGGTCACCTGCAATCAGTGCCACATGGTGCTGAGTAGTGGGAGGCCTGGTTCGTACAGCTTTTGAACAACATTAATGAAGCGACCCCTAAAGTCGTTCCACGGTGGGGCTATTCGCAAGGTTGTACCTTGTGATAAACGTAGTAGGTTGAATTCCTCTACAACATCCTCCATTTCCGCTCCTGTCACCACAAGAGACACTCCTGTGGGACAGCGCATCCCTCCAGCTGCCTCACAGGCCATTCATGATGCTGTTGACCCTTACCTTTCGAGGGTCACAATATTGTGTATGTACTGCGACGCAGTACTCTGCAGGGGGGGAGAACCTTCGGAGTGCTTTCGAGACTGCGGTCAAGGAGCATGAGAAGGTCTGCTACCTACCTAAATAAGGCCCACCCTACATCTTCCACTCTCCACTTTCCGTTTCTTATCCCCGTGGTTGGTGTCCCTTCCTTACCCTCCTTTCCCTTCCATTCCTTGTGTGTCGTGTTTAAAAAACCCAAAAAAATATAAAACAACAAAACCCCCCCTTTTCAGAGCCGCCTTTTACAGTTTAAAAATAGAAGTGACAAATAAATAGTGCTGGCCTTGTGCATTTTCTAGAAGTCCGTGGACAGTTCGCGGATATTTATTTTTTGGGGGTGCTGCCCTATCATAACCATTTCACTTTTCTATGGGAAGAAGTGGTGGCTCTGAAAAGAGCCTTTTGGTGGTGTTTTTTTTGTGTTTGAAAACCTGCTGCAAAATGGATTGCTGTAATTCTAAAAAAGGTCGCAATGCATTTTGTACATTTCTCAGAAAAATCTGATTGCCAGCATAAGTAAGACAGACTCCATCTCTACGAAAAATGTATGTGCTATGAAACATAATATTTTCATTGTGAAAAGAGGACATGCCAACATCTCTTAAAAAGGCACAAACAGCCTTATTGAAATTGCGCCTCGCTTTCTGCATTTTTGGACCAAATGAAGAAAAACGCAGCCACATTTGTCTCTGCACAATACGAGAAAAAATTACTTGGGAATTTGGAAATATGTTCATGACCTTCCCAAGTCCTTCTTTCATTGCAAATTGCAAAGAATTTCTAGACACATGTCATAAACTGTTCCCTCCACAATGAATTATAATTATGTCTGGATGATGCTGTGTCTCCAAAGTAGCACAGAGAGGTACCAAGTCCAGCCACTTCATTCCACGCACTCCATGCCAGTGCACTTCCACATGAGGGAATCCAAGATCTGCAGCTACTCCATAGCGTTCTGCATGCACCTCCAACCAATGTATCCATGAGTCTCCCAAAATCCAGATAATCTGTTTTCTGAAACACACAGCCATAGCTATCTGTTCTTCTCTCAGGAAAAAGACTTTCTGACAAACTCTCTCCTTACACAACACACCCAGTAAACTTTATTAACCAATCCCTTGCTCTACTCTTTCTCATTTGCATGCCTCTCCACCCCAAATCTCCCCGTACTTAATACACGGTGTCCGCGGACAACTGCCATGTCCGCGGACATATGGAAAATCTGAGCGTGATGAATTTAAATTTAAATAGTGTGCCCCATTTCCCCTTTGAGGTTGACTCTGAAAAGAGCTGTTTTTTTTGCAGATGCTTGACAGACAACTGTTATTTAGTATTTCTTTTTTGTTTGTTTTTCTTACTTTACTCCTAAAATCTTCACATAAGCTTCTCCAAAGCAATCCTTAAATTCAAAAACAGCATGGCAATTCCCATAAAAGATAAAGAAATGCAATCTTCTTTAAAATAAACAGCATTACTGGAATCAATATTCTCATTATTACAGAAGAACATACCAACTGTGAGCATGAAAGCAAGCATGCCTCGGTTGATTGCACACCTAGCAATGTTTTGCTGAGGACAAAAAACAGAACTATTGTCCCATATTGCCTTAGGTACTAAACCAGAAAAATATTTTTGGCATTTGGAAGGACTTACATTACTGCTTGAACCAAGTGTTCCAAATCTGCCAACAAAGTAGGGGCACTGACATAGCCCAAATGCAAAGCACCTCAGTGCAAAACTACCACGTGGGGACTGTTCATCCTGCCCATATCTTCACACACTTGTACAATTCCCTATACATTGCAATCAGGCACAGTGCTCCATACCACCTCCACTCCTTTAACATCAAAATTGTTTGCCACATTCCTGCATTGAGCATAATGCTGTAAGCCATGCACAAACATATCTCCAACCACCAACACCCTGATTATCTCCTATCTCTGCCATCTTCACTACACACAGCCGCTTTCAACACAAATCCACAACCTCAACACCTGATTGGCTAATCCCTACAGTCCCCTTTCCATGCTGGATTTTCTGGAAAACCCTGGATGTAGCACGCCCTGTCCGCGGTTAACTGCGGTGTCCGCGGAGCGCGTAACTCTTAGACAGCCCTTCTACCAGTTCCACTTCATCAGAACTCAGCACTTCAAATGTACTGTTGATCACTCTGAGTACAAGTCTCACATCATTGGAAAGCACCTACTACAAAAACTACTGTACAAGTCTCCAAGATTTCTACTTGCAGCTGCATGCATAGCCACATGCATAAATACAAACTACAGGTATGCATATTTTATGCACAGTACATGTACAACTCTTATAAATGCATATGAACAGAGTAACTGCCACTTAACCTGTATAATCTATAAAATGAACTTACTGTTATTTTTCCCATCTGCTATAATCAACTGTCACTTCCAAACCTGTTTGCTATCTAAATTATGTTTTTACAAACACAGCTATTTAAAAAAGTATAATATTAGAAGATGGGAGAAATAACAGTATAATTGTAGAAAAACACTTAGTCGTGTATTATAAAATTACACACAGCCAGGATAAGTTCATGCAACTTTATACACTCACACAGATAGACAATATCATTAAAAAGCTCCCAGCTGAAATAACACCACTGCCTGTGCATCACATCCTTCTGCTTTATTACCCACACCTTCACAAATGCATACTTTCCATGCTTTTCTATACAGTTTCTGCCATTTACCCTATAAAAATAGCAAAATAAGTATATGATTATTTCTTCTATCTCCTAACATCCAATAACACAGCCTTAAGAAACCAAGTGAGTTTCATACTGTACACTCACACCCTGCTCCTTCCCCTCGGCTAATTCGAATCTAGGTGACCATTTGTTATGCATTTTGTACTAGTGCCTCTCTGGCTCCCATTGCAAAATTCGAATCTAGGTGACCACTTGTTATGCATTGTGTACTAGTGCCTCTCTGGCTCCCATTACAAAATTCGAATGTAGGTGACCATTTGTTTTGCATTTTGTACTAGTGCCTCTCTGACTCGCACTGCTAATTAGTACCCTACCACATGTGGTAACTGCTTAGCCCCTACGGTATAACACCTGGCCTTTATGCATCATACTAGAACTGCCAAGCCCACGCTGCCATTTACGCATACTGAGTCCCAGACCTATTTAGTTAAAGCTGAACTAGCCCACTGTTCACCTTTAATATGCCAGACTGCCGCATCCTCCATATCCTTATAAAACCTATCACCCTTCAGCTGCTCATTAGCCTAGTAGCCTACACTAACGCCACCCTCCTAGCGGAGAAGAAATCACGCCCACATACCTTCACCAACAAGATACCCATGCAGAGTATCCCTGCCTTTCCCAACTGCCAGCCCATAGGAGAATATACCATGATCCCCTGTACTATGTACACCAGAAATCTTAAATTACGTAGCAGACTCCCTAAAATCTAGGAGCCGCTTAACAGATCGCAACCACCTTCCAACAAGAAAACCAATTGTCACCTCACCATATCACCCACCAGCGCCAAATGGCCCATTACTCTTCCTACCTGTAGCATCTCTGATATTCAGACTTCTATACTCACCTCCAAGGCATTAGCCCCTAATAGCCCTACTTTACACACAACCATAACTAAAGAAGATAACCTACCCTTAAAAGGAGCCCTCCTCAACGCTAGATCATTGGTGGCCCACGCTATCGACATAGCCGATCTAATTACAGAAGACAGCCTAGACTTCCTAGCGATAACCGAATCATGGTTACACAATGCCGCAGGACCTGCACTTACGCTAGCCATCCCAGAAGGATACACGATTCTCAGACAAGAGAGAGATGGCGCCCGAGGTGGTGGAATAGCTATCATATCCAGAGAGAGCTTATCACTGAGACTAGTAGCTCCACACGACCTGCAATCATGCAAATCCCTCTCTATCAAGTTACCACTAAAGAACTCCAAATCCCTCACCATGCATATAGTGTACATGCCACCGGGTCCCATTGGCACCTTTGAAGAGGATCTGCATAATCTAATTGATTGTAATCTCAAACCTACCTCCCAAGTACTGCTGCTTGGAGACCTTAATATAGGCCTGAATGATCCATCTGTTATTCATGCTGTGCAAATAGCCAATGCCCTAAATGCATTAGGATTAACCCTAAAGGTGAATGCTCCCACCCACATTAAGGGTAGAACCCTGGACTGGGTTGCTGACTACAATTGCAAGGCTACCATTAACTCTATCTCTCCCTTATCTTGGACAGACCATTTCCTCGTGTCCATGACACTCTCCACTACCAGACAAAAACTCATGGCTCCCCAAGAAGCGCCACCCTGCCTAACTAGACTAAAAAAGAATATAACAGTGGACAGAGTGATCCCTAATATTCTACCCACCCTAAATTCTCTGGCAGACAACCTGGACCCAAGTACGTTGGTACATGAATACAACAAGATCATGCTATCTACCTTGGACAAAGTCTCCCCTCTCAAACTGAGAGCTAGTAAACCTAAATTATATCCCAACAAGTGGTTCTCTCCCCAGTTAAAAGACCTGCGACTATTAAAAATAAAATGCGAAACTGATTGGCGTCTTTGCCCTTCCCACGAAAACAAAAAGAAGCTAACGTCCACTGCATCACATTACAAAAAAGAAATTTGCCAGGCTAAAAGAAACTCATACAATGAACGGATAGCTAAATCCAACTCCAGTATGAAAGAATTATTTTCAATCCTAAAAGAGCTTGAGTCCCCTATCTTGTCCCCTGATATCTGCCTTAAAGACAAGAATTGGTGCTCAGAAATACAACTAGCACTAACCAACAAAATCAACACCCTCCAAACCAAAATAAAAAACAAAAAAGACTCTCTGAACTTATCTCCGATCCAAATACCACATTCCATTTCACTAAAACTACTATCCTCGAGGTGGAAAAAACTATCCTCTCTCTCAAACCTTCTAACTGTAAAGGCGATATCTGCCCAGCGTATATCATAAAAGAGGCCGCGAGAGACCTTTCCCCTTTAATTTACAAACTGATCAATGCCTCCTTTGCTTCCGGCACCGTCCCAGCCAATCTGAAACAATCTTGGGTTCTTCCGCTTCTCAAGAAGCAAACCTTAGACCCACTTATCGCTACCAACTACCGCCTTATCACAACAGTACCATTTCTTCTTAAAATCTTGGATAAAATTGCAGATCCAAAAACACCTCGAACAGCACAAACTCCTAGGGGTCCATCAATCAGGTTTCCGACCGCTACACGGGACGGAGACTGCACTGATAGACCTAAAGACACAAGTCGATGAGCTGAGAGACCAAGGTAAAACAGCATTACTACTGTTACTCGATCTCTCAGCTGCATTCGACTTGGTTGATCATAAGGTCCTATGTAGGCACCTTGATGCATCAGCCCACTTTTCTAGAGGCGCTGTTAAATGGATAGAATCCTTCTTGAGCGACAGAACCAGTAGAGTATTCTCACCATCTGCAGCTGCGGACCCTACCCCCATCCTGTGGGGAGTCCCTCAGGGATCTTGTGTGTCCCCCACTCTTTACAATATATTCACCAAGCCACTGTTCGACGATATGAACCTTCTGGGTGTTACCTATTCTAACTATGCAGATGACACTCAGATTCTCCTCCCGCTTTCAGGCGATCATGGCAAGGACCTGGCGCTGGTGAACAGAATTTATCTCATCATTCAGGCATAGATGGCCACTCACGGCCTATGCCTGAATGATGACAAGACAGAGCTGATAATCCTAGGCTCCCCTTCTAACATCTCCAAACTAGGACACGAATATGCCTTGTTCATCATTGACGGCAATAATACCATTGTCTCCAAGGAGGTACAAACTCTTGGCTTCTACCTGGATGCTATGATGTCCTTTACCAAACAACTAAATTCTCTGGCCTCTACCACAGCCTATACCTGTAAGCTGATCAGAGCAGGCAAGCCCTTCCTTTCCAACGACAGTTTCCTTATACTAGCCAGAGCATTAATTCTATCAAGATTAGATTATTGCAATGCCCCATACAGCAGTGCTAATAAAACCATTATCCAAAAACTCCAAATATTACAAAACAATGCCATTAGAGCTGCACTAGTCATCAACAAAAGAGTGCATATCTCTGCCACTAGACGTCATCACAACTGGTTATCGACCCATGATAAAATACAACTAAAAATCGCCTCTTTGACACACAAAGCGCTACATAACGTGGCACCGAGCTACCTCACTGACAGAATATCCAGAAGAACCTCTATTAGATCGTCTAGAACCATTAACACCAACTGTCTGGTAGTACCCAGGTTCAAATTGTTCAAGATTGGTGGCGTTAGCTTCCCTGTGAAAGCCGCCAAACTGTGGAACTCCCTGCCACACCAGCTGAGAACCGACCTCCCCTATTCTTTCTTCAGAAAGAACCTCATTATACACCTCAACCTGACTGAGAATTAGCTCGCCTTGAAACCTGGTACGTCAGCTTGACCTACTGCTAGACTGTAAATTGTGTATAGTTCCAACTACCTAGCTGTAAATTACTTAGCCTCTCTGTGCAATTTAAGTTCTGTATATTGTATCATATTGTATTATTTCAGATGTAAAGTCGACATTTTGTATCTGCCTGTAATTTTTGTAACATATGTAAGCTTTGCATATCCGTCTGCGCCCTGCTACTCCTGGGTCTGGCACGCATTATAAATGCAATAAACAAACAAACAAACAAGCAAACATACGCTTAGGATTATACTCATTTGCAAAGCATGCTGAACTAACAGATTGTAAGTAAAATATAAAGGCTGCACATAGTCAAAGGAAACTGCATGCACACGCTATGTTCAGTTATCAAACAACAATACCACTACGAAAACAAAAATCAACGTCTAAATTAACAACAGTGCTTTTTAACACACAAAATTCCTAACTTCTTTCTTTTACAATTGCAGTGAAGACCACTCCCCTGAAAAGCAGCAGCATCTGAAGTACAACAACAAATCAGAAGAAACCTGCTCATTCCAAACAAAAGAAGTAAGTACAATACTACCATAATGTTCTAACTGTTACTCAAACACACTGTGGGGTTGATTCATGGAATTTGTGCACCAGGAAACAGGGATTTGTGCGCCATTCTGCCCACAAATCCCCATTTGTTAAACAGAGATTTGCGGGCAGAATGGTACACAAATCCCTGTTTTTCGGTGCACAAATTCCATAAATCAGCCCCTAGAATGTTAGAATTGCAGAACAAAGAACTGTTTTAATTCTATACCATTAGATTTAGTATTAGTGCTTCTCCTCACCACTAGCTTACTTTGTATTTTCATCTGAACCCCAGTATAGTAACACACAAATACAAGCATAGCCTTCCCAACTAGCTGTAGCTGCCCATTGCACAACCACACACCTCCACATACATCCTTACCATCATACTCAGACACTCATGCACACAGCACACATACATTGCAGAACAGCCCAAACCATACCTTCTTTTTTTCCAACAAACCCCAAAGAATGCCTACCAAAAAGCAAGTCTGTAGAAAGCAACGCAGAAGTAGAGCAAATGAAAATAAAAGTGTCCATAATAAGCATCCATCTCTAGCAGAATTTGTACAAAAAGTCATTAAGCGAAACAAAACAAGCTTCCAGTACAAACACGTTGCCTCCTCTTTCAAAATGTAAAACAAAACAGAAAGCGATTAACATGAATTCAACTACCACTACTGCTTACACTGCTCCTATAAATCTTGATGTAGTGCAAGTAACCATACCAAAAAAAGTACTTTACAAAAAAATTTCCGCCACAGAGTCCTTCAGAATCTTATAAAAACAGGAGAGAAATCATGCACAACCCTTAAAACCGACCATAGAAAATTAATCTTAGAAGCTCTCATAGACCGTGCAATCCTTCTCAAAAGGAAGTTATTTATTTTAATGTTAAACAGAATGAAACCACTAACAAAACTAACTACTAAACTGCAAACAAGACTTCTCAATAAATGGAATGTCAACAAAAATAACTTCTTAAATATCTGTGGAGGTGAATGGAGTCACATCACGAGCACAGAACCATATTTCAATGAAGAAGCATACAAGCAAAAGCAAACAAACACAATTGCCATACATAGCAGTGGACATGGGTATGAAAAACTTAATAATACCATAATGGAACAAGAAATGCTGCTTACAAAAATATCCCCAGAAAACTCAGTATCACCTCTCCATCCGACTGAACCAAAACGTCCAGTGTTCAAATGGCTGTGCATGTCAATGTGTAACATTGACAAAAAATATTTCAAATCTTTACGCCAGTACCTCAATCAGTATGGGAAAGGCAAAGACAAATTTAAAATGAAACTACTACAAAATATGGATCCCTGTCCAGTGTGCAAATACACAGGACTACAAGGACATTCATTTGCCTGCATTTCAGGACCTAATTGCAAAAGCACCTTCCATCATATCAAAATGAAATCAACACATCATTCAACTATAAGAAATCTAGTCCATAAACTGTACTATGCTAAAAGTCCAGCTTTAGCATTAGGCAATTTAAACAACAATCTTCTACACAGAGCATAACCAGAGAAAATATTTTGGAAGTGAAAGCCACTTACAAAATGCAATAGCTTTACAACAGACTTAGAACAATTCTACAAATGGCAACCTTATACTACACACATACAAAAAAGAAATACTAACATTTAAAAGTACATCCACTGAAGTACCAAACCATGTGTGTGTGTGTGTGTTGCCGCAGAACTTTTTATAAAAGTAGCACAACAACTGTAGACATAACAAACAAAATAGAAGACAATGCAGATTCCAAATGGTTTGAATTAGCTCTCTACCTTATAGCAGAAAACAAATATTAAATAAATGACCCCTTAATACTTTGCAGTTACTGCACTACAAAACTTGACAACAACCAAACTCCTTCACGTGCTATCACAAATAACTTGGAATTATTCCCACCAACAAAACCCTTGCAACAACTCAATTTATATGAGAGCATCATAATTCAAACAGTGCATCCATTTCAAGCAATACTACGCCTTCAACCAAAAACAGCAAAATTAGCTCCCTCTGAATTAATGAAAGGCTTCTGGGGCAAAGTCGTTTATTTACCATTAGGTCTGAAAGAAAATGAACACACTCTGGGAGTGCAACGTACAATAGATAAATCTTTAATTGTCTTAGTAAATGGTGTACCTACAAAAGACAAAAAAAAATGGCAACAACTCGTAGACTTACATAAAGTTAGACAAGCCTTGCAATATCTAAAAGACAATAATGAATACTACAAAGAAATTAGTATGAAGAAAACCTGAGGGAAACCACTGAAATAATTCAAGCGTCACCAGAAACTGGTCAATTTGAATTTCTAGATCCTGCTACAGTATCCAATATTTTAGACAATTACACAATTCTTCCATTACACTCTAAAGGCACCATAGATGATGCACTACAAGCATACCAAATGCGACAAACCAAACGATCACCAATCAGCATATGGGGAAAAAGTATAGAAGCACGTGCTTTTCCTCGACTCTTTCCTACTGGGAAAGGAGGAAGGTACGATGATAGACCCACTCAGATAACAGCATCAGAATACCGCTTGTTACAAATGTATTCTGAAGATCCCAGATTTAGACAAAATGTGGAATACATATTCCACCTACTCTTTGAAAGTCAACTAGCAACTCTATGCTACGGAGTTGCACACACATTGAAATCAGGTACCCATTTTCACAATATGTCAGCTAAGCAATTACTACAAAAAGTGCAAGAAAAAGATGAGGTTCTACAATCAAGCATGGTACTAAAGAATACTGGTTCCGACGTAACGGAGATGTACGTTGTATGATAAGAAACCTTGGCCCACCCACTTGGTTTGTTGCATTAAGTTGTGCAGAATATGCATGGGAAGATGTACATGATTTCCTACGCATATCAAACAAAAACAAAACAAACATAGATATACTAACACCTGGAGAACTTTGCTCTCTAGATCCTGTTAATGTTTCAAGATATTTCCATCATCGCTTCATTGCTATGCTACACTTTATTTGTAATAAAACTGTTCCTCCCCTCAACACTTCTTTTGGAGAAAAGAATACCAAGCCAGAGGCGCACCACATATCCACATGCTTTTATGGATTAAATATGCTCCTAAATTTGGTCAAGACAGTTATCCCACTGTTTTACAGTTTATCAAAAAATATGTCACTTGTGAAATTCCTTCACAAACAACAAATAGTGATCTTCATGCACAAATCTTAACAATTTCAAAGACACAAATGTGGGAAATATTGTTGTCACAAATACAAAAACGAAGGGAAATACTACACCAAATGCCGCTTTGGTTTCCCTAGACCAGTTACAGCAACAGGGCAAGTAAACAACTTCATGTCTTCAGTTAGACATAGTGTTAAAGGTAAATCACCTAAGAACACATTTTACATAAAAAGAACAGAAGAAGCAAAATATATCAATGATTACAATGCAATCATTGCCCTCTTATGTAATGCAAACATAGATGTGCAGTACATTGTAAACAATTCCGCTGCAGTTGCACGATATGTTACAGCCTACTTAATCAAAGCAGAAAATACAGAGCTTCAAGACCTCTGGGATGACCTATCATCGGACAAAACACTGTCTCAGAAATTGTACAGCTTAGGCATAAAAATGCTCTCTCATAGAGAATGTGGCTCCTATGAAGCTGCAGACCGTTTAACTGGTACTGCTTTGTATGGAAAATCTGAAAATATGGTATGGCTAAGTCTTGGTCCTGCTAAATCTAGAAAAAGAGTTCTAAAATCATACGACAACATAGAAACAATAGCCAAAAATGATCCCAACAGCCAAGACATTTTGAGAAACAATTTACTAGACACATACTACCCATGTAACAGTACCACTTTGGAAACCATGTCTCTATACCACATAGCCCAAAACTTCACATACAAAAATAATATAAAACCCGATGAAAACAAAGGTAGATACAGAGTGACAGATTGTGGAGGCAGCTTAGTGAAACTTACCAAACGAAGCATAATTAATCATATTAAATTGTCATTAAAAACTCCTCAACATAAAGAACTATATTACATGTCCCTGCTACAACTTTTTAAACCATGGAGAAAAGAAGAAGAGTTCCTAGATATCTATGACTCCTATGAAGATGCTTTCAAAGAAAATGAAAGCACTATAACAGATGTAATCTTTGCACAGCACAAAAAAATGTTGCACAATGAACAGCAACACGAAGAAGAACTCCAGGCCCATCTAGATAAGGACACTCCAGACAGTAGTCAATCTTCAGTTACAGGAAGCCAAGAACCACTGAGACAGCCACTATTAGCAAATGAGGCAGAATTAGCTATGACAGAAGTAGAAAACACCATGTGTCACTATGATGAAGATACAGAAGACTTAACTGTACTGAAATCAAAACTGAACAATGAGCAGTGTAGCATTTTTCAAGAAGTAACGAAAGAAATTGCCCATGGTGTACAACATGAAAATAAAGAATGTGCCTGCCAAAATTACAAACCTATACTACTATACGTCAGTGGTCAAGCTGGTTCAGGAAAAACATTCTTAATCAAAATCATCAGCAAGTTCCTTCAACAATTAACAAACTGTCAGCTGTTGTAACTGCCCCCACAGGTTTAGCTGCCTACAACATAGGCGGTATCACTTTACACCAATCACTACTCCTTCCAGTAGAACACCAAAACAAATTAGAATATTACAAACTTTCTACAAAAGCTGCAATGGAACTACGCAGAGTTTTGAAACAAATGAAAATGCTACTAATAGATGAAGTGAGCATGGTCTCCAACCTAATGTTGGCTTTGATTCACCTCAGATTACAAGAAGTACTCAAAACAAACTACGTAGAGCTCTGTGGAGGAAAACACATTATTGTTTTCGGAGAACTTCTTCAATTGACACCAGTGAAAGGTGAACCTATTTTTAAAACCTTTGGGCACAACCTCTGCTGTAAAACTGTTGGCAGCATAGGAAATGTCAACCTATGGCAACATTTTCAATACAGAGAATTAACAGAATACATGTGCCAGTCTGCAGACCTCACATACGCCAACATTTTAAAAAGTATTAGAGTTGGGGTACTATCTCAAGAAGCACAATCAATATTAAAAACCCGGCACATCCATGCACTGTATGGCCATAACTCATGTGCTACTGATGTCATGGAAAAATTAGCACACAAAAATGTCAATTGTATGTCCTTGATGCCAACTCTTGCAAGCTGTTCAAAATTCAGTGAAACAATGTTGAAAAAAGAAATGCAACCAATAATTGAAATTGGCTCCACAGACAAACTGGACGTACATGGCATGACACTACCCACGTGTCAACAAGCCACAACAAGACTAAATACCTTAAAAACTCTATCTCCAACACAGCTGGTTTGGAGAAAATATTAAAATTATCTTTAAACTGTAGAGTAATGCTTAAACGTAACCTTGACGTGGAGCAAGGACTGGTTAATTGAGCACTTGGTACAGTTGTTGGCTTTCAAACATACCCACGTGACAATAACATTCAGTTTATCAATATTCTCTTTGACAAACTTTCAGAAGTTAAAAGGATAGGACGCTCAACAGCCTGATTCCTTCTTTTCAAAGACATTTATGTATGCAGAGCACAATTTTCTCTAACTCTAGCATATGCAGTCACCATTCACAAATCACAAGGTCTTACCCTAGATAAAGCATTGATAGATATTGGGATCACAGTCTTCAAAGAAGGCATGAGCCACGTATCACTATAACGCTTATGTACACTAGACGGTCTATTTCTAATCAACTTTGATGAAAGTAAAGTAAATGCTGATATTCCTTGCATTTTAGAATACAATAGACTACGTTCACTGCCTTCTTTGCAGGGGCGCGTTGTCTTTCTTGGGTGTGTGCGGTTCAGTTACTTCACTGACGTCGGCCCGTATGATATTGTTCAGGTAGGTCTTATTGCTGTTCTTTAGTTTTGTTGCTATCCTGCATGCCTTTCTTTGTTTAGAATGTCTCTTTTTTCTCCCTTAGGTATGCGGAGCTTCAGCGCAGCGAACTGGCTTGGTTAAGCCCCGCTGGTAAATGATGGCGCATTAAGAGCGCTATGATGCGGTAAGTAAGTGCTATGCACAGCGCTGCGAAGTCTTGCCTTTGCTAACCTGTGTTTTCCTTCCTTGTAGGTCGCAGTGTTCTTCAGCGCGAGTAGAATGTCCGGAATGGTGCCAGCCGTGAGGCGACCAGCCAGGTAAGTCGTTTGAGCAGTTCGTAATTTACAAATGTCTCTACTGCTTTCTTTAATGTTGCCTCTATCTTCCTCTTTCAGGTCGTACTGTCTGGGAGGCATGCTGATTCAAGGAAGCTGTTCTCAGAAGCTGTGAGTGGTTAAAGATGAAGACTGCAGGTAAGATGCTGCTGCTAATGATGTTCCTTTTGTCTCCATGCAGGTTCTGCTTCTCCGAGGTTCGAGGGAATAGCTGGGCAAGGTGAGCGTCACGCTGCAAGCTGCAAAGTAATGCGAAGCGTGTTGTCTTGCTTGGGTGTGGTTTAAATAGCCCCAACAAAATAGTCCAGGTAAAGTAATCCCTAGGCTACCACACCCAAAACACTAGACCGCATAGCTTGGTTCCTGGGAACCAAGCTATGTGGATGCCTCCATGTTGCCTGGCAACACAATAAGTAGTTCCCAAGCACAGGTTTCTCATGGTGTATGAGCCTGGCGCCATAGGCGCCAGGAGTGGCCCCAAGAGGGCTTTGGAAAAGGATGCCTGGCTCTAGAGGCCCGAGTCCTGACTCCACCAGGCCAATGGGTTTGCCAGAGGGGGTTTGGGCAAGGGTCGTGACAGCACTCCCCCCTAAGGCCCCTCCCATGGTGTTCCTTCTGTCTGGCCCAGGTTTGGTTGGGAAGTTCCAATGGAATTTCCTGATTAGACATGGTGCGTGGATAGTCTCACTGGGCTCCCAGGATCTATCTTGTGGTTGAAATCGTTTCCAATCGACAAGATAATATAGTTTGGTCCTAGAATATTTACAGGCCGATTCATGGAATTAATGTGCGCTGAAAATCGCAGCGCAAGCATGCAAGAGCGTGTGAATTGCAGCGCAAGCGCAGAAATCGCAGTACAAGTGTGTGAAAGCTGCGCACATCGATTCATGGAAGTCCGTGCGCGTGTAAATCCTGGGATGTGCGCTAAAATCATGCGTGGCGCACGCGGGCACACACGTCATCAAACGCACACAACAAAAGTGGGTGGAACACGGGGTGTAACACGCGGAATGGGGAACAACGCGTGAAAATGTGGGCGTTATGGGGGAAGTACAGGAGGCAAATGCGCAGAACGCCCACATGTGCGCCTACAACACGTATTCATGGAATCGAACAGGGGAAAATCGTGCGCCAAAAAAGACACGCTAATCCGGAAACACGTACGCCAGCAGGAAGCAGGTGTACGCAGCCCAGCGCAGCATAAAGGTGCGCGCAAACAACAAACAAGCTCAGACGCTACGATGAATATACCATTCCTCGCAGCAGTGGTCATGGGACACCGCAGGAGGAGGAGGATAGCCAGGCCCTCCATTTTACACCCAGGACCAGCCTTTTTGGGATGGCTGATGACCAGGTGTATGGGAGGTACAGGTTTCCACCACACATAATACTCGACCTGGTGAGTGAGTGGGAGGATGACCTCACATCATCCACCCTGTGCTCCCAAGCACTGAGCACCTTGGAAAAGGTGCTCAATGTACTGCACTTCTTGGCCACGGGTTCATTTCAGCAGACAAGTGCCATAGTGGGGGGGTCTCACAGGCCACGCAGTCACGCTGCCTACACCAGGTGTTGGCCAACATGACTGCACGCCCCTCAGTCCGCAGGCACATATACATGCCCAGAACACCTGCAGAAAGGCAGGCTGCCGTCCAGGACTTTTACGGGGTGGCACACTTCCCCAAAGTGCTAGGTGCCATTGATTGCACCCATGTGGCTCTACGTCCACCCAGGGCAACTGAGCACATCTATAGAAACCGCAAGCACTGGCATTCCATCAACGTGCAGGTAGTATGTGATGCCAAGGGAATCATCACCTCAGTATATGCCAACTATCCAGGCTCCACCCATGATAGTTTCATTTTCAGAATGTCACCCCTAAACCGGGTCCTAGAAGCTGGGCAGCATGGCGATAAATGGCTGCTTGGTGAGTATAATTGCCTCTGCACATGCATGCATGTCAGATACTGAGTAATGTCACAACCCCACTAATGATACCCATCATCACCTCCCCAGGGGACAGTGCCTACCCTATGAGCACCCACATGATGATGCCAATTCGGAACCCCACCACAGCACCTGAGGTAAGATACAACACAGCCCATATTGCAACCTGGGGCATAGTGGAGCGCACATTCGGAGTGCTCAAGTCACGCTTTCGCTCTCTTGACTGCTCTGGTGGGCAGCTGATATACGTGCCCCCAGTAGTGTGCAGGATCATGGTGGCAGCATGTGTCCTGCACAACGTTGCAACTCGCCGGGGCCTGAGGGTGGACATGGTGGTGCCCCCACATCCCCAACCACATGCACGGCTGCTGCACATGGGAGGTGAAAGGGCACGTGGTGAGGCAGCCCGTACACAGCTGGTGGCTAATTATTTCACCTAAAATACTATCCCTGTAGCGTGCACACAGCCCTGGCACATACCAGCTGACAACCAATGATGATGACATAAGGGACAGTCAACTGTCACAACCATACCAGCCTGAGATTGGTCACCTGGCAGTGTTGCATTGTGTGCATCCCTACCTACTTAAATACAACCAATGGCGTGTGAAAAAAATACACACGTTCATGCTGCATGAATTACTACCCCCTTGAAAAATACACCTCGAAAATAGAGGTGTCACCCAACCCCTCCCCATCTCAGCTACCCAACACACCATGGCATGTCATGCAATGTGAAAGCTACAAAATGAATGCACAACACATGACACAAGTGTCACAAAGTGCACTGTTCCAAATGTTAACAGGCCACAGACAATATGCTCCCAGTAATCAATAAGAAACAGCACACATGAACAAATACTTACCAGCAACACAGAACAGCAACACAGGATGAAACAGTGTCAAAATACGACAGTACAAAATCAAAGTAGTGCAAGTCTCACAACCTGACTAAGCCAGCACATCGACCACTTCCAACTGCAGAGTGTTGCTGTCCGGCAAATGTGTCAGTGTACTGCATATAACTTGAACTGCATCTGCAAAGGAGACGGCCTTGTAAAGACATGAAGAAGGTACATGTGAATAAGGAGAAAGACATGGATGCACAAGCACATATCAGTACACCATGCAGTGTTCAATCCAACAACAATCCCCACTAGGGATGTACACACAGTTTTGACTATAGACTGCTCACACAGCTCATGGGAGCCCAATGTAACTGTGTAAGTTACTGTCACTTGGCCACACCCTTTGCAAGCCCATGGAAAGGGAAAGCAGGAGGGGTGTGTATGTCAGGAACCCAAGCACCTAACCCAAAGACAGGACAAGCCTGCATGTGCCCAGCTGGAATACACAGTGGATGCCCACGGAAGCCACACAAGGCAACACACTGTAAAAAAAAAAAATAAAAAATACAAAAATCAAAAATGGTCATGTGTGGACCGGGGGGGGGGCACCCAGGAGGTTCAAGGACAGGGTGCACCCCAACACCCACCTGGTGGATGTTGCAAAAGAAAAATACCTCCATGAGCTAGTGTGGGAGAACTGCTGTTGCTCTCTTCACCCTCTGCTGCTACATCAGGAGGTGCCGGTGCTATGGGAGGCAGCCCACACAAAGCCCTGGTATGGTCCTCCATGGCAGCAAGCATGCGGGTGTGGAAGGTCTGGTTCTGGAGGATGATAGTACGGAGATCCCCATGCAGCACTTCACGGGTTGCCTGCATTTCTGCATGCATGGCCTCGCGTGATGCCCGGATCTCCTCACCTGTTGCCTGGAGCTCAGCTGAGAGCAAACGTGTGAGCTGCTCCAGCTGCTGTTCTGCCCTAAAATTTCAGGAAGCCTCAAGTTCAACCAGATTCTCCCTGAGGAAATGGAGTTCTAACCTCAGGGCTTCCCTGTGGCCCTGGGACTCTACAGATATGGCTTCGCGCAGAGTCTCCAGTGCCGCCCGTCGGTCCCTGTTGGACGCCAACATGTCCTCCCTGTGTGATTGACAAATGGACTCTGTTGCCTGCTGTTAGAGCTCCATCTGCCTTTCAGGGGGCAGAATGGAAGTAGCCACCCTATCCATTGCCTGAGCCATCATTTCAACCGATGCTCCCTGTTGTGCTGCTATACTGTACATGGAGTTTTCCCATACAGTATTGCCTGGTGGCGCACTGCCACCGCGTCGGCGGGCACCACACCTTTTTGGGGCAAGACGATCTGCACCTTGCTGTGCTGGCACTGCCTGAAGCTGCAGGACTGCATTCCCCCTCTGATCTGCTGGCCCAGGAACAGGATCAGATGTTGTGGAGTGTGACCCTGCATCCGTAATCGCCAAACGCGGAGTATCCAACACTGACATCCCCATAGAGGGGTATACCCCGGTGCAGGTGGGTTGGACAGAACAGCATCCCTGCCAGAAACACTCACCTGCGACAGCACATAAGTCTCATCGTCCGATTCAGCACCTGAATCATAGAGGTCTGGGGAGGTGCACCCAGAGACACCCCTGCACAGTATGGTCTGAGGAGGATTGGGTTTTCACCCACCACCACCCCACATCCTGCACTGGTGCCCGGTCGTGGCTGACATTCCTCCTGGGCCTGCACCATCTCCTTCACCTCAACAGCATCAAGTGTGTCATCACCTGCAAAAACATGAAAGACAACACATGGAAACAGGCATGAGCACCATAGCACACACATAGGCCTGACAAGCCAGAGATCCAGTGCATGAATTACACATGTCCCACATGACTATAACCCTGGCATGCATGCACTGTCAATGAGTTGGAAGGGGAGGCAAAAAGCAGACACTGAGGACTCCAAGATGGAAAAGCAACACATGTGCTGCATGCTGGATAGCACTGGCAGCACACATTAGCCTGTGAGTGGCATGGGCAATACACATACATGACACATGCCAGCACACATATGGCACGTAGCATAGCCATGGTACATTTGACAAGTACAGCCATATGTTACTGAATGAGTACTGTCACCCAGTCATGTGAGATGGACATGATGAGATGAAAAAAGCAAAATTGTGTGACAAAATACGCTGTCGGGGGGGAAATTCTGCCGGGGTCGGCCGGGCCGTCCGCAGACCTCCGGGCAGGGAGGCCCCAACTCCTCCCGTATATCCCAAAAGAGATAGAGTATGAGACACACGCAAGAAGCAAGGTGACTCTGCTGTTTATTAGACAAAAACGGCAGGGATGGGTCAAGGATGGTACGCGTCCGTCCTGACACACACACAATCGTGGGGCTCGCAGGCCCTTTTTACCTTAGTATGACGCGCTACTTGCGTCACCTTGGAAAGTTAGCAAAAAACCTATCGCCACTCTTAATTGGTTGCTCGAGTGGTAGGGTTAGTATAGCATACGTATAGAGAACAATATTAGTGGACAAGGGTTAGTCAGGTGATATATCTCGGTTGTCCCTACAATTAGATACATGAGAATTGTTACATGAAGACCCCCGATGATTGGTTAATGTTAATGGCGTCAGTGATAGGAGCCCCATGTTCTGATTGGTGCGCCCGCGAGCTTCCCAGCCTGGGACCATCGCTGTTCCCAGCTCTCGGTGTACCTGTCATTTGCAACAATGTTTCACTATGAGTACGTGCAGACAATGTGAGGACTTATTCATAAGCTGAAAGGCCGACTACTCCCACTGTCGCAGGTGTCCATTGAGCCTTTTAATTGTATCTGCCTATGTCTTGTAACGAGGGATCCAGACGCCTTCTTCCTCCTGGGCTTGGCATCCTGTCAGGTTTGGCTTGGTCACGTGAGGTGGGACCGTGTTTGAGGCAGAATTCTGCACAATTAATATTGTTTTTCCACTGTGTGCCTGGTTTAATTTGCAGGTGTGACTTTAACGTTGGTGTGCGGCGTGCGAGGTTGCAACATCGTGCCCTTGATGGTCTGCTTTCGGAATGTGGGTTTGCAACATTGCGACCTTGGCTGTTTGCTTTCACTGGGCTCATTCTGCAGGATCAGCAACCTGACTCTTGTTCTTTTAACGTCCATGGAGGCTCTTGCTTGCGGCCTACTTAGGCCTGGTGTATAGGTGGAACCGTTTGGTGCACAGGCGCTTTAGGTTACAGTACCATATTGTCTTATGACCAGTATCGTGTCTTCATTATATTTCTCATTGTGGCACGTGGTTTTAGGAGAAGCGTAAGCAAGCTTTTTAGATGAGTTCATGATGCGTCTTGCGTTTCTGCATTTTGAAAGCCTATGTGGAAAATAATAAAGATGCACGTCCGTGAGTATGTCTGTCGCCTACGTCATAGCACTGAGTATATTCTTCGTGTAGATTGGTGCGGGAGTGTCCAGTGTGTATATTTGTACAGGTGTGCTGACCGTTGGCTAGGTCGTCATGGTATCTCTAATGACGTGTAGGTTTTAGTCTAGTTGATCCGCGCCGCAGGTGTCGGTATGGCCAGGGCTGGCTGCTGGGCAGGCAGATGGACACATCCGTATGTTCCTGTACCAGGGTATTTGGTCGTCTGGTAGATGGGCAAACTCTTCTCGTGGCGGGTGCCTGGGCCGTGACCCTTTAGGCCAAGCGCGAGAGGTGAAGGACGGGAGCCTGGTCTTCCATTCTCCCACTTCAGTCCCCCCTCTGGTCGACTTGTCGACCACAAACATATCTTTTTCGTTATCTCCTCTTACTCTCCATATCTTAGTTATTCCTCCTAAATGTCCATAGTGGTTAACATGATCTTCAAATGACCAATACATATATTCACAGGTTCCTCCAGGAGTACAGTATACCCATTTCCCTATGTAACTCCTGGGGTTTCTTGGGTTCTCGATCTTCACCGATGGTGGGTCCAGGTGGTTGGTGATGATCTGGTTGCGCAGCTTCTCTCTCTTGTATGATTATGCCTGTGTGTTGGCCGTCATCTGCTGGCATCAAGGGGTGCATACCGACCATTTCAAGCAACTCGTCAGTGGTGCGTGCCTTCCGGGCCTTCCAAAATCTTATTATGATCAGTGTAGCTCCAGCCAAAATAGTAAAACCAACTATAATTTTCAGTCCAAATGTCAAGCAAAGATGGCATCCATGACCATAATAGCGAAAACCAGCTCTCATCCTTTTTCACACCTTTACTTTCATCCATCATTTTGGAGTGCATCTGGGCCAATTGTGAAATGGCTTCTGTCAGTGTACCATTGTCAGCATCGTTGGCAGGAATGAACGTGCAGCATGATTGTCCTATCTTTGCGCAAACTCCTCCTTCCATGGCTGTGAGGAGGTCCAATACATATCTGTTCTGGAGTGCTACCATCCTTATAGCTCACAGCTCCTCTTTTATTGCGTTGAATCCATTTACTGTAGAATTGATGGTCATCATTAGTTCCCATCTAGTTATCTGGAGCCATTTTGCGTTTGCGTAAGCCTGCAGTCCCAGATGGATTATTGAGGAGAAGAACATTGCTGCTCTGCTGAATAGTCTGTGTTCTGGCGGAATTGAAGTGAGTGCCGTTTCCGACCTTCCCCATAGGTAATTTCCTGTCAGAGGTTCTCCTTGTCTTTTCCTTCTATTTAGGAAAGTATTATTGCCGTTGGTCCTGTTCCCTTGCCCCTCCTGAGGTGGTGCAGATCTCTTCTTTCTCTTGTCCCCTTCATCCATTTTGGGAAGGTTCGCCACATTCACATGCTTTTGGGGTACCACTAGTGATGGTACATTGACGTGCACCATCGTGCATACACCATTCCACAGAGGAGGCAGCGTGTGGTATGCCTTTTCTCCACAGGCTCAGTAATGGTCCATTATCACTGCTGTTCCTGCTCCCCCCTCAGGTAACTCCATCACGCTTGCACAGTTGGTGTTGTATCCTACGTCCACCTCTCCTTTATGTTGGTAGCATACCTTAGGCGCAGTCAGCGGCAGTATTGTTATTGGGTCTTCATCCGTCTCTATCCACGTGAGCATGGGTACGTACTTGATCCAAGTCGTCCAACATCTGTGGTTGTGTGCATCGATAGTTGAAATAGTTTCTTTTGTTACCATGTTGCTGCCAATCACTCCTATCTCCCATTTGTTGTCCAGGTACACCTTCCCTGTTATCGTCACCAATGGCCTCTCCCAACATCCTGGTTTACCAGGAACTTCAGTGGCGTACCAATCACATGGTAAATACTGCAGTGTTACTTTCTTTGTTTCCCCTTTTGCAGGACCACTTGTTATGTATTTGAATGCTTCAGCATGTAGACTGCTTTTGTGGTAACTCAAATAGGTCTTAAGGAAGTTGTTTTCATATGGGTATGAGTCTCGTGTTTTCCACACCATATGCACCACTGTCCCTTGGAATCTTCCTTTCGTTTAGAACAGTGCCAAGTATATTAGGCATCGTGCTGTTTTTTCATCTATTTCTGTGGCAACGAATGTTCGAGAAGCGCTCATGGCGTATGGTATTAATGAGCAAACGTAGCAGCTGTCTTCTGTTGTCTGCTTACCAATGCGGGTCATGTCTTGGTACCATATGTTGTTTGAGACGTGTGCTGAATCTTGTATGTAATTATCAATACCTTTATTATCTGAGTATGTGCTGCGTTGAACTCTATTTTGCTTGTGTGCAATTTTACTAGTATCACCTGACGTAACACCTGTTGCAGCTGGCGATGGGGGTGTATTAGGTTTGGGTACAGCAATAATATTGAAAGCATAGCTGTACTGCCATACAGAGGCAGCCAAGAACCCGGTGATCATCAAAATCCCTATTATTTTTATTACATATGCTAATTTCACCGGCATTTTGCTCTTACCTTGCTGCGGTCCGGCAGCGTATTCTTGCGATGGTAAAGTTGCCCGCCTGAAAATTCTCAATATGCTGGTTATTAAATGTTAGTTGTTGTTTTTTAAGCTCTCCCTATCAAATAGTCATTCAGTGCCCAGGCGAAGAGCTGTTCCCACGCTATTCTAAGCGATCTATCTCTTAGGACAGGCAAGTATGGGTGGAGGTGGGGCATTGAATATTCTATGGCCAAGAGGAATGCTGTGTAGTAGACACGTACCCTTCTCCTTTCAGGTACGTTGGCCTTTTTATTTCATATACAAATTGGTGTGACAATTCTTCTGGGTAGTTATCGTCTGAGGGTACCATCTACTCCTGGGCAGTGAATTTGTTAGTTATCTATTTTCTTAGCAGTACAATAATACGCAGTTCCTGCATGTGCGAGAGAAAAGAAAAGAGAGCATTCACGTGTTTACATGTGTACGTGTGCAAGGCAATGTCCTTTAGTTCAGTTATTACTGTAGTGGGGGTAGGGGTCAATGGGCAGGGGGTTTGGGCTCAACTGGCGGAAGTATTTTTACTCTTTGAGCGTGTGACCATGGGGTGGGCAGTATGGGGATCACCCCTTTCTTCTTCAGTTATTGTCTCTGGTGAATCTGGGGAGTGACAGGGTATGGGAACACTTGGGTCGTTGGCTGTGGTAGAACTCTCTTCTTCCGTTGGTGATGTTGTTGCTGTTCTCCCAATGGACCTGTCGGTGGCGCTGGGGCGGGTCTGGAGTTTGTAGATCTTTACATCGTGTAGGTGGTTCCAGGCACGCTTGTCCTGTAGCTTTACTGCTCTCGTTGATACCTCCTCTACCAGATGGGGGCCAGTAAATCGTGGACTATTCCATTTCCTGTTGAAATTGCGAAGTAGTACGTGGTCACCTTTAGCAATTTTACACAGTCTTTCCTTTTCCAATTCTTTATCCGCGTCTTCTTGTTGATTGCTGTTAGACCCGCCCCGTGTGCGCTCGAGCTGTTGAGACACAAACACTACACTAGTAATCAAAGAAGACACATATTGGTACATTTCATCACCAAGAACACTTGCTGTACTTTCGTGGTCGGTAAATGCTCTTGATGTTGGCGTTAGGGGAAGGCGCATTTGACGTCCGGTAACCACCTCGTGTGGGGTGAGGTGGTGGTCGGACCCTGGTCTATTCCTTAGCTCAAATAGGGCTAATGGAAGGCAATATAACCAACTCTTCTTTGTTGTTTGCTGTATCTTTGCAATTGCCTCCTTTAATAGGCCATTCAGGCGTTCACATACACCGTTGGCCTGTGGGTGGTATGCACATGCAAATTTATGCTTGAATTTCAGCAAGGATGTGATGTGCTGGAACATTTCGTTTGCGAAATGTGGGCCATTGTCTGACCTTAACACCTCGCACACTCCCCACCTGGGGAAGACCTCCCTCACTAGGAATTTAGCTGCTCTAAATGCATCTGGGTGTGAACAGGGCCCTGCTTCAATCCACCTAGAGAATGGGCATACTACTACAATCATATACCTGTTTCCTTGACATATGTTGATCATATCAACATAGTCAATATGGAGATGCCGGAAAGGTCCCTCTGGCCGGGGTATAGTACCTCTTATCACCTTTAGAGTATGGCCGGCCGTAAACTGTTGACATGTGAGACAATTACTGATAAAATTTGACACATGAGAATTTAACTCGGGGCAGAACCAGTCTTCCCTAATTCGTGCTGCAATTACTTCCTTGCCTGTGTGGGCTGGATGATGTAGTTGGCTCAGGGCGGTGTTCAAAAGTGCCAATGGTATTACAACCTTTCCAGTGCCACCCTGGCACCATAGTGCGTAGGTTGGTGACATTGTGCATCCTCTTTTTACCCATATTTCTTTTTCGGCCATTGGTGCAGCCGCTTGTAGCTCCATAATCTGTGTGGCTGGGAGATGGGTGTACCCTTCTCTTATCAACATCTCCTTAGCCATTCCCCTCCCTCTCCCTCTCTGTGACTCTGGGGGGTTCCATATCTCACCAAAGTATGCAGCATACTTCGCATGTGCGTCTGCTGCTGCATTCCCCTCCGAGACGTGGTCTTCACCATTGGTGTGTGCGGTGCATTTTACTAAAGCTAATTCTTGGGGGTCATTTATCACTTCAATTAGTTCAACCAATAAGAGAGCATGTTGCACTGGAGTGCCATCAGCTCTCCTAAACCCTCTTCTTCTCCATTTCGACAGCCCTGAGTGGACAGTGGATGTAACATATGCGCTGTCGGAGTATATGGTCACCCGTTTGTCAAAGCTTTCCTTCAACGCCAAGATCAGTGCAACTAATTCCGCTGCTTGAGCGGAGTAATGTTGTGGTAATTGTACACATTTCATTGCCACACACACCGGTACCTCCATCATTTTTACCACTTCTGCCCCAGTCCTCCTTATTCCATCCCTTTGATCGATAGTTGAGGACCCATCAATAAACAAGAGCTCACCTCCCTCTAGTGCGTTTTCTTCAACCTTTCTAGTACATGAGTATATTTCAGTTATTTGCGTACAGTCATGGGCATAATCTCCCTCCTCACTTCTCTCCAGCTCATCGTTCCTCCTACTGATCCATGGTGAGTCTGTGTTGGTCCGGGTGATGTATAGTTTATCTAAACTTTCCCTTTCACTGTTTCTTCCTTCCTTCTCCACTCCTTCTTCTTCCTCACTACAAAAGTCAGTCATAAACGGCAACCCACACTCGGTCTTTTTCCCCTTGATCGTTACTGTTTGTAAGTCTATTAGGTCCAGTTCTCCTGTTTCTCCTTTATCAACCGCTCCCCTTTGTGCTGATGTTGTTGCTACTTCTGTGTTTCTATATACATCCCCCCATGCTCCACTCTCCCTTCTCCTATCTTCTCTTTCTCCTTCATTTCTCTCCTCCATCTCCCTACTATTTTCCTCCCTTTTCCTTTTTAATTCCTCCATCACTTCACTGCTCATCTGTTCCAATATTCTTTCATCCTCTTTCTTCCTTTCCCATTTCACCCTTTCTCTTTCTACTATACTCTCTATCACCCTCCCTTCTTCGTATTTCTTAGCTGTTTCTGATAGTAATCTCCTCTTCCACATTGCCATTTCTTTTTCTTTTTCTTCTTCTTCCCTTTTCTTTTCTCGCAGCACTACTCTTGATACCCTTTCTGCTGCTGCTTTTACCCTTTCAGCTTCTCTCCTTTGCTCCTCATTCCGTTCCCTTATTTTTTCCAATTCGTTCTTACCTTCTTTCCTTTTCCTCGCTCTCTCTCTCTCCTCCCTCTCGAGCTGCTTTATCAATTCATTCTGCTCATCCCTTAATTTTGCTAGTCGTTCCTCCAAAATATCTTCCTTTTGTCGTAACAGCTCTTCCCCCCTCATTTCACTCTCCCTGGCATTATCCTCGTCTGTTTTCTTTACTACCTCCTTCTCTTCTCCTGTTAATGAACCTCGTAATTTTAATAATATCTGTGCAGCTACCCACTCATCATTTCCTATTTCCACAGTCTGGTCTTCTCCAGTCCTCCCCTCCCCTGCTGGCATCTTCCTATGAGCCACATATGGTGGAGGGCTGTATGCCGGGTTCGAGTATCCCTCAGCCGCCCTTAACTGTCCTCTTTCTATTTCTCCTAATTCTCTTAAAGGGTACAACCCCCCTCCCTCTGTTTTTACTCCCTTTGCTATGGGTATCTTGTTGCTCGGTTCCTTTTTTATGTCATCTGATGTATTATTCTTTTCTCCTCCCTCTCGTCCGTTCCCCGTGTTCTTTGGGTCTTCACTCCCCTTTTTCCCATCCTCTCCTTCCTCCTTAATCTCTTTCTCTTCCGGTATTTCCCCCATAGTGAACATTCCATTTGGTCCTGGTCGGGACCCCTGGAACATCCTCCATAAGTTAAACACCTCCACATGGTTTGCCAACTTCTTCCCTTTATATGTATTGTGCAGATGGTTTAATAGTGAATGTTGGGCATATTGATCGAAGCTACCATTAGGCGGCCACGGTGTTAGCATTTTGTTAATCCGTCCCCTGGGTCCATTCTATGCTGTATTTAATCAGTTTCTCCCTATGGGGTGGCAGTGTTGTGCATATGTGTTGTAGTGGGGTTGTGAGGGTGTTCCCCCACCCTCCCGATCCTGTCCCGTATGACATAGTAGCGCTCCACTTGTTACCCTTCCCCTATCTGGTAGCAGTTTATCTCACCAGCAGTTTACAATATACAGCCTTATATCGTTTACCTGGCCCCGTAAGTTTTGGGGACTTACGATAATCCGCTAAGGAAAATTATAAAAAATATGGTGTTTTACATTTGTATATTTTCTTCTGTCTTTCTTTCTTTATACAACACCCTTACGGCCCCCTGCGGCCGAGGCGCACGTAGCCCCCTGCGGCTGCGTACCCCTTATGACGTTCTTATACAGTCGTCCTACTTTCACTTGCTCCTCCCCCTTCTACACTTGCCGTGGCCGGCGTTCTCCGTGCGCAGCCACGTTCCCCGTTTCGCCTTTTCCCCGATCAACTCATTTACGTTTATCTCCGTTTCCACTCCCTTACCACACTTCTCTTCCCCACCACTCTCAAAACGAAGATGCCTTGTGCTCGCGATATCCTATGAAAGCCCTACTGGTGACGTCACCGATCTCTTCGAGCTACTGGTAAGTTCTTCATATATTCTTTAAGTTCAAAATACACTTGCAATCTACCCCCGTTAACCCTACAGCTGTCTTCCTGTCACTCCTGGAACAAGGTAATCAAATCAATAATATAATCGGACTGCGCACACTGCGTCGCCACGCGTGTGATACGCCCCTCGACAGGAGGGCTTAACCAGCCAATTATCTTCCGTATTGGGCAACTAACTAGCTACCGCCTACAGGGAAACGTCATCTACCTATCGAGTTTCTTGCTCGAACAATAGGGATCCTCATCTACTCATTGATCAATAAATGCCAAATCGTAGGAAACCACACACACCCACCCTTACACGTAGTCGCGACCTAGGCCAATCAGTTTCTACGAGCGGCCGCACGTGATGTTTTCGTGCTCCGCCCCCCTCTCTTGCATACCGTAGCCGACTGCTCTCGCACTTGTTCGGCTACCATTCATTCCATTGCCAACACTAAATTGTCAAACCTTCGCCGCGCACCTGTGCAACACCTCCCCCTCCCGTATTTAATTCCTCCCCCCTCCCTCACAATTTCACATTGCTTGTTGTGCGTGGCATGCTCACCAAGTTCTCTTGATGCGGGGCCGCCCGACTGCATGCACCCCTCCAAGCGGCTCGTCACCTCCCCTCGTCTGGACCACGTCTGGACACTCGCCAACCGCGGGCGGGATACTTCTCAACCGGCTCCCGAGGGCCAATATCCGGATTGCGCTGTCCGGTCTTCTCGCAGCTCCGCGATGGTCCTGTAGTCCTCAGAAGGGGGCAACGGCAGAGGGGGCCGCGCCGCCGGGCCTCCTCGCAACGGGAGTGCCTGGAAAAAGTAAAAATAAAAAGGCGGATCTTAAACAGATCTCAGCAGTGCCTCCAACTTGTCGGGGGGGGAATTCTGTCGGGGTCGGCCGGGCCGTCCGCAGACCTCCGGGCAGGGAGGCCCCAACTCCTCCCGTATATCCCAAAAGAGATAGAGTATGAGACACACGCAAGAAGCAAGGTGACTCTGCTGTTTATTAGACAAAAACGGCAGGGATGGGTCAAGGATCGTACGCGTCCGTCCTGACACACACACAATCGTGGGGCTCGCAGGCCCTTTTTACCTTAGTATGACGCGCTACTTGCGTCACCTTGGAAAGTTAGCAAAAAACCTATCGCCACTCTTAATTGGTTGCTCGAGTGGTAGGGTTAGTATAGCATACGTATAGAGAACAATATTAGTGGACAAGGGTTAGTCAGGTGATATATCTGGGTTGTCCCTACAATTAGATACATGAGAATTGTTACATGAAGACCCCCGATGATTGGTTAATGTTAATGGTATCAGTGATAGGAGCCCCATGTTCTGATTGGTGCGCCCGCGAGCTTCCCAGCCTGGGACCATCGCTGTTCCCAGCTCTCGGTGTACCTGTCATTTGCAACAATGTTTCACTATGAGTACGTGCAGACAATGTGAGGACTTATTCATAAGCTGAAAGGCCGACTACTCCCACTGTCGCAGGTGTCCATTGAGCCTTTTAATTGTATCTGCCTATGTCTTGTAACGAGGGATCCAGACGCCTTCTTCCTCCTGGGCTTGGCATCCTGTCAGGTTCGGCTTGGTCACGTGAGGTGGGACCGTGTTTGAGGCAGAATTCTGCACAATTAATATTGTTTTTCCACTGTGTGCCTGGTTTAATTTGCAGGTGTGACTTTAACGTTGGTGTGCGGCGTGCGAGGTTGCAACATCGTGCCCTTGATGGTCTGCTTTCGGAATGTGGGTTTGCAACATTGCGACCTTGGCTGTTTGCTTTCGCCGGGCTCATTCTGCAGGATCAGCAACCTGACTCTTGTTCTTTTAACGTCCATGGAGGCTCTTGCTTGTGGCCTACTTAGGCCTGGTGTATAGGTGGAACCGTTTGGTGCACAGGCGCTTTAGGTTACAGTACCATATTGTCTTATGACCAGTATCGTGTCTTCATTATATTTCTCATTGTGGCACCTGGTTTTAGGAGAAGCGTAAGCAAGCTTTTTAGATGAGTTCATGATGCGTCTTGCGTTTCTGCATTTTGAAAGCCTATGTGGAAAATAATAAAGATGCACGTCCGTGAGTATGTCTGTCGCCTACGTCATAGCACTGAGTATATTCTTCGTGTAGATTGGTGCGGGAGTGTCCAGTGTGTATATTTGTCCAGTGTCCAGTGTGTATATTTGTACAGGTACAATGTACGTTGGCTAGGTTGTCATGGCATCTCTAACGACGTGTAGGTTTTAGTCTAGTTGATCCGCGCCGCAGGTGTCGGTATGGCCAGGGCGGGCTGCTGGGCAGGCAGATGGACACATCCGTATGTTCCTGTACCAGGGTATTTGGTCGTCTGGTAGATGGGCAAACTCTTCTCGTGGCGGGTGCCTGGGCCGTGACCCTTTAGGCCAAGCGCGAGAGGTGAAGGACGGGAGCCTGGTCTTCCATTCTCCCACTTCAACGCATGTGCCACACACTGCAACACATCCAGTGTACAATTATACAGTGATGGCAGACAGATGGATACATCAATGGCTGGTCACTTCAACATGACAGGAAACGACAATCATGTTCCACATTAAAACAGGCCCCAGAAATCAATGTGAGCAGGTCCTTACTCAATCAGCCTGAATGGTCAAATCATTCCCATAACAAGGTAATAAATGTCGCCCATTGTGGGGTGTAATATATGACAGAAGCATGTCACATATGTGGCATTAGGGCTGAAAAATGCGCTGCAAAAATGGGAGGATTGAAACAATCAGGCTGAATGAACACTGAAAATTCTGAACAATGTTGTTGCAAGATGACAGTTCAAGGGCAACTGCAGTAATGTGGTGCTAATTGGCTACTGTGGTCAGAAGGGATACTGTCATACCTAAATCCAAGGGCGGTGAATGGTTTGGAGGAAGCACATGGGTGACCCATACCACTCAGGACTACACACCCTCACCTGGCACGCAATTAGAACATGTCACCCAAGCAACATACACATGGATTACACACACATGCATGAGCACTCACCGGACAATGCTTCGTAATCTGGTAGGTCTCCCACGCCTTGGATCTGTTCCTCTGTGACGAAGGTTCCAGCAACAGACTCATGTTCAGTGAGTTGGTCGTCCTCTGGTGGAGACCCACCGCCAGTCACCAGAGTAGAGGCATGATTGGAAGACAGCTAGTTCTTTGCTCTGCGTTTCAGGTCATTCCACCGCTTGTAGCAATCATCAGCTGTGTGCCTCACAAATCCAAGGGCACTAATGTGGCCCGCGATGGTCTGCCAGTGGGCCCTACGTTGAGCAGGCGTAGTCTTGCAGCCTGCAGTCACCATCATTTTGCAGCTATGTGCCGACAAATAGGCTACAAGTGCATCAAGGTTGGCGTCATTAGGCTTCCGATGTGCCAGAGTGTGTAGCCTTGTCTGGGGTCTCAGCCTGTAGTGCTAGAGCACCCTTCTTCTTCTTCTTGGAAGGTGGTGCGGATCCTGTGTGGCTTACGCCACTCTGGACAGTAGGGGCAGAAGCGGAGGTGGACTGGGTACTTGAAGCCTGTAAAGGCACAATGACCAAAGGTCTTGGTGCAGGCATTGGCTGCAGGGTGATGTTGGCAGGGCCAACGTCGGTGTGATGGACCTGGACCAACACTGTCCCAGCTGGGAGACTCGGAGCTGGGGTGGATTGAGCTGCAACTGCACCTGCAGCCTCCCCACCCTGGCTACTTGGGGCAGCAGATGACATTGCTGCCCCAGATCCAAGTGGCCTGGTGACAGCAACTTTCACCGCCACACGTGGCTTAGACTTGGTGACCTCGAAGTCAGCCTGGGAGTCATCCTGTGCTGGGTCAGTTGACAAAATGGGCCCGTCCAACAAGGGCTGAGCTGGGATGGTGTCAGCTACGTTTCCCACAACCATTGGGGGGGGCATAGGTGGCCCCGATTGGTCCTCCACACAAGGGGCTCTAGGGGCACCCTGCAAATCCTGGCCACATCCCCTACCGCGCCCACCACACCCACCTCTTTGAGATCGGCCACCTTTGCCTCCCTCACTGCTTGGTCGCCTCCCAACCATGGCACTGATGTTGTTTTGCGCATGGGAGTTGCAGTAAACAATTGTCCTGGGCAATTGGGATGAAAGGGGTAGGGTACTAGATGGAATTTGTACCCTAGTGCCCTAGCAGCTGTCTGTGACCCCTGGGGGAAGATGACGGGTCACGCAAGGCGCAGGCACCCCAAAAACAAAAGTACACGTGCACGCAACCCCTGGTAGACCACGTGTGTGGAAAAATGAACCCGCACTACGCTGTGGCACCCAGTAACACAAAAATAAGCGTGCACGTGTTACACGCAGCCTACAATGACCTCTGAAGGGGTACGCGACACAGGGAAGCAACCACAGTTGGAAAATACGTGCGCGACTCACCATCTGCCTTGAAAAAGAACGTGAAAAAGACACCCCCGCCAAAAGAAGAAAAGAACGCAGTCTGAGGAAACAGGGAGTACGAACTAGAAACGTTGTGAAACGTTGTGAAGTAATCGCGTGTGAACTGACAAGAAGTACAAGAATCACCCGCTCGCTCTCCACAAAAAGCACATACAAGAAAATAGCGTGATACTCATACCTTTTCAGCCAGCCCACACGTGCAAAGTTACTTATGCGCTTACGCGCTAAGGCCCTTTCCTCCAATAGCACAGTGACGTGCAGTTTTCCCACATGCTGATTCACTATGCACCCGTGTAGTGGGGAACGCCCATGCGTGTAACGTCACTTACGTGCTTAAGCGCTAAGGGCCTTTCCTCAGATTTCACGCTGACATGCACTTTTTTCACATGCCAAATCACTACGTATCAAGCTGGCCACACGAAAACACACGGAAGACCACGCTCCTGCCCAAAAGGCCATTTTCCTGCCCCCAAGAGCCCCGAGCACGCTCCCAACTGCTGCCTGCCTACTGCCCACGTGCCCTGCTATTTGGTGCCTGCACGGCAGCCATCTGCAGGGGTCCAGTTGCTGTGTCCACCCCTGCTGGAACAGAAGACTCCCGACTGGGATACCATTGATCCACAGCCCAGCTCCAGGACCCAGTTGCCCACCCACGCCTGCCTGGGGGGTTGCCATGTCGGGCCAAACACCATCCGAGACCACTGGCGACCCCCAGCCAGAGAGGCAGAGGGCCACCAGCTTCAGTGAGAAGGAAGTTGGTGTCCTGGTGGAGCATGTTCTGGGGCATTATGATGCCTTCTTTACACCATCGCGCGCCGACAAGGAAGGACGGAGGAGGATCTGGATGGACATCGTGGGTGCCATCAACGCAGAGGGGGTGGCACCCCGAGACCTGAGACAAGTCCAGAAGCGTTGGGAGGACTACAATTCCAGGACCCTCAGGAAGGCCCGGCGCCTCTTAGAGGCAGAGGATGCAGCGGGGCGCCGGGGCCAGCTTACCAACCAGCAGATGAGGGTCCTGGAGTGCATTCGCCCAGTGCTTTACCACCAGATCCTCAGGATGCAGGCCCGTCTGGAGTCGAGCAGTAATTGGCCATGCATTGCTGTGTGAAACAGGGCATGTTGCAGTGTGCTGGTAGTCAGCTACTTGCCTGTATGTGTAACATAGGCCATATATGGATGTGTGTGAGCCGGGACATCATGGTAGTGCATGTGAGACCAGTAATGCGTGAACCACATGGATGGTGCATGTGTTCCAATGAGACATGTGAAACTGCATGCGGAATGCACACATGAATGCATGCCAGTCCCTGTTCTTGGACATGGGTGGTGGGTGAGAGATGGGTGCTGCTCTCATGTACATGTATTGTGTGTATGTCTGTGTGTCTGAGAAGCGTGTGTGTGACTTTGAAACGGCATGGATGCATGACACATGTCCGTGATGATGTGTAGATTCACTCATGCAGTCTGGTCACCATTGTATCCACTGTGTCTGTGGTGTACGAGACATGATGCATGACCCTCAGGTGAAGTGTGTGCATGGGGTCAGTGTGAGCCATGATGCATGTGAGTTTTAAGGCAACATTTTGGTTAAAAGAGGCCCTTGTACATGGATGCTGATGTTGATTGCAGGCGCCGTGCCTGTTTCTGCATGTGTGTTGCATGCATTCACCCATGTGTTGTGGAGGGACAGGATGGAAGTGACATTTGACAGTGCCACTCATGTGTTATTGCTTCCTGTCTAGGAGAATATTGTACTGTACCCTGATGCTTGTGTTCTATGTCTCCCTCTACGCAGCATTGAGTGAAGAAGAGGGCGGAGACGGCGCTGTGGAGCCAAGTGGTGGGGATGCCTCCACCGGGCAGCGACGCAAGGCCCAGCCACCCTCCCAGGAATTGCCATCATCCGGGAGCGAGGGGACTGGTGCCGCGTCTGCCACTACGGCTGTAGCGGAAGGGCCAGGTGAGCCCCCACAGGGGCTTGCAATGGAGGAAGACGGTGCAGAGACATCCAGGTTGGTGGTCTCCACAGAGGAAGAGGAGCCCACTACTGAGCCGCACATGGGGCCTGGTGGGGGTAGTACCACTGGTGCAAGTGGTGCAGTCCAGGGCCAGGGTCTGGAGGCAGCACAGGTCACCGCGGAGGGGCCTGTGCATGTCGCTGTCCTTGACCCTGTGACTGCACCACCATGCACCAGCAGGGATGCCCCGTCCGCAGGTCCGCCCGCAGGTAGGGGGGAGGCCCATGTCATCTGCCTCTCCACTACCTGCGGACGAGGGGTCCCATGACCGTATGGGCTCCGTCCTGATTAGTGTCGCGTTGCGCACGCGTGACATTCGTGATGATGTGCGTGCTTCCTGGGGGGAGTAGGCACGTCATCACGAAGAGCAGCGTCGCGACGTGGCACTGTTGGGAGGGGCCCTGGTCAGTGGATTCCTACATGTGTCGCACACTCTGGCGGACCTCTCCTCCTCTGTGGAGACTATGCACCAGTCGTTCTCCCTGCTGTCTTCCGGCCCAGATTCCACCAGGGCCCCCTGTGGACCTGGCCTGACCAACACAGCCAGCTTGGTGGAGATCCCATCCCTGCCACAGTCGGGAGTCGGCGGTCCTCCAGGGGCGGACACCACAACAACTGGAGACCAGCAGATAGAGGATGTGCAGGCATCATCGGACAGGGCACATGGACAGCAGCAGCAGGCTCTAGGTGGGAGCAATGATGGCTTGGGGCCATCGACATCAGAGGGGCAGGCATCGGCCAGAGGGCAGGAGGACCCTGGAATGGGTGTGTCTTCCGTGTTGCTGCGGTTGGGCTGGCATATAGATGCGGAGCGGCGGTGGGCAGAAGAGGCACGGTTCACAATGGTCAGGGCGGAGAACTCCATGCGGAGGCCACTGAGGCGGGCCGAGTGCCTCGAGGCTATTCGCAGGGAGTTGGAGTCCAAAATGGCATCGTCCCTGCGAACCCTCGGGCCATGGAAGAGGACCGCCTCCAGGACATTGACCAGGAGTTCGATGATGCCCTGGCCCGGGACATCGGAAAGTGAGCCGTCGGACTAACCTGCTGCCATTGTAAATAGTTTTTAGAGTTAGGTTTCCTTTTTATTTTAATTTCTTTTGGGGTGATTGGACTATGCCCCACACTTTTGTATATAGTTATTTTCTTTGGTAGTTTTTTAGATAGGTTTCATTTCTTTTGTTGGGCTCATGGGCCCTTTCAAAATTGATTGTACATAGTTGGACTTTGGATTTATGTGTGCATTTTCTTTGAATTTCACCATGGGGCAATGGATTTTCATTTTTACGTTTCCTTTGGATTTGTTTTGGTGGACAATGATTTTGGACCATTTTTCTTCTGGATTTATTTGGATTGCATCTACATTTCATTTTTCATATTTTTGGACATGCATTTCATTTCATTTTTGTATTATTTTTTTGATTTTCATTTAATTACATTGATTTTGCTAATAATACATTTTGATATTTTAATTCCATGTGTGGGATTCGCTCATTGGGTTCATGCATGTCAAATTGTGGTTTTGCACAATCTTTGGCAAACAGTGTGTGTGTGTGACCGACATGTTTTGATGTACATGGTTGACTTTTGATTTGTGTCGTGACATAGGCATGTCGTTGTGTGGTGGATTGGTGAAATCATTGCATGTCAAGACTGAAGTGGCGTGCTGTGGAATTGTGGTGCACATGAGGGCCATGATTGTGCAGCTTCCTTTCGTGTTGCAGGGGGACATGAGTCGGGGCCTGCTGGCAGGTGCCCCTCAATGCTGGGTGGACGGGGTGCTGGGGGACATGAGTCGGGGCCTGCTGGCAGGTGCCCCTCAATGCTGGGTGGACGGGGTGCTGGGGAACATGAGTCGGGGCCTGCTGGCAGGTGCCCCTCAATGCTGGGTGGTTGGGGGTACTGGGGGACATAAGTCGGGGCCTGCTGGCAGGTGCCCCTCAATGCTGGGTGGATGGGGGTGCTGGGGGACATGAGTCGGGGCCTGCTGGCAGGTGCCCCTCAATGCTGGGTGGATGGGGTGCTGGGGGACATGAGTCGGGGCCTGCTGGCAGGTGCCCCTCAATGCTGGGTGGATGGGGGTGCTGGGGGACATGAGTCGGGGCCTGCTGGCAGGTGCCCCTCAATGCTGGGTGGATGGGGGTTCGGGGGACATGAGTCGGGGCCTGCTGGCAGGTGCCCCTCAATGCTGGGTGGATGGGGGTTCTAGGGGACATAAGTCAGTGCTCACTTGTGCATGGTGACATGTGGGGTGGCTGGGGGCTTCAACAGGGTAGATGGGCTGCCTGTGGGGCATGGCCAGGAGTGCAGTGTGTACCCCTGTGTTGGGGTCTGACTGCAGGCCCTGGGGAGGGGGGAGAGGGCACACCTGGGAGGACACACACTGCCAATTTGTTGGGGCACCCACAAAATACACGTACCCCTCTCGCACAGGGCCAATCGCGTGTGAAACTTCCCGCGCACCCCCGAAATACATGTACCCCGCTCGCACAGGGCCAATCGCGTGTGAAACTTCCCGTGCACCCCTGAAATACACATACCCCACTCGCACAGGGCCAAATCGCGTGTGAAACTTCTCGCACACCCCCGAAATACACGTACCCCGCTCGCAGAGGGCCAATCGCGTGTGAAACGTCCCGCGCACCCCGGAAATACACATACCCCGCTCGCACAGGGCCAATCGCGTGTGAAACTTCCTGCGCACCCCAGAAATACACATACCCCACTCACAGAGGGCCAATCGCATGTGAAACTTCCCGCACACCCCCGAAATACACATACCCCACTCTCAGGGGGCCAATCGCGTGAGAAACTTCCCACGCACCCCTGAAATACACGTACCCCGCTCGCAGAGGGCCAATCGCGTGTGAAACTTCCCGCGCACCCCCAAAATACATGTACCCCGCTCACAGAGGGCCAATCGTGCGTGAAACTTCCCGCGCCAACCCCGAAATACACATACCCCGCTCGCACAGGGCCAATCACGTGTGAAACTTCCCGTGCATCCCCCGAAATACACGTACCCCGCTCGCACAGGGCCAATCACGTGTGAAACTTCCCGTGCATCCCCCGAAATACACGTACTCCGCTCGCAGAGGGCCAATCGCGTGTAAAATTTCCCACGCAGTGTGGTACGTGTACTCGGAGGGGTGCGAGGGGATTTTTACGGACTTTTTCATGGTTGGGGGGCTGTATGCTGGTCCACTGGCCTGTGCGCCATGTACAGGATTTGTGCGCTGGTCATGATACACGAGGAGGGGTTGGGGGCGTAACTGGCCCTGCTGCAGGGTCGCTGCGCCACTCTGCGCCACGGCTGGTTTTGGATGTTAAAATCCATGAATACGCTGTGCACGGAAATGGATTTTGGCGCACGCGGCTCACGCAGACTGCCGCATGCGCACACTGTGCGCCAGCCGCATGCGCCACTTGTTCGCTGAATTCTATGAATTACCCCCTTAGAGTCCAAGATATCTTTGACTTCGAATTCTGGTTCTCCGTCAACAAGTATGGGCTTAGATGGTGTCCCAATTCGTGTGCCGGGTTGCATTGGTTTCAGGAGGGACACATGAAATACCGGGTGGATTTGTAGATTAGGTAGTAAATCCACTTTCACGGCTACTGGGTTGATAATTGCCTTAATGGTATAGGTTCCTAAGAATCTGGGATGAAAGGTCTGGGTTCCCTTGATGGGTATGAATTTAGCGGTTAACCAAACTTTGTCTCCTACTTGATAATCAGGGGCCTTTTTCCGGTGTTGGTCGGCGAATCTCTTTTGTTTTTCTTTGGCATGAATAAGGTGTTACTTTGCCCTTTTGAAAGCTTGGGTAATGGTTGTGTGCAGAGTCTTTACCACTGGCATTTCCAAGCTGGTTGGAAGGTCTATTTCAGAGGTACGTGGATGTCTGCCATAAAGGGTATAGAAGGGCGTTTGTCCCGTGCTTGAATGCAAAGAATTGTTATATGCATATTCGGCTATCCATAGTAGGTCTTTCCAGTTCCTTTGTTCGTGGTGCAGCATACACCGTAGATATTGCTCGAGTGTCTGATTGGTTCTCTCGGTTTGGCCGTCCGTTTGAGGATGTGACTGGTAGATAGCCGAACGTCAATCTGCGCCATTGCACAACATTTTTTCCAGAAGTTTGAAACAAACTGGCAGCCTCTATCAGAGACCAGAACCGAAGGGAAGCCATTTAGTTTAGCCACGCCCTCCAGGAACACTTTCGCTAAAGTGGCTGCATCTGGGAGGCCTTTGAGAGGAATAAAATGGGCCATCTTCGAGAATAAGTCCACAACTACAAGGATGGTGTTGAACCCTTGGCTTGGAGGTAGATCAGTGATGAAGTCAAGGGAAAGAGTGTGCCATGGAACTGGAGGAATGTCCAATGATTGTAGGAGACCAGATGGTTTTTGTTTCTGTGATTTATTTTATGCGCAGACACGGCAGGACTGAATATACTGAATGATGTCCTTAAGCCAGGTAGGCCACCAAAAGTTCTTTTTCACCTTAGCTAGGGTTTTGGCGATCACAGGATGCCCTTCGATCAGTGAATCCTGATAGTTTGAAATAATATGCTGTTGTAATTCCTTCTTGGGTACATATAGGCGATCCCTAAAGAAGGGTAGATGGTCTTTGATGGTATATTGTTCTCCTTGAGTTTACCATGCGAGGAAGGCATCAGGATTCATTGTCTGTTGGATTTCTTTTCGTAGTTCTGCTTGTGTTAAGGCTGTTGTGATACCCAAGAGTTTGTCTTCAGGTATAATTGGTACTGGGTCTGGAGTTGTATATACCATTTCATCTATGCCCAGCATCCGCCTTTCCATTCCTGACTCCTGGCCGAAATGTGATTACATAATCATATTCGGCGAAGAAAAGGGCCCACCGTAATTGGTGCGAGGACTGGGCGTTGGCTGTTTTGAGATATTGCAGGTTTCGGTGGTCTGTGATGACTGTAATGGTGTGTCTGGCCCCCAGAAGGTAGTGCCTCCAGGCTTAAAGGTGGATTTGATAGCCAGGAGTTCGTTGTCCGTGATGGCATAATTAATCTCTGAAGGTGAGAACTTTTTCGACCAAAAGGCCACAGGATGTAGTTGGCCGGTTTCCGGGTCTCTCTGTGAAAGGACAGCCCCCATTGCGAGACTGAACACATCAGTTTCAACGACATGAGGGAGGTCTGGATGAGGATGTCACAGGATTAGAGCGGAGGTAAATCTTCGTTTAAGTTCCTGAAAGGCTTCTTCTGTCCAAGCAAACTTTTTATTGTTTTTTCATAATAGTACTGTGATTGGGTGCACAGCCTGAGAGAAGTCTGGGATGAAACAGTGGTAGAAGTTCGCAAAGCCCAGCATGCTTTGTACCCCTTTCAGAGACGTCGGTGAAGGCCATTTCAGAATGGCATCCACCTTGTGCACGTCCATTCTGATGCCTCCTGGAGTAAGGATAAAACCAAGAAACTCTACTACGGTGACGTAAAAAAAAGCATTTTTCAAGCTTTGCAAACAAGCGATGTTGACGGAGCTTGGTGAGGACTGAACGAACGGGCCCGACATGATCTTGTTTCGAGGCTGGGTATACTAGGATGTCATCTATGTACACTAAGGCGCACACATCAATTAACTCCCTTAAGACGTCATTCATGAAATATTGGAATGCTGCAGGAGCGTTGAATAACCCGAAGGGCATGACTTGATATACAAACAAGCCGTACTTAGTACGGAAGGCGGTTTTCCATTCATCTCCTTTTCTGACTCGGACCAGGTGGTACGCTCCTCGAAGGTCCAATTTGGTATAAATCTGGGCATCTTTAACTTGGTCTAGCATCTCAGGGATAAGTGGCAAGGGGTGGAGGTTCTTCACAGTAATCTGGTTCAACGCACGATAGTCAATACAGGTTCTCAAGTCTCCTTCCTTTTTCGGTACGAAGAACAAAGGACTGGCTGCGGGGGACTTCGAAGGACGGACAAATCCGTTTGCAAGGTACTGGTCTAAATAGGATTTCAAATGAAGGTTTTCTGGTTCTGTGAGAGTGCAGATCCTGCCGCAAGGGATTTGTGCACCAGGAACAAGGTCGATCTGACAGTCATAGGGCCTGTGCAGTGGCAATGTATTGGCTTGATCCTTTCGGAAAACATCCTGGAAGTCATGGTATTCCATTGGCAAGGTATTAGTTGCTCCCAGGGTTGATACTGTCGCTCCGGGAGTTATGGGGATACAGACGTCGGGTTTCTCCTCTTGGTAATAGCAGGCAGGGGAGCAGTCACTAGGGAAGGTTAATTTTCGTGCCCGCCAGTCTATCAAAGGGTTGTGAGCAATCAACCATGGCATCCCTAGTATTAGCCTGAACTGAGGTGCCCTGATGAGATCAAATGAAATAGACTCCCGATGTCCGTCCTGGCACAGCAAGGTTACCCTGGCTGTGCACTGGGTTACTGGTCCGGAAGCGATTTCTGTCCCATCCACAGCAGTTACCTTGTCCATAGTTGGCTTAGAACACAAAGGAAGCTCCATCTCTGCTGCCAGTTCTTGATCAATATAATTTCCAACTGCTCCGCTATCGATGTATGCTTCAACGGCATGCATTCTTGACAACTGTTGGTGATTAATTAAGATCACTGATATTGCAAAGTGCGAGGTCAGCAACTCTTTCTTCTCACTCGACAAACTGACCTCTACGTTTGTCGAGCTTGCTAGTTTTCTGATTCCTTAGCTTCATCCTTCTCTGTGGCCCCGACTATTCTTCTTGGGGGTTTTACTGGACAGTCCTTCAAGAAAATGTCCTGGTTTCCCACAATGCAAACAAAGTTGTTGTTGTCTTCTTTTGTCCTGCTCTTATTTTGTTAATGGAGGCCGCATCCCTCCAATCTGCATGGGTTCTACAGCATTTTCAGGTACACAGGGTGTGTTTTCCCTTGGTCGAACATAGGCGGTCCGAGGGTCCGTCTTAGACCGATCTGCTTTTCGGTCCTGCAACCTGTGGTCTAACTGCATGACCATATTTATGAATTCGGCACAGTCTCTGGGTGGATCAACCACCTGGGCTAAGACGTCCTTTAATTCGCCTCGTAACCCTCGATGGAATAACGTGGTTCTTTTTTTTTCTGGCCACCTAGCTTCGGCAACCAGTCTGTTGAAGGTAACAATGTATGTTAACAAGTCCTGATTCCCCTGTCGGAGGGACAAGAGTTCATTGTCTACTGCTTGTTCCTGGGTATGGCGAGAAAAACATTTTTCCATTTCTCTCTGGAACCCCCCAAAGTCATGTAATATAGGATCGTCATGGGTTACCAACGGCACCGACCAATCTGCTGCGCTACCACTCAGGTATGATAAGACAAAAGCTACCCGAGCTTGGTCATTTGGAAATGCTCCAGGCCTACAAAGAAAACGAAGGCGACACTGATTGATGAATGCCGCATACTTCCGTGGGTCGCCTGAGAACCTTTCTGGTGGTGCCAAGGGAACTGTTCCAGGTAACGTGATTTGCACTGGAGGTGATGATATGGCGGGGTTTTGCATCATTGGATTGCTTCCAGGTAGAGGCGTCTGTCCTGCCTATGATTGCAAGTATTGCCTGCTAATCTTTTCAGTGCGTTCTTTGGTCACTATTAGGTCTCTCCGGAGGGCATTAGTCTCTTGTCGGGCAGAATGAACCTCAGCACGAAGCTCTCCTAGTAATTGGGCCAATTGGTCCATTTCTGATGTCTCCATGGCGCCGAGGTGGATTTGTTATGGTAGGCTTTGCGTTCTGTCACGCTCACCTGGTATCCACAGGGGCGCCACCCAGCCAGGTTACTCGCTGGTATGCTTCTCCGCTCTGGCCAGATGTGGTCTGTGGGGAAGGTTCTGCCTGAAAATACAGGAGGACTGTGTTCAAGACTGACCGACCGGGGTAAGTATCCTCCCTCCACCCCCGTATGATTTCAGCCCCTCTGGGCCCTCTCCTCACCTGGTGGTAGAATTAGGCGTGCTCTCTGTCCTGCCTTCTTTGCAGGGGCGCGTTGTCTTTCTTGGGCGTGTGCGTTCCAGTTACTTCACTGACGCCGGCCCATTTGATATTGTTCAGGAAGGTCTTATTGCTGTTCTTTAGTTTTGTTGTATTCTGCATGCCTTTCTTTGTTTAGAATGCCTTTTTTCTCCCTTAGGTATGCAGAGCTTCAGCGCGGCGCACTGGCTTGGTTGAGCCCCGCTGGTAAATGATGGCGCATTAAGAGCGCTATGATGCAGTAAGTAAGCGCTATGCACAGCGCTGCAAAGTCTTGCCTTTGCTAACCTGTGTTTTCCTTCCTTGTAGGTCGCGGTGTTCTTCAGAACAAGTAGAATGTCCGGAATGGTGCCAGCCGTGAGGCGACCAGCCAGGTAAGTCTTTTGAGCAGTTTGTAATTTACAAATGTCTCTACTGCTTTCTTTAATGTTGCCTCTATCTTCCTCTTTCAGGTCGTACTGTCCGGGAGGCGTGCTGATTCAAGGAAGCTGTTCTCAGAAGCTGCGAGTGGTTAAAGATGAAGACTGCAGGTAAGATGCTGCTGCTAATGATGTTCCTTTTGTCTCCTTGCGGGTTCTGCTTCTCCGAGGTTCGAGGGAATAGATGGACACGGTGAGCGTCATGCTGCAAGCTGCAAAGTAACGCGAAGCGTGTTGTCTTGCTCGGGTGTGGTTTAAATAGCCCCAACAAAATAGTCCAGTTAAAGTAGTCCCTAGGCTACCACACCCAAAACACTAGACCGCATAGCTTGGTTCCTGGGAACCAAGCTATGTGGATGCCTCCATGTTGGCTGGCAACACAATAAGTAGTTCCCAAGCACAAGTTTCTCATGGTGTATGAGCCTGGTGCCATAGGTGGCAGGAGTGGCCCCAAGAGGGCTTTGGAAAAGGATGCCTGGCTCTAGAGGCCCAAGACCTGACTTCACCTGGCCAATGGGTTTGCCAGAGGGGGTTTTGGGCGAGGGGCATGACAAAGAAGCAACAAACACTCCGAAGAAATGACCTGGACACAAAACTATCAGGTCCATTCAAATTTTCAAATATAACTGGTGTAAATTGCTACGAAAATGTAGCAATAAATATTCTATTCTAATTGCCACCAATTATTCACAACATTTACTTACACAATACAGACCAATTGTTTTTGCAAATGTTAGTCCTTCATAGAAATGCAACCAACAATCCTGACAACACATACAGTGTTAATGGAATAAGACAAGAATTGGACTACTGTGCTGGAATGGTGAAATTCACTATAAACTCACAAGAAGATCCACAAGAAATTCTAATGTACTTACTACAAGAACTGGAAAATAAAAACATACCTATAAATGAAATCTTCCAGATTTCATACACGTGGAAACATACATGCACTCTCTGCAACCATGTGGCACAGGAACAAATCCCTACATACTTAATTGTGAATCTATTCCATTTCAGCAACTTGTACAAAATGCAAACCATGGCAGATTATGTACTACCTGTAATTCAGATAATCGCTCCACCTTACAAATATAAACACATAGTAAATATGTAATAATAATGCTTTTACGTTACAATGCAGATGGTACCAAAAACAACTGCAAGCTGACTGGATTCACACATGGTCAAGTATCACTTGGTAAGAAAACCTTCACAACAATAGGTATAATCTACCAGGCAGGAGCCACATCCAATGCAGGTCACTACACTGCAGATATAAAAAAGAATTGTGGATGGTTCGAATGTAATGATCGTACCATTACTCTAAAGCAGAGATTACCAGCAAATCTTATAAACGCTTATTTAATATTCTTAAAACCAAAATGTAATAACTAATCTGTGCATAAACATTAATAAAACTTCAATTAGAAAACTATAAACAGTTAGAATACGCCAACAGGTATCTGACTGCCCCAAGATTCTGCAACAACCCAACAGATAGATGAGTAACTTGAAAATATAAATAAAAAACTATAACCAGTTAGAATACACCAACAGGTATCTGACTGCCCCAAGATTCTGCAACAACCAAACAGATAAATCAATACCACTGAAATATAAGAAGAAATAAACAGTTAGAATACGCCAACAGCTATCTAACTGCCCCAAAAATCTGCAACAACCCAACAGATAGATGAGTAACTTGAAAATATAAATAAAAAACAATAACCAGATAGAATGCGCCAACAGGTATCTAACTGCCCCAAGAAATCTGCAACAAGCCAACAGATATAACATTAGCCAGAAACAACAAATAAACACTGATAACAAAGAAAGAAATATATTGTACCATAACAAAAAAAGTTTTTTTTAATCCAGCATGGATTTTTTTTCCCACAGACCCAATGATTTAAGAAACAAACACAGAAACTGAGCAAATTGCACACTAAACTGGTTTGTAAACTACTAAATATAAGGGTCGACATAATGCAAAAATGTCTATTATGCAATGCAATAACTCATTATGAACTATCTACACTAACATGACCTTTTCTTTTGTCATAGAAATTGAAAAAGAATATCTGCTACAGTTACCCAAGTCATGAAAAAAAATATATCCAATCACAAAAAGTCAAACAGGAAGTATATAATAATTCAACTCACAAATACTGCTCCATAACACAACCATTGAAACAAACATCTAACCATACACCACAATCCAAAATGTTTACTTCCATGGATATGTTATACTGCAGTGCTTGTTACCAAACTCTACAATCTTAATTGCATGACGTAGCCAAAACTTCACATACAAACTATACAAATCAAACAGTACACAAACTGTAGATTTGTGGATATTTGATGGATGTTTGATTCTATGGGCGTGTTATGCTGCGATGGTTGTGACCAGGGCCTAGAGTCTTGGGTGCATGGCCTATGGCCTACGGCCTTGGGCCATGCACCCAAGACTCTAGGCCCTGACCACAACCACTGCAGCATAACACACCGATAGAATCAAACATTTTAACTGTGCTATATGGGCAACTTATACAGGATATTAATTTTAATCAACACTGTACTAACAACCCAAAACCAATATCATAGTAAAGTAAAATAGCCAGAAGTGCATTTTTTATGTCCGCGGACAGTCGAGGTGACCACGGAGATGACGAACACATCAGGGTGTAACGCTCACCTGACTCCCACAGGGGCGCTGGCCTGGTTCGCGCTGCTGTGACCTCGTCTAAGGTGATGCGCAGGGTTCGGAAGACGGACTGGACCGGGCCCCAGATCTGGCTTGTCTGACTCGCAGAAGTATCCTTCTGTAGGTGAGAATAGGGGGTTAACTGTCTGCGGGGTAATGCAATCGGCCTCCCCGTTACCCCTCTGACCCTCCTCAAAACCCTTCTGTGCTTCCCCGTAGCGTCTCACCTTAGGGTCTGGAAGGACGAGCTCTCCATCCTGCTTCTGATGCAGGGGCGCGTTGGTATCCAGTTACGTCACTGGATTTTCGGATGGGTGAGAACCAAACTTGCTTGGCTTCCAGGTAAGTTTTTCTATAAGTGGTTCCCCTTGTGTCCATGCATTAAAGTTCTAATGCTAGTGTCTTTTTCCCCATAGGGGCCGGGGTACGGAATGCCTGGAACAGGCACCGACCCGAGGTGAGCGGTGAAATCCTTGTGGAAATCAGGTAAGTCGTTAATGAGTGTTTTGGTAATGTCTTTTCATTCACTCATTAACGCTGATGTCTTTTTCCCCTTTGGGGCCGGGGTCCGAAAATGCCTGGATGTGGCGCGGACCCGAAATGAAAAGGGAATGACCCAACAGGTAAGTCTTGACATGGAGTTTTAGCTTCCCTTTTCTCTTCTTTCTCTCACCTTTGTTCTTGTCTTTTTCTCCCTAGGCGCGGGGGCGCGACTGCAAATCTGGATGGTCGCTGCTGAACATGGAGGCGCCCTGTAAAGGTGAGTAGAATGCGGCGCTGCAGCGATCGATGCAATGTGCTTTTAAAAATAAATGTCTTCCTTTTCAGGATTGTCGGCGAAATGTCTCTGGGATGCAGATTTAGCAGGTGAGGCCTTTTCCTTCTTCTGTTCTCTTGTTCCCTTCCTTTGCAGGTGATTCAGGATGCTGGCAGATGTTGCAGAAGTCAAGATGCAGGAGCAGACACGGTGAGCGTCCAGCTGCTAGATGCAGAACAACGCGAAGCACGTGTGGCTGATCGGGTGTGGTTTAAATAGCCTGGGAAGAAGTTCCTAGAATGTGTCCTTCCTCCAATCAGGTATGTATCCTCCCCCGACCACGCCCGGGTGGTAAATGAGTCCCACAGGTAAAGTAGTTCCTTTCAGGCCTCAAGGAGGCCGGGGTTCTGCAGCATGGTCTGCATCAGGTAAGTGCACCCAAACACTTTCATAATGAGCCTGGCGCCTATGACGCCAGGACTGATGTTTTCTATGAGCCTGGCGCCATAGGCGCCAGGGCGCTGTCCAAAGGGCCCCTATAAGGGGTTGCTGGGAACTTCCCCGGGGACTTGATGTCCGCTTTCGGGGACGCAGGGCCTGAGCCGGCTCCCCAGGAGCGGGCATCGTGACAGCACTCCCCCCCAAGGCCCCTCCCAAGGTTGTTCCCTCCGGGGGTTTTGGTTTGTTTGGGAAGAGTCGGTGGAATTTCCTGACTAATCGAGGTGCATGCACATGGTCACTGGGTTCCCACGACCTCTCCTGAGGTCCGTACCCCTTCCAATCAATTAGGTAGAAAAGCTTTGACCTAAACATTTTTTAATCTAAAATGTTCTTCACTTCGAATTCGGGTTCCCCATCTATTTGAATAGGTTCTGGAGGTTTGAGTAGTCGGGTTCCGGGTACCACTGGTTTCAGAAGTGACACATGAAAAACAGGGTGAATTTGCATATTAGCTGGTAAATCAAGTTTAACCGCTACTGGGTTAATTATTGCCGTAATAGAATAAGGTCCCAGATATTTTGGGTTAAAAGTTTGAGGCCCTTTGAGCGGTAAATGTCTGGTAGCTAACAACACTTGATCCCCAATCTGATACGGAGGTGCTTCACTCCGATGTAGGTCAGCATTCTCCTTGTATTTTCTCTTGGCTTGTTGTAAATGCGTGGTTGCCTCTTTGAAGGCTCGGGTAATGGTAGAATGCAGATGTTCTACTGCGGGCACTCCGAGGTTCTGAGGTGAGTCGAGGTTTGAGGTTCGAGGGTGATGTCCAAACAAAGTATAAAAAGGACTATGGCCAGTTCCAGAGTGTACCGAATTATTATATGCGTATTCAGCTATCCAAAGAATGTCTTTCCAGTTGCTTTCAGATTGCTGTAACATACACCGTAAGTACTGCTCAAGGGTCTGATTTGTCCTCTCGGTCTGACCATCGGTCTGAGGGTGGTGACTGGTCGATAATCTTACGTCGATTTGTGCCATTTGACAACATTTGCGCCAGAAGTGGGAAATGAATTGGCTTCCCCGGTCAGAGATTAGTATAGATGGGAATCCAGGGAATCCATGTAGCCGAACAATATTTTCGAGGAATTCTTTGGCTAGGACAGAAGCTGAAGGTAAACCTTTCAAAGGAATGAAGTGGGCCATTTTGGAAAACAAATCCACAATTACCAGAATGGTATTGTATCCCGAACAAGGAGGCAAGTCTGTAATAAAATCCATTGATAGGGTGTGCCAGGGTGCTGGCGGTATGTCTAGAGGTTGAAGGAGACCGGCTGGTCTTTTCTTTTGACCTTTATTTTGGGCGCAAACACCACAGGACATCACAAAAGATTTAACATCTTTTCCCCAAGAGGGCCACCAGAATTGTCGTTTCACCTTTTCCATTGTCTTGGCAATACCGGGGTGTCCTTCTATTAATGTATCATGATAACCTGAAATAACTAGTTTGTGTAAATCCTTGTGCGGCAGGAATAAACGTCCTTGGTAATAAGGTAAACCATTATCTATGGTAAAGTCTGATCCCATTTGTATCCAATCCTGTAGGACTGTAGGGTCCAGGAGTTGTTTCACTCTGACTTGAATGTCTTCAAGCGTCTGTAAAGAAGTCATGCCTAGAATTCTCTGTTCGGGAATTATTGGTACTGGTTCTGAGTTTGTATCAGATTCTCCCATTCCAATTCGGGATAAGGCGTCTGCTTTGGCGTTCTTGCAGCCAGGTCGGTATGTAATCACGAAATCAAATTCGGCGAAAAACAAAGCCCATCGGAGCTGCCGTGATGACTGAGCCTTGGCGGTTTTCAAATACTGTAAATTCCGGTGATCAGTGTTCACCGTGATGGTATGTCGAGCGCCAAGCAGGTAATGCCGCCATGCTTTAAAAGCGGACTTTATGGCTAACAGTTCTTTGTCAGTGATTGCGTAATTAATCTCTGGTGCCGAGAATTTTCTGGACCAAAATGCTACGGGATGCAGTTGGTTGGTTTCAGGATCTCTTTGAGACAGAACTGCTCCCATGGCTAGGCTTGATGCGTCAGTTTCGACGACATACGGAAGATCTGGACGTGGGTGTTTCAATATAGGTGCAGAGGTAAACTTAGCTTTTAAATCCTGGAAGGCCTGCTCGGCTTCTTCGGACCATTCAAAACGTTTATTTTTCCTCAAGAGTGCAGTAATGGGTTGTACTATGCGTGAAAATTCCGGGATAAACCTGCGATAGAAATTGGCAAAGCCAAGCATGCTTTGAACCCCTTTTACAGAGCTAGGTGATGGCCATTTGAGGATGGCATCCACTTTTCTTGAGTCCATTCGGACTCCTTTGGGTGTCAGGATGAAACCGAGAAACTCAACTTCTGTGGTATGGAAAACACATTTCTCCAGTTTAGCAAATAGTTTGTGTTGGCGCAGTTTTTCCAGAACTGCCCTAACGTGTTTTCTGTGATCAGATTCCGAAGAGGAGTACACTAGAATGTCATCGATATAGACGACAACACAAACATCGATGAGTTCCCGAAGGACATCATTCATGAAGAATTGGAAGGCAGCAGGCGCATTGCACAACCCGAAAGGCATTACCTGGTATTCGAATAATCCATATTTTGTACGGAAGGCTGTTTTCCATTCGTCGCCTTCTTTTACTTGCACCAGATGATATGCCCCCCGGAGATCTAACTTGGTGTATATGCAAGCGTCCTTCACCTGGTCAAGGAGTTCAGGAATCAGAGGCAGAGGATAACGGTTTTTAACCGTTATCTGGTTCAATGCACGGTAATCGATACAAGTTCTAAGGTCGCCTTCTTTTTTAGGCACGAAGAACAAAGCCGAGGATGCTGGGGACTTTGACGGGCGAATAAAACCATTGGCGAGGTATTGATCCAAATATTGTCTCAAATGCAGGTTCTCAGGTTCGGTAAGGGCATAAATCCTGCTACAAGGGGGTTGTGCACCGGGCACCAGATCGATTTGGCAATCGTACGATCGGTGAGGAGGTAACGTGTTGGCCTGTTCCTTTTGGAAGACGTCCTGAAAGTCCTGGTATTCCGGAGGTAATTGCATGGAGGCAGAGGTTACAGATGCTAGATTAATCTTCAGGTTTTCTGGGTAGCAGGTTTGTGCACAATCCGGGAAGGTTATTCTCCTAGCTCGCCAATCAATTCGAGGATTATGTGTCTCTAACCAAGGAATTCCAAGAATAGCCTGAAACTGTGGAGCCTTGATTACATCAAACACAACTGCCTCCCGATGGCCGTCAGGACCAATAAGAGTCATCTCAGTAGTGGAATGTGTTACCGGTCCAGAGGCAATTTCACTTCCATCGACTGTGGTGATGACATCTTTGCTGGTTTTAGGACGGAGAGGGAGGTTAATCCTAGAGACCAATTCACGATCCACATAGTTTCCAATAGCCCCACTATCGATGTATGCCTTTATTGCATGCAACCGCTTAGGCTTTTCTGGATCTACGAGAACCATTGGCACAATGAAATGCGAGGTCTGAGAGTTAGTTTTCAAGCTCGGCAAGCGGACCCCTACGCTTGTCGGGCTGAGTCGTTTCCCGAAACAGAGTCTTCATGGTTTTTATCAGCAGCTCCTACCGCTTTTCGGGGCGGTTTTGCCGGGCAATCTCGTAGAAAGTGTCCAGAGTTCCCACAATAAAGACATAATTTTAACTGCCGCCTCCTTTCACGTTCCTTTTGAGTTAAGGGTTCTTTAACCCCTCCAATTTGCATAGGCTCAGAGACATCAACTCCCTTGCGGTTAGCGTGGGTCTTGACCAACACCCGGGTCTCGAACCTGGACCGATCTGTTTTTCTGTTTTGAAGTCTGTGATCCAATTGGACCACTAAGTCTATATATTATGTGCATTCTTGGGGCGGATTTACAACTTGGACCAAGACATCTTTAAGTTCTCCGCGTAGACCTCGATAAAATAACGTGACTCTTTTATCCTCTGGCCATCCCGTTTCCACAATTAGTCTATTAAAGGTTGCAATATAGGATAGGAGGTCCTGATTGCCCTGTCGCAGGGATAGAAGTTCGTCATCCAAAGCCTGCCCCTGTGAATGTCGAGCAAATAACCTTTCCATGCTTGCTTGAAATCCTTGAAAATCACAGAGAATCGGGTCATCTTGAGTAACCAGTGGAACTGACCAATCGGCAGCGCAGCCGCTGAGATATGACAATACAAAGGCTACTTTGGTCTGATCATTAGGGAAGGCCCCAGGTCTGCATAGGAAGTGCAAACGACACTGATTCATGAATACGGCGAATCGTTTGGGGTCCCCAGCAAAGCATTCAGGTGGGGCCAGCGGCATGTTTCCAGGTAGATTAATCTGCACAGGGTTACTGGGAACCACAGGAGTGGGGTTCCCTCCGGAACAGGGTAGAGGAGTTTGTCCAGCTTGACCTTGCAAAAGCTGTCTGGCCAGGTCATCAGTTCTTTCCTTTGATATTATTAATTCCCTCTTGAGGGCATTAGTCTCTTGACGAGCGGCATGTACTTCGGCCCGTAATTCCCCCAGTAATTGGGCCAACTGATCAGTCTCAGAAGTTACCATAGCGCCTGGGTGGGAATTTGTAGGAAGGCTTCTCGTTCTGTAACGCTCACCTGACTCCCACGGGGGCGCTGGCCTGGTTTGCGCTGCTGTGACCTCGTCTAAGGTGATGCGCAGGGTTCGGAAGACGGACTGGACCGGGCCCCAGATCTGGCTTGTCTGACTCGCAGAAGTATCCTTCTGTAGGTGAGAATAGGGGGTTAACTGTCTGCGGGGTAATGCAATCGGCCTCCCCCTTACCCCTCTCACCCTCCTCAAAACCCTTCTGTGCTTCCCCGTAGCGTCTCACCTTAGGGTCTGGAAGGACGAGCTCTCCATCCTGCTTTTGATGCAGGGGCGCGTTGGTATCCAGTTACGTCACTGGATTTTCGGATGGGTGAGAACCAAACTTGCTTGGCTTCCAGGTAAGTTTTTCTATAAGTGGTTCCCCTTGTGTCCATTCATTAATGTTCTAATGCTAGTGTCTTTTTCCCCATAGGGGCCGGGGTACGGAATGCCTGGAACAGGCACCGACCCGAGGTGAGCGGTGAAATCCTTGTGGAAATCAGGTAAGTCTTTAATGAGTGTTTTGGTAATGTCTTTTCATTCACTCATTAACGCTGATGTCTTTTTCCCCTTAGGGGCCGGGGTCCGAAAATGCCTGGATGCGGCGCGGACCCGAAATGAAAAGAGAATGACCCAACAGGTAAGTCTTGACATGGAGTTTTAGCTTCCCTTTTCTCTTCTTTCTCTCACCTTTGTTCTTGTCTTTTTCTCCATAGGCGCGGGGGCGCGACTGCGAATCTGGATGGTCGCTGCTGCACATGGAGGCGCCCTGTAAAGGTGAGTAGAATGCGGCGCTGCAGCGATCGATGCAATGTGCTTTTAAAAATAAATGTCTTCCTTTTCAGGTTTGTCGGCGAAATGTCTCTGGGATGCAGATTTAGCAGGTGAGGCCTTTTCCTTCTTCTGTTCTCTTGTTCCCTTCCTTTGCAGGTGATTCAGGATGCTGGCAGGTGTGGCAGAAGTCAAGATGGAGGAGCAGACACGGTGAGCGTCCAGCTGCTAGATGCAGAACAACGCGAAGCACGTGTGGCTGATCGGGTGTGGTTTAAATAGCCTTGGAAGAAGTTCCTAGAATGTGTCCTTCTTCCAATCAGGTATGTATCCTTCCCCGACCACGCCCGGGTGGTAAATGAGTCCCACAGGTAAAGTAGTTCCTTTCAGGCCTCAAGGAGGCCGGGGTTCTGCAGCATGGTCTACATCAGGTAAGTGCACCCAAACACTTTCATAATGAGCCTGGCGCCTATGACGCCAGGACTGACGTTTTCTATGAGCCTGGCGCCAGGACGCTGTCCAAAGGGCCCCTATAAGGGGTTGCTGGGAACTTCCCCGGGGACTTGATGTCTGCTTTCGGGGACGCAGGGCCTGAGCCGGCTCCCCGGGAGTGGCCATCGTGACACAGGGGCACCTGCCGCCTAAACAAATACAGCATGTGACCCATCTCTTACTCCCCCACCCTCCCCAAGCACTCTTACACACAAACACATTCCACATTCCGTTCGTTTGATGGCAGACGCATCAAAACAGACGCACCTCACGCTTCAGCCCAGCCAATCAGCGAATACGTCTTATGTCGATAGACATGACGCAAGCCGATTAGCCAATCGGTGTCCTGTCCGCGGAGTGAACAGGAAAATGTGTCCGTGGAGTGGACATAGATATCACTAATATTTTGAGTCCTACTTTTTGGTCGTTTTAAAAAAAACTGCTGGACGGATTTACACCAATTTTCTAAAAGCATGTTTCCGGGACCAATCCGCTGCTCCTGCCGCAAATTTGGTGCAAATCCGGCCAGCGGTTTGAGCTGTAGGCGTGAGCAAAGTTTTTTCCTCATTCACTCTATGGGAAAAAATAAATTTTGGGACACTCTTATAACTTTGCCCCCCCTGCACCAAACCTCACTGAACTTTGCAAAAAAATCCAGAGTGGGCCATATACTTTTTTGCAAAGTTTGGTGAGAATTCGTCCAAGGGGAGCAAAGTTATAAACCGCCCAAAAAGTGCTCTTCCTATGGGATTAGCAACTTAACCATAACTACAAGGCCACTACCGTGGGCCGTGTAATATATATATATATATATATACCATCCAACCACTGTTAAATTAGTCAGTTAGTATTGTACTATGATAGATTAAACGAGTGAATATTTAACCATCATTGATTGTTCTATACTGAATTGTGTGTTAGATAGAAAAAGTAGGAAGCAGTGGATCATGAAATGATGTACGCTATATACTAAAGTGTGATTTACATTATGTGATGTTATAACAAACAGGGCAGCATTCTATGTGGTGCCATTACGGAGCACCTGTCCATGTATGAATATACAATACAAGTGTGCCTCACTCTGAGCAACGTTATGTCAACTTAGCCCTGTTAAAATGGCAATTATTAATTTGGTAAAAACCTTTATTTAAGCATGAATAGGCCCTCTGCTGAAATCTCCTATATTTAAAATCAGACTCTTGAGACAGCATTTTCATTATCTTTTTATTACCTTGTATACATCCAAGGGTCTTACTTTCAAATTCTAAACTACGTGGCAATCTTGTGGTGCCCGGCTCGCAATTATTCAACTACTTCCCTAAATAATTAGCAAATATTTGTCTTCAAAGCAAGAAGGCTACTTAAGGTATGCATTGATCTCACTAGCTAAAAGCAGTTAAATAACAAAGATAAGAGCAAAATCCTATTCTAGGTATATGGACCATTCTGGTTCATTTCTAGATTCTTAATAATGAACACTTAATGATTGAATAAGATTCACTGTTAATTGGACTTGAGTCAGGAGAATCCAATGGATCGGGTGAGATATGATTACCAATATGGTGATCTGGAACAATTTGTCTAATGAATTCTATGTCTCTAAATACAATATATGTAATGTAATGACATTTGGAACATTTAATATGATACATTATTAACCACCAGCTTGATTATAAAGATACTAGCAGTTGTACCCGTGCTTTGCACAGTAATTTCTACAAAAAAAAAAGAAATTAGACAAAGGTATATTTATATTTTCTACTTTTTACATTGTCTACATAATGAAACCTACCCACATGCCAAATTTCAGGTTTGTAGCATTTTGGGAAGTATGCTGAACATTTTTAACAGGCACACACACATATCCAAATATTTCACGTGAAAAAAAATTAGACAAAGGTATGTTTATATTTTATACTGTTTACATTGCCTACACCATCGTATCTACCCACATGCCAAATATCAGGTTTGTAGCATGGTGGGAAGTATGCTGAACATTTAGAACAGACAGACACATAAATGTGTCTATCGAACAGACAGACACATCCACACAAATCCCTTTTATAGAGAGAGATTATTCTCAACTAATTTGGTCCTGAGGAAGGTGTGGCACTTTTCTTATGCCGAAATATCAATGGTATGTGGACCTGTTTTAAGCAGTCAGACAAGTGTGGGACTGTTCAGTTTTGAATCTAGTGAAGAGTTTCTATTTGTACAGGTGAAAAGACAAAGGACGGAGCTGTTTCTGTCTTGCGTGTTGTTTAAGTTTGGAATCTTTTCACGTTTTTCAACATTGATTAGCTGATAGTTGACATTAAACACATCATAAGTTTTGAAGAAATGCATTATGTAATCTTTTAATTTTAGGCTATACATGTGTCATGTATAATTAATAATGTGTACAAATGTTTTATAATTAAAATCTGCATTACTTCCTCCTTTAACCCCTTCAGTGCCAAGGACGGGATAGCTCGTCCTAGGTGCATGGGGAATACCATTAGGACCATTTTTCCTGGCAGTTTAGTTCCTGATTCAGTATTCAATGTTTACTTATTATGGTATGTGTAATTTCCATGGAGCTTAATGTGGCCAGATGACCACATATTTCATAAATTGTTATGATGTTCTTAAAATCATTAAAATGTCTGTTTCAATGTCTCTAAATTAATAAGGCAATAGGAACCAACATTTTCTTGTGTGTATTGCTTTTCCAGAGTTGCTAATCCAGGAACGGGTTGCACTCCTTTGGGTACATCTTAAAAAGGCCTAGGCTAGGTCTGGAGACTGGTGTAGTACATGCGAACAACCCCTGCAAAAAGGTCAGGAGTTGGTCAGGCCAGAAACAACCCCTTCCCCCAAAAAAAACGTTCCTGCATCATCCAGGGGGGTGGTGGTAGCAGCCCCACCTGGCAAACTCACCAGAGACCTCTACAAACAGGGGGCTTCATCTCAGAGAAAAAAACTGACATTAAGCAACAATGAAATACAGGGCAAAAAGCCAAATTTAAAAATAAAACCGTTCAGTGTCACAGCACAAAGCTTTAATTTTAACAGTGAATGCTTTACCTAATTTGAGCGAGATTTTGGATTACTGTATTCTTTTGTTTCATGGAGGCCTCATACAAATGTAGATCAATTTCAGTGGCTCAAGAGTCAAAATCATGCCTAAGGGTCTGCTAATTAGGAATTCAGAAGGACCTGGGCTGACTGATGTCAGAATGTTAGGGCAACTCATTTGTTGTTCGCTAAACCTGTCCTTTGAACATGCTTTGATCATGATCACAGTGAGTTGTCCATATTAAGCATCTCCTTTATTTTCCCCATCCCTGCCATTCCAGAACAGGTCCTTTTTGAAAATACTATTTAGCAACGTCAACATGTATATCAGCTGCAGGCAGTGGTCCTAAAGAAATGGCAGCTGGATGGATGCAAGTTCACCTCACACCCCATGCTCCATACAGGCTTTGAGAACTTCTGCAAAGGGATGTAAAGACATTTTTTAAAAGTCTGGTCCCGCCAAAAGTGGGAAGAGCCATAGGAGGAGGAGTGAGTTTCCCTACAGTAGCGGTGAACCACTGGAATTCCTTCCCCCCAGAGCTAAGAGCAGAGGAATCATATTGGGCCTTCCGGAAAGCCCTGAATACGTGGTTATTTACCTAATTGTGCAAAGGATTTTACCCACACTCCTCTGATCATGCTCATTTGTTCTCTTTGTAATATCATGCACCGCACTGTGGCTCTGTCTATATGTTTGTATTGGTGTGGATTTGAACCATTGATATAAGATGATGTTTCAAGTAACTGGCTTGCAACAGTGCCCTGATGCCTCCGGGGTTAGGTGCTTCACAAATGAAATAAATAAATACAAATCCTGCACGCATCTATGCTTGCTTCAGATACTTTAAGGTAGCATTTATCAAATTATTAGGTTGAAGGATTAGAGCAAATGCATATTAACACTATGATTTAAAGATGTAACAACCTGCTAATGTCTTCAGTGTTCTGCACTTTGTGATACGATTATCATTAAATATTTGGAAACGAGTAGCTTCTCAAACAGTTCGACATCCTTGCAAAGTAAAAACATGCCCTCAAATGATCAGAAAGCAAACAGTTCTTTCTAAATTCCTGGTCACTTTCCGCTAATACAAAAATTAGGTTCAAGTATTTCAACAACTGTTTTTCACTTTAAACCATGTGTTCCATCACATCTAAGTTCCATGTCACTTAGATTGATCAAAGTTCACAAACGTTACTAAGTAGGCTGGGCTGAAGAACATTTTGGCTACAGGCTGCACTAAATCAAAATCCCCTCACAACTGCTCTGCATAGTGTTGTTAACTCTTTGCCCTTCAGTAAGCAGCAGACATTGCTCACTAAATAGGTTTTGTCCACTCCAATGTATGATCAACTGCAGTTAGCGCCAAGAAGCCAACTTGTTCAGGTTGGAGGGCTCCACAACAACCAAAAACACAACGAAGTTAGCAAACGGCAAATGTATCCAAGGAAGACAGCGTTTGCCCTCTTTAATGGTTGGTGCTCTCATTCTCACAGCAATAGTAACAACATGCACAACTATCCAAATGGGCCATTTAAAAACTCATTATTATTCTAACTGTATTGTAGAGGACCTGTATCGTAGAGGACCTGGGCTCTTGTTATATGACTTAGTTTGCACCCATAGTTAAACACAGTAGCCCCTTTTAGTGTATAAGTGGCTTTGTGAGGAACGATTCCTTAAGGGACTAACATTTTAACTATGACATACAGAAGAATTTATACTGTTGCCATAAAATTGCTGGGTTCTATGAGTAGTATAATGGTGTGTGGTATCCTAACCGGCGGAGAGGGGAGCATATTACAGCGAAATGAAGCAAGGAATGCACCCATATCGTTAAGTGGTTGTCAAGGCAGAATATTCTTGGATGGATTAAATGCACCATACTGGATGGTGAAAATATAAGCGATAAATCGCTTTTTCTCTCTAAAATGAAAAGGCCGATATCTACCGGTGCAGATTTTCATATCCAGAGAGCCTCTCCTGAAAATAATTTGTATTAGGGACCCAGTCCTGATGAAAACATTGTCCGCATTAGGATTAAAAAAAAACTTGTTGAAACTAGAGAAGGGATGACTGGTTTGTGTCTCTGTTTGAGCACGGAAGTGCAAGACAAAAACATGAAATGTAGAAATGTGTCTCTTCTAGTAGAGAGGAAGGGAGGGAGCCTTCATCCCTGATATGAACGTTTATAAAGCACAAGGATTTAGGGGCAAGCTCTATGAAATATAGATCGGGAAGCACACAATGTTGACAGCCCAGAAAGAAAGCACAATACTTTATGGAAGAGCCTCTTGGGTACACCTAATATTCCTTTGCACCTTGAGCTAGGGAAATGAGCACCAAGGTCAGTGTGCATTACATACTAAAATGGGTTGCTTGCTTTGATCACAATCATATCAAAAGGCTATTTCTCAAATATAAAAATCTGTTTCCAATCTTATGTTCCCTAAATGTGACCTGTTCTTGGTTCTCCTCAGACCCTCTTTTCTCCTCACCTGATTCAAAGTCTTCTGATCACAGGTGGCGATGGGCCAGATAATCCTTCTCCCTTTTGTGCGAGGTGTGCCTGCCACGGCAGGAAACCACAGTGAATGCTTATAAATTAGCAATCCTGGGGCCCCTTTCCCGTGATCAGGCCGTTTAGAAGGGAAAAAGCCAATCAAGGCGGAAAAAACCCTTCTGCCGAGGTGTAAGCCAAGTAACAGTGACTGCAGTCGGTGCTGGCCAGAAAGTTTGATTATGATCAGATCCCAGAAAGTAGGCGGGTCGGAGGAAGCAGGCTGGAGCTAGCGAGCACGCATACAGAAGGCTGCGGTACACGGAGGTAAACCAGAGAGCCAATTGGAGCAGAAAGTCCAGAAAGAGACAGGGTAAGGCAGGGAAAGGCCCTCGCCGTGGCGGAGGAGCACCGAGCGAGAAAAAACAAGAGGGAGGGATGCTGGAAGCAAGAGAGGGCAGCGGCAAAGAGAGAGAGAAAAGTCGGAAAACACTGAGGCAGCGGACCGAAGAGAAAGAAGCATCTACAAAGCAAGCCGTGAGAGGGAGCACTAGCGTCTTAACCCAAAGAGAGCACTGTTACCAAGCGGGGGGTGCAACACGACGACCGCTGGGAGCGCGATAGCTAAGTACCTCTCAGCGGTCACCATATTGGGAACAACTAGACCCGTACCAGACGTTGGAGGAAAACGTGACTGAACTATCTGTTCTGTCTTCCACAATGTAGCTGCCAACGCGGAAGTAACCGCCAGGCATGTCGGCGGACGACAAAATGCTCTTTCATTTCATACAAAGCAGCCAATAATCCACATTGATGCTATTTGCCACTACCCGTCCAAAGGGGTGATTTATTTACTGATTATTTTTATATTATTGCAATTCTTGTAAAGCTGCAAGTTTACCCGGGGGTTTCTTGGTGCTAGGATGCTCGGGAATGACCACTAAAACAGTTTAGAAGGGAAGCATTTTTAGAAGCCAACGAAATTGAAGGTGGCTCTGCATGCTCCGAAGACCAGTTGTAAGGTCGTTCCAGAGAGTTCCTGCCATCACAGAGAAGGCCCAACCACCAACCCGAGTTTGCCGGAATGTGGGCAGCGACACAAAGTTGGCCAATGTAGATCGCAACAGATGGGCAGGAATGTATGGTCGAAACTCATCCTGCAGATATTCTGCCCCTTGGAGATAAAAGGCACGATGTACCAGACAGAGGGCTTTGAAATTGATCCTATTGGCAACCGGCAGCCAATGAAGGTAGATGAGAACTGGGCTGATATGAGCTCCATACACAGAACCCGTGGTTGAATTGAGTGAGAAAGTGATGTATTTATGGACCATGATTTTGGGCCTCATTACACGGAAGGAGGTAAGGGTTAACGGTCACCGGTAATGGTACTGGTGACCGTTAACTCTTACCGCCTTACTACGAGGTCCCTTTGGGGGTAGGTACTTTAACGGCTGCTGTTTAGCAGGCGTTAAAAACCAACCCGCAAAGGGACCAGGGTGCTAATTACGGTACCGCAATTTGCGGTACCGTAATTAGCGCCTTCCCCATTCCCATAGAGCCCTGTGGGGCAAAAATGGGAATGGGGAAGGCAATGGGGGAAGGGGGAATTACCGCCCGCCAACCTTGGAATAGGGCGGTAATTCCCCTTTCCACCAAGGCGGTGCCGGTATTTTACCGGCCTGGACCAAGGTGCTAATAGCACCTTGGTCCTCCGCCTACCGTGTAATGAGGCCCTTAGTTTCAAACTGACCCAGAGAGAGATTCATGAACAATATGCAGACATGAACACCCAAGGCCGTGTTGAGTGACCCAAAAATACATGTTTGCAAGGTCTTGAGGTATTGGGGCAGGTGGCTCCCCAACAGGCCATGCTGTGTGCTCCTTAAACCACACCCAGCACTTAGGACATAAACTCGTGTTAGTGCACCACCTTGACTTCATATCCCACTTAAAGCACTAATTGTACCCCAAATAGTAGCAGAAGTGCTGGCGATGCAGTTCCTGGAGCAGATATGACTTGGAGATTTTTGGCAGTCACAGTGCTGTGGAGAGGTGTTCATACTACGTACTATGCTACAAATTGTTTCATGACATGACAACACTGAATTGAGCCGCAGTGCTGGCAAGGCAGTTCCTCCAGTAAATCTGTGGTAAAGCTTTTTGGCATTCAAGGTGCTGTGGAGAGATGTTATAGGGCATGAAAATAGTGCATATAGCGGCAGTGCTAGCAAGGCGGCTCCTACAGTTCATGTGTCCTGTAGCGTGTTGGCGGCCACAGTAACGTGGAGAGGTGTTTACTCTACGCTCTCCACTACATTACTTTCCAGGCTATAAAAAATAGTATACTTCATGTCAGTATTTGGAATTCAAGTGCTCTTTTGAATGTGAAAGTTATTTCGGTCATATTGAGTTCCCAAGTCTAAACGCAGTTCTAATTACGTTCCATATCCGTACTCCCCTACTAGCCACCTTTACAACTTTGTGGAGAATAGGTCTAAGTAAGCGCTGCCCTTACTGTCCTCAGGGCGAGAGAAAGCATGATTTGCGTCTTGCTTTTCTGTCCACCATATGGGACAGCAAGGAAGAATTAGTTAGGCCCTTTGCCGAGCACTGTGGGAGTTCACAGTAAAATCTGCACTTTCAGTTTGCAAATCGACAGAGCATCCACATGTCGTCTTTTGAGTGGTGAACTACATCAAACGAGCATGGGAAACGAGGTTGAACTTCTTAGTCGATGCATCATGCAAACATAAAATACTAGCAGCCCATTCAGCACCTATTGGAAATATCCGACCTGCATGCGTGAACTTTACGGTTTTAGGGTGTGTGTCTACCATGATATGTACTCTTGCCCAATATTGTGTAATTATTGATGCTGCAGTTTTATAGATTATGCCAATTAGTTGAAATTGACATTGATTCTGATGTTATAATTATGATTTCATGTCAGTTTCAATATATGGCTGTTATTAATCGACTTTATATGGTGATGATTATTTATATTTACACTTTTTTGCATATTAGTTTCAGACTATCTATAGGTTTTTATCACAATGATTGTTTTTGTATTTTGCTTTAGGTATTCCGGCGAAGAGATCCAGAAGGTCATAGCATAGAAAGAGAAAGAACACCCATCCCCCTCACCTGTTCCCACTCCCTGACCTAGTTCTGCGAAATCAAGAGCCTGTGAAAAGAAAAAAATGGGTAGAAGGCAAGGAGGAGGTAGAACGCATCCCTGTGGGGAAAGGGGGTGTTAATGAAATCAAGCACAATGTAGAACGCATCCCTGTAGGGGGGGCCGTTAATCAAATCCTCTTCCTTGCCACAAGCCAATGGAAGACTTGCGCAATATAGTCTTGTCCATGTGCCTCTTTCAAGAATCTCCTGCAAATTCTGAATTGTAATCAGCCTATCAAAAGGGTACTCAACTAGGTTAAGATATAGTGAATTGTCTAACCATATTGAAGACAAAACATTTGCAGTTAAGGGCAATGGACTATATGGATCATCTTAAGGCTGCAGACATGAAAAAGCAGGAAATGTCCGTGCATAGATGCTCATATGAGTTGTTTATTAATTTCCGTCACAACAATCCTGACATCAGCGACAATGGGCCTCATTACGACCCTGGCGGTAAGGGGTTAACGCCAGCGTTAGCTGCGCCGACCCCTTACCGCCAATTACGAGTTCCCCTAGCGCCATGGTGCTTTTAACACCTGCTTTTAGCGGGTGTTAAAATCCATGGCGCTAAGGGACCATGGAGTTAATTACGCCACCGTAATTTACGGTGGCGTAATTAACGCCTTCCCCACTCCCATTATGCCCTATGGGGCAAAAATGGGAATGGGGAAGGGTAAATGGGGATTGGGGACTTACCGCCCCGCCAAGGTCGGAATGGGGCGGTAAGTCCGCCAACCACCATGGCGTAAACATAGTTTACGCCATGGTGGTAAAGTCACGGCCCAGGCGGTAACTTACCGCCTGGGTCGTAATGAGGCCCAATGAGTACATTTGGTGACCCTTAGCGTGTGACATAGGTCAATCCTATAATTCACCCCTTGAACAAAAGAACATTGCACAAACATTGAAGAATTTCTTCATTGACATAGAATTGAGCAAATTATGTTCAACGGGTTGACAAACAATGTAAGTACACATTCCAAAACAGGGTTGGTAAACAAAGTCAAAGATAAAATGCACAGCCCTCAATAAATACACAGTCTGTTCAAAAGAGAAAGGGTGGCGGTAAGTTTACATTTCTCCATAACTCACCACAGTATTTGTTCAACTCGATCTTGCACACTTCACGATAACAAGCAAGTACCAGCTGAGCAATGTATTGATCTTCTGATCAAATCTATGTTCATACCATTGCAATGAACATTTGACCAGGGCAACCCCTGCTTTAAAGATTTGATCAAAAGTGCTGATCCCCCATGTGTGTTGCAAATAATTATACTTATCCTTTTTTAAAGGATACACCTATCCTCCAATCTAGTGATTCTTTCGGTTGTTCATTTTTCAGGCAGGTTCTCCAATGGCACTACAATGACCGAAGATATGCTTGAATTCTAGCAGCGATTGCTGCACCAAACCTCTTTGTGACATCAGCAAGCTTGGTCTGCCAGCATAATACAATACACCCGGCTACACAGGTGTAAGAAACATTCCATGCTTTTCCAGTTTTTATTTGTGCTTGCAATATGAACTTTCAAAAAATGCAACTCTTTTCACACACTCACCTGTTTTACAGGCTCTGAAATATGACATTACTCGATTTATGCTCATGTCATGACTCTGCAAGAACGCAGGTATTATGAAGCCCCCCTCTCTTTTTTTTACCAATTGTCTCATTACTTTGTATCTATGTCCATATGGCTAATGTGATATAGCTATCCTGTTGATACATACAACTCCTTTCTAAACAATTGTTTATTTGTAATTGTTATTTTAGAACTCGCCCTGAAGAAGGACCTCGGTCCGAAATTCATCGGCGCTAGAGGCTTCTGCTTGATTCTCATGGAGAAATGAACTTTAGTTAAATAAGAGACTTTACATATTTTTAAAACTAACATAGCCTCATCATTCTTTGCTCTGTGATGAGTGGACAACTTATGATAAAGTGCATATTCACATGCAGTAGTTTTCACTACATAACCTGGCGACCTCAGGCCTGGTGAAAGTTTCACCAGACACCTTTTTTGCTATGTAAAGCAAATCTGTACATCTCTACACTAATAACCCTGAAGGCAACACTAGTAAATATTTTAAGCAGATTAACATAATATCTGATAAACCTATATCTTAAAGTCTTGAAGAGACTCGATTCAGGAAGATATTGAAATTACATTTTATTTACTGAAGTTACAACTATAATAAAGGGGATATGAACAGCATAGCCAGTGTGGCTTCTTCTTCCTCCTTCAACTACCAACGACCCTCTCTCAGTTCCATTCCCTTCTCACGTTCCTATTCCAGAACGATCAACACAGCAACACTGGCTACGCGAGATACTACACATCCTCCATCTTTCACAAGAAACTCCTCATTCAGCAAAGTCCATCAGATGTTTTGGTCTCCAATAACTCGTTCCAAACATTGATGTTGATGCCAACATCATCTTCAAAGTATCTGGTGCATCTGACAAGGAAACATCTTTTTTTTCTTTGCACACTCCTTCACCATCTCTCACACTGCCATACCAGACATGACCATGACTCTACCATTTTTCGAAACACTCCCATCCTTCGTTCTTACTGTATGTTTAAATACTTCAATCACCTCGATGGGCTTAGACCATTTACATCCATCAACCCTAAGCACCTCTGGTAACTTGATCCTCACCCAACACCCAACCTGGGGAACTTTGGTTGCTTTGAACCTCCTGTCATCTTGCAATGACTTATAGTGAAGCTGTCTCCTCCTGATCTTCTCTTCCACATTACCCAAAGTCACCTTCATACCCATCACTCTCTCATCCATCCCGGAAACAGTTTGGTGTTACCTCTCTTCCCCCTACTAAGTTCAAAAGGGGACCCCCCAGTTGTACTTTGTGGAGTAAAGCTGTGTGCCACAACGGTCATCCTCACCACTTGTTTCCAATCCTTCACATTGGACCAAGCCCACCTGATAGCTTCCTTTATCACCCTGTTGTACCTCACCACAATGCCATTGGTCTGGTTATGATATATGGCACTGGTTTTATGGATGATGGACCTCCCTTATACCCCCCCATCTCCTTGGACTTAAATTGGGACCCATCATCTGTCAGAATCTCCTCCGGATAACCCTCACGACCACACACTTCTTCCATGAAATCAACAACCCCTCTAGTAGACACACTCAACATCATCTTCACCTTCATCTTCACCCATCTTGTCAACATGTCAATAATCACCACACAATAAGTCTGATAGCCTTCACTCCATACAGGACCTAGAATGTCAATGGCTAACTTTTTCCAAGGCCTATCCGGTACATCTGTCACAACCATCGGATGGATACCTTTCACCCATGCACCCCTTATCACAATTGCTGCAAAGGATACAGTTTCTGACATTCCTCTCGATCTGCAAATCACATCCTGGCCACCAATACATATTCCTTATCCTGCTCTTCTTTCACAATGCCTTGATGGCCTTCATGTCCCAGTTGTATACACTTCTCCCTGATCCCCTCCGGGGTATCAGTTTATCACCTCTCATCAGGTAACCATCTTCAATACATAACTCATCCCTCACACTTCAAAAACCTTCGGCTCCTACTTCTCGGACAATGCCTTTATCAAGTTTTCCATCACAAACAACATTTTGGCATCCTTACTCATCTCATCTGTCCACTCCTGCTTTGATATGGCTTTACCGTAGATCTCACAAATCATCTCCTATTGCTCTTCTTCATCATCATTCTCTTCCTTGCGATTGGCCATCCTTGACAGACAGTCCGCTGCATAATTCCTCAGACCAGGAATAAATGTTATCTAATAATTAAACTCTTGCAACCTGGAAACCCATCTCTTATTCTACCTGATACCTTATCCAGGCCTTTAGTAGAAAACACTTCCACAAGTGGTTTATGATCTGTATGCAGTTCAAATTTTATTCCCCAAACAAAGCTTCTGACCTTGTTCACTGCCCATGTTGTGGCAAGTGCTTCCTTCTCAATCGTAGCATACGCTTTCTCTGCCCCCTTCACCAAATGTGATGCAAATGCTATGACCTGTTCTTTACCCTCATGCATCTGTGTTAAAACTGCTCCCAAACCAACATTACTCGCAACCGTCATTATCACTGTGCATCTTCCCTGCACATAATTCTTTAGTGCTGGTGCAGTTTTCAAAGCATTCTTGATGTATAAAAATTCTTCATCACATTCTTGACTCCAAACAAGTTTTCTGTTTGTTTTTATCATATCTCTAAGTATCAGTGTGTGATCTGAGAAAACTCGCACAAACTTCGAGTTGTATTCGGCCATGCCCAAACATTTTCTTAGCTGTTCTTTGCATGTGGGAGTGGCCATATCCTCAATTGCAGTTGTCAACTCTGCTTTTGGTGTGATACCATCCTTTGATGTAACGTGCCCTAAATACTCAATTTCTTTTCTGTTAATCTTCGACTTCTCCTGAGCATCATCCCTACATTATACAGCTTGTTAAACACTTTCTCCAATCTTCTGTTATGCTCTTCTTCAGTATCAGCATATATAAGAATATCATCTTGAAAGAAAATGACACCTTCATCATCATTGAATATCCGATACATTATCTTCTGGAACACTGAGGCCGCAGATACTAATCCAAAGGGCATCCTCCGATATTGATATAAACCCTCCGGAGTGATAAAAGCGGTCAGATGTCTTGACTCCTTATGCAGCTTTACTTGATGATATGCAGCAGTGAGATCCAATGTAGAGAACACCTTGGCAGACCCCATAGTTGAAAGTAGTTCTTGAATATTGGGTAGCGGATGTCTCTCTGGAACAATACATTTAGTAAGCTCTCTCAGATCGATGCATAGCCGTCCTTTTCCTGAGCTCTTCCTCGCGATTACGAGTGGCGACACCCACTCTGAAGCATTAATTCTTTCTATTATCACTTCGTCTTCCAGCTTGCTCAGTTCCTTTTTAACTTCTTCCCTCATAGCTATTGGCACATTTCTTAACTTCTGTGCTACGGGCCTGCACCCTTGCTTCATTTGAATACGGTGTGTGAAGCCTTTACACATCCAATTTCATCTTTAAAAATCTCCATTCTCATTTTTCCTTTGTCCATCCCAGCCGAGTCCACCACGTATACTGATTCTTCCGTGCTGGCATCCAGCCGTACCTTGAGTAAACTCTGGCTTGTCCAACTCAGTAATGGTGATGCTCCCTTCTTTGAGACATACACCCTTCCTACTGCTGATCTGTCTTTAAAAACCAACCTAGCCTTGAACCAACCTATAATATAAATGTTTGTGCCTCCATAGGCTCTGGGATTAATGTCCACTTCATGTAACCACTCTTCCACACAACTTCTGGTAAACGTGTATACTTGGCCCCTGAGTCTGCCATCATCTTGATCGGTTTTCCATTCACCATAATGATTGTCTTTGTGCTATTCAAAACTTCCTCCTCATTAACACCACCGATTGCCGACACACATACCTCCCCTTCATCACTTCCTTCATTCACAATCCAATTCATGCTATTTCCTCTGATTCTGCAGCACCTGGCCAGGTGGCCTCTCCCATTGCAATTTATACAGATTATTCATAAAGCAGGACAGTCAGGACTATTGGCAAAATGTGACGGACTATCACATCTGAAGCATGTTCTGCCGCAGCCTCTCCCTCGTTGGCTGCTTTGACCTTGGTAAAACTCTATACTATATCCTCGATTGTAACCACGCCCTCTCATGGTTTCTCTTGAATCTCGATTTTCTCCACTGTACCTTGGAAACATGGGAACTCACATCATTCTTTCTCCTTACGCTGGGATTAACATTGCTTACATTCGCTACAATATCCTCTTGTGCAGTTTGTAGCACATTGACAGATGACTCTGACTTAACTGAAACTTCCTTCACCCTGTCTTCCAGAGTCTTAACACATTTCTCTGTATGCTCTACCTCCTTGGCAATTCGTAGAACTACATCTAAGGGTGGATCATCTTCAGCCCATAACTTTTCACGAACCTTGGCACTACTACATTCTAGCATGAACTGATCCCTTATTCTCTCTTCCAGCTGCTGACCAAACTTGCACGTTCTGGCCAATTTCCTAAGCGCCGTTATATAGTCTTCAACACTCTCCCCTGCTTCTTGTGTCTTCTTTCCAAACTTATATCGCTCAAGAATAGTACTCACTTTCTTTTCACAATGTTTGTTCATTTTCACTATACACTTTTCATACCCGTTCATATCCCCACATTCTGCAGCCGCGAGATCAGGCAGATCCTCATATTTCTCTTGGCCAGCTGCACCCAGACAGTGCAACAACAACGACCTTTTCCTTTCAACACAAATTTGTGCCACGCAACACATTTGCATAATGTTCAAACATTTTCAACCACCTTTTCCATGGCAACGTGGGCTCCCCTACTTCAGGTAAAAACATGGCTGGTGGTGGTACACTGTGTATAGACATGTCTCTGTGTCTGTCTCCAGCCCCACTAAAATTGACCGTTTTGATAAATCATCACTTTAGTTACTATAATGTCACTGCTTGACTTTCCTTACTTTTACACTGTAGTATTGTATTTACTTTTCTTGCTTCCTGACTGTAATTTCACACTATTTTATTTCTCTCACTGTTTTTCTGTATGTACTGTGTGGCAGGCTCCTTTATTTGTAAATGCCCAAACTTGGGAGAGAGTAAGAAAGCACAAAAAATATCCACTGGGATGAGGAGGAGTAGGATCGCTTATGTGCCGGTTTATATAATTTTGCCTGACTTTTCAAAATGGCCTCGGCACGTTGCATGATGGCGTCACACAATGTAGGGGCCTTTCCTCTAACGCGGCTCACCGGATGCCTTTATCGACAATACGGCTTACTTATTCAACTTTGTAAATGTGCCGCTTAATGTTTTCAGCAGTCCGCTTTATTCACTCTGCATCAGAAATAGTCTGGGGCCCGCTCACGTGACGAAATGTTTCTGCCGTACAATGCTGCAGGTGGATTTCCTTCTCTCATTCACAATGCAGCAGCCACCGCTGTGTCAAAACCACTTGAAGTGACTCGATTCAGGAAGATATTGAAATTATATTTTATTTACTGAAGTTATAACTATAATAAAGGGGATATGAACAGCATAGCCACTGCGGCTTCTTCTTCCTCCTTCAATCCCCAACAACCTCCTCTCCGTTCCATTCCCTTCTCACGTTCCTATTCCAGAACGACCAACACAACATCACTGTCTATGCACGATACTACAAGTCTCAACAGTGCATTGCCTGGTGAAGACCACGACATATGCATTTGGGTAAAAGGATCAAAGATGAAAATTAATTAATAAGATAAACAAGAGGAATGAAAGAATCTGAACTACATTAGAGGTTATTCCATAAATCTCAGAAATGGACAGGGTTTCATATTTTGTCAGGAAAGAGATAAGAGTACTAGTAAGGATACATCAGGCAGTTAGTACATTGGCAGTGGCCACGGCGAGCATGAGTCACTGGCCCTCATTACGACCCTGGCGGAAAGCGACTGACCGGAGCGCCACAGCGTAAATAGCGTTTCCGCCATTGCACGAAGGAGCAAAGTGCGGCCCATTCCGACCCATCGGGCACGAGCACCACGGCATGGCGGAAGTGCAAAGTCTGCGATGGCGGAAATGACCCCAAAACGGCCCACACCGCCGCCGTACGGCGCCCTAGGTGCAATACCGCCACCCCTCTTAGCGGTCACCGCAGTGTGCGCCTACCGGAAAGTACGGTGGCCGGAAATATACGGAAACGGAAGTTAAAACATGGGCCCGGAACGGGAAACATCCCGGCGTACACCTATAAATACACTAAAACCACACAACCACTAAAATCACTACCCTGAAACACACCCCAACCCGTCAACCACCCTAGCGAAACCAAGAAAAATGGGAAAAGTAGCGAAGAAAGCGTGCGACCGCAAGCGGCAGGTCCACTTCTCCCGTGAGGAACTCACCGTGCTAACAGAGACCCTCCAGGAGAATGCTGCCGTCGTCTTCTCCACGCAAATGACCAGAACGGCACTTGCAAACAAGAAGGCCATATGGGCTCTGGTGGCACAGCGGGTAAGTGCGGTGGGGACCGCACCCCGCACCCCACAGCAATGCCGCAAGCGATGGGACGACCTGCGGATACGCGTCCGCAGCATACTCTCTGCCAACCGCAACATTGCCACAGCCACCGGGGGAGGTCCTGAATCACCCATCAAGTTGACCCCCTGGGAAGAAATCTGTGCCTCCACCATCGGAATGGAGAGTATAGAGGGAGTCGGAGGGATGGAGAAAGGAGTGCAGACATCCGAAGATTCAGGTAGGTGGGCCAGATAAAACAATGCCAAATCCACACAGTCCATCCATGTGAAGTACCATGCGTCCACATAGTGCAACAGAAACACATGTCCAGGAGAACGTCCACACACATCGGCCTGCAAGCGCACGTTAAAACCCACAATAAATACATAAATAATTAAAAACCCCTAATACACGCACTACACGTGCAGCAGGCACACCCTAACTGCAGGCTGCCAGACAACTGCACCCTCACTCCACACACAAATCAAAGCACCTCCAAGGCCCCGACCCAAATCACCCTCAGGTACCACCCCAATGCATGTGATACAATGCCATTCCAATTCCCACAGACCCATCAATAACCCTCGCCCTCCTTTACTCCACCACAGGGTCCGATCCAAACAACGAGCTACAGGACACCCCTACCAGCACACCTGCAAAGAGGGCCAAGACCAACGGCCAGAGACCCTCCACCTCAGCTGCACGCATCAAGACACGGCAGCAGCACAAATCAGGTGGCAGCACAGAGGAGGGAACATCAACAGGCACCCCAGCAGCCAGCATGCCCACAACACCACCACCACAGGTCCCCCCAATGGATGCCACAGAAGGCACTGCCTCTGGTGGCAGCAGCACCATAGGTGACACCCCATTGATGGCAGCATGCTCGGACACAGAAAACGGGGATGCCGAAGTCAGATCCATCCATGACCTGTCCCAATCCCCCTGTCTGTTCCATCCCGTACAACATGAGGATACCACGCAGGGGCACCCACCAGACGACGACTGGCCATCCCCCACAAGCCCTGTGGCAAGGCAACATGAGGACAACAGCCCCTCTGTGACACCCCCGCAAATGGCCATGGCCCAGCAGAGGCAACAGTCCCTCGACCAGTTGATCGAACAACAGCAGCAACTGGCCACACTCCTCAAGGACCATGCCGATGAATGTGGGGGCACTAAGGCAGACATAGAAACATCAACTGAGACACTTAGGGCAGAAATGGAGAGAGGTACAGAGACGCTAAGGGCACAAATTGAGAGAAGCACCGAGAGCCTGAGGGGGGAACTGCATGCGACGTCCAAAGACGTATGTGCCGAACTTGCCGCAGTGCGCCGTGTGCTCACTGAGCTCTCGCAAACCCTTAGGGACATGCATGGACGTGAGCAGGCAGACACATCATCCGTTGCAAGTTCCGTCCAGGGCAGCCCCCAAAGTAGATCTGGGAGGAACCTGCGCTCCACAGGCAGGGGTGCCCCTGATACCCGCAGAGGGGGCTTGCAATAGCGAGAGCCCACTTACAATGAGCATCTTTGGACACTGGTGTTCGGGGGCGAGGTAGGAGGGTGGAGGGGGTGTGTTGGGCTCACTTGGGTGGCGGGTCGATAGGGTGTTCAACATGATATCACATATGCCATAAAAAGTGCACGATCAACCAATGAGAAGTGTGGACATTGATCTTTGTGTACTAGGCCATCATAGGCGTACAGTCCATATTGTGCATGTCCCAGACACACGCAGTGCCACGAGTCCCGTGTCCATGTATCAGCCACCAGGCGTGAGTGCTAGAAGCATACATCAATGAGATGCTGACGAATGTCACGGGCCTCCGGTGCCTCGCAGACTCCATGAGGTGCTGCCACATCCCCACCCTCATCATGACCATCATCAGGTGCTTGCAGTTCTGCGTCAGGGGGCATGGGCACATTTCTACGTACGCACATGTTGTGTAGCATGACACATGCCATCACCATCTTTGCAACCTTCTCATGGCGGTACAGGAGTGCCCCGCCAGACCTGCTGAGGCAGCGGAAACGGGTCTTCAGTAGACCGAATGCCTGTTCAATGACTACACGGGTACGTGAGTGGGCATGGTTGTAGTCCTCCTCATGCTGGTCCCGTGGGTTCCGGACTGGTGTGAGGAGCCATCTCTTCAGTGGATATCCAGCATCACCTGTATGTGGACGAGAAACGTATGATGTGGAATGCCATTGATACGTACGCACCCCCCCCCCCCCTTCCTGGCAGGTCAATGCCAATTCACATACCCCACATCATCATGCATGTAATGAGACTCACCGAGTAGCCAGGATCTGTTCCCTGCGTGTCGCTCCATGTAGCGTGGTATTGTAGAGTTCCTCAAGACCATCGAATCATGGGTTGATCCAGGGAATCGGGCACAACAATGTGTAATGATCCTGTTGGAGTCACACACCATCTGTACATTCAGGGAATGAAATTGTTTTCGGTTGCGGTACTGGGCCTCCATGGCATGTGGGACGACCAATTCAACATGGGTGCAGTCGATGGCACCAATGCAACCCGGTATGCCGGCAAGTGCATGGAATCCCACTTTTGTGTTGGTTATTTCCTGCTCCGAGCGTGGTAGAGAGATGTAGTCGTCTGCGTGCTTCAGGAGGGCATCGAGCACTTGCAATAGTGTCCGTGAGAACAGTGGCTGTGAAATGCCATGCAAGTGCCCCACTGTGTGCTGGTAGGTGCCTGTGGCCAGGAAGTGGAGTACAGACACCACCTTCAGTAGGGGTGGGATGGCGGTTGGGCTATCTATCATGCTGACAAGGTCAGCCTGTGTCATGTCCACAATGGCGGTTATGGTGTCCCGGTCCAGACGGTAGAGGGTGTGGATCTGCTCATCAGTGAGGTTGAACGGATGTGCTCGGAGGCGTGGGATTGCGGGCTGCCTGCGTGGTGGTAGTGGCTGTGCTGGCAGCCCTTGCTGGCCCTGCCTTGGCCTCCTCCTCCTCCTGCGTCTCCTCCGTGCGGCTGGTTGTAGTTGGTGTTCGTCTTCTTCTTGGAGTCGGAGCGCTTGCAGTGCTATCAGGTCCCCCAGGGCCAACATCGCGAGTCCTGCCGGTAGCATTTCGGTGTGGTTGTGGGAGGAGACTGGATGTGCAATTTATGTGTTTTCAGGCTGTATGGCCTCCACCTGTGGTGATTGATTCCACCTGTGCAAACTGCTCTCCCCTTTGGCCGAGCACGTCCCGCGCACAACGCTGCAATTCGGGGAATTGTATCTTGCTATTGCAATCATGTATTTGTACCCGATGGCCGTGTAAGATTGGTTGATATGTTCATTCTGCTGTGGTCCCATTGTTTCACATACTATCTGTGCAGTCGCGAACTGACTTGTGAGGGGTCAGTGGAACGTAGTACTCGAGTAACGGTGGACCCTCATGCATCACTGCACCGAGGTTCAACGACGGGCGGGGCGTCCCATTCGTGGGTGAAGGCAGTTGCCATTTTCACACACAGCCGCACTCGATGGAATAATTAGTGATTTCAAACGGCCACAGATGCCTTTTCGACGTGATGTTGCAAATGAGGAATTCGAGGGGCGGCGCTTTCGGTTTCCAGCTAGCGGCGAGGAGATGCCCACAGGTCTGACTGCAAATGTAACGTTCTATTGTTCTATGTCCTTGAGACAGGGCCCATGGCGAGGGAGCAATGATTGATATGAATAGTTTGGGATGCGCAATAGCTACGTGGGCGATGAGGCCGTCCGTTCCCAAAAACATGTTACTTCACAACACTGGAATTACGGGCTGGGGCACTGTGGATTTAGCAGGCTGCATAACGCACGGACTCAATGGATGTTTCTAATGTTATGTGAGTAATTATTCAGGCATTTTGATTCCGGGATGAGGGAATGATGGATGGATGCATGGGCAGGTGATTTGATACAGAGTTTGCCATGTACAGGGCTTCTTGGGATCTATCCGCCTCCCCTACGCTATGTGATGCAGGGCTGCCATTGTGGGACCATCGTCCATCTGGCCTTGTTGAGCCCTCCCTGTCTCGAGGCGCCCTCAAACACTTGTGTCCATGCACGTTAACATTCCCATCTGATGGAATCTGTTTTGACAGACGCATGCACAGGTACACTCGTTTGTGATGGTGTTTGCACCTCGATATAGATGGTTATGAGTCGCAAGTGGTTTTGGGGTGGTGATGATCCTTTTGGTTGGGCTAGCATGCATATGGCTGTGGATTTCGTGTGATCATTGAAGTGAGTAGTTGGAATGTAGTTCTGATGGCCATTCTGTTCTTTTTCTTTTCTTTTGGTTGACAGGTATCTCCTCCCCTTTTGCCACTGCCATCTGTATGCCACTCCTGCAGATGGATTTTACTCCCGACACCTGCTGCTTCGTGTTAATCAGTGGAGCAGCATTATGATCTTATGGGACGATCGCCAATGGCCCACATGCCCTTACGCAGTACTGGTGGCTCGGAGCAACATTTCGGCCTTTCAGCTGGACTAGTGCCTCCCCATTGGGACGGGCCTGCGGTTCTGTGCGCTTCCATGTTGCCTTTTCGTACGTGATTGTGGCTCTGTGTACCATGGGGGAACAGGGCGACACACAGGTAGTGGCTGGTCATTTCTTGCGGAAGCAGCCCACAATGGTGATTGGTGTTTTGGAGTTCATGGCCTGATGGCTGTATGGGCTTGGTGATTTTGATGTGCATTAAATTTCTATTCGGATTTGGCCCGGGTAGCGTTTTTCTTTGCAAGTGATGTGGCATATGCCAATTTGGGGGGCGATGTATTGTGAGGAAATCTGCATCGGGTTCCGGCTTCGGGGTTTAGTTGCGTGGTACTGTACTGGCCGCGTTTGCCTACGAAGCCCAGTGAGGTCAGGGATGGGGGCTGCCAATATGACAGTTTGAATGTTGTCATGCTCAGGGGCGGGGGATTGGGTTTTGTGTGACAGATGCCGGTCAGCCAGGTGGACTGGTGGAATGATGTGATTTTCGGAATATTGCTGGTCACAGGTGCCTGTGTTTGCGTGCGTTTCTTGGTGGGGGACTGTGGTCATGTCCATTGGGATGGCTTCTGTATTCGTGCCATCTGTGCCCTGCAGCTCCCATTGGCCCCTGTTGTATTTCTTTTGTTCGTTGGCATGCATGGGTGACTTGTACATTTCAATGGTTGCATTGTGGCTTCATTGCACCTACGGGGAGTTGTACTTTGTGGGCAGGGAGCGGTGTACAGGCACTCAGTGGGGCCGTTTACGGTTGATTCGCGATGCCGTACTTCTCGCCATGGCGGAATGGTACATTACGCCATGCCTGATGGCGTTAGGTGCATGTCCGCTAGGGTCGGAATTGGCGTACCGTTGCACCATGGTGGTGTTTGCGGTTTGGCATGGCGCGCGCGCGCGTGCTTGGTGCAGTTAGCGTTGGCGTTCACTACGGTGTCGCTAATGGCTTCGTACTTTGCGGTGACGGGTCATAGTCGCACCGAGCGCTATTCGATGGCGGTATTGCATTTCCGCCATCGTTTTTCAATTTCCGCCAGGGTCGTAATGAGGGCCACTGTAATAAATCTGGCCTAATCATGAGCTTGGACGGGTGCCTTGGTAAATTGTCAAGACATCAGATTTCAAGGAAATATCAAGGCGCAGAAAGTAACAAAGAACAGTACCATCTGGAAGACCTCAACATTCTGGTAAGTGAAAACAATAGTCAGATGATTAGCTCTTACGGGAGCTATGTACTCATAGGAATGAATAATAAGTGATGAAAGAAATCCAAACTTTAAATGCTCTACCAAGCAACTGTCCTAGGCCTCCAACTGTGAATGAACTTGAATACGGAAGTCGTGGATAAGGTATCCATTCATCTTTCTAAAGAGTTAAAAGAGAACATGAAGATAGAGTATCCACAGTGGAGAAAGCAAGTCACACTGTTTAGATGTATTGTCAGCCATCTTGACCAATGTATGTAGACATTTGAGTGTCTATTACATAATGTTCTGCAAGTAATCCAATGTGTTTCTATTATTATGATCTAGATAGGTAGAGGGCAGACTTCAATTGTGGGTGCACTTGCTGCTCATCCAGACCCTACACACGGCTCTTATGCTAGGAAAGGGGAACACTTTTGGTATTGAAGAAGCACAGAATGAAGTGTGCTAGTCTGGTCGTGTGTCTGAGTAGGAGGCCCATACCACCCACAAAAGATCTGCAGTCCTTGACCCCTCCTTTATTTTAGTGTTACAATTTCACATCGATCAAAGCACCCCTTCAGCAGATTGCAATTATTAGGCAAGCCCAGGGGTGGTTTGTAACTAGTACATCTTGGAAGGATGCTCTGGCACATTTCTCATAACTCGAAAAGCGATGGTGCTGCAGAGGAAGAGTACATTTGCACATCATTTTTCTTAATGAAAGTGGCCGTAACAAATAGGCTTACACACCAAGGGACTGAAGTTGTTTGTGCGACTGGCGTGTCGTCTGCCTTAGTAATGGTGCTTACTGAATATAAGCGGCAGGACAACCAAATACAATAACCGCAAGCCCATGTGCTCTCTGGAAGTTGACAAGGAATCAGTTGAGATTATGGCTGACTCAGGTTCAGACCTCACAACAATCCCACAGGCCACATACAGAGAAATCTGTGGAGACAAGCAACCACTCATAAGGGCACCCATGAAACCAACCACATATGGCGGTGGGACACTACAGCAACTTGAGTGCAGGAAGAGTTCACTCAAGTTCAAAACCGAACGACTACAGGTAAAGTGTGCATAACAGAAAAAGTTGACAGAGTGCTATGATGGCCAGACCAAGTCAAACAAAACAAAATATTGGACCCCAATACACAGGAACAAGTCATGTCAATCAGATGCAGCACTCTAAGACACAAGGCCATATTAAGAAATGGGTGGTGCATTAAATAAGTGGTGGTTACACGAATACTCCCACTTTCCCTGCACTGCTAAATTGAGAGTTTCGTCAGTGAAACTCGGTGGAAACCGCCTGGTTTAGTGTGGATGGAATTTCCTCCATATAAAATATGACCACAGGTGGTAATACCATCTGCGGTAATACTGCATGTGGTAATATCACATTATCCTATTGGACTCCAAACATGGGGAATAACTGAAGAAGTCGCATGACTCTAATTCATGCAGATCTTTAGACCGCATGAGTAAAGGGAATTTCATTTGGCGGTATACCTCGATATCAGTGGCAGTAAAACCATAAGTGTCTCTAAAGGGCATCCTGGAAGCGTCATAACGCATTGACAAAGGAAAACATAATTCATTCACGGAAAGGGCTGAGCATTATGCCAAGTGTTTCCCGAACTTCTCTACAAAGACAGAGGAGCTCATATTCGAAGTCCTCAGAGGGTGCATGGAGGGGCTAAAGACAGACGCAGGTTGCCTCAGCCTTAACGCCTCCATTCACGGTCTATGGGATTTTAATTGTTTTTGAAGGCAGAGGGCAGGAGTGTAAAGCGAAACAGAGGTTAGCTTTCCACCTTCCGATTGGCCTCATCCTTAAAAAAGAACTTAGTTTCGTGACATTCTGGGGTAGGGTCTCTGAGGCCATAGAAGACATAGTACACATTCCATCTTCACTGGCTCCACTCAAGTACCTGTTTGGAGATATTGGCAAGACCGCTGAGACTACAAGAAGGTTGTTTAATGTTGCATGTGCTGTTGCGAAAAATGCACATTGAAATGCTGGAAGTCTAAGAATGCACCCAGCTTAACGACTGGTTATACGAATTAACCTATGTTAATGAACATGAAGAGAAATATGTTCTTTCTGTACCCCTGACATGCCGCCCTAAGGACATTTGGGCTCCATTTTGGAAGTAATTGTGCGACATTAATTCTGACATAGATAGTACCTGAACTCAAGCCGGTATTCATTTGAAGATGTTATAGATGTTGATCACCTATGGAAGTGTTGTACACTGCATGTCTATGACTGTGAATACGGTTGCTTAAGATATGACCATTGAATAAATAAAGTAAAAAAAAAAGAACTCGGGTTTCACGCCAACATGAGTTTATCATGCTTGAGTGAAACCAATGAGGAAACTGCATGCTTTTTACACCAGTAAAAAAGCAGGCGTTTCTATAGGGAATCTTTGTGCGCATGGCAGGCAGCGATTGCTCTATTTGCACTGATGAGTGCAAATAGAGAAGTGCAAAGAAGCTTCCGCACTTAGGAGTACAAATAGAGAAGTGTAAAGAGGCTTCCGCAGTGAGGAGTACAAATAGAGAAGTGTAAAGGGGCTTCCGCAGTGAGGAGTACAAATAGAGAAGTGTAAAGAGGCTTCCGCACTTAGGAGTACAAATAGAGAAGTGTAAACAGGCTTCTGCACTGAGGAGTACAAATAGAGAAGTGTAAAGAGGCTTCCGCACTGAGGAGTACAAATAGAGAAGTGTAAACAGGCTTCCGCACTGAGGAGTACAAATAGGGAAGTGTAAAGAGGCTTCCGCCATCTCTTTACAGTTCTCATTTGCACTGGCAGTGCAAATAATGAAAATTGCCTGGAGGGGACCTGTTTGCCCATGAGTGTAAATGTAAAGTGTACCCTCCTGGGAATTTACATTTTAATAGGAAATGAGCTCCGAGGCATATGCAAGATCTCCTGAGCAATGGCGTACAGTACACTACAAATGGAGAGAACCATGTCAACAGACATTAAATCTGATAAAAGTTGACTTTGGCATGATTCTGGAAGAGAAACTATGAGAATGGTAGTTGCCAGTATGGACGGACTCGGCGCAGCTTTCTTACAAAAAAAGGCAATAAGAAATAAACATAGTTGCATTCACATCAAAGCAACTCAGTGAAACTGAGGGACATTAATCAGTCATTGAGATGGGGAAAGCGGTATTCACTTGGCAGTCAATTATTTCCCACAATACTTGTGGGCCCCGAAATTCAGACTGTGAACGAACCACACCCATCTAGTGCACTTCCTAGTACCAAGAAGCACAGTCACGCCACGCCACACCTAGCAAGACTAGTGTCCAAACTGCAGGAGTAAAGTCATAAAACATATCCCAAGATGGCATAAATGATGAGCAGACTGTCCCGTTTACCCATAGGCACAGAAAAGGGAGTGGTGTTACTTAAGGATGAACTCAAAGCAGCTTCACTCAGACAAAAGTGACTGTCAAGGAGAAGCAATAACTAAGGATGAGTGGGAAGCGAAAGATCAGCAGGTTGAATCCCTAAACAGAGTAAAAACATACACACTGAGCAGGTGACTGGAAGAAGGGATCCTGGTACTAGACATATGATGTTACAGGAAAGTGTCAACTGAAATATATTCATATGTTCCATCCTCATGAGGGCCACACGCATAATTTCCCCAGCAGATCTGAGCCCAAGGCTCATCGACTTTTGGGGATGCACAGCTATGCCATGAAACGACAGGTAGGGGAAAGGTATTAGTGGTTAAGAATGGATGCAGACTGTTTCATTTGCACGTATTCTTAAATCAGCAGAAACCTCTTTCACACTAAACTCATACCACAAGAAATTGTTGGATTTGGTATTGTCGTCTGCAATTACCACCATAACGTCTAACTGTAAATTTGCTAATGCTATTTCTGTCCATACTTGGAGGGCGTGTGCAATCTTTCTCAAAAGAGGCGTTGACTACAAGCTTAATCAATTTGCATATGATTCCTCCAATGTTTGGAATCCTGATAGCTATAGCTCAGATGAATTAGACATAAATAGGGCACCTCTTGACATTTAAATATGGATTAATGTCTCTTTGTATTTGCCTTGGCCTGTACTTAATTATGAATTTGTGTAACTGATTATGCATAATCTGTTTCTTCTTTGTAATATGAATTGTGGTCATTTTAATTGTGTTTGAACAGAAAAAATAAAGAATGGATGTGGATATTCAGAGGCAGAAAAAGATCACAAACATGCAAAGACAGTGACAAAAGACTAACCACTAGAATGGCACTACTGCCACCCAAAGAGTGGGATCACGAAAAAGTGGCATAAGGTGGTCTAGACTTTATCAGTCTTGTGGAATTCATGGCACCCAGCGAGAACTATGACATTGCAATGGTAGACTACTCATCAACGTGAATGGAAATCAAATTTTCAGAGGACATCCCCACCAGAACCATTAAATTTCGCTCTGAAAATACTTTTCAGAAGAGAGGAAAAATCAAGCCAGAATTGTAACAGACAATGACGTGCTTCTGAAAAGATATAAGAACACTTGCAGAAGGCCTATATACAACATTGCAAATCAGCCCTGTTCTACCCACAAGGAAACAGTCAAGTGTAAAGAGCCCACAAATGCATGAAGGAAACATTGAAAGCAGCAGTAATAAGAGGGTCAGACTACAGAGAGGATGTTTACAAAGCCTTCGAAGAGCAGAGAGTCACACCCAACAGCATCACAGGAGTCTATGGGCCTCATTACACGGACGGCAGTAAGGGTTAACGGTCACCGTTAATGGCAACGGTGACCGTTAACCCTTACCGCCGTACTACGAGGTCCCTTAGCGTTTAGGTGCTTTAACGCCTGCTTTTTGCAGGCGTTAAAAACCAACCCGCTAAGGGACCTCGGAGCTAATTACGGCACCGCAAAATTGCGGTGCCGTAATTAGCGCCTTCCCCATTCCCATAGAGCCCTATGGGGCAGAAATGGGAATGGGGAAGGGCAATGGCGGAAGGGGGATTTACCGCCCCACCAACCTTGGAATGGGGCGGTAAATCCCCTTTCCACCAAGGCGGTGCCGGTAATTTACCGGCATGGTCCAGGGTGCTAATAGCACCCTGGATCACCGCCTTCCGTGTAATGAGGCCCTATGTATTCTCTCTGATGAGCAGAAGATCTGCAAACATGTCCCACTCACTATGATGGGTAATCTAACAAAGCCAAAAAGATGAGGCTGGACCAAAACAAATAGAGCAGCAAGTGCCAAAGGAATTATACAATGTGCCAGGAAGTCGACAACACTCCACAACATGAAGCCCAAAGACTGGGTAAGAATGAATTTACCACACAATGACAGGCTCACCCAATCAAAATACAGTACATCAGTACAAGTTTGTAATGCTGTGAAATATATAAAGATAATAGATGGGAGGACTTGGAACATGGAGACGGTACATTTGTATCAAAGATAAGCCTGAGAAGGAGAACATGAAAGGGAATTTTGTCATGAGAAACAGGGGACCTGCTTAGATGCAACACCATCAACGAGGAGCTATAGCAATGAGTGTGATGAAAACTTTAGTGAAAGTAACAGCCAGGAATAGTCTGGAACCCCCTAAACAATAGTGTAGGAGACATCCCAATCTGACCCTGCTTTTCAACAAGAGTACGTAAAACCACAGAGAGTGAAAAGACTGCCAAACGTGAAGACTATCATTAACAGACCCCTTTTTCCTAAGGAAAGCGGATTATTTGGCATCTCCTTTAAATTATCTGGGGTGCACCTCGTCCCGCCTATTCGTCATCCCTGGGAGAGTGCGCCATGAGCAGTGCTCAGGACAAGAAGAAAGCGAGAACCTGAGAGAAAAAGGTGCTACCATCAACGTTCCACCTACCATTCTAAGCTGTGAGCTTAGTACAACTTTCATGCAGCAAACTTTAGTGACTTAGGCTCAATTTACATGTCTTTGCAACACTGGAAGAGACCTCATAGAAAATGTAATCAGAGAGTGACATCTGGCTTTAATATTCAAGGGAAACAGGGCAGTTACACCACAAGAAATTGCCATACATTAGCCTCAACACGTGTAACATGGCGACAAGCAATCTAACAATGGTCACATTCATTATTATTATAAATGGAGCAACACCATGAGTGAGTTTTTTTTTTTAAATAGTGTCTAGGATTCCAATATGGCTGCCGACACCAGATAGACGTGTATCAACGGCACTCCGGAGCCCCTCAGCCTGATCAAGCGGATCCACCACCCCAGTCAGGCTACCGTGAGGCGGAAAAAAAGAGTACAGCCCCTGCACCTGGAGAGACCCCCGGACTGAACTCCAGAGAGCCGCCGGAAAGGAATCAAGCGAAGATACGCAGGGAGCAGAAGAGGCCCGGAGGAAGAGAGACAAGCAACGGGGCAACAAACTACACGCCCAGTCGAGGATACCGGCTGGCGCAGCACAGAGACATGACCTGACGCCCACCAAGAATGCAAGAAGAAGAGGGAGTGAACCGGGAATCTACAACGGAACGTGGCGAACCCCCGCACACCAGGGCGTATGCCGTCTAGGACAGGAACCCGCCGGACCTGAGGGACACGCGTCGCCAAGGAAGGAAGAGAAGGAACCCACCTAGAGAGGAGAAAGGACGGCCCGACATCGGTACGAGCACGTCCAAGGAAGAGGCGAGGACCGGAGGGGCAGGGAGAAGCCTCCGACCGCGTATATCGGCCTCAAGGCAGCCCGCCTGAAACATAGACAGAGGAGAGAAGCCCAGAACCAGAAGACGAGGAGGCACGGAGAGCCGGCCAGCTACATTTGAGCCAAGGTGAGCCTCAGAAGCCATTAAGAGAGGGGAGCCCCCGGAGACACCACCCCAGGAAATACACACCCGCAGGGCGTCCTTCCTGCACACACAAAACCGGGCGAGGGAGGATCCCGCAACTGGGGGAGGCCCGCTAGGAGGAACGGAACAAAGGGGGACTTGGCACTCCCCCCAACGGAAGACACCGGGCAACCACAAGTGTCCCCCACTCTCGGCCAGAAGGGGACCACACACGAGAGACCCCCAAGCCCGCGACAAAGGGGAAAGCGAGGACAAGTGGAAAAGGCGAAAAGGCGGCACCATTAATAGAACGACAGTCTGTCGCAAGAGGGCCCTTACTGCCATAAGTTTGGGCAAATAAAGAGCAGTTAGATAAATAATCACTAGAATAAGCCCCCAGCAAAAGCAGCACATACATGGTGTGTGAAAGCAGACCTGAGAACAAAACTAACACACCAGAAGGCATCAAGTGCCCTGGATTGGGAGGCCACCCAGGATGGAGTGGAGAAAAAGAACCCACACCCCAGGCAAATTGATATATACTCCTTAAACATACGGAAGCAAGCCTGAACCCAGGAAAAAAGAGTCAGACAGAGGAACATAGGCCAAGGCCAAGGCCTAGCCACAAACACAAGGACAAATAACGAACAACACCCTACCAAGGCCCCAGGGCCTCATAGCCATGGCTGCAAAAAATAAGAGCAGATCCAACAAAAGCGGGCTGCCACAGGTAGACACCTCTGGCCCTCTCATAACAATGTGGGCAAGCAAAGAAACCAGCGAGAAGCACAGGGGACACCAAGAAGGGATCACAGGACAGGGCCAACACGAACACCTAGATCTGGCAACACAAATTTCCCACCAAGACCTACACGGGGAAATGCTCTCTCTGAAAACCATGCTGGCAAGGACATTTCAGGACCAATTTCAGTTAATAAGAACGGATATAAATCTGGCGGTGGCCGAAATAAAGCAGGAGGTAGGTCAGCTGGGGGGAGAGGACTGACCTCATGAGAAAGGCCTACAGGAGGTGGGCAGAGAAACATTGGAGAACAGCGAGGCTATCGAGAGACTGGATATGGCAACGCAGAATCTAGAAATCAGAATGGAAGACTTGGAAAATCGGTCCCGAAGGATCAACTTCAAACTGAAGTTATTGTCAGAAATGGTGCTCGATAGAGACCTGAAAGAGACAATCCAGGAAATATACACAGATCTGCTGGGAGAGGCCCCCAGAGACAAGATAGAGCTGGATAGAGTTCACAGGTTTGGCCGCCTCAACAAGAACCAAAACGGAAGACCAAGGGACGTGCTGGCCGCATTCACGAGATATGCTCAAAAAGAGGCAGCTAGGCAGAAAGAGCCAATATTATATAATGGTGAACGGATTGAACTGCACCAGGACCTATCCAACAGCACCCTTCTTAAACGATGGCAAATGGGTCCAGTAATCGCAAAACTCAAAGAGCAAGGGATCAAGTACAAGTGGACCTTTCCATTCGGGCTGCTATTTGAGTGGGCCGGAATGCAGAAGCGGATAACTACACCGCAGAGAGGGCGGACATTCTGCACATCGAACTAGAACAGGACCAAGGGACGGCCAGACCAGAGAAATTGCCGGGAACAGAAAATGGAACAGGACCCAGGCCGTAGGAATGGACAGTCGTGGGAGAGGGGAGAAGGAGAAGGCCAGCACCATGGGGGCTCACCTGGAAGGGAAGGGGCAAAGATACAGCTGTGGCAGAGAGAGCCAAGACAGATGGGGACTAACCCGGAGTGAGTACATGGAAAACGGGGTGGTGGACAGAAAGGTATACAAAGAGGGTAAGAGGAGTGAGGAGCAGACATCTTGGGATTAGCAAAGGCGAAGACGCCAGAAGAGGGGAGGGTGGGGAGACCCGAAAACAGAGTCTTCAGGGATAGGAAGGGGGGATAGGGGAGTAGGTAGGTAGGGGAGGTGCAAGGGTGCCACTCAGGAAATAAAGCAGACAAAGAAAACGAGAGCCTGAGTCCAGGTTCAAGAGAATGGATGCAGGGAAACAGAGGGGGAGACACACAGAGCAGGGGAGAGCGAGGAATCAATATTCAAGTGGGTAACCCATAATGTTCGGGGTCTCAATTCCCTGCTGAAGAGGAAAAAACTTGAGCTTTTCACAAGAAGAGAAAAGCCTGACTTTGTGGGGATACAAGAAACACACCTACTGCACAAGGACCAGAACCGACTGAAGTTAAAGGGATTCCACCAAATACTCCAGGCATCAGAGATGACAAAAGCGGGAGGGGTGGCACTGGCAATCAGAAACACAGTGAACTTCAGGGTAGAAGAAACAACTAGGGACAAAAAAGGCAGATATATAATTGTAAAAGGCAGAATGGGAGAAGTGATATACACGAAAGCGGTTATTTACGCTCCCAACTCAGAACAGGAAGCCTTCCTGCACGGCATCTTAGGAAAACTGGAGGACCATGCAATGGGCCAAATGATCATAATGGGCGACCTGAACATAGCCTGGGATAGAGCTAGAGGCAGATCAGGAAACAAACGCACAGGAGGGGGAGCAGTTGCCTCGGCAGAGTTGTAAGACAGAATGTCAGGCATGCGTCTGAGAGACGTATGGAGGGAACTCAAAGGGAGCGGGGAGGGCTATACCTTCCTCTCAGAGGTTCACGGGTCACAATCAAGAATAGACTACATATGGGTCTCAGCGAACCTGGTGGGAAGGGTTAAGGAAATAGAGGTGGGCCCCATGGGAATAGTGGACCTTAAAATAGTATCAATGCAACTGGAATTGGGAAACAGGGAGAGGGGGGTATGGGGTTGGAAATACCTGGATTCCCTGATGAGGGATCCCGTAATCAGAGATGAAATGGAGGGAAAGATGAGAGATTTTTTCGAGAATAACAAAAGGGGGGATACGGGGGAAGACACCAGGTGGGATGCGTTTAAAGCCACATTGAGGGGGGAAATCATAGCAGCCAAAGCACAGAGGGACAAGCAACTCCAGGCCCTGGAGATACAGTTGGAAGCAGAAGTGGAGGGAGCAAGGAAAAATGTGGCAGAGATACCCAATAGAAACAACCAGAGGGAATATGGAAGGGCAATTGGCCAATTAGGGGTCCTACAGACCAAAAAAGCAAAGGGGGCCCTGCTATTTGTAAGACAAAAATACTATGTAAAAGCGAATAAGGCTGACGTTCTACTAGCATGCCTCCTACGAGGGGCAAAATCGAGGAACGTAATCACAGCCTTAAAAACAGAAACAGGAGAGAGAGCCACACGAACAGAAGACATCTGAGAAATTATGGCCAAATTCTACGAGACTCTATATGCATCACAGAACCCCCAAGCCCAGGCCCAAAGGAGTACCTGGAAAAGGTCACGCTACACAAAATAAGTAGGGAAGCCCAGGACAATATACACCAACAGATAACAGAGGACGAGGTGAGGGGAGTCATTGGGAAACTGCCCTTGGTAAGGCTCCAGGCCCAGACGGCTATACAGCATTATTTTATAAAACCTTCTCAGGGATATTGGTGCCACAACTGACCCATCTCTTCAACTCCTTTAAGGATAAAGGACAAATAGCCCCATCCGTGCAAGAAGCCAAAATAACCCTGATTCTGAAACCAGATAAGGATACCATGGAAAGGTCGTCCTATAGACCAATAGCGCTCATTAATGTGAACGCTAAAATCTACACAATCTTAGCAAACAGACTAGATGGGCTCCTTCCAGACCTGATACATCAGGATCAGGCAGGATTTATTAAAGGCAGACAAATGGCAGATAATATAAGGAGGGTGGCGCATCTACTAGGAAAAAGTGGAAAAAACATACACTCTGGCGATCTTACTATCATTAGACGCAGAAAAAGTATTTGACCGGGTGGAGTGGTAAATTCTATTTAAGATCATGAAAAGGATGGGGCTCAGAGGCACCGATTTACAAATGGTAAAGGCAAATTACGAGGGCCCCCAAGCACAGGTAGTAGTGAACAGAACGGCATCGCACCCATTCAAATTACAAAGAGGCACTATACAGCGCTGTCCCCTATCCCCGCTCCTATACGCAATGTATCTAGAACCCTTACTCCAGGCAATACGAGAGGCAGATGACATTCAGGGTATTCCATTTGGGGGCAAACAACACAAGGTGGCGGCATTTGCCGATAATATGCTGCTCACCCTTACCAATCCCTCTGAGTCAAGCAGAGCGAGCAGGACACTACTCGAGGAATTTGGGGAGGCGGCGGGGTTACGTATTAATATGGGCAAATCCTAGTTAATGAACCTGACACTGGGGAAAGAGGTGAGAGATGAGCTCAAAGGGTCAACGCCATTTGCATGGCGGCCTGGGGGATCACATATTTGGGAGTTAGGATAACCCCGACACTCACAGGGTGGTATACGGCGAATTACCCTCCCCTCTTGAAAGTTATTAAGAAGGACCTCCTTAGGTGGCGAAATCTCCGGATCTCCTGGTTCGGGAGATTGGCAGCAATAAAAATAGTCATACTACCACGGATGCTTTACCTGTTCCAGGCTATCCCCCAAGCAGTCCCAGCAAGCTTCTTCAGGGAACTCCAAACCCTAACAAATGTCTCCCCTCTTGAAAGTTATTAATAAGGACCTCCTTAGGTGGAGAAATCTGTGGATCTCCTGGTTCGGGAGATTGGCAGCAATAAAAATGGTCATACTACCACGGATGCTTAACCTGTTCCAGGCTAACCCCCAAGCAGTCCCAGCAAGCTTCTTCAGGGAACTCCGAACCCTAACAAATGAGTTCATATGCAAGGGAAAAAGAGCAAGGATTAGTGGCCAGCAACTCACAGCCCCGAAGAAAGAAGGGGGACTAGCACTTCCCAATTTCTGACAATACTATGAAGCAACCCAGGTAGGGGTAATAAGGGAATGGCTCCACGAGGGGGAAGAGAAACATTGGGTCAAAATGGACAGGGCGGTAACAAAGCATGACTTAAGGGAGGTTTTATGGCTACCAAAACAACACAGACCAATGCACATGCATGAAAGCTCTATTACCAAACTGGTTGTGGATAATTGGGATAGGCTGGTGAAACAAAGGGAAATCACTACATTCCCGTCCCCCTTCACACCCATATTTAACAACGGAGACGTCACGCCAGGGAAAGAGAGGGGTGCTTTTAAGAAATGGCAGGATGGGGGCTGTCAGAGGATGCGAGACATGTTTATAGGAAAGGAGGTAGTCGCCTTCACAGACTGTAAAAGAGGCTTTGGCCCAGGGGAGAGGGAGAGGCTACGATACTCCCAACTACGCCACTGGCTCCTACATCCAATAAACAAAGAAGCGGCCACCAGCCGGCCGACCCCTTTTGAGAAATTCCTGATGACAAATGGCGGCTCCAAGGGGTTGATCTCCCAACTATACAAGATACTAGATGAGGCTACGCCTAGGCAAAACCGGGCTTACATGGGCAGATTGGAACAAATTCTGGGAAGGGACATTGAGAAGAAGGAATGGGGGAAGATATGGAAACAAAAATCCCCAAGTTAGCGAGAGCCACTCAAACTCAAGAGGCCTGGTATAAAATACTCTACGGGTGGCATTACACACCAGCCAGACTACACAGGATATACCCAGGGACATTGGGGGACTGTTGGAGAGGGTGTGGGAAAGAGGGCACAGCTGAACATATATGGTGGAGATGCCCTAAAATAAAACCCTTCTGGAAGGAAATTGAACAAGTGCAGGAACAGTCTTTTGGAACAGGGGGAAGTAGGCCCCCGGAATAGACTCTCTTGGGCCTTAAGAGTGCGGAGGCAGCGGGGGAACCTAGAGCCAGAGAAAGAGCATGAGCGATGCTCTCTATAGCGGGAAGGACAATTATCGCACAGAAATGGAAAAGCTCGATCATACCAATGGTTCCAGGAATGGTTGCGCAAAATGTGGGAGATAGTCGCAAAGGAATGGGCTAAATACGCCATGAGCGATACGCTGCAGAACTTCGCAAGTGATTGGGGGGAAATCTTAACCTTTCTCAGGGACGATTACAGGATCGGGTAGTGCCCGCAGCGCCTTAGATTACTGGACCGAACCTTTGGGAATTGAACAAATTATAACGAAATAAGAAAGAACCAGGGGAGGGGGGGGACGAGTAGGGGGAGGCGTGTTGGGGCTTATTGTAATGTTGGAAAACTTAATAAAAAGAAGTTTATAAAAAGAAATACTGTCTAGTGTGAAATGAATTGCTTCTATAGTCTTCTAATTTTGGCACATAAGGTGCAGTAAGAACAAATGATTTGTCCAGGATCACCTCTTCAGTTAAGCAGTGAAGTCACAATTCAAGCCAAGTCTGCAAATAAAACACTTCACCCACATACCTTCTCAACTCTAGTTGGTAAACGTGTTTTCATGCTTGGCTTACAAAAATGCTCTGTTTTTATAAAGATGATTTGAAAACTATACAAATTACCTACTAAATCAACCTGAAAAATATATAAATCCATAAATATTATTTTCCCCATCTTGAAAGGATGCAATGAAATGTGATCTTTAATAAGTCTCTGCTGGATTTTGCAAAGTTATGTTCAAGATCTAGAAACACAACAAAGATAGATTTGTTCTTATATAGTGTTTTCCACGCGTGATAGATATTGTTGCTTTTAGCACTTTAGCAGAACCTAGGCCTCTAGATTTGAATGTATTACATTTTTGCATTTTAGTAGAACCTAGGCCTTATAGATTTGAGTTTATTTAATTTTAATAAATTTTACCAATTTGATTGTATTCCTTTGCATTAATCCCAAACTACTTTTAAAATCGTTTTGTTGCACTTTAACTCGATTCATTTTCTGCTTCTCTGCTTGCCTGCTACACAGCCTGTCGCCTAGCACGCAACGGAATTACAATTCACTGTGATATTGTAGTCCTTCTCACATCCACTTATACGCTGACCAGACGTGTGAGCGCCGACACGTGAGGTCAAGCCGTTTAGTGCCAGCATATATAAACAATACCCTGTTTGGTACACTGTTTATTTGCTGTTAGATAGTGCTTTCCACGTGTGGTAGATATTGTTTGCTTTTAGTATTGTAGTAGAACCTAGGCCTCTAGATTTGAATTTAATTAATTTTAATTAATTTTACAAATTTGATTGTATTCCTTTTTATTAATTCCAAACTACTTCTAACATCAAGTTTTAAAGAAATTGCGACCGTTGCACTTTATAATTAATTTTCTTTTCCTCTGCTTGCCTGCTACACAGTCCGCTGCCTAGCACGCAAAAGAACTACAATTCCCTGTGATATTGTAGTCCTTCTCCCGTCCTCTTATGCGCTGACCAGGTGCGTGTGTCCGCTCGTGGGAGCAAATCTACCCGTAGTCTGACTAGGTATCCCTTTCCACTACTAGCATGATTCACACACACGGCACGGGCCACAGGTGCATGCCCATCACGGACATCCCTCTTTCCGGTGTCCCGTTCTGTTCCTCATTTACTAATGACTCTATATTAAAGCCTCTACTTGTTTCATCCCAGCCTGAAAACCTTCACAATGAAAATGGTAAAATTTGCATTTCACTCTTAAATACCCAGTCCTTCGTTAAGCATGGGGCTGAAGTGTCAGACAGTTTCATTATCAAAGACTGGGATTTTATGGCCATTACAGAGAGATGGCTCATCATCAGCACCCCCAGAACCGCCACCCAGGCCCCCCTTCCTGGATTTTCTTTGTTCAGGGCAGACAGCCTACATCATTGAGGTAGGGGAATAGCTCTACTCGCAGTCAATCATTTAAAAATACAATTACATCCCCATGATACACCCGAGGGCTGTGAGAGCCTTTTGGCCAAGATTAAGCTTCATGTTAATTACTCTCTGACTGTACTTCTCATCTATAGACCACCCGCTGAGACACCTGCTTTCAAGGAACAACTCGTCAATCTAATTTATAAAACAATTAAAGCTAAGACTCCCATGATTGTCATTGGAGACTTTAACTTTTGAATGACTCTACTGTCACCCATGCCCTCTCCCTTCTTCCTACCCTTAAGTCCATTGGTTTTATTCAACATGTGTCGACTCCTACTCATAATGCTGGTCACACGATGGATTGGGTCCTGACTCATCATGTGTCTATAGTTGATCTGGATATTGCTCAGTGTCATTGGTCCAATCACTGTCAGATTACATTCGAACTTTGCATTCCTAGTCGGTTTAATCCCCAAAAAGTGATTATCCGACAACAGGTACTAGTTTGAAATTTCAAAAAGCTCTACCCCTACTCTTCTCCTCTCATTTGCTGCAATTACTAAAACCCAGCGCTTTGTTCGAGAACTCCAAAGATCTCGCTAAGCACCTTACCAGTAAAATTAATCACATTATTGATTCCCTCGCGCCAAAGAAGTCTCGACTGAAAAAAAAAAAAAACACTACTAATTCCTGGTTTGATGATTCCATTGCTTCCTTGCGGCATGACAAACAGAAGGCGGAAAGAGGATGGAGAAAAGATCCCACCCCTTTGTGTCTCACTGCTTACAAACGCCTAGCAGCTAATGTGAAGCAAACCATTATATCTGCCAAATCTGAAAGCTATAATAATCGTATCTCCTCCGCCAAATCAAATACATTTGAATGAATCACCATCCTTAAAGAATTTGAACGTAAAACTCAGGTTGGTCCCTCCTTTCAAAAGGACAGTAACTGGTGTCAGCACATTCATAATTAATTTAATAAAAATGAACCTGGGGCCCAAAAGTTCCATTGACTCCCAGATTAATCAGATTGTTTCCATGACACCCGTCCCCCTAAACTCACAGATGTACTCCAATAAAACCAATGAAAATTCTCTGCAGAAGTCCTATTATTTTAAACCTATTTCGGAGATGCAGATTTGTGAAATTGTGGGGAAAATGAAACCCGCCTCCTGTATGGGTGATCTTTGCCCTTCAAGGCTCTTTAAGGATTCTATTGAAACACTGGCACCTTGGGTTGCTCGTTTAGTCAATCTCTCCTTTGAGGAAGCTAGGGCACCTCTGTTGCTCATGAGTCATGGATTACCCCCTGATAAAGAAGAGTAGCCTCGATCCTCATAATCCAAAAAACAATTGACCAATAACCAATGTACATTTCCTGCTTAGGATACTTGATCGAGTTGCATATGTTCAACTCCAAGAACATCTGGAGAGTAATCACCTCTTCAATGTCAAGCAGTCAGGCTTTCAGGCAAAGCACGGGACTGAAACGTCACTTCTTGATCTCAGGTCATGTGGTGGGCATCATTGACAGCGGCAAACCAGAGCTACCTATGCTTCTTGGCCTGTCAGCAACATTTGATCTGATCAACCATTCATTGCTTGTCAAAAGATTGCACAGTCAAGCACTTTGTTCTCCTCTGGCCACCCAATGGATTGCATCCTTCCTCGGTCCCAGATACGCACTGTGGATAATGTGTGTTCCCTTCTGGTGCCCATTACGTGCAGAGTACCACGGGGTTCCTGCATCTCTCCTACATTATTTAATATATACCCCACCACCTTATTTATTTATTCGTAAACCAGCCCCTGGGCATCACAGTGCAGCTACAAAGGAGGAGAAATTGCAGGAATACATACAAGTTTACACAGTTCATGGGATTACAGTGAACATGTGAGAGCTTAACTCCGGGAAAGTAGTTTGTACACAGTACAGTGAAATACATTAACATGTATGAATGCAGAGCTAATGTGGTTACAGGCAGCGTGGGTCCTCATGGCTGAGCTTATACAAACAGCCATGTTTTGAAGGTTTTGTGGATTTCTAAGTGGGAAGGGTCATTCCTGAGGGTCAGTGGCAGGGAGTTCCACTGGCTTGCCACGATGAAGGGGAAGCTGGCGCTGCCTGCTCTGGCGCGCTTGACTCTGGGTACAATATGTTGGTGGGAGTATGGAGTTCTTGTGGGTCGTGACGAGCTGGCTCTGACTATTTCTGAGGACAGGTATGGGGGCATTGTGACTTTGGCATGTGTGAGTGCTGGTGAGGCTTTTGAATAGGACATGTTCTTAAACGGGAAGCCAGTGCACTTCACATCTTCCTGAGGTGATGTGTTCTCTTTTGGGGATGTTAAGGGCAGCTTAGAGTGTATTGTTTTGGATGGTTTGGAGTTTCAACAAGTTTTTTGTGGATTTGCTGGTGAAAAGAACATTGCAGTAATCAAGTCTTGGGCCTATTATCGCTCTTGCTATAGCGAGGCAATTTTCAGTGAATAGGAATGGTCTAGTTAAATTGATCAGCTTAGTGTGGTAGGCTGCTGAGAAGGCGATGGCCCTGACTTGTCGTGTCATGGCCAGGGTGGCATCTAGATAGACTCGGAGTGTCTTGACAGAAAGGGAGACAGGGATCTGTCTATAGTGAAGGAGGTGTATTGGTTTTTGAGCTTATTGAGTGTTTCCTGGAAACCTACTAGGAGGATTTCTATTTTGTCCCTGTTAAGGCAGAGCCAGTTGGCTGCCATCCAGGCCTGAATGGTGGCGTAGACTGACTTGAGGCCTTTGGTATCTGTTTCGTAGTTGCCAGAGAGTGGGAGGAGGACTTGGGTGTCATCAGCATAGTTGATGTAGGCTATGCCGATGGAGTCCAAGATGTCAAATAGTGGCTTGGTAAAGATGTTGTAGAGCGTGAGAGAGATACAAGATCCTTGTGGGACACCACATTGGATGGTAGCAGGGGCAGCACAGGTCTGATCTGAGAATACTCTCATGGCTCTACCTTCCAGGAATGATGTGATCCAGGCTGTGACCTTGGGGGAGAAATGGGCTGAGGAGGTGAGGTGGTGGCAAAGAATTGTGTGGTACACTAAATCAAACTCAGCGGATAGATCAAGGAGGAGGAGTAGGGATGGCTTGCCAGCATGCTTGATATCATCCAGTTGAAGTTTTAAGTCAAGTAGGGCAGACTCAGTGCTGTGGTGAGTGCAAAAGCCTGATTGTCAAACACTGAGGATGTCATTGGATTCGAGAAAGTGTTGGACTTGATGGTAGGCTGCTTTATCTAGGATTTTCAAAACGAAGTGGACTATCATTATGGGTCTGTAATTGTTAGGGGAGGCTGGGTCCAGTGATGGTTTTTTCAAGAGTGGCTTGACCCATGCTTCCTGGAGGCAGTGGGGGACAAGTCCTGAGGTGAAGGAGGCATTGATAAAAGGTGTGCTGATCGGTGCCAAGGAGGCAGCGCAGTCCTTAATAAGCATGGCTGGGTAGTGATCACCTTTGCAGTTAGAGGTCTTAAGGTGTTGCAGACCTTGGGTTCCGTGGTGTCTGTGAATGTGAAGTGGGGGAAGTTCTGCAAGGCATTTTTGATGGTGAATACTGTTGGCAGTGTGCAAAGGGCTTTCTGGTTAGATAGGATTCTAGTGTGGAGGAGGTCTAGTTTGTTGAGCATGGCAGTTTGAATGTTTGAACAGCAAGCTTCTTCTTTGGAGATAATCTGTATGGTGGGTGTTGGTGATTATAATTCCCTGAAAATGGCAAAGATCTCTTTAGTGTCAGATTTCACTTTAGCGATTCTGGTGTTATAAGCGGTCGTTTTTCTAAGATGATTGCATTTTTGTATTAGGTAGCTATTTTGTTGAATTCTTGTTTGGTGGAGTCATTGCCGAGTGGAGAGGGCGGATTGTTTCTTGGTTCGGAATTCCGATAGCTCTGGGGTGAACCAGGAGTTGGCATGTCTGACGGTTTTGGGTTTATTTGCAGACAATGGGGCTATGGCATCGACTGCATTTTTTAAAAACGAATTGTATATCTCAACTAGGGCTGTGGAGTCATTGGAAAAGGGGGGGGGGGGTCTGAGGGCATGGTCTTCAAGGTATGGCAGTAGCTTTTCTTTGGTTATCTAACGTGAGCTCCGGACTAGGGCAGGTGGTAGGGGAGTGGTTGGGGGTTTTGATTTGGTTGGAATGGGGATGGAGAAGAGGATGATGTGATGGTCAGTCCATGGGCACGGGAGGTTGGATCTGATGGATGGGTTGCAGTTGTGGTCAGCTATCCAGTTCAGGATGCAGCCTTTTATCTGTGATGGGGGTTGTAAAAGACTGTTTGAAGCCTAGTGTGTCTAGTGCTTTGACAATGGATTTGTCATGAGGATTGTTTGGATCATTGAAGCAGAGGTTCACATCTCCTAGTAGGATGGTCTTGGAGGAAGTTGTTAGGTTGTCGGATAATAGATGGAGTAGGTTCTCTTGGAAGTTGGCTAGCTGGCCCAGGGGCCGGTAGACAATATGTATTGTGATGGTACAATTGGGGGAAGTAGTGAGCTTGATGGACAGGAAATCGCTGTTACCTTTGAAGATAGTGTTAAGCTGTCTAAGAAGGGGGGAGTCTTTGGTTATGAGAGTGACTCCACCCCCTTTGGTATGTTGGCAGTCCTGGTGGTAGATGTTGTACCCTTGTGAAAGGGCTAGTGAGATGGCGGGGCCTGCGGCTTCGTGTAGTCAGGTTTCTGACACAGCTAGGAAGTCCAGATTGTGCGCAGTGAGGAGGTCGGAAATATCCAGGGCATGCGCTGGGAGGGAGCATGCATTGATGAGGGCGCATTGGAAGGAGGGAGGCGGTTTGTTGCCTTTCTTGTAGAGGGGGTTATTGGCTACAATTAGTGGGGTTGTGTTGAGAAGTCTAGAGGGGTGGGTTGTACTGGGCTCATGGATAGCATGGACACTGTCGGGGAGCTAAGGGTTAGCCGGAGAAGCTTTATCATGGTCAGAGGGAGTTATGTGAGCGGCTTGGTCAGTGATAACCCTATCCCCATGGAGGAATGGTAATTGACAGGGTGTAACTTAGCCGAGACTGGAATGGTGTGTGTGCTAGTGTTAGAGCATGGGTGGCCTGTAGGTGGGGCAGTCAGAAGCACAGGTGTGCAGGTGGCCGTGTGTAAGGGTCAGGGGATGTGGTAGATATTGGCATGTGTGTGATGCTCACTGGTGAAGAACAAGGTGTGATGGGGATGTGGCTATGGCAAGGGCAGCAGTAGGTTGGGTTATGGTGCTGGAGCCGGTGAATGAGAACGGTGGAATACCTGGATTCATAAACGTGGAGGAATTAGGTAGGTTTTTTTAAAAATTTGGGCAGGTTGACAGTGCTGTTAGTGTGCGCGGAGTAGTCTGGAGAGAGGTAAGGTATTGGGTGGATGAGGGAAATTCAGGGCATTGTGAGCTGTGATACGTGAGTTGGAAGTGGCTGGCTAGTGAGTTGGTGAGCAGTGGGATGCGCACTCGATTGGTGAGCAGAAGAGTGCTTGAGTGGAATAGTTACCAGATGTTTAAGCGGGGCGCAGGTGGATGAACTGGTTTTGGTGAGTTTGCTGCTGTACCTGGTATAGCTGGTGTGGCGGGGCACTTACGTAGAGGAGCGCAAGCCGAGTAAGTAGTTTCTGGAGGTCATGGGTCAAGGAACAGAGGGGCAGGGACTTGAATGGAGTGGGCGCGCAGCATAGAGTGTTTTGCGCCATCAGTGGGTAAGCCTAGGCAGTTGTTCGCAAGACTGTTGTTCCGTTAGTAGTAGGAGAGAGTGGGGTTTTAACAATTGCGAGGCTGTGTAGCTGAGTCATCGGGCAGCATATGGCATGGCACAGGGGAGTGTTACTCGAGGCTGGTCGGGACATGGCTGTGGATGAGCAGGATGTAGATAGTCTGGCATCTGTGGCACAGGAATGGTGGTGGGGTGTTGGTGAGGTGGTGAGGGAGTTTGGGGGATCTTGGTCTACGGGTGGGATTACCTGCATAGGGAGGGCACCTCTGGTGATCCCGGAGTGGAAATGCCAGCTGGCTGGGGCGTTGGGTAGGAACCAGGTGGGTGCTGGGGTGGCAGGGACATCATTAAAGTACAATGTTACATATTTTCTAACAACAGTGTTATTTGAGCCGTGATCGTGCAGGATCGCACGCGGCTTTCCTTGGACGTTTCGCATCAGGAAGCAGCGGAGAGCGGCAGAGAGCTCCTGCCGCAGTCTTAGACCTCGGCCTTCGAATGAGGCCGGCTTTGCAATCTGGCAAATCTTGCCCTACTGGGCATGTTCCTTCTCTGTCCAATCGGCAGCGAGTTCCTGATCACACAAAGGAGTATTGGGCTTAAGAGGATTCCACAGTGGCAATGTTGGGGTGATCACTGCTGTGCTGGAGTCCAATTGTGCCATGGGTGCTTTCAAGTTGATTGGGGGCTCCTGGAGGTCCTGGTGCAGGCCAGAGGCACAGCAGAGCAGCAGACAGCTCCTGCTGGAGCCTTAGACCTCAGCCTTCGAATGAGGCCGGCTTCGCCATCCGGCATATTTCGCCCTGCTGGGCATGTTCCTTTTCTGTCCAATCGGCAGCGAGTTCCTGATCACACAAAGGAGTGTGGGGCTTAGAGAATTCCAGGGCAGCCATCTTGGGGTGAGCACTGCTGTGCTGTAGTCCAATTGTGCTGTGGGTGCTTGCAGGCTGATTGGTGGCTCCTGGAGGTCCTGGTGCAGGCCAGAGGCGCAGCGGAGTGGCAGAGTACTCCTACTGCAGCCTTAGACCTCGACCTTCAAATAAGGCTGGCTTCGCCATCCGACGGATTTCACCCTGCAGGACATGTTCCTTTTCCGTTCAATCGGCAGCGAGTTCCTGATCACACAAATGAGTCAGGGGGTTAGAGGATTCCACGGCAGCCATCTTGGAGGTGAGCACTGCTGTGCTGGAGTCCAATTGTGCGATGAGTGCTTGCAGGCTTACTCTCCTTGATGATCTGGGTGTACAATTCACTAATTATGCCGATAACACCCAGGTCATCATTGAATTGTCTGGAGACTAAATTAAGGAAAAAAATACTATTAATTCCATATATAAATCTATGCAGGTATGGATGGCCACAAACTCACTGGCTTTGAACGCCGAAAAAACTGAGCTTCTGATTAAGGCACCTGGCAGTAAACTGAAGACACTTAGTTCCGACTACGATGCCTTTACTATCGCCAACATCACAATTAAAGTCACAAGGCCAGTGAAGACCTTAGCATTACATTGGATGCCGAACTTTCCATGAATCCGCATGTCGCCCAAGTTAAAGCCTCATGTAGCTACATTTCCAAACTCTTGAACCATATCAGTTCCTACATCTCGCTACAGAATTGGGCATTGCTGGCAACTGAAATCATCAACTCGCGCCTTGATTACGACAACAGTCTCCTGGCAGGGCCTGCAACAGGTAACCTGCGTACTCTGCAGGTTACACAAGAGAATGCTGTTAGGGCCGTTTTTGGCCTCTCTTGTCTCCACGGCCAGAGGGGGTCTACACTGGCTTCCGGTGAGACAACGTGTTACTCATAAAATGCTTACCATCACCTACAAGTGCTGTCATGCAGGTGCCCGCAGTATCTGTTTGATCGACAATCTGCATATCGAGTGACTCGTACCTTATGATCCAATGACCCCATAATGACCCCACAAAGCTCACTCAACCCAGATTTTAACTCTCAGGCTTTGGTGGAACCGGATTTGATGTCCAGGCCACCCTGGCCTGCAATAAACTCCCCACCTATCTTAGGCAGGCTAAGTACATCACTGAGTTCAAGAAGGGAGTGAAGGCACACTTGTTCAATCTTGACCCTGACTAATGCGCTGCATTAATAATTACTGGTAGGGCGTATTTAACCCTCTTCCTAGACTATGACATATCCCCCCCATGGACTGCATGTTAAATTGTGTTGTGTGTCTTGTCTCGGTTCTGTGTGCGCTTTGAGGCCTATGGGCGATTTAGCATGTTACAAAAATTCAAATCAAATCAAAATCAAATCAAGATGGTGTGTCAAAAGGTCACCTGTTTGTTATCATTGTTTGACACATGTATGCATATAATGTGAAGAAAATGTTCATACAAAAAGCAAACCTTTTGGTGTATGTCAAAGCACACATCATGAAAACAGTGAGACAGTTTAAACAGTTTTGTGTATGAGACACAGTTCAATTGTCTTTTGATGAGGCACAGATTTGGGTAGTCAATTGGAGCTTTGTGTGAGCTTTCAGAAGCGAAAGTATCTATCACAGTTCTTAGCATTCAGCATTCATACTTATTATGGAATATTTTAAAGACAGTAGTTATTCCACTGAGCTACCACTAATAAATACCTCCCCCTTTAAATGTTCTATTGAGGACAAAGAGAATGTCAAAAACATGAATCCCCAATTGAAGCCATTATTGAAATTGGTGAGGCAGCAGTTTCTGTCAGTGATTGTTTCCATGATATCATTTCAATATCAGAATTGGACTACTGGTTTTGAGGCAAAGTAACCCTTTAACCAAGCATTCCTTTCTAAATGTCTCTATGGCAGGTGGCAGACAAGGAACAATTTCATAAAAGGTTTTGGGGGATGTTGTGATTGCCTGTATGGCTGACGGGCTGTGCTGAATTGGGAGCAAATCCTTTAGAGGTTGTGTTTGTAACCAGAACTACACCTCATGGTTAGTACCCATGTCTTACCACCTCCTGAGGTCCAAGGACACTTACAGACCCTTTTCTGATGTCACTGGTTGAACCAGCCATTTCAATGCAAGTAAACCCTGGACTTCCCATTGCAGACACCTATGTCAGTGCTTCTCTAGAGAGGTTTACACTGATATCCTTTTCTCTGTCGCCTATCCTGATCTCTGGATCCCAATCTTATCTCCATCCTTGCTTCCTCCTCACACTCCTCTATTAACGGTGGTACCAAGTGGGAAGTCCTCTTGGCTGGTTTTGTATCCTCTCATTGCTTCGTTAATCTCTATCACACTGGCACCATTCTGGTTCAGGGCCCCCAACCCAACCTCCTCCTCTTTGACTGCATCTTTCCTTCTCTCATTAAGTTCCTTCCTTCATCTGCATCCCCTCTCCTGCTCTCTCTGCCCCTCCTCTGAATGGTTTACCATGCCCCTGTACCTCACCTCAGAAAACCTTAAAAAGCAGTGACCACCTCCACATGGCGATTCTTAACAACCACTCTGCCAGCAAACACTTCTCTGACATCTGTCTCCTTCTTGAAGACATTGACCTTGACATCCTCGCTCTTAACAAGACCTGGTTCAATGCCAGCTCAGTCACTGCTTTTGACTCCCTTCTCCCTTATGGCTTCAAGATCATCTCCAAGCCTCGATCTCTCCGCACTGGTAGGGGGGGTTGCCTCAATCTTCCCTGTGTGGGTTCCTGCTTCCATCTTACCTATCCAGACGTATTCTTCTTTTGAAAACCTGGTCTGCAAGTTGGTCACCTCTCCCACCTCCACCCTGACCATTGCTAACATCTACCAGCCTCCAGGCGCTGCCTCCCTATTCCACTCTGAATTGGCTGACTTCTGCTCTTCTTTACTTTCTTCTACTTCTAACCTTCTCCTCCTGTGTGATTTCAATATTCAACTGGACTCCCCTGGCTCTGCAACCATTCTATTCACTGACATCTGCTCATCACTTTCGCTCTCCATTCTCCCTTCTGGGCCAAATCACTCAGCTGGACACAATCTAGATGCCCTCATACACTCAGGCCTCACTCTCTCCCCTCCATTAGTCACCCCTCTCTCCTGGTCTGACCACTCTCTCCTCTCCTCCCATCTGGAAGGCCAGGGCCGTACAGAGGATCTGGGAGAGGCCGCAGAGATGCAGGCTTGAGTGTGTGCTCTCTTCTTGGACAGGACAGAGAGTCTGGATGGCCTTTGGAGTAGGCAGCAGGCCAGTTTGTCAGATCATGCACCCAAAGCCCTCCACTTCCTCTCAGCCACCCTGCACTTGCATTTCAAGACGGCGAGGTCGGAATCATACCAAGAGTTGCACTGGGAGGTAGGCTTCAGCCGGACTCTTATGACAGGGGCAAGGATGTCCAGGAATTTGGAAATAGAAAGATGCATATTAGAACAGGCTGTGTTAGGGTGTGAGTCACCCGCAGGAGAAGGAGGAGCAGAGAAAGTAGAGGCAAAGGCATCCTCTGACACACACTTCATGTGCTGACTGACTGAGAAGGTAGGTGGTATTTCTGGGAGGGCAGGAGGGGGGATTCGCCTGAGGAATAGAGAGTTTCAGATGAGAGGAGAGTAGAATGTGGTCAGTTCAAGAGAGAGGAATGGTGAGAGGGTTAGAGAGGGGGCTGTCTGAGGTGATGAGAACATCCAAGGTATATCTGGCAGAATGGAAAGAGAGTGTCGCAGAGGCTTGAAGCCACAGACGACGTAAGCCAGAAACCCCATTTACTTTTAGAGGTAAAATCTTGTTTTAATTCTCTTTGTGATTCGTTGCTGAAATTGGATTTATATACCTAATATTGGAGCATGTTTAGCACTTTAATTGATCACTTTTAGGGAGACTGGCGCACAAATCACTTCAGAATCTAGTGGCTTGGACGTTCTAGTGATAGTTTTCAGTCTTTCTATACTTTTACTTTTTTATTTTTTCTATTTGTATAGCACACAACAGCCCGTGGACATCACAGCGTTGTTAGAGAGGTAGGTAAATTACTCAGCGGTAAACACATAACATAGCAGGTGTACATAATTCGGTTGGTTACAGAGAACATGAGTTTGCATGAATGAAGAAAAAACGGGTGTGCGAAGGTTAGTCAAACAGCTAGGATGTGAGGGCTTTGTGGAATGCAAGGTGGGACGGTTCATTACTGACACACGCTGCGGATGTGTGCACCGGATGTGCCAAAGTCTCACCAAATGCAAGCCTATGTGTCCCCAGCGTGTCCCTGCACAGGGGAGGGGCCCACCAGCCCACTTGATCTGATAGGCAATCTATCACTTAATTGCACATATTTTTAGCCTACAGTGAGGAAGTTAGGGTAGCAATTTTACCAAACTCCATGATAATGAGTTGGACATGCTATCAAAAAAACAGGACTCTATACATTTCTATCATACCTAGTACTCCCAAAGTCATGTGCTATGATAAAGTCTATAACAAAATCAAATAATAAACCTACTTTAAAATATTCTTTAATGAATGGTCCGCTTAGCAGTGAAATAACCTGAAATGATGTGAGTTTATTATATTGATGATGTGTGTTTAAAGAACCATGGCTGAAGGAGGACTGTGGCCCGATTCTTGGTTCAGCAAGGAAAATCATAAGCATGGAAAAATTCTATGGGGGTCATTGCGACCTGGGCGCAAAGGGATACCGGTAATGACACCGGTGCCGGTAATCCCTTTGCGCCCTATTTCGAGGTCCCTTTGCGGGTCCTCCCTTAACGCCTGGTTTTACCAGGCGTTATGGACGGGACCCGCAAAGGGATACCGGGTTCTATAACGGTACAGCAATTTGCGGTACCATTATTGCTGCCTTCCCATTGAGCCCTATGGAGGCTCAAATGGGAATGGGGAATGGCTCTGGTGAATGGGGAAATACCGGTCCCGCCGACCTCGGACTGGACCGGTAATTACTCCCTTCATCAGACCGGAGTCGGACCGGTTTTGGAGGCAGCCATGGCGCTAATAGTGCCATGGCTGCCTCCAACCTCGTAATGAGGGAGTTGTTACTCAAATTATGGGTCAAATCCATAAAGCTGGTCATGTATTTGATTTAGTGCATTGTGCAATTTGCGCTTCTGCTCCCTTTAACTGGATGAGTTTGCAAACTTGTTCAATGAGGAGAGAAATTGTGATCCTACCTAATCACAGTCTTTAACTAGGACTGCCCTAAAACCTGCCCCCGTGTGGAATAAACTCCAAATAGGGTAATTTATGCATAATTTAGTGACAACCTTGCCCACATAGGGCAATCCGGTGTAACTACCAGGAGATCATCAGTGAACTCGAAAGCAATTCCGTGTTCTGCAGATATTTTAACTCTTCTCACAGTGGTCTTGGGTGAGGAGTAAGGTTACGCGTGGGAGAACCCAGTGCCGGGTTATCCATTGGATCAAGTAGGCACCAGCCTATGGGCCCCACTCCATTTACTGGCCCTGCGACAATGGATCACAATAAAGCAGTGCAGAAACTGAAAAAGGTATTAGGAGGTGATTTGCGAGGAGGGCCCCGAGATTTCGACTGCATAGGGGCCTCCATAGGGTTTGATCTGGTACTGGGAGAAACAACAAAATGTGTTCATAATACAAACAGCAGCTAGGTTTGGATCAACATAACGAATGACGGTGCTTATGCTCGACTCTCAACTTCCTTTAGAAGCATAGTACTGACTCGGTACTCTATTAACACAGTCACAGCCATGGGGGGTTAGTAGTGATTGCGAGCACTTAGTTCTTGGCCCAGTGTCTGTCTTTGTACAGGATCCTTCACAATCTTGCGTTGATCCTCCTGGACTCTCTGATGCCTGGCATCACCAATGCAACACCCTCATGTCACCTGACAGGGATCAGGCGTCCGACTCTTTATGAACAGTTGGATTCCAAATAACTTGCATGTTCCCATCCTTGTAAGGCTTGAACAATTCCCCTCTAATGTCAGGGCTATGCCAGAGACTGCTTCTGCTATTCTTTAGCACAATTGTATCTGGCCATTCAGCGCTCTGGAGCATCGTTCTGGAAATGTTATGAAGCACTCCCTTTCCTTCGCTCCTCCTGGTTTTTAATTGCCTTCTCTCCTTTCTTTTGTACTTTCCTTCCTCCTTCCGATGTGTCCGCTCCTCTGTCTTCCCCTCTGCCAGCTCTTCCAGCTGCTCTGCTCCTCTTTATGTATCTTGATGCTACTACTCTGTCACTCCTTTATTTCTATTTCAATGTCTTTCCACCACCTCTCTTCCCTCTTAGTGTTATTTCTCCTCTCTTTCACTTACCAAATGTCCTCCTCTCCTCTCTCTCCCCATTGCTGCACTCATTCCTCTGCCTCCTCTTTCCTCCATTTTGTTCGCTCTCTCTCCTCTTGAATGTCTCCATCTGACTGATCATTTCCACACGTTCTGATCAGGCTCCCTTGTATACCTCTCACATGGGCTGCAACTAGAATTTTAATCAAGGTATCTGTGGGAACTCTGTGGCATGTGAGACTTCTTAGGCTTCTGATTGAGCCTTGGTTCCCTGCACCAACTAGGCAGGCACTCTATCATCTTGGAATCGAGCAATCTCATCTCTATGGCCACTCGGCACCAAGATGGCACAGCTGGTGTGCCTCTGCTGATGAGCTTCTCGGCATGGCGGCTTCCATGTACTACCATTCAGACCAAGAGTGCGTTGTGGCATGCTCCATGATCTTTGTTTTCAATGTGATGAACTGTGTGGCATGCAGAGTACCTCAAGCAGTGGCAGGAGAGCTGGGCTTCTTGGCCCATACATTTTGCTGCCTTCTGAATGCATAATACACATTATGCACGAGGACAATGGGTAAGGTTCCAAGTGGCCATTAAGACTAGTGACAGGGTGAAGTCCATGGGTATCCCTTTTATACTGGGTTGAGGGCAAGCAGTGCAGGCAGTGGTACCCCCTGCCTCCACGGTCACCAATGATCAATCCCCTAGCCTCTCTGAAGTGAGTTCGTCACACAAGACAAGGGTGAACTGATCCATGATAGATTTCACAGAGTGTCTACTAAAAAAACAGGTTGAAACATCAACTAAATATTGCTAAACTTGAAAAAGACCATTGGAATGACAATGGCAATCTATTAATTTAGAGCTGATAAAAACCAAACTATTGAAACATACAGATCTTTATCAAGCCGCGATTATGAAGACTAAACAACTGTTTTTTTTCAAGAGAGGTTGATGTCTGCCATGTTCAGACAAAAAGAACTATTGAAAATGATGAGTGTGGGAACCGGAAAGCCTAAAACGAGAAATTATACCTTCCTAATACCTTTATAATTATATTTCCCAATTCTTCTCTGAGAAAATTACAAAAATGTATACAGAGATTGAATCTTGGCAAACCACATCAAAATCACTATTGGTGGTGACCTTCGGTAAAAGTGTTGCACGCAGGGGTGGGCCTTAAAAGAAGCGCGGACCCAAGGCACATCTTCACACAACCTTTATTAAACCAGAACTGACGCCCCCAACTTTCCCGCTTCCCCTCCGCCTCCCGCCCCGCCCCTCTTTCCCTCTTAACTTCCCTTAAAGGGTCCATGTCCTTTTTCCCCTCACAACATCCCCCCCCTTACTTATCGACTGAGTCCAAGTTCACATTTCTTCGATGAGTCTGGTGGGCCTCCTGGCTGACCGGTGGGGCCGTCCCGCTGGCTCGTCCTCATCGTTGTCCTGGCTGGCCGGCAGGGGCTCCTCCGGTGGGTCGGGTGGAGGCCCCAGATCCATGGAATCTTCTTCCTCTAGAGGCATGTCCTTGGCTTCATCCTCTTGAAACAATCGCCTGAAGTGTGATGCGTTTCGGCTCACTTTGCCTTGGTCTCCTGAGGCCGTGACCATGGGCCTGTTTACCTCTGTCACTATCATGGGCTCAGGACGGTGTCTCGAGTCAGTTTTCCGGTGTTGGGCTCGCCTGACAGCACGGTTTCCCCTATTGGGATCAGGGGATTCCTTTGCTTTCCGCTTTTTGTCAGTCCATTCTTTGGCCCTTTGTCTCTTTTCAGCTTCTCGTTTCCGGGTCTCCTCGTCTTCCTCTGGCATGTAGTCCTCAAGCTGGGGAAGTCTGGATCGCAGTTTATACTTGATCATGAGTTCAGCTGGAGTGTGACCGGTCGCCTCATATGGCGTGTGCCTATAGCTTCGTAGCATCTGTGAGATGGCCTGTGGCATCGAGGCCTGGTCGGTCGCCGCTTTCTGGCGAGTGCGTTTGATGTTTGCCATAAATCGTTCCACCATCCCGTTGGCCTGGGGCCATAGTGGCGTGATTTTTGGATGGTGGAATCCAAGATGTGCCGCAAATCTCTTAAATTCTTGTCCTTGAAATGGGGACCCATTGTCTGTTTTCACTATGTTGGGGATGCCCCACTCGTTGAATAACTCATCTACTATGCCTACCACGTGGTGCAAGGCTGTGGACTGTACATGCTTCACTAGCGGGAATCGGGAGTACTCGTCTATGTCCACTAGCAGGTGACCTCCCTCTTCCAGCGGGCCGTAGAAGTCAAGTGCCACGCGCTGCCATGGTCCATCGGGGAGCGGAACTATGCACATACAGTCTTAGTATGTCGGCCACGATGGTGTCCATGTGGGGGAAGAAACCTCTCGCGCGCGGCTCGTAGGACCACCAAAGACGTTCGCTCCAGGTTCCAGGCCGTCTCACCCCCCGTGGAGAGCATCCATACCACACGGAGAGGGGAGAGGTACAGAAGTTAAGCAGACACCGCTGCTGCAACTAAATAACAGCGGGCATATACCTTGATGCCTTGCCCAGCCCTGATGAATGTGGCTCATCCACCTTGTTCCACAGAAACCGGTCGGCTATAGAACAACAAGATCTAGTGCACAGTGCTATCCGCACCGGTCAACATTCGTTCTGAAAAAGGATCTCTAGACTAAGCACCTAGGGGTCCTTTCTGTTTTAGGTGAATAACCTCCAGAGAGAAATCCACTGAAGAAATCTCTTCCTTGTTTTTAGACAAAACCTGCACCTGCCAACACAGAGAAAACCCATTAAAATTAACTAAACCTTCATCTGGATGGCAGCAAGCACATGCAAAAGCCAAAGTGGTTGAGCATGTGTTTTTTAGCACAACACAGTGCACCAGAGACGATTTGGAAAGCAAAGTCAGACCAACTGGCTTCTTGAAACCCGTCCCATTCGACAAAACTGTGTTTTCTTTAGTGTGACAACGATTCTGGGCAACACACAGTTGGAATTCCCACAAATAGTCCCTTTGTTTTGTTTAGTCAATGTGGGGGAACCACACCTGGTTCTGCAGTATCTTTTTTTGTATTGGCCACGCCTCGATGGCCTTTATGTGCGATCATTACTAATGGCTTCCTTAGGCTTTTGGGTGCTACCAGGCGGTTCCCTCTGAGTAGCGTGTCTTGGCTTGTCGTAGCCAGTTCATTGTGTATTCTCTCCATTCTGGCTAGGTCTCTTCTGTTGGCCACTAGTCGCCACCTGTTCGTGTTTGTGAGGTGAACTGCTGCTCCGTCCAGGTGTCGTAATAGATAGTCTGGTGGGTTTGCATCGCCTCCAGGTTTGTGGACAATGGTATAGTCATATTCTTGGAGGCGAATGCCCCATCGTTCAATGCGTGGAGGCATGTTGATCCTTGGGTTGCCAAAAAGGGCCAGCAGGGCCTGGTGGTCTGTTATGAGGGTGAAGGTTTGTCCGATGACAAAGTGGTGGAACTTCTCGCATGCCCACACGGCTGCCATGCTCTCACGCTCCGCCTGTGAGTATGTTTGCTTGGTGGCATTGAGCGCACAGCTGGCGTATGCTACTATGTGGGTTTTGGCGTTGTCCTGCGGATCTGTTTGGGCTAGAATTGCACCTAGCCCCACTGGGCTGGCATCCACCGTTATCTCAGTTTGCCATTGTGGATTGAAGTACGCCAATTGTCGGTTGGCAGCGAGCTCTTGTTTTATGGTGGAGACAGCCTGTTGGCAGTGGTCTGTCCATAGGAAGGGTTGATCTTTTTTTAGCAGTTGCCACAGCGGGCTCGTGAGTGAGGCATACTGTGGGAGGTAGCGAGCACAGTATCCGGCCATGCCCAGGAACGAGTGGAGTTCGGAGACATCCTTTTGACTGGGCAGGTTTGTTATGGCGCTGATCTTCTCCGGGTCCGCCCTGATGCCTTGGTTCGAGAAGATGTGACCAAAGAAACATAAGGTGTGTGTGTTGACCTCGCACTTCTGGCCATTGAGTGTGAGTCCGGTGTCTTGGAGGATGCGGCAGACCTGATGTAAGGCGGTGTCATGTTGGTCTTGGGTGATGCCAAATATGAGAATGTCGTCACTGTAATTGAACGCGTTGGTGACAGGGCAAATTAATCTGTGAATTGTCTCTTGGAAAATTTCGGCGGCGGATGAGATCCCAAAGTTAAGTCGTTTGTATCGAAACAGGCCTTCGTGGGTGGTGAATGAGGAGATGGGTCTGGATGCAGGGTCAATGACAAGTTGGTGGTATCCCTGATTGAGATCCAGTTTCGAAAATTTGGTGGCTTGGTTGAGTCTGATCAACATGTCCTCAATGTTAGGGCCGTGGTGTCTCTCCCGTTGGATAGCAGTATTAGGGATCCTCATGTCTACGCAGAGGCGGAGGCGTCTGTCTGCCTTGGGGATGACTACAATTGGGATGACTACAAGTGGTGTGGGTCCTGTTGCTCTTTCTATGATATCGTTGTCCAGTAGTGTCTGCAGTTTGTGGGTTACTTTCGCCTGTAGGTGAAACCCTACTCTCCTAGGGTGTTGTGGTACTGGCTGTACCTTTGGGTCTATGTGGAGCTTGATGACATTGTTCTTTAGCATGCCTACTCCTTCAAATAGCTTTGGATAGGTGGACTTCAGGTCCTCGATGTTTAGGGCCTCGTGATGGATGGCCTGTATCAGTTGGGAGCCGGGTGGTATACATTGAATGGCTTCTGATTCATTGTAGTGGATGTCAATGAGTCCTAGAGCGAGAGCGGTCTTGTGGCTCAGGAGGCACCTTCCCATCGCGGGACTGTGTATGACATGTATCACTGTCTGTATTCGTTTTCCTCTATGGACGAGGTCAAATGCAAATTGTCCTTTTGACATTAGCGGCTGTGCTGCACCCCACTGGAATATTTGGGCGTGCGACGGCTGCAGCGGGAATTTGTCTTCTAAGTGTTGATATGTTAGATGGTTCATGACATCAACGGTTGCGCCCGTGTCCACCAGGAACGGTGTGTCTATTCCTCCTAGGTAAACCGTCACCCTGGGTGCTGTGCTGTCATTTGAGGCGTCTGAGATGAGTCGAATGTATTCCCTGCTGTATCGGTCGCATTCCGCGTACTGTGCCTTTTCCATCGAGTGTTCCTCAATTGGTGGGTTCTCATACGGATCTCTGGTGGCATTCTCCCTTTGGTTCTTCTTCGGGATATGGATGCATTTGGTATATTTGTTCCTGGTTGGCGTATGTCTCGTCCGTCTGGTCCACCTGTAGATTTCCTACTGCCCTGATGAACCCGGTGTTATTTGTGGGCCTTGGGTTGGTGAAGGGCTTGATATATTCTCGTTCAGGGTATGATCTTGGGTTGAACGGTCTAGGCACCTCGAATCTTCTAAGGGTCGCCTGTTGGTTGGGTGGTCAGTACGCTGGCAGTGGGGGTGTCTTCTTCCGGCACATGCTCTGAAACTGATTTTCTTGGCCACACTTCATGCACATTTGTCATATGGCAGGGCATTGGCCCTTGTGTGGGAATTCGAATCCGCACCGGTAACATTGTCTTTCTGGTGGAGGGCGTCTTCCGTTATTCCCTTGGTCTTGTCTGTACGTGTTGGCATATTGGCAGCTTGTTTGATTGGTGGTGACGGCAGCAATGGAGCCTATCTTTTTCGGGTTCTCAATGTGGGCCGCTTGAACATCTACCCTTTCGTGCACTCTGGCCAGTTCAACAATTTCCTTCAGAGGTAGTGGTTTTTTCAGCAAGTGTTTGCGGAATATTGATGACAAGCATCCTTCTATGACTCTCAAGCGGATGGCCTCGTCGTCATTAAAGTTGGTGAAGTCACAATATGTGATTTTTCTCTGAAGGCGTAGTATGAACTGACCAACTGTTTCTTGGGGCATCTGGGTGCACTGATTGAATATGTAGCGTTCATAGTCTCTGTTTGGGACTACTATCAGACAACTGTTGATGGCTTCAATGAGTTTCGGGTATGTAGTCCTTACCGCTTGCGGGATGGTGTTGATGACGCTCTTAATGTCTTTCCCGACCAAGTTTGTGAAGATGTCCAGTTTATTGGTCGCATCTTGGTTTCCTACTGCCCTCATGAATTCTTCAAATTCGTCCATCCACTCTTGCCATCTCTGGCCTTGGTTATCCTGTGGTTCTAGGGCAAATGGGTTTGGACGACAAAGGAATGACACGGCGTTAGTGGGTGTTACCCCTGGTGTTGCAGGTGCTGTGGTGTCCACTGCTGCGTGTACTGGCTGCGACATGTCGACTGGCTGTGGTTCTGATTGTCGTGAGGACTGTTGCGTGCCTCGTGCCCTCGTGTTCTAGTGGTTTATGACAATGACTGACGCTTGATGACAATGACCTATGCTTGCTTGGTGTCTTTCCTTGCTTTCTCGTGGCTGATGACAGTTCTAGTGGTTTATGACAATGACTGACGCTTGCTTGGTGTTTTTCCTCCCTTTCTAGTGGCTGATGACACTGACCTATGCTTGCTTGGTGTCTTTCCTCGCTTTCTAGTGGCTGGTGACAATGCCCGATGCTTGCTTGGTGGCTTTCCTCGCTTTCTAGTGGTCTATGACAATGACTGACACCTGCTTGGCGGCTTTCCTCGCTTTCTAGTGGCTTATGACAATGACTGATGCTTGCTTGGCGGCTTTCCTCGCTTTCTAGTGGCTTATGACAATGACTGATGCTTGCTTGGCGGCTTTCCTCGCTTTCTAGTGGCTGGTGACAATGCCCGATGCTTGCTTGGTGGCTTTCCTCGCTTTCTAGTGGCTTATGACAATGACTGATGCTTGCTTGGCGGCTTTCCTCGCTTTCTAGTGGCTTATGACAATGACTGATGCTTTCTCGTGTCCTTATGACGTAGGTTACAGTATTACTGTTATGCCGCCCCTTCACTGAGCCAGACCCCTTGTACTCCGTACCTGGATGCTTTTGTTTGTTCATGCGCGTCTGATGTTTAGTTCTGTGCGGTCCTGCTGCTCTCTGGCCGCGTTGTTGGGTCATCCCTCTTTGGCCCCTCTGACGCTGCGGGCTTCCTCCGTGTCACGGCTCGGGTCCCTCGCTGACTCACGCCATGTGCTGCTACTCCGGGTCCCTCTTCGACACCGGATGTCTGCTGTGGTCGTCTTCCTGCGCCACAGGTCTGTTCGCGCTGGCGCCGACACCATCTTCGGCTTGTGGTCGTATTTTCCGTTCTGCGCAGCACCTCTGCTGGGCTCTCGAAGCGCCGGATCCCTCCTCGACTCCGGCTGCTGCGTGCGTCCCTCTGCGAACGGCTCTCTTCTGATGGTGGTTCTTAATGCTTACACACAACTGTGAAACTGCCTGCCACTTACATTGAGAGCCATGGGTTACCAGTAACTCTTTGGAAGACATATGAAGTCCTTGCTTTTTATTCAACTTTGAGTTGTGTATGTTCTGCTCCTTTGAAGTGCCTAGCGAGAGCCCCTCATTGGCGAGAGGATGCGCTTTTCAAGTGATCAGAAAATAGCATACAGAGTGGTAAGAAGACAGAGGTAGTTATTTTTGTCAGAACGAAAGGTAAGGATGGGGAGTGGGAACATGATTCAGGAGCAGGTTTCCAGTGTCAAATGGAGGGCTACATGGCCTGTCCCGAAGGGCAAAATGGTTGAGAGTTGAATGCAGCTGATGTCCTTCACAAAACAATTCTAGTGTGTGACCTTTAGTTTAAGTTGGTCCTTGAACCAGTTGCATCCCCCCTAATCGCTTCATGGAATCAAGAGCAGTTTGTAAGTAGGAAACATGTTCAAAGAAGGATGAGCTGGAAATAGAAGAATGAGCTTAAATCAAGGCTAGAACTGATTCAATTCAATTGTACGCCACCCAAAAAGCAGCACCATGGTGCCCATTGAATTAGGACTATGTGTCATGAATATCAGGGTTGGTTGAACTATCCCCTCCTTCCTCCTCACCTGAATCGACTGTGGACCTTTCCTGTAGTTCCGTCCTTCTTCCAGGACGTCTTTGGGTCTGCGCTTTATCAGTCTTCCTTGCTTCCTTCTTTTGCCGTAAGTAGGGGCGAGCTCCCTGGGATGCCACACTGTCGGGTAACTAGAGAACATGAAGAGCGGGGACTCCCGGGAGCCGCCACCTGAACAGGGAAAAAGCCCAAAAGGGCAGAAAAAATCCTGCAGCAAATATTCCGATGAAAGAGTCAGTGGCAATGAGAAGTCCAGGCGAACGATCCTTCAGCGTAGAACAGTACCATAGAAGGGATCGGAGAACAGCTGTGGTAAGTGCACCTGGAGTAGCCCGAATGGCTCACCAATAACTCCAGGAGGAATGGAACATCTAGCGCTCAGGCTAAATGAATGTAGAAGCATGGGCGAGGGGAGACAAGCCGAAAGACAGAGAGGCGAGGGAACGGAGAGAGAGAGAGACCAGAGCGAGCTGTACCGAAGCGAACAGCCCGAGAGAAACAAAAGGAGGACGAAAACACGGGAAGCAACACAGGAGAGAACACACGTAGGAGGGATACATCAAGCGTTACCTTCGAGTCGGGGAAACACAGTGAAGGTGCAACGCGAGGAACGCCACAGTGAGCCGGCCGTAAGAAACGCTGGCGGCCATCTTGGTAAAGCACTAGAGCGGTGCTCTAGACGGCTGTCAGATGTGGTGGAGCAGTTAATGGCTTCTCCATAGGGAAAAGAAACGCCGCCCGACTGAAGTCATGACAGTATGCCCCCTTTTACATGGGGGGCCCCCAGGCTTGCCCGGATACAGTCTATGAAACTTTCTAATGAGTCGAGGGGCATGAATGTGTCTCACGGGCTCCCATGTTCTTTCTTCGATGGGATAACCCTTCCAGTGAACCAAATATTGTAGACTACCGTGATGGTAACGGGAATCCACCAGATGTGAAACCTCATATTCAGCTGGTCCAGACTGCACATCAGCAGAATGCCTCTTGGATCGTCTCTTGTATGGATCCGGAAGGTACGGCTTCAAAAGGGAGGTATGGAACACGGGATGCACCTGTTTAAGGGAGGGGGGTAGCTGAAGGCGAAATGCAACAGGGTTTACCTTCTTCTTGATTTGAAAAGGTCCGATATATCTTGGTGCAAATTTCCCTATGTGCGTCCAGCGAGGTAGAAATTTAGTGGCTAACCAAACCTTATCACCTTCCGACCAAGAAGGTGCAGCCTTCCTCTTCTTGTCAGCCCATAATTTATACACGTGTCGGCTAGCGTCCAAGGTTTCACTGGCTAGCGCATGGGTGTCTTTGAGTTCCTTCAGGAGGTGGTCAAGAGTGGGTGACTTTGAGGGTTGGATGTCTGCCAACGGCAGATGTTTCGGATGGTAACCAAATGTGCAATAAAAAGGAGACATATTAGTGGCTGAATGTTTGGTATTGTTATAGGTGAACTCGGCCATAGGGAGAAAGACGTTCCAGTCTTCTTGCTTTCTGCCACAGAAACATCGAAGATATTGTTCCAGCGTGTGATTGAGCCTTTCCGTCTGACCGTTGCTTTGTGGATGGAACCCAGATGAAAGGGCTCGTTGAATCCCCAGTTGTTTACAGAGGGCACCCCAAAACTGGGAAGTGAATTGAGGACCTCGATCGGACACCACGGTCTCAGGAAGGCCATGAAGCCGCACTATATCTTTCAGAAAGGTCTTGGCTGTTTCAGGGGCTGTAGGTAATCCTTTCAAGGGTATTCAAGGGAGTGAAGTGAGCCAATTTGCTTAGAGAATCCACAGTCACCATGATGACAGTGTTCCCTTCAGAATCTGGCAGGTCCACAATGAAGTCTGTAGAAATGTGGGTCCATGGTTGTTTGGGAGCAGGTTCCTGTTGCAGAAGACCTAGGGGTTTGGTTGAATGATATTTATTGGAAGCACAGATGGCACAGGTAGATACATAAGAATGTACGTATTGGTTCCAACTTGGCCACCAAAACAGCCTGGACACCAAATCCTTGGTGGCTCGAATGCCCTTATGACCGGCCATGGGCGAATCATGACACCATGAAAGGGCCAGCCTTTGGTGTTTCTTGTTGGGCAGGTACAAGGCTTGACCCTTGAAAAGGATTCCCTCTCTCTCTTCCAATTAGGAGGCTGCTTCTGTCTTCATCTGTGCACGGTGTTGTTTGCACTGGACTTCGCGTAAAAAAGTATTTGCCACAGTCCGTACCTCTTTGCCCGCTAACAATAATTCGTGGCTAGAATCTGCCTCATAGTCCGACCCCAGATTGCGTGACAGGGCATCAGCTAAGATATTCTGTTTGCCTGGTAGATAGGTAATCACAAAGTCAAACTGAGAGAAAAAATATGCCCAACGGGCATGTCTAGCATTGCGACATTCCATCTGTTGGAGTATACGAAGGTTACTGTGGTCGGTACGAACTGTAAACTTATGCATGGCTCCCTGAAGAAGATGACGCCATTCTTCACAGGCATGTTTGATAGCCATTAATTCCCTCTCGATGACAGAATAATTCCTTTCACTGGGTGACAGAGTCTTTGAATAATAAGCCACAGGATGTTCAAGACCGTCCTTGCCCTTTTGCAAGAGGACAGCTCCTATGGCTCCTCCAGAGGCATCCGTCTCTACAATGAAGGGAAAAAGTTGATCCGGTTGTACCAACACGGGAGCCGAGGTGAATGCCTCCTTTAAGGTTTGGAAAGCTAAATCCGATTCTTGTGTCCAAGTGAAGATAACACCCTTCTTTAAGAGTGATGTAATAGGAAGAACCATATTGGAGAAGCCTGGAATAAATTGGCGATAGAAGTTGGCCAGACCGAGGAAACGTTGTACTTCCTTAACGTTTCTTGGAGCGGACCAATGGGTGATTGCTTGTATCTTACAGGGATCCATACGAATGCCCTCATGGGAGAGGATAAAACCCAAATAAAACACTGAACAGGCCTCGAAGACACACTTTTCAGGCTTTACCAGTAGCTTGTTTTCCCGTAGACGTTTCAGCACTTGTCGGACCTGTCTTCTATGTTCAGTAAGAGAGGAAGAGTAAATGAGGATATCATCCAAGTATACCACCACTGAAGAGAAAAGGAGGTCGGCAAACAATCTATCCATAAAGCGCTGGAATATGGCAGGGGCGTTTACCAAACCGAAAGGCATAACTCGATATTCGAAATGCCCTAGTGGGGTTCGAAATGCTGTCTTCCATTCGTCACCCTGTCTTATACGGAGCAGGTGGTACGCACCCCTGAGATCCAATTTTGTAAAGACAGTTGCACCTTGGACAGCTTCTATTATCTCTTTGATTAGCGGCATAGGGTAACGGTCTTTAACAGTAAGGCGATTTAGGCCCCGGTAGTCGATACAAGGACGGAGTTCCGATGATCCCTTCTTCGGGATGAAGAATAGCGATGCTCCAGCGGGTGATTTGGACTCCTGGATGAGCCCATTCTGTAGATTGCAGTCCAGGTATTCCTTAAGTGCCTTCCGCTCGGGTAAAGATAAGGGAAACATCCTTCCAAAAGGAACAGAAGCATCTGGTAGGATCTCAATAGTGCAGTCTTCTCTTCTGTGAGGAGGAAGGGAGTGAGGTTGTTTGTCCATGAAGACCTCAGCATACTCCTGATAGTGTTCCGGTACTTGATGGAGAGAAGCTGTCAGCACGGATTCACTCTTCTGCAGGGAGTCTAGGGGGTATTTGTTGTTTAGACATTCATTAAGTCAAAGATGCGACTGAAACTGGATAGTATTGTTTGACCAATCGATCTTTGGGTTATGTTTACGCAGCCACGGGATCCCGAGGATCACCGGGAAATGCGCTGCTTTAATGAGATCGAATGCCATTTCCTCCTGATGTTGAAACAATTTGACCCGAAGTGGCAGAGTCTCTTGAGTAACAGGTCCTGAAGACAGAGGCTGGCCATCCACCCCTTCCACCGGAATGGGTAGATTCTTTGGGACGATGGGCACACCATTCTCTTAAGCCCAGGATACATCGATGAAATTTCCTGCTGCCCCACAATCCAACATGGCTAAGGCTTCCCAGAAGGTAGAGGAGTCCCGGGACAGTATGACCTGAAATACCATAAGACGATTGTCTTCACGGGGAATAGGAGTCAAAGTATTGGCACAGGGATTCATCCCAACACCCCCGGACCTATCCCTGTTTAGGTTCAGGGTGAATCGTTTCCCTGGCGGCGTGGAGGAACCTCAGGGCAGTTACGGAGTAGATGTTTGCTAGAACCACAATACATGCAGAGGCCTAGCTCCCTTCTTCTCTTCTTCTCTTCGGCTGTTAAAGTTCCTCTGGTGGTGCCTATTTGCATCGGTTCTTCCCCAACGGATGAGGTTGGATGTTCCCTAGAAGGGTTTGGGGAGAAGGTTGAGGGAGAAGATCGTGGACGTTTCCTTTCTTGTCTTCTTTCTCTCAATCTATACTCAATCTGGAGAGCGAGGGACACTAGTTCCTGAAATGTCTGAGGTCGTGCAATACGTGCCAGTTCATCCTTTATCTCTTCATGCAAGCCGCGACGAAACAAAGACTGTTGAGCAGAATCAGGCCATCCGGCATTTGTGGCAAGCTGCATGAAGGAGGTAACATAAGTATGTACGTCGTGCGTACCCTGTCTGATATCGAGGATTGCTTCATAAGAGGCATACTGTACCTCAGGTCGGTCAAAGCGAGCCTTTAGGAGTTGCACAAACAGATCGTAATTAGCAGTGGCTGGATCAGCCTGTAACACCAACGGTGAAGCCCATGCCAAGGCACTTCCCATTAAAATAGACACTAGGAAACCCACCTTGGCCCTGGTAGTCTCATAAGTACGAGGGCGGAAGGTGAAATATAACTGACAGGCGTCCAGAAATGCCTTCAATGTCTTTGGATCTCCGTCGAATTTCCCGCAAGGTAAAGGAAGGGGAGGTAGATCTCCACGGGCATCCTCACGAGCTGCTACCTGTTGTCGCAGAGACTGATTTTCGGACCGGAGGGATTGCACTTCTACGGGAAGTCCCTGTATGGCTGCCACCAGTTCTTGGTACTGCTCGAGAGATGCCGTGGGGGTCCTTAGGCGCTGCACTCTGTCATGAATATCAGGGTTGGTTGAACTATCCCCTCCTTCCTCCTCACCTGAATCGACTGTGGACCTTTCCTGTAGTTCCGTCCTTCTTCCAGGACGTCTTTGGGTCTGCGCTTTATCAGTCTTCCTTGCTTCCTTCTTTTGCCGTAAGTAGGGGCGAGCTCCCTGGGATGCCACACTGTCGGGTAACTAGAGAACACGAACAGCGGGGACTCCCGGGAGCCGGCACCTGAACAGGGAAAAAGCCCAAAAGGGCAGAAAAAACCCTGCAGCAATTATTCCGATGAAAGAGTCAGTGGCAATGAGAAGTCCAGGCAAACGATCCTTCAGCGTAGAACAGTGCCATAGAAGGGATCGGAGAACAGCTGTGGTAAGTGCACCTGAAGTAGCCCGAATGGCTCACCAATAACTCCAGGAGGATGGAACATCTAGCGCTCAGGCTAAATGAATGTAGAAGCATGGGCGAGAGGAGACAAGCCGAAAGGCAGAGAGAAGAGGGAACGGAGAGAGAGAGAGACCAGAGCGAGCTGTATCGAAGCAAACAGCCCGAGAGAAACAAGAGGAGGACGAAAACACGGGAAGCAACACAGGAGAGAACACACGTAGGAGGGATACATCAAGCATTACCTTCGAGTCGGGGAAACACAGTGAAGGTGCAACGCGAGGAACGCCACAGTGAGCCGGCCGTAAGAAACGCCGGCGGCCATCTTGGAAAAACACTAGAGCGGTGCTCTAGGCGGCCGTCAGACGTGGTGGAGCAGTTAATGGCTTCTCCGTAGGGAAAAGAAACACCGCCCGACTGAAGTCATGACACTATGGTTGGGTTGGGAATGTTGCCTTCGAATAGAGCAGTGGCGGGGGACATTCCTTCTAACCCTATGTGCGGCAGTGGTAACCGTCGCTCTACTATTGATTACATTTTTGTCAGGGACTGGTGAAGGGGGAAATGTATATCATTGCATGTGCTCCTGACAGAATTAAGTGACCACTCAAAACCGATTGCCTTGTTTTCTTTGGGGCCACTGGTTCAGCAGAGGGGAGGTTTGTCTGCAGCCAATATAGTTGTCAATCCCAGGGGCAATTATGTTTCCTGGAATTCGGCCCGAGCATCCAGGGTGAACAGATCCGAGTGGAGATTCTAGAGAGCATTTCCCTTGAAGGGAAGCTCATGCTGCTACCAGTCTCCAATTTTGAACATCTCGCTGCTATTTTGGTTGACTCTAACCAGTGGTTTATTCCTAGAGTTCGTCAGCCTTCCCGTCTACACACGTATAGTGAGGAATTAGTTGTTAGAAGGCGACAATTTAGGAAAGAGGTTCGGTATTTAAAGCAACGTAGGGACATCTCAGGCGAGGATAGAAGGAACTTGGTCAAACAAAAACAGCAAATGTATCGGAATTGCACCAAACAAACTCATTGTAGGAAGCTCCAGGGTGATGCTGAGGCCCTTTTTGTGGTTCTGAGAAACAAAAACACGCCAGTTTTCTGGCATCCCTTGAATAATGTAGACTCTAACCAACAGGGAATGCAGATTACATTTTACAACACTATTCTCAAGGGCCCTAAATGGGGTTAGTACTTTTGGAGGCATTGAGCATAGAGTTAACCCGGCCCGCTTCAATTTTGAAGCTATTCTGGAAAAAATACAGAGGAGTACTGCCTCGAGGGCTCTGGGTTCAAATAAGTTATCGAACATGCTGTTAAACAGTAATCCAGATTTATGGACATCGGCCCTGTAATCCTGTTCTACAACGTTGAATCTTTTGAACAGTCTCTCCCCTCATGGTCCAAAGCCCATACATTGCCAATATACAAGAGAGGCCCTCGAGCCTGCCCTCTAAACTATCGGCCCATTGCCCACCTGGATGTGGACTGCAAGATTTTTGCTGTAATCTTGCTGTCCCATCTGGAGACAAGGGCGGTCTCTTCGGGTCGTCTAAGTGGCAGATTGTTTTTTGGGAAAAATGTGGGTACCTCCTTGAATGGGTTGATGGTAAAGACCACTCAAAATCTAGCATGGGAAGGGAAACACGACTCTGCCTTCATGGCCTCGATAGATCTAACTGCAGCTTTTGATGTGTAGATCGAGGCCATTTATGGGGTAAGCTGAAGGACTGGGGAGCTCCTATTGAGACTAAGTATTGAGCTGTACATCCATTTGGAAATTCAGGTTTGTCTGGAGGGTGCTGGAGGTCTCTCAAGGAGGATCCTGACCTATTGGGGTGTCAAGCTGGGGTGCGTTCTGGCCCCTGCCTGTTCAACCTCTTTCAGATATTGGGGAATATGTGGCACCAAAGACCTTTGTTACACCAGTGATGCATAATATAAGGCCTGTATGGATGTCCTATGCGGATGATTTTGTCATTTTTGACTGCACCCATATAGGACTCCAGAGGCTGTTAGACACCTTTGCAGTATAAATGAGTAGGCATTCCCTGTTGATCAATGCAAACAAGACCTGCATTCTACAATTTGCTAGAGGCTGCATGTCAATTATCTTTTTTATTAGTATTAATGTAATAACCTATGGTTTGCTGATGACAGTGATGGGTTTAATTGCTTGTTTTATGTTCTATTTTTTTTCTTTCTTCTTTCTCTTTCTTACTAATTTGAATTTTAATACTGTATTTGAATGTACTATCTTAATTGTTAAAGGTTTATATTGTTAACCGATAAACAATTAAAAAAATTATTTCAGAGAGCAGAATACATTTTTGTACATGACCGCAACACCTCCACCTCTTTTATTGGTTCTCTCATGGTATACAAGTGAGACATGAGTAGAGGCTTTGTCAAAGTTAGCAGGTGTGACGGAGTCCTGTGCTTGTGCCTGGTGGCAGTGGACAGGGTAGTTACAGGGGCCACGATGCAGCCACCTGCTGTGTGATGCTAGGTCTGAAGGAAGTGCAGAGAAATCACCTGGACCATTCAACCTTGGCCCAGCACTAAGGCAGAGGACTGTCACAGGACATGAACCTTTAATTTCACTGCTCCTTGAAGGGATTCTCATGGGCTCAGAGCACACCATTACATTAAAGTCCATTTATATTATGGTGCACTCTTCCTGGTGGCCAAGGTTGAGGAAAATATCTGTCACAATGGTGGCATGAAAATGGCACATGGTGCAGAGCAAGCATTTTGGCTGTCAATTCAGGAGAGACTGCAAGAGCGGATCACTCGCCAGTGTTAGAATGACTCACATTACATCCAAGATGGTGGATGAGTCTGAACTTGGCTCGGTCAACATCACCACGTACCGCAGCAGAGACTTATTACAATTATTACAATGAGGTGAATTCAATGAAGTAAAACTGTTACTCCAACCCAGCCACACCCAAAATAAGCACATGCAAGTGTCCCCGCTGCCGAGTAGGATGGCCTACTGAGAGTGGATAGGCCTCTATTAGTGAAACAGGCGGTTTGGCATGGGTGAGGGTGTAATGAGGTGGCAAGCAAGTTATGGAGGTTGATGGAAGCAGAGAGTTGAAGTGGTTGAGGAAGAGAAGAAAGAGGTCCTTGAAATGATACTGGAAATTATTGTTTGGAGAGAAAAGAAGAGAGTACAGAGGAGTCAACATTGCCAAGTAGGTAGCAAGGATTATCATAGAGGAAGTTGAAGAGGCAGAGAGAGATGAAGGAAGGGAAGTAGAGAGGTTTAACTGGAGGGCAGTAAAGGTAGAGGGAGTATATGATTTTTTGTACCTGAATAGAGAGTGATTGGAGAGGACATGAGGTACAGGAGAGGTCTCCTTTGGCACAGATTGTTGTGACCCATCATGGAGAACGCTGAGCATGAGGCTTTGGGGAAAAGAGAAGATCCCTGAGACAGGGAAGTGGCGAGAAATATGAAGATTAGTCTCTAAATGAACTCAGGTTACCAACCTCTTGGTGGAAACTTTGAGGTTTTGATAACCACTATCATGCAGCTTCAACCATAGTTAGCCCCTAAAACAGGAAAACTGGCCTCTCTAAAAACATAAAAACAGAGAACAAACAACAGAGGGGCAGAGTTTACAGACTGATGAGTCAGTCTGGAAGGATGGTAGACACTTACAAACAGTTCTATGTAGTTTGATCGAAGTTGCCTCAAGGTAACATACTTCTATGAAATTATCTGGTGCCATTTTTTTTTCTTTTTTTTTTGTAAATTTGGTTTTATTAGTTTTTACAGATACAAGTCATGCAAAGAAAAGATACATTTAAGTACACATTTAACTCTCTTAATGGAGAAGCGAACCTTTAAAATTCGGCGTATTTAGTGTCTGTCCTGCAAACACCTTCTTCATAAATAGGGTTCGCGCAAAAACATGACGCTACCCCCCCTCCTCTTTCCCTCCCCCCTCGCCCCTGATCAGAACCTGTACTGCAGGTCGAGCAGCGTTCATCGTGTGGTGAGCAGCGTCAGTGTTCAATGCCGAAATTGCGTTGGTTATGAGAGTGTCAGTTGGAGAGTTCAACTCATACGTTGCCTAGGTCAATTCTTGTGCCTCCATCGTCGTGGTAGGGGCATTGTTATGAGATAAGCCGGTGGGCAGGTATATACTTTTATATTCCATCCATAAGATTTCAGACTGAGGTAGTTTTCCATGTAGCGACGCTGTTATATGTTCCATTATGCATATATTATTGGAAACATGGATCCATTCATTTTTCGTGGGAGTTGTGGGCGCTTTTCATCTCATTACTAGTGTTGCTCTAGCGGCTAATAGCAATTGTGGTGCTAGATCCTTGATCTTGACCCAGTCATCCTCATCTTTCTCGAGGCCAAACAATATGAGGTAGGGAGTAGGTGTTCTGTCGATACCATCGACTTCTTTGATCCAGCCCAGGACCTCCGACCAGAACGCTTGTATTCTGGGACATCCCCACCACATGTGCCAGTAGTCTGCTCTGTTTCCGCATCCACCCCAGCAATCCAGGCTCGTAGTCTGAAACATTTTAGATAATCTGACTGGATCGTATTGCCATCTATGTAATAATTTGATTGCATGGAGTTTGTATTGATTTGAAATGGATATTCGTGTGGCTGCCTGGCATATGGTATCCCATAGGTCTGGAGTGAACTGTTCGGAGAAATCTGTTTCCCATCTGCTTTTCAATGAGTCCGTGTTCACCCCCTCCCCTTCTATCAGTGTTTTGTACATATAGGAGATTAGGCCTTTCATTACAGTTCTTGCGTCCAACATTTTCTCAAAAGGGGTGAGTTCTCTCACTAATTTGGGTTTCCACATGGCTCTTGTCAAAACCCCTTTTATCCTCAAGTATTGAAAGGTGGATAATGGGCCTATTCCGAGGGCTTCAGTTAGTTCAGGGAGAGAAATGAAAGAGTCTTTCCGTTGCAGTTGCCCTACTCTCTCTAATCCAGCCTCATACCATGATTGGAACCTCTCGACTCCTGGGATGTGGTCGTTGATTCCTGGGGACCATAAGTGGCTGAGGGGAGCCGGCCAGGTAGTAATGTTTTGCATGTTTTTGCCATGTGTCCAAATGTCCCAGATGGTCATTAGTATCGGGTGGTCTTTGAGTTTTCTACAGATTCTTTTTTTAGGTGCCCATAACCATTCAGATACTGTAGCTGGTGTAAAGTAATGGTTGTCCATATTGACCCACTGGGTGTCTGTTTGGTTACGGAGGTGTGGAATCAATACCCTAAATTGGGCGGCCTCGTAATATTTTTGAAAATTGGGAAGCCCAACTCCACCTTTATCTTTTGGGAGCGTTAGGGTCTTATATGGAATTCTTGCTTTTTTCCCTTGCCATAGGAATTGGAGCATGGCCCTTTTGATCTCAGTAAAAAAGTTTTTGGGAATCCTAATAGGTATCGCTTGAAAAGGATATAGGAACCGGGGCATGATTATCATCTTAATTGCATTAAGCCGGCCTAGCCAGGATATTGTGAGCTTATCCCATCTTGTCAAGTCTAACCTAAATTGTTTCACTAGGGGAGGAAAGTTTGCTTCAAATAAGTCACTTAGATTCTTCGTTAGTTGTATCCCCAGGAATTGTAGTTGTGAGTGTTCGATATTGAGACCGAATGGGGAGAATCTGATGGTATTCTCGTTTTTTTTACCTTGGAGGGGAAAGAGTGTGGACTTCGTTTTATTTATTTTGAACCCAGAGAGTTTACCATATTCTTCTATCATGCAGCGAGCCCGGGGGATGGAGACGGAGGGGTTTGTGATGTGGAGGAGGATGTCATCTGCGTAGAGGGAAATTTTGTATTCTGTTGTCCCGAGTCGAATACCTTTTAGTGTAGGGTCCGCCCTTATTGCGATTGCCAGGGGTTCTAAGGAGAGGGCAAAGAGAATCGCTGAAAGGGGGCATCCTTGTCGGGTCCCCCGCTGCAGGTTGAACCATCGTGAGTATTCCCCGTTCACAAATATAGATGCCTTGGTGTCTGTATAAACTGCGTGTATCGCTCTCCTAAATCTAGTGCCCATTCCCACCTTTCGGAGTACTGCCTCAAGGAACCCCCATTCCACCCTATCAAAGGCCTTTTCCGCATCGATGGAAAGCAGTGCCGGGTCATTCTCCATGGTCTGAGATGCGTGGATCAGGTGTAAGGTTTTGCGGATTGTGTCTGCCCCTTGTCTGCCCAGTATGAACCCAACCTGATCGGAGTGTATAAGTTGAGGGATGAGGGTTTCGAGTCTCGCTGCCAAGATTCTGGTGTACATCTTTGCGTCAAGGTTGAGTAGAGAGATGGGGCGGTATGAGGAACATTTCGTAGGATCCCTCCCAGCCTTGGGGATAACAGTGATCAATGCCTTGGTAAAAGAGTCTGGGGGTTTCCCTGTGTCCATTATTTCATTGAAGAGGAGTGTTAGGAAGGGTGCCAGCGCGGTGAGGAAAGTTTTATAAAATCCGGCGGTGTAGCCGTCTTCGCCCGGGGACTAGCCCAATGTTAATCTTTTTATGGCGGCTTGGACCTCCAGTTCCGTAATAGGGGATTCTTGTTACGCTCACCTGATTCCCACGGGGGCGTCGATCTGGACTGGCCCGCTGTTGCTTCCCCCAGAGTAACACATAGAGCCGAGATGACAGACTGGACAGACCCACTTAGCTTCGTTTGTTGGATTCGTACGAATATCTTTCTGCAATGGAGAAAGGGAATTAACCTCCCGTAATCTGAGCGTTAACCCGCCTTCCCACTCCCCTTGTATGCCCACAGAACACTCCTGAAGTTCCCTCTAAATCTCACCTGAAGATTTGGAAAGATGAGCTCTCCATCCTGCGTCGAGCGCAGGGGCACGTAGACGACCAGTTACTTCACTGGCGTGGAGGAATTGGTGAGTTCAAGTATTGACTCTAAATCCAATTGTTCGTAAGAGTTCAAAAGTCTGTTCTTCACTCTGCCAGATTCCTTGCAGGTTGCGGATTAAACCACCAGAAGAGTTCCAAGTGGCAATGGTAAGATCCTGGTAAGTCTATTGTGATTCTCCCCTTTGGGGCCGGGGTACAGTGATGATGCAGAATTAACTGCGCCGCCCCGAAATGAGGTGAGTACCCCCCTGTGGTAAATCAGATAAGTCTTTGGGGGTAGGTTGTATTGTCCTTGTTTTTTCCCCTTAGGGGCCGGGGTGCGGCGGTGATGCGGAATTGCCTGCGCCGACCCGAGATGAGGTGAGCACCCCCTTGTGGTAATCAGGTAAGTCTTTGGGGGTGATTTGTATTGTCCTTGTTTTCCCCTTAGGGGCCGGGGTGCGGCAGTGATGCAGAATTGACTACGCCGACCCGAGATGAGGTGAGTACCCCCCTGTGGTAAATCAGGTAAGTCTTTGGGGGTGGTTTGTATTGCCCTTGCTCACCTATCTGTTCTTGTCTCCCCCAGGTGTTGAAGAATGGCCTGGAGTTGCTGGATTTACGATGGAGTAAAGGAATGCATCCCCGGTTGGTGAGTTCAGCGCGGCTCTGCAAGGTGCGTGGCAATACACCTGAAAAGGCTTCTCTCGTCCAGATCGACGATGTGCTGGATCAAGGATTCAGGTAAGGGTTTTGTTCTGACCTCTTCTCCTTCTCCTTTTCTTGTTCCAGGTGTTCCAGGGCTGAGGCGGGCGTGGCTGAAGACTGGAGCTGCTGAAGACACGGTGAGCGTTACGCTGCAGCAAGCAGAATAACGCGAAGCACGTGTGGCTGTCCGGGTGTGGCTTAAATAGCCTTGGAAGAAGTCCCAGGTAAGTATTCTTCCACAGCCCACCCGAGAGGAAAGGAGTCCCTGAGGTAAAGTAGTCCCTTTAAGCCTCATTTGGCTTGTGGCTTCGTGCAGCATGGTCTGCACCAGGTAGGTATGCAGCATGGTATGCAACAGGTAAGATTTCTGTAATGAGCCTGGCGCCCATGGCGCCAGGACTGACTTTATTCTTATGAGCCTGGCACCATAGGTGCCAGGACTGTAGCCAAAGAGCCCCTAACTGGGGTTTTTGGGCATGCTTCAAGTGGCATGATGCCTGCTTCCGGGGTTGCTGGGCCTGGTCTGGCTTTCCGGGGGCAGGCATCATGACAATTCTAATGATTCAACCTCTAAGTCAGGAATACAGGGTACATCTATTGAGGACAGATAGGACTCTGACTGTGATCGTTCAGGGTCTACCTCAGAAGAATATAAAGTTTCATAAAAGTGGGCAAAATGTTCTGGGATGGTGGTACGGGCGTGTGATGTGGGGGAGGTATTGCCTTTAATTTCTAATACTCTTCGCTCCGCTCTTTGTTCTCGCAGCCTGGCAGCGAAAAAAGTGCTTCGGCCTTATCGTCCTTCTCGTAAAATATTTGTTTTAAAAATCTTAGTTTACGCACGACCTGTTCATTCTCCAATAGTTTCAGTTTGTTTCTTTTCTCTCTGGCTTCGTTCATCTTCTGAGGATCCACTTCTTTGCCTATTTTGGGTGTGCGTTCTAATTGGGAGATTCCAGTTCGGAGCCTTTGTTCAATAAGATTACATTCTCTCTTCTTTGATGAGCCTTCCCTTATCAAAATCCCTCTCCAGGTGGCCTTCCCGGCCTCCCACACTGTTTGTTTGGGTACCTCTCCATTGTTATTTGTTTTAAAGAATTCAGAGATTTCTGTCTCCATTTCAGTTCTGAAAGCGACATCCCTCCAAAGGCTCTCGTTGCAGCGCCATTTCCCACTATTTTTAGGAAGGTCGGCCCACTGGATGTCTGTGAGGACCATGTCGTGGTCGGACCAAGTAATCGGGGTTATCTCTGCCTGTGACGTTACTTCAGAGAGCTCTCTGGAAAGATACATGTAATCTATAAGGGTGTACGTATTATGGTGAGCGGAATAGAAAGTGTAGCCTTGTTCTTCCGGATGAAGAGCTCTCCATGCGTCTACCATTTTGTACAGTTCCATCATATTAGCTAGCTCAGTCGGTTTTAGTCTATTCTGATGAGTCGTGGTAGGGTTCCCAGGATTCCGGTCTGTGGCCGGGTTCGCCCATTGGTTAAAATCCCCCCGCCAAGATGATGTGCCCGGTGGCTTCAAGTAGTATCTTAGGGATTTTTCTGGAGAGAAATCTAGACTGGCCTGTGTTTGGAGCGTACAAGGTGGCAATTGTGACGTTAAGATTACCTAGTTGTTCATTTACTAGCATTGCTCGTCCTTCAACGTCTGACCATGACTTGGTCATCACAAAATCTATGCCTTTTCTAATGAGGATTCCCACCCCTCCCTTTCTGAGTGGGCCACAGCCCCAAAATTCAGTTCCCACTCGTTTCCCAAGAATCTGTCGTTCATCTCCTTTTATGTATTTTGTTTCCTGGAGTAGAAGAATATCTAGTCCGCTTCTACGAAATTCTCTGGCTACAAGGGACCGTTTCGTCAGTGAGTTGAGCCCTTTAATATTGAGTGTTCCAACTCTTAAGGAGACCGGTTCCCTTATATTAACGTTCGTAGCCATAGTTCTTTCTCGCTGGGAGTTGTCTCTTTGTATACACTGGGCGATGCTCTATGCTCACGAGCCGCACGCTGATTTGGCTGTTGTGGTTCATTATGTTTGCTGCTCTGACCTTCTTTGTTTCCTTCACTTTTCCCTCCTCCTGCCCCCCCTCCTTCCTCCTTCTTAATTGATGGCGTCCGGTCGAACCTAGTCGGTTAACCTAGGTCGACATCGGACCACTTCCGGGGGTTGTTACTTCAGGTCCCTTGGCCAGAATAAGTCATCGTAGTCCAGAGTGAGCCCCCTGGTGGTTCCCCCCTAATTATCTTCATTAGAGTCCAGGGAATGTGTGTGCGTTTGTGCATCCATATCACACCATTTACATACTTTGATTGGAATTGTCTTACCGGTATCATCTGGTGTCAGTTGTCCGTTTCTGGGGAGAGATTGCCCCTCCTGAATTTTCGCGGCCCCTTTACTCTCTTTCTCCGGGGCCTTGGAGTCGCCATTCTCTTCCTTCCTTATTTGTCGCTTCTTGACTCGCTTCTTCTCCTTGTGACCCTAAGAGGTCAGATATGCACGATTTTATCTCATTCTCCGATCGCAGTCTGAATCTGGTCGCCTCCTTTTGGAACGTGAGGGAGAAGGGATAACCCCATCTATATCGAGCGTTCTTTTCCTTGAACATCTTTGTTAGAGGTCCGCACATTTTTCTGAGGGCTAGGGTCAAGGAGGAGAGATCTTGGTAAATGGAGATTTGTGCTCCGCATAGCGTAATCTTCTCGCTCATTCTGGCTTTCTCAAGAATTCTAGCTTTGTCCCTGAATCAGTGAAATCGGGCGAGGACTGAGCATGGTCCACTCGCTGGGCCTCCTGCCCTATGAATTTGTTTGGTTACCGGTTCATCCACCTCATCATCCGTTGTCAGAAGTTTGATGATGATGTGAAGTGTCTCCTTAAGGTCCGCTTCCGTTTCCCCCTCTCTCTCGGAATACCAAAAATGTGTATATTATTCCTCCTTTCTCTGTTCTCCAAATCATCGAGCTTAAGTTTAAACTCGTATTCACGTCGTTCCAGTTCCATCATTCTGTGGTCGAGTTGCCCTTCCAGTGTGTCAATGGAGGCCTGATTGTTTTCAACTCCCTCGAGTCTGTCCTCCATGCTATCAAGCCGTTGAGTGATCCTATCTATTTTGCCACATATATTTGTTCCCAGGTTCTTAATCTCCCCCAGTAGGGCGGCTATGTCTCCTTTCGTAGCTGCAGCCAGGTCGTCTCCTGTAGTGGCGCAGTTCGCCATATTGGCGCCAGCGGTTGTAAGCAAGGTGGGGATGTGGGCGAAGTGAGATAGTTTATGCTTAGTACTCATACAGATCACCAATGGTGGGCCTTGGTAGAAGCTGCGTGCGCTGTAATAATCCACGCCTCACTCGATCTAGGTAGATGATGACGGCCTACTCCCTCGAGTTGCGTTGCGGGTAGTTTGCGGATGGGGTGGCATAAGTTCTTGTGTGGGCCTGGGGTGGTGTCGTGGGCAGGCGGGGAGTCGTGCTGGGTAGTCAGCTCCGAGGGGTGGTAGGCACTGTCCCCGGTTGGTTCCGATTATGAATTCCGTCTCGGGTGGAGTTTGTGCACCTTTTTTTGGCCTGGACAACACCGCCGTTGGGTTCACTCGGGAAGTCGCAGATCTGTGAGGGCACCACTCGCCGGTCTTCCCCAATGTCACTCCGTCACAAATTGGTATGTTCGCGGTCCGCAGTTCACTCCTTCTTGCAGCACTTATTCGCGCTCACCGGGTCGGTTGGCTGATCTCACGTCCTCGTGTGAGGATGTTGCACTCCGGGAGCCGAACACACGCCTTCCGGGCTTTCCAACGGTGAGACACACGTAGTTGCTTTCGATTTCCACGTGCCTGGGAGACCCCGATTTTCTCTTGCGTTTTCTGAGGCCGTGGAAGGCCGATTTTCATCGGGATTTTTCCTCGGGGTGGGGGGGGCGTTCACACGGCGAAATCCCGTATTTGTTCAGCGGGGGGGTTCCAAAAGACGGGGGCTCATTCCATCTTCCGGGGTGCTGTTTACGGAGCTCACAGAGAGAGCATGCTGATCTCTGCGCCCCCTGGGGGCCCACCTTTGTTTTTTCTTTTAATGGGGTAGTCCCACATACGTTCTGAACCATCTACACCATACCACCTACCTCTAAGCATATACATACGTATTTTTTCCACCATAGGGTAATTTTGGTGGAATAAATTACATGTTCATGAGAGCCGTAGCATAAATGGAAGGCGTTAAAGCATTCAGTAAGGCTTTAACACTTTGCATTCATGTCATGGCTCATTTTCAAGCATTTGCATGGCTGAGAGGAGGGACAGAACGCAACTTGGATTTCCGCCGCTCCCTTCCTCTCTGCCATACAAATGCTCCAGCATCTGCTCCGGGATGGATTTTCATGGTGGTGCAAATGCTGGTGATCCCTATACAGGTACATAAAGCATGCAGACCCCATAGGGATCCATTGTACATGCAATGGCAGATAGCATGTACAGTTACAGTTAAACTCTCCCCTACATGCTCGCATGTCGGCAAGGTTTAATTGTATTTGTGAACACTGCCTACCATGGGCACATGATAAGCAGTTTTCAAAATTGGTTGTAATGTAATTGTTAGCGCCGCTTGCCCTGAGACCATCATGGCAAGCAGTGCTCACAATCAAAAGTAAATGCTACCTGGCCTGCCAGCAAGCCAGGCAGCGTCTGCTCACTTTTGACTGCGGAATGCAAAGGTGAAGGGGAAAGGGTGGCATACATGCTTGCATGCTACCTTTTGACCTTTACATGCCCGCAGGCAGCCCACACCACAAGGGATCCCCCCATCATCCATGACCATGCCTGCAGGCAGCACACACCACAAGGGACCACACCATCACCTGTGACCATGCTCGCTGGCAGCCCACACCACAAGGGACCCCCCCCATCACCCGTGACCATGCCTGCAGGCAGCCCACACCACAAGGGACTCTTGTCTGCAGGCGCCCCATCACCCGTGACCATGCCTGCAGGCAGCCCACACCACAAGGGACAACACATCACCTGTGACAATGCACGCAGGCAGCCCACACTACAAGGGATCCCCCAATCAGCCATGACCATGCCTGTAGGCAGCCCATACCACAAGGGACCACACCATCACCTGTGACCATGCCCGCAGGCAGCCCACACCACAAGGGCCCCCCCCCATCATCTGTGACCATGCCTGCAGGCAGCCCACACAACAAGGGACCACACCATCACCCGTGACCATGCCCGCAGGCAGCCCACACCACAAGGGACCCCCCCATCAGCTGTGACCATGCCCGCAGGCAGGCCATACCACAAGGATCCCCCATCACCCATGACCATGCCCGCAGGCAGCCCACTTGGCACCATACACCGCAGGCAGGCCCCGACTCATGTCCTCCCACCCCACCAGTGGCGGCAACCTGCAGGCAGGCCCCGACTCATGTTCCTCCCCCACAGTGACGGCAACCTGCAGGCAGGCCCAGACTCATGTCACCCCACCCCACCAGTGACGGAAACCTGCAGGCATGCCCCAACTCATGTCCCCCCACCAAACACATTGTCACAACATACAATCATGTAGCAAATGTCAACCCAAATGCCACCCCTCGCTAACCCCCCCGCCCCAGTGTAACTCCACACCCATCCATTGGCCCTACTTCACAGTACTGGCCCCATGGCATAGCATTCACCAAAGCACACATGCATGCACCCAAATACATGTCCAACATAGACACACAGCAGTGACACATGCCTGGGCCAATGGTGATTGACACATGCACCAAACAATTGAGAGCAGACAACATTCAGACTGGACTAAATGAAAATGTTTAAGAAAAATGAAAATACACCAACTAAAAATCAAAATTAGAATGGAAATGAAATGAACGTAAACAAATCGAAATGAAAATCCAAATGAACATGAAAATCAAAAAAAGAGAAAATCCTGAAACTGGTCCTTGTCCAAAGTAATGTTTGCAGTTCCAAAGGAAAAAATAAATAAACCATAACTCCATGGGAAAATAAAAGCCAAGCAATCCACCAAAGTCCAACTATGTACAAGAAAGGATGAAGGGTCCATGATCCCAAAAGCCAGAATGATCTTAAAAAACACACTATAAAAAACAACTATATACAAAAAGTGGATCAATGTCCGTGTCCTCCAAACCAAAAAAAAAAAAGAAAGGAAGCCTAACACTAAAAAACTATATACAATGGTGGCGGGCTAGTCCTACGGCTCACAGTTGTTACCAAGAGTTTTGGCCAGGGCATCCTCGAACTCCGTGTCTACAGTCCGGAGGCGGGACTCAGCTCTCACCTCGAGGGATAGCAGGGACTCCGCCATGCTCCTAAACAACTCCCTGCGAGTCGCCTCGAGGAACTCCGCCCACCTCTCTGCCCGCCACATGGAGTTCTTTGCCTTGACCATGGTGAGGCGTGCCCTCCCTGCCCGCCGCCGCTCTGCGCCTATTTGCCGGCCCATACACTGCCACACGGAAGACACACTTTGTCCTGAGTCCTCCTGCCCTTTGGCTGATGCCTGCCCCCGTGATGTAGTTGGCCCTGAGTCCTGATGCCTCCCACGTCGAGCCTGATGCTGCCTTGATGCCATCTGCCTGTGCCACCACGACTGCCTCTGGGATGCTGACAACCCCTGGGGCCGTCGTGCACGTGCCCTGCTCGAAGATGCCTGCACAAACCTCATTGCCAGGGGTCCTTTTGCTGGGGTGACCACCGCTGCTGACCCTCTGACTCCCAACTGTGGCAGGGATGTGAGCTCCACCAGACTGGCCGTGGTGAAGAAGACAGGTCCACAGGGGGCCCTGTTGGCATGTGGGCGGGAGTATGACTGGTGCATAGTGGATGAAGAGAAGGAGGGGGTTGCACCAAGGCCCTGCAAATGTAGCAAAGCCGTGACTATGAGCCATCCTAGCCAGTTCAGGATGGCACACACCTGTTCGTGATGATGTGTGCGGTTCTGCCAGGAAGCACGCACATCATCACGAATGACGCGTGTGTGCATCGCGACACTGACTAGGACGGGCTCAACCCTGTCACGGATTGCCTCGTCCGCAGGTAGAGGAAGGTCAGATGACGTGGACTCATCCTCTACCTGCCGACGGGCCTGGACTGAGGCATCCGTGCCGGTGCACAGTGATTCTGTCGCATTATCAGGGACAGGATTAGGCACAGGCCACTACGTGGCGACCTGCGCTGCCTCCTGCCCCTGCTCCTGAACTGCACCAAGTGCACCGGTGCCATCGCCCCCTCCAGGCCACATGTGCGCGTCTGATGCGGCCTCCTCCTCCAGCCCACCCACCACCGACCTGGATGCCTCAGCACCATCTTGCGCACTGGATTGCCCCCGTGGGAGCCCACCTGCCCCTTCCTCTGTCGAGGAGCACAAGTCTGACCTCGCCCCCTTGGGCATCCCCTCGGCAGCTGCGGCCGCAGTCGCGGACGCAGCACCAGTCCCCTCGCTCCCAAAGATGACCTAACCTGGGAGGGTGACTGGGCTTTGCATCTCTGCCTGGTGGAGGCATCCCGCCGCTTTGCTCCACAGCGCCATCTCTGCCCTCTTCCTCAATCGCTGCTGCAGATAGGGAGACATTGAACACAAGCATCAGGGTACTGTACAATAGTCTACTAGACACAAAGCAAATGCACATGAGTGGCACTGTCAAACGTCACAACCATAATCATCGTCCACAACACATGTGTCAGTGCAAGCAACACACAAGCATGGCATGTGCAACAGCCATTTGCATCCATGTCCAAGGCACCGTTTGAAATCATAAGGGGGCTGAACCTCACATGCATCATGGGACATGCTGATCACATGCACACACACCACCGGACAGTCATGCATCTGGCCATGTCTACCTCCTGTCATAGAGCACTAATTGGCAACTGTGCCGCATCAGTCAATCAGGCATCAAGATGACCATGTGTCATGCATCCAGGGCGTTTCACAGTCACACACTCACCACTCAGACACATGCACATTTACACTGTGCACGTCCATGAAGGTGACATAAGCATCCATGTATCACACCCCAAACATGGCCGAGTACAGACACAGGCATGCAAACATGTGTGCGTCGTCACATGCTGGTGCACATCATGCATTGCAATACAGACACCAATGATGTGCAACACGCTTGACTGTACTCACATGCAGCATCGCCATGTCCCTGCACACAGACAACCATACATGGGAGATTCCAGACATAAGGGCAAGGTGCACACTCCAGCCACACCTCAACATGCACTATGCTGGACAAGAACACATGGACACTTACCACTCGACTCCAGACGGGTCTGCAACAGTAGGACCTGGTGGGGAAGCTCTATGCGTATGAGGTTTAGGACCCTCATCTGGTTGTTGCTCAGCTGGGCCCGGCGCCCCACTACATCCTCAGCCTCCACGAGGCACCGGGCCTTGTGGATGGTCCTGGACCAGAAGTCCTCCCAGCGCTTCAGGACATGCTTATAGTTGCAGGGTGCTACCCCCTCCTCGTTGATGGCACCCACGATGTCCTCCCAGATCCTCCTCCGTCCTTCCTTGTCGGTGCATGATGTCGAGAAGAGGGTATCATAATGCCCCAGGACTTGCTCCACCAGGATGCCAACTTCATTGGCAGTGAAGCTGGCAGCCCTCTACCTCTCTGCCAGGAGCCTGCCACTGGCTCCAGATGGTGATTGGTCCGACATGGCAACCCTTGAGGAAGGTGTGGGTGGGCAACTGGGTCCTGGGCCTGGGCTGTGGAGCGATGGTACAGCAGTCGGGAGTCTTCTGTTTCAGCAGAGGTGGTCGAAGCAAAAGGATCCCTAGCAATGTCTTCTGTGCAGGCACCAAATTGCAGGGCATGTTGGCAGCAGGCACACTGAGTTGGCTGGCAGCAGCAGATGGCTCTTAGGAGGCAGCTCGGGGCATTGGGGGGGCAGGTAATTGGCCTTGTGGGCAGGAGCATGGTCTTCCGTGTGTTGTCAGGTGGCCAGCTTGATGCAGAGTGACTCTGCACATGCAAAAACAGCATGTTAGAGTGGAATTCGAGGAAAGGCCTTTAGCGCATAAGCGCGTAAGTGACGTGACGCGTGGGGCGTTGCCTTCGGTACGGGTTAAAAGTCTGCATAGGCTGCCATTTTGCTGTACGTGCTTTTCGTGGGGACCGAAGCGTGTGATTCTTCTTCTTCTTGTGGGTTCACACGCGATTACTTCACAACGGTTGCAGTGCGTACTTCTTGTTTACTGCGGCAGTGCTTACATCTTGTTTTGGCAGGGGAGTTGCCGACACACACAAGCGTGTTTATTTCTTCATTTTTCCAGGCAGATGGTGAGTCGCGCACGTATTATTCCAACTGTGGTTGCCTCTGTGTGTCGCGTACCCCATTTATGAGGTCATAGTAGCCTGCGTGTTCCATGCGTACGGATTTTAATTCCACGCATGTGGGCTACCGAGGGGTCGCGTGCACATTTGTTTTTGTTTTTGGGGTGCCTGAGCGTTGCGTGACCCATCATTTTTACCCAGGGAAAGCCTTGCAGGAGCACAGGGGTACCTATTCAATCTAGTACCCCTCCCCTTCACTCACCCTAATTGCCCAGGAAAATTGTTTTCTGAACCTCACATTCGTACAAGTACATCAGTGCCATGGTTGGGAGGCCACCAAGTGGTAAGGGAGGCAAAACTGGGCGACCTCCCAGAGGTGTTCGCGGTAGGGGACGTGGCCAGGGTGGCCAAGGTGGCAACAGTGGGCAATGTGGGCAGGGTGGCCGGGGTGGGTGACGTGGGCAGAGTGGCCCACGAGGGCAATGTGTCCAAGACCATTCAGGGCCTGCTCAGCGTAGGGCCCACTGGCAGTACATCGCGGACCACATTAGTGCCTTGTCATTTGTGAAGCACACAGCTAATGATTGCTGAAGCATTGGAATGACCTCAAACGCCAAGCTAAAAACAAGCGGGCATCTAATTACACCTCTGCTCTAGTGACTGGCAGTGGGACACCACCAGAGGACGATGAACTCACAGAACATGAGGTGATCGCTGGAGGGTTCATCGCAGAGGATCAGATCCAAGGCGTCGGAGACCTCCCGGATCTTGAGACGATGTCCTGTGAGTGTCCATGCGTGTGTGTCCAGGCCATGTGTATGTTGCTTGGGTGATGTGTTGTGATTGACTGCCAGTTCAGGCTATGTAGTCATGGCTGCCATGTGTGACTCATGCAATGCTTGACTGATACATGCTTGTTGTGGTGGGGACTACATACAGGCCATGTGCTGCACATGGAGGCAATCCTCATCAACACACCTGCACCCTCCTTCCATGTCAATCACTCGCCAGCCTCTCTTGTCCATATTCTTGCTCAATTACATGTTTACGGATAGCTTGTGATGATCTTCCACTCAACACTCACCCTCTGTTGTCACATGACTGACGTCTATGTGAGGTCACCCTGCAAGCTGATCCACCTCAGGGCCATCCTTCCTTGCCTCTCTATCCCCCAGCAGCTCACTGTCTCCATGGGACTGGTGATTCCCATGGCGGACTACTGAAACGGCATGTTCCCAATTTTCTGTGAATGTGCACTCTTCCCTCTGCAACTCTGCCAGACCTGTACTGTGTGGAACATTTTTTGACCTTGATGCAGGGTCTGTCACTCGGACTGTGCTGATGGCACAGGCTCACAGTGCCCATGAGTGTTCATTCATGGACCATGTGCATTCCAAGCAAGCCCGTATGGGTCGGGGGCAAGCCCCTCATCCGTCTCCATCTCCAGTATTTACTCCTTCTCATGGTATTTCATCATACCTTTCTACTCACTCAAGGTCAGTTGATCATCATGACCATTTGTTTGGGGTTGTCGTCTGTGTCGAGCAGATGCCGCCGCCCTCTCGTCCAGCCTCCCTGTCTCTATGCAACTGGTGTTGTGTGTTTTCCGGGTCTGTGTTAAGAAAAGCGTCTCGTGGGCGCTGAGTACCTGAACTTCCAGTTGATGGTCGTGGTGAAGTAGCCAGGCTGTCCGACTGATGGTTGCTGAATGTGTAACGCGAGGAACCAGCGCAACACCCACCCTGAATTCAAACAAGGTCAGTGGTGAACCAGCTCCCAACGCCACGGATGCGCACTTCCCTGATTTGCGTGACGTCGGGACAGTGCAAGCACTGACAGGGAAGGCGGGTCTTGACTGGATGGAAAATCCACAGCAGGATACAACAGCAAGGCTCCAAGAAGTAGCAGTAGACCGATGAAGAGAACTGAAGTTGGGAGGTGCAGTAGAAGGATGAGTAGGCAGAGTAACTACAGAGAAGGCAGGAGGCAAGGCACTGAATCAACAGACAAGGAAGCAGGAGGGACTAGGAACCCTGGGGCAGAACAAGGAGAAAGAACTGGAAGGCAGGAAGGGAGATGGGAAGAAGAAGGCCTAGGGAACCTACTGGCAAGGAAGGAATGAGGCAAGAAATCTCCCAGAGGCAGACAAGGGAAGGAAACACCAGCAAGGAAGGACAAGGAACAAAAGGCTGGGAAGGCTGAAAAGGTGCTGCTCAAGAGTAACACAGACGAGGATGTGATCAGGAAACAAACCGCGTTGAGACGCGGTTTGTTCAAGCAAACTGGCCCTTAATATAGGGCAGGCAGCACCCAGGAGGCTTGGAACGCAAGCCGTGCTGTCCCCGGGTGCTGACATGCCCAAAACAAGGCTTGGGAAGCAAGCTTGCGACTTCCCAAGCACTCTGTGGACGGCGCATGCGCGGAGGGCGAAACACGGCCTTCCGCGCCTGCACGAACCACGCGAACGGGAAAACCCGGAAGCAGCATGAGCCGCAGATGACCGAGGTCCCCCCAACCTGTATCGGTGGTAGATGCGCCAGGACGGGAAGCGCCGGGACCTGCAGATGCGCCCCGCACCCCAGGTAAGTGGCATGACACTATGTCCCCTCCCAGAAAGGCCAGGGGCCCCAAGTTTCCAAGGGAATTGGAGATAGAAATCGCGAACCAGACGGGGAGCATGCACATAACTGGGTGATTCCCAAGTGCGATCACAGGCAGGGTAACCCTTCCAGTCCACCAAGTACTGAAGTACTCCCCGTCGTATGCGCGAATCACAGATCTCCTGTACTTCAAATTCGGGCACTCCACGGACATCAACAGAGGCAGGACGGGAAAAAGATCGCTGGAATATGTCAACCACGTAAGGCTTCAAAAGGGAGACATGGAAGACAGGATGAACCCGCCAGGACTGTGGCAACTGTAGGCGATATGCTACAGAGGACAAACGCTTAGTAACCTTGAATGGGCCAAAATAACGGGGAGCTAGTTTGGTAGGTAGATTACGCACTGGCAGATTCTTAGAGGACAACCAGACTAAATCTCCCACCTGGAAAATTGGTTCAGGAGTGCGCCCTTTATCAGCCTGTTGTTTCATGCGCACCTGTGCCTCTGCAAGAGTACTGCGTGCCAACGAGTGTTGCTTTTGGATGGTGACAACCAGATGATCAGCAGATGGAACTGCACTGGGTGGTACAGGATGAAAAGGTACCAATCTAGGATGTTGACCAGAAGAACAGTAAAAAGGACTGAGTCCGGTAGCGGAATGTTCTGCATTGTTATAAGAGGCTTCAGCAAGAACCAGATGTGTTCTCCAATTGGTCTGAGTGGCATTAGCAAAGCACCGAAGATAGTGCTCCAAAGTTTGGTTAGTTCTTTCAGTCTGGCCGTTAGTGTGTGGATGATAACCCAAACTCAGGGCTCTGTGAATGCCTAGATGATTACACAACTGACGCCAGAAAGAGGACAGAAACTGGGATCCACGATCGGATATATTTTCTGGTAATCCATGTAGCCTGTAAAGTTCCTGGAAGAACGCCAAAGCCGTCTGGGATGCCGTGGGTATCCTGGGAAATGGGACAAAATGGGCAGTCTTGGTGAAACAGTCTACAACCACCATGATACAGGTACATCCATCAGATGGAGGAAGGTCTACGATGGAATCTGCGGCAATGGTATGCCATGGGTAGGGAGGTATCTCTGTGGGATGAAGTAACCCCAATGGTCTTTTCCTTGGGGTCTTGGTCTGGGCACACACAGGACAGCTCTTGACATACCGTTCAATTTCTTCGGCCCAACCTGGCCACCAGAATTGCCTGGATACTAGTTCTTGGGTGGCCTTTATGCCACGATGTCCACCAACTCAGGAATCATGGAACCTGTGAAGTACAAGAGTCCGAAGAGAGACTGTGGGAATATATAATCTGTTCCGATAAAAAAGCAACCCATTGCGTTCAGTGATCTGTGGTTGTTTCAAGAGGCTTGCCCGAGCTGGATCTGTTATGGTGTCCTGTACAATCGTCTGGAGATGAGGTGAGAGCGTAAGTAGAAAATGCTTCGGAGAGATCAGTGGCTTGTCACTACAGTCGCTCTTAACGTCTCCTTCCAAAGAACGGGATAAGGCATCAGCTTTCAAGTTCTGAGCACAAGGAATGTAAGTTATGTGGAAGTTGTAGTGAGAGAAAAAGAAGGCCCATCGGGCTTGGCGAGAGGTACGGCACTGAAGAGAACGTAAATACTGTAAATTGCGATGGTTAGTACGAACTTCCACCGAATGCCGTCCCCCGAGGAGATGATGCCTCCATTCTTCAAATGCTGCTTTTATGGCCAGCAGCTCCTTCTCAATCACGGCATAGTTCCGTTCACTAGGAGTGAGTTTGCGGGAGAAATAAGCCACAGGATGTTCCATGCCGGATTCGGATTGCTTCTGCAGGAGAACAGCACCAACAGCGAAGTCGGAAGCGTCTGCCTCTACGATGTATGGTATCTCGTCATTGGAGTGACACAGAATGGGTGCTGTGCTGAAGGCTTTTTTCAAGGTGTCAAAAGCCATGGTGGCCTGCGAATCCCAAAGAAAAGGTACTTTGCTGCTGGTTAGTCGAGTTAAAGGAGTTGTTAGCTGTGAGAAATGGGGTATGAACTGCCGATAGAAATTGGCGAACCCTAAAAACCGTTGCAGGGACTTCAGATCGAGAGGTTGGTTCCAGTCCTGAATGGCTTGTTCCTTAACGGGATCCATGAAGATGCCTGATCCACTGATCACATAGCCCAAAAACTCCATGCTTTCCTTGTGAAAAGAGCACTTCTCTGCTTTTGCGTACAATTGATTCTGGGACAACCGTCGAAGCACCTCTCGGACGTGTTCCACATGTTGTTCCTGGGTAACGGAGAAAATGAGGATATCATCCAGATACACCCAAACTGAGATGCCAATCAGGTCACTAAAAATGTAGTCCATAAAGCGCTGGAAGACGGCCAGGTCATTACACAAACCGAATGGCATTACCCGATATTCGTAATGCCCGAATGGAGTCTTGAAGGCCGTCTTCCATTCATTGCCTTCCTTTATCCGGATCAGATGATAGGCTCCACGGAGATCTAACTTGGTGAAGACTTGAGCTGTTCGAAGTGATTCCATGATATTCCGGATCAAGGGCAGTGGGTATCTGTCTTTTCACGTGATGTCGTTCAATTGGCGGTAATCTATACAAGGACATAAAGTACCTTCCTTCTTCTTCACAAAGAATAAAGGAAAACCAGCAGGGGATTTCGAAGGTGCTATGTATCCCTTCTTGATGCAGTCAGCCAGATATTCCTGTAAGACCTGTTTCTCGGTTAAGGACAAGGCGTACACCTTCCCATGAGGTATCACTGAACCTGGTATCAAATCAATGGAACAATTGAATGTTCTGTGAGGTGGTAGAGGTATATCCCCTGGCTCGGAAAAGACCATCTGAAAATCGTCGTACACTTGAGGGATTGGCAACAATGAGCAAAGACCAGGTGGACTATTGCTTCTAGTAAGAGGTGTGGAGGTGACGATGTTCTGAGGCCTGCCAGGCAAGCAACAATTCCGGAGGCAATGAGCGGAAGCAAAAACCAAAGTGCGTGCTTCCCAATCGATAGTTGGGTTATGGCATAGCAGCCACGGTAAACCCAAAACTACTCAATATGAAGGTGATTTGATGACGTCCAGATCGATTCTTTCACCATGTTCCTTGATCTGGATAAATAGACCCATGGTATGTTGACGTATTGGCCTCGAGGATAAAGGAGTCCCATCAATCACCTCCACGGGCAGAACATTCTTCCGGGAAAACAAAGGTATACCATGCCTTGCTGCGAAGGTTTCATCGATGTAATTACCAGAAGCTCCACAGTCCAATAAGCCAAGAACTTTCACCTCTTTGTCTAACCATGTCAGTTTCATCTCCAGAACTAACAAGACAGCAGGTTGCATGGGCTGAAACAGGGAGCAGGAGCCGGAAAGGACTGAAAGTGAAGGGGGACCTGTCGTTGCCTTTCCTATAGATGACAGGCCTTCTAGTTTTCCGACTTCCTTTGGGGGCGTAAAGGACAGGTAGCCAAGTAATGCCCGGCGGCTCCACAGTACAAACATAATCTTAGACTTCTTCGGCGTTTCCGTTCAGCTTCTGATAACGGACCCCTCACAGCACCCAACTGCATGGGTTCTGGACCGGAGTCCGAAGACCCAGGAATCCCGGTAGACGTGTTTGCTGGTCTGGGAAACAGCCTCTCAGCTCGACGTCTCTCTCCTCTTCGTTCTGCCAGTCTGTGATCAATCCGCAAAACTTGTTCCACGAGTTGCTGAAGGGTGTCGGGCTCTGGAATGTGTAATAATTCATCCTTATATTCTTCTCTCAATCCCCAACGAAACAGAGTCTTTTGGGTTACTTCAGGCCACTGGGAATCGGTGGCCAATTGTCGGAAGCGACCAATATAGGCTATTATGTCCATGGCTCCTTGCTTGAGGTCCATCAATTGATTCTGTGCCGCAGAAGCCAGATTGGGTGATTGAAAAACCTCTAGGAACGCTTTTTCGAAGGCTGCAAAGTCGTTGAGAATGGGACTATTGGCAGCCACCAAAGGCGCTGCCCAAGCAAGTGCATTTCCAGTCAAATTACCCAGAATATACCCAATCTTGGCTTTGTCTGAGTTGAAATAGGAGGACCTGAAGAGGAAGTGTATTCTACAATGATTACAAAACTCGGCCACACGTCTCGAATCTCCATCGAATTTGATAGGTGCAATATGAGCCATTGCACCTTCGACCTGAGGTGTAGCCCCGGTACCTTGTGCCACCATCTGTTTTAGACCAATGTTCTCTTGACGGAGCGCAGTCATCTCGGCTTGAAGGGTTCTGCATCTCTTCCCGAAGTTCCTGGGCTTCATCCATCTCGGAATCAGAAGGTAGGCGTCTCAATCTGTTAAGAAAAGCGCCTTGTGGGCGCTGAGTACCTGAACTTCCAATTGATGGTCGTGGTGAAGTAGCCAGGCTGTCTGACTGATGGTTGCTGAATGTGTAACGCGAGGAACCAGCGCAACGCCCACCCTGAATTCAAACAAGGTCAGTGGTGAACCAGCTCCCAAGGCCACGGATGCGCACTTCCCTGATTTGCGTGAAGTCGGGACAGTGCAAGCACTGACAGGGAAGGCGGCTCTTGACTGGATGGAAAATCCACAGCAGGATACAACAGCAAGGCTCCAAGAAGTAGCAGTAGACCGATGAAGAGAACTGAAGTTGGCAGGTGCAGTAGAAGGATGAGTAGGCAGAGTAACTACAGAGAAGGCAGGAGGCAAGGCACTGAACCAACAGGCAAGGAGGCAGGAGGGACTAGGAACCCTGGGGCAGAACAAGGAGAAAGAACTGGAAGGCAGGAAGGGAGATGGGAAGAAGAAGGCCCAGGGAACCTACTGGCAAGGAAGGAATGAGGCAAGAAATCTCCCAGAGGCAGACAAGGGAAGGAAACACCAGCAAGGAAGGACAAGGAACAAAAGGCTGGGAAGGCTGAAAAGGTGCTACTCAAGAGTAACACAGGCGAGGACGCGATCAGGAAACAAACCGCGTTGAGACGCGGTTTGTTCAAGCAAACTGGCCCTTAATATAGGGCAGGCAGCACCCGGGAGGCTTGGAACGCAAGCCGTGCTGTCCCCGGGTGCTGACGTGCCCAAAACGAGGCTTGGGAAGCAAGCTTGCGACTTCCCGAGCGCACTGTGGACGGTGCATGCGCGGAGGGCGAAACACAGCCTTCCGCGCCTGCGCGAACCACACGAATGGGAAAACCCGGAAGCGGCATGAGCCGCAGATGACCGAGGTCCCCCCAACCTGTATCGGGGGTAGATGCGCCAGGACGGGAAGCGCCGGGACCTGCAGATGCGCCCCGCACCCTAGGTAAGTGGCATGACAGTCTGGGGCCACTTCTGATACTTACTCATGTGTTGTGCTTTCTGTCCTCCTCTCCCCTGCTGTAGTCCCAGATAACTGTGAGTATGCAATTGACACCTGCCCACACTGTTTGCTACAACAGGGTACTCTGAGTGACCATTTTGACCCATGCACTGCCTCCAAGCCATCCCCTGCCCTTGGGTTTGGGGTTCACTGTATCCCTACAACCCACTGGACACACTTTGCACATGATTACTGCACATGCCCTTACACTGCCATCATGACACAACATTGTAATTACTGTTTCTGTCTTTTTATTGACGGTTGAGGCCCTACACATGTACTGCACTGCACCCGCTCACTTCTGAGTCCTGTTTCAATCTTCAACATGCCTATTCACTTGTGTGATGTAAAAGTGACCTACCATTGATGTATCGATGTGCCTCCCGTCACTGCATTTCAACACACTGGCGTTGTTGCATCGTGTGGCACATGTGTGTTTTGTCGTAGTGATTTCCATGTACTGTCTGATGACATGCATTTTACATGGATGGCGGACAGTAGGGATTCACTCCCATCTGGGCCTGCTTGTCAGTTCTGCCATGGCTATGCTACGTGCCATCTGTGTGCTGGCATCTGTCATGTTTGTTAAAGGTCCATGCCAGTCACAAGCTTCTGTGTGATGCAGGTGCTTTGCACCATGCAGCACATGTGTTGTTTTTCCATTTTAGACTCATCCGTGTCTGCTTTCAGTGTCCCCTTCCACTTCCTTGCCACTGCATGCATGGCTGAGTTTGTGTAATGTGTGTCATGTCTGATTAATGTGTTGGATGTCAACATTGGAATGCCTATGTGTGTGGCCTATGGTGTTAACATGTGTGGTCATGTGTTCTTTTTGATTTTGTGCAGGTGATGAGGCACTGGAAGCAGTGGAGGAGGAGGAGATGGCGCAGGGGGAGGAGTATTCAGACCCCAACCAGGCACCAGTGGAGGACGTGGGGTGGTAGTGCACGAGAATCCATTGGTGCTACAGACCATCCTGTCCAGGGGTGCCTCTGAGTACACCTCTGAGGATCTCTATGCCTCTGGTGTTGAATCGGATATTGACCCATATGTCCTGTCGCAGGTGAGTGATTCTGGCATGGATGCTGTTCTGTCCAACGCACCTGCACTGGGGGTATACCCCTCAAGGGCCCATTCAGTGTTGGAATGTCCGCTTGTGGTGGTTACGGATGCAGGGTCACGCTCCAGACTATTTGCTCCTGTTCCTGGGGCAGCAGATCAAAGGAGGAATGCAGTCCTGCAGCCACAGGTAGCGCCAGCACAGCAAGGTCAACGTCTCCTTGGCCACGACAGGTGTGGTGTCCGGCAACACGGTGGCCGTGCGCCACCAGGTAATACTATGTGGGAGAATTCCATGTATGCCACTGCACAACAACAGGGGGCATCATGTGAGATGATGGCTCAGACCGTGGAAAGGGTGGCCACTTCCATTCTCCCCCCCGAAAGGCAGGTGGAGCTCCAGCAGCAGGCAACACAGTCCACGTGCCGCTCACACAGGCTGGACATGTTGGCCGCCAACAGGGACCGACGGGCTGAACTGGGGGCTCTGCACACAGCTCTGGCTACAGAGGCACAAGCCCAAAGGGATGCCCTGAGGGAAGATAAAACCTCCCTCAGAGCTACTGTGGGTGCACTTGAGATGGCCCAGAGTAGACGGGTGGAACAGTAGATGGAGCAGCTAACACACAACATCTTGGCTGAGCTCCAGGAAACCTGTGAGGTGATCCGTGCATCACATGAGGGCCTGCAGGTGGAAGTCTGTGCAACACGTGAGGCCTTGCAATCGGAACTCCATGCAACATGTGAGGTGCTGCATGGGGACCTCCGGACCATCATCCTGCAGAACCAAACCTTTTAGACCTGCATACTTGCTGCCATGGAGGAGCATGCCAGGGCTATGCGTGGTCAGCCTCCTGTACCACGCACACCTTCTCATATTGCACCAGAGGTTGACGACAGCTCTCCCCCTATAGGCTAGCTGTGCAGGCCATGAGCCCTGGGAGTTTTTTTTTCTCAACATCCATACATGTGGGTGTTGAGGTGCACCCTGCACCTCCTCCCTCCTGGGTGGTCCCCCCAAACCTCCTGGTCAACCATGGCCATTTTTTATTTTTATTTTTCATTTTTCACTTTTTTTGTCTATTGTGCATTCATGTAACAGTGTGTTGCTTTGTGTGGCATCCGAAGGCACAGCCTTCGAGATGTCGCAATGACGTGTGAGACACATGCAGATTTGGTGCTGGTCCCAGGTAAGCCACGCACAGTGACTTCAATGAATCGGGAAAGGGGCACCTGCGCGGGTTTCGCACACGTGCGCTGCGATTTTCATGCTTGAGCCCCCGTTTTCGGCACACATTAATTCCATGAGTTACTGTTTTAATGTTTCCATCCACATGTGTCTGGTGGCTTTCTGCAGGAGCAAAGAGACATCTTGCAATTCTTTTTTTGTTAGCCTTATTTCTTTTGTTTTATAACAATAGTCACCCATATAACAGTAAACACAAATAATAGTTTTTCCTCTATTAAGAAAGTAAAGCTTTTACAGCAATTATGCAAAGCATTTAACAGATTAGGATAGTTTCTGCGAGGAGTCGATTAGAGCGCTAAAAAAAAGAGAAGAATAAAAACAAAATCACAAACTTTGACTGAGTTAGCGATTTCTATTCTACATTAACTTTCATGTATAATGTTTTAATGTCCTTCCCAACTGGGCCTATACATCATTCCACTGGAGCGGTCAAGCATTGGACCCATAACTAGGTTAAAATCCCCAGCCAAGATTGCAGAATCCACACTGCAGTTTTGCATATTTTGAGCCAGTTCATGGAAAAAAGGGGAATCATCAGAGTTAGGGTCATACCCACAGAACAGTAACATGTCAGTGTTCTGGACCTTGATCTTAATAGAAACATTTCTACCATCTGCATCTGATTTGCTGGTGAAGTCTTTGAATGGCAAAGTCTTCCTGAATAATATAGAGATACTCCACTCCAGCTCGTCGTGAATGTGGAATAATATGTCTGCCCCCACCCAGCTACACCTATGTTTATTAGAGATAGGTTTCTGGAAGCAAGGCAACATCGCAAGACAACACTTTAGCACGCTTAACAGGATTATTTATGCCATTCACATTCCATGATATCAAGTTCAGGTTTCAAAGATGACATCTCAGCTAGATGTGTTGAGAGGACACCATTTTATTTTCATTCCAGCCAGAGCAAGGCAAGGGCGAACGGGAAAAACCTGTCAGCAATGTGGACGAATCACCAAAAGCAGTACAGCAGTACAAGAAACAGGAAAAACATGATGTAATGATCATTTGAAAGGTGTACCCACCACCCAAAAGGTACAACACGCTGCAAGAAACAAATAATTAAATAACACCTCAAGCAAAGGGGTAAAAGATCACCATGAAATCATTGCAATCACACAAGGTTAAAACACATCAAATGAGAGAAAATGAAGTCACACCCACCTGGTCAGGTATGTAAAATAATTCAGAACCCCTCTACCCCAACATCACACAGAGTCGCTAAAATACTCCAAGGCTCACGGACACAAGCAAATCTACATGGATTAAGACTCCGACCCCAATCCCACAATCCTTCAAAGGTGTATATGCAGACCCTAATCCACAATACTAATGGTTTGATCCGTGTGCCAACGCATGCGATAAATGTTTTAATTGTTAAAATTGGAGCGACATATCCACATTTCCAAACAGCATGCACAAGTCAGCCAGCCAAAACCATATCGCATTTATATTATTAGCCCCCAGACATCTCACAAGCATCGTAATGCAAGAACACATCCCACCGAAATACTGACGATGACATGCACAATGCACCTTTTGCACCTTTTTACTAGAGCGGCCCGTGTTATACCAAATCTACCATCCAGTAGAACACTTTACACCAAAACATGACAGAGCCTACCTCCATGTGCATGTCGACATGGCCAACCGAAATTAGGGACAGACAAACAGCATTCCAGCAGAGCTAACGCCACCAAACAGGCGAGTGCACTTGATCCACACCATGGACCAACACTTCAAATCTCCATGGCTCGGGACACAAACATTAACCCGGACCGATCGCCCATTGCGCAAAATACACTACAATTGCAATGCACAGACGTCTCTGCAGAACCCACATGCACGTACACTCCATCACACTGAAGACATGTAGCATTGAGATTAAAGTGCACTTAATCCGAATTGCGGGCAACAGCAGACTGACTTGCTATGAAAACGCATATCCGCAGCAGCGAACTACACCCGTGTGCGTGGAAGCGGCACCAAAGTGAGGGCCAATTTGTAACATAAAACATAGTTGAAAGTGCCCGAACATAGGGCAACATAAATCACCTTGTATTGCATTCATGTCAAACCGGAAGCTGTAATCCCAACACCAGAGACGGCTGCCCCCCAGCAAGGCTTAAGCACAACCCCTAGCCAAACTCATGTTGCTGCTCCCTTTGCAACAACCACAGGCTCACGGATCACCATGGGAGCTGTAGGACACACAACAGTAGACCCCTCCCCCCATCTCACAGCATAAAGCAGATAAGAATATAGAACTGCCATTGACACATAGAGGTGGACCTTCTAATAGTACGCAGAACAGTGTAATGGCGCAGGGCCGCAAACACTTGAGAATAAATGGACCAGGAAGCAAGGGAAGGGCAGAGCAGGGAGCAGAGAAAGAGACTGAATGGAAACTGCACAAGTAATCGAGGCTCAAAGCTGCAGGGACACAGTACAGGGGCTGGGGCTGGGCACTGCAAGAAATCAGGACAAGATGCATGGCTTAATTGCTGCAGGGAAACAGCACAAAGGGAAGAAGAAAATACACTGGCAGCAGGCTGAGGGTGCAGGACTCAGCCAGAAAGGCTATACGAATTGGAGCAAAGCTGCAGAGGAGCAGGGAAGAGTCACAGGCAAAGCACACAGCAGAATAGTCAGCAAGGCAAAGAGAGTTTCCAAATGGGTCACAGCTGCAAAAGGTTCAGAATACAATGCAAGAACAAGGAAGCTTGAGGGTGTGGCTGTCGCGACTGTGCCACTGAAACACCAAGTGGCACCCATTGTAAACTAATTGGAACTCGAATAGTCCATTCTTCACAATACCTATTCGTATTTCCGTCTTTACTTTCCCTTTGCAACACTTCAGTATTTCCCCATTTTATTTCACAAATTACATATCCCATAATGCACCTCTTGGCAGGTCTTATTACCTGGCTATTTCTATGCAGCAGTCTTAGAATTACAATCCCCAGAAGTCCTAGAGATCAGTGCTGCCTCTCCAGCCTTGCGCGCTTCCTCGTTTGGAGTATCCCGTCTCTCTCTCTCTGGCGTCCACCTCCTTCCATGCTGCAGCCGGCTATGCTGGTCTGTGTGGCTCCTCCCCTTGCCGACATTCTCACTTCTAGATTTGGCTTTCAGAATTTCCAAACATCTTGTAGATGCATTATGGAAATGGAAGTCCATGTTTTTGGAAATACAGATTTGTAAAAGGGCATTAAATAGCAATTCAGGGGCATCTTCGGTGATGCTTGACAAAGCCCCAATGGTCTACAGACAGCACCACCCAGAGGCAAAGATGCATAGACGTGACAATCTGGGAGTTAACATTACCCCAAACATAGCTATCCTAGCAGATGCTAATATACCTGAGCTGCGGTTTGACATGAATGCAATACAAGGTGATTTATGTTGCCCTATGTTCGGGCACTTTGAACTATGTTGTATGTTACAAATTGGCCCTCACTTTGGTGCCGCCTCCACGCACACGGGTGTAGTTCGCTGCTGCGGATTTGCGTTTTCAGTCTGCTGTTGCCCGCAATTCGGATTAAGTGCACTTTAATCTCAATGCTACATGTCTTCAGTGTGATGGAGTGAACGTGCATGTGGGTTCTGCAGAGACGTCTGTGCATTGCAATTGTAGTGTATTTTGCGCAATGGGCGATCGGTCCGGGTTAATGTTTGTGTCCCGAGCCATGGAGGTTTGAAGTGTTGGTCCATGGTGTGGATCAAGTGCACTCGCCTGTTTGGTGGCGTTAGCTCTGCTGGAATGCTGTTTGTCTGTCCCTAATTTCGGTTGGCCATGTCGACATGCACATGGAGGTAGGCTCTGTCATGTTTTGGTGTAAAGTGTTCTACTGGATGGTAGATTTGGTATAACACGGGCCGCTCTAGTAAAAAGGTGCAAAAGGTGCATTGTGCATGTCATCGTCAGTATTTCGGTGGGATGTGTTCTTGCATTACGATGCTTGGGAGATGTCTGGGGGCTAATAATATAAATGCGATATGGTTTTGGCTGGCTGACTTGTGCATGCTGTTTGGAAACGTGGATATGTCGCTCCAATTTTAACAATTAAAACATTTATCGCATACGTTGGCGCACGGATCAAACCATTAGTATTGTGGATTAGGGTCTGCATATACACCTTTGAAGGATTGTGGGATTGGGGTCGGAGTCTTAATCCATGTAGATTTGCTTGTGTCCATGAGCCTTGGAGTATTTTAGCGACTCTGTGTGATGTTGGGGTAGAGGGGTTCTGAATTATTTTACATACCTGACCAGGTGGGTGTGACTTCACTTTCTCTCATTTAATGTGTTTTAACCTTGTGTGATTGCAATGATTTCATGGTGATCTTTTACCCCTTTGCTTGAGGTGTTATTTAATTATTTGTTTCTTGCAGCGTGTTGTACCTGTTGGGTGGTGGGTACACCTTTCAAATGATCATTACATCATTTTTTTCCTGTTTCTTGTACTGCTGTACTGCTTTTGGTGATTCGTCCACATTGCTGACAGGTTTTTCCCGTTCGCCCTTGCCTTGCTCTGGCTGGAATGAAACACATCTAGCTGAGATGTCATCTTTGAAACCTGAACTTGATATCATGGAATGTGAATGGCATAAATAATCCTGTTAACCGTGCTAAAGTGTTGTCTTGTGATGTTGCCTTGCTTCCAGAAACCTATCTCTAATAAACATAGGTGTAGCTGGGTATTATTCCACATTCACGACGAGCTGGAGTGGAGTATCTCTATATTATTCAGGAAGACTTTGCCATTCAAAGACTTCACCAGCAAATCAGATGCAGATGGTAGAAATGTTTCTATTAAGATCAAGGTCCAGAACACTGAAATGTTACTGTTCTGTGGGTATGACCCTAACTCTGACGATTCCCCTTTTTTCCATGAACTGGCTCAAAATATGCAAAACTGCAGTGTGGATTCTGCAATCTTGGCTGGGGATTTTAACCTAGTTATGGGTCCAATGCTTGACCGCTCCAATGGAACCAGGTCCAGAATGCCATTGAGGAGTAAACGCTTGACAACTTGATTGCTGAACTTCACCTGTCAGGCTTATGGCACCTGCACCTTCAAGGGATTACAGCTTTCATTCAGCATGCCATGACATCTACTCGCAAATTGATTTCTTTTTGACCTATGGGCATGTGACACCTACTTGCTGTGACTCAGACATTGGACTTCTTTGAATTACTGACCATGTGCCAGTGGTGATGCGACTTTCGCTACGATACACGCTGACTAAGACTTTCTTGTGGAGAATGAACAGATCTGTCTTGCAGAAGGAGACTATGAGATAGTGAAAGAACTTGAGGATTTTGTTGCGATAAATAGAACTGAGGATGCCTCTATATATGTAGTCTGGGAGTCATTAAAATGCTGTATGAGGGGTGTCTTAATGTCAAAGATGGGTCGCTATAGGAAGGAGAAGTAAAAATAATTGAGGAAACTGTCTGGAGAAGCCAAGGCTCTTGAACGATGCAATGTGGACACTCAGGACCAGGAGACACTATCCGAACTCAGGAAGAAGTATGAACTAAATAAAATCATCTCTTACAGGGCAGATTGCACGTTGCTCAGGAGTAGAATCAATTATTCTGAGCAAGGAGAAAAAGCAGGGAGACTACTTGCACATAGATTGAAAGTGGCAGAGAGTGAGCGGACCATCACCTCTGATTGTTGTTGACTCATAAGGACATTAATGGGGTGTTCTGGGGATTTTATGAACATTTATATGATTCTGAGACCATATTCGGCCATGGCACAATTGCTTCCTTTTTGGATTGGATTCAAATCCCTCGGCTGTTAGACAACCCTGCCACTCCACTGAATGATCCAATCTCGCTGGAAGACATCCGCTCTGCAAATTCAACTCTAAGAGAGAACAAAACACCTGGTGCTGATGGGCTACCAGCAGAATTGTATCGGATATTTCCTGACTGTGCATTTCAATTGCTACGTGATGTGCATGCCACATCATTTGAAAGTGGAGTTTACCTGTCTCCATGAGGCATGCTCTGATTATGGTATTACTGAAGAAGGATAAGTCACTGACGCTGTGTCCAAGCTACAGGCTGATAAGCTCTGAATAATACTGGCTGTAAATTGCTGGCGAAATTATTGGCAAGGAGGTTGGAGACAGTTATGCCTTCATTGGTGCATGAGGATCAGGTTGGTTTTGCTACAGGAAGATCTGTTGCAGATAACATGAGGACATTGCTTTTGACCAAGGAAGCCAGCTGGGGGTTGCTGTGATGGCTATTTCCCTTGATGGGGAGAAGACTTTTGGTAGAATTGAATGGCCTTACCTATTTGAAAGCCTGAAGGCAACAGGGATTGGATCAGCATTCATGCATTGGGTTTGGCTGCTGTATGCGAGCCCCACCGCAAGTGTCCTCACTAATGGCCTGGTTTCTGAGTCCATTCAACTGAAGTGTGGAACCAAAGAGGGATGCCCACTCTCCCCTTTGTTGTTTATTCTCGCTATGGAGTAATTGGCCATACTATTACAGGCAAATAAAAATATTCATGATCTTGGTAGTGGGAAGCGCTCTGGCAAGATTTGACTTTTACACAGATGATTTGTTGGTGATTGTTTGTGACCCTGAGTTAAGCATCACCTACTTGATGGATGACACTGAGGGCTTCTCCAACATCTCTGGATATAGGGTCAGTCGGAGTAAATCCAAAGTAGTTCCTAGCATGCATGAGATACATGTTTGACTGTCTGGAGTTTACGTGGTGTCCTAAAAGGATGAAATACTTAGGGGTTTGGATTAGTGGAGATGTTGCTGAAACTTAACTTTGAATGCCTGAGTTGACTAACCTTCGAATTAACATGGACCGATGGTTGTTTTAGAAACTTTCACTGTGGGGCCAAGTCAATTCTATCAAAATGAATATGGCGCCTAGGATTAACTATGTCCTTTCCATGCTCTGCTCAGGACACAGAAAAGCATCTTCACAGAGCTTGATGCGCCTATGCCGAAATTATTGAGGGATGACAAACCACCCAGGCTCGCCCCGTGGAAGATGCAGCTGCCATTGAAACAAGGAGGTATGAATTTGTCAAAGGTTTTTGACTACCACCATGCTTTCACTGTGAGGCATATATGTTGCATGGTAAGTGTTAGGGAGAATTTTCATTTTAGTGTTTAATTCCTCCCCCCTTAGAGACCCCCACCTCTTTTGCGGAACTTTGGGACTTTGTACTTTTTAATTCTATGTGTTTTCTGTGTCTTTTGTGGAGTCTGACAAACTCCATAGGCATCATCTTTTTACATTGTGACACACAGCAGCACCTTCAGTGCAGTGTCACATAGAAATCCCTTGGATTTCTGCTAATGTTTAAATACGCTCTCTTGGTTAAATTACTGTTTCCAAGAGAAGTGAAATTGACTTTACTTACATTTGTAACTTTCTAGACCCAGCACACACCATCTTACAATAGGGTGCTCAAAGGGTTACTTAGTATCCTCTTTGTCTAGTTTCTCATGTTTATGTTACCCTTTCTAAAATTAATGGCTGGTGGCAATGGTTTACTTTTTACTACCATTGAATTTTTCTACTGCGGGCTGCAATTGCAGCTGCAGGAAAGCACCCATGGGTTCCCATTTCGTCAAAAATGGCACAGTCTTCTTTTTTCACCCTTTCTTGTTAGAAAGGTCCTTCTTCAGATTTGCTCTGTGCAGCAAACCAGGTTTAGTCCCTTCGTTCATTTTGTCTTTGGCGGGATTCACTAGTAAAGCCCGCCTCTGGCTCCAGCGTGTCTGTCAGGGAAGAAAGTGAGGGAGGTGCCCGAAACTCCCTGTACTTAATCCCCTTTGTTACAGGAATGCACCCAAAGGTGATTGGCTGGCTGGTTGTCCTTGGAAGACAGCCACCATGCTGTGTGATTGACAGCTAGGCTGCGAATGAATGGGAGAAACCTGCATAAAAGGCAAGGTCTTTTGCTTGGAAGGCACAGTCGACCACTGGACGAAGGAATCCGAAGAACTTGGAAGAGACGATTGCTGCAACTCCTCGACCATTTGTTTGCCCAGTAAAGCCCTGCTGCATTGCTGAAGCTTCGAATTCGCCTTGACTAGAGAAGCCCTGCAAAGGACAACTTCTCACCTTGGGTTGGTGGGACCAATCGACCCCAAGACAAACTCATCTGGAAACCCTCTCAGAGCTGGCTGTACTTCCATTGCTGTTGCAGGAACTGATTGCCAGGGAGAGAAACACCAGAATTGAGTGCGTCATCTTAAAGTCAGACCCGAGCTCCAGGAAGATGCTCTGGACTCCCATGAAGCAGGACTGACCAAGCCTGAGCAACCTCAACAGAGTGCTGGACCCCAGATGCGAGGAAAGTCCATAAGGTGTCCGAGAACCGCAGTGATGCTATTCGCGAGAAGCTGAAACCACGAAGTGCTGCTCATCCGAAGTTCGCCCATTGCTGCCGCCGACCTTCAATTGGTAGTGCAGGTGTCTTCAGACATCCTCCCTCTTGTCCCCACGACTGCAACAAAAGCCAGCTGGAACCCATTTCTCCAGACCTAAGGTACTGTAAACTAAGGAGTACTGACCTCTTGTTGTGTAGCCTTGCTAGATCTCAGTTCAGACTTGTCTTGGTTGCCTTTGCAGAGTTGGTTGCAGCTTTGTCCCTCACATGCCTCCCAGCTTGTCGCCCAACAGTGATTTCATGTTCTACAAAGATTTCTAAAATATTGTGCAAGACTTTTTACTTACCTTCAAGAAGTGCTTCAGCTCCCCTAGACTTTTGCTCAATTGACAGTGGCTGTCCTGGCTCCCTGAAATTCTCTTCTAACCTCTGACTTTGTGCTTTAACTATCCCTCCAAAGAGTCACACATTCTATAACTTGTGTAGCTGGGAAAGGGTTAATCTACATTGCATTGGGGGTTCAAAAGTACTTATCTGCTTAAAAATATTTGTTGACCTTTTTTTTATTCCTCAAACCTTTCCCCTTTGACACCAAACTCAGTATTGCTCTAAATGTGCCAGCGATATATTAATGTCCACAGTGTCTTAGTTATTTAAGTCATCTCAGGGTGTAGGAAGCATCTGTGTGCCATCCCAAATGGGTATCTACCGATTTATTGAAACTGAGAATGTGTATTTTTGAAGTATATTATTGTGTTACATATTTTGCTCCCTTCTAAGGAAGGCTTATTAAACTGACTGTTAAATTAATAAATAATTGTTTAATCAAGAAATATTGAGTGTAAGTGTTTATTTGGATACTTGTCACCGTGAAACTCTGTTTTACAATCCTACAGCTCACATTGACCCCTCTTCAGATAAGCCTGGCTGCCCAGTTACTCTACCAACTTGTGTAGTACATGCTTTTACCAAAGGCTGGGTAAACTATTGCCAAGAGGACAAGGCTGGTGCAGTCTCCCACAGGGTACTGCATAGAATCTTGCCTAACAGTACATACTGATCCAGACTTGAGGGCTGAATTCGAATTGGGCTTTTTATCACAGCTGGAACCCAGGGCTCTGTTATCCATGACCTTGAGGGATCCTCAGTCGAAGAATCCACTTACTGTTTTTTTGCGTTAGTCCTGGTGTAACATATCACAACGTCTGAACAGCGACCCATTTCTATTCCGATGCAACAGTGACTGTACAGGGGAATGTCTTTTCATGGCGGTCCTGGTATCTGGGAGGGATACGGTACATCAAGGTTCTTTTTAGGAAGGAATATGGATTCCCTCTGCACATTTGTGCATAGTGTTTGACTTGCAAGACTGAACCTATGAAGAATACAGACAACTGATGGGGGTGCATTGCTGCCAGGCTTGTTAGCGCACCACCAGAACCCACACATAGTGCTGCTTGGTCACTCCTGGAACTCTGTATACGGGCCGCCCATTCGGTCACCACTTTGTACAATGTCCTTGTGTCCAATTGCAAGGGAGCTACAGATCTTGCAAATGTCTTCGCTGTAGAACTAGGTGAAGTGATCAGCCCTGGCTGCTGGGGTAGATGCTGTAACAATGTTTCCCTGACAAGCATAGATTGGGGTCTGAGTACCTCTCAGACCAAACTACTCTTCAGGACATATTGGACTCCAGAACAAATGTTTAAAAGACACTTTTTAGAGAGTGACCAATGTTGGAAATGTAAACAGGCAAAGGGCTCGTTGAGCCACCTCCTCTGGTTTTGCAACAGACTTTTGGGAAGGAGTCTGTGAGAGACTGGGCCTGGTGTTGGGGTGTCCCATTCCTAGAAGGGCTTCCCTTTTGATCCTTGGTCACATCACTCTGTTGACGCATCTGTCATTTGCAAAAGAAATCTGGCTGTTGCAAAGTTGCATTGTTCTGAAAAGAATTATCCTACGTGCATGGAAATCCTCCAGTTCCTTCTGTATTATGATTGGGCGCAGGAATTGCTAGCTTTGTCCGTGTACAAAAAAGCTATTTTTAAGCACAGAGGGGAAATTGATAAATTCAATGGGATGTGTGGTCTATTCGTGGATATGTATGGCTGACATGCTTGCAGAATGAAGACTTTGTGATTGTTTTTATTTTATGCTATTCTTGCCCTGCTGTAAAGATGATCTGATCTGCATGTACATCTACGTGTTTTTATGGTACATGATGTGTTTGGGTTTTTTTTCTTTTCTTTTTTTCTACCATGCAATCATCTTACCTGTTGTGGCTCAGATGCAACACGGTTGTTGCTCTACCACTTGATTGTACCGTTTCAATTGGTTTTGCATTAATTGTATTGCTTGTGCTCCAACTTGCCACTATGTTATTGGCGTCCAATATAAAATAAATGTAACACGTGTAAACATATTCTCAAGCTTTAACCCATTAGTCAGTCTCGGTTTATCTTGCTTCTGTTTGTACCCTTTCATAGTCCTGTTTGCCACAGTCTTGCCTTGTATAATTGTTTCCAGTCCAGTTTTCCAGCTTGCTTTTGTTACTTGGATTCAGTTGCCTTGTATCAGTACCCTGCACAGTTACCTTGTATCAGTAACTTGTCTCTGTTACTTTGTAACAGTTCTTTACCTCCATTACCTTGTACCAGCTCCTTGCCCCTGTTACCTCGTCCCAGTTCCTTGCCTTTGTTACCGTGAACGAGTTATTTGCCTCGGTTACCTTGTACTTGTTCTTGATACAGTTTTCAGCAATCCTAGTTACTGCTTTCCTGTTCTGAACTAGTTTACCTTTTAGGGCTCTTAGTGTCTGGTAAATGGTAGATGGTGTCTGCACCTGTGCCTCTGTGTATTCCTTTGTACAAAGATTGGCTCCTATGCCCTAAGAGGCATTCTCTGCCCCTTCCTTGGTCTCATTTTACCTGTTGTCCACAGTGTATTTCATGTAATAGTGTATTGTGCTCTGTTCCCACAAAAGGCATCCTCTGTATGTTCCAACTGGACCCACACCAGCTTGTCTCTTGTAAGTACACTCCTTGTTTGTGCCTTACGGTCCAGATACAGAAGCCACTCTACTGCTCCCTTCCATGGGGTTGCAGGGTGTGGTGCCGGTAAGAGTAACATGCATGGAGGAATGGATCTTCCCTTATTTCTGTGAGTAGTCTCCAGTCCAACCTTTTTACAGCCCCAGTGGAATTCCTCATTGTTACATCAGGTCTGCCCTTTCTTCCTGTTCCGTTGTTCTGATTTACATTGTCTGTTCTTCCTTCTGGTTTAGCCCCTGCTGTATGTGTTTGCCTGCCCCCTCCTATGAGCATAGACACCCCCAAACCTACCCAGGTGTACTGTGTATTTCCTACACAGATAAGTTACAGCTTTCTACAAGGATCTAAACAGGAATTCATTAGTTAGTGAGGCAAGTGTTTCAGAGATATTAAGGCCTATTGACTTAGCTTTATTTATGTGGAAACTGGATATTTCCCCAAATTCATCCAGGGCAGCTAAGAACTGCGGAAGAGATCTAAGGGGGTGCTGTAGAAAACAAATGATCATATGCATATTGTGACGAAACCCAGGAGGTTGTCAGTGCTTCTTTTTTTTTAATGTGTGTTTATTAACATTTTACATAATAAAAAGAGCACAGAAAACAAAACCCAAATCAAACAACAAGGGGTTGAAGACCCCTACTACCCAACACCCAAAAACTCCCCCTCCCTCTCCCATTCATTGTGAACAGATTGTGTTAATGCACAATGGTCGATGGTATAAGCCCAGCCAACAGAGGGTTCCATCGATAGCACCGTGACTAAGTTCTCGAAGCGCAGCTTGACACCATTTTAAAGACTTAGACGTGAGTTGTTACTGACAGAGCCCCCACAGGGGGGAAGGGTTCACCACTGGCAAGTCCTGCGGGGGGGCTGCACGTTAGGGTCATTATCTTGATCATCTTTCCTAGCCATGTAACACCTAAAGGGCCCCCAGTAGTCCTTAGGTTTGCTGTTAATAGGGAGCGACAGGTTGTACTGAGTCTCCCTACACACACAACTTGACATAAGGTTGAGCCAATGCTGAAACGAGGGCAGTGCAGTGGCACATCATGTACGCGCCACTAGTGACCTTGTGACTGCTGAAGCCATACTCACAAGGTGTTTTTCGCTACTGGTTTCAAATTCCACAAGGGCCAGTAACCAGTATTCTGGAGAGAGTGGGATGGGACTATCAGTCATACTAGACACTGCATCAGCAAAGCTCACCCAAAAAGCGTGGATCTGGGGACACAACCAAGCGACATGGAGGAAATCATTTGGGGTTTGACAACATCTCTTGCATTCCAGGGGTTTATGTGGAAATAGTTTGTTCAATCTAAGGGGAGAGAAGTACATCTGTTGTACAAATTTGAACTGGATCAGGTGAAATCTGTTATTGGAGGAGATGGATTTGGTCTGGACACCGATCTGACCCCATTGATCGTCAGTCAGCGTTTTCACTAGGACACCCTCCCAACTGTCGCTGTAGTGGGTATGGAGTGGGGTCTTGGTCGCTCGGGCCATACCATACCCTTGTGACTAGCTTCCTGTGGATGTCGGGGCGGTGATATATGTCATGAGAGGGGAGGGTTGAGGGGAGTTCAGGAAGTCGGGCCACCTGATCCTCAACACCTACGTCAATCGGAAATATAAAAGCTGAGTGATAGGGTTCCAGGCGCCCCTAGATTTAAGGACTTCTCATGATATAAATTCCCTTCCGGGGCCTCATCTCCTAGTGTGTGAATCTGTAGATTAGAAAAGTGTTGTATACAAATAGTCTTGTGTGTGAATGGTATACCCCAGACGTGATATATAGCCATAGTGGGGGAGTAACATTGGGCCAACCCGGCCCACACAGCCAACCGATGCTAGGCTCTAATAGTGATATCCACCGGCTCAATTTCTACCCACGGGTATTTCTTCCGCGTGGCCCACAAGAGACCCCTAAGGTCATCTGGAGAATCAATGACCCTCTCAAGGCGTGAATGGGGTAAGTCATCCGAGGGCGCCCACCACCAAATGGCGTACTGCGCCCGAGCAATCAAATAATATAAAAAAAAGGTTGGGGACATCCAGCCCTCCCTGGGAGTAGGGGCAACATAAAGTATCTAGGGAGACTCAAGGGCGTTTCCCAGTCCAGATCAGTTTGGTCATCATGCCCTTCACTCGTCACCAAAAGGACACAGGGGGCCATACCGGAACATTGTTAAACACATATAATAATTTTGGAAGGATCACCATCTTAGAAAGCGAGATTCGGGCAGCTTGGGAAATAGGAAGGCGCACCCAGATGTCCACCCGGTGTTCCAAATATTGTAAAGCAGTAATATAATTCTTCTCTGGGGATGTGGAAACAGGGACGCCCAAGTAACGGCTACCCTGTGGGCGCCAGTCAAAGGAGTCCCCAACGTCTTGGGCGGGAAAATCCAGAGGTGAGTGGAAGCACCTCGGATTTGGTCCAGTTGATACGAAGGCCGGATAGAGCCCCAAACTTAGATATCTCTTCTTCCACGGGTTCCACATTAGTCTGCGGGTTCTTGACGTATATTAACATATCGAGACGATGGAGGTGTGTGAGCAAAGTGTTACCCCTCTATGAGCATGATATTCCCTCAGGGCACATGCCACTGGCTCAATGGCCAAGGCAAATAGGATAAGGGAGAAGGGGCAGCCTTGTCTAGTGCCCCGAGATGGAAGAATAAGGTCAGACTGAATACCATTAGTGTACACCAAGGCACGGGGAGCTGTATACAGCAGACAGATCCAATGTAGAAACGTAATGCCCATACCTGCCCGCCAAAGGACCTCAAACAGAAAAGGCTTTTTGGCGTCCAGTGCTGCCACTGCTATAGGGACCTCTAGGTTAACATTATGCATCAGGGTGAAGAGTCTGCGTAAATTATTCTGTGTGGACCGACCCGGTATGAAGCCGGCCTGGTCTGGTAATACCAAGGCGAGCATGTGGGACAAAAGCCTGTCTGCTAGGAGCTTCACTAGGATCTTGTTATCGGTGTTCACCAATGACAAGGGCCTATAAAATGAACATTGTCGGGGGTCCTTGTCTGGTTTAATAAGCAGGACCGTCACCAAGGCCGACTGAGCTGGATGCCTCAAACATACTTCGCAAAGGCAGGATGAGTAGGGACGAAAAGGCTTTGGACAATTCAGCGGTAATATCGTCGGTCCCTGTGGCCTTACCATTAGGAAGGGATTGAATTATTTTAAGCAGTTCGTCATCCGAGGGGGGGGGGTCATTCAGCAGCGTGCCCACTTCCGGGTTAAGCCATCCCAAAGCAATCCTATCCAGGTACTGCACAATGTCATCATGACCTGCCATACACTTGGAGGAATACAGAGTTTCGTAGTACCACCAAAATGTTTCATTTATCCTCTCAGAGTCTCTAGTGGATTCCCCCTCAGGAGTCACAACCTCTACTATAGGTTGTAGGTGTTGTTCCTGCCTTATGGCCCAAGCCAGAGTTTTGCTCGGGCGTCCTCCCTCCCCTTATCTGGCTGTCATAAACGGGTCATCCAGGACTCTCTCCTCATTGGCCATCAGGGAGCAGATCTCCTGTTTCTTAGACTCAATGCTAGCCTGGGCCTCGGAGGGGTTATCCTGTGTGAGGCGACTCTCCATATCCTTAATTTTTTTTTCCTTAGATAAAATAGTTTTACGGATACCCTTCAGAACACCCCCCTCCTGAGAGATACACCAACCCTGAATAAACACTTTAAATGTTTCCCAGACCACCCTGGGGGTCTGAGACAGAGTCAGTGTTTATTTGAATAAATTCTGAGATAGGTAGACGGATATCCTCGTGAAATGCCAGGTCTTCCAGAGCCCGTGCTCTAAATCTCCACCGCAGTTGTTTGGGAGGGGCAGTTGGGCCTGTGAATTGCACTAGCACTGGGAGATCGGACAGGGGGCGAGATAAGATTAACGTTTTCGAGGTCCCCCAGGTCAATTCGGGGGACACGTAGATGTAGTCTATTCTGGTGGAACTCCCATGTACGCTCGAGTAAAAGATCCAAAGCTATTGAAGACCATTTTGACGCTGCACGAGAGAGGGATGCCTGTACTGTCGAGGACCTGTCATACGTCAGAGATATAGCCACATTAAAGTCACCCGCCCATACCACCTCGTAACCCTCGAACAAACGCAGATGGTCAGTACAGTCCTGAAAGAAATCCAGGCAGTCATAGTTGCGACCATATATGTTTATAAACAGTATGGACAACCCCGCAAATTCCCCAGCCACCAGACAAAACGACCCTCTGCAACAGTGATCACTTTATGCAGTTTAAACTCTAGCGAGCAGTGGATGTATATTGCAACCCCCCTAGAGTGGGTGGAGTAGGAAGAGGCATATCTGTGTATTCCCCAACCCGCCAGCGCTGGAAGTTTGTATTCCTTCCCCAAGTGGGTTTCCTGAATACATAGGACGTTTGCGTGATGATTCCTGACAGAGTTCGAAATGAGGCGAGTCTTCTTCCCATTGGTGAACCCCCGAATATTCCATGTGACCAAAGTGAGTACTGTATTGGGGGAGCGGGGGGGAATCAAACTGCCGGCGGTGAGCCACGTCAATAGGGGACTGGGAATGTGGATTGAGGTAGCTACTTTGTTAGGATGGATGAAGATGTGAATTATTGGGTGCTTAGTGAAGGCCCGGAGTGCGAATAATCTCATTGACATGGAAGTGAGAACCCTCCCGCCCCTCCCTACAAAACCCTGTATAATACCCAATGTAACCTTCAATGAACTTTGAACTGGAACTCCCCCCCCCTGACACCCCACCCAGGCCAGAAACACCAATCTACCGGCCAGGATGCCCCTCTCCCCACCCAAACACCCAAACCCCCAAACCCAAGAGCTCCAAGTAAAAGTACTGTGCCACTGGGCATGGAGGGTGCTGGCGGCCGCTGTGGCTCCTAGTGTCAGGAGGCTTTACCATATTCCTTAGGTAGCGTTCAACAACGATATAACACCATTCATTTCAATAGTTACATTGAACCAGTCAAGGGTATGGCCCAGAGAGGCACATATAGCCTGCAGGATAAATGCGCAATCCACTGAGCTCTCAAATCAGGGGGAGCCCCGAGGGGGTTCATCTGTGGCCACGATTTCAGTTGCAAATCTCTCTGTAGCATCCGGGGAAGTGAAGAACAGAGTTTTACCATCATGGACCACCCGTAGCTTAGCCGGTTACAACATAGCATAGCGCACAGCTTTTTTCCTGAGGATATTTTTGGCATTTTGAAACGGCTTCCTTTGGTCCTGCACTTGTTGACTGAAGTCCAGAAAAAGACATATCATAGCTGAACCCCACCTCAAGACTTTCTTCTCTCTCGCCACCCTCAGCAGTGTATCCCGGTCACGGTAATTGAAGATGCGGGCAATGATGGCTCTCTCAGGGGCCCCGGCGGTGGTCTTTTCGCCAGTGAGCGGTGGGCTCGCTCCACCACAAAGTGGTTTGTGACCGGTGGATTATCGAGGATTTCGATGAGTAGCTTTTTTACGAATTGTTCCATATTGTCTATCCGGGTGGTCTCTGCCACCCCTGTGATCCGTATATTGTTCCGCCTAGATATCCCTTCAAGATCTTCGTTCTTGGCCACAACTTTTTGCACAGTTTGCTGGAGGGAGGCGACCTCACGCTGGAGCACTGCGATTTTGTCCTCACCATCCCCGATTCTATGCTCTGCTTCGGACATCCTACCACACAGCTTGTCAATCTGTACTACCGACACATCCACCTTACATGATAAAGCGTCAATTTTAGCCCCCAGATTGTCTGTGCTCCCTTTCAGCACCAACAGGGTTTGATTGAGAGCTGCAATGTCAATCTGTGAGGAACCAGGGATAGCATCCTGTTGTGGTGGGTCCCGGTTAGGTCTGGCAAATTGCTCCATTTTCAATAGTTTTTTCTGGTTGCCCATTCCAATCAGGCTCTCTGAGGGAGACGCAGTTTGTAATGGAGTCTGCTTCAATAAGGGGATCCATGAAGGGGTAGGTATGATGACCCTGAACTTGTCACTCACGCCCCCGGGTTAAGCTACCTGCCGAGGGACTCACGAAGTGGATACAGAGGCTACCTGGCGAGATGGCGTCAACGAGAGGTAAATCCGGGCACCCTGGTGGAACCGTTGAAACAGGAGAGGCTGTGGTGTGTCAGGTGCCACCTGCGCCGGACAGGGCGGATAGGGACTAGGCGAAAGCACCCCAACCCCAGGTTGATCCGCTATATGGTGCTCCTAACGGGGAAGTCAGCGGGCACGGAGCTGGGACCTGGGCGAAAGGTTGTACTCACTCGGTAAAATCCAGGTATTTGGGGGCCATCGGCACATATAATGTTGTCACTCCATAAGGGGCCTAGGCGCCCAGACCCAGTTGTAAGAAGGGTTCCCCCTGCGCCGCGCCATAACTCACTGCCAATAATATGAGGCAGGAACTGAACAATGTAATGTGCACCAGTGAAGCACTTGATCAAGCCAGTTGTGGGGCACACTCAACTGCAGCGAGCCTGGACTGTGCAGGGAGCCCCAGCATGCCCCAACATATAGCGCTGCAGTCAGTACACATCCAACACCTTGTCAACAGTTGCTGGTTGTTTAGCGATATCCCAGACTATTCCATATCCTGTGGGTGCTTCTGAGGAGCAGTGTCTGTACATCAGGTTAAGGACACAGTTTAGCGTTTAAACATCTATGTCCAAAGTTGAGGGTTACACTCTGTCCTCTACGTGATGAAGCACTGACTGAGGGCGTGCAGATCCGCAATCCAGCACCTCCCCTCCGGAGAGGAGAGGAATGGAGGTATGCAAGTTGAATCCCCCGGGGTGATCCTGCTGTCCGCTTTGCCGGGGCACAGGGAAGGGGCAATAGGCTAGCAAGAGGTGCGGGCGCCCCGGCTGGGGGAGAAGGGTCCCCGGCCCGGCCCATGTGTCGCTAAATCCGGATGCCTCCATACACTGGAGATCACAGTTCCTCCGAACCTGTCCGTGGGTGTTGTGGTGCACAGGGAGGCGAGGCCGGGCCAGGAGCACGCCAACTGGAGGAGCAATAAACTGGGCAGCGTAACGGCCGGCTCCCCCCAGCTCCCCTCCCACTGGCCCCCAGCAGGAGTCAAGTGTTGCAGCTGGGACGGCTGATCCCACCTGATGGGAGGCTTCCCAGGCTAGGCCGTTGCCGCGAGATTCGGAGCTGCAACTTCCTCCACTTCCAACTTCCTCCACAGGGGGCCAGCACACCCCCACAGATCTCCGACATGTGCAAGCTTTCCAGACTGGATGGGGACCAGCCTCCGAGAATTCAGGGAACGGCTGACAACAGAGCCACGGCCACAGCAGGGAGGAGGCCGATTGCCCCGCCGGGTGCTCCAGGCAGTCCAAGGGTGATGCAAATGTTGACGGTTGGCGACGGAGCGTAGGCCCGTGCTGCGGCAAACCCTGCAGGGGGATGGTCCCCCCCCACCCCAAGTGCTGCAGGGGCTGGCGGCCTCGAACTCAGGTGCCTGGGGTTTATGAGGGTGCAGAGTGTGTTTAGCTGCAGCACCGCAGCAGGATCCCAGCTGGGCGATGCTATTGAAGGCCGTATATCGTCTGAATATACGAGCCTCGAACTGAGCACTTTCAGGCTGCAGATATCTTGCGAGCCGTGCAACAGAGCCCCCTGTCAGTGCTGTAAGCACCTTCCTATGAGGCTAGGGAGGTGATGCCGCTCCCCGATACTCCTCCTGGGGGAAGTACTCAGTGGGTGGATCTCATGGTGATGGAAACCCCCTATGGGACAAAGGACGACACATTGGGAGATACAAAGTATATTTTCCCTAGACCCCAACCGCCCTCACCCTGTCACTCTACACAATACATAACCCCACACACCTTTATGTATGTCTCCAGAATAGACAATGTCATCTCCCCAAGAAATACTGGGATAAGGAAGAGGAACAACAGTTTAATGAGGATTTGAGACCTCACTAGGTAGAAGAGGAAGAGCAACAACAACCTAGTTAGGAGTGAAGACCTCACTACTAAGAGAAGGAGGAGACGGGATGCCGACAGTACCAAGAGCGGGATGCTTTCCCACTCGCAAAGGTGTCCCTAGAAGCTCCATCCAAAACGAACAGCCGCGAGAGACAGACGCCTGAGCTCTCATCCAGTCAAGGGGTCTGGAGCGTTTGGAGAAGCTGAGACATGCTTCTCAGGGGACAGTAGTCATCACGGAGCCGCCACAAGCCATGGAAGCAGAGAAGGGAAGCCATGAAAGCCCAGAGCATCCGCAACCAACTGAGAAGCACTGGTAAGCTTTCTAGACAGGTCGGGGAGACCAGGACAGTTGTTGGGATGGCTAGAAGGGAGGATCACAATAGCAAGTCTGGGACCTGCACCCATATACCTAATCAAGGCCTCCACACCAATCCTCATAGTCAAAGTACCTGGCAGGATAGTACCCTTGGTTGGCTGTGACCAACAAAGTAGTGGTAGAAGCAAAGCAAGAAGATCATAATTAAAGACAAGGCAAGTCTGGGACTCGCACCAACATGATAAGAGAACCAAAGCAATCTTCATATGCAGAGCACCTGGCAGGAGAGTACACCAGGTTGGCTGTGACCAAAGAAGGAGTAGTAGTCAAGCAAGAAGACCACATTTAAAGGCGAGTCTGGGATTTGCATCCACATGAAGAGAGAGCGGAAGCAATCTTCATACTCACAGCACCTGCAAGGAGAATATACCAGGTTGGCTCTGACCAAAGAAGAAGTAGTAGTCAAGCAAGAAATTGCACACTTTGAAAGTACAGAGACGATGACCCCTGGGACTCACCCACATAAAGAGGAAGCTAAAGCACTCTTCATAGTCAAAGTATCAGACAGGATAGTGTACCATGTTGGCTGTGAAACCAAGAAGAAGGCAAGAGGAAAAGACCCTCATTGAACATTCGGAGGGCACGACCATCTGGGACTAAGGTTGTCCATGAACACTAAAAAAGGAAAACACCCTCATTGAGCATTCAGAGGGCGCAGGAATAAGGTTGTCTTTCTTTTTGGAGCTTTTTTGTTGCACCCTTTTGGATTTTTGCAGGTTGGAACAGAACTTTGAGACTAAAGAAGATCACATTTTCACATTAGTTTAGGTACTTAGTTTGATGGCTGGAAATAGGAATTTTGAGGGTGGAACTGTTTACTTTGGACTATCCTGACAGACTCCATAAAATAATTATTTCAAGGCAGGGAAACCCCTCTTAGTACTAAGGTTGGGAAGGTATTTCTCCAACCCTTATTTGTTTATTAAACGTCTCTGCCAACAAAACCTGTGTGTCCATCTCTTCCTTCCACACCCTTACATTATAATTCCACTTTATGGGATGTATTCTTATATGTCAGTCCTTTTACCTTGGGTGGGTCCCGATGAGCTAGGCTAAGGGTTCTATTGCCAAGGCAAATATCAGGGGAGAGAGGGGCAGCATTGCCTGGAGCCCTTCTCTAGCGACAAAAGATTTTATTATAAATCATTAACCTTCATTCATGTTTTAGGAATGTTGAGATTGCTCAAGGCGAGCTTTAAAACTTGAGGCCAAAGCCTGCTTTGGCTATAATAGCCTCCAAATAATTCCAGTTAATACTATTGAAAGGTCAATGAGAATATCAAAGTAGTTATCATTTCTTCTATTTGCTGTACAGATCGTCCAATATGAAATAAGTTAAGTGCCACGAGAGAAGCAGGGATGCCTCCCATTGCCAGCAACGCCTACGCCTGCGCCAGGGCGTGACCCAATATTATCCTTGGGAGAATCTCTATGGAGTCAACCTTGGAGATTAAAGACCTAGATAGCAGGATCATATGCAGCCGCGAAAACCCTTTATTTACTGAAGAGAAAAAACTGCACTCCTTGAAAGAGATGAAAGAATCTTCATTTCTCAATTAGGGAGAGGCCACGTAACAAATTGGCAATAACATGAACGTTTTTCTTGTCTTCATAAAATTGAGGTAGGATTTTATCAATTGTGGGGTCCACTGTGGAATTAAAAGCAACCCCCATATATACTAAATAACCCTCTGTCCATTGCCCCCTTGCTTTGATTATTCTTCTTTCGGAATTTATGTCAGACTTATTACATGTAGGGCTGACTCCACCACACTTTTTTATATAGGTATCACAACCTCCTCTATGCGACGATGCCATTTTACTTGATTTAAGGTCAAAGGACCTAGGGCACAGCCTGAGATATACAGCCGCTACTTTAAAGCCAACGGTTTAAGCCTGAATCTAAACAAAACAAAAATAGCGTCTTTTGGCTCCAATAAAATGAAATCTACTTGGTCCATAAATAACGCCAGTATCAATGTAGCTGACTCATATTGCTATTTAGGGGTGCTATTTTATAGTAACTGCACGTGGGCAGTGCACTTAAAGTCACTTGAAAATCGGATATGCTCAGGCCTGGGTTGCTTGATGAGATTTTATTATAAATACGGTGGCTACCGCCTTCACAAATGCATTCAGGCCCATGAAGCTATGGTACACTCTTCTGTTTTGTGTAGTAGTGTAATCTGGGGCAGCGTGAATTGCCCAGTCCTGGATTGTATTCTTTATATCTTTTTGAGAAAGCTGATGGGCTTGGGCCCAACTGCCCCAGGTTTAGCATTGAGCCTTGAAGTTGGGGTATTGAGTATTGGGATATGGGCCAAATTTAGATTTGAGGAATATTTTCGGACGTTACAATCAAGCCCCTCGGAAAATCCAAATATTAGGAATTTAATGGAAGAATTAGCATTAAATGCCTCTTTTGACATGTATTCATGGCATAAGAAATACTCCTCATTATGCATAAAGTGGGGTATAGACACCAAACAACTCCTGGGGTGGAGGGGAACGATCACTAAGCGACAGCAGACAACGAAATCGAGAAAGCTAGAATTCGACCAAACCATGAACAGACGGATATTCCCGGTGGGAATAGTCTTTCTATAATGGATCTGTGTTTAATGGGCAACTGGGGCATACCATTGGCTTCGGCACCAATGAGAAATTGGCCAGCAGTCACAAATGACAAACGTCGTTTTTTTTAACAGACTGCTGGAGTAGCATTCACATGTGATTCTTTGTTGAAATGTGCTAATAGTGCACATTAAAGAATATTTGTTCACTTGCAATGGTCAAAACTACTTACTGCACAGTGAAGTAACTCATAAAAGTGACCTCCTTTAGCCAAAATACTGCCCACTTTCACCCCAAAAAATGTGCCCACGCTAGCATGCTGGACCTGCACTTCAGGCATTGTCCTATTGCCCAATAGGCCAGTCCAAACCTTTCTGACTGTTGACTGGAGTATGGCCAATTTCCCACCTTCCATGTCTTTAACGATTGGGCCCTGTTTAGATCGTTATCTTCCAAACAGTTATTACAACTCAGTAAAATCAACTTTAGATATTTAAACATGAACCAACTTTGAACAAAACACTCACACCTTTGCCCTGTAGGCATGATAATTGCATATGCATAGAATAGCTATAAAAGAAAATACAAATAAAATACAAACCATTAATGTAACACATTCTATGCCTCTAATGGGTGCTAATCTGTGGAGCACCCTGCAGACCCTCCCATACTCTGTGTAATTGCCCATCAGGCTTTTCCTAATTGCACACATCTGCTTGAAATCAAACGCTCCTTCCCCATGGGGTAGGATTTTAACTGTAGCCACATCAACATCATTTAACAATGGAAAGCGTATTTTTGCAGTTCTACTTCAGGCACAGGTTGCTCCCTTTGCCACAACTTCTTTTTGGCTGACCATCTGGAGTGTCCTTAGCCCAGTGGGATTCGGTTTCCACTGCGCTCTCATTGGGTGGAATTTTGGGAGGATCATCTATCTGTTTGGCGGCTTCCTCCTCTGAGGCGACTGCATGATATCATTCTTTGTATTCGAAGAACAGTTTACACTGGAAACCCCATTCGTATTTCACATTGTGTTTGCACAGCCAGCTGGTTGCCACATTCAATTTTATCTGTTTGGCATATAGAGAGATGTCAGCATCGTGGAACCTAATGGGCCGACCAGCTCTGGCTGCCGACACCTTCGGGTGGTAGAAATGGATCCTAGTGAGAACATCTGGTATGAAGTTCTTTCTTTGCTGTGACAAAGTATACATTCTCTGGGTTCTATCCAGGATCAGTTCAGATTTGTCAGGGGTTTTCATTAATCATTGGAAGAGGCGCTTCCCAATCTTTTCTAGGCCTTGGCCCCTTATCTGACGTGCAATGTGCCTTATCTTGACATTATGCCTTCTGAAGTGATTCTTGGCATCGTCTTGTCTCACCAGAACCATCAGTAATTGGTCTTCCAGAGCATCAACTTTTCCTGCTAGTTCTGCTTGCTTGTGTGCTTGTTCCATGATGGTGTTCTTAATCTCATCCAGCCTGTTCTCAGTAGCTAGCATGTGATAATTAAGTTCAGAGATTGATCTGGAGTTTTCGTCGCCATTTAGCTTCAACTTTCTCTATCTCCATTGGGGGGGTGTATGTCATGATCTGTGCTTCCAAAAGGTCAGGGTTTTCCCAACTCCCTTGGAAGCAGATCCATAACCCAGGTTCCGAGTGCCAACCAGTCCCAATTGGGACCTTTTGGACTCAGTCCTGGCGCCAGTGGCACCAGGCTCATAAATATGCCCAGTCCCAGCGCTGGAAGCGCCGGGCTCATAATGCTTGGGTGGACTTACCTGCAGCAGACCATGCTGCTTACTTGCCTGCCAGTTGAGCCTCTGATCCTCTTCTGTTTGGAACTACTTTTCCTGTTGGGTGGGGCAGGAGCCACTCCCTAGATTCAGAACACTGGAACTCTTCTGGAAAGCAGGAACTTTTTTCTTACCTAGGCGTGGCTGTGGAAGGAGACACCTAAGCACTACAGAAGGCTATTTAAACCACACCCGATGGATGAATCTTGCTTTGCGTTATTCTGCATCCTCTGCAGCAGAACGCTCATCGTGTCTTCTGCATCTGATCCTGGGCCTAAGGAAAAAGGCTTACCATCCTGAATCCAGTCTTCAGCAACACCTATAAAGACAAGAAAGAACAGGTTAGCATTACGGTCTTCAGTGACAGCTCTTCACTTACCCGGTCCATCGGCTGTCACCAACGCCTCGCGCTGCATTCCGCCATCTGAAAGACAAAGGCTTACCTACTCTTCGTGCGCTCCGGAGGTCTTCACACTGCATTCCGGCATCTGAAAGACAAAAGCTTACCAATTCTTCGCACGCTCCGGAGGCCTTCGGCGCTGCATCCCACATCTGAAAGACAAAACAAGGTGCGTTTAAAGACAATGGGAAACTTTAATACTCACGTGCCATTACTCCTTTCCGCATCTAACCCAGTGGGTATTCCGGCACCCTGCAGCCGCTCCGAACTTGTACCTGCAAAATAAAAAGACAGTTAGAGCGCATCGTGAAGCAGGCAACTAGCGCTTACTTACGTGCTTCCAGGCGCTTCTATTCATCACACGGGCTCCATCTTCAACTCACTTCAGCCCGTCATCCGCCATCGCCGGAACCCTGCAAAACAAGAAACATCATTACTAAAGACTTTAAAGACATTAGAATTACTCGAAACTTACCGTTCGTGCAGTAAACGACGGACAGCAGTCCTCTGAAGTCAAGAGGCCTGCTCCCCTTATCCAGTGAAGAAACTGGTTACAGCACCCTGCCCCGAGGCAGATGGAGAGCACGGCGTTCACTTACCTAAGGTGAGAGCGTTAACCTTTGGGGTTCTACAGGAGAAGAGAAAGGGAAGAAGAGGGAGACATTCAATAACCCAGTTCCTTAATCCCATATTTTCTATCTGCAGACATCTTACCCTTCGAGTCAAACATACAGTGCACAGAGGTCCAGACCAAAGAGCCAGCCGTGTGTTACACATCACCTTTGAAGATACGGTATATGCCCAGTCAAGACCGGCGCCTCTACGGGAATCAGGTGAGCGTTACAGAACGCAAAGCCTACCACAAAACTCCCGTCCAGGCGCTATGGAAACCTCGGATACTGACCAGCTAGCCCAGTTACTTGGGGAACTAAGGGCAGAAGTGCATGCAGCCCGTCAGGAAACGAACGCTCTAAGAAGGGAACTGATTATTTCCAAGGAGCGAACAGGTGATCTCGCTAGACAATTGCTGCAGTCACAAGCCGGACAGACCCAGTTACCCGCATCTGGGGGAAATCTTCCTTCTACATCCTCTATGAATCCAGTGCAGATCAACCTACCTGGGAATGTACCTCTGGCTCCGCCCGAACGATTTTCTGGTGACCCAAAGAGGTTTGCAGTATTTATCAATCAGTGCCGGTTGCATTTCTTATGCCGGCCAGCAGCCTTTCCAACTGATCAAGCTAAAGTAGCTTTCGTGCTTTCGTACCTTAGTGGCAATGCGGCAGACTGGTCGATCCCTCTAGTAAATCAAGATGATCCGGTCCTCCATGATTTTCAAGCTTTTCCGCTCAGTATGGAAAAACTGTTTGCAAGACATTCACAGGGGCAGGCCTTGGACAATGAACTTCTTTCGTTGCGACAAGGTAATCAAGACCTTTTGGCTTATATTGCGTCTTTCAACAGACTGATAGTGGAAACTCAATGGCCTGAGGACAAAAGGATTACGCTGTTTTATAGAGGTCTACGTGGAGAGCTCAAAGATGTGTTAGCCCAAGTAGTGAATCCCCCACAAGATTGTTCGGACTATATAGACTTAGTCGTTCAAATAGATCACAGACTGCAGAACAGGAAGGCCGATCGTTCCAAGTTTGATGCTCGAGTATTTTCCAAACCGCCAACTCCTTCCAAAGGAGTAGACTCCGGGGAACCCATGCAAATAGGGGGTCTGAAAGGTCCTCTAACACAAAAGGAGCGGGAAAGGAGAAAACAGTTGCAATTATGCCTCTATTGCGGAAACTCAGGGCACTTTCTTCGAGACTGTCCGGTGAAACCTGCCAAGAAGGCAGTAGGAGCTGCAGTTACCAAAGTTACAAACTCTGAGCAGGGAAACGACCTCGCCCGACAAGAATAGAGGTCCTCTTGCCGAGCGTGAAAACCAGTTCCGTGACCTCGCATTTCGTGATACCTATGGTCCTCATTAACCCTGATAATCCGGATCGATTACATGCAATTGAAGCTTACGTCGACAGCGGTGCCATCGGCAATTATGTGGATCATTAAATGGTTTTGAGGATGAATCTAACTCTTTGTCCCAAGGCTGTAAAGGACGTCATTACTACGGTGGATGGTACGGAGATAGCCTCCGGGCCAGTAACGCATACCACTCAAGAGGTGACGCTAGTAAGTCAAAATGGACACCATGAGAAGATCGTGTTCGATGTGATCAAGGCCCCTCAGTTTCAGATTATTCTAGGAATACCTTGGTTAGAGAAACACAATCCTCTGATCGATTGGCGAGCAAGAACGGTCCAGTTTCCAGAATGTGTCTCTACTTGTCACCCTCCACCTGGTGTTGCACTGGCAGCAATTTCTTCAGAGACTCCCCAGTTACCTCCCGAATACCTAGAATACCAAGATGTTTTCCGGAAGGATCAGGCTAACTCTCTACCTCCTCATAGGTCTTATGACTGCCAGATAGACCTGATACCTGGATCTACTCCTCCTTGCAGTAGAATTTATGCCCTCACCGAGCCTGAGAACCTTCACCTTCGACAATACCTGGATCAATACCTGGCAAATGGGTTTATTCGTCCTTCCAAGTCCCCTGCTTCTTCAGCTTTGTTCTTCGTTCCAAAAAAGGAAGGAGACCTTAGAACTTGTATAGATTATCGCTCCCTGAACCAGATCACCGTTAAGAATAGATATCCGTTACCTTTGATCCCTGAACTCCTGGACCAAGTCAGAAAACAATCCATATATACAAAGCTGGATCTTAGAGGAGCTTACCACTTGGAACGAGTAAAAGAGGGCGATGAATGGAAGACGGCCTTCCGCACCAAGTATGGGCTATTTGAATATCAGGTCATGCCCTTCGGTCATGCCCTTTGCAATGCCCCGGCCGCCTTTCAATATTTTATGAACGATGTCCTCAGAGAGCTCATAGATGTGTGTGTTGTTGTTTACATTGACGACATCCTCGTTTATTCTTCATCGGAATCTGAACATCGGAAACACGTGAAAATGGTCCTCGAAAGATTGCGTCAACACAAACCTTTCGCTAAGTTGGAAAAATGTGTTTTCAACGTGACTGAAGTTGAATTCTTGGGATTCATATTATCACCTGGTGGAGTGCGTATGGATTCAAAGAAGGTCGATGCAGTTCTCAAATGGCCATCACCATCCTCCGTAAAAGGTGTGCAAAGCATGTTAGGCTTCGCTAACTTTTACCGCAGGTTTATCCCCGAATTCTCTCGAATAGTCCAGCCCATCACTGCCTTGTTAAAGAAAAACAAACGTTTTGAATGGTCTACCGAGGCGGAACAAGCTTTCCAGGATTTGAAGACTAAATTTATCTCTGCACCAATCTTAAAACACCCTCGCCCCGAAATCCCCTACATCGTGGAAACAGATGCTTCAAGCCTTGCCATGGGGGCAGTTCTATCACAAAAGGACCCGGTAACCAATCAGTTGCATCCCGTGGCATTTTGGTCCCGCAAATTCTCGCCTCCTGAAATCAATTACACGATTACTGACAAGGAACTTCTGGCTATCAAGTCTGCCTTTAAGGCTTGGCGGCATTATCTGCTGGGGGCCCGACACACCGTTACTGTGATTACGGATCACCGAAACCTGCAATATTTGAAAACCGCAAAAGCCCAATCCTCTAGACAACTCCGTTGGGCATTATTCTTTGCCGAGTTTGACTTCATAATTACCTATCGACCTGGTACAAAGAACGGTAAAGCTGATGCCCTTTCTCGGATGGGAGTGGAAGAACACTTGATCAACCCTACACCTGTACCAATGATTCCCGAACAAAGAATTCTGGGTCTAATCGCCACAGAATCCATAGAGGAAGTTAAGGATAAAGCTAGGCAACTTGTAACTCCAGCAGACATACAGAATTGGCATCTGCAGGGAAAGGACTTTGCAGTAAAGGACAACTTATTGTATTTCCAAGAACGATTATACCTACCCAGCACAGATTTACAGAAAAAAGTAATCTCTTGTTATCACGATTCTTTAATGGAAGGACATCCCGGTATGGCCAAGACCTCAGAAAAGATCAAGCGCTACTTCTGGTGGCCGTCTTGGAAAAAAGATATCAGAGACTTTATAATGTCCTGTGGAGTATGCGCCCAAAACAAGAGTTAAAAGGAAAGACCAGCAGGCCTCTTACGCAGTATTGATATACCACCTCGCCCTTGGCATACGCTTTCTATGGACTTCATCACCGATCTACCTCCATGCTCCGGATACAATACGATTCTAGTAATCGTGGACTTATTCTCCAAGATGGCGCATTTCATTCTGCTCAAAGGCTTGCCAACAGCAGCAACTCTGGCCCGAGAATTTCTCGAAAACATCGTCCGACTGCACGGTTTTCCTTCGGTTCTAATTTCGGATCGAGGTAGTCAATTTATTTCTCATTTTTGGCGAAGTTGCTGTCGGTCGGCTCAAATTGATGTGAGACTGTCGACCAGTCACCACCCTCAGACCGACGGACAAACCGAGAGGACCAATCAAACTCTGGAACAGTATTTACGCTGCATGCTGCAACAAACTGAAAAAACCTGGAAAGACATCCTTTGGATAGCCGAATATGCCTACAATAACTCTGTCCATTCGGGAACTGGGAAAACCCCGTTTTTTCTTTTGTATGGCAGTCACCCTCGAACCTCGGAGTTGGATCCCCTCCAAGATCTTGAAACACCAGCAGTAGACTACCTGCATTCTACAATCACCCAAGCCTTTAAGGAAGCTGTTTCTCACCTTCAAAGGGCTAAAGAACAATACAAGAAAGGAGCAGATCAACATCGGAAGGAAGCCCCTCAATATCAAGTAGGGGATCAAGTCTGGTTATCCACCAAATATCTACCTCTAAAAGGGCCACGCACATTCAACCCAAGATACCTTGGTCCCTATTCCATCACTACCATAGTAAACCCAGTAGCGGTCAAGTTGGACTTGCCCCCGCACATGAAGATACATCCGGTCTTCCACGTCTCTCTATTAAAACCCGTGCAACCTCAAACCCGACTAACTAAATCTCCAAAACCTATCCTAGTTGATGGAGAACTCGAGTTTGAAGTCAAAAGCATTCTGGTCTCCAAGATCTCCAAATCTAAACTATTTTACCTAATTGACTGGAAAGGCTACGGCCCCCAAGAGAGATCCTGGGAACCTGCTGATTATGTCCACGCTCCTCGCCTAATCAAAAGATTTCACCGAACATTTCCTGACAAGCCAAAACCCCCGGAGAAGCCCGGTTTGGGAGGGGCCTTGAGGGGGGGTACTGTCATGATCTCTGCTTCCAAAAGGTCAGGGTTTTCCCAACTCCCTTGGAAGCAGATCCATAACCCAGGTTCTGAGTGCCAACCAGTCCCAATTGGGACCTTTTGGACCCAGTCCTGGCGCCAGTGGCACCAGGCTCATAAATATGCCCAGTCCCAGCGCTGGAAGCGCCGGGCTCATAATGCTTGGGTGGACTTACCTGCAGCAGACCATGCTGCTTACTTGCCTGCCAGTTGAGCCTCTGATCCTCTTCTGTTTGGAACTACTTTTCCTGTTGGGTGGGGCAGGAGCCACTCCCTAGATTCAGAACACTGGAACTCTTCTGGAAAGCAGGAACTCTTTTCTTACCTAGGCGTGGCTGTGGAAGGAGACACCTAAGCACTACAGGAGGCTATTTAAACCACACCCGATGGATGAATCTTGCTTTGCGTTATTCTGCATCCTCTGCAGCAGAACGCTCATCGTGTCTTCTGCATCTGATCCTGGGCCTAAGGAAAAAGGCTTACCATCCTGAATCCAGTCTTCAGCAACACCTATAAAGACAAGAAAGAACAGGTTAGCATTACGGTCTTCAGTGACAGCTCTTCACTTACCTGGTCCATCGGCTGTCACCAACGCCTCGCGCTGCATTCCGGCATCTGAAAGACAAAGGCTTACCTACTCTTCGTGCGCTCCGGAGGTCTTCACACTGCATTCCGGCATCTGAAAGACAAAAGCTTACCAACTCTTCGCAAGCTCCGGAGGCCTTCGGCGCTGCATCCCACATCTGAAAGACAAAACAAGGTGCGTTTAAAGACATTGGGGAACTTTAATACTCACGTGCCATTACTCCTTTCCACATCTAACCCAGTGGGTATTCCGGCACCCTGCAGCCGCTCCGAACTTGTACCTGCAAAATAAAAAGACAGTTAGAGCGCATCGTGAAGCAGGCAACTAGCGCTTACGTGCTTCCAGGCGCTTCTATTCATCACACGGGCTCCATCTTCAACTCACTTCAGCCCGTCATCCGCCATCGCCGGAACCCTGCAAAACAAGAAACATCATTACTAAAGACTTTAAAGACATTAGAATTACTCGAAACTTACCGTTCCTGCAGTAAACGACGGACAGCAGTCCTCTGAAGTCAAGAGGCCTGCTCCCCTTATCCAGTGAAGAAACTGGTTACAGCACCCTGCCCCGAGGCAGATGGAGAGCACGGCGTTCACTTACCTAAGGTGAGAGCGTTAACCTTTGGGGTTCTACAGGAGAAGAGAAAGGGAAGAAGAGGGAGACATTCAATAACCCAGTTCCTTAATCCCATATTTTCTATCTGCAGACATCTTACCCTTCGAGTCAAACATACAGTGCACAGAGGTCCAGCCCAAAGAGCCAGCCGTGTGTTACACATCACCTTTGAAGATACGGTATACGCCCAGTCAAGACCGGCGCCTCTACGGGAATCAGGTGAGCGTTACAGTGTACTTGTGCCTCCACCACTTAGGGTGGTCTTTCTCGTGTCTCTTGGGGTGATGGGATTGTTTTGATGTCTGGCACTTTGCTCTTGCTGGCTGTTTTCAACATAGAGGAAACCAGATTGGTAACTTGTAGAGAAAGTATGTATTGGGTAAATTGATCAAAATTGCATATGCCTTAGGGGGGTTCAGGTGTGTCTTCCCCTAGGAAGCTGTTCAGACAGATCAGGCACACCAGGCCCCCACTCTGGATTACACTGGGGCTGAGGGAGCGAATCCCAGAGCCAGTCATCAAGATTGTTCATTATTGGTCCTCAGAGCTCAAGGGCTTGCTTGGTCACACCAGACAGGAACCCACTTATCGCTATGATGTGGAAATTCTGGAGGCACTCTGCCAGTTATGATGGCTAAAGGACTGAGGAGACATGCTTATTACCTCTATGTCATTTTGCCCATCAACTGCACCTATCATTCGGGAGTTAAGCCTTTTTCTGCTGCAAGTCCCTTGGATTGGGGGCTAGGTGCACACACAGGGCCGCAGTGCTCCAGAGGTGAAGCTCTATTCACTGTGGGTCCGTAGTACAGACCTGTGATGGACAGCCGGTACTCCACAAGGGATTCCCCTGAAGGCCACTGCCACACCAATCCGCTCCTCTGCCGGGTGACATACCTCGAAGGTCTTCAGCAGTGGTAGTCTGCCGGGCGCCATCTTGGATGGGCCCTGAGGGTGTGTGGGTGACTGCCAATCCATAGTTGCATCCACCTGGGCTCCAATACTGGGGATGGGGTCCTTCGGTTAAGCTCTTCACTTGGAGTGAGTGGGTAGCTAAAAATTAGAGAGCCATGAAGTTTTGTCAGTTTTAGAAGGGTCCACAGGGCATTGTCTCCCAGAGCTTGCAGGTAGCATATCTTCATGTTCCACTGCTTGGCCATGCTCCAAGATTATGCAATTTCTATCATTGATATGCTTGGTCTCTCCCCAGTATCTCCAGAATGACATTCCTTCGAAAATCATATAATAACAGTCATTATTAAATTAAACATAGTAGATTGCCTTCAGCTCTCCGGTCAAGTGAGGTGCGCTATGATGGGGTTCACATTTTTGTCAACTTAGCTTGAAATCTGGTTAAACCGAAGATATATGTTTATGCAGGGCTCAGCTCTCTTAACACAAGAGATGAACGTTCCAGTTTTTTGTAAAACAGACCACATCAATCAGTGACCAAGTCATTAAAAGAAATTAATATACATAGTTGTGTGAATACAGGACAAATGTCTGTTTTTAAAATTCCTCAAAAATAGACTTACAATTGAGCTATATGGTGGATTCAGCTCAATGTGGTAGTGTTGTGTTTTTTTGGGATGTCTACACAATCCATGAATATTGACCTGGCAGAGCCATAAACCCTTTTGTACAATGTGTATTTGTCCAGTAAAGAGCACATAGAAAAGGGTGTTTTGTTTGGAAGAATGCAGATGTCTTTGTTGATACCTAGCAACATACCTAATTCAAGCCCTGCTGTACAATGTGCACTAAAGAAATTCATTTAAAATGGCAAATAATTACATACATTTTCAGCTCTAGTGCTCAACTCCAGTTCAATATAAAAAATAAAAATATATTTGAAGAACATGGAGCAGCCCAATCGCATCCATATTAAGATATATCACAATGTATGAATTATTAATACATTTGCATATTTTAATATCTCTGTTGTGCAAGTAGTTATAGCAACATGAAGGCTATCTCAGAATTCAGACTTTTCCTGTGATTCAAATATATATAGGCCTTATTAGTGGCACAGGTGCAGTTAAGAAATAAGTGTAAAGCATTTTCAGTCCAATTTGATTAGGTAAGGGATAGCTCACAGCCAAATACATTCCCCTATGATACAGTAAAATATATTGGGCCAATAGAAGCAAAAGGAGGATTCTAGTGGCTGTAAGTGAAGGGAACACATTGTTGGCCCTGTCCAATCCAAAACTGCTGCATCAAATGATGCCCATGAATGGAGTTTGTGGGTATTTCAAGTTAACGATGAAATGAAGAGGAAAACGTTTTTGGAAAAGCAGCAAAGGGAGAGAGCTAGTCAAACAAGAGAAAAACTGATTGGTGTTCCAACTGGAAGTATCGGATGGACGTAAATGTTCCTTCAGAAGGCCTTTTCCATACAAAGCTAAATGAATAAGTCTTTACTAAGACAGTACCAGATTTCCGGAGAGGGATTTGGGAGCAGTGGGACAGACTGAAAGAAAGAGCATACCTGGCAGAGATGCTTTGAGATATTAATGTCCCTACCTGACCTGGGCCTTTGAAAGACAATACAAAAGTGAGTATCACAAATGTTCCAAGAAGTAATGAAATCTTTTTTGAATCGAACAACTGATTTCAATTTGTATGTTTAGATTGATCAGTATGGTATGCTGTTGTCTAAAATAGTTATTCAAATTAGTTTTTTATATGTACAGATATTTGTGTGTATCGTGAGCTTAAATATTAATGAGAGATTAGCAGACACATTTCATTTCTTTTATGTAGAAAATCTGCCTATATTTAGGTGGAATATTGTGGGTGACATTTTTAATTTCTTGGTTTATTATTTTAAAGAAAACCTAATATTCAGATTAAAAACAGCCTGTTTCTTGCCCCAAACTTCGAGTTGGGATTGTCGTGGTGGAGGATATTAGATCAGGGATATTTCTTCATGAAGAAATTTAGATAGAAGTCATTACAATGGTCTCCTCTTGATACTCCCCTCAGGCCACCACATGTTGTTCAACTCCTGCCACCTGCTGATACTTCTCTCCCTCTAGTCACGCGACTCCATCACTCTCACCTGTCTCTTGCTCTCTCTCTCCACCCTCCTCTGTTCTCTCTCCTGAATGACAAATCCACTACAAACACCAACCGCAGCTGCCACCAAATGCCCTCACCCCTATTTTTGGGGTAGTGCTTGTATACCCTGGAGGCACCTCCACATGCACTGGGTTAACAATGAGGGAATGCTGTGTTGTAACTTTATTGTGACTATGGGTAGGCTCTGTGCAATTTCTATGTTAGGTCTGGTAATGTTTTTCTCACTCCCATTAGGGATAGTGGCTTCAAAAAAAGGGTCTGAATATTGTTTGTGTTTATTATTGACTTGATAAATGTATTATTGAATATTAAAAACCTGGATATTAGAAAAATGTTAAGAATTTATTCTTGTTCAGAGTGCTGGGGACACATAGTGATTCACATCACTGTGATTCTATTGTGGTTTTGTATATAAACAGTACAGGCTAGAGAACAGGGTTATTACCCCATGCACCAGAAATACTATATTTTTGATTTAAATTCAGACAAGGGGTGCACTTGATATACACTATTTCATCTCAAAGCTGGGTCTGTCATTTTTGAGCAGCATAACCAGTATTTCCACAAAAGAGTGTGTGGACTCCGCTCTCGAAAGTTCTATGCATGCTGTATGTTCGTGGGGTGCTATTTACTATAGCAATGTTACTGCAAAACTTAACTTCCTTTGTCTGGAGCATTGCTGCGAGGGACATTCCTCTGTTGCAGAGCCAGGAACCATCCCCATCAAAGATGTATTTCTTACATGGCAAGTGGAATTATGGTGGTGTTTGTCACAGATCCCTGCCAATTGGCAGTGAAAAAGAAGGGTGTGACCCAGGGATAAACCACTGGGTTGTGGAGGTACCCAGTCCCCTTGATCACTACACTAGATGTCCACAAAATAAAGCATTCCCCATATACCAAGTGCATAGTTATACATATTTGGCAGAATTATCTTTAAGCCCTGAACCTTTCCTCCTTTTTGCTCCTTATGAAATTCTGTCATTATAAATTCTGCTGCTACCTCTATTGTGTACAGATACCCCTGTCGTCTCCCTTTCGACCCATTCAAAGAAAAGACAAAAATACGCTTTTCACAAGTTGCAGTTATAGCATGGTTTTTTCTGCTGCTTTCTCTGTTACGATCATCACAAGACATTCCATCTCAGTGTCCTCGGTCACTTGACAAAACCCTTGTGCCTAAAGGCTTGTGTACAGTGTAGAAATGTATGACCATAGCTCATCAAGTGGCCCTTCATTTCATTGTGCACAATTAATGCTTTGTTGTAACGTGTCTTTCTTTCCTATCTCCCGGTCATGCTGTTCAGGATGTTTGTTTGCATGTATGAGGTAACGAGTGCCCAGAGTACGGGATGCCATGTGAATGATCTGCTTTCCCTGTGCTACTCTAATCTTTAATACACAGTTATGATCCCTCCCAATGGTATGTATTTTGCCAACCTCTGAAGCCTAAAAAGTAGATCCATGCAGGATTGACACGTGGTCAACTTTTCACCAGACCTGCAGATGAACTGGTCTGCTGTTAAGTCTCAGTTACCAGTTTATTGGTATCTACTACAGAGTGTAATTTGCTTTCTGAGTTTGAGAACATTCAGACATGTAATTGCTCATTTTACTTTAACCGGTAAAATAACTATAGCTGGTAAGATAGCTCAGTGGGCTGAGCGCTCGCTGCTGCGATGTGTGTGTGATCTGCAGGTTGCAGGTTTGAATCCAGGCAAGGCCCACTCAGCCTTCCATCCTTATGGGGTCTATAAAGCAGTACCAACACAGGTTGGGAGATATTGTAGTTATATTTGTTCTAAATAGCGCACTTAAGCGTAAGTGCTATATAATAACACATCATTATCATTTGGCCTCGGGCGCCTGCTTGCATTCACGGTAATTTGGTAGTATGGGCCTATATACACGGATATTAACGATACATATGCTGATTCATTCTTGTATGAAATGTATATCACATTACAGTGATATCATAACCATATTTATTGTAGTGTACTTAGGAACAATGCTATGTGATGCCACTTCCTGTTTGTCCAAGGGGTGGTGAAAGGTTGCGTTCCATCGTTTCTGGTGATGTCACTTCAGGGTGGGGGTCAAATGACATCACTTGCTGTGATGTCATCAGAGGGCAATGGTTGTGTGATGTCACTTCCGCTACCCCTAGCATTTTGGTGAAATGACGTCCATGATTGTGTAGGCAGATATGATCTGCAAAAGAGTAAATACTTGAGGAAGAATAGAGCGATGGATTGGAGAAACTATACCCTATTTAAAGAAATGTGATGAACAGCAAGAATGTCATAAACATTGAAATGTATACTACAACCATACTAGGAGTTCACTCTGGTGTCTTACCATGATTTCTTAAAGTTTAGTTCTAACTTCCTTTAGTTTGGGGGGTTTTGGTGGAAATATTCTTCCTTTACTCTGAGCGCTTTCAAATCATCACAGGTTTGTAGCATTGCTATTTAATCTCAGAGATGGAATCATGTTTCACCCCAGTTTTCTAGTATGTGAGATATTTCTTTCTTCTGCCTTTTTTCAAGTCTACACTCAATATCCACAACTCCTTTCTTAACACAATAAAAAGACTGTGCTTATGGTCAGCCCGCTACATCTTCCTGGACTGCAGAGTTAATTGAAATAGCCTAATTGCATGCACTTGGTGAGGGCTAACAGTGGATGGGCTGTGATGTCCGAAATGGCCGTTAATCGCATTGACCCGCTTCTATACATTGACCCAAGCCCCGGGACGCATGAAATACGGGCCGTTAGAGGGCTTGGGAGTTCAGGCGCGGGGTGGGGGTGAAGATGGCGCAAAAGCTATGGAGAGGGGCGGCGTGATGGCGCCACCAAAACAAAGGAGACAGGAAGGGAGGAAGCGGCACCTGGAAAAGGTGCAAAAAGTTAGCTGCAGGGGGCCAGGGAAAGCCCGACCCGCAGGGGAAAGACAAAGGGGCTGAGGGGTATAAGAGGGAGCAAGAAATCTAACCAAGGCACAAACCAGGTAAGGAGCCTACCTCTTTCGGGTAAGCTCCTTAAGACCTGGACAGAGGAAAGCTTTTTTGCCACCCATCCCACCCTGCAAAAATAACGGAAAAGAAGGAAAGGAATAGAAAACGGAACGCTGAGTACTTTCTTTGTACACGGTCCAAAGCAAGTCGTAGGCGGCATGTGCCCAGGGACGAAGGCCCAAGGAGGACAAGGACTCGGAACAAGCCTTGGGCAACTCCGAAACTGGACACAGTGTGTCCAAAAGCTGATAACAATGTATTGTTTTCTTGTGTTATGTATTTTCTGCAAGAAAATAAAAATGCCTACGGCCTACTATATTTCCACAAATACAACTATTTGTGCAAGAAACACAAATGCTGAGCAGACCTGTTGGAGAGCTTTGCGCATGTGTGGGGAGCGAATACATACTATACATCATACTCATCAGAAGCCAGAGGGGTTTTAACACTGGTTCACCACTCCTTGCATGTTGTGCATTTGAACACCAGGGCGCACGAGGGTGGGAGATACGTGATAGTGCATGGTATGATGTGTAGGCATGAGGTGCTGTTGTTCAATATATACGCCCTAACTTGGACAACCCCGAGGAGATCTTCCACCCGAGTGCTAAATACCCTATGTCCTGGATAATCTGGGGGAGAGGGGGAATCTCAACAAAATATTGAGTACAGAGCTCGACCACACCTCTGACACTCCTAGTCCGCCCACTAATGCAGCAGGAGCCGTTCTCGCAAACATGTCCAATATGGATGTTCTTGATGTCTGGCGCTCACTAAATACTGAGCAGAGGGAGTACACGTGTTACCTTTCTATACATGATATGCATTGCTGCACATATGTGTGGCTGGTGTCTACCTCATTAGTGAATTGGGTTGGGAGATGCACAATACTACCACCCTCCTTGTCAGACCATTCCCCTATTATGCTGTCTTTGCAACTATCTGGGGTGGGCTGGACGCATTCTCCATGGTGTTTTAAACCGGTAGGATTGCAGGACCCAGTCTTTACCTTAAATTTGTATGAGCGCATCACTTCCTACTTGGATACTATTGTGGGTTCGGCGGACTCTGCGGCAGTCTTTTAAAGCGTACCACCATGGGTTAGTGATAGCCACCAAATGTGGGGTCCTGAAGAGTATCAAGAATTATGTGGAGGCCAGTGAGTTTAAATTATCATCATTACAGCAGCAATATGCTCTTCAACCCTCGTCTGCATTCCGACCGGAAATCAAGACTGAATTAGATGCGTTTCGGGATGTGGCCAATGGGGAACTGGAATAGCTAGACAGACCAATGGCAGCGAGGCGAAACAGGCAAACAGGAAGGCGGGCAGGCCCGGCCCGATGCTCGCCCATGTTGTTAGGACTGAACCTGGGAACAAACACATTCCATATGTTAACAGGTAGGATGGGTCAATGTCGAACACGGATGTGGACATTAACAGGGGGTTTTATCAGGTTTACTCTACTCTTTATCAGCCAATGAAAACTTTTACTATTTCTGAGATTGAACAATTATTGTGGGTAATACCGATGACTTTACTGTCTGGAGACGCTAGCGAAGCGTTGGATGCCTCGATAACAATTGAGGAGATCAAAACAGCTATTATGGGCCTTCCCGAAGGCACATCACCGGGGTTCGACAGGTTTGTGCTGAATTCTATAAAGAATTTCTGGGATGAGTTGGCCCCATACATGATACGGGTCTGGGAGGAGGCACTTTTGAAGGGGTTCCTGCCTAAAACTATATGTGTAGCTATTAAAATACTAATTCTCGAGCCTGATAAGCATGCGAAGGTGCCAGCAGACAATAATCAAATGAATGTGTGCCTGGAAAATGTATGTAGATATTCATGCAACCAATAGGACAACCTGCAACACTTCCACTCAATGTGACCTTTGTACAGGCATCTAAGGAATCTGAAAAATGAACCCAGTCTGAGGGAAGTAGGAGTTCAGAAGGATAACTAAGCTATGATTTTGTTGCTGGGCAGTTTTGACATTACTGTTACTAGAATGGAAGCCTCTTTTTTAACGGCAGAATTGAATTGTAGGTCCCAAACCGTAAGAGAGCTTTCCTCGTCCTCAGAACTGACTGGATATTGGATTGAATAATTTAGGAGGCTGCAAGGCAGACTGTAATAGACGTGTTGCCACTTCTCCCAGATTATTTAATGATATTAATCTGTGGCTAAGTGTGCAGTCTATTGAGGTGTATTACCAAGGGGTCTCCGTGACCCGAGAACGCATACATTGCTGGGGATGGCCATAAACACGCAGATGCAGGAGCGTCTTTCTGAAAAACTCTTTAGGATCATGATGCGCGTGCAAAGTGTGTGGCCAACTCTGCAGTCTTTGAACGGAGAACTCTTACACCACAGTGATGGTGCCGACACACGCAGATGCAGGAGTGTCTTTCTGAAAAACTCTTTAGGATCATGATGCGCGTGCAAAGTGTGTGGCCAACTCTGCAGTCTTTGAACGGAGAACTCTTACACCACAGTGATGGTGCCGACACATTCAGACGCAGGAGCGTCTTTCTTCAAAACCCCTCTGGGGAGAGACCGGTACACAAAGTGTGCAGTCCCTACAATCTGCACCAGTCTAGCCAGGACAAACTCCAGTGAGGTTCTGCACCATTTTCTGCCATTTCATATTGCATTCATCATCGGCTGTATGTGGTAGTTCTTGGTTTTAATCGGTCTAAATAAAACCTATCACAGTCCACAACATAAGCCACGCTTCGTAAGAGGGCACTGGTGTCTTGGAAACAGTCCAAGAGAACTATCATCATATATCTGGTTGCAATCTACGTACTGAGCAAATAAATTAGCCCCTTAGCGGGTGAGGCAGTTTAAAACGAGACCCCAGGTGAAAGTCGCCGCTGATGGAGAAGCTAGCACAACTTTAATGCAAAGTTCAGATGACCTGCATGAACTAACAAGTGGAACTTTGTGCATTAACAAATTACCAGAGTGATGCGTCACAAAAACGGAGAATACAGGATTATTTTTGTGCAAGCTAAAGTCCAAAGGCATGATCACAAAAAAAGTCATAAAATAGACAATCAGAAAAACGACAATGAGGTGGATTAACAGTCCTTGTATGTAATGGCGACCATCTTCCTGAGATCTCACGCAGCATAGTAGACTGTGACACGTTAGATTCTGACAGTTCTGTGTTACTCATAGCAACACAACCTGAAATGAGATATGAAATTGATATTACTGAAACTCCCAAATACACTCTGTAGTGCACATGGGAATATCCTCAGATCTGCTACCTTGCCAACGTTTTATTCTCCCAGCTGGCAGGTGGAGGATCTTCTAATATTGGGTTTGGTCGACATTCTTTATGCAATCCAGATGTCTTCCTGAACCGCAGCTTAATTCCTCAACATTTTCATGAATTACCAAGTGAGTGCTGACTTCTTGAAATATAGATCTTAGAATTATAGACCTAGAGAATTTCGAAATATAAAATAATGTCCTCTGTCAGGTTCCGTCTTAAATCTGTAATTATAAAACTATCATCATCAGAGTTTAATTATTTTCTTATCCTAGGTTATGACTAATATTTTCAGTCTATGAATAATGGCCCTAATCCTATGGACTCAGGGCCTCCTCCAGGTGTTTCCCTAAATGCATTATTGAATGTTAGATTTGCTGTATCCCACTGTTCTGAAATATGTCACTTGATAGAGGAATTTGATTTAGATATCTTTCTTATAACTAAAACGTGGTTCAATGATACCGCTCATACCTTGCTACACAGTTTACTTCCAGAGGGCTATGTAATCCAAAATATTGACAAACTAAAAAAATAAAATGTAAAAAAGCAGGGATTGCAGTGATGTATAGATTGCAGATAGAAATCTCCTATTTTGAATCGCTATAGTCGGATGCTTGCATGGAGATTGGCCATTTGGTTGTATATACTTCCTCTAGCAGTTCATTAAGAATACTGCTTGGTTATAGGCTCCATGGCCCTGCCATTCTCTTTTTGGAGGGGCTGGATTCTTATCTCACGACCATAGGCAGTAAGTTCAAGAATTTTCTCTGTTTGGGTGACTTCAACAATTGGCTGGAGGACCGTTCAGGGACGGATGCTAAACAACTTTGGGAATTAATGGAGACACATGATTTTCACCCCAGTGGTCTCTGCTTCACGTATAGATGGCCATTGCATAGGCGGGCTATTAGTAAGAGGGACAGGAATGTCATTAATTGACACACTCCCGAATTCATGGACAGATCACCAGCTAAGGTTATTCTTTGTGAAACGGAACAAATCAAAAGAGCAACTATTTAGCACCAACTGTTTGTCACTTGTTCGTAAGCCATAGAGTTGGAGAAACTCAGGAATAGAGTTCCGGAAAGGTCTAGACTCTATTGAATAATCTCGCAAATGTGATCTATCTTTTAAACAAAGGGCTGCCATTATGGACATTGTTTGCTGTATGACTGCCCCATTGAGTCAAAAAGCATCCAAGAAAATGTCTGGTTTCTGTTTTGACTGAACTGAAGAAATACTATAGAGCTATGGAGCGAATGTGGTGAAACTATACAACACTGCATTGGACCATTTAGGACAAGGCAGCCTTTTTATAAAATAGCTATTTCTGGGGCCAAATCAGACTTTTTAATCATAAAGATTGAGACAGCAACAAACCACATGCGAGAATGGTTCTTAGTAATTGCTAATTTCGTGTGGCCAAAGAATGCCTTATTATGTAGAGAATCGTCATTAAAGAAGGCTAATGCCTTTAACACGTTTTCTTGGACAAGATTAAAACAACTCAGGAATATATTGTGCATGATACTGAATTAGAGGTGCTGTGGAAGCTGGGTATCTAGACACAGGAACTTTGATGGAGAGAGAGCATACCTTGAGCACCTTGCCATTTGACTTTAAACCAGTCTCGGAAGAAACCATCTGTTAACGACTCTCAAACCCACACATTTTTCATTATTACATCTACCGGCACGCACGGCAAAGCATTAAGCAGCAGATATTACTCCTTTTATGACTTGCTTTGTAAATGAGTCATTGAATCAAGGTCTGGTTCCAGCGGAACTGAAGTTGTCCATAATTTCACCACTTCTGAAAAAAAACCTAATTTAGACCCTGAAAATTTGCAGAAATACCGCCAGTTGCAGGTTTGCCATGGCCTGGTAAAATCTTAGTTAAAGTCGTCATTGTGCAGCTGCAGGAATATGTTGAGAGAGCATCTCTGTTGAATCGTTTGCACTCAGGTTTCCGATCAAAATTTGGAAGAGAAACAGCACTGGCCACACTATAGGATGAACCTTTGTGAGTGGGAGATCAAGGGGAATTATCACTACTCGTAATGTTGGTTCGCTCAGTGGCATTTGGCACAGTGGACCATGGTATTCTTATCGATAGTCTGAGGTCGATGGGCAATGTTTCAGCTAGTGCAATCAAATGGTTCACATATTTTCTGTTGGGGCAGCAATGACGAGTGAGACCTGGAGGCTATTCATCAGACTCCCTCCCTCAGGAGTGTGGAGTCCCTCAGCAGTCGTCTCTTTCACCATCATTATTCAATCCATCTCTTCGTCCCCTAAAGGACATCCTGCGGAACCATAAGGTCTGCTTTCAGTCAGGTGTTCATTAGGGGAACGATATAGAGGAGTCCTTTACACAGGCTGCCTGGAAGAGATTAGCAGATGGATATCCACCAATTGGCTCCAACTCAATCCAAACAAAACAGAGGTAATTATGTTTGGACCAAAACATCTGCTAGGTGAGGATAGACGTCCCCCTCCTCCTTTCCTCCTGGGATTAAAAACCTTGGTTGCATATGGCAGAATGATCTTAGCTGTGAAGGCCACATTGGAGGCAATGTGCAGGCCCTGTTTTACAGCTGGCGACTGCTACAGCATGCTCTTCCCTTTGTACCTCAGAAGGGCCATGAGGCAGTGGTAGGAGCCCTGGAAAATTCTAACTGGATTAATGTGATAGTCATTTAGCTGGGGCTCCTGCCAAACAAATATAACTGCTGCAAAAGGCACAAAGTGCAGCGGTTAGACTGGTGTTTGGAGTAAGTCCTCTCCTAATTCAGGTATGTGCCGAACCATTCACTGGCTAGCCGTGGAGGACAGGGTCAAGTTTAAGATTGGATGTATGCTATTCAAATGTTTGAATAATCTACCCCCCTCATATTTGGTAGATAGGCTAAGCCTCTATTAACCAACACAGACCCTTAGAATCAGGAGATAAGCTATTGCTAACCATCCCTCCCTCATACTGTGGGCCTCATCACGAGTTTGGCTGTAACCCTTAAATCCGGCGGTCGCGCTGTTACTGCCGGATTTAAGGGTCCGCCAAATCAGGGCTTTAGCAGATTTCTCCCCAGCTCTGAGCTGGGGGAAAATCTGCTGAAAATTCGCGCTCATACCGCTGGCAGGAAATCCGCCGGCGGTATGAGCGCGAAATTTCCTGGGGCATTCCCGAATGGGCTCAATGGGGCATGGGGAATTCCAAATCCGCCAAACCCGTGATCCGGCGCTAATAGCGCCGCTGGGTTTGGCGGTAGGGCAGATAGCGCCAGCGTTATTAGCGCCAGCGTTACGGCCCAACTCGTGATGAGGCCCCGTGTGTCCAGAGGAGATCACAGACTCCCTGTATATGGACCTACATTTTGGAACAGCCTCCCACTGGAGCTTAGGAAAGTAGAGTCCTTTCCCCAGTTCCCAAAAAAATAAAAAAAAACTATCTGTTCAAATATATATTGATGAGGACTCTGGTCTATGACCCCTTAGCAAAGTTCCCGGATCTGGTAACACTTTGTTGATTCATTTTTATAACAGCTGCACCTAGATACGATTTGGTTCGTCCCAGTAGCGCAATCCAAAACTCTCAATCAATCAAGACTACCAGTTCAAAGATGTTTAGGTAGATTGGGCATGGATTCCACTCTTCAGTCTCGGCAATTCTAATCTCCCTAAAGTATCGCCATCAGTCGTGCACTTGCTATCCTGGAACTCCAGAAGCAACCTTATTTGGCAGGTGGTTTAATGAAGGACTTTCTATTGGAGAAAAACATTGTTTTTTGCAGCAGGTATGGCTGAGGGATTCCCCATATTTAGATATCTATACTTGCATCTTAAAACCTGCAAATGAAAGGGCCCCTAGGTTGTCTAAATGGGGCCTATTAACATCCATATGACACAGCCAATTAGAATTTCAAGTGCAACAATATAATGTGTTTATTTATATAGTGCCTTGAACCAAAGCACTTCACAGAGCACATATTTACTTAGAATATCACCCAACTAAAATTGGTTCTCATTCATCGATCTCGGAAGGATGAAAGGCTGAGTTGCCTTTGCCAACCCGATGAGCTATCTTACCGGCTATACATGATGAAAATATCATTGAAATGCCGAACCACTGAGACGGACAAAGAATGGCTACTATCAAAAACTATAATCCATAGGGAAAGCAAATAACTCTTAATTACTAAATCAATTGATTGTAATACTTGAAAAGTGTACAGCACACCCTTTAAAGAATTGTACTTGCAGGTGACAAGGATATCCAGATTTGTCTAATGAAGATGAGAAGAGGCCATCTTTTATTTTGTCAATATTCCCATAGCAATCATGAAACAAAAAGCATTCCATGCCCATAGAAAAGGGACACAACTACTACATGGTTGGGGGCTTGCCATGCTTAACACCAGAATGACACAGGAAATTCCTAGGGAGTTTCCTTGGACGAACAGGAGAAATTGGAATTTTGGGATTGTGTATTTTAAAAAGTGAAGCAAATTATCATTCTTCCCTATCTTATAATGCTTCATTGTAATCCTCTAAGGAATTTGGACTAAGTTTTGGATGGGGGAATAGTTGGGAAACCTAAGAAAAATCACATTGCGTGGTCTGATTCTGAATGTAATGTGAAGGCAATGAATTAGATGATTACTTAAATAATTAATCTTTCTCACATTTAATCCTTGAAGCATACCACTGGATCACCGCTATAAGTTAATCATAGGCCATTAGAAGTGTACTGAGTGAAGCTCCTCAAATCAGGACTCGTTTGGTGCCATTTTCTAGGGACAATTGATGAACAAATTTGATCCCACTGATAGTAGAAAAAAAGCCAGCAATGCGTTGTGAACTAAGGCAGTAACATAATACGTGGGATCGGTCATGGGGATATTTGAATTATTTATGAACCAAAAATCAAACCAAGCAAAACGAATTGCCCCATTTGTCTGAAATAAAGGACATTTTGCGAGCAGCTAAGGACTGCAGCATTGGTATCTCAAAGTAAGCATGGTTAATCATTTACCTACTTAAGCCAAATTGTGGAAACAAATTGGCTGGCTTACTTCATAGAACGCGATGCATTGCTGCCCAAATTTTCATCCCACACATAGGTCTCCAATCTTCATAATTGGTGTGGTACATTTTCTGTTGTGGATATTCGTGCAATAATTTCAAACTTATGAGGCCTGGCACCCCTTTATGAGTTAGGGAATACAGTACCTAAAGCTAACCCTAGTTTATGTAGGAAGATTTTGCACTCAATATTGAAGCAATAGCTACATGTCTTTTGTCTTTGTCTAAATCGCGTATAATTCCCATTCATAAAAAAGTTTCAAGAGGAAAACAGAAAAATTATAGGCGTATAGCTTTACTGGAAATTTCGCATAAAACACTAACCTCCCTCCTTTTAAATGAATTAAACTGGATACTGGAGAAAAAAATACAATTTTCAAACTGGTTTTCAAAAGGGTCTGGGGACCGGTAATGGCCTAATGATCAATTTGCTAAAACATCAGAAACTGATCAACGGGAGTAGTCCTCTATTCACATCTTTTTCAGACCATTTGGCTTCTTTAGATAGCATACATAGAGAAAGACTATAATGGATGTTGGACAGGTTGGGAACTTGATAAAGGACTTTTAAAGCGCCTCATTCTTTGCACACCAACAGGTCTGTCAAATTTAGACTAAACCAACATGGATTCTTTTCCAAAGAAATTGAGACCCACTGAGGCGTAAAGCAAGGATGCGTTCTCACCCTTAGTTTGTTCAACTTACATATTGCCAATTTAAAGGATGATCTGTGTAGTGTGGCCTACCTTCCTTCTAAAACTCTGTGCTGGTGATATGGCTTGCTCATGTGGACAATATAGTACTTTTTGATCATAACCAGACTGGACATCATTGTTGCATAAATGAAAATTTTGTTTTAAACTTAATATTGTGCTATAGTCAGTTAGCTGACTTTTCACAAAACGACAAGGTAGCATATAAAATATTAAAATGAAAAAAATAATTTCACCTGAATATTAAGAAAGCCAAAACAATATCCTTTGGTTGTAAAGGATCTACTTTACCTGGCACTTGGGTGGCATCAAGGTAGAAGTAGTAACATAATTTATTTACCAGGGCTAGCATATTTCAACAGCTACATTTGAGGAAAGTATTACTGCTAAACTCACTAGCAAAAGTCTTCAATTGATGGGCAAAAACAAACATTTTGATAGCACTTATGGCCGCTTTTGTTTAATCCCCTTCATTCAGATGTTTAATCAAAATATGTCATCTATCATACTTTAAGGTATAGAAATGTGGAAGTTCTTCCTAGGTTTTGTTTAAGCATATTCGAAAGCTATATATAGAAGCTTGCATTGGGTCTGTCTTGCTGCCTACTGATTCAAGGTAAACAGTCTGGGCTGGGTTTGATATCTTTGCCTGCTTCTCCCCATTTGAAATGATCACTTTTATATTAAAACGCCAGGTGTGCTAAAAAGAACATGCTCTTTGTTTTTTTAAAAGACGCACTGGTTACGGACACAATCAGAGCACAGCCTCTGAAGCGAGCAAGTGTGGAAAATTATTTTTAAGTGTAGGCTTTGCCTTAGATAAGGCTATGGCTTTTACTACAGCGACGCATGAGTTAAAAAGTAAGACTGGGAGACCACCAGGGGGCACAGAATACATAGCCGCTTAATCTTTTGTCTCCCCCACCCTGCATTGATATTAAGCATTACGGAGACCCCAAGAGATGGCTGATGCGCTCCTTATGCGGTGGGAAGGCCTGAGGACAGTGGCAGACCAGTTTCCAGAGGTCAGAGTAAGCAGAAAACCGGGCTAGAAACAGCATATGGGAAGAGGCCCAGTGCTTGTGGAAATAAATATCCAGCATCCTTGAGTAGTGAACTGGAAATACACCTGAAAGGGGCTAGGACACCAATGGAACACAGAGTCTCTACCCAGCACAGTAGGAGACCGAGCCACAAAATACACATTTCATAGAATGGCAGAGGGAGCCGATTCACTTTAGGACCCCAGATTCAACAACAATACACAACATTTTGTCTAGCAGGTGTTCAGACAGCGAGCAAAATTGGGATGATTTACTAAGATTCGGGTCTCGGCTGTGCCTCCCAACGTAGAGTCCGAGGACGGAGATTGGCGGATGCAGATTTTCCTTAGGAACACCCATATAAAGGTGCAGCTCGCATGGCATGTAGAAGCAGCAGTGACTCTCTAGGGCTTTCACCGTACCTAGAGTTCTGGACATTGTGCTAGGGAGGTGAGGTCGCTAACCAATCATCCCGGTAGGGACGGTAACGTGCGGGAAAATCTTATGGGGAGGGACTCTTCTCCTAGGGATAAGGACGCAATTGGGAGGCACAACCCCTTTGAAATTTTAACACATAGGCTGACAATAATGCCCAAATCTTATTTACATAAGATCACCTCCGAAACTATGGGTTATTGTGAAATATTGAACCCATCTGATGACAAATGTACTGTGACGAACAAGTGCTAAAAAATGCTAAGGTTGAGCCGGACGAAAGCTACTGTCAAATGAAAGGAAGTTACGCTGGGGCTGTCCCTGCTATTTAAACTCAACGGCAAAGACGGACTGTATTCTTTGTCATCCGCTGACCTGCCCAGCAGTGGCTTGTGTGGTTCAGGTAAGCTGGAAGCTGTGATACAACCAGAGGGAGAACTAGGAGACAGAGGAGGCCGCATCAAAGCTTGGAAAGCTGGCTCAAGGCTTCGGGAGACTGCAGCAATGCTTGTCTCAAAGGCTAAGAGCAGTGTCTTGTGAATATGTTGGAACTGGCGCAATAAACTTGCAGAGACTGAGAGGTGATGGTACGACCTCTAGTAGGTGGGCCACGTGGTCCGACAACGGTGCCAAGGCCGCCTACTGTAGCCTACAACAGAGCTACATAGGTGAATATCAATAGAGGAAGAGACTGTGGAGGAGGTGTAACCAGTCACAGTGTGACCGAGGGGTCTGACAGCTACACTGCGGCGGTCCACAATAACTCTACGTGGAGTGAGGTGAGACACAGAGGACTACTAAAGGAAGATTTTTAACTAAAAAGTGTGGTCCCACGACCCCTGGTAAAACCAGTGAAGGATTCCCCCGTAGAGGATAATGGGAACACGTTCAAGTCCAGGAGGTGGTCAGGAAGTTATGCTACTAAGCCATAAAGAAGTAGCAAAAACTGTGAACCATTTTGTGATACAGTTCCCAGACCACTTCCACAAAAGTGTGGTGCTGGAGAGTGGAGAAGGACTCCATGAACAGCGTCATCATCTCAGTGGGGGCGAATTAAGAATTGTACAAAACCTAGCGATTTTCAAAAACCTCCCCAAGGGAGCTACAAACCCTATTAAGAATTGTGGAAGACACTGGGGAAGCAGCTAGGAGAGGGGAATAATTCAATATGTGATTGTTATCTTCTGTTGGGTCACAGAGAACATTTTCTTTGAACATCCTGAGAGGCATTTGGATGCTTTACAACCAGGAGAAGGGAGTCATTCTCCTTGATTACGAACAGTAGCTCAACTTTATAGTGTTTTGTTGTAGTGACAGGGATAGTGTAGGAGTCTTGGGGACCGGGACAGTGCCTTTTTGTTTTGAATCACACAAACTTCCTGACAAGCACCAGAGTTTCTTTAGTTTAGGTAGGGCAATCCCAATAGAGCTAGGGATAGATAATTGTGGTTTATTATTTAATAAACGTTTATAGCAACCACTATGGCACCACTTGGTAAGTCTCTTCATTCCTGGTTTCTAAAACATACTTACGGGAGTACATATGATTTCTCCATACACAAGAGGAGCCATCAAGTAGCCATTATTAATGACCTTTGCAAGACATCCATATGTCATCAAATGGATCTATTAGTGGTATAAAGTGGAGGCTCTTCTCAGTAACATTGGAACACAGGGCAACACCTTAATGTAAGTTACTTCAGGTGGAACAACATATAATCACACAATTGTACCCAACATTTTACTTCTTTCTTCTTTTACTTTTTATCACTTTAACTGCATTCAAATGCTAAAGCAAATTCTCTCAATTCATACCATGTACTGGAGACCTGCAAGGATAGACAGTGGAGGTACACAAGTGAGGAACCCCTGCGACAGGCCCTGGGGTATATGATGAAATCAAATGAAACTGCAAATAATCCTGGTAAACACTACCTTTCACTTACAGCGATTACAATTGAACAAGATAGAGTGCTCCAGTCACCCAGCAGGCATTCCAAAAGGACCACTGGCAACATCCAAAATGCATCCAGCAACATTAGCATCCTTGTAAACCATTTGTCACACCAGATTTGAATTAAGAATGGAATTCAAGACAATCCCTGCCACATGCAACTACTGCAGTGCACAAAGCGGAAACTTAAACAGATATTCATCTTCTTTTGGCAAAGTTCAAGTCAATGAAGGGTGCGATCCAGCAGTCCGTGGCAGAGTTGCAGGGAAGAATGGACAAAATCGAGGACAAGATGGAGGTGGTTCAAAATAACCAACTGTCAGCCGACTTCATCGAAACGAAGCTGGATGCTAGGTTACAAGATCTTGAACAAAGAAAAGGTACCTCAAACTCCTCGGGATACAAACAAGGGCACAACAAGGTCAACTAAACAATTGTGAAATAATTGGTGAAGGAATTTCAAGGAAGACACAAAGAAACTTTTGAGGTGAAAAGTACAAAAAGACAAATGTAATCATATATATTTTTCTCAAAATTACATCACTATTAAATCAAAATGCACTAAAATACCTTTTGGTAATTCAATACAATACAAAACAATCGATTTCTTCAAGGAAATTACACAATCAAATATTGAGTTTACACAGTTTTCAAAAATAAACACATAATTCTCTAAAGGGGAAAAGATATCCCAATATCTTCACAGGAGATGTTTGTCTACATGAGGACTAGACTTGTCCTCCTATCTCCTACTTGCATTTCGGGCGTAAAGCCCTTCTTCAGGTATTGATATCAGGAATATTCTTTCTGAAATTGTAATGAGAGTAAATACTATTTACTGAAATAACTACTTTTGATATTATTTCACTAAGTTGTTGCCAGAAAGTAGGTAGTTGTCACCACTGACCTGTGGAGGGACTCATAAAGATAAAGTCCTTCTTTCATACTGCTTCAAAGGAATAAGAGTCTGAAAATAAAATAAAAAAGCAAATGCCTGAGATTACTAACTCTGTCAGAATCACCAGTCTGTTTCTTCTATGTGAGATTGCTGTTCTCCAGCAGGACAAGTCGCTGCAAAAAGCGCTTTGTCCCTCTGAGAGACCAGACTACGGTAAAAAAAGAAGCTTTAGCTGCCATACTGAATTGAAAATGACTCACCTGCTGTAAGGATGCTGTATCCTATCTCCAAAGGAAATTGGAGAATTTGGATAAATACATAATTTCTCCCAGTCTTCTAGGCCTAGCTGGGTGCATACAATGGTGATGTAATTACATATTAACTATAGTTAGTCTTGGTGAAGCCTCTATCTGATTAAAAATAATAGAGTGTTGAGGTGGCACACCTTAAATCAAGATCGCCTCCACGTTACTTCAATGAACAAGCGCGTTAGAAATGTTGTTCTCTTCCGCCTTGTCATACATTCTAAGAGCGCCTGGGACCAACTCCGTTGGTGACGGTGCGTGGTACAAATACCTTTAACATTTTAACATGCGTCATAACGTCTTATGATTAAATCCTCTCGCTTGCCGTGGTCGCTGTTATATCTACAATGTAAGTTGTTTGGGAAAGGCGTGTCACTGATCATTTTAAATGCCGTTAGTTCAGATCTGCTTCTAAGAAGGAGGGGGGGTTTGGGGGTTTGACATTTTCTTACCCGGAGTCTGTTAGGTTTGTCAATGAGTACTCCAATCACCAGTAATGGTAGAAAGATGGCCTTTAAGTGGCACTCGTTCCTTTTTCAGGCACGGGCGTTCTACAGCGGCATTCTGCAAATAACGAGACACGCAAACTCAATGTTATTACTATTGTCTCTATACAGCAATTTCAATACACTGTTAATCTAATACCATTACAAAAGGTAACACGGGACTTACTTGGAGATGCTGTTCAAAGTAATATCTCTGCTGCGAGTATTCGTCTGATACAAATCGACCCAGTCTGTAACTGTTGTTCGTCGCAAAGCGACAGCTCTGACCTAGTCTTGAAATAAAGACTACACAGACACTTGGCGTTTGGGTAATTGCCATCTTGGAGGTATTATGGTCTAGTGCCGTAATTCTAGGATCACAAGTACAATAGTAAAGAAAAGTAATATGTTGATCTCTCAGCGCTGCATAAGAATAATGGAATTACAGGATAAAGATGGAATTATGCAAGCACCTATCTACATATTTTGGATCTGAACGAAGGTTATGAGGAAATCTCTGGTCATCGATCAATAACCATAACGTTACTGTTGTGACATGCCTGTACAGTTTACATACAAGGACAAGATTGTTTATACATTGAAGATTTACAAGAACCTAGTTTCTCCGCCATTGTAGCGTTATATGTATACACACAGTAAATCAAACATGTATGCATATTATGAGAAATAGAATAAAGCCCGGATTCAAATTGAATTGGATTATAACATTTATAACCGAAAGAGTGTTTTACAAGTCTGTCAGGACTTGGAAAAGTCTTATTAGTTCAAAGAGAGATGTTAGGCACAAAGTAAACTCTATTATCTACAAAGAATGAAATGCATGATAGGCAATGTTGTACTGTCAACCATTCTAACACTTCAGATGACTAGAAAGTTGTGTATTGTTGGAATGACTTTACAAGTTCAATCATAAGTAGCAATAAAGATGCCACTCCAGGTTCATCCCTATAGTTTGTATGGAGTGAGTCCAATTTGTCTATCCAAAATGTTTCTCTCTGCTGTAATAACTTTTTAAGGTTCCCACCACGTCTTGGCAACTGGACATGCTCCAGAATGATGAACTGTAACTGTGCTACTGAGTGTTTGAGTTCCTTGAAGTGTTGAGCAACAGGAGATTTAATAGATCCTTGGCGAACATTAGACTTATGTTCTCCCCATCTTTGTTTGGCTTTTTTTCCTGTGAGGCCAACGTAGTAAATCATATTCATCTTCTTTTGGCAAAGTTCAAGTCAATGAAGGGTGCGATCCAACAGTCCGTGACAGAGTTTAAGGGACGAACGGACAAAATCGAGGACAAGATGGAGGTGGTTGAAAATAACCAACTGTCAGCCGACTTCATCGAAATGAAGCCGGATGCTAGGTTACAAGATCTTGAAGCAAGAGAAGCCGACCTCGCCTGGAAAGTGGGCAATTTGGAAAATAAAGATGCAACATCAGAATCATAGGGGGGGTGGGAGAAAGCAAATCGGATGCAAGTCTGGAAAGGTCAGTGACCAATCTAATCACTGCATTATTCAACACTACTGAGAAGCCGAAATAACATGTGACAGAATACACAGGGGGAGGGGGTGGCCGCGCCGGAGGCCCCCGGTCCATTGTGGTGAAATGCCATTATTTCATGCAGAAAATGGATATCCTGGCTAAAGAGATAACAAAGGGCATGATGGAGATTGAAGGGTCACAAGTCCTCATTTAGCAAGAGGTTTCAGCATTCACCATGGCAAAACAAAGATTGTAGACCACTGACCTATTTCGAGTACATGAAATAAGGTACAGGTGGGGGTATCCGTTCTCGCCAAGCTTTGAACACAATCGAGATAAATATTGCATTACAACGGTGGAAGAAAATGATGGAGTCCTGAAGCACTTGAAAGAAGACAGGGAGGGGCAGTGGGACCACCAAACACGTTTGTGAAGCACAAGCAACAGAAAGGGGGTTAAAGCATCAAATCGAGGCAGGAAGACTGAACAGCTCCAGAAAGTGTAGGAAGTTAAATACCCCTAAAACATGTATACATTATCTTGTCAATGAAATGGGCAAGTGCAGAGGCACAGTAGTAAGGCCACCCACAGGAGGGGCATTAACCTGCCGACACACAGGGGATGTCCGTTTGGGTCTGTTAAGGTTATAATTTAAGTGTCATTGTCTCATGGAGGCTTATCTCCTATTGTTCTGATAAACAGGAAGTGTTAGGGGTGAAAGGGCCTTTTTCTTTTAGTGACCTTAGTTAAGTAGGCATCTCCCATGAGGAGGAGGACACTTTTAGCGCAGGAGAGGAGGGGAAGGGGAAGGGACTAGTTTTGGCTGGGGATACAATGTGTTACTGAGTAGATTTGAAAGGGTAAGATGACAAAGGAAGCTAGGGGAATAGGGCTGCATCAATGATTATTCTGTCACACACGGCCTGTGAGAGAAGACTTGGCGACGACTAAGTTAAACAAACGGTGCTAATCCCACAAGTGATTAATAAAGGGACCCTAAACATAAAAGGTCCCAACTCGCTACATAAAAGGACAATGGTTGCCAGAGAATTTACACAAGTGGGCCTAGATAACCTTTCTTCAAAAAAGCAAATTTAAAAAAGGAGATTAATACCAAACCAAATCAAAGGAAAGGGTTTAGAGGCCACACAATATAGCCCTAAGCGGATGCCAGGACGTCTTTGGGCTTCGTGGTTAATCATATTAAGAGGGGGATGATGGTAGGCTACTGGGGGTGCAGGGGACAATAAGCTCCACAGATGTAACTATGTGCAATATATGCTCCAAATCAACACAATCCCGCCAGCTTACAATAAGAACACTTAAATTCACAACCAGATATAGAGCCATGTGGGCACCTTATGTCCAACATTTCGTCAATAGAGTCACGTGTTATTATGAACAGAGACATCCCCCATGTATGATGGGAATTCTTCCAGGGTGAAAACGTGCACCACCCTCCACACATCCTGTGCAATGCTAAGTTAAACAACCTTCCTCGACCCCCGAATTCCCTTCCACAGACATGAACTTTGTACAGAAATCCAGCCACCCCATGTCCATCCTGGAGCTCCCTCCATAAAAGCCAGATATAATTTTCACCATTAAATATATCTCCTAAGCCTTCAAGGACCACTCATGCATACCAGGTAGAAACGCTCTTTTCCAAAAGGCACCACAATACACCCTGGTCGCCAGCAGTAAAAAATACACCATGTGTGGTGGACTGTTCAGTTCTCCATGTATTTCTTCCAAACCAAAAAGAACCAGCATGGGGTCCAAGGGTTGTATAATCCCTTCCACATTCTTTAGCCATCGCAACATTTCAGTGCAATACATTTGCACTTTTTCACAAGACCACCACATGTGCCAGCACGTGGGCCATTCATCGCAATTGTGTCAACAATAGGGACTCACTCCCACAAACATTTGGAGATGCAGACCAGATCATGCAATAACTTTATCCCATGAAGTTCAAATTGGCATGCAATTGACGTCTTAAATGATCTCCTGCACATATTGGCCAAAAGCATAGCATCAATTTCCCTACCCAAATCCCTTTCCCACTCGACTTGGAGCCCCTACGTACCCCCCAAATTTGCTTCTATCAGAGCTGAATACAACAAGTAAATGAAGCCCTTGATCTCCACGTGTGTCCAAAATTGTCTTTGTTAAAGTAAGCTCCCTATGGACTTCTGTTTTACATTTCTCTGCCATATGCAACCCCCTTAGCTGCTGATAAGAAAATATGGACAGTGTCCCTATATGCAGAGCGTCTTCCAATGTCTGGATATACATTTTCCTACCCTCCAAAATTGCCCCACTCATGTCAATCCTGTGTCGAACCAGCTCTTGAATCCATCTAAATCTGGAATATCTTCCCTTTTCCACAGAGCCCATAATGGCTCATAGGTGATGGCCAGGTAGTGAACACCATCATTTTCGGCCCTTTAAGCCAAATTTTCCAAACGACTACCAGTACGGAGTGTTTCCTAATCCTACGTGGCTTTTTATCTCGTGGGACCCACAGCCATTTCTTCACCATAACCAGTCACAAATGATGGTTCTCCAGATACACCTATTGTTTCCCCTGTACTCCCTTAGGTGAGGCATGAGTACCTGCAGCTGTGAAGCCCTGTAATTAGTTAAAAGATCCGGAAGCCACACTCCCCCATGATCCTTGGGCAACACCAGGGTGCTATATGCCACCTGTGGTTTCTTACCCTGCCCTAGAAAGTGAACTATACTCCCATTTGCTTCCTTCAACATTTTGTCTGATACTTTGTGCGGGAGCATTCGAAACAGGTACAATAGCCTAGGGAGAATATTAATCTTTGAGGCATTGAGACAACCCATCCAGGAAATGGTATGACTTCCCCAAATCGTCATTTCACTATTCAACTTCTTTAATTATGGTGGAAAATTGGCATCAAAAGTTCTAGTGATAATCACCCCCCAAATAACAGATATTCTATAACCTTACTTGCATCCCCAAGTGGTTGAGTGCCTCAATATCCCTATCCTCATCCACATCAAATGGGACTATAATAGATTTAGATCCATTGATCTTGTAACCAGAATATTTTGCCACTAGCACCAAAGTGTATGGGTTCAGTGCATGCAGTAACACATCATACCACATACAATCCTAGCTTAAATTCAATTCCCCCCTCCCTAATTCCGTCAAAAAGGGAAGCTTCTCTTAACTGCGGTCCCATACATAATGCAAACAACAGGGGCGAGAGTGGGCAACCCGGCCTGGTAGCCCCCTTTGTAACTTGAAGGACCTCGAGAACCTGCCATTTACTGCAACCCTCACCACCAGATCCGAATACAACGCCGTGTCAAAAGGCATGTTCAGCGTCCAGGGCAAGGAGCGCAAAGTTAAACCCTTCTCCACATGCTGCATCCATCAAATGTAAGGTCTTCTGTATGGATCAAACGTGGCATCATATTCTCTAGTCGGGAAGGCAGCAAAATCTTGGCATCAATGTTGAAGAGTGATATGGGCCCGTAAATCATACACAGCTGTGGATTCTTCCCCTTTTTAGGTATCCCCTCCTCCCTGCCACCCTCCCGCCTGCTACCCCGCCCATGAACCCTAATTGGGCACCTGCCCATGTAGCATTACAAGTGCCTTCGTCAGCACTCGGCATGTCCTCCGTTCTTCATGATGCAGATCGGGTGAGTGCATTCCAGCAGCGCTCTCGCTCCTAAATTGTAATTTTTACTGAGTTGGTTGAATTCACTTGTGCCCACCGCCTCGCGGCTTGTCCCTGTTCCCTTTCCTTCTTGGTTCCCCTCCACCCTCCCACCAGCCTCCCACCCCTCCCCTGATTGGGTGCCTGCCTGTTCTGCATTGCACTCGGCCTGGCCTCAGTTCTTCATGATGCAGATAGGGTGAGTGCATTCCAGCAGCATTCCCACTCCTAAATTGTAATTTTTACTGTTTTGCATGAATTGACTTGTGCCCTCCGCCTCACGGCTCGTTCCTGTTCCCTTGCCCTCCTGGTTCCCCTCCTCACTCCGCCCGCATCCCACCCCTCCCGAGCCATAGTTGGGCGCAATGCCCTTCCTCATTGCTTCCATCAAGTCAGCTCCACTGCCCGGGGCAGCCCCCAGAAGCTACGGACCCCTAGGGTAAGGACATCTTCCCTGAAACAGCTCCACATGGTGTCAGCTGGAGAAGCAACAAGCCTGCATCTGTCAAGCTGCTGCTACAAACCAGGTAGATGCGGTTAGGGGGGTAGCAGTCACTGCACTCCACTAACTGAACCCGCCACCCCCTCAAATTATTCCTTTTTGGCTTACCTCTTCACCCTTTTGCACCTCAATTAATTGGTCTTGTTTAGTCACTCTGCATTTTTCCCCTGGATAGTCGCATTGCACTGCTGCTGTGTTTATAACTAGGTCTTTTTTCCCCTCTTTGTAGGAAAGTCAAATTTGGGTGGTTTTGCACTGCTGCTGTGTTTATAACTAGGCCCCTTTCCCTCTTCTTAGGAAAGTCACATTTGGGTGGTTTTGCACTGCTGCTGTGTTTATAGCTAGGCCCCTTTCCCTCGTCTTAGGAAAGTCGAATTTGGGTGGTCCTGAACTTCTGCTGTGTTTATAACTAGGTCTTTTTTCCCTCTCGATTGGAGCAGGGGATTTACCATGTGGTAAAGACCCTTTCCCAAGCCACCTGATTCGCAGGGAGACCTCTCTCCCCTTGCCCCGCTGGGGTGTTAATTTAAAATACAATTTTCCCTTGAACCACAGCACATGGAGACGTCACATCAAAGCATGGTGGTGATACATCAACAACCTATTTTGAACATGGGAACAAGACAAAATAGTTATTAAACAATTTAGCTTTGAATTGCTGCAGGTCCATTGCAACATTCTGCTGACATTACAGAAAGGGGCCCCTATGTGAACTCTCTCTGGACCACTATTACCAGAGCTGGCACCTCATTAAAGGAATAGTGCGCTCAAAAATAGTATTGTTTCACATGCACCTTACCTTAGTTTTCTGCACATTTACACATGCGAAATCAACGAGCGGAGCATGTCATCTTGTGCTAATCTTATGCGTGGATCGTTCGCACTAAGTTCAAGTGCCCCTGTGGCACCAAATCATATCACCCACCCCTGAAGCTGACATCAATAGACGCGTACGGCCCATTTCACAATGCAAATGCACGTCTTGTGTCAACGTTTTCTGTGCACCAGCTAATGATGTGCCTCCATGGAAATGGCAGGACGCCTTCTTCCTCAATAAGTATAAACAGACCGCTTCTCATCAGACAACATCAGAGTTGCTTTTTCAATTGTTTCACTGTTTATTTTTTGTATAGCCCATGACTCGTTTCTGCTGTGTTCAGCTATCTTCGTTGCACGGAGCCCCTGCAAACAGATACTTATACTAGCATTACTGTTGATTTTAATTTTGTTGTATAATGGCAACAATACAGCCCTACCAGTATGAGCCGGAGTATTCGAGGCAGAATTACTTAATAGAGAAAGATGCGGAAACAATGGGGCATCGGATGACAGTTGGGGAGAGGAATCAATGGATCCTGAGTCAGAGCCTAATCACATGGAAGATGTTTCCACCTGGTGTACCTGCAATTGGTGCAAGGTCATGCCAAACAAGGAGGAGAACTGCTGCTGCTGAGAAAACTCTGGATGCTTGGCCTACATATCGGAAGACACACCACCATTATGCGTTGCCGAGCTGCATGACTTCTGGGCAGCCTGTCTCAAAAAAAGGTCCGTGTTGAGGATTATGATGGTGCTTATGCACAAACTTCACGCAACAGTTCGCCCTCGCAATCCAAGTAACGAGTAAGTGTACTATAGATGTGAGGTAATTTTGACCACTGAGGCCACTAACATTTCATGTTCGTCTCCTATATTGTCATAACTTTGATCTATCACTGCCAAATGAATGTAGCCTGCCAATTGAATACATTTCTCGCACTTTAGGGGAAATCAGAGTGTTCATCCTATGTGTCTCACGTTCAACTAAGAAATTATATATCTCTGTGCCCCAAACGTTAAAACGTTATGGATTGCATGGGTGTTCACTTTTGTAATGTTTCTACACTTCAAAGCCCAAGTTGATTGATCCATGAAGTAACATTTGTACGAGCAACTACGCCATAGGATACAGGGTGCATTTTCAAGTAAGGTTTGTACACTTATAAGGTTAATTTAAATACAGTATGTATGTTTCGCTTCCAAAGGGGGTATAGGCTGGTAGACTACCATTCATTTACATGGTGGCTTTATGGGAGGCTTGGATTCTGCGTTCAATGAGTAATACCCGCCGGTGTCGTTGGAGCCATTCGTGCCAAATTCCCCAGTGACAGCGGACAGTACAGGGGATTTTCTCACACTGTGCTGCAACCCGAAGTATACAATGTGTAGTATATTCGTGCCATCAACTTCTGCAACAAAATAAAATACAAAAGAGCTTTGTGAATAGTTGTTTAAATTGTTCAATGAATCAAGGACACGCTCACTTGTCTATGAGGGACGTGAAAGAATGGCTGGGGCCCTTTTACGCTCACCTCCTCTACAACAATCTACACCCACCCCTCCATTATAAACGGCCAAGGTGCCAAACACCATGAACACTTCAAAGGTATCTTCCTCACAGGGGACACTGTTCACATGGCCTCCCCAGATCCAGTGTCTCCAGACTCCCCTGAAGCACATCCCACCAGAAACTTGTCGCACATTCACATACACACTCACTTTTGTACCCTTTATAAACCCCTTGATATTTATCCGGAGAACATCTCTGTGCACTAGAAGTCAACTGTTGATCGTGCTACCTGTTCTCCTGCTACTAGCTCCTCTGCTTGCTGAATCAAATTGTTTTTTGGTCAAGGTAAGGGCAGGTCACCTATTAACATCACTATATTCATCTCTTTCTGATCTCAAATTTTCTATCTATTTCGACCGAATGTACCAGTATTGTAATGTACATTTATCTCAATGACTTTACCATTGTCTAATGTTTCAAGTGTTCTGATCTGTATATATAGCACATTTCATCAGTATCCATTGTAATAGAATCGCATCTTTCTCTGACCATGTCTATAAGCAGGTTTCCTTTTGATGCTTGAAAGTACATTCAACGGACGAGTAACACGTTACAATTTGCGTCATATCAATCAATCTTGTATGAGAGGGTGGGCGCTCGAGAGCCCGAGCAAGATGGCTGCGGGACCGTGAAGCTCTGTGCGGGCCCACCATCACATTAAGATATATCCCTCTCTAACCCCCGGGGGGTGCCAGAAAATGCACCCGTGGGAAGCAATACCAAGCTGGCAATGCGCATGAGAAATCTCGGCCGACTCCATGGCCGCTAAAACGCCTTCCGACGCCACTGACAAGTGAGGCCTCCAGCGTACAAAACTCCGGGGCCAAGACCAACGTGGGAACACTCCCGCCCCCACGCTCAGGGCGGCCAAGGCCAGCAAGATAAGATACATCTACAGGGCACTCCGCCCGTACCTGGACACCGCCAAGCTCCATGAAAGTAGCATAAACGGCTGCACCGGTCTGCGGACCATACAGCATCGGTGAGGAAGCGAGAGGCTTCGGAACACTGCCCCGCTTGATGAATGCCCCGCTGGCCGCAGGACACGCTGCCGGATTTGCAGCCGCCATCCGGAAGCAGCATTCCCCCCTCCAAAGAGCCACCAAGGGAACACCAGCATTGACCCGGGAAGATCCTCCAGGCAAGGCGATACCAAGGGCAAGCCAGCACGGACCTGAGAGGAACTACAGACGCGTGGCGACTTCCACTTGAGGTGAGGAGTGGGGACGCCTGACAGTGGAGGGAGAAGGGAACCTGAGGGAGGTCGGCCCTGTTGCTAGTGGGGGCGTGCCCCCTTCCCAGAACACAGGAGCGAGCAGAGCCCATAAACCCATCCACGCCCCTGCCCGGGAGGGAACACGTCCCGCCCCGCCCTGCGGCTGCCCAGGCACCTGGCCCAGTGCAGCGACCAGGGACTGTCAACCACCAACCCGCCAGACGGGAACCAACACGGCGGCATCCCCTCACGAGAGTGACTACCATTTAACATAACAAAAAGCCTCTGGCGGTCACATGAAACCACAATCTTAAACAACGACCACTCAAAGAGCCCACAAAGCCAAGGTGCCCCTGCTGAGCCTCACCGGTGTCCAGGCAGCACTGTGGCACCAAAAACTGCTTCTCCACCCCCCTCCAACTCCTACAGAGGGTAGCCTCACCCATAGGTCACGAGACAACGTAGCAACCCAGCCCGCTCACCCGAAGCCGAGCAAGGGGCCTGCCCCACTCTCCAGAGGACACAAATGGCACAGTGAGGGGTGCTGCAGCCGCAACACCAGGATTGGGCCCATAACAGTGGACTCTCCTTCCCACAAACGCACATCCAACCTATCTGGGCCACCAGCAGGAGGGCATTCTGCCAGAGCTGCCCAGCGGCAGAAACAACCCGCACTACTGGCCACCGATAGATACCCAGGCCTGGGACTGAAGCCTATAAACGCCAGCATCGCCCGCCTCCACCACCCTGGGGAACCACTGTCCTGCAAGCAGCACAGAGACACGGCGTTGGGACTTTGAGGCCCCAAGAAACCATACACCCAGGATAGGCACAGACAGCGGTGCTGGGGCTGACCTCCACCCGCCACCCGTGAAATTGGCCCAGGTGATCCCACTGGAGGGGGGCAGACGCTGCAATGTGGACAGAGATGTTGCTCCTCAGTGTGGGCACCGTGCCGCAGACCCCCAACAAGTGGCAGGCCCAAAGTCTACCACCTACCAAGACCCTTGCTCCCCACCTGACCACCTCAGGTTGGAAGACAGCGCCTGGGGATCGCGCAGAGTAGACCCACTGGACTAGGACCCCTGAACAGGAGTTCACCAACTAGGATACGCTGAAGACAAGCGGACTAAGAGCTGGGCTGCGCACATGAGAGTGGGGCACCTCAGACGCACCAGACCTGCCCTCACCGTGGCGGGAGTTCCGCTCACCAACATAGGCAGGAGACGCCGAGTGGGCTATGTTAAGAGGGACTACAAGTAATGAGCCCGACCGCCAAGTAGAGACAGCAACCATAGCACCCACACCCAAGTGCTCCACCAGACAAGTCAAGCATGGATATCCCTGTGCAACTCCAGGCGATCCTTGCTGAAAGGAAGCTCATTGGCCAGCACACTCAGGAGACCAATACCACAGTCCGAGATATAAAGCGAGATCTTCAAGACGTCCAGACACGCTCACAATTCAAGCTGAAAGAACGACTGACAACGAGCAGCCTATGAGCTCCCTTGAGGACAACCAGGACTCGACGGCCATTGAACTCGATGCAGTCATCAGGGAGGTCCAACGACTCAGTGCCAAGATGGAGAACCAAGAAAATAGGTCCAGACGAAATAACCTGAGGATGATTGGCTTTCCTGAAAATGCTGAGGGACTGGACCTGGAGTCCTTTATGTACAACTTCACGCAAGATATCCTCTGCATTGAAACCCCCAGGGAGCGGACAACTGAAAGAATCCATCGCGCAACAGTCCCAAAACTAGCAGCGGGCAGGTGCCCAAGATCCATAACACTCAGACTCTTGAACTTTAAACATAAGATGGCGATACTCAAGGCATACCAGACTGTGGGTCAGATAAACATCGAAAGGGTCCCCATCAGACTTTTCAACAATTACTCAGCAGAGGTATCCCACCGCAGGAAGGGGCTCAACACCCTGTTCGAGGCACTGAGGGGCAGAGAGCTAAGACATTACCTGAAATTCCCGGCGGTATAGTGTGTCCAAATAGACTGCCAATGGCACACATATGACGACCCCAAAGATGCCTGGCAATTTCTGAAGCGCCAAAATCTGGACTTCACAAACTCTCCACAAGAAGCGGAACCAAGGGATCTGGCACCTCAAGCGGCACCATCAACCGAATCTCGCCTGCAGCGGAACAGGCACACGTGGCAAAAAAAGGGTCGGGCATAAAAGGGCCAAATCAGGGACGCAGAGAACCAGACTCGTGAACCAATGACAAAGGATTGCCCGTAGTTCAGCTTCTACAGACACTAACCCAGAGGCTCAGAACGCCCACACAGTCGACCCCGATCGAGCACACACGCCTAAGTGCCACAAGCACACCTACTGCTTCAACCGTTCTACCAGCATTCTTATGTGCTCTGCAGACCCCCGGGGGGACTCACCACAAACTACGGCAACTGGAATAATGGCGGGCCTACCCGGCCAGAGCAGCCCCCTGGCTATCATCCCCCCACGTTCATGACACTGACGGATCCCTCTACCTCAACACTGACGAACAGTGAGGATGACGAGTGCCAATCAGCCAGGCCCCTACCTTCAACAATGGAGATGCAGGTCTTGACGCCCAGCCCAAGCAAACCAGCCGCCTCACAAGACTATTGGTATTGGGCCCCAAGCAGAGGGTAATTCGTTATGCATGGAAATGGGCGCAGACTTGACAGTTCGCCCCCACAGACACCATGCACAGGCTTTATGGCCTAGTATTGGATGGGGAAACACGTCCAATGTTTCACGGGAGACGTTTCATTCGATTATAGTTGTTTATACTCAACGTTTACTTCACACCTCAGATCCGGAATACAGACTCTGATACATTGCACCCACGCCGCGCAACACAATATATGTTGGGAGGGTAACAAGCTCACCAGCTACAACTAGGACGATTGATAAGCGCCCATTATGACAGTGAGATGGCCAGGCTCATACTGATTACCCTAAATGTGCAAGGTCTGGGACATCCCATTAAGCGTCGGCGTGCCCTAAATCACCTTAGGGACCTTAATGGGGATATAATGTTTCTCCAGGAAACACACCTGAATGAAGGGGAATCGAAGAAACTTGAAAAGGGATGGGTGGGGTGGCGGCACATGTCCCCGGTCGGGGTAAACAAGGAGTGTCCATCGTGGTCCACAGGTGAGTGCCTCTTATAATCCAAAACACGATCGTGGACAGGGAGGGGAGGTATGCTCTAGTGCAAGGCTTGCTACACCAACAACCTATCACACTCATTAACCTCTACGCCCCAACGAAGCACACTCCTGCCTTTTTTACACATACCTTCACCGCATGTGCACCATATATGAGACGCTTCACACTGATAGGAGGAGACCTAAACATAACACTAGATACGGACCTCGATAGACTCACAACGCAGCTCTCCAGTGGCAAGCCAAAGAAGTTAGCTAATCTCACATCCCTCCTCACGGACCATGGTCTGGAGGACGTGTGGAGAACCAAACATGGCCGGGACAGAGACTATACTTTCTATTCATGTAGACATCAAAGCTGTTCCAGGACAGATTATTGGTTAGCGCAACGCACAATAATGCATTCCCTAGATGAATGCTCCATCCTTCCTACCACCCTTTCTGACCACGCACCTGTCAAATTGAGGTTGGCACTGCCGGACATCCTGCACATCCCTCCAAACTGGTGACTCAATTTAAGGGCCCTGGTATACCCCGACTTCGTTGAACACATCAAAGGGGACATGGGCATGTTCTGGGATACCAACCTCACTTCCCCCTATACCGTGCACACATGCTGGGACGCATTTAAGGCCTTCATGAGAAGTCAGTGCATCTCCAGGTGGGCACACAAACTTAAACAGTGGCGCGCCCAAGTAGAGATACTGACGCCCGACCAGCGTACCTTCCTACAGCTCTGCAAAACCCGAGCAGATATTAAAGAAGTAGAGACTACCAGAGCCCAAAAATTCTACTCTAGGCTGGACCCAGAAATTCTACCTGGAAAAAGACAGACCAATGCGCCTCATGGCACTCGCTCTAAAACAGACAATCGGCCGCGGCTATCACCTCTGTAAAAGATGCGGAAGGGAACCTGCTAGTAGGGGACGAGGCTTATACGCAATGCCAGAAGCACTCCCACTGCAAGCGATACAAGGTTTCCTAAGGGCCATTTAACTGCCCAAAAATACGCGTGCCCACTACGACCGTTTAGAGACCCCCTCAGCAGAGGCTGATATCAGACGGGCAATCCATGCTCTGAAGCCGGGTAAAGCCTCAGGCCCAGACGGGATCCCGATACAAGGCCACGGTAGAGGAAGTCGCCCCAAGACTTCAAGCGGTTTTTGCAGAGGCAAAAGGAAATTGGCCGCCTGCCTAGGTCAATGATGACCGCCAACATTGTATAGGCCCATTTCCCTAATAAACTCTGACGCTAAGATCCTATCGAAATGTCTGGCCCAAAAGCTGGAAGCCGTACTGTCGAACCTGGTTCGGGAGGACAAGACAGGATTCATACGAAAACGGCATTCAGGGGAAAACGTCCACTGCCTTCTGTATGTGATCGCAGAGGAACCGGGGCAAGCGGACTCGATCCTTGCAATTGACGCAGAGAAGGCTTTTGACAAGGTCCAATGGGACTTTATGTTCCTCGCCCCTGCAGAGTATGGCCTTCTTCCTTCTCTAATTGCCCTGATATGCCTACTATATACTGAACTTGAGGCAACGGTAACTACTAATGGCCACACATCAGCCCCTTTCGCCCTACATTCAGGTACGCACTAAGGGTGCCCTCTATCGCCCCTCCTGTATGCCCTATCCATCAAACCAGTAGCTGAGATTCTGCAGACGGATCCCCAGTGGCGGGGGCTATGGAGGGGCGGGACAGAACACCAGGTCTCCCTTTATGCCGACAACCTCCTCAGATACATTGGGGACACCCACACATCCCTCCTCAGAGTGAGACTCCTTTTGCAACAATATGGTCTGATGGTGGGGTACCGGGTCAACTGGGCCAAATCCGAGATCCTACCGCTCCGACCGGATATCCCCTGCGACCAGGGAGGAGTAGCGCCCTTTAGGTTGCAAACAGGTCATATCAAGTATTTGGGGGTTAAAATTAGTGCTCACATTGAGGACCTTAGAGATCTTAATTACCCACACCCGGTTGAGCAGATCCACGCCAACCTCAAATGGGATGCTCTACCGCTATCCATGACAGTCAGAATCAATGCGGTTAAAATGAACACAATGCCCAAACTTATTTATCTGATGATGATGCTATCGTGTGCTCCCAGCTAGAAGATGTATAAAACTGTGGATGCAGGAGTCTCGAAGTTCATTTGGTGGGACAGAAAAGCATGCATCCGAGCGGGGATCCTCACCACGTTCAAACAAGATGGTGGCCTCGCCCTGCCGTCCTGGTGGAGCTACTACATGGCAGCCCAGATATGCTGCGCCAAACGCTGGCTAAACCTGGAAGAGGGCTCCAGCTGGAGGGCAATGGAGCTGGGATTGTTGTCCCCCCCTGTCCCCACTGGATGCTCTGGCCACGCCCCCAATGAAGCTACCACAAAAGCTCAGATTGCATCCTGTAGTGGGACTGACAGTAGCCCAGTGGCATAAACTCTGAGCCCAGCAAGGTATCGACATCAAATCGGCACCCACATGGATGTCGGTAAAAGGCCTAGTTACATTTGACCACATACCTACCATTCATCCATCACAGGACACTCAACGGGCACGGGTCAGGGTCCTAGACAGCCTTAAAATACACACCTTCTCTGATGCCACTGGGGCACTTGCCCTACACGCGGGCCATTGGCTGCAGTATAGCACAATTGGGGCAGAGATAACGCAACACACTACAGAGGCATCAAGAAAGGTGCCCCCGGCTCCCTGCGAATTAGAACTGGAGTGCCAGACAAACATCCATCCACGACTCCGCGACTTCTACTCCATGGCGATCCCGAACAATGTGGGTAGGGACCTAGACGCTAGACCTCGACACCCCGATTGAGTCATCCCTGGAATGTCCCTAAACCTGAAACATAAGAAAATCCAATTAAAAATAATACAACGCCTATATTACACACCGTCCAAAATGGGACTGACCCCTCCACCCAATGCTGGTGAGGCTGTGAAACACCAGGCACCATGTGCCACATGCTTTGGTCATGCCCCAATACAACGCCCTACTGGGACATGGTACATAGACTAGTTAGTGTGCGCATCCCAGAGGCAACTATTACGCTGACCCTTGAAGACCTGATATTTGGGGCCAACAACAGAGAATGGCACACCGACACATCCGCCTGTAGAACCCTAAACACTATAATGTTTGCAGCGCGCAAACTACTGATTGTAAACTGGAAAGTTACAACACCGCCCACAAAAATGCAGCTGACCACTTTCGTATCTAAGATCTGCTCCCTTGAGTATAGTGCTCAAAGAACAACAAACCCGGGCAGTGCCGCTTTGGCCCATAAATTCTGGGCCCTGTTAAAGACTCCAGCCCCTCAGGGACAATAGAGACTGTGGGCCCACTATATCTCCTCAGGCAGGTGATCACCCACATACTGCCACTACCGCCCAGCATGAGGTCTAACATCTCATGACAGGCGCGCTACACACGTCATGAACCTTACCTTGCATACACCTGATCGCACCCAAATACATCTTCTGCAACGTCCCACTCCGGATCTAGAGATTGTTTTCTAGTAGGATAGTTAAAGTTGGGGGAAGGGGTGTGGGTAGGTTGTGGGAAGAGTGTTCCAGTTAGAAGGAACAGGGTGCTACACCGATCGAGGTCCGTATAGGGCACAAGAACCAAAGAGGACCCATAATAATGACTTCACCCCCATGGACATTGGAGGAGGGGGCCTGGCACAGAAAGGATGATTTCTGTAAAGGTGGGAGAATGTGCTTGGTCTATGGTGTAAGATGTTATCTTTTGGTTTGTACTAAAATCATTCAATAAAAAGATTTTACAAAAGAAAATAATCAATCCTGTATGAAAGTTATCCCAGTGTATATTTCGATTAGGCTACACAGGTTTTGCTTCTCAGACCAAAAGAAACATTGCATACAAAACTGTGATATAATTCCATCAATCTCATGCATACAGTACAATTTGTAATTATTTATACAGATCTTATAGATTTTTAAAGAATGCCTGCTTGTATGGTTTTGGATTGCCGTTCTAGGAGCCATCTCAAAAGTCAGGGCACAATCCTGCATACATCCCCGAAGGATATTGATTTAATAAGAAGATGGGTCCGATATTGTGGTTTTGCGGTGGACGAGATTAAAAGTAGAGCCCAGGCTGTCTTGGGAGACTTGAGGGACAATCGATTCCGTATCTGCAGCCTGCACTTTACCCAAGATACGTACGACCAATCGAAGTTCACAAAAAAGCATCGACCCAGAAGGTTTCATAAATTGCTTCCAAATGCAATTCCAACTCTATTGATGAACATGCTGCCTCAGGCGAGTCCCAGACTATGAATTAGCTGTAGGCGGTGGGGTACTGAAAAGGCAACTTCATGAATGGAATGGTGCTTTTGGTGTACATGTGTTACTAAAGTTTGCATATTTACCAGATTGTATTACATTTTAATTATACCACATTTTATGAAGTAATTATGACCATGCAAAACAATGCATAGTGCCCTTCACAAGAAGCATAATAATCGGTTGCTTGACATGTCAATTGTTTTAGGAAGGCATACAGCACAGGCCCTTGCAAGTGACGCACCACTGACGCGTCCAGTATACCAATGGTGAGCCCTACAGACTTGCAGAAGTTCATATACTCGACAGTTGGATCTTCCCACATATCTAATGCAAATCTAATTTTCCCTTTTACCACTTCATGACAATGCACTGAAAATGAAGGAGCAAGATTCTGCATCCATTTATTTTAATGAGTCAACAACAACTTCAAGTGCCCATCAGGTAATTTTATTTCACTTTTCAATTACAAGAATGTATTATGCTTGGAATTTGGAATAATATGAAATCATTTATGTATCATGTTGGTTGTTTAAAGTAGGTGTCATTTATGGGTTTCTCTTTATATGTACCATTGTCTGCATCCCATTGTCTCTTCTGTTTTGCTGTTTTCATCCGTACTAAAACAAGTACTGTATTACAGTGGGATGCTGGTACTTCCACTACAATTGAATAGTCCTTTGCAGCTGATCCAGGGTATGAGGTATGCGTACTTACAGTTCCCTTGAATGAAAGAAAGTAAATCCTACGTAGGATACTATTAGACAGTGATTCATATAAAAGTGCAGTGTTTCAAACTTTTCTGATTTCAGTTCTAACGTTACACTTCCTCCCTAATGCAGAATACATTGCAAAATGTTTGAGGGCAACATTACAATCAGTATGTGTTGCACAGTGATCTCTGATCAAGTACACTTGCCATCAATCAGGTGAAATTTGACATGTATATTTTGACTAAATGACACGCACTGTTTGCGAGGGTATGTCTGTATGCGCTGTGTGCTACACATTGAACGTGTTTTTACAACACATCCTCAGAAGGAAGAGAAGTATGAAGAGACAGACAACAAATGAAACCAAAGATGTCACTTGTCAAACAGATTTCACCATGGAGCAACTACTATTTGAGGCAAAGCGTGGTCCAGTCGATAAGCAGACTTTTAATGCTTATACCCAATGGCCTGAAACTGAATTGAATGTGACCGGCAAAGTCAGCAAAGTGTTCTTGGATCATTACTACAATGTGAGAACTCCACAAGATGAAAATGAATGTAATGAAGATGCATTGGAATTCCTCGCAGACCACTTAACGCAATCTACTCCTGCAAAAAAAGGTCCCCCCAATAAATATTCGAATTTGACGGTTTCTCCAATTCGTGTGCAAACAACACAAGCAGAACTAACAGAGACTGAAGCTTCAACGCAATTGACCGATGAACTTGCCAAAGATCTTGACTTCAGTTTTGCTAGTTTGGGCAATTTGTCCACCACAGTTGAGTCAAAAACCACATTCATGCAGGACAATTGGCTAATCAAGGAGCAAAAATACATTCTATTCGACAGCTGTCTGGTAGACATACTGATGCTGAAAAGTGTCCATACATTAAGTGGGAAAATATGCGGGCAGTCATTGTTGCATGTGTCTCGTGTATTACAAGGCACTAACCTGAAAATCCAAGCCAGGTGTGTCAGCCTCCATCATACATTTTCATGGTCCCCCCAACCGATGCAGGGCAAAGAGCTAGCTGGAAATCTACTATGTTCAGCAGCTTTACTTTTCAGTGGATCGACTTTCAGTAAAATGTCCAGTTTCTGTCAATTTGTGGGAGTTCAGTACCTTGCTAAAACCCAGTACTACAAATATCAAAGAGAATTCTTATTCCCTGCTATAAGTCAAGCCTGGAAAATGTAACAGATGTCAATTGAAAGCACATTCTCTGGCAAACGGTTCAGGCTAGCTGGCGATGCACACTGACAGCGCCGGATTTTCAGCAAAGTAGTGCACATACCACTTTCAAGACATGGAAATAAAAATAATTGTGAGTTTGGTGATCGTGCAGGTGTCCCAATGTAAATCCTCAGTGGCCATGGATAAACATGGTTTCATAAAGGTGAGGCCTCCCTCATCGCTTTCCATAAAGTCCCTCGTATCAGCATGAATACTATAGATATGACCCACTGCATAAGCTGGAAGCATAGAATTATGTCTGTATTATTTATAATGTACCTACGACTGCTACCATTCCTGTACAAGTAACAGCGCCTCAATGCCCCTGGGCTGTCTGCACACTATATAAATTTAAATAAATAATAAAATAACTCGAACATCTTCAATTGAGGGGAATGCAAATAGACCTTATAGCCACTGACAGATATGTTTCCATAGCCAAGGCCATGTGCAAGCAGTTTCCAAACATTCGTCATCAATTTGATGTATGGCACATTGCCAAATCCGTGAATGAAAAAATAAATAAATCACAGTTGCTGGTAAAAAAAAGCATTCAGAAAATATTTTATAGTGGTCTCAGTCATTCAGCAACCATCTTTGGTGGAGCTCCAACACTTGTGGTGGGTCTGTGGAAATTCTACTTGAAATATGGCGCTCATTGCTGCACCACTGTTCCAACGTTCACTCATGGACAGAAAAACAATATTTTCACGAATGTGCACATGGACCGTTATCGGAGGAGCAGGAACCCAAGAAGAAGTGGTTGGCGCCATGTTCACCTCCACACAAAGAGCTTGAGAAGATTGTGTATCACAAAACTCTTTCAAGAGACCTAAAGGGACTCACAGAATTCTGCCACACCAGAGATTTGGAGGTGTTACACAATATGCGCCTAAAGGTCAGGCCCAAAAGGTTGCATTTCGGCATAGATGGTATGCAAGCCAGAACATTACTAGCGGTATTAGCGCATAATGAGAACCTAGCTAGAGAAAAATCGAGAACTCCAGAAACTTTGTGATGCTTCGTTACACCTTGGCCTTTGCAAAACGAAGCAAAGAAATGGGTGGCAAAGCCAATTTACCAGGAAATGGAATTCGATTTAGTGAAAGATCTCGCTTTGACTGTGATGGCCATGCATACTCATGGAATGGATCCCGATTTTGTATCTAGGACACATTCAATGCCACAAAACATTGCAAACTAGCCCTGTCCACCTAAAGCTGAAGTTGTTGAACAGTTGACTTCCCGGTATGAATGATTTGCAGACCTGTTCTTAATGTGCTCACTTTAACTTTTGGGATATGTTCCCCAATGTTTGTACATTGTACACCAACAATGGAATGCTACTAAACTCGAATTTCATTGTTACAAAAAGTATTAAGAAGTGTTTAATAATGCAGATTTAATCCAGTTTATGAATCATTATTTTATATCTTTTGCCTTCCCATCATTTATATTACTGGTCCTCGAGCGATAACCTATATGTCTGTGGTTGCTAGGTGCCTGTAAATCCCTCTGCTACACCAAAACCACATCCACACATGCAGTGCATGGCTCTGGCCACTTGAGGAGAACCATCTCCGGTTCCGGAAGCACCTCAAGACCTTCCTCTTTTCTTCTGCCTTTGCTCCCCCTCTCCCCTGCTGATCTGTTCTCTATTGGCACCGCGCACCTGGCCACCCTCTGTCCTCCGGGCCCAGGTACCTGCTCACCCTGCCACCGTCCCACACTGCCTCCGGGCCACCCCTTGCACTGGGGTCTGTATCTGTACCCATACAACACCCCCCCTTTTTCCTCCTGCACTTATCAGACCTACCCTGTCTGCTGCCTTAAATCTAGCACTTACAAATTGCTGGCTGCACTACCACTGTTTGTTGCCTTTATTATTTATTTATTGTTATTTATCTGGTTCTCCTCTGCTTCGCACTTTTGACTTCTCCGCCCTTCCATGCACTTTTCCCCTCCCCCTCTCCCATGCACTTGCATCTTCTCAATGTCACTGGGCCTAGTAAGATCGCTATTTTGTTCTCCCCTGTTCCCCTCCCTTGCCTTGTCACGCTCTGAAACACTTGTGTACGAGCGCGATAGAAATAAAATATCAATATCAATATCTGGCTTTGATGGCCAAAATTGTCTTTTCAAATGTACCATCTTTGTCAACTTTTTGCCCGCTCTTTTCCTCTTTCCCCCTCTACTGGATTTGCGCAATCATCTGCCCTGCTTGGGTGCTCAGGATATAGGTAGACATTTGTTGCTTTTTGGGAGAATATATTACTACATGGGATAAGGGCTGTGATGTGGGTCCTTGACTGATCACGGGACGGGAGGGTCAAATGGATATCAGCATGAAAGGAACTGTATGGTCTGAGCTGGTGGGCTCAGGCCTGGCGAGGTGGAGGTCGTTAAGTACGGGAAGTTCAGTGGAGATGAATGGGCACTTGGATTTATGACTTGTCAGTGTTTCACATTATCCACCGAGCACATTCATTGACGAGAACAGGGCACGCGCAGATGTGGTAATGGGGAGGAGATGGTGTGGGTGGGCTGAGCGAGCCGCTGTGGATGGGAAAGCAGGATGTGCACATGGACCAGCTTCAATCCACCTTGAAAAGGAACATACAACTATTCATTACAGACTTGCAGCATGCCGACACAGTCGATATGCAAATGCTGAAAGGGACTATTAGGTCTCGGAATAACTCCTCTAACTGTACGCAGTGTGTGCCCAGCAGTAAACTTTTGACATAGAATGCAGTTTACTACATAAAATGCAACATGTTCTAATAAATTTGGAACAAACCATTCCCCTGCAATTGTTGCAGCAAGGCTCTCTCTAGTGACATGCGCAGGGTAGTGTAGCTGTTCCAACGCCACCCTTAATAAGGCTACAGGCATTACCGGTTTACCAGTGCTCTCCTGTCGCCACAATGATTCGGAAGGAGTTAAAGAACACCCCCTCCGTGTCCACAGGTCCTTCTCATCCTGCGGCGCTTCCCCTCGAATTTCCATTAACCGAGTTTTGGACAAGCTGTTGTAACAATCAGGCACTTTCATCATCACCACCATACTTTCATTCACATCAGGTGTATCAAATGTCATGATATTGTCTGAGCATGCAATACACTTCGCTTCCTCGTCTGCAGCTTGATTTCCACATGAGATAAAGTCTGCCTTTTTAGTGTGAGCTGCACATTTAACGATGGCGATGGCTACTGGTTGTTGTAGTGCTTTAATGAGTATGTCCAATAAAGCGGCATGCTGCACTGGAGTGCACTGGAGTGCCGTCTGCTCGGAGGTAGCCCCTCCTTTTCCAACATGATAGCCCTCCGTATACCGTCAATGTCACGTAGGCAGAGTCACTGTACTTGGTTACTTCCTGAACTGCATGTTTCTCGAGTGCAACAATCAGCGCCACTAATTCTTCAGCCTGTGCCAAAAAGTGAGACGGTAGTCATGCACTTATCAATACTTCTAACTCCCCATTTGCCTTGTGCTTTACCACAGCGGCGCCTGTATATCTCTGTCCATTATCTTGACCGATTCTGGACGAACCGCCAATAAAGAGAATCTCTCCAGCTGCCAAAGCATTTTCTTTTACCCTCGGGATGTCATCATAGAATTCCTCATAGTTTGAGCAATCATGTGCATGCTCATCTTCTGCCAATGGTTCTGCTATAAACATGGAAGGGTTCCCCATTCTGCATCTGACTATTTTAATTGCTGGATTGAATATAGCTACCTCGTAGGTAGAAGCCCTTTGAGAAGTCAAGGTACCTTTCGGTTTTTCCAAAATGGCAAACAAAGCATGTTCAACAAATAACGTCATGGAACATCCCATTACTATAATAGCAGCCTTCTCAATGGCGAACGCAGCGGCTGCCAAAGATGGTTTGCAGGGAAAGTGACCCCTCATTACTTGGTCCAGAATCTCACTACAATATGCTAGAGGCTTGTACCCCAACGTGGTTCTCTGCACAAGTACTGCTGTCATAACCGTGCCATTTGTATGTGAAAAAAAAGAATTCCTCAGCATAATTGGGAATCCCTAAAACTGGAGCTGTGTAAATTTCCTTATTTAACTCATCAAACCCTTCTTCCATTTCCTCAGTCCAGACAATTTTTTCCTGGGTTGCCTGTGCCTTTTTCAGAGCCTGCAACAAGGGCCTTGTAGCTTGAACTGTAATCAAAGACCCATACTCTCACATAATTACATAGTCCCACAAATCTTTGCATGAGTTTTATCGTGTGTGGCTTTGCTGTTTTCAAAATAGCCTCAGCTCTCTCAGGAGTAACTTTATTTCCTTCATGCGAAATGAACTGACCTATGTATAGCACTTCCTCTTGGCAGTACTGCAATTTCTCCTTATCCACTTTATATCCTTTCCCTGCAAGAATAATCATCAGTTGAACTGAATCACGTCTGCACTGTTCCTCTGAGGTGCTACAGACCGATATGTCATCTACGCATTGCAACACAACACTTCCTAAATCAATATTGCCTAAGTCCATCTGCATGACTCTATTGAACATCAATGGAGACTCAAAGTACCCCTGAGGCCATCTCATGCTTTTTAACTTAGTCTGACGAAACGTAAATGACGCCAGATCTTGAGAATCCTTATGCAATGGGATTGAGAAAAACGTGTTTTTCAAGTCAATCACTGTGAAATATCATACCTCAACAGGGATACTACATAAGAGTGGCGCAGGATTAGAAACTAGAGGAAACCCGGCCTCTACAATCTGATTAATCGGGCGAAGATCTTGCACTAGACGCCACGACCCCACTTTACTTTTTTTCACAGCATACACTGACGTATTACACTGTGACTCTGACATCACTAAAATACCTTGTTCCATCATGTCAGATGTAGTCTTGAAAATACCTTTGTCTGCCTTTCGAGACATAGGATACTGTCTTGTTGCTCCTGGTTTCAATGTAATCTTTACTCTCCAGCCCCCTTCAACAGGCCTACGTCATAGAGGCCGTTGTCCACAATGAAGCTGGCACCTTTGCCATATCCTGATCGAAAAACTCAGGACGTTTCAATGCTAAAATCAATTTTCTGAGGAACCTCAAGTTTGATTGCTCTTACCCAATAAGTAATACTCATTTCAAATACTACTTCATCATCTGACGGATGTCTTTAAACATACCCTCGTCAGTGACGTCAGTCAATCTAGAACCGTCTCCAATGGCTATTACTGTGCACCATCGTCTTCCTTCATAATCAGTTCCATCAAGCAAAGCCATTTCTCCTTGCACTATGGCTGCTTGTAATTCTAAGGGAAAGGGTCGTCCTCCCTCTTCATCCATAGGTATCCTTGACCTGAATAAAAACTCATCAGGTATTCTCACAGTTTTACCCACTAAACCTGGTAGCCATGTTAACAAAATGCATACCCCATAGTGAGCAACTTCTGGTTCTAATGGTGCTCCTTGTATGGCCATTTGTCCCGTGAATGCCATAATAAATTCACTCACGTTTAAATAATGCATTACTGGTATTGAACATACTATGCCTTCATCAGTAAATGAAATCGTCATGTTCAATTTTGTCATTAAATCTCGACCTAATATATTGACAGATGTCTATCTCGAATATAATAATGGTACAGACATGTCACATTCTCTTTTAGAGACTGGCAATTTTTCAGTAAAAGGAACTCTACTTGTACCTCCTGTGAAACCTTGAGCATTCATGGCATTCCCAGGTAACGGACATTTCCCCTCTCGTATACATGAGTGCATCACACCTGTGTTGCGATAAAAAAAAAAGATGTGTCTCTTGAGGATTGGGCGTCACTGATAGTTTTGAACACATCAAGTCTCCCAGTGAGCTGTCCTATTGTGGGTACATGCTTATTCCAGTACCTGTATAAGGATTTCCTCCTTCGACAGTGACGCCCCCTATCCTAGGAGCCATTAAGTGTCCTGTACTTGTGCCCTGTTGTATCTGCATGGGCAAATGCTGTGACTGCCCTTGCGGCGGATTCATTACCATCTGCTGTGTTTGCAAACCTGGTTGTGTTCTTGGCACTTTGTTGTACTGTCTGATTTTGGGCGAACCCCTCTCCATTCTGTTGAGTGTATGCAGATGGGTATGTGGTCCACCCTCTTGAGAATTGTCCATTTTGCACAAACCCTTGACTTCTACACATGCGTGCAAGGTGTCCTGACATACCACATGTCCAACATACAGGAGGCTTCCTAATCTGCCCTTCCTGCATGCTCCGACTATCAGTCTGCATGTTTGGAAACCCGCCCTGGTTATTCTGGAAATTTCAATGATTATTCTGGAAGCCTCTGCCTCAGAAATCTACCCTACGTCGTGGTACAAATCCATTATTACCTTGATCATACTGCTTTTGGTTATTTACCTGTGGCATGCCTGCTGTTTGCTGTGAAGTCGACCCTTCTCCGCTAGTCAACATTGTCCCTTCGATGGCGTATTTTGACAAAGTTTTCTGCACCAATTTAGCTTTTTCGCCTTTTCTAGCGTCATCTTTCTTTTGAATCTTCTCCTGCAACAGTCTGCAGTAATGCGCAATGGTCAGCTGAATTTCTGACCATGGCTTCGCTTCCATGCCCACTAACTTCTTGAGCTGCTTTTGTGCTGGCTCTGGCAGCCCTTGACATAGTTTATGATAAAATACAGGTATAGATTTCCCCCAAAGCTTGCGAGTTTCCAAAGACCACTGTTCCTGGAAATTCTTAATGTAAACAAGAGGATCATCTCCTTACTGCATCTTTTTCGTCATTATAGCTCCCATATCTGACGTGTCTGGATGCAGCACTCTAAACGCTTTTCAGACTGCTGCTTTCCGGTTATTAAATGGTGCTCCATCGTGAGCCGTGTTCTGCATAATGACACTCTAGTGTCCTGCTCTCAACCAAACATCGTCTGCTCTCTCCCCAGGAATAGCGGCTAGAAGACTTTAATAGAAGACTTTAATGTCCTGTCATTTTGTGTAACTCATGTATCCATTTCCCAGCACCAGAAGTTAAACTCAGGAGTTTGCACCTTAAATGGTCCTTATCCATCTGTGGCCATGGTATATATTGTGGTCTGACTCCTCCATTTTCTAACAAAGGAAACAGTGATATCCCAAATTCACACTCATCCCCCATCGTCTGTCTGTCCATAGCAGGGAAAATGGTTCCACACCGCTTGCTTCCTGGCACCAATCTTAACATGCTCACATAATGTCATGGGCGCTACTCCCGAGGGGCCAGGACTGGCCCAGCGCCCTCGGAAGCAGACCCGTCTTCCACTACTCCGGACCCAGCAGACCCCTACAGGGGCCCTTTTGGACCGTGTCCTGGCGCCTTTGGCACCAGGCTCATGAAGGGTTTCAGTCCCATACACGCCAGTGTAATAATGCTTGGGTGGACTTACCTGAGGCAGACCATGCTGCATATTTACCCAGAACAATCCAGTCTGGTTGAAGTCCCCAGCCATCAGGGCTGGGAGGAACTATTCCCTCCATTCAGGAACTCTTTTCTTACCTGGGTGGAACCGGTGGAAGAACACACACTGGAAGCACTTCTCTGCTATTTAAACCACGCCCGATGGAAAACACGTGCTTCGCGTTATTCTGCAGCAGCAGCAGGACGCTCACCGAGTCGGCTCCTGCATTCCAGGTCCAGAGTCATCTTCAGCTTCCGCGCAGCAACCTGTGGATGAAGAAAGACACAGCACAATACTTACCAGATCCCGGAATCCAGTCACCGGCAAAACCTGCAAAGAATAAACATAAGGTTAGAAAAGTGCAACTCGCTCGCAGCCGCGCCCGCTTACCTGATCCATCCGTGATTGCAACGGAGCTAACCGCGGCCTTCTCTTCGGCAGCTTCTCTGCACCTGAAAGGCAAAGGACATAATTAAAAAGGGGTTCGGGTGAAGGCAGTCGCATTCATCTTAACTTACCAGTTTTTGCACGCGCAGAAGCGGCCGCATCAACCGCAGCATCCCGGCACCTGAAAACTAGAAAAAGGACATTATTAGAGGTGCCATTAAAAGCGGCCAACGAACATTATACTTAAGTGCATCGGCACGTGCAGCGGCAACGGAAAACTACGCCCACAGCATTCTGAGGCCTGAAACAAAGGAAAAGGGACATTATTGAGGTGCCCATCTTTTAAAGCCTAAAGACTACAGTATACTTACGGGCATCCGCTCGTGCAGTAACGGCGGCATCGCTCTTCGGCATCCCAGCACCAGTGCCACAACTAAGGCCGCAAAAGACTTGAGCCTCAACACTGAACTCATCCAGTGACGTAACTGGAATCCACGCAGAAAAGGTGAAGAGACACTTCTGGTGGCCTTCGTGGAGACAAGACAAAGGAATTCGTGATGTCCTGCGGTGTGTGCGCTCAAAACAAGGGTCAGAAGAAGAGGCCGGCTGGTCTTCTGCAACCATTAGACATCCCACCGTGTCCCTGGCATACCCTTTCCATGGACTTCATCACAGACTTACCCTCCTGTTCCGGGTACAACACCATTCTTGTTATTGTGGACCTGTTTTCTAAAATGGCCCACTTCATTCCGCTAAAAGGCTTACCTTCAGCATCAGTCCTAGCCAAAGTATTTCTTGAAAACATCGTCCGGCTACAAGGCTTCCCGTCAGTACTAATCTCAGATAGAGGGAGCCAGTTTATTTCCCACTTTTGGCGTAGCTGTTGTCGATTAGCTCAAATCGATGTAAGACTTTCGACCAGCCATCATCCCCAGACCGACGGGCAAACCGAGAGAACAAACCAGAATCTCGAGCAATATTTACGATGCATGCCACAACAGTCGGAGAGTAACTGGAAGGACATCCTTTGGATAGCTGAATATGCTTACAACAATTCAGTTCATTCGGGTACCGGGAAGAGTCCCTTCTACATCTTGTATGGGATTCATCCTCGAACCTCCAACCTTGGTCCACCTCAAGATCTTGGAACACCCGCCGTGGATCAATTGCACACCGTTATTACCCAAGCTTTTAAGGAAGCGACTGCACATCTACAACAAGCTAAAGAGAGATACAAAAAAGGAGCAGATCAACACTGAAGCAATGCCCCTCAATACCAGGTTGGGGATCAAGTCTGGCTGTCCACCAAACATTTATCGCTTAAAGGGCCTCGCACCTTCAACCCCAAATACCTGGGACCATATCCAATTACGGCCATAACTAATCCAGTGGCCGTTAAATTAGAATTGCCAACCCATATGAGAATACATCCTGTATTTCACGTATCTCTTTTGAAACCCATGCAACCTGGAACCAGATTGACCAATCCTCCAGAGCCCACTCAAGTGAATGGGGAGCCCGAATTTGAAGTAAAAGACCTTTTGGACTCTAAAATCATCAGATCGAAGCTATTCTACCTAATCGACTGGAAAGGCTACGGACCTCAGGAAAGGTCACGGGAACCCTATGACCACGTCCATGCTCCTCGTCTAGTCCAGAAATTTCACAGAACCTTTCCTGATAAACCAAAACCCCCGGGGAGGACAAGTTTGGGAGGGGCCTTGAGGGGGGGTGCTGTCATGGGCGCTACTCCCGAGGGGCCAGGACTGGCCCAGCGCCCTCGGAAGCAGACCCGCCTTCCACTACTCCGGACCCAGCAGACCCCTACAGGGACCCTTTGGACCGTGTCCTGGCGCCTTTGGCGCCAGGCTCATGAAGGGTTTCAGTCCCGGCGCCATAGGCGTCGGGCTCATATTGATAAACAGTGTAATAATGCTTGGGTGGACTTACCTGAGGCAGACCATGCTGCATATTAACCCAGAACAATCCAGTCTGGTTGAAGTCCCCAGCCATCAGGGCTGGGAGGAACTATTCCCTCCATTCAGGAACTCTTTTCTTACCTGGGTGGAACCGGTGGAAGAACACACACTGGAAGCACTTCTCTGCTATTTAAACCACGCCCGATGGAAAACACTTGCTTTGCGTTATTCTGCAGCAGCAGCAGGACGCTCACCGAGTCGGCTCCTGCATTCCAGGTCCAGAGTCATCTTCAGCTTCCGCGCAGCAACCTGTGGATGAAGAAAGACACAGAACAATACTTACCATATCCCGGAATCCAGTCAGCGGCAAAACCTGCAAAGAATAAACAGAAGGTTAGAAAAGTGCAACTCGCTCGCAGCCGCGCCCGCTTACCTGATCCATCCGTGATTGCAACAGCGCTAACCGCGGCCTTCTCTTCGGCAGCTTCTCTGCACCTGAAAGGCAAAGGACATAATTAAAAAGGGGTTCGGGTGAAGGCAGTCGCATTCATCTTAACTTACCAGTTTTTGCACGTGCAGAAGCGGCCGCATCAACCGCAGCATCCCGGCACCTGAAAACTAGAAAAAGGACATTATTAGAGGTGCCATTAAAAGCGGCCAACAATCATTATACTTACGTGCATCGGCACGTGCAGTGGCAACGGATATAAAGCCCGCAGCATCCCGGCACCTGAAAACTAGAAAAAGGACATTATTAGAGGTGCCATTAAAAGCGGCCAACGAACATTATACTTACGTGCATCGGCACGTGCAGCGGCAACGGAAAACTACGCCCACAGCATCCCGAGGCCTGAAACAAAGGAAAAGGGACATTATTGAGGTGCCCATCTTTTAAAGCCTAAAGACTACAGTATACTTACAGGCATCCGCTCGTGCAGTAACGGTGGCATCGCTCTTCGGCATCCCAGCACCAGTGCCACAACTAAGGCCGCAAAAGACTTGAGCCTCAACACTGAACTCATCCAGTGACGTAACTGGAATCCACGCACCCCTGCACCAGACGCAGGATGGAGAGCTCAGCATTTATACGCCTAAGGTGAGAGCTCGCCGAGACAAGTAGAAAGCTAGGCTGTGGGAGAAACTGGCGATTGGTGGGAGAAGGAATCCCATCAAACGGTGATTAACCCTTTTTCTTCCACCTGCAGAAAACTTACCCTGCAAGTCAGACATTCGATAAGAGGAAGCCCAGTCCTGAGAGTCGTCCGAGCTCTACGCTTCTCAATTGAAGAAACTATAGCAGCCCAGCCGGGATCAGCGCCTCCGTGGGAATCAGGTGAGCGTTACACATAAGGTGGTGAGTCTCCCCTCTCACTATGGGTTATCCCTCTAGGTTGATCTAGTCGCATCAGAGATTGACATCCTCGATTTGGGTAGATCTAGATCGGACCATCTCACTTCCTTTTCCATCGCAGAACATCCCTCGAGACCACATGCGTTACCTCCCTCCTCCCCACAGAAGGCTTCCCTGTCTTCGTCTGACATATCCTGCCCCCAACTTGTATGGCTTCTCTCCTCTTCATCTCTATTCAGAGTTAGTCTGTCTAAAGACAACTCTTTAGGCTCAAAACTACACAAGCCTCCCTCTCTGTCGTATAACTCTGTACTTTCGAGTCAATCATTTTTACCCTTTCCTTTCAGTTCCTTCTTAGTCCTCATATCATGATAGACTTTATCGATTGCGTCCCCGAAGCTTCAAGAGTCAAACTCATCCTCTAGATTTGCTCTAGATGGACCTGGCATGGGTTCATGTGTCGAGAAAAATTCTTCTATGTCCTCCCATTCTACTACTGGATTAGGATCCATTCATTCCTTTTCTACACGCTCAATATCATGTGCACTCTGCAATCTCTTTTTATTCTATTTCATCATCAAGCTTTCTTGTTCTTCAATTGCCCTTTGTCGTCATATTTCCTCTGTTCTTCTGCTCTTCCTTGCTTTTTTAGTTCTTCATCCTGATACAACTGTTCTCGTCTTTGTGTATCCATCCTTTTCACCCCATCTTCTTTCACTCGTTCCTCTCTATCCCTATCTTGCCTATCTTGTTCGTCTCAATCTTCTCTTCGTTTTTCTTTCTCAATGCTCTTACCATCAAGTTTGAGCAAAATCTGATCACCCATCCATTTGTTCTGTATGAGCGCTACTTCATCAGCCTTATCCTTTTCTAGCTTCCATCTCTTTATTTCTCTTCCTATATCGAAGGATGTACTTGGTCGGTCACTTCTCTCCTAGTCCTTTCTCTCTTTGTCCCTTGAGACGTCAGAGATCACCTCTCTTTCAGGAATCTTCTCGGTACCCTCTTTGCTGCTATCCACAGGCGAGTCATATGCCGGATTGCTGTATCTTGCTGCTGCTTTAAGTTCTCTTAATGGGTACACTCCATCTTTTATACGGTCTCCTTTTACTTCGAGCGCGGCGGGGGGAGCAGAAGGCTCCTCACCCCCCCTCTTTGCATATGTTAAGTATCCAGTCTTCAGGAGGTGGCTCTTCTATTTCCTCCTGGTACATTTTCCAGAGCTCGGTAGCCTTTTATCGAACTTCTTTCCCGTGTATGCTGCACGCAAATATGTCCTCGTGTTGCAAAACTGCCTTTGAAAGTGATCCCTCTTGAGGCAATGGCATGAACATCATGTCTGCCATGCCTTTAACCCATTCCGCACTGTACTGTTTAAGCTTAGGTGCGTGTTTGGGCAACTGTTTGCATAGATGCATAAGTGGAGTAATCTCCACCATTTTGACTCGTCACACTTGACTGTCAATACTCACCTTTACAGTTTTTCAAAAATACGTTTTTTCAGAATAATAATACAATTTGAGCATGCACCAATCCTCGCAGCTCCAAACCCTTTATATCACGTTTTACTCCATTCTACTTATTTACTAAACACCATCAAATTAATTTCAACAAATAATTAATTTCTTAAATCTTGTATTTTTCCTTTTTTCATCTCTTAATTAGTCTAATATTTCTTCACCACATATATATCTATATAACACATAAAACAAACTTACATACTCAACCAGCCACATATATCTCAGTCTGCGATCCTCGAGACATAACTTTGCCCCTAAAAATACCCCAATTGGGATGTGAGTTTTTCTCTTTAGACAAGTCTTTAAACGAGTCTGTATTCTACGTCATCCGCCAATGGGACTCTAGATGCAACACCTTCTGTTACGTGCAATGACGCAGGACACTGGGCTTATTCTGCTGTGATGATCTTCGTCTCACAGTTTCTTAATTGCTTAGCTCCTCTCCTCAAGCCAATTACTCAATGACTCGACGTTCATTGTCTCTAGCTGTCTTTACCCCAACCTCCCTCCGTTACTTGTTTCCCCTTATCACTTTCTCCACTCACTGCCCATTCACAATTTTGACACCTCACTCAGTTCTACTCACCATTCGCTTTTTCGACTTGTGACTCTCTGGATTGCCTCCTCCTTATCAGCTGCTTCAACCTTCCATCTGTTCAGCTTCCTGTAGAAGTCACGAGGGTATTTCGTACAAACCGAGGCTTCATTTTAAAAACTATTTCCGCTATCTACAGGGAGCATCATGTCCTTTCAGCCGAATGGCAGAGGACATGCAATATTGCCGGGACCCCAAAGCTTACTTAGGTCGATGGCTCTTTAACCATCCTCTCCGCTACCACGTGAACCGGGACAACCGACCCAGCCCTTTAAGGCTAGGTAGCAATACTTTGAGATGAATGGGGATGCAGAAGTTACTCAAGCATCAATAATCAAAACGACTCAGGAAGTTGGCAAAAGTTAACTGTGTTAATATCAATTATCTAAAACAGGGAATCCAACGGACATCAACGGACGTCTCATAGCATGGTTTCTTTCAATTTGCTTCAGAAAAAACATCTTATTTATAGTAAAAATTTGCCATTGACTACAACCTATGCACTTACTAACGTCATCCTATGTGGCAAACTACAACACCAAAGTGGCAAATGTGATACGACTAGTATGGAACGCATACTTAGATGTTCCCTTTAAGCCTAAGAAAGTGATAGGCTCCTTAACGTCAGGTGGGACAACTAAGCCCTCTCCTCAAACAGGTCACTATGAACGTCACTAAATACACAATGTCCTATTGGTTACTCAAACTATAGGGCTCTTAATCATGGAGCCTCCTACAATTGGTTGGCACTCTTACATCCGTCAGTACTTTTCCACCCACGTTAGCAGCACGCAGGCTGGATTTCCAGGTGCTGGTGAGCTGGTCATAACCATAGCTTGCCACCAATTAGCATATCATCTACCATCACCTCATTGGTCTGCATGTCAATTAAGGCTTTGAACTTGGCCTTGGAATTGTTCCTTGCCCTGGAGGATACAGGGGAGTAGAAGCACGCTCTGCCTCTCTGCGTAGGTGTTGTTTGTCAGGTGTGTCCAACTTCATCCATTCACGTGACTGAAGACCACAAATTTGAGCTCTAGTGCATTTATAATATTATTTTTTAATAGACCGCTGACGTCTTCCTTGTTTTCGTCCATGCCTTCTGAACAGGAGTTTCATTCTTTCACACAATTGCAACCAATGTCTGCTCATCCCAGTCTGATAAGACCTTGGTTTTGTGGGGCTCATCCAGCCTCGCCTTACTGAGATTCACTTCTGCAATTTAGTTGTTTTTCAACTGCGACACACTGGATAAAGGCCTTCCCTCTTTGGTCCAGCTCTGCTACAACACGTAGTGGAAACATCCATTCTTCATTCTATTCCTATATATGTATACGTTGGCGCATGCCGCAATCTATTCACTACATAGCTAGCCTCAAGAATACTTTGTCTGCTTGCGTTTCTTTGCATCTGTACACGTGTAAAATGACTTGATATCTTCATTATTTCTGTAGCATACGTTTCCTCATCTTGAGCCCGAGTTGTCACTTATCTTGATACTGTCTTGATGCTTTAGAGAATATTTTCACTTCTCTTGTCTCTGCATCTCTTCTATGTACATCAGCCTGGCTTCGTGTGACGTCCCCAATCTGCTCTTTCATTCATTGATCCTGCTTCTTCAGGAATTTCATTCAAATGGCTATCATACTGTATTGTATACAGGTATTGCTTTCTCTATGAGAACCTTGCCTCCAAGATTCTCCTTGGTATCGGTATTTTCACTGGTACTGCACATGTCTCAGACTCTGGCTCCCAACATATAGGCCATATGTGTGAGATGGTTGAGGTGGGGTTACTTGGCTCCTTCTCTACACCAATAAAACACATGCATATGGTCCTTCCACTGTATTGTGAAAGGATAGATAAGTATCACAAGCAGTGGGTAGTGGAAACAAAGGAAGGGGGAGGGATGTCCTGCTCCTGGCCAGATCAGGGCTCCCGTAGCACAAACATGCAAGAAAAAAAGTCCATCTTTTTAGCAGCAAAATAGAAGAGGAAAAAAATCCCCAAAAAGAAAAGAGATTCTAGATCTCCTGCGATTATTCAAGGATATGGAAGATCAGGAAGGTAAAAAAAAGAGATCCAATGTAAGGGGATATACCCCATAACGCTGAAACCTGCAGTAGGGTATTCAAACCCAGTCTATACGCCTCCAGTGGTAGCGAAAGTGTCAACAGGATTAGCAACTAGGGGAGGGGGGGGGACTCCAGAACATTTGCACCTCCACCTCCATATAACCCATCCACAAGAGCTGACATCCCGTAGCATCAGTGTACCCAGGGGGTCCACAAGTAGATAAAGACAAGTTAAGAGCGTTGCATTAAAGGAAGCACCACCAGAAATAAGGGTACCGGTGCAGAAAATAGGGGATTGGAAGTCAGGAGATTTTTTGGTTAGATTCAACCCATGGGCAATAAGAAATGTTTGTGTTGAAAAAGATGATGGGTAGAGAGTATGGACGATCCTGGGACAAGAAGTAGAACAATCAAGGGAAAATTAATGGGAAGATCAAGGTGGCAAAAATAATGAAGAGGCAGGGCAAGAAAGAGATCAAGGAGAGGAGGCGATGAGAAACCCATCAAATCATAAAAATACTAAAAAAGGGGTAGAAGACAACACAGCCATGCAGAAGCCTCTTATACATAAAGGAGTAGGGATAACGCAGTATGTGCCATGGCCACAAATGGACAAATAAAATTGATTAACCCAGCTTATAGCCGGAACAGGTAAATGGATCTATGAATTTCAAAAACAAGCATCAGGGGTAGCCTTAGCACTAGGAGACCATAAGAGTTTACTGGTCACCACTAGTTTGGGACCAGGCTGGGGACATATGGGCAAGGATGGGGTACCCTGGGATAAGTCGTGCAGATAATGAACATGATGGAGCAGCCTTTAATGAGGCAACGGCCAGGTTATGGGATGCCCTATGAAAAATGTACCCTGATACCCCTGACTTACATTCTTCAATGCAATGCACAATGGGTGATAATGAGGACCCAGTTAGGTTTATTCTTAAGTTACAGGAAATGTGGAGGGTTGAGACGGGAGAGCAATGGGACCATTCAGTAACATTTTTCTACTTTATCGTAAAGAGGGGATTACCAAAAGAGGTTTCAGAAGGCACTAGATAAAACTGTTGGAGTTCACAAAGTATAACAGTCCACCATTGTAAGAGAATCAAGGAGCGGGACAGGAAGACAGCCCAGAAGTGGCAAACGGAGGAGGCAAAAGTGGAAAAGAAACTAAATAAGGTTGTCATCCAAGCACTGGTGACAGCACCGGCTCAGGGGCAAAGGACAGGAGACACTCAACAAATTGTGATTGCCACAATTGCTGCACTATTGGTAGTATGAAGGAGCACCAAGGGGACGAGGAAGATTTCGAGGAGGCAGGGGGCTTTGGGGGATAGGGCCCCAGGGAGGAAGATTGGGAACATCACAGTGCTGGTATTGTGGGAGATGGGGGTATTTCGCAAGGGAATGCAGGAACAGGCCTGGGATGGGATTTAATAATGGGCCATCACCTCCAGGGCAGGAATTCCAAGGGCCTCAAGGAATGGGACAACAGCAATTTGGGCGAGGGGGTCAAATCAGTTCCCTTATGGGGCTGACAGGTAAGGGCAATGTGGGCAACAACCACAGCAGGGTGAGGGAATACAGTTCAACAGGATGACGGGGAACAAGTGCCCCATTCCAAGGAGTTACAATAGCGGGGAGCGGCACTTTTTCAATACCTGGGACAAATCCGTAATCTGATTAGGACGGCCCACAGAGAGCACCCGCGTGTCCGATTCTATGAACAACCACACACCCTGAAGAGGAGCCACTGGTGGAGGTGGAAATAGGAAACAAGCAATTTATATTTATGGTAGATTCAGGTGCAACTAAATCATGTATTATGGAGGGGAATTTTCCATCATCAGGTAAAACTCTTGACACGCAGGGATTCTCTGGTGCTGTTTCTACAGTTCCATACCAGGGTGGTGCACAGTGGCAAACGCCTGATTTTTCTTTTTTCATTTTTATTTTCAACTTTTCAATTTTTGAAGGTCCAGAACCCAGTCGGCCCTGCTGGGAAAAGGGTCTCTCCCTATTTCTCCCTCTCCTCTCTCATTTTCTCTCTCTCATTTTCTCTCTCTCTCTTTTTCTCTTTCTCTCTCGCTCGATAACCTTTATTCTTCTCTCCAGGAATAAGCAAGGATGCCTGACTGACATGTTTAAACCTCTCTGTTATGTAGGGATAATGATAAAGAAAATGTAATTTGTTCTAGGAAGTATGCAGTATATCTTTGTAGGATATTGTTTTGAAGGACACTGGTCATGGTTGTTGGAGTGTATGAAGGTACGTCTGTTGTATGGGGTGGCCATATAAAGGGGGATGGACAGTCGGAAAATAATAGTAGTTTGAATGTCTATAAAAAAGAATCACAAAATGTCTCACTTTTTGCCAGCCACCCCTACAAGATTTCTTAGACGAATGAAGCGGTAAGGACGAATGATATATGATTTATATAAGGGGTTGGGCTTTGTTTGAATTCACAGAACCCTCCAAAAGCTGGTAGTACAATATGCGTACTACAGGAAGAAATGTAATAAATGAAAGCCGTTACGTGTGTGCACTTACCTTGCACGCATCAGGGGCTCCTAAAGTTTTAATTCCACATCCAATCCCAATTACAGAGGCTCAATGACTGGTACACCTTGCACTATGTAGAATAAAGGACACATTCCAGGCACACAGCGTGCAGTTGAGGAGCATTGATCTAGACCCAGCGTTATGCAATAGCAACACGAAATACCAAGAGTGTCTATAAGTACCATATGTTTCTGTGGGAGGTTACTCATATGTCAACGACAAATGGCAGGGCACCATAGAGACCTTCACGGCAAATGGACTGATCGAGTACAGCAGAGAAGCAATAGCCCAAGTAGAGACTATGTGTGCGCAAATATGTTCCTAATACATCACAAGGCTGACATGGATTGCAACAATGGTGAAGCCAGTGCGGAATATAGAGCCATAGACTATGAACTTTGTTTTAGCAATGAAGGAACAGTTCCTGTTGGTGCAAACACACAATGCAACCACACTCTTGGGATCCCTGATATGACGAAAGATACGGCAGCAGTGATGAATGACTACTCCATCACCGAAAGAAGCAGAAATAAACTTGCAGATCAGACAAGAATTTGGTATGCCAACAGCGGGGTAGAAAGAAGAGACATTTTAATCTTTTTTGGCTCCTAGGGTACAAGCAGCTGCTAACGCTAGGTGGGTTCAGATCGTCCGATGGAAGCTAGTCCAGCTGGCTGGCCAATGACACATAGAATGGGTTCAGCGCCATCAATGTAGAGCTTCGTGCATTGGGACTCATGACGATGCAGAACCGCTACAAGCTGGATTTTCTAACAGCCATAGAAGGAGGAATGTGCAAAAAGTTGGGAAGTAGCTGCTCCACTTCCATACCTCTGGATGATGGTGAGTATGGGTCACTATTCTATGTCATTGAGGCAGTGCACAATCTAGGTGTTCAAATGAAGAAAGAAGGTGGAGTTCAGAACACAGATTGGCTGGGGGCAGCAGTAAAAATACTGGTGCCCGTTATCGTATTCTTCTTGGTCCTCTTCTGCACGTGCCTATTGGGTCTCTGATGTTGTATCAACATAGTCCCTAATAGTGCAAAGATGATGGTATAAATTGGGGGATCTAAAACACCATGCAATACAATAAACAGCGAAACTCAAACTTATATTTCAGGGGTTGTAGATATGCTGGGTGGGGATGAGTTTGTTACTGTAGAAGTAACAAAGGGGGAATGTTAGAAAGGAGCTAGCGCCTTCCTGCACCCCCAAGAGCTTTAGAATTAGGCAAGACTTCTTTTGACTGTTTCCAGGCACTAGAAGAGACCAGATGGGAGGAGGAGCACTGAGAAAGCTTTTTTCATGCAAATATGATCACACACACACACAGGGGGCACTAAAAGAAGGCAGTTATTTAAATATAAAGGTGCAAATAACTATTAGCTGAATAAATTGGTAAATGTTCAAACCTATTTAGTTTTTCTCAAAGCACGATAGAAGCAGGCTCTCTGCCAAAAGGAATGTGGCCTGTGCTAAAAATGGACTACAGGCATTGCCGTGGTGTTCGTGCTAACAAGCACATTGACCAGCTGTTTGCCGTCTGTCAAAAGCCGACGCATGCTAAAAGGAGAGTTTAACATGCTCAATGCACAATATGCAGAATTATGGAAAACCAGGTTTAAAAGAGATTAGAAGACCAGATAAAAATATCAGTAGAATGAGTGACATATGGACAGAATGACGGGAAAATGTGTTTATACAAAAGAGTTCATACATTGCAAAATGAAGGAAAAAATGAAGCTCCATTATATTCTTGCATAGGCTAGCAATATGGAAAGTAGCATGTCCTAAACAGAAATCCGACCATGAAGAAAGGAAGACTGGACCATCCCTTGTATGGAAGAAAGACGGTGTGGGATGGTGCCATATCCAGTGACCAAGCCAAAAGTATAAAAGCTCCTGCCTGGCACCAGTTTGGCAGGAGAAAGGAACGGTTGAGGGACAGAAGAGACCATTCAGGCAGCAGAGTAAATGTGTTATCCTTGCAAAATAGACTGTTGGCCTTAATTCCCTAGAAGGGTGTACTTTACTCAGGTGTGAGCGTGATTTAGGGGCACCCTTATAATTAGGGATACCCCTGTAAGTTGGGCTACCCTTACAGTCCCCTGTAACAAGTGCCACAACATTATACCTGCAGCTTCTGCCCATGATCCCATGACTCGGAAACCCAGTCGCACATCCTGAGTGGCCACGTTTTACATGTAATTAGGGCTCTGTGCCTTTCTTTACCTCTTACGGATGAGTTAAAGGCAACACTGTCTCAGGCGTTTATAAAGATAAGCAAGATGCATTGCTGCACTTCCTGTAATGACAAGACGACACCAATGGGAACTCTGGACTCTCAATGGGAAGGACTACCTTTCTTCACTGGCTACAAAATCACCATCCTTATCAATCTGATGGGCGAATCTGTAAATCACAAAATGCATTGAGGTACAAAGGTTTATTTGCAATACAATCTTTTTTTTAAAAAAAATGTTTATTTAGTTTCTGCTGCTTTTTGCCACTTATGCAATTTTCTAGGAGTTTGCTTCAACGTCTTTACTACCCAGAGGCACAAGCCCTTTTCTCCTGGTTTACCTGTGTTCCTGGACAACATTCCTGTGAATTTACAACAAGATATGACGTGAATCATGATGACACTCGGGTACATACATATCTGCATTTCAAGAATTTGAATAATCTATACAATGTGTTTTAGCATTTCGATTTTTGATACTACACAGATTAGCTTGTCTGCTTAACGTTTCTGCCAACAGACCCTTCAAAATCGAATCGAAGAAATGAGAGACAAGTCTATGTATTAAAAATAGACGCAAAGTTCATCAGAAATGTAGGTTTACCTGCTGCTGCCACTGCTTCAGGAGCATGATGCAAGCTTACACTGCAATAATCAAATGGCTGCCAAGGTTACAACTCCCATCCCACTTAGCGATTGTAGAGAGCTGGAACATCAACAAATGAAATGTAGAGAAACCTATGTTGCTACCAAAGGTAAAACAAAATGTTTCAGACCATTCAAATAGGCCAAAATATGTTAACCAAAGAAGGCGGAGGCTCTGCACACTCGTATTTGAGGTTTACGTGGAGGAATTTGTTTTCAGAAAGGACTACTGACTGGTTCAGGAGACGTTTCTGGGGAAAATCTTTAACCATGGATAGCAGTTGTGAATGAACACTCCAGTTGCATTATGGATATAGTTTTGGTTAAGAAAAAGGAAGAACAAGGAAATGGAGGCACCCATTAAAGGGGGCTGGGTGTTATCTGCATGCCTTTTAAAATAACTGGAAACATTACAACAATAAGTAAATTAAAAAGCAAATGCAGCATTACACTTCTCTTTATTTCATTTCACTGCTGTGGAGAAACATTATTTTAACATTAAACAGCTCCTTTATTGAATCACACAGATGTGATGCCATCGCAAATAACTTTTTCATGCTCAGTACACAGCATTGCATTATCCTCTTCAATGAATTCATGATTAACAAGGAAAACATGAAACGTATTTCCAGACAAGTTTGCGCTTTGGATGTGTTCATTGTTTAGCTCAAGTATTAAATAACACTACCTCCACGTAAGATTAAGATTATATTGCAATGACAATGAGGGAACTGGGAAGCACTTCACTAAAATCATTAATACTGTTTATATTCTTCCAAAGTTCCCAACATAAAGAACACCCTTCGTTTTCAATGTTCTGTGTTTCAGCAAAAGGCACATACACAAACTATAATGTCGGAATGCAGGATAAAAAAAAGGAAAAAAGGACAAGGATTGTAAAATAACATCAAAGCATCTATATGAAAAGGAATGTACGCAACATACATTAACAGTGCTGGAGAAAATAGCTGTGTATTGAGGGGCGGTTTCATGCTGGGGTTTGAGTCAAACATGACCGGTGGACAACTGGTTTGAAAACGGGACATTCGGCCAAAACGTTTGCAATATGAACATGTACTTCTGTTTTTTGGGGTATTCTTATAATGAAGACGTAGCCCAAAGGCTGCATAGGCGATCGCCATAGGCTACATAGGCGATCTCTGTGAATTCAAATTGTGGTTATATGGTAGGCAAAGCCTGTTAGCTGATTGGTTTGTTGGCATAAGCTATATTAGAAGGCAAGCCAAGTGGTTTACTTGTCAGGACTAACAGAAAGGTAAGTCAAGAACCAAGTGAGAAAGTGTGTGAAGGGTTTTCAAGGCACACCTTACATAGCAGGAATGAAAGGTGTAACATTTCTCAGTGAGAGCATATTCTAGAGCAGAAAACACTGAGGGAGCAGGCACTGAGTTTATAGAATGGGTGGTGATATCAAGCGAAGAGCGAGATGTTAGCTTTAAAGAATTGGGTTGAAGCAGGTACTGCTTGAAGTCTGTTCTAACCCGTGTCTTCACGTCTTTCCTTGGTTGCATTAGAATGCCTGGTGCTCCCTGTGCGTGTCCTTGTGATGTGAGTGACGGAGTGTCTGCTTTAATGAGTGTTACTCTGGTTGTGAGTTGATCTTGGGATGGGGATGTCGGTGGTCTAATGTCTATATGTCTTGGTTATCTACCTTGTAGGTACCTTGAATAGAATCCTACTTCTGTGAATAAACCTACACCTTTTCTACTTGAGGTCCCTGCAGTTGGCTTTCTTTACTACAAAAACATAAGTTTTAGTTTTGTTCCTGAATTGCTGGATGAAAGGAAGGGGCCTTACGGTCGAGAAAAGCTTGCTCCAGTGATTGTTGGTCTGTCAGGGACAGTGCTTGGTTTCCTGACATAACATCTTTGAACTTCATGGGTCCTGGAAAGGGGAGCCAGTGGAGATGTGTGTGGGTGAAATACCTGTGCTTCTTTTGACCCCTGGTCAGGTGGGTGGCTGCTTAAGCACAGCCTTCACTGTGAGCAAATGAGGAAACATCCAAGTCAAAGACTGCGGGTCTTAACTGGGATATTGGGTATCAAATTAAGCAACTGTCCTTTTTTTGTATGCAATTGTTGGTAGCCTAATGGAATGAAAGTTTTGTTTATTAAAGTTTGTAAACCTCACACTCCATCAGCCGATTCAGAGTGCTGCACATAAAACTAGACCATGGGTCCCCATGTCCAACTCTTCAGAATAAAATCGGATCCAATTTCTGAGCATTTCTAAACAAAATATTTTTACATTCCATCAATCGTAAATGGGAACTATTTACACAATCACGGAAGTCCTGAAAACCTAGCATGGCGGGGGCTCCTGAGGACCCTAGATGGAGATATTTCAGCTAGACAGAGAAAATTCCTTTGCAGTAGCCAAGAACCAATACATTCATCCAATAGGTAAACAACATTTCCCAAAACAATGTTCACACAGTTGCAAAGGCTAAAAACATCAGATTATTATGCACCGTCCCATAAAAAGGATTCTACGTGTTTTCATAGCCTTCTTTTTTAAGGTCTGCACTTTGTTTGTGCAGTTTTGGTCGTCATGAATTCAACCAATTTTGTTTTCCCTTTATTTGTTTAATGGGGGCCTCTCCCATTTTCCTCCTATTCCACACCCCAACCCCCGACCCCCACATACACATATATATATATATTTAATTGTTGGAATTCAACCAAAACTGCACTAACAAAGCACGGACTTTAAATAAGAAGTCTTCAAAACACATATGATAAAAAGGAACATAACTGCAAATAGTCCGATTTGAAAAACAATGGCATCATTATGAAAGTTGTACTGTATCCGCTGCATCCCTGCACACACTAGCAACTATCAGGAACGTTTCCGATAGACTGTTTAGAGCCCTCATATTTTAAGAACTTAATCTGCTCAATTCTGTTTCAAATATAGATAAACCCTGGAAAATAATCCAGGCATTCCACTAAAGTGGTGATCGGGGATTCGTAAATCCCATAGAAGTGAGATCAGTAGAAAGTTGTAGCCATACTCTCTATGCTACTAACCAATTTCTTGCAGTCAATTCGAATCAAACCATAGAGGGAAAGAGCAAAATAAAAGCTGTAAAAGATTTTAGGTTCACAGTATGATGCAATAGTTTCCACACAAAAGAATGAAAACACTGGATACTGTACTGCTCTGCTGCCAGCTTTTGTACTGCATGCATTTTCATCGCTGAACCCACCAAAATAATATATATGTACATTTGCAATGATATGCCAATTCAGAGCGAGGATTCTACTCTTAGCAACAACTATGAACACTACCCCAACATTTGTACTTTCAATCTCCCAATATAGCCTGACAGTACAGGTGATTGAATTAATCTTAGCAATTTTCAGACCTTTGCAATGTAAACACACTGGCAATGTTCTCACTTTCAGATTAAAAGGACTGGGAATATACAAGCGCTCCTCCTCGCACCCAGTCCCTGGGAATGCTGCTTGACATTTGCAGTGCCAGTTCTTGGTCTCTTTAATGTGTGGCTGCAGTGGCTGTCTCAATCACATTGAGTTGTAAAAGGTGGTATAAGAACAGCAAACATACTGCAATCATGTAAATTTTGTACAAACAGCTCATTATCCAAATAAAGTAATGTTCTGGGAATTAGAACATAGTGTGCCCCCCTGCAGCACGAACTAGCTTCCATAGCATCTCAGCAAAGGTGACAGCTCAGTTTTGGGAATCATGCCCAACAGCAATAGTCCTCTGTAGGAGCAAAGCCACTTCACAAGGACAGTGTCAGGATTAGATGTAGTTATAGCTCTGAAAAGCTTATGGGGACTACCCAGGTATTCACAACCCTCCCCACTTGCTTAGCACTTGTAGAGCCATGGAAGGCATTGGCAGAATGGAAACATCTGCACACAACTGACATGGAACTATACAGGCAGGAGATATGCAGCCTGGCATGGGCAAAATGCCCATTGCTTACATATGGTCAGCAAACTGTACAGCAAACTCAGAGAGCCTTGATAGAGCACGTGCTCATGCATAAAAGAGTTTAAGTGCAAAAGCTATGCCTCGCCAAGAGGCCAAATCATCAAATTTCGCATAGATGGACCAACGGGGCCACAAATGTAAGTAACCCAAAGATACATTCTGTCCTGTACTCTTTACAGACCAAACTTAATTTTAAAGGCTGCAGATCTACCAGGGAAAGGAAACACAAGGTCACACTACATTGTCACTCAAAAATAAAGATAAACTGATTCTGTGATGGAGCATCAGAGAATACAGGCAATGATTTGGAGTTCAGTGCTGGAACACTAGATGCTCAAGCCACAGATTATAGCTCTTACATTAATAACTGATGAAGGTCTTAAAGTCTCTGCAAAAATGTGGGCAATTGTTTGGGAGCCAAGTTAACTCCCACTGCAGAGTTAAACACCAAAGAGTGCAAAATAGTGGTTTCTGAAGGAAGCGTTCGAGAAGTGAAGGAAGAATATCAACAGCATGTTGCTTAAGCTGCACAGTCTGATGGGAAGATATTAACACAAGATCTATTTCATGTACGCTGGAGCTGAAGCCAAATAAAATCTTTATAAATCAAGAAGCCTGACCTGGCGATGGCCCATCCTTTCTTGTATGTAAACTCAAAAAGTATAGTTCAAGCAGAAGATTGAGCCAGATAGTGATGTTTCTTTTCGGTACCCAGTGTTAAGTAATGCATGCAGGCCATGACGCCTTTTGCGTGCATGGGTCTATCCTCTGGAATGCACTGACCATGATGCCGATACACAGAGGAACTCGAGAGCCCTTCAGTTTAGGAAGCTACGAAAACCAATCTTTTCTAAGCACTCCTGCTCCTTCAGGCCCAAGTACAGTTCAGTGTTCAGCTGTAGGAAACTGCTGATGGCTTTACAGTGTTTTACATAAGAATGCATAACATAGGGTGAGGACCAATAAAAAAGTAGTCTTTGACTGGCAGCCAGTGCTGCATGTTCAGACCTTTGAAAATGGAAGGCAGTGTGGCAAACTCAAGTTACGGCAAGTTAGGGGGTGGGTACCTATGGGCCCACCCACATCCCACATCCCACCTATCTGGGTTTGTTGAGATGCTATGTGAGCAATAAGTAAATTGTTTTTCGGTGCGGTCATTGAGAGATGTTGGGTACCTACAGGCCCTCCCCAGCTCTTGGGTCTGTCTGATCAGTGAAGTGGTCTGTGCTAAAAGGGGGGAAAAATAAATGTTGGCCCATTCAATATCATGTCTCTTTCCGAGCTTGCCTCATTAAAGCCAGTATGTATAATCTCTTGCCATACCACATGCAATTTGTATTCCAAAGTCCTTTTCTATCTTATTGCTCTGCTTAATCATTCCTCCTGGTTGCCAGGGTTTTCACTTCTTTTGATTATGTGGAAAAAAATGTTATACTTCTACTATGGGTGTATTACTGTAATATAGACCATCCAACCACAAAGTTAATTTCCGTAATCTAAACATTGTGTTTAGCATAGTGCTAGAATACCTACATATATGTGAACATTAAAAATAATCTGGTGTACTTCCGTGCAAAGCATTCAATAGTGGGACAACAAGATTTCAAAGTGAGGGCAAAAAAGGCACGCTTCAGAAGTCTAGTTCTACTCTTGACAGGCATAGTGTTTCAATAATGCAGTTGTCTGCGTCCACTCGATTCTCTCCCAGTTACACAGGGATCCAAGGGTGAAACCCAAGGTCAAAAAGTGCACAGTGCACCCACATAGTGATCTAGGAAGTATATTCTCCTCACCCCACTCATTTCATGTTCCCTTTATCTGTTCTAGTAGGGCGGTCTTTTAACGAGATATGCAGACACAACTGTGGTGTCAAGACCAAAGCAAAAAAGTATGGTAACGGACAATATGTTGTCATTAGGTTCCACGAAAAAAAAATATGATCAATACCTCCTTTCACCTATAAGCAAACAAAAGGAATGAAGATGGGGGGGCTTTTGGTATACCGGGGTATCCTAAAGCCAATAGAGTGGGCTTTAAGGTCCACCCAACAAAATCTGAATTTGCCATTTCAAATGTGAACATTTTTAAGCACCCAAAAGGTTTCTATTACAAAAGATACTTTCGAATTGCTTACGGTCATCTACATACAGGCTTCAACTAATCCTAAAGAGAAATGCCCACAAAATACTGCAACCAATGCAAAATCAAACATATGTATGACTGTAAACACACTTCCAATGAGAGGAATCAGCTCTCTAATGGCGTGTCAGGACACTGCATCATTGTTCGACCAACTTCTTACTTCATTCTGACTACTGCCCAGCAGGGTGCCAGGATTCACAATTCTCATTAAGCACCAGGCCCTGAGCAGGTATGGGGAGGGGGCGGAATTGGGAGGGCATTACCACTTCAGGTAATACCCCGGCGACCTTCGCTCGGGCCTTAACAAATGCCTTGGGGCATTACCTGAAGTGCCAATGCCCCCTGCAAGGGGCCTTTTGCCATTAGTAGCCTGGCCCGCAAGACTGGGGTACTAAGAGCCTTTTTTTCTGTTCCGAAACGCTGCAGGGTTTTGGAACAGAAAAAAAGTCTAAAAAATGCCCGCCGGGGTACGGAAAACAAAGTCTGTTTTCCCTTCCCCGGTGGCCATTCCAAGGGGGCCAATGAAAATTAATATAAAAAGGTAAACAAACAAAATGGCCGCTATTGAAAGGAGAGAAGGGACTACATGTAGTCCATACTACCTTTCCATGACGGCCTGTCGTGGATCGTGAGCAGACACTCTGGGGACAGAAGTGTTCCCAGCGCGTCCGCTCCCGAAAAAGGACAAAAAAGAAGGTAAGTGGGGTTGGGAGGGAGGTGAAAGGATTCTTTGGATTGGAGAAGGCAGGGGGAGAGAACAACACTTACCTCGATCCCTGGTGGGGGAAGATGGCAGCCTCCAGCCGGGTGGTGGCTCGGAGCAGGTATTACTCCGTTCCGAGCCTCCTCATTTTGACTGAGTGGCTGCCACACCCGCCCGCTGGGGACAAAAGGAAAGAAGGTTATGGGGAGAGGGATTACCGGTCGGGTAACGCCCCTGCGAGGGTCAATGCGATTGCATGTTACAATCTCATTGTCCCTTGCAGGGTACTAATCCTTAATACCAGTTTTGCATATCTGAAGATATTGAACTTAAAACCTCTTCATTTTAGAACCTATAATTAACAATGGCATAGTGAAAACAGATGATTATGCTTTTTTAACATACTTATTAAGCATCACTTTCGAAAAAGCAATTAAAATTCATGCACTGCACACCACTTTGAACATGTAACACTGTTTTACAGATATCCTGCATTATCGGTTCCAAAAACGTCTTGCACCGATTAGGTTTGGTCAAAAGTCCATGGAATTTAGCCATCAACTTTTGGGGATAGTCCTGCACTGTGGACATCACTCTCACACAAAAGCTGCAATGTTGTCCTTTCCATTACAATTCATCAACAACGGTTTCGTTGGTCTGTGTGCGCTTACACTCTTCCGTGACGTTACAGCCTTGCAGGAGGTCACTATACTGCCCCTTCAGCTCCTGGTACGAAGCAATATTCCTCCCGGAGTGCGGGAAGGCCAGGGGTTTTTCATTCAGCAGCATCTGCACTTGGTACTCTTCCTCGTTGCCTTTGACATGGTCACAGTGGTACAGGACCAACACCATGTTTGCAGCGTAGGGCACAATTCGACCACTGCGGTACTTCCGATTGCTTTGCTTGGCAAAGTTGCTGGCAGTAAGAGGTTCTTTATCCTTGAAAAGGCCCATCAGAACCAGCAGAGGTTGCAGGGTTTCTGCATGCCCAAACTGCAGAACTACAGGCAAGGAGATCGGCTGGGAGCTGCAAGACACAACATGTGTACAGAACGTAAATATACAGAACACAACCACAAATAATTAGCAGCCAATAAAAGAATAAAATGCAGAATATGTACGCAAACGTTAAATGGCATTTCGTATTGAATAGCAAAAGCTCCAAAACGCAGAGGTACAGGTGCAATATGAACTCTGGTCCCGCCTTGAGCCAACCCCAATATTGCACGTAGCTGCACGATGCCGTGTTTGAGGTGGATAGTGCCAAAAGCAATGCAGCAGACAGAAGAGATTCTACAATCATAGAAGTATAGAACATATACAAAGACATGCTTTAAAGTTTACTGCAAAGTAAAAGAATTGCCATAGCCATTTGTGAATCATGTGAATTACTGTGCAAGAAGGATTGTTCTGCTTTTACCTGAATGCTGCTCCTGAGCCAAAGCTTCCTCACACGGCACTGCAAGCGCAGCTCTTGCCGTCAGGCCCCCTGCTTCATGGAGGAGGCGGGACCAGTCCGGCTCACGTGACTCATCACGTGACTTTGCAAGTCCATTTAACGAGACTCGAGCCACCCTTGCGGCGTTAAGCCCATCGGGGTCAAGGCCACTGGCTGTTGTGCGGCTGCTAGGCGCAGGTGGCGCGATCACCGGACTGGAGACTGTGGAGGTTTACCCTCTTTGATCCATTCCGGATGCTTTGCTGCTCACTTGACTCTGTTAAGCGTATTGATTGGTCGCCCTCATTGTACCGGAAATATTATTAGTGGCGAAGTGCGGTGCTGTCTTGCTGTTCACCGAATTAGCGCAGAGCAAGGCTACTCCCCCTTTTCTTTTTACAAGCAGGACCAATATCTACTTTGTATGAGTATTATTTAACGTGCCATTTGTTTGTGCTTTGTAAACCCAATGGTAGCTCGTAAATACACATTGAAAACCGGCATGACAGGAAACATTGAGTCATTTTAGCACGGCAGCCGGGCCGTCCTTAAAACAGTCAACCTTACCCTTTGCCGTCTCCACTGGTACTAAGCCTCGTCGCTGTAAGTCCCTTACATCTGATGTATCTTGCCGTCGATTACATGATGCCCCTTCAGGCGAGACATTGCCTGCCGCGCCTGCAGTGGCGTCGACGGTCAATGGCTCAGTGGTCCTTTCAACCATAGTCACCTGCGGGGAGCAAGAGTCACCGCTTACAACGGTTGAACTTGTTCCCAAGGTGGCTGATCATCACTTGTCAACTCGCCCAGAGGCTCTTTGTCCCCCCCCTGGAGTGGCGTCAATCTGCCCCAATTTTAAAAGTGTGCCGACTAATTGTTGTGTCGAAGAAGTCACCAACACAACCCTAGAAACCGTCTGTCTTGCTGGCGAACTTCAAGCGGATGTCCACACATAAACAAGTAGTTTTTCAACTTACTCTTGCCCTGAATTGGGCAAATTACCTACTGACACACATATCAATAGCATTCCACAAAGTCTACCAATACCAGCCATCTCCATGGCTCCTGCTCAGTGTTCGGTGGCCGCCCAAGTGCAGCTACGTCAAGCCCACGAGCAACTCCGCATAACGGGTGAAGTTGGCGATGATACCTTAGATTCCATGAATTTGTCTAACCACTCTTCTTGTCCCACGTCTGATGTGTTATATATAAGCTCAAATACGGGGGATCTGATACAATTACAGGAAGATCACCCACCATCATCATACCTGCCAATAGTTCTTTCTCCCCTCAATCCACTCATCATAATTCTGTAGCATTAGTAATGTTGGATAAATCCCATACTGATATTGTATACGAATCGCCATCTTTTATAGCGCCCACTCTCCGTCACACAAGATTTCGAGAAGCCGATCAGACATCAGAATTTTTTATACAAAGAGCCCAGGATAAGCGCTTCTCATTTCCAGAGGCCCCAGCTCTGAATAAAACCTTAAGTGCGATCAACACTGCATTAACCATTGCGAAATTGTATGAGACATTGGACTATAAGGTAACTCACCAATCAATGCTCATGGAACAATATTTCAGCAAGGACCCTATTGTTGAACATAAAAATCCCATTTTCGTTACTCCTAAAATTCTACCAATTTAATGACCATAGAACCTGGTAATTCCATCCAGGGGACTAGGTGCCCTCAAATCATGAAAACTCTAATGGTTGAAATAAACCAGCCCATCATTTCATCAACTTCAACTGATGTCTGTCATCTTCCATCACATCAGTTCATTATTGATGATACCACACAATCATCCATTGAACCCACATTGACCCTAGACCCCAAATTGCTTCCCAAAGATTCTGCTAACATCTTTGAATTATTTGAACCAGCTGTGCCTACTTTATTATCCAAACTCCCACGTTCGAGGAAAGAGTGGAAAAGAATGAAAAGAGCTGTGCAAAAAACCAAATCTTGTCCAATATCAAGAGATAATCCCTGAAAATTCATCAAAATTCAATCTCGAGTGGAAAAACCTTTAGTGTCATCAATCGCTGAAGTTCCACCTAATGCGAATCCAGCGATAATACCATATCAACCACTTGATGATCTTATAATCTTAACAAAGTAGATTGCCATTCCTACCACTTCGTCTCTGTCCATGTTTCCACCCAAATCCGGTCCTGGAATGGCTATGCAATCTGATTTAAATTGCCAAACAGGCACCATGTCTTTAACATCATCAGCCCCTTTATCAAATTCAAAAACACATGTCGAGTTAATCCTCTCGCAATTAAGAGAAGAAATAAGAGCCTCGATCAATGCCTATATTATACATTCTCCCCCGATTTCATAATTAACTCTTCCATCGTGTATTGAACCAACGCAAGGCATGATGAATCCAACCTTGCGGTTACCCATGAACCAAATCGAAAAATCTACCATTGTTCCACAGTTCACAACTGCATGTACATCTACGTATACACATGTGGAACATGTGCAGCCTACTACAGTTGGTTCAGTAAAACATCTACAGATGCAAGCGAACTCTACATTGAATTCTATACTAACTCATGACTTGCATATAGAATCTGCCCCCCAAGTTTCAACCTCAGAACAAGATCTAAGAGACTATATCAAATCTTCCATCAAATCTTGTTTTTCTGAACTTAAGTCCACTAGTCAAGACCATAAACTTGTCAAGACCATAACTTGTTCAGCCGTTCCTCTTAAAACAAATATGTCTCATCAAACCCCAAAGAGATGAAATGAACAGCTGAATTTTGCAGCGAATAAACCCATGCCTTGTGATACACATATGCAAAAGTTACTTATGAATCCTCCAAATCTGTGTCCCACTGGCAAACCACAATTTTTCTCATTGAACATGAAGTGTCGTGCTGCACCTTTTCCAACATATAGTCTTAACAGAACAAGCATATTGAACATTTGTACTGATGTGACTCTAAAAGATCTATCCACCACTGACATTGAATTCATAGAGTTTAACAATCAAGATGATTTGTCAGAAGTCAAGATACATGTACGCTCAGGTCTAGTGTTCAACATGCTATGGCAGGCGCGAATGTCATTATTTGATTTGGGATTCATGATGTCCCAAGACATTAATCCAATTATTGATAATACACAAAAGGTTCAAATTCGGACGTACCAGTCAAAACAGCATGACACTTCTCGAAGTCTAACTCCTTATCAGGCTTCCTTAGCCGTGGGCTCTCAAGAGTATGGGGGCCATTCATAACTAACCTTCAGCAAATATGCTGTTACTCTCCTGTCTTGGAATACTAGAGGCTACAATCACTTTATAAATTCAGCTACAAGTGACTTACATCGATTTGATATCGTAGCCTTGCAAGAAACATGGCTCATGACTGCCCCAATCTGTGCTTCACATACAATCATTTCTTCTTTTGCCGTTAAAAAATCCATGGGGCGCCCCTTCGGCGGCTTGCTTCTAGCAGTCAAGCATGATACTGGCTTTAGTGTTGTACAATATCCCTCCTTATACCCGTACTTCCAAGCAGTAAAATTAACTCGGGGTATGGTGAGTTTAGCTATTATCAATATATATAGGAGCAGACAGAATTTAACAGATGAGATGTTTTTTATGCATTTGACTCTCCATTTGGATAAAATAATTGTTGACACTAGCATCATGTGTTCCATTATTCTCGGCGACCTAAACCTACACATCTTACCAACTGTTAATCGTAGGTATAGGCCCGAAGAACAAATGTGGTGCAACATTATGCAAGAAAGGGGGTATGCTATGGTGAATAATTTTTTTTTTTTTTATGAGCGTGTCTTGTGGCTAATCACTGCTCCAAGTTCATGCCCCTGGGGTCGTATTTGATGTATGAAGCTGGGATCGAACGAGTGTGAAGTTTTGTAACTCGCTTGTGTTAGTCTGATGAGTTCTATTTTCCTTTTCGGTTTTTAAAGGTTTATTATAAACCATATAAAAATAAAAAAAATTTAAAAAAAAATAATAATACTGTGGCTAGTGATGTACCTGCCCGTGCAACTTGGTCCTCTGGCACGTGGCAGGCAATTATAGATTACATCTATATAAACAACAAATGTTTATCCCAGGTGCAGTCTATGAATGTAATACCTTCATCTCGGAGTGACCATAACAAACTCGTTATGCACCTTGACTTTCCAGCAGGGCAACAACTATTGAATCAAAACATCCACCACCATTCTTTCAAAGTGAACGATAGCGGTACCCGCTTACGCTGGAATCCAACAACATTGAATCAGTTTAAATAAGACTTGATTGATTCCTATAGAGCCCCGTATCTGAAGGAGTCTCAGTGCTATGTCACTAAGATGCAAATTCTCAAGCAAATAAAAATGTCTGATTCTAGCATTAGACACAAGCACTTACATAGTTATGATGCAGAACTTCAGCATAGAAAGACATTGCTAAGGCAAGCGACCAACCCTGAAAAGGCTCCTGAAAGCCAGATGTAGACAATGGCTGAAAGGTCAGAAGTGCCTACAATATCAGAAAGACGGAGAGGACATGTTGAGACAGATGCTCACTAAATCTACCAGTGGCATTTGGAATTATCTGAATGTGGCCACCCATAGACTACAGTCTGCTGTACTTACCTCTGCAGTCTCAAATGAAAAATGGTGTGAGCACTTCAGATCTTTATATCGCTCCCCTTTTCCAGATCTCTTACGGGGGGTTCAGCACATAAATTCATCTCATGACTTTCGAATAGACATTGTGAACATACTAGATTGTATTAAAATTCTCAGCCGGTCAAGAGCGATTGGCCCTGATGGTCTACATAATAGTATGCTCAAAGATCACCCCCATGAATGGACATCCATTCTCCTCGAAATTTTCAAGCACATCTTTAATGTTGGTGAAATTCCCAACTCATGGAGGCGCTCAATCATTCTCCCAATCTTTAAAAAGGGCGATAGGGCTGATCCTACAGCTTATCGTCCCATCGCCCTTCTCGACTGCCCGGGCAACATTTTTGCCCGCCTTGTCTTGAAACAATTCAATCTCTGGCTTGATTCGAGTGAATCACAGGATCCATTTCAAACAGGATTTTTACCTGGTTTAGGTACTGCCATCAATGTCATCACACTAAATTCCGTCATTCACCATGCTCACCAACGATGCCAAGTATTATACATGGCATTCATTGACTTTCACATTGCGTTTGATGCAATCCCCCGTGAGCTAATATACAAAAAACTCATGGACAAAGGCTGTCCCTGGTTTATCCTGAAGTGGATTATTCAATTGCACATGGGCAAGGTCTATTATCGGAACCAATTGAGACTGCTTGTGGCCTTAAACAGGGCTGCCTCTTGGCGTCAGCGATATTTAATTTTTTTATATCAGATGTAAGGCAGAAATTTGCCTCAATAATCACAGACTCTCCAAAAATCAATGGTATCCAAATCACGCATTTGTTATATGCAGATGATATGGTGTTACTTTCGAAGACTGCAAATGGCCTCCGTGCCCTATTGAATGCTGTGGACCGCTATTCTATCAAAAATTATATAACTATGAATATAGCGAAAACCAAGGTAATTCAATTAGGCACTAGGAAGCAACGATGCGTTGATCATCAATGGCCCTTACAATGTACAACTCTGGAAACCGTACCGTCATACATAGGCACCTTGGTCACAAATAATTTGAATATCAATGCTGATGATCAATGTGTAAAACAAAAGGTCATAACAGCAGTATTGCAGGCCTATTTAATTAGGACTAAATATTGCAAGTTTTCCTTGTTCCCGATAAATATTTATTATAAGCAAAAGTTTGTTCCAGTAATAACCTATGAAACTGAGGCCTTGTTGAAAAGATCCTATATTTATAGGACTGCTATTGAGGGACGCTACTGGAAACGAGTCTTGCCCCTACCACTCTTCTACCCCATGTGTATTCTGAGACACGAATTGGGTCTAGTGTCACTGTATGCCATTTGCAAATGGAAAATCTGCTCACTCTATAGGAAATGTGTTATGGCAGATGACAAATCGGGTTTAATCAAAATTATTGCGAAATATCTTCTACATTCAATGGATGCGTTTCCTCGGAGTTGGAGGCTTCAAGCACAGGAAATCATTAGTGAAACAGGGATCTCAATAACATTATTATTAGAGAATCCGAATAGAGCAAAAATACGATTATGGGAGTATGATTGGATACAAACGCGATTGGCGTGTTCCCAATATCAGACCTTTATAAAACACTGCCTTCAATATGAAACGTTATGGTACAATCGAAAGTTATCTAATGATGTTCCCCAGTTCACGTCTGTGTGATGATTTCCTGCGCTATCGATTGAATCTTTGGCCAACTAATGAACTCCTATACAAATGCAAACTAATATTTGAAAGCATGAGCATGCTTGTCGCTTTTGTAAGGTCTCACCAGAAACACTGAAACATCTGTGTTCAGACTGTCCGGCGTTACTCATGCAAATAATTAAGTATCTTAAACCTCTATTAATGGATCATGTCATAACCACCAGCGATAGATTGTGGGACATGTTGTTTCAGACCAATAGACACCCATTAAGATATGCTATTCTGAAATTTCTATATAGCTTGAAATTAATAGATAAGACATTGATCCAGAGCAGATTATGATCACATGTATTTTACTTTTGCAATTAATTTTTTTGAAGGTTGGATGCTATATCTTTCACTATTATCACTGTGTACTGTCCTTAAAACAATGAATTGTCTTGTCTTGATTTAAGTTGAATTGTTAAGCATAATTTATTTGCTTCATATCTTGTTTATTTTTCCTTCTTAAGAATGTTGTACATTATCACAATTAATTTTAACAAGATTTGTAACTGCATTTGTTGAAAAATCAAGTTTACTTGATTAAAACAACTTACAATAAAAAAAAGAAACCTCGGTGCAAAAGCAGCAAATGAAAGAGCAGACAACATGATTAAATACAAATGTGAAAGAAACCCTTGCCTATTATTAGTAAATGCACATTAAAAAATTAATATTTGATAGTTCCCTGAAAAACGGGGATGACCGGTTACAAGCAGATTCACAGACATAGAACTCCATCAGTGAAAAAGTGCAAACTTTCAACTTCTACTTAGTCCCTTGTATCAGGTGTGAAAACCCTTAGCAAAACTCAGCAGGAGAGCTGGGTAATAAATAAATTATGAACCTTCCTTACTTTTGAAGCAAACAACTAAACACATTCATGAAAGTATGCATGGACCTCCATGTTGCAGCCCTGCAGATGTCAAGCAGGGGCACACCAGAAAGGAACGCCATCGTCGCAGCGAACACTCTGATGGAATGAGCCTTCAGGCGGCCGGAAAGAGGCCTGTTCGCCAGCCAATGACAGTACATGATGCAGCCGGAGAGCCTCCTTGAAATGGAAGCCTTGGACAAGGCCTTCCCATGGTTCACAGGACCAAAGTTCACAAACAATTGAAAAGTCTTCCAAAAACTCTTTGTGCGTGTTACGTAGAACTTCAAGGCCTGAGCAACGTCCAGCGAATGCAAGGACCTCTCTGTCTGCGACAAAGGTTTTGGGAAGAAAACCGGCAACACCAAGGGCTTGTTGAGGTGGAATTCTGACAGAACCTTCGGCATGAAAGAGGGGCGTGTATGCAGTACCACCTTCGATTCGTGGAAAGTCAGATATGGTTGCTTGCAGTATAGGGCCTGGATCTCACCCACATGTCTGGCAGAGGTGATGGCCACAAGGAAAGCTGTTTTTACTACAAAAACTTGAGTGGGGTTTTATGCATAGGTTCGAAAGTTGTCCCTAGGACCACGTTAAGTTCCCATGCCAGGGCAGGAGCCTTCACCGGTGGGAAAGATCGGAAAAGCCCCTTTAGGAATTCCTTGAGTCTGTGGGACCATAGCGATGATCTACCTGGGGATCTGGTGTAGTGTCCGATGGCCACAAGGTGTACCTTGATGGATGCGTGAGCCAGTCCAAATTTTGCCAAGGACAGCAAGTATGGAAGAATCTGTGGAGCAGTGACCATCAGCGGGGTAATCTTCTGCAACTGGCACCAAGTAGCAAAATGCTTCCACTTAAGGCCGTAGCACTTTAGGGTTTAAAACACCCTGGCTTTGGTGAGGCATTCGCTGCAGTCTGGTGGCAACTCATAACCTCCAAACTCTAAGGCTGTAGGAGCCATGTCCTCAGGCTCAACGATCCTGGGTCGTGATGAAGTATTACGCCTCCCTCTCTGGTGAGCAGATCCGGAAGTACCGGCAAGTTTGCCTGTAGGCGACGCTGACAGGCTGAGAAGGACCGGATACCAAATCTGCATCGGCCACGCCAGGGCAATAATCATCATCTTGCATCGACACCGAGTGTATTGATGACGCGTAGCAGGAGAAGAAATGGGGGGGGCATACAGAAACAGACCTTCCCACAGGAAGGAGAACGCGTCCCTCAAGCTCCTCGGTTGGTGGGATCTGCTGCCAAACTTCTGGTATTTGGAGATCGCTGCAGTGCCAAGCAGACTGATCAGGGGTGAACCCCATTTGACAAACAGGTGGTCCACCTGATCCTGACAAAGCTCCCACTCATGAAACGAGCGCAGTTCCCTGGTGAGAGAGTCTGCAATGGTGTTCTTGACGCCTGCCAGGTGGAGAGGGACGAGGAACATCCCCTGCCCGATGGCCCAGTGCCACAGGTCCCGAGTTTCCTTGGAGACTGCTGGGGATCGAGTGCCCCCTTCCTTCCTGATGAAGAACATGGTGGTGATATTGTCCGTGAACATCCTCACCGCCTTACCCTTCAGAGACATTAGGAAAGACTTGAGGGCCCAGAACGCTGCCCGTAGCTTCAGGATGTTGATGTGCAGATCCTTCTCATCTGGAAGCCACAGACCTTTGGCATGTAGACATCTGGTGTGAGCCGTCCAACCTTCCAGAGAGGTGTCTGTGGTGATCGTCTCCTGGTATGGCAGGGTTTGAAATCCCGTCCCTTGGGCGATGTGGAAGTGCACTCCCCACCACTCTATCGCCTGGCAGAACTACCCGTTGAGAGGGATCTTGTCTGCAAAATTCCCAGACACTTGGATCCAACGTACATCCAAGAATTCCTGTAGGGGGTCGCATCTGCAACATGCAGAGACGGATGAGGTAGATGTAGGATGACATCATGCCCAGCAACAACTTGATGTCCCACATGGTGGTCGCTGCACCTTCCCTTCAATGGCTGCTAGCCTCTCCTCCGAGGGTGATGTTATGCAAGCCACTGTGTCGAGTCAGGCACTGAGGAACAGCGTGTTCTGTGATGGCGTCAAGCAGGACTTACTGGAGAATCCCAGCTCTGTTAGTAGTCGGATGGTCTTCTTCGTGTGCTCGTCGGCCAGTTCCCGAGAGCGAGCGCGTATCAGCCAATCATCTAGGCACGGGTATACATGTATGCCGTGCAGACGCAGGTGGGCCGCCACCGTGGTCAGGCATTTTGTAAACACTCTTGGGGATGATTTCCAGCCGAATTTTATGGCCTTGAACTGGTAGGGCTGGCCTTGCACCACGTACTGTAGGAACATTTGATGTTTTCCGTGGATGGGGACAGGGAAGTATGTGTCCTCGATGTCAAGAAATCCCCTTTCTCCAGTTGGCCAAGCACGTGCTGCAATGTGACCATCCTGAATTTTTGAGACTTCAGGTACTTGTTCAGAAAGCGCAGGTCCAGGATGGGTCTCCAAACCCTGGTCTTCTTTCTTACCAGAAAGTATCTGGAATACACTTCGAAGCCCTGCAGCGTTGGGGAACGAGCTCTATCGCCCCTTTCCGTAACATGGCTCTCACATATATACATATAGAGATGAGGGAGAGAGAGTGTGACAGCAGGGGAGAGAAGGGGAGAAGGAGGGCGAGAGTGTGGGGAGAGAAGGAGAGAGAGAAAAAGCGGGAGAGAGGGAAAGCGGGAGAGAGGGAAAGAGGAAGAGAAGAAATGACGAGGGGAGAGAGAGAGAGAGAGAGAGAGAGAAGAGAGAGAGAGAGAGAGAGAGAGAGAGAGAGAGAGAGAGAGAGAGAGAGAGAGAGAGAGAGAGAGAGAGAGAGAGAGCCTGAGATAGAGAAATACCCAGAGAGTGGGGATATTTGGCTGGACAGCAAAATATGTACCATGTACAATGCCCCAGAACTAAATGGTGCTGTAAATGTCCCATCTTTTGCAGACGGATTACGGCCTACTCTGGGGTCCTTCTTTAAAAGAAAAAGAAACAATGTACCTCAAATATATTAGCCCATCCTCCTAGCAGAACACATTGGGGCAATGTACAGTACAGATGACACACAGAAGAAACTGATTAGAGAGGGAGAGAGAAGTGAAATACAACATGCACACAAAGAGGATGTCATAGCACCCATATACCATGAAAAGTGCAGCAGTGCGCAGTATAAATGGTACGGCATAAATTCCAGGAACATGGCATGCACAAAGTGTATGCAGAACACACAGGCTTGTCCAGAGCTGAACCTACAAAAGCTAATGCTTAGCACCTCGTTCTTCTAAACCACGTTTGGCAAATTAGCGGTCAGCTTTAGGGGCTTGGGATTTATTTCCTGTTTTCACCATTAGGAGGGCCATCCAAGTATGTCAAGGTTTCTGCGAGTGGGCACTGGTCTTGTGAAACTGCCTTGCTTCCATGGTTAGTGGAACAGGGACAGCCCAGCAACCGTGTTACAGCAGAATATTGGTTGGGCTTTTAAGTGCTACACAGGCCAATGTCCTCTTGCAGAGACATTTAGTTACACCCTCCTTCTAACATTGGGGTGAAGTCAGGTGCGGGTAGATGGGTGTAGGGTCCAAAGCGAGGAATGCCTGTGTGTTCCATAATTATATTCTGCTAATCGGTTTCCCAATTCTATGATACAGCACTGTCTATAGTACATTCACTGTCATCCCTCATACTGTACCTTCAAGCCACTCATGCGGGTGGTACAGCAGGTACTATATATATGTCACATGGACGCTACTGCGTCCATGTAGTTATGGTTAAGTTGGTGTTTCCATAGGAAGAGCATTTTTTGGGTGGCTTATAACTTCACTCCCTCTGGACGAATCCTCACCAAACTTTGCAAAAAAAAGTATATGGCCCACTCTGAATTCTTTTGCAAAGTTTGGAGAGGTTTGGTCTAGGGGGGGCAAAGTTATAAGGGGGGGTCTCAAAACTTTTGTTTTTTCCCATAGAGATAATGGGAAAAAAATTTGCGCACGCCTACAGCCCAAACCGCTGGACGGATTTACACGGCCGGACAGTGCCCTGATTGGCCGAGCGGCTTGCGCGATGTCCGCGGACATCCAACGTGTTCGCTGATTGGATGGCGTGGGGCGTGGAGCGCGTCAGATTTTTGGTGGCGCCCGACATCTTGCATTCGCGGACGACCGTGAACAGCAAGGTGAAACTTGGTTTAAAAATTGTATTTAGTGGAGTGTGTTGGTGTGTAAGAGTGTTTGGGGAGGGTGGGGGAGTATGAGATCGGTGCAATGTTGTATTTTTTTTATGTGCTAGACGCTTTTGTTGTGTTCGATTTGCCTGCGGACAACACGGCTGTTCTGAAATGTTCATAAATAAGCAGAATGGATTCGGTGTCAAGTTGAAAGTGTTCTACGAAGACTCGTGGGGTCCTGGAATGTTCGCAGGGGGTGTCCTGAAGACGTTTTCTGTATTGTTCGTTGTCAAGCTGAAAGTGTTCGAAGAACAGTCGTGGTGTCCTGAAATGTTCGTACATAAAGAAAATGGGGGTGTCCTGAGGACGCTGTCCGTATCGTCCTCTGGCAAATTGAATGTGTTCTAGGAACTTCCTTGTGTCCGCGGACATTAAAATGGTTGCAATGCTTGAATCTATGGGTGTGATATGCTGCGGTGGTTGTGGCCAGGGTATAGAATGTTGGGTGCATGGCCATCTGGCCATGCACCCAAGACTCTATGCCCTGGCCACAACCACCGCAGCATATCACACTCATATGCCATGCACCCAAGAGTGTATGCTCTGGCCACAAGCACCGCAGCATATCACACGCATGGTGGCTTATAATTTTGGGTCAAAAACAAATGTATAAGGAACATTGTTATAAGCCAGTATGGGTGCGATATGCTGCGATGGTTGTTACTATTTGGTTTAGTAACGGGAGTCCATGTTTTTCTTGTTCATTTCTGTAATAAAAGAAAATAGCATGTTAGTATTAGTATTTTATAAAGATTTATTACATTGTACAATCAACATTTTCATTTTTTTTACCCTCATATTTAGTAGATGACAAACCAGAGTACTGTGCAATTCGCTCAGTTTCTGTGTTTGTTGCTAAAATCATTGGGTCTGTGGGAGAAAAAAAATCCATGTTGGATTAAAAAAAAAACCTTTTTGTGTTATGCTACAGTTAATTTGTTTGTTTGTTTTCAGTGTTTACTTTTTGTTTCTGGCTAATGCTTTATACATTGGATTGTTCCAGTTTTTGGGAGCAGTAAGATATTAGGTATTTGTTTGGATATTGTAAAATTTTGGAGCAGTTGGATACCAGTAGGCGTATTGTAACTGTTTATTTTTTGATATAATTTTGTGGTATTGATTTATCTGTTTGTATATTTCTAAATGTTGGGACAGTTAGATACCAATTGGCATATTCTATCTGTTTTTTTCTCTATTTGAGTGGTATTAATTTATCTGATTAGTTGTTGTAGCATCTTTGGCCAGTTAGATAGCTTTTGGAATATTGTGACAGTTTATATGTTTTTACTACAAGTGTACTTAAGGTTTAAGTACAGTTTAGTTATCAAATTTTGGTTTTAAGAACATTAAATAAGCGTTTGTAAGATTTGCTGGTAATCTCTGCTTTAGAGTAATGGTACTATCATTACATTCAAACCATCCACATTTCTTTTTATATATGCAGTGTAGTGCCCTGAATTTGTTTGTTGCTCCTGCATGGTAGATTATACCTATTGTTGTGAAGGTTTTCCTACCAAGTGATATTTGACCATGTGTGAATCCAGTCAGCTTGCAGTTGTTTTTGGTACCATCTGCATTGTAACGTAGAAGCATTCGTATTACGTATTTACTATGTGTTTGTATTACTAACGTGGAGCGATTATCTGAATTGCAGGTCGAACATAATCTACCATGGTTTGCATTTTGCAAATGGAACGGATTCACAATTAGGTATTGATATATACACAAAGCGTTCATTGGGGATTTGTTCTTGTGTCACATTGTTGCAGATAGTGCATGTATGTTTCCACATGTATGAAATCTGGAAGATTTCATTTATAGGTATGTTTTTGTTTTCCAGTACTAATAGTAAGTACATTAGAAATTCTTGTGGATCTTCCTGTGAGTTTATAGTGAATTTCATCATTCTAGCACAGTAGTCCAATTGTTGTCTTATTTCATAAACACTATACGTGTTGTCAGGATTGTTTGCTGCGTTTCTGTGAAGTACTAACATTTGCAAACACAATGGGTCTGTACTGTGTAAGTAAATGTTCTCAACAATTGGTGGTAATTGAAATAGAATATTCATTGCTACATTTGCGTAGCAACTTACACCAACTATATTTGAGAGTTTAAATGGACCAGGTAGTTCTGTATCTGACTGCTTTTTTTTTATTTTTTTTTTTATATTTTTATTGGGTTTTGTTTTAACCCTTTAAAAAGCAAGAACAAACACAAACCAATCCTTAACATTCATCTCGCATCAGTGCCGGCCCTCATCTCCCCATCTATTTCCCCTAACATGAGCTCGGGTGTGGATCGCAGGGCGGCCCAACAATCATGTCCATCGAGATATCGTGTAGATGATCTTTTATAATACGAAGAAAGGATACTAGTGCATATAGCATTGCTCTGTTTGATCCTTCAAACAGGGCTCTCCACCAATCATCTCGGGTGAGGAACTGAAAGTTCATTGTTATTGGACTAAAGATGTTAGCTCTTTTGGACTCAAACACAGGGCACATTAGGATTAGATGTTTCAGAGTTTCTTTAGAAGAAGCACAAAAACGACAGGTCAAATCTACGTCCGGAGATTGTGACCAGTAGCAGAGGCGTTCTTTGGTTGTCATAACATTCAGTCTAAAATGGAGATAAAGAGCCCGAGCCCATTGGTCAGGAAAACAGGCCAAATACAGGGGTACACATCCATATGCCCTTGCCTCGGCCGGCACTTCGAGCATAGACCTCGATTTGGCTCGTTTGTCACAGGTCTGAATCCAGTCATTTCTCCAGATCTTTAGTTTTGCCGCATCTGGATTTTCAAGCAGCAGTTGCATCGTGATGTCGTACGTGTTAAGCACTTCAAGGCATAGCTTGTTCCATTGGAATACAATTGTAGGGGCCTTGGCAGACTGTGGGTTGTGTAAAATATCCATCTGGGGCAATGTGCTCTTCATGTTTAATTTCCTGAAGATGCTTAAGAGGTTCCAGGCAACTCTCGCTTGCAAAGATATGTATCCAAGTTCATATCTAATGCACACTGTGGCGGTGCCCTTGGGAAGATGGAGAACCCTAGACCAAAAGATGTTTTCTAAGGAATTCCACACTTCAGATCCACACCCAAAGGCATTTTCGCCAGCGTATATCAGAGACGGTACCACCTTCTGCTGAAAGAAAGTTAACGTTGGTCTTAAACTAAATTTGCCAAACTTTTTGTTGATTAAGACTGCTTGGCATGCCAGTTGACGGCATTTTTTCTTAGCTGAATCAACCCAGGGTGCATCATTTATGCTAGCACTTATCTGCATGCCTAGGTATCTGGTGTTAGGCACACGCCCAATGGGTTCTTTGTTCACATACCATTTAAATTTCTGCCGAAGCATATTGGATCCATGGAGTCTTTCAAGGACCACATTTCCCTCTGTTGATAACCAGCCCGTTCTCTGTTAGATATTTCTCCACGGCGTTCAGTTTCCGCTGTAGACCTATAGGAGTTGAGTCTATCAGTATGATGTCATCTGCATAGACTAAGTAGTCCACGTATGAGCCGTGGAGTTTTGGCGGGAAAGTGCGGAGACCACAGAATACATTCTTAATGTCGGATATGAACAAGTTGAATAGTATTGCCGCAAGCGGGCATCCTTGCTTGACGCCTCGAAAGGTGTCAATTGGTGAAGAGAGGTTGCCCTTTTGATCTAGGCGAACTCTGATGTTCGTGTCCGTGTGAAGATCATGAATAGCGGCTAACAAACTTGCAGGGCAATTCCATTTGATCAGTTTAGACCAAAGCAGTTCTCTATTAATGGTGTCAAATGCCTGGGACAGGTCCACAAGGGCGAGATAAATCTTGGAATTAGATCGTAGGGCTTCCATTTTCAATAGGTTAAGTGTTAAGAGGTTGATACCACAGCCCAAACCTTTGACGAAACCAGTTTGTCTTGGGTCCATCTGGTTGCAGCTTGTTAACCATTCAGTCAGTTTTTGTTGGAGAAGAGTGGCATAGACTTTGCCCAGTACATCAAGTAGAGCAATTGGTCTATAGTTCTTTGGGTTGTGGCGATCGCCTTTTTTGAAAATCGGTATGATCACTGCCGATTTCCAGGACTTGGGAGTCTTACAGTTATTGACAATCCTTTTAAACAACAACTCGCAGAAGGAGGTCCATAGTTCAGGTTGGAGCTTGAGTGTAAAGTTCGTTAGGCCATCAGGGCCGGGGGCTCTTGAGTTGTTCAAGTTCTTAATGATTCTCAATATGTCATCATGGTCGAAAACCAAGTCCCAATGTGACAGTGCAGGTGGTCTCCAAGCAACATTCTCACTGTTGCTGCAGTAGAGGTTTGCATAGAAGGAGACCCACTCGGCCTCAGAGACCAAGTTAGCTTGAAGAGCATGTTGAGGAGCAAGATTGTCATTTATCAATCTCCAGTAATCAGCGGTGTTTGAGCTCTTCATTTTTGATAACATTAGCTCTGCATCGTTCTGCAACATGATACCTTTGTGGGACTTAAGCCAGTTCTTATAGCGTTGTTTAAATTTTTTGACAGTTCCGTTGGCAACGCTGGGGGTTTGTTTGCGGGCCGATCTTATCTGCCAGCGTAGGAGTCGTTTCCGTTTTTGCACCTCAAGATCAAATTTGTGCTTCGATGAGAACAGACTGTTGCCCATGTGGATCCTGTTTTCACGGTATTGAGTTAAAAGGTGATCATATTCCGTGAAATCAGAGGTCTGAAGGCCCCTCAGGATGTTGCTTGTCTCATTACAGTCTAGATTTAAGCGAATCCTACCGGTTCCTGTTCTGATAGGAAAGGCCCACAGATCTCGAGGGTTTTCAACTGTTTCCATGAATGTCAAGACCACCATGTCATGATCGCTGTGCTGCATTGTTTGGACAGACAGACTAGTCGTTCTCATGTGGATCCTACTGGATACAAATATGTAGTCCAAGGTTGAGTAAAGGTCGCCTCGACGCCAAGTAGGAGCAGCTGGAATATCTCCCATCGTTTGACCATTCAGCATCATCAGGTCACGTAACTTCATTTCCAGACACCATTGGGTTGCCGGAAGGAATTCTAAGTTCTTTACAATCTTCTTGTAGCCTGATTCGTTCGAATGCTCAAAGCAGTCAATATTAAGATCTCCACAGACTATCAACTCATTTGCGGGGCCAGCTTCCATATACTCGATCAAGGACTTCGTGACTTCATCTATGAAGTTTGTGGTTCTACTCACTGCATGGTTCCAGTAGAGATTAAAAATGCAGATCTTAGATGTAGCTCCAGCGGGTGTACTTCCCACCCCGACCGTAGTCACCTGAATATATGGAGAGATGCTTATTGAATTTAGAATCCGAAGACCTGAGTTGATCCTGGCAGCTACAAGTAGACCTGCCATCGGTCTCCCCCTATTCTGTTTGAGCGCCGGTGTATGGGCAATTTCAAAACCCTCCAAAATAGGTTTTTCACAGAGCCATGTCTCTTGTAGGCAGATAATGTCCAAATCATCGGCCCAGGTGGTGTTAAACAGGTGTCTGAACCCTCTTGTGTTCCAGGAGCCCAAGTTGAGGGTTTTTTTATTGTTATGGTTCTTGGGGGCCTGGCGTTAACAAGGCATAGTGTTATTTAGGGTTTCAGCAACCCAGGCCCAGTCATTCCCCTGCGTCATAGATGATATATCAGACACTGGCCGGTCTTCAGTTTGATGTGTTTGGCTGACTCCTTGGATTGTAATCTTGATGTTGTTTTGGCTAGGTAGCTCATTCATAGGCTTCCAAGGTTTCTGTATCAGGGAAACGGGTCTTGAATGGGAAGCCGCAGTAACCCGTTCACTTGAGCACTTTGGGGGAATTTTATCATCTCTACCAGCTTCCATCTGGTTTGCGGCTTCTTTCAGGGTCTCTGTTGAGGCCCTTGTTGGAGCTAGTGAGATATCAAACCCTAGCGACATTAACACAGGTCCGGCTTGGAGCAAAGTGTCAGCTATGATTTTTGACTGAACATGTAAAATAACTGCATCATTTTTGGTTTCCTCGAGGAATTCTACAATTTTCAGGTCACCTGATTCAATTGCCCGAAGGCTTGGGATCAGATGACATAGCCATAGCACATTGTGTCGATTCAGTATCAAATCATCATCCGAATTGATCCGTTCTAAGAGTACCTGATGATAAGAACACTCACTCTTCCAATGTTTACTCTTATGATGATCGTTTGTTATGTGCTTTTTCAATGTGGGATTTTCTTGCGGCACACTCAGGTCCTTGGAATACAGTAGTTTAGTCTGGGTCGGGTCCTGTAATTTAGGACCTGACAGATCAGTCTTGAAGGCTTTCGGTAGTTGTAGATTGGTGCAGTGGATTGGAGAGGCTTGAGTTTCTGTATCTTTCATTTTAGAAGGGCCCTTATTGAACTGGCTGCAGATCTTGCGTCGTTTCTCCTCGAGTGTCATGAAGGATTTAGAACAGAGGTTCATATCGTCTACGGAAGTGATGATTGGCCCAGTTGCTTCACATATAGATATGATTCTAGATGTTTTTCGAGCCGGCACTTTTGACGGAGAGGAATTACTGTCAGCCAAATTTAGGCCAATGTCGTGCTGGTTGTTTATTGTAGGGCAGACAACATTCGAGAGAACAGCGGCGTTATCTTTCTGCCTGGAAACGTCCAGGGGGGTAACCGACAGCAGGTTGTGCTCCGCAGTCCCATCCGCTATGTCTGCTACTTGTTCGTCGTGTACCGACATATTTAACAGCTCCTCCGATATGCAACATAAGTCAATTATGGGTTCAGTGACCGGATCTAGCTCAGTGTCACTGTCGTTTGGTTGAGGTGCATACACATCTTGTTTCTCTTTTGGAGTCGTTTTGTTGACAATTACATTCAGAGTTTTTAAATTACGCAAGAATTTCCTGGAATCATTACCTCGATTCTTTTTTTTCATTGGGATGTTTTTTGGTTTTTTGTGTTCGTTGCCTCTCTGAATTCCAGTTTTCAAGTTAGTGCTGGGCCCTCTTGTAGGATGTTTAAATATGTCGAAGACTGCAACGGCAGCATCACTTCCAGATTTTAATGTGTCAACCGACACCTCTTTAACAGGAGCAGGGCCAAGAATTAGGTTTGAGGAGGCAGCCGCTCGAGTATCATGGAGGGTCGAATTCTCTGCATCCTGAGTTTCCAGGCAGCTAGCCTGGAAGTTGGTCAGTGCAAGTGTAGTCAGATCAGTAGCGGCAGAGGCAAGCTCAACCGTTTGCGGGCCTGTAGCACATGAATTGAGTATCAACAGCGATTGCTCCTGACCATCTTCGAGTGTAACCTTTTCAGTACAAGCTACCTTGTCTACACATCTGTCGCACTCGAGAGCAGTAGGTTCTGCAATCTGGGCGCACGTGGCTATTGGTATCCAAAGGGGTGGATGTGCTGCATGGTTATTTGGAGTTCGAGAGGTCTGTGCATTTCTGTCTTCAGGAGCTTCATTGTGGTCAAGATTATCTGCTTTTTGTTGAAAGAGGTGTAATGCCTGTTTAGCCACTTCAGCCAATAATTTTCTGTCTAATAGTGCGTTTTTGTTACTGTCTATTAGAGCATTGAGTGCCATTTCCACCTGTTTATTGGTGTGTAAGGATGTGTTCATTAGGATCATTTGAGAGTTATCCAGATTAGCAATCTTCGCATTTAGACCACTAATTGAAGCTGATAAATCTTTCATGGTGTCGTTTATATGTTCATACATTTTTAAAAAAGGAGCCAAAGCAATTGTGGTTGATGACATAATGAGAGTTTGAAGCTCTTGCATATTTGATGTATGGCATGCATTACCGGTGCTGTCCATTATATGGCCTTTAGATCGCCTTTTGCCCACTGGGAGGCGTCTAATCTTGGGAAAGGGGCGCTCCATTATAGATGAGTCCGATGAGGGTGAATCTGTCTTGTCGTCAGATTGGGAACTCACGCTTGAGGGTCCATGCATACGTTGATGGAGGTTAAACGATGCACCATTTTGCGATATGATGAGGTCAGCCCCTTTCGCAAAAGCAGATTTCTTTTGTGAGCATAGAATGCTCGATGAAAGACTCGAGCGGCCACTTCTGCTTTCGTTCAGATTGGTTGTGACAGATTTCTTCCGTGAGCATAAAGTGCTAGGTGAAAGACTTGAGCGTCCGCTTCTACTCTCGATCAAGTTGATCGTGGGAGGGCTCAACGGGGAGCTTTTGGCCAACAACTCCGATTGGGGCACACTAACCACAGCGTTAGTCGGAACTCTCGTTGGGGCTATATCAGCCGGCGTGAGGTGTTTAGTGGCCAGGATATTTGATCTGCTTTTATTCAGGTGCTTGAGGTCCATCAAGAGCTTGTTAACAACTTCCAAGGAGTTCCTGCGGTTGGTTGGATCTTTTTCTTGCAGAGTCGGCATCGTCTCTCCCTGAGCATTTATAAGGGAGTCACTGGTAAAGGATTGTAAGATCGGGTTTGAAACCGGTTTAATCACTTCATTGAATGTGAACGCTGTGTCAGGAGAAATACCTTCGTGCAGCGTATTTAGTGGCGACGCCGGGGAGGGTAGCAACTTCTCGTGTGCACTGTAGAATCGTGGGCGTGGAGAATCATTAGTTGGTTCTTTTTGTGTTAAGACACCTACTACATCGCAATCACCAGGGGTTATGTGGAGCACCTGGACACCAGACGTCACACTATTGGATTGGCAAAGAGGCGTTTGCATGACAGCAGGATCGTATCGCATTAGGGTACTGTCATGTGATGAAGTACTGGCTGGAAGGTCGGAAGGGCCGAGTGTTAGGGCCGAGTTAGACATGTCCAACGGAGTATCTTGTGTGTCCTGATCACTGGCACACTTAGCAGGTGGCCCGTAATGTTTACTTGGACACGGGGAGTAGGGTGATAAAGCATGGGGAGCGGCCATTTTGAAGGGACTGGGCTGGGTAGAAACGATGTGGATAGTGGACTGTAAAGCAGTTACCTCGGCCGCTCTCTCAGCTCCCAACCCCTCTACCACTCCTCCCATTAGCCGGGAGTGAGAGGGAAAGACCGGGTCCGCACATGAGGTAGTTGCCACACAAACACTTACTGTTTCACCATCGTTGTCGTCATGTGTGTATGTCGATGTTAGCTGCATCAGACCCTCACGTTCATTCTTGGATTGCACACTGTTAGGAACAGCAGCGACAGCAAGGGTAGGTGTAGGTGTACAAAGTGTGACCGGAGACTCCGCCGAAGTCCATGAATGTTCGGAGTCAGGGCACGCTGGCTCGCGTACACGCTTCCTTTGGGCTCGAGTCTTTATAGCGTCACTCGCAGTCTTCCCTTTCATCGGAGCCGTGTGTGCGTTGGTTCGCATTATAGCTGTGACTGGAGCGGGGGTGAACACAGCGTGCAGGAAGCCAGGGGAGTCCAGGGAAGAGTCCCAGTTTCCACGGACTTCCTCGGACTCCTCAGACTCTGCCAGACTCCGCGCCCGCTCCGCGGGGAGAGGCAGGTTTTAAGCAAAAGTCACTCCCACAGCAGTAGAAAGCAAAGAGTTACTGGTCACTCCTCAGACTCTGCCAGACTCCGCGCCCGCTCCGCGGGGAGAGGCAGGTTTTAAGCAAAAGTCACTCCCACAGCAGTAGAAAGCAAAGAGTTACTGGTCACTCCTCAGACTCTGCCAGACTCCGCGCCCGCTCCGCGGGGAGAGGCAGGTTTTAAGCAAAAGTCACTCCCACAGCAGTAGAAAGCAAAGAGTTACTGGTCACTCCTCAGACTCTGCCAGACTCCGCGCCCGCTCCGCGGGGAGAGGCAGGTTTTAAGCAAAAGTCACTCCCACAGCAGTAGAAAGCAAAGAGTTACTGGTCACTCCTCAGACTCTGCCAGACTCCGCGCCCGCTCCGCGGGGAGAGGCAGGTTTTAAGCAAAAGTCACTCCCACAGCAGTAGAAAGCAAAGAGTTACTGGTCACTCCTCAGACTCTGCCAGACTCCGCGCCCGCTCCGCGGGGAGAGGCAGGTTTTAAGCAAAAGTCACTCCCACAGCAGTAGAAAGCAAAGAGTTACTGGTCACTCCTCAGACTCTGCCAGACTCCGCGCCCGCTCCGCGGGGAGAGGCAGGTTTTAAGCAAAAGTCACTCCCACAGCAGTAGAAAGCAAAGAGTTACTGGTCACTCCTCAGACTCTGCCAGACTCCGCTTTTTTTGGAGTTTGTCTTCCTTCTTTGAAGAAGTACCTGGTTTACTTTCCCTAATTGATTCTTTTTTGCTTGTGGCACTTGATGAAGTATTTCTTTCTTTTACTCTCTTTGGAGGATTTACAGTGACATCCTGTTGCTTTTCTATTTTTGATTTATATAAATGTTTTACTTTTTGTGTAACAGAATATGTGTTTAGATGGGGAGTGTATAGTGAACAAAGTCTATTGTATTCTAAAATGCAAGGAATATCAGCGTTTATTTTACTTGCATCAAAGTTGATTAGAAATAGACTGTCAAGTGTATGTAAGCGTGATAGTTCTACGTAGCTCATGCCTTCTTTAAAGACTGTGTTACCAATGTCTATCATTGCTTTGTCTAGGGTAAGACCATGTGATTTATGAATGGTTACTGCGTATGCAAGAGTTAGAGAAAATTGTTCTCTACGTACATACATGTCTTTGAAGAGAAGGAATCGAGCTGTTGAGCGTCCTATTCTTTTTACTTCTGAAAGTTTGTCAAAGAGAATATTGACAAACTGAATTTTGTTGTCACGTGGGTATGTTTGAAAGCCAACAACTGTACCCAGTGCTCCATTAACTAGTCCTTGGTCCACGTCAAGGTTACGTTTCAGCATTACTCTGCAATTTAAGGATAATTTTAATATCTTTTCCAAGCCTGCTATGTTTGAGATTGATTTTTCTAAACTATTTAGTCTTGTTGTGGCTTGTTCACACATGGGTAGTGTAATTCCAGGTACATCTAGTCTGTCTGTGGCTCTAATTTCCATTATTGGTTGGATTTATTTACTTAACATTATTTCATTGAATTTGAAACAGCTTGCAAGAGTTGGCATTAAGGCCATACAATTGACATTTTTGTGGGCTAATTGTTCCATAACATCTGTAGCACATGCATTATCACCACAAAGTGCATGAATGTGCCAGGTTTTCAATATTGCTTCTGCTTCTTTAGAAAGTATACCAACTTTTTAAGATGTTGGCATAAGTGAGATCTGCAGATTGGTGCATGTTTTCTGTTAATTCTCTGTATTGGAAATGTTGCCAAATTTTGACATTTCCTATGCTGCCAACAGTTTTACGACAGAGTTTGTGTCCTAATAAAAATAGGCTCACCTTTTACTGGTGTCAATTGAAGAAGATCTCCGAAAACAATAATGTGTTTTCCTGCAAAGAGCTCTTCATAGTTTGTTTTGAGTACTTCTTGTAATCTGAGGTGAATCAAAGCCAACATTAGGTTGGACACATGATCACTTCAGCTATTAGTAGCATTTTCATTTGTTTCAATACTCTGCATAGTTCCATTGCAGCTTCTGCAGAAAGTTTGTAATAATCTAATTTGTTTTGGTGTTCTACTGGCAGGAGTAGTTATCGGTGTAAAGTAAAGTGACACCACCTATGTTGTAGGCAGCTAAACCTGTGGGGGCAGTGACAACAGCTGACAGTTTGTTGTTTATCAATTGTTGAAGGAACTGATTTTGATTAGGAATGTTTTGCCAGAACCAGCTTCACCACTGACATACAATAGTATAGGTTTGTAATTCTGACAGGTACATTTTTTGTTTTCATGTTGTACACCATGTGCAATTTCTTTTGTTACTTCTTGAAAATGCTACGTTGTTCGTTGTTTAGTTTTGATTGTAGTATAGTTAAGTCTTCTTTATCTTCATACTGACACATGGTGTTTTCTACTTCTATCATAGCTAATTCTGCCTCATTTATTATTAGTGGGTCTCCCAGTGGTTCTTGGCTTCCTGTGACAGAAGGTTGACTACTGTCAGAAGTATCCTTATGTAGTTGGGCCTGGAGTTCTTCTTCGTGTTGCTGTTCATTGTGCAACATTGTTTTGTACTGTTTACATCAGTTATACTGCTTTCATTTGTTTTGAAAGCGTCTTCATATGAGTCATAGTTATCTAGTATTTCTTCATCTTTTCTCCATGGTTTAAAGAGTTGTAGCAGGGACATGTAATATACTTCTTTATGTTGAGGAGTCTTTAATGACAATTTGATATGATTAATTAAATTTGGTTTGGTGAGTTTTACTAAGCTGCCTTCACAGTTTGTCACTTTGTATTTACGGTTTTGTTCATCAGGTTTTATATTATTTTTGTATGTGTAGTTTTGGGCTATGTGGTATAGACACATGGTTTCCAAAGTGATACTCCTGGTTGGGTAGTATGTGTCCAATAAATTGTTTTTTAAAATGTCTTGGCTGTTGGGATCATGTTTGGCTATTGTTTCTATATCTTCGTATGATTTTAGAACTCTTTTTCTAGATTTAGCTGGACCAAGACTTAGCCATACTATATTTGCAGATTTACTATACAATGCAGTACCAGTTAATCGATCAGCTGCTTCATAGGATCCACATTCTCTATGGGAGAGCATTTTTATGCCCAAGCTGTATAATTTCTGAGACACTGTTTTATCTGACAGCAGGTCATTCCAGAGGTCTTGGAGCTCTGTCTTTTCTGATTTCGTTAAGTATGCTGTGACATATCGTGCAACTGCAGTAGAATTGTCTGCAATGTACTGCACATCTATGTTTGAATTCCATAAGTGGGCAATGATTGCATTGTAATCATTGATACATTTTTCTTCATCTTTTCTTTTTATGCAATATGTATTTTTAGGTGACTTCCCTTTTACACTATGTCTAACTGAAGACATGAGGTTGTTCACTTGACCTGTATTTGTAACTGGTCTAGGGAAACCAAATCGGCATTTGGTGTAGTATTTCCCTTTGTGTTTGTATTTGCGACGACAATATTTGCCACATTTGTGTCTTTGGAATTGTAAAATATTTGTATGAAGATCACTATTTGTGGATTCTGATGGAATTTCACAAGTGACATATTTTTCAAAAACTGTAAAACAGTGGCATCACTGTCTTGACCAAATTTAGGAGCATCTTTAATCCATAAAAGCATGTGGACATGTGGTGCTCCTCTGGCTTGGTATTCTTTTCTCCAAAAGAAGTGTTGCACTTCTCCAAGGGGAGGAACAGTTTTATTACAAATATAATGTAGCATAGCAATGAAGCGATGGTGAAAATATCTTGAAACATTATCATCCTGAGAACAAAGTTCTCCAGGTGTTAGTATATCTATGTTTGTTTTGTTTTCGTTTGATATGCGTAGGAAAGCATGTAAATCTTCCCATGCATATTCTGCACAACTTAATGTAACAAACCAGGTGGGTGGGCCAAGGTTTCTGATACAACGTACATCTCCATGACGTCGAAACCAGTACTCTTTAGTACCACGCATATTTGCTAATAGATTTGTAAGATTTGCTTGTAAAACCTCATCTTTTTGTTGAACTTTTTGTAATAATTGTGTAGCTGTCATATTTTGAAAGTGTGATCCTGATTTTAATATGTGTGCAACTCCGTAACATAAAGTTGCTAGTTCACTTTCAAAGAGTAGGTGGAATATGTATTCCACATTTTGTCGAAATCTGGGATCTTCAGAATACATTCGTAATGAGCGATATTCTGATGCTGGTATTTGAATAGGTCTATCATCGTATCTTCCTCCTTTGCCAGTCGGAAAGAGTAGAGGAAAAGCACGTGCTTCTATACTTTTTTCCCATATGCTGATTGGTGATCCTTTTGTTTGACGCATTTGGTACGTTTCCAGTGCATCTTCTATGGTGTCATTAGAGTGCAATGGATGAATTGTATAATGGTCTAAAGTGTTTGATATTGTAGCAGGATCTAGGAGCTCAAACTGACCAGCTTCTTGTGTCTCTTGAATTATTTCAGTAGTATCTTTCAAGTTTTCTTCAATATTAATTTCTTTGTAATATTCATTATTCTCTTTAAGATATTGCAGGGTTTCTCTAACTTTATGTAAAGTTGTTGCCAATTTTTTTGGTCTTTTGTAGGTACTCCATTTACCAAGATAATTAAAGATTGTTGCATTGGACTTTGCACTCCTAGAGTGTGCACATTTTCTTTTAGATCTAATGGTAAATACACTACTTTTCCACAAATACCTTTCACTAATTCAGAGGGAGGTAATTTTGCAGTTTTTGGTTGAAGGCGTATTATTGCTTGAAATGAGTGCACTGTTTGAATTATGATGCTCTCATATAAATTAAGTTGTTGAAGGGTTTTTTTTTGGTAGTGGATATAATTCCAAGTTATTTGTGATAGCACGTGAAGGAGTTTGGTTGTTGTCAAGTTTTGTAGTGCAGTAACTGCAAAGTATTATGGGGTCAGTTATTTCGTATTTGTTTTCTGCTATAAGGTAGAGAGCTAATTCAAACCATTTAGATTCTTCATGGTCTTCAATTTTGTATGATAGGTCTACAGTTTTTGTGTTACTTTTATAAAAAGTTCTGCGGCAACATACACGCACGTGGTTTGATACTTCAGCTGAAGTACTTTCACATTTTAGTATTTCTTTTTTGTATGTGTGTAGTGAAAGGTTGCCATGTGCAGAATTGTTACGAAGTTGGTTTACAGCTAATTCATCTTTTAAGTGGGTTTCACTTCCAAAATATTTTGTCTGGATATAGTCGATTTCTTTTAGTATGTCTTTTGCTGTACCATGTAGAAGAATTTTATTTAAATTGGCTAATGCTAAAGCAGGACTTTTAGCATAGTACAGTTTATAAACTAGATTTCTTATACTTGCATGATGTGTTGATATCCTTTTGATATCATGGAAGGTTGTTTTGCAAGTAGGTCCTGTAATGCAGGCCAATGAATGTCCTTGTAGTCCTGTGTACTTGCGTACTGGACAAGCATCCATATTTTGCAGTAGTTTCATTTTGATTTTGTCTTTGCTTTTCACATACTGATTGAGGAATTGGCGTAAAGACTTGAATACTTTTTTGGGAATGTTACACATTGACGTGCATGGCCATTTGTACACTAGATGTTCTGATCCAGTTGAATGGAGGGGTAAATCTACGTTTTCAGGGCATATTTTTGTAAGGTGTACTTCTTGTTCCATTATGGTATTATTACCTTTTTCATAACCTCGACCACTATGTATGGCAATTGTATTTGTATTGTATTGTATTTGTTTTCTTTTGTTTGTACGATTCTTTATTAAAGTATGGTTCTGTGCTTGTAGTGTGACTCCATTCACCTCCACAGATATTTAAGAAGTTATTTCTGTTGACATTTCGTTTATTGAGAAGTCTTTTTTGTAATTTAGTTATTAGTTTTGTTAGTGGTTTTATTTTGTTTAACACTAAAATAAATAACTTTCTTTTGAGAAGAATTGCACACTCTATCAACGCTTCTAAGATTACTTTTCTACAATAGGTTTGAAGTGTTGAACCTGGTTTCTCTCCTGTTTTCATAAGATTTTGAAGGACTTTGTGATGGAACATTTTGGCTAAAATACTTTTCTTGGTATTCTTACTTTGTACTACATCAAGATCTATAGAAGAAGTTTTATTTGTAGTGATAATTGATTTTCTGTTAATTGTTTTTTGGTTTGTTTTACTTTTTGATAGAGGAGGCAAAGTTTTTCTACTAGAAACTTCTTCTGTTTCACTACATGACTGTATTAGCTGCTGTGTTTCAACTTTTTTTTTTACAAATTCTGCTATAGATGGATGTTTATGTTGGAGATATTTCTTTTCATTTGCACTACTTCTGCATTCCTTTCTACGGAGTTGCTTTTTGGTAGGCACTCTTTAGGGTCTGTTGAAAAAAATACAGAAGGTATGGGTTGGGGTGTTCTGGAATGCATGTGTGTTGTGTGCATGAGTGTTTGAGTAAGATGATAAAGATGTATGTAATGGTGTGTGATTGTGCTTTGGGAAGTACAACTACTAAGGATGGGTATTCTTGAATTAACGTGTTACTAAACTGGGGTTCAGATGACAGAAACAAGTAAGCCAGTGGTTTGGAGAAGAATAAATAGTATATCTAAAGCTATACAATTAAAACAGTTGTTTGTTCTACAACATCTAAATTCTAGCGGCTGAGTTGGGTAATCTGTGTGTCGAAAAATAGGAAGTTGTGGGCCATTCTGGCAGCAAATCACTGTTTAAGACGGGGGGATTTTTGGTCAGAATGGTACAGAATCTCCATTTTTAGGCACAGAAATAGCATGAATTAACATTACAGTGTGTTTGAGTAATAATTCAAATATTATGGTAATATTTTACTTACTTTTTTTCTAAAATGAGCAGTTTACTTAGTTGTTCTTTGTACTTCAAATTCGGCTGCTTCTTTTCTGGAGAATGGTCTTCACTGCAATTGTAAAAGAAAGAAAATCTTTTTGATTAAACACAAATAAATTAAAAAAAATAAAAAAAAATAAAAAAGAAATTAGTAATTTGGTTTGTATATAGCACTGTTTTTAATTTAGACATAGATTTTTGAAATTGAAATGCTCAGCGCCTTCCTCAAAATCATTAAAACTATCTTATGACTAACTGTAGGAAAGAAAATATCTTTACTATGGCTTGTGAAATTCATAATGTACCACTGTATACCACTATTCCTGTAACTAATCTTTTCCACGTAATAGTGAGTCAATGTCATAGCCTGCTTTTCCACGTAATAGTCAGTCAATGTCATAGCCTGCTTGTCCTATATAAATGTAAGTAATTATATAAATTGAAAAAATTAAAACCAATTATGTGTTTGTACAAATATTATTGTTTGAGATTTGATCATAGAGTGTGCATGTACTTTTGTTTGATTATATGTAGTCTATATATTTTATTTCAAAAATGTTCTTTTAACATTATTTGCGTGTGTGTGTGTATGAAGAAATTAAACGATATAAAGGTTTGTAAGTCACAGTTCATTTTAGAACAATGAAAAAATGATCGTAGATTCATTTTACAGATTATACAAGGTAAAAGACGGTTAGAAAATGTGTTCATGTACTGTATAGAAAATATGCATACCTGTAGTTTGTGTTCATGCATATGGATATGGACGAAGCTGCAAGTAGAAATCTTGGAGACTTGTATAGTATTTCTCGTAGATCGCGCTTGCCAATGGTATGAGACTTGTCCTCCGAGAGATTCACCGTACATTTGCAGTGCTGATCTATGATGATGCAGTTACATGTAGAGGTGTTGGATTTAATTGGTGGATGGTCATGTGATTTCTTAGCTACATCCAATGAGAGAATGGTACAGAGAGTGAAGTGGAAATGGTAGAAGGGCTGTCCATGTTACGATATGTTCGCGGACATGGAGGAAGTTCTAGGACACCGCGTATTACATCTGGGGAATTTGGGGTGGGGAGGCATGCAAATGCGATTGAATGTAGCAAGGGATTGGTCAGTCAAGTTTAGTGAGTGTGTTGTGCTAGGAGAGGTTTTCTCAGATATTCTTTTTGCTAAGAGAAGAACAGATCGCTATGGCTGAGTGTTTCAAAAAACAGATTGTGTGGATTTTGGGAGACTCGTGGATACATTGGTTGAAGGTGCATGCAGAAAGCTGTGGAGTATCTATAGATCTTGGATTCCCACATGTGGAAGTGCACTGGCATGGAGTGCGTGGAATGAAGTGGTTGGACTTGCTACCTCTCTGTGCAACTTTGAAGATAGAGGAACATCCAGACATAATTGTAATTCATTGTGGAGGGAACAGTTTAGGACATGTGTCTGGAATTTATTTGCAATTTGCAATGAAAGAAGGACTTCAGAAGATCCTGGACATGTTTCCAAACTCCAAAGTAATTTTTTCACGGATTGCGCAGGGACAAATGTGGCTTCGTTCTTTCTCATGTGGTCTACAAATGAAGAAAGCAAGGCGTAATGTCAATAAGCCTGTTTGTGCCTTCCTAAGAGATTTTGGCATGTCCTCGTTTCACAATGAAAATATTATGTTTCGTAGTACATACATTTTTCGTAGAGATGGAGTCCATCTTACTTATGCTGGCAATCAGATTTTTCTGAGAAATGTACAAAATGCATTGCGACCTTTTTTAGAAATACAGCATCCATTTTGAAGTAGGTGTTAAGTATTTATAATTTTTGACATGTAAACACCTCCCAAAGGCTCTTTTCAGAGCCACCACTTGCTCCCAGAGAAAAATGCAATGGTTACAATAGGGTAGCACCCCAATTTTTGTTATGTCCGCGGACTTTTAAGATATACAAAGGGCCCTGGTTTATTTATCTTCACTTCTATTTTTTAACTGTGAAAGGCGGCTCTGAAAAGAGCCTTTTTTTTTTTTTTTTGTTATTTTGTATTTTTTTTGTTTTTTTATACACGACACACTAGGAGAGGAGGGGAAAGGAGGGTAAAGGGGGGGACACCAACCACAGGGATAAGAAAGGGCGAGCTGAGAGAGGAAGATGTAGAGTGTGTTTTATTTGGGTAGTGAGCAGGTCTTCTCGTGCTCTGAGACGATAGTCTCAAAAGCACTCCGAAGTCGCTCCCCCCTGCAGAGTACTGTGTCACAGTACATACATACAACTGTGACCCTCGAAAGGTAAGGGTCATCAGAATTCTGTATGGCCTGTGAGGCAGCTTGAGGAAGACGCTGTCCCACAGAGGTGTTCCTTGTGGTGACAGCAACAGAAACGGAGGATGAAGTAGAGGCAATCAACCTACTACGCTCTTCGCAAGGTACAACCTGGCGAATGGCCCCAGTGTGGAATGAGTTCAGGTATCGCTTCATTGTCGTGGTCCCAAAGCTGTACGCACCATGCCTCCCACGACTGAGTACCATTTTGCACTCATTGCAGGTGACACGGTTCGCACGAGTCTTAGGAACATTCCCATGAACGGTAAACAACCGCCACACCCAAGAATCACGCCGAGGGCGGGTAGTAGGGATTTCCTCTACCTCATTCTCGTCATCCTCTTCTTCCTCCTCTGTATCCTCACTCCTGTTCCCCTCTTCAGGCCCTTGGGGAGATGGTGGTGGTGGAGGGGGTGGGGGTGGGGTTGGTGCTGAGGCAGATGTAGCACCAGGTGGCAATAGTGGAGCCATGGATGTCATCGTCTTGGAGATGGAAATCTCAAAATCTGCAAAGTATGCAGCAAAATGCAGTGTGCTCTGTGGAATAGCCAGAAACACAATGAGAATGAGCTCTAGGGCGTAGTCTTTTATAGGGGTGCTTGTACGCGGTTCGCAGACATGCGCGCCGTCCGCAAGACAGATCGAACACCAAAAAAGGTTCAAAAAGTCACAAAAACTATGTGGAAACTTAGGATTAGTATGTGGGATTTTTTTAATGAGAAATATTGTGGATTACTTGGAAATGTACTTTTAAACTGTTCGGGGATACGAACAGTGTCCGCATTCAGAACACACGATCAGCGTGGGTGCGGTCACATGATTGCTTCGTGAGTATGTTCGCTAAGGAAGCGGCCGTCCGCAGGACACCCAATGTACGGACATTGTTTTGCGCATGCGTGTGGATGTTCTACGGACAGTGTTCGAGTCCTGAACTAATTAAAAGTGCGTCACTCCGCTCAACTGCCTACAACCTTCTGCGAGTGAGCTGGTTCGGCAAGCAGAAATGTGGAAGTAGATCTTTATCCTCTGCAGGGGCCTCCCTCTGGAATAGCCTCCCTGCAGCACTCGGTCTTGACCCGGATCTCCTTAGGTTCCGGAAACTCCTTAAGACATTCCTCTTCTCTTCTTCCTTCTCTCTCCCTCTACTCTGCTATAACCTTTCTCTCCGCTCTATCCCTCTCTCGCCCTCCTTTTTCACGCAGTCTGCAGACTGGCTGCCTGGTGTACCTGAGAGTCTCACAGGTCCCTGGCACTGTCACCAGTCCTCTCGCACTTGCCTCCAGGCCTTGCACTTGCCTCACGGTTACTGCACTTGGTAAATGACCCATGAGAGTGGCATCTCTCAGCACTTACCCCAGCTTCTGACTGACTGGGCACAATTGGTCCCCGCCCCCACTCCCTGCACTTGTGCCCCCCCACTCCTGCACCTGTCTGCGCACTTGCACGATCTGAATGCACCATACCTTGAAGATCCTCTGTTTTTCCCTCGTCTCCCCTCCTTGCATGGTGGCGCCTCAATGCACTTGGAAAAACTGCAGCATCGTCGTCAGACCTATTTGCTGTTATCTACACCATTAATTGTATTATATGCACTTGTTCCATGCACCCACTCTGCCCCTGTAGGCTTGTATCGTTCAGAAATTCAAGGGCTCTGAATGACTTTTTCCCTTTGTTCCCTCCGTCCTTGAAAACTTTGAAATACTTGCTTTGTGTATAGGTGTTTTGCAAATAAACAATACCATACCATACCATCAAGGTAGAACTCAAAGGCTCTTGTAGTTTTTATTGATCAGTATTTTCAGCCATTCTCACTGATGGATGCCTTTTCCACATATTCCTCCTAGCTGTTTATTTTATTAGCGTCCTTAACTTTGGCTCAAACTCCTTTCATAGGGGTTTCTGATTTATGCCAAAGGTCAGGGACAGCCAATTTTTCTGCTGTCAGCTTAACATGTTTTGCCCATTTGAGAAATCTTGATTTGGTAGTAAGAATCTACATAAACTCCTCTCGGTATGGCTGTAGTGATGGAATGGTCCATAGGTGGATCCAGTAGAGTTAGGGGTTTCACACAGACCTTCTCGTCTTTGTCAATTAAATTCAACTCTAGGCGTATTAAGATATTTGATATATTTTCGGTAGCCCTAACAGTCTCTTTAAAAATATATTTTTGATTCTCAATAGTATCTCACTGGGCATATAACCCCATAGTTCCGCCCATTTACTGCGCCGGATACCGCATGTTTGCTATACACTTAGATAGCGCTGCCTGGGAAATGGCTCTATAACAGCAGCAGAGTTTGGCTTTCATTTGGGTTGACCTAGGCATTAAGATCACCCTTTTCTTTCTGGGCATTCCATTCTCCTGCTGCATTTAATCTATACCCTAAATAGTCAAGGTATTTGACATCCTCCACCTTTTATTCCTTTTAGCCAAAAACGTTTGACGTTTTTGTCTTGGGAACAGCATATCATTAGTTTTGTCTTTCCAACACCTTTGTTGCACAGGAATTGGAAAATAATGCTAGCTGCTTCTTCAATCTTATTGGTGTTTTGGGAATTAGAACGGCGCAATCCGCGTACAACCGTATGATATTTAGTTTTACCATAAAAGGTTGGTGTGCGTCTGCCTCTAATTTACAGACTTCATTTGCTATATCAGTAATAAATAGGCAGACGAGGGTAGGCACCCCTTTTAAGAGCTCTATTTGAATTGAATGGTGCTATTTTTCTTAGGCTTTTTAACAAATACTATATTTGAAATGTGTTATTATTCTTAGGCATTTTAAGAACTACTGTCTAGATTCAGTTTTTAAAATAATATTGTGGAGTAGTTTACTTGCATTGCGCTGTAAATGCAGATAACTTCCATCAAATTGTTAAGCTTTCTTACCAACTTCCAGCTGTAGGAGGACAGCTTGCAGTTGGCATTTCTTTCCTGTTTCGTTTTTGCCACATACTACATTTCCCAGCAGCCTTGTAGTCCTCTGGACGACTTCCTTTTTGCGTATCAGGCGCTGGAGCGCCGGCGCTGGAGCGCCGGCGCTGGAGCATGAAGCCAGTCTGTGTGCAGTCCTCACAGTGGCGTTGCTGGGGGGGGGGGGGTTAATGGGGTTATAGCCCCTGATCTTTTGGTTGTAGCCCCGGATAGAATCTCAGGAGCTACAGCCAAAAGACTAGCTAGCCCCCAGTCCCAACAGTTCCGACATCAGCTTAGCCCCGGGTCTTTTCCAGACCTAGCAACTCCCCTGGTCCTCACCTATACGTTTGGCATTGGCCACAGACTTTGACTGCTCCGGTCTACAGCTTATCCACTTCGGTACTCGAATGCCATTAGGTATGGAGCCCAGTACATCTCTTTCCTCTCCATTTACTGTACGACAACAATTGAGGCAACGCATAGTTAACAAATATCTACTGATGTATTCTAATGACCTAGAAAGGCATAATACCACTGGGACACACAGCTCCCGCAGGGTGCCCTCTACCACGAGTAATGCTTTAACTGCCGGAAATGTAGTTGATGGGTTAATGGGGGCACAGATATTTAAGATAAAAGAGACACTACTAGAGGATAACTATTTGCCTAACAAATACTTGGCACTATGCCCTGCATAAACCCTTGCCTGTATCCATCTGTGATAGCGCTACTAACCCTTCTGATGTTGCTCATGCTAGAAAATCAGTTAAGACCACCGGGGAATCCACTTTGTTAAATGGAATTACACTAAAAAGTGCCCTTCTCAATACCAGATCCTTAGGAAAATCAGCCATAGATGTCCATGATTACATCCTGGATAACGATCTAGACATCATGGCTTTAACAGAAACCTGGCTGAAAGCCCCTAGTGGTCCCTTTATCGATCTAGCCACACGTAGGGGGTTCTCGTTCTTTAGACAGAACAGAGAGTTGGGTAATGGAGGGGTAGTGGCATTTATTTCTACAGAGCAATTATGCCTCTTTAAAACCCCATCAACTTGTGAGAGTTGTGTACTGCTACACCTTAAAATTAACTCCTCTTCAGTTCACTGTACTCATTTTATTGTAATTTATCGGCCCCCTAATTAAAGTTCTAATTTCAACAAAGAGCTCTTGGGCTTTTTAACAGGCTCTAACACCCCCAATGCATCCACCCTGCTCATAGGAGACCTTAACAGGTGGAAGGGAAATGTTGTTGCTAAAAAAGCAATCTCCCTGGAACAGGACCTAAAAAATATTGATGTAATTGTCCATAACAATGAGGGGACATATGTTAAGGGCAATGTCTTGGACTGGGTTGAGGCCAGGAAGATATGCAGGTTGACTCCATTTGTACTACCCCCTGTGTTTGGTTCAACTATATTCGTTAAGATACCTTTACCTGGGAAACAGGTTCAGCAAGAAAAACTACTTAAAAAGTGACTAGTAGGAATCTAAATACAATTGAGAGGGAAGATCTCAATAACTGCCTTCATTACATCATGGCAAGTACATCCGACTTGGACACCAAGAACAGCAGGCCTTAAGATATGACCTCGACATGACAGATATGCTTAACATAGCACCTGTTAAGACTAAGATGGTCAGGAATAGGCAAAACCACCACAATTGGTTCTCTGCAGAACTTACTAAACTGAAGCAGGAGACGAGGACAGCAGAACGTCACTGCAATAAAAGCAAGATGCATGAAAACAAAACTATCTGGAACAATATAGAAAAACAGTCTAGTGATAACATCCTCCATCAATACTGACATTCAGGGATCTTCTAACAGTACTAGGAAACTGTTCAAAATTATGAAAACTCTGGAGAAGCCCCATTTGAGGTTGGATTTGTCCTCACCTACAATGGAGGATTGTTCTAAAATGCCACAACCTTTTATAGACAAAATCACAGTGGCATTTGCTAAAATTGTGGCAGATCCAGCCTCAGTTATGCTGGCCGATAACCTTGAGAAGACAGAGAGGAAAACCAACCTTTTAATTTTTCTTCCATTTCAGTACAAACCATGGAGAAGGTTCTCAGAAAAACATGACCCACGTCATGTAACTGAGATACCCTGATGGCTAAAATGATCAAGAACAACATCAGCACCGTTGCACCATTTCTGACACGTTTCACTAATGCCACCTTCCGGCACTGAACTAATCCGGAGGATGTTAAGATGGTGATAGTCACACCCCTGCTAAAAAAAAGGCACGTTTAGACCCAAAAAACGTTAGTAACTATAGACCTATCAACAATGTTCCATTTCTTCTGAAGGTCGTGGATTGGGTAGCTACCATGCAGCTGCAAAAATATCCTGAGGAGGCCAATATCCTTCACCCGAGACAGTCTGGATTCCCAGAACATCATGGCACGGAGAGTGCTTTAGTTGACCTCCAGAGCCAAATGCTGCACTGTATGGACAGGAGCAAGCCTGGCCTGCTGATGTTGCTTAACTTAACAGTGTTTGACCTCCTGGATCATAAGAAATTATTGGCCACTCTATCTTCTGTGGGCCATTGCTCCCCACCAGCTGTGGAGTGGATGAAGTCCTTGTCGAGCAGGATGTCGAGATTCTGCTGGGGCCAGGCATCCTCCACTCAAAGACCATCTAACTGCGGAGTTCCGCAGGGTGCATGTCTGTCCCCGGCACTCTAACATTTCTTTGCGCCCTTGGTTTAATATTCTGGACGAAGTTGGGGCCAGATTTACAAACTATGCCAATGATACCCAGTTGTTAATAGGAATGAGTGGAGACTACGCTGAAGATAGAAGAAAAATCCAGAGCATCTATCAAATATTGAAAAGCTGGATGACAGCCAACTGGCTTTGTCTCAACAGTGCTAAGACTGAATTACTGGTCTTTGGATCCCTCCAAGCTAGCACGAAACTGGGTCCTGAACACTCAGAATTCCTTACTGATGGCTACTGTATTAGGATCATAGACAAAGTTAAAACCTTGGGAGTGATTGTCGATCAGTCTCTAGGAGCAGAAGCCCATGTGGACAATGTTACCAAGAAATCCCAATATCACCTAAGGTTACTTAGACTGGTAAAACCCTATGCCACCAGTAGGAACTGCAACACCATGGTTAGAGCAATTGTAATGCCCTGCATACATTATTGAAACACACTTTTAGGTAGAGCAAGTAAGGATTGCAGTAAGGACTGCATACGAAAGCTTCAAACCTTTCAAAATTATGCGGTTCGCATTATCATAGATGTTTCCAAAGGGGTCATATAACTCCAGCTAGAAGAGAACTCCCTTGGTTTCACATTGCGTCCAGGATCACTTTTAAAATCCTTACTTTGATGCATAAACGCCTATTCGGCCAAGCACCAAGTTACTTAAAAGACAGCCTTACCCAGAAAACACAGGGAAGATCCACAAGATCTAGCAATACCTACCGTCCCATCTGTCCTAAGGTCAAAACGTGATAATGGTCGGTCATTCCCGGTTATAACCACACTTGCCTGGAATATTCTCCCAGTTGTGATGCGTACAGAGAAAAGTCTCCCCATTTTCCATAAACGGCTTAACACGCTACCATTCAATTAGAACTCCTGTTGACCAATGATTAAGAACTCAGCCCTGTTTGATTCATAGCTGTTTTTTTCCCCTCTGCCATCTGTCCGTGTTGTCAGTTGTTTTCGGTCTTTGTGTTCCATGTGCCCCCTGATGCCTGCGGGCTGAGGCGCGTTTTAAGCACTAAACATAAACAAAAAGGTATGATTTGCCATTTTGATTAACTCTCACTCTTGCTTGTTGTTACTCCACAGGTAAATAATACAAATCGAGTAGCCCAGTAGGGATACCAAGATGCAATAGGCAGTTCTGAAGTTTGTTTCTGGGTACGCTACGACATGCTACCAAAAGGTAAATACAGCACTTGTTAACATGTACATATTTCTGGGTAATTAGCATTAGTTTAAGCACCTGCTTGGTGCAACTAACTCCCTTTTGAAAACTTGCCTGCCATAGGTTTATAATGTCCTTCTCCTCTACCTATTTTTCCAATCTATTGTTGGAGCTTTCCATAGATGTTTCCCTTATAATCTAATAGGAAAATTGCTCGAGAATAACTTGGATCAGTCCCTTTTTCTTTTTTTTAAAAAAGTAGAGGGCCCAGAAAGTGTTATAACGTTTTAGAAAGTTGTGAGACAGGATTGGCTGTTATGACACTTTCCAGGGATCAGTGTAGAAATGCTGTTTGTATCACTTCCTATTTTGCAGGTACTATGCAGTGCACAGCTGATGTGTCTCGAAGTGGACGTCCTGGGCCTTAGGCATGGGATACACGCACTGCAGAAATGCAGGCATTTGTATCCTGGGAGTCTGATGTTTTGTACTATTAACTCTCATGATACCTCACTATTGACTATGCGGCTTAGAGATGAGAGTTGTAGTCCGAAAAAATCTTGCAAGCCAAAGGTTGAGATCCCTTAGCCAGTGTAACAATATGTACATGATGCTATACCACATTAAAAGGAATAAGAAAGCCTCAAATGTTTGACTATGTTTTTGATGATTTCAAGTTTGCTGTCCCAATCTACAAGTGCTGCACCTTGGAAAATGTGCCAATCAGACGTACCGTGCTCATTCTGTTTTTCAAAGCAACAGCCGCTGTGTGCCAAGAGCACAAATACTGATAATTATACTTATCTTTTCAATTTGTGTTGTATGTACTCTAATGGAGCAGAAGGGTGAGACTGACACACAGGTGGCAGGGTGATTGCTTTTGACTTGTATTAGTGAAGAAAATAAAGAGAAAACCTAACTTTTTCTATCTCTAAGAGGGGTTTCCCTGCCTCAACTAAATCACTAAGGGTTCAGTCAGAATGTTTGTTTGTTTGTTTGTTTATTTATTTATATGGCGCACCTTACCCAGGGGCACCAGGGCGCAGGCAGAAGATAATTCGAAGCTTACAATGTTGCGGCAATATACACATTGAGGTAATGATAGAGATAACCAAAATTACAGGATAAGAAATGTACAAATCTTCAAACATACAAAGTCAATATCTATGCAGGGGTAAATAAACAAATATACAAATATGTACAGGGCTGTTAGAGGCGGGTACTCCTGAGAAAAGTATTTCGGCTTACAGGATTACAGGAATAGGAGGTATGGAAGTGTATGCAAATCTTCATACAAATAGATCAATATCTATACAGGAGGAAGGTGTACAGATGTGTGCTGTAAGGGCTGTTAGAGGCGAGGGCGAGGTCACGAGCAGGGTATCACTATCTATACCTAGGTATAGAAAGTGCAGCTACAAACAAGGGTTGTTGGAGTTAAGGTGACTGATGAGGTGTTTTCTAAAGTGTAAGTATGGTTGGTCAGCTCTTAGGTTATGTGGCAACGAATTCCAGAGCATGGCAGCTTTCACCGGGAAGCTGTTCCCGCCAATGGTGGAGAGTTTGAATCTGGGAATTATCAGGCGGTTGGAATTGATAGTTCTTGTTTGTCTGATGGAGGACTTTCTCTTTACCTTGTCCATCAGGTAGCTGGGGGCGGCATTGTTGAGGGCTTTATGGGTTAGGGAGGCCAACTTTAATTTGATTTTGTTGTCTGTGGAGAGCCATTTCTGTTGGCGTCTGGTGGTAGAGATATGATCTCTCTTATTAATGCCGAGGGCAGCTCTCAAGGCATTATTTTGCAGGATTTGAAGCCTGTGGATAATGGCTTTGTTAGCGCCACTATAGAGGGCATTACAATAATCGAGCCTAGATAGTATGAGTGCTCTTGCCAGGATCAAGCAACTGTCATTGGAAAGGAATGGTCTGCCTGCCCTTATTAATTTGCAGGTGTACGCAGTGGTAGATGCTAGTGAGTTGACCTGTTTATTGAATGACATAGTGGCATCTAGATAAAAGCCGAGGGTTTTTACTTCCCTGGATACTCTAATGAGATTGCCATCTATGTTGAATTCAGCATATTCAAGGCCTAATTTGTTGATATTGGCGGGGGAACCTAGGATGATGAGCTCTGTCTTGTCATCATTCAGGCATAGACCATGCAATGCCATCCATGCCTGAATGATGAGATATACCCTATTCACCAACTCTCTGTCCTTACTGTGATCCCCTGAAAGTGGGAGGAGAATCTGAGTGTCATCAGCATAGTTAGTGTAGGTGACACCCAGATGGTCCAGATCGTCGAACAGGGGTTTGGTGAAGATGTTATATAGTGTGGGGGAGACGCATGAGCCCTGCGGGACTCCACAAGTAGTAGGAGAGGGGTCTGCTGCTGCTGAAGGGGAGAAGACTCTCATGGTTCTCTCGCTCAGAAAGGACTCAATCCATTTGATAGCTTCTGGGGAGAAGTGAGCGGCTGAGTCAAGGTGTTTGCAGAGGACCTTGTGGTCGACGAGGTCGAAGGCCGTGGAGAGGTCGAGTAAGAGGAGGAGTGCTGTCTTACCCTTGTCCCTAAGATCATCAATTTGGGTTTTCAGATCGATAAGGGCTGTTTCCGTGCCGTGAAGTGGGCGGAAACCTGATTGTCTGGAGCCTAGTAGCTTGTGTAGTTCTAAGTATTTTTGAATCTGGACGTAGGCAACTTTGTCCAAGATTTTCAGTAGGAAGGGTACCGTGGTGATGGGTCGGTAGTTAGTGGGGATGAGGGGATCGAGCGTCTGTTTTTTGAGGAGGGGGAGCACCCAAGATTGTTTTAAGTTGGCGGGGATGCTGCCTGAGGAGAAAGAGGCGTTTATGAGTTTAGAGATAAAGGGCGACAGGTCTCTGGCTGCGTCCTTTATTATGTGCGCGGGGCAGATATCGCCTTTACAGTTTGATGGTTTAAGGGAAAGGATGATTTTCTCAACCTCCAGGGTGGTGGTTTTAGAAAAGGTGAATGAGTTGATGTGTGTACTTGGTGTGGCAGTGGGCGGAGTTATGGGAGGGTTAGTGAGGTTTAGTGAGTCTTTTTTTAGTTGAATTTTGTTTTGTAGGGTGTTTATTTTATTTGCTAGTGCTTGTTGTATGTCTGTGCACCAAGTCTGGTTCTTAGTGCAGGTGTCGGGTGTAGCAATGGGTGACTCAAGTTCCTTCAGTATGGAAAAGAGCTCCTTCATACTTGAATTGGAGTTGGCAATGCGGATGTTATAGGAGTTCCGTTTGGCTAAACAGATTTCAGCTTTGTAATGACGAGAAATCGTGTCAAGGATGGCTTACCTTTCACTGGAGGGGCATAGTTTCCAATCAGCTTCACATTTTCGCTTTTTTAGGCGGAGGGCTTTGAGTTCGGGTGTATACCATTTGTTTAAATGGGTTTTTGGCTTGCTGGTGCGGAGTTTGAGCGGGGCAATTTTGTCCATGGTAGATAGCATGATTTTATTGTATTCGTGAACTAGTGTAGTGGGATCTAGATTGTCTGGTAATGCGTTTAAGGTTGGAAGGATAGCTGGGATGATTTTTTCTATTGAGATATTTTTCTTGTTTCTTGTGAGGCAGGGTGGTGCCAGTGACACGGTTGTGGTAGTTGATCTAGAGGTCAGTAGGTTGAAGGAGACCAGCGAGTGGTCGGTCCAGGGTAGTGGTGTGGTGGCGGTGATGACCGCTGAGCAACTGGCATCAGCAACCCAGTCTAGGGTTCTACCCTTCAGGTGGGTGGGTAGGTTGACTTTTTGAGAGAGTCCGAGTGAGGATATCGTATTGGCTATGATAGATGCATGTGAGTCTGCTGGGTCGTTGAACCCTAGGTTGAGGTCCCCTAGTAGCAGTAGTTTTGAGGTGGTTTTCACATTGTTAGAGATTAGGTTATGTAAATCTTCCTCAAATGTTCCAAGTGGACCTGGTGGTCTGTAAATCAGGTGGATAGTGAGGGATTGGGTGTGATTTATGGGGAGTTTGGCAGTGAGGGATTCACACGACTGCAGAGTTTGAGTCGGGGCTAGTCTGAGAGCTAAACTTGCTTTGGATATGATGGCGATGCCACCGCCCCGGTTACCTACCCGGTCCTGCCTAGATATAAGGTAGCCGTCTGGGATGGCCAGCATTAGAGATGGGCCTGCTGCATTGTGGAGCCACGGTTCGGTTAGGGCAATAAAGTCTAATTTCTCTGTGATAATTAGGTCTGCTATATCGAGGGCATGTGCGACCAATGATCTGGTATTGAGGAGAGCTCCTTTGTAGGAGTGTACATTAGTTTTTACCGAGATGTTTGTATGGGTGATAGGTTTGGACTTAGTTGTGGGTATAGTGGTGCCTTTGGTGGACCTTTTAGCTTCGCATTTGGAGTCAGACAGGGATCTTCGGGGCGGCTCATAAAGTTTAGAGAGTCTGGCGCGAAGTTTGTTGTTTCTTTCGGTGGTAGGACAGGGAAGGGAGGCAAGGGTTTTGGGTCCTGACTTGCAATAATATCTTGGGTAGGAAGGGTCAGGATAGTATCTAGTTGTGTGGGAGTTGTAGGTGAGATTGGAGCCTGGCTGGGGAGGGGGGGCTCCTGACTCAGTCTCCTGGATAGGAGTGTCTGGGGATACGGGCGTGGCCATTGCACAGAAGATGAGTAAAATAGTTAGCATTTTCTACAGTACTGCGCTGGCATTGTGTGGGGGTGGTAGTAGATTCAAATGGCACAATTGGCAATAATGCAGTGGGGTATCACCTAGATTCAAATAACACAATAGGCAATAATGCAGTGGGGTATCACCTAGATTCAAATGACACAATTGGCAATAATACAGTGGGGTGTCACCTAGATTCAGGTAACACAATTGGCAATAATGCAGTGGGGTGTCACCTAGATTGAAATAACACAATTGGCTAGATTCAAATGACGCAATTGGCTAGATTCAAATGACGCAATTGGCAATAATGCAGTGGGGTGTCACCTAGATTCAAATAACACAATTGACTAGATTCAAATGACGCAATTGGCAATAATGCAGTGGGGTGTCACCTAGATTCAAATAACACAATTGGCTAGATTCAAATGACGCAATAGGCAATAATGTAGTGGGGTATCACCTAGATTCAAATGACACAATTGGCAATAATACAGTGGGGTGTCACCTAGATTCAGGTAACACAATTGGCAAGAATGTACGTGTAAATCAATAGTCCACAACCCTACTTCTGTCCCTTACACTTAAAACTAAACTAGAGATAAAGTAGACCTTCTTGATCCAGACAAATGGCTCCCTTCTTCTGGACTGGGGATAAATGTTCACTTCCAGGCTTCTTCTTAGGGGTCATACTTGTCCTTCAACATATATAAAAGACAAAGTTCCAGCAATTCTCTCTGTCAAGCATACTGCTCATCTTTTAACACTTTGCATCTTTTCAGCTTTGGTTACCAGGAGAATTACTCCCTTCTCCTAGTATCTGGATTTTACAGTTCAACACAACAAGGGGGAATGACATCTTTCCCCTGGCCTTTGTTACCAGAAGAATGACTCCCTCCTCCTGGTATCTTCACTTCAGAGTTCGCTACAACCAGGGGGAATGACACCCTTCCCCTGGCCTCTCTTTCACTTTAGTTTCACAGTTCAGCACTTTCAATCTTTCACTTTCAGGGTCCCAGCCCCAGGCTTTCCCAGTCTCCAGACTTGGTCACTCCCCTGACAAGTGCTGCCACAAGGATGATGATTTATACTCCTCTTCTCTTGTGTGAGCGGGTCCCAGACCCGTATTTCTTTACTGCTTTGATTTGGCAGACCTGGTTCACTCTCCTGCCAGGTACTGCAACGAAGATGACTTGTAGGGATCTTCTTTTGTGGGTACGGGTCCCAAACCAGTATTTCTCTTCTTTGTATGTGGGTACTTGGAGCCCTTTCCTCCTAAGTACGGCCACGAGGAAGATTTGTGTTTTCTTTTTCCTGGGTCCTCAACCCTTCCCTGGTGGTCAGTAGCTTTACTCTACCACCAGCCACAGGGAGATTGCCTCGAATCTTGACAATTACCTCTTCATGGTCCCAGACCCTGTTTGCCCCTTCTCTGGGTTTTTGTGTGTAACTTTCAAAACTTCTTGTTGGGTCCCAGACTCTCCTTGGCTTCTTCCTAGGCCTCACAACCCTTTCAGTGTATGAATTAGGCCCCACTCCCAACCTCCAAGCTGGTCGGACCGTCAGCCTAGTTACATTTAGTGACTCCTGCACAAGGCTATGGCTCTTCTGGGGACTGGAGTTGGCTGTCCATTGCTCCTCCGTGATCGTTAACTTACAGCGTCTGCTTCTGTAACCTGTGACTACAAGGAATGTAAGTATAATATGATATATTTTATTAATATCGCGCCCATACACAAGTGTTTCAGGGAGACAAAAACAATGATGTTGCTAGGCCCAGTGACATTGAGAACGCGCAAGTGCAGGAGAGTGGGAAAGGGAAAGTGCAAGGGCAGGGTGAAGTGGAAAGTGCTGAACACATGATCTAAACAGCAACAGATAGTGCGGCCAACTGGTGGCAAGTGCAATAATAAGGTGCAGACTAACAGTGACTAATAAGTGCAGGAAAGGGACTGTATGGTTGCAGATACAGACTCAAGTGCAGGGGTTGCCAGGAGGCAATGTGGGTATGCAGCTGGGTGGGCAAGGATCAGGGCCAGAGGGTAGCCAAGTGCCCAGTGCAGAAACAGACAGAGATCAGCAGGGGAGAGGAAGAGAGAAGGCAGAAGGAAAGAGGAAGATCTTGAGGTGCTTCCGGAAACAAAGATGGTTCTCCTCAAGTTTCAGAGAGGCAGGGAAGCTGTTCCTGAGGGAGGCCCCCACCGAGGAAAGATCTACCTCCAACTCGCTGCTTGGAGAAGCTTGACGCCAGGGGAGTTGGAGATAGAGGAGCGAAGAGCACGAGTAGGAAGGTATTTCCAAAGGGAGAGTTGAAGGTATTGCGGACCCAGGCTCCAGAAGGCCTTGTGGACAATGCAAAGGGTCTTGAACTTAATCCTTGCAGCCAATGGGGCCCAATGAAGAGATTTTAGGGCTGGAGAGATACGATCCCAGGGCTTGAGGCCAAGGACAAGTCTTGCAGTCCTGTTCTGGGTGAGTTGCAGAGGGCGGAGAGTAGTAGAAGGCAGATTTAAAAAGAGGCTGTTGCAGTAGTCCAGCCTGGAGAGAACCAGAGTTCTAGAGACAGTGAGCTTCTAAGATGGTGTGGGGGGGGGAGAGTATGGCCTATTCCAAGTATGGCTCTTGGACCCCGCAGTCACCTTCTTACAGAGCCTTTACCTTTGCCTAGCCTCATGGTCAAAAGACCGACTAACGTCTGGTCCCGGATAGCCGCCGTTCTGCAACTCACCGGCTTCTTCTGCTCTACGGTCTCTGCCATCCCTCTGCTCCTATGGCTCACAGCTTCCCTGCCTGCTGTTGTTTAGGGGCTGGCTTGACAACATAGTAGGTCCTTCTTTCGTTTTTGTCATAAGGGGACATAGAAGACTAGACTGTTCATTCAAGTTCTCAGCATTGCTCTTCCTTGTTCCGCACCTCCTCCTTGTACCAGTATTTGTTAAGTAGGTCTGCCTTAGGCAGTCCCTGCTCTTCCTCGTCTCAGTAGTTATTACGTTTTCGGACTTACAAACATACATAGAAGTATGGGATAGGGAGATGGGTAAAATGAGATGGGAAGGTGTACAAGGTGTGGGTGGAGTGTTTCATTCCACGTTCTCCTGAGATGTACTCCTTTGTCCCCAGAGGGGAAGTCTCTCCCCACCTCTTGCTGAATATCACCCTCAGAGGGACAATCAGGTAGAAACCTCACAACCCTGGCCTCATGGGAAGGGGCTCCCCCTCGGGTAGAAGCGACGACATCTCAGGATTCGTCACAGTATATAGAAACAAATACCGTAGGGGCACCCACTCAGAAAAAACTGCTGTTGTCTATAATTTAACTACTAGTGACTTGGTGGTTATTAACTTTTCTACTTGTAATGGCACCGGGGGGGAGCCTCTCCTTGTGAGGCTAGGGAGGTGAGCCTGTTACGCAATACCCTCCCTAGGGGTAGAGGCAAGTGGAACCTCACCAGGAGACAAGGATTCCCATTTCCAATGAGGTATTCCCTTCCCACCTCACTCAACAACCCACCACTGTACAAGAAAAAAACATGTTCATTTGCTAGTGTGATGTAGCTGAAGACAAGTACTTGCCGGGTACTGAGACGAAGAAGACTCGCGGAATTATAAAGAACAAGTGCCTCTAAGGTACTTGGATGAAGAAACCCAAAGGAGTTATAACGAGTATGACTAGGACAGTGAGAAAGGACTTCCAAAGAATGCTGGGGAAGCCCTAGAGCAGCGTCATAAAAGTAGGAGGAGAGAAAGATATCGGAGAAGGAAAAACCCTGGAGTTTCAAACTAGTTGGAGCGGGGAAGCTGTTAAACACGGGGAAAGACTGCCTCAGAACCCTGGAAGGAGCAGTGAAGAGTCGGCAAACAGGTCCACCAGCCCGAGAGGTGGCAGAGCGAGGACCTATCAAGCCAACGGTAGTCCCAAGGGCGAACACACAGAAGTAAGTAGCGGCAAGCTTGGGGAAAGCAAAGACATCCCAACCCCAGCCGATACTGCTGAAAAGAAGGCATACCAGATAGAAGCAGAGAGAGTAGAAGCTTGAAGGACCAGAGCTGTCCTGCTAGTGGAATCAGCAAAGGAGGAAGAAGCTAACCTGGTGACGCGGCCCCATTGCAACTCTGGTAACTGGGAGAGCGGGAGACCCGGGGCGAGAGGCATTCACATTCAAGAAGAAAGTAATATTGGGACCCTCTACAAGAATAAATATAAGAAATGGATAATCCCCTTAGTCTCAGTAAGAGAGACTTCGTTGATGAATGGTGTTATAGGAACAAATATAACGATTTGTCCGCATATCATACTCGTTCCAGTGAGAGAGTGAAAAGTCAAAAGACAGTGTATTATTACTGGGCTCAGCATACTTGTCCCAGTGAGAGACAAAACCGTAAATAGAGTGAAAATCTTTACTGGGTTCATCATTCTAGTCCCAGTGAAGGACCAAGTAATAATAAGAGTAAAAATAGTCACTGGCCACATCATACTCCATCCAGTGAAAAGCCAAGTGATCTGAGGATTAAGCCTGGTATTAAAGAGAAGGTCCTTTATCATTCCCAATGCATACGTTTGGAGGCAGAGAGTGAGAAAGACTTAACTTCACATGAGAGGGACAGAGTTAAATAACCGAGAGGTATCAGAGCATTCATACAGAGGAACTTGAAAAGCCAAGAGAAAAGAAACCAAGGCACATGGAAGAGTCCCTTAAGTGAATTGATCAAACTGACATGAAAGATAGCCAAGAATGATCTGAAGATTCCATTTTGAAAGAGACTGGCTGAGAAAGCATCCCAAAAGAAGGCGTCCTTGTTCTGGACTTTAGCCATTTAGTATTAGTAGTAGGGCCAGTAAAGACTAGTTTTGGACAGAAGACAGCAAATGCCTTACATTTCACAACTGATGAATAGCATCCTAGTTAGTTGTGTTACGCAGGAAAACCCATAACTTAGGAAAAGTTGGGCCTTATCATTTTAAATAAGTTCATCAAGAATGGCAACTTCTAGTCTGTCTCGGCCTTCTGACCCTCCACAGCACTTGGAAATAAAATACTGTAGGGGCACCTGCTCAGAAAAACACACATTGTCTATAACTGATTAACTGTGCCTCCTCACCGTTTCTTTTTTATCAAAGTGGTCTATGGGTTCAGCTGCCTCCTACCCCAAAATCTAAGATCCACCACATCAGTGACCATAGCTTCTGGCTGATAAGAGTCGGCAAAAGTCCTTTAGGGACTTGATTGGAAACCATTGGCCACTGCAGTGTCTTTATGGGTGGGGGAGTAATGGTAGCAATGGTAATGATTGCATTTATGGGGCTCCACAGGGAAGGTGCTAGCTTGATAGCATCCCACTACAGAGGGAAAGGGCAACGTCTATGTTGCTTTGCCCACAATTATCCACTAACTAAATTGATAGCATGGGGACAGATTAACATCAGGTATGAATGTGCTGCTTTACTGTAAGAGTAGCCAAAGGACCAGAGACAAGAGAATTCACGTGTGGGGTGCATGGAAGCAGCACATGACACATGACACATAATAACAAGACACAAACTGTGTGGCAGCTCCTCAGCCACGCTGTAGTTTAATAATGCACAAGAACTCTGCTGAATGTGTTGCTGTAAAGGGGAATTTGGGGAGTGTACGGTAACTTGGAGTGCTGGAGAAATTGCGTTGTAATTTGTACAGGTACTGCTGTATACAGTGCTTGTCATCGATATTTGAAATATTGTCTGACACATGATGCACACTTTGACCCGATATCGGACCCTTTATCTTGGTAAGTGTGTGCAGTATACCAATGGTAGAAACATAACTGTATGTGCGAGTCTCTGTACAGAATTTATAAAAAAACATGAAAAATTAACCAAACAATAATATGTACCAAAAGAAATAATGGGCTAAATAAAAACAGTAAACGAGTAAAAAAGCAGGTGATACTTTAAAACACAACATACTCTTAGTTGTCAATCATTAAAAAGGTATGAAATGCGCTATTTACTGAAACAAATTAAAAGGAACAATGGTGTGGGGGATCGAATCCTGCGAACCAGTTAATTTAGAAGCCATTCAGGTGATGAGGTGTTTGTTGGCCATGGTTGATGAGGCTCACACCAGGTTCGAATTCTGGTCCCCAATCTATCGCAGGGGCGTGAGGGAGGCTTTCAACATGCAGTCACCGCAGATATAGAGCAACATCTATGTTATTGAGAGGACACCTATGTCGCACTCTACTCAGTCCTCTTGAATGCAAGGAGCTGCCTAGTGTGGATATTTAGAATGTATTTTATTGCTTATAGCGCACATCTCGCTAAAGAGCAGCAGCATGCTTTTCAACAGGATTGTGCAAGAATTGGGCTCGGCATTTAGTTTTCTCCAAGTTTTCTTTTCATTGAAATCTCGATCGACAGCTTAAATTGGACCAGCTGCTACAGAGCAAATATCAATAATGCTACATTGAAATTTCGTTTTCTCAACTCATCAAAACAGAAGATCCCCTTCACCGAAAAGAAAAGGAAGGGAAGGAGAAGGAGGACAAAAAAACCCTCACACAAGTGAGAACGGTGTTGTCACAGTGGGCACCATGCACATTTGTCAGAAGCTCTTTTTCCACTGAGAGCATGCCCTCCAACAGTGCGACAAGGCCAACCCCTCCCGCAAGAGCTCCCTCTGCTACAGTGGTTAAACCAGGGATAGATGTTTCATGAGCTGCAGCCGAAAGTGCATGTGCTCTCTTTCTCGAATAAAGTCTAGCAAGGGGGACCAGGTTTCGGAACATGCTGCCATTCGATCTCTTAAGAGTGCTGATAATTTCTCCATTGCTATCATTTTCCCTATTTTCACTCACCAGTAAAATATGCATGGACCTTCTGAGGTCTACCAGAAACGAGCATGTTTTTTTCTTGCAGCCATCAGCAGGTGTGATACCAGGTTTCCTCTAGGGCCCAACTTTGGGACAGTGCCGCCTTCGGGGATATTCCCCCCCCCCATGAGCAGGGCCAGCAGGCACATTGGGAGTAGACTGCCCGTGATATCTTTAATTTTAGAGCGGATCTCCTGCCAATAGGTCTGCATAATCAGGCAGTGGCACCAGATGTGAGCTAAATCCCCTAACTGACCGCATCCAAGCCAGCAGCAGTCTGAGTAGTCTGGGCGGATCGCATGTAGCCTCTGGTGGGCGGGGGGGTCATGTGCCACCGGACACAGTTTGAGGGCACCCTCTTTGATCAGGATGCAACGATAGCTCCTATGCGACCGGGACGGATTTTTTGCAATGATTCCTCTTGAATGTCTAAGCCTAATGCCCTCTCCCAGTGCATCATGTAAGGAAGCTTTTCCCCCAGAGAAGCGTCCTACAGCAAGCAAGTGAAAACATTCAGTGACTCTCTCGTACCCAGAGTTCTATACCCGTAGGGGGGCGGCAGCTAGCCCGTTTGACTTGACTGTTGCTGACCCAGTACCGTAATTGTGTATAGCAAAAATGCTCTGTCTCAGTCATAGTAAATTTCTCCTTGCATTCTACGAATGTGAGTGGGGCCCTGTCTTTGTACAGATCCCTTACTCTGAGAGTCTGCTGGTTTCCCAATGCACAAAGGCCCTGTTGCCCATGCTGTGAGAGAATGCAGTATTATGAGTCAGATGAGAAATGGGGGCCAGCCCGGACCTAAATCCCCACTGAGTACATGCCTTTTCCCAATTTTGTAGCGTGTGCAGGTCGTTGTTGGAAGACCCTGGTGTAAACCTCTTGCATGTCTGGGAAGGAGGTGGGAGGCAAGCTAGCTGGAAGGGCGAGCAAGCTTGCTCTATTCCTTTCCATTTTGGAATCCTCTCTTCCGATGCCCAGTAAAGCGACTGAGAGATCTGCGCTGCCCAAAAGTATCTGTGTATAGATGGGACACAGAGCCCTCTCATACCCATGGAGCGAAGGAGAAGCTTGCGAGGAATTCTAGGGGGTCTGTGGTGCCAAACGAACTGCCCCAATGCCTTCTGAAGACAAGCAGGTCATGCTCTAGGATAAGGATTGGTAGTGCTTGGAAGATAGAGAAGCTTTGGGAGCAAGGTCATTTTGTTTGCACTGATCCGACCCAGCCACAAAATATCTTTCATATCCCAGCGCTGCAGCATATCTTTGGCCTCTTTCCACATGGTAGGGATGTTAGCCTTCAGAAGGGAATTGTAATTCAATGTGAGGTGAACTCCCAGAGACTCTCGCGGTCAGCACACTGAAAGGGAAAGGTAGTTTTCAGTGCATTCAAGACTTCAGAGGGCTCTGTAATGGTCAACCCAATGGATTTCCCCTGGTTAATGCAAACCCTGACACTGAGCCGAATTGTTCTAGCAGGTCAAGTAGCGCCTCTAGGGAGGATAAAGGGTCTTGGAGAAAGCATAGGACGTCATCAGCATATAAGGCCACCTTGTGGGTGGTGCCTACATGGGTAAACCCCACAATGAAGGGATGGAACAAGTTACTTACCTGTAACTGTTGTTCTCCAGCATGGGTCTGGATGGATTCACATGCTCATGAATATTCCCCGTCGTCAGGCCGGGAATCCTCGGTATAGAAAAAAAAAATCAGTATCAGTTTCAAATACATAGCAGTAAACACATGCACAACCACGGGAGGTGGCAACAGGCTCAACATTAAGCAATACAACAACTCAACATTAAGCAACTCTTACCTCCTCACCAGGCTCACCTTAGGCGAACAGGTTGCGCAGCACTGCTTGGCCGACCCTGGACTCCTCCCTGGAGTCCCGATCGACGCAGTAGAATCTTGTGAAGGTGTGCGTCGACCTCCACCTCGCAGCCCTGCAGAAGTCCAGCAGGGGCACGCCAGACAGAACGCCGTGGTAGCAGCGATCGCTCTGGTCGAATGGGCTCTCGGACGGCCGGGCAGCAGTCGGTTTGCCAACCGGTGACAGTGCATAATGCAGCCGGAGAGCCATCTGGAAATGGAAGTCTTCAAGAGAGCCTTCCCTTGATTCACAGTCCCAAAGTTCACAAACAGCTGTGACGTCTTCCGAAAACTCTTTGTGCGGTCCACGTAGAACTTCAGCGCTCTAGCTACATCCAGCGAGTGCAAAGTCCTCTCAGCCTGCGACAAAGGCGACGGGAAGAAAACTGGAAACACCAAGGGCTCGTTGAGGTGTAAGTCAGACGGCACCTTGGGCATAAAGGATGGGTGTGTCCTCAGCACCAACCTCGTGTCATGAAATGTCAAGTATGGAGGCTTGCAAGATAGGGCCTGGATCTCTCCCACTCGTCGTGCGGAGGTGATGGCCACGAGGAAAGCTGTCTTCCATGACAGGAACTTCAAAGGCGCTGAATGCATAGGCTTGAATGGGGCCCCCATGAGCTTGGTCAGCACCACATTAAGCTCCCACGCCGGGGCAGGAGCCTTCACCGGCGGGAATGATCGGAATAGTCCCTTCATGAATTCTTTCACCAGGCGATGAGACCACAAGGACGCCCGTCCCGTCGTCCTGGTATATCGGGAGATTGCAGCCAGATGTATTTTGATGGAGGCGTGAGCCAGTCCAGCTTTGGCCAGCGACAGTAGGTACGGCAGAACTTGAGGGGCCGTAATCCGCAGAGGGTTAATCTTCTGTGCATGTCACCAGACAGAGAACCTCTTCCATTTATGTCCGTAGCGCTTGAGAGTTGAGGACGCCCTGGCCTTTGCAAGAACCTTTGCAAGAATCTGCAGTCGGCCGGGATGTCGTACCCTCCAAACTCTAGTGCTACAGGAGCCAGGCCTGCAAGCTCAGCGACTCCGGGTTGTGGTGAAGAATGGCGCCTCCTTCTCTGGAGAGAAGGTCTGCGTCCGTCGGCAGCTTGACTGGTGGGGACGTTGACAAGTCCAGAAGGTCCGGGAACCAGATCTGTCTCGGCCACGCTGGTGTGACGAGGATCATCCTGCACCAGCAACGGCAGCGGAGGGAACACATAAAGAAATAGGCCGTCCCAGGGGAACGAGAAAGCATCGCCCATGCTCTTCGGCTGGGGGAACCTGCTGGCGAACCTCCGGCACTTGGAATTCGTCGCCGTCGCGAAGAGATCTATTTGGGGTTCGCCCCATCGTCTGAAGAGTCGATACACTTGATCCTGGCGTAGTTCCCACTTGTGGCACGAGCGCAGCTCCCTGCTGAGTGAGTCGGCGATCGTGTTTTTTATTCCTGCCAGATGAAGAGGCACCAGAAACATCCCTTGGGCGACGGCCCAATGCCACAGATCCTGGGCTTCCTTGGATAGGGCTGGGGACCTGGTTCCGCCCTGCTTCCGGATGTAGAACATCGTGGTGGTGTTGTCGGTGAAGATCCTCCCCACCTTGCCCTTGAGGGACGGAAGAAAAGACCTGAGGGCCCAGAACACCGCGCGGAGCTCCAAGATGTTGATGTGGAGAGACTTCTCCTCCGGGAGCCAAAGGCCTCTCGCGTGAAGATATCCGGAGTGTGCTCCCCAACCTTCCAGGGAGGCGTCCGTCGTCACCGTCACCTGATGAGCTGGGGTCTGAAAGTCTGTGCCCGCCGACAGATGGGAGCGGGTACCCCACCACCGGATCGCCTGACGGAACGTCTCGTTGAGAGGGATCCTGTCCTCGAAGCTGCCTGTCGACTGGATCCAGCGGGCATCGAGGAACTCCTGTAAGGGTCTCATCCGAAGCCTGCAAAGGCGCACCAGATAAATGCAGGAGGACATCATCCCAAGGAGGGACTTAATAGATCTTACCCTGGCCATGTCCGTGGCCAGCAGACGCTGCACCTTGCCCAGAATGGTCCTGGTCCTTTCCTCCGACGGCAAGGCCAGCCACGCCACTGTATCGAGCTTGACTCCCAGAAACAGGGCGACTTCCGACAGAACCAGGTGGGATTTTGGAAAGTTGATGGAGAATCCCAGGTCCGTGAGCAGCTGGACGGTCTTCGCAGTGTGCTCCACGGCGAGCTCCCTTGTCCTTGCCCGGATGAGCCAGTCGTCCAGGTAGGGGTAGACGTGGATCCCCTGTAGGCGCAGCCGCGCCGCCACCGGTGCGAGGCACTTGGTGAACACCCTGGGTGCCAACTTCAATCCGAACGGGAGGGCCTTGAACTGGTAGTGCCGCCCTTGGACCACGAACCTGAGGAACTTTCGGTGTCTTTTTAGAATGGGGATGTGGAAGTACGCATCCTCCAAGTCCAACGACGACAGGAAATCGCCCTCCTCCAGCTGTCCCAGCACATGCTGGAGGGTGACCATACGGAACTTCTATGCCTTGATGTACTTGTTCAGTCGTCGTAGGTCCAGGATGGGGCGCCATCCTCCTGTCTTCTTTTTTACGAGGAAGTACCTTCAGTAAACTCCGGTGCCCCGAAGCCTCTTAGGGATGAGCTCGATGGCGCCCTTCTTGAGCATCGCCCTTACTTCCAACAGTAGTTGAGGGACGTGATTTTCCTTCCTGGCCACGGGTGGAAGGCGAGGGCACTTCTTCTGAAACTCGAGGGCGTGCCATTGGGCCAGGGCGTCCAGCACCCAACGGTCGGTGGAGATGGACTCCCACACGCTGACGAACCTCGTCAGCCGGCCTCCCACCGGGGTGCTTCGGCGGGGGCCCGACCCCACCATCGGTTCAATCTTGTTTGGAGGCCGCCTTGCCTCCTTGACCTCCTTGTCGACGACGACGGGCACCACCTGACTTGCCGCGTCCCCTGTACGCTTCCTGGGACGAAGATCTTGCCGCTTGGCGGTAAGTGGAGGAGCCAATGCCGGATCCCTTGGAGGCACCTTGTCTGCCTCCAGAGATCCGAAAGGACGGCCGTCGTTGTTGGAGCACTCCCAGTGCCCGGGCAGTCTCTGTGTCTGTCTTGATGGCCTGAAGGGACTCATCAACCGCCTTCCCAAACAGGTTGTTCCCGTCGAAGGGCATGTCCAAAACCTTGGTTTGTACGTCCTGGTGGAAATCCGTGGCCTTGAGCCATCCTCGTCGTCTCAAGCAAACGCTGTTGCCCAACTGAAGGAAACCGGTGTCGGCGATGTCCGTTGCCACCGTGATGGCGTGGTCCGAAGCAATCTCCCCCTCCTGTAGGATTTCAAGGGCCTCAGCCCTTTTGGCGTCCGGAAGGATGTCTAACAGAGGGGCGATTTTGAACCACAACTCCCTGTCGTAGCGAGCTACGATAGCCAGGGCATTGGCCGCCTTGATAGTCGTCGCTGCGGATGAGATGATCCGTCGTCCCATCGTGTCCAACTTCCTGCCCTGGCCGTCCGGCGGGGAAGTTGATGTCGAGGCCGATGCCCCCCCAGCTTTCTTCTTTGCCGCCGCCGAGATGACCGAATCCGGGGTAGGTTGTGCCCGAAGGCACAAGGGCGCAGCGTCGGGGACCCGGTACTTCTTCTCGTACCGGACCCTCTTTGCCCGCGCCGTGGCAGGGTTCTTGAGGAGGGCGAGCCCCTCATCCCAGATGTCATCAAGAAGCGGTACGGCGAGGACCGTCTTCCTTTTAGCCTTGCGCCGTTGGTAAAGGAACCCTTCTTTCTTCTTTTCTTCTGGGCAGAGCTGAAAAAGCTCGGATGCCCTGGAAATCATGACATGAAAGGATCCAATCTCATCGGGCGGGGACGCCCGAGCAGGGGGCGATGGGGGACATGCATCCGTCGTGATCTGTACCTGTCGTAGCCATGTCTGTGCCTGTATCATCCCCATGGGTAGTAGACCAGGGGGAAGGCAGAGCAGGCCGCAGAGGTGGGGGAGGTGGCTTAGGATGCGTCCTCCTCCTCGTATGCGGTGACTCTCTGAAGGTCCTGGCTCCGGTTCCCCCGTCGGGTCTGGCTCAGGTACCTCCGTCGGGGGAAGGGGCAACCTTGTCCTTATCTCCGAGCATAAGGACTGAATCGCTGACAAAATGGCCGCCGAGGTGTCCTGCGGCGCAGGAAACGACGGGCGCGAGGGCTCTTGAGGAGCCTTGTCGGTGACACCGTCGTTCTCGTCGGGATCCCTCCTGATGGGCTGGGCCTCTTCCACGACTTCGATGAGCTCTTCTTCAGAGGTCATGTCCGTATCCACGATGGCCACCAGCCCCTCCCCCACCTTTTCCAGCGAGGACTTCGTGGGGGTCTTCTCAATGGGCCTGAAAGACGACTCCCTCCACGGTGGCAGGGAGACTCTGGGTCCTGAGGGCGCCTCCACTGGTGTAGCCTCCACAGGCTGAGCCAGGGCCGCGGCGACATCCTCAATCGAGGTCTTAGCAGGGTGAATTAAGGCCATTGTCACCTTCTGGACGCCTAGGGCCAACACCTTAGGGGGGGAGGGTCCGAGCCTCGCTCCCCCTCTGCCAGAATCTTCGAGATCGACCAGGGCCTCTCCAGAAGCTTCGCCGGGTTCTCGGACTTCCTCCTACCCGAGCCAGAGCGTTGGCTCGTGGTTGATGGCGCCGGCGAGGATGAGCCCTGCCTGGCAGCCAAGGAGCCGACCGTTCGGCGCTCCCGGTGCCCGCAGACTTGCGGTGCTTAGCCTTTTGTTGGGCCCCCGTCGCTGGGGAACCCTCACAGGACTTAGAAGACCGCTCGGACTTCTTTTTCTTCTTCTCGCCTGACGGGCTCTTCCCTTCCAACCAGTTGGCGAGACGGAGGTGGCGATCGTTCATGGTCCGCTCAGACATGTTCCCACAAAACGCACAGTCCTTCTCCTTGTGCGTCTTGTCCTCATGGAGACAGTAGAGGCATAACAAATGCTCGTCCTCCTTGAAAACATTCTGAAGCTGGCATCCAGGGCAGGTCCTGAACAGCTTCCCGGGCGTCGAGCTTCCTTTCTCCTGGGCCATGTCCGGGGTAGGCCTCGGAACTTCTGGAATCCTCCAAAAGCGTAACTCGACGAAATCTTCACCCTTTAGGGGCGTAGAAAACTCTGAAATGGATCCCCGTTGATCGGATGTAGAAACGGTGGAGCTTGAGGCTCTATTTAACCGAAAAATGAGAAAAATCTCCTGAAAAAGAGCGAAAACGCAGCAAAAGCTTGAGAGCTACAGCACGAGGACTCCCAATACTTGAACGTGCGGAAAAATCTGAGGATGGCTGCCGGAGGCGGGGCTTAGGGAGAGGGCAGTCATTGGCTGGGGGCAGTATGACCCAGAGACCAGTGATTGGTTACTACTAAGAAAGACAGATCAGAAACGAAACGGATACTGATTTTTTTCTATACCGAGGATTCCCGGCCTGACGGCGGGGAATATTCATGAGCATGTGAATCCATGCCAGACCCCATGCTGGAGAAGAAGGCGAATCCTCTGTGCCAGTTGCTCCATTGCTAGTGCGAATACCAAGGTAGACAATGGACAACCCTGTGAGTTCCCCTGCCCAGGGGGAGTAAGGGGGAACACAGTCTCTTTGGTAGGGATCTGAAAGTTTCGACAGTTTGACAAACCTGGAGAAATTCGGGCCAAACCTGTATGCTTGCAAAAGTAGTGTTAAATAGTCCCAGGACATGGCATCAAAAGCACAGTGTACATCTAGAGAGAGGCGAGACAACCCTCAACCACCTGATGTTGTCATGAGCTCCCTTATTTTTAATAAATCTGGTTTGGTCAATATTTTTACGTGTGGAAGACCCTCACCTAACCTGGAAGCAAGTATTTTACTGTATAGCTTTGCATTGGTCTTGAGGGCTATGGGGCGATAGGAAGAGCAGTCCTCTGGGTCCTTGTCTGGCTTCAATATAACGGTTGTGGCCAGCTCAGCCATGGAGTCGGTCGCTGTGCCGGAGTCCAGGAAACAATTAAAAAGCTTGGTTAAGTGTGGGATCAGGACATTAACAAACATTTTATAAAACTTGTTGGAAAAGCCATCCGGGCCAGGGGCTTTGCCAGCTAGGAGAGAACTAATTGCTCAGGCCACCTCTTGGGTGGTTAGACGCGATTCCAGGAGGTTTTTCATCTCTATTGCAACCTGGGGAAGATTAGATTGAGAGATAAAGTTCCAAGTGAGGGAGCGATCACCCTGATATGCTGCTGAGACCCTATGAAAAAACTCTGCATATTTGCATTTTCCCTGATTCTGCGACCACCCCTTTGCATCGCTGAGAGCGCCTATGAAGTTGCGAGTGGCCGCCTTCCATAATTTGCCAGCCAGAAGCTTGTTTGCCCCGTTACCCTTGCAATAATAATGTCGTTTTGTAAGCATTATGTACTGGACCGCTTTCCCCAAGAGGGGGTTTCTAAGGCCTGTTTAGCTACCCAAAGTGAACACAGAGTCCCCTTCAGTGAGTGCTCTCTCTCTTTATCCCTAGCTTCCCCTTCAAGAAAAGCTTGATGAAGCTTTCTAGCTCTCCCCCAAGCCGTCGACTGTTCTATAATGGTTCCCCCAGATCACGGCTTTGCCAGCATCCCACACTGTTCTAAATTCAAGTTCGCCTGTGTCATTTCCTTGGAAGTAGTTAGTTATGATTTCCAATATGTGGGACTTCAAGGCAACATCTCCTAGAAGAAAGTCATTCACTCTCCAAAGGGGTGTAGCCAGGGGCATGGGTGGGATCAGATCAAGTGTGGGTTTGAGGGGTGAATGGTCAGAGAGGGCCTTCGGCTGTATGTATATTCCAACTACTGTCACAATTAGAGTGATAGCAATGATAAGTAGGTCTAGCCAAGAGAATTCCTTGTGGACGGTTGAGTAAAAAGTATATACTCAATAAGAGTGTTCCCTCAACACAGGCATGGCTTGATAGTTCCTTTCATCATTGGGGCAGGGGCTAGAGATTTGTCCATGTTTGGGTCAATGACAGTTAAAATGTCCTCCAAGGATTACCTCCCTGTCAGCAAACTCTGCTAAAATCCCAGAGAATGTCATCAGAAACCTGTCCTGTTTTTTGTTGGGGACATAGATCAAGGTCAACGTAACCTTGCATTCATGTGGGAGAGCTCTGAGCAGCAAATAGTTCCCTTACCCAACTCTTAGCACATTTAATACTTTCAGGCGTGTACTCTTAGAGACCATGGTGGCAACTCCATGCTTTTTGAGGCCGCTCGATACGAAGTAAGCCCTGGCATATCATTTTTTTTTTTTTTTTACAGAGACACGCTTCATCCACAACTAGCAGATGGATCTCCTGGTGGAAAACAAGAGCTGCATCCAGAGAGGACAGCCTATGCAGAACTTTGTACTTACTCAGTGAATGAATCCCCTGAACATTCAGGGTCACACAGGATAAGTCAGGAGATGCCATCATCTATCCCTTCGGGTAAGACTGAATCTAGAGAGGTATCCAAGATGCATATTGAGCATATACTAGCAGAGGTGCTCACAGGAAGAGCTGAGAGATCCAATCATGTGATAAAAAGTAAAAAACCTGAATAACTTAGTAATCTAAATGCATACAATTTAGAACGCATGAGTGTACAGTAGTAATCGGGCGCTCATCCCTTGTGGCACCCTGTACGTACCCCTTTTCCCCCCCCATCAGATTGTAATGGAATAACCTTGAAACAAAAGCCCCCGAAGAGAGTGAGAACAAAAAGCCATTAGGTGATAAGGCTAAGGATCAGAAGCGATCAACAGATGTATAACAGCCGCCCTTCACCCAGCGGGCCTAGAAGCTTCAGTTCGGGTCATTAGGGAGCGGCCCCATGTCAATCCCAGGAGATGTCTTTGTTGAGTCTTGTCACTGCCTGGGTTTCCTGGATATGTTGTGGGGCACTGGGCCCAGGTAAGCAACCACACCAGTTCCATCACCCGTCGCCTGAGGCTCCAGCGAAGCGTCCATCAGTTCCACCACCTCTTCCTCCGATGGCATAATACTGATTATAATAATCAAACAACTTCTTGAAAGGGATTCTCCAGAGAACAGATTTTGCGTGACTGCAGCCAGGCTGACAACATTTAACTTCTACCGCTTGGCAAGGGTACCTGGTGAAAGGTCCTGAAATAGAGCACAGTCCCCTGAAAGTCCCCTGAAATTCCACTGGCTCTTCATTCCATACCGCTGCCATGATTGCCTCAATTTCTGTTGGAAGAAATGCACTCTTGAGAGCACATCTGCAGCAGATTGAGGTGTTGCTGAGTGGAGGAATATACATGAAGCATTCAGTCCAATGTCAGTTCCGGTGCTCGGGAGGTCTAGCAGTGACCGGAACAGATACTGACATAGTCATACAATTCTTCGCCCTGGGTGTGCAGCAGGACTCCATGCAGGCGAGATGTGTTTGAGGACCCCCTAGTTGGCCCAAACCAGTTCCAGTTGTTGCTCAATGCCCACTACCCGTTTTGCCAGCTCTGCCTGATTGTGGGCTTGTTCACATAATGTGGCTTCCATATCGCTTACACAAGACTCTAAACCAGACAGGTGAGCATTTAAGTCAGCAATAGATTTGGCCAGCGTTTCCTTGGAGGACTTGATTTCAAGTGTTATGTCCTGTTTTAGGGTGGACAGCATGCCAAGGAGATCCTGCTTTATGAGCTAAGAGTTCATGTGGGAGGCCGTGGGAGGACAGGAGTGGACCTCCATTCCAATTGCCTGAGCGTGCTTACCCCTGCTCTCCTGCATGGCCTGAAGAGATTTGATATCTGCCGATTTAGCTTTCGCCCCAGACTTGGGCATTGCACAAAGGGGTAGCAATGTGGCTGTTCAGTATTCGAGGAGTCAGTCTTGGATCAGCACCAAAACATGCCTGTGGCTTCTAGTCAAGAGGGTCCAAGTCGCTAGGTTGACATCCACAGGTAAAATTAAGCTACACTGGGAGGCAAAATCCCAAAGCCAGGCTCAGAAATTAGCCACCAGGAGGCAAGATGACAAATAGGTGATTGTCCAGGCAGGCCCTCAGCCCCAACCTCAACTCACACCAAGAAGAACCCATGAGTGATGTGGCACACGGATACCCACAGAAAGAGCCACACATGGCCACCCCCCTCATCATCAGCACTGATATAGAAGTGCCTGAGGCAAGGCAAGCGTGACTCCAGAACCAGCACGGCGGAAGAGGAGCAGTAAAGGCTACTCGCCCCAATCCAGGGCGTTGTCCGGGCCCCAAGATGACAAGTCCCAGGGCAGAGGGAGGAGGCCCAGAAGGGGTATGGAGGGCAAGTGTGCAGGTTGCTTTTACTGGTGTAAGGTGATGAGCAGACAGCTTCTGCCTCATTGGGGGCCCCCGGCACAGATCAAGTCCACTGATCCTGTGGGGGCCCACCAAGGTCAAACGCTGACATTCCTCTCATCCGGGCCATGAGTAGCCACACAGCGGGGGATGGGTGAGGGAGGCACAGGCGAGGAGCAGACCCACCCGCAGCAGCGGGCACAATCCCTGATATCAAAGCCCCCATGGCTGCTTGGTTGTATGACCCCTGCTGCTCGTACCAGAGCTCCAGTGTCTTAGGGGTCTGGGGTCGGTGCAGCATCCGGTCTGTAGATCTATACCACAGGGGGCCCAGGAAGTTATCGAGCCACAACGTTGCCCACAATGCCCCCCGTCCCCCGCATGGTGTGAAAGGAACCCGCCTCTGGGACCCGCAATGCAGAGCTGCTGGCCTTTTACGGCAGGCCACGGCAATCTCTCACTGGAGCGAGCTCCCAATGGGGAGCCATCTGGACAGCGAAACACACAGTCGATCGTAGAGGGGAAGAGATGATGCCCTTTGATCTGATGGGTGTAAGAATATTTAAAACAGCAGCATAGAAGGGTTTTTGGGGGGTGATTGACAAAGCCTATGGCAGGCACGACTTCAGAGGCTGCCTGGCCACGCCCCCGGGCTTTGCATTTTATACAGTAATGAAGTACTGTTGGTGGAAGGAGAGAGGGATATTTATTCCTCAGGTATGTACATTAACAATAGTGTCTCAAACGGCTATTTGTGATGGACATCAAGGATACAATGAGGCCAACATATTTTTAAAGTATGTGGATGATGTGGCTAGGATGGCGGATAAAAGAAAAGAACAAGTTACTTTCTTACCTGGTAAGGTTCTTTCGATGGGATGTTCCCACGACGTATTCCACATCTATGACAGGTAATCACCACAGCTGTGCTGCTTCGGAAAATGTTCTGCGTCGATACGCTGTCAATACGCTGTCCTCGAGGGCCTCCGTCGATCCGACGTCACCGGATGTTATAAGTAGGACGTACGACGCCCGTAGCCTCAGTTGTAGTTTTTTCCCAGAACGTGTGGCACCAATGTTCTGCCAGTATGACTACAGAAAGCCTTGCGGAAAACGGAAGCTGCAATCGCATAAGAAAATTCTGTAGAGGGGCAGGTTGGGAGGGTTCGATGTGCAATACGTCGTCGGAAGATCCCATCAAAAGAACGTTACCAGGTAAGAAAGTAACTTGTTCTTCGAAGGGATTGGTTCCTCCGACGTATTCCACATCTATGACAGACTCCCAAAGCAGTACCCACGTAAGGAGGTGAGAAAAGAATTCAGAATTTTAGAATGCCCAATTAAATTGCAGAATAGAGGACCGCCTTGCCAAAGGCCAAATCTTGACCATGGATAGAATCCAAGGTGTAGTGTTTGACAAAAGTATCGACAGAGGGCCATGTGGCTGCTTCACAAATGTTACGAATGGGAACACCCCTCTGCAGGGCAGTAGAGGCAGCCACACCCCTATTAGAATGGGCCCGTAAGCCTAGCGGAGGGTCCTTACCCGCCAAGTGGTAACATTCAGAAATTGTCAAGATGATCCATCTAGACAAAGTCTGTTTAGTAACAGCTTGTCCCAAACGCCTTCCAGCATATCCTACAAAGAGCTGATCGTCCACTCTGACCCGGGACATGCGCGAGATCTAGATACTTAAAGCTCTCCTAGCATCCAACCTATGGAGCCTCTCCTCTTCCTTACCAGGATGCGGAGTAGGATAGAACGCCTGAAGAATGACCTTCTGGCTTAAATGAAATTCCGACACAACTTTCGGAAGAAAAGAAGGACGAACCCCAAGGACAATCCTGTCCTTCTGGAACACTGTGAAGGGTGGCTTAACGGAAAGTGCCTGCAACTCAGCCACTCTGCGAGCAGAAATGACCGCAACTAAAAATACAGTTTTCAAGGTCAACAGTCTCAAAGGACAAGAATGTAAAGGCTCGAACGGAGCTCCCATTAGGAATTTTAGAGCCAGGTTCAAATCCCAACCGGGCAACTGGAAAGGTGACGGTGGAAACACATTAGTGAGCCCTTTCAGAAACTGAGAAATCAAAAGGAATTTTAAAATAAGAACACTCCTCAGACGACCGCTTAAATATGGACAGCGCCGCCAGGTAACCTTTAATGGTGCCCACTTGCAGGCCCTTGTGGGCTAACGAAAGCAAAAAAAAAGACAGAACCACAGGAATGGCACATGAAAAAGGATCCACATTCGTAACCCTGCACAAGTCGCAGAACTTTCTCCAACGGCAACGGTACAGGGACTTCGTTGCCTGCCTTCTGGCCGAAAGCAACACCTCCATCACGTTTTCAGGGAGGTCCCAATCCTTATACCTCAACATTTCAGAAGCCAAGCATGAAAGTTGAGGGACTTGACCTCTGGATGGAGAACCCCGACCCCCCTGCCGTGAGAGCAGATCGTCTCAGTAGGGAAGACGACATGGAGGGCAGATGGACATGTCGAGAAGGTCCGGGTACCACATCCTCCTGGCCCATGCCAGAGCAATGAGGATCAGTCGGGAACCGAACCTCCGTAACCTCCACAGCACAAGCAGAATGACAGACTGGAGGAAACGCGTACAGCAGTGGGAAGGACCACTCCACTACGAACGTGTCCCCTAAGGCTCCTCTTGGAGGAAATTTCCGCGAGCAGAATCTTTTGCACTTCCGGTTGACGCTGGTGGCAAAGAGATCCACTTGTGGGGTCCCCCAAAGGGTGAAGATCTCCAGCAGAATCTCCTGAGCTAGCTCCCACTCGTGAGCGACTGTGCTCTGCCTGCTCTGAGAGTCCACCGCCACGTTTTCGTCTCCGGCCAGATGAACTGCCGAGATTGAAATTTCCTGCTGGAAGGCCCAGAACCAGAGCTGCATCGCCTCTCTGCACAGAGGGAGAGACCCTGCCCCACTTTTTGTTGAGGTAGTGCATGGCCACTGTATTGTCCATCAGAAACATGACATTCTTCCCCCGCACAGACAGCAGAAAAGCCTTCAGGACTAGCCTGACGGCCCTCAGCTTCAACAGACTGATATGGAGGCTGGACTCTGACGAAGACCAACGACCGTTGACTGTCAACTCGTTGGCATGAGCTCCCCATCCCGTGAGGGATGCGTCCGTCATGATCGTCACCTCCGGCCAGGGTAGCCAAAATGGAGCCCCCTTCATCAGATTGCCTTCGACGGCCCACCACAGAAGATCCGGGGCAGCACCTGAACGGGTTCTGACATCCTGCCGGAGGACTGTGACCACTGCATCCTGAGAGCCCACTGCAGAGATCTCATCCGCAGCCTGGCCTCTGGCACCAGGAGAATGCAGGATGCCATAAGGCCGAGCAACCTCAAGAACTTGAACACCGGGAGACTCTGGGCACGTTGAAACTTGTTCACCATTTTCAGAATGTGATGAGCCTTCACCTGGGGAGGGCAACACAGCCCCAGGGATGGGTCGAGCACTGCTCCGATGTACTGGAGCCGCTGGGTAGGTGTCAAGTGGGACTTATTTAAGTTGAGGGAGAAGCCCAGCTTGTGAAGGGAGCGGCAGGTGACTGACAGATGATCCAGGACTTGCTCGGGAGAGCGCGCCCTGATCAACCAATCGTCCAGGTAGGGGTAGACGTGAATCCCCCCTTTCCTGAGATATGCTGCCACCACCACCATGAGCTTGGTCATTCCGAACGGCAGGACCCGAAACTGAAAGTGCGAGTCGCCAACTGCGAACCTCAGGTACTTCTTGTGCTTGGGATGAATCGGCACATGAAAGTAAGCATCCTTGAGGTCGAGAGACACCAACCAGTCCTGAAGTTGAAGGGCCTGGAGGACTTGAGAGAGAGTAACCATCTTGAACGTGTCCTTCCTGAGGAGCTTGTTCAAACCACGCAAGTCCATGATGGGTCTCAATCCCCCGTCTTTTTTCGGAATCAAAAAATATGGGGAATACCATCCCTTGTTCCTCTCCTCTACAGGCACCAGTTCTATGGCGCCTTTCTCCAGCAGGGATTTGATTTCCTGCGCAAGGAGCGGATCCAAACTCTTCAAAGAGAGATGCCCTGGTGGGCTGTCGTGAGGCCTCTGCTGGAAAGGAAGACAGTAGCCGTGGGCTATGATCTCCAGAACCCACACATCTGAAGAAATGGCACGCCATTCTACAAGATGCTGCGCCAGCCTTCCCCCAACCCGGCGAACCATGGGACATGGCCTCATGACTGAGCTGAAGCGGCTGCGGCAGTGCCCGAGGGCAAAGAGGCAACTGCTCGAGCAGCCTTGGCACCAACCTCGAGTACCCTGTTTTCCACCTCTGGTACTCCTACGTTGGCCCCTTTGACTGGCCGCACCCCTCGATCTACCAAAAGACGAGTAGTATCGAAAGGAACCTCCCCTCCATTGCTGTCCCCTAGGATGAAACGGCAGAGGTTGGTGGACCGCAGCGCTCAACGACTTTGCTGCAGCCTTTGAGGTCTGCAACCTCTCAAGGCTCTCGTCAGCCTTGCTGCCAAAAAGATGTACACCATCAAAGGGCATGTTGAGAAGCTGGGCTTGTACGTCAGGAGCAAATCCCGACTTCCGCAACCACGCAAATCTGCGCATCACGGTGCTCGCCGCCATGGACTGGCTGGCACAGTCTGCCATGTCCAGACCCGACTGAACGTATTCACACATGGCATCCTTGCCATCTTGAACAAGGGCAAGAAAACCATCCCGTTCCTCCCCTTCGGGAATATGTTCAGCTGCCAAAGACACAATTCCACAGAGTGTGAGTGAAACGTGCTAAGGCACGCACTGAGTTGGCTGCCTGTAAAGCCATACCCCCTGAAGAAAACACTTTCTTCGCCCAGCCATCAAAACGTTTGTCGTCCCTATCAGGAGGGATGCTAGGGTACGACGCCTGCTTTGCCAGGGCCGTAGATGCCTGCACCACCAAACTCTCCGGAGTGGGGTGCGTCATCAAGTAGCAGGGGTCGCTACTGGCTGGACGTTATTTTTTCGGCAACGACTAGCTCACTGCCAGGAGTCTCTCTGGAGCAGTCCAAGCCGCCGCCACCCTTTGCTGTAAAGCCATATGAAATGGCAGCACCGGGTCACTGGGTGGACCTTGGTCAAAGATATCCGTCAGGTCATCCTGCAGAAAATCCACTGGTGGCGCAGACCACCCCAAGTACTCCGTCACCCTCGACATGAGATGCCGGTATGAAGACTCGGCGTACTGAAGGCTCAGGCCTACTGAACTCAACCTCCGGAGAGGTGTCCAGACCACTGGCGTTGTGCAAAGACTGACGCAGGTCTTCCAACTGGCTATGACCAGACAAGAGTTCATCAGGAACCAAACCTTCATCAGACCCTTCATCCACCTCAGAGATGTAATCCAGAGGCTGGAATAAATTCCTGGAAGAAGGCACAGAAAAAGGTTCAAATACAGGCCTCACTGACTTCTTCAGGGCCTTCCTCAGAGTATCCACTGATGCACAGGGTACCTCCGGTAAAGCCTCCACAAAAGGCGTTGAGGGCTTCGACGTAATCGGCATCGAGCGTGGCGCCGATGGCTTCGACACAGGCCTCAAGGGCGGTGCCCCGAGCGTGTCCTTCGACGGCCTCGGCGCCAATGGCGTCGACAACTTCCTCAGAGGCGGAGCCTTGAGAGAGTCCTTCGATGGACATGGCGCCGATGTCTTCTTAGAAGACCTCACAGGTTCCGCCAGTCTCGAGGGCGTCGAGGACCGGGACCTGGAGCGGGCATGGCTAGAGCGATCCAACTTGTCCGATCGGGACCTCAAAGGCTCCCGATGATCGCGCCGACTGCCCGAGCCCGAAGGCGTACGAGCGGTGGCCCTAGCACATTCCCTGCCGGCTTCTTTCAAAGGCGCGGATGGAACGGAGCCCTGCAATTTAAAAATCGCCATCATCTCTACGAAATGCATCTCATTCCGCAGCAGAGGAATGCTTGTTGAGACAAGCAACCCGCCGTCTGGCGGAGTCCTCGGATGAGGGTGGGGAAGGCAACCGGTGATGGCGCTTCGGCGACTGCCTCGAAGAGGCAGAGGAATGGTGAGACCCACTCTGGGACTGAGACCCCCTGGATTTATGCCGACGTCTCAGAGAGTCGTCCCTCGAATCGTCAGACAAGAGCCCAGCAGATTTCAATTTACGGGGTTTGGAAACCCTACCTACAGTCAGCTTCTTCTTCCGCTCCCGCAAGGCCTTCAACATTAACGACTGACAATCGTCACAGTCATCGGTGGCGTGGTCCTCGCCGAGGCACTAGAGGCAGACGCTGTGTGGGTCCGACAGTGACATCTTGGAACCGCAGTCCCGATAATTCTTGAATCCCGACCGTGGGGTAAAAGAAGACGAAGACATGATATCTTTTCACAGAACACCAAGTTCGAAGAACCGATAGAAGTAACAGAAGAACCAAGGCGCGCTGAGATCTCCGATGCGAACACGTTCGCGGAAAAAGCGGAACTGAGGCTACGGGCATCGTGCGTCCTACTTATAACATCTGGTGACGTTGGCTCCACGGAGGCCCTCGAGGACAGCGTATCGACGTCATCGACGCAGAAAATTTTCCAAAGCAGCACAGCTGTGGTGATTACCTGTCATAGATGTGGAATAAGTCAGAGGAACCAAACCCTTCGAATTGTATGTACAAACGCAGCTCAGGTGCTTTGGTAAACTAGTTCTGTTGAAACTACACTTGAAAGGCAATTGAGCAAGCGAATACAGAGGGTTACAGGCAGGGGATACAGGTTAAGGAAGAAAAAGAGGGCCTATTCGTAATTTATTTTGGATCTGCAACTACGTAAATGCTGCAGCCGTATTCCTGTCAGTTTCAGGCATTCTGTCCTTTCTAACTGAACTTTTAAGTGTCTTGGACTGCCTCTGTAATTAACTCATTTGGCATTTTCTGCTATGAGAATTGAAGCCAGTTATGTTCCCTTTTAATACTAACTTCAGAAGACATCAAGCAGGCAAGACATCAACCAGCTCTTCACACATTTGTCATTCATTGTTTGATGCCAATCTTCCTAGAAGACCCATATGGCAGCAAGTTACCAAGCAACTACTCCCCCCAACTACCTACCGGTTTCTTTAACGATCTTTACAAACCAATTATAAATGAGTTTTTTCTGAATTTCTCTCCAGTTTTCCAAGCTTATCACAGTCACTTACTTTGATTTTCAATACATTTAAGTGGGACATAGTCAAGAGAAAATATCAACCCAACAAAGAAGCACTTACTGTATTAGGGGTCCAGTGAATAAACAAATGTGTGCTCAGTTGTTACACTGGCAAGGGATGATTGCGTTTGTCCTTGCTTTGGTCTCATAAAAATGTTTCAGTCACAGTACCATGGTACAAACAACCCTTTGTGTCTGTAGGGGGACTGGATGCAAGGGTAATTGGAAAGGTCGCTGAGGTGGATTTCAAATGGGATCTGGATCAGCTCAAAATACCTATAGACCAATTAATCTAGCTCAGAGCATGACCAACAAGATCATTGTCCAACCGATGGCAAAGCATCAGTCAATAACAAACCCCTCTGGTATACTCAAATGACACAGCCTATCCATTGTCCTGCAAGCTTGCAAATAATCATATTTTTGGACTCTCAAGATTGAGAGATGGAGAGGAAAAACCATGTTTTGGACAATATAAATCTGAATCGTCACCGAGTCTTCGATTTACCAAAGAGGTTCTAATCTAGCAGCAATGCAATGCCAGCTGTGGCTTATATGACACAACCAATGAACAAGTGTTCCACTGTTGTAATTGGATCATTTTACAAAGCCTGGTACTCCATCGTCATTCACATCAGTGTACATTTCATTTCATTCCGTATTTCGAACAAGGCTTTTAGTTCAGTGATGCTCAAATTCAAAAATACTTATTTGGAAACATGAGTACACTGATCTGCTAAACCCGCCTGAGTTAGCTGTAATGCATTTTTGCATATGGCCTGAAAAGGGCTTTACTTTCAGAGAAAAAAGACCGAGCTAATTAAAGTATTAGAGATGCAGGTGGGTGGCAAAGTTTTGATGAAAAACGTGTGAAAAGGAGAAGTAACATTTACGAAAAAAAGTGTTGGAAAACATTTTGAGCAACAAATACAGACCTACTTGGGGAAACACACATGGAAATCGATAGAGAAAAATAGATTTGATATCACGTAGGCAGGCGTAGGTTGACTGTGGGAAAACAAAACAAAAGCCACTAGTAACACAGGATTTAATTTGCCAAGTAAGAATTTGTCTTCAAGATAGGTAGCATTCGTTTGAGAGGAATGGCTCGTGAGATGCAGTTTGGGAAATCACTGATTTAAACACAAGACAGCAAAATGTTTTTTTCTCACCCAGGAGGCGTTTGTGAGTGGAAACGCAACTACAGATGATTCAAAGAGACATTTCCTCTACAGGCTGCTGGCAGACAGTATGGCCTGGCTATAAGAACATCATAATATGCAGTGCCCAGATATGGAACCAACTCTGGCTGCAACTTATGCTCCATGCCCACAGCAGCTGAAACCCCATCTTCGTGCCCATAACCCCGACACAGTGCTATCCACCTCGGCTAGTACAGTTCCAGGGGGGCCATAGCAATGACGACATAGCACTCAATGAGGCAACTCTAAGACAACATTTTACATTAAGTCATTTATTTAAAGAAACCAACATTTAAGATTCAAGGGAAAGTACTGGCACTGCGCTGCTACATTTACTAAGCTGTGTTCCTACTTGGACAGGCAAGGTGTGCTGTCTCGCAAAAATAATCTGCCAGTAAATTCCATCTTTAGTGCCGTTCATTTGAAGGCAAATAAGTGGGCAAAGGTTGACTTGGAGCAAGTGAGGTGGGCTTACTGTTGAGGCTTCTAAAACAAAACACTCATGATCTCCAGAACTCTGAATATCATGTGCTTTCTTCATTCAGGTAAGTGTGACTTCTAATACTAGCAAAATATGTGAACACAATGACATGAAAGGGCGGCTGAATAAAAACATTCTGTCTTGAAACCAGCACTAGGAAAGGCATCGTGTGTTTTTGGAAACATTTTGGTATGTGGCTTGCTTGCAGACATACTAAATGTATGGACAACCGAGGTTACATGTAGATGTTTCATAGTTGGCATTTTACATAACGGTTGCATGTGCATTTAACGGCTAAATTGGTTAATCTAGCGTCAATCACGCTCCCAAGGGTCTACCTACACACATTTCCTCCCCGACACAAGCACAACTATATGGAGGATGGCGAAAACACAAGGCAAACGAGAGGTCTGCAACTGGAATGAATAGGAGAGAAAACCGCACTCCGAGATGTGGGCTGTATATTAGGGCTGGGCGAAGTTGCAGTACTTCGGTTTTACGCACTTAGTTAAACTTACCGCCAAACTTTGCAAACTTGATTCCGTTTTTTGTAGGCCATTAAACGCCTGCAATTCGGATTTTTCGGTCATTTAAGCATGCACATGACACTAGCATGATGCATGGTACTTTTTCCTTTTGCCAACAGCTTTAACTGAAAAACAAATACAGCCCACATATCTCAGGGGGATAGCTCAGGGGCAACGTGCTCGCCTTGGAAGCAAGACGACGGAGCAACACAGGTTCGATCCCTGGTCCACGCTTCGAAACCTCTGGGTATAAAAAACCACGTTATAAATAACATATCATATCCATCAAAGCAAGGAAAAGGGTGCACAGAAATATTCCTGCAAAGTCAACAAAGGATGATCAGAGACTAGCATACCATTTACTGCATGCAGCAGGGGACGCCAGTACAAGTTCCTATTTCTCTCTCTCAACTGCCCTGGGATTTATGTTTGACCTCATCCTTGTGACTGGAAAAATCTGGACACATCCTTTGATCTGCTTCCATTTTTTCTTATACAGGGCATTCATTCAATGTGTTATTCGTTCCTTTAGAGGGGATATATTTGTGGAACAGAAATGTGCAACGTGTAAGCATGTGATTATGCTTCCTTTTCACTGCATGTGTTTTAGCATAAACTTCGCAAATGGGATTAAACTGCTCTGTCTGAATACCTATTTTTGGGAACTTTTCGTACGTACATGTGTGCAATTATTTTTACGAGCAACGAAAATGGGCGGGAACTTTGTCTGAATAAATGTTTGCATAATACTTTACTGTCAGTATAGTCTGAACAAATTGGGAAACTTTAACTTTGCATTGCGCTGGTAGGAAAAATAAAAACTGTGCGCAACCGTGCTCTATATCCCACATCCATTGTGGTGCCACCGCCCCCCACACCTCCCGTTTTCGACTGATAAAATATGAAGGGATGGGCCGCAAGGAAAGGGTAGGACTTGTTCACCGGAATCTAAGGCTGAGCCAAGGTGGGCGATGGGGACTTTGTGAAAGAAGAAGGCAGTGTTAGGGCCAGAAAGACAACTTGCCAATAGGAAATTCTTACTCGGTAAGACACGCCAGTGCGTTTAGTTTCCTCACATTAAGGCGAAAAGAGATGGAAAGTATGCATTAATGCAACTGTTTTGTTTTGGCGATAAAACCTTACTTTTGTCATTACAATTGTTCAAAGAAGTGCACCTCTTGAAGCGCAAATGCGACTGAACAGAATCGTACATTTGTAATACAAGAACAACCCTTTACCCAATAACGCCTTTGTACTGGGTAAGCACACCAATGTGAATAGCAGACCATAAACGTGTATAACTTTTATAAGTAACTTTCATAGCTTAGATGTGCCCAGCGACCTCTGAAAGAATTGTTAAATTCAGCTCGCAACTGCTTTTCCGTACATCGAAGAACTAAGTGTCATAACAATAAACATGTTGGACTAAGAGCAGAGCAATCTAAAACTTGAAGTTGAGATGCACTTGACTAGGCCCGATAAACCAAAGCGTGATTTAGGAGCACTTTAAAGCAGCTTCCATGGTTTCCAACTCAAGGGGTTATTCCTCCAATGAATAAAAAGCACATGCAAAGCTGTTTGAATATTGGAAATTAAAAAGAAAAAGTAAATGAACAATTTAAATAAAGAAAAGCAAAGACAGGACAGGTTTCTTTTTTGTTTTACTGAACACTTTCTTAATTTTAATAGCTATAGTCGCTAAATTACTGACATTACAGACGTCAAGGACTCAGGCCTTGCAAATTCTTTCAAATCCCACTAGACCTGCAGGGCTAGTTCCTTAGTTTACATACTCGACCTAAGAGAAATGCACTTGCCCCAAGGTGACCTGTGACAAAATATTTACTCCTGCTTTTTGTAACAAAAAATGGTGCATTTCACCATAAACTTCATATTTGGTGAAATGCTGTCAAGCACGCACAGAGAAACTTGTATTTGCCATTTATTGTAAAGTGTGTTTGCAGTAAATGAAAAATAAGTTTCTAACAACCCCATACTTGCCATTAAGTCTGAGTATTGTGCAAATGGTACTGACCCTCCATAAAAATGATTCGCCAATGCTAGTAGGCTAGTAGATTTTGTGAGCCATGAAGGTAGAACAGTCCTAAAGATTGATTGAATACCAAGAAACATATAAGGGGAGTTATTTAATGGAAAAAAGGTAGGCCACTCCTTTCAGCCATCTAATGCGGAATACATGATTATGAGTGAGTTCAGGGATAAAACATAAGAGTTAAGTATATACATAAACATCCAGAGATATTTTGGATAATGGTGTGCGCTATTAAATACACATGAATCTATCTTATTAGCACCATTGGAAGTGGCCAATCGGCTGACTATGAATTTTTGCATTTTTAACCAGTCTCAGCCCATGCTCCATTCCGGCTATCAGCACCTCTCCACATTTCCCATGTTGTCTGCCTCTTTTCCCTGTTGGTGCCCCTACGGATCCTTTGATCCCAGTTGCCCTATCCACCCCTGCTGCCCGCCTTACCTCAAGTTGCTAGTTCCACTGCCATTCCTCTATTTTCTTTGCCACTCAATGTAAATGGATAACTGAATCGGCAAAATTCCTTTCCCATTTTGTTGGCGGCCACCGTCTCCAAAGCATATCTCTTTCCTCACTAACGTATGTTGTCTCCATCCTAGGTTCCCAAACTTAACTCAATCAGTGCCATACTACTGAAACCCCTAGTCATTTAGGGAACCATAATCAAAGCACCAGGTATTGCACTTGGTTCTCAGGCCAATTAAACCCACTTACAAAACTGGTATGCTGCAGAAAGCAAAGCAGATATGTGGATTAGCAAGGCCCTGCAGAATCCTGAAAATGCTCACTGTGTGGGAAATGTAAGTCCCAATAAAATAACAAATTGTCTCCAATTCAACTGTGTTCTTACCAACTGAGCTTCAAATACAATGTCCCCCAAACACACACGCACTGGGAAGTAAGAGCTTGCACCAAGACGGCAAGTGTATCGGGCAGTTTCATGCATTCACAGGTACACTAGCGTGAGACTCTTGAAGTTTGGGGAAATCCGTGCTAATGTCCAAAACTCCAGCCTGTTGGCTTGTGGTAAGTCTCAGGATAGGTTTCTCCTCAAATACAACTTTTAATCCTAATAAAAGAGAAATCTTGCAGAAGATTGGTCGTGCTGGATATTAGCCTTGATGCAGAGTTTGTACCAATGTTAAACATAGGCCAATATTAGCTTGTGGGAATCTCGCAGTTAGGAGGAACCTCACGGCTAGAAGGTACCGTCTTTGTAACATTTCATCAGGTTCTGGTTACAGGAGGCCAACTGCTTTGAGTTCTCAGGTAATTGGTGACCGACTATTGAAGTGATGGTGAGGGTGCCAACATGCCACACTAAGATGGCGGGCCAACAAAGAACTTCCAAAGAAGAAGAAACTATGAACGTTTGTTTCTTCTGGGGAATGTTAGTACTTGTATATAAGGAGCAACAGTTCTGGTAGCAGGTCAGTGCAACATTGATTTTATGACGACAATCAGTAAGCAAATTTTACTTTCTTAATGGTACCAATGGTCTTTGTACGTAGACTTTCGAAAGTTGCACCAAAATCATAATGCAATTGTGCAATAAATCCAGAACTTTGGACTGTTCAATTACCTCTGCTTGCCTGTATCTTGGTTTCAAGGCAGGGTTTCTCAGAGATCACGTAGTAATTACAGCTGGAGACTTTGATGGTCTCACAGAGTCAATGGAACAAGGCACCGATATATGCTCCTTTTCTGGTCCATACGCTCTGGTATCTGCGGACATTGACCGAGCTCCAGCACCAAGGCTCTTCTTCATGTTTATATTTATTTTAATAGAATTCAAGAGTTGAGGCATCGAAGATGTTATGTCAGCCATGACGTGTACATGTTTCAATCCCTTCTGGATCGTCTTCAGGTGGCAGGTGGAAGAGTCTGGAGAAGGGCCCAAACCAGCAGCACTCATGGATGAAAATATATGCATCTTGAAAGGGTCACAAAACCTGTTTAGTGAGAGAAAAACTCCTTGTTCTAGCTTTCAGTCAATCTAAGCCAGTAGATAAAAAGTTCACACAAAGTCGCCCAAAGAAAAGTCCTCATTGATTGCTATTTTCTGTACAAAGATAACAAGTTTAAGTCTGCTAATTGCAGTGTAAGCCTCAGATGGTACTCCCCAGTAACAGGTACTAACCCACACATAAGCATAGGGTTATTACAGGTAGTCTACTAGGACACTACCAATGTATTGGCTGCACCTCCTGTTTGTCCTAACGCTCCTGTCTGCCACTCTACATTACCTACATCATTTGTAACTCATGTAACAAAGAACTGTCTCTGAAAATTCGTAAATATTGTAGATAAGGTCGTAATCTGTTTCACTGTTGCCATTTATGACTGTAACTGCTACTGTAACCTGCAAATGGAACCAATTTCCTAAGAAAAAGCGCCTAAATGCCTAAATAAATAAATACATCTTCAAGACAGTAGTGCCAAAAATCTATGAACCTGAAAATGTAAGTGCATGTTCGATTTTATTCTGCCACTTCCCTCCTGTAGTTCTAGAACTGCATCTGAGCCCTGTAATCACAGGAATTCGTCCCTTCTCCCCAAGGGTCAGCCCTTCCCTGTGAGGCAAGGGAGGTGAGCCCGCTCTGTAATACCCTCCCTAGGGGTAGAGGCAAATGGGACCTCACCTGGAGAGACTCCCCCTTTGGGGACAAAGACACGTGGCATCGGATTTCTGAAAGAGAAGTAGACACGCAGCATCTTACACCCATAAGGGAATGCAAAGTCGAAAGAGAAGCACAGCGTCTTACCTAGAGAGAAGCTGGAGAAGAGGCGAGACGTGGAATGTCCTGGAATGCAAACCGGAAAAACAGGTGGTGGCGTGACCAAAGTGTGGTGGACAAGGAGTCTCCCAAACACCAACACCACCCAAAAAGCAAAAGCAGGAAGCAAAAGGGTACAGAAAGTATCTGAAGACCATGCTCGACACAGATATGAAAAGGAAAGCTTTGAAGAAGTGAAAGAGAAACCAGACAGTACAGAGAATCCATGCTGAGCCACAAGAAGCCTTGGCGATTTTGCTCCTATAGATGCAAGGTAATGGGGAGAAAGGGACACCCGGGAGAGGGGAGAATGATGATTGTTAAGGGACTAATCCTACTCATCCTAGTCACACTAAAAAGAATTAAGATTTGAATCAAAAGGAGAAACGGTGATAATAAAACCAAGAGGGGTAGATGGAAATCCTTTTGGGACTAATCACACGCGTCCAAAAAGTAGTAAAGAGAATTTAATACTGAAACTCAGAGAAGTGAAGAGAAATATTATAAGAACAATCTTACTCGTCTCAGTAAAGATGAAGACAGCTCAAGAGTAAATCCTCAAGAAGGGAACATTTGATACTTGGCCAATCAGACTCCTACAAGTAAAACTAAAGAAAGTCAATTAGCAGAAGAGACTTATAAATGGTTGAACCTTTTATCACAGGAAGAGAAAAGCATAGGTTGTTTTGGAAGAACCAAGTGGAAAATAGTGTCCAAAAGAAGAATAACCCAAGAAAGACAAGTCATATATGGACTGCATGAACTAATCAAAACAGTAACCAAAGATTACCTAAATATTAACTATTGAAGAGAAAGACTGTAAGAAGCAAAACATCCCACAGGAGAAGGGAGTCATTCTCCTATCCTTAGTTGTTGTTATAGTGGTAGGGTCAGGTTGGGTAGCTTTAGACAGTGGACAGTTTATGATGAGACATTTACTGATGAGCACCTTAGTCGGTTGTGTTAGGTAGGCACGTCTAAAAGAATAGGGAAGGGCGGCCCTTTTTCCTTTTCTTTAATAAAAACAAAAATAAAATGGTGCATTAGAGTCTGCGTCCTTCTTCGGACGTGCCACAGGTGGCTGAACGCTTCAACTGCACCCTTATGCAGGGGATTAGGATGTCCCTGGAGGAAGCCATGGGAAGATACCATTGAGAAGCAAGTTTGTGCATATAGGCTGGCCCCACATGCCACCACAGGATTAGTTCTGTTTGAAGTGTTAAGGAGGAAAGGTTTAAGTTACTTACCTGTAACTATTGTTCTCCAGCATGGGTCTGGCATGCATTCACATGCTCATGAATATTCCCAGTCAGGCTGGGAATCCTCGGTAAAAAAAAATAAAAGTTTAATTTTCCTTTAAAACTATTTCTCCTCTAAACCAGTCACTGTCCTCTGGGTCATAATGCCCCCATGCAATGACAGTCCTCTCCCTAAGCCCCGCCTCTGGCAGCAATCTTCAGATTTGGTAAGCACGTAAAGTGGTAGTATGACAGAGCGGCAGAGGGGTTGTAGGGAGGGTTTGCATTTGAGTCCATGCCAGACCCACACTGGAGAACAATAGTTATAGGTAAGTAACTTAAACCTTCACCAGCATGGGGTCTGGCATGGATTCACATGCTCATGAATAACAAATACACAGCAGTACACATTACACAACCACGGGCGGTGGCAAGGGTCAACAGAAGCAATTACCACATACCCCTGGAACAGACTCACCTCAAGCGAACAGGTTGCGTAGCACTGCTTGCCCCACTCTGGACTCATGCCTAGAATCCCTGTTGATGCAGTAGAATTTCATGAGGGTATGAGTGGACCTCCACATCGCAGCCCTGCAGATGTCAAGCAGGGGCACACCTGAAGAACGCCGTCTTTGCAGCAATCGTTCTGTTGGAGTGGGCTCTGATGGCCTGGCAGCGGTCGGTTCGCCAGCCGATGACAGTGAATGATGCATCCGGAGAGCCATCTTGAGATGGAAGCCCTGGACAAGGCCTTCCCATGGTTCACAGGTCCAAAGTTCACAAACAATTTATAAGCCTTCCGAAAACTCTTTGTGCATTCCAAGCACAAGCAACGTCCAGCGAATGCAAGGCCCCCTGCAACAGGCAACAAAGGCAAAACCAAAGGCTCATTGAGGTGGAATTCCTACTAAACCTTCGGCGTGAAAGAGGGGTGCGTACGCAGTACCACCCTCAATTCATGAAAAGTCGGATATGGTTGCTTGCAGGGTAGGGCCAGCATCTCACCCACATGTCTGCTAAAAGAAGATGGCCACAAGAAAAGCCATTTTCCAAGAGAGAGGCTTGAGTGGTGCTTGATGCATAGGTTCGAAAGGTGACTGCATGAGCCTTGTTAGAACTACATTGAGTTCTCATACCGGGGCAGGCGGATTCACTGGCAGACAGGATCGAAAAGGTCCCTTGAGTAACTCCTTGATGAGTCTGTGGGACCACAGCGAGGATCTTCCCAGAGACCTCGTGTAGCGTGAGATGGCTGGCAGGTGTACCTTGATGGATGCGTTAGTCAGTCCAGCTCTTGCCAGGGACAGCAGTATGCAAGGATCTGTGGAGCTATGACCCCCAGAGGGGTAATCTTCTGTGACCGGCACCACGCAACAAAATGCTTCCACTTCTGGCCGAAGCACTTTTGAGTCAACAATGCCCTGGCCTTGGCAAGGACTCCCTTGCAGTCCTCTGGCAGCTCATAACCTCCAAACTCTAGGGATGCAGGAGCCATGCCTTTAGGTTCAGCGATTCTGGGTCGTGATGAAGGATTACGCCTCCCTCTCTGGTGAGAAGATCCGGAAGTACCAGCAACTTGACAGGAGTCGACGCTGACAAGCTGAGCAGGTCCAGATACCATATCTGTCTCGGCCACGCCGTGACGATGAGTATCATCCTGTATCAACACTGTCTGAGTGTGTTGATGACACGTAGAAGGAGTAACTGGGGCAGGGGAAGCGTACAGAAACAGGCCTTCCCACGGGAAGGAGATTGTGTCCCCAAAGGTCCTCCGTTGATGAAATCTGCGGGCAAACTCCTGGCATTTCGAGTTTGCAGCGATGGCGAAAAGAAAGATTGGGGGTCGGCCACATTTGACAACAGGTGGTCCACTTGATCCTGACAAAGTACCCACTCATGGAAGGAGCACAGTTCTCTGCTGAGGGAATCTGCAATGGTGTTCTTGATGCCTACCAGGTGGCGAGGGACGAGGAACGTCCTCTGTCAGATGGTCCACTGCTACAGGTCCTGAGCTTCCTTGGAGAGCGCTGGGGACCGAGTGCCCCCTTGCTTCCTGATGTAGAACATGGTGGTGGTAGTGTCCATGAAGATACTCACCCCCTTACCCTTCAGAGACGGTAGGAAAGACTTGAGGACCCAGAACACCGCCCATAGCTTCAGGATGTTGATGTGCAGATCCATCGCCTCTGGAAGCCACAGCCCTCTGCTGTGTAGACATCCAGTGTGAGCCCCCAACCTTCCAGAGGTATCTGTGGTGACCGTTTACTGGTATGGCAGGGTTTGAAATCCTGTTGCCTGGGCAATGTGGGAGCGCTCCCCCACCACTCTATAGCCCACCGGAACTCCTCGTTGAGAGGGATCTTGTCCACAAAACCTCCAGACACTTGTATCCATTGTGCATCAAATAATTCCTGTAGGGGTCACATCTAGATAGATTAAGAACGACATCATGCCCAGCAGCGACTTGATGGTCCGTACCGTGGCGGTCTTCGCCGGCAACAGTCGTTGCACCTTCCCTTGAATGGTCGCAAGCCTCTCCTCCGAAGGTGATGGCAGACAAGACACTGTGTTGAGTCTGGTACCGAGGGACAGTGCGCTCTGCGATGGTGTCAAGCAGGCCTTCAGATAGTTCACTGAGAATCCCAGCTTTGTCAGAAGTCTGCCGGTCCCCTTCGTGTACTCATCGGCCAGCTCCCGAGAGAGGGTGCATATCAGCCAATCATCCACGCAGGGGTATACCACCGGAGCCAGGCATTAAACTGGTAGTACTGGCCTTGCGCCACAAACCATAGGAACTTTGAATGTTTCTTTTGAATAGGGACATGGAAGTAAGCGTCCTCCAGGTCCAACAACGTCAAGAAATCCCGTTCTTCCAGTTGGCCTAGCACGTGCTGCAACATGTCCATCCTGAATTTTTGGGACTTTAGGTACTTGTTCAGGCGGCGTAGGTCCAAAATGGGTCTCCAAGATCCTGTCTTCTTTCTTACCAGAAAGTATCTGGAATAGACTCCAGAGCCAAGGAAACATTGGAGAACGAGCTCTAGCGCCCCTTTCTGTAACAGGAGTTGAGGAATGTGCTGCTCTTGTCAAGGAATAGGTGGAATACGAGGGCACCTGCATTGGAACTCCAAGGTGTGCTGCTGGGCAAGAGCATCCAGCACCCATGTGTCAGTGTTGATCTTCCATTTGCTGACAAACCTAGTCAGCCGGCCTCCCACCAGTGTGCAAGAGTGGGGGCCTGACCTCTTGGCCAGTTCAGGCCTGCTTGGGTGACGGCGATGCTGACCTCTGCTATCGTAGGCCTGGAAGCAGCCTCTGTAGGCCTCCTACATGCCTGTTAAATGTGGAGAAACCTTTGGACGATCTGCTCGACTTTCCCCTGGAGGAGCGAAAAGAAGACGAGCAATGCTGCTGAAGGGTGCCAAGGGAACGTGCCGTCTCCGTATCTGTTTTTATAGAATGGATGAACTCTACCACCTTCAAAAACAGATTCTCGTCATCAAAAGTCCAGCACCTTCGCATGAACGTCCTGACGAAAGTTAGTGGTCTTCAACCATCCCTGCCGACAAAGGCAAACTCTGTTCCCCATCTACCGGAAACCCGTATCGGCGATGTTCACTGCCACAGAGATGGCATGGTCCGAAGCCACTTCCGCTTCCTGAAAGAGGGTGAGAGCTTACATTTTCTTGTCGTCAGGGTGGAACTCCAGGATCGGGCTCAGCTTGTACCACAGCTCCATGTTGTACCGGGCCAAGATAACCAGGGCGTTAGGCACCTTGTTTGTGGATGCTGCAGTGTAAATTACCTTCTTCCCCATGGCATCCATCCTCTTTCCCTCGCTGTTCGGGGGGACTGACGACGATGAGGCCGGGTTAGCCAAACGTTTCCATGCGGCAGCCGACACTACCGAGCCCAGTGACGGTTGAGGCCTCAGGCACTTGGGCGCAGTATCCGGCCCCCGTACTTCTTCTCCAACCTGTCTAGCTTGGCTGGAACCGTGCATGGGTTTTTCATGAGGGCCAGGCCCTTCTACCAAACGTTGTCCCAAAAGGTTACTGCCATGATAGTCTTCCTCTTGGATTGTCACTGCTGATACAAGAAATCCTGCTTCTTTGTTTCCTCAGTCACCAGCTGGAACAGCTCGAAGGCCCTGGAGATAATGAAGTGGAACGATCCCACATCGTCCGGTGAAGAAACTATAAGGAGCATCCAAATGTGGCGATTCATCGTCCGGCAGGATGAAGTCCTCATCTTCGTCTGTTCCCGTGGCAGTCTCCATACCAGTGTCCGTATCCGGGTCCGCTGGACGAATTGGGTCTCAACGTGGGTTCCTTGCCTCCCCCCCTTTCCACCCTGAGGGTCTTGAACCGGGATCTGGACCAGTGTCTTTACCTCTCCAGCCTTCGCTGATGCCTCTGCGGTCGTGTCCCACCACGGGGACAGGGACACCATCTGCGCTGCAGGAGCCACCCTCGTAGGCTCCCACTGCTGTGGTGGTCGTCACCGTAGTTGTCGACGAAGTGGCTGATGAGGACTTTGGCTGAGCTTGTGGAGCCTGTTTGTGCTGCACAGCCTTCTCCTCCTCCGGCCAAGGCCTCTCTGACTTCTCCCGCAACTTTGCCGAGGTTGCGGACTTCCTTTTTGGGGAGGAGCTCGATTGCTGGCTTGCCATGGAGGCCGGACAGTGATTGTGAGCGCCGCCTATCGAAACTGAGACCTGTGGCAGTGGCGAACCCGGTGGACTCAGACTTGCGGCTCTTGGCCTTATCTTGGACCCCCACTGATAGGGCAACCTCAAAGGACTTAGAAGAGCGCTCTTTGGACTGGCCGTTCTTAGGTAAGGTATGCCCACGCTCGGAGCATGGGGTAAGGGCCTTTTTAGAATTGAGCTATGTCGCCAGCCTGCTGCACAAATGAACTTGGGTGCAGCATGTAATGGGCACTTTACCCTTTGCATTCTTGCACCCAGAGTTCCAAACTTCAAGTCCCTGACTCAGAACATGCTCTTGTTATGAGGGGCTACCCGCAGGCGACAGGGGCGCAAAGCCAGCCCCTTCATGCATACGATACCCGACATCCAGCAATGCATTGGCTCACTCTGCATTTGTGTGTAGGTTGCAGGAGTCAGTCCCCTGCCCACGTAGGGTTAGTGCGCTCATGGCAGTTATGGGCATGCCCTGGAAATGCTATTTTTAAATGTACACTTCCATTTGGGAGGTGGAAAAATGAAGAAATAAATGTAAAAGTTTATAACAAGCATACGTTTTTCTATTTTAGACAAATGAATGTTAGCAAATTAAAAGATTTGTTCAGCACTCTTAAGCGCTGTACCGAGTGTGGGTAGCCAGCGTTTGGGCTGGCATCTTTTAACAGTAGCTCAGTACTGTGAGGTCTGTCGGTATGTGTGTCCATTGTAATTGGTCTTGATCATGTGCTGTTGAAAAAGACAAGTTTTACGAAACTGGAGAATTGTGAAAGTATTCTGAGCCAACACAGGGATCAAGCTCCAGCGGGTAGGTGCATGACAAGAGAAGGATTGTTTGCGGGTACTCTCTTTGTGGACGAGTTTTTATTCAAGACGATCAGTCGATTTGCTGCGCGAGGAGCATGTGTCACCAGATATGTGGAGTTTAGCCGCCAGGTACACTAGTGTGCTACTTGTGACTGCTTTATAGCCGATGCATACAGTCTTGAATAGTATCCTGGCTTCGAGTGGAAGCCAATATAGTTCACGTAAGATAGGGTTAATTAGGTCAAATATATGTGCCCCCACAATAAAATGTGCTTCAGCGTGGATGACTGCTTTTAGAGGAGCTAAGTGAGCAGCTGGGCGCCCTGTCAGGAGTGCATTTCCCCCATCAATGTGCAAAACCACAAGGGCCTGCACTATATTCCGAAAGTCCTGCGGGGGGAGGAAGTGTTTGATTTTTCGAATGGTAGAGATTCTGAGCCAGGATCTTTGCGTTTCTGGAAGGACAGGATGCTGTCAATGGTGAAGCATAAGGATTTTGTTGAATCAAGAGTTGTGGATGAAATCCATCTAGGCGCATATCATTGAGCCATTGCTGGACAAGTTGTTTTTTAGCGGGCGGGCCGATGACGATGAATTCAGTCTTGGATGGGTTTAGTTTGAGGTAGGCAGTCCACATCCAGGACTGGATGATGGCTAGATAATCGCAGTTACAAATTATGTCCTGCGCGCTATTGAGTCATGTACAACAGAGTATCGTCTGCGTATTGGTGAATTACTATATTGGGATCTTTGAGCAGATTGCCCAGAGGCTCCATTTCAAGGTTAAAAATGATTGGTGAGAAGATGAAGCCGTGGAGGACTCCGCAGGAGATGTGGAATCGGTTAGAAAGCAAAACGTTCCTCTGGACAGCCTGGTGTCTGCCTGAGAGGTAGGAGCTAAACCAATTCAGGACAATGTCAGAGAAACCCATCCTGTCAGCAAGGAGACAGAGAAGGATGTGGTGGTCGACGATGTCGAAAACAGTCAAGAGGTCAAGAAGGAGGAGGGGGGGTATGAGACGCCCTTATCATGATTTGGAGAGCACCATCCACCACCTGGATGATGATTGTCTCAATGCTACACTTGAGGCAGAGCCCTGACTGAGTCATTTAGAAGGTGGAGTTGTTCAATTCTGGTGAGTAGTTGTGACAAACCTGAAGGTGTCACTTGCTAGTCCCCGTGGATCTATCATCCAGGTGGCCAAGACACGGCCATCGGTATTGGATCCAGTTCCTGGATGGGAGATCTTCAGAGGGTGGAAGTGGGACGCCGACGGGTGAGATGCGGTCCCCCCTTCCTTATGACACCTTTTCCCCATCCTACCCCGTAGGATATTTAGAAACTCTACCCCCCTTTTCTTACACAAATACTTTCTTGCACTGTGAAAGGCAACGGACTAACACCAGAGCCGTTTTCATGTCAGGTCCCAACACAAGGGTCAGGCAGAGACAGGCAATTGCCGATAACTACACACACTTGACAGCCCTTTGCCTTCCCCACAGGGATAAAAGGCGGAGCATGAGAGCACACTTTGAGCAAGGCCTAACGCACAAAGAGGCAGCTATTCCTGGAGGGCAGTTCAAAGGAAAGAGAAAGGCAGTGGAAACCGAAAGGACAACAAAGAGGGAGTTGCGCTTGCCCTTTTCAACCCAGAGCCACAGAGCCTTCGATAAAAGAACAGCAAGACCGGAATTGCAACTGGAGATTGGTGTGACAGATGTCATCTGTATACAGGGCCCTCCCACACTGAGCGACAGTGCAGGGATAAGAGCTTGCCGCTGTGGTACCGTCTGTTAAGATGGATTTCTGAACTCTGTCCTGGAGGGGCAGAGGTTCAGAAGGCCAACCTAGTTTCATGGAACAGGGTAACCTCTGGACAAGCCAGACCAATCAAGGTAGCGATCAAGGCGGTCAAGACTAGGTCTCAAGAGGGGTGAGGGTGACTGAAAGCCCGCAATGAGCACACAAAGCAAGGCCACTTACAAATTACTCCAAGCAGGTGTTATCAACACACCACAATCAAATACAATATATATACAATTACCAACAAGTCTAACGAGTTAGACGCACGAAATGTGCAGACCACCTAGATGGGGGGGAAACAGGCAGTGCGAATAATAGTTAGACCCAGTCCGCCTTCAGAAGCACCTAACTAGAAGGAAGTCCGAGCCCTACGAAGAGTGGAGCATTGTGCCCAAAAGTACCTGCACACGCGGGTGCCAACGGGCAAAGGGGAGTCTCCTCGAGGGAATCAGGCAGTTCAGTTCAGTGAACAAATGAAGATGAACAGAGCTCTGCGACTCAAGCGCAGCCTCCACTGTGGGCACAAGCAGAGCGCGAGTACGGAAAGGAGTGCTGTTTGACACAGCGGGGAAAAGCTATGGTCTACTGCAGGAAGGCGACCAGTTCCTAGCGATGCTATTCACCGATCCCGGATGCAGGCAGCCCAGACTTCTTCGCGTCAGTTTCAGTGCTGGCAGGTTCAGATACGAGTAGGGGACGTCTCTGCGTCGTGTAGATTCTGCAGCAGCAGAAGTTAGAGTCGAGGATGTCCCAAACGCAGTGAACCCGCACAGATTGTTACCACAGCAGGGCAACGGAGCGGCCGTGTGTATTTCAGCCCAATGTACACTTCTCACTTCAGACCTGGGAATGCCAAGTGTACGAATTGTGTGAGAGTGGCAAGGACTCGTAATACAACACAACCTGACGGCGGTTACAGAACAAGACTCCTGGGTAGGCTGGTCAGTCCACTGGATGGCCCAGAGAACACTTCCGAAGGCTTACGTGCAGGAGATGGTGAAGATGCCGAGAATAGTTGTTCCCACTATTCCAAAGGGTCAAAGTACCAGTACAGGCCTTCTCGTTCGATCAGAGGTAGAAAGGGTTTCACAAAGCGACAGCAGTGCAGAGGAGCAGTCCTTCAGCGGGTCACCAGCAATTCCTCGGTTCAGCCTCGTAGTTGCAGGATACTTGGCTCCTGTATTCCTTTGTTCGTGAGAACTCAGGAGATCGACCTGGTAGTGGTGTTTCCAGCCTCCTCTTATCCACGGTTCCCTTTGCGCCAAAACAGAGGGGACCCAATGGGAGATCTGCTCACAAAACACTCACACCATACGTGGACCTATCACGGACCACGGTGGTCCCAGGCATTCACGACACACTAGACTCTCTGGCACCCAGGATGTGTATTGGGACCAGACATCCCAGCCCACATCCTGGAGGCACACACAAGGCCTGTAGAAGCCCTTGAAAGCATCTGTGTTTCGCGGGAAAGTACATGCCCAAATAAGGAAGGCCCCGGGTCGGCTCGACCTGGGGAAGGTGAAGGGTGGGCAAGACGGTCAGCGGGCAGGACAAAGAGCCTCGTGGTCTGGCCATTTTGGAAGCCAGGCCACCATTTTGGGCTAAGCGCGAGAAACGCACTTGAACGCCAAAAGGAGCTCAAAAACACAAAGAAACGATCGCTGCCACCAGTCCGGTCCGTGATTCACTTGCACCGTTCATTAACAATCCAAAGAGAGTGTCAAGGGCCTGTAGAAGACTAGAGACCCAAGAGAGCAATAACTTAGCTTACAGTGCCCTCTTGTGCCATGTTGCGCGAAAGCTGCAACATGATAAAAGAACTACGGAAAACAACGTTTCCCGGTACTGACTGTCTTAAGGGCATGTCAATTTCCCCGTAAGAATGGAGTGAAAGCCCAGAGGAGTGCGGCAGAAGGCTGCACTTCTCTGGCAAAGTCTAGATCATGGTGAAAACAACAGCAAAACGTTTAGGGGTTGCCACATGGAAAGAAAATTACCCACAATTAAGAAATCTTTCCTAACACCATCCTTGACTCCAGCAGAAGGAAAGCCAATGAGTTCAGCACAGCCGATGAGTCGGAGGAAATTGATAGTGGCCCGGACTGTGTTAAGCTCAAATTTGTAGTGGCAACATTTGCGTAAAAAAAAAAGAAGATAATAGAGGTTTTTGTGAACAACTGAGGTATTAGGATTAGAGTGGTCCGGCGCTGCCTGGGCGTTCATTAGAAAGACTAACGAATGCCCCGCTCCCGAACAAGGAGGATTTGTTGAGGTGAGAAAAACTACAAAAACCAATAGGCCATAGAGAAGGCGTGATAAGTCAAAGTTGTCATACAAGGGTCAAACGAAACCCCTTGTACAGTCGAAAGTCTATGACACGTTGTGAAAAAGAAATGAACTGTATTACTGAGGGGAACATCATGAAAATTGCGATAGCGTGAAACCTGCACTAGCCAAAGAATCACAGAGTGACCCAGCGAGACATAACCGCCCTTCGGAAGTCTCTGTGTGAATTGGCAAATGCTTTGGGGCGCAGGTGAAGGAAGGTCTGAGCCCGAATGAGGGGGACCTAAATAAAGTAGAGAAGGTAACCCAGAGGATTGTTTAAAAAGACATTAAGATTCCTGAATATTACAAGATGATGATACTGTGAATTGAAAAGCTATGTGAACTGCATTGTGATGGCAAACGCGTACCCGACTTACGGATGTCCACAGCGAGTTTTTGGTCTGAGCCCGATTGAGGGAGGCTGACTTTTTAAAGGTAAATCAGAGCTTGGCTTAGGGGGAATCTCGGTTGAAGCATAATCGCCCAACGTGAAGATTAATAGAAGGAACTTATGTTTGTTGTTTGTGATACATTAGGCCCTCTGAAGCAAGAGACTTTGCATAAAAGAGACTTGGGCACAGAAGGCCATGACATTATAAAAGGGAACTGTAAACTTGGCCCGGAAAAGCACAGAAGTGTGCTGTGCTCGCGAGTCCCACCTTGTCCGGTGCTTCAAACGTGGGGAAGGGAAATCCCGGCCAGAACATTCCGACTTTTGACAACACTCCTTTCTTTCTTTGTGAACATTATCCCTCACTATTTTGTAGCATAGCAAAGGATTGGCAATAGGTTTTTCTTAGCATAGGCCCTTTTTATTAGACTAGACTCTACCAGGACTGTATTATTATTTGATGGATTTGATTTAGGATTAGATTAGGCGTTTATCACACCTACTTTACAGTTTAATAAACACCCTTGAACTGTGATCACTTGTGCCTGTCTTACTTTAATACCATGCCTTCCTTACATAGTGTAGCAACTACTTTTTTTCCAAGATTTTGCCAATAAAAGGGAGGTTCGTAATGAGCCTGTAGGTGGCCAGGTTATCTGGATCTTGTTTTTTTTTCAAAAGAGGCTGTAGGATACCCGTCATGAGGATGTCCGGGAATGATCCTTCTGCGAGGGAGTCATTGATGATGCTAAGGAGCGCATTAAGAGACAGGCCCATCAATTGTTTAATGATGGAGCCCGGAATTATATTGGAGTAAGAAGTAGCTTCGAGGGAGGCAATCATCAGATCATCCTTGGGAAAAAGGAGCAAATTTGGACCTGGGGGCAAGTGTGCATGCCAGAGTGCAGGGGATGCTAATGCTACAATCAGTTGATTCGATGGTCTCTCAGATTTTGTCTATTTTTTCAATTACAAAAGTGTCGATTCTGTCGCATTTCTTTTTAAGTTGCTGGTACCTCCGGGTCGGTGAGGGTTTGGTACAATGCTTTACTTCTTCAAAGGCGTCTTGGCTCCTATTAGAGACTGCCACAATGGTGGTGGAGTAGTAAACAGCTTTGGCCTCGGTAATCAGACCCCTACCGTATGTGCAGAGAGATTTGTGGTTGGTGACGCCTCCAGAGTTATGGTTTTTGTGATACAGTTTCTCTAGGGCTCTGGATGAGGGTTTGTTGGAGGCTAGCTCGGGGATGTACCATGGGGCAGATGGTTTGGCCTTAGCCCACTGGATTCTAGGTGGGCAGGAGTGTCCACCAGTTTCATAGCAGAGTTGCTGAATAATTCTACGAGGCCTGAGGTATTCCCTGTGGTGGGGAAGTCTGCAAAATTTGCTTCTCTCTCATTGACTGGGAAGATTTTGAATGGGCGGCATAAAGCGACCAGCAGCCTACTGAGAGTTGTCTGCCTGGAGCTGGCCTAGAGTCCTTACGTGGAGGCTTAGAGTGGCATTCCTCTTAACATGGCTTCTGAAAAGAGACCAGCATAGGCGAATGAGTGCACAAACCACTGCAGTTAAAAGAAAGTCCCTCTGGGAATCCAGTCCAAGCTTTTCAGCAGGTATGTAGTTACTGAGGGGAACTGGTTGGAGGGCAGTGAGGCCGACACTAAACTAGGCTGTGCAAGCACATAGCCCAACGGGGGCTGAGAAAGTGAAGACCCTGCAAGGGGGTCAAAGAAGTGTAAAAATCTGGGCTGAGCGAGTCTATAGACCAACCAGGGGGCTGGGGGAGTGAAGGTCCCTGGGAGGGGATAAAAAAGCTCCACTAAATAGGGCTAACCATGCCTATAGCCCAACAGGGGCTGAGAAGCACAAAACCATTCATTACGTAGCAGTGAGCTAAACCATAGCCTATCCATGCTGAGGAAACAGATATCCCTAAAGGGGGTGACAGAAGGAAAAAACACTGTAGGGCTGAGTAGGCCCAGAGCCTATCTGAGGGTAGAAGTTGGGGGTGACCTTTGGGGGTTCCGGTGTGAATATCGACCTCTCAGGTTACAAGAATACATCCCAGAGAAGGGATAAACTAGCCAATTTTTGGAACACTCACCAAGGACATTGTGGTATTCAAAACTAAGATATTTGTTTTGTTTCCTGATGTTTCATTTACAGCAGATCTACAAAGCCTGGAGCTAAAAGGAATTGAGAACTTTGGGAGGGGGAGTCAGAAACAAGCCACCACTGATATTCCAAAAATGGCAGTAGTCTGAGTTAGAACTTAGTTTTGTTTCTCTTTCCCTTTATCTGTAGTAAGACAGAGATAGGTTAGTTTAGATTTGACAGAAGACGGAGTAAAGACATCCTTACAAGCACTGCATTGTTATTTTCTAGCACAGCGAAGTCATCACAGAAGTAGGATTTAAAGTAGGTTTTCTTTCAGTTTATTAATAAACGACTGTTTTCAAACTTGTCCTCTCTCATGTCTGACTTACCAGAGTGGACACACAAATGTACTTTCTTTTTAAATTGTAAAATAATATAAAATTACAAGCTATAAGAATAACATTAAAATATATAATCATGTGTCCCATTTGCTCCAAACTTGAACCCTTGATTAATCAAATCCTAGAATGTTTGCTATAGAATATGTTTAAAGGAACAATTAAAACATTTGCTATTTTTCCATACCCCTTTTAAATAGTGTGCACCGTCTCACTCATAGGGACACTCCTCGACATCCTACATGAGTTCATAACGGGTGCAGGCATAGCCTCATCTTTAAATCAAATCTCTGGATTTCAATATCCTCCACACAATATGCCTACTTTTGAGGGAGTACCAGTGCTTCATAAGGCAGCAGAATCTACACCCTTCTTCACTTGTATTGCTGTCCTATCTATTCTCTTGCTCACTGTGTCTTAGAGATGCTCAGCTTCACCTCACTGATGAGGCCATACTAGCCAGAAACATGAGTATGGGGTTGCTGATGGTACTCCTGTTCAGAGGAGATATGCCTAGCATTTCAGTGCTTGACTGCCCTTGTGGGTTGGACAAAGACTGATATGCAAATGTATATCTCTCCTCTGTGAAGGGTGCAGTGAGCTAAAACGCGGTTGTAGACCCTCCCGAGTGGAAAAAATTACATGGAACAGGGTATTTGACCCATGTACGTTCTCAGCATAGGGGCTCCCACACTCCTTTCTATCTATTCTCTGACCTGATTTTACTACTTCCTTTTTTCTTCTTGAATAACGATCCAATAACCTGGTAATCCCAAAAAGGTGTCTAACTTTTGTTATATTGCAATATTTCTATGCTGCTAGACTATTAATTGATATTATTAGAGCTAAAATTACTTGTTTTCTAGAGCGACATTTGGAACAAATTATGGCACGTTTTAATCAATTTACTACCTACTCTGCAATTCAGCAGAGTAGCACTGCAGAGGCTGCAGGTCACATGACCAGTCCATGCCACTCAGTTGCTCCACCCACCACCTGTTTTCGTTCCTTCCAGACAGCTACTTTAAGGACTGCAGGCCAGCAACAGGCAGACAAAACTGAGGAGGCTGCCGGTCACGTGACCTAAGCCCCACCCGATTTACACTACTGCTTAATTTCCTTTATTAACTCTTAGATCAAGGGCGTCTATCACAAACTAAGAAAAGGACAATTCCTATTTTTTCTCTTTTTTAAATTTGTTTTTTTATTAATATGGTTGGTTTATTATAAAGCTTTCATAAAAACAATTCATTACATTCCAATACAAAATAAATGTTAACCTGTCTTTACAATCTTTTCCGTTGCATCTCTCTATTACATGTATAAACAGAGAATTTCATTTTACAGTCACAAGTTCCATCAATTCCTCCATAAATTTCAGTGCAGTTATCATCATCTAATTGTTTTCGCCTATTATAAACATATCTGCCCACTCCTGTAGCGTTAAGGTTTTATAACGTTTAGCCACCTCACTCATATTTCCTTCCTGTTGTGAACAGACCATTACATTCTGACAATAAATTATGAGAAGTTTCCACTGTGTCTTGCCTCTCTACAGGAGGAGTCATTGTCTTACAACTGCTTTCTCATACAAAGAAATTCTCTAGTCGGGAGAATGTTCAACCTAAGCCGCATGAAGAGATCCCTATATCTATAACTAGGACGTTGATCCCCTCTCGTGCTCCAGATTCAGTGGTAACTTGTAAGAACTTCTTTGTGTAAGATTATCTATCTAGTCCATTCGCTTTATATGGCTCTTAACGTTGCCAGGATTAGTTGCAAGAGTGTCTTCCATTAAGTCGAGATTCTTTAGCCACTCTCTACAGATGCCCTTCCAGGTATCCAAAATCCATTTGCATTGCTTCCCCTCGACCCCCATGTCTTAGAATTTCAAAGGGGGGAGGGTTGTCCCCATCTCTGCATTTCAGGAACAGGTGCAGGGAGCATCACCTAATCATGCAACGCAAAGATTTGGGAGACCCAATTCAAACCTAATTAGGGAAATTGGAAGGCATTTTGTAAGACCCAGCACCCTCCAGAAAAGTTCCTCTAGCAAGTCCCAAAAACTTATGGGGAGGTTAGGCACCGATTCTGCTACACATAGGTTATCTGTGACAGAGTAAATTACTAAATCTCTTATGGATCAATCTTGTCTGGGTGGCTAGTCTTACGCATTTTCGCCTCCATCCATAATTTCTCATTCAAACTACAATTGGGACTCCGACTCCCAAGTACACAATAGATTCTACACACATTTCCACAGAGCCCAGGCTAATGTGGGTTTCTTTTTCCGACAAGCATTAGAGAGCACCATAATTTAGGGTTTTTTTTGCATTTATTTGCAATTAGTTTGCCTTTATGTATGCTTCTAATTTTTTCAGTCTCCTCTGTAGACCTATCAGTGTTTGGTTGGTCAAGACCAAATCATCCCTGTATAGGACCCACGGGTTGAATTAGTTGTATAACTTAGGGGGGGGGGGGGAGCGTCAACTCACACCTGACTAGATTCCATGTCAGACAGATATAGGTTAAATAGCTTGGGGGCCGAGGGGCAACCCTGTTTCAGTCCCCAGAATGTTCGGATTGCTTTGGTAAGTATTTCCCTTGGCAGACATCCTTATTTGAACTGACGTTGAAGAGTACAAAGCCTTAATTGCCTCTACCAGGTACAGCAGGCAATGCCAGTTCGACAATTACTCCCACAGCCTTTCTCTGCTAATACTGTCAAAGGCTTGCTCAAGATCAATAAATCCTAGATATACTCTGTTTGTTCTTGATCGCCCTCAACTTCAAAATATTTAGCAGAAACAGATTGAGATAGGTACCTAACCCTGAGACAAGCCTGGCTTGTCTTGTAAAAATGCCCTGAATGCATCGCCCACTTTTTTAGGTGTCTCCACAGAATATACGCAACAATATTCCCAAGGGTATCTAAAAGAGTGCTGGGCCTATAATTTTTAGTGTTATCTCTATCGCCCTTCTTAAAGATAGGTATGATCAATTCAGCCCTCCAAGAGGGAGGAATCTCTCTTGCATGAAGGATTTGATTGACCAGAACCCAGCAGAAATCAGCCCAATCCTCCAAGTTCTATTTAAGCATGCTGTTATTTAGGCCATCCGGGCCTGCAGCTCTGGAGGGGTTCAGCTTCTTAATGAACACAACTATGTCATCTTGCTCAAACTCAATGGACCAAGGAATATTAGCCTTTCCCGGGCTTCCCAGGTCTATTGCAGTTGAGCAGGCAAAGAGATCAGTAAAATATCTAATACAAGCCTTCTCTGAGACTGCTGGGATAACAGTAGCCAGTTGGAATGTTACATTATTATTGAGCAGCGCCCAGAGGTCGTGTGTGTTCTTATTAGAACTTATCCTCATCAGTACTTGGAAGCATTGGGCTTTAGTACCTAGCAGCAAATTCCTGTATTGCTGCTTTCGTTTATTTTTAGAGCAATTTTATCACCAGTCTGTAGTCGATCTATACTACGACGATCGGCTCTAAAGATTTTCTTCGCCTCTCTCAGATCTTTATTCAGATAATGCAATCTCTTGAAATCTTGTCTAACACCCGTATTGGATTTCATTTTGAAACTCATCAAGATACTTGAATAGTCTAACCCCAAATTTCAAGACTGCAGGGCGTGTTTATACTGGCCCGTAACCTTTCGGACCTCCCTTCGGAGTATTCGTAATTGGTTGCCACCCGGTTTAGATGCATTTCATCTACCTTCAGATCACCACATTCCTGTTCCAAACCTTTGTAGGTTAGACTTAACAAATAGTCGTAACTATTTACCATTGATTTAATGGTTAGAGTATGCAGACATTTGAATAGACCACCTGATATGAAGTAATAGTCTAGAGGAGTTTTTTGGGAACCACAGGACCACGTAGCACTGCCCGGAATATCACCTCTTAGTCAGCCGTTCACCATACAAACATTGTGCTCTTTTAATTTGCGATACCCATAGAGCTGCTTTTAAAGACAAGGAAGTCTTTGGCAGCCTTATCCCCATTTTGTCCATATACCTTATATTAAGATCCACACAGATGACTAAGTGGGATCCTTCAGTTCCACCCAAAAGTCATCTATAAGATGAGTTACAGTCCCCACAAGTTTATCTTCCCCAATCCACGCAGGGTTCTGGTATAGGTTGAACAGAACTAGTAACCATGAGCTTTTAACAGGAACCCTCTCCCAATTCAATAACACCAGCTGAACAAAAGGATTTGGGTTGCTCGTTTCGAGAATCTTATGGTGCCGACCCAGTTTCACCAACGTCAAAAGGCCCACTGAGGGTCTTCCCACTGGTCTTACCTGGGCCGGGTTAAGACATACTTCAAAGCCCACACAAATCGTCTTGGAAGACAACCAGGTTTCTGCATGCACAATGTGTCATAGTTTGAGAAGTTCAGTCCTTCCTCATTGAAAAGATGCATGACACCTCAAGTATTCCATGAGGCCACATGTAGGCAGACACCTTTCTGTAACTCTGGGAGTTATAGATCCTGGGCCTGAGCCAGGGAGCTTGCCAACCAAGACCAGTCGGCCAAAGGCCCTGTATGCCTACTTCTTTTCTGGCTCATCTTCACCATTCTTTCTTCACCTTTAGCTCGGTCAAAGGTAACTTTCAGAGTTGTAACTGCTTCCCCCCGCCAACATGGAATGGGTGGATCTCACCTTCGTCTTGTAGAAGACACTTTTGGGCCAGACTATTTATGGGCATTCCTCCTGCAAGCCTTTCGATTGGTTAGCACCAAGCTTCCTGGAGACCTGAGACTTAAATTGGGAGCCATCAGAAAACTTGAAGGCCAGAGGAAGGAAGTCAAGAGAAGCTTCCAAGAGAGTGTTTCTCACCAATATTGAGTGCAGAATCACCCAGTCTAGGCGGCTTTCGTTTACAAATTCCAATATATATATATATATATATATATATATATATATATATATATATATATATATGGGATACATTACTCACCGTAATCGTATTTCTGATGCTTGTATCTGCTTAGATTCACATGCTGTGCATAGGCCGACATCTAGTGGAAGCTGCGGAGTATTACAGTTTGTTTTTCGAAAGTCGAAAATGGGCGTCGACACAGGCGTGCCAGTAATACTATCCCTAGTGTGACGTCCACTGTACCCAAGATCCCTCACGCGTGTAGGATCCTCAGATTGTATTTTTTCTGACATGAGGAAGCATGAGGAGTAGCGTGAGTACAGATAATCCAAGCAGATAGACAGAAAAGGTAAGACTACAAGCAATCATGCGCCTTCTCTCGGAGGGGAGGAAGGGTGGGTCGCATGTGAATCTAAGCAGATACAAGCATCAGAAATACGATTACGGTGAGTAATGTATCCCTTCTGAGGCTTGTGGAATCTGCTTAGATCACATGCTGTGCATAGATTAGCGAGCAGTACCAGAAGAAGGAGGTGGGATGTGAGAAGGGTCATGAGCAAACAGGTGTCTTAGAACCGCTTGTCCCACTTGTGTATCTGTCTTGGAATGAGTGTCAATGCAGTAATGCTGAGTAAAAGTGTGAATAGAGCTCCAAGTAGCCGCTTTGCAAATGGTGTCGAGGGGAACATTTGCAATGAAAGCCAGAGTGGCACCAATGCCTCTAGTAGAGTGGGCCCTTGGCGTAAAAGGCAGAGTCTTGTCAGAAAGAGAGTAACACAGCTGTATACAGTTGATAATCCACTTCGAGATAGCGCCCTTAGAGACGCGATCCCCCTCTCTGCCTGTAGCTACGGAGACAAACAGTTGATCTGTTTTCCTTAGCGGTCTGGTTTTATTTACATAGTATAGGACCGCCCTACGCACATCTAGGGTGTGTAGTTTCACCTCAGCCGAGCCTTGCGGGTTCTGGAAGAAAGCCGGAAGCTCGATGGACTGGTTTACATGGAACTTGGATATGAATTTAGGTGAGAACCTAGGGTGTGTGCGTAAAACCAGTTTGTCCTTGTGGATAGTAAAGAAAGGATCCTGCACTGACAGAGCCTGAATTTCACTGACCCTTCTTATGGAGGTAATGGCTACTAAGAAGGCCGTTTTATAAGTCAGGTGTTTGAGACTACTTTTATGCATGGGTTCGAATGGGGGTCCCATGAGCTTAGCTAGCACCACGTTGAGGTCCCATCCTGGCGGTGGGTTCGAAATAGGAGGGTGAAGTCTCTTTACTCCTTCCATGAAGGCTTTAACCACTGGTACTTTCCACCACGAGACCTTGTTATGGGATGTGGTGTAAGCCGAGAGGGCTGCCAGGTGTACTTTCAGCGAGTTAAAAACCAACCCTGCATCCAGCAGGTGGAGCATGTATGTCACAACGTTGGAAGGAGTGCAATCAACCGGGTTGATTTGTTTATTCTGGCACCAGATAACGAATCTTTTCCACTTATCAAAGTAACAGTGCCTTGTATTTGGTTTCCTGGACTCCTTTAGAATGTCCATACACCTCTGTGGTAATTTGAGATGTCCAAACTCTATGACTTCAGGAGCCATGCTGCTAGGTTCATAGAGTTGGGTTCCTGATGCACTGTTTGACCCTGTTGCTGGGACAGTAGGTTGTACCAGGCTGGGAGTCTGATGGGTTCGCACACCGCCATCCTGCGTAGGTGTGGAAACCATGGTTGTCTCGCCCACATGGGAGCAACTAGGATGAGCGTCATAGATTCCTTGTTCATCTTGTACACCACCTTCCTGATGAGAGGAGTTGGTGGAAAAGCGTATGCAAACATCCCTGACCAGTTCATCCACAGGGCATTCCCTTGGGAGTCCGGCTGGGGGAACCTGGATGCAAATCCTGGGCATTGTTTGTTTTCGCTTGTGGCGAATAGGTCTATAGTGGGGAAACCCCACTGAGAGAAGAGATCTTCTACTACGTCTCTGTGAAGGACCCATTCGTGTTCTTCTGGGAGGGAGTTTCTGCTTAGAGCATCCGCTAGGGAATTGAGCTCCCCTGGAACATGTTGCGATGACAGGAAGATGTTCCGTCTGAGTGCCCATATCCATATTTTCTGGGCAAGCTTGGACAGATTTGGCGAACGAGTCCCCCCTTGCTTGTTCAGATAGAACATGGCTGTCGTGCTGTCCGTCCTGATCTGCACCGACAAGTTCAGTAGATGGGGCTCGAACGCCCTTAGCGCTCGGAATACTGCCAGAAGCTCTAGCAGATTGATGTGGTTCTTGGCTACTGAGTGAGACCAGAGACCCTGAGCTGTGTGGTGGAGATGGTGAGCTCCCCACCCAGTCAGGCATGCATCTGTAGTCACCACGGCTTGTACTTCGGGATCGTAAAAGGGTTTCCCCTTTGCGAGATTCTCTCTTGTCCACCAGTGTAGGCTCTGTACGAGTGTTGGCGAAACGACCACTAGATCGTCCCAATGACCACTTGCCTGAGACCACTGTTTCGCCAACCATTCCTGCATGGGACGCATGCGCAGACGCGCGTGGGGGACCAGGTAAATGCATGACGCCATCATGCCCAGTAACCGCATAGCTTTGCGTACTGTTATCTGTTGATCTGACTGATAATGCGGAATTTGCAGAAGTATATTCCGAATTCTCTCTTCCGAAGGGAAGGTCAATCCTTTCTGAGTATCTAGGATAGCTCCTAGAAACTGTTTTGAGGTGCTTGGCACCAGACTTGACTTTTTCTCGTTGATGGAGAAGCCTAATTCGTGGAGGAGGTCGATAGTCCTCTGAATGTTTGACCTGCAAATTCCTGGGGTTTCCCCCGTTATGAGCCAGTCGTCCAGATAAGGGTACACCGGGATTGCTTCCCTGCGTAGGTGTGCAGCCGCCACCGCCAGTACCTTGGTGAATACCCTTGGTGCTGAAGCTATCCCGAAGGGCAGTACCTTGAATTGGTAGTGGCGACTGTCCACCTTGAAGCGCAAGTACTTTTTGTGCGCTGGGAGCATGGAAATATGAAAATAAGCATCTTTCATATCCAAGGTTGCCATGTAATCCCCCTTTTTTAGGAGGGGGATTACCTCTTGTAGCGTGGTCATACGGAATTTTTGGGGCTTGACATATTTGTTGGCAGGCCGTAAGTCCAATACTGGGCGCATTGTCAAATCTTTCTTTGGCACAAGGAAGTAAGTTGAATAGATACCCTTGTTTACCTGGTGTCCTGGGACGAGTTCTATCGCGTCCTTTTCTAGCAGAATGGCGATCTCCTCGAGAAGGATCCTTTGATGCTCTAGGGAGTACACTCTTTGTCGTGGAGGATGATTCCGGGGACGCTGCAGTAGTTCTATACAATATCCTGCGGATACTGTTGACAGCACCCATCTGTCTGAGGTGATCCCTTCCCGCAGCGGGCTGCTAAGTGTAGGAATATATATAAATGTAACTATATATCAAGAGTGAAGAGTATGTACCACCCCCCACTCTCCCTACTTGTAAGGGCCGAGGCCAGCGGCCTACTAGGCCCGGGCCGAGGCCAGCGGCCTACCGAGGCCCAGATCCGTCGTGCAGCAGTCGACGGTCGATGACTTCTCCAGCCGTCGTCGAGGTTGAGGGTCGACGTTGGGGTGGGGAAGGGAATGAATAAGAATTAAAATTATAATAACAGCAAAAGTATGGCTAAGGCCAGGGAACTCCGCAAGATGCTTCCGACCAGTATGGCGGAAAAAAACAATCTGAGGATCCTACACGCGTGAGGGATCTTGGGTACAGTGGACGTCACACTAGGGATAGTATTACTGGCACGCCTGTGTCGACGCCCATTTTCGACTTTCGAAAAACAAACTGTAATACTCCGCAGCTTCCACTAGATGTCGGCCTATGCACAGCATGTGATCTAAGCAGATTCCACAAGCCTCAGAAATATATATATATATATATCTCTCTCTCACTCTCACTCTCTCACTCTCTCCTGGAGTTTTCAATGGAGCCAGAAAGCTGGAAGAACTAGAGGACCCCTTGTGCTACTTTCTTTTCTTTGCCATGTGACAGTAGAAGGAAGTACGATTGCTCGCTCTCTTTTCTCCATCAATGATTGTCTCCTTAGTTCCAGCGTTTGATAGAGGGTAGAACCACTACCCCCAGTTGTTTCAGACCAATTAGAGTAGAGAAGGGGGGGAGGGGGAGGGGGGGCAGGGGTTTACAAATGTACATTGAGTTGGACCAATAATTTCCGCTGAAACGATCCTTCTGCTCCAATTCAAATGTTAAATCCCTCTTATCTTCCACCGCCTCATTCATCTCATCCAAATAGGTTGATAAGTTCATCAGCAGGAGGGTGTTCTCATCCATTGTGTTACGTGGACCTATAGTCTCTTGAGACACACACTAGGGCATGATTACTTCTCTGGAGACTCCAGGGATGCCTTTTCCGAAATTCAGAGGTCTGGGAAGCATAAAATTCCACATAAAAGCTCTGGGGCCATTAGATGTAGCTTTCTTGGACAGCAGTTGTTTTTTTGTTTTTTTTGTTGTTGCTTCACAACCGGTTTTAATCCTTGGTCACTCATGCTTGGGTTTCCAAAGACAGAGAAGAGATTCCTACTTTCTGTTCTGAGCACACAGGAATGCAGATTCTTAGATACTACAACAGTGTTCTCAATTTCAGTGACAGACCCCACTCGTTCTGACCAGACAGTTATAGGTTGATCATAGTCAGATCCAGTCTTCACTTGGTCTTCCTTGTTTCACTCCCAATTTCCTTCTCTTGATCTCTGTGTACCAGGATCATGGGCTAGATAGGGAGGATCAGGCCAGGGATGTCCCGTAGTTTTCATGGGAGGTGGAGCAGTAGTGAGGGCACTGGTCAAAGCCCCTTGATTACTAGCTCCCATCAGACCCAGCTCGTGAAATCCTTTCTGGTGTATTAATCATTTCAAAATTTCCAAAATTGAAGCCGTTAAAGTGGTTTTCTCCACCTTCTCTCCTCTAGCTAGATCACAATGTCTGGCTTGCCACTGAGCAGATCAATCTGCTTCCTTATCAAGCCTTGACTGTACTGATCCTGAAGAGGATTCCAGAAAAATAGGTTTGGTGTGAATTATCACTAACAGAGTATCCTGGTCCTTTATTGTTTCATTCAGAGTGTCGTACAGTTTTACAAAGGGATTAATTGTCACATGCAAAGCTGCCATCACCAGGTTCTGGATTTGGATGTGGTATATTCCTCCGGAAGACACTGCTTGATGTAAATTAGCCGGTCCATTCCTCATAGGGGTTCGGCTCACTCGAGATTCAAGGGATCATGATGATGATAACGATGCATGGGCCACAAATGAATTTGGTGCCTCTTGAAACTGGGTCATATTTTAGATGTTATCCTTTGTATTCATCTTTGTGTTAGAGTCAATTGCCTCCATGTTGCCCCATACCAAGTCACTTATTGGTGTATTCCCTAGCGTTGATGTTTTAGTGTTATGCTGCATCCCTTCAGGAATTCCAATTCACTTTAGAGTAGAGCAGTTAATGTTAGCGAAGTCACTGAGCCTTCATTGGTTTCGTCTTATAGAATTGAGCTCTGCAATGTCCTGAGCTAACCGCGCCACTCTACAATGGACGTTGGCAAAAAAGACAAGGTATGGGGTGGAGACTTCATTCACATCTCTGGGGGCCACAAGACGGCCTACTCTGGGGAGTCTGGACGGTTAAAGATCACCTATAGGTATGGAGAGTCTTCCTCAAATTGGATGTCCTTAGTGGCCACAATTCCAGTGTGTTACTCACCAGCCGGCGAGTGACTCGGGCAAGCGACCAGGAAGGTAGTACTGGATGTTGCTTGAAGAGCTCGAGATGGAGCCTCCACCTGAGCCTCCTCTCTGTTGAGGGAATAAGCTCTTTTTGATGATATGACTCTCAGCTGCACTAAATTACAGACCGAGAGACCGATCACCCAAAAGAGCGGGAGAACACACCGCCACGGACCCAGCTAAAAGAAAAAGACAATTGGTAAATATTTGGGAAGAGCAAAGACCACTACAAGAAAAAAACCTCTCATAAAAGTACCTGGGTCACCCACTCCCCTTGTAATCGAAAAGGAACAGAAATGGAATTTCCCCTGTAAGTACAGAAAAAGATTAACTTCTATTTTGAGGATTTAGATAGGAATTAATAAAGAAAGTTAAGGAAGCCTTACCAGAACAGGAATTGAAATAATCTAAACAATCCAGGTTAGAACAACGGAGGTACAAAACAATAAACAGGAAGGTTAGTAAGGATGCTATACCCGGGCGGCACGAGGGGCGCACTAGATACGGGTAGGTGCACACTTCTTAGCAAGGCGTCCCTGTGTGCACTTTTAGAAATTAGTCTTTGTGTATAATCAGCAAAGCGTCCTTGCGTACACTTGAGGGAGCAAATCCAAAACAACGGGATGGAGTCGGAATCCACAAAAGAACACTTGAATTGAAGAAGGAAACAGTACCCAGTACTTGGAGTCAGCTGGGAAGGTGAGGAAAACCAGTTGAAAGCGGTGGTAGGTAATTCAAGACAGAAGGAAGGCAATCCAGTAAACAGGCAGCAAGATCTGGTACACAGGCGGGCTAAGGACGGTACAGAATCAGGAAGTAAGCAATGCGTAGGACAGGCAAAAGTCCGGTACACAGGTAGGCAGAAGACAGTACAGAATCAGGAAGCAAGCAAACCGTAGAACAGGCAAAGGTCTGGTACACAGGAAGTCAGAAGAATTGAGAAGTCTCAAGGCAGTCCATAATTGGAAAAACAGGAAAATTGGTACACGGGAAGGCAATGATTGGAAAGGCACAGAAGACGAAACTTCGGATGCCGGTTGCAACTTTAATCAGAAGCAGCATCCTTCCCGCTGCAGTGCCTAATATACCCAGGAGGCGGAGCGCCGTAAGCCCGTCAGAGCTCACGTTCCGAATAGTCGGAACTACACGGAAAAGGTAGGTTTCCTGGGAGTTGTAGGCAAAGGCTGGGTTGTCGATACCTTTGATGTTGTTGAGCCCAATCTCCAGGGTAACCGCCACTGAGAGAAGTAAGGGGCTGAGAAACGTCGGATACTGTGGCGAAGCATCAGGACTTTGGTAGGTACCTTGAAAGTGGTCTGTTTCACCTTGCGTGATGAGGGGGCGCGCGGGTCATTCAGACCCCGATGTGTGACACCGTGGGTCCCACCCGAGCGGCTGGATTATCCTGTGAAGCTCGCAGATTGAATAACGAGAGATTCAGAGTTTGAGGATGAGTTCCCATTCTCAGGCTTGAGAGGGATCATCACAGCAGCCAAGTCGAACCTAGGCTATTATGGAGGGGCCATGCCAGATATGATTTGATATGGCATTTATAACGTGCCTATACACAAGTGTTTCAAGGCGTAACAAGCAAGGGAGGGGAAACAGAGGGAAGACGGAGACAACGATCCTACTAGGCCAGGTGACATTGAGATTGCGCAAGTGCAGGGGAGAGGGGGAGGGGAAAAGGGGAGGAGCCAGTGCAGTATATAGGATAACAGTAAAATAAATAAGAAAATAAATAAAAGTGTGGCCAGCTGGTGGCAGGTGCAATGGTAAGTGCAGACATCAAGTGTCCAGTGCTAGTAGGGGCTGTAGGGATACAGAAACAGTCCCCGAGTGCAAGGGTTGCCAGGGGGGGGCAGTGCAGGTGTGCAACTGGTGCGGAGGGGACCAGGACCCGAGATCAGAGGGTAGCCAGGTAATCAGTGCACTTTCAGCTTCAGCCAGGAGATCAGCAGGGGAGAGAGGGAGAGAAAACAGAAGCAAAGAGGAAGGTCTCGAGGTGCTTCCGGAACCAGAGATGGTTCTCCTCAAGTTTCAGAGAGGCAGGGAGGCTGTTCCAGAGGGAGGCCCCAGCCGAAGAAGAGATCTACCACCAACTCGCCGCTCGGAGAAGTGACGGACCCTGAGGGAGTTGCAGGCTGATGATCGAAGAGCTCGAGAAGGAAGAGAGAGTTGAAGGTATGGAGGTCCCAGGCCCCAGAAGGCTGTGTGGACAATGCAGTGGGTTTTGAACTTAATCCTCGCCGCCACTGGAAGCCAGTGCAGAGAGATTTCAGTCCTGGAGAGATATGATCCCTGGGCTTGAGGTCAGGACAAGTCTCGCAGTCATGTTTTGAATGAGTTGCAGAGGGCGGAGAGTAGAGGCAGGCAGATTTAGAAAGAGGCTGTTGCAGTAGTCCAGCCTACAGAGAACCAGAGCTGTCGAGAAAGTGAGCTTCTGGGGGAAGGAGAGGAAAGGAAGAATACCTCTGAGGAGGTGCAGCTGGTAGTGTGACTTCTTGGAGACGTCTGAGATGTGGGAAGAGAAGCAAAGTGTGGAGTCGAAGATGACCACAATGTTTTTAGCCTCATAGGTAGAGCAGGAAGAGCGCCAAGAGAGGCCTGCCAGAGAGTGGCAGGAAAGGAGGGAACAGGTGTGCCGATGAGGAGAATCGCGTTCTTACTGGCATTAAGGCAGAGATCATTGGCGGCACACCACTCCAGGATGGCAGACAGTCAGTCAGAGATGAGAGAAGGAGAAGAGGTGGCGGAAGGGAGCCTGAAAGGGAGTTGTGTCATCCGCATAGCACTGAAAATTGGGGCAGAGAGCTGCAATGCGGTGGGCAAGGAGTGCCAGGGATTGATTGAACAGCCATAGAGAGAGGTTAGACCCCTGGGGAACACCACAGGTAGAGATCAAGATAGAGGAGAGGAAGGACCCAAGTTGGACCTGTTGGGTTGAATGGAGAGGAAGGAGGTCAGCCAAGCCAGGGCCTGATCAGTGGTACCCAGGTTATCACGGAGACGGTTGAGCAGGATGGCATGGTTGACCGCGTCAAAGGCAGAAGAGAAATCAAGTAATATGGTGACACAGAGGGTGTTGGAATCGATGTTGGAGAGCAGGTTTTCACCGATTTTCAGCAGAGCAGTTTCCGTGCTTTTGGCAGCTCTGAAGCCAGATTGATGGTCATGGAGACAACCAACAGATTCAGTGTGAAGATTAAGCTGGTAGATGGCCAGCTTGTCCAGGAGTTTGCCCAAGAAAGGAGTGATGGAGATTGGACGATAGTTAGCTGGGCAGGAAGGGTCGGCAGAGGGTTTCTTAAGAAGAGGGTGCACAAGGAAGTGCTTAAGGGAGGGGAAGACTCCAGTGGTGAAGGGGTGGTTGCAGAAATCCGCTGGTGCAGTAGCCAGGGTGTCAATGTGGTCCATGATGTTTTTGGAGGAACAGGGGTGAACCTATTTTGACGAGACTTGCATAGATCGGATTTGTCTAGAAACCTCGTCTGAGGAGAACAGGGGAAAGGAAGGGAAGGAAGGAAGAGAGGTGGCCGAAGAAGGGCCAGAGGAAGAACAGGGAGTAGAGGGAGGAAGGGAGAGGAAAGGACTTCCTGAGTTTTAGAGATGAAATGAGAAGCCAGGGCTGTGCAGAGGGCCTGGGAGGGGACAGGAGACGTAGAGATTCCATGGAGGAAGGGTATTCCCTTGATCAGAGGATATCTTCTATCAGGGCTTCCCATAATGGCTGAGGAAGGAGCCTGAGGGCACAGAGTCTGTACTCCCTCACCTCTCCCACCTCCGTCGGGAGCTTGTACCTCTGGCCCCACCACACTGGCCTTCAGGGCCGTTAGGGCAGTGGACTGACCAACTTCCACCTGTCCTGGACAGGTCAATTCATGTTTTTACCTGTTCAGACCCCTGCTCTTCTGACATCAGGTAAGCTCACTCAAATATGTATTTCCCATACCTACCATCACCATTCATCACTAACCACGCTGCCCACCAGCAACATCACGGACAACGCATTACAACGATCCCACTCATGTCACTATAAACCCCATCAGCACTCCCTCATCCACAAATACAAGAAGACTGATGCTCGCCAATGTCCGCTCAGCAATCAACCATGCAGCTGACAACGCTGACCTCATCACCACACGACAGAAGCCATCTTCATTACTGAGAGCTGGAGGACATCCATCTCCACCTACATCCTAGATGTCCACATCTCCAACGGCTAAAGAATTCTTCAATGAGACCATCTTAACAAGGTTGGTAGAGGCCTCATCATCATTTACAAGGCATTATAGCCATGCACCCAACTGGACATAACCATCCTTGGATCTTTCGATAGTCTTTCCTGCCACTTCCCGCTTCTCCAATGGACAGTGTCACTTTTTACCTCATCTACACACCTCCCAAGCCCAAGCCCAAGCCCTCCTTCATCGAAGACTTCACAGACGTGGTCACCAGCATGTCTCTTTCACCTGCCAACAACATCTTCCTCTGTAACTTAAACATCCCCGGCAACCCAACTACCAAGTAATTGAAAGAAGATCTCCACATTGCTTCTCAACACTCTGAACCTCACGTAGCACACAAAAGACCCAACTCACAGGAAACGGAATATACAACTACATCAACATCATCACTGCCCTGCCCACCCTCCCAGATGCAACACAGAAACAGCGACCATCAAGGTGATCGACGATGTCCTTAAAATTCTTGATGATGGCCATCCTTGCCTCCTGGTTCCCCTTGACCTCTCTGCAGCATTTGACAAAATAGACCACCAGACACTCACTGACAATCCACATTGTTGCATGGGGATCAGCGAGATCCTCCTCGGCTGTTTCAAATCAGACCTTGCTAATCGCTACTAGTTTGTATAGTGGGATTCCTCCAGATCACCAACTCTACCCCTCTCCTGTGGAGTCCTGTAAGGATCCATCCTCTTCTATGTGATCTTTAAACTTTACATGGAACCACTTGGAACCCTCCTTGCTACATACAACATCCTCTAATACGCAGATTACACAGCTCTACCTCAAGATATCCTCCATCCAAGACATCCACAGGCTCAAGGCCTGCCTCATACTGATCCTGTTGTGAATGTTCAGTGCCTACCTGAAGCTCAATCACTTCAAGACTGAATTCCTACTGCAGACCAACACCGAACACACGGACATCAAGACCTGGCTCTCTGCTATGCACCTCGAAGGCTTCACACTCCAGCTGACCACCTGCACCAAGTTCCTTGGGCTCCATATCGACAGACATTGTTCCTTCAACAGCACATAGCAATGAATACAAACAGCTTGGTCGCAACTTTCTCTGCTGCGAATAATAATCTCAGAAAACAACGTCAGATCTACTGTCCAAACCCTGATCCTCTCTCACCTGGATGGTGGCACTGCCCTTTTGGAAGGCCTTCCGGCAACTACCCTGACTCCCCTGAGTTGTGTCCTGCATGTTGCAGCACAACTCAAAGGACTTTGCAAATTCACCAACATCAACCCGACCGTCATCAAACTGCACTATTCCCGTTGCAAGCCTGTATAATTTTCAAATCCTGCTGCATCATATAAAAGGCTGTCACCTTGAGAAACTTAGCATCTATAGAGACCTATGATTCACCAGAATTAAAGACATGTGCAGACTTGTTGATTGCGAATTGGGGAACTCATCAATGCTTCACGACTCACTCCACTAGGGCGAGGGGGGCGGCGATACTAATACACAAAACGCTTCTGTTTGTAATGGGACTGAATGCGACCCTGAGGGGAGATATGTTATAGTACCTGGTGTGCTTTATGATAAAGAAATCGTTTTTCTAAACATATATGGCCCTAATATTGACCAACCGGAGTTCTACTCCATGGTGTTTGAAAGGTTAGCGAGATATCCTACTGCTCGGGTGCTGTGTGGTGGGGATTTCGACACTATTTTGGACGTGCAAATGGATCGTACGTCAACAAAACCAGAACACTATGCAAGGCGGCACAGAAAATCATACAAATGACAGATCTACAATTAAAGGATGTTTGGAGAACATTAAACCCCAATGGCAGAGAATACACATACTATTCCACAGTCCATGATATGCATTCTAGGATTGACTTGTGGTTAATAGATACAGATAGCATGGCCTGGGTAACGAAATCTCACATATACCCTAGAACTTACTCCGACCATTCCCGATACAACCAGCATTGCAAATCCCAGACAAGGTCAGGCCAAGACTACCATGGAGGTTTAAACCCTTAGGGACATAGTATATAAAAATTCAATGGCGCAATATGCGCAAGACTATTTTGAGATCAATGAGCAATCGGTCTCAACTCAGGCCATACTGTGGCAAGCATTTAAAGTTTGTATAAGGGGCCAATCGATATCCATCGAAGGGGGAATCCTCAAAGATATTAGAGCTAGATTAGAGAGGCTCGAGAAGCAATTAACATCTCTACAAACCCAGTATGCCACGACCCCGACCCCTCAATTGGGCACTGAAATTAAGGACAAACTGGAGGAATATCGAGAGGGGGCAGACCAAGAGATGAGATATTTGGATAGACCCATAGCAGCACGCAGATACGGGGAAGGGGAACGTCCAGGGAAATTATTGGCCAGAGCAGTGCGTGGAGAAAGGGGACCCACTAGTATACCCTGTATACAAATAGAAGACGGTACGATGTCCACTAACCAGAATGAAGTGAAAGATACGTTTTATAATTTCTATAAAGAATTATACTCCCCCCAGGGCACAGATACTGAGAACAATACCTCTCCAAAATACCAACAACGCTTATTTCAGAATCAACTAGGGAAGTACTAGAGGCACCCATCACTGCGGCTGAAATATACGAAGCGATAAAAGCCCTCCCCAATGGAAAGGCTCAGGGCGCAGATGGGCTAGGAGCAGAATTCTATAAGGAGTTTAGTCAAATCCTAGTACCCAGACTATACGCTATCTGGAGGGAAGCGTTGGAAATGGGAGAACTACCCGAAACCACTAGGGAGGCAATAATCACGCTTTTGCTTAAGACTGGTAAACCCCCGGGAGAATGTGGATCATACCGCCCATTATCATTAATAAACACAGATGCCAAAATCCTGGCAAAAATATTAGCAACGCGACTCACACCATACATGCCATATATGGTACAAGAAGATCAGGCCGGGTTCATAATGGGTAGGTCCACAGCCACAAATATTAGAAGATGCCATCAGATAATGACCTCAATACCCGCTACCACTCAGGGGATAGCGGTATCCCTAGATATGAGAAAAGCGTTTGACACAGTCTTGTGGCCCTTTCTTTTTGGAGAGCTACGAAACTATGGGTTCGGCCCACAATTCATAAGGTGGATTCAAGTGCTATATACGCGGCCACACGCGATGATAGAGTGAATGGAGTCCTCACGGACATGCTGGAACTGTTGGGAGGTACCAGACAAGGTTGCCCGCTCTCCCCCTTGCTTTTTGCCTTAGTTATAGAACCACTAGCAGATATTCTCAGATCACGCTACAGCTCGTGTGGGATATGGCTCGAAGGCAAATTGCACATTGTAACGCTATATGCGGACGACATACTTTTATATCTCAGAAACCCAGACAGTACGCTCGGCAGGGTCCTAGCAGAGGTTGTGAAATTCGGTGAATACTCGGGATTGCGCCTCAACCCCCACAAATCAGAAATATTCCCGCTCACAGACGCCACACCACAGCCCCGGAACCTTCACAGACTTATATGGAAGCCGATACACATAGTATATTAGGGTGCCCACATAGCCAGAACGGCCCAACTATCCCGAGCATTGAATTACACGACACTAGGGGAAACACTGTGTGCAAAAATGAAACGATGGAATGTACTCCCAATATCAATGGCAGAACGAATAGCTTTAACTTTTCTATCTCTTTCGCACGGTTACGGTGTGGTCCGGCCGAGCTCTGTTCGCCAAAATCAATAGCGCCTGCATAACTTTTGCTTGGGGCGGACACCCCAGACTAAGCTGGAGAGTCTTGACAGACACATATTCAAGGGAAGGACTGATGGCACCTGACATAGAACTCTATTACTTGACAGCACAGGCACAACAAGCGGCCAGATGGGCCACATGTTTTCTTAACCCTACTGACACATCCCTGTCACCGCAAGAGAGAGAGGTGATAGGGGAGCTGCAGAAGATGACCAGACCCACCCCGAAGCAATACAACACGACCAACCCCTCCAAAGTCACAACCACGGCATGATCCAGAATTGCTGACATATTTGGTGCCAGTAAACTATATCATCCAAGTATGCCAATATGGGGAGACCCATACACACCACTCAGTGTTGACAGTGAAATAGCAAGACATTGGAGCGCTAAAGGGATCACACAATGGGGCAAATTGTTTTTGGACCAACACTTTATATCATGGGAGGACATTAAGGACATACTGGAAAATACACACATACAATACCATAAGGTTGCAACCCTTGCACAACGAATCTACGCAACGTTCCCAGAGGAACCAGAAATAAATATGGCACTAGGTTATATATTCACAGGAGGCACCCAGAAGATCACTGCCTCGACGCTGTACAAAACTATTAGACAAACACGCCCTGCGGTAACTCACACAGCTAAAGGAAGATGGGAACAAGACCTGGGGCAACTGATCGACGATCGAGAGTGGTCTGGGATTTGCGCACTGACTAAAGGGATATCATGCAACTCGAGGTTTAAATTGAAACACTATAAAATAGTGCACAGGACTCATTACACGCCATTAAGACTTAAGCAAATATATCCCACAGCCAATGGGGCTTGTCCAAGATGTAATTCTGAAAATGCTAATATATTTCATATGCTGTGGGACTGCACTAAATTGAGACATTATTGGTCAGAGGTGTGCGGGGCTCTAAACAAGATGGCAGACCAACCCGTGATATGGACACCAAGGACTTGCATATTGGGGGCAGAAGGCAAACTGAATTCAACATAGCGGAAATTATTGAATCTGAGTCTACTCGTAGCCAAAAGGGCCATATTAATGAGATGGAAGAATGTGCAGCCCCCTACAATAGAACACTGGAACAGTGATATGGTGTGGATTAATGACACTGAAGAACTATATATTGATTCGGACACGCCGCAGAACAGACCCAGAAACACATGGGTGCGATACAAGCAATATCTGGCCGATCTCAGTGAACTGGAGAACCTGAATACGAAAGGCGATTGAACTGTATATGTAGTATGACGATATAACTGAAAGTTACTAATGTGTGTGCATAACCTGTAAGCAAATATAAATAAAGTTGTTAAAAAAAAAAGACATGTGCAGACTCTGCCACTACAGGAAGTAGAGAAAACAGAAGACGGGCCTTCTCGGTCTATGCCCCAAGACTTTGGAACCTCCTCCCCATCAACATCCTTCTCGCCCTCTCACTTCTAGGTTTTAGGAAGGAGCTCAGGACCGTTCTCTTCAAGGAATGGCTCATCCCCAACACATAGGTCCATACACTGTCCACTCCACATCTCACCTGAGACTGGGTGATATGATCCCCACTGTTTCCTCCCATGGATTTTTGTAGATCCATTGTTGATTACTGCCCCCTTACCAGCCTTATTTAGATCCCACTCCCTCGTTTCTATGCTCAGTGATGAATCCATCTGGGTAGCTCTCACTCTTCCTCGTCCCAGTGAGATTTGTGTAGAGGGGTCTCCTACCCAACAAAAATATATAGACTTGTGGGGAACTATAGAGGGTGGAGTGAGGTGAGAGGAGTGAGGACAGATAAGGAGGGGGTGCATACCATGTTCTCCCAGGATTGTTGTCACTGGTCCCATAGAGGGTTTCTCTCCCCATGAGATCCAGATGCTGAGTACCACCCGCAAGGGGACTATCAGGTAGCAGCCTCACCTCCCTGGCCTCATGGGAAGGGGCTCCTCCCATGGGAGCAGTGACAATACCCTGGCATTCGTCACAATAAACATACATGTGGAGAGAGAGGGAGACAAACACACACAACTTGGTAACCTCATATGGGCTACACACCACTTTAGACTACCCCCAACAGTTTTGCCTTGAAACTGCATTAATACTAGAGTGTTGAAAAAAAGATGCCACACACACATTACAACCCTCTCAATCTCCCCGCAACTGTTGATCCTAAAAAAGCACAAGCCCTATCCTCGTACAATGTCTACCGTTTTAACGGGTGAGTAGCACTATCATGTGGCGTACTAATAGGATGGATCAAAAAGTGGCTATCGTACAACTGGCTTGAGCTTACGAAAACATAGGCTTGAAAAGCATTTAGTTAAGTCAATTTATATTATAAGACTGAGTGTTCCTCAAAAAATACACTACCAATCCCATTTTTTTAGTGGGGTGCCCACACAGGATTCCTTTACCCAAGCTCGTCCATCTATCGCAAGGCAAGGACAGCTGCAGGTGAACTTCACATGGAACATGCGGAATTTAGACATCTAAGCAAACTCGCCCCATGGACTTTGAATGAGAAAACTACCAACCCAAGACAATGTAGCTCAATGTTGGATCTTGTGGTAAGTAAAAATCAGGAATAAGACAACTCGTTGTGGTTGACTCATTCATTGCTTTATCGTATTTCCAAAACCCTATACTAACCCTTTATCTCAGATCCCTACTAGAAAAGGAAAGGAAAAAACGTACACGTCAGGATGTCGGCAACACAAACCCTGCCTGCCGCCGTCTATAAGAAAACCTAATCTAGCCAGATCCTAACCCAACCACTATAAAGAAAAAGAACCTAATCAAAACACAAAAGCCACTTGCAGCCTCTTGCCAAGTGGCACATCCCTGGCTGGTTTCCGATTCCATCTATCAAGAGTACAAAAAGGCCTCGTGCCCCAAGCAGGGCTTCAGATGTGTCACCAGTCAATGTCTCTGGGCCTACTGCCCCAAACCACAATGCCAATGAAATAGTTCAACAAGTTCTTTTGGTCTTCCTGCTGGGTAGGTGAAGAAATAGTCAAAGTCTGTAGGCCCCCTGTTCAATGTCACTATTCTATGAGAACATTTAATTACAAAAGTTCTTGAGTAGCCAAGCCTTGGCTGGCCTTGTACAGAAACCTTTCGACTCCTACCCCTCCCTGCAGGTTCAGGTTGTACAGCCCTTCCTGGGGTTGGTCTGTGGGTGACCCCCTCTGGGCCCTGGGATTCTCGCCCCATCCTGGGATCTCTGGTTTCGCACACCCTTGTGGGGTAATCATTCTCTCAACCCTTCTTGGTACTTATTATCTGTCTCTCTCGGATTCACACCCCAGCTTGGGTAAAGTTGGGTCTCGCCCAGGTTCAGGTTCTTTGTTGCTTCAGTTCATGTTTTGCTGCTTGGATTCTCACCCCAGCATGGGGTATCAAGGGCCTGACCGTGGTCCAGGTTCTCTGTTGCATCAGCCCATCTTTGGCTGTTTGTATTCTTAACCCGGCTTCGGGACTGTGGGGCCTCACTGTGGTTCGGGTTCTCTGGCACGTCAACCCATCTTGGGCCGTTTGGATTCTCTCCCCGGCTTGGGGTATGTGAGGCCTCGCCCCAGTCTGGTTTATGTGTTAGCCATAGCGGACTCCCATCCACATTCCAAAACAAGGTATTTCCCCCTTACGGAGAGGGGACGAAATCCATGGATTCATCAAAATCTAGAGCAGGAGGCTCACATACTGTGGATGTGAGACTTCTTCCAGCAGTCAGGTCAGACATCATGAACCCATAGATGGGATGAAGGCAGATCGACATCAAATCCCACTATGCTGGGGGAACCCAGAGAAGCACCAGACAGGAGCAGTAGTTTATTATCGATTCACCCCTGCATAGGGTCATGAGGGCCTCAGCAGCACAATGGTTGGACTTCCCTTCCAGGGAGAACCGAATATGTATTGAAGACCAACAGAAGCAAGACAGCGAGAAGAGGTCCCAGTGGTGCAGAGAAGATCTTTGCAGAGTTCCCACTCCCAAGGCAAGGTAGAATACATGGGCAGGTGCAGTAGTTCCAAGAGGATGCAGACTAGTTTCAAGCTTTGCAATTCTTCCAAAGTCTGGGATGCAAGGGACGCAAAGCAGGGCTCCAGGTGGGTTTAGCCTACTCTGCCAGGTCTTCCCTTTCTATGAAAAGGCAGATTTTGCCTACCAGTGATTGGAAGAGTCAATGATGTTTGCCACACCAGTCATCTGGTGGCCCTCTGTAATACTTCAATGTTGGCTACTTGGCCCCAGTGGTTGAAATTAACAAGGACTCCTGGTCCTCTTCATTTATGCTAAATTCAGGCTAGGAGAGAACTCAGCCTTAATACTGAGGCAGCATGGCTCAAGTATGATACGCAATTTCATCAGATGAAGGCCAACAGGCTAGCAATGCGGTGGGATCAGAGGGATGTTAATAGCTGGCTAGACAAGATGACCCCCGCAGGAGTGCATACCATGGTCATGCATATTCTTTGGAGGAAGTCATTTTTTGAACTTCAAAGAATTCCAGAAAACAAGAAACAATCTATCTTTATGTGGAGGGTGCTGTAACTTGCTTTCCAGGATCAAAACACCCATAAGGAACAAACAGCCTGTCGGAAGTCCTTATGAATATCTTACATGTGTAGCGTTCTTTCAGAATTAGTGGCATTTGGGGAAAAAAGCAGAAAGACCAATTTCCTGATTAATGTAAAAGGCTGAAAGGACTTTAGGTATGAACAAGGAATGCGAGTTAAGAACCACCTTATAACTTTTGGAAAACCGAACAAGGTTCTTTTAGTGAAAGTGCTTGCAAGTCACTAATTTCAACTAGAATTTCGCTCAGGTCATGGGCTCAAAAGGTTTGCATGTTAATTCGTAAGCTTGGAATATGTTTGGTATGAGCAATGGGTGTTAGTGCAAGATTTCTGAAGTGTTCATCCACAAGGCTGGTGTGCGGTCATGAGCACATAGGCGTGAAAGGCATTAACATCACGATGGCTCCAGATGATATGGGGCAGGATGCAAAATGTACACTTTTCTAGACATTCACCAGTGACAATTGACTCTTGGCAAATAAGAAATATGTTGTGTACATGTGGATAGTTGACACTGGCAAAAACGGGTGAAGTATTTATAAACATGGCTAGTTGCTTAAAACTTGAAGCGTTACGCCATGGGGAAATGCTGTCATCAGGGATCTGTTAGGAGGGTGCAGGAGTGTCATGTACTAGATGCAGCCTAAGGAATTGTTTTGTTGATTAGGTTGGATGTTAAGGGCAGGCTTTGTATGTGTGGAGGTTCCAAGCATATAGAGACAGCAACCATAAGAGGCGAAGGAAGCCTGGGGTTTACGATAAGTTATTCTGGATGCTGTTCTAGTTGCCACTGAAGCTTCTGTGCAGGAGAGGCATAGGGGTGTGCACGGAAGGTGCAGAAATGGCGGGATGGGGACCAGATGACCATTTTAGGCACTGGCTGCTGCAATATAGGTTATGAGGTATAGCATGCTTGCAACCACGTCACTTCTGTGCCCAGCCCAGGTACCCTCCTTTCATGCCCTGTTGCTTTATTGGCTGCCCCAGCATACCCAAGGGATTTGAAGATTCCCCCAGCAGTGTAAACACGGTCCCAGCCTTCCACATCCACCTTACTTGAATTTCTGCCTTATTTTATTTATTTGTATAGCGCCATAGCCAGCAGAAATCAGGGCGCACATTGACACATGGATATTTCTGTTCACACGCAACACACAAAAACGGTACTACGATTGAAGTAACATTTCGAATAAGAGGGTTTTAAGATGGCTTTGGGGCTTTGTTCTATACATAGGTCTGCTGGAGGAGCATTCCATGCCTGCGCTGCCATTGCAGTGAATGATCTACCCTTTCCCCTTCTTCTCTTAGTGCGTGGGGCCGCAAACATTTGAGTTGAACTAGAGCGTAGTGCTCTGCCTGGCTTGTGTAAGGTCATTTGGTGTTTTAGGTATTGGGAGACTTCCCTGTATTCACATTTATGTGTCACACACAATGGGCCTCATTACGAGTCCAGCGGTATAACCGCCTGGTTACCGCCGGACTCGTATTACCATTCCACCTCCGTGATTCCCGGGGCATTACAACCCCAGTGACCCGGGAATTCCAGAGGCGGAATGTGTAAATCCCCATTCCCATAGGACTCAATGGGAATGGGGATCATGGTGCTGGTGTTTCCTCGTCCGCCTGCAGGCGGGCGGTGTTAATCCCGCCAGGTCAGACCTGGCGGGATTGACGACTCCGCCTTCAGGAGTCGTGATCACCCAGTATGGAAACAACGGTGGCAGCGGGTTTACCACCACCGTTGTTTCCATACTGGGTGAGTTGTAATGAGGCCCAATGTTTTGAACCATACCCTGGCTGGTATGAGTAGCCAATGTAGACTCTTCAGGTCATTAGATATATGTTCCCACTTTGGGGTATCACATATGATCCTTACTGCGTGGTTTCGGATAATTTGTAGTTTTCATAAGTTTGATTTGCTTGCTCCACTGAGCAGGGCGTTCCATTAATCCAGCCGACGCATTGTGAGTGCTCTGACCAGAGTTTCGCAGTTCTTGCGTGAAACCAAAGGTTTCACTTGTTTAAGTACCTTTAGATGATATTGGAAGTTTGATAATAGCATTAACGTGCCCATCTGCATTAAGGGGTGTTTCCAAGGATACACCCAGGGACTTCACTTTGTCCGCAACTGGTATATATCATTCCTCTAGTCTGAACTCTGGAGTATTCCTGACTCCGTTTGGCTCTAGCTTGTTTAGAGCCAAAAATCGTAAGCTCTGTTGGAGCTATGTAGACACATCCAATTATTTACCATCCATTTCTTGATGGAGTCATAGATTAAAGCTAGTGTGTCTGAATCAGTAGTGCAGTTTCCACTGAAATCCACCACAAGTTTAAAGTCGTCTGCATAGTTAGTGAAATGCAAACCAGTGCCTTTGAGTAGCTCAAATAGGGGTTTCATATAGATATTGAACAAGGCGGAAACAAACATGCCCCTTGTGGGACTCTGTAGTGTGTAATTGTTGCTTCAGACATGGAAGTGACCCAGCAGATTTAGACCTCCTAACTTCGAGAAGGGAGCAGATGCATTCAAACGCCTGTTCTGAGCAATTCTGTGTATCTGCTAGAGTTCGTAGCAGTTGTTTGTGGTCTAGTAAGTCATAGGCCGCCGAGATCAACATTCCTATTTTGTGGTCATCCATTATTAAGAGGATTTGTGTTTGCAAGTCTAGTAATGCACTCTTTGTGCCATGATTACTTCTAAAACCTGACTGTTTTGTGTGCAATGAGTCAGATATTTCCAGGTGTGTTAGTAGCGAAGATGCTGCGATTTTGTTAACGATTTTTAACAGAAACGGTGCGTTTTATGGGCCTTAGATTGGCAATCTCTTTAGGGTCGAGTCAGGTTTTTTAAGGAGTGGTGAAAACGCCACTTCTTTGATTGCAGTAGGAACCATCCTGTGAAGAAAGGATGCGCTTACAAATCTCTATTGCCCAGGATGATTATGGATGGAATGATCTCACCCAGGCAGGAGGCTGGCCGTATGTTTAGTGCTTCCTCCATTTCCTCAGTAGATATAGATGTAAAAGCAAAGTGTGTCTTTGGCTGTATTTAGCCGAATTTCCGGGCTTAGGATTTATTAGGTTCTTATCTGTATTTAAACAGCTTTTTATTTTATTTCTTGCTAATAGAATGTTTTCTGTAAATGCTTGTTGGGCTTATTCGCAGTGCTCTGTCTTAGTCGGTCTTCCTGAGAAGCTGTACACTGATGCACTTGGACACAGATTGGATGTAGGTGGGGAGGGCGGAAGCTTAGAAAATTACTAGAGACTGAAAGAAACGTGCCTTCGAATGTCCCAGAGGTACGTGTCCAGACAGGTGCTCTTTAACCAGGGAAAAACTCAAGCCTGTGGTGTCTTTACTTTCACTATCACTAACCCACACAGGAACGGGAATAGCAGCATTGTTTTGTTAGCCAGGTTACCTGAACTAAAAGATACGGCTGCAGGTATTTTAGGGTTTTGGTCCATGAATATTGTATCAGGCAACCCGGCCTGTGCATCCTGCACATACAATGAATAAAGAAACCAGCCATAGGACTTTCTTCTCATATGAATGCGGCACGGAGGGGCCGTCCGCAAACCTCTATGCGGGTCCCTGCAGACCAAATACATGATCAGGGAACGGAATGGACACCTCGATATAAACCGATAAACATCAGGTAGAGGAACTCAAACAATGCAAAGGAAACGCAAGGGTTCCTTTTTTCGGTGCTTAGTGGTGACAAGCCGTCCTTACTACTAATGCATTACTTTGCCATTTAATGGGACCAAGGTTGCCAGAGAGGCAAAATTAAAACAAACTGTCTAAGGATTCTCGCCCTGCAGCCAGGTAAATTCATGACCCATCCGGTTACCTTTCCAAGATGCCATCCATCAGAACTCAGACAAGACCGCAAGCCTCCTTCTGCTCATCTGTCCCCTAAATACGTACTATACCCCATATATCGTAACTACCTAGTAATGTAGCATAAATCAGTTTTAAAAAAAAACACACCTAGAATGTCTATGGGACAAAAATAAATAGTTCGGCATGTGCACCTCCTATCATTTACAGGGGGCAGGGTTACTCTTGCATTCCTTACAGTTTGCAACATGTTTGAGTCTAAGGTCACAATGAAAAATTGCACTGGCTTTAGATAATGGGGTGTGCAGTTGCCTAGTGACCATTTTGCACGAAGCTAATTTCCAAAGAGCTGAAATGCCACTTCCCTCGTATGGTATTTGTATTTTTATTGTTTTATATAGCGCTTTAATCCAAGGCGCTTTACAGATAACAACCAGTAATACATAAAACATGGAACAGTAGAAGCAAAACAGTAAACATGAATCAAACCATAAAATCAGGCATTACCAGAACAAGACTATACTGGACATATTTTACCACTTTCTTAGAAAATGTCGGTCCAAGGAGGAACAATCTTAATCCACACCCTATCCTTCAACAAAACACACGCCTTTGTTTGTATTGGCACTATTGATCTTTTGCAGTATTTATATCCTGTTACTTTTACTTTGGGCTTCAGGGTGAGTGTTTTGTACCTAGATGTTCGAAGGCCCGTCCTTTTTTTGGAGGTGCCACCCTTTTAAATGTGGCAACGGTAGTATAAAGGCTTCACTTCAACAAATTATTCTTCCACGTCACTACCACCCATCACTGTGACAGAAAAAGTCAATTTAGAAAAATACATTCTCATGAACGCAATAAACCACTCAAGGTCAAACTTTATAATAAGTGAATCCAATAGATGTTAAGCTTCTGAAAGTGTTGTGGTGAAATAGTCTAACATATCATGTTAAGTTAGCACTAGATAGGAGGAAAGAAAAAACACATTGTAAAGCATTTTGTGACAGGCAAGCAATCAACCACAATTTAATTAAGCACACAGATCTTACTGGATTGCATTTCACTAGGTCTCCTGCAGGAAGTTCCAGCAATGGCACAAAATAGTTAATATTCGTTTTAACGTGATTTTATTAAATATCCGTGATTTCAGGGCTTCGGTTGGAAAACGCCTACAGGATCTAGGGAATTATTCTAGAAACGATAAACGATAGATCGCGCAGCGATGACACAAGTAGTGGGAGAAGGACGACATATAAGCCCACTTAAATTACATTACACAAATCTGTAAAACCGTGTCAAGTATAGGACAACACAAAGGAGCTCATTTTCAAATGGGGCGTAATGTGAATGAAAGGTGTAACAGCATTGAGGCTTTGGAGTCTTCCATTAACGCCACACCCCTTTTTCAATCATTTGTATGGTGGATAGGAGGGGCGGAACGTAGTTTGCATTTCCGTGACCTTCTTAGACGCCATACAAATGCTTCAGCATTTGTGCCAGCATGGATTTTCATGCCGGTGCAAATGCTGGAGATCCCTATGTGGTCTGTCAGCTTTATGCGCCAGCACATAAAGCCAGCGCATCCCACTGAGATCCATTGTCGTTGGATCCCAATGAGATGCCATTGTATAGGATCTCAATATACAATGGGATCTCCCATATAATGGCTCTAAATGAGATCCGTTGTGCATGGATCCATGTGTGTATTCCACCTTTTGCCCTGCACATTTGGACTCTGCCGTGCAAATGAAAAAAATCTGGCGGTGGGGACTTGGCTACGCCCGAGTGCAAATGTACAAGGTCTTGCTGTCAAATTACGATATTGAGCAACATGAACTCCAAAGTAGGGTTCTTCAGGTGCTCTCACAATTTGAGGGTTTTGAGATCCTCAGACATAAAAACTGCCAAACCCAATCGTATACTTCTCTGCCTCTCCAGTTATGCCCTATAATATTTAGCCTCTCGGATAGCCCCAATCTTCCAAAGAAATGTTCACAAATCTGGCCAATAAAAGTGCTCATAAACCTCTTACAACAATGTGCAGTCCAAGCCGTCAACAAAACCAAACAAGACACTTTACTGGGCAATGCCCTCCAGGGACTAGTCACGGTTTAGACCTCTCCATGGTCTCGTCCTATTCTCAGCATAAGATTTTCTCAGACCTCCTCACGGTTTCTTGTTTTTCACTCAACACAGAACTCTTTCAGAACTCTCCACAGTCTATCGGTATCACTCCACACTCTGTTTCTTCTCAATGCAGGATTCTCTCAGACCCAACTACAATCTCTTCCTGCGATATACATTTGTCTTACACCTCTGTCTCGTCTCTTAAAACAAAGTTCTTTTTTTGTATCTGTAACAATTATTTCTCCCACTCAGTCTGGGTCTTTTAAGACACATGGGGCCTCATTACAAGTTTGCCGGTCCGGTAGTAATGGTGCCGGTATGCTACCGGCACCGTTGCTACCGGACCGGCAAACTACGAGTTGTGCTTGCGAGTGCCTTTCTGCCCACCAGGTCTGACCTTGCGGGCAGACTGGCACCTGCAAGGAGAGCATGTCGGATGCACCGGCACCATTCTGAATGGTGCCGGTGCATCCAACCTACCCATTCCTATTGGGCTCAAATGAGAATGGGCAGCATTTTTTTCCGGCGTCCCCGAATGGCCAATTACCGGGTCCGCCGGGGCCGTAATGACCCGGTAATTGCCCACTCGTGGGTGTCAGAAAAAGAAATATATTTTTTTTAAAAACGCAAGTTTGGCGGCAACCTGCCTGTTTTACACGGAAGGCAACCACCAAACTTGAAATGAGGCCCATGATATTGTAATCCTCCTGCCAAGAGTCACTCCTTTGAAATCGTTCTGCTCAAGGTTCTCTGGGAAGAGCCCAGTCATAGGCCTATAAGCCTGTAGTCTCCCTTCATGGGCCTGTGGCAGCAACTTGCTCTGGGTTCTCCTCCCTTCCTACCACTTGCTGATGGGGCCTCCATCCTGTATTTCAGAGTTTCTGCTGCAACCGTAGCAGCAGGTCTTACTTCAGCGCATGTAGAGATCTCCCAGTGTATCCATGGAGTAGAGAGCAGCATGTCTGCTTCCTTCCAGCTCTTACCCATAATGGCTGCACAAGCCCTCGTCATAGACCTGGGGAGATGGGTGTGATTGTAAGCCAGCCCGGGATTGGTTGATCCCTTGGTTGACCCATCTCAACTCTTCTGATTGGCTCTTTCGCTACAGGCTTGTTAAATGTATCTTTTTACTATTATTGTTACTTGCTCAGCAATGGGTAAATGGTAGATGGATTCTACAATCTTCACTTACCCGTTCCAAGGTTTTAACTATGTACCAGTCCTTCGGTGCCATCATATACTCTGTTGCGCCTAGGAGTGTGGTCCTGAGGTTCTCCAGAGACACCCATGCTCACTGAGGGAGCTGCAGCAGTGTTGCAGCCAGACCCCATCGTCGGCCTGTGCTTTGAGACCCTCCTTCCCTCTAGAAACACAAGAATGTGGGCCCTACTGAACAGTTGTGGCTCAGGTGTAATTTTACTTTGTGGCCTGTCTCAACGAGGACCAATGATTTCAGGGACATGGTGTCTGTCCCCTTTCATTGTATGAGTTGTTGGTGTCAAAAGGAAATTGCTGACACGAGGTCTCAGAGGGGTTGACAAGCCTTCAAAACACATGATCGGGAGGTGCCTTGTCCTCAAGCATTTGTTTTTAGCAATCTGCGGAAGGCATTTGAACACACTTTCACAGGGTTATATGACCTAGATATGCATATTTGGATGCTTGCCATCTGCAGCTATCATTTCACGAAGAAGGATTAAGGACACAAGTGGCATCTGGTGGTCTAAGCTCAAATTAACATTTGTTAACTTTGTGTCCATATGAAACAAAGTGCTGATAAAATGTACCAAATGCCTGACCTGTGATCTGAGATAATTTCTACATCGATTTCATACTGTACTTAAGAGTGACATTTGTCGATATCGCTATTTTTTTTAAATGACGGAACAGTCAGCTCTCCAACACAATTAGACACTATTTTGGACCAGCAGCCTTTGGAAATGTGGTTTTGCATTTCAGCCCTTTGTGTCTCCTTGTCATTCAACGGGGATCAAAGCACCTGCACATTCATGTGCTGTCCATGCCACAAACACTATGGCACCTGACCTATACAATCCTTTCAAGCACTTTTGCATTTAGATGCCTGTTTTGCTTCTTAGCACAGGGGGTTTTAGGGTTAAATACCTATCTGGTGTACCTTCGACCGTGGACCAGACTTTGAACCTGCTGTGTGCCTCATCAATACGGCAAGTCCCCCAACAACTGGTTAACACCATAATAATTGGATATTTATACAGCGCTTTGATCCAAAGCGCATGATATAGCCCATATTTACATACATTGTTCATTATACATAAAGCAACTGGATCCCACTTTTAAATCACTGCACTTTTGTAAATTTGAATATTTTCAGTAAACATCACATTTAACATCCAAGGTATTTATTATTTTGATTTAGCCCCAGCTTTTTATAGGATGTGTTTTTATAAACCCTATTCTTTAGATGCACCAGACGTAAATACTGGGATACTCATGGTCTGTAAAGGACTGGAAGCGAATTCTGATAAAACTAAAAGTCTAGGTAACTTGTTCTTCAAAGGGATTGTGTCCTTATCTTGATAGACTCCCATAGCAGTGGTGTGCAAACGGAGGTGGGAGTAAAATTGGAATATTTCCCTTTAAGAATGAACAGAGTGTACCACAGCTTTGCCAAATCTTGTCTCCTGGCTAGGAGGAATCCAGATTGTAGAATTTTGTAAAGGTATGTGCGGACGACCATGTGGCTGCCACTCATGTCCTGAATCGGTACCCCTCTTTGGAGAGCCGAAGAGGCTGCAATACCCCTGGTTGAATGAGCCCTAAGGTGTTGAAGGGGCTCTTTCCCTGCCAATTTGTAGCATTCTAGAATGGCTAAAATAATCCATCTTGAAATGGTCTGTTTTGGGATTGGCAATCCTAATTTGTGTCCTGCATAACCTATAAACAGTTGGTCTGCTTGCCTTATCCTAGCAAGTCTGCTGATATAAAAACTCAAGGCACGCCTTGGATCCAGCCTATGTAGCCTCTCTTCCTCTTTCCCTGGATGGGGAGGAGGATAGAATGAAGGTAAGGTTATCTTCTGAGTGATGTGGAATTCGGAGACTACCTTTGGGAGGAAATTAGGCTTCACTTGTAAAACAACTTTGTCTTTGTGAAAAATTGTATGAGGAGGTTTGCAAGATAGAGCTTGTAATTCACTCACTCTTCTGGCAGATGTTAGAGCCACTAGTAAGACTGTTTTAAGGGTGAGAAATCTTAATGAACAAGAATGGAGTGGTTCAAAGGGAGTACCCATCAGGAAATTTAAGACTAGATTTAAGTACCACAAGGGAACTTGGAACGGCTTTGGGGGATAGACATTAGTTAACCCCTTCACAAATTGGATTACTAGGGGTAATTTGAAATATGATGGCTCCTCCGCAGTACGCTTGAACATTGACAGCGCTGTGAGGTAGCCCTTGATCGTACCTACTTGAAGACCTGAATTCTCCAAAAAGAGCAAATAAGATAACACCATTGGTGTACCGCATGAAAAGGGTTCGATATTCTTTTCTCTACACCAGCTGCAAAACCTGTTCCAACAGCAGCGGTATAAAGTCTTTGCTGCTGGCCTTCTAGCCGAAAGCAACACCTCCATGACGTCATCCGGGAGGTCCCAATCCTTGTATCTCAACCTTTCAGAAACCAAGCATGAAGGTTGAGGGTTCTGATGTCTGGATGGAGAACCTGACCTCCCTTCTGCGAGAGAAGATTCTCTCTGTGCGGAAGACGAATCGGAGGGCAGATGGATATGTCCAGAAGGTGCGGGTACCACGTTCTCCTGGCCCAGTCTGGGGCAATTAGGATCATAGTCTTCCAGAATCTTCTCAACCTACTGATCATCTGAGGAATGACAGGGACTGGAGGAAACGCGTACAGAAGTGGAAACTCACAGTCCACTACAAACGTGTCCCCTAGAGCTCCTCTCGGGGGAAATTCCCTGGAACAAAACTGATTGCACTTCCTGTTGATACTGGTGGCGAACAAATCCACTTGAGGGGTTCCCCAAAGGGTGAAGATCTCTTGAAGGACTTCCTGAGCTAGCTCCCACTCATGGGAGACTGCTCTGCCTGCTCAGAGCGTCCGCTGTCAAGTTCTTCTCTCCGGCTACGTGAACTGCCGATAGAGAGATTCCTTCTTGAATTGCCCAAAACCAGAGCTGATCCTACACCTCCTCTTTTGTTGAGTTAGTGCATGGCCACTGTGTTGTCCGTCATCATTAGGACATTTTTCCCTTGTACAGATGGCAGAAAAGCCTTCAGCATTAGTCTGATAGCTCTCAGCTCCAACAGGTTGATATGTAGTCTGGACTCTGATGGAGACCAACGCCCGCTGATGGTCAAGTCGTTGGCATGGGCTCCCCACCCCGTGAATGAGGCATCCGTGACTACTGTTATCTCCGGCCATGGTTGCCAAAACTGTTCTTCTTTCAAAATGTTCTCCCGACAGGCCCACCACCGAAGGTCTCGAGCCACTCTGTCCGGGTCCTGAAGGAGATCTGTCATTCTTCCTGAGAATCGCGACCATTGGGTTCTTAGAGCCCACTGGAGAGATCTCATTTTCAGGCGAGCCTCTGGCACTAGGAAGATGCAGGATGCCATGAGGCCTAGCAACCTCAAAAAGTCAAAGCCTTGAAGAAGTTGAGCATTTTGAAACTTGGTGACCATATGCAGAATATCTTGAGCCCTCACCTCTGGTGGCGAGGCTTTCCCCAGGAAAGTGTCCAGGACCGTTCCAATGAACTGGAGTCTCTGTGATGGTATCATCTGTGACTTCTTTAAATTGAGGGAGAAGCCCAGTTTGTGAAGGAAGTAGCAGACATAATCTAGCTGGATCTGAGCTTGTTCTGAAGATACTGCTCTGATCAACCAATCTTCCAGGTAGGCGTAGACGTGGATCCCTTCCCTCCTTAGACTTGCAGCCACTACCAACATTAGCTTGGTGAAGACCCTCGGGGCAGATGTCAGCCCAAATGGCAGAACTCGAAATTGATAGTGAGAGTTGCCAATTGCGAACCTCAGGTATTTCCTGTGTTTGAGATGGATTGGCACATGGAAATAAGCATCCTGAAGGTCTAGAGATACCAGCCAGTCCTGAAGCTTGAGGGCCTGAAGGATCTGGGAGAGAGTTAGTTACCATCTTGAACTTGTCCTTCCTGAGGAATTTGTTCAATTCTCATAAATGCAAGATAGGTCTCAGTCCTCCGTCCTTCTTCGGTACTAGGAAGTAGGGGGAATACCAACCCTTGTTCATCTCCGCTGCAGGTACCGGTTCTATGGCACCTTTCTCTAGAAGGTCTAGAACCACCTGGAGAAGGAGCAGATCTGGAAAACTCAAAGAGTTGTTCCCCGGTGGATGACTGAGGGGTGTGTAGAAAAGGCAGGCAGTAACCTTGGGCAACTGTCTCCAATGACCATGCATCTGACGCGATAGCCTGCCATTCTGCCAGATGTTGAGTTAACCTGCCCCCTACTGGTGTCTTGTGAGGAGAGAGCTCATAGGGGTTTAGAAGCTTCTGACGCAGATGCCGAGGGTAAAGATGCACCTGTTGCTGCGGCTTTTGTACTTTTAACCCGTCCACCACGGGTGAATCGTTTTTGGCCCCTTTGAGCTGGCTGTCCTCTGCCTTTTCCGAATGCGGAGTAAAAGCGAAAGGACCTACCCCTCAAGCAGGTTCCTGAGGGGCGATTCGGAGTCTGACGGATTGCAGCTCCAAGAGATTTTGCTGCTGCCTTAGAAGTTTGTAACTTCTCCAGGCTGTCATCAGCCTTCTTACCAAATAAAGAAGTGCCGTCAAAGGGCATATTAAAAAGTCTGGCCTGTACATCTGCAGCAAAACTAGACTTTCGCAACCACGCAAATCTGCGGATTGTAGTACTTGCCGCCATGGCCCTGCTGATACTGTCAGCAGAATCAATGCCAGTTTGAAGGGACTCGCACATTGCATCCTTCCCATCTTTAATGATGTTTAAATATGCTTTCCTTTCCTCTCCTTCTGGGAGATAGTCAGCCGCAGATGAAGCACACTCCCAAAGTGTAAGGCTGAATCTTGCAAGAGAGCATATGGACAGAGAAGTTAAGTTCAGGGGAAAGAGAAAGAGAAATTATAGAGGGAGGTCAGAGAGATAGGCATGGCAGCCATAAGAAGACAGAGTATGTAGCTTTTGTAGAGGAAATAAACCCAAACCCCAAGACTGAGCAGGGTGAGCCAGAGGTTTGCTAGAGGAGCGTTCATGCAGTGAAGCATCGAGGCGCATGTGAAGCCAGAGAATAGTGAAGAGAAGACAGATGCAAGACAATATTTTCCTTTAGGTATTCGCATATGGCGAGACATTGAGGAAAGTAAGAGTGAGCACTGAAACTAGGATCCTGAGACACTGAGGTGGCGAGACATCCGGCAGAAGGCCTGTGGATGAGGTGGCCTTTCAAAGACTTTGGCCATGTTGCGTCTGGCTTGCAGCTGCTGTTTGAATTGTCGTTATAGGACAAAGATCGGGAGGGATGGCCTCACCATCCAATCCTGCGACAACAGAGCAATCCAAGAAAGCAAGAAGATCAAGAAATATGTGCCAAGGCCCTTTCACTGCAGCACTATGAGTGACTTGCTTTTTCTTGATCCAAAATCTTGAAGGTCCCAGGAGACTGGCTTGGACAGAATCGAACACCTTTTGCATAACGGACAATTATCCAATCACCCACTTAGGAAGGGAGCCCATGCAAAGGGAGGAGAGCCATATTTGCATACAGAGAATTGTGTTTGAAAACCTGGGAAAAGCTATCATGACTATCCTGTTGTAAGGGTAAGCAGTGTTTGTTGTTTTTTCCGATATACCTTTTCTTATTTTGGGTGGCACTGGAAAAAAGCCTTACTGGGCATACTGCTGGGTCATCTTTAATTGATCCAGGTCCATTCTGTGACAGTCGTCATAGTTTCATAATCAGGCCAACAGTTAACATATTAAGTTCTGCCTAGTGACAAACCAGAACTTGCCCCTCCAAAGTCAACAGGACTAACACACCACTACTTGCCACTCACTGATACATGGATAAGTAAAAGCGTTCAGTACATGCCATCAGCTCACAGAGGGAAAACCTGCATCCGCGTTTGGCATTATACTGTACTGTAATGCGTTTTGACAAATGCAAGTTTTGTCTTACATTGAAGCATTTTGCTGAATTGATGGGGGCAAATGTTAGTCTTCTAAAAGACTGGGGAATAGACAATTAGATTAGCATTATCTGTGTACTGTACACCCAAGTAGTAATTAATAGTTTTTTACATGTACCCGATCACAGAGTCAGTGAAAGCATAACAAACTCAAGCAATAGCGTTAGTAATCCCTAAAGTGGACTTTCTACATACTACAGTAGTACAGTAGGTGACAAGCCCATTTGTTTTTTCTTGTGCACCTGCTCTTCCAGTGTGGTAAAACAGCTATAAAGTGGCCTATGTGTGCGTCACCGGCTCACTATGTCTAGGGTGAGAAGGAACCACACCCCGGACAAAGCTGTCAAGCTAGGTGTGGGAGCTGGCCAAAACAAACATATCCTAATGCACTCCTAGAAACTATTATGCCTAGAAGGCCCATAAGTGCAGTTCTCCAAGGCTCACAAATTCACCTTGCACATAGAGTAGACACAAATGACCCACTGAAAAGGTGCAAATCCACACCTTTGCAGAATACAAAGGGACAACAGAAGGATAACATGACTTCCTAAACTCTTAGCCAGGAGCCCCAAATACGTATTACTAAGCAGCACACACTGACCTATCTCAGGTCAAGAGAGTTTAAAAACAGACCAATGGAACTCATGATAAGCAACGCTACTGTTGAGCATTCCGCCCATGGGTTTCATGTAATGCGCTAAGCAAACCCCAACCGAAAATTCAAATAAAAGACATTTAAAAAAAAAGGTGGCCCAAATGGTTTGTGAGGAGGAACTGTCCTGGCCTTTGGGTTTCAAGTCAGCTAATTATTAGTATTATATAAAGAAAGAAAATTGCGATGTCTAGGAATTCAGAACCCTGTTCGATCCAAAACAGTCCTGAGCCTCTTTACAAATGGAAGAACTACCTTCAACTCCCAACTAAGTGGACAGAAACCCTTTGCCTTCCAAGCTAGGAGGTTCATTGCTGCTCCAATCATACATAAAATGACAAACATGTTTTGCTGTGTGTAGACATGAACAAAAGCGAGTAAAGCTAGAAAATAAATGTTTAAAAAAAACACACCGCTCAAAAAGGCCTTGGCAGAGGTAGGATTTGTACTCAGCTGTTCCTTATGAAGAGACCAGTGTCATCGCAACCAACGCTGTGCACATTAACACATCCTACCCTGCACATGGGCAACATACTTTTTGTCTAGCGCCACACCATGGAGTGGGTGAAGAGGTACCATACGTTTTTCCATAGACCTACAGGCGGTGTGAAAAAGCAAAAAATCAACCAGATGCCAGTCAGAAATCAAGAAAACAAGATATCATGTCATCACTGCATCCCATTACTGTGTGAAAATGTCAAATTTCAACAACCCCATTTTGCTGCATATATGTGTGAGGTGGGTCGGTGCAGTGATCACACAGATCTGAAAACATGGGATAATGATTAAAATGTAAGTAAATAAAGAAAGGTGTGTGTGTTTTATTTCCTCTGTAATTGAGCATAGCCACATTACCAACAAGGTAAACTGTAAAAATCATTGAGGTCTATTTGAACTTAAATCACGGTTAAACAATTCAAGTCAGAAACTACCAGTCAGTGTGACGAGATGCTTTGCCTGTTGGTGCGAACCACTGAGTGTGGGCCCAGTGGCCAGGTTCCTCTATGAGCCAGTAGATGATGGGCCAAGGGGAGGTATGGGGAGGTTCCTGGACCACTCCCCCTTTGGCAGGATCATAGGGTTGGGGCAAGTCACATGATAGGCAATGAGGGGACATTCATCCCAACCACGGACACCAAAAACCCGTCCCTCAGTTCAGGTCTCTGAGGCGGTTATGGAGAGTTTTCCCATAGGCCACACAAGCCCAGAGAATGCTTTTAGCGGGTCCCCCAAAGTTCGAAAATCCACTAAATCGGCAAACCTATGGGTTTGTTCCCAAGTCAATGAAGGATGTGAAATAGGCAATGTGAACCATTTTGCCCCACTCATTCAGCTACGCAAGGCTACATGCCCAAATCTTAACAGCAAACTTCACCCAGGCAGTTCTTCCTGACTCATCTTGTGTACAAAAGTATTCCGAAAAAGGCCGCAGCTTAGGCCAGCCTCCTCATACTCTGACTGGCACACCGGAAGCGCCAATCACAGATATTCAACACTTGGGGCGCACAGGTACAAATCATCAAACAAAGTGCCACAAATGCAGATGGGAAACTAGCCGATTTGAGTCATCCAAATAAGTCTGATCGTGTTGGTTTTTTGAGTAGGTTGTGGAGGGTGGTTGGAGGATTCTGGAGATTGTTGCAGGGACTAGCTGCATAAGGTGGTGGTGGGGTCAGGAGGTGATGCTGAGAGTTTGACATAGGGGTAAAATAAGGAGCATGAGGTGAAGAGTTGGGGCAGGTAGTAGCAGTAAGAAAAGAGGCTGTGTGTTTATAGGAGGAAGTATGTCTGGAGGAGATGGAAGAATTCAGGAGGAAGTGTTAAACAATTGGAGGAAGACTCAACCACAGCAAGAGCAGGAAGGAATGAGGAGACCAGCTTATTCCAAGGCGAGTGGAAGAGGTGGAAAGATGCAGATGATTTAGTTAGGTAGGGTGAGAATAGCAGCGTGGACTCCAGAAATTAGGAGGACACAGAGTGCTCCCAGAAAGGTGGAAAGCGTCCCTCGAGCTTAGAGAGCAATAGTGGAACACTTCTGGCTCCATCTCTCCAACCTCGAGAAGTCGTCGTACTATGTTAGCTTGGCTGAGGGGACAGAGTTGTATTAACCATGGGTCCCAAGGGCGCAACCCAGAATTGATCTTGTTGGAGATGTTTTTGCTAGCTAGCCATGGGCATTTTACCCAGCAAAGCGCATTTATAGATAGTTGGCCAAGGAGCAATGAGACAAGAGGGTGCGAGACTTGGTTGTGGTTATCATGAGGATTGTTTTTGTTTAGTACTTTGTTTGGTTCACTGTGCGAACAAAATACTACTACCCATTTCCAGGGTAGATTAGTTTGTGCATCCAAATCAGCCTTCCGTGGACTCTGGTATAAAGAATCACTTGTCCCCCATGTTTCCAAATACACAAAGAACACCATTTCTTAGTCTCCAGCATTCAGTTCAATTGCTAATGGCAAATGCAAAGTTTGAGGCTTGGGTAAATCCTTCCTTATTTACTGATTTTAAAAAGTTTCCACAATAGTTTTTGCTTGGAGACTGTTCTGTACTGTACTGTGAGGAGCCAGGAATGGAATGTAGACAAGGAATGCTCATGGTGATTGGCATACACTTTTATTAAATAATCAAGGGGTTAGGAAATGCCTCACTACCTCAACCAAAACTAAGGTTCTGTCAGGTGCCAAGATGTCCAAAGCAAAAATGTCCTATGTCTGACATCCTATCTTCGCCCTTGCATTCTAAATCTAACTATGGTGTTAAGGATGTTGTCTTTGGCTTTGAAAGTGTGCACATGTTGAAGTTCAACAAAAGGTACAACTCCAACAAAAGTTCCAAATGGATAATGTTCATAGTTCCAGAGGAAATGACTCCCTTCCCTAGGATTCCCTCCCCCAAAAGAAAAATTTAATGGAATAACCAAGTTCTTAACAGCCCAAGAGAATAACTACCTCCTCTTGTGTTGCAATCAATTGCAAGGGAAATGACTCCCTTTCCCAGGCATTCTTCCACATTCAATACAATTCAAATCGTAGGGGCATGGGTCTTTATTGGGATTCTCTTTTCAAGATAACATGACTTGGGTGCGGGTCCAAGACTCACAGAACACCTGGTATACTGCCCTGCCAGGTTCTCTTATAGACTTTTACACAATTTGGGTGCAGGTCCCAGGCTCACAAAGAAACCTGGTATACTCTCCTGCCAGGTCTCTTGTAAAATACCTTATGGGTGTGAATCCCAGATACGCAGTTCACTTGGTATACTCTCCTGCCAGGAATTTAGGTGGCAGGCTCTCTCTCATTCAAGGCAAGGGGTCATGGGTCTTCCCCCAAGCTACTTCACAGCAAAGCACTGCGACTATGAAGATGACAGTTATTCCAATGAGGATTACTCTCTTCCTCCCACTCTCGGCAATCAGTTCATTCCTTCAGGGTCTCTGCCTCAATTTCAGTGTCCCCCTCTCTTCCCTCTGGTTTCACCGGCAACCTATATGTTCTTTCACTCCACTCGTACGTATTCGGGTATTCGCCCCAGAATTTACTGGACTCTAGTGTCTTTCCCCAATCAGCGGCATGGAGCGTTCCCGCTCCTTGCATTGGAAAGAAGCATGTCCCGGCTTCCAGTTCCTGCTGCGACTTCCCTCTTCTCCAGCGATTCTGCTGTCCCATCTCTTTCCTGGGCTGCCCGACTAGCCAAGAGTGCTTGGGTCGGCTCCCTCTCGCCACCTGCACTCTCCTGCCTTCGGGGTTCACTCCTGGATTGGAGCGCCGTCTGTTCCGGCGTGCAACCTGCATGTCTCGTTGGATTCCAAGCTGACGCTTGGCAAAGGAAACTCTCCCCATCTTTCAGTAGCAGCTGGTTTAAACTCCCGCCTCCAGGCTAGGAAATGCTGTGGACCAATCACAGTCTTTACAACACTACAGTGCACATTATGGTGCACACTCTCTCATGGCAGTCCGCTTTCTCATCTCAGTACATGTTTTACTAAGCCGAAAAAATGTTCATAGGTTTTGTCAGCAACATTGCAGGATGTTGAAGGGGTTTATCACAATATGCCATCAACGCATGGGGAATAAAGAGGATATCTCTAAAAGGAAGGGGCGGGGTACCATGTCTCATCTGAGGATGCATGTCCATACCCCTGAGGGTTGCTTCTCCTCACAAGTTCATCCCTCGCATCCATGGTCTGGATCAAGTAGCGACTGCCATCCCTTGGTCACATGAGGATAGGCTACCACCGGGAATGGAGCGATGATAATCAGATTTATCAAAGCACTTTCCTAGCTACTTTCGCTCTGCTCTGCCCTGCTTTGGCAGTACTAAGCTTTCTTAGGTCTGGTATGGTATGCTATGTCACATCATCGCATGTCATTTCATGTTTAAAATGCTGGGACATGTTGTGCTAAGTTGGGACTGGTAGGACCTATGTGCTTTGTTGCCAAATGCATCTTTGCCAAAAAAGTAAACTTGAAATTCTGCTTTCAATGTACACTTTCCTTGTGCTCATGTGGTGTGCTACCCTCTTGCGCCTCCCGCCCTCTGCAACCAGTTTGGTTTCTACTTCCTGCCTCAGTTCATCCATACCTTACCCTGCTCTACACATTTTCCTTTCTTCAATCTCCCTTCCCATTTGCTAACTTGAAACCGAATTGCATTTTTCAGTTTAAGGGAGTGGTACTTCTTTTCATTTTTATTTATTTGTTAATAGATTTATTCTCCATTTCATTTAGCTTTTTGGAACATGCCGGTTTTTGTTATACAAACTAGTTATTGTGGGTTATATTCGGTTGCATTGTCTCATGCTCTGTCATGTTTCACATGAATGTCATGTTGTTCTGTATAGGGCTGACAAACACTTTGCGGCAGCCAGAAAGTGATGGGTAGTCCATCAAAAATCACCCAAATAAATAAATAAATGATCCACGTGAGCGGCACTCAGTTTATGAAAAGGGGTATAATTCCCAATGTAGACCTGCAAATGAATCTGGTAAGCAGACTTGACAACCCTGCTGGAACAAAGATCTCCATGCTGCCCAGAACAAGGTAACTGGAGCCCACCTCGAGAAAGATAGACAACACTGGATCGTGCAAACAAACTCCCAAAAGTGTCCATCCTCAGTCCAAGAGGAGTTCTACCTCACTGACAACTATAGCCATGCCAATAAAGTTAATAGCAAGCCTAAAAAACGTTCAGATAGCCAGGTCCAGGGCTTTGGATCCCATAGGAGCCACCCTCATTTAACAGTTCCCAGAGTTCCTCCCATCATTCCAGTCTATAGAACTTGGTCGTTGATGGTCTAGGGAAGTAATTATAAGGGCTCTGCATTCCTGTTTCCTTGTGGTTGGTTTCAACCACCCCCATGCTCACAATGAAATCCTGGCACCGTGGGAGGCTTACGTGACTGACCAAAGATGTACTTGCATCCTTATATTTTGTGCAGCAGAGTGCCAGACTAGCACTGCATAAAGGACAGACACCTCGCCCATCTCCTACCCACACATTTTGATTGTCCCCATCCACCTTTGCCTTTCACGTGGTTAATTTCTGGCCTGGCTACTCTTGGCCAATTCATTTGGCAAGTCTCAGAATTACTATTCTGGATTTTCTTTATTTGCGACCAATTAAACATACCCCCGGGCAATGAAATTCTACACACTTCGCTGGTTTGTTTGAGCAACTCTTAAATCCATTACGCAGCCATGCTTTACAATTTGTAATATTCTATACTAAACTTAAACCCAAGTAAATGTTGCCAGGTTTACAGTCCCCTCTGATCTTACTCCTAACTTTCTGCCCAATTCTTTCAGGTTCCAGGCTACCTAACCTTTCACATTGCCCCTCACTATTTCATGTATATCATGCTATGCACTCGTTGTGCCCACAAACGCTGCTGAAATATGGGGGAGCACAGGGGGAACCCTGCTTCAAACAAAATAGAATACATGTTGAAAGGAGACGACTGTTTGCTATTCCATGCCTTTGTATGCCAGTCCCACGGAAATAGGCCCCCAAATGCCAGGGGTTGACATACACAAAACAGAATTATTTGTCAGGAGCACAGAGATTAGTGTGCATGATTAAGCTTCAGTTTCTTTCTTTCCACATCAAGAAAAGATTTCAAATACAAAGTACATTTCCCAGGTGTGCTGGGCTGTCTCGATTTTTCCCAAATGATTAACAAATCAATCAATCTCAGGGGACACATAACCAATTCCAGCCTCTGACAGGCTCATGACATCACGCCTAGGACACACCACGTTTCTTTCCTACTCAGCAGACAAGTTTCGTTTATTTTGTTCTATATATAACGTGCACATAATAGAATTAGTGTAATGCATGCATTGTTTCCTGTTTACAGATTGATGTTTCCCCTTGTTTTAGCAGGCTCACAGGGGTTGACTCACTTCGGCGGCCCTGTTGAGCACATTGTCCGCAGATTTGTACCCGAACCCTGATTTGCACTCCTTTCCCCTTGCACATCCTACATGCCGAGGCAGGGCACCGTGCTAAAGCTATTCCCCTGAGTGTGCAGTGCAGCCTAGCACGAGGGCCCTCATCTCAGCAGGAACTCTAGGACTTCGGGGACGCCCAATGTCAGCGTGCACAAGCTAACATCAACTCGCAGCCCTTCCTACCCTCACTCGTGCTATGATTGCCACAGCTTTGTTGGCGCATCTTATTAGTGTGCCCATGCGCGGTGCGCATCTACGAGATCAGCTTAATTTGATAATCGAGTATCCGGAGGGATTCTTCAAACATAGGTTCCTGCTGAAACAACATTGCAGCGTAATAAATGGTGAGTGTGGGTAGGCTTCACTTTGCTTCAACAGCCCTGTTGCCAACCACTCCTGGTCCCACAGTCCCTACTGTGCCTTCTTCCAAAACTATTAGCACCCGTTTCTCCCAGCGAAAGCCTTGTCCATCTCAGATGAGCGAGGAGTTCCGTGAGCTGGAAGAAGACCTGGATTATAAGCAATCATAAGAGCTCTACCTCTGGACATAATATTCGTTAGAACAGGCTAAGGATTACCCAGATGGGGCCCTGGCGGTTAGAGTCAACATAATTCTGGGCAACTCTGTAAATCAAATAGTATGTTATACCATCTCTGACAAATAAACCCAAGCAACAGAGGCTTGTCACCCTTAAAGTCTATTGGTGCAGATCAACCACCACCCTTTGGGCAACACGGACCCCTCGTAAGAGCAGACAGTGGGCAATGTGGCATCACAGCCAGGTTACCCCTCAGGCACCCATGCATAGGGTAGTAGTGAGCCGAGAAGAGACATGGCTCTTTTACTCCCTCCAGTCCTTCGCACACAAGTGAGGTCTTGCTCCTAGAAACCAAGTCTGCCTTTGAAAGGCTAAAAGCTGACTTTATAGTTATGGGGACAGTGACAGGTCACATACCCTCACACCAAGGAAGGTGGATCACTCCTCGCAAGAGAAGCCTTTCAAATGACCAGTTGACAAATCGGCTTCGGACAAGGTTGAGACTGTGGCAAATTTAGGGTGTGACTGCAGGATCATAAATGCAGGAAAAAAATCTCTGTACAGTTATCGGGTGACCTTTCACAGGCATAGATGTTTGATCATGAGGGGATTCATCATCAGAGTCACTCAGAACAGTTCCCCTTGCCCAGAGTGTCATAATACATGCGATTGCGACCATGCAAGATAATTGGCATGGAAAGGAGAGCTAAGCTTAGAGCTGAATGCCCTATGCCTTCTTTGCATTGCAAGTTGTTAGTGATACTGCACTTAGAAAGAAAAGTCAGGATGCGAGGATCTAAGAACTACAAAAACCTGAGAAAGTGCATTCCGCTCATTCCTGGTGGCCATTCAGGATACATTGTTAGATTTCACTAGGCCCCTGGTAAAATACGGATCTATCCACATGAAGGCCTTGGATGCCAGGGATCTGGTTGACCCTAGGGTCATGAAACCCTGGTATCAGCGGCGCTCTATGCTTCTTAGGCAATGCAAACAGTGCTATCTCAGCTGAGATCCCAAGAAAGGTGCTTGTTAAGATTAACCTCAAGCTAGGCGATAAGCCTCTTCAGCAAGCCCTTCTCCAAAGAGCTTAACAGGCTCCTAAACACATATGACCCTGAATAAGGCCAAATCCTACATCAAAAGGTTCTTTCTCCCTTGAGTCTTCAGGAATGTAGGATATGGCATAGGCTGCTCATCCGTCCATGTCAACGTTGGCTACAAGTCCCATGGTAGTGGCATAACTACCATGGGACTGCGCAGGGTTTTAACAGATCTACCCTCTTCTTATCCCTTACCTTACCACTTTTTTCAACTCCTGCCTCTCTTCATCTACCTGTCCCTCAGCTTTCAAACATGCAAAGATTATTCCTATCCTAAAGAAACCCTCTGCTGATCCACTTCTCACCACTAACTACAGACCTATCTCCCTTCTACCTTTCCTTTCTAAACTCCTTGAGCGTCTCGCCTACTCTCAACTCTCTTCCTTCGTCTCTTCTTCCGCTCTCCTTCCTCCCTTCCAATCTGGCTTCCGACCCAAACACTCCACTGAAACTGCTCTCACCTCTATTCTCAATTCTCTCCTCTCTGCTCGACATGTCAAGCAATCTTCCATCCTTATTCTCCTTGATCTCTCTGCAGCTTTTGACACTGTCGATCACCCACTCCTGCTACACACTCTCTCCTCCTTCGGATTCAAAGGTCCTGTTCTGAAATCGTTATCTTCTTACCTCTCTTCTCGTTCCTTTGCCGTCTCATGGGGAGGCCAGACCTTTCCTTCCTTCCCTCTTATCTACAGTGTTCCTCAAGGCTCTGTACTTGGTCCTTTCCTCTTCTCTCTTTACACCTCCCTCATTGCCCCTGTTATCTCCTCCTTTGGTATCTCCCATCACTTCTATGCCGATGATACTCAACTCTTTCTCTCTTTCTCCTCCTTCACACCTGACCTCCATCTTAAACTCTCCTCTTGTCTCACGGCCATCAAGAACTGGATGTCCTCCCGCTTCCTCTCTCTTAACACTGATAAAACTGAAGTCCTTTTCCTCCCTTCTAACACACATCCTCCTCCCTCTCCTTCCCCTTTCATCCACTTTCCTCCCCCCTATCTCCTCCCATGCTCGTGATCTAGGCGTTCTATTTGACTCCTCTCTCACCTTTCACAACACATTTCACTTACCTCCCGCTCCTGCCGATACCACCTCTACAATATTGGCAAAATCCGTCCCTCCCTCACATTCCACGCTACCAAACTCCTTATCTCCTCTCTCATCTTTTCCCGACTCTTCTACTGCTCCTCCTTAATCTTTGGACTTTCTGCATCTCAGCTTGCCCCCCTTAAATCCATTTACCACTCCGCTGTTCGTACCCTTTGTCTCCTTACCACCCGTGACTCCATCTCCATCTCCTCCTCGCTCTCTCACCTTCGCTGGCTACCTTTCCACTTACAGCTAAAATTTTGCTTTCTCTGCCTTGTTTTCAAATCCCTACATGGTCGTGCTCCTCCTTATCTCTCTTCCCTTCTCACCTTTTACTCCCCCTCTCGCTCCCTTCGTTCTGCTGACCATTTCCTCCTCACTGTACCTCCTTCCCCTTGTGCTTCCTCCTGGTTCCGCTCCTTCCAACTCCTTGCTCCTCTGCACTGGAACTCACTCCCCCTCTCAATCCGCTCTTCCACGACCGTCCCCTCATTTCGCACTTCCCTTAAATCCCTCCTCCTCCATTCTCCACCTTGAAGGCCCCCCGTCCTCTCTTCTTCCCCCTTCTTTCCCTCTTCTAATTCCTATCTCCCCACTCCTATTTCACTCTCTCTCCCTTCCATTTTCACTCGTTCTATCCTTCTCATGTCCCCCCTCACCAATCCTATTCCCACTCCACTTCCCCTACCCCTCAGTTAATTGCTCTTTGCACTGTTTTGCTGTAGAAAGATTCAGGATGTAATTTTTGCTCCCAATGTTTGTTGTTGTTCTCTGTATTAGTTGTTCCATTGTACAGTGCCTTGGTGTAAGGCGCTCTATAAATAAACAAATCAATCAATCAATCAACTGACATCCTCGGGACACTTTCTTTCCCAACGAAGGTCGGGGAGTGTGCGGACATCACTGGAGGAACACCAGAAAACTGGCAACTACTGCAGGTGAGTTACATTTCAGACACTACTGCTACTACAGGTAGAAGATGGCACTGCACTTTTCCTCAATAACTGGAAATTGATCTCAGGTTATGCCTAGGTGTTCAACTGTGCAGGGTTTTAACAGATCTGCATGGGTAGCCCTGCTAAATGCTTCTTGCCCTTACCATTTTCTTCTCAAGAAAATTTCCTGTTGGACAGACGAGTTTCAGATGTTGCTCAAAAGGGGCCCATTCAGCAGCCCTCCCCCATCTGAAAGGTTTTGCAAGCAATCTTTTCCCCGTCCAAAGGAAAGAAGTGCAGACCATGATCAATTTTTGCAAGCTGAATGGCTCGGTGGTGCACTGTCACTTCAAGAAGAAGGGTATTCACCTCTTGTGAGATCACCTGCAACTGGGAACTGGCTTACGCACATGGTCTTGAAGGACATGTACTTGACCCCATTACCCAATTTTCCCTCTCACATGTTCTTTCTTCAATTACATTAGGTTGACACAGTTGTACATTTCTAAGACCTGCCCTTCAGCATCTCACTGGCCCCATAGACGTATACAGAACTCATGGGACCAGTGGCGACCTACCTCAGGAAAATAGGGGTGCATCTGATGTCCTACTTAGACGTCATGCTCTTCATGATCAGGACCAAATGTCACTGAGCTCGCAAGTGGCTGTGACCCTGACTCCCCTTCAAGGCTTAGGTGTGTTCTACCAATTAACCAAAAACCCTAACTCAAATGCTTGGGTTTCCAAGAAGACTCCGTTGTGGCCGTCCTTCAACTACTAACTCGCAAGTGCACAATATCAAGAAAGAGATCAGAGCCGCCTTGGTCCACTCGGACATTACACTCTGGACATTGGGCAGGGCTCCAGTAGATTTTCCCAGGACTCCTGTCCCACAAGACTCTTCAGCGGTTAAAATCAGAAACCTCCACAAAGGACTGAGCTACAACCACAGTGTGCCCCTGGTTTGACATAGCATCACAGAACTATTTTGGAGGTTCGATCACATGGAAGCATGGAACAGTTGTGCCATCTTTGGTGCAATCCACAATGTAATGATAGAGTCAGACACCAGGAGGTCAGGCTGGGGGCGCATTGGGCAACCTTTTAGTGGCTTGTCTATGGTCCTTGTAGGACCTTGTAGGAGATGGCACTGCATATTAACTGAATGAGGTTCTTAGCAGGCTTCTTTGCTCTATGCGATTTCAGTGGTCATAGAGTGAATGCCTAAGTTACATTCAACATTTTAATTTCAGCAGTATGTTCCATCAACCACCTTGGATGCACAAGCTCATGGCTTTGGTTGCAAATGGCAAATGATTTTTGGCACTACTGCCTACAAAACAGTCTAGCCTTGGCAGCTGAATAACTCCCTGGTCTTTTTAACCTTTTGGCAGACTGGAGTGCCCAATATCTCATGGTCCTCGGTAACTGCATACTGGAAACCCAGATATTTGCCTATATGCTTGGGCCTACAGGCCTTTTAGACAGATCTGTTCACCTCCCAACCAAAATGTGCCCCAATTCTTCAAGTAGCACTGGATGCCTTCCTGCAGAAGTGGAGTTGAGGTACAGAATACACTGTTCCCACTTTCTCAACAATAGCAAGAGTTCTGTCAAAGGTGAAAAGGGAGTGAGCAAATCTGAAGGTCATGACACCAAGCAGAAAGGGCAAGTATGGTTTCCAGTTCTTCTCAAGTGTCCTGGGATTTTCTAATCCTACTTCCCCTTAACCTGCCTCTTCTGATGAATCAGTCAGGAGCCCTGCTCCCAATTGTGCTGGCTGCACGCAGGGTTTTAGGGCTGAATGGGCAATGTCTGTCTTTTTGTCACTGGTGTGGTGTCCCAAAGGGTTCTATCCTCCCCCAATTGCTCTTTAACATCTACCTTGCTCAGCTGGCACGCCTCATCTTCTCGTTTCTCCCCCAACTTCCAGTGTTATGCAGATGACACACAACTCTTTTTCAAACTTCTTGCTGACCCCCTTGCACCTTCCATCATCCCGGACTGCCTATCTGCATACAGTCCGGGTACACCTCCGAACGGTCTTTGCCTCAGTGCCAGTAAAACTGAGATCCTTACCATCAGGAACCCTGCTCTCTCCTTCTTCCCTTCACTCTGCCCTTCCTCCATGGGCTCTGCCGCTGCTCCTTCTAAAGCTGAAACATCATCTTCGACTCCTCTCTCTCTCCTTCCTCCCTCACACTCAGGACATTGCCAAGAAGTCCCACTTTCAGCTCTTCCTTCTCAAAGGAATACTCCCTTTTCTCACTTTCCCCCCAGAGGCTCAATGTTACCGAAGCACTGGTTCTCTCGAGGCTTGACTATTACAATAGCCTCTTCATGAATCTACCTTCTTCCACTCTGCGACCCCTCCAGCTAATCCCGAATAGAGCAGCGAGACTCATCCTTGACCTTAAGCCCAGGGACTGCATCTCTCCTACCCTAAAAAGTATTCACTGGCTCCTGGTTGCTGCACCGATTGAATTCAAACCCCTCTGCATCACCCACAACGCTGTCTGGGCCTGGGGACCACACTATCTTCAACTTTATCTTACTAAAAACTCTCCTGCTAGACCTCTACGTACCTCTGGCAACAACTCTGTGTGTAAAGCATTTTTCTACACAGAGGGTAGGAGGTTGATCGATTTCCTCAGCTGGCTCCCTCCTAAGGAACAGCTTCCCCTCCCTCTGTGCCTTGAGCAGGACTTTCTTAAATTTCGGACGCTCCCTAAGACTTTCCTCATTAACGCCTCCTTCCCTTCTTTTCTCCTCTGCCAATCTCACAGTTGCTGTGATTGGTGTCCTGGGCCCTTATGCACACCCTCTGACCTGGAAGCTCGCACTTACACACAGCGCAGCTCCAGGCTGTGTAGCACTAACCATACCATGCACCATACATGTGGCTCACCCACGAGCACGGACACTCCAGCACTTACCCACTCTGCCCTCTTCCTTCCTCTACTTGCATGTTCTGAATACTCACAAGGCATAGTAGGTTCATTCTTTTTCCTTTTTCCCCTCAACTGTTTTTAATATTTTTCTGTTTTCTAATGTGTTTCATTCCCTTGTTCCCTCACTTTGCCTCTTCAACTCTTATCAGGGACTCCTGAGCTCTCCCCACCACTAATAGTTACAAGGCGTCATGGGAAATAGGGACCAGCAGGTGTGGGGAATATAATCTCCATCCCATTTTAGCACCTGTGGTTTCAGTGTTACATTTCTTGGCTGAACTTTGAGAAAAGGAGGGTTTTCAGAACTATTGGGATATACATATATATATGCTATTTTGGTGAGTCACAAGTTTGCAGAGGTGACCACGATTGGTGTACTTCTCCCTGTATCCCACATTCTCGAGAGATTGTGTGCTTTATACAGAAGGAACTCCTGTTAACGGGATTTAAATGCCATACTGTGACTGTTGGAAGATTGAGTGATAAAAAATGAAAAAATACAGGTGTAGAGAAGGAGCCATGTACCCCCACCTCAACCATCTTGCCTATATTGTCTATATGCTGGGAACCAGAATGTGAAACGCGTGCAGTACCAGTGAAAATACTGATACCATGGAAAATCCCGGAGGCAAGAAATCCCAGAAGAAGCAGGACCAATAAATGAAAGAACAGTTTGGTGACTTCACACAAAGCCAGACTGATGTGCATAGAAGAGATGCAGAGAGAAGAGAATGAAGATATTCTATAAGGCATCAAGAAGCTATCAAAGATAAGTGACATCTCGTGGTCGAGATGAAGAAACTTATGCTACAGAAACGATGAAGATATCAAGTCATTTTACACGTGTACAGATGCAAAAAAACGCAAGCAGGAGAAGTATTCTTAAGGCTAGCTATGTAGTGAATAGATTACGGCATGCGCCAACGTATACATATATAGGAGTAAATAAAGAATGGATGTTTCCACAACGTGTTATAGCAGAGCTGGACCAGAGAAGGAAGGCCTTTTCCAGTGTGTCGCAGTTGATAAAACAATTGAATTACGAAGTGAATCTCAGAAAGGTGAGGTTCGACCAGCCCCAAGAAGCCAAGGACTTATCGGACTGGGATGAGCAGACATTAGTTACAATTGTGTGAAAGAATGAAACTCCTGTTCAGAAGGCATGGACGAAAACAAGGAAGACGTCAGTTTGATTAAATAATAGTATTTTAAATGCACCGGAGCTCAAATTTGTGGTCTTCAGTCACTTGGAGGGATGAACTTGGACAAACATGACTAACCACACCTACGCAGAGAGGCAGAGTGTGCCTCTACTTCCCTGTATGCTCCAGAGCAAGGAACATTTCCAAGGCCAAGTTCAAAGGTATAATTGATGTGCAGACCAATGAGGTGATGATAGATGATATGCTAATTGGTGGGAAGCTATGGTTATGACCAGCACCTGGAAGTCCAGCCTGCATGCTGCTAACATGGGTGGAGTACTGACGAGGGCCAACCAATTGTAGCGAGCCGCGTAACTAAGAGCCCTATAGGTTGTATAAGCAATAGGCCCTTGTGTATTTAGTGACTTTCATAGTGACTTGTTTGAAGGATGGGTTTAGTAGTCCCACCTCATGTTGAAGACCCCCTCACTTTCTAGACTAGTATGGAACACATACCTAGATGTTCCCCTTAAGCCTATCACATTTGCCACTAGGTTTTTGAAGTTTGCCACGAAAGACGACGGTAGCAAATACGTAGGTTAACATAATCAATGATGAGTTTTTGCTATATAAAGAATGTTTGTTATGAAATATATTGAGAGATCATCCTATGAGACGTCCGTTGTGCTCCCGGTTTTAGATAATTGATATTAAAACAGTCAACTTTGCCAACTTTCAGAGTCGTTTTAATTATTGATGTTTGAGTAACTTCTGCATCCCCATTCATCTCAAAGTATTGCTACCTCGTCTTAAAGGGCTGCGTCATCTGTCCCGGTTCACAGGTTTACTTCTTCCTATTAGGAAGAAATAATAGTAATTTCTTCCTGTGGTACTACGTGTACTACTGGTTCAACATTTCCATGGGGTTTTTGTTGTATTTTTACTACATATTTTTATTTTTGGGGAGTATTTGCCTAATTTTAGGGAGAAAAGGTGGCCAATGCACCGCATATCTGTAGGCCTGGGGATAACGGATTGTCCTTAAGGATCTGTCTGCCAAACTGATGATGCTTCTCTGCCTTATTCTCTGCATCAGGGTATCCAATTTCAGGGCCCTAGATTTCACACAGAAGGGGTTTCCTTTGCCATATGTAAGTGCAAGAAAACTGATTTTAAGTCAGTTTTGTACCCATTATTTCTTCAGCCACACCTTTGTGTAGTGCATGGTCTTAGGCAGTTTGGGGCGGACACAGATCCCTAAAAGGCCAGCCAAGGTCGGGCAGGTGCTCATTGACCTGTGGTGTCCTTTTACTCCAGTGTCATCGCCCAGGTTTGTGTGGTGGGTCAGGTGAATCATGCACAGGTGGGCATAGATAGCTCAGTGATCTGAAGCGCACCGACTAGAGATGCCATGGCTTCAAAGGCTTTCTGTTTGGGAGCCAGGCTCAAGTACATTATGAAAACAGAGGAGTTGCTGGGCCACTGTCTGTGAGTTTTACTTCAAGTCTATTAGGAAGGTGGCTTACTTGGTGAAGAGTAAACTTTGAACTTGGATAATAATCGTCTCTGTGCCCCCGAAATAGAATATACATTCCAATTACTTGTTCCTATTAGGGAGTTGTTTTCTTCTATTGAAGACAAAGATGTTAAATCATCCCTCCCTTGACTTACAAAACAATGTGTTATTCAGTTATTATTAATGGATCTTCAGCGGATTGTTGTGGTTTGGGAATTTTGCTCCCACCAGCTAGAGAGGTCTCCGATGTTTCAGGAGCAAAGGTGAAAGTGGTGAGCCGATTGTTTGCTGTTCTGTGGAGCTGCTGGAAGAGGTTTGTCTGGTTCGGTGCTTTGTTGCTTGTTCGGTCAAAGTTTGCCAACCATTGTCCCAGGGATTTGTTTATCCTGCATTAACAGGGCCAAGTTGAGTTTTATACAGAAAGTATAATCAACTTAAGCATAATAAACCTAGCCTTTCTGCTGAAAGAGCAGCAAAGAAAAGGGAGAGGCTTGAACAGAAAGTGAGATTATGAATTATGTCAGACTGGATTGGGTAAAATGTCTCATGTGAATGGTGCAGCAAACGTTAAGTGAAACTACAGATAGAGACCAGGATGGCTGGGAAACCTAGTTTGTATTTAGGAAAATAACTCCCAATACCCACTTTGTATCCTTAACAGAATTAATCCCTCATTATAATACCATGTAATGAGAACGTATATTAAACTGGTGATTATCTCATGGTATCTAAATCCAAAAATGCATTTGAAAAATGGGAAGAATGTAATAGGAAAGATTCATGGATTTAACTCCAAGAGTATATCCAAACCTACTCTCTGAATAAGGTCCAAGAGTAGTTTAGGGGACTGAAATCTAGGGCATGTAAGGCATTTGTCATTTTTAAATGTAGCAATAACACCCCTGCCCACTGGGTTCTCTGGTCAGTAATGTCCCAGGGCCCGAGCAATAGGACAAAGCGAAGAGAGGGCCTCAATGCTGGGCCCTCGTACCATTACTGGCCCATGAAGCCTACAGAGGACTTGTGATTATTGCTATTAGGAACCAGGATTTATAGTCAGGGGTGCTGATAGCAATGAATTGGTTTGAAAAAAACTAGTCACAGCGAGTGTGCAACATGTTGTTGTAAGCAAATACTCACCCAAAATAGCTGCCATGGAAATGAAAGCGGAGGCTCCATGGGAAGCCCTCTTATTTTCCCACAATGGAATGGGAGCTTGTGAAGAGAAGTGTGGTAGCACTGCAATGATTACAGCAATAGACGGGAGAGGAGGAGCGGATGGGTGTCAGTGATGAGCGGGAAGGAAGATGGCAGCATGCTCTGAACCTGGACTATGATAGTTAGATTTAGGACAGGTTTGGAGCAACCAAATTGGCTGTTACACCTGCCCTGGGTGCTAATGATGTTTATTGTGCCTGAAGTTATAGTCCAGGTTTAATTGTGATATTGCCAATACAAAACTGCGTAGTGTAAACAATTGGTGATGCAAGACCTTTTGTGTTGTTTTGATGATTGTAAAATGTAAAGTAGATAAGTAGTTTTGATGTTTGTTCTTGATTAAAGTATAATCTATTTATTTTTTTACATGTATAAAGCACCTAAACCCTTAGGCATCATATAAAACACTAAGGTATGTTTCTGTACTCTGCTGATGCAATGTACCAGTGTTAGGTTTCCCTCTGCTGTACAAATTGCAAAGTGCACCTCTGTGTGCTTTTCCACTTCAACAACAGCTATCATTTTACCAAACAGAATGAGCATGGTTCTAGGCGGTCACCTTCACCTTCTACTATTGCAAACATTTTAAAAAATGTCAAGTTACTTCTTTCTACCCCCACTTCTCTTCATAGAGGACACAGCGGTTCCAGTGTCAATGAACAGTCAATTACAGGTTCCATGTTTCAGTCTCTAAAGAGTGAAATGCTGTAGGGCGAATGCCTCCTCACAAGCTAACGCTGAAAGCAGGTGCTGTAATTATGCTACTGCGCAATCCTATGCCATAACAGGGACTCTGCAATGGAGCAAGGTTGACAATTACGCATCTACAAAGATACATCATAGAGGCTCGTGTAATCGATGGAACTTTGATACTGTTCTTATACCGCGCATACCTCTCATTCCATGGGATACAAATATGCCTTTCAAATTCAAAAAGATGACAGTTACCTGTACGTTTAGCCTTTACAATTACCTTTAATAAGTGACAGGGACCTATGCCACCTTCCTGGTAGCGATCAGTGGTAATTCTGATATTTAAGAAGGGGACCAGAAGTGACCCTATGAATTATCAATTGATATTGACCTTTAAGGTGTGTTAGAACGGCATATGTTACACAGGAAACGGCTGGTAAATTCTAATAATTGTTTAAGACCTACACTATACATTTGATTTTCACTATTCCTTCACTTGAAGAATTCTTTTCATGGTTGCTAACTGATGTAATTAATAAATGAGTCAAAGCATTTCAATGTCCAAAAGGGATAATTTCAGGAGAGCTTTGTGTGCATTTTCATGTGTCAACCCTAGGGGCAGCTTCGCCCTCAGATACCCCGGGGCGCCCCTTCTTTGTTTAAAATGTATCCAATTCCTTCCTCCATTGCAGCTTCAGCCAGGGCTGGGATCATAAGGAAAGCTCGACATTATTACACCTTTGAAAGTGAACTAAAGAAGCCCTCCACCAAGTGGCGTTTTCCACATTTTCCCTTCAAATCAGTAGACAAATGGTAGAGATGTTGAATTTGGATTAGATGGCTGAGGAGACATCCCATCCCTCCGCTGTCTAAAGGAAGAACTTATGAACACACGTCACAATCAAAGGAAAAATAAATAAATTAAAAAATAATTAAAAATATATTTTTTAAAAAGAATCAGGCAATACAGATCATGAGTCTGTGAAAACAATCCCACAACAGCAACAATTCTGCATCTTTATTTGGCCTCACTATTTTGGCTTGATACAGAACTACGATTTGCTCCCTTTAAATACTGCAGGTATTTTTCACTACAATAGTTCTGCTTTATCTGATTAAACCTCCATGATGGAGTGAGAAACCTGAAGGTGTCTCACCCCCTAGTCCCTGGAGACTGGTCATCCAGGTGGCCAGGACAGGACCATCGCTATTGGATCCAGTTCCTGGGGGTGGACCAGTGGGGGAGGATCACCTGGATGAGGGGTCTTCAGGGAGTGGAAGTCGGACACCGAAGTTTGAGACGCAGTAGCCTCTTCCTTGGAACACCTGTTCCTCATCCTACCCTGTAGGATATTTAGACGCTCTACCCACACCCCTTCCGACACAAATACTTTTGTACACCGTGACAGACAGCGGACTAACACCAGAGCTGTTTACCTGACATGTCCCAACACACGGGTCAGGCAGAATCAGGCAATTGACAATAACCACACACACACCTGACGACCCTCTACCTTCCCCTCAGGGATAGAAGGTAGAGCACGAGAGTACACTACGAGCAAGACCGAAAACACGAGGAAACAGCTACACCGGATCGGAAGTTGAAAAGAAGGAGAAAGGTGGCAGGACCTGGAAGGACGACAAAGTGGGAACTGGCCTGGCCCTTTCCAACTCAGTGCCACAAAGCCTCCGAAAGTGAAATCATAAGACCGAGATTTTCAGCTGACGTGTGGAGTAATAGATGTCAATAGTGCACAGGGGTCTCCCGCATTGATAGCACAGGTGGTGAGGCACGCCGGATACCGTGGTACCATCCTTGAGTCCAGAGAGAGATCTGTCATCCAGGTGGCCAGGACACGGCCATCGCTATTGGATCCAGTACCTGGGGGTGGACCAATGGGGGTAGGGGATCACCTGGATGTGGGGGTCTTTGAGGAGTGGAAGTGGGACACCGACGGGCGAGACGCAGTACCTCATTCCCTGTAACACCTTTTTTTCCCATCCTACCCCCGCAGGCCATCGAGAAGCTCTACATCCCCCCCCTTTCGAACACAAACACTTTCTTACAGAGAAAGACAACAGACTAACACCAGAGCAGTTTACCTGACATGTCCCAACAGAAGGGCCAGGCAGAGTCAGGCAATTGACCACCCCCCCCCACTTGACGGCCCTTTACCTTCCCCACAGGGATAAAAGGCGGAGCACGAAAGCACACAACGAGCAAGGCAGAACGCACAAGGGGATAGCTATTCCAGACTGGCAGTTCAAGAGGAGGAGAAAAGCATAGAGACCTTAAAGGACGATGAGAAGGGAGTTGCCCTTGCCCTTTTCAACTCAAAACCGCAAAGCCTCCAATAAAGGAATTACAAGACCGGGGTGTACAGCTGGTGTGATGTATAACACAGGCGGGGGAGGCACGTTGGCTACGGTGGTAGCGTCCTTGACTACAGAGGCGAAACAGACCAGCGGGTTCAACACAGCCGGTGGGTGGGAGAAAGCGGATGGATAGCAAACCGAACTGTGTTGAGCCCAAGGTTGCAAGTGGCAACATTATATGTGAACAAAGAACTTGTGTTTTGAACTTTTGAGAAAACTGAGAGAAGGGCCAGCTGCCGAGTGGTCAGGTGCCGCAGGAGTGCTCATTCGAAGTACTCTGGCTGGCCCCTTTTTTTTGGGATGAAACTACAAATCATCAAAGGCCCTAGGGGAGGGCGGCGTGAGGGTTAGAGTGGTCCTACAGAGGTCACATAAAATCCTCTGTACAATCGAAAGTCTCTGACCCATTGCTGAAAGAAAGTTAGGGAAAAGGAACCATGCTTTCTGAAAATATGAAGTAAAACCATAACTGTTTAGAAACTCATGAACTGTGTTGACGATGGCTAAGTGAACCCGACAGAGGGAAGCCAGGGGAAAACCTAAAGAAATAAATTCCGAATGTGATAAAACAGTGAACTGTGAAATTGGCAAATGTGAACCCGGTTGAGGGATGTCTGTGAATCAGGGTAAAGTATGATACACCTGAGAAGATTAAGGCCGTAGTGAACCCGGCAGAGGGAGGCCCACGTTGCAAGAAGGATCCAAGCTCAGCGGAGGGAGATCCAAGAGGTGAAAAGCAATCGCCCAATGTGCAAGATCACCAAAGGAACTTTTGTTCGTTTGTTTGTTGTTTTGATCCAGTAGTAGAAAAGAGACTTGGCCCCTGAAGGTTCTGGTATCGTTGAATGGAATTGTGAGCCTTGTGTTGGAGAGGCTCCGGAGTTTGCTGTGCTCAAGAGTTCTGCCTTGTCCCGTGCTTAAAACGTGGGGAAGGGAGACCCAGCCATACCATCCTAGCTTATTTTGTGAACACTTCTTTCTTTTCTGGTGAACATTATCCCACACTCTTTTGTAACTTAGTGGGAAGGATTGGCAATAGTTTTTTTTTTTTTTTAGCATAGGCCATTTTTATTTGACAAGACAGCACTAGGGCTGCCTTATTATTTGATGGTTGTAGGCTTGCTCCCATTTCAGCTTTAGGTTTAGACTAGGCAGTTTTCTTACCCATGCATACAGTTTAATAAACACCCTTGAACTGTGATCACTTGTGTCTGTCTTTACTAATGCCACCATGAGTTCCTTATAATGGCAAGGTTGCACAATAACTTAACATTGAAAACACATATAATGTACTTCGCCGACTGGTTAAATGCTTTCGAGTACACTATTGCTGCATTTGGAAATCATGAATATCAATTGTGCATGTAGCAAAGATGTGCTTAAAATTAGATATATGCATTGATGTTCTAGGCTATTCATTATGATGCGTTTCAGGATTGTGCATATTAATATACCTTGTTTGCATGTTATTCTAAAATATTGTGTGTTGAACTGCATGCCATGAATAATATACATATATATATTTGTATCTTGTGTATTCTTTTAAGGAGAAGGTGGATTCCTCCGAATAAAGATTACTACTACTTTGATGTGAATGACAAATGGAGGAATAACGGACAACATGAAACTTACACAAAAAACGTGACAACTAGAAATATGGTTTTACATTTTAACTAGGGAACCAGTTACGGCTGCAAGCCGGTTGTAATGTTTGTGAAAGGACTCTCTCCCTGTGTACGCATAATGCATGGAAATGTAAAGACAGCTGGCAAGCTTGCAATGCCACCAAGAGGCATATCCTGATGAGGAAAGGTCATTGTTTACTGTCAGATAAAGCAAGGCAACCCTTTATTGCTTCCGGATGAGTCGTCACTGGATTAATAGCTCACTTAAAGAATTCTTTGACTATAAGGCTTGGCAACAGTTCCTGGATTACGCATATAATAACCACAAACTAGCAATCAAATACAAGCTAAAAAGCCGCGGAATGGTGTCTTAACTCCTCCGGTCTAAGCACCCTGTACAGTGGCTCGTCTAACTGCGTGGTCTCATACTTCAGCCTGAAGAGGGAGCAAAAGGGCTCGCACCCACAGCTGCCTTGCTCGGAGAGCTGCTGTACCAGGATTACTCGATCATACCTAGGCAGGAGGCATGATCGACGGGGATCATTAATGGGTTTTAGGGGATTTTGGTGTAAAGTATAGATGGCTTTATTGGATGTCTGGGGCGACAACGATGTCAATAGGTACCAACAATGTGCCTTCCCCACAGCATTGTCAGTAAATGGGGTATTGCATCCCACCCTCTACAATTAATACTTATAAGTGCGGCGGCATTAGTGTATGTATTTGGAACAAAACACTTACAAAAACAGGTTGCCTGCAATGTTTGTTAACTTCTGGAATAAATATACAAACTGAAGGGCAGTCATTGAGCTGGGGAGCCAGCTACACTGGCATGGACACAAGATATGTGTTGTGATTGGTACCACATGCATGCGGTGCTGGTCATATCAATTGAAATTACCCATCATCACACCGAGTTGAATGGTGTCAGTTAACAGTCAATGGATGTTATTAATTCTTTTCCGAATTGCATAACTTGAAAATGCAAACAGAATATTTTATTTTAAAAAAAGGACATTTTGCTGCATTGCATGCTGCAGTGCACATACATTCTAGCGCATTGCTCTCAGAGGAGTTGCTGCTCGTCACACAAATGAGGGGCAAGAGATCTTGCAAACTAGTGGAAAAAGTAGAAATTAGGGTCCAACAACAACCTGAAAACAATAGTAATATGTGGCTATGAGAGGTCACCGCGTTCATCCAATGATGGCAAAAGTAAATTTGTGTGCGAGTGTGTGTGACAGATGGATCAAGTGAGCACAGCAGAGCATAGAGGGAAGATGTCGAGGAGAGATCATTTAGCAATTTTTCAAGCTGGAGAGCCCTCTGTGTTCATTTGAATACTGCATAGTGTGAGGGTTCAGTATTGAGGCGGACAGCTGTTTGATGATTTCTTAACACATGCCATTCTTCAATAAAATGTACTAAAAGAAGACCTCACTGGCCCTACTCTGCTGAGAATTTCCCTGCCCAACCAAATCTAGGGGGACACACCCTAATACAGGATAACTAGCCCACACACGAAGCAATAAATATATAAAGAAATCATATAGCAATTTAACATCAAATGCAGAACATTCACAGTCTCTGAATAACCTAATGTCCTGGGTGATTTCCCTTCCTCAGGATTCAAGGCCAGGTATGTTGGTGTTCAATCAAAGAAAGTAAGGTCTCCAGTCAGTTCCTAATATTTCAAAGTCAATGTAAAAGCTTGTTAACCAAAGTTCCAATGATAGCAAGTCTCTTCTCCTTGGTGAAATATCCACTTCCCACTTCCTTCAAATAGCACCAATTGTAATCCTGGCCACAATGCTCCATCACCTCCTCAAGAAGGCTTGCCACAGTTCAAAAGAGAAGTAGGACCCACAACTAATAGTGGTACACAGTTCTTGGTTACCAGTTTTAGGCTTCACAATGGCATATTTGTCAGGATGACTTTTCAGTGCTGCTGCTTCAACTTTAACATCTTCACTTCAACTTCATTCACCATGAGAACAGTCACCGTTGTCTCACAGTATTCCTCTTGGTTTGGTTTGGACTAGTACAATATTGCATCCAATGACAACCAAATATACCACCACAGCTTCAGTACTTTGGACTACAACCACACCTCCAAAGTGCTCTTCCTCTGAATAACTCTTCAAAGGTGGCAGCCTCTCTTTGCCACTCTTGTCTGCCACCTTAACAAGCATGGATTAGCCTTTAAAACAAACTCACTTCTCTCTATCTTCCACAGTCTCTGGCACTACAGAACAAAACAGTCTTTACAAGCAACCAGTTCCCCTTCCCCAACTTTACCTGCACCTTTCTGCCAATTAATTACCCAGAAGCGTTGGTGCCACTCTCTTAGCTTCAGGTAACACTTGCACACTGTATCATAGACTAATGAATAGTTACTAATTTCGCAGTACAGCTAGATGACTTTTTAATTCTAAGAAAGGCTGGTTTCAGTGTTAATATGAGGAAACTCTTGGCTTGGGAAATGCTTGTTCTCTGCTTCAATAGTTATACATTTTAACTTCTTCAATTGAAAGATTTGCAGTGTTAGGTTAAAGAATAGAAGTCACTCTTTCATTAGAATCACAGTTAAGCAAAATATGACAACTTCTTGATATAGATTAAGGTTTAAAGATTGATATATAATTGTATTTCCGTGAGAAAATGAAGGATATAGTTCAGTTCTCCTTTGGGAATCACAATTGGGCACACGCGACTACTCTTTTGATGTAATTTCCACAAGGTAAAGATTCTAACACATGTATCGTCAAAATCAAGTAATCAGTGATGGTCTTAGCAGCGTGCCCTCTCCTCAATTAGGGAGATGCGACCTCTCCTTCGAACAGTAACAGTCTGCTTTAACAATTGAACAATGGGTTGAGCAACGTTAACTTCTCACGCGAGTAAAAAGCCTTTCGCGTTATACGCAGTGCTACATTTTCATTGCTCACATAGTTTTAGATGTAACAAACAACTTCTACTCACTTAAAGTCTTACAAGAGTAAACGGGGAGCTCAATACTGTTACCGGCAATGCTTGTGCAATGTGTTAGAATGCTATGCTTCACTCACTGGCTACGCAAACACTTTCAGCGGGTTGCACTGCTTTCCCGACTCCTACCACAACTTCTACTGCCTCTGGCTCGCTGGGGACCCACACCCTTCTCAGATAAAGGCTTCTCCGGTCCGGCCACATGTTCAGGGAGCCCCTCTCGCTCCAGAGACCCAGAGCTTGATAAATACTTCTTGCCACGGTCTCCTGCACGTCCACAACTCGGCAATCACAGCAATCAGGCTCACATTGAGAAAGACATCTCTCCTGCACACCTTCCGCTGCACCGCCTCTGCAATTCAGAGTTAGGGGGGGGGAACAGAACCCACTTCTTTTTCTCCCACTACTGCTTGGTTTGCCAGCCTTGTGCCTTCTTCATTCTGCCACTACTGCTACAGCTCGTATTCCAGTTATAGTTCCAGCTCCTTCCTATTGCCTGAGGGGGCCTTTTATGTCTCCCAGGTTCCTTCGGGTATGGGCTGTTAGGCTTAATTTCCCGACTAGTGCTACAGCTTGCCTCTTTAGCCCTCTTCCTTGCTCCAGTACATATAGGATTATGGGGCTTGTAGTCCCCTTAAGTTAGTTCTTTCAACTTTTGAGCTATTTTTTAAAGGGTACATTTATTTCCCTTAAGCTCATTAAATGATGGACTGACAGAATTGGTTGTTACAGTGGAGTACATTGGTTTTAAGGCACTTTTCGCTAGATCATTTTATATTATACGTTTTAGGAGCAAGGAGGATATTTATTCTTAAAAGGTCTTTATATTGACATGGCTTGCTCAGATTTAACAAAGCTTGCTCCCCGAGTCACAGATCTTATTTGTGGGTCAGGGACACCATAATGGCAATGTGCCATCATCTGTCTTGGCAACCCAGAAAGGTAATTCCTTTCAGAGGACAAATACTGCGTCTCATCCCAGAGGATCGCCTCATCACCATGGGCTCTCTCGCCTCCCAGGTGATCCTCCGGCAGTACACCACCCCCAAGGTCAGGATCAGGAAGTGTCTGCCTTTCACTGGCCACCTGGATGGAGACTTTAGGCAGGGTTCTAGTGACCGGCTTCTGAAGCTGTATACCCTCAAGAGGGGGGTCTCTGATCATACATTGCTTGTAGAGCCAATGATAAACTATGACCTATATTATGCAAAAGAAAAATTTGCAAACCTTGAAGTTGTAAGAACTATAGTAGCAACGGGAAGCCTGTGGAAGGAGGGACAGCGAGAATTCAAATACTGGATTCTAGAAATGGTGCTGGCAGCAATGAAAAAATAGTAGATGCCACAAAGAGATTCTGCTCTACCAACCAGTCTGGAATACTCACATTTTAAATTCACACTAGCCTCCAAAGTCAGAATTTGCAACAGTAAAAATGCAAAATAGATATTTAAAGAGGGTAGAAAAGGCAGGAAATTGACCAGTAGGCCTAAACATCAGTATAAAGCACTCAACACGCACAAAGGAAATTCAAACATTAATTCAGGCCTTGAAAGACTTCAGTAATCTGTTCACTAAACATCAGTAGATAAACTAAGAACTTTTTTGTAAAGGTTCAAATTCCAAAAACGGGAAAATCCTGTACACATAGAAAATCTCTATCTGAAACTTAACTGGACCCTTTTTCCAATTTTTCAGCCAACATGTTCAACAAAGCAATCCGCATTGAAACTTCCCACAGTCTAAGAGGCTACTTTAGGTAAATTCTACGCCGACAAAACGCACATGAATTTGCTGGGTTGAGCTAGTTAAAGGCAATGTGGAAGCATGGCAATCCTTGAAAGACCGGGATGATGATTAGGAGGAATCAACACCAAGAAAGAAGACAACCGGGGTGACGCTTCTTTGAGGAGAACCAGCACTCGGGTTGAAGCCCACCAAAGATATGCGGTAAAAGAAAGCATTCAAAAGTCCACGAATCATAAGAGGGAAACTGACACCTGAAGAAAAGACTACAGGCTATGCTCATCAATGGAGACTAACGGGGAGCAGTGAAGCCACCTGTGGGATTTGGCAGCAGGAGGAAGAAGCCGTCCAGAGCAAAGATTGACTAAGAGACACAAGCAATGAGCTGTGTGAAGCACAGAGGGTACAAGAGTATTCCTTCAGACTTCAAAATGCTCCTAGTCTTTCTGAAGACTCAATATAGCAAATAGCACAGCAAAGATCAGATTAGAGCTAGGGAGGAGAGGTGGGCAGCATCTGAGATAATCCCAACACAGCAAGCATGAGGCTATACTTTAAGCCAGACTTGAGTGAGAGAAAGTACAGAGCTTGCTGGGAGCTCCCCATCTTGGACATTGGGAGATACCACACCTGCAAGAGAAATCAGACTAAGAAGTCCAGCAGTGAGCTGGGAACTATATTCCTGAGACAGAGTAAGATATTGAGACTAGCCCAGAAGAGTGACTATTGCCGGGAGAGTGACAATATCACAGCCTGACAAAATCCATAGGGAAGAGTGGAAGAAATAATTGCTGGTAGGCATGTGGAAATGTATTGCTGTTGGTGCAGGAGGGCAGCCTGTAGGTGAGACTATCCAAGTCTGACAAAGACCCTTTGGAAGGGGGCAGGAAAAGTATGTGATGGTAGGAGATTGCCAAAAAGCAAGATGGGTGCTAGAACCCTGGATCTGAGACTGTTAAGAACCTTTAAATTGGGAGTCCTGGAAAAGAAAAGCATTTTCGTAGGCAAGCGTTTGAAACATTTTCAATTGACCTGCCCTACCAACCGTATTTTAGTCACCCTTACCATTTCTAGATCGATTCCCTTTGAGTGTACAGGCATTGCTAAAGGTGTTGAACATTTCTTTAAGAATAGGATGAGATTTGTTACACTGTTGCAACACAAGGTCCTAATCTCTTAGATGACCGACTGGTAACTAAACTGAGTTCCTTGAACAAGACAGTTTACTTAAGCTGGCGTTAGGTTATCAAAAGAAAAGAAACAAAAAACAGAAAATATTTACTTCACAGTGAATTTAATCAAAATTAGTTAAAGATATCTTATAAGGATTCCATTGGGTAATTTAATTCAATTCTTGATCAGTCATTGCTCCTTTGCTGCACCAACCCACAATTGTTGAACAGGTGCTCCTGTCCTGCCCCTTAAGTCATTCTCCAGGCTCTCGCACCTTCCTCCTGCACAATTATTTACCCAGAGATTATTTTACTTACAGGAGAGGGCTACAGTGCATTCTCATATCAGACACTTGGCTATGCAAGCCAAGTCCCCACCCCTCTAGGCAACAACACTAATTCGGGGGACATAGCTGAGAGGGGGCCCTTTCATCCATACCCAATCATTTCATTGATCCCTTTCCCTCTCCTAGGAAACTGTACATGATTAAGATGTGTGGAATTTTCTGAGGCCAAAAGCAGATCCTGAAGAGCGGTGGAGAGTGTAGGAGCAGAGGAGCAAAGGATAAGAGGGATAGCTGAATCTCAGGCATGGAAGTCTGGGTATCGCTTTGGGAAGGAAAGATTTGTGATCCGGCTAAAGGAGAAGAGTGAAGGGGTGAGCAACAGAGCATTTAGAAGAGGGCAGAATTGGCACAATTGAGTAGAAGCATCATTCACCCTTGGCCTCTGCCCAAATGGGGAGGGAAATGTGAGCTGGGGCAGGAGAAAAGTGAGGTGAAGGGGATACCTTTCAACCTATGTTTGAATTTGTGTACCATCTGAAGCAGTCTTTTTGTGTTTTGCTGGTCTTTGGAACATGTAGACTTCTTTTGAGGATTGGCCCACTATTCATGTTATTTATGTTTCGATCTGGTGGCCTGATTGGAATTGCACATTGCGATCTGCTTCATGCTCATTATTTACCAGCTTATGGACCATCAACTTATTCTACTTCCGTTTTGATATTCTTCTGCTCTCTTTTCTCTCAGTTCTGTTTCAATATATTGCTTGTCATCATTACTTATACCAATTCATTAATTTCGTAAAGTGTTACAGAGGCAAATTCAACAAAGTGCTTCATACCCACCAAAGAGGAACATTATGGGGAAATTGCACCCTCACCCATTTAATACCCAGTAGAGCAGAAGGAACCTCAATCATGAAGCAAACGGGCCCCCCGACAGAATCCCACTTCTTTTCCACACTACTGAATATAATGAGAAGAAAGTTCAATTCTAGAAACCCTGCAAAAACTCCCCTTAGTGTAATCATAGGGAGAAACACTAACATCAAATCACATGAAGGAAAAATAGTTTTCCATTCTTCTTACCACTCAAGTTCACACTGTACATTGACCTGCTGGCCAGAGCGGAAAGCCACCACAAATTTCAGTTGGAGGGATCCTTACAGTGACTGAGATTAGCTCACAAACCAGGGATAACATTATGTTTCATGATCGCGGCTGGCCTATTTGAAGATGTTCTCCAAGGGTCAGAATTACAGGGCCTCCCAGAGAGTGAGCATGCCCAGGCAGGTCAGGTGATACCTCTAGCCAAATCAGAAGGGAGCTGTTCAACCAAGCACCCAGCACAGCAGTAAGAGGGACTTCCAGAGTGCAGAGGGGCAGTGCAGAGTTGAAGTTTTGACAGAGGAGGAAAAGAAACTTTGAAGAGTGCTTGAGGCGAGAGCCCAAGGAGTTGGAGAAGGATGAACAAGCTGTTGGGGGGGTTTGCCGGGGGAAGCAGAGAGAGAGCAGGAGGGGAGGTTAGAGATGATGCAGAGTAAGGAGGTGGTGAGAACCAACAAGAGAAGAAGTGAAGTGGTTGAAGGAAGAGCAAAAGGAGGAGAGGAAGGATTACAGCAGAAAGTTGAGGCGACATCAAGTGAAAGTAGAAGGGTGTACAGGAGGAGGTTTGAAATGACAGCAGTGGAGAAGGAGGAGTGTATTAAGGAGGAGGTCAGGAGAAGAGCTGAGGAGAAGACTAGCTGAAAGGAGGCTGGAGAATGAAGAGACCAGAGAGGAACAGACACCATAAGACTGAGGGATGTGAATAGAGACTGAGTGGAAGTACGAGCACAGTACAAAAGCATTGCCACATAACATGGAGAAGCACTGAGGAGGTAGACGTAAGGTGACAAGGAGAGAACTGCCATGATTTTCATCATATCCCACTTGCCAATACATAGTCTTAACCAGCAAGGCAGATAGAATGCCTTGGTAGGGGCTATAGCAAGTTTTGCCAGAGAATAGCGCTATACCAGATGCAGGTCTACAGAGAGAGATTTAGATTTCTGCACTTCATGCAAATTATGGTAAGAGAACCTTCTATACTTGAGCACTTGGCAAGTTTACTATTGGACAGCAACAGTGTTGCAATACTAGATTTTAGACATTTAGGTACCACCTTCCAGAACCCTTCTGAATATTATCCACATTAAATTTCAATTTCACGACATTATCAATAAAACAAAAGTTTACAAGTGCCTCTTTATACTCAGAAAATAGAAACAAAGAATGCTCACAGAATTTTTATTTCACATTTTGATATGTATTGTTTTGTAGTAGTAATATAAGAGAATTATAAATAGTATAGTAAAAAAATACATGATCCCTTCTAGAAATCTAAAAGGCTACAGCCAATCAGCAAAAAGTGTACTAAAATATGGCACATTAAACCTAAGGATATACTGTAGAGAAGGAGCCAAGTACCCCCACCTCAACCACTTCGCCCATTTTGCCTATATGTTGGGATCTAAAGTGTGAGACACCTGCGGTACCAGTGAAAATACCAATGCCAAAGAGAATCTGGGAAGCAAGGCACCCATTGAGAAAACCATACCTGCATACGAGAAAATATGATGGCCATTTGAATGAGATTCCGGAAGCAGCGGGGCAAACGAATGGCTTGGACGAATGGTGACATCACACAGAGCTGAGCTGATGTACATAGAAGAGATGCAGAGCCCAGAGAATTAAGATATTCTATAAGGCTTCAAGAGAGTACCAAGGATAAGTGGCATCTTGGGATCAAGGTGAAGAAACTTATGCCACAGACACAGATGAAGACATTAAGTCATTTTACATGTGTACAGATGTAAAAGAAACACAAGCAGACAAAGTAATCTTGAGGCTAGCTTTATAGTGAATAGATTGCGGCAAGCGCCAATATATACATATATACCTATGGGCAAGTAAAGGATGGATGTTTCCACTATGCGTTATAGCAGTGCTGGACATTAGCAAAAAGGCCTCATTTCTAGTGTTTCGCAGTTAAAAAGCAAATTGAATTACAAAATGAATCTCAGCAGACAAGGCTAGGTGAACCAAGAAGCCAAGATCTTATCAAACTGCAGTAAACTGACATTGGATACAAATCGTGTGAAAGAACAGAACTTCTGTTCAGAAGGCATGACCATAACAAGGAAGACACCAGAGGTCTATTAAAAAATGGTACTAAATACGCTAGAAGCTTGATTCCATGGTCACTAGTCACACAGTTGGATGAAGTTGGACGAACGAGATGGTCACACCAACACACAAGGGCAGAGCATGCTTTCACTCTCTGAATTTCTCAGAACTAAGAACACTCTCAAGGCTGAGCGTCAAAGCCTAATTGACAGTAGACCACTGAGGTGATGATGGATTGATATGCTAATTGGTGGGAAGCAATGGTTAAGGCAAGCTCACCAGCACCTGGATGGCCAGCCTGCATGCTGCTAGACTTAGATGGAAAAGTACTGACAGAGGTTAGAGTGCCAACCAATTGTAGAGGACTGCGTATTTAGGGGTCCTATAGTTGTGTAAAGCAATGAGTCGTCATGTATTTAGTGACGTTAATACTGGTCATTTTTAGGGGAGGGCTTAGTTGCCCAATCTGATTTAAGAAACCAATCACTCACTTTTTTAAACTAGTATGGTTTGTATACTTAGATGTTCACTCAGAGCCAATCACCCATACTCATCGGTTTTTGTAATTTGCCACGTAGGATAACGTTAGTAAAACGTAGTTTAACGTCATTGATGACGAGTTTTGTGTATAAGATCTCCGTTTTTACTAAGAATGTTTGAGTAAGAGGATCAAGGGAATTAGTTGATGTTCGTTATGCTCCCTGTTTTAGATAATTGATATTAAAACAGTTTTCCTTTTGCCAACTACTTGAGTCATTTCGTTTATTGATGTATGAATACAAATCTGCATCCCATCCATCTCCAGGGTAATTGCTACTCATCTTAAAGGGCTGGGTTATCCAGTTCACTACTAAATGTAGTGCTATCAGGGAAGGTGAATCAGTAGTCATGCGAGCAGCGCCTAGAAAGCCATTAAATCGAAGTATCAGAAATCTATAAAATGCCCACAACTACTAAAGCACTGTCCAAAAAGCGATCTGCAGCCATGGACAAAAATACAGGCAAACAGCAGCAATCCATCTATTGGATTCCTTTTTTCCATCTACCAATACATGCATGGGTCTAGTTATCCTGGCTACAAGAAATAAAAGGGGGAGCAAAGTTTTTGAAATGTGCCATCCCCAAACTTGTTTGTTTAAGGTTCAACCCTCAGTAGAGGATATCTCTCGTTTATTCCCCATCCCAGAGATGTGAATGCATGAAGGTCCTGTAAAAACCTATTAAATCCACTATCCTTGAATCGCACTGGGGTCTCCTGTGCGCTTCCCTGTGTCTTTGTGACATTTCAGATTCTTTTGAAACCATCTTAACGCTGGATGCTTTATCTCAGTGTAAATGGTTATAATGAACTCTGTAAGAAACATCAGTGAGCTGGATCAAAATAGAATGATTGGGACACTGTGCCCTTAAAACTCGTGCAACAGATGATTTTCGACTGATAAGGCAAATACTCTGCTCCCATAGCGTGGCACCAAATCATTCAAACGTTAGGGAAGATGGTCTAACAGATTTAGAGTACTGCTATTAATACAAGTTATTTTCGTTATGGCGACATTTAATACTATCAGCAAAAGCAGGGGCCCATATTTTGATTGTAAAGCAGCTAAGAAGATGAATGCTAGCAGCTATATAGAAAATGCATCCATGCAACTACAAACATGGTGTGTATTATTTGTATGGCTTTGTGAGTGGAAATAGGGCACTATTGCACACATATTGCTAATCACCTTAGTTGTGAACTTCAGCAAAAAAGCAGCAGCAACTGATAGACAAGCTGAATTAAATTGTTTCGTTCCCATGCTTTATATCTTTAAGAGGAACTACAAACTGTACATTTTCACGTTAACCTTAATTGCAACAAAAATGATACCTTATGCAACTAAACCCTCTGACACTATGATCCCAAGAAACGGAAAAATTGGTTTTGAAACGAGTACTGCAGAGCAAAGAGCACATGACTCAGTGACCTAAACCTATCGGCAGGGACACAGTTGCGAGCAGTTATAATCTTTTAATTGGGAAAAGTATATACAATACTAGAGGAAAAAATATCAAAGGTTAGTTTGTCACCGCTGGCAAAGCAAATTCTATCCATGCGTATATAATTCAAATCACAGAAGAGCAAAGGCTGTACCAATTCCTAAACGTGTACAGTCAACACTGTACTCAAGATTCATTTTATTGGCCATATCTAAGGGTGAAGTATCATAAGAGCAGAATAGTCTGTTTTTCTTAGAGGGTGAAAAACAGGAAGCTTTAATATTTCAGAGCAGAGCTAAAGGCCTTTTCCCCGATAAAATTCCAATTGATCTGCTTATATGTGAACATTAGACATTGGTACCTTCTCCAAATGGCTAGTAAAACGCAGTAGCTAAAACTAGCTTGGTCCCATATTCTACCAGCCTTCCTTTATTAGCAGACACTTGAATCTAACTGCACCCACCTCACTACTCTAACACTGCAGCATCATGCTGTATTGTCGACCCCACTATGCCTTGTCCGCTGCTCCCTCCAACCCCACACCCCCCCTGCAGACCTTGCCCCATTTGTAATCTAAGTGCTACTGTAATGTTGCTACTTGGGCCTCACCTGCTCTATACCTCGTGGTCTCGTGCGCTGTGAATGGAATGCCCAGCAATGGCTCTTGACCACTTCTTAAACGTACCTCTTAACTTGTGCACTCCCGATCTGTGCAGCATTTCTATGTGCATTGGGATCTTGAACTCAGAGGATGTTATAAATCTGTTTATCAAGCGCGCAGTGCACTCTGCCTAACGGTGGAACTTAGAGTAATGTTTAACCTGCTCACCGAATATTGATGTAATGCTTTATTTTTCCTCCTAATGTCTGCATGACTGCTGTAGCGCCCCCCCGCAACACGATGTTTGGCGCTGCCAGTCTGTATACCTGTACCTATTTTGCCCTATGATGTCTGCATGAATGCTGCAGCCCATGTAACATGAGGTGTGATTCTGCCAGTCTGCATACCTGTACCTATTTTGCCACAATGTCACAATGTTACGTTTACTAAAAATACTCATCTGTTATACATTATAGATATACTGCAAAAGAGATCTGGTAGACAACTTCTGAAGAAGGGGAAGGTTTTGCCCCGAATCGCGTCAAGTGTAAAGCATTTAAGGACACCCTGAAAAAATATGTATAACCTGAAAGAACATTATGTTGGGCTACATATAAATATGTGAACCAGAGGTGTTGTACATTATGCTGATGTCTATCTGATGAATTAAGACTAATCGAACAATGGTGTATTAATTGCTAAATCAGACAATGAGTTTGCAATAATTTGTCCCTTTTGATTATAATTTGAAAAACGTATATGCAGCTTAATCTATTTTCTATATAAAGTTCTTCCTTTGATAAAAACACAGTAGTAAATGTTATTTTTTCAAATTTTATTTACATGAAATGTTTTCAAAAATATACTAGAAACAGTTTGGTTGTTTTTACAATACAAACAGGGTGTGCAGGGGACAGGATTGTTCCACAAGCTTGTGGACATCTGTTGCTTTTACATGGTTTGTCACAACCCAGTGTCAGGGTTGGCTTTTCTCCCCCGCATCCCATTAACTACCCTAAATTCTTACGTTTGTTTCCATTAATAAGTGTGCTCTAGGCATACTTGCTATTAGATTTTTGAATTGGATGTGGTCCAGTCCACCCCGCTGCATAGGCTTCCCTGGAAGCTCAATGACTCTATACTGACTGATGCCACTTTAAAAGCTCATGTAGAAGAGGCAATAATTAACTATTTCTGGGATAGTGACACTAGGGAATTCGATTTTCAGACTATTTGGCATTCCAGGAACGCAGTGATTTGGGGGGGGATAACAAAAGGGCAGTCAGCAGTTTGGGGGAGGGCCCAAAAACAGCAACAAGCCCTCATTAGAAGGAACAGTTCAAGAAAAGGAAAAAGAGCATATAGCGAAAGGGAATCAGCGGTCCCTCAGAGACCTCTGTATAGCTTGACAGGCCCTAGAGGCACATCTGACAGGGAAGGCTGCTCAATTGATCCTTCTGACAAATCAATACTTTTATTCCAGAGGTAGTAAGGCTAATAAATTGTTGCCAGCTAAATTAAAGAAGGTGGCCAGCTGCAACTACATTGTGGCCCGAGTGATATAGATGGGAACCAGGTTATTAGTGAGGCTGGAAAGTGAAGCTGGAAAGTTAAATGTTATGGAGGACTTCTTTAGTAGTCAAGCTCACATCCAAAATGTTACTTGCCAAGTACAACTTTCCCAGATCACTGATGAGGTGAGGGAAGTGCTGGAAGGGTCCATAACTGTTCAGGAAGTATCCCAAGCAATTTGATCGCTCCAGACAGGAAAATACCCCGACAGATTATAAAACCTTTGCGGACCTTCCGATTGTGCAAATCAATAAGCTATTTAACTCATTTTTAAGATCAGGAAAAATATCGGAATCCATTGTAGAATCAGCAACAATATTGTTGCTGAAACCAGAGAAGGACCCCGAGGAATGCAGATCATATCTTCCCATATCCCTCCTAAATACAGATGCAAAAGTATATAGTAACATTTAGACTACCAGATTAGGAGAGGTCTTTCCCCAGGCAATTAACAGTGATCAGACTGGTTTCATTAGAAATAGGGGTGCTCATGAGAATATTATTAGGTGGGTGGTGGATCTAATTGCTCTAATCCCACAAATTCCAGGGGGATTATCCCTTCTTTCCTTAGACACCCATCTAGCCTTTGACAGCATGTCATGGGACTTCCTAAAGGCTTGTTTGTCTGCATATGGCTTTGGCCCATCCTTCACTAAGCTGATCATTGCAGATTTCCAAATCCCATCAACCAGCATTAAAGTCAATGCTCTCAGGTCATCATTACTTCCCCTGAGCAGGGGCACGAGACAAGGCTGTCCTTTGTCCCCCTTCGTTTTTGCATTAGCGATAGAACCCTTAGCACAGATGATACTGTATTTTGGGTCCAATTTATGGGAAGGGGGTGGGACACACACACACACATAAGTGGCACTATACTCCGATTATATTATCTGCTTTCTTTAAAATCTGGAGAAATTCGACTTGATATTAGGCTTCCACATTAATTACTGGCAATCGGTGGGGTTGGTGATACAGGAACCTCCTAAAGTCATTCAAGCTTTGCAATCCACCTTCCCTTTCAGGTGGGCTTCCTGGAAATCACATATCTGGGGGTTTGCATCACTAATACCTATGGGTCTCTCCTAGGGGCCACATTCCCGTACTATGTAAGGAGATGAAAGAGACGCTTCAGTGTCAGGAGATGCAGGAGATCTCGTGGCTGGTGAGAATCAGTGCAGTCAAGATGACGATACTCCCGAGACTCTTGTACACATTCCAAGCTCTGCCAATTAATATCCTGGATCAAGATGTACTAGAAATACAGGTGGTGGGTCGATTCATCTGGCGGGTTAAACCTCCTAGAATTCTTTGTAAAGTGCTTCTCAGATTTTGAGGGCTGGGGGTCCCATCTATTCAACGTTATTTTCGGGCAGCACAGGTTGCGCTGATGTTAGACTGGGCATCAGAAGAGAAGACACTCAAACAGGTTAGCTCAATTTACCGCCTGGCTCACCTCCGGTTTCTCCCTAAATCTGCAAGGAGTACTCAGCAGAGTTTGTTGAAATCTACCAGCGCTACCATGGGCTATTGGGACAGAGCTTTCTTTCAACTAGGTTTTAAATGTGGATCGGGTCCCCTATCCCCAGTGCAACATAATCCAGGGTTCTCTCTGGGTGTTAAGAGGAGGATATTTGCACAATGGGAGTATCTTGGGGTTTTACGGTCGAGAGCCCTATATAAGGAGGCAAAGCCACTCACATTTATAGAATGCAAAATACAAAGAGAAATTTAACTTATCCGAAGCAGAATGCTTCAGGTATTTTGAACTCGGACATTGGGTGTCGTATAACCAGGTCAAACAGGCTGGCTGCAGATCGCCCATAGGGATAGAAATAAGGGTGCTGGAAGGCGAGGAGACACACAAGATTTCCACTTGTTACCGACTGCTAGCAAATGCCTCCAGTGAAGTTAAATTACTATATATGGCACACTGCGAGAGGAAATTGGAATCTGAGGAATCTTGGCAAAATATTTGGTCTCGAACCCATAGAAGCTCCTGTTGTACTGTAATCAAAGAGGGGGCCAATAAATTATGCTTTTATTGGTATATGACCCCTCAAAGATTACATGCGATCCGCTCTCACTGCTGGCAGGGGTGTGGGCAATTGGGTGACAATTGCACACATATGGTGGCAAGGTCCAATCATGCAAACGTACAGGCAAGAGATTTGGTCAAGGATAAAAGATACTACAGGCAACTTGCTCCCTATGGGTCCGCTGACCCTGCTGTTGGGGGGCGGGATGTCCCAGAGGATGATTCTTTCCCGCTAACAAGTGCTAGAGTGGAGCGGATATTGGAATTACTAATGGCGGCAAGGATAACCTTGCACGCTTTTGCAAGCCTCTGGAAGGCCCTTGTATTTCATATTGGTGGGTAAAGGTGTAGTAGATCATAGCCATGGAAAAACTAACCACACACAGTTCAGACCGAATGGCAAGATTCTCCTGCATTTGGACTCCTTTTGGATTTTGTTCAAGGGAAAGAACATATGTTTTTTCAGTCACAGATCTTGAAATATCTCTTTCAGAATGAATGGTGCTGCCGAGAGTTGGCTGGATGTTAAGGGCGGCGGGAGGATTTCTGGGGGAAGTGAAGGAGAAGGGGTGCCTAGATGAGCCAGTATTTCTGGTGGCCCACAAGGCAGACTTGGTTTACTCTTGTGACTATATTTTATGTTATTTCTTTTAGTGAAGTCATCCTTCTTTATTTGGGGGGGTAATCACAAAATGTCAAATGGAATTTCGATGTTTCCTTAACTTATTTTGCAATGTTATTGCATGGTTCTTATGACATGTTCATCAAGATTTCAATAAAAAGTCAACTTGGAAAAAAGGGGTGGCAGCAAAAAATTGACTGATATCATCGAGCAATAGCCTAAAGACGGTAAAGGGAAAAGTAATTTTAAGCCAAATGGAAGCATGAGCAACAATTAATGACAATATTTCATCTGCATGTAGGTTTTCAGAAAGCAGTTGGTACAATAGGATCAGGCCTTTCACCTTGACATGATCTATATATTCCCAAATAATGTGCTGTTCGTTATTTATGCTATCTGTTGACTTGAAATGTGGAGTTTAATATACTTTTCTACTGCGCCAAATTACTACCACAGTAGTTCAGTGCACATTGGCTTGTCCATGGAGTGGCATATAGTGACCTCGGCAGGGGAATCCATACCTTTATATGCTGGAGGAAAAAATACAAGCATGGGGAAAATGGGAAATAGATGCACAAACACAGGAAGGGGGGAGAATATTTTGTGATAGCATGGGTTCTGGTCAGTCCCGGTAGTTCTACAAAAGGGTGGAGGCGGATGGGTCCTAAAGTGTTGTGATAATTGGATTGTGTTTCCCTAGAGGATTTGGAGAATAGTAAGTTAGTACACAAAGTACTATTGGATGTATGAGGGGGTTCAGGAGTGTGCTTGAGCAAGGCTGAAAGTTTGGTGGCTTATTTGCCACGCAGCTCTAGAAGTTGTAACCAGGGTCAAAACGCCAAAATGTTTATTCTGTGACTGACAAATCTGAGTCCAGAGTGGCATAGTCCAGAACAGACCGCATATAAAGAGGGCACTTTGCTGGTAACAGGAAATGAGGTAATGGAGTGGTAGCATGGTACAATTGAAAAACACCTTGCACCTGGTTGTCAAACTGTTCCATGTCATGTCATGATAGACTTAATTTCAGTTCACAGCTAGACAACATTGTACCTCACCTGGGAGAAGGCAATCAACGAATAGTAATGCATAGCCAAGTCGAGTGAGAAAATATACTTTGAGCTCCCTGTGCTGATAGGTTCATTAGACTTTGTGAAAGGCAGAGTTAGGTGGGCAACAAAGAGGGTAGGTACTAAGACACGGTCCAGGTGTCATTCTTGTATGCACCGTTCTGTTAGGTTATGTGACTTTGATTATGCGTTGACACTTTGTTGCATGTGCAGAGCTTTATGTCAGAGTAAATCCACCTCACAGAAATAAGCAGGGACGGAATCCTTCGGACTGCAAGCTAAAAACGTGTACAACAGTCCACCCAAACATCGGCATTGAACTGTCCCTCAGACAGCTAGCCAAAGTGGAGGGAATGGGAATGAACCAGAAGTGAATGTGTTCCAAAGTGGAAGAGGCAAGATAAATGGTGATCGGGACAGTTTGTACACCTAGAAAACCTAATAACAGTGCGACTGGTTTGTATCGCAGAAATGTGAGCTTCCCATTTATGCAACTCCCAGACAAATTATCAAATTGCGCAGCTTTCATTTTGGCAAACTATTCTGTGTTTTTAGTACTTTATGTTATGTTACTGTGACAGGGTCATGACCCCATCAGGCATTTGGGAGGGGGGCAGGAGACCCCACTCAACCTGGGGCAGGAGGCTCACCAGGACAAAACCCCAAATCATTTCGGTTTCAGATTCGGGAAGTAGGAGTGGGAGTACCCAGTCCCTGAAAAATCCCTCTGTCCCAGAAATGTCATCCCCGATACCACTGCTTGTATCTCAGTGCCCCCAGTACAGCTGCTGGCCACAGTTCCCGTTCTTTTATTTAAGAACTGCAATTGCCAGAATCCCCCCTGGAGGCAGCCACGAAACCCCAAACCAGAATCCGCTGAAAGGGAAAAAGAAAAACAAAACAACCCGAACTAAACAGCATGAACAGAGTGAAGTACTTGAGAGAGAGTGGTAGGAGTGGTGTATACTGTAGTGTGTTTTGTAGAAATTGGGAGAGAGGTTTAGGAGGTTAGAGTGAGAAAGGTAGAATAAAGTGTGGGAGATAGCAGTAGAGCAGTGACTGTAGTAACTAGTGTGAGAGGGATTGAGTATTAGTTGAGAGTGAGGCTAGAAGCTAAGGGGTGGGAATGGGGTGTAGTAAAGAAGTGGGGAGGGTGTAAGAGTAGTCCGAGTTGGTGTAATGCAACGGTGAGCAGGGAGCCCATAGCACAGAATCTAGTGAAAAGGAGAGCAGTAGTAGTGCAGAGGGAGTGGTAGTAGTATGTCAAACAGAGTAGTAGCAGCAAAGGGTGGAGGTGAGGACTAGTAGTGAGAACAGTAGTAGAGAGCAGTAGTGGAGAGGACAGTAGTGGAGAGTGGCAGTAGTAGTGAGAGTAGTAGTAATGGTAGTGTCGGGAGAGGAGTAGTAGGAGTGTGGAGGAGGGAGAGTAGCAGTAGTACAAGAAGGTAGAGTAGAAAGGGGAGAGTGGTAGGAAGGTATTAAAATCGAAGAGGCAGAGGAGAGGGCTATTGAGAAGAGCGAGAATGTGGGAGGAAGTAGCAATAGGTAGGAGATAGGGACCTTTAAGATCAGAAAGCACACAAATCCCACCTTGTTAGAACTAACCACTGTTAGTGCAGAGACAAGCTAAGTCCCTGCGAGAGGTAGACAGCCAGCATCTAAGGGAGTCCCAGTTAGAACAAACAGAGACCAGACAGTATGGGTTATACCCTTGAGACTAATTGGGGGATACGGTTCCTGGGCAAGGGTTGAAATGCCAAGAGAGGTGAGAGAGAGAGACTGATGCCCCTAGAGCAGTGAACAAAATGTGGGCAGGAAGGGCCCCCCATAAATGCCAAATGGACAGTAAGACCAAATGGCTATGAACGATTACGCGCCATCACTGCACCCTACTCCCAGTATATAGCCTGGGTTCCCCCACCTGCTCCTATCACAGTCTCTGGGCTCTCCCCACCACACTACAGGCCATGGGCTCTCCTCACCCTGCTACCACCAATGGCCCTGGGCTTTCCCCACCCTACCCCAGTCACTACGTCATGTCTCCGCCCATCTTGCTCCAACCACAGTCCCTGGGCTCGCCCCACCACGCCCCCAGCAGAGTCCCAGTGGCAGTTGGGGACATTTTTTAAATTGAGGGGTCTAAATATTTCTCCCAGATATGCCATAGCAACTGAGTGTAGCGAGGGAGCCTGAGCCAGTCAGGAGGGCTTCTCGGGGATTCCCTCTGCCCACAGTACATTTTTTAAAAATAATGGGTTAAAATGTTGCATTGTAGAGCATACTTTAAGAAAGCATAGGGTAAAAAGCCTTACGGCTTGCAATTGGCGCTGGGCGGGCCCAGGGTACAGGCATGGTATTTTTCACTCGACATCTATGATAGATATGCAGTAAAAAGATGCCATCCTTGTCCCCTGGGCCTCACAGCGCCTAACACACCCACGCAATCAATCTGATTAAGTGTGTATGTGAGATGCTAGGGGGCCCAGGAGGCAGGCATGGTATTTTTTTACTGGGCATCTCTGATAGATGTCCTGTAAAAAAATACCATCCCTGACCCCTGGGCTCCACAGCACCTCAGAAGGAGATCTGGTGTTGGCAGGTGGGTAGGGGGATTGTACAGCCCCCCACTCACCAAAATCAGCCACACACACACACACAATCATCCACTCACTCATAATACACACATCCATACACATGAATAAATAAAAAAAGAAGTAAACAAACGTACCTTTTGCCCCGGTCCTGAAGTTCCCTCCCCAGTGCTCCAGCTACTGCATCATGAACAGAAATTGGAAAGCAAGAGCTTCCCGATTCCTGCACGCACGGCCTTAGTGTGGGTGCTGAAACGCCCTGCTCCAGCCTGCTCTTTCTGTATGTGCGATGAGGTGCATGAGCTCCACCTCGCACAGAGACATGCCGCTGGGTTGACGCCCCGTCACTCATGGATGAGCAGCGCCTGCCCAGGACTCCCCCAATCCCTGCTTTTTCTTTCCTCCCTTTTGGTTGGTGCCCCTGCCCACCCGGGAAGGTGGCTGTAGCCTCCCCACCCCAAGGGGGGCGCGCCGCACAGTTTGAATACCTCTGCCCTGGTGCCACTTGACAGTCCCTTCTCCAGCCGGTACATTTTTGATCCAACAATTGCTGTCCATACTGAAATGTTAATATTTTTCTTCACAGAACCAATCCATACTTATTTGACTTCAATGAAACCCTTAAATGACACACGCATATCTTTGGCTCACCAGCCATCAGGCTTAGGCAGTACAAGGGTGTCACTGAGGGACCTTCTGTTCATCTTTCTAATTTATACTCCCTCTAGACCTCAAATGTCCAGGTTCCATAGACAGGAAAGCTATGAAGAAACATGAGTATTTTTAAATGGGTAGGGGGGGGGGTGTTTAAACTGTGACTCCTCTGGGAACAAAGCACTGGACTGGTCCACCTGCAAGTTCTTGCGTCCCGTAGGACCTTTAAGAGGATAGTTATAGTTGTGTGCGAGGCAGGACTGTTCTTGGGCTGAGGCTAAGCTCTTATAGAAGTGAATATGAAAAACCTAGCCATGTCCATTCTTCTTGAGCTGGACCACAGTTACCTTGTCTCGTAAACAGAGAGCAGTTTACAGAAGTTAGGCCCAAACAGGGTTGTAGAGTCTACTTTCCAACTTACATTTGCAGATCTACTTGGGGTGTTCGGACCCATTTCATTAACTGAATACTACTCTGTGTAACTTACTCATCTTGGTATTTTGTAAATTGCCACCTTAAGGCGGCTTCTAAGTGTTTAATATCAGTCATTGATGTGAAACGACGTATCAAAACATGGCATAATATAACCAGACATGACCTAATAAGATATCAAAACCAGCATCATGTCACACAAAAAAGCAAGGGTGAACAAATGCATATAAAATGAAAGATGAGCAAAACTCACATTTGTTTACAAGATCACATTTGGGAAGGGAGAATTACAAAATGACAACCACAAAGGCAGAGCAGGCTTTGGTTTAGATGTAGTGAAGGAGGAAGTTAAAGTTCTCTTCACTCTCTATACTTCAGCGCTTGGTGCCCTAATCTTTTACGGCTTATTCTATCAACTCTTCACTGACGACACTCAGATCTTCTCCTTTCACTCCTTATTCATTACTTACTACTTCACTCATGCTCAACTCCAATATGATTGGAGTTCTCTACTTCCCAGCCAAACAGGCCATCTCTTCCTCTCCTTCACTTCGATTGCGACTACCTTCCTTACTCTGCTTCCGCTCGTAAAGCTTGGTGTCATCTTCGACCCATCACACAACTTCTCGCTCTTCATCTCCAAATTTGCCACTGCAGCCAGACTCAACCTCTGTCCTTCTCTTCCTTTCAATACTGCAATACAGCTAATCTCCTCCTTAGTCCTTTCTAGAACTGAGTGCTGTGCCAGTCTCTTCTATAGCCTTCACAACTTTGCTTTTTCACCTCTTGACAAAGTTCTCAACTTCGTGGTCTGCACACTTTTCAACCTTTCTAACTTTACCTCTACTTCCTCTGCCTGTCGCCAGATTGGCTGGCTATCTATGAAACAAAGGGCTAAGTATGAACATCTTCTCGTAATCTTCAAAACTATCCATGGACTTGCCCCACCCTACGCAACTGCTCATCTCACTCCTTAGTCGTCTCCTCGCTTGCAAAGATCATCTACAGCTCACTTCCTTGCCACCACTCGAGCAAACCTGTGCTCTGTCGTTTCCGCTCTCTCTCTCTCTCTCTCGCTCTCTGACTCGGGAATGCTCTTCCTCTCCATACTACCCCAACTATACCACTATTTAAATCCAACCTCAAAGCTCTCCTTCTTTCAAAAGAATCGGTTTCTTAGCACTTTATGCTACTGCATTACCCTGTTTTCCTCTCTCCCTACCCTTCATGGACAACCCTACAGCACTTTTCCATCACCCTTCCATCCTTAATTGAGCACTTTCTCCACCATCCTGGTACTATGTCATTCTGTCCTTACCTCGTCGCTGGTTTATCTTTTCATCATCCTCTGCAACATCTGGTCTTTAAGTCACATTCTCTCACCCCATTGTAAAGGACCCACGTCATCTGCTCTATTGACCAATGGTAAATTCTGTATGAGTTTTTGTGCTAAAAAGGCATTGCTTTCCCTGTGATTTTTATTAATAATAAATAAGTCTAAGCTGAGGTTTGGGGGTAAGGAGGAGGAGCAACTACCACAAAGGGAAAACTAAAGAGCTGGCTTCGAGTGTCAACTGTGGAGGAAACAGGCAGCGCGTGGTAAAGGATTTTCTGTGTGGATAGAGGTGTCCAGATGCATTGTTTCACGGTACTCCCACAGTGGTACGTATTATTTTTTTGATCGATTACCCAGGAGTGGTGGGAGTGTATCACTGGGTCCCCAAAGATATTGTGACATAGCTTAACATAAGAAATAAATAACGTAACCTTGCAGAGCAGCACCACAAAGGTAGCATGTGCCAAAAAGGGATATTAGAGTGGTGTCACAAATGGCTTCAAGAACTCGAGGACCCAAATATAAATTGTAGATGTTTTATCAATATCACAAACTCGACTAATGAATAGGAAGGCCAGACTAAGGGGTTTCTTGGTCTCAAACTCATCCTTACCAAGCTCTCACTCCACCACAACAAGATGTAATGAAAAACTATACACTGGCAAGCCAGACTGGCTAGTGCTAACCTGATCTTCCAGTTAGGGCCCAAAGGTTGTAGCTTTATCTACCATACTCCCTAAGGATTTCTTAAGGGTTCCTTACTCTGGTGGTTTCCCAGGTTGGGTTTCAATGATGTCAGAATGGTGTTTTCACCATCTTGCCCTCTCTCTCTCTCTCTCTCTCTCTCTCTCGCTCTCACTCTCTCCACTCCCTTATCACTCTCCTATCCCCCGTTTCTTTTTCTTCATTCCCCTTCTCTAGTCTCCTTTCCTCCTCCTCTCGATCTTCCTAGGTTCTCTGTATCCTAGTCTAGCTTTTCTCTTGCTTTTCTCTCTCCTTTCTTCAAATCTTCTCACACTCCTTCACTTTCTCCTTATTGCTGCAAATACTTCCTCCTCCTGTTCTCCAACCTCCCTTCTAGGCCTACTTCCCCCAATCTCATACCACCTTCCTCTCAGCACTCTGCTCCACCTCCGCTCTCTTTAGTCATGTAGCTCGGTCTCAATCCTCTCCTTTCAATCTCACCTGAACACCCCTCATTCTTGCATCTGAGTGTCAGGCTTTTATACTGCTGCCCTTATATACCCCTGCTCATCTTGGTATTGACCTCCTCCCCCTTATCATTGGACCCCAAGGTCACCTGTTCTATTTGGCCATTCTTTGCTTTTTCTCTGAACTGGACTTTCATGATGGACAGTTTCAGAATCCATAGTTGACCCTGCCCCCATTCTCCTTGCTGGTGTTCTTCCTATTTTCCTGGATCAGGGTTCAAGGGCTCACCCTGTTGGCCTATCCCTCTCCATCTGGAGAAGGATGCCTCTTTGTACCGTAGGTCATAGATGGAGTGAGACTTGCAGCAGTCATCCTCCTCCTCTCATTTGGCGCATTCTGCTGTTGGCATGGTGGCTTCTGGATGCCGGAGTTATGAAAGGGATGAACATGTTTGAGGCTAGAAAAAAAAAAAAGGAGGCGGCACAGTGGAACAGACAGTGGCACCAATAGCTGGGGCTGCCCCCAGATCCACCTCCCCCAACTCCCTCAGTTCACCTCTGGGGTAGGCTGGACTCTGGCATACAACTTGGTAGGCCACCTACCCAGGTTAGGAAGGGTCCCTGCTCCCCCTCAACAGTATCAAGCCTCTGATACTGTCATAGTGGGTGCTCCATGAACACACACGCTCTCCCACACAAAGCTCCTGACTCAATGCTTCTAGATTTGATGTCTGTAGCTCAAGGGTTACCCGCTGCAACTCTGCTCACTGGTGTCTCACTATAATTGTTTGCCCGACTGTAATATTGCTTCCGGGTGTCCTACCAAAACTTTACTTTGAGGTACTCTGCATTAATTACTGCATCACTGTATTTCTTTCCACCCAGCTGTCTTACTTCAACATTAGTCCATGGCATCCGACAGCAAGTACGGGCCACACCATCCTCAAGCCCAAACCCTCAAAAGTTTACAGACCCTTAGCCCGACAAACATCACAGTTTACCTTCCAGGACTTCAGAAACCACCCCGAGCTTCAGCACCGTAAGATCACACCATGGATAATGGACTGAGATGTAGCATGATACAAGTGGAAGAGAATTAAAAGTTAAAGAGTTTTCCTACAAGATACCAGTAAATCAATTAATGAAAACAGTAGCAGTAGTTCTAACAACCCATCGAAAATTCCTCTATCTCATCTCAAGAAACCTTGTCAGACACTGTCCAGGACCTTGAATAGATGCCCCCACTCGGCTAAAACCATCCACACAATGCAGGGAGGGCTACAACAGAAGCAACGCTAGCCTGTAAAGACCATCATCAGTGAACAATGGACCGTTGCCATCAAACAGGCAAATAACCAGAACATCTCCATCTGGGAATGATAGATTATACATGTTATCATGAAACACCCAAGATTAATGGATCACTGGCACCACAATGACCAACCTGACCCCAAAAAGAAGTTGCTCAGTCTCTTCAAAGTCTAATGCAACACTTGTGACTTCGGAAGCTCACATCCCCATGGAACGACAAATCCGACAAATTAGGTAATGTGAAGGAGCCCGAATGAACATTTCAAAGCCTGTTCTGTAGCGACAATCCACAGATACCGAATGTGCCTTCATGGACAAAAAAACCTACTATACATCAAAAAGACCTGATTCTTGGAAGATAACAGCAGTTATGCAGACGGCCATCTCCAGAGTCTACAAGATAGAATTCGCCAACAGAACAACCATGAGATGAGGATGAATTATGCATGTACATAAAGACTATTGATGTTAAAATCTCACTGCGTGACAAAAATTCCAGATTTCATATCGCGTATCCTACTCTGTTCCACCTCATAGACTTCCACCCTGTGCTTCCTTGCATCTACAGACCACCCTCACACAACTCATATTTCACAGATAACTTGGCAAATGGGGTCACTAAACCTTTCAGTATACTGCCAAACCCGCCATATGCAGAGACTTCAATCTAGGACTGGAAAAGGAAGATAAAACATCTACAAAGTTACTCTTTGCAAACCTTGTTGCCTTTCACCTCAAGCAACTAGTTAGAGGAAGGACCCAAACAATCAGCTGGCCACACACTGAATAGAGTACTGTGCAACAACAATTTCACAACTTAATACTCTCCAGTGCTCTTAGTTTGGGGAGACTACAAAGCATAAAATTAGCAGTGTCGCATAGCGATTTGCTATGTAATTCTGTAGGTTTGCAAATCAAATTGACACATGTGCAGCATAGTTGGCTGTTTCATGAAACACAGCTCCCCCTCCATTGCTCTTGTACGCAGAGCTCTCCCTACACTCGCTTCTCTGTTCACTGTAAGTTCCAAGGGGCTAATTGAGAGAGAATGCACCAGTAATATCCTCCACACTATTAAAAGCTAAAGGCCTTTACGGGAGTGCTAGCCAAGAAAGTTCTTTCTTTTTCAAATTATTGCAAACCAGAAGTAAATCGGGATATTGTTCATTAAGCTAGTTATATTCTGTATGTAAAATACCAGTATCTATCCATTTTTTTTTAAAGACAGTCCTGCAATTCTATTCCTAGATATGTGTTGTTACATAATGCATAGTTACAGTATTTCTACTGTAAAACCTTGCATTGTCTCCATATTTTTCAATAATGTTCAGTGTCTAAATCTCAGTGTCAGCGATATTTAATTTTGTAGGGGAAGGTGCATTATATTGATGAGTGAACACTTTTGAACATGTGCATGATCACACAACCATATGCTTTTGATGGAAAACCTAGTTCCGCAATCTGCTGGCTGCATACATCAGTGCATCTGGTGCATAACACAAGAGCAGATCCCAACCTCCTTGACATATCTTATCACCAACTTGCTTTATACAAGCTAACCTGAAACTCAGATATCTAGAAACTACAATATTCCACCTAGATTACCCAGTTCTCTGTCTGCTGCACCATCCACTCTTCTTAGTCTTTTACTTTCTTTCCTCCTAAATACACAAAGCTAACTAGACGTTTGCACAAAGTAGTGATCAATAGTTCCATCCAGTCTGTACATCTACTGACTTATTGCATTCCATACACTGTAGTTGGTTTCCAGAGCTTGGTTTACTTCATGATTCCACCACATATGAGTACCTGGGGCGGGAGAGCTGGCCAATCATGAGGCCAGAAACGCAAGCAGAATCTGCAAGTAGTTACCTGCATTTCATGCCAGCCCACTGCACCTCTGCCCAGCCTTCACCTTGTCAGAGCAGTCGCTACTAGAGTGCCTCACTTTGACCCCTCTGACCCAACAGAGCTGCCCAGCCAGGTCCCCTGTGCATTCAGCTGCACACTTCCTGGCCCACCTACATGTTCTGGATAGTTATTTCCAATCATGGACACATGTGCAATTTCTATTTTAGGGAAGCCTGGATTGTGCAAATCCAGGTTCCCCTAGAAATAAACAAAAGTATAATAGTCCTGAAGTTGACAATTACCCTGCCTACCGCAACTCTGTACAACATACTTAATCTCCAGCTATGACTTTCTTTAACATTGAACTTTTTTGATTTATGAAACCTCTGGACTTCTCCTTACTCAGCAAATGATCCGGCAAGCATACAGTATACAGGTCACTGCCATGTGGAACACCGACTGCACCCAGCTGCACAGAGCATTGCTATGAGATTAACGCCCTGTTATTCATTGTGGTTCTGCTGGAGGCACCGGATGGCAATTCCAACATGGCATCTGCACCGGGTTGTTTTGCCCATCCAAACATGGTTGCCAGTCCGCAAATTACGTGCTGGGAAATCACATTCATTCAGCCGTCCCGTCTTCAAGAAACACTACTTAGGTGGAGAAACTCCAGTAAGCTAATGCGTCACAACTGCCTTTCTCTGTTGCATCACACTCATTTCTATCCTTACAGTTTCTTTCCTTCATGCCTCGCATGCCCTTGCCTTCATTCCTCTGTTCTTCTCACCTGGTTCGCTGCTCGCCTTCCTGCATTCCAGTGCGCTGTGAGCCCAGGAGCCTTTCTTGCCTTTTCCTGAGCTCCTGCTGTTTTTGGAACCTTCCCAGCTGCGATTCTTCAGTGCCTTTACCTCGAAGTCTCTCCTTTACTCTCTGCCTTCCACTCTACTTTCTAGTCACCTGGAAGATATTCTGCCATTGTGATCCAAATCTACAACTGAACTTACCTCAGATTTCTCAAGCATCCATCTTCACCAACAGAGGTTTTTTCCCAGTTTGGGTTTTTCCTCTGAACTTTGACTTGAATCTAGGACCGGCCCTGCTTTCCCCCTGTGCTATTAGGAGTCAAGGTGGCTGCCCAAAGAGACAGGCCTCATCTCTTCCCCAAAAAGAAAAGACAAAGCCAAGTCCACAGGTAAGGTGCACAACTGACAATTGCATAGAGCCTTATCATATCCATTTATTTTTATTTTGGTCCATTCATGCAGCTAACCTATAGACACTCGCATCAAAAATGTTTTACTTCACAGAAACACAAATATTCTGGACTGTTGCTCATTTTATGTCTTTGGTACAAATAATTTCTGATGACATTAAAAATATTAGTACAACATTACTAATCAATGTTTACTAATCAAGAACATTCTATTTAGCAAACTCTGCTAATCAATTGTTGAAAACTATTTTATGCATTGGACTGCTACTCAAGCATTCCCTTAAGCAATTTCATCCAAGCACTGCCACTTTTATAATCAATAAAAGCCCTTATCAATCAGAACACTCAAGGAAATAACCTCAACATACTCTTTTTAAAACCATCAAGCCTCCAAACCCTAGCCCGTGATCTGATCCAAATGACAACACTGGAAAAATGATTTAATGACTTTCATGCATGGATTTTAGACACACTAAAAAATAATAAAAGACTGCCTTCACATGTACACAAAAAGACAAGTTGCCAAAAGTCACACCCCAACAAACTCTTCAAAAAACAAAACTGGATGATTGTATCTGCTTAGATTCACATGCTGTGCATATGGTCCGACATCCAGTGGCAACCGCAGAGTATTGCATCTTGTCTTTCGGGGACCGAAAGTGGAAGTCGGCATAGGCGTGTCTGTAACCGTATCCCTATCGTGACGTCTAGTGTACCCAAAATCCCTCATGCATCGAGGTCCCTCTGATTGTATTTTTGCTGCCCTGAGGGAGCCCAAGGCTATTGTGAGTGAATACATGAAAAAGAGAGAAAGTAGTAAGAAGTCTATTTTCCTTCCACCCCGAGCGGGTAGGTAGGGAGGGCGCATGTGAATCTAAGCAGATACAATCATCAGAAATGCTATTACGGTAAGTAATGCATGTCTTCTGATGCTTGTTAATCTGCTTAGAATCACATGCTGTGCATAGACTAGTGAGCAGTACCCAGAGTTGGAGGTGAGTTGTGAGAAGGAACAGTAGAGAAAAGATGTCTTAGTACTGCTTGTCCCACCTGAGAATCAGACCTAGAATGAGTGTCTAGGCAATAGTGTTTTGTAAAGGTGTGTACAGAACTCCAGGTTGCCGCTTTGCAAATGGACTCAAGAGGAACATTTGGAATGAATGCTTTGGACGCCTCAGTGCCTTGAGTAGAATGTGCTCCACCTTAAGATAGCTGATTTTGAGACAGGATCCCCTTCTCTACCAGCTGCCACTGAAACGAAAAATTGGTTTGTTTTCCTCAGTGGTTTAGTTTTTTCCAGGTAGAACATGACTGCCCTGCGCACATCCAGTGTATGTAGGCTTCTTTCGGCCATGCTAGTGAGATTCTGGAAAAAGGTAGGTAGTTCAATTGATTGGTTCACATGGAACTTTGAGATGAATTTAGGCACAAATCTGGGGTGAGTGCGCAGAACTACCTTATCCCCGTGGACTGGAACAAAGGGGTCTAGAACAGAAAGCACCTATAGTTCGCTAACCCTTCTAATAGAAGTGATAGCCACTAGGAAGGCCGTTTTATATGTCAGTTCTTTTAGACTTGCTTTATGCATTGGCTCAAAGGGAGCTCCCATGAGCCTGGTCAAAACCACATTTAGGTCCCACCCCAGAGCTGGGAGAGAAATGGGAGGATAAATCCTCTTAACCCCTTCCAGAAAGGCCTTAATCACCGTTATCTTCCACCACGATACCTTTTATTGTAATGTGGTGTAGGCTGAAAGAGAAGCCAGATGAACCTTTAGGGAATTAAAGACCAACCCAGTGTCTAAAAGATGGGTTAGGTACAGCACAATGTGTGTGGGTGAGCAATCAATGGGGTGGACGCCCTTGGAATTACACCAGATAACAAAACGTTTCAATTTGCTGGCATAGCAATAACGCATGTTGGGTTTTCTAGCTTCCCTGAGTATGTCCATGCACCTCTGAGGGAGCTGTAGGTGTCCAAATTCTATGACCTCAGGAGCCAAGCTGCTAGGTTCAGAGTTTGTGGGCATGGGTGTAGGGTCTCCCCCTGTCCTGAGACAACATGTTGTATGGGCAGGGTAGTTTTACTGGTGGGGAGAGAGACATTTCCATCAGATGAGCGAACCAGGGTTGGCGGGCCCACCAGTATCATGGTAACTGGTTCCTGGTGCATCTTGTGCACTATCTTGTTGAGCAGGCGAGTCAGGGGGGAAAAGCGTAAACCAATTTCCCTGACCATGTTATCCAGAGACTGTTCCCCTTGGAGCGGTTCTGTGGGTACCTGGAGGCGTAGTCTTGGCATTGGGCGTTCTCCTGAGATGCAAACAGGTCGATCTCTGGGAAGCCCCATTCTGCGAAGACGTTGGACACAATGTCTTCGTGCAGACACCATTCGTATTCTACGGGCAAAGGAACATTTCTGCTGAGCATGTCTGCCAGAAGATTGAGTTCCCCTGGAACATGTGTCTGAGAGCCCATATCCAAATGTTTTGGGACAGCTTGGATAGTCCTGGAGAGTGAGTGACCCCCTGTTTGTTCAGGTAATACATGGCTGTAGTGCTGTCCGTTAGAATCAGCACCGTCTTCCCTTGAAGTTGCATCTGAAAGGCCTTTAATGCCTTGAACACCGCTAATAGCTCCAGTAAATTTATATGGTTGGACACTACTTGTGGGGACCACACTCCATGTGCTGTCTGCTGAAGCACGTGAGCCCTTCACCCAGTGAGAGATGCGGCTGTTGAGAGTGGCTTGCACTGCAGGGGTGGTGAAGGTTTTCCCCTTCAAGAGGTTTTCTCTTGACCACCACTGCAGAGAGAGAACGAGGGCTGGCGAGACAACTACCAGATCTTCCCATTGTCCGCTGGCCTGACACCACTGGCTGTTGAGCCACTCTTGCATGGGACGCATGCACAGCCGCGCGTGGGGAACCAAGCATATGCACAACGCCATCATTCCTAGCAAACGCATGGCTTTGCGCACCATCACCTCCCGACTGGCTACATATTGAGGGATCTGGAAAAGCATGTTCTGAACCCTCTCACTGGAGGGGAAGACGTGGCCGTCTTTCGTCTGGATTCGAGCTCCCAGAAATTGTTTTATTTGACTGGGGCCTAGACTGGATTTCTTCTTGTTGATAGAGAACACCAGACTGAACAGAAGGTCTACAGTCTTTTGGGTGTTCAAAAAACATGCGTCATACGAGTCCCCTGTTATGAGCCAGTCGGCGAGTTAAGGTTAAACCGGGACAGATAACCTGCCAGGTGAGCTGCAGCTACTGCCAGGACCTTCGTAAACACCCCTGGCGCCGAGGCGATGCCGAAGGGGAGTACCTTGAATAGGTAATGCCTGTCCTCAATCATGAACCTTAGATATTTTCTGTGCACTGGCAACAGTGAAATATGAAAGTATGCATCTTTCATGTCCAATGTCGCCATGCAGTCCCCCTGTTCAACAGTGGGAACACCTCGTGTAGCGTTCCCATGCGAAACTTCTGAGGGTTTATGAACTTGTTCGCTGGGCGCAGGTCTAGAACAGGGGGCATGGTGAGGTCCTTTTTGGGTACAAGGAAGTACACTGAATAAATACCCTTGTTTACCTGAAGAATAGGGACTGCTTCTATGGCATCCTTTCCCAGCAGCGCTTCCACCTCTTGATTCAGGATCTCCAGATGGTCCAGTAAAGATCTCCAGATGGTCCAGTAAAGAGCGCCGTGAGTGCGGTGGTCTGAATTGTGGCGGTCGGGCGAATCCCACGCAGTACCCGTGGGCGACCGTCTTTATGACCCACTGGTCTGAAGTTATCCCCTCCCATGCCATGAGGAAAGATGTTAAGCACCCCCAGACGGGGATGAGATGGGAGGGGACCTGGATCTGATGGTAATTTCTGACCGGAGGCTGCGGCTCTTCTGGGATTGGGGCCTCTACCTCTGGCTTTGCCACGTCGCTGACCCCTTGGAGGCTAATATGTGGGGCTTCCTGATGTTTGTCCGGCATTAAAGTTTCCTGTGCCATAGTTGTTCTGACTTTCATGGGACTGCCCTCGAAAGGACTGCCGAGAATTACTTCCTCTCTGGGGGAAGGTCTTTGAGTGATTTGTTGCAGAGACTTAAGAGTCTCATGCTCTTTTTTGGCTGTCTCTAGGGCCTCATCGACCGCCTTTCCGAAGAGGTTAGCTTCTTCAATTGGTTTATTGATGAGGGAGGCCTGTGTTTCAGGCTTAAACCCTGAGGTAAGAAGCTAAGCGTGCCTTTTGAGTAAGGTTCCTTGGGCCAGATACCTGCCTGCTGTTTCAGCCATGTCCAGAGTGTTCTTTATTACATTCTGGTTCACTTGCCTGCCCTCGGCCACAATAGTGAGAAGCTTGGACCGGACGGGCTCTAAGATCTCTTGGAGACCTTCCTGTACTAGGTTCCATTGAGCGTCAGCATAATTCGCCAAAAGCGTACTTTTATTCGCTATGCGCGTGGTATATTCGGCAGCCGAGGTAACTTGTTTACCTAGGGCATATAGCCTCTTGGATTCTCTATCTGGAAGCACCTCCCCCGTAGCAAGGGGTATTCCTGCCCATTTCCAGGTGGTAGTCACTACCAGTGAATCAGGGGTGGGGTGCCCTTTAATGTATTGAGGGTCCGAAGGAGCTGGCCGAAATAATTTTTCAACTCTTGGATTCACTGCCCGGGTTTGAGCTGGTAACACCAGGGAGGGAGAAAATCTTCTCTTAATAGAATTAAGGAGGGGAATGGCCTGGCTACAGGGAGGTTTCTCCTTAAGGACATCTTCTACAAAGTCCTGTTCAGGCACTGCCTCTCGAGTAGAGATTTGAAAATGCTCAGCTGCCTTCTTTAACATGGTATTGAAGGCCATTTGGTCGTCTACAGTTGATGCGAGCCGGGGTGGAATCCAGGCACAATACGTGTCCTGATCTTGATGGGGGAGCGTCCATGTGTCCGTCCCCACTTGCTGGGTTTCTTCCCAATTGTTGGTGGCATCTGCCTGGTCCTCATCGTAATTCTGTAGGAAGGAAGGTTCTTCATCTTCACTGTAAATGTCCTGATAAGTATCCATCTGAGCGATGTCTTCATGATGGATGGGGACAGAAGGCTGATCTGCTTGGAAATGTGAAGCAGACTGAAGATTAGGCTCTCCACAAGATCTTTTCGGGAAAGGATGCTCAGAAAAATTGATAATTCTTTCAAGACGGTCCCATACTCCCTTAAAATTTCTCCCTTGTCCATTTAGAGGACCCAGAAGGGCCTACCAGTGGAAAAGTGTCATCTTCCGCCCTTTGGTGTCGAAAATTGTCTCTCAGGGTGTTGGAAAGAGGCTCTTGACTGTCCTCATAGGTATCGTGAGTATTGGGGCACCTTCGGCAGCGTTAGAGGGCCAAGCGGTCGGTTTTTCGCCTTGAGGCCTAGTCGTGATTGTTGGGCCTACTGCGGCCTTCGGGACCGTCGTAGCGTCGGATTTCCGTGCTTCGAAGTGTAAACCAGATTTAGGGGTAACGCCCTTGTTTGTTTTGGAATGCCCAGTCACAAAAGGCTGCTGCGGATGCAGGGAAGGCTTTGGATCTGAACAATCCGAGGAATCCGCTGAAATTTTCAGCGGCCCTGCTGGCGATTTCACTTTTTTCAAGATACCCATCGAAATAGGTTTAGGGGTTGTGTCTTTAATGCAATGCGATTGTACGCCCATGTCGCCGGGTGTTGTCCCTGAAGCGAGACCAGAGTCAGGCCTTAAAGGGTCGGGGATGGGCGTGGCGGACCTAGAAGTGTCCGCTTTGAGGTCTAGCACATCCGCAATGGATGTTTGGTCATCGGAGGTGCCCCCGTCACTTTCGGCAGGTGTGGCAGTGGTGGAAAGGGGTTCCACCCACGACATACCATACGCGGCCCACCGATTTACACAGCGCTCCTTAAGGGTCTTAGGCCGAAGAAGTTTACAAGCTGCACACTGCTTATCATCGTGATCTAAGGGGAGACAGGAATTTCACGTCCCATTTACGTCCTTCCACGCATATCTGACCCTGCACTTAGGGCAGAACCTAAAAGGAGTCCTTTCCATAGCAAAAGGGGAAGATTACCAGACCTAGAGGGTAAAAAGGGGGAAAGAGGAAAGACATACCGGAAATATGGCCACGCCGACCCCACTCTCCCAGCCATGTGGATGCTTCAGCCCCCGGATCGTAGGTGCCGAAATCCACCGCCGTAGACAAGTCCCCCGTAGTCTTCATCAAAGTTGTTCTTGGCGTTGAAATGACTTAAGGGGGGGAATAACCGACAAGTTGGTTTAGGATAAACGATGTCTCTTATGTAAGAGCTCCGCTATAGGGCGACCAGTTATCTGGGTGGAAAGAAAATCTGAGGGACGTCGGCGCGTGAGAGAGATTTTGGGTACACTACATGTCACTATAGGGATAGTGTTACAGACGCACCTATGCCGACGTCCCCATTCGGTCCCCGAAAGACAAGATGCAATACTCTGCGGTTACCAATGGATGTTGGACCATATGCACAGCATGTGATTCTAAACAGATTAACAAGCATCAGAAATACAGAGCTGAATGGTCCAAGCAAAAAAGGCACACATCGAGTATACTTGGTGAAACACAGCCAGGCGGAAGGTTTCAAAATTCTCCACGAGTATGAAAAGCCATACAACTTTTAAAGTAGCACCAACATCATATAAAGATATCTGCTACCCATTGCAGCATAATTCTTAAAAAACAAAATGAACAAATCCAAAACTATCTAGATAAGAAATTACCAACACTACCAACTGCAGGCATTGAAAGAGTACGGAGGAAATCACCTATTCCAGCATTAACAGCCCTTCGTCCACTCTTAATTTGGGATTTCCTAACCAAGGTCAACACTAGCAATCCAGGAGCCTGCTGGAACACCCGTACCACCACCCAACATTCACAATGGAAGAAACCTGTACTAACACCTTCCTTCTTAGAGACCACCTTAACACTCCAAAAACCCAGGCGCATTTATTCAGCCTAGCAAACTACTGACTATTCCCCAACACACTATTCATCGCACAAATCTGCAAGGGGTTTATTCACCAAAAGCTTAAGGGGACATGATAAAAGCAACAATGTCCTACATGAATTACAACATGAATTCAGACCAACAAGAGAAACAGAATTTACAATATGGGACAGACCCAAAACAATAAGACCGACACCAACTAGTCTAGCGTACTCATCCTACCGGACTTCGCCATGTGACATGGTCATGACCCTGTCAGGTGGGGAAGGGCAGAATTGGGGGTACCCCCGCCTCTGAAATGCCCCATATGCCTAGTATGTGGATACTTGTGCCGCCCTTTCCTGCAAAATACCTCTGAGCACTTCTTCTGGCCACTGTTCTCCCGTTTTCATTTCAGAACTCCAACTCTCACTGTGGACCCGCTAGCAATGGAGAAAGGCCAGACCAGAGCACGGAATAAAAGAATCAAGAACAGCCAAGCAATGTGTTTATGAAGGTAAGGATAGTAGTGAGGCAAGAGTGGGTATGGGAGTGAGGGTAGTACGTACAGTGAGAGGGAATGGGTGTTGGCAGAGAGTAAGAATAGTAGGGGTGTCGGAGTGGGGTGCAAGTAGAGGAGTGCAGGTGAGAATATTGAGAGTGAGTTAACTGGAAGAGCGGGTAGGGCACTATATCCCTGGATCTGTGAGCAGCGCATCGTATTCCATAATATGGGGTGAGAAGATAGGCACAGAGCAAGGTGAGAATAAGGGTGTAGTATGTGGTAAGAAAGGTATAGTGAGAGTTGGAGAGGGGTGTAGAGTGAGTGGTTTGGGGAGAGCAGTAATAGAGGGGAGAATAGTAGGGGTGTGAAGGAGGGACAGTAATGGTGAGTGAGATCAGAGGTTGGAGGTAAGCAGTAGACAGAGAGAGGAACGTGGGAAGGATAGAGAAAGAAGTGTCAGGGAGTGTGAGGAGAGATGTTGGGTGGAAAAGGAGGAGATAGTGGAGAGCAATAGGCAGAGGAACATCAGAGCGCAGAAGTAAAGACCCACTGGGGCCTGAGTGTCTCGAAGTCACAACCCTTTACATCAGATCATGCAGGGAAACCCAGAATGTTCCCAGAGGGAGATTAGATAAATAAGGGGTTTGCCTTTACACCATCACATCCAGACAGACAGGCCCTTAGGCAATAGGGGTTACTGATCTCTAGAGACCATCCTGGGGTTGAGGGACGTCTTAGCTAGGGAGGCAACAGCCTGAACTACCCCGCTTTTCCAGTATGCTGCATCCCCTGAACAGATCCACTTAAAAAATGTGATGATCTGCCAGTCTCATTACTGAACAATCTAATGACGATTGCAGTCAATACACCTCACGCTGTTTTGCTTTGAAAATAAACCTGCCTGATCTTTCTGAACCATTCATTAAACCACCAGCTATGAGAACCTGCTGAAACGTTTAGAGGACATCAGATTAAAAAAACGCTTTTCACTGTATTACTTCAGTCCTCACAGACAGAACCAAAACACAGATGGCCCCCTTGAAGTCATTGCCATCTCCTTTTTAACACCTACATGACCCCACTCCTGGAACGCATCATTAACTTGGGTCTCCCCTCCTCAACTATGTACAAACCATCTGCAAATGTCATCAAATGCACCAGATCTCACTGTCAACTCCAGGATGACGACAGACTGAAAATTGTCCCAACCAAAAAACGAGTTTGTGGTTTGCTGCACTACATAAGTGAAGAATGGGATCTTGCCCTCTACCTATGAGAACAGTCAAAAACCTTGGAATATTCATGGACATTAACATCAACTTGAACTGCAGGTAAAAGCCATCATATGGATCTGTTTCTTTCAACTCCGAACAATTCGATAAATCATGCCTTACTCCACTTTCACGCATAGAATAATGGAAATTATTGCACAAAAAACTCAGACTTCCTCTATCCTGGGGCTTTAAGATTACCTTCTGAAAAGGCTACAAAGAGTCCATAATATGGCAACTAGACATCTTCTGAGACTTCAAATACAAAAATGCATCCCCTCACCCTCGAACACTCACTGGTTCCATATAAAATGGGGGATTCTCTTCAAAACGCTATGTAATGCTCATCGCGCCAAACAATCAAATTCACCCACTGAAAACCATCGAGAGCTATTCGATCCAGCATTGCAGCATCAACGGGAAAAAGCATAGAGTATAATCATTCCCGTTCCACTCAACTGAACTCTGGAATGTTATGCCTAATGGAACGTTATCTTCATTCAGAAGACACCAGCACAAGAAACGGCAAAAAATCCTCAACCAGAAGATAGATACTCTCAGTAAAATCAATCAGCCAGAACATCCGCTGCCAACAAATACATAAACATGCCAAGATCCTACACATAACTCATCACCCAGAGTCTCAATTCGATCAGATTCCCTTGAATAAAATCAGACTGACATTCTCGTGGACATGCAATGAGGCAGCACACAACACCCCACCGAAGTAGTACAGGAGGTTAGGCACATTGTTCCCCATCAACACCCCCACCCCCTCAACACCCCACTTTCTTGATTTTTGCCTTAGAAACGAAACCGGAACAGCAAAAAACATTGTTAACAGAGACAATTAACAAACATCCTAAAAAAAAACGTGACCAACAGTCTTGAAGGATTAGGTTCCCCTTCGCTCAACAATTCCCCTCCATCCTTTTACTCGTATCTTCATCTCTCGCAACTTTACAATTCTCCCCCAATTTACACTAACCAGGTCGTTGTAGTGCTGACTCCAACTGACTGATGCAGGGCTCTCCCTTTTGGATGAAACACAGGCCCCAAGATTCTCCCTGCCATTACGGATCTGGAATGACATCAACACTCAGGAGTCTGCTACATCCGGGCTGCAAGCATCAATGACACCGGTTTCACATCTGCTTTATCCTTCCACATTAACAACCCCACCCCCTCTTTTCTTGCATAGCCACGCACAGTGAGGCCACCAAAATGGAAGAATAGCGCTTTACAAAGATATTTCTTTACCAACATGAAATACAAATATTGTTCAAATACAAACTAGTCAGCTGCCCTCTAGTGTGGTCTTCCTATGAATAAGGATTGTCAACCACAGCCTTGAACGCCTAAGCGTAGTGGCTACCTAGGTCAGTCAGACATCTCAGCGAGTTGAACATTCTCCTTGGAGACCACGGGTTTATTTCAGGTGGCCGACCAGATTTTCTCTCTTCCAAAGCCAATATGTGATGGCATTAAATGGGGAACTGCAAAGTTTCATCGTAAAAATGTTCACGACAGGTCGATTTCACTGAACGGCAGCCTGTCGCAACACATGCGCTTACTGAGCAACACGAACGCGGTGGAGACGGTGGCGGCGCACAAAAAGAGGTAAAGTGTGGGACTGGGGGCGGGAAGGAAAATGTGTATATGTAGGGTGTGTGCGCGTATGTCTAAGGTGTGTGTGTGAGAAACAGTCCGTGGGGATGAGGTGCAGGAGATTAACGGGAGTTGCGGCAGTAACCCCCGCATTGGGAGGAAAGGGTCTAGCAAAGGGAATAAGTCTTCCTCGTAACTTCGAAACCGGGCCTGGTGAAACAGGCTTCGCTTAAAGCCACCAACAGGGAAAAATCACACAGAACCTTAAATGGGATTAGATGTTCTAGTTACTGCGCTATGAAACTAGAAACATAGTGGCATTGAGCGATATAGAGGGAGAGAGTTATCATTAAAACGTTGGTTTTTGTCAGTGTGACTATAAGTGGCACTCCCATGTCTCTCAGCTGCATCACCAAACGCTCTGCAGATCACCGATAAACATGAAACTGGATTAATTTTCTAACGCGCCTTTTTACCGCAATCCACGCATTACATTCGGATTGGCCATTGAATAAACAGTCACCTGACTGCTCACTGTGCACTGTAACCGCAAGCAACACATTACCACATAGTTCCATTCACTTTCTGCACCCTCCCCCCTTAAACCACTGCAAAGGAGCCCAAGAAGGGCAGTTATTTTATCTGAGCTCAGCAGGGGATGCGTTTAAGATTTCTGTTACTGATAGAGGAATAGTCTGAGAGTGGCGACAAGCCGATAGCTAGTGTCGCCATATTAGCACAAGTGAGTGAAAGGTTTCACAGCTTCAGTGGCAGGACCCAAAGCGAGCACCTCTCCCCACAGTGCTTCGGTTTAGATTGCGAACATTACGCGCCGTAAATACCCAAGCAGCGCCCAAATAGACTTCCCACAAAGGTCAAAATGTAACTTCATTCTGAAAATGGCAGCACACGTTTTTAAATAGAGACTGATTATACCGAGAAATACTTTAAGTCTGTGACGATCTTCACGTGGCACCTTCCTAGGTTTAGCACGTGAGTAGTTAACAGTCAACGTTCATTGTAGGCCAATTTCAGTACTGGCATCTGCGAACATTATCATCAGCGACTTTTTGCAACAGCTGCACCTATAAAAACCTTTAAAAGATCTAGCAGTTAGAGCTGGCGTGTAGCCATTCGTTGTATGAGTATTTGTCAGCCACTGGAATCATAGGTTACTTGATGTTTGCATAGCGCCTTATTGTCACTGTTTTCGCTCCTGAGCACTCTACATGAAGAATTATGTGTATCATTTGGCAGCATTGCCTTCGTACACCCATTAAGTAAAATTATCTTAATGGAATTAATATCATAAGGCAGATAGTGCTACTACATACCAGGTAGAGCCAACAGGGAATATGGAAATTGAGCAAAACTCCCTTGAAACCGAAAGTGCATTTCCGTTTCCAAAACGAAAACGCCACCAAAGAAGCACAAAGAAGTTTATTGGGGCAAGTGTAAATGAAAGGGTGTGGCAAGTGGTAGCCTATGGGGTCGAGGCGCTCATCCCCCCGTTAAAACAGGCTTTGTCGAAGTACACAGTTTTGGCTTTTCACTATTGCGACATGTTCCCCCATTCGCATGTTCTTAAGCCAACAACTTTAAATAACAGTTCCTACAAATCATACCAATAAAAAAAATATTAAAAAATATGTTGCGACCTGGCCAATACAAAACTGTAAAAAGTTGCTAAAATTGTTTAGCTTTCCTAAACAAAAGCAACACAATGGTCAAGTTAAATATTTCATTTTAGGACTGCGTGTACGGGTGCAGTATTGCACACCAAGTACAAAATGCTTAAAAAATGGTTGTCCTTTTATGGAAGGCAATGTTAGCATCCGTGTTTGTGGGAAAGCTTGGCCATTAACGGCTCTCCAGCCAGAGCCAAAGTAGGGCCGAGCAAAGCAGGGATCGGAATGGTCAAACCTATCCAACACAGTGGTGCCTGCCCCTCTAAGGGAACACATGCGGCTGAGTGACGTAACCCCGCCACATGTGCATGTAATAAACCGGCCGTGCCACGGATCGCCAGTGTGACCGTGGAGCCCACACAGAGAGCAATGTGTCATGTGTGTTCTGTATGCTAGGGGGGCTCACGGGGCTGGAGGGGCACACCGGCAATAGTCAACAATGGTGACGAGGTCGCGTGGTTGATCCGACGCGCGAAACCCGCAGGCGGTGAGATTTCTTGGGGGCATTTTCTCTGGATTTCCATGCCGCAGAATCAGCGAATTCTATGTGGATGACCGCCATTTTGTCTGCACGTAGTGGTGAGGGTTGCGGCTCCCGTTGGGAGTGCTTGTGCACTCCCAGAATTTGTGGACCCTCCCTCATGAAAGGGGCAACGTTCTATAGCTGGAAACCATTTTTGGAGGTTTTTTTGGACACTTTTCTCTTCAGGTCTAGGGCACATTTTTTTTTCTTTCCCTTTGTCCCATCCAGCAACATTTTTGGGTACTTTGGCCTGTGAATTGGGGAGGATATTCCATATTCCTGGCTGTGGGACACTAGTGGAGGGGCAATTACTACAACAAGCCAGGGGCTGGAGTGTTGGCAAATATGTGCACGCTCAATTTCTGGAAACTTTGGCCTGTGCGCTGGGGAGAAATTTCTGGATGTTTGGACACTAGTGGTGGGGCAATTACTACAGCAAGTCCGAGGGTGGAGTCTTAGCTAATAGGTGCATTCTGCCTGGAGGAGGGCCATTATAAGTTGCGAGCCCAGGTTCCACGTGGGGTGCTTGTGCGCTCACAACCATGGGTGACCAGGAAGATGGTGCAGGAGCCCAGGCACCAGCAGCCCCAGTGGGGGACGCATACGCCAAGACAGCAAGGGGCGCTTACACCGAAGGCAGAGTTTGACATTTCTGGGGCCCTGCCGAGCATTGGACCGAGGTGGAGGCTCTGGATAGACCGGCTGGACATGTACTTCCGGGCCACGGGTGAGACCGAAGATAGCAAAGTGGCCACATTTCTAAACTCAGCAGTCATTACAGCCAGTGGATGCATCATACAAAGCAGCCAAGAACGTGTTGCATGAGCACTTCATGCCATTAGCCAACGCAGACTATGAGTGTTTCATCATGTGTAGCACCAGACAGAAAGAGGAGTATCTGGTGTTACACTCACCTGGTCTCTGCGGTGGCGTTGGGGCACAGTTGCAGCCCTCCCTGAACTTGAATCAGCCCCTTCAGGCCTCTCCCTCAGTAGAAAAGCTGTGAGCGGTGGTACGTGGCGATACTGCTCCTGTGTGGAGATAAGAGTGTGTGAGTGCCCCAATCTGTGATCATTGTACCTCTCGAACCCTTCACCACAAAGTATGGTTTCTGTGAGCATACGCCGGCCCATAAAGCTCACCTGTGAATTATGGAAGATAAGCTCGCTGTCCTGCTACTTCTGGCAGGGGCGCGTCAAATCGGATCTATTTCCTTCACTGATCCCTGATAAGAATTAGTCCAGTCCAGCTGCGACTATGCTTCTCCTTATGATTGTTAAGTCTTTCTTGAGCTCTTGTGATGCTGTTCGTTCTGTTTAATGTCTTTATATGTTGCCCCTATTTATGCCCGAAATAATGTCTCTCTTCTGTTTTCTTCCTTTAGATGGAAATGCGGCCTCAATGCAGCTGTCAGATACGGCCGGATGGAAGATGAAAGCTATCGCAATGTTCGACAGCAGGTAAGTGATGGTGTAAGGAAAAGCGCGACGTATGGCGAAGCGCAACCTTAAACTGACTGTTTTTACGATGTCTAACCTTGTCTTCTGTTTTTCCTTGCAGGTGCTGCTGTCGACGATGGAGCGTGTCATGCTGCGATGCCAAGATGAAGATTTCGGCGTTGCAGAAAGTGTAAAGAGGAATACTTGGTTTGCCAAAGAGATGTACAGGTAACAACAGATTCCCCCAGTTGATCAGTATGCTGACAGGAAGCAAGATCTCCAGGAAACAGGATCTTCAAAGGCAAGTCTGACCTCAGGCGATGGTAAGCGTTACACTGCTTGCAAGTGCAGAATAACGCGAAGCGTCTGTCTTGAGGATCGGGGCAGCTTATATAGCTGAGATCATGGGCGCAGCCATTAGGGCCGGCTTACCAGCCACACCCTGCCACTCCTAGAGAGTGAGCACGTGCGAAGGCAATCCATTAGCACCCACACCCAAGAATACACTTGGGGATGCTTAATGGATGGAAGGTTCAAGGTTAATGCATCTGAAGTGCTATGTCCATAATAAAAGCTTTTTGGTGTTAAATGTATGTTCTTGTTTATTTTTGTTCATGAGCCTGGTGCCAAAGGCAAGGGCGCCAGGACAGTGTCCACCCAGGTCTCCTATGCATGCGACCCCTGCATGTCTGTGCCCCTGACTTCATGACCATGACAGCACTCCCCCCTCAAGGCACCTCATGGGTGGTTCTCCTCCCGGTACTGGTTTGGTGGGATTATTGCAATAGAACTATCTGATTAAACGCAGAGCATGGACGTGTTCACTGGGTTCCCAAGTTCGGTGTTGAGGTCCGTAACCTTTCCAGTCAATTAGGTAACAAAATTATGATCGAACCACCTTGGAGTCCAGGATGGATTTGACTTCATATTCTGGTTCTCCATCTATTATTTCGGGGTCTGGCGGAGAACTAAGCAGTGTATTGGACTTCATTGGTTTGAGGAGAGAGAGACATGAAATACAGGGTGAATTTTCATGTGAGTTGGTAACTTCAATTTCATGGCGACAGGATTGATTATGGACTTTATAGTATAGGGGCCCAGGTATCTTGGGCGGAGAGCTCTTGGCCCCTTCAGGGGAATATATATGGATGCTAACCACACCTTTTCTCCAATCTGGTAGACTGGAGCTAGCTTCCTTCCGATGTTGATCAGCAAACAGTTTTTGTCTTTCCTTAGCCTTGGTCAGATGCTCCGACGCCTCCTCAAGAACCTGAATGATGGTTTTAGCCAATGGCTGGCATTTCCAGGGTATTGGGTGGATCAAATACTGATGACCTCGGATGTCTTCCGTGCACAGTGTAGAATGGAGTTTGCCATGTGCTTTTGTGAACCGAGTTGTTGTATGCATACTCAGCTATCCACAGTATATGTTTCCAAGAATAGATATTGCTATAAAGTTTGGTTGGTTCATTCAGTTTACCCATCAGTTTGAGAGAGATGGCTTGTGGTCAACCGGAGATCGATTTTGGCAATCGTACAACACTTTCTCCAAAAGGCAGAAACAAATTGCGCTCCGCAATCAGATACTAATATTGATGGAAATCCATGCAATCGAACAATCTTCTCTAGGAACATAGAAGCGAGAGTTGACAAAGTTGGGAGTCCCTTCAGATGGATGAAATAGGCCATTTTGGAGAATAAATCCACAACAACTAATATGGTGTTGTATCCATTGCAGGGTAGAAGATCTGTGATGAAGACCATCAACAGGGTATGCCAAGGTGCTGGCGGTACTGTTAGGGGATCTAGTAAGCCAGCAGGGTTCTGTTTCTGAGACTTGTGTTGTGCACAGACAGACAGACAAATTGGGCAATGTCTTTTTGCCAGGTTGGCCACCAGTAGTTTTGTTTTACCTTAGCCTGAGGTTTGGCTATTCCTGGGTGTCCTTCCACTAATGAATCATGGTCATTTGTGATGATTTGCTTTTGCAATTCTTGGTCTTGGTCATATAATCGTCCTTGGAAATACGGTAGATTGTCTTCGATGGTGTACTGGTCACCTTTTAACAGCCATTCATGTTGTGTTGATTGATCCATCAGGGATTGCAAACTGGTTCTTTGGTCATCCACACAGGCAGTGGCAGCTATTCTAGTTTGAATCCTTTCCTCAGGAATTATGGCCACAGGGTTGGATGTTGTAAAAGCCTCTTTTTCTTCACTCTTGCTTGATAGAGCATCTGCTTTCCCATTGCGTACTCCAGGTCTATAAGTGATAATAAAATCGTGTTCCGCGAAAAAGAGAGCCCCAACAAAGTTGACGCGAGGATTGTGCTTTGGCAATTTTCAAGTATTGCAAGTTACGGTGGTCCATGATGATAGTGACCGTATGTCTCGCTCCAAGAAGGTAATGTCTCTAGGCTTTGAATGCTGCTTTAATCACCAGTAATTCCTTATCTGTGATGGTGTAGTTCAACTCGTGGACTGAACATTTGCAGGACCAGAATGTGACGGGGTGTAGTTGTCCTGTTTCAGGGTCTCGTTGTGACAATGCTGCTCCCATGGCTATTTTTGAAACATCTGTCTCAACTATGTAAGGTAGGTCTGGTCGTGGGTGTCGAAGGACTGGTGATGTAGTGAATGCTAGTTTCAACTTCTGGAAGGCTTCTTCAGCTTCTGTCAACCAATGGAACTTTTGATTTTTCTTTAACAATGAGGTAATTGGATGAACAATTTGTGAAAACCCAGGTATAAACCGACGGTAAAAGTTGGCGAATCCGAGCATGCTTTGCAATCCTTTCGTGGATGTTGTTGAGGGACATTGGAGGACTGCATCCACCTTTCGTGTATCCATATGTACGCCTTGTGGTGTGAGCATGAAACCGAGAAACTCTACTTCGGTTACAGGGAAAAAAACATTTTTCCAACTTGGCATACAATTGGTGTTGTCGAAGCTTCTCCAAGACTGCCCAGACATGGCCTACATGTTCTACCATGGAATTTGAGTAGATAAGAATGTCCTCAATGTAAACAAGAGCGCAAATGTCCAGTACTTCACGGAGTAGATCATTCATAAAGAAATGGAACGCTGCGGGGGCATTGCATAGCCCGAAGGGCATGACCTGGTATTCAAAGAGGCCCTACTTCGTGCGGAAGGCCGTTTTCCACTCGTCTCCCTCTTTTACTCTTACAAGATGGTATGCTCCTCTTAAATCCAGTTTTGTGTAGATTTTAGCATGTTTCACTTGGTCCAGGAGCTCTGGTATAAGTGGTAAAGGATATTGATTTTTTACTGTGATCTAATTGATGGCTCTTAACTCGATGCAAGTTCTTAAGTCCCCCCTCCTTTTTAGGCACGAAGAATAAGGGCGAGGAGGGAGGTGACTTGGACAGGCCAATGAAACTGTTCACCAGGTACTGATCCAGGTAAGTTCTAAGATGCTGATTTTCCTGTTCTGTCAGAGCGTAAATTCGGCTGCAAGGGATCCGGGCTCCGGGTACAAGATCTATTTGACAATCGTAGGGTCTGTGCGGGGGCAGAACGTTGGCTTGCTCTTTTTTGAAGACATCCTGGTAATCTTGGTATTCAAGCGGTAAGGAGCTGATGAGGCCCAACACAATTCCTTTCTTCGGTTTAAGATTGGTGTCATCTTTTTTGTAACAAGTGTCGGCACAATCATGAGGAAATATCAGAACTCATTTTCGCCAGTCAATTCTAGGATTGTGGGTCTCCAGCCAGGGCAGTCCCAATATCATCTGGAAATGAGGAGCACAGATGAGATCAAAAGTAATGTCCTCTTGATGCCCGTCCTGACACAGAAGCTTGTCTTTCTCAGTGTATTGTGTCCCCGGGCCGGATGATAGTTGAGAACCATCCACAGCAGTGATGTTTTCCGATTTCTGCTGCTGTCGGAGAGGAAGGCCTATTCGGAGAGCCAAATCTTGGTCAATGTAGTTACCCACAGCTCCACAACCAATATATGCCTCCAAGGCATGTATTTTTGATGGTTGCTTGCGATTCACCAAAAGCACTGGAAGGACTAGATGTGAGGTCTGTACGGATTCCTTTTTCATGCTCGACAAGCGGACCCCTACACTTGCCGGGCATTGGCATTTCCCGAGTTCTGTTCTTCTTCTTCATCAGTTTTGTCTGTTGCCCCGACCGTTTTCTTGGGTGGTTTTACCGGGCAGTCACGGAGGAAATTACCTGCTTGTCCACAATATAAGCAAAGCTGTTGTCTTCTTTTTTCCCTTTCTGCTTTGGTAACGGGATTTCGTAATCCACCAATTTGTATTGGCTCAGACTGTTCATGTGGTTTTTTCCGATTCTCACGAGGTCGTACGTAAACTGACCGTCCCTCTGATCTAGCTCAATCTATTTTCAGATTCTGCAGCCTATGATCGAGTTGCAACGTCAGGTCTATGTAGTCCGCACACCTCTCAGGGGGGTTCACCACTTGCGCCAACACATCCTTAAATTCTACATGTAACCCTCGGTAAAATAGCATAGTTCTCTTTTCTCCTGGCCAGTTGGTCTGGGCTATGAGACAATTGAAGTTTGCAATATAGGTTAATAGATATTGACTCCCTTGTCTGAGTGACAACTCATTGTCCAGAGCTTGTCCTCAAGTATGACATGCAAACAATTTCTCCATCTCATGTTGGAAATTCCCAAGGTTCCGGAGTAAAGGATCATCTTGATTTACCAACGGTATAGACCAGTCCGCCGCAGTACCTCCTAAATACGAGAGTACACATGCCACTTTGGCTTGGTCATTAGGAAAGGCTCCTGGTCTGCACAAGAAATGAAGGCGACATTGTTTGGGTCGCAGACAAAGCATTCAGGAGGGGCTAGAGGCACTGCTCCTGGAAGAACTACCTGAACCAGTGTTGATTGTTGTGGTGTGGAAGAATGAGAAGAATGGGTCACTCCAGGCAGTGGAACCTGTCCTGCTTGTGCTTGTAGTATTTGTCTTGCCAATTTGTCAGTTCTTTCTCGAGTTACAATAAGATCCCTCCGTAATGCATTTGTTTCCTGTCTTGAAGCATGTACTTCTGCCCGTAATTCCCCTAGTAAGAGGGCTAACTGATCTGTTTCTGAAGTTTCCATAACGCCCAGGCTGAGTGTATTAGAGGCTTTGTGTTCTGTTACGCTCACCTGGTCTCTGCGGAGGCGTTGGGGCACAGTTGCAGCCCTCCCTGAACTTGAATCACCCCCTTCAGGCCTCTCCCTCAGTAGAAAAGCTTTGAGCGGTGGTACGTGGTGATACTGCTCCTGCGTGGAGATAAGAGTGTGTGAGTACGCCCATCTGTGATTGTTGTACCTCTCAAAACCTTCACCCCAAAGTACGGTTTCTGTGAGCATACGCCGGCCCATAAAGCTCACCTGTGAATTATGGAAGATAAGCTGTCCGTCCTGCTACTTCTGCCAGGGGCACGTTGAATCCGATTTAGTTCCTCCACTGATCCCTGATAGGGATTAGTCCAGTCCAGCTGCGACTATGCTCCTCCTTATGATTGGTAAGTCTTGCTTGAGCTCTTTTGATGCTGTTCGTTCTGTTTAATGTCTTTATATGTTGCTACCATTTATGCCCGCAATAATGTCTCTCTTCTGTTTTCTTCTCTTAGATGGAAATGCGGCCTCAATACTGATGTGAGACACGGCCGAATGGAAGATGGATGCTACTGCAATGTTTGACAGCAGGTAAGTGATGGTTTAAGGAAAAGCGCAAAGTATGGCGAAGCGCAACCTTAAACTCTTTTTTCGATGTCTAACCTTGTTTTCTGTTTTTTCTTGCAGGCGCTGCTGTCGACGATGGAGCGTGTCGTGCTGTGGTTCCAAGATGAAGATTTTGGCGTTCCGGAAAGGATAAAGATGAATACCTGGTTCGCCGAAGAGATGTACAGGTAACAACAGCTCCCCCCAGTTAAGTATGCTGGCAGGAAGCAGGCTGTCCAGGAACCAGGATCTTCAAAGGTAAGTCTGACCTCAGGCGACGGTGAGTGTTACGCTGCTTGCAAGTGCAGAATAACGCAAAGCATCTCTCTTGAGGATTGGGGCAGCTTATATAGCGGAGATCATGGGCACGCCCATTAGGGCCGGCTTACCAGCCACACCCAGCCACTCCTAGAGTGAGCACGTGCGAAGGCAATCCATTAGCAGCCACACCCAAGAATACACTTGGGGCTGCTTAATGGATGGAATTTTCAAGGTTAATGCATCTGAAGTGCTATATCCATAATAAAAGCTTGTTGGTGTTAAATGGATGCTCTTGTTTACTTTAGTTCATGAGCCTGGCGCCTAAGGCGCAAGGACAGTGTCAACCCAGGTCTCCTGTGCATGCGATCCCTCCATGCCTGTGCCCCTGACTTCATGACCATGACACCTGGACACGTTCTACGGCCGCCTGCACCGGATGTCGATGTCGTGTGCCTGGGAAAACCCACAGACCATGGTCAGGAACCAGCTCATACAGGGCTGTTCGTCTGCCAAGCCGAGAAGGCAGGTGCTGCGGGAACCGGGACTCACGCTGCCCCGCATACTGGAGCTAGGCCGGTGCTATGAGGTGTCTGAAGGGAGGGCATCAAAAATGGATGCAGCCATTCGGCCGGGGAAGACTGAGGAGGTGTGTGCTGTGGGCCGAGGTCAAGGAATGAGAGGTGCCCGACGACCGAGTGGTGGCCAGCGTGACAGAGGAGGCAGGTCTCTGGAGTCATGGCTCAAGTGCGGTTATGATCTTCGACACCCGGCGGAATGTCCTGCACAGGGGAAGGCGTGTGGACGCTGTGGGATGCCCGATAACTATACCTGGATGTGCAGGGCACCGTTCCCAGTCATGGTGCAGAGGGGGGGCGATCAGGGCAGGTTTCTTTAGACAACAGCGCCTGCCCAACGTCTCCCAGGTAGATCAAGTGGAAGATGCTCTGACTCACAAAGAGGAAGAGGATGAGGAAGATGAGGAGGAACACATCTTCTTTATATCCAGTGTCAGTGCGCTGCGCGCCAACACCAAGAGGCAGCCACAGTGTCTCATACAGTCCAATGAGTCAACAGTACCTGTGCTGGTGGACACGGGGGCATCAGTGAACGTGATAACAAGGGTGCACCGTGATGCCGCCCACGTTGCAGAAGCCGAGGGCGCGGATATTCAAGCTTGGCTGTGAGCAGCCCATTCCATTGGCCGGAGCGTTTGTGGCGAAAGTCGAACATGGAGGGACATCCATCAAAGCTCCGTTCTATGTGACAAGTGTCAGCAGCAACACTCCTGACCTGTGCAGCGGCAGAAGCATTGGTCATCATAAGCTTCATATATGCAGTGTACGTGGAGGATGTACAGGGACTTTTTGATGGACTTTTTGGCGGGACAGGCAGAATGGCCAGCGAACCTGTGAAGCTGTATATCGATGAGTCCATACAGCCGATTGCGCTCAAGCACAGTAGAGTCCCATTCCATCTGCGGGACCTGGTGGACAAAGAACTGGATAATCTGGTGGCACTGGACATCATTGAGTGGATGGACCTACCCCGTGGTTGTCGCTAATAGTCATTGCACGGAAGCCCAAGCAACCTGACTCAGTGAGGATCTGTGTCGATATGAGGCTCCCGAACAAGGCCATCAAGCGAGAGAGACACCTCACACCCACAATCAACATCATCCCGGAACTGCAAGGGGCTCTGTTCTTTTTGATGCTTGACCTGTGGGCGGGCTACCATCAGGTGGTGTTACACCCAGACTTGAGATACATCACCACGCAACAGGTCCTATACCGGTACAAAACGCCAAAGCTTTGGGGTGTCATCGGCGGCAGAAGTGTTCCAGAACATCATCCGTGGGGTCCTGGTGGATCTCAAGGGTGTTCTCAATATCACCGATGACATTCTGGTGTTTGCAAAAACAGAGGCTGAACGCATGGAACAGTTGGTAAAGACTCTGGAACGGCTGCAGGCGCTGGGGCGGACCTTGCACAAAGAAAAGTGTGAATTCCTGAAAAGAAAATTAGAGTTTTTTTGTGTTCAAGGAAGGAGGTGGTTCACCCAATCCCCGGAAGGTCAACGGCTTTGTGGAGGCAAGGCCCCGCGGGAATGTAACCGAAGTCAGTAGCTTCCTGGGGATGGTCACATATTGTGGTTGTTTCATCCAGAATTTAGCATCCAGGTTGGAGTCCCTGAGAAGCCTCACCAGGAAAGATGCAACATGGCACTGGGGCCCGCTAGAACAAGCTGCTTTTGAGGATTTGAAAGGGGCGTTAACGGCAGAAGACACCATGGCATTTTTCGATCCGTAATTGTCATCGGAGGTGGTGGTGGATGCCAGCCGTTTGAGTGAAGACTGCATCCAAACCAAACGGATTCACAAGGAGAGATCAGACCAATCACCTATGCGAGCAAGGCACCGTCAGAAACAGAGCAGCACTACTCGCAGATTGAGCGGGAGACCTTGGCAGTCTTGTGGGGGTGTCAGCACTTTCGACTGTATGTGCTTGGACGGCCAGTGACAGTGGTGACTGACCAAAAGCCTCTGCTGCCGATTATGGCCGGCTCGTCATCAAAGCCCCCAGCCCAGATTGAAAGGTGGATGCTGGCGCTCCTGAAGCATGGGTTCTCGCTGGTGTATCGGCCGGGCAGCAACGATGCAGCAGATTATCTGTCAAAGCATCCCAGAGGCAGGGTGGAAGAACATTAAGACATCAGTGGTGAGGAGGCTGATGAGCATGTACAGCTAGTTGTGAAATCAGCAAACCCGAACTCAGTGCCGCTCCAAGAACTTGAAAAGGCGGCGGGAAGGGAATGTTTCTTGATACTGAAGGCGGCCCTTCACCAAAGGTCGTGGAAATCGGTGGTGGGCACCCTGGCACAAAGGACCCAAAAGGCATGTTTGGTGCTGCAACAGTTGTGGAGAGTGAAGGAGGAGCTGACATTTGTCGAGTCAGGGCTTTTACTCAGGGGAGACCACATAGTGGTACCGATGTGCAGGATCCCACAGGTCACTGAACTGGTGCACCAGGGTAATCAATAGACGGCTAATATGAAAGCAAGGTTAGGCCAGAAAATATGGCCCCCTGACCTTGAGAAAAGGGTGGAAGATTTAGTGTCGGCCTCTGTGTGGTGTCAGGCGGCTGTCCCGGCATAGAGAGAGCCCCTCATTGAGACGATGCCCCAAGGAACAAGGACCTGGGAGAATTTGCATGCAGACTTTGGGTCCACTGGCAGAGACGAACAAGTTACTTACCCCTGGTAACATTGTTTCGACTGGATGTTCCTCCCACGTATTCCTCATCTTTGGCACTTGTTGTCCAGCTTCAGCAAAAAAAAGATTCGGCAGAGGGCGCTGTACATCGATGGTGTTGAGTTGATGTCCCTCGAAGGCCTCCGTCGTGGATGATGTCATCAAAGGCATATATAGCACGAACAGCGCCAGTTGGCCTCAGTTCTGTTTTTCCCCTTTTAGCAGCAAAGTTACCCGTAAAACATGGGTGCGACTGTACTCAGCCTTGATGGAACGGAAGCTGTAATAGCACAGGACCTTCTATTGAGGGGTATGATGGGTGGGCAATGAGGAATACGTGGGAGGAACATCCAGTCGAAAGAACGTTACATGGGGTAAGTAACTTGTTCTTCGAATGGATTATGTCCTCCCACGTATTCCTCATCTTTGACAGACACCCAAAGCATTATTTGGTTTGGAGGAGGGAGTAGAATTAGACTTCATATATTTTCATGGAGAGAGTGAAGGACTGCCTTGCCAAAAGTACCATCCTGACCAAGAGAAGAATCCAGGCAATAATGTTTTGTGAATGTGTGCATGGAAGACAACGTTGACGCTTTCCAAATGTTTCTAATTGATATGCCCCTTTGCAGGCCTGTAGATTTAGCAATGCACCTGGTGGACTGGGCTCTAAAACCCTCAGGAGGGTATTTTCCTGCCAGCCTGTAACATTCTGATATTGCCGGAATTATCTACCTGACAAAAAGATCTGTTTAGTAACAGCCTGACCCAGCGTATGTCCTGTATATCCAATGAAGAGTTGGTCATCAAAACGCAACTTAGACATTCTTGAAATGTAAAAGCTTAATGCTCTCTGGGGGTCTAACCTATGTAGTCTTTCCTCCTCCTTTCCAGGATGAGGTGGGGGAGGGAAAGAAGGTAAAACTATTTTCTTACCCAGAAGAATATCAGAAATAATTTTGGGCAAAAAAGAAGGTTTGACCCTTAAAACAACCCTATCCTTTCTGTGCTTGAGATGGATTGCACATGAAAACGGGCATACTGAAGGTCCAATGACACAACCAATCATGGAGTTGGAGGAACTGAAGGATCTGAAAGAGTGTGACCATCTTGAACTTGTCCTTCCTGAGGAACTTGTTCAAGTATCTTAAGTCCAAGATGGGTCTCAGTCCTCCGTCCTTCTTGGGTATTAGAAAATAAGGGGAGTACCGTCCCTTGTTCCTCTCCACTAAAGGCACTGGTTCTATAGCACCTTTCTCCAACAGGGTTAACATGTCCTGCACAAGCAGCGTATCAGAATCCTCAAAGAGCGGTTCCCCAGTGGATTGTTCCGAGGTCTCCTTATGAAAGAAGGCAGTAACCGCGGGCTATGGTTTCTGGAGCCCAAGCATCCGAAGTAATGTTTTGCCATTCTTCGAGATGCTGAGACAGTCTGCCCCCACTGGTGAACTGTGACTCAAGACCTCAGAGTGGTTTTGTGGCGGTTAATGCAGAGGCCGATGATAAGGAGGCTGCTGCTTGAGCTGGTATTGCACCTCTAACTCGTCCACCATGAGGAAATCTTCTCTGGCCTCTTTGACTGGCCATTCCTCTCGCCCTTCCAACTGAGGAGTAGTAGCGAAAAGATGAACCCTTCCAAGGTTGCCCACTAGGATGAAAAGGCTGAGGTTGCCTAATAGTGGCGCCTAAAGATCTGGATGCCGCCTTTGAGGTCAGCAACTTCAAGGATCTCGTCAGCCTTGTTGCCAAAAAGATGAGACCCGTCAAAAGGCATGTTGAGAAGTCTAGATTGCACAACAGGTGCAAAACCCGACTTTCTCAACCACGTAAATCTTTGCATAACGGTGCTGGTAGCCATGGTTCTGGTGATACTATCTGCAGAATCCAAACCTGATTGAAGAGACTCGCACATGGCCTCTTTGCTGTCTCTAATAAGAAGTGGTCTCTTTCATCCCCTTTGGGAATGTGCTCTGCCGCTATGGAAATACAATCCCATAGAGTGAACATAAACGTTGTGAGGGCACAAGTGGAGTTGGCAGATTTTAGTGCCATGCTCCCTTCTGAGAATACCTTCCTTGCCCATCCATCTCCGCGTTTGTTGTTCCTATTAGGAGGGATGGTAGGGTACGCTGCTTGTTTGGAAGTAGCAGTAGCTGCCTGCACCACCAGACACTCTGGAGTAGGCTGTTTTGACAGGTAGTCGGGTCACTATTGGAAGGGCTGTACTTTTTAGTTTCTAATCAACTGCCGGATTGGACTCTGGAGTCTCCCAGTTCCTAGCCACCCTTTTCTGCAATGTCATATGGAAAGACAAGATGGGATCAGATTGTGGACCTTTGTCAAGAATGTCAGTAAGGTCTTCCTGCTCATAAGGTAATGGAGGCCTACTCCAACCCATGTATTCCACCAACTTTGACATGAGCTGCCTGTAGGATGCATCCGCATGCTCTCCAGCCTCTGGCCTCCCAAATTCAGGTTTGGGCGAGGTATCTAACCCACTTGCAGTTTGCAAAATGTCATAAAGGTCCTTCATTCTGGACTCCTCTGAAATGAAACTCTCTGGTACATTGGGCGTACCATATTGTAGGCCAAATGGGGCATCATCATCATCATCATCAGACCGGTCCTCCTCTTCAAAAATCGAAGAGACTTAAAAAACATCTTTTTTCTTTTAGGTAGTGGAGCATATATTTTGTCTGGAATTACTGTTTTTTTTGCAAAATTGGCTTTGACGCCATGGAAGTCATCAATGCTTTCTTTATCGGCGCCTTAGAAGGAGGGGTGCTCCGCCTCAACAGCACAGCTGGCAAAGGTGGCGTAGCTGGCATCGAAGGCTTCAGCATCAATGCCGATGTTGAGGGTTTGGCGGGCGAAGGCACCACCTGCGTCAAAGGTGTTGATGGCGTCGACAACCTCGACTTTTCCTTAGGTCTCGAATGATCCTTCGATGAAACATCGGATTGAGGCCTAGAAGGATCCCAACGTGGAGCAGGATTTTTTCCCCAGGCGCAAGGGTGAGCAGGATTTAGGACAAGACCTTTCCTTTCCGGCTTCTGTTGATGGTTCGGTAAAACATGGGAAAATCTTAAGCATCTCAGCCCTGAAGGCTTCCCACTGGGCTGGAGTGGATTTTTTTGAGGAGACAATGGGTAAAGTTTCCTCCTTGTTCTCCTTTATGGAACGTTACCCAGTAAGACAAAAGTCTCTGTATGCAACAGAAGGGGAACCACCAGCTAAGTCCCCTGGAATACACACAATGGTTACATTACCATCTCACAACATTATTGATGCGACCAAGGATGCACAACATGGCACCTTTCAGGATGTTCAGGGCACCGATGACCACGGTGCATGATATGATGATCATAGTGATGCCACCTATGACCCAGATGACCCGAGGCTGGTATCTTGCAGTCTCCCGATGTCACTGATAATCCTGGAACCAGTTCTCCTATTGACAACCAACATTTATTTAATGATCTGCTTAGGTAAGCTGCAGATCATTTCAAAATGTAAGCACAAGAGTCTGTGGAAGACACAGACTTTGTGGATAATATTCTGAATGAGAAAAAAAATCAGTTAGCCAATCAATACCATTGCTGAAATCTATTTAAAAAAAGCATATCCAACCTTCCTTGACTACACCATCCCTTATAAGGGCTGTAAACCCTCAAGGGGACATTTTGTTTAAACCTGCTCCTACATACCCACTTCATAGTAGTAGACATTTAAAACTGAATTAATTAATCGTTACCACTACTAGAAAAAGAGTGGGGGTCCCCTTGTCTAATGCTGAAGCTCCTGCAGACCAAGAGTGTAAAAAACCTTACGCCATAGGGAAAAAGAGTAGCTACGTCAGCAGCCTATTCTACGCTCATAGCTAATAACTACTACTTTGCTTGAAAGCTACAATAGTGCGCAATGGGGGGCGGGGGAGATTGCTCAGGGGCAACGTGTTTGTCTTGGAAGAAAAACAACTCAGCGCAACACAGGTTTGAATCCCGATACCATGCTTAGAAATCAATCCCTGGTTTTAAGCGCGTTATAAAATGTCAATGGGACTCTGTCCATTTGGACACTGCTCAAAACTGCTTAAAACACAATTAGTCAAAACTAGTATTGAGGGAAAACAGATGTCTCATAATATTCTTAAACACCTTAGATGCTGCAGAAACAAACTGGACAGAATAGTAGCAGAGTGAACCCTACTAAAACAACACTCCTGGCTATGCAATTCCAGCTTTAAGCCAGGGACACAAGCCCCCCTAATTAATTGTCAAAAGAGGAATCTGTCCTGTTTGGTAAAGCAGTTGATGATGCGCTTGAAACTACGAGCACGAGACCTTAAAACGTTAAGGCAAATATCCAATAAACCTTACGTCCAATGTGGTGTGTTTCATACCCATTGATCCTTTTGAGGTCAAGGTTATTCAAGGTCCACGCAGTCAGGGTTTGGAGCAGCCTCCTGCCAGTGGTACCCAACTCAAGATCAATCAACCACCTTTCAATCCTCCCATCAAAGAGGGTTTGGGTGGGGCGAAGTTCCGGGCAGAAGTGCATCCTCAAGAGGCTCCTCTGCCTCCTCCAAAAATGACAAATTCGTCCAGCGCCTGTCTGTGCCCTTTGTACAATATAAACAGAAAGGCAATATTCTTGCACTGGTACCTATTCAAACAATATTATCCAGAATACTTCAAAAAATACTTTTTATTATACACAAACCCATACAAAAAATGGCATAAAACATACATTTACATGTAATTACACATTTTAAAGAAGTGTCCAAACTTATAAAAACATAAAAACAGGAGATCATACAATTTTACATATTGAAACATTCCACGCGGACATTCTTCAGGGGTGATAACATACAAATATTTGTCTCCTTCTCCACAAACACTCTAACGATGGGACACCAATATATTGTAGGCAATCTTCAGTAGTTTAGTTTATTTATAGAGTGCACCGAGCCCTTTGGAAGCTGGGCGCTAATCTTACAAGTTAAAAAAGGTACAGGCATATTATGGAAAAACAATAGGTTACAAAGTTTGCAGTTATACAATATGAGAGCATAGAGAAGTAAAAATGACAGCGTTTAGTCTATACATCACATCTTACCATGGATATTTACAAAGATAAATAGGTCCGATGATTAAGCCAACGAGGTGGTGTCTTGCATCTGAAGCCAAACTTTAGTCTTTTTCCGGAATAGCTGGTAGGATGGTTCTTCTCTTAGGGAGAGATGGAGGGCATTCCAGTTTTTAGCCGCAAGGACGGGGAAGCTAACCCCGCCGGCTCGTTGTTTCAATCAGGGTATGTTAACGCACTGCCTCATGGTAGTTCTGGTGGGCTGAGTTGATGTGTGGCGTGAGATAGTGTTAGCCAGGTAAATAGGCGCTGGGTTTGAGAGGCACTTGTGAGTGAGGGACAAGGTTTTGTAGGCTATTCTTTGCTTGATGTTAAGTCATTTTAATGAGGTTCTGGTTTCAGAGATATGTAGATTCCTTGGGATGTTTAAGGCTGTGCGTATGGCATTATTTTGCAGGACTTGCATCTTGTTCAGGTGTTGTTGTGAAGTGCCAAGATATAGTGTGTTGTAATAGTCGAGTTTAGAGAGTACTAGGGCTCTTGCTAAGGTAATGCAGTTGGCTGTGGACAGATATGATGGGCAGGCTGTTATACGTTTACAGGTGTAGGCAGAGGAGGAGGCCAGGGCATTGGTTTGTCTATTAAATGTCAATATGGATTCCTAGTGTTTTCACCGCATTAGCAACTTTAATAATGTTGCCGTCAATATTGAACGAGGCAAATGATGCATCCAGTTTGTTCAAGTTTGTAGGTGAGCCGAGGAGGAGCAGCTCTGTCTTGTCGTCGTTAAAACAGAGCCCATGCTTCGCCATCCATGCTTGCACGATCAGATAGAGGTCATTGAGTGTCCCGCTATCTACAGCATAATCACCAGTGATGGGGACGAGTATCTGAGTGTCGTCCACATAGTTGGTATAGGTTACACCCAGATAGTCAAACACATCAAAAAGTGGCTTAGTGAATACATTGTAGAGAGTAGGAGACACACAGGATCCTTGTGGAACCCCACAAGTGACTGGGGAAGGAACAGCAGAAGCAGAGGGTGCAAAGACCCTCATAGATCGGTTATTGAGGAAAGATTCAATCCAAGCGTTAGCTTGGTCTGAAAAATGTGCATCTGATGTGAGGTGTTTGCATAAGATTCTGTGGTCTACTAAGTCAAATGCTGCCGATAGGTCGATTAAAAGAAGCAGGGCTAGTTTGCCCTTCTTTCAAGGTTTGGATTTGAGTCTTGAGGTCAATAAGGGCAGTCTCAGTTCCATGTCTAGGTCTGAATCCTGATCGTCTTAAGCCTAGTAAGTTGTTAGATTCCAAATATTGCTGTATCTGTAGATAAGCAGCTCTATCCAATATTTTTAACAGAAATGGGACTGTTGTAATGGGTCTGTAGTTGGCTGGGTTGTTAGGGTCCAAGGAAGGTTTTTTTAGTAAAGGGAGTACCCAGGCATCTTTTAAGTTGTTGGGTACAGTGCTGGATTTGAATGAGGCGTTGATAACTACTGTAATGAAGGGAACTAGTTCCTTCGCGGCTTCCTTAATGAGAAGGGCAGGACAGGCGTCTCCCTGGCAATTAGATTGTTTGAGTTTCAGTATAATGGTTTCCACCTCTTTGATAGATAGGGGCGAAAAGTTAAACTGGGTCTGAGTGTTCTTCGTCGTGGAGTGTGAGTTCTGGATAGGGTCGGCGTTAGAGATAAGTAATTTCTTAGAGGCTATTTTGTTTTGGAGCATGGCGATTTTGTCTTGGAGTGCATTCTGAATATTGGTACACCATTGGGTGTCCTTGATGCACGTGTCAGGGAGTGGGGCCAGGGTTTCTAATTCTTTCAGAATATGAAAGAGTTCCTTAGTATTGGATTTCGCTTTTGATATACGTGTATTCTAGTTATCTCATTTAGCTTGGATTATCGCCATATTATAGTTGAAGGAGGCTGCAGTGAAATTGGCCTTATTTGGCACTGATGGTGTATTCTTCCATAGTGCCGCAGAGGCTCTTTTGATTTTTCTGAGCTCCTTGAGTTGAGGGGTATACCAGGTGTTGAGATGAGCACGTGGTTTAGATTTGTGTAGTTTCATGAGCACTAGTCTGTTGATGGCCCTGAGGATGGTGTGATTGTACAGGTCGACCAGCACTGTAGGATCAGAGCTAGTTGTGGTGAAGTTGGTGATAGGTTCAAGTAGAGGGATACATTTATCTAGCGTTAGATTGCGTTTATTCCTAGTCATTGTGGCTGGCGCTATAGTTTGTGGGATATGTGATACAGATTAATTAATATTAAACAGTATGAGGTGATGGTCGGTCCAGACACATGGGGTATTAGAACGGAGATCGATATTCCAATTGAGGTCCACTATCCAATCCAGGATTCTACCTTTATTTTTAGTGGGTTCAGATATGCGGTGGGTAAGTCCTAGTTCAGTCATCGTGTTCTTAAGAGCTAACACTTTCTGGTCATTGGAGTCATGTAAGCCTAAGTTGAAGTCTCCCAGAATGATGATTTGAGAGTTCTTCTTGGTGTTGGTGTATAGTAGGTGAGAGATATAATTTTCAAAGGTGGTGGTGTGACCTGGCGGGCAATAAACAAGGTGAATGGTAATAGAAGACGTGGGTGATGTGGATAACTTAACTGATAGACGCTCTGCTGATGGTAGGGGTGAGTTGGAAATATTTCTCAGACCTAGTGAGGTTTTGTGTATAAAGGCGATGCCTCCTCCTTGGGAAATATTGGGATCTCTATCTGCTCGGATGGTCGAGTAATTGTCTGGAATGGCAAGGGCAAGGGAAGGACCTGAGGCCGAGTGTAACCAGGTCTCTGTAATGGCGATGAAGTCTAAGTCATGAAGTAGTATGATGTCTGCGATATCCAATGTGTAAGCCTGTAGTGATCGGGCATTGATAAGGGCAGCTTTAATGGGAGGCAAGATGTTTTTTGTTTACTAATAGAAGAATTCAGGCTGGGTTCCAGGGTCTGTAAGGCAGTTAGATTGGCTGTATTGGACACTATGGTGTGTACCAGGGCGGTGTGGGCGCTAGGTTTACGTGGAAATCTAGAACTAAGTCTGTAGTTTCTAAGGTTGGTGGAGCAAGGCTGGGTAAGTGATGCTATGGGTGAGGGCCTGCAATGTAGTTGGTCATTAGAATAGGCCTGTAGTTCTTAACCCTGTTGTTCACTATTTCTTGACTGGGACTGCCTCAGGATGTAGCTTCCTTCTAAATAAACCAATAACACTCAATTAAAAACTAGGCACCACTACAGACCAACATGGTCACAATTTCATATTTCGACCATTAATGTCTATGATTATCTCACACCTACATAATAAACCATACCGGAAAATTCGTCAAAATGGACAGGTGGTCACAACATCATGAACATAATAACACTCAGTGTGTCTACTTCAACCGTATTTAGGCATCATACAGTGATCCTTGTCGCTGAAAAATTCAAACATAGCATATACGCTATATTTTCCATTATAAACACAGCTTTTAAATTGTCACAAAACATTTTGGGGAAATAACATGGTCGTGCCACCTGTCATGTGTATCCATACAACGGAAGCTTCAAGTGTCCCAGCATGCATCCCAACACTAAAACCACCAGACCATAGTGTTTCCCCACAGGGGAGCCAAAGAGCAACACAAGCCACCTTCAAGCCAAAAAATATGCATAAAACTGAGCTCACCTCGCGTACCACGCTCAGGGTTTCAGTAACGCTGAACCCAGGGCAAAGTAAAACACGTGTATCCATTAACACCATACACCTACAAATGGTTCAACATTGATTAAACCAACTATATCACTGCCTTTTGAAGTGAAAACAAAAACTGTGTGCAACATGCTTTTTCTGTTCAAAACTAGCCAGGCCACAAAGTGGTTTACCATGGAGGAGAACTGGCAAGCCTCAACAAACCACTCCAACATGGATAGAAGGCTGCAAAGCCTTCAGACCGCACCTATTTAAAGGTGGAAACCAGCATAATGATACGTGTACGTGATGATACAGCATAATGATACGTGATGCCGCCGATCACATGATCCTTTGCACTTTTGCAGCCTCTTAAAGACACAGTGTAAATGAATGCCTCACAGGTTCATAGTTATTAAAACAACTATACCACACTCCATATTCCACAGTGGATGGGGCCAAAATACACACACTACAAAAGTGCACACTCCAAGGCGCAGCCACACCCATAGATTGCAATACAGGGTGTAATCAGATCATAATATGTAATTTAAATAACACAAAAATGTCTTGCTGTTCCAAAATGACAACTCATGTAAACCTTGGAAACAAAGTAAGTACCTTACAAACCAGTGGCACTCACACACCCTCGTGAGAGTATGCCACTCATGTACAATCTAACCACTGGAGATAATCAAAAATAGTATACACTGTGTATATACATACTGTATAGGAACCCATGATGAGGAGTCATCGGTGGCACACAGTTGCGTTCATTTCAGATCTCACTCTGGCGCCACCTGATTATCAACTGCTGTTACATAGAAAACAACCTATACCATTGTTCCATGAATTGATGCATGCTGCCACTCAATTTCATTCAGGCCTGTGACATGACTGACTTATGTAAACAATTTTTGTTCAGTCAGTAACAGTCTCTTATTTATAATCAATTGGTTGGGGCCTCTAACCTTCAATAGCACAGAACACAGGAAATCTGTAAAAGAATGGCCTTTATCCATAAAATGTATAAACTAGGGACGCAGTGTCAATACATTTTTTCAAACAACTTCTATGTTCAATAATACGGGTTCTGCATCTGCGGTTGCTCTTCCCTACGTATAACATCTCACAATGACATTTAATCACACATACCACATTGGCCGTGTTGCAATTAGTGAAATCCTTCAAGGTCCATACTTTAGATAAAGCAAGATCAAGGGACACTATTGGTGGTCAAGTCACATACTGAACTATCACCACATCTATGGTGCCCCAACACAGGTCTCATGCCCCATAAACGTGTAATTCTATGAGGTTTATCCAAATCAAAATTGATGTCATTATGAATACACCTGCCCTCCTCATTTCCCCTCTCCTTGCCAGGCGTGCCCTTCTTGCACAACAGACCCTCCCTCCAGACTCCCCCCGACGACCAGATTGGTCAGTGACTGAGTCACCTGACCAGAAGCAACCGAAGCGCTTCGAGAGCCTTTTCTCTGCTGGTGGCATATTTTTTAGGCCACTCAGGCCTCACACCAGCAGAGAGAAGCCCCTCAAGCTGTGTTGAGCAGGCATCCGCCTGCAGGGGCCGGTGGTCATGCCCTTTGTTCAACGGCCCTACTTGTTTTCACCTCTCCTCCCCTGCCATCCCCTCTTGCACACCAGACCCTCCCTCTCCACTCCCCCCGCAACGACCAGATTAGTTAGTGACTGAATCACCTGACCAGAAACAGCCTTCTTCAAGGATCCTCCCAGGGCAGCCTTCCCGGGCAGCCAGCCAAGGGCGAGAGGCAACAGACAGCACCCTCCTGAGCAGCTCCATTCTCTGTTTGCCCATTCGCCCATGGACGACCGAAGAAGCACCCTGCAGCTACAACTAAGGTAAGGTGGCACGGGTGTGAACAGCCATTGTTCCGCTCAATTAAAACCCTGCAACTTCACATTACCACCCTCATATTAGAACACTTGTGTAGATTACCGGCTTCTCCCCCACCCTTGATTGCCCGATAGATTTACTAAGAGTTCTAGGTGTGCTGCACGTAGCAGTATTTTGGGGGTAGGAAATGCGATGCACTTAGCTTTATTTTGGGGGTAGGAAATGTGATGCACTTAGCTGTATTTTGGGGGTAGGAAATGTATTGCACCTACCTGTATTTTGGGTGTAGGAAATGTGTCACACTTAGATGAATATTAGAAGTAGAAAGTGTATTACACCTACCTGCAATTCAGGGGCAGGAAATGTGGTGCACTTAAGACGGATTTGGGGGTAGAAGATTGTGGGTGGGTGAACACATGTACTGCGCTTTGTGTACATTCGCAGATGTATTGCATATGAAGAACTGTGAAGGCTAGCGCATGCATTGCTCATAGAATTCAATTGGGTAGGTAAGCTTAGAAGAGACAGTGAAGGATAGCACTTAGATGTGAGAGTTGACACCTTGTAATGGTAACCTGTCTATTGGGCTCAAAAGATATGATGGTAACCTATCCATTGCAATTAGAAGATCTAAAAGTTAGCCAATGTAACACATAATGATATATGCAGTCATCTTTGATACTGCACTAGAAGATGCCTGATGGAAGACTATTATGGAACTTAGAAGACAGAGTAGGACTACAGGGGTAGCCTGTCTATTGTGCTAGAAAATCCTATAACACTAGATCTCAAGACAGCCTGTCTGCCACGTCTAAAATATGGTACAAGATAGCCGGTCTATTTGCGCTTAGAGGACTTTGAGGGTACCCTGTCAATAGTGCCTATATAAGCATAGGAGGGGAGCTTTTCTTTCACACAGATGACCAGATCACAAAGCGAGATCAAAGATAAACTGCATCTGATCTTAAGGTATGTATAAACGCACCACTTCGGTGGACATCTGCCACGGGTACTACTATCCATCCACACACTTTAGAATGCAGCTATGACTATGACTATGACAAATTGGACCTAGCTGGATACTTAATGGTTTTACCCTTAAACCAGACTGCCTTAACACCTCTGCTATTAGAATACAGCGACAACATACGACACCTTTCATTCTAGCAGGTCACACGTCGAGTCTCCTGCACTAGCACTCTGTCGTTACCTTCCTGAGCACCCATCCACATTCACAACCTCTTGGGTTGCTTACTGGAGCCTAGCCAGCCCACCTAAATCTTAATCTTGGCCAAATGCACACACGCATTCTAAGTCTTTTCTGAGAATGTTCACATATGTTCTCAAGAATAACTATCTTATCTTTTTCACTCTCACTTGAGGTATAAGTGGAGTGGTCTGAATCTGATGGCGCAGCAGCAGGGTCCGACTTCTTGGTTCGGGAAGAGCCATTCTTCTCGAAGAGATAGGGTCTGTTCCGGGAGGTAGCCACTATGTCCTGAAGATGTCAAAACAGAAGGACAAAGTGGCTGGCTCCCAAACCCCTCTGGCCCCTGGATGCAGGCCATGAAAATGGGAAAAGCCATAGGCACAAAAACACCTATGGATGATGGTTGGTAGAGTTGAATACAACGTGGATCAAAGAAGAAAGTTTTCAATAACAGGGTGAAGGCAGGGGATCCACGCGGAGGCCGTATAAAAGAAGATAAGTCAACAATCAAGCAATCAATGGATAAAGAACGAAGGACTGAAGGAAGAGTCGAGCACATCAAAGGAGCAGGATCCCAGCATACGAGGAAGGCAGGGGAGCACAAACGGGGGAATTGAGGAAGCAGGTACCTCGTTTACCCGGGTAAAGAAAATTAAAGTGCCCGATAGGACACTGAGCCTTGATGTTCAAAGCAGGCTCCCAGGAATCGTCATAAGAAGAAAAACCCTTCTATCTTATCAAATATTGAAACCTTCCTTTTCTGTATTTGGAATCACAGATCCTTTCCACTTCATACTCGTCAGACGAAGGATCAATTCTTTGTTTTCTAACTGGTCTCTTCCTTTGAAACTTGTCAGGAATAAAGGTCTGTAATAAGGAGGCATAAAACACAGGATATATGCATTGTAGCTCTTTAGGCAGACATAACTTGAAGGCAACTGGATAAATCGGGCTGATAATGAGAAATGGTTTGTTGTACCTGGGAGACAGTTTGGATGGTCAGACCCACCGGGGGAGATATTTGGTATAAAGCTAAACAGAAGATCCAGCTTTCCAATTTGGAACTTCCCTCCTCCGGGCATTGGCTTGTGTTCGGTACCGTTGTCTGCTCTCTTCCAAGTTCTCGTAAGCCTTCTTTTGACAGGCAGAGATGGAATCCACCAAAGCATCCACTGAAGGGAGGTTGGTAGATGGAAAGACAGTGGATGGGAACGACCGTGAATGTTGTCCGTAGAGACAAAAAAGGACTCATCCCAATTGATTAATGACAAGCGTTGTTATACGAAAATTCAGCCATAGGCAAAAGATCAAACCAGTTGTTCTGTTCACCATTCGTAAAAAACACCTGAGGTATTGCTCCATTGTGTGGTTGAGTCACTCTGCCTGACCGTTAGATTGAGGGCGATAACCAGAGGTAAGATCCCTTTCTATAGCAAGTAAATGACACAAGGTCTTCCAGAATAGAGATGTGTATTGTGTTCCCCGATCTGAAAGAGTGGTCTTGGGAAGTCTGTATAACTGAACCATGTCCCACAGGAAAACTTGTGCCATTACCGGGCGGTTCAAAGGAGAAAAATGCACCACTTTAGTGAAGCTGTCCACCGTAACCATAATAGCTGTGCAACCTTGAGATGGCGGGAGATCTACCACCAAGTCAGTAGATAAATGAGTCCAGGGTGCTGTAGGCAGTGTAGGTTGCACTAACAGAACAATAGGTTTAGCGGTGGAATACTTGTTCATGGTACATACTGGGCAGGATGACATATAGCTCTTTATATCTTGATTGATGGAAGGCCACTAAAATCACCAGTTTACCAGATCCATAGTGGCAGCAATCCCCTTGTGTCCTGAGATTTGGGTATTGTGTCCCAGTGGTCTTGAAGGAACGCATAGTCTCCTAAGAAATACAGTCCATCTTTATGAATCTGTGGGTTGTTTGAGGAATAAGCATGATGATCGGTGTCAGTCGCTTCCTTAACATTCTGAAGAAATTTTGTGACTGAAAAGATGAATGTGTCTTTGTGGAACATGTTTTCTCCCTGGGCCCTTACATTGTTATACACCTTGTGACAAACCGTGCTCAAGTAGATTCTTGGTACCAGGAATGTGGGTGATAAAAAACTCGTAATGGGCAAAGAAAAAGGCCCATTTGACTTGACGTGCTTTAACACAGTTCATCTGCTGAAAGGGTGGATAGAGCCTTGTCAAAGATGTCTCCACTCAACACAGGCGAGTTTGATGGCCAGCAGTTCCCTCTCTATTACCGAATAGTTGGCTTCACTGGGATTCAAGGTCTTAGAGTAAAAGGCAATCGGATGGTCCTCACCATCTATGGGTTGTTTTAACACAGCACCTAAGGCACCAGCCGAGACATCTGTTTCAAAAATAAAAGCAAGTTCTTTGTTGGGTTGTTGAAGGATGGGTGCAGAACAGAACCTGGTCTTAAGATCTTGGAAGGCTCTTTCCGCCTTGTCATTCTAGATGAATGACACATTCTTCTTCAAGAGGGCAGTGATGGGGGGGAATCAGTTTGGAAACATTAAGGAATTTACTGTAAAAGTTCACCAACCCCAGAAACCTCTGTGTCTTTCACAGAAGACGTAGACGTCCATTTTAGGATAGAGAACACCTTTCTTGGATCCATTTCTACCCCTTGATCGGATAGAATATAGCCAAGATAAGGAACTGATGTGGCTTCAAAAACAAATTTTTCAGGCTTTGGAAGCAGATTATGGAACTGGAGACATCTTATCACCTCAGCCAAATGTTCCTTATGTTGTTCCAGATTGGAGAAAAACACCAAAATGTCGAAATAGATGATCGCAGATAAGTAAAGTACATCAGCAAACAGCCGATCCATGAATCTTTGAAAAATAGAAAGGACATTGACAAGGCCAAAGGGCATAACCCTAAATTTGTAGTGATCGAGCGGAGTATAAAATGTTATCTTCCATTCTCCTCCCGCTCGTATACACAGCAAATGGTAGGCTCCTCTTAAGTCAACTTACTGAAGAAATGAGCTCCTTGTACCGCTTCCAAGATGTCCCTCATGAGGGGCATTGGATAGCGATTGTGACCGTATTAAGGCCTCGCTAGTGAATACAGGGCCAGAGTTCTTTTGTGTCCTTCTTGGCTATAAAGAACAAGGACCCGTCTGCTGGTGACTTAGAAGGTTGCATTAGGCCATTCTGGAGATTGATGTCTAGATACTCCTTGAGGACCTTTTTTCCGGTAATGTTAATAAATACAACCTGCCAAAAGGTACTATGGCGTCCGGAATAAGGTCTATGCCACAATCTTTGAGTCTGTGAGGAGGTAAAGCTCTTGGAACTTTGTGCCTAAATACCTCTGAATATTCCTTATAATGCAGGGGAATGCAATTTACAGCCATGAGTTTATTTGAAGAACAGTTTGGAAGGGATTCTGTTTCAGCAAAAGCGACATTACAGTTCAACCTACAGTATTCAGATTTGAAGGATACTGTATTTAAGGACCAGTCAATAAGAGGATTGTGAAAATGCATCCAAGGGATTCCAAGAATGACTGTAAAATGCACTGCCCGGATTATATCAAAAGTAATTCTTTCTTCATGACTGAATATAGATACTTGCAGTGATTCCAAGGTATTAGTAATGGGACTGGAACATAGTGAAGTATCATCAACTCCTTCCACGGGTTGATAGTTAGATTTGGATAACAGCGATAGCCTTTCCTTCTCAGCCCACTGTACGTCGATGAAATTTCCCATAGCTCCACTATCCAAAAAGGCCAACACTTCTCGTTCTTGTTTGTCACCCCATTTTGGGATGATTTGTACAACCCTAAGACGGGAGTCTAAGCTTCTTTCCTTGAAGCAGTTAGCCCTAATGGGACCAGAACTTGAACCCCAGCTAGTGATCCCTCCTAGGACCGGGGTCGATCGCTTCCCGATCTCCTGGGCGGAACCTCAGGGCAGTCTCGCAATAAATGTCCTTCTGATGCGCAATAGCGACACATACCCTTATCTTTTCTCCTCTTCCTTTCACAAGGGGTAAGAGGACCCCATGCTATTCCCATCTGCATAGGTTCCTCAGTGTGACTAGATTCTTGTGGATGGGGTACCAGAGCTTGTAGAGGGGAAGAGGAAACAGGCATTCAAGATCTTTTCTCAGTCTGCCTTTCTAATGAACGGAAATCAATCTGGAGTACCAGAGTGAACAGTTCTTCCAAAGTGTTGGGACGGTTGGTTCGAGCCAGCTCGTCTTTAAGATCTTCATGTAAGCCTCTTCTGAACAGAGTACATTTTACTGATTACGGCCATTGGGTTCTGCTGCAATCCATTTAAAGGCATAAATGTAGGACATTAGATCTGAGGAGCCTCGTTTGAAGTCTAGTAGGCATTCTCCTGCATTAAATACCACCTCTGGTCCCTCCAACGTTTGCCTCAGCAAAGCTACAAAAGCATTGAAGTCTTGTAGCACTGCATTAGCAGATTTGACCAACCAAGCTAGGGCGTTACCAACCAAATTGGAAATCAAAAATCCCACTCTCGATCGATCTGATGAATGCGCTGTGGGTCTGAATGTGAAATAGACTATACATGCATTGAGAAATTCCTTGAGCTTTTTTGGGGAGCCATCATACTTTACGGAAGTCAGACCCAAAAATGGAAGATTGGTATGATGGGTGTCTCTGCCAGCTATCAACTGTCGAAGCAGTGTTTTCAGGTTTCAACCTCTGACAATCCATGGATATCCTTGTACTATGGAGATGAGCTCCTGAACCTGCTCTGCGGTAGCCATCGTATTTAGGCGCTGCAAACTCTCAAGAATAACTGTCTTATGTTCTTCACTCTCACCTGGGGAAGAAGTGGAATGGTCTGAATCTGATGGCCCAGCAGCAGGGTCTGAGTTCTTGGTCCGGGATGAGCCCTTCTTCTCGAAGAGATAGGGTCTGCTCCAGGAGGTAGCCACTATGTTCTGAAGATGTCAAAACAGAAGGACAAAGTGGTTTCATTCTCCCCCGCCACCTCACGGTAGCAGCCCAAAAATAGGGGAAAAGCCCTGGGCACAAAACCCCGATGGATGATGGCTGGTAGAGTTGAATACAACGTGGATCAAAGAAGCAAGTATCCAATACTAGGGTGACGGCAGCGGATCCAAAACGGAATCCATATAACAGAAGGTAAGTCAACAATCAAACGATCAATGGATACAGAATGAGGGACTGAAGGAAAAGTCGAGCACATGAAAGGAGCTGGAGCACAGCGTACGAGGAAGGCAGGGGAGCACAAACGGGGGAATTGAGGAAGCACAGGCAGGAGGAGGCAGGATAGAATGTGGAAGGAATATGACAGAAGCGGCACACAAGGAAGCACTAGCGTCTCACGAATAGAACAGGGTTGCAAAGCGCCGGCTGCAATGAACGGATCACTGATAAGAACGGCAGCGGCCATGATGGAAATGAACTAGACCACACGCCCGGAACAGCGCCAAAGCTTGGTGGAACATGCTAATGGTGGAGTGTCCACCTGTTCCAGAGTTTTCAAAAAGGAGTGCTCATGACATATGTGGACTTATGTCCCTGAAGGCGTTCCTACCACAAAGCGCTTTAAGGCCATACAAATGGGAAAAGGTGCTATATAAATGACAACTACAATACAATTTTATAGCGAGAGAAAAAATGTATTTAATTGTATAAAGCACTCAAACTCTAGGGCACGAAAGCGCCATTGGAAAAAGTAAATGACAGCAAATCGAAATGGGAAAATAGGTGGGCCGTAAACCCTTCAAGGAATTTGCTTAAACTAGGATTACAACGGTGGGGCATCGGGAGTTTATTCAAAATTCTACTGTTAACCAATGGAGAGGTCTCAAAACTGGTGTAATATGCACACATGGAGCATTCTAAATTATTCCGACAGTGTTGTTCTGTCAAATCTGTAACTTGTAGCAAAGACATTTGAGAAGGCCCATATATAAAGAATTATAATAATCTTAGCACTAACAATAGACTGTGCAATGAAGCCAACTGACTAGAGGTTCAATAGGATCAGATTTGTTTAAAGAGTCAAAAGGTAATAGCTAGCACTAGTTACTGTCAGATTTATCTGAGCAGGAACCCCTAAAGCCTGCACAAAGTCACACGCAAAGCTTCTCAGAAGTGGTGGTTCAGTTTGGAGAACTGAGAATCCAAGTGGCCTTCAAAGACTAGGTTTAATATATGGTCGACCTGCACATAATATCCCTAATAAAAGACGTGTTAACCAATGACTTTGCTTTTGCTGGCCTGTTGATCCCAGACACCTATGTAGCAGGTTTTGCCAGAAGTAGGATCAACAGACTTGCACCAGGTAAACTGTCCAAAATACAGACAGATCAGCCGGGGGCACAGGGCTAAGTAGGTTGGGGAACTCCCTAGGATGCATCGTACCCCCAAGAGACAGGACCTATACTACACCTCCTGGCTCCCGGATTTTGGGTGTAGGAAATGTGTCACACTTAGATGAATATTAGAAGTAGAAAGTGTATTACACCTACCTGCAATTCAGGGGCAGGAAATGTGGTGCACTTAAGACGGATTTGGGGGTAGAAGATTGTGGGTGGGTGAACACATGTACTGCGCTTTGTGTACATTCGCAGATGTATTGCATATGAAGAACTGTGAAGGCTAGCGCATGCATTGCTCATAGAATTCAATTGGGTAGGTAAGCTTAGAAGAGACAGTGAAGGATAGCACTTAGATGTGAGAGTTGACACCTTGTAATGGTAACCTGTCTATTGGGCTCAAAAGATATGATGGTAACCTATCCATTGCAATTAGAAGATCTAAAAGTTAGCCAATGTAACACATAATGATATATGCAGTCATCTTTGATACTGCACTAGAAGATGCCTGATGGAAGACTATTATGGAACTTAGAAGACAGAGTAGGACTACAGGGGTAGCCTGTCTATTGTGCTAGAAAATCCTATAACACTAGATCTCAAGACAGCCTGTCTGCCACGTCTAAAATATGGTACAAGATAGCCGGTCTATTTGCGCTTAGAGGACTTTGAGGGTACCCTGTCAATAGTGCCTATATAAGCATAGGAGGGGAGCTTTTCTTTCACACAGATGACCAGATCACAAAGCGAGATCAAAGATAAACTGCATCTGATCTTAAGGTATGTATAAACGCACCACTTCGGTGGACATCTGCCACGGGTACTACTATCCATCCACACACTTTAGAATGCAGCTATGACTATGACTATGACAAATTGGACCTAGCTGGATACTTAATGGTTTTACCCTTAAACCAGACTGCCTTAACACCTCTGCTATTAGAATACAGCGACAACCTACGACACCTTTCATTCTAGCAGGTCACACGTCGAGTCTCCTGCACTAGCACTCTGTCGTTACCTTCCTGAGCACCCATCCACATTCACAACCTCTTGGGTTGCTTACTGGAGCCTAGCCAGCCCACCTAAATCTTAATCTTGGCCAAATGCACACACGCATTCTAAGTCTTTTCTGAGAATGTTCACATACGTTCTCAAGAATAACTATCTTATCTTTTTCACTCTCACTTGAGGTATAAGTGGAGTGGTCTGAATCTGATGGCGCAGCAGCAGGGTCCGACTTCTTGGTTCGGGAAGAGCCATTCTTCTCGAAGAGATAGGGTCTGTTCCGGGAGGTAGCCACTATGTCCTGAAGATGTCAAAACAGAAGGACAAAGTGGCTGGCTCCCAAACCCCTCTGGCCCCTGGATGCAGGCCATGAAAATGGGAAAAGCCATAGGCACAAAAACACCTATGGATGATGGTTGGTAGAGTTGAATACAACGTGGATCAAAGAAGAAAGTTTTCAATAACAGGGTGAAGGCAGGGGATCCACGCGGAGGCCGTATAAAAGAAGATAAGTCAACAATCAAGCAATCAATGGATAAAGAACGAAGGACTGAAGGAAGAGTCGAGCACATCAAAGGAGCAGGATCCCAGCATACGAGGAAGGCAGGGGAGCACAAACGGGGGAATTGAGGAAGCAGGTACCTCGTTTACCCGGGTAAAGAAAATTAAAGTGCCCGATAGGACACTGAGCCTTGATGTTCAAAGCAGGCTCCCAGGAATCGTCATAAGAAGAAAAACCCTTCTATCTTATCAAATATTGAAACCTTCCTTTTCTGTATTTGGAATCACAGATCCTTTCCACTTCATACTCGTCAGACGAAGGATCAATTCTTTGTTTTCTAACTGGTCTCTTCCTTTGAAACTTGTCAGGAATAAAGGTCTGTAATAAGGAGGCATAAAACACAGGATATATGCATTGTAGCTCTTTAGGCAGACATAACTTGAAGGCAACTGGATAAATCGGGCTGATAATGAGAAATGGTTTGTTGTACCTGGGAGACAGTTTGGATGGTCAGACCCACCGGGGGAGATATTTGGTATAAAGCTAAACAGAAGATCCAGCTTTCCAATTTGGAACTTCCCTCCTCCGGGCATTGGCTTGTGTTCGGTACCGTTGTCTGCTCTCTTCCAAGTTCTCGTAAGCCTTCTTTTGACAGGCAGAGATGGAATCCACCAAAGCATCCACTGAAGGGAGGTTGGTAGATGGAAAGACAGTGGATGGGAACGACCGTGAATGTTGTCCGTAGAGACAAAAAAGGACTCATCCCAATTGATTAATGACAAGCGTTGTTATACGAAAATTCAGCCATAGGCAAAAGATTAAACCAGTTGTTCTGTTCACCATTCGTAAAAAACACCTGAGGTATTGCTCCATTGTGTGGTTGAGTCACTCTGCCTGACCGTTAGATTGAGGGTGATAACCAGAGGTAAGATCCCTTTCTATAGCAAGTAAATGACACAAGGTCTTCCAGAATAGAGATGTGTATTGTGTTCCCCGATCTGAAAGAGTGGTCTTGGGAAGTCTGTATAACTGAACAATGTCCCACAGGAAAACTTGTGCCATTACCGGGCGGTTCAAAGGAGAAAAATGCACCACTTTAGTGAAGCTGTCCACCGTAACCATAATAGCTGTGCAACCTTGAGATGGCGGGAGATCTACCACCAAGTCAGTAAATAAATGAGTCCAGGGAGCTGTAGGCAGTGTAGGTTGCACTAACAGAACAATAGGTTTAGCGGTGGAATACTTGTTCATGGTACATACTGGGCAGGATGACATATAGCTCTTTATATCTTGATTGATGGAAGGCCACTAAAATCACCAGTTTACCAGATCCATAGTGGCAGCAATCCCCTTGTGTCCTGAGATTTGGGTATTGTGTCCCAGTGGTCTTGAAGGAACGCATAGTCTCCTAAGAAATACAGTCCATCTTTATGAATCTGTGGGTTGTTTGAGGAATAAGCATGATGATCGGTGTCAGTCGCTTCCTTAACATTCTGAAGAAATTTTGTGACTGAAAAGATGAATGTGTCTTTGTGGAACATGTTTTCTCCCTGGGCCCTTACATTGTTATACACCTTGTGACAAACCGTGCTCAAGTAGATTCTTGGTACCAGGAATGTGGGTGATAAAAAACTCGTAATGGGCAAAGAAAAAGGCCCATTTGACTTGACGTGCTTTAACACAGTTCATCTGCTGAAAGGGTGGATAGAGCCTTGTCAAAGATGTCTCCACTCAACACAGGCGAGTTTGATGGCCAGCAGTTCCCTCTCTATTACCGAATAGTTGGCTTCACTGGGATTCAAGGTCTTAGAGTAAAAGGCAATCGGATGGTCCTCACCATCTATGGGTTGTTTTAACACAGCACCTAAGGCACCAGCCGAGACATCTGTTTCAAAAATAAAAGCAAGTTCTTTGTTGGGTTGTTGAAGGATGGGTGCAGAACAGAACCTGGTCTTAAGATCTTGGAAGGCTCTTTCCGCCTTGTCATTCTAGATGAATGACACATTCTTCTTCAAGAGGGCAGTGATGGGGGGGAATCAGTTTGGAAACATTAAGGAATTTACTGTAAAAGTTCACCAACCCCAGAAACCTCTGTGTCTTTCACAGAAGACGTAGACGTCCATTTTAGGATAGAGAACACCTTTCTTGGATCCATTTCTACCCCTTGATCGGATAGAATATAGCCAAGATAAGGAACTGATGTGGCTTCAAAAACAAATTTTTCAGGCTTTGGAAGCAGATTATGGAACTGGAGACATCTTATCACCTCAGCCAAATGTTCCTTATGTTGTTCCAGATTGGAGAAAAACACCAAAATGTCGAAATAGATGATCGCAGATAAGTAAAGTACATCAGCAAACAGCCGATCCATGAATCTTTGAAAAATAGAAAGGACATTGACAAGGCCAAAGGGCATAACCCTAAATTTGTAGTGATCGAGCGGAGTATAAAATGTTATCTTCCATTCTCCTCCCGCTCGTATACACAGCAAATGGTAGGCTCCTCTTAAGTCAACTTACTGAAGAAATGAGCTCCTTGTACCGCTTCCAAGATGTCCCTCATGAGGGGCATTGGATAGCGATTGTGACCGTATTAAGGCCTCGCTAGTGAATACAGGGCCAGAGTTCTTTTGTGTCCTTCTTGGCTATAAAGAACAAGGACCCGTCTGCTGGTGACTTAGAAGGTTGCATTAGGCCATTCTGGAGATTGATGTCTAGATACTCCTTGAGGACCTTTTTTCCGGTAATGTTAATAAATACAACCTGCCAAAAGGTACTATGGCGTCCGGAATAAGGTCTATGCCACAATCTTTGAGTCTGTGAGGAGGTAAAGCTCTTGGAACTTTGTGCCTAAATACCTCTGAATATTCCTTATAATGCAGGGGAATGCAATTTACAGCCATGAGTTTATTTGAAGAACAGTTTGGAAGGGATTCTGTTTCAGCAAAAGCGACATTACAGTTCAACCTACAGTATTCAGATTTGAAGGATACTGTATTTAAGGACCAGTCAATAAGAGGATTGTGAAAATGCATCCAAGGGATTCCAAGAATGACTGTAAAATGCACTGCCCGGATTATATCAAAAGTAATTCTTTCTTCATGACTGAATATAGATACTTGCAGTGATTCCAAGGTATTAGTAATGGGACTGGAACATAGTGAAGTATCATCAACTCCTTCCACGGGTTGATAGTTAGATTTGGATAACAGCGATAGCCTTTCCTTCTCAGCCCACTGTACGTCGATGAAATTTCCCATAGCTCCACTATCCAAAAAGGCCAACACTTCTCGTTCTTGTTTGTCACCCCATTTTGGGATGATTTGTACAACCCTAAGACGGGAGTCTAAGCTTCTTTCCTTGAAGCAGTTAGCCCTAATGGGACCAGAACTTGAACCCCAGCTAGTGATCCCTCCTAGGACCGGGGTCGATCGCTTCCCGATCTCCTGGGCGGAACCTCAGGGCAGTCTCGCAATAAATGTCCTTCTGATGCGCAATAGCGACACATACCCTTATCTTTTCTCCTCTTCCTTTCACAAGGGGTAAGAGGACCCCATGCTATTCCCATCTGCATAGGTTCCTCAGTGTGACTAGATTCTTGTGGATGGGGTACCAGAGCTTGTAGAGGGGAAGAGGAAACAGGCATTCAAGATCTTTTCTCAGTCTGCCTTTCTAATGAACGGAAATCAATCTGGAGTACCAGAGTGAACAGTTCTTCCAAAGTGTTGGGACGGTTGGTTCGAGCCAGCTCGTCTTTAAGATCTTCATGTAAGCCTCTTCTGAACAGAGTACATTTTACCGATTACGGCCATTGGGTTCTGCTGCAATCCATTTAAAGGCATAAATGTAGGACGTTAGATCTGAGGAGCCTCGTTTGAAGTCTAGTAGGCATTCTCCTGCATTAAATACCACCTCTGGTCCCTCCAACGTTTGCCTCAGCAAAGCTACAAAAGCATTGAAGTCTTGTAGCACTGCATTAGCAGATTTGACCAACCAAGCTAGGGCGTTACCAACCAAATTGGAAATCAAAAATCCCACTCTTGATCGATCTGATGAATGCGCTGTGGGTCTGAATGTGAAATAGACTATACATGCATTGAGAAATTCCTTGAGCTTTTTTGGGGAGCCATCATACTTTACGGAAGTCAGACCCAAAAATGGAAGATTGGTATGATGGGTGTCTCTGCCAGCTATCAACTGTCGAAGCAGTGTTTTCAGGTTTCAACCTCTGACAATCCATGGATATCCTTGTACTATGGAGATGAGCTCCTGAACCTGCTCTGCGGTAGCCATCGTATTTAGGCGCTGCAAACTCTCAAGAATAACTGTCTTATGTTCTTCACTCTCACCTGGGGAAGAAGTGGAATGGTCTGAATCTGATGGCCCAGCAGCAGGGTCTGAGTTCTTGGTCCGGGATGAGCCCTTCTTCTCGAAGAGATAGGGTCTGCTCCAGGAGGTAGCCACTATGTTCTGAAGATGTCAAAACAGAAGGACAAAGTGGTTTCATTCTCCCCCGCCACCTCACGGTAGCAGCCCAAAAATAGGGGAAAAGCCCTGGGCACAAAACCCCGATGGATGATGGCTGGTAGAGTTGAATACAACGTGGATCAAAGAAGCAAGTATCCAATACTAGGGTGACGGCAGCGGATCCAAAACGGAATCCATATAACAGAAGGTAAGTCAACAATCAAACGATCAATGGATACAGAATGAGGGACTGAAGGAAAAGTCGAGCACATGAAAGGAGCTGGAGCACAGCGTACGAGGAAGGCAGGGGAGCACAAACGGGGGAATTGAGGAAGCACAGGCAGGAGGAGGCAGGATAGAATGTGGAAGGAATATGACAGAAGCGGCACACAAGGAAGCACTAGCGTCTCACGAATAGAACAGGGTTGCAAAGCGCCGGCTGCAATGAACGGATCACTGATAAGAACGGCAGCGGCCATGATGGAAATGAACTAGACCACACGCCCGGAACAGCGCCAAAGCTTGGTGGAACATGCTAATGGTGGAGTGTCCACCTGTTCCAGAGTTTTCAAAAAGGAGTGCTCATGACATATGTGGACTTATGTCCCTGAAGGCGTTCCTACCACAAAGCGCTTTAAGGCCATACAAATGGGAAAAGGTGCTATATAAATGACAACTACAATACAATTTTATAGCGAGAGAAAAAATGTATTTGATTGTATAAAGCACTCAAACTCTAGGGCACGAAAGCGCCATTGGAAAAAGTAAATGACAGCAAATCGAAATGGGAAAATAGGTGGGCCGTAAACCCTTCAAGGAATTTGCTTAAACTAGGATTACAACGGTGGGGCATCGGGAGTTTATTCAAAATTCTACTGTTAACCAATGGAGAGGTCTCAAAACTGGTGTAATATGCACACATGGAGCATTCTAAATTATTCCGACAGTGTTGTTCTGTCAAATCTGTAACTTGTAGCAAAGACATTTGAGAAGGCCCATATATAAAGAATTACAATAATCTTAGCACTAACAATAGACTGTGCAATGAAGCCAACTGACTAGAGGTTCAATAGGATCAGATTTGTTTAAAGAGTCAAAAGGTAATAGCTAGCACTAGTTACTGTCAGATTTATCTGAGCAGGAACCCCTAAAGCCTGCACAAAGTCACACGCAAAGCTTCTCAGAAGTGGTGGTTCAGTTTGGAGAACTGAGAATCCAAGTGGCCTTCAAAGACTAGGTTTAATATATGGTCGACCTGCACATAATATCCCTAATAAAAGACGTGTTAACCAATGACTTTGCTTTTGCTGGCCTGTTGATCCCAGACACCTATGTAGCAGGTTTTGCCAGAAGTAGGATCAACAGACTTGCACCAGGTAAACTGTCCAAAATACAGACAGATCAGCCGGGGGCACAGGGCTAAGTAGGTTGGGGAACTCCCTAGGATGCATCGTACCCTCAAGAGACAGGACCTATACTACACCTCCTGGCTCCCGGACCTTGGCCTCCATGCCTGTAAAAGGTTGCATTGTTCCTTCCACTTCAGTCAGACCTTTCAAATTTTTACTTGGCCCTTGCCTTTGGTCTGATGGTGGATCGCACTATCAATATTTGAATGTCTCGTGTGGGCAAGCGCACTGACATTTTGTTTTCTATGCCCATGTTTTTGGGGAGATTCTTGGAACACTGGCTTGCCTTCTATAAACCTCCCATTGGCATGGTTTAAACATACTATCTTGTTTGAGAGGGTTTGTGGAACGACAAATAAAAGAACTCTGGTACCAAGTAATATTGAGTAGTCCACTCCTCTCGAGTCTGTGTCAGCCTTTCCCTGCATGTCATTGCTGTAACTATTCCTACGCATCCCTAATGTTATACCTCGTTTCACAGTGAGTTCAGCGGGTTTAGCAAGGCACGGCCTCTATCCTGCCCTCATATCAAGGTTATGACTGTCCCTGGAACAAAGACCCCTTGTGGTTACATACGTATGCTCTACCTGTGAGAAAGAGGATGCATATTTACAGCAGTTCCTGGACAAGTGACTTGGATTCATTTGCATTCCAAAACTCCAGTAGCTTTGCCTTTTTTGTGGCAAGAAAGGAAGCATAAATATCTGGCCATACATGGACTAAAAGGAGCTAAAAAGCATTTTGACAAAGAACCGTTACCCTCTGCCCCAGATTTCGGTCCTGTTAGACCAGGTATGAGGAGCCTGAGTCTACACAAAGCTCAATCTAAGAGTGGTATATAATCTAGTCCACATCCACATGGGCTTTGCCAGGTCATTATTTTTGGTTTCTTCAACAAGTTCCAGGAATCCTTAGAACGCTATTTAATTCTTTATTTGAGACTCTTTAATATAGTCTAATACTTCATGAGCACAAGTGAGATGCTATTTGGATGTTGAAAATCCTTTGTAGACCCATACTGACCTATTTTAATGTCACACAGAAACTGCATGGACCCAAAGAAAGTTTGGGCTGTACTCGACTGACCAGTAACTAAAACCATGAAACCACTGCAGGGTAAGCACATCCGCAAGCAGACATTTCATACTACATGCATTTCCCCGAGCATCCCAATGGAACCCTTGGACTTGCTATTCTGTTGCCTGGACAAGCAGTACTTTTATGCTTTTTCAAATGATCTACTAGAGCCAGTATATCAATGGGGTTTCCAACACAAAAACAATCCTAGTTGGTATCAACTGGCCTTACAGTATCGATACTAAAAGATCATCCTGAATCTACCTGGCTTAATGTATTATTTGCTTGCAAAGTATTCAGTGGTGCCACAACAGAATATTCGCTGGACATCTGGCTCCCGAAAAGACTAGCACTCTCCTACAGAGATTGTGCTGGTGTGGCCTGGATTAACAAAGGATGGTACGGCATATGCGCAAACATGCTCTGTCTGCGCTCAATCCAAGACTTATCTAGGGAAGCCCATGGGTCTGTTATAGCAGCTACGTATTCCCCTCTTTCTTGGCATATGTTTAGCCTACATTTTCTAGTGCAGTATCCCAATGACCATGCTTGCAGAAACCTCTTCATTGTTGAAGATACTTTCGCCAAGATGGGACACTTTCCCCTGTGTGAGTATTCCATCGGCAGCACAAATGGCTTCAATGCACATTTTCAACCTTCAACGTCCACCTACAATAACTGTTCAACAGGGCATCCCAATTCACTTCTTGTGTTTGGCGTGCCTTCTCTGCTTAAATGGACATGGATTTAGGTCGGCCCTCTGCTCACCATCCACAAACGGATGGCCCAACAGAATGGCTAATTAGCACACTGGAGCAAAACCCAGCTTGCTACTGTATGCAGCATCAAGACCAACCGTATAGGTTGCTCCCAACCGCAGAATTATCTTCAAACCATGAGTCAACTGGCATCTCTGCCTTCTTTGCTTCTTATGGTAAGCACCATTGTATATTACCAGTAAAGGCGCACTTGATGTCTTCAGTGCCCACAGCACTGAAAACAGCAATCCACATAGCAAAGGTACACAAAAAAAGTTCAAAAAATGTATCTATGCCAGAAGCTGCCTAAACAGAGAAAAGCAGATCAACACCATTCCGCGGGTGCTTTTTTAACCGCAGGTGACCGTGTATGGTTATTCACTCACTACTTACACCTGGCAGCACATTGCAATTTTTTTCCATTACGTTGATCGATACTGCATTAGTAACATAATAAACCCAGTTTCCTATGCGCTAAATACGCACTCCCAATACATGTCTTCCAACTCGTACTCCGCCAATAGCAATACCATCCCAACAAGAGAACAAGGTTGTCAACAGTCTAGATTCCAGTGGTCTTGCAACCAGTTGAACTACTTGGTGTACCGAAGGGCTAAGGATTAGAGGATCGGCCTTGGGAACCTGCCTCTCATATCCATGCACCTACACAGGTTGCATCACCATTATCCAGAACAACCGTGTTGTCTTGTAGAGGGGGTACTGTCAGGAAGGAGATAACCTCTCTGCACTATAGAGTGACATCACCCTATGGTGTGTGATTTGCACATTATAGCCATTCTGGCTGAGAACGACTGAGGCAGAGAACATGTATGAGGCCCTGAGCTCAGTATGCAGAAGCTTGTTCTTCTGGGCTTTAGTTCACAATGAGATTCTTGCTGTCTTGTTTGACCTATGTTCACGTCTGTCCTGCCGTTCTTCGCTTGAGCACACTCTGTGTTGGCTGTTCACTGTGCTCTGTTCCCCTTGACTGCAGCACATCGTGTGGATCGTCACACCTACCTTCTTCCTCTCCATTCCTTCCTGATAGACTCTGCAAGGCTTTACACCTTTAACCTGGACAACACCTTTTATTGGTTTTTGCATTTTGCGGTTTGGGAGCGTGCATTTCAAACTTGTTCTCTTTTGAAACTGTTGTTATCACTTGGACCCTCATTCTATTAGGAACTCCTTTGGAGCCCTTGAGGGGAATGTCCTCTTCCTGTCTTAAAAGGTTATTGATACACTTAATTTTTTTGTGCAAATCTGGACTCCTTCTGTGCATCCTTTACTCCCTGCTGTTCCTCCTTGTCTCAGCTATGGCCCATCCTTGGTTAGTAATCAAATAACATAATTTACTAACATGTACATGGAGTACTGTCACTTGTTAAGCCAGGGTCACCATTTGTTTTGTTGCTTCGTTTAAATCTCATGGGGAAGTGGTTTTGACTGGTTTTCCTCCCCATCATTTCTGTGCCTCTGTGAAGTGGAAATAGTCTGCTCTTATTTGCGACCATCTAATGTCACTGGAAGAGGCCCCTGAGCGTCAGTTTTAGGCACAATGCATATGCACTGACAGGTGCAGAGAAAAGAAGGCCGTCTAGTGAACGGCACAGTGAGAGAGCAGACAGACAAGCAACAGAGAAAAAGGATGATGTTAAAAGGAAGGTTACTGCTTTATAATGAAATGAAATGAAATATTGTATGTATATCATGCTCGCACACAAGTGTTTCATGAAAATTGCTTCTGAACCCACAACGTGACAGCAGTAGGTGCCATAGTGCCACATATGTCATTTGGACCCGTTTGACTCTAAAAGAAACACTAGCTGAAGTCTTAGCAATTCAGACAAATGCTACACTCAAAAAGATGCCCAATAACTTGAACTTTTGAAGACTTCCGCTCAGTAGAGGTACCTCAGACCATAAGCAACATCTAAGTCTCAGATGAAAATGTTGTCACTAATGCACCATTCTCGACAAAATAGCCCCTGAAGAAAATCCTGCCATCAAGGTAGGGGATTTACATGTAGGGCAGAGGTGGAAAGCTATTACATAGTTAAACAAGTGTCGATAAGGCTAGACAATATTGATAAGAACTTCTTGTTTTTCAATACATATCAGTATTGCTCCTTAGGGATAGCAAACAACTAATTTGTAGGTTCATTTATTTTGTCACCTGGGATTGAATTATAATATGTATTTATCGATCATTGAGCTGCACATTACAGGTCTGGGTACCACATGTTTGTGATGTATAGTGTATGTTAAGGTTTTGTATTAGTCGCATCAATTTCAGTTATTAAAGGTGTTTTTTAAGAAATAAAATAGGGGTCAAAGTAATAACCGCAACTTAGTGTCTTAGGGTGTATTTGTTTCCCCAAAACACAGCATTATAAAAGGTGGTAGGCTGTCCACACAAGGATCATTAGATGGTGTTGAGCAGAGAAAAGAAGCCCAGCCCAGAGAGTCTCTGCAAGATGCTTGGCCGGTTGTGGAAAATCAGGGGGGGGGCACCTTTGGGCCATCAGTCCTGGAGTCATAGCCTTACAGCCCAGAACTCCTATGTAGCAGTCAGTAGGCACAACATGTATACATCCAGGACAAGAAGCAGATGCACAACATCTGTACATGAAAGATGCAGCATCCAAGAAAGAAGTTCGGCCGGGACACTTAAAACCCAAAAGAATGTGAATCTTTTTAAGCACCACCAAGGCAGAGTGGACACTAAAGGAGAGAGGGAAGGACCGAATAACTAAAGTCTAACCAGAAATATTGAAATGTATTTTGTTGGTGAAACTTCCCCAATGCTTTCCAGCCATAAATAATCCCTTAGTCGTGTTTTCTTTAATAAAAATTCTTGAAACATCATCCCTGGCTTCAAGGTGTCCGAAACCTGCTGAACCTCAAACTTGCAGCTGCTCCAGGATACTCTGAAGATTACAAAAGGTTCAGGACTTCTGCATTGATCCCTTTCTTCGTCATGGTTGGCTCGCATGCTTTATTGATTAGTTTACTGAGCTCCACTGTCCTTTTTTGTCAGTCACATTGTAGGATCAGAGTTTGTATGTTTATTGAGTTGCAGTCCCAATGTACATGCTATATATTTGTACTTTCCTGGAATAAAAACGGTGAACCTATTCTGGGCCTCAAATCCCACCACAGTAGCACAACCCAGCTGGTGACAATCTTTGGAGGAGGCTACCAAACTTGTCGGGTGATCCATGAACTTCTTTGAGACCCTGGTTCCTAACAAAGGCTGAATAAATGCACAGGTTTTTACTCCGACATGCAGATTGAACAATGAACCTCAGAGTAGAAACATTAATCTACTGACATTTTATTAACAAACTAGTATAGTTCAGAAGCAGTGACAGAAACAAAATACAAATTTAAAAATACCTTTCCAGAAACAAAGGTTTTAGCTTAAACGCACACTATTCCTACAGTACCATCAATAACACTATGTGGTAAATCAGAGATAGGAGACAGACGCGAGGACTTGTTTTCCAAAAAAGAAAATGGTTTTATTAAAGAAAAGATCTTGTCTGTCCGTACTACTAAAATGCAGTCCATACTCTTTAAAGAAAAATTAAACAAGTGCTTGTCAGGATGTCTCAAAAATGGCCTGATCCCCTACCCACAGGGAGTTCTCAATATTCTCTTTCAGGTCTTATGCCTGTGGCAATAATTCAAATGTCTTTGTCTTGGTACTCACTGAAGGTCGGTCCGGGCCCCCACTCAAACATTCCCTTTCTCTCGGACAATCCACCTGGCTGGCAGTTGGCACAGTTCAAGTTCAAAGATTGTCCAATTTGACTGGGTCGGTACTCTTCGTTGTGGGACAAAGTCTTTCAAAACCACCCAGGGTAGTTTCTACTTTAGCCCGACTTGGGCTGTCTGGCTCTTCAGCCCTTCTCCACTTGTCAGGTTTCTCGCCCCCTTCCTGGGGTTTCTTATGCCTCCGTACCTGCGTGGGCACCCTTGTGGGGTTTCTTGTTGCTCACCCCGGCGTGGGCTATGTGGGGGTCTCACCGCCCTCCTTCTCTGCATACCTGCTCTCCGGTGGCAGTGGTAGTTGGGTTAGACAGTCAATCCAGCCAGCGTGCTTCTGCACCTTTGGCTTTGTTCCGGTCCTAGTTGCCTCTAGTGTTGGTTTTTCACCCCTCTGATCGACTATCTCTGCGTCAGTTGAGCTCGATGCTGGCACACTCTTTCTGGCGTAGCTTGGCTTCTGTTCTCCATGGTGGTTCCAAGCACCTCAGGCTCGCTGCCTTCCTGGACTCTGCAGCATTCCAAAGGCTTCTCTGCCCACTAAGATGTCTGTGTGGTCCTGCCTCCAGGTAACTCCTGCAAGGGAGACATTCCCTCTGCTCTGCGGCCTCCCAGATAGACTTCCCGCGCCATCTGGTGGGTGCTTCTCTCCCTTGGTCGGGCACTAAGATTTTTATCAACGGTGTTACAAGTCTGGGCAGCTTTGTACAAAAGAAAAGGCAGGGACTGATGGGTCACTGAGTTCAGCAGACAAGCAAGGGCCTGATGAGCAGGCAAGCAGTGAGGGAGCAAAGAACATTGGCCTGCTGCAAGCCAAAAGTAAGCAGAAATTCCAGGCAACTGTCATAGGACCCAAAATGCCTGCATTCTCACTGGAGTGGATAGTGACGATTCACAGGATCTTGTCACTTCTCCCCAGTGGGGAGCTCTTCCCTGTGAGGCTAGGGAGGTGAGGCTGCTAACCAATAGTGCCCCCTAGAGGGGTGGTGGAAAGCAGGACCTCACACGGAGAGACTCTCCTCAGGGAGATAAGGGCTCCTGTTCTGTGAAGGGACTCCCTAACTCTCTTGCCCTTGCATCCATAAAAACCCTAAAGTCTGCAGAGTGTGCAACTGAAAGTACTACAGCGTGTTACTGTAGTATTCCCTCCCTTCCTTGAGACTTGACACCACTGAGACGAAGAAGAATAAGAATGACGATATACCTTTTTCTAAAAGTACTGGGAAGAGGTGGCCATGTCGAAGCACGAAGCTCATGGAAACAAAAAATACGATACTGCACTAGGGTGGGACCAGTTAGGAGGGATCAAAACAGAGGAAGGATTGAAAGAAAGAGAGAAGCCGGCAAGTAGCCAGCAAAGCCCGGGAAGTTCAAACCTCGGAACCGGTCATCTGTACAGAGAAGCTGGTCCTCGGAAGAGACGACACAAAAGAGTGGAAGATGCAGAGAAGTCCCATGAGCCGGCAGAGAGCTGACTAACTGCATTACTGGGGAAATCGAGGTGGTGGCGTGACCTCTGTGAGGTGGACCGTTTGGTTCGAAAATGACGCCAGGACCGCCAGCCCCATGCCTTTGCGGAGCCACATAGGTGAACCAGAAAGAAGCATTGAGCGAACAGCAAACTGCCCATGATCCAGGGAAGAACCCAACACAAACAAGGTAACAGGAACTGCAGGAGAGCCGGGTGGGATCCGGGGAGACCAAAGAGTCAAGAAAGCAACAGGAGTAATCTCCCTCATCACAATGGTGATACCCTGTGAATCAAGAGTCAGGAAATTCTTGGGAGTAATCTCCCTCATCACAATAATGAGATCCAAAGGTCTGAAAATAAAGAGTGCATTGGGAGGAATCTCAAAAGTCACAGTGATAATCAAAGTAAGAGTAAAGAGGATTCTAGACAACAAGAGCTATCTGGAGGTAATCTTTATAACATCCTACAATAGGGAAGAATTGCTAGAACTGTAAAGCAAACTTTCAGAAGCCCTTGTGAAGAAGCAAAGAGACTTTTGGAGGACTATTGTTAAAGAATATCCCAAGGAAGACTTCAAGACAGAGGTGGGTTAGGAGAAGAAAGCCATTCTCCTGGTGCCATTTTCATTTGGATGCGGATTCCTTTTGTAGGGCTAGAGTAGGTTTTTGGACAGAGGACAGACTTTTTCATTTGGACAAACATCCCGAATCTGAGTTGATATTTGTTTAGGCAGGAATAACCCTTTAGATATAGGGAGAGGTAGGACCTTTTATTTCAAATAAAACTTGTTGAAACATGCCACCCCTTTGTCCGACTCCTTACTCCACCACGCCACGCCACGCCACATGATGCCCCCAACCTTTACAAAAGGGTGCTAAATTAGTATGGTCCAATCGCCATTTCTGGAGTACGTTAGGAATGCTGTATTCTGAAACGTTAGACTATGGGTCCCTCTAACTGTAGGAATGTACACATCGTTCTTACCATAGTCATAATGGTTTTTGGAGCGCTCAGAGTGCAGTTGGCAGCCGCAGAGACAGCCCTTGGATCACTGAGGACACGTTTCCCCAGTGACCATTTGAGGTGAAACACTGGTTTCTTCAAAATCACTCCTGCAACACATCACAGAGTGCTCAGAGTTCAGTTGACCGCAGTTAGCAGCGGAAGCAGGGCTGAGAGGTAAGCCAAGTGGACAAATTTGACATTGGAGGTGAAAGAACTGCATAACAGCTAGAACATTTGCTAAACTTTGTTTTGCAGGTAAATGTGCGAGTACCTCAACTCCGAGAGCCACACAGTCTGTGTACACAGCCCAGAATACCTGCCTTACATCTAGAATGCGGCTCAGATCCCAATTCCTAATGGTCTATTTTGGGCAAAACATGTAAATCCAACCCTGCACATAAAACCTGGTCGGGCCTTCCCAAGCCAACAAAGCAAGCCCTTATACAATCTTCAGAAAAACTACTTTTGGCAAGTGGCAGTGTGTCAGCGAAAATGGCTACTAAATGGTGGAAAAAAATAATGTATTGCTTTATTAGCAGAGACCCAAGTGGCTCAGATCATGTATTCGCTACAGAGGAGTGGGCGCTATAGGGCCAACCAAGATGGCGGCTCCCCTGTGACCTGTGAACTCTCGGCAACCTCCCACATGAATCTTGTTTAATCACCGCAATCCTGGTGTGTAAACCACTGATACGCAGGAATAACACTAACTGAGCTCGGCTCATCACCCTGCCGAAAAATCGGAGTGAAACAGACTTGTCGTCCCCGTGATAATTGCGCCGTGGCGTGGGCCGCATGATCCTAATCGGCGCAGGCCCCTGGTGAGACGAGCCGCCCAGCAGAGTACCCCCGTGAGCGTGAGAGAGGAGTCGTGAACAGAACATCAAGGCCCCCCTAAGCCCAACGGCCCGCGTGGACTTCAAGCGGCGCCGTGCCCCCCGCCCGTGCCCAGCTGCCCACTGCCTGATATCCTGACTGCCGGGAAGCGACGCGGGGGCGGCAGTGACACCTCTGCAACCCAGCGTAGCACCCGTGTGGACCTCACCCATTGTTGGCACAAAAGCGGTGTCGGAGCGGACACCGACAGGTGAGACGCGGGCGGCGCGGCAACACATAGGGGGGAAAGTCAAAGTCAACGGCGCATTTTACCCAAACGGAGCAGGGGAGGAAAAGAGCGGGCACACGGCAGGGGCCCCTGCACACGGAAGCATTCCCGACTAGGGAACATGAACGCAGCGCCACAAAGACGCTTCGGACAACACAGCCCAGGCCCCCCCTGGTGTGCGGCACAGCGGAGTAATCCTACTTGAATAACACCAGGCTACAGCAGACCCCTGCTCGGGAAAAGAATGCTCCCAGACAGAACAGACCGCATAAGAAAGGAGCTAAAAAGAAGTCTAACGCTTCCACTCCCCCACCTGTAACCCACCCGGCCCGACTGCACTGGGTCACCTCAGCCACGCGCAAGCCCGGAACGGACGTCTGGCAGAAGCCCCTGCACCCAGAGGAACTCCCAGCTTAGCAACACAATCGCAGCGACACAAGACACATCGTGCACCACAGCTCAGGTCCCCCCTGGCGTGTCGGGCAGTGGAGAAAGCCTGCTTGGATATCACCAAGCTGCAGTGGAACCCCGCTTGGGGGAAAATACATTCAAGGAAACAAAAGGGAGTCTAACACTCCCACTTCCCCACCTGAAACCCACCCGGCCCAACTCCATTGTGGCATCTCAACCGCGCACAAGCCCACAACAGTCAAGTTGGTACTCCACAGAACGGACGCAGAGGTCAGATTCATTTGCAAGCGGTGATTCAAGCATTGCCACTTGGCCCACGCACGCGGATTAAAACACAAGCTGGAAATCCCAACCTTGCTTCCAGCAGCACGAGACAAACGTTGAAGCAGAGGTTAACCCCCCATCCAGGCCAACATGGGGAAAACTGACAAATCCCAGAGAAAGCTCAGCTTCGACGCGGGCCCCACGTCCAAGACGCCCAGGTCAGAAAGCCGCCCAAAATCCCCAGCTCACCTCGCGGAGGTAGAACACCCGCAACAACCAGACATCCGTGAAATCCTAATGGACCTAAAAGCAGGGATAGGAAACCTAGACAGCAAGATCGACTCATTGTCGTCCAAGGTTGACCTTCTGCAACATCGCCTTGATAAACATAGCGACAGGCTAGACTCTATAGAACAAATGGTCTCTGACCTGGACGACGGCGCGTCAACATTCTCCATATAAGTCTCCACGCTAGAGGGCCAAATGAAAACTGTTTTGGCTAAAAACGAGGACTTAGAAGGCCGATCCAGACGCAACAACATAAGGATAGTCTGTGTTAGAGAACAACAGCTTCAAAATAAAATGGAGGAGCACATCGAGAAATTATGCACTGAGCTGTTCGGCCCCGCAGTACTATAACTACTTTTTGTGGTAGAAATAGCCCACAGGATCCCCGCCAACAGACCTATCCTGGGAACACCTCCCCGCCCAATCATAGCCAAGCTCTTAAGATATAAGGACAGGGACACGATTCTGAGAATGGCAAGAGAGAAAGGCAAACTCCACTATGACAGGGACGACATTCAGTGTTATCCCAATTTTTCTCCATCAGTCCAAGCCCAAAGAAGGTCCTTCACCCACGTCATACACAGACTATGCGACAACCAAATCACCTATTCAATGCTTTTCCCAGCGAAACTGCCCATTCAACATGGAGGGAACACTAATTTCTTCAACTCGCCCGAGGAAGCCACGCTGTTCCTGGACAGAAAAGGATGCAAACCTGCAAGCCAAAGAGCCGGCCCATCAAGAAGAGACAGGGCGGAAAGAATCCCGCCTTGACGAGCACCCGTAGCACCTGCCCCAATTCACACTGAAACACACCATCAGGACAACTCTTGCAACTGGGAGGCAGAGGGCCTAAATCTTGGAAGGTCACCTGCGCCCCGTGCCCAGCACGTTCTCTGTTCCAGTTGGGGGGGTTCCAAACGGACAAGTTGGGGGTTGTCCGTGTAAGGAAATTTGTTTTACTGTTGTTGTTCGTGGTAAGCGCCATGGGGTGAGGGCACTCCTGGGGCAGGGGATCGTGGGAGGAGAGGAGGTGGTATTCGTCAACTCTTATGCCCCGAACAAAGACAGAGCAAACAATCTCGACTGGGTGATGGCATGTCTAGCACAAGTACGCAACGCAACCATAATCTGGGGAGGCGACCAGAATACACACCTCGACCCACAGAAAGACAAATCACAGCCAACAACCACACACCCATCAAGGGCCAGCTTGCAAGTCCAGGAGATCTGCAAAGCATTCGACCTAATGGACGTATGGAGGCATCAAAACTGGGAAAACAGTGAATATACCTACCACTCAAGTCGCCACAACACAAGCTCACACATTGACTACTTGTTGGTCTCATCACACAGTAATTGGCAATGGGGCCATTGTCAAATACTTCCCAAAACCTTCTCAGACCATGCCACCGTAACACTTGAGTGCAACCTACCAGATATCAGGCTAAGGCCACCCCACTGGCGCTTTAAACCCAGAGCACTCGCGGACCAAATATTCGCCACAGAACTATGCGAGGAAATCGGTACCTTCCTCGAAATCAACACAGTCAGTTCCGCAGGAGTGTTATGGGAGTCAGTTAAATGCTATATAAGGGGCGTCTGTCTGGCTAAAGAAAATGGAATCCTAAAATTAATCCGGCGCAAACTCAATACCAGCAAAACTCGCCTGAAAAGCCTTGAAAATCAGCAAACCATCTCAAACGCAAATCATATCCAGGTAGAGTTGAAAGAAGAACTTCTTAACTTCAGAAACATTGCGGAACGTGAAATAAAATTCCTGGGTCACAATCACAGAATCAGGCAATACGGAGAGGGCCAGAAACCTGGTGCCCTCCTGGCACGACTCATTGCCGCAGACAGGAAACCAACGAGAGTGGAAAGCATCCGGTCACCGCAAGGAATCATGGTTCATAAGGAAGAAGACATAGTCAAGGTGTTCAGAGCATTCTATCAAGGGCTATACAGCGCCGATCACCCACCAGAAACAGAGACAATCCACAATTATCTCAACGACACTGTACTGGGTGGAGAGGGAACTCCGTGAACCACTGAATGACCCTATTTCACTTGAAGAGATCCAAGAAGCAATAAAAAGTCTACCTTTATCCAAAGCCCCCGGACCCGATGGGTTAATTGGCGAATTCTATAAATTCTTTGCCCCAACCATAGCACCCCCCCTTCTCCTGAAGGTCTTCGAAGAAGCGCTGGAATCCGGCATCCTCCCACAAACGCTAAGGGAAGCCAATGTAATCCTCTTGCACAAGACGGACAAACCCCCCGAAGAGTGTAAATCCTACCGCCCAATATCACTAATTAACCTGGATAACAAAATCCTGGCAAAAATTCTTGAGAAGAGACTACTCCCACTAATGCCCGCATTGGTACTCGCAGACCAGACAGGCTTTGTGACTGGTCGCAACACAACTTTTGGGATACGTAGAATGTTCGGAGTACTGGCAGCACTAGACCCCGAGCAACAGGCAGTAGCGGTGCTGTTGGACGCCGAAAAGGCGTTCAACTCGGTTGAGTGGCCCTTCCTGTTTGCAGTACTGCAGCAACTTGGCCTCGGTAAACAGTACATCAAACTAGTCTCGCTCCTCTATAATCAACCCAAATCAGCAATCACCTTAGGGTCGACACGCTCAGCACACATAAAACTCCAACGTGGAACCAGACAGGGATGCCCACTATCCGCCATGATTTTCACGCTAGTGATGGAGCCCCTAGAGCTCAAAACCGGTCCCCATAGATTACTAATATCCCTCTACGCCGACAACATAGTCCTGTACATGCTGTCACGCAGCTTTCTGGGGAGTTTGAGAAGCCTAGTCCTAGACCTAATCTGGGCGGGCAAACCGGCAAGGGTGGCATACACATCCCTCATACTACCCGTGGCCAGGGGTGGACTAGCACTCCCTGATCTGGAACGTTACTATTGGGCAGCCCAAGCCCAGTTTCTCAGCCACTGGTACGCGACCCAGTTCATAAGACCACATGTACAGGTCGAACGGGCACTGGTTCGCCCAACCTACTTAGAGCTGTGATCTGCAGTAATCTAGCAGTACCACACACAACACTGAACATAATGCAATCCACATACTCGATATGGCGGAAGATGGCCCAGAAGTATATGATACAGTTCAGATACTCACCTCTACTCCCTGTTAAATTCATCCCAGGAGTTTCACTCACCGCTGAAAAGGTGTTCCTAAAGTGGGCAGACAAATGCAACGTAAGTACGTTGGGCGACCTCTTCGTCCAAGAAACCTTTATAACACCCCAATAAGCAAAGGAGAAAGGTAGCACCACCTCTCTAGATGTATTCATCTATTTCAGAGTTCGTTACACCCTGCAAGACCTCAAGCCCTCGTTCCCACAGCTTCTGCACGGCGTCATTCGGGCACAAGGGGAGGCGAAATTAGTTTCATCTATCTACAGAACACGTCACACTGACACACTACAAACAAATTCCAAAAAAAAGAAAGGTGGGAAAAATTGCTACAAACGCTCTGTCAAGACTCTAGGTGTTCACATTGATGCAAATCTATCGATGAACAAACAAGTCAGCGCCATAGCCTCTGCATCAGCGTTCAGCACCAAACTCATCAATGCCATTAAACCCTACTTATCAACCCCCAACCGCTTGGCCATAGCTAGAGCAACTATAGGAGCCAAACTCGATTATTGCAACGCCCTTCTAGCTGGCACCTCCGCCAAAAACATGCACAGACTGCAAACCACACAAAACAATGCCCTCAGAGCCGCCATGAGCATCCCTAGAAGAGACCATATATCCCACGCCAGACGTGAAGCACGGTGGCTCCAGGTCAGAGACCGCATTACTCTGAAAATCGTCACCATCACTCACAGGTGCATCAACAAAACCACTCCAGCATACCTATCTGAAGCAATATCAAGGACCACATCCACTCGCCCCACCAACCAGCTACACATAGCACGCATAAAGGGAGCCACAGCGGGAGGTCTAAGCTTTTCCTATATTGCACCGAAACTCTGGAACTCACTCCCTGCCACCCTTAGAGCTGAAACTTCCATCTCGGTCTTCTGCAACAACCTCAAGGCGTCTCTCCTCAACTAGCAAGTGGAGGACTGGCTCCTCTACTTCTGCCATGTATATTGTAATATAACACAAATGTAATATAACTGTATTGTAACCTGAATATATACTGCTAATGACTATGTAACTTTATTGCAACCTGTATATATATTGCTAATGACCATGTAACTAAGTAACTAACTAAGCTTTGTACTGTAACAAGTGCCACAATGTCCTCGGGCTGTTGTGTGCGATATAAATACGAATAAAACAAAACAAAAAAACAGATGAAGATTGGGACTATATACTACAACAGACAAGAAAAGAAGCACTTAATTCACGTTTCAAACAAATCCACTTCAATTTCCTACACCAAACATACTATACCCCTAAAAAAAGGAACAGGCATCATCCAAAATCAAATTCGTCATGTGACAGATGCGGTGCACCTGGCGCCGACTTCCTGCATCTCGCATGGAGCTGCCCAGCAGTGGCCAAATTCTGGACTGACGTGCTCTGTGAAACCGAAGCAATAATAGGCGAGGAGATGGGACACACTCCAGTTATGGCACTCCTAGGGTTGACGAAAGCTCTGCCACCTCCCTCAAGAAAACTAGCAAACGTACTACTGGTACTAGCACGTAGAAGAATAGCCATGAATTGGGGACGGGGCCCAACTCCCACACTGACAAATTGGCGGAAAGATATTCTCTACTGCCAAGAAACAGAAACGGAATTCATAAGAACACTGCCCCTACGTGCGCGGCCCCCGGACATATGGGGCCCCTACTTATCGTACCTCCTCTCCAGTGCCGTTTCCCCTGCTGCATCGACTGAGTCTCCACAAGATAGTTCCCCGGAGAACTAAGACTCTACTAAAGATCGGTGCATAGTGGGACCGTTTAACTGAAACAAACTTGACGGGAGACAGGAGGTTTGGGGGCGTGGCAGGAGGGGGGAGGTGGGGTGGGAACAATGGCGCTAGTTGTGCAGCCCGCTGTTTGGGCTTGTTTTGTATGCATGTAAAACCAAAACCCAAAAATAAAGTTTAAAAAAAAAATGTATTAGCTACAGAGGGAACTAGTCCTTTGGAATTACCAGTAGAAACTATACCCATTATATCCACCAATTAAATTAATTAGTGACTATTGGTGAATCAACAGAGGGGCAGGAGGACTCTTGGGGAGGGTCCAACAAAAGGTTTTGAAGCACAACCTATCGTTGTGGATCAATCCTCAGTTTCCATGATTGATTTGTCCCGTTTGTCCTCCCCTTTATTTGCCTCTCAATCTTTGAGCTGTGCTAGGGACCCCAAGAGAAATCACCAACCTCGGTCCCACGTACATATCCGCACTCAATATGGTATTAACCTCAATGATGGATAACTACGACAACATAGGAACAGAGTTAAAAACAACATGCGATGCTTCTTAATACTATCAACCAACGTCTTGACTCTTGGATCCCCCAACTGGCCACTGATCTTCTGGTGGAAACATTAAATGATTCTCTTAACATATTTAAAAACACAATCATTAGGAGCAGCAGACTTTCTCAATGCTAACTGAAGAGAGAAAGGAGAAAGAGAATCCTAGCCCTTGCCAGACTATTAAGGTTATCTCTACGTGAGAGAATGGCTAGGTCCCAAAGCCCTAAAGATCACGCAAAAAAAATAAATAAACATGAAATACAAACATGAGATCCTCTCAAAAATCGAAGGTCACTGAATCTGCATGAACAGAAAAACAAGGCTACCTCCAGTAAAGGAATTATTCAGATGAAAATCACTGACTGCAGTAAGGCTAAAAAGAAAAAGAAAAAAAACAACTAAAGAAACCCCCAAAAAGCCATCAGGCAATCTGGAAAGTGTGGCCCCGGTGTGCTACGCGAAGGAGGTAGGCACTGTGGTTTACCTGAAGAAAGACTCGGATCAGAAGACATACTTTTACTATTGGAATTTTATTTAACTTAAAGAAAACGCCTCACTGACCCGATTGTTAATAGGGACATTCCCCATCTAACAAACTAAAACGAAGCGTGCTCACCAATATTAGTCAAAATAATAAAGCTTGTCTTCTGTCCAAATGCCAACTTCTAAACTGCCCCTACCACTTAGAAAAACCACTTCAAAGGGAAAGAGGGCAATAAGGGTTGCCCATAGTGTTCTTTACTCTGCCATCGCATCTCTCAGTATTTCCAGGAATCTCGCACAGTTTCAGTTCTCAGTTTTAGTCAATAAGATACAGGTCTCCCAATGTTATCAATTTGTGTCCATCTTGTCAGAGTGCCAAACAAAGAAAAAGGTTTTCCTCAAGTATAACACATACTCAAGTTCCAAAAAAAGTAAATTCTCTCAAGGATCAGATGCAGGGATATTTATTTTGTTAACCCTCCTCCACCAACCTTGTGGGTCTCTTCCCACGAGTTTCCAGTTTGTTTGTTTCTGGATTGCCCTTCGATGATTCCTTACCTTGCTTCATAAGGCCCTCCTGGCTCCCTCGGTTCTCTTGTTCCCACTTTATTTGTAAGGGTATGCGCATTGCCTCTAAGTACATCTTTCTCTTGGATTTTGAGTGTGGCTTTAAACCATTTGGCTGATTCCAAGGCTCGGGGTTTCAGGACTCCCGTAACCACTCTTATTAATTATGGATGTCCCCCTCTCTGGACCTGGTAGCCCCTCATTGGCATCTATTCTCTTTGTTCATCCTCCTGTTCCTATGGTCCGGTCTCTGTGCCTCCCCTCTACTGTGAGCAACCCACATACCTTCTCTAGCGAAGTGCCTTTGACCCGGTGATGCTGTCAGTCTCTCCACCTCCTGGATGTTCTCTCCTGGATGCAAGCGTAATGTTTTTCCGGTTGCCGCTACGTTGCACTCTCTCTCCGGTTTCGTGTTGTGGGACGTGGTTGCCTTAGATATACGATTGAGTGTTACCCAGAAAAATGTCATTATCTGAAACCAATAACTTCAGACAGATGGGTTACGATATAGCCACCCAGTTTGAGAGCAAATTTATATAAGAAATAGCATCCTTTTGTTGGAAGTTAAATTATCGATTTTCCAATAGACAACCTCAAAATACCTTGCAATAACAATGCACAAAGCATGAACATCGGAAGGTCCATGAAAACAAAACTTTCCCCTCTGGGGATCACTCCTTGATTGATCCTGGCTAGCGGCGACACTTACTAGAAATCCAGGTCATCTACGGGCTGTTAAATAGCATCTTTAGTGATGGTCAGGGTAAGGGTATTGAAGGAGGAAGCTGGCACAAAGGTGGCATGGCTTTGGTTATAGGCTTCTTTATATAAGAAAAAGGTCCTCACTATCGTTAACTTCTAAGAGGGGTTTCCCTGCCTCGAACTAAAAACTAAAGGAATTGTCAGAATGTCCGTCAAATGAAAGTTCCACCATCTGGTGTCAAATCCTACTCTAACCCTCACACTATAACTGAAAGATAAACAGAAGGTTCCTTCTTCAAGGAGAATTACTCCCTTCTCCTACCTCTTTGATAATGTCCAAAAGAATGTTCTCTCACAACAAAATACCAGGGGGAATGACTCCCTTCCCCTGGCTTGTGGGTGTCACGTCAAGGATAATGGCGCCCTTCTCCTGGTGTCACCAGCTCAACTCTCAGTTCAGGATCAAGAGAATGCCTCCCTTCTCTTGATATGGCTTGGCAAATTCTCCACAAAGCCAGGGGGAAGGACTCCCTTCCCCCGGCAGTCTTTATCAAGGGTCCTTATTTGGTACTAGGAGAATGTCTCCCTTCTCCTGGTATTGCTTTGCATCTCAGGTACACCTAGCATCTCTTCAATGTATTCAAAAGAGATTCAGTGTTCTCACCAGTTCTCCTGGTGTTAGGAAGTTGTCTCCTGTGTCTTTGAAACTTGAACAAGGTGTAATGACTCCCTCTCCCTGGTTTATAGTACTCAGATGGTAAACAGTCACAAAAGTTTTGGGGTTTTATCTTGCCACTCTTTCCTGGTATCCGCAAGGTCCCAGGTACTTTTCTGCGTTCCAGTGGACTTCGCTCTGCCACTGTGAAGAGGAAACACTCTTCTGATGCATTCTTTACTTGGCTTTAGATCAGTGGTCTTTGTACTGCCACTGCGATGAGGAATCACTACTCGGATGCACAAACACTCTTTACTTGGGTCAGTGGACATGTGACTGCCACTATGACGAGGAAGCTCTCATCAGATGCACACCTTAATCCCAGAATAAAGTATAGACCTCCTCTGTTCTGTCCCAATCATCCCTTGGTCCCTACTGGTCTGACTGTGCTTCGTTATACCTCTGGGCGGTCTTGTGTACTCCTCTGGTTCTTCCTTGGACGGGTGTCAGTCTCTCCCACAGAGAAATGACGTCATTTCATGATTCATAACATAAGCCACTTGGGGTCCTATCTTGGAACACAAGAGGATATCGTCATAGTATAACTAATATTCAGCTCTTTACAATTTTGAGGCAATACCCAATTAATATTTTACAGGAAACATGGTTAACGGTTCAGAGCGATTTGGACGGTCACTACATTAACCAACAATTGGCAACGCAAGGTGTACAAGGACACCCTTCAGCGGGTCTTACTCTTTGGGATGGTTCCTGATCAATTCTGATTCCAGCATCTATGGCCTTATTGTAGAGAAATCTGTTAAAAAAACCTCCTGACCATAAGTATCTATTGCAATCTGTCAAAAAGTCATATTGTTTATTTTCTTAATGAATTGTCGAAAGTTCTGGAAGACTGGTTTTGGGAATTTGAGGGGGGTTTTGGTCTATAAGCGGGGGATTCTAACACACAATGGCTTACTATTGATGAGGCAAATGAAGAGGCTACAATACTGCATGCAGCTAGCTCTAATGAAAAAGTTTAATTATGGTCCGTTTTATTTCAGAAATTGCATTTGTACAGTCTAAATGGGTGATGTTGAAAGTTGAGATACATGGCATGGTTCTTACTGATCGCATATTGACTATATGTTTGTAAATAAGGATCTATTCTCTAGGTGTGAAAACATTTATATTATGGATACTGAGCACAGTGATCACAGTACGCTCTCAGCTTATTTTTTCTCCCCTAAACAATTCCCAAGAAAGGCGGTACAACAAACGCGATAGTCAATATGGCAGGTAATAGAATCTCTTGGAATTACAGGAATACAATAATATTAAATAATTTAGTTTTAGAGGCCTTCTATGAAGTGGAGGTCTCATCAAGAAACTAACATATCCTCTAATATTCAACCTATTCTACAAAACATGGCTTGCAGCGGTACGAACTACGTGTAATAAACACCATAAAAAGATAGGGGGAGAGCGCTTAGAAACATTACAAGGAGCCAAGACACCCTGATAATGTTTCTTTCTGGTGGATGTCCCTCCCACAGATTCCTCATCTTAGATGTATTTGCATCCTGCTTATCAGTCTCTGAGGGTGCTTTGGGGCATCAAGTTGATGTCTCTCGACGGTTACCATTCCCGCGTCCGGACGTGACGTCGATCGCATAAATAGCATTCACATGCACTGCACCTGTTGCCTCTGTTCCTAGTTTTTCCCCTGTTTCTGCTCAGCCGTCTTCAGGAATGGATAACCTACATGGGTGTCGAATGAGACAAGTAATACAAATATTTACCCACAGTCAGAGGGGTAGGCTGGGGGGACTATGAGGAATCTGTGGGAGGAAGAACAGCCATCAGGAAGACCATAGCCAGGGGTAATTTGCGTTTCTAATAGATTCTGTCCTCCCACGTATTCCGCATCTTAGACTCCTACCTCCATCTACAAAACTGCTATGGGAGGACTAGTTTTTTGGTACAATTTTGATTAACACGTCATTTTGTGAAGAACCGCTCTTCCAAAGCAAGCGTGTTGCCCCAACACTGTGTCTAAGCAGTAATGCTTTGAGAAAGTATGGAGTGAGGACCTGCAGTGGTACACCTCTTTGGAGAGTCGTAGTGGTGGAATGTGCTTTTAGATTTTCAGGGACATCTTTTCATCAATGGAGTAGCACTCCGAAATGCACAGGATGATCCAAGGTGATCAAATATGTTTGGTCACGGCCTGCCCTAACCTGCGGCCAGTAGCACCAAAAAAATCAGTGGTCTTCAAACTTTGTTGGCCTGGGACCCCTCTGAGAAAATTGCGGGCAGGCAGGTACCCCCCTAAAATGCAAAATGGATAGTAAGTCCGAATGGCCATGAACTATTGTGCGCTGTCAACGCACCCTACCCATAGTATAGTACCTGGGCTCCCACACCTCCTCCCATCACAATCTCTGAGCTCCCTCATCCCACTCACAGGCCAGTTCCTGGGCTCTACCCACCCCATCATAGACCCTGGGCTCTCCCCACTCTGCTCCCACCAATATCCCTGGGCCAGTGGTGGCTGGTGAATTCTTTAAGTGGAGGGTCATAAATAGTTCTCCCAGTTATGCCATAGCGGCTGAGCGTAGCGAGGGAACCCGCACCAATCAAGTCGGGTTCCGGAGGGTTCTCCCCCGGGAAAGGTTTTAAAGTAATAGGTTAGAAAGTAGCATTTTGGCGCATACTTTAAAATACAAAATTGGGTAAAAATCCAAACAGTTTGCAATTGACGCTGGGAGGCCCAGGGGGCAGGCATGGTATTTTTTACTGGATATCCAGGACTGCCCATGTGGGCGGGACAAAGACTGATCTGCAAATGGATATTTTCCATCTGTGAAAGGTACAGAGAGCTAAAGTGTGGCTGCGGACTCTTGAGTGGGTACCTTCCCAAATAACAGGTAATTTAGCCTGTCCGTTCTCGCAGAGGGGCGCCTATGACTACATTTTGATTGTATCTAGAATAGATGTCCAGTATGAAAATACCATCCCTGTCCCCTGGCCTCCCCCGGGTCTCAGAAGGAGAGCTGATTATGGCAGGTGGGTAAGGGGATTGTGCCACAATGGCATTTTTAAAATGCCTTTGTTGTACAACACTCCCGCCCCCGCCCCACCCGCCAAAATCAGCTCCACTGGCCAACACACATTCACACAAGCACCCAGCATACACTCACTACAAGCACAAGAATACACTCATCCATACATGTAAATAAACAAAAAATATATGAACATAGACGTACCTTCTGCCCCAGTCCTGCAGTTTCTGGTCCAGCTCCTGCATCATGAACAGGAATCAGGAAACAAGAGCAGGGCCCGAGTATGGGTGCTGAAACACCCAGTACCAGCCTGCTCTCTCAGTTTGTCAGAGGAGGCCTAGGAGCTCCTCCTCGCACATACAGATATACAGTGCACCTGTAAGCCTTTCCAATAAGCTATGCAAGGCTGGCGAAGCAAAGCGCCCCAATCTTGCATGGCTCATTGAGCATGTGCCGCTGGGGAATTGAACTGTCATGCCCTTTGACAGTTCTGCCAGTCCAGGAGCGTGCCTTCACCTGGAAAAAGCAGCTAAGGGAGCGCTCAGTGTTTCACTGGGCTGGCTCCTCAGCTCCTCCATAATGGGTAAGGGGGCCACTGGTCGACGCCCACTCACCCATTATGGATGACCTGCACCTGCCCAGGACTCCTCCATGTCTACATCCCTTAAAAAAAAGAATTCAGGCTGGAGTACCATACCCCTCCAGCCCCCATAAGGAATGAGGCCACACCCGCGGGGGTGGGGGAGACACGCCCCATAGTTTGAATACCTCTGCAATAAATAGTTTGTCATCTTGTTTGAAATTTGCCATTCTAGAAATGTAGAAGCTAAGAGCCCTTTCCGGGTCAAGTCTGTGTAACCTCCCTTCATCCTTAAAAGGATGAGGAGGTGGATAAAAAGATGGTGGTGTTATCTTGTGTCAGATCAAATTCACACACCATCTTGGGAAGAACCCCAAGAACTACCTTCTCCTTGGAGAATCTAGTCAATAGTGGTTTGCATGACAAGGCTTGTAGCTCACTCACTCAGTGAGCAGACGTGATGGCTACTAAAAAGATGGGTTTTCAAGATGAATAACCTGAGAGGACAAGAATGGAGAGGTTCAAATGATGCTCCCATTAAAGTTAGTACCGGGTTTAAATTCCAGGATGGAACCAGAAAACGGACCAGTGAGAATGCATTTGTCAGTTATTTTAAGAATTTCATAACAATAGGCATCTTGAAGTAAAAGTCTTGTTCTGGCGTGCGTTTAAAAATAGTTAACATTGCCAAATATCCCTTAACAGTAGCCACCGGAACCCCTTAGTGGGCTAAGTGCAGTGAAAAAGAAAGCACTGCAGGTGTAGTGCAAGAGAAAGGATCTAAATCTTTAGCTCTACACAAGTTGCAAACCCTGTTCCAACAGCAGCGGTATAGTACTTTTGTTGCTGGTCTTCTTGCCAAAAGCAACACCTCCATAACGTCTTCTGGGAGGTCCCAATCTTTGTATTTTAGGCTATCAGAAACCAGATGTGAAGGTTCAGTGTTCCAATTCCTGGATTAAGAAGACAGCCTCCATCTTGTGAGAGTAGTTCCACTCTCTGGGGAAGACAGAATAGAGGGCAGATGGACATGTCTAGAAGGTCCGGGTACCACGTCCTCCTGGCCCAATCCGTGGCAATCTGGAACATGGATTTCCCGAACTTCCGCAACCTCCTGATGATATGGGGGATGACAGGGACTGGTGGGAACACATACAGGAGTGGAAATTCCCAGTCTACAGAGCTCCTCTGAGGAAATTCCCCAGAGCTGAGCAAGTCACACATCCTATTCGCAATGGACGTGAACAGATCTACTTGAGGGGTTCCGCAAAGGGTGACTATCTCTAAAAGGACTTCCTGAGCCAACTTCCACTCGTGGGAGATCATGCTCTGCCTACTCACATCGTCCGCTGTCATATTCTCTTCCCCGTCATGGTGAGACGCCGACAGAGATCCCAAAACCAGAGCTGAATTGCCTCTCTGCACAGTTAGTGACGCTACAACTCCTTTTGTTGCCCACTGTGTTGTCCTTCATTACCAGGCCATTCTTCCCCTGTATGGATGGTAAAAAGGCCATCAGTGCCAGTCTGATCGCTCTCAGCTCTTGTAGTCTTCATTATTATAGGGGCCATGGTCTGCTTATGTGAGCACACCATCTGTTACGCTGGACACCCAGAAACAACCAGTTGCGAATAATGGGAGATCTGCTTACCGGGGCTGCAGCTGTGTCCTAACTTGGATTGCTGTGCCCCTGAAAGAACGGTTCTTTAGATGAATGAAACCTTCCTAATGACTGACCCCACTAGTCAATATGATGTACGACTAGTGTGGTGGATCATTTAAAAGGGTGCCGCAATCACTATTGCAGGGATAGCTGTTGAGTAGCGCTGCTTCCTCTTAACGAACAATCTCCTCTCCTAGGAAGAGAAGCACCGGATTTAGTATAGGAGTGTCCAGTAACAAACTCCCTAACCTCTACACAACCTTCAAAAATGTCCTACCTTAAGTGAGAACAGATGATATCCGATGATCTGGAAAGGTCCAATAAAACAACGGGAAAGGAAGCGAAGTTAGTTAGGGACTAGAACCCGCATGGCACAGGGATGCACTAGTGTCGAGGTAGTGCACAATATCCTGGAAAGCGTCTATTAGTCCAGTGCACAGCAATGTCCAGGTGAGCCAAAAGAAGGATTGATGCTTAGAGATGTCCTGTAGGAGAAAGCGGAGTGGCACCCGGATTGGAAGTGAGGAGCAGGATCCAAAGCCAAAGTGAGGCCGGGCTGGCTGTCGTGGTTGAGCCCACTAAGGGGCGTTGTCAGCATAGAACCATCAGGCAAAGAATTAAAGTCTGTATGTCGAAGAACAGAGTGGTACCCGGAGTGGTGCTACCACTAATTGGAAAGAAGCAGTATTTAAGCATTGCTCCCAGAAACACAAAGCAATCCTAGCCGCGAAAACCTTGCGGGGGATCCCAGCAGTTGATGTCAGCAATAGCCGCGGGAAAGGTGCAGCTGTAACTGGCGGCTGACAGGTGTTGAGGCGTAGTCTGCAGTAGCTGCGGAACAAATGCGGCTGAAGTGAGTGGCTGAAAGAAGTAGCAGCGGCAGAATGAAAAACCGAAGAAATGGAGGAGCCGCTGAAGACAAGTTCGTATTAAGCAGTAGAAGCAAGAAGTAGCCACGGGAATGCCGATGGACAGCAGAGGCGTTCGAGGAACGGGAAGGCAAGATAAAAAAAACAATGTTGACAGCGAAGGACGCTTCTGGGTAACAACATTGATGACAAGCACCGGTCTCCCGCCACAGCCGTGCTTAAATCTAGAACCAACACGCCCCAAGGCATGTGACACGAAAACGTTACGCATGCTATTATTATGCTATTATTATTATTATTATACTCATCAAAGAAGTTCACAGCATCCTGACAACAAAGGCTGTCTCTATAGGAACCCCGCAGTAATACTATCTAACATGAAAAGAGCGGCCTGGCTGCAGTTCTGTGAACATAACGTTGCCTGTAAATGAATATTTCCTTTTTCTTAGAGGGAGAACCTAAAAGAACGGCCGGAGAACTCCTAGCAGACATGACACTATCCTGTGAGGGACAGAGCTGTCAAAAGGGTTCCGCTATCATCACATTCTCGTCACAGCGGATCCTGAGCGACCTTGCTCGGGACCTAAAGAAAGGCCTCATCCTGCCTGAGATCAGGTCCATGCCATTGGGATCTCAGGGCCCACTGGAGGGACCTCATACTTAGGCTGACTTCTGGCACCAGGAAAATCCAGGATGCGATGTGGCCCAGCAAGCTCAGAAAACAAAATGCAGGTATACATTGAGCGTTCTGAAGTCCCTTTACCATCTGCAAGATATGGTGAACCCTCAAATCGGGAGGCAAAGCCTTCCCTGAGGAAGAGTCCAGAGCCACTTCAATTAATTGAAGGTTTTGAGAAGGTGTTGTCTGGGACTTCTTGAAATTCAGGGAGAAGCCCAGTTTGTGGAGAGAGTGGTAGGTGCTGTTCAGATGTTCCAGAGCCTGTATGAGAGAACACGTTTTGATAAACCAATCGTCTAGGTTGGGAAAGATGTGAATCCCTTTCCTCAGATTCACTGCTACCACCGCCATCAACCTGGTGAAGACCCTCACGGTTGAGGTGACCCGAAAGCCAGTACTTGAAATAGCTAGTGAGAACTGCCAATGGTGAACCACAGGTACTTTCTGTGCTTGCAATGTAAAAGCACATGAAAGTAAGCCTCCTGAAGATTGAGTGACACCATCCAATCCTGAAGCAGAAGGGCCTGGAGGATCTGCGAAAAAGTGACCATGTTGAATTTGTCTTTCCTGAGGAACTTGTGCAAGTGCCTCAGGCGCCAGGATAGTCGCAGTCCTCCGTCTTTCTTGGGAACCAGAAAATAGGTGCTGTTAACTGCCTTGTTGAATGTCGCCAACTGCATTTTGGAAAATAGGAGTGCAATTTTAGGATTATGATAATTCGTTTTGGCAAAAGATTTCCTCTGTCTCATCAATATCAATTACAATTGCTGCGGGGAGATTTCGAAATCATCTTAATTTTATCATGCTATAACTGGGATCGTTAACCAGCATTTTAAAGTGTTAGTTGAAGAAAATTTCTTGAGGAACTTCTTAAACTCAAGAAATAATTGTTTCTTATTGATGCTTATTTTTATGAATTGTTTAAATTAATTTTATGAATATTTTGTATTTATTAAATAGGTACATTACATTTTTGTGTGAAGGTTTAAGTAGATATTTGAGATGAAATAATGTTTGTATTTTTCCTGTGAAAGGTCTCTTTTAAACCATTACAATAAAAAATAAAAATGTAAAATAAATGTTTTCTTTTATTTTACTCTTCGTCCGTTTTGCCTTCTAGTATTTTTAATACACGTTGTACTGGTCTGTGCATTATTTGAAGAGGACTGTACAGGTTTTCCGCCCGTTTGTTAAATCTTACAATTTTGCAAGTACACATTTTCATTTCTTCAGCTTCATCCAATGCAAATGTCTGCCATTACAGTTGCCACTACCTCTTCGTCTGTTACAATACTGCCATCAAATGTTCAAATATGGAACTGCACTAACCAACATTATGGAAATCCATACTGGCGGTCTTTTTATCATTTGCCTCATTGACATTTTGGTCAACGCTCAGCAGCCCAAGAGGGTGTGTAATTGATACTAAAACTGCGGGTTGAAGAGGGATGCAAGGTAAAGCCTGCCGAGGCTGCTACTGACACAACCCAACTTGCCGGAGATCAGAGCGATGCAGATTTAAGAACCCATAAAATATATACATTGCTACATTTATTTAGAAAACGAATTATGCCAATTAAAAAAAATAGCTCACGCCACCCGAATTGCTGTTTGTACACATTGCTCAATCCGTAAGGACGATTATAAACTGATTTATAAATTTTCACGTCACCTGTGGTTGCAGAGCTCCGATAGTAGACGTCTTTCAGGGAGATAAGGGCCATCAAGATTAAAAAAAAACGAATCAGCAGGCAAGATACCAGCAATACTGTCAGCAGGCACAGGATTAGCAATATCATCCTCAGACAATGTTAGCACTAAGGACCATCACCAGGTTTGACAATGATGAGCAGATCGAGGATATGGTGTAATGATCAATTCGCATAAGATTAGCAATAATGGGAGCAGAGAGCAGATGCAAGCAATTGACTACATGTAGTCGTTTTATCAATAATGACCATCAGGCTGGACTAGCCATAATGATCTCATGAGGGATTCGGAACATTTAAACACTGACATCTCTGGCATTGTTTTAGTCGGGTATGCAATATATATCCACCCTCCATCAACAGCCCCTGTATTTAGAGGACTCACCCATTCCCATACTCCATCTATGCTCACTCACGCAACCCAGGCTAGCGCTGTATCACCACCATCCCTGCACAGGCACAATCTCACCACCTCCATCAACAGAGCCTCATGTACAACTGCACACCATCTATTAAACTGAGCCGCACAGGCAAATGTCCTCTATCCAAAAATACCCCCACCCCCACAATACACTTCCCCACCACAGGAAATGCATGCATACTGATCCACCGCGCCCCATGTAGGAGTATTCCCATTCTCCATCAACGCATCCCACCAAACAAAGCTGTCTTCATTTTGATCCGTACCACCCCAGCCACATGCCCAACATCCCTATAAACGACCCTGACTACCTCAAATACAGGGCAACCGAGAAAATATACGTGTGGAGTGGGGAGCAGGTGGAAATGGAGAAGATCATAGGAAATGGAGAGTCCGTTCAAAGTAAACAAACCTGTTCCAGCCCGATTTGATGACACTTCTGTGCTCTTGGGCACATCACTACAGCTCCCTGTCCTCTTGTTGTGTGGGAGTGCAAAAAATAACTGAACACCAGCATAATATGCTACATCATATCAACATTTTTGTTGTGAACATGGAGAAATTGCGGTCTACAGCAAAGTTCTGAAATTTGCAATAAGAAACCCAGCTTTTAATCCTGGTTTCCCCATTTGACCAAAACGGATTCTTCTTGGTCTTCCTTATCTGTTAAAATTGTGAGTTTTTGGAAACAAGCATAACACCAGCATACAAGTGAGTTGTAGGTTAGTGCCTAAATAATACGGACTGGAATATAATAATTTACCTCATTTTGCTGTTTGCAACCCACTGTGGACCTTTGCAAGCCCTGTTCATTAACCAGTCTTACTACTGATCTGTGGATGGTCCGTATGCTTTCAGTCTGCGTTAGTTTTAATAGCTGATGTTTGTGCCTCTTTTATATCATTCTTTATTAACATGCTACAACCTCAGGATTCCCAAACATTTGGCTCGATGACCATTTGATTTCACTTTCTACAACATTATCAAAGGGTAAACGGTTGTGTGATGCCCATTCCACAAACGCTTTGGTTTTGGTCAAATAAAGTCACATATTTTAATTCAGATTGCCTCACTTGACCAAATGTGTAGATCATGACCAAATATTGTTTCCCTGCTTCAATTTTCATTATCAGACAAACATGGGGAATATCGGAATGCTTAGAAATAAAGTAAATACCACAATTAAGTGCAATATTAAATCAAAACGATTGGTAAAGAGAGGAAAGGCAAGAGATGTAAAACATCTGGAAGGTCATTTCGGATGAGTGCACTTAGAATGACACTGCATTCCACGATGAGCTGAACACTGATCTTGTTCTAAGCATATATTTATTCATGCGTACTGTTCCTCCAGGGTGCGTGTTTCACCAATGTTCACCTTTCCCGCTGCACCAAACTCTGCTCTGCCGCTGTACCCTTTTAGGCTGCCTTTGATTTTCCCTCATTTCTTGTCCTTGAGCAACTAAACACTCCAATGTCCCTTCCTTATTATTCGCTCTAAATGTGTGACAAGCTGCAGTCTCCATTGAAGGTCTCACTCTCTCATCTCACTTGGCCAAAACCTGAATCCAAAAGCTACCTGAAATCAATGGGCGGGCCTGGAAGCACTCTGTTCCTTCTCAATGTTCCTTCTCAATGCTGTCCCAATTCTGACCCACAATCCGCCCCACACCTTGCCCTGAGCGACATGCAGCAACACTCCCCTCTCACCCATTCTTTGTTCCAAGACAGCCGACCTTCTCCCTTCCTTCCTCCACCTCCACTTGCCCAGCTTTGTTTGCTCTTGAGAAATTAAAAAGCTCTGTAAGAGATCGATCAGTGTTCTGCAAATTTGAGAATGTGACCTTTGCCGAAGGGTCGTGGTTTTGCAATGTGCTTCATTCCGCGATTCCCCGAGTAGCAAACACAGAGAATCACTAAATTCCCAGCTTACTTACTTGACCTAAATAGTTGGACATTGATCACATTATTTTTTTCCATCTGTTCCCTTATTAGACACGTTTCCTGCCCCTCACCATTACGTTAAATCCAATGTCCTGCGACTCAGGCAAATGCAAATTCTCTCCCTCAAGTTGTTAAGAGGAAATTTCCAAAGAGACAGGAGGAGAGCAGTAAGATGGGCTATTAAGTGGAGAGGACACATTAATAGTGTGCCAGGTGGAAAAGGGTGGGTGGTTTAAATGATGCTTCAAAGCTCTGCAGACACTGTCCCAGTGGGCGTCTACTCCTACCAGGAATAAAACAATATAAACACGTTCACTGCAAAAGTGCTCGTGTGGATTAATTTACACTGTATGAGTAAAGCGGATAAAAACAGAAAAGAATAGAGGAATATATAGCATCCAAATCCCCTATGGCTTAAGAAGGACTGTGCTGCCCAAGCCACAAACCATATTGAAGGTGCCCTGGAGATGTCAATGAGGCGGCCCTGGTCAGACTGTCTGGCAGGCATGAAAGAAATGCAGACACTATGTGATGTGTTCACAGATAAAGCTGACAATGAATGCTGTGAAAAACCGATCTGATGCGCCATAAACTGAATGTTGTAGTGGGGAAAGCCAAGACGCAGACCAGAGATGCGGGGGCCAGGATATATGTTATAGGTAGCAATTATGGTTCCAAACTGCTGATCTGAAAGCAGCACAAGTCAACAGAAGACTAGGGGCCTTATAACGACCCTGACGTTCTGGAAAGAACAGTGGTGGTAAAACCGCCGCCACCGTTCTTTCCAGACAGGCTGATTAAGAGTCCTGCAGGCATGAGGTGTCACTCCCGCAGGTCTGACCTGGCGGGTTTAACACCGCCTGCAGGCGGACATGGAAACATCGGCTCTGTCATAGACAGTGTTTCCATTGTTCCCATCCCCATGGAGTCTTATGGGGCTCCATGGGAATGGGGACTTGCACAATTCCGCCTCCGGAATTCCCAGGTCACCGGGGTCGTAACGCCCCGGTGATTCCGGGAATCATGGAGGCAGAATGGTAACACGGGTCCGGCAGTAACCTGCCGGTTTTTCCCGGCTCGGTTACCGCCGGACTCGTAATGAGGCCCTAGGAGTTCCATGCCAGGCGGAATTAAGTCTACATTTTGGACATCACAGAATCTGCCTCCACTGGCCCATGGATGTTGAGTGGTTGGTGCGTGAACAACCCCCAGCACCCTGGCTGTCAGGGGTGTTCATGATGAAGTGTGGCCCCATGCCTACATTAGGGACCACACAGCCCTATAAAACCACCTTTTCAAACCAATCGAAAAGCATGGTTACTATTCTATCCCTCCGATTTTCTCAGGTAGGACTCACAACGAGGGGGCAGGGGGTGTCAGCGTCAATCTGCAGATGGAGACCATATTTAAATAACCAAAACAGCTCTACTATAGAAAAAAAACAGACTATCCGAATGTAAAACATGTTCCTCCTCTCCTTCCTGTAAATATGTGGCCCTTCATATACATGGAATACAGCGATAATGAATGAATCCTACCTTTAACATTTTCTCACTATCTCTGCGGTTTCTCATGACTGTTTTGTATAGCATAATTAGGTACTTTACCTAGCTGCTTCAAAATGAATGCATTGCTTTAATTAATGTATTTTGTAAAGAGCACTCGTTTACGAGAAATAACCTCGTGTAGCTGGTGAATGGGAAATATAAATTAACAGCAAACGTACAAAAATAAACAAGCAAGAGATCATAAATCATAAAATAAAAAACCACAATGAAAATATAAAACCATGCACATGTCCGATTTTAGAACAGGTATCAGACAGAAGTGCCCCACATCACCGGGCCATCCACCAGAGTTAATCCAGAGGCTGCATGCATCCTCTATTGGAGGGGTTCCCAGACCATCCCGGTGCAGTGTCTCATAACCTGGAGCTTATGACATGAAAGGCGTCTCAGTTTAAAATGAGAGAACTCCATTAGAGCGCCAGGAAATGCTGCAAGGAGGAAGCGAAAACAAGGGAAATAATGGTGTATGGATATAAAAACTGGTTGGTGGTGCTGCCCTGACAACTGCCCAATGATGAGAAATTAACCAGGCTTGCAGCCCTGAAAAATGGAGTCTCGGACCGAGAGGTTGAAAACAAAATGCTTGCATGACACACATTGAATTAATGAAGAGGGAGAACTGTACTCTGAGCTGTCTGAAGAGGAGTAGGGCTCATTTCAAAATGTTGCCCGACATCCTCGATGCCTACAGCTGGTAAAACACGCCAGCCAGCACATGTCCAAAACACAAATGCATCGATGCAGTGTAGCTTAAGGTTTTCAAATGCAAAAGGGCAGAGGAAAAACAGTATATAGTTTTGGGGGGAAAGCAGTCTGTTAGTACAGTTTTTTTTCAACCCGTGGAGAAAATATCTGATCAGACAATCCTATATTATAAGGGATGGGAAGAATTCTTGCACAATGATCGTTTTTCTTTCTTATAGTTCACTGTGATCTTCTCCGTGATCAACATAAGGATACAAATGTGCGTTTTTCTGTTCGCTTGCAGAGGCCTTGGTGTGAGCTTCTATGATGGGTTTATACGTTTCATGTGCTTTGACACGCTTCTGGTCAGTGGCACCTGATTCTGAGAGCTGCTGACTCTCCAACTATCTTGGTCTGTCTGTTTTTATACAAGCTCTCCCCAAGTCTGAAGAGGATTGACACATAGGCCATTTCTGTTTGAGTGACTCTGAAACCACGTAATATTGGGGGTTCTCATCTTCCCAATCTGAGGGATGCCGGCACTCTCTGAGCTTGAGCCCCTCTAACTCCAACGATTGAGGTTCTCACAATGTGAGAGGATCGGACTTTGAGACCATCCTTGACTAAGTGGCCAGAGACAGAGAACCCACTAGTCTGAGGGCATCAGTGTCCAGCAACCTAACTGGCTGAAAAAGTAATGTTTAAGGGGGACATAACGTTTTTTAAAGAATATATTGTCATTTCTATTTTCAAAGGTAACAGCTGTAGTAATTAACCATAGTTGAAGCCATGGATACACCTGCCCTCCGTCAATCACCCTCCCCTCCCCTTTACATAAAATATATTACAATGTAATGCAGATTATGAGTAATCAAAGTTTGTGATTTCTTAGCTCCATACAGGTTCATTAGCATGGACACACAAATATTAGATATGCAATACTTTGCACAGCACTATACTTGTTCCCTTTATCATGTATTTGGGTTTCTACATTTACGGGTCTGGGAATAAGAAGTGTCTAAATATTTTTCTAAGGCAGAATACTGGCATGTTGTTCTCGCAAACTAAACCGATTCATTCTAGATTTAGGCATTTCTCTTTTTTACCAGTTCTTACATTTTATAAACTGAAGGTTCTTCCTATTATAACCTATGGTGTGGAAGTTTTAGTATCTTTTAATAATAATACTTATTGGCCATTACTTGAAGGGTTGTTTTGGAAAAATGTATTAGGACTCCCCAAGGGAGCACCCATACAAGTTATTCGTTATTAACATGGCTTAGCCATTTGCAAATTGTAAAATTGTATATTCTTTTATTTAAAAAGGTTTGGCTGCAGCAGGATCCTCTTTGCTGAGTGCTTTAAAAATAATGTACGATCATTTGAGGGACCTTGCCTTTAATACTTGGACTGTGCACTCCAACTTTATTCCAGAAGTCTCTCGAAATGTCCATGCTAGACCTTTGGAGGTTAAAGAGACTCTGGTGGCAAGTTTGGATTAAGACGCTTGAAGACTGTAAAAAGTATACACTTTTTTCTTGTGTTACCTTGTGTGAGAAACCAGTTAATAATGCCCCAATTTATCTGAGGAAGTTTCCCAATCCCTTCAGGCGGGGATTTTTCCTAAGAGCCAAATTTAATTTGTTTCCTACATAAGAAGTCTTGGGTGCTAGAGCCAAGCTTGACAGATGCAAATGGTCATGTAGGTTTTGTTGTGTACCAGACCTAGTTGAAACCCTGGAACATTTGACAGTTGAATGCAGTGTAGTAAACTGTATCTGGGTAAACATGAAGAGAATCTTAATTCTATCACCCCTGCTGAATTTTGGCACATGATTCTTGTGTGTGAGCACATTTCTTTATCATTGGCATTCATTAGGTTTTCAATACATACATTTGCTTCAGATATCAAAATATGACATACGATATAACAATGCACTTGCTTTTAAGTGTCATTAAATTGAAAACTCGTCTATGAACTGTCATTGTTATACGTTGTAACTGTACATGTTATGATATTGTATCTTATTTTCATTGTTCTTCTGCACTTTAAGCGAATTTGCTTCTTTTAATTCTTATATTTTTAAAAGGAAAAAAAATATCTTTTATTGTGAAAGGTTTGCATTTCAAGCCACAGCACCATTAAATAAAAAAATGTAATTAACATACTTTACACTACTTAGAATCTTCACCAAAGATAAGAATGCTTATTGTCTAACCTGATACTCTCACTCACATATTCATATGCTTCAGTTGTCTATAACCTAACCTCTCTCTACTGGAATATTTCCAATGGCATAGAACTATTTCATCTAGCAGCTACCACTGTCACCACCCCTCCATCTACCCTCCCTACAATACTCAGGAGGAGGAGGAAGAAAAGGGAGAAAGGGAGAAAAGGGAGAAAAGGAGAGGGGAGAGAAGAGAGCTACTCATGGCATGCAACTTTACTGGGTACCAATACGTTAGATGAAGTATGTTTTAAGAAAATAATTGAATACTGCACCTCTGGAGCTATGATGTCATACCATTATGTAATCGTGCCAAACATTATTTTGAGATCAATTTCTAGATCACGTGCCCATACATTATCAATTCGTTAATCTGCTGGGGGCTGTAGCATGGCATAGGCCCATGAAATATTAGATTTATGCAAGCTTATTAATCAGAGGGATGTATCTAGGATCAAATCATGCTGGTCTGGATTGCTAATCTCTACGAGTTTGGCCATTACAGAAACTCACAGTTTGAGGTACCGCCAAACTTCTTTAGTTAATCCCAAAGCACTAGCCAATAATTAGAAAAGAAATAAAAAATTCCTCGAAACATTGACCCTGCAGTAGGAGGCCCTTCTCCATCCAAAGCTTCCATACAAGTGGTTCTTCTGCTACTTGGAACTGGTTGTTTCCCCATTTTGGTAAGCAATAGGAAACTTGGCGCAAGACCTAAATATTTATGTACGGATTCCCAAATTTCTTTATAGCATCTTAAAAAATAGGATTTTAGATAAATGCTGGCATTGTACACCCCAACCATCAACATGCGTTAAGAAGGGCTATCAATGAAGACTCACATTTGAGCAAAACCAATAGTTCAGGGCTTAAAATAAATATGAATTCTCCCAATTTGAGCTATTCTATTGGCACACAAATAGTTTTACATTTGGGATGCGAGGGCTTCCTGCAATCGCTAGTTATATAACATCTAAAGTTTAAGTCAAGGCTTCTCATCTGCCCAAAGGAATTGCTACATAAAAAAAATCAACTTCGGGAGTAGTAATCATTTTAATGAAGGCTTCCCTGCCCATTAGATAGATTGTAAAAGTAGAAAATGTTTGGACATCTTGCTCCATCGTCTTCTTCACCCTATCAAAAATGGAGCTTCCCCAGAATATTTAAATCTGTATGCAGATCAATCCCAACATACCATAGAGAGCTTGTATCCATCCGGCCTAGTGTTTCCTTTATCAAACTTCTCGGTTCACTGTAAGTGAATGACAGAAGTTCGGTCTTTGACCATCTAATTTACATCCACAATATAACACATGAGCTTCAGCTCTGAATAGCATCTTTGGGATGCTAGTTGTGGGATCTCTGATGGTAAAAAGAATATCATGGCCATAGAGTACTGTGTTTTATATCTTCCAATCTGATTTCCTCAATTTCAGAAGACACCTCAATGTTTATCACAAATGGTTTCAAGGCAATAGCAAAAAGTAATGGGGACAATGGACACCCTTGTCGCATCACTCTTGTTAATCTAAAAAGATTGAGAGTTTTCAATGCTTTTGGAGATTTGGGCATGGGTGAGAAATAGAGCTTGATCCTAGAAAACAAATCTGGAGAAAATACCAATTCAAATAGGGAGCATTTCAGAAAGGCCGTTCTACTCAATTAAATGCATTTTCAGCATTAAGGGGTGACCAACGCTGGAGGGCGATGCAATTTTTCTGAGTGATGGATTATGTGCATTATCTGCCTAAAATGATTGGATCTTTGTATTATTTCAGCCAAAATCTTCATTAGGATATTAAGGTCTGTATAAAGAAGAGTGGGACAGGAACTCGCACATCATAAGTGGTCTTTCTCATGTTTTAAAAGCAGGGTGAGCCGGCTTCGTAGAATCTGGAAGAATACCTGAGAATAGGAAACTCTGATCAGATGTGGGACCAAAACATCTGCACATTGCTTGGACAATTCTGATGGGAAGCCATATGGGTAAAGGGCCTTATTATTGTTAAACGATAACATAACCTCTTTGGCCTCCAACTCTATAATTGGACTGATTAGTTCTCCAGCCCTTCTGAGAATTGTGGGCCTGATCAAGCCTGAAAATAGTGTGCACATTTTGAGCCTGTTTTTGCAGCATCTGATGAAAATCGGGTTCTGTAAAACATAAACGGTCTGATTTATTGCTCATCTATACAATTTACATTCAGATTTCTAGTATGAAATTAAGCATTTTTATATATAACTTATTAAGCGTAAATTTCTTTACATTTTAATGAGATGGGTCCAAACCATAAGCCGCCTCTAGGGATTTAACAGATTTCTCAAGAACTCTGAAACGTTCACATTCTTTTTATGTTAACAGCTCTTCCTTACAGCTAACCCAGGAATCCCTGCCTTTGGGGCATCCCATACAATCTCTGGGGTACATCTTCTCTGTTAAGTGGAACATATTCCTGTATAGCAGAGGTCAATTTGGAAAGGTTATTCTCATTTTTCAACATGCATGTGTTTTACTTCCATCCTTGAGGTGGCCCAAGCGCCGCCTTTACCTCACATAGAAGAATCAGTAGAGACTGATCCGAGAGGCCATCAGTTGGGAATTTAGAGTCCAAGGCCTGTGGAGCGCAACGAGAAGCAACAAATGTACAATACATTTTGGAAAATGTTTTATGTCTAGCTGAGACGAAAATATAATCTTGGCCTGTTGGATTAGTGTTCCTCCATATAGCCACCATGACAAGTACCTCCTCCGTTCCTCTGAGTGCCATCCTACCTGATTGTCTTTACCATGCGATACAGAGGATCTATTAATTGAAATATCCAATAATTAATTCCTGTTCCCTTTTACAATTAAGTGTCCCAAAATTGAAAAGTGTTTTTTCATATTGTTCTAAAAAGAGCTCTCTGGTTGGTTGGGACCATATATTGTTGCAAATATAATTATCTGAGAGCCTAACATCTCTTACACCACCACCCAGCAGTGCCTATAAGAAATGTATTTGCCGCAAAATGTATGTAGTGCCCAATTAAGATGGGCCCGCCATATCCTTAAGTGTGGGTACCGAAATGTAGAACATTTGACCTCTCCACCTTAATCTCAATTTCTCGTGCTCTTCATCACATAAATGTGTCTCTAGCAACATCACTACCCCATAACTGTTGCTTATGAAGATGAAGCATATAGATTTAGGTGCGCTTAACCAGATTGTTCATCCCATTAATGTTCCAATTAGTATTTCAAGGATTGGATTATCCATAAAATACATGGAAAGGTTTAGCCATCCCTCCCTCAAAGTCCACTGAGAGCCTTTCTATAATTAAGCATATATCCTACCCACTTGGAGGAGAACATATCCTGGCTTCCTTGAGCCATTCTACTATTCATTGGAAGTTGTTTAAAATATAACTATAACAAAACACCAGGTTACCACAACCAGTATCCGTGTTTTACTACATCAAAGGTCAAAGAGTACAAAAGGAGCCCACCCGCCCCATTTCCTTTTTACTACAGCCAAGATTGGTAATTTCTTCAGCGACAATGCTATGCATTGTTTAGTTTAGAGATTCAAAGCGGTGTAAGAGAGATATCGCTATCTGCTCTTATTCCAATGTTGGTCCAATAGAGTCATCTCTCTTGGGTCTGAGATCGCAAAGTATTTATCTCCAATGCAGAACTTCAATGATACTGGCGAAAATTCACATAGTCTGTCCTACCCCAGAGGTGGTGAAGGTGAGTTGAAGGAGATCCCACTCCCCGTCTCCCGAAAGAGGTTACTGTTGTTCAAAAGCATTGGTACCACGGTCCCATTCACAATGCCCATCAGACTCTGGCCTGGCCCAGTTTCATGACTTTCTTTTTCATTCAGGACTACTTCCCCCAGAATCTCCGAGGCAACAGCAGCAAGGAAGACCTTGACCGGAGCCACTGAAGAGAACCAACCACCATGCAACACCCTGTCCAGAATCTGTTTGAGATGACATACAGGAACCCCAATCTGTCACCGCCAGAGGGACCGCTAGCGAAGGAAGGATAACCTCACCTGTTGCTGGAAGCAAACACAGAGAAAGAAAATGGTTTCTCAAAACATTGACTGAATGAAAACCAGAGACCAAAAATGGGGCATAGCTAACTGTTCTATTAAAAGACTTCAAAAATCAAACCTGACCCCTTGAGGAAAACCCAGGAAGTGATTGACCCACTATGGTAGGCGGCCTGAAAAAGGATACACAGATCAAGGGATGCTGGGCTGTAAAAGCCCAAGCTGGCCATACATGGATGAAAGATGGTTGGGTGAGGTCATGGAATGTTGGAGGCTGGTGGACAAACTTACCAGGCGATGGAGAGCCGACAGACCAAGCAGTGGAGAGCTGATAGTGGAGGAGAGACTACATAAACTGTGGCAGTGATGCGAGAGAGTGCAGGTAAGGCATCGTGTGACAAAGAGTCGTACCAATTGAAAGTAATATTTTGAAGTGTGTCAATGTTGAGTGAGATATGTGAGAAACCTGTGGGCGTCCTCAACTGTACCCCTGTATCCTCCTTGTGTGGCCAGGGAAAGGCCACCACTCTTGGATCCTGGCCCTGGGGGTGGCTATGCAAGGGAGGATCACCTGGGTGGAGGGGGGTGGGGAGAGGACGTCCTGGTGAGGCATGGTATCTCCAATGACCTTTTCATAATGAACCCTCTATCCCTCAAGACTTTGTAGGCTATTGCCAGCCCCTTACCTGTCCTTGCTGTAAAACATTCCTCAAGAAACACCAATTCAACTTGAGAGACACATACTCATTTTATTAATAAACACACATACCACCCTCAGCGGTGTACGTGGACGAGGAGGACAGCAAGAGGAAGGCAGGAGTACTGTTTAAATAGTTAACGGTCTAGTCTTATCTGGACTCAATATGGTGGCGGGACCTTTAAAAACCAACATCCTTTTGGAAATGAGTCAGCTGTGGAAGCAGGGCTGCAGACTGCTTGTACAGGCAGACCTCTCCGGATCAGCGGTGTGGCAAGCGTAGCGCTAGAGACCCATTAGACGATGCAGAGTTTATGCAGCGGGAAGCGATGCTCATGGACATTGGAAGCCAGTGGCAGACCGCAAGAGGGAGAACGGCGTGACCGAGCGAAGCGGTCATAAGAATCCCAAGCTGCAGGAGGAGCATCGCTCGGTGAGACGAGCCATAGAGAGGCGCTGGGATAAAGAGTGAGGTACCGCACGGGAAGGAGAGAACTTGTGGTGGCCGAGGACCTTGCAGAGAAGCAGGTAGCTCCAACCGGTGAGTGTACCAATAAGGGCGAAAAAGGGGCTGGCAGTCTAATATGCAACGCAGGCAATAAACATTGATTTGAATGCTGAACCAAGTGAAAGCAAGTAGAAGTATTTTTTGAATACTGAACAAAGTGAAAGTAAAAATATCTACTTTTGAATACCGAACGGCATGAAAGTAAGTTTGGAGTACTCGTAAATATTGAGCAGGGTGAAAGAAAAGTTTGAGAATGTGCCATGTACAAAGAACTGCCTTATATGAGAAAACTAACATTGGCAAAAGCCAAGAGGATTCAAGGAAGGTCATGAGGAAACATGCACTGGAAAGAGCCAGAAGAGTGCAAGAAAGAGTAATAAATGCATAGTTACCCAAAGGCACATTGACATTCCAAAGAGCTTCAGCTTATGAGGTAATGATTTCTAACACAACAATTAAAATTGTAAGATGTAAAATAGTGAACCCAGCCACGTTCATAGCTGAACCTGTAGAATAAGGTGATCGTGTGCATGACTGTGCCGATTATATTGAATTGTATGATGATATAGCCCATGTGAAAGAAAGTTCTTTGGTAAGAGGGGAGATTCATTTTATCGATAGTTGTTCAAAAATTGACCAGACTATTGGGGAAAGGCATTCAGGCGCCGCAGTAGTAAGACACAGATTAAATGGAGAATTCGAGGTGGTGACGAGTGCAGGGCTACCGTCTAATTTTTCTGAGCAAGCAGCAGAATTAGTAGCGCTTATTGTCGTGCTTGAGAAACATGAAGGGCAGGAAGTGATGGTGTGCAGTGACTCTGCCTATGTGACGTCAACCGTACATGCAGGGTTGTCACGTTGGAAAAGGAGAGGCTACCTCCGTGCAGACTGATCACCAGTGCAGCATGTGTCCTTACTGGATAGACTCATTAAGGCACTACAACTTCCAGTAGCCATAGCAGTCGTAAAATTTCGTTTTGATACTAAGAATTTTAAAGAAAATCTGATTACAACCATGTTAGTTCAGGAGTAGAGTACTTGTATGAGTACAAGTAGAGTGTAACACAGGTGAATATATCAAGTATTACTGTCAAGTTGAAGCAGTGTTGATGGAAATCAGCCAAGATTCTCTATTCAGGATTCTCTAATTGTAGGTGCGTCTTCTCTCCTGTCATAACTGTGCAATATGTTAGCTCTGTAAGCCTGAGTGTCATCATCGTGTCCTATTGTGCAACCTGCCTGCCTCTCACTCCTTGTCTGCCTATTCTATTGTCCTCCTCCAGTACCTCCATCTCTCTCCTCTCCCACCTACTCTATGGTGCTCTCTGTCTCTCCTATCTTCTCCAACTGCTTCTCTATCGACTATCCTGCTCTCCTCACTAAATCTTACCAGATTACCGGAAGAAGTAGTTTAAAAAAGAATTTTTAAAGAAGAAGTTTAAAAAAGGACATCCTGGTCTCCAACGCAGGCCTCCCTATCGCTGACACCTACACTAGTGCCTCCTCTAAGGAAACTCTCACCGACATCCTCTTCGCCGTTCCTTCGCCAGACCTATGGACCCTTCATATGGTCTCTGTGCTCTCTCCCTTCTCCTCTTCTCCCATTAATGATGGCACCCGTTGGGATGCCCTCCTGGCCTCCTTCCATTCCTCTAAGGTCATCATCAATGTTTACTCGAACGGGACCGTCTTGGTCCAAGGCCCTCAGGCCAACCTTCACCTCTTTGATAGACGCTTCCTGCGCCTCATAAATTTCCTCTCTTCTCCTGCTGTCCCCTCTCTCCCCCTTTCTGTGGCTTCCTCACCTCCCCCTTCTGCCTCCTCCTTCGCTACCTTGCCTTCTTCCCTCTCTGCCCCCTCTCGGGCACCCTCTACACCTCTGAAAGGCGTACCTCTGATCTGTACCCCTCCCCGGAAGTCCTTCAAGGATGGCAACCTTCTCCATATTGCCACTCTTAACTCTCGCTCTGCTGTCAAACACCACTCTGATATCTGCCGCCTTCTGGAAGAACTCGACCTCGATGTCCTCGCTCTCACAGAGACATGGTTCACGGTCAACTCTGTCACTAGCTTTGACACGCTCCTACCCGACGGCTACAAGATCCTCTCCGTGCCCAGGTCCAACCGCTCTGGTGGGGGTATTGCCCTGATCTTCCCTGAGTGGATTCCTGCCTCTGTCATTCCTACGCAGTCCTACACCTCTTTTGAATGCCTCGTCTGCAGGCTCTCTCTCTCACCTAGCCATTCCCTACGAGCTACTATCTATCGGCCCCCTGGTCAGATTATCTCCTTCCTCTCTTAGTGGGCGGACCTCTCCTCCTCACTCCTGGCCTCGACCACTCAACTCCTCCTTCTCAGAGATTTCAACATTCACCTGGATGCCTACTGTCCTTCCTCTATACTCTTTCGCGACCTCTGCGACTCTCACTCACTATTCTCCCCACTGGCCCGACTCACTCTGCAGGGCATACTCTGGATGTTCTGATCTCCTCAGACCTTCCCCTCTCTGATCCTCTCTCCACTCCTCTCTCCTGGAGTGATCACTGTCTCCTGCCACCTTACCCTCCCTACCCCTCAGGCCAAGCCACCTCCATCCCTGCCACCTACCTTCTCGGTCATCCAACCCATGAAGCGCCTGTCAGCTGAGGCTTTCGCCACCACCTTCTCACTCCCCACCCCTCCTTTGGCTGACTCTCTCCATGCTCCACTCTGCTATCTCTGATACTCTTGATATCCTTGCCCCTGTCATGAGAATCCACCTGAAGCCCAAAGCCAAGTGTAACTCCTGGTACGACTCAGACCTTGTCACCCTAAAACATAAGTGTAGGGTGGCAGAGAGGAAATGGCGTGCTTCATGTACATCCTCTGACAAACTGGCCTGCCACCTGCTGCAAAGGCAATACCAGCTCTCTGTCCTAACCAAGAAGAGAGCTCATATCCAAGCCCGCGTCTCTGCGACATCAAACAAACAACTCAGCTGAACTCTTTAAAATCTGCAAGGAACCGGCCAATCCTGCCGCCGTCTCTACCTCCCCTGTCCTTTCCCAGGCCCTCTGCACGGCACTGGCCTCTCATTTCGTCTCTAAAACTCAGGACAGCCTGTCCTCACTCTCGGCCTATCCCCATCTTCCTCTGGCCCTCCTGCAGCCACCCCTCCTCCCTCCTTCTCTTCCTTTCCCCTTTTCTACGCAGACAAGGTTTCTAGACCAGTCCGATCTATGAAAGTCTCGTTGAAACAGGTTCACCCCTGTTCCTACAAAACTATCAAGGACCACATCGACTCCCTGCCTCCTGCCCTGGCTGATTTCTGCAATCACTCCTTCACCACTGGAGTTTTCACATCCCCCCTGAAGCACTCCCTTGTGCACCCACTTCTTAAGAAACCCTCTGCCAACCCCTCATGCCTGGCTAATTATCGCCCAATCTCCATTACTCCCTTCCTGGGCAAGCTCCTGGAGAAACTGGCCATCTCCCAGCTTAATATCCATACTGAATCTGTCGGTTGCCTTCATGAACATCAGTCTGGCTTCAGAGCCGCCAGAAGCACGGAAACTGCTCTCCTGAACATCCGCAAAGATCTGCTCTCCAATCCTGACTCCGACACCCCTTGTGTCCTCATACTGCTTGATCTCTCATCTGCCTTTGACACCATCAGCCATGCTATCCTGCTCAACCATCTCTGAGATAACCTGGGTATCACTGGTCAGGATCTGGCGTGGCTGACCTCTTTCCTCTCTGACCGACCCTCCCAGGTCGAACTTGGGTCCTTCCTCTCCGCTACCCTTTTTCTCTACCTGTGGTGTCCCCCAGGGACCTCTCTCCCTGGCTGTTCAACCATTACCTGGCACTCCTTGCCCACCTCATTGCCGCTCTCTGCCCCAACTTTCAGTGTTATGCGGATGACACCCAGCTCTACTTCCGCCTCTCCTTCCCTCATCTGTGACTGTCTGCTATCCAGGAGTGGTGTGCCGCCAATGACCTCTGCCTTAATGCCAGTAAAACTGAGATTCTCCTCATCGGCAGACCCGCTCTCTCCTTTCCTGTTGCTCTCTGGCCGGCCTCTCTTGGTCCTTTTCTCGTTCCCACCTGCAAAGTCAAAAACCTTGGGGTCATCTTCGACTCTACACTCTCCTTCTGTCCTCACATCTCTGACTTCTCCAAGAAGTCACACTACCAGCTGCACCTCCTCAGAGGTATTCTGCCTTTCCTCTCCTTCCCCCCAGAAGCTCACTGTCTCCAGAGCTCTGGTTCTCTCTAGGCTGGGCTACTGCAAAAGCCTGTTTCTAAATCTGCCTGCTTCTACTCCCCACCCTCTACAACTCATCCAGAACAGGACTGCAAGACTTGTCCTTGGCCTCAAGCCCAGGGATCGTATCTCTCCAGGACTGAAATCTCTGCATTGGCTCCCAGTGGCTGCGAGGATTAAGTTCAAAACCCTCTGCATCGTCCACAAGGCCTTCTGGGGTCTAGGGCCTCAATACCCCCATCTCGCTCTTCCTAAATATCTTCCTTCTCGAGCTCTTCGCTCCTCTGCCTCCAACTTCCTCAGGGTCAGTCACTTCTCCAAGCAACGAGTTGGTGGTAGATCTCTCTCCTCGGCTGGTGCCTCCCTCTGGAACAGCCTCCCTGTCTCCCTTAAACTTGAGAACCATTGCCTGTTCGGAAGCACCTCAAAGCCTTTCTCTTTGCTTCTGCTTGCTCTCCTCCTCACCTCTGCTGACCTCCTGGCTGACACCCGTACTGCACCGGCTACCTGGACACCCTTCTGATCCCGGGCCGAGGTCCCTCTCCCGACAGCGTCACACACCTGCACTGGCCACCTGGCAACTCCCGCACTCTGGGACTTTTCTGTATCCCTACAGTCCCCCCAACAGACCTCCATAGCTGATGCCCGCACTTACCCTTGCACTTGCCACATGCTGGCCGCTATTTATTTATTGTTATTATCTATTCCCATGTACTGCACTTTCCCTTCCTCCCTTCCCACACACTTGCGCAATCTGAATGACACCTGGCCTAGTAGGATCTTTGTAATGGGTGGACCGTGTGGTCCGATAACTGCGCCTGGACCAAGGGCACCCCAATATGGAAAAGCCACTGAAAACACCTATCAAGAAGTTGTGTTTTGTAACAACCTCTTATGTGGTTTTGAAGGCAAGAGACTGAACTGACAATGTGAACTTGTGAAAAGTGACAATATCATAAGAGCTGGGAAGTGTCCCAAAGAAAAAGCTGGAAGATTTTAACTTTTGGGGAAGGAACCCCCCGTGCCTTTTGAACTATTTTGAACTCGGGGAAGTTGATTACAAGCCAAGAGCTAAAAGAAGCCATGAACTTTACTTTGAACACCATTTGTTTTGATGCTGACATCCCTAAACATTGTATACAGTTAGAAGTGGGGGCAAGCATAGGTTATGACATGGACTATCCTTTGTTTTCTTTAAGTAGGGAAATCCCACCTTAGCATAGGGCAAGTTAGGCCTTACTCCATTGTAATTTTTAAGTTAATAAAACGTTGTGGACCAAACTTGAACCTGTTGTCTGTGTATGCTTCATGATTCCTTCACAGATAGCAGGTAAGAGGACGTGTAGGGTGTTAGATTAAAAGAATCTTAGTCTACGAATAACTGTAGGTGTCAGAGGGGAAAGGGTGTGACAGTAGAGCAGTGGGAGTGTGAAACTATTAGTAGTGGTGAGATAGAGATATCTAGTGGTAGCTAGAGAGAAAGGTAATAAGGGGAGACAGGAAGAGCAAGCGTTGAAAGATCAGGACATGGAGGGAGTAGATAGAGGGTTCAGACTAGAGTCAGAGGAAGAGAGGTGAAAGACGGGAGCATTGAGGAGAGGAGAAGCAGAGGGTATCGACAGAATAGGTAAAACAAGCAGTGAAGTGGAGGTAGGCAGAAAGGCGGAGTGAGACGTGGGGAGGATTGGCGTTGGAGGAAGAGACTGAGAATGGAAAGATTGAGTTGGGAGGAGAGTGCATAAGTTAAGCAAAGCAAAAATAGTAGGGGTTACTGTTGCATAGTAGAGCATTGGAGCACCGCTGCTCCTAATGGCGTGCTGGATATTGCCTAATAATACAACAATCCTAAGACAGTAAAACTGTATGTTGTCAGGAATCACCACCCATGGACTTTATGGTCCTCTTGGCATTTCGCCCCATGGCTCTTGCGCTTTGCAACCTTCTCTAAGATGGCGTTGTTCCTTCCCTGTGCACGCTCTAGTCTTTTGGAGCAGCCATCTTTTTCCCCTGCTACTTCCGGTCCAAACGTCACATAACAGTGTCAGAATCCTTCCGTCTCAATGCTAGGATTTGGCTTCCTATCTCAGTGCTCCAAATTCTTGTTTCCTCACTCTAGTTGTGCTTTCCCTACTTTTCCACTATTTCCCATCTATTCCTCAGCTAACCCAGTTGTCTCCGTTCCGATCCTGATTCCTTCTTGTTTGGATATCGTACTCAATTCTGCTCTTACTTCTTCCGTGTTTTACATACTCTGCTAACCTGCATACAAACCGTATCCAGCTAGTTATGACCTCGTGGACTTTCAGGTTTTTTTCCCTTCTTGTGAGGTTTTTTCCTGCAGCTTTCTGGTAGCAGCTCCACAAGTCATTCTTCCTAGTGTCATTTTGTGACACTCATTCTCATCTACGGGACTCCAGGACACGTCAGACAGGTGAGCTCAACATCAGACAAATCTGACAGATGAGCACAAAGCCCGATCAACTTAATCGAGCTAATCAGGTACTTCTTTAACTCTGCTTTCATGGTGGACCATGGAATTCCTGATTGTCTTAATTTATCTATCCTTTTTGGGTAAGTTATTCATCACACTTTCACTGATGGAAAATCCTTGCCTACTGCACATCACAAGTATGCCACAGAGAACTCCCATTACGGACACCACAATCTTTGCAGTGGTCAGAGCTATTGAGAGGGGGAACATTTCAAATGAAGAAATGTTTAGAGAAGATGTGTACTAGATGTTCTAGACTGTGGCACCAGTTTTGTGCATCTGCCTTTAGTGCGCTGCTTTCCTAACTATTCCAATCATCTTGGTTGTAGAACTAATGCTTTGAGATTCCGGATATTCCTATGCTAGGATCCAGAGTTCCTGTGCCTGCTTCTTTGCTTTTCCCCCCCGATATCTGTTTCATGGCTTATGATGCTTTTCTCGATTGGTTTTCCTCTGATCCCTATGAGTTAGCACTTGTAAAGCCCCCGTCTTTAGCCTCAGTTTTCAGTTTGTACAGGTTTCATTGTTTTCTCTGTCTATCCTGTACCTGGTTATTTCTGTTTTCCAGCTTCGTTACAAATTGGTCCTCTGTGGTGCCTCAGCTCTGCATCCGTATAAAGGGTGACCCTGGGGTTGGTCTCCATGAAGATCAGGTAAGGGAAGACTTATGTTGCCTGTCTAGTCCGGGGGAGTCGTACCCTTCTCAGTATACCCTTTACCCTTGCATAGAGTACAACTGTATCTTCAGTAAATCCAGTCCATAAAGCCGCTGTACGATTGTTGTTAAGAGTAATATGCTGGAACCAACCCCAAGGGCTTTCTTTAATCTCTTTGGATAGCCCTCATATTCTAGTACAGCCCATACTCTGGTCAATCCTTGTTAACAAGTACATTCGATTGCCTTTCTTGTTTTTGTGTCTATTTTGCTTTTAACTGGCACCCTCCTGCCTCTGCACATTCCTGTAACTACCAGTCAACACCGACCAACCGGGAATGTATCCTGCTCTGCTGTATGCCAATTGTTACCTCCCAGATCTTCCATGTGTTCTCCTGTGGTCCTGTGACAGCCACCCTCACCACCCTCCGCTCATGCTCTGAGCTCAGAACTAAGTCAGATGGGAACCGGTTATTAGGGTGAATTCTCTGTTTAGGCTTAATTTCCTAACCTAGTGAGTTCCCCCAGCAGCTTTGCTGGATTTCTGGAGTTTGTTTTTTTCTCCTGCCAAGAGTGAGTCTCTTTTCCTGACACTCTTGGACATGATTTGAGGGGTTCCTTTGACTGTTAATGTTTTTTATGGGCTATGGGGTCTTTTACTCCATAGGGTCTCATGTGTTTGTACTATGTGTGTTACACAGCACCCTCAGTGCAGTGACACAGGGGTGTCATAGTGACACCCCACCATAGACTCCATACCCTGGGACTGACTACTGTCTCCCAGGGCATTTAAAGTCACCATTGGCTTTACTAGTCCCAAATTATGAACAGAAACCAGTACAAACCATCATATTGTGGACATACTGGTCGAGGCAATTCGATAACCCCGGGGTCTGTTAGTCGAGGGGGCACGTCTCCGTCCCCCCGATCGAGTTTTGGCTGGTGGCAGTGGATACTACTTTTTATATTCGACCGCAAATATATATCTACGGGATTTTCCCATTGTTCGAGGCTACCAACTTTAATTATTTAATTCTCATAGCCTCGAACATACCGCCGGTTTATTTATTTAATATTAATTCGCCGGTTGGTATTTTTTGCCAGAACTCGATTCTAAAATGGTGTTTGTGTTCTCTTCTGTGACTCCAAGTCGAGCCCTTTGTTCCACTTTTTGGCGGGCTTCTCCACAGAAGTCTCCAAAAGTGGTGCAACTCTGTTTGGGTACCACAGGGGGTGTTGGAGGGGGTTTAGGCACCCTGGACTGAGTTACCTTGGTAACTCAAGTCGCACTCTTGTGTGATTGGCCCAAGTGGTGAGCCGGCCAGCTCACCACTTAGCATGTTTGATTGAGAGCTAGGCTGAGTGAATGGGGGTGTGCTGCATAAAAGCAGGGCTTTTGGGACTGGAACTTTAGAAGTCGCCACAGGACCTGAGAATCCGACGAGGGAGAAGCCAAGCCGACCTACTACGACGACACCACCGGTCGAGCCCTGCGGAACTGACTCACCACTTCCCGACGACAGAGAAGATCTCCCGGCTGGAGAGTCTTCTTCCCTGACTGGTGGGCACAACCAGTTTACCTTCTTTTCCTCGCATCCCAGGACGTCTTGTGGTCGAATTGCCCGTGCCAAGCACCCCAGCAACCGGATAGCCACTTACCACTGGACCGCGAATAAAAGGACCGCTCCTTTTAACTGAACTTCACGGCTGGTTTCTTCCCTGGCAGTGCAACGGACTCCTGTCTTCCTCCCCGATGAGATCCTCTCTTCCCTCGGACGAAGCACCGACTTGCATCCGCTGCCAGGAACAACTGCCCCCGCAGTATTCTCACCACTTTAAGGTACCTTGTCCGCCAGGCCTCCCTTTCTAAAGATTGCTACAAGGTAATAATAATCCCTTAACCTTCTGGACTGGGCTGGCCGCCTTGACCATCTAACTGGTCCCTTTCTTTTGGTCCAACTCTTTCTGAACTGATTTCGAGACTTTTGGGCACTTTGAACCGTGTGACCTTGGACACATTTCGACCGGAGCCTCTTAAAGTGGGTCCGGCCTTGTTAACTTTGACTTTACGGTTTTAACCTGCCTTCTTCTGCTACTGTGTTCTTCTGAAAGCGTTGGGATCTGTTTCTATCTTTGCTCTGCCTTTCTCTCCCTTTTAAACCGATTGATTAGAGTGGCATCTTCGTTAAGCGCTCACCGCTGTCTGAAAATAAGTGTTGCTTTAATTAAGACTTGTCTAACTAATCGTTGAAGGGAGTGTATCTTTTAGTGACCGTGTATTTGAACTGCTTGGTATTAGTGCCAGTGTGTTTTATTAGATGTGGTTTTAAATAAATAATTATCTCTCTTTTACACCAAGCTCTGGTCAGTGTTTGCTTGTTCTACTGTGTTCTTTTGACCTATTGTGAATAATCTGTATGCTGCCTAACTCTTCCTGAGGGAAGTCTGACTGCTCAGCCACTGCTACCAAGTGGGTTTACTGCCAAACACCTGTAGTCTTAAATCTTTTGCAGTGGTCCCAGAGGGAACTGCACAGGTTTCTGCCTAACACCGGTGGGTGAGGGGAAGGCAGCAAGAGGTGCAGCAGGAAAAGGGCAACTAAGAAGCTGGTAAAAAAAAGATTACACAATTTTAGGTCAGCATTCATGAAATTCGATGATCGAGATTGTTGCTGCATACTTCATCCTGATGTTATGGACTTTCACAATGGGAAGTCACAAATTAATGTCAGCCTTCAAGAAAATTGATATTTTAATATAGGACACAGTGGGTCAGGGGCCTGGCCAAAGCGAGTGCCAAATAGGCACTCTATGGGAGCTCCGTCAGTCGATGGGGAACATGGGCCTGCTACCAGCCCATGTCCACTGAACTTTTATTTTAACAAAAGGGGGTCTTCGAAGTTGAATAGAAACCCAGAACATGTTCTACCCTGCCGCTACACGACAGCTGTAAAGAATGAAGCTGAAGTGCTCGATCGGCTCAACAATTCAAGATGGCGCCCGACAATGCACTATGCACCTGAGAGATCGTTGAGCTAGGGCGCTTGGATATGCTGCTCAATGAAGGTTCTCTGGCTTTCCGCCTTCGAGGTCCCGCTTCCCCCCGGTAAGTGGAACATCGCCTTATGGGCAGTGATTGCTGGCCACAACAAATGCCTCACCTGCTGTGGCTCTGAGGCCCTCATGGACTCCTCTGTTACAGCATCCGACCCAGGATATCCTGCCGGCCTTTGAGTCCCTCTATTCAGCGAGGCTGCTGCCATCCATGGCTGGATTGGATGATCTGAACTTTTACAAATGCTGGCAGAAATTAAAAAAGAAATTCAGGATTTGCTGGGTGAATGACTCAAAAAGTGTCTGCAATAGGCAAAAGGATTGATTCGACTGAATCTCAAATTGATGACCTGGAGAGTAGTACTTATGAAAACTCCTACAAGCGCTCCCATCTGTCGAACAGGTTAGATGAGCTTGAATCACACAGTTCCCAGTTACTGCTGCAACAGCAGGATGTGAAGAATACATCCAGGAGGAATAATATATGCCTTAGAAGCATCTGGACAAAGATTCCGGATTCGGATTTGCACGCCTACATTCTTGATTTGTTCAGATCTCCAGTCTCAAGGCCCGACGATAAAAGCGTAGAAATAGATCATTACCACAGGGTTTGCAACAAGTGAATCCCAGAGGTCTTGACCAGGGTGCATTACTTTCATATCAAAAAAGATATCAGGACGGCCTCCAGAGCAAACCCAGATTTGGTTTTTCGCGGCTCCAAAGTAACCCTTTTGCAAGAACTTGCTCTGTCCATTCTGGACTTGAAAAGGGCTCTTCCTGACTTCACACAGTGGACAAGGACTTGAAATATTGCTGAAGGTTCCCTCGTACGGTCATCTACACCATTAACGGAGAACGTAAAACTATCTTATCAACGCAATAAGCAATGGCTATTATGAATCCATCTTCGCACTCTCCCTCTCCTTCCACGCCAGCCCTGGCAGAGACCCAGCTGATGGCGGTCGGTCCTGCTCAACTGCTTGGTCCATGGTCATCAGGTTGAGGGGTTGCAGCAGACCATTCAGACCTAGAGCTTCCTCCCGCACTTAACGCACGCGCGTCCCTTGCTGGACGGAGACTCCCGAGGTGACTGCTCCGAGTATGATGGAACAGACTTGATTATTGCTTGAGGGCGAAGGCACTGTCAGGGTCCGATTTGAAGATATTGTAAACTCAGGGATGTTAAATGGGCCACCCCTTCTCTGTGTCATGCTTTTTCTTTCTCCTTAACCCGACGGTCTTATCCTGATGTGTGACTGCAGTTCTTTTTTTTCTAATTGTACGTGGTCCGAATGCAGATCTTACCCATGCTTCCGCCATGGCCCATAAAACAATTGGAGGGTTGTGGGCTTTTCAGTTAGGTGAGATTGGGTTGTTGGTTTTGTTGTATTGGGGTTTTGTTTCCTCAAAAGGTTAGGGGTATTATTCGCAGTACAGATTTGTGTGGAGGTTGGTGTGGGCTGGTTGAGAACTGCAAGGAACCTATGGTGGCAACAGTAAAGACAGACACAAGTGATCACAGTTCAAGGTGGTTTATTAAACTGTAAAGGTAGGTTGGAAAAACACTATTCTAAACCTAAATCTAAGATGGGAGCAAGCTTCGACCATCAAAAAATAATGAGGCTATTCTAGTGGCGTTGTGTCATATAAAAGGGCCTATACTACGAAAAACCTATTGCCAATCCTTACGCTAAATACAAAAAGAAGTGTGGAATAATGTTCTCAAGAAAGAAGGTAGTGTTCACAAATGATAAGTAAGGATGCAGTAATTGAGGTCTCCCTTCCCCGCATTTTCAGCACGGGACAAGGGTGGATTTTGGAGCACAGCACACGCTCAAGCTTTCCCAGCATGTGCTAAAAGTTCCACTTTCAGCAATCAGGGCAATCAGTGTTTAAGTCTCTTTTCTATCAAATACTCTCTTGCCGCCGTGGGCCTGATGTATTGAAATAAACAAAAGAGCTCCTTTTCAGTGATATCAGGATCCTCGGGTGATGTCTTTCACCTATGGATCCCCCCTTCCGGGCGCAGATCCCTTAGAAAGTTCTTTAATGATACCCGGACCTCCAAAACATGTTCTCTTGTTTTTGAGGGCCTGGGGTTCAAAATAATAGACATATGTTTGGGGTCAGACCCTTCTGGCATTCACAAATCTTCGGGTGATGACTGTTCACCCCTTGGATCTCCCTCGATCGGGCTCAGACCCCTCTCAACTGTTTGCCTCCCTTGTTCGGGTTCACTATGGCATTCTTCACAAGTCTTAATATCTTTTTGTACAGTTCACTGAACATCCCTCGTTCGGGTTCACTTTTGTCAACACACTGTATTTCGGGACTTTAGAATTCACCCCCTCTTTACCAGCATCCCTCGATCGGGTTAACTCTTGCCAATCTTGTCTTTTCCATTCAACTGTTATGATGCAGGGTACAGACCACTATCCATGTTAAACCAGGACAGTAAAATCTTCACGACTGTGCTGGCGAACAGACTTAAGCGGGTAATAAACAAACTTGTCCACCCTGATCAGCCCGGATACGTCCCAGGTAGACTTATATCAGATAACCACAGAAGACTCCACCATATTATCCAACAGTCAGAGGGAAATCCTGATGAAATAGCAGTAGTCTCGCTAGACGCAGTGAAAGCCTTCGACCCAGTAAAATGGCCGTGAATGATGGCGGCCTTGAAAGAATACGGGATAGGCCCGGGGTATCTGCGGTGGGTGAAAATGGTGTACAGCTCCCCAATAGCAAGGGTAAAAACGGAAGCGATAATCTCAGACAAGTGGCAACTAGGCAGAGGCACGAGACAGGGCTGTCCATGGTCCCCGATGCTGAACATCCTAGCCTTAGAACCATTAGTGATCTGCCTGAGAGAGCAGTACGAAGAAATAGGGGTCAGCACTAAGGGCGGTCCGCACCTGATATCATTGTACGCGGAAGATATGCTGTTATACCTGCGGTACCCGGAGAAAAACTTGCAATATGTCCTGGAAGTGATGGAGCACTATGCGACCCTTTCAGGTATAGCGGTAAACCCTAAAAAAATTGTGCATGTTCCCGCTGGGGAGGTACAGCAGAGTCCCACAAGAAAACCTACCCATCTTGCAGATAGCCTGGCAGACCAAAACATTCAAGTACCTGGGGATTAATATACACCATACGGCCGAAGACAAGCACAAATATAATACGGAAAGAGCAGTAGAAGGGATCAAGAACAGCATGGGGTTCTGGGCAAAGCTCCCCCTGGCAATGATGGGAAGGGCAGCCTTGCTCAAGATGGTGGTCCTGCCCAGGTTATTACATTTTTTCGCAAATATCCCACTCAGTTTGTCCAAGCGTTTCTTCATTAAACTCTACAGCCTATGCAGAGGTTTCCTATGGCATAACTCTAGAAACAGAGTGGCCCTATGGAAACTACAGAACCCAAATGACAGAGGGGGCATAAATTGGCCGAACTTCGAGATATACCACCTGGCGGGGCAGCTACAATACGTGGCCAGGTGGCTGTCGGAAGATGAAACAGCAGAGTCCAGACTGCTGAGGGGGGAATGTGACCCTTACTTTCTAAAAGAACTGATATGGTTACCCAGGGCAGAGCTACAGGAACGACCGAGATTGCTGGAACTGGGCTGGAATACATGGCGCAAAGCATGCTGCGCTATGGGTAGCCCGACCCCATGCTCCCCGCAGGTGCCACTGGTGGCGCTATGTGGGGCGGATGAACAACTATGGAAAGGGATCCGCAAGCATTGGGAGCCGGTGGGCCTGGCGACCTTGGGAGATATATGGCATGATGGGAAGGCACTGGACTTCCAGACGTTAACGGAAGACACAGGAATTCACATGGGGCAATACATCACACATACAATAATAGTCAAATGCGCAAAGGAAAGGTGATCCGAAATAACACTAGCAGAAGAACCTGACACTGCCATAGAAACAATGTATGATATTTCGGAGGGAGGGCATGAAATATCCCGGATCTATGAACTGGTGATGTCCACAGTGGGCAAGGCACTGCACCAATTAAGATGCGATTGGGAGGTGAAAGCGGGAGAGCCTATGCAAGACGGGCAATGGGAAAGGGCCCTGAGATATCATAAAAAGGTGTTCAGGAATACGAGGCTGCAGCAGATTCAGTTATGTGTCACCCATAGGGTGTACATGACTCTCCGTAAGATTGCTAAATTTGGTAGCACGGAAGCACATAAGTTTCTCAAGTGCAGGGACGTGGACACCGGGATGATCCACATGTTCTCGGCGTGCCCGGACGTTGGCAGATTCTGGGAGGAAATCAAGCAGCGATTGTCCGATAATGGAATCAAGCTAGAAGTGGAATCCGTGTGGGCATGCATGATGGGGGGATTCAGCAGACCTCGCAACCTGAGGCACGTATGCAAGCTCAAGGACGTGGCCTACATACTGGCCAAAAGGAGGATAGCCATGAGCTGGAAAGCAGCACATGGACCCAGACTAGAGGTATGGTGGAACGATCTTTTGAGATGGGCAGACGCAGAGACAGCAGCATGGTATGAGGCAGTCAATAGGGGGGAGGAGACAGAAGTGGGACCTCTGACAGCATGGAGACAAATGGTAGCCACACTGTCGGGACCCTCCCAGGCCGATACCAGTGAATGTGATATGTCAGAAAACAGGTAAGGGGACGAACCCCATGAGAAGGGAAGTCGGAAGGACACAGATGGAAGCTCGATTTGAAGGGGGAGGGGGGAGGGGGCGACAATAACAAAGAACACGCAAATGTATGCTAAAATGCTAAATGCTAAATGTTGGTGTTGGAAAATATTGGCTGTGAGGGTTTTGGTTGGTTTTGTTTATTATTATAGTTATTAAGTATAAATTATTTTTTTTAAAAAAACTCTTATGATGCAGGATTCACTTCCCTTGGCTTCCCAATCATCTGTTGGTCAAAGACTTTAGACTGTACAGAGGATTTTGCAAGATCCCTGTATGACCACTTTGACCCCTCTTCTCGCCTTTCCCAAGGCCTTCTGGTTATGGTAGTTTCAATACTTAGGTAATCACTCAGAGTTTCCTGAGTGAACACCTACGTGGTGCCAGACTCCTTGGTTGCTGGTTTTCCCCCCTTCAAAACAATTGCTATTTATGCTTTCAAAGTTCAATTAGCCGTTTGCTACTTTTCGTTCATCACAGTTCTGTTTCTTATCAACACTCCCCTCGACTCACTGGCTATGATGAACCACTTGGCTTTCTTTCTCCTCGGAGTCAAGGTTGGTACCATGGAGACGAGCGTCTCTCCCTGGCTTGGTTACCAGCGGAGGAGGGTCTTGTGTACCGTAGACATCTACTGCAACACACACTGGCTATTGTTCGTGGTTTTTCGATTCCTTCTTCGAATGTCTCACAGGCCTTGGTCGGAAAGGGCAAGGTTGCTTCTCTCCTTGACACCCTCTTGGTACGCGCCGTCTAATCTCATCTTGAAATGCTGTGCCGAGTTAGCTCCCTGGATGTGCGGTCTGCCTTGCTCATAGTGTGCTCATATGCTCCACCTTTTATCCTTGTGGGTAATAGAAAGGGCCATCAGGTGTGTGTGGTATGGGTCAATTGCTTGACTTTGCCTGACCCTGGTGATGGGACATGTCAGGTAAATAGCTTGCATGTTAGTCCTTCGTAATGTGCGAAAGTGTTCGTGTCAGAAAGGGGGTGGAGGGGTAAAGTGCTTGCGGTAGCCTACGTGGTAGGTTCGGGAAAAGATGCCTGAAGGAGGACACTGCGGCTCACCCGTCGGCGTCCCACTTCCACTCCCCGAGCGCCCCCCCATCCAGGTGATCCTCCCTCACTAGTCCACCCCCAGGAACTGGATCCAATAGAGATGGCTGTGTCCAGGCCACCTCGATGACAGACTCCCGGGGACTAGTCAGTGAGACACCTTCAGGTTTCTCACATAACCCTTCTTGATGATTGTGGCAGTGTCTCTCTTTCAGCACCTGCAGGATGCCTTCTTTCCTTACAAACCAAGTAGAAACATTTAAATTGGCTATCCTTAATGCACAGGGCCTAAATTCCCCTTTCAAAAGGAGATCCATGTTGGGCAGGCTGCAAATGTTTGGTGTTCATATAGTAATGGTCCAGGAAACTCTGCAGGATCAATGCAGGCTAGAAGCAGAGCATTCCTGAAACAAAAGTTTGCCTCTGCAACTGTAATAAAAGAGGGGTGTGGTGAGATTGGTAGCAAAAGGACCCAGAAGGACAGTTTCTCTTCCTCAAGGAACCTTGCTTGGAGGCCCTATGACATGGGCTCCTTTTACCTCCCGAATGATAACCAGCATGAGTTTTTGGAAACTTTGCTCCCCGCCCTTGTGGTGTTTGTAGAGGGTGAATTGCTATTTAACAGAGATTTCAACTTAATTCTGGATCCTGTTCTAGACAAAACACTTCTCCCCGCCCTGCCTTAGGAACACTCTGGCCTTGCTGACATTTCTGTGAGAGCTGGGATTGTTGGATGTCTGCAGGCTCCTGCACAGGAATGAAAATGAGTATTTACACTACTCGCACACACACAAGGGCTTTTCCTGGATCAATCTCTTGCTTTTGCCTGCTATACTTCCCTATGTCTTGGGTGTTTATATTGGGTCCAGATTGCTTTCCAATTAATCTATGGCTTTGTTGCAATTGAAGGTTAACAGGCTGCAACCTTCTTACCATTGATAATTACTTTAGGGAAAACAATGTGAGGGTATTTCACATGGAATCCTGTGGGGTGTGAGGAAGGCTGTCAGAAGAGGGGACTTTTTGTAAATCAATCAGATGCCCATCTTAAAGCTCGGAGCTGGGGTAGGGAGCGATTAGAATCTCAGGCGTGTGAACTGCTTCACGTGCAGGTAGGATCCCAGAGGGCCCTCAGATAACTCAGATTGGCTAGGTCTAGTTTGGAGGAGTTAATGGCTTTGGAAACGGCCAACACGTTGCTAAGCACAAAATCATTTTATTACACTCAAAGCAAAAATGTGAATAAGCTGTTGGCTTAAAAGCTGAAACGACAACAGAGCAGGAACCATGGCACAGGCATTAGGGACGGGAATGGAGTTCTTGAATTCACAGAAGAGACAAAGCTGGAGGTTTTCTCACACTTCTATGAGGAGCTATTGGGTGCTGAAAGGCCCAACCTGGAGGATCAGGACTCCTACCTTGACTTGCCCGTGCTTCCTAAATTCTTCCAGGCACTGCGTGATCACCTTGAACTTACTTACACGAGGGAAGAAACTGAGCAGGCAATCAACTCACTTACAAACTCAAAGGCTTGGTGCCCAACGGTTTCATGACACTCATATAAAACATTTATAACCCGGCTACTAACCCTGCAATCTTGTTTAAGTCGGTTCTTGCTTTGAGTAAGGTTTCCGATTGTACGGAGGAGTCATTGCTCTCTCTGTTAGTAAAACCTGGCAAAGATGCTACTCTATGCGGCTCCTGTCACCCAATTTCCCTTCTCAACACGGACGCAAAGATGTATTACAATATCCTTGCTTCTAGACTAATTGAATCTCTTCCTTCTCTGGTTCATCTGGATCAAACCAGATGTGTTATTGGTCGAAGCCCGCACAATAATATCAGCCATGCCATTAATGTGGTGGAGAGTGGCAGAAGATGGAGACACCGGTTGACCTTTTTGGGGCTGGACGCCAATAGGGCCTTTGATAGAGTGGACTCGATGTTTGTTATTTTCACTCTGCGGGTGTTCGGATTTGAGTCTTCCTTTATAGCACACATAATGGCTTGTTACCAATCCCTCAAAACTAGGATTTGTATTAACAAGTATTACGTGTGATTTATCCCTATTACTAGAAGGACGCGGAAAGGTTGCATTTTATCTCCTTTAATCTTTGCTTCAGTAATGGAACCCTCAGCAATCCCCATTCGGCCCAATTCATTTATTAAAAGGTATTCCTGTGGACTGTGTTGAACATAAAATGGCCCATTATGCAGACGTCTTACTGATGATGTCACATACCCTACCAACACTTCAAGCCCTTATGATGGAACTTTGGTTATTTGAGCGATTCTCTGGCTTTTCAATAAACAATTGCAACATGTCAGGATCCAAGGAGAATTCCTGTTCCAGTGGGGTAAAGTTGACCTCATCTTCCTGGGCATTAAGTTCATGCCGTCATTCTCCAAGTTACATTGGGCCAATTTTCCGACCCTCTTTAAATCCCTCACTGACTACGTGCTGCGATGGGAGAATTCAGAGATTTCCTGAATAGGTCGAGTTACAGCTGTGAAAATGAATGTAACCCCTAGACGTCTCTACCACCCATTAGCTCTCCGGGACCTCATACCTCGTAACTCCCTCCAGATCTTGCACCAGAAAACTATGCAGTTCATTTGGCGCCATTACAGGCCCTACATTCTTAATAAACTTAACAGAGGTTGGGACTGCCCATTCTTCAGAACTATGTTATGGCTGCCAATATCTCACATATCCTATCCTGGCGGCCTTGTGCCAGCAGGGCCCTATGGATGGATGTCGACCAATCTGTTATCAATTATTTCTTGTCGACACTTCAGCGCCTCAGTGGTGCAAGCAGGAATGGCAAGGGCAGGTTGTTGCCCTCCATCCTGGTTTCATTGTCCTATTGGGACAAATCACTGAAATTATGGAAAGTTCCACGTGGCATCAATCCCCGGTCTCCAGTTTTTGGATACCCCTCCATCTCTCCTGGGCTTACCAGTAGGCTCTCAGGACACTTGAGTCAGTTGTACTGTGGGTTTGTCTCGCTCACATTTGAGGACTGCAAAGAATTAATTGGCGTCCCCAGGCTGAACCCTTTAGATATCGTCAAATTAGGCATTGGCTCACTAATCCCAGAACACTTGAGGCAGGGGTTAACCCGCTCACCGCATTAGAGCTCACTGTGCAAGAGGGGCTCCCTAAAAAGAGAATCGCTAGATTATTCAAACTTTTGAACAGATCGAATCAGACTGCATGGTTACCGTCTATGTTGCGACGGGAGGGGAATCTGGGATGCTCGATCTCAGTTGAGTCCTGGAGGAAGAAATGAGCCACCTCTGCGTCCCATTGTGTGACAAAGAGAACACATATAAAGTATTTTTCTAGATTCTAGATATGACTATATACAGATCTTCGTGAGTTCGTGGGACCTACTTAAAGGTGGCCTGGGTATTGACCTACAGGTCCAACCCCCACGGAACATCAACATAGTTCTCAAATCATCAGAACACTAAGAAAATCCAAGAGAGGTCAGGCCCACACACCCAAGGAGGAACAACGAACGAAGGAGAGCAGGGGAGGATGATGCAGAGCCACTATATGGGATGCATCAGATCAGTAGATGCCATACATCCCAGCAACTTGGAAGGTGTTGATCTACTGGGCCAGGGGAGGAGCAGAATGGTCAAAGGCCAGGATCATAAACTATTATCCTGGAATGTAGCAGGATTGGCTAAGCTAACAGACGACCCCAGACTGGTGCTCATATATTAGAGGGTTTGAAATATTATTGCAGGCGACATGGGCACTAGAACCTATCCTGCTCCAGGAGTTTGTAACCTATACCATCCCAGCTGCAAAAGGGCCCAAAGGAAGACCATGGGGGTGGGGGGAGCAGTTCAAGCAGCACTCTAGCCTGGAAGGTGGCCGAATGTTGTACACATTCTCCTGATCTTCAATTCCTGTCAATTACTATATAATCATTACAATAATTAATAATTGGTGTGGGTGAAGGACTCTCCCTGTTCACCATTTACAACATGCCACAAGGACCCCAGGGAATCTTTACATTAAATAGACTACAGGAATTAATAACCTTGAGGAATCCCCCTACCACAGGAAGTAGTTACATCCTAGTGGCAGGGGACATGAACCTCCAGATAGAACCACTAAAGAAACAGATGGCTTTTGGGAAGATAGAGACATGGTCTGTGATATACCTTCCCTGATATAGCAGCTCCCCCTAAAAGAACCCACCAACAGGCAATAGAGTTAGGCTGCTTACTGTTCAATTTAAATCCAAGGGCATGTAATTGCCGGCTACCTAAAGATAAACCAGCCAATTTGATGTTTAAAAGCAGCAACGAAGCATACTACAGGGCAGCCCAACTACGTGTCCTTGTCCCGCACGTCAGGCAAAAGTCAGAGCCACAGTGGATAGCCCTAGACAACTATCATCTCCGACCATTCATCCTAGGCGAATGGCTATGGGTTCCGGGGCCCCAATTGCGAAATAGTGTTAAAAACCACCCTATTATTGGAACAATATGGGCAATCTGGACACCAGGCAAGAAAATGGTGGGAGTTACAACCTGGCCATCTCCCCTTGGATACCTATGGTCACCGGGGATCCGGGATGCTATCCCAGAACCAGGGAGCTTCGAGACATGGTACAATGCTGGATTACAGAGGGCTGGTCAACTCTGGAGAGATGATGCCTTTATTACAATTCAGGATTTACAGGAGGCGCTCGACATAGGCTCGCTCTCAGTCTCCCTATATCTCAGACTCAAGGGGGTGATGACAAGGGCGATATGGAAAGAACAATTACAAAGGGATCTCACCCCGTTTGAAAACATTCTTAACACGTGTACGAGTTCAAAGGGCTTGATAAGTGCAATGTACTCAGCGCTGATTGAGGTTGATATTACACCATCACACACATTGAGGAACAGGTGGGAATCGGACATGGGAAGGCAGATTCCGCAAAAGCTATGGCTCCAAATTTGTAGAAGGACAGCGAAATCTTCCATATCCTGCCAATATAAATTGCATGCCGTCAAGTTGTTGTACAGGTGGCAATATGACCCGGTCCGGCTGGCCAAAATGTATCAAGGAATAAACCCACATTGCTGGAGGGGCTGTGGAAAGAGGGCCGATTACTGGCATATGTGGTGGGGATGTGAGGCGGTCCAAGCTTACTGGACGGAGGTCCTCAGCTGGATCAAGGAGCTGGATGATGATGACAGAGAGATACACCCACTTCTGATCTTGTTCGGCTTGGTTGAAACGGAAGACGCAATCAAAAAGGCGCCCAAAATGATTCTGGGTTTACTGCTGGCCGCTCGAGCGTGCCTCACCATGGTGTGGAAGAGACCAAAGCTCCCTAATAAAACCGAATGGCTGAATGTTGCTTTGAATATATATAGAATGGACAACCTTACGGTGGTCCTGCATGGAGATCGCACTTCAGTTGAGAACGCATGGTCGGAATTTCGGGCTAAATATGTGACATAAAAAATGTGTGCAAAGCGTTTCTATGTTTGGAGACATTTTAGTTGATGGCTGAATCTCGCTGCTATGTTAAACTAGTTCTAATATGTCTATGCACCTGATGTCAGGTAGTTAATATTGGTTCGGAGATAGATACTGGTCTCTTCCAGCCCTTCAGGCGGTACAATGTGCAAGGGGGGGAAGGGTGGAGGGTAGAGGTAGTTGGGTTTGATGAACCTATTCAAAGTTAATGCGATGTGCATCAGATCCCAAACGTTTTACACACTGTATTACTATTGATGTGATATCCTTTTTTTTTGCACTTGATCGTTCGGTTACAAATGCCTGTACATGATTGTCAAACTTTTATTTCAAAAACTAATAAAAGACAATTTTTTTTAAAAAAAAAAAAGCAGCAACGGGTCTTCCCATATGGATTGCATCTTTATTTCTGGTAATAAGTGGGGAAGGGTCTGTGATTTTGTAGTCTGTGCGAGATCAGAAAGCGACCACTACCACTTAACTGGCATCCCAGGAATAAGCTTGGCTATACACTCAGATAAAGCTTTCAATAGGAATGAACCGATCGCCATATCCATCAACGATATGCTGAGTAGGGTGAAAAGGGGGTGGTGGGGGGAAATCAACCACGCAACTACCACTGTTACAGAGCACAACAGCCTCCTGAAGGCCTATGTACTTGAAAGGACAGCCTACATCACATGGCCATAGCAGGTATGTCAATCCCCCCGGCCCAGTGAATGACAGAGCCACCTAATCTTGGAAGGCTGGGTCTGGCTTGTATCTGAGAGAAATGTGTCCAAAATGTGGCCAAGAGGTGCAGATTCGGTAATTAAAAAAAAAGAATTATGTACACAAATATTGGTCTCAAGTACAGCGTTGCTTGACTTTACAAAGGAGCTAGTTCCCATCCATCACCTCACTTAAAATATTAACATTAGGAACAAACCGTTCACAATATAAATAACTTCAAATTGAGTATTTATAGTAAAGTACATTTTGTCTTCTGTCAACATTCGATGACCTGGAAGTGAAAGCAGTCCACTGCCAGTCACCATGTTGTATACGGTGCACCTTTGCACCTTGTGCTTATAGCATAGGAGACATTCACTTGGATTTATGTGTACACCCACGCTTCCGGAGAACGCATTTGTGTTCAAAGCACAAACAGCACTCAGAACCAGTATCACCTGCCACTTTTCCATGTTGGAATGTTCGTCACCCTCAGTCCTTGAGGTTACGAGGTGTGCACTAGGGCTGTTGCTAACCCCAAAGGCACCAATACTTGTGGAGAGCACCATTATCCCTCGGGAGCCACGTGTAGGCGTTCTTTGGCTCAGAGCCACAATACAAGACCTGGCTGCATTTGCAGCTTCTGCAACAGTAAACAAGCGGACTAGAAATTAAAAGGAGCCTCACTCTATGGGACGGTTGTTGCATCCTCTGATATTATGCGCCTTCATCAGGGCATGCCTTCCTCAATAGACCAAACACCAAGACAAAGCAGAAATGAGGAATTCAAACATGTTCATGGGAAATAAATGGTATTACCCAATTTGATCGATTGGTATATCTGGCCGAATTCAGCCAGTATCATTCGATAGATTAAAATCAATCAAACTGGTTAATCACTACCAAACATGGGGAGCCGGGGTAGTGATGGGCTTTGGGGGTAGCGGGAGTGTCCCCTGCTTCCGCAGGATTGGAAGTGGGGGATGGGGAAAAAAAATAGGAAGAAAAAGCGGTCCCTGCGGTGTCGGATATGACCCGCGTAGGAGGGATGGAACTGACGCTGTAGGGTCAGAATAAAAGCAGACGTCCAAAAACAAGTGGGGGGGGTCAAGGTTTTGCCGAATTTGGCCGCAGCAAAATTGACCACGGTCAATTCCACCACGAAGATTTCTGCCACCGCCAAATCACATACATCCAAAGAAATCATTATCACCCTTAGGAAGCACCCAAGATTCTTATGAATAAATTAATCCCCCCTCACATTGCAATGATCCATTACAACCACAGCTTAGAATTTCAAATCTGAAAATACAATGTCATTAATGACAATGTTGTTAATGTCCGTCTTGTGCTGTAGCCATTGGACTGCTTCAGCCGTCAATGTGCCCTTCTGTACATTGATTTTTAGCAAAGTAATTTTAATTTCCGTTAAAAAGTCAAACATCCAGGTACACTGACACATAACAGAACAAATTGAAGTCCTGAAATGACTGGCACTATGAGCAATTTTACATCATTTCACCTGGCACAGGCGGCATAAGCAACGACTCTTGAGGAATTATTTCAGTGCCATCAATGGCACTCTCACCAATAAGCATGCAAATACCCTGTAGAACTTGCTTGTGCAGCCAATGTGTCATTGCATACATTCTCGTACCTTTTACTTTCGGTGACTGCTCGCTCCAAGTGCTTGAAGATATCCTGAAACAGGATGCAGCTGGCTTTGCTATTGATGTCATATCCATATCCCCGCTTCCAGTACTGCTTTAGATCATTCAGATATTCGAGCACCTGGAATGGTAAAATCATACATTGAACCTATACAACAAAAAGAAGACACCCACGCCAACCAAATCTTGCAAAATGAGAACAGTAAATCCACAAATCTCATTGTGCAAAACAAGCTATGCAACAACCCAATTTAAAAAAGGTTTACTTGTCCTCAGTGAAAATATTTGCTTAACTTCTAATACATAAAAAGCACATAATACAAATCAGTCCAGTGAAATGGTTTTGAATACTGTTTCATTTTTGACTTAGGGAATTTGTATGTTGTATATTTTCCGCTATTTGCATAAGGTTTTACTAACCACATGTGCAGAAATAATTCAAACATCATGAAGTCCCGTGCAATTGTGGACACAGGCTAATTTTTTATTTTTCTAAACCTAAAAGTAGGGGCCCAGTTAGTAGGGGCTACATGTTTGTTCCCCAAGGGAACACCTAGAAATAAAAACGCAGACACCAGAGCAATAAAAGTATGTTTATTAAATGTGTTTATTTATGTGTGTGCATTTGCATCACACCTTACAGCCAACCATGGGGCCGGATGGAATGTTAACAGAAGAAAGAAAAGGAAAGGAATAGAACTCCCCTGACCAATAATGGGCTGTGAAAGGGAGAAAAGAATCCAGTGAGGATTTTAAAAGGTTAAGACAGTAGGAGCAGAAAGAGAGACAAGAAGCCGACAGAGTAAAGAAAAAGCGCCAAGGGTGCTGGGGTGCCACTGCCTCGAGCAGGCCCCCAGCACCTAAATACATCAATGGCGCCAGGGGCTGTGTGGGGGAGTCCCCCGGAAAGTGAGCCAGGGGGCCGAGCTACTTATGCCAGGGGTAGCTTGGCCGTCCGCAGCTGTGGCAGGTGTCGGCCCACCCGGGGGCCAGACTGGACAGACCCAGGAATCACCAAGGGCCCAGGAGACCCTTGCATGGGACCGCCTGGGCCAAAGATGCTATGCCTCGGCCACATGTGTGGGGGGAGGGGCAGTCCAGACAAGAATGCTAGGCAGTGTACGCAGTTGGCCCGCCTCGCCTTGTGGCCAGCGAGGCAGGAGCATTCCAGCGTTCCGAGAAGTCCTCTGAGGCTGCATATGTCAGGCGCAGACCAGGAGATTAAGATCGGGGAAGTCTGCTCCACCCATGAGAGTGGACCGGTGAACTAAAATTCTGGGCTGGCCAGGTGAAGAGGAGGAGTGAAGGAAAGCCTGGGGCTACCTAGCGGAAAAGCCTGGGTGAAGACCAGTGGCAATACGTTGAGATTCAGGGGGTGGAACGAGAAGAGTCATGGGTGTGCAGCGCCTATCATTGTCAGCGTTCACATGTTGATGCAGCCTGTCTTTAAAATGACCACGGAAGTGGCGGTGTAAGCAGCGGCATCCCCACAGCTCAGGGGAAGCTGCTGAAAGTTGTAATGTAGGCAGGGGTCGCGGCAGTGATGCGGATTTGTCCTCAGGATAAAAGGGCTGCCCCAAAGACTTTGACAAATCCTCTGATGTAGTCGCAGCCAATAGGGCCCACCCAGAAGGTTATCAAGTCCTGAGGGCGTGGCGGAGATTGCGGGGGGCCCCCATGCCAACAGGGTCACCCTGAAGCAAACCAAGCCTGCAGGGAGCGACAGTGACTGTTAGCGGACCCCCAATCGTGCAGGCGGTTGCCCAGACAACACAGGAAAGCGCTGAGCTGCGTAGGAGTGTGGGTGGTCCTATGTGGTGGACGGGGCCACTCTGAAGAAAAAAGAGATCAGGCTCCCATCATGGAGACAGGCCCCAGCCAGTCATGCAGCCATCCAAGCAGACCCCAGGACAGGCCCATGAAGGTACTGTAAAGAGGTGACGGGAGGTGACGGACAGCAGCAGTAACCCCATTGTGACATTGCTTTATGTGTTTTAGAGTTTGTATGCAATATATATGTATGTCTACTTATAAGTATATATTTATTAAAACATTAAGTAGGAAACATTAGAATGGGGGTTAAATAGAAGGGAAATGTTATGTAGGTTTAAAGGCTGAGTATGGGTAGTAAGAGAAGTATATGTAATGAATTTAAACGGGTTAAAGAAGATAGAGGTGAGGTACCATGGCGCGAGATAGCAGGATAGTGTTTGGGCCTGCCTGAGGCCGTCTAGTGAGATGGGATCACCCACAGAGGCCATCCTCTGGCCTCCTACTCCATGTGGGTGGAACGTGAGTTTAGGTAAGGGGTCTGTTGTGTCAGACTCACCCCAAAGGACCCCATTGCCCATTCAAGGAAGGGGGAGTTGATGTAGAAAGTCCCAATCTAGTTGGACCTCAAACCAGGGGAATTGTAGAGAATGCTAACGGGAGACGTATTTTAAGTATACAAGATTTTTACAAAGAAAGAGGGGTCCCTCTTGGGATTCCTATAAAATTCAATCTGGTGTCTGTGTCCATTTGTCATCTTAGAACTCAGGGTGAGCCCATCTCCTGTTAGCAGCAAGTGTCTTCGGCAGATGCAGCACCCTTCCCTATCGAGGTGGAATGGTGGGTGGGAGTGGTGGTTTCAATGGGTATAGACCTGGTCTGGGGTGAAGGATAGTACACCTTTACCCGGACCAGTGCGTCAACAGAGGCTACATGTATGCACAATGGTTCCCCTCGCCCACATAGCAGCAAGTATGTGGGTAAGAGAATGGGAAAAGACCACCAGAAAACCACCTGCAACCATGATAAATCTCAACACGTTATTAGATGGCTCCCACTCACCAAGGTATCAAAAGGTGCATTATCCAACCCTAGTGATAATAACAAAAGGATGCAGGATCACCCATCAACATCCTAAAAATAAAGTAACCCATTTCCGGCATCGAAATTGCCAGAAGCTGGGAGCTATTTAGCTCCTGGTTATAGCCAAAGGGAGCCTGGTTAGCTTGAAACCAAAAGCTACCAGGAGCTACTTGTGACTCCCCAGGCAAGCAGTGCCATACAAACATAGCTATGTGATATTAACCGTATATAGTTTTGGGAATGGGTATAAAAGACAATAAAATACACACTTAAGACATTTAAAGCATATTGGGTAATATATAATGGACAGAAAGTTAGTTTGTAACTCAGGCACTATGTACTAGCTCCCAGAGCCCCAGACGTTGCTCCTGCCTAAAGGGTGATGCCCCGATATCCAGGAGCTTCTTTCTGCTCCTGGTCAACCAATCCTAATTTTTTAACCCCTGCATTTATCACCCACAACCTTCAGCCACCACCACCTCAGTAAAAAGAAAAAAAGGTATCACTACCTTCAGTAGTGTTGGATAGGAGACAGCACCAATAAAGCCTTTAGCTCATAGTTATCCTCCAGCAGATGCCTCCTTTTAGCAAGCAAACCCCCAAACATCTGGGAAGAGCAATTCGCTATGGCCCTCATCTAACCTTGTGTCAACATTGGAGCAGCCCTCTGTAAATGCATCCTAACGCTAGCATCATCAAGTATCTTTCAATGTATGTCTTTTTCATGGCTCACATGTCTTACCCTCACGTCTTTCTTCTCCCTTCAGCAACTGTAGACATTTGATTTTGCATATGGCACGACAGAACTGAAACCAAAAAGTGATGGGTGGAAGGTTTGGAATTAATCTGAACCACTGGCACTGCTCTGGGCAACCTTCCACACCACTGTTTTTTAGCCTACCTGCACCATTGCAAAAGGGGTCCAGCCATATGCAAATCAGTCTGGTGCTGCCACCAATGGGAGCAGCCTTGCCCGAACTGCCAGGCCTGGTCCCCTCTGCACAGAAACACAAGCAACCCCAGACACGTTTCGGCTTTCTTGGGCCTCAGTGATAGGTGGGACAAGTCTGATTTGCATATAGTCTTACCCCTTTTGAAAGATGGTCTGGAGGGTTTCCCAGAGCAATGTCAGAAGCTAAGATGAATTCTAAACCTTCCAGCCGTCACCTCTTGTTTTGCTGGCACTACAGAACTCCAAATAAATAAATAATTCCTATCTACCTCTGTATTACCCGCACCGTTGTGATGTAGGACGCTGTGAAGGGTCAGTAATGTGAGGCAGACAACTACTTTTCACAGTATTTGACATTTTATTTCAAAAGATAAGATACCAAACAAAAACCTAACTAAGCCTACACTACCAGGTGATTCCCTACCTAGTCTAGAATCTAAGGGAGAATCTCCTAACGTACACAAAACTGTGGCTCACACCAAACAGACCAATCAAAACAAAAGCATACACAACATAAATAAAAGAGAACCATATAACCAGTGTCGTGGATGACTTCTACTTGTCCTGGGTAGATCTCGTTTCCCCAAGAATGTGCAAAGTCAATTTTTCCCAAGAAAAAATAAAGTTTTAAATTCGGTCTTTCAAAGTTACAAAGAAACCAAATGTTCACTCAAACAAAAATCCACTGGAAACAGTTGCTTCTTCGTTCATTGAAAGGTTCCCCTTTCCAAGTTGTACAAAGAAAACAGCACCAATGGCAATCATGGATAACCTCCTTCCAGGATAGAATAGAAGGTGTTCAAAACAAAAGAAATAACACTTATGCTTTAACAAAAATTCTTCTTTTGTAAATTCTGCAGTGTCTTGAATACAATTAGTCATGATGCTTCTAAGGGGGGCTGTTCTCTCCTTGGCAACTCCCTTCTGCAAATGATATTGTGTAAGCAGGATCCTTTGCATCCCAGTCTACTACTGCTCCAACTACATTCAAAAGAGGTTCTGACAAAATCATGGACAACCACAGTTCTGGTGCTTCTGCTACGACTTGATACTTTAAAAATATGACATGCATTACTTACCGTAAAAGCATTTCTGATGATTGTATCTGCTTAGATTCACATGCTGTGTATATGGTCCGACATCCAGTGGTAACCGCGGAGTATTGCATCTTGTCTTTCGGGGACCGAAAGGGGACGTCGGCATAGGCGTGTCTGAAACACTATCCCTATCGTGACGTGTGCAGTACCCAAAATCCCTCACGGGTCGAGGTCCCTCCGATTGTATTTTTTCTGCCATGAGGGAGCCCAAGGCTATAGTGAGTGAGTACATGAAGAGAGAATAAGAAGTCTATGTTCCTTCCACCCCGAGCGGGGAGGCAGGGAGGGCGCATGTGAACCTAAGCAGATACAATCATCAGAAATGCTTTTACGGTAAGTAATGCATGTCTTCTGATGCTTGTTAATCTGCTTAGAATCACATGCTGTGCATAGACTAGCGAGCAGTACCCGGAGTTGGAGGTGGGTTGTGAGAAGGAACAGTAGAAAAAAGACGTCTTAGTACTGCTTGTCCCACCTGAGAATCAGACCTAGAATGAGTGTCTAGGCAATAGTGTTTTGTAAAGGTGTGTACAGAACTCCAGGTTGCCGCTTTGCAAATGGACTCTAGGGGAACATTTGGAATAAATGCTTTGGATGCCCCAGTGCCTCGAGTAGAATGTGCTCTAGGCTTGAAGGGCAGTTCTCTCTTTGCAAGAGTGTAACATAGTGTGATGCATTTGACAATCCACCTTGATATTGCTGATGTAGAGACAGGGTCCCCTTCTCTACCAGCTGCCACTGAAACAGAGAATTGTTTAGTTTTCCTCAGTGGTTTAGTTCTATCCATGTAGAACATGACTGCCCTGCGCACATCTAGTGTGTGAAGGCTTCTTTCGGCCATTTTAGTAGGTCTCTGGAAGAACGTGGGTAGTTCGATTGACTGGTTCACATGGAACTTCGAAATAAATTTCAGTGCAAATCTGGGATGTGTGCGCAGAACTACCTTATCTTTGTGGACTGTAACAAAGGGGCCCAAAACCGAGAGGGCCTGTAGTTCGCTAACTCTTCTGATAGGATTGATAGCTACTAGAAAGGCTGTCTTGTAAGTCAGGTCTTTCAGACTAGCTTTATGCATAGGCTCAAAAGGGGGTCCCATGAGCCTAGTTAAAACCACATTTAGATCCCACCCAGGGGCTGGGTGAGTGATGGGGGGATACATTCTTTTAACCCCTTCCATAAAGGCTTTAATCACAGGTATTTTCCACCACGACACCTTCTGCTGTGACGTGGTGTAGGCTGACAACGCTGCTAGGTGAACCTTTAAGGAATTGAAGACTAACCCAGAGTCCAACAGATGGGTTAGATATAACACAATGTGTGAAGGCGAGCAATCGGTGGGATTGACGCTTTTGGAACTGCACCAGATGACAAAACATTTCCATTTACTGACATAGCAATAACGTGTGTTAGGCTTTCTTGCCTCCCTCAGTATGTCCATGCATCTTTGAGGGAGTTGCAGATGTCCAATCTCTATGACCTCAGGAGCCAGGCTGCTAAGTTCAGAGTTTGTGGGCATGGGTGCAGAGTCTCCCCCCTGTCCTGAGACAACATGTTGTATGGGCAGGGCAGCTTGACTGGTGGGGAGAGGGACATTTCCATCAGGTGCGCGAACCAAGGTTGGCGGGCCCACATGGGAGCCACCAGAATCATGGTGACTGGTTCCTGGTGCATCTTGTGTACTATCTTGTACAGAAGGGGAGTCGGGGGGGAAAAGCGTAGACACATTTCCCCGACCAAGTTATCCAGAGACCATTCCCCTTGGATCCGTTCCGGGGGTACCTGGAGGCGTAATCTTGGCATTGGGCATTCTCCTGAGTAGCAAACAGGTCGATCTCTGGAAACCCCCATTCTGCGAAGACGTTGGATACAATGTCTTAGTGCAGTCGCCATTCGTACTCTTCTGGCAGAGGAAAATCTCTGCTGAGTACGTCTGCCAGAAGATTGAGTTCCCCTGGAACATGTTGGGATATCAGGAACATCTTGTGTTTGAGAGCCCATATCCAGATGTTTTGGGACAGCTTGGATAGCCCTGGAGAGTGAGTGCCCCCCTGTCTGTTCAGGTAATACATTGCTGTTGTGCTGTCGGTTAGGACTAGCACTGTCTTCCCTTGCAGTTGCTCCTGAAAGGCTTTCAATGCTTTGAACACTGCTAGTAGCTCCAGTAGGTTTATATGGTTGGACGCTACCTGAGAGGACCACACTCCGTGCGCTGTCTGTTGAAGCAGGTGAGCCACCCCCACCCCGTGAGAGATGCGTCTGTCGTGAGAGTGGCTTCCACTGCATGGGTGGTAAAGGTTTTCCCCTTCAAGAGGTTCTCCCTCGACCACCACTGCATAGAGAGAATGAGGGCTGGCGAGACAACTAACAGATCTTCCCATTGTCCGCTGGCCTGACACCACTGGCTGTTGAGCCACCCTTTCATGGGACGCATATGCAGCCGCGCGTGGGGAACCAAGTATATGCATGGCGCCATCATCCCTAGCAAACGCATAGCTTTGCGTACCGTCACCTCTCGACTGGCTACATACTGAGGAACCTGAGAGAGCATGTTCTGAACCCTCTCGCTGGAAGGGAAGACTAGACGGTCTTCCGTTCGAATTAGAGCCCCCAGGAACTGTTTTACTTGGCTGGGGACTAAGCTGGATTTCTTTTCGTTGATAGAAAATCCCAGGCTGAACAGTAGGTCTACTGTTTTTTGGGTGTTCGAAAAACAAACGTCGAACGAGTCCCCCGTGATGAGCCAATCGTCGAAGTAAGGGTAAACTGGAACTGAAAGTCTGCGCAGGTGTGCCGCTGCCACTGCCAGGACCTTGGTAAACACCCTTGGCGCCGAGGCTATGCCGAAGGGGAGTACCTTGAACTGGCAGTGTTTGTCCTGAATCACTAACCTTAGGAATTTTCTGTGCGCTGGCAGCATTGAAATATGAAAGTATGCATCTTTCATATCCAATGTTGTCATGAAGTCCCCTTGTTTTAGCAATGGGATCACCTCTTGCAGTGTTACCATGCAAAACTTCTGGGGCTTTATGAACTTGTTCGCTCGGCGCAGGTCTAGAACAGGACGCATGGTGAGATGCTTTTTGGGTACAAGGAAGTACACTGAGTAGATACCCTCATTTACCTGAAGAATCGGGACGGCTTCTATGGCGGCCTTTCCCAGCAGCACTTTCACCTCTTGGATCAGGATCTGCAGATGTTCTGGTGAAAGGCGTCGATGTTTCGGCGGTCTGAACTGTGGAGGTCGGGCGAATTCCACGCAGTAACCGTGGGCGACCGTCTTTAAGACCCACTGGTCTGAAGTTATCCCCTCCCATGCCTTGAGGAAAGATGTTAATCGCCCCCCGACCGGGGAGACATGGGAGGGAACCTGGAATTGGTGGTCATTTCTGACCTGAAGTTGACGCTCCTCTGGAATTGGAACCTCTGCCTCTATTCTTTCCGCGATTATGACCCCTCTGGGGGTAGTAAGTGGGGCTTGCAGCCGGTTGACTTGAGTTGAAGTTGCCCGTGCCGAAATTGTTTTGAGCAGCGCAGGCTTGTCCTCAAAAGGACCGCCGAAGAATTACTGCCCCTCTGTGAAGAGGGTTTCTGGGAAATTTGGTGCAGCGACTTAATAGTCTTGTGCTCCTTCTTGGCTGTCTCCAACGCATCGTCTATCGCCTTCCCGAAGAGGTTGGCCTCTTCGATGGGTTTGTTGATAATGGATGCCTGGGTCTCAGGCCTGAAGCCCGACGTGCGCAGCCACGCGTGCCTCTTTAGGAGAGTACCCTGTGGAAGAGACCTGCCTAGTGTCTCTGCGGTGTCCAGGGTATTCTTTACCACATTCTGATTGGCAAGTTTGCCCTCCTAGACAATGGCGAGAAGCTTTGCTCTGGTTGGTTCCAGAACCTCTTGAAGGCCTTCCTGGAATAGGTTCCATTGGGCGTCGACTTAGCTTGCTAGTAACGTTGTGTTATTGGCAATCCGGACGATATAGGCTGCTGACGTAACCTGTTTGCCTAAGGAATACAACCTTTTGGACTCCTTGTCCGGGAGTGACTCTCTCGTGGCAAGGGGAACCCTGCTCTCTTGTGAGTGTTGGTCACCACCAGCGAGTCTGGGATTGCGTGTCCTTTGCTATAAAGCGGGTCAGTGGGGGAGGGTCTGAAAAGTTTTCTGACCCTTGGGTTCACAGCCCTAGTCTGAGTGGGTGTGAGTAAGGAAGGGGCCAGCCAGCTCAAGAGAGGGATAGACTGGCTTGCCGGAGGCTTATCATTAATAATGTCCTCTGTGAAATCTTGTTCGGGCAAGGCTTCAAGCGTGGCAATTTTAAAGAATTCCGCTGCTTTTTTCAACATGTTGTTGAAAGTCATTTGATCATCCAGCGGGGAAGCTTGTCGAATCGGGGTGGATGGGGGAGAGTCGAGGCAAACGATATCAGAGTTGTGATCATCCTGCTGGGTGTCCTCCCAGTTGTCCGTTGCTCCTTGATCTTCCCCATAGTTATCCAGAAAAGAGGACTCCTCTTCTTCTGTATAGATGTCTCTATACGTGTCCATCTGGACATCTTCTCGATAGTCAACTTGGTGTTGGACATCTAGGTGTTGGACATCTTGTGTTTGAGGGTTAGGGTCTACCCGAGCTTTTTTCGGCGGAGGTTGATCAGAAACCCTGAAAAACTGCTCCAGCCGATCCATACACCCCTCAAATTGCTCCGTGGTCCACTTGGATGACCCAAATGAACCTAGCTGTGTAGGAACCGTGTTCTCCGCCCTAAGGCGTTGAGAGGATCTCCTCAGGGTGCTTGAGAGGGGTACCTGGCTTTCTTCGTAAGAGTCTTCGGGATCGTCTTCCAAATCCGTGGAAAAGTTTTCGGCGGATTGGCCCCCAACTGTGGGCGGAACCGGAACTAGGCCCACCGCCGTAGCAATCCTATTGATGCTCTTACGGATAGTCACCGAATCTTCGGGAGACAATGCCTCCGATGATGGGTCGGCAGTGGAAATGTCTTCCGCGGCTCCAGAAGGGCCAGCGGATGGCTTCTCGGGTAGAGGCCTACTCGTAGTTTTCGGGCCTTGGAAACCATCAAAGTTTCTTGTACGGAAACTTTGGCGCGTGTAATCTGGGGAGTAGCGCCCTTGTTATGTTTGCTATGCCCAGTCGTCATGCGCCTGCGGATGCAGGGAAGACTTCGGGTCAGACCGATCCGTGGGCACCACCAAAGTTTCCGGTGGACCCGTTGGCGCCTTCGCCTTCTTCGACGAAGTCGTCGAGGAGGGAGCTTGGGTTGTGTGCTTTGTGCGGTGCGATTGTACGCCCCTGTCACTGGGTGTGGTCCCTGTACCAAGACCGGAGTCGAGCCTGGAAGAGTCGGGGACGGGCGTGGCGGCCCTAGAATAGTCCGCCTCAAGGTCTATAACGTCCACGTTGGACGTTTGATCATCCGATGTAGCCCCGTCACTTTCGGCTGGTGTCGCGGCAGGGGAGGGAGGCTCCACGCGTGACATTCTGTACCCACCGCTTCAACCGGCGCTCCTTAAGGGTTTTAGGTTTAAGGAGTTTACACGCTGAACACCGCTTTTCGTCGTGCTCTAGGGGGGAGACAAGCGTTACACGACGTGTGCTCGTCTTTCCACGGATATCTGACCCTATACACAGGGCAGAATCTAAATGGAGTCCTTTCCATAGCAGAAGGGAAGGGTGACCAGACCAAAAAGGAAAGCAGTGGAAAAGAGGAAAGACATAATAACAGTATGGCAAACCCCAAGCCCACTCTCCCTACTGTGTAGGCCTGCCAGAAGGCCCGACCACGTGGAAGTCCGAACACCGGATCTTAGGCACCGGAACCTGCAGCCGTAGAAGATTCCCCCGTAGTCTTCGTCGACGATGTTCTTGATGGCGAAGTGACTGAACGGGAAATAAAACCGACAATTCGGTAAGATAAACAATGTCTCATGAAGAGCTCCGCTACAGGGCGACCAGTTATCTGGGTGGAAAAAAACAATCTGAGGGACCTCGGCGCATGCAGGATTTTGGGTACTACACACGTCACGATAGGGATAGTGTTTCAGACACGCCTATGCCGACGTCCCCTTTCGGTCCCCGAAAGACGAGATGCAATACTCCGCTGTTATCACTGGATGTCGGACCATATGAACAGCATGTGATTCTAAGCAGATTAACAAGCATCAGAAATTAGGCAACTTAGACAAGACTCTTCAACCTCTACAGGTAAGCAAGGCACTCTTCTTACTTGTACCATAAGAAAGGGCAGCTTCTTCTGTCCATTTTACAGCTACCAAAATCTGTCTTGACTTCTAGACTGATTCTCTCTCTCTCTCAGCTCCAATAGTCTCAGCTTCACAGAAAGTTGATTAGGTATTTTTAACGAGCACCCAGCTGCCTTCCCCAGCTTTATGTACACCTTCTGGTTTCCAGTAGTTACCCCAAAGCTGTATGACCACTCTTCCAGCCTTAGATAACCTTGTCACCCTTATATCAGAGGACTAGGTTTAGAACAGCTTCAACAACTTCAAAACCCCGGTGTTCAGATCTTAATTGGGCTGGTTTCACCTTAGAAAGGATTTGTCTACTGGCTTGGGTAATGCTTCTTTTTTCGTGATTTCAGCAACTTAAGACTTAGTTCTGAATGTTACAAGAGTCAAGTTTCACTTCAGAAACTAATTTCAGTATACACAATCTCACATTGATGACAAACAACTTATAAACTTGCATTTCCTTTTATTCAGGCAGCATTCTGCTTTAACGTGGATTGGGAAACAAGAGTGTCTTAGACGCAGCCTTTCTTTGACGTGAAATATTCTTTTGACACTTTGGGAAAGTCAGCTGCTACTTCTTGAGCCATTACCAACAACGTTCTCTTAATAGGAGACACGCTATCTCTCCAGTGATGATGTTTATGCAACAATGGGAAAAGAAAGAAATGCAAGCACTTTAACTGACGCTGAATATGCGCATGATACAATTCCTTTATTATCAACGACTTCCTACAACTGTGAATAATTTCACTTGCTTCAACTTATACGCAAGTGTGAATTTAGCTGGTTGCAGTTACTGGCAAGGAGTGTTATGTGATTTGGAGTACGGAGCTTCACACACGGCCCCAAAATCACAGCGGTTACAGGCGTCTTCCACTTCCCGACTTTCTTACTTATGCGACTACTACTACAGGCTCTCTTGAGACCCACACGCCTCTGCAGTATGGGTGTCTCAGAACCAGCATCGACAATGGAGAGTCTTCTCTCCATCTTCCCTCGGCTTGCTTCTGCACACGCGCCCCGGGTAAACACACAACTTCAGCTCTGTATTCAGAGCAATTAGGCGGACCTGGAAAGACTGCCAGCTTCTCCCAGTCTCTTCCAATGGCTCCACAGCCTAAAAGGGTTTGTGAGCACAGGACCAGCTCAGAGCCTGCAGGTGGAATCTGCTTTTCCTTTGCTATGGTGTCCCTTCTATGGTCACACTTCCTAGTGAACTGCCAGCTTCGTGCTCTGCTTCTTCTGCTACTGCTGTTGACCTTCCTACTCCAGATACTTTCCACTGCTACTTTCTACTGCAGCCTTTTATGCCCCTATGGTGGGTTAATTGGCCTCAGATACCAATCCCTAGTACTAATTGCCTGACCCTGCCAAAGGCTGTTAGAACTGCCTGTCCTTTAACTCTATATGCCTCTTTTGCCCTCTTCTTTGTCACAGTCCTTGAGGGATTCTGGGACATGTAGTCCATATGAAGGGAATTCATTTTTTTTACCTTCCATGTTGGCAAAAGGCCATCAGAAGGGCACGGTTAGAGGGAAAGTTAAAAAGGGATTCCTCCCAGTCTTACCAGTCTGATTCCACCCCTCCCCCCATGCGATCGTCCAGCAGTACACCACCCCCATGGTAGGGATCAGAAAGCCCCTTCCTTCCCCAGGCCACATGAGAAGGGTCCCAGACCAGGTTCCTGGGGGCAATCCCATCTGATTCTCCACAAAGCCCCTTAAGACCGTGGGTCCCTAAGTGAGCATAAGCGATAAAGAAGGGGCGCGATCCAGACACAGGCACCACTCCCAGTAACCATACAAGCCCATGTACAAGCCCATGTGTGCATAGTTATTGAGAGGCTCCTTGAACCAGAGCACTCCCTAACAACTGGCAAAAATGTGGGTGGTGGGCTGTCTGCCCTTCACACGTTGCCTCCCACGCCAGAGTGCTGTGCTCAACATACACTTCTGACAGCGTTGCAGGCTCCCGAGGCACAGACTTTCCGGCTCCCTGCAAGTGGCAGTTGGAGCCAGGCCTGTGTCAGAGGCCGCCACTCTTGGTCCAAGTGTCTGTATTGGGCGTGCCAAACCCCTGCTGGTGCGGCCTCGCCCCAAACTTGGTAGCAGGGCCTCTGACATTTTCTGCATTGTGATTTCTGTTCTGCTGCTGTACAGGCTGCCCTCCCTCCCAGGCAGGACTTTTATGTTGAGGGTGAACATGCCCTAGGTGCTCCCAGTGAGTGGCGGGTGGAGCGGATAGGTCCAGCGGGCCAGTGCACCAGGACGCAGGGTGCCTAAAGGTGCATGGGCCCATGTGATATGTCTTGGATCGCCACACCTTGAAGACCCTGTGGCCCGGTGATGCAAGCTTGCAGGCTGATTGAAGGGGCCCGTGCTGCTGGGACAGTAGGCAGGAAGGGCAGGAAAGGGTGCGTGATGAAGGCCTCCTATGTCTCGACTCCAGTGACTATATTTCTATGACAAGACAGGAGGTTCGCATTATGCTTTACTTTCTTTTATTTGCTGCCACACCAGCACTTTAAAACTTAACTTTAATACTGCACATTTATGTTCTTACAAAACCACAGTTATGGAAAACGAAAATGGACCAGTTTAAACGTTTGTTTCATATCTGAATCTGATCACTGTAATCACCCGGGAACTACTAGTCCCATGATACTCATGTCTCTGGTAGTCCAATCCTCCAAGCTCTGCACCTATCAGAGGGCAGCCTCCTGTATAAGAACCCTTGTGCCCAGGTCCTTTCCTCTTTCTTTTTGCTGCCTGAGATAAGTGACATATTTCTCTATCTTTGCTCATAGAAGGATTGTTAGTCATGTATATATTTCTATAATTTCTATGATATGTGTATATCAGTATGGCATTACACCGTAGCGCGCATGGAATTAGTTTCATTTCTCCTCAAGAGTTTACCTTAACGCGTAGCGTGAGCGTTGCGCAGCGTATCACATTCAGTCTGCGTGCGTTAAGACTTCTTTCACGAAACGTTCAAGTGTTGTGAAGAGCGGACGAGGGCCGGAGCCGTGAGCAATTCCGCTCGCTTCAGGCTGCGGAGCCCCGCGCTCTGTAGTAATCGGCGCCGGCGAACTCGGCGGCCGTTAGGACCTGTGGGAGCGGGACCTCCTCAGGTTTCCCAGCTTCCCCAGGGATTCTAGCTTAGCTTCCGCTCGCATTGCGTATGAGGGAAGTAGTTAACCAGAGCTCCAGATTCATTTTCGAAAAAAAAAAAGAAAATATATATATATATATATATCTTTTTGAATACTTTATAAATCGCAAGAAGCGGTTTACAGGCACACACTACATTATTCCTCAGCACGTGTGTAGAGCCTGAAGAGCCTTCATCTGCTGACTTCCATGCCGTTGGCCCAGCCAACACCTCGATTATGGCTCAGTGTGTCACCACCACTAACACCCCTTCCGCTTCTCCGGAGTGGAGTCAAGAAGAGTGGGAAGAGGATCCTTCCCAGCAAGAATCAGACTTGTCACAGAGTTTTAAGAAGGTACTCGGAGACTCCTTGCAGCAGGCGGTCTCTCAAGGGGTGCAGCCCATTACAAAGAGATTGGAGACTCTGGAAATGATAATGGCTGAACAACAGAAACAGATCACAGCCAAGAAAAGACAGGCTAGTAGCATCGACGAAGGAACGTCAGCAGGACACCCCCAAAGAGGGCTTGAGAAGAAGGGGTGTAAAGTAGCCCGGAAGAGCAAGCACTCTTTGACCCCCTGGGCAACAATGAAAGGGTTAACACTGTTCCCCAATTGACAGGCGACCCTGTTGCCAGGCTTAAAGAAGCCTTTCTGGCAAAGAACAGAGACGGCCAGGATAGACCCGCTACCCCAGGGGTGTACAATTTAGGGGATGATGACGAGGGCTATTCGCCCGATGATGAAGGGGGCGAGGAAGAGGAAGACATCAGTAAAGGTGTGGAAGACCCCCAGAACATAAAAGATACAGCAGACATGTTCGACCCCGAAGCCATCCGGCACCCTAAGTCGTCAGAATGGGTACCCTCCCCTAGAGTGGCACTTTACATGGCTCAGCATATTAGAAAACCTCTAGAAAGAGAGGTAAGATCGAGAATGAGATCAGAGTGTCCTAGACCAGAGCTGCCGAATAAACTAACAGAAACCCCTGACTTAGACCCCAAGATGGTTACGTTTGTGACCAAAACAGCTAGAGACGTCAGGAAAGGTGTAGACCAAGCCTGGAAAGGATGTCAAGATAAGCTCCTAGACATTTCGGGTCCATTAGCCAAAATTATGGACCTCACTGAGAAATCAAAAGATACAGGTACGCCAGTAGACGCAACCGTCCTGGGCAACTGGGCGCAAAGGGCAGTATGCCTCTAGTAGGGACTAGTAGTTCCCAGGTGATTACAGTGATCACCTTCAGATATGAAACAAACGTTTAAACTGGTCCATTTTTCGTTTTCCATAACTGTGGTTTTGTAAGAACATAAACCTGCAGTATTAAAGTTAAGTTTTAAAGTGCTGGTGTGGCAGCAAATAAAAGAAAGTAAAGCATAATGCTCGCCTCCTTGTCTTTAATAGAATTAAGACTTCCTGAGCTGATAGCGTGGGCAATCTTTATTGTATACCTGTGGTGCCAGATTGAAGCGCAAACAAAGGTGCTTGTGCCATTGGACATGGTGGGACATTTCAACTTGTCTGCTGGTGGGTGATACAGGGTGAACATGGGTGATAAGGAGGACAAGGTGTCTTCTTCGTGCTGGACCCCTTCTTCGGGCTCCCGCACACACGACGACTAGCAGGATCCTCCCCCCAGGAGGACACCCTTGAGTCCTTGTGGGAAACTTGATGGCTGAATTTGAAGTCACAGGCGCCCAAGCAACATTGGGCCTGCGGTGGGACATATAGGTTGAACATCTAGAAATGTTTTTCCAGACGGTAAGGGCAAATGATGGCGTGGCAAAGAGGGCTATGCTGCCGTTTTATGGCCAGGAGTGCGGTACACCAGATCTTTAAGAACCTGCCAATAAGGGTTGACTTGTATAAGGTGGCACCAGCGGCCCTCCAAACATACCTTCGCCGAATGGTGAACTGGGATTACGAGAGGGTTTGCATGTGCCAAACCCATCAGGACATTTCGGAATCTGTTGGTGATTATCATGGCAGTCTTTGACATTTGGCGCTGTCCGGCGAATCTGGGGAATTTGTCCCTTCTTCTGAGGGGGAGCCTTCCCCCCCTTGAGGCTAGGGAGGTAAACCTGCTCAGCATAACCCTCCCTAGGGGAAAGCGGGACCTCACTGGGAGTGACTCCCCTCTACGGGACAGAGTCCTACTCCCATACAGAACTCCCTAAGAATACCCTGTCTGCATATATGGGAATATAAATTACTGATGTTTCAGTTGATCTGCATTCAAAAACACAAGAACATTATTTCCCTAATGTTGGCTCAAGGAGAACACCCCCCCCCCGCCTTTTAAGTACGGTGGTGAGAATAAAAAGACGAGGAACCTTGAATGCAGAGAGAACAAGAGAACAACCCTGCACAGAGGCGAGCCCCTGAGGTGAGAACATCCTCGTCGGGTCGAGCTGCGCTTTATAGTGGAGCTTGCGGTGGCATGGAGGAACAAAAAGACGAAAGAGATATGCTGGGAGGCCGGCATTGGAAAGGGTGATACTGGGGAGACGGAGAAAAGACAGTCTTAACTGGTGGCCTAACCAAGCTGCAGCCGTGGTAGGTCTGGGTACTGTGAACAGATGGCGTGAACAAATCCTACGCTCTCAGAGCAAGGACCGTCAAGTGTGCCCTGACAGGCAGGATACAGTTAGCGAATCCTTATGAAACGGCAACGACAAAGAGCACGGTGAATGGCCACGTCCCAGCTGAGATGCCACTCTACTGGAGCCCACGAGACAGCAAAGGTACCAGGGTAGAGGGAGGCGAATGGAACGAAGCGAGAATGGAGAAAATGACAAAGAGGGTTATGAGAGCTCTAGACCTCTGAATGGTGAAGATTGGCAGAGGCCAAAGATACAACCAAAACACAAACAAGTTGGAGAGCTGGAGGGGTCCGTTTAGACCCTGAGAATTAAGTGACATTTTTCAACCTGTGAGATGAAGGGATTCTGCGAAGTTCAATCAGTCTGTCCAAGACATAAAACGAGTACAAAGGAAACAACCAAGTTGGTGGAAAAGAACCAAGTAGTAATTTCTTCATTCAAAGAACTTGAGACATTTAATTTGTATAATGATTTACAACTTTTCTTGAGGAGCCTAAAGAGACAGATTAAAACTTTTCTTTGATGCACTGTCAAGAACATTGTTTTGAACTGTGACCAATACCACTAGAGAGACACAAGTAACATTGGTCGGACATAACAATAAGCCAGAACAATATAGCTCAGGCTATGTGTTTTTCTAAAGTGTCCCACCTACTAGATAGGTTTCTGGACTATACAAGGAGCACCTTTAATTTAGTTTTTAGGCAGGGACAATCCCTCTTAGCGATAGGGACAGATAGGCATTTTTCCATTTTATTTAAAATTAACACCTTTGAGATGAAGCCCTGGAGTCTGACTCCTTTTTCTAGTTCACCACAGCCAGCTGAATGATGAGGCCAACGACAAAGACACATATCATTCACCACAGTGCATCAACAATGCTGCATTGTAAAATCTTGAAGGAACCAGACATCCCTCTGCCACAGATTCTAGAGTTCGGTAGATCACATGAGCTTGCGGTAAACAGAGCTGCTCGTTTCAAATAGACCAAAGAAACCGTGCAGCAGAAATAACCAGAAGACGCAACAGGGAGCTCCCAAGCCCACAGACGAGAGACAAAAATCCTGTGATGCATGCAGAGTGGTGCTACCACGTGAGCAAGCATGTCTGGTGACTGGCCCAACGTGCAGCCGCTGTGGTAAACACAACCATTTTGCCAGGCTGTGTCGCGCTCTGTGGCTGGTTCCGCAATCCGCTGCCTACCAACGACTCCAGAAAGTCTGCACCAAAAGCAGGCGGCGGCCTTAGACAATGATCATGTGTCAGTTTTGTCAAGACACGAAAGGTCGGCCGACCATCTGCCTGGGGCCCAAGGCAGGCACAGGCAGCACAGATGCTTTTTATCCATTCTGTCCAAGATGGTGCCAATCCTTATTGGCACAGATGATTCAGTGAACGTCATGCCCTCTTCACAATTCTGCAAACTTAGCCCAACCCAGGGGCTGGCTATGGATCTGTATTGAATAGGGGAATTGGGGGGGGGCGGGTTTGACACTGCCGCTGGATGGTGCGTTCCACACTACGGTGACGCATGATGAGGCATCGGTTCCCACAACCTTCTGAGTGACGGTAGCGGCTACTGACACACTCCTTAGCTCCACCACAGCGGAGGACCTAGGCTTAATCAATTTCGCATACTAAGTGTACCTGATGGACATTGGCTGTTTTCTGAAGGAATTCCCAATGCTCTTTGAAACGGTGAACTGTGCGACGAATTGAGGGAACTCTGCCTTTCCCTGTAAGGGCAAGGCAGGTGAGCTTACTCCGCAATACCCTCCCTCGGAGTCGAGGCAAGTGGGACCTCACTGGGCGAAACTCCCCCTTAGGGGACAAGGACTCCAGTTCCGGTGAGGAACTCCCGAATCCAAGCCATATAATGCAATATATGGAATTGTCTCCCATATCCAATTCTTCCAGTAATCAAGACTCTACAAAATAAATGAGCAGCTGGCTCATTCAGTAAAAAGCCTAGATCCACTGGGATGAGTGTATTTAAAGAGGAGTGTTTGTTAACTTCCGAGGGCTAAGAGAGTGAAGAGAGAGTATTGCATGGTGAAGCAGGGGAGGTCCCCTGGTAAAGTTACGCTATTTGGAGGTGGGGCCATGGACAAACGCGGAGCCCACGAAGTTCAAAGTTGCTGGGAGCCAGCAACCGAGAAGCAAGCTGCGTGGAGGTTGAAGGAGGCGAGATTCCAAACCGAGCAGAGCCAGAGTAATGGCGGTGGCATGGCCACGACATTCCAGTGGTGGGCAGACTGCCCTGGTAACAACGCTGAGAACGCTGAGGAGAGACTGCTACAGCTGATGCAGTTCCCCAGTGAGGAATACCGAATTCAGAAGTGCAGCGAGAAGACTCGACACTTAGAGCCAATACGCAGTCGAGGAGATGAACAGAGAAGAGGGACCACCCAGAGGGACCCAAACCATGAGCAATCCCGAGACATTACCACTTGAAAGAGAAGATAACAGCGAAGCAGGGAGGGAAGGGAACCGAGGTGGGAATCATAACGTTGGAACTCATCCCAGTAGAAGCGAGAAAAGTGAGAAAGTAAGTCTGACAAATGAACTACCTTGGTGTAGGAAAGAGACGCATAGCCCACCCGAAAAGAGAAACCAATACAGTTGAAAGAGCAAAGGACTTGTTGCTAAACTTGATCTGCCTAAATGAACGAGAGCGAATAACAGATCCTAAAAGGGCAAGGACTTTAAGAGAGTTTGAAACACTGCAAAGAAAGGGAGAAAGGCTGGGAAGCCTTTATGATAAACCACTAACAAGAAAGTACAACATTATCCTAAGAAGAAGGGAAGATTAACACTGTGTTTGAAGTGAATGAAAGGCATAAAAAACAACAAAAGAGAAGGAGCAGAAGGCCCAAGAAGCCTTCACAAGTAACAACTGGCAAATAGAGAGGCGAGAAAGCAGAAACATACCAACCAGAGAAATAAGAATCCCTTAGAGAATTATATTTTGTCTGAATATTCAAACCCTTTCAAGATTAACCTAAGGAACCGACCAGGCTCAAGGAAAGTTATTGCACCAACATTTTTAAAAAAGGTAGCAACAAGAGCCTGTTGAGAGTTTTATGAACTAATACAAGGAATCACAAAATACTATTTGAAAATTCCATATTAAACTGGAGTTTAAAAGACTAAAGAGAACAGTAGAAAGGAGACAAAGGAGATACAGTCTTTGGAGGTATTGTTCACCCTGGGTATCCCTCAGCTGGACTCGGACCAGTTGTCGCTCACCCTTTTCCACTGTTTTGACTCACAAATATTAAAGTCTTTCGACGGTGCGCAGGATTTTATTTGCCCCTCGCATGACCCCTTCGAATTCCTTTCACTTTCCTTTTCTCACTTTCAATCCGAAGATATGGCACGTTTCAGACAGAGGGCCTCATTACACGGAAGGCGGTGATCCAGGGTGCTATTAGCACCCTGGACTATGCCGGTAAATTACCGGCACCGCCTTGGCGGTAAGGGGATTTACCGCCCCATTCCAAGGTCGGTGGGGCGGTAAATCCCCCTTCCGCCATTGCCCTTCCCCATTCCCATTTCTGCCCCATAGGGCTCTATGGGAATGGGGAAGGCGCTAATTACGGCACCGCAATTTTGCGGTGCCGTAATTAGCTCCGAGGTCCCTTAGCGGGTTGGTTTTTAACGCTTGCAAAAAGCAGGCGTTAAAGCACCAACCCGCTAAGGGACCTCGTAGTACGGTGGTAAGGGTTAACGGTCACCGTTGCCATTAACGGTGACCGTTAACCCTTACCGCCGTCCGTGTAATGAGGCCCAGAGACCTTTGACTGGGCACCTGCAACGTGCCTGACCACTCTGTCCCTTCACACTCTTGCTGTATTCTCAAAAAGGAACACAGCCCGGCCTTGCATAAGTTTACCTCAACTCACCGGCTGCGTTCATGGCTTTCATTTGGGAGCCAAGGCCAATGCCGAGGGGGTGTCTGCTTCACCTCCCTGACTCTTGCTCTAGTGCGGAAGGATGGTGTATATCTCGAACGCCAAACGCAGGATTCACAGACTTTGCTTAGTTCACAAGTCTAAAGGTTTTGGCCTTCGTGTCCCAGAATGCATCTGGGTCCTTTCAGCTCCTCCTTTGCTAGCTCCTCGAAAACAGTATTTCCCTCGTTTTGGGAGCAGCTGGAGCCCCAGGAGATGTGAGGTCAGCATCTTACTACCTGCCCCTCAAAGGCCTGGGTCTTCATGTTTCACCCAGGAGAGGAACTCTGGAGTGAGTATCCCCATGCAACCCTAGCGGTCCCTGGCCTGGCTTCCTGGGGTTATTGCTTCGTCTCCACACTGCAGTCTCCCTTGGGCATTCAGGTTCAGTGTTTGGGTTGTCCTCCTACCTCCAGGACTTCCAGCTCAAATGGTCTCTCTCTGGCTTCTCTGCATCCTCCTGAATGCCCAGCTCACTCAGTGTGGTTGAAAAGCGAGGCCAGGCTCTGCCTGCCCTCTTTAATGGGACAATGGAGACTGACCATAGGAATCCATTGTACATTGGTTCCTATGGGCAACCTTCCTAGCTCTGTTCCTCTTCTTTGTCGTCCCAGTGGTTTTCAAAAAAGGCAATGGTGAGGAAGTATGGGAGTTGTCATTTTCCCTAATGATGGAGGGACACGTCTGTAAATATTTGTCAGGGTGAAGGGGGCAGATGTATGGTTGTAGGTAAATGGGTTTTAGATAATGCCCAATAATGACTGAGGGGATGTCAGATAGGGATAGATTTCTTCTCCTACACTTCCCTTGGTACTGGTGGGAATTGGGAAGGGGCCAATGGGACAGGATTCCTAACCTATAAAGGTGGAGGAAGTGTCGGCTGGGGGGAGGAGGGGAATACCGTGTCTCGCCATCGGATGTCTCACCCCCACTCCCTGAGGACCCCTCACCCAGGCGATCCTCCGACACTTGTCCACCACCAGAGTTTGGATCCAAGGACAATGGCCGCGCCCTGGCCACCTGAGCAAGAGATCCCAGGAGTTCAGACAGTGAGACACCCTCAGATTTCTCATACCTCCGAGAGTCTACATCCTTCTTTTGATACGCCACAACCGCCTCAAAGGTCAGGAAGTGACTTAAATGTGGTCCCATGATCCAACCGGTGGCACAGAGTCAGTGCAGAATCCAGTTTCATCAATGTAAGAACGTTGTGGATGGAATAGACAAGCTTGAGAAGGCAGATATCACAGAGAAGGGTGGACAGCCACATGCCTTGTGTGTCCCCTATTGTCGTAGCCAGCAAGACAAAGTTCCCCGACAAGGTAAGAATCTTTGTGGACATGTGTCTCCCTAATAGAGCTATCTGCACTGTGCGTAATCCCACTCCCACCATACATGACATCAAAGCTGATCCGAAGGTAGTTGAGATCTTTTTGAAACTCAACCTGTAGTCTGGATACCATCAGGTGCCGCTGCATAAATGATAAGTTACTCACAGTAGTGACTAACGTACTCTTAGTCCCCTTTCCTCCATACTGCATGGGCGTCCCTCGCGAGGGACAGGAGAACAAACCTTTTTCACCAGAAAAATCTACTTCCCTGTAAATTTAGAGGCGCACAGAGGCACGGCCCTGGGAGCATGAGCTGCCCTGACTCCGCCCTACGGCGCCACACCCCAAAGACGCGTCAACAATAGAATTACCATTGCCTAATGACACCAAATTATTAGGGGGGAGGATGGTGGGACATATGTTTGAAAGGGGACTATGGACTAAGAGTACATTAGTCACTAGGTGAGTAACTTATAATTACTCTTACGTCCCGTCCTCTTTCCTCCATACCGCATGGGCGATTACAACTGAATGTAGCCCCAGGGTGGAGAGGAGACCCTTCTTAAGCAAACAGGTTGCAGAGAACCGCCTGTCCGAAAGCCGCATCTGATCTGGAGTCAGCATCCAAACAGTAATGCTTGCAGAAAGTTGGGGGAAGAGGCCCATGTGGCCGCCCTGCTAATGACCTGCCAGGGGACATGGCGCTGAAAGGCAATGGCCGTTGCCTTGGCCCTGACCGCATGGGCATGCATGTTCGCCGGAAGGGGTCTATGCTGGCCCTCGTACGTGCTTCATTGTCCCTAAGCCACAGCTGGTCTAACTGCCACGTACAATGGGCCAGTGAAGGCACTCGGTCCCATCAAGAAGCGACTTGCAGTGAGAAGCAGGACGGAGAGCTCATCATTAATCAACAGGAGCAGTGTCACCAATTGTCGCAGCCCACAGCATATTTGCAGGGGAAGAAGCCTGATAGGAGTGATCCACTTCCAGGGAGGGCTGCAACCGTGCCCAAACATCCCAGCAGAGACCAGGTGAGCCTAACAATTTTTCCAGAGGGTTTTCCCAGTCCTTCTGATCCAGGTTTCATCCTAGGTGATCATCCCACATAATACCACCCACAGAGTCAGGATCAGGTAGCGGCTGCCTTTACCTGGCCACCTGAGAAAGGGTCCAGGTAAGGGTTTTTGGGATGATCACCTCAAATTCATCACAAGGAGTCCAGTGATGGGGAGAGAACAGACTTGACCGGTGAAGCAGAAGCAAGGAGGAGACGCGAAGCGGGGTACGCAGGAGAAAACATACCGCTGTGCAATCGCAAAGGACAGAACACTGAGTGAAGCAGTGGTGAAGTCCTGCGCAACTTCCAGGACCGACTCAGACCACAACAGCATTTCCCAATGGAAGGGAAATGGTTGGGCTGACTGGTGGGAAGCGGATTGCACGAAACAAGTTAAACAGATACAAGCCAATATCCTGAGTGATAGAAAGGGACAGAGAACTAACTTTAAAAGCTAGAACAAACTTTGTAAAAATTCCTATGTGGTACAGTAGCTGGCAGGAGAGTACAGCAGGCCTATTCAGTGGGGCATTAAATGAAGCTGCAGCAGAGAACCCGCAGAAACAGCACACCAGGGTCTGGGACCTGTATGAAGCAGGAGAGAGGAGTAACGAACAAACTGTAAAAGCTGGAATAACCCTTATAAAGCCCAAAATAAAATAGCAAAAGGTGTCTAGCACCCACACAGAGGAAACAGAAGTTGAAGAACAAGTCATTACCCTGAGATATCCCAGAGGGATCTGGGACTTATGTAAGAAAGAAAGAGAGTGATACAAGAAGCTGAACCAAAGGGTAGAGGACCCATTGCCCAAGGAAGAGACACTTATTGGAATCACAAGATCTACAGTTAAGTCTGGCAGAATAGTGCACCAGACGTGACACTGCAGGTTTTAGGTTGGAGAAAGAAACAAGGGGAAGGATCTTTCTCGTCTGATACTAGGAAAGTCTATATTGTGATAAGGTCAGCTGTTAGTCTGGTTCACTCTCCTGCCAGATTTAACATAACGTTTGTGACCTGAAGAAAAGAGCAAGGGGGAGAGGACACTATATGCAGAATGAAAGTAGTCTACTTTTGGATAAAGAGGACGTCCAGTTTTCCTTAGTTTAAGTGTAAGGGATGGAAATAGATTTGGACACAGGACAGTGGACACTAGGCCTAATTCACAGAAGCCTTTTAAAATGGCACCATCCCTTAGGAAAACGCTCTGTGAATCTGTGAATCTGGCTCTTTATGTTACAAGACATCCTGACAGAGGGCCTCATCACAAGTTGGGTGATATCCCGGCAGTAAATCTGCTGGAATACCACCCAATGCAATTACCGCTACCGCCACTTGGTCCGGTGATTTTATCTCCTGAACACAAGCGGCGGTGTAATTCCCCATTTCTTTTTTAGTCCATTGGCCTCAATGAGGCATTTTTGACGCAATCACTGAGGTGGTAATTGTGCTACAGTAATTGTGCCAAAAATGGGTGGAAAGTCGGCAGATTTATCTCCAGCTCAGAAATGGAGCTGAATCTTCCAACTCCCGCCCCCCCCCCAACGCGTAGTTGTGCGGAGCAGTAATGCACTGATAACTCTGTTACCGCTACATTTTTACCACACCGCCCTACTCGTGTTTTTGTTGAGGTAGGCCACACTCTCATAGAAATATCAAGGTAGGTTTTTCCAATAAACATGCCACCACTGGAGGGGCGTGGCTTGGCAGCCATGGAATAGGCTGGAAACCCTGCGAGCCCCGTGATCCGACAACTTGATCCGACCAAGAAACGCATATTTTTTGGATCAGTGGTGGCCCAAAAGTATGTGCAGGCATGGGAAGATACAGAGCAGAGTATGAGCAGGTTGACTGCAAATTTAGAGCGGAGAAACGGCTGCATCGTTACTTTGTCCTGAGAAGTTGGCCGCGGAGAGGGCACCAAAATGGGCGCGGACGAGAACAAAGATCCCGAGGGGCGCACCCCTGAGACGGAGGAGCTGTCTCCGTTCGACAACAGCAGAGGAAAATCGCTAGGGATACGAAATAACTATCACATTGCCCAGTCCGGGTGGCCGCGAAGAAGGAAAGCAAAAGGAAAAACGCTGGTGGAGTGCTCTGAACGGAGCGTGGACGATCGAAGGAACTAGCAGATACCACCGGCCCTTTGAGGACAGTGAGAACCCACCCTTGCTGGGACTGAGGACCACGGTTGAAGGGGCTGATTCACGACTCATAGGCACAGCGCCATGTCTAATAAACCCCCAAGACTGAAGAGTAAGGAACCCACATTAGAGGAATACACAAAGACGCCAACAGGCCCGGAAGGAGCCAGGAGCAAAGACAAAGCCCAAGCTGGGAGCAGTGCCACCATGGGCGCGAATCAGGAGGTCCTCGAAGCGATCGCCGATTTGAAAGCGGCTTGGGAGACCAAGCTCGAACTGGCGGTGGCAGAACTAAAAACAGCACTGGAGCTCCAGGTCGGGGCAGTGCAGGAGGATGTGAATCTGCTACGACAAGACGTACGGTCTCTGGCGGAGCGCACAGAGAACCTCGAGAAGGAGATGGGCCATAACACGGCAGACTGTGCTTCTAACCGGTCGGAGCTTCATGCCCTAGTACAGCGAGTGGGTAATCTGGAGAGCAGAGCGGAGGAGGCAGAAGGGCGGGCCCAGAGAAATAATATCCGTATTGTTGGACTACCAGAAGGAGCGGAAGGCCATAACCCCACGGATTTCGTTGAAACAATGTTGCTACAAGAAATCACTGGGGGAGTGCTGTCTCAGGGGTTCGCGGTGGAAACGGCTCACAGGGCCCTAACGAGGAGACCGCCGCCAGGAGGCCCACCTAGGCCGGTGATCGCTAAAATACTTAATTACAGGGATCGTGAAAGGATCCTGGAACACTTCCGCAAAGGTGGGACAATACAGAGAGGTTCGGCAATCATAACGGCTTACCCGCATTATACCTTGATGGTGCAGCGGAGCAGAATGAACTTAAATATATGCTGCGCTACCCGGCCAAACTGAAGGTTTTTCATAAGCACAGAACTTTGTTTTTTGAAACTCCGGAAGAAGCCATGGGATGGCTCGACACCCAGGGATGCCCCCAGGAGTCGGACGTGGAGAAGGAGGTGACGTGGATAAGTAATGAACGAGAGGGGCACCAGGGGTTCTCAGAACTTAAGACTATGGGACTTGAATATAGTCACTAAAGTAGCCAGTGGAATGTTGTTGGCGGGATGAGATACATTCATGATCCGCGAATATTGCGATTTAGGCTTTAACTAGGAGCCTTGCAGGACCAACCTGTACATTCCCCATTTAGAGTTTAGTTAGGTTACCGATAGTGCGGTGACGCCCTGCTGGGGTCTTGCCCGGGGTACCAGGGTAGGCCCAAACACGGGGGAGCCTGAGATCCAGGGATGGAGCTGGGCAACTGTTGGGGTTGGGTTGGGGTAAGGTGGGGAGGAGGGAGGGAAGGGGTTGTGTGCTGTGGTTTGTTATAGTTGGGGTAGAGTTATGGGGTAAGTCTACACTTCACGGGAAACTAAATGAACCATGGGAGACCTTGAGATAGTGACTTGGAACGTTAGGGGGCTCAATAGTTGTTATCTGAAGCGGAACAAGGTAATGCTGTACCTACGCAGACAGAAAGTAGATATAGCCCTGCTACAAGAAACTCATTTAACGAAAGACAAACTAGAAGTGATACGGAAAAAGTGGAGAGGGACAATGGTGGGGGCAACATACTCCGCCTGTGCAAGAGGGGTAATCACATGGGTGGCACCGCATGTTCCGTTTCAGTTGCTGAGCTCGCAGGTAGAGGCGGATGGTAGGATGGTGATTATGAGAGGGATGGTGGAAAACAGAGAGATCTGCATTGTGAATACTTATGCTCCAAACCAAGATACAACTGCGTATTTTAGGACCCTGCATAGTAAGCTCAGTGGCAGCGTGGGGGGGGGCCCATATTGTGAGGGGGAGACTTCAATTGTGTGTTGAACCCCACCATCGATAGATCAAACACTAAAATAGTTAGACCCACCCCGGCTGCAAAGGCACTACATGCTCTATTGGCGGACTACATACAAGATTGGACTATATATTTGTCACGCAGGAGTTGCTGACCGAAATACCGCAGGCGGAATACAAAGCTAGAGTCCTCTCAGACCACTCGCCACTGTTGCTAACATGGCAATACCGACCCCCTAGGGGAAGGATACCCACATGGCAATTGCGTGCAGAAGCTCTTAAAGACAGCGTGTTTAGGGAGCATATGCGAGAGGAAGTAATAAGTTATTTCGAGATAAATACTGGCAGTGTAAAGACAGCGGGCACACTCTGGGAAGCTTTTAAAGTGGTGGTGAGAGGAATCGCTATAGCCAAGTCTAAAAGACTGCAGGATGGGATTCTGACCGAATTACAGGACCCTGAGAAGGAATTCGAGAGGGTATTAGAACGAGGCAGTAACACTAAGGCAGATATAGAAAAGGCTCTGGGCCTGCAGCAGAAATGTGCAGGATGTTGGGAGAGATTATGTAACCTTAATTATAAAAAGTACATAGAAAGACAACATGCTGGAGGCGACAAACCAGGAAGACTCCTGGCGTGGCTTTACAAAAACGAGACTCCTAGGCCCCCAATTAGAACAATGGGGAGAGATAATGGCGATGTAGTGGATACGCTGGAGGGGGTTAACCAAGAATTTGTAGACTACTATAGACGCTTGTACGGAGACGAGACGGGAAGCGAGAGGGGGAAAATAAGAGACATATTGGAAGGTATTGGGCTACCCCAAATTAGTGTAGAAGAGAGGGAGGTGCTAGATGCCCCGATCATTCTAGAAGAGTTAGAAGAAGTGGTGAGGCAGCTGCCCACGTGTAAAACCTCGGGAACTGACGGACTCCCGAGTGAATTTTATAAGGCATATAAAGCAGATTCTCCCCCCACTGCTGGAAATGCTTAACGAAGCATATGAAGTTGGGAGACTACCGGAATCGCTGCGCGAAGCAGTTATTATACCACTCCCCAAGCCCGACAGACCTGGTAGTGACTGTGGTTCCTATAGACCCCTATCAATGTTAAACCAAGATAGTAAGATTTTAACAGCAGTGTTGGCAAACTGATTGAAAAAGTCATAACCAAATTAATCCACCCTGATCAAACAGGATATGTCCCAAATAGGAATATTTCGAATAATTTGAAGCGACTCCATCGAGTTATTGAACATACGGAAAGGAACACTAGTGAAATGGCGATAGTGTCGCTCGATGCGATCAAGGCATTTGACTCGGTCAAGTGGCCCTGGCTGAAGGCGGCCCTAGCCAGCTATGGTATGGGACCAGGATATCTTCACTGGGTAGAACTTCTATATAGCGAGCCATTAGCGAGAGTGAAGACAGGAACTGTGATTTCTGAAAGGTGGCAACTTGGTAGGGGGACCGGACAGGGATACCCCTGGTCCCCCATGTTGTATATTCTGGCTTTAGAACCCCTGGCGATTTATCTGAGACAGCAATATGATGAAATAGGCATTGTAGTTGGGGAAACATCACATTTAATTTCTCTATATGCAGACAACATGTTATTGTATTTGCGCTACCCAGAGAAAAATCTGCAGTATGTATTAGAAGTGATAGATAGGTTTGCTGAACTCTCGGGTATAGCCACGAACCCAAGTAAATCCTGTGTGTTTCCGCTGGGCAGATATAGAGGGCTCTTGGCGGAGAATTTGCCGGTACTCCAGATACCGTGGGAGACCACAACCTTTAGGTATCTTGGGATAGATATACATCATACAGTAGAAGCCGAACATAGGCATAATACAGAAAGAACGGTTCAGAAACTGGAAAACAGCATGAAGTTCTGGGCAAAACTCCCCTTAGCAATGATGGGACGGGGGGCAATGCTCAAGATGGTGGCATTGCCCAGACTGTTGCATTGCTTCGTGAACATCCCATACTCCATACCCCGGCAATTCTTTACTAAGCTGGACAGTATATGCAGGGAATTCCTATGATATGGGATGAGGAACAGGGTAGCCCTATGGAAACTCCAAAACCCACATGAGAAAGGAGGCATCAAATTACCTAACTGGGAAGTATATTATGTAGCGAGCCAGTTGCAACATGTAGCCAAATGGCTCTCTGCGGAGTCCACCTTAGAGCATAAGCTGCATCAAGGAGATTGCACCCCATATTTTTTGAAAGAAATGATATGGTTACCCAAGCGGGAGCTAAGAGGTCGCCTGGGGATGTTGGGTCTTGGGTGGGGGATGTGGCAGAGGGCGTGCCGGTTGAAGGATAAGCTGGCCCTGTGCTCTCCGCAAATCCCACTGGTTACAATGATGGGAACAGAAGAGCAATTTAGGTTAATGATTAGGAAGTATTGGGAACCGGTAGGAATAGCAACACTGGGGGATGTGTGGCAAGAGGGGAAAATAGTTGAATTTGAGGATCTGGTGGAACAAACGGGGTTGAGCACTGGGCAATATATTACATATCATAGGATGGTGCAACGAATTAAAGATACCTGGTCCGAAGTGGAACTGGCAGAGGAACCGGACACCACATTAGATGTGATATATGATATAGCAGAAGGTGGGCATGAAACGTCTAGAGTGTACGAGATGATGATGACTCAAGTGGGCAAGGAAGTGGTGCAGCTTAGACTGGCCTGGGAGGAGGAAGTAGGCGATGTGATGAGTGACGGGATGTGGGAAAGGGCTCAGGGGTATCATAAGAAAGTGTCGAGAAACGCTAGGCTGCAACAAATACAGTTGTATATAACGCACAGAGCATATCTGACGCCATTAAAGGTAGCTAAATTTAAGAATGCTGTAAGCCAGGTGTGTCCCAAATGCAATGAAGAAAACGCAGTAATGGTGCATATGTTCTGGGCATGTCCGCAGATAGCGAAATATTGGAGAGATATAGCACAGAAAATGGAAGACAAGGGAATCCGCATGAAGGTGGATACGGCGTGGGCTTGTTTGTTGGGAGGGTTCCCCAGACCGCGGAAGCTTAAACATGTGAGCAAATTGAAAGATCTGGCATATGTATTGGCAAAGAGAAGGATTGCAATGGGATGGAAAGCGTGCCACAAGCCCAAATTGGAGACGTGGTGGAGGGACTTGCAGAAGTGGGCGGAGCCAGAAACAGTGGCATGACAGGAAGCGTGCAAAGGAGACAGAGGGTGAAGCCGGAGCCCTAGAGGGTTGGAGACAGCTAATAGCAGAGCTATTTGGGCCCACGTACGATGGACCAAGTGATGATGATTCAATAAACGTGGCGGGAGAGGTCTCCCCACCACAGGAGGTGGAGACTAACAATGGGAGACAGTAGGCTTGGGAGGGGGGTGGTACGGAGAAAACAGTGGGCGAAAAAGTAAAAATGTATGGAACAAGTTACTTACCTGTAACTGTTGTTCTCCAGCATGGGTCTGGCATGGATTCACATGCTCATGAATATTCCCCGTCGTCAGGCTGGGAATCCTCGGTAAAGAAAAAAATCAGTATCAGTTTCGTTTCTGATCTGTCTTTCGTAGTAGTAACCAATCACTGATCTCTGCGTCATACTGACCACAGCCAATGATTGCCATCTACCTAAGCCCCGCCTCTGGCAGCCATCTTCAGATTTGGTAGCACGTGAAGTGGAAGTGACCAAGTGAAGAGCCGCAGAGGGGTAGGCGGGAGGGTTCGCATGTGAATCCATGCCAGACCCATGCTGGAGAACAACAGTTACAGGTAAGTAACTTGTTCCTTCTCCAGCATGGGGTCTGGCATGGATTCACATGCTCATGAATAAAGAATACATAGCAGTACACACATGCACAACCACGGGAGGTGGCAAAGGCTCAACATTAAGCATTACATCAAACTCAACATTAAGCAATTCTTACCTCCTCACCAGGCTCACCTTAGGCGAACAGATTGCGGAGCACTGCTTGGCCGACCCTGGACTCCTCCCTGGAATCCCGATCGACGCAGTAGAATTTCGTGAAGGTGTGCGTCGACCTCCACGTAGCAGCCCTGCAGATGTCCAGCAAGGGCACACCAGATAGGAACGCCGTGGTAGCTGCGATCGCTCTGGTGGAATGGGCTCTCGGACGGCCAGGCAGCGGTCGGTTTGCCAACCGATGACAGTACATGATACAGCCGGAGAGCCATCTGGAAATGGAGGCCTTTGAGAGAGCCTTCCCCTGATTGACAGGTCCAAAGTTCACAAAAAGTTGTGACGTCTTCCAAAAACACTTTGTGCGGTCCACGTAAAACTTCAGCGCTCTAGCCACATCCAGCGAGTGCAAAGTACTTTCGGCCGGCGACGAAGGCGACGGGAAGAAAACAGGCAACACCAAGGGTTCGTTGAGGTGGAAGTCCGACGGCACCTTGGGCATGAAGGAGGGGTGCGTCCTGAGCACTACCCTCGTGTCGTGAAAAGTCAAATACGGGGGCTTGCAGGAAAGGGCCTAGATCTCTCCCACTCTTCGTGCGGAGGTGATGGCCACAAGAAACGCTGTTTTCCACGACAAGAACTTCAATGGAGCCGAGTGCAGAGGCTCGAACGGAGGTCCCATGAGCTTGGTCAGCACCACGTTGAGCTCCCACGCCGGGGCCGGAGCCTTCACCGGCGGGAACGATCTGAACAGTCCCTTCATGAATTCTTTCACCAGACGATGAGACCACAAAGATGTCCGCCCCGTGGTTCTGGTGTATCGGGAGATCGCAGCAAGATGAATCTTGATGGACGCGTGGGCCAGCCCAGCCTTGGCCAGCGTCAGAAGGTACGGCAGTACCTGGGGAGCCGTAATCCGTAGAGGGTTAATCTTCTGTGCGTGGCACCAGACAGAGAACCTCTTCCATTTGTGTCCATAGCATTTAAGTGTTGAGGACGCCCTGGCCTTTGCAAGAACCTCTCTGCAGTTCGGCCGGTATGTCGTATCCTCCAAACTCTAACGCTGCAGGAGCCAGGCCTGCAAGTTCAGCAACTTCGGGTCGTGATGGAGGATGGCGCCTCCTTCCCTGGAGAGAAGATCCGCGTCCGCTGGCAGCTTGATTGACGGGGACGCTGACAAGTCCAGAAGGTCCGGGAACCATATCTGCCTCGGCCACGCAGGTGCGACGAGGATCATCCTGCCCCGTGACCTCTTGAGCTGGTTGATGAGCCGGATCAGCAATGGCAATGGAGGGAACGCGTATAGAAACAGGCCCTCCCAGGGGAACGAGAAAGCATCGCCCATGCTCCTCGGCTGGGGAAACCTGCTGGCGAACCTCCGGCACTTGGAGTTCGTCGCCGTCGCGAACAGATCGATCTGGGGAGTGCCCCACCGTCGGAAGAGGCGGTCCACTAGATCCTGTCATAGTTCCCACTCGTGGCACGAGCGCAGCTCTCTGCTGAGCGAGTCGGCGATGGTGTTTTTTATCCCTGCCAGATGAAACGGCACCAGAAACATCCCTTGGGCGACGGCCCAATGCCACAGATCCTGCGCCTCCTTGGACAGGGCTGGGGATCTGGTACCGCCTTGCTTCCTGATGTAGAACATGGTGGTGGTGTTGTCGGTGAAGATCCTCACCACCTTGCCCTTGAGGGACGGAAGAAAGGACCGGAGGGCCCAAAACACTGCACGGAGCTCCAGGACGTTGATATGGAGGGACTTCTCCGTCGGAAGCCAAAGGCCTCTCGCATGCAGATTTTCGGTGTGCGCTCCCCACCCTTCCAGGGAGGCATCCGTGGTCACTGTCTCCTGGTGGCTGGGGGTCTGGACGCCCATGCCCGCCGTCAGATGCGTGCGGGTGCCCCACCACCGGATCGCTCGTCGGAAACTCTCGTCGAGTGTGATCCTCTCCTCGAAGCTGCCCGTCGTCTGGATCCAGCGCGCGTCCAGGAACTCCTGCAACGGGCGCATCGGGAGCCTGCACAGGCGGATGAGATAAATGCAAGAAGACATCATTCCGAGGAGGGACTTGATGGACCTCACCCTGGCCGCGTCCGCAACCAGCATCCGCTGCACCTTGCCCAAGATGGCCCTCGTCCTTTCCTCCGACGGAGAGGCCAGAAGCGACACTGTGTCGAGCTTCGCTCCCAGAAACAGAGCGTCTTGCGTGGGCACCAGGTGGGACTTGGTGTAGTTTATGGAGAATCCCAGGTCCGTGAGTAGTTGGACGGTCCTTGCCGTGTGCTCCACGGCGAGCTCCTTCGTCTTTGCTCGGATGAGCCAGTCTTCCAGGTAGGGGTAGACGTGGATCCCCTCTCGGCGCAGCTGCGCCGCCACCGGTGCGAGGCACTTGGTGAACACCTTGGGTGCCGACCTCAATCAGAAGGGAAGGGCTCTGAACTGGTAGTGACGCCCTTGGACCACGAACCTGAGAAACATTCGGTGTCCCTTTAGTATGGGAATATGGAAGTAGGCATCCTCCAAATCCAACGACGAGAGGAAATCGCCCTCCTCCAGTTGACCCAGGACGTGTTGGAGGGTGACCATCCGGAACTTCTGTGACTTGATGAATTTGTTCAGTCGTCGTAGGTCCAGGATGGGACGCCATCCTCCCGTCTTCTTCTTCACGAGGAAGTATCTTGAGTAAACTCCGGAGCCCCGAAGCTTCTTTGGGACGAGCTCGATGGCGCCCTTCTTGAGCATCGCCTTTACCTCCAAGAGAAGTTGAGGGACGTGATGTTCTTTCCTGACCACAGGGGGGATGCGCGGGCACCTCTTTAGAAACTCGAGTGCGTGACCCTGAGCTAGGGCGTCCAGCACCCAACGGTCGGTGGAGATGGACTCCCACACGCTGACGAAGCTTGCCAGCCGGCCTCCTACCGGGGTGCTTCGGTGGGGGCCCGACCCCACGCCCAGTTCCTGCTTCGACGAGGCTTTGCCGCCTTGTCCTCCTTGGCGACGACGGCGGGGTCCGCCTGACTTGCCTCGTCCCCTGTAAGCTTCCTGTGACGACGAACGGGCCGCTTGACAGTAGGTGGAAAATCTGCCGCTGGAACCTTTGGAGGCACCCTGTTTGCCTCCGCCACTCCGAAAGGGCGGCCGCCGTTGCTGGAGAAACCCAAGAGCCCGGGCCGTCTCCGTGTCCGCCTTGATGGCTTGAAGGGAATCGTCCACTGTTTTCCCAAACAGGTTGTTTCCGTCGAACGGCATGTCCAAGACTCTGGTCTGCACGTCCTGACGGAAGTCAGTAGCCTTGAGCCATCCACGCCGCCTAAGGCACACGCCGTTGCCCAACTGGCGAAATCCAGTGTCAGCGATGTCCGTCGCAATCGTAATGGCATGGTCCGACGCCACCTCTCCTTCCTGCAAGATCTCTAGGGCTTCCACCCTCTTGTCGTCTGGTAGGAAGTCCAGCAGGGGGGCCAGTTTGTACCACAACTCCCTGTCGTAGCGGGCTACGATAGCCAAGGCGTTGGCCGCCTTAATCGTCGTCGCTGCCGACGAGATGACTCTGCGTCCCATCGTGTCTAATTTCTTTCCCTCGCCGTCCGGCAGGGAGGTTGATGTAGAGGCCACGCCCCCCCCGCTTTCTTCCTGGCTGCCGCGGAGATGACCGAGTCCGGGGTCGGCTGTGCCCGAAGGCACAAGGGGGCCACGTCCGGGACCCGGTACTTCTTCTCATACCGATCCCTTCTAGCCGGCGTCGTGGATGGGTTCTTGAGGAGGGCGAGGCCCTCATCCCAAATATCGTCTAGTAGAGGTACAGCGAGGACCGTCTTCCTCTTGGTCTCGCGCCGTTGATAAAGGAAACCTTCCTTCTTCTTCTCTTCCGGGCAGAGCTGGAAAAGCTCGGATGCCCTAGCGATCATGGAGTGAAACGATCCAATCTCGTCGGGCGGGGAAGCCCGGGTGGGAGGTGACGACGGGAGATCCTCGTCGTAAACCTTGTCGTCTGTACCCGTCGCGGCCGTGTCAGTCCCCGTATCATCCCCACGTGTCATGGACGGGGAGGAGGGCTGAACAGGGCGCAATGGCTGAAAAGGAGGTGGAGGGTGAATCCTTCTCTTAGGGGGAGGGCTCCCAGAAGGGCCTGGCTCCGGGTCCCCCGTCGGGAGCGGTTCCTCCGTTGGTGGTAATGGCAGACTCGTCCTTATCTCCGAGCATAAGGACTGTATAGGCAACAAAATGGCCGCCGAGTTGTCTTGCGGCACTGGTTGAGGGAGATCCGACGGGCGATCAGGAGCCCCGTCGGCATCCTCGACGCCCTCGTCGTCTTCCAGTTCGGGGTCCCTCCCGACAGGATGGCCTTCTTCCACGCCAGAGCCGTGGCCTAAGACTTCGATCAGCTCCTCCTCAGAGGCTGAGGCCGAGTCCACGACAACCTCCTGCCCCCCCTTTTTCTTCTCTGTCGGAGGTTTCACGGGGGTCCTGTCGATGGGCACGAAAGAGGACTCCCTCCGCGGTGGCAGGGAGATTCTGGGCCCCGGGGTCGCCACTACTGGTGTAGCCTCCACAGGCTGAGCCAGGGCCGCCGCGACTGTCTCGATAGAGGCCTTGGCCGGATGGATCAAGGCTTTCACCACCTTAGGTGCGCTCACCGCCTTGGGGGGAGGGTCACCACCTCGCTCCCCCTCCGATGGGGCCTTAGGGCACGACCGGGGTCTCTCCAGGAGTTTCGCCAGGTGCTCCGCCTTCCTCTTACCCGAGCCAGAGCGTTGGCTCATGGTTGATGGCGCCGGGGAGGATGCGCCCTGCCTGGTGCCCGTACAGCCCGACCGTCCGGCGCTCCCGGTGCCAGCGGACTTGCGGTGCTTGGCCTTCTGTTGGACCCCTGTCGCCGGGGCGCCCTCAAAGGTCTTAGAAGACCGCTCGGACTTCTTCTTCTTCTCGCCTGTCAGGCTCTTTCCTTCCAGCCAGTTGGCGAGACGTTGATGGCGGTCCTTCATGGTCCGCTCCGACATATTGCCGCAAAACGCACAGTCCTTCTCCACGTGCGTCTTGTGCCCATGTAGGCAGTAAAGGCATAGGGAGTGTTAGTCCTCCTTAAAGACATTCTGAAGCTGGCATCCAGGGCAGACCCTGAACAGCTTTCCGGGCGTCGAGCTTCCCTTCTCCTGGGCCATGTTCGAGATGGGCCTGAGAAACTTCTGGAGACCTCCAAAAGCGTGGCTCGACGAAATCCTCACCCTTGAGGGGCGTAGACGAATCCAACACGGGTCCCCGTTGATCGGATGAAGAAACGGTGGAGCTTGAGGCTCGAAAGCAATAGCACGAGGATCCCAACACTTGAACGTGCGGTAAAAATCTGAAGATGGCTGCCAGATGCGGGGCTTAGGTAGAGGGCAGTCATTGGCTGTGGTCAGTATGACGCAGAGATCAGTGATTGGTTACTACTACGAAAGACAGATCAGAAACGAAACTGATACTGATTTTTTTCTTTACCGAGGATTCCCAGCCTGACGACGGGGAATATTCATGAGCATGTGAATCCATGCCAGACGCCATGCTGGAGAAGTGTATTTACGAGCAAGATATGTAACCACTGTATGTTGAGTTGGGGTTGTCATTTGTTGTTTGAATAAAATCAATAAAATTGTTTAAAAAAAAAATACATGCCACCACTGTGTCAGGCTCTTACATCTGCACCCTTGCACACCCTTGAAAGGAGGAGAAGAAGCAATACACAGAGGCAAGCCGTGACGTGAGCATATCACTGAGGGAAGGAGCCATGGTGCATACTGGAGATGGCTGTGGCGCGGGCTGAGTAGACGCGGAGGCCCCCAACCAGATATGGGAGAGTGCAGAGTCGGAGAGGCGAAGACAGCTCAAAGCAATCCTTACCTGGAGGCTTGCACTAAAGCATGGCCATGCAGAGGACGTGGTGGACGCAGTGCCCGCCAACCATCACCAAAACCAGGGATTGAGAGACAAGCAAATCCTCTGCTCTCAATGTGAAAGCCCAAGAGAGTAGGCACACCAAAACTAGTGGAAGTAAAAACCATCTCTTAACCAGACTGGAAAGCTTGCAAGCTGTGGGAAACGCCACTGTTACCCCAGAGAAACCGCCTCACTGGAACAAACCCAATGGAACAGAATGTATCTGGGTTGTCCAGGGAAGAGCAAGGCAGAGGAAGAAGGGAACAAAAGGGGAGGAAGGAAGAGTTGCCATTAGCCCCTATGAGGGTCAGAGAGAGCGGGAAAGAGAAGTAACAGAAGAGTTACGGAGACCAAAGAAAGTCTAAAAATTGTAATCCACCAGACAGCTCAGAGGAAGTCCCAAACGCTACAAAAGCCACATAACGAAAGGATTTACCAATACCCTACAGGGATAAGAAACACATTGGGACAGAGGAGCCTAAGGGGCCTAGAGAGGCCTGATAAACACAGTGAAGAACAAATACCATGGCAGAACAGAGACTCCCAAGATGTGAAACAAGTGGGGAAAGATCACTAGAAGTTGTGCATAGTGACCAGGTAAATATCTCTCAACTTAAAAAAATAAAATGAGACATTTGTTTTTTAGAGACTTAAGACTTTCTTTAAGGTACTTAAGGAAACCTTGGAAATTTGAGATACTGCCACAACTTCTTAAAAATAACCTGAATTATGTTTTCTACAGACACTTCTTGAACGTACAGACACTTTTTGCACATTCTCAACTCCCATGGTGGACCTCCCCTGGATCTCATACTCAGGGTGGCCCTGAACCCAGTCAGCGTCCACTTTCTCCTTGAATTGTTGTTCACATCTTCTGTTCCCTGCAACATTATTTGTTTTACTGACCTCTGTAACTGTATTCGCTCTCCCCTCTGCTTCTCCGCTCTTTGTCACAGTTTTATTCTCTGCTCTTTCTTCCTCTCCCTTCTCCCTCCCTCACCTTTCTATGCACTTAATCTATCAGAATTGCCCCCGACTTAGTATGATAGCAGTAAATGTTTGTCTCCCCCCTTACTTGTTCCACCTCACACTCCCTCTAGCACTATCTGAAATGTCATCAGGCCTAGTATGATGGTCGCTTGTTTTATTCTTCTCCCTTACTCCAACCCTCCCCCCACCACCTATTGTTAAATTCCAGCACTACCTCAATTGTCATCAGGCATAGTAATGTTGCCGCTTGTCTGTCTTCATTCTCCTTCTCACTCCCCTCCTTATCTTTTTCTATAGCTCTTACTCTATCACTAATGTTTCCAGACCTGTTTGATAGCAGCTTGTCTGTCTCTCCTCTTTCTCTCACTCCTTCCCTCCCGCTCTCCCTCCTTCCCTCCCTCTCCCTTTCTCATTTGTTTACTCCTTCCCCCTCCCCATCCAGCACGAACTGAAATGTTGTCAGGCCTAGTAGGATAGTCACTTGTTTTGTTCTTCTCCTTCTGCCTTACTCCAATAACATATTGTTAAAATTCCGGCACTACCACAATTGTCGCCAGGCATAGTAATGTAGCAGCTTGTCTGTCTCTTTCTCCTTCCCACCTCACTCCCATCCCTATGTCAAAAGCTCTTGCACAATCAGAAATGTCGCCAAGATGATTACAATAGTTAATTTCACATTCTGAATGTTTTAAGGACGGTAAGAATGTCACTGTATTCTCCCATGTTCCCTCCATGCCTTGAAGCGCTTTGAAGCGCATGTGTATAGGTGCTATATAAATAATCAATCAAACCCAAAACCACAAGAGGCTCTTGAGAAGCCCAAGGAAGATCGGGTGACATCACTGAGTGCAAGGCCCTCTGCCAAGTTATTCTTTTATATTTTTCTAAGTGGTTGGGCCAGTTTAGCAGAAAGGTTTGGACAGAGGACCAATTTTTTGTTTTGACAATTGACGAGCACCCTAGTTATAGTTTTGATTGGAAGGGAACTCCTTTAAGCAGGAGAGCTAGAAATGTGTTTTCTTTTTCAGTTAAATAAAGCCTCTTGACAACATGTCCTCTGGTTCGAGTTCTTCTTTGGGCTTGCCACAGCAGGCAACCACAAGCCCCAGCAATTTGTGCATACCACCTGCATAAACCTATTTTTATTTATCATTTATTGTACCATTAACCTTATGTACAGTGCTTTCGTGTAAAGTGCAATATGAAACCAAAATAAATACAAATACAATAGCCATCAGAAACTTCAAACCCAAAATTCCAGTCAGAGAAGTTCGCCAGTCAGCAAAAAGAAGGAGAACAGTCAGAGAGAGAGGGGATCCATGTGGCTACGAGGAATGTGCCCTATTCATATTTTTGTCTTTACTTTCTATTTGCAAGACTTTGGCATTTCATTATTTAATGCAGTCTTAGAACTACAATCCACAGAAGTCTTAGAGATCAGTGGTCCTTTCACTTTTAATGGTCCAGAGAGCGAGGAGGCAGATTACCTTCAGGTGTGGTGCTCCGGGTGCTAACAAGCCTACTTCAGTAATGAGCGAGTTAGTATTTTAGTAGCTGCCTGCAGGAGCACATGGCTCTTGCATGGCGTTCGCTCCCAACCTCTTGTGCTATGATTCTTGGATGTGTGTCGTGTCCTGTTGCTTCCAGGACCTGCTCCTGTTCCAGTGTTCTCTGCTCTCTGCCTTGCAGCCCTGCTATTCAGCCTTCACTCCCCTGCCTTCTGCACTGCATCTGTGCTTCCTGCAAATGCAGACCTGCTCCCTCTGTTCCCAGTCTGCAGCCCTTTACTCTCTACCACCAATTACCTTGTTTCCTGCCTGCAGTTCCATAGTCCCAGTTACCTGGCTTTAGCTTCCTAGATTACAGTCCTGAGTTTCCTTGTCTGTGTGCAGTCCTGCCCTTGTATTCCAGTCCAGGGGTACAGTTCCTTGAATTCCTTGTTACCAGTCTGCAGTTCGGTCCTCATTATCCTAGTCCATAGTTTTGGGCCGAGTTTTCGTGTTCCTGGTCTATAGTGCAGTCAGCTCTTCCTTGATTTCGGTCCTTAGTTTCTCGTCTGAAGTTCCAGTCTACTGTACCCTTTGTGGCAAGGTGGAGTGAGGAGTCAGACAAAGAGATGGCATTTTAAAAATCTAGTTTATTATCTAGTTAACAAAAAAGGGTCCAACTTTCCCTATCTCTAAAGGTTTACCCCTACCTATTCGAAGATAACTCTGGTACTTGGCCAGCCGGCATGTAGAGCAGACGTGACTTTAGAGAGCTCTCCTGCCCGATCCGAAAAAACAGGTCCTGTGCATAGCAGAACAAACAAATTGTACGGAAAACTGAACTCCAGGTGCTGAACTGACTGAGAGGCACAAGCAGCACGAATCTCTGCATGAAAACATGGAGATTAACCCTGCGGAGCAGACCGAAGCGAACGTGAGGAGGAGCTGACAACATGACACCGGCAAGCTCCGAACGACAGAGAAAGTGAGCCGATTGCCAACTGATGACTGCAGCCCCAAAGGATCAGCCCAGCATTCGGCTGGAGGCTCACAGAAGATCTAGAACGGTATCCGGAGCAAAGCCAGGCGGTAAGATCACAACATTGCTGCAGGCAGAACGAAATCGGAACCGCGCGGCACGTGGAATAGAGACTACGCAGCAGCTAGCAGTGGCAGATGGTGCTGCAACAGACCCGGCTCCCCGCGTGACATACGACTCATACTAGCAACCCCCTACCCGGAGATCGGACACTCGTCCATATGCAAGAATGACCACTGTATATCACTTACACAATAAATTGAGCTCTTAACGTCCAGGAGACGGTCCGTCCCGTGAGATGGCTTCATAGACAGCTCAACATTGAGCTGAACCGCACAACAGGAACTCCCCTGGCTCTCCCTTACTCACGTGGAATGCAAACACACACAGAAGAAATAGGAGACACCCAGAGCATGAGCCAAAAGCTCTCTGAAAGCAGCAAATTTGCCGCTAACCACTAAAGAAGAACCCCTGATATGTGGCAATGAAACTAGGCACCACAGGAAAAGAAAACAGTGCACTTAGAGGCAAAGATAAGCTAAATAAGTGCCAGCAGACAACCACTAGAAGCCCCAAACAGCGGCATAACCCTAGATCGCACAAACAGCAAGAGCACATCAACGGCTGCACGAACCATGACATATCACATATTTAAGAGAACGCACATACCCAGCAGACCCCTAAGAGCAATACAAAAGGAGGAGGAGAGAGGGAGAAAAGCCTGCGAATGAGAAGATATCGGCCAGATCGCTGGGAGCACTTAATCTGCCCACAAGAGCATAAGAACAAACACCAGGAGTAACAGCTAGATAAGGCACCCACCGAAGTGTGACCAGAAGAGCTGCACATCCCACCAGAGGAACCCGGCACCCTCTACATTGCCTGAGAAACAGAAATCCTCTGAACAGAGATCACAGCATACCTCAAGTGGCAAATTAGTCTGACCAGCCCCACCCTTTTGGGAATAGGACTTGGAGGAATAAAAAAGAAACTGCCTTCCCGCAGGAAATAAACCCAGAGAACCTGCCCAACGGCCCAAATGCCGGAGGGGAAGAAGAAAACAACAGCACAATCAAAACAAACAACAACAACGCAACCTAAGCAAGCAACAATGGATAGATATGCAAGGGATAATGAACCCAAAATCGACTCTGCACCCCAAGAGGAACAATCTGGGATCAGTGACCCAGACGTCAGCCAAAGTGCAGATGAGAATAAGATCCTGGAAGCAATAGCAGCCATGCGCACCTCAATGGAAACCCATATAGGGCAAATGAAATGCGATGTAAGTCTACTGCGCCAAGACGTACGCAATCTTACCACCAGAGTGGGCGAAACAGAACAAAAACTGGAAGAGACTGCATCTACAACTAAGGAATTAAAAGAAACAGTCCAAGAGCTGATGTTCAAACTTAAAATGCTACAAGAACGGGCAGAAGATACAGAAGGGAGGGCGCGCAGAAGTAACATTAGAATACTATGCTTGCCTGAAGGAATGGAAGCATGAGATCCTACAAAATATGTTGAGCGTGAACCCCATCACAAGGGTTCGCTGTCGAAAGAGCCCACTGCACCCTCATGAAGAAACACCCCCCCACGATTAACCCCACCCACCCCCGAGGCCGATGATTGCTAAAAATCTACACTTTCGTGACAAAGAAAACATTTTGACCTTCTCCGGACTGGGTGGGTTAATCCAAAGAGGCTCTGCAACCCTAGCCATTTATCCAGATTATAATATACAGGTTCAAAGATGGCAAGCACCAATTGTACCTACTAAAGAGAGACTCTGACGCCAGTAAATCAAGCGCATGCTCCTTTATCTGGCAAAACTGAAGATACTCTACAAAAGGAAAATCGCTGTTCTTTGAGACCCCAGAAGCGATAAATGCCTGGATGGACGAGCGGATCCTGGGCCAGCTATCGGAGAAACAAGCAGATAGAAACAATTCGAGGTATACCAGTCGGCCGACAGCGGAACCCGAGACACGGATCCTGCTAGCGCACTGAAAAAGAGACATTGTAAGCAGGATCTCTATGCCTGAAATACCGAACTTCGACCAAGAGACATATTTAGGCCTGTGGTAACTAACGACAACCACACCTGTCTAGCTCCCTTGACCAGCCCGGCCACAAGTCTCACCCGACCGAAATGGACTAAGAGTATCTTTGAATACTCGACCACCGACTCCCTGAGACCCAATGGAAAGATGGTGGGAAATGCCTCTACAGAACTATGCCGATGGGCAAAAAGTTAAATCTTATATTACAGTTCAACAGTTAATGTCACAAGCGCTGACTGCCTGCAGACAAGGCAGCCATACCAACAATAAATTGCAGTTAACCCAGCGGTCACAGATACAAAGGAAGCCCAAAAGCAGGATAAAGACAAGTAGTAGCAATAAACAAGTAGAAGAAAAGGAAAGTAGTTCTGCAACAAGTAATAGGTATGCAAACCAGAAATGTGCGGAAGTAACCGAACACGCCCTGAGGCAGCACTGCCCTACAAAGAACAGATCACAATACCTAATGATGAAGACATAATGCAAATAATATATACCAGATGGCAGATAATTTAAAAATAGTCACGTGGAATGTACGTGGCCTCAATAGCTATGTAAAGAGGATGAGAATAATGACCCATCTGCACAGGGAAGCCATCCAAATCACACTACTACAAGAAACCCATCTGACACCCGACAGGCAAACACACATACTCAGCAAATGGAGGGGAAAGGGGTATGACTCGGCGTACTCCAATTACTCAAGAGGGGTACTTATATGGATCACCCCAGGAGTGCCACATCGAATACTACATAGTCACTCAGACTCGGAAGGATCATACTACGACATGGATACATAGACAGAAAAGAGTTTTGCATAATTAACATATGCGCCCAATCAGAATGCAGCAGAATTCTACCACTCATTGTATTCTATCCTGTCACTGTATAGAAGAGCCCACTGGATCTGGGGATGAGGCTTCAATTGCATGCTGAAACCTGCCCTAGATCCATCAGACTGTTCACAAAAACCTGCCCCACCCTCATCCAAAGCGTTACAAATGCTAGCACGAGAGCTGGAGCTCCAAGAGATCTGGAGATGGCTGAACAAAAACAAGCAGGAATTTTCCATCTACTCAAGTGTACATAAGACATACACGAGAATCAACTACGTATTTACAGGGCAAGAACACTTAAGGAGCATAATAGAAGCTACATACGAAAGCAGGACCCTGTCTGACCATTCTCTCATGATAGTACAATGGGCCCTTGCAGATCGTCCAGCACCCATCCCTACATGGAAGCTACGTGCAGAATAATTACAGGTTGAAAGCTTCAGAGAAGACTTAAGACTTCAAACAGAACAATTCTTTGAAAACAATTTAAGAAGTGTGGAGAATACACGCACTATATGGGAAGTATATAAGGTCGTCACACGAGGAGCAGCGATAGCCACTGCGGGAGGAGTCCGAAAAGACTTAGAGAATCAAATATCATGAGTAGAAGCTGAAATCAAAGAACTGGAGAGGTCGGCCACACTGGGGGAGGACAAAGAACGCACCCTCATAACATTATGACAAAAATGCATAGAGCATTGGGAAAGACTGGGCGATTTTAGTTTTGCAAAATATACAGAAAAAATACATGGCCAGGGTGATAAACCAGGCACAATCCTAGCCTGGCTAGTCTGCAGCTTGGACACCAGAGGGGAAGCAGCAGAGATAGCAGACAAATGTGGACACGTATGGTAATCACAAATAGAGATCAATTTCTATAGCAAACTATATGAAGATAACACGCAATCCAGCAAGTCCGAAAAAATAGAAACCCTGGAAGACATACGACTGCCTACACTAACCACAGAACAACAAGAAATGCTAGACTGCCCCTTTAACTTAGAAGAGATAAAAGATGTTATCACTTCAATACCCACCGGGAAAACTCCAGGCAGTGATGGACTCCCGCCCGAATTCTACATAGAATACTCCGATCTATTGGCACAACAGTTATTACAAGTCCTACAAGAAGCACACAAAACAGGCGCCCTCCCAGGGTCTATGGAGCAAGCTCTGATACTACCAGTCCTAAAGCCAGGCAAAGACAAGAGACTATGCAAATCATATCAACCAATTGCATTGATTAATCAAAACACTGAGATCAGTTCTAGTTGAACGGCTCAAGAGAGTAATCACCACACTAGTCCATCCAGACCAGACAGGATACGTCACGAACAGAGCCACAACATCAAACCTGAGACGACTCTAGGCGGTTATAGACAGAATGCGAGAGAGACCGGAAGGCTGCACAGTAGCAACTTAAGGTGCCATCAAGACATTCGATTCCGTGCGATGGGAGTGGATGTTCACCACGCTAGAACACTACGGAATAGGACGAGGTCTCATGAGATGGATACGTATCCTATACAAGAAGCCATCAGCGAGAGTCTCCACAGGCAAACATATCTCAAACCCGTTCCTGATCCGCAGGGGCACCAAGCAAGGCTGCCCACTATCGCCACTCCTGTATATTCTGGCACTGGAGCCCCTAGCGTTCTACATGAGAAAAAGCATTCACCCACACCGGACTGTAAATAGACAGAACCACACACGTCATATACCTCTACGCAGATGGCATCCTGCTATACATAGAGCGACCAGAAGACAACCTGGGAACATACCTGGAAGTACTTGACAACTTTGCATGACTATCAGGAATCTCCATCAGCAAGAGCAAATCCTGTCTGTTCCCCCTATTAAGCTGGGCAGAAAAAACTGAAAGACAGCTTCCTTGCCTCAAACTCAAGTGGAACCCTGCATGCGTTCCGTTATCTAGGTATAAACATATGCCACAACATAGAAGACACCCACAAAACCAACATGTTGAGGGTGAGGAAAGGCCGAGAAACATCCATAAAATTCTGGGAGAAACTCCCACCGTCAGTAATGGGGCGGATATCGCTGCTAACAATGATAGCTCTCCCAGACTCCTATACCATTTCCTAAACGTACCATATCTCATACCAAAAGTGTTCTTCAAAGATCTCAACTCAACACTAAGCAGCTTCATATGGTGTAAGGGCCGACAAGAGTAGCCATGGAAGCAATATGCAGAGATTATGCAGAAGTCGGAGTGCGCCTCCCACACTTCAAACTATACTTCTGGCAAGTCAACTTCAACATATAGCCAGTTGGCTAGCTGACAGAGACAGTGGAACATGCCCTCCTGAGCGACACTGTGACCCCATTCTTTCTTAAAGAAGTATTGTGGCTAGAGAAGAATAGAATCACACAACCTCCAACGTTCTTGCAACTAGAACGACAGGTATGGCACAGGACAAAGATAATGCTGAAAGTAGATGAACCAAACTCTCCCCAGATACCACTGGCGCCCCTGAGTGACACCAATGTAGAACATCATAAACAAAGCAGGACCCACGGGGAGACCAAAGACTGATCAAAACAGGAGACCTAGCCCCGACAGGGACGATATTAGAATTCCAAGACCTGATTGAATCCCATGGAATAAACAGAGGCCAATACATAACATATGCAAGACTCACCAAACAGCTAAAGACTAAATGGACATCTCCAACAGCCTTACAGACTAAAAATCCTGTATTGGGCACGCTATATGGCATAACTGAAGGAAGGCATATAGTATCCAGACTATACCAAACGCTCATAGAAGAAGTACCCAAAGATGCGAACAAAGGAAAACAGAAATGGGAAACAATAATAGGAAGAGCAATCACGGATAGTGAATGTACCAAAGCGAAACTATACCCCAAGAAGCTATCCAGAAATGCCAGATTTAAACAGCTACAATCCTACGAATTCCACAGAGCGTATCTGACCCCAAGGAAGATATCACGCTTCCCCGGAGCAAATATACAAAGTTGCCTGAAATGCGGAGAAGAACACACAGATATAGGGCACATGTTCTGGCACTGCCCAACGATTCAAAAGTTCTGACGAGGAATAGATCTACGACTAAGTGAGAATGGGATTAAAGGCCGAGACTGGACTATCGATGCATGCCTCCTAGGACTATACAATTAACCTAACAAAAGACGAAACAATATGTAAAAACCATGTATGTTACACTATCCCTGTAAAAACTCAATCAAATATTTTTAAAAACAAAAAAAACTATGGTACTTGTTGTCAGGGTGAGGGTCACAAGAAAGAGTCTCCAGCCTCTCTCCAAAACCTACTCTAACCCTACCACTAAGTTACAAAATAGTTAAGCATTTATAGAAAATAAAATATCAGGAAAATGAACGAGGAATCACTCTGTTGCTTCAGTTTCTGATTCAACAAAGGGTTCCGGGGCAGGAGAATGACTCTTCTCCAGACCCACTCAATAGTCCTCAAAAGTCTCATTCCTCCGAGTTTTACAGACTTGTTTCACAATTCCAACGGTCCTTCTTGACCTTTTCCCACACTGACAGTACTCTCTAAACAGCTCTGGTTGCCCGTTTGTCTCTACACTGCTGTTAATGTAATCACTTTGATGAGGGAGAGTACTCTTGAGGTACTCTTGACTTTTATTAGTTTCACTGTCACCAAAGATGAGGAAGATCACTCTTGTTGCACTGTTGACTTTGTCCGCTTTGCCAACTACTGCTGTAGCAAATGGGACAATTCCTGAATGCTTCTTCCCTGTGCGTTCTCTTGGTGTTGCCACTGTGACGTGGGATATTCCCCCCAAGGGGCTTCTTCTCTCAGTGTTACCACTGTGATGAGTGAGATTACTCCCAAGTGTTTCTTCTTTTTGGCTTCTCTTACGGTTACCACTGTAACTAGGGCGACTACTCCCCAACTTCTCTTGAATTTCAAAGTGGTCACCTCTTTGACGAGGATAGGCAACTTTAATGCAGTTATATCCGGTTCCTCTCCCGTTATGCCCGTTACCTACTGTCTTACAGACGAGCGTCACTGGTTCTTCCAGTGGGTTCCAGGCCTCTCCTCTCCAGCACGGGACTTCCCTGGCTCGATCCGTGTGTTCTTCCTGGTGGCTTGCCGCTTCCTTTGAGGTGTTTGCAGTCTTGGCGTGGCTTATGCACCAGCCGGTCCACCCTCCTTGGCCCACGCCACTGCCTGGACCTCTTATTTATTCCAGGTTGGCAGCTTGCCTCCAAGTTATTCATATGTCAAGAAGGGCCACTCTCCGCCACGACCGCTGCTCTCCCAAATCTCACTTCTGGCTTCTGGCTTCGCTGCTGCTCTGCATTTTAATCTCCTGGCCTACTTCTCCATTAAAGGTTAGTCCTTCCTCTCTTTTACTCAAGTACCACTGGTCCCTCCCCAGCGTGAACGCAGTCTCTGTCTTTGCAGGTTGATCTCTACTCGTCTTTCCCTCTTCTTTGTCTCAGTATAGTTGGCTGCCAACCAACAAGCACTCTTTCTATAGTTCTCATTCTTCCTCTTCTTGGTACTATTAGAAAGTGTATATTTGAATAGGTTTGCATCATAGTAATAAATAGAGGCTTGAGGGGCTGATACCTTAGAAGGGTGAGAGGATGTAAGGATGTCCTTTAAGAGGTTATGAGAGAGTTCCATTCCTTATCCGCGAGGGGTAGATCTCTCCATAGGAGGACCGCCTGCTTACTACCACCCATAGGGGGAATAAATTGGTAGGAGCCTCATATCAGTAGCCTCATAGGGATGGGCTCCCCTGCTGAGGAAAAGCAATGGAACCCCATGAATCATCACACCTTGCACTTGGATTCTTGACTTCTTGCTTTTCCTCTTTCTTCCAGTTATATCCGGAACCTTGCTCACTTTGACTTCCTATTCTTTCCCTGGATATTTCCTTTACTGTTCTTGTCCTCCCTTGTGCTTGTGTAATTGTTCAGAGTTTGGCTGCTGGGTTTCCCAGCAGGCAATCTCTATCCATTTCCTTTGTCAGGTTTCAGTATTGCACCTTTTGCCATCTTGTTAACTATGTGCGGATTCCTGTTTCAAGAACCAGTCACTGTTCAGTTCCGGCTGGATCCATACAGGCTTCAGTCTTGCGAGTACTGTCTGCTTGTTCGTGCCTTAGGGTCAAGATACAGACACACTCCTGGTGCTCCTTTCCATGAGCATTCAGAGTGGGGCCCTGTAATAGTAACCAGATCATAAGTGTGACAAATCTGAGGCTCTCATCCCTTCTCCCCTAGGGGGGGGGAGACCTTTTCCATGGGGCCAGGGCGGTGCATCCACAGTACAATAGTCTCCCTCAGGGTTGTGCACAGCTGGAGGATCACATAGAGGAAGAACCCCCTTTATGGGATTAGGGATGACCATGTTCAGAGAATGCAACATGCCCCAGCGTTAGTACACCTAAACCCTTCTCGAATATTCAATCCTCCCCTCCCTTCTTTTGATAAGGCCAATATTTGTTACTGTCAAGTTAGTCAACCTAATATACTTGACAAGATTCAAACCTTAGAAAATGCAAAGTAAGTTACATCTGACTCTTTGGCATGTACTGAGAAGATGACAAGGAGTCCAAAGATCACTGTGGAGAAGCATATTGAGCGCTCTAGCGTCTCAACAAATGCGATTGGGCACAAAGCAACTCCCTTTTCCAATGTGGGAGTTTAAACATCCCACAGCAGGGATGTAACAGGAGAGCTATCCTCCAAGGAAGAATTTGGCGAGCCATGCAGCGGTGAAAGGGGCGCAAACGAGCAGGAGGGAAGCCAAGAGCAAAGGCCAAGACCCCATGCAGGGTCCATGAAGCAGCGACTGCCCGGGCAGGTGCTGTGTGAAACCTCTGGACATGCAGAGCACCGGGGAAGCGTCCATGAGAGAGGACGCACTGACAGGGAGAAGCAGACGTCAGGAGACCCGCTGCAGACTGCAAAGAAGCCCTGAATGCTTTCGGAGCCTCAAGAGATGCAGCAGCTGCTCGGGAAATGCTTGTAGCTACCAGAGAGAAGCAAACAGGTACACAGTTTACCCGAGGGGTGCTGGAGGTTCGGGGGAGCCAAAGGGTGAAGGCAGAAGCAGGATCAAGAGGGTCTGGGACCCTGAAAATGAAGTGTGTGTCTGGGACACACACCCATATGAGAAACAGAAACAAAAGCCAAATACTGAATATTATGAGTCTGGGACCCGCACCCAAAAGGAGATAATCAACGTCGGGACTGTTGCCTGGCAGGAGAGTAAATCAAGCAACTGAATATTACAAGTCTGAGACTCACACACAAAGAGGGACAAGTCCATGAGAGGACATGTGCTTGGTAAGGAAGAAACCAAGTCAATCGGAATACTGCAAGTCTGGGACCCGCACCCAAAATAAGTGAAGAATACACTGTGCAAACAAATCCTTTGCTTGGCAAAATGAATGTTCCAAGTTGGTGGGGTAAACGAGAAGCATAAGGAGAATATTCTTGTGAACTGCATATTGACATTTGTATAAGCAAGTATAGGCCTGAGAGGGCGCCTAAAGGAGAGAAACACTATAAGAAGGAATCTAGAAGAAAAGGACTACAACCCTAGCCTTGGAGTTCAAAAACTTTGAACTTTATTTTTGGGACTTGTAATTACCCAAGAGACTGGGAACTTTTCTGTTGGTTGGATCTACACAGAATATGCTACTTTAAGAAGAGATCATCCTTGCACAATTGGTTTAGGTTATTAGTGTTACGAACAGAAGTAGGCTTTTTGAGACACGACAATGATGGACTTGATAATTTGGACATTCTGCCGATTTCCTTGGTTTTCTTAGAGGCAGGGAAAGCCCTTAGTTTTAGGGACACAGAGGCATTTTTCAAACCCCTTTTCATTTAATAAACGTTTATTCCCCAGAACCTGTGGGAAACTGTTCCCCCATTCTGTGTACACCACAATTTGAAACTAACTTGTTTGTCTTACTTGAACTCCCGGCCCCTTTCTGTTCACTGCCTTTGTTGCCCGTCTGTAGTTCTTGCCTATCCCTTCTTGTCTGCAGGATTCCTTACACACCTGTCTCTTGTAAACTTTTCTCCCTTTGGCTTTGTGGGCACGTCTCTGCCCTCAAGCCCCTGACAGACTGAGAATAAAGAGGCATAGGAAGAGGAACATTGGACGTGACAGTAAGAGCCAAGTGGTGCTGGAGTGTATGTAAAGCAAATCCCTACAAATTCTGTAGAATTAACCTGAATTTCCCAATAGGTCTAGCCTAGAAAGTCCCAGAGGGAGTTTAGACAGAAAAGTAATCGTCTTCAGACGCTCACCATCAGCCTGGTGGTAATTTAGATGGTGCAGGGTTAATGAGATCTACATACTAAGCATAGAAGTATGGACACCTGGGTTAGGGTGGAAACTGCGTGCTTTCAATGAGAGCCATGGATGGCCATTGGAGCCCTGCCAAAGACTTCATTAAAAAAGAAACTTGAACTATCTGCGGGAGTGGCTGTGGTCTTTTGGCCATTTGCGACATTGGTTTCTCTGCAATAAAGCAAGCAATCACTCTCTTTCAGCCATTTAATAAACGTTTATTCCCCAGAAACTTGAGGAGAACCATCTCCGGTTCCGGAAGCACCTCAAAACCTTCCTCTTTGCTTCTGCTTTCTCTCTCCCTCTCCCCTGCTGAACAGCTAATTAATTCTTCACTGAAACTGCACTGATCCTGCAACTGGACCACTCTAAACGGCCTCGGTCCTGGGCCCAGCCACTCTCCACTTGCACTGATGCCCGGGAACCCCTCTGCACTGCGGGACTGTCTCTGTATCCCTACAGCCCCCCCCCCCCTTCCCCAGCACTTGTTCTGCACTTATCTTGCACTTGCCACCAGCTGGCCCTATTTATTTATTACTTTACGCCACTTACCTTGTACTGCACTTCCCCCCTCCCCTTCCCCTTGCACTTTTCCCCCTCCCCCACCCCTGCACTTGCGCGATCTGAATGACACCTGGCCTAGTAGGATCGTTGTCTGTCTCCCCTTGTTCCTCCCCTCCCTGCCTCGTCGCGCCTTGAAACACCTGTGTATAGGCGCGTTACAAATACCATATCATATCATATCATAGCCAGTAGTTGACTGCTGGAACACCCTTCAAGTCCCTCTACAGCAAATCACTAGTTGACGGATCACAACGAAGAAACAAAAGACTTGTTTATAGATACTTGACTTTTGCGGATTAAAGCCGGAATTTGTTTCCTGACAGTGAGTATTTTGTGGCAGCGCCAGGGCCATGACCCAGACAAAGGGGGAGAAAGACCACTCCCAACCTGGGGCAGGAGGTTCACTAAAACAAAAGTCAGAACTATCCCTGCCCCCGACATGTGAAGAGTTGGGGTTTCTAGTCCCCATAAAATGCCACTTTCCCTGTGTGCCACAAATGTAACCGATGGAAGCACGATCTCTCAATGCCTCCCAAAACAGCTGCTGACACAGTTCTCTGTTTCAGAACCACAACTCCCAGAATCTCTTGGGAGCAGCTGTGAACACCCAGACCAAATTCAAACAGCAACATGGCAACACAGGTGACCCTTCCGCCTTCATAACAACTCCACAGAGTTCAGCACTGCAGACAATCTCAGAACTCGCCAAAACACAAAGAAATCGAATTTCCAGACCCACAGCATGACAGAGCGACAGCAGAAGAAAAATCAGAGACTGTTTGAGGGTTTCTGAAAGCGTCCCATCCGAGTCCTGAGTCCTAGGGAAAGAAAGGCACTTATTGGTGCAGCGTGTCAGGTGAGCACGACAGTCAATGGGAAGGGAAGAAAGGCATAGAACGACCAGCCCCGCACTATAAAAGCAGACAGCAGGAGAGGCAGAGTATGTGTTGCATGAGCGAGGTCACAGGAGGAGCTGAAGTTGCACAGAGAACAGGTGGAGGACAGATGAAGAAGCTGAGTGAAGGAGAGTTGGTAGAGTTTAGAAAAGGTGCATATTAGAGAGAAAGTGGTACCAGTTGTGTGTAGTGTAGTCAATGGAGGGAAGTGCAGAAGGGGGAGATTAGTAGCAGTGAGAGAAGTAGTGGTAGTGTAGGGACAGTAGTAATAGAGGTGGGACGATAGTAGTGCTGAAAAGGTAGAGGAGTGGTAGAGTGGAGAGGGGTAGGAAGAAGGGTATCAATATTAGAGGGTGGAGGTTAGTGGAAGGAAAGAGAAACAGTAGAGGGACATGGCGAGGAAAGGTGGTGGGTGGAGTTGGCAGGACAGAGGCGAGTCAAGTAGGGAGGAGAGGATAGTAGTAGTAGAGAACTGGAAGATTAAACAGCACACATACACCACCCTGTTAGAACTATCATTATCGGCAGAGTAGGGGCAGGTAGAAAGTTCCAGAAGGAGTTAGACAGCAGGCATTCAGGAAGTCACTTGCATTCAGACCAGTTCCTAGACAGTAGGGGTTCAGTAGCACTAGCCGGGGAGGGTCGAGGTGCCTGTGCCAGGGCGTAAATCCCATGGGAGCCAAGTGGAGGATGACCCTAGCACGACTTCCCAAATCCCTTTTTCAGCCAGTGAACATTATTGAATCATCTCTCTGTTTTTCTATGCTGGCTGATCTGGTGACTCTTCAAACTATTTAGACCATCTGTACTCTTGGATAAATTCAAGCTTTTGAACAATGTTTTATCACTGTGCTAAACAGTTTATTTTAATCGCTTTACTGTGAAGCGCTGTACAATAAAGCTTAATGGATAGGTTATTTTTCTGGGGTATTCTAGCAATTAAGAATTTGCTTGAATGGAAATTGAAAGGATTAGAAATGTGGGGTTGAATATGTGTGCTTCAAGAGGCTGGTATAGTAAACACTTTGGATATGTATAATCTAATAGCATGCTAGACAGAAAATAATGTATTAACATGCTGTGGGTAGCGTTAACTAAATCATGCTTTCTTTATACAAGAGCATCCCACCAAATTCTAAGAATCTAGAGAAATCAAATTTAAACAAGTAAAAGGTTCAAGCATGATACAGTAATTTCCTGTTTCGCACAAAGCAGCCATATATCAAAGATGCACACATATGGAGTAGGTACCAAACAACGAATTTGGGAAAAATCCTTACCTTACTGTCGTCTTCATCAAAAACAGAGCACCATGGAGAGTTCACACTGTTAATCGCCAGTTCAAAAGAGCAGGTGAAAAATGCTACTTGTACCAAATCTGAAATAAAAGGATCCAAATTGTATTTGCAACTAAAATGGGAGGCACATCTTTCTCCAAAAACTATAATACAAGACAACATTCTATTCAAATAATCTCCATCATGCAATGAAAAATCGATTGAGTTTGTCATGTGTGAACAGATAACTTCCAGTGTTGGACTGGCATTCACAGAACGCTGGAGATTTCCAGATGGGCCTCTAAATCATGGGCTTATTTTGTGTGTACACTGAGGTGTATGAGAAGAAGGACATGGACACTGAGGACATTTGGCCATGTGTTTATTAAATAAAAAAAAAAGAAGACCTCTCTTTTCCTATCACTATGGGTTGTTCCCTACCTAACATTACTAACTAAGGTGCTAGCCAGTCATGAATCAATGTCCAAAAGAATCAGTCTGCTGTCAAACTAACCCTACCACTATTATAATCAACTAAGGTCAGGAGAATGACTCCCTGGTGGCTGTATGTTTGCAATGGTGTTCTCTAATGTTCTGATTGATCTACAATCTGTAAACATTCTTTCATTATCCTCTGTATTAACTCCTGTAACTCCCTTAGGGGGTTGGTACACTTGGTCTCTTCTTGCATAGAGTTTTTCCTTACTCTTGTAGGGCTTCTTCTCCCTCTCTTAGAGGGCTTTAAATGTTCTTGCACAATGTCTTTTTCTATGTCTTTGTTTCTTCGCTGTTGGGTGATTTACCCCTTTTTCCAGGGCAGTCGTACTCCAATTCTTTTCCTCTCACCCTCTGTGATCTCTGAGCTTCTTTTTATCACATTAACACATTTTAAAGTAATTTACTTGCTTTCCACACTTTTGCCATTGATACTGGGATGTGTTTCTTGGAGACTAACCATTCACTTTTGGCTTTCAGGTATTCCTGTTCTCCTTTTTACCTTTTATGTTGTTGGGGAGCATCTCCGGTACCTGCAGGTACTGGAAATCTGCTTTTTCCTTCCGGTTGCTTCTCGGTTCACTTTCAGCGACATTCGCTTCATGCACGTTCCAGTCTTCTTCTCGGCTTCTCTATAATGCTACGGAGAATCGATTTGGGAGCTGCTTCCTTCCTCGGGTGGTGTCAGCGTAGTTGAGAGAGCAACCTGTCCACCACAATTTCTCGGTGTCACTCCACAACCGAGTGCTCCACTCCAGCCTTCCCGCTTTTCTGTGTTTCCTGCTCCAGCTCAGAGCCCCCCCAAACCTTGCGGGCTCTGCGGTCGACGTCAGCTCCACCTCCTTCAGGTATTCTATGCACAAGGGGCTTCCCCTGTGTCTCTGCCTTCCGCTCTCTCTCGCCTTCTCCTTGGCATGTCATCCCTTTTCAACAAACTCGGCACTGTACATTGTGATACTGATTTAAAAGAGGGACGGGTTCACCTCTTTAGCATCACTTAATCTTCATTTGAGTCATGGAAATTATACTGATTTGGTGTGTTAGATACAGCCATGGAGGGCATCAGAGTTTCTCACAGGAAAGGGAGTCCTTGTCTCCAAGAGGGGAGTTCATCCCAGTGAGTTCCCACTTGCCTCGATCCCTAGGGAGGGTGTTGCAGAGCGGGCTCACCTCCCTAGACTCACGGAGGGCGCTCCCCCCTGGGGAGAAGGGACGAATTCGCTCGATTCGTCACAGTACACTTGTTTACTGATCCCATAATCCTTTTTCAGTTACCACACTTGCTTCTTTTGTTTTGTCCTCATCCCGACATCCCTTTGAAGCAATGAATTATAAAGCTTCCAGTAGGTTATTACTAACGTTCAACAAATGTTTTATGCCATTTTATGATGAACTACCTTTCAATCCCTGCTTAGGGACAAATGTGCTTTAAAATTATCATTCAGACCCCTTGCCCCACCATGATTTCCAAAGTTTGGGACAGAGATCACCCCAAACTCCACTTGCAAGGGTTTGGGTTGCTTGATAGTTTTGCTCGTACAGTGTAACGTGGGGCCACTTCAAAACACAGGTCAGTGCCACTTTTGGTTCTCCAACAGAGTTTTTCAAGTAGACCACTGATTCAAATGCATTCCTGTGAGTTGTACTCTTGGATAAAATCAATCGAGACTATGACATTTAAGAGCATGATCAAAATGAATTTTCAAAGGAAAACCTATGGCTAGACAAGGTGTCCCAGTAACAGAAATGTGGTTCCACTACATTTGAAGGATATGAATACAGCACAAGCTCACTTGGCAGATGTCTTGAGGAGTGAAGATTAGGAAATATTTAGAAGACATGCCTGCAGTCACAGTTGCCACAAAAGAGCCCCAAATATTCCTTTGGTGTGGAGGCAAATAACAGCTAAAGTTTAATCAAATACTCATACGAATGAGAGTTACCATTAAATACAATATTTTGCCATCAATTGTTGGTGATTAAGAAAATAATTAGATTGCTGTGCATAACTTACAATAATGCTAAGTATTGCTCCTGAAGTGTTGCATTTGAGCAACATCTTGTAAGCCTAGATTAAGTAAAAGGTTTTGTTGAGATTGATTCACAGTTGAACACACTAGGGGTATGTACATTTAGAAGAACCCCCAGAGGGAAATAGACACGCAAGACATTTTCCTTTAGGCCATCCAACTAAGCAAGCCTTCGATAGTAGGCATTATCGATCACTAATGGGGAAACCTGTGATTTTATACACTTCTGGACTAGGGAGGGAGAGCCCACAGAAGACAGAAGGACGCTCATTAGTGAAATACCCCCCCCCCTTTTTCCAGCCCATTGTGTTAGATTACATAATCTGCCCATCGTTACATTGAACAGTCTGAACATTCTCAACTTAACAGTCCATAAAACTTAAGCTGTTTTTTGAAAATCCAAAATTAAAAGCCTTGAATCTGCCTGGAGAGACTGCAAATTATTACAGTCATCTGTGACATCCCTCTACAGGTAGCTGGTTCATAACCGGCATGAGTGGGCTTTTCATATCTTGGTGTATGTACCTTCAGGTAGGCCAAGAGCATTCTTTCCTCAGTATACGCGAACATAGCAGGTTCACGACCAGAGTCCCTTGTGCTGTAATCAACTTGCCTTTCCTTTCCTTTTCATGAGCCTGTAGGGCCCTTGATACTTCATTCTGCTGATCCGAATCCTCATAACCAGTTAGGACCCTTGGAAATCCATTCTGGTAAACAGTGCTGAGTAACCATGGCCTGAGGGTTCTCCTTTAGGAAGGTTTTACCATGCCTCTAGGTACCACTAGCCAGTGGGATCCTTGCTCAAGTACATACTGGAAAGCCTATCAGGTACCAGCCGAACCATCCTAGTTCTTAGTGGCTCACATCCCCCAAATATTAAGATGGGGAAATAAGGCAACACAGCTTTGGAATGAAATTCAGGATGCTTTAATTGGTTTCATGTGTTCAAATCGTGGCAAAAAGGCAGTGGTTTGGCCACCGCCATCCATGTAAAAGATGCAGAGGACACCCCCGCAACCACCGCTCCAGGTCAAACCACAGCATTTCTGCTGCAATTTTTTGTAAAGGCATCATTTTTCTTACTGCATACCCTTTCATTTATATCCATCAAGACTCTCTCCCACACAAGCACATATTCTGGGACCTTTAAAAAAAAAATTAAAAAAAATAATGGGGTGATAGTTAATAACCTCAGCTGTTATCACCGCATCACAGATTTCTTTCCTAGGCAAAATCCTCAAAAGAGCGGTCACTACTCACTTTTTAGCACACATCAACACTAACAACCTACTATGGACCTTCCAATCTGGCTTCTGTGGAGGGTCAGAAGAAGACAGACTATATTTTACCATCACCGACAACGTTTTATTCAAATCATTAAAAAAATTCCTCACTTTTCCTGAGCTATGTTTTTCCTTACCTAACACAACTAACGAGGGTGCTTGTCCGCGGTTGTGAAGTCCGAATAATAGTTCAAAAACTAAGCTAGTCTGACCCCAACACAAATGCAAAACAACTAAAGTCCAGGAGAATGATTCTCTTCTCCTGGGTTTGCTTTCTCAGTAAGTTCTTCTCAATATAAAACCTTTAGAGAATTCTTGGCTATCAATTGCAACAGTTTTTTCAATTCAGTTTGGGGGCTTTTCCAACTCCCTGGTTTCCCCTTCTCCTAGCTTTTCAAGATTCTCTTTACAGGTACTCCTTTTCCTGAAGGTTCTGAAGGTTCTTTCCATCTGTCTTTCTCACATATATTTGAAAGTGTCTTTTCTGATGCCCAAGTTATACCTCGAGAATTATAAATAACCTTATCTTCACAGTTCCTAATTCTGTTATCCCTTGGCATTTTACTGACACAAGTATGATAATCCCAATGATGATTCTTTCTTCTGGGCATTCGCTCTCCCACTGGGATGAGTATGATGTGCCCGTTGCGATTCTCACTCTCTTGGTTACTTTATTGCTCAATGGAACAAGTACCATTGACCAAGTATCAAACCTCACTCTCCTGGTTACTTCGTGTTTTACCGAAATGAGTAGGCAAATCAAACTTGTTATATTCCCTGCCCTTCCCGGGTCTCCCGCTCTTCCCGTTACCTATGTGGTCTTGAGACTGCGTCACCGGGGTGGTAGTCAACCTGCGCAGCATCACTTAGTGTTCGGGCATTTTCAAATGCTGACATTTCTTCTCTGCAGCCCTGATGCCCTTGCTAGACTTCCCAGGGCACCTTCTCCTCTTTGGTGAAGCTTGGGCACTGGTAGGCGTGAGCTTTCCTTTCTCATAGAAAACAGTGTCGCCTTCTCAGCTGCGCTCGTTTCACTGCCACCGCAGCTTTGAACTGGCTTCTCTCTCCCCGTAGTTTCTTCCTTCCATGCTTATGACATTGTGATGGGGCTTCCTCTGTATAATGTCAGTGTCCTCCTCCTATTTTGAACTGGTGCTCATTATTCCATTGGTTTCTTCCTGTCTTTTCCCAACAGGATTTATTAAGTTGGGTTGTTGCACGAGTTGGGCAGGGAGTTCCTCATCAGAACGTGACTCCTTATCCCAATAGGGGAATCTGTCTTCTGGTGAAGTCTTGCTTGTCTCTACCCCTATGGAGGGTATTGTGTAGCAGGCTCACCTCTCTAGCCTCACAGGAAAAGGCTTGTCCCTAGGGAGACGTGATGGAATCCCATGATTTGTCACACCTCAGATCCACATGCAACACAGACACAGCCAACATCCAAGTGGTAGACAATGCGGTCGCCACACTATATGGTGGCTATCCTTGCCTCATGGCACCCTTTGATCTCTCTTCAGTAATGGGCATAATGGGTCATCAAGCCCTAATTGACATACTAGGCAACCACATGGGAGTGGTGAGGCTGTCTGATACCTAAAAGACCAGAATCAGTTTGCCCAGTTATATACCTCCTGATCACCCTCAGTACCCATCACCTGTGAAGTCCCACAGGGATCCATCCTCTCACTTTATCTTCAACCTCAACATGGGGCCCCTGGGGTCCCCCCCATCCACAATTATGCAGGTGATACTTCATTTCCCAATTGCAATTTTTAGCAAAAAAGCTGGAACGACTGCTGGTACACCGATTACAGTACTTTGCAGAGGAACTTGCACTATTGGATAGTGCCCACTTCAGTTTTCGGCTTGTCTGCAGTACCAAACTTCTAACAATGGGCAGCTGAGAGAAGGCATTGATGGAGGTGGCACTGGGGCCATGATTTTGTTCAACCTGTTGGTGGCGTTCAACATGGTGGACTACCAAACCTTCTGTTACAGATTAGCAAATCAGAGAATCTGTGGTACGGCCGTGAAATAGATTCAGTATTTTCTAACTGATTGATCACAACCAGTACAACTCGCTCTGTCCCCTGGAAACCCATACCGCTCAAATCTGGGGGATAGGCGTTATCTCCATTTTGCTTTAACCTTTAAATCCATCCATTGAGGAACATAATTTAACTGTGTGGATTCCCTTTCTTTACATATTCTGGCAATACCCTGATTTTGGTGATGCTATCTGGCAATAGAGATCTTCTGTCAGCTAAAGTCAAAGAATTTCTGATGTCCAAAAATAATGGATGTAAATAAATTATATAAAAATAAGCCCAGATAGGAGCAAAGTACTATGTGTTAATGTTTTGAATCCATGGAACTCTTCTGCCTTGCCCAGCATGTTTGGCCTGTGTCCGAAATCCAATGATGTTAAAAACCGGGACATTATCTTGCACACTGGCCCGACTTTAAAGAATCAGAATGCTGCTCTATCAAAGTTTTGATTTTTCCATTTTAGGAGAATAAATGGTCTTTTTCCACTGTCAGGTTATGATCATGTTTTTACTTTCTTCTGCTTGACTTTAACAACAGCATCTACCTCGGACTGCCGTCTAAGTTGATCTTACAATTCCAAAGAATGCAAAATGAGGTGGTAAGAATACTGCTCGGGTTGAGGAAGTTTGAACATACTTCACTGGTCTATTTATCTCTACACCGGATCCCAAGAAAACAGTTTTAAAAGCATCTGTATGGTCTTCAAAACCTTACAATATTCTAACGAAAGGGTCTGCAACCTGTAGCTCCCATGATGTTCTGTACTATGACTCCTATGATCCCTCACCATTGACTATTCTGTCTAGGGCTGATAGTAGTTGTAATCAAAAACATCTGGAGAGCAAAAAAGGTTGACGACCCCTGCCCAAACGTCAATACCTTTCTCACAAAAAATCTGGAACATGATTCACCAAAGCGCCTTTTCAGATCCCACACTGATGGGGCCATTTCTTGTTCTGACCTATAAAAGAGGCCCTGTGAGGCCGGTCTTCCTAGCTCCTGGTGGCTAGACAGAGAACTTGCTCCCTCTTATTAGGTACGGAGAACAAACTGAGCACCTTTAGGAAATGGCTTAGGACTGATCACCCAATCTTCGGTGATTGCCAATAACAGTCTCTTACCTTTGGCCTCTGTTCTCTGCATCGATAACGCCAAGACACCTTTGCAGGATAGCTGTACTTTTTAAAAGTGCACTAAAATACGACAAAACTCAAAATATCCTCCCTTAAAGCCTGCCTCAACCAGACACAAATATGAACGTCAAGCACATACCGCACACTGAAACCCACCAAAACAGAATTCCTTTTCTTGCCCAATGACACCGAACACATCCAGATCCAGACCTGGCTGTCCACTAGGAACCTAAAGGACTTCACCCAATAGCTGACACCATATGCCATGTTCCTATGATTCAACAATGATAGCCATCTCTCCTTCAAACTGCACATAGCAAAGAAAACCGACAGCATGGAATGAACAATCTCTCGCAGAAAATCAAGCGCTTCCTTAACAACAATTTCCAATCCATGGTACGGACCGTAGCCCTCTCTCACCTGGATGGTGGAATCGCAGTGCTTACCAGCCTGCCTTTTCCCACTCAGTTACATTGAGAGGCACCCTCTATGCCAGAGCCCGCCTCAAAAGCTGTTGCAAATTTGACCACATTATGCTCACATTTGTGGAACTACATTGGTTGCCCCTACAACTTTGCATTGCCATCATGACCAGCTGGATAGGTCACAAAGCTGCAACCTTGCATTCTCACTCCTATTTGGCTGAAAACTTCTCTGGCTGCCAACACACCACAAGAAGCTAGGAGGTAGTCAGATTACAGTTTCAAAACTGCAAAAAAGAAAAACAGGCTCTCAATATATATCTATAGGCAGTAGGATCTCATACTCGTCAACATTAAACTCACAACCACCCCACGCTATATAGTAAAAATCTCAACATCCTGTTCTGCAAGGTTCACCATATTCACACACCAGAGCACCCCGGATCCTTCCCCAAGCAGAACTCTCCTCATACCCAATTACTGCTTCTGAATCACAGGGTATTGTCACTGCTCCCGTGGGATGCGCCCCTTCCCACCCATGGGGCCGGGGAAGTGAGGCCACTACTCCCCCTGGGGGTGGTACTCAGCGGGTGAATCTCATGGGGAGGGAAGCCCTTGATGGGACCAGTGAAAATGGCCTTAGGAGAACAGGATATTCGTCCCCGCCCCTTTACTATCCCCCTGTCCTTGTACCCCACTCAGTCCCCTGTGGTCCCCCACACCTCAAAAGGTGCTTCAGTAGAGTAGAGGACTTCATTGGTTATACTGGGACAAACAGTGAGGTCTACACTCAAGCAGAATACAAAACATCACTGACATGAAGATGAGCCAAGGAGGCAAAAGCCCACCACAGAACCAACCTACGCGCTATAGTTTTCGAGGCAGCCTCAATACTAAAAACCAAAAAAGGACTGCATCCAGTGTCAAGCCAGCACAGGAGGCGCAAGGTACCAGACACTGGGTCCATGGTGAGGGAACCGATGGAAAGAGGCAGAGACGCTGCTAGGGAGTGACATCTCTCCAGGAATTCCATGCAAGAGTGACATGGCCGGTGGCGGGGAAACAGGAAACCCGACCGGCGAAGATGGAGCGAGAAGGAGAAGGCGTGCTACCGGCAGCAGGGGAGAAAGCCAAACGGTGCAGAGCCACTGAGGAGGGAATGTTGAATGTGGCAACTGCAAGGAAGCCCCACTCTGTTTCCAGGATAGACCAAAGCCCAAAGCTAAGCTTCCCAAAGGCAGGGAAAAAATTGGGTGGGCTACTGGGATACAGAAGGAGCTGAATAGACTGAACCCGGACAGATTTATTTCCATAGAGACAAAAGGGGTTCACAAAGGAATTATAAAGTGTGAGACACACTTTGGCACTTATCCTATGTGTGATAGTACCAGGCAGGGGAGTCCATCAGGTCTGTTCAACTGGACAGTGTGTGAAACAGGAGTGGAGGTCCCAAAGAAACAGAATATCAGTTTCTGGGATGCATTTGAAGACAGGGAACCTCGCCAGTGCACATTAGGGTCTGGGAGTCATGCAGAAGGAGAGGTAGCCCGCAAGGGAGCTTTACAAGGGTTGAGGACCCACCAAAAGGCAAAGAAGTATATAATCAATGGCCTCGGGCTCAAAGTGAATTGGGCAGACCCTGAAAGAATATAGAGGGATTAAGAACCCAGAGAAAAGAGTAACAAGCAACAGAACCAACCAGTGAGATCCCGAAATAGAGGAATCTGGGGCCAAAGCAAGCGAGGCAAAAAAGTACAAGAAGCCAGGAGAAGAGGGTGGGGACCATTTGTCAAAGAAAGATACTTTTTGGAACTCTAAAATATAAAATCAATTCCGGCAGGAAAGTGAATCAGACATAGTACCAAATTGATGCCCTGGAGATAGTTGAACGTTGGGTTTGTGAACAGGAAGTCCATAATCAAGTTTGGCAGGATAGTGAACCAGATATGATGTTACATTGGTGACATGGAGGTATTTTTGGACATTGTGTTATTTTTGTGAAAGGAAAGTTTATGATCAGGTCTGGCAGGATAGTGAACTAGATCCAGGCCGCCAGATAAGGTTCATACCAGGCCTTTTCACGCATGAAAATGGTGTAAATATGAAAGCTTTATTATTGTCCGTTGTACATTTGCACACAGGTTTAGAGCAGAGGGCAATGCAAAGGTCAGGTTACTTGACAGAAACCAGAACACTTCTTTTTATTTATATCTACATGGATGTAATTGCAAGCCATGGAGAAAAGCTTCTGAAACAGAATTGACTTCTCTGAAGCCTTTAAAAAACAAAAAAATGCACACTGTGATAAAAGCAATAGTTTCTTTCCATTAAGCTTCTGTTATTGTGTGCAGATGCTCATCGAGCAAACAGAAGCACTGCATATTTATTTTCCTAGTATAATACGACAGAAAACTAAGTTTCAATTGACAATTCATCTTTTGTAAAAATAATACTCATTTTCCCCTTGTGGAAGCAAACCAGTATTGCACAATTGTATTTCTCAGAGTTCCTGTGCTGTGTGCATAATCATGCAGAGGCAGATCATTTTTAAACTTATAATTTAATTTCCACTCCAATTATAAAAACAGTGTGTATAATGATGAGTATGCAGGGTATAGTTTACATCCATTCAACCTTGCAGTAAATGGGGTACATTACTATAAATGATCAGTAGCAGCAGAATCTTTGCTCAAGGGTGAGCGATTGTCATTACACCAATCACAGGTGTTATAGCTTCAAATCATCAAGGCTACAATTAAAACATCCAACACCAGACTCTGCAGGAAGGGCAAGCACTATTCAAAAGCAAACAAATGAAAGTTACATTTGTAAGTGATATAGAAACTCAGCAAAACCTGTCCCTGTGATAATCCAGATAGGTATTTAACGATATGTAGAGCTGTATATATGGTTTGTCCAACATCTAGGCACCGTGATTGTTATACCCGAGTCAATACTCAGTTAACCAACCTCTGAAGGATGTTGGCCAATAGGATATCTCAGCCGGTTGAGCGCTCATTGCTGCAACATGTGTGTGATCTGTAGGTTGCAGGTCCGAATCCCGGCAAGCTCAAATCAGCCTTTCATCCTTTCAAGGTCAATAAAAAATTCACGACTTCGGTTTGGTGATAATTGTTATAAATATGTTCCATGTAAAGCGCTTTGCCAAAATCGCCAAATAAATAACCATTTGACCATGATATAAGGTATATAATTTAGCATGGAGTCCTCGCCTCTCTGTACTGTTGTATCATAACAATGGCATATCATAGGTAGTAGTAGCTCCAGGAAATGGGGACTTTCATTAAACATCAAAGGCAATTCTGCTATCGAACCTCAAACACACAATTCAATTAATGTTTTCTTTACTGTGTAATTGGCTAGGATTTTGTGTTTTCAACATTTAAATATATACAGGAGATATCAAATGGCCAGACCTCAGATATAACACAAGGTGTATTCTGTCACAATGCAGAAAGCTGCAGCATGGTAATGATTTCCATACAGTTTTTGCTCTCTTGCAAAGAACAAAATCATTTTTACTCTTGAAATCACATTTACTCTAAAAGTTAAAAAATAGGGAAAAATATACTCCCACCTCAAAATCATATCTGGACCACTGATCAGACCGATTCTACATACTTTGGACGTCGTCTTTTTTGTGTGAAAGGAAACTTTACAGTCAGGTCTGGCAAAGTGAACCAGACCTGATACCACTCTGGGAACTGTATTTGGTCTAAAATAAAAGAATATTTGAGATAGACCTTGTACGTTGAGGTTTCACTCATATCAAGAATTGAGCACTTTGGGGCTGTATCCAGAATGAGAGGGACCTGCTTCTGGATCAAGAATACACCCAGTTTTCCTTAGTTAGTTTAGAGTGTAAGGGATGGAAATAGGTTTGGCCACTTTGATTTACAGACATCCTGACGGGACTTAGTATTGTTGTTGAGGCAGGGCAACCCCTGATAGTAAATAGGGTAAGATAGAGCTTTCCTTTTACTTTTATAAATAAAACTCTTTATCAACAAACATGCCACCACTGTGTCAGACTCATACAATTGGTAATATGCAATGTAACATAGCCCGCTGCACCTTTGCCTCCTAACATGTAATCGTATTAACCTCTGATGTACAGCACTGTGCTGCTTCTCTAAGCTAGGTCCAACTCCTGATATTATTGAAAGTATAATTGAGACAGCCCTCTGGATTAATCAACAAATAGTGGTCTGTGGTACAGCTGAGAATGGAGGATGTCCCTTTACAACAATGTTCTCAGAATGGAGAATCAGGCATAAAAGCATAGGTTAAAGCTGTTATTACCCTTTTAGCGCAAAAGGGTGCATCGCTTTGCTGTGACCTTTTGTGCAAGGCCCTCTCCTGTTCCCCGTTGGGGGCAAGCAGCCCGCCAGGAACCCTCAGCCGCTATACGCCACCATATGACTGCTCCCGTCCCATTCGCCCCACACTAACCTTGTCAGGGGCAGGACTGGGCGTGGGCCACGAACTATTGGGGTTGTGGGGTTGGAATCATCACAAAAAACACTGTTTAAAAGACTGCAGCCATATAGACGGCTGCTGTGCCCTCTCTGCAGGCCGAAAACACTAACAAACTACAAGACCTGGCAAAAGGCACGCCAGGACTACATTACCCAGCAGGCCTCGCGGGTCCGCGAGCCAATAGGAAGCCGTGTCGGGTGTGGCAGGCCTAAGCGCATGCGCAAGTCCCGAGGCACGGGGCTTGTGCTCGACATTCCAGAGAGACAGGACGTGCGCCCAGGAGCTCTGAGACAATCCCATGTGAGGGGCCCAGAGCCTCCGAGCAGCGATCCGGCCCCTCGCTTTCAGAAGATAAGTACCGCTTGGTATTGGCATTCCTTGGGAAAGAGGGGGAAAGCGCAGGGGCGTTACCAACCCCTCCAGAGCCCCTGCGCCGCCGACATAAAGCTAAGTGGGAGGGATCTTCGGGGAAGCACATTTTGGGTGCAGCAAATTCTTTTGGTCAGCATTTAAAATCCGCGCTATTTCGCCTCACGGAACGTTAAGCCCGAAGGGCACATGAGACAAAAAGCAGGTTACGGCAAGAAAGATCGGTCTGACGTAAGACCGTGCTGAGCAGATAAACATCAATAGATGTGCGGCAGCGCACGTCTGGGGGAAAATTGGAAACCCAGTGCACGTTATGTGCGGAATGAGAGTGTCGGATGTGTTGTGAGGAATGAATGACCAACGAATCCAAAGGCATACGCTAATACAATCTTTTGTTTCTTTTTAGTGTGAAAAGGACCCACCGACTTCAGGGACGTGGCACAGGACTCAACAGCTCTTGGTGGACTGGACTTACAGACTGAGAAAGCTAAGTGTGCAAGTGCATGTTGACTAACCTTGGGTGCAAATGTATTTGGGCTAAACCTGTGCTGGATACTCCATTGTGGCATTGTGGTCAACCTTGATGTTGGGGTATACAGGTTCATGTTGGTTTCTTTACTCATGTGTACTGGAGAACACATTTACATGTAGAGGTGTTGAAACATCGCCCCCTCAAAAGGGCGCCAAATAAGTATTGTTTAACAAAAGTGTGCAATCATCGCCTTCCCCTTAATTCCCAGCCCCATCCATAACCTCTTCCTATCCCTTAATCCGGTTACCCTATAATCCCCCTACCTATCCAACCGTCGAGACCCTAACCCTCCTTCCCCGCTCTGGATGCGGAGGTATGTGTCAGCTTAGACTTGCAGACACCAAGACCGCAGAGGGGGTGGTTGGTTCTGCATCACTCCTGCGCCTGGGACCTGAGCATTCCTGACAAACCTCTCCGGACTCCAGTCTCCGGCTGGCTACTTCCCTCCTCCTTGTGTGGTCTGCATACCGCAGACCTGGACGCCTGGGGCACAGAACGCTTTTGTGTGCAACCTTTTGTGCCCCGGGCTTCCGGCACTGCGTTATGCAGAGCGCATACCCTTGAAATGTTTGTTATGGTTGGGTTCCATACTTTCTTCTCTAATCTCCATTTACTCTCCTTCTCATTCTCTTAGATTTCAATCTCAATTTCATTTGACAGTCTCTTAACATGCCTGTGCTCAGTCCCATATTTGTTCCCTTTCTCCCTTAGCCTTTAAACACTGGAACAAACTTCCAGTAGGTGTTCAATCTCTTTCTCTTTTCCCCTTTGGCTCTAGTAGACTATCTACTATTTCTGACCTCTTCTTGATTTTATAATGAAACTTCTTTTTCCACTTAAATTGAACCATTCATTTATGTTCAGCACTTTGGCGAAAGTGCTGTGGAAGTCCAAATAAATACAACAATATGATTGTCAGGAGAATAGTGTGAGGGGTCGGAAATGTGAGACCGACAACTTTGTAAAGTTTTCTCAGCAAATGCCATTTTATTTGTAAATTAGGTTGGATGAACACCTCACTATCCCTACACCAACGAGGATTTCCCTGCCTAAAAGAAACTCTAATAAAGGATATTTGTCTCTCGCACAATAAACAAGGAAACACACAGCAATTCTCCACAAACAATAATAACTGAACTTGAAATGTAACCACAACCTTGTTTTGTAACAAAAGTGAATTCCCCTTTCCCAAGTTTAAACATGGTCTTTCGTTTCACAGTTCAGGAAAAGAAAACAAGGAAATCTTGAGTTACAATATCGTTCAACCACAGTCTGTTTCCACTTCAATTTGTCTCAATCAAGTTCCAAAGTCATTTTGGTATAGTTCCATTGTTTTAACAAAAGGTCTAACTTCACTTGGTTTAGCTTCACTTCGTCAACAGAGAACTTCCACTAAAAAATCATAACGTGATATCAGTGGTCTGTACATTCGCTGTGTTAACAGCGTGGAGACCCACTGCTTCTATGCCAAGATTCTGTATCTCGGTGTTCACGGTCCGGGTTGGAGGTCGGCATCCACGAGGGTAGCCATGGAAAATGCGTTGCTGAATTAGTCGGACTCCATCTTCCCTTAATTTTTCTCAAGTGTTTATGTTCACCATGATGCGACATTGTTTATTTTTCTGTAAACAAAAAAATCGTGTTTGCCTTTGAAACACATTATCTTTTTACATAAAAAATATTTTGCACGTAAAAGTTTGCTTTCTATCTATGATTTTTCAGAATACATTGTTATACATATATTTTGTTTGTTTAAATACAGCATTGGATTTCTTATTCCAACAACTGAAAGTGTGCAGGGATGGGAGGATTCCTAGATAGAATCTTCTTTCCCTCGTTGTCTTATGTAGGGGTCTTGTGCCATGACCCCAGTTCCTCCCCTGCACCTAAAGATATAAGACTGATACTCTAAGCTATTATCTAAAATACTTTGAACTTTTGGTGTGCACCAGTGTCCAAACCTTGCAAAAACGTTCTGCCTCCTCACATTGCCTTGTTTTTATACACTCACTCGATAAGTTTGTTCTACATGCTATCAGATCCCTACAGCCCACCAAAACATGTTGCAATGTTTCCACCTGGCCTTCCAAGCAACACAATCTACAGTTGTCTATGTTTGATTTACCATACCGCTTCCTGATTCATTAGTGGAGAGCAGACTGAATCTCAGTCTCAACAACTGGGTTCTATACCATGGGAACGGAAAAAGCCTTGGGTATTGAGGCCTTATACCATATGCCTTGGTTTCTTTACTCAGTCCAACTGCCACTGATGGGCATTTCTGTCCTCAAGGATTTTTATCCAGTTTTGTGCCCATATTTTCCTTTTTACTTTATCAGGATTTGTCAATAAGAGATTGATGCTGGAATCAAAGGACTCAAGAGGGGTTCTACGGTGATCATTCCATTGACCAAGAATGCCATGCTCTGTCATCCCCAACTCTTCGGCCAGGATTTCAAAAGGGGGTGCTGAAGGCACCAATAAACATTTACGAAAAAGAGATAGTGACTTCCAAACCATTTTCGCATACAATGAGATGAGGCCTAGCTCTTACATAATAATTGAAGTCACTACCAATTTCAGCAATTTTTGGAGCTTTCTCCAGAAAGTTCCTTCAAGCGATGCCCACACACACCTTGTAAGACGTGAAGAGAAATCCATCTGCACCAAAGATCAAGACCGCAGTCACCTTGGCCTCAAAAAAGTGACAACTGGTTCTAGAGAGAATTATTTGCCAAATCTCTTGTGGAGCAGTATAGCTTGAGATATCATGGAGTTCTTTTTAGTGGCAAGCACCCAAGGCCATCGTCCTTCGTACTTTTAATGAGAGCACCCAAATAAGTCGATGACTGGGTTTCTGTTAGTGGATTCCCATCCAAAAACCATTTGTGTCCAGAACCGCCCTTCTTACTGTGAATGCCAAATGTCATAATTTTGGTTTTCGCTGGATTCATTTCTAGGCCATTCTTCCTCGTGTAAGTCAGCAATGCATTTAAGCTTTGCTGGAGTCCAAAAGGGGTCTGGTCCAGAAGAACAAGATCATCAGGGAAAAGTAATCTACCAATCTTATGAGACCCTATTTCCGGGGGAAAGGCGTTCACCCCGTTCATGGCAGTGGGTAAGTCCAACAGGAACAGGTTGAAAAGGGTTGGTGCAAGCGGACACCCTGGTTTCAGCCCCCTTTTCATAACAATGGGATCAGAAAGAAGCCCTTGTGCGTTTAGCCTAATTTTGACGTTTGTTATCTGTGTATAGCGATTTAATAGTAGCTAGTAGGTGCTCCAGACACTCCACTCCTCCATTTTACTCCACAGCGCTTCCCTATCTACACTGTCAAATGACTTTTTAAGGTCTATAAAGGCCATACAAACTTGTGTTCCTTTTTCCATTGAGTTACCCTTAAGAATATTTAAGAAAAACAAATTCAAATCTGTCCGCACACCCTTTGTGAATCCTGTTTGTCTAGGATCAGCTTTGCCTGTGGTTGCTATCCATTTTTGTAGATTAGACAGCAGGACCCCCCAAAGGTCTTCCCCAACACATTTAGGAGAGCGATAGGTCAGTAATATTTAGGGTCTGCCCTATCCCCTCATTTATGGATCGGCACGATCACTGCAGACTTCCAAGAAGGAATAGTCTCAACTCTCATGATTTTTTTAAAACGAGAACACATGAGGGATGGCCATTCTTTGGGCGATTCCTTCAACATAATATTTGTGATGCCGTCCGGGGTGCCCTGGATCTACTGGCTTTGTTGATAAGTGTCAGCAAGTCGTCCTCATCAAAAACTAAGGACCAACACCCCACACTTTATCTGGGTTTAGCCAACAATGGCCCCGGTCCCTCTTTGGCAAAAGCTTCCTCATGGTGGACCAGCCATTTATTCTCTGGCACCATATTTGACACTTTCAGTTCCCAATTGATTGAGCAATTCCCAAGTGGCTCACGTGTCTCTTCTATCGTAGCAAGCATGGCCTCTGAGTCTACCTGTAGGAACTTAGCTCCATATGCTGCAACCCAATTTCTAAATGTTTGCTTTCTCTTAGTGATCAATTTGCTTTATGAGCTCCCCTTTTCTTTGTTTCAGTGCTCCTATATCTCTTCTTCGCTTGTTGTTCTCTCTCGCTATTTCAACATCATTGCTATGAACATGTCGCCTACCCAGACCTTTCGAGGTGTTATTTAGTACTCTAAATTCATGTAGCAAAGGGACATAATTCACTCCCTCTTTTCCACTACCTAATTTTTGGATTTTAGAACTCCAACATCTTCCCTCCCAAGTCTCCACCGGTTGGATCCATTAAAACCCTCAAGAGAGAGTTGCCAAAGCTTATTTCGTAAGGACATCCCTATCTTTTATATCGATAGTTTCAAGAAGGAGTAATCACTGTTTTTTGGGAAGATTCTTAAAGAAACAACCGTTTTTGTTTAGATTGGAACAAACAAACACTTAGTCCAACATAGAGGAATACACCCTGTTAGTCCAAGCAGCTGGAGGATGGCCACCCACTTCATCCAAACCCTTAACCATATGCAAGTCAAAGGCTTCCATGAGCTCTAGGCTTCCATGAGCTCTAACCAGACGATGGCCCTCTTATTTCTGATTCCCTTTCGACCCACCAATTAATGAATCCTCTCACCCCTTCGTGCCAGGCAAGATACAAAGAGGTTGACACCCACATAGGTAAAAATCGATTGTGTATTTGCTGTAGAATTAATTGATCAAATAGTTAATAGCCTGCAACAATTTGCTTGATTCAATCCCCTTGGGATAACCAGGTATAGCTGACCAGGGGAGGCCCTCCCATTCTGACACAGGTAGCCTGAATAGATCTATTAGGCCATACAGAATCTATCACACAGAAGCCCCTTCCTTTTTTTTTTATCAATGCGAGTAGGCCAGCTGAAGACCTGCTTTTCTGCCCAACAAAGGTGGGATTAATATAAGAGCTATAGCCGTCAAAATGGTGAGATGGATAGCCATATTTCTTGCAGGCAGGTAATTTCTCCCAAAATAATATTCTTATTCTTAGCCAGGTGGGAGAACCCTCTCGTGTTCCAAAAGCCAATGTTCAATCCAGCAGCTTGTTAATTCAGGTCGCAAGTGTTCACTTTCCCCTTTTGATTTTTCCTCACTTACAATTTTTACTTACTTTGTAGAGAGATCCTCTGCTCTCCATGATGCCTACTTTCAAAGGTTATTTTGGGGGGACGCTCTCATTTAAACAAAGGGCTATTAGGTTCCATATCGCTACATTCTGCCTGGCTAGAAACGATCTCTCGCTTGGGCCCTTTGTTAGATGGCCTTTTTATTTCCACATGACTGGGTTCAGGCTTATTTTGAGATTCATGCCGATACTTACTCAGACTTTCTCGTGCTGGGAGCTCCGTCAAGTCGAATCCACATGAAAGCAGTAAATGAGCTTGCCTCAGAAGGGACAATTTTACTGCCCTTGAATTTACATGGAGGATCACGGTGTTCATCAGTCTCTCGTTGGAAAGTCGACAATTGTTATGTCCTCTGAGCGGACAAAATGGAAGTCAGAGATATGGTGGAACAGCTTCATTACATTCGCTCGATTTCAGGTCAGCCCATTCTTAAGGTGGAGCAACCTGTCAAGTCTTAGTTTAAGAGGGAGCCTCTTATGTTATGTTATGTTACTTGGCATTTATATAGTGCTCTGTATGTCATTGGTATGACCTCAAAGCGCTTGTAGGTTGAACACCGTCGGGAACCGTAGTTCTGGTCAGTAGAGAGATAGTGTTGCGGGTGCGTGGGTGCACCAGATGTGTGCAGCTGATGTAATTGCCGGGTGGTAGCTGCAGCCTAGCGTTTAGGTGTGGTGCTGGAGATATCAGTTGAATGTGTGCAGTCTGGTGGGTGGACACCCAGACTGGGGTCTGGCTGCGTTAGGCCTGAAGGACGCATATGTGAGCAACTAGGTTGCAATGTGCTCGGTTAGCTGCATTTTATTAGGGTGATGAGGTATTCATGGGGTCATATTCATATGTGACCAGCTAGGCCGAATTAATCAGGGGTATAGATGTGTTCTAGTTGAATGATGGTGTATAGTAGAGAGTAAGCGTAGTGATGAGATATGATGGTTATCTTTAAAGTGTGCGAGACCAGGCACGTCAACAGGATAGCAGGGAACAAAGCGACACACAGACACAGAGACAGGGGGCTGGGCTTACAGCGGCAGGGGGGATACAAATATATAGCAGAAGCATGGGGAACAGGAAGTCAGGGTACACAGTGATACACATGTGGAGTGTGTTAACATTCACATTTGTATTTCTGTCCAGATGAGATTCAGGTCAGCCCTCACAGCTCCACCCAAGTGGAGGACAGGCCAACATTTGCATTTTGATCTACAAGCGACACAGGCCAACGTTCACAATCATGACAGGGTCCGGTGCAGGCTAATGTTCACAGTTGTAACCGAGTACTCCATTAATTCATTCCTTTTCGTCCACTCCACCCAGTTCATCAACTCCATCCATTGCATCTACTCCATCCACTTCATTTATTCAATCCATTCCCTCCATTTCACCCACCTCATCCATTCCATCCACTCCACTCCACCCACTCCACCCACCTCAACCACTCCACCTATTACATCCATTTCATTCAATCCATTTTATCAGTTCTATCCATCCTCCCCATCCATCCATTCCATCCACTCAATCCAATCGGTCTACTCCATCCGTTCCATCCATCGGTCGATCCTATATCCATATACTCCCTCCATTCCAACCACCCTATTCGCATACATCGGTTTATTCTATTCCATCTGTTTCATCCATCCATTCTATCCACTCCGTCCGTTCCATCGATCGATTCTGCTCCGTCCGTTCCATCCACTCAGTCTGGTCCATCCGTTTCATCCGTTCTATCCCCGTAGCCACCCGTATCCATCCATCCAATCCAATTCAATTCCACACATGCCATCCAGTTCCATCCATTTCATCTAGATTCCATATACACATATTCTGACCATAGCCACCCGTATCCATCCATCCAATCCAATTCAATTCCACACATGCCATCCAGTTCCATCCATTTCATCTAGATTCCATATACACATATTCTGACCATTCCATCCACTGCATTCTTCAATTTTTTGTACATATCTTCCAATCATTCCATCTGCATTAACGCCATCCATTCCATCCACTCACCCCACATGCGTCCATCCCTTCTATCCTTCTGTCTTTATCTATTGCATCTATTTGTTCTATCCAGCATCCATTCCATCGATCCCTCTATCTATTCGACCACTCCATTCACTCATTCTCTCCTTCCATTCCATCTATCCATTCATCAACCGTTCAATTTGTCCGAACATTCATCAATTCCATCCACCCATCCATCAGTTCTATGAATTTTGTCTATTCTCTCTGGTACATCCATTATATCCACTCTATGTAAATACGCTCCATTCATTCCACATGCATTTATGCCATACATTCAATCCCTTCATTTCACATGCGTCTATCCGTTCCATTCATTCCATCCTCTTATCCACTCCGTCGCACCATACATGCATCCACACCATCCATTCCATCCACCCAATTTGTCAATCAATTTGCTCCCTCATTCCATCCATCTATTCCCTCAATCGATTCCCTTCATACACTCCATCCATCCTATCCTTTGAGTAGGACCAGAGGTAATTGAACATCTGGTAGAGAGTCTCATTGTATATTTAGTCATTGGGCTATTGAAGTTCAGGCACATCTTTAGGATTGTTGGTGTTCTGGAAAGAGCCATGTTTAGTAATTTGCGGAATCTCATATAGTCTTAGGTGTGTCAGATGTGAGGTGGAAGCGAGTTCTACAGAGTTGGGGCCAATGCTGAGAAAGAGGAACCTCCGATCCTGACGGAGTTGGTGGTTGGGATCACTGGGAGGAGGGTAGAGCCTGATCTTCTGGTGCTGGGCGGGAGCTAAGGTTTTCGCTTATCTTGCAGGTTTAGAGGGCCGGTCTTGTGCACTGCACGATGGGTGATGCACAGGGTCTTGAAAGTGGCCCTTCGTCCAGCTCTGAGCCATTGGAGGGTTCTGAGGGCTGGAGAAGCGTGGTCTCTTGGACCCAGGGCTAGTAGCATTTTAGCAGCAGCGTTTTGCACTCTTTGGAGTTTATTAAGGTTGTATGCCGAGACTCCTAGGTAAAGGCAGTTGGCATACTCCAGTCTCGACATTACAATGGACATAACAGTGGCAAGTCTGTTCGGGAAGGAGAGGTAGGGAAAAATGCATCTGAGAATTTTTAGATGGTAGTGGCAAGATTTAGATACGTTGTTGATCTGTCGGCAGAGGGTTAGGCCAGAGTCCATAGTGCATCCAAGGTTTTTTACTGTGATGGAGGGGGTGGGCGGGTGGCCCATGGAAGGGGGCCATGGGAGTGGACGAGGGAGAAGCTCCGTGTTGCCGCACACCAGGATTTCAGTTTTAGTGGGGTTTAGGAGGAGGTGGTTTGTAGTCATTGAACGTTCGATATCTAGGAGGCAGGCTGCGAGGTCGGGCTCAGAGTTGGAGTCTGAGTTGGTGAGTTTAAGGATGATTTGGGAATCGTCGGCTTCGTTGTAGCACAGGATATTGTGCAGGCGGATGATTCCAGGGAGGGTGGACATATAGAGGTTGAATAGGAGAGCTGATAGACATGCGCCTTGCGGTACTCCATTGTCAACTGGGCGAGCAGCTGAGACAAAAGGGGAGAGGAGGGTTATTTGTTTCCTGTTGTTGAGGAAGGAGGCGATCCATTTGAGAGCGGTTCCACGGATTCCCATGGAGTGGAGGCGGTCAAGGAGAATTGAATGGTTAATTGTGACGAACGGCCGCAGACAGGTCTAGGAGAATTAGTGCAGCGCATCGTGCAGAGTCTGCAGTGATCTTAAGATCGTCCCAGATTGAGGCCAGAGTGGTTTCGGTTGCATGTCGCGGTCTGAAGCTCGATTGGGCGGGGTCAAGGAGGTTGTTGGATTCTACAAAGGCAACATTCACCCAAGTACAACACTACTGGACTAAAATGCTAGTTATCTCCATTGTCCAGGACAATTCCAGAAGCTGCACTATTGCAATGCTGAAAATTAAAAACCTACTAGAGACCGCAAGGGGTGCAGGCATGATGGTTGCAGGATCGCACAGCTACGAGCTGTACGCCCCACCTCGTGTGAAGACCAGACAGCAAGCCCATCTGCAGACACACTGGATGAGCAGGAAGTGCCAGAAAACTCCCAGTGCAGCCATCTGTGTGCTGCCTGGAGAGCAGAGAGGTGCAGCCACGGAGATTATACTGGTAAATTGAATGGTGGCGCCGGAGAAACAGGGCCCAACCGCGGTGTGGCCGCAGCAGCAGGAGGAGGGGCATGAATGACAGAAAAGAGACCCAGGACAGCTACCTGCTGTGTCTCAGTGGGATCCGCTGCCTCGGAGCCCTGAAGCAGTGTGCCTTGAGGGCAGGAGCAGAAACCAGCTGGGACCCCTTGAGGAGATCGGGAGGTGCGGCAGTCGGCCTGCAACAACCAGCACAGACAGTGGGGATCCCCTGCAGAGGCCGCAAGCAGAAGTCTGCCTTGGATAGCAGTCGCTGAGTGAGGAGAGCAGACAGGGACCCCGGTGGAGGCCGTGAAGAGCAGCAGACTGCCGTTAGCAGCCTGTGCTGGTGGTGAGCTTGACACAGAAGTCCTGAAGTATTTTGGAGCAGATCAGAGGCCACTGGAGCAGGACGCATCGTGCAGCAGAGACCCAGTGAGGTGTGATTACACATGAGGGCAGGGAAACTGGTCTGTGCCCCCTAAGTGACTAGGCAAGCATAGACCAGAACATTTCCCTGGGCCCACCCTGACATCTGACCCGGCAAAACAGGTAGAGTGGGGGGAAGCCTTGGACAGAGGGAGAGGTCAGAGGGGTACATGTTATCAGAGGAGTCCACCAAGAAGCTGGGAAGAGTACAGGAGGACACCACAGGGCAGGCCCCACAGAGATGGAGAAGGCACCAGGGACAGCGTCACAGGAAATGGTCACCAAGGCGGACTTCAAAGCGCTGCTGGGGGAGATCAAAGCCTCTCTCCGAACCCTGGTAGACAAGCTGGAGGAGAAGGTGGAAGGGCTGCAACACTATCATCTATCCACAGACCTCTCCTCTCGAGCGCCAGGAGCTCCCGTTCCACTTTTTCCAAATTTTAAGAACTTAATGGGCTGAGTTTCAGACAGTTTTCCTGCCTTGGTGTATGACTGTTTCGGAACCTCTTCCTTTCTACCTTCTGAAGACGCGAAGTGAAGAGGTCTTTTAAGGTTCATTGAACTCCTTCGGTCTTCCAATGTCTGGAAATGTACTACTGATACATTTTTGTTTAAGGCCGCACAGAATAGTAAGGAACCATCTTCCTGCAAGGAGGTCATACTCTCCAAGGATTCCCCAGGTTTCTCCTCGTTCTTATAGTATCATTAACCATCCAAAAGGGATAGATTGGGGTCTGCCTCATCTCTGCAGCATGAGAAATCTTCAATCAATGGTGAGGAAAGCGGTGCTGTTTTGCTGAATTTATTATCCTCCTAAGGCTTGGACTGCCCCACGTCCTTGAGACACGCTCTCTACTATTTGTGATGACATTCAAGGAAGGCATGGCAAGATTTCTTAAGACTGCCATGAGCCATTAGATATCCTCTTGGGCTTGATACCAGAAATAGTTTTTGACTTGCCGACCAATGATTCAATTTTGGAGGTAGTTCCCAGCCGTTTGCGCTTTTTCCTCTTCTAGAAAACGGGGAAAGAAACATTGCACCAGCTATTTGTTTAACTGATATTTCCATAATAGTGGGTTTGGCCTGAACCACCTCCTTTCCCCCAACATTTTGGGTCTCTCTAGGATTCAACAGTTCTTTTGTCTTCGTGTCCAGAGCCAAAGCCTCTAGAATCAAAGAGTCTTTGGAGCTAGCTATCAAAACAGTAGCAGTCTCCCTGATAGTCTCCTTGTCGCGTTCACTGCAGCCTCATCAACTCTTATGCTTTCAGTTCCTTGCAAGAGGGGCTTGTTAGTAGTTGATAATAACATAGCTGACAGTTCCAAGGGGCACAAAAACGCCCTTCGAGCCTTCTGGACATGAATAGAAGCCTTTACTTGAAGTAATTCCAAAAGAGAGTCCATTAAGCGTTTCTTCCACTCTCTTTCTAGATTGAAAGCAGATGAGAGGTTTTATTGCAGTCTTTTGGAGCACCCAGCTTCCTGGTCAACGCTTTACTGCAAGGAGGTGATGATGTTTTCCATGTAGATACATTTGGAATTAATAAGGGCCAGTAGCATGGAGCGATCCTTCAAATTTACGTTCAAGGAATCATGCAATTTCAAAAATGGCAACAAGCACGTTGTTATTGCAGTCAGCAGAGAAGGTTGTGGATTAAATATGGTAGAGTTTAGAATTGGCTTAGGGCCTTTCAGAGTTCTAGGAGAGAAAACAAGATCCTCCAAAGAAGAAATGGAGGATGATATTTCAATGGACTCCTCTTGCGCCACATTGAGCTGGGCGGCCAGCAGCTCTTTAATCAGTCATTTCGATTTGATGAAAGCGTCTTGCTGGCGTGTTGATTCTGGGGACGCCACAACATCTTCCTCCTTAGTAGCTACAACCACCCTTTGGGCCAACTTGTTGCAAAAGATAGAATGTGACTCAGCAACCAAGGCCTTGTGGACAGAATAATCTGCCAATTCACGGGCTAGTTCAGCACAACTTCTTTGACACATGGTGATTGGTGGAAGGCGAAGAGAAGCAATTGCTACGCGGGCCCCTCTAATACCCAAAGCTGGCAGTACGTCCAGCTTGCTGTGTGATTTATTCAGATCAGGGCCCACCTCCATCCTTATCTTCTTCAAATCAGGCGGGTTTTCAGAATAGCCTGTTAGCGCCCCACAGGCTTCTTTTTCACGTAATTCTGGTGCTACTATTACCATAAGGATTTCAGCGTCCCTCAACTCCAAGATGTTAGTTATAAGCTCTTCAACCGTCAAGCAAGCTGAGCCCTATTGGGACAATAAGATCCATGGGGCCAATTAGGAAATTTCTAGATGCCGGGGCTCTCCCCTTATTGCTGCCAGAGGAAACGGTCTTCCTTTTTAAGGCCAGAGTAAGCCCATTACACTCAAATCCCTTTTTTGAGACGTTTGACCAAGTGCATGCATTAGCCTAAAGAGCTAGGGATAGAGGCTCAGGTGAACCCTCCTGTGTAACTGCTCAGACTTAGTTCTCATTAAGTTAGCATTAAGCGAACTTGCCCACTTCCCGCTCGCCTTAGTTTTACCTTGCAGCCGGGTCCATGGGGAAAAGATTGGAAAGAGCGTGTCCTCCATTAAAAAAAAAAAAAAACAACTAATAAAATCACTCGCAACACTGCCTCCAAACTCCGGAAAGGCGGAACACTGGAACACTCTGCCACACTGCACTCTAGGGGTGGCTGGTGTAAATATACTGCTCCTCCCACTTTCTCCAGTAAACAGGGAAGAAACACTGTCTGCACCAATACGCCACAACAAGCAGCGTTTGCACAGCGTTCCCGTATTCACTGAACACTCTGCCACACTCTGTGAATGATTGTTTTACCACAACTTCAAATTGTTCAGCAAATTGCAGCTTCAAAACTGCCAACAAGAGAATACAAGACTTATTTGAGTGCTCTGTGACACTTTTCTCACAATAATGCATCTCTCAGAAGGGCAGTTGTTGTGACACTCTCGTTTCCCCACTACACACGTTACCAATGACTGATATGAAAAGGGTTTTGTACTTCCCTTCCTTGACTTGTATAAAGTGAGTTCACACCAGCCTTCACCACAGGTTGGACAATTTATGAGCAACACTTGTCACTGTCTATCAATCAGTCAATGGCCCTTCTCTGCAAATGGCAATATTGGTAATTGCCTGGTTTTAGCTTTCTTTTGGCTTGGGCAATGCTTGTTCCCTTTTTGCCATGTTGCCGTGCTATAGTGCTGGGTTCTCCATAAACTCACATTTATAATATCAGTCTGTTGGCTTTTGTCTGATGGAGTTTTGCAGCTTTTTAGAACTTTGTTATTCAAAATACTTTGTAAAGCTTTCTCGCTCGCTTCTTTATTTAGAAATAAATAAAGATGGAAATATCAATCAAAAAAGCTTTCGCTTGGCTTTGATAGAGCGAGTTTCAAAAGTGCTCTTCCAGTTTCTTTCAATCACACACGAGCGTCTCTCACTCTCTGAACACTTTCCTTGCATACGTGGATGGGGAAGGAGTGCGGCGGGGTCACACGCAAGCTGTGAACTCACTGTGTAATCCCATGGATTCCTTTTGCTTCCCTGAGCCTTTTCTCCTTCCAGGTGATCCTAGCACAGAACACCAACCCCAAAGTCAGGACCAGGAAGAGTCTGCCTTTCTCTGGCCACCTGGGAGGAGACTTTAGGCAGGGCTTTATTAAGGGATACATAGCATTCATAACAATAGGGTCTCCAAATGTCAGGATAAGAGTCTCAAAGTGTCCACATGTGGGGTAAAGAAAGAGGCCAGTCTTTAAACAGTCACTCTTACTCCAAAGTGGGACCATCAAAGCAATAGTATCATCAAGTAAAACAGAAAAACTCAATCCAAACCAAGGGGTAGGAGAATAGGGTTACAAAATTAGCAAAAAGTGTGCAAGCGGAGAAAGAAAACAGCAAATAACCTGTTCTGTAAGTAGATTCCGACTCAGGGGGGTCCACAACTAAGTTGTAGCTCACTGTACGTTTTAAAGAGGAGAAATATCCATTTGCATAAGTCTGGTCCCAACCACCTGAGCAGTCTAGCACCGAAATGTAGGCAAGTCCCCTCTGAATAAGGGTACCAACAGCAAATGCAAGGGCATGTTTCGGCCCAGTTGGTCCTCATGAGTGAGGTGAAGCTGTACCTCTCTAAGTACAGGTCTCCTATGCGATTAACCCCTGCCAACTGCCAGCACAGCCAATATATGGTCTTTCTTCCTATTGTTAGTTTAGCATCGCAAGAATTCAGTTGGTGTACTTTGACCTATTTTCTTTGTCAGCCTAGACAGTAATGTGCGTGGTTCCAGTGGTCCCATCAAATTGGCTTCAGCTTTTGCCTATTCACTTGGTTCTTTGTCCAGAAAAGGCGGAATATGTTGTGCTGAGAAGGCCAAATGATGCAATTTGAAATTTGGTATTATTCCAAGACCACCTTTGCTTGGCAGCTGTATTATCCATAGAGCCAGTCTTGGTTTGCCATCCCATAGAAACATTTCAATAGATTTGTTTATTTATTATTTATTTGTTTGGTTTTTGAGGGTGTGGCTGATTTCATTTAAAAGACATGAGGTTGAACTTGTCCCAACCAATAACATTATAGAAAGCGGACCTTGAAAGTAGTCATCTCTGAAGCAATCACTCTGGGTTAAGGTAAACACTATCAAAATAGCTGCCGCCCCAGAATCAACTACTTGCTCGCAATGATCACCCTTTTTGTGGGGAAAAACACGTTCAGAGCTAGAGTTTTTGCAGAGTGATTTGTAAGAAAAGGACAGATATTCTGAACATTGAGGGGGTTAATAAAAGCAGAAGAGCCAGCGTTAGTGATGAATTGTAGCAGTTGTAGGTCTCAAGGAGAGCCTGAAGATTCCAAGCCTTGGGTGATGGAGCCAGAAGGCCAGATGAGAAGGAGAACAGGCAGGAGAGGGATGGTATTGGAAGGGGAGAAGGATGAATTCAGTTTTTGAAGAGTTCAGCATGAGGCAACAGAGAGCCATCCAGTGACAAACTCCAGTGAGAGAGTTTGTAAAATGTTCTTAGATAACGGTGGTGAAATGTCTTGTCTTCTTTTCTCGTTTCAGGACTTCGGCTTCGTGGGAGAGAGTGCAGGTGCAGGAGCGTTGATTCGGGATCTGCCAAGAAGATGGAGCGTTTCCGTGAGATGCAAGCCAGGGTCCAGGTAAGGATGCGGATGTTGCAGGATCACGAGGTAAGTAGCTGGTCCAGGCGGCGGTGAGCGTCACGTTGCACGGAGGTGCAAAGCAAGGCAAATCATTTGCTTGAGAGATCGGTGGGTCTATATAGTCTTGTTCTCGACCACACCGAATAGCTCTGGCCTGCCAGCTGTCACGCCCTGCTACACCCGATGAGTCAGCACCTGAAGACCAGGCCTAGGGAGCCACGCCCGATGATTCAGCACATGGGGATGTTCTCTGGAACAAAGGCTTCCGGCACGTGGAAAGTTCTAGTAAAATAAAAGCACTCCAGCACTGAAGTAAAATAAAAGCACTCCTACACTGAAATAAAGTGTCCCTACTCACAGCTCTATATAAGCCTGGTGCCAAAGGCACCAGGACGGAGTCCAGCCAAGGCCCCTGTGTTTATGAGTCCCAAAGGGACATAAGTGAGTCAAGTGACCAATTGTCCCTGTCACTAGATGGTGTGGTTTTTGTGTTCTGGGGCCCGTGGCCATGACAGAATCCTCGTTGCCTCTGGGCTCTTCTTCATCCCAGTAACCTAAGTATTATGGTTAATGAGGTCCACATGAGATGGCATATTAGATTGATATATATATATATATTTTACACACACAATTGGTATGGGTGATCCAAACACACTGGCGATTCAGTAGTCTTTTTCAAACATAAAATGTAATTTTTTGTATTTTTGTAGTAAGTTCATAGACATGACATAACGTGAAAAAATATATATTAAACCTGCTACATTCAAAACCTAGAACCAAGCCATCACTATCATAGGTACATTTTTCGAAAAAGTCAGGTCATTTTTTACATATACACCCTTGTCTTTATGGACAAGGTTACAATTAAACAACGCAGATTCAAACAAAGACAAAAGAGTCGACATGATAATATTTCGGCCTATTGCATTGTGGGTAGCTCCAATCTAACGGCCTTTATAAGGACGTGAATTGTGCTGAAGGTTCCTCACTGCCTGTGGTATATCTACACCAAATGAAAAAAGGTGATTGAGTCCTCTATTAACGAAACAAGGATGAAAACAGCTGCACGAGTAGCTATAGGTCTAATCTCAAGGCAAGCTCTAACAAAACACACTTACCGTAGTGTAAACACGCTGCACAGAAAGGTGATGCCACCCCGAATGTGGTGTTTCAAAAAACACACAGTCAAAGTTCATCTGCATGGATATGGCACAGGGAATGTGCGTCTGTGAATAAATGTACATCGTAGGTCAGTAAAGGACACTAACCTAATACACTCCATGTAGTGAATGGAACTGTGTTTAAATTGTACCCCTTGGTAGGTGCAGTGGTAAAGAAATATCTTACTAAGGAGCATGTCCAAGGGTGTGATCCCAGTTTGGGTTAAAGGTACAGCAGCATTTATATGGCCCTGTGGATGGAAGGACAAATGTATTGGCCGCCAAAGTCTAATTGTCCGTTTAAAGGGGCAATCTAGATTTAAGTAACTAGGTGAAAAGACTTACCAGGAATGGGCAGAAGTGGCTGGAGGGAATCGATGGGTTCTCTGCGAGGTGAGAGCCTTTTTAATATGACGGCAAAAAACAGTGTATATGTAAACAATTAACAAACATTTTCAAAAATGTACCTATGATAGAACTGCTTGATCTATGTTTTGAATGTGGAAAGTTTATTATATATGTTTTCACGGTATGTCATGTCTATGAACTTACTTACAAAAAATGACATTTTATGTATGAAAAAAAGACTATCGCTGGTGAGTTTTTTACTGTGGCTCTGTTTGTGATCACCCTGACCAATTGTTTATATATACCTTGAAGTACCTGGTATGGTCAGGGAATAGCCAGGTGCCCCTTTTTCTTATACCTATTTTATAACATTTTAGGAAGTGAATCATGAGATGAGGGGTCACCAGTTCCCCTTGGCACAAGTCTCCTCCCACATGATACCACCCCCTGGGTCAGAATCAGGAAGTGGCTGCCTTCCCCAGGTCACATGAGAGGAGGCCCATATGGGGGCATGGGGCCAGGACCGTTCGGAGATCCTTACAAGACTGGAGGGTAAACAACTGTTTGTGGGGGTGATTGAGAAGAGACAAGATTAGGTGTGTGAAGGAGGAGGATTTGGCACAATACAGTGCAAAGATTAGGGCAACAAGGGAATTTTTGTAGGCTAGGAGTAGGGAGGTGTCCATAGTTTGTGCCAGTGTAGGTCACAACGCATGTTTGTTTTTGAGGGTCTGAATTTTAGAGGTGATCCAAGGTGGAGGACGGGAAGGTCTGAATGTGAAAGTGGGATATTGGTGGTCAAATGGAGTCATAAGTACATAGTGAGAAAGCACAGCCAATGGAAGAGGCTTGCCTAAGGGAAAGAGACAGAAGAGAGGTCCTTGTTGCATCATTAAGGGGCAAGAAAGTCCTGCCTGACTTTCCTCCTAGTCATCAAAGAGAGGAGATGATGAGTAGAAGGTGGGGGGACTGAGATGTTAAAGTGAACAATGGAGTGATCAGACGGGGGCGAGAGGTCAGGGGAACAGAGTGTATTGGCGAAAAAGGTCCAGAGATCTCCCACCAGAGGGGGTATCCTGGTCGTGGAGTAGATAGTAGGAGTATTCCGATAGGGTTGGGGTTAGGTTCAAGGCAGGGGACTGCAGAAGAATTGGGGAGGTTAAAGTCTCCCATCATGGCAATGGGGATGTCAGTAGGAAGTGACTCAAGCAGAATGATCAGATCATGGAAGGAGGAGTTGGGAGGACTAGCTAGTGAGAGGGAGGTAAGGGGGGGTCGCTAGACAGCCAGAACAGGGAGAGGAGCAGGAGGTAGGAGTTGAATAGTGGAATATTCAAAATAGGAAGAGTTAATGACATACGGGGTAGAGGGCCAGTAATGAGGGCCTTATTGATAAGAAAACCCCACACTGTCACCCTTACCAACAAGTCAGGGAGAAGGTTGCATAGTCAGTGAGGAGAGCTGCTAGTGTAAGAGTCATGAGGGGCGATCCAGGTTTCTGCGGTAATTGACAGGGGTAGAGGAGGTTGGAAATCCTGTGTGCACCAAAGTGTCTTATTTGAGGGGTGTGGGTGCAAACGGGGAAGGAGGGGGCTCGGGAGGCTAGAACGTGGAGCAGAAGTTACAGCAAGTTGAGGTTAGAGGCTAGGAGAGAATGGAAGGAAATGAATAGGTAGGGGGAGGAATTGAGCAAAGTCAAAGAGGAGAGGAGAGAAATGGAGCAAAGTCAAAGAGAAGAGGAAAGGAATGGAGCAAAGTCAGGGAGGAGAGGAGAGGAATGCAGCAAAGTTGGAGAGGAGAGTAATGGAGAAAAGTCAAAGAGGAGAGGAGGGAAGGAGAGAAATGGAGCAAAGTCACTGAGAGGAGAGGATAGAGCAAAGTCAATGAGTAGAAGATAGGAGAGGAGCATAGTCAATGAGGAGAGGAGAGGAATGGAGCAAAGTCAATGAGGAGAGGAGAGGAATGGAGCAAAGTCAATGATGAGAGGAGAGAGAGAGAAGGTCGGCTGAGAAGAAGCAGGTGCAAGTTCTGAGTTGGGCTAGAAGTTGGCCATAGGTAACCAAAGACAGTTAGACAAACAATAGTTTTAAATAAACACTCACTAATATTGTAAGGGATTGGTAGTTAATTCAAGTTCAGTATAACTAATTTCCAAAAAGATTGCCAACACCATACTTATAAGCATTACAGATTTAAACAAGAATACAGATGTGTTGTGTGTATAAACCTATGTAGGAATACCATGTTCACTTTACTTAGAGTTTTCTATTGTAATTAATTCAATAGCTTCGATAAAGCGCGTTTTTGGTCTGCACACTGGCCATGAGTGTCAAACCCATGTAGGCTGTTAGTCAGATTTGTAAGATGAAACTTGAATGAATTTGTAAATCATTTATTAGAAGGCATTTCATTCGAACAGCAGAAAATCTAACGTGACCAAATTGTAATATTTGTTTTTGACTATTAAACCTCGAGACCATCATAGGTCACCTCACACTGCAGCAGACTATTCATAAGACAAAAAAAACTCAGTAATATGGTCTTTTTTGGTTTTACACGAGTAAGTATAACCTTCAAAACTCAGACGCAGTAAATAATGTTAACTTGCAAGAAGAAACAAAAACACGTTTTTGCGAAGGCATCTTGAATGCTTTTATTTGTAGTCCACATTGGTCACTGGAGTCAGAAGGGGAGGCACCATGGCTATGGCATCTTTGTAAATAAGTCAGAAAGAAATCCAGAATTCTCTGAAAGCCAAATGTCCCCATGCACCTCTTGCAAAGTCGACGCAGCACTACATATAGGCTAATGAGGAGCCCCCAACACATTTGGTATTCTTACTTTGGCACACTGTGCACATTCATTACTATAACTTATACAGTATTGTTCGAGTAGGGACGAGGTCAAAAAAAGATGTGCCCATGTAACAAATCATAACTCTACAAACAAAACCTTTTAAAAGAAGTGCGTGTGGGGGGGCAGATGAGCAGCAAGATGTTACAGACAATAACTGTGGCCTCTGAAGAAAAATGTAGTAGTGTGTAGCAGTGATGCTTAAGGTTAAAACCACAACATTATGAACATCCATTTGCTAATAGGCATTTTGTATTTTGCCTTAAATTTGTAACGGTAATTTGGTTTCTTTTATATGGGAGCACCTCACGTTAATAAATTAACAGTTGTTCATCCTTATTTGAAGACATACACGGTTTGTTTTTTTAAATCATGAGGGGAAGTGAACTCTTGCCAAGAAGAGATGCTTCTGAGATTGAAAATGCTCTGTGCTAATTGCCCAAAGGAGCAGCGAGCACTTACAAATAATCCAAATATAGTCTGCTGTGCACTTGATCTTTCAACTGATTCGCATAATTCGCTCTGCATTTCCTCTGAGCTAATTTTGTTCGCCACTGGAAGGTGTAATGCCATACAGTGTCATTATAACAGTGATTGGCATGGGAGTAGTTTATTATTCATATATTTAATTGATGAAAGAAACACATTCCCACCCAAGAAGGCGAAATATCCGGTATACGTGCAAAACATTTTGCGAATGTTTTGAAATAGTTATCCATGTATTTTCAAGCTACTAAATTATGCATTTCGGTTGGGATGTCTACATGTTCACAGTTATCCTTTCCTTGTGGCCTGGCTTAATTTCTGCATAGCGGAACGAAACATTATGCCCAGATGGCCTTTGAACCATAATGCAGTGATTAAGGTCACAGACATTTGATGCCTTGTATCAGTATGCCGTTCAAGCTTACTAACATTTTAATATACAGAGGAGTGCTGTGAAAGATTAACATTTTCAACAAGCCCGGACTGACAGTGATTCAAGCATAGAAACCTTAGTTCACATGCATTAAGATCTGAGACAAGATGGTGCTACAGAGCCCGGCCATCATGGCCGCCTCTCTCCAAGATCCATTGAACCTTGGGAGTCAACCCTGTATATCCTGCAACATCCTAGACCCCGTCACGTGTCCCGGGACGCAGGGTCACGTGACACGCGACGAAGGAGTGTGGAAATAAAGGTATCACCGGAACTGGCGTCTTAACGCCAGTCCGGGTTTATGCATCTGAGAGTGTGGTCCTGTCCTGATTTACTGCGCCGCCCCCGCGCACTGCGACATCAGCGCGAACACCGCGCGAGGACTTCACCTCGCATCTATCCCGTCTGCCGTGCCCGGCAGGCAAACATCACACTGGCGACGAGGCGGTAAGTGGGTTGCGAGCCCCGACGACGACGGGAGCCGTCGCACCCACGGACCCGCGCCTACAACATCGCGGAGCCGGCAAGCATTGACGCCGGCCCCGCCCACCATCAGCAGTATCCACCGGCAGCGGCGGAGAGTGGCCCCCATTACCCCAGGGCCCCAACAGGAAAAAGAAAAAACACCCCGGGCAGCAGCCTCATTAACCCTGGCAGCCGCATCCAGCAGCAATCATCACCCACACGACGGGTGTGAGGAAAACCACGTAGACAACACGCGGCCTACCCTGCTAAGACGCCGCACGTGGGACCACGCGCTGCATGCTCACCAGGCCCAACTGCCACAACACGGTAAGCTGCAACACAGCGCTGCAACACCGCAAAGCACAACATGTCCGACCCGACGTCTAGCCCATCAGAGACCAGCGCCAGGTCCACGTCGAGGAGGAGCCTCACCGATGAACGCACTGACCCCTCGCAAACCACGTTAATGCCATCTTTCGACCCGTTCACCAACGGAGCAGCCATCAGATGGGAAATATGGCTACAACAGTTTGAGATGCACCTTGATGCGAGAGACATTACTATGCCCAAAAAAATGCGCACCTTTCTCCTCCTCAACATAGGATCAGCCGCCCTGCGCCTATTCAACGCCACGCCAAACAGAGGAAGCGATGCCAACTACGCCGCAGCAAAAGCCGCTCTTTCCAACATGTTTAAACCAGACCTCAACCCCGACTACGAGCGGTTCCACTTCTGCATGGCAAGACAACGAGAAAAAGAGACAGTGGACAAGTTTCACGCTCGCCTTCGCGAAATGGCCGTAGGCTGCGAATTTCCAGACGAGGAATTCGCCATCCGCCTCCAAATCATCAATGGCATCTCCTCTGAGAAGCTGAGGAGGGCGATACTCTCGGAGAAGAATGTACGGCTATCACGCATCCTCGAGATGGCGCGACTCCGCGAACAAACAGAGGACCAGGTAGCAGTAATGGAAGCAGCCATTCAGAGGCTACCGCTAGATGACCCGGGACCAACAGAAGACGTAGCAGCTATCTCCCAACACCAAGGCACCCGCCCGAAACAGAACCCGAGAATGCAACCACCACAAAGACGCGACCAATTGTGCAAATGGTGCGGAGGTCCATGGCACAAAGGGGAATCCTGTCCGGCGTGGGGGTCCACATGCAGAAAATGCAACCGCCTGAACCACTACGCCGCAGTCTGCCTAAATCCACCGAGCAAAAACGACAGAGACGCAGACTCGCGGCCATCACAAGAACCACGAAGGAGATTCGCGCCCAAGGAATCCCGCCAACCAACGCGGAGAGGGAAAGCCAGGGCAGTCGACGAATCACAAAGATCCCCAGCCACGAGCGACAGCGATGAGACTGACAGTGACTTATCTCCCGAAAGGCAAGGCAAAGAAAGGAGAAAGAAAGGGAAGAGGCGAGTACACCGAGTGCACCTAATATCAGCAGTGGACCCACGGAAATCACGACGGAAGAGGAGACCATCATGCACCATCCTCTCCAATGGAGACCCACTGAAAGTAATCATTGACACCGGTGCCACAGTAAATGTCATGCCCGTGACAGCGTTCAACAGACTCAACCCCAGACCCGAGCTCCTCAGGAAGAAAGTCAGGCTATACGCCTATGGATCAAAGAAACCCCTGCCTGTGCGAGGATCGTTCAAATCCACCTTTGCTCACAGTAACGCCAGCTGCCGGGCACGAATATATGTAGTAGATGCTGGGTGCGAAACCCTCCTAAGCTGCAAAACAGCAGAAAAGCTGGAGCTGATACACTTCGCATTCAGTGCGCAACACGATGTACTACACGACCTCTTAGGGCGACACAAAAAACTGTTCCGAGGCATCGGGCGCCTAAAAGGGAGAACGGTCAAGCTACACATAGACCCCACTATCGAACCCAAAGCGGTACGGCACAGGCGAATCCCCTTCCATCTGAGAGAGGCCGTAGAAAAGGAACTACTTTAAGCTCGAAAACGCAGGAATCATCGAAAAAACATCTCGACCAACCCCGTGGGTTTCGCCGATGGTAGTAGCCCAGAAACCAAAACAACCAGGCGCGGTAAAGATATGTATCGACATGCGGCTCCCCAACATAGCCATCGGCCGTGAACGCCATGTCACTCCCACCATCGACGAGCTCATCGTGGACCTCACGGGAGCGACGATCTTCAGCAAGCTCGACCTCCGGTCCGGCTATCACCAGCTGAAATTATCAAAAGAATCCAGATACATCACAACATTTTCGTCCCATCTTGGCCTGATGAGATACAAGAGACTCAACTTCGGGATATCATCTGCGGCGAAAGTATTCCAGCATGAGATCCGGAAAGTCATCACAGGACTCAAGGGGACCACCAACATCAGTGACGACATCCTCGTATATTCATCGAACGAAGACGACCACCACCAATGCCTAGCAGCAGTCCTAAAGAGACTCGAAGATGCCGGACTGACCCTCAACGCAGAATAGTGCAAATTCAACAAAAAGGAACTCTGTTTCTTCGGATACATATTCAGTGCAGCAGGAGTATCCCCAGACCCAGCCAAGGTACAAGACATAAAAGAATTTGAACCACCACAATCGGCCTCGGAAGTGAGAAGTTTCATGGGAATGGCCACTTACTGTGCACGGTTCATCCCCGATCTTGCAAGCATCGCAAGCCCACTCAGAGAGCTAACCAAGAAAGACCAAAAATGGGAGTGGACGGAGGTTCACCAACAGGCTTTTCAACAAATAAAAGACTCCCTGTCCGCCTCCAAACCATGGCGTTCTTCAACGTAGACCGACAGACCGAACTTCTCGTCGACGCCAGCCCGGTTGGCCTAGGAGCCGTGCTGACCCAAACAGATAAAGATGGCACGATATTCCCAATCGCGTTTGCCAGCAGAGCCCTCCCCAAACCCGAACTGAACTACGCACATATCGAAAAGGAAGCCCTGGCTATTCTGTGGGGATGTCGCCATTTTAAGGTATACCTGCTAGGGAAACAGGCAAAAGTTTTCACCGATCACAAGCCCCTAGTCCCGATATTCCGAGGCTCCGCCCCACATCCTCCAGCCCGCATTGAAAAGTGGATGTTGCAGCTGCAACCTTACAACATTGAAGTAGAATACCGCCCAGGATCGGACAACCCGGCAGATTACCTGTCCCGCCATCCGCGGCCAGCCACGGACAAAGAACAGCACCATGCAACAGAAACGGACGAACACGTCTGTCACGTGATAGCGTGCGCCCGACCACGAGCCTTGACACTGCAGGAAGTGGTACAAGAAACAGCAGATGACACAATCCTAAAACATACAGCCGCAGCCATACAGTCAGGAAACTGGAAGACTTACCTCATGTCAATGTCTCACCGAACAACCACAGCCCAAGCCAAACTCAGGGCCCTGTTCGGCATCCGACATGAACTCTCTGTAGCCCCTGAAGGAGTAATACTGAAAGGGCACCGGATCATATTGCCAGAATCCCTCGAAGACAGGGCGCTCAAGCTGGCCCACAGCGGACACCAAGGGATCGTCAAGTCGACCGCCTACCTCAAATCCCGAATGTGGATGCCAAACATGCACCAGAGAATAACTGAACTCGTAGAATCTTGCACAACATGCCAAGCCTCACGGAGACCAGCAAACCCTGAACCAATCAGCTGCGCCCCCCGAAGCCAAAAACGATGGGATGCCGTCAGTATGGACCACTGCATCATCGCAGGAGAAGGATACCTGCTAGTGGTAATAGATGAGTTTAGCAGATACCCTGAAGTAGAACATGTTGCCTCGACAAACGCAGAAACCACCATCCTCACACTGGAGGAAATATTCGCCACACATGGCATTCCCAGGAAAATGAAAAGTGACAATGGCCCATCGTTTACCAGTCAAGAACTACGGGAATTCTTCAAAGAGGTCAACGTTAAACATCAACGCATCACCCCAAGGTGGCCTCAAGCGAATGGTGACGCAGAGCGCTTCATGGGATCACTGAACAACATCATCAGGATTGCCAAAGAACAAGGGCACCCCTGGTTGAAGGCTGTATATCGATTTCTGAGGACACACCGACAAACCCCACACTAAGCCACAGGAGTCAGTCCAGCAGCCCTCATGTTTGGAGTTCCCATCCAGGCAGAACTACCTATACACCCCGACTGGACAGCGCCAGACCCGGACATCATCGAGATGGAAGCAAGACGGGGAAGACACAACGAGCGAGAAAGCATTGCTCGACGAGCACATCACAGAGAAATAAACCCGGGTGACACTGTCCTCATCAGGAACCGGGCACCACCAAAGAAAATGTCCCTCAATTTCGAAGCACGCCCGTGGACCGTCACGACCACCAATCACAGCATGATTACGGCAACCCGCGGAAAGGAGACTGTAACCAGAAACGTCTCCCATTTCAGAAAAGTGCCCCAAGAAATGTGGGAAGAACAATGGTCACCCCAGAGGGGAGAAGTAGCGCACTCACCCCAAAAACCCACGCCACAGCAGGCCACAGAAGCGCCTGAAGGAGCAAATGTCGAAGTGGAGGCCGCCACGGAAAACGCGCCACAAGAAAGAAGCACCCGATATAGTCTGAGAGAAAAGCCCAGACCATCTTCCCGCCTTCAAGGGTATGTAGTAGACGAAATATGCCAAAGAAGACGGCAGCAGAGACAGAGACATTCACCTATCCAGAAGTAAGACTCAATATAAATGTTGTTGTTAAGCCGTGGGAGTTTTGCCTCCAAGTTGGGGAGGAATGTGGTGTCACGTGTCCCGGGACGCAGGGTCACGTGACACGCGACGAAGGAGTGTGGAAATAAAGGTATCACCGGAACTGGCGTCTTAACGCCAGTCCGGGTTTATGCATCTGAGAGTGTGGTCCCGTCCTGATTTACTGCGCCGCCCCCGCGCACTGCGACATCAGCGCGAACACCGCGCAAGGCCTTCACCTCGCATCTATCCCTTCTGCCGTGCCCGGCAGGCAAACATCACACCCGTGACATAGGGATGTGCATATTGTACCAGACTGCCTGGTGCGGTGTTGCAGGCACTACATCATCTGACCCCACCTCTCCCTGCCTATTTTGTGTCGTCCCCGAGTGCAGGCCCCACCGTGGTGTTGGTGGGGGTCCAGCAACCATAGGCATCAGGGAGCCGCGACAATAGGTGACAGAGAAAGCAGAGTTGCAGCGCCATCGGAGATCAGGAAGAGGAGTCGAAAGGCTGTGATCCACCGCTGCCACTGCTCAGCAGTGCATCGTGGGTTCTCGCCTGTGCAGAGGGCGGCGACGAAGGCGTAATGGTGCACCTGGTACATACTGCAAGCCCTGTGGTGCATAGGATGGGTTTGGAGGACACCACAGAAGAAGCATTGGCGGTGGAGCCACAGAGACGAAACAAGAGGCTGCAGAGTTTACAGTGACAGTGACTCCTGTGAGCCGTGGATGGAGACCCTGAGCGTGTGTATAGCAAAGGACGACTCTGGTGACCTGCTGTGGCCGCAGGAGGCCATGCAAGTACGATGTTGGGGGAAGAGAAGGGCCAGAGATCCCTGGAGCCAGACGTACAGCATACAGCCCGACCGAGCTGTGGGCCCATTACCACTGGGGTTGGTGTACTAGTCAGCACCTTGGAATGGTAGCAGCAGAGGGTGAGACAGGCAGAGGCTCTGCATCTTAGGACAGTGCAGCAATTGTCTGTGACTGAGAGAATTCTGTGTAGAGGCGGCGAGCCCAGGGGTATCACAAACAGTACAATGGTTAAGGGCCAACAGCAACAGCAGAAGCTGTAGCAATGTATGAGGGGCAAAACCAGACAACCTAAGCTGAAGGCCCCTACGGCGGAAGACTAAAGAAACCCGGAATTCATGGGTGGCGGTGTCACAACAGGAGGCGATACAGGACTTGACATTTATTTTTGGGAGAACAAGGTGCAGACAGTAGCCCTTGAACTTTCACTGGTCAGGGCGAACTTTCAGAATATGGGTGAACGGTGACTGAAGTGGAACAAAGTGTGGGCATGGAAGACACATTGACCGTGTTTCAGGCCCTGATCAATGCGCTCACAGCAGCCACGAGGGCACTGGAGGTCAGAGTCGAAGACGCAGAGAGCCACTCTCTGCTGGAGCAATGTTCGCATACTGGGGGTCACGGAGGTGGAAGGAAGGCCCCAGTATGGAGCTATACCTGGAACAGCTCTTTGTGGAGACCTTGAAGATCAGGGGTCTCTCGATCTGGTTCACCATGGAGAGGGCGCACAGGGTCCCTGGAAGGAAACCCCCGGTGGGCGCCCCACCTCATATAGTGGTAAAGTTGTTAAACATCCGGGACAGGGTAGCAATCCTTCAATATGCAAGGAGGACCACAGGTCGGCGGCATGAGGATCATGATTTTCCCCGACTTCACGCTGGAGGTGCAGAAACAACGCAAGTACATAATGTTCTTTCCAGCCAAATTGAAAGTCCTTGTGGAAGGTCCTGTTCTTCACCGAGTGTTGTATGGGACCGGTTGGACGCTATGCTACTGGGTATTTCAGCCCCTACGCAAGGGAATGATTGGGGATTGCAACCAACTGGAAGGGGTTTACCTTGGCGGCCAAGAGACTCATCGGTGGAGGCACGAGTCGAACAGGTGCATGTTCTTGCTTATGGTACACTGGCTATGGGGAGCGTATCAAAACTCCAGGAGGATGGCTGTGACAGCGTGATAGGTGCTGTCGATTGCTATGTTCTGCTCCCTCATCGGCTAGAGGACACTGATTAAGAACGGGGCCGGGCACGGCATGGTCATCATTGTGCCATGTGGAGAAGTGCATCTCTCTGAGCGACGACTGCCGTTTTGATGCTGTTGGCGGTGGAGTGGGGGTCTTCAGGTGGGTGTTATTGTTCACACTCCCATTTAAGTTGGGCAAGGAGGAGGCAGTTAATTGAGGCTTCACATTCTTTGGAGGGACAGGATCGGGATGATTATTGCTGGGGGATGGGAGGGATTTCTTTCCTGGGGGGAGTTCTTAAATAAACAAAACCAAATTTTCAGGGTGAGAGGTCATACAGTTCCAATATGATAACGGAAATGACAGTAATTTCATACTGCATTCCTTTTTTCACAAAATGTATTTTAATAACATCTGGATAGTATTAGTGGGGATAGAGCACCCAGGGATATTGAGACACAACAATACAAATGAGTATGATCCAGTGAAAACGACTGGATCTCAATGAAATAACAACAAAAATAAATATAAATAAACTGCTATTATTGGTCAATCATTTCAATTATGCAGTCACAGGAGTAAACATAAACCCACATCAATGGACATATATACAAAAGACACATGAACAATGCTTCCAATATGCATTGTTTGAATGGTGATATCACCGACACAACGGTGTTTCGGCCTAAAGGAGCTGTGCAGTGCAGCTATGTGAGCAGGCCTTCATCAGGACGTGTGATGGCATTAAAGGTGGTCCCGGAATCTCTATCAAAGACTTATCCAGTGCAAGGGTAAGCGAGATAATCCATCAAGAGTACAGATATCTGTGGGGCATTGAATGCGTTGTAGAGGGAACAAACTTGTACCTCAAGGGGTAAGATGTATCTTCTCTGTGAGTGATGGTGGAGACACCCACTCTGTTTGGTGGTTACTGAGCCCAGATTGTCCAAAACCTGACAGATATTCGTGATTCGTGGTCTGGGATAGGCAGAGAGGCACAGCGTCTCTGGACGGGAGATCAGGGGGGAGATTAGAGTGGTTCATCTCTAGTGCTCTACCCTTCATTCTTGCATCAGGCTATATTGCTGAGCGGGAGGTGCAGAGGTGGAGCACCAGATTGAGGGGTTTGTGGTGGGACTTTTGCAGGTTTTGGGATGGAAGGTTGTGTTGCGGCCAGTGTTGGGGTAGTTGGGTGCGGAAGGTGAGGAGGATTTACAGGGTGTGGGGGATTGTCAAGTCATCATACACATGCAGATTTGGGTTTAGGATCGGAGAGGAGATGAATCGGAGATGAGGAGCCCTTCCCATGGCCAAGTTTAATATGCTTAGTTGAAAAGTCAGGGGGCTAAATAATGCAGTGAAAAGGGGCAAGATATGCTTTTCTCATTAGGCATAAGGTGGATGTGGCAGTGTTACAGGAGACCCATCTGAACACAGTGGCTAGGGGCGTTGGGGACCTGCTGGAAGATATGGTAGTTGGTACGACCTTTTCATCCTACTCCAGGGGGCTGTTGATATGAATCAGACACACGTCACAGCTTCAGGTCAACACACAATGTTAGATGGGGAGGGTAGATATGTAGCAGTGGGTGGGAAAGTGCTGGTGCACCCCATGTTTCTCTTGGGGATGTATGCCCCGGATGTGGTCCAAGAAAATTTGGTTTAGGCAGATGCAGGATCGCATTGTGGATTATAGGTTGGTTTGGACTCGCTGGCTTGGGCTTGGAGACTTGCTGTGTGTTGGACTGTACAAAGGATGTTGAGAGTGCCACTGTCAGGCCGCGGGGTCCGGCGACTAAAGCTTTATTAAGGATTGTTGCTGAACTGAGTCTATAGGACGCATGGCAGGTGTTACACGGTGCGGAACACAGTTATTCCTATTATTCGGCAGTGCATGGGGCCTACTCGCGTACCGACTATGCCCTAGTAGGGCAAGAGGGATTTGACCTAGTTTCAACGGCAGAAATTTTGGATAGAACACATCGGACCATGCATCGTTAATTCTGGGGGTGATTAGGAAAAATGCTAGACCCCCATTCCCAACTGGAGGTTCGACAACCGGATGTTGCTGGATGGTGCACTTCGGACATCATTGGGGGATCAGAGCCGGAGGTTCTTGAAGAATAACTGGGGATCTATGACACATAGATGCACAGAATGGGAGGCATATCGGCTAGAATGGGGGTACTTAGGGTTCGCGTGGAGGAGGTGAAGGGCCTTGAGTTGAAGGTAGCCTCAATGGAGCAGGAACTGGAGAGAGGGAGGACACATGCCGAAGCGGTGGCCGATGCACAAAGCAATCTCTGTAGAGCTAGGTAACGGCTTGATTCCCACACCTGTGCAGAGTATGTTAACACCCAGCATGGCAAGGGAGACGAGGCTGGTAAATTATTGGCCTAGTTTGTGAGGAACGAGGTGGGGCCACAGGGATGCGAAGGATTGTGGGACCAACAGAGGACACTGGCCACAGATAGGGATGGTATATGTGAGGTGTTTAAGGAAATGTATGCGTCACTATATGCTGCAAGGCATGGTCCGGACCCACAACATACTGCACAGTGGCGGAGGTATCACTCGGTGGGATCTTGGAAGACCACATGCCACAGTTGGGGGGGTCGGCATGGACGTTTCTGAAGTAGAGCGGGCGGGCGGTTAATGGACTAAGCATGGGTAAAACACCAGGCATAGATGGAATCATGGTGGAGGTGTATAAAGTGTTTAGTGAGTTGTTGTTGCCTAAGCTGTTGGATGTTTTCCAGGAGGCCAAGAATGAGGTAAGCTACCAACTTCGATGTTCGAGGCCCAGGTGATATTCTTGCCTAAAGAGGGCAGGAATGGGAGGGACTGTGCCTTGCATCGTTCTTTTACACCAGAAAACAGATATACGGACCAACCGAGGTGGTTACTCGCCGCTTATTTTTAGAGAACTTGATATACAACTCAAGCTTAAAGGCAGGTGCCTATATTATTCTTCTCAATACTCATCAGTAATACCCAGAGCTACAAACATAATGTTGCACATTATCTTTGTATGTGTATCATTTGATCATAGCAACATTAGGGATTCAAAAACAGAAATGATTCCATAAACAATTTAAACAAATGGTGAAAACTTGAACTGAGATTTAACCCGTCATACAGTCATCACAAATCCTCAAAATGCAACAACAAATGCTCAACATGAAGGAAATCATCAATTGTGTAATGAGAAACCATCCAAAAATAAAGGTTGAAATATCTGAACAACCGTATGTGAAATGCTGATACGCGTTTCAACATAATGAGGGCGGTGCTACAGATCAGTTGTTTTGTCAGTGGTCTCGGTCAAATGATTGATGATCTAGAGCCGTGCCACGTCTCATCAGGGCAAATTGTTGTATGTCCAGATTCTGAAAGGTAAAAATAAAATAAGAACTGTCCCCAATATGTGCCACTACCTTCATTCTATGTTAATAGTGTTGCAGGTTTTCTAAAAGACAAAAAGCGTTTAAACATTCAAGCCAATAGAGAGTGAACGTGACAATGGGTCTCCATTAACCCAACGTTTGGTTAGCAATCACACCTGTTACAACGGATTTCTCAACACTGCTCTGGAGAACAGATGTTTAGTGAAACAGGGAACACTTCTGCGAAGTTAGCCAGGACAATTCAAGGCGGCTAGGAGAGCAACAAAGGCTAAGCCTCAGGAATAGTGGGGGTGATCTCAGGTCTTGGATGAGCACACACAGTAGGATGACAATTACCCTTAGACAGTAGTATATCAAAAATACACAATTTATTAGGCCCAGAACAAACAAGTGATTAATGGCAAACACAGTACTACTACTACTTAAAAACACACACTGTGTAAAATATATGGGCAGTCATTTTTCGGTCAATACGGTAAAGTGTGGATTCCTGCCAGAACCTGAGAGGAGGGAAAGCAAACAAACTTTATCACAATGGCCAACTCCAGACATGGATATCCCTAATTTAAGAAGTCCAGCTCTATGAAGATTAGAGCCTTGTGTTCAATGCTATGTTTGTGCGTAAAAGCGCTTGTTGATGCGTAAAGCTCACAAAGTACAAACTTTAATGGCAAAATTAGAAGAGGACACAAGTGTGAGGAATTCAGTTTCAAGAGTCAGAGGCAGGTCTGCTACGGAGAAGAAAGATGGCCCAAACTTTCAGATGATTATAGGAATCAAGAGCCACGCAAGCCAACACAAGAACCACATGGGATCCTTTGTGTGTAAAAAACAGTATGGATGAACTAGGGACCACCTGTAAGTGGTATGATTACTCACCGCCCTTAGCTCAATCCTTCATCAAACCTGCCAAGTTTGAACCCAGTCGCCTGGACTACTTAAAGCCCTCCTTGGTTACACTGCAAAGTGCGCAGGTGCGGATTAGAGTCCAGTTTACAACTAAAGCTGGATCTCTTGTCACAAATGCAGGACAAAGAAAGCACAGATACAGCTGGTCTCAGGACACTTTAAGAAAGGCCGGAAAGTCGCCAGCAGCAACTGCCACTGTCGCACAGTGACGCAGGAGCACCCAAGTCTCGCGGACTGACACACGCTTCTTTCTCGCGGCCCAAAGCAGTAGGGACGAGATTTGGCTAGAAGAGGCTTGCGATCTAGGGTTCTCCCAAAAATCGAGCCGAAACTCGATGTAGCAACGCTCCCGCACGGGTACCAAGGTACAAGCTGGTCAGCCCACTGGCAGGCCCAGGAACACTTGAAGGCTCGTTTGCAGGGCACCCAGGAGGCGTTGAGGGTGATTGGTCCCACCACTCAAAAGGTTTGAAATACTTTTGCAGGTCTTGGGAGATCGAGCACAAAGCAGGGCTCTACAGGGACAACAGCAGACTCAGATTTCCAAACCTTCTCTGCGCGGTTCCAAATATTCCTTGATCTGCTTCGCTCCCCTGGATCATTGGCTCTGTGTATAGGTCGATTCAGACCTAGGGGTGATCTGCAGGTCTGCCCTCAGGCCCCCTCCTCATATCCCAAAGTCCAGAGAGTGCTTGCAACAAGCTGGCCAATGAGGAGATCTGCCCCACTCATGCACGTCAGCAGGGACCACTGTGGCTCTCATGCCCACCAGACAGTCCCAGCCCACTTCCTGGTTACCCACACAAGTGACATGCATTAACAAGCAAAATGGTCTGGCTGGTGGTCCAGTCCTCCTGAAGATTTTGTTCAGGATGACTTAACCAATATTTTAGATCAAGGTCCGTCCTCTGACCCAGTCTTACCTTTTCATTTGTCATTGCAGAAAAGCGTGGCGGCTGCTTGGCAGTCCCCGGATTCTCTTCCGGCAGTTAAATCGTTAACTAAAAAATACCGACCCAAGCTACCTTTCATCTCACCCCACTCCCGAGAGTTTGGTGGTTCAGACGGCTATGCCCACCTTGAGGCAGGCGGCATACCCTACCATCCCTCCTGATAGGGACCACAAATGCTTCTACGGTTGGGCACGCAAGGTGTTTTCTGCGGGGAGTATGGCGTTGAAGTCAGCCAACTCCACTTGTGCCTTGGCAAGATTTTCACACACTATGCGGAATTGTGTTTCTCAAGGCTACGTGCAGTCAAGCAGGCATTGGATATGTGCAGGTCATACCTTATGGAGGAAAAAATAAACGGAGGCTACGGGCGCCGTGCATCCCATTTATAACATCCGGTGACGTTGCCCTCAACGGAGGCCTTCGAGAGATATTGACCGAACGCCATCGATGCAGGACACCCTCTGCCAAAAAAGTTTCCCAAGTACTCAGCTGTGGACATTACATGTCAAAGATGTGGAATACGTTGGAGGAACATCCAGTCGAAAGAACATTACCAGTTGTTAAGTAACTTGTTCTTCTTTCCTCGACTTAACCATTTGAAATGAGAATTAATCATTTAAAACTCAAGACCTACACAAAGGAGCTTGATGGGAGCACATTATTACATTTGGGCAGTATCCATCATCTGAATCTAAAACAATCCTTACCTTATGGTCAGTTTCTTACACACAAACGAAACTGCACCAACATGATTGATTGCACAAAAGAGGTCGATAAACTTCAGGAAAGGTTGTGCATTAGGGGTTACCCCAGAACATTCGCCAGTAATGCAGGGAAGAGAGCCAATTGCTCTCAACGGGACAGGCTCCTTAACAAGCAAGGCAAGAGAAATATAGACTGATACGATTACCTGTGTGACAAGCTTTTGTGCCCACAGTAACTCTTTGTAACAAGCAGTGAGAAGAAATCGGTCCATTAAAAACAGTATTCGCAATAAGAGGATTCTGTTTGCCTTTCAAAGAGGGTGTAACCTCAAACAAAAATTGGTGTAAACCTATACAGAACCTCAAGACCTATCCTTTCCTGAATTATGGTGACTTCCAAAAATCTGGGGCCACTCCTCATGTAGTAATTGAGCTGCATGTGACTCGACTGAGTCCATGAAATGTTGCAAACACAATAACATTGTGGAAACTTAGGTTTCACTCCAATTGTTTCACCTCCACAGCCGTCACATGAGTGATCAATCGCTGGACAAGGGCCAACATGAGGAAGATCTGAGATCCCCGGGACTCCTTCCGACACAGAGAGTCGCCCCTCGAATCGTCAGTAGACATCCCCTTAGAAGTTTTACGGGACTTACTTGGTTTAGAACCCCTACCTACCTGAAGCTTCCCCTTATGCTCCCGCAAGGCCTTAGCAGTCAGTGACTGGCATTTGGAACAGTTGTCGGTGTCATGACTCTCGCCCAGGCAGCACAAACAAATGCGAAGGGTGTCGGTAATCGACACCTTAGACTTGTAATCCCAGCAAGTCTTAAAGCCAGACCACGCAGTCGGAGGGGCCGAAGAAGAAAACATATTCACGAGGAATACACGAGGCGCCCCGAGTCTCAGAAGCAAACACGCTTGCAGAAAGAACAGAACTGAGGCTACAGGCGCCGTGTGTCCTATTTATAACATCCGGTGACATCGCCCTTAACGGAGGCCTTCGAGGGACATCGACCCGACGGCATCGACACAGGACGCCCACTGCCGAAAAAGTTTCCGAAGTACAGAGCTGTTGACATTACATGTCAAAGATGTGGAATACGTTGGCAGACATAATACATTCGAAATACTGTTGCTGTCAAATTGCATGGAGAAGCGAATATGTGGTGTACACATCTGTAATTCTGTGCTCAAGCGTTCTCATCCCACGATGACACCTATATATCTTTTCCACAGCAATATTTTAGACTTGTACTGGCTATATTCATTGCTATAGGATGAAGGAGGTACATGTCATTCTTGGAGACCAAGACATTTCTTTTGATTGCTCTCACTGAGTTCCATCAAAAATTCAGTCTGAGTTTTCAATGGTGTTTCCCTCTGGTCTAACACATGCTCAATGATATTGAGAGCTTCGTCTTGTGGTATGTTCGTGTATAGTCAACATCTAGGGTCACCAAAAGTTGTGTAATGGGGTTGAAAGACATGTTTGGGGACCGGAATGATGTGGGTGCTGTCCTTCATATATGTTGGTATCTGAGGAACAAACAGTTTCAGAATTAAATCCACAAAATTAGAGGGGTTCAAAGATGGAGGCTATGTCTGACACAATCTGCCTGCCAGGTGGATTGGTCAAGTCTTTGTGTATTTTTGGGGGAGTGTATACGGCAGGAATAAATGGGTCTTCCCTCATCAGTGATTCAGATTCTTCCTCTGTAATCCAGTCTCTTCTCTGCCTTTCAAGACAAGTGATGTAATTATGTCTTGTAATTCAGTGGTAGGATCTGATTGGAGGTGGCTATAAAATGTAGGATCTCTAACCTATCTCAAAACCTTGTTTTCGTATTTTATAATGTCCCTGACTACTATGCCACCCCCCCCTTGGTGGACGGTTTTAGAATGATAGTGTAGTCTTGTATAAGGGTGGAAAAGGCTGTTTGCTCATCCTTCGAAATATTGGGGGTGGTGTGCATTCTACATTTTTCAGTTCGGTCCACCTCTGCCCATATGTGGTTTTCAAAGGTCAGTATCTCTGGTGAAATTGTGTTGGCAGGAGAACAGAATGAGGAAGGTGGTCTGAAACCTGTATTCGTGTCTTCTTCCCTGCATTCCTGCTTCCTGAAATAGTGATAGAGTCCAATCTTTCTCAGAAATGTAGACCGTTCAATCCTCATCTGTGCAAAATTGGTCTGATATATCGGCACAAATGAAACGCCTTTTTTCAAGAGGTTTTCTTCATGGGTTGTCAACTCCCTAGAAGACAGATTGAATACAGTTTTCATTTCTGCTAGATATGGTCCTCTAGCCTGTTCCCTCCCCATCTGGTTTGGATTTGTGTGGGACTGGGACCACCTTCTTCTGCCTCCCATATCATTCTTTATCCACGATTAACATGGATGCTAACAACATGTGTAAGGTGCTTGCAGCGCGCTTAACACTGGTAATGCAGGGGCTGGTACACCCTGACCAAACTGGTTTTCATACCAGGCAGGCCCACTTTACACAATCTGCGACGGCCACTCTTGATCCTAGATAAGTATAGGAGTATGTTGGAAAAGGTGGTGGTGGTGGCCAGTCACGACTCATACAAAGCCTTTGACTCAGTCACCTAGAACTTTCAGTGGATGGTGATGGGTAGGATGAGGCTGGGTGTCCGATTCACTGAATGGGTGAATCTCTTATATAGAGGTTCCACATCGAGAGTACAAGTCAATGGGGTGGTGTCAGATCCATAGTCGATGCAGCATGGTATGTGTCGAGGATGCCCGCTGTCACCCCTGATTATTGCATTGGTTATCAAACCATTAGCAGGGGGAGTTCGGAAGATGCATGAAGCCGTAAGGTTGCGGATGTGGGGGGCGTGGCCTGGAGCGCCAGCGATGTGGCTGTTCCTCTGAAGGCCTCCGTAGGGAACCAGCAGCCCTCGCATATCACAACGACGTACCAGTTAGCTGTCCCCAAAAAATACATTCCAACACTGTCGGAACTTCTGGGCAACAAAATGGAGTGAAAATGAGCCCCTACCGCCCGTTATATGCCTGGGACGTGGGTGTTGAAGTTTGCGAACCCGCCACCGGAGGAAAAAAAAGATGGCGGACGAGGTGGCAGCGGTGAGGAATGAGACCTGGAGGCAGTAGCCTTTGGTGGCAGACACTGAAAGGGGGTGCTTGGGCCCCCCCGACTATCCCCAGGCCCCCGGTCAGTGCTGCGGAAAACAGCGGGCGGCGCCTGCCTCTGCGGGTGGGCGGATTCGGGCCCCGGCGGCTCGGCTTGGGCGGCCGGACCGTGGTGGGTGCCGGCCTCTGCATCTGAGCGGACCGTCTCCCCTCGACTCTTGCCTGAGGAACCCGGTCTCAATACACAGCAGCGGCATGGGCCCTCTGGGGGAGGCGCCCTCTGGAGGATCCACCACGCCAGGTAACCAGAGCCCAAACAGCACCCCGTCATCTTTGGAGCCTACCTGAGGTGGCTGGGTCCGCCTGGTGGGTGGGGGCACGGATCGCTCCACCCGCTGCCCTGAGCTCTCTTCTTCTAACTGGGGCTCCCCGGCCCGTAGCGGAGTCCCCCCAGCCCCCAGGGCTTATGCTTCCTTGCCTGCCTGGATCCTGGCCAGGCCTGCTCCTTCGGGTGAGGACCCCTCCATCTAAAAGCCACGGGACCCCCAACTGCAGTGCTTTAGACTTCTCCACCTACAAAAGACATGTGTACCTAACTCTACTTGAGCCTTCTCCCCTCCACCTACAAAAACATGTGCCTAATACTGTTTTGGACTTCTCTGCCTACAAAAGACGTGTGCCTAACACTGCTTGAGCCTTCTCCTCTGCCTACAAAAGATAGGTTTGCCTAATACTGCTTTAGCTTTCTCCGCCACCTACAAAAATCATGTGTGCCTAACACTGCTTTGACTTCTCCAGGTATACAAAATGTACACCTGCCTCACACTGTTATACTCTTCTCCTCGGCCTGCAAAAAACACTGCACTTATCAAACTTTTTCTGCTTATTGGGGACCCAGCTCGCCTGCAAGACCAGAAGTGACGTCAACTCCCCAGTCAGTTAGAGGACGACGCAGCTGTGCAGGCACAGCAAGCTCCACACAGCAGAGCTGGGGCTCCCCTCCTTGCAAACCCTGATTTGGCGGACCATGCGGTGCTCCCTCTTTCTTGGTTGGCTCTCGGCGATCCCTGCCTGACCCATTGCTTCCTGGGGCGCCGCCGCCCATTCCCTTGTCCTCTGCCTGGTGGCTCAGGCCCTACTGTGGACCACTGGAGGGGGCCCGGTCCGTCCCATCCCTGCCTAGCGAGTGGTGCGAGGTGGCCTCTTCTGAATGCCCTGCAGCTCATGGGTGCTCATTTTTAGAGCCTAAAATCACAGAACCACTACAGTCCATAACAACTACAAGAAAATTCCATGGCCAAACAGCTCTATCCTCCTAAATCCGCGGATAGTTCCACCATGCTCCTCCCAGCAGACAGAAGCAAGAAAGCGGACCCCCCGAAACTTACCCTGCAAAAAGCGGCAGAAGAGAGAGGGATCCTCGCAACTAAAGAAGACCTCCAAGCCTTCATATGGGACATCAAGTCTGAATTTAGGTATTGCATGACAGAGCTCACGTCTAAACTGGAGCAGACAGACCAGAGGGACTCGGATATTGAGCATAGGCTGGGGGAGGCAGAGGATCTAGCTCAGGAGCATTCTACTACCCTTGTGGAGATGCAGCGCACGAATCAGGCCTTGAGGGAGAAAACCGAGATCCTCCAATTCAAACAAGAGGATCTCGAAAACAGAGCCCGCCGCAATAACCTGCGGATACGCGGGGTTCCCCTCCTCGGTCCCCGATAAGGATCTGGCGGAGTACGTGGGTGACTTCTTTCAGTCATTATTGCCACACTTGGACAAATCTCAGCTCCTACTAGATCGCACTCATAGACTGCACCCATGACGAGGAACAAGCTTGGATCTCCCCCCGGACGTAATTACAAGAGTCCACTTCGTTACCACCAAGGAAGCCATCTCTGCAATAGGCCGTTCACGCGATGAACTATGCTTTTCCTTCAAGACCAGCAGATTCGCTACCGGTGGCTATTTCTAACAGCTCTCCAATTCTCTCACAAGGGCACCCCCCAAACAATCAGCCACCTTGATGATGCAACTACAATCCTTCACCCCGCCTCTCCTGGGACTGAAAAGTCTCTCCCCCCGACCCTGCAGAGACCGGATCAGGCAGATCCTCCCCCAAACCAAGGCAGAAACCCTGGTCAAGGCTACAAAGAAACCGGAAACCCACGTCGTCCCTGAGAAACATACAGCACTGGAAAATGAATCATTAATTGCTGCTGCGGGCCCCGAGCGGCCCATGCCCGACTCCAAGGAGCATGTGACGTATTTCCCTGGGAGCGAAATCCAACCCTCCTGGTTGGTTATAGCCCTGTGGGCTTTGGGGAACCCCGATGAGATGAAATCGGTCCCCCAGGTTCAGGTTTTGACCCCCCGTTGGAGGTCAATGTTGGAAGACCCTTCCTCCCGTTGGGGTTTTTTTTTTTTTTTTAAACAATTTTATTTATTTTATCTCAAACAACATACAACAAAACTTGCAGTACATGTCATAATATTTCAAATTTTGTATAGATCATTCAATGTCTGCTGCTTCCCCCGTTCTCTCCCCTCTGTTCGAGCCTACTCCACTTCGAGATCTGCTTCTTCGTCATGCAAAGGGGTTCCCTTTTCTATATCCTCAGCAGAGTCCTGGTCAGTCGGCCAGTCCTGAGTGGGCCCATACAGTGTAGCCACTAAATGTTTCCAGGCCGTCAGGGTTTCTGCTTCTTCATCCCCTCCTCTATTACCCGCTTCCTGTCACACTGCTGTTTCAGCTTCAGTCCATTTCTGAAGGTCTCTCCACCAAACTTCTATCCTTGGTCTATTGCGTGCCTTCCATCCCAAGGCAATTCTACGCTTAGCAAGTATGTCTGCCAAGTCCTTTAATTTACTTACATGTTTTAGTTGGCGTGGTCTAGGGAACCCTCCTATCAGACATGCTCACGCTGTTTCAACATTTATCTTAATCCCTTTTTCATCTAATCGGTGGGCTACTTCTTCCCAGAATCCAGAATTTCCCGATCTCTGGATATGCCCAAAATATATGAGTCATCCCAGCATTTTCTTCCTCACATTTGGGGCATGTTTGTCGTTCTGCATTTTTAAATTTAGCTATCCCCTGCGGTGTCATATATGCCCTGTGGGTTATAGAGCTGTATTTGCTGTAGCCTCGCGTTCCTTGACAATTTCTTATGGTACCCTTGGGCCCGTTCCCATATCCTGTCACTCATGGGTGCACCCACTTCTTCCTCCCAGTCCTGTCTCAGTTCCACTTCCTTCCCCACTTTGGACATCAATAGCCCATATATTCTGATATCTCATGCCCTCCTTCTGCTATATCATTTATCATTTCTATGGCAGCATCAGGCTGCTCTTCTAGTGTTATTTCCGACCATGTTTCTCTGATCTGCCGTACCATTCTGTTATTTGCGATATATTGTCCTGTATGCAATCCTGTTTCCTCCACCAACATCCCAAATTCCTTTATCCTCTGATCTTGCCATATGTCTCCCACTGTTACTATTCCTACCGGTTCCCACTGCCTCCTAATCATCTTCATTAACTCCCCATCTTCTCCCGTCAATGTGACTAATGGCACTTGCGGAGAACATGGGGTTGGGTTCTCCATAACCTGACGGGCTTTACACCATACCTTCCATCCAAGTGCCATCATCTCTGGGCGCTCTTTCATCTCTAATTTGGGCAGCCATATCACTTCTTTCAGGAAGAACGGGGCACACTCCGATCTCAACAATCTAGATTCGGAGGTTGGGTCTTCTGATAGCCATTTTGCCACATATTGTAGTTGGCTAGCTAAGTAATAGATCTCGTAGTTTGGCAGTTTTATACCCCCTTTATCATACATGTTCTGCAACTTCCAAAGGGCGATTCTGTTCCTCGTCCCGTGGCAAAGAAATTCCCTGCATATGCTCTGTAGCTTAACAAAAAAATGAAAAAATAAAATAAAAAAAATAGCCTTGGTATCAGGTATGGTATGTTCCCGAAATAATGTAATAATCTCGGCAGTACAACCATCTTCAGCATTGCCCCCTTCCCATCATTTCTAAGGGAAGCTTAGTCCAGAACCTCATACTGTTGTATGCTTTTTACCGCTTTCTCAGTATTATGCTGATGTTCTGCCTCTACATATTGGAGGTTTTCTTCAGGGTATCGTAAATACAGCAGCCTGTCAACTGCGTATAGCAAAACTAAATTCAGGACCATGGCATCCTTGTCTAGTACCCCGGCTAAATTGCCACCTCACCGAAATTATCGCTCCTGTTTTGACTCTGGCCAGTGGTGAACTATATAGTAATTTGACCCATTTGAGATAACCAGGCTCTATCCCATAATTAGTCAGGGCTGCAATCAGCCAGGGCCATTTGACTGAGTCAAAGGATTTTATTGCATCCAGCGATACAATTGCAATCTCGCCCGAGTCTCCTTTTGTATGCTCTATAACTCGGTGAAGTCATCTGAGGTTATCGGATATATTCCTACGAGGAACATATCCGGTCTGATCAGAGTGTATTAGTTTATTAATGATTAGTCTAATTCTAATTGCCAGCACTGCTGTGAGCATTTTGCTATCTTGATTCAGCATCAATAGCGGTCTGAATGTTTCGCAATCCTTGCCAGGCTTATTGGGTTTGGGGAGTGGGATTGTAACGCTCACCTGGTATCCACCGGGACATCACTCAGCCTGTTCTGACCTCTTACGACCTTGCACCCTTCCCTGGAGGCTATTCGACTGGAGACTGGGCCTGAAACACAGGATTGGTAGAGTTTAACTCCCTATTGTCTCTGTGTGCTTGAACCCCTTCTTCCCCGGGGTCCAACCCTTCCCTTTGATCCACAGCTCACCTTGTTTTCTTGGATAGTGTGCTCTCCGTCCTGCTTTCAGCACAGGGGCGCGTTGATTGATGCAGGCTCGTTGCTGCCTAGTTACTTCACTGGCAAGAGTCCAACAGGTAAGTATAATGAGTCTTTTGAACAGTTCTCTAACTTCGTTCCTTTCCTTCCTAAGATGATAGCCGGCGTCCGGGGATGGCGGCGTGCTGCTGAGATCAGTAGCGCTGAAGGGGAGTGAGAACACGATGCACCCCTTTCGTATTTGCATTGAACCGAGTTCTTTTTCTGTGTCTTTTAGGTGCTGCAACATTTTCATCGTGGATGCCAGTTATGAAGAACAAATGCGGTGGGTAAGCGCGGTCTGCGGCGCCTCTAGATGTTTCCACGCTAACCTGGAGTGTCTTTTCCCTCTTGCAGATGGATGAGAAGTTCCGAAGACAGAGTTTCCCCCAGAGCGGCTGGGATTCAGGTAAGCATTTGAAGCTCGTACAGTATTTAAAAATAAGCGAAGATTTGCAGAATGCTTACTAATGCCTTTTTTCCGTTCTTTTCCCTTTTTCTTAGGAAGCTGTGTGCCGGGATGGGAATGACACTGCCGAAGATGCCCGCAGAACAGAAGGAGCGATGAAGGATGGACAGAAGCACCACAAGGTAAGGCTGTTCCCAACGGTGTTCTTGTTCTTGCAGGAGCGGAGCGCAGAAAAAAGATGCACGCCTACTGGAGACCGATCTGAACACGGTGAGTGTCACACTGCAGGTGCAGAAATCGCAAAGCATGTTTCTCAGCCTGGGTGTGGCTTAAATAGTCTCTCGGTATCCCAGGTGTCTCTGGGCTGAACCACACCCAAAAGACTAGACCGCACATGCAGTTCTGGGAACCGAAATATGTGGGGACATCCATCTTGTCCCCATCAATGCACTACAAGTCCAATCCCCAATGTTATCCTATGGGAGTGAGTGAGTCTGGTGCCACAAGCGCCAAGTCTGACTCCAAGTGGGTCTTTGGAGGGATGGAGAGGCCCTTGAGGGCCATGTAGGTGATTGTGGCCTGGCTCCAGCCTGACATCTTGGAGGGCTGGGGACATGAGGGGCAGGAATCATGACAGGGATGATGATCGCTTCTCTCAGGCATTCTGGTAACCTCCCTGTTTCGAATGCCTCATTTAGCATTGCTAGTAGCAGGCGAAGCACCTAATTTCTATATGTTTTGTAAAATTCACTGGGGGAGTCCATCGGCCCCCGGAGTCTTGCTAGTGGGCAGCTGCACTACCACCTCTTCAAGTTCTTCTAGAGTGATCGGGGCATCTAGGTCCTCTCGCTCCTACGCGCTTATTCTTGGCATGCCTATGTCTTGCATTGTTTTCCTTATTTACCTGCAGTCGCTTCCTTCTTCATCCCCATACAATTGTTGATAGTATTCAAGGAACTCTCGATTCACGCCCTCTTGGTTGTCCACTATTTGCCCATTCTCCTTCGTTATTGCTCTGATCGTAAGTCTGGGGTCTCAATTTTATATAACCATGCCAACATTCTCCCTGGTTTGTCTCCTCCCACATGCCGACTCTTTACATACTTTTTGTAATCCAGATTGCATAGTCTCTCCCAGTGTCCTGCACACTTCTGTTGCAGTTTGATTATAGTTTCAACATCGTCCTTGGTGCTACACCCTCTGCCCAACGCTGTTTCCAGTTCTGTTTCTGCTTCCTGCAGTTCTCTTAATATACCTCCTAGTAGCCCCTTAGACTTGGCTATAGCTATCCCTCTTACCACCACTTTGAAGGCTTCCCACAGCGTACCGGCCGACTCTTCCAGTGTTGGTCTCAAAGTAACTTATTATTTCTTCTCTCAAATCCTCCCTAAACATTCTATCTTTTAGTGCCTCAGGTCTAAGTCACATGTTGGAATCCTAGCCCATGGGGGTCGGTATTGCCATTTTAGGACAAATGGCGAGTGGTCTGACAGAACCCTTGCTTTGTAATCTGTCTGTACTATTTCTGCCATCAGCTCCTGTGTGGCAAACATGTAGTCTAGCCTTGTGTGGAAATTTTGTGGGGCAGAGTAATGTGAATACTGTCTGTCTTGTGGGTGGTGCACCCTCCATGTGTCTTCGAGCCTTAAGTCTTTCAACAGTGACTTCAAATCCCTGGCGGCAGGGGCGGGTCTGTCTATTTTACTATCTGATCTATCTACCTTCAGGTTTAATGTGCAGTTAAAATCACCGCCCCAGATTATCGCCCCCCCCCCAGGTACATGCTCATTTTGTTGTATAGGGTCTTGAAGTATGTCACTGTGTCCTGATTTGGGGCATATGTATTTATAATGCATATTTCTTTATTTTCCAGCAGCCCCCTTATTACAACCATCCTCCCATCCGCTTCTGCCATGGACTCTAGTAACTGGAATGGAACATGCAGTGCTACCCAGGTGATCACCCCTCTAGCATAGGCTGAATATGTTGCACCGACAACGGTCCCCCTCCACTTCTTCTGGATCACCTCTATTTTTTCTTTTGTGAGGTGAGTCTCTTGTATTAGGGCTATATCTATTTTCTGTCTTCGCAGATACATCATGACATTGTTCCTTTTTAGGTAGCTGTTGAGCCCCCCCGACGTTCCAAGTAATTACCTGAAGGTCCCCCATATTCCAATCGCGTCCCACCCCTCCCTTTGTATATCTCCAAGCTCTGCCTGGAGGCCATCGCTCGTGTATGTAAGCTTGTTCCCCAACTTAGAACTATCCCTAACCATTAACACTACAACCTCCCCAACTTCCCTATCTCCCCCCCTCCCTTCCCAGCCCCAACTCAATCTCCAACTCCCCACACTCCGACCCCGATCCCAACTGATGCCCAGCTCCATCCCTGGATCTCAGGCACCCCTGCATCTAGTCCTTTTTCTTGGCTATTGCCAGTACTCGGGACACAGCAGGGAGATATCGCCCTAGTGGCGTTTCAACTACGCTACCTACTGGTGATAGGTCGGCTACATCTTGTGTCTCCTATATTAAGCTATAGATTGCAGCGCACTTCCAGCTCATAGTTGACTTGCACACTTCTATATTCCAGTCCAACAAGTCCACCTATTGAGTGTGCCATTTAATTAGCATTCACCCTATTCTAACATGCCCCTTGCACCCCCTTCAGGTATAACCACTTGTAGTATCCCCAGTCCCCAAAAATAACGAGCATGGCGCCGGGTCACTTACCTGTCCATCTCGCTCCTGTCCGTCTCGACTCTTGAAATCCCTGGGCGTCCAGCCATCGTTCCGCCTCTTCTGGGGCTTCGAAGAAGTGTGCTTTGCCTTTGTGTTGGACCTTGAGTTTTGCAGGGTACAAAAGCATATATTTGAATCCGGCCGTTCACAGTCTTCTTTTCACTGCCACGTAGCTGTGGCATTGTCTCTGTACCAGCATAGTGTAGTCCGGGTATGCAGTGATGCTCGCCGACGCCTGGAAAAAATTCCAGGACCTTTTCCCCGTCTCTATATTTCAAGGTCTTTGCTATGATTGCGCGAGGAGGAGCCCCCGGTTGAGGCCTCTTCGTCAGGGCCCTATCCGTTCATTCAATCGCGAACCCCTGGGAGGGCCTGCTAGCCCCCATTTCCTGGATTATCATATTCTCCACATAGTCCGTAGGGTCCGAGCCTTCTTCTCCTTCTGGTAGGCCCACCACGCGTATGTTGTTACGTCTTGCTCGCCCTTCCGCCTCCTCTGCTCGGTTTTCCAGGTTGGACACTTGTTGCTTCAATATGTGGACCTCCTTGGCATTGTTGTTGCTTACATTCGTGTTGGTTTTTACTGCGCTTTCCAGGCCACTCGTCCGTTCCGCCAACACTCTCACATCTTGTCTCAATAGGTTGGCCTCTATTCCTACTGCGTAGATCTTAATTTCCAGTGACGCTTGCAGGTCTGCCATCGCAGTCCTCCATGAGGATTTTAGTTCTGTAATGGCTACAAGGATCAGGTGATCGTCCCTTGGCGAGAGGTGTGCAGTCATAATGTCGAAAAAAAAATGTCGACTTTCTCTTTTTTTAATTATATATTTATTTTAGGGGTTTGGGAGCTAAAAAAAAGGGAAAAATTAAAAAAAAATTAAAAAAGGGGGGTTGGGGGGAACCCCCCATATTAAAAAAAAATGCATTGAAAAAAAAAGTCGACATTTTATTTTTCGACATTTTTTTTTCGACATTTTGACTGTCGACATTTTGACTGTCGACATTATGACTATAAACCTTGGCGAGATCATCTCTCCCAGTGTAGTGGCCAGAGCTTGTGCAGGCATTGTTGGGGACTGCTGCTGTTTTGTGAAGTTGTCCATTGTTGGCTGTTTGCCTTTAACTTTGCCCCCTTTGAGAGCCATTGCCCTGGACGTCCCTGGTCCTGCCCGTCTCCTGGGTAGGGGTGCGTCTTATCGATATTGTGAAGTTCCTGTACCAGTCTTCTGCCCCAATTTCGCAGGTGCGGGGCTACCTATGGTGCCGCCTCCTGTTTACACCTATTCTTTGGTGTGCGGGTCGGTCTCATGCAGGGCATGTGGCTCTTTTCTGCTGGCCTTTCAGCCCTGCATGCTCTTGGTTCGCCAGTGGGTGCCCCAGCACTTCCCCACTCATGTGATCGTACCCTGGCTCAGCACCCACGGGGCCCTGCCCCTATGTGTTCAGTGTGCTCCACCGCTCCCAAGCAGTGGTGCATACTGGATATTAGTGGTGCACCCAGTCTCTCCTCCTGGGTTGGGGTGCTGTTTTGTCAGTGTAGAGCGGGCCCAATATTAGCTCAGCTGACTTAATAACATTTCACAGGGCCAACTGTGTCATGCTGTTATCCAGCGCCTATTCTAGGCAGCCCGGTGCTCCTCAAACACTTTGCAAAGGTCTGATCAGCATCCTGTAGCCTTCCTACAGGAGGTGCACTTTCTGGTGACGGTCTTTAAATGTTTTGAGGCTTGGGGCTTACTACCTAGCAGCCCGTGTCCAGGGCCTCCACCCTCCCCCTCCGTGGCGTCGCACACGCCTGTTGCTCTTAGCCGTGGCTCAATGTCCCCATGTGCTTTCTGTTCGGTTTGTTGCTATTTCTAGGTATTGTTTTTGGCTAGCGAGGGGGGGGCACCGCAGCAGCGTTCCACCGCGCTTCCCCTCTGGCAGAACCGCGTCCGCCCCCTTCGCTGCTCACCTCAGTTCAGAGACCGCAGCTAACACCCGTGGCCCAGTTTCCTCGCTTCTCGTTTTTTGTGTGCCACCGGGGTTCCACTCAGCTTACCCGCTGCTCACCTCACTATTCTTGTAGGAGCACATACTATGTCTGCTCCCAAGGTGTATGCATTTTCGTGTATGGCCATCCATTGTTCTTCGGCTTCAGCAGCGACCTCCAGCTCCGCTTGGAGTTGCGATGGTCGTCCAAAACTGGTCCTAGCAAATTAAGCCTAGAGCCCCGGGCCCAGATGGATTCTCCACTCGATGTTACAAAATGTTCCGCCCCCTTGACTCTTCTCTTTAACTCCTTTGCCACCACGGGAAGCACCAACCCCTCTATGCAGGAGTCAATCTCGGTCCGCATCCTCAAGCCCGGAAAAGACCCCAGGGATAATAGCTCCTATAGGCCCATCTCCTTGCTAAACCTCGATGCCAACATTTACTCCAAGATCCTGGCAAATCACTTGCCACTCGCCCTCCCTGACATCATAGATCCGGACCAGACAGGTTTTATATCTCACAGATCAATGAGGGACAATATCCGCAGAACCCTGAATTTAATTGAGATTGTGAACCAAGAAGCACATCAACTTGCCCTGCTGGCCCTAGACGCAACCAACGGCTTTGATAGAGTGGACTGGACTTTTCTGCGCCTCTCCCTCGAAGCTTTTCATTTTGGGCCAACGTTCCAAAAACTGATCCTAGCCAATTACCAATCCCCCAACACTCTTCTGAGAGTCAACGGCCACCTATCTGAACCGATCCCTCTTTCGAGTGGAACGAGACCAGGGTGCCCTCTATCCCCCCTGCTGTTCGCCCTGACCATGGAGCCCCTGGCCCAATGCATCCGCCTGAATCCCCAGATTAAAGGCCCACAAATAGGCCCCTCTCACCACAAGATCGCTCTTTATGCCGACGACGTATTGTTGACTATCACGGACATCCCAGCGTCCATGGAGCCGGCCTTGGCCGAGATTCAGAGATTTGGGAGGGTGGCAGGGTTTGCCATCAACTTCGAGAAGTCTGTGGCCTTCGGGGTGGGACTAGGCCCAGGGGAGAAAGAAGCCCTAGAGAAGCAATGCCCAATACAGTGGATTGTTAAATCTATCCCTTACTTGGGGGTGCAGATCCCGCCCGTCCGGCAGATGTCTATCAGGCTAACCCCCCCCCCCCTTTTTGAGGAGCTGGAAAAAGACCTGAACCGTTGGCTCCTGCAAGATATTTCGCTGCTATGCCGGATCACAGCATGCAAGATGAATCTCCTCCTGCAGTTTCTCTATGCTTGCTCTTCTCTGCCCATCTTGATCCCACTCCCCCCCTACGCCGCCTACAAAGAAAGATTATTAGCTTTATCTGGAGAGGCAGAAAGCCGCGTATCCCGCCAGAGAACTATGATGGGCAATCCCAAATTGGGTGGACTGGGGGACCCTGACCTCCGTAGGTACCAGATGGCAGCATGACTAGCTCACTTTCAGCCATGGGGAGTCGTCTCGGGGAGTCCGAAGTGGGTGGAGATTGAACAGTCTTGACTCCTTCTCCCTCTCCGCTTTCTCCCATTCGCCCCCCCCTCATTGCGCCGAACCTGGCCGACCATTCTGACCTCTACTAAACACCGGGTGAAAGCCTGGGATTGGGCCTGCAAATGTAGAGGCACTCAAGGGGGCCTGGGTCCATCCTCCATCTTCCACAACCCATCCTTCTCGCCGGGCTCCTGCCCTGCAAACTTTCGGAACTGGGTGGCGGGAGGTCTTGAATCGCTAAGGCAACTTAATGAGGACGGTCGCCCACGCTCCGTTGAGTAATACAAAGAGTTATTCCAGTTAGTGGAAACGGACAGGTTCACCTAATCCCAATTGCAGCATTGGTGCTCCCATCCTTTGACTAGAACGGCTGCAACACACGCACTCACTCCACTGGTACTCACTGTGAGACCTGCCAGCCCGGGGGAAGATTTCCGCCCTATACAAATTACTGCAGGACAACCCCCTCAACTCCAAGCCCTCTTATATGTTCCAATGGGAGGTAAACCTGGGGCACCCCATAGAGGACCAGAATTAGGTAGACATTTCGTCGAGAACCCGGACGTCCTCCCTCTGCATCACCAATCGGGAGTGTGCACACAAACTACACTACCCCCCACTCCGCCTAGACCACTTTCATCAGGCCCTAGATCCCCAATGTTGACGTCTTTGCAGTTCTCCAGGGTCCTACTTCCATAGGTGGTGGCCCTTTCCTAAGGTTAGTGAATTTTGGTCCCAATGCCTCGCCGCAATAAAAGATATTACCCAGGTGACCATCCCCTCCGGCTCCCGAAAACATCCTTTTGGGGGTCCCGTTCCCAGGCTCATACCCAAGAACGGGCAGAAAAGCAGCCCTTATAATCCAACTCTTGCTGGCGGCAAAAATTACCATAGCCTGCACTTGGAAATCAGCGGAAGGCCCCCTAATGGCGCTCTGGTGGATCAAGCTTTGGGACATTCCCTCCACCACTTTTCGAACATTTGTGCCCCACTGTTGGAATACGATCAGAACTACCCGGCGCTGACATATAAACCGCGGTTTATAGTGATTTTTTCGAACGTCACATTTTCGAATGCTTTTTTCTCCACACAAATATGGTGGCAAAAAAATTTCAAATGTTTTCTTTTCCTTTTCTATTTGGGGGGGTTCCCCTCTCCAAACCCCCGCCCCGTTTTTTTTTAATTTACACTTTTTTTTTTACTAACTAAACCGACAAAAAAACATCAAATTACAAAAAAACACATTTGTAATTTTTGGGGGGTTTTTTCGGCAAATTTGTTTGACAAAAAGGCATTCGAAAATGTGCATTCGACAATTTAACTGGATACCATAAACCGCACGTAATCGCGAGGGCCCCACATGTGAACAATGATCCACTGGCACATAGTCAGGCCCAGAAGGACTGGGAGTCAAGCTAACACATGGGGTACCTAGGGAGGGAGGGGGGAAATGTTTTCTCATGCCGAGGTTTGATGTTGCACTTAGCTGTTAATTTGGTATGATCGCTGTGTACTGGCTTATACATATGCCAAGTTAAAAAAAAAAGGATTGCGGATGTGGGAAGGGTGGTGGTTAGGGGGTTGTCGCCCAGTATTTCGCTATACGCTGTTGACATACTTTTATACATAGGGACCCAGTGATTCATTTGAGTTAGGTGATGTCTGTGATGCTGGAAATGCATCGGAGGGACAGGGCCTCTGTATCCTTGTCCTTTACTGCCTTTTTATCATGTGTTCTGTCGTGTTTTCCGCGCAGGAGTTCATTTTGGGATACCCAGGCCCTGCCACAGGGATCAGTTGATTCCTGATAGAAAACAAGATGGCCCCTGTGGCCTCTTGCTTTCTTTTGCCGGTTACCTTGTTTTCCCAAAGTCCTGGGAAGCCCTGACTCTGTCCCTTCCCCCTGACTGGCTGTTGGGTGGAAGTTCCATATATGGTGTTGTTGTGAAGTCCAGTCCAGACTGGCTGGAGCCTTCCCAGTGACTGTATGTTGTGGGTACACCCTGTGGGTGGGACCTGGGTGAATGGAGTGTGTGACCAATATGCACTTCTTGTTGTGGCTGTCTGGTTTCTGGTATGAGAGACAAAGACTGAGACAGCCCTGCCTGAAACTGGCCTGAATGCAGTGTGTAGTATTGAATGGCTGGGTACTTGCCCCAATCCACATTCCTTGTTGTGAGTGTCTGAGAGGGAGGATGATGGCCTGAATGCACTGTGTGCCTGATTGGCTGACTGACTGCATGAATGCCCTTCTGTATGATTGGCTCCTGCGTGTGACCCAGCAGTGTGGAAGAGAGACAGGATAGTATATCTGGGGACCTCTCACCACTGGAAATTGTTCAGAAGCTGTGTGTACACTTGGAGTAACTGGAACTGCTGATCCTCGACGCCCAGCTGGAAGAAGAAGACTTGCTGTTGCATTTGCTTCGACCAGGTCTGAAAGCTGCCGAATTCGTCGAAGACTGATCCGAGAGAGGACCTGATAAGGCGCCCTCTAACCATGCTCCGAGGGACCATCGAGCACCGCTAACCTTCGCCGAAGCTCCCTGGAAGTCAGACCCTCGAAAGGCTGCCGACCCGAGACGGGACTGCCGAGGAGAACGAAGCAAAGCACCCGGACTTCGCCGCTGCTGAAGTCTATTGCCGTCGACCAGGGTTCGCAGGTTTGTGTAACCGCTGGAGGCCCTTCGAAGTTGTGTTGCCCAGCCGTGGGGACCGCTTGACGCCGTGCCGCCGACGACCGGAGCCACCCGCTCCTTTGCCTAAGAACATTTGAATCAAAGGACTCCCTTGTCTGCAACGTCGACCACTTTGTTCTGCCGGAGAAAGTCGAGGACAACCAACGCGCTGAGGAGAATCCACCGGTGGGTTTCCCACCACCTGAAGGCCACAAAGACTTTGACGACTCAACGCCCTTGCTGGGCCACAGTTCTTCTGAAACTCTTTGCGGTCCTGAACAATCAATCGCTGAGGTGCCCCGCACACCTCATCCTCGCAGGACGTCACTGACGAGCACCGCCTGGATCGACGTAGTGGTCTTGGCACCCTCGAACTTCTCATCAACGCCAAGATCACCTTCTTCCGACACCTCTCGACGATCCGTGGCTCCTGCTTTAAAGGGAGTCACTCAAGAAGGATCCGTCGACGCGTCTTCGAAGAACTCTACTCCACCAGGTACATTGGGGGGGGGGGGGGTAAAAACATTATAGGAGAGAACAAGACTATTGAGCAATATATGGACTGGGCTTGTGCTGTATATCTATTTTACAGGTTGCCCAGGTGGGGGGGGATCTCCACACAGAACTGTGTCTACTGGTAGGGGCCAGAAATTTGCCTATTGTTTCAACCATCTGCCATTCTTTCCTATCTCTATTGCTGGTGTCCTTGTTATTGATCTGTGTGACATTCTAACAGTATAGTTGATGCACTTTAATGAGATCTGATAATATTGGTGGTACCACTTTAGAATTGTATATATTTACCATTGTTGATTTCCGAGTACAAAATGCGTTATTGTGATCGTGTACATACCCTTGAATATTAATTATATAAAGACTGTGTTTTCAGTAATACCGTGTGTGGACATTCCTTTGTGGGGGTTCGGGGACTACACTGTACTTAAGAACCAGCCTGCATCACCTCCTGAGAAGCTAGGCCTTGATTGCTCGTCCATTGCTACCTTATCAAGAATCTTGGCTGGGGTTTTCTGTGCCTCTCCTCTACTATATAGAGTGCAGAAGTACAGACACCCCCGACCGGTATCTTTACAATGGCGACGATAGGGGAGTTCAGGAACTTTTCTAGACTGGTCATCAATAATTCCAAATCTGCAATCTATACACTACTGACAGAGGTAGGCAGGAAGCTGGCGCACTATGGAATGGAGGTTCCTGAGGGAGGGGAATGTTCCAGTAGCTGGGTATTAGGATAAGCATCGACTGGTACTGGGTTTATCAGCAGAATTAGGTTAAGGCTATGGATACCTTTGAAAAGCTGGGTGGTTTTTGGGCTAGGTTCCCCACTTCCCTTTTGAGGCGTGGTGCGATGGTAATGATAGGATATACGGCATTTATAACACTCCTGTACACAAGTGTTTATAGGCGGGACAAGACAAGGAGGGGGAAAGGGAGGACAAAACAACAATTCTACTAGGCCTTGTGTCAATCAGATCGGCCAAGAGTAGGGAAGGGGTGAGGGGAGAAGTGCCGAGGGTCAGGGGTGGATGGAGTACTGCAGGACAAAGGAAAAACAAGAGTGCAGCCAACGGCTGGCAATAAGATCAAGAGAGGGGACTGTAGTGTTACAGATACCTACCATAAGTGCAGGGGAGCCAAGAGGCAGTGCAGGATTGTAGCTGGACATGCAGAGACCTGGCCCCAAGTTCAGAGGGTGACCAGTTCATCTGTCAGGCAGGTGATCAGCAAGGGAGAGGAAGAGAGAGAGAAGGCAGAAGCAAAGAGAAAGGTCTTGAGTTGCTTCCGGAACTGGAGATGGGTCTGCTCAAGTTTCAGAGAGGCAGGGAGGCTGTTCCAGAGAGAGGCCCCAGCCAAAGAAAGATCTGCCCCCAACTTTTTGTTTGGAAAAGCGACTGACCTGCAGAAAGTTGGGAAGTAGAGCAGCGGAGAGCTCAAGAAGGCAGAGGAAGAGAGAGTTGGAGGTAGTGTGAAACCAGGCCCCAGAAAGCCTTGTGGACAATGCAGAGGGTCTTGAACTTGAACCTTGCCGCCACTGGGAGCCAGTGAAGAGATCTCAGAGCTAGAGAGATACGATCCCTGGGCTTGAGGCCAAGGACAAGTCTTGCAGCCCTGTTCTGGATATGTTGTAGAGGACGGAGAGTAGAGGCAGGAAGATTTAGAAAGAGGCTGTTGCAATATGCCAGCCTGGAGAGGTCCAGAGCTCTGGAGACAGTGAGCTTCTGGGGGAAAAATGAGGAAAGGAAGAATACCTGAGGAGGTGCAGCTGATAATTTGACTTCTTAGAGACATCGGAGATGTGAGGAGAGAAAGAGAGGGTGGAGTCGAAGATAACCCTGACGTTCTTAGCCTCCCAGGTAGAAGCAGAAAGAGGGCCCAGGGTGGGTGGCCAGAGAGTGAAAGGAAAGAAGGGAACTGGTGTTCCGATGAGGAGGATCTCAGTCTTGGTTGAACAGTCAGGGAGAAAGATTAGACCCAGGGGGAACACGAGAGAGATAAAGAGAAAAAGAGAGAGAGAAAGAGAGAAAGAGAGATATAGAAGAGAGGAAGGACCCCAGTTGGACCCAGGAGGTTCGATCAGTGAGAAATGAGGTCAGGCAGGCCAGGGCCTGATCAGAGATACCCAGGTTATCACGGAGCCGGTTGAGCAGGATGGCAGAGTTGACTATCGAAAGCAAAAGAAAGATCAAGGAGAATGAGGACAGAGGGAAGGGTCAAGGTTTTAGAGCAGGTCTTCACGGATGTTCGGGAGAGAAGTTTCCGTGCTTCTGGATGCTCTGAAGCCAGACTGGTGATCATGGAGACAACCAACAGATTCAGTGTGAAGGCTGTGCTGGGAGATGGCCAGCTTTTCCAAGAGTTTGGCCAGGAAAGGAGTTATGGCGATCGGGCGATAGTTGGCTGGAGAGGAAGGATCAGCAGAGGGTTTTTAAGAAGGGGGTGCACAAGGGAATGCTTCAGAGGGGAGGGGAAGGTTTCAGTGGCGAAAGAGGGATCCCAGAAATCGGCCAAGGATGGAGCCAGGGTGTCGATGGTTTTGGAAGAACAGGGAAGAACCGGTTTTGACAAGACTTTCATAGAAGGGACTTGTCTAGAAACTTCATCAGGGGTGAACAAAAAAAAGGAAGAGAAGGGCGGAGGAGAGGCGGCCACAGGAGGGCCATGAGAGGAGGAGGAGGATGAAGAGGAGCAGAGGGTGGACAGGATGTCCTGAATTTTAGTGATGAAATGAGAAGCCAAGGCCTTGCAGAGGGTCTGGGAGGGAACAGGAGAAGTAGAGACTGCTACAGGATTGGCCAGCACCTTGCAGATTTTAAAGAGTTTGGCCGAGTTGTTAGATGCCGCAGATACGCGCTCTTGGATGCGTGCTCTCTTTTTAGCAAGGACAGAGAGTCTGTGTTGCCTTTGGAGAAGGCAGCAGGCCACGTTTGTTAGAGGGTGTACCTATTGCCCTTCTCCTCCGCTCAGCCACCCTACACTTGCGTTTAAAGGTGACAAGGTCTGAGTCGTACCAAGAGTATTGTGAAAAGGAGGGGGTTCAAGAATAGCGCTTAGCACTTTACAGTTGCCAACGGGTAAGAGGAGAATACAGGTACCAGATTTTCAGTCGTACTATTGGGCGTCAATGCTTCAACATATAGTGGACTGGTTTATCAGCCCACACAGAGATTAACTTACAGTGTACTGGGAGTGGATGGTTGCTGCCCTAAAGGGATTCGGGTTCGGAGGAACTTCGTACGATGGATGACGCTACGGTATACTTCCTCAAAAGCAAGAGTTAAGTCGGGCAAGCAAACCGTGGAATCTTAGAATATATAGAGGGGGACACATCAGGGGTTCCCACTCTCACCCATGCTTTATATATTATCACTAGAGCCGATAACGGCATACCTGCGGCAGGAATACAAGGCGGCGGGCATCAACATAGAGGGCACTCAACACATCATATCGTTATACACAGATGATGTTCTGCTCCACTTATGTGAGCCACAGCACAACCTACCCATTGTACTGGAAACCCTCAATGACTTCGCAGAGCGCTCTAGCATTGCCTTGAGTAAACAGAGGTCTTGCCTCTTTCCTCTGGCAGGGCTGCGAGTGACAGATGGGGTGGGCACTGCCTGACCTGGGGGTGCGATGGGAGACACACTTTGTCCGGTATTTTGCACACACCCATGAGCACTTACATTCACAACACACTTAGGGTGGTTAAATGTGAAGAAATCTAGGACGATCTGCTCCCGCCTACTGCTCTCTCTTTTGGGCAGGGTGGCGCTAGTCAAAATGATAGTCCTCCCCAGACTTCTGTACAGCTTCACAAACATTCACTAGGACATCTCACCCAAATATTTCCGCTATAGGGACTTCTTCGTGACTTTTTATGGGGACCTAAAAGACGCAGGATAGCACTAAGCACACTGTGCCTGCCCTATAAGGAAGGTGGGGTGCAACTACCCAAGCTGGAGCTGTACTACCTGGCTGTGCAGCTCAGCTTGGTTGCCAAATGGGTCTTGGACAACCACACATCTGAGACTGCGCTACTCCAAACACTGACGAGACCTGTGAAACTCAAAGAGATCTTGTGGCTCCCGGATAGACGCATTGACCCCCCAGCCCCTTTTGGTGCACGTGGGCAGACAAGTCTGGGCTAGAACCCTTAAACTATTACACTCACCACACCCCTACTTGCCGAATACCCCATTGTTAGCTGGTGGATGGACACAAGCAAAGTTATAGCGGGGTCCCAAATTTTTTTTTTCCCATAGACATAATGGGAAAATAGTTCTGTCGCGCCTACAGCCCAATTCGCTGGACGGACTTTCACCAAAATTGCGGCTTAGTCCCGAAAGCGTGCTTTTGTTAATTTGGTGTAAATCTGTCCAGTAGTTTTTATTTAAATGACCAAAACGTAATGCAAACAAATGAGTGATATCTATGTCCACTCCGCAGACACACTTTCCTGTTCGCTCCGCAGACAGGACATCGATTGAATAATCGGCTTGCGTTGTGTCCGCGGACACGCATCGTGTTCTCTGATTGGCTGGGATGAGGTGTGAGGTGTGTCAAATTGTTTTGATGCACCCGCCATATTGAATGCTCGGACATGCGCTGGAAGTGAGCATAAATCCAATTTTGGGGAGTGTGTTGGTGTGTATGAGTGCTTGGAGAGGGTGGGAGAGTAAAAGATGGGTCAAATGCTGCATTTGTTTAGGTGGTAGAAGGCTGTGATGCGTTCGCTGTATCCGCGGTCACCGCGGTCGTCAGCGGACATACTAAACACTGGGCGCACTACTTAGAATGTTAATTGAAGTGCATAGTTTTGAAGTGGGTGTATTATGTTTTTGGGTTGTGGTCATTTGGTAGGTCTTTGTTTCTATGGGTGTGTTATGCTGCAGCGGTTGTGGCCACGGCCTAGAGTCTTGGGTGCATGGCCACAGGCCGTGGGCCGTAGGCCATGCAACCAAGACTCTAGGCCCTGGCCACAACCACCGAAGCATATCTCTACAATGCTACCAAACATTTTGAATGTGGTATGTGGGCTGCTTAGGGGAAATAAATGCAAAGGATTTGATAGGGTCACCAGCTTATTACTCAGTAGGTGATTACTAAGTACTGGGTGATTCTGTGCTGCTTGGAGATGGGAGAGTCTGAAATAAAGTAAGGGTTGCAAGGAAGGACCTGGTGCTTGTGTTGCAGACTGAAGGGAAGGGGGGAGATGTTGTATGTTTTGCTTTACAACACTGTACATAGTTGTAGATGTGATAGATATGCCTGCACCTGTGCATAGTTGAATGCTGTTGGGAAATCTGGAACGGAATGGGCAACCAGCTGGAATGAGAGAGCTTTGTACATTGGAAGAACAGTTGTAGAGGCAGTGGTGTTGTTTCAGCTGGGAGCCTTTCAAATTATATTGGCTCTCTGTGTGCTTTAATAAAGATGCATGTACTCATCTTGGCTGCTTGTCATTTTTTAACATACTAGAAAGCCTTTTTCCATAATTACACTGTTACTGCTCCCATCTTTTAACATGAAATTACACTTTGTTAGATAGCTGTGTGTGTTGTATCTGATTACTATTATAATCATTCCTAAAGGAAGTTCAAATGATAGATTGTATGTAAAATATCCAGAATGTATAGACAGGAAATTGTATGTATGTCCAATGCACTATAATGCATTAAATGCTATTATGGTTCAAATGTGGATAAATAGGTGGCAGTGGTTACACAAATGAAAGAATGAATGAAGAGAATAACAGTTTCCACATTACAGTTAGTAATATGGGTAAACAAAAAGTTGGAGAGCAGACAGTTTTGCAAGTGACACTTGATCATAGCAAATGGGAGAAATGACAGCAAGCTTTTTTTTTTAAACCATGTTTATTTTTGATTCGAAGGAATACAAGTAATTTCAACATAACATTTGCCAACAATAGTTATTTAGGTTCTGCTTTTAACTTGTGTTCATAATTTAGAGTCTGTAGGAGTTCGCGTTGCCTTCAAGGATTTTCAGTTTTCAATAGCCTCCCCCGCCCCTACACACCCTTCCCTCCTTCCTCCCTTCTCCTATAAATCCACCCCCCCCCCCAACTTTAATCACTATTTTACACTTTAGAGTTCAGAGTATTTAGGATCTTTTTCTGACGTTAGTGTCTCGACATCTTTACGTCTGGAAGAATTCAGATGACGTGAGTGTTCCGGAGTATGCAGGGTTTGAAGAAATGAGCTTCTCTGTTCCGCATATGTTCATGGAATGGGTTCCAGGTAGTTAAGAATCTTAGGTATTTTCTGGTACTGATAGCGCATATCTTCTCCATAGCCATTACTCCCCAGATCTTGATCCACCACCATGCGGAGAGTGGGCCCTCTTTGTTTTTCCAGTTTTGTGCAAGGGTCCTTCTTGCTGCTGATAATAGGTGAGTAATGAGCTTGGCTGTTGTTCCTGACATAGGATATTTACCTTCTATGGGGACTGCTAAGAGAATTGTTTTCGGAGACCTCGGCAGTTCAACCCCTGAAATGTCCTTTATGTGGCTTAGTATTTCCTTCCAATAGCCGACGGCTTTTGGGCATGTCCACCACATATAGAATAGGTCTCCCTTATCACCGCAGTACCTCCAGCAGTTTGGTGAATATGACTGTGATATTATGAATGCGGTTCGGTGACATATACCATCCGAGGAATAGTTTGTAAGCGGATTGCTTTATTGTGGTGCATCTGGATGTGCCGTGTGCACGTGCCCATATTTGGTTCCATTCCTCCTCTGTTAGTGGCTCTTGCATGTCTCTTTCCAGGTTCATTTTGTATGCGAGATTGTCGGTCGGCTGGTCGTTGGAGAGCAGTCTGTAGAGTCTGGTGACCCCCTTCGCCGTGTAGCCTTCCTGCAGTGACAGTTCTAGGCCCGATGGCGTTCCCGTGCCCGCTCTCTTCAACGTTGGGTGGATTATCCAGTGCCTTATTTGTGCACATCTATAGTGCTCATTTTCTCCTATATTGAATTTCTGCTGACAGTCTGAAGAGCAATGGAGAGCAGTCTTTGTACATGTCTTTCAGGTACATAGTTTCAGCCCCTGACCAACCCGCCCAATACGTTCATTGAAGACCCGGTGTGAAATCTGGGTTGTGCATAAGCGGCATATATGGGCCCATTCCACTTGGAATGCGTTTCTTTTTCCGGGCTTTGTCCCAGCTTTGCAGTGACCATTTAGTCATATCTAGTAGCGCACCACTACTCTCTCGGTTTTCTTTTCTCAAGCTCAACAGGGATATTAGGGGAGCTAATGAGGCTGTTTGTTCGATTCTACACCATCCTTTATGGTTCTCTGGTTTTGCCCACCTCAGCATTGGTGCTAGTTGTGCTGTCAAAATGTATCTGTCCATTTCTGGAACTCCCAGGCCACCCAGGAGGGGGAGCGCATTAGGATTCGTTTCTGGATCCTGGGTTTCTTACTGTGCAATATAAATTTGAATATCGCGTTTTGCAACTCTCGGACCTTCGCTGGCGGTACAGGTGCCAGTAGTGAACTTATTACATAAAGAAGACGAGGGAGAACGGACATTTTGACAGCTGTGATGTGGGAAAACCATGACAGCTCCTGAGAGTCCCATCTGAGCAGGTCTTCCTGTAGTTGTTTCCACAGTGGGATTATGTTTGCTTGATATAGCTTGTATGGTTCTCTGGTAAGGTGGATCCCCAAGTATTCAAGTTTTCCCTCCACCCAGCTCATCAGTATGTCCTCTCTAATATCTCGGTCTCTTCACTCCTTGCTGTTATGTTCATGGCTTTTGATTTGGAGAAGTTTATGGAGAACCCTGAGACCTGTCTGAATTCCTCCAGTTGAGCCATCGCTCTGGGCATCGTATTCTTTGGGTCTCCCATGAAGAGCATAATGTTGTCCACGTACAGCACTATTTTGTGGGTTTCCTGACCAATCGTAACTCCTCTGATGTTAGTATTCTGTCGGAACTGCATTGCACATGGCTCCATTGCCATCACGAAAATCAGAGGGGAGAGAGGACATCCCTGTCGCGTGCCCCTTCTGATCTTCACAAACTCTGTACTCTGTCCATTGATCCTGAAACTGATGGGTGTTGGTAATTGGCGAGCACCATCTTGGTAAATTCTGGGCCACAGCCGAAGCGCTCCAAAATTAGTTTCAGATAGCACCAGTCCATGCTGTCAAACGCCCGGGTGGCATCCAGAGCTGCCACTGCAAACGACTGTCGTGTTCGTCGACAGTAAGCTTTTTATAGGTTATACAGGGTAAGTGGAAGTTACCCTGTTTATATGTATTTATACAAGAGCTGTGCATGTACTGTGAGGAAAATATTCATAACTGTAGTTTGTGTTCATGCATGTGGATGTGTATGAATCTGCAAGCAGAAGTATTGGAGAGTTTTATAGTAGTTGTTGAGGTAGGTGCTTTGCAATCACAGCACAATTGTACTCAGAGTGATCAACAGTACATCTAAAGTGCTGAAATGTGATGATGGAGTTAGATGTAGAGTTCTTGGATGTGATTGGTGGATGGTTGTGTGACTGTTTAACAGTAGCAAATGAGGGAATGGTGCAGAGAGTGAAGTGAAAAGGGTAGAAGGGCTGCCTCAGTGTTGAGCGCTCCGCGGGCAGCGCGGCTTTTCGCAGACAGGACATGCCACATCCGGGGCTTCTATGCATATCTGGCATGGAAATAGGACTAGGGGAATTAGCCGATCAGGTGCTGAGGGTTGCATTCATAGGGGGAGATGGTATTCATTTTTTTCATTGCTGTATGCTGTGAAGATGGCTGTGGTTGCTGAGATGGACAGAGTTAGAGTGTGGATAGTGGGAGATCATTATATTACTAATCTGCAGTGGTATGCAAACATGTGTGGCATTTCAGACAAAGTTACAAGAATGCAGGGAGTGGAGGCTACCTGGTGTGATGTGCCAGGGAAATATTTGCAATGTATTTATACACTTTGTAGAAATATGGCTTATTTTAACACTCCTGATATTCTGGTGGTAAATTGTGGAGCAATGTATTTTGGATCTCTGAGTGCAACAAGTTTGCTGGGTGCACTGAAGCAGTTGCTAAAGGAACTGATGCACCTGTTTCCATCTGCTAAGATAATTTTTTTCACAAATATCACCTAGGACTGCATGGATGCCTTGTCATGTATTTAATCCTCAACAAGACATAGCAAGATGTCTTGTTAATGAATGAATATCTTGTTTTATGTACTCTGTGGGCATGTCATCATTCCAAAATGAGAACCTTTTGGAAGATGGTGCAATTGTTTCTTGCAATGGAATGACTGTCACAGATTTTGGTCATGCAATTTTTCCTGGTAATATGCAGACCTCAATCAGGAAGTTGTGAAGTCATGTAACAGATAAAATCTGAAAAAAGACTAAAAAGAAGCCTAAAAAGAAGTCTGAAAAAAATCTGCAAAAAAAATTCCCCACCCTCAGATTTTTCGATGTGCCTGTGGACAGCGCGGTCGTCTGTGGGCAGCGCATATTACATACAGGGATTTTGAGGTTGAGAGGGATGCAAATGAGATGTAGCACAGGAAGGGATTGGTCAATAGGGTTTACTGGGTGTGGTGTGTGAGCAGAAAGTTTATCAGAAAGTCTTTTTCCTGCGAAAAGAGGAGATAGCTATGGCTGTGTGTTTCAGAAAGCAGATTGTCTGGATTCTGGGACATTTGTGGATAAATTGGTTGGAGGTGTATGCAGATTGCTGCGGAGTGGCTGTACATCTTGGATTCCCTCATGTGGAAGTGCACTGGCATGGAGTGCGTGGAATGAAGTGGCTGGATTTGGTACCTCTCTGTGCTACATTGGTGACACACTGTCATCCAGACATCATTATTATTCATTGTGGAGGGAACAGTTTAGGACATGTGTCTGGAAGCTCTTTGCAATTTGCAATGAAAGAAGGACTTGGGAAAGTCATGGACAAGTATCGAAACTCCAGACTAATTTTTTCCTGTATTGCACAGAGACAAATGTGGCTGTGTTCCTCTTCATTTGGTCCACAAATGGAGAAAGCAAGGCGCAACGTTAACAAGGCTGTCGGTGCCTTTTTGTGAGATGTTGGTATGTCCTCTTTTCACAATGAAAACATTATGTTTCATAGTACACACATTTTTCGCATACATGGAGTACATCTTACTTATGCCAACAATCACATTTTTCTGCGAAATATACAAAATGCATTGCAAGCTTTTTTGGGATTAGAGCAATCCATTTTGCAGTAGGTGTTGACCATTTGAAGTTTTCAAAAACACAAAAAAACACCACAAAAAGGCTCTTTTTCAGAGCGAGCACTTCCTCCCAGAGAAAAGTGCAATGGTTGTGACAGGGCAGCACTGAACAGATTTTGATTTCCACGGACTGTCCGCGGACTTCTAAAAATGCACAGGGGCCTGCGCATTTCATTGACACTTCTCTTTTTGTACTGTGAGAGGCGGCTCTGAAAGGAGCCTCTTTTTGGTTTTTGTTTTATATTGTTTTTTTTTTTTTTAAACACGACACACAAGGAAAGGAAGGGAAAGGAGGGTAAGGAAGGGACACCAACCACAGGGATAAGAAAAGGCAGGTGGAGAGAGGAAGATGTAGGGTGCGCCTTATTCAGGTTGGTAGCAGTTCTTCTCATGCTCCCTGACCACAGTCTCAAAAGCACTTCAAACAAAAGGCACTCCCCCTGCAGAGTACTACATCGCAGTACATGCACAATACTTGAGCTTCGAAAAGTAAGGATCAACGGCATTGTGTATGGCCTGCGAGGCAGCTGGAGGGATGTGCTGCCCCACCGGAGTGTCTCTTGTGGTGGCAGGAGCAGAAACGGAGGATGTTGTAGGGGAACTCAACCTACTATGTTTATCGCAAGGTACAACCTTACGAATAGCCCCACCGTGGAACGATTTTAGGTGTCGCTTCATTGAGGTAGTACCATAGCTGTACAAACCCGGTTTCCCACGACTCAGCACCATCTTGCACTGATTGCAGGTCATCTTGTGTGCACGTGCCTTTGGTACTCCACCAACAGTGGTAAATAACCTCCACACCCAAGATTCACGGTGAGAACTAGTAGTAGGGACTTCCACTACCTCATCCTCTTCATCACTCTCCTCTGTATCCTGACGCCTGCTCCCCTCTGTCGGCCCTCGGGGAGGGGTTGGTGGTGGAGGGGTTGGGGTGCTGCTGAGACAGCAGTAGCACCAGCAGCAGCCATGGATGCCATCAGGACAGCAGTTTCAAAGAGCAAGAGCAATCCAACGCAACAAGGAGCAGTCTCTGTCCTGGAAGCCCAAAAACAGAATAAGGAGCAGCTCTGGGGTGTGGCCTTTTATAGGGGGACACTACGAACACCAAGAAAGGGCTCAAAACATTTCAAAAAGTATGCAGATCGCCAGGGACATAGAATGGTAGATGTGCAAGGGTGAACTTTCCCAGGAAAACACCTTGGATTGCTGAAAAAGACACTTTTTAGGTCTCCTGGGTTTCGGACAGTGTTTGTTACTCTTAGCGTGGGTGCGGTCACATCATTACATCGAGGACAAGTTGACGAATGGGATGGCTGTCCGTAGGACACCAAATGCACGGGGTCGGGTTTACGCATGTGTGCGGGTGTTCTAAGCACAGTGTTCCAGTCCTCGAAGTAATTAAAAGTTCGACACACGTGCAGAGGACAGTTACGGACAGGAACGATGTTCATAGGGGCAAGGGTGTGCTACGCATGCACGCAGGTGTTTTACGGACAGTGTTCAGGTCCCCAACCAAAATAAATGAGCGGTTTTTAGTAGCGCACCTTAACCACAACGTCCCTTTATCAAAGTTATTTTCACTGAATATATTATATATATATATATATATATATATATATATACACACACACATATAAAAACACACATGTTGGTGCATGCTGAACTCCATTTTAAAGCTAGCCTCAAGAATACTTCATCTCCTTGCTATTCCTTGCATATTTACACGTGTGAAATAACTTGATATCTTCATTATTTTAACAGCATATGTCTTTATCTTGATCCCAAGATGTCATTTATAGAATTGTCTACATCCTCTGGTCTCTGCATCTCAGCTCTTTATACATCAGCTTTGCATTTGTATGACATCATTATTTCTCTTCTTTTCTTCAATTTGGCCTGCTTTCTTCCGGACTATCATTCGGACAGCCATCATACCGTCTCATATGCGGGTATGGTTGTCTCAATGGGAACCTTGCTTCCACGATTCTCCTTAGTATCTGTACTTCAAATGGTTTTGCACGTGTGTCATATTCTGTTTTCCAGCAAATAGGCAATATGGGCGAAGTGATTGAGGTGGGGGTACTTAGCTCCTTCTCTACACTCCCCCTCTGGGCGATTCATCGACCACTCTCCCATCATTCTTCAAATCTAGACATCCTTGGCTGAAGAAATGTTTCTTTGGGACACATATCTTTATCACTCCTTTCAAGCATCCAGCTGATTTTACATGCTCACCTTTGTTCCAATTCATGAGCATGCACTGTCCACCTGGACAACAATAGATCCATCTTCCCATATACTCCTTATGGTTCTTTGGATACAAAAACTTTGTTCCCTCAGGTGCATGGATATTGGCCTTCACAAAGTCTCTGATCTCATCATCTGTTAAGTCTCTGGCTTTCCATCCTGATTCAACATCAATCATGATCTTCATCCCTATAGCTTTCTTTGTTGTATTCTTGCATTATGTGGTAAATGTTCCAAAGAAGCAACGACTTGGTTTAAATCTTTTCTAGGCCCACGAAATATGAGAGTAACTAAAGACAATGCCTTCTCCATCGCTTCTATTCTACTATGTGGTGTCCCTCAGGGGTCATGCTTATCGCCCCTTCTTTTTAATATATACTCACGTCTTCTCTGTGCCCTTCTGTCAGCTATGGGCATATATTTTGCCAATTATGCCAACGACAAACAGATAATCAAACTTTCAGGCGAGTATCAAAAAGATCTTGAGTGTATTAATCACATCTTTAGGGAAATTCAGAATTGGATGGCTCTGAACTCGTTGGCTCTTAACGCTAAAACTGAGTTGCTCATTGTGACTAAAGAAACTGGATGCAACGATCAAATATGATAATTTCTTGATTGGTCAGCACGTTATTCATGTATCAAAAAACGTAAAAACTCTTGGTTTATACTTTGACCCTCAATTGTCTTTCACCCGGCAGACCAACTACCTCAAGTCTTCTTGTCACTTTTACATCCAACTTTTATGGCAGATTCGTCCTTCTCTGTCAAAAGAAAATCTTGCACTGATAGCGGCCGCAATCGTGAACTGTAAACTGGATTACTGTAACAGCCTCTTGATTGGTACATCCCAGGCAAATCTTAGAACATTACAGGTGATCCAGAATAGCGCAGTACGAGCCATGCTTGGACTTAGGCGCAACCCGCATGTTTCGGAAGCAAGACGCAGCCTGCATTGGCTGCCTGTTCAACGACTGCTTCATAAGGGGCTGTCCATCGTGCAGAAATGCGTACACGGTAAGGCCCCATCATACCTCAAGACCAGGTTAAAAAAGAAACCTGTTGATCGTTTATTACGATCCAACGGCAATATCTCCTGAAGGGGTTTGGAGGAGCCAGTTTCAATTCCTGAGCTCCCACCCTATGGAATTTCATGCCAAAACATCTGGCTAATATCAACTCAGTGGTTGTTTTAAAAAAACTGAAAACTTGCTTGTTTGATCTAGCCGTTGGGTAAGGCCTCCTCTCACTTTACAACCGACACTACTTTCATTGTGTCTGTTCTTTAACACTCCATGACTCCTTGACTTCTGGTAGAGTCTGGCTTGTTTTCACCATCTTTGTTGTCCCTTCACATTCTATGTTCTTTGTGGTCGGTTTCTTTTTCTCCTGTGTGCGCCCTGAGGCCTTATGGTTAATGGCGCAATACAAGAACATAGATAGATAGATAGATAGATAGATAGATAGATAGATAGATAGATAGATAGATAGACAGATAGATAGATAGATAGATAATCTTGATCACACAGAATCCTAGCAACACTAACACGATCAGGGCTCCAAGGAACTTGAACATGTCTGCCATCCACTGTGGAACCCAAGAAAAAAGTGCTCTAAAACAGCTGTCATCAGCAATGTCTTCTACTTTGTCGGTCATCTGGACGTGTAGCTTCGTTAGCATTTCTATGGCCTCAGTCAAGGTGCCATTCTCGTCGTCATGAGAAGGTATGAATGTGCAACATGATTATCCTATTTCTGCACACACATCTTCATCCATAGCTGTGATCATGTCCAGGACAGATCTGTTTCATCAGGCGTATGGCTCTCATCTCTTCCCCGATAGCATTGAATCGCTTTTGTTGATCGTCTGCAGTAACTCCCATCTGGTTATCTGTAACCATTTATTATTTGCTCCAACCTGGAATCTCGGCATAAAAATTTACGTGAATACGAACGACGGCTGGCTGAATATTCTGTGTTCATACGGGATGGAGTCAAAGGCTTCCATCGATTTGACAGAAAAGTAATTATCTCTCTTCATTTGATGAACCAGTTCCACAGATCTCATCTTCCTCAGATGAGCATCTGCTTTCCGGAAACCTTCAATATTCAGGTCACTTTTAGGAATCATCAACGGTGGAACATGATCTTTCACCAGTGTGCATATTCCTCCCCAGTCTTTAGGTAATTTCATATATGCTTTTGATCTGTGTTAGGAAAGATTTCCATTTTAAGTAATTTTCCCTCCAGTTGTGTACCCCCCAGCTTTTTGCCGCTGTTTAACACCATAGGCTGACTTTACCAAGGGAGCCCAGCCTTCTGCTGCACTCCTCTGGGCTTTTCACTCACTTTTAAGCGGGAAACTGACATGCCTTTAAGACAGTCAGTACTGGGAGACTTTGTTTCACTTAGTCCTTTCCAATGTTGCAACCTTTCTGCAACATGTAACAAGTGTACAATGTACCTTCCAGTACAGTACACTTGGGTCTCTTAATGATTTCCAAAGGCCCTAGATACTCTGAAAGGATTTTTCAGGAGATGTACAGATGTGTCACAGAAAGGGCTGGTGGCAGCTTATCTTTTCATGTATTTTTAACCCTTTCCTGCCAGGTAAACCGCGATTACTGCGTTTGGCACAAATAGGTGGCCTGGCTCCAAAATGGCCATGCCACAAGGTTCTTTGCACTGTCCTTTGGCCATCTTGCCCCTCTGCCTCCCCCAGGTCGAGCTGACCCAAGTCAGTCCTTATTTGGGCATGCATTCCCCCGCAAAACACTTGTGTGTGCGCCTCCAGGATGTAGGCTGGGGTGTCTGTCCCCAATATACATCCTGGGTGCCAGAGAGTCTGGAGTTCTGTGAATGCCTAGGACCACCATGGTCCGGGATTGGTCCACATATGGTATTCCTGTATGTGAGCAGATCTCCCATTGGATCCTCTTTGTTTTGTCACGAAGGAGATTCTGGATAAGAGAAGCCCCCAAACACCCATACCATGTCGATCTCTGGAGTTCTCACTGAACGAAGGATAGGATCCAAGTATCCTGAAGATAAGAAGCCAAGTCGAGGAACCGCTGGTGACCCGCTTGAAGGTTTAGCACCCTGAGCCCGCTGTCATCCCATGGTGCCCCTCTGCATCTGGTCGTCCTAGAAGGTCTGCGAAGATGCTTCAAATGGAATAGTGGGACCAACTATTCTCGGCACCTTCATCAAACCCTGCAAGTTAGCCTTTTCGGAAGTGCAGAAGTGTCCCTTGTCCAACCACTGGGCTGACCAGCTTACACAGACTCTTTGCCCTGATACTGCCACCGTTTCGAGGAGGCCCTCGAAACTTGGTAAATCGCTAGCTCTGTGTTCATGGCACCCTCACACTGAATTTCGTACACTTGGTCTTCCCAGGGTTGAAGTGAGACGAGTGCGGCCGAACAGGAGTATACGTGCTTACCGTGTCGCCCAGCTGTGGTGACGATTTGTGCCCCTCTTGCCCCTGAAGCCTGCTGCAGTGAAACTGGCCTGATCCATCCACCAGGAGGGAAGAAATCCCCCCTGTGCCATTTGGGAATCATCGCTGTATCTTCATCGCTGAAAGCCGTAGAGCCGCCAAATTGCTGCACTTGAACCTGCAATCGAAGTGGATTTGACTGCCGAAGTTTGGTCCGGAGTGCGCCGGGGGTCGGTGAGTAATCGCAACACTAGTCGGTGGGCCCTAGCGCCTCCATCAATTTTTACACATGAATGGCCCCTGAGGGCCCCTGTCCTTTCCACTGCTAGTGCGAACTAGCAAACTATTCGCAACTCTTGGAATCGACTCTGCCCTAAAGTGGAGACCCTCCTCGAATAGTGGGAACCTATTCTTCATCGCCTAACCCATCTTCCTGAGTTGCTACAGACGCTTGAAGAGACCCCGTTCTGCCCATTTGAACTACCGCGTGTGCTTGCATTGCATGTACATTTGAGCATTAGGCTCCACTCTTCTTAGGGATTGGACTACCTCTTCGATAGGTGTGTGTTGGATGCAGAAGGGACTAAAAACTATTTGCACTGCCTGTTTCCTTCCCCTTTTAGGTTGTGGAGCTATTTTGTGCATTAAGCCTTTAGACCCCATTGGTCTAGATATATGTATCTAAATAGGATTGTGTTGGCTTAATAGTAATACTCTTATTTGATTTGTGTGTTGAAACTCAAAGGCCTTGAAATAAATGTATATGTATTTTTAATATATCTACACCTAAATGGGAGTGATTTGTAAGTGTCCTTTACTCTGTGTGCTCATTGAGGTCTTTCAGTCACCCTCACCCCTCCTGAGACCTAGTCTTGACCGCTGCCAAGCTACCTTGATTGGTCGGGCTTGTCCAGAAGGTTACCCTGTTCCAAGAAACTAGGCTGGCCTTCTGAACCTCTGCCCACCAGGTCAGAGTTCAGAAATCCATCTTAACAATCCGCAAACCCAATAATGATGCACCATGATCACGGCTGTCTCAAGATTCATCTTTGGTGCATCAAAGATCCGACTGCAGTTCTCATTCTCTGACTTTCTTGTGCCATTATTTCTGAAGCACAACTTCGATTTTTTCAAACGGTATTATCTGCAAGGGTCCTCTTCTGTCTTCGACCCAGGTCAATAGTTTAGCAAGTTTCGGCCATAATGGTTTGCACCCCACCTGGGCATTCCAAACAGTTGATTCAGGGTGGTCATATATCATCCAGGCTCGGCAAATAACCACTCCTTCTTCCCATCCATCTGGTGATAACACTGATCCCCAAATCTGCATCTGTCCTCTTTTTCTCCAGTGTCAGATGTTTTCTTCAGTCTTTGGTATCAGGTAATATTATCCCCATATATATGGTCGCCGTAAATAATATCGCCGGGAAAAGGTTGTGGCAATATTATTTGCGTGACCATATATATGTGGTCAGGGGCAAAAAAAAAAATGAAAAGAAATTTCGGGGTTGCGGGGGTGTTCCCCGCATGTTGCATGCAATAATGTCGCCACAAAAAAACGGCAATTTTTCGGCGTCAGTTTTGCATGGCGACATTATTGTGGCGACATTATTACATGGAACCCAGTCTTTCCTGGACTTTCAAGTCTTTTGTTTACTTCCCATCTGATTCCAACTCCTTTAACTCCAGGCTTTTAAATATCTGATCACGTGATTCTTGGTATGAGCTCTGTTCCTTGTCTTTGTATCTTGTATATAGTCATCTTCATCTGGATCTGTCCATTCAGTTGCCCATTTGAGATAGGCATCTCGACCCATGAACTGGCCTCTTGTTCTGCAGAGTGCTACGTGTGATAGACAATGTGCTGTCTAGATGTCTATTTCAATAGCTATGAAGATTTTAGACTTAACCATATTATAAGGCAGGAGTGCACATACAAAGCATTCCTACTTCGAGGTCATCCTTCCCAATTCTTTCATATGCTGATACCAAATGTTATTCCCCAAGTGTGCTGCGCTGTCCAGGTAATCATTTAGGTCATGATCATCCTCCCTAGCATTTCTCTTAGGTCTCATTTTTCTCTTATGAGCCTCTGCAATCATGTCATGATGTATGTCGCCATAGGTTCTTCTTACTGCACCAATCATAAAACTATTCGTCAGTGAGTGCATCTAAATGTGCTACCTGAGTAGGAGAAAGTTCTAGGAGTTTCATTCTCTCATCATGATCTTTAGGCATAGAAATGTCTTGGAAAATCTCCTTGTGTGACCTCCTTCTAGACATTAACCTTGGTTCACTTCGCACAGGACCAGGTGACTGTGTTATCTCTAGAGTAAGAAAAAGCACATAGGGTCTTGGCTGCCTTGTAATTGTCACATCTGTATCCTTCTTTTCTTGCACAAGAGGATACACAGGAATTTTCACTTTACTTATGGCTACATAATATGACGTTCGTACCGTGAGAGAAAGTAGTATCACTATGAACAAAATACAGGTGTAAATTGTGCATAAACATGACCACTTATAGCAACAGCCTTTAATACAGCATGGACGTCTGTCATGATCTTCCATGATGAAGTTGCTACTGATGCTGCCCATTTTACTTTTAAGGAAGGAAAAAGTACTTTTAATGGGGCAACATTGTGCACTGTTCAGCAATCTGCGGAATCGGCTCAAAAAGTTCCACAATCAGTTTAGCCGGATGACTATAGAATAATGTATTAAAAAATCACAATGAATGCCACGACTTGCTTCCGACCGGATAACATTAAGATCTTCTTTCAGCATGAAACAAAAGTTCCTCAGTTGGAAAAAATGTCTTGATTCTTTTCCTTGGAATTTTCACTCCATCCTCAAGGTTCTCTCGGAGTACCCATTCACTTAGTTGATGATGTCTTTCAATATTTTATTGAGTGCTACATCGTTTCTCGGGTCTCTAAGGAAAGATCGGATAGACTTCCAACAAGATGTGGGCATTCCTCTATTAGATAAAGAAACACTTTAATCTATGAGCATTATCTGGTGACAGTGGCATTTGTGTTTTTCACTTTGAACTCCGGAAGCTGAAGGATCTGCTGAATTATAGCTATGAGCAACCTTTTCACAATTGGGCCATTTTTTTTAATCTTGCAAGAACAAGTGAACATTGGTAGTTCTCCCAACCTGTTTAGGGTAAGATGAAAAAAAAACCTGCAAGAATGATGCAGAAATCATTGTTGTTAGGCACCACCATAGGCACCCTAAAAAGGATTTTCAGTAAAACAGGAATAAGGGACCTCTTCCCTCTTCCCGATGGTGCAATGGAAACTCAGAATTTGGCATATCCTTTTTCTCAATCAAGGCTTAAGTGTGCCTTAGTCCAATGTCAACAAGTTTCTGTGGCTCAATAACATTTTTTTCCCTTTTCTCTCTTAGTGACTGAAAAGAGTGTCCCGAAATAAGCCACAGTCCAATAAACTTTATTTTTACTTGGCATCAGCTTCTGCGTCGTCCTTCCTCGTCATAGACCTAGTTTGCACGTGCTGTGGTTCTTCCCCGATGCGCTCTTCGGGTGGGGGTGAGGGTAATGCGGACTCTCCACTGTAGATCTGTACATCGCTGAGGAAAATCCAAGCTCATCTGTCCTGCACTTTGACTGCAAATGGTGTGACATCTTCCACAATGAAAGGACCATTGAAACGTGGTTCGTGTCACTTCCGAGTGAAATTGCGAATTAGAACCGCATCTCCAGGAAACAGTTTAGGAAGGCACAATTGGTCTGCTCCTGTTTTTGTAGCATCTCCTTCTGTGTTCGGCATTGCATTACACTCCTTTCGCTTGAGCGGAGCTGAAATGACAGAGATAAGATAGTCACGTAACGCCTTTCCGAACCATTCTGCTGTTTGCTGGGCATCACTTCTAGTTTTAGATGGAGGTGTGAGGGGTGTCTTCATCCACCTTCCTGTCACTATCTCGTGAGGGGTAAAATGGTGGTCTGACGCTGACTGGTTCCTCAATGCATACAATGCCAGTGGTAGACAATGCAACCATCCTTTTTTCAGGGTCATTTTCAATTTAGCTATTGTCTCTTTAAGCAGGCCATTGAGTCTCTCACAGACACCATTCGCTTGTGGGTGATATGCCAATGAAAACTTGTGATTTATACTAAGCAACACGTTTATTTGTTCAAAGACTTCATTGACAAAATGAGGGCCATTATCTGATCTCAATACTTGACATATTTCCCATCTAGGAAAAACTTCCCATACTAGAAGCTTGGCTGCACAGGTGGCGTCTGTGTGTGTACACGGTCCAGCTTCGATCCACCTTGAAAAGGACATACTACCACTATCACATATCTATATCCATTACAGATTCGCAGCATGTCGACATGGTCGATATGTAAATGCTGAAAGGGACCATTCGGTCTCGGAATGACTCCTCTAATTGTGCGCAATGTTTGCCCAGCAGTAAACATTTGACATAGGATACAATTTACTACATAAAATGCAACGTGTTCCACTATATTTGGAACAAACCAATCCTCTACTAGTTGTGTGCACAGGGTAGTGTAGCTGTTCCAACGACACTCTTAATAAGACTACAGGCACTGGTTTACCAGTGCTGTCTTGTCGCCACAATGCCTTAGAGGGGTTTAAAGAACACCCTCTCTGCATCCACAAGTCTTTTTAGTCTTGGGGCGCTTCCCCTTGAAGTTCCCCCAATTGAGTTCTAGACAGACTGCTGTAACAATTTGGCACACTCATCACCACCACCATGCTTTCATTCACATGAGGCATATCAAAAGACAGGATTACTTCTGTATATGCAATGTGTTTGGCTTCCTTATCTGCTTTTTGATTCCCTTGTGAAATAAAATCTGCCCGTTTAGTTTGAGCCGCGCATTTCACGACTGCAATGGCTACTGGGAGTTGTAGTGCTCTAATAAGCCTGTAAAATAAGGCTGTGTGTTGCACTGGTGTACCGTCCGCTCGGAGGTAACCCCTCCTTTTCCAACATGCCAATCCTTCGTGCACTGTTGACGTCACATAGGCAGAGTCGCGGTACACTTACTTCCTGGTCTGCATGATTCTCAAGCGCGACAATCAGCGCAACTAATGCAGTTGTGCACTTGACACTACTTCAAACTCTCCAGTGGCAGTGTGCTTTATGACAGCGGCACCTGTATATCTTTGTTCCTCATTTTGATTGATTCTAGATGAACTGTCAAATATAATCTCCCCAGCTGCCAATGCATTTTCCTTCACCCTTGGGAGTTTGTCATAGAACTCTTCATAATTCAAACAATCATGCGCATGCTTACCTCTGCCAGTGGTTCCACTACAAACATGGCAAAATTCACTATTCTGCATCAAACTATTTTGATTGCTGGATTCAATATGACCACCTCATAGGCAGAAGCCTATGAGATTGAGCTGGTTGGAGGGAGAAAAGAACAATCCTATAGTCACCTATAATTTTTGACAGATTGGGGATAATAAATGGAGTACTGAATTGGAAAAGTAATTTAGTCCAAAACCTTTGTGCATTTTCTTAAAATCTGTATTAATTTCTTCAAAGTGCATTATATCAATTCAAAAAACACCATCATTCAACTTCATGATTCATTGTACAGAGAAATGGGGAAATCATGGACATTTTTCAAAACATTTAAACAACACAACAAACCAAAATTGAAATTTCAGCAAATGTTCTTATAAATGCAATAAAGGAAAAAATTAGGGGGAGGGGGAAACTCTAAAAGTAGTTGCCCCCAAGTATACGGGAAGACTTTTCAAGTTGATTCCCTTCAAGACAGTTAATTTGTCCATAAGATTGGCTTGATCTTTACTCTGGGCTTCTGTGTTACCCAATATGTGGGTCTTTATGAGGTAAAAGAATTCTTTGTTCAGCAAATAACATCATAGAACTTCCCATCACTATGCTAGCAGCCTTCTCAATGGCGAAGGCGGTGGCTGCCAAAGATTGTTTGCATGTGAAGTGACCCCTCATTACTGGGTCTAAAATCCCACTGTAATACGCAAGGGGCTTATACCCCAATGTAGATCTTTGCGTATGTACAGGTGTCATAACAATGCCATTCGTGTGCAAAAACAGGAAGAATTCCTCTGCATAATTAGGAATACCTAGAAGTGGAGCTGTACAAATCTTTCTTCAATTCATCAAACCTTTTTCCATTGCCTCGTTCCAAACTGTTTTTTCCTCATTTACCTGTGCTTTATTCAGAGCTTACAACAAGGGCCTTATGTATGAATTGTAGTCAAAGACCCATGCTCTCACATAATTACATTGTCCTAAACATCTCTGCATGTGTTTTACTGTGACTGGATTTACTGTTTTTAATATAGCCTCAGCCCTCTGCGGAGTAACCTTTTTTCCTTCATGCGAGATTAACTGTCCTATGTACAGCACTTCCTCCTGACAGTACTGCAACTTCTCCTTGTCCACATTATATCCTTTGTCTGCAAGAATAATCATCAGCTGAACTGATTCGCATCTGCACTTCTCCTCTGTGGTACTACAGACCAATATGGCTTCCATTTACTGTAATACAATACTTTCGAAATCAATATTGCTCAAGTCCATCTGTAGAAACCTTTTGAAAATAGATGGGGACTCATAGTGCCGCTGTGGTAATCGAGTACTTCTCAGGTGGCTTTGCCCAACGTAAAGGACATCAGATCTTGCAAGTCTTTGGCAATGGGTTTGAGAAAAATGCATTTTTCAAATCAATCACAGTAAAATATGGTGCCTCAACAGGTATGTTACATAAAATTGTTGCAGGATTAGGAACTAGAGGAAACTCAGCCTCTACAATCTGGTTAATCGGTCTTAAATCTTGAATTAAACGCCACAAACCCCCTTTCCCTTTCTTGATTGGATAGAAATCAGTATTGCAGTTGATTCTGACGTCACTAAAATACCCTGTTCATTCATGGCAGATATCGTCTTAAAAATACCTTCATCTGTCTCGAGACATGGAATACTGTCGTGCTTGAAGTAAAACTGCTCCTGGTTTCAATTTAATCTTTACTTCCCCAGCCCCCTTCAACAGGCTTACTTCATAAGGGCCTTTTGTCCACAAGGAAACGGGTATCTTCGCCATATCTTGCTCGTAATACTCTGGGCGTTTTAGTGCTAACATCGTTTTCTGAGGAACCGCTCGTTTAATGGCTCTTACCCAATAAGTAATGCTAGTTTCAAAGATTACTTTGTCATCTGATGGATGATCTCTAAACAAGTCTTCATCCGTCACATCAGTCAATCTGTAACCCTCCCCAATGGCGATTACGGCACTCCATAGTCTGCCGTCATAATCAACTCCATCAAGCATAGCATGAAAATGTCCCCTCTCGTATACATGAACGTGTTGCACCCGTGTCTACTAAAAATGAAAAAGATGTGCCTCCTATATTAACGTCAACGATTGGTTCCTCTTGAGGATTTGGGGTTATTGATAGTATAGGACATATCAAGTCTCACAGTGAGCTGTCCTATTGCGGGTACAGTCTCATTCCCGTACATTTGAAAGGATTCCCTCCATCGACAATGACACCTACTATTCTTGGAGTCATTAATTGCCCTGTGCTTGTGCTTTGCTGTATCTGCAAAGGTGACTGCTGAGACTGCCTTTGTGGCGTATTCATTGGCGGCTGCTGCGTTTGAAAATCTTGCTGCACTCTCAGCCCTTGAGTCTGCTGCACTATCTGGTTTTGAGCAAACCCATCTCCATTCTGCTGCGAATATGCAGGCGGGTTCGACACCCCCCCTCTCAAAAATTGATTGTTCTGTGCAAATCCTTGACTTCCACACATATGTGCAACATGCCCTGTCATTTCACATGTCCAACATACAGGAGATCTCCTAATCTGTCCACCCTGCATGCCTTGGTTATCATTCTGCATGTTCTGGAACCCACTCTGATTATTCTAGAAGTTTCCCTGATTATTCTGGAAGCTTCATTGATTATTTTGGAAGCCTCTTCTTCGAAAACCTCCTGTTCCCCGATGTACAAATCCATTATTACCTTGGTCAAACTGTCTTTGATTATTCCCTTGTGGCATGTTTGCTGATTGCTGTGAACCGGAGCCGTCTCCATTAGTCAGCATTGCCCCTTCAATTACGTATTTGGACAGTTTTTTCTGCTTTAACTTTGCCTCTTCGCCTTTCCTAGCATCATCTTTCTTTCGATTCTTTTCTTGTAAAAGCCTGCAATAATGCGCGATGGTCAGCTGAAACTCCAACCATGGCTTTGCTTCCATGCCCACTGAAATCTTGAACTGCTTTTGTACCGAGCCTGCCAGCCCTTGGTATAATATATGATAGAACACAGGTATGGACTTCCCCCAAGTCTCGCGTGTCTCCAAAGCCCACTGCTCTCGGAAATTCTGAACGTAAACAAGAGGATCATCCCTTTTTGCATCTTTTTTGTCATTATAGCTCCCATATCTGATGTGGCCAGATATAGCACTCTAAGCGCTTTCCAAACTGCCGCTCTGCAATTGTTGAACACTGCTCCATCATGAGCAGTGTTAACCGTGGTAACACTAGAATATCCTGCTCTGGACCAGACATCATCAGCTCTTTCCTCAAGAATAGCAATCAGGAGACACTTTTATTTATTTATTTATTTTTAATTGTTTTTATTGGCATTTCATAAACAAAAAGAAACCAAACAGTAACAACTAAATTAACAATACTAAGGAGCATCTTAGAGAAATTACTTGTAGGAAGCATCATATTATTAGGTTCTGAGTTACTCTGATTCGGCCTGGGTATACAAGTCTTGGTGGGCCAGTTCATCATTGGCCCCTTCTCTCCTTCACACGCAGAGGTGTTTGTTGGGATTCCACATCACGGTGTCCTTGTGTCAGCCACGTAATTGCCTGGTTTGTGACTGCGACGTGATAAGCCCATGGGCATATGCCTGGCGTTTGACTCTGTGCCATAGTGCATGAGGGAGACTCAAGTGCTCAGATATGTTCCTTCTCCTGTGTCGGGGTCCCTCTTCGCTCCTGATTTAGTAAATAGTGAATGTATCGGTCCCATATGTTGGAGAGGCAGAGCAGTAGGATGTCAGGCCTCTATACCCCGTCTCCATGTCATTACACCTTGTTACATCTACCTGCTAGTCCGTAATCTTGGGGGGCCCTGGGCCCTTCCAGGGCATCACCACTCTTCTCCTTGCCAGCAGTAGGAGTAGCCCAGCTAGCCGTCTTCTACCCTTGGGAACGGTTCTTGTATACCCCAGGAGAGCCATCATGGGATTCAGCTCTAACTGTTCCCCTAGAATTTCCCCCACTACTTTATAGATCGCCTTCCAGTAGGCTTTCACTGTGGTGCAACCCCATGCCATATGCAAAAAGTCGGCCCCCGGCTCATAACATCTGAAACAGTTGCTGGTTGACTCCGGAAAGTACTCATTAAGCTGGGCGGGAGTGAAGTAAAATTGGTGCAAATATTTCCAGTGTATGAGCTTGTAGTTGGCGCTTATCGCAATCTTGCGGGTGCCCACAGGGCAGTATTTCCATTCCCCCTCAGGGATTCAATGCCGCAGTGAGCATTCCCACCTTTCCTTAGATGGTTATCTGTGGTTTGGATTCCTGACACATCGCATACATGCTCGAGATCACCCTCCCGTTGGATCCCCCCAGTATCACTATCTAATATTGGGACTACCGCAGGTTGATCTGGGAAGTTCGGGAGTGCTGACTGTAAGGCCACTTTTAGTCTATTATATAAGAACACATCTAGACGGCCGAGGTTCCCCTTTGCTTTTAGCTCCTCAAGCGTGAGAAATCTCCCTTCAGGAAATACATTGCAGAGCTTGTGTACGTCCAATCTCCACATAAGACTGACAAAGCTGCGTTCTGAGGGAAGTGGAATATTAGTGGTAAACATAACCAGTAGTTCCGGTGAGTAGAGTACTTTCAACCTAGACCTGCGCTCAATCCGCGCCCAAGCCGCACACGTGAGTTCCACCATATTCCTGGGCCAGTGTCTCATGCTGGGAGTGGTAAGGATACTGGATTGCAACAGGAAGGGGGCCGCCAAAGCCCTTTCAATCTCCATGTGTCTCCTCTCTGCTTGACCACCAAACCAGTAAAGGGCAAACCCGGCCTGTGCTACTGTGTAGTAGGTTTCCAGGTCCGGCACCGCCAGCCCACCCCTGTGGATTGGTGCTGTCAATTTGTCCCTCGAGACCCTTGGGTGCTTACCCACCCAGATGAAGTGAGTGACTCTGGCTTTCACCTCCCGAAAATAGTCAGAGGAGATAGCTATGGGCACATTAAGAAACACATATAGAAATCGTGGGAGTAGTATCATTTTGATGAGAGATCCTGCCGTATAGATTGAGCGGCATGTTCTTCCACCTGGCGGTCGCCTCCCTTTCCTTATCATGAACCGATTGATAGTTATTTTCAAAGATTGTGTGTGTGTCCCTTGCAATCATGTCTCGTAAGTACCGTGTTTGTGCGTTGTACCACTGGAACCCCCATTTATCGATATACTGTTGTACACTATCTGTCAACGGGAAGAGAACTGATTTCGTCGCGTTGATCGTCAGATCCGAGAAGAGCCCAAAGCGAACCACATCTTCCATGATGAGGTCCAGGTTCTGCTGCGGATCTTTGATGAACAGCACCATGTCATCCGCGTACAGCGAGATGACCACCCTGTGTCGGAAGAGCTGGATGCCTCTGTGGATGTGAGCCTCCCTAACCCTCTCCGCCAAGGGCTCGATCGCCAGGGCGAACAGGAGTGGCAAGAGGGGGCATCCCTGCCTCGTACCCCTTCCCAAAGATATTCCTGAGGTGAGTCGACCATTCACCCTCATTTTGGCTGTGGGTGATTCTTATAACAGTGCTACCATAGCAATATATTGCCTCCCCAGCCCCATTCTATGCAGCACAGCGAATAAAAAGAGCCACTCCACCAAGTCGAATGCTTTTCTAACGTCCAATAGCGCTGCCACTACCTCTCTATCCATAGCCGAGATCAGCACAAGCAGCCGCCTTATCCTGAAGGACATGGATCCGCCCGGGAAGAAGTCTGCCTGATCAGCTTTAACCATTTTAGTCATTAGGGGTGCCAACCTGGAGGCTCGTATTGTGGCTAGTATCTTTTTGTCCAGATTTATGAGGGATATCAGCCTCTAGGATGCACAGTCATTAAGCGTCTTGCCCTGTTTAGGTAGAACCGTTATGAGAGCCTCTCGCAGAAATTCTAGGAATTTCCTCTCTTGGATATTGTACTCGTACATTTGCAGGAGATATGGTCCTATCTTGGATACATAGTATTTATAAAATTCGGCCCCAAACACGTCAGGTCCAGGGGCTTTCCCGGATAGCAAGGTTGATGGCTGTCAATACCTCCTCCAGAGTTATCTGAGCACCACTATAGGGCGGTTTGTGTTGCGCTCACCTGATATCCCTGGGGGCGTCTGGAAGGCTCTGAGATCTGGAACCCTGGATGCGTAGTTGCCCAGTGCTGAATAATGAATCTGCAATTACAGAAGGGAGGATTTGTGATAACTGCCTCTAATGGGTTAATCTCCCACCTCCCTCTGACTGATTCCCTTTCCACAGTTATTTTTCTCACCTTCGTTATTTGTAGGGTGAGCCATCCGTCCTGCGTTTCTTGTGCAGGGGCACTTGACGTTTGTTGGCGAGCTGCCCGGGTTGCTTCACTTCCTTGGGCCCAGGCCTGCTGTGACCCCGAATCTGCTGCTAGGCAGGTAGGTTTGTTAATTGTAAGTCTTTGGTCTGATTATAGTGGGAATTTGTTAATGTCTTTATCTCCTTCTTTTCAGGTGCAAAGGTCTTGATGCTGGCATACCGGATGGAGAGGCACGTTTCTAAGTAAGAGAATGCGCGCAGCGGCTTTATTGTCTTTTAAAGCCAAACTGTGTTTTCTTCTTCTTCTCCTCACAGGCCGCTGTGGTGCTGCGAGTGGATGAGAGCGCGATGAAAAACAGGCCCCCAGAATCTGTTACGGTAAGTACAGCGCTGTGCGGTTGTTTAATATTGAAAGCGTACCTGAATTTGTCTCTTTTCCTTTGCAGATGTTGCTGTAGTGCTCCGGATGGAAGCGTGGCGTAGCGCGATGGATTTCAGGTAAGACTGATGGAATTCGATGTTTTGGAAGCGCGTCTTCTAATATTGTTTTTCCCTTTGTCGTTATTGCAGGTCGCAATGTTCGAACAGCAAATGTGTTAGCGGTTCGTCGGAAGACCTTAATCTAGTACTCACAGGTGAGTGATGTTTCTTCTTCTCTCGGTTTCCACAGATTGCAGCCCAGTTGAGATGCCGAGTGCTGGATGGCGTTTTCTCAGGTAAGACAGAATAATCTTGTTCTTGCAGGATTACAGGAAGATGCTGAAGACCAGGAGCTGGACACTGAGCGTCACGCTGCTGGTTGCAGATTAACACGAAGCGTGTTCTGCAGTCAGGGTGTGGTTTATATAGCCCAGGTAAAGTAGCAGCAGGGAAAGTAGTTCCAGGCCTGCCACACCCAAAACACTAGACCGCATGGCTTGGTTCTTACAACTACACTGTGTGGGTGCTTCCATGCTGGATTTAAAGGCCCATGTACATAAATGGGACCTAGTTTGAACAGCCCTTCCTTCCAACATATGAGCCTGGTGCCAAAGACGCCAGGACTGGCTCCAGGAGCTCTTTTGCAGTGGTTTTAAGGCCCTCAGGGCTCTGGTGGGAGCCTGCTTGTGGCACAACGTGTGCCCCCTCACAGTGGTCATGACAGTTTGGTCCTAGTAGCTGTCCATTTCTGCCTGGGTGGCTTTGGAGTGGGACGAGTACAAGTCTGGATAGAAACAGCCAAACTCCTGAGTGATCCCATCATCATATCTTTCAATTCCTTGTCTATCACCGATGTGACCCGTCCTTTGTGGGCCTCCCATCTCCCGGTTCTTACCAGTAACCTCCCAGGTTTTTGCCCCTTGCCATATTGTCTCACGGCTACCCCCCATCCCAGCAGTTCCGCTTCCCAGCAGTTCCGATTCCAGTAGTTGCTTGGTTTTAGCCTGTTGTTCGGGTGTCCCTTGGTCCCCTGCTGCCTGCAACACACCAAGGTTGGACTCCACCGAGTCCAATTCATGTCTGATCTGCCTGAGCATTCCAACCTCTTTGGCAATGCATTCCCGCCTGATTACACACTGAAACCATTCCTACAGATTCCTTGCCGAATCTATCGAGCCCGCGTTGATCTCAAAAAAAGTATCTATAGCTTCCCCTATTCCGTCACGGAACAGTGTGTCCGTCAGCGCCCCTCCTTTGAACCGCCATTGTTTCCTTTCTTTCCCCCTCCCCACTAATTCCACATCTCATAGAACCGGAGCATTGTCTGAGAGGATGCGAGTCAGAATGGTGGTTTCTTAGATTGTCCCCATTAGTGCCTGGGATACCAAGAAGAAATCCAGTCGTGACGCTGTGCCGTGAACTGAGGAGTGAAAGGTATACTGTTGTGTTGCTCTGTTCTTGAGCCTCCACACATCCTCCAAGTCCCATATCTGTGCCATTCCCCTTAACTCATTTCTGACTTTTCGTTGGGGGGGCGGACCATGTTAAAAATCACCCACCCAGATTACATCTCCCATTGGGGTGTCACCCAGCTGCTTATTAATCCACTCTAGGGTTGCCACATTGTCTTGATTAGGCCCATAGTAGTTAACCATACTCAACCCTTCCCTCATCATCATCATCCCTCACCGCAGAGATTAGGTTAAACCCTACCGTGTTGTGAATGAAGATACATACCCCTTTTGCGTAGGAAAAGAGGAAAAGAATCTGTGGCTCCTCATGATCTGCCAAAACTCGCCTTATTAGCTGTTGTGAGGTGCATCTCTTGTAGAAACGCAACCCCTGTTTGATGATGCTGCAAGTAGAGAAGGACCCTACGGCACTTTGATGGGCAGTTCAACCCCTGCACATTCCATGTTAGGTATCTAATCCTCCCCGACATATGCCCATTTGCCATTCATCCCCTTCCAAGTTATTTCCCCCAATTGTGAGTTTTGGCCCATATCGGAGATTGTAGTCTCCCTTTCTAAATACATCCTCGACTCGTAAATGCTTCGATGCTCCCTTTAAACTTTTACCCATCTCGATACCAACCCCCTCCCCCACCGACATCCCCAGCCTGTCAGTTGTGATCAACCCCTCCCCCTGCCTGGACTGGCTCCCCCAACATGCCAGCTTGTGGTTGATGAACCTGCTTCCACTTTGGGTGCAGCTAGCGGCTGGACCACCTCTCCTCACTGCTAGCGATAGGGTCTGTCACTGTCCCCTTCTGGGCTCCCTCTGTGCTCATGCCCTGGACCCCGCCGGAGAGTGGTAGCCGGGACCAGATCATAGACCGGCAATGAGGCAGAGATTCGATTGCTCCAGACCGTCACCCGGACAGTAGGAAAGGGTGTGGCTACTTGAGGGGCGCAATAAAGGCATCAATGGACTAGTTCCTGCTTGCGAGCAGTCAGCAGCATTGAACGCTTTCTCACAAAGTGTACTCCACCTATGGACTCCATGGGATCCCCGGGACACAGCAGGACCAAGAGGAGACGGCTCAGATCGATCCACTCCAAAGCCAGTCACCCTCCTGACTATCCACAGGAGCTGGGCCGTAGCAAGGTAAGCGCCTGCACAATCCCACGGGGGGCTGACAAGTAGCACAGTGTAGGCAGCCCTGTCGGACCAGCAGGCAGTCTTGGCCCCTGGGAGCAAACAGCAGGGGCTGCCCTGGAACGCGGGCGGCCTACCCAGAGCGGACAGGCTCCTGCTCATCAGGGGAGGCGCTGCACCCGCAAACTCACATGGGCAGGCGCATATACCTCGCCTCAATGACTTTCCGGAGCAGTGTCCGCTCCACTACAAGCGATTGTCATGATCTCTGCTTCCAAAAGGTCAGGACTTACCCAACTCCCTTGGAAGCAGACCCATAACCCAGGTTCCGAGTGCCAACCAGTCCCAATTGGGACCTTTTGGACCCTGTCCTGGCGCCAGTGGCACCAGGCTCATAAATATGCCCAGTCACAGCGCTGGAAGCGCCGGGCTCATAATGCTTGGGTGGACTTACCTGCAGCAGACCATGCTGCTTACTTACCTGCCAGTTGAGCCTCTAATCCTCTTCTGTTTGGGACTACTTTTCCTGTTGGGTGGGGCAGGAGCCACTCCCTAGGTTCAGAACACTGGAACTCTTCTGGAAAGCAGGAACTCTTTTCTTATCTAGGCGAGGCTGTGGAAGGAGACACCTAAGCACCACAGGAGGCTATTTAAACCACACCCGATGGATGAATCTTGCTTTGCGTTATTCTGCATCCTCTGCAGCAGAACGCTCATCGTGTCTTCTGCATCTGATCCTGGGCCTAAGGGAAAAAGGCTTACCATCCTGAATCCAGTCTTCAGCAACACCTATAAAGACAAGAAAGAACAGGTTAGCATTACGGTCTTCAGTGACAGCGCTTCTCTTACCTGGTCCATCGGCTGTCACCAACGCCTCGCGCTGCATTCCGGCATCTGAAAGACAAAGGCTTACCAACTCTTCGCGTGCTCCGGAGGTCTTCGCACTGCATTCCGCCATCTGAAAGACAAAAGCTTACCAACTCTTCGCACGCTCTGGAGGCCTTGGGCGCTGCATCCCGCATCTGAAAGACAAAAGAAGGTGCGTTCAAAGACATTGGGTAACTTTATTACTCACGTGCCATTACTCCTTCCCACGCCGAACCCAGTGGGTATTCCGGCACCCTTCAGCAGCTCCGAACTTGTACCTGCAAGATAAAAGGACAGTTAGTGCGCATCGTGAAGCAGGCAACAAGCGCTTACTTACGTGCTTCCAGGCGCTTCTATTCCTCACACGGGTTCCATCCTCAACTCACTTCAGCCCGTCATCCGCCATCGCCGGAACCCTGCAAAACAAGAGACATCATTACAAAAGACTTTTAAAGACATTTGAAATACTCAGAACTTAACGTTCGTGCAGTAAACGACGGACAGCAGTCCTCTGAGGTCAAGAGGCCTGCACCCTTATCCAGTGAAGAAACTGGTTACGGCACCCTGCCCCGAGGCAGATGGAGAGCTCAGCGTTCACTTACCTAAGGTGAGAGCGTTAACCTTTGGGGTTCTACAGGAGAAGAGAAGGGGAAGAAGAGAGAGACACCCAATAACCCCAGTTCATTAATCCCATATTTTCTATCTGCAGACATCTTACTCTTCGAGTCAGACATACAGTGCACAGAGGTCCAGCCCAAAGAGCCAACCGTGTGTTACACATCACCTTTGAAGATACGGTATTCGCCCAGTCAAGACCGGCGCCTCTGCGGGAATCAGGTGAGCGTTACAGCGATCAAGTATTTGAAGGATAGGGGCAAGCAGACAGGCTCCAACACTGAGGGTAAGGAAACACGGAGGGGGCACCCCATGGACATGATACATATATGACACAGAGTGTCCACACTGTGGATAGCTTGGGGGCAACTCCTGCAGTGCGGGTTGGAGTACCACGACCCTCAGACAAAGTCAGATAAGACCATTTACTCGAATCCGCAAGCTTGAACAGAAATCCACTCTGAGGCACCCGGAACCTGAGCACCAGGGGGGGGGGGCGAAACACGCGGCTCAAGACCTTATGACAACCACGAGGCAGCGTGACCTCCCCCTAACTACAGATCTCTGAGAAGCCCCATAGTCACCATAAACACCCCAACAAAGCGGGAGACTACATGTGGAGGGTCCACAGCTCACCCCCTTTGCTGAGCCAAAGGTGGGACACGTACCCTAGAGAGCCACGTAATTACCCAGGTCCACATCACGGCAGCTTGGTCACGGGGGCACCCCGGAGGAAGCAACATAAACCTGAGAGAGGACAACAGGGCGGCATGGTGGGGCGGGCGGCCCTGCATCCGGGAGCGCCAGGTACACTCTGTCAGTGCCCATCAGACACGGTGCACAAACCACAAGAGGGATTGGTCTAGGAGAAGACTCTCTGGTGAATAAAAGTGACGCGGAAGCTGGCCAAAGCGAATAAGGGCGGCAAATAGCAGACAAAACTCCAGTTTGAAACTGCGACACAGTCCCGCCGATCGAGACAATGACCTCCTCGGAGGGGAACTCAGCGTCACCCTCTCATGACACTGCTACGGCACTCAACGACATAAAAGTAATGTTCAGCAAATTGCAGAATGGGATACAGTCCCTAGACGGGAAAATGGACATGCTGACATGCAAGGTGGACCACATGCAGGTCTGCCTGGACAAGCATGGGGAGAGGTTAGACTAAGCAGAAGGCAGGATCTCAGTAGTTGAAGATGAAGCTACCACGACATCTAGAGATGTACAGCAAATGAAGAGAACTCTAAAGGAATTATCAGATACGCCAGAGGACCTAGAATCAAGGTCCAGCTGAAACACACTTGCGAATAGTTGGTGTATCCGAAGCAGCAGAACAACGCAATATGGAAACAATGGTGGAGGAGATTTTAGGGGAGGCGCTCGGACGAGGGGACTTCTCGGACATCTTTGTGGTGGAGAGCGCACATAGGATCCCCAGTAGCAGGAAGCCAGTCCCAGGGGCACCGCCGCGACCTATTATCACACGTAGGCCCAATTATAGGGACAGGGACTCAGCACTGCAGAAAGCAAGGGAGACAAGTCCTTTGGCATACAAAGGAGACACAATAAAAATGTTCCTTGACTTTTCCGATAAGTTCCAAGCATCAAGGCACACGTACACAGATTTGAAGAAACGGCTGCACGACCGAGGCATTCACTATGCCATGATGTTCCCGGCCAAGCTCTGAGTGGAACAAGACAGGCGCACTCTATTCTTCACCACACCAACGGAAGCTGACAATTTCTTGAACGACTGCCACGGAACCCGAGACCCAGGGTGAACGACGACTAGGATTAAGGCGGAACATCCGCATCTACGTCAATCCAGAGCAATCAGGAGACCCTTAATGTCCCCCATAACTAATGTATTTCCTCCTGTCATTTTCTCTAGCTCATGTATCCATGTCCCAGATCGAAAAGTTAAACTCGGGAGTTTGCACCTTAAATTATCCTTATCCATTTGCGGCCACAGTATATACTGTGCTCTCGTTCCTCCCTTCTCCAACAAAGGAAACTGCGAAATCCCAAACTCACATTTGTCACTCATCGTTTGCCTATCCATAGCCGGAACAATAGTTCCACACCGCCTTCTACCTGGTAGTGACCTTAGCCTGCTCACATATGGTGGCGAGTCCCCCCCTCTGATCCATGGGATATAGGGAGGTCTAAATCCGACCATCTTACTTCCTTGTTCATTGACAAACACCCTTCAGGTCCACATATATTGCCTTCTTCCCCATAAACGGGTTCTCTATCTTCATCTGACATCTCTTGTCCCCAACTTAGGTAACCTCTCTTTTCGTCCTCTTTGTTCAGAGTCAGCCTAACTAAAAACAGCTCCTTTGGTTCAAAACTGCATGAGGCTCCTTCCTTATCGTACAGCTGCGTACTCTCAAGTTGATCATGTTTACTTTTCCCCTGCAAAGTTTTCTGGGACTGTCATGATAAACTTTATCAATTGCCTCTTCAATGCTTCTAGAATCAAACTCATCATCCAGATTTGCTCTGGACGGACCAGTTATCGGCTCATGTGTCGGGAAGAACTATTCCATGACACTGCTGGATTAGGATCCATTACCTCCTTTTCCATCTGACCAAGATCGCATGCTCTCTGCCTTCTCTTTCGTTCTATTTCATTGTCAAATTCCTTTCGCTTCCTTGCTTCTTCCCGTACCCTATCCTCTTCTTTCTTTTTCATATCCCTTCTCTCATTTGCCCTTTGATTTCTTCATCTCTTCGTCTTTGCATTCTTTTATCCCTTAATTTCTGTTCTTCTTCTTTTTCCCTTCTTTTCTTTCTTGCTCTTCGATCGCCTTCTGTCTGTTAGCTTATTTTCTCTGCTCTTTCCTGCCTCTTGGTACAACTCTTCTCGTCTGTCTATCCGGTCTTTTTGTTCCATCATCTTTCAATCTTTCCTTATCCTTTTTGTCCTGATCATCTTGATCTTCGCTTTGCCTTCCGCCCTCAATGTTCTTACCATGACCAAAATCTGACCACCCATCCATTCTTGCTGCATAAGCGCTAACTCATTAGTTTTATCTTTCTTTCCTTTCCATCTCTTTATTTCTTGTCCTATATCTATAGATGTACTTGGCCGGTCAATGTTCTCCTTGTAGCATCACTCCTTGTCCCTCGGGACCTTAGAGATCACATCTCTCTGTGTTTTTCCAGAGGTCCCTCGTCGCTGCTTTGTGCAGGATACTTACACGCCGGGTTGCTATATCCTGTTGCTGCCTTGAGCTCCCTTAATGGGTACAGCCCTTCATCTTTCTTGTTATCGCTGTCTATTTCAGGAGTGGTGGGTGGAGCAGAGGGCTCTTCACCCCCCTCTGTGCATACATTAAGTATCCAATCTACAGGAGGCGGATCTTCACTCTCCTCCTGGTATATATTACAGAGCTCTAAGCTCGCTAGTCATTTGCATGCTGCATATATGGGGAAAAAGTTAGACAAATATGTCATCATGTGCTGCAGGACTTCCTCCGATAGAGACCCCCCTTGTGGCCACGGCATGAACATTTTGTCAGAGGTTCCATTAACCTATTCCCCACTATACTGTCAAAGCTTGGGTGTGTGTTTTGGCAATTGCTTGCAAAGATGTATAAGCGGAGTAATATCCTCCATTTTGAGACATCACTCTTGCTCAAAAACGTTTTATAATTTCGTTTTTTACTTTAATCTGCAAAAAATATCAACTTAAGTTAATTAAATATATGCTTAGTCCTTAACAACTCTCGCATTTATATTTTTTTCAACAACTTTGTTTTACAGTTTCATCAATTTTAATACAATCACATAAAACAGACAAGCACACTCGGCCGGCCACGTATACTCTCGTCTTTTCTCATAAAACTATTTCTGCCCCTTAAAATACTCCATAGGGAGTGTGAACAGCCCTCCTTAAATTCGTCTTTAAATCGGACCCGGCGCCTAGGTCATCCGCTATGGGATTTTAGGTGCTTTCCTTCTGTTACGTTCTTTAAAACACAGCCAGTAGGCATACTCTCTATCGTGGCTCCTCCTCATGATATTCCTTAAATTGCTTGGCCTCCTCTCAAGTCAATTTTTTACTCAATATTTAACACTACCTGCCTCTGTTACTCGTTTTCCCTTTTATCACTTCCTTCACCCACTGTCCATTCACTCTTTTGCAATCTTGCTCAGTTTTCTACTCACCATTCAAATCTTTCAACTTCCGAATCTCGGGATTGCACGCCTCCTCAGTGGCCTCTTCAACTTTTCATCGTTCAGCTTCCTGTAGACGCCGTGAGGGGTTTCTGCAAGAAAACAAGGGGACCCGTCTAACCTGGCTTGCAAGACTTTGCGTTATTCTAAAACCCACTATCTACAGGGAGCCTCACGTCCTTTCAGCTGAATGGCAGAGGTCATGTGATATTTCCGGGCCCTCAAAAGCTTACTTATCTCGATGGATTTATCTAACCATCAAATCTCTGCTACCACGTCAACTGAACCTTCCAGCCCTTTAAGATGAGATAGCAAAACCCTTGAGATAGATTGGGATGCAGAATTTTATTAAAACATCAATAATTGAAACAACTCTGGTAGTTGGCAAAAGGAGAACTGTTTTAATATCAATTATCTAAAACTGAGAGTACAACGGACATCAGCAGACGTCTCATTACAATCTCAAAGCATTTCATTAATAGTAAATATTGGTCATTAATGACGTTAACCTGCGTATCACTAATGTCATCCTACGTGGCAAACTTTTATAACCTATGAGTGAATGTGATAGGGTCTAAATGGAGCATCAAGGTATATGATCCATATTCGCTTGGACAGTCGAATAAAGTGATAGGCTTCTAAACATCAGGTGGGGCAACTAAGCCCTTCCCTACAATATGACACTATGAACATCACTAAATATACAACGTCCAATAGGCTACACAACTATAGGACCCTTGATCATGCGGTCCTCTATCATTGGTTATTTTCCAACCTCCGTCAGTACCCTCCCAACCTACGTCTAGCAGCACGCAGGAGGAGCGTCCAGGTGCAGATACGCTAGTCTTAACCATAGCGTCCCATCAATTAGCATGACTATCCATCATCACCTCAGTGGTCTGCCATCAATTAGGGCTTTGAACTCGCTCTTGGAAATGTTCCTTGCTACTGAAGATTTCAGGTGAGTGAAGGCACACTGTGTCCTCGTGCGTGGGTGTGGCCATCATGTTCGTCCGACTTCTCCTCCCCACATGACTGAAGACCATAAAATTGAGCTTTCAGTGTATTAAAATGCTATTTTCCAATAGACCTCTGACGTCTTATTGTTCTCGTCCATGCCTTCTAAACAGAAGTTTCGTTCTTTCACAGGATTTGTATCCAATGTCGGCTCACCCCAGTCTGATAAGACCTGGGCTTCTTGTCTAATCCAACCTTGCCTGAGTTTTCTCCTGTAATTCACTTGTTTTTCTGACTTTGACAAAATGAAAAAAGCAGCCTTCCTCCTTTTGCGCAGCACTGCTATCGTATGTAGTGGGAACATCCATCTTTTATTGACTCCAATATTTAAAATATATACACACACACACATACAGCATGCCGCACTCTATTATAAAGCTAGCCTCAATAATATTTCATCCACTCGCGTTTCCTTGCATATTTACATGTGTGAAATAACTTGATATCTTCATTATTTTTGTAGCATATGTCTTCATCTTGATCCCAAGAGGTCATTAATCTCAATACTTTCTTGATGCCTTATAGAATTGTCTGCATCCTCTGGTCTCTGCATCTTTTCTCTATATACGTCAGCTTTGCATTTGTATGACGTCATTATTTCTCTGTTTCTTCAATTTGTCCTGCTTTCTTTCAGACTATCATCTGTACTTCCAATGGTTTCGCACGTGTGTCATATTGGGTTTTCCAGCAGATAGGCAATATGGGCGAAGTGATTGAGGTGGGGCTACTTAGCTCCTTCTCTACAGAAGTATGGCACAGGGATTTCGTGACTTGGTCCAAAGTCGAAACCAAAGCATAGCTTAGCGGTATACAGACACTTGAAGGGGACCCTGCCACTAACTTTGAGGCCTGGAGAATGCTCATTATAGCAATGTTTAACCAATCAGACGATAAGCCTCCTTGAAAATTAACTAATTCTTAAATACGGCTCTGTCAAAGAAACAGATAAACATCTAGGCTCAGCCCCTCTCCACCCCCTCCCCACATCAGTCTGTGATCACTCATGCTGCACAAGAACACTTCCTCCGGCCGACACTGACCTGAACCACCACCTAGCTTAACATGAAAACATGCAAGCATTTGTTATTGGTTTAATGTTTGTTTAACCACTGTTTATACCGTTGTTGCTTGCCTACACGTATGGGCATTGTTCCAGTGTAATACTAATATATATGCCCATCAGATTGTCAATTTTGAAAAATCTGCAATAGAAACGATTCAAAATAAAACTAAAAAAAAAAGAAAAACAACAGATCAGCTTACAGATTGGATTATGATTAAGGCTGCCCCACTGAAAGTGATGGCACTATTGGGGGTAGGCTCGGACAGCTGTTGACGCTCGTCGGTACTATTACACGGATGTGGTGTAAGGCTACTTTGGCCTATGGACAAACATTTCTCCTTTTTGGCCGAAATTCCCCTTACTTGTATTATGTTGAGATATGTACTTCAATAGAAAGGGGAGTGCGCTATTGGGTAGTTGGGTCACTGTGGCATAATTGGGGATATTTATAGAGGACAAAGCCATCACCTTTGGGGAATTTTGGTCAACACATCCGACTGTTCGACTTAATTTTGGAGAATTTGCAACTTCAACGACATGATTAGAAGACTTGGGTGGGGGGCGGAGGGGGAGTTGCGGACAGACCGCGTACACATGGAGTGAACAAGATGCTGGTGAGGCTAGCGGACGGTGGTAGGAATCTCTTTGAATTTTATGCAGCAGACCGGGCAGAAGTGGACGTTAAGGCAGTGAGCATGAGAATGAAATGGGAAAGGGACTTAGGGGAGCAATTCTCAGATGGTGAACAGAAGAAGGCTCTCCTGCTTGCGAAAGAGGCCTCCAGGAATGCATGTTTTCAGTGCATACAGTATGAAACTGTGAGAAGGGCTAATGTTACACTGTTAAGAGTGCACAAAATGGTACCCAGCGAAGATCCGCCCTGTTGGAGGTGCCATGGGGTGATGGGAACGTTTCTACACATGTGACCGAGTGACGAGGTTCTGGAAAGGGGTACATGGAGGAGCTGTCTGACTTGCTCGATGTTCATATTAATTTCTCGGTGCAGCATTGCATGTTCGGTTTGGGACATTCTCAGAAAGGGAAGTGAGGTAGGGCGATATTTAGTGTGTCATCACTGGGGCTTATATGGGTGGTCAACATGGCCTGGAAGGCAAGCACGGGACCAAGTATGGGCAATTGGCACAGGGAGAAAACTGAAATCGAATTGGCTTTGCGTTTAAGCACCTAGGGGGACGAACGGACGAGGCACAGGGAATATTAGATGTACTTAGTTGGGTTTGGGAGAGGAAGGTCCAGATAGATGGACAGGTGGGGTGGATACCAAGATTTCATATTTGATTTACTGCACTGATGGTATAATAATGTGTCTTGTACAATGTAAAAGTAGCAAATCTTGGTCCCGTTGGTTGGTGTATGATGAAAATGACAAAGTTTATGATCTGAGATCATTCTTATGCTCCCCAAATGGTCTTTGATTTTATGCAAAGCAGCCTGGAAACACACTGGTACTATTTGTCCCCCTTCCATTTTCTCATAGCGGCATTTCTAAAGAGTACAATAGGAGTGTACCAGATGTCCTTCTTGGTGTGATAATCTATGTGAGTGGTCAGAAATGGGAGAGTGACACAAAGGTATCATTTTCTCAAAGGTTGCCATTTTTATTAAATAAAAAAGGGACAAGATAAACACCTATCTTTACCTAACCTAACAAGGATAACCCTTCCTAGTAAACTAAGACTAAAGAATAATGACCTAGTGTCCAAAGATTCTCTGACCCTCACGGAATACACACAACAAAATTATACAAGAAAAATATGACTAACCTTAGTTCAACAAAACAAATGTTCAATTCAAACTTAAAGTTCTTGAAAGCACTCCTTGTGACCTGGGTTTGACTCCCTTCCCGTGGGTCAATTCAGGAATACTTTGAGCACAGTTTCTTTTTAACAAAGTTCTGTTTAAGGTAACACAAAATGTCTCTTCCAGCCACTGTGTCCTTTACCTGGGACACAGTAAATGTCTTTTCCACAAGTGTTTGTTCAACATTCAAACCAACTGATGGTTTCCAAAATATCCTTCTTGGAAAGGTAAATGTATTTCTTCCATAAAACCAGATCAAAACCAAAGCAATTGTTCTTTTCAAAATGTTCAACGAGTATTTGCTGATTACACCTTCTTAAAATGATCAGTTTTGTCAGGATAGTAATATTAAAATGAACATTAAAATGAACTACTTTTGTCAGGATAGCTCAGTCCTTAAAACAAATAATAAACTGTTCTTTGCTTTCAACAAAGGTCTTTCCACCATATCTTTTTACCACAGATATATGTCATCAAACCATCTTGTTTCCTGGTACACTCGATTGACAGGACTACCTACTATAATCCCTTTCCTGGTGTACTCGCCTACCAGGAAGAAAACTCCTACAACTTTCAACTTTGATGGCAATAATGGCAATATTGATTCCAAGATTCTCCACACCAATCTCTCTTGGGAGGAGGGCTGCACAATAACTGCCTTTTCTTAGGATTTCTTGACTATTGGTAATATGTGTTTCAGTAACTTAATATAGAAGAGTCATTTTCAAAGTATCTCTTAAAAGCTTCTTGACAACCTTTTGACTGTTGGCAGTTTGGGGTACCAGTTTCCCCCAGTTGATATCCCAAAAAGGGAGAGTTGCGCACTTGTCGCCTCTGTATGGCTTCACAGTCTCTTGGTTCTTGGCAATGTGGGATATAAGCTTTCCCCAGTGCGTGTCTCTTAAAAGGGGATTTATGCCTTTGTTGGTTTATTGTAGTTTTGTAGTGGGCCTCATTTTGGGATTTAAATGATCCGCTCAGGTGCCTTGGTCTATAGCAACTAGACTGCGCCTTTTGACAAACAGCACTTTGAATCCCCATTGCCTCTGGACCCTTCTTCCTTGTCCCAGTACCATAAGCATTATGGTTAATGACGTCCATATAAAATGTTGTGATATTCGTTTGTTCAGTTTTACCTTTAGTTAATTTAGACTGTTTTAGGTACTGAAAATGATTAGATACAAAGATATAGGAGATGTTCTGTCAAGAGTTTGTGATTCCTTGTTGGAGTGAGGATGTCTAATTAAGGTGGGATCAGAATAATTCAAGGGTTTAACTTTCAGTTCTTGAACTCCTGAGGCACCAATATTATTCTGTCTAGACTATTTCCCATGACAGGTTCTTTGAAAAGTTATATGGGAGGGACTTGAACATTTATAACATGCCATTAGATATTTAGAAATGATTTAACAGTCATCCTTAGAGGAAGATGATGAATACTGCCGCTCTCCTAGTGGAGTCACCACTCGATAGCCGTCTCCTCCCATTTGATCCTCCCCCCTGATACCACCCGAAGGTTAGGATCAGGTAGCAGCTGCCTTCCCCTGGCCACATGGGAGGAGACTTTAGGCTGGGGTTTGGTGACTCCGCAGGATTTATCACATTCACCAGATAGTTTATTTGGCTATACTAGGTTTTGATGTGTTCAGTAAGACAAGTATAATGAACTGCCTATGAATAATCCATACTGGAAGTAATCATTGAACTGTAATATTTTGAAACGAGCCAGTTTACAATATTAGTACAAATAGTTATATATATATAGTTAATATAATATTAGTACAATATTTCAATATTCTGGTTTTAAATAGCGGCTGTTCTACAAAAATAGCTACCCCCAAGATTTATTTTTCCTGGTTGTTTTCAGCGGTCAGCAATAGCTGAATTCACATCTGTCAGCAACATAGAAGGAGGCAGACACAGAGTGAGACAGAGAGAGCGAGGATGCTAGATTAGCATATGATATGGCGGGTACAGCTAGTGCAGGTTATTAATCTTACGAAAACACTGTACATTAAACAAACAAGGACTACTTGTGCAATTAGAAAACTGCTCATCTGCACATAAGTTGTGCTAATAGGTCTAACAAATTGCAAAAATACCAATAAAACTTTAAAGGAGGGGGTGCCCGCATATTTAAGTCGATCAAGACATTCGCATTGCACCAAACATCAGTGTATTCAATCATTTCTTTCGGTGATTATTAAATTAGATTTCATAAAATTAATATTGTTGAACCACACCATCTTGTGATAATCTAATCTGCTGTGCCATCGCCCTAAAGTTAAGTGCGCTGGCGGAAATAAATCGTAGCAGGTGCCCCTATACGTGACATCAGCAGCTGTGAATGCAATGCAACACCCCTTGTTATGACTTTAATGCGTGATGGAGACAAATGTCCTCTGTACGCAATGCATTCACGTGTTTCCATGGAAATGCACAACACGCCTCTGCATTTAACAAATATTCAACGACCTCTTCCGCCATGACACTATTATTGATTTTCCTTGCTTGATGTTCGTCCAATTTTTTTGTGGCCTTCAAGACTCATACGTTGTGGTATACTACTACTACTACTACTGCATCTGTCACCAGCAAAGTATTTCTGCTACTGCAAGTGGTCTTTTCCATGGGCTTCCAATTCATATAGTGTACCTTGTGTAACTGTTTGTTATGCAATTATGACTCTATTGGTGTCTTATTTGTGCCATGGACTAATTGAAAATGTGTTACTTCATTACAATTAAACAAAAATAATTATGGACAGTATCCTCTTTTCTAAAACTAATAATATGACTAACTTCACTGAATTTTCCTGAAGCAGATTGCTAAATTAACTTTGATTACAAATATAAATTGCCTTTGTTTATTTTTATTTTTCAACATTCCGTTTTTTTCATCATCTACCATGGCCCTATTCTGGGGTTTATGTTTGAACCGGAATACATGGACGAGATAATTATTGCAAGGCAAAGCCAGCAACACATGGGGGAGAGGACTGGTAGCAGGGGTCAAGATACACCAGATCCCGAACCTAGTAGAATGGACGATGTTTCCACTCTGTATACCCTCCATACTTGTCATGGGATGCAAGTTTGATCCAGAACACCTGTTGCTGCGAAAATTCCACCTGCATGGCCTGCATACCTAGAGATGATCCTCCGCCACTATGCAAAACTCAGCAAATAGACTACAGGACTACGTGCCTTATCATTATGTTGCAACAATGCTGGTGGCTCTTATGCACAAATCTTGTGGTACTGATCAGCCTCGTGTTCCCAGCAATGTGTATCATTTTACAGAATAACTTACTTTAAATTGTTCTTAAATTACTGTACAATGAAGATGTGCATTTGTCAGGTCCCAGACATAATTCTCACAGGACATGCTGGACTTCGAAGACCCTTCCTGAGCATTCTGTTTGCCACTAATTGGATTCACTGTGTCACCCAAGACATTCCCAAAAGGAAAGTGGAAAGGAGAGCAAGTCTTTACAGATGTTCAGGAGAGCAGTTTCCATGCTTCTGGCTGCTCTCCTGAACATCTGTAAAGATATTTGTAAAGACTTGCTCATCAACCTCGATTCTAATACCCCCAGTGTCCTCATCTTACTTGATCGCTCTTCTGCCTTTGACATGGTCAACCATGCCAACCAGCAGCGGGTTGGACGGATGAAAGAGAAAACGTCCTCAACCAGAGTCCGAGCGGTAAAGCAGGGTAAACTCACTAAACGTAGGCAAGTGGCAGCCTTGATGAAAGTGTGATCTGTCCCACAGGGAGCTGCAGCAGAAGCCTGCGTTGTGGTGTTGGAATCAGGCACACTGGCTGTGGACTGCCAGATACTGGACGATCAGGTAATGGATTCCCAACCATTCAGTAAAAGTACAGCAGTTAGCGCTTCAGTGGCGGAAGAGCCAACAGCAGGGCTTCAAATAAGAAGACAGAAAATTGAGAATTCATCAAAATTAGCGCAACAGGAAGAAGGCTGCTCAAAGATAGCAGCAAGAAGGCCCCGACATCAACCCGAAAAACTACAACAAACATTAGGAACGCCATAATAACATCAGACATAGACAGCGATGGCACAGTGGTAAGGATAATGCCTTACCAACAGGCACTCCTGCACAAATGGGGTTGGGTGTCTCAGACAGAAGCTTACTGGAAGCTTTACCTAGAATGGAAGATTATGGCTCTCATCTACCCGGCCTAAGTACCATAAATATCAGCTACACTGATACACTGGGGGGGTTCCAAAAGAATTATAGAATTGAGCATGCCTCAATTCTAACAGAAAATCTGGAAAACAGTTTGATAATTGACCACGAGACAGCACCACAGCAAACTCTGCTTAAGGATATGGATAATAGGGTTAAATTGTCTTTCCCATCAATCTCGACTCTGAACCACATATTAAGTGCTTTTGGGAACCTTTATGAAAATATAAAGGACACAATGTCGGCAAATCTCCTGCATTCCAGTGAGACAAAGATAGTACTTGGCATGATACTAGAGCTTCTAGAAAAGCAAGTCAGCATGGCTAAGAATCACCAGGAAAAAAACATCAGAACTAAATCAAAAAGTATCATTCATAACATCAATACTGGAAATCCATCAGAATCGCATTACAGACTGCCACTGTAGGGCCGGGGAAAAAAATGAATATAAAAAAAAAATTTTAAAAAATAGATGACGGAAAGGAGACCAGAACTAGGCGGATTGAATGATACAGATTAGCTCTCTGCTGTGTCGCATGCCTGGTTAGAAAAAAAAAGGAAAAAAACAAGTGAGAAACAAGAAGATTTTGAGAAGCTATCTGAGAAGCTTAGACCCATTCATAAATTTCACAACCCTAGAAGACCAAGATGATTGTAACAGGCTCACAAAAAAGATCGGCCGATGGTTCACAAAATGAAGCTCGCCCCTGGAAGCTCGACATTGGTATCCAAACAGTGAAGTGGAAAGGGTCATCACAGAGGGAGCTCTTGACAAATCCCCAGCCTGCGCACAGGCAGTACTTGATATAGACAGATGCAACGGGCTGTTATTACGCAGGCTCTCAAAAATTCAAATTTTAATAGAATCAGAGACAGATGAATGTAGAGCAACAAACAGAAAATGGTGTAACTGGTGAATCCGCAATAAAACCAGGATTGGTGAACGGTCAAACTCGAGTCGAGAGGCTAACCCGAAGTGATAACCCGGAACACGTTCAGAAAATCCCTGCAGTCTAATGGGCTCCAATATTCTGCATGGGGAAAAACAATAAAAAGAGCCAGGTAGCAGAGACAGCTGTATCGACGGAACAAATTAATTCCTCACATGTAACCAGACTAGCTGGAGAGATGGTTAACAAATAGATGCAAGCATCGATCACCCAGCAAGCATCAAGAACAGGCGTAAGGATCATCAAATATGGAAGGCGGGGATATAGGAAAACAAACAAAAACAGAAAAATGCCAAGAGGAAGAAGATTTTTCTAACCCATTCTTTGTCTGGTCTAATGTGTGGTTGGAACAAGGGGAAAAAACAATTAACTTTAAATGGACAGTTAATTTTGAAGACGGTGAAAAATGTGCTGGAACTTTGTTATCCACTCATGACTTTGACTATATCCACTGCCCTTACAAAAACTGCACACATATAGTGAAAATCTGTTTACATTCTCAACTAGGGGTGAATGCTTTCTGGCAGCTCAAAATAATCTCTTAGATATAGGATTTAAAGTATCAACTAAAAAACACTGAATAAAAGAAACACAAATAAGCCTGGAGAAAAGCAGTATAATATGAATCAAGGAGAGGGAGGGAAATTTTGGAAAGGAAAACTGGAATGCAGTTGTCATTCTCAGATAAGGAAGTCCAGAAGCCAAAGAGTAATGTGTGGTCCCGGCTACCAGGGATTCTACCCACGGTTTTTCCAGACGTTAGAGGCCAAGGATGCCTCACTTTAGTAAAAGGGGACCTAAACGTCCTATGCTGAAACACAAAGGGTTATAGAAGTTTTACAAACAATACGAGCAGGGATACCTTTGGGTCCTATGACCTAATCCTGCTTCAAAAAGCAGCAGGAATTCAGAATGGATGGTTTCTCATTTTCAGACCAGCTGGCATTAGGCCGACCATCCGGCGGTCTATTAATGGCTTAAACAAATGCCCAAATAGTAAAAACATCTAAATTAAAGTGCAAATATTATGGCATTCTCAAAACGAAACTGTACTTCTATTCAGAACTTAAATTGAAATGCCTGTTGGTTCTAAATTTGTAGTAGAACTCTGTGCGTGCTAGTTTATCGGAGTGCTCAGAGAGTATTGCAGAGGTTCTGGTGCAGGGAATATCGCTAGAAGAAGGATGTTATATCTAATTGGCTTGGCAGCTAAATTCTTGCTGTTTCCCTAGAACCTTGGGGTTGGGGGGATAGCAATAGTCTGGCAGTAGAAAATGGAAAGAAGTGGCTAGATTCTCTATCTGATTGGGTCCTGCTTATATGTAAAGGAAATGTGGAGGGTGACTTTATTCCAGCCTCCACGTGGGAAAAAGAAAGATCTTGGTCAATTGTGGACTACATTATAGTCTCTAGAGAGCTCTTTCATAGGTATATCAAAATAGAGATTATGCGGTCAGATAATGGTGACCACAATATACTAACTTTAAGACTAGCCTTGGAAAATGAGGGGCAAAAGGGGGCGGGGGGTGGAGGAGTCAGGATTCCAACTTCATGCTAAACCAGGGGGTAACAGACTGGTCAGATTCAGTGGGAAGGGACAAAAATTTAACAAAAAACATAAGGAAAGTGTAAATGATGCTATCCCCGGACCAACTATCTACGGCATGTGAACCAGACCATTTCAAAACCTTTCTATGGTATCTCGATAGTCCTAAAAGGGGTGTGGGTTACTGTCAAAAAAACAAATCTAGTTTTAACCAGGCAACTTGTCACAGGAAAACAGAACTGCAGAAAAATGTAAGAACTTTTAAGTAAATTAGATCTGCCCATCGCCGGAAAACTGTGGGAAAAGAAATGTCTGATCCTAAAAATTTAGGAACTGGAATAGAGCCAATAGACATTTGAAATTACAAAGGCAAGGGGAATCCATGTTGAATACCCCAATCTAAAAAAATAATAGAAACGTCTGGTCACTAGTAAATAAGGGGAAACGCGCCCAACTACAGTGTCAGAGTAACATTGTGTCCGAAGAAACTTGATTAGTATGTTTTAGGAATTTGTCTGATAAAGTGGGTAAAAATGCGGAACAAATCCATCTGAATGTTCCCAGGACACTTTGATGCCTAACTCAACATCGAACGGGCCCGAACGGTCTATCAAATCAAATCTTTAGATCTGACCAGGCCTCATGGGCAAGGACACTCTTTGTGCTTTTTACAAACATCATGGCTTGCAGGAGGTGTCCGGATATCTGGAAGACAGCAGTAATCTTACCCATTTACAATAAGAGCAAGCACACGGAGTCTGTCAACTATCTTCTGATTGCCCTCCTTGACACGGATAGTAAGATCTTTGTGGGGGCTGTATTAATGGATCTGTAATGATGGGCTGAAGAGAACGATATCCTGGATAAATGTCGAACTGGCTTTAGGAAGGGCATGTCCACCACTCTAAACAGCCTTATTGTTAAGTCATCTTAGAAGCCTGGAAATCTGCCACTGTACATGGCCATGGTGGATTTATCCAAAGCCTTCGACACTATAGATAGATCCCGCCTCTGGGGAAAATATAAAGTTCACAGGATATTCCCAAGGGCTTACTTGCTATAATTATCTACCTGCACCAGAACACAAACATTCAGGTCAGGCTGGATGCTCAGTGGCATCTGTCAATGCCAATAAATACAAAAAGGTGTAAAACAGGGATGCCTGCTCACTTCTGGTCTTTTCAATTTGTAGCTCGCTGACCTGAATTAATCTCTGTACGAGTATGAATTGGCTAGCCCCAAGATCGGTTTGCGAAAGATTATATGGTCGACATACGCTGACTACAATAATGCTCGACTTCACACCTCATGTAATCCAGCGGGGGCAGTTGACAGCGATGGGAAGCTATGCAAATGAAAACAATCTTAATAACCTGCGAAAACACAGATAATGAGCTTCTCTAATGCGGCCAACAAAAAAGGGTAGAGCCTAGATAGTCTGTGAAGGGTCAAATTATGAAGTTGCATTGTAAATTCTCTGCTCTACCGTCAATTAAGTTTTAGAAGGGAAATATCATAATGTCCCTACTTTATGGGATGGCTATACAGTCGCAATCCTGGAGTCTTGCCTGAGAGTGGCTGGAGGGAAGAATTTGAAAGATGTTATAAATCTACCGAAAGTCTCTCCTCATTGACTCTTTCCGCTACAAACTAAGCTTAAACTCTCTGAAGGCCCACATATCTTGGAGACTGTTGCAACTGTATTGATCTGTGGAGAAAAATATGTTATTCATGGAAGTGTTTTGGAGGAAGCCAGAGGGGTTAATCCATATTTGAAGAAATAAACAGTACTGGTAAGGAATATCTTAAGCCTGGCATCCAAATCAGTGAAGGATCTAATGGATGACCCCATTAAAGTAAATAAGGCTTTGGTGGAGGCAGACTGGATACAAACTGTTAAAGAGGTCTGCTCTTTGAACTACATGTAAGCCATTCTTTTTATGTACAAACCAAAAGGCGCAATTCCAGCCTATTTAATGAGATTCCCAGACTATGTAGGAAGAGGTACATTTTTAAGGTTACGATTGAATATACTTCCAACAGGGGAGATTGTGGCAAGTAGAGCAGTGGAGAAAGTAATGTACAAAGTTTGCGCTCTATGCGAGTGTCACACGAAGCAAACGCTATGCCACATTTTCACCATTTGAAAAGGGACACAACAATTACTAAGAAGTACATTTGCTTGCTTTGTTCATTACGAAGATTGGTTGCAGACAGATTAATTCTGGCAAAGACTGTTCTCGGGACACAAGACCTTATTGTCGATTGAACTCAAAAGTACTGGAAACTCTCAAATTTGCCATTTAAGGGAGAAGTGTAATAAGTCTGAGAACCCGAGGACTAGTTGGACAAAGTGAAATTAATTCATTCATATTTATGTGATGCATTTATTTTGTTTTAATTGATGTGAAAAGTCATATTTGTTTGGCTTTAACACATTAACAATAAATACAAAAAATAATAAACCAACCTCCTTAGTCTTCTGCGCACAAAATATCACCTTATAAACTCCACCACTGCCTGTTTACATGTCCTCAGACACTGAGAGAACCTTGCAGCATCAATCTTAAGTTTCTCTGCATTTCATATATAATATTTATCCTTTTTTTGTTATCAACCAATCATTGTTCCCATTTTATCTTTTTTTCACAAAGTTGCCGCAAAGATAAACTACAAGCAAATTGTCTTTTTGCTATATACCTTTATACAATGTCCAGCAAATATTTACATGGCCTCCGCTTAGAATTGTGCATATCTTCTTTCTAACTATTTGTTGTTGAACTATGTTATTCAGTATTTACATTTTTGCCCGATTCTAGCAAAGTATACTTTTTAAAATGATACGCAAACATTTTAATATTTGTTTACTCCACTCAGCAATTTCTCTTTTTTCCACAGATGGTAAAGGCTTGTGACCTATTGAGCCTATAAGCGATGGATTCACAGAAGACTCAGAGGTCAGAGTCTGTAGACTTGTAACTACCTGAATGTGGTGTACAAGCCATAAGGGGTGAGCTTCCCAGCAGTTCCGGTGTATACACTGAACTTGTCCAGATAAAGGCAAATCAACCTCAATTCAACATATAGCTTTATATATTAATCAAAATTTTGTTGAGCAATACATTTTGTCAGTTTCAGAATATTCAACAAAATTGGTCTAAAACTATCCATGATATGTTTTTTTTCAATCATTATCAGTTATTGTTTCAAAAGATTAATTGTGTTGATAGCAACTCACATCCTAGGCCTCGAGATAAGGTTCGTACCAAGCCTTTTTACGCATAGAAACCTTGTAAATGCAACAGCTTTATTATTTTCCTGTGTACATTTACGCACAAGTTTAGAGCAGAGGGCAGTGCAACGGTAAGTTACTTGACAGAAACCAGAACGCGTCTTACGATTTGTATCTACATGTATGTAATTGCAAGCCATGGAGAAAAGCCTCTTGAAACTGAATTCATTTCTCTGAAGCCTTTCAAAAAAAGAAACTGCACACTGTGATAAAAGCAATGGTTTCTTTCCATTCAGCTCCTGCTGAGTTGTATGTAGATGCTTATGGAGCAAACAGAAGTACTGTCCATATTAGTTTTCGTAGAATTTTAGGATTGTATAATTAACAAGATGGAAAACTAAGTTGCAATTGAGAATTAATCTTTTGTAACAAATTATGCTTTTTTTTCCCCCGGTGAAAGGAAACAATTATTGCACAATTGTATTTTTCAGAGTTCCTGTGCTCTCTGCATAATCACGTGGAGGGAGATCATTTTTACACTTCTAATTTAAATTTACACTCCAATTATAAACACAGTGTGTAAAATGATGACTATGCATGGTCTAGTTTACATCCATTCAACCTTGCAGTCAATGGGGTACATTACTATAAATGGTCAGTGGCAGCAGAGTCTTTGCTCAACAGTGAGTGATTGTCATTACACCAATCACAGGTGTTCTAGCCTCTCAAATCATCAAGAATAAATTTAAAAAATCCAAAACCTGACTCTGCAGCAAGCGCAAGTACTTTTCAGAAATAAACAAATAAAAGTAAGATTTGTAATTGAAATAGAAACTCTGCAAAAATACAAAAAAAGAAAAAAGAAAAACTGCAAAACATGTCCCTGTGATAATCCAGATAGGCATTTAATTTTATGTAGCGTTTCATACATGGTAGGTCCAACATCTAGGCACTGTGATTATTATAACTGAGTTATTACTCTGTTAACCAACCTCTGAAGGATGTTAGCCAATAAGATAGCTCAGCCAGTTGAGCACTCTTGCTGCAATCTGTGCATGATCTGTAGGTTGCAGGTTCGAATCCCGGCACGGTCAACTTAGCCTTTCTGTTTGTTCATCTCTTTGTATGGATTGCTTTATTTTCCTTCTACCAGAAGACAAAAGCTAATGTGTGTCTCAAACAAGGAAAAAAGGCTTCCCTCCAGTATATCCCTCCATCTGTTTGCCGAATGCTTCCATTGGAATCCAGCGATAAAGTCGCTTATGAAAAGGTTGCCTGGTGGGCGACATTTCCCAAATTTGCACCATTCCCAAGAAAATCAAGCACTTTCCCCAAATAGAAAAAGACTGGATGTGGTTATTGTAAATAATACCAGTCCTAATATATGTTGGAGGAAGGCTTTTGGGGGTGCAGGAAAAATAAAATCTCACTGGTGACTTTTTCCCCAGGCGTGTTTATCACATAGAACCTTCCCATTTTGTCTGCATCGATAGAGGAGTACTAAATGTACTATTTGTCCAAGATCACAAGGTGGCTTGCTATAGTAAAGGATAGCACCACCCTCTCTGACAGGATCTTTTTGTAAAGCCTAATATTTTTCTTTAAAGGCACAATCAAATGGCATTTATTGTATCTACAACGCCATTGTGAAATCTAGGGAGCACTGTTCTGTCTAACTTAGAATTGCTTACATTTTGGGTTGGGTTAATAAATGAAAATTGTTTTACATTGAAGTTTACCAGAGCCGGTCATCCCAAGTTCCTTGTTAACTCTGTGTCGTGCAGTTTAACAAAATTACCAAAAGTAATTTTTAATTTCCCAAATGCATTTTGCATTAGCTGGTGGCTGATAAAGCTGTATGGATTTGTTATTGGCTTTTTAAACGTGGTATAAATTAAACTGCCTTCTGTGATGGCTGGAAAGTCACCAGATAACTAAAAACCCGTTTGAAGTTTTCTCAAATCTTTTTATACGTATTACGAAAGGGATTATGGATTACTGGACCAGCAATGAAGGCATTAAAAACTGTGGAACACTCAGCCTGGTTTCCTGGAAGAACCAGTTCTCTCTGTGGGACCATGATCCTCAGTCCTTCCCTCTTCCACTTAGTTCAAGCTCTCGTCCTCAGGTGAATTACAACATTCACTCACAGTCCCTGGGTTTTAATAGTGTCCCACACCCTTCTTTCGTGGCTTAGGCCCTCATTATATGTTTTCCGGTCTGGAAAGAAGGTGCCAGTAACAACGTTACCAGCACCTTTTCTGGACATGCATACTACAGGTCTGGCGCTAGGGGCAGAGAACTACCGGCAGGCCTGACCTGCCGGTAGTTCAAGCCCCTACCGGCTGATTTTGCACTGAAGCACCGGAACCGTTACCAATGTTGCTGGTGCTTCAGTGTTCCCATTCCCGTGGAGTCGGAATTTACCGTTCCTCCACTGCCTGTCATATCCAGGTATTACCAGGATATTGGGTGGCGGAAACGGTAAACCCAGGTTGCCGTAGGCCACCAGTGCTATGGGCGGCCTACCGCCAACCTCATAATGAGGGCCTTGGTCTCTTCCTTGGATTGTACAGGGTGTGTAAGGGCCTGGCCCTCATCTGTGTGGATTCCCTACCATGTACTAACACTCCGGTACCTTAGGTTTGCCCGACTGGCGTTAGATGGACAATCCACAAACAGTCGCACGCTAATGTACTTTCACATTTCCCCTTCTATGCAGTCTTGGAACTGTGTCTCCTCAACTTCAGGCTGGCTTAGGGATGCATCCCTTGGGATTGTTTCTCCTGCTTAACTGGGGCCCTTGATTTGTCTCCTTGTGACCAATTTAGGAACATATCCCCGCTCAGGTCTTGCTACTCTTCTTCCTTCCCAACACTGGCACCCCTTTTTGCCTTCTGGACCTCACTCCCACAGATTGCCTATTCGCAAACTAACTTACTTTTTGGCTCTTCTCTCACATACAATTCCCTCTCGGGTCTCCCCTCTTCCAGATTCCTCCAACTCCTCTTTATGTTATTGTTGCTCTTCCACCCCTTCTAGATTTTATTCTGCCTCCTCTCCTTCCACTGCTTCCATGGATTCCTTCTCTATGTGGTGCACCCAGGTAGCTAAGTTTGTGCACATTTTCGCCACTATCTTTTAGCATACATTAATAGTAACATGCTTTTCCAAGAGCTCTGTGAAAATTGCGCTTCCCTATGTGAAGTCGCATGTCCCACAAATATCTCTGCACTGCCTGCATTTCATATCTCATGGACCATGAAGAGGGTCTTTGGGCAATAAGTGATACTTTATATGCAATGTTGGGTGGGAGTTATAGAGGGATCCACAGTACACAACCTTCAGAGACAGCACTGTGGAGAGGATGACGGTCACCGGCCACCAAGTACCCGCAAAACCAAACTAGCTTCCCCACTGACCTTGTCAAACTAATTTCAAATTGTTTTATCTTTTGGTTTGGTGATTTTTACCATCTCATAAACATGTAGAAAATGACAAGTCAACCCGTTTTCAATCCAGTATTGCTTTGTTTCCTCCCTTAAGTTTGGAGATCACACAGCCAGAAGCAGGCTGCCCTTCAAGTCACTGGAGTTCTACAATAGAGGGCGTCACCTAGGGTGACAGATCAGCAGATAAACCAGACCAACTCCTCTCTTAAATTAGACTTTGAGGGTAAGCTTACAAAAGGGTGACCAAACAGTAACAAAATGGGTCTTCACCAACTAAATGGTCAGGCTGAACACTCTCCAGGGTCTGAGTAGTGTCTTGGGAACTTAATGGGGGAGCGCACCTTGCTAGGGAAAACCAAAAGTGCTTGATGCATCAGTCACTGGGTTTCTCCTTAATGCTTTATTGCAGGTTTCCAGTGATGCTCAAACCCTGGGATTTCAGGTTTTCAGGGTTGCTGAACCCTCATCCATGTCCCAGTCAAAGTCTTAGGTTTCAGAGTTTCATGTACCCTTCTTTTGAAGGTCCCTGGGGCGGTCCTTCCTCCGCCTGTAGGTTTCATTGAATCTTCTCAAAGAGAGAGATGTAGAGCTGGAGTTTATGCTGGAGAATAGTGTCAAGTTCTCCCTCAAGTATTTTGACTTCTTGGGGATGCTGGTCCCCTGGTGTTCTGCACAGCCACAGAGGAGGATCGTGTTTCCCAGACCTGCCTAATCCTGACTTTGGAGAGTCTTGATCTCTGTCTCCTCAGCCACCTCTCTGAACCACATATACGCTCCCTCACATGTGCTTTTTCCTCCTCCTGTATCAAACACATGCCTAGGGACAACCAGGCATGACAGAACCTTACTGATCTGACGGTCAGATTTTCCAGTCCCAGCTCCTTCAGAAATCCTATAACCCCTGACTTGTTCTCCTCAATCACCTCCCAATGTTCACTTCTCTACTTCCTACCGTTTTCAGCCACTTCTGTGTCCTGCTGCCTCGTCATCATCATCCATGCCTTGTGACCTCCCTCCCCCAGCCTTCCTCTCCACACTCCCTTTGCCAACATTGAAAAGATTATGCACCTCCTACTGAAAACCTCAAAACTATTTCCATGTTCTTCCACTTCTTCCATCAGATATACTCCAATCTCCTCCATACAATCTTCAACCTTTTCAAGGTCTTCTCAATCAATCTCCTTCTCCCCATCAGCAACCTCCTGTCACTTACCATGTACCTCCATATGGTCTCCACCAACCTCCTTTAAAATTTCCATCATCCATCTCTTAGTATTCTTCTCCACCAACCGCTGTATTCTCTAGGTCTTCATCCTATCACCACTCTTCTCCCGGTGTCTCCCAGCCTTCTCCTTACTGTCGGCAACCTTTGCCTTACTATCGCCAACCTCCACCTTACTAATTAATACCCTTTGCCACTGCCTTTCTCCCCCCATCTCACCTTCTCTTATCCATTTCCACCCTGTATACTCTGGTCGTCAATCTCCTCCAAATTCCTCTCTCCAGCTCAAGCTCCTTTTTCCATCAGTGTAGAGATGAGGATCAGTGATTGAGAGTACAACCCAGAGGCCTCTGGGTTTATCTTTGGGCATTCCAGCTGTCCCAAGCCTTGATAAGGCCTGCCAAGCATCTTTCAACCACTTCGGTTTGGGGAGGCTGACCTGAAAGTGTGTGCATTATTCTTGTGGCAATATTGTATTTTTGTGTTGGGTTAACAAACCTGTGGGTTCACAAATTCTCACCAGGAGAAGTCTTTTGGTCTATCTGCGGTTGACTGGAAAACTCTGGCTGCATCCAGGGTCACACAAAGTCATCAGATCCTCCACACCAAAACATGATGTTGGGTTGCTGTCCTGGGTAAGGTTTTCCATGTGTTCTCCTCCTTGAGAACAAGAAACACAGGCAATCACTTGCACTCCATTTGTGAAGGACTATTTACTCTGTCTCTATCATTAATCCTGGCGTTAGGGATCATGTTTATGCAAATAAGGACTCAACAGGAACAACTTCTTGAGCCGATGAGACAATTCCGTATCCTGCAATAATTGAATAACCACTTAGCTTTTTGCAGATATGTACTCCCACCAAGGAACTAGACGTCCTCACTCCGAAGGATTGGTGGAGTGAGGTCGTTTAGTTCCCTGGTGGGAGGAAATTGAATTGAAAGTTGCATGACCTAATCCACCTGATGACGACCCCAGGATTTGAAACATGCAAATGGAATGTGAACTTCATTGGCTCTCCTGACAAATAATCAACTTAAATACGTCATATATATGATTGAAAATGTTCATTAAAAGTGGATAAAGAATAATTTTTAAAATTCTGCAAAAAGCTCAGTGCTTGCTACTTATTGCAAGGTACAATTGTCTCATCGCTCAAGAAGTTCTTCTTGTTGAGCCCTTATTTGTTCGCCTCCTTGAGGCCCGATTGTTATTTTAAGCCTTGTGGCCTCTTTGGGTCTCCGAGCACTCCGCTTTCCTTGCCTTCGGCAGATCGCTCAGTTTTCCTGTGCCGCTCAGCACCCTGAAACTTCAGGTTCATTCGCTTTGCTCCATGTTCCCTCTCCACCAGTTTAGGTCATAACGACCTCTTCATATTTACTCGGATTTAAACAAGCCTTTTATATATATTCCAAAACAATGCTTTGTATTGGTTATGCCCAGCAGAGTTCCCTTTCTGTCCCCCCGATTGGTTTGTAGGCCTAAACTGCAATTCAGTTCAGCTGTATGCACAGTGCCGAGGCTTTAAATGCTGAGATAGCCATTATAAGGTTATGCAGAAATCCTGGCTTAGCATGTGTTCACGGTCAGGTCGTACTCTCTCGCTATGCTTCGTGGTGGATAACCGGGCCCACAGTGGTTCTGAAATTCAGAGAAAACATAAGAATTCTGTTACTGATTAGCTGTCATTTTTTCACAGGTGATAAGGCAGTGACTGGCATGTTCATCTCTTTACATTTTGGGTCCCATTTGCTCTCAATATTGTGTTCCACCTCTCTGGTCATCATTTAATGATATACATAAATGATTAACAAGGGGCATAACAATTTGGCGGCGAGGTAATGATCGATCTACGCTGACCGTAAAGGAAATCAGTGGAGTAGCAGTGGCTCATGGAAATGGCCCATGGAAATAGTAACCCGAGTAAGGGATAGTGACATGAAAAAAAACAAAAAAAAAATATAAAAAGGCTGGGAAGAGAGGCTGCATATGAGGAAGGTAAAAGAAAGAATACAGCATATGGTGGTGGCTTATGAAAAAAAAAGGAAAGGAAAATATTTGGGACATTTGGAAACCTTTGAAAGGAAGCAACGCTAACAAAGGAGCATTGCAAGGTGATTTCAACGGAATGTGAGAGACAGGGTAAACGGAACAAACGCACTGACGGTAAAATGCGCTGTGCGTTTAAGCTTGAAATAAAGTGTTCATACTCATAACGTTAGAATATAGTAAGCACAAGGACAGAACAGTGATATATATTCTCAGACATTATTATTTTATACGTCAACATTGTGTAAAATATTTTAAAAAGGCACTGCTCACCAGAGCGTGGAAGCGAAGATTCCAGGGAACGGTGGCTGTATGGTGCAACGAGCATAGTGTGCGTAGCATTAAAATAAAAAAGAAAAGAACCTAAGGACTCGCCAAAGAGCCCGGTCATTTTTAGCATAAAGAATAACAACAAGTACGACGTGCCATAGAAACAACACAACGCGACGGAGTGAAAACTTAATATTACGGCTGCGAGTGCATCCAGCATTGAATGCAAGAGGAACTAAAGACGTCACAAGGGCAAAGTTGGCGCAGGTGCAATAAACACAATTTTAAACAAGAAATACAAATAAAGAAATAATGAAACACATGAGGAAGAACGGAGAAACCAGGGCTGCAAACTAAACAGTAAGACAAGCCGTTACAAGTAAAGGAAAGGCAAAAGCAACAAAATGATTAATAAGGAAACAAGGACTGTACGAATAATAAACAGTAAAAGGTACTACGCCTGCACAATAAGAGTAATAGAATATTAAGAGCAACATAACTGCTTTTGAAACAACAAGTGACACTAACATATTGTAGTCAGAAGCAGAGGGAAGCCTCAGTCCTCTCGGCACGAAATAGGAGCGCATATATATAAAATTGAGAAACATAATACGATTCTGAAGGATCACTAATATCTCTCAGATGTCAGGTCGGAAATATATGTGATGCCATGTGCATGCGCAAGAGCATTTAAATGTGCACCACAAGTACTGATCGGGAAAGAGGATATAGAGAGCGGCACCAGGCATGGTGAATGAGAGACTTGGTGTGAGAAATGATAAAGTGTATCAACACAAACATGGAATAGAAAGATAAAGGTAACAACATACACCAGCAAGGTAACGAGCAAGGACACAGAGATGCTGTAAACAACCAAATGCTGCATTGATGAACGATTGACACAGAATTAACACTTTGTGACAGAATTTTCTATTTGACTTTCAGAAAATGTGGCACAGACATATGATGCAAAGTTAAGAGAATAAACGGAGTGTTGCATTAAAAACTGCTTTTGACATCTGGCATAAGTTAAGAAATGCAGTAAAAGCGTACAATAAACTCAAAGGAGAGGAGTTAAGCTACCAAATGAGCACTTGAACAACGAAAGAAAGAATATTGACCAGTGCAAGAGACTGGTGATTCCCTCTACACAACGAAGCAAAGCAAACAATGAATTGGGCTACGGCACCTGCATAACAAAGTCCATAAAACTGGCCAACAGTGCTGCCAACTCCAAATCAGTTGGAAAATCAAGTGAATGGTGTTATTGCAGAGTGTCATGTAGGGAGTCAACTAAAATCGATGAGACGTACTGTGTCACAGCGGTGAAAGACTGCATAAGTAATCATTTGTTCAACAGTAAAGTCAATAGAAGTGGAACAACGGCCAGAAGCAAGAAACATGCCCCCAAGTAATGCAGGTGGGGATGCAAGACTGACTCAGATGGCTCAGATTCCAGTGTGTTATTTACATCGCCCTGACCCGTTCATGCTTGAGCCGCAGGAAGATCAAGGGCAGAGGTGGCAAGACTGGGTGAAGGAGTTTGAAGGATATCTGAGAGCAATTGGAAACCAGAATGCTCTAAACAGAATGGATATATTTTTGAACTTGGTGGGCAAAGAAAGTAAAAGCATTATTACAACTATTCCTCGTCAGGAAAGATCAATGTATCAATCATTGATTTCTGTCATTGGTGAACGATTGGTTATACCTCTCAACCGGGACTATGAAAGGTACGCATTTAACCAGTGCAAGCAAGGGCCACATGAAACAATTGCGCAATGTGTGTGGCGATTGCAGGCAAAAGCAACGCACTGCGAGTTCATGAATTTTAGTAATGATGAGGCAATGAGACCAAGAATAATCGAAGGATGCATGTCATCACAGTTTCGGAAACATCTCTTACGAATGCCGCTCCCATTGAAAGATGTTCTGGAACTGGCAAGAATATACGAGAGGATTGAGACACAAACAGTCAACATTGAGAACAAAACAGAATTGATGGTCGCTAGATGCAGAGGTAACACCACGTCAAGGTGCCTGTAGTGGTATAAGAAAATGTTATAGATGCAGGTTTGAGTTTCCGCACTTGGGTCAATGTCCAGCTATTGGTCGATTGTGTTTTCGATGTGGTCAAGGGAATCACTTCCGGATGGTGTGCAGAGGAAGGACCCCATTATTGCCTGCGTACCGACCCAAGTCTCGATTAGGGTTGGGTAAAAGATGCAAAATACTGAGATTTCCCAGGGTGAAGTCATACTGGGAGAGTGGCAACATACAGTCTGGTCATAATAGCTATGCAAGGTTGCCACAAATTCAGCCATGACTTGATTTAAAAAGTAAAGGAGATGAATGTGAGAGGTCAGAACAAGATGATAACCCAAACCCAAAGTCATATCAAGATTAGATGGTTCAAGGAAAGCACACCACAAATACAAGGATAGTCGGTCCGATCAAGCAGCTCCTCAAGAGGGACTCACAATCTGAGTGGAATGAACTGTCGAGGAACATTGAATACAGTAAAACTTACTAACGGGTCATTTGTGGAAGAATGTAATGCTGATCCCATCATACAAGCACCCATTCAGCCCAATGACACGAAGAGGTGCCTGGCTGAGGAACATTTTGAGGACTGGGAGTGGGACAGGAAGGATTTGGGAAAACTGCCAGGATTAGCAGGGGCACAAACTAAATGGGCTGTCACAGATCAAGGCTTACTACCGAGAAGAAATCGGGTGGGGGCCTCGAGAAGACTGCAGGTGTGTTCACAAGTGCAAAGAAACCAAAGCACTCCTCATGAGGTGACTAAACACATTCCCATTGATCCAAGAGTCTGAGATCAGTTCGGAACTCGCTCTTCACAGCTTGCGGTCAAGGACTGGACAAATCGCAAGAGAAGAGCTGAAGAGCATTGGGTGCCTGTAGGTGAAAGTAAAACTGTACTGGTACAGCAAAAACTGCAAAGGAAGGTGGGCTTCAGTCATGAGCCCGAGTCACTAATAGTCATGGCTGTCAGGAGGCCCATGGCTACTGTCCTGAACAGTGATGGTGAGGTAACTGAGGATGTTTCTTTTATGAAATGTTTCAGGATGGGTCACAAGGAGAAACATGTGGGGAAAGGAGAATCGAGAAACCTGTTGGTATTTTGTCACTTAAAGTCTCTGGACATTCCCCGCCTTGTCTGCTTGACAAAGAAGTTCGAGACGTCACTAGTCACACTCACAGGACCATATGCAAGCAAAACAAAGGGCACAACAGTATGCACTAGTCCACCTGGGAACAAAGGGCTGGTTTGCTCTGCCAGAGATCAGTAAGAGGCAGTTGGTGAGCAGGTCAAGTGGATCTAGTTACCGTGGCTTAAGCCCCCCCGCCCAACTTCTTAACCCTGCCTCTACCTTTCTGCTCTTAATTCTTAGATCAAGGGTGTCTCTTGCACGGGTGTCTAAAGTGCAGGGCGGACTAAGAAAGGACAATTCATGTTTGGACCTGCTCAGACCAGGAGTACCTAAGGCCCAAACCCCTGCTCAGAAAACAGGTAAGCACGTGTTGAAAATTATATTTTCCCTCAGTCCACACAGGCCTTCACCAGGCAACACCAACAGCAACATCATCATCCCTCCTCTAAGGCATGCAGAACCTCACCCACATCAGCCTCAAGCCCATGAGCACCCCTTCGCCGTTCACCACATGAAGTTGATGCTCGCCAACGTCCACTCAGCTATCACCCATGCAGCAGACATAACTGACCTCATCACTACACACAACATGGATGTCATCTTCATTACCGAGACCTGACTGACACCCACATCCTAGACGTCCTTGTCCCAGACGCTTACAGCATCCAACACAGACCGGCCCAAACAAGAGACAGGCCGAGACCTCGTAGTCATCCACAAGACCTCGTGGCCCTGCGCCAGACGTCAGCAACATTGGCTTCTTCAAAGTCCTCTCCTGCCACTTCTCGCCCTCCCCGACGGTGTCACGACCCTCACCCAAAACCCCCTCTGGCAAACCCATTGGCCAGGTGGAGTCAGGACTCTGGCCTCTAGAGCCTGGCATCCTCTTCAAAAGCCCTCATGGGGCCAGTCCTGGCGCCTATGGCGCCAGGCTCATACACCATGAAAAACAATGTGCTTGGGAACTACTTTATTGTATTGTCAGCCAACATGGAGGCATCCACATAGCTTGGTTCCTTAGAATCAAGCTATGCGGTCTAGTGTTTTGGGTGTGGCAGCCTAGGGACTACTTTACCTGGACTATTTTGTTGGGACTATTTAAACCACACCTGAGCAAGACAACATGCTTTGCGTTACTTTGCAGCTTGCAACGTGACGCTCACTGTGTCCAGCTATTCCCTCGAACCTCGGAGAAGCAGCTTACCTGCAGTCTTCATCTTTAAACACTCGCAGCTACTTAGAACAGCTTCCTCAAATCTGCACGCCTCCCAGACAGAACGACCTGAAAGAGGAAGATAAAGGCAACATTAAAGAAAGCAGTAGAGACATTTACAAAATTACGAACTGCTCAAAAGGCTTACCTGGCTGGTCGCCTCTCGGCTGGCACCACTCTGGACATTCCAATCACGCTGAAGAACACCGCGACCTACAAGGGAGGAAAACACAGGTTAGCAAAGGCAAGACTTCGCAGCGCTGCGTATAGCGCTTACTTACCGCATCATAGCGCTTTTAATGCGCCATCATTTACCAGCGGGGCTCAACCAAGCCAGTTCGCCGCACTGAAGCTCCACATACCTAAGGGAGAAAAAAGAGACATTTTAAACAAAGAAAGGCATGCAGGATAGCAACAAAACTAAAGAACAGCAATAAGACCTACCTGAACAATATCAAATGGGCCGGAGTCAGTGAAGTAACTGGACCGCACTCGCCCATGAAAGACAACGCGCTCCTGCAAAGAAGGCAGGACGAAGAGCACGCCTAATTCTACCACAAGGTGAGGAGAAGGCGCCAGGGGGACTGAAATCATACAGGGGTGGAGGGAGGATACTTACCCCAGTCGGTCAGTCTTGAACACAGTCCTCCTGTATTTTCAGGCAGAACCTTCCCCGCAGACCACATCAGGGCAAAGCTGAGAAGCATACTAGCGAGTAACCCGGCTGGGTGGCGTCCCTGATAGCAGGTGAGCGTAACAGACGGACACAGTCACTTTCCATCTCTTCTACAGATCGCCCAAACCCAACACTGCCTTCATTAGAGACTTCACGAACCTGGTCGCCACCATGTCCCTCATGCATGCCAACATCATCTTCATAGGTGACTTCAACCTCCGAGGCAACAAGTATACCAAATCGATGAAGGCAGCTCTCCTCTGCCTTCGACACCCTCTGCCTTACACAGAACACGAGAAAGGTAACATCCTTGATCTTATCACTGCACTGCTTTACCTCCATTAAAGCGCTCCTCTCCCGTTTGACTGGTCTGGCCACCTGCACATGCCTTTCAAACATCCTGCACACCACGCCAGTCAAGCGCTCGCAGCAGATATCCATCAGGCAAACCTTCAGGCCCTTCAAGAACTTCCCAGTGGAAGCCCTCATGGAAGACTTTGCCAACCTCCACCTCACATGGACCCAACATCCCCAACCGAACGGCGACTCTCTACTGGAAGCACACAACGGCACCCTCCCAGCCTCCATCGACCGACATGTGCCTCTGAAACAATGTACCTGCAAACCGTAACAGTCAGCACTCGTGTACACGCAAGAACTCAATCTCAGCCAAAAAAAGTAATCAGGAGACGAGAGAAAACCTTGCGCAGTTCCAGGACTGCATCCGACCTTGCGCTACGCCAGGAACTCGGAGCGACCGGCCGGCAACTGCTCAACACAATCTAGGCCTCCTGCTATCAGTACACCATAACAGAAGCAGACAACAAAAGTAGAGCCATCTTCAAAGCAGTCAAGCAGTGTGCTAACCCGCTACCCAACCCTGCCATACTACACTGCATCGAAAAATCCACCGTCATCAACACCGTCTTCATTGACAAAATCAGCAAGATTCGCCAGCACAGATACCAGCTCTGCATCCACGGATCCACCTCACGTCCCTCCTCATGAAATCTCCACACCCTGGACAACATTCAAGACACACTCTACAGGAGGACCTGGTAGAAACCCAGACCACCCTCAAAGTCACATCGTTTACAGACATCTTCCCAGCATCCATACTCAAGACCCTGCCCGCAGAAGCTCTCCTTCCCTACTTGGAGATAATCAACAGCTCCCTAACTCAAGGCACCTTCCTATCAACCCTAAGACAGGACAAATGCTCCCTCTACTAAAGAAACCCATTCTGGATCCTGACAACCGAGGTAACCATCACCCTCATCACCCATCTTCCCTTCCTAGGTAAGATAGAGAAAGCGGTACCCGCCCGACTGCATCAGTAAATAGACTCCAACAATCTCCTCCAACCAATCCGGGTTCATACCCAGATGCAGCATGGAGACGACCACCACACAGGCAGTGGACGATGCCCTTAACATCCTTGACAGCCACCGCTGTCTCCTTATTCTACTGGACCTCTCAGCCGCTTTCAACAACGTAGACCACCATGCGCTCACAGACATCCTACATCTGCCCATGGGGATCAGCAACCTTTTCCTACCTCGCCAACCGCCAGCAGTTTGTTCAGATCGCCAATGGTACCCGTCACCTGTGTAGTCCCATAGGGTTCCATCATTTCCCCATTGATTTTCAATCTATACTTGGAGCCGCTGGGGACCCTCCTAGTAACACACAACATCCACCAATGCACTGATGACACACAGCTATACCTCAAGATCAACTACATCAAAACCTGCCTCTTGCTGATCCAGTTTTGGATATCCAGTGCATACTTGAAACTCAACCCCTCCAAGAACGAATTCCTACTCCTCACAAACACTGAACATCCAGACATGCACACCCAACCATGAACCCTGAGGAATTCACACCAGAACAAACCTCCTGCATCAAGTCCCTTGGGTTCCACATCGACAAAACACCTCCCTTTCAAGACACACACACAGCTAAGAAAACACAAGACAGCTTGGTAATAGCTCCCTCTCCTGCGGAAATTCAAGCCCTTCCTCCCTCCGGACAGCTTTAGATCCACCATTCAAGCACTGGTCCTATCCCACCTGGATGGGGGCAATGCCCTCCTCGAAGGCCTTCTGTCGTTCTCCCTTGTGCCCAGGAGAAGTGTCCTACACGCAGCTGCACGCAGATACAGCCACATCACCTCAGCCCTCAATGACCTTCACCGGCTCCCACTGCAGGCATGATTCACCAAATCTTGCTGCATCATCTATAAAGGAAGTCTCCCTCAAATCACCAACCTACCACGCAGAAAAACTTTGCATCTCTGTCAGACAGCGCACCATCAGAAGCCAAAACACAGGCAGAGTTGAAATTCACTGCTGCAAAAACTAAAGGACCAGAAAACAAAGCTTCCCTGCCTACACCCCAAGACTATGGAACCTCCTCCCCCTCAGCATCAGACTCTCCCCCTTGCTCCTACAATTCAGAAAATAACTCATCATGCCGCCCCCGCGCCTCCTAACTCGCTAGACGCTGTCCGTCCCTCTCCTCCGCGCGACACCCTGTACAGCTGTACCCCTCCTCTGTACCCTAGCCCTGCAGTAGATCTGTTCCTTTGTTACCTCTGAAAAGCGCTCCATTATGCGTAAGTACTGTTGTAAAGCTCTCTGTATGGCTGTATACCTCGGTAAAGTGCGCTGTTGCTTCTTGAAGCTAGGTCCACGCTCAATAATAATATTCAATTTCAGGCTTCATGTACACTTTGTGCACTGTACCATACATTCTTGGATGATTTTGAATGTATGCTTGAAACCAATGATACATATCGCCAAAAACACTGGAGGTTTTTCAGTTGTTCCCTGCCCCTGTTGCCGATTGCACCCATTTGCCTTGGAATTGCTAACAGGTTTCTGATTTTAGGGGGGCGTGGATGACAATAGATGCAGTGCTTAATAAGTCTGTTTAAACTCCAGCAGCCAAAGAATATCAAATAGCTTTGGTTACGAACTAAAGGAATATAATAAATGGGATGAATTCTGGACACCCTCTGCACCCCTACCACTTTCATTAGATTTCTGGCTGAGGGCTCTCATTAGAATGCATTATCTGCAGTACTCATTTAGCATGCTGCATAAACTGTATGCAAATCAAAAGACATGATTTGAGATCTCATGCCATTTTACTCGCCTCTACTCATCTGGTACGGTCAGCCTAGTCAATGAGGCTTCCCAGAAGCATCAAACCCAGCTTTATACGACATGACTTGAGAGCAGCACTGCCTCAATACACCTGAAATGCATGACATTCATATTTTACTGCAATTGCTCTGTCCCCAGGTTGAAGATAACATATTTCATAACTTTCCTTCATAAAGCTTTAATTGAATTCCTGTTGCTAGCCATGCACAGTGTTCCATGTCTTTTAGAGGGTATAGACAAGAGAATGAAAAAAAGGCATGGTTGGTAAGATACCAGTTAAGCACTCTCCTCTGGCAGTTTTTCAGCCTGGAGGCATGAATCCCAGGAAGGATGCCTCAGCACTTCATCCTTCTGAGCAGGGGTGGGCGACATTGCTGCCATGAACCAAAATGGACAAAATACACCTCAAATATTTGTTTAACGAGTGGGGCAGATTCAGTAGATTTCATTTTTTGGGAAAACATTTTTGGTGCCTACTTTTGCCCTGTGCGCAAAAAAAACTTCACCTACTAAAGACGGCTGAATTTTTTCAGAGATTTATAGTTGGGTGAAATGGTCATACCCCTTAACGAATGGGGTAAATGTGGCATTTTGCATGGCCAAATACAGTGGATGTTTCTGGGTTTGCTGCACGGGTGAACTGGCAAAATGGGATGATTTTGCTCAAAACAAACCATTTTGCCCACAGAGCAAATTTCTGTAATTTTTATGGTCTATAAACGGAGCACCATTAAATTAGTTAAGAACCTGTTTTATGACAGCACTTTCGCAGCAAAAGGAATCTGGCATGAAGTGCTGAAAGCACAAGAATATTGTATTCAATTGCATTTTGAGTACAATCATATTGGCAGATCCAACACAACAAGAGAAATAAAAACGTACCTGCATTAAGATCCTTCACAGGCACATTTAAGAGAGCTCCCATTTTTTCCAAAACTCGCTTAATCTCCGGACCCTCCTTAAAGGCATCTACCTGATGCATTGCAGTGTCATTGTTTTCTATGTAGGTTACAAACCTTTCACAGTGATCAAAGAATCGCATCAAGTTATCGTTGATCACAGGTACAGAACATGGCATATCTGTAAAAGTAAAGCAATTGCTATGTTAGTTATTTTAACTCAAAGTAAAAAATTTAAAAAATATGCACATATTTAATTTCATCATGATACTTATATAGAGGCAGTACATAAAAAACTATAAACACACTCTGAAATTAGTCCCATCTTTAAGGAAGAGGAGAAAGTTAGACATGCACATTATCGCACCCCATCACTCCTTGATTGCTCAGGCAAAATATTCAGCTAATTTCTTTCGGGAAGGATATAAGGCTGGCTAGGTAAAAACATTCTTCTGAAGGACCCAAATAATGCTTTAGGGTAAGACTGAATACAACAGACCAAGGTTTCATCCTTTGTTTCATATTGGCTAATTAGGTCACCATGTCACAATGAAGAAAACAACTTTTTCTTACGTTCTGAAGAGAAAAGCAGCCTTTGAATCAGTAAATAGAAAACTGCTATGGGATTCGCTCAGGAAAGAAGGTATAGAGGAATGTTGCGTTTCTATAATGGAGGTAGTCCGTGAAAGGAAATCTGGTGCAGTGCACTGCACGATGGACAGAATGATGAGATTACTGAGCAGTTTGATGTTGAGGTGGGAGCTAGGCATTGGTATGTCCTTGATCCAAATCTAGATGGTTTTTAGATTACTTGGATTTCCTTACTAATCAGAAACTGGATGTACCTGGGGTGGGTGAGCAGGACGTTAAAGATGATGCATTTGTAGTTACTTGCACTGAGCGGACTACGATCTCGGCAGGCTAGCTCAGGGACAACCTGCTCGCTTTGGAAGCAAAACGACACGGAGCACAACAGGTTTGATCCCTGGGTCCACGCTTAGAAATCTCTGGGTATTAAGCACGTTTTAAATAACCAATCTTATCATATGCACAGGTTACTAATCCTTTTGCAAGTACTGCAAACAGAACAATCGTGTAAATGAAAAGTAAAGGTTATGGTGGCAAAAGAGTCAGGCATGTAAGATGCGTTGTAAATTGCAAGTTTGTGGAAGTAATTCCTCACTTCCATTACCCGCGATTCTGCTTCGAGCAACATTTGAGATGGGGCTTCCAGGTAGAGAAAAGCATGACAAGATAAGTCTATCAGGTGGTGGGGTTTAAGATTGCAGAAGATATTTGGAAGGGATTATCCTGTTCAGCCTTTAGACTGACAGCAGTGGAAATCCGTGCTCACAGCAATGTAGGGCACTGAAATTGGATGAGATAGCCTTTGAACCTGTAGATCGATGTGTATTTTACATTTAAATTATTGGTTCAAATTAGGGTAGCATGAAAACGTCCATGTCCCCAATAGAGAGTCCCAACCTACAATTCTGGGTAAGAAAAGCAGTAATTTCTGCAAACTCGAAATTCATTTAAAGAATGAAGTCAATCTGAACAAAGGTGGTCTCCAGCTTTATGACAGAGAAATCATCATAATGCTAAAGATACAAAAAACATTGATCAGTAACACGACATTTTACCAGCCTGTATGAAAAATATCAATTCACACAAGCATTCAATTCCATAATCAAATATCTGAGCCATTCACAATCCCGAGCTCTTAAAAGCCTCCAGGAGGATACAGGTATTGTGATCAGGGCCGTGGATAAAAAGGGGTTTGGCAAAGATCTCTGTCTCTAAAAGAGGCCTTCAGACCACTAGCAGACAATGCTTACTATACGTTTTCATAAGCTAGACATGTTACAGCAGGCTCACAATATATATAATCAAAAGTTCGATCTTTGGTTGAGTCAAGGTCTATTAGATGATGAGATTTAATTTTTAGGCTGTGAACATCCAATTACTTCTATCTTGTATTTGCTTCCGTAGGTGTATACGAGTCTAATAGATCTCCACAGCCGCCCCATTGTTTCCTCAATGGGTTCACTTTTGGAGGTGGCCTCCAAGTACCCTGATAAGTTGTTACAGCCTTTGTTTTGTCTGGTTTCTCTTGACACGGTTTCCCTATATAGCAGCATTAACCATCAGGCTGGCTTTCATGCATGCAAGTTCTTTTACAGCATAGGTACCTCAGTTTTAGGCAACAAAATGAATTACTGATTGACCTTTTGCTTAGACAATAATTTCCTTTTGAAGGCGACTTAGATCAACAAACAAAAAGAGGAACCGCCACAGGTTCTTGTGTGGCCCCCACTATGCCAATCTCCATCTGGGCTGGTGGAAGGAGTATGTAACTGGGTCTTCTGAGTCTGATGCATACTTAGAGGATGTTGTGGTGCGGCTACAGTAGATTGATGATTTGTTCTTAATTTGGGATGTACTTCGGCCAAATTGTTAGAATATGTACCCATATTGAATCACAATGATTTAAATATACAATTGACTGTTTGGAGTTTCTCGATGTATGCTTTGAAATAGTGGATTGAAAACTGATAAGTTATCTATATCGGAAACCTACCAATGTTTATAGCATAACACACGCCAAAAGCTTCCACCCGCCATCTCTGATCAAGAGCATACCCTGTGGCGAGTTCATTAGCAAAATGGAGAGAGAGAGGGAGATGGGGAGAGAGGGATAGAGGAAGAGAGGGAGAGAGGAAGGCCCGAGCAATTTTTTATCCCCGCCACCAATGTTAAGAATGCGGGGGATTCCCCCGCAACCCTCCATTGACCTACTTACCTGAACATGAGGAGTGGGGGACACCCCAACAAACCCGCTCCTCATGTTCAGGTAAGTAGGTCAAAAGGGAAGAAGGTTAAAAGGTACACCTATAATTAGGTCAAAATGATCTAACTAACAAAAGTGAACGAACAAATTGGGTAATTCCGCCTTTCTGGAAGAATGCATTCCTTTTAGCAAATGTTAAAATATAGATGTGATCATTTGATGCACTATATATCCTTTTGACCGACCTATCTGCTTGGATCTGATCCATTTGGTATTACATTAGAAATTGATGACTACTATGAATTGCACTATATAATATTATTTCTTGTTAAATGTTAATATTGTTCGAATATTTCGATTGTATTGTACACCTGTTTATGCAATTCAAATTATGTATCTTCTGGCCGAGAATTTTTTTCTGGAGTGGTTTGAAACTTTTCTCTGAATTTGATACACAGTGCACTTTACTGTTCCTAGTATGATGAAAGATGTCCTGTTTTATTAGAATAACCTGAAGTAAATATGTTCAAATAGAATGAAATCGTTTTCTTATTGGGTTTTAGAATATATGTATTATGCACTTTTTGTTGTATTATGAGGATCATGCTGCCCGGGAATGCTTGCTCACCTTTCATTTTCAGTAGTATAGTATTAGTCAGTTTCTCATTTATACGAAACAAGACTATTGAAGAAAACTCTTTTGCAGCATTAGGCAATTTGAAGCGTGATTTATGGATATTACTTAATGGCGACGAACGCACTTTCACTTGGTTATGTAATATTTAGCTAGATAGTGTTAGTAGGTAGTTAGGTCTGTTCATACAAAATGTTGTTCAAAGATGGCACTCTGTGGGACATGGGTAACCAGCTTTGCATGCAAGTCCTTTCTCTATTTTATTTTCACGGGATGTGTTAGAGGTTCCCTCTGTACTTTTTTTAAATAGGATGCTAATTATTTCTCTTTTACCATTTGCATGATGAACCCCCAGTGGGAACGGAACACGTGCCGAAATGCTCTGTCATGTTCATGTGGTTTTAGAAGATGAGAAGGAACAAGTTGCTTACCTGTAGCTGTTGTTCTCCAGCATGGGTCTGGCATGGATTCACATGCTCATGAATATTCCTGTCGTCAGGCCGGGAATCCTCGGTAAAGAAAAAATCAGTATCAGTTTCGTTTCTGATCTGTCTTTCTCAGTAGTAACCAATCACTGGTCTCCTGGTCATACTGCCCCCAGCCAATGACCGCCCTCTCCCTAAGCCCCGCCTCTGGCAGCCATCTTCAGATTTGGTAGCACGCAAAGTGGCAGTATGACCAAGTGAAGAGCCGCAGAGGGGTAGGAGGGAGGGTTCGCATGTGAATCCATGAATCCATGCCAGACCCATGCTGGAAAACAACAGCTACAGGTAAGTAACTTGTTCCTTCTCCAGCACGGGGTCTGGCATGGATTCACATGCTCATGAATATAAGAATACATAGCAGTACACACATGCACAACTAGCAGGAGGTGGAAAAGGCTCAACATTAAGCATTACATCAAAAACTCAACATTAAGCAATCAATTCTTACCTCCTCACCAGGCTCACCTTAGGCGAAAAGGTTGCGCAGCACTGCTTGGCCGACCCTGAACTCCTCCCTGGAATCCCGCTCGACGCAGTGGAATCTCGTGAAGGTGTGTGTCGACTTCCACGTAGCAGCCCTGCAGATGTCCAGCAGGGGCACACCAGACAAGAACGCCGTGGTAGCAGCGATAGCTCTGGTCGAATGGGCTCTCGGACAGCCAGGCAACGGTCGGTTTGCCAACCGATGACAGTGCGTGATGCAGTCGGAGAGCCATCTGGAAATGGAAGCCTTCGAGAGAGCCTTCCCTTGGTTCACAGGTCCAAAGTTCACAAATAGCTGTGATGTCTTCCGAAAACTCTTCGTGCGGTCCACGTAGAACTTCAGCGCACTAGCCACAACCAGCGAGTGCAGAGTCCTCTCGGCCGGTGACGAAGGCGACGGGAAGAAAACAGGTAACACCAAGGGCTTGTTGAGGTGGAAGTCCAACGGCACCTTGGGCATAAAAGAGGGGTGCGTCCTCAGTACCACCCTCGTGTCGTGAAAAGTCAAGTATGGAGGCTTGCAGGATAGGGCCTGGATCTCTCCCACTCGCCGTGCGGAGGTGATGGCCACAAGAAACGCAGTCTTCCACGACAGGAACTTCAACGGTGCCGAATGCAGGGGCTCGAATGGCGCCCCCATGAGCCTGGTCAGCACCATGTTGAGTTCCCATGCCGGGGCAGGGGCCTTCACCGACGGGAATGATCGGACCAGTCCCTTCATAAATTCCTTCACCAGGCGATGGGACCACAAGGACGCCCGTCCTGTGGTTCTGGTGTATTGGGAGATCGCAGCCAGATGTATCTTGATGGAGGCGTGAGCCAGTCCAGCCTTGGCCAGCGACAGTAGGTACGGCAGCACTTGAGGGGCCGTAATCTGTAGAGGGTTAATCTTCTGTGCACGGCACCAGACAGAAAACCTCTTCCACTTATGTCCGTAGCACTTGAGAGTTGAGGATGCCCTGGCCTTTGCAAGGACCTCCCTGCAGTCAGCCGGGATATCATACCCTCCAAACTCTAGTGCTGCAGGAGCCAGGCCTGCAAGTTTAGCGACTCCGGGTCGTGATGAAGTATGGCACCTCCTTCTCTGGAGAGAAGATCCGCATCCGTCGGCAACTTGACTGGTGGGGACGCTGACAAGTCCAGAAGGTCCGGGAACCAGATCTGCCTCGGCCACGCCGGTGCGACGAGGATCATCCTGCACCGGGACCTCTTGAGCTGGTTGACGAGTCAGAGCAGCAACGGCAACGGAGGGAACGCATATAGGAACAGGCCGTCCCAGGGGAACGAGAAAGCATCGCCCACGCTCCTCGGCTGGGGAAACCTGCTCGCGAACCTCTGGCACTTGGAGTTTGTCGCCGTCGCGAACAGGTCGATCTGCGGATTTCCCCCATCATCGGAAGAGTCGATCCACTTGATCCTGACATAGTTCCCACTCGTGGCACGAGCGCAGCTCCCTGCTGAGTGAGTCGGCGATGGTGTTCTTTATCCCTGCAAGATGAAAGGGCACCAGAAACATCTCTTGGGCGACGGCCCAATGCCACAGATCCTGGGCTTCCTTGGAGAGGACTGGGGATCTGGTTCCTCCCTGCTTCCAGATGTAGAACATCGTGGTGGTGTTGTCGGTGAAGATTCTCACCACCTTGCCCTTGAGGGACGGAAGAAAGGACCTGAGGGCCCAGAACACTGCACGGAGCTCCAGGATGTTGATGTGGATTGTCTTTTCCTCCGGGAGCCAAAGGCCTCTCGCGTGAAGTTCTCCGGTGTGCACTCCCCACCCTTCCAGGGAGGCATCTGTCGTCACTGTCATCTGGTGGGATGGGGTCTGAAAGTCTGTGCCCGCCATCAGATGAGCGCGGGTGCCCCACCACCGGATCGCTCGTCGGAAGGTCTCGTTGAGCGGGATCCTGTCCTCGAAGCTGCCAGTCGCTTGGATCCAGCGGGCGTCGAGGAACTCTTGCAGAGGGCGCATCCAAAGCCTGCACAGGCGCACGAGATATATGCAGGAGGACATCATCCCAAGGAGGGACTTGATGGACCTCACCATGGCCACGTCCGTGGCCAGCAGACGCTGCACCTTGCCCAGGATGGCCTTCGTCCTTTCCTTCGACAGCGAGGCCAGACGTGCCACTGTGTCGAGCTTGGCTCCCAGAAACAGTGCGACTTGCGACGGGACCAGGTGGAGAATCCCAGGTCCGTGAGCAGCTGGACGGTCTTCGCTGTGTGATCTACGGCGAGCTCCCTTGTCCTTGCTCGGATGAGCCAGTCGTCCAGGTAGGGGTAGACGTGGATCCCCTGCAGGAGCAGCCGCGCCGCCACCGGTGCGAGGCACTTGGTGAACACCCTGGGTGCCGACTTCAATCCGAACCGGAGGGCTTTGAACTGGTAGTGCCGTCCATGGACCACGAACCTGAGGAATTTTCTGGTGTCCTTTCAGAATGGGGATGTGGAAGTACGTATCCTCCAAATCCAACGACGACAGGAAATCGCCCTCCTCCAGCTGTCCCAGCACATGCTGGAGGGTGACCATCCGAAACTTCTGTGCCTTGATGTACTTGTTCGGTCGTCGCAGGTCCAGGATGGGGCGCCATCCTCCTGTCTTCTTTTTCACGAGGAAGTACCTTGAGTATAGTACGGAGCCCCGGAGCCTCTTCAGGACAAGCCCGATGGCACCTTTTTTGAGCATTGCCCTTACCTCCAATAGCAGTTGAGGGACGTGATTTTCTTTCCTGGCCACGGATGGAATGCGGGGACACTTTTAGAAATTCGAGGGCGTGCCCCTGGGCCAGGGCGTCCAGCACCCAACGGTCGGTGGAGATGGACTCCCACACACTGACGAACTTCGCCAGCCGGCCTCCCACCGGGGTGCTTCTGTGGGGGCCCGACACCGCTGTCGGTTCAATCTTGCTTGGAGGACGCCTTGCCGCCTTGGCCTCACTGGCGACGACGGCGGGCCCACCCGACTTGCCTCATTCTCTATAGGCTTCCTGCGACGAGGAGCGGGCCGCTTGACGGTAAATAGAGGAGCCACCGCTGAATCCCTTGGAGGCACCCTGCTTGCCTCCAGAGCTCCGAAAGGACGGCCTTCGTTGCCGGAGAACGCCTAGGGCCTTAGATGTCTCCGTGTCCGCCTTGATGGCTTGGATGGACTCATCCACTGTTTTCCCAAACCGATTGTTCCCGTCGAACGGCATGTCCAAAACCTTGGCTTGTACGTCCTGGAGGAAATCCGTCGCCTTGAGCCACCCTCGTCGTCTAAGGCAAACGCTGTTGCCTAGCTGGCGGAAACCGGTGTCAGCAATGTCCGTTGCCACCGTAATGGCGTGGTCCAACGGCACTTCGCCTTCTTGCAAGATCTCTAGGGCCTCGGCCCTCTTGTCATCCGGTTGGAAGTCCAACAAGGGGGCGATCTTGTACCATAACTCCCTGTCGTAGCGGGCCACGATCGCGAGGGCATTGGCCGCCTTAATCGTTGTTGCCGCCGACGAGATAACTAGTCATCCCATTGCATCCAGCTTCTTTCCTTCGCCGTCCGGCGGGGAAGTTAACGTTGAGGCCGATGCCCCCCCCCCGCTTTCTTCTTGGCTGCCGCTGAGACGACCCAGTACTTCTTCTCGTACCGATCCTTCTTGGCAGGCGTCGTAGACGGGTTCTTGAGAAGGGAAGAGACCCTCGTCCCAGATGTCATCTAGTAGAGGCACGGCAAGGACTGTCTTCCTCTTGGCCTCGCGCCGTTGGTAAAGGAAACCTTCCTTCTCTTCAGGGCAGAGCTGAAAAAGCTCAGATGCCCTGGCGATCATTGCATGGAAGGATCCGATCTCGTCGGGCGGGGAGGCCCGGGCTGGCGATGGGAGCTCCGTCCCGTCGGTACCCATCGTGGCCGTGTCCATTCCCGTGTCATCCCCAGGGACGGGGGACGTAGGTAAAGGCTGAGCAGGCCGCGAGGGCTGAAAAGGCGGGGCCAGATAGATCCGTCTTCTCTTGTTCGGGGGGCTTCCCGCCAGGCCTGGGTCCGGCTCTGGCTCCTCCGTCGAGCCTGGTTCCGGATCCTCCGTCGGTGGTGGTAAGGGCAATCTCGTCCTTATCTCCGAACATAAGGATTGTATTGCCAACAAAATGGCCGCCGAGTTATCCTGCGGCTCCGGAAGCGACGGGTGACTAGGACCCTCGCCAGTGCCGCCGTCACTCTCGTCATCACCTTCGTCGGGATCCCTCCCATGGGGACGGGCCTCTTCGATGCCCTCGTCGAGGCCCTCTAAGACTTCTACCAGCTCCTCCTTGGATGCTGTGTCCGTGTCCACAATGGCCACCGCCCCACACCTCTTTTTCCGCCAGGGTCTTCACAGGGGTCTTTTCGATGGGTCTGAAAGAGGCTTCCCTCCTCAGAAGCAGGGAGACTCTAGGCCTCGAGGTCGCCGACACTGGTGTAGCCTCCACAGGCTGCGCCAGGGCCACCGCGACTTCCTCGATAGAGGCCTTGGCCGGGTGAATCAAGGCCTTCACCATCTTGGGCGTGCTTGAGGCCTTCACCTTGGGGGGAGAGTCACCGCCTCGCTCCCCCTCGGCTGAATCCTTCGAGATCGACCGGGGCCTTTCCAGAAGCTCGGATTTCCTCTTCCCGAACCAGAGCGTTGGCTCGTGGTTGATGGTGCCGGGGAAGGCACGCCCTGCCTGGCAGCCGAAGAGCCTGACCGTTCGGCGCTCCCGGTGCCCGCGGACTCGCAGTGCTTTGCCTTCTGTTGGGCTCCCATCCGCCGGGGCGCCCTCACGGGACTTAGAAGACCGCTCAGACTTCTTCTTCTCACCTGACGGGTTCTTTCCTTCCAGCCAGTTGGAGAGACGAAGGTGTCGGTCCCTGATGGTCCGTTCCGACATGTTCCTGCAAAATGCATAGTCCTTCTCCACGTGCGTTTTGTCCTCTGAAAGCAGTAGAGACATTTCAAGTGCTCGTCCTCCTTGAACACATTCTGCAGCTGGCATCCAGGGCAAACCCTGAACAGCTTTACGGGCGTCGAGCTTCCTTTCTCCTAGGCCATGTTCGGGTAGGCCGCAGAAACTTTTGGAATCCTCCAAGAAGCGTAACTCGACGAAATCTTCACCCTTGAGGGGCGTAGAAAGATCCGACACGGATCCCCGTTAATCGGATGTAGAGACGGTGGAGCTTGAGGCTCCATTTGACCGAAAAATTAGAAACTCTCTTTGAAAAAGCACGAAAACGCAGGAAAAGCTCGAGAGCTAAACACAAGGACTCCCAACACTTGAGTGTGCGGTAAAAATCTGAAGATGGCTGCCAGAGGTGGGGTTTAGAGAGAGGGCAGTCATTGGCTGGGGGCAGTATGACCCAGAGACCAGTGATTGGTTACTACTGAGAAAGACAGATCAGAAACGAAACTGATACTGATTTTTCTTTACCGAGGATTCCCGGCCTGACGACGGGGAATATTCATGAGCATGTGAATCCATGCCAGACCCCATGCTGGAGAATAAAACTTAACTTTGCATTTTGCACCAGACCAGTGTAGTGCCTAAACCCTTTCCTATACCTGATGCTTGTACAAATATGCTGCACCACCGGAAGGATTTGGTATACAAGTTAGAAATGAGAGACACAGAGGTAAAGTTTTCTCACAAGACGCCATTTTATTATATAAAAATGGGGGAGACAAATGTTTAGCTTTCCCTGGCCCAACAAAGAGGTCCCTGCCTAACAAACTAAGACTAAAGAAAAATGACCTAGTGTCCAAAGGATACCTGACCCCAACACTATTATACACAACAAAATCATACAAGGTTTGTTTGGCTGTCTTAAATTCCACAAAATAACATATCAATTCAAACTCAAACGCTTTAGAAAGTACTCCTTGTGACTAGGGTTTGACTCCCTTCCCCTGATCAATTCAGGAATACCTTGAGCAAAGTTCAGATTCAATAAAGTTCTGTGAAATAACAAAGTTCCATTCAACGTAGCAGAACATTTCTTTTCCATTCAATATGTCATTTTACATGGCAAAGTGAATATCCTTCTTCCAACCGCTTGTTCATGAATAATAAACCACTGTTATTTGTCCACAGTCTCTTGCTTGGCAAAACAAAAGACTTTTGCTTAAAACCCAAGTTCATAATTCGGGAAAATTGTTCTTTTCTCAAAGCCGCAAGAAATGGTTAGCAAATCATACTTCTTCAAAAGAAACTTTTTCAGCAATGCAACAGTTCATCAAGACAAGGTGATGGAGCCAACACATCTTTCCCAGCACACCTTTTAACCATAACCACAGTACTTTAAATCATCTACTTCTTTCCTGGTATACTCACCTGCCAGGACCAACTATTGGTCAAATTCCTGGTTCACTTGCGTGCCAGGATAAAACTTCTACTACTACAATTGTACTCTGAGGTAATACTTGTTCCAGAACTCTCCACACCTGGATTCTGAGCGAGGAGGCTTGAACAACAACTGCTTCTCTTTATAGTCTCTCGACTTTAAATATGTTGCAGCTCTTCCCAAATTGGTATTCCATAAAAGGGAGGTTGCTTCCTTGCACTCTCTAATATTCTTGTATTGCCTTTTGGCTGTAGGCACTGCAGGTTACAGTTCTCTCCCCCTTGATCTCTTTTACAAGGAGGGCTTTTCTTAATCAGCCTTTGTTTTATGCTTTGGCAACCCCTTGGCTGCAGGCAATGTAGGTTACAATGGTCTCCCAACTGGTATCCCTTGTCAGGAGAGTTGCGCCCAGTTTGCCTTGGTATCATTCTTCTTGGCAAAAAGAGTTACAATTGTCCCCTAACTGGTAACTCTGGTTAGGAGTGTTACACCCAGTCTGTCTTATTACCTTACAAAGGGGCCTATCACTTTCCGAGAGGCAGACCTCTAGCTGTTGCAAGATAATACGCCAATAACACTGGCCAGACGAAGAAAGCAGAATGCAATTACGAACTGGTTACGTTAATACAATGTGCATTGGGGGTTCCCCTGTGAACTGATATTCGAATATCGGAACCAGCAAAACAATTTCCATTGAGAGCTAAGCTGAGTAATATATGGACATGGTGACAGGCAAGAGGCGAATACGCCACAGTGAAGGAACAACCCCCTCGCGAGATACGGATGGGAGAGGAAGGCAATGAACATTCCAGAAGCATCAAGAGTGCTCTGCAAAGCATGCGGAGTAGGTCGAGAAAGAAAGTCCCACAGCCGCAAGATAATCGTTGAGCAGATGGCACCCAGCACTGGGGAGACCTTGGTACATTCCTTCCTCCGGAGAGGGATTGGTTTGGCCTGACAATGTCAGGGAAACACAAAGGGGGTGGGTGAGAGTTGGAGGACTTGTGTTTGGTCTTTGTTTCGCCATCAGGTTGCACACTCATCCCACCCATTTTTTCACGGCAAACTTGGATCTGAGCATTGGGCACATAGGTAAAACTCGAGTGGGCCTACAGGGACGTTATCCCCCCTATAATTTCGATGAACATGTTTGGAATTGGGACAGTTAGTTTTTTTTAGGTTCTCTGGGATGTTGCAAGTTTTCAATGTTTCAGTGTGGGACAAGGGCGGGCTTATTTTGGGGGTTTTAGCCAACACAGTTCTTTTTGCTAGCACTGCAAAGAATCAGGCTGCAGACCTAAACATAGGCCCATACCCTCACTTTGACCATGATTGATGATCGAACAGCTGCACAAACTAATGCGCAAACGCAGACTATCAACCTGGATGAGGGAGTCTTAACGGTTTCCTGTTTGACTCTGAACATCCAAGGGCTCAATTCCCCAATAGAATAACTGTTCCTCAGAGGCGCTCACCCTGCGTTGCTGTTCCTCCAGGAGACCTACCTCCTCCCCCCGGAACGAAGTGTGAATTACTTTTGGGCCCTACCCTAAGTTATACTTTGCCACCAGTGACACCAAAATGAAGGGTGTGGCCATACTAGTCTGTAAGGGGATTCCCCTGAAGGTCAAAGATGTACCAAGATGACGACGGGAGGTATATAGCTCTTAACACCTGGGGGCTGGGGGACCACAACCGGAACATAGTTTTCATTCACACTGCGAATACAGTGCAAGAAGTCTTCTTTGAAGCCCTGGTGCATTCGCTGGTGAATTTTGCAGATGGGGAAATGATCATAGCTGGGGTTTCCAACTGTGTGGTGGACCCCACCATGGATAAAATGCTCCCACCGGCTAGCCCTGCCAAAGACAATTTCCTAATCATGACAAAATTATTAAGAGGCATCTCGGTAGTGGAGTCCTGGAGATTTTTACACCCGGATGAAGAAGATTACACTTTCTATTCGCCAGTACATAAGGGATTCTCAAGACTAGATATGGTGTTAATCTCCAGCACTCTAATTCCGAAGGTTACATACAGTATGTGAGATCTTCCCAAGAGTCTTGTCAGATCACATGCCTGCATGGATACCAGACAGATTTGGGACTACCTCTCCAGCAACAGCGAAATCCATGGGGTTTAAATGACTCCTAAAACGCGTCACCATGAGACTCCACATAACAGAAACACTAACCAACTACTTTGCTGAAATTTACATTGACAATATTGATCAGCGCATTTTATGGGATGCAGGAAAGGTGGTTCTGGGGTGGGGGCAGTTATTAGCCAGATGGCAGTATACATGAGGGTAAAAAAGGCCAGAGGGATCGCACTAGAAAGCGAGGTCAGTCATCTAGAACAGTTTCATCAAAGTAAAAATACACTGGAGTCCCTGAGAGAATTAAGACTAGCCCAGAATGTCCTGGAGACCCACTTGGCTGAGAACGCGGTTCAAACCATGCTAAATACAAAACAATCCAAGGTTTGAAATTAAGATTCAATGAGCAGGAGTTAAATGCATCTCCTTGGCTTCAACCATCACCCAATAGGCAGGAGCTACCGCTGGGGAACCAGGAGCTAGTACCCAGAGCAGCGCAAATCTAACTTCCACATGCGATGCACACTTTTGTATGATTCATTATGTTTAAATGTGCACTAGATGTGCCATAATTATTCTGTATAAACATTCTCATATACTGAAGGTTAATGTCACGTATTCATGTTTGTAAGGCAACAATTGGCCTGGGGAGGCAAAAGTAGCTTCTGGTAGCTGTTGGTTTTTCTCCTAGGCTAGAAGCAGGAACTAAATAGCTCCCACTCTCCCCTCGATTTGAAACCCTGACGTAAAAGGGAACAAGACTAATAAATTGTTGGCCGCCAAACTCCACAAACAATCTAAATGTAATTACATACACGCCCTAAGAGAGAGACAAGGTAACAGTCATCAGTGAAAGGGACAAACTGCCATTAATGGCGTGCTACTTCCGAGAGGCAGGAACAAAAATGCCTGGGGACCTTGAATGGAGGGCACAATTTATTACATTAGCGAAGCTCCAGAAGCTTTCTGAGAAAGAACAGGGGCTTGCTAGAAGCTGATATCACCAAGCAAGAGATCCAACAGGCCATCCGGTGCCTCTCGACGGGCAAAGGCCCAGGGTTGCATGGCTTCTCAGTCCACTTCTCAAAGTCTTCACGCAGTTGGTTTTTACCCATCAACGTTTTTAACAGCTTCCCGGCCAAGGATGGGTTCGGTCTCGAACTCAATGTTAGAGTCGTTGACGATGTTGATCTTGAAACTGGGGAAAGATGAGGAAGATTGCTTGGCCTAAAGGCCAGATGCACTCCTCAATGTGGACGCAAACAAATATGGAACGGTGATCGCCAGTCGGCTGATGGGAGTCTTACCAATGTTAATTGACCGAGACCAGACAGGATTTATTATGGAATGACGAGCACATGATCACATACAGCAGGCTGTCGACCTAATAGCAGCCAAGACGACATACCAGAGCATTTAGTAACTGTGTCGCAAGATGCTCACAAAGCATTTGACAGTATGTGCTGGTAATACCTTGAGGCACTTTACAAGAATACATTTGGCCTAACTTTTAGGCATTTCATCATGGCCAATTTTAATGGACTTAAAACCAAAATAAATGTCAATGGTACCAGCCCATCTTTATTGAAAGACAAGGCAAGGCTGCCTACTCTCTCCCCTGAGATTTGCCCTGGCGATGGAACCCCTGTCCCAGCAGATCTGCAGCAGCCAAAGGATCTGTGAAGTCACATACAAAAGGCACGATGCACAAAGTATTGCTATACGAGGACGACATACTGCGTTTCCTCACGGAATCCATCACCTTGTTGATAGAACTGACCAACACCCTGAATACCTTTGGTGATGTTTCAGGTTTCTGTATTAACAAAGATAAATCGGTAGGCCTGAACATCACCGAAACCCAGAAAAAAATGCAGTCCTTGCGGGAAAATACTCCTTATAGATGGGACGATAAAGAGATAACATACTTGGGCGCAAAACTTACGCCCTCCTACTAAACACTTGAGGATGCAAATCTTCACAATCTCTTTAGTGTTTCCAAGGAACAGTTATGATGCTGGGATCATCAGGACATTTCCTAGCTGGGAAGAATTCAGTCAGTGAAGATGACCCTACTCCCGAGACTTTACATTTTCCTAGCCCTGCCAATACAAATACAGACAAACAAACTGAAGGATCTCCAGCGATCAATTACTAAATTCATTTGGTCTGGTAGGCTTCCTAGGGTACAGAAGAAGGTCTTACGGACACGGGAGGCCTGGGCGTCCCTGCCACACGAAAATACTTTCTAGCACCCTTGTTTCTGGCCCGGCAAACTAGGAGTCTACCTGCCGGAGCTGCTGTGCCCGACAGGTCTGACCCTGCCGGGTGCAGCGGCCATGGCAGGCAGACTGGTCATGGAAACAACAGCACCGTTAGCAACCGTGGCGGTGCTTCCATGTCCCCACTCCTATCGGACTCTATAGCAATGGGGACTTACATTGTATCGGCGCCTGACTTTCCGGGCTGCCGGACTTGGAATCTAGGTCAGGTGCCGGTAAAGTTTTAAGAGTCCGGCAGCAACCCGGACTCGTAATGAGGCCCCATAGCTTGGTCACTATTTGGGTGTTGGTGTGGAGGGTAAAGAAAGGTGGCAAACAGGTGGCCATTCTAGAGAAGATTATCCAGAGGGAGAGTAGCATAGTTGCAGAGGAGTCCTAAAGAGCACTTATGTGATTACTTGTTTCCCCGAAAGTGGTTTGACGTTTGATGCCAACAAAACCTTGTGAAGTTGTTGTTGTTGCAAGTTGGAAGTTACCACTGAAGCACAATTTGTTCTTTTGTTTAGTATTGAACGAACAAGAGAGTATATCCGTATGGCACGTTGCTGATGTAGAAGGCTTGACATGGGTGCAAGCAGGTAGGAGTTGATGAAAGTGTTGAAATGTGGTTCTAACAAAGACAACTTATTAAACCTGCTGTGGAGGATTTACGTTTTCTTCAAAAATAAAGTTTTGTGGCAAATTATCCTAGCAAAGACAATTGTTTTTTTGGATAAAACATTTTATTGTTTTTAAACATAGGTAGTGGTGATTACATCTCACACATTACATGATAACAAACAAAACAGAATAAGTCCAATCTATCCGTCCATATTGTACAGTTCAACCACAACACTTTCCGCGTCATCATTCAGTGCGTTTCACAAAGATAAGCTTAGTTTGCATCTTCCCATTTCTGCCAGATATTTTTTTTCCCAGGGCGTCCTCTAGCCGTATATAAGCGTTGTTCCATCAACACACCGACATCCACATCTGCTACACACTGCACAAAAAGCGAAGGAACACCAGATCCCCACAGTTTAGCTATATTGCGCTTAATTAGTCCTTTGGTCATGGAAAGAATCAGTTTCTCATAGCGTGTTGTTTCTCCCTTATCCTCAATGCCCAGCAGCATCTTTTATGGGTCTCTAGGGATGACGTGGCTCAAGACCGCGGTTATCTTATTACAGCATTGTTACCAGTACTCTTTGATCCGGAAGCAGTCCCACAAGCTACGCAAGAAGGTATCCTCTGCCTCCTGTCGGCGGCATAGGCAATTGGGCTCTGTGGCGCGGGTTCCACCGATACAGTGCAACTCGCGGGTAGTATACCCTATGTAAGATTTTTTGCTGTATCAGCCGGAGTCTAGCAGATACGGTGGTTTTCAGTGGGTACATCAATGCTGTCAGCCAGTCCTCGGGTTATATAAGCCCAACACCCCCCTTCCCATTTAAGTTTTAAATTACAAAGTCCAGGAGTAGCAAAGGAGGATATGGCATTGTACATGACAGAGGTTGTTTTATTAGAGATGCGTTCTAATACTATATTCCTTTCCAGTGGTCTGCAATCTGGCATATTCGATAGTTCGGGGAGGTGTGTGTGCATTGCATGCGTTAGTTGGAGATAACGAAAGCGTTCTGTAGCAGGAAGACCAAATCGTTCAGATAGGTTCTCAAAGGAGGTTATTTTACCATCTATAATTACATCTCCGACTTTAATTCTCTAGATCAGGCAGGTTATGGTTTCCCTATAGTGCTTGCACCGGGGTAATCTTTTTATCCCAACCAACATGCTTATGAATGGCTCTCCATATTAGTGTAATATACGCAGTCTCAGTAATTTCTGATAGAGACACATAAGTGGGGGCACATCTTTCATCGCAGTGATCTCTGCTCGAATATGGGGAAGCTTTTTATTCCCGTGCAGGATGTCATTGACCACCGCCATTTGGCTTGCTCAATAATAGGATTGCAGGTGTGGTAGCCGAATTCCGCCCTCCCAGATGGAGCGTTGCAATGTTTGCCATGCGATTTGTGCATGTCCCCCAACTCATAGCAGAGTTCTAAGGATACTATCAATTTTGTGGAATTGCAAGTGTGGTATTCGGAGTGGGGCATTCTGCAGGATGTATAGAAAGTGTGGTAGGGCGAACTTTTTGAAGAGCGCTACTCTTGCCAGTATTGTCAGTGGGAGCAGCGTCCAGTGTCGGACATCCACAAAGAATCTCTCTGTGATCGGGTGTAAGTTTCTGGTTACGTATTCCGAGAGGTCTGTTGTGATTTGAATACCAAGATATTGGAATTGTCCTAATTCATTACGATACAGGCAGTGTGGAAGGAGTGCTTGTGTCGCCCGCTTCACTGGAAGGAGAACAGATTTGTTCCAGTTCAGTGTTAGTCCGCTAAAGGACTCAAATTGTTTTAGTATCTTTGTGACTTCCGGGCAAGAGGGAACCGAATCCCCCAGGTAAATCAGAAGATCATCTGCGTATAAGGAGACTATGTTCTGCGCCCCCGGGCCAGCAAAAGCCCTTCCACAAAGTAGTGTGGCGTAACAGTATGGCTAGGGGTTCAATGATCAATGCGAAGAGTAGTGGAGCCAGGGGGGCACCCTTGCCGTGTTCCGTTCCATAGTTGAAAAACTTCAGGGCCAACCATTTACTCTAACTTCAGCCACTGGAGACTCATACAGAAGTAGGACCCATCCCATAAAGGATTCCCCAAATCCAATTCGCTGCATGATTACCCAGAGGGCCTCCCAAAAGACAGAGTCAAAGTTTTCTCAAAGTCAATAGCTAGTAATGCCAAGGAGTCCCAGAGTGTACAAGCCTTTTCCAGCACCAGGTAGAGTCCGCGAATGTTCATGCATGTGGATCTCTGTGGCATGAATCAACACTGGTCAGGGTGGATCAGAGCGGTTATCACTTTCTGCAACCTGTTTGCAAGCACTTTTGACAAGACCTTCGCTTCGCTGTTAATTAAGGAAATCGGTCTGTAGGAGCTGCACTGTTCCGGGGATTTATCTGGTTTTGGGATGACAATTATAGTGGCTTTGCAGAGATCAGGGGGAAGGATCCCCTGTTCCTTGCAGTGCAGGAACCTCTGAAGCAGATGTGCGGCCATCTCACTCCCTCCCAGCTTTTTCGATACGTCAATCAGGAACCCGTTGGGTCCCGGAGTTTTCCCGGATTGCAGTTGTGACATGGCAGTCACCACTTCTCCTCTGTAATCTCTTTCTCCAGGAGTAGTGTCTGTGTCGGGGCCAGACAGGGGAAGAGTGATACCGTCAAGCACTGTCGTGTTGATAGGTTCACTTGGGGGTTTATATAGGTTAGCATAGTAGTCCACGAAACCCCCTGAAATATCGCGGTCCGATAGTAATGGCTCCAGTTGTGCCACTCTAATCTCCCTGACATGCCGGAGACCTGCATTCCTATGTTCCAGCCAAGCAAGAATCTTGCCCGCCTTATCCCCAGTTTCGTACACTCTTGTACGCATCTCCAAGTGTGCTTGCTTAGCGTTGTCCAGAGCGACATTACAGAGGCGTTCCCTGGCCACTAAAAGTGAGCGGTGCGTATCAGGTGACCCACTGGCTATGTGTTCCACTTCTTTCCGCAGAGCCTCCTGCTTGGCATCAACCATTTGCTGGTGTTCTTTGCTGTGAGCCGATGTCCAGGAGAGAATTTCACCCCTGAGGACTGGTACCGGTGTTCAACTCAAAGTATGTAGTATGTAGTCGTGGTCGTGTTCTCCTGAATACGTTCAATAAGTTCTGGGAAGCCGAGATAGTAGCTATTTAAACACCATGGGGGGTGGAGGGGAGTGGTCTATTCGTGGTCAGTTCCATCATCAGGGGTGAATGATCTGATATACCGCGGGTAAGCAAGGTTACACTAGTTGCTCTATGTGCATCCAACGCCGGGAGGAAGAAGTAGTCCAGCCTTGAGAAAGAGGCATGGACCCCAGAATAATAAGAGTACCCACGGTCTGCCGGGTGCAGGTCCGGCCTTATGTCTTTCAGCCCAAGCACTGCGGCAAAGGTGGCGAGTTTGGTGCTTGTTTTAGGGTTCCTACCTCGCAGATGTGTGCGGTCTAGTGTTACATTCATAACATCATTGAAGTCCCCTCCTAATACCCAGATATCAACTGTGTGGGCTGCGAGTACAGGCATGATGTCTTGGATCAATTCAGTAATCAGTGACGGCAGGGCATATACTGCTACGATTGCAAGGGTTTCATTCCATAGCATTCCCTGTAGTAACACAAATCTACCTCCAGTGTCCTGCACCACTTTGGACAGATTAAAGAGGAGTCTCTTATGCAGCAGTATTAGTACCCCCAGTGAGCCCATGGCAAAGCCAGCGTTTAGTGCTATACGATTGTTTGTGCGCCTGAATAGGTTACACGTCGTGCCTGCCAGGTGCGTTTCTGTGAGGAGAATAATATCTGGTTTGTGTCTATTAGGGAATTGTGTAACTAAACGTCTTAATCCTATTGCCTAGACCATTGGCATTCCATGTCAGAAATGTCAGGGTCTTAACACTGTCTCCCTTTTTCTATTTCAATTGATCCATGTGCGTCTGTACATAGGGTAGTGTTGGGAGAGTGCTTCGGATGTGGGAGTCGGATCGGTGGGTTGAGGACACATAATACATATACATTTCAGTCAGTCGATTCGAGAACACAAACAAGCTACACAAACCTCACAAATTTCCCATCCCTCCTCCCTATACTCCAACCGAACCTGAAGCATCTGTCGCTCCAAACATTATTGATAGACGAAAACAGTTGGCTATCAAACCGTCAAACTTGAACCATACAAACAAGCTGCATCACTGGTCCCAAAAAACACGAATGGGTCCAGCAGCGCAGGTTAAATGTTTCTGAGGGGCGGGAGGGAGGAGGGGGAGGGAGGAATAGTCTGTCGGCCACACAGCTTGGAATCTTAGCATAGTTGATGCAGGTGGTTCCCAATGCACTGTATGGGAGTCTTGCATTCTGTAGACTTTCAGCTGATTAGTGGGTTAATTTGAAGCGTGTCTAGCACAGGTGTTTATCGGTGCACCATACGAAGGTCTCGCAGTTAGAGGACATACATCCAGTTAGTAGATACAATCTCATGCACGGATGTCGGTGGTCTAATCGTCTACCATGGGTGGTGGAGGGTCGGGATCCAGTTCCTGTGGTGGCTGCATTGGAGGGTCTTGGTCGGGTTGAGCCCGGGGTCTCTTATTCTTGTTAACCTTCTCCGATCTCCAGTCTCCCTGAATGTGTTGTTCCGCCGATCTCCATGCCTCTTTGGGGTCAGTGAAGTGCACTGTTGTACCTTTGTGGTATATATTAAGTTGTGCAGGGAATAAGAGGCCATATTTCATATTCAGGGATTGCAGCTGCTTTTTGAGCTGGTTGAAGGATTGCCTGGCTCGTTGGACCTCTTGTGTAGTCCGGAAAGAAGGCGATCCGGGACCCATTGTAGGTTATCGTTCCTTTAGCACGTGCCATTTGGAGCAGTGCATCCCTGTCTCTGTAATTAGGTAATTATGTGATCACAGTACGCGACGGTGTGCCGGGTGTTGGTCGTCCAGTCGGCATTCGAAGACCTTGTTCGATCAAAAAGAATTTGGAGAATGTTTTAGGTTCGAAAATGTCCACCAGCCACTGTTCCAGGAACAGTTCCATATTTGGTCCTTGTGCTTTTTCAGACAGGCCAAGGATGCAGACGTTATTGCGCCTCTATCTTCATTCGCCCTCATCCACCCTTTTGCACCACAGTTTTCAGGCGCGCCATGTGTCTTGACATCTGTTTTTCCATGTTCTGCATCCCATCCTCTGCCTCCGATATCCGCTGTTCTGCTTCACCTGTGCATGAAGTTAATTTCTGCAGGTCGTATCTGAGGAGTGAAACGTCTGTGCTAATGCCGTCCATCTTTTGTTCCATCGAAGCATGGGAGTTAGCAATCGCATTCATGCCGTCTTTCAGGGATATCGTGTTTTCCGCCTCTACTGTGCCATCAGATTGCTCCTGCCCAGCAGGCGTGTTCACTGGACATCTTCTAGAGTTTACCTTTGACCATGGTGGGGTGCGATTTTGGGTGACCCTTCGCCTGGCGACCCGTTACCAACAACCGGATAGATGGCTGCTGTAGTGATGGTTAAATACAGTTGCGGGCACAATATGGGTGGCGAAGTTTGTCGCAAGTTGGCTCTCACAGCGTGTAGGTGTTGCTTGGTCTGTGGCACCCCAGTGGCAGGGTTTGCTGTTGTTGTGCGGGATAGGACATCCAGGGCAGTGGCCACTTCTGTAGTTAGCCACCAGTTTTCAGGCCACTCGTATCGTCTTCCGAGAAGTTTGTTACAGGACTTATATGGGCGGCTTTTATGCCCACCTCAATGTGTGTGGTAGGGTCAAGTGTGTGGGTCACTCTTCCAGATTTCATTGCATTCGTGTCGAGGGTTCCACTTCTCATCCTGTCTCTTGTCAGCAATTCTTATTCTGCCCTTTCTCCCAATGTGGGGGACCTTCCCACGTTCCTCGGGTCAGAGTAATATCTTGCAGCCCAGTTAGTAGCCAGTATTCCGTTATTTAATGCACCATTTCCTAGTCGTAGGAGGCACTACCCCCAGCCCTCACTGTATCTTGTTGGTTGGATGTATTTGTGTTGCATGCTAGTACAATAGGCAGGGCTGGAGGGGTTTCCCAGGCAATGTCCCGTCTATGGTCCCCTGCGCACTCAGTTTGTGAAGCAAGGGTGTTGTAGTCGGCCGGGAGTATTCCCTTGCCCAACTTTGTGGTCCCCTACTGAGTGCGTGCAGGGGCGCAAGTTTTTCCTCCCCTTCTCAGTGGATAGTTAGGCAGAGATGGCTGTCTAATGTGATCATTCTTGCATCAAGGTGTAATGGTCCCGTATTCATGCTTATTTGTGACTGATGGTCCTTTGGCAGGTGGCCTCACCAAACGGGGGCAAGGGAGGAAGAGGCTTAAGTGTGCAGCAGGCTGGACTGTTGGCCGCTGTGTTCCTTGGCCAGCAAATGTGTACAACTTTATCAGTGTTCTGTGGCCGTGCTGCGTTTGGCTCGGGCTCCTGGGGGATAGTGGGCTGGTGGGTTTACGCCCTGGGCGCCCGAGTGGGACACCCTTCTGGCAATGTCCAGGTGGAGGGCATGGCATGCCTCGTCCGCCACTCAGCATGGTCTTACTCTGCCCCCAACCCGCTGACTCATGGTGCCTGTAGGCAGGGTCCTCTTTGCCCTTAGAAGGCAACAGCACATCGGGAGCAAGAAAAACGCTTGGGGGCTCTGTCGGCCCTTATTCAGGCAGAAGCTCCACGGCTTGACTCCATGCTCACCTTGTATGTCGGGTGCAGCGGGTGCACTGTAGCCGGTCCCGCAGTGCAGCGTGCCTCGCCTACTGAGCTAACACTTCCCACAGTGTCTGAGGGAACCACCGCAGCGGGGCTCCGCTACGCTGGTGTTTCTGTCCCCGGTTGGTTCAGACCGTCGCCTCTCCCAAGCCGGCCACAGTCCTGTGTGCGGTCGAAGTTGCTCATCTGCGATTCGCCGTGTGTCATACACAGGCACAGCCACTGTTCCATTCAACGAGTATCAGCCTCCGTCCCTATCGCCCACTTGGAAGTCCTCTGTTCATCGCTGCCAACAGTACCATCAGTATGTTTCAGGCAGTGTTTCCCCTCGGCTCTTGCTCGCCTCGGCCGCCATTTTGCTAGGTGTTCCTGCCGCCAGGACGCGCCGTCTCCTCCCAATATCTTCTTTAGTGGGCAGAGGTCCCCGTTCCGGCCACACTTTCGCTGTATGTCACTCTCTCAGCGAGTGCATTTCTTTCCACATTTTGTTCCACTGCATCAGGATATTATCAGGATATAGCCGGCGGGCGCAGGAGCTCACAGACTTCACCTGGCAAAGACAATTGTTTATTTGAAGAACACAAATGCGAAACGTGTTCTTAATTCAGGAGGAGCTGGAACTTATTCGTCATTGTGGTACATTGTTGAGACAACAGAACTTTTTGTTATCCAGTTTAAATCCTCAAGAGCTGTATTGCAACTGTGTGGCAAACCAGGATTTACTTATTTCCTTTGAACTGTAGGGCAAAACCATGCTCAGATCTGGGGAAGGGGAATTCACCCACTTTATGAGAAGAGACAGTGGCCATATTGTGAATTTGACTGTATGATATATGTATATATGTTGAATGCATTTCCTTATTGCTTTTTTGAATGTACAAGTGTGAGGGACAGATATCCTTTAGTTAGAAATTTTGAAAACTCTCTATCAAGTTGTCTGCCTCACATTTCTGACCCCACACAATCCTTTGTTATTTTGTTTTAATGTGAGGGTCAGGAAAGGATGTTTTGGACACAAGGACGGCTTTTTTAGTAACCGACTTCCCGGCAGAATGATCCTTAGTTTTGATTTTTAAAGTAAAGAAACTCCTCCTAGAATAGGGCCAGTTAGGCAGTTTCCAAACAAGTTTCTGTTTCCATAAAGGTCTTTGCTTGAGAATTTGAATACCTTGCGTCCCACTCATTTCTGACCCCTCACACAGCCAACTGCATGTTGCGCAATGTCTTTCTGATGACGGAACCCCCTTGAGTGCAGGCTATTGGCTGGATCGGTGAGACCCTGTATTATGAAGGAGATATTGTCGCTGTCTGGGAAAGACATGCAGGAATTTCAGTTGATCACAAGAGATACAATTGTGGAAGCGGGCAAATGGGTAGGTTGGGTGTGTGAACCCATATTCTCCTAACAACCCGCTAAGTGACACCAGAGTATGGCCGGTAGTAGACATTTTGCTGAATCAGAAGTGATGGGATTAGCGGTTTTGCAAGGACTTTTTTGAGGAGACCTTTTGCCAACTTCTGTAATGACTGGCATATGCCACAAGCAAGTGTTGTTCTATGTGGACCTAATGAGCAGGGCACCTACGTCTTGGGCTATGTTACGAGAGGTAGCCCCTGGCAACCCAGTGCTCGAAGGCCTTTATAACCTTGGGGACAGAGGCCATCCGATCTCTACGATTCATAGAATCTTACAATAGGACCCAGAGAGGTCCATGGTTGAAAGCCAGGGAGGCCTGGGAATGGGATCTGGGGGGTCAACGTTTGATGATGAACAGTGGGAAGAGATTTGCAACTATATGAAAATGGTGTCGTGAAATGCCAGTTTCAGACTAATCCAATATAATGTCCTAGATAGAATGTATTTAACGCCAAGAGAATGCATAAAATGAACCCAAAGACATTGGATCTCTGCCAACGATGTGGAACTCTGATGCCCCGTTCCTCCACATGTGACACTGTCCCAAGCTTGGTGACTTCTGGAGCAAGGTGGTTGGTATGGAAGTTATCTGGATAGCTGAAACATCTTTGATGTAGTTACTGGGTCAGTTCCCTTGACAGAATGCAGAGAAACAACAGCATAAAATGGTGGATTTGGCCCTGGTATTGGCGAAGAGGCGCATTGGCTATATCCTGGTAAAACCCCAATGGCCGCACAATACCAAATTGGTTTACAGATCTCATCAGGTGGGCTAGTGCTGAACTAGCAACTCTGATCAGGATTGAATGCATGTATGAAGATGTGGCTGTGTCACATAGGCTGGATTGGGCATTGTTGTTCGGCGGTTTACTTTACCCCTCCGGTGACTGCCGCCTGTGAAGCAATGACACACAAAAGGTGAAAGGGGCCCCTAGGGGTCCCTCGTGCTATGGAAACAAGGCAATGACCATACACGAAAAGATGCGCCAGACACGAGGTTTCAAATTCCCAATGCTAGGGTTTATTGCAAGCAAAAGATAGTATCAATTGACCAATTCTGATCTCACGCCCCGCGACGTGAGTTTCCTAGACCTCGAGGGACACAAGAGAGCGAATTACGTACATCAGTTACATATATACAAAATGCATATCATACAATCAGCAAAGTCATGTTCAACACCCCTCTGTATTAAGTTCCTTTGAACTCGGGATGATGATGGACATATCCGACGAGTATGACGATTATAATGCTTTCGATGTCTATTCTAGTAACAATGTGCAATTTAGAAAGTGCGGAGGCATCTTTTAGAACACTGTGTTTCTGTTCTTGGAAGAAATCTGTACACGGGGGAAGAGCCACATTCCAAGCTTTGCTATCTATGAGGTACTATTCGTGTCCTGGGAGCCGACACGTTCTAAAGGGTTTTGCGAAGGGGGGCCGTAAGAGAAGCCTAATTCAAGCCTTTAACTGTATTATTCTAACATATTCTGCCATCGTACGAGACTGGCTGGCAGCTGTGAAGTGATTAAATGCCCTGCAGCTTCCTCCCAAGGCTACAGAGAGGGAGCATGGGCATTCCTCTCTGGGCTACTCATGAGGAGTTTCAGCAAACTCTTCAGTCCCGCGACCTTGTCCTTTCATATTCAGACAACAATGTTAACAGTTGAGCAGAGTAAGCAGAATCCGCAAGAATTGCAAGGTGCAAAGCAGTTTTTTAGACAGAGAGCAATGAGCAATGGTTAACAAGCAAAATGGCGATTCTTACTACATTTAAAATGGCCGCTCGTCGGTCAAGCATAGCAATTCATATTCCTCCAATTCGGTGCATAAGACGGTTGGCCCACGGCCATAAAGTTACGTCTATCATTCAAATGAAGGGTATTCATTTTTCCAAATTGACAAAGGGAAGGATATGTAATACACTGCGACATGAATCGGATGGAAGGCTAGTCTAGGATTATTGTGGATGATTTTCTTCTGAAGCACGAGACCCGACATGGGCGGGAGTTGAGGAAGGGGTGGGGGGCTCTTTAGTTTGTATAGCTGTAATGTTTTAATTTTCTTTTGGTTTTCCTTATTACAATTATTTGAAATGAAAATTGTGATATGCGATACTGTGGATACTATGTTAAAACCAATAGAGAAACATTTAATCTAATAAGAAACCCAACGATCTGGCTTCAGGCGAGCGTTTTAGTGTACAGTTCTAGAAGGACAGAAGTAACAACCTGGTTCTTGCTTGTGAGACAGCTCTATTCTGTCCAAAATGAATCAAAGCTATCTTTGAATTATTGAACTTTATATTACCCTGAAGCATCCAGGCATCATTGGTAGTTGCAGAAGATACTCTAGAGCTCTTTTTTAATTCATTAAAACTTAGCTCCTGTTCTGTCAAGTTATTTCCCAGACAACTTCCTGGTTTGCAAAATTCTGTACAAACTGGGAATAATTTAGACAAGTGCTATTCCAACCTTTTCATGCTGAGCCCCCCCTTGGAGTAAAAATATTGATGCCGGATCCCCCCCAGGTGCAGTTCTCCTTATATTTTCTATTGAAAGCAGTCCCTTTTTGAAGAGACTCATGACCCCCTCGCACATCCTTTCGCCCCCCCCAGTTGGGCCAGCCCCACAGTGTGGAGACCACTGGTATAGACAGGAATGATGCTACCCGTTCATAGTCTTTTTTTGACTTATTGCCAATATTACTACACCCATGAGACCTTGCTTTGGATTTATTCTTTCGCTGATACCATCACAGATATTCCACTTTTTATCAAGTACATTTATAATCATCCTCCCGAAGATTCATCTTGGAATACAGTTACTCCCCTGGTTCTTGAAAATCTGGCCACTTTCCTTTGGAAGACCATGCTGCAGTTTACAATCTTAACTGCATCGTTTTGTATGGTGTGGGGGTCAGTCATGTGAGGCGGGCAACTTGGTAAATGTTTCTCACAAGAAGCCATTTTTATTAACTCAAAAAGGTTGGATAAACTACTCCTCAGTATCCCTAGCCTAACGAGGATGTCCCTGCCTATCAAAATAATCTAAAGGAGGAAAACACTCTAAAAAAGGAATCTGTCCCTCACACTTATACATACATCAAACACAAAGGAAATGAATGGCAATTCAAATGGAATAGAAATAACAGTTAAGTTCAACATAGACCTAATAACTGTATATCCTTATAACCTGGATCAGATCCCCTTCCTCAGATTCAAAGCAGGATTTTCATTCAAAAGTTCAAATAGTTTCTTTTTAGTAACCAAGTTTGGACCATAAAGTTCTTCTGGTTCGAAAAGTCGTCCACTCAGACTTCAACCAATAGTTCATTTAGAAGATCAGTCTATTGAGCAACTAAACACTTATACAATTCTTCTGTATCAACAACAAATGTTGTCAGGATGATTTCACAACAATTTGTGAAACACTTTAGTAAGTTGCCACTTCTTTTCAAATAGAAAAGATGTTATCAGGATTGTTCCACAACTCAACAGTTCATATAAGACTTGGGTAATACTTTTATCACTTCTTCTCAAATCCTTCAACCAGTACAGTACTTTATTGATGTATTTCTGCTCAGCAAACCTGCCAGGACTACCACTAAAAGGTCCCCATCCTGGTATACTCGCCTACCTGGACAAAAGCGCCCAACACTACAAGTAAATTGTGGTAAGGTCTACTTCAAATCTTTAGGTGTCATGATGCCTACCCCCGGGCATCCAGACCAAGTCCATCAACCCCAGAAGCAGGCATCATGTTACCTGGAGCCAACCTAGCAACCCCCGTTAGGGGTTATCCTGGTATCTGGGTACAGTCTCGGCGCCTGTGGCGCCAGGTTCATATGGGACATCAGTCCTGGCGCCATATGCGCCAGGCTCATATGTTAAAACTTACCTGATGCAGACCATGCTGCAAGGGATCCAAGCATCCAAGCCCATGTGAGGCTTGAAGGGACTATTTTATCTTAGGAACTATTTTGTTACTCGGGTATGGTTGTGGAGGAATACTTACCTGGGACTACTTTGAAGGCTATTTAAACCACGCCCGAAGAGCAGCACATGGTTCGTGTTATTCTGCATCCAGCAGCGTAACGCTCACCGTGTCTGCAGTCAGCATCCAGCATCCTGCCACGCCTGCCTCGAGTCCAGAGCGCCTAGAAAGAAGGGAAAGAAGAAGAAAGGTTAGAACAAGAACTTTACTGGATTTCTTACCTGATTTTGGATTCAGCGCATCTTTGAACCAGAAACAGACTTCATTTTAAACGCGTTGCATCGCCAGCAGCAGCGCCGCGCCATACTCACCGTTCCTCGCAACATCTCTACGATCCGGTGCTGTCTCCATCACCAGGTTGCCGCATTCCAGCACCTAAGGGGGACAAGAAAACAACAAGGTGAGCCAAGGGAACAAACAAGGACAATCTCTTGCCACCATATGCTTATCTGATTTTACCGCAGGAGGTATTATCCACCAGCATGCCAAATCTTCCTACGCTGCACCTGCAAGAAAAGAGAAAGCAGCGAGTTAAACCTTGGCATCATTTACTGGACAGTGTTACAAAACACAGACTCTTACCTGAACGCTTTCAGCTGCCACAAGACGATCATCTTTTGGGTCTAAGCTGCAAAAGAAACAAGGAATTGGACAAGAGTGATTATTCTGACATTTTGAACTCTTTAGAACTATATACTTACGGCCTTTCGCCCGGAGGTTTGGAGCCAAGATTTGTCCAGAACTCTTCCCTGCATTCTTCGCAGGATGGAAGGATGGAGAGCTCATCATACAAAACTATAAGGTGAGCTTGGTGAAAGGGAATGTCAGAAGTGATAAGTGGGGACGCAGTGAGGTGTTACTACTCAAATCCACAGGTGGCTAATTCCCTTTGCCCGACTTTAGGAGACTACTTCGACGGGTCAAGCAGACGAAGCTAGGTGGGCCAGTCCAGTCCGTCATCTCTGCACTACGCATCACGTTGGTGGAGACCGTGGCTGTCCAGTTCCGCTCGACACCCCTGTGGGAGCCAGGTGAGCGTAACATTAGGAAAGTCTTTAACGAGGAGGAGATCAATGTGCCAAGAGCCGAGGTATAGAGAATGAAGAAAAGTGGGACCAGAACTGACCTTTGGCGAACACCAACAGTAATGGGGAGTGGCCAGGTTTTCTTAAATATAGGGATGACAGTTGTCGACTTGTAGGATGATGGAAAAGTGGCACTGTCAAAAGGAGTTTAAGAGGGAAGCAAGATATGGAGCAACGAGTTTCACTATGTGGTGTGAGAGGGTCAATGGTGGAACATGAAGGGTTAGCCCTGAGAATGGCAAGCATCTAATTTGGGTTAGTGGGGGAAAGGAAGACCTTGTCAAAGGAGGAGGGTAGAGGTGGTGCGGAAAAGTGAGCAAGTGTGCAGGTGAGGGATAGAAGTTAATTTGCAAAGGTATTTTGAATGTTGGAAATATGAGAAGCAAAATAAAGGGCAAGATAGTTAACAGAAAGGGTAGAGGCGCCTAGGTTGAGACGATTGAGACGAAATGAGCAAAGGAGTAGTTGTAAAGAGCAGTCAGGTAGAGTTTGAGTTCTGAGGAGTGTCTAGATCTTTGCCAAGTGTGAAGGTTTTTCCACATTGTTGTTTTAAGCATTGAAGTAACTTTACTGAAGTATGTTTGGGGTACCAGGGAAGGGGCGACATCTAAATGAAAAGGGGTCCCTGCCAAATGAGTGGGACAAAATGGTGTGCCACAAAGGTGGGGGGAGACAAACAACCTTCTCCTCCCTGATGCTTTTAAGGGTGCGGATGGAAGGTGTAATCCAAGGCTGTGAAGGTGAGGGTTTAGGAGTGAATATAGTAAGAGGAAGTGAAAGGCGTTGGAAGAGTTAAGAGCAGCGTAAAATTTAGTGAAGGCTTCATCAGACGTGTAGGTCAGTGAGTTAGATAGGGAATTTGGAGGAAGGAAACTTGCAGTTGGTAATGGAAGTGTAGTGGACGTAGCAGTGGAAACTGAGGCAAAAACGAGAGTCAGTGAGTTGAAAGGAGAAAAAGGTCAGGGGAGTTACTATTTGAATGGGTGGGCAGAGAGTGGACAGAAGAGAGAGTGGTTAAGGAGAAGAGAGCTAAAGAGGGGACAGAGGAGTGGAGAGAGAGAATTGATGAGGTGATGATATGAAAGGAGTCAATTATTTATTTAAACATTTGTATAGCGCAAAGACCGCTGACCCTAAGGCTTAAGGGTGCTGACAAACATGTAACATGCATAGGTTAACAAGCCAACAAGAGAGAAGGGCAAGAGTAGAAAAGCGTTCGGGAAGCCATCAGGTGTTTAATTAAACCGGTGTGTCTTCAATCCTTTTCTGAAAACACGATTGGAGTTTTCCTCTCTCATTTTCAAGGGAAGATTGTTCCAAGACACGGGAGCTGCAGAAAAAAAGGCACAGGCCTTGGTCTGCGATAATCTACATGCCGGGACAATAAAATGAGATTGGTTATTAGATTGGAGATTATGTTTGCTCACCTTAGGCCTAAATCCCTCATTGAGATAGGTGGGGCCAGAATTCTTCAAACAGTTGAAAGAAATAGATAGGAGCCGAAAGAGGGAGTTCTTTAAAAGGGAGCCAATGAAGTTCCCTTCTAGCCTTAGAGATATTAGCTGACCTCTTCTTGTCCAGAACAACCCTAACAGTGTTCTTCTGCACTACCTGCAGTCCATTCAATTTGCACATTGGGAGGCCAGTCAGCAGGCTACTACAATAGTCTATCCTGGAACTTATCAATGCTCTTGCTAGCATTCCCCTACTGTTTTGTGAGAGGAGAGCGCGGGCATGCAAAAGCAATTTAATATAATAGGAGGACGAAGCCACCAAGCTACCAACCTGCGCTTTCATGTTAAGGTTACTGTCAAGATAGATACCCAATGTCTTTACTTTTTTCTTGACCACTATGACACATTCATCGATTACCAATTTAGAGTATTGGTCTTCAAGTTTACGAAACTTAGGATCAGTAACTACAAGCATAAACTCTGTCGTGCTTGTGTTAAGAGCTAATCCATTAGAGCACATCCAACTTTTGATGAGCAGGTAAATCCTGTTGATATTAGTTTCATCCTCCAGAAAGACACCATACACAGAGTATCGTCTGCATAGTTTGTAAACTCTGTTATTACTGTCCAGGAAATCAAGGAAAGTCACTGCAAATATGTTACAGAATATGTGAGAAAGACAGGCTCCCTGAGGGAAGCCTTGAGTCAGCTCCTCGTTGTTAGCATCTGCCAGATTGCTGCTCACACTCCAATGGCGATCTTTCAAAAAAGAGGTAACCCAATCAACCGCCAGCGCTGAGAAACCCGCCACCTCCCTCAACCTGGAGACCAATACATTATGGTCTACCAGGTTGAAGGCAGTGGATAGGTCCAACAGCATCAGCATGCTGGGGTCGCCTTGGTCCATATGTCGGAGGAGCCTAGATTTCAAATCCAGCAAAGCGGACTCTGTGCCATGCTTTGCCCGAAAGCCAGACTGTCTCTTATTCAAGATGTTACCATTTCTCAAATACGCCAGTAGTTCAATACAGGCAACTTTATCAAGAATCTTAAGGAGAAAAGAGGAATTAGAGATAGGGCAATAGTTAAGTGGATCATCAGGGGAGAGATCACCCAAGAGTGTTTAATACAAGTTAATTTGAATTAGTTGAGAGGTGGTCAATAAATTGACCAGCGGGACCAGGTGGCCGGTAAGAGAGATCATATGTATATCATAGGGGAGGCCAGTGATTGGTGAAATGGTGTATTTGAATAAGAGAGAAAATTGCAGGAGATAGGAGGAGAGTAAGGGAGTAGGAGAGAAGGAAGTTTGAAAAGAATAGAACAGTCCCACACCACCACACCTGCCAGTTGGAGGGCTTCATGGGAGCGGGGAGAGTGGGTGAAAGTTTAGGCAGCGTTGTGAAGGGCAGCAAGGGTTGCAGAGTCTTGTTATAGACAGAATGTGCATTCCAAAGAGCAATATAAAGAGTGGGATGTAGAAGCACTGTGATGTGAAGTCTGAATTAGAGAAGCGCTGGGGATAGATGTGTTAAGAGGATTAGTGATAAAGGTTAGGGTTGGAGGTTTTGTGAATAAAGTGAGTAGGTGAGCAAGAAGAGGGAAATGTCGAGAAAAAGATGTGATGGGAATGAGAAGAGGTGAAATGACTTTACGCAGAGTAGAATGAACAGATGAGTAAAGATAAGTAAGAGATGGTAAGAGCAGTGCATGGTGAGAGTGGGGATGAGCAATTATGTACTTGCCCATAGATGCTCAGTCACTTGTGAGATAAGAGTTCCAATGGCCATTGTGGGGTGCCATACACTGCAAGCAATCATGGAAGAGCAGAATTCAAGCAGATTCACAGGGTCACGGTTTTAATACATGAAGAAGGGCTTCTACATTTATTTATTTACTTGTAACGCGCCAGGGACCCAAAAGGATTCTGGGTGTACAAAACAAAGATACAGACATATGACAGGACTCTGCTGGGGCCTTCATAATTAGACGACCAGGATGTTATAATAAAGGTAAGGTGCTAAATTAACAGACAGCTTTTTAATGTTAGGCAAAAGGTCCTAACATTTTTTGTCCAGACGTAGGGTACTTGGCAGCGAGTTCCATACCAGTGCTGCCAGTACCAGGAAAGCCCTTCCTAGGCCCTTGGTCCTTTTGTACTTGAGGGTGTTCATCACTCCAAGGTTGACGGAACAAAGGGAACGATCAGGTTCATACAATCAGACACACTCTCACGTAAACCGGTGCTTTGCCATACAGGCATTTGTGCACCAGGGATGCCATCTTGAAATGAATCTGGGCGGAGAAAGGGAAGCCGGTGTAACGATTGTGTAGTAGAAGAAATGTTTTCAAATCTAGGTACGTTTTTACGAATGCGCACAGTGAAATTCTGGAGGGTCGGCAGTTGTTGCATGCATTTTTTGCTAGCCCCCACCATTAAGGCATTGCAATAATCGAGACGGGAGAGGATAATGGCTCGAGCAATTGAGGAGTAATTTGCTTCGGAAATAAAAAACTTGATGTTCTTCAGGAGTTTCAGATGTAGTGGTAGTTCTTTGAGATGTAATTGGTCTGACTCTCAGCACTAAGGGATAAAATCAAAGAAAACCCCCAGTGTTTTAACTTTACCAACTATTGGGATGGAACAGTCCTTGATACTGAAGCACAAATACTCCTTCCTTAGTTTTGCTCTTGCCACAGAAATTCCGAATAGCAGAATTTTGTTTTTTGCTCGATGACCCCTTAGATGGAATTCAGATTCATACAATTGGTGTCATGATCCGCACTGATTTCCGGGATCAGTTGGGTATCATCTGTGTAATTTGTAAAAGAGATCCCTCAGGTCTCCAGCAGATTACAAAGGGGTCTGACATATAAATTGAAAAGCGTGGACAAAATACAGGCCCCCTGTGGAACACCACAAAGAATAGGACCCGATTTAGAAGAGACATTTTCCCAACATACTGAGGATTGTTTCTTGGAAAGACACATTTTAATCCATCTTGTGAATTGGGGGGCACAATTCCCAATATCCGATAGAGTGTAGATCAAGCGGTCATGATCCAGCAAATCAAAAGCCCCGGATAAGTCGAGGAAGACCAGGAGTCCCTTTTCCCCTGGTCCACCATCTCGAGCACGTGCATTTGTAGATTGATCAGGGCAGTCTCCGTGCTAGGAGCAGCTCTGAAACTGGATTGTTTACAGTGAAAAATGGAAGATGATCCCAGGTGGACCTACAATTTGGTAGTGGCTACCTTAACCAGGATGTTCAGCCAAAAATTAGAGTTTGTAATTGGCCTAACATTTTTTGCATCTTTAGGATCCATACCGGCGTTCTTCACCAAAGAGGTGATAATGACTACTTTAATAGCTTCAGCAACTGAGCTATAATCGAAAGAAGCATTCACAAGTCTAGTGAAGAATGGTGTGTAGATACTTTAATTATCCAAGATTAATTTAGCCGGAATGTTCTCTCGACAGGAGGTTGAGTGCATGGAAGACAGAATTCTATCCATATCAAGGTTTGTGACAGTTTTAAATGTGAACTTTGGTTGTCTTTCTGTATCTTCAACAAAAGGCAACTGCCTACATTTGGAACCTCAGCTAAGACCTAGTTCATTTTCAATGTTGTCATGAGCGGTTCCAAGTTTGTTTGCAAAAGCCTACTGAACATCTTCACAGTCCTGGTCTAAAGGGGAGATGGGAGGAGTTAAGGTTTTAGAGCTTTCGAGAAGTTTCAGAGTCTCAAATAGCTTAAGAGTTATTTTTAGCCGTAGTTATTTCTTCATTGAAGATATTTTTCTTGGTGGTGATAATTTGTGTTTTCTAATCCCACTCAAGTGCCTTCCAGTTTGCCTTGCTGAGAGCTGAGGGGTATTTTAACCAGACTTGTTCCACAGTCCTTTTCAGTTTTTTGTTTTTTTTAGTATTGAGTGGTCCGCAGTGTACCACTTTTTATGATTGGTATGTTCCCTCATTGTTTCCTCTTAATGGGGGTGATTTTATCCTGCATTTTAGTCAGAGCATTTATTAAAAGGTCTCCACAAGAAATTTGGGAGGGTCCGTGCCAGCCGTGGCGGACATAATGTCTTGGAGACAGCTCTGCAAGTGGGAGGGTTTGATGTTTTTTAAAGTTACGATTGTATACCACCTTGGAGTTCTGTGTTTTTTTTTTGGGATGCCATCAAGAAGAATGGTGAAATTAATTACACAATGATCGGACCATGTGCAAGGGCAGGTCTCCTTTATTTTCACATTCAGATTTCAGGACATTACCCAGTCCAGGATGTTAGCAGATTTAGCTGAGGGTTCGTTATTCTCTACATTAAAGTTAATTTCCAGGAGTGCTCCCTCTAGAATGGCAAGGCTTCTATATCCCTTTGATCATGAAGCCATCTATTGAAGTCTCTTACTACTAATGTAGAGCAATTTGGGCCATTTGTGGTATTAAGCAGCCGAATCAGGTCCTCATTGAAACTGGCCATTTTCCCCTGGTGGGCAGTAGACTATAACAAGGTTTAAACAGCTGCACAAGGTTGGAGTAAGTTTCAGGTGTAGCACCTCACAATTCTCGCACATACTCAGTTTTTCAAAGAACTGAAAGCAGTTTTTGACTATGGCAGCCAGCTCCCCACCCCCGGCTCTGGGCTCGGTACCTACTGATAATAAAGTATCCATCTGGTATAGCCATGCTAATCATGGGACCACTTGTTTCTGTAAGGAATAAGATGTCAAGGTTGTGAGTAGTCAAATAATCATGGATATCAAGCACGTGCTTATTTAAAGACCTTATCTGAAAGGCAATTCTTAAATCCATGTCATCGATCAAATTAGTTGGGTGGGCTGGGGTGTGTGTACTAACAGGTGGCAGTTGTGTTTTTTCATTAGTACTGATGTTAAGTTGGGGATTCCGATCTATCAGTATTGAGAGGTTCTATGGGAGTTCCACTTTTGTTAGCTGAGCGACCTATCTCGGTTATATCAGCTGTGACTGGCTGCCGTGGATTTTGGGGAACATCAAGAGGCTGGGAAGCATCATAAGGTACTATGTTGGCACCCAGGTTTGCAGAGACAGTGGAGAGTTAATTTGCTTTTAATAATAAGGATTTTTGGCGATTATTGCCAGCCGAGATGCTTTTTGTGTGGCCAAAAGAAAATGTATTTCTGCTGGATGGCCGATGTTTGTCCCACGGCGTATACTGCAAAGGAAGTGTAAAAAGGGCGAGTTTTAACAATCTCCTGAAGATTTAGTGAACCCGGCGGTAGAGAATAGCTAAAAGGGGCAGTGAAGTATAATCTATGTGGTTACCCGGAGATGTGGAAACCAAAGAGACTTACTTAATCTGTTAGAGGCACATATCCCGGCGAGCTGCCGAAGTCGGACGATGACCGCCAAGTCTGCCTTAAGGCAGATGGGAAATGTTGCCTTTTCCCACCCTGAAGCGGCAGTGGTCTTCCCGGTACCATACCCTCTCTGGTTCTCCTCACCCCACAACCCCCCACATATTGCTCCTCTTCCTATGGGTGAGGAGAGATCAGCCACCCCCGGTACCCATACCTATATTTACATGCTGCCATGGGTCTGCAACCAGCTGAACCACTCACCAGCAAATCTCAAGAACACATTTTACACCTGCAGGAATGTGTCAAAGAATATTGCAGTTCTTTAACAGTTGTCCCCTCCCCAAAAAGTCAAAATGGACACTTCAGCTACTGAAGGAGATGCAGTGAAACTTCTGCAAAATGTTTCAAAAAGAACAATGCAAAACTGAACTCACTATCACGAGATCCAAATTAAATAAAAGTGTCAATCAAACTAAAAAAAAAAAAGGTTAAAAGGGGCAGAAATTATTCTTTGCAAGCAATCCTGCAAACAGAATGTACTTCCCGACCACAAAAAGAATATCTTGCTTATAAAACAGAGGATTTGGAGGGAAGAATAGAAATAGGAAAAAACAAACCCAAAAAAGGCAGAGAAAAAAATGTTAATAAATCAATCAAACCACAATAACAATTGAATTAGGGGCATTCCATCAGATATAGGAGATGCAAGTGTGCCTGCTTATCTGGAGGCTTTATTAAAAGACATAGGGAGAAGGCAATTCTAAAAACATTCCATTAGACAGATCCCACAGCGTTTCTCAGTGTACCAGAAAAAAAATGTTTTACTCCAGATGTCCTAACCATTGGTGTTGCTAGGTCTGGAAAATATCCGGGGCTACATGCGAATATCACGATTGTCGGAAATTGGGGCTAGCTAGCCTTTTGGTTGTTTCCCCTTAGCTTCTATCCGGGGCTACAACCAAAAGACCCAGGGCTATAGCCCCTTCAGCCCTCCATAGCAACGCCTCTGGTCCTAACCACAATTCATTTTTTTTCACCACAAAGAACTTTTTGCAAAAGCTGGACAATCCAATAGTGTGATGAATCCAGGGAATGTGTCCCTTCCACTCCCGCCCCTGCTGCCCAAGTGGGACATCACTCCCTTTGGGACTAGAGAGGTGAGTGCCCACTCTGCTTAACACCCCCTAGGGGTTCTCACTAGGGGTGACCCCACCTTAGGGAACAAGGGATCCCCAGGTAAAGCGTTTGACATCTCCCTTGAAACAAGAATTCACAAAATGTGTTGGTTACACGAGGACTGAACAAGAGAATAATGTGCAGGTCCTTTTAAGTGAAGCGGTTGGTTGCTGACCCCACTCTGTTGGCCTCGATTCCGGAAACATAGAACCAATCGTGCCTCCTCTCTCATTTTATAGAGAAACGTAAAAGGGCTAAGGCTTGTGCCTGCACTGTAAGGACGAGAGGAAGGAGGGCGGAAAGCACCGACGCATCCCACGAGGAGGTGAGGAGAGTCCACAACCCATGCGGCCAGTGAGGCTGTGCAGCCCAACACGGTTGAGAGACCTAGTAAACAACAGAAAGGGTCAGGACAATTCGCAATCCATATGGACATTGAGGCCGAACAGGCCACGAAGGACTAATAAACCCAATACCCCACAAAGTGATGAGAATAGCGAGAACCTGAGAGACCTGCTGAAGAGCCAAAAGGCCCATGCCAGGCTAATAGAAAGACAAGAGAGGTGAAAACACCCTGGGGGGTGAAACTGAAACCAAGAACCCAAAAGGGGGCAAAGGCTCCAAGAGGAGTCAAATGGTGAAGGACAAACTATCCCAGCCAACACTGAGAAACCAGGTGAGACTGGAACAAGAGGCAGAATCTCCAAACCGTGTTTTACCACACTATTGATCGCTCATCAGACACAAATACTGTAAGAAAAGACTGAACTGTTTTGGAAGGACATTTGTGAGGGGGCAGGAGTCCCTGTTTTTCTAGAAAGTCAAGAAAGAGATCGAACTTCTTGAACAGCATCAGCAGGCTGAGGCCTGAACCAAAAGGAGAGAACCGGAGACAGAATTGGGTGGTGGTCAAGCACCAGCAATCCAAGCCAAAAAAGGGGGTTGGGAAGGGAGTAAACCAATTCTCTAGGGTACGTTTTCTTTGGTATTATTGGTAAAGTCAGTCGGTGAGAAAAGGTTTGGACAGAGGACAACGTTTATTTTGTAAGACATCCTGACAAGCACCTGTTTGTTAATTTGTAGAATAAGGAACACCATCGCAGAGTTAGAGATAGGAGAGGCATTTCTTTATTTTAATAAAGAAAAGACATTTGAAAATAGGTCTTCTTGTCCCTCTCCTACGCCTGACTTTCCACAATACATACACATTTGCCCAGACTACAGTGCAAAAAAGATGTAATATGAGGCATGTTACTTCTTGGCTACAGTTTCATGTTGTTTCTTACAGATCTGGTATTTCCCTTCAGGCTAATTTTTAACATTAAGGGATAACACCACCAAGTCACTTCAGTCGAGAAGGCAAACAAAATATTACATTTAGATGATGAATCCTTGGAACAAGAATCTGCAGAGGCTATCACTCATTCTACAGAATGGTCTAGCAAGTCCTTGAAGAAAGATAAGAAGATCCGAAGCCCATGCTGCCAATTTGCAGACAGGAGAGAAGCAAGTGAAGACCTGAATCCAACTTGACTTGTTGATCTATGGATTGCAATTGTTTTATATGTTAAGATGGCTTCAAGAACACACCAACTCGCGAACACTGTTCAATGTTTTTTTATTAAAAATATGTCACTAAAGGCCGCCCCCCCCTCTCTTGTCTCTGTTGGCTTTGCCCTCCCTAAAACTGAAGATGATCAATAGAGAGAGATTGATTTAAGAGCTACCTGGCAACAGGCAAGGGCCTAAAGGCAATCGCTTTATCCAACATACTCCCTCCAAGGTCTCTGGTGTAACCCAACCATGGTGCTCACAATAGGAATGGTAGCAAGGGGCGATGCCTTCCAAGCACCCCAGTCTCCCAAGATAATTCTTCCTTGCATACACATTGAACTCCTTGCCCTCATGTGCTCTTCTTCCTTTCACTGTCTTCTACTCTCTTCTTCCTCCCCCTCTCGCTTTTCCTCTCTGTCCCTTCACCTTATGTCTGTTCCTCTAACCTCTGCACTGCACCATTTCCACCCCTTTCTTCACTATTGTCCACTCCCACCATTCTCCACTACTCGGCACTCCCACAGCCCTCCATTCCTCTCCACACCTACTACTTTCCACACACACCTTCTCCCCAGTCACTCTCTTTACACTCTCCCAGTCAGTCTAACTCATATCCCCAACTCTCTCTCTTAGTCTCACTCACTTTCCATGCACTTTCATATCCAATTATCACTTTCTCTTCAACCAATAGCTCACCCTGCACATGCATTTGCCATCCTCCACATGACTGGATGCTTGCCTGGTGGGGTGTGGTGCCTCAATCCTTGTTGGAACCTTGTTTGGAGATTATCTAGTGCAATGGGGTTCTTCTGTTGATGGCCAACACATATTAAGGAGGCTTGCGCATGTTGCGGACGCTGAATGGTTTGTGCTGCCATGTGGAGGAGGTGGCCTCGCCCCCAGCTTCCGTGCCTACACAACTGGGCAGGTGTCTTTAGTGGCCATGGCAAAATATCCCTTGGTGCACAGTGGCACAGCTATTAGAAGGCCTCTATAAGACCTGGCTCCCAGATGCGTCTTAACGCTCTGGTTCCCGATCCAGTTTGAAGCTGCCAGCTTCCTCTTTCTCGCCTTGTTTCTGGCCAGTCCAGAATCCTTTCTGGTCACTTATTTCTTCGGTTGTCCTCCTTGCCTTCCTGCCATGAGGTCGTCAGTATGCCTTATCCCTGGTTCCAGCATTACCTCTGCTTTTATTGTCCTCATCTACCTGGCCCCTCCGATAATGCATACCTACTGCTGCCTACACAGTACTTGTGATATTGTCCTGCTGTTTGGGCCCAGCGTCATCTTCCAGGCTCTGCCAGTGCTCTGCACTCTCCCTGTGCCACCAGGGGAAGACAGATGCTGGTATAGAGAGTCTACCAAGGAAGACACAGAGTGCACTATTCTTGGGGGGTTTAGCAGTTTTTTACTCTTTCCATTGGGTTTCACCTTCAGCTGCTTCCTGGGCCAATTGTGGACTTAATTTTTTCCCCAGGGGCAGATTACATGCGTCAGAGAACATAAAACAGAGCTTAAGCCCCGATCCCCTTTCGTACACGGGTCCATCAGTTTTCGGCAAGAAAAAGAACACTGGCCATCGGATCGAGCAAGTAATAGTTGCGAGGGGTCAGAAATGAGAGGCGGACACAAGGTTTAGTTTTCTCAGTTTCAGACATGTTTATTTAACAGAAATGGGTTAGATGAATACCTCTTTATCCCAATCCTAAGGAGAGTTTCCCTCCATAGGAAACTAAAACTAAAAGATCATTCTGTGTCGAGTCATTAAACTTATAAAACTGTGCTGGTGTCCAAAACATCTGGCCCTCAAGACTAAGAGTGTATGAAAATGTCTCAGACTTAAGAGTTGGCAAAAAAGTGGCTAAAAGTGTTCATAGTCCAACAGAAAAGTATTTTCCAGGGAGAAACCCTTGGATCAAGAGGTGACTTCCCTTCCCCTGGATTTTTAGGCACTATGGCAAGTGTCTCAAACAACAGTTTCTTGGCCATTTAAATTAGGTTCAGAAAGTTCTTGTGCAAACAATTCATTCCATAACATTCAGCTCCTCCTTGGTTTCTTTATACAGGCGTTACAAGAATTCTTATTAAGATAAGAAATTTCAAATCTCTTTAGATTTCCTGGCGTGCTCCTCTGCCAGGTATCCTTTGGTGGACTCTTCAGATCCCATGGTATACTCCCCTAGCAGGTAGCTTCCCACAATTTAAAAGTTCTTAAGTGCCTTGTCTATTTGGTGGCAAGGGCTTACCTTTTACATCTTTGGTGGATCTCCTGGTATGCTCCCCTGCCAGGTATCCTTGTATGGGTACTTGAGATCCCTGATGTACTCTCCTGCCAGGTATATTCCCAGAATTTTAAAGATTGTATTCAGTTCCAAAATGCCTGGTTTATTTGGTTGCCAGGACTTCCTTTATGGCCTTCATTGATCCCCTGGTATACTACCCTGCCATGTATCTTGCCACTCTGTCTTACAACTTGCTATCCTTTTGGTGGATTGCCTGGTATACTCCCCTGCCAGGAATCCTTCTCTGGGTTCCTGGTATACTTCTCTGCCAGGTATCTTCCCTCCCCACCCAAATGTCAACAGCCTGGTGTACTTCGTTCACCAGCACTTCATTTTCACTGTAGTTTAAGTATGCCACATTTGTATCACTTCGCTGTATTTCTATTTTTTTGTTGAAGGTAATACTTGTTCCAACTCTCCCCATATCGGCATCTCACACATGGATACTTGTGCAAGTTTTGTCATTGCACTTTATCTGGTCGGTATTCAAATCTTAAATCATTTACTTGTGTACATGCCTGTCGGTACGCCCTGGGGTGCCCAATGCCTCTGGGCAGACAACAGTACTTGCAAACCCGTGGAGTGTACCTGCGAGGAAGCATCCTCTCTGGGACGGCCTCCTGTGCACTGCAGACCTTACTCCTGCATTTCTTTCTGCTCCACACTCTACTGCTGGCTTCTCACCATGACCTGGACTTGAGAATGCTGCTTTTCGGCACAGCCATATCTGCGAGAACTCTCTGCTGGTCCCGGTACTCTGACAGTCCTCCAACTGTGCCCGGTGCGTCTCTGCCTTCTCACCGCACCGGTATGCTATTCTCGAGTTTGCGAGCTGCCACAAGATGTGCCCGTTATGTCTTCACTTGGAGCGCAGATGTCCTTTTTAAATGTCCCACACTCTTGTGATTTAACCAAACAACTAGTCTGCACATTCAACTTTGGGTTTCTCAATCTGCCTCAACTCCTCCCTACTCTTCCTCGTCCCAGCACTAGAGGCTTTATGGGAGTTGAAGTCCCTTGAGTTTATGGGATATCTAAAATACAGTTGTTTAGGAGTTGTGTTAAGAAAAAACACCAGAAACGGGAGATGTTATGCGTGTGTGGAGTATGTTGGAGGTAGGAAGGGGATTTGAACTAGAATGGCAGGGTGCCATCCAAAGGTTTGGGTGTCATAGCGATTTCCCCAGAAGAAAGGGGGGGATAAATACTGCATCTCTCCCAATGGAGTAACCACCTCCCTCGGCAGTCGTCTCCTCCCATATGATCCTCCCTCACATTACCACCCCCAGGGTCAGGATAAGGTAACGGCTGCCATCCCCGGGCCACATGGAAGGAGGCCACAGTTGGGGAATTAGTGATGGCTCCACAAGATTCATCACATAGTACTTTGCAGTTTCATCCAGGCACATGCAGACTGGACAGAGCCTGGGGCCCTCACAACTCCATCACCCCACCTCTGAGCCACGACAGCTACAGTATCCTTGTAGGTCTACTGCCCCAGGTTGAGAGTGGTCTCCCGTTGCCTCTGGATAGTGTTAGGTTTCTGACCACTGTCGCATATCTCATTCTTTACCTCAATCATCTCTTCTTTTACCTTATATAGTTGATCAATGGTTATACGATTCAGTTTCACCTATGCTATCGGTTCCCCCCCTTTGACAACTAAAGGTGCCAGTGATGATAAGTGCTTCCTAGCTCCTCTCATCGGTTTGGACACCTTACTACTATCCTGGATGTTCAGGCTTTGCAAGCTGGTTTCAAAATGGAATATTTTTTTATTTGGTGTATATTTACATTCAGATAGTTGAAGTAAACTCTGGTGGAACAGTTTTTTGGCAAGTTTATTCGAACCCTTATGGGATCATATACCTTTTTCAGGTCACATGACAAATGTTTAGGTCAGACATAAATTATGCGGCATAAACTTTACAAGCCAAGGCATGATTGAAATACATATTACATGTTATTTTGTTTTTCTATGCTTTCTTTTGATTCATGGCTTCATTATCACTTACAATTGCTTAGTTGAATATAGATCAATGCTCAACCAATTACAAACTAGTCAGCCAAGGCAGCTCTTTTGCAAGGGACTGATTTAAGAACAACACAGATTGCATTCCAAATTGTCTCCCCACACAGGTTTTTTCATCTTCTGAGGAGAAGAAGCGAGGCATGGAGTTAGAACAGTTTTTAAAGTTCAACTAAGAGCTTCATAAAACCAAACATCTGAGGCAGTAGATAAACTGCACTCTTAGTATAAGGCTGTACCACCCGAGAATGAGGTAGCATGGACAGAGCAGCCAGGTTTATCTTAGTAGGGAGAGAGGGCTGTAGCTTGGTACAAAGAAATTCTAACATTCATAAGGTCCAAGGAAACACTGTGTATTACAAATATAAATGGTTTATTTAAATACAAGTAGGCCCAGATAAATCTTGGGGAAATAGGTACTATAACATATTATAAAAACACAATTAGAAAAAAACACTCAATACTTAAGGGATACAACCCAAAAGTATAACCTTATTCAGAATAGCAATCGGCCGTTCAAGGCGAGTGAAATCTATAACCCATTCAGAATGCAATCAACTATTGTTGGGGAGTAAAACCAGGTTACATATACTTTTAGAATACAATCAGTAATTCAAGGATAGTAGACCCCGTCAGTCATTCAGTGAAACTCAATTATAAAATCGCAGAATATACCAACCCTGTTACAAGTATACTCCTTGTAACATTACTTTTTAGAACTCAGTTCAGAGCTAGTAAAACAACTCATACTTTCTGGAGGGGCCTTAAGCTACTCAATGTCAAGTATTAACACACAATAACTATTTAATACTGCACTAAGCGGTCCAAGGCAAGCAAACCCCCTATTACTATTTAAGGAAAACACAATGCATTTCATGGTAAGTAATTGACCTATTGGTTCATAACTATCAGCTATCTAATAGCTAGTTATACCCAGTAAACTTTTAAGAAGTGGATAATACAGTTTCTAAGTTAAGTAAGAACTGTATGAAACTATTTTAGAATAGTACCAAAGCAATTCAGGGAAGCACAACCCAGGGTTACAAGCTTAGATGAGGATTTTGTAGGTCGAGTTTTTATAACTGACGTCTTAGGAAAATGCTTCCTTTCGTGCCTTTGCAGTTTCAGGCATCAGTAGTCACTGCTTCCATTATGGGTGTCTTATATTACTGTAATGGGATTTATCTGGGCCAACCTGACCTTCTGATCCACCGTCTTAAAGTCCTCCAAGATGGTGCTGCATGCTTGAAGCTCAATGCACCATTTTGGTCCTCGGCCTCGAAATTGCTGGTTAAGCTCCATTGGCTCCCTGTTAAGAGCTAGATTAAGTTCAAGACATGTTGTATTGTTCATGCTCAACCGACAAGCATATATAACTGAATGTCAGCGCCAATTGCAAGACAGACAGTTTTATCAACCGATTGAGACCGACCCCACGAATAGGCTTGCAATTTTGATCAATCATAAAGTTGAGAAATCCTGTGCTAGAGGCTGGATTTGCCTACAAGAAAGTGAGTACCTTATGGTCAAGAATCCTACCATACCTACATTTTATATCTTGCCCAAAATTCATAAGACCTTGGTCGACCCGCCAGGCCGCCCTATTGTTTCTGGAACTGGTGCCATTCTTGAGCCATTATCAAAATTTGCAGACAGGTATCTGAAACCTTTTGTACATACTATGTACTCTTTTGTACAGCATACCACAGAAATCATTAATATAGTGGATGAGATGCAATTTGATCCGAATGCACAACTTCTCGTAAGTTTACATATAGTGTCACTGTACCCCTGCATCCCACAACAGGAAACTTTACAGGTGTTGGAAGAGGTACTCCTCACTAAAAGAACAGAGGGGAACACACCCAACAGTTTTATTCTGTGGTGTGCAGAGATGTCACTTACTGAGAATTATTTTAGTTTCATTGTACAACTTTTCTATCAAACCCATGGCACAGCAATGGGTTCCTCAGTAGCCCTCTCGGCAGCAAATTTGTTTGTCGAAATCTTCGAACGTAAGATCATCTACAGTTCCACCAAACCATACTTTTTCAAGTTGGGTTTGTGGCGTCGTTACATAGACAACATACTGATAGTTTGGGATGGTACTTCAGTTCAAAGAATTCATGTTATGGATCAATTGCCAAAATCCGTACCTGAAGTTCACTTCCACGCAGAATAACTTCGAGATGCATTTTCTGGATATCACAATCTGGGTTGACACTAGCCGTAACATCTTACAGGTCAGATCATTCCACAAACCAACTGACCATAATTCACTTTTAGAGTTGTCACCCTAGGCATGCAAGGGAGAATCTTCCCGTTGGACAATTCTTACGGCTCAAACGTAATAGCTCCACAAAAGACATTTTTTTGAGGGAAGCCAATTCCTTGAGCTACAAACCGGTCACCAGAAAATACCCTAAATTAGTACGTCGTGCGCTCAAAAGATCTAAAAATAATGATTGTGTGAGCTTGTTGGAATATAACGCCAGAGCAAAAGAGCAAGAAGGGATTGTTTTTGTGAGTACGTATACCCCTCAAACGAACCAGGTTATTAAGATCATTAAGAAAAATTGGAGTATCCTGATGGGAGGCGAGTGCCCTCTTGATCTCCCGTTATGTGCTTTCAAGAGAGGCCCTAATTGGAAAGACCTACTTACAAAAAGCGATATCTCAAAAAAACCAGTTAAGCAAATGAGCATTACCGAAACGTGGGGGCTTCCCAAAGCCTTGGGCCACGCGCTGTGCGGCCAATGCGTTAACTGTCACCAGACCAGTAGGACAACCCAGGTAGAGTTAGGTTTGGACAAACCCTGGGCCCAAGTGACTTTTAGCAATTGCAACACAAGCAATGTTGTGTATGCGATATGGTGCCAGTGTTGCAAGCTGTATATAGGTATGACCAAAAGGAAAATTAAGGTTCGCATTTCCAAGCATAGGAGCTGTATTAAGAATAAGGTTATCACAGCTCCTATGGTCAATCATTTTATAATGATTGACCTGCATCTCTCCGCCTTGGAGACCTCAAAGCTCCCCACTCTACCAAACAGTGGACACAATGTCCAAGCAGTCTAAACTTACCAAGAACCCAGACATCGCTACAATGTTGCTTTCAGCAGACAGGGGAAAGAAGCTTAATCCCCCTAAACTTACACCTCAAAAAGCTTTGGATGACAGAGGTTCTTTGGCCACTAAGGAGGACATACAAGCCTTCATGTTGGACATCAAAGTGGAATTCAGATCATGCATGACTGAGCTCACTACAAAACTGGAACAGACCGACCAAAAAGTCACGGAAGCAGAACAGAGGCTAGGGGAGATGGAGGACCGCTCTCAAGACCTTTCAGCGGCCCTGGGGGAGATCCAACTCTCGATCTGAACTCTCTAGAATAAGTGTGAGATCCTTGAATTCAAGCAAGCGGACCTCGAAAACAGGGCCCGTCACAACAATCTACGGATTCAGGGCATTCCATCCTCAGTCCTGGACAAAGACCTGGCAGAATACGCGGGGAACTTCTTCCAATCCTTACTACCTCAGCTAGACAAACACCAGCTGATACTGGACCGTACCCACAGATTACGCCCTCAACAAGGGGTGGACTTAGATTACCCCACCCCCAACGCAATAACAAGTGTGCACTTTTACACCACAAAAGAAGCCATATCAGCAATATGTCGGTCCCGGGACGAACTGACTTTTCAGGGCTCGCCCTCCAGATATATCAGGATCCCTCCCTCCTCACGCTACAGAGAAGAAGATCCCTCCGACCTCTGACTCTCTTCCCCCAAGACAACCAAATCCAATATAGGTGGCTGTTCCCAACGGCACTGCAATTTTCCTACAAAGGTACCCTCCGAAGAATTAGTCACCTTGAGGATGCGGAGAAGATCCTACACCCGGACTACCCTGGGGGTTCAGGGAACCCGGCTCCTGAGGGCGCAGAGAGTGAGACAACTGCCTCCCTGCCGAAACCGAGACAGACGTCCTGGTCGAGGGTGCAGAGGAGCAGGAGGGAGAAGTGACCCACAGCTGAAATGGCAAGCTTTCGGGGGCTTGGGATACCGAAACACCAAGGGCATGGTGGCAATTCTTTGGACTGCTTCAGCCTGAGACTGTGAAAGTCCCACCAAATTGCTCCCTCAAAGGTTGCATGCTATTTTGGTATAGCTTCATCGACTCTGAAATATGCAACTGCGAATACACGCGGTAGGCTTCCCATGGCCCATGCCCACTTCCAAGCTACATGCCATCGAAAAGGTCCTTGGAAGGAAACACAGAGCTTGTTTCCTGCCTAGCCTGGTTGACTGGGGACACACGTTTGGCCCGGTTGGCCAGGGGAGGTGCCGAACCAAAAATGTCGCCCCCCGCCCACGGGAAGCTTAAAGTTCCGGTCTCCCGTTGGAGGCCTAGGTTAAAATCCCAATTGCAGGGTGACATCCAGCTAATGACTCCCCAAAATGTTGGTTGACCCTCACTCATCTAAATCCCCCCACCTGGACCCCACCACGGTCTCGGACTCCTCCGCAAATCATCGAATCTTGAAGCTTGTCAAGCGCAAATCCATTTTGCAGAGACTGCAGGACGAAGACGCCGCAGTGGCCTTCTTGCAAGAGACCCATCTATTGCCAGCAGACTTTGTGTGGCTGCACACTAAACACTACCCACTCCAATTCCTGGACTCTGGCGGCACCAAGAAGGGGGCCGAGGGTACTGCGATCCTCTTTACAAGAGGTTGAACCCTCAAATTTAGGAAATGAAATAATGCCCTGAGGTCAAATGCCTGTTGCTGGGACAACTATACTCATTCATCTCACTGTATGGCCCCAACAAGCTACCTTTTATGAGTCTATGGGCAATGCTCTCCCCCCCCTTTGCGGAAGGCGAAATCGTAACCGGAGGGGTCTTTAATGGGGTTCTGGAACTCACTAGGGACAAATCACATCCTCCCACCCCCAAAGACTTCAAGCATGCTATCAGTCTCCTCCGCCTCTTCAGGACCTTGGATGTGGTGGACTCATGGCGGTGCTCCATCCCACAGATACAGATTTCTCTTTTTACTCCTATGTACACAGAACCTTTGAGGATCGATCTTTTGCCGACATCTGCACAGATTCTGGCCTATGTTGATGGGGTACCTATTGGCTCTAGAATTTTATCCACCATGCTCCTGTTACTTTGGCACTTCGAGCGCACGATCCACTTCCAAACCCGCAACGCAGATGGACTTTGTATGACCCCATGCTTAATGAGATGCCACTAAGAGACAATTGCCAAAACAATCCGGAATTTCTTTAGGGAAAACCCAAACGAAGATACCTCCCCAGCAAACAACTCGGACGCCATGAAAGCGGTAATTCCAGGGGAAGTGATTGTGCGTAGGATATGCTACTCCTTGCACAAACGACAAGCCCGCCTGGTACTTGAAGAAGAACTCCAAGAAGCGGAGGAGAATCATAAGCGAAAAGGCTGGTCCCTAAAAACTCAGCGAGCCATCCGCGTCGCCCGGAAAAAGATAGAAGCCCACTATGCAGAATAAACGGCACACCTGCTGGTTAAATCTAAACAATTCTACTATGCCAGGAATAATAAAGCGAACAAATTGTTGGTGGCAAAGATATCCAAGGCGAAGAGGAGAAATACAATTACCGGGCTTCGCGACCAACATGGCGTGGTGCAATATGCAGAGCAAGAGAACCTGCAGCTAGCAACGGCTCATCTGCTGCAGGTGAGGGCCGTGCCTCTGCGAGACCAGGGCGAACAACAAGAAAACTTGCGGAAGGCGGCACTTCCCCAGCTAGAAGACTCGGTCCGGGAAAGCCTGGACGCTCCAATCTCAGGTGAGGAGGTTGATGCGGTCATTAAATCCCTTAAATCCTGAGCCCTTGTCCCCGACAGATATTCCACTCAATTCTATAAGGTCTTCCGACCGCAAATGATCCCCTCCCTGGTCACGCTTTTCAACTCCTTTAGAGAATCAGGCTCCGTAACCCCTTCTATACAGGAATCTATCACCGTTCTTCTACTCAAGCTGGGCAAAGATCCCAGAGACAACGCCTCCTACAGACCGATTGCCTTACTGAACATAGACGTAAGTATATACTAGAAAATATTTGCAAATCGCTTGTCACACATATTACCCAACATAATCAATCCGACAAAACCGGCTTCATTAAAAACAGATCGATCAATCGAGAGATAATATCTGCACAGCCTTGAATTTAATTGATATTGCTCTCAGGATTCATGGAAACTGTCGCTACTGGCCTTCGACACTACCAAAGCGTTTGACAAAGTCGATTGGGTTTTTATGCGTCTCACCCTAGAGGTGTTGCGCTTTGGACCAGCTTTCCAAATTATGGTCCTAGCCAACTATAAATCCCCGAAAACTCTGTTCAGGGTTAATGGCTCTCTCTTCTGCCCAATTCCACTAACCTGTGGGACCAGACAAGGATGTCCGTTGTCCCCGCTTCTATTTGCACTGGTTATGGAGCCATTTGCTCAAAGAATCAGACTGAACACTAATATTAGGGCCTACAAATTGGCTCCTCCCAGGACAAAATAGCTCTCTATGCAGACAATGTCTTGCTAACCATCTCAGAGGTTGGTACTTCGCTTGGGCAGGCTCTCTCTGAAATTGATAGCTTTGGGAGGGCCACAGGCTTCTCCATTAATTTTGACAAATCTGTAACCCTGTGGATAGGCCTAACACCAGGTGAACGGGAATCCCTCGTCCCTCTTGGCCCTATTCAATGGAAGGATAGGAGGATTCCTTACTTGGGGGTTCAGGTTCACTCGAGCCCGAAGGAAATATACAGAGTAAATTTCCCCCCACTCTTTAAAGAGCTTGAAAGAGACCTGGAGCGCTGGTCAGCACAAGAAATCTCACTAATGGGGCATATCACAGCCTGTAAAATGAACCTTCACCCCAGGTTCCTATACGCCTGCTCCTCGCTACCCGTCTCAATTCCACTCCCTGCACCCCGCAGTACAGTCCAGTAAGCAGTAGTAGTAGTACATAGGTAATCATGTATATATGTTAAAAAGTGCAGTTTTGACTTGTTTGCGAAATGCAAGGTAGGAAGGTTTGTTCCTGATGGAGGGAGTGAGCGTGTTCCATAGTGTGGGCGCGATCACAGTGAAGCAGGAGCCCACTGATCGTTTTTTGATGAATTTAGGTGTAGTAAGTGAGATGGAGGAAGTTGAGCGTAAGGTTTGTGGATTTGGTTTCTTGTAGATGTGGTGTGTGAGATGGGGGGGGCTGTGTTGTAGAGGCAGTGGTGGGTGGTGGATAGTATTTTAAAGTCCATGCGTGCTTGAATGGGAAGCCAGTAGGCTTCGCGTCTGATTTGGGAGATGTGCTCTGAGCGTTTGAGGCCGCAAACTGCTCTGAGGGCGTTGGTCAGTGTGAGTTGTAGTTTACTGAGGGGCTTGTTGGAGGTCCCCGCTAGGATGGCATTGCAGTAGTCAAGTTTGCTACTGACTGTTGCTCTAGCAAGAGTGAGGCAGTTGCTATGGGTGAGGAATTTTCTGGAGAGATTGAGGATGGTCGAGTATGCAGCAGAAGAGGTCATTGCTGTCACCTGTTTGTTCAGGTTGAGTTCTGCATCTAGGTAGACTCCTAGTGTTTTCACATGAGGGGAGACAGGGATGCTGTTTCCGTCGATGATGAATGCAGAGTAGGCAGGATCAAGATGTTTGAGATGGTGGGGGAGATCCGACAATGAATAGCTCGGTTTTATCATCATTTAGGCATAGGTGGTGGTTTGCCATTCATGCCTGTATGATGTTGTAGATGTGATTGATATTTGCGCAGTCATGGTCATAGGTGCCAGATAGTTTGAGGAGGATATGGGGGTCGTCAGCAATATTAGTTTAAGGGATATTGAGGTTGTCAAGGTGATCAAATAGGTCCTTAGTGTATGTGTTGTAGAACAGGGGTGAGATGCAGGATCCCTGTGGGACAACATAGGGAACAGGGATGGGGTCTGCAGCTTCCGTGCTGGCTAAACCCTAGAGGTTCGGTTGCTCAGGGAGGATTTGACCCATTTAAGCTGCTGCTTGTGAAAAGTTGAAGGAGGTGGCGAGGCGGTGGCAGAGGATATCGTGGTCTAAGAGATCAAAGGCCGCCAAAAGGTCGAGTAGCATGAGAATGGCGAGGTCTCCTTTGTCGAGAATGAGGTCAGGTTGTATCTTGAGATCGAAGAGGGCAGATTCAGTGCTATGCCTTGGTCTGAAGCCGGATTGGCGTAGACCAAGTAGGGAGTGCGTTTCGAGGTAGGATTGGAGTTGTAGGTATGCAGTGTGGTTGAGGATTTTCAAGAGGAATGGAACTGTAGTGATGGGGCGGTAGTTGGTGGGGAGAGTGGTATCAAGAGAAGGTTTTTTCACTAATGGTTTGACCCAGGCTTTTTTGATGGAAGTGGGTATGGTGCACGTGCTGAAGGAGGCATTGATACATTTAGTAATGGTGGGGGCTAAGGGCTCGGCACAGAGTTTGATGATGTGTGCGGGGCAGAGGTCACCAGTGCAGTTGGAGGGTTTGAGGTGTTGGATGATGGTAATGGTTTCTGCAATGGTGATGGGGGTGAACTGGAAGGGGAGGATGGAGGGTGTGGGTGGGGAGGTTGGAGGGTGGGAGGATTTGGCTTGAGGGATTAGTGCTTTCTTGAGGACGGTTTTATCTCCAAGGTTCTGGATTTTGTTGGCTAGGGTGGATTGTACCAATGTGCACCAGGCTTTGTCTTTGGGAAAGATAGCGACTGGTGATACTGGGGCTTCCAGTTCTTTTAGGATTTTGAATAGCTCTTTTGTGTCAGACTGGGCTACTGAGATGCGGGTATTGTAGGTGTTCGCTTTGGTGCTGATGATGGCAAGTTTGTAGGAGGTGGTGCAGATGCTGAAGGCATCTTTGTTGCTGGGGGAGGGGTTTTTCCGCCAGATATATTCTTTAGAACGCTTGGTTTTGCAGAGATTTGCTAAGTCTTCGGTGAACCAGTTGTGGTTGTGTTTTTTTTCCTAGTGCTAGTTTTGAGGGGGCGTGAAGATCCAAGGAGTGGCGCAAGGCAGTGATGTAAGCTGAGAGAAAGGCCTCTGGGTTGTTATCGGGGCAAGTTTCGAGGGCGGTCCGAATGGTGGGTTCTAGGAGTTCCTTAGTGAGTTTTTTTCTGTCTGGCGGTGATGGGTTGGTGGGTGGTGGTGGGTTTTTCAGTGGTGACATTGAGGTCTAGGGAGAATAGGATAAGGCAATGTCTGTCCAGGGCACAGGATTGAGGTCTAAGATTTTGGTGGAGGTGTTTAGGGATAGGATCCAGTCAAGCGTGCGCCCTTTGGTGTGGGTGGGTGCCTGGATGACTTGTATGAAGTTCATCTCTTGGAGTGTTCATGCGAGTGACAAGGCCAGGTGATCGGCTTGGTCATCGAATCCAAGATTAAAGTCTCCAAGGAGCAGGAATTTAGTATTGGGTTTCAGGAAGGGGGCAATGAGTAGGGGTATGTCGGAGTCAGGTGTGGCAGAGGTGTTGGGCTGGCGGTAGATGAGTAGGATGTTTGTGGTAGTTTGAGGGTTAGGATTGATCTTCGCGAGTAGTATTTTGTATCCAGAGATGGGGGGGGGGAATCTGATGGGGAGAGAGGTTTTGTAGATAATGGCCACTCCACCACTGTGTCTGGCCGGTCGGTCAGTGCAGAGAATGGAGTAGTTTGCAGGAATGGCAAGGGATAGGTATGGTCCAGCTGCCTCATGTAGCCAGGTCTCTGTGACTGCAAGCAGGTCTAGGTCGTGGAGTAGTAGTAAGTTGTGGATATCTGTGGCAGATAGAGCAGGCATTAATGAGGGCGCATGATAGGGGCTTAGTGGGGGTGGGAGTGGGGAGGGTTTTAGCTGGTTGGGTGGTGTACGGTGTGGATGGGGTCCGGCTGTGTAGGTGGTGGTGGGGTGGTGTAGTACATGATCTGAGGCGTAGGAGTCTAGTGGTGCCTAGGGATGCAACTGTGGTGGTATTGGATGGTTGTGAGAGGGTGGATAAGTGTGTAGTGAGGTGTGGTAGGGTGGATGCTGAGTGGGTGTTTGGCTATGGGCTTGTGGTGAATATGTGAATTCAGGGCAAAGTGTGTGTGTATTTGATGTGGTGTTTGATAGTGTAGGCTGGTAGGTTTGCATATGGGTGTTGAGGTGCCAATCCACAGTAGAAGTGGGGTATAGGAGGTTGTGTGATGGTATATGCATGTGTCAAATTAGTAGGGTTGTTGTATTGTGCACAGGCAGGTGTGACATGCAACTGGGGTGTTTGTGTGCAAGTAGTCTTTTTTTGTATTAGCTAGCTGCATGAGTTGTGTTTGGTGGTGCAGTCCTAATGTGGTTAAGTGGTTGTATGGCAGGCAAAGAGGGGTCTAATGCAGTAGCAGGGCAACCAGGGGGAGGTGGTTTAGTGGCGAAAATGGGAACAGGGCTAACATTAGGGCAAAATGTGAGTGTGGATTTGCAGGACAGTGGGTGTGGTGGGATGGTGATGTCGAGTGTGGTGTGGGTCAGGTACAGGTTCGCAGGTGAGTGGTTGTATATGATAGTGCTGGTGTTGTTCGCGAGTGTAGCTTCATGTTTTGGCTTGTCAATGGGGCATGATGCGTGGCATTGTGGGTGGTAGGTAAGTGGCATTTGTGGTTCTGGGTAGTAGTGTATGGCACAGATAAGGCATGTGCTATGAGTGGGCTTTTCAGGGTGTTTGGTGGATGTGTTGAGGCTATTCTAGGCAGGGTATCTGGGAGGTGCTTGTCCGAGTCCTTGTAGGAGGTTGTGGGACCAGCAGGTGTGGGATCGAGTGCTTGTGGAAGGCGTGGTGTAAGTGAGTTAGTGGTAGGTGGGTTAACTTTCGGCTGGGTAGTAGCAGGACAAAAAGGTATTCCTTACTATAGGAGGAAGTGAGGCGTTACGTGTTGGCAGTTGAGAGGTAGGTGTCGATGGCGTAGGTAGGAGTGAGTCATGGTGCAGTGTGGGTAGCTGAGGGACCATGGAGGATAAAGGGTGTGCGGGGGGAAGCAGGGTGTTAATATGTTTTGGTAGGGGTTTGTGAGTGACAGGGATGGTTTGGGAATTAGCTTCATAGCAGTTTCCAGATCGTAGTGTATCCGTGCTCCACGGAGAAAACATGAAAGCAGATACTTTTATTTTCTTTGAATCGTGATGCGAGAATCGGTTAGAGCAACGTGTGAAATCCTCTGTAGGGGAGACATGATCATTAGCGTGTGTCTGCGCAATCGTGCAGTGTTTAGCTTCAGAAATAATAGTAGGTGCGGCGAGGGAAATGGATTCTGGAGAATGTAGTTCATTTGAAGAGGCTAGCAGGGGTTTGTGAATATGTAATGCAAAGTGGGATGTACCCAGCGTCGGTCTTGTGTGTGGATCGAGCCGAGGTATGTTGCGAGAAACGGTATGTGGGCTTACTGCCCCTTATTTGACTCTTGGCAAGTAAGCAATGGTGTGCTGTGTGTATGTACAGAATTGAGGCAGCAAGTGGGTTTTTTATGGCTGGCTGTTGCAACTTTAATTCTTGCACCCTGATGTTATGATGTTCATCAAAAACCCATCCTCCTTTCTTCCAAATGTTATGCTGACCATAGAGGTATTTTCCGGGACATCTCTAGTTATCAAATTAATTACAAGTTAGCAGCTTTAACTATATCAGACACCTCCACATCTATTCAACAAATGAATTCCTACTATCTCCTTCCTTGTGCCCCCAACGAGGTTAAACATGTGGGAGTTATTACTACAACACACCAATCTATGTTTCAGCATAATATGGCAGAAACATTTTCCATCCTTGATTCAGGATTGGGAAAAATGAGCTGATCTTGAAATATCCTGAATAGAACAAATTGTAGATATGAAAATGACTACCACTTAAATCAACATAGATTTTGAGCCCTTCCTATTAGAGTGCCTCATACTGACATGATGACAATTCAACAAATACATTGGTAGATTTGGTCCAGCTGATCCCCTAGGGTCTCGGTCTAACCTCACTGCTGCATTGATCAATCATAGGAGGCTTCCTGAATCCTACTATCTAGCTTTATGCTGCTCCAACAAGCTCAGCTCTAGACGTGTCTTCGTCCTACGACTTAAAATTATGGGCGATTTACTTCTTTGGAGCTTGCTATGGCTTTTGTTCTGGGCCAAATTGAATTTGACAATGGCACTGGAAAAAAACTTTCTAGTATTGGGACTGGACAAAGCAAGCTTTTGATAGCCTTTCTCTTCCTACCCCCATTAAACACAGTTTTTGATTATAAATATTGTTCCAATGGTTTCCAGTCCAGGTAATTTTCAGCTTGGAGATTGTGAGGCCTGAAACAACCACAGCAGATTATTTTAAAAGGCTGTCCAATAAGTTTGAGACCTACAAGCAGACTTTCACTATTTCCGAGAAGGAACACTTTCGTTATTGCCAAATGAGGCAGTGGATATACCAACCAAACTTGAGGGCTGAAGAAGCAAGAGATACAATGACATTTGAAGATGTATGTTTGGCCCAATCTCTGGACAGAAAGGTTTCGACATTTTGTAAACTATTGGCCATAAAGTCAGCTTTCCCAAAAGATGTATGTATGACTCAATGGAATGTGGATTTAAAGACACACATTTGAGATACTTTTTTGGCTAATATATGGAACTGAACTACCCAATCTTCGGTTTGCTCTATGATTAAAGAAAATGCATTAAACGCATGTGATGTTTGTCAGCTACCCTGGTAAAGTTACATCAGAGCGCTTACCATTCTGTTGGAAATATTTATTAGCTACGGGGACATTGATTAACATATGGTGTAGTGCAACCATTTTGGTATGACGTTCTTTATCAAATCAAGTAATTTTCAAATCAAACTTCCCCTCCAGCCTGTTGAGGAAAACAAATTCAGGGCTCTACCTCAGTTGGGGTTCATAGATGAGAAGAACATACAGTAAGGGTGTCGAAGGTGGCATTGGTGGTGGTTATAAACTTTTATTATGGAAAAAAGACCCTCACTATCCCCAGCTTCTTAGAGGGGTTTCCCTGTGTCAAACTAATATTAAAGGATCCATCAGAATGTCCGTCAAAATCAAACTCCACCGTCCTGTCCTGTGTCACAACCTACTTCTATACCTTACACTGCAACTAAAGAATACTCCAACAGAAAGTTCCTTCTTCAGGAGAATGACAACCCTTTTTGTGATATTCGGGTAGTGTTCAAATAAATGTTATCTTGCACAAAGGGTACCGGGGAGTTTCGGGGGGGATGACTCCCTTCCCCTGGCTTGCGATTCCACAACATCTTTGCACGTTCTGGACCAGGAGAATGACTCCCATCTCCTGGCATTAGTCTACACTGTTCACAGTAAGGCTAGGCGGGGAATGACTCCTTTCCCCTGGCGTCCCTTGAGTATGCTCCAACGGCCTTAGTTTCTTCTACAGGAGAAGGACTGCCTTCTCCTGGTGGTTGAAATGTTTTCTGCGTCTTTCCACTGGATGCATATTTTGACGCGCTCTCTCTGTATGAGAAAAGTCCCAAACCCTAATCTGGTGGTGATCAAGGGACTCATCTTTGCTAATCGGACAAGGAAGTCCTCCTTGGATACCCAATTCACTTCTGTTGGGGTCCCTGATCCTTCACTGGTGGTCAGTGGGCTGATTGATGCCACTGCAACTAGGACGTTCTCCTCAGATACTTGGTTCACTGTTGTTAGGGTCCCCGACCCGTCTCTACTGGTCAGTGGGTATATTGGTGCCACTGCAACGAGAAGGCTCTTCTCAGATGCTTGGTTTGCAATTCTTAGGGTCCCCAACCCATCTCTGGTGGTCAGTGGTCTTATGTCGTCCAGTAGTTTTTTCGTTACTACTTGGGATAAGGGAGATCCTCCCTGATGCACCCTGCAGAGTTCTACTCCCCAATAGCCCTATGCTTGCCACTGGGGTGGGGAACATAACTTTGTATCCCTATCTCCGCCACCCTTGCATCTCTTCCGGGCCTCCTGTGCCTCCCTTTACCTTCTCGTGGGATGCAGCACGTCATTTGCGTACCACCGCGGTCCTCCGCTCCTCATGGTCTTGGCTTTGTTGTTGGACCCATCGGTCCACCTTGTTGGGATCACGCCACTGCTTTTTCCGTTCAGCCTCGCAGTTGAGTCTGCTCCCATCAGACCCATGACGGACTCTCACAGCCAGCAGTTGGCGTCCGTCCTCTGCACAGGCTATCTTCTGGACCTCTCGGAGTTCGAAACTCCTGGGCTCCAGCGGGCTTCTGGCTTCCCTGCGATCAGACACACTTTAGTCCATTTTCTCTTTCCTTTTCATCCCTGGGACTCGTAGCATCCACACCAGCAGTCAATGTCTCTTTGGATTCCTCATGCCTCCGGTGAGCCACCTTGTGGCAGTGCTTAAGAGTTGGTTATTCTTAATTCCTCTTGTGTTCTTATCTCAGTATGTTCTGTCCTGGCTATATCCCATTTATTACAAAAATGCATGGGTTTACTCCCAATGATATGACTCGGAGTGGGGGGGTAGGAAGAGGGACTAGGGAACCTTGGTGAGTGACATTGTTCAACAGGCTGCACCCTAGGTGAATGTCCTTGTGCCCATAAGAGGAGTCCCTTCCCAGGAGCTGCGCACATTAAACCACCCCTAGGGGGACCATTGGGTAGCAGCAGCGCCTCCATAGGCATAGGGGAAACCCCCCTCCCCCCTGTAGGGAAGTGATGATACCTGGCAAATCAGGACAGCTGTCACTTCCATGTGTCAGATCTTTTTCTCATTCTCATCCTTCTCCGACTCCCTTCATTCTTGTCTTTATTCTTGACTTCAGGCAATTCAGTCTTGATGTCCTCCTGCTAGCTTTCTCTCAATCCCTCTAAAAACAGAAATTCTATACTTTTCCCCCCACACTCCCCCTCTCCTCAAATCCCAATCTCCCATCTTCTTCACCCCCTTCTTCTATCCCACCCTCTTCTACAGCCTGTAACTTGTATGATTGTCGACTTATTTCTCTCCTTCTCACATCATATTTCCTCTACTGCCCACATCTCTCGATTTCACCTCCTCAACCTGCGCAAAATCTGCCCTTTTCTTTCATTTCATACTAAGCTCATTCATTTTTCTTCTATTCTTTCACATCTTGATTATTGATCAGTCTCTCCTCTTCTCATCTTACTCCACTTCGCTCCATCTTTAACTCCACGGTTAGTCTTTTTTTTCTTTTTTGTCTACCTGCTTCTCTCAAGCTCCCTCCTCCCCTTCAACTCACAGATTCCCCTCCCCCCCCATTTTCTCTGTATGGATTTAAAATGTTATCATGGTCTTGCTCCCCTCAACCTTGCCTCCCTTATTTTCCCCTATATTCCTTCCCACTCTCTCTGTTCCCAACATCTACATCTTCTTACTTCACCTAAACCCCCTTGTCCTCCATCGCGTTTTCATTCCTTTTCACCTTTAGATCCTAACTTTGGAACAGTCACCCACCCCCACAATACCGCCCCCCCACACCCTGACATTCGTGCCTCACTCTTCACATTTTACGCTCCTGCCTTAAGGCTCATTACCGGTTATTTTTCTCCTATGGCTGTTTCCTTTTCACTTTCCTGTATTGGGTTTACATTATACTGTGTTTTTTATAAGGCGCTAAAGAAATAAAAATACAGCTCCCCATGAACCCCCAGATTCTGTTCCCCCACCCCGTAAAATCAACATATCTTTATACCTTTTTCATTACATAGTTTGCAATCCAATAAGCAGAACATTACTATTGCCTCATCAAGCAGGTTTTTGGTCTTTTCCAATTAGCACAATAAACAGACTATGTGGAGTGTGTTCATTCCAGCCATACATGATCAAAACCAAGCCTTCATACTTTCACAGCTGCATGCAATGATACAATTCCGTATTACAATTCTCCTGACTTTTGTCATCTGAAAACAACCTTATCAGTGCAAATGAATATCATTTTGGCAGTGGATGCCCTCCTTTAATTAAACGTGCTGGTACAGCAGTTTCAAACAGAAGAGTAAATAGATTGTTAGATTACAAAGATATTAGTTTCCATTCTGATTCCATTCACATTACTCAAGATGGGTCATTTTTCTTGACTAAATGGAAGCTTACTTTTCTCAAATGAACACACATATGTGATGAATCTGATGTCATCACTCCTTTCCTGGAGGGAGCCTCTTCCCATGTGGCCCGGGGACGCCAGCCGCTACCTGGTCCTGGGGGTGCTATATGAGGGAGGACCAAATGGAGATGGTGGGTGACCTTCAGGGAGATGGGGATCCGGGGGGGCGGTGGGGATGAGTCAGGCGTCATCAGATGAGACATGATATCACCTTTTCCCTTTAGGGATAGCCCACCCCCTTCCTCATGCCTTGATGGCATATTGTGGCAACGGCCTTCAACAACCTACAAGTCTTGCTAATAGCAATCTACAATATCAGGAAAATAGAATGACAAAAACTATCAATCCCATGTATATAAATCCTTTGGAAATACTGGGACGAGGAGGAGGAATGGAGCTATAAAGATCACTAGAGCACAGAAGGCCACACTGCGCTCTACTTGCTGAAGTGTCAGGAATCTGAGGGCATCCCCACTTCTTTCCCCCAAGATATCCTCCTCTCAGGTGGCCAGGGTAAGGTCACCGCTCTTGAATCCTGCCCCTTCAGGCAGACATGCAAGGGAGAATCACCTGGGTGGAGGAGCCTTGGGAAGTGGGGATGAGGCACCCTTGGTTGAGACGAGGAGTCAAACATCCCCCAAGTCGTTATCGGGTATTATCAAGCTTTACCCTATTATTCCAGAAAACACTCCAGTCAGGTACTGAGATGAAGAAGAGACAAGCCAGAGTTATACATCCTCTCTTTATTGACACAGACATACACAAACACCACTCTAGTAGTGGGGCGAGGAAAAGGGATGCCAAGTACCATGACCATTACTCAGTAAAGGATTATTGCCTGCACCGGAGGCCTGGAGGGCAGTATAAATGGCCTGTTCAGAAGAGGCTAAGGAGATAGCCTGTGGAACTCTTGCAGGAGAAGCCGGAGGATAGACCAGGGGCGCATGCCCGAAGCATCCAGGAGTTGCAGAGTCACTGCAGCAGAAGCGGGAAAGTCTCCGGTGGCAGAACTGGTCTGCAACCCTGCAGGAGTCGGAGGAATGCCTTCTCCATTCAACCGACACAGCGGAGATCCTGTAACCAAGGCACTCTGAGCCGGGAGCAGCGACAGTAACAGAGAGCCTGCTGACCCAGATCAGTGGCCGGAGACAGCGTACCCGGTGAGTCAACTGAATGACTCCGGGATGCTATGGGGTAATCCGTGTGCTCTGTGCAGGGTGGATCACTCGCAAGTGACCGTTTAGGCACTGTGAATGCCGGTTCAATTTATAAAAAATACTTTTGACAATACAATAAGTTGAAGGCTAAGAAAAGTTAATAGAAGGATTTATGAATACCAAACTATGAATCAGATGAATTGAGAAAGCCAAGAAAGGGCAGAAGAAATGTAAGTATTTAAAAAGTGTGAAAAATCCCCTGAGCAAGGTGCAAATTCCCAGCAGAAGGGCAAACTGGGAATTTGATGGCAAGTTGTGCAAAGTACTTGAATGGAACCAAGAGAAAGCAAGTGTAATTGAACACTATTTGAATTGCAACCAGTTGGTGATGTTCCCTGATACAAAGGAAATGTGAATTGTGTAAACTGAAGAAAACAAGCATTGGCAAGTGCCATAATAATATAAAGAACTGTACAAACTGAAAGAATAAGCAGTGGCAAAAGCTTTGAGAATATTTGAAAGTATACCAAGTCTTGAGAGAGTATCATGAGGCAAACCCAATACCACTGTGAAGCTGAAACAGTGGCACTGTAATTGAAGAAGAAGCAAGTAAGGTGTGTCGGTTGCGTGACCTGTAATGGGTGGATCATGTGGGCCGACCTAGAGTACACCCACCTAAAGGAAAAGCCACGTAATTCACCTATAAGCTTGTGCTGGACTTTCAAGGAGAAACTTGGGTGATCGGATATTGTTGAACTGAACTTTTGTGATATTGGTCAAGCTGATGAAAGTCAAAGCTGCCAGACAAGCTGAAAAGTATTTTAAGGAATTGTATTGGTTTTTGGAACATTGAGAGTCTTGAAAGCGTGGCGAAGGGAACTTCCCCCTCGCCCCCCCCTTTTTGACTAAGTGAACTATTCTGAATCTTGGGGAAGGGAAAACCCCTTTTCCAACCACGAGTTGGAAGAAGCTCTGAACTTTTATTTGAACTTCTCATTTTGACGCTGACATCCCTGCAGATTATATTCAAGTAGTTGCAAGAGGAAGTATAGGTTCTGGACACAGATATTTGTTTTGGACTTCCAGACAAAGACTCTCCTTGGTTTCAGTTAGGTAGGGAAATACCACCTTAGCATAGGACAAGTTAGGCATTTTCCCAACCTGCTCTCATTTTGAATAAGAGTTTATGACCCAAGTTTAACTCCGTTGTCTGTTTCTGCTTCTTGATGCCTGCACAGAAGAAGACACCCAATGCCGGGACATTTCAATTCCCCACAGCTGATGCAGGAAAGAAGGAGATACTGGACATGAGCAGGTGGCTTGCATCAGAAGAGTCTCGAGGAGAACTTTGTGGCAAGCGAAGTCTAATGAAGGGGGGGAGGAGCAGGAAAACCGCTGCCTGGCTCTAAGAGGTTGCAGGCGTCCCCAAGGAGAATGAACTGAAGAGCTGCTTCTCTGTCGTGCCACTGAGAGCAAGAGGCTTCCGTTTAACCGCAGTGAACAGAGGGAGAGTGGAGAAGAAGCCGACCCTTCTCCCGATCAACTAGCGAACTGCAGCATTCAGGTTACAGAGCAGGAAAGAACGAATCACCCAAACACAGCCGGTGCAGTGAGCCCAGCTTGGGAAGGTGGGATACCAGTTTGCTTCGGGAGGATTGCCGCCCACAGGAGAAAGAGCCGAAAGGCAGCTTGGGAAGGGCATGGAGCCCTGGAAAAAGAGAGAGACAGAGAGAGAGAGACAGAGAGAGAGACAGAGACAGAGAGAGACAGAGAGAGAGACAGAGAGAGAGAGAGAGAGACTGTTGCAAGAAGGGTCTCTGACCTCTTGGATGTTGAACGCATGGAAAAAAGGTTGGGGCCCGAGAAGACAGACATACAGGGTAATTCATAGAATTTTGCAGTAAGTGTCGCAAGCGGCTGGCGCAGAGTGTCCGCGTGCGATTGTCTGCACCAGGCACGTGCGCTAAAACCGATTTCCGCGCACAGCGTATTCATGGATTTTAGGCTCCCAAACCAGCCGTGGCGCAGAGTATCGCAGCGACCCTGCAGCAGCGCCAGTAACGCCCCCAAGAACGCCCTCGCGCAAGGAAAAGCCATCAAAATCGCTAAATCATCGCAAAGGGCTGCGCTAACCCTGGACCAGTTTACAGGGCTGCCAAACAAGGAACGCAAAGCGGGTAACGTTCATATCAGAGGTACGGGGGAAGTTTTACACGCGATTAGCCAGAGTACGTGTATTACAGGGGTACGCGGGCAGTTTTACACGCGATTGCCCAGGGTACGTGTATTACAGGGGTACGCGTGAAGTCTCACACACGATTAGCCAGGGCACGTGTATTACAGGGGTACGCTGGAATTATCAAACGCGATTTGGCTGGGTACGTGTATTACAGGGGTACACGGGAAGTTCTACACGCGATTTGTCTGGGTACGTGTATAACAGGGGTGCGCGGGAATTATCACACGCGATTTGGCCAGGTACGTGTATTACAGGGGTGCGCGGGAATTATCACACGCGATTTGGCTGGGTACGTGTATTACAGGGGTGCGTGGGAAGTTACACACGCGATTAGGCTGGGTGGGTCCTCACAGGTGTTCCCTGTACACCCTCCACGGCCCCTGCAGGCAGCCCACAAAACAGGGGACTACCCTGCACACCTGCTCATGTCCCCTTGCACCCCCACCCCCCAGCAACCAGGGGCAGCCTCCACCAGGCCCCCACCCATGTCTCCCACCACCCCCACCCCCCAGCAGTGCAGGGGCAGCCTCCACCAGGCCCCCACCCATGTCTCCCACCACCCCCACCCCCCAGCCACCAGGGGCAGCCTCTACCAGGCCCCCACCCATGTCTCCCAACCCCCCCCACCCCCAGCAGTGCAGGGGCACCCTCCACCAGGCCCCCACTCATGTCCCCTTGCACCCCCACCCCCCAGCAACCAGGGGCAGCCTCCACCAGGCCCCCACCCATGTCTCCCACCACCCCCACCCCACAGCAGTGCAGGGGCAGCCTCCACCAGGCCCCCACTCATGTCTCCCACCCCCCCACCCCCAGCAGTGCAGGGGCAGCCTCCACCAGGCCCCCACCCATGTCTCCCACCACCCCCACCCCCCAGCAGTGCAGGGGCAGCCTCCACCAGGCCCCCACCCATGTCTCCCACCACCCCCACCCCCAGCAGTGCAGGGGCAGCCTCCACCAGGCCCCCACCCATGTCTCCCACCACCCCCACCCCCCAGCAGTGCAGGGGCAGCCTCCACCAGGCCCCCACCCATGTCTCCCACCACCCCCACCCCCCAGCAGTGCAGGGGCAGCCTCCACCAGGCCCCCACCCATGTCCAACCCATGTCTCCCACCACCCCCACCCCCCAGCCACCAGGGGCACCCTCCACCAGGCCCCCACCCATGTCTCCCACCACCCCCACCCCCAGCAGTGCAGGGGCAGCCTCCACCAGGCCCCCACTCATGTCTCCCACCCCCCTACCCCCAGCAGTGCAGGGGCAGCCTCCACCAGGCCCCCACCCATGTCTCCCACCACCCCCACCCCCCAGCCACCAGGGGCAGCCTCCACCAGGCCCCCACCCATGTCTCCCACCACCCCCAACCCCAGCAGTGCAGGGGCAGCCTCCACCAGGCCCCCACTCATGTCTCCCACCACCCCCACCCCACAGCAGTGCAGGGGCAGCCTCCACCAGGCCCCCACCCATGTCTCCCGCCACCCCCACCCTCCAGCCACCAGGGGCAGCCTCCACCAGGCCCCCACCCATGTCTCCCACCACCCCCACCCCCCAGCAGTGCAGGGGCAGCCTCCACCAGGCCCCCACTCATGTCCCCTTGCACCCCCACCCCCCAGCAACCAGGGGCAGCCTCCACCAGGTCCCCACTCATGTCTCCCACCCCCCCCACCCCCAGCAGTGCAGGGGCAGCCTCCACCAGGCCCCCACCCATGTCTCCAACCACCCCCACCTCCCAACAGTGCAGGGGCAGCCTCCACCAGGCCCCCACCCATGTCCAACCCATGTCTCCCACCACCCCCACCCCCCAGCAGTGCAGGGGCAGCCTCCACCAGGCCCCCACCCATGTCTCCCACCACCCCCACCCCCCAGCAGTGCAGGGGCAGCCTCCACCAGGCCCCCACCCATGTCCAACCCATGTCTCCCACCACCCCCACCCCCCAGCCACCAGGGGCAGCCTCCACCAGGCCCCCACCCATGTCTCCCACCACCCCCACCCCCCAGCAGTGCAGGGGCAGCCTCCACCAGGCCCCCAACCATGTCCAACCCATGTCTCCCACCACCCCCACCCCCCAGCCACCAGGGGCAGCCTCCACCAGGCCCCCACCCATGTCTCCCACCACCCCCACCCCCCAGCAGTGCAGGGGCAGCCTCCACCAGGCCCCCACTCATGTCCCCTTGCACCCCCACCCCCCAGCAACCAGGGGCAGCCTCCACCAGGCCCCCACCCATGTCTCCCACCACCCCCACCCCCCAGCAGTGCAGGGGCAGCCTCCACCAGGCCCCCACCCATGTCTCCCACCACCCCCACCCCCCAGCCACCAGGGGCAGCCTCCACCAGGCCCCCACCCATGTCTCCCACCCCCCCACCCCCAGCAGTGCAGGGGCACCCTCCACCAGGCCCCCACTCATGTCTGTACAGGGAACACCTGTGAGGACCCACCCAGCCTAATCGCGTGTGTAACTTCCCACGCACCCCTGTAATACACGTACCCAGCCAAATCGCGTGTGATAATTCCCGCGCACCCCTGTAATACACGTACCTGGCCAAATCGCGTGTGATAATTCCCGCGCACCCCTGTTATACACGTACCCAGACAAATCGCGTGTAGAACTTCCCGTGTACCCCTGTAATACACGTACCCAGCCAAATCGCTTTTGATAATTCCCGCGTACCCCTGTAATACACGTGCCCTGGCTAATCGTGTGTGAGACTTCACGCGTACCCCTGTAATACACGTACCCTGGGCAATCGCGTGTAAAACTGCCCACGTACCCCTGTAATACACGTACTCTGGCTAATCGCGTGTAAAACTTCCCCCGTACCCCTGATATGAACGTTACCCGCTTTGCGTTCCTTGTTTGGCAGCCCTGTAAACTGGTCCAGGGTTAGCGCAGCCCTTTGCGATGATTTAGCGATTTTGATGGCTTTTCCTTGCGCGAGGGCGTTCTTGGGGGCGTTACTGGCGCTGCTGCAGGGTCGCTGCGATACTCTGCGCCACGGCTGGTTTGGGAGCCTAAAATCCATGAATACGCTGTGCGCGGAAATCGGTTTTAGCGCACGTGCCTGGCGCAGACAATCGCACGCGGACACTCTGCGCCAGCCGCTTGCGACACTTTTCTGCGAAATTCTATGAATTACCCTGTATGTCTGTCCTGCGTCCAGATGTCCAAAGCAAAATATCTGCACCCCCACCCCCCAGCAACCAGGGGCAGCCTCCACCAGGCCCCCACCCATGTCTCCCACCACCCCCACCCCCCGCAGTGCAGGGGCAGCCTCCACCAGGCCCCCACCCATGTCTCCCACCACCCCCACCCCCAGCAGTGCAGGGGCAGCCTCCACCAGACCCCCACCCATGTCTCCCACCCCCCCCCACCCCCAGCAGTGCAGGGGCAGCCTCCACCAGGCCCCCACCCATGTCTCCCACCACCCCCACCCCCCAGCAGTGCAGGGGCAGCCTCCACCAGGCCCCCACCCATGTCTCCCACCCCCCCACCCCCCAGCAGTGCAGGGGCAGCCTCCACCAGGCCCCCACTCATGTCTCCCACCACCCCCACCCCCCAGCCACCAGGGGCAGCCTCCACCAGGCCCCCACCCATGTCTCCCACCCCCCCCACCCCCCAGCAGTGCAGGGGCAGCCTCCACCAGGCCCCCACTCATGTCTCCCACCACCCCCACCCCCCAGCCACCAGGGGCAGCCTCCACCACGACACCAACTTCCCTGGCACTGAAGCTGGTGCCCCTCTGCCTCCTTGGCCGGGGGTTGGCACTGGTGCCACCTGTTGTAGTGGCCGACATGGCAACCCCAGAGGCACGAGTGGGTGGGCAACTGGGTCCTGGGGCAGGGCTGTGGGGCGACGGAAAAGCAGTCGGGAGCCTTTGGTTCCAGCAGGGGTGGTCACAGCAACAGCACCCCTGGCTGATGTGCAGGCAGCAAATGGCAGGGCACGTGGCCAGCAGGCAGTCAGGCAGCAGCAGATGGCAGGTGGGAGCGTGCTCAGGGCTCTGGGGGGCAGTAATTTGGCCCCCTGGGCAGGAGCGTGGTCTTCCGTGTGTGAACGTGTGGCCAGCTTGATACGAGTGATTTGGCACGCGAAAATCAAACACGTCTGCGTGTAAATCGACGTGCACGCGTAGGAAAATGTTGCGTGACACGTCCGAGTGTCAAAGCGTGTAATAGTTGAAAATTGACCTACACGCAGAAGTGACAAAGCGTGTGATTGGTGAAAAAGGACCTACACGCAGAAGTGACAAAGCGTGTGATTGGTGAAAAAGGACCTACACGCAGAAGTGACAAAGCGTGTGATTGGTGGCAATGGGCCTAGCACGTACACGCCGCATAAGTGACGCTGTACGTGTGGGCCTGTATATAAGGTACGTGTAGAACACCATTTCCTTGTACGTGCTTTTCGTGGAGAGCGAGGCAGACGGTGAGTCACGCACGTATCTAACTTCTGTGCTTGCCCCGTGTGTAGACTACCTCTTCAGAGGTCATTCTAGGCTGCGTGTGACACGCATACGTTCATTCTTGTGTTACTGGGTGCCACAGCGTAGTGCAGGTTTTTCTTTCTGCACACGTGGTCTAGGAGGGGTTGCGTGCACGTCATCTCCCTTTTTTGGGGCTCCTGTGCGTTGCGTGACCCGTCATCTTTCCCCAGGGGTTACATTCAGCCTTGCTAGAGCACTAGGGTACAATTACCATCTGGTACCCAACCCCTTTGACCCCCAATTGCCCAGGACAATAGTCTACATCCACTCCCATACGCACATTAATATCAGTGCCATGGCTGGGAGGCGAGGATTCCGTAAGGGTGGCAAAGGTGGAAGAGCCACAAGTGGTGGGCGTGGTGGATCCGGTAGGGGACGTGGTCGTAACTTGCAGGGTGAGCCTGTCCCCCCATGTGTGGAGGACCAGTCAAGGGCACCCATAATCCCCCCCTCCCCTCCACCCACCTCCCGTTGAGACTGATGTGGCTGACACCATCCATGCACAGCCCTTGTTGGACCAGCCCATTGTGGCACCAGACCTGGCTGACTCCATGGCTGACTTCCAGGTCAGCAGGGCTACGACACGTGCGCTGGTGCACGTTGATGCCATCATGCCACGTGGATCTGGGGCAGCAAGGTCATCTGCTGCCCCAAGTAGGCAGGGCGGAGAGGCTGCAGGGGCAGCTGCGGCTCCATCCACCCCAGCTCTCACACACCCAGCCAGGACAGTGTCGGTCCTAGTCCATCCTGCTGACATTCCCCCTGACACCATTACACTAGAGCCAATGCCTGCACCAACTCCCATGCTGAGTGTGCAATCCCACACACCTGATACAGAGCCCACCAGGGCTCCTGCCCCTAGTGTCCAGAGCGGCGCAGGACACTCAGGATCACCACCACCTTCTAAGCGGAAGAGGAAGAGTGCTCGTCCGGCACAGGCTGATGCCCCAGACACGGCTACACAGTCCGGCCCGTCCAGGAAGCCCAGCTTCACGGATGACGAACTGAATGCACTTGTCGAGTATGTGTCCGGACATGATAACGAGATGGTCATTGTTGCAGGATCCAAGACCACACCTGCACAATGCCAGGCACACTGGCAAACCGTTGCGGACATCGTAAGTGCCCTTGGAATCGTGAGGCGCACAGCCAATGATTGCTATAAGCGCTGGAATGACCTAAAGCGCAGGGCAAAGAAGAAGCTGGCCTCAAGTCATGCCGCAACTCTAGTGACTGGAGGTGGGTCTCCAGTATTAGCCATGGAACTCACTCCACATGAGTCAGTCGCTGGGACCTACGTCACGGAGGAACAGATCCAAGGCGTGGGAGATCTGCCTGATTACGAGGCATTGTCCGGTGAGTGCACATGCATGTGTGTCATCCATGTGCATGGTGTGTGTGTGAGGGCATCTGTTTGTGTGCCAGGTGAGAGTGTGTGCGCCTGAGTTGTATGGGTCAGCCATGTGCTTCATGCAATACATCCTGCGCAGCTGCATTTGGCCATTGCAGTATCCCTTCTGCCAACAGTAGACATCTAGCTCAACAGCACCCCAGTTGCCCTTGTGGTGTCACCTTGCCACAACATTGTTGCTTATTTTTCTATGTTCAGACAGATTGTTTGCATTCCACCACTTATACTAGGCATTCCTCAGTCCTCTGGTCACATGTCTGGCATGGCTATAGTAAAGTGGAGTGACTTTGTTACCTGGATATCATATGTTCACACATGTCCCTGTGCAATTGGACCATATTGGACTGGCAGCTCCAGGTGAAAAATCAGACCTGTTTGAATTAGAAAAGCTATTGCATGCGGGAACTGGACTGAATGAATAAGTGCTGCCCTCTTCTCCATCTACACTCAATAGCAATGGTACATGCCAGCTGTGTGATGGCATGTGTGTGTCACCTGGCAATCACAGGCCATTGTGTGATGCCACTGCCAGGCAGCATGCAGAAAATGTGTTCATCTTCCATCTTTGTGTCATGAGTGTGTGCCATTTGCCTGCCCTTCTTACGCAGTGAGGGTGCATGCATGGGAGGGTCTTAGTCATGTGGGACATGTGTCAATCAAGTACTGGTTCTCTTGCTTCTCAGCCCTCATTGTGTGCCATGGTGCTAATGCGTGTTTCCATTTCTTTGTCATTATGTCATTGCAGGGGAAGACGCACCTGATACTGCTGGGGTTGTGGAGATGGTGCAGAGCCAGGAGGGGTCCGAGGGCCGACCAACCACCAGTGAGGGACGTGGTGTGCTGGTGGGTGAGAACCCACAAGTGCTGCAGGTCGTGCTCTCAAGGGGCGTCTCTGGCTGCACCTCCCCCGAGCTGTACTCAGCTGTTGACTCGGATGATGAGACCTACGTGCCGTCGCAGGTGAGTGTTCCAGGGAGGGATTCTGTTCTGTCCCACCCACCTGCAACAGGGTCAGAACCCTCAATGGGGATGTCAGTGTTGGCAGCTAGGCCTTTGGTGGTTACGGATGCAGGGTCACACTCCGCGACATCTGATCCTGTTCCTGGGCCAGCAGATCAGAGGGGGAATGCAGTCCTGCAGCCTCAGGCAGTGCCGGCACAGCAAGGCGCAGTCCGCCTTGCCCCAGACAGGTGCGGTGCCCGCCGACGTGGTGGCCGTACGCCACCTGGCAATACCGCATGGGAGCAATCCATTTACGGTATGGCTACCCAACAGGCAGCATCATCCGAGATGATGGCTCAGGCCATGGATAGGGTGGCCACTTCCATTGTCCCCCCTGAAAGGCTGATGGAGCGACTAGAGCAGGCAACCGACTCCATCTGCCAGTCACACAGGGAGGACATGTTGGCGTCCAACAGGGACAGGCGGGCGGCACTGGCGACTCTGCAGGAGGCCATCTCCATAGAGTCCCAGGGCCACAGGGAAGCCCTGAGGCAGGAGCTACATCAACTCAGGACGACTCTTGTTGAGCTTGAGGCTTCAACACACCAAAGGACAGAACAGCAGCTGGAGCGTCTCACCCGTACGCTCTCAGCTGAGATGCAAGCAACGAGGGCGGAGGTCCGGGCATCCCGTGAGTTGTTGCATGGGGACCTCCGCACCCTCATCCTCCAGAACGAGACCTACCACACCCGCATGCTTGCAGCCATGGAGGAACAGAGTAGGGCCTTGCGTGGGCTGCCTCCCATAGTGCAACCACCTCCGGATGCAGCTGCACAGGGTGATAATAGCGACAGCAGTGATACTCCCACAATAGGGTAGCCGTGTGGGCCATGAGCCCATGGAGGTGTTTTTTTTTTCCAGGATCCACACAGGTGGGTTTTGGTGTGCACCCTGACCTCGGACCTCCTGGGTGGCCTCCCCAACCCCCCCGGGCCCTTTAATGGCCATTTTTGATTTTTTTTTATTTTTATTTTTATTTTTAATTTTATATTTTTCCCAATTTTTTTGGGACAATTTGTTGGCTTCCGTGGTTCCTGTGGGCATACGCTGCATTGTGGCTGGGCACATGCAGGCTTGTCATGTATTAGGTTCAGATGCCTGGGTTTGAGTCATACACACCCCTCCTGCTTCCCGTTTCCATGGGCTTGCAAAGGGTGTGCCCAAGTGACATTGAAGTACATGGTGACATTGGACTCCCACTACATGTGTGGGTAGTCTAGTCAATACTGTGTATACATTCCTAGTGCATATTGCTGTTGTGTTGTACACTGCATGTTGCATTGATGTGTAACTCATCATCTGTGTCTGCCTCCCAATTTGCAGGTCCCTACCTCATGTCTACACAAGGCCCTCTAGTCTGGAGATGGGGTCCTTGTTGGCAGCAGTGCACCTACAACTCTACATGGCGCCAACACTGTTCAGTTGGAAGTGGTGGGAGTGCAGGCATTTCCAGGTGGTGAGACTACTGATTTATCACATTAGTGAAGTCATGTCAATGGTAGTACCTGCTCAAGTTTGTTGTTGGTCCTGCATTACAGTGAGTATTTCAGGTGTAGCAAGTTTCAATTGGGGACACTGTACATCGCAACACTTGTCATGTTGTGGGGATTACTTTGTTTACCTGCACATAGCATGACATGGCACGGTGTGTTGTGTGGCGGTGCTGGGGATGGGTTGGGTGACATGGCACTGTCCTCTTGTTGCATTTAGCAAGTGGGTATTCATTTTAGCTGCTTGAATGTGTTTCTTCACAACACTGTATTGGTGGTGTGTGTGGGTAGGGATGCACACATTGTAACACTTCCAGGTGAACTATCTCAGGCTGATATGCTTTTCACGGTTGAATCTCCAGACATTCAGGATCAGTGTCAGGTTGAGTCATCATTGACTGTCAGATGGAATGTGCCAGGCCAGTGTGCAGTCCACAGGGGTATGATTACTATGTGAAGTAATTTGCCACTAGCTGTGTACGGGCTGCCTCCCCCGTGCCCTTTCCCCTCCCATGCGCAGCGGCTGTGCATGTGGTTGGGGATGTGGGGCCACCACCATGTCCACGGCCAGGCCCCGGCGTGTTGCAACGTTGTGCAGGACACATGCTGCCACTATGATCCTGCACACTACTGGGGGAGCGTATAACAGCTGCCCGCCAGAACGGTCAAGGGAGCGAAAGCGTGACTTTAGCACTCCGAATGTGCGCTCCACTATGCCCCGGGTTGTAATGTGGGCTGTGTTATATCTTACCTCGGGTGGCGTGGTGGGGTTCCGAATTGGCGTCATCATGTGGGGGCTGAGAGGGTAGGCACTGTCCCCTGTGGAGGTGGTGATTGGTATCATTGGTGGGGTTGTGACCTTGCTCAGTATCCAACATGCATGCATGTGCAGTGGCATACATACTCACCAAGCAGCCATGTATCGCCATGCCGCCCAGCATCTAGGTCCCGGCATAGGGTGGACATTCGGTAAATGAAGCTGTCGTGGGTGGATCCGGGATAGTTGGCATATACTGAGGTGATGATTCCCTTGGCATTACATACTACCTGCACGTTGATGGAATGCCAGTGCTTGCGGTTCCTATAGATGTGCTCTGTGGGGGGACGTAGAGCCACATGGGTGCAGTCGATGGCACCTAGCACTTTGGGGAATCGTGCCACACCGTAAAAATCCAGGGCGGCAGCATGCCTTTCTGCAGGTGTTCTGGGCAGGTATATGTGCCTGCGGACTGATGGGCGTGCAGTGATGATGTTCAAGACCTGGTGTAGGCAGCGTGACTGGGTGGCCTGTGACACCCCACCCACTATGGCACTTGTCCGCTGAAATGATCCAGTGGCTAAGAAGTGCAGTACATTGAGGACCTTCTCCAGGGGGCTGAGTGCTTGGGAGCACAGGGTGGGTGATGTGAGGTCATCCTCCCACTCACTCACCAGGTCCAGTATTATGTGTGGTGGAAACCTGTACCTTCCATACACCTGGTCATCAGGCATCCCGAAAAGGCTGGTTCTGGGTGTGAATATTCTGGCCCTGACTATCCTCCTCCTCCTCCTTTGGTAGCCCACTGCCACTGCTGCTAGGAACGGTATGTTCATCCTGGCGTCTGGCTTGTTATTGTTAAAGTGCGCAAATTCATGCTTTGCGCGTGTTCTAGGCGAGCGTGTGACCCGCGCACCCCTGGAATCCAGTTCCCAGTCCAATAGCGTGTGGAAATTCACACGCACAACGGGATACAGGTGCGCTGACGTACTTGCGTGTGTAAGTGCCCGCGCACCCCTGAAATACACGTACATAGGCCAATCGCGTGTACGCGCACTTTTGTCCAATTACACGCGGTGACACTCTGACGTGCAGTATTTACACGTGTGCTCCGTCATCACGTGCTGGGTGGGGAACACCCGTGTGGGTCACGTCACATACGCGCTTACGCGCTGAGGGACTCTGGACCAATAGAATCGCGTATGCGTGCTTACGGGCTTACGCGCTAAGGGCCTTTCCTCGGATTTCACGCTGACGTGCCGAATTTTCACGTGCCAAATCACTCCGTATCAAGCTGGCCACGCGAAAACACACGGAAGACCACGCTCCTGCCCAGAAGGCCGAGTTACTGCCCCCCAGTGCCCCGAGCAGCCTCCCACGTGCCATCTGCTGCTGCCTGCCTGCCTGCCTGCCTGCTGCCACCGTGCCCTGCCATTTGGTGCCTGCACATCAGCCATCTGCAGGGGTCCAGTTGCTGTGTCTGAAGACTCCCGACTGGGATTACATCGCTCCACAGCCCAGCCCCAGGACCCAGTTGCCCACCCACACCTGCCTCTGGGGTTGCCATGTCGGGCACTTCCACATCTGGCACCAGTGCCAACCCCAGGCCAGAGGGGCAGAGGGGCACCAGCTTCACTGCCACCGAAGTTGGTGTCCTGGTGGAGCATGTCCTGGGGCAGTATGATGCCCTCTTTGGATCGTCCCGCGCCAGCAAGGATGGACGGGAGAGGATCTGGGCCGACTGTGTGGTTGCCATCAACGCGGAGGGGGTGGCAACCCGCAACGTCCAGAAGATCAAGAAGCGCTGGGAGGACTTGAGGTCCAGGACCATTGTGAAGGCCCGGCGCCTCGTGGAGGGGGGCCGGGGCCGCATGAGTTCCATCCAGATGAGGGTCCTGGAACGCGTACGCCCAGCGCTCCACGCCCAGATCCTTGAGAGGGAGGCCCGTCTCGAGTTGAGCGGTAAGTGTCCAAGCATTACTGTGTGAGACAGGGCATGTTGCTGTGTGCTGGGTCTATGATACTTGCCTGTATGTGTGCCATAGGCCATGTATGCATGTATGTGTGCAGGGACATCATGGTAATGCATGTGCGACCAGTGATGTGTGACCCACATGGTTGTTGCATGTGTTCAAATGCCGCATGGGGAGCCCTATGCAGATTTTGAACATGAGAGCATGCCAGTCTCTGTACCGAGACATGGGCGGGGGTGAGGGATGGGTGCTGATGCCAGGTACATATGTGGTAGCCATGTCTGTGTGGCTGACCTGCGTGTCTGTGACTTGTGCATGTCATGGATGCATGACACATGTGTGTGACAATGCACAGATTCAGTGAAGCAGCCAAATTGCCCTTGTATCCGCTGTGTTTGTTGTGTTTGGGGCCAGATGGATGTGACTGAGGTGAAGTGTGTGCATGTGAAAGGCATGAGCCATGAAGCATGTGAGTTCCATATCATTGAATGTTTCAAGAGTCCATTGGACATGCATGGAAATGTCCATGGCATGCAGCATGCCTGTTACTGTGTGTGTTTTGCCTGGACTGACCCATGTGTTGTGGAGGGACATGATGGAAGTGTACTTTGACAGTGGTGGTCATCTGCTATTGCTTCCTGTCTAGGTTGGTGGTTTGCACAGAGGAGGAGGAGGCCGCCACTCGGGCACACATGGGGCCTGGTGGGGGCATCCCTGCTGGTGCAAGTGGTGCAGTCCAGGGCCAGGGGCAGGAGGCAGCACAGGTCACCGTGGAGGGGCCTGTGCATGTCGCTGTCCCTGACCCTGTGAGTGCACCACCATGCACCAGCAGGGATGCCCCGTCCCAGGCCCGTCCGCAGGTAGAGGGGATGTCCATGTCACCTGACTCCCCTCCACCTGCGGACGTGGGAACCCCTGGCCGTGTGGAGAAGGTCCTGATTGGGGTCGCGATGCGCACGGCTGTGATTCGTGATGCCGTGCGTGCTTCCCGGGAGGAGCACGCACGTCATCACGAAGTGCACCTTGCCGACGTGGCCCAATTGGGATCGGCCATGTTCGGGGGTTTCCTGCATGTGTTGGCCAATGTGGCGGCCCTCTCCTCCTCTGTGCAGGCTATACACCAGTCGTTCTCCTTGCCGTCTTCCAGCCCAGATGCCACCAGGGCCCCCTGTGGACCTGCCCCGACCAATGCAGCCAGCTCGGTGGGGATCCCATCCCTGCCACAGTTGAGAGTCGGAGGTCCAGCAGGGGTGGACAACACAGCAACTGGACCCCAGCAGATGGAAGATGTGACAGCATCATCAGGCAGGGCACGTGCACGACGGCGTCGGTGGTTTCCATCAGCCTGGATGCCGTCGTGCTGGCAGAGGCAGTGGCGTCGGAGGCAGCAGCGGGCTCGACGTGGGAGGCATCATGGCTCAGGGCCATCAAGATCAGAGGGGCAGGCTTCGGCCGGAGGGCAGGGCAACCCTGGGATGGTGGTGTCTTCCGTGTGGGAGCAGTTGGTCCAGCGGATAGGTGCGGAGCGGCAGCGGGCGGAAGAGGAGCGGCTCGCCATGGTCAGGGCGGAGTTCTCCATGGGTCGGGCGTTGAGGCGGGCCGAGTGCCTCGAGGAAGCTCGCAGGGAGTTTGAGCTGAACATGGGGTTATCCCTGCGAGACCTCGGGGCCAGGACAGAGTCCCGCCTCCAGGACATCGACATGGAGTTCGATGATGCCCTGGCCAGCAACATCAACAAGTGAGCCGCAGGACTTGCCCGCTGCCTTTGTATATAGTTATATAGTTAGTTAGTGTTAGGTTTCCTTTATTTGTTTTTATTATTTTGGACCGCTCGGACAATGGCCACTTTTTTGTATATATTTTTTTCATTAGGTAGTAGTAGGTTTCCTTTATGGTGTTGGGCTCATGGACCCTGGTACATTCCTGTATATAGTTTGTTTTTTGAAGGAACATTTTCTTTTTTTCGTTATTGTGTTCACCATGTGGAAATGGTTTTTCATTCTTTTCCTTCTACTTGATATTGCTTTGGTCAACATTTGTTTTTGTATTCCTTTTTTTTTTTTGATTTTTACTTTTGTTCTCCGACATGGACCATTTATTTTGTTATCCACATAGTTGTATGTTTGATTTGTTTACTTATTTTTCATCTTTAATACATTTTTTATTTTTACTTCCACTTGTGTTATTTTGTCTTTGGTTTCATACATGTCATGATATGGGTTTTGACATTCACTTGCAGCCATTGTGTGTGTGTGACGGACATGTGTTCATTTACATACTTGCCATTGGGGTTGTGTCATGTAATTGCATTCACTATGTGGGTGGATGCAATCCTTGCCTGGGTGTTTGTGCTGGGTATGCTGCCCATTACTGCCATGATTGTGTATCGTCAGGACCTGGGGGCAGGGGGACATGGGTGGGGGCCTGGTGGAGGGTGCCCCTGCACTGCTGGGGGGTGGAGGTGGTGAGTGACATGGGTGGGGGCCTGGTGGAGGCTGCCCCTGGTTGCTGGGGGGTGGGGGTGCAAGGGGACATGAGTGGGGGCCTGGTGGAGGCTGCCCCTGGATGCTGGGGGGTGGGGGTGGTGGGTGACATGGGTGGGGGCCTGGTGGAGGGTGCCCCTGGTGGCTGGGGGGTGGGGGTGGTGGGTGACATGGGTGGGGGCCTGCTGGCAGGTGCCCCACAGTGCTGGGGGGTGGGGTGGTGGGAGACATGGGTTGGACATGGGTGGGGGCCTGGTGAAGGCTGCCCCTGCACTGCTGGGGGGTGGGGGTGGTGGGAGACATGGGTGGGGGCCTGGTGCAGGCTGCCCCTGGTTGCTGGGGGGTGGGGGTGCAAGGGGACATGAGTGGGGGCCTGGTGGAGGCTGCCCCTGGATGCTGGGGGGTGGGGGTGGTGGGTGACATGGGTGGGGGCCTGGTGGAGGGTGCCCCTGGTGGCTGGGGGGTGGTGGGTGACATGGGTGGGGGCCTGCTGGTAGGTGCCCCACAGTGCTGGGGGGTGGGGGTGGTGGGAGACATGGGTGGGGGCCTGGTGGAGGCTGCCCCTGGTTGCTGGGGGGTGGGGGTGCAAGGGGACATGAGTGGGGGCCTGATGGAGGCTGCCCCTGGATGGTGGGGGTGGTGGGTGACATGGGTGGGGGCCTGGTGGAGGGTGCCCCTGGTGGCTGGGGGGTGGGGGTGGTGGGTGACATGGGTGAGGGCCGGCTGGCAGGTGCCCCACAGTGCTGGGGGGTGGGGGTGGTGGGTGACATGGGTGGGGGCCTGGTGGAGGTTGCCCCTGGTGGCTGGGGGGTGGGGGTGGTGGGAGACATGGGTGGGGGCCTGGTGGAGGCTGCCCCTGGTTGCTGGGGGGTGGGGGTGCAAGGGGACATGAGTGGGGGCCTGGTGGAGGGTGCCCCTGCACTGCTGGGGGGTGGGGGTGGTGGGAGACATGGGTGGGGGCCTGGTGGAGGCTGCCCCTGGTTGCTGGGGGGTGGGGGTGCAAGGGGACATGAGTGGGGGCCTGGTGGAGGCTGCCCCTGGATGCTGGGGGGTGGGGGTGGTGGGTCACATGGGTGGGGGCCTGGTGGAGGGTGCCCCTGGTGGCTGGGGGGTGGGGGTGGTGGGTGACATGGGTGGGGGCCTGCTGGAAGGTGCCCCACAGTGCTGGGGGGTGGGGGTGGTGGGAGACATGGGTGGGGGCCTGCTGGCAGGTGCCCCACAGTGCTGGGGGGTGGGGGTGGTGGGTGACATGGGTGGGGGCCTGGTGGAGGGTGCCCCTGGTGGCTGGGGGGTGGGGGTGGTGGGTGACATGGGTGGGGGCCTGCTGGCAGGTGCCCCACAGTGCTGAGGGGTGGGGGTGGTGGGTGACATGGGTGGGGGCCTGCTGGCAGGTGCCCCACAGTGCTGGGGGGTGGGGGTGGTGGGTGATATGGGTGGGGGCCTGGTGGAGGGTGCCCCTGGTGGCTGGTGGGTGGAGGTGACATGGGTGGGGGCCTGCTGGCAGGTGCCCCACAGTGCTGGGGGGTGGGGGTGGTGGGAGACATGGGTTGGACATGGGTGGGGGCCTGGTGGAGGCTGCCCCTGCACTGCTGGGGGGTGGGGGTGCAAGGGGACATGAGTGGGGGCCTGGTGGAGGCTGCCCCTGGATGCTGGGGGGTGGGGGTGGTGGGTGACATGGGTGGGGGCCTGGTAGAGGGTGCCCCTGGTGGCTGGGGGGTGGGGGTGGTGGGTGACATGGGTGGGGGCCTGCTGGCAGGTGCCCCACAGTGCTGGGGGGTGGGGGTGGTGGGTGACATGGGTGGGGGCCTGGTGGAGGTTGCCCCTGGTGGCTGGGGGGTGGGGGTGGTGGGTGACATGGGTGGGGGCCTGGTGGAGGCTGCCCCTGGTTGCTGGGGGGTGGGGGTGCAAGGGGACATGAGTGGGGGCCTGGTGGAGGGTGCCCCTGCACTGCTGGGGGGTGGGGGTGGTGGGTGACATGGGTGGGGGCCTGGTGGAGGCTGCCCCTGGTTGCTGGGGGGTGGGGATGCAAGGGGACATGAGTGGGGGCCTGGTGGAGGCTGCCCCTGGATGCTGGGGGGTGGCGGTGGTGGGTGACATGGGTGGGGGCCTGGTGGAGGGTGCCCCTGGGGGGTGGGGGTGGTGGGTGACATGGGTGGGGGCCTGCTGGCAGGTGCCCCACAGTGCTGGAGGGTGGGGGTGGTGGGTGTCATGGGTGGGGGCCTGCTGGCAGGTGCCCCACAGTGCTGGGGGTGGGGGTGGTGGGTGACATGGGTGGGGGCCTGGTGGAGGTTGCCCCTGGTGGCTGGGGGGTGGGGGTGGTGGGTGACATGGGTGGGGGCCTGCTGGCAGGTGCCCCACAGTGCTGGGGGGTGGGGGTGGTGGGAGACATGGGTTGGACATGGGTGGGGGCCTGGTGGAGGCTGCCCCTGCACTGCTGGGGGGTGGGGGTGGTGGGAGACATGGGTGGGGGCCTGGTGGAGGCTGCCCCTGGTTGCTGGGGGGTGGGGGTGCAAGGGGACATGAGTGGGGGCCGGGTGGAGGGTGCCCCTGCACTGCTGGGGGGTGGGGGTGGTGGGTGACATGGGTGGGGGCCTAGTGGAGGCTGCCCCTGGTTGCTGGGGGTGGGGGGGGTGGGAGACATGGGTGGGGGCCTGGTGGAGGCTGCCCCTGGTTGCTGGGGGGTGGGGTGCAAGGGGACATGAGTGGGGGCCTGGTGGAGGCTGCCCCTGGATGCTGGGGGGTGGGGGTGGTGGGTGACATGGGTGGGGGCCTGGTGGAGGGTGCCCCTGGTGGCTGGGGGGTGGGGGTGGTGGGTGACATGGGTGGGGGCCTGCTGGCAGGTGCCCCACAGTGCGTGGGGGTGGTGGGTGACATGGGTGGGGGCCTGGTGGAGGGTGCCCCTGGTGGCTGGGGGTGGTGGGTGACATGGGTGGGGGCCTGCTGGCAGGTGCCCCACAGTGCTGGGGGGTGGGGGTGGTGGGTGACATGGGTGGGGGCCTGGTGGAGGGTGCCCCTGGTGGCTGGGGGTGGTGGGTGACATGGGTGGGGGCCTGCTGGCAGGTGCCCCACAGTGCTGGGGGGGTGGGGGTGGTGGGTGACATGGGTGGGGGCCTGTGGAGGCTGCCCCTGGTGGCTGGGGGGTGGGGGTGATAGGGGACATGAGTGGGGGCCTGGTGGAGGCTGCCCCTGGGGGGTGGGGGTGGTGGGAGACATGAGCAGGTGTGCAGGGTAGTCCCCTGTGGTGTGTGCTGCCTGCAGGGGCCGTGGAGGGTGTACAGGTAATGCCTGGGAGCACACAGCCAAATCGCGTGTGGAACTTCCCGCGCACCCCTGCAATCCACGTACACGGCCAAATCGCGTGTGGAACTTCCCGCGCACCCCTGAAATCCACGTACCCTGCCTAATCGCGTGTGGAACTTCCCGCGCACCCCTGAAATCCACGTACCCTGACTAATCGCATGTGGTACTTCCCGCGCACCCCTGAAATACACGTACCCTGCCTAATCGCGTGTGGAACTTCCCGCACACCCCTGAAATCCACGTACCCTGCCTAATCGTGTGTGGAACTTCCCGCGCACCCCTGAAATCCACGTACCCTGACTAATCGCGTGTGGAACTTCCCGCGCACCCCTGAAATCCACGTACCCTGCCTAATCGCGTGTGGAACTTCCCGCGCACCCCTGAAATCCACGTACCCTGACTAATCGCGTGTGGAACTTCCCGCGCAACCCTGAAATCCACGTACCCTGCCTAATCGCGTGTGGAACTTCCCGCGCACCCCTGAAATCCATGTACCCTGCCTAATCGCGTGTGGAACTTCCCGCGCACCCCTGAAATCCACGTACCCGGCCATGTCGCGTGTGGAACTTCCCACGCACCCCTGAAATCCACGTACCCTGCCTAATCGCGTGTGGAACTTCCCGCGCACCCCTGAAATCCACGTACCCGGCCATGTCGCGTGTGGAACTTCCCGCGCACCCCTGAAATCCACGTACCCGGCCATGTCGCGTGTGGAACTTCCCGCGCACCCCTGAAATCCACGTACCCTGCCTAATCGCGTGTGAGACTTCCCGCGCACCCCGGTATACACGCACACGTTTTTTTTTCTGTCAGCGCCTGTCTGTGTTTGTGGGTACCCCTTTGCACGTCATTTGTCCTGGAGGGCCACAGTATTGGCCATTCATCATGGCTGTATATGGGTGCTATTTGTTGGCGCACCTTTTGGCGCACATTTCTTCCAGGCGCAGAGACGCTACAGCCTGCTTTCTTGTGGCGGTCGTGTTTGTGCCTTTGCGCTGGTTTGAGCGTGCGCTTTTTTGCCCTATTCTATTCCAGGAATACGTGTTGGAGGCGAGCGTGTGGGCGTTCCGCGCACTTGTACCCTGTGCTTCCCCCGTGACGCCCACTTTTTGGCAAGTTGTTCCCCATTCCGAGTGTTACGCCCCGTGTTACGCCTACTTTTGTTGCGTGCGCCGCGCTATGTGCGATTTTCGCTGTGGCCTGTGCGAATTTCGCTGTAACCTGGCACATGCCGTTAGATGGCCTGTGCGCCAACGTGCGCCGCGCACTTTATCGCACATCCGATGGTCTTCTCGCGCACGGCCTTCCATGAATCGATGTGCGCTGCTTTTCGTGCGATTTTCGCACTTGCACTGCGATTTTCGCTATTCCACTGCGATTCGCACGTTTTTGGCCACTTGCGCCGCGCTAATTATTCCATGAATCGGCCTGTCAGTTTTGGGGTGATGTATGCAAATACCTTCTAGAGTAGGGACAGTGAGGCATTTTCCAAACCTTTTCTTTTTTTAATAAAACTTTATAGCAATCACTATGAGTCCTCTGTGTCCGTGTCTCATTCCTGGTTGATCACACATAGCATGATTACATTATTTTGGCTTACAGTTCCATTTATCATTAACTTTCAGTCTGTATATGCATTCCTCCCACCTCAGACAAATTCTCCCTTTGAGGCAGTTCACCAAACAGTCTCACAATTGTAGATTATGAGTAATCACTTCTAAATAACAATGGTCTTTCTCACAGATTTGCTCAGTCATCTTCATCAGCATCAGCCACTCCTAAACCTTTGGGAAAATGTACTGCAAATACATTAAAAGCGGGACAACACATCTAATAAGCAGATACAAATAACACATTTCCAAAGTTATGGCTAACACAACTCCATGCATCATTGCAGTCCCTATTGAGTTACTTGATTCAGGAAGCCATGACCAGAGACACCAGCCTGCACATGCAATTTCACTATGCACAACATCAGTAGATTTTCTAATGTGAGCGATTATGTCTGTATAATTATCAGCATGGTTAGGGACACATGTACAGCATTCCGAACTAAATAGGGCACAGACACCTCTCTGAAGCCAAGATGGGGCCAACACCCATACCATTCTGCAATACCATTGTACGCAAAGCCACTTGTCCATGAGTTATTAATTAAAGGCTCTAGTGAGTCATTTGCCACTTTTTCTAACAATAATGGCATTCCAAGAATCGTATTACATATTGGTTTGATACCTAATCCTGGAATGAGATAACCCACGCCCTCTGCAAACGTCTTCCAACCAGATTCTCTTTTATATCTAGGAGGAGATGGTAATCTAGTAAAGGGGCTAATGGCAGCACATAACCCATCTAACAACGCCCACCCCAATTGATTGAAAGCCAGCTGTAGGCTGAAATTCCACATATAAAGTAATACTATGATAGGTTGCAGAACGAATCGATTTTGTCAAAAGTGAAAGATAACATTAATAGAAAGGTTTCCTTCAGTGGCCAGAGTATTTGCAAACACGGTTCTCCATAATCAATGTGCCATGATTGTTGTAACAGAGAAGGAGAGGATAGTTTTAAAGCAGCAGGCTTCTTCTGAAGCTGATCAGGAGGGGTGGAGAAGGGGTGGCGATTGGTAAAACTGAAATTCCCATTGTAAATAATGGCCAGAGCAAGGTTGTGAGCCAAAGGATCTGGAAACTAATATCAAGTCACACAAAAAAAAAAAAAAAAAACAACTCAAAAAAAGTCTCCCCAGTTCAAAGGGACTGATGACTTTGCTAACCCCGAGTTGATGTCACAAGGGCGATGTGAATAGACAAGTGTCACATTCTGGATACAGGCGTGTTGCCAGGTAGCATGCAAGAAGGTGTTCTTGCTTTCAATTGAAGGATGTGGCTGCGCACCCTGTGATTGACCGGAAGTGTTAAAAGTATTGTCAGTTAATGCAGACAATAAGACCAATAAATATGAAAGTCCCATATTGGAAACAGTTTCAGTATGTTTCAGGCCATAGCCCTTTCAAAACACAATTTCAGGTGCATTTCAAAATGTTCTCACTTTCTTTACAGACTGTCAACAAGTTGATATGCAGCATACAAGCCTATAAGCAGGAATAAAAACCACAATTCTGACCATAACAGTTATTGTTATCTGGATGTGCCAACGGCGGAACAGCAAATTCAGCAATGTCTTGTAGACCATAAATACACACCAAAGTTAGAATGCCAACAGTGAGACAGAATACCCCAATAATATACATAGAGGAGAACAGAAGTATCAGGTGCAGAGAAAGCAGTTACAGCTTCCCCTTCTATTTCATACACGGTCAGTCACTTCAGCAGGTATAATTTTGTAGGTAAGTGGTCCGCAACCTTTGGCTCTCCAGATCTTGGAGCTACAACTCCCATGATCCCTCACTATTCAATACTATGGTTAGGATTGATGGGAATTGCAATCCAAATCAGCTTGACAACCGAAGGTTGCAGATCCCTGTATAGGTCAATGGGGTTATACCATTATCCAGTGAGGTGAAAAATGAATTCTCAAAGAAACAGAGAAACCAGCGTAAACGTCCTATGCGAGGACGAAAAGGATACTTGCAACTAAATGAAGATTCAGAACCTTGGCGAGCACAAGCCTGTTGCTGCTCTACCTCGGTTTCACTATCAGCATCAGCATTGAATAGTGTTGAGACTGCACAGTCAACTGGAGACAAAGCTAAATCCTGGTTCAAACGAGGATCTCTGCAATACAGAGCGAAGCCGGGTCTCCGTAGACACTTCTGATCTTCAGCTGGAGGCTGCACACGTTCTGACAGCGGGATGTATGCAACCATGCTTGATGGCAATCTGGTTCTAACTGTAATCTGATAGGGTGCTCGCCAAGGTAGCTGAAGCACTGTTTGTGTAGTGCACACGCGGGTAGAACTAGTCACCTGGGGGGGAGGGGGTTTGAGGGAGATCTGAATAACTTCATTCACCTGCGTATACAGAAATAGGGTAGCCTTTACAAGGGTCTTTTAATAGTTCAAAACAGTCTCATCTTCTAAATGGAAATTAAAACTGCTTGAATATTGAAGAGTTGTAGCCTAACGCATAGGGCATCCAGTGACTAGTTAGTGGGGTGATAGTCCAGGCTTTCGATTGGGGTTATTGCAAATATGAAGCAGAACTAAAAGGAGGGCCTCAGGCCATCTGAGGACAGCCTTTCAACAATCAATTTTATATCACCATTGCCATTAGGTTGTGGATGAAAGGTACATAGAACATTCTGGGAAATATTCTGCAAATATATCTGACCACAACATCTTGAGAGCTGGTACTACCCAATTTATCGAATTGTATAGATCAAATGGTACGTCTGGCCAAAAATTCAGCCAGTACCATTAGATCGATTTGATTCGATCAAATTGGGTAATCAATACCGAATAAGGGGTGCAGGGGTTGCGGAGGTGTCCCCCGCTTGGAGGTAGGGGATGAACATTTCTCTTTTTTTTTTAAGCCTCTCAACAGAATTGGCTGTATTCTCAATCTGGGTTTGCTTGCACAAGTTGATCCTCCTCCGATCCATTTTCTGAGGCAGATTTCTAAAATGGCGCAGAGAAGCCTAGCTGCAAATTAACCTAGAGTAGCTCTTGGGGGTTCTCCTAACGGCCAATTACTTCTTGCCATGATATACTGAAAGTGTCTGAAGGGATAGTAAATAACTGATTAAGATGGGCAAAGATATGCTTGTCATCGCTTGAAGCTCTTCTTAAAACATGAAAGGATCATGGAGTGTTTTAGAGAATTTTTGGACCATATCAAACAAATCAGTAGACTCCATGGTGCATGCATAGTTACTATCATGTAGTGTGCGCTGGGGAAAATTGTCTTAAATGATACGCTGTAGCATCAGTTTAGGAAGGTGTATTAAGAAATCCTTGGAAAGGTGCTGTAGATAAGGCACCAAAAAGGTTAGAGATTAGCCATGCATCATTCCTTCAGCTGCTCTTGAAGCTTTTCCCTTGGGCATCTTTCAGGACTTCATGAGGTCAGCTTGAGAAAAATAGTGTAATTGATACAGAAACTTACATGGCTTTGGCAAAACACAGGTGTACATAAAATAAGCTGGTCTTTCTTTACAAGAAGTGGTGCTTGCTTTAGTTGACTCCCCCATTCTCAGAGTGATAAAAGAAGTTTCTGATTACAAGGTTGTGCATGCCACTCTTTGCAATGCCCTATGGTTTAGTGCCAAGATACCATTAGGCCCGAAAACGGCTCATGACTGCAGCTCAGTTATCATTCCCCATGCTATTGTGTCAAGACACGGTCTATAATCGCGTAGTGGTGCAGAAACCAGGCAGAAAAGGAGACAGTGTTTAAAAACACACATAAAAGTCAAAAGTAGACAAGCTTGATCAGATCCCAGTGCTGAGATAGGAAGGAAAGAAATAGAGAGATTGAAAAAGTACTCAACAAGCATCTCAGTCATCAGGGTTTCCTTTTTGGAAGCCATAGAAACTGAGGTAAAATCAAATGAGTGTCCATGCCCCTGCTGTTTCCAGAAAACACCGGAAACGGAGGCGATTGGATCTTCACCAAAGGGTCATATGCAGAGGCATTGGGACTATGGCTGCACAAATTAATAACGTTCAAAAGTGGTGGACAGAAACTTCTTTCACACCTCCACTTTTTGGCCTCTGTACAGCGTATGCTGCCATTGCCATTATATGACAACCTATCAACTGTTAGAACAACCATTGAGACCAGCATGGCAGGTCTGCAGCTGTCCGACGGTTTTGAGTTGTGTATGGTCCAGATGAGTGTTTGTGTTTTTTTTTTTTTTTTACATTCAACCCAGGATCATTCATTCAAGTACACCGACTCTAGATTATGACCCCCACATAGCATAATGTACGGAATCAACCACTTGATGCAAAAGTCGACTTTTTGCTGACCAGAGGGAGAGCGCTCTTCCTGACAGAACCGCAATAACAGTTAACAGAGACAGGCTCAACGAAAACAAATACAGACTAGTCACAATCGTAAATATTTACCAAACCAACCTATGGTCAACTGAAGAATTAGACATTTTACTCAGTCTCCAAACCCAGGGGCTCAGTTCAGTGAGATTCCCATTAAGACAGGATGTTTTACTTTCTCCAGTGGGCCCAGAGACATCGTTGAATGTTCTACCCACAACTCTCCTGAAGAGCCTGTGGGCCAATGAACCTGAGCCTAGGCAGAACCCAATTGTCACAGAAAGCAAATGCAAAATTCGATCTCGAGTGAGGTTAGTTGGTCAAATCGTTAACAGCAGCACTGCAGGTGAACATATAAAGAACATACAAATCCCAGACTGTTTTGCCCAGGCCCCTAATTCAACTGTCCTTCATACTTTTTTCTTTTTTCATTAGGTTAAATAAAGTGAGCAGAATATTACTATGACCACATCAAGGACGGTTTTGGTCTTTTACAATTAACACCAGAACATGCTCTGTGGAGACTAACTATTCCAGTCACCCATGGTCAAAGGCAATTGTGATGAATCCTCCAGACTTCTCACAGACTTCCAACCTAATGTCTCCTCCCAAATGGCCAGGGGAAGGCATCCACTACCTTACCTGACCCCTGTGGTGGTATTACCAAGGTGGATCACATGGGAGGAGAAGGCAATCAGGGGACTGTGAGGACTCTGTCAGGGAAATTACGACAGTCATCCCTTCCTGGGGGGAGAGTTCCCTGATGCCCAACTATTTGATGGCTTGTTGTTATCGTGCCACTTCCCCTTCTAAACTTCCTTTAAACGCAAAGTATGAAAACCCTTATGATAAACATGTAGGCAGAAATCAAGGAACTAATACCAGTTCTAATTATCATAATTCTTTATTATATCCGAATTGTGAGGTTAAGAAGCAACTATTAGTTTCCTCAAAATCCTCCCATCAGTATACTTCTGATAAAGCATTAAAACAGAGTAAAAATAATGATCTTAAACAAACTAAGAACAATAGGGACTTCAAGTCCCATAATGCCATAAGTACTGGTACGAGGAAGAGGGGCTCAGGAGGTGCAGAACTGCAGTATGCAGTCTAGTTGTTCTGATGACCCACACCTGAACCGTACTTTCAAATGTTTAAAGCCCCTTCAGGTGCAGGCCATGAAGAGGAGAAGGAAAATAAAAGAGGCAGCAGAAGCAGCAGTTTAAATGCAGTGCAGAAGAAGAGGTTGCAGCGGATGTGAAAGCGGGATGCCGTGATGAAGTTGTGACAGAAGTCATGAGTCCTATAAAGTGCAGACATTGCGCAGCAGGAAGCAGTAAACAAAACGACTGCCCAGAGGGAGCGCAACGCTCTCCCTATTCTGCGCACTGCTCTGGTGTGTGCCGTTCACTGAGGCATACTTGGAGCAAAATCAGCTCCATCTGCAGAAGGAGCGCAAGAGAAGAAAACCTAATCCCAGCTGTCAAGAGAAAGGCTTTCCCCGGCGAAGGCAGGAATATAGACAGCGTGTCCAGTGGAGACGTGCAAGCAGACCGGTGAGTTGGCCTTGCTTAGGTGACCCGGCGTGCTCCTAACCCGACCGCTGATGCAGCATAATGATTTTGAATACTGAGTTAATGAATTAAGGTGAATTGGGTGCAATTATCGCTTATCCAAGCCAAGATGGAACACGATTTAACAAACACTGTAACCACCATTGTCCAAGTCAAGATGGAATCATTCTTAAAAGGTCAAAAGAAACATAGGTTTGAAACAAAGTAAGTGAAACAGAATATTGTAACCACCAATACCAAAGCCAAAAAGTAACAATATGCAAGCAAGGTGAAGGTGATGTACAGAGAGGAAGATTACTATTAGAAGGAGATTGTAACAAGTATTGCTCAAGGCAAAATAAGGCAAACAAAAGAAAGTTGGCAGAACAGAATCCCTCCTTGGGATAATTGTCAAGGGGGAGAGGAAATATAATCTGCATTGCTGAGGGCAAGTGAACCAGTGCTTTCCCATTTGAGGATTAAAGTGTGGAAAGTTTGGAGCAAACCTCACCACAAGAAACTGATAGTAGTTGTAGGAGCTCTTGCCGTGGCAAGTGAGTAGACCAGTAAGAAGTTGAAGTACCGCTGTGTGGTTTGTGACCGAAGGAAAGAGTACATCAAATTGTGTACTTTGTTAAACTGCTGTGAATCCATCCTGATCAAATTGGTGTTTGCAAATGAAGTCTTTTTGGTTTAGCAAAACGGTAGTATGTGGATATTTTGAACATTGCCTTAAACAAGTGAGAAGCAGTAGAATAAAAAATAATACATCTGCTGGTGTGCTTGCCTTTGTTGAGCTATTAAGGAATCATCCTGACAAAACATATCTAAGAATAAGTCTTTTTTTATTTAATAAACAACAATTCCTTTGACACTTTGAACATTGCTGTGGAGATTGAGAAAACCTATTGGGCAATAGAACAATTGTGTTGACAAGCAAAGATTCTGTGAACGGAACAAGACTGTGATATAGTTTGATTGGAACTTACTATTGAAAGAACGTGCTTACTCTTTTAGGTTGGAAATACTCTGAACTGATCCAGGGGAAGAGGATTCAACCCTGGATACAAGGATTTATGTTTATAGTTTCTCTATGTGCAATTAACTGTTATGGTGTGGATGTTGAACAGCCAGATAATAATTTTATGAGTGTGTTGCATGTATGAGTGTGAAGAACAGAGATTTTTGGATATAAGGTCTGTTTTCTTTAGCTTGGTTTCGTTAGGTGGATTAGGCATTTGTCTCACCAACTGTTCAATAAAATGGCTAATTGTGATTAAACATCATCTACTTGTACATCACGCATTTCTGACCCCTCACACAATCCTTCATGAGATACTTTCATAGGTGCATACAATTTAGCATTAAGATACTCGTAACATTGGTCATCTGAAAGCAACCTTATCAGTGCCCTTCAATATAATTTTGGCAGTGAATATTTTTCTCTAAATAATTGTGCTGGTGCAGCAGTTACAAACATAACAGTAATTACATTGATCAATTGCACAACTTCATTTCCATGCACATCATTCAAGATGGATTTTCTTGGCGAGATAGAGAGCCAGTTCTCAAATTAACACATCTCATTATTACATTATTACATTATATCAACTTATAGTTTCGGTTCTCATCAGCTTCTGAATGTATGTGCATGTTTCCCTAACATTCCTTTAGTAGAAATTTTAACTTAATGGTTCCACTCTAAATGTTCAGTAATCGTTATTCTTGCATTGTCTAATAAATTCTGAGGGCTCCTACGCCCTCTTTGATCACAGAATGATGGATAAGAATGTGGCAATGGAAAACATTTCAGGTCTTTTAGCTACTATGATATCAACATTTTGGTAACGTTAGTATTTTTGCATCTGCTTATGATTTCCACCATGTACATTTTAAGCCACTTGAAAAGCAACAATTATCTATACATTGATCATTTACATTTAGGTCAAAATGCATACCGACAATTAATTAAGACTAGGCATTTTGGATTCCAGGATAAACTGATTTAATCAGATTTCGGCACCCCTGACAAAATGGTCCATTCTAGAGGTTTATCCGAAAATGGCTACTAGATGGCAATGCTGATCTTGCTACCCATGGATTTCTGTATACCATTGAAAGTAAAAGCAAGGTCATTGCGCCCATCTAGTGGAGATTTTCATACCTGAATATGTTACAAGTGAAATAGGCCATACAATATTTTCCCCTTAATAGTTATTTATTTTATGGTCTGTGAATTTTCAAAAAGTAGCCAGTTGTAGGTAATTATTAGATTTCCAAAGCTAAAAGTACTGAAAACACTTCGGTTAGCCAATTGTCAGAGAAGATGCGAATTGACCAAATGGTGCCTCCCTCAACTTGTTAGTCTGTTCAAGTTCTTTTGTGGCTATGGACTAGGAATTTTCACCTAATACAATGTTTTCAGCAACATTTGATTGTATAGGTTGGTTAAAGTATAGCAGAGTTAGGCCTTTGAATCCCCAACGGCCATCAAATTAGATATACAGCTCTTTATTATGGTTACAAAGTCCATTTAACCATCCACATGCAAACTTTATATTTTTACCAAGGGCTTCGTTGCAATCTGTGTGATGAGAAGCTTAGTTCCAAGAAGTGAAAACAAAAAATAAAAAAAGAAGGTTGCTTGGATGTTTGTCCTGCATACAACTTCAAAAATGAACACACAGGTAAACTTACCTCCTTCCCCATTCGCCTTTTCCCTTTCTTCTCATATGCACCACAATTTATTTTAACTTTGGATAGTGCATGTCTTAAGATTTCAGTGCAAAATGTATTTGAGCTCTTATCTTGACCCATGTCAGGCAATTGGAGTCTATCAAGTCCTTATTTGATTATTTGCATGCGTAGTTCCCTTTTCCAATATAAAATAAAGGCTACAAACCCAAGAAAACAATATAACAAGGGGTACGTCACTATGATCTGTGATTTTTGTATTGCTTCAAAAGAATTGTACATAATATCCATGCAGCAAAAAAAAAAAAAAAAATATGGATTTACAGGCCGATTCATGGAATGAATGTGCGCTGAAAATTTCTGCGCAAGCCTCTGGAAACGTGCGATTCGCAGTGAAAGTCCGAAAATCGCAGTGCAAGGGAAACCAGCGCACATCGATTCATGGAAGTCCGTGCGCGAGTAAAGTCTGGGATGTGCGCTGAAAAAGTGCACGGCGCACAGGTCATCTAAGGGCGTGCGCTAAGGCCACAGCGAAAGGGCACATAGCGCGGCGCACATAAGAAAAGTAGGCGGAACACGGGGCGTAACACTCCGAATGGGGAACAACGCGTGAAAATGTGGGCGTCACGGGGGAAGTACAGGAGGCAAGTGCACGGAACACCCACACGCTCGCCTACAACACGTATTCATGGAATCGAATAGGGCAAACCAGCGCACGGGCAAAGACGCACACAGACCCAAACCCGTCCGCCACACGAAGGCATGCGGTAGCGTCCTTGCGCAGGAAAAAAATGTGCGCCAAAATGTGCGCTAACAAAAGCAGGTATATACAGCTCTGATGAATGTCCCATACTGTGACCCCCTAGGATGTGCAAAGGGGTACGCGACAAACACGGACACCCGCTGCGTGAAAAATAGCGTGTGCGTGTATTTCGGGGGTGCACGGGAAGTTCGACACGCGATTGGCCCTGGGTGAGCGGGGTACCTGTATTTCAGGGGTGCGCGGGAAGTTCTACACGCGATTGGCCTGGGTACGTATATTCAAGGGGTGCACGGGAAGTTTCACACGCGATTGGCCCTGGGCGAGCGGGGTACGTGTATTACTGGGGTGCGCGTGAAGTTTCACACGCGAGTGGGCCAGGGTGACCGGGGTTCATGTATTACTGGGGTGCGCGGGAAGCCCTACACGCTCACCTACAACACGTATTCATGGAATCGAACGGGCCTAAGGCATGCGCCAAAGAAGACGCGCCAATCCGGAAATATGTACGCCAGCAGGAAGCAGGCGTACGTCGACCCGCGCAGCATAAAAGTGCGCGCAAACAACAAACAAGCTCAGATGCCAGGATGAATATACCGTTCCTAGCAGCAGTGGCCGTGGGATACCGCAGGAGGAGGAGGAGGATAGTCCGGGCCAGAATTTTTACACCCAGATCCAGCCTTTTTGGGATGCCTGATGACCAGGTGTATGGGAGGTACAGGTTTCCACCTCACATAATACTCGACCTGGTCAGTGAGTGGGAGGATGACCTCACATCACCCACCCTGTGCTCCCAAGCACTCAGCCCCCTGGAGAAGGTCCTTAATGTACTGCACTTCTTGGCCACGGGATCATTTCAGTGGAGGGGGGGTGTCACAGGCCACGCAGTCACGCTGCCTACACCAGATCTTGGCCATCATCACTGCACGCCCATCAGTCCGCAGGCACATATACCTGCCCAGAACACCTGCAGAAAGGCAGGCTGCCGCCCAGGATTTCTATGAGGTGGCACAATTCCCCAAAGTGCTAGTTGCCATTGATTGCACCCATGTGGCTCTACGTCCCCCCAGGGCATCTGAGCACATCTATAGAAACCGCAAGCACTGGCATTCCATCAACGTCCAGGTAGTATGTGATGCCAAGGGAATCATCACCTCAGTATATGCCAACTATCCAGGCTCCACCCACGACAGTTTCATTTACAGAATGTCAACCCTAAACCGGGACCTAGAAGCTGGGCGGCATGGCGATACATGGCTGCTTGGGGAGTATAAATGCCATTGCACATGCATGCATGTCAGATACTGAGTAACGTCACAACCCCACTAATGATACCCATCACCACCTCACCAGGGGACAGTGCCTACCCTCTTAGCACCCACATGATGACGCCAATTCGGAACCCCACCACGCCACCCCAGGTAAGATACAACACAGCCCACATTGCAACTCGGGGCATAGTGGAGCGCACATTCGGAGTGCTCAAGTCACGCTTTCGCTCCCTTTACCATTCTGGCGGGCAGCTGTTATACGCTCCCCCAGTAGTGTGCAGGATCATAGTGGCAGCATGTGTCCTGCACAACGTTGAAACACGCCGGGGCCTGGCCATGGACATGGTGGTGCCCCCACATCCCCAACCACATGCACGCCCGCTGCGCATGGGAGGGGAAAGGGCATGTGGTGAGGCAGCCCGTACGCAGCTGGTGGCTTATTACTTCACCTAAAATCACACCCCTGTGGAGTGCACACAGCCCTGGCACATACCAGCTGACAATCAATGATGATGAGTCAAGTGACAGTCAACTGTCACAACCATACCAGCCTGAGATTGTTCACCTGGAAGTGTTACATTGTGTGCATCCCTACCTACACAAACACCACCAATGCTGTGTCATAAAAAGACACACTTCTATGCTGCTAAAATCATTACCCCCTTGGAAGATACAACATGACAACAGTGCCATGTCACCCAACCCCTCCCCAGCACCGCCACCCAACACACCATGGCATCTCATGCTATGTGCGAGCAAACAAAGTAATCCCCAAAACATGACACAAGTGTCACAAAGTACAGTGTCCCTAATGGAAACTGGCCACACACAATATGCTCCCATTAATGTAGAACTAACAACACACATGACCAAATACTTACCACAATACAATGCAGCTACCCAACCCCAAACATAGCATAAACATGACAGTACCAAGTTAAAGGATACGTAGTCTTACAACCTGATTATGCCAGCACATCGACCACTTCCAACTGTACAGTGTTGGTGCCAAACAAATCTGTAAGTGCACTGCTTACAACATGAACTCCACCTCCAAAGTAGACGGCCTTGTGAAGACATGAGGAATGATCCTGCAAATTAGGAGGGAAACATGGATGCACAAGCACACATCAATACAACATGCAGTGCACAATGTATGCACAGTATTGACTACAGACTGCCCACACATGTCATGAGAGTCCAACGTCACTGTGTAAATCACTGTCACTTGGGCACACCCTTTGCAAGCCCATGGAAACGGGAAGCAGGAGGGGTGTGTGTCTCACGAACCCAAGCATCTAACCCAAACTCAGGACAAGCCTGCATGTGCCCAGCCGGAATATAGTGGATGCCTACGGGAGCCACACATGGCAACACACTAACAAAAAATCAAAAATGGCCATGTGGGGGCCAGGGGGGTGGGGGAGGCCACCCAGGAGGTCCGAGGACAGGGTACACACCAACAGCCACCTGTGTGGATGTTGGGGAAAAGAAAACACCTCCATGGGCTCATGGCCTGCATGGCTACACTATCGTGGGAGATTCAGATTCGCTGTGGTTGCTCTCCTCACCCTGTGCTGCTGCCGCCACAGTAGGTGGTGGTGCTATGGGAGGCAGCCCACGCAAAGCCCTAGTCTCGTCCTCCATGGCAGCAAGCATGCGGGTGTGGAAGGTCTCCCAAGTTGCCTGCATCTCAGCTGAGAGCGCACTTGTGAGCCGCTCCAGCTGCTGTTCTGTCCTCGTGTTAGTGGAAGCCTCAAGGTCAACAAGAGTCTGCCTGAGGTGATGGACTTCTACCCTCAGGACTTCCCTGTGGCCCCGGGACTCCATAGAAATGGCTTCCCGCAGAGTGTCCAGGGCCGCCCGTCTGTCCCTGTTGGACGCCAACATGTCCTCCCTGAGTGATTGGCAAATGGAGTCTGTTGCCTGCTGTAGTTGCTCCACCTGCCTTTCTGGGGGGGGGGGGGTCAATGGAAGTGGCCACCCTCTCCATTGCTTGAGCCATCATCTCAGATGATGCTGCCTGTTGGTTTGCCCTACCGCATATGGATTGCTCCCATGCGGTATTGCCTGGTGGTGTACGGCCACCGCGTTGGCGGGCACCACACCTGTCTGGGGCAAGGCGAACTGCGCCTTGCTGTGTCGGCACTGCCTGAGGCTGCAGGACTGCATTTCCCCTCTGATCTGCTGGCCCAGGAACATGATCAGATGTTGCGGAGTGTGGCCCTGCATCCATAACCACCAAAGGCGGACCTACCAACACTGACATCCCCATAGTGGGCTCTACCCCTGGTGCAGGTGGGTAGGACAGAACAGAATCCCTTCCAGAAACACTTACCTGCGACGGCACATAGGTCTCATCATCCGAATCAACACCTAAATAGAGGTCTGGGGAGGTGCACCCAGAGACACCCCTGGAGAGAATGGTCTGCAGCAAGAGAAGGTTCTCCCCCACCACCACACCACCACACCACGTCCCCCACTGGTGCCCGGTCATGACGGAGATCCCTCCTGGGTCTGCACCATCTCCTCAGCCTCAACAGCATCAAGTGCGTAATCCCCTGCAAAAACATGAGACAAAAAATGGAAACAGGAATTAGCACCATGGCACACAATTAGGCCTGACAAGCTACAGAACCAGTACTTGAATGACACATGTCCCACATGACTATAACCCTCCCATGCATGCACTGTCACTGAGTTTGAAGGGGAGGCAAATGGCAGACACTGATGACAACAAGATGGAAGAGCAACACATGAGCTGCATGCTGGCTAGCAGTGCCATCACACATTGGCCTGTGAGTGGCATGTCCAATCCACATACATGACACATGCCATCACACAGGCATGTCACATATGTGACGATAGGGCTGAGAAATGTGTAGTAAAAGTGGGGGAATTGAAACAACCAGCCTGAATGAACACTTAAAAATACGGAACAATGTTGTTGCAAGATGCCACTTCAAGGGCAACTGGCGTGATGTAGCACAAAATGTCTACTGTGGGCAGAAGGGATACTGTAATACCCAAATTCAGGGGCGCAGTTTTGGATGAAGCACATGGGTGACCCAAACCACTCAGGCACACACACCGTCACCTGGCACTAATCAGAACCCCTCACACACACACAACATACACATGGATCACACACACATGCATGTCCACTCACCCGACAATGACTCGTAAACTGGCAGTTCTCCCCCACCTTGGATCTGTTCCTCTGTGACGTAGGTCCCAGCAACATACTCATGTAGAGCGAGTTCAATGTCCTCTGCTGGAGACCCACCTCCAGTCACCAGAGTAGTGGCATGACTTGAGGCCAGCTTTTTCTTTGCCCTGCGTTTAAGGTCATTCCAGCGCTTGTGGCAATCATTAGCTGTGCGCCTCACAATTCCAAGGGCACTTATGATGTCCGCGACGGTCTGCCAGTGTGCCTGACGTCGAGCAGGTGTGGTCTTGCACCCTGCAGTTATCAACATTTCGCTGTCATGTGCGGAAACATACTGCAAAGTGCATCACATTCGGCCTCTTTGAAGCTAGGCTTCCTTGACGTGCCGGACTGTGTAGCCGTGTCTGGGGCATCAGCCTGTACTGGATGAGCACTCTTACTCTTCCTTTTTGAAGGTGGTGGGGATCCTGAGTGGCCTACGCCGCTCCGGTCACTAGGGGCAGGAGCACCGGTGGACTGGGTAGTTGGAGTGTGGGAATGCACACTGACCAAGGGACTTGGTGCAGGCATTGGCTGAAGTGTGATGTAGTCAGGGGGAACGTTAGCAAGATGGACTGAGACCAACACTGTCCTGGCTGGGAGAGTCAGCTGCCCCTGCAGCCGCCCCACCCTGCCTACTCGGGACAGCAGTTGACATAGCTGCCCCTGATCCACGTGGCCTGGTGACACCAACTTGCACCACCACACGTGGCCTAGACTTGCCGACCTGGAAGTCCGCCTGGGAGTCACTCTGTGCCAGGTCAGGTGCCACAATGGGCCGGTCCAACAAGGGCTGAGCAGGGATGGGGTCAGCCACGTTTCCCTCAACCATGGGGGGGGGTCATGGGTGTCCCTGACTGGTCCTCCACACATGGGGGACTAGGGGTACCCTGCAAATCCCGGTCGACTCCCAACCATGGCACTGGTGTTGTTGTGCGTATGGGAGTTGCAGTAAACTATTGTCCTGGGCAATTGGGATTCAAAGGGATAGGGTACTAGATGGAATTCGTACCCTAGTGCTCCAGCAAGGCTGTATGTGACCCCTGGGGAAAGATGATGGGTCACGGAACGCACAGGCACCCCAAAAACAGGAAATAACGCGCACGCAACCCCTCGTAGACCATGTGCATTGGAAGATGAACCCGCACTACGCTGTGGCACCCAGAAACACAAAAATTAATGTACGCGTGTTACACGCAGCCTACAAGGACCTCTGAAGGGGTACGCGACACACGGGGCAAGCACAGTTGGTAAATACGTGCACGACTCACCGACTGCCTGGAAAAAGAGCGTGAAAAATACACACGTATGCGCATTGGCAACACCCCCGACAAAAGAAGAATTGTACGCTGTCTGAGGAGACAGGACAAAAGAAGAAGTGAACGCTGTTTGAGGAAACAGGCCCAACAGAAAATCAGAAAAAAGTTGTCCGAGGTAACAGGGAGTACGAACTAGAAACGCTGTGAAGTAAATCGCGTTTGAACCGACAAGAAGTACAGAATTCACCCACTCGCTCTCCACGAAAAGCACATACAAGGAAATGGCGTCATACACGTACCTTCTAAACCAGCCCACACGTCCAAAGTCACTTCCGTGTGTACGCGCTAAGGGCCTATCCTCCAATTACATGAGCTGACACTCGGACATGCAGTTTTTGGACGTGTAACATGCACTCCCCGTGTTCAGGGAAACGCCCGCGCGCGCACGTCACAGACGCACTTATGCGCGAAGGGCCTTTGATCCAATGAAATCGCGTACGTGTGCTGACGCGCTTACGCTCTAAGGGCCTTGCCTCGAATTACACGCAGACATGCTGGATTTTCACGTGCCAAATCACTCCTTATCAAGCTGGCCACGCGTAAGCACACGGAAGACCACGCTCCTGCCCAGAAGGCCGAATTACTGCCCCCCCCGAGCACGCTCCCACCTGACATCTGCTGCTGCCTGCCTGGCTGCTGCCCAAGTGCACTGCTATTTGCTGCCTGCACATCAGCCAGGGGTGCAGTTGCTGTGACCACCCCTGCTGGAACCAAAGACTCCCAACTGGGATTCCATCACTCCACAGCCCAGCCCCAGGACCCAGCTGCCCACCCACTCTTGCCTCTGGGGTTGCCATGTCAGGCACAACACCATCTGGCACCACTGGCAACCCCCAGCCAGAGAGGCAGAGGGCCACCAGCTTCACTGCCACCGAAGTTGGTGTCCTGGTGGAGCAAGTCCTGGGGCAGTATGATGCCCTCTTCGGAGGTTTGCGCGCCGACAAGGAAGGACAGACCAGGATCTGGACGGACATCGTGACTGCCATCAGTGCGGAGGGGGTGGCAGTCCGCCGATTCCATCATGTCAAGAAGCGCTGGGAGGACTTCAGGTCCAGGACCCTCAAAAAAGCCTGGCGCCTCTTGAAGGCAGCGGATGCTAAGGGGCGCTGGGGCCACCTGTCGGAAGATCAAATGAGGGTCCTGGAACGCATATACCCAGCGCTCCACGTCCAGGTTCTTGAGAGGCAGACCAGTCTGGAGTCGAGCGGTAAGTGTACATGCATACGGATTGTAAGCTGTGCGTGTGGTGGTGTGCCAGTAGTGTGCAGGATGCACATGTGCTTTTGTAGGGCCATGTATGGATGTGTGTGTACAGGGCCGTGAGGCTAACACATGCAAGGCCTCTCATGTGTGACACATCAATGGTGCATGTGTGTGTAAGCTTGCATGCCAAATGCAGATGTGTGAGTACACATGTTTGAATGACTGTATGTAAGTAGGCATGGTCGTGGTGTCACACATGGATGTCGGTTCCAGCTGCATGTATCTGCACCATGTACATGTGCATGTGTGTGTATTTGACAAGGGTGCAACAGTGATGCAACATGGATGCTTGGGACACTGATATGTAGAAGACTGATTGCCAGATGTGAAATGGATGCCGATCTCATCACTGCGACACTTGGTGGAGGTGTACACATGCATGTAAGTGTGGTGGCGTGTGTGCATGTCTAGTGCACTCCCTGTGTCTCATGTGATGTCTGGCTCACCTTTGCCTGCTCATGCTGTTGTATGTGTATGGATGGTGCTGGCTGTTGCGATACAGCCGTGGAATAGCTCATGTGTGTGAGTTGAAATGACATGTGTGTTGGGGATTGTGATGCCATGTCTGAAGTTTGACAATGACACTCGTGTGCAACTGTCATGTGTGTATGAGTCCATTATACAGTGCCCTGATGCCTGTCTCCTATCTCTCTCTGTCTGCAGCGTCAACTGATGAAGAGGGCGGAGAGGGTGCTGTGGAGCAAAGCGGCGGGGATCGCACCGCCAGCCGGAGACGCAAGGCCCGGCTCCCCTCCCAGGTTGTCATCTCGTCGGGGAGTGAGGAGTCTGGTGCCGCGTCCCAGGTCGCAGCTGCCGAGGGGAGGTCCAAGAGGCGGAGGTCGGATTTGGACTCCTCTTCAGCAGAAGGGGCAGCTGAGACCCCACAGGGCCCGACGGAGGAAGATGGCACGGAGTCATCCAGGTTATGTGGGGGGTTTGGTGGAGGAGGAGGCCGTTCAAGGGCCAGAGACGGGCTCTGGAGGTGGGGATTCCACTGGTGCTAGTGGTGCAGTGCAGGGGCAGGGACAGGAGGCAGCACATGCCGCCGCGGAGGTGCCTGTGTGCAATCCTGTCCCAGATCCTGCGACTGCATCATCCTGCACCAGCAGGGATGCCTACGTCCAGACCCGTTTTCAGGCAGGGGATGAGCTTACGACAACTGGCCTTCCTCTGCCTGCGGACGTGGCTATCTGGGACGAGCCTGTCCTGGGTGGTGTGGCATTGCGTCAACGGGCCATGCGAGGTGACCTGCAGTCTTTTCAGGAGGAGACTGCACGTCATCTCGAATGGCTCGTTGACCACGTCAGCCTACTGGGACAGGTCAGCCAGTGTCATGATGCCTACTCCCGGGAAGCCAGTTCAGGGCCAGCGTCCCTGAAAGCAGACATGTCCCCAGGGAGGGGCCCAACAACCCCTTATAGGGGCTCTTTGGACATTGTCCTGACGCCTTTGGCACCAGGCTCATAGAAGGCATCAGTCCTGGCACCATAGGCGCCAGGCTCATTATGGGAGTGCTTGGGTGGACTTACCTGGTGCAGACCATGCTGCCGGATCCAGACCTCCTTGAGGTCTGAAAGGGACTATTTTACCTATGGGACTATTTTACCACTCGGGCGTGGCTGAGGAAGAATACTTACCTGGAACTACTTTGGGGGCTATTTAAACCACGCCCAGACAGCAGCTCACGCTTCGCGTTGTTTTGCATCTAGCAGCTGGACGCTCACCGTGTCTGCTCCTGCATCCTGGCTCCAGCCACGCCCGCCTGCAACCTGGAACACCTGAAAAGGAAGGAAAGGAGAGAAAGGTGAATAATTGAACTTTACCTACCTCCATCCGGAGTCCGGAACCATCACTCCGACGATCCTGAGAAAAGACATTATTTTTAGAAGCGCATTGCATCGCTTGCTGCAGTGCCGCGTTCCACTCACCTTCACGAGGCGCCCTCGGGCTCTTCAGCGACCATTGGCACCATCCGTCGCCTTTCAACGCCTAAGGAGAAAAAGAGAAAACAAAGGTGAGCGAAGGAACAGATTGAGGAAGGCCTGATTCTTCCACCTTAAGACTTACCTGATTATTGTTGGGACAATCTTTCCTCACCTCGGGTCGGCGCCGCTTCTTTGGCACTTCCGTACCCCGGCCCCTAAGGGGGAAAAAGACACACGCATTAGTGGGTGAAAGCAAGATCACTAAGGGAACCATCCATCAAAAAGACTCACCTTCGGCGAATCCATTCCTCTACGCGGATTCTTCATCCTACATCTGAAATAGAGAAAAGGACAACGGACAATTAAGGCTTGAACTTTTGCAACTGAATACTTACGGCCTCATATCGGAAAAGTCAAGCGGAGTTGAATACTCACCAAACCCGAGATCCAGTGAAGTAACTGGAAATCAACGCGCCCCTGCATCGGAAGCAGGATGGAGAGCTCGTCCTTTCAGACTCTAAGGTGAGACTCTACGGGGAATAGCGGAGGGGGTTCAAGGAGTGTGAGAGAGGGAAGGGGGGCAATCCGACACATTATCCAGCAGACAGTTAATCTCCTTTTCCATCTACAGAAGGATTCTTCTACGGGCCAGACAGGCGAAGTTTAGGGGTCCGGTCCGGTCCGTCTTCCGAGTCCTGCGCATCACCTTAGAAGAGGTAATAGCAGTCCAGAACAGATCGGCGCCTCCGTGGGAATCAGGTGAGCGTTACAGCCACGCCGGATTCCTCCGTTTACTGGAACTTGTTTCGACCCCCTCCTCACCTGAACCCCCTATGCGCCAGTCGTCCTCCGTGCCATCTTCCCACCCATGTATCACCTGGGTGCCCTGTGGAGCTGCCTCTGACCGTGCGGCCAGGCTGGTGGAGGAAAGATCACTGCCACAGTCGGGAGTCGGACGTCCAGCAGGGGTGGCCACCTCAACAACTGCACCCCAGCGGGAGGAGGATGTGCAGGCAGCAGGAGCCAGGGCACGGGCACAGGCACAGCAGCAGCAGCGGCAACAAGGTGGGAGCCATGATGGCTTGGGGCCTTTGACATCGGAGGGGCAGGCATCAGCCGGAGGGCAGGAGGACCCAGGACGGGAAGTGTCTTCCGTGTGGCAGCGGTTGGGCCACGCCATAGATGCAGAGCGGCAGCAGGCGGAGGAGCTCACGATGGTCAGGGCGGAGAACTCCATGCGGAGGGCCCTGAGGCGGGCCGAGTGCCTCGAGGCCATTCGCAGGGAGTTGGAGGAGAACATGTCGTCATCCCTGCGAACCCTCGGGGCCATGGAAGAGGACCGCCTCCAGGACATTGAGCAGGAGTTCGATGATGCCCTGTCCCGGAACATCCAGAAGTGAGCCGTTGGACTAGCCCGCTGCCCTTGTAAATAGTTCTTTAGTGTTAAGTTTCCTTTCGTTTTTTTCTTTATTTTGGTTGCGCTTGGACAATGCACCACGTTTCTGTATATATTTTTTTAATGGGTAGTATTTTTGATAGGTTTCATTTCTTCAGTTGGGCTCATGGACCCTGGATTGTTGTATATAGTTCACCATTGGATTCCTCTTTCTTTTTTTAAATTTCACCATGGGGCAATGGTTTTCACTTTGTTTTTTCCCTTGGATTTGCTTTGTTGGACTGTGACTTTGGACACCATTTCTTTTGGATTTCTTTGGATTATGATTTCTTGTTTTTCATTCTTTCACGGACATCCAGCTATTCTTTTTTTATTCCCATTGTTGTTTGTTTGATTTTAATTACATTCATGTTGTGTTTAATACATTTTTTTTCTTCATACTTCGATGTGTGGTATTATCTCATTGGTTTCATGCAGGTCAAGATATGGGTTTTCACATTCACTTGCAACCATTGTGTTTGTGTGACGGACATGTGTTCATTTACATATTTGCCATTGGGGTTGTATCATGTAATTGCCTTTTATATGTGGGTGGATGCAATACTTGGTTGGGTCATTGTGCTGGGTAGGCTGGCCATAAGGGCCATGATTGAGGATCGTCATGAGCTGGGGGCAGGGGGACATGAGTGGGGGCCTGCTGGCAGGGGCCCCGCACTGCTGGGTAGTGGGGGTGCTGGGAGACATGTGTGGGGGCCTGCTGGCAGGTGCCCCGCACTGCTGGGGGGGTGGGGGTGCTGGGAGACATGTGTGGGGGCCTGCTCAGGTGCCCCTGACTGCTGGGGGGTGGGGGTGCTAGTAGACATGTGTGGGGGCCTGCTGGCAGGTGCCCCTGACTGCTGGGGGGTGGGGGTGCTGGGAGACATGTGTTGGTGATCATATTGCAACGTGACATGTGGCTTGGCTGGGGGACATGCCCATGGTGGATGGGCTGCCTGCGGGACATGACCAGGGGTGCACGGTAGTCCCCTGTGGTGTGGGCTGCCTGCAGGGGCCATGGAGGGGGTAGAGGGGACACCTGGGAGGACCCACACTGCCAATTCGCGTGTAAAACTTCCCGCGCACCCCTGAAATACACGTACCCAGGCCAATCGTGAGTGAAACTTCCCACGCACCCCTGCAATCCACGTACCCAGGCCATTCGCGTGTAAAACTTCCCGCGCACCCCTGAAATACACGTACCCAGGCCAATCGCGTGTAAAACTTCCCGCGCACCCCTGAAATACACGTACACCGCTCCCCCAGGCCCGATCGCGTGTAAAACTTCCCGTGCACCCCTGAAATACACGTACCCAGGCCAATCGCATGTAAAACTTCCCGCGCACCCCAGTAATACACGTACACCGCTCCCCCAGGCCCGATTGCGTGTAAAACTTCCCGCGCACCCCTGGAATACACGTACCCAGGCCATTCACGTGTAAAACTTCCCGCGCACCCCTGAAATACACGTACCCAGGCCAATCGCGTGTAAAACTTCCCGCGCACCCCTGAAATACACGTACCCAGGCCAATCGCATGTAAAAGTTCATGCGCACCCCAGTAATACACGTACACCGCTCCCCCAGGCTCGATCGTGTGTAAAACTTCCCGCGCACCTCTGAAATACACGTACCCATGCCATTCGCGTATAAAACTTCCCGCGCACCCCTGAAATACACGTACCCAGGCCATTCGCGTGTAAAAATTTCACACGAACAACAGTTATACACGTACCCCACTCGTACAGGCCCTTTCGCGTGTGGAAGTTACCGCGAAACCCGTAATACACGTTCCCCGCTTGGCATTTGCTGTTTGGCAGTCGGGTAAACTGGTCCAGGGTTGGCGCAGCCCTTTGCGCTGGATTGGGGATTTTGATGGCTTTTCCTTGCGCGAGGGCGTTCTTGGGGGCGTAACTAGCGCTGCTGCAGGGTCGCTGCGCCATTCTGCACCACGGCTGCTTTTGGAGGCTAAAATCCATGAATACGCTGTGCGCGGAAATCGATTTTAGCGCACGCGGCTGGCGCAGACATTCGCACGGGAACACTGTGCGCCAGCCGCGTGCGCCACTTTTGTGCGAATTTCTATGAATTACCCCATAGTTTTGTCTCCACTGGAAAAACAGTTGTATTATTTTTGAAGGATAAGCACAGATGAAAAATGTTGAAACCGATGGAAAAACATCAGTAGAACTGGAAAAACAAAACACTGAAAACAGAAAACCGTAATTATCATATTTTTTAACTGGACCCTAGATTTGTTTGCATGAATATGAAATCTTTCAATTTTAGGCTTGTGAACTGTGCTCATTTAATGTCATTGCTTGTTGTTTAAGATGATCTGAATATTGCAATCTTTATTTCTATTTACTCATGTGACTCTACAATTATAATCCACTTTTATTGTTACTATTACTCCTGTTTTGAAACTTCAATAGGCCGTAGAAAACAAATGCATGCTCCCTTACGCAGTCATCTTGTCGACCGCTGGAATTCTGTAACTGTATTCCTGGAATGCCTGCCGCTTGACCAAGGCCAGCATCCTATGATGCTCCACCAAATCAGACGCCAAAGCTCTGCCTCTCTAGAAGCCCAGAAGGAACCAACTGTGGCACTCCTACCTCCTTATCAGTGGGTGCAAGTGACTCACAGCTCCTGCTCAGAAGCCTCATCTCTTTGATGCTCCTGAAAGTGCACCCGTCGCCAGCCTCTTCGCTACTAAGATTATGAAGCCACTATAGAACCTCATTACAAGTGTGGCAGAGCGGGGAAAAGTGGCAGTAATTCCATTGCTGACAGTTTTCCCACATTGTCAAACTACAGGTTTGGTGGTCCGCTAGCCAGATTTACCTACAGCTCCGAGCTGTACAATTCTTGCACCCCACCACCAAAATATGCCGGTATTACTGGTGCTGGTAATACCAGCAATTCCCCCCAATGGAGTCCTATAGGCTCCATGGAATGGGGAATTATATATACTTACTGGCACCGGTAATCTTCCAGTTACTCCGGCAGATCAAGTGTCAGTAACGGCAATACCGGTTGGTGGTATACCACTAAACTAATAATGAAGCCCTATATGTCAAATCGACCCCGATTTATTATGGTGAGCAAAATGGCTCCATTCTGTTTGGTGGACAAATTTGCTGATTTCAGGAAAACTGTGCCAGTTCAACTAATTTCACCTGCAGAGCAGAATTGACATTGTGTCATTTTCCGTCCCAAAATGTTTTTCAAAACTACATTTCGAAAAATGTTTTTTGCATGTTTTGCGTTACATCGGAAGCGAGCTCCGTTTGGTGTGAAGAGGAGGAGGTGCGGATTGACGTTCAAAGCACTAGATCATTGCCTCAGAAGCAAGGAGCAACCAGGAACCAGTAATACGGAGCAACTAGCAACAAGATCAGGGAGCAGCTTGAAGCATGATGTGAACCGCGGCACTGAGCCGACTGCCGACTTAGGATTTGGTGCTCAGTGAGACTCTGTGTGACCAGGCGTCGCCGCCCGGGTGTGATTAAAGCAGCTTTGGTCACTGTAACAGGAGGTAGTGTCATGAGACTGTTACAAGAGTACCACGAGTATCACAGAGACTCTTACCATTACTTGCTCTCCACTTTTCGGGGTGACTGCGGGGCCTTAGCCCTTTCAGCCCTTGAGTTTGAGTTCCCGAGATCTGACATTTTTTAACAATAGGTACATTAAAAAAATATATATATCTTTAACAAAAGTACATTTTTGTTTTCAAGAGTGACTGTGGGGCTAAGGCACTTTGAGACCTGAGTGTTCTACAACAAAGGCAGTGTGATCGAGCGTCTGGTGTCTGGCATTCCGGGCACAGGTTGGTCCAGTCACAGCGAAAGGAGCAAGGAACAAGGAATAAGTAAGCCCTGCATATGCATCGCTAGCAGCTGAATCCATTTTGAACTGCATATATTGACTGTAAACGCTGCACATGGGCTACTTTTTCGATTTATCTGTGACCATCTCACTTAAGTGATCTCACTTGAAGTGATCTTCAGTTCTTAAAAGTGAGATAGTAACACTGTAATGGGTGTCATGCGGACTGCAGTGGGAAGGCGTATATTACGCTCTGACTTCTCCCAGTCCAGTGCGGCCGGTGAGACTGATGGAGGAGCGGTAATTAAGGACTCAGAGATTAGACCATTGGTCATGAAGGATATATTTGTTAATGCTCCCTCTCTCACCCAACCTCCCCATGGGTGTCCACAGAGAACCAGGTCACTAAGGAGACTATTAAGCCAAAGAACAAATCCTCCCTCAACCTGCAAACACTATAACCAACTATTATCCCCTACAACCGCCGGCGATCAAAGGCGCCCATTGATTTACGCACCAACATGATGGGGGACCTCATGAAATATGTCCCCTGTCTGGGTTCAAAGTCCATTGAGTTGTTGGTGAGCACAATGATCATACCGGGGGCTGATCTATTAATGGAGATGGCATCGAGTTCACCTATATTAGGTAAGGTGCCTAGTAATCAAGACAGGAGCAGGTACATAAGTGTGGGCCCAGTGCAAGCGGTGAGAGAATCTTTAATAGACTGCAATGACCTGGTGTTAGCTGTAGGCGATAAGTCCCTTTCAATTGACTGTGGATTTAGCTTTTAAAATGAAAATGGTCACAGCATACAGCGCATTCTCGAGTCTCCAGTCACTGGGTTCTGCAGCAGAGGATGAGGAAATTGGTGGAGAAAGAAGTTTGAGCTTGCCAGAATTGGAGGCAAGTAGCTCATCTGCGACCATGTTCTCCATCCTAGAAGCACTCCCGACGTATTCGACCTGTAAATATGAGGGCCACGGTGGTAAAATTGGATGCGGTCTGCGAGAAGTTTGAGAAAATAGCAATCCCCCTCAATGACTTCTCAAAGCCTCTTATCCGGTAACAAGAGGTGTGGCTTCAATTAGCAAAGAAGTCGGGGATATCCTAGTCCTATTGCAAAAGGAACCACCAGAGGTACAAGGTGGTGATGAAGATCTTACTCATACATCAATCAGACCGGCTCAGGAAGTTTGGCAAAAACACAACTATTTTAATTACACTTTGTTAAAACAGGGAGCGCAACTGACATCAACGGACGCCGCACAGCATTCTCTCTCAAGAGTTCTCAAACATTTAATTAACAAAAACACAACTTTATAATGAGTGATGTCATACTACGTGGCAAAATAAGAAAACCTATGGGGGTTTGTGATATTCTCCTTAAGGCTATCTAAGTATACTTTCTAAAAAGGCAGGGATCGTGATTGGCTCTCTAAAGTCAGGTAGACAATTAAGCCCACCCCAAGTGCAAGTCATCTTCTCTACCAGACTAATACACAATGTTCTATTGGCTTCTCAAAGTATTGGGCTCCTTGCTACATGGCCCTCTATAATTGGTTGGCACACTTGTACCCTTCTGGAATATTCCACTTGCTAGCAGCACACAAACTGGTATCCCAGGTGCCAGGGGGTTGGCCTGGTCATGCCTCCCCACCCAATTTGCCCAACATCCATCCTCACTCCTGCTGTCTGCCACTCAATTAGTCATTTAACTCGGTCTTGCAAAGGCTCACTGTGCGCGAGAATAAAAGGGAGTGAAGGCATGACCTTATCTTCTGGTCTCGGTCTAGCTCGCCCCAAAGTCTATTTTCATCTGACCATGTGACTTGAGACCACGTTTTGAACTCCTTTGTTGTATTTAACACTATTAAAGTAAGAAAACCTGGCACTTCTAGTGTTTTTCCATTACACCTCAAACAGGAGCTCGGCTCGCTTCTCACCATCTTCTCGAGTAGATAACCAGGCTCTTGGTGGCCCCGACTCTCGACACTGGGCCAGGCAAGCCTTCTCGAATCTTCCTGTGCCATCAGCTGTTCTATTCTGCTGCACCACATTTCCAGCCCTTTCACTCACGGGGTTCAATTTTCTAAAATGTGTTGTGGAACATCCAGATTCTATACATATATACATATATGTATGTATATATTGGCGGCACCGCCTGCAGTCTTTTCACTATGTATAGCCAGCCTTATGATTACTTTGTCTACTTGCGTTACTGCTTCTGTACATTTGTGAAACAGCTTTGCATCTTCTTCAGTGCATCTCTGCATGTGCAATCTTCATTTTGCTCCTAAAAGGTTGCTTAATTCGCTATTTCGCCATCAGATTCTAGAAGGTCTATATACTTTCTTCATTAGCATCTCTTCTGGGTGCATCAGTTCATGTGACGTCACCAGTCTCCTCTCACTCATCTTCACACTTCTTCCGGAACTTCCTTCAGAAGACCCTCATTTCTTCAGGGATACATCATATAGGGTTTTCTCAATGGATACCTTGTTTCAAGGACTCTTCGCAGGATTTGTACTATTAGTGGTTTTGCGCATGTCGTAATTTCTGGCTGCCAACATGTAGGCAGAATGGGGACGGGACTTCCGGTAGAGGTACTTGGATCCTCCTCTACAGAAGCAATAACATTTCCAACTGCTGTAGCCAGCAGCAAGACGGACCCCGCATCTGGGCATACACAGCCAAGGAAAAGGGCCATAAAACAACCTGTGAGACAGGCCATGATGTATAAGCAGTTAGCCAACAAAAAAAGGTGAACATCAAAAGTAGGGTGTCAAATGGCTAAGGTGAACCACGGTATCGGGATGTGCTCTGGAAAGGTCACCAATGGCTGCACAAAATGTATTAACTTTGTAGCTATAACCGGGGCGAAGGAAACTGGAGAACATCTTGCCTATAACCTCTCTATTTGTGATATTAACATAACACCAAGGATGGAGCTAATTGATATCTATCAGGTGACCAGTGGAGCAAGCCAGGTATGTGCCAAGTTTAAATCACATGTGTGCTAGAGGCGAGGTACAATCTGACGCACCTGGGCCCATTACTCGCCCCCCCAGGGCGTTGCTGCAATGGGCGGGGCCAAGGTCGACTTGATATGTAACTTGGGAGGTACATCTGAACCCATTGGGCTTAGAAGAAGGGTGATAATCTGGGTAAGGTGGACTTGGGGGACGAATGAAGGAAGATGGCTGTTTGCAAACAAACAGCTTCCAAAAACTATGACGAAAGCCTTGCAGCTCAAGGGTCTATTCTGTGGTGACAACAGCTTTTTCCTGAACCGCTCCAGAGTCAATGCTTTAATGCATGCTGTCTTGCCCCTACGCTCCATAAATAGTGGAGACATCAGGATTGTGGACATACCTGAAGACGGAGTATGCCACATCAATTTTCAATTTTTTAAATGAGAACATTTTGCTTTATATCATGGAATCTCAGGAGGCAATCTACAAATTGGGTTATGATTGTTCTATAATACGTACGGCAGGTACATTGGGTTCAACATATCCCAAGCCTGCAATTGGGAATGTGCATTTTCCATCTCAGAGGGGGCGGGCAGAAGAGGAGGTTGGGGGTTGCCACCTAGTTCGATTAGATTGGCGCACCTAACGAAAGAGCGACCTGAAACTAAGGACCAGGGAAGAGTGGGTGACGAATCTCACTGGGCATGGCTGGAGTCTTTGGTAAAATCAAGGTGGATGCCATACTCCTAGCCAGAGCTTAGGACCTATTCACTTGATGAGTTGGAACACCAGGGGCCACAACCATTTATTTCAGGAAGATGGTCTTTTCAGCTACTTAAACTGTCTCAATGTGATATTACTGCAGGAAACCTATTTAATGGGCCCACTGGTGGTAGCTGGTTGGAACTTCGTCACCCGAGCTGCGAGAAAGGGTTTGCATGGGCCTCCGAAGGGAGGAGTGGCATTGGGAGTGAAGCGTCCGTTGGGGATTGTGGAAATACCTGTAGCAACCCCCAACATTCTTGCGGCAAGGGTTACTTTCACACAGAGCACAGACATGTTGGACACACAGGTGGTGTTGTGGGTAAATGTCTATGTACCGCAATAAGCAAAGGAAGTTATAGCAACCATGCGTAAAATTTAGGTTTTTCTGGGTGAATTGGATCAGTAATATTATATGGAGATTTCAACACCAGAAATCCCTTGCCATCAAGACAGGCTATGGCTTATGCAGGTCCCATTATTTCATTGGGATGGGTGGGAAGCTCTGACAGGGCGACTCAATGGGGGATGGGCTGGCGTGTCTATTATCCTCCTTTGGGTTTAGCGCCATTAATGTTGCAAATCCATCCGATAACCCAGCCAATTTCACCAGGGTGAGCGAAAGGGGGAAGCAGGATCTTGTACTGCGTGTTTGTAGCCAACCTTCCTGTGATTGTGGAGGATGTTTGTTTACCAATGTGCGGAGGATGTGCGTTACCAATGTGCAGAGAGCAATCACTATCCAATTCTGGCACATTAGAGGCTACAGGCAGTATATACAGACAAAAGAGTCTGGGCGACTCAGCGTTGATCCTCGTTTAGGTTGCAACACAGAGAGACTCGAACTTGGCTCGCACAGTGAGGTTAGCGAGCATGATCCTGGATACATCCCATGCAGAGGCTGCTAGACCTGTGGAGTTGACTCTGGGACGGATTATTTCCCAGTTTGAGGCTAACATGCATGAGATACATTAGGTGCTTCAACATCGCCATCACTATGACCATATTATTCGGGATGGTAAGAGAATGTTGATGGGGGTGGACTGCACATCATAGCACCCACTGAACAAGTACCACTAGTCCATAGTGAGAAGGTCAGGAAGGCCAAGGCAATTTATTGCAAATGGCAAAGCAACACAAATATAGTATGGAATGTTGCAAATGGCGGGAGGCAGTGTTAAGGACACAGAATACAGACAGCACTGCCTTCGGGAAAATTGTTAAGTGCAGGGACTCTAACATCAGAGACATAAATAGAGTTACTAAGGCAGAATGAGTAAGTCACATAGCACTGACATTGGGGGGAGAAATGCGGACTCATACCAAGGGGCAGTTGGTGGAGCACAACTGGGCATGAGAGTTTTACCCCAAAATGACATGGGGGGGGATTATTAGATCTTGTAAGGCCTCCATGGCCCACAGCCCCAATGGAATATGTAGTAGTGTTATTAAGGTGGACCCTCCCACTTGGGCCACTGCACTGTATACTCTCTTTAAAAATCATTGAGGCTCTGCAGTGCATACCAGCTTCATGGCAAGACAGCATCATCGTGCCAGTACTAAAAAAGGGCAGGCACGATGACCCTAAGAATTACCGAATGCTGGCTGTGCTCGATGCCCCAGGAAGAAATTTGGCCAGAATAATTGTGGATGAATTGCCGCAATGGGAAGAAAGTCTTGAAATCATCCTGCTGTTCCAAACTGGGGTTAGGAAGAAATCTAGTACAGGTACCAACTTGTTCGCCCTAACCACTACCATACAACAATCATGGATGGTGAGGAATGTACCAGTCTTTGTGGTATTTATTGATTTAAGCACATCATTTGACACTGTTGATCTCAACAGGCTCTGGAGTAAGCTGCAAAGGCTGGGCATGCCTCCAGTCCTACTTCAGATTTTGTTGCTTTTGTATTCCCAGACGAGGGTTAAGTTAAGGGTGGATCAGCATGGAGGTTGTACCACCTGGATACCAACCTACAGGGGCCTGAAACACGGCTGTTCCCTGGCCCTGATTTTGTTTAATCTATACACGGCACACTTGGGTGCAGCCCTGTGTCATTCTACTGCGATTCCACCTAAGCTTGGCACTAAACAACTTCAATGGCTAGGTTATGCAGATGATTTGGCCATTTTAGATTTAACCCCGGGAGGACTACAAACCTCCCTGAATAAACTAAAGAGCTACGTCGATGAGAATTCACTGATCATGAACAACTCCAAAACCAAGATTATGATCTTTGATCCACCTAAGAAGAGAAAGTTAAAAGTGGCCTGTGAATTAGCAGGTATTAAACTGGAGGAGGTCTCTGGGCTGAACGGTATGGCCCTGATGGACCATGTGAAAATAAAGAGGTACTCTACTCTGTGAGGTGCGGGGGGTTCGTTCTCTTGTACATAAGAGGGTAGGCCATTCAGTGAGCTCCGTTCTCCATCTGTATCCAAGGTGGTCCCAACAATGACATATGGAATGGAATCGTGGGCACTACCTCAAATTGGAGAACTGTCCAAGTTGGAACGAGGGCTGGAAAGAGCTTGTTACAACTAGCAACGTACTGCCTTTAAAATTATTCTGTTAGAATTCAATCTGTCTAACTTTTTATTGGAAAATGGTTAATGCACCAGTGGGTTCGCTGTTAAAATCTAATCCTGGAGGCGTATAGTCCACGAGCCAAATATATGCGAGGTAGCAATCTCGCTAGAATATGCGAAGTAGCAGGAAACAGCCTAAAGATGGCCTCACGTAATATTTTGGGTGAATCGCTGCAGCACTATAAATCAGTGCTGAAAGCTATCGTTATCGAGCAAGGGGCAGAGCAGGCATTGGTTAATCTAGGAACAAGCAACAATGCCACAGAGTTTGTGCACTATATCCAACAAAGGAGCCACCCTGCAACATACATACAGGATTTTCTGGGAAATTACCTGACCTGGGACTACCTTAAGATCAGGTGTAATGTAGTAAGAGCAAGGGAAATAGAAGGAGCATAGCAAATAATGTCGATTATGCGGGGAGGGTGTACTGGAGTCTGCCAGACATAGGTCAATATTGAAGCAGCGGGGACCTTAAGAATGGAGGCCGGTTTAGCGATTAGATGAGGATCCAACATACCCGAGGAGAAGTGGGATAGATTTATCAGTGGAAATGACCACGTCTGTATTGTGTTCCTTCGCCTCTTTTGGAGAAAAAATTAAAAATGAACAAAAAAAAATGCAATAAATGGCTGCAGACTCCCAAGAGGAACACCTGAGTCTATGTCTCATTTATGTAGGCCTGCAGGCCTACACGTGGAGATACAGGCCAGCATGCCCTGATGCTGAGGGAGCCTCGTGCCAGAACCGTGGCAGAGGTCTGCATTATCATGGGCATGGCTGGTAGTGATTGAGTCCTATTGCACCACAGGGCCTGCCGGATGTCCAGGACAGGCCCCCACCCCACAGGCACTGGGCCTGTCCAGTGCTGGTGTCCGTAGCACTGCGGGAGCCCGCTGGATATCCATAGCGGGCCCCCTGTAACAATGGCAACGAGGAGTGAACCCTTGTAATGCGCTGTACCCCCTGCTCCCCCTCATGTTTGTTTTTCTTTGTCCTCCCGCAAAGAGGGAGGAGGAGAAGGAGGAGGGACTGGGGAGGAGGAACGGCGGACCACTGCCGTGGTGGTAGAAGTGTAGGGGGCCGTGTCTGTGGCCCTCATTCATGACGGTGCTCGTGCGGCTGGGATCGGAGTGTGGTGTGGCCGGGATCGGAGTGTGGTGCACCCCTGTGATGTCCGCAAGCCCTGTGACATCCACAGCCGCGAGGGAAAGAAGTTCAGTCTCACCAACACTGTGGTGGAGCAAGATCATGTGGGAGTCCTGTGGGTGAGTGTTCCCCCGGCTGCAACCATGTGAGGGGAATCCTCGTGTGGCCGGTGTTGAGGGTTCCTCCATGCCCCCATGCGGTCCCGTAGCCCCCATCTAGTAAGGACGACACTTCCATACGCATCCTCACTGTTCGGGCTTCCCGGTCGCTCTGCGCGGCCAAGAAACGCCCCGTTTATTTATGTTGCATGTGGCGACGTGCAACGTCACGCCGCCGCGTGCGTGCCCGTCATAGGGCAGCGCCACACTCCTCCTTTTTCCAGGAGAACAACAACACGTGCTACAACTATTCACTGCACATCAAACACATCATAACAATAACACTAACATTCCCCATCATAAGAAACACCCCTTTATTACCAGCCACCCGGGTCCCCTTACTTCAACAGTGATTACCACTACAGTAGTCAGCCAAATGTCCAAGTACGTAATCGGTGAGGCGAGCAGGTTTCCCTAGCCCAGCCCTCTGGGGGTACCTCCTGCTCACCTCCGGCACAGGTGATCTGTCCACAGGTGTTGGTCTGGCCGGGGGCTCAGGCAGGCACAGTGTTTCATCAGTGTCCTCTGGGAGATCCCCGGGATGGGGCTCAGGAGGCGGGTCGGTTCTTGGATCCCGTAGCTTCTTGAAAAAGCTGACATTGCGCGTGACCGCAGACTGGCCATCCGATGCAGTTACCATGGACCCTCTGACCGCGACAACGTCCAACGGCTTTGGCTCATAGGGCAGAGAGAGCTTTCCATGTGGGTGTCTGTTACGAATGAGGACCTCGTCATCTGGTTCCAGCCGTTGTGGGCGAAGCCCTCTCCGAGCATTCTCCTGCTCGATCCGTGTTCTTCGGTCTGCCTCGACCTGCTGATCATCGATCACGCCCGGTTCCTTCTCCCCCACTTCGGGTAGCAACCCACGCGGGCAACGCCTAAACAGTGCCTCCGCCGGGGCCACTCCAGTGGATGCGTGGGGCGTGGTGTGATAGACCCTCAGAAATTGGTACAATGCACTCTGCAGCGGCTGTCCCTGCCCCTGGGCAATTGTAAAGGTCTTATTTAGAGTCCTCATGAGCCGTTCAGCTTCACCATTGGCCCTTGGCCACAGAGGAGTGATCTTCCTGTGCACCACCCCATAGCTCACCATCAGTTCCGAAAAACGTTCGCTCTGGAATGGTGCCCCATTATCCGAGCACAACGTCTGTGGGAATCCATGGGCCGCAAATACCTTCTCCACAGCGACCACAACGTGCTCGAACGCTACCGAGTCCACAAATTCCACCTCTGGATATCTTGAATACTCGTCAACTAGTACCAAGAAGTGGGTGCCCATCGTGGTGGTGCCGAAGTCCACATGGACGACCTCCCATGGTCACGTCCCGCGAGGCATCGCCTCTATCTCTAGCTCACGCTGTAGTGGAGAAGCCGCCTGAAACCACACACAGGCCGCCACGAAGTCATCCACCTTACGCACGAATTCCGGAAACCACACCTTCAGCCTTAGGCGGGCCTTGGTCTTGGCGGCACCCTGGTGACCACGATGTGCCAACGCAATCTCGTCGCCCACCTTCGACGGGGGCACCACAATCCCATCACCCCTGAGCAGGAGCCCGGACGTTGAAAATGATAGTTCCTCCCGGACTTTCCATAGCTGCTCCAGTATAGTCCTGGCCTCCTGAGTGCGCCCTGCCAGGGCCTCCAGCACCGACTTCCAGGAGCCTTGCTGCATGGACTGCTTCAGAATGTTAAAGCACTCATCCTCAGCTGCCGCCGCCTCAAGCTCCTGAAGAGGCATGGCATTCGCCGTCGCTGCTTCCACTACCACCCTGATATGTTCTTCTGCCTCGTCTGCGCAAATGTCCGGGTCTCCTCCACCGGGTGCCCCCGGGTGTCTGGAGAGGTAATCGGCCGCATTATTCGACCCAGGCCGATAGACAAGAGTGACCCCATACTCCAGCAGGGCGAGCATCCATCTTTCAATCCACACGGATGGCTTGGATGATGACCCCGCCAGAATAGGCAGCAACGGTTTGTGGTCCGTCACGACCGTCACCGGGCATCCGAGAACATAGAGTCGGAAGTGCCGGCATCCCCAGAGAACTGCCAGTGCTCCCCGCTCAATTCGCGAGTATCGTTGTTCCGCCTCAGACAGGGCCTTGCTCGCGTATGCCACCGGGCGGATGCCCCCATCAGGGTCTACCTGGGTCAGGACGGCGCCCAGTCCGAACGGGCTGGCGTCAACAATAATTTCCGATGGTAACATGGGATCAAAGAAAGACATGGGGCCTCATTACGACCCAGGCGGTAAGTTACCGCCTGGGCCGTGACTTTACCACCATGGCGTAAACTACGTTTACGCCATGGTGGTTGGCGGACTTACCGCCCCATTCCGAGGTCGGCGGGGCGGTAAGTCCCCAATCCCCATTTACCCTTCCCCATTCCCATTTTTGCCCCATAGGGCATAATGGGAGTGGGGAAGGCGTTAATTACGCCACCGTAAATTACGGTGGCGTAATTAACTCCATGGTCCCTTAGCGCCATGGATTTTAACACCCGCTAAAAGCAGGTGTTAAAAGCGCCATGGCGCTAAGGGACCCCGTAATTGGCGGTAAGGGGTCGGCGCAGCTAACGCTGGCGCTAACCCCTTACCGCCTGGGTCGTAATGAGGCCCATGGTGTCCTCAGCTGCCAGGGCGCCCTTGATGTCGTCAAACGCAGCCTGCTCCAGTGGGCCCCAGTTCCAGATCGTGTCCTTCCTCGTTAGTGCCCCGAGCGGTTCCGACCTCGAGGCAAGATTTTTAAATAAACCGTCCACAGTACGTAACCATGCCCAGGAAGCTCTGTACCTCAGACACAGACTCCGGAGGCTGCGCCTTCTTTATGTTCGGCACCTTCTTGGGATCAGGAGACACTCCCCCCTCCTTGAACACAAAGCCAAAGAATTCTATTGATGGTCGCATGAATTCACACTTTTCTTTGTGTAGGGTGAGGCCCAAGGACTGCAGTCTCTCAAATGTCTTTGCCAAACGCCGCAGATGATCGACCTCCGTTCTCACGAACACCAGAATGTCGTCGCTTATATTCAAAACTCCCTCCAAATCCGCTAGGGCACCCCAGATGATATTCTGGAATACCTCCGCCGCCGAGGAGACACCAAAATTAAGTCTCTTGTAATGGTAGAGCCCTCGATGTGTGGTGAAGGTGGTGATATATCTCGACTCGGGGTGGAGTACAACTTGGTGATACCCCGCCCTGATGTCCAGTTTCGAAAATAAGCGAGCACCTTGTACCTCTGCAATGATGTCATCTATCGTCGGAGTGAGGTGCCTTTCTCTCCTGATGGCCTTGTTTGGGAGCCTCATGTCAACACAGATCCTGACAGCGTCGGGCTGCTTGGGTTTTCGTGCCACTACTATAGGGGAGACCCAGGTGTAGGGCCCTCCACCTTCTCTATTATGTCCAGATCTACCAGGCTGTCCAGCTCCTTATCGACATGTTCTCGAAGGTGAAACGGCACCCTCCGATGCTTCAGGGGAATGGGCTGCACCGACTCATCAATATGTAGTCTCACCGGTTCCCCAACCATCTGTCCAATCCCCTTAAACAGTGCCGCATATTTCTCCAACAAGTCATTTATGTCCTCCAAGTAGACATAATATGCGAAAGTGACAATGCCAAGGGCCTCCGCTGCAGCACAGCTCAGCAACGTGTTGGTGCTCACAGGTGTCACATAGAACCGTGCTTTGATTTGAGAGCCATCATGCTCCACCTTGGCCACAAACGCACCATCCAAGGGGATAGGGTCAAGACCACCAAAAGCAAAGATGTGGGCCCTTGGCGCAGCCAACTTGGGGGGTTGGTCCATGACATCATAATGTCCCCGTGCCATTACATTGACGGATGCCCCAGTGTCCACGAGGACCGATGCCCCAGTGTCCACGAGGACCGAAAAGGGAGATTGATTCACCTCGATCACACACCTGGGCTGTCTCCTTTTCTTACTCTTCAGGACCCCCACACTCGAGACAAAGAACACATTTTCTTCCTCGTCCTCCTCCACTTCCTCCACCTGGGCATCCTCCTCGCTCTGATCCACCTGAGCAACGTTGGGCGGCTGACCCTGGCAGACGAAGCTTGGCCGCCCTGGGCCTCTCGGTACCAGCACAGACAGGCCGCCTTGCATACCCTTGATGGGATGGGCTGCAGAGCCGCCTGGGTACGCACCTGGGCCATGACAGGAAGGATCTGTGGAGCAGCCGGCCCTGCCACTGGCTGTACGAGAGGTGGAGGACCTTGAGGAGCCGCCTGAACAAGTGAAAGTTGCTGCACAGGCTGCACTTGAGGTAGCGCACGTGGCGGGGGCGGAGGAGGCTGCTGTACTGCCGCTGCACCACCTTGGTCCTCAATGTCACTCATGAGTCTGAGCGCACAGGCACCCCAGCATGGAAAACAGGGGCCGCAACTCAAACTCTGCAGTCACTGCAACACCTTATGATGATGAAGATCAGCGTGGCCACCAACCTGTTGATGAAGATGCACCACCTTGATGATGAAGAGGATGAAAACAGAGTGTATCCACCAGCCTGATGAAAGAGATGAGGATGAACTATTCAGCTTTCAAATGTCCCAAAAATTTAGAAGAAGAAAATGCGTGGGTCATGTAGACCCTAGGCCCAAAACCTTCTTTCTTGCTTTCACTCGACGTAGGAAACCCAAGGAAAAGCCAAAATTGAAATTATGCATATATTCTTGCAGGTATGCCTTCCTGCTGTCAGGAGTTCCAAAAATTAAGCCTGGGGCCGCTTCCGAGCCGAAACCGGAGCCTCGTGAAGTCCCACAGCTTGTTTACCAAAATGGCAGCCAGCGGCGTGGGTAACGCCCTACCCGCGGCAAAGAAACTAAGTGTTGCATCCACATTGTTTCGGTGAAAAAAATAATCAATAGTCACCGCCGGGCCCGGGCATTGTTTCCCCCACTCGTCGCCACTGTTGAGGGTTCCTCCATGCCCCCATGCGGTCCCGTAGCCCCCATCTAGTAAGGACGACACTTCCACACGCGTCCTCACTGTTCGGCCTTCCCGGTCTCTCTGCGCGGCCGGGAAACGCCCCGTTTATTTATGTTGCACGTGGCGACGTGCAACGTCATGCCGCTGCGTGCGTGCCCGTCATCGGGCAACGCCACAGCCGGGGTGGGAGATGCACCCCACTGCAGCATTCACCGTGAAGATCAGGTGTTCTGGTGCGCAGAGAGAAGAAGAAAGAAAAAGAAAAAAAAAGGAAGTACAGCGCCCGCGCTGGTAGGAGAGTGTCTGCACTCACCCCACAGAGAAGGAGAAGCCTGCTGGAAACGGGGGGAGGGCCCGATTGCCCTCCCGCAACAATTGAGAGAAAACAGCCACAGCCGAAATGAACATGTGCTCCGGCCTAGTGCTGTCAGCAAGGAAAGGAAGCGGCCATAGCTGTATTTAAAACACACGCTCCGGCCCGGAGCGGTCAGTAGTACAGCGCCCGCCCCGACCTCCAACCAGAAGAAAAACATCCTGCCCGTATTAAGGAAGAAATGTTGCGGCTGCAGCTCCAAGACAGAACGGAGCAGCCGCAACAAATTAAAAGGTACCCTGAGGGCGAATGCCTGCCCCCAACTGTTCCGGGCAGGGCTGTGAATGGAGTAAACAGAGGCTGCCCGCCTAAAAAGCAAAGCGGGCAGAACTCTGCTGGATCTGCAGCCCCGGCTGCATCAATACCGGGCCGCTAGTGGAAAAAAGTGCAGCTCCGTGAAGGAGCAGAAAAAAAAAAAAAGATCCACTGCAAGGAAAGATGCCTTCAGGCGGCTGGGAGGAGGAAGTGCTCCCGGCCCGAGCGACAAAAGGAAAGATGTCCCGGCGCCCCCACACATTGCCTTCAGCACACTCCATCCGCCACTCTCATCAGGAGCGGCCCGACCCCAGTGAGGCCCGTAGTGGCACTCGTCTGTGCCGCTTTGACATTGACGGAGGACAGTGGTGCGGCGCTGCTCCAGCCCAGAGCTGTGCAGAAGGGCGTCCGCTTCGCCACCCGTTGGTGAAGTAACATGCAGCTCTGGGTCAGGGCTGAAGGAGAAGAGGGCCATGCACGACTAAAATAAGGGTGTATGCCCCCACTGACAACCCAGGCCATCCAGTAACTGGCCCAAATCAATTTCGTGCCATTGGTGGTGAGGGGGCTGGGGGCAAAAGCACAAAATAAGTGCTGCAGGTCAGGGCGTACGTGAAAGGTGCTCTGGGGTGCAAAAGAGAAGTGCGGCACTGAAGCTGCACTGGTCTGGAGGGAACCCGCCTCGCTCGAGAACTTGGTCAGTGCAAAATAAATTGTCATTGAACAGACAGTCCTTGGCCCCTCCAACCAGTTTGTCTCACCTCAGCAGACTGTTATCCTGGCAAATTATCTCTAAACTTAACCTGTCACAACATAGAGACATTTCAACAGTGGAGTCTGAGCAGACCATGGTCAACCACTTTCCAAAACCAGATGCATAATGTCTGACGGAACCTCTGCAGGACGAGGTCCGGCCAGACCGTACCGACTACCAGTTGCAGGGCCCTCCCTTCCAGGCGACACCGTCATACAGCCAGTATTCCAATGGGCAACATTCCCCTGTACTGACATCTGGACCCTCCCAATCACAGCACAATGCTTACGAGGTGGGCCCATGGTACAGCGACTGATGGTTCATGAGCATTGGTGAGCTAAGTAAACAAACTGGCATGGTGGTCACAATGGGAAAGAAGCCTACCCCGGAATAAGAGGGCCGAGACCGAGCTGTTCCTTGGTTTGGATGAAGGGGCAGGAGAAGCTGTGTGTGGTCTGCGGTGATAAAGCATCACAGTATCATTCCAACGCTCTCACATGTGAAGGCTGCATAGGTGGCATAGCATCACCAACAATGCGGCAGCCAGCAGCACAGGGATATCCGGGGCCACCATCTGGTGGAAAGGGGTAGCACCTCCATGTCGGTGCTATGAAACACAATGGCAGTCCATGACTCCACGATGATCCCTGGGCCCACGGCGGTGAGAACATGTGTGCTCTAGACCAGCACACTAAACAGGATGAGGGCCCCCATCTAGGTCCGGGGAGACATCGGCGGTGAGGTGCCCAGCGGTTCCACGTCGGCGCATGGATAAATAATTCAGTAGGGGCCAGTACGATCCCAGGCCCATGGGGAAGAGCGCGGGGGAGGTGAGGGTGGGGGGGACTAGACAAAAGCAGAACACCAGGAGTGGAGCGTGGACAATAATCAAAGATGCCGACGGTGATGAAGGCTGGGTGGTCACGTGCTGAGGACTGCAGAAAAGGAATAATGACACTGCACAAAATCATGGGTGGTCCTCCGACATTCAGCACAGCAACAAGTTAGTGCAAGTCTGCATGGAGATGTGCTGCCTCGAGAACGCTCAATGCGGACTAAGTGCCGAGATTCCTCACACAGCGTGGTGTGTCTCACACCTGCACGGCATACTATGCAAATACACAAGTTGGCGGCGCTGAAACAAAGGAAGTGGCAAGGACGTGACAGCTTGCCACCAATGTCGCGCTGCCACTGGTGTACAGTACTGCGGGCAGTGCGAAGCCGCCTACTCCTGCTTGGGGAAGAGAGAGAGAAATGGCCCAGACACCCTGTCATCTATGTCGGGCATACCAACGTCTCGCAACCCTCAAATCCACCACTGAGAAGAAGTGCTACGAGGCAATGGAGGGTTGCAGCTCTGTACGAGTGCTTGTACGCCCTCCTGTCCCACAACAGTGAAGAGATACACTTGCCTGGTGGAGGTTAGCCACGGACACCCTGCCCCGTTGACATCCTGTGGCGCAGCTTGGACGCCCTGCTATCTGCGTCTCGCTGCCTGCCCCAACATCAAGGGACTAAGCTGATGTGGCCCTTGGTGCTCCCAGGCACAGCTTTACCTGCCTCCGGAACATCCAACAGACCTGGACCCGTGGAAATGAATATCCTGAATGGACACTGGAGCCAAGTGAACTGGTCTCTTGCAATCCGGCAATTGCACGGAAGAGACACAGCGGTCATGTGTTAAGATGCCTGCATACAAATTGTGTGCTTAAAGTGGTCCCAGTTAAATGGATGTGAAGCTGTATTCCCTTAAATTCGGAGTCATGCACTAAATGGTGCCCGCAGATGGCAATGGCGTCATTCGGTGGTGGAAGTTCCACTGGCCCCAGGTTAATAAAGGGTTGTTGTAAAATATGATTGAACTGCCAGTGGCTAACCGCGACTGTCACCCGCGGCTGATGTGTAGAGTATGTCTATGATTAGATGAGTCCACGTGTGTATCGGTGGCATATTTCATTTGCTGTCGAGTTTAGAATTTTGAAGTAGTCGAAGTAATGTCGTTCTGTAACGGGGAAGGGATTGTTTATGGTTTTAGTAACTTGTGTTGGTTCGTTATGGAAAAGGAGGAGTGTGGTGGCCCCACCAATGGGGTGCCCCATTGTGTTGCCCCTTTAAGGGAATGTATCCCTCCCCTTTGTATTGCCCTTTTAACATGGGCCATGACAGCCAATAAAAGGAGCCTCTGCAGACACGGCCACCAGAACGGCTGCAGACTCCCAAGAGGAACGCCTGAGTCTGTGTATCATTTGTGTAGGCCTGCAGGCCTACACGTGGAAGCACAGGCCAGCATGCCCTGATGCTGTAGGACCCTCGTGCCAGGATGGTGGCAGAGGTCCGCATGGTCATGGGTATGGCTGGCGGTGTCCCACCCCTGAGGGTGCGGGAGTCCGATTGCACCATGGAGCCTGCCGGATGTACAGGGCAGGCCCCCCCCCCCTCCCACAGGCACTGAGCCTGTCCAGTGCTGATGTCAATAGCACTGCGGGGGCCTGCTGGATGTCCATAGTGGGCTCCCTGTAACACCCAAGGGGCCGTTTTTGTGATCAAATGTGATGCAAATTGCGCAATTTAAAGATTATTTATTCAGCAACAATGGTCAAAATGACTAGCCGCAAAGTGAAGTAACTCATGAAACTGGCCCACAGCAGCCAAATAAGTGCCCCACTTTCACCAAAAATACTGGCCCACGCTAGCTTCTTGCATGTTTTATGCTTCGGGCATTGCCCTAATGCCCTGAAGGCCAGTCGAGCCTGTTTCTAAGGTAAACACTTTCTGGCTATTTCTCAGCAAAGCTTCACCCCTCACTTGCAAATAATTTTAACAGTACAATCAGGGCCGGTGCCATCACTAGGCAAGGTTAGGCGCTTGCCTATATGTGGAAATGTTAGAGCGGCAAAATGCTGCTTTAACACCTCCACACTAATTGTATAATACTAACTGCCTTACCTGTGATAGCACCGACCCTGAATGTCTGCAGGCTGATGCTGGCTGTATCAGACCAGGTGGCGCTGCCACGCCGCAAAGGTTGGGGTCGGGTCAGGGTCACGAGTGGCATGGGCGTGGCAGCACTGGCACGGTCTGGCACCTGCGCATTTGCTCCCCACGTGGCAGGCCATGAACGAAGCACCATACGTGCCCCCTCGAGTCTCGACCAATCGTCATGATGGTCATGGTGTGAGCCTATCAGGGAATGCTGCAGTGCACTGTGCAGCCTGGCTGAACCCACTGCACTGAGCCTATTAACTTGAATTGGTCCACCGTCTGGACCGTCCATCAGATGTTGTGGCCTGCGCACCCTGGCTGGAGGCCACTGAGTACCAGTCACGTAGGCCACCCATCCTGGACACAGCAGCCCCTGATGTGCTCCGAGGCCCTGCCTGTACTGAAAACAGTCCGACGTGACGCAGGTGAGGACTCCACACTAATTGTATACTGCCTTGCCTTGATGGGATAGGCCCTGCTTCATTTCACACACTCCCTCCTCCTCTTCAAATCCCCCTAGCAGGAACGGATATCTGCGTTAACATGTGTTGTACTGCGTGTGCAACACTAGGAGACTGACACTGTGCAGATTGCATGCTCGTGTGTGCCCTGTGTATCCTTCACACTCAACGAATGTCGGTGCATCCCCTGCAAACACCTTTAAAACATAGTTTGGGTTGCATGCCCATTTGTACTCTTAATCTAAATGCACTGACTATAACTGTGACTTGAACGGTACCCTTGGCTGAGTCCCCCCTGGGCACACGCTCTCCTCACCTGAGCTTTCCGAGTCGATGGTATCTTGCAGGCCTCGACGTGCCAGGTACTCTCTCTCCTTCTTCTGGTGCGTGGGCTTGTCACGGAGAGAAGCCACTGTGGCCGCTGGGTGAGAACAGCGGCTCAGTGACCTCCTTTCCGGAACCAAGCCAGAAAATACAGGGAAAAACCCGCAAGGGGAAAAAACCCTGATAAGAGGTGTCAAGTCTTGTCTCAGAAGGCCAGTTGTTACCAGATGAAAGAAGGAAGCGAAGGATCTCCAACAATGAGAGAGTGTGACCACAAAACGTCCAAGTCCAACGGCAGCAGTAGGCCTGAAGAGCAGGCGGAGAAGGCAGCAGCTGAAATGGCTGAGGTGGAGGTAGAAATCTACCAAGAAAGCACTGCGGAGGAGCACGGGAGAAAACCCCACGCTGACTGGACTCAAAGACCAAGAGAAGAAGAACGGTGAGAGAAAGAGAGAAAGAGAGAGCGAGAGAGAGAGAGAGAGAGACCACCGGAGAAAAAGGCACAGGTAGCGCCGCCCAGGGAAGGCGGTGGAGAAGAGTAACCATGGGGAAACCCCCCCCCCCCCCCCGAGTAGTTCCAAAGCGAAGTACAGAGGAAGAGCGAAGGACCCAGAGTCGAAAGGTAAACAACAGAGGGGGTTGCAACGCAACGACCTGCCGTGAGGCGGGGATTTAAATACTCCCGGCAGCGTTGCGTCCCGCGTTTGGAGCTGCGGCAGCGAACACAGAAAAAGGACTAAAGTAACCTTCCTCTGCGTCCTCTCAAACTCCAACGCGGAAGACATCGCCAGTCACGGCGACTGCGAGCGACAGTATGCCCCCCCTAGAGTGCAACCACCCAGGCTTACCCAGGTGCAAGCGATGAAACCTGGCCAACAGCTGAGGGGCATGTATTTGGGAAGCTGGCTCCCAGGAATCCTCCGATACCGGGTAGCCCTTCCAGGACAGGAGGTATTCCAACCGACCACGAAGGAATCTAGAATCACGAATGGCAGAAACTTCGTATTCATCCTGATCGGCAGCAGTGACAGGAAGATTCCGGTTGAGAGGCCGGCGATGTGGATCTGAATAGTAGGGTTTAAGAAGAGAGGTGTGAAAGACAGGGTGTATGCGTTTGAGAGATGGAGAGAGTTGTAGACGATAGGCAACAGGATTGACCTTGGAGAGAATGGGGAAAGGTCCCAAGAAACGTGGAGACAGTTTAGAAGGTTTTGTCCATCTGGGAAGGAATCTGGTGGACAACCACACCTTGTCCCCAGGTTTCCATGAAGGTGCTTCCCTGCGATGTTTGTCGGCTTCAACCTTATTCCGTTGTCTACAATCCCCCAAACTTAGCAATGCACTGTCCCTGGCCTCCTTGATATTACTTAGCACCTCTTCCGCAGTTGGAGAGTTGGAGAAACTGGGCACCTTGGGCATTAAATAACGCGGGTGAACCCCGTAGGTACAAAAAAAAGGGGATACGCCTGTGGCAGTGTGCCTGAAGTTGTTGTAAGCAAATTCCGCAGTAGGGAGTAGAGAAACCCAATTATCTTGATGCTGGGAAATAAAGCATCGCAAGTACTACTCCAAGGTTGCGTTGAGTCGCTCCGTTTGGCCGTTCGTCTGTGGGTGAAACCCAGTGGAAAGGGCCCTTTCGACTCCCAATCGAGTACATAAAGCCGTCTAGAATTTGGAAATGTACTGGCTTCCTCGATCGGATATTATCTTGTCGGGGAGGCCATGAAGCTTGAAGATATCTCGGGCAAATGTTTCTGCCATCTTGGTGGCAGAAGGGAGTCCTGGAAGAGGAGAGAAATGTGCTAGCTTGCTTAGAGAGTCCACCGTAACCATGATACATGTGCATGACTCAGAATCAGGAAGTTCCACTATGAAGTCCGTGGAGATGAGTCCCCACGGGCGAGTCGGCATCTCCACTTGGGTGAGAAGTCCTAGGGGCTTCCCCGAGGCATATTTGACTCTGGCACAAGTTGGGCAGGTCTTTACGTAGTTGAACACGTCTCTCCTGATGTTGGGCCAAAGAAACGACCTCGAGATAAGTTCTAACGTACCATTTCCACTTCTGTGTCCGCCTAGACGTGAGTCGTGACACCATTTAAGAACTTTCCGGCGCAGCGACCCTTCAGGGATATACCACCTCTTCTTGTAGAAGACCCAACCGTCCTTGATTTGGAAAGGGGAATCAGCGGAAAAAGAGATATGAGGAGCCTCTTGTGCAACCGCAGCCTTGACCTCCTGAAGGAAAGAACTCACCGTGGCTAGGATCCGATTTCTGTGGAACAATGGCTCAGACCTGACAGCTACCGTTTCCAAGTGGGAATCCTTGCGAGACAAAGCGTCAGCCAGACGATTGAGAGACCCAGGGATGTACGTGATCTGGAAGTCGTACTGCGAAAACAGGTAGGCCCTTCTAGCCTGCCTGGAGTTCGAACATTCCATGTCCTGTAAAGCCTTTAGGTTCTTATGGTCGGTGCGAATGAGGAACCGATGACGGGCACCCATGAGAAGGTGCCTCCATTCCTCACAAGCCAATTTCATCGCCAACAATTCCTTCTCCAGAACTGAGTAGTTCAGTTGGCTGGGAGAAAGAGTCTTAGAGAGATAGGCGACAGGATGCTCCACCATGTTGAAGGACTGAAGCAACACCGCCCCGACAGCTATAGCGGACGCGTCCGTCTCCAGAATAAATGGAAGAGTTTGGTTGGGATGCTGCAGAATCGGGGCAGAGCAGAAGAGGGTTTTCAGATGACAGAAACTTCTTTCCGCCTCAGTAGACCAGGAAAAAGGATAGGCCGTCTTCTTGAGTAGGCGGGTGATGGGAAACACCACCTCCGAAAAGTTTGGAATAAATCTCCTGTAGTAATTGGAAAGACCCAAGAACCTCTGGACCTCTCGGACGGAGGTCGGGGCCGGCCAGTCAAGAATAACGTGCACCTTGTCAGGATCCATGGCGATGCCTCCTTCTGATAGAACATATCCCAGATAATGTACCGAAGGTACAGCGAATCTGCACTTCTCCTCCTTGACCAATAGATTGTTCTCCTTAAGACGCTCCAAAACTCGTCGTACTTGTGCTATGTGATCTCTCATGTTAGGGGAAAAAACCAAGATATCATCTAAATAGATGATGACCGAGATGGAAAGCATGTCAGAGAACATTCGGTCCATGAACCTCTGGAATACCGCTGGGGCGTTCACCAAACCGAACGGCATAACCTTATACTCAAATAAGCCCAGAGGAGTACGAAACGCGGTTTTCCATTCGTCACCCTTGGCAAACCGCAACAGATGGTATGCGTTGCGAAGATCCAGTTTGGTAAAGACTCGAGCACCTTGCACCGCCTCAATAATGTCCGTGATTAGGGGCATAGGATACCGGTCACAGACTGTCACTGTATTTAGGCCCCTGTAGTCGATGCAGGGTCTAAGGTCGGCGGAATCTCTTTTCTTAATGAAAAACAAAGGAGCTCCTGCTGGAGACTTTGAAGGTTGGATGAGACCATTTTCCATGTTGGTATCCAAGTATCTACGAAGAACTTGTCTCTCGGTTTGGGTGAGAGCAAACATCCGTCCGAATGGAACCAAGGCATTGGGCTCCAGATCGATAGTGCAGTCTTCTGGCCGTTGGGGTGGAAGTCTGGCATGGAGGCACTCCTGAAAAACCTCTGAAAACCCAGAGCAGAAATTGGGTAAAGCATGGATACCCACATGGTTGTTGGGAAACACCTTGACTGGCTGAAGATCAGCTCGACCTTCCAGTGAAAAACAGTTGGTTGCGCAATACGGGGAACTGAAACTTATCTGATTCTCGGTCCAATTAATCAGAGGATTATGTCGACGGAGCCAGGTAATGCCCAAGATGATGGGGAAATGGGCAGCCCTGATAATATCAAAGCTCAAAACTTCCTTATGTTGGTTGATCGTCAAGGAGAGATCTTCAGTGGTATGGGTGATGGGACCTGAGGACAAAGGCGAACCGTCCACACCTTCCACCTTCTGACCTTCTGCCCGGGGGATCCGACGGAGACCCACCTTGTCTGCCCACAGGGTGTCGACGAAGTTCCCTGCCGCGCCACAGTCCAATAGAGCCAGTGTTTCCACCTGATGGTGTCCGAGGTTGAGTTGTACTGGAATGACCATCAGCCTGGAGTCCTCCTTAGATTCGGAGGAGGTCACTGACAGAGAGACATAGGGACGATGAAGATTGCTCGAAGACCCTCGGTCGCTTGTCCCTACTGACGCCGAGGGCAGTCGTTTCCAGACCTCTTGCTTGACAGTTCTGTACAGTCTCTGAGAAGATGTTGCTCTGATCCGCAGTAGGCACACAGTCCTTTCTCTCTTCTGCGACGTCTTTCAGCTGCGGACAAGGGCGCCCTGGTGGCACCGATCTGCAGGGGTTCTTCGGTAACAGTGTTAGTAGAGTGACCAGGGAGAAAGGTTACAGAGGGGTCTGAGGTATGGCCAGGAGTTCTTTGCTTACGACTTTCAACTCGTCTCTCTTGAAGGCGATACTCTATATGAAGGGCAGCAGAAAGCAGATCTGAAAAAGTAGGAGAACGAGGAGATCTGGCTAGCTCGTCTTTAATCTCCTCCTTCAGTCCTCTTCTGAAAATGGCATACTGTGCTGTCTCGGGCCATCCTGCTCCGGCTGCTAATGTTTTGAAAGAGGAGATGTATGACAAAACGTCTAGCGAGCCCTGCCTGACATCCAACAGGTCTTCGCAGGCTGTAAAGGAGAGCTCGGGTCGTTCGAAGGTCTGCTTGAGAAGATTCTGAAACCCCGAATAGTCCTGCAGAATGGCGTTTCCACTAGTCACCAATGGGGTGGCCCAGGACAGAGCGTTTCCAGTCATGTTGGATATTAGGAAACCCACCCGGGCCTGATCTGTAGCAAAGGTACGGGGTCTGAATGTGAAATGAAACAGGCATGCTTCAAGAAACTCCTTCACCCTCTTGGGGGAGCCATCAAATTTCCCAGAGGACAGCGCCATGGGTGGCAATTCCGAGGGAGTCGGTTCCCTAGCCGCAACCATTTGTTTAAGCAAAGCGTTCTCAGTTTTGACACCTTGTAGCTCCTGGGACATGGCCTGGAAAGCCTTCCACAGCTCTTGGACCTGTTCCTCAGATGACATCGTGATACTCTTTGGCGTTGCAATCTGTGACTTGAACGGTACCCTTGGCTGAGTCCCCCCTGGGCACACGCTCTCCTCACCTGAGCTTTCCGAGTCGATGGTATCTTGCAGGCCTCAACGTGCCAGGTAGTCTCTCTCCTTCTTCTGGTGCGTGGGCTTGTCACGGAGAGAAGCCACTGTGGCCGCTGGGTGAGAACAGCGGCTCAGTGACCTCCTTTCTGGAACCAAGCCAGAAAATACAGGGAAAAACTCGCAAGGGGAAAAAACCCTGATAAGAGGTGTCAAGTCTTGTCTCAGAAGGCCAGTTGTTAACTGATGAAAGAAGGAAGCGAAGGATCTCCAACAATGACGGTGTGACCACAAAACGTCCAAGTCCAACGGCAGCAGTAGGCCTGAAGAGCAGGCGGAGAAGGCAGCAGCTGAAATGGCTCAGGTGGAGGTAGAAATCTACCAAGAAAGCACTGCGGAGGAGCACGGGAGAAAACCCCACGCTGACTGGACTCAAAGACCAAGAGAAGAAGAACAGTGAGAGAAAGAGAGAAAGAGAGAAGGAGAGAAAGAGAGAGACCACCGGAGAAAAAGGCACAGGTAGCGCCGCCCAGGGAAGGCGGTGGAGAAGAGTAACCACGGGGAAAAAAAAAACCCGAGTAGTTCCAAAGCGAAGTACAGAGGAAGAGCGAAGGACCCAGAGTCGAAAGGTAAACAACAGAGGGGGTTGCAACGCAACGACCTGCCGGGAGGCGGGGATTTAAATACTCCCGGCAGCGTTGCGTCCCGCATTTGGAGCTGCGGCAGCGAACACAGAAAAAGGACTAAAGTAACCTTCCCCTGCGTCCTCTCAAACTCCAACGCGGAAGACATCGCCAGTCACGGCGACGGCCGTGACTGCGAGCGACAATAACAGTCGAAAATAGCTCGGAGTGTAGGCAGAGGTGCATGCGTGCAATATATTATGATTTAACTTAGCACACTTTGTTAACACGCCTGCTGTAGACGCCCCGTCTGTGTGCAGTGCAAACCCTTCCGGTCAAAAGCACTAATGCAAGCAGGACCGACTTGCAGTGCAAACCCTTCCAAGATCAATCAATAACATGGCTGCTATTTCCTTCCTTGGGGCAACACTTGTTCTTGACAGAGCCAGAACCTCGAATAATGTAGCCAGTCCCGCACGCTACCCATTTGGGGATTCGGAATATAGCTTTTCAATGCATCCAGGGGAGCTGGAGGCAACAAATTCAAGGAATGCCCAACGTGGAATAAATACAGGATGTTTACTGAGACCCTGGAATGCAGGCAATCCCAGTGTCCCTGCAGGTCACAGAGTCTTCCTGAGTCTCGGACATTGTTTTAGTGATTAGATCAAATGTGAGGAACATTGGCGGGCCGTGCTGCCCCATCTGCCTTTGTGGGACATGTGCCCATTTGAGCTTGCAGTCCATTGACTACCTAAGGCCATGCGAATCCCTATGGCCAGCCATTCTCACCCACTTCCTGCCCAAAACGCATCCACTCCTGCGATGTCGGAGCTCGCTTTACTCCAGCCAATAGCCCCATATCGCCGAGGTCATCTCAGAGTCAGCCCTCGGCCCCATTAGTCAGGCTGCACCAATGGCAAAAGATGTTTTGATTAAGTGCAGTTCATTACTGTTCGGTCACAGCTCTGCTCAAGTAGGTCACTTTGAAACACAGCTGTAACTTAAAAAAGAAAAAGGGGAGTTGGGGGCTGTGAGGAGCGCCGGTTCATCACACTTCCTCCAGTACTGGGGTGCAAGGTAGCCTATTTAAAGGAACATCATGACACTAATTTATTTATTTTTACTTATTTTATTGTTCATTTATACAGTGCTTATTCACAGGTGGAGTGCTTCAAAGCGGGAAGGGAACAAGGAAATACAGTAATCACTTAGGCCCTGAAGTTTCAGAGTGATTGACAGAAAAACTAGCATACTCGGCCTGGCAGCATTTCACCTGGTGCAAGTGCATGAAGTGTTACAGCAGCAACTAAGCTATGGAGAAGGGGCACACAGGGGCGGTCAAGAGGGGGGGTAAAACAGGACGGTATGCAGTGATTATCATGAATACCAAAATAACAAACCTAAAATAACAAATTCCAAAATATTGAATTCAGAAAAAACTATAGGGGTTGGGAGGGAATAGTTATTTTTGGGGAGGTTGGGGGGGGGGGTACGGGGAACGTATTAAGAACAAAAAAAATTGGGGTTTTCGGGGCAGACCCCCCCCAAACAATGATAAAGGAATTTGTTATTTGGGAATTCATTATTTTGGCATTAGTGATTTTGGATCCATTATAATTACATGTAAACGACAGGACAAAACTGAGGACTAACTAGTCCTGGTACATTTAGGTCATGCATGCGTACATATGGAGGTGCGAGGAAGGGAGGTCTGGGGGGGGACAAATGAGTCCAGTCCAGCAGGGCCCTGGGTTAAGTGCAGAGAGGTTGCCCTGCTCATGGAGCATGATCTGAAAGTGCAGTAATGTTGAACATAGTGCAGTGGCCCGGAGGCAAGTGCAAAAGACTGGCGGGGGAGCCTGGGACCTGTAAGGCTCTGGAGGTGAACCAGGCAGCCAGTCAGCAAAACTGACCAGAGTTAAGGAAGAGAAGGTGGGTGGGGGTGGAGAGAAAAAGAACGGACGTAAGCAGGGGAGAGGGAGAGCAAAGGAGGAAGGTCTTGAGGAGTTTATGGAATTTAAGGTGCTCCGGCTCAGGATGGAGAGGCAGGGAGGCTGTTCCAGAGGGAGACACCTGAAGAAGATAGAGATCTACCCCCAAATCTATGTTTGTGAAAGTGGCTCAACCGCATAGAGTTGGAGGAGGACGGGTGGAGGACTCTAGAGGCAAAGTATTTAGGAAGAGAGCGTTGTAGATAGTGCAGACCCCGGCCCCAGAAAGCCTTGTGGATTATGCAGTGGGTCTTGAACTTGATCCTGGCAGCCATGGGGAGCCAGTGGAGGGATTTCAGCGCCAGAGAGATTTGGTCCCTGGGCTTGTGAGTTGTAGAGGACAGAGAGCAGAGGTAGGAAGATTGTTATAGTCCAGCCTAAAGAGAACCAAGGCTTGTGAGGTGTTGAGTCTCTGGGGCAAAGTGAGAAAAGGCAGAATACCTCTCAGGAGGTGCAGTTGGTAGTGGTACTTTTTGGAGATGTCTGAGATGTGAGAGAAGGAGAGATGACCCCTAGATTTTTTGCCTCATTGGTAGGTGAGGGCGCAGGGCCTAGAGAGGTCAGCCAGTGTGAGAGTGGGAAAGCGGGAGCAGGGGTCCCAATGAGTATGATCTCTGTCTTACTGGCATTCGGGGAAAGATAGCTAGCAGCAAACCAAGACGGACCTGCAGATACAGTCAGGGATGAGCAAGGAGGAGAAGAGGCCAAGAGTAGCCTGGAAGAGAGCTGCGTGTCAACCGCATAACACTGAAGGTTAGAGGTAAAGGTAGAGATCATGTGGGCCAAGGGCGCCATGTAGATATTGAAAAACCAGGGGGATAGGTTAGATCGCTGGGGGACACCACAAGTAGAGAGAGTAATAGAGGAGAGAAAGGACCCAAGTTCCACCTTGGAGGGCCGGTCAAAGAGAAAGGAGGTGAGCCACACCAGGGCCTGATCTGTGATGCCCAAGGTTTCACAGAAATGGGTGATCAGGATGTTGTGGTTTACCATATCGAAAGCAGAAGAGAGGCGAGAAGAATGAGGACAGAGGGAGGTCTTCACAGGTGTTAAGAAGAGCTATTTCCATGCCTCTGGATGCTCTAAAGCCAGACTGATGGTCACAGAGACAACCAACGGATTCAGTGTGGAGGGTAAGTTGAGTGATAGCAAAACAAAAGAAAGACAGACTGGGTTTACTTTATCAGCCAGCATCAGCCATCAAGAAAAGCAAAGCCTGCAGTGTTCGTCCCTGTGTACAATAAGTGTCACACTGACATGAACGCTCCAGACACTGTGAAAGAGTCCCTTTGAATAATAACCCTGCACAAGCGATTAGCTCTTGGTTGCTGTTCCCGGCCATCTCTCAACCTGCCATCACCCACTGTGAGCATGTGTGCAGCTGACACACAACCGCATCTGAGAGCCTTCACAAGGCAGCCAGCATGCCTGGATACAGTGTACCAGCGACATGCTAGTGCTCTTGCAGTTTAATGTGAAGAAAGTGCATTGAAATCCATAAACCGCAGAAGATGTGAGCAATGTGTTAGGTGAAGGTAATGTGATGGGTTGCAGCAATCAGTAACAAAATGGTGATGGTTGGTTGAGAACGGTTAGGAGCCAGAAAGATTGTGGTGGGAGGTGCACCAATGTGACAGTTTGCCTACAGTGGCAAAATTCCTTGCACCGACCCTGAGTACAATGCAACAGTACAAGTCATGTAGACAGAGTTTGTTACCTTGCATGTCCAGCTCTGGATGCCCACGGTAGCTGCGCTCTAAGCCTCGGATGAATGCCTTTGCGCTGTCCACACACCGGTGCTTGGAGCTAGTGATGAAGCTCCTTTGGCATCGACGCAATCGCTCCCTGGTGAGGAGTGATGGGAAGGTGGATGCCATCCTGGCCGCCAGGTGCTCCATGTCCAGTTCACCCTTCCTCACCAACTGCCCGTCCATCCAGTCGTCATACCACATGTGCCAGTTTCGCAGCTCCTGCACAAGGGTGGACTGGGTGCCGCCTGCAGACCCCACTAGCCGGTGCACTGTCTGCATTTTACGGATCTGTTTACGTGTAGGATAGCGCGTACCGTGGCGGATGACACCCACCATCTGCAAAGGGACGCAGGAGGGGGGCAAAGCTGTGTCTGGGGCCGGTGTCCACAGTGGGTCCACCAACAGCTCTGTGCGCACATCCTCATAACGAGTTTTAGTCCCGAAGTAGGAGGAGAGCGCCGAGACGCCAGCGGGGGAAGCCACTGTACCCCCGGAGGAGCAGAAGCGGGTCACGGAGACCAGAAGCAACAGCGTGGTGCGGTCGGCGCACTGACTCCAACGCAGACCGGCATGCATGTTGATAGGAGTTCAGCAACTAGCAAATACACTTCTTATGCCACCTTCGGGCCAGGTAGCGCTGCCTAGATGAAACCCCGCCCACATGTCATAGCTAAAGAGGCACCGCCTCTTGGCAGCAAGATGGGGGGAAGTATAACAGTCATGTTTACGGTTCATGGAATGGTTGTATTTCCTTTAAATTGTGGAAAAATTGCGAGTGGATACGGAAAATAGTAGATGTATTTTGAAACATTTGAATCAGGTTACTACCGTCGTATTAAAAAAGAAAGTAGTGCTTTGTTTGAAATGAAACCCAGTATTCACAATTTGAATTAAATTAATGCATGTATATAATATATTTTCAAAATGCTCATTATTTTTCCACATTAACTATTATTTCTATAATTTCATTGGTAGGTCCATGGGTCGAGGCGGCTATTTAGCATTGTTTCAAGATGGCTACCGTGCTCGCATTCAAATGACAAGTCTGACGTTTCCTGTTCAGCATAACTTCCCGTGCTGATACTGCTGCTGTCAAAGTTACTTTCGCTCTCGCTTTCTCTCTGGCTTTGTAGGAGTAGAGGAAACAGACGATGTGCCTCTGTGGTGCAGGATGGAGTGTCATTGCGAAGTTGTATCCTGACTGTGATGCCAGGGTTTTATCTTTCACAGTCCTGCTAGCGTGTCCCCCTGCAGGACACACAAGAGGAGCATAGCGCTCAACCTTTTTTGACATCAAGGCGGGCGAAAACACCCGATTTTAGTTGGGGTGAGACCTCATTGAAGTGAATGGGCTTATAGCGATCACGTGACGTCCCCAGAGGGCTTGGCAAGTGAAACAGCTGATTGTAGGGAGGGTGACGTTTTTGTTACAAATCGTATTATATTTATTAACTAAAACATATTGTCTCACATGAGGCTAAATAAACATAACATAGAAAGTTTACATGCCAACATTGTGACGTACCTGGGAGGAAGATTCCCCCAAGGAAATCAGGAGTCATGCATTTTCCCATAGGAATCCTTTGGGGCTGCGGTTATTTTAGGTGGGAGAGCGTGAAAAATAGCAATATTTTTCACTGAAAAATCGGGACTCTCCCGCTAGTAGGGGTAGGAGCCGAATGTGGCATGTGTCATATGCCAGTGACACGTGACACTACATTTCACCACTACAAGTGACACGTGCCACTGGCAGGTGTCACATGCCATGCCCCAAAAAAGGTTTCACGTGTCACAGTAAGTCTGTCTCTTCGTTTTTCAAATTATAATCCTCTGTAGAGACATCGCGAGAGCCCGCACTCTCGCGAGATCTCGCGGCCCGATCGAGCTCCGCCCCCGCGCGCTTCGCGGGCACTATGGAACGAGCGGAGGACGTGACAAGGTGCGTCCTGCACAGCGCTCCTCATACGGGGCCCGCTTGAGAGACAAATTGGACTTAGTTCATCCATGCTGCATTCTCCCTGCCACTTTAGGCCCGTTGGCCATTATAGTTGATGCACGCGTTTTGGGTGCATTCTGCATGAAGCTGGTTAAGCAAATAAATACATCGTCACCAGTTCACAGGCTCCTGTCTTCATTGAAAGAATTATACAACATAAATTGGCGACGAGGATCACCACCAGAACCCACGGGAAAACATGCAAGGAGCAACGCCACCGCCGCCATTTCTACAAACTCCAGGTAGGCCTGCCATTCCATGGCCACAATGGCAGCCCCTATTCACGACATACGTGGAGGCCCTAGGATGGGCGGGGTTTTCAGCGGCGAGGCGCAGGGCCATGCTATTAAATGCCCTGGGAGTGGAAGGACAGAGAATATTCGAGAGTCTCACTCCGATACCAGTGGATGGCGAAAATGACGATGTTTTCAAGGAGGCTGTCAGGAGAATCATTAAAAGGTTTGCCAGTAAAGAGAACACAGTGCTCCACCGAATACGGTTTTACACACGTAAGCAAGAAATATCTAAACCAGTCGACGATTACGTCACCAAGCTGAGGGAATTAGCGGCGCTGTGTAACTTTGGCAAAAACGCGGAGTGCCTCATTTGTGATATGTTGGTCGTCCACACCAACAGCCGGAAGGTCCAAGATAAGTTTATTGTCGAAAAAGAACTGCAGTTAGAGAAAGCAATCGAGATCGCCAGGGCAGTCGAAGAAACGGCAGGAAGACGTAAGGAGCTAACTGGGGCCCAGGGTTCGGCAGAAATACAAGCAGTGGGTTACCATGCAAGAAAAGAGAGGCCGGTTACTGACACGAAAGAAGGGAGAGGGAACAGAAAAGAACCCCTGAAGTGTCACAGGTGCACCAGCACGAAACACCTGGCGTTTGACAGAGAGTGCCCAGGCAGAGACAAGGAGTGCTCCATTTGCAAACGCATTGGCCACTTCTCCATCGTGTGTCGGTGGAGGAACAAGAAAGTATCCAGCCTCAATGCTGATAGCAATCCGGAGAAAGAGTCATCCTCCGAAGATGAAGGGAGACCCACGGTCATCATGGTTAACAGCACAAGAGCGAGGAGAGAGAAGCCTCACTGTGCGATCAAGATTGATGGAAGAGAAACCAGGGTCATGGCGGATTCAGGGTCCGATCTAACGATCCTTCCCCTTCGCACGTACAAGGACATGGTGGGAAAGAAAAAGGTACAAGTGCTTACAACGAAGCACAAACCCACGGTGTTTGGAGGGGCGTCAGTCGAACTATTAGGATACATCAATGCCAAAGTTGAATTCAAGGGAAGGGAAACCACGACCAAGGTCTATTTCAGTCATGAAGGCCCAGCAGTGGTAGGGTGGGACGACCAGGACAAGTTAAAAATCAGACTGGATCCCAGCACCGACGAACAAGTCCTGTCAGTCAAGGTGACGAGAGGACACGTGGTCAAAGGCGACTACCCAACACTTTTCTCGGTGGAGCCGGGGCACATCAGGGGTTTTCTCCACAAGATAATACTCAAAAAGAATGCTGTCCCCGTAAAGCACCGAGTGAGGCCAGTACCAGCCACGGCAAGGGATACCCTTAGATGTCAGCTGGAAAAGATGAAAATGGAGGGTGTCATAGAAGAGATTGAAGCATCAGAATGGCTGAGCCCCGTCGTACTCATAAAGAAACCCCAATCACAGGAACTCAGGGTATGCATAGACTTACGCAGCTTAAACCTGGAAGTCATCACCGATAACTACCCCCTTCCAAGCATAAATGAACTCATTTTGTTAATGAAAGAAGCCAAGATATTTTCGAAACTGGACATGAGGAACGCATATCACCAAATACAGCTACATGACGAATCGAAACCCCTCACGGCATTCATCACTCCCTTTGGCACATACCAATTCACCAAAATGCCATTCGGGCTGTCATCGGCAGCGTCGGCGTTCCAACGCATGATGGACGTCTTGCTGAAGAAGGTTAAAAATGTCGTGTACTTCCAGGACGACATCTTCGTGTATGCGGAGGATGAACAGACGCACGACGCCACATTGAGAGTGGTTTTAAGTAAGCTACAAGAAGCAGGAGTGCGGTTACGCTATGAGAAGTGTCTCTTCAGCGTGAAAGAAGTTGAATACTTAGGTTATAAGATTTCAGAAAAAGGGATCAGTCCCAAACAGAATCTCATGCAAGCTATCATTAAAGCACCGGAGCCAGTCAGCAAAGAAGAAGTAAGGTCATTTCTGGGGCTGGCTGAGTACTATGCGAAGTTCATACCTAAGTTTTCAGAAACCACGGCACCCCTTCGAGAAATACTCAAAAAGGGCTCGGAATTTGTCTGGCAGGAACCCCAAAAGACAGCGATGGTGAAGATAAAACAGCATATCGTAGAAGCGCCATGCCTCCAACCGTTTAATCCCGCGTGGGAAACGGTTGTCACCACCGACGCCAGTGCCTATGGACTGGGAGCAGTCCTAACACAAAAGAAAGGCGACACCGAGCAAGTAGTGGCCTTTGCATCGAAGGCATTATCAGAGGCTGAACAGAACTACTCCACTATAGAAAAAGAAATGTTGGCCTGCGCATGGGCGGTGGAACACTTCAGGACATATGTATGGGGCACCAAATTCAAGCTGGTGACTGATCATAAGCCCCTGATCCATATGCTTAGTCCGGGAGGCACAAAAGTATCCACGCCCAGATTGGCACGCATTGCAGCCAAGCTGCAAGAATACACGTTTGAGATCCAGCATATCTCAGGCTGGAAAAACTCACGAGCCGACTGCATGTCGAGACTGCCGGAGGGTAAGGATAAAGCCACCACCTTCCTCCACGGAGAATGCATAGTGGCATCGATTATGGATGTGAGAGCGCCAGACTACCTGGAACTCAGTGAGAGACACTGGGAAGAGGAAGATGGAAAAGACCCCACCATGGCCATGATTCGAAAATGGACCAAGGAAGGTTGGCCAAGCGAAAAGGCGTTACCTGAGGGCATGAGACCCTACTGGAAGGTGTCGGACGAACTATCGGAAACGGAGGGAATAATCATGAAGTCAGACCAGATTATTCCTCCCACAGGAATGAGAAGAATCATCCTAACTAGAGCACACGCGGGCCACCTGGGAAACACCATGACCCGTCGCAGAGTGAGGGAAGCCTACTGGTGGCCATCCATGGACCAGGAAATTCGATCCATGATAGAACGTTGTCATGAATGCCTCAACAGCGACAAGAGACTCAAAGTTCGCCAAGCACCCCTCACACCCACGGAAATTCCAGAAGCGGTGTGGTCAAAGGTCGGCATCGACTTCATAGGACCTTTGGAAGCAATGGCACATGAACACCGGTATGGGGTAGTACTGGTTGACTACTTATCCAAGTGGGTGGAGGCCGCGTTCGTCCCAAACATAACCACGGCAACCGTTATAGAAGTGCTGACAGACATCTTTCAGAGGGAGGGTCTTCCCAAGGAAGTAGTAACCGACAATGGGGTGCAACTAGTCTCGAAAGACATGGAGGAGTTCTTAAGAAGAAACCACATAAAACAAAAGAAAGCGGCCCTATATCACCCACAAGCTAATGGACTTGTCGAAAGGGCCAACAGGTTCATAAAAGGCGCCATCCAACTGGCGACAGCTTCGGGCATGGACCCGCTCAAAACCACCAAGGAGGCCATAGCAGCCCACAGGCTCACACCCAATGGGATCACCCAGATATCCCCGTTCAAAATGTTGAGAGGGAGGAGTGCAGCATCCACGCTGATCCCACCCTGGTTGTCGAAAATACGAGAGGATGAGCTGGTGGACATGACAGAAGTAGTCTGGCGAATTGAAAGCGATAAGACACGCATGAAACAATGGAGCGACCGAAGAAGAAGAACCCAGCAGACGTCAGATATCGGAGAGGGAGATTTGGTCAAAATCCAGTTACCAAAGAAGGATCAAAACACGGGGTCTCGGTTTAGCCGACCCATCAAAGTGATTCACAAAGGGACAAACCACATCCGCACGGAAGACGGGCGAGCGTGTAATCTAGAAAGAGTAGCATTGTACCAGAAGAACCCAGAAAGAGCAAAGACCCCAGAGAGACCACCAGCGGAAAACGAAAGGGACTTTGGAGCAGGCGAAGAAAGAGAACCAGAAGGAGACGACAGAGAGATGGGTGAAACAGAAGTTGAACCGGAACCAGTGGGTGAAGATCCCGATCCGGAGCAACGAGAGAATGTCACCCGGACTGATGATCGTCCCAGAAGGGAACACAGAAGACCGGTGAGATATAATGACTATGTTTTACAATGATTTGATGTGCGTTGAAAAGGGGAGATGTGTAGAGACATCGCGAGAGCCCGCACTCTCGCGAGATCTCGCGGCCCGATCAAGCTCCGCCCCCGCGCGCTTCGCGGGCACTATGGAACGAGCGGAGGACGCGACAAGGTGCGTCCTGCACAGCGCTCCTCATACGGGGCCCGCTTGAGAGACAGATTGGACTTAGTTCATCCATGCTGCATTCTCCCTGCCACTTTAGGCCCGTTGGCCATTATAGTTGATGCATGCGTTTTGGGTGCATTCTGCATGAAGCTGGTTAAGCAAATAAATACATCGTCACCAGTTCACAGGCTCCTGTCTTCATTGAAAGAATTATACAACATCCTCCTTTTTAAAAATAAAAATACGAAGCACCAATTATAATCCTTTAAAAATAAAATTGAGAGGCTCCGAACTCAAGACCGCATGGTTTCGTGCCTAGCTCTATTAAGCACTACGACTACGTCTCACATCACGGAAATGTCAAATTCTATCTCTAATGTGAACTGTCACATGGTTCAATTATGCTCTTTTTTAAATTTTAAGTTGCATCTTAAAATAAACTGCATGTGCGATTCTGAAAGTTTGTAGGATAGAAACAATTTACTAAAAGTATTTGCATCTTGTGCTTTTCTTGCATAATACTAAATTTAAAAAACAGTTCAATCCAAAACCTATTACTGTGTAATGCTTTAAATGTCAAACATGGATTGTGTACATGTTTTCCAAAACAGTATGGACGCAATATTAAAGTGTGTGTGTTTGTACATTAATTCATGCGTTTCACACTTGACTGTATGAACTGTGATAAATACAGTACAACCATATCCTACTGATAATATTTATAACTTACATATCAGAGTATATGCACAATCATGAAAACATCATTTACAAATGTTGCTAAATCTTCCGATTTAAGGCCCAATTCATAGAATCCAGCGCAGAAGCAGAGCAAGTGCCGCGCGCCGAGAAAGAGCGTGTGCCACGCGTGCACCAGCTATGGCGCAAACCAGCAATTGCGCGGCACACATATTCATGGATTTTCCAAGGCATCAGTAGCCGTGGCACAATGAACACCAAGCAGCACCAGCAACGCCCCCAACACACCCCCTTGCGCAGGCAAAAGCCAGTGAATTGCCCAATACGGCACAAGGCCCGCGCCATCCGTGACCCAGCACACAGCCCCCTCCCCATCGTGATCGCTTGAAAAATCAGAGCGTAACCCGCTCGCACCAGCCAAATCGCGTGAAAAGGCCTGTGCGTAATCCGTCCGCGCCCCAGCCAAATCGCGTACCCCTCTCGCACCAGCCAAATCGCATGGGAAGGGCCGCACGTATCCCATCCGCACCCCATTGAACTCACATATCCCGCCCGCACCAGCCAAATCGCATGGGAAGGGCCATGCTTACCCCGTCCGCACCCCAGCAAAATCATGTACCCCACTCGCATTAGCAAATTCGGGTGGGAAGGTCTGTGCTTACCCCGCTCGCACCAGCCAAATCACGTGGGAAGGCCTGCGTGCACCCTGTGATACACACACAACTCCCCTGGAAGCAGACGCCTCCTCACGGGACAGCCAGACCCCAACAGTGGACCATACCCAGGCAGCCCACACGACATGGCCCCCCCCATCATCCGTGACCACACCCCGCAGGCTGCCCACACCATAAGGGATCTCCACCATCACACGTGAACATACCCTGCAGGCAGCCCACACAACATGGCCACCCCATCACCCGTGACCACACCATGCAGGCAGCCCACACCATATGGGACCGCCACCATCACCCGTGACCATACCCTGCAGGCAGCCCACACCACATGGGACCCCCACCATCACCTTTGAACATACCCCACAGGCAGCCCAAACCACATGGGACACCCACCATCACCTGTGAACATACCCCACAGGCAGCCCACACCACATGGGACCCCCACCATCACCTGTGAACATACCCCGCAGGAAGCCCACACCACGTGGGGCCCTCACCATCACCTGTGAACATACCCAGCAGGCAGCCCACACCACATGGTGCCCCCACCATCACTCGTGAAAATACACCCCAGGCAGCCCACACCACATGACCACCCCATCACCCGTGACCATACCCCGCAGGCAGGCCCCGCCTCATGTCCCCACTCCCTACCAGTGACGGCAACCTGCAGGCAGGCCACGCCTCATGTCCCCACCCCCCACCAGAGACAGCAATCTGCAGGCAGGCCCCGCCACATGTCCCCACCTGTGATGGCAACCTGCAGGCAGGCCCGCCTCATGTCCCCACCCCTCACCAGTGACGGCGACCTGAATGCAGGCCCCGCCTCATGTCCCCACCCCCCACCAGAGACAGCAACCTGCAGGCAGGCCCCGCCTCATGTCCTCACCCCCCACCAGAGACACCAACCTGCAGGCAGGCCCCGCCACATGTCCCCACCTGTGACGGAAACCTGCAGACAGGCCCTGCCTCATGTCCCCACCCCCCACCAGTGACGGCAACCTGCAGGCAGGCCCTGCCACATGTCCCCGGCCCCCACCCCAAAACACATTGGACCAACATACAATCACGCAGCACATGCCAACTAAAATACCACCACACGCTGCATCCACATGGTGCACCTCAACACCCATCCATTGGTCATGCTCCCTAGTCATGTGAATCCTAACATCACACATGCATGCATGTGCACACTCATGAACAACATTGGTGAACAGCAGAGACACACAAATGAGTTATGGAGGAGTGAAACATGCACTAAACCGTTGATACCAGATACCACTTCGATTTCAATGTCAAAAAATGATATTAAAAACATGTATACAAGTCACACACAGTAAAAACAACAAATTAAACATGCATGAACCAAATCAAAAACCATAAGAAAGTGAAAACCAAAATCAATGTGATGTAAAAAATGAAAGAGTCAAAAATGTGGCCCTGGTCCATTAACGTATGTGCAAATGAAATCACATATCATGTGAAAACCATTTCTTCATGGTTAAAAAAACTGTTCAAATTAAAATCCAAATATTTACAAAGATCCAGGGTCCATGGTCCCAACACATGTAGAAAAATCCTAAAAATACAATACAAAAATAACTATATACAAGATGCGGAGCATAGTTCAGGAACTCCAAATAAAAAGAGAAAACAAATGAAACCTACTCCTAAAGAACTGTATAGAAAGGCAGCAGGCTAGTCCATCTCCTCAACATGCTCTCTCATAGTCTCCGCCAGGGCATCATCGAACACTGTGTCCACTTCCAGCAGGCGTGCCTCGGCTTCCCCCACGAGGGCTTGCAGGGACTCCTCCATGCTCCTCTCGAACTGCCTGCTAGTCTCCTCGAGGACCTCTGCCCGCCTCTCTGCCCGACGCAGTGAATTCTCGGCCCTGGCCATGGTGAGGTGCGCCTCCTGTGCCCGCTGCCGCTCTGCCCCGATTTGCTGGCCCAAACACTCCAACACGGAAGACATCCTTGTCGTAAGGTCCACGTTTGCCTCCTGCCCGATGGCCAATACCTGCTCCTCTGATGATGAACGCCCAGAGTCCTGTTGCATCCTACCCCGAGCCTGCTGCTGCCAAAATGCCTGGTGCCTGCGCCACAAGGACAGCCTCCGGGATGATGACACCACCCGGGGCCGTCATGCACATGCCCTGCTGCTTGGTGCCTGCACTTCCTCCATTGCCATAGCTCCTGTTGCTGCGGTGACAACCTCTGCTGATCCTCATTCGACTCCCGACTGTGGCAGGGATGTGATCTCCACCAGACGGGCTGCCGGGGTTGGGACAGGAATACAGGAGGCCCTGGTAGTATCTGGGGCAGAAGACGGCAGGGAGGACGACTGACGCACAGAGGAGGAAATGGAGGAGGGGGGGTTGCAGCAGTGGCCAGCACATGTGCCTGATTCGTGATCAGGGACTGAGCTGGCCAGTTAATGAGGCAACAGACCTCATCTTGATGATGTGCAAGCCGCCGATTGGAAGCCTGCACATCATCACGAATGCTGGCTGTATGCCTCTCAATACAGGCTAGCAACACTTCCACCCTGTCACAAATTGCTTCATCCGCAGGTAGTGGAAGATCCATTTGCGTGGATACATCTGCCACATGGGGATTGGTCCGGCCTGAGGCATGCCCGCAGGTGCATACTGGTGCAGTCGCAGTTCCAGGGACAAGATCAGTCACTGGCCCCTCCACGGTGACCTGCACTGCCTCTGGCTCCTGATCCTGGACTGCACCAGTCACACCTACCTCATCACCCCTCCAGGGCCCCATGTGCTGGGCTGATGTGGCCTCCTCCTCCACCACCACCAACCTGGATGGCCCTGCGTCTGTGCCTGTTGGAGGCGTCCCTGCTGCGGTGCTCCACAGCGCCTTCTCCGCCCTCTTCTTCCATCGTTGCTGTGGATAGGGAAACATAGAACACAAACATCAGGCTACTGAACATATGTGGGTATGTGTATTTGTCACAATACAAATGTACATCAGTGGCACTGTCAAAGGTCACAACCATCATCACCCTCCAATACACACAGGGAAGTGCCATTCACACACATTCACAAACATGTCTGTCATTCACAACAGACATTCACATCCATGGACAAGGCACTGACACAAAATCATAATTGTGTATTCAGATCACACACATCATGGGACATACACATCTCATTCACAAACATCACCTGACAGTCATGAGGCAGGCCATGGAGCTATCACGTCACAGTGCACTCAAGGGCAAATTGGCAGCGGGAGGCAATCACAAATCAAGAACTCAAGTAACATACGTGCGAAGTGTTGGGCAGTCACACACACTCACTACTCGGACACAAGCACATGTACACCATGCATGTCCATGATGGTGACATAAGCACCCATGTGTCACACCTCTCGCATGCCCCAGACCAGACACAGGTATGCAAACATGTGCACATCATTACATGCCGGTGCGCTTCACGCATTGCAACACAGACACCATCGATGTGGGACACGCTTGAATGGACTCACTTGCAGCACTGTCAGGGACATGCACACAGACATGTGTACAGGCGGCATGCCAGACATAAGGCCAAGGTGCACACTCCAGCGACACGTCAACATGCATATGCACTATGGTGGACAAGAACACATGAACACTTACCAGTCGACTCCAGACGGAGCACCAACTCCAAGACCTGGGGGTACATCGCTGGGTAGAAGCGCTCCAGGACCCTCATCTCGTCGGTGGTCAATCGGCCCCGGCATCTCGCTCGATCATCACCAGCCTTGATGAGGAACCAGGCCTTGTTGTGGGTCCCGGACTTGATGTCTTCCCAGAGCTTGTGGACATGATGGTAGTCGCGGGGTGCCACCCCCTCAGCGTTGATGGCACCCACAATGTCCCCCCAGATCTTCTTCCGTCCTTCATTGCCGACTTGCGATGGGCCGTGGAAGAGGGCATCATGATGCCCCAGGACTTGCTCCACCAGGATGCCAACTTCCCTGGTGAGAAGCTGACTGCCCTCTGCCTCTCTGCCGGGCGGTTGCCACTTGCCTCAGACGGTGTGGTGTCAGACATGGCAACCCCCGAGACAGGTGTGGGTGGGCTAGGTGGTCCTGGGGCTGGGCTGTGGAGCAGTGGTTTGGCAGTCGGGAGTCTTCAGAATCAGCAGAGGTGGTCACAACAGCAGGATCACTGGCAATGGCTGATGAGCAGGCACCAAACTGCAGGGCATGTGGGCAGCAAGCACACAGAGTGGGCTGGCAGCAGCAGATGGCTCGTAGGAGGCAGCACGGAAAGTTGGAGGCAGGTAAATGGCCTTGTAGGCAGGAGTGTGGGTTTTCCGTGTTCTTTTGCGCGGCCGGCTGGAATCAGAGTGACTCCGCACGTACGGAAACAGCGCTTTATCGTGTAATCAGAGGAAAGGCCCTAAGCGCATAAGTTACGAAACACTCGCTGGACGTTGGACGTTGCCGTTCAGTATCGGGTTAAAGGTCTGCATAGGACAAAAAAGCACTGTATGTGCTTTTCGTGTGGACGGACGCGTGAACTTCATATATTTGTGGGTTCACACGTGAACAGAGCACTACTATGGCAGTGCGTATTTCTTGTTTTGGGAGGGGAGTTGCCTACTCGCACATGCGCGTGTGATTTTTTTCATTCTACGAGACAGACGGTGAGTCGTGCATGCATTTTTCCCACTGTGGTTGCCCCATTGTGTCGCGTACCCCATTTTCAAGCTCATAGTAGCCTGCGTGTTCCTCGCGTATGCATTTTTTGTGTGTTCCTGGGTGACACAGCGTATTGCAGGATGTTTTTTACTCACACGTGGGCTACTGAGGGGTCGCTTACACGTTGATTTTTGTTTTTGGGGTGCCTGGGCGTTGCACGACCCATTATTTTTTCACCAGGGGTCACATAGAGCCTTTCTGGAGCACAGTAGTACGTTTTCCATCACGTACCCTAGCCCCTCACTCCAATTGCCCAGGACAATTGTTGGCTGTACCTCCCATTGCGCTAGTCCATCAGTGCCATGACTGGGAGGGCAACAAGTGGGAAGGGAGGCAAAGGTGGGCGACTTGCCAGAGGTGGCCAAGGTGGGTGACTTGGCCAAGGTGGGTGACTTGGCCAAGGTGGGCGACGTGACCAGGGTGGCCAAGGTGGTCCACGTGGGCAAGGTGTCCAGGCCAACTATGCCCTCCACCCAACCGGGGCAGGGAGAGGCAGCAGCTGCTGACATACCCAGCACCTATGGCCCCCGACAAGCAGGGCCATCTGCTGTCCAGCGCAGCCAGGATGTGGAAGCTGCAGGGGCAGTTGCGGCTACCACTACCCAGGCTCAGTGTCAGCCAGCCCGGACTGTAGTGGTCCCGGCACAGGGACAGGGTGACTCAATGACCGATTTCCATGTACCGAAGGCCAAGACACGTGAGGTGCAACTTCCAGGCACCGGCACACGGGATCTGGAGCAGCAGTGTCATCTGCTGTTCACACCGGCCAGGGTCTGGAAGCTGCAGGGGCAGCTGTAGCAACCGGCACCCTGGCTCAGGGTCACCCAGCCAGGACTGGATTGGTCCTGGCCTAGTGTGACTCAGGGGCCAAGTCCCTTGTCACTAAGGCCAAGACATGTGTGGCGCAGAAGCTGACCTTCTGTAGTTACATTGGTGGCTGGTTCCATAGGCCAGTCCACCTGTACTCCAGCCCCTACTGACCAGAGCGATACAAGCCACTCAGGGTGTGCACCACCTCACAAGAAGCAGAAGCATGCTCCAGCGGTACAGGCTAAGACCCCAGACACGGCACAGGAGTCCCACACGTTGAGAAAGAGGAGTTTCTGTGATGAGGAACTGGACATGCTCGTGGACTACATGTTGGAACATGGCCGTGACATGCTGGTGCATGCAGGGAGCACACATACACCTGCTCATCGTATGACTCACTGGCAGTGCCTCGCGGACCATATTAGCTCCTTGGGCTATGAGAGGTGCACAGCTGGTGATGTTGTGAAGCGTTGGAATGACCTCCGACACCGAGCAAAAGAGAAGCTGGCTGAAAAGTTCACATCTACTCTGGTGTAACGCTCACCTGGTATCCACGGGGACGTCACTCAGCCTGTTCTGACCTCTTACGACCTCGAACACTTCCCTGGATTCTACTTGACTGGAGACTGGGCCTGAAACACAGGATTGGTAGAGTTTAACTCCCTATTGTCTCTGTGTGCTTGAACCCCTTCTTCCCCGGGGTCCAACCCTTCCCTTTGATCCACAGCTCACCTTGTTTTCTTGGAAAGTGTGCTCTACGTCCTGCTTTCAGCGCAGGGGCGCGTTGATTGATGCGGGCTATTTTAGCAGATCCAAGGTGTGGGAGACCTGCCAATGTATGAGGGAATGTCCGGTGAGTGGTGATGCGTGTGTGTACAGGCCATGTGTATGTTGCTTGGGTGATGTGTTATGATTGTCTGCCAGTTCAGGCTACATTGTCATGACTGCCATGTGTGACCCATGTGATTTTGGACTGATACGTGCTTGTTGTCATGCAGACTGCATACAAACCATGTGCTGCACACAGAGGCAATCCTCATCAGCACAACTGCTCCCTCCTTCCATGACACTCTCTGTGCAGCCACTCTTGGCACCTTTTCTTGCTCCAACCTGTGGTCGCGGATAGCCTGTGATGATCTTGCACTCAACAGTCGCCTTCTATCGTCACATGACTGACGTCTCTGTGAGGTCATCCTGCAAGTTACTCCTCCTCAGAGGCATTCTTCCTTTCATCTCCATCCCCCAGCAGCTCACTGTCTCCACAGGACTGGTAATTCCGATGGTGGACTACTGCAACAGGCTTTACCAGGATTTCTGTGATTCTACACTCTTCCCTCTGCAACTCTGCCAGTCCTGGACTGTGTGAAAAGTGCTTTAGGCTTGGTGCAAGGTATCTCTCTAGGACTGTGATGATGGCACAGGCTCACAGTGGCTATGAGTGTTCATTCCTGAACCCTGTGCATTCTTAGCAAGTCCCTATCGGTCCTGGGCCATCACTTCCTTCAACTCCACCTCCAGTATTTACTTCATTTTCATGGTCTTTGATCATCCCTTTCTTACTCCCTCAGGGTCAGTTGGTCCTCATGGAAATTAGTTTGTGGTTCACGTCTGTGTTGAGCTAGGGCCTCCCTCTGGTACAGCCTCCCTGCCTCTATGTAACTGGAGGTGTAGCTTCTCCGGGTCTGCAGGCACTTCTGATGCTTCGTCATGTGTTGTGCTTTCTGTCCTCCTCTCCGCTGCTCTAGTCCCAGATGACTGAGAGAATGCACTTGCCACCTGCCCACACTGTCTGCTAGGACACGGTCCTCTGAGCAACCATTTTAACCCATGCACTGCCTCCCAGCCACCCCCCGCCCTTAGCGGTGGGGTTTACTGTATCCCTACAACCCACTACCAACACTTTACACATGATGATGGCACTTACCCTTACACTGCCATCAGGCCACGACATTGACATTACTGGATCTGTGTTTTTATTCATAGTTGAGGTCGTACCCATGTACTGCACTGCACCCACACACTTCTAAACCCTGTTATCCCCTTCAATATGCCTATTCACTTGCGTGCTATCAATGTGTCCTAGCATTATTGGATCTGTATGCCTGCTCTCACTGTATTACAACACCCTATTGTTGCTGCACCCTGTGACACATGTGTGTGTTTTCTAATAGTGAATTCCATGAAATGTCATCTGACATGCATTGTACACGGCTCATGGTCAGTAGTATTCAACTTCCATCCGATGCTGGTTAACAATTCTGGCATGGCTATGCTACCTGCCATCTGTGTATTGGCATCAGTCATGTTTGTGGAAGGACTATGCCAGTCACATGCTTGTGTGTGATGCAGGTGCTATGCAGTATATGTGTTATTTTGCCCTTTGACACGCATCCATGCCTGCTTTCAGGCTCCCCTTCCCTTTCATTGACACTGCGTGCGTGCCTGACTTTGTGTCATGTGTGACATGGCAGGTTCATGTGTTGGCTGACAACATTGTAATACCTATGTGTGTGGCCTATGCTATTAACATTTGTATTCATGTGTTTTTTTTTTATTTGTGCAGGTGATGAGGCACTGGATGCAGTGGAGGAGGACATGGTGTGGTAGCCCATGAGAATCTATTGGTGCTACAGACCATCCTCGCCAGGGGTGTCTCTGAGTACACCTTTGAGGAAGCCTAAGCCTCTGGTGCTGAAACGGACATGAAACCCTCATTGCTGTCGCAAGTGAGTGATTCTACTGTGGATGCTGTTCAGAGGTCGTTTGGAGCACACCATGACTGAATTGCGGCCACACAGTCAAGTATTAGTAAGGACGAGGAAGAAGCCGAGGGTAGACTGAAGGAGAGCTGCGTGTCATCCGTGTAACACTGAACGTTGGAGGTGAAGGTGGCTATCATACGGGGCAGGAGGGCCATGTTGCCATTGAAAATCCAGGGGGGTAGGTCAGGTCCCTGGGGGAAAACGCAAGTAGAGGGAGTGATAGGGGAGAGGAAAGACCCCAGTTCCACCTGGGATGGGCTGTCGGAGTGAAAGGAGGTTAGCCATGCCAGGGCCTGATCAATGATGACCAGAGTATCACAGAGACGTGCAATGAGTGTGTTGTGGTTCACCGTATTGAAGGCAGAGGAGAGGTCAAGTAGAATGAGGAAAGAGGGAGAATTGAGAGCATATCTTCACGGGTGTTCAGAAGAGCAGTTTCCATGCCTCTGGATGGTCTAAAACCAGACTGGTGGCCGTGGAAGGAGCCAACAGATTCAGTACGGAGTGTAAGCTGGGAAATAGCAAACTTCTCCAGGAGTTTGCCCAGGAAAGGAGTGATAGAGAACGGCCAATAGTTTTCCAGGAGAGGGTGCACAAGGGAGTGCTTAAGAGCAGTGGTGGGGAAAACTCCAGTGGCGAAGGAGATGTTGCAGAGGTCAGCCAAGGCTGGAGCGAGAAAGTCAATGTTGTCCTTGATGATTTTGGAGGGACAGGGGTCCACCTCTTTGGAGGAGGCTTTCATAGACCAGACCTGTCTAGTAACCTCCTCAGGTTTGACAGAGGAGACAGAAGGGAGAAGAAGGGGAGGGGTGGAGGTGGCCAAGGGTGGTACAAGAGATGTTGCTACATGAGGTGGTGAGGAAGAGAGGGAGGATAGGATATCCACTGTTTTTGAGGTGACTGTGCAACCAGGGCCGAGCAAATTGCCTGGGTGGGTGCAATGGTGGAGGAGGCTGCGGTAGGGTTGGCTACTTCCTTTTAGACTTTGAAAAGTGTGTCTGTGTTATTGGATACCACAGAGATGCAGACTTGTATAAAGACTCTTTTCTGGAAGCAAATGCAGAGTCTATACTTCCTTTGGAGGATTAAGAGGGTGCACCAGAGGAATCCCATTTCCATTTGGCGGCCCTGCTCTTGTGTTTAACGGAAGCTGATTTGGAGTCATACCAAGAGTTGCACTTTTTGGTAGACTTCAGTCGTACCCTCATGACAGAGGCAAGAATATAAAGAGTATTGGAAACAGAGAGGTTCAAGTTTGAGAGGGCTGTGGCAGGGTGGGAGTCAGTCGCAGGAGTGGAAGGAGCATAATAGGTGGAGGCAAAGGCAGCTACTGAGACTCTTTTCATGGGTCGGATGACCTTGTAGACGGGAGGCAGTGCCGGGCTTACCTATGCAAGGGGATAAGAGAGCTTCAAGTGAGAAGAGAGAAGAAAATGATCAGTCCAGGAGAGAGAAGTAGTGAGAGGGATAGATAGCGGAATGTCAGTTGAGAAGAGAGCATCCAAGGTGTGGCCAGCGCTGTGCGTTGGGCCAGACGGTAAGATGGAAAGAAAGGGAGAGCCGCAAAGGTTGCATAAAGGTTGCATAAAGGTCTTAAGGAATCAGGTGAGTCAAGATGGATGTTGGGATCACCCAGTAGGAGGAGATGAGAAGAGGAGGAAAGGAGAGAGGAGGCCAGGTCAGCCCATTACGAAAGGAAGAGGGAGGGCTGACCAGGTGGCCGATAGAAGGTGTGCAGCAGCAGTGAAGAGCTTGGAGAGAGGGAAAGGATGAGTAAGCCTGAGTGGGAATGACAGATACAGGGATACACTCAGGGAAGATCAATGCTACTCCCCCACCTGGTCGGTTTGGTCTAGGAAGAGAGAGTATTGTGTAGCCTTCTGGGAGAAGTGTTTCAGTGATGACAAGAACATCACAATCCGGGAGTTCAATGAGGTTGCAGATGTCAGAGGAGTGTTTGACAGCTGAGCGAGTGCTTACCATGGCAATGTGGAGCAGATTGAAATCAGTGAAAGACTTACAGGGGGAGCAGGGGACAGTGGGAACCCCAAAGTGATGATAGTGCCCGAGGGGCAGAGGTAGAAGGGGACAGAGGAGCCAAGGCCGGTAAGGGAGCCGGGACCATAATGGGTGAGGAGGGAGCCAGTGCAGGAGGCACCACAGGGGGCAAGGGAGCCCCAGGTACAGTGTTAGTGGGTGACTGGTTCACCCAAGAGGAGAAGGCAGACGGGTTGTCAATGTGTGGGGTGGTGGCAAGAAAGCCATGGCGAGGGTAGAAGGGTAGTTAGGAGGTGGCAAGGGAGCCAAGGTGGGCACAGCTGAAGGAGCTGAAGGAGCTGGTGCAGAAGGCAGAGGGAGGTTGACAAGGCGGGGGAGGAGCCTATCAAAGTGTAGAAAGTTGGGTTGAGGACCCTGGACCATGATAGTACCATTGCAGTAGACATTGATGAGTCCATAGGACGGGTGAGGGAATGACATAGAGTATGTCTCTGAGAGTCTCTCTGGTAGAGGCAATGACGTAGGTGCCTGCAATTGGAAGGCCTGGGTTAGAGCTCAGTACGTCCTTCTTGAGGTTCTTCCTAGTAAGGGGTGAAGGATAAGAGATAGAGAAGCAGTTTGAGAAGATAGAAGAGATAGATAGCACCATAGCAAACTGCAGAGAGTGAGGTACACTTAACCAGGCTGAGGCTACAGAGGCACAGCGAGAGCAGAAGATAGAGGGGGGGAGACAGGGAACAAGACTGGGAGAAAAACAATGGGAGCTGGGGTCGGTAATATGCACAGAAAAACAGTGAGCATGCAGAGGAAGGGGGGTAGCGGGTGTAGAGCGGAGGGGAATAACAGCACAGAGGGACAATGAGACTGAGGAAGGGTGAGGGAACCGGTAGCAGACTAGACAGCGTACAGAGGGGTGGACTTGTTAACACATTCTCGTAAAAAGCAGGTTATGCACACAGCTAAAAACAAATATAAACAGGAGCAGGACAATCAAGATGGGCACACAGCTGAAAACGAATTTAAAAAGCAGCAGGACAATCAAGATGTGCACACAGCTAAAACAAATTTAAACAGCAGCAGGCCAATCAAGATGTGCACACAGCTGAAAATGAATTTAAAACCCAGCAGGACAATCACGATGTGCACACACCTGAAAACGAATTTAAATAGCAGCAGGACGAGTCATCGATCTGACCATGCTAACCAGAGCTTTCGCCGCAACTTCCACTGCCTCCGATGTCGACGCCCGAAGACCTAGATAACCCAGCAGGTAGTCCATGGGGTTGCGAGCCACTGCATCGAAATGGACAGAGACCATGTAATCTGACAGTTCAGATCAAGTGCTCTAATGGGAGTGGTGTGCAACGAACTGACCCTTGGAAAATTGGCGACATTGGCAGTAGGGGTTTTGGGTCCATCACAATCATGATAGGATGATGAAAAATGTAAAGATAGACATGAAGACACCACAACAGACCAAGGAACACCTCACACTCTATTTGTGAATGTTGCATTTCTGTTCGTATCAATGCTTTGGGAGCCCCCAATCTCTGCACCCCCTATTCCAGGGTAAAGGGCCTTCCTTCTTTCTTTATGTAGCTCCTGAAATGCCTGGCCTGTTTAATATACCAGGGGACCCAAGGCTCCATCTAGCCCATGTGTCTCTAGAAATATTGTTTTTAACTAAACCCTGTCGTGCTTTTCTTCTATTCTTTGACCTACTGCTGAGATCCCACACAGTAACATGTAAAATGTGACTCGGAAGCAATGGGCCTCACAAAATGAACGACTTATCAAAATGCAACACATCACACACATCTATGACTCCAAGAAATATACAGCCTACAACAGGACAAACATATGATACATAGATTTTAAGACAAAGCTATATTTCACATGGGCCTGCAGTATAAGAATATTGTTACTCTCTTGCCAACATGGACTAGGGGAAAAGCCATATAATTGCTGCCATTTCTTTCATAAAGCTGTGGCCCTGAGGGCAGTTGTCCATTTCATACATGCCTTTGAAGGACAATAGAGGTTGGGCAGAGTGTGAGACATATGAGCCACAGCGACATTCAGAGGGACCAGTCTGTTGGGAAGTGTCTGGATTTTCCTCGGGCTGAGGCTTAAGGAAAGTAGACATTAAGGTGAAGTAGTCCCTCCGTGAAGCCTATCCCTTGACGTTGACCGGGGTCCGCAGCACCGACCTGGTAGTGATGAACGTGCACATGAAATCAATAAGAGAATTGCAAGGTCCTCTCCTTTCCTGATGTAACATTAAAAAACAAAAGGTCTGGATTAGAAACCCTAAACCGTGCTTCATATGAGACTGCAGGATATGGTTTCGAATCAAATTTAGAAGCAAAGCAAGAATATGTCCTGTCAGACACTACAGTCATGTTTGTGTGCCAGAATATGCATGTCAGACCATCACATGGGCCGTGTAGCCTCTCACACACCACCTGTGCTGAAATTACAAACATGATCATCTTATCTATCCCATCTATCTCTCTTTAGCCAAAGTTGCCACTGAGATCAGCTGGAAATTCAGCAGTCGAGGTGTACAGGACACAGCTTAGCCCCAGTCAGACCAGCATGTGCTGTTGAGTGCTGTGTTCAGCAGTGTGTTACTTACTTCAACCCAGTGTTGCCACAAACAAAGGGACTGCCTGAGGCACAGCTGAAGATCTTTGCAGATGTAGAAAGAAAATCCTGCTCAAATAGAGAGTGCAGGTGTCTGTCTCCTTTTGCTAGCGACTCCCACGATTTTAGGGAAACTCGGCAGCTTTGTTGACAGAGAAATGTGGGGGCACGATATGGAATACATTGCTAGAAAAAAAGGGACTAGCCAGAAATGCTTTTTGATGGTAAACTCCATTGAGGCAGTTAGTACGGTGGTAGAGTCCAGTTTGTCCATACTTTCTTTCAGGAAAATCATGATTCTATTAAAGACACAGAGGCTTGTATTATGCATACTCTTCTTTATTAAAACTCAAGCAGCAGTCTTAAAAAAAAAAAAACATTAAACAAAAATAAAAATAAACATTTTCTGTGTCAAGGTAGTCTTTGCAGTTTTAAACTCTATTGTCCTCAGGCATGACACTTGTCCTAGTCCATGAATCACAATGTTATGGTCCTATCACCTCACAATTCCTCATCCCCAATTCCTCTTTCTTTCACTGTCTCGCTGTAGCTTCCTAATGAATGACTCCATCTCGAACAGGGTATAACGAAGAACAAAACCTGTAATGAACCGCCTCCAAATCCGGCAGGGATGCGCCCTGTGTTGTCTGCCTGTTTAGTGTCCGCCCCTGCTGTCAGGTTCCCTTGGAGGTTCAGCAGATTCTTCTTAGATAAGTGACTGTAAAATGACTGACAAATGCAACTTGTTATGACATATGATTGATGGAAAATTGATCAGTTAATTAAAATAACTTTTAAATAGAAGAGGTGATTGAGCAAACATAAGACTGTTAAGTAAAGTTTAGTCTTTAATGGAAAGTCAATACTGTGATGTTTCAAAGGGTCGTTCATTTTCTACAGGGGCAGAGACAGTGCCCCAGCTTTGAGTCTGTGATAAACCGCAGGAACTCCATTCTCTGCTGTGGCTTGGTCTCGGATTTCTCACAATTGATGAGAAACCCCAACTTCTCTAGGAGACCTGTCATTGGGATCATTTGCTCTAGCAGCCGCATCGGATCCTGCGCCATGAGGCAAATATCCTTGATGTATAAAATCAGTCTCACTCCTGAGTAGCTTTGTGAAGCACCACAGTGCTGAAGTTAGTCGGAAAAGGGAGGCACATAAACTCCCACCTTTGCCATCACCAGAGGAGTTCTAAAAATTGCTGGTGCATCTCAGGAATGGGCATGCAGGTTAGCCAGTGCCCTTTCTGCAAAATATTTTTGAAGAGATGGATTTCCTCCATCTTGCAGTGTCGGTACACGAGAAAGGCATTAAATTGTCTGAGATTATCACCGGCCTGACCTTTTGCTTCTGTTTCCCCAGTAAGACATTACTTAGGAAGTGTTGTGCCACCTGCTACGCTGGCCTTATCACCCTTTTCTTTAGAAACTCTCCTACTTCCTTGTCCATGAGGCTTTTCTCCTCCTCTGTGTTAGGGAGAATTCTCAAAATGTGATCATTTCCCTTACCTTTTGAGACCCCGAGCAACTTTGCTGGATTTCTAGGATTTGATTTTTCTACCTGAGAAGAGTGTGAGCCTTTTTTCCTACTCTTCCATGTATTTTGGTGTGTTTTACTTTTGTGTTCTTTGGTTATGGTGTTTTAAAACAGCTCCATAGGCATCATCTTTTTCTTTGTGTCACACAGCACCTTCATTGCAGTGGCAGAGGGATGTCTTTCAGAATCCCCAAGGTTTAAACACTTTATCTGGGACTAACTACTGTCTCCCAGAACATGTAAAGTTAAATTGACTTTTCTAGTCTCTTTATATTTACTGACCCAGCACACACTATCTTCCTATAGAGTGCTGGAGGGGTTGTCTAGCATCCCCTGAGTCTAAACACTCATGTAACAGTCAAATGTTACCCTTTCCTACTTTAAATGGCAGGTGGCAGTGGTTTAGATCAAACTACCATGATTTTACCCGATCACGAACAACGGTATCAAAAAATCGGGTCAAAAACAGACTCTGTTGACTTTTTTCGCCGTTTCTTTTAGGAAAGATCCTTCTTGTGTTTAACTCTGCACGCCAAACCAGGTTTGGTCCCTTTGTTCATTGGCCTTTGGTGGGTTTCAGTGCTGAAGCCCTCCTCTGGCGCCTGAGTGCCTGGGGTGGACAGGTGCCCGAAACTCCCTGTGCTTAGTCTCCTAGGAGACCTGAATGCACTCTGGCGTGATTGGCTGGCTGGCTGTCTGGCAAGGACAGCCACCCTGCTGTGTGAGTGACAGCCAGGCTGGAATGAATGGGGGAAAACTGTTTAAAAGCAGGTCTCTGGGACTTGGAAAGCAGAGTCGACCACTGGAACGAAAGAACCGAAGACGAGCTGAAGGAAGAGGACTGCTGCAACTCCTGGACGACCGATGAAGCCCTGTTGCAGGTCTGAATTGCCTGAAACTCCATCGACAGAGTAGCCCTTCAAGGTTAACTTCTTCCCTTAAGTTTTGGTGGGACCAACCAACTCACAAGCCGCCTGGAAAGTGTCCCCTTCTGGTCAAATTTTCTACAGAGTGCTGTGGAAAACCGGATAGCCAGTGGGAAGGATACCAGTTTGTGGTCTTTAAGGCACTCACACCTTAAACCGACGTTTATCCAAGCTTGTGGCCTCTTCCCTGGGCAGTGCAGGAACCTCCCGACGTCCTCCTTCTTGTCCCCACGACTGAAGCACAGGAACAGCGAGGTCTTCTCGAACTGCCAGAAACAACTGCCTCCGCTACAGCTCCTCTTTACTTTAAAGGTACTGTGCAAACATGCTCCAGAAATCTTTTCGGCCACAGAGAAAGTTTGTGAAACTTTCCCCTCTTTGAAGGCTGGTCCTTCCCTAAACATTCGTCTAACTTTTTGCTTAGCCAAATTCTTCTAAAAACCGTGGCAAAGACTTAACCGTTATCTACAAGAACTGCGCTATCCTAATCAAAGACTCTGAACCAGGACTTTGGCCCAGGCCTATCGAATTGAATTGCTGGTTGGAGTTAACTGAAACCTTTTTGCCCTACCTATGAAGGTATTTGGGCTGCATTTCCTATAGCCTTGTCTTTTTACCCCTTTTTAAAGCAACCGAAGTGCCATTTTGCTCCCACTTCAGGGGAGTTGAACTTGTTCAGTAACTTATTGGTTGTGTATTGTGGTGTATTAGTGTATTATATTAAGCTGCTTTTGCTAGTGTAATGTTTTCTAATTGACTGTGTAAATGTATATTCTTTTACCAAGAAACCTTGAGTAAGTGTTTGTTTGAACCACTGTATCTGTTGGTCCCTTTGTGTAACTTGTTCTACTGCTCACCTAAACTCTTGAGATAAGTCTGGCTGCTCAGCCAATGCTACTACATAACTGTGTAGTACAGGCTTGTACCAAAGGTGAAATTGTACTGACACTTGTAGTCTTAATTGCATGTAGTGTTCCCAAAGGGTACTGCATGTGATTCTGCCTAGCACTCTGAAATTGCGAAAGGTTGCTGCAGTTTCGTTTGTCTGTGCTCCTTAAAAATTACAGACAACAGCCCTGCACAGTCTCTGCGACCCAAGAGTCCATGGTAAGCTCCTCACAAGCGCTTAGGTGCTTCGGTAGCCTACCACCTATCGCGGGAATTGCTTTGCTTGCTGCTGCGCTGTGTGTATACGACTGTACTCTCACCTGCTGCTGCAGTGCCAGCCCTGACGCCTGCCTCTTCCACGGGAGGGGAAGGAAGGATTCAGCCTTCTGTCTTCCTGCTGTCACCAGATGTTTCCTCTATAGGGCCTCTGGCCTCCTCAGCGGCTGGCGGAGACGTCTCTGCTTCTGCCGCCCTGGCAGATAAACAGGGCACAAACACTCTTTTTAACGATGTCTGACCTTTGTCCAGAGCAGCAAAGGTGCTAACAAATCTGGACATGTCTTTGACAAAAGCTTCTCAAAACAAAAGCTCTTTAGCTGCTGCAGCGGCCTCAGAGGATGCCAACTTCCTGAGTTTCAGGTCGATCTTTACTAAAATCGATCGTCTGCATTCCGGTGCTATCGTACAGTTGGTATTACTTATTAAACAAACTGTTCTTTGTGCCCAATTAGCCAGAATATGCACATCCATAGGCAGGGCCTCTTTGGTGTCGACCAGGGAACTATCTCTGCATTTCTAAATGCTCTTATTGTGCCTTTTGCATGGTCCTCCTTCATGAGGAGTGGCCAAGCTCACAGAAAGGTGAGAACTCTCAGTGCTGCTGGAATCCCATTCAGTGCCCTCTTGGTCTTCCTGTGAGCTAAGGGGTATGCATAGCTCTCAACCATTTGTTTTGCAAAGGCGGGTGAAATCACCCGATTTTGTTTTTGGCGGGTGAGACGCCCATTGGAATGAATGGGCGTGCAGGAGGCTTGGTGGGTGAGTCAGCCCTTTAGAAGGCGGGTGACACCCGCCAAAAGCATGTGAGTTGAGAGCTATGGGTATGTCACCTTGTCCCTTCCATCACGCCTTTCCCTTAGCATGCCACTATTTTGTGTGTCCTTTGCATGATTCGGACAGTGGTTTGCCACTGGCCTTATGTTCCTCCTGCCATTGTCTCTTGCAGGCTCTGGGCCTCACAGTTGTCAACCCTTGCGAAATGGTGACCCAGCCCAGGAGAAAGTCCAGTTTATGGGATAACGGCCCTAGACCTGCCCATCCTGCTTTCTCCATCAGCTGTCCCATAGAGGGGTCCTGCAGAATGTTTGAAGGCCCTTCTCTGCTTTACTTGCTGTCAGAGGATTTTACTTCTACCCAGGCCATAGTGTGTAATGCACAGGAGACAGACAGCTAGCAGCTGCAAGGTGACGCACAGGCTTTTTATTACTAAATTTGATTTATAACATCTCACAATGGTTGTGAGACGTTATATTCACTTGTTTAATGTCTTTGAAGTCATTTAAACAGTAAATTTGCCATCAGCTAGTCCCGAGATTGGTGACATGCTTGTGGCATGATAAATGCTTAAACTATGCATTTGCTGAAAGTGCTTTTAATATAAAACAATCCCACAATGATTGAGAGGGTATTTTTCACTTGTTGAATGTGTTTGAAATCCCTTAAACTGTACATTTTACATCAGCCAGTCCAGAGATTGGTGGCATGCTGTGGCACGCTGGAGTTCCAAGTGCTTTAAACCATTCAATTGCTGTAAATTAGGAAACATAAGACAAGAGCCTAAAAGGTGAGATGCCTGAAGTAATTTTGAAGCAATGTAAAAACAGATTTGAAGCAGATATAAAGAAATATCTAGGTGGCATGCCACGTTAGAGTTGACACTCACAAGGGACTTGCAGACCCTGCTGTATGATCAGGTCATAAGAACTACCACCAGAAATATCCCATCCAAAGCATTGGTGCAATGGTAGAACTTCGGACTACAGTCCATGAGTTTGGGAGCTATTGGAATTTTATTATTTTCTTTTTTTTAAAATTTGATTTATAACATCTCACAATGGTTGTGAGGCGTTATATTCACTTGTTTAATGTCTTTGAAGTCATTTAAACAGTAAATTTGCCATCAGCTAGTCCCGAGAGTGGTGACATGCTGTAGCATGCTGGAGTTCCAAGTGCTTTAAACCATTCAATTGCTGTAAATTAGGAAACATAAGACAAGAGCCTAAGAGGTGAGATGCTGGAAGTAATTTTGAAGCAATGAAAACAGTCAGATTTGAAGCAGATATAAAGAAATATCTAGGTGGCATGCCACGTTAGAATTGATACTGAAAAGGGACTTGCAGGCCCTGCTGTCTGATTAGGTTATATGAACTAGCACCAGAAATGTCCCATCCAAAGCATTGGTGCAATGGTAGAACTTCCAACTACAGTTCATGAGGTTGTGAGCTCGAGGGAGCTATCAGAATTTAATTATTTTATTTTTTTTAAATTTGCTTTATAACATCTCACAATGGTTGTGAGGCATTGTATCCACTTCTTTAATGTCTTTGAAGTCATTTAAACATTAAATTTGACATCAGCTAGTCCCGAGATTGGTGACATGCTTGTGGCATGAGAAGTGCTTAAACTATGCATTTGCTGAAAGTGTTTTTAATGTAAAACAATCCCACAATGATTGAGAGGGTATTTGTCACTTGTTGAATGTGTTTGAAATCCCTTAAACTGTACATTTTACATCAGCCAGTCCAGAGATTGGTGGCATGCTGTGGCACGCTGTGGCATGTGCCACATGTCACATTCGGCTCCTACCCCTTCTCTCTCTTGCCTAAAGCGAGAGTCTTGGCATGTATGCTGACAGTTGAAGCTTATCAGTGCTGACTTGGTAGGCTTGAGTGTGTGTGGCTGTTGCCTACATTTCCGTTTGGCTTTCCTCTGTGCCCACAGCCCGCTGTGCTGGCTAATTGAGTAAGACTGACTGAGCCTGTGTGAGGCATGCAACAGTCTGTGGCTCCAAGGCGAGTGAAACAGATGAGCTTTGTCTGTATGCTTTTTGCGGGTGTCACATGCCAAAAGTGGGTGAGTTGAAAGCTATGTGAGGGTCATAGTCTTTCTTTTAAAATCTTTTCTTTAAGTCTACTTGAGTCTAGATTCTAGACAAAAAAAAATCTGGTCTTCAGCATGCAACGCATATCATGTGTAATGGTACCATTCACTTGTATACGCTATCATTACACTACATTTACGCTATCATTACACTACATTTCTACACAGAAAGAAATGTAGTGTACTGATAGCCCCATGTGGGTATATGGTACCATTTCATTAGATATTCATTGCATGCTGAAGACCAGATTTAGCATATGGTATAATGGCCACAACATACAGTATTTTAGCTCTCTACACTATTGCATGTTCTGTTAAAACATGATATTAGTTAAATGTGTTATTTAAAATGCAGGCGATTTGAAGAGCACCATAAAAAGGGGGCGCGATTGCTGAGCAAGCTAAGGGATTTGCATCCTTGATAGGTCTTTCTACAGGATACCCACCTTCATATGCTTGATCAAACATATATAGGTCTTCCTGTTTTTTGTGTTCTTTTTTTAAAAATTCTCGAGCTGACATTTTTTCAAAGCTTTAAAAAGATGTGAAATCTGCTTTGATAATTTCTTTTGTCACAAAAAATTGCAAACAACCTTTGGCAAAGCTACTGTTGACTAATTTGTAACTATTTGTCATGAACTTCAGATCACGCCCCTTTTGGACCTCCTGGTCCTTGTTTCAATGGGGCTTACATTCCGTACTACTTCCAACAAGGCCGTCCAGAGCTGAAGCCCTTGCTCGCTCCATGCGCTGAACGCAGCTTGATCTATTTATAGACCACGCCTTCCGCGGCTCCGCGCATCACAATGCTATTGCAGAGTAGCCCCAGACGTGTGTTCGTAGCTCGCGGTATTGTTTCCTTTGTCCCAGTGCTATTACCCGCTCCTGACCCTTTCCCCCTTCCTGATTCCGAGCACTACTAGCTTTTCTCAGACTCCCGGATTCCTGGACTCCGCGTTCCCGGAACTAAACGCAACCTGGAATCAGACGAGACTCGAGCAGCACTGTTCAAGACCAGGAGCGTTCGCAAGAAGGCAGCGATCGAAGACACTGGCAAACATCGGACCCAGGTTGAGAAGGGGGGATCTTGCTAGGTGCTTGACAGTCCAATGGTGAGTGCAGATACTGAAAGTGTAGTGTCAATGCAGGTCCAAAACAAGGGAGCCTAAATAAGGAAACATCCACCCTGACACCTACAAAGATATGTGTACACATGTTGCCTCTTCTTGCCTTCTACCGCCTCACATGATAAAACTTGTTCTAGACAGGCTTGTTGATAAGCTTTAGGGAAGGGAGGCAAAAGGGGTAAACGGTTAATTTAAAGTCTGCTCTAAAATGCAGCATTTTAACCTATTACTTAAAAATATTTCCTAGGGTGGAAAACCCTCCTAAGCCCCCTTGATTGGTTCAGGCTCCCTCACTGCGCTCAGTCGCTATGGCATATCTGGGGGAAATATTTATGCCTCTCCACTTCAAAAATTCACCAGCCAGCAGCTGGTCCCAGCACTGTGCTGGCGGCAGGGTGGGGGAGCCCAGGGACTGTGGTGGGAGCCATGGGGTAGTGGTGTGAGTAGGATGGGGGAGTCCAGGGACTTTGGTGGGAGCACGGAGAGGAGAGCCCAGGGTCTGTGGTGGGGTGAGGAGAGTCCAGGGACTGGGCTAAGAGTTGGATGAGGGAGTCCAGAGACTGTGATGGGAGCAGGTGTTGGAGCCCAGGGACTATAATGGGAGCAGGTGTGGGAGCCCAGGGACTATAATGGGAGCAGGGTGCAGCGACACAATAGTTCATAGCCATTTGGACTTACTGTCCATTTGGCTTTTTGGGGGGTGTTTTTTTCAGATCTCTTTAATCCGATCGCCCACGGCCCACCCTTACCAACACATACCCGTCCCAAACTGGGTTCCTGTCCCCTTCGCCCCAACGTGCCACAAGAAACTCATGCCTGGAGTCCTGCCCACTCCAGCAAGTCTGTACACACAGTCTCAATTCTGGCAAATACTGTATGTCGACATAACGTTGTGCAGAGAAATGCAATGCTGCTGTGCCCTCTTTAGATTACTTATTTTAAAGATAAAACAAGGAAAAACAAATATAGTGAAGACTAAAAGCGAGATTAGAGACCAAAATTTGCAGCAGCAGTGTTATCCCCTGATACATCGTTTGTGACCTCTCCAGTACAACTGTCAATGAGCTTGGGATGTAAGAAGAACTTTGGAAGAGAAGAGTAAAAAGGAGAATCATACCACATCATCTGCCTCCAAGAAACATGGTTGCCAGGCCCACCTTGCTGTGACGTATTTCTAGTTCTCCTCAACCAATCTGCCATAGGAGTTGAATATAATAATGACAAGACGATTTAAGATAGTTGGACTGTCTGGTAAAAGACAGTTGGGGATCAAAAAAGACCCCAAGAGTTTTTACAGTTTTGGATACATAAATTACATGCTGACCAATCAGAAAGTTGTCATATTTTATGTCCAGTTTCTTGAGTCGCTGCTAAGTGCCCAAGACCAACAATTCAGTTTTGGCACTATTAAGAGCCAGGGAGCTAAGTGCCATCCAGTTCTGAATTTCGGCAAAGATGAAATTAATACGCTCTAGGTCTTTTTGATAATAGCCAGTGAGTTAATAACAATCTGCATATCATCGGCATAATTGGCAAAATATATACCCATAGCTGATAAAAGAGCGCAGAGAAGACGTGAATAGATATTAAAAAGCAAAGGCGAAAGACATGAACCCTGAGGGACACCACATAATAGTGTAGAGGCAATGGAATAAACATTGTCCTTAGTTACCCTCCTGTTTCGTGGGCCCAGGAACAATTTAAACCATATGGTTGCTTCTTTGGAGCATTTACCAACTAGAGTTAACCTGTGCGCCAGTAGTTGATGATCAACAAGATCGAACGCGGTGGACAGATTCAAAAGAAACAACAAAGCTGTGTTGCCCTCATCAATTATATCCGCAATATGAGACTTCAAATCCAGCAATGCAGTCTCGTTCCCGTGATTAGGTCGGAAGCTGGACTGTTGGGTGGCTATTATGTCTTGTTCTTCGACAAAAGTCTGGTATTGTTACGCTCACCTGGTATCCACAGGGACGCCACGCAGCCGGGTTACTCGCTGGTTTGCTTCTCAGCTTTTCCCTGATGTGGGCTGCGGGGAAGGTTCTGCCTGAAAGTACAGGAGGACTGTGTTCAAGACTGACCGACTGGGGTAAGTATCCTCCCTCCACCCCCATATGATTTCAGTCCCTCTGGCGCCCTCTCCTCCCCTTGTGGTAGAATTAGGTGTGCTCTCCGTCCTGCCTTCTTTGCAGGGGCGCGTTGCCTTTCATGGGTGAGTGCGGTCCAGTTACTTCACTGACGCCGGCCCGTTAGATATTGTTCAGGTAGGTCTTATTGCTGTGTTTTCCTTCCTTGTAGGTCGCAGTGTTCTTCAGCGCGAGTAAAATGTCCGGAGTGGTGCCAGCCGAGAGGCGACCAACCAGGTAAGCCTTTTGAGCAGTTCGTAATTTGTAAATGTCTCTGCTGCTTTCTTTAATGTTGCCTCTATCTCCCTCTTTCAGGTTGTTCTGTCCGGGAGGCGTGCAGATTCGAGGAAGCTGTTCGCAGTAGCTGCGAGTGTTTAACGATGAAGATTGCAGGTAAAATGCTGCTGCTAATGATGTTCCTTTTGTCTCCGTGCAGGTTCTGCTTCTCCGAAGTTCGAGGGAATAGCTGGACACGGTGACCGTCACGTTGCAAGCTGCAAAGTAACGCGAAGCGTGTTGTCTTGCTCGGGTGTGGTTTAAATAGCCCCAACAAAATAGTCCAGGTAAAGTAGTCCCTAGGCTGCCACACCCAAAACACTAGACCGCATAGCTTGGTTCTTAGGAACCAAGCTATGTGGATGCCTCCATGTTGGCTGACAATACAATAAAGTAGTTCCCAAGCACATTGTTTTTCATGGTGTATGAGCCTGGCGCCATAGGCACCAGGACTGGCTCCATGAGGGCTTTTGAAGAGGATGCCAGGCTCTAGAGGCCCGAATCCTGACTCCACCTGGCCAATGGGTTTGCCAGAGGGGGTTTTGGGCGAGGGTCGTGACAGGCATTGACAATAGGCAATTTTATCCAAAATTCTGAATATAAAAGGAACATTCGTGATTGATCGATAGTCCAGCCTCAGCCGGGTCTAGATTTTCCTTTTTAAGCAGAGGTGTTACCCATGCCTCCTTTATAATTTCGGGAACGTGTGACTCTTGAAAGGATTGATTAATGAAAGTGGTAACCCATGGGGCAAGGGTTTAGATGTATTCTTTAAATAAAGTAGCAGGAAATATATCCCCTTTACATGAGGTGGGTTTAAGCTTAGAAACTATGTCAATAACTTCTTCCATAGAGATTGCATTAATAGAAAAGACAGGGGAATCCTTAACAGAGTCTATACTACCTATGGTGGGTGTCATATGGTTGGAGATAAGTTTGACCTGGGCATTAATATCATTTTGATGAGTGAAATTTTTATTAACAAAACTATTGTGGATGTTTTGGCACCACAAGCTGTTAGCCTGGGATACAGAGGCCGCAGCACCACCCTTCAATTCCTGAAGAATGGTAAAGAGCTCCTTTGAGCTAGATTTTGCTTTAAAAATATGAAAATTAAGGGGTGATTCTTTGGTAAGATGAATAAGAGATTTATAAGATCTGAGGGCTAGCCTATATGAAAGAATGCTTGGCTCAGATGGGGGTTTACCCCATAATCGCTCCAATTGGCGTTTCTTTGCATGATCTTCAATTATCTCAGCTGAAAAAGAGTATAAGATGGATTATTACCCTTTTTTACTGAAGCTTTAAGAGGAGCAAACACTTCGAAAGCTTCATCAACTGCGGATCTTATATTGGCTACAAAATTTCAGAGTGGCATTGGTTCTTCTAGTGATGGTAATAATGGGAGAACCATAGCACGAAAGGCGTCTTGCGTGATTTTTCGTACGTTCCTAGTCATGCATGATATGGGTAACTGTTATTCAGTACGAATAATATTATGGTGATTCGTTTCAAAATATACTAAGTAATGATCTGACCAGATACATTTATCTACTTCAATGTTTACGATAGAGACATTTTTAGATATAACCCAGTCCAAGGTGTTGCCACCTATATGAGTGGGAACCTTAACATGCTGAGTGAAAGATAATGAGGATAGGGACTCAGTGAGAGAATTAGAGGTTCCATAGCCCTGGTCATACAAGGCCAAGGCATGGGGCGACACACAAAGAGCCAACCAAAAATTCAACTAGAACTAACCTCCACAATCAGAAGATTATGCATACGTCAAAAAGAAACTGATACCCTACCAACGCGATTCCAACAAACGATCATGAAGGATGAAGACAAACTCAACTATCAATGGCTTACGATCTCCTTTTACAAGGAGTCCTTGTTGCAATCTACGAAACCACACCTCCATGCATACAACTCAGAATTAGCAGAGAAGAAAAAGAATCTGCGGAAAACAGTTCGCCCATTGAGAAAAGCCAACAGAAAAGACTCCACCGCAGAAATAAAAGCTGTCAAACAAGCTTACACAAATTGGAGGAAATCCCACCGCATGATTCTGCAACAAAATGGTGCAGAATCCATTATGAAAACATACAAAACTCATAACCTAAGAGAGCTATGGAACCAAAATCAACACAAAATGACTGCAAATGTCACACAAGAAAGATGGATCCAGCACTACTAACATATACAAGGCTCACCCTTCTGAGACTATCTCTGCTGCAACAGTCGAGAACGACAAGTGGCACATTCATTGTGATAATCAAGATCTGTTAACAAAAATACATAGCCTGATTACATCCCGTGCACCTGGCCCTGATGGGATCTCAAATGCAACTATCAAGAAGTACCCCCAAATCTGGCCAAATCTAATGGGAAAAATCCTCTCACTGATCAATCAACTAAACTGGATTCCGCCTTCCTGGCAGACTGCCACAATAGTACCGATATACAAACAGGGTCCTCGAGACAATCCAGCAAACATTCGTCCATTGCTTTACTTGACCCCTTAGGGAACATTTTTGCCTCAATACTGCTGCAAAAAGTTAAGAAATGAGCTAATGATAACAACAGATTTGCTGTGAGACAAACAGGCTTCACAGAAAATTTTGGTACGAACATCAACTTGCTTTTGCTAAATTTGATCAAGCATGAAGCCATAAAAAATAACACCATTGTATATACAGCATTCATCGACCTTCACATGGCCTTTGATGCAATCTCTAGACAGAAACTATGGACAAAACCAGAGACATGGATGGAACTGCCCCAAAGACATCATCGGGCCGATCAAACAACTCTACTCGAACACCTCTAACACCTCTACAAAGATTAGACTTTCTAAAGAAGGAATAACTACTCCCGCCATTCTAACGTCAAATGGGCCCACTGGCAGCCACACTGTACAATCTATTCACAGCAGACATTGAGAATCACCTACCAACCAATGCTTTGAATCCTCCGAAGATTAACTCCACACCAGTGAAAATTATGTTGTATGCAAATGACATCATCTTACTTGATAAAACAATATCTGGTTTGCAAAATAGCCTGCTACTATTGGGTGAATACATGAACCTAAACAAACTCTCCATTAACACAAAAAATAAAAGTTATGCCACTAACGAAATAGTGCTTCAAAAAGGAAAAATGAATGAATTTAAGCCTAGACGGAAAACAGCCGGATGAAGTTACCACATTCAAATACCTAGGAATCAATATCAATCAATCCAAATCCGAAAAACAATGGATAACTACACTTGAAGCAAAAATACAGTCTTTAGCGAGACAAGGCTGTATTCTACATCGCAAGTTTGTCAACTTTTCGTTTAAACCTATAATCTCCTATTACTGGCACAAAGTCATTCCTTCCATCACGTGTGGAACTGAAGCAATGCTCAATGCAAGAGCTATCAATTGGACCAAACTAGAAGCAACATTTTGGCAAAAGATTCTGCAGTTCCCATTGACATACCCCATGGCGAGAATAAGATACGAAATCGCCACACAACCAATTGACTCCATTGTCCTGTGGAAGCAATTTGACATACTTCGTAAGACAATATCAGATGAGAAAACTCCAGCCATTCAAATTTTGAGGTCCCAACCCGAACACTATGAACAATTCCGTCTTACAAGCGTGGAAAGATAAACTAAACCAAAAACTTGTAAACCAAGACATCCCACTCGAAATGTTAACTTTGCGGCCACAACATGCAAAAAGAAAACTAATGAGAAATGACTGGATAAAGACCATAAATCAGAAGGAAAAGTACTCCATGAACTTGAAATGCTCCACAGACATTCAAGCTATTAATGAATTATCCAAATACCTGACCATCTTCCCGGATAACAAGATTAGAACAACATACATGAAAATACGGATGAATATGATTCCAACACGCTCCAATTTAGCTAACTACAGACTGATCCCTCTGGAGGAAAATGTCTGTCGCTTCTGTCAAGACTTCAAGAAACCAGAAACGCTACACCATCTTCTAATGGAATGCACAGAGCTCGCGCCGCAGAGAACTCGATTTGGTAAGTTCTTTGAGACCTCATCCGAACACATGAACTCCGATGAAAGATGGGCAATGATGCTGAACGGTCAAACGAACAAACTCATCTTTACAATCACCTAATTCCTCCAAAACATCCCATATTTTGTATTTTTGTATTTATTTTATTTGTATAGCACAAACCAGGCCCGGAGGCTACCGGGCTCATATCTTCAAACAGTGGTTCCATAACAGTATGACATTACAAAAGAACATTAAATTAAACAGTGGAGTACGATCACATTACAAGTTAGGCAAGCAATACAAAGTAATCAGGTTTTCAGTGTGTCAATTGGTCGTCTGAAGTGACTAGCCAAAGTTTAGCTTTGTGTTTGAATCCAATCCTGTAATTGGATAAGCCAACCAAAACAAAATGAAGAAACTGTAGTATTCTAATGTATCTTCATGTTAAGTTACTATATGTAATTCACTTAGGCTCCTCGCCTGCGCGTGAGTTCGAATGGTTATAGAATGTTGGGAGAGTGGAAGAACGCTTGTGAGAGGACGGTTGGTGAGAGACGATGAGTGGATGAGAAGGACGCAGTACAGGGCGCTGGCTAATATTAATGTAAATAAAGAAAGTTATTTACCCTCCTCGACTCTCGCATACTTCACATGGCGACGAGGATGCCGGCGTCCTGAGGACCCACGAAGAGAAGGAGAGTGGAGAGCAGACGCTCCGAACCAGAGCGCAGTGTTGCGTAGGTTCGTGCTGAGAGTGGCCCAGTGAGGACAAGGGAGAGCGGAGGCTCTGAGTCAGCGCAGCGTAGCCCGTGTTGACTTGTGCTGGTGTCCGGGTCTGAGAGTGGCTGGCCCAGTGAGGACAAGGGAGAGCGGAGGCTCCGAGTCAGTGCAGCGTAGCCCGTGTTGACTTGTGCTGATGGCCGGGTCTGCGGCTGGACCACAGGGGAGAGCGGATGCTCCGAACGGACGCGTACATCGCGTTAGTTTGTGCGGAAGCCCGGAAATTAGGAAGTCCGTATTACTGGGGGTTAGAGAAAAGGACCCGTCAGGAAGCTTGAGGTCACGTGACAGCTTAATCAGGAACCGGACGAAATGAAGAGGAGACAGTGATCCCTTCATCTTCGTCACAGTACTTTTGGACATTGAACAGAGTACTGTTGGCAGCAGTGATTTTACACTCAGCAATTGGTGATATCCAACATTTTACATGTTGATGTAGCAGAATTAGAGTTTTCCACAAGCACATATTACACAATTGTTAAGAAGAGATCATAAAAGATCATAAATCCACGGAGCCATGCAAAGTATTAATATTCAACCACCAGCAAGTTTTCTTCCTGCGCCAGGCCAACCTGTAGTTTTATGGTCAGAATGGAAAGAATTCTGGTTGAACTATATTCAAGCAGTTGAGCATGAAGATCTCCCGTCCCGGAAGAAGAAGTTATTATTATTACATGCATTGGGATTGGAAGGGCAAAGAAAGTTCAGGGAACTACCAGAATTGACGGTAGATGAAGCAGGTGATGCTGATGAGCATGATAGGGCCATAAGACAATTAGATAAGTATTATGCTCCAGAAACTAATGTAGCCATAAACAGATACAAACTATACACGAGTACAAAAGGAACATGAAAACATTGAAGAATATGTTTCTGCATTAAGAGTATTATCAAGAACTTGCCAATTTGGCAATGGCATCACCCTTGATGAGTTGATCAGGGATCAAATCATTATCCACTCGAAGGACAATTTAGTACAAGACAGATTGTGGATGGTTGGCAATCCATCCCTACCGGAAACTATAGCGATTGCTAAACGTGTAGAACACAGTCAATTGTGCTCGAAGGAGATGAAGAGCAAGAAAGAGGAGGTTGTACAAAGTATGCAGAAGCATAGTAGTAAAGAGATACAGGAGAAAGAAACAGAAGAACAAGGCCAGGTTAACGTACTACGGCCTAAAGACAGAGGTGGAACTAATGTTAGAAACAAAGATAAAGTTGAAATCAATGCAGGAAGAACAAACAAATTGAAGAACTTTGAGCAAAGAGGGAGTTCATATAGAGGAAAGAATTGGGTGAAGAATGAACCAAGAGTTCAATACGAACAAAGATTTCAGAATACTTAATCGAGAGAAGGAGACAGATGCTATAATTGTGGCAGAGTGGGTCATTATGCCTATGCTAAACAGTGCGCAGCATTGGGGCAAAAATGTGGAAATTGTGGTATAAGAGGTAATTTCGCGGTCACGTGTAGAAGAAGGAAGAAAGTATCTGCCATTATGGAAGAAGAGGAAGAATTGTTGGAAGAGAGGGTGTTCCTGATACGTGAGCCACCAACTGGAGAATTTAAATGCCCGAGTTGTGAAGTATTTTTTGATAGTTGGAAACTTAAGGTGAAGGTTGACAGTTGTTCACCTTGGACAATTATTACCAAGAGAACATGGAAGAATTTAGTAGCACGTGGTCTCAAGAGTAAGATGGAAGCGTCAGACATACCTAATCCTGGTGGGTTTGAAGGATCTAACATCAAGATGTTTGGATGGTTTTCGTGTATTGTTCAGTTTAAAGACAGACGGTCTCAAGTGAAGGTCTACGTAGCAGAAAAAGGTGTGAATGTATTGGGTTGGAGAGACCAAGCTGGACTGAGGATCAGGCTGGATCCATGTGATGAAGAACACATTCTAGTGGTAAACAGGAGCCAAACACATGGGAGTGAGAATGCTAAAGAAAAGAACAAGAACAAATTTAATTTAGGTTTACTTAAAAATTTTGTGCAAAGGATTCGTCTCAAGAAGGGAGCAATGCCTGTTAAACACACTAAATCCAGGCCAATTCCTTTTGCCATTGCTGACAAGGTTGAGCAAGAACGTGCATTATTGGAGTCTGAAGGAGTAATAGAGAAAATTGAGTCATCTGAATGGGTGAGCCCCATTGTGGTTGCATTGAAGAAAAATGACAAACTTAGAATTTGCGTAGACCTGAGAGACCTCAACAAGAACATCATAACTGACATTTTTCCTCTACCTATCATATCTTAAATGTTGAATCGTATTGATAATGCTGATGTGTTTTCTACGTTGGATCTTTCGAGCGCTTACCATCAAATCTCTTTGACAGAGGATTGTCGAGACATTACAGCATTTATTACGCCACATGGGCTGTATAGGTATAAACGTATGCCGTTTGGGTTAGCGTCTGCAGCAGCAGTATTTCAGGGAGTTATGATGCATGTGCTGAAGGGTTTAAGCGGAACACTTGTATATCAGGATGATATCATTGTATTTGGTAAGGGACCTGAAGAACATGATGGGAGATTGAAAGAAGTGTTGAAGAGATTGGAAGAAGTCCGGTTAAAAGTTGAGAAAAGCAAATGTAAATTTGGAGTAGAAGAAGTGGAATATTTAGGGCATACCGTGAATGGTAAAGGTTATAAACCTAAAAAAGATGCTATGAAAGAAATCAGGGAATCGGCCAATCCTAACAACAAAGACGAACTAAGATCGTTTTTGGGGTTATGCGAATATTACAACAGGTTTGTAAAAATTTTTGCGAGTATAACAGAACCATTGAGAAAGTTGTTGAAAAAGGATGCAAAATTTACATGGAGTGATGAATGTAGTGAGGCGGTTGAATGCATAAAAGGAGGAATTTGTAACTCTTTGGAATTGTGAGGATTTGAGTTTGGTTGGTTGACGAAGATCACGGTGGATGCCAGTGGGAATGGTTTAGGAGCAGTTTTAACACAGATAAATGAAGATGCAAATGAGAAGGTAATCAGTCATGATTCTAGAGCTATTTCAGAAAGAGAAAGCAGATATTCTGTGATTGAAAAAGAATTGTAAGCCTGTTCATGGGCGGTGAATTACTTTAGGAAATATTTGTGGGGAAGCAAATTTGTAATTCAGACAGATCACAAGCCTCTAATTGAAGTACTTACAGTGAAAGGAATGTGTAAAGCTTCACCCAGGCTAGCCAGACTTAGTCTAAAACTACAGGATTACAATTTTTCGGTGAAATATGTGCCAGGGAAGAGGAATATTGTTGCTGATTATTTATCTAGATTGCCATTAAGGAGTGGTGAAACAAGTGTGGATCTGGATGCAGAAATGGTGGCGGTCATTTTTGAGGTTACATCAAAGGAAATGTGGATTGAAGAATTAAGTAAAGATGATGAATTGCAAAAGATAAGGAAATACACTGAATCAGGGTGGCCTGAGAAAAGGGAGATTAGCGAAGGTTGTAGGAGATTTTGGGAAGTTAAGAATGAATTGTCTATGGAAGATGGATTTTTGGTGAGGGGTGATAAATTGATTTCCCCACGTAAGTTTTGGAGTGAGCTTATTGAGAAAGCACACCAGGGTCATCCTGGTATTACTGGCACTAAGAACAATGTGCGTTTGAAATACTGGTGGCCAGGTATGGATATCATGATTGAGAGGTTTATTAGAAATTGTTGGCCATGTCAGAACAGTGACAAGAGCTGCAGAATTGTCAAGTCTAAGCCAATTTGTATTGACAAAGGTGATACACCATGGGAAATGGTAGGAATTGATATTATTGGACCATATGTGAAGTTAATTGGGAAGAAGAAGTTCCTATTGGTTCAAGTTGATTACTATTCAGGATGGGTGGAAGGCAAAGCGGTGAGTAAAGTTGATACTGATGAGGTAATAAAATTCATAATGCAGATCTGCAGAAGAGAAGGATTTCCCAAAATAATAATGAGTGATAATGGAGTTCAGTTCAGAAGTAGAGAAATGAGAGAATTTGCCAAGAGATCAGGTATTGAATTGAGATTTTCATCATTGTATCACCCACAAACCAATGGGTTAGTGGAGAGATATAACCGAGTAATTGTAGGGGCAGTGGAGCTAGCTTTAAGTAACAATATGCCAGTAGACAAGGTTCTTAAGGAGAGGGTATGGTGCACCGGGATGTCTGTTAAAAGAGGAATGGAGGTCTCTCCTTTTGAATTAATGAGGGGGAGAGCTCCCAATACCTTGCAAAATCCTGATTGGGTTAATCGTAGGAGAAGTGTAAATACTGGGTTACAAAATTCTGACGAAAATCTAGAAAAGAGTAGTATGTCTCCAGGAAAGCTTATGTCTCCAGAAAAGTTTAAGTTGAGAATATCACCAGGAGATTTTGTGCGAATCAAGTTTGGACGAAATGTTAAGAATGGTGACTCTAAATACAGCAGTCCTGTCAAGGTGCTACAAGTGTTCAGGAGAGCGGTTAGAGTTGCGGGAGGATCGGTATGGAATTTGGACAGGGTTAGTAAATGGATGTGGAGGGGTGAGAATGAAAGAAATAAACATGTTAGATTTGAGAGAAGAGATTTATTTGGAGATGATCATATTCAATATGGATTAGAGAATGTGAATATGAATGGTAATGTGTTGAGACAAATTGAAGATGATGACACTCAACAATTTGAGGTAGATCTTGATAATAGGAATGCACGTAGTTCTAGGGAAAAGAGGTTACAGTTTTGGTCCAGAGATTATGTCATGCAGAGTTAATTAATTTCCTTACATAGGGTGGTTTGATTAAGGAGTCCAAAATTGTGTTGCGTCTTTTAAATACTTCTAGTTGGTGCACTTTGCACTCTTTGTACAAATGTGTTATGATTGAAATGTTTCTGTTTATGTACTTTACACAGATGTGTCGTTTTGAAATGTTGTGACTTATTTTACTTAGCACTGATGTGTTGAAGTCTTGAAAAGTAAATCCTTTCCCTTGCTCAATATTATAAAGGGGGGATGATGTAGTATTCTAATGTATCTTCATGTTAAGTTACTATATGTAATTCACCTAGGCTCCTCACCTGCTCGTGAGTTCGAATGGTTATAGAATGTTGGGAGAGTGGGAGAACGCTCGTGAGAGGACGGTTGGTGAGAGACGATTAGTGGATGAGAAGGACGCAGTGCGGGGCGCCGGCTAATATTAATGTAAAGAAAGAAAGTTATTTACCCTCCTCGACTCTCGCATACTTCAGAAACCCTGAACTTAACAACAATGATTAAGAGGATCACTCTGTGTATTTGCTTCGAAAAGCAAGCACCCGAAAAACTAACTATTCTATAAATGAAAAGTTTACTGTTAAACAATATCATTTTAAATAAAAAAAATTAAACAAAGGAGCACTTGAGGGTGGAAGAACACAAAAGGAAACCATCATGGCAAAGGGTAGTGCAAAAGGTACTGCACTGCTGCCACCAGTCATGCAAATGTGAGGTGTGTCATCAATTTCGAGAAACCATTGGAAACAAAATGTTGTGTCTTACATCAAGGCACTACACAGGCACAATCCCTGGTTGAGGGCTTAGAAGCTGTAGGAATTTGCCATAAGGCACTTTATAAATCATCTAAAATCATAATAAGATGAGGTATTCAACATTCTGCTGCCAAAGAGAAACTCAAACAGATCACACATCGATTACAGGTATAATAAAGCCTTTAATCAGAGAAACCAAAAGATTCGAAATGAAAGAAAACATCACAAGCACAAGTTATCAGCGCCCAGGCGGAAGTTGAGTAGAGTCACACTCCCTCCCCAACCACAGAAGCAGAGAGGAGTACGACCCTCCTACCTTGGTTGGCACAGATTCCGGATATAGCAGAAACTTGTCAGTCGGAGGCAAGGAATGGGGGGGAAGAGGGCTAGGTTGTGGCTAGGGAAATAGTAGTAGGGAAACTGGGAAGAGGATTAGGAGAGTGAAATAGATAGGCATAGGGTGTGTAGAAAAAAGAGCACATACTCTAGAACATACATCCTTGAGGTATCATACCCCACACCTGATTTGATTCACATACATACTGCCTCATCACGAGTTTGGCGGTAACCCTTAAATGTGCAGTAACGCTATTACTGCCGCATTTAAGGGTCTGCCAAATCACGGGTTTGGCAGGATTTACCCCCAGCTCCCAGCTGGGGGTAAATCCGACCACAAATATGCCGGTTTTGGCACAGTTACCACGCAGTAATACTGCCGACGCTGGTAGCGCCGAAAATTCCCCATTGGGCCCAATGGGGAATTCCCGAATGTGCACAATGGGGTATGCAGAATTACTGTTCCGCCAAACCCGTGATCCGGCGCTAATGGTGCCAGGGGGGTTGGTGGTAATGCTAATAGCCCCAGCGGTATCCCAGAAGTAAGTACCACTACTACCAGTACTTAGTGGTAAGGTTTTTCTTCAACACACTCAATGGTCTTGACTGAAACAACATTTAAGATTAACTGTTTCTTCTGTAAGAACCCAATACACATTGGTACTGTTTGTTCCACTGATGTATTTGCCATGGGCAAAGCAGGTTGTAATCCTCTCTTCCTTGATACTACTTACAAGAAAGGTTATTTTCATGACACTACTTATTTCTTAGCACATCAAATAACTGTTGATAATGTTTCTGTGTCAGAGTTGCCCTTTCTTGGCTAAGGCAAAGCCTGTTGTGTTCAGATTAAATATTGTCTTGCTCGTGCACTGTGAATAATATTGACAATTTCTCTGTGATATTGTTTTCGTGTTATCTTGCCAATGCGGATTCTTGTACTTCCAATGCATTGCCCTTTCTTTACTTTGGCAATGGTTGTTTTTGCTTTTGTTTGTAATTGCCCACTTTTTACTTTGATAATTCAAGTCTTTAAACACTTTCACTATTACCCCCTCTTTGCCTAGGCAATGGAAATTGTAACAATTCCTTTTCCTTTGATTGTATTGTTCTGATAACTTTCTAACATTTGTTCAGTATTCAAAATAACATTCAGCGGGCAGTGCTCGTCTACGGAACGTTTCAGGGTTTCCTATCTCAGGCAAACTCACTGGCTTTTCCATACACTTCCACTCGTGCTGCTGCCGGGGTTCTCTGTGCTCTTGTGAACTTTGGACTGGTCTGGTCGCATTCCCACAGCCCGCACTGCTTGGGAAAGGAGCCTGCTTTTCTCCTCCTGCTCTCCGGTGCACGTCAGCCACCGGGATCAGGTACCTCAGAAAGAGAGCATCTCTGTCACGGGATGGCTTCTCATTCTACCGCTTCCCACTGCATGACTGCTGCAATTCTGCTCCTCAGCACCGAAGAACCTCTCAGGACCAGATTCTGCATTAACAAAATCAGTGGTTCTGGCATCTTCTGCTTCTGCAACTTTTACTGGACATTCCTTCACCCTACTGTTCTAATGATCTGCACCTGTAGAGGCTTTTTAGAGACAAAAGTCCTGCTCAGGTGAGGGTCATCAGAACCATTAGACTGCACTTTGCAGTTTTTTGGCCTCTGAGCTCCTCTTCTTCGTCCCAGTACCTAAGGTGTTGTGGGATTGAAGTCCCCAATGTTTACATCACAAATAAAGCCCTCATCAATACTCAATTCACTCTATGTATTCAATATACCTTCAGGTAAGGATTTTAAATTGGTCAAAGATTGGTTTTGATTTAAGGGAGGATTGCTTTCATCAGAAGTCAGGATGTTAATGCCCTGATTGCAATATTGATCGCAAAAGTTTTCATCACTACTAAGGTGGATAGATTTAAGAAGAGAGTGCTTACTTTGACAGCATGCCATTAAATAGGATGGCATCATGGAAAGTTTATCTTCCAAAGAAGATAAATACAGCATCTCTCCTAGTGGAACCCTCTCAGTCCCTTGGGGCCTTCTGCTCCCAGGTGATCCTCTGAGCTAATACCACCTTGAGGGTTAGGATCAGGTAGTAGCTGCCTTCCCATGACCACCTGAGAGGAGACTTTAGTTAGGGTCTTTTTGAGGACTGTGCAGGATTCATCACACAGCCCCAGTGAGTTTCTGCTTGCCCTATGACCTAGGTAGGGTTTTGCCTAGTAGACTCACCTCCCTTGTGCCAAAGGGAGTGACTTGATGAGAAGGGATGAATTTCCTGGATGCATCACACTCCCCTTGCGTTAGATGGGAGTGCCCCACTTCATGGCCTAACGGGTACCGGCTGAGAAAAACCACATTCTCTGGTTCCTATTTCTTCTGATGTTCTATTGTGAAACAGAAAGGTTGCAGGTCTAAGAACCATCTCATTATTCGGGCATTGGAGTCATTCCCTGCGCTCATCCAGGTTAGAAGGGAATGATCAATACCAAACAAAATGTCTGCCCGGCCATGTAGCTTTGTTGATTGGTGGCGACCCATTTGATGGCAAAAGCATCTAGTTCTACTGTGGCATAGGAATGCTCTCTAGCAACAGTTTCCTCCTAGGGTATAGGACAGGAAGTTGTCATGCATCATGTAGTTGTGAGAGTACTGCTCCCAGAGCTACTTTGGAGGCTTCCTTCTATCTGTAAGATGAACTCTCGGTTGAAATTAGGCATTTTTAGAACAGGCTCATCACAGGCTCATTCGGGCAGGTCCAAATGATCTTATTCGGTTGGGAGTTTTTTTAGCTTATCCGTGAGGTTGGCCATGAGAGTCGAGAAGTTAGGGATACATCTCTGCTTCAGAAAAGCTTGAAGTTCCCTTTTGGTCATATGGGGCGTTGTCAGTGCCACTGCTTTACATTTTTTCGGTTTGAGGTTGGATGAGACGGTTGAAAACAAAATAACCTAGATATTTAACAGCCTTTTGTACTAGATGGCATTTTTCTGGATTAGCTTGGAGTCCCACCCCCCATAAGGCTCATTTGTCTTCATAGAGGTGGAATAGGCGCTCTTCCGAGCTGTTACACTATTAATTACAATGACATCGAGACAAGCACCTGCAAAGGCTGAGTAGGCTCTGAGTACTTTATCCATTCATATTTGAAATGTGGCCGGGCTCCATGAAGACCAAATGGAAGGACAGTAAATTGAAACAACTACTGAGGAGTGGAAAAGGCAGTCTTTTTTGTCAGAGGGACCGAGGGGGACCTGCCAGTAACCCTTCGTAAGATCTATGATCAAAATATATTGGGCATTCCCCAATCTTTCAATTAGCTTGGAAATCATCGACATTGAGTAGTTGCCGAAGACTGAAATGGAATTCAGCTTTCTAAAATCAATACAAAACCTCCAAGACCAATCAGGTTTCGTGTCTCAGTTTCTCGCTACTCTAATGCCCCCTTAGGCTGTTGGATCATTCAGCCTGGTGTGGGCTGTTCGGCCTCACGCGCCTGGTGGGTTGCGTACTGTCCTCACCCCCTCAGGGTTTATTGCGTTCCTCAGCCTTGTGTAGGTATAACCCGGCCTCACTGCCCGTGTTGGTTCCGTATTTTCCCCACCCCCCTCATTTAGTGTTTTGGAACTTTACTGCATCACTTCCTCACCTCTGCGATAGCCGCGTACCTTTTCAGCTGTGTTCTTCGTTGGGGAGATGACTGCTCCAGAAGCTGCAGAACTGCGCTTCTGTGGTCGTCGCCATTCTCGCAGTGTTTCTTTTTTCAGGCGTTGTTGCTTGTGGATGCCGATGTACCACGTGTGTGGTGATTCGGTCTCTCCCTTCTGTGCCTTCAGGTCTCTGCCCTGCTGGACTCGGCAGCATACCACAGGCTCTGGTATTCCTTCGCCCACCACGTATGCGACTTGGTCCTGCCTCTAGGATGGATTAGCTTGGTGCAACAACACAGGCTTCCGCAGTGTGCTGACTTGTTCAGGCTGGCTCTCTCCTTGCAGGTATGCTTCTGTGCCCTTTTACATTCCACTTTGAAATGAGCAATGTAATATTTGGTGAACCAGAAGGACTCGGACTACATTGGGTCTTGTTAACGACGTTTTATTTAAAATAAAAAGGAAAAGCGCCTAACTTGCCCTATAGCTATGAGAGTTTCCCTGCCTAGCAAAACAAAAACTACGGGTGCTCGTCGAGTCCAAAGTAAAACATCTTCAGCCACAATCCTAAACAACAAACTGGCACTACCACTTTAGAAAACACCTAACTAAAAGGAAAAAGGCGAGGCTTACACACTAGCCTCGGTAGGGCTTTTTCCTTGCCCAAGCTCTGTTAGACTTGTTTTCAGTCTTCAAAGTTCCTTTTTCACTTTAGGATATTCTTCCCAGTCTTGGTATCAAGTTATGACTTTCCGTCTTTCCTTCTTATATAACAAACTGTCTCTTGATGCAAACATTTCTATCCCTCCAGGATTGCTTGGAAATGAACACTTTCACCTTTGAGGTGTTGGGACTCAATGTCCTGAAGTCCTCAGATAGGTTGTTTTTCTTTCATCCAAGTTATTTCACATAGGGCGGCTGTCCACCCTGGTTTGTCAGACTTTTATTTCTTGCTTGGCTTTCTCAGCTTTATTTGAAAGTAGTTTGAAGGGTATTCATGCACTCAGATCCTGTAACCTTCCGTATGCCTAAAAGTGGGAACAGAAATTAAAAATGCTATTTTGATTCTGCTCTTTCATTTGAGCTCATTTAGCTTTCATTTCTTCATTTATCAATGCAGACCTATTTTTCAATACACAAAACTAAATTCAATAGAATTTTCATTCCTAGTCTTAAAGGGGTAGTTCGGTCAAAAATGTTATTGGCCCAATCGATCGGGCATGTATTTTAGAGCATACATCGATTGTCCTTAAAAATATTTCAATGCAACTGACCAGAGTTTTTCTCACTTTAACACATGCGAAAATGATAGGTTGGGTACCGCCATCTTGTGCTAATCTTATCTGTTGATCCATCACCCTAAATTCAAGTACCTTCGCGGCACTAATTCAGATCACACGCCCCTAACGCTGACATCACTAGACGCTCATGGCCCATTTCACAACCCCGATACACTTCTCATGTCAACGGCCTCTGTGTGCTATCTATTGACGTGTCTCCATGGAAATGTTAAGATCCCTCCTACCTCGACAAGTGTAAACAAACCCTTTCTGATCACCCAAAATTGGAGTTTCTTTTTCCTTTGTGTTAGTGTATTTCATTTCGAGCTTCCCTGACTTGTTTGTGCTCTGTTCAGCTATTTGCCAAGTACGACACACCGAGAACCGGTACTTATACTGCCTAAAATGAATTAACTCAGAAGTTGCTTTTCATTTCTTATATTAAGGACAAATGTCTTTACCAAACCATATTTAAACATGTGTCCTTATGAACTTTTAAAGTTTGAGCTTATTTATCTTGTCTTTTCACAATGTGTTTTCGTAACATGGCTGTTTCTTTGCTTGTCTTTCTTTAACATTCAATGCTAATGTGAAACCTCTTTTCTTTACTGTATACACACAAAACGTTTTTATTTATCTCACTGTTGATTCTGTGCTTCTTCACTATTCAGGAACTATGGCAACAACTCAGCCCTACCTGTACGAGCCCAAATATTCAGAAGAGAAAATCCTTGAAAGAGAAAAAACTCAAGAAGATGTGGAATCAGATGAAAGTCATAAGGATCAATCACCGGAGCCTGAACCCAGTCACATGGAACACATTTCCACCTGGTGTACCTGCCATCATTGTGAGCTTATGCCCACTCTGGTGGAGAACTGCTGATGCAGAGAAAACTCTGGCTGCTTGGCCTACATTGCCGAAAAAGACACACCACTGCTATGCGTTACCGAGCTGCATGACTTCATGGCAGCCTGCCTACAAGATCCGTGTTGCAAATGATGATGGTCCTTATGCACGAACTTCGAGCTACAGTTTGCCCTCATAATCCAAGTAATCAGTAGGTTCACTCTATATATGTTGTGTGTTCGACGACCGAGACGGCTAACATAATGTTGTTCCCCTACATCAATATGACTTCGATGGATCACTGACGAAAGAATTTTTCTGTAAATTAAATAAATTACTAATTCTAATCTGAAACCAAAGTGTTCATCTTTAGATTTATCGTCCGAATAATAACATTTCTTTCACTTGGAAGTATCTCCCAAACTGTTTTTGCTGGAGTGTGCGTTCACTTTTATTATTGATCCCTACTTAAAATCACAAGTAGCGTCAGTACTTTGCACAAAAAGTTACTTTTTAAAGCATAACAATGCCTTACATTTTACAAGGTAGTACAACCAAAAATAATGCAATTATTGGGTTCATTCAAGTAAACTATTTCCGTCTCTCTTACACATGTAGTACAAAGTTGTGGCATATCGTGCCTTTACATGGTGGATTCATGGAAGACTGGGATTTCGCGTTTGATGAGTAATACCGGCCTGTCTGGTTCGAGCCATTTGTGATGAATTCCTCAGTGACCACGAACAATACTGTGGATTTATACAGACAGTACCTCGTCCGCAGCAGTATAATTTGTAGTGTCATTGCCATCCACTATACCAAACTAAATAAAAAAATAAAAAAATGAGTTAATCTGAACAGTTGTTAGACATTTTTCAAATGTCCACAACACATCCAAACATCTAAGAGTATCGTAAGAGATTGGTGTGCTTTAACAATTTTACTGGCCTATCGCACTCCCCTCATCCACATTCATCCTACCCTGCGCTATCAATTGCTATTCGCACCTGTGGGTGTGCAGTCGCAGGGAGCTTGGAGGATGGGAACACTCAAGGTGCCGAATACCTGGAACACCACAAAGGGTTCTTTCACAGGGACACCCTCATCCACATAGCCACCCCAGACCCAGTGTCTCCAGACTCCCGTTTGAAGAACACGTCCCTGCAATCAACATATGTCTGTGTCCTCTGACTGTGTTCCGGGTCTATTGCGCTCACGTCATCCACATCCGTTCCCCTCCACTATCAATAACAGTTCGGATCTGGGGGCGTGCGATCGCCCGGGGGCAGCACTGGCGGGAATGAGGAGGTCAAACATTGTCATAGAGCCCTGGTGGGTGTGAAGAAACACGTCAGACATTAACATACACACCCACTTCTGTAATCCTTTATAAACACTGTGGGAGTTAACAGGAAATCATCTGTGAGATCGACAACGGATATCACCCACCTCTCCAATTATTACCTTGCTTGCTGAGTAGGCTCATCTGTTCTTCTAAGTAATGGTTAGTCAACTTTTACTATTGTTTTCTGTAGTGTCGATGTTCTTTTCTAGGCCACTTTATATTGCTTGATACTCAATGTGCACCTTATTCTCATTTTATATTATTCAAAAAGTCATCACCATTATCAAGTGTCCTATGCATTTTTATCTCTGTAATTAACACATAACATTACAGAGCATTGTTTCCACATGCCATCTTTTGTAGTGCATGTTTTCAATGCATGTTTCCTTTAGGTGCCATTTTTTATAAAGTAATTTTCTTTTATTATCAACGGAATATGATATTTGATTTACTCACTGTGATACGTTTTTAATAGTAACATTTATTTATGTTTCTTTAACAAATCATCAGGACAATCGAACAATGCCTTCTTGTATTGCTTTGGGTTGCACTAAAAACAGCAATGCTAACAAGTCAGAGTACAGTGCGGCATGTATTTCCAAAGGATTTAAATTTAATAAAAAGATTTCTTTTGAACTGCTCATTTCCAGTGTCCGAAATTGAAAGCAGAGCCAAGGATGTCTTGGATGACGTGACGGACAATCATTTCTGTGTCTGCAGCTTTCACTTCACAGAAGATATGTACGAACAATCACTATACACTAAAAAGTGTCGACCCAGACTCCTTAAAAAAAAACTTCACAATGAAGTTCCAACTGAATGTCAGCACACGCTGACCCAGGTGACTAGTGGATGCTGAATTTGTAAATTTATTTTACCATTTTCTGAATTTGCCTGTGCAATATGTCTTATAAATGGTCACTCATTATATTGAAATAGTCTGTGAACAGGTAACATAATGAATGGTTTTCAGTATTTGGGGAATATTTCCATTGTTATTTTATTCCTTCGTGACACCATGTACTGTGGTTTGTACATTTTGAACTTTAGATTACTTTGTGTATCCCTATTTTAGAGATACTCAAATAGTTCAGTGCAATGGGAGCCTTTCCAAACACACACATCGCGTCCTTTAAAAGTAGGTATTTTTATTTTTATTATCATGTCTGTCTTTACGTAGACTGTACTGATGGAATTACAAACCGTTACCATGGAGGAAACCACAGACACATTGCACATCCTAATGGTGAGGCCAACCAACTTGCACATAAACTTTTTTAAATCATTTTTTATGTGGTCTAAATTATAATACTAATGTCCATTTTCTATTGAACAATTGTAAGAATATATACATCAACCAAAAGACTGTGATGCTACATCGATCACTATTCCATATTCAACAGCAACCTCACTCACATTTCAAGTAATTTTTTTAGAATACTCTTTCAGATACAACTATACAAAATATGTATTTGTTCAAGTACAACTTAAAACTTATTGATTCTTGTTATGTATAATATTAGCTTTTGATACAAATTGGCTTGTAGGCTTCTTGTCAATATCGACCATCTTTTACTTGTAATTTATTTTGTAATGTTACATCTTTGTTATTTCAATTACTGTTATATAGGCGGAGCCTGGAACTTCAACAATGCACTATTCTTCTACTGTAACTGGTCTGGAGGATGAGGTCTCACAAGCGACAATGTATTGATTTATACTAATAGTTATTGATTAACAATATCTTTTTGACATTTAAGATAACTTATTTTTCGAATTATATGTAATACTGTCAGCAAATTGCAAAGCCTTCGATCTACAACCTTGATGTATTTATCGAAGAAACACATGCAACAATGAAAGTAAATCTTCAGAAAAATGTATTTTTTCACGGAATAACATAGATCCTTTCACTATATGAATGGAGTATGTTTTTGTTTATAAACTTTAGCTGCTTAGCGAAAAATGGAATCGTTGAAACAAAATAACATTACAACGCATTAAAGGGGCCTCAGTTTAATCAATATGTTTTGAAGGATGATCTCACAACAACTCCCTGCGATATCACTGAAGGTTATCAGGTACAGTTTTCAAATATGTATTTTTTAAATGTTACATGTACACAGTGTTCGACTTTATGTCAATACTAATTTAAAAATTATAGTCAGATGATTAACCATATCTTTTTACATAGCTCAACTTATATTGTAAGGTCAACAATTATTAAATCATCTTTCTCAAGATGTACTTTGTAAGATCAAAGATTGTAACATTAAATTGTTTAACAATGTAATCAATGTTCTTTGAATTTGTTATGTATAAGCAGCCCTCCAGATAAGGTGCGTAACTGGCCTTTTTACACACTTACTTCTTGTGAATACAGCAACTTTCTTTTTGCTATTCGTATCCATTACGAGACTATTCTTGGCAGCACCCCCATAAATCATGGGGGCCACTGCTGACATCCAACTGGGTTGAGTCATGATCTGTTTAACACTTTCCTGTGTTGGTTATTTCATCTAGCAAATACTTTTATATTCAGTAAAGTGTAACACTTAGAAATGGATTAGTGTGTGGATTTCACTTTGTTCAAATGCTTTGATTTTCTGTGTTACAATGTTATTTAAGAATGTTGCATCATTAATCGGCATTGCAAATTGCTTTCACACTTTAGGAAGTTTCATTAGAATTGGTATTCTTATAAAGCCTGATTTTGAAGCTCTGTGTAGTACAATGTAAAAGTGTGTTCTAGCAAAAGCTGCATTTTTGTGGTTTATCACCACTGTTTTCATTGGTTTTAATAGAGGCCGCTCTGCTGAAATATGATTTTTTTCAAGTTTACTAGTGATTTGAATAGGTATTTCACACTATGTTTTATCTTTATCCCACAAGCACATCAATGGCATTTAATGGCTTAATGTTTTTGATTTGTTTTTGTTTTATGAGAGCCTCTGAGCAAGCAGCTGTTTGGCGTTTCTCATTACGAAAGGCTTTTGATGTTAAATTAGTAGATATGTTTGGTATTGTTTTAAAATATTGCAAGTGTTTGCATCGTGCGTCTGTGTGTGAGTGCATGCATGAAAGGGCACATTCACTTGTTAGTCACAGTAGAGCAAGCAAGGAACGGATGGATGTGTCGTCTGAATGCTACTTTTACTACCTCCCCATCCAATGCACTAAGCAGGTAGAATTCAAACAGATAGGGAGGTTGAAAATCTACCAGCAATTCTTTGATGGACTTGTTTATAATTATAATGGGACATTAGCAGTCCTACCCCCATCAGCACTAGCAATTATTTGTTTTAATGAGACCAAGTCAACACTTACCAACATTGCAGTATATATTTTTAGCTGGGTTCACTGTACTAGTACTTCTCAACAGCTCTGCTATTTTCATTTTTTTGGTGTGTTTATTATTGATTAAATAAACCTTATAACACTACATAAAACATAGATTTCTACAATACATTTTTTACATATATTCACATTTCATGATTCAACATTATAAAATCAATTAAAAGAACACATTTCATTTGATACCTCTAATAGCATAATAAACATATTACTCACAATTTCTAAAACTAATCATTGTAACGCTTACCTTGGACTCTGCGGAAAAAATACTCCTGAAAATACTATGACTCTTCTTTGTGCGCGCTGCTCCCTCTCTATCTTCACTACCCTATCTTCACTGACAACCTGAAATTCAAAGGACATGTGAGGGGAGGGAGTTTATTTATAATGAATTCAAGCTAAAAGCATGAGTTTTGAACTTCCTCTACTAACTCTCCCACAATTCCAAAATTACACTCCTCACCTTAGCTTAGGTTTTAATGGGCTATCCATCCTGCTTCCGCGCAGGGGCGCATGTCCTGGAGAAGGAGACTATTGGCTGGGAACAAGGGGGGAAAATACCTATTGTGAATAGGGTGAAGGTAATAGGCCCCTTTGAATTACAAGAGGAACAACTTCCCTAGAACTGGGCTACTGTATAGGAAATAGAATGCAAAGAAACCCCCAGGATCTCAAGGGTATAACAGTGTGCTTACTCCAATGCCAGTAAAAGTGTGACCACTGAAAGTAACCTCTTGCTAAATACCTAAAATAATTCCATTGAATTAGGAAAGCGTTTCTGACATATGTGGAAGTTTCACCTCAAAACGCTATTCTCACGTATAAGCACCAACCAAGCGAGCTTACAATCTATAAGCAGAAACACGGAAACATATTTGGAACAAAGGGAATACCCCTTCCTAATATTAACAGGATTCACCACATGGAATGGAATTGTGAGACAAACGTGTCACTAAATAGAGTTCGCCGGCTTTCTTTAAACCTGAATTCTCTCACACGCATTAATGTCAAACACGCTGGAGAAAGCGCGCGCTGCTAATACCAAAATAAATAACTTGTGAGGTGACGTGATACTAAACACTTGCACAATCAATTGCTACCATGTATTTACATTGACAGACAACAGATTCATTATGCAGCAATACTTGCGGTGAGATGGTGACAGAAGAGAAGGCTTCTTCCGACACCTTCTGACAGAACGAACACTAAATTCCTCACTGGCAACGAGTGACTGAAGCGCCAGAAAAACAGATGCTACGAACATAAACGGGCCACGGGGCTAAGAAAGGGAACAAGGAATAAACTAGAAACACTAATGGAAGTCTGTGAATCAAAGGGGTCTGTGGAATTCTTCAGTCAGAGGCTGAACGCGGTAAGCGTCCACTGCATGAGGCAGAGACGACGTGAAGCGCTGCACAGCAGGGAGGAGGGGCTTATGTACTAGGAGGGCTGCCACAACTAGACCATGCTGCTGAATTCAGGGAAGGCAGCCTGGTGGCCATATTAGGTGATGAGGAAATGCCTGAATGACAGTGACCCACCAGGTTCTTTCTACCCCGAGACCAGGAATGATAAGCCACTAACCAAGACCTCTTGGGTGCACATCTAAGGGGAACCCCAGTGGTCATGACAGTATTCCCCCCCAAAACCCCTCCTAAACTGGAACTCCCCTTCCCAGGTTTGCACGGGTTATTACGATGAAAGGCTCTTAGCAATCTGGGGGCATGAAGGTTTTCTAGGGGTTCCCATGTTCTATCCTGAGGATCGTACCCCCTCCAATCCACCAAATAGAACAGTTTATTGCGCACTCTCTTCGAGTCCAGAATTGCTTTGACTTCATACTCGAGTTGATCTTTTTCTACCTCCACCGGAGCTGGAGCATCTTGGATTCTGGTGTTAGGATGAACTGGTTTCAAAAGTGAAACATGAAATACTGAGTGGATCTTCATGGTTCTTGCAAGTGCTAGTTTCATGGCTACTGGATTGATTATTCTTTCAATGGCAAATGGCCCCAGATATCGTGGAAGGAATTTTCGAGACCCTTTCAAGGCCAGATTCCTAGTGGCTAACCACACCAAATCCCCCTCCTTGTAAATAGGAGCATCACATCTTTTTCTGTCTGCAAATTTCTTCTGAGACTCCTTGGCCAAGGACAATTGTTCTCGTGCCTAATCCACAGCTTTAGTAATGTTTTTGTGCAGGGATTTTACTGCTGGCATCTCCAAGGGTTCTGGTGGGTCAAAAGCTGATGTGCGTGGGTGTCGGCCGTGCAAGGTGTAAAACAGACTAAGTCCAATGGAGGCATGGACAGAGTTATTATAGGCGTATTCTGAAATCCACAAAACATTCAACCAGATGTCTTCAAGTTGATGTAACATACATCTGAGATACTGTTCTGGAGTTTGATTGGTTCGCTCCGTTTATCCATCAGTCTGGGGAAGATGGCTGGTGGACAATCGCACATCTATTTTTACCAACTCGCAACATTTCCCCCAGAATTTAGAGACAAATTGGCTTCCCCGATCTGAAACTACTATTGAAGGAAAGCCATGCAGTTTCACAATGTTTTCCAGAAAGGTTTTTGCCAAGACTGCTGCTGAAGGTAAGCCTTTCAGGGCTACAAAAGGTGCCATCTTCGAAAATCGGTCCACCACCACCAGAATGGTGTCAAAGCCTTCACAATTTAGTAAATCTGTGATGAAATCCATAGAAATGGTATGCCAAGGAGCAGGGGGCACACTCAATGGTAAGAGGAGGCTGGCAGGTTTTCTTTTTTGAGTTTTATTTTGAGCGCAATTACCACAAGTTTTCAGGAATTGAATGACATCTTTACGCCAAGTAGGCCACCAGTATGATCTCTTCACCTTTTCCAAGGTTTTGGTGATTCCCGGATGACCTTCCAACAAGGCTCCATGATAGTTAGCAACCACTTGATCTTGCAAGTTTAGGCGTGGGCAGGTACAAACGTCCCTAATAAAAGGGTAAACCATCTTGCACTGAAAAGGCTTCTCCTTTCGATTCCCCTTTTATCAGCTCCTCCGTAGAGATGCTGGTTTGAATCTTATTTCTCAACTCTTCAAAGGTCGAGTCTGTAGTATCTACAACCCCGAGTACTTTTGTTCCAGGAATGATTGCCACAGGATTCACAGGCACATAAGCGTCTTCCCCTTTTCCTATACGGGATAGGGCATCAGCCTTTCCATTTCGTACCCCTGGTCTGAACGTAATGATAAAGTCATATTCTGCAAAAAAGAGGGCCCATCGCAATTGTCTAGAGGATTGTGCCTTCGCAGAGCGCAGATATTGCAAGTTTCGGTGGTCTGTGAAGATGTCACCGTGTGTCGTGCTCCAAGCAGGTGATGTCTCCATTCTTTAAGCGCACACTTTATGGCCAATAACTCTTTATCAGTGATAGTATAGTTCTTTTCCGCAGAGGAGAATTTTTTAGACCAAAAGGCCACCGGATGCAGTTCGTGGGTGTCAGGATTGCGCTGAGACAGAACAGCTCCCATGGCAACATTCGAGGCACCTGTCTCCACCACAAAAGGAAAATCAGGTCTAGGATGTTGGAGAACAGGTGCAGCTGTAAATCGTTCCTTATTTTTTGAAAGCCTCATCTGCCTCCTTAGTCCAATCAAATGTTCTGTTTTGTCTGAGCAATGAAGTGATGGGATGAACCAAACGAGAAAAATCAGAGACGAATCGTCGGTAGAAATTCGCAAATCCAAGGAAATTTTGAATTCCCTTGACAGAAGTGGGCGCAGGCCAGGTAAGAATGGCATCAACCTTTCGGTTATCCATCTTGATCCCATGTGCCGACAGAATGAATCCCAAAAACTCCACCTCAGGAACATGAAATTGACATTTCTCTAACTTGACATACAAAGAGTTGTCCTTGAGTGTTTGAAGTACAGAAGTCACGTGCCTTACATGATCCGAAGGGTTTGCAGAAAAGATTAGAATATCATCCACGTAGACAACCACACAGATGTCCAGCAATTCTCTGAAGATGTCATTCATGAAGGACTGAAAGGCCGCTGGAGCATTGCAAAGCCCAAGGGGCATCACTTGGTATTCGAAGAGACCAAACCGTGTTCGAAAAGCAGTTTTCCACTCGTCTCCTTTCTTAATTCGAATAAGATGATAGGCACCTCGGAGGTCAAGCTTGGTGAAAATCTGTGCCTGTTTCACTTGATCCAGCAAGGTCGAGATGAGGGGAAGAGGATAACGATTCTTCACGGTGATTTGATTCAATGCTCGGTAATCAATACAGGTCCTCAATTCACCTTCTTTATTGGGAACAAAAAAGAGTGGAGAGGCCGCCGGTGATTTGGATGGTCGGGTAAAACCATTAGCCAGATACTGATCCAGATAGGACTTCAAATGAACATTTTCTTTTTCAGTGAGCACATAGATTCTACTGCATGGAAGCTGAGCACCGGGAGTGATATCAATTTGACAATCGTAAGGGCGGTGTGGGGGTAAAACTTTGGCCTGTTTTTCCTCTTGAAAGATATCCTGGAATTTTTGATACTCTCCTGGTAGTGAACCTACAAGACCTAATGTAACTGTAGTAGTGGACTCGGGCTGGGCCGGCATCACTAAATCTTCGGTTGACAAACATTCACTCTGACAACCTGAGGCAAATGTCAATGTTCGGGAACACCAATCAATTAAGGGGTCATGCTTCTCCAACCAGGGTATTCCCAAGATGATCTGAAATTGTGGGGCTCGAATAAGGTCAAAAGAGATCCTCTCCCTGTGTCCTTCCTGGCAAAGCATGAGTGTGTTAGTGCTCTGCGTAATGGGACCTGACACCAATGGTGTGCCATCCACCCCGGAAACGTTGTCAGCTTCTAACTTCTCCCGTAAAGAGAGTTCCAATCTGCTTGCAAGATGTATATCCATATAATTGCCAATGGTCCCACAGTCAATGTATGCAGTCAAAGCATGCCTTTTAGTGGGAGTCTCAGGACTAAATAGGACAATTGGAAACACGAAGTGTGAGGTCACTGAAACCTTTTTCATGCTCGACAAGCTGACCTCTAAACTTGTCGGGCACTGGAGTTTTCTGCCATCTGATCTTTCTTGTCCTGATTAACTCCTCCCAAATGTTTCCTAGCCTGTTTTACTGGACAGTCCTTCAAAAAGTGACGAGCATTGCCACAGTATAAGCACAACTGCTGTTGACGCCTTTTCTTTCTTTCGGCTTGGGAGATTGGACCTCGGATTCCACCCAACTGCATGGGTTCAGGATGAGTTTCTGTTCAGATCTCAACAGTGGTTCTCTTGAACGAACCGCAAGGGCTCGATTGTCTTGACGAGCTTGATCTGTTTTCCAGTCCTGTAAACATTGATCCAACTGTATCGTGAGATCAATAAATTCCGTGATATTCTCAGGTGGATTCACTACTTGAGCCAAAACATCTTTCAGCTCACTGCGCAATCCCCGGTAAAATAACGTTGTCCTTTTTTCTGTGGGCCAATTAGTTTCTGCCACCAGCCTATTAAAAGTAGCCACATATGCAAGCAATTCCTGATTAGCCTACTTGAGTGAAAGCAGCTCATTGTCCAAAGCCTGCCCTTGAGTGTGACAAGCAAATAGTTTTTTTCTAATTCTCACTGAAATTCTGCAAAGTTCTGCAACACAGAATCATCCCTAGTAACTAAGGGAATGGACCAATCAGCGGCATATTCACCCAGATAAGACAACACAAATGCAACCTTTGATTGGTCATTGGGAAACACTCCTGGTCGGCACAAAAAATGCAAACTGCATTGATTCAAGAATACAGCAAATCTTTTAGGGTCCCCTGTAAAACGCTCCGGAGGCGCTAAAGGAATATTCCCCGGAATTACCACTTGTACTGGACAACTTGTACTAGGGCAATGTGGAGGAGGAAGCCTGGAGATTCCCTTGGGGCAAGGGCACCTGTCCCGCTTGATGCTGTAATAGTAGACGAGCCAGTTCATCGGTCCTCTCTCTATTCACCCCTAATACCCTTCTAAGAGCACTGGTTTCAGTCCGAGCTGCATGGACTTCGGCCCTTAGTTCTCCCAGAAGTTGGGTTAACTGATCTACCTCAGGAGTTCCCATGATGTCCAGGCAGAGCACTTTTCTGCACGGCTTCGCGTTCTGTAACTTTTACCTTGGACTCTGCGGGAACACCACTCCTGAAGATACTATGACTCTTCTTTGTGCGCGCTGCTCCCTCTCTATCTTCACTACCCTATCTTCACTGAAAACCTGAAATTCAAAGAACATATGAGGGGAGGGAGTTTATTTACAATGAATTCAAGCTAAAAGCATGAGTTTTGAACTTCCTCTACTAACCCTCCCACAATTCCAAAATAACATTCCTCACCTAAGCTTAGGTTTTAATGGGCTATCCATCCTGCTTCCGCGCAGGGGCGCATGTCCTGGAGAAGGAGACTATTGGCTGGGAACAAGGGGGGAAACTACCTATTGTGAATAGGGTGAAGGTAATAGGCCCCTTTGGATTACAAGAGGAACAACTACCCTAGAACTGGGCTACTGTGTAGGAAATAGAATGCAAAGAAACCCCCAGGAGCTCAAGGGTATAACAGTGTGCTTACCCCAATGCCAGTAAAAGTGTCACCACTGAAAGTAACCTCTTGCTAAATACCTAAAATAGTTCCATTGAATGAGGAAAGCATTTCTGACATATGTGGAAGTTTCCCCTCAAAACGCTATTCTCAAGTATAAGCACCAACCAAGCGAGCTTACAATCCATAAGCAGAAACACGGAAACATATTTGGAACAAAGGGAATACCCCTTCCTAATATTAACAGGATTCACCACATGGAATGGAATTGTGAGACAAACGTGTCACTAAATAGAGTTCGCCGGCTTTCTTTAAACCTGAATTCTCTCACACGCATTAATGTCAAACACGCTGGAGAAAGCGCGCGCTGCTAATACCAAAATAAATAACTTGTGAGGTGACGTGATACTAAACACTTGCACAATCAATTGCTACTATGCATTTACATTGACAGACAACAAATTCATTATGTAGCAATACTTGCGGTGAGATGGTGACAGAAGAGAAGGTTTCTTCTGACACCTTCTGACAGAACGAACACTAAATTCCTCACTGGCAACGAGTGACTGAAGCGCCAGAAAAACAGATGCTACGAACATAAACAGGCCACGGGGCTAAGAAAGGGAACAAGGAATAAACTAGAAACACTAATGGAAGTCTGTGAATCAAAGGGGTCTGTGGAATTCTTAGGCAGAGGCTGAACGCGGTAAGCGTCCACTGCATGAGGCAGAGATGAAGCGAAGCGTCGCACAGCAGGGAGAAGGGCCTTATGTACTCGCAGGGCTGCCACAACTAGACCATGCTGCTGAATTCAGGGAAGGCAGCCTGGCGGCCATATTAGGTGATGAGGAAATGCCTGAATGTCAGTGACCCACCAGGTTCTTTCTACCCCGAGACCAGGAATGATAAGCCACTAACCAAGACCTCTTGGGGCACATCTAAAGGGAAACCCAGTGGTCAACACAATCATCTAATCAAGCATTTTCTAATGGGGAATATATTTTTGCCACATATGAAACATTGTAAAATTTTACATTGTGGAATTGCCAGCATATATTGTCACCCAGGATATAGCAGAAGTGTAATTAATGATTTCATATCTCATGTTATAGTAACCCTTTCTATGTGTCTCCACTAATCTGTCAGACTGGTAAAAGGTGTCTGGGGGTTTCGACTTTCTCTTTACATAATCTACAGAGTCTAAGCTTGTATGGGATGTTGTACCATGCTCCTGTTCTTCATAGAGTGGGTAGAGGTCCAGTGTTAATTGCAGAACAAATCTTCTAACATTCATATCAAAGTGGTTTGTTAAATAACTACACAGAATATTAACTGGGAAATTTTGCTTTACATAATTGTCATATTTCCTCATGGTGCCCAGTTTTGACAGATTATTATCTCGGTGCCAAATACCAGCTCAATTTTAAATTTTAGTTTCCATCACCAATAACGGTGTTTCCTTATCCCACTTAAAACCAATCTCGTCTGTTATTATCATTATTTCATTCTTGCAACGTTTCATTTGTACCATTGTTTATAAAATAACTGTTCTTTTTTGCATTTTAACTTGGATGCTAAACCATTGGGACACATGGTTGCTCAGTTCATTGCGAACCAGGCTAAGCTGAACCAGTAACTCTAACATTGAATAAGGAAAAAGGATATAATCGCTCCATGAGCATGAATTTCTAGCAGACCATGTGTACGGGAATACTTTCACTATCTCATGATCTATAAACAATTGGCATGGCCCATTAGTTTAGACAAAGGTTTCACATTTCTCACAGGATGAGGGATTGTCAGTCATCTCAACAATGATAGTTGCTCCCCATTGATTAGTACCAATTGGGAGGAGGTCTCTGACATCATGAAGTGTAGGTATAAATCTCTTAAAATTCAAGCCAGCCATTATAGTACATAGTGCATTTGGGTTGTCAATCGTCCAATCCTCAATTATACTATCGAGTTCACCAATAATTAAACATGTGTGTATGTCATTAGGAGGGTTGTGATGTAATTGGTTATTTATAACATGCTTAATACCCAGAGGATTCACGTACCCGGTGATCAAACCTGTGTTGCTTTGCGTTGTCTTGCTTCCAAGACGAGCATGTTGCCTCCCGAGACTTATAACCATTTATGATCAATATTCTATAAATATTACCATTCGCTTTAAGCTCCAGAATGGCTGCCAGTATACAGGGGTTGTCAATCTTCTTTTTATATTAATTTAATATTAGATGGTTTTTAGCGCCCAATATAAAGCCCCCAGAGGTTTTTCCCAATCCTGAATATTTGGCTTTCTTCTGGAATATTTTATAACCATGCAATACCAAATCATGGCATAAGCAAGTTTCCTGTAAGGCAAATACAGCAGTATTCAACAGGATCTCTATACCCTTTTTCCTGGGCACAAATGAATGATGTCCTCTAAAATTCCACGGGTCAATAGATACTTCCTCTTTAACCATGCTCATAGGTCAATATATAGTCTAACATCCTTCATTCATGTATATTGTGCTCTTATATCCAAATGTGCTCACCCTAGCTTCTTTAAGTTCCACAACTAAGCAGTGAATCAATTTATCAATGTTAATTGTGTTTATTCCAGTGTCACTCCCTACTTGTACTCTTTCTTTGTTAGTCTTCGTTTGTACTGCAGAGTTATCCATACAAACAAATTCATATCCCAACTCCCTATAAGCATTAGCATAAAGCATGATGCATTCACAGACAATAGGAGATACCTCATAGTAATAGTCTTTAGTTCAGAGATCTGATGTATAAATTCCAACACATTAGATCTATTCAGAAAAGGATTACATGACGTGGCATAAGTATCCACAATTTTGATTTTGTTAGTAATTGTCACAAGGGTCTGCAATGTCTTCCTCCTCTACTGAAGATTCCGTATCTCCCACCTCCCCTTCCACCTCACCTCTATGTTTCCAGCGCAGCGCAGGATTCTGATTTCCTTTAGGTCTAGTTCTCTCCTTTTTTTGTGAAGGTAGGGGCGACCGTGGAAGGACGCCACAGTGTCACCTTACAAGTAAACCGTGGCTATCTTCCGTGGCCGCCTGAGAATGAGGAAATAGCCAGAGGCACAAAAAACACCAATGCAGCTGAATTCCGGATGAGGAAGCAGAACTTAGTTGTACTGGAAGAAGATCCGTGAGCTGTAGCGATGTGTAGGTCAGTCTGCAGATCGGGGAAGCAGAGATGAAAGGAGGCCACTCTGAAAGGTCGATCCCCAAAAGGTATCGCAGCAGGACTAGCGTGTTATGGTGCAGGGAATACAAGGAAGCAGTCCAGGGTCGGGCAAGGATGACAATTGGAAGGCAATCCGAAAGGCAAGGTAATACAGGGCAAAGCAAAAACAATCCTAATACTGGCCGAGTCGGTACACAGGAGGTCACACCGGAAGGAGCTAAGGTAGGAACAAGGAAGAAACAAACGGGAAGGAAAGAAAAAGAACAAAGCGTAACAGGAAAACCAACAGAAGGCGGGCGGGAATCGGAGGGTAGGTACAGAGGAAAGGTTCAGCAAGGGGAAAGGGAAAAGCTGAGAAAAACACAACGGAAGAAAAGCTAGGAGGGAAGAAAGCACGGGAAGGGGAAATCTTTAGCCAAAGGCTACGAGCAAAGCGGAGAGAACGCCGGCAACAACAGACGCTCTGGAAAACAGGACGTTCCAACGCGCCCGACGCCGGAAGTGACGAAAGATAACACCCGGCATCGGAAGCGCTGCACGAAAGACTAGACCTGCACTCTGCGCTTAGCAGAATGAGACGGAAACGGCCATGGAGAATGCCGTTTCCATCTGTTCCATAGGCGCAAGGTACCCCAGGACGTGACAGTATGCCCCTTCCCCGGACCCACCCCACCTGGTTTCCCCGGGTATCTCTGATGGATCTTACCACCAATATGGGGACATGTATGTGGGATCTGGGTTCCCAGGTATTTTCCGACCAGGGGTACCCCTTCCAGTGGATTAGGTACTCCAGACGACCCCGGCGGTACCTGGAGTCGCATATGTGAGCCACCTCGTAAATATCCTTGGAGTGATCAGGAGGAACAAGGGTGTTACCCGAACTACAAGCCCATCTGTCAGCTACAAACGGTTTCAACTGAGAGGCGTGAAATACCGGGTGGACACGTTGCAGACTCTTGGGAAGTTGGAGGCGGTAGGCCACAGGGTTTATAACATGGGTTATCTTATAGGGGCCAATGTATTTGGGGGATAGTTTGGATGGCCGTACCCATCGTGGCAGGAATCTGGTGGACAGCAACACCTTATCTCCGATTCCCCATTCAGGAACCGGTCTTCGGTGTCTATTAGCCTGTGTCTTGTTCCTTTTTTGTGTTTCTTGTAGACCTAATTTAGCTTTGTTGTGTGCTTCCTGGATAAGTGCTAAAGAAGAATCCACAGAAGTGACTTGGGACTCAAGACTAACCAGGGGAAGAATAATACAGGGGTGGTATCCGTAAGTACAGAAAAAGGGACTCATGCCTAGTGCGGAATGATAGGAATTATTATATGAAAATTCTGGCGTGAAGAGCAGTTGGACCCAATTGTCTTGCTGATGATTTACAAAACAGCGGAGATACTGCTCCAGAGTACCATTTAGACGTTCTGTTTGTCCGTTGGCTTGAGGGTGGAACCCAGAAGTTAGTGCCCTTTCGATCCCCAACTTCTTACAGAAGGCTGTCCAAAAACGGGAGGTGCACTGGCTACCACGGTCTGAGATAATTTTGGTTGGAAGACCGTGTAGCCTGAAAACGTCTCTCAAGAAAATTTCCGCCATTCCCCAAGCCGAAGGGACCCCTGGCAAGGGCGAGAAATGTGCTAGTTTGGTGAATTAATACACAACTACCATTATGCATGTGCATCCTTGAAACGTGGGTAATTCGACGATAAAGTCAGTTGAAATTGTTTTCCAGGGGCCGTCAGGTATGTCACAAGACTCCAGTAGTCCTATGGGTTTTTGCGTGGAAGACTTGTTGCGAAGGCAGGTAGAGCAAGACTGAACATATTGCCTGGTCTCTTCTTTCATCTCGGGCCAGTAAAAGTGCTGTTGTAGCAAGTCCAAAGTACCCTTTATGCCACGATGACCTGCAATCCTGGAATCATGGCACCAAGAAAAGGCGGTCTTTCTTAAGGTCGGCGAAGGCAGGTACAATTTGCCGTCTACCAGATACAACCCGTCCTGGATGACATATTCAGCCTTCTTGTCATGCTTATCTATCTCGAACCTCCCTGCTGAATCGTCCTTTACTTGTTGCAGGAAAGTCGACACCATCCCGATTTTCATGGTCTTTGGGAACATTAATTCCGTAGTCCGTTCCGGTTCGAGAATATAATCACTGCGCCTAGACAGGGCATCCTCCACAAGATTTTGCTCGCTGGGGATGTAAGTTATATCAAAGTCGAACTGAGCGAAGAAATGGGCCCACCTTGCCTGTCTTGTGTTGTAACATTCTAACTGGCGTAAAACCTGCAAGTTCTTGTGGTTCGTACGGATAGTAAAAGGATGTTCTCCTCCTTGGAGAAGGTGGCGCCATTCTAAGCAGGCCAACTTCATAGCCAACAACTCCCGCTCTATGACTGAGTAGTTTTTTCGACTGCTACTCAGCGTTTTGGAGTAGTAAGCTATTGGGTGTTCCGTTCCTTGGTGGCTTTGTATAAGAAAATCCCACTTTGTAACAATACCGCTCCCACCGCGGCTGCAGAAGCGTCTGCTTCAATAATTAATGGGAGATGTTGATCCGGCTGCCGGAGTATAGGAGCAGAACAGAAGGATCTTTTGAGTTGATAGAAGCTCTCTTCAGCTTGGGGAGACCAACAAAACGGTGAGGAAGATTTCTTAAGGAGTGAAGTGATAGGTACCACCTGATGAGAGAAATTGGGTATGAACTTCCGGTAGAGGTTTGCCAAACCAAGGAACCTCTGTACGTCATTGACTGATTTGGGTGATGGCCAGTCAAGGATGGATCTGACTTTTTGGGGATCCATGGCGATGCCCTCGGAAGAAAAGATGAAACCCAGATAGGATATCGAAGACGCTGAAAAAACACACTTATCCAATTTGAAAGAGAGATGGTTTTCTTGTAGTCTTCGGAAAACTTCTTTGACGTGTGTGTCGTGTTCTTCTTGGGTTCGTGAAAAGACTAAAATGTCATCAAGATATACTATCGTGGTGTGTCCAAGTATGTCGGAAAAAAGCCGGTCCATAAAACGCTGAAAAATGGGAGGTGCGTTCACTAAACCAAAAGGCATAACCTGGTACTCATAAAGGCCGAAGGGAGTCCTGAAAGCGGTCTTCCATTCGTCCCCTGTCTGTATGCGAAGAAGGTAGTAAGCATTTCGTAAGTCCAGTTTTGTAAAGATTGTAGCGGCTTGGACAGCCTGAATGATCTCTGTGATTAAAGGCATTGGGTATCGGTCCTTTATGGTCACTGTGTTAAGGCCTCTGTAGTCGATGCATGGGCGTAACTCATGAGTCTCTTTTTTAGGGATGAAAAACAATGACGCCCCTGCTGGAAATTTAGAAGGTCTGATTGGATCGTTGGCCAGATTTTTGTCCAGATAGTCCCTCAGAAACCGTCTTTCTTGTGTGGATAAGGGATACATTCATCAAAAAGGAACCAAAGCCCCAGGATGGAGATCGATGCAGCAATCCTCTGGTCTGTGTGGGGGTAGTTCTAGAGGGATCTTTTCTGTCACCACGTCTGCGTATTCTTTTAGATGGGATGGCAGACAGTGAACCATCTTGGACTCGCTACTGCATGTAGTCTGGACAGCTTCGTAGGTGGGTCTTGGCAGAAAGTTGGTTTTACAAAAGGGGGAATGGAAACTCAGTAGGTTCCTGGACCAGTCTATCGTGGGGTTATGCTTACGAAGCCAACCAATACCCAAGATGATAGGGAAGTGAGCTGCTCGAATTATATCAAAGGAGAGACGTTCTGAGTGCTGTTTGATGAACATAGTGAGTTCTTCGGTGGTGTGGGTGATAAGTACTGAGCTCAATGGTTCGCCGTCTACACCCTCTACCTTTTGGTCCTCCTTCTTGGCAATGCGGACTAAGCCTTTACGTTCTGCCCATTGGGTGTCGATGAAATTCCCAGCGGCTCCGCAATGAAGTAAGGCCTGTGTCTGGATTGTGGATTTATCAATGAGCAGAGTAACTGCTACCATCATGGGGCGTGAGTCTTCTGTCCTTTCTGAGGAAGTGACGGAGAGGGTAGCGTAGGGACTAGGGATCACCCCTCGGTAGTGAGTCCCCACACTTACTGAGGGCGATCGTTGCCTGACCGTCTTGGAGGCACTTCAGGGCAGTCTCGAAGCAGATGGGTGGAGGAACCACAGTACATGCACAAACTGCCTTCTCTGCGTCTCTTGCGTTCTTCAGCTGTGAGAGGTGCACGAGTGGTTCCGATTTGCATTGGTTCCTCTCTGAAAGAGCGAGTAGGAGGAGGTGGCATCGGAGGAAGGGAGTCAGCAGAAGACGAGAAATAGCTCTTAGTCTTCTTACGTTCGGCTCGTCGTTGTGTGGGGCGAAAATCGATACAGAGAGTGGCAGTGATTAAATCTGCGAAGGTCAGAGGGCATTCAATGCGTGCCAGTTCATCTTTCAGGTCCTCTCTCAACCCTCTATGGAAAATGGCGTATTGTGCTTGTTCTTGCCATCCGGCTTCTGCCGCTGTTTGTTTGAATTGAGTAATGTACGACAGTAAATCTGTGATCCCTTGTTTAATGTCCAGAAGGTCTTCAGATGCCAAGTAGGTACTTTCTGTGCGCAAAAACGTCTGTTGGATCAGCGTCTTGAAAGCATCATAATCTTGAAGCACCGGGTCGGATCGGTTGACCAGATGGGTAGCCCAAGCCAGAGCATTCCCGGTCATGTGGGTGATCATGAACCCCACTTTGGCATGGCCTGAAGAATATGCTTGAGTACGAAAGGAAAAATGTAAATTACAGGCATCTAGAAACTCCTTGACTTTCTTGGGGGTGCCGTCGAATTTCCCCGGACACCAAGGGTAGTGGAGGTAAATCCATCATAGGTTGTTCTCGTTCTGTGACTCTTTGTTGGAGTGCGGCGTTCGCACGCTTTAGATTTTGAACTTCCAAGTTTAGGTTCTGAACGGCTGCTACCAGTTCTTGTATTTGCTGAGGAGTGGCCATTGTGGTTTTGGGGCGTTGCAAACTGTCACAAGGGTCTGCAATGTCTTTCTCCTCTACTGAAGATTCCGTATCTCCCACCTCCCCTTCCACCTCACCTCTATGTTTCCAGCGGGGCAGGCTTCTGATTTCCTTTGGGTCTAGTTCTCTCCTTTTTTTTGTGAAGGTAGGGGCGACCGTGGAAGGACGCCACAGTGTCACCTTACAAGTAAACCATGGCTTTCCTCCGCGGCCGCCTGAGAAGGGGGAAAAAGCCAGAGGCACAAAAAACCCCAATGCAGCTGAATTCCGGATGAGGAAGCAGAATTTAGTTGTACTGGAAGAAGATCTGTGAGCTGTAGCGATGTGTAGGTCAGTCCGCGGATCGGGGAAGCGGAGATGAAAGGAGGCCACTCTGAAAGGTCGATCCCCAAAAGGTATCGCAGCAGGACTAGCGTGTTATGGTGCAGGGAATACACGGAAGCAGTCCAGGGTCGGGCAAGGATGACAATTGGAAGGCAATCCGAAAGGCAAGGTAATACAGGGCAAAGCAAAAACAATCCTAATACTGGCCGAGTCGGTACACAGGAGGTCACACCGGAAGGAGGTAAGGTAGGAACCAGGAAGAAACAAATGGGAAGGAAAGAAAAAGAACAAAGCGTAACAGGAAAACCAACAGAAGGCGGGCCGGAGTCAGAGGGTAGGTACAGAGGAAAGGTTCAGCAAGGGGAAAGGGAAAAGCTGAGAAAAAAACAACGGAAGAAAAGCTAGGAGGGAAGAAAGCACGGGAAGGGGAAATCTTTAGCCAATGGCTATGAGCAAAGCGGGGAGAACGCCGGCAACAGCAGACAGTCTGGAAAACAGGATGTTGCAACGCGCCCGACGCCAGAAGTGACGAAAAATAACACCCGGCGTCGGAAGCGCTGCACGAAAGACTAGACCTGCACTCTGCGCTTAGCAGAACGAGACGGAAACGGCCATGGAGAATGCCGTTTCCATCTGTTCCAAAGGCACCAGGTACCCCAGGACGTGACAGTATTATATGTAATAGCACTCAATATGTCATTAAAGCCCTCATTATCATTGTACTGCTGATCAGCTGCGTCCCTATTATCTATCATGTTAAGCCCTTCTATTAAACTGATCTCATGATCAGTATTGTATTCATCAATTGTTTCTTCATGTTCATTAATAATTGGACCCTATTCTTCAGCTTTTTGCCCCGTTCTTCGTTGACTAACCATGAATCCAAAACTCTTTCTTTGTTGGCCTTTTGGTGTTTAGCATAACTTGTATTACTCGCTTTAGTTGGTTTAAAAAATGTTTTGTTTTTGTTAGTACTAGGTCTAGAGGATGTATTGCTAGTTGTCTCATTGATAAGATGGAATCTGTTCTTCAATTCTTTGCATCTAACTCTAGATCTTGTAGTGTCGGCCAAAGATAATGAGGACCTTTTGATGGGTTTTTTTATTTTTCCTCTTTTGTTTTATTTTTGTCATAGATGGTCTCAGTTCATTATGGGTAGCAGATGTAACATTATGGGTAGTTGGTAATGATGCCTGTCTATTCAAAGAGGTTTACTTATGAGAACTGTACGTATCGTCATGGATGGTAAATATAGAATTAAAGGCATCAAGACAACCTTCTTCATTCCCAATTTCCATTTGAGATGGAATAGCTATACATGGAATATCAGATGTACCAGTTGTCCAAGGAGTGCATATGTTTAGGATCACATCCACCAATCTGGCAAAGCCCTCTTTCATAATGTGTTGCTCTTTAAAAATGGAGGTACAAATAGTGAATAGAGCTTTTGAGATTTTTTGTTTCCATACAACTTTTTATTAAACATTTTCACAATTTGCCATACCATTGTAACCCCCCTCCAACCATCGATGGCCAGGAGTCCTTGTAGAATCCTTTAAGTCCTAGCCTCCTGTAGTCCAGTGACCTGGTTTACTCCACCAGGCGTAACAGTTTCATTCTACTCGGGCACCAATGCCCCCTTACTCCTTTTTGAAGAAACCCCATGATCTGGGACCAGTCTGCCAGGAATCCTTGATTATCCCCTTGAAGAGAGTAAGTGGTCCATTCCAATTCTGCAAAGGTCCAGACTTTTCCCACCCATTCATGTTCAGCTGGAGGGACCTTTGAATTCCATTTATGCACCACACCTTACGCCCCCACCATCCAGTGCCTCCCCTAGTGCATTCCATATTACCCTTCCAATAATCCTGAAGGTGAGGGCAATCCCACCAGATATGGTTCCAGGTCCCCACCATTCCACATTGTCTCCAGCACAAGTTAGACACTGAGGGATAGAATCTATGTATTTGTCACAAAACACTTCAGTTTCGTCTGACCCGCTACCCTCCTCCGACTCCTCACCTGTGGAACTGGACTCCGTACTGTATCCTACAGGTTCTCGAAATTGCATATTGCAGTGAAGAAGATGATTGAAACCTGTCTCGATATGAAGCCACAGTTTCCACCTGTGAGCTGTGGCTTCCTGTGACTCCACCACCGAAGCAGGTAGAAATAAACGGGGAAAAAGCCTTAGGCTACACAAAACCCCAAAGTCCGATGCGTCAGGTCTTGGAAGAGTACGCTGAAGAGCAGGAGCAGGTGTTATGAATTCTGCAGCAGAATGATATAGCAGAATGAGTACGGATTCTGGTGTAGCAGGAACTCTGGCTCCGGTGTGATAGTCAGGGAAAAAGGTAAACAAGTCCTTAGCTGCGTAGAGCAGGGGAGAGACTGGCGAGGCAAAAGGCAGACCACCAGAAGGAAATGCAAACGGAGCAGAAAGCTTGGAAGGATCGCGCAAGCAGCTTCCGAGAGCAGAGGTGTTTAAAAAAGGGAAAGGAAGAACAGAAGAAAGAAGCAAGTGTTGTGCAGACGCCAGAAAAGAAAGTTGCACAGACCCATAAACGAAGGGCAGGTAAGATAGAGTGAAAAGAGAAGTAAAGCTGCCGAGAGCAGCTTAACAAAGGGGGTAGCACCGCAAGTGCAAAAAGCACAAAAGAGAGCGGTAGCGCTGTAACAAAGCACAGGAACAATGGACAATCGAAAACTCCAACGTTGCAATGCGTGGAATGCCGGAAGCGAAGGAGCTAAATGCTTCCCGGCATTCCGCACGTCGAACCGAGCCGTGAAAAAGACTAGACCGCCACCATGTGATGAAGGGCAGACATGATGGGATAGTAATGGCCGCTCCACCTATACCTGTGCCATTGCCTCCAGGAGCCGGCACCCATGACAGTATGCCCACTTCGTCTACCTACTCCCCCAGGCTTCCCTGGATGGTTCCTATGAAACCTGGCCAACAAAAGTGGAGCATGTATATGGGACAACGATTCCCACGAATCTTCAGATCGTGGAAACCCCTTCCAACCAATGAGATATTCCAATCTCCCTTTGCGATACCTGGAGTCATAGATATATGATACCTTATATTCTTCATCTGAATCAGCCAATAAGTGTTTGTAATTGGAGGTTGGGTGGCCATTAGAATGGGAAGAGTAAGGTTTGAGCAAAGAGTAATGGAAGACCGGGTAAATCTGTTTCAAGTTGTGTGGTAACCATAGTTTATAGGCCACAGGGTTAAGCTTCGATATAATAGGTAAAAGGACCCAGAAACCAAGGTGACAGTTTGGAGGGGTGAGCCCATCTTGGGAGGTATTTGGTGGGGAGCCAAACCTTAGAACCCACGTCCCAATCCGGTCCTTCTTGGCGATGTTTATCTGCTTGTCTTTTGTAGGTTTGTGTAGCGAACTCCAAACTGGCCCGGGCCGTCCGGTGTGCTTCTCTGATCTTGTCAATGATAGTTTCAATGGCAGGCAAATTGGTAGGTCTTCTTGGCACCAGGAGAAGGTGTTTTGGGTGCATCCCATAGTTACAATAGAATGGAGACATGTTTATGGCGGAGTGTTTGGCATTGTTATAGGCAAATTCGGCTGTTGGAAGTAACTGCACCCAGTTATCTTGTTGCTGGTTACAGTAGCAGTGGAGATATTGTTCCAGGGTAGCGTTCACCCTTTCCGTCTGACCATTGGTTTGTATGTGTTTGTGGGTGGAATCCAGATGAAAGTGCTCTCTCGATCCCTAGTTGTTGACATACTGCCTTCCAAAACCGTGAAGTATATTGTGTTCCTCTGTCTGATATAATTTTTTTCTGGTAAGCCATGTAAGCGGAAAATGTCTTGAAGAAACACACTTGCCATTTCTTCCACGGTGGGAAGTTTGTGTCAAGGAGTTCCCCCCTTCTCACCTGAGTTCGATCTTTGCTGGATTTCTTGATCGATGCCTTCTTGCGTACTGCCCGAGTCTTGAATAAGGCTGCACGAGTCTCTTCCGACTCCAGCGTGCATTCAAGTACCGGGAAGCAAGGGTCCAGGAATCCAGGAAATAACAGGGTGCGCAACTAGCACACAAGTCCAGGAATCAAGAAAGGGAGGAAGGGACTAGAATTGGGTTAGGGTGGAAGAAGCAAGGGAATAATACCGCGAGCTACGGAGCACACGTCTGGTCGCTACTTCGCAATAGCATTGAGACGCGCGGGCCCGCGGGTGCGTGGCATATTTATGGAATGTACTACGTGCGCCGTGAAGGCTGGTGCGCGGCGTGTCACGTGATACGGCCATGTTGGGAGAAACAATTAATGCAAACCCCGCCGTGACAAGGACCAGGAAGTCCAGAAGGGGCACGTTCTGTGGGTCATGACAGTTTGGGCAATGGAGAGAAATGGGCCATCTTGGAGTAAGTATCTATAGTGACCATAATAAAGGTACATGAGTTGGAGAGTGGCAGTTCCACAATGAAGTCCGTAGTGATTATACTCCATGGACAAGTAGGAAATGAAGTTTGTTCAAGAAGTCTGATCGGCTTGCCGGATGGATATTTGCTCATGGCACAAATGGGACAATTCTTTACGTAGTCTATCACCTCCTTTCTAAAATTGGGCCAATAATAAGAACGTTGTAGCAAGGCCAAAGTACCTGCTACTCCACGATGTCCTGCCGTTGGCAGATCATGGCACCAATTTAGAACCTGTTTGCGTAGGTTGCCCTACGGAATGTAAAGAAGACCTTTCTTAAACCAGAGCCCATCTTTGATGTTGATCCCTGTTGGTATGATGTTATGCCCCTTGTGTTCTTGAGCAGTGGCTTGTCTTATCTGCTGTAAGAAGGTCTCTACTGAAGCAATCACCTTTTTGGGGAACATAGGTTCTGGAACAAACTTAGATGACCCCTCGGAGGTCTCTCTCCTGGATAGAGCGTCGGCCAATATGTTCAATTTACCCGGGGGTAACAGATTCGGAAGTTATAGTGTGTAAAAAAAATGAGCCCATCTAGCCTGACGGGAATTGATGCACTCCATAGATTCTAGCACCTTGAGGTTGCAGTGATCTGTGCGGAAGGTAAAAGGTTAAGCACCTCCTTGAAGTAAATGTCGCCACTCTTCACACGCTTGCTTCATGGCAAGCAACTCCTTTTCCAGTATGGAATAATTTCTTTGAATGGGATTCAATGTCTTCGAAAGGTATGCGATAGGGTGTTCAATCCCAGCTTATTCATGGAGTAAGACAGCCCCAATGGCTGAGGCGGATGCGTCTGTCTCTATGATAAAAGGTTGGGACTGGTCCGGTTGCTTTAGAATGGGGGCTGAGCAGAATAGAGTTTTAAGATGTTGGAAACTGCTTTCGGCTTCAGTGGTCCATTGGAACGGCCCAGAGGTCTTCTTTAACAGAGAAGTAATGGGCAACACCTCTTCTGAAAAGTTAGGGATAAATCTGCGATAAAAGTTCGCCAAACCCAATAATCTTTGGATTTCTTTTACTGAGGTGGGAGTCTTCCAGTCAGGATAGCGGCAACCTTCCTTTTGTCCATTGCGATTCCATATTCAGAAAGGACAAAATCTAGGTATCGTATCTTTTGGACTCCGAATTCACATTTTTCCAGTTTTGCCAGAAGGTGATGAGACTGGAGGCGTTGAAGTACTTCTGATACATGAAGTGAATGTTGTGATGGATCCTTGGAAAATACTAATATATCATCTAAATAGATGATCACGGTAATGAACATCAGATCTGAAAAAACTCTGTCCATAAATCTCTGGAAGATTGCCGGAGCGTTGACTAAGCCAAAGGGCATCACTTGGTATTCATATAGCCCAAAAGGGGTACGAAACGCTGTCTTCCATTTGTCTCCCTGGCAAATTCGTATTAGGTGGTATGCACTACGAAGATCCAGCTTAGTGACCTTTTGGCTCCCTGCACTGCCTCCAGAATGTCCGTGATGAGTGGCATTGGATACCGGTCTCGAATGGTCACCTGATTAAGCCCACAAAAATCTATACAAGGTAAGGGTTGGTCAGAGAATACTTGTTGGAATTGAGAGTATTCCATGGGTAAGGTATGGATCTCTATTAAATTGCCTTGGAGAGTGTTAGAGGCTTGAACCTTGACTACGTTTGGTTGAGAGAGTCAATGGTTTGTGCAATGATCAGAAACGAAAGCCAACTGGTTGCGAGCCCAGTCAATTTGAGGATTGTGTTTGCGGAGCTAGGTGATTCCAGAGATGACCGGAAAGTGGGCTGCGCGGATTAGGTCAAACAAGATGAGTTCAGTATGTTGTAGTATTTTCATGTGAAGGGGATGAGTCATATGTGTTATGGGTCTGGAGGACAATGGGGTACCATCTGCGCCTTCTACCTTCTGATTTTCCGTCTTCTCTATTCGTGGAATGCCCATCCACTCAGCCCAATGGATGTCGACAAAGTTTCCAGCTCCTCCACAATCCAATAAGGCTAGGGCCTTAATCCAGCTTTCCTTGTTTTTCACCTGTACGGATACCACCATGAGTTGTGAATCTTCAGCATTGGTCTGTGTAGAAGGAGAAACAGATAACAAAACATAGGGACTTGAGATATAAGCAGCCCCTCGGATACTAGTCCCTCTTAGTTCCGAGGTTTGTCGTTTCCCGCCTTACGTGATGGTAACTCCTGGCAGTTTTGGATTGAATGGTTTTCTGAGGCGCAATATGCACACATTCCTCTTTCTCTTCTGTGTCTTCTCTCCTCTGCTGACAATGGTCCTCTTGTAGTTCCGATCTGCATAGGTTCATCTCGATTTACAGGTAAGGAGGGGGTCGGAGTATAGGGTATTGGTCCAAAAGGAGATTTATTTCTGATCCGTCTACGTTCACTTCAACTTTCGAGAATGCGATGTTCAATCTGAAGAAAGGATGACAACAATTCAGAGAAAGTGGACGGTCTTGGAATTCTGGCCAGTTCATCCTTGATCTCTTCCTTAAGACTGCGTCTGAATATTGCATACTGAGCCTGCTCAGGCCATCCCGCCTGGGCTGCCAGGTTTTTGAATACTGAAAGTTAAGATAGCACATCCATGGCGCCTTGATGGGCATCTAGCAATTCTTCACATGCGGTGAACGTAATCTCTGATCTCTCGAAGGTTTGTTTTATGAGTGTCTGAAACCCTTCGTAGTCTAGAAGAATGGGATCTTCACCTGTGACCAAAGGAGTAGCCCAGGCCAAAGCGTTTCCTGTCATATTGGAAATAAGAAATCCCACTTTGGCTTGCTTTGTGGCATATAAGTTGGGTCTGAAGGTAAAGTATATTTTACATGCATCCAGAAATTCTTTTACCTTCTTCGAGGTACCATCAAACTTTCCCGATGATAAGGGCATCGGGGGTAGTTCGGGTTGGGGCTCCCGATGAGTGACCATCTGTTTCAGTATGACATTCTCTGCCTTCAAGGTCTGTACCTCCTGTGAAATCTGCTGAAGCATTCGGTTTTTGTTCTTCAAGGTTTGTACTTCCTGTGAGAGTGTCTGCACTGTATTCACAAGTTCCTGGACCTAGTTCTGGTGAGGCCATTTCTGGTTGGCGTTGCAAACTGTCACAAAACACTTCAGTTTCGTCTGACCCGGTACCCTCCTCCGACTCCTCACCATTGGTCAAAGTGAGCGGGAGCGGTCGGGAGCGGTGCTCCTATACTTTTTTAAATTAACTTGTACAGCTCCTATACTTTTATTTTAAAAAGAAACCATTCCGGACTGGTTTCGTTTTAAAATAAAAGTGTAGGAAGAAGTTGAACCCTTCACTTTCAGCAGGTGCAAGTGTTTGGGGAGGTGTATTGTGTGTGGAAGGGGTTGTGGCAATGGGTTTTGTGGAGAGCAGGTGGAGGCCAGCAGGGAACATAGTTCCACTACTTCTTTTCGTACACTCCTCACCTGTGGAACTGGACTCCATACTGTATCATACAGGTTCTCGATATTGCAGTGAAGAAGATGATTGAAACCTGCCTCGATATGAAGCCACAGTTGTAACCGGTGAGCTGCGGCTTCCTGTGACTCCACCACCGAAGCAGGTAGAAATAAACGGGGAAAAAGCCTTAGGCTACAAAAAAACCCCAAAGTCCGATGCGTCAGGTCTTGGAAGAGTACGCTGAAGAGCAGGAGCAGGTGTTATGAATTTCGCAGCAGAATGATATAGAAGAATGAATACTGGTTCCGGTGTAGCAGGAACTCTGGCTCCAGTGTGATCATCAGGGAAAAAGCTAAACAAGTCCTTAGCTACCGAGAGCAGGGGAGAGACTGGCGACCGCGAAAGGCAGACCGTCGGAAGGAAATGCAAACGGAGCAGAAAGCTCAGAAGGATTGCGCAAGCAGCTTCCGAGAGCGGAGGAGGGGAAAAAAGGGAAAGGAAGAACAGAAGAAAGAAGCAAGTGTTGTGCGGACGCCAGAATAGAAAGTCGCATACACCCATAAATGAAGGGCAGGTAAGATAGAGTGAAAAGAGAAGGAAAGCTGCCGAGAGCAGCTTAACAAAGGGGATAGCACCGCAAGTGCAAAAAGCACAAAAGAGAGCGGTAGCGCTGTAACAAAGCACAGGAACAATCGACAAGCGAAAACTCTAACGTTGCAACGCGCGGAATGCCAGAAGCAAAGGAGTTAAATGCTTCCCGGCATTCCACACGTCAAACCGAGCCGTGAAAAAGACTAGACCGCCACCATGTGATGAAGGGCAGACGTGATGGGATAGTGATGGCCGCTCCACCTATACCTGTGCCATTGCCTCCAGGAGCCGGCACCCATGACAATATTTTATCTGGTGTTAGGTGCCATTGAAACATACATTTCAACCATATTTCCTGAATTTGTAGGGATCTTGTTAACTTAGGTATATTAATCCATAATTGCTTCCAGTCTATTTCCCCAATCTCTTGGCCTTTTATCCCCTCCCCGGACGCCATGTATTTCCGTTCCCCTGGTACCTCCCCTTTTTTGGCCAATGAGTAAATTGCCCCCACTAGATGTTTATCCCCCGAGTCAGACACCAGATATTTCTCAAAAGGGGTTAAGCTACGAGTTGCTGCCCATTTAATGGATGGCTGCAAGACCCAATGCCTTATTTGAGAATACCTATACCTCTTTGGTTATTTGACTCCAAAGTTCTCCTTACATTGGGGGAACGTCTTAATATCTGGGCCCGCAAACATGTCCTGGATCTTTTGACAACCTCCTTCCTGCCACGCCTCAAAGCCCTTTTCTCCATACCCTGGGGTGAACATCGGATTTCCAAAGATTGGTGTGAACGGAGAAGGGAATGTAGTGATTTGGACCTGCTTTTTTAGTCCATCCCATGCTTCCCCACCCGCCATCAGTATCCTACTATGATAAATCCTTTTTGGTCTGTCCCCCGTTCTGTTTCCATAGCACCTCCTCAAGGTCTTCCCCTATTACTGCCTTGTCCATTGCCCTCCATATCTTTTCCCGGGCATCTTTCAGCCAATCCCTTGTTACCCTTATTAGTGCCGCCATAACGTATATTTTGAGGTCTGGTTCCCCATACTGCCCCTGTTTCTAGGCATCGTCATAACCCTTCTAGCTATCCTTAGTCTCTTATTATTGCACACAAATCTCCCAGTGTGTTTTTGGACAGCCCGGAAAAAGGAGACTGGGACTTGGACAGGGAGGGTCATAAAGTAGTACAGCAGCTGCGGGAGAACGACCATCTTTAGAACATTGATTCTGCCCATCCAAGTTATCATTAGAGGTCCCCAGTCCACCAAAGTGTTTTTAATGCTTGCAACAGGGGCATATAGTTAACCCAAAATAGCTCTTCCACTGTTTTCGTTAGTTTTATTCCTAGATCGGTTATAAACCTCTCAACCCATCTATATGGAAGTAGGTCCTTGAGCCTCTCCTCTGATTCTCTCGTTATTGTAAGGTTCACGATTTCAGTTTCATGGGGATTCATTTTTAGCCTGCTACGGTCCCAAATCTTAGTATCTCTCTCTCCATCGCCCTGAAGGAACCCTCCGGGTCCCTCAAGGTCAATAGCATGTCACCAGCAAAGGCTGCAATCTTGTGGGCCTTCCCCCCCAAATGGTATCCTCTCAACCTCCCCATTCGATCTAATTGCCCTCAAGAGTGGCTCCAAATAAATAGCATAGACCAAGAGAGAAAGGGAACAACCCTGCTACATACCCCTCTGGACCCCAATAATGTTATACAAAGTGTCACGAGCCCGCTGGTTACCTTTTCTACCTGGGGATTGAGGAGATGAGGCTGCCAGTCTGTCGATGGATCTTCGCAAGCTGAATGAGTGACTCTGGGTACCAATCCAACACTCCCCTGACAATGTACGACAGGACATGGCTGAATCAGCTCCCAACGCCACGGGACAGCGCTTCTCTGATTATCGTGACATCAGGACAGTGTAAACACTGACAGAGAAGGCCAGATGCAGACCAATGTTGAAAGATGGTAGACTTTTCGGAAATTCAATGATGTCTTGAGGATGGTATAGTCCAAGGCACAGGTACAGGCAGGGCACAAGACAGAGAGAATCAGGAAGGTAAAGAAGGCGGACCCACCAAGCAATGAAGGGCCAAGTATGGAATGGAACTCAAGCCACCCTAAATTGGACCCACCGGACAATGAGGGGCCAAAATGAGGCAAGAACCCAAGCCACCGGGAAGAGGACCCAGGAGGGGACTAAGGAACGTCAGGAAGGACCAAGGACAGGGGAAGGAACCGGGCAGGGCAACCCAAGAACCTCAAGCAAGCCAAGGACTGAACAGGAAGGCTGGAACCAGGACAGGAAGCAAGGCAAAGGAACAGAGAGACTCCGGCAAGAGCTGATAGCAAGTACTGGAAGCTCAGACCAGGCGGGGCCTCCAGGAGCGAACTACACAGCCAGGAAACCAACCACGTTGGGACGCATTGGTTCCTAGCCTGTGGAGCCCTTTTATGGCCCGAGAGCCAGAAAGAGGCTTGGAACGCAAGCCCCTGTCCCTGCGCGGGATATCGAACGCCGATGATTGCGCATGCGCAGAACTCCCACAATGGCGGTGCCCAGGGAGCCGGGAGCCCGAGCCAAGGGGCACTGGCGAAGACGCCAGCGCAGATAGAGCCGCCAGGAGGGAGAGCGCCGGACTGGAGGACCCCTTCCCCATAGTAGGTAAGTGACGTGACAAATAAGCTCAGACAGCTGACCATTTATTGCTGCCTTAGAGATGGATTCTGGTAGTTGGCCTTGATCATTATTAAAAGTGTCTCCCCAAAACCCATCTGCTTCATTACCATAAACAGGAACCACCATTCCACCCTGTCAAATACTGAAATAGCTGGCATTCTCTTTTCATTTACCTTTTCTATGAGGTGGGCTATTCTCCTCGTATTGTCACTTGTCTGTCTGCCCCTAATGAAGTCTGACTGGCTCGGGCTAATTATGTTTGGAAGGATTTGATCTCTATGCGGTTCGCCAGGACGTTTGTGTAGATCTTCGCATCCACATTTATTAAAGATATCGGCCTGTACGAACCGCATACAGTCGGGTCCTTACCTTCTTTAGGGAGACTTAGCCTCTTCCATGGTTGCTGTAATTTTCCCTTACTCCCCATTTCATTGAGAAGCAAGACCAGGTGTGGGATCCGTGTTTCCCTAAAGGATCCATACAATTCTGTGCTAAAGCCATCCAGACCAGGGTCTTTGTTACAGGGCATGATGACTCTTCCCACCTCCTCCAAGGAAATATCTAGTTCAAGCTCTTCTCTTTCCTGGCCTTTGATTTTCAGCAATTCCCTTGCGTCTATATATTTCCATTGCCTCTGTTCTATAGGGTTAGCTGAGCTATATAATTCTGTATAAAACCTCGAGAATTCCCAGATGATGTCTTGGGTATCCGTATTGATCACCCGCCCCCTTCCACTTTTAATTGTATGATTGTTTTAGCCTTCTCAGCATCCTGGCCAAAAGTCTGTCAGTTTTGTTCACTTTAATGTAATATTTCTGTTTTAAGAACAGCAAAGATTTCTCTGCTGCCTTCGTCTGTATGCATTCCAGTTGGCCTTTTATAGCCCTATACTCCTTTCTCATTTCTCCACTCGTGCCCACTCACATCCTGGTCATTACCCTCTTTAAAGGTTTATAGTGAAAATGTCGACTGCAAAAATGTTGAAAAAAAGAATGTAGAAAAAATTAGACTTTTTTTCTCAATATTATAACTGGATACCCTCTTTAAATAGCCCTCTAAGCCTCTTTCTAGCAGCCTAAATTCTCTATCCCTGTGAACCTTGATTGCTATGATTTTCCACCCTGATTGTAACCTTGAAGGCATCCCACCTCATTTGTGCTGACAAACTATTGACCTCAAAGAAGCGCACAATCGCCTCCTCCAATTCTTTACTCAGAGTCTCGCCGCTAAACAGGTACAATGGCTACCTCCATTTCCAAAGTCCTGGGGGGACTGGCCTTCGGCCTATATTCAGTGTCAGGGGTGCGTGGTCTGACAATACTATTGCCCCCACCTCTATGGCCCTCAATCATCCCAGAAGTCTCCTGGAAGCCCAAACATAGCCTATTTGTGACGATGACTGGTGAACATGGGAAAAAATGTAAACCCCTTCTTGTCCCCCTCTTTCTCCATCCATATGCCCACTAGGGCTAGCCTCTCTACTTTTTCTCTTAATTCTTTCAAGGGTTCCCCTTGAGCTCCTTTGGATTTCGAAGATCTGTCCTTATCTGAGTCCCATGCCATATTAAAATCCCCAGTCAGAATTATGGGACCCTTTGCAAATTTCTCTAGTTTGACCAGAGCATGTTGAATGAAAGCATCTTGACCCGTGTTGGGTGCACAGATGGTAGCTATCGTGTAACCCTCCCACCTCCCCTTAATGTTCAGAGCTAGGTATCTCCCCTGGGCATTCCTATCCAGTTCTGTTACTATGAGATCTAGTGTATTCCGGATGGCTATCAATACTCCCGCCTTCTTGTTCTTTTCTGTGGGTATCCTTGCAGTCTTAGGCATTCCCTGTCCCGAGTCTGGACACGGGTTTCTTGTAGTGTTAATATGCCAGTTCCCTCCGTTCACATGTATCTCTCCACTTTTTTCCTCTTCAATGACAAATGTAATCCCTTTATATTCAGGTATATAATGCCTAACCTTGTATGACTATTGTGAGAAACCTGAAGGTACCTCCCTAGATAGTCCCCGGAGATCTGTCATCCAGGGTGGCCACGACACGGCCATCGCTATTGGATCCAGTTCCTGGGGGTAAACCAATAAGGGAGGAATGCCTACGTGGGGGGTTCTCGGGGAATGGGAGTGGGACACAGACAGGTGAGACGCAGTATCCCTATTCCTTTTACACCTTTTCCCCATCCTCTTACGGAGAACATTCCAAACCACTGCCCCCCCTTTCTATCTCTAACACTTTCGCACAAAAGACAATGGACTAACACCAGAGTGGGAGAAATGTGCTGCCGATGTGAGGTGGTTACATAGGATATTATGGTCTACCAAGTCAAAGGCAGCGGAGAGGTCTAGGAGAAGTAGGATGGCAGCCTTTCTTTTGTCTTTGAGTTCGTCGATCTGGCTTTTGAGATCAACAAGGGCCATTTCTGTTCCATGTTGAGGACGAAAGCCGGATTGATGAATTCCCAACAGTTGTTTAGTCTCGAGGTAGTCTTGAATTTGTACCTAGGCTACTCTGTCAAGAATTTTTAGTAGGAACAGTAGGGTGGTGATAGGTTTATAATTGGTTGGTATAGACGGGTCAAGTGTTTGTTTTTTTAACAATGGTAGAACCCAGGATTGTTTCAAGTTGCTTGGGACTGCATTGCTAGTGAATGATAGGTTAATTAGTTTGGTAATAAAAGGGGACAGATCCCTGGCTGCGTCTCATGTCACCATGAGTTCCTCACGTATGGTGTTAGGGGTGGAATGTGACTCAATTGAAACAAACTGGGGAACCCTACAATTTCAAAAGCTTAGTCAGAGAGCCTCCAACCCTTCCATTACCACCAAATAATCAATAGGGTTTGATATCTGTAGCAGCAGGCAAGCTATCATTCCCCCTGGGCAAAGAGGAATGATTCCTACGGATTTAGTGTCGATTCCCCCTCTGGGGTGTTACATCCGATTAGTCCCAGAAATGTTGCTTAGCATGGAGGTTCGGGATAGACGGCTTAGCAGGCGTTATTGACCCGGACTTCCGGGGAGACGTAAAAGTTCTCTTACAGAATTGTGGCAAAGTCCCTTTTCAGGTACGCCGGGGAGACCAAATTGAACAGGGAATATTGGAGAGAGCTCTATTCCCTCAATTCCAAGAAAGTGAACCAGATGAAACAGAGGTAACTTAGGCTTTGGAGAAGCTGATAGATCCGGTTACTTTACAGAAACAAAACCTCCCCTGAAGGGTTAATAAAGCTCAACTAGTAATACCAAAATATCACCGAAAGATTGTGCTAGAGATTTCATATTCCCATCTTACGGGAGGACACTTGGCCCAAACTAAAACCCAGGCGCATATGAGTGGGAAGTTTTACTGGCCAGGTATCTACGCCGACATCATAACTTTAATACAAACATGTAAGATATGCCAAAAGACCACTTGTACTTTCCATTACCGGCCCTTCTGTACCAGCCAATAATAGAAGTCCCCTTTTCACGAATTGGCATGGACATAATAGGAACTAAGCAAACCTCTAAATTGGGCAACAAGTATGTCCTGGTGATCGTGGATTATGCGACCTGATACCCTGAGGCATTCACAATTTGAAATAATACCATTCAGCAAATCTTGAAACATCTTCTACCATATTTCTCTAGGGTTGACTTTGCCAAGGAAATACTGACAGATCAGGGTTTACATTTTATGAGTAAGCTTATGGCCGAAGTCAAAGAGCTACTCCATATTACCACCTTGTGAACTTCTGTGTACCATCCCCAAACCGATGGTCTAGTAGAAAAATTCAATAAGACCTTGAAACTAATTCTATGAAAATTGGTAGACAAAGACGGGAAGGACTGGGACCGAATGATCCCATGGGCACTATTTGAAGTGAGGAAATATCCCCAGGTTTCCACAGGATTATCTCCCTTTGAGCTACTCCATCGAAGAGAACCGAGAGATGGCCTGGACATGCTCTGGGAAAACTGGGGAGAACACGAGGAGGCCCCCATTCCAATATCCCAAACCACCACTAGAATGCGAGAACACGTGAAATTAGTCCGGGTCCTAGTTTGTACTCACATGGGAAAGATCCAAAAACAGTAAAATGGCAGTTACGAGAAGAAAGTCCATTTACGATCTCTTTCTATAGGAGAGAAAATACTAGTCCTCTTACCCACCTCAGAAAACAAACTTGTCTCCAAGTGGCACTGTGTTACGCTCACCTGTTCTCTGCGGAGGCATTGGGGCACAGTTGCAGCCCTCCCAGAGGTGAGGTCGCTCGGGTCCGACTTCGCTCTCTGCGCGTATGTGGTGACTGGTGGTAATAGGTGATGCTGCTCCTGCATGGAGAATAGGGGGGGTGAGTATGCCAGCTTGTGCGCCTGATCCCCTTCCAGACCCCTTCTCCCAAACCGTGGTACCCGTGGCATGCGCTGTCCCTGGAAAGTTCACCTGTTGATTAGTTTTGGCAAGCACTCTGTCCTGCTGCTTCTGGCAGGGGTGCTTGTATGATCTGGACCGAGTTCCTTCACTGGTCCCTTGCACGTGGTAGTCCAGTCCTGCTGCAACTAAGCCACTATATGTCAGGTAAGTGTTCCTGTTTGCCTTTTGTCTTTCCTCATCTGTTTTTTTTGTATTGTAAAGTTTGTTGTCTTGTATTATTGTACGTTCCACTTTTGTTGTTTGCTCTTTTGCTTTCTTCCCTTGCAGGTGATGTTGCCGGCCTGGCAGAAGCTGCGGAGCTCGAGGCAGCAGCCGGAGGGAATGAGGAACGAAGCTGCAGCGGTACAGTGGCCCCTGTGTTTATGGGTCCCAAAGGGACATAAGTGAGTCAAGTGACCCATTGCCCCCATCACTATATAGTGTGGTTTTTGTGTTCTGAGGTCTGTGGCCATGACACACAGACTTATGAAATAATAGAGAGAACGGGAATGTGCACATATAAAATAGCTCAACCAGACCAAAAACAGAAAGGCCACTTATACCACATTAACCTTCTAAAAGAGTGGAAAGAAAACCCGTCAGCTACCCATGCCAAAGCTCTAGCCTGCCTGGTTTCCAAAGCCATAGATAACTTTATCTAGCCAACTTTATCTATCTACTTTATAGATATCTGTTATCTAGCCAACAACGAGAAGATCTAAAGGATGTAATAGTCTCATTCCCTGATGTAGTCTCAAAGAAAACGGAAGAGTAAAATGTACACATCATTTTGAAACACCTAGAGGAAAAGTAGTTTACCTAAAACCTTATTGTATGCCAGAGGTGCATAAACAGGGAGTGATTGAGGAAGTCAACAAAATGTTGAAGGCTACTATAATCGAGCCTTCCTCAAGTTCATGGTCCTCTCCTATCGTATTGGTTACTAAACCCGACCGGTCCTGGAGATTCTGCATCGACTTCCATCAAGTCAATGCCATATCGGACTTCGATGCATATCCCACATCGATGACCTAATTAATAATCTAGGAACAGCCACCTATCTATGGCTGTTCCTAAAAATTGTTTTCAACACCCCTAGGGTTATTCCAATTTAACGTCCTCCCTTTCGGCCTACATGATGCACAAGCTACATTCCAACGTCTTATGGATAACCTCCTACAACCCTATTTAGACTTTTGTGGAGCTTACATTGACAATATCGTCATTTATAGTAAGGCCTGGGTAGACCATGTCTTCCATCTTTATACCATCATGAAAGTCTTTAGGAATGCTTGTCTAACTGCAAATCCAGCTAAATGCAGATTAGCCCAATCTGCCGTGAAATATCTTGGCTTCTTCCTAGGAAACGGAACTATACAGCTCCAACATGAAAAATTTAAACCCGTCTTGGATACTCCAACTCTCAAGACCAAAAGAGACCTTAAAGCTTTCCTTGGGTTATTAGGTTATTACCGTAGATTTATTCGTAACTATTCAGATAAAATGGCATGTTTGACAGATAAACTTAAAAATGCTGAACCCCAAAAACTTGAGTGGAGCGAGGACGATGAGGTATGCTATAATATCTGAAAGCAAATACTATGTCAAAACCCAATCCTGAAGGTAGTTGACTTCTCAAAGGTGTTTGTGTTACAGACGGACACCTCCCTTATAGGGTTAGGAGTCGTCCTGTCCCAAATTGCAACGGACTAGAACACCCCATACTATACACCCGTTGCAAGTTATTCCCATGTGAGAAAAACTACTAGAGGCCCTAGCCATCAAGTGGGCCATTGTTCATCTCAGGTACTATCTATTAGGAAGGAAGTTCACTTCACTCTGGTCACCGACCACTCACCCTTAGTATGGATTAGCCACCGCAAAGAGTCCAACTCTCGGGTCATGTAATTGTTTCTAGACCTACAACCCTATTGTTTCACGGTGGAGCACTGGAAAGGAAAAGACCACGGAAATGTGGATTTTCTTTCCCGGTTCCCATGTGAAATAAATGTGGCTACATCGCATGGAGGAAGGGTATATGAGAAACCTGAAGGTGTCTCCCTAGTTAATGGCCGGGGATCTGTCATCCAGCTAGCCAGGACATGGACATCGCTATTGGATCCAGTTCCTGGGGGGGGACCAGTGAGGGAGGATCACCTGATGGGGGTGCTCGGGGAGTGGGACACCGACTGGGTGCGACGAGGTATCCCCCTTCCTTTTACACTTTTTACCCATGCTTTTGCAGAGGGCATTCTAAACCACTGCCATTTCTCTAACACTTTCGCACAACACAAAGGACAATGGACTAACACCAGAGCCGTTTACCTGACATGTCCCAATACTAGGGTCAGGCAAAGTCACGCAATTGATCAGAATCACGCAACCTGACTGCCCTTTCCCTTCCCCACAGGGATAAAAGGTGGAGCCAGAGAGCACAGTACGAGCAAGGCAAGCATGGCAGACAGCACGATGATATGGCTACCACGCAGCAGTTCAAGAGAAGGAGAAAAGCAGCAGGAATTGAGAGGGTGGCAAGGAGAGAAGTAACCTTGCCTTTCTCGTCCCAGAGCCACAGAGCCTTTGTGGAAGAGAGCCTGAAACCATGAAAAATAGCACAAGTGTCCTGCAGCAGATGTCAACGGTACACGAGGAAAACATATGCCGATATGCAGTAGGAAGGGAAGCTCCCACGCCTGTGGTACAGGCCTTGACTACAGAGAGGCAACAGCCAAGCGGTTCATCACTGTTACGCTCACCTGGCTCCCACAGGGGCGGTGATCTGAACTGGACAGCTGCGGTCTCCACCAATGTGACGTGTAGTGCCGAGATGACGGACTGGACTGGCCCACTTAGCTTCGTTTGTTTGGCCCGCAGGAATATTCTTCTGCAAATGGAGAAAGGGAATTAACCACCCGTGGAGTTGAGAGTTAACCCCCCCCACTCCCGCTGATCTCCCCACTAATCACCTTTGATGTCCCCTCTTAGAGTCTCACCTGATGGTTTGGAAAGATGATCTCTCAATCCTGCATTGAGCGCAGGGGCGCGTAGATAACCAGTTGGTTCACTGGCTCGAAGGAATTGGTGTGTTCCAGAACATTATTGACTCTGAGAGTCCCGGCAAGACGCCGTAAGTATGTAGTTCGTAAGAGTTCAAATGTCTGACTTTCACTCTGTCCGATTCCTTGCAGGTTGCAGCTTGACCCTAGCAAAGAGTTCCTTGTGGCAACCGGTAATATTCAGGTAAGGATTTGTATTATCCAACACAGTTCGATAAAATAATGTCCATATGTAACCTGTTGTTTTCTCCCTTATTCAGGCGCTGAGAGAAAGTATGAAGTCTCAGGGAATAATGCCTCCGGCGGTAAAATCAGGTAAGTCTATTGTGGTGAGGAGGTTTCCCCTTGTTTGTCCCTTTGTTTCACCTTGCTGTCCTTTTGTTTCCCCTTAGGGGCCGGGGTTTGGCGAGGATGCAGTGGAAGCTGCGCCAACCCGTGAAGAGGAATAGTACCCCCGGTGGTGAAATCAGGTAAGTCTATGGGGGGTAACTAGTATTGCCTCTGTGTATTCCCTTGGCTAACCTAGCTGTTCTTGTCTTCCCCTTAGGTGCCGGAGTGCGGTGGGAACATGCAAAAGGATGCGGTGGAATGTGAAGATGCTGCGAAGGCCGGTGAGTTCAGCGTGGCGCTGCAGCAGGCGAGGCGACGCGCATAAAATAACTTCTTTCTTCCAGCTCGAAGGCGCAATGGATCGGGAATTCAGGTAAGGATCAAAGGTATTGCTCTTGTTCTAACCTTTTCTCCTTCTTTCTCACTTTTTCTAGGAGCTCCAGACTAGAGGCGGGCGTGGCAGAAGACTGGATGCAGACTTGCAGGCACGGTGAGCGTTACGCTGCTGGATGCAGAATAACGTGAAGCGTGTGCTGCTCTTCGGGCGTGGTTTAAATAGCCTCCAAAGTAGTCCCAGGTAAGTATTCCTCCCCAGCCCCACCCGAGTAAAAAAAATAGTCCCTAGGTAAAGTAGTCCCTTCCAAGCCTCTTTTGGCTTGGAGCTCTTGCAGTATGGTCTGCATCAGGTGAGTTTGCAGCATGGTCTGCATCAGGTAAGCTTTAATATATGAGCCTGGCGCCTATGGTGCCAGGACTGACTCTCCATATGAGCCTGGCACTATAGGCGCCAGGACTCCACCCAAATAGCCCCTAGCAGGGGTTGTTGGGCTTGCTTAGAATAACTTGATGCCTGCTTCCGGGGATGCTGGACTTGGTCTGGGTCCCCGGGGGTAGGCATCATGACAATCACAGCCGGTTAGTCGAGGGGAGAATCGATAAGAACCGGGCTGCGTTGAATGAGAAGCGCAAAGTGGTACGTTTGAACCAAGTTTAACAAACTTTGAATGAACTGTAAAAAGATGGAAAGGGAGTCCAGCTGCAAAGGGAAACCAGCACCACGTGGGTGCTAACTGGAGAGATTCTGGTGGTGCCCCATATGAGAGAAACTACAGATACCAGGAGGCCGTAGGCGTGCCAGCGAATAGGTCAAAGTGGTCATACAGAGGGTGAAGCAAAATCCCTGTGATTTTGATCTACAAGCAGCGTGAGAGAAAGGAGAGTAAATACTGCAGTGAGAGTAAACATTGAGAAACCAAGGGAATTGAATCCTGCTAAAGTCAAGATGGGTCTGAGCCCGACCGAGGGAGCGCCAGGGGTGAAGCCACACCCAAGAACTAAAGTCAAGAGAGGTCAATGCCCAGGAGAGGGGGACCTAAGGGTGAAACATCACCCTACGTGAAACTGTGATAAACAATTGAGAGGCGTCCTCAATTAACTTTTCACACAAAAACCTGTCCTCCACTGGAGGTTGCCTCTTGCCTCCTTCCCCTCAAGTAATCGGTCCTTTCAGTTGGGGCTGGTATCAACCCTTCTTGTTTTGTTTGTGTTGCTACAGTTGACCATTCCCAGCTCTTGTGAACAGTTTGGTCCTTTGGTTGGTGGGGTCTTGCCGCCTGGTCGTCTTCCTCGATCCCCAGAATCCTCGCTCCTTCCTCATAGGAAGTAATTAGATGTTGCCTCATCTGCCATTCGAAAACCATACCAAACAGAAAAGTCCACCTGTAGCGGATGTCCTTGTTTCGCAAGGCCCTCGTAACCGGGTCAGTTTTTCTCCTTTTAGCCAAGGTTGTCTGTGACAAGTCCTGGAAAAGCAACAAATCAGACCCATTATATGTTATTTGTTTAGCCTTCCTTGATAACAGAAGAATCTGCTCCTTTGTTTTATAGTCTTACAATGCAGCCAGGATGTCTATAGGACGTGCCCCAGGTTCCATTCTTCGGGGGCCGACTCTGTGAAATCTGTCTATTCTGACTTCTGACTGGTCCCCTGACGCTAATAGGTCTTCGAAGATCCCTTTAACCACTGCTTCCAAATCTTTGTCTAGCACCTCCTTTGGCATATTTCTGATCCCAATATTTGATCTCCTCAACCTGTTCTCCAAATCCTCTGTCTGAAGCTCCAAGTTGTGGGTTGCGATTGCCATTTTTTCTATCCATGTTTCTGTTTTCCTTGAATCCTCTGTTAGGTCCTGTATCGCTATCTCGTGTATGTCCACCCTTTCCTCCATCTTGTTCACATCTTGTTTTATCTCCTGGAGCGCCGCTGCCAAATCCTCCCTCATGATAGTCACTTGGTTCTGGACTGTTTCAGAAATTCTATTTCCGAAGTCAGTGAAGTATTGTTTCAAGAGTGACTGTGTCACATTTTGATCTCGGCCCTCTTCAGGTTGAGAGTCCCCCTATACTTTTAGGACTTGAGCCGCTTGAATTCCCTGGGGGGAGCCTACCTCCTTACTCCACATCTTCTGGAGGTCGTTCTTGCAGGGGTTCCTGAGTCCCTTTGATGTTATGGGCAAGTCTTTACCGCTGGTCTTAGACAATGGCCCTCATTACGACCTTGGCATTGGACCATGGTGCTAATAGCACCATGGTCCATGCCGGTAACTTACCGACTCCGCCATGGCGGAATGGGGAATTTCCGCCCCATTCCGAGGTTGGCAGGGCGGTAATTCCCCATGCCGCCATGGCCCTTCCCCATTCCCATTTTTACACCATAGGGCTCAATGGGAATGGGGAAGGCGCTAAGTATGGTGCCCCAAATTGCGGCACCGTACTTACACCAAGGTCCCTTTGCGGGTTGGTTTTTAAGGCCTGCAAAAAGCAGGCGTTAAAATCGCCAACCCGCAAAGGGACCTCATAATCAGGCGTTAAGGGGTTAACGGTGCTGCCACCTTTTACAGCGCCGTTAACCCCTTAACGCCAGGGTTGTAATGAGGCCCATTGTCTCTTGCCCCCTTCCTTCCTGAAGGCCTACACCCACCCTGGTTCACAGCGCGCTGCCAGATGGAAACACTTCGCTGCCTCCTTCTTGATGTGTGGGGCGCATGCTATTTCCCTCCTTCTCTCTTATAGTATTCGCTGTGAAAAGAGGGTTGGCGAAACCCAATTTGGAGTTTTCCAATCGGCCGTATATGTAAACCTTTTTTTAAGATATTTTTATTTTATTTTTTAAGGTCAAACAAACACATTATACCTGTTTCAAAACATGGAAAGCATCATATTCCAACACATTTTCAAACTCCCCCTCCCCCTTTAAACTAGAGCCGGTTCTCACATGTTGTTTACGGGAACATCATTGGGTGGCACGCTACCTAGACGGCCATCAGCCGGGTCCTCCGTTTCGTTGTCACCCTAGTGAGGGTTTGTCAACGAGGCCACCAATTGCCACCAGGCCAGCAAGGGCCCTACTTCTTCTTCGCCCCCCCTGGTGACCGCTTCAAACCAGACTACGGATTCACCTTCCGCCCAACTCAAGAGGTCTGTCCACCATAACTCCACCCTAGGTCTGTGGGCCGCCTTCCAGCCCATGGCAATCCTATGTTTGGCCAAAACATAGGCCAGGTCCTTCCTCTTGCTCATGTGTTTCAAATGCCGGGGTCTAGGGAACAGTCCAAGCATGCATGACCAGGCCGATTCCACATCCAGCACCACCCCCCCGCCAGCCAGTTTCATCTTGACCTCATCCCAAAATCTATGCACCTCCGGGCAAGCCCAAAACATGTGTAGCAGTCCCGCGTTCACCTCCCCACACCTGGGGCATTGCTGCATAGCTGTTCCCCCGAACTTTGCAATCTTCCCGGGGGTTAAATAAGCCCTATGGGTAACATACAATTGAAGCTGTTGGAATCTCGTGTTACAGGACACCTTTTTATGGTACCTCTGGACCCGTTCCCACTGCCCATCCGTCATGGGTCCTCCCACCTCCTCCTCCCAATCTTGTCTCAATTGGAGCAACTCCTTCCCTGCCCTCACTCGCAGGAGCTCATATATCCTCGATATTTCGTGCCCGCCCTCCGATACATCATACATGGTTTCTAGGGAGGCATCTGGATCCCCCGCGAGCGCTGTCTCGGGCCATCTTTCTCTAGTCTTTTTCACCAGCCTAGTGTAGGTTATGTATTGGCCACCATGTACTGCCGTCTCTTCCTGCAGCCGCTGAAAGTCCACCGCCTCCCCTTCCTGCCATATGTCCCCGAGGGTGGCTAGGCCTACCTGTTCCCAGTATCTGCGGACTGATTCAAGTAGTTGAGAGTCGCTCCCGCACAGCGCCGCCAAAGGGGCCTGCTGGGAGTATGGTTCCGAGTCCCCCGCAATCTTCCATGTCCTTTGCCAGATCTCCCAGCCCAACCTCAATATCCGCCCCCTGCCCACCAGTTTATCTCTGCCCAACCACACCACTTCCAACAGAAAGTATGGGTCTGTATCTTCGCGCAGGAGCCTGGCTTCCGCCGAGTCTTCAATCGAGAGCCACCTGGCCACATACTGCAGCTGCCCCACCAGATAATAGAGTTCGAAGTTAGGCAGGCCTATCCCCCCCTGTCACACAGGTTCTGGAGCTTCCACAGAGCCACCCTATTCCTAGAGCTGCCCCACACAAAACCCCTACACACGCTGTGGAGTTTTGCGAATAGGCTCCTGGGTATCAGAAACGGGACGTTTACAAAGAAATGCAAGAGTCTAGGCAGGACCACCATCTTGAGCAAGGCCGCCCTCCCCATCATGGTCAGGGGCAATCTGGACCAAAATACTGTACTGTTCTTAATCCCCTCTATCGTCTTTTCCGTGTTGTGCTTGTGTTCTGTCTCGATCTTGTGGTAAATGTTTATTCCCAAATACCTAAATGTTATGGGCTGCCATGGTATTGGCAGAACAGGCAGCCTCTGCACCGGGACATTCTTATATCTACCCAAAGGGAACAGGCTGGACTTTCCAGGGTTCACCGTTATCCCCGAGAGAATGGCATACCGTTCTATCACCTCTAGGACGTTGTAACGCTCACCTGATTCCCGTAGAGGCGCCGGTCTTGACTGGGCGTATACCGTATCTTCACAGGTGATGTGTAACACACAGCTGGCTCTTTGGGCTGGACCTCTCTGCACTGTATGTATGACTCGAAGGGTAAGATGTCTGCAGATAGAAAATATGGGATTAATGAACTGGGTTATTGAATGTCTCTCTCTTCTTCCCTTTCTCTTCTCCTGTAGAACCCCAAAGGTTAACGCTCTCACCTTAGGTAAGTGAACGCCGTGCTCTCCATCTGCCTCGGGGCAGGGTGCTGTAACCAGTTTCTTCACTGGATAAGGGGAGCAGGCCTCTTGACTTCAGAGGACTGCTGTCCGTCGTTTACTGTACGAACGGTAAGTTTTGAGTAATTCTAATGTCTTTGAAAGTCTTTAGTAATGATGTCTCTTGTTTTGCAGGGTTCCAGCGATGGCGGATGACGGGCTGAAGTGAGTTGAAGATGGAGCCCGTGTGATGAATAGAAGCGCCTGGAAGCACGTAAGTAAGCGCTTGTTGCCTGCTTCACGATGCGCTCTAACTGTCTTTTTATTTTGCAGGTACAAGTTCGGAGCGGCTGCAGGGTGCCGGAATACCCACTGGGTTAGATGTGGAAAGGAGTAATGGCACGTGAGTATTAAAGTTCCCCAATGTCTTTAAACGCACCTTGTTTTGTCTTTCAGATGCGGGATGCAGCGCCGAAGGCCTCCGGAGCGTGCGAAGAGTTGGTAAGCTTTTGTCTTTCAGATGCCGGAATGCAGTGCGAAGACCTCCGGAGCGCACGAAGAGTAGGTAAGCCTTTGTCTTTCAGATGCCGGAATGCAGCGCGAGGCGTTGGTGACAGCCGATGGACCAGGTAAGTGAAGCGCTGTCACTGAAGACCGTAATGCTAACCTGTTCTTTCTTGTCTTTATAGGTGTTGCTGAAGACTGGATTCAGGATGGTAAGCCTTTTTCCTTAGGCCCAGGATCAGATGCAGAAGACACGATGAGCGTTCTGCTGCAGAGGATGCAGAATAACGCAAAGCAAGATTCATCCATCGGGTGTGGTTTAAATAGCCTCCTGTAGTGCTTAGGTGTCTCCTTCCACAGCCACGCCTAGGTAAGAAAAGAGTTCCTGCTTTCCAGAAGAGTTCCAGTGTTCTAAACCTAGGGAGTGGCTCCTTACCCCACCCAACAGGAAAAGTAGTTCCAAACAGAAGAGGATCAGAGGCTCAACTGGCAGGCAAGTAAGCAGCATGGTCTGCTGCAGGTAAGTCCACCCAAGCATTATGAGCCCGGCGCTTCCAGCGCTGGGACTGGGCATATTTATGAGCCTGGTGCCACTGGCGCCAGGACTGGGTCCAAAAGGTCCCAATTGGGACTGGTTGGCACTCGGAACCTGGGTTATGGATCTGCTTCCAAGGGAGTTGGGAAAACCCTGACCTTTTGGAAGCAGAGATCATGACAGTACCCCCCCTCAAGGCCCCTCCCAAACCGGGCTTCTCCGGGGGTTTTGGCTTGTCAGGAAATGTTCGGTGAAATCTTTTGATTAGGCGAGGAGCGTGGACATATTCAGCAGGTTCCCAGGATCTCTCTTGGGGGCCGTAGCCTTTCCAGTCAATTAGGTAAAATAGTTTAGATTTGGAGATCTTGGAGTCCAGAATGCTTTTGACTTCAAACTCGAGTTCTCCATCAACTAGGATGGGTTTTGGAGATTTAGTTAGTCGGGTTTGAGGTTGCACGGGTTTTAATAGAGAGACGTGGAAGACCGGATGTATCTTCATGTGCGGGGGCAAGTCCAACTTGACCGCTACTGGGTTTACTATGGTAGTGATGGAATAGGGACCAAGGTATCTTGGGTTGAATGTGCGTGGCCCTTTTAGAGGTAGATATTTGGTGGATAACCAGACTTGATCCCCTACTTGATATTGAGGGGCTTCCTTCCGATGTTGATCTGCTCCTTTCTTGAATTGTTCTTTAGCCCTTTGAAGGTGAGAAATAGCTTCCTTAAAGGCTTGGGTGATTGTAGAATGCAGGTAGTCTACTGCTGGTGTTTCAAGATCTTGGAGGGGATCCAACTCCGAGGTTCGAGGGTGACTGCCGTATAAAAGAAAAAACGGGGTTTTCCCAGTTCCCGAATGGACAGAGTTATTGTAGGCATATTCGGCTATCCAAAGGATGTCTTTCCAAGTTTTTTCAGTTTGTTGCAGCATGCAGCGTAAATACTGTTCCAGAGTTTGATTGGTCCTCTCGGTTTGTCCGTCAGTCTGAGGGTAATGACTGGTCGATAGTCTCACATCAATTTGAGCCGACCGACAGCAACTTCGCCAAAAATGAGAAATAAATTGACTACCTCGATCCGAAATTAGAACCGAAGGAAAACCGTGCAGTCGGACGATGTTTTCGAGAAATTCTCGGGCCAGAGTTGCTGCTGTTGGCAACCCTTTGAGCGGAATGAAATGCGCCATCTTGGAGAATAAGTCCACGATTACTAGAATCGTATTGTATCCGGAGCATGGAGGTAGATCGGTGATGAAGTCCATAGAAAGCGTATGCCAAGGGCGAGGTGGGATGTCAATAGGGCGTAAGAGGCCTGCTGGTCTTTCCTTTTGACTCTTGTTTTGGGCGCATACTCCACAGGACATTATAAAGTCTCTGATATCTTTTTTCCAAGACGGCCACCAGAAGTAGCGCTTGATCTTTTCTGAGGTCTTGGCCATACCGGGATGTCCTTCCATTAAAGAATCGTGATAACAAGAGATTACTTTCTTCTGTAAATCTGTGCTGGGCAGGTATAATCGTTCTTGGAAATACAATAAGTTGTCCTTTACTGCAAAGTCCTTTCCCTGCAGATGCCAATTCTGTATGTCTGCTGGAGTTACAAGTTGCCTGGCTTTATCCTTAACTTCCTCTATGGATTGTGTGGCGATTACACCCAGAATTCTTTGTTCGGGAATGATTGGTACAGGTTTAGGGTTGATCAAGTGTTCTTCCACTCCCATCCGAGAAAGGGCATCAGCTTTACCGTTTTTTGTACCAGGTCGATAGGTAATTATGAAGTCAAACTCGGCAAAGAACAATGCCCAACGGAGTTGTCTAGAGGATTGGGCTTTTGCGGTTTTCAAATATTGCAGGTTTCGGTGATCCGTAATCACAGTAACGGTGTGTCGGGCCCCCAGCAGATAATGCCGCCAAGCCTTAAAGGCAGACTTGATAGCCAGAAGTTCCTTGTCAGTAATCGTGTAATTGATTTCAGGAGGCGAGAATTTGCGGGACCAAAATGCCACGGGATGCAACTGATTGGTTACCGGGTCCTTTTGTGATAGAACTGCCCCCATGGCAAGGCTTGAAGCATCAGTTTCCACGATGTAGGGGAGTTCGGGGCGAGGGTGTTTTAAGATTGGTGCAGAGATAAATTTAGTCTTCAAATCCTGGAAAGCTTGTTCCGCCTCGGTAGACCATTCAAAACGTTTGTTTTTCTTTAACAAGGCAGTGATGGGCTGGACTATTCGAGAAAATTCGGGGATAAACCTGCGGTAAAAGTTAGCGAAGCCTAACATGCTTTAAACACATTTTACGGAGGATGGTGATGGCCATTTGAGAACTGCATCGACCTTCTTTGAATCCATACGCACTCCGCTAGGTGATAATATGAATCCCAAGAATTCAACTTCAGTCACGTTGAAAACACATTTTTCCAACTTAGCGAAAAGTTTGTGTTGACGCAATCTTTCGAGGACCATTTTCACGTGTTTCCGATGTTCAGATTCCGATGAAGAATAAACGAGGATGTCGTCAATGTAAACAACAACACACACATCTATGAGCTCTCTGAGGACATCGTTCATAAAATATTGAAAGGCGGCCGGGGCATTGCAAAGTCCGAAGGGCATGACCTGATATTCAAATAGCCCATATTTGGTGCGGAAGGCCGTCTTCCATTCATCGCCCTCTTTTACTCGTACCAAGTGGTAGGCTCCTCTAAGATCCAGCTTTGTATATATGCATGCTTTTCTGACTTGGTCCAGGAGTTCAGGGATCAAAGGTAACGGATATCTATTCTTGACGGTGATCTGGTTCAGGGAGCGATAATCTATACAAGTTCTAAGGTCTCCTTCCTTTTTTGGAACAAAGAACAAAGCTGAAGAAGCAGGGGACTTGGAAGGACGAATAAACCCATTTGCCAGGTATTGATCCAGGTATTGTCGAAGGTGAAGGTTCTCAGGCTCGGTGAGGGCATAAATTCTACTACAAGGAGGAGTAGATCCAGGTATCATGTCTATCTGGCAGTCATAAGACCTAGGAGGAGGTAGAGAGTTAGCCTGATCTTTCCGGAAAACATCTTGGTATTCTAGGTATTCGGGAGGTAACTGGGGAGTCTCTGAAGAAATTGCTGCCAGTGCAACACCAGGTGGAGGGTGACAAGTAGAGACACATTCTGGAAACTGGACCGTTCTTGCTCGCCAATTGATCAGAGGATTGTGTTTCTCTAACCAAGGTATTCCTAGAATAATCTGAAACTGAGGAGCCCTGATCACATCGAACACGATCTTCTCATGGTGTCCATCTTGACTTACTAGCGTCACTTCTTGAGTGGTATGCGTTACTGGTCCGGAGGCTATCTCCGTTCCATCCACCGTAGTAATGACATCCTTTACAGCCTTGGGACAAAGAGTTAGATTCATCCTCAAAACCATTTCATGATCCACATAATTGCCGATGGCACCGCTGTCGACGTAAGCCTCAATTGCATGTAATCGATCCGGATTATCAGGGCTAATGAGGACCATAGGTATCACGAAATGCGAGGTCACGGAACTGGTTTTCACGCTCGGCAAGAGGACCTCTATTCTTGTCGGGCGAGGTCGTTTCCCTGCTCAGAGTTTGTAACTTTGGTAACTGCAGCTCCTACTGCCTTCTTGGCAGGTTTCACCGGACAGTCTCGAAGAAAGTGCCCTGAGTTTCGGCAATAGAGGCATAATTGCAACTGTTTTCTCCTTTCCCGCTCCTTTTGTGTTAGAGGTCCTTTCAGGCCCCCTATTTGCATGGGTTCCCCAGAGTCTACTCCTTTGGAAGGAGTTGGCGGTTTGGAAAATACTCGAGCATCAAACTTGGAACGATCGGCCTTCCTGTTCTGCAGTCTGTGATCTATTTGAACGACTAAGTCTATATAGTCTGAACAAACTTGTGGGGGATTCACTACTTGGGCTAGCACATCTTTGAGCTCTCCACGTAGACCTCTATAAAACAGCGTAATCCTTTTGTCCTCAGGCCATTGAGTTTCCACTATCAGTCTGTTGAAAGACGCAATATAAGCCAAAAGGTCTTGATTACTTTGTCGCAACGAAAGAAGCTCATTGTCCAAGGCCTGCCCCTGTGAATCGCTTGCGAACAGTTTTTCCATACTGAGCTGAAAAGCTTGAAAATCATGGAGGACCGGATCATCTTGATTTACTAGAGGGATCGACCAGTCTGCCGCATTGCCACTAAGGTACGAAAGCATGAAAGCTACTTTAGCTTGATCAGTTGGAAAGGCTGCTGGCCAGCATAAGAAATGCAACCGGCACTGATTGATAAATACTGCAAACCTCTTTGGGTCACCAGAAAATCGTTCGGGCGGAGCCAGAGGTACATTCCCAGGTAGGTTGATCTGCACTGGATTCATAGAGGATGTAGAAGGAAGATTTCCCCCAGATGCGGGTAACGGAGTCTGTCCGGCTTGTGACTGTAGCAATTGTCTAGCGAGATCATCTGTTCGCTCCTTGGAAATAATCAGTTCCCTTCTTAGAGCGTTCGTTTCCTGACGGGCTGCATGCACTTCTGCCCTTAGTTCCCCAAGTAACTGGGCTAGCTGGTCGGTATCCGAGGTTTCCATAGCGCCTGGACGGGAGTTTTGCGGTAGGCTTTGCGTTCTGTAACGCTCACCTGATTCCCGTAGAGGCGCCGGTCTTGACTGGGCGTATACCGTATCTTCACAGGTGATGTGTAACACACGGCTGGCTCTTTGGGCTGGACCTCTGTGCACTGTATGTCTGACTCGAAGGGTAAGATGTCTGCAGATAGAAAATATGGGATTAATGAACTGGGTTATTGAATGTCTCTCTCTTCTTCCCTTTCTCTTCTCCTGTAGAACCCCAAAGGTTAACGCTCTCACCTTAGGTAAGTGAACGCCGTGCTCTCCATCTGCCTCGGGGCAGGGTGCTGGAACCAGTTTCTTCACTGGATAAGGGGAGCAGGCCTCTTGACTTCAGAGGACTGCTGTCCGTCGTTTACTGCACGAACGGTAAGTTTCGAGTAATTCTAATGTCTTTAAAAGTCTTTAGTAATGATGTCTCTTGTTTTGCAGGGTTCCGGCGATGGCGGATGACGGGCTGAAGTGAGTTGAAGATGGAGCCCGTGTGATGAATAGAAGCGCCTGGAAGCACGTAAGTAAGCGCTTGTTGCCTTCTTCACAATGCGCTCTAACTGTCTTTTTATTTTGCAGGTACAAGTTCGGAGCGGCTGCAGGGTGCCGGAATACCCACTGGGTTAGATGTGGAAAGGAGTAATGGCACGAGAGTATTAAAGTTCCCCAATGTCTTTAAACGCACCTTGTTTTGTCTTTCAGATGCGGGATGCAGCGCCGAAGGCCTCCGGAGCGTGCGAAGAGTTGGTAAGCTTTTGTCTTTCAGATGCCGGAATGCAGTGCGAAGACCTCCGGAGCGCACGAAGAGTAGGTAAGCTTTTGTCTTTCAGATGCCGGAATGCAGCGCAAGGCGTTGGTGACAGCCGATGGACCAGGTAAGTGAAGCGCTGTCACTGAAGACCGTAATGCTGACCTGTTCTTTCTTGTCTTTATAGGTGTTGCTGAAGACTGGATTCAGGATGGTAAGCCTTTTTCCTTAGGCCCAGGATCAGATGCAGAAGACACGATGAGCGTTCTGCTGCAGAGGATGCAGAATAACGCAAAGCAAGATTCATCCATCGGGTGTGGTTTAAATAGCCTCCTGTAGTGCTTAGGTGTCTCCTTCCACAGCCACGCCTAGGTAAGAAAAGAGTTCCTGCTTTCCAGAAGAGTTCCAGTGTTCTGAACCTAGGGAGTGGCTCCTGCCCCACCCAACAGGAAAAGTAGTTCCAAACAGAAGAGGATCAGAGGCTCAACTGGCAGGCAAGTAAGCAGCATGGTCTGCTGCAGGTAAGTCCACCCAAGCATTATGAGCCCGGCGCTTCCAGCGCTGGGACTGGGCATATTTATGAGCCTGGTGCCACTGGCGCCAGGACTGGGTACAAAAGGTCCCAATTGGGACTGGTTGGCACTCGGAACCTGGGTTATGGATCTGCTTCCAAGGGAGTTGGGAAAACCCTGACCTTTTGGAAGCAGAGATCATGACAGACCTACTGTAAGTTTTCTTCAGGGTAGCGCAAATAAAGGAGCATATCGTCCGCATATAATGATATCAGATGCTCTCCACTGGCTGTGTTTATGCCCACCTCCCCATATTGTTGTCGCAGGCATATTGCCAGCGGATCCAATGCCAGTATATATAGCATAGGTGACCAGGGCCATCCCTGTCTGGTCCTCCTGCCCAGTTGACAAGATTCTGAGATTGTGGACCCTGTCTGACCCTCGCCATCGGGGTGCTGTATAACAACTGGACCCATCTGAGGTATCCAGGTCCCACTCCATACCCTTTCAGGACCGCTTTCAGCCAGGGCCATCGTACCGAGTCGAAGGCCTTGACCGCGTCTAGCGACACTATAGCCAGCTCGCCTGTGTCTTCCTCAGTTTGGTCTATGACATGGTGTAGCCTCCTGTGGTTATCGGTGATGTTCCTACCCGGAACATATCCCGCCTGATCTGGATGTACCAATTTCTTAATCACCCTCTTCAGTCTATTAGCCAGCACCGCCGTGAGTATTTTGCCGTCCTGGTTGAGCATGGACAACGGTCTGTAAGACCCGCGCTCCGCGGCCGGCTTGCCTGGTTTCAGGAGTGGGATGATTACAGCCTCACGGAGGGACAACGGGAGTTCTCCCTTCTCATAGGCCTCGTTAAAGGTGGCAAGCAGTGGCTGGAGCAATTCTTGCTGGTATGTTTTGTAGAACTCGCTGGGTAGCTCATCCGAGCCCGGCGCCTTGCAAGTGGGCAAGTTCCGAATCACTACCTCCAGCTCATCCGAGGTGATGGGTGCGTCCAACTCAGAACGTTCTAGATCATCTAAGGTGGGCAGTTCAATGTCCCCCAATGTGTCCAGTATGTCTTGATCCATATCCTCCCCTGTGTCCTCATACAAGTGTCTGTAAAACTTAAGGAATTCCTCATTTACCTCTTTCTGGGTGTTGCATATGCTACCTCCTTCGCCCTGAATCTCACTAATCACCGAGCGGGGGGTCTCACTCTTGTACAGCCAAGCCAGCAATCTGCCCAGCTGGTCACCCCCTGCATGAATCCTCTCCGTATATTTCCTGTAGATGAGTCTGCACAGTCTGTCCCAGAGTGCGCTGCAGGACAACTGTAGCCCCTCTACTCTGGTTCTGTTCTCATGAGCGTGCTCACGCAACGCGTGAGCTCCTCTAGCTCCCTTTCCGCCTCCCGGAGCTCCCTTTCGACCCCCCCCTGTAGCCCCTTACCTTGGGAAAGCCGTATATGTAAACTTGACTGTGGAGGGGAGATTCTTTATTCACTTGGCAATGATTGGCAGACTGTCTCCCTCTTGCCACTTCCCAGGAGGAAGTGGTCTTTCTTTCCTTGGCTCCTAGGTTAGGATATGGCCCTCTCCTAAATGCGTAGGCACCCAGAGTGGGTTCCTCTCTAGGCAAGTTGAACTTGTCTCCTCTCCCTCACACCTGGGCACCCCCCTCCTGGTAAGTGGAGGAGTTCCCCCAAGGTTCTCCGGATTCCTGAGCCCCTGTCTCTGCTCAAAAGAGGGCTTTGACGTCTCTCCTCTCCTGTTCTCATCCCTGCCTCCTTTCCAGTGGGCGCTCCACTCTCTCTATTCCAGCTGGTCTTAGCCTCTGTCCCCGCCCAATTAGAGTATAGTTCTTTGCTGTTCCAACGGATCTCCCCAGGTTGTTCCCCTCTCTACCCCAAGAGCGTTAGCTAGGCTTCTCTCTCATTCCCCATTCCGGTCTCCTCCACCACAGTCCCCGTTTCAATCAAAGCTCTGCCTCTTTTGGTCTCGCTTACCTTGGTCATCTCTCTGTTTATAACGGAGGGTTAAGGGCCAGCCTCCCGCGGCTCCCTCTTCCCCCAAACACAATGCTTCTATATCACACCCCGGGCTACCTCTCTGCTATGCCCTCTTCTGGGCTCCACAAAGCCTTGACTCCCCGGACACCTCTGATAGGGTACCACTCGCCTGGGAGAACGTCCGGGTCACCTTTCTTTCTTCTCCATACCACTCTGGCAGCTGTGTCTGCTAGGGCAGCCTCATCCTTCTACTTATGATATCTGCTGTGTACTCAGGCGGGGCATCCTCCCGAACTTAGTTACTGCGTCCCTCTCTCACTGAAAACCTGTTCTGCCTTGCCAGAAGGGGGATATTAAATGGCCCCCCTTAGTACGGGTACTCACACGTCACAATAAGCTGCCTGGGGAGGGCACTGGTGCACCATTAAAGTCAGCGGGCCCCAGGTTCAGGAGAGCATCAGTCACAGTGCCCTCCTCTCGGTGGCCATCTTAGCTTTTGAGATTTTTAGGAGTTGAGGTTCGCACATAGAATCATCCGTTGAGGACGTGGACACATTCCTCTTTATTGGAGAAGATGCGTAAACTCTCTCCACGATCTCATCCAGATCCGGTGTTTTCTCTAGGTTGGTGGATGCTACATCTACTTCAAATGGAGGCATCTGGGGTGCCTTTGATGTTAGAGTCGCCCCCATATGTTTAGCATTGTGCAGGTTTAATACCATAGTCAATAGAGAATTATTGTCAATTGGCCAAATTTCTCAACATCATTGATAGCGATACCTCTACAGCGCTACCTTTTTCCTTGGGTTTGCTCATTGGTTTCAAGTAAGTTGTAATTTTGTCTTGTGCCATGTGGGGTTCACCCCTTTTTTCCCAAACGGCTTCAACCACACCAGGGGAAAACCCTTCAACATTAAGTTCACTAATCTTGTCATTGATTCTTTTTCTCTTCGTAATAGCTCTCTTTGTTTATAGCACTCCAGGTTGTTTCTTACATGCCATTTTAGCTGCACTCCTAAATTGGTACTTTTTAAAAATAGCTGGCATCTTATTGGAGTATAACTGTTTAACCGGAATAGTTTTATGAGAACTATACACAATTGAAAATAGTATTGCAGAGTTAGAAAAAATTGAACAATTATTCTAATGAGTATGGTGATCTTACCAGAGCCTTAGAATATCTAAGTTGTTGTTGCTTGTTGATGCTCGATTATAGCAACTGAAACACGTGTCGACGTGAAGATCTGTTGGAACAACCACATACAGATAGTGTCACCTAGAATAGATGAAGGGACTCAAATAGCATTTAATTGTATTAGATTAGAAAAATGACAGATGTGGTACTGTTGTTTCATTTGTAAAACCAATTTAGATTGTGTGCTGAAGAAAGTATGAGTGTGAATGAGTGAAAGAGAGTGAGCTGCGTGGTGTTATTGTGTAATTTAGGGGTCGATTCATGGAGCAAACGTGCGCCGAAAATCCCGGCGCAAGCAGGCGCAAGGTAGCGCAAGCGTGAGAAACGCAGCGCACGCGCACGCGTGCGATTCAAGGAAGACGCTGCGCGTGTTTCCTGCTGTCCGTGCACCCAATCCTGCCATGGCGCACGCAGGCACACACGGCGTGCGCTACGCGCACAGCAAAAGCGCACATAGCGCGGCGCACACAACCAAAGTGGGCGGAACAGTGGGCGTAACACGCGGAATGGGGAATAACGCATGAAAAAGAAGGCGTAACTGGGGAAGTACTGCAGGGAACTACATGGAACGCCCACACGCACGCCAACAACCCGTATTCATGGATTCGAATACGGGAAACCCGCACACGGCAAAAGACGCACACAGGCGTCAATGCGTCCGCCACATGAAGGCAGGCGGAAGTGTCCCCGCGCACAGTATAAAAGTGCGCGCAAACAACAAACACGTATATACAGCTACGATGAATGCCCCATTTGTCGCAGCACTGATCGTGGGACACCGCAGGAGGAGGAGAATAGCCAGGGCACGCATTTTCGCACCACGGACAAGCCTTTTTGGGATGCCTGACGACCAGGTCTACGGCAGGTATAGGTTTCCACCCCATATCATCCTAGACCTGGTCAGGGAGTGGGAAGATGACCTTACATCCCTCACCCTTTGCTCCCAAGCATTGAGCCCCTTGGAGAAGGTGCTCAATGTCCTGCATTTTTTGGCCACTGGGTCATTTCAGTGGACTACTGCCATAGTGGGGGGGGTCTCACAGGCCACGCAGTCACGCTGCCTACACCAGGTATTGGCAATCATGACAGCGCGCCCCTCAGTCCGCAGGCACATATACATGCCCAGAACACCCGCAGAAAGGCAGGCAGTTGTCCTGAATTTTTTCAGGGTGGCACACTTCCCCAAAGTGCTCGGTGCCATAGATTGCACCCATGTGGCCCTACGTCCACCTAGGGCCACTGAACACATCTACCGAAACCGCAAGCACTGGCATTCCATCAATGTACAGGTGGTATGCGATGCAAAGGGAATCATCACCTCTGTCTATGCAAACTACCCTGGCTCCACCCATGACAGTTTCATATACAGAATGTCCGCCCTGAGCCAGGCCCTGGAAGCTGGCCAGCATGGCGACACCTGGCTCCTAGGTGAGTACAAATGCCCTTGCACATGCATGCATGTCACACACACACACACAAATACACAAACCCCAATAATCACAACCATTTACACCTCCCCAGGGGACAGTGCCTACCCTCTGAGCAACCACATGATGACGCCAATCCGGAACCCCACCACACCACCCCAGGTAAGATACAACGCCGCCCATATTGCAACCAGGGCCATAGTGGAGCGCACATTCGGAGTGCTCAAGTCACGTTTCCGCTCCCTTGACGGCTCTGGCGGGCAGCTACTCTATGCACCCCCAGTAGTGTGCAGGATCATTGTGGCAGCATGTGTCCTGCACAATGTTGCAACACAGCAGGGCGTACCGGTGGACATGGTGGTGCCCCCACATCCCCAACCACAGGCACAGGCGCTGCCCATGGGAGGGGACAGGGCACGTGGCGAGGAAGCCTGGACCCAGCTTGTGGCCACATTTTTCACCTAAACTCCCACCCCTGCGGAGTGCACACAGGCCTGGCACATACCAGGTGACAATCGATGATGACAAAGACACAGTCATCTGTCACAACCCTACCACCCTGAGATAGTTGCCATGGAAGTGCCACATTGTCTGCATCCCTAGCTACTTAAACACAAGCTATCCTGTGTGACCAAAAGGCACACATATGACATAACATGATATGGCCTATACAAAAGTATTTCAAGGTGCGATGAGGCAGGGAGGGGGGAACAAGGGAAGACAGACAACGATACTACTAGGCCAGGTGTCATTAGATTGTGCAAGTGCAGGGGTAGGAGGAAGGGAAAAGTGCAAGGGGAAGGGGAGGGGGAGAGTGCAGTACAGGGTAAGTAGTCTAAAAAACAAATACATAGGCCAGCTGGTGACAACTGCAAAGGTAAGTGCAGACAAGTGCTGGGAAGGGGGGGCTGTAGGGATAGAGAGACAGTCCCGCAGTGCAGGGGTTGCCAGGGAGGCAGTGCAAGTGGAGAGTGGCTGGGCCAGGGACCGAGGTCGGTGAGAGTGGCCCAGTTGCAGATCCAGTGCAGTTCCAGTGAAGAATTTTGCAAGGGAGAGGCAGAGAGAAAGCAGAAGCAAAGAGGAAGGTCTTGAGATGCTTACCGAACCGGAGATGGTTCTCCTCAAGTTCCAGTGAGGCAGGAAGGCTGTTCCAGAGGGAGGCCCCTGCCGCGGAGAGAGATCTACCCCCAGCTAGTTGCTTTGAGAAGTGGATGACCCTGACATGCAAGGTGTGAATCACACACAACTGCAAAACAGGCCATGGCCATCACTGTTATGTCACTCAAACCCTCCCAAACCACAACATGACATGGCAAGCAATACCCATACACCAACACAGTAACAACAAGGTACACATTGCCATGTCCAAAATGTACAGTGGCATCAGACAATGATGCCTGACATGGAATCAGATGAAATGACTGACCAACAACCTCCCACCCAAAATAAGTAATTTCCAAATGCATTACAAGAGTTGTAGACGTAACATAACAATGAATGCCTGTCTACATGCACATTGTGCATTGCAAAATCAACACTGCAGCTTCTGTGTGCTGTGTCCAACTCCTGCAACATACTGCTCAGCGCACAACACAGTGAACAGCCATTGTGTGTGATGCACACCCTGAGCATCACATCTAAGCGACAGACCACATCAAAAAGCAAATTAGGCATTTACAGGATCCATAATTGGTCACAGAACATGTGCTGCAGGAACACAGTGGGCACCAGAAGGCAAACAGTGTACACGTGGATATGCAAGGGTGGTTGTACATGTAGTGCATCAGAGTGCAAGTGTGTGGGTCAGTAAGGACATGCACACAACATATGCATGCGCAATCAAGTGACCATCAGTGTCCTCTACACATCACATGTGAACATTCAACATGTGTACACCCCAGCATGTCAAACCACAACTATCCCCTCGCACCTGAAAGGTAAACACAACACATGAACAGGCATTGATCAGCAGAACACAACATGTACATAGGATACCACCATTACAATGTCAGGGTTCCTATCACACTGCAGGGCAAGGCAACTATCAACAACAACCCCCCCCCCCTCCCTCACAAATGACCATGACCCACTGAACAACTGCACCTGGGTCATGGAGCCTTCAACCCTCAATTCCACCTGGCCACAGGATCACCTTTCCCCTTCGTCACCATCTCCCACCTTGTGTGTAAAAAGGTGGCTGCACCCTCAGAGTGCACACTCATTTTCAAAATCACAAAATCCAAGCCAGAAAAACGAACCAGAACACCCTCCAGTAGATGACTTGACGTAGCAGTACCTCACAAAGGCCAAGTACTACCACAATGATGTAACAACCAAGGTAGCACAGTAAAACAATGTCACAACAGGATGTGAACCATGTGTGGTACATAACATAGAATGATGCACCATGAACGGATGTGTACTGTCACAGGTCCCGTGTACAGGCACGGGAGTGTCACGAAACAACCACCCCCACCGTGTCCCGGGTGCCTGCAAGGTCAAACTCACACTGGCCTCTGAGACCCTGGTGGGGAGGGAGGGTCAGGGATATGCAGTCGGGACAGGTGTTGCCACACTGGATAACTGGAATGAGTGGCAGGAGAGGGGAGGAGGAATGACACATGAAAGTAGTGAATGCACGAAAATGTACTACCTGCATGAACACATACACAATCCAAACAAACTTGGACATCATTGTCATGGCCTTCTGTAGTCCAGGCTTAGGAGTGGCACGAACCAACCACCCCCTCTAGGGTTTTGGCGCCTGCAAGTTTGGGGCTTACACAGGCATCCACAACCCCAGCGGGGAAAGAAGGTTAGGGAACGTTGCTTGGATAGGTACGGGAAGCAGGAACACCGGATAGAGGGTACAGGGTTCAAAATTGGATAGGATTCCGGGTGATTAGGGGAAAAAAACATACCAAATTGAATTACACATTCATCCATGCATTAGTGCACCCCCCAGCAAGCCTATGCAGAGCAGTTTGAAAGAAAAACAACAAGACACTTAGCTCTGGTTTTGAGTGCTGGCCTCCTGCCTGCGCACTCTCAGGTCCGGCTACAGGAGCACTGCAATGCTGCAAAGAGAGCCACAGTCAATAACCTGTATGTGCCCATTACACAAAACCACACCACCAAACATGCCCCATAGCAACAAACTACTCTACAAACAGACAATCTGGTGTAGATGCTTGGTACCCATATATAACATTACCCCTGTGATGGGTCATACACAGTCAATGCAGTAAGTCAGTCGCCGGTGGGTGCGTGGCAAATGGAACACCAATGTGTCACAATTCACACAACATGCAATGTTCCCTGGGTAAGCAGACAGACCCATATAGCAAGGCATGACTTCAGAGCAAGTTGTGTACCACCATGACCGAAACAGAGTTCGCAGTGCATTTATCAAAATGTACATGGAAATGAAATGCACTGCACCCGAGTATGTCCCTTGCTGTATGTCCCTGTGAGCTGCCCCTTTCCATGTCTCTTCATGGTTGATACAAGTGCCTCAATGGGCCTTGGTGTACCGGAGGGTATGTGCCACTGCCCCTGCAGGTGTCCCAGACAACCTTACAATCAACAGCCATCAGTCCACCAACACATCTGAGCTGCATTGTGTGCTTCAACACCAATATTCGTCGAAGCTCACCCTCAGTGCTGTGACTAAGTCTGCATGTGCAACTCGCCTGGTGCAAGCTTTGCTGTGTTGTGGCCCCCCTGTGCTGCTCACCTTGCCTGGAGTTCCTTGGAACACGTCAGCAGTTCTAGGATGTAGGTCTGCAATCCCTGTGCCTCTGCTTGTGCACACATGTGCATGTGGGCACCAACAAACGTGTCCAGAATTCAGACGTCCAATGGGCCATGCCTGCTGGCAAAGGTGCTCTGGAGGCTCATCCCCCTGCAGAAAGGGCATGAAACACATGATTAATGTTTTAAAGTCATCTGTGTGTGTCTCTTCAGGCATCTCATTACTTGACCATGTCAGAGAGTTACATCAGAAATCACACCATCAGTCCATCTTTCACATCCAAAGTGTGGAACACAATATCTACGGCATAAATTGCAACAAGCACGTGTACAGTAAAGATAAGAAACATACTACACAATGCATAGCAATGAATGTACACATTAATCATGAAACACCCCATCTAGCAAAAGCTGAACAGTGGACAATAACACCGAAATCATCCCCACTAGGGGTGTCAACACAAGTCACACAGCACCAGACATGCCACAGATATGACAGTCCAAAGCCCTTGTGTAATAGGTTGTCACACCGAACCATCCTTGCGAGCCCATGGATAAGGGAGGCAGGAGTGGCATATGTGAGTCAAGGACCCCAAGCAGCAAACACATACACAAGACAAGCCTGAAGGGCCCAGCTGGAACAGACAGTGGATGCCTTCAAAAGCCACAAAGCACCGCACCGTCACATGAAAGCACAATAGACAAGCAATTTTAAACTATATTAACTAATTGCACTAACTATGGAAAACCTACATTACCTAATTAAACTGACTATCAAACAGAAACTTAACTAACTAAACTAAAGGAAAAATCAAAAATGGCCACATACGACCCGGGGGGAGGGGAGGCACCCAGGAGGGGGGAGGTACAGGGTGCTGCTCAACATCCACATGCGATGATGCTGAGCCAAAAAAAAACCTCCATGGGCTCAACGCATGCACAGCCTGACCTATGTGGGAGATAGATGGTCGTCCGAGTCTGGCTCATCCTGGAAAGGAGGACGTGGCACAGTAGCCTGGCCACACCTAGCCACAGCTTGCCCCTCGTCGGCAGCAAGTCTGCCGGACGGGTGAGCCTGGTTCTGTGTGGCGATGTGACGTAGGTCTGCATGCAGAACCTCACGTGATACACGTGCTTCCTCTTGCAAGGTAGCACGTGTAACACAGAGTTCCTCCTGCAAGGCCTGGCTGGACAACCGCTGCACCTCCCGGCAAGCCTGTAGCTCAGCCGAGATGGTACGCTCAAGCTGTGCAAACCTCTCCTCTGCCCGCTGCCTCTGGGACATCATAAGGACACCCAGAGTGGATTTGAGGGAAGCATACTCCTCCCTCAGGGCATCCATGTGCGCCTCTGCGTGAGCAGCAATTGCTTGACGCAGAGACGACATTTTTGAGCCTGGCGTGCCCTGTCTGAGGCCGCCATGCCCAGCCTGAGCGAGCGGGCTGTGGACCGTGCCGCCTGCTGCTGGAGAAGCACCTGCCTAGCAGGGGGAGCACAGATCGGGCCACACGCTCCATGCTCTCAGCGATGTTCTCCATTGCTGCCCCCTGCCGTTCGGAATTGGCAGTCATGTCTTGCTCCCACTCAGTATACTGCGGTTGTGCGCGGTGACCGCGTTGCCGGGCTTGACCCCTGCGGGACCCAAGGACCGGGGGTCCTCGCTGTGTTGGCACCGCCCGCGGCTGCACGACTACATGCCCCCGTCGACGTGATGTCCCAGGCACATCAGTGACTGGTGTGGAGGGTGACCCTGCGTCCCGATCCACCACGGGCGGAGGAACCAAGACTGTCTGATCCCTCAGTGCAGGTGTCGCAGACAGAGGAGTGTCCACATCAGAATCACTCACCCCTGACACATGGACTTGATGCTCATCCAACTCAACATGGACGTCAGAGTCGTCATCAAGGCTGGACTCATAAGCAGCCAGAGACAAGATGGACTGTAGCACTTGGGGGGTTTCGTGGCCTACCACCCCACGACCCCCACTTGTGCCGGGTTGATGTAGTGGTAACAACCCTGTGTCTGGCATGACAACAACATCCTCCGCCTCCATTGCGTCATCACCTGAAAAATAGAGAGAAAAAAGGTCACTACACATGTCAGAAGCACACAACACACACCGACAGCAAACGCATCAGGCAGACATGTGACACACAACATATAACCTGGCATGCATGCTGGGTCAACTTTGAATTGCTTCTGTGATCAGACCTGTTGAAAGGTGGCAGTTTCCATGGAAGTGGGTCTATGCAGTGCAGAAAATGTGTACGCCACTCACTACCTACATGTACAAGGACTCCATGGTGTGTGCCAGGAAATGTGAAGGCAGTGCAAGGTCAAATTCAGGCATCACGTGCATTGTGCATTCAATGTGTACCATATCTAGAAGCCAAGCACCCCTCCACCCCAGTACCAAAGCAGGGATGCCTAGCATGGTATCAAAAGGCTGACCATACACCTGTGTATTGACAGGCAGTGTTGACTGGCATCAACAGCTTAATGTGATTCAAGTGACAACACTGCAAATGATGATGGGACAGTAAGCAGGACACATGATGAAAACTCTGGATGCCGCCCATGTGTGAAGAAGACACAACAACAGTTGGACAGAGTCATTGGCCATTGAACAGGCTGAGGCCTGTGAGCCACACAGATTGTCAGACCCTAAACATGTGTGCAACGCAGTACTGAGCCACAGTTGACATGGGAAGGCTGATGAGATGCCATGCAATGTATGTAACCAAGGACTTGTATTACAGTGATCATCCAGTCAAGGACACATAGGGGCATGCGTACAATGCACATGGAGCATGAATGGGCACTCATGTCCCTGCGGGACATCTGACCTATGCACAGTACAAGTGAGATACCCTGCATCAAGTACTAAGGCTGTACCACACGGCATATTTCTGGCAGATTCTACGCTGGAAGTTAGCATCTACACAGGATGCATGAACAAGAAAGTACACATTGGCAAGATTGAAGCAGACCAGTGCAAAGGTGGAACTGGGGTGCAGAGTGGCGGAGGAGGGGCAAGGGAGCATGCCTATATGGAGTCCCCGCATGCAGGCAGAGGAGACATGCATCACGGAAGCATTGCATTACTCACACATCAGAACCATGTACACGTCACATGTAGTGGCAATCATGCACAACACATCTCACAAGTGAAACACACACGTCCTCAACAAACACGCATCAACACTCACTGGACTGGGGATCAAAGTCCAGCATCTCTCCCACTCCTTCGACCAATTCAGGTGGTATGAACTCCGCAACGAGTGCCTCATCCGGAGTGAGCTCTTCCTCCTCTGGTGCAGGCCCACCGCCAGTCACCAGAGTCAAGATGTAATTAGAGGCACGCTTAGCCTTAGTGCTGCGTTTGATGTCATTCCAACGCTTTTTGCACTCTTGCGCCGTGCGCACCTCATGGCTGAATGAACTGACATGTTCCGCAACATGCTTCCAGTGGGTGTCACGTTGGGCAGCCGTAGTCTGACTATTGGCACCCACTAGCATGTCACGGCTATGGCCCTGCACGTAGTCCACAAGGAAGTCCAGTTCCTGCTTGCAGAAAGGCTTCTTCCTCGACGTGCAGGAGGTCGTGGCTGTGTGTGGGGTCCCAGCCTGTGCTGCAGGTGCAACCTTCCTCCTCTTGGACTGTGGCGCAGACCCTGGCTGGCTAATGCCGCCCTGACCAGTATGGCCAGTGGGTTCGGTGGATTGAGCCAAGGGAGTGGCAGGTGGAGGGACGACCAAAGGCCTGACTTGTGTCAGTGGCAGCTGGGTGCCCTCTAATGGACCCTGCGCAGCAACATCAGCTGTGGCAGGGTCATTGACCGCACCGGTCCTGGTTGGCAGACTCACAACCGGGGTGTTGTTGGGTGCATCTGCCCCTGCACTTGCCAACACCCGGCTGTTTGGGGCAGCAGATGACATAACTGCCCCAGGGACACGTGTCTTGGTCTGAGCAGCCCGGCCTGCCCCTATGGTTTCCCTCCTGGCCTGTTGGAGATCTACCAAGGGCTCCTCAAGTGCCAACGCAGCCTGCGCTGGCAGACCCTGAGCCTGGTGGCGGTGTCCACAGCTGCACCTGCAGCTACCACTACCCTTGGGCCCGTGGCAGTCGATGGAACGGACTGCCGGGTCACACGGGCGCCAGTGCCAGATGCAGAAGCTGCATCCCCCGGAACCACAGGGGGTGGTGGCATGACTGCACCGACACATGGCACAACATTGTGCTCAAGTGGTGCACCCCTGCCTCTTCCCCCTCTGTGGCCGCCCTGGACACCCTGGAGTCCCCCTACTCCCTGGCCACCACGGCCACATCCCCGACCACGTCTGCCACGAGAAGTATGCCCAACTGAGGCGCCCCTCACCTTTGGTGGCCTCCCAACCATGGCACATATGTAGTAGTGCCGGCACAGATGGAGTGGTGCCAATGGGAGGTGTACACCACAATTGACCTGGGCAATTGTGGCGAAGGGGGTGGGAAGCAAGATGTTAACAGCCCCCCTGCACCTGCAAGGCTGTATGTGACCCCGGTGATGTAGTGACGGGTCACGCAACGCTCAGGCACCCCAAAACTGCAGTAAAACCGTGCACGCAACCCTGCAGCCTACGTGCGTGGATTCAACCTTCCGCAGTACGCGGTGGCACCCAGTAACACGAATAACGCGTACGCGTGGGACACGCATGCTACTATGACATCGAAAATGGGTGCGATACACAGGGGCACCCGCAGTGGGAAAAAGAGCGTGTGCGACTCACCGTCTGACTAGCGCGATGCAGAAAAACACGCGTAGCCAATACCCTCGCCAAAAGAAGAGATACTTCCTTGATAGCTGTGAAGTTGTGATGGCACGCGAAACAACAGGAAGCAGCAACACACGTCGGTCTCCACGAAAGACACGTACAGCGAACTGCTGGCCCCGCTCACCTTTAACCCGTGCTGAGGGAAACGCCCACGCGCATCACGTCATTTACTCGGATTACACGCGGACGTGCAGTTTTTCACGCGCGCTGAAATGCCCATGCACGCCTGCGCGCGTCACGTCACAGGGGCGCTTGCACTTGAGGGGCCTTCTGTCCAATGAAATTGTGTATGCGTGCACACGCGCTTACGCGCTAAGGGCCTTTCCTCGAATTACACGCTGACGTGCAGAATTTTCACGTGCCAAATCACTCCGTATTAAGCTGGCCACGCGTAAGCACACGGAAGACCAGGCTCCTGCCCAGAAGGCCGAATTACCACCCCCCAGAGCCCCGAGCACGCTCCCACCTGCCATCTGCTGCTGCCTGCTGCCCACGTGCCCTGCCATTTGCTGCCTGCACATCAGCCCGGGGTGCTGTTGCTGTGACCACCCCTGCTGGAACCGAAGACTCCCAACTGGGATTCCATCGCTCCACAGCCCAGCCCCAGGACCCAGTTGCCCACCCACTCCTGCCTCTGGGGTTGTCATGTCGGGCACTGCAACATCTGGCACCACTGACAACCCCTGGCCAGAGAGGCAGAGGGGCACCAACTTCAGTGCCAGGGAAGTTGGTGTCCTGGTGGAGCAAGTCCTGGGGCAGTATGATGCCCTCTTCGGAAGTTCCCGCGCCGACAAGGAAGGACGGACTCGGATCTGGACGGACATCGTGACTGCCATCAACGCGGAGGGGGTGGCAGTCCGCGACTTCCAACATGTCAAGAAGCGCTGGGAGGACTTCAGGTCCAGGACCCTGAACAAGGCCTGGTGCCTCTTGAAGGCAGCGGATGCTAAGGGGTGCCGGGGCCACTTGTCGGAAGATCAGATGAGGGTCCTGGAACGCATATCCCCAACGCTCCACGTCCAGGTCCTTGAGAGGCAGACCCGTCTGGAGTCGAGCGGTAAGTGTACATGCATCCTGATTGTGAGCTGTGCGTGTGGTGATGTTTCAGTAGTGTGCAGGTTGCACATCTGTTTGTATGGGGTCGAGTATGGGTGGGGGTGTACAGGGCCGTGAGGCTAACACATGCGAGGGCTGTAATGTGTGAGACATGGATGGTGCTTGTGTGTGTAGGCTTGCATGCCAAATGCAGTTGTCTGGGCACACATGTTTGGATGAATGTGTATGTAAGTAGACATGTTCGTGAAATCACGCATGTATGTTGTTTTCAGCTGCATGTATCAGCACTGTGTACATGTGCATGTGTGTGTATTTGACAAGGGTGCAACAGTGATGCAACATGGATGCATGTGACACCGGGATGTGGAAGCCTGATTGGCAGATGTGACATGGATGCCCATCTGAACACTGCGACACTTGGCAGAGGTGTACACATGCATGCAAGTTTGGTGGTGTGTGTACATGTGTAGTGCACTCCCTGTGTTGCATGTGATGTCTGGCTCACCATTGCCTGCTCATGCTGTTGTATGTGTATGGATGGTGCTGGCAGTTGCAATATGGCTGTGGTATGGCTCATGTGTGCAAGTTGAAATGACATGTGTGTTGGGGATTGTGATGGCATGTCTGAGGTTTGCCAATGCCACTCATGTACAACTGTCATGTGTGTATGTATCCATTGTACAGTGCCCTGATGCCTGTGTTTTATTTCTCCCTGTCTGCAGCGTCAACTGATGACAAGGCCCGGCTCCCCTCCCAGGTTGTGATCTCGTCGGGGAGTGAGGAGTCCGGTGCCGCGTCCCAGGCCGCAGCTGCCGGGGGGAGGTCCAAGAGGCGGAGGTTGGAGTTGGACTCCTCGGCAGCAGAAGGGGCAGCTGGGACCCCACAGGGCCCAACGGGGGAATATGGCACGGAGTCATCCAGTTTGGTGGGGGGTTTGGTGGAGGAGGAGGCCGTGCAAGCAACAGAGACGGGGTCTGGAGGTGGGGATTCCACTGGTGCTAGTGGTGCAGTGCAGGACCAGGGACAGGAGGCAGCACAGGCCGCCGCAGAGGTGCCTGTGTGCAATCCTGTCCCTGATCCTGTCCCTGCATCATCTTGCACCAGCAGGGATGCCTACGTCCAGACCCGTTTTAAGGCAGGGGATGAGCTCATGACAACTGGCCTTCCTCTGCCTGCGGACGTGGCTATCCGTGTCCGGGTTGAGCCTGTCCTGACTGGTGTGGCGTTGCGTCAACGGGCCATGCGAGGTGACCTGCAGTCTTTTCATGAGGAGACTGCACGTCATCTCGAATGGCTCGTTGACCGCGTCAGCCTACTGGGACAGGTCACCCAGGCCGGATTCCTCCGTTTGATGGGACTTGCTACGACCCCCTCCTCAACTGAACCCCCTATGCGCCAGTTGTCCTCCGTGCCATCTTCCCACCCATCAGTCACCTGGGTGCCCTGTGGAGCTGCCCCTGACGGTGCGGCCAGGCTGGTGGAGGAGGCATCCATGCCACAGTCGGGAGTCGGACGTCCAGCAGGGGTGGCCACATCAACGACTGCACCCCAGCCAGCGGAGGATGTGCAGGCAGCAGGAGGCAGTGCACGGGCAGAGGCACAGCAGCAGCAGCAACGTGGTGGGAGCCATGATGGCTCGGGGCCATCGACATCGGAGGGGCAGGCATCGGCCGGAGGGCAGGAGGACCCAGGACAGAAAGTGTCTTCCGTGTGGCAGCGGTTGGGCCACGCCATAGATGCGGAGCGGCAGCGGGCGGAAGAGGCAACGCTCACGATGGTCAGGGCGGAGAACTCCATGCGGATGGCCCTGAGGCGGGCCGAGTGCCTCGAGGCAATCCGCAGGGGGTTGGAGGTGGACACGTCAACGGCCCTGCGGACCCTCGGGGCCATGGAGGAGGACCGCCTCCGGGACATTGAGCAGGAGTTCGATGATGCCCTGGCCAGGGACATCCAAAAGTGAGCTGTCGGATTAGCCCACTGCCCTTGTAAATAGTTCTGTAGTTAGTGTTAGGTTTCCTTTGGTTTTGCATTTTTTTTTGACCTTTTGGACAATGGGCCACATTTTTGTATATAGTTTTTTTTTATTAGGTAGTGTTATTAGATAGGTTTCATTTCTTCTGTTGGGATCATGGACCCTGGCTTGTTCATCTGTATATAGTTGACTGTTGGATTTTCTTTTTTTAACAATTTACCCATGGAGCAATGGCTTTCAATTATAATTTTCCATTGGATTTACTTTTGTGGACTATGACTTTGGACACCATTCCTTTGGATTATGATTTTTGGTTTTGCATTATTTCACGGACATGCTGCTTTTTATTTTTTTTAATTCCCATTTCTGTTTGTTTATTTTTGATTCAATTTATGTTTCCTTTAATACATATTTTTTGTTCAAACTTCAATGTGTAGTATCATCTCATTGGTTTCATGCATATCATGATGGGTGGGTGTTTGGCATTTGGAGGCTGACCATAGGGACCAGGGATCTAGATTGTGATGACATGTTGGCTGGGGGACATGAGTGGGGGCATGCTGGCAGGTGCCCCACAGTGCTTGGGGGTGGGGGTGCAGAGGGACATGAGTTGGGGGGCTGGTGGAGGGTGCCCCACAGTGCTGGGGGGTGGGGGTGCAGGGGGACATGAGTTGGACATGAATGGGGGCCTGCTGGCAGGTGCCCCACAGTGCTGGGGGGTGGGGGTGCAGGGGGACATGAGTTGGACATGAGTGGGGGCCTGCTGGCAGGTGCCCCACAGTGCTGGGGGGTGGGGGTGCAGAGGGACATGAGTTGGTGGCCTGGTGGAGGGTGCCCCACAGTGCTGGGGGGTGGGGGTGCAGGGGAACATGAGTTGGACATGAGTGGGGCCTGCTGGCAGGAGCCCCACAGTGCTGGGGGTGGGGGTGCAGGGGAACATGAGTTGGGGGCTTGGTGGAGGGTGCCCGACAGTGCTGGGGGTGGGGGTGCAGGGGAACATGAGTTGGACATGAGTGGGGGCCTGCTGGCAGGTGCCCCACAGTGCTGGGGGGTGGGGGTGCAGGGGAACATGAGTTGGGGGCCTGTTGGAGGGTGCCCCACAGTGCTGGGGGGTGGGGGTGCAGGGGGACATGAGTTGGAGGCCTGCTGGCAGGTGCCCCACAGTGCTGGGGGGTGGGGGTGCTGGGGGACATGAGTTGGGGGCCTGCTGGCAGGTGCCCCACAGTGCTGGGGGGTGGGGGTGCAGGGGAACATGAGTTGGGGGCCTGCTGGCAGGTGCCCCACAGTGCTGGGGGGTGGGGGTGCAGGGGAACATGAGTTGGGGCCTGGTGGAGGGTGCCCCACAGTGCTGGGGGGTGGGGGTGCAGGGGAACATGAGTTGGGGGCCTGGTGGAGGGTGACCCACAGTGCTGGGGGGTGGGGGTGCAGGGGGACATGAGTTGGGGGCCTGGTGGTGGGTGCCCCACAATGCTGGGGGGTGGGGGTGCTGGGGGACATGAGTGGGGGTGCAGGCTAGTCCCCCGTGGTGTGGGCTGCCTGCAGGGGTCGTGGAGGTTGTGGAGCGAACACCTGGGAGGACCCACACGGCCAATTCACGTGTAGTACTCCACGGAACCCCTGAAATACACGTACCCTGCTGATATCACGTGTGAAACTTCCCGCGCACCCCAAGATACACGTACCCAGGACATTCACGTGTGGAACTTCCAGCGCACCCCAGTAATACAGGTACCCTGCTGAATTCACGTGTGTAAGTTTCCGCGCACCCTGAAATACACGTACCCAGGACATTCGCGTGTGGAACTTCCAGCACACCCCTGAAATACACGTACCCTGCTGATATCGCGTGTGAAACTTCCCGCGCACCCCAAGATACACGTACCCAGGACATTCGCGTGTGGAACTTCCAGCGCACCCCTGAAATACACGTACCCTGCTGATATCGCGTGTGAAACTTCCCGCGCACCCCAAGATACACGTACCCAGGACATTCACGTGTGGAACTTCCAGCGCACCCCAGTAATACAGGTACCCTGCTGAATTCATGTGTGTAAGTTTTCGCGCACCCCGAAATACACGTACCCAGGACATTCGCGTGTGGAACTTCCAGCGCACCCCTGATATACACGTACCCTGATGGAATCGCGTGTGAAACTTCCTGCGCACCCCTGAAATACACTTATCACGCTCGCACAGGGCCAATCGCGTGTGAAACTTCCCGCGCACCCCAGTAATACAGGTACCCTGCTGAATTCACGTGTGTAAGTTTCCGCGCACCCCGAAATACACGTACCCAGGACATTTGCGTGTGGAACTTCCAGCGCACCCCTGATATACAGGTACCCTGATGGAATCGTGTGTGAAACTTCCTGCGCACCCCTGAAATACACGTACCATGCTCGCACAGGGCCAATCGCGTGTGAAACTTCCCGCGCACCCCAGTAATACAGGTACCCTGCTGAATTCATGTGTGTAAGTTTCCGCGCACCCCGAAATACACGTACCCAGGACATTTGCGTGTGGAACTTCCAGCGCACCCCTGATATACACGTACCCTGCTGAATTCACGTGTGAAACTTCCCGCGCACCCCTGATGTACACGTACCCTGATGGAATCGCGTGTGGAACTTCCTGCGCACCCCTGAAATACACGTACCCAACTGAAATAACGTGAAGAACTTCCCGCGCACCCCAGTGATACACGTACCCCGCTTGCCGTGCTGGTACAGGGTTAGCACAGCCCTTTGCGCTGGATTGGGGATTTTGATGCCTTTTCCCTGCGCAAGGGGCGTTCTTGGGGGCGTAACTGGCGCTGCTGCAGGGTCGCTGCGCCACTGTGTGGCTGGAATCCATGAATACGCTGTGCGCGGAAATGTATTTTGGCGCACGCGGATGGCGCAGGGATTCGCACGTACACACTGTGCGCTGAATTCTATGAATTACCCCTTAATGATTTTTTAGAAATATGAAGAAAAATAATAATAAAAAGAAACAAGACTTGAAATATAAATTAAGCAGTGAAGAGTGTTTTGTGTGGTCATCCTCCGTCTACTAGTCCATGTGCTTTATACTCCTCTCTGTATTATTACCTGGAAGACTAGGGACTTTTTACAGGTACACACTTTTTGTTTTTGACCTCTCATGCTTCTGCCTGATCTGCTTAAGTTCCAGAAGATTCTCAAGACCCAACTTTTCTCTTCTTCACCCACCCCCCTGCTAATGCCCCCCTCTGTCGCAATGACTGGCTGCATGGTCCCTTCTGTGGCCCACAGGGTACCAGGCCCTCCTCACCCAGTATAGCCCAGCACCTTGTCTTCCTGTCCCCCCAACAACCTGCACTTGCCCTTGTGAGCCACTTTCTCCTGACAAGCCTGGTGGGGTGTGCATCCCTGCCGTGCCTGGTCCACCCATGTCCACACGCTTCACATTTGGTCCTCACTCCCTTCTTCCCCTGGCACTTGCCCACCTGGCCTCCCCTTAGCACTTGCCTAGCCCCATTGGCCCTCTTCTGCCCCTCCTCCTCACCCCTGCACTTGTATACCTCCTCTAGCCCCGCTCCTCCCTCCCACACTAGCATTTTCCCTTCTGCCCCGACCTACACCTCCACCCTTCCTACTCCCTGCCCCCTGCACTTCTAGTTACTGCTCTTGCATGATCATTCCCCGCCATCCACCTTGTTTGTCTTGTGGCACCTTGAAACACCATATTTTGCATAGGCGCATTACAAATAAACAATAAATTAATAAAATAAATTAAGTCTATTCTCGCTGGAAAGTAGGAATCATGATAAGTCGCTGCAGATAGCAATAGACCAAAGGTTTATGTGGCGCAGTGTTAGCTAACATTGAAATAACGAGCGAAGGAATATGTCTTGCTAATGTGCACTATGAACATGCACCTGTGGCCTTTGCACATTTAGATCTTACTGTGGAGGCCCACAAGTGAAGGACAACCAGGCGTGCATGCATCAATGCAGAAATCAATATGACTGCTGGAATAGGTATACACAGAAGCCAGTAAGCCTTTCCAAACTCCACTCATTCGAGGCATGCTGGAACTTTATTGATGTAAACTTTTTTTTATTGGTTATATAGAAAATGTTCAACCTTTAACAAGACAGTCAATATCCTTTCCCAAACCCCACCCTCCTTACAAGGGGCCGCCCTGCTCTCGGAGTTCATCATTGCCCTCATTTAGTCCCTTTAGGATCGATTCTACGAATCTTAGTGCTTCCAGGGTGCCAAATTCTTTCCCAGTATTCCTCGTCCGTTGTCATGTTTATATTGATCACCCACTCTCCCAGTTATAGGTTCCTTTGAGTGTTTAATGAAGGACAAGAAAGTATCCAATGTTTTATTGATTCCCGCATATCTCGGTCATTGCAGAATCGACAGCTAGCCTTTTCCACTGGAATTTGTTTCCTTAAATAGTGTACCTCCCTAGTTGGCAGGATGTTTAACCTGCATCTCATCAAGAGATCCCTATATTTCGATGAGGGAAACCTTCGCAGGTACGGTGGAGGATCATTCAATGCCTTTCGTTCCCAGATGATGTTGTGACAGTTTGTATTCTGCCTCTTTAAATTGTCCGTAACTTCCCAGTCTTTTTCCTGTATGTTTTTCTTCGCTTTCTCAGGGTTTTCTTTCAGCGTGTCAATTTTGATATTGTAGTGTTCTAGGATTTCAGAGCAATTCTGTTTCCAAGCACTGAAGTGCGGATCTGCATTTCTTACCTCTTTATTTGCCAACAGTTCAAATGAGATGGAGGGTTTGTCTAGGATACACTTCCGAAACAACGAGAGTGACTTCCACAGCACTATTGACTTCATCGATTTCAGTATCAATTTGTGCCTTATTATCGATACAGGGAGGCAGTTTGGAAGCCTGAGCACCCTTCTCCAGAAAAATGCCTCAAGCACCCCCCACGTTTTCCAGTGGAGATTTAGCAAGGATTCTGCCCCATATGTTATGCTAGCCTCGACCTTTTGTTTGTAAAATAAGATTAGTGGCATCATTGAAAAGGTTCTGTAACGTCGATGAAGGGCGCGAGCTTGGTTAGAGAGTTTTATCAGCTTTTCTTTGATGAAATTCTGTTGTCCCTGCTCATTGATGTTTTTATTTATTTGGACCCCAAGGTAAACTGTTGAGTCAACTATTTCCAAAGGTTGCTTGTCCAGTGACCAAGTAAATCCTTTTTTTTTAAGGTTTTGGGTCCATGAGCCGACTGCATTATTAGGATCATAGATTTTTTCACGTTGACTTTCAGGTGGTTTTTACTTAAGTAGGTCTTAAATTCCACTATGCGTCTTTGCAGACCTATTGGGGTTTGGTCCACAAATATGACTTTCTTTTTATTGATGCTCATTGCACTTGTTGCCCTAACTGCAACAGTCTACCCAGCCTGGCATGAAATCACCCCTCCCGCTCTCCCTTCCCGGTCCGTCCGTGCCATCTCTATATATTACAACACTGCTTTTGTATTCGAATTCTGTTTATTTCAGAAAAGAAGTGGTCCACTTTGGCCAAAAGATCTGCTCCACACTATTATTATTATTATTTTTCGGCCATTGCCCTATTGAAGTGTAGGGAAATCCGAGCCTGTCTGCAACTCACCTAGGGTCCTCTCTGAAAGAATACGTAAATGTTGGGGGACCAGGCGCATTGATACCATTCAAATGGAAGTAAATATTTTCATATGCGGGATACTTGAAATATTTCGTTGTTTTTCACTGCACAGCTTGCCATTAATATTGTTCAATTTTGTGGCATGTGTTCCCAAAAGGAACTTATTCTGAGAAAACTGTGAACACTGGATGAAGGGTTGCATTGTTATGTGTCCTTGAATCCACTGAACTAACAGTTTGAAAGCCAAATGTGTTGAAAATCCACAAAGAAGTGATAAGATTTACTATATTGAAAGTTTATGTGGGAATGTTACGTTTTTATTACTGAGATCTGTCTTTCAAAGTGGTTGACCATCTGTCACATAGGGGGAATGGAAACACAGGACATAATGTAAGCAAAGGTTTAAATAATATTTATGCAAGTGAGGATGGCAAGTGTGCTGTATGCTACATGATTTACATTGTGACGGATTAATGTTCAATTTGACGCAAATAATAGACATTGTATTTGCCAATTGTAACTTAAATTGATAGTTAACAAAATGTGTACTGTGTATATACAATTATAAATTGGGTACTGAAATATATTTTTGCATTCTCGATTTGCCATTGTTATAATCTACCGAGTGCGCCTATCATGGGTACAGTTTACCAGTCAACAGCTTCTTCAACCATAATTGGGCAATAATGATCAACAACGCACCTGTGATAACCATTATCGGGGACGATCGCCAGACACCAATCTGTCCCTTTGTAGTTGGAATAATATGAAGCAACAAGGCAGCCTCTAGATTCTGAAAATGTGCGGATGTGAAAGTGTTGCATTTGAAATTTAAACCACTAATTTCTTCTCTGTAATGGTACGCCATGTGCCTCAATCAGAAATCAGTGATGGAAGATAATAACTTTCTGTGAAGAATGCAACGACTGGGATTAATTGATTGATAAATGAAATCAGTATTATAAGATCACCATTCACAGTTAAACAAAAAATGAGATGTTCGCTAGCTATAAACTCTACTGGAAAATATTACCCCTATTTTCGTGGACTTAATGACCTCTTTTCAAGGTATGTCAAAATTAAGTACTTGTTACACTCCCGACTATTGCTATTTTCTTCAAATTGAACTGTTTTTATCGTTTTGCATCTGTTGTAGATATGTGTGTGTTTATGTTCCTGGATGTGTGTTAGATAATGTTATGACGTTGGTTATGACAGGGTACATTTGACTATGCTGCACTCTATCAGCATTAAAATAGGTGGAGCTCATTGTGAGCATCTATTGATGTCAGTGTTAGGGACGGGTGATCTGAATTAGTGTGCAAGGGCACTTGAACTTACGGTGATGGCTCAACAGATAAGATTAGCACAAGATGGCGGTACCCAACCAGTCGTTTTTGCATGTGGTAAAGTGAGAAAAATGTGGGTAAATTGCACTGGATTTTTTTTAAGAACGCTTGATGTATGCTCTAAAATACATGCCTGCTCGACTGGGCCAATGACATTTCTCACCCAACTACCCCTTCAAACAATATAGTTTGAGATGAATTACTAACATGGCAGAATAAAGGAACACTTTAAATATTAATTCTCACATTGACTAGAATACAACTTTTGCTGTAATGCCATCATCTTTACATGTGCTATTTGCATGTGAATAAACTAATTATAAGCTTTTAATTAAATGTCTTCAGTATTCCCTGAAAAAAAATACTTGAATTCTGTACCTGCCTTTCGCATGTAGCATGGTTCATTATTGGAAATAAAGGTAGTTCACAGTTAATTTACAACATTTGGGCCTGCTATGCAATCTAACAGGCATCCCTTTTAAGTGTAACAGCAAGCAAGACTCAGAAATCTCTGGTAAATGTCAAAGCGAGTATATCATATTCCCCTTGCTGTGCCAGGGTGGCCTTTGTCACTTTATTTATTCTAGGCATCAATTTTATTATAAATCTCTGACAGCTGGGAATCGTATTGACCAGAAATTCAATGCATCACAGTTTGTTTACATACTTGATTTCCATGGTGACACCTGACTGCATTGAATAGCATCAGGGGAGCCCCCCCGGAGGGGGCGCTAGGGAAGGCCTGTATAGCGGGCCGCCCCTTTGGCCTTCCCACCCCCGGGTTTATACAATGCCTCACCTATCCTGAGGGAGGAGGAAGGGGCGTTCCTTGGACCGGCCGTATCCAACTCTGGGCTCATGGAGTACTCATAAGGCTGGGGTGCAGTTGAGAAATTGAGTTCATTTTGTGATGTGCTAATAATTGCTTCTGTTCATAGATTGTGTAATTGTGTTGCAAATTTGTATTTTTCTGTCTCGAGGGAAAGTTACAATGTGTTAACAATTGCTTCTGTTCATAGATTTTGTAATTTTGTTGCTAATTTTTCTTTTTCTGTCACAGGCGGAGTTACGGGCGGTCCTAGCCATTGAGGAGCTTAGACACTGCGGTTTCGGCCGTGAGCGGTACCCGATGGCCACACTTGAGCCAGGTTCGGGCTTCAACAGGCACTGACTCCCTTACAGACAGTTGAGACTCCTCATCAACTGAATGCAGTGGTCCTGGGTCTATCATTGCCTGGCAGTTGCTAACCAGAAGCGAAATCCTAAACTTTTCAAACTGGAAGTGACACATGTCACCCATGGACAATAAATCTTGTTGCAAGCCTGGGAATTCTAAACAGCTACCTTAGAATGTGCTTTAGGACATTGCCTTGCTTAGGACACTGGGACCGCCCCCCAATTTGTTTGATTGACTCCAATAAATGTGATCTTTTGTTTCCAAAAATACATCATTTCTATAGTTTTTATGAAGGGGTAAGTAAGCATTTCATCTATGTCTGGGATATGGGGGCAGGGGACCAAAGTAAGGGATGACCCTGTTAAGCGTTACTATATATTTGGGACAATGGGCTCATTGTAAAGCAATCCACAGGCTTGCTCTGGATCCTATTTTTAGGCAATCCACACATTTATATTTTCATACATCTAACCCAGTGGCGTACCAGGCAGGAGGCCAGGGGGCAAGCTGCCCCCCACAGGATCTTTTGAGAGCCTGATCGGGACTTTTGTCACTGGGACACCTCTCTTGTTCGGCACCTCAATAAGGGTGCCCAAAGGGAGAGGTGTCCCGCTGGGAGGACAATGTGTGCTGAGCAATTCCTGCTCATTGTCCTGGCAGCAGGACACCTTACCCTTTCCGAACGGGAAAGATGTCCCGCTGCCAAGACAATGTCCCAAGAAGCTCTGTGAGCTAATGTGAGCCATTAGGCACTGATAGGAGGGAGGGTGGCTATTAGCAGGGAATGTTGTCCCTTTAGAAATGTGCATGGGAGGGAGTGATCAGCAGTGAGAAGTGTGCATAATGCTGCAGGCTTTATGAAATGACTATGGCTTTACCCAAGGGGGATTTATTAGGCTAACATTAATCGGCATGATGCTAGTGTGACTTTACATTAAGGATGGGGAGAATAAAACTAAAGCCATCCTCTTATTGGTCAGAATATTCTTATAATGATGTATATAGTGTAACATTAATTATGAAAGGGTAGTTTCTTATGTAATGTGCTTTGCTTCAAAGGCATTGCTTTAAATAAAGTATTATTGAAGCACATGAAATGAAAAGGTAAACCTTAATAAATATCAATATCAAGTAAACCTGTGAAAATGTGCTGTTGCTTAAATTGTCCACATCCCGGTTTCACCAATTAACCAAAGTGTGTGATCCTGGGCAGATCATTTAATCACACTGTCTTATCTGCAGCTCTGTGATTCACTTCAGAGTTTATGCTAATATTTCATGCTGTTATTTAAAAAAAAAAAGCCTGACTATAGAGTTGCTGCATGAATAATAGTGCAATTTAGGTATTTTGCACCACAAAGTTATTTGCCACTTGGCTTACTTATGGCAACTTATTCTAAAGTCGCTTCCATGGTGCCTCCAAGAATCAAAGACTGCTGATGCTCCTTGGAATGTCCTTTTCTGTGAAGTCATTTCTGTTGTTGCAATCCATATGCAAATTAGGAGATTTGCAATGCTGGAAACACCCCTGACCTAACCACACATTTTCTCACTCCTAAAATAATCCTATTTCCGCCACAGGCAACGCAAATGCCTCATTTTTTTGTCAGACTTCTCGTCGATTCCTAAATATTGACCTGCATGCTTCAGTGTGGCATCTGTCCCAGCAGGCCTTAACCACCCTCCAAAATAACGTTCATCGCACCTGACTTCCTCTGCTTGGTAACTTCAAAAAAGGCTTGAGCGTTCGGCAACGTGCCTAGCTTCGCGGGTCAAAAGAGGCACCTGATAAGAACATGCAACTTGTTTCTGCTACTGGGCATGCGTATTTCGCCGAGCGCATGCTCAGTAACGCGAATGGTGGGTCTTCTGACGAATCCCATAAAGTGATATTACACTGGGATCACTTACTATGAGAGGCCCCTGCCGGCTGTCCGTGGTACAGCAGCACGGCAGCGGCCTGATCGCTCGCTGGATTGGATGCGCGCTGCAGGCGGGGGCAGCACTCCTGCTTTAACGGATCACACTTGGACTAGGAAGAGAAAGACGCTGGTCAGGGCTCTGGCTTCTTGTTCAGGGATGAGCCAGCATACACCTCCAAAACTGTGAGTACCCGGAGTCGCGCAGACTGGCATGTCTTCACCCCCCTACACCCCCCCATGTCCTGCTCAGTGGTGGAAGGTGCAGCCCCATCCACTGCCAGGGATCGGGAGCATGTAGTGATGTCGGGAGAAGGAGGAGAGGAAGTATCGGCGCAACAGGGAGGGGAACGCTGCAACGCGGGGGCTTGCAATAGCCGGGGAGGAGGTGCAACAGGGACCTGGCGGTGTAGCCTGAATCTCCCTCCCCCTGTAGCTGTGCCCGGGTGCCCCTCAGACGAGCAGGAGCGCACTCCTGCTCGCTGTCGGGAGGAGTTGTGTGTACAGCAAGAAGCATTTCTGCCAGAGACGCCCCTTTCCCACCCACCAAAACACGCCTGTGTGTGCAGGGCGCAGGAGATAGCGGGGATGGGGGTTCCTGCAGGTGACAGCAGGCGCTGGAAACAGCACACGATGAACACCTATTTCGGGCGGTTTGTCAATTTGTAGCGGCAGTGTCACTCGGGGAAAGCGGCGTTTAATTATTTCTGTGCCCTGGCCGCGTCCTCCCCCTCGACAAGCAACAGTTCCTCCCCATCTTTTCAGTCCGAGCACCTCTCGCTGTTGGTTGTGGAAGGGTAGCGGCTGTTCGTCTCTTGTGGGAAGCGGGTAGTCAACCCCACTGATTATTGCAGGCCTGCTCGCCCCCTGTAGGTTTGTAGTGGGCGCCAAGTATAAGGCCAGAGCGTAATGTACACACGGACAAGTGCCATGATGTCCGCCTCTCGTGTGTGTGTGTGGTGCCATCACTAAACCCGTCTCTTATCTATCAGAAATAAGGGTACACCCGATCTGCCCTGCCCGTCTGTTTTTCTCTTGCACGCACCTAGATGCTTCTGAGGTCCCTATATTTTCCGCCCAGTGATACCGGATCGCTCAGTAATCCACAGGTCGTCACATCCTCCGCGAGTCAAAGAGACGGCTCCCAGCCTCCTGTTTCACAAGGAGTGAGTGGCCGGTTCGAAACACGGCCCTCGCCGTCGTGCGTGTGCAGTGGAAGCCACCACTGTTTTGTAACCGAACTGTGTCATATGTGTAATATTATGAAACATGGCCAGCCATAGCCAGGTATGCGCGTCTCTGTTTTAAGTGAATGTTTGACGTTCCGGTTTCAAGGGGAGATTTTCCAACGTAGTAAGTGGGATGTTATGAGAGATTTTTATTCAGCTTACATACATGAAGAAGGTTAAGACACGTTCCGTTGCTGTGATTTTAATAACCTTTTCTTTTTTTCTGTTGACTTTATCTGAATTATTATTAATGTGTTTTGGTCCCATACTCCTAATTGTTGTGCAGTCATGTTCCCCTCTGGCACAGTCACATTCTATTCGTGGAGATGTCACATACAGTAGTAAATGCTATTTCTATGCCCTAGATGCAAACGACTGAATCACGTTGTAATGCCTTCTTTTTAACTTCTTCACTTTCGCCTTGACCCTCCACAATATTCCCCAAACTCGTCTTTTTACTCGTATAAGTCTTGTACTTCGGTATGGTTACTTTATATTGGTACAACTTTCAAAGCACTCATTGGCCTCTAGTATCTACACGGTATTTATCCTGTTTTTTGCACTTGCTCATCGTTTTACGGTTTAGTGTAAGCTGTTATACGAAAACCTGTTTTTGTTATGTGACACCGTATACGTGTAATAATTTAAAGAACACCTTTTACATAAACTAAATCAAATAAGCAAATTATTTTCAGCTTTGGACACATGTTGTTGATTAGATTGTTATTAACCGTTTTTAAGGTGGCGCACAACACCAACGGAACTGTTTTTTGGTGCTGATACTCAGTGTATTTATAACACACATAAAAGGTATTGTATGGATCCGGATGGGTGAAGGACTGACTCGGTGTTATCAGGATTCAGTCTAATCGCAGGTTACACACAAATAGTGGCGGAGAGAATTAATTCATTGAACTGCTTTACTTGCTGGTATAATAACCCTGCATGAGTATGAATACCCAGCTATCAAAGTCCCATAGTTATTTTTTTTAAGCAGCTAACTATTTTTTTGGGCTGGCGTGGTCTGTATGAGATTTTTTAATGTTGTTGTACCCATTAAATAAATAGCAAAAATGTATGAAATTGATCGCTTAGTGTTGTTTACCCAAACCTGGGTCGTGGCCCGATAATATATCCAATGCGTATAACTAGTGCCATTACATTGAATGTAATGTTACCCCTGGTAATCATGGGTCAAACAGGCTACCATGACTTTACCTGTCTGGGAGAATCTATTTACACATTCTATTTGTCGCTGGGGATTATTGTTGGACACCCATATTTAGAGCCCAATTGATTAGCCAAGCATGTAGGCAGAGAATGGCAACATGGCTCTTTCTCTTGGTCACTGTGTCTCAATACTATGTGGTTATGCCTAATCCACCGAACAATGCCACTATGAAAGCTGTTAGTGGGTTTCTGGAAGATCACCGAAGAATTAGTGCGAGAATAATAAAAATGTGACATGATGTTGACAGGATTCGTCTGGCTGTGGGTGCAAAGATGCACTAAAACAATGTAAAGGAGGTTTTGCAGCCAATGCATACTTTGAAAAATGTTCATTTTTTCCCATGCAATTGTTTCAGACATGCCCTTGCCTTGATAAAAAATGAAAAGTTTTACACGTGGTTAGATCTGCTGTGTACACCATACATGGGAACGACTCGTTAATAAGTTTTGTTCTGTTATAATAAATATACTGTAAGATGACCTATATACAGCAGACTTGTCTTTTAGTATTAAATTGTCTGAGAGGCAGCCTGAGCGTCATGCGTCCCATGCAGGGAGGAGTCAATCTCTGTTCTACATTTGGGAGTAAAATGCGTGGTTTATAATTTGAATGCTCAGTAATACATTAAAAGTAACAGCAACGTTGGTCGACATATAACGTAGGAGTCTTGCTGGCAGATTTAAAATCCTAGCATAGTGCATGAGGGAATTTAAAGTGCCCACCCACCCCCTTCTTCTAATGTTGTTCATCAAAAGTTACTCGTTGGGGTTAGTTTAGGAGATATGATCAACTCACATCTCCTAAACCTACGTCGCCCTGCATGTGCCTAGGTATGTTTAGAGCATAAACACTCAATGTCCAATTGCAAACTGAAATGAATAGCATCATATCTCACTCATGCTCCAAATATGTGTGGCATTAGTTTGAATCCATAACATAATTAGCACCTGGTGCAGGGAGCTAGCCAGTCGGTTATCTCTAATGTGCATCCGTATTGTTGATACAAGACTGTTTGTACCGAGAGCCAACAAAAATGCAAAACAAATTTTTCATTCAGAGATACTTGGTGTGCAGGAGGTTAGAGCACAGTCTTAGCCCTGTCCACACATCATTATGATGGCCAAATTAATTGGCAGAATGCAATAAAACAAAGAACAAAGTAACCATCACCATTAGTGACAAGTGATTATCGTGTGTTCAGATGCGAGACAACCCAAAACAAACACATTAAATGGGAAAATTCTTGGTTGTCTGTAGCCAGGCTGGAGGGTGACCTAACACGTGGACCAACAATACAGATGCATGATTTACTAAATGCACCCAGCAGCAAAATAAACTTACAAGCTGTATATAATACCTATTTCTGTCTGAACTACTTCATGTACATTTTCACATTTACAGTGTTTTTGTATTTCCCTGGACACAATAGAAATTACTTGGGCCTACTAGAGTCAGAAAGTAGTCCCGCTCCTATAATGTTACACGGCAGAACAAACCCCTCTTTGTTAACCAACCTATTTGTATAGACAAGTTCATACATGTGATAATATTTTAAAAAATATATAAATTTCACTTATCCGTTCAATCATAAACATTTCTCTTTAGCGTTAAAAATTTAATTTAATTCCTATTTGACCATCATAGAGGTTCACAATTACTGCCAATAGGGACATAGGCAAGCCCCATTGTTTTAACTTGTTTCAGAGAGGTGTTCCCTACTCATTGTATCAAATGCCTTTGAAAGGTCTTTACATGCACCAAACAATATGGGACCACCCCTGGACGAGGACTTGCCACAACCTAAACTCATTATAAGGCTGTTCAAAGAGGTTGGAATGTAGACGGATCCACAGATTGGAGAGCGTGGGAAAGGGCCTGAATGAGCAATATTCACCTCCCGCAGTATAACCATTTCTCACCAAAGAGGGACACTCCTCAGTAGCTGTCACTCAGAAAACGGCCCCTGACCTACCAGTGAGATTAAGGCTCACCCATATGTTTATCTACACGTGTAGGGCCGATTACCTTGTCTCCTTTTTTTGAGTGCAGAGGTTAGCAAACACCATATTTTTATATACCCGATGCCAGTAATTGCATACTGCATCCGGACACATACATAATTTTTTCCTTATCCCCATGTGTGCTCAGGTCTCAGTACACACATGCCATCTGTGGGATGTATTGACCCACTCCTCTAACTTATGCGGCATTACTCTGATAGTTATGGTGCAAGAAACAGCAACAATGGCTGCAAAACATTTGTGTGACCTAAAACCTCCAAAACCGTGTGTTTAAACACAAAGAAAGACGGATGCACAACCTGCCACCCATGGTGCATGTGGTGGGATAGAGCACACACTGCAGAAAATGTGCCAGTGGACTCCATGACCAGCAAACCGAGTGCAGAGGGAGAAGCAGCACTTTGCAAGTGAAAATCCAAAATGTGCCTTTACATGACATTTGCTTTGTTGCTAAAAACTCCAAAATACCTATACACAACACTTCTCAACATTCAAAATCTTGCTTGGCGCTAAAATATATGTAATCTAATGAAGCATGGCGAATATACAAAGTCCTAAAGTGTAAAGAGCAAAACATTTTCTCAGACAAACTGGATTGTCTGTAAACTGACAGCTCCTGTCAAAATCTGTGTGCTGTACAATGGGCTACCTGTGGATGACAGCTGTCAGATGAGCTCCTGATGAAACTTTAAAGTATCTAAACTAAAAGTCTGCAGGGTTAGCAAACATAAAATGATTGTTGCCAAAAGGAATACAGATCTCAGTTGTGTTTTTGGTCCCACAGATTTAAATCTAAGAAAGTAATGTATTTACGTTTGATGCAACACATTTGGTTTCTGCTGGACTTTAAATGTTAAGAATAAATTAGCCTGGCTGAGCTGCAAGAAGTGGATAAACAGGTTTCTCCCAAGGGGAGGGAAATTCTCTCAGCAGAAACTCACTGATAATTGTGGGTTAGGCCAGACTCTTGTCTACAGAAAGAGAATGAACAATGGCAGGTCCTTCAGCCCAGGAAACGGAGATGTGAAAGGGTCGTAAACTGCTCCTGGAAGGGCTTTCCCAAGGGAGGGGGCTACTCCTGGACTGCAAGGAGAGACAAAGGGGCAGGACCATTTTGCTGTTAAGCATGAACAATGAACACTTTTTAAAGACTCATAACTTGTTATTCAAAGTGGTGAAAAATATACAAAGGAGAGATTTGTTAATCTAATTTTTGGCTGCACGTTTTAAGAGGTGGTAGAACTGGGTAACATATTCTGGACAAGAATGGCAATATAATGGTTTTATGTGAAATATGTTAATGCTAACATTATGAAACTTTACACACACATCCCTATGGTAAACGCACACATTTGTGAAAAGTTGCAGAAAGTTTGGAAATTGTGCTCATGGCAAAAAGGACAACATTCTGTAGAAAGGTGAAACAAGATCCCACAGCTGCAAGATTTTGAGGAACAGCTACTACATAAAATATGGAATCTTTGTGTGCGATTTGTGTAGAGGTTACCAAGGTAGAAATAGGTATTTAGGATAAAATCCGATTTTGAGACCAGTGGCTAAAGGGAGGGTTCTAAGGACTGTAAAGCAAACCATAAAATGTGACATCATCCGGCCTTGATCCAATCACTCAGATGCAAGGCAGAGATGAGGTTTTGATCCAATTCCAGCTCACAGGGGCACGCTTAGTTAAGCCGGCCCATACACTCATTTTGTGATGTCATTTGAAAGGATAGAGACAGCTGACAACACATATGGACTCACTGATTCACTCACTGTCCTGATTCCGATGAAGCACTCTGATCCAGCATTCTACATCCAGCTTTAACATCCTTCTAGATCCAGATGCCAAGACTCTTGCCAACAGTAGAGAACTATTTACTTCCAGCAAGGCCTAAATTCTCAAATGTTTTCTCACAACTCAGTCAAGCGCTGTGGTGTGGGAAGGCCTTTTAAACCAGTATCCTGAAACTCTTGGGCTTGCTACCACCGGGCTTGACTGAGGAACTCGCTATCCAGCTGATTTGAAATTCCCACAAACAAGAAGGCCAGAACTTGTGCAAATCCGGTGACCGGCCTAGCTGATCCAGTCCCGTGCCTGATGTGCTGTCCTTCCTTGACAGACCCAATCCATGACCAGAACTGACGGTCCCATTTAATAACTTATTCTGTAAGTATTAATAGTTGAACTGTGACCCATAATATATCTGCATTGTATGATCCCAATCTCAAACCCATCCCATCTTTTAGTCAGAACCATAGTATTGCTAGAACTATCTTTGCGCTGACTTTTCTTTCATCTGTGTTACTAAACCCTAAATTCTTATTGATCTGAGTAAGAAAAGTTATTCCCAAACCAAACAGAAAATAGAGTATCACACATGAATTGTTATGAGCGGCTGTGAATGATTGATTCCTTTGTGGCATTCTCTTTTTTGTAGTGCTTGATATAGTATAAGAAAAGCTATCTGTCATTTCTAAATTCCCAATTTCTATTTTCCATTCTTGCGCCTATTTTGCAAAAACGACTCTTACTAAAATCTCTAACTCCTTCAGTTTTTATGATAGAAGCAAAATGTCAACTCCTACTTGTACCTAGCATCCTTAGCTATCCATAGAACCCTAAACCTCAGTGCGATTGGCCCGTTATAGCGAAAATCGCATAAGGAAAAATTTGCCGCGATTTGACCTTCTGAGATATTTTACACGTTTTAAGTAGCTTTAAATAATTTCCCACTTGGAATTTGAGATTTCAAATGTTTTCTTCTGACTAAACCATTGCTTGTGATTGTTTGCATCTGTTCAAAGAGGCTCCCATAGGAATTTATAATAATTTAAGTATTTATGACCACATTTGGTGTTTTTGCTCAGCCAATTCCAAAGATAATTTCAAAGCCATCTTGACAGTTGAAAAGTCAATTCCGTTTTTCTCTTGTGTTTGAAGGGGGAAGGTGGGAGTGACATTCTGTTTTGATTTGTGTTATTCCTGAATACCTGCTCTCTCCTCACATCTATTTAATTTTCCTAATGGGGGCTTGAGGGGTGTTGTAGGTGGAACCTCTAACCATAGTGCTATCTGTTCCAAATCAACACAACAGTCTTCTTTTCTGTGCTGCATTTGTTTTTGTGTTCATTATTTGACTCCGAGTGCATTAAAGACATTATTTAGTGTCCTGTCACCCCATTGGTGGTTGTTGTTTACCTATTAAAATTGTGATCTAAATTCGAAATACATAAATATTTATCTTTGCAAACCAGCTTGATTCCTGGTTCAGTGTGACCGGGGGCGGGGTCTCAGGAGAAGGGTGTGATATGAGTGGTATATCGTTCAGAATATTGAACTTATAGAGAAAATAAATAAGGAGGGTTTCATTTGCGCACTACATGCTAGGCGTGACTTGGGTGTGTGCTGGATTGAAACCACTTACATATTACCTTACATTAGAAGTAATATGGCACAGTGGTATCTGAGCTATGAATCCAGGAATGGCAACGGGAGCCCGGTTGCTCTCATCTGTAGCACTGGTGTTTGATGTACGCGTTTCTCGGATTTACAGTTTGCTGCCGTTTCATTTCCTGAAATCGCGCGGCTTCCTCTTATCCTTCCTTAACGGTTCGACATGGACTGCAACCAGGAGCGGTGTGACAGGAGTGCAGGGATTGGCCCCTGCACAAACACTCACCAGGAGTATGAACTTACCTCCCTTCCGGTTTGCTGCTCAGCGGCTCACCCGTCCATGCAATCGGACATTCTACTCAGTTTCTTTCTGTATCCAAGCAACAGCAGTGTTAGGTACAGTTACCCACGGCAACCAACACGCTCGTTCTATTTCGAGCATTTGCACTAGCCCTGGGAGCTCAAAATGCTGCGACTTTGAAGTACGGTCCTCTGCCTGAAGACCTGTTTCCAGCGGACGGCAGCATGTGTGGAATATGCATAACCCAACGAGCAGGTAACGGCCACACGAACCTGCGTTTTTTTGTTTTTGTTTTTGTAGACAACAGTTTTTTTTTGTCCCCTTGCCACAGCGGGACGTTAGTCCGTTTCTTTTCACTCACCAGTGATTCTTATCATGGCCTCTGTCTGTTTTCTCACTCACAGACCGGCTCGGCCGAAACTACAGCGGTAATGCTTAAATCAGCCCCAAGGACTTTCCTGCCATTAAGGGAACACAGCCCATGCCAAGAAGGCTTTCTACCTTTTCCACAAATTAGATATAAATGGAATTTGAGAAAGATATACATGGTCAGTCACTTATGAAGACCTCTAACCTAATATAAAAAAAGTTTTTTTTCTGAATGTTTGACAATATGGAATTTTGGAGGTTTGGACGTCACCCAAACACAGTACCTGTGTGTTTCCTTCCTCCCTGCATGTCACCCGATGGGGTGTTTGTAGATTTATAAACACATATGCATCACAAATCTGCAGCACCAACCGGTTTCTCCACGACAGTTTATCTACTGAGTTCGACACTGCAGCGCCAGCCGCTCCAGAGGGAACCAGGATCCAACTCTAGGAGCTTTGGCTCTCCCCTCACGGTAAGAACTATTTACGCCTAAGGGGGGGGGGCCTGATTGCCTGCAAACCCAATTTTACCTTTATTTCCTTTTCATTAGACTCAGCCCTTTGTTTATGTGTCACAACTTCCCCCACAGCCCATGTATTCATTTACTCCCCCTACCCCCTTTCTCTCCTCACAGCATCCTCGAAATTATGCCCTGATGAAGGTGGCTCTACCTGCCCATCTCACCACCAAAACGCGATAATCACAAGGGAGCGTAGGTGGCTTTCTTAACACCACCGTCACTGAACAAGAATTTGTGCTCACTCCTTGCTCAGTTGTTCACTCTCCCCTGTCAGCGTATGGATCAATGTCTGCTTTGCGCTCCTTTGTTTTACATTTACCAATTTTCTAATGTGGAATAATAATAATGTTCTATTTCTGCAGGATGTCTCTTTGTGTTGTTGGCACATAATACAAGTCTAGAATGGGATTTAGTGTTGCTTAAATCCATAGTTTGATATCTTGCATACTTTGCATTATAACAGCAATCGAGGTATCAACAAACAGCAGCATTTTTTCTCCCCCTGACACACACAACTGTTAAACCAAAAGACATTGCCATCCCATTGACAAATCCACGGGAAGGGAGCCACCCTCTGGAACCAAGGTTCTGTTACCTTGGAAACCTTTTATGTTGGAGCGGTTATATTTTTATTTATGACCACTTTTGCAAATTCCATGTTAGATACATTTCCCTTCTCTCCTTATTATTTAGTTTGTATTGTGAGGGTCAGGATAGAACATTTTGGACACAAGGACGGTTTTGGTTTTTGACATCGGGACAAAGCCAGATCCTTTGGTTTTAGGTAGGAAATTCCTCTTGGAGCAGGATCAGAGAGGCATTTCCCAACCTTTTTATGTTACTAAAAGTCTTTAACCAAAAACATGACAACTTTGTGTCTGGCTTTCATTTCGACCCCTTAGAATATTCTGAAGTATATTTGTGGAATTTCCTGATGTTTTAAGACTTGTACCAGCAATAATTAGAAACAAATGTTTTAATAGTGACATCTAATGTTGACTGTAATTGTTTTTGACTCTAAACTATAAAAGGTGTTCTTTAAAAGTCTGATCTCTTCATCCATTCTAGTCCTCAGCAGTAAAGATAATCCAATGTATAACAGTTTTGAGGATTTGTCCTCGCTGTTTAAACAAATGCTGGATTATCTTGATGTAATATCAGTTAAAGTGAAATTCTTAAACCTCTTAAAATTCTTAAAGCTCTGCAACCTTTTGTTCTCAAGATGTGTTGGACCATAAATCCCATCAGTCCTGGCCAGCGTAGTCAATGGTAAGGAATTATGGGAGCATAGTCCAAAACATCTGACGAGCTGCAGGTTGCAGACCCCTGCTCTAGGTATATGTTGTACCTTATGATATTGAATTTGTATATATTATATCTGCTAGGTTTTTCTTAACATTTAGTATTTTTGATGGAGTGTATTGAACTCTTAATGTAAAATTATATTTTTGTGATTAAATTGATCGTAAGGGGCCTCAAGCACCACGACTAGAGTGCATATTGGATTCTAACAGGTCTGTTGAATTTATTGTTTTTGAGCAGTCCATACCCCCAAGTTATTAGCACTATTTTCCAGCTGTTGCCATCTTGTGGTATACCATGACAGTGCATGGAAAATTACAGTCCCATGCCTATTCAAAAACCAAACCTGTTGGGCTTATGAATGCCTGTTTATATTATGTTATGGTACAGTATTGATCTTTTAATTTAGCTGATGAGCGCCTGCTGCAGAAATGTGCATCTATCCTGAGGGTTCGACATTGCAGGGAGCGATTTAGCTCCTGCTTGTGGCCTAGGAGAGCCTGGTTTACTTGACACCAACTTTAAGCTCCCCTGGCCAACTGGTGACAAACAAACCTAACTATGTGACATTAAATGTGTGCATTTGAAAATGTTTATAAAAAAGATTTAGGGCACATCTAGAACACATTGTAAGCACAGAAGATACATAATGGACAGCAAGTTTACTTTTTGCTCTCATGTGAAAGTTACATTTGTGGCATGCTATGTACCAGTTCCTGGCACCCCTCAGGTACCTCCTCCCTACAGGCTGTTGCCCGATACCCAGCAGCTGGTGTTGGCTCTTGATGATCAAATCTCGGTTTCGAACCCTGATCCTACAGGTCAGACGCTTTAATTTGTTGAGGATGACCCATTCCCTCGTTCTTTCGAGGGCAAATTATTCTGTGCCATAATGTTTGGTAATGACACCCATTATCAGAGTGCTTAGAAATCACATGCAGATTGTGGTATGGTGCAAGCATTAGATGTGTTTTAACTTTAAGGTAAATAACTTTCAATACACTTATCGTGCCACAAATTATTTCCCATGCATGCATACATGCATCTATCTAACGAGAATGTCTATAAATGTGTACATATAGTACATCTTTTTATATTCAAAAACATTGTTTCTGTATATTTAAAGTGTAGATACATTTTCTGTCTCATTGACTACAAGAATACAACTTCATAACTAATGTTAATAAAGCACAAACCATCAAAATTCACCGAAGCCAATTATTCACAAAACCTCAGACGCCACTTTTCACACCTCTACATAACCTGTACTAAATACAAAATGATTGTATTTGTAATGGTTTATTGAGAAGCCACCCTCAGCACGGGGAGTTCCTTCCCTCCCCAATCAAGGTGTTACACAACAAACTGTTTAACAGATTATTTTCTTTAGCCCCACTTCAGACACATATCATGCCTCGTGGATCCCTACCCTTGAGCTAACAATGAGCCAAGAACCACGCTGGTGTACAGGAAATATAGAAATTCATAAGAAAATGTCAAACACCACTTTATCCGTGGCACAACAAAATCAACTTCTCTCAGCATAAATAAATCACAAAAGTGAGTTGAAAAGAACACAATCACAATTCTTCACTTTCTACTAATTTCATTCAAGAAATAATAAATCTCATCAATAACCAAAACAAGTATAAATGTAGTGTTGTGCAATTTTGATTTTCCTGTGCACTTAAAAGGCTAGCAGTATTATTTCAAGATTGGCACAAATACATATGGCAATTATGATTTTGCCCACACTTTTGGTTGTGATTTAGCGGTTTGTTTTGCAGACCCTCCCTACTTTGGTCTGTGTTGGGGAAGCCAGACAGAAAAAGCCGAAGGATTTGGGGAATTTTGGATTTCAGACCCCCCTCCACTGACAGGCATGTGTTGGGGAAGCTGGATTTAAAGGTTGGACTTATTTAAGAACAAAGACACCCCTCTTCCTCGAAGTCAGGGTCAGCAGGACAAAAAGGATTACCCAAGTAAATTAAAGGCTATAATTTTCAGCGCACACTAGGAAGTGAGCTTTGTAAATTTAGAATTTTAACAAAATTCACCCCGCAGTGTTCTGCCAAATGTGGAATTAATTAAATTAATAGGCCAAGGATCTACACAGTTTTGCTCCCCCACCAACTATAAAGGGAAAGGATTAATGGCAAGCAGACCCCCCCCCTCCCACCTTTTGGTTTTCCAGGGCTCGGTTCTACTTACATAGAAAGCCTATGTTTAAAGTTCAGGAAAACCAGCTACATCTCAGGACACTCTGGAAAGATAGGTCAGGGGTCTGGTCGCTCCACTCTCAAAGATGGCCTCCCGCTTGCCACCACAGAACCCAGTCAGCTTTTAGGCCTTCCTAGAAATCTACAGCTCCATGCAAATGCACTCTCAGCAATCTCCTCTGGTGTTTCCTTACAGCTGTCGGATGATGATTTTCTTCAGCTCTTCCAGTCCCCCTTTATATAGCAGCAATGACCCCACCAATTTTACAATCTTGGGGAAGTACCCTGCAAGAGGTCACCCAACTAGGACTGGACAGTTACCCTTCTCTCTCCTCCCAAACCCAGCCTCCCAGTCAGGATTGGTTTAGGGGTCTGGAGCAACATTGGGTAATTCCCATTTGTAATCACCATTTGTTCTCCTTTCCCATTTTTTGCAAAAACAATTTGTGTCAAACATTTTGTGATTTACTAGTAATGGCCAAAATATATATATATATATATATATATATATATATATATATATATATATATACCTTTTTAGCTAATCGTGGGGCATTTAATCAAACAGCTGGGTCTGCACCATGTTGCGCGACTGTCTGGCAATTTCTTGCCATTTTCACTAAAAGCATAATGGGTATGAATATGTAATTTATTACCCATATTCCTAATTTTTCCGTCCACCCATTCACCACCTCTCATATTTGGAACCTTTTCAGATCAGCCAGAAACCCATCTTAGATGGCCATTACAGTTCCCAGAGTTGCAGGTGCATGAATCTCTATAATCGCCTGGAATTTACATAAAAAATAACACATACATATAATCAGTACGACTTAACGTTGCTGAGAAAAAGGCCTACATTATAGTAGTCCTTTTAAATTAATTGTGAATCTTTATGTAGGACAAATGGCCATTCCCCTGCATTCAGGGTCAGCCTGTAACCAGAGTTTGTATTATTTTCTGTGTTTGCAGCTTGCTCTCTGAAGTTGGTTGCCTCCATTTTCACACATTTTGGTTATGCTCCAGCCAAGGGAAACGTGTTCTGCAGTAACTGCCTTCAGAGCCAGCCAGTCTGGTGAACACTGGTTTTCGACACCTTCAGCAGGATGCTTTATTGCAGTTGGTAATTAGATGGGGATATGTAACATCCACACTGGCAGTGGGGGATTTCCTTTTGAAGTTGGCCATAAGCCAGCAAAAAGTGTTTGCCTTGGGCTGACATTTTTCCATGAAAACAAAGTGCCTTTCAAATGTCACTGGTATTTGGTATGTGAAACATAATATACACTACTTTTTGTCAACGCACACCATGTCTTTTTCCCTGACATTTTTCCTGTTAGCAGTGGTATATTTTCACAATTAAACTGCAGATACACATTTGAAGCAGTTTTTGGGGTCAGTATTGAAAAATCCTGCTTTCATGTAAAAGGGACTTATGTTTGGGGCCTTTGAATGCACTCCACATTTTGCATTCCACTGGTGGGAGTCATTTTCCCAGCCGTTTTGTTTGAGTCAGGTTTGAGATTTGAGAACAGATTATGTACATAATAGAAAATAGTGAGGAAGAAACACACAAACACACATCCACGGTGCATAATCAAAAATGCAACTTTATTGAGGAGTCAAGCTCATTGAGTTTGTAATGGGGATGCTTGAATGGGATTGCGCTCAAAAGAAATCCTCCTTTTTTTTTTTTTATTGAAACACCAGTCCGCCATGCCTCAATGCGAACATTGTGACAGCGGACTTTAATTACAAAAAAAGTTCCCAAAACTGAGTTCCATGGTACTGTAACCGTCGCTTTGAGCCGGCTTCGAACATCCTGGATGAAACATGTGTTTCAATTGAAGTTTGTGTCGAGTCGTAAAGAGTCCATTTAATCAACTACGATGCAGCTTAATTTTATACAGTGGCCGGCTGCCGCGTATGACCACCAGTCTCGGCTGTTGCCGTCCACTTGAATATAGCCTCCCAAGTGCTTTATCCATTTGGCAGTGGTTTCTTTGCAGCTAGTGAGGGAGATGTTCCGAAGTTTCAATTTCACAGTGACAGAAGCGGCATATGTTGTCTTTCACTTCTTTAAAGTGACGGTTCCACATCATTTCTTTTGTTTTTACGGCATTTAAGCGAAACCTTAAAAACTGCTCACAGTGATGTCAGGGCGGGCAGTTTTAAGTATGTCACATTTAGCTTGTGTTCCCCTATTCCAGGGTTTAAGGTGGTCGGCTTTGAAAGACATGAATCATTATTCGAAATCCAGCACCGTTGTTCGTTTGTGTTTTTTTTTTTTTTTTTTTTCTTTTTTTTACTTGTTGTGGTCTCATCAGCAGGTCATTCAGGTTGAGATCAACAGTGGCAAGAATCGACAGCATGATTTGTTTCCACTTTCAAATTCCCTGTTTCGCTTGTTACAGAGAAAATTTGGAATGCAGGCGCTATTGGAGACAAATTCATCTTTCACATTGTTAAAGATTTCTACATTACATGGGAGTGTATCTGATTTGGGTCATTGAAATATAGGTAGGAAGCTTCAAAACAGGCCGCCAGAAGATTCCTTCCAACTTTTGCCAGAACGAGACGTCTATATTCCAGCCGGATTCTGAACCGAAGGTGATTGCAGGAACCACCTTTTGGGTGTAGAAAATCAAGACCGGTGCTAGCGAAAACTTGCCATAACTTCTGTTCAACAGCTGTCCCTGGATGCCAAATTGAGTCATTCGATTGACCATGTCAATTTTCCAGTGATGTTCGTGGACTGAGTTGTTGAAGATAATTCCCAAATATCTAATTGAATCAACTGTATCAAGACAGTTATCATCAATTTTCCACTTGAAGGTTTTATGTCTTTTTGAACGACCTTGGCCGATGATGATGATGATCTTAGTTTTTTCAGTGTTTAGCTCCAGGTCGTTTTTATGCAGGTAGTCGTGAAGATTTGATAGTTGGCGTTGCAGTCCTATCTGGGTCCTGTCCAATAGAACCACATCGTCAGCGTATATTATGCACCCTATTTCGATGTTGTTCAATTTTGGTGGAAAGCATCGCACATCTTTGCGATGAGCTGGGATGTCAGAGATAAACAATTTAAAGAGTTCAGTAGCTAGTGGGCATCCCTGTTTCACACCTATGCTTGTTGGTATCCTATTGGATAGGGTGCCTTGATTGTTTAATCTTATGCTGACGGTGGTTTGAGTATGCAGTGCTCTAATTGGCTCGACGAGGTTTCTTGGGCAATTCCAGTTTATCAATTTTTGCCACAGTTTATTACGATTAATGCTGTCAAAAGTTCCTCTCAGATCTATGAAAGCGAGGAATAATCGTGTCTTTGCCTTTTGGCTTTCTAATTTGAGGATGTTTAGAAGCACCAGGTTCACCTCCACCCCCACGCCTTTTGTAAAACCTTTTTGCCGGATGTCAAAGATTTGCTCTGCCATTGACCACGCAGCTAACCTTTGACATAAGAAAGAGGCAAAGGTTTTTCCTATAGTGTCTAGCAGGGCAATCGGGCGATAGTTGGTCGGATCCACCCGATTGCTCTTTTTGTAAATTGGCACAATGATCGCATCACGCCAGGAGTCGGGTATCGTTGCTGATGTAAGCACACGGGCGAACAATAGTTCGATGAAAATAGCCCATTGCTCCTCATTCTTTTTTTTAACATCATATTTGATATTAAATCTGGGCCTGCTGCATGAGAGTGTTTCAAAGATCGTATGGCGACGCTTATATCTTCCCCTGTTATTAGAAGTTTCCAAGATGTCAACTCTTGTGCCGGTTTGCTAGCGTCCTCTTTAGGTGCTTTGCAAAAAATGTTGCCATAGTGCTTTTCCCATGAGTCAACATCAATCTCGTTTGATGGTAATGACTGGTGCTTCGAATTACCTGCATTCAGAATTGCCCAGATTTCTCGGGAATTCTTGTAGACTAAATGCCTCACCAGCTGCTCAGCTTTATCTTGCTCTATTATCGATTTTTTGCGATTTCATCCAGTTGCGGTATTGTTGGCGACGTATTCGTATTCGTATTGCGTTTTTGATTGCAATTGCGTCGCTGGCAGATTTACTAGACTTCCTTAGGGTTCTTATGTCTCGTCTCATCACCTGTTTTGCGTGTGTTAGGATTAACGATGAAAGGTGTTTGTGTTTAGAGCCCATTATGTGATCAGCAGCTTTTACTGTGATGAAATCAAAGTGCAAGGGTACGTAGTTTACAGACAGTTCTGTGTCCTGCCGTAATTTCAGGCTTATTGCCTGTATAATTGGTCTGTCAATCTTCAACCGATTTCCGCCGCTGTTTACGGATATTACGGGATCGTATTTCTTTGCTCAATTGCCCATTCCACCATACAGGCCATCCAAAGAAGATTGTGGTCACTACTTGACATAGGGCTAATTGATAATCTCATGTCGTTTTCAAAGAGACTTTGTGAAATCCAAAAGTACTCAATTATTGATTGAGCATTTGCGGATGACCAAGTTTTTTGGGGTGGTTGGTCGCCTGGAACTTGTCCATTTACCATATTGCTATTTCGATTGCGTAGCGCCTGGCTCCATGCCGACTCCCGACTTTTTACTTCATCGTGTGTTAATGATTTAAACTGCTTGGTTACGTGATCGTGTTTGAACCAGGAGCAGTTTAAGTCACCTGCGCAGATTATTGATAGGTTCTTGTAATTTAACAATGTCTGATCAATGCAAGTTGTTGTTGAGTCTATGAATTTTTTAGTGCTTATCTTGGCCGGGTTCCAGTAGCTATTTAGAATAAGCAAATGTGTCCTTGTTTCTTTGTCTTTGTTGGTGGTTTGGAGCAGTGCACTTTGCACAAATGGATTGGGACTGGAAGAATCCACGAGGCGCCACCTGGTATTTATTTTAATCATGATTACCAAGCCAAAAGAAGGTCGCCCCTTTGCATTTTTTATTGCGGGATTTAATAGAGTCAAAAAACCGTCCCTAGATGGAGGCTCGCACAACCATGTCTCTTGTAGACAAATGACAAAGACCTTTTGCAGGTCAGCCTCAAACTTGTTAAATAAGTGGGTGAATCCTCTAGTATTCCATGAGATGAATTCACAAATACACTTATTACCGTTGTCTAATGGCTAACATCGACCAGAGATGTCAGTGTGACTACCATTTTTTGCTGGATGATTGGGGTTTGTACGTGAGGTTTCTATAAATGCCATTTCTCTGCGAAGCTCGACACATCGTCGTTCTTGCGTCCCTTGAAAGCTGTCTTTTGAATAGGACTCCTGCGTGTCGGACCTGAAGCTCGTCGGTTCTGCCGATATGTCAAATCCAAACATTAACAATTCCTCTGATGCATTCAGAATTGTGTTTCGGACTGATACTGAATAGATGTGTAGCAGAACCTGGTCGCAACACTTTGCATTAGTGTACTCTACTATTCGTATGTCTTCAGACAAAATCGTTCTGAGTGATGGAATGCAAGAAAATAGTTTCAGTATGTTTTTGCGGTTCAGGTTCAGGTCGTGATCTTCCTGATTTAGATTTTGTAATTTCAATTTGCAGTTTAAAGAACTTGCTTCAGATCTCAAAGATGAGGAGACGTTCGAAAGGTATCGAACCTGCTTTTTTACATGAACTCGGGGAATTTTTTGGGTTTAGCCGCATAGGCAGGTTTGAACAGCCCCCTGACTTTGTCGGCCTGTTCTTGTAATTTATCTCCTGCCCCGCTCTTGGATTTAACCTGTGTGGAGGCTCTTGCTGAGTGTCATCGGGGACCGCGATAGCGGGGATGATAGATTGATCGGCTGTAACTTCGTCAGAGTAAGTAGAAAAGTTACATATGTCAATTACTGATCCCGAAGACTTGCTCAAGAGACTTTCGCTGTCTGAGTCAACTCTTTGTCTCTTACTTACTGGAGCGACAAGACGGCCTGATCCACTCAGATTATTTACTTCTTGAACAGTTTTTTTGGTGTCAGATTTTGACTGTTCTGTTCTTCTGAATAGGCCTGCTCTAATATCAGGAGTCACGTTTCTGATACATTTCTGTGACTTCGATTGCTGAACACGTTTCTTGGGATCTGGCAGTTTTTTCCCAGGCAGTAACTGGCTTCGTTTCGATTGCTGAGTTGTTTGAACTTGCCTCGTGGGGACCTTTATCGATTTTTGCCGAACCTTCAAAAATTCCAAATTAGGCCGCAGATATTTCGGAAGTCAGTTTTGGATTAAAACAATTGGCTTGTTCGTTCGGTAATGACACAGAGACGGACTCAGGAGGTTGCACACCCTGATCTCCGGCTTTTACTTGGGCGGTTGTAGCTGGAGCTTCACTAGCTGCGTCAGTGCTGTTCAAGATTGGAGCAGTGACATTTGTATTCTGTATTTGAGGTTGCGGTTTGTAAGAGTCTTTGGTCAATCGTGAAGGGGCTCGAAGGTTTGTATAATCGAGGCTTGGGTTCGTCATGGCTAAAGAATGTCTCATCCATTTGACGGCTTCAAGCAAACCGTCGGATAAGGAGTCGTTCTGACAGTGATGACGTGCTGCGAGATCACTTAGACGCTCTTGCCATCTTATTGTTTGTTCCGCTTCTTGTGTCAACTGTTGTTGCAAGAAGTGTCAGAGTCGAATTTGTCCATCTTTTCTTTTAGAGTTATTATGAGAGACGTCTGATCTTAGTAAGCCTCGTGGAGTGACTCGTACATCTTCAAAAATGGAAGGAGTGCCGCAGATAAGGCTGCCAAGACGTTGTTATAGATCTGCATTGCAGCTGCCGAAGACAAACTTGGTTTTGACTCGGTGCTAGTTTTGTCTGACAAGCCTGAGTGGGAACTGTTTGAGTTCTCGAAATGTGGGTCGCTTGCCACCGATGAAATCGTGGCCGTGGTAGCGGGGATTTCCGGTAAAAGTTGTGATGATGTAGGTCTTGCGTTCACATTTCTCGGTTTATTTTTTGTTTTTTGTGTGGAATCCAAGTTGAGTGTTTGTCCTCCAGTCTTGGCATGAGGTGTACTCGAGGTACTGTCTCCTATTCTGCAGTTTCGATTGTCGCATGCTGACAAACAGTTTTTATTGATTTTCCCCATCTGAATGCGTCCCATGTTATCACATGATCTGTGGGGGTATTCAGCGTGGACGCCGTAATTGCGACTATATTGGTTAAATGTATGTTGCTGACTACCGTTAGCGTTCATATGGCCATAGGGGGACTGAATGGTGTTTGGCGTTATTGTTCCTTAGTTTGTTGGCACCGAAGAACTCTCAACGGCATGTCAACAATTGCGGGGATGTTTCTTACAGTCGCATGATTTGGATCTGAAGACGGCGTAGTTAATGTTTTCTGTCCTGTGAAGCTTCCATAATTTCCGCGTCCGTTAGTTTTAAAGGGGAAAAAAATTCATCAACTGTCTCCAAAGTAATCTTGTTCAGCGTGATTTGAGATGTGTTGTTAAATGAGAATATTCGTGACGAATTTAGACCAATAAGAAGTAAATTGTCAAAAGTTAGTAGAGGCCTTTGTGAAAAAGCGTTTGTATGTAAAGCGGCCTTGTCTGACGAGGCACCTGCTTCGAGTGGAGCGTTTGCTTCAACCTCCCCAGATCCAAGCTCCGGCACAGACCCCTCAGACCCCACTTCACCCACGGCCCCATCGAAGGTGGAATCAGACGTGAAATGTTCACCTCCGTCAGCTATCTGGTTTCCGGCAATTTGTAATGGTAATGCGGGCAGCACGGGAGGTAGAACAGTAGCAGTAGGGTTAATAAGGGCGAGGGTTGGTGAAGTAAGAGGATTCCCGAAGTTTCCTGGTAACAAGCAACAGTTATTTGTTTCTGGCTCCGCCACCTCTGGTCTTCCTAGTGAGCACAACGTATTTGTGGCTGGTGCATCAAAAGATTTGTCGTGTTGAAGAGGGGTCACAGAGGGCTCAGACAGGGACACAGGAACTAACACTGATTGGTTCTTCCCTATTAGCTCCACATTTTCAGGTGGCACTTTAGACGCACGTTTACGTGAATCAGTGCTTACCTTTGAAGTGTCCAAGGCCACGTCTGCCTTCAAAGCTGTCCACGGATTCTGCATCCGTCGTTGTTGAATCGTTTTTCTCCTAGTTTGTGGGCCCCCTTGGCCTGATTGAGAAGTCATTGCAAGGGGTACAACGATGCTGGCCGTGAGAGACTCCGGCAATTCGGTGCACGACTCCGCCTAAGTACACCGAATTACCTGTGCGCACTACGCAGGATATGTAGGCGCTCAGAAGGGATCAAAGAGGTAATATCTCTGCAGTCTCCCCGAATGAAGTTAACGCGCCACCAGCGCCAAACAGCCGCTCAACAGCCTCCAGGCCTTTACCCCTGGCGGGCGTAACGCTGCAAGGGTGGTAGCCAGTGTCTTTTCAATAAGCCCAGGATCACGTGATCAGGACAAGTGTCAAACGTGGCCCCGCATCCTCCAGGAAGCGTGGTGAAGCAGTGATGCTGGCAAGAGCCTTGGAGCAGCTCGCAACGCCGGGTGAAGGTTTGAAGGTTTCAAATCAAAGTAACAGTTCTTTGAGGTAAGCAGCATTCACACAACTGTGATTTGCATGATATAAACATATGCAATCCCATTAAGCTGATAAGGACCTTATTTGGAATTTTTACATGGACATTTACAACCTTTTGAGAAGCAGCAAAATGCACTTTGAAAATATTGTTTAGTCCCACTTTTGCACACATTAGCATGCAAAAAATCAGTTTAATGGGACAAGAGTGAGGCGAGGAAAGGTCAACCTCTGTCTCACTTCTGCCTTCAGATCCTTGCACAGGAAAAATCTAAACAATGGCAAAGGGCTAGTGGCAGGTGCTATCCGTGTCTTGTAACACGAGTGACCAGTGCCAGCACACATGAATGCAAAGCGGGTGAAGATAGGGCACAGACACTGATGTCTGTGTATCCCCTCAGTGCTATCTTCCGCTTTCCATTATGGCTTTATAGGTTGCGCTAAAGTGCCAATGTAAGAGCCAAAACTTATATTTGATATCACAAATCAGTGAGAATGAGGAAATGCCCTACAAGGGTGTAGGTAAAAGGGTACATTTCTTGCCAAATTGTGTGTGTACTTGGATGGATATATATATATATTTTGAACTCCATGTGTGGTAGAGCGGTTATGGTGATATAATGTTTCATAATATTCATATATATTATGTATATTCAATGAAAAAACATTGTTAAAGGGACGTTATAACCCCCCAGAAATTCACCAGTTATGGTAAGCTAAGCAACCATAACTCGCGCCACCACATGCACTGCTAAGACTAACACAGAGGACATCAAAGATGGCATCAAAAATGACATTGACGATATCACTGATGACATCACATATGAAATGAATTTTGATGAAAGGTTTTTACAGGGTTTGTGTTTACAATGTTGGTAACAAGATGTCAAGGGTGATCAAGAGACCTGTGATGAAGTACTTAATGTATATAAGAATGTACTTCTCTAAACAAAATATTAGATTGGAGTGTTTGTGTGTGTGTGTGTGTGTGTGTGTGTGTGTGTATATGCAATGGCTGCAGCATGCATTATAGAACTAGAATATTTTTTATCTGGTAATTTTGGCTAGTAAAACAATGAATGCTACATTATCAAAGTTTTCAGTAATGTTAAACATGGAATGAATAGCTAATAATTGAAGACTTACTAAATACTTGTGTTAGTACAAACAATATATGAAGACCTACAATGCATACAAATCAGAGGCACAAACAGGGAAAAATAAGGAAAAAAAGAAACAACATCACTAGAAAATGTCAACATAAGTTCATCATCATGTATACAAATGAATTGTGTGTTTGGGGCCTCCTTATTTCCACATATATGCACCATGAGCTGACAGCAAACCCTAAAGAAAGTACTTTAAGAACATAGAAGGTTAACGTCTAGATATATAGCACCTTTTCAATTTTCATATTCTGACTGTCCATGATCAAAAGCACCGGGCCGAGATATGTCAGTGAACAAAAACAAGTGGGCCAGACATGTGATGTCATCAATGACATTTGTGATGTCATCCTTGATGTTATGGGTGTTAGTTTTAGCAATGCACGGTGGTGGCATGAGTTATGGTTGCTTAGCTTACCATAACTGGCGAATTGCTGGGGTTTTTCGGTTTTAAAAAAAAAATTTCACTGAATTTCACGGGTTTTTAACAGTGCACCCTAATTTGCTAGAACATCCTAATATCATACTTAAACCCTATACAGCAGCATTTTTGGCCGATATAGAACGTTTCAACTTGTAACTGTTTCATTCCCCACCTCCTAGCAACATTTTTAACACTTCTCTAAACTGTCTGCAACTTTTTACACAGTTTTTTTGTTCGCCGCCCTTCGCTAACGTCTGATGTCATTGCAGACTTTCTGGACCGTGTCACGTGACCACGAGCACACGTGGCATGATGACGTGTTTGCGAACGGGTCCGCGATTCACGAATGGGTCTGCGCTTCGCAAACAGTTCGAAACTGCCTTTTCAGCAGTTTCAAGCTGAAAATGTACCCTTGCACAGTTCCCAGACCTATTCTTACTGATTTTCCATCTGCAATCCAGGACAGAGAATATGCTTGGAAGAATATTAGCACAACTGCTATTTATTTTCAAAAATGGCATCAGCTATGGCCATCCCTCCTCCCCAATTGTATACTAAAGGAAAAAAAAGCCCAGAAATTATTTTCTCAAGTATACAAAAATTAGCATCATCCGTAGACTTTCTTGACTTTTCCCCAGTCCCCTTTACAGGCCATGCATTATTAAAACACCCGGATTGTATGTGTACATCATCCCAGAGGACAGCCCTTCTACCCTTTTCACTGTCAGGTTTGTAACTCTCCCTCATTGCTTGCTTTCAGTCACACATGTATCTACCATCACTTTCAAAAACTCTACATATAACCCTATCAACATATTAAACTTCCACACACCAACTGCCACTTAACTATCTTCTAGAAATCTTTTGCATCTACATTTCCCTTGCTTATCCAAAAAATGTTACACACTGCTGCTATAAATGCACATATGCATTGTGCAGTAAGAAAGGTGCATCAATAGAAAGGGGAGTAGGGATTGCCAACTGCTCAAAGGAGCCCACAAGGAAAGTGCCAAGAGATGCCAAGGTGGGAGGCCACTGACTAACTGCTGGGGTCTCAAGGGTGGGGATACACAGTCGCTAGGCGGTACACACGCAAGGCCAGTGTTAAAGGGGAGGAAGGGTACGGGTGTTGACTAGATATAGGGCATGAAACCAGTGAGGTTTTTTGAGGGACCAGTCTCAGTCTCAGTGGTATGAGTTAGCAGGGAAGGGATTAAGTCAAACAAGAAGAGAAAAGCTGAGTTTTCAGAAGTTTCCAGAACTTAAAGGAAGTCCAGCTCAAGTATAGAAGCAGCAGGAAGGCTCAACGAGAGGCACCGGCCAAAGAGAGACGCATGCTCCCTGCTTTCTGTTTTGAAAAGCGTTTCACAAGCAGAGAATTAGAGTTAGAGGGGCAGAGGGCTCTAGCAGGGGAGTATTTAGGGAAACAAAGTTGGAGATAGCGTGGTCTCAGGCCCCAAAGAGCCTTGTCAAAGCCTTGTCAATGATGCAGAGGATCTTGATTTTCATCCTTGCTGATATGATCCCTGGGCTTGAGGCCAAAGATTTGCATCCGTATTCTGGATTAGCTGAAGGGGTTGTAGACAACAAAGGAGGTGGTTGAGGAAGAGTATTTTGCAGCAGTCCAGCCTAGAAAGGACCAGGGTTCTAGAGGTGTTCAGTTTCTAGGGTACAGTGAAGAACGGTAAAATGTCTTTAAGGAGGTGAACGTGGGCTTTCTTTACAAGCTCCCAAATTTAAGGAGTAAAGGACAGAGAGGATTTAAAGATGATCCCAAGGTTTTTGACATCATAGGATGGTGAGAGTAGAGGGCCCAAAATGGGCGGCCAGAGGGTAGGAGGAAAACTGGGAACAAGTGTCACAATAAGAAGGATCTCCGTCTTACTGGCATTGAGACAGAGAGTATTAACCGCACACATTGCCTGAATGGTGGTCCGACAATCAGGGATAAAAAACAAGGAGAAGAAATTAGTAGAGGGAAGTTTAAGGAAAGCTGCGCGTTATTAACATAACACTGGAAATTAGAAAAGAAGGACATTAGATGAGCCAGAGGGATGAAATGGATATTGAATAGCCACAGTGACAGTATTTAACCCTGGGATACGCTGCATGTAGAGCGTGAGGTGGTAGAGTAGAAACGGCCCACTTATAGCTGGGAAACATGATTAGTGAGGAAAACAGGTCAGCCCGTCCAGTGCCTGGTCCATGATGCTAAAGGTATCATGTAACCGTTTAATGAAGATACAATGGTTGACCTTGTGAAAGGCGGAGGAGATACAATGGTTGACCTTGTGAAAGACATCAAACTGCAATATCCTCAATTGTCCTACAATCCTAAAAACCATATACACTTCAATTATATCATTCTACAATATTACAAATACTGTATACACCCCTAAAGTACCTTTTTAAAAAGAATTTGAAAACCCAGTTGTTATCCTAACTGACAGCCCTGTCTCTCTGTCCACTTGTCGGCTCTATTTGAGGTTTGTCATGTCCTGCGCCCTAATGCCTACAGGTCCACGGCTGCGCTATATAAAAAACTATAATTACTATACACATTACTGTATGTGGCCAGTGGCCAAATTCTTGGGGGCACGACGTACGGCCATGCCCCCAAGAATCTGGCCACTGGCCACAACCACCCCAAAAAAATTAAACCATATAACAAGCATGTATAATACACCTTCAAATAACAAGACTTGCCCTAAATCCCCTGCAATCCAAATGATGTCTGCAGACACTAAAAAGTGACTGTGGTCTCGGCGGTACCTGTAAACCCTTTTTTCACCTATAAAAAACTACTCAATGTCAAATTTACCCAGCCTTTCCAGGCCCTCTTTCGGCCACCAAATTATCCCAAATGTGTTGTTCACACTTTTTCCTCACTGCGCTATCCGCAGACACCAGAAGTTGTTGGATGATGCAACATGGTGATTGTTTCCAAAAATATGACACGGCTCATGTTTTTCACCATCCAATCAGCGGGCGTGTACAATGTCACACCCTGTTCGGTCCAGAGGCGTCCGTGGACCCCGAATCAGGAAATGAGTTTGCAGACCAGACCTAGATATCCCACATTTTTGTTTACCTATTTTTTGGCCCTTTGTTTTAGAAAACTACTAGATGGATGTACACCAAATTTACAACCGCAAGCTTACGGGCCAAGCCGCTCCTAGCGCAATTTCGTAAACATCGATCTAGCGGTTTGGACTATAGGCACGAGCAAACATGTTTTTCCATTGCATCTATGAGGATTTACACGCATTTGGGACGCCCCTATAACTTTGCCCTCCTGGACAAAACTGCACCAAACTTCACAGAATCATTCTGAGGGGGCCATATACTTTTTTGCAAAGTTTGGTGACGATTCATTCAGCGGGGGGGGGGGGGGTTATAAGCTGCTCAAAAAGTGCTATTTCTATGAGTTGAGCATCTTAACCATAATTACAGGGCCACTAGCGATGGTCCTGTAATATAAATATGCTACCAAACACATGTAGTCTAACATGTGTATTCTTTAAAATCGTTTTTTTAAAAATAAAATGTGGATTTGTTTCCCAATCAACCAATGATTATTTCAAGTCAATACAACAAAAGTGTAACACACACTAATGTTGTAGTAAATATACAGCCTCATTACGAGCTAGGCGATAAGTAGTAAAATGATGAGTTTTGGTTTTGAGTGGAGGATTTACCTCCAGCAAAACCCTGGAGGTAAATCTTCCCACTGAATATCAAATAATCAGCAGAATTGGTGTTATTAGCGCAGCGATCATTTCGCGGCGGTAATTCCTCAAATTGACCCAAAATAAATGGGGAATTACACCGCCCTTTGCAGTTTGTTTTTCAGCCACAAAGTGTCCCTAAATGCAATTTCCAGACCCTTTCCTCACTGCGCTGTCCGCGGATCCAATATGGCGACGAAATTGAGAGGGACTGTTTTCATGTTGGTACTAGTGATCTTGTTACTAAACAAGTAAGAAGACATGCACTCAAATTAGCAACATTTATTGATTTTCATACCGGACATTTGAAAGTATGTTCTCTGAATGGGATATTGCAGTCGTTTAAAAAAAAAAAAAAAAAAACTGTCATGAACAGTCTATCTAACCCGAAGTGCAGGTGGGAGGGCCTGTTTGGAGACCTGGATCTAGAGAGAATTAAATGACTTGCCTTCGATCTCCTTGTCCTGCTACCGCTCTCTGTGCTCCATGGTATCTAATTAACATTGTAGCCTTGATTCACTGTCTCCCCCTCTTCCCCGCCCCCTCAATTCTTTGCTAACCTCACCCTTTGCATCCAGCATCTCCATTGGAGGGCTCAGCCTAAAAACCATTTGGTTCTGCCTTTGATTGCACTAGACACATCTGACTATCCCAGGCCTACCTAATGCCCACCCCCTTATTCTCTATACTCCTAAACTCTCCTTAATTTAACCATCCCCGGTCGACCCTGTGCTGCCTCCCACTCATTCAGCATTCTGGTGTCCTCATCATTGGAATTTCAAGGTGTTTCCAACAGTTAAGGGCTTCAAGATTGCTCTCCTAAGACCTGTATTCGCTCCCAAGTGGGAGCCCAGTACCGGTAGTCTTACTGTGCTGTCACACACACCCCACTCCCACCCTTAATGATCCCCCATCTACCGTTATCCATTGATGGCGCATCTGTAAATATTGAAGTTGTACTTAATGGTTGTTTTTGTTGCCCCCATTCACAGTTTCCAGCTCCTTCCCATCACATCCCTAACTATTACATCATAACGTTGTTCAATATGTTGTGGCATTTCATTTTCAATCAATATGTACAAATGCTTTTGTTTTGATCACGTGACGCTTGTTGGCAACGATTTTTGTAGCTTTCATTACTGCGATCCTAGGCATTGCTAAGAAGTAATGTGTAACACTGAACCAAATGGCTGCCAGAGTGATTAATGTTTTTGCTGCTGGATCCTGAATGTTTTATGACTTTATTTTGGCCACAAGCTGATGCTTTCCTTTTACACCGTTTTTAGAATACATTGGCGGGTGGTTTCTTAATTTTATATTTGCCCTGGTTTAATGCCAGTCTGTGTTGTGTGTATATGTGGATCTGGCTGTGGAGTGTTTCTATAATCTTGAGTACGTTAAATGATGAGCCCAGATCGTGCAGACACAGATGACAAGAAAAGGTTATTTTTCTTGAAGTGAAGGCCGTGATGCGTGAAGACGGTCAGCGCAGCGAAGAGAACTAGGTCCCAGAATAGTAGCAGCTAAATTGTGGGGCGTGATCAATGTCTAACTGCCATGGACTCATTTTCTTGAATGTGCCCAGTGCACACTTTCGTCCATTGCATGACTAGTGATGCATGGTAAAGCATGTCGAAAGGCCCTGCATCACAGAGGCAATATATGACCATTTCAGAGAATGTCTCTGTAAGATGTATCTTGTGTAAATAAAGTGCAAGTAATTAAAGACCTGGTGAAGGGATCCTGCTAATAACTCATTGACTAGATGATTGTCAACCCAGGCCAATCGCAGGCCCTTGCATGGCGATCAATAAGCACACGATTCTGAACATCTCCTGCAAACAGCTTTCAGAGCCACCGTGACAGTGCTATGCAGAACATACACATTTGAAATTCACAACAAAGGTGGTCACTTTCGTGGTAGGGCATGTAGGGCGCGATGGAGTCCATTTTGATCAAACGAGTAATTTGACAGCAGGAGCGGTAATGTTTTGACATGCACGCACACAGTACTGCGCCGCCAAATTGTCGACATTTTATGGCAGGGCTTTGCACTCCGTTGTGCAAAGTGAGTAGGAGCTGCCAGCATGCTCCTTGTAAATCCTGCTTGTCACATTGCAAGCAACACTCACAAATAGAAATAAATGCTGTCTGACATCCGAGCATGCTAGGCAGCGTTTAATTGTAATTATATACGCTGCCCGACACAATGGGGTATTTCAGTATTTGCCCCGGCATGAAAATCCATGCAGCACAAAAGCTGGAGCATATAACACAGAAGTTGTTTTGTTCCGCTCTTCCTTTCAATCATATATACCATTGACAATGTGGTGTGGCGTGAATGAGAGGCGTAAAGCCATACTCAAGGCTTTTACACTTTTCATTCACGTTAAACCACTATACAAACAGCATCTATGCGTTTTCTTTTTTTAAAAAAGGAAGAACACGTACAACAATGTAGGCATCTAATTTTCATGCTGTGGAGGTGATTTTATATAAAATGTGAATGCCATGCAGGGGACCGCCAACATTAGCGCTGTGGGTCCTCACTGCGAAAGCAGAGTGTGATCGTGAAGAGTAAATCGAGGCAAAACTGCCTTTACTTTTGCTTTTACATTCTGCTTTGTGAGAAATAAAAGGCTGTCTTCAAATTACGTTCGCAAGTAGCATTTCTATAATGTATTCATATGGAATCCGTCTGCTTTTTATCATGTGTAAATGCGAGGTGTATTCCGTTGGAATCTTTGAAAACCTCAGGCAGACGTAAAACTCGGTGCTCTCTTTTCCAAGACGGAGGAGGAAAGCAATGCAGAGATGCAAACTCCGAATGGCTCCCATTCTATATCTTGGAAAAAATGGTACAGAGGTTTAAGTGGAGGTGTAAAAACATTACCACTCGAATCTCTGCCTCCATTTAACGCACCAACCCCGTTGAAAATGGTCCACTGTGGGATTTTCATAGATTTGTGAAGGAAAATGAGGCCAAGCACTTTCTTTTACCATTCAGCCGCACAGACCCGAAGCATCTGCACCACCATTACATTAGATTTTAATGTAGGTGGAGATGCTGTGTATTTCATAGGATGCCACATGTTTGTTTGCACCTGGAAAAAGGCGGATATCAAAGCAAGCCATGTAATTGCTGTCTGCTATGCACCTTTGTGCAAGGCAGCATTTAATATGTATTTTGTTTTCTGTGTAAAATGTATCATGGGAAACCATTGTTCTATTTAATATTGCGACAAAGCAAATTAAAATAGCATGGAGGGGGTCAGCTTGCACATACGTGCAATTGTAAGCTGCCCCATCCTTTCTATTTGCCCGACTGTTAGGAATGAGCCCCTAAGGAATCCTTCCAGGTTCACTTCAGACATGTTAATTGTCAGTTTAGGGCGACATGTCTTCATATTAATAACTCATAGAGTTTCTCATTCAGTTGTGGACACATGTCTATTTCTGCTGGCTAAGCCCAATAATGCAATCAATAAGACCTTGGGTCATTGCAACTTATTTTTTTGTATAACGGAAAGAGTGCCAATTGAGTCCATGATTTTGAAACTCCCTTCAACCATAACATTTTGCCAAACATTTCCAGATTCTTAGCACACAATAGCATTAGCTTTCATGAATATATTGGCCATGCCATTAGTCCCTGGCACATTGGGCTTTTTCAATTTTCTTTATAACTTTCATAATATCCCATTGTTAGAAGACACCCTCCCATTTGACAGATTTCCCAATCTTTTGGGGTTGATCAGCGATAACTGAAATATTAAAATGCTTATCAACCTGTGCCGCCCACATCTCTTCACCTATTGGTTTAATTTGCAATTCAGAGCTTAATGGGTCATGACCATACAAACAAGCTCAGACTTGTCTGAAATATTTCCTCTTTATGATGTCAAATATTTCCCTCCAATTGGTTAACAGCTAGTTTTTCCTTTGATGTTTTAACCAGTTCCTTCATGGTTTCACTTTTCTCCTAGGCAAATGGTACTTATCCCAAGAATTATTGTGCTGCTTTCTCAGTCTGCTCTCTCAATCTGGATTGCATTTGTTAGATTTTCCTGCTTTCCTTGAATTGAAGGGAGTAACCATTTTGTCTCCCTGGATTATAAGGTTAGGTCCACACCAAGGGTAAACTGTTCAGTCCATTTCCTCACTTAATGGAGAATGTCCGGATGGATTTTATCAATGTTTCCCCGCTGCAAATTCTCATTGTTAATTGCAAGGGTCGACAAACTTTCCAAATTCCGATCAGACCAAGCTATATGATTATTTGTTTGATGTAGCTGAATCTCACCCAGCATTACAGCTGCCTTCCATTTTCTTAACAGCTTAATCCTTCTTAACAGACAAAAATGCAGGATCCCTAGAGTTTTTATTTTTTATCACAAATAAGTTAAATGTTCCTGAAACTTCTAGGCCAAAAAATAGTAATCTATAATTGATCCATCTATCCTTGTTCCATGTTAATTGTCTTAGAATATAACATCCCCAGCCGTACGGTCATTTAGCATAACGAGATTTCAGTCCAAGCATAACAAGATAATAAGAATAGCACAGACGAACAAGGTACATCAGTCTTAGTTACAGCTTACTTGAGTATTACAGCCCCAGTTCTCATTTACCGTCTTATATCCTCTTCTTACTCATTGCTGTCGGTTCCTGGGCTTTCCCTTGTTGCGGATAAGCTTCCTGTGGTGTTTGAGACTGAGCAACCAGATAGTGAATATACAGCCCCCATATGTCTCTAGGCCTGGCCTGGGTGTGTAGTGATCTGCCATATTCCATCTCTGTCATTACAATATAGGACGTCTGAACGTCACTTGCCAAGACACCATTGCCACCTGCCTTTTTGCCAAAAGTAGAAGCAACCGGACTAGCTTCCTCTGGCCACAAGTTTAGTATAGCCTAGCAGTGCAATCATCGGATTCGGTCCACCCTTTCACCCATAATTTCACCTAGTATCTCAAAGACCCCTTCCCAAAAAGATGGGATTGTTTGACATTTCCATGCTAGGTGCAAGAAGTCGGCTGCTGTGGTACCGCATCTTGCACAGTTCTCCAAGACCTCTGGATAAAATCTGTGTAATGAGGAGGGCGTATGATAGAATTGATGCAAGACTTTAAAGTGAATCAGTTTAAATCTAGCATTGAGTGCCACCCTCTTAGTCTCCTTGCAGCAGTAACGCCTTGTCACCGTCTGGTATCTTACATCCCAATCTAATTTCCGATTTTGTCTCGGGAGGGGGAACCTGTTTTCGATTTGGTTGTAAGACACATTTTGCACATAATGGAAACCACTTTGCTACTATTACTACTCGGGAGCATTTTCTCAAGTATTGGAGCCACCTCAGGTTCCCTGGGGAAAGTCAAGAATATCTGCCTTATGGAGTTTCTCAGTCTAAAATACAAGAACACATATATGGATGTGAGTTTTCTCCTGCCCCTCATCTCTTCTAGCGTTATAAACTGGCCATTCGGGAAGAGATCGCGAAAGCAAGTCACCTTCACTCGCTTCATAAGTGTGACATAGCTCTTTTCACTGGTTAGTGAAATTCTCTGTATATACATAACCGGCAGCACTCGACAGTAGATGACCTCGCCTTTAGATTTATGCTCTATTCAGGTCCATGCTTTACAGTTCAGTTCTATCATATTCTTTATTTCAGAGGTCCTGTCGGGTGCTGTCAGAATAACTGACCTTAAGAGGAATGGTGATGCCAGTGCTCGCTCCACTTCTACATGTCTCCTATCTACCTGATCCCCAAGCCAATAAAGGAGAATCCCAGCATGGGCTACATCATAATATAGTTCAAAATCGGACAGTGCCAAACCCCCCCACATTTATTGGCTCAACTAGCTTTTCCCACAAGATCCTGGCCTGTTTCCCTGCCCAGATGAACCGTAGGGCCATGTACCTCAAATCCCGAAATAAATTCCCTTGATGTTGCCAACGGGACATTGAAGAACACATATAAAAAGCAGGGTAACAGCACCATTTTGACCAAGGAGATTCTCCCGTACAGGTTTAGGCGAAGATCCTTCCACCTTTCCACCGCTGTCTTAGCCTGCTCCAGTACTCTCTGGTAGTTAAGTGTATATAAAACCTTCGGGGCACAGGCAACTTCTATCTCCAAATACTGAGTGTGGTCTCCATGTCACTGAAATCCCCATTTATCTGCATAGCGTTCAACACCATCTGTGAGTGTGAATAGGACCGATTTTAGTAGCATTAATTCTAAGCCCTGAGAAGTCTACAAATGCCAGCACGTCCTGCATAATCCGGTCAAGGTTACATTTCGGGTTAGTGACAAAAAGCACCATGTCCGTGTGCCAGTACAGGGTCAATTGATCTAAATATTCCTGTATCTCTTGTTGAGACACCGATAACTGGGAAGAATATAATTGTCCAGAGAACCTGCAGAATTCCTGGACTATCTGCAAGTCTGCAAACTTCTCCATACCTTGTGCGTCCCTTATTGATAGAACCTGATTCTTGAAACCTTCTGTTCTTGCAGCCCATGCCAGTAATCTGCCTGGGCGCTGCCCCTCTCCATATTGTCGCACCACTGTTTTCCCAGGGAGAAACTTCACCTCTCTATGTGCCAGTTCATTAGTGTAATTGTTTCTTGATCTCTGCTTGTTCTGTCTTTGTGGGTGTGGCTGTCTTTGACTGCAAGTCACATATACAGGCCTCGGTATCTGTGAGTTCCCTACGCATTTTCTTTAACACTGCAGCTTCTTTCGAAATGTATTCCCCTCTAATTACACATTTTAAACACTCCCACAACATCACAGGTAATTCCAAGTCGTCGCACTTAGCTTTCACACTTTTCATGTCACGAGATAGGGAGGTGACCGTGTTCTGCAAGGCTAAAATGTCATCTTCGTTTGTCGAAATTCTGCTCTCCGCGTCAGTGATTCTGGTGGCCGCTTGATCCACGCGTGTCTTCAGGGAGGCCACATTGGCGTTAATGTCATCCAGTTTCTAGTGGAACGAGGCAAAGTTTTTAGCCATGGTTTCAATGAGTGTAGTTAGATCGGGGCCATTTGCAAGGGGATGGGACCGGATCCGGTTCCTCCTGTAGGGATGATGTATGGGCGGATTCCGACCTCGGGACAGATTTGGTAAATTTGTCCATGGCTCCCCCTTTCGAATATCCTTTGGATTTGTTGGGCATAGCCGGTAGAATTTCCGATGAGGCACGCGCCTGTGGAACGGTAATGGAGGCCAAACACTCAGCTGGTCAAAGGGGAAACCCCATGTACGGTCAGGAGCTCCAAGCAAGGAGGCGCCGGCATGTCCAGCAGCCAGGGTCTACGGATGCCCCCCTCCGACGTATGTGATCCGGGCGCAGCGCCCCCCTCCAGAGCGTGGGCCTGGGCCTCTCAGGCGGTAAGACCAGGTGATGTAGGCCCCAAGCAACTCGGTTCGGGTCCACCCTCCCCGCTCCTCACCTGGGTGCCGGGGTCCGGATCGGGAGCTGCAGATGTCGGGTGGGCAACGGGGCTCCGCCCCAGTCACCCCGCAGCTCAGTGAGGCAGGTCCCCCGCGCCGCCAACAGGGAGAGCAGCGGAGTTATCTCGGGGGGGGGGACATGGAGCCGCGGAGCTGATGTGTCGATGAGGAGTGGGGGCGCGCTCCTGCACAGGCCCCCGCAGCGGCCGCCCGCGCTAGAGCGCACCCCAGGAGGGAGACCGCGGGCAATGTCAAATTCAGTCCACAGGAAAAACCAGCACAGGCTGTGAGCTGGAAGGCCCCGGGTAGTGATCAGGGGCCGCAGGTCCCGCGCCCAGCACCCACCGCCAGCCTCTGTGAGATCCGTCTGGAAGGAGGAGGCGGGAGCCAGGCGCGCGCGGAGGCCCAGTCAGAAGGCCGCCAGCCGGCAGAGATGCCCGGTTCGTCCGGATCCCGGGACCGTTTCAGACCGGGATTGCTGTGGCACATGCAGAAAGGTCGCCCACACAGATCCACGAAGTATTGGGTCGCAAGGAGAGTTAATGCCGCAGTTGATGGCGGATTTCAGCCGGAGCCCCACGGAGCTCAAAGACTAGGCAGCCATCTTGGGCTGCTCAACAGCGCCACCATGTTTTCACCTTCTCAACCACCTTGATGGGGCATGTCTAGTATGAAACTTGTGTACAATGGTCAAGCTTGTTCCTAGCTTGACTAGTTCCAAATATCATGAGCTCGTTTAAACACATCCAGTTTCCAATCATCCACTCCTGAATGATTTAATAGATGTGGTTAAGATTTGTTGTGTTGATGACATGGTCCCCACTAAGATCCATGATGAGCTGAAAATCAGCGTAGTTGGTGAAATGGAGGCCCATGTTTTCTAGTTTTTCACATAGAGGCCATATATATATATATATAAAAAGGGCTGGAGAAATACAGGCCCCCCGTGGCACTCCGTATCTGATAGAGACAAGATCAGAGCAGGCTGTACCCCAGCATATTTTAGAGGTTCTTTCACTGAGAAACGAGCCTATCCACTCGCTGGCGTGGCTGGAACTAGTTGTCTAGGGGGTCGAAAGCCACATAGAGATCTAGTAAAATCATCCCTTTCTTCACTCGTCTATTCTCCATAGCATTTGCGTCTGCAAGTCTAGCAAGGCGCTTTCCGCCCATAATTTCTACGGAAACCAGATTGTTTGTAATGAAAGGCAGAAGCAGATTCAAAGTGTGGCTGTAACTGGATGGTTGCTGCCTTATCCAACATTTTTAGTAAGAAAGGGGTATTAGTTATTGGTTTTAGGTTCGCAGGATCTTTAGCACTGAGACCTGGCTTCTTAATAATGGGCGTGACTGCTAACTCCTTGATAAAGGAGTAATTGGAACGTTCTTGTGTAAGAAAGAGGCATTTATAAATGTGGTAAAGAAAGGAGCAAAGATGCTAATATTCTTAAGAATGATTTTATTCGGGAGTAGGTCGCCTATACAGGAAGTAAGCCTGATGTGTCGTCGATACATCCATGCCTGGCATGCCTCCAATACAAGATCATTGCCAGTGTTTCTCTGTTTTTTGTAGCGACATATTACTCAAGCCTGAAATCAAGAAGAAGCACCCTAGTTTGACTCTTGTCCCAGTACCCTACATTCATGAAGAAAAGGCAGGCCTTCATTGCCTAGCTGCAGCAGCGATCTGCCTCACAGTGACCCACGAAGCTACTTTCCGATTACGAATGCCAGAACAAAGAGATGCAGATAGGCGGTTCAATGGGTGCTGCCGGGCGGATACCAGCAAGCATGCACAAAGACTTGGACAATCTGTTGATCATCAGGGACAAAAAAGTAGATCGCTTCCCGTTGCACTTAGCTTGGAGGCACATGTTATTCTGCAGCAGATCTCCATGGAAAAAGTGGGCTGCACTTAACCTAATACGTATGACTTTTTGGTTTTCTAACAGTCTAGAGACAGGAGGCCAATACCTGCAAAGGAGGGGGGGGGGTGATGTGATATAAGTCAACAGCAGGAAGTATGGGTTATTTGGGTGAGGTCAGAGATGGAGGAGGTGTGTGCCCAGGAGACAAGCAGGAGGGAGGACGTTGCTGAGTGGAAGTGGTACTGCACTGGGAGTGAACGTGTTAGTATGGCAGTAAATAGTGTAAGGAGTTACTGTGAAGTGTATGAAGGGTGTTTGAGTAGAAGTAGTGTGGAGGAGGGACTAGTAGCAGAGAGGAGCAACATCAAAGCATGGAGGCGAGGTCTAGAAGGAGTGAGCGACATCAGAGAGGCGGATTAGAGGGAGGAAAGAAGCCAGGGGGTGCAGTTGGAAGAGGAGGGTAGTAGGAGGTAGTGAGAGGAGGGTGTGATAGACCGGAGAGCCAATCAAACAGGGTACATTATCTTACCAGCAAGCATGTTATCACCCTCCTTGACACTGTATTTCTATTGTCTCACAGGAAAGTATTTCTTCCCCCTTGCCAGGGTGGTTGTCAGGCTGAATTAATTTTAACAACCATCCCGGGACACTGTCAGCTTGAGCCTTCTACATGCTCTGATTTGTGTTTTCTGATCTCTAGCTTCTGCGCTACAGCCCTCAGTAAGCTTGCAGCAATGTGTCCTCTACTATCTGACCTTTCAAGTTCTGACATATAGCCCTCATCGGGCTGATGCTTTCATCTTTGCTTTGGTGTTGCTATGCTGGAACAGCTAAGTGGCAGCCTTCAGCAGGCTCTGGGTTCACCCCCTATCTTGCTCTCCAGGTGCACCCTCTCTCTGGGCTGTTGACCTAACTATGGTAATTTCTGTTCTGTTTTGCTCTTTTATAGGACTGTGCCTGACTTTGGTTGCACAATACCCTGTGGAACGACTGCACTGTGTTTGTTCCTTAGGGTTTGTGTGGTTATTCTGGCCCAGGTTCTCCTCCTCCCTTACATGTGTTTTACTTCCCCTGTTCAGTATTCTCAAGATTTGTCAATTCTCTCCCCCCTTCAACTTCCTGTGTCACGGCACACTGATTTATTCCCTTTGGTGTGTGGATAGGTTTGTAGAAAAGGCATATGCTTGGTGCACAGAGTAACAGGGGCATCCTACAAGTACTCTCTGAAGTGGAGCACCCTCCCTAATGAAGGCCATGGCATCCCTTTCGATGATTGAGTAATCCAATTTTGAAGTTTGCAAGAAATGGGACGCAAAGGGCAGTGGTTTTCCTGTGGCCAAATACTTGAGATGGGGCAGCCCTTTATGCTTGGATTGTATTCACTGTCCCGACGTTTCCTGGTCCATTGAAATGTATTTGGAAGATGGGAGCTTGCACAATCTTGATTTGCTACTTCAGATACCTTGCGCTGATACTTGCCCAACTGAACTGGGTTCCTTTTCTGGTCGGTCTCTACAGGTTTTCCATTTACTGTAGCACATTGCAGACATACAGTAAAATCTGCTGAGACCCAACAAGGAGAGCAGTTATTCCTTTTGAATTGTGGGCAGGAGAATATTTCACATTTTAGATGCTTGTTAATTCAATTTGGTGGTATGCAGAGCTTTAATCAAGCGGGAACAGAACAGCGAGAGTAGCTCAGGGGCAGCACGTTTGTCTTCAAAGCAAAACAACCCAGACCATCACCAGTTTGAAATCCATTCCTGTGCTTAGAGGCTGGTCTCTGACATGAAGCGCAATATAAAAGCTTGATTCATTTATTTTAATTTTTATAATTCTTGTACCTTTTGATTAGGCTAACAGTTTCTCCTATTTTGGGTGAAGGATGGGAATCCACACTTATGTTTTGAATAATCTTGCTGTGACGAGGTGCTCATGTGGTAATTGTCAGATGGACCTGGGTGTGACATCCTTAGCTCCTCGAAGCCAACTATGATGATCCTATTCCAAGGCCTTGTCACTCTGCCTACTTTTGGAAACACAACACTTAAGGATTTTACCTCCCAGAAGTCTGCTTTGTGTCAGAGGAAAAACCTAGACCAGATCCTGGAGAGTATGGATCCGTAAGGAAGGGGACTATGAACAATCCATAGTTTGGCCCCTAAACTCGGGAGCGATGCAGGAAAACATTTCCCCAACCCATGTTATCCACACCCAGCTAGTAAACCACTCTGCCAGAATCCCACTCTTTCACAGAGGAAAACCCAGACCAAAGTGATGTAGGGGCAGGAAGACTGTGTGGAAGACTCGAACACCCCACAGAATTGCTTTCCACCCCTCCCTCCCCCAAAAGATGAGTCATAGGTAACTCCTGCTCCTCGTCCTTAATTTTGCAGGGAAGAGTAGCCTTGACCTGTGCAGCAACCAGACCCCTAGCAAGAATTCTATTTCTTTCCCACTCTACTGTAACCAATGGAGAGATGAAAGCTCATGTCTCCCTTATAGCTGCAAGCAGCACAAAGGACAGAGCTCAAGTTTCCATGCCATGCGTGAATCATTCAGTGCTGTTATTTCATTGGGATTCTGGGAATTGTAGTTTTGTCCTTTATACGTTGTACATTTTGAACCAAAAGTCATAGAATTCCAAGGAAAAGATCGGACAGTATGAATTTCTTACACATGGGGAAACATTAGACTTCTGGAAGGTTGGATAATCACCTGCAAGCACTATGTTCAGTGAAATCCATGGGAGAAACAATAGCCTAAAACCACACCAGTTAAAATAATTATACAATTGTCCACCACTCTAAAGAAAGGCTTATAACCTACCTTGACCTATTGCATACAGGAGAATATATGGAGCTCAAGTCAGGGGTAGGCTCCAGTCACAGACAGGAAGAGAGAACACCAGTGGCAGCCCATCTTGTTAGAGTTTCAAGAAGGCAGTTGAGCTATTTGAAGACTTCCCAAGGGTTTACACTACAGGGCATCCCAGTGACTGAGCCTGCTTAAACATGTCAAGTGCTCCCCCCCAAGCCAACCAGGGAGATTGTTTCATCCAAGCCATATATAAGGTACCCCATAGCAGTAAGAGGGCTGTCTGGAGTTCAGAGTCTGAGTTTGGAGGTCGAGGAGGAGTGTTTTAAGCAACAGCAGGCAGAAGGAGGTTGGCTAGTTGTCTCCAGAGAGGAGGTTGAAGATGGCAAGAAATAACAAGGTGGTGAGAACAGGAGTAGAGTGCTTGGATGGAGAACTAATGGAAGGGGTAAAGAGCTGTTTGGAGAGCACATTGGCAGACAGTTGGATGAGGATATAAAGGTTGACAGAAGAGTAGCGTAGGAGAAGTCTAGTGGAAAGGAGGTTGGTGAAGTACTGAAGGAGGTGATGGGAGCAAACATGCCCCAAGACTGAGGGGTGTGAGTGTAGGAGTGGTAGAGGTTTGGGCAAATTGTGAAGTGCAGAGGAAGTGGAAGTAAGAGAGAAGAGGAGCGAACAGGAGGTGCAGGAAAGGTCCCCTTATGCATGAGACTGTTGCAAGTAGAAGAGGTATACAAGGACGACCTGCTGGGGACTGAAGTCTGGACCTCCAAAATATTGAGGTGAAGAAGATACCCTGCCAAGTCTTAAGAGAAGCTCAGCAATTTAGGCACACACAGCACCTGGGGAGCCCCTGACCACAACGAAGACCGAGGAGCCAGGAGAGGTGTTGCAGATATTCGAACTCTGTTACCCAAGACTGACACTGACTGAAAATGGAACTATGTGTAGCTAACAGATCCCTGGATTGAGGTGTGCGAAATTCAGAGAATATATCTTGTAACCCAAGAAAAAGCCATCTTGTGCAGTGTTGGGGTGAATACCCAAAAGCTTTTCCACCATCCTGACAAAGAAAGTATAAACAATTTGAATTGTTGCACTGCGTACATCTACTAGTCTGTCATCTTGAGCACGACTATACGCAAAGACAATGCAAGCCTCTCAATAATTACGTCTTTGACCATGTCATGAGCAGAGCTTCTAACTCATCTTGTAAGTGAACTGTGACCTCTCAAACATGCACTGTTTATTTAATAGCAACGTGATGCTCGAGAAACCTTTTCGCTTTCCTAGGAGTTCTGTAACAGATGGATATTGCTGCACTAGACGCATGCATTTTTCTGTGGCATACACAAGGGTATCAGGTGACTGCTGTACCTAAGCTTTGCATTTCTTTCCATCATGAAAATTGGTGCCAGTCACCATCCAAACTTGATACTGCGACTCAAAATGCAATGTGTTATTGAATTCTGCTTAATGCTTCTTGATCCCAAAAGTGAACTTTTTTGTTATGTTTAACGAGTGCTTGGAAACGTCTTGAGTGGCTGTCCTCTGTACACCCTAGGAGCAATATTCGGTGTAGCAAGCTTTCCAACTCGAATTTGTACTCTTCTTTGAACAAATGATCAGAACACTGTTTAAATTGTCCCGGAATCGCCCATGAGTGTTCTGTTTTGCTGGCTATGCACAATCGTACCATCTAACTAGCTGGGCAGTCAGCCAACAGCTTGTCACCAGTATCATGTCTTGTGTGCTCTCAGTGTTAGTAGTCTTCTTCTTGCGGATATAGCGGTGCCACGTTTGAAGTTCTGATGGGTCTTCTTTTGATTTCTTGTCACACTTGTGAAGAGTTATTTAGTTATATATAGGAAGAACATTTGCACAAGTTGGACAATTTTAGGGGGCCAGTAAGTGCTACTTGCTGCCACACCTGTGGCAGCGTCTTGAGAGCGAGAGCTTCTTGGGCAGTCAGGGCACACAGGGGTAAACATTGAAAGATGCAAGGTACTAGTCAAGCATAAAGTCACTTGGCCCCTCAATTTTCAACATTCACACCTGGGGACATGATTAATATGTAGTGTTATATGGGCTTGATTTTGCCTTTTTCAGCTCGGCTGCCCCTTAGACTGACAATGGAACATGCAGTGACCTTTTCTGTTGTTACTACAGAGCACCATGCCATTGACTGCCAAGGAAATTCCTTGGTCTGCTAATGCCTTTCCTTTATACAGGGTGCAAATTTGCAAGCTACTAGCCAGCTGTAAAAAGTATATGCCACCTCAGTGTGTGTGATATGGAAAAGCCTAGTACTAGATTGGCCCGAACAGTCCGGTGAAGCAGGGAACCAATGGGAAGGGGGAGGCACCAGAGAAACAGGAGGTCATGGTTATAACAGGCCACAGTTCATAAGAAGGCTTTCAGGTGGGGGAGGAGGCGTGGGTGGATCGAGAGACCAGGGGGAATGAAGTCTGTGGAGCTGTAGGATATAAGTGCAGGTGAGGTATTGGATCTGAGAGACAGGTACCAAGGGTGAAAGAGATGTGGGAGTGTATGGTAGTAGAGAGATGGTGTGATGGATAGGAAAGAGTGAGAGTCGAAACTGAAAGAAGAGATTGCCATAGAGAGAGAAGGGTAGTGAAAAGGAGAGTAAGTGAAAGAGAGAGGAGAGGGGTGTAGAAGCGGAGGTTTTGAGTGAATGGTATTAAAGAGATGCTTTGAGAATAGATTGTGTGAGAGAGAGAGAGACCATAAAGTGAGACCAGATGAAGGGCAATATGAAGGCGAGCAGATGGAGGGCGAGACGAGAGCGAATTGCTGGAGGGCAAGACGAGAGCGAATTGCTGGAAGGCGAGACAGAGCGCAGATGGAAGACTAAGTGAGCAGATGGAGGGCGAGACGAGAGGGAGCAGAGGGAGGGCGAGACGAGAGGGAGCAGATGGGGGCGGGGGTGGGAATGGAGAAGCGACCAGAGACCAAATGCGGAGCAGAACAAGGGAGAGGCATAAGTAAGAACAGGAGTGAGAGAAAGAGTGTGTGAGGGGACAGCCTCCCTCTTGAATATCATTGATCACACTATGGGGCACCAGGCGATTAGGGAATCCTTACAAGGTCTGGAGAAAATAGGGTAGCTAGGATGCAGGCTTTAGGCCCTCACCAATACAGTAGTATAGCTTGGATAGTAGGGGTTAGCGATGACTAGTTGCATTACACCAATGGCGAATAGGTGAACCATGGATAGGGTGCCCACAGGTCTGACCACAGGTCTGATAAATTTCAAATAAAACCCTAAAAAAGGTTTCCTGGAGTTGCCGCAATTAATAAATCCATCAGTGACAGCTGCCTTCATAGATTAGTTGGGGTTTTGTTCCCTGATGTCGACACTCTGAAATTACATCACCATATAGACTTTTGGTAAATAATGAGAAAGTGGCAAGAGAGTGGCTGTTCGTGCTGAGGACCCTGTGCTGTGCAGTCTGTTTACACTGCTCATTGTTGGAGAAGGAGCAGCGACCTTAAAAAAAAGTTTCCACCCTGCGGAGTGGCGAGAGAGTAGCTGTACATGCTGTTCGTGGTGCTAATGGCGCTTGTGGTGCTTGGGTCATGACCAAACACAGCAAACCACACACGCAACGTGGTCAGCTCTCGGCGGACCCGCAGTCAAGTGCAAAACTTCAGACACGGTGAGTAAAACAGGATGATGTTGATGTCTGTTACTGAAAATTAAGTATTGACAGTCACCGCCCCACACTGTAAGAAAAGTCATTATCGACACCTCTGACATTGACATAAATACACATAAGCTCTCACTAGAGGACACAGCAAGTGTCCCTGAATTCCCCCCCCTCGGCCACTCCAAAACTATACCTTTTTGCACCCGAGCGGAGCTGAGTTGGGCATGGAGCTCTCCTAGAGTCCGGCAGTTCAAATGGACCGCGGGGCCCAGGCAGCGATTGGCCGAGACCTGCCCATCGCCTGGCCGCAGACGGCTCCGCTGCAGCGGAGTCGGTCGTGTACGGGCTCCAGTGCGGTGTGTGTGGATATCAGCATGGCAGTGGGGGCCGCCAAAGCAGTGAACTCGGCGGCAACGCCCACAAGGCAACAGCGTTGAACAATAACACTTTTGGAAAGGAAAGAAAGTAAAAGAAAGTTAGCCCGAGCAGAAATATGGGCGGAGCAAACGTCCAACATCCTGGATCGCTCAATTGACAAGGACTCTCGGACCGTTTAGCCTGCGATAGGGCACACTTACCGTAGGACAACACAAGCAACACCAGCTGACAGTGAAAATGACAGAACAAGAACATAGCTCTGGGGATAACTCGACTGCACGTGCTGTGTGCATTACAGGAGGTGATCCAAATGGTCCCCTTGATCAAGAGCTCTACATCCAGAAAACACCTGATAAGCAAACACCATATCCAGAACCAATGACATGGAAATCCACATCCCAGTTAGGATGCATGCCTTTTGCCTTTGATGCCCACGACCAACTACTTGATCGGGACATACTGTGCCACCCAGATTCATTCCATACATCCTCTGGATGTTTAAATGCTCTACATAACCTGCCAGATAAAATGACTAATCACACCCCAATAGCAGCAAAGAACAAGATCTCAGCCATGAGAACAATGAAACGACCACAGAATATTTGGGATGACCAAACTCAACACTGCGGACCAACTGCTAAAATAAATGCAGGATCCACAAGCGTCTCTGACTCTTCTGATTCCTCGACTCAGTCTACAAGCCCTAGCAAAAGTTCACAAAACACAACCACATGGTCACAAAAAAGATCTAACCAGACACACCGCCGCTAAAGATTGAGGGAAGGAGTGCGTGAAAAACCTGACCCCTTGCAAACTCAGTGCAATCTAATGTCTGCTTTAACAATTGCGATGGCTCCGTTCCTGAAGCTATATGAATCAATCCATAAAAGCTTTAAAGATCAAGCAACCCTACTTGCCATGACCCACACCAAGATGATCCACATGGAGATATTCATAACTTCTCTACAACAAAAACTCGATCAGGAAACGGAATCTGAAAACTTGCTGCAAAAATTGATAAGCGACCATATGAGAGACATCATGGGGAACAAAAAGATTCAGGTCGCTGTAGCTAAAGAGATACTGAAATGGGGCAAAGAAACAACGAAAAGGGTCCACCTCAATACCGAAGTCAGAAGTGAAACGATATGCTAGTTCCCTGCAGAAACTATACACCTCACCCCATTGGCGAAGTAATGAATTACCAGTAGAAAACAAGACGATAGACACATCTTTCGAACTAATTGAGAACACCGTTTTTTGACCTTAGAAGAAAGGCACAAGAAAACGATGTGTAACCAGGAAAGTGGTAAAATTCAAACTTCAGACAACCTTATTAATACGAATATACCTGTAACAATAGCTCATGCGGACTCCCCTGTATCGACAAATATTGTAGCACGCAACCAATTTTATGTTTGTTTTATGTTTATTTTATTTATATAGCGCTTTACGCCAAAGCACTGTACATTATAACAACAAGAATACAATAACAGTAGAAGCAAATACAAGATATGCGTCAAACCATCAATACAGCAACTAGAATAATTTGCCAGCAGAGATAAATGAGGGAAAAAGGGGTGGAGAGGGGAATGGAGTGGGGAACAAGAAGTTGGATAAGGTGAAGGTGAGAGAGGGGACATAAGAGGTGACAAGGTAGGGATAGAGAGGCAAGATGAGGAGGATGAAAGATGGGTGGGGAGGAGGGAAGGGCAGGGGAGGATCAGAGTATCAGGGAGGGGAGTGGAGAAGGAGAGATTTTATGGAGAGATGAAAGGAGGAATAGGTGGGGATGGAGCGGATAGAGAGGGGAAGGGAGTTCCAGTGGAGGGGAGCAAGGAGCTGAAAGGAGCGAAAACAAGAGGAGGCACATGGGGACAGGGGAACAAGGAGAAGGGCGTGATATGCAGATCTGAGGGAACGGGAGGGAGTGTAGAATGAGATGAGAGAGGAGAGATAAGGGGGAGCAGGTTCATGGAGACGTTTAAAGACGAGACGGAGGAAGTGGAATTTGATTTGGGAATGAAAGGAAAGCCAGCCAGGCTGTGAATGAGGAGGAGGTGGAGTCATGAGGTGAGAGTAGACGAAGGGTGGGAATGGCAGAGTGATTTTAGGGGGGCAAGATGAGAAGCAGGGAGTCCGAAGAGGAGAGAGGAACAATAGAAAAGATGAGAGAAGAGAAGGGAGGATATTAAAAGTTTAGTGGCGTGGAAGGTTAGGGAGGAACGTACTTTGCGGATATTGAAAAGGTGGTAGCGACATGTGCGGGAAGTGAGAGAGATATGGTGGGTGAAGGAAAGGGAGGAGTTGAAGTGAATGCCAAGATTACGAGCATGGGCAGAGAGAGGATGATTAGTGGGAGGAAAGTGAATAGAAGGAGGGGGAGACAGAGGAGGAATAGTGTTGGAGGGAAAGAATAAGACTTCAGTCTTGTCTGTATTAAGAGATAGAAAGTGGGATGGCATCCAATTTTTAATGGCAGTAAGACAAGAAGAGAGCTTAAGATGGAGGTCAGGACTGAAGGAAGAGAATGAGAGGAAAAGCTGGGTGCCATCAGCATAGAAGTGATGAGAAATACCCAAAGAAGAGATTTTAAAAACTACACTCAGCAAATAAGTGCCCAAGAACTTAAAACCATCAGATAATGTTGAATACAAATCTGTACTCGAATTTAGAATTACAGGAAATAATGACACAGATAAGAGATCCTGGAATCCTACACACCAGCAAACAACCATGTGTCTTCCTAGAACGGCTGCTCCTGCTAAATGATGGACTGATCAATAGCTCAAACATCTTCAAACTGTTCAAGCTCATACCAAGATTGCGCAGTCTATAGTCTCAGGACATTGCCGCAGTGGAGTTTCCAATTCCTGGACAGTTCGATTGCGCCTGCCTTCGCATAGAATCAAGAATCATAAGTGCTTTGCTTCTTGTTGAAGCTGAAACACTTTGGCTACTGGGCTTTGAAATAAAAGAGCCAACGATCAAACACCACAAATGACCATGGAATCCTCAATCTTTCTCAAGAGTAATTGAGAAGACCGTGCACTTTATTCCTGAACCGACATCATACAGACCAATCTTGCGTGGTCCATCGGAACACGAAGCTCACTGTGAAGATACCTTATCTTCTATGAAGATAACCTTTAATAACTTGAACGCGAGTAAGAGGAAATGAGTCCACTCGCAGAGAAGCAAATGCGAAGATCACCTGAGAACAACTGGGATTGGCTATCCAAATGCCTAAACTCCAGCCCTAGGCAATAGCGCTCGGAACCAATTACCACAGAATCCCTTGCAATCGATAGTTGGAATACACAAGGCTTTAAACATCTCTTCAACAACGAATGTGCAAGCCTAAAACTAATTGACATCCTTTTGTCTTCAAGAAACCTGGATGACCTTTGCACCACTTGTGGAAGGATACACCCACTTGATAAAGCCTGCAAAGAAAAACAAACAAGGAAGACCATCCTCTGGTCTAACAACAATGATAAAAACATGGCTGGGCTTCAAAATTGTTGAAAAACAAAACCCAAATCATTTTATGCAACTGGTGGTACTAGAGAAAGAAACACCGAAAGACCATTTTACCACAATGATCATAATTTTAAACCTTTATTGGAACCCTTTTTTTTTTTTTCAATATAACTTTTTATTTGCATTTTAACATTACAACGGTACATCAGACATTTCTTAAGAGTTTGCTACATCTTCTCGCAAGCTGAGTTCATGGTTTGGTTAGTTGTCCATCTTTTTTTTAACCCAACCAACGGGTGAGAGGGGGTCTGCTGGATAGAGTTGGGAATTGTTCCGCAAAGTCCATAAATGGGGCCCAAGTGTACTGGAAGTTGCTCGGGTTCCCTGCTCGTAGGGCGGTGATCTTTTCTGCGACTGCTGTGTCCCAGCATTTTGCCCACCACAGCGGGATTGATGGGCCTGTTGGGTTCTTCCAAAGGCGGGCAAGTGCTATTTTTGCAGCTGTTAGGAGGTGTGTACATATGCGGGCTAGGTGTCCAGTGAGGGGGAGTTCACAGTCGCCTGTGTCCCCCAGTAGTACTATACCTGGGTCCCAGGGGATGGTAAGGCCTGTGATTGCTTTTGTGGTTCAAGATTTCTCTCCAATAAGCTTCCGCTTGTGGGCATGACCATAACATGTGGAACAGAGTTCCTTCTGATTTGCATCCCTGCCAACAGTCGGACGAAATGTTTGGGTCAATTTTGTGCAGCCGGGCAGGAGTGATGTAGTATCTATAGCAGATTTTGTAGTTGCATTCTCTGTTGGTGGTGCATTGGGAGCTTTTCTGATTCCTCGTCCATATCTTGTTCCAGGTGTTCTCGTCCATGGGACGCCCCAGATCTTTTTCCCAGTCGGTCATGTATTTTTCCAGCAGCCGGTACAGCGTGGATATCCTCCCTTTAGGTGGCGTTGCTGTGAGTGTGCGTTCTAGCGGTGTTAGTTCTCTGGAGCCTTTCTCCTTGATAGTCCTTTGTGATAGCCAATGCCTTATCTGAGTGTATCTGAATCTTTCAGATTCTGGGACCTTGAATTTGGTTTTACACTCCTCGAATGTTAGAGGGTTGCCTCCTGCCACAAGTCTGATATTATTCGTAGGCCTCCGGATTGCCATGCAGTGAAGCTCAGGGGGTGTAGGCCTGGGGAGAAGTCTGGGTTGCCCCAGATTGGAGATAGAGGGCCTGTGATGTCTGTGGGCCCCCATTTGCGCGATGCAACTTTCCAGTTTGCTATTGTGTTGTATGTCGTGTTCAGAGGTCGAGCGTTTGCTTGCATTCTTTAGATTCGTATTTGTGGGAGGTCGCGCAGAGGGCTTTTGCACCATGCTTCTTCTATCTGAGCCCAGTATGGGAGGTCGGTGGTCTGCGACCATGTGAACGCTGGGGCTAGTTGGGCGGCTTGTTTATATCTGGAGACCTCTGGTACTCCTAGCCCTCCTATGTTGTGGCCCTTGGTCATTATGTGGCTAGCTATTCGGGCTCTCTGCCCCCCACCCCATATGAATTTCAGTATTGCACGCTGTAGTTCTTTGAGCTCTTTTCCTGGGACATGGGTTGGCAGCGCTGTGCCGTGGTAGATTAGTCGGGGGACTAAGTTCATTTTTGTGGCGGTTACTCTCCCCAACCATGATATTTCCTGCTTAGTCCAGTGTGTTAGGTCCTTTTTTAGTTCTTTTGAGTAGCTGTGGGAAGTTGCGCTTGTATATCTGGGCGTGGTCTTTGGGGATGTGCACCCCTAGGTATTGGATCGTATCCTTGGCCCATGGGATGGGAAATTTGGGAGAGAGTTCTTCTTTTTGGCTCTTTGTGATGTTGATTGCTAATGCCGCCGACTTGTCGTAGTTCACCTTAAATCCTGAAGCCTTTCCAAATGCGTTAATCTCTTCTCGCAAGGCGTCAATGGAGATGGTTGGGCTAGTGATTGTTCGAAGGACATCGTCAGCGTATAGTGCCACCTTGTATTCCCTACTGCCCACACTGATGCCATGTATGTTTGGGTTCTGTCTGATTCTGCCGGCGAAGGCCTCCATGGATAGTGCAAACACTAAGGGGGAGAGCGGGCATCCTTGTCGGGTTCCCTGGTTGATCTGTATTCTGCCAGACCTGTGGCCATTTATTCTCAATTGAGTTGTTGGTGTTTGGTAGTTTGCCATTGTCCAGGTTGTGAATTTGGGCCCAAATCCCATATGCTCAAGGGTGTGCTTAATATATGTCCATTGTACCAGGTCGAACGCTTTGTGTGCGTCCAGGGATATTACCATTAGTTCTTCTTTCTTCCGGTTAGCGCTATCTATTAGGTCTATTGTTCGCCTGATGTTGTCAAACGTGCTTCTTCCGGGGATGAATCCGGTTTGGTCCCTATCGATCAAGTCCGGGAGCAATCCTCCCAGTCTTGCTGCTAGGACATTCAAGTATAACTTTCCGTCTAGGTTCATAAGAGTTATTGGCCTATAGGCTGTTGCTTGCTTTGGGTCTTTTCCGGGCTTGTGGACCAATATTGTGAGGGATTCTCCCATGGATTCAGTGATGTTCCGTGTGTCTAGGACTGAGTAAACAGTTGAGAGTTGAGGTGCTAGGGTGTATGAGAATGATTTATAGAATTTCGCTGTCAGCCCATCCGGGCCCGGGGCAGTGTGCATCAGGGATTTGATGGCTTCTCCGACTTCTTCGGGTGTTTTCGGCTCCTCTAGGGCTTCGAGTCGTTTGTTGTGGGTTGTGGTGAACGGCTGGCTATAAGTATTGTTTGCTCTGGTGGACCATTTCGGATTTGGTGGGCGGGCCCGTCATTATTGATTCGTGGTGGGCTGTGAGGGCTCTCATTTTACCTTGGTCTGAGTATTGGGTAGTGCCATCTTCCCCAGTGATGCATATTATGTTCTTTTTGTGTAGCCGTTGTAGTTTGTGGGCCAGGATGCGGTTGGCTTTGTTGCTCTTGATGTAGTAGAACTGTTTGGTGTATGCAAGGGCTTTGGCGGATCTGTCTGCCCAGTGCATTTCTAGTGCCATTCTGGCTTGTTTCAGCTCTCTTTCTAGGTTCCTGGTGTGGCGAGTTTTGACCGTGGTCTCGAGTGCCGCTGCTTGGATCCCCGCAATTCGGCGGTGTTCTGTGGTAATGCTAATTATGGTGCCCCTGGAGGTGCTGCTGAGCAGCCGGCAAGATGGCTGCCTAGCTCTTCAGCTCCGTGACCCGACGGCAAACTATCCGTCGGAATCAGCGGATTTCCTCACCATCCAGCGTTGGGGACAAGAGCATTATATTGCAAACTCCCTGCCCCGTGCACTGACCCGTGTCCTGGCCGGAATCGGAGCCCCTGGACCGAGGGTGACCCCTTCTCCCGTGTGCGGCCTGCTGAGCTCGGGGCGACTACCGTGGACCCCGCCCCCTGTGGCCTGCCAGCCCGCCGGGCTGCCAACTCCTCGGCGGACTTCTACTGGTGGGCGCTGGCGATCGGGCGCTAGGCCGGGTTCCTCTCGGCCCTCCCGACTGTGAGCCCGCTTCTCGGCGCGTTGTCGGGCCGGCACCTCCTTCACGTCCCCGGCCCCTCGCGGCCTGGTGCTCCACACGCTGCTCCTGGTGCGGCCGTCCTCTCTGCCCACCCCAGGAGGGGTCCCGGCAGGGGGACCGCACCGCTCACCGTGACCTCGGATCCCACGGACGCTGCACCGCGGGGGCGGTTGGAGCGCGCCCCCCCGCACTGCTGCCACCATCCAGACCCTCCAGCGAATGTATACCAGGCACCACTGACTCCTGTGGGGGACGCTCCGAGATCCCTCCTCCCCTCAGGCTGGGACCGCAACATCTGCCTGCACGTCGCCGCATCTAGGACCCGCTTGCGGCCTCCACACTCCGGCCCCTAGCTGTCAGCTCGACCGCGACCCTACGGAGACGGAGACCTGACATCCTGCCGGCAGGTGAGCGAATTGGGGCCCGGACTGCCTTATACTGTGCCCCTGGGGGGCCCACTCACCCGCGCCCCCTGTGCACACCAGATCCACGTGCACAGTACGCTTTCCACGAGGAGGGGGGCCGTGGCCCGCCAGCCCCTCCATCATTCACGCTGACTTGCTTAGGTGGCCCCCCCCTGTGCTTCATGTTTCCGCTGCTCCTCTCGTAGGGGCGACCAGTCCTCTCGGCTTGGTGTGGCTCAATAACTGGACACCTCTGCGGAATCCTGGTACTTGTGTACCGAATTATTGGATCCCTTCGACTGTGCCCCTGGATTGTGTCGCCCCATGCCAGCTCCTCTCTGCCCGCTTTTCCTACGCTGGGGTGACCCTGGGCGCTTCATCACCCCCTCTTCTCATACTGTGCAGACACTAGCTGCGCCTCAAGGTCACTAGGTGCTCATGACTGAGCTGCTCTTCACTGCTGGTTGTCGCTACCTGGCCCTGATCTACCTGGGTGGCGTGCGCTGCTTGTCACTCATCTTCCCTGGTCGGGGTCACTCGGGGCACTTGCCCTCCCGCCCCAGGGTGAGCCTGCAACCTTTGAATCTACCGGGACGGAGTACTGGTCGCCCCTGATCCCACGCATTAAACGTCCCAGAGCTGACAGGGAACCAAAGATCCTTCTGGGACCCCACTGGTAACATACTGCATTACCTGCCCTGCTGTTCTGGGTGGGCCTTCAAATATGTCCGGCAAGGCTCGCGGGGCTAACAAGGCCGGGGCGATGGACAGGTTTGCTAAATAACTTGCCAAGCAGGATCAGGGAGAGCCCGCCCCCCCCCACCGGACGAACCAGATGTACCCACAAGCCCTCCTCAACCCGACCTCACGATGCTCATGGAATCCATGGCCAAAAGCTTTGCAGCATTTCACGAAAAATTAGATGATATAAATGCAAATGTCGCCTCTCTACGTACTAAGCTGGACCAACATGGCACCAGGCTGGTCGAGGCCGAGACCAGGATTGGAACCTCTGAGGATGAGGTACACGTGCTCCAGGGCACGGTCTCCGACCTGGTGCGGGACATGAAACAGGTCAAGGCGAAGTGCGATGACCTTGAGTCCAGGTCCCGCAGGAACAACATCCGCATCGTGGGGGTTCCGGAGTCGGCCCTCAAGGGCAAGATGGAAATCGCAGTCGAGACCCTTCTGAGAGACCTCCTGGGGAATCCACAACTCTCACCGTTCTTCACCATCGAGCGGGCCCACCGCTCGCTGGACCTGCGCCCCAAGCCGGGCGACTTTGCCAGACCAATCATAGCCAAGGTGCTCAGCTACAGGGATAGAGACCACATCCTAAGACTAGCCGGCAAAAGGGGGGAGCTGAGATACGTCCCAGACTGTTCGTATCTTTCCTGACTTCTCGGTCAATGTCCAAATGGAACGCAGGCAATTTAATGGCGTGAAAAAGTTGCTGAGGGAAAGGAAAGTGGAATATGCCATGTTATTCCCTGCAAGGCTGAAGCTCACCCACCGTAATAAACGGTACTTTTTTACGGTCCCGGAGGAGGCGGTCAAATTTATCGAGCCCCATATTCCTGTCCTTGATCTGGCAGATAATCCTGCTGACGAGGGTTGATTTGATGCGCCCTGCACTCACCACTTGAAGCATGTACTGGGTCAATGCCACGCTTACCGCCTGTAATTTCCTTGTCATCTCATGTATCTTTCTCCTGTGCATCCATTGTCTGTCGTACCTTGATTTGAAAGCCTCATGAAACCCATACTGGTCACCAATCTGTGATATACCTGATGCGACACCTTGTCTGGGCTCTCCCATTTCAACACCCCCCCGCTGAGTGGATTATATACTGGTGGCCCCTCCAATACTTAACATGGTCACCGCTGCACAGCATTTCGTGTAGTCCATCGGTCATCCGCCCAATCGGGCGCACGACACTGTTGGGGTATTATGGCAAAAATGGCAGCACAGTGGTGGCTACTGGTACGACGCAAAGGGCCACTGTACTGATGGTCGGCACTTATGTAACATACTTTCTCATACACTACTCGGATCCCCCCCTAAAGGGCTACTGAATGGCTATTAGGCTAATGTCTTGGAATATCAGAGGGCTCAGCAACTTCACAAAGGCACGTAGGATCACTGCCTATGTCCAGAGGCACGGGGTCAAAATACTCCTCCTGCAGGAAACCCATGCACTCGCCCATCTCTCATCCTCCTTCGCCCCCTCATGGGGCTCCAACAAATACTATACGGTGTTCTCTTCGCAGTCCAGGGGGGTCCTCCCTCTGATTCACAAGTCCTTGGAATTCTCCCTTCGCACCAGCCACATTGATGGCCAGGGTAGATACATTATCCTCCACTGTCTCCTAGCAAATACCGAATGCCTTCTGGTCAACACATATGCCCCATGCATTGATGCGCCCGACTTTTTCGGCCACATCCTTGGCATCCTCCATAGATATGTTGGGGTCCCCATTATCTGGGGGGGGGGACATGAACCTTATCCTGGACACTGACTTGGACAGATCTGGTGTTGCACCTAGAGCTCTGTCCAGAGCCGCTCGTCGCCTACATACACACATGATCACTGCTGGATTGGTAGATGCCTGGAGGGTACTCCACCCCCTGTCGAAAGAGTTCACGTTCTAATCTTCTGTTCACGACAGCCACTCCAGGATTGATCTTTTCCTTCTCTCCGCCAGGCTCATGGGCAAAACGCTCACCACACAGATTCTCCCACGCACACTGTCCGACCACTCCCCGCTCATACTGGACATCGCCCTACAACCGGCCCTCCCCCATCACCCTAACTGGCGGTTTAAGTCAGATGCACTGCATGACATTATTTTCAAGGCTCATATCCTCTCAGACATCTCCTCGTACTTTGATAACAATAAGCGCCACGACACTACGGATGGGGTGAGATGGGAGGCCTTTAAGGTGTACATCAGGGGCATGTGTATCTCCAGGGAGGCTGGTGTCCTGAAGGACATTAGAAACTCTCTGCGCCGCTCTGAGTCCAGACTCAAGGAGCTTGAGCGCGAATATGCGGCCACTCCCTCTCCACCCAAGCTCGCACAAATACGAACTGACCTGGAGGCGTTTGAGGCCTTTGCTCTCAGCGAGATACGTTCTTACCCGACCAGTTGCGGCTCGGAAATATGGTGAAGGAGAGAGACCGGGCTGTACCCTGGCGTGCCTCGCCCGTGTCGAGGGAGGTAGATCTCGGATTGACAGCATCGTCGACAGTGGCGGAGTGCAACACTGGTCCGACCAGCCCATTCTTGATACCTTTGCAGATTTCTATGCGGCCCTTTACGCCCAACAACCAGAGCACAGCCCACGGGACCTGGAGGATCTCCTGGACCGCATCCCAATGTCCCTTATATCCTTAGCCACTAAAGAACAATTAGATGCACCCTTTACCCTCGACGAGATCACTGCTGTCATTTCCACCCTCCCTAAGGGTAAAGCCCCCGGCCCTGATGGCCTAACCGCCGAGTTCTATCAAGCACATGTGGCCCTCCTTGCTCCACGTCTCCACGAGGTCTGGGAGCATTAGCTGAGTCTATTAACCCTCCCCCGATCCCTCTGCAAGGCTGTCATCACTGTGCTCCCCAAACCAGGTAAGCCCCTGGATGAATGTGGCTCCTACAGACCTCTGTCCCTCATCAACACTGACGCCAAAATCTTCGCCAGTCATAGCGAATAGGTTCCTCCCCATTATGAAATTCCTGATACACCCAGACCAGAGTGGTTTTGTCCATGCCCGTTCCACGGCATTAAACATTCAGCGACTGTTTAACGTTCTTTCTAGGATAGACCCCAAAGGCAATGCCGTGGCTGTGACACTGGATGCCCAAAAGGCGTTTGACATGGTCTCATGGCAATACCGCTGGGCGGTGCTGGAGAGGATGGGGATCGGCCCATACATGATGTCCTGCATTAAGTTGCTGTACACTAACCCCGTGGCCAGGGTCCTGGTTAATTCTCACCTGTCGGCTCCCTTTTTTCTCCACAGGGGGACACGGCAAGGAGGTCCAGCAGCCTCTTGTTATTCGCGATGGCCATCGAGCCCATGGCGGACAGTGTCCGGAACAACCACGTGCGCAAGGGGATACCCCCTAAATTATATCATTGTATGCCGATGATGTACTTTTATACATCAGTGACCCCTCAGTCCACCTTGACCCGATCATGCGCGAAATTATAAAAATTGGCACTTTCTCGGGCTTTACCATAAATTACACTAAGTCGGAAATCTTTCCCCTCACACCCGCAACTTCCCAACCTGCATGCAAATTTCCCCTCAAATGGGCACCCGAGGGCATCAAATACCTTGGGGTCCAGGTGTCCCTCTCAAAATCCTCGTTACTGTCCGAAAACTACGTGGCGCTGCGCAATATGCCGACGCCAGGATGGAAAGGTGGCGGAACCTCCCCCTCTCACTATCAGGGAGACTGTCCCTCATAAAAATGATCATAGTCCCGGAGCTTTTATACATATTCACTAACGTCCCACTTTGGCCCGGGAAACAGTACTTTGCGGACCTGCATGCGGGGTGTGCCCGTTTCCTATGGCACTCTGGTGCTGTACGTAGAAAGTGGCAACACATGACCCTACCTTATGAGAGGGGTGGCTTCAACGCACCTGATCTCGCTCAGTACTGGATAGCCGCTCAAGCGCAGCATGCTACACATTGGTACCAGCACAAGGAACCCCCCCCCCCTCCCCATGTTCAACTCGAGACCCTGGCGGCCGAGGAGGTGAACGTCATGTCACTGATCCTCTTTCACTCGTACCGCTCGGAGGCACCCGCTGACCCAGTTGCCTCCACTATTAGGGCGTGGCGTCAGATTCTGAAGCCTGCCTCGGGTTCCCCCCCCCCCGTATTACAAATGGCTTCCCCTTTGGTTGTTTCCTGGCCTCACCCCCACACAAGATAAGCTCCTCATGCGACACTGGTTGGAACTGGGATACAGATCATTCTCCGACCTGTTCCCTGATGGGAAATTCATCACCCCAGAAACGTGGAAGCCAGGGCACTCCAAGTCCTCATTGGAACTGCTCCAATATTTTCGTCTCAAAGCGGCGGTCCAAGACATGTGGCCTTCATACCCTGTCGAGCCCCCTGAGTCCCCTGAGGTCTCCTACATCTCCAATTCCGCGGGGGCCAAGGGCATCGTCTCCGCCCTATATAAAATGCTAATGGCACGTGCTGTAGAAACCCCCCATATGGCCCAAGATGCCTGGAACCGCGATCTGGGATTAGACATTACTGACGAAATGTGGACTAAAATGTGCATGCACACACGCAAGGTCTCTCTTAATTCCAGAGTTGGATGTATTCAATACAAGCTACTCAATTGCCTGTACTACACCCCCTATGCGATTGGGAGGTTCGCCCGTGACCAGTCCCACCCCTGTCAAAGATGCAGATCCACGGATGCGGACCACGCCCACATGTTCTGGTCCTGCGCGACACTGGCCCCATTCTGGGATGCGGTGCTTGGGACCCTCTCTGAGATAGTGGGCTTTCCTGTCTGCCTTGACCCCCTATCCCTTCTTTTCGGTCTGTGGGAGGGGACTGAGGCGAAACGGGAGGCTAAGTTTCTGAATGTGGCGGCAAGTGTGGCCAAGAAATGCATCCTGCAATGTTGAAAGCGCAGATCCCCCGCCCCCCATCCCTGGAAATGTGGCTGAAAGCCCTCACTTGGACACAATCTTGTGAAGAAGACTATATTAACATGTTGCCCAGGAAGGCTCGACCTAAGAACATTTGGACAGAGTTCTGTAGCTACCTGAATGGTAAGGTGGACCTGGAGCTTCTATCTTCTCCACCATCTCCGGATCCGGGGACGTTGCAAACCACACCATAAACACCTGTAGTGTTATTAACAGCTGTTTGAACTGTATGTAGACCTCTGTTTAACATGCCCTTTACTATTTACGATTTAAGTGTGTAATGTATGTTGCCGCTGCAACCAGTAATGTGCCAGTTGCTACTGCTTGCCAATAAAGACAAGTTTAAAAAAAAAAAATGATGGTGCCTCTTATTACTGGTTTCATTGCTTCCCATACAGTGCCGATAGGCATGCCGGGGGTTGTGTTTTCCTGGAAGTAGGTTGTGAGGGCTTCTCTAATTTCCGCCCTAATCGTATCGTCCATGAGGATAGAGTCGTTCAACTTCCAGTATCTTGGCGGTGGCGCTGGTAGTCCACTTATGGTTAGGTCAGCTGATACTGGTGCGTGGTCAGAGATCATTCTGGTGTGTATCCGTATGTTTTCCAGACATGGGAATAGTGTACCTGTTATCAGTAACAGGTCGATTCGGGAGTGTCCTTTGTAGGCATTGGAGTAGAAAGTGAAGTCTTTGGTGCCATTGTTTGCGAGCCTCCATGAGTCCACTGTTTCGGTTTCTCTCATCAGTTTTGCAAGAGCTAGAGCGCGTGTGTAGTCTGAGTTGGACGCTGGATGGGTTTTTTCCATCGTGGGGTCTGGGACCATGTTGAAATCTCCTCCTATGATTAGGTATCCTTTAGTAAATGCTGTTAGTTTTGGGGTTAGGTTCTGCAGGAATTTGGCTTGGTCTGTATTTGGGCAGTATATTCCCACTATTGTAATAGCTTGTTCCATTAGATTTCCCTTCAGCATGAGGAATCTACCTGCTGGGTCCTTTTTGACTGTTAGGTCTGGAAGCGGGAAATTCTTGCTTATCAGTATTGCTACCCCCCGTTTCTTTTCCCCTGAGGTGGCGAAGAAGGCCTGTGTGAATTGGCGGTGCCTTAGGCGGCGTTCGTCCGCTGCTAGTAAGTGGGTCTCTTGCAGGATTATGTCTCCCTCTAGGTTGTTCAGCCTTCCCTCTACTGATTTCTGCTTTCGTGGGGAGTTCAGGCCTCCTACGTTCCAGGTGAGGATTCGGATGTTTCTATTCTCCATCTGGGCCGTCGTATTTGTTTTTAAAGGACTTTGCGGAGTTGTTTGATCTGCCCTCTGTGGTCCATGATTGGCTAGTTATTATTGGTGAACTTATTTGCGATGTCTCTGAATCTATCTGATGTGTACTGTCTGTTTCTCGATCGGGGGGCAACGTGCCCCAACTTTTCCTCCCCTGCCCTCTTGTCTTTCAACCCCTCCTCCCTCCCCCTTGCCCATTTCTTTGGATCAAGACCAGCCTCATCCAATGGGGGTGACTGGCTGAGCCGTAACGTCGGGCTCTTTGTGGCCAACTGGGCCTAAGCGCTGCGATGTGTCATTTGGGAAGCTCGATGGTGGTTAGAGCTGGGTTCGACTCCTTTGCGGTGTTGTGGATGTCCTTTGATCGTGCTATGGTGATGCGGTTTGTGTGCAGCGATTCGTGGTGCTTGGTTAGATTTTGGGTATATCTCCTTCGTGTGTCTCAGTCCAGGTCCTTGGTCTTCCGCGGGCCTCTGAGCCTGCGCTTCCTGGCGACTCTGGACCATGTTCCGTCATTCTGGGTTTTCCGTTTATCCTGGCTGTGTGTCTCTGATTCTGAGGCTTCGCTTTCCGGTTCTGTACCCATGAATTTGTCCGCTTCTTTGGGAGTGCGGATGTATTTTTTGGTCCCCTCCCAGGTGAAGTCTAAGGCTGTTGGGAAGCTCCATCTGTATTGTACCTTGTGTTCGATCAGCCATGTAGTGAGATTCCGGAGTGCTTTCCTTTTCTGTAGGGTTATTGCCGATGGGTCTTGATATAATGAGATGTTCGCTCCTCTGAAGAGGATTTGTTTAGTGCCTCTGGCTTCTCTCATGATCTCTTCTTTCCTTTTGAAGAAGTGGATGCGAGCTAGGACGTCTGGTGGAAATTGTGACGATTGCCGTTGGCTTGTGCGGTGGACTCGATCGATCTCCAGGGGGGAACTGTCTGGTAGGGTTAGGATGAATCTGAATAGTTCGCTAGTGAAGTTTTCCAGTTCGGCGTCTGCGATCGTTGTGGGGATTCATCTGAGGTGTATGTTGTTCCTCCTTGAGCGGTTTTCTGCATCTTCTTGTTTCAGCTCTAGTAGGTCGTATTTTGCTTCTAGGGCTGTTATTCTGTCTGAGTTTCTTTCTATGTCGAAGGCGTGATCACATACCATATTTTCTAGGTCTCCAGTGCGTTGTTTCACCTCCGTTACCCGTTTGTCTAGGGCAGTGATTTTCTTTGTGACCTCTTCAGTCCCTTTTTGAATTTCTTTGGTTATCGCTGATAGGAGATCTTTTAGATCGGATTTTGTTGCTGATTGAGTTGATTCTGGGCCTGTGGGGGGGTCAGTTATTTCCAGGGATGGGTCCTGCATATGGTCCGCTTTCTTTGATTTTTCTGATGCGGCTGTGGCCATTAAGGACTGCAATGTCTGCCTGTTTCGTTGTTTTGCCGCTTTTCGCCATGGTGGTGGTTGGAGGTCTGTGTGCGCGCTGGGATTGTCTGGTTCTGGGCGCAGCAGACTTGTTTTAGGATTTGCTGCCCCCCCCCCCGGAGTTATTGTTTAGGTGGTGATTTCTCCCCCACTGGGTTTTGGTGGTCGAGGTTACTGCTCTTGTGGGTTTGCGTGTAGCCGGCTGGATTCGGTAGTGGGGGGTAGTTGGGTGGTTGATTTGAGGCAAGGCCGTCAGGTGGTGCATAGCTTTATTTGTTATAAGGGGTTATTGGCTCTGCTATTTGGGTGTGTAGGGTTCGCTCTGATGTATCCGCTTGGGTGGTGCTTTTCCCCTGGGCTCTGTCGCTCTTAGTCTCTGCTTGCGTATTGTCCGGCTTGTGTGGCGCAGAGAGCAGGAGATTTGTTCGGGCTTTATGTTGTGCGTTGAGGTGGGTAGTCCTCCGGTCCCGCTTATGGGGGCGCGTTTCTGGGGTGTTGTTCTGGGTGGGGGTGCCTGGGGCACTTGCCCCTAGTAGTGATGGGTTCGCTGGATGTTCAATTCGGGTGGTGGGGGCCCTCTCAGTCCAGATCTCAGGATCTTTGGGAAGGGTGGGGTGGATTCTCACCTCTGGCTTGTGCGTTGGCTTCTCGCCGCTGGCTGCTGGACCTCTTGGCAGGTGTTTGTTGTGTCAGCCTCTGGTCTGTTGCTGCAGAGTTTTCGCTCCACTGGGCTGCAGCCGACTGGTTCGCTGGGTGGCTCCGGATCGGATCGGGGGTGTTGATGGCTGCTGCACCAGTCTGTAAGGAGGAGGGAAGGGGGGACGCGCTCCTCTTTTCCGCAGCAGCGGGCACCGGGCTCGCGGCTCAGACGTCTGTGCTGCGGTTCTGCTCCGGTGGGCCCCCCCTCGCTGTTGTGGCCAGTAGCTGGGGTGTGGATGTCGCGGCTCCAACAGGCCTCGGGGTGAGTACTGCAGTCGGATACCAATCTGCCCGCTGTCGTTGGAACCGGCACCTGGGGGGTGGAGGTCCTGGGTCTATAGTGGCACTGGAGCGCGCAACCGCTGCCTGTGCTCCGTGCAGTTCAAGGGTGCTCCTGACGTCGCTCTCGGTCGGGCGCCGCGGGCTTCTGGGCCCCCTTTAGTCCCGTTGTGGAGTGACGGTTCAAGGTGCCTGAGGATGTTGTTCAGTCTCTGGTCGGCTCGGGTTTGCTTCCGGGAGTGCCGGAACCGGGATTATTGCGTGGCTGACGGGTGGTGCTTCTGATCCAGCTAGAGCTTTACCTCTCATGGGTTGAGCACGGCGGACTCCGGTCTCATGATTGGGAGATACCGGTGCTGCTTTCTCGCGGTGTGCTGATTATTGCTTTTTATGGAGTCTGATTGAATGCTATTTGTGTCGGGCTTCGCATGGCAGCCGCTCAGGTCAGTGTTGTTGTGGCCGTGATTCTACTCCTCCTCATCGCGTATGCCGCCCTGGGCTCTGGCGGACTGCGGCTGCCATTTTTGTTCCCGTCTGTGGGAGCGGGAGTTATCGCAGAAAGACGATGGCTCGACGGCGGGTGATTTTTGCCGCAGATTGGATGGTGCGCCGGAGTCAGGACGTCTTCCTGTCTACATGCTGTGATTGTGGGGGAAAATCGGATGAGGAAGTGCAGCGTATTTCTGCCCAAATGGTCGGCTCAGACAGGAGCTCTCAAGGAGCCATGTTGTCCATATCGGCGCCAAGCCACGCCCCCTATTGGAACCCTTTTGCATGGGAATGTGAATGCTTTGTCAGCGAAGTGATGTTATTAGTAAATAACTACAGAATCGAATACTGCAATGCCATGTTGGTCCTGTGTGGTGATGTAAATATGAACTGAATCAAAAGTATCAACCTGGCATTTGGTCAACACACACCAAAGTGAATAACAGGAATCTTATCAAGTGTGGACAAATGGATGAAAGAAATTACAGAACGCGACCTGCATCTCTTAAATGGTCAGCCTGCAGGAGATATTCCAGCCGCCCCGACATAGCCTAGAGGATCCCAAGTGTCAACCCTGGACTACTTCTTTGTGTTTAGCAATGTACATCAGCTGACAAAATCATTAAGAATAATCAGAACCACAGCAAGCAATCAAGACCTGGTGAAAAAATGCAATCTGCAATAAACCGATCGAAGTAGAGCCATATAGATCCAGACTGCAAATGAAACCGCACCACATCCAATTGGTGACCAGGTCGTATCAAAAAGCCACAAACATCATAATGGACCCTAACTATCTGCCATTCCTAAGTGAATCTCAAACTCCAATTGTCTCAGGTCTAAACGCTCAATTCAAATCAAGACACAGATACAACAACGAGATTGCTGGAAAGAAACAAGAATTGAACAAAGATCTAAGAAACCTAAAATCACAACTAGGACCCGAAAGAAAAATCATATCAGAAAATGCAAACAGAAATATAAAAACTGTCTGCGGAACCAGAAATGGAGTGACACCAGTCACCTAAGCCTACCGGCACTGGTGTTTCTGGACCGGCACAGAACGACTCTGCGGACGGGTGCCGTACCACCTGCTAGGGTCAGATCTAGCGGGCGGAATGGCACCCGCCCGCAGAGTTTCACGTTCTTAATGGTGCCGGTGCTTCCGTGTTACCCATTCCCATTGAGTCCTATCAAACTCAAAGGGAATGGGAATTACAAAATTACTGGGACCTGACTTCACGGCCGCTGAACTCGGAATAGCCCGGTGGCACCGGGAAGTCTGGCTCTGGTAATTCATTACAGGTCCTTTAGTAACCTGCCGGTTTTACCGGCACGGTTACAGCCAGACACGTAATGAGGCCCCTTGAGACTCTACCGTAAATTCATTACTAGTGACTCACCTATTCAATTCTATATGTTTACTCGTAATGAGACCATCAAAGAGATGGAGTCTACAAACAATGGCTCCAACACTGTCAAGCAATTTTGGCTGAAGCGATTATAGAATCAGACACTGAAAACAAATCCAGATGCAACAAAAAGGAAATTACGAGACTGGGACTGAAGCAAGACTGCACTGGAGAAATCCTGATATAAGCTACATGCTGAGCTAAATGAAGACATAAGAGCTATAAACACATTTCCAAGATACTTGAATCAATTCTCTTGCACAGTACATCTAGAGCTCTTTGTACGCTTGAGGCTAAACCTATTGCTAACCAACCAGATACTGCACTCGAGAGGAAAAAGTCTAGATGGTGCCAGCGAATGTAGACTCTGCAGAGCGCCAGTGGAAACCCTTCAACACTTGATACTGTTCTGGCCTCAGCTTCCACAACAAAGATCAAAGCATCCGGTTGATTTAATATTGGCCTCACCAACAAGGAGTGTGGAAGACTGGTGGGAATATATATATTGATAGAGGCAAAAACATCAAAATGATGTTTGCCTTTACAGCATAACTAGATACCATACTCCAACGAGACCAAGTTGGTTAAACCTTCATGGATGACCAGCAAAATAGGACAATTCTAAGAAACTGTCGGTCTCTTAATTATCCAGAGCTCATAAAAGATCATGGCAGACGCAATTCATGTTACTGGTTTATTACCTCACTCCGCTGTAGGACATTTTACAACACAGGAGATTGTCTTTATGAGGTACAAGCCAGGTAGCCCTTACACAACATTTGGCACAGCAGCTATTAGTTTCCTTTTGATCAAATGTGGCCTCAATACGTAAAGATTCGATCTGCATTTTTATCCTATTTAGTAGCGCTGATGTATTGTATTTTAGAATTCTTTCCTCTGTTGTCATTTTCTTTTCATCAACTTTCGTTTTTGTGTTTTATTTTCTTTGACGTAAGATTGTAAAGAATTGTATGATGCATGTGATTTTATTGGATCTAGTGAATTTGAAGTATTGGTACACGAGTTTTGTAAAGGTTGAAGTTTGTTTAACCATATTCAAATAAAAATTAAATAAAATGAAAAAATTAATGAGGAAACAAAGCCGGTTGTCGCACCAGGAATGATTTATTACGCAATATGACTTTCTGTCACTCTTTTTAACATTGATTTGGATGTGGTATTAACTCCCAGCTATTACTCAAAGCTTTCAGAAATTAGATCTACTTAATAACCCTGATGTCTCTACCATCATGATAAGAACACTATTCTGACACACTTTATAAACTGAAGTGTATGTCATTAAGCACTCTCAAATAGTTTTTCCATTTAAACTTTATTAAAGCTCAATCTATCTTGTACCAAAAACAATCGCATCATGAATTTTCATATACAGGAAGGACAGACCGCAAACATTGAAAATAACATGTCCTCACTTCAGCGATGTCCCTCCAAAAGGCTCTCCCAGTGTTCCTGGTACAATATTGCAGACAATAAAAATAAAGACAGTTTACCAAAATAAGAATAAAAATAAAATTCAAAAGAGAATACTCAACAACTGGGAAACATGTGAAGAACATTTTTAGGTGCAAATCAGTGTATCACGTTTGGTTCCGAGATTCAGTTCAAGTCGCAGCCAGTAACTTATATCAATGAGAATGATGCCATCTCGTGAGGCTTATGGTGGATATTAGGGTTATCGTGCTCACTTACGTATGTGATTAATGGGCCCCAGTCAGTTAAGAATCGCAGCATCTGCTCCTGCATTTCCCCATCTATTTTGCTCATAGCGGCCACATACCACGCTCAGGCCCACCACTCCTTCATGTCAGGCGCTTCTTGGGCCTTTGCTATCGCCGGTCTCAATGCAGCCAAAAAGTGGCCAACCAACCTAGAGCTTCTGGCTCCTAATGTGTAATGGCCCTGCGAGTCCTCCTTTCCCAAAAGTAGTACCAGGGAGTGCAGCTCCAGCTCGAACCCACAGATGTCCTTAATCTGGGCAACCACTTTGTTCCAGAACCCTTGGATCTGAGGACCCACCCACCAGATGTGAAAAAAAGGAGCCAGGGGATGTCCCACACCCCCATCATTCGGGGGAAAGCTCAGGGTTCATCTTGTGTAAACGTTCCGGGGTCAAGTACTAGCGGCACAATAACTTAAAATGGTTCTCCTTGAGCTGCATCGCCTGGGACGCCGTACCCGCCCTCGTCCAAATGTTGTACAAAGTCAAGTCATCTATCGGTCTTCCCACATCCACCTCCCATCTGTATATGTACCCGTGTGGGGCCTTGAACCAACTAGAGTTCAGCACATTGTACAGAGATGCGAGCCATTGCTGCTGGGGGATCACCTATAAATAAATCCTCAAAGTGGGTTGCATCACGCTCCCACTGGACTGTTACGTGTGCCTGGGTCGCTCAATGCTGCAATTGAATACATCCATACCTGTCTGAGTCGTTGACCATAAAGGTCTGTTTGCATTTTTGCCTCTGTACCTCCAACACACAATACAGGATTCTTCGCCTGGTTTCCTGGTCTTACGCTTTCTGTTCTCGAGGTTTCGTGAAAGTAACAGTTCCTTGTCCAAAAGGTCAAGGCAACTTCCCTCCTTGCGACCCCCCTTCTGTTTCGCTGTCTTTCTCCTCTCGTTAAACTACCATCTTGAAACTGCTGTTTCCTTGTGTGCTTTGCCTCGCTCAGTGTGCCCTCATGCTCCGCCTTTTATCCGTGTGGGGAAGTATAAGGGAAGTCAGGTGTGTGTGATGATCAGTAATGGCCTGACCTTGCCTGACCATTGTATTGGGACACGTCAGGTATACGTGTCATGCCTGCGCCATGGGCGCATACATTTACGATCAATATGGACCTTATTTCCCATTTGCGAGACTTTGGTGCTTTTCTATTTTTCCCAACAAACTACACTTACCACAATGCACTTGGCTATAACCATCTTTTCCTGGCCATTCCTTTTCGCCATCTTCGGAACTACATTCCCCAGAAGCCCTAGGGATTTGCTCTGCTTCCACCAGCTCAGGAACAGAGAGGGAGGTGGCCGATTGTCTGCAGGTGTGCTGAGCCAGGTGCAACCAATTAGCCTGCCTCTGTGCTGGGCAGGGCGGTATAAAAGCTGCTGCCTGCAGGGGCGCAGTCTCTTGCATTAAGAGTCCTTCGGCACCTTTTTGCTTCGAGATACGGATCTTGTATGCGGTTCCTCCTTACTCCGGCTTTGGATCCAGTGCCCTGCCGGGCTCTCTACATTGCAGCTGATCACGCTCTGCTGCCTTCCAGCCTCTGCCTTTGCCCTTCCGGGTTTTTGCCTTGCAGCCGATCACGCTCAGCTGCTACCTTCCGCCCTGGTCTTCCAGGCTCCTGCCCTGCAGCCTGCCTCACTCCGGCTGCCTACAACCCTTGTCCTCTGGGCTCCCTGCTCTGCAGCCTGCCTCACTCCAGCTGCTTACAGCCCTGCTCCTCTGGGCTTACTCCTTGCTGCCGGTCCTTCTGGCTCCTTGCCGCGCAGCCTGCTTCTTTCCGCTGCGAACAGCCCTTGTACTCGGGGCTTCCTACCTTGCAGCCGATCACGCTCCGCTACTTGCTACTTACCTTTGTCCGCTGGGTTCTCAGCCTAGCAGCCCTCTACAGTCCTCTGCCGCCTTCTACGGTCAGCGGCCCTGCCCCCCAGGGCTCACTCCTTGCTGCCCGGACCTTCTGGGCTCCTTGCCGTGCAGCCTGCTTTACTCCACAGCCCTAAGCCCTTTCCCCTCTAGGCTCCCTATCTTACAGCCCTGCTCATGTGGGCTTGCTCATTGCTTTCCTGCTCCTCTGAGCTCTCATCCTTGTTCCATACTTGACCTCTGCTATCCAATCTTGTTATACGACTTTCCCTTCATTTCCTTCTGCTAGTTTGCTATCAACTTCCTTTTCCTGGATTTGTCTGTAAGTATCTTCTCTTGTACTGTCTGTTTGTAGACCCTTTTGTACAGAGCTTGTCTGTTGGTTTCCATCAGGCAACCTCTGCCCCTTCCCATAGCTGTTGTTCCAAGCCATGAGCAAACAGCGTGGGCCTCTGTTATAGCAAACTGTGCAGAAGGCTAGAGTTTTTTCCTAAGGTCAGTGGAATACTCTTTTCCTATATCTGCATACACCCCTAGAGGGAATCCATTCTGTTGTACCTTATTCCTTGCTACACTTGCCTACTCTTCGTTCTCATTACTTTCGCTGTGTGTGTACTTATCTGTCCACCTTACTTCGGCACAACCACCCAAACCCTTCTTGGGTGTCCTGTGCCTCTCTTAACAGAGTGCCATCCGAGACAATACGGCTCTGGTGTTCGTCCGTCTTCTCTCATAGTGGGCTGTCCGTGAGAAAGTGTTTGTGTTGTAAAAGGGGTTTGGGGGGTAAAGTTCATATATATCCTACTTGATAGGATGGGGTAAAGGTGTTGCAGGGAAGGGGATACCGCGTCTCACCATCTGGTGTCCCACTCCCATTCCCCGAAGACCCCTCACCCAGGTGATCCTCCCGCACTGGTCCACCCCCAGGAACTGGATCCAAAAGCAATGGCTGTGTCCTGGCCACTTGGATGACAGATCCCCGGGGACTAGTGGGTGAGATGCCTTCTGGTTTCTCACAATGCCCATGCCGAGATATCCACCGTCAGACGACTTTTATCGAATGCTTGGCATCCAGTAACAAAGCCTGTTTGATCCACTGCTACTACACCGGGCAGCGCCACAGCTAAACGTGTGGCTAACTCTTTTGACAATATACGGGCATCATAATTTAAGACTAGCGTTCGAAAAGAGGAGCATATTGTGTGGTCCTTCCCAGGTTTTTTTAGCAGCGTTAGTGCCGACTCCCCCATTGGTGGTGTAATAGAACAAGTCTCCACAATTGAATTAAACAGTTCTGCCATGTGGGGAGAGAGAACCTCTGACAATTTTTTATAAAAAGGCTGTGACCCCGTCTGGACCCATGGCTTTGTTCCTAAGGAGAGACCAAATAGCTTGCACAACCTCCTCCACTGTTATAGGCGTTTCTAACGTTTCTTTGTGGTCCTTAGATATTCGAAGGAGGCGAGCCTCCTGAATGAATACACCTTGTTGTGGGCCACTAATTCTGCTGCAAATAATTCTGTATAATGCTGTGACTGTGCCTCATTACGAGTCCGGCAGTAGCCGTGCCAGTAAAACCGGCAGGCTGCCGTCGGACTTGTGGGGATTTATCAGCTCCGGACTTGCCGGAATTACCGGGGCATTACAGCCCCGGTGATCCGGTAATTCCGGAGATGGCATTCTGTAAATTCCCACGCCCGTGGAGTCCAATAGGACTCAATGGGAATGGGGAAGCGAAAAGACCGGCACCATGTGGTAATGGTGCCGGTGTTTCGGCGTCAGTCTGCCACACGGCCACATAACTTGTAGTTAGCCGGTCCGGAAAACGGTGCTGGTACTGTTTTACCAGCACCGTTATATCCGGATTGACTAACTTGTAATGAGGGCTAATATGTCTAATTTAGAAGGTTTGTCATCTTGCAACGGGCCTTGCGCGTCCCTCAACCCCCCAATTGTAGTGCTATTTCTCTGGGCCTGGATCTTACAGGCCAGGATACAGGACGCCTTATTCGAAGTACTATTGTAAAAGTGTTTTGTCCTAAGCAGCTTATGTGCCCAAAACGCTTTTTTAGTTCCGCCATTGCTACCTGCAACTGTCTGTAGGTTCTCTAGCACCATTGCGCTTGTACTTAGCTTCCTACTCCTGGATCCTCTGCTCAGCGCAGAATCGTTGGACTGTAAAGATCTTCTTCTGAGATGAGGCCAGGCGGATTAGCTCATCCTTAGCATTGGTTCCCAAGCTTCCTACACACCTGCCAATGGGACATCCCCCCGTAAGGTACTCTTGGAAGTATTGGGTAATTATTCCAGTAATAATGGTCCATATCACTTGGTCCGGCAATAAAGAGTCATTCAGCTTCCACCCCATGGACTTACCCCCAGTCCATATCCATCCACAGTCCATATCCATCCAGTTGCAAAATGATGGGTGAATGATCAGAGACCAGTGCTACCTCTATGGTGACCGAGGATATTCCCAAAATCAAGGACTGGGGTTCCAGGAAAAAAACGATTGTGGAGTAGCTGCAGTGGACGTATGTAATCTCGCTGTTGAGGGTTTAGATATCATCATATATACTAGGTGCATGTCACACATTGCTTTCGTGAGAGATACTGTCCTGATCGCTTCAGCGGAAGGCCAGTGGGCCGGTCCCATCGGTCCTATTCCTCCTAAAACCACATTAAAGGGGGGGGCGCTGTTGCGCCGCTCGGAAGATGGCCACAGCCTGAGAGTGCTCCTGCAGAGACTCGAATATATGGAGAAAAAGCCTGCGTTCCTGCAACAAATTGCCCTGAGTAAGGTGTGGTGCGTTGGGTCGGAACCTGGGTGGCATTAGAAGAGCCGGTTTTGAACGCCCTGAGTTGCGCGGGCTCGCCCCCTTCTGGACTGGGACTTTTGTGGCCTTAATCTAGTGAGCCGCCCTTCACCCCCACGGAACGGCTGAGAGACTCCTGGTCCTTGCTGCGTGTGACTGCCTGGTGTGGCCGCCTCCTCCTCCTCCTCCTCCGATCCGCTCCTCTTCACTGGCTGGGGGATCGGACCTCGGCTGGTGAGACTTGGGGGGGCCCCCTTCTCATCTGGACCTTACCGGCTGCACTGCCCAGGAAGCGGCCAGAGGCGGCTCCACTGGGGGGCGGCAGTGCCACTGACTGCCTGCCTTTGCCGCCCTGGTGATCCCACTCGCCCACACTTCAGTCCTGCCGCCGCCCCGGCGCGGGTGGTTGCGCAGGGCTCACTTTCTGCGGGGATCAGTGGGTGCTACCCTGGGGGTCCTTGGGACCAATGGCTTTCTGGCCCGCTCGCGATGCCGGAGGGGCGGCTCCTTCGCTGCTCCGCCCCGGCGGGCTTGCCACTCCAACATCACACTTTCGCGGTGAGTCGGGGGGGGGGCTGGAGTTTCTCTGATCCTGATGCCCGCTCCCTTCATCTTGGGGTGCCCAGGGGCCCCATCTCCCTGGCACATACTGTCACGGAGTGTGGTGCTGACCCAGCTCAGTTTGCCACCATAGAGCTGGGTCCTTAATTATATGGCTGGACCCCTGACTAGTTCTCTGTGGAAGACTAACATCATTCCCCAGTAGTGGATTGGGGGAACCGGACACATCTTTGCTAAACCTTGACCCGGAGTGTGTACCATTTCAACTGGGGGTTTGACCGAGTGCCACACGGGGGGCTGCAACCCCCCCTCCATCTACAGGACTTTTCTGCTCTATACTTCGCTGCCCCTAAAAAGATCAGCCTGGGCTGCCCTGCCCCCCCCAGGTGCGGCTGCCCTTCTGCCCTGGGTCCGCCCAGTTATTGCTTGTCACGCTCGGTCCTCTGCGGCGTCGCTGGTCGGCTGTAACACCTGGAGCGCACTGCCCATCTGGTCCCCCCCCCCCGGGTGGCCTTACGGAGTACGGAGTTCCCCATGGCACACCCAGCGTTTCTCAGCTTACTCCACGAACGCCACAATTATATTGCCAGGTTGGCCCCCCGGAATGGGTAACCAAAAGAAACAAGCGAAGATGGAGCAGTATACTAGAGATGACCCTCCATAACATGAGGACGAACCTGGCCCCTCCCAACTGGATATTTCAGCTCTAAACCAGACTGTTAGCTCTGGAAAACAGTACAGACAATTTAGGAGCCAAAATTGATGCACTAACTTGTAAAGTTGATGTGCCAGCAGTCCAAATTCAAAACTATGTTGTAGGATGTCGGAGGCAGAGCACCGGATTGGAGATGGGGGAAGAAAAAATTGTGGAGCTCCAACGGGAGGTGGCGTCTCTTCAACAAGTGGTTAAGAAGGTGGTCACCAAGAATGATGACCTTGAAGGGAGAACTCAGAGAAGCAACATAAGGATTACTGGGGTTGCCATTGTGTCCCATTGTGCCATTGGTTGCCATTGTGTCCCCCATTGACAACATGGAAGCCGTCACGGAAAAACTGCTTAGAGAAGTTCTCGGGGACCCTCCTGTTCAGAATTGTTTACGGTGGAGCAAGCACATGGCTCACTTGCAGCAAAGCCCCTGCCCCCAGCTCCCTAGAGAGAGCCATCATCGCTCTGATATTCAATTACTGGGATATTCTGCTGCGAGCTGCAAGGGAAGAACAGTCCTTACAATGGGGTTCAGCAACAATAAGGCTCTTTCCAGACTTTAGCCAACAAGTTCAGGATCTGAGCAAGCCCTTCCAATCGGCGAAAAAACATTTTAAGAAAGAAAGATATACAATACTCAATGATGTACCCGCCCAAACTTAGGGTCGTCTACGAGGGAAAAACTCTGTTCTTCACCTCACCGGAAGTCGCAGAGATTTGCTTTGGAGCTCCCGGTTTCCCCCCGCTGCTCGCCATAGGCCCGCAGGAGCGGCGCCAGGTCTGTCCTGCCGCCGAGTTTTACTAGTGGGTCCCCTCTGGTCAGCCATGAGGCCCTAATTGGCAATTTCTGTAGCAATACTTAATCTTGATAGCACCAAGGAAAAAGTTAAATGTGGTAAATGAGCCTCTCGCCCCCGGGAGGTACAGTGGCTGCCGGCACCCCCTCATGGCCAGCGGCACCGCACAGAGTTAAAGGTTGTTAGTTTTAGTTTTTGTTATGTGGGTGGGGGGGGTGGGATTTATTGGCCGGTTGGTTGGAGTTTCTGTGGGTGGGGGGAGGGGAACAATGGGGGGGGGGGGGGTTGTGGGTTACTATAATGAAGTTGCATTGCGCTTAATGGGGGGGTGGACACTTTCCAAGAACCTACATCTCCGGCTTTACCGGGTACACACTGAATACGAGCTCTCTATTTGGGGAATATGCCACTAAATGTGTCTATGTGGAATATGTCTATATGCCACCGTTCTACTGCGTGACTTAGACTGGCCCCACCATGACATCGCCAGGTGGTTCTAACTTACACACCAACTTAGACAGATGTTGTGGAATATTCGTGGCTTCACGAATGGCAGGAAAACCAGAATGATTTCGAATTATGCCAAGAACCACCACGTTACTGTCCTCTGCCTACAAGAGACCCACATGAGGAGGTATCATAGCCCCCCCCCGCTGACATGCTGGGGGCTCCATAGATCCAGTTCTCCTTTCACTTCCAGCTCACATGGGGTAGCGAGATATATATATATATATAGTAGGTTCATCCTGGTGGCTCGCGAAATTGCGGGATGGCTCCTGCGCTCATTCCCGGGGTACGAAGTAATATGGGCGGGGGATTATAATATTGCACTCTCACTATATCAGGACAGGTCCTCCTCAAAGACCTCACTTTCAAAATCGGCCTATAAATGGAAAGCAATAGTGGACGACTATGCCCTTGTTGATGCGTGGAGACTCCTCCGACCCCAGTGATCGCGAGTTTACCTTTTTCTCAGGGGTGCTTTTTGAGGATCGATTATATACACCTGTCCCCTGAGCTGGGCCGGGGGCGACTCGTAAGGCTCAGATATTACCCCAGACCTTGTCCGACCACTCCCTGGTCCTGGTCCAGTTCTCTGGCCCGGTGTCCTCTCTGAAGCAACCTCGATGGAGATTCAGGGCCCGCACGCTGGAGGACGTAGCATTCTGCAAGGACATTCGTAAATCCATTACCACGTTTTTTCAAATAAACTCTGATTCAGTCTCAGATTAGTCTGGGAGGCATTTAAAGTTTATATCCGAGGCGGGTGCATCGCATTCGTAGTTCTCTTTCCTCCAAAGAGCTGGAACTCGTGGATCTTGAGACCCGTCGGGAGCTTCGGGACTTTGAAGCGATCCGTACAGAGTTGGTGCTCAAGAGGGAAGAGATTTGTATATTAATGGCCAGCGAGGAACGGTTCCTGGGCGATCCAGTTGTCACAGCCAGATTCGTGGAAGGGGAGCGCCCTAGTAGGACCCTAACGTGGGCTATTGGACGGGAGCGTCACTCCAACCCCATATTGGAAATGGAGATGCGAAGTGGGGACCGTACTAGGGAGTCTGCAAAGATAAATTATACATTTCGTGAATATTATGAACATCTTTACTCCACACAATTTAAGACTGGGCATGATGACATCGTACGCTACTTGGACAGGGTGGCCTTGGGGTGGATTGAGCCGGAACTCGGAGCCTTATTGAATAACCCCCGTCTGATGACGAGTTCCTCAGTGATTCATTCTGTGTCTAATGACAAAGCTCCCGGGACTGATGGCATTACAGCGGAATTTTATAAAACGTTCCCTGAGCTACTAATCCCCCATCTGCGGTCCATGTTTGAGGCGGCCAGTGCGACGGGCGTCCTCCCTGAATCTACCCATACAGCCCTGGTCACAGTACTCCTCAAACCTGACAAAGATCCCTGTAAGTGCTCCTCCTATAGACTCCTGTCCCTGATAAACATGGACAATAAGATTATTGCTAAACTATTGGCGGACAGACTGTTACCCCATATGCCTGGGTTGGTCCTTTCTGACCAAATAGGCTTCATACCTGGCCGCTCCACCCAGAATAATTTGCAGAGGCTATTCTCTTTGATGCATAATGTAAACTAATCAGTCCCGTTGGCAGTCGCTGCCTTGGATGCAAAAAAGGTGTTCGACTCGGTAAGAGTGGCTGTTTCTGTTTGAGGTCCTAAGTCGATCGGGGCTGGGTAATGCTTTCCTGCAATGGGTACGCATACTCTATACAGCCCCCAGAGTCCTGGTTTACACGAACGGGGAAACAGTCCGTCCCTATTACACCTTCACGTGGGACTAGGCAGGGTTGTGCCTTTTCCCCCCATCATATTTGCTCTGGCTATTGAACCGGTGGCTTGCGTGCTGAGAGAATATCATGCGCACAGGGGAATTACCCTTCACTCTCACACTTCCATCGTCTCCCTCTATGCTGACGATATGTTAATTTAACTCAAACCCCCCCGAGAAAATGTACGTCTGATTGTGGAAGAGATCACCAGCTTTGGCGCACTTTCTGGACTTCGGATAAATTGGTCCAAGTCTGAAGTCCTCCCCCTCGCTTCGGTTGCGTCCCCGCAGGATAATGGGGATGACTTTGCATGGTGTCCTCAAGCGATTCGCTATCTGAGTATCAGAGTGTCCATGTCCCCAACGAAGCTATATGAGGAGAATTACATAACAGCTCTTCAAATCCTGGAACATAAGGCAGACACCTGGGCTCGGCTGCCTATCTCCCAAGCTGCCAGTATCTCTCATAAAAATGGTAATCCTACCTAAATTATTGTATGTGTTTAATAATGTCCCGATATGGCCCCCGGCGAACTACTGGACCAGGGTGAAGAATCTGGTGAATAAACTAATATAGGCCGACAAGCGTCCCCGTATATTGATGGAAATAATGTGCCGTCCGACCTCTCAGGGGGGCATCGAGGTTCCAGATCTATTCTTGTACTTTCTGACAGCACAAGCTCAATATGCAGCTTGGTGGTGGACACCCTCACTCGACTTACCCCACTCGACCCTGGAAAAAACTTTTGCTCGCCCTGATGACTTGAAGGGTCTTTTGGGGGGCACACGGGAACGGTGGGATAGGACGGAGGTACAGCTTGTGGCAGTTAGACTTGGGGCCTGGGACCAACTGGCCGCCCTGACTGGACAGGGACAATGGTATTCTCCTGCTATGGCCATTTATCATGTACGAGGTATACCACTCACACACGAGTCGATATTCATACAGCACTTTTCACTTTTACAGGTTGAGTCCATGGGAGATATTGCACCGCAGGGCAGATTCGACTCCTGGGATGACCTGAGAGTTAGAGGCTAATGGAACCTGATAACGCTATTTCTATATTACCGCTTGTGGGAGGTACTCTGGGCCAGTTGGCCCGAGTTCCCGAACGCTCCACCCTGCCCTCCTATCATGACATATATCACCACACCAACGCCTAAAGGGAGACTGGTATCGACCCTGTATAGTATGGCTAGGTCCCTCACACCCCCCCAAGCGGCCCAGTATAGAGGACAGTGGGAGAGCACTCTGGGATACTCGCTGACCGACAAGCAGTGTAACTCTATATGCGCGCAGTCTAAATCTGTATCGGTCAATAATGGGTTCCGTTTGATACACTTTAAATATATTCATCAGGTACATTACTCCCCCCTTCGATTGAACAGGATTTATCCACATAGACCCTCAAATTGTAAGAGATGCAATCGGGTGAATGCCGATTTTCTTCACGTTACCTGGGGAATGCCCCCAGATACAGCCCCTGTGGTCAAAGGTAGCTGACACTGTATCAAAAATGGTCAACATAGTTTTGACATTTTCTCCTGAGACTTGGCTGTTGTCCCAGGTGGGGGAGGATATAGGGGAGGGGAAACGGGTGGTGGGTATGGCGTCTGTGGTGGTGAGGTCGCTTATTGCTCAGGCATGGGGAGCCAGCAGAACCCCCCCTCGTTCCAACACTGGCTCAATGTTATGTCATCATGTGAGCGGAGGGAAACAGTTTAATTCAATGATTCCCACAATGCAGACCCAAGGACTACTGAGCTGCATTTAGGAACCACATGGGGGATCTGCGGCCCTTGAGCTATCCCTCATGCCAGGGAAATAGTCCCACTAGAAACTCCATTGTATCTTCTCAGCGTGATTCCCTTTCCGGAAAAAAGGATGGAGGAAGGACACATCTGGAAACCTGATTTCCCGCGGGCAGCATGGATTCTTGCTCCGTTTATCTTGACTGTGTTGTTGATTGGCCACGAAGGTGGGTCCCCTTAGGTGAATCTGGAAGCTATAGCAGTATTGAACTGTGGTACTGCGTACTGGAACTGATGTGGTACTATGGTTTTAAGACTTCACCAGCTGAAGTGTTGGGAATACGGAAGGTGCTGGGGGGTGGGAGAGGAATGGGATTTATTGGGCCCCGGTTCGGCCTTTGGTGTCTGATTTCTGTATGCTGCATAATGATAATAAAAACTGTTTAAAAAAATTTAAAATAAAACACATTAAAGTCCCTTCACACTGCACACTCTCCCCTCTGAAACTGTGTAATATGAGGGAATAGCTGAGCGTAGAACTGGTCTTGCTGCTAATTCGGGCCGTACACAGACACAAGGGTGAAATCCCTACCTGCTAGCCGTATGTTCAACCCAATATACCTACACTGGGCATCCTTCACAACCTTCCCCTGCTCAAAATAGAGGGAGCTGGCTATAAGGGTTGCGGCCTCTACCTTTTTCTGAGTATAAGAAGCAAAGTATTGGTGGGGGAACCAGTGTGATCGCAGCAGTGGCCAGTCTTGCTGTAAGAGGTGGGTCTCGTGGATCAGGGCTACATCAGCCTTTAGGTCAATTAGCTTGGATACCACGCTTTTCCTCTTCCTTGGTGAATTCAACCCCTGAACATTCAAGGATACGACCTTCACATCAGTCATCCCCATTGATCAATACATCTTCAATCTCTGAGCCAGACATCCAAAACCATTTGTAACCCTTATTCCTCCCCCATCTCCGCTCTTCCCACTGAGCCCCATCTTTGCAACCAGCCAAATCCCAACACTTAGACCCTCCCCTTTATTGCACCATCCTGAACAGTACCAGGATGGTACAGGGATGGAAATTGGTGTTCGATCCCGTCTAGTTGAAAACATAATACGGAAAGGATATCCCCATCTGTAACAAACCCCCTTTTTCTCTAGCCAGTTGGTCAACGACCTCAAGAGTCTGTGCCTTTGGATCGTCCCTTGAGAAAGGTCCTGAAACAATTGGAGGGAGGCTCCTTTATACTCCAGACAGCATTGTTCTCTGGACTTCTGAAAGATAAGGTCTGTATCTTGAAGAAGTGAACTCTTGTCAAGACATCCGGGAATAGATTTTGCCGTGTTTGAAAGTTGGAGTATACCCTGTGTGTTCGATCAAGTGTGAGGTCACCATCCATACCCCCCAGTATTTCCTGAAACAGCCCCCTGGTATATAACTCCAGATCTTGATCTTTACTTCTTTCGGTACCCTTCTGATACGGATGTTGTACCTACGGGAATGATTTTTGGCGTCCTCCTGCCTTTCTTCCGCAGAATGACAGAAGGCCTGAAGCGCCGCCACCCTCTGTTCCAACTGATCCTGGGAGTTCACCTGGTCACAGAAGGCAGTTTCCAGTTCTCCCAGTCTAGTTTCGTTTTGCTACACATTGTGAGACAATTCCTGGAATTAGCTTTTCAGCTCTTGCATCGTTGATGCCATTTCCTTTTGTATTGACTGAAACAAGCGTAAGATATCCCCTCTCGTTGCGTGCTGAGCGTCATCATCTACAGCAGGAGCCGGCTTAGATGATTGCTGAAGCATCTCTTTGATAGATGTCACATGCTTTTCCTTAGCCTTCACAGGCTTCATCTTGCACATGGATGAGTGGTGTTGGGGAGAGACTGAGGAAGGCTCTGTAATCGGCTGGAGATATGAGAGTATCCCCCAATAGTCATTCTGGGGCCCTCTAAGTTATCTCCAAAAGCAGAACAGTCCAGCACCGGTTGGCCCCTCTGACTCCACACTATGCCGCACCCCTGCTGCCTCCTCTAGTTCCAGAATGATTCAGACTCCAGATCAGTGGGACTAGGATCAATCTCCACAGGGTGAAATATAATCTGACATGAGGATAGGTGTCCAGTGCCAGCCCCGGACCTCTCTGCAGGGCTAGTTCTAGCTCGCCATCGCCATCGCCATTACTTCAATCTCCACTGCTGTTCCAGCTCACAGTCAATTACCTGCATGCTCTTAGAGTGCTATGCACGCAGCATGGTCTCTGACCAAGGCCCACTCACTGCCCCTTACAAAAGTGAGGATTCAATATTCCAGCTTCACACAGGGCCGTGACTTTCCGCCCTGCCAGCACCATGCCAATGCTAACATTCATGCGCTCACCGCCGCAATGCTCCTATCTTCAGCAACAGAAGGCTCCACGTTCTGTCAAGGAGGGAGATTTACCAGCTACTGCACCTGTCCATGCCTTGCAGCCTGCAGCGCGGAGCCCGTGGTCATTTAAGGCATCCGCTATACCGCTCACCACTCCTCTCTCCATTGCTCCCAGGGAAGAGATGCGCCATGGCACAGATCTCGGCTGCGCGGCTTACTGCGGCCGCCTATGCGTGGCCCGTCTCACTGACGCTTTGGCGTCTCCTGCACTCACGCACGGGAGACCCACCAATAGGCACCCCGGCTGCCCGATCTCTGCATCAGGTGCAGATCCCCCACTCCGACTGGGATCGCCTCGGTCGGCTGTGGCTTAGTGCAGCTGTGGGCCTTTCCATCAGACCGGGTCCTAAGCTGTGCCTCCTCCGACAGCCACCATTTTTCGCCTTCTTTGTTGTTGCAGGTCTGTGCCTGCTACGGGACTGCTTTGCTTCTGCTGGAGTTTAAGTTTCAAAAGTCTGGTTCCTCAGGTACCAGTACCTTAGCTTTTATCTGCAGTTCGGTGCAATTTAAGGCATTTATTGCCTTTAGGCTGCACAGGGTGCTGAGCTAACGGGACCACATCACCATCCTTCTCCAGCCAAGCCAGGCCCCCTCAAAATAATGTTTTACTTTGAACATAAACAGACATAGAACCAGAACCGAAATTCCTTTCCATTTAACATACAAACGGTATAATCACTTGAAAAAAACACAAGGTGGACATGTTTTTTAAATTAATCACTAGATCCCTCAATTGCACCCTCACTGTATAACTAACAGAGGGGAATTCTGACTTTCCTATGGTGACCTTTCAAACCAGGTATTCTGGTAAATATTGTCAATTCAGTCTTGTAATGGTATTGCCAAAGACGTTGAGAGGAGCTGTCTGCGAACCACTGTGGACTGAAAGGTGACGGTATACATTCTTAGCATAAGCGCTAACATGATGCATTAACGTTGCCTAACTTTTTAGCAGGTGTGCCAGCCCATCTGTTCCTTGTAGATATGTGAGGAATGACTCTTTACATCTTTGCAGGGAATAGGCGGTATGTCAGCACACTGTAGGAATTAGGCTGGGGAAGTCCATGTTTTGAGACGTGAGTGAATTGGCTAGCTTGTGTTGCATTCACCCCTTTGTGGGGTATTCTCTGAGTCAGCCCCTTCTGGGCTAGCTCAGGGCTTTGCTGCCCTCCTCCCAATCTTCCTGTTCTCCTGCGATGGTGCTCGTTGTGGGTGGCAGCTTCTCCGTTTACTGCAGAACCGCCACTCCGACTTCTTCATGGTCGTGTCTCCTCATTCGGTTCCTCCTGCCTGCGACCAACAGGACTTTGGCTTCGGGACAGCTGGACACCTGTATGCCGCTCTGGGGGTGACTCTGTTCTCCCTCGGCTAGGTAGCTCTGCGCCCCTCAGGCTCTTGCCTTCCTGGACTCAGCAGCACTCTGTGGGATCTGGGTTTTCTCCACCAACCACGTTCTCTGCGTGGTTCTGCCTCCAGTCTCCTCCTGGAAGGGAGACATTCCCTCCTCTGCGCTCTAGTACATGCTTCAGTGTTTCGCCCACAGGCAGGTTCTCTCCTCTGGTGTCTGTATCCCGGGACAATTCAGTGGATTATACAAATATTGCATACATGGAGCCACACAACATTTTGAAGTGGAAGTACTTTACTCCCTATTTTTGAAGTTGGAAGTAAAATGATTTTTTTAGTGAGTGCAAAGGTATCTTCCATTGGAAATGTTTATATATTTTTTAATTGCATCCTGCATTTTACAGTTCTTCAGATTGGGCAATAATAATGCTTCTTCCTGTGGTATTGCTCTGCTCATAGCACGGATCCGAACATACCCGCGAAGCTCTGTGGGTGGAAGCAGGGTTACAGGCTACTTTGTTACATTTGATTTCCATTTTTTGTTAGGGATATTTGTATGTCCCTTTTTGGCCTGTTTTAAAGAGTAGAAGGGGCTTGTACATTGGGTATCTGTAGTTATGATTGTGAAACGTTGAGATGATGATGTAGGCAAAAGGGTGCTCCTGCAGAGTTTGTGTGTCAGGACATGTCTCCTGCATGCTGTGGTGAGTCCAACAGAACATGTGACCCGCAAGTAAACTTCAAGTAAGCTGCATTGTTCTAATAATGTGTATTTGGGTGAAATGCCTACAGATAGGGTCTTCGCTATAACTAAAAGGGGGTTTCTCCATAACTGAAAGGGATGTAACTATCTCAGAACTATCCGAGAACAAGGCTGCCGGATGGGTTAAACTATATTCGCAAAACAAATGAGGGGATGGCTGGAAGGTTTGGAATTCATCCTAACCTCTGGTATTGCTGTGGGCAACACTCCATCCAGACCATCGTTCTTCAGCCTGCCAAGCCATTACAGAAGGAGAAAGACCATATGCAATGTGCCTTTGCTTTGTAGATGAGCTATTGCCAATATCCTATATTTCTAGCTACTCGGCTGCTGGATGACCTGTAGCGTCCTTATTATGAAACCAAAGAAGACACATCTATATTGTGTCTTTCGCAATGTTCTCTGGAAACCATATCATATCCATGTGCAGACACACACGTGCACACAATCTTGCACCCAGCAGGATTTCCGTTCCTGTGAATTCCCAGGGGATTTCTACTGGACTGTTAAGCCTGATCAACCTAGATATGCCTACTGAAATGACCAATTACAGGCTCAGTTTATGGAAGAAGTAGCATCCTTTCTAGCAGGGAATTAATTTCGATTGCTTGTTTAGGCACTGGAGTTGTCCAAAATTGATGGGTGTGCTGTGGTTGTACAGAGCAGTGTTAGCCACTGTTTCTATAAAATGCTTGTTCAGGTTAGACTTTTCTTCATGCAGCAGTAAAACTCCTATATTGAGAACAAATTTACTTTTTGATGTATGTTTTTATTTGAAATGGGTTTTCACCATTGCACTTTAAAATAAAACTTCAAACAAATGCATCAGTCGGCTCCACCCAGGGTCTCTTACATTTTTAAAGAAGTTAAATTAAATAAACAAGTAGATTTGATCAAAATGTCGCCACTGTAGCCCCCAGTGCGGTGCCATGCATTTGGCAATAGAAATCATCCAAAAAAACATAAAGCAGTTCTCTGTTAGTGTCATTTCGACACATCAGAAGATGAACAAATTAGGTGTCCCATTTGGGGTGCCTTTGAAATATAAAAGTTCATCCAGCATACACAGTGTATTCTCTTGTGATATCATGGTATGTAGTGAAGCTTTGTCAAGACTGAGTAATCGGTCTTTTTTTGGGGTCAAATTGCAATCCTTCCACTAGTATATGAAGAAGTTGGAATTGCATAGTGGGTGAGGTAATGTTGCACTCTAGGGTTGAAGTGTAAATCAGTCTGTTTATAGGCACAGTAGCACTCTAGCACTTTGCGTTGTTTGTGCTGTATCAATATTTTTAATTGTGAAATCAAATGAAAATGTATTGTTTTCTGTTTCTTTTTAACATGTCTTTCTCTGTGCATGTGGAATTTTCCAAAGTCATGAAAATATGTGCAAATAGGAATAAGTTACTTGTTTTTAAAAATATTTTGTATTTATTATGTGTTCATTAGTTCAAAGAACTATTTCACATTCATTTACAAAATTAAACATCAAGACATATAAAAACATAAAACCGATTAATACATAACACTTAAAAGAAAAGAATACTAAAAATTGACATTCGCACCTAAAACACTTGTGTACAGGCGTGTTATTAATGCCATATATCATATTCAAACGACAAAATACTTAACAGATCCCCCCCATACTTACTACCCTTCTTAGATTGAGCCAAATAACCTCATCTATGACTTTTCCTATATGCAAGAATCCATTTTCTCCAGTCCACCTTTCCAAACGTTACATAAAGCGATCATCAGAGAAGTATTACCAGCTAGGCCCAAAAACTGCCCTCATACAATCCCTACGGTCTATGAACAAAACGACTCAAATATATCTCATAAAGCCTCTTCATACCCGAACAAGCAGTCAAGACGTGTTGAGTCGTTTCGTATATTGATATATCATTACAAATAGGACGAGTTCGGTTTTCGCTGGTGATCCCCATCTGGGGGCCAAGGGCCGATAAAGTAGGCAATTGATTGCATCTAAGTACCAGATAAAATCAACAAACCCCATTAGCAGGACATTTCAGCATATAACTTTGTCGCTTCATACATTTATAATATAATAGAGAATTACTCGATTAGTGTGGCAGACTTTCAAGATGTGAGAAATGTGCAATCCAATCACAGGCTCTAACTTTAGTACCCAGCTGGTTCTTCCGTTCAAAAAAATTCAATGACCAATCTGGAGACAAATTCAGATTTTCAAAGAGGTCAAAAGACAATTTAGCCCATTGAGCAAATTCATTGCCTCCACCTTCCAGTAGCATACCCTGCCCCATAACCCTCAGAAGAAGACGCTGAGGATCCTTCAGAGATTTTATTAATAAGGTTGCTCTTCTAAGTTACATGGGATTCCAAGGAGACATCCCCAATTCCAAACATATAGGGCTTTGTTACAAGTTGTGCGGAATGCGTTTAACGGCGCCGGTAATGGTGCTGGCGCCGTTAAACGCATTCCGCACTATTACGAGGTTCCCTCGCGGGACCCAATGTGGACGTCTGGTTTATCCAGACGTCCATAGCGGGTCCCGCGAGGGAACCAGGGAGCTAACGAAGGGCCCTCTTGTAATGGGCCTGTTAGCTCCCTCCCCATTCCCATTGAGTCCTATGGGGGCTCGAATGGGAATGGGGAAGGTCCGGGTCTGGGTTCCCTGAATGGGGAAGTACCGGGCCCTCCATACTCGGAATGGCCCGGTATTTCCCCATTCAGGGAACCCGGACACGGTTTTGGAGGCAGCCATGGCGCCAATAGCGCCATGGCTACCTCCAAAGTCGTAATGAGGCCCATACTCTCAATGGGGACAGACCTTGGAAGGCCAAGTAGGGAGCGCCAAAACTTTCCCTCAATCCTTTCTAACCATTTGAGATCTTTATTATAGATGGCCTGCAGGGCAAAATCGTTATAATTTAAGTACTCCAGCAAAACTAAAGCCACCTGTATTAACTGCAAATTTCTTAATATGTGCAGTTTGTATTAAGGCTAGAGTTTTCCTCGCCTTTATTGCAATATATGTGCATCTTTCAAGTTCTAATCCTGCATATTTATATACTATAACATTGTTGACACTGCTTACTGAAGTTTTTAGTTGATCTCTGTCAACATTGAGGTGAGGAATCCCCATGCAGGAAGATGTCATAGCGAAAACCTAGAGGTTTTGGCAACAGCCCTGTTCGAGATCAGTAGTCCATACAAGGGTGGCCATGAGATACCAGCCTCTGCCATCAGAATTCTCTTACCTGGCCTTCCATCCTAATCCTTTATCCTCAATGGTTGCTGTGGCGTTGATGTGGCCACGCTGCAGGCTAAATCAATGCCTGGTACTTTAGCTGCTTAAATTCTCAGGAAAGCAGATACACGTCTTGACTCCTTTGGATGTGATGGGTAACTGAATTTGGCCTTGCAGCTCAGACTGCAGAGTATGAAAGGCTTCTACCGGAGGATAAATGAGCACCATTTATTTCAGGGCTGGCATAAGAGCAAGAGACAAGTGCCTTGAGATCTCTTACACGTGGCTGCCGACTATTTTAACACCTTTGGAGGGGTATGGCCATAGGGGTAGACACGAGGCATTGGGCCTACTTGAAAGGAAACAAATTTGTCTCCATTGAGGGATTGCAGAAAAAGACCAGCACTCAAGCGTCTATGTCTTACATTGTTAGCTAAAACAGCCCAGATGCCCTTTTCCTTCTCTCAGATGTTGTCAATGTTTGCACATCTGTAGGACCCAGGAACCTGTGGGTTCGATCAGTTACTCTGTTGGGGTTTTTCAACTTCCCCCTTCCTCATACCAGACCTCATCTGTTGCAGCTGTGGATGGAAACCCCTCTCAGCCAGGTCTGGTGACCTACCAAGGAGAAATCCAGAGCCTGTCCTACCCTGGTGATGGATGATGGCAGATGACATGGACCCAATTCTTGTCCTGCCCCTTGTGCTAGTATGTTTCTGTGCAGACCACGGATTGCGCCAGCTTTGCCTCTAAGAACAGGACCTTGCCAATGTTTTTCTGTTTTCAGAACATTAAAGCCAGAAGCAGAAAGAAGACCAGAACAAACGCCAGAGTGCCACAGAGTGCTGCTCCAAAAAGAGAGAGCTGCACCACCAGACGGATATCCAGAATTGCAGCGTACTAAGAGGCAAACTAAGAGCGGGAGGGAGAAAACCACACTGAGGAGCTGTCAATGGAAATTGGATGTGCCGTGACCAGGAACAAGAAAGCTGCACACAGAAGCTACTACCTTATGCGGGTTGCCAGACATTTCGTCGAAAAAAATTGGTCGACCAGGCAAATGGTCGAACCAATTTGTTCGAAAACCAAATGGTCGAAATTTTTTTATTTTTTATTTTAACCCTTTTTTTTTTTTTTTGGGGGGGGGGGTCCCCCCCCACCCCCTTTTTTTCTCTAAAAACCCCTTTTTTAACTAAACGAAAACCCGCAAAATAAATATATAAATAAAAAAAAATTCGACCATTTGGTTTTCGACCAAATTGCGTCGACCAAATTGCAGTCGACCAGTTTTTTTTCGACGAGTTGACTGGACACCCCTTATGCGAGAGATCCAAGGATCTCGCTGGGCTGATGCAAACCCAGGTAACAGTCTGAGGCTTCCTTCACCGCTGGGGACCTAAAGGGGAGCCATAGCCAACCTCCCCCGAAAGAACTGAGTGTGGTAACACAAACGCTTGCCTTCCCTGGTTGCTGTGTGTTATGCGCCGAGCCCGTATGTATAAAGTGGGCGAAGTCTAGCCCATTTTTTTTAAACTTTGCAATGTGCTTTCACTCCTCAGGTTGAAAAGACAAGGTTATTTTGGTCTGGAAAGTTGACCCACATTTTAAAAGGGACAGAAAGCAGGTTGTGATAGAGATTCGGGTGAGGTCGGAGGTGGAGGACGACAAAGACCAGTAGAAGGGAGGAAGGTGGGCAGATGTTGGAGCTGAATTGTGGAGCAGGTGTGGTACTTCTAGAGTGTGAAGGTGGTACTGCAGTGTGACTGTGCATGTTTGCCTGGCAAGTGTTTAAACAAGGTAGTGTTAGGAGTGATTGTGAATCAAATGAATACTTTGAAAGGAGGGTGGCTGTGTATATTAGTGGTGTGGATGAGGGGAAAAGTAGTGTGGAGGAAGGAGCAGTAGTTGTACCTAACATTCAGGCTGTTCAACAAATATGACAGATTTTTCACTCCTATTGCTCATCCTCACTAATCTTTTCGTGCTACCTACTGTATGATTTGAATTACTGCTTTGACACCTCTTTACTGTGTACTGGTACAAGCGCTGTGATACCTTCGGGTTTCAGAGCCCCACAAATGCAATTTAAAAAAGGATGGAATAACATCAACGTGGTGGAGGCGAGGTGTAGCAGGAGCGAAACATTGGACCGGTAGAACGTTGTTGGCAGGAGTGACAAGGAGGGACTGAACAATAAGAGTAGAAATGAAGAGGTGAGAGTCTGTGTAGTAGAAAAGGGCTGGGTCTAGTTGAGTAATTGCAAAGCACTGTCACAACTCCCATTAGAAAACTAACCAATTGAGATTTAGGAAGTTCCTGAGTGAGTCTAGTAAGATGAAGCAGGGGGCAAAACTTAAAGCTGCAAGCTACTCACCAGCAATGAAGTCACTTGCCATCTCAATTCTATGCATGCACACAACACACCATTTCTTACTCTCCAAGGGTAAAATCAGTAACCAAAATGCACATTTTGCATCCTGAGATAAAGCGTTTGGGCTTTAAGGTCCTCAACACTAGAAAAAGACTGTATTAGACAGCAGGGCCTCAGTCAATCTTCTGGAGTCAGGGACAACTAGGTTAGGGTGGAGGTTCAATAGTGATGTGCCAAAGGCACCACAAAATGCCAGGGATGCCCATAGGCACCAGAAAACTTTGAATTAAAAAAACATGAACCACCTCTTGACACGGAGTGATTCTTGAGCCATCTTTCTCTAGCATCAGAGTTTCAGAAGCTGCTGACATGCAAGCAGTGTATGAGGTCCCAGCATCCCAGAGAGGAACAGGATATTTTTTTCCAGACTAGTTCATCAGGGTTCGAAATTGAAGGGAGCTGGGAGCTATTTCGCTCCTGCTTGTTGCCTGAAAGAGACTGGTTAGCTTGACTCCAACCACTACCAGTAGCTACTTTGACTCCTGTGAGGAATTTCATCCCTTCTCCACAAGGTGAGCCCCTCCCATGAGGCTAGGGAGGTGAGTCTGCTCCGAAACACGCAACCTAGGGGTCGAGGCAAGTAGGCACTCAACGGTAGAGACTTCCCCTTTGGTGACAAGGGGCCTCATTACAAGTCCGGCGGTAACCTGCTGGTGCTGCCGGCGGGTCACCACCAAACTGAAACAGTTTCCATCGCCTGATGTCCTGCCGGCCCGGAATATACAGCGACGGAAAAAGTTAGTCCCCATTCCCATGGAGCCCCATATGACTATGGGAGTGGGGACACAGAAGCACCGACACCATTGCTAACGATGCCGGTGCTTCTGTGACAACTCTGCTTTGCGGGGCCGTTGCGCCCGGCAGGTCAGACCTGCCATGCGCACAGGCACAGTAAAGCAGATTTGTAGTCTGCCGGTCCACAAAGGGTGCTGGTATGTTTCTACCGGCACCCTTTATTTCTGGACCTGCAGACTCGTAACGAGGTCCAAGGACTCCTGTTCCTGTGAAGAATGCCCTTCACCAGTAAGCCTAATGGTATAGATGGGACTATTAAGCCTTATCAAACATAAAGACTGCGCTGAAGAAGATGCTGAAGGATATTTTTCTTCACTAGGAAAATAAATATCTCTTTAATGAAAACTAACCAATCCACTGAGATGAGTAGTCTGAGAAGAACATACTTGTCATATAAGGAAGCAGAGCAAGTATGGGAAGAGAGAAAACAGTATGTCTCCATGCAAGGGAAGTACCCTGCTGACGTAAGTCTGGGAAGACACAGAGCCATTGCTAAATCTGCAAAATTCAAATTTGCTGTTGGGCAAGTAATTGAACGCTGATCTGTCAGCATACTGAAACTCTTGAGAGAAGAATTGGTGGTGGCATGACCCTGGCAGATCCTGGGTGGGCAGCAGACTTGTGCACCAATGCTGAGAACATCAGGGGGATGCCGCTGCAGGCGACACAGCTACCTGGTGAGAGACCGAAGGGAATGGAAGTGTGATGACCGCTGGCAGGAGACACCGAGAACACCGGCTTGCAAGTACAGCAAAAAACAGGGACTGCTGCCAGTCCTGTAAGAGTCCAAAGACTGTTTCCGAAGTGGAGAGAAGGTAACAAATAATTGGTCCCAGTACAAAGGAAGTACAATATGTCAACTGCGATGGAGTAAGTGTGACATCCATACCACTCAGTGAAGGAGAATTGGATATAAAAGAAATACCATTGTCAAAAGTGAAGAGTGATAATGTATGTAAAGAAACAAGAATACGCCGTGCAGGGGAGGAAAGTAGAAACACAGTACATTTGGTAAATGTGAACCTTGATGAAATTAAGGAGAGAATAACGTTCCCAGAGAGGGGCACCACATGAAAGAGAGAGAAATCTCATACATGTGTGAGGGGAAGAGAGAGAGGGAGAGAGAGAGAGATGAGGGAAAAAAAAACCTTTGGAAAATATTCCTATCAAAAACCAAAGGAAGGATTTTGATACCCAAATCAAAAGGGTGTGAAATAAATGAAACAGAATATCAATTGTTAAAGGCATCCATATCCTATACCAGCAATCAAGTTGGACAAAAATAAGGATTTGTATAAAGTGGGATATAAGCTCTCTACTGTGAGAAAAGTGTTGGAATTGATAAAAAGAACTGTTCAAGAAAAGAACATGTAACAAAGAGAACCAGTGCCTTTAGTTTGTTATGATAAATAATTGGGTCAGATAGTATTAGTTTGGAAGGTAGACTGATTCTTTTTGGACATTGAGAAACGGACGACTGACAAGCACCTTAGTTATTCCTTAGGTGGGGAACACCTCGTAGCCATAGGGATAGCTAGGTCTTTCTGACTATTATTAAATAAAACATACCTAAAATATCCTTAAAGAGTCTGCGTCCTTCTAATCAGTCACACTCTCCAGACCAACTGATTCCAAACAAAACACACCTATGTGAATTTAACTATGCGTTTGGTACAATCTATAAAGAAACTTTAGGACACGTCTATACAACATTTAAAGCATAAGGGGTCATACATAATTGTCAAAATTATGTATTTCTACCTTATGTGTAAGTTAGATTTAGTTGTTTAGTAGCTCATCAATCCCCAGTGTTAGCTCCTGGTCCCTGGTTAATGCTGGCGATTGGGGCGGGTCGGAAGAAGGAGGCAGCCACTTGGTAGACACAATTCAAATTATTTAATGAAACCTATATGTGGAAGGCTTAACTTTCCCTATTGCTAGATGGAATACCCTACCTATCTAAAGAAACTAAAGGTGCTTGTTGTTTGTCAGGACGTCAAAGTAAAAAATGCCCTCTGTCCAAACCTAACCCTATCTGACCTTACCACTATATTTAACCAACTTAAATAGATCAAGGGAATGTCTTGTCTTCGCCAGGTCTCTTCAGTTCCTTTTGATAGTCTCTGTATTTATAGATTTTCTCTGTGATACATATATTTCTTGATATAATCTCATTGCATAGTCTTTGAGAACCATTCTTCTGGACTCTTCAAAATTACTCTTCTGCTTTGTAGTTTTTGTGCTCCTATGTTTAGAATATCTTCCTCTCAGACATGTCTTTACACTCTGATTCCCAATCTTTCATTCCACCACCATTTCCTTAGGTCGGCTTGTATGGGCCCCTTTTTTAAATATAAAATGTGATAACTTTTCTGTCTTAGTGCCTCTGGTTAGCCTGCTCATTCGGGCATTTTATATCCTGTTGTTCATTATATGATTCTGCAATAGACTTCCTCCAGTCTTAAACTTGAAAGGAAGGTGGTTTCTTCCCTTCCTTCCCGGGAACTTGCTTCGTGTCTGTTAGTTCCCCACCTGAGTTGCTCAACCCCCTCTTTTATAGGCTTTTCACTTCTTATCTCACTTGGTTTGCAGCTTGATATCTCATCCTGTGGACTGGGATGAGTTTCTCCCTTCATATAATAACCCTCCTCCTTGGTTGGGTTATTTGTTATTCTTTCACAACTCCAATTACACAATTTAAGTTCTATTTCCTCATTCTTAGGACTGGGATGAGTTTCTTCGGATTTATAATGGTGGCCCTGCGGTGTCCCCCTTCTCCCAGTTCCCTCGGTACCTCTCTCTGTGGTGGGGCTTTTTGCTTCTCGAATTCTCGTTCTCAGGTCCTAGTTGTGTTCCTGCTCTGTATGGGGGCTGGAAATTGGAAGCGGCATGCGCTTCACGTACCAGTGATCTTGGCATCGTTCTTTGGGTGTCATGCCTGCTATGCTACTCTTTTGGTCACACCACCGCTGGGTAGTTTGGTCATCCTTTACTCACAATGCTCTCCTAGCAACCGCATACACTGTGCCTTTGGCATGTGGTACTGGCATTCTTTGTCTCGTTGAAAGTAGCAGGCTCTTCAGCTTGCTTTTGCTCCATCTCCACAAGGCGTAATGATATCAGGAGCCTTTCCCTGCGCTCAAGGTTCTTCTCTTCCTCGCCTACTCGTCACAGGTAAATATGCATCTCTTGTTAAAGAGACACCTTGATTTTCTTGCACAGTTGGGCTACTTTGTTTACTTTTACTCTTACAGGCAGTCCCATGTGTGCGGCTATGGTAGTTGGCCTAGGGTGTTCCTCATAGAGATGGGAGTCCTTGTCCCTGAAGGGGAATCTCTCCCAGTGAGGTCCCACTTGTCTCAATCCCTAGGAAGGGTTTTGTGGAGCAGGCTCACCTCACTAACTAGCTCCCCCTTGGGGAGAAGGAACAAATCCCTGCGATCCGTCACAATACCCAGGATCTGCTTTTAGCTCCTGCTTATCCAATCTTAATTTCGAACCCTGGTTCATGCAAAGAACAACAATGTAGGCCTATGCAACATCCTGGACCTGTCTTCCTTCGATTCCTTGCTACCCCTGGAACTAATCAAGATGATCATGATGGTATAGTTCTGTTCCGTCCTCTGTCAAGGTGATTGGCTATAGATCATAGGCAGAGGGTCTGAAGGACACATACTTGCATGTTGCCATCTCGGAGCAGCATTGCCATTTCCTGTGCTTGTTGCTGGTGAGTTAGCAATTTCAGTAACAGGTGCTCCCTTTTGCTTTTGGCCTCAACGTGGCCTCCAGAGTCTTGACAAAAATGTCTGCAGCCTCAGCATTTCTCAAAGAGGGCGCATCCACCTTTATCCACATTTACCCTTACCTCGACTATTACATGCTCTGGGAAGAACTTACCCTGGAAACAGAGTCGTCTCTACAGGGTTTGGCCTTTTTATCAAAGGAAGTAAACTTGTTGGGCTGTGCCTGTTTACCCTTTATAATTAGGATCACTGCTGGTTTAGTAGTTGTGTAGGGCTAATTATGAGCTTTAGCCACTACTCATCCCGGTACTCCTGCAGTAGCAACTTTGACACTCTACCACAGACGTTTGGGGAAATGTAGCAAAAGAATATATTTCCTTCACTGCTTTGCACGCACCATAGGGCCAAGGGTTTCTTTTGGTGTGGGACATCCTTGCTTCCTCCTGTTTTTTCATGAGATCCCTAAGATCATGGCTGTGTTAAGAATTTTCATTAAAATGTTCAATTCCAGTCTAGCATCATTGCACAAGAAAATCACTCTATGTTGAACGACTTGCCACACTCATTGTATCATTTGGATTGACTTTCTACGTGTGGTTGTAAGGCTCCTTGGTTTTATGTCCTCTCCCTCCTCCCACAAAATAAATTGGTCTACTCCCATTTAGATGACTCTTATTCTCCCTATTTGGTCCTACTTTCTACCCATCTGACCCACCTTCATATTTGAAAAAACTCTGCAGTTTCCAATATCAACTTGCTCTGTCATCCCATGTGTTCCTTTTTCTTGCCAACCTTCATTTCCTCATTTCCTCCCTATTAAATAAAAAATACAATTTGTAATCATTCACATTGTCTATCGAGGTTTTCACAATATGGGCCCTTCTTTTCCTAGTGAAAATGACTCGATTCGTTGCCTTGATTCCTCAGTCCTTTTGTGTAATCTGTTCCTCAACATTACAAGATGCTATTTTGCACATAAGGGTGGTCGCTCCCTCTCTATTCTGGCCCCCACTTGGTGGAGTATACTACAGTTAAAACGTATTCAAGCCCAATCACCAAGACACCACTTTGTGGTAATGGAGTGTGTTATAAAACCCACTAAATAAAACTCAAATCTAAGTCACTCCATGCTCTGTTTCTTGGCGAAAACCACAAAACTGTTAATGATAGCTAAATCGTGCATTTTTACATTCTGATCCAAGCCCGTTCTGTTGTGGGCAGTGGAGCCACCCTTCCTGTTTGACTGACCAGGGGATTTGTGAAGTAGTGTTTGGAAAATGCAAACAACCGGAATTCTGTGTAGACTACTGGCTAGGTCAGTGTATGTATCATATTCTCTTTTTTTCATGGTTCCCCTATATCATACACAACCACTGTTCATGCTCCCCAGCTGTGGAATCTAACTTGTTCCTCCAGCCAATGGAGAACGTGGCTGCTGCCATTCTAGGAGGTCCATGCTGGGAGATGGGGTGGTCATGCAGTCAGAGCACACTCGGCGCAGGGTCCTGTACGAGGATCAGGACCTTCTGAGGCCTCAGCGACATCCTGATACTGGATGGGATATGTGTCTTCTGCCAGTTGAAGAACTTGTGAGGGTGGAGGTGGTGGAAGTAGGAAGAGGGAGGAGCCATTAAGAAAGGGCACAGTCTGAGTTCAGCCGAGAGATGGCCTAGCCACGAAATGACTCAATTGTGAAGGGAGAGCAGACCTGGGCGATGGTGTGGAGCCAGAGAAGGAGGTAAGGCCCAGCAGCTTCTTCTAAAAGGATCCCAGCAAGCCAATAATGCCTTCTCTTTAGATAGGGAAGCAGTGAACACTTCAAACCGGGGTGGGGACATCTTTTGAACTGGGATGAATTCCAGTGAGATATAAAAGGGATTCCTCCATTAAGCAACTGGCGTCCATTGTATTTCTTCCCTCAAATAGCTGAACGGTGCGGAGAAGCATGATAAAACGAGGCAGTTGCAGCTGAGCTGGATCCTTGTTTTGCTGTTGGACTCTTTATAGAAGAGTAAAAGGGAGCATCTGGTGTTGGGCCTCTATTCAGGCATTCGGTGGAGAGCTGCTACGCCCACTCTCTCAAACATGAGTGTAGAACCTGGCCCAATGATGGCGATACCTAGTCGTGTGGTGAACCCTGCATTGCATGCCAAATCATCCCTTTTATACACCACTTTAGCCACACACAGATATACAAGCATGTACACATCATACACCCAAAAATGCATACAATCGCTGAGGCACAAACACATTCCTAACATTCTTCTACTCTTCACCAGTGCGCCCATTATACACGTATCCATTATACACAACATACTATTTTGAAAGTAAGACCTGTTTGCATTGCCAGTAATTGTTGCACTGCTCTCAACTCTGGGCTATCTGTCATGAGAATCGAAGCATTCCATGGTTTCTGCAAAGCGTTTTGTCTCGTTTGTACCGCACATGTATGGCTGTTAAAGGAGAAATACATCGAGCAGTCCACATATTTATTTTAAAAGGAAGTGACTTTCTATTTTTATCATTTTCACTTTTCAAATATAATTATCTTACCATTGATCGGACATGTCTGTGTGCTTGTGGCTAAAATTAGAAGCACGGGAAGAAGAGCCGACAAACCATTTAAAGACAAACCATTTAAAAACAAACCTTCGCTTTTTTTCTGAACAAATGGTTGTATGATAAATCGGTAGTCATTTTCTCTTCTCTCACTAATCGATGCAAATTGATCAGTCCACATATTGCAATATATTTATCGAAACATAAGCGAATGAGCATACAAATAATCGCTGCGTTTAAATTACATTTCCCGTGTTTTAATATATTCATTTTAACTGAGCTTTTATAAAAAGTGGTAAGACGTTCTACAGCTTCTATGATCGTGGCTGCTGTGTGTTCCCTCTTAATCCTCATAATTGATCGTTCCATTAAAGAGTTATGAAAAATAATTTATTAGCAGGAATGGGTAATGGGGAGGAGGTATGCGAGCCTGAAGGGGAGAGCAGCGCTGATTCTCTGCCTTTCTCTCACTGGATGTATAGGGATATTGGCAGAGGGGAGCCATGCGGACTCCCAATACTCCTCCTGTCCCACTCACATCCCAGCTCCTGGTGCCATAGACAGCAGGACTGCAGAGACATTGGAATGTAGATGGCCTGGGGGTAGGTTGCCTTGGACGGTTCGGGTGTTGCAGGGGGTTATAGGACCATAGAGACATCGGGAGATGCGATAAAAGCTGCAACAGTGCTCGCAGGGCTTCACTTAAGATTTTGAAGTGGGAGCTTTTCACTGTTTTTAAAGCTGAAAATAATACGATTTTTAGAGCCTAAAAAACGAATTCTCGTTCCCACTGGGGGTATTTTTTAGGCGAGTTGAAATACATTATTTCGTCGTGATACATACTTATTGGCATTCACTATGTGAATTAATTATAGAAGCATTTTTAACATGAAACGCTCCTCTTCAGGTGGGGCAGTAATAACAGTAGAGCACCTTCCAGGGGCATTACTCTGGTATCACTGAGCCAAACAAATCTATCGAACTGTGTGGGTGCAATCAACGGGGCAGGCTGGGATTTGTACTTCCTACAGGATTGAGCTTGACTGCTGATGGCGAATAGTCTACCCATCTTGGAGCGAGAATAAAGGGCCAACAATCCTTAATGGAGGATTAGAAATCTGACGCCGAGGTGAGCCTCCAGTGTCAGAACGTATGCGAGGGCAGAGCCGTGCAAAACAGCGGAGCTGGCTGTTGCGTGGGAGAAAGTGGATGCCTGAGGGAGTCTTTGCCCCCCAGAGCGTGGGGCCTGAGAGGCAGAGGCCGCGAAAAGAGGACTTTACCTGGAGGCGGGACCACCTACAGGACGTGGTGGTCCTAGAGCATGCAAACAGCTGCCAAATCCAGGAATGAAGGGATTGTGAGGTCCTCTGTTCTTAACCCTAGTGCCAACCAGCGAGATAACGCTAAGACGAGCGGGACATGAAAATCGCTAGTCTCTAGTACTGAAGGGCCGCAAGCCGCGGGGAACGCTACTTCAGCTGGGGAAACTGACCCCCACTAGAGCAAACACAACAGGCTTGCGGGTTGCCCAGGCCAGAGGGTGGGGAGGAGAGCAACGAGCAAGAGGGGGAGACAGAAGGACTACCCTTACCCCATCCATGGGTCACAGGGACACGAAAAGAGAGAGCAACAGATGAGAAGGGCTTCTGGAGTCCGAGAAACCAGAGTGACACAAATGACCAGAAGAGTTACAATGACCCACGAGAACTACGAGAGCCAGAGAGAGTCCCTGATACCTCCAGAAGGGTCACAGGGACCCACAAGAACCAAGAAGGATAGAAGGAGAAAGCAGGCACAGGTACCTCCAGACATGCCACAGGATTTGTCTTCCTTTGCCTAATTGAATGTGGTTGTGAAGCTTCAAATTGATGGCCATATACAATTGTTTCTTCGACAAAACGTTACTTATCCACAGTCTGCTTTCAATGTGGTATTGGCATCCATCTGCGACAAACCCTTCAAGGCTGTGGCCATGGCAGACATCAGTCACATCACTAGTAAGACTGCATTCTTAGTGGCAACATCTGCCAGAAGGATAAGCTGCAGGCCCTGTCCACTGGAGTGTTGTTTACGATGTTTCATAAGGATAAGGCAGCCCTGAGAACGCAACCTTCCTTCATTCCAAAGATCAATCTGGAGTTGTATATAAACAAGGACATTTCTTTACCAGTTTTCTTCACTAACCCTTCATCTGATTCTAAAAGGGGTATGCATTGCCTTTTGAGTCCAGTGGATTCTCAAGTTCTGGTTGTGACAGAATGCAGAATTCTCTGTTTTATGTTTAAATGCGTGAACGGGCTAGCACCAAGTTACTTGGTGGATAAAATCAAGATTTATACCCCTGGTCACCAACTACGCTGATGCGATAAGCTATTGTTGTAAGTGCCACGGTCCACATAGCTGACAAAGGGGACCGAAGGTTTGGAGTGTATGGTCCAAGAATTTGGAACAGCCTCCCGAGAGCCATTCGAGAACCTAAAACTCTAATTTCGTTCCGAAAGGCATTGAAGACCTATCTTTTCTGTTAACTGCAACATCTAAGCTTAGTCCTTTATATGTGAAATGTTCTTAATTGATAAGTGTCTCATAGATAGATGATTTGCAATCATGTAACACATCAGTGCCCAGATACGAACAATTTTGTCAGGTGCGCAATTACAAATCAAATCAAGAAAAAATGTTTTTGCTCTTCGGAGTCCTGTTTTTTATCTGAGCAAAGGAAGTCTGGCATCTAAGGCCTCAATTGCAAGATGGATGGTTTAATGCATCATCAAGAGTTCCTGTTGAGCAAAATCTTTCCCTGCCAAAGGGGCTACATGCCACCTGGTCTGAGCCAAGGTTGCTTCGGTGGCTTTCCAATGTCATGTGTCGTGGGAAGTGATAGCTAATGCAGTTGCTTGGGGGTTTACCCTTCAGCCTTTTGTAAACATTAATGCCTAAATTGAAGTTCCAGCATAGATGCACAGTTTTACCAAGTGGGCTTCGAGAACCTTGTAAAATATAAAAAATAATTATTCTATTTTCCTTTGAGTCTAGCAAATAATGAAGCACCAGAACAGAGTATCAGTTTAAAAAATGCTCATTGAGTGAGAGTAGTTAATTTAACAGCTGCAGATTGTTTCTCAGTGCGGTGTAAAGACACCATCTCAGTGCTCTCTAGTTTGTCCTTCCATTCATAAAGCATGTATATATACAAGTTACAACATAGATTACATTTCAGCAACCATTGTCTCTGCAGTAATTGAACTGCAGCCTGCCCTTACATTTCCTTGTACAGCTGCTACTAGCTATTTTAACATTATCCGTACATGCTCTAAACCCTAAATCCAACAGCTGTGACCTAGCAAGGACATTCTGTGTGTTTGCAGGTTGAAGCTATTTAAACATGTTCACAGTTAACTGTTTCAGAAGAGAATTTATGTTAAACACTTGCAAAGCCTACAACCTTTTCAGTTAGTTCAGTGGGACTGCCATGCTCCTCCAGATTTCTGAATGCTTGATAATTTCCAAAAAGTATGGAAGATAAAGGAACGGACTGTAGGAGTAAGAGTGACTCACCATAGTGATTACTCCTAGTTCATAGTCTTCTTTCCTCTGTACGCCCGCCCACGTTTCCCTATAAAACATAACCATCTGGCAGATACCGGTTTAGGCGGATGGTAAAAAGACTGAAGTGATACACTATGGGTGGGGCTGAGGAGGGTAGGCAGTGGCTGCACATGCACCCATGTCTGTATCAAAATAAAAGGACAAACGTGTGTACTGGTCAAAGGTACTCCGGTCCACTCCCATAAGATTAGAATATCCCAAATGTATGGAGGACATACTTCTGAACTACGTATGTCTTTACGTTTGCCATTCTGTCCCTGAATTCTGATAGGTGTGAAGCCCCCCCGTGAGGCTAGGGAGGTGAACCCTCTGTAACACCCACAAAAGGGGTTGGGGCAAGTGGGACCTCACCAGGCAAGACTACCCCTTAGGAGACGAGGACTACTGTTCCTGTGAGGAACTCCCTGGAACAAGAAACATGATGGCATATATGGGAAATGAGAAAAACGTGAAAGTAAATTTGATGAATCTGAACTGTAATAGCATGATCAAAAGAATCATAACAGTGAATGAAAGTGGAATACTAATTCGGAATGATCTCCATGAAAGCGAGAAGAGATTAGAACCAACATTAATGAATCTGAATACTTGCAATTAGAGAAAGTGAATAATAGAGAACAATAAGAGTGAATAATAAAGCAGGTATACCTCTACGCTGGGAAGAGGGGGAAATGATATCCTTTGTCAAAAGCAGAAGAGTGGGAGATGGGAAAGTTGGAGTATGAGGAACTGAAAGCCAAGGTAGCCTTAATGATAAAGCCGAGTTAAGTAGAGGCACGCCTAAAGTGTAAAGTAAATATACCAACCTGAGGAAAGAATTCTACAAACTGAGTTGCCAAAGACTATTAAAAGATTTTTACGTAGAGGTTCTTTGCAAGAAGACAAGTGCGTAAAGCATCCAACAGGAGAAGGGAATCATTCTCCCGCCCTTATTTTTGTTTCTGTAAGTGATGGGGTCAGATAGTATTCATTTTTTGGATGGTGAACTTGTTCTTTTTGGCCATTCACAGACGACTGGCAAGCACCTTAGTTAGCAGAGTAGGTCAGGAACATCCCATAGCAATAGGGAAAGATAGGCCTTATTCTTATTTCTTTAATAAAGAAAAGGTAAAATTTCCTCAGAGTCCACGTCCTCCTTCTCACCGTCCACATAGGGCACAGGTAACATTATTTGAGGCACTTCAAAACCACTGTGTTTCTGATGTCTTATCTCCTTAAGCGTACCCTTTGCCCTTTTCTCTTGGAGTTGTTCATGCTTGTGTTTGGTAATGGGAGTATAGGGAGCAATGTGCGACCATCAGGAGCATGGCATCTCATCGATCAAGGCAACTTCAGCACTTTAGTGTGAGTTTGCCTTCAACATGTCCTCACACACTCTTTGGCGGAGTTCTCTTGTCCCCTTGTCCACTGGCAGACTGCTGTGAAATTCTCCTGGGTTCTGTAAGCTTAGTGAGGGCCGGGCATGAGCGAGCATTGGCAAACTGGCCTGAACTGCCACAGTGGAAGTCCTTTGTTTTTTGTTTGTTTTTTAAGCATTTTTTTTTAATTCTAATTCCACTCTTTTCCTCTTTGACTTACTTCTAGACACTTTGCCCTTTGTTTTTTTCACTACATTCATTGTCTTTTTTTCTCTTAGTGGCTTTGTCACACAGTTCAGTGTATTCTACTTTCGTAGCAATTTTTATAATTTCGCCCAATTTCTGCACAAACAAAGCCATTCATGTATCATGAGTAGTTTGTATGAACGATGATCTGGTTTCTGATCAGTTAGTCTGTGTCCATTCCTGTGCCAAACCTGCAAAGAAGTGTGAGCTTGCAAAGTGCCTTCACTGTCTCTTTAGGCCTTTGTTTCCCCAAATAAAAGTTATAGCTATTAATAGCAACATTCGTCTTGGGTAGGTAATAATTGTCAAGTTGTCTGAGGGCAACTCTGTATGTGCTGAAGTTCCCCCGTGCCCAGCTCTACCACTGTGAGAGGCAGTATCTCCCAGACCTCAATTTGAACTTGTGCACCAAGAGCACAGAGAAGCAGTGACTTAATTTTCCTCTCTGCCCTTTATCGTACATGTAATTTAAGTAATTCATCCCGTATTCCATTCCGCTCAGCGAATTGCAGGTTCGCCTGGAGTAGGTAGAAAGTACATGCAGGAGTTGAACAGGTAGGGCTTGCATGGTAGTCCGGGTAGAGCTTATTGTGACAGTTTGGAAGGAAGAGTGTCTCACATATGAGGATAGCACAATTCCCTCTGCCAGCTGACTTCTCAACAAAGAGCTTGGTGGATGTTGAAATTGTTGTACAATCAATAGCAGTGTCTATTGCTAGGGGAGGCACCAGTAGTACGATGGCATGGCCACATTTTGCTCAGTTGTGGTGAGGGTGTTCCAGCCTCTCGCCCCATCAACTCTATGTAAGGTGTGATCTAGTTGCGATCATTCTCTGCATGCATGCCCGAGGTATGAGGATGGTTTTGAAAGGTGCCTCGGCGTTCACGGTGGTGATTGGAGCACAGAGTTTGTAATATACCATTCCTACTATGATCGTGAAGACAAAGACGCAATAACACTGCCCTCACCTGTTAAAGGTGGTGACTGACTGACTGAAGTAACGCCCCAAGATCCCACCTTCAACGCCATAATGTAGGAAAACTCCAGAAGCAGCAATGAATAAGATTCACTTTAATTCATCAAAGACTATGCACAGCCTTTGGTGGCCCTTGTGATAAATCCAGTGAGCATGTCCCTTCTCCCCAATGGGAAGCCATGCCCTGTGGGATTAGGTAGGTGAGCCCGCTATGCAAATAAATGCCTTGGGGACAGGGCAAGCAGGACCTCAATGGGGCGACCCCCCACAGGGAATAAGGAATCCCCAGTTTGGGAATTCTATAACATCTCCCTTAACATTCGAGTCCCAAGCCTTTATTGGATATATGGGGGTTAATCACAATATCAGTGTAAAGGGCCCTTTAAATATGCCTGGTTTGGTTGCTGACGCTTCCTTGATGACCACAACTCAGAACCAATGGCGTTGTGTTCCTTGTTACTGAGACAGATGTAAAGAGGACAAGATCCTAACCTGAGTGGGAGGAGCAGCTGCTGAGCAAACCAGCCACAGGCAGGAGCAGCCCAGGCGATGCCGCACTAGGCTGTAACCTGCACTACAGCGTGGAGACAGGACCATGTTGCATACGTAGTGAGCAGAGAGCCCGTTGAACAACGCTGAGCCCAGGAGGGCTGACCACTCCAGACGCAGAGGTCTCTGATGCGAAGAGAGCTAGACGGTACCGAAGCAGCATACCAGCATGCCCGAACAAAAGTGGCCGGATGAAGGAGCACAACCAAGGTACCAATGACTGTACAAGAACACTGCAAATAAGCAGGTACGTGGGACATGCCAAGGAGAGGCAGGCGGGTGGCCAAAATCTGCAACACTCCAGAAAGGAGTGAGAGTAACAAGAAACAGGATAGAGTATCCAAGGACCCTTGGGGAGTGGGGGTTTAAAAAAATTGAGAGCAATAGAAAGGGCCAGAGGTGGTGTACCTGAACCCAGTTACCCACAAGGGCTTACTATCGAGCAGAAAGCACGAGAAATGCCCTGAGGGGGTGAACCTGAACCCAGTAACCTACGAGTGGTTATCCAAGAATGAAAAGCACGAGAAACCCCCAGAGAGGGGCGTGTGCGGGGTGGACTCTGAACCCAACAACCTTCGAGGGTTATCAGAGAGCAGAAGTCACAAGCCAGGCTGGAGGGGGTGAACCTGAATCAAAGGATCCACAGAGTCAAATTGTACATTTAAGGAACAAACTTCGTATCTTGAAGAAAGCTTTGCGTGGAGGGTTATGAGTGCCCTTCTGTGTAGAAAAATCAAGGAACTTTGTGAACTGTACAACTAGAATAGGCCTAGAAACCAGAAGAGAAACCAAGAGTCACTTGAACTTTGTTTTTGAACTGTACGAGCGGGGGTAAGAGTCTGGAAAGATCCAAAGTAAGAGGATTTGAGAGAGACAGGGATGGATCATGCACCAACCAGCACAAGCCAAGAATCGAGAGCAAGAACACCTCTCTTGGCTAAATAGTTTTTATTTCCTTTGTTAGTGGTAGGGACAGTCAATAGGGTAGCACAGGTTTGGATGGGGGACGAGATGTATATATGCAGGACATCCTGACAAGCACCCTTTGATTATTTTGTAGATTGGGGAACCTCTGCCTTAGAAGTAGGGCTAGGTTAGACATTTTCTTTTACTTTAACAAATTTGAGAGTCTTTAAAAATGTCCAGTTGTCCGTCTCCTGTGTCTGACCTACCACACCCTGTGTCTTGTGCCCAACTGCCCCTCTCAACCCTGTGAGGAATTCTAGCCCATATCAAGCTGCAGAGTGAAACCACAGATGGGACGTCCAAGGAGATTGTGATATATATTGTGTGGATACCAATATAGCATTTCATGATGGAGTGTGAGGGGGGCAAAGACTCGGCACATTAGAGATGCCTCGATGTAAAAATGTGAATAAAGTTTGTCTCTCACTATGATGGGTTCGCCTGACATTTAAAGTCTCTGTTAAGTGTTACTGTTTTATTTGTTTCCAGACTCTACATAAAGTTGCAGTTTTGGTAGTGCAAATCACACTGCGTGCACAATAGCGAAGCCACCCTACACTTGGCAAAGAACACTTCAGACAATGCTGACCAAGGAAAATCCAGATATACCGGACTCGTTTTCTGCATTAGAAGTGCTGATGTCAGATTTAGTTGCTTTGTCTTCAGATGAGGCCCAGTAGTGCTGGCTGGAGAGGTAGCAGGTTAATGCTAGGGTCTTATGAGCAATACGGCAGGATCTTGGTAACAACCTGGCAAAGCGCAGCTAGGGTAGGGAAGGCAAGAGACTTTAAGAGCATGACCGGGCAAGAGCAGGAGAGGAAGCGGAGCATTAGGCAGCTAGAGCAGGACAGCAGCATAATAGCGGCAGAGCAGGTTAGCAAGGGGGGAGCAGGGTGTGGTCTTAACATGAGAGCAAGTTAAAGGCAGGGGTTAACAGAAGCATGGCAGACGCTTGGTAGGATCATGGCAAAACAAGGAGAACAGAGTAATAGGGCAGGGGTTGGACAGCAACCTGGCAGGCCAGGAACACAGGCAAAGCTCAGAATAAAATTAGACCAGTTTTATAGCAACACGGCAACCATCAGTCCCTTCCAAATCTCAGACACTCAAGGTCATGTGTTCCTCCAAGCAGCACTGATCTTGCTTTCGTGAGCACATAAGGAGTCTCAATGTCCTCCAGAGAAGCTTGCTGATGTTGAAAAATCCACTAGCGAAGCTGAGTGGAATTTGTAGGATTAGGGTGCTCTTAGCCATTTCTGATTTATTTTGTAGGCCCCCAGCCCCTTGAAGCCCCTGCTGCAGTCTGTTTCCCACTCGCACCCTCTTCCATTACTCCCTTCCTCCCGACTCACCCCCTCCATCCCCCCATGCCCTGATTGGTCTGATTTGCGGTGCCTTTAGGGTCTAGCAACCCGTGTGCTCAGGCTCAGCTGGCTCCCCTCTCCAGCGTGGAAGCACGGTGAGTGTGTCTCATTTTGCCAGCCATTTGTGATTTTTTTTTTTTTTTTTTTTTTTTTTTTTTTTTTTTTTTTTTGCAGGCCCTTGAGGCCCTTTTAGCCCCTGCTGCAGTCCGTTTCCCACCCGCACCCTCTTCCGTGTCTCCCTTCCTCCCGACCCGCCCCCCCCTACCCTGATTGGTTTGACTTGCCCGTGCCACCCGAGCCATAACTCACCTTCCCAGAGCAGCCCTCCGCTCCAACAGTGGTGGCTACAGAAAGTGTCTGCAGGTGTCCGCAGGGGAAGCAAGGAGCCTGTACTCTGCCACCAACCGACGCCAACCACTAAAAGTAAGTGTGGCACGGGTGGGTACTGAAGCAATCACTTGACTACAGAAAGCCCTGCCACTCTTAATAAAGGTTTTACTGTGTTGTTCTTGCATCTAGATGGGGAACCAAAGAATATCGAGTGTGCTCAAGAATTTTACTGTTAAATTTAGTATCTAGATAGCGTGGCCAAACAACATTGAGCGGCCTGTAATAGTCGAACTATGTTAAAGTTTGAATTTAGAAAGAGTGCCCAACCACATTGAGTGTGCCCTAATAGCGTCACTGTGGTCTAGTTCAATTTAGAAAGTGTGCCTAATAACCTCATTGTGCCAAAGTTGAACATAGAAAGTGTGCCTTATAGCGTAAATGTGGTCTAGTTGAATCTAGAAAGTGTGCCTAATAGCGTAACTGTGGAAAGTGTAAATAATATAATCCTGTGGTATAGTCCAATTTAGAAAAAGTGAATCATCACACCCTGTGGCCCAGTTGAATTTAGAAGGTGTGAATAACCACATCCTGTGGTATAGTTAGGTGGTGCGAATAATATCATCCTGTGGTATAGCTGAACTTTGACAGTGTGAATAATATCTTACTGTGTTATAATTGAACTTAGAAGGTCTGAACAATAGCATCCTGTGATACAGCTGAATTAGAAAGTGTTCCCTAACTGTGGTATAGGTAAACTGAGAAAATTAATAACCTATTCCTGTGGTTCAGTTAGAAACCCTAACTGTGGTATAACTGATCTTGTAAACTGTGAATAATCTCCCCCTATGGAATAGTTGAACTTAAAAGATGTGAATATTATCTTCCTGTGCTACAATTGAACTTAAATAGGGTGAATAATATCAACCTATTCTACAGCCGAATTAGAAAGTGTGCCTAACTGTGCTATAGGTAAACTTAGAAAGTGTGAATAAGATCTTCCTGTGGCTCAGTTGAATTTCGAAACTGTCCATATCTGTGTTGTAGTTAAACTTAGAAAGAGTGAATAATATCTTGCTGTGGTTTATTTTGAACTTAGAAACTGTCCCTAACTGTGGTATAGGTAAACTTAGAAAGTGTGAATAATTAACATCCTGTGGTATAGTTGAATTTGGAGAGTGTGAACAAAATCATCCTATGCCAACTGTAACATAGTTCAAACTTAGCCACGCCATGAGTCCACCCGACCCACCAAGGTCTGCCGAAAGAGACCCGCTCGTGCCCGCCTCCCCTCCCGCTCTCCCTACTTCCCTCCCCCCCAAACCATCCCGCCCTCCACCACATCCTCAGCCCACTCCCTATCCAACTCCCAAGACAGAAGAACCAATCCAGCCCACCCGCCACTACATTCTCAGCCCACTTGCTGCACAAACCTTAAGCCAGAAGAACCATCCCATCCCAATCCAGCCCACCCTCCACCTCGCCCCATCCCCTATCCAAACACCAAGCCAGAGGAGCCTGATGGCGAGCCGACCATCCTAAGACCCCTGTTCCTCCCATCCCCTCCCCCCATCATCCCAGCAACCCCGGCCCCTCCGACTAATGGCCCGCCCTGCCACCCAGGCACACCCAGCCCCGCAACCACCCCCTCCCCCTTCCTCTCATCAACTCCCCCAAACATCCTCGTCCGACCCAACTCCTTCCCTCCCTAAAAACTGCATGTCTCGTCCTGGCAAGAACAGTAGCTGCATCCCTTTCACCCTCCGACCCCCCGGCCCACCCTCTCTCACACACCAACTGCAACAAAAACCCTGAAAAATGTACCTGGTCTCTGTAACGCTCACCTGATTCTCGCAGAGGCGCCGGTCTTGACTGGGCGACTACCGTATCTTCAAAGGTGATGTGTAGCACCCGGTTGGCTCTTTGGGCTGGACCTCTGTGCACTGTATGCCTGACGTGTAGAGTAAGATGTCTGCAGATAGAAAATATGGGGTTAATGAACTGGGGTTATTGGGGTGTCCCTATCTCTTTCCTCTTCTCCTCTCCTGTAGACCCCCAAAGGTTAACGCTCTCACCTTAGGTAAGTGAATGCCGAGCTCTCCATCTGCCTCGGGGCAGGGTGCTGTAACCAGTTTCTTCACTGGATAGGTAGCGCAGGCCTCTTGACTTCAGAGGACTGCTGTCCGTCGTTTACTGCACGAACGGTAAGTTTCGAGTCATTCAAATGTCTTTAAAGTCTTTAGTAATGATGTCTCTTGTTTTGCAGGGTTCCGGCGATGGCGGATGACGGGCTGAAGTGAGTTGAAGATGGAGCCGGTGTGATGAATAGAAGCGCCTGGAAGCACGTAAGTAAGCGCTTGTTGCCTGCTTCACTATGCGCTCTAACTGTCTTTTTATTTTGCAGGTACGAGTTCGGAGCGGCTGCAGGGTGCCGGAATACCCACTGGATTAGATGTGGAAAGGAGTAATGGCACGTTTTCCCCAATGTCTTTAAACGCACCTTGTTTTGTCTTTCAGATGCGGGATGCAGCGCCGAAGGCCTCCGGAGCGTGCGAAGAGTTGGTAAACTTTTGTCTTTCAGATGCCGGAATGCAGTGTGAAGACCTCCGGAGCGCACGAAGAGTAGGTAAGCCTTTGCCTTTCAGGTGCCGGAATGCTAACCTGTTCTTTCTTGTCTTTATAGGTGTTGCTGAAGACTGGATTCAGGATGGTAAGCCTTTTTCCTTAGGCCCAGGACCGGATGCAGAAGACACGATGAGCGTTCTGCTGCAGAGGTTGCAGAATAACGCAAAGCAAGATTCATCCACCGGGTGTGGTTTAAATAGCCTCCTGTAGTGCTTAGATGTCTCCTTCCACAGCCACGCCTAAGTAAGAAAAGAGTTCCTGGTAAGAAAAGAGTTCCTGCCTTCCAGAAGAGTTCCAGTGTTCTGAATCTAGGGAGTGGCTCCAGCCCCACCCAACAGGAAAAGTAGTTCCAAACAGAAGAGGATCAGAGGCTCAACTGGCAGGCAAGTAAGCAGCATGGTCTGCTGAAGGTAAGTCCACCCAAGCATTATGAGCCCGGAGCTTCCAGCGCTGGGACTGGGCATATTTATGAGCCTGGTGCCACTGGCGCCAGGACTGGGTCCAAAAGGTCCCAATTGGGACTGGTTGGCACTCGGAACCTGGGTTATGGATCTGCTTCCAAGGGAGTTGGGAAAACCCTGACCTTTTGGAAGCAGAGATCATGACAGTCTCCCTCAATCTCTCATTACTCCTTGCCACTCCTGTCTCGACCCACCACCTCAATCTCTCAATCTTGATCATCACCACCCTCCAGCCCTCCCTCACCCTGCCTGAAACCCCTCTGCCTTAAATTCTCACCAACCACACCTGGAACTCCTAACCTCCTTCACCCAACCTTCAAGTCCCCTGACCCAAATCCAACTAACCTCACACACCCGTCCAACCCCACCCACCCGCCCACACCCACCACCTCGGCCGCCCGCCTACTCTTCCCATCGTTCATCGACTACCCCCCTCTCTCACACCCTAATTTCCACTCTGTCCCCTCACCCCCCTCCGACCCACTCCTGTACCATAAAATGCATCCTTTTTAATGCCCGATCTTTAGCAAGAAACAGACAAAGCATCTTTGACCTCCTCGCCTCAGACAAACCAGACCTAGTCTTCATCACGGAAAACTGGTTCTCCGATGACTTTGCCCCCATCGCCAATGCAGCCTTCCCCCCAGACTACTCCCTCATCCCACTCAACCGACCCTCTAGAGGAGGAGTAGCAATTGCCTTCAAGTCGCACTTCTCCGCCTCAATCATCGACAGCCAGCCAACCATCCCTTCCTCCGAATCGCTTCTCGTCAAACTATCCCTCCCCGCAACATTCTCCCACAGCTTCCTAATCCTCTACAGACCTCCTGGCTACGACAGAGAATTCTCAAGCAACCTCTGCGATTCGATAGCCACCATCCAATTATACCATCCCACCCTCACTCTTCTAGGAGATTTCAGTATCTGGCTTGACATCCCCACCAACCCTATGACTCACTCTCTGGTCGACTCCCTAGATGCGATTAACCTCCATACCCACATAAGCGGCCCAACTCACTATAAAGGACACACCCTCAATGCCATCTTCAGCTCCCACGACCAGCTATACGTAAACCTCCCCACCCCTATCATCTGGTCAGATCACTTCATTGTCCCTTTCATCATTCGCTCACCCGCTCCCCTACCCGTACCCGAACCGGAACCTCTGAATCTACGCAAATGCTGGAAGAAACTAAAAATCCTTCCCGACCTAGCCGACACGCTCCTTCAGTCTCCTCCCCCTAACTCCTCACACTATGAACACCTAACCCCCGACGCCTTTGACTCATGGTTCAACACCTCATTAATCCCGCTCACCCCCACTTGCCAATCATCCGCTCGCCATGGCCCTTTTCCAAGACGGTTTACACCAGAACTGAAGACCGCAAAACAACTATATAAATCCCTCGAACGCAAACGGAGGAAAGATAAAACCACCCTGAGCAGATCCACCTTGGCCCAGCACCACCGCCACTACAAAGCCGAAATCCAGAAAGCAAAAAAAGCCCATTGCAACTCTCGATCCTGAACTGGGAAAACCCCAGCAAGGAATTCCACAAAATCAACCACCACCCAATCAACCCCTTCTCAATCACTCTGCGAATCACTCTCTCTCCACTTCTACACCACTGCTCTTGAAAGAACAAACTCTCTAATCAACAAACTAGCCCTTTTGCACCCACCACACAATCCACCCACCCTACCTGCCAACCCACCGCCTGCAACCTCAACCCACCCGACTTTCGACTCTTTCACACCAACATCAATGGACCAATTTCTCAAACTTCTCTCTGCCCGAAAACCCTCCGGCTCCCCGCTAGACCCTTGCCCAACCTCAGTATCTACCTGCGAAGGAGAATACGCGAGAACCATCATAAACGACTCCCTCTCCTCAGGAATTTTTTCCGACGCGTTCAAAACTGCTCATGCAAGCCCCTTCTAAAAAAAAAAAAACTCTCTCGACCCCAAAAACTACCGCCCCATCTCAAACACCAGGTTCCTTGCTAAACTCATCGACCGAACCGCTTACTCCCAAATAAATGCCTTTGTCGAAGCCAACAATCTCCTAGACCCCGCTCAACCAGATTTCAGCCCCTGACACGGAACCAAAACCATCCTGACCTCAATCTGGGATGACCTTAAAAACACTGCAGACTCTACGGGACGTGCTGCACTAATCCTTCTTGACCTATCCGCCGCCTTTGACACAATCAACCACTCAATACACCTCCACCGCCTCCACTCTGTGGAAACACTCTCGTGGATAGGAACCAAATAACCCTACTCTCCTCATTTGCTTCTGCCGCCGACCAGTCAATACCGAGTTCCACAAGGAGCGTGTCTATCAGCCCTCCCGTTCAACCTCTATATTTCCACCCTCCCACAAATAATCTGCTCGTCCAATATCCTGTGCTACAACTACGCCGACGACACCCAATTAATCCTAAAACTTTTTAACTCAAAACCCAGCTACCAGCCCGACCTTGCTGGCTGCCTCCTTGCCATTGATCATTGGATGACCACAAACCACCTGCTCTTAAACCCCACCAAAACTGAAATCATGGTGTGTGGCAACACCAAACTTCTTCCGCACCATCTACCCTGGCCTTCATCCATTGGCAATTCCCTGACAACCTCAACCTCAGTAAAAAACCTTGGATGCACTCTCGACTCTGACCTAACCCTCTTGCACCAAGTCAACAACGTCTCTAAGTCCTGCCAACTCAAAATTCATAGGCACATTTTTCCATACCTCTCCTTTCCCAACATACTCGCCGCGGTCCGATCAATTGTAATGTCAAGACTGGATTATGCTAACTCCCTCTGCCTCGGAGTCCAAGCGTACCACCTGACTAAACTACAAAGAGCACAAAATGCTGCAGCCAAACTGCTACTAGCACTTGGCCCAAGAGATCACACCTCCCCAGCTCTCAAAACTCTCCACTGGCTCCCGGTTGGTCGAAGGGTGACCTTCAAAGCTTATGCATCTCTCACCGAGCAATGCATAAAACCGGACCTCAATACCTTCAGGACAAACTAAAACCTTACCATCCACCACGCACTCTAAGATCAAGCTCTGCCAGCCTCCTAGTGATACCAAAAACCAGCTCAGTCAGGTTAGGTGGATCATCATTCTCAGCCTTGGACCCCACACTGTGGAACTCACTTCCACCCCACATCCGACTCACCGAAGACCTCATGTCTTTCCACAAATTACTGAAAACGTGGCTCTACCCTTAAACATTTTTTTTTTACTCTTAGCACAAACAGTATAAACAGCCAAAATAAACAGAAACCCAAGGTTGCTGAATCAAAAAAAAAAACAATCCTGCATAGAGACCCGATCGAGAAAAATGGAAAACTAAAACTGCCAGTGTAAATAAAACAGATGAAGTGAGTAGAACGGATGAAACTGATGCAGCGGATGGAACGGACAAAGCGGAGGGAACGGACAAAGCGGATGGAACGGGAAAGAAGTGGATGGAATGGAACAAATGGATGGAACCGGATTGAAGTGGATGAATCGGAAGAAGTGAATAGAACAGAATGAGTGGTTGAAATGGGAGTAGTGGATGGAACGGAAGAATTGGATGGAATGGAAGAATAATTGGATGGAACGGAAGAGGGAATAAAAAGTATCCTGAACAGATGAAATGTAACGAACGGATCAAATATAATGAACGGATGAATTTGAGCGGAGGGAGTAGATGGAACAGATGGAGTGGATAGAACGAATGGAACGGTTAGAGCAGATGGAACGGTTTAAGTGAATCAAACGGAGGGAACGGAGAGCTTGTTGGAATGAGCCTGCTTGTCAGAACGTACAGATGGAGTGGATGGAGCAGACAGAGCGGACGGAGCAGATGAAACGAATGGAACGGAGTGGACGTACGGGCTGGAGTGGATGGAACGGAGTGCTAGTTGGAGTCTATGAACTGGCCGGAACCGATGGAGCCAATGGAACAGACGAAACAGATGGAACAGAGTAGACGTACTGGTTGGAATGAATGGAACGGATGGTATTGATGGAACAAAAGGAATAGATGGGACGAATGGAATTCGGAACAAATGGAGCGGATGAGAACAGAAAAAAATGGAAGAAGTGGATAGAGCGGATGAAGTGACAGAACGGATGAAATGGATGGTACCGATAAAATGGATGGAACGGATGCAGTGGAGACAACGGATGCAGTAGATAAAACTGATAGAATGGACAAAACTTGTACAGTGGCTGGAATGGATGGAGTGGGTGGAACGGATTCAGTGGATGAAACAGACGGACTTTTTGGAACAGAAAGAGTGACTGGAACGGATGGAGTGGACGGTAGGGATTGAATTGATAGAATGGATTGAATGGATGAGACGAACAAGCAGATTGAACAGATGAAAAGATGAGTAATTTTAACAAATGGAACGAATAAAATGAATGGAACGGATGCAGTGTATGAAACAGATACAGTAGACAGTACAGATGGAGTGGATGGAGCAGGTGGAGTGGATGGAGCAGGTGGAGTGGATGGAACAGGTGGATGGAATGGATAGAGCAGATGGAACGGGTGTAGTAGAAGGTGGAGCGGATTGAGCGGGTGGAGCGGATGGAAGGGATCGAACGGATGAAAAGATGAGTATTTTTAACAAATGGAACAAATCAAGTGAATGGAACGGATGCAGTGGATGAAACTGATACAGTAGACATTACAGATGGAGTGGATGGAACAGGTTCAGTGGATGGAACGGATGGAGGGATGGAACCGATGGAGTGAGTGGAACACACGGAGCGGATCGAATGAATAGGGAGGATGGAACGAATGGAACACACTAAACAGATGAGAAGGATGAAATGGATCTACGGAATGGATAGAGTAGTTTAAGTAGATGAAGGATTGAGTGATGGAAAGACTAGTAAATTAAATGATGAACCAGACAAAATGCATGAACAGACGAAGTGGAATGAACGGACAGAGTGAATAAAATGGATAGAATAGGTGGTACGGATGACATGCTCGATCTCAAGCGCCTTACTGATAGCCACCATATCACACTACCAAGCTTACTCTCTCCTATACACCACCACTCAACTAGAACACAGCGATACTATGACACATTCGGTATAGCTGTTCTCACACTAACACCCGCCACATACTCCTCATCATCCTAATTAAACACAGCTAGCTGAGCACACACTGCTAGCTTAAGCGTCTCCTCAGGCCTAACGCAGCCAGAAATCAGTCTGGGTGTCAACCCTCCAGAATGAACACATATATCTGACCTCCCAACCACCACACCTACCGCTAAGAAGTAGCTATCATGCAACTGCCACACCAGCTGCACACATATCCGGTGCACCCACGCACCTTATGACTCTCTCTCTCTTTCTCTCTTTCTCTCTTTCTCTCTTTCTCTCTCTCTCTCTCTCCTGACTTTAACTACGGTTCCTGAGGGCGTTCAACCTACCAGCGCTTTGAGCTCATACCAATGATACATAAGGCGCCATATAAATGCAAAGTAACATAACATTAGTGGTGTGTAGACAGGATTCCTTTGGACTGGTGTGTACTGAACTAGAGAGAATAACTGCTGAGTTAGCGAGAAGTCTGTGCAGTCCACCATAAACTGTAGCCTGTGGCTGCATCATCAGTAATCTGCAGCAATAAGCCTTCCAAAATGCTCCTTTGTTTGGTGATCTCTGGTTGTGTTAGACCTTTTGAAGGGAGTTGATAAGCAACTGATGTCACAATACCCGATCTAGCCAATCGGGAGGCTCAGAACGGGGGCTTTATCGCATGGTAAAACCGCTGCTCCGAGCCTCCTCATAGCTGGAGGCCACCATCTTCCCTCGCCTGTAGGTGGTGCCCTCACTGTGCTGCGACTGAAATGCCGGCGATACTCGAAGGCAAAAGAACAGTGCTACGTAGGCCGCACACTTTCAACAAGACGTACATAGCCTTCAACAAAGACATCACAACTATGATTACGCTTCCTCGCATTAGGACCAGCCTTCACAACAGCCTGTACAAATCATACCGACTAACTTCCTGCCACCAGTACTTCCTATCACCGACAATCTAAGTCCCCATGGCAACTTAGTCACTAGTCCAACCTGCTCAATTAGCCCAACCCGATGGATTCAACGTTTTGCCACTAGACCCACGCCTAATCAACCATGCCCTGTTAAACTCAGAAATCACAGGCTTAGATCCAGGCTCAATAAAACAGTCCTATCGCCATCCACTCTGATTAATGTACAGAATACTCAATCCCCATCCAAGAAGAGATCTAAATTCAAACCCAACCAAGATACCAATAACCAAACTGGTCAGAATACCCTACTATGCCTACTGAACCCACAAGACAATAATTTGCTCCTTATCAAAGGCGCACTTATCAATGCCAGATCGATGGTAGCTCATGCTATAGACATCACCGACCGCATCATTGCCAACCAACTAGACTTCCTAGCTATAACGGAGACCTGGCTTCACCCTGCAGCAGGACCTACTCTCTCTATAGCGATTCCAGAAAACTATTCCATACTAGGACTCGACAGAGAAACGGCTAAAGGAGGCTTCATTGCCAAAACTAAACTAGGACTAAGGGTCACATCAGATCGGCTGTTTCCCTTAGGAGAACTCCTGACAGTTAAACCACCTCTATCAGCAACTCAAACTATCACCATGCACCTTTTATACAGACCGCCTGGCTGTATCTTAACATTCGAGGAAGACATCACCTCCTTACTCACTTCTAATACAAAACCAGGCTCACAAATCATAATATTAGGAGACTTTAATCTCAGACTTAACGATTTGAACGATGCCAATGCCTCTACTCTGGTTTACACTATAACAGAGCTAGGCCTCACTCATAGGATCAACACACACACTCACATTAAAGGTCGGACCTTAGATTGGGTGGCAGACCTCAACTGTGAGAACAGAATAACTTCCATTGAACCATATGGATGGACCGATCACCACCACATCTCCTTCTCAATTCAAGATAGTCTACAATTTGATAGGACAAACCAGACAGCCCCACCAGCTATAACAAAAAACAAGCGCAATATAACAGTGAATAACCTAATACCGCTACTCGATCCTATTATCAACCACACATCTCTCAGCACAGACCCAACAGTGGTAGTAGAGCTATACAACTCCACTATTAATCAAGCCATTGATAAACTAGCTCCTTTAAAATTATGCAAAGGGAAAACAAGAGCTCACCTAAACTCCTGGTTTACTCCCAATCTTAAAGCCTTACCGAACGAAAAAAAGGAATGCAGAATCCCTTTGGAAAAACAACCCTTTGGATCTGAACAAGGAAGAGCTTACTAAAATCACCACAAGATATAAATCTGAGATCCTCCTTACCAAAAGAAACACATACAATGATAGAATTAACAAAGCCAAATCTAGTACAAGGGAACTCTGTCATTTTAAGAGAATTAGTGTCTCCTTCTCCCCTAATTGACGCTAGCATCAAGGACAAGACCTGGTGTACTAATATCCAAACCACTCTCGGCAAGAAAATATCTCTTCTACAAGAAAAAATTGAGGCTAAAAAACGAAACCTCTCATCCAATGACTTACCGTTTCAGGAAACATCGAAGACACCAATAATACAAGTCAATCAGTTTAAATTTGCCTCGGCTTCTTCCCTCGAAGTGGAGGATATAATAGCGTCACTAAAACCATCTAGATGCCAAGGAGACACCTGCCCGGCAACAATAATTAAAGTGGTAGCTCGGGACTTAGCGCCTTTCATCACTACTCTAATCAATTCCTTCTTTGACGCGTGCACTGTAGCAACTAATCTAAAAGACGCCTGGGTACTCCCTTTCCTAAAAAAAACGAATATTGACTCTAATATTCCCACCAATTACAGACCAATAACAACGGTCCCATTTCTTTTGAAAATCTTAGACAAGGCGGCCTACCGTCAGATTCACACCTACCTCGAGGTCAACAATCTGTTAGGACTCCATCAGTCAGGTTTTAGACCAAGACACGGCACAGAATCTGCTCTTATTGACTTGAAAAACTAAATGGATGAGTTAAAGGACATGGGTGAACTGGCCCTCCTCCTGCACCTATCCGTGTCACACCCTTCTCTCCTTCTCACCTGAAGTCCAGTACTCAACGGGTGCCGGGGGAGGCTCACGGCACAGAGCACGAGACGGATTCCGGGAAGAAGGGGGAATGGCCTTCCTGAAGCGAGGTGGGAAAGAGAAGGGATTCCTGGAAGGAGCAGGAATAGGTAACTGGAAGATAGACGGGAATGATACACACGCAGAACAACTCGGTTCAGTAGCGTTGACACGCAGAGCCGCGGGGGCGTGCCTAAAATCTAGGAAGCCGTACGTAGCGCGCATGCACTAGAGAGCAGTGTTCCCTTGCTGCCGCCCATGTTGGGAGGATCGCTGACCTGATGTTGCGATGCATCATGGACCACGAAGTCCAGAATGGCCGAAATCGGTGGTTCATGACAATCCGTCGCCTTTAACTTGGCGGATCATAAAGTACTATGCAATCATCTGACCTCAGCTGATCACTTTTCTGTGGAAGCCACTGCCTGGATTCATTACTTTCTGGCCAATCGATCCATGAGTGTTCTCACCTACTTCATCAGCGGAACCTGTACCTGTAGCATGCGGAGTACCTCAGGGCTCATGTGTCTCCCCTACAATGTAGAACATTTTCACCAAGCCCTTGTTTGATGACCTTGACAATCTGGGTGTCAACTACATTAACTATGTGGATGACACCCAGCTTCTCACCCCCATTTCAGGGGACTATGAAATTGACGTTGCTCGGCTGAATACAATTTACCTAACTATTCAAGCGTGGATGGCCACCCACGGTCTATGCCTCAATGACGAAAAGACAGAGCTCTTGCTCATCGGCTCGTCAGGTAAACTGAACAAACTAAGTAACCAGTTCAAGTCATTCCCAATTGACGGCATGAACATCAAAGTTTCCAAAGAGGTAAAAACTTTAGGTTTTTACCTAGACTCAGCTCTGAACTTGAACAAACAAGTTAATGTGACTGCCTCAGCTACAGCATACACCTGCAAATGAATTAATGCCTGCAAACCGTTTCTCTCCACAGAAAGTTGCATCACCTTAGCCAGAGCTCTAATCTTGTCAAAACTAGACTACTGTAACGCACTCTGTATAGGATCTAGCAAACACAAACAAATTGCAAATTCTGCAAAATAATGCTCTAAGAGCTGCGTTAAGTATCCCAAGAATGCAGCACATCTCGAACGCAAGACGTACCTCTAAATGGCTCGCAATTAAGGACAGAATTAAATTTAAATCCTTAACCCTCACCCACAAATGTCTCTCTAATTTGGCCCTCAAATACTTAGTGGATACATTCTGCAAAAACACATCTGAATTCCCTACCAGAACCTTGCACTCAAACTGTCTTAAGGTCCCGAGATACAATCTTAAGAAAGCAGGGAGAAGTAGCTTTCCAATCATGGCAGCCCAGCTGTGGAACTTTTTGCCTGTAGATTTAAGATCAGACCACTCCTACTACAGTTTCAGGAAAAAGACTAAAACTTGGCTTTCTTCCCTCGATTTATTATAATCCTCCCTGCTCGATCATATGTTAATACCCTGAAGGCCTTCCTGTATATGTATGTAAAGTAATCCAGAAATATTTGCCTGCATGTATAGTATTCTTGTAAAAACAATTGCCGTATATGCTTTATAATGTTAGTAAATAAGACTAATATTTGTCCTACCTGTATCCTGTTTTATGCAACCTTGTAACCTGTAATGCGCCCAGATCCCCAAGGGTTCGTTGCGCTATGTAAATAATAAACAAATAAACAAAACATACAACAGAAGACTTTGAAAGTGGTGAGACTGAACAGATCATCCAATATCTGTGAGGGACAACCTTGGCGTACCAAATCCACAACTCTGTCTGGCCCTGCCAAAGGACGCAAAGAAGGTTCCTTTCTGAGTTTCTCTCGTATATGGCGATAGAGGTGTGGTAATGTATAAAATATATAGCACCTTTCTGGTTATTTAGTGTAATGCACCACCAGGACCGTATGAAGACTGTCCTGAAGAAAGTGGTTTCATCCACATTACACCGCTGAAACTGGTAGACAGTAGTTGCTACATCTAGGAGGCTAACAGTTCCTTCATATTTTTTTTAGCAACTGTGACTTCCAAATTCCTGTTGACGAACAGTAACCACCTACAGAAAGTTGGGAGTTTTTTGTCTTCCTTTTATCACAATTGGTGTTGCTACTGAAAAACATTCACCAATTGTTTTTTTAACTAGAGGAACCTTAGGAAAACTCAGTAAGTCTATGGGCTAATAACATGTTTTGTACCCTCAAATAGATTACTTATTATATGCCATAGGTGTTGCTTTTTTAACCTATTTTCATATACATCTATATGAATGAAAGAAAGTGGTCTAGGAGGGAAAGGGTTGAACATTCACTCACTAGACTGGCTGAATCCAGACGTACCGAGTTGTTAGACTTTATAGATTATTTTCCTTATTATACTGTCTTCTTTTAGATAAGTGGCACATCAGTGCTTCCTAGTATTAGTTTCCCACTAGGCAGCATTAGATAGAACATCGCTCTGTCCTTGTGTGTTCTTGAATAACCTTTAGTTCTCCCTATGACCACAGAGTGACTGAGAAGTATGTTGCAGAGTATTTGGACACAGTGTTACTCACCACTCCGAAATAGGTCGAAGATGTGGAGGAGTGACCTTGGAGATGATGGTGGCACAAGAATCGATATTCAGCCTTCCATCCCAGCTCCCCTGAGTACAAGACTCGGGCTTCCTGAAAGAGGGGCTCTTTTCTACAATGTACCTCTCTGCTATTTCAGTGGGGACAGACAGAGGTGTCAATTGAATAAAAGAGCGGGAAGAACACACACCGCCAATACCAATGCTGCAAAGGAATACAAAGATATTAGACAGTGTTGAAGTTAAAGCAAGTAATCAGAACAGCTGATCTGTGTTGGCCCCTATGGTCGCTAACCAACCACATCTGATCTGTGTTAGCCCCTATGGTCGCTAATAGACCACATGTGATCTGTGTTGTCCCCCATGGCCGCTAACTGACCACATCTGATCTGTGTTGTCCTCCATGGTCGCTAACTGACCACATCTGATCTGTGTTGGCCCCTATGGTCGCTAACCGACCACATCTGATCTGTGTTGTCCCCCATGGTCGCTAACTGACCGCATCTGATCTGTGTTAGCCTCTATGGTCGCTAATAGACCACATGTGATCTGTGTTGGCCCCTATGGTCGCTAACTGACCACATCTGATCTGTGTTGACCCCTATGGTCGCTAATAGACCACATTTGTTCTTTGTTGGCCCCCATGGTCGCTAATAGACCACATCTGATCTGTGTTGGCCCCTATGGTCGCTAATAGACCACATTTGTTCTGTGTCGGCCCCTATGGTCGCTAATAGACCACATCTGATCTGTGTTGGCCCCTATGGTCGCTAATAGACCACATTTGATCTGTGTTGTCCCCTATGGTCGCTAATAGACCACACCTGATCTGTGTTGTCCCCTATGGTCGCTGTATCTTGCAATGCCTTTTCCCAGCCTCCTAGTCATACTTTAGCATCTGCACTTAATGCCATTGCCATTGTCACACCTGTCCCATTCAGGAGATCCAATCCTGTCCTTGCCAACTAGCTCACAGGTACCCCATTCAAGCAACTAGCACCTCCATCATGCACGTCAGTGTGCGCCCACGTCAGTGTGCGCCCTCTACTGCACTACATCCTAGCCACACACGTTGCCCTAATCATTCAACTACCCAAGGCAACCACCCCTAACCTTGAGGTCGATAATTTGGCCTGCCCAAACCCACACCACCCAGCTTCACCTACCATGACTGTGACCCCCATAACGAGCCCCTCAGTAACTACCGCAGGCGCTCACCACCCGAGCAACCTGATTAACCAATACCTCAATGACCCAGCTCTCTGGCTAGAACACTTTGCCAGGAAACCCACTCCTAACCAACCCTGCCCTCTCATTCTCAGGAATAAGAGACTAGGCACCAGATTCCGCATTCGTCTTTCCCGCACTAACACCACTAAGCAAGCCCCACACACTCCACCTTCGCCCACCGCTACCTGCAAAACCAAGACCACAGGGGTTGAATTGCCTGTGTTCAAGGGCGCCCTTATCAATGCCAGATCTCTCACAGCACATACGCTTGACATAGCTGACCTTATCACCATTGCTGACCTTGACTTCATTGCCATATCCAAAACCTAGCTACATGCCGCATCTGGCCCCTCTCTAGCCCTGGCCTTACCGCCTGACTATGGCATCACGCGCTGCGACCGCTCCTCTGCACAAACTAGAGGTGGCAGCGTGGCCTTCATCCATAAAAATTCCCTTGACCTAAGAGTGGTAGCCGATTCCAAACTCGAATCAGCTGAACTGCTGTCAATCAAAATAGCACTAACACCCAACCAAACGGCCACCCTTCACCTTATCTACAGGCCACCAGGCCCGACACCCACCTTTGTCAGTGAAATATCCACTCTCCTCGTAGACAAAACGAAAAACAACTCACAATCATCTTAGGCGACCTTAATCTAGGTCGTGGCGACCCTAAAGATCTTGTAGCAACTGATCTGGAGAATGCTCTCATAGACCTAGGCCTCACCTTGTACATCCAAGAACCAACCCACATCAAGGCAGGACCATCGATTGGTTAGCCGGCTCCAACATCCAGGTCCTCAACAACTCCCCATGCTTATGGTCCGACCATCAAATCATAACGTTTAACATCGAAGCTACCCCGCAAGCCCCAACGCCAATAGCCCCAGCACTCCCCACCCGCAATAAAAAAAATATAACAAAGGAACAACTCCTCCCTCTGTTACTCCCTTCCCTTAATGCGGCAACTAACTCATGTTCTGATCCCACCTCCCTAGCAGACACCTATAACCAAACTATGCTCATGGCTATTGACACTATAGCACCAATCAAACCTAGGAAGGCCAAACCGCGAGCACATCTTAACTCATGGTTCACTCCTCAGCTAAGAATCCTCCGCAAAGCTAAACGCTGTGCGGAAAATCGATGGAAAAGCCTCCCATCTGATGAACACAAAGATGGCTTCCTCCTCGCCTCCCTTACTTATAAAGATGCCATCATCACTGCTAAAAAAGAATCGCTTAACAACCGTATCCTTCAAGCCGACTCTAACTCCAAGGAACTTGTTAGAATCCTAAAAGAGCTCGAAACCCCAGTCTCCCCTCCGGACACATGCACGAAAGACAGCAATTGGTGTGCTAACATTCAAGCAGCACTACTAAACAAAATCTCTATGCTTCAATCCAAAATTAAAGAAAAGCAGGACAGCCTGAAGCGTGACAACCGCTCACTCTCCCCTACCAGGCCCACCCCTTCCAACACTGCTATCACTAAACCCTTCACCTTCTCACCGCTCACTGTCACTGAGGTAGAAAACATTATCCTGAGGATTAAATCGTCTAACTGCCAAGGTGACCCGTGCCCAGCTCCTATCATTAAGGATTCTGGCCATGATTTAGCTCCATTCATTACAGCCTTCATCAACTCCTCCTTTAAAACAGGTATTGTCCCAGACAACTTTAAGGACGTCTGGGTGATCCCGCTACTAAAAAAACCTTCTCTAGACCCAAGTATACCCACGAACTTCCGACCTATTACTACAGTACCATTTCTGCTTAAGATACCGGACCGCGCAGCTTACCTGCAGATCCAAAACTACCTCGAATCAAACGATCTGTTAGGTCTACGACAATCCGGATTTCGGCCCAGACATGGGACCGAAACGGCTCTATTAGACCTAAAAACTCAGATTGAAGTACTAAAGGACAATGGCAAACTAGCAATGCTATTACTCCTCGATCTCTCCGCCGCATTTGATTTGGTTAACCACCAAATCCTTTGCAGGCACCTCCACTCTGCTGCCAACTTCTCACCGTCCGCTGCAGCCTGGATCAAATCCTTCCTGAGCAACAGATCCATGAGGGTCTTTGCACCCTCCACAGCTGCGGATCCTTCCCGTATTCATTGCGGCGTACCTCAGGGTTCTTGCGTGTCACCGACACTTTACAATATCTTTACGAAACCACTCTTTGATGTGCTTGACTATATGGGTGTCTCCTACACCAATTATGCGGACGACACCCAGATACTCATTCCCATCTCAGGTGATTATCTGGCTGACACCAAGGCCCTCAATGACGTCTATCTACCTGGTCATCCAAGCTTGGATGGCCCAGCACCAGCTATGTCTGAACGACGATAAGACAGAGCTCCTTATCTTGGGTACCTCACAACGGCTGAGCAAACTCGAGCCATCTTATCAGTCGTTCACCATAGACGGCAATACCATGCGTGTCTTGAAAGACACCAAAACATTAGGCTTTTACCTAGACTCGACCCTATCCCTATCGAGACAAACAAATGCACTTAGGTCTGCCTCTGCCTACACGTGCAAACTCATTTCAGCCTGCAGACCATTTCTCACTACCCCCAATAGTGTCACACTAGCCAGAACACTTATCATGGCAAAAATTGATTACTGCAGTGCTCTTTACTTAGGCACCAGCCAAGAGAACCTCTCCAAACTCCAAACTACCCAGAACAATGCCATTCGAGCGGCCCTGAACATCCCTCGCAACCACCACATCTCAGAAGCCAGAACCAGCTTAAAGTGGTTACCGGTGAAGCAGAGAATCTCCCTAAAAACTCTTGCCCTCACGCACAAATGCCTAGCCAACAAGGCCCCGATCTATCTCTGTAGTCGGCTTTCGCGCCACTCTACTGCCCGACCACTAAGAACTGCTCAGACTCACTGCCTAACTATCCCCAGGTTTAAGCTTCAGAAAGCGGGAGGCACCAGCTTCCCTGTCCTAGCCTCTAAACTTTGGAACACCCTCCCTGCTACTATCAGAGCCGAAGACTCCTTCAACACCTTCAAGACTAAAACCAAATCTTGGCTCTTTGACCAGCATTAAGACATGCTCGACATCTATGTCTTACTTACCCTGGCCCGCCTCCCCTGACTCCATTTCCGGCCTGCTACTTTTGCTAACGATTTTGTTCACACTAGGATACTTCTCAGTTAATCCTAAGTGCATTGTAACCTATGTAATATATCTAATTAGTATGATTGTTATTTGCTGGTATTGTTTAAATTTTGTAATGTAATCTCCTTGCAACCTTTGTACAAATTGCGCCCTGATGCCCACGGGCCTGATGGTCTGCGCGTTATAAATGAACAAATACAAATAAACTACCTAGGTAAGTATTGGAGTGGAGCTTCCCCGGGGTGGATCTACAAGAAATATAACACAATGAGTGGGAATATTCTAAAGAGCCTTTTAAAGTATCAGTCCCAACTTATATATCTAACTAACCTGAATAAGGATATTTTGAGGAAAGGAATCCAGGAAACCGAAGACAACGAAAGGAGAAAATAACAAACAGGAATGTTAGTATAGGGAAGTAGCCCCGAACGGCACGAGGGTCGCACTAGTGCCGGGTTGGTGCAGTTTCAGCAGAGCGTTTATATGCACTTGAAGACAAATTCACAAGATAGTCACTTAATGTCCCAGAATCCAACAGAAGACAAATATCCAAACAAAGTCGTGGAGAGAGAATAGTAGTAGAGACAGGATTTGCCAATTAAGTATGTACCTGAGCACACATGCATCCAGAGTAGGTGTAGAAAAGTTCTGGATAGTTGACGGCAAGTCCTCTGCTTTGGTTCCGTGTGCAGAAGCGGCAACCTGGAATGAAGTACCGCAAGAGACAGAATGGAGCCGGATCCAATAACGTTCCGAGTCAAAAAAACAGACGAGCACGACATGAATAAAGGAGGAGGCAAGCCAATCCAGTAGTCAGGCAAGGGTCAAAACCAGGAAATCAGATGAGGAATCGTGTGGAGAAGACACGAAGTAGGAACGGACGTAACCGCTTGTAGCTTGTAACGCTAATTAGCAGCAACAAGCCCCTTGAAAGACGGTGGTGTTATAGCCGTAAGGGGGCGTGTCTTGCCGTACGTCTTCCACGTACAGGACGTGTCAGGTGACCCGGAGTCCGTCGTAGTTTGTACATGCGCCATGGCAACCTGTATCTGGTCCACAGAGGAGCTTGTAAAGAAGTCATATTCTGCAGCTTGGAGGCCTGCGGGGAAGCCCAAAGTGTAACACACAGATGTGTTTTGCCTCTTTGTGTTAAAATATCGATGAGTTGGGGCAAAACCCTTTCCACTGACAGATTGTGCCCCTTTAGTACTTTTGCACCCCGTGTCCCTATCCCCTTATTCCCCCCAACCCAACACCAAGTTCTACACCCACCCCCAATCTATCCCCATCATCCCTCCCTCTTGCCTTGCGCTCCTCTGTCCCTCGCCGGCTCCGGGAGCGCATCTCCTTTCGGTAAATGTCTGCAATGGAAAGGGAGAAGGGACTACATATAGTTCCCTTGGCGGCCATCTTGTTTTGTAGATGTTTCTCAAGTTTCGAAACGGCAAACATGCAGTTTCTCAACTAGAGAAAAAAACATTATTAATATCCTAGTAAAACATGCTGGGATACTTATAGCGATATAACCCTTGTGGGGGTGGGGGGATTACGAGTGAGCTAATGCCCCTTCACTAATGTTGTTCCCTTCTGTGATAACAAAGAATGGTAACCTTAGGGTGGAGAATAAGTGATGAGCTCTGAGGACACTGCCTGTCATTCTGGTTGCATCTTTGATGCCATTCCTGTTTTTGGGTAATTTATACGATTATTTTGCTAATTTAAGCACATATATTTCTCTTGAAGTGTTACCCCGAGGTTGTGCCCTGCTTTCTCTATCCAGATCTCAGAGTAATGTGTTTTAGCAACAACAGATTGAGCATAATCACCTGCGCAGCAAAACCTTTGCACTGAATCTTGGAGTCTAATAAACGTGTATGTGATGTCACTTTGTTCATCAGGTTGGAAAAGCATGGGTCGAAAGCTATTCCCCACTGAATCCTGCAAGTTATGGTACTCGTGACTGCAGTCTAGAGACAGTTGCAAGGGGCGTTGCTGAGGAGGAATGGTGGAGCAGGGGCAGTTTCAAAAGGAGGGCAATTAAAAGAAAATACTAAGTTGTATGATTTATGAATTTTCTTAATGACCATATCTCTCCAACTCAGTGATGCAGGGAGGGAGTTCTAATGCCATATATGGCCCCAAGTCCCAACACCTATCTAGAGCCTTAATAGATGAACTTTGTGATCCAAGCTAGAGAATATTTGATTGTAATTTAATAAACCAGAGAGGGAGACTGCATTTTTATGACTAAAATATATTTGGCTGACTGCAGCGGGTACAGGGCACTAGAATAGTGTTAAATACAGAGTGTGTTTTTTGGACTTTGATTATCTTTCTTGTTTTTAAATGGGTGACCCAAGCTTTCATGTGTTCATGTGGACTAAAATCGCATTCTGGATCCAAGTGTAGTTTGTAAAAATGTGCCCAAAACTGTATTTAAACTAAAGGCTCAATTGGCCTTTGGGTTTATTATTTCCTTGTGTTCTTTGGTTTATTGATGTCTAACATGAATATAATTCTGAAGGGCAAATATTCATACTAGTCGCCATACAATTCCCATTTTATTACAGATCGGGCCCTTTTAAGTGATGATTGGTTACGGGTGTATAGTAAATATGAAGGTCTCTTACTTGTCGATCACTATTGCACTTTCTATACGATTGGGGATTTGGAGGGGGCATTGGTCTATACAGAATGCTTTTAAATTAGGAACTCTGCAGGAAACTGCAATGGCGATTGAGAATGTTATTCTACAACATGCCTCATCTCTGAGCTATCGCTGGCTATGGGTTTCATTGTACGCATTCTACAGTTTATCACTTAGCCATTCAAAAAAGAAAATGTAAATTGAGCTCTCAATGGTAAAGTGAAATCTAAGCCACAAAAACATCACCCATTCGTCAGCAAAGGAGAACATTTTAGAACTATATAGGAATATTTTTGAGGCAAAAATGGAACTGAAGACATGGTGTATGAAAGCCGATTTATAGCTTAGGGTTCACAGAGACAGAAAATTGAAGCAGGGCCAAAGATTGGTCATATCCTAGCTCCATAGGCAGAGGAAAATATGGTGTGCAGGAAATTGGAGCCAGCCAGGGTAGCTTTAAGTCTTTGAACCATCTCCTCCCCGGCTGGCTTAAGTGCTGTGCTTGCCCACACAGTCATCTAATTGTCAGTTTCTTCACCTTTGAATAAAGTTGACTGTGCTAATGAAGCGAGGCAGCTAATAGCCCTCGCCATTATTTTGCACTTGTTAGGATAACCAGGATTTCTGTGATAGTCTTGACAAGTGGGTTACCTGTGGGGCAGTCCTTTCCTGCGATCTGCTTTGCTCACAAGAATGGATCTCATGTCCTCACCTAGAGGGACTAATTAAAGGTATCAGGAATTTTTCATATTTGCCACATGGGGGGGGGGACACCTACACTCACTTGGGGACACCTGTACAGATTCTCCTTGACCTAAGTGACAAGCCGCCACTAATGTAGCTAACTTACCACATCATCCTATTCTTGTCACATTCTTTATGGAGGCACTAGCACTCGCCTGCATGCAGGGTTTCTGCCATTCTTTAACTCCTCTTCTCCACACAACTGTTTGCGTAACACATGAGCTAGCCACTCTCCAGGAAATACTGTCATTTTGCCTGGATCCACATAATGACAGTTTTCCTGTCACTGTTTGGATTCCTGCTTCGGCTCTAAAGGATGCAAGAGTGAGGAAATCCTAATTGGGACTCCTCTGTGTCGGGGCCTCTGTGTTCGGGTAAACCATGCTGTAAAAAGTGTGTTTTCTTTCGCTGCCTTGCACACCTTCCCACAGTCAGTCCGTGCTTCCCTGTGCTCTCACAAGGTCCTCAAGGTAATTGGTTCAGTCAACTGGGAGTCATGCAGTCGCTGAAAAACAGTAACTCCTTGCCAGCCTTCAAGGAGGTACCATGCTGCAACCTGCTGTCAAACCCCTGCCACTGCAGTGCAAAGCCACCCGATCAATCAGCATGACATGACACCAGGAACTGCAGATCTAAAAGGTTAACCCCCTAGATCCCAGGAAGATTTCTACCCACTTAATTGCCAGGTAAATATGATAAACACAATTCTGAGCCTATAAATGTCACACGGGTTGCACACTTCCCAGAGAGAACACAGGCTCCTTTCTCCTCTCTGGTTTCTGCATCATATGAAGGCGCCAGGGCCGCCACTGCTCTTCAGTGGTCGTGGCACCAGAGTAGACGGTTGTCTTCCCGGCGTATCCCTTCCCCTGGCCGGAGCCTCTTGCTCGGTCTCTCCTCCATCCCACAGTCCATTCTGTTCTTATGCACATCATAGGAACAAAAAGATCTGTGTCCGTATTCCTTAATTATGGCATTCAGGTGATGTTCAGCATTACCTGAAGCCAATAGAGTGAAAGAAGGGTCTGTGTTGATTATAGTTAAAACAGGAGATGCCAAAGTTTTTCCAACATCCATATAGACAGAAAATGTGGTTTGGACTGGGAGTTCCTTTTTGGAATGGGAGTCCTTGTCCCCAAGAGGGGAGTCGCTCCCAGTGAGGTTTCACTTGGCCAGAGCACTAGCGAGGGTCTTGATTAACGGGCTGACCTCCCTACCCTCACAGGGGGTGGCTCCTCTCTGGGGAGAAGGGACGAATCGTCCAGATTCATCACAGGCCTCAATTCCAAGATTATAAATCTGCTGAAGAATTTAGACTTGTTTCAGGTTAAATGCCCTGAACGCTCCGCTTATTGTGAGGGGTCAGAAATGTGAGGCAGACAACTTGTTAAAGAGTTTTCACAAGATACCATTTTATTAACTTTAAAAGTTTGATAAGTGCCTCACTATCCCTAACCTAATGAGGATTTTCTGGCCTATCAGAATAAATTAAAGGAGACACTACAACAAAAGGAATCTGTCCCTCACACTTATACATACAACAAACATATAAAGGGAATGTATGGCAATTCAAATGTAACATAAATAACAGTTAAGTTCAACACAGACCCAATAACTGTATATCCTTGTAATCTGGGCCGGTTCCCCTTCCTCAGCTTCAAAGCAGGATTTTCACTCAAAACTTCAAATAAGTTTCTTTTTGTATCCAAGTTTGAATCATAAAAGTTCCTCTTCTTCCACAATTCTTACACTTACACTTTGACCAATAGTTTCATTAGATGAAAAAGGTCTTTGTCTTCGATTTATAACAAAAGTTCAACACAACTTTTTCTTGAGAAATTAAACACTTTTACAATTCTTCTGTATCAACAAGATAGTTTGTCAGGATGATTCCACAACAGTTCATGAAACATTTAGTGATTTTGCCACTTCTTCTTGACAAAAAACCTTCTACCACAATATAGTACTTCAGTGGCTTCTTACTGGTGCACTAACCTGCCAGGACTACCACTAAAAAGGTCCCGTCGCCTGGCAGGACGAACAGCTCCTAACACCACTCTAAGTACTCTGTAGTGAGGTCAACTTCAAATCATTAAGAAAGTCTTTAACTTTCAACCACATCGATAATCACAACTTCTTTTAGGAAAACATATTACATGTTGTTGCTGTTTGTTCCACTCTTGGTTTTGCCACATGCAATGAGGGTTTGGCTCTTCTCCTACTGAACACTCTATATCCGGAGGGCCCTTCTCTTGCCACTTCTGTTTTCCCACTTTCACATCAACAAACTGCTGATAAGGTTTATTTCTCACACTTGCTTTTGTTTGGCTTAGGTAATGCATGTTATTATCTTGCTTAACTGTTGTCTCTAATTCTGGCAACAAGTTACAAACCTTCTGCAACAATGCCCTTATGCCATTCATCCAAACTAATCTTGGAAGTGCTGATGTGACAATTATCTAAAAGTAGACGGTATAATAAGGAAAATAATCTATAAAGTCTAACAACTCGGTACGTCTGGATTCAGCCAGTCTAGGGAGTGAATGTTCAACCCTTTCCCTCCTAGACCACTTTCTTTCATTCATATAGATGTATATGAAAATAGGTTAAAGTAACACCTATGGCATATAATCAGTAATCTATTTGAGGGTACAAAACATGTTATTAGCCCATAGACTTAGCCCACAGTTGTCCTATGGTTCCTCTAGTTAAAAAAACAATTGGTGAATGTTTTTCAGTAGCAACACCAATTGTGATAAAAGGAAGACGAAAAACTCCCAACTTTCTGTAGGTGGTTACTGTTCGTCAACAGGAATTTGGGAGTCACAGTTGCTAAAAAAAATATGAAGGAACTGTTATCCTCCTTGATCTAGCAACTACTGTCTACCAGTTTCAGCGGTGTAATGTGGACGAAACCATTTTCTTCAGGACAGTCTTCATACGGTTCTAGTGGTGCATTACACTAAACAACCAGAAGGGTGCTATATAGGTTATACATTACCACACCTCTATCGCCATATGCGAGAGAAGCTCAGAAAGGAACCTGTTTGCGTCCTTTGGCAGGGCCAGACATAGAGTTGTGGATTTGGTATGCCAAGGCTGTCCCTCACAGATATTGGAAGTCTCACCACTTTCAAAGTCTTCTGTTGTATGTTTTGTTTATTTGTTTATTATTTACATAGCGCAACGAACCCTTGGGGATCTGGGCGCATTACAGGTTACGAGGTTGCATAAAACAGGATACAGGTAGGACAAATATTAGTCTTATTTACAAACATTATAAAGCATATACGGCAATTGTTTTTACAAGAATACTATACATACAGGCAAATATTTCTGGATTACTTTACATACATATACAGGAATGCAGTCAGGGTATTAACATATGATCGAGCTGGTAGCAGGGAGAATTATTATAAATCGAGGGAAGAAAGCCAAGTTTTAGTCTTTTTCCTGAAACTGTAGTAAGAGTGGTCTGATCTTAAATCTACAGGCAAAAAGTTCCACAGCTGGGCTGCCATGATTGGAAAGCTGCTTCTCCCTGCTTTCTTAAGCTTGTACCTCGGGACCTTCAGACAGTTTGAGTGCAAGGTTCTGGTAGGGCATTCAGATGTGTTTTTGCAGAATGTATCCACGAAGTATTTGGGGGCCAAATTAGAGAGACATTTGTTGGTGAGGGTTAAGGATTTAAATTTAATTCTGTCCTTAATTGCGAGCCATTTAGAGGTACGTCTTGCGTTTGAGTTGTGCTGCATTCTTGGGATATTTAACGCAGCTCTTAGAGCATTATTTTGCAGAATTTGCAGTTTGTTGACACTGTTTGCTATATCCTAGAAAGAGTGCGTTACATTAGTCTAGTTTTGACAAGATTAGAGCTCTGGCTAAGGTGATGCAACTTTCTGTGGAGAGAAACGGTTTGCAGGCATTAATTCATTTGCAGGTGTATGCTGTAGCTGAGGCAGTCAAATTAACTTGTTTGTTAAAGTTCAGAGCCGAGTCTAGGTAAAAACCTAAAGTTTTTACGTCTTTGGAAACTTTGATGTTCATGCCGTCAATTGGGAATGACTTGAACTGTTTACTTAGTTTGTTCAGTTTACCTGACGAGCCAATGAGCAAGAGCTCTGTCTTTTCGTCATTGAGGCATAGACCGTGGGTGGCCATCCACGCTTGAATAGTTAGGTAAATTGTATTCAGCCGAGCAGCGTCAATTTCATAGTCCCCTGAAATGGGGGTGAGAATCTGGGTGTCATCCACATAGTTAATGTAGGTTTATCAAGGTCTTCAAACATCAACAACAACAACATGTAGATTATCAAGGTCTTCAAACAAGGGCTTGGTGAAAATGTTCTACATAGTAGGGGAGACACATGAGCCCTGAGGTACTCTGCATGCTATAGGTACAGGTTCCGCTGATGAAGTAGGTGAGAACACTCTCATGGATCGATTGGCCAGAAAGGAATGAATCCAGGCAGTGGTTTCCACAGAAAAGTGATCAGCTGAGGTCAGATGATTGCATAGTACTTTATGATCCGCCAAGTTAAAGGCGACGGATTGTCATGAACCACCGATTTCGGCCATTCTGGACTTCGTGGTCGATTATGCACCATGCCATCCTCATAAATCGCCTCTGTGATACATACCCTTGGCATCACTGACAGGACACTGGCGTGGCTGACCTATCTTTCAAAGCGACCCTCCCAAGTATAATTGTGCCCTTTTCTTTTCTACTTCCCTCTCCACCTGTGGCATCCCTCAGGGCTCTATTCTATCGCCATGGCTTTTCAACATCTACCTTGCTCCTCTGGCCCACCTGATCTCCAATTTCTCTTGCCCACTTCCAGTGCTATGCTAACTACACACAGCTCTCCTTTAAGCTTCCATCCTCAACTGCCTCCCCTTCGTCTCTCATACTCGACTGCTATCCAGGCATGGTACTCTGATAACTATCTCTACCTTAATGCCAGTAAGACAGAGATCCTTCTCATTGGGGCGCCTGCTCCCTATTTCCCCACTCACCCTCTAGCCACACTCCTTCGGTTCCCTCCCCTCACCCTCCTGTGTGAGTAAAAATCTTGGGGTCACCTTTGACTTCTCACTCTCCTTCACATCACAGACCAAAAAGTCCAACTTTCAGCTTCATCTCATCAGAGGCATTCTCCCTTTTCTCACCTTCCCCCAGAAGCTCAATGTCTCCAGGGCTCAGGTTTTCTCAAGGCTGGACTACTGCAACAGCCTCTTCCTCAATCTTCCTCTTTTCTCCCTTTGCCCCCTTCAAATAATCCAGAATAGGGCTGCAAGACTTATCCCGGGCCTCAAGCCCAGGGACCTCATCCCTCCTGCCCCAAAATCTCTTCACTGGCTCCCAGTGAGTGCAAGGATCAAATTCAAGAACCTCTGCATCATCCACAAGGCTGTCTGGGGCTTGGGACCTCTCTACATCCAGCTTTCTCTCCCTAAATACCTCCCTGCTAGAGTTCCTCCTCCTCTAGCTCCAATTCTCTGCAGGTCAGGCATTTCGCTAAGCAGAGAATGGGAGGTAGATCTCTTTCCTCGGCAGGAGCCGCCCTCTGGAATGGTCTGCCTGCCCCCCCCTCAGACTTGATCCGGATCTCCTTAAGTGCCAGAAACTTCTCAACCTTCCTTTTCTCCTCCTTCCCTCTCCTCCTCCCTTGCAAGTGTCCCTCTGCCGCTGCGACTGGTGCCTGGTCCCTTAGGAGTGTTACGGGGGCCAGGCCCTCCTAGACCAGCCTGCCCCAGCATCCCTAAATAGCACTTACCCTTGGGCACTTTCCCGGACTACTCTGAACTTGGTCCACCTCGTTCCTTCGCACTTGCTCTCCTCCCCCCCTCTCCCCTGCTGGCACATGCCTTCTTGGCTCCCCTCAGCACTTGTTTAGCTGCCTGGGCCCACCACACCTGCACTCCCACCTTCCATGCCCTTCCCCTCTACCTCTGCCATCCCTTGAACTTTTTATCTCTGCATTTGCACGGTATGAACGTCACGAGAGATAGTACGACTGTTACTGTTGTTTTCCTATGCTCCCCCCGTTTTTACCTTGTGGCGCCTGGAAACACTGGTTTATAGGTGCCTTACAAATGTCCAATAAAATAAAAAAAATATTAAAATAATAGGTCCACTACAGCCTGCTGTGTTCAGAACTATTGTGATGAATCGTGCAGAATCCTCAAAAAATCCCTACCTAAAGTCTCCTCCCAGGTGGCCAGGGGAAAGCAGACGCCTCCTAATCCAAACCCAGGGGGAGGGGAGGGGGTTGCACTAGCTGGGTGGATCACCTGGGAGGAGAAAGCCCCACCAAGGAACAAGAGGATTCTGTTAAGACAGACTAATTTTCTCTTCAGACCGAGAGATTTCTATGATACCAGAATATTGAATAGCTTGTTCAAACATTCCCTTCCTGTAGATACTCACATTGAGAGTATTGAAAACTCTTGTGATAGCCAGAGAAAGGATATAATTGAGGATCAGAACATTAACACCTTGACTTCTGGTGAATATAATGCTTCCTTGAATCTGAATCAACATTATATCATCTAAAACTCTTGTCTAAGAATGTATCCACAAAGCAATCTAAATCCAACAAAGCTGAAGTCTATAATTGTTAAAGAAGTGGCAACAGAAACGTTGGGGACTTCAAGTCCCACAATGCCCGAAGTACTGGGACGAGGAAGAGGGTCTCAGAGGCACTAAACTGTCAGAGGCGGTCTAGTGGTTCTAATGACCCACACCTGAGCAGGACTTGAATATATAAGGCCCCCTCAAGTGCAGGCCATTAGAACGGCAGGGTGGAGTTGCAGACCCCACCAGTTGCAGTCAAAGCAGAAGGGAGCCGCCGCTAATTGGAAAGAGGTTTCGGTCCTGAGAGTGTCTCCAAGGTGTGCAAAACCTGAATTGCACAGTTTACATATTGGAAAGCGGCATTGCGGCTGACTTTCCCTCTGGAGAGATGGGCTCTCCTGTGGGAGTGCTGTGTCACGGTGTCAGGCGAGCACCGGTCAACACCTGGAGCGAGAAGCATAACGAGGATGAACAGTGGATCGCACCGACGCGTATTACAAAACCGATGAGTTTATCATCAGTAGGTACATGGTACGCTCCGTACGCGACCGCTGAACAATACTAATTATTTTGAATACCGAATTGATAGAAAGAAATCTTCTTAACGAGATAAGATCTTTATAAAGAGGCAAGAAGGAAAGGATCACCAGCATTATTAAAAAAGCCAACACCAGCACCAAAATAAAGAAAGGGCAATAGTGAATCAAGTTGATCAAAACCAGCATTGCCAAAGTAAAAAGGGGGCAATACCTTACAGAACCTATAAGATTAGTTGGATGAAGGGGGCGTGGCTAACCGCCATGTAGGAAGGACGTGTTCGGCGCAGCTCCGCTCGATACGATTATGGATCCGCCACCAACTACCGCTTAAACTTGACTGCAGCCACTTGAAAACAGAATATAGGTCGTGTGAAGGAGTGTTCCGCCTGTTGACGAAGTTTGGGAGCCTCACGACCCTCTGAGGGCCCGCACCATCAAAAAGAAACGGAACGTCGTACGAGGACAGAAAATGGCGGCCATGACGATGCCCAGCCTGACGCTGTAGCGGAGCCCTGTGACCGACCGGGAGGAACCCGCAAGGGGCCAGCCTTTATGGAACTCGATCTGAAGTGGCAGAGATTGCCTAAGCTGAGACCTGTGCTCCTGTGTCCCGAAGAAGAGCAGCGAGGAGACGGAGGGGGGAGCGCCTGATGCGGCCTTAACTACACCCTCACCGGGCCCTGCTGAGCGGCCCACTGGCGCAGCCCGGCGGGCGGCCGACGCACAACCCCCCCCACGAAGCATCCCCAGCACGGCGCCATCGGACACAGACTGTGTAGTGCCTGCCGAGGCCTGACGGACCACGAAGATAGGACATGACCACTAAGGGCGCCCGAAGCAGACACCGCCAAACTACCATGGAGTCCTTCGCGGCCGCTGGAGCGATCGGACCCGCGGAGGCTTCTGCCCCTGTGGAGGTGCCGGGCGCCGCGAGACCCGAGCCAGCTAACTCCCAACTGCTAGAGGCCATCAAGACACTCCAGAAAACTATGGAGGACAAGATTGATGCGGTTGCGATCGACCTGAATTTACTGAGGCAGGATGTGCGCTCTATCACCGGCAGAACGGACGCTCTCGAGATCCAAGTCCGAGACAATACCGATGCCAAAACTCAACTTTTAAAGGATGTAGACATTTTGGCGCAGAAAGTGAAGAACCTAGAGGACAGGGCTGAGGAGGCCGAAGGAAGGGCCCGCAGAAACAATATCAGAATTATCGGCCTGCCCGAGGGCATCGAGGGCAACGACCCTACCAACTACGTCGAGAACCTGCTCATACAGGAAATTGGGGCCGGGAAACTGTCGCAGGGCTTCACTATTGAAAGAGCCCATCGCTCCTTAGCCAGGAGGCCCCCACCGGGGACCCCACCAAGACCCATAATAGCCAAAGTCCTCAACTATAGGGACAGGGAATCCATTTTGGCCTTCACCAGGATGGGCGGATCCATACAGAGGGACGCCGCAAAGATAGCAATCTACCCTGACTACACCCTGCAGGTTCAAAGGAGCAGGGCCCAGTTCCACCACACCAAGGCGAGACTCAAGGAAGCAGGCCTGCGCTATCTACTCCTCTACCCGGCTAGACTCAAGGTCCTGCGCAACAACAAGGCCCACTTGTTTGATAACCCAGCAGAGGCCTGCGAATGGATGGACAGAGAACAGATCCCGGACATCGAACGGAAGCAGCGCGGGCCCTAGCCGCCCGCAACATAGGAACTTCTCCACTCATTGACTGCAGTCGCCGATTGTACATTCATATGACAATAGTCGTGGCGACACTGATGGAACCGGAGCCGCGCCGGTCGTGGCGCACCTCCTGACAACACCTTCGGAGGCAGCCCCCTTCCTAACCCCAGGATACTTTGGGTGAGTTCACCCGCCCGTAGGGCACCGGAAGACCCTGGTCTGATGGGGCAGAAACGGGGATGTCAGAGCAAGGGCAACCTCGCTAGACGTGTTATGTTTGAAGTTGTGTTTTTTGTTAAGTTAGACGTTGTTGTTTGTGGGGGTTCGAACCCCAAGTTGGGATTGCAGTTTGAATTGGACACAAACCGGACCGGGACCAAGCGCAGCAGAATTGCAACCAGGACGACCAGGTTCGTCAAACCCCTCAACCTCACGCTTCCCACAGCCGCACGACCACACACAGACCATGGCTGAGAGGATCAGAGTCATGTCCTGGAACGTCAGGGGGCTAAACAGCTATATCAAACAGCGACGCATCCACGCCTACATGAAACGCCACAGGGTCGGAATCGCCCTCCTTCAGGAGACCCACTTATGTGGCCCTAAGCTTGCAGCGTTGGCCAAGGTCTGGCGGGGCACCCTAGTGGGCTCCCCCTACTCCACCTACGCCAGAGGCGTCTTGATATGGATCGCCCCCTCTGTCCCAGTCAAGCTGACCCACACCAAAACGGACAATGAAGGTAGGATGGCCCTGGTTCAGGGCACCATAGAGGGGAGGGACGTCCGCCTGATTTGCACCTATGCCCCGAATCATGATGCCACTGTTTTCTTTCGCTCGCTGTACGCTCGGCTGACCCCGAGTGATGAATGCATAACGATATGGGGAGGTGACAATAACTGTACCCTGAACCCTTGCATAGACAGGTCGGATGGTAAACACGGGGACCCCTCCCCACCCGCCAAGATATTGAACGCCCTCACGCAGCAATATGCCCTGAAAGACCTGTGGAGAGTGCAAAACCCCGAAACCAGAGGCTACTCCTTTTACTCCCCCCCACATAAGGTCCATACCAGGATAGACTGCCTGTTCATTAGCGAAGAGCATGTGGCGGGATTTGAGGACACGCAGTACCTAGCCAGGGTACTTTCAGACCATTCCCCTTTGATGACCTCGTGGGTGACCACGACGCCCAGGCCCCCCATCCCCACGTGGAAATTGAGAAGCGAAGCGCTGTTGGACAAAGCCTTCAGCGAACAAATCAGGGAGGGTTCCACACATTACTGGCAGACCAACATTGATAGCGTCAGATACTTAGGCACAGCCTGGGAAGCCTACAAGGTGGTAACTAGGGGGGAAATGATAGCCGCGGCTGGAGGGGCCCTAAAATCCGTCACGTCCCTGCTAGCGCACGCTGAGACTGAACTCCAAGATCTCGAAGCCACCCCGTCCCCTGATCCCGCCCACTTGCAAAAGATGATTGATCTTAAACAAACATGCCTAACACACTGGGAGACGCTGGGGAAGTTGAGCTATACTAAATTCACGGAGAGGAATCATGCCCTGGGCGATAAACCCGGGAAGCTTCTTGCATGGCTTTATAAACGAGAAACCCCCAGATACCCCATTTGCTCCATTCGTAATACAGACGGCCTGACCCTCCACACGCAAGTGGGTATCAATGCAGCGTTCAAACAATATTACCAAACCCTTTACTCCGATCCAGCCCCGCCCCCTGACCACGCGATCGAGGACGCCCTAGACGCCATCTGGCTCCCATGCCTGGAGGACCACTTGGCAGATCCCCTCGGAGCCCCCGTCACCCCCGACGAGGTCACAGCCACCATTAGGTCATTGCCCTCGGGTAAAACGCCGGGACCGGACGGTCTCCCGAGCGAATTTTATAAGGCCTATGAGGATATACTGGCCCCCCTGTTGTCCAAAGTATATAACGAGGCGTATGACATAGGCCACCTCCCCGACACCATGATTGAAGCCACCATCATCCCCCTACTTAAGCCCGACAAGGACAGCTCTGACTGCGGCTCATACCGCCCACTATCCATGTTGAATGTAGACAACAAAATCCTCACCGCATTACTGGCCAGAAGGCTTCGTGCAGCCGTCCCATACCTCATACACCAGGATCAGACGGGCTACATGCAGGGTCGCTCTATGTCCGAGAACCTACGAAGGCTGCACCACGTGATACACAGCACAAACGGCATGCCCGGTAAATATGCAGTTGTGTCCCTCGACGCCTCTAAAGCCTTTGATTCGGTCCGATGGACATGGCTTTATGCCACCTTAGCAAAGATGGGGATCGGAACGGCTTTTTTGAACTGGGTAAAACTCATTTACACCAACCCCACCGCCAGAGTGCGTACCAACAACACTTTTTCTGAAAAATGGAGCCTGGCCAGGGGCACTCGACAAGGGTGCCCCCTATCCCCTCTACTTTACATCTTAGCGATTGAACCAGTGGCAGCATACCTTAGGCAGGAATACGGTGACGGGGGAATAACGATAAATGGTGTGAACCACCTTGTCTCCATGTATGCGGATGACATGCTCCTCTACCTGAGGGATCCCGAACACCTTCTCCCCTACATCCTGGAAACCCTAGACGGGTTCCACAGATGTACAGGGGTCCAGATTAACCACAGCAAGTCTTGCTTATTCCCCCTGGCTGCACTTAGTGGAACCAAGGAAGAACACCTCCCCCCTTTGGCCCTTAAATGGGAACCCACTACGTTCAAATATCTGGGCGTCGTGATCCACCGGGACCCTGAGACCGAACATGTTCTGAACACGGGCAGGGCTAAGGAGGGACTGGCTAAATCAATCGACCTATGGTGCAAACTGCCCCTTTCGATGGCTGGTAGGGCGGGACTCCTTAAAATGGTAGCACTCCCCCGTCTCCTACACTTCTTCACCAACGTCCCCTACAACATCCCCCAGCGTTTTTTCAAAGACCTGGCCATGCTATGTAGGAAACTCTTATGGCGGGAGGGGAGGCACAGAGTTGCCCTAGACATTACTCAAAGACCGTACGAGAGGGGAGGCCTGAACACACCTAACTTTGAGCTCTACTACATAGCGGCCCAGCTTAAGCACGTGATCCAGTGGATGGCTGATGATGCCATGACGGACACACGCCTATTGCAGCCCCCAGACGCACCATGGCTGCTCAGGGACCTCCTCTGGATCGGACCAATGCCCAAAACGCTGGACGCGCACCTCATCCGCCTAGGCACCCAAATTTGGAGTCGGGCCTGCAAGTTGGTCAAGCTGTCCGACCCTTACTCCCCACAGATCCCTATAGCCGCCATCATGTTCACTAGGCCGGAAGACCGGAGGGCGATCCGGAATATATGGGAGCCCTCTGGCGTCGCCACTCTGGGCGATCTGGTGGATGACCAGGGCATCCACACATTTCCCGAGCTGCACGAATTGACTGGGGTCCCACTGGGTCAGTTCCTTCTATACGGGGCGGTGCTGGACAGACTTAGGAGGCGATGGCCGGATGCAGAATCCCAATGCGCCGGACACGAGGCCATAGAGAACCTGATAGGTGTGGCAGAAGGGGGACACGAAACCTCTAGGCTTTATGAGATCCTAATTGACAACACCACACATAGCGAACTCACATGCAAGAGCAAATGGGAGGCCGAGCTGAACACACTATTTGGCGACACGGAGTGGGAAACAATAACACACTATCACAAAAAGGTCTCTAGGAATGCCCGATTTCAACTTATCCAATTTTACATCATCCATAGGGCCTACCTTACCCCAGCTGTCATCTCGAGATTCAATGGCGCTGGTGTGGTGCGGTGCCCCAAGTGCCAAGAACCTGCGGCCTCCCTGACCCACATGTTTTGGGCCTGCCCGAACATACGAACCTTCTGGTCGCAAATTCAGACCAAGGTAGCAGAGGAGGACATAACGCTAGACGTGCAATCCCCCAAGGCATGTCTATTGGGCTCGTACCCACGAGGGAAAAAAAACAAATCTCTCAACAGGCTCAAAGATTTGATGTACATCCTCGCTAAAAGGCGCATCGCAATGGCCTGGAAGTGTCCCAGAGCCCCTAAACTTGTAACATGGTGGGAGGACCTTCGCAGATGGACTGTGGCTGAAACCGGGGCCTGGGAGCTGGCGCAAAGACAGCAAAAAATAAATGACTCGGAGGACCTCCTGCAGTGGATTGCCCTCACGACGGCCCTGTTCAGTCCTAAGGAAGCCAGCACCTCAGGTGAGGACCCGGACAGCCCGGGCTCACCCTAATGCCAGCAGCAGACTGCGTAACCCCGGTCCGGGTTCACTTGGGGAGGGAGGGAATGGGAATTATTGCGGATATTTAATTGATTGTCGTGTTGATGATACTGGTTGTATGTTTCTTGAAAAAAACAATAAAAATATATTTAAAAAAAAAAAAAAAAGATTAGTTGGATGAATGACATGAGGGCTTTTTTGCAGAAGGTTTGTAACTTGTTGCCAGAATTAGAGACAACAGTTAAGCAAGATAATAACACGCATTGCCTAAGCCAAACAAAAGCAGGTGTGAGAAATAAACCTTATCAGCAGTTTGTTGATGTGAAAGTGGGAAAACAGAAGTGGCAAGAGAAGGGCCCTCCGGATATAGTGTGTTCAGTAGGAGAAGAGCCAAACGTGCATTGCATGTGGCAAAACCAAGAGTGGAACAAACAGCACAAACATGTAATATGTTTTCCTAAAAGAGGTTGTGATTATTGATGTGATTGAAAGTTAGAGACTTTCTTAATGATTTGAAGTTGACCTCACTACAGAGTACTTACAGTAGTGTTAGGAGCTGTTTGTCCTGGCAGGCGACGGGACCTTTTTATTGGTAGTCCTGGCAGGTTAGTGCACCAGTAATAAACAGCTGCTGTACTATATTGTGGTAGAAGGTTTTTTGTCAAGAAGAAGTGGCAAAAATCACTAAATGTTTCATGAACTGTTGTGGAATCATCCTGACAAACTATGTTGTTGATACAGAAGAATTGTAAAGTGTTTAATTTCTCAAGAAAAAGTTGTGTGTGTTATAAATCGAAGACCAAGACCTTTTTCATCTAATTAAACTATTGGTTAAAGAGTAAGTGTAAGAATTGTGGAAGAAGAGGAACTTTTATGATTCAAACTTGGATACAAAAAGAAACTTATTTATTTGAAGTTTTGAGTGAAAATACTGCTTTGAAGCTGAGGAAGGGGAACCGGCCCAGGTTACAAGGATATAAAGTTATTGGGTCTGTGTTGAACTTAACTGTTATTTATGTTACAGTTGAATTGCCATACATTCCCTTTATGTTTGTTGTATGTATAAGTGTGAGGGACAGATTCCTTTTGTTATAGTGTTTCCTTTAATTTATTTTGATAGGCCAGAAAATCCTCATTAGGTTAGGGATAGTGAGGCGCTTATCAACCCTTTTAAAGTTAATAAAATGGCATCTTGTGAAAACCCGTTAACAAGTTGTCTGCCTCATATTTCTGACCCCTCACAATAAGCTGCGCTTTTAGGGCATTTAACCTGAAACAAGTCTAAATTCTTCAGCAGATTTATAATCTTGGAATTGAGGCCTCTGATGAATCTGGACGATTCCTCCCTTCTCCCCAGAGGGGAGCCACCCCCTATGAGGGTAAGGAGGTCAGCCCGTTAATCAAGACCCTTGCTAGTGCTCTGGCCAAGTGAAACCTCACTGGGAGCGACTCCCCTCTTGGGGACCAGGACTCCCATTCCAAAAAGGAACTCCCAGTCCAAACCACATTTTCTGTCTATATGGATGTTGGAAAGACTTTGGCATCTCCTGTTATAACTATAATCAACACAGACCCTTCTTCACTCTATTGGCTTCAGGTAATGCTGAACATCACCTGAATGCTATAATCAAGGAAGACTGACACAAATCATTTTGTTCCTATGATGTGCATAAGAACAGAATGGACTGTGGGATAGAGGAGAGACCGAGCAAGAGGCTCCGGCCAGGGGAAGGGATACGCTGGGAAGACAACCGTCTACTCTGGTGCCACGACCACTGAAGAGCAGTGGCGGCCCTGGCGCCATCATATGATGCAGAAACCAGAGAGGAGAAAGGAGCCTCTGTTCTCTCTGGGAAGTGTGCAACCCGTGTGACATTTATAGGCTCAGAATTGTGTTTATCATATTTACCTGGCAATTAAGTGGGTAGGAATCTGCCTGGGATCTAGGGGGTTAACCTTTTAGATCTGCAGTTCCTGGTGTCATGTCATGCTGATTGATCGGGTGGCTTTGCACTGCAGTGGCAGGGGTTTGACAGCAGGTTGCAGCATGGTATCTCCTTGAAGGCTGGCAGGGAGTTACTGTTTTCCAGTGACTGCATGACTCCCAGTTGACTGAACCAATTACCTTGAGGAACTTGTGACAGCACAGGGTAGCATGGACTGACTGTGGGAATGTGTGCAAGGCAGCAAAAGAAAACAGATTGTTTACAGAATGGTTTACCCGAAAACAGAGGCCCTGACACAGAGGAGTCCCAATTAGGATTTCCTCACTCTTGCATCCTCTAGAGCCGAAGCAGGAATCAAACACAGTGACAGGAAAACTGTCATTATGTGGATCAAGGCAAAATGACCGTATTTCCTGGAGAGTGGCTAGCTCATGTGTTACGCATGAGTGAGGCACCCAGGAAAGTTATTGGATATCATTATGCATTGGTAACAAAATGACTGGCTAGTAATGTGTACGGTATATTCAAATCGAAAACAGTTTTGTAGAGAAGAAGAGTTAAGAAATGGCAGAAACCCTGCATGCAGGCGAGTGCTAGTGTCTCCATAAAGAATGTGACAAGAGTAGGATGATGTGGGTGGTTAGTTAGTTACATTAGTGGCGGCTTGTCACTTAGGTCAAGGAAAATCTGTACAGGTGTCCCAAAGTGAGTGTAGGTGTTTTCCCCCCATGCGGCAAATATGAAAAATTGCTGATACCTTTAATTAGTCCCTCTATGTGAGGACATGAGATCCATTCTTGTGAGCAAAGCAGATCGCAGGAAAGGACTGCCCCACAGGTAACCCACTTGTCAAGACTATCACAGAAATCCTTGTTATCCTAACAAGTGCAAAATAATGGCGAGGGCTATTAGCTGCCTCGCTTCATTAGCACAGTCACCTTTATTCAAAGGTGGAGATACTGACAATTAAATGACTGTGTGGGCAAGCACAGCACTTAAGCCAGCCGGGGAGGAGATGGTTCAAAGACTTAAAGCTACCCTGGCTGGCTCCAATTTCCTGCACACCATATTTTCCTCTGCCTATGGAGCTAGGATATGACCAATCTTTGGCCCTGCTTCAATTTTCTGTCTCTGTGAACCCTAAGCGATAAATCGGCTTTCATACACCATGTCTTCAGTCCCATTTTTGCCTCATAAATATTCCTACATAGTTCCAAAATGTTCTCCTTTGCTGACGAGTGGGTGATGTTTTTGTGGCTTAGATTTCACTTTACCATTGAGAGCTCAATTTACATTTTCTTTTTTGAATGGCTAAGTGATAAACTGTAGAATGCGTACAATGAAACCCATAGCCAGCGATAGCTCACAGATGAGGCATGTTGTAGAATAACATTCTCAATCGCCATTGCAGTTTCCTGCAGAGTTCCTAATTTAAAAGCATTCTGTATAGACCAATGCGCCCTCCAAATCCCCAATCGTATAGAAAGTGCAGTAGTGATCGACAAGTAAGAGACCTTCATATTTACTATACACCGTAACCTATCATCACTTAAAAGGGCCCTATCTGTAATAAAATGGAAATTGTGTGGCGAATAGTATGAATATTTGCCCTTCAGAATTCTATTCATGTTAGACATCAATCAAAGAACACAAGGACATAATAATCCCAAAGGCCAATTGAGCCTTTAGTTTAAATACAGTTTTGGGCACATTTTTACAAACTAGACTTGGATCCAGAATGCGATTTTAGTCCACATGAACACATGAAAACTTGGGTCACCCATTTAAAAACAAGAAAGATAATCAAAGTCCAAAAAAACACTCTGTATTTAACACTATTCTAGTGCCCTGTACCCGCTGCAGTCAGCCAAATATATTTTAGTCATAAAAATGCAGTCTCCCTCCCTGGTTTAATAAATTGCCCACAGGAGAGCCCATCTCTCCAGAGGGAAAGTCAGCCGCAATGCCGCTTTCCAATATGTAAACTGTGCAATTCAGGTTTTGCACCTTGGAGACCCTCTCGGGGCCGAAACCTCTTTCCAATTAGCGGCGGCTCCCGTCTGCTTCCACTGCAACTTGTAGGGTCTGCAACTCCACCCTGCTGTTCTAATGGCCTGCACCTGAGGGGGCCTTATATATTCAAGCCCTGCTCAGGTGTGAGGTCATTAGAACCACTAGACCGCCTCTTGCAGTTTAGTGCCTCTGAGACCCTCTTCCTCGTCCCAGTTCTTGGGGCATTGTGGGACTTGAAGTCCCCAAAGTTTCTGTTGCCACTTCTTTAAAAATTATAGACTTCAGCTTTGTTGGATTTAGATTGCTTTGTGGATACATTCTTAGACAAGGGTTTTAGATGATATAATGGTTGATTCAGATTCAAGGAAGCATTCTATTCACCAGAAGTCAAGGTGTTAATGTTCTGATCCCCAATTATATCCTTTCTCTTGCTATCACAAGAGTTTTCACTACTCTCAATGTGAGTATCTATAGGAAGGGAAGTTTGAGCAAGCTATTCAATATTCTGGTATCATAGAAATCTCTGTCTGAAGAGAAAATTAGTCTGTCTTAACAGAATCCTCTTGTTCCTTAGTGGGGCTTTCTCCTCCCAGGTGATCCACCCAGCTAGTGCGACCCCTTCCCCTCCCCCCATGGGTTTGGATTAGGAGCCGTCTGCCTTCCCCTGGCCACCTGGGAGGAGACTTTAGGTAGGGATTTTGTGAGGATTCTGCACGATTCATCACAATAGTTCTGAACACAGCAGGCTGTAGTGGACCTATATTTTTTAATAATTTTTTTATTTTATTGGACATTTGTAAGGCACCTATAAACCAGTGTTTGCAGGTGCCACAAGGCAAAAAAGGGGCGAGCATAGGAAAACAACAGGAACGGTCGTACTATCTCTCGTGACGTTCATACCGTGCAAATGTAGGGACAAAAAGTTCAAGGGATGGCAGAGGTAGAGGGGAAGGGCATGGAAGGTGGGAGTGGGGGGGTGCAGGTGTGGTGGGCCCAGGCAGCTAAGCAAGTGCTGAGGGGGCCACAAAGGCATGTGCCGGCGGGGGGAGGGGGCGGGGGGATTGGTGGGGGGAGAGCAAGTGCGAAGGAACGGGGTGGACCATGTTCAGAGTAGTCCGGGAAAGTACCCAAGGGTAAGTGCTATTTAGGGAAGCTGGGGCAAGCTGATCTAGGAGGGCCTGGCTCCCATAACACTCATAAGGGACCAGACACCAGTCGCAGTGGTAGAGGGACACTTGCAAGGGAGGAGGAGAGGGAAGGAGGAGAAGAAAAGGAAGGTTTCGAGAAGTTTCTAGCGCATCCGGATCAAGTCTGAGGGGGGCAGGCAGACCATTCCAGAGGGCGGCTCCTGCCAAGGAAAGAGATCTACCTCCCATTCTCTGCTTAGCGAAATGCCTGACCTGCAGAGAATTGGAGCTAGAGGACCGAGGAACTCTAGCAGGGAGGTATTTAGGGAGAGAAAGCTGGATGTAGAGATGTCCCAAGCCCCAGATAGCCTTGTGGATGATGCAGAGGGACTTGAATTTGATCCTTGTCCTCACTGGGAGCCAGTGGAGAGATTTTGGGGCTGGAGGGATGAGGTCCCTGGGCTTTAGGCCCAGGATAAATCTTGCAGCCCTATTCTGGATTATTTGAAGGGGGCAAAGGGAGAAAAGAGGAAGATTGAGGAAGAGGCTGTTGCAGTAGTCCAGCCTTGAGAAAACCTGAGCTCTGGAGACATTGAGCTTCTGGGGGAAGGTGAGAAAAGGGAGAATGCTTCTGATGAGATGAAGCTGAAAGTTGGACTTCTTGGTCTGTGATGTGAAGGAGAGTGAGGAGTCAAAGATGACCCCAAGGTTTTTACTCTCACAAGAGGGTGAGGGGAGGGGACCGAAGGAGTGTGGCTAGAGGGTGAGTGGGGAAATAGGGAGCAGGCGTCCCAATGAGAAGGATCTCTGTCTTACTGGCATTAAGGTAGAGATAGTTATCAGAGCACCATGCCTGGATACCAGTCGGGTATGAGAGACGAAGGGGAGGCAGTGGAGGATGGAAGCTTAAAGGAGAGCTGTGTAGTCAGCATAGCACTGGAAGTGTGGAGAGAAATTGGAGATCAGGTGGGCGAGAGGAGCAAGGTAGATGTTGAAAAGCCATGGCGATAGAATAGAGCCCTGAGGGATGCCACAGGTGGAGAGGGAGGTGGAAGAGAGGAAAGGGCACAATTGTACTTGGTAGGGTCGGTTTGAAAGATAGGTCAGCCACGCCAGTGTCCTGTCAGTGATGCCAAGGGTATCACAGAGGCGATTTATGAGGATGGCATGATTAACTGTGTCAAAGGCAGAAGAAAGATCTAGAAGGATCAGAACGGAGGGAGAGTTGGAGTCCAGGTTTGAGAGTAGATGGTCACAGGTTTTCAGGAGAGCAGTTTCCATGCCCCTGGATGCTCTGAAGCCAGACTGGTGGTCGTGGAGGCAGCCAGCCGATTCGGATGTGTTGGGTCAGTTGGAGGATGACCAAATTCTCCATGAGTTTGCTGAAGAAAGGGGTGATAGTTAGGATGGTAGCTGGCTGTGCATGAAGAGTCTGCAGATGTTTTTTTTAAGAAGAGGGTGCACAAGAGAGCCCTTGGGGAGTTGTGGGAAGGAAACGGTGGTAGCAGAGGGGTTGTAGAGGTCAGCCAGGGAACAGGTGAGAAAGGAGATGCTGTCCTTGATAGTTCTGGATGAGCAAGGGAGCACTTGCATTGAGGAGACTTTCCTAGAGCGACTACTCTAGAGACCTTGTCTGGTGCAATGGGAGAGAAGGAGAAGAGGGTTGGGGGGAGAGGGGCCCCTGCGAGGCAGGAGAGCAGGGGTGGTGGGGAGGGGAGTGAATGGCAGTGGGGAGGAGATGTCCTCAGTTTTGGAGAAGAAGTGGGAGTCAAGTGCAGTGCATAGGGACTGGGAGGGCAGCAGAGAGGAGGTGAATGTATAGGATTGGCAAGTTCCTTGCAGATTTTGAAAAGGTCAGCCGCGTTATTTGTTGCCTCGGAGGTGCAGGCTTGGACATGAGCCCTCCTGTTGGAGCGGATGGCAAGACAATGTTGCCTTTGGAACAGGCGGCAGGCAAGTTTGTCAGAGGCTGTACTTGAGGTCTGCCATTTCCACTCAGCAGCTTTATACTTGCGTTTGAAGGCTGGCAAGCCATAGTCATACCAAGAGTTGCATTTGGAGGCAGGCTTCATGTGGATCCTCATGGCAGGGGCAAGGGTGTCCAGAGTATTGGAGATGTTGAGATGGAGATTAGCAAGTATAGAGTCGGTAGGGGAGTCAGAGGTAGGGGAGGGAGGAGGGATGAAGGTGGAGGCAAAGGCAGTGAGCGACACCCGCTTCATCGGTTGAATGATGGAGAAGGAGATTAGCAGTGCAGGGAGAGGCATCGTTTGGGGGCCAGGGAGCACAAGATGGGAGGAGAGTTGAGAATGGGCAGACCAGGATTCTAGTGTTGATTATTTGAAGATAAAATGTAGTACTTAAATCACCAGAGTAGCAGAGTGGAATTTCAGCAGGATATTTGCTTATCTGGTCAAATTAGTTAAACCGTGATGTTGTTCCTCCTCGCATTGTATGGTTTCATTGTTAACACTGTTAGTAAGAATTGGTGCAGTCATGTAATCATTTGGGGGTTTTTAAAAAACAAAAACTGGTTAAAATGTCTTCACATAAATTCATCAAAGTGGGGGTAAATTCAAAAGAAAATTCCAGCAACCCTGGCTCTCCTGATTTATTTTTTCCTCCCATACCTCATTAAAGGCACGCCAAGTATCATTTCTGATCATGTAGCAGCGGTATGAGCAAAAATAACAATTGCACAAATTGGACATTAATTTAGTTGATTTGGGTATTTTTGAACTTGAAGGCAGGATTGGCCTTCGAAATTATATTTTCTTAAGGATCTTGGGATAAAATCCTATTTGAGCAAGGCATAGCTCCATCCTTAGACGTTCTAGAAATGATTTTTAGGAGACCATTCTGAGATCAGGATAATCTGGGATTCTTGTATGGATGGATGGCTGTGATAAGATGGATGGCTATTTATCCCCCCGAGACAAACTTTCTGGGCGCAGTGCTAATTAGTCTAGTATATTGCACTGGGTTGTTTTATTTAGTTGGAATCTGCTATAGTATTGGAATTTACTTTTTGAACAGTACTACATTGCTACATGCCACAATGACGGAATGTTAATTACCCCACAGCTAAAGATATGTGCCTGCCTTTAATTGATAAATGCATGTGTTTAACTGTATTAACATTGAAACTTTTTGGCAGTATGTGCAACTTAAGCTATCCACTGTCATAGAATAAGAAATCTTGCTGGATGAAAATCTGCCTGAGATTTTGTCTGAATTTTGACAATTGAATATATATTAAAGGTAGAGATGGGGGTCATTTTCGATGCAGTCCTTTATTATAGCCGTGCTTGTTGGTGGTCTATGATGGAAGATCCTGCCCTCCTACTGCCAGGATTGGTATGAGGAACTTTTATATTGTGTACACGGGACACCGTATTAAAGAAAAACCAGGAACTACTTGAAAGATGTATAGGTGATAGTGGTCGTTGATGAATGTTGCAGCCAGGTACAAATTCACAAATTCAGTGATTATGTGAAGGCATCTTTTGCTGATTTTTTTTTATCGGTTTATAATAATACTTTGAAAAATGACAGTCAATGATTCCTAAGGAATGTGGTTATATGTACAGTTAGTATTACAACATGTGTTATGGTTGTCTGCATTAAATTGAGAAAGGAAAAAAACTAGTTGGCATGAACTACCGACTCAGTCTGATTACCGTTTGAAAAAGGAGGAAATCACAAGTCTGGGATTCAAGCGCAGTGTGAGCTCCCACCGATCACCCTGTATTTTATTTTTAAACACCCCCTTATCACAAGTTTGAAGTTTCTTAAAACCACTTGTTTGTTGGACTCTCTAGGAATATTGTGATTATTAAATTAAACTATATCTCAGTCATGTTCTAGTAATGAATCAGTGACCAGAAGCTTTGTTTTACTGGCCCTATATAAGGCAGCCCTTTGGCCTTTTTTATGGAACGTAGCACACAATAGACCTAAAGCCACACTTTTAAGTTCGATCTGTGCAAAATGTTTACTGCCAATGCAAGCTTGCCCAGAACTTTTCTATTTTTAAGGGAGGAGTTTTCCCCGGTGGCTGCCATTTTTCACAACGGAAAACCAAAGAGGGTACATCATTGGTGAGGGGTGAGGCGAACCTGAAATGAGTCAAGCCTCCATACAATGCCAGTACCTATCAAATAGTGGGAGCTCCATAGCATATTATGGCAGTGCCTGCCAACACAGAAAGCATTTTCATTATAAAAAAGCCAAAGTGAAAATTGTTGGCTTTGCCAATGCCTGTTTTTAATGGTTGTGATAACTAGCAAAAGGACGGACACATTTCATTTGAGTCTAATGTAATTAAAAAGCACTAATTGGATGCATTTGTTTAAAATTCAGCAACTTTTTATTCAAAACGTACAAGGCGTAACATTTTTTCAAAGCAGGCGTTCGTGACACATTTAGCAACATTTTCGAGCCGCTCATTTACAATTGTGAGTAGAAAATGTGGCCTTATTTCATTAGTGGTGATGATTAAATCTATGGCAGCTGTGTACCGTGATGGAAGCGGAGCTTTCAAGAATCCATACGATCGAGGTTGTGTAATTGGGTTATTACTCATGTCTGTCAAGCTTTGAAAAATAATTGTACTCCATTTTGGTTCCATTGATACCTGCAAAACCGAGGTTAAGGGATTTAAGCCATCCTGAGCCCTCTGGTTTGTGACACGTTTTGTATTTAATTCTTTCATTAACCTTTTATATAGTCACGTTCTTGTGGTATTTGTCCCATGTAAATGTCAAAGCCCTTTTGTTGACAGTCATCGCGGTCTATGCAGTGAAGAAAATTCGGAAGTAAACCGCATCAATCTCCACTGCTAGGAGTCTGTATCCAGTGATGTGTTGGGTTCAAATCCAAAATCGTGTCTGGCATCTGTTTTTGCAAGGAATTTTCAGACTTCTGTAAAGTATGTTAAAAGGTTGGCAGGTGTGCCCAAGTTGAAACAATAGAGTGCAATCATTAAGTATTTTCTGTGTTTCTGAATATACTCGTCTGCAGCAATGAAAGTGGCCAGGCTTATTCATAAGCACCTTTTCAAGCTATCAAAAATGTGTTTCCACAATGACTTATTAGGGAAGGCACATGCCACGCGTTCCCTTCTACTGCAGAAAATATATTTACTGTAGAAGTGACTCCATCAAAAGACGTGACCTACCACTACTGATTCCGTTTGGTTGTGGTATGTACATATATGTTCTTCCTTTATCCTTCAGTGGAAATCTGATTTTACTGCGACAACACCACCAGGGCAAACAATCCTGGATTCCACTTCAATGATCTGATTTATACTATTCAGTCTACCAGAATACATGGTAATGGATGCTGCTCCCATTTCTCTTAATAGCTGTGTTGCCAGTGAACACAGAAAGCTGATGTTGCAGTGAATCGCTAATGAGGGACGCTTCATCAGTATGTCTGCTGGACGTCTCATGACTCCACATCATTGACCTACTCAGGCCAGTGAGTGGCAGCTATCACAAGGCAATTCGTAAATATACGTTGGGCCTATTTGATGCAGAATTTTCCTTGGCATGTGTGAGTTTATAGCCATGATATCGAGGGCTGATATAATTCCACTTTTCCTGCATTTCATTCCTGCTCCATGAGATTTTGAAATGTTTGTATTCCAAAGGTTTTGTATGCTTGGTGTTACAGATGGCATTGAGAGCAGAAGTAGTGCATCCATATATTTCCACATCTCAGGTAGTTTGTGGGATGTCATTCTGTTACATTATGTTCAATATTCTCAAATTGTGTGGACACCACTGGCGTACATAGTCCCCTTTAGGAAGTCTAAAACCATTACCCAATCTTGTTGGAATTTCCAGGTTTCCCCTTGCAAGTTATGCCATCCATTCCATTGCCATAAACTCCCACAGTTTAAACAACCAATCCCTCATCGTTGACGGCGTTTTTGTTTCCAGCATTTCGCAATCACCAGCCATGCCGCTGTTATCAGTAACATGAGGGCTTTTCCATTTGCCCTAGTGGGCAGACGGATCTCTGGGTCAAACAAACCGCACACCCATTCCCTAGGTGTCAAATTTAAATCGGGGGTTACCATTGTCTTTATCTGGGTTGTGGCCTCCTCCCAGAATTCCCCCAAGTCTGGAAACTCCCACCAGATATATCTCCAATCCCCTTTCATGCCAAAGCCCCTCCAACATTTCTCTGGGGTTGAAGAAACATTTTGTGTAATCTCTCCGTGGTATAATGCCACTGAACCATTGTTTTATAGCATGCTTCTCTAACTTGGATCAACCTCGTCAGCTTAGGGATATTCACCCATAAATGTTCCCAATGATCTCTTGGGATATCCATCTCCAGTGTCTTTTCCCATCTATGCATGTAACACCATACCTGGCCCGATTGCCCTTCCATCAAGATCGAATACAGCTTCAACACTGTTTTGTTATCTGTGTGTGTGGTAATACATTTTTCAAACACTGTAAGCTCTCTCCCCGCGCTGCCTTCCCCTCCAGAGCTGGTTATCCAGTGTCTCATTTGATAATGCTCTAATCTATCCTTTTCAGAAAGACCCATGAAATGTTTACATTGTACAAAAGTACGAAACTCGGTTCCCTGCATCATATCCCGCAGCTTTGTACAGCCCACCTACCACCACTGCCTAAACCCTCCCTGTACTGTCCCTGGCTGAAATTGCAGATTCCCGAATAGCAGGGTGAAGGGGGATGGACGCGTAGACATCCCTTTTCCAGTAGTCTGTCGCATACATCGTACAACACTGCCAAAACTTGACTAATCTGTGTGTTCTGGGGCCTATCTCGTCTATGTAGCCAAAGGACCCCCTCCAAAGGGCACCCCGACACCGCCCTATCCATCCTTGCCCAGGGGTTCGAAATGTTTCCTGTAAGCCATTCATGCAGTACGCGCAACTGTGCGGCTTCGTAATATTTTATCAAATTTGGGAGGCCAAACCACCTTTATCCCTGGGTGCCATTAAAGTTTGCAATGCTACTCTCTGGGGTTTATTTCGCCATAGGAATCTCGCAAACATTTTATTCAATCAATGCCACAAAAACAGACGCAGGACCGGTATCGGGAGAGCCTGAAAGTGGTAAAGTATCCTTGTGAATGTTACCATCTTGACGGTGGCCACCATTCCTAGCCATGAAATACAGAGTGGAGTTCACTTCCCCAGATCCTCCTTCACCTGTTGGAGTAACCACAGATAATTTTTATCAGACATCTGCGATACTGCATTAGCTATGTTAAGCCCTATATACCTAATACTACTGCTTACCACCACAAACGGAGACTAAGAGGGCAGAGCTTTCCTCTGTGTCAGCGAAAGTCCCAAATCTAGCAGCTCTGACTTCCCCATAGTGAACTTGAGACCCGCCACTTGTTCTATTTCTCTTAATTCAGCCACCTGTGCCGATATCGACAGCTCCGGGTGTGTCAATGTTATTAGAATGTCATCCGCGAAGGCTACTATCTTATGCTCCTCCCCTCCTGAGTTGAACCAGGAATGGCTCCAAATATATTGCATAAAGAAGCGGCGGCAAAGGGCGTCCATGCCTCGTTCCATGGCCTATTTCTATATTACGGGACAATTGCTTATTGATCGACAGACGTATCTTGGGTGCTTGATAATTTGCTTGTACAATCCGTATAAACTTAGCTCCCATCCCCATCTGCTCCATTGCAGTAAATTAAAAGTGCCACTCCACCTGGTCAAACGCCTTTTCGGGATCTAATGACGCTAGCAATGATGGAATCTGCTTTGTGTTGACCACCTTTATAAAATGTCCAACCCGCCTAATGTTGTCCCATGTCTGTCTCCCCGTGATAAACCCTGATTGGTCTGCATCAAACAGGTTCGGAATAAGAGGCGCTAATCTCGCAGCCAAAATGCTCATATACACTTTTGTGTCTATGTTCATCAATGCAATAGGTCGGTATGACCCGCATTTCATCAAGTCCTTACCCAGATTCCCAAATACCACCACTTTCACCTATGACATGGTCTGTGTTTCTCTGCCCTTTTAGCCACATCGAATTAAACTGTGCCGCCAGCCTTGGGGCCAATTGCCGAGTATACTTTTTGTAAAATGCTGCCGGGTATCCACCCTGTCCCAGCGCTTTATTCAGTGGTAATGCCTCTATAGCTGCCTCCACCTCTTCCCTTATATCCCCATCCAGCCCTTTCCACTCAAAAGGTGATATCTTTAACATGATATGTCTGAATAATATCCAGATATTCCGAGGAGTATAATGATTCGTAAAATTTACCAAAAGCCTCTATTATAGTCTCGGACTCGGTAGCAATCGAACCATCGGGCTGCGTAATTTGCAGGACCATCCTAGCTGCCTCTGATCCCTTAAGCTGCGGAGCCAACAACTTGTCCGCTTTATTGGCCTGCATATAATACCTTTGCTCGGTCATCAACGGGGATCTCTCTATCCTACGGGTCTGCAGCAGTTCCAATTTACTATGGAGTTCCTTCAACCTTTTGTGCAGCATCCTCATGCAACGCTTCGCTATAGCATTTTAGGTATCGCTCAATTGAGCTTCTAAATACTTTTCCATTCCCTTTCTCTGGCTGAGATCACAATGCAATGAGTCCCCCCCCCCGCATTATTGCAATGAGGTGTTACATAGCTCCCAGCAATTACGACGTGTGTTGGCATGGTTGGGTACTGGTCAACCTTGTTGCCAAGTGATGTATTAAAGACTTCTGGTTGCAGTGAATGCATAATAGTCTATTACCCGGTGCATATCCAACACCTTTCACGGCCAGGTCTCAACTGGCTTAACTGACACTGATGACTGTGAGGATTACCTTATTTTCCATCCAGAATCTCTGCGTCCTAAAGCCTGCTATGTGTGACTACGACAGGACATCTGTGTGATGAATCTGGCAATGTCATCACTGCTTCCGTGGGGGAACCTTCCCTTATGTGGCCAGAGTGTGGAAGATGCTCTCTGATCTAAACCCGGGGGCGGTTATTTGATGGACGATCATGGAAGGGGAGACAACCCTCATGGATGTAAAGGTGACTTGCCAGATGAGACATGGTGTCCCCCTGTCCTTTCTGAAGATACACCTTTGATTCCCCATGCCCTAATAGCCCATTGTAATGCCTTCCCTCTTCCACCCATGGAGTGTAGTGCAAATCTGTTGTTACACTCCAAATTGCAGTGATTGAAATTTAGATTAGATAAGCAGAAGCTAAAAGCAGCTGCTAAGTATATCCATAGAAGCTAAAAGCAGCTGCTAACTATCCAGCATTAACAAGTGACGAGGAGCTACCAGTGGAGAACGAGGAACTAGTTCGCAGTGGTCTGCAAATCTAGCTTCCACATACGATGCAAGCTTATAATTGTCTCTGTTTATTTCCCCTTATGCTTTAAAAGTTGTATAGATGTGTCCTAATGTTTATGTAAAGATTGTGTTAAATGCACAGAGCTAATTTCACATGTGTATTTGTTTAAAATGAGTTGGCCTGGGGAGCCAAAAGTAGCTCCCCATAGCTGTGGGTGTTTAGCTAATCAGACTCTACTAGGCTGCAAGCAGTAGCTAAATAGCTCCCAGCTCCCCTCAATTTCGAACCCTGCATTGTAAAATTATGATGGACACTTTTCCCCATTCCACATACTCTTCTTTCAAACTTAGTTTGCCTTTAAAAACCATTGCAAACATTCATACAGTGTTTTCAGAAGGGACCACTATTGCCGCAATCCCCAGAACACTGGGACGAGGAAGAAGCGTGGAGTAATGTAGAGTAAGGGAATCCACGAGCACAGGCAGCGAGCACACACCTGTGCACAGGATATTTAAGTCACTGAAGCAAGGAATGCAGGCAAGCTGCTGGTAGGAGCAAGTTGCTCCTCTCTGTGTGAAGGAATGTCTGGAAGAAAGTCGTTGGAGCCAACCCGCTCGGGAACCTGAAGGGAGAAGGCTGCTAGAAGCAGATGACACGCAGCGAGAATGGCAGAAGCCAGCGGAGGGTTCATGGGCGTTCGCCGCCATCGGAGAACAGCGATTTGAACACCGGAATCCAATGCAAAGCAGATGAGCGCAGCGTAAACCTGAAGAAGCAGTAAACCGGTGTACAAACGGTCGCAAAACAGAAAGCAGCAGGAGGCAGTCACTGGCGGACCGCAGAATCACCATTAAGAAGTGGTGAGTCCACGAAGAGACGGAGGGAACACCGGGGCATTTTCGTGGCCATGCCAAACTTGAGATAATTCTAAACCGAGAGCAGATTTCTAAGATGAGAGACTTTCAAGTTTTTCAACACATGTTACAAGCATACAAGAGAGACATTAAAGAGGCCATATATAAGAAACCAATTATATTAGCCAATAAAGCTGAAAAGCAGAACCATCAAAGGCAGGAGAGGGAGCAGGAGCTCACATATGAAAAACCCTGGCAGGTGAGTATACCAGGCCATTACAAGTGTGCGTTCAAGAAGCCCTGGCAGGAGAGTATACCAGGCAGTTGCAAATGTGAAAGAGAAATCCTGGTAAGGAAATAAACCATGCAAGTTGGAAGTGAATGAGTCGCAAGAACTGGCCAGCAGGCTGTGTTGGTCTAAGAGACTGGGGAACAAAAGTTCTGGCAGGAGAGTACACCAGGTATCCCGACCACACATGCAAAGAAAGACAATCAGTTTCAAGATAACCTTTGTTGTTGACCCAAGGGAACATCAAGAACTGTTATTTGTAACCCAAGAAAGCGTCAAAGAATTCAGGGGAATGGAAGAACCCTCTGGAGCAAGGATACCCATCTTTGATAGACTTCATTTTCGTAGGAGGTATACATTTTTGGTTTTGGCAAATTATTGTGGTGCACATGTTCCATTAAACGAAGGAAAATCTTTTCCCAAGATGGCCACCATGGAAAGGGAAGAGGGACTCCATGGCGGCCAACCGGAGCGAAATGGCGTGCCGCGTGCTACAGAACCCGCAGGCTGCCTCCCCACAGCGGGCTGCCATTTAAAAAAATATATATACCTCAACCCCCCAAGGCCCTCCCCTCCACTTACCTTTTTGGCTTTGACAGCACTGGCCACCGCCCGCAGCTGCTCCCCGACGTCCTCCGGAGATCAGAGATTTCATGCCACGTCCTGCGCTATCTGATTGGCTGCGCCCCCCAACCAGGGTTAATGTATATTCCAGACCTCCAGAGTGTTACCAGAAAAACACGCTTGCTGCTTCTTTTTAGATTTCTTTTTTCCAAGTGGCTTCAATTTAGCCTTTTGGGTGTGCAATACATTACAGAATAACCTATCCTCATTAGCGTATGACGGTTAATGTGAGAAGCTGGCACTGGATGCCAGAGGCCTTTTCAGGTGCACATGTAGTGTATTATTTACTTGCCCCAAAACTTTAATTGCAAACACTACATAGTGTAATGAATGGGTTTGGCTGCTCCCAAGTGTTGATAATGATCCAGTGACTATGCCTGACAGTGAGCCCTATTCACGTGGTGTACCACCACCCCCGCCCCCTATGCCCTGCTCAAACCACTGATTAGTGACAGTCCTTGAGGGTATACGCCACACGGCACTTATCGGAAAGATGTGGTGTAAGGGAATGGAGACTATTCCCATGCTAGGAAAATCCCGCCCCTCACACTGTCTTATTTTTGTTTCATTGTTGCGATGCTCTGTTTTATTGTACATTCCGCTTGTGTGGTGTTTACACGATATAGAAACTCAAAATAAAACATTACTTACTGGGGAGTTTAGACTAAGCCGTGGAATGTCAGTTGTAGATGCTGTAATAGAGGTTTAGTGGTGAACACAATGCACGGTTCCACCAGGCTTTTCCGTTTTATGCAGAACACTAGTGGAGCAATCTTCCAGGGTTAAAACTGGGATAGGAAGCAAATAAAATCAACAGTTCTTGAAGAGAATAATAGATGCCCGTTTATTCTGTGAGATTAGGATGGTCGTCCTATGCAGGCTGAGGGTAGAAGTGCTGGTAGGCCTGTTTTAGTTTCTATAGAAACACTGACTGTGCAGAATGCAAAGCGGCTTTAATTCTCTTGAATAGCCCAGTGAGCTAACCTATTGCTGCAGAGACCTTTGACAAACTGCAGGCCATGGGTTTGAAATATGGTAGGGCCGACTCTTCCGACATCGATAAAATGGGCATTACAGTGCAACAAAATGGCAAAACGGGTGTTAACTGGTGTTAACAAATTCCACATGAAAATAGGTATATAACACCAGGACGTACAGTGGTTCCTGGAATCCATGTATCTTGAAGTATGATAGGCATGGTCTAATGGCAGTTCAAATAGACTCAAGCAACTGAAGGAGGCTGAAGGCTAATGGTGTTCTTCTTTTGAATAGAAGCTGCTCCGAATCTATTCGGCTGTGGGACCAGCCATACTATATTCTCGGTTTCAAGTAAGCGTGTCGGATACGGCCTGAATGGAGAACTGACGAGACAGATACACATACGGGCTAGAGGCACTGTCACAAGCACAGGAAGGAGGCTAGAGACAGATGCCAGCTGCATCACAGCTCTTAGAGGGGGGCAGGGGAAGTTGGGCTATCCTGGACTAGTGAGCACATTCACCCCTCCCACACCGACACGTTTTACAAAATGTATTCCTCAGTCCCAGCTGAGCAGTCTCACTTTTATGAATTTAAAACTACACAGACCTCACAAGTAAGAGGGCCGCAGAGTTCTGTTTTTTTTCCCTTTCGTCGATTCTGGGCTTATTTTATATTTCCCATTTCCAATTTAAAACTACAAGTCCCAGAAATCTATGCAAAACACGGACACCCTCTCTGTACCACATCCCATTTTACCCCTCTTTTTCTGCTCAACCCTACTCCTTCTCTTTACCCGCACCATGCACCATACCCTCTCTCTGGCTCTACCCACCCTATACCCTTTATTCCCCCACACACGTTACCCCACTCCACCCCCTCTATTCCTCCATCCACATTATCCCCTCTCCCCCCTCATAATACCTCTCACACACTCTTTTATTTCTTACCCTCTCTGACCCATTTGCTCATATTTCCTCTTGCTCATCAATGGCAACCTCTATCAATGGCTTCCTCCATTGCTATATTCCCCTTCTCATTCTGCACCCCTTATTGCATCCCCCTTTAAAACGTTGCAGTCGACTCATTGCACCCATCTGCCTATAAATGCAACATGCAAAGAACATCAGTAAATACCAAAACTATTGGCAGTGCCAATGCTGGGTTCCTTTCTTTTCAACATTTACCAAACACTCAAGGCCAAAGACGACATCCTTTTCAATTTAGAATTAATTTGTTTAGAGTGTGAGGGACAGAATAGTACTTTGGACACACAGGACGGTTTTTGATTTTTGGGCATTCTGACACTGACAGATCCTTAGTTTTGATAGTTTTGAGGTTAGGCAGGGAAACTGCTAGCGCAGGGACAGCGAGGCCTTTCACCAACCCCTTCCTTTTATGTTCTAATAGGTTTTTAGCCAAAATCATGTCTAACTTGTGCCTGAGTATCATTCCTACATCCTCTCATTAGTCTCAGATCAAAATCGACATCAGTTTCTAATGTTTGAAGTAGGTTAGTGAGAACATTTGCAGGACATGTGCTTTGCCTCTCCTTTGGTGCGTACATTTTTGCTCTGCACATTCATTGAAACACAAAAACAAAGAGGTGATGGCTGGATGGTTTAGAATGAAACTTAACCTGTGGCATTGCTCTGGGCAACCCTCCAGACCATCGTTCTTCGCCTGCCAAGCCATTATAGAAGGGGAAAGATCATATGCAAATCAGGCTTGGTCTGAACTGCTAGGTCACATCCCTTCTGCACAAGGCCAGTTGGAGGATTTATTGTTGGTCAAGCGGTTTGGCTTTTAAAGGGGGTTTTGTGTGACAGATATGCTATGTTTGTATCTGTAAAAATAAAAAAATAAAATTCTCTTTTTTTAAGTAAAACTGATTTTCGGTTTTTTAGAGAAGGAAGTGCTCTATTAAGGTAGTGTTCTTTGAAGTGTATGCCAGTTCTAGTACGTCATCGGGCCATTTTTTTGGGGGGATTTGGTTTGGTGTCTGTGTGTTGTTGGTGATTGTGTGCATGTTCTATGTTAAATGTTTTTATTGACTGTTGTATCTTGCTCTTTTATTGTTTACACAAATTAAAATGTTCTTAGTATGTTGGAGGGATCATTTGATTATGCTGTTTGTTTATTGATATGTTCTTTAATTGAATAATTTTGATTTGTGTTCTCTGGTTCACTATTCCTTTCTGTATTTGATTCTTCTGTGATTTAATTTAATGACCTACTAATAAACAGATTGTTTTTAAAAAAACGGATTTGCTCTATACTGTACAGTAGAGCAGTAATATTGTTCATTGTGTGGCTCAACACTTCATTGCAGTTCTTGGGAATGTGTATCCATCTTGGTGGCGTTTATCTCCCCATGATTATATGGATTTGTTGGATGTTTTTTTTTTTATATATAGCTTTTTTGGCATGGTTGCTCAGTAATTGCTGGTCCCATAGGAACGCCTGCCTCTGTAGGGACATATTTGAAGCGTGAAAATACAATCGGCAGAGTTAGAACAGTGGCTCCAGACAATTTAATTTGGCAAACCACTCAACCGGTACAAGTAAATCATCACCAACTCATTACGAAAACATCCAAATGAGATGTTCTCTGGGTACATGTCCTTGCTTTTTTTCTTAGTATGTGAAGCAATTTCACACGTTCGGCATATCTTTTACATTTTGCGACATGCTTTAGTATTTTATAAGATGGGTTTATTGATCACCGTGCAGTAATCCAGAATGTTGCTAAATACAACCTTAAATGCGCTTTACTTGGAATAGGACTTATTTTTATAAGAGAATGAAAGCCAAATATGGAGAATTGGTCGTAGAAAAGATTAAGAGACACATTTTCCTAGTTGAAATACTGTTGCAGCTTAAATGAGAGGGAAAGGACAAAAAAATGTAAAATTCTTGTTACAGTGTGACAAAAAAACGTACAATTCTTGTTACAGTATGATTTATAAGTGGCACACAATATGGAACACAAGTTAAGGACAAGGACCATGCTTTTCCTGTTTGTTCCATCAAGCTTTTTCTATTTCGGTTGAGCCAACGTATTGGCAAAATAATGCTTCATGTGGGGTTGTATTTTTGCTCAGGGACACTGCACTGGCCTTGCTGTTTTTCTTCCTGACGAGATGTGTCCAGTCGGTTCTGAATGTCACAGGTTTGGCCCAACCGCTTGCTTACGAGGCCAAGATTACATCTAATACTGATTGGATGAATTGGCACCAGCGGCAGATTCCTAGGCAAAGCACGGGTTAGTCGTGCCTGCTCAGAAAAGAAGTAAAGTCATTTATTTTTTTAACGTCTTGCCATTGGCGAACTCAGCCCCCCACTGCATCACGATCTTCCTCAAATGCTGCTGGTTTAAGCACTATTAAGCTGCACATTTGGAAACCAATCAGGGGATGACTGGCACACCCATCTCCCGTTAAAAGACAAACACCAGAAAAGAAATGGCTGCTTTTCTAACCCTGCGCCCAGCCCTCCTGAGCACCCAAACCCAGCCTGCCACGCAAATCATGGGATGGCCTTGCAACCCTCTACCACTGTCTTTGTAAGAATGGCGCTGATACCCGTCCGCGTGCTGCACACAATGGAGCATGTGTGTGAACATTATCTGGGACAAATGCCCCTAGTAAATGCGAATTAAGGTGCACGTTTAGAGATTAGAGCTAGCCTAAGGACACTGTTATGGGAAAGCCTCGCCATCTTCTCACAGCTACCCCTCTACTCTAGGAGAGCCTGGTTAGCTTGAAACAAACATCTACAAGGAACTATTTTTGGCGCCATCTTATCCATACATGTGTGACATTAACGTTGAATATTTGAGAATGGTAATACAGAAGAATTAGGGCATATCTAGTACACACTTAAACATAATTGATCCGCCATAACGGGCAAAACGTTATTGTGCCTCTCCTGTAGCAGTTCCATTTGCAGTGCGCTGTGTACTCTCTCTCCTAGTTCCCCAGCAGTAGCTCCTTCCTATTGGGTGATCCCCGACGCCCAGGAGCTGGTTTTAGCTCCTGCTCATTGAATCTTAGCTGCAATTACCTTTTCTTTGCTTAATAAGTGTCTTGTCTATGGGTTTGGGTTTTTACATTTGTCACTTTGGTTTATTTTATGGTTTGCATACTTTTCAAGTCCTCTCTTTAAAGCAGAATATTATTTTCCTTTATGGAAGCCAAACTTGAACACGTAGCTATACCAATAAGAGCAAAGAGATGTGGATAAGTGCTTACATTTCAGACTGGGATTAAATTCCACCTTTACCACTTAACTAAATTGTATTATCTTGGGCAAATTGGATCTGTCAAAACTGGTAGTCCCGAAAGGCATTTGATTTATTTTGTCCTCTATTCATAAACTGTCTTCATCATGGTTTAATTGTCTATTCTAGTTTTGTTCTATATGTTACAATAATAGTGACTGTTCATATGTCGAACACCAATTATTTGTCTCCTAGCACACCCCTACAGCATCGAAAGATGCTCTTGACTATTAAAGGCTGACAGTGATTTACCTTTCTGTGATGTCACTTCAGGTAATGTTACTGCATAATCAAATTAGGTGGCCTGCATTTTTTTGCTGTAAGTGGCTTTGCAAATCCTGCAACGAACCCTGGTTTCCACTTTCTCGCTGATAAAACTAGAGGTAGAAAATACAAACTGGACTGACGTGACAGAAGGGCAGGTATGGGTTTAGGGGAGACAGGGCGCTAGGCATTGTCACAACCATTTCTTTGGCAGCTCAATTGGGGTTTGAATTCTCAATCCAGGCCAAACCCCAGAATTGGCTCCAACCATGTATTTTCTGTCTTGCACCTCCTTTTAAAAAAAGAAAACTTGTTTTTATTAATATGTTCATTTGTTAAAATGATAAGGCAGTAGAGAAACAAAATAAAACAATAGTACAGAAATCAACATTTACCCCCCCCACCCCCTCAACATCCACATAGTCCCCTCCAACCCCTCTGCAACTCCCCTGGTCAGTTACCACTTTATGGCAAACATTGCTTTATAACCCAGATAGTAAGCATTTTAATTATACAAGCCCAAAATGCGTATTCTTTGTGGACACCAGTTTTCACGATATAAGCTTTGTGCAAAAAGTCCAATACAAATTCCCAATCTTTCTTACATTTCTTCTGTTCCCCCTGCAACACATAAGTGACCCATTCCAAAGAGACATAGTACCAAATTTTCATTAGCCACTTGTGTTCTGTTGGGGCCTCAGGTTGTTTCCATTTTTGCGCTATAAGAGAAACTGCGGCCACCGACAATATCATATATGCTTTCCTTTGTTTCTTTTCAATTAAAATCTTCAAAACATCATCCAACCCTAACATCGCTTCCCCTATTCCCCTGCATAGTTGAGAACTGAAAATCTCCTTCATTGTTTTATTCACATTTCCCCAGTAATCTTTGATTTTCGGGCATTGCCACCATATATGAACCCATGTTTCATGTTCTAAACATGCCCGCCAACATTCACCAGCCACCTTCTCATAGTACTTACGTAGCTTCTCAGGTGTTAAATGCCAGTGTACCAGCACCTTCACCTACATTTCCCGTATTTGAAGTGCCTGCATCAGTTTTGGGATTCCTTTCCAAACTGTCAGTCACTGGGTCTCTGTCATAGAAACACCCATATCTTTCTCCCATAGTTTCATGTATCCCCATTCCATTTGACTCTATCTCTATTTAATTATCTTATATAATGCCACAACCATATGGCTATCGCCTGAATTTGTTGTAATATATTTCTTGAATGTAGATAAGTCCCTCAGTATAAAGTGCTTATTGACCGTTAGCCAGTGGCGTAATTGCACATATCTTAGTCTTTCCTTTTCGTTCAACTTAAACGCCTGCTTGCATTGCTGGAATGTTCTGATATTTTAACCTTTAAACATGTCTCCCATCTTACTACATCCTGCTTCCTCCCAGTTCTTAAATGCTTTTGGTTCTAATTCCGGAGTAAACGGGGGGTTACGAAATAGAGGGGTGAAAGGAGAGGGAAACGTAGTTATCTCTGATCGCTTCACCACGGTATCCCATACCTGTGTCACCAGGGATATTATTGTACTTTTATACATATTAATGGGTTGATCATATTTTGGACACCATAGCACTTCCTGTAGGGGTTTACTAACTACTGTTCTGTCCATGGGTACCCAAATCTTTTCGAAGTCCCCTTTAAACTATTCTCTAAGGATCTGCAGTTGGGCAGCATGCTAGTATAATTATAGATTCGGTACCCCCATAACTCCTTTTGTACGGGTGTCATTAGCTTTCATGCAACCCTCGATTTCTTGCCATGCCAGATGTAGTCCTTCAGCATCTTGTTTAACGTCTTGAAGAATTTCAGGTGGACCTTTATGGGTAATCCCTGAAAAACATACAACACCTTTGGGAAAACTATAATTTTAATGACATTTATTCTTCCCATCCACAACGTTGTCAATGAATTATGCATTTTAAGCCACTGCCTAATTGACTCTAGGAGTGGAAGATCATTTGCTTGATACATTGACTCCAAGGTGTCTGTTGGTTGTATACCTAAATATAGCATGCCCCGTTTAGTTGATATAAATTGGTTTTCAAGGCCTTCCCTTTTTCCTGTTTGCCCATTATGAATTTTCATCAAAAGTGATTTTTTGCATATTAATTTTTAAACCCGCCACCTCCCCAAATTGCGTCAGTTCTGATGTTAGAGCTACCAAAGAGGAAGGAGTATGAATCAGTGTTAACAATAAGCCATCTGCAAAAGCCCTTACTTTATGATCTTCTCCCCCAAATTGAATGCCCTTAATTTTCTCCTCATCCCTGATTCTAGACAGCAAAGGTTCCAGGTGCAATGCGTACAGTATCACAGATAATGGACACCCCTGTTTGGTCCCCCTAGTAACTCAAATCTCATTAGAAAGATCCCCATTGATGGCTAATCATAAGGTCAGGGTTTTGTAGTTAGCTCTAACCATTTGTACAAACCGAGGTCCGAATCCCATATTTGCCATTGTTAAGAATAAAAAAGACCATTTAACCCGATCAAATGCCTTCTCAGCATCAAGCGTTAATACCCCTGCGATAATCTTGCACTATTCCTTTTCTCTATTAGATGTACGAATGTTTGCCCACCCATGACGAACCCTGATTGATCGGGGTGAATCAAACACGGCACTAGCTTTCCCAGCCTCGTTGCTAACATTTTTGTGGGTTGCTTAGCATCAATATTAATAAGGTCTATGGGACAGTAGAATCCGCATTGAGTCCTAGCTTTCCCTGGCTTTGGGAAGAGTACTACCTTTGCCTATTCCATTGATGGTGTAATAATCCCCTCCCCCCTAAAGGAATGAAACAAAGAAGTCAACACCGGGATCAGTTCCTCAATATAAGTTTTATAGAATATTGGTGGGAAACTTCTGGACCCGTGGCCTTATGAAGGGGCAATGACTTAATTGCTTCTTGTACTTCCTCCGGTGTTCTCGCCCTCCAACCCTTCTCTATTGGATTGATCCAATTTGTTTAAACAACATTGTTGCAAGTAGGACATTTGTGCTTTGCAGTCTGGGCTATCGGAGGTATATGAAGGTGAGTAGTATTCTGTGAATACCTGTATTATGTGACGGGAAGAGGCACTAATTTTACCTTGGGCGGATTCTATAGTACAGATGATCCTAGTTTCATCTTTCCTTCAAACTTGACGTGCCAACAGGGAGTCCGCTTTATTGTTCTTGACATAATATTGTCTTAAGTATAACAGTGCTTTCTCGGCAGGCCGTGGGCCTCATTACGAGGTTGGCGGTAAGTACCGGTCATTACCGGCATGGAGCAACTACCATGTCCGTGCTGGTAATAGACCACTAAAAGCGGCATATTACGACTTCTCGGGCACAAGCTTTGCGCCATGCCGGTAATGACCCCACCACCATGCCGTAAAAGGGTGAAAAATCTCCCTTACCGGCATAGCACGAAGCACAAATAGCTCCACCGCCATCCAAGCCATCGGCATTAGCGGTGTCCGTTATTAGCGATGACCGCTAATAAGCGGAACAGGAAGTAGCGTCATCGAACTGGAACAAGCATGGCGGCCATCTTTAAAAACACAATCCATTGCCATCCTCCACAACCAGGAGCCATCTGACCACCACACCTCTACCACACCTCCACCACTACCTGTTGCATTTTACCATTCCCAAAGCACTCAAAAAAAGCACAGAGCGCTTGGGCAAGGAGCGCTTCTCCCAAGAGGAGTTGACCATGCTGGCCGAGACGCTGCAAGAACATGCGGATGCCGTCTTCTCCTCCGACCCGTCTAGTCCTGCAGTGCAGCGGAAGAAGCAGATATGGGCGGAGGTTGCGCAGAAAGTAAGTGCCGTTGGCACCACACCCCGCACTCCTAAAGATGTCCGGAAGCGCTGGGACGATCTGCGTTTACGCGTGCGTAGCATCCTCTCCGCCAACCGCAAGCTGGGGATGGCGACAGGCGGAGTTGCGGACTCCCCCATCAAGTTGCAACCCTGGGAGGAGATCTGCACAAGCATCATAGGGATGGAGGCAATTGAGGGAGTGGGGGACATGGAGCGAGGAGCCCGTCATCGGCTGATGCAGGTAGGTGTCCCAAATGAAACAATGCAAATACCAACACGATGATGTCCACCTGAATGATGTAGAGCAGGGTCCACCAGACACATATATACAAGACTGCCTACAGGCAGTGCATAGCACCATCTTGTCCATATGCATGATGCACCATATATATATTTCTGAGGCTTGTGGAATCTGCTTAGATCACATGCTGTGCATAGGCCGACATCTAGTGGAAGCTGCGGAGTATTACAGTTTGTTTTTCGAAAATCGAAAATGGGCGTCGACACAGGGCGTGCCAGTAATACTATCCCTAGTGTGACGTCCACTGTACCCATGATCCCTCACGCGTCTAGGATCCCCAGATTGTTTTTTTCCGCCATTCTGGTCGGAAGCACTTCATCGGAGTTCCCTGGCTTTGCCATATTTTCACTAAAAATAATTATAATTTGCCCCGTTTTGTCAACCTTCGTCGATCAACATCTCGACGCCGAACCGGGGAGGAGATCAACGTCGAATACCGACGGATTGGGCCTTGAGGCTTCCGCCTCGGCTCGGGCCTGGGCCGCTGGCCTCGGCCCTACAAGTAGGGAGAGTGGGGGGTGGTACACTTCCACACTCGGCTATATAGATATATATATATAGACACCTTATTACCTACACACACTTGCCCGCTGCCCACAGGCGCGTATGGAGGGTACGCCCTTTCAGTTTTGCCCCAAGTGTAACAAAAAATACCCTTGGGTAGATAAGCACGCTACGTGCAATCTTTGCCTACCCAGAGACCACCCCGAGGCGGGTTGCAGGGCCTGTAGTAGGTTTAAGCCCAAAACTCTCAAGGACCGCTCCACCAAGCGTTGGGCCCACCACGCCAAGCTAGCAGCTATGGAGGCGGAGGGTACCTTCAGCGACGGCAGCGACGCCGAACTTTCGGACGGCGAGGGCACCAAGGCGTCGAAAGACAGCCGAACGCACGTCCCCGGCCTCGGAAGGTCGTCCGTCCCGGCGACTATGGGGAAGTCCCCCGGCGACAAAAGCGTTACACATACACACGCTAAACACAAAAAATCCACCCGAGATTCGACGTCGTCGAAACCTCGGAAAGAGGCACAGAAGGAGCGGTCCGAAAGAACGTCCTCTGGGCGGTCCCGGTCGAGGTCGCCGCACGACGTCAGGCAAGCCTCCACACTTGCACATAGTGCCTCGACCATTAACATCACGGAAGATCATTCGTCCGGAGACGAACACGACTTCCATCCCCAGCCTGCACCCCAAGAAAAGGGTACATCACTTGGGAGTAAAGAGGGCCCAGTTTCGAAGGCTACTTCGAAAGACAGGGATTCCACCTCCGATCCTCGACGCCAGGCGTCGAAAGATAAGGGAAAGGGTAAACACACTTCCACCCACGGGGAAGGGGGTAAACAGCAAAGGAAACAACCCACAACAAAAGAACTGACTTCCCCGTCCAAGTCTTCTCAGGGCCAGTCCATAGAAAGTCCCAGCAAGGTCACCCCAAGCTCCAAACTCTGGTCATGCGACGACATTGACAGAGTAATGTCAAGGATGTCTTCCTTGGCGAATTTCTTCGAAAGACACCCTGAACAACTCCTAGCTTTAAACCCTCAGGAAGATTCCCCCTCAGGGTCAAGGGACCCTATCCCTCCAAATAAGAGAGCCCGGGTCGAGACACCATTAAGGCCTTTAGACCCCATCGAGGCCCAGCCCTTTTCTTAACTCTTCCCTACAGACCAAGGCAACTCGTCCCTTATAGAGGGTCAGGAAATTGACATGTCAGAAGATCTCGCAGGATCCGATTATTACGGGGAAGACGAAGACGAGGATGAGCCAGAAAATAGCCCAGATATTTTCCGAATGGACTCACCAGTCGAAAGGGAAGCCCCAGTGTCTGATTCCCCAATAGATAATCAGCCCCTCCTGAATGAACTGCTCTTTCGGGCAGCTAACCACTTCCACAAAGACACACAAGGTGTCCAGGAAGAAAGGGACTTTGCGGAAGAACTAATAGGGGAAAGGAAGCCAGTAGCCCAGACCATTCCCATCCTGAAATCTATTCAACGCAGAATAGCACCATCCCTTGTCAACCCAAACCTGACAAGACCTGTGAACCCGAGGGTGGAGAAGCTGTTTAAAGCAGCCCAGTCGGACCCCCTATATATTAGAGGTCAACTTAATCCAGACTCTCTAGTAGTAACCAACACCCGCAAAAGAGCTGGTACACCATTATCTTCCTCTGAGGCTCCCCCCGACAAGGAAAGTAAGAAACTCTATGGTTTTGGTAGAAAAGTAGCTTCCACGGCAGCCTACCAAACCAGAATCGCGAATTCCACCACACTGTTGGCCAGCTACAACTGCCATCAGTGGGAAGAAGTGGCAGCACTAATAGATTCCGCTCCCGAACTTAAGAGCCAGCTATCTCGCATTTGTGCAGAGGGAAGAAACGTCTCAGGCTGCATTTTAAAAGCAACTTTGGACGCCGCAAACAATGCGGGTAGAATTATAGCAGAGGGGACTGTCATCAAAAGACATGCTTGGTTGAGGCAGTCGGGATTCAAAGCAGAAACACAAGCTGCACTCTTAGACAAACCAGTGGAAAGTGATCTCCTGTTTGGTAAGGCAGTCGAGGACGCTCTAAAAAACACTAAGGAGGAATTCGACACCCTCAAATCCCTTGGCCAGTTAACTACAAAACCACCTAACCAAAGAGGGAACGGCAATTTTCGTCGCCCCCGCGGCCAAAATTCCAATAGAGGAAATAGCTATTCCCACACCCAGGGTACACAGTGGAACACCAACAAGCCACCAGGTAAACAAGGGTATTTATTCAACTTACTTCCTTGTTCCAAAGAAAGACTTAACAATGCGCCCAGTATTGGACTTGCGGCCTGCCAACAAGTATGTCAAGCCCCAAAAGTTTCGTATGACTACACTACAAGAGGTAATCCCCCTCCTAAAAAAGGGGGATTACATGGCAACTTTGGATATGAAAGATGCCTATTTTCATATTTCCATGCTCCCAGCGCACAGAAAGTACCTACGCTTCAAGGTGGACAGCCAACACTATCAGTTCAAAGTGCTGCCCTTCGGGATAGCTTCGGCACCAAGGGTATTCACCAAGGTACTGGCGGTGGCGGCTGCACACCTACGCAGGAAAGCTATCCCAGTATACCCTTATCTGGACGACTGGCTCATAACGGGGGAAACCCCAGTGATTTGCAGGACAAACATTCAAAGGACTATCGACCTCCTTCACGAATTAGGCTTCTCAATCAACGAGAAGAAATCAAGCCTAGTGCCAAGCACCTCCAAACAGTTCCTAGGAGCTATCCTGGATACTCAAAGAGGGTTAACGTTTCCTTCAGAGGAAAGAATTCGGAATATACTACTGCAAATTCCGCAATATCAGGCCGGTCGCCAAATAACGGTACGCAGGGCAATGCGTTTGCTGGGCATGTTGGCTTCATGCATTTACCTGGTCCCCCACGCGCGACTGCGCATGCGTCCCATGCAGGAATGGTTGGCGAAACAGTGGTCTCAGGCAAGGGGTCAGTGGGACGATCTAGTGGTCGTTTCGCCAACATTGGTACAAAGCCTTCACTGGTGGACAAGAGTAAATCTTGCTCAGGGGAAACCTTTTCACGATCCCGAGGTACAGGCAATAGTCACTACCGATGCATGCCTCACTGGGTGGGGAGCTCACCATCTCCTCCACACAGCCCAAGGTCTCTGGTCTCCCTCAGTAGCCAGGAACCACATCAACCTGCTAGAACTTCTGGCAGTATTCAGAGCACTTCTAGCATTCGAGCCCTACCTGCTCAACCTGGCAGTGCAAATCCGGACGGACAGCACAACAGCCATGTTCTACCTGAACAAGCAAGGAGGGACTCGTTCACCAAATCTGTCCAAGCTTGCACAGAAAATCTGGATATAGGCACTCAGACGGAACATCTTCCTGTCAGCACAACATGTTCCAGGGGAACTCAATTCCCTAGCGGATGCTTTAAGCAGAGACTCCCTCCCAGAGGAACACGAATGGGTTCTACACAAAGAGGTCGTAGAAGACATCTTCTCTCAGTGGGGTTGCCCCACTATAGACTTATTCGCCACAAGCGAAAACAGACAATGCCCAGGATTTGCATCCAGGTTCCCCCAACCAGACTCCCAGGGGAACGCCCTGTGGATGAACTGGTCAGGGATGTTTGCGTACGCTTTTCCACCAACTCCTCATCAGGAAGGTGGTCAACAAGATGAACAGAGAGTCGATGACGCTCGTCCTAATTGCTCCCATGTGGGCAAGACAACCTTGGTTCCCACAATTACGCAGGATGGCGGTGTGCGAACCCATCAGACTTCCAACCTGGTACAACCTTCTTTCCCAGCACCAAGGTCAAACAGTGCATCCTCAACCCAACTCAATGAACCTCGCAGCATGGCTCCTGAGGTCATAGAGTTTGGACATCTCAATCTACCACAAAGATGTATGGACATCCTAAAAGAATCTAGGAAACCAAACACAAGGCACTGCTACTTTGACAAATGGAGATTTGTTATTTGGTGCCAGAATAAACAAATCAACCCAATTGAATGCACTCCTTCCACTATTGTTACATACATGCTCCACCTGCTAGATGCAGGTCTGATTTTTAACTCACTCAAGGTGCACCTGGCAGCTCTATCAGCCTACACCACCTCCCATAACAAGGTATCGTGGTGGAAAATACCAGTGGTTAAAGCTTTCATGGAAGGAGTAAAGAGACTTCATCCTCCAATTTCCAACCCACCACCAGGATGGGACCTGAACGTGGTGCTATCTAAACTCATGGGCCCGCCCTTCGAGCCCATGCATAAAAGTAGTCTCAAACATCTGACTTATAAAACAGCCTTCTTAGTAGCCATTACTTCTATAAGAAGGGTCAGTGAAATCCAGGCTCTGTCAGTGCAGGATCCCTTCTTTACTGTCCACAAGGACAAACTGGTTTTACGCACACACCCTAGGTTCTCACCTAAATTTATCTCTAAATTCCACGTAAACCAGTCCATCGAGCTTCCGGCTTTCTTCCAAAACCCACAAAGCTCGGCTGAGGTGAAACTACACACACTAGATGTGCGTAGGGCGGTCCTCTACTATGTAAACAAGACCAGACCGTTACGAAAAACAGATCAGCTGTTTGTCTCCGTAGCTACAGGCAGAGAGGGGGATCGCGTCTCTAAGGGTGCCATCTCTAAGTGGATTGTTAACTGTATCCAGCTGTGTTACTCACTCGCTGAAAAGACTCTGCCTTTCACGCCTAGGGCCCACTCTACAAGAGGTATTGGGGCCACTCTGGCTTTCATTGCAAATGTACCCCTTGACACCATTTGCAAAGCAGCTACTTGGAGCTCTATTCACACTTTTACTCAGCACTACTGCATTGACACTCATTCCAAGACAGATACACAAGTGGGACAAGCGGTTCTAAGACATTTATTTGCTCATGACCCTTCTCACACCCCACCTCCTTCTTCAGGTACTGCTCGCTAATCTATGCACAGCATGTGATCTAAGCAGATTCCACAAGCCTCAGAAGAGATACATTACTCACCGTAATCGTATTTCTGATGCTTGTATCTGCTTAGATTCACATGCGACCCACCCTTCCTCCCCTCTGAGAGAAGGCGCATGGTTGCTTGTAGTCCTACCTTTCTACCTATCTGCTTGGATTATCTGTACTCACGCTACTCCTCATGCTTCCTCATGTCAGAAAAAACACAATCTGGGGATCCTAGACGCGTGAGGGATCATGGGTACAGTGGACGTCACACTAGGGATAGTATTACTGGCACGCCCTGTGTCGACGCCCATTTTCGATTTTCGAAAAACAAACTAATACTCCGCAGCTTCCACTAGATGTCGGCCTATGCACAGCATGTGAATCTAAGCAGATACAAGCATCAGAAATACGATTACGGTGAGTAATGTATCATATATATATATATATATATATATATATATATATATATTTCAACCCAGACGCTTCCATGCATCACCCACCCAAAAGCCAAGCGACCTGTATGTCACTACCCCGATGTCAATCAACTGCTAGTCCATATGAATACAGCCACCCCAATGCATGCCTGATGTCTATAGACCCATCACTAACCCTCTCCCTCTATTGGTCCCCCACAGGCACGCATTCAGACAGCGATGACCAGGACACTAGGGAGGATGCTGCAACACCACAAAAGAAGGCCAGGGGCATGGAGGGAGAACACCGCCCCTCAACATCAATGGGAAGAGGCCAACCTGCACTATTGCGGAAGGGCAAGAATACCCCAGAGGCCACAGCACCAATGTGCACTACAGCCCCCACCACAGCACCCACACCAGCCACCAGCACACAGGAGCCAGTGGCAGAAGGCACTGCATCGGCTGCCAGCAGCACAGTGGGGGAGACAGCTGCCACAGCAGCCGTGTCGGATGATGAGGCAGATGTGCTGCCGCATGGCACAACTACCGACACAGGCCCCCTGCATTCACCACAACTCTCCCCATGCAGCTTGCACAACAGCAGCATGCATGGGCTGTCTCCTGGGGATTCATGGCCCGGCAGTTTCACCCCCACGCCAAGTGTGCATGAGGAACAAACCATGTTGGAAACCCCTTACACATCCACCACTGTCCCGACCAGCCAAGAGGGGATCAGGGCAATTTAGAAGCGGCAGGAGGACAGGGCTGTTGACGCAGCACATCACGGAATGTGGCTGGGCAAGGGATGACATAAGGGAATGTGCTGCATCCCTCAAAACAGCAATTGAGACCACCTCAAAGGACATTTGCAGCGAATTGGCAGCAGTGCGGCAGGTCCTCTCCCAAATGGTGGCAGCAATGGAGGCCATGCGTCCGGCACAGGTGGCAGAACAACCTGGGACAACTTCCAATGCAAGCTCAACTAAGTCCAGCCCCGTGCGTAGGTCTGGCCGGAACCTGCGCAGATCAGACAGGGGTGCACCTGGTACTGGAAGAGGGGAGGGCTGTAGGTTCAGCCAGGCATACTGGTCCCATGTGGACTTATGGTGCACGCCAGTGCACACCATGTGTAGGGGAGTTGAGGGGGAGGGGGGAGAGGGTGTTTGGGGAACTTGAGGGGGGACTGGGTGTGTGGGGAAGTTGAGGGGGGAGTGGGAGAGGGTATCTGGGGAAGTTGAGGGGGAGGAGGAGGAGGAGGAGGAGGAGGAGGGGGAGTGGGTGTGTTGGGTGGAGGGCTTGTGCACTTGTTAGTTACATATTCTGAATACACTTGTTATGCAATCTGATTTCACATGTGAGGACATTGCTTATTGTGTATGTGTGCTTTATTGGTGAACAGGCTACAGTGTCCATGTCCCTGACACACCCAGTGCCCTGAGTTCCACCTCCATGTCAAACTCCCCATCCATGTGTGCTAGAAACATTGGTCAATCAGAGTCTGACGCATGGCACCTCCCTGACGTGCAGCCCCATCTCCACCCTCCTCATTGTCAGGTGGTTGCAGTTCAACATTAGCGTCAGGGGCACATTCCGTCTGATGCACATATTGTGTAGCATGACACATGCCATGACAATCTTGCCCACCTTCTCATGGCCGTACAGGAGTGCACCACCAGACCTGCTGAGGCAGCGAAACCGTGCCTTCAAGAGGCCAAAGGTCTGCTCAATCAACACAAGGGTACGTGTATGGGCACGATTATAGTCCTCCTCATGCCTGTTCTGCGGGTTCCGGTCTGGGGTAAGGAGCCACCTCTTCAAGGGATAGCCTGCATCACCTGCATGTGGGCAACAATGATTATGTGTAATCCTCACATCACATGGGACCTGTATCAATGACACCATAGCAAGCATTCATTTCCTGTATGCACCCACAATCCATGCATGAGTAGAGACACATGAAGTGACTGCTATGTGTGTATTCCACTTATAGGCAGGTGTGCGTGCCATCGTCAATTGGGCGCAGGGGGGGCAAATTCCTTGTGGTTGCTCATGCACTGTGGTAGTCCACGATGGTTGAACCCATGATCTGGGTGATGTGCAGTGATATGTATGCTACCCTCCTGTCAACATTGATGGCAGCATCATGATCTCAATTTGCACAACCAATGGTGACATGCTGTTTTGGTGGACCTCTGTGTTGTTGTAGGGGTGCGTTCTTGGATCTTGCCCTCATGTGGCTCCTTTGTATGCAGTAATGGAGACATGTACTTTTAGTTGATGGTATTTGGTGCTGTGGATTGGCAATCCTCATTGCTTGTTGCTGCATTGTGCTGTGGAGTCTACAGTCTGCTTATGTGCAGTGTACATGTTGATGGCTATGTAATGGTTGTTGCGCTGCATCATTTTTGTGGTAGTGCAGCTTACATCTTGTATTTAGTGGTCAGGTGTTGGGTCAAGTCTGGCCTGCTTTTGGGTATGAGCATGGTACATCCCCTCAGGTGCTGTCAGCCAGGAGAAGTATGCATCTCTCCCCCCAATCACCTACCCACATCGCATTTCCATGAGCCTAACATGCAACTCACCGAGAAGCCAGGATCTCTGCCCTGCATGTCGCTCCATGCAGCGTAGTATCGTGGAGTTCCGCATGGCCATTGAATCATGGGTTGATCCGGGGAATCGGGCACAACAATGTGTGATGATCTTGTTTGAGTCGCATACCATTTGCACGTTGATGGAGTGGTATAACTTACGGTTGCGGTACACTACCTCCATGGCATGTGGGGCCACCAATTCAACATGGGTGTAGTCGATGGCGCCAATGCAACCAGGGATGCCGGCCAGTGAATGGAAACCAACTTTGGTGTTGGAGATCTCCTGGGCTGTCAGTGGTAGGAAAATGTGGTCGCCTGTGTGCTTCAGGAGGGCATCAAGCACTTGGTTCAGCGTACGTGAGAATAATGGTTGTGATATGCCATGTATGTGCCCCACTGTGTGCTAGTAGGTGCCTGTGGCCAGGAAGTGGAGCACAGACACCACCTTCAGTTGAGGGGTGATGGCGGTGCGTATTTCTATGATGCTCACTATGTCGTCATGTCTCAGGTCCACAATGGTGGTGATGGTGTCCCGGTCCAGACGGTACAGGGTGTGGGTCTGCTTGGGGGTAAGATTGAATGGACTGGCTCTGATGCGAAGGATTGGGGGCTGCCTGCGTGGTACCACTGGCTGCACTGGTGGGGCATGCTGGGTCTGCCTCACCCTCATTCTCCTCCTGCGTCTCCTCTGTGCTGCCTGTTGTTGTTGTTGTTGTTGTTGTTGTTGTTGCTGGAGGTCCACTGCAATCATGTCCTCCAGCCCCAGCATTTCTAGTAGTATGGGAATCATTTTGGTGTGTGACTGGGTGTGGGAAGTGGTGGGGTGTGCTCCTTTTGTGCTGGCCCAGTCTATATTGCCTCCACCTGTGCTGATTGTGTGCACCTGTGGCAGTTGGGAACACTGCACATGGCCATTTACAGGTGGTCCGCGATGCTGGTATTTTTATGCCGGTATGGTACTTTTCGGGCTTCAGTAGGCCGTTATTTGCATGTCCACCTGACTTGTGATGTCCTCCTGTTTACGCCATGCCGGTATTGCCGGCATGAAGGGTCGCGTGCCCGCGCCCATGCCGCTATTAGAGGCACCGTTATTTATGGTGCCTCTATTAGCGGGTCATAATCGCCCGGAGCGGTAAGCGATGTTTTTCCCTTACCGCTAACCTCGTAATGAGGCCCCGTGTCTTTAGGAGATCTAACTGTCCCCTCAGATGCCTATTTCTCACATGTTCGTGGCCCTTGATGGGTTTCCATCTGTATTGCTTTTCTGGTCACACACCAGGGCCTTAGACTCCCGCATCCTGTTACACGGCCCAAAAGCAAGTACTTGGACTCAGGGAGGCGATGAATCACACTTAGACTACTGGTTTAGAAGAAAATAAACAGCTCGTTACAGGCCCTTTATTCACACCCAATATACATACACAAAACTAAAACATAACATAGAGTCAATTATACATAAACATAGAAAAAGAGCGTCACTGTTAGTATAGCTGCAGAAGACACCTTCATCTCGGCCACCACAACACTGCTTAACCCAGAGCAGGTAGGCAGAGAGATCACTCGTGCTAATGGGGTCTGGAGTGGAGCGTCCTCCCTCTCACCGAGACTGCATCACCTGGGGTCCAGTTCTCTCTGATTTCCCTGAGGAATACCTCATCTCTTTATGGGGAAATCCCCGCCCCTTCATGGTTACCACTGCCCTCGGCTGAAGGGCAGATATCAAGCATTGGGAGCAAAGAGTGGAAAAATCCAGCTAGATGTGGAAAAACCCAGCTTCTCTTCATCGCCTTTGTTCCCAGCACCCCTTACCACTGCACCTGCAAAGCTCTGACACCCTACTTGGCTCGTCCTTCAGCGACAATATAACAACTATCCTCCACAGTTAGCTCATCTGACATAATGTGACCTTGCAACCGTTGCAGAATTCTCATGAGCTTACTGAGCCCACGAAAATGTAGGCTTTCATTGCGGTGAATGTCCAAAATGGCCAAGCATCGGCACCATGTGTTTAGCTCATTTTTCCACACGCACTACACCATCTCCTTCGTGACTGTTTTTATTTGGGCCTCCAGGTCCAATTGGGTTGCTATTAAAACTTTGTCCCTTTTGGGCTTTTTTTGCAATAGGTTCTCCCCTTATGGTTGCTTTAAAAGCATCCCAAACCCATCTTTCGGGTGTGTCCTGAACCCCGTTTAGTTCAAAATATTCTTTGATTTTGTTACAAATTTCTTTACCCATGACCTGGTCTTTTATTACCTGTTCCGGAAATTTCCATTGCCAAAGACCTGACCCTTCCTTATCTACAGTAATTGCAAGTTTTAATGGTGCATGATCCGATAAAGTTATTGGACATTTCGATCTGCTATATGCGCCCCAATAAGGATACCGAAACCCACATATAGTCAATCCTTAAACGTCCAATGGAATAAAATGTATATCCCTCCTCCCCTGTTGGATTTCTCTCCAAGCATCTATTAAAGATAGGTTGGTCATAGTAATTTTCAATTCTTTCATTGGGAGTCCTTGGACTGTCTGACTTACCCTACTCCTAACGATCTGAGGGTCCCAAGCCATATTAAAATCCCTTGTTATGATAATTTGTCTTTCCGCAAACCGCTCTAATTTACTTAATAATTGTTGTAAGAATACATCCTGTTTCGAGTTCGGGGCATAGATTGTAGTGATCGTATATCTCATTTTTCCCAATGATATCTTAATAAATAAATATCTCCGCTCCTTATCAGATTCCTGCGCCATGGTGCTCTGACCCACACATCCTTTTAAGGCTATTAACCCCCCCGCCCCCTTCTTTCCTCTGTCATTCGATTGTATAATATGTGGATAACCTTATATTTTCAACTGGGGGAGTAGCTATTATTGCTAAAACCTAATTTAAAATAAGAGCTTGCCCCATAGAGAACCCAGACGGGTACGAAATCCTACTAGCTAAACTAGCCACTAACCACAAAAACTACAATAAACATAGTAACCATCTATAGAGCACCTAATACTAATTCTCAGCCTGAATTAGACATACCTTTATTACTAACGCCACTCATTAAACCTAAAACAAAATGCATAGTCCTTGGCAACCTGAATCTCGGATTCAATGATACCCAAGACTATAAAGCAGAAGCACTACACAGACATGGCCTTCACACAACTCATGAAGCCCCCACCCACACGAAAGGGTGAATACTAGATTGGTTACTGCCACTCAATACTTCAGTATCCAGAGACTCCATTAACACAGTATCTTGGTCAGATCATCAGTGTAAATATCTCTATCCTGTGCAATGAACCAGACCCACCTAAACCTACCGTAGCGGAATCTTATGTAACTAGAAATATCCGCAAACTCTCAGCAGATAACCTTAACCCTCTGTTAGCAATCGCCCTCAATGACAAAATGATTAATAATGAGAACCCCTGTGTCCTGGCCGACACTTACCACAAATGCCTCACTAATTCAATAGACACCATAGCACCCTGTGTCACCAAAACCAGACACAAGGACAAAAATCCTCCTTCTGGTTTAATGATGAATTAGTCTCCCTTAGACGGATCAAACGATCGCTCGAACACCGTCTAAACAAAACCCACACTCCAGAAGCCACGGAAGCATTCAATACCGCTAATAAAATGTATAAAGCAGCTATCATTGCTCATAAAGCAGATGCCCTCAATACTAGGATCAAAAATGCCTCCTCCGACACAAAAGAGTTATTCTCCATCCTTAAAGAGTTGGACAATCCCATCCCTATCATTAACCCGGTTCAACCGAGTAAAGAATGGTGCACCACCATTCAAGATGCTCTCACCACCAAAATCAAACTTCTACAAAACAATCATCTCCAAAAGAAATCTTCTATCCGATAAACACCTCACGTCGAACCAAATCACTAAGCACTCAGGAGACACTACTCCTTCTTTCAACTTCGCCCCAGATATCCAAGAAGTAGTACAAAATACTATAGCCAAACTCAAAGCATCCAACTGCAAAGGAGACAACTTCCCAGCACACCTAGTCAAACTATTTGCCCCTACCCTCACCCCCATAATCACCAATTTTGTCAACGCCTCTTTCAACTCTAATCTGGTCCCAGCTAGCATCAAAGAAGCGTGGGTCACACCACTATTAAAAAAAGCCCATGCTAGACCCTCTTGCCCCCACCAACTACCGGCCCATAACAACTGTCCCCTTTCTACTCAAAATCATTGATAAACTAGCCTATAACCAAATACAAACCCACCTTGAACAAAATAATCTACTAGGGGCTAGACAATCCGGCTTCAGGCCTAACCATAGTACTGAGACGGCTCTCCTGGACCTGAAAAGCCAATTAGAAACTATCAGAGATACAGGAAAAATGGTTACACTACTGCTGCTGGAGTTATCGGCAGCATTTGACCTGGTAGACCATGACAAACTTTGTGAAACACTAAAAAAAGACTTTAATTCCTCAAACAATGCCACACTCAGGATCAAATCCTTTTTAACTGATTGAACATCCAGAGTTGCCATTGGAAATGATTCAGCTGACCCTATACTGGTTCCCATAGGAGTTCCCCAGGGATCATGCCTCTCCCCCACCCTCTACAATGCATATACTAAACTCCAATTCTCAGCCCTAGATGATATGGGTGTCATCTACACAAATTTTGCAGATGACACCCAGATCTTCATCCCCAATACGGGTGACTACACCCAAGATACCCAAATCATCAAAGTCTACGCCATTATTCAAAATTGGATGGCCTTAAACAGCCTTTGTCTAAACGATGAGAAATCTGAGGTTCTCACCGTAGGCTCACAAAAAAGAATAAGCACCCTCTATCCTGATCCCTCGCACATCAACATAGACGGCACTCAGATCCCAGTACTCAAGTCAAAACTCTTGGGGTATATATAGACACCAATCTCACTATGCATAAACAAATATAAGGCCTCTCCTCCTCAACAGCATATACAGCTAAACTTATCGCACTCAGTCGCCAATGCCTCACTCCTACAAACTCTATCACTCTGGCTAGAGCGCTGAATTTAACGAAACTGGACTACTGCAACATCCTTCTCCTAGGAACCTCCAAAACTAATAACAAGATACTATTATTGCAGAACAAAGCCCTTAGAGCGGCTCTAGGTATAAAGAAATCCGAACACATATCCAACATTAGGCTTGAAAATCACTGGCTGCCTATCGAAGCTAGAATCATTTTCAAAACCCTGTGTCGTTCATAAATGCATCACAAACAAATCCCCTAGCTACCTCAACAACACTATCAAGAAAAAACATTCTTGTAGGACCCTTAGATCCAATAATTTGGCTCTACTAGAAATACCTCAATACAAATATTATAGAGCAGGTGGAAGTAGCTTCAAAGTCCTAGCCCCAACTCATTGGAATGCCTTACCATTTAGTATTAAAAATGTTGACACGTTATTAGGGTTCAAAAAAGCATTGAAAACCTGGTTGTTCAACAAATACTAAATTCAGCTATTCCCAATCAACCAGGGTACCAGAGTGTCCCCGACTCCCCTCGACTTATCTAACTGCAAAACTAAATGCCGGTCATATGTCCTATATGTATTCCCAGTGGCCTAATATGCAACAAAACTTTTAAATGAACTGCTATTACTGTTTTGATGGATATGTAACATTGTATAAGAAATACTATAAGCTGTCTGCTGTTATTGTTTTGATGGATATGCAACATTGTATAAGAAATTCTATAAGCGGTCTGTAATTTCGCTGTGATACCTTTGGGTCTGGGCGAGTAACAAATGTAATAAATAAATAAATTACTAATTTGCATCTTTTCTTGACACATGAGTCTCTTGTAACGTTAGTACATCTGGTTTTTCCCATCTCAAATACGGTATTACCCAAATTGTTCGTTTACAATGGGGTTTGGCGTTGGGTGGGGGATTGCGGGGGGGGTTTCCCCCCACATATGTTACAATTGACCTTCACAATTCGGTCAACTGTGAAAAGGTCAATTGTAATTCGAACAGTTGTAAAACGAACAATTCGTATACAACCTCAAATACGACCCAACTTTGCGATTTAACCCCCTAACATTTAAGGATAGGACTAGTAGTGTTTTTACTCTGTCCATCTGAGTACATTTACTCCGATATCTTTGGCAGCTGACCACCCACTTCCCCCCCAACACAGAGACCACAAGCCCTCCCAAACGTACCCCTTCCCTCCCTTCTCCCCGGTTGAGCCCAACCTATTCCCCTTCCTTCCACGCATTAAGCCATGCAGTTCGAGCCCCACTATGCACCCAGAGATGAGATGTGTGGGTCTACCTGTACTGAACACCCGTCGATTCCAAGCGCCAAGCACTACATCCCTCTACCTCACGCCACCCCTTGCTTACAGTTCTTATCCCACGCAACATACCCATTTATTACCACCCTCATAGCGATCTCACACTTAACTAATAATTGGACATGGAACACTAGTTTTCATATTTGCCCTCTCCGTGACGGTGGATGTCGTAATCGGTCAATGGTTCCTTAAAATCCGTCTGTGTCTTGTGCCGCACTGATTTGGTCCATTCCTATCTTCTGAATCTCCTTTTTTCTTGGATTGTTCGAGGTTCCTTCTGATGGTGCCCACTTTCTTCTTCTTCTACCTTCAATATCCGCAAGCCTTCTTCGCACAAAGTAACCCTATGTTGTTGTCCTTCCCATATAAAAAAGAAGTCTGGATGGAAATGTCAATCTATAACTAACCTGTTTTTTAATTAAAATGTTTACAACCAGGTTTGTAAAACAGCTCTCAGAGCTCAATATGTGGAAGCCATAAGATTAGGGCACTGACAGTCCCTACATACAGCCAGAATCCTCACTTATGAGGGCTCACTACCTTCCTCACAAACAGCCTTAGCCAGAGAAACAGCCCAACAGTCGGTAAAGCTCCATTTCGGGCAGACCCACCGATTCCAGATTCAAAGCGCAGCAGGAGGAACTGGGCCGCCTCTCTATCCTCAGCTGCCCGCAACACACAGTATCCATTCCTCAACCGAGTCCCCCACAAGTCGGGGCGGGCTCCCACAGTGTGCACACCCCGTGTCTCGCATGCAGCCTGCACACCAGGCCACCCAGTTCGCTGCACCGGACACCCACTCAGCGACGTCCGAGTCAAAGCAGCACCGAATCTCTGAGGCGCCACCAGCCGCCGCTTCCTGAAGTCAGGCACATGGCCACTGCTCCGCACTCCCAGCCGTCCCTTCAATAAAGATTCTCTGGTACCTCAGATCTGCATAAAAGAGCTCAGGGTTATCCATCCACAAAATTTATCGGCAAATCATCTCTACTCTGGGTGTTGGTTGATAACCGCCTCCCCCACTGAGCACGCCATGATGGAGCTCAAAGAGCAGCAACCATCACAGTCGCGAACGCCCCCCTCGAGGCTAACTCTGCTTTGATAAGGAAAATGGCCTTGTCATTCTACCAGACGCTGTGGTGCACACAAGCTGCATCCCCTGATCTTGTACTAAATTTACTGGCATCACCTCCGCTCCACCTATCCCAAATCACAGAACATTCCATACACGGCTCCCCTTATCTCCTTCAAGCCCTGGTGCCCAGTAATGACGTGACCAGGGACCACACTTAGGTCTGAATTTCAGGGATTGACTGCTCCTTGGATAAGGACAGTAGGGCTCAAACTCTTCGCCTGGCCTATCGGCATCACCAAACCTTGTGCCCTATTCTCATGAATCTGTTCTTCAAAGGGCGCATCCCTACCTGCCCTCCCCACAGCTAACATTCAGTTCTTACCGCTTTCAGGCTCTGCAGCTCGATACAATTAGCGTTTATCTTTGCAACGTGGATGCTTCTGACCTCGGCTTCTCTCTTGGTGGATGGAAAAGAGATTTGTCTTGGGACTGAGCTATACAGAGCCGCAGCTCCACATCAGGGCCTTCTGTCTATTGTGTACTAGGCTTTAAAATCCAATATGGCTTCACTCCTGCCCTGTGGACACGCTGACCTCACTCTTACAACAGTACCTTTTCAAAGGGATTGGTTCCTCCGTCGTATTCCACAACTATGACAGGTGATCACCATAGATGTGCTGCTCTGAAAAGTTTTCGGCGGCGAGCCGACGTCACCGGATGTTATTAGTAGGGCGCACAACGCCCGTAGCCTCAGTTCTGTTTTTTTCCGCGAACGTGTTCGCTTCGGAGATCTCGGCGCGCCTCTGTTCTTTTTATTCTATCGGTTCTTCGAACTTGGTTTGTGAAATTATCATGTCTTCTTCTTCTTCTACCCCGCGGTCGGGATTCAAGAAGTGTTGGGACTGCGGTTCCAAGATGTCACTTACGGACCCGCACGACGTCTGCCTCTGGTGCATCGTGTTAGGAAAGGAAGAAGGCGATGGATATGGCAGGGGAAATGTGCACAAAATACACAGTAAACAACCTTGAATATAACAACGTGCATTCAATACCTAAGACTTGTGTATACCACTATATGAAAAGGAATGTAGGGTAAGCACTTAGAACCTCCTTATGACTGAAAGGAAAGTCGGCAACTCCTTACCCCCTATGCTATTACAGATACTGACAGCGCTAAGCCCACGTAGAGGGCAAGCAGGGACAGAATCTGTAAGCTGACACTCTAGACGGTACTGTATAAAGAATTTGGAAACAGTACTCACAAGGACCGGAATGACCACATGAATGCCAGTACTCACGAAGACCGGAAAGACCACTTGGATGTCCGTATTCACGAGGACCGGAAAGACCACTCAAAAAGTCAGTACTAACCCACAACCCTGTAAATCAAACAAGAACCCAGAAGGCAGTAAAGGCAAAGAGTGAGGATGACTAAATACCTAAACCCAAGTCAAGAGGCAAGAAGGAATAGTACAGTGTGGAAAACAAAAGATAATCACTCAGGAGCTAGTTACAACAGCTTCCCACACCTAATAATAAAATAGGAAATAAATGTAAAAGTGTAAAGGAAAACATGGCATGGATCCCAATAGAAGGCAAGGATCAGGAGCAGTGAAAACGATATCAAAAGGGAAACTTTCCCACCCAACCAAGGTGAGAAGGCAGGAAACTAAACCTGTAAAGGAAAGATTAATGCAACAAGTCTTTCAGTAGCAAAGGACAATTTCTAGGAAACGGTGAACACAGGCAATTGGGCTACAGCAAAAGGAAAGCTCAGAGAAAGGCTGCCTGCAGACAGAGAAAGGGAGAAAGGGATTTCCAAAAGGCAGAAATCAATTAGGCATACAAATACGAATTCCAGGACAAGGAACAAGAAACACTAACTAGAAACTGGGCACAAAAACTAGGAACCAGGAACAAGGGACCAGTCACGACAGGAACGCTGCAACAATGACCAGCGCTGGACTGAAGCAAACTGAGGCTTTTAAAGCTGCTTAACGAGCACACCCCTCAGGCGTGTCGCCTGCTGCACCTGCAGCCACAGGTGTTGCCTATCCTCCACCCAGCCTTGTCCTGCAAGGGAGGAGGTGAGGCAGTGAGCCAGGCATTCTGGGAAGCATAGTCATTTGATTAAAGTAGCAGTAGCATGCTGGCTGCCAAAAACCTGGAATGGATCCGGAAGGGAAGTAATTTGGGAAATAGGGTTTTAGCGCTCCCAATTCATCAGGACACTGTAGCATAAGGTTCGGAGGAAATGTCCAGTAGGGAAGAAACCCCAAAACATGCCCCCAAGTGGCGGGAACGGGAGCGAAGGGAGCGAGCCGTGACACATCGGCAAGGACCACGCCACCAATGACTGTGACGAATGTTAGTCTTTGACGTCAAAGGCCTTGCGGGAGCAAAAGAAGAAGCTGTCGGTAGGTAGGGTTTCCAAGCCCCAAAAGTCGGAATCCGCTGGGCTTTCGACTGACGATTCGAGGGGTGACTCTCTGCATCTCTGCGAAAGCCCAGGGGGTCTCGGTCCCGGAGTGGTTCTGCCATTCCTCTGCCTCTTTGAGGCACTCTGGGAAGCGCCGTCACTGGTCGCCTTCGCCGTCCTCGTCCGAGGACTCTGCCAGGCGGCGGGTAGCTTGTCCTACCAAGCATTCCTCTCCTGCGGAATGGGACACATTTTGTAAGGAAATGTTGGCGATTTTTGAGACGCAGGGCTCCATTCCGTCCGCTCCTTCGAGAGAAGCCGGCAAGGAACATGCTAGGGGCACTGTTTGCACGCCTTCGGGCTCGGGCGGTAGGCGCGATCACCGGGAACCTTCGAGGTTCCGGTCGGAGAAGGTGGATTGCTCTAGCCATGCCTGCCCCAGGTCCCGGTCGTCGACGCCCTCGAGACCAGTAGAGCCTTTGAGGTCTTCTAAGAAGACGTTGACGCCATCAGCGCCATGTCCATCGAGGGACTCTCTCAAAGCTCCGCCTCCGAGGAAGTCATCGGCGTCAAGGCCTTTGAAGGACACGCTCGGGGCACCGCCCTCGAGGTATGTGTCAAAGCCTTCTGCGCCACGCTCGATGTCGACGCCAATTTTGTCGATGCCCTTGATGCCTTTTTTGGAGGCTTTACCGGAGGTACCCCGTGCATCGGTGGAAACTCAGAGGAAGGCCCTGAAGAAGTCGGTACGGCCTGTGTTTGAGCCTTTTTCTGTGCCCTCATCCAGGGATTTGTTACAACCTCTGGATTATATCTCTGAGGTGGATGAAGGGTCGGATGTGGAAGGTCTGGTTCCTCAAGAGTTTCCTGATGAACTATTGTCTGGTCATAGCCAGTTGGAGGACCTGCGTCAAACTTTGCATGACGCCAGTGGTCTGGAAACCTCCCTGGAGGTTGAATTTGGCAGGCTTGGGCCTGGTACTGACGCCAAATCTTCATACAGGCGTTTCATGTCGAGGGTGACAGAGTATTTGGGGTGGTCTGCTCCACTTGTGGATTTTCTGCAGGATGACCTGACGGATATCTTTGACCAGGGTCCACCCACTGACCCGGTGCTGCCATTTCATGTGGCCTTACAAAGGAGGGTGGCGGCAGCTTGGTCTGCTCCGGAGAGTCTCCCGGCAGTGAATAAGTCGTTGCTGAAAAAAATACCGTCCAGCCAGTGGTGACCCCGGCTATTTGTCTTTGCACCCCACTCCGGAGAGTTTGGTGGTGCAGGCGGCTATGGCCCCAGCAAAGCAGGCATCGTACCCTACCATCCCTCCTTATAGGCATGACAAGTGTTTCGACGGTTGGGCGAAGAAAGTGTTTTCATCTGGGGGTATGGCTTTAAAGGCATCCAACTCTGTTTGTGCCTTGGCAAGATTCACTCACACTCTGTGGAATTGTGTATCTTTGGCGGCTGAACATATTCCCGAAGGGGAGGGACGGGATGGTTTTCTTGCCCTCATTCAGGATGGCAAGGATGCCATGTGTGAATCCGTTCAGTCAGGTCTAGACGTGGCAGACTGTGTCAGCCGGTCCATGGTGGCGAGCACCGTGATGCGCAGGTTTGCATGGTTGCGTAAGTCGGGGTTTGCTCCTGATGTACAGTCTCGGCTTCTCAACATGCCCTTTGATGGTGAACATCTTTTTGGCAGCAATGCTGAAGAGAGCCTTGAGAGGTTGCAGACCTCCAAAGCTGCAGCGAGGTCGTTGAAAGCTGCAGTTCGCCAACTTCTGCCTTTTCCTCCTAGGGGACTTCAATGTAGGGGAGGTTCCTTTCAATACTACTGACTTGTAGCTCCCCTCGATCTACCAAAGGAAAAGGGGCCACCCTAGGAGTGCAGAGGTGGAAAACAAGGTACTTGAGGTGCCAAGGCCGCTCGGGCAGTTGCCTCTTTGCCTTCAGGCACTGCCGCAGCCGCTTCAGCTCGGTCATGAGGCCATGTCCCATGGTTCGCCGGTTGGGGGAAGACTGGTGCAGCATCTTGTAGAATGGCGTGCCATTACTTCAAATGTGTGGGTTCTGGAGATCATAGCCGACAGCTACGGTCTTCCTTTCAGGCAGAGGCCTCACGACAATCCACCAGGGAATCTCTCTTTGAAGAGTCCGGATCCGCTCCTTGCGCAGGAAATCAAATTCCTGCTGGAGAAAGGCACCATAGAACTGGTGCCTGTAGTGGAGAGGAACAAGGGATGGTATTCCCCATATTTTTTGATCCCGAAAGAAGGGGGATTGAGACGCATCATGGACTTGCGTGGTTTGAACAAGCTCCTCAGGAAGGACAAGTTCAAGATGGTTACTCTCAAGTCCTCCAGGCCCTTCAACTTCAGGACTGGTTAGTGTCTCTAGACCTCAAGGACGCTTACTTTCATGTGCCGGTTCATCCCAAGCACAAGAAGTACCTGAGGTTTGCGTTTGGCAACTCGCATTTTCAGTTTCGGGTCCTGCCGTTCGGATTGACCTCCGCCCCGAGGGTCTTCCCCAAGCTCATGGTAGTGGTGGCAGCGTACCTCAGGAAAGGGGGGATTCATGTCTACCCCCTACCTGGACGATTGGTTTATCAGGGCGCGCTCTCCCGAGCAAGTCCTGGATCATCTGTCAGTCACCTGCCACAACTTTCAAAGGCTGGGCTTCTCCCTCAACTTAAAGAAGTCCCACTTGACACCTACCCAGCGGCTCCAGTACATCGGAGCAGTGCTTGACACATCCTTGGGGCTGTGTTTTCCTCTCCAGTTGAGGGCTCATCTGTCATGATCTCTGCTTCCAAAAGATCAGGACTTGCCCGACTCCCTTGGAAGCAGACCCATAACCCCGGTTCCGAGTGCCAGCCAGTCCCAATTGGGACCTTTTGGACCCTGTCCTGGCGCCAGTGGCACCAGGCTCATAAAGATGCCCAGTCCCAGCGCTGGAAGCGCTGGGCTCATAATGCTTGGGTGGACTTACCTGCAGCAGACCATGCTGCTTACTTACCTGCCAGTTGAACCCCTGATCCTCTTCTGTTTGGGACTACTTTTCCTGTTGGGTGGGGCAGGAGCCACTCCCTAGGTTCAGAACACTGGAACTCTTCTGGAAAGCAGGAACTCTTTTCTTACCTAGGCGTGGCTGTGGAAGGAGACATCTAAGCACTACAGGAGGCTATTTAAACCACACCCGATGGATGAATCTTGCTTTGCGTTATTCTGCATTCTCTGCAGCAGAACGCTCATCGGGTCTTCTGCTTCTGATCCTGGGCCTAAGGGAACAAAGGCTTACCATCCTGGAATCCAGTCTTCAGCAGCACCTGTAAAGACAAAGAAGAAACAGGTTAGCACTACGGTCTTCAGTGGCAGCGCATCTCTTACCTGGTACATCGGCTGTCACCAACGCCTCGCGCTGCATTCCGGCATCTGAAAGACAAAAGCTTACCAGCTCTTTGCACGCTCCGGAGGCCTTCGGCGCTGCATCCCGCATCTGAAAGACAAAAGAAGGTGCGTTTAAAGACATTGGGCAACTTTATTACTCACGTGCCATTACTCCTTCCCACGCCGAATCCAGTGGGTATTCCAGCACCCTTCAGCTTCTCTAAAGCTCCGAACTTGTACCTGCAAGATAAAAGGGACAGTTAGTGCGCATCGTGAAGCAGGCTACAAGCGCTTACTTACGTGCTTCCAGGCGCTTCTATTCCTCACGCAGGTTCGATCCTCAACTCTCATCAGCCCGCCATCCGCCATCGCCGGAACCCTGCAAAACAAGAGATATCATTACAAAAGACTTTTAAGACATTTGAAGTGCCCAGAACTTACCGTTCGTGCAGTTAACGACGGACAGCAGTCCTCTGAGGTCAAGAGGTCTGCACCCTTATCCAGTGAAGAAACTGGTTACGGCACCCTGCCCCGAGGCAGATGGAGAGCTCGGCGTTCACTTACCTAAGGTGAGGGTGTTAACCTTTGGGGTTCTACAGGAGAAGAGAAAGGGAAGAGGAGAGAGGCACCCAATAACCCCAGTTCATTAATCCCATATTTTCTATCTGCAGACATCTTACTCTTCGAGTCAGACATACAGTGCACAGAGGTCCAGCCCAAAGAGCCAACCGTGTGTTACACATCACCTTTGAAGATACGGCATTCACCCAGTCAAGACCGGCGCCTCTGCGGGAATCAGGTGAGCGTTACATCATCACATTCTGCAGATAGTGAACAAGTTTCAACATGCTCAGAGTCTCCCGGCGTTCGAGCTCTTGAGGTTGCTCGGCCTCATGGCATCCTGCATTCTCCTGGTGCCAGAGGCCAGGCTGCGGATGAGATCTCTGCAGTGTGCTCTCATGATGCAATGGTCACAGTCCTCCGGCAGGATGCCGGATCCCGTTCAGGTGCCGCCCTCAGTCACCCAGGATCATCTGTGGTGGGCCGTCGAAGGCAATCTGATGAAGGGGGCTCCATTTTGGCTACCCTGGCCGGAGGTGACAATCGTGACGGACGCATCCCTCACGGGATGGGGAGCTCATGCCAACGAGTTGACAGTCAACGGTCGTTGGTCTCCGTCGGAGTCCAGCCTCCATATCAATCTGTTGGAGCTGAGGGCTGTCATGCTAGCCATGAAGGCTTTTCTGCCGTCTGTGCGGGGGAAGACTGTCCTGATTCTGACGGACAATACAGTGGCCATGCACTACCTCAACAAAGAGGGGGTCAGGGTCTCTCCCTCTGTACAGAGAGGCAATGCAGCTCTGGTTCTGGGCCATCCAGCAGGAAATTTCGATCTCGGCAGTTCATCTGGCCGGAAACGAAAACACGGCGGCGGACGCTCTGAGCAGGCAGAGCACGGTCTCTCAAGAGTGGGAGCTGGCTGAGGAGATTCTCCTGGAGATATTCGCCCTTTAGGGGACCCCACAAGTGGATCTCTTCGCCACCAGTGTCAACCGGAAGTGCGAAAGATTCTGCTTGTGGGAATTTCCTCCAAAAAGAGCCTTAGGTTACGCGTTCATGGTGGAGTGGTCCTTCACACTGCTGTACGCGTTTCCTCCAGTCCCCGTCATTCCGCAAGTGCTGCTGAGGTTACGGAGGTTCGGTTCCCGAATGATCCTCATTGCTCCGGCATGGGCCAGGAGAACGTGGTACCCAGACCTTCTCGACATGTCCATCTGCCCTCCACGCCGTCTTCCCTACCGAGACGATCTGCTCTCACAGGAGGGGGATCAGGTTCTCCATCCAGAGGTCAAGTCCCTCAAATTTCATGCTTGGCTCCTTCATGAAGACATGATGGAGGTGTTGCTTTCGGCCAGAAGGCCTGCAACGAAGTCCCTGTACCGTTGCCGTTGGAGAAAGTTCTGCGACTGGTGCAGGGTTAAGAATGTGGATCCTTTTTCATGTGCCATTCCTGTGGTTCTGTCTTTTTTTGCTTTCATTAGCCCACAAGGGCCTGCAAGCGTGGGTTCTAGGTTATTTCGCTGAATGATTTTATATTGTGGGACTTGGACTTTTCATCACCACAAACTCCTTTTTTTTAGAAAATGTTTATTTATGGGGGGGCTTCGCCCCCCCAACCCTCCCTTACTTAAATAATCATACCCCAAACCGCACCAAACACCCCCCCCCCCTAAAAAAGTATGAAAGGGTTGGCGATGAAAAGTCCCACGATGTAAAATCATTCGACGAAATGCGTGTATACCCAAGTGGGTACCATTAAAGGTTAACTGGTGGCGCTGTCCATATTTAAGCGCTCGTCTGAGGAGTGTTCTTATTTTAAAATACCTTGATTTCTCCGTTTCTGAAAGGGCTCACAAATGTGTTCCCACCGTCTCCTTTCCAGGATCCCGGTTGGGATTTGAACCTGGTTCTAAAATTCCTCATGGGAGCTCTGTTTGAGCCTTTACATTCTTGCCCTTTGAGACTGTTGACCTTGAAAACTGTATTTTTTGTTGTGGTTACTTCCGCTCGCAGAGTGAGTGAGTTGCAGGCACTTTCCGTTTAGCCACCCTTCACAGTGTTCCATAAGGACAGGGTTTTCGTCAGAAAGTTGTGTTGGAATTTCATTTAAGCCAGAAGGTCATTCTTCCGGCGTTCTATCCTCCTCCGCATCCTGGTAAGGAAGAGGAGAGGTTGGATCCTAGGAGAGCTTTAAGTTTCTACATCTCACGCATGTCCCGGGTCAGAGTGGACGATCAGCTCTTTGTAGGATACGCTGGAAGGCGTTTGGGACAAGCTGTTACTAAACAGACTTTGTCTAGATGGATTATCTTGACAATTTCTGAATGTTACTTCTTGGTGGGTAAGGATCCTCCGGTAGGCTTTCTGGCCCATTCTACTAGGGGTATGGCTGCCTCTACTGCCCTGCAGAGGGGTTTTCCCATTCGTAACATTTGTGAAGCAGCCACATGGGCCTCTGTCCATACTTTTGTCAAACACTACTCCTTGGATTCTATCCATGGGCATGATTTGGCCTTTGGCAAGGCAGTCCTCTATTCTGCAATTTAATTGGGCATTCTAAAATTCTAAATTCGTTTCCCACCTCCTTACGTTGGTACTGCTTTGGGAGTCTGTCAGAGATGTGCAATACGTCGGAGGAACCAATCCCTTCGAAGAACAAGTTACTTTCTTACCTGGTAACGTTCTTTCGATGGGATGCTCTGACGACGTATTCCACATTGCTCCCTCCCTACCTGCCCCTCTACAGAATTTCTTATGTGATTGCAGTTTTTGTTTCCGCAAAGCTTTCTGTAGTCATTCTGGCAGAATATTGGTGCTACACGTTCTGGGGAAAAACTACAACTGAGGCTACGGGTGTCGTGCATCCTACTTATAACATCCAGTGACGTCGGCTCGACAGAGGCCCTCGAGGACAGCGTATCGATGTCATCGACGCAGGGCGCAGGCGCTGAAAACTTTCCGAAGCAGCACAGCTGTGGTGATTACCTGTCATAGATGTGGAATACGTCGTCGGAACATCCCATCGAAAGAACGTTACCAGGTAAGAAAGTAACTTCTTCTTCTGTCTCCATCTCTACCTACTTCAGCCCTCCCCTCGAACCTCGCTAAAAACATAACTTTGTGTACTACTGCTAAACACGGCCCCTAAAACACTGCCCTATCTATAACCTCTGCAACCATCTATAACTATCTATAACCTCTGCGCCCTTTTACCCTCGGGTCCGGCGCCCAATATAAATTAATAAACAAACAAACAACTGCAACATTAATATATTTGTTGCTCATTCTGTGTTGCTATGTGATGAATATATTATGTGTCAACACTAACTACAAGTGATATGTGTGCCTTCTGGCCCGCAAAACTCAACTTGCTTCCACTGTGGCACATACTAATAGGTTTTTCTTCACCTGAACCTTTTTGCCTGGATGGGATGCTGTAAGTGCATCCCAACAAAGGCTACCATGACCAGGTGGATAGTTTCCTCCATTGCAGAGTTTTTTTCATGCAAGAGCTGACTCCACCAAGAGGTCTACATGCCCATCCAGTAATGGTGAAAGTGGTTTGTTTGCTTTACAACATGTACCCTGGAATACCATTGCCTAGGTGGCCACGTGGTCTACCCCAGCCTCCTGTAGGGATTACTGTCTGGGTGGCCTCCCCAGAACTGATGCTCATTTTGGGCAATTCAAAAACCTATTTATCTAAGTTAACAGTATGATAAGTATGGCAGGAATGGGGTAGGACATAGCAGTTACAAAGTTACTCACTGTAGTGAGTAATTGCCACCCTGAACTCCTGCCTCTCTGCGGCCAGTCTTTGAGGTCAAATTATAAATTGGTTTAAGGCCTTTCTGGCCGATAGATCTCAATCCGTATCCTTGCCCCCCTTCCGTTCTGATGCAGTTCCTTTATTCGGTAGGATTCCACGGGGCTCTGCACTCTCCGCTATACTGTTTAATGTCTATATTAGACCCCCTGCTGCATCTTATTCAATCGTATGGTTTCCGTTATTATGCTTGCACGGATGATACCCAAATTCGTGTCCGCCTTCACCTCACTCAGACTGAAACAGCTAGTCATCTCAAAAGATGCCTTGAGGATCTGGGAGCCTGGATGGGAAGTAACTGTTTAAAACTGAACGCAGTTCGACTGAGGTCTTGGTTGTGGGTACTGCATTCCCCCACCTCTTCTGGAACACTGAGTTCTGGCCTTCGTCACTTGGCCCCCTCCCCACCGCTGTTACATCAGTAAGAAACCTGGGGGGTTAGATTCTCTGCATCCCTTTCTATGGATGAGCATGTGGCCGCATTGCGGTAGCCGCCATCAGCTTCAATATTCATTGGTGCTTGCCCCATTGAAGCTTTATCCCTGCACACTATCTGTGCTGTATACATGTAAGGCTAACTTTACACTGCGCCATTGAAACACACAAGGTGTTTCACATTCTAAGATGGCTGCCCGTGTTCTTGCCCTGATGTGCCGTCTTCACAACACAGCAGAGACTAGCCTCATGCTGATTGGCCCGTGCCGTGACAAACAGAGCCTATTGGAAGCCGGCAGGCGTGAGCCGGGCCTCCTGGAAAGGCACCGACCCGCGATAGCAAGGCCACTGCTGATCGACCACCGAAGCCACTCGCTGCTCATCGAGAGCTGGAGCAGGAGCTCCGGATCTCTGCAGGAGCAGCTGATCCTCTCACCCCTCTGAAGTGAAAGCCACATGGAGGTATGATGATCGCCAACTCCAATCACTAAATTGCACATGTATCTTGGCTATTCTTAGCGCTTTTGCGCGGTAGCCGCCATCAGCTTCAATATTCATTTGTGCTTGCCCCATTGAAGCTTTATCCCTGCACACTATCCGTGCTGTATACACGTAAGGCTAACTTTACACTGTGCCATTGAAACACACGAGGTGTTTCACAATCAAAGATGGCCGCCCGTGTTCTTGCCCTGATGTGGCCGTCTTCACAACACAGCACAGACTAGCCTTGTGCTGATTGGCCCGTGCCATGACAAACAGAGCCTATTGGCAGCCGGCAGGCGTAAGCCGGCCCTTCCTGGAAAGGCCCTGAGGGTAAGGCCAGCAACTGTCCTGTGACTGTCCAGTGCTGACAGTGCCAAGGGCCAGAACCCCTACCCGTCTGCATACAACTACTCTGATCTCTCCTGCTACCTATCACTGGTATCACTGGTCGGGCTCTGGCGTGGCTGACTTCTTTCTTTTCCATTCGACCCTCCCAGGTCCAACTTGGGTCCTTCCTCTCTGACATCGTCTTCTCCACCTGTGGTGTTCCCCAGGGATCTAATCTCTCTCCCAGGCTTTTCAATCAGTACCTGTCACTCCTTGCTCACTGCATTGCCGCCCTCTGCCCCAACTTTCAGTGCCATGCGGACGATACCCAGCTCATTTTCAGGCTACCCTCGGCTTCCTCTCTCCTTCCCTCATCTCTGACTGTCTGTCTGCTATCCAGGTATGGTGTGCCGCCAATGACCTCTGCCTTAATGCCAGTAAGACTGAGATTCTACTCATTGGCACACCCACTCCCTCCTTCCCTGCAGCTCTCTGGCCGGCCTCTCTTGACCCTCTTCCTGCTCCTACCTGCAAGGCTAAAAACCTCGGGGTCATCTTCGACTCTACACTCTCCTTCTCTCCTCACATATCTGACGTCTCTAAGAAGTCACACTAACAGCTGCACCTCCTCAGAGGTATTCTTCCCTTCCTCTCCTTCCCCCAGAAGCTCACTGTCTCCCGAGCCCTGGTTCTCTCGAAGCTGGACTACTGTAACAGCCTCTATCTTAATCTGCCTGCCTCCACTCTCCGCCCTCTGCAACTTATCTAGAACAGAACTGCGAGACTTGTCCTTGGCCTCAAGCCCAGGGACCGTATCTCTCCAGGACTGAAATCTCTACACTGGCTCCCAGTGGCTGCGAGGATTAAGTTCAAAACCCTCTGCATTATCCACAAGGCCTTCTGGGGCTTGGGGCCAAAATACCTTCAACTCTCTCTCCCTAAATATCTTCCTTCCCGAGCCCTTCGCTCATCCGTCTCCAACTCCCTCAGGGTCAGCCGCTTCTCAAAGCAACGAGCTGGGGGTAGATCTCTCTCCGCAGCAGGGGCCTCCCTCTGGAACAGCCTTCCTGCCTCCCTGAAACTTGAGGAGAACCATCTCCGGTTCCCGGAAGCACCTCAAAACCTTCCTCTTTGCCTCTGACTTCTCTGTCCCTCTCCCCTGCTAAATTCTACACTGAAATTGCACTGAATCTGCAACTGGGCCACTCTCACCAACATCGGTCCTGGGCCCAGCCACTCTCCACTTGCACTGCCTCCCTGGCATCGCATCCCCAGCACTGCGGGACTGTCTCTGTATCCCTACAGCCCCCCCTTCCCAGCACTTGCCTGCACCTACCTTGCACTTGCCACCAGCTGGCCCTATTTATTTATTTATTTGTATTCTACTTACTTGTACTGCACTTCCCCTCTTCCCTTCCCCTTGCACCTTTTCCCTTCCCCTACCCCTGCACTTGCGCGGTCTGAATGATACCTGGCCTAGTAGGATTGTTGTCTGTCTTCCCCTTGTTTCCCCCCCCTGCCTCGTCGCGCCTTGAAACCCTTGTGTATAGGCACGTTACAAATGCCATATCATATCATATCATATCATATCATATCATACCTACCAGACAAGCGGTAAGAAACTCAGACCTACTCCATTCCACTGGGAACTACCCTACGCCCTAATGCATTCTGACCGCTTTCAGTGCTTATTCTGTCTAACCCGGCGTTCCTGTGCCATTCCCGACCACAATCACTACCTTACTTGTATTCCCACCACCCACTGGGGCTACCCATCACCACCTACCGGAGTCACTCTGCACATTCACCACTACGTTCTCGCTTCCACAGTGACTTGCGCTGCCACCAAATTGCTAAACGGCATTGTTTACATACTAAGAATCAGCTCTAAACCAACTCACCTGCCAAGTATACCCTCATGCTGCTCAGCACCTCTGTCTGCACGCTGCATCTAATCTCGTTGCGACGCACGTATACAGACGAACAATGGCAACTGTCGGAAATATGCCATTTAAGCCCTCATTGTGAATATTCGAATTTAGGTGGCCTAGTGCTCTCATGCATCTGTTTGAAAAATGCCATTTAAGCCCTCATTGTGATTACTCAAATTTCAGTGACCCCCTACTGCAACTGCAATGGCTAGCGCCTATGCTCGCTCATTGAACACTGTGCATTTTTGTTGTGCCCTATGGTCGCTTATTGACAACCTTGCAATCTAGTTGTGCCCTATGGTCGCTTATTGACCACTCTGCATTTTTGTTGTGCCTTATGGTCGCTTATTGACCACCTTGCAATCTAGTTGTGCCTTATGGTCGCTTATTGACCACCCTGCAATCTAGTTGTGCCTTATGGTTGCTTATTGACCACCTTGCAATCTAGTTGTGCCTTATGGTCACTTATTGACCACTCTGCATTTTTGTTGTGCATTATGGCCGCTCAGTGACCACTCTGCATTTTTGTTGTGCCTTATGGTCGCTTATTGACCACCTTGCAATCTAGTCGTGCCTTATGGTCGCTTATTGACCACTCTGCACTTTTGTTGTGCCTTATGGTCGCTTATTGACCACTCTGCATTTTTGTTGTGCCTATGGTCACTTATTGACCACTCTGCATTTTTGTTGTGCCTTATGGTCGCTTATTGACCACCCTGCATTCTAGTTGTGCCTTATGGTCGCTTATTGACCACTCTGTATTTTTGTTGTACCTTATGGTCGCTTATTGACCACCTTGCAATCTAGTTGTGCCTTATGGTCGCTTATTGACCACCTTGCAATCTAGTTGTTGCTATGGTCACTTATTGACCACTCTGCATTTGTGTTGTGCCTTATGGTCGCTTATTGACCACCTGCTATCTTCCTGTACCCCACCTAGCACACAATCATTCCCATAGCCATCTGCAAGCTCGCCGCCACCACCACCACACTGCTCACTCTCCTTGTCACACTCATTGCTCACCAACTCTACACATCAACCCGCCCCCATTTTGCACACATGCCACACAACCCACCCCCTAATGCAACACAACCCGCTGCCCCGGTTACCTCACAAACTCACTCACATCGCAGTAACACACTCCCTGCACCTTGCACTGCCAGAATGCACACAGACCACAATATTCAGCACACAACCCCCACCCATTGAACTTAGAAACTACAGATTGAGCTCCTGCATCCTCTCCAAACACATCCCCCACATTGAACACCCTCTCACCCACAAACAACCACTCACTAACCAAACCACTCCCCCCAATATAACCACACATAACACATCAGTCACATCTACCACCCTCACCTCCACAATCATACCTCACATCAAATGCGCCCTCCTCAATGTTTGATCCCTCCCAGCTCACGCATCTGATATTCATGACCTCATAACTAATAACAACATTGACCTACTAGCCATCACAGAAACATGGTTACATGAAGCATCAGGCCCAGCCGTCACTCTTGCACTACCACCTGGTTTCACCATACTGAGACAAGACGGACCTGAACGAATAGGAGGCGGAGTAGCCTTCATCTACAAGGAGAATCTTCAGCTCCGACTTGTTAGCCACTCTTCGACCAACAACTCTGACCTCTTATCGACCAAACTCACACTGTCACCCAACAACACCATCAACATTCACCTACTATATCGCCCCCCAGTCCCCACCCCTGACTCTCGGGAAAGCATCATCCACATCCTCAGCAATAATATCAAAAGCTCCACCAAAACCCTTCTCCTAGGAGACCTCAACCTGGGATTTAATGATGCCAAAGACAAATCTGCAGTCGCCCTCTCCAAAGAACTTACTGACTTAGGCTTGACCCAAAAAGTAGAAAATCCCACTCACGCCAAAGGTCGTATTCTAGACTGGGTCGCAGACCATAATTGTCTCTCCACTATCACCTCGAGCTCATCATTGCCATGGACCGACCACAACTGCATCGAATTCTCGATTCCTATCACCAAAAATCTCAAAACCCTGACCTCTGCCATCGCTGCACAAGTCAGAAGCTCAAAAAATCTGAGGACAACCTGCGTCCATACCTCAACACCCCCAAACTAGCACCCCCTTTCTCTAATGACCCCAATATTTTGGCAGACATCTACAAAGATGTCGTCACTAAAGCTATCAATGAAATAGCACCACTCGAATGGAAAAAATAAAAGAAATCACTACACACCAACGCCTGGTTCACTGAAGAACTGCACTCAATGCGATCCCACAAAAGAGCAGCTCTAGAAAGCTGGCAATCCAACCCATGCAACAGCACCAAAAATGCGTTCAACTTAATCTCCAAGCAATACAAAACAGCTATTACTGATGCTAAAGCCAAAGCATTCAACGCACAAATCTCTAATTCCAAATCACACACTAAAGAGATCTTCGCCATCTTCAACGAGCTCATCTCCCCCCCCCAATACCCCAGATGAAATAATCAAAGATGAAGCGTGGTGTGCCAGCATTCAATCGGCCATGCTACATAAAATTGACCTTCTCCAAAAGAAAATCAAAGACCATTGCAAACCACTACCTAAACAGACAGGTACCAAGCTTTCTAACGCCTCACCCTCCTCATCGAAGCCCACCATACCTGACTTCTCTTTCAGGGATGTCACGGAAACAGAAGTTATCAATCTACTAAAAAATCTCAAACCCTCCCCCTTCAAAGGCGACATCTTCCCACCTAAACTTGTCAAAGACTGCGCAGATTGCTTTGCGCCGCTCTTTACAGCTTTCATCAAAGCATCTTTTAAAACGGGCATTATCCCTGCTAGCCTCAAAGAGGCATGGGTCCGGCCCCTCCTAAAAAAAAAAAACTACCCTCGACCCCCTACAACCCAACAACTACAGACCAATAACCACAGTGCCATTTCTCCTGAAGTTACTGGACAAAGCCGCGCATTGCCAAATCCAGCACTTTCTGGAAACCCACTCCATCCTTGGAACAAGGCAATCAGGCTTCCGGAAAGGACACGGCACAGAAACAGCCCTGGTGGACCTAAAAAATCAGATCACCCAAATCATGGACAAGGGCAAGCCAGCTCTCTTGCTCCTCGTAATCTCTCGGCCGCTTTGGATCTAGTTGATCATAAGACCCTCACCTCACACCTCACACACTCTGCTAACTTCTCTAAAGAATCAGCTCTATGGGTCACCTCCTTCCTAGAGGGTAGAGCCATGAAAGTCTTCTCGGACATCGCCAACGCCACTCCCACGACAATCCACTGCGGAGTCCCTCAAGGTTCCTGCACTGCTCCCACACTCTACAACCTGTTCACTAAACCTCTTTTTGACAAACTCGACTCCTACGGCATCACATACACGAACTATGCAGACGACACACAAGTACTTCTACCCCTCTCAGGTTCATACCACGACGACACAAAGGCACTCCACTCGGTCTACGCCATCATCCAGGCCTGGATGGCAGTAAACGGCCTCTGCCTAAATGGAGACAAGACGGAAATCATGATATTGGGTCAAAAGAGCACCCTAGACAAACTGGACACACTGTACGCTAACTTCTCCATTGACGACTCCATCATCCTCGTCTCCACAGCGGTAAAGACTCTGGGAGTATACATAGACTCCTCTCTATCTATGAACAGACAAGTTAGCGCCATCACCTCCTCATCTGTCCATACCACTTAACTCATAAACGACATCAAGCCCTACCTCTCCAAACCCAACTGCCTCTCCATAGCCAGAGCAACCATTGGAGCCAAACTGGACTATTGCAATGCCCTCCTAGCGGGCACATCAGCAAAAAACCTGAACAGACTCCAAGTCACACAGAACAATGCGCTCCAGGCCGCTCTCAGCATCCCAAGAAGAGAGCATATTTCCCATGCCAGACTTTCAGCCCAATGGCTCTCGGTTAAAGAACGAATCACACTCAAAATCCTCACCCACAAATGCCTCCCTCTCTCCGCCCGTCCTATCTATCTGAGACCATCTCCAAACCCTCCTCTGCCCGTCCCACCAGAACGCAATACACCAACCTACTCTGCATCCCACGCATCAAAAAAGCCAAAGCGGGTGGCCTAAGCTTCCCCTACATTGCCGCCAAGACCTGGAACGCTCTCCCTGCAGACATTAGTGCGGAAAACTCGCTCCCGATTTTCCATAGGAAACTGAAGACCGCTTTCCTTGCACAATAAGGTGACCCCTGCGAATCCATATAAATATACTGCATTGCTACTGTACAAATACCATATTCCCACTGTAAATAATGTATTCCTTGTTAACATTGCTTTATCTGTATTGTATTATTTGTAACTAAGACATGTCTGTAACAAGCGCCATAATGCCCCCGGGCTGACGTGCGCTCTACAAATCTGAATAAATAATAATAATAATAATAAATCCGGCCATTTTAAGCTCTGTTTTCTCCGTAAGGTTCTTCCTTTTGTCCCAGCAGCCTGCCAGGCACTAGTGGTTGCCACTTTAGTTTTAAGTGTGCTGGACTACTGCAATTCCCTCTATCTGGCCCAGCCTCGCTATCTGATCAAGCGACTTTAGCTACTGCAGAACGCGGCAGCCAGAGCAATCTTACATCCTCCCTTTGTTACACATATGTCTCCTTTACTTAGGAAATTGCACTGGCTTCCGGTTGCAGACAGGATTTCCTTCAAGTCCTTATGTATTGTACACCAAGCTTTCTACGGGAGCATTTGTATTTTGTATTTTATTTATAGTGGTGTGGAATATTTGCAAACTAATTTCTCGTGCTATGTACCTACTGGAGCCCTGCGCTCTCAATCAGCTCTTCTGGTGGCAGTACCCCGTTACCAAAGTGCTAGTACTGGAGGACGTGCCTTCTCTGTGGCTGCCGCTAAAGCCTGGAATTACCTTCCTTTTGCTCTCTGCAGCACTGCTGATCACCTCCTGTTCCGTCGTCTACTGAAAACAACTGTTTAAATAAATCCCTGCCTCTGTTAAAACATCCTATCCTGCTACCTAGCGCCAACATGCCTTAGAGTGTACATGCACTCTCCAAGTTCGGTTAACATAACATAACCTAGTGACTTCTGTATTTTTATATTTCTGGTGAGTCCCCATTTGCTCTTGGTGAGTCCCATTTCCTCCATACACCTTCCCTTCATCCCCTCTTAAATAACCTAGCCTTTGTTCAGGTACAAACCTTGGAATATTGAAAAGCAGTGAGGGGCAAATCATGAGCGACCGAACTGTAACCATGCATGTACCTGGCTTCACATAAAAATTGGAGAAGGGTGATGTTTTGTAGTGCTGCCAAACAGGTTCTGGTCCAGTCCAAGTAGGACGGAATGCCCCACAAGTATGGACAAAGGGGTACTCTGGACTAGGAGTATGTGTCACTATTTTGAGTAACACTTTCTTTCCTCGTTCAAAGAGCTGAACAGAAAACCCCAAAGCCAACCAGGACCTTATTGCCACAAACATGGATTCCTTTCATCCACCCGTATGCAATTCACTTAGAATGTTACCGATGCACTAAACCGGTAATTCTGCTCATGCAGCAATATGTGTAGTTTTGCATTTTAAAATTAACATTAGCCCCACCTCTCCCTTCTACAGGATGGCAGGTGTAACTGGGTACAAGACCCAATTAAATTCCATCTCCTCTAAAGCTTGGAGAAATCGTAATCACAAAATAGCTCAGCTATTCGACGCCTAATGAGGTGCATCTTTACACATCCAGTTCAGGTGTAATGAAAGAGTTGTAGCTTGAGATGCAGAGCTACTCGCTGCAGTTAGCTAGCTGCCTTGAAGAGCCTGAATATCTAAACAGAAACTGATACTAACTGCTCCCAGCGCCTTGCGTTTTAGCACCCAAGCAGTTATCCTAATGTTGTATCTATTGCTCATTTCATTCCTGCTGGTGGTTTAATGGAATCTAAACAGGAACGCATCCCCATTAGGCTATTTTTACAGTGTTGCTTTCTGCTTAATCAATGGCTTTTTGTAGTGAAATGCACAGCTCTACAGTATCTGTTTTTGTTCATGGCTGCTGCTGGCACCAACTGCTAACAAGGGTTTTATTCCACACTGCTTCCTCGCAGACAGTCCTGTAAAGTACCAGCGATATCCATTGTGCGTATTGTTATTCAAAAGTATCTATGGCCCCATTCAGGCCGTACTGTTGTGGGAGCATGCCTTGGCTTTCATAATTTGTATATTCTCTATGGTCTAAGTATCCGAGATCTCAATTGTTTTGCTTTGTTTTCTGTAGAATTGTATTTACCTCCTGCTGTATTCTAGTCTGAGCCTCAAGCATCTGCTGAAGAGTTTTGAATGGCTACATTATGTCCAAGCTACTGCTGATGCAAGCCTACGCATGCGGAAGAGCATCAGTGAAAATGGCCCAAAATAAGCTGTTTGTCCTTTCAGGGAGACCCTGATCGCATCGAGCATTGCCAATTTGCCCCCAAATGTGACAAGACAATACAGGGGGGCTTCTACAGATCCCTAGGTTTCTAATTTAATATGTCCCCAGACGCTGGTTCTGTATTTTTACTCAGTGGTTAAAATGGGTGTCATGACTTGTCCGTCAATCCTGGATGTTAATTTGATCATTCCATAAAAAGCTCATTTACCCCTGGCTCTGATGATGGAGACCATTTTTCTATCAGTAGGGTTATATCTTCTGGTACCCTACCATCGCCTACCAACACAATCTGCAGCTGGTTGTGGTTTTTAATAATTCTTCCCTCTAGAAACGCCTACTTACTGCATTAGGATCTTCTTTTAGTTCTCTGTTGATTTGCCATGCCTTGCGTAAACCTGTTTGAAAGAAATGGATGTGTTGTACTTCTCCAGGGTTTACTTTAGAAAGGGGGCCATCGTTTAGGGAATAGTCCATGAGTTGCAAGAATATAAAATCTTGAACTCAATATGATGGTTGTATTGTTTGAATGGACACAATGTAATGCATTAATCAATCTATGCCCCCTTCATGTGCTAAAATCCTGATGGTACCAAACCAGATATTGACATGCATTTCCACTTTTCTAATGGCACAATACACTGCAAAATAATGGTTTGAGTGGTTGCCAGGAGCAATTCCTGCTGGCACGTTTGACTACCTTCCATCTATCGCTCTTCAGTGTTTTCATGTGTCTGGCAAGTTGTGTGTTGTTCAAGGAGCCTTTTAATGGAACTTCCCACTAATGACCTGCTGGATTTTGATTTAGCCTGGTGATTTCAAATCGTGTGTATATTGCAAAGCAGATTAGTGTGCACAAGGTTTATTTTCCAGCCTGCAGACTTGACATATACCAAGAAATTGTAGGCCGAACACTTGTCCCGTTGAGGAACGTACACACTAGCCTATCGGTTTGGAATAAATACAGTCATGTCCTAGTACAAGCTTCCATTACTGCCTTTATCATTGTCTACCAAATCCTTGGTGAGAATAATTGGGGCTCATAATAAGGTCAAAAAGGATGCAATTCTGGAATGTAAAGAAAACAGTATGACCCCACCTAACATGTAATATACTCCAAAAACAAATGTTTTTTATATATCTGAGTAATTTTGTAACTAATCTACAAAATGACACTGTCAAATATGGCCATGGGGCTGGAGAAAGAGGTTTGGATGCCGGCATGCATGTGTCGGAACTATTCATTTACTGGATTTGGAGAGATGAAAGAAAGACTAATGCCTTTCTGAGAAACCAGGCCCAAGCAACAAAACACTAAAGATATAAAAAACAGCACACAGGGCCTCCATTAATAATTTGATATAAACATTTTGCATTATAAAGGTTTAATATCTCACAGCAGTTGGTAATAATATTTATATGCAAACAACAAACTTGTATCCTGGTGCATATTTCATGGGCTTTGCTAAGGATGAACTACTTCCTGCTAGGAATTGTAGCTGCACAAAGAATCTGACTGAAGGTAGGATGTAAGTGAATTTATAAAGAATCCATTGAATTATATAGTAACAAGTGTTTTTTTTTATTCAATCCAAATGTTTCACACTCCCATTACTAATCTATTATAATCAGAACCCCTGTTAATGATTTTTCAAACTATGCCTGGATAACTAACGCACAATAAATAAGGTTGAAACAAACATTTATGTTTATATTCAATATGAAACAACAATTTGGTGGTTTATGCTAAATGTGATGATCAGATAACAATTGAAAGAAATACACAGCGTCACACCGAGTAAGAGCATGCTCATATGGTTATATTTGCATACTGAATGATGCATAGCTGCTATAAGCTCAAGGAAAAAGTTCACATAAAATATAGATGCACGAAAAAAAATGAACTTTTCACAACAAATCAATTCAAACTATTTTTGTCAAAGAAATGCACACAACAAAAGTCACATTTTATGATAGTATGTGTCCTTTTCTATTTTCTCCAACCTATGGTTAGTGAGTTTTTTTTTAAATATTTGTACAATATATTTCACGCTTATGCTAATGATCACAACAGTAATCATTAATACATGTCACAGTAAATGAGGAATTCCACAAATTAAGTGTTTGATTTCTTTAGATGACTTAACAATCAGCCTTGTCAGTAATTGTCACATCTCAAAGAAATGTATCCTAAGAAATGTCCGGCTAAACACTTTTGCATCCACCCTGCAACAGATTCAGGGCTAGGTCTAATCCCAAATAATTCAGAAGTTTGTGTGATTATGTGGTTCCCACCACTAATGTGGCTTCATCTTTTTAAACAGTGATTCCCCAAAGGAGGATCATGTGCAAGTGAAGATTTTGTATACACCCAAGTTGGAGGTTGAGATCCCAGCTATGTCTGTGCCACTCATATCCACCTAGATACAAATGCTGAATTCTTCTTTGTGAGCCTAACCTATGAAAGACTACAAGAGGCTCACTAAGAAAGGGGGCATGTTTACATACATAGAGAGAAGATCCTGGCTACCTCGCACTGATATATTTGGAAAGGATGAATATCCACGCTGTTTGCGGTTGGGTTGGGACCTTTTGGGTCTTTATCAAGGCTATGGTACGGGTTGAGGGGGGTCTGTTAGGGATGAATTGAGGGACCCCATCCAGGAACACAGATCCTACTAAGACTAAAAATGTCTTCACTTAAATAAATTTACACCATACCAACCGCAAAGAGCGTGGATATTCATCCTTTCCAAATATACCAGTGCAAGGTAGCCAGGATCTTCTCTGTAACTATATCAAAGAGGTGTGGGTGTCACCTCCACCAGCCTGTGACCTTGCAGTATACAATCACTAGAGCACCAGAAATTAGAAAACAATGCAGGAGTGGTCACAACCTAAGGCCTGCCATTCTTCCATATTTACATACATACATATTGGGCCTGATTACAACCATGGTGGTCTGGGAACTACGGTACCGGTAAGTATGCCGGTACCGTAGTTCCCGGACCACTATACTACGTGCTATGCTCGCGGGTGCCGTTTCATCTGCCAGGTTTTCCCTGGCGGGTGTAACGGCACCCCTGAGCAGAGCACGTCGGATGCACCGGCACAACTCTGAATGTGCTGGTGCAACCGACGTCCCCATCCAGCCCTATGGTGGCAGAATGGGGATTGGGACGCCCTTGATTCCGGCACCCAAAAATGGGCAATTACCGGTTCCGCCGAGCTCGGCATGACCCGGTTCTTGCCCATTCAAGGGTGCCGGAAAAAGTGCAACTCCAGCAGCAGCTGTGCCCTTAATAAGTTGTAATGACTCCCATTTTCAATTTATTTTAAGTAATTCGTAAAGCATGGACCTTGCTTCAAAGAGTTGTGCATTGATGTGAGTATGATGAATATAAAAGATCAGCAATATATGCATAAGAAAACAGTGCATTTGTAAACGGCAATCAGTTGATTCTGTCAACGGGCAGCAATACTTTGAGGTATGAGTAACAATCTGTATGTATAAGAATTGTTAGCAATATGGTGGCGTAAACCAAGAAGTAATTGATTGTTAAATGGGAGCATTTAATTGTACATCATTAGATGCCCAACTATTTTTTTGCATGTTCTAATGTGCAGAATTATCTTGCCAGAATTACACCAGTTGAAATCAACTGCTGAAGTTGGAACTTGAACTCAGGTGCTGAGTTTCCAAAGTCAGTAATGCAACCACAAGACCACATCGGGGGAACATTTACGGGGTACTTCAAAGATTTCAGTGCAGAGGCAGCGCAGAGAGGGAGCGTGCGCCAGCGTGCGCCAGCCATGTGCGCTAAACAGCATTCTGGCGCACCGCGTATTCATGGAATTGGCAAGCCATTTTGAGCGCTGGCACAGAGAACATCCCGCAGCGCCAGTTACGCCCCTAGAACGCCCCTTGCCCAAGGAAAAACCATTCAAATCCCCAATGCAGCGCAAAGGGCCGCGCTAACCCTGGACAGCTAACAGGGCCGCTACACTGCAATCGCGCAAGCAGGGAACGAGTATTCCTGGGGTGCGCGGGGAGTCTCACACGCGATAGGCCTTTGGCGAGCGGTGTACGTGTATTTCTGGGGTGCGAGGGGAGTTTCACACGCGATTCCGCTTGCAGAGCGGGGTATGTGTATCCAGTGGAGTGCGCAGGGAGTCTCACACGCGATAGGCCTTGGGCGAGCGGGGTACGTGTATTCTGAGGGTTGCGCGGGTACTTTCACACGCGATTTTGCTTGCAGAGCGGGGTATGTGTATCCAGTGGGGTGTGTGGGGTGTTTCACACGTGAATTGGCAGTGTGGGTCCTCCCAGGTGTGCCCTCTACCCCCTCCACAGTACCTGCAGGCAGCCCACACCACAGGGGACTACCCTGCACCCCTGGTCATGTCCTGCAGGCAGCCCATCCACCATGGGCATGCCCCCCCAGCCAGGCCACATGTCACCTTGCACTAGTGATCACCATATCATGTCCCTCTGCACCCCCACGCCCCAGCATTGATGGGCACCTGATAGCAGGCCCGACTCATGTCCCCCTGCACCCCCACGCCCCCAGCATTGACGGGCACCTGCCAGCAGGCCCCGACTCATGTCCCCCTGAACTCCCACCCCCCCAGCATTGACGGGCACCTGCCAGCAGGCCCTGACTCATGTCCCCCTGCCTGCACACCCACCCCCCAGCATTGACGGTCTGGCCCTGACTCATGTCCCCCCCCCAACACGTCATGAAGATGCCCAATCATAGGACTCATGTCCACCAAAATCCCACAGCACGCCACCCCAGTCTTGAGACGCAATGAATTTCTCAATCCACCCCACACTGACATGCCTATCTCATGACACAAACCAAAAGTCAACTATGTACATCAACACATGTCTTTCACATACACACACTGGGTGCCATTGATTGTGTAAACCAACACTTTGACATGCATGAACCCAATGAGCGAATCCCACACATGGAAGTAAAATATCAAAATGTATTATGAACAAAATGAATGTAATGAAATGAAAGCATAAAAAAATGTTAAACATGAAATGCATGTCCAAAACATAATAAAATGAAATGTAGAACCAATCCAAAGAAATCCAAAAGAAAAATCGTCCAAACTCTCCGTCCACCAAAGCAAATCCAAAGGAAACGTAAAATGAAAAATCCATTGATCCATGGTGATTTCCTTCTCAAAAATCCAATGTTCAACTATGTACAATGAATATCCAAAGGGTCCATGAGCCCAACGAAAGAAATTAAACCTATCAAAGAAACTACCTAACAAATAACTATATACAAAAGTGTGGGGCATAGTCCAATCACCCCAAAATAAAGCAAAGCGAAAATGAAACCTAACAGTAAAAACTATATACAATGGCGGCGGGCTAGTCCGACAGCTCACTTTCCGATTTCCCAGGCCAGGACATCATCGAACTCCTGCTCTATGTCCTGGAGGCAGTCCTCCTCCATGGCCCGAGGGTTCGCAGGGACGATGCCATGTTCAACTCCAACTCCCTGCGAATTGCCTAGAGGCACTTGGCCCGCCTCCGTGCCCTCCGCATGGAGTTCTCCACCCTGACCATTGTGAGCCGTGCCTCTTCCGCCCGCCGTCGCTCCGCACCTATGGCCTGGCCCAACCGCTGCCACCCGGAAAACACTCTCAATCCTGGGTCCTGCTGCCATCTGGCCGATGCCTGCCCCTTGGATGTTGATGGCCCGAGCCATCATCGCTCCCACCTTGCTGCTGCTGCTGCTGTGCCTGTGCCCTGGCTCTTGCTGCCTGCACGTCCTCCTCCGGCTGAGGTGCATTTGTTGTGGTGGCCAGCCCTGCTGGATTTTCCGACTCCGGACTGTGGCAGGGATGTGTCCAACACCAGCCTGGCCGTTGGGTCAGAGGCAGCTCCACAGGGTACCCAGGTGATACATGGGTGGGAAGATGGCATGGAGGACGACTGACGCACAGGGTTTCAGGTGAGGAGGGGGTCGGAAGAAGGTCCAGCACACGGAGGAATCCAGCACTGGTGACCCTTTCCAGTAGGTCAAAGAGGCATCCGAGATGACGTGCAGTGTCTTCACGAAAACACTGCAGGTCACCTCGCATGCCCCGTTGACGCAACGCTATCGCAGCCAGGACAGGCTCAACCCGGTCCCGGATTGCCACGTCCGCAGGGAGAGGAAGGCCAGTTATGCACTCATCCCCTCCCTGAAAACGTGTCTGGACGTAGGCATCCCTGCTGGTGCTTGATGATGTAGTCACAGGATCAGGGACAGGATTACACACAGGCACCTCCGCGGCGGCCTGTGCTGCCTCCTGTCCCTGCCCCTGCACTGCACCACTAGCACCAGTGGAATCCCCACCTCCAGACCCCATGTGTCCCTTTCACGGCCTCCTCCTCCACCAAACCTCCCCACCAACCTGGATGACTCCGTGCCATCTTCCTCCATCGGACCCTGTGGGGTGTCAGCTCCCCTTCTGCTGCCAAGGAGTCCACCTCTGCCTCTTGGACCTACCCTCGGCAGTTGCGGCCTGGGACGCGGCACCAGACTCCTCACTCCCCGACGAGATGACAACATGGGAGGGGAGCCGGGCCTTGCGTCTCCGGCTGGCGGTGCGATCCCTGCCACTTTGCTCCACAGCACCCTCTCCGCCCTCTTCATCAGTTGACGCTGCAGACAGGGAGAGATGGAACACAGGCATCAGGGCACTGTACAATGGACTGATACACACAAGACAGTTGTACATGAGTGGCAGTGTCAATCTTCAGACATAGCATCACACTTCCCAACACACATGTCATTTCAACTCACACACATAAGCAAATCAACAGGAATATTGCACCAGGAAGCACCATCCATACACAAACAGCACGAGCAGCCGAAGGTGAGCCTGACGTCACATGCAACATGGGGAGTGCAGAACACATGCACACACGCCACCAGATTTACATGCATCTGTACATCTCCACCACCTGTCGCAGTGATGAAATCGCCATCCATGTCACATCTGGCATTCAGCCTTCTACATGTCAGTGTCACATGCATCCATGTTGCATCACAGTTGCACACTTGTCAAATACACACAAATGCACATGTACATAGTGCAGATACATGCAGCAGTAACCAGCATCCATGTGTGACACCACAACCATGGCACAGTACATACATATAACTTTAACATGTGTGCACCCACACATGCATTTGCCCATCATGCTTGCCAACACATACACCATCAATGTGTCTCAAACATGAGAGGAATCGCATGTGGCAGGTACACGTCCCTGTACATACGCATACATACATAGCCCTACAAAGACATATGTGCAACCTGCACACTCCTGGCACACCACAACACGCACAGCGTCAAATCAGTACCCATGTACACTTACCGCTGGACTCCAGACGGGACTGCCTCTCAAGGACCTGGACGTGGAGTGCTGGGAGTATACGTTCAAGGACCCTCATTTGGATGTCGGTTAGGTGGACCCGGCACCCCTTGGCATCCGCTGCCTTCAAGAGGCGCCGGGCCTTTTTGAGGGTCCTGGACCTGAAGTCCTCCAAGCGCTTCCGGACGTGTAGAATGTCGCGGACTGCCACCCCCTCCTCGTTGATGGCAGTCACGATGTCCATCCAGATCCTATTCCGTCCTTCATTGTCGACGCACAAACTTCCAAAGAGGGCATCATACTGCCCCAGGACTTGCTCCACCAGGATACCAACTTTACTGGCACTGAAGCTGGTAGCCCTCTGCCTCTCTGGCTGGGGGTTGCCAGTGGTGCCAGATGGTGTTGTGTCCGACATGCCAACCCCAGAGGCAGGTGTGGGTGGGCAACTGGGTCCTGGGGCTGGGCTGTGGAGCGATGGTATCCCAGTCGGGAGTCTTCTGTTCCAGCAGGGGTGGTCACAGCAACTGCACTCCTGCAGATGGCTGACATGCAGGCACCAAAAAGCAGTGCACGTGGGCAGCAGACAGGCAGGCAGCAGCAGATGGCATGTGGGAGCGTGCTCAGGGCTCTCGGGGGCAGGAAAATGGCCTTTTCGGCAGGAGCGTGGTCTTCCGTGTGTTGTCGCGTGGCCAGCTTGATACAGACTGATTTGGCATGTGAAAAAAGTGCACGTCAGCGTGTAAATCGAGGAAAGGACATAAGTGCGTCTGTGACGTTACGCACGCGGGCGTTTCCCACAACACGGGTGCATGTTTATTGTACACGTGAAAAAAGTGCATGCCCGGGTGTCACTGCGTGTGATTGGACGAAAGGCCCTTAGCGCGTAGGCGCCTAAGTGACGTCGCACGTGTGGGCTGGCTTAAAAGGTACGTGTAGGATGCCATTTTCTTGTACATGCTTTTTGTGGAGAGCGAGCGGGTGATACTTGTGCTTCTTGTCGGTTCACACGCGATTACTTCACAACGGTTCCAGTTCATGCTCCCTGTTTCCTCAGACTGCGTTCATTTCTTCTTTTGGCGGGGGTGTTGCCAACGTGCACATGCGCGTCTTTTTCACGTTCTTATTCCAGGCAGACAGTGAGTCGCGCACGTATTTACCAACTGTGGTTGCCCCCGTGTGTCACGTACCCCTTCAGAGGTCTTTGTAGGCTGCATGTAACACGCATACGCTTATTCTTGTGTTTCTGGGTGCCACAGCATAGTGCGGGTTCATTTTTCCACGCACGTGGTCTACCAGGGGTTGCATGCACTTTTACTTTTGTTTTTGGGTTGCCTGTGCGTTGCGTGACCCGTCATCTTCCCCCAGGGGTCACAGACAGCCTTGCTAGAGCACTAGAGTATGAATTCCATCTAGTACCCTACCCCTTTCACCCCAATTGCCCAGGACAATTGTTTACTGCAACTCCCATACGCACAACAACATCAGTGCCATGGTTGGGAGGCGACCAAGCAGTAAGGGAGGCAAAGGTGGCCAACCTCCAAAAGGTGGCCGCACTAGGGGACGTGGCCAGGATGTGCAGGGTGCCCCAAGAGGCCAGTGTGTGGAGGACCAATCGGGGCCACCTACAGCCCCCACCCCCAATGGTTGTAGGAAATGTAGCTAACACCATCCCAGCTTAGCCCTTGTTAAACTGGCCCATTTTGTCAACTGAACCGACACAGGATGACTCCCAGGCTGACTTCAAGGTCACCAAGTCTAAGCCACTTGTGGCGGTGAAAGTTGCTGTCACCAGGCCACATGGATCTGGGGCAGCAATGTCATCTGCTGCCCCAAGTAGCCAGGGTGTGGAGGCTGCAGGGGCAGCTGCAGCTCAATCCACCCCAGCTCCGAGTCTCCCAGCCGGGACAGTGTCGGTCCAAGTCCATCACACTGACGTTGGTCAGGCCAACATCACCCTGCAGCCAATGCCTGCACCGAGACCTTTGGTCATTGTGCCTTTGCAAACTTCAAGTACCCAGTCCACCTGCACTTCTGCCCCTACCAACCAGAGCGGCGTAAGCCACTCGGGATCCTCACCACCTTCCAAGAAGAAGGGTGCCCTTGTACTACAGGCTGGGACCCCAGACACGGCTACACACTCCGGCACGTCAAGGAAGCCTAGCTTCAATGACGCCAAACTAGATTCACTTGTGGCCTATGTGTTGGCACATAGCTGCGAAATGGTGGTGACTGCAGGGTGCAAGACTACGCCTGCTCAACGTAGGGCCCACTGGAAGACCATCGCGGACCACATTAGTGCCCTTGGATTTGTGAGGCGCACAGCTGATGATTGCTACAAGCGTTGGAATGACTTGAAACGCAGACCAAAGAACATGCTGGCTTCCAATCATGCCTCTACTCTGGTGACTGGCGGTGGGTCTCCACCAGAGGACGACCAACTCACTGAACATGAGTCTGTCGCTGGAACCTTCGTCACAGAGGAACAGATTCGAGGCGTGGGAGACCTACCAGATCTTGAAGCATTGTCCGGTGAGTGCCCATGCATGTGTGTGTAATCCATATGTATGTTGCTTGGTATGATATATGATATGGCATTTGTAACACGCCTATACACAAGTGTTTCAAGGCGCAACGAGGCAAGGGGGGGGAATAAGGGGAGACGGACAGCGATCCTACTAGGCCAGGTTTCATTCAGATCGCGCAAGTGCAAGGGTAGAGGGGAAAGGGAAAAGTGCAAGGGGAAGGGGAGAGGGCAAAGTGCAGTACATGGTTAGTATAATACAAGTTAATAATAGGGCCAGCTGGTGGCAAGTGCAAGGTAAGTGCCGGGAGGAGGGGCTGTAGGATACAGAGACAGTCCCGTAGTGCAGGTAGGCAGTGCAGGGAAGAGTGGCTGGGCCAAGGACCGAGATCGGTGAGTGGTCCAGTTGCAGATTCAGTGCAGGTTCAGTGATTTAAGCAGGGGAGAGATGGAGAGAAAGCGGAGGCAAAGAGGTAGGTTTTGAGGTGCTTCCGGAACCGGAGATGGTTCTCCTCAAGTTTCAGGGAGGCAGGAAGGCTGTTCCAGAAGGAGGCCCCTGCTGCGGAGAGAGATCTACCCCCAGCTCGTTGCTTGGAGAAGCGGCTGACCCTGAGGGAGTTGGAGGTGGATGAGCGAAGAGCTCGAGAAGGAAGATATTTAGGAAGAGAGAGTTGAAGGTATTTTGGCCCAAGGCCCCAGAAGGCCTTGTGGACAATGCAGAGGGTTTTGAACTTAATCCTCGCAGCCACTGTGAGCCAGTGTAGTGATTTCAGTCCTGGAGAGATACGGTCCCTGGGCTTGAGGCCAAGGACAAGTCTCGCAGTCCTGTTCTGGATGAGTTGCAAAGGGCGGAGAGTAGATGCAGGAAGATTTAGATGGAGGCTGTTACAGTAGTCCAGCTTCTGAGACAGTGAGCTTCTGGGGAAAGGGAAGGAGAGGAGAGGAAGGATACCTCTGAGGAGGTGTAGCTGGTAGTGTGACTTCTTAGAGACGTCAGATATGTGAGGAGAGAAAGAGAGTGTGGAGTCGAAGATGACCCCGAGGTTTTTTGCCTTGCAGGTAGGAGCAGGAAGAGGGCCAAGGAGGGCTGGCCAGAGAGCTGCAGGGAAGGAGGGAGTGGGTGTGCGGATCAGTAGAATCTCAGTCTTACTGGCATTAAGGCAGAGGTCGTTGGGTGCACAACATTCATGGATAGCAGAAAGACAGTCAGAGATAGGGGAAGAGGAGGCCGAGGGTAGCCTGAAAATGAGCTGGGTATCATCCGCGTAGCACTGAAAGTTGGGACAGAGAGCGGCGATGCGGTGAGCAAGAAGTGCCAGATACTGGTTGAACAACCAGGGGGAGAGGTTAGATCCTTGGGGGACACCACAGGTAGAGAAAAAGATGTCAGAGAGGAAGGACCCCAGTTGGACCTGGGAGGGTCGATTGGAGAGAAAGGAGGTCAGCCACGCCAGAGCCTGACCAGTGATACCCAGGTTATCACGGAGACTGTTGAGCAGGATGGTGTGGTTGACAGTGTCAAAGGCAGAAGAGAGATCAAGCAAAATGAGAACACAAGGGGTATTAGAGTCAAGGTTTGAGAGCAGGTCGTCACGGGTGTTCAGGAGAGCAGTTTCCGTGCTTCTGGCAGCTCTGAAGCCAGACTGATGGTCATGAAGACTACCAACAGATTCAGCATGGAGATTAAGCTGGGAGATGGCCAGTTTCTCCAGGAGCTTGCCCAGGAAGGGAGTGATAGAGATTGGGCGATAGTTAGCTGGGCAGGAAGGGTCGGAAGAGGGTTTCTTAAGAAGGGGGTGTACAAGGGAGTGTTTGAGGGGGGATGGGAAGACTTCAGAGGCGAAGGAGTGATTGCAGAAGTCAGCCAGGGCAGGAGCCAAGGAGTCGATGTGGTCCTTGATAGTTTTGGAGGAACAGGGGTGGACCAGTTTTGACGAGACTTTCATAGATCGGACTTGACTTGGGTGATGTGTTCTGATTGAGTGCCAGGTGAGGGTGTGTAGTCATGACTGGTATGGGTCACCCATGTGCTTCCTCCAAACCATTCCCCGGCCTTGGGTTTTGGTATGACAGTATCCCTTCTGACCACAGTAGCCAATTTGCTCCAGATTACTGCAGTTGTCCTTCAACTGTCATCTTGCAAAAGCATTGTTCATAATGTTGTCCAGTTCATTCAGCCTGATTGTTTCAATCCTTGCCATTTTTACGATCCATTTTTCTGCTCTACTGCAACATATGTGACATGCTTCTGTCATAGATTACACCCCACAATGGCCCACATTTATTACCTTGTTATGGGAATGATTTAACCATTCAGGCTGATTGAGTAATGGCCTGCTCACAATACTTTTTGGGCCCTGTTTGAATGTAGAACATGACTGTTGTCTTCTGTCATGTTGAAGTGACCAACCATTGATGTATCCATCTGCTTGCCATCACTGTATAATTGAACACTGGATGTGTTGCAATGTGTGGCACATACATATTTTGTCACACTATTTTGCATGTTTCATCTCATCATGTCCATATCACATGGATGGGTGACAGTACTCATTCACTGACATATGGCTGTAGTTGTCAAATGTACCATGGCTATGCTACGTGACATCTGAGTGATGGCATGTGTCATGTATGTGTATTGGAAATGCCACTCACAGGCTAATGTGTGCTGCCAGTGTGATCCATCTTGGAGTCCTCAGTGTGTGCTTTTTGCCTCCCCTTCCAACTCATTGACAGTGCATGCATGCCAGAGTTATATTCATGTGGGACATGTGCAATTTATGTACTGGATCTCTGTCTCGTCAGGCCTATGTGTGTGTTATGGTGCCCATGCCTGTTTCCATTTGTTGTCTGTCATGTTTTTGCAGGTGATGAGGCACTTGATGCTGTTGAGGAGGAGGGGATGGTGCAGACCCAGGAGGGATCTCAGCCACAACCGGGCACCAGTGGAGGACGTTGGGTGGTGGTGGGTGAAAACCCATTCCTCCTGCAGACCATACTGTCCACGGGTATCTCTGTGTACACCTCCGCAGACCTCTGATTCAGGTGCTGAATCGGACAGTGAGACATATGTGCCATCGCAGGTGAGTGTTTCTGGCAGGGATGCTGTTCTGTCCAACTCACCTGCACGAGGGGTAGACCCCTCTATGGGGATGTCAGTGTTGGAAAGTCCGCCTGTGGCGGTTACGGATGCAGGGTCACACTCCACAGTGTTTGCTCCTGTTCCTGGGTAGCGGATCAATGGAGGAATGCAGTCCTGCAGCCTCAGGCAGTGCCATCACAGCAAGGTGCAGATCGCCTTGCCCCAAACAGGTGTGGTGCCCGTCAACGCGGTGGCCGTGCTCCACCAAGCAATACAGTGTGGGAGAACTCCATCTACAGTATTGCAGCTCAACAGGGAGCATCGTGTGAAGTGATGGCTTAGTCAATGGATTGGGTGGCCACTTCCATTCTCCCCCCTGAGAGGCAGGTGGAGCTCCAGCAGCAGGCAACAGACTCTATTTGCCACTCACACAGGGAGGACATGTTGGCTTCCAACAGGGACTGACGGGCTGGACTGGAGGCTCTGCGCGAAGCCATATCTGTAGAGTCACAGGCCCACAGGGAAGCCCTGAGGTTAGAACACAGGTGCCTCAGAGATACTCTGGGTGAACTTGAGGCTTCCCAGAATTTTAGGTCAGAACAGCAGCTGGACCAGCTCACACGTTCACTCTCAGCTGAGCTCCAGGCAACCCGTGCAGAGATCCGGGCATCACGCGAGGCCATGCATGCAGAAATGCAGGCAACCCGCGAGGTGCTGCATGGGGATCTCTGTACCATTATCCTGCAGAACCAAACCTTCCAGACCTGCATGCTTGCTGCCATGGAGGAATATACCAGGGCTTTGCGTGCGCTGCCTCCCATATCACGGCCACCTCCTGATGTAGCAGCAGAGGGTGAAGACAGCGACGGCAGTTCTCCCACTGTAGCGTAGCCGTGCAGGCCATGAGCCCATGGAGGTATTTGTTTTTCAACATCCATGCATGTGGGTGTTGGGATGCACCCTGTACCTCGTGCCTCCTGGGTGGCCTCCCCCCCACCCCCTGGGAAACACACATGGCCATTTTTTTCTTTTCATTTGTTAAACATTTTCTATTTTTTTTTGACAGGGTGTTGCTTTGTGTGGCTCCAGTGGGCATCCACTGTGTATTCCAGCTGGGCACATGCAGGCTTGTCCTGTCTTTGGGTTAGATGCTTGGTTTCCTTACACACACCCCTCTTGCTTCACCTTTCCAATCTGCTTGCAAAGGGTGTGACCAAGTGACAGTAACTTACACAGTGACATTCAGCTCCCATGAGGTGTGTGGGCAGTCTGTATTCAAAACTGTGTGTACATCCCTAGTGGGGATTGTTGTTGGATTCTACAATGCATAGTGTTTTGACATGTGCTTGTGCATCCATGTCTTTCTCCTTATTTGCATGTAGGTTCTTCATGTCTTCACAAGGCCGTCTCTTTTGCAGATGCAGTTCATGTTGTATGCAGTACACTGACACATTTGCCTGACAGCAACACTCTGCAGTTGGAAGGGGTCGATGTGCTGCCTTGGTCAGGCTGTGATACTTGCACTACTTTGATTTTTTCCTGTCTTATATTGCCACGCTTTCTTCCTGTACTGATGTTTTGTGTTGCTGGTAAGTATTTGGTCATGTGTGGTGTTTCTTATTGATTACTGGGAGCATATTGTCTGTGGACTGTTTACATTTGGAACATTGATCTTTGTGACGATTGTGTCATGTGTTGTGCATTCATTTAGTTGCTTTCACATTGCATGACATGCCATGGTGTGTTGGGTAGCTGTGATGGGGAGGGGCCGGGTGACATGGCAGTATTTTGATGTGGTATTTTGCCAGGGGGGTAATCCTTCCTGCTGCATGAATGTGTGTCGTTTTGTGACACAGCATTGGGTGTCTTTGAGTAGGTAGGAATGCACACAATGTAACACTTCCAGGTGACCAATCTCAGGCAGGTATGGTTGTGACAGTTGACTGTCCCTTTTGACATAATCATTGATTGTCAGCTGGTATGTGCCAGGGCTGTGTGCACTCCGCAGGGGTGTGATTTTAGATGAAGTAATTTGCCACAAACTGGGTACGGGCTGCCTCACCATGTGCCCTTTCACCTCCCATGCGCAGCGACCGTGCATGTGGTTGGGGATGTGGGGGCACCATGTCCACCGGCACGCCCCGGCGTGTTGCAACGTTGTGCAGGACACATGCTGCCACTATGATCCTGCACACTACTGGGGGCGCATATAGCAATCGCCCACCAGAGCGGTCAAGGGAGCGAAAGCGTGACTTGAGCACTCTGAATGTGCGCTCCACTATGCCCCAGGTTGCAATATGGGCTGTGTTGCATCTTACCTCGGGTGGTGTGGTGGGGTTCCGAATTGGCGTCATCATGTAGGTGCCCAAAGGGTAGGCACTGTCCCCTGGGGAGGTGATAATGGTTCTCATTAGTGGGGTTTTCCCTTTTCTCAGTTTCTGATATGCATGCATGTGCAGCAGCATTTATACTCACCAATTAGCCATTTGTCGCCATGCCGTCCAACTTCCAGGTCCCGGTTTAGGGGTGACATTCTGAAAATGAAACTATCATGGCTTGACCCTGGATAGTTGGCATATACTGAAGTGATTATTCCCTTGGCATCACATACAACCTGCACGTTGATTGAATGCCAGTGTTTGCGGTTTCAATATATGTGCTCAGTGGCCCTGGGAGGACGTAGAGCCACATGGGTGCAATCCATGGCACCTAGCACTTTGGGGAAGTGTGCCACCCCGTAAAAGTCCTGGACCACGCCCTGCCTTTCTACAGGTGTTCTGGGCATTTATATGTGCCTGCGGACTGAGGTGCGTGTAGTCATGATGGCCAACACCTGGTGTAGGCAGCATGACTGCGTGGCCTGTGACGCACCCCCCACTATGGCACTTATCCGCTGAAATGACCGAGTAGCCAAGAAATGCAGTACATTGAGCACCTTTTCCAAGGGGCTCAGTGCTTTGGAGCACAGGGTGGGTAATGTGAGGTCATCCTCCCACTCCCTGAACAGTTCTAGGATTATGTGTGGTGGAAACCTGTACCTCCCATACAGCTGGTCATCGGGCATCCCAAAAAGGCTGGTCCTTGGTAAGAAAATGTGGTGCCTGGCTATCCTCCTCCTCCTGCGGTGTCCCACGACCACTGCTGCGAGGAACGGTACATTCATCATAGCGTCTGAGCTTGTTTGTTGTTTGCGCGCACTTTTATGCTGCGCGGGGCCGCTTACGCCTGGTGGCGTCCGTGTTTCCGGATTAACGCGTCTTTTTTTGGCGCACGCCTTTCCCCTGTTCGATTCCATGAATACGTGTTGTAGGCGCGCGCGTGTGGGCGTTGCAGGCATTTACCTCCTGTACTTCCCCCATAACGCCCACATTTTAGCGTGTTGTTCCCCATTCCGCGTGTTACGCCCCGTGTTCCGCACACTTTTGTTGTGTGCGCTGCGCTATGTGCGTTTTCCCTGTGCGCATAGTGCATGCCATTTAATGACGTGTGCGCCCGCGTGCGCCAACCACGATTTTAGCGCACATCCCAGGATTTACACGCGCACTTAATTCCATGGATTGATGTGCGCAGCTTTGGCACGCGTGCAATGCGATTTTCCCGCTTGCGCTCCCCTTTTCGGCGCACATTTATTCCATTAATCAGCCCGCTAGTCTGTTAGACTATAAAATGTCCATTGATAGAGGAAGCTGGGATATTAGTGTCTGGTGAGATGTAGCCCAGTTTAAATGTCCCATCTCGCCATCCCTCCCCATTCCCCCTACTAATTGGGGCCAGTCCAGTGATTAAAATAGGAGTCTTGTTTTGTTTTACACAATATTAAAGGTTGTTTTTTTGTGCTAGGAAACAGATCTTCATTTTATAATGCAATATCATGTTACCACTATACTACAAAGGCCATTGAAATGCAAAGGAGATTGTCTCATCCACGAAGCCATTAATGCCACAATTGCGTTTTGGATCGATTCTAGTTCTTAACTGATTCCCCAGCATAGCCCCCCTTTCTGTCAGGCTGCACCTACCTACCAATCATTGGTGCTCATGCATCACTAGAATCTTCCTCAACTCTTTCAAAATCTGACAAGTCATAGTATTAGAAAACAATATGTACATTGGATCTTTGTCTTGAAATTTTACTGGTTCTAATGTGCTCTTTATTGTCATCGAAGTTATTTACTGTATATTGCTTCTATATAATGTGAATATTATTCTCTTCATTATGTTATGATTTCTTTTTGTTTCATTAGATTGCTTTTCTGTTTTTTTTTTTTCGCTTTTCTCCTTAATATGATTCTATGTGAACAATTTAAATCTTATTTTTTCTTTGTTGATTTATTTGTAAAAGTTTGTAATAAACCATGCACAATAAAAAAATATATATAGCGTTCACTCATACAACCTAAGCATTTCCAGTGTCTTTGGTAAACAGCATTCAGTTCTCCAGATACAGTTCAAATATGAAATGATTGGATCCGTACAAATCTGGATTGTGGCTTATTTGTAGCATGAAATCATTGACTTTACTTTTGTTGGATGATGCACGCTGCATACCAGACAAAATGTGTGCTGGCCAGCACATCATATTGTACCTGTATTGTTTGCATTTATTGACCATCAGATCCTTTATTGTAGCTTGCACTGCACATTTGGACTTAAGGGACAGGCTCTGAAAATGGTTTGCCTCGTTCTGTAAAAATGCTACTTGCCGATCTGGATGCACCAATAAACCTGTGACCCGTTCTTGATTGAATTCAGTGCTGCCTCACTCTTTCCCTCCTGTACACATCACAAAGAAATCCATACATAAGTAAAAAATGCTATTCCTATTTTGCATAGACGTCCTAGTGTCGAAAGGGAGATGCCTCCAATAGTGGTTTTTCTTCCACGGCCTCTACGTCCAAGCCACTCTTCACCCCGGTTCCCTCTAACACCTGCTGCAGCTCCACCTGCCCAGTTACTTGAAGGAGGTGTAAATTCTGGAGGCTTTATTTTCTGACCATGAAGAGGGAGCCAAAGAGCCTGATCCTCTTCTTCCGATACCTCAGACAATTTTTTCTGTGCCACCTCCTCCAAGACCTCCAGTTCGACACACTGCAGTACCAGCAGCCCACTCTGGCACATTTTGTTGCACCTAGGGATCTTTCCATTGATATCTTGTGAACTCTGCCAGCACTGGTCTCTGAGCTGCAACACTGGACCTCATTCTAAGTCTGGCAGTCTGGAAATAAGGGTGCCGGTAGCAACGTACCGGCACCCTTTCCGGACAGTTAGTCTACGAGAAAGCCTGCAGGCGCCGGATGTCCCGCCGGGAGTACCGGCCCCTGCAAGCATGTTTCTCACGGAAGCACCGGCAACGTTAGCAACGGTGCCGGTGCGTCCGTGTCCCCATTCCTGTGGAGTCCGGAATGGGGACTTACAGCTCCCGTTGCCTGACAATACGGGCTGCCACGACTTGTAATGTCCTTGATGCACTGGGATATCAGGCAGCGGGCACGTTTTACGAGGTCAGCAGCAACCCGCTGGTAACACCGGCGGGTTACTGCCGACCTCCTAATGAGGCCCACTGTTTTCCTATTCCCACCCCTCACAGAAGCCCTCCGGCATTAACGTCAAGGGAAGATTTGGTTCCTCCTGAACCACCTCAGCCAGGTCGTCAGTTTACCGTAACAGTCTCTACCCTCACAGGCAATGGGCCTAACAATGACAGTGATACGTTTCTGGACACTCATACTACAGATGAGTTTGACAATGTGGTCCCAGGAGACGGTCAACCAGCTGACCTCCCTTCGCATGATTGACCACCAGATGAAATAGGCTTTTTCCACGCACTCATAACAAGGGCAGCTAAGCTGTTCAAGCTCGTTCCTGAGGAACAGAGGAAGTAAGGTTTCCGGTTCCAGAGGCATGAATCCTCTAGGAGGTCCATGGTCGCAATCCCCATGCTAGAGGACATCTGGGAAGATGGGCTACTTGGAATGAAGAATCCCCTCTCGGCTCCTCCAAAAAAGGACTGGCTGGATAAGAAGTATGAGGTGCCCGATACTGCCCCTCAGTGCCTATGCACCCAGCCCTGCCCAGACTCTGTGGTATCAGTTGCTGCTCAGAAAGAGATCCTCTAAACCTTCTTCCCCATGCATAGTGCCTCCAGACAAGGAGGGTAAACAACTCCATGCCTTTGACAAGAGGGTTATTTCAACGGCCGCAACCACCATCACGGCGGCCGGTATGACCACAAATTGTAGTACAAAATGGGTCTTATCTTTGATTTTCAATCGATGACAAAAGGGAGGAGGCTTTGGCAATGTTGTGAGAAAGGGAGGCCCCTTCAGACCATGCATTGGACATCACAGACATTGGCTTTCGCGAGTTGGGGAACGTAGTGGTGCTGAGAAGACGAGGATGGTTGAAGGCAACCCATTTTAGACCAGTGGTGCAGTCCAAAGTAGTCGATATACCCTTTGATGGGGTTGACCTTTTTCAGAAAGTAAGTGGACGAAGCCCTGCAGAACAAAAATGTTGATACTAATGCTGCCTGTTCCTTGGGAACCCTGCAGCAGAGCCGGCAGTCCTTTCAGTCCTTTCGGTCTGGTAATGGAACGTTCACAAAGACGTCCAAAGATTACAGGCGATCTTATTGTCAACAAACGTCTCACACCATCTCTCAAGAAGCTTACAAGGGGAGGTCACAAACATACAGAGGTACACGGCAGCGGTGCAGATCTTCCTCAAGAACACAAACCCCAAAGCAGGCCTGAACAGCTGTAGGACCCGAACACCCACTGCAGCACCCCAGTGAGAGGTAGGTTATCTGATTTTGTCAATCAATGGGAAAAGATCTCCACCGACAAGTGAGTGCTCAACATCATTCTCCAGGGTCACACCCTCGGGTTCATGGGGAAAATGTCCCTCCATACCTTCCATAAAGACAAAGGAACAGCATCTGTCCTTCTACAGGAAGTCCTACAGGCTCTTTTGTTAGATGTATTATTATTTTTTTAAAGGGGCTATAGAGGTTGTACCATAACAACTCCACAGTGTACTCCAGATACTTCCTGGTGAGAAAGAAGTCAGGAGGATGGAGGTCCATACTGGACCTCAGACAACGCAACAGATTCCTAAAATCGCAAACATTTTGCACGGTCACTATCAAATACATTCTCAACCAGCTGGAATAGGGAGACTTCCTCTCCTCTCTGGATTTGGAGGATGCTTATTTCCACATCCCCATGCACTGAAAATACAGACGCAAGGCAAGCATCATCAATTCAAGTCTCTACCCGTTGGCCTAAAATCAGCACCACAAGCATTCATGAATGCCTAGCTCCAGTGGTGGCACATCTCCGCTGCGCAGGCATTTATGTCTACCCATACCTGGATAACTGGCTGGGTACGCCCCGTCCCTGCAGCTAGCAACCCAGCACACTGACATCTGTCAAAGTCTTGCATATTGCCCACTCAGAATGCTCTGCTCCTGGGGTCATGACTAAACACCCTGGCAGGTCTGGCTGTCCCCTCAGAGGAGAGGGCCAGTGCCATACTTCGCAAGATTCACCAACTGTCCACATTGCGGATAACAGTCCAATTCATCAAGTCCCCGTTAGGGATGATGTCCTCCTGCATCCACTTGGTTCCACATTGCAGGCTGCATATGAGACAGCTCCAGGAGTTTCTAGATGCTCAATGGCAGCAAGTGTCGGGTTCCTAGAATGACAAAATTGCACTCACACTGGCATTCTGCCAAACTCGTCGCTCCCTTTCGCCTTAGGGTACACCAGGCCACAGTCTCCACAAATGCCTCCTCAAAGGGATGGGGAGCCCACACGTGCCAGCCCCACATTAGACGGATGTGTCAGCTTAAAGACAAAGCCCTACACATAAATGTCTTGGAACAGAGAGCGGTTTTCTGGGCCCTGAAATCCTTCAAGCCACAACTCCAGAGCAAGGTGATTGGCATCTTCACAGAGCACACGATCACTGTTTTATGTCTGGAAGCAAGGCAGTACCGGCTCTCCAATTTTGTCCAACAAAGCTGAAGTGCTATGGTACTGGGCAATATCACTGAACATGTTTCTCCTCCTGTCTCATCTACCAGGGATCCACAACACCATTGCAGATTCCTGCAGCAGGGAGCTAAGATCCTGCCACAAATGTGAGCTTCACTAGAATCAGGTTCTTCTCTTCTCCAGGTGGGCTCGCCCATAGATCGACTTGTTCACCACAGCGCAAACAAGTGTTCCCAGTTTGCCAGTCAGTATCCTCAAGTAGGGAGCCTGGGGCAAGCCTTCTCTGTTCCATGGGAAGGCCTGTTCCTCCATGGATTCCCTCCAATTTCACATCTACCTCCAGTGCTAAATACACTCAAACTGAGCCGCTGCAAGATGATCTTAACCGCCCCCATCCATCTTTGCTGCGCCTCCTTCTCATTTTTGGTGTGAGTCTGACTTGATGCACAGATTCAAGAAGAGTAACGAACGATCCATCTAATACGTGCACACAAGAATACACGCTACTTTTCAATGACCAGCATTAACCACGGCTTCAGAAAAGCGATGCGAATATCGAGCCCTTTGCACCTGATTGCATTCAAGCTAGTTGACACCATAATACTCCAATCCAGCCTAGCCGAGATTTGTCTCCAGGCACTTCTATTACTCCATCTGAGGGGTTAAAAACCGTATACATCTGACTTTTGGTCCTGAGGAAGGCGTTTTCTGTTTAGACCTCCACGCCGAAACGTATTTGACCACACCTGACTGACCTCTTTGGCTGACAGCGGTGGCCACTGTGCCTATATGCATTAGGCCAGTTCACACATACGTAGACCTGAGCAGCACTGCAAGAAGCGGTTGGCAAGTGTGAATGTATAAACCAAGCTTACACCAGCCATACATCTCCACACCCCACTAGGAATTATAATTGTTTCTTTCGTTCCTTGGTTGTCCTTGGAATGTACACAGGTGGACTCCCATAAATAAAACAGGGTGAAAACTAAATAACTTTATAATATTTTGCTGCCTATAAGGATAGAATTCATGTCCTGTGATATTTAGAATTGTTTTTTTTAAATGTAAAGTCTTTTTTTCAGTGGTTTGTCCTTTTGAATTGTTTAATTTTTTGTATATTTTCTTTACTTTACCTGTTTCCAATTATTATTGTTTTTTTACGGTGCATGATTTATTCTGATGCCGTTAACATGATTATAATATGTTATGTATTCAAAATTGAACCTGCTTCCAGATAATATTTTGTTAAATGACATTGAGGCTCATGCACAAAAGATTGTTTTATGTTTTTCATTAAAATAACGAGAAATATTAATTTTGGTATGATCAAGATTCTGCATTGTGTCAAATGTATATCTTCAAAGTAATGATCTTCTGATAACATTAATGACATAATTATATGCAAAGAAGAGGTTTAACACACATAACTTAGGAGCAATAGATTTAGTCTGTGGTAATCCTTGCTTAAGGTTAGAGAAAATAATGTGAGCATCGGTAATGGATATACCGCATCACCATTACTTTATTCCCTGTGGGGACACAATTTTGTGATTTTTGTTGCATTCTTTCCCCAGTCTCCCACAGAGTAGGGGTTTCACCCTTCAGTATATATATAGATCTTAATCGCCCCGGCATGGTCACGCCAAATTTGGTACTCTGACCTACTTTACCTGTCGGTGGCCCCTTGCGTCTAAGCTACCTCCGCTGTCGGACCTACTCTTCAGAGATGGAGGATCTGTGCTGCATCACAACCCAGCACCCCTGAAGCTGGCAGATTGGCTCCTGCAGCCCTAGAATTCGGGCACTTTGCACCTCCTCTCGAATGCAAGCAGATTCTGGCAAAGGCTAGAGCACCCTCTACCCTATTGTGCTATAAACATGAATGAAAGCGGTTTGCCAAAGGGTGTTGGTCGCAAAGACTTAATCCTCTTCAAATCCAAGGTATTCAAATCTTGGCATATCGTCTATCCCTGGCAAAGCAGGACTGGCGTACGCCTCCTTTAAGGTGCATTTAGCAGCAGTTTCTCGGTACACTCGCATTTCAGGTTAACCTTCTCTATGATCGTAGAGACTGGTTAAAGAGTTCCTCAAGGGTCTGTTACAAGCTTTCCCTCCAGTAAAATCTCCAGGTCCAGTGTGGGAACTTAATGTGGTTCTCTCCAAGTTAATGGGCCCGCAGTTTGACCCCCTTCACCGGGCACTGTTGAAGTTCCTATCATGGAAGACAGCTTTTCTAGTGCCCATTATGGCTGCCAGATGTGTAGGGGAACTGCATGCTCTTTCCTGCAAATCACCATACCTGACTTTCCACCAATGTAGTGCTCCGTACAAACCCTTTGTTCATGAAGCAAATTTCCTCAGCTTTCCACTTAAACAAGCTGCTACTTGTACCAATTTTCTTTGGTGCCCCCACCTCCTCAGCGGAGAGGGCCTTGCACTTGCTGGATGTTGCGCATGCATTGAAGTTTTATGTCACCTACATAAAGGAATTCCAACAAACCTTGCAACTGTTTGTAGCGTTCAGACCTTCCATTTCCAAGTGGCTTTCTGGCTGTATCTCACATTGCCACAAGCTTGCAAACAGAACCCTTCCAGGTAGACCGAGGACAAATTCTCAGTGTGTGTGTGAATCTATGAAAGATCCAATGCTCGAGAAGGAACAAGTTACTTACCTGTAACTCCTGCTCTCTAGCTTTGGTATCTTTCATGGATTCACATGTGACCCTCCCGCCTCTATGGCTTTTCTTGGTTCCTACTGCCAAATCTGAAGATGGCCACCAGGGGTGGAGCTAAGGAGGACTAATGTCATTGACTGGGGTAGTAGGACCCAAAATGACAGCAACAGGCTATATAAGTAACAAGCAGTTTTAAGTTTTAAAATTAAACTGCTTTAATATTACAGAGGATTCCCAGCCTGATGACAGGGAATGGTCAATGAGCATGTGAATTCATGAAAGATACCAATGCTGAAAAACAGGAGATACAGATTGATTGATTGATTTGTTTATTTATAGAGCGCTTTACACCAAGGCAAGTAACGTGTTCCTTTTTCACATTCCGCTTTCTCGGCTCTCTCATGTTGATCCTCTTTGATCCTTCTTTCAATGTATTGTCACATGTCAATTTCATCAAAAGCAATAGCGTGTATGCTGTTAGTTCACAACAGTCCTCTCTATACAGGCTCCACATCTGTGACCCAGCTAAGATCCCTTATCACATCCCACAGATGGGTAACCCAGACCCAGAAGTGCACTCTGCCACCATGTTAGTATCTCATGTGCATAGTGAGTAGGATGGCGTGAGGGACTGGCCTGCTGTTTGATCACAAGGCACTGAGCTGTTCTTTGGGTTGGAGAAATCACCACCACAGGCTCCACCTTCATATAATGCCTCAATTGAGCATCCTCTTGTTCAGGAGTTGCAGCCAAAGTTTATTAGGGGAGATCACGTTGGAGCAGCTGAAAAGCATCACTGTCCAGCAGCCTAAGCCCTGACTCCCATGGTCTCTATAGGTGTACTAGTGTGACTTCACTATCACCACTGCTACTTGTACCACAAAAACTATTGCACTCACCATTTTAAAGCATCACATAAAGTAAAGGCTCAGCTTATGTTACTCTTTGTACGTTTTTCTAGTGGGCATCCTACCTTCACTACTGTGAATTAATACAAACACAAATGTAAGAAGTTTGCTTTATCTAGCAGATCTTCTTTCATCTTTATAATGGATGGGCATCCTTAGAAAGAATGTGCTTTTTTCGTCTGCATCATGAAGCACCACTCTAGGGAGATACGTTATAGATTTAATTTGTAGTCTTTGTTTGTACTTATGCCCATTTAATCTAATGCATAGTCCTGTTATTGAGTTTAGGGAGTAAAAACCTGTGAAAATGTTTTGAAAATGTCTGTAGGGCAAGGGTGGTTGGAAAAAATTAAATCTGCAAGATGCCAATCACTGCTTTTCCAAAACAAGCTACATCAGTGTGCACCCACTGGATTTTCACCATTCCTTTTGCAATGCTCATGGCACCACATGTGATAATAAAATTGACATATACCTAACCAAACTTTGGAGTGGACTTAAACAACAAAAAAAGACAATTTAAAAAAAGAAAAGTCTTATTGTTTGTCTATATTTCATGCCAGGGACAAAATAAAAATTACGGCCTAACATCTGTAAAAATGAAATTGAGGGCTATATTTCCTTGTGGATTACGATTTGGAGAAACCTACGACGGAGAAGTTGTGGTTGCTTTAGAAACCACACCTTGCACATTGTTTTGGTTTGTTTTCTTGCCCTGCAGCCATAACGTTTTTCATTTGTATACATATAAATGATATGTACACCTTTTGGCAAAACTAGTCATAATATACTCTTATCCGACAGGCACTAAAAGTTAATCAAATACTTTTATAAAAGAAGATATTTTGATTGGTCAGCCACCAAGGCTCATGTTTGCTGCATTGTATAGAACCCAATATATACACAGCTGGTAGTATGCAAGGCGTGGCTGTGAGTTTACACAGCCAAGGATCTTGGCTGTGTAAACCTCCAGCCAGAACTTTCCAACATTCAGCTACACCCCTCGAACCACCCACGCCCAGACATGGTTTGTACCATGTATTGCGTGCATTGCACATCCTACACTGTGTTCTGTGCTCCTTCATGCATGCTTGTCTGCAAAATGTGCTCTTGCCTCTATCACACAGCTAATAGCCTCAGCTATGACCAAGGTGCGTATGACCTTGGTCATAAGCACCTGGAGTCCCCAGGTTCCTCACAACACTGCATACTGCCCCTTGACTGTACTTTACCACCTTCTGTAACCTTTCACATTCCTCTTCTGTCTTTGCCAAGTGTCTCATCTTGGGGTATTCTGCTATGCAGCATTGCTCCCTTAAAATTCCTTCTTATTGTCTTTACATGTTTACGGCCATTGTTACATAAGAAAACCCATATTGTAAGTGTTCTCGTTGAGAAATCCGGTGGTCAAACAGTATTTTGAATGTCGTCCTTGTCTGTGTCCTTCGGTAAAGCTGCATCATTCTACCAGGCACCTGCATTTTGTGTTTGCAGGAAGGCCATGATTATAGTCGCAGTCAGATGATATGATATGATAGGTTATTTATAACGCGCTTAATACCCAGAGGTTTCTAAGCATGGACCCGTGAATTGAACCTGTATTGCTCTGTGTCGTCTTACTTCCAAGACGAGCATGTTGCCCCTTAGCTATCCTCCCGAGACCACATTGCCAATGTTTTTTCTTATCTACAATGAAACCATTCTTTGCATTAGGTAAGGACAGGATATTCCAGAAGAGCTCTCCTTCATTCATTTCAAAATGTATTCCTGGGTTCTACATAAGGTAAGCTGTCTTCATGCTGTCTTTTTTTCTTAATGCATCTACTGAAGCAGTAAGAAATCGTTATCATCTTGATGTGAACAGGCTTTGAGGTTCTACCTGGTGTGGCGCACCAGAAGGAGTCGTCTGACTATGACTTAGCATGGTCAAGGAGATTTTATTTAAATAATTAGAAAAAACCTCTATAACCCTATCACTGTGAGGGTAGCTCCCTACCTAATAAACTAAACTAAGGGTGCTTGTCAAATGTCCAAACAAAAATAGTCCTCTTTCCAAAACCTACTTGCTATCTGGCCCTACCACTTTAGAAAAACGTAACAAAATATAGACCAGAGGAGGATCCTTTTCAATTGGGCTTCGCCTGGCGAGACTACTTGGGTTCACCCCAAATAATGTTCCTCAAATGGTCAAAGTTCATACATTTTTCATAATATAGTTCGCCATCCTCTTTGCAGATTCCGAATGACAAGTCTTACGTCTTCACGCACATCCAATACATTCCATTCTTTCAATGAAAAAGGATTTTCTTAGTGCGATTCCACAACCTTTGACCTTTTCTTTATATTATTCCTGGTTTTGGTTTGAGCAAGGGTAACCCTCTAGGGTCCCTCTGCTTCCAGTCTTCATCACTACTCTTTGTATTTCTAGGGCTCCCGAAAGCTCTCTGATGTGTTTAACTCCATAGACTCTCTCGTGGGTGTCAGCCCGTTTCCAGTGCTTGGGTTTTTCTGGCTCCAGTTACCCTTTTGACTTCACCAGCCTCTTGGATCAATGTCACTTGTTTTTCCAGTGCTCCCCGAAGCCCTCTGTCCTTCTTTTATGCTTAATTCAGCAGGGTCTTTATTGGGTGCCTGCCACTGTTCAGCATTCAGGTTTTCCAGGCTCCTGTAACCCTATTGGATTCTCTGGCATGCAGGAACACAACAGTTTGCGTCTCGCCCCGCCATTACCTTCTCGGGAGGCTTGGAGCCTGACTGCACTAGCCATGGTAAATGTGCTCTAAGCCAGTTTTTCTGTGTTTTTTAACCTCCACCGACTTGGCCGAATTTCAAGGGTCCGAATATATATATATATATATATATCTATATATCATGGCCTGCAGTAGCGGCCATGTAGGTATGGTTAAGTTGCTAAACCCATAGGAAGAGCACTTTTTGGGCGGCTTATAACTTCGCTCCCCCTGGACGAATCCTCACCAAACTTTACAAAAAGAGTATATGACCAACTCTGAATTTATTTGCAAAGTTTGGTGAGGTTTCGTCAAAGGAGGTGGGGTGGGGGGGTTGGAGTTGTAGGGTGGTCCCACAAGTGAGTTTTATTCCATAGACATAATGGGGAAAAAAATCTTTGCTCCGCCTGGACTTTTGCTTTTGCTCCCCCTGGACTCCCCCTGGGTGCTTTTGTTAATTTGGTGAAGCATAATTGCCAATCATCTCTTGGTATCCATGAGTACATTTTCTAATGCCTGGTGTAAATGAATATTTAATGCAATGGCGGAAGCCTCTATAGATCTAGAATTATTTATGAATAACCCTTGTCGAATTTCGTAGGTTTTTATTAGTGCAACTTAACCATAACGTCTACGAACATCTGACTTCATTGCGGACCTTCCGGACAGTGTCAAATATATACTGGAGCACTCTTTTGGGACCAAGCCGCCACTCCTGCCGCAATTTTGGTGATAATCCGTCCAGCGGTTTGGGCTGTAGGCGTGAGCAAAGTTTTTTTCCCATTATGACTATGGAATAAAACTCACTTTTGGGACCACCCTACAACTCCAACCCCCCCCCCCCCCCCCCGACGAAACCTCACCAAACTTTGCAAAAAATTCAGAGTGGGCCATACACTATTTTTGCAAAGTTTGGTGAGGATTCGTCCAGGGGGACCAAAGTTATAAGATGCCCAAAAATTGCTCTATATATATAATTATGGGTTTGGGTGGTGGGGGTTTTGCTTTGGGTTGGGGGTTGCGGGGTGTGCCCCCCGCATATATGTAACAATTGTAAAAGGTCAATTGTAATTCGAACAATTGTAGTTTGAGCAATTCATATAGAACGTTTTTTTGTGCATCACTACTACTGAGCATATACATAGAAGCTGCATGGCAGACACTTTAGGATCCAGAGAGGGGACGTAGGGGGAGCTCTGAGGGGGATCCTGCATTTACAACATCCTGAGGTTGCCTCACGGAGCTAGTGCCTTCCCATGGTCACCAGTTCTTCTTATTTGTGGCTCTATAAGTGACTGACTGTCACGAAATACATTTTGTACAGCAATGTCCAAGAGGTATAGCTTTTATTTGGCATTCTTGCATCATACAATATTAGATCATTTTATTTTATTTCTACTTCATAGATACTGAACAAATTGTATACAGCAGACTTGCTAATAGACAAAGTTAACCCATGAGTTTTTACATCCTTTTTTTCTGTCTGAGCATTATCTTATAGTATTAACTTCTATGTATTACAATATTTGTAATATAGAGACCAATGCAATTTTCAAAAAAGTTATAAAATCATTTGAAATCGGAACAATTGTTCAATTTCTCTAGAAGATTAGCAGGTGGATTGGTACAAAACATAGCCAAGAATTGTATCACAACATTCACTAATGTGGTTATGTGGGAATGCATACACTGTGCATACACTGTGCTTTAAAAACTATTCACTCGGTTTGCTGTGATTAGCTCGGTTAGGTCAATCAAGATCTAGGTCGCCAAAGTGACTTGAGATAGTATACCCCTTCTCATTTTACATGCATAATTTAATGGTGGTTACAACATATCAAGTTTGGTATGGTCTTGAAACAGTCTTGAAGCATTGCTACAGTTATTTATCCTAAAGTTCTGCAGTGTGATACACAACGGGGGTCATTACGACCCAGGCGCTAATTGCGCCAACTTTACCACCATGGTGTAAACTACGTTTACACCATGGTGGATGGCGGATTTACCGCCCCATTCCAAGGTGAGTGGGGCGGTAAATCCCCATTTCCCATTTTCCCTTCCCCATTCCCATTTTTGCCCCATAGGGCATAATGGGAGTGGGGAAGGCGCTAATTACGCCACCGTAAATTACGGTGGTGTAATTAGCATCATGGCAGGTTAGCGCCATGGATTTTAACGGCTGCTAAGAGCAGCGGTTAAAATCAGAATAGGCGTTAAGGGTTAATGACGGCGTTAACCCTTAACGCCTGGGTCGTAATGAGGCCCAACATGTCTTACTGTCAGTTACTCACACCGTGCAAGATCAGGGGGATAAGCATCACCGGGGTTGGAAATTGAGTGGCGGTGGGAGCTATTTAGCTCCTTCTTCTCCCCTGTGAGAGCCTGGTTAGCTTAAAACCAACAGTTCTCAAGAGCTACATTTGGCTCTCCAGGCCAACTAGTGCCTCACAAAAATACATATGTGACATTATTGTTCAGTGTTGGAGAATGTAAATAAAGAAGAATTAGGACACATATAGGAGCCATTGAAATACAATGCATTATACATAATGGGCAAAAGGTGAAAGTGTGCATCTTACGTGGAAGTTAGATTTGCAATGCGATGTGTACTTAGTCCTGGTTCACCAGCAGTAGCTCCTGCCTATTGAGTAATGCCGTCACCTAGGAGCTGGATTTAGCTCCGTCTCCTCGAATCTCAATTCAGCAGCTCTAATGGCCTGGGCTTTTCCACTGTGTGCCAAACCAAATTACAGGAAAGATACTGGGCCTCATTCCGACCCAGGCGGTAAGTTACCGCCTGGGTCGTACCTTTACCACCATGGCGTACTATGTTTACGCCATGGTGGTTGGCGGACTTACCGCCCCATTCCGAGGTTGGCGGGGCGGTAAGTCCCCAATCCCCATTTACCCTTCCCCATTCCCATTTTTGCCCCATAGGGCATAATGGGAGTGGGGAAGGCGTTAATTACGCCACCGTAAATTACGGTGTCGTAATTAACATCAAGGTCCCTTAGCGCCATGGATTTTAACACCTGCTAAAAGCAGGTGTTAAAACCTCCATGGCGCTAAGGGACCTCGGAATCAGGCGGTAAGGGTCGGCGCTGTTTACGCTGCCGTAAACCCCTTACCGCCTGGGTCGGAATGAGGCCCACTGTACCTAAACTCAAGCTAGTCTGTGTAATTCCAAGGGCCCTGTGTATGTAGCACATGGCCTAATAACTATCATTGTGGGGTTATTTTTCAATATTCTAATTTAAAGAAAAGGTTTTGATTTTCTTGTGTGATTTATCTTTGACTACATTGTATGCTTATCTTGCCTGTCTAAAAAAAAAAATACTCCTATTTATCTTCAACTTTATATTGAGAACTGTTAGACATCTGAATGCAAAGAACACAAAACGATATTAAAAAAAGTATAACGCTCGAGTCCCAGCTACTACTACATCCCCCACCTTCTTGACGTTTGAAGATTTGTTTTATTGTATTGTTTTATTACGCACTTTTTTACAGAAGTATTGTTTCAAAGCATCAATACGGGTAGATCAACACCACAAGGAAATGTGAAATGCATACAATCGGGCACAATGCAGGTAAAGGTGCATTCCTGTTAGACTTGAAAGTGCAAAACTAGCAAGTAGTGGGTATTATAAGCAGTGGCATATTTAAGCTTTCTGCTGCCGCAGGCCCAAATAAGTGCATGCGCCTACCCAACTTTCCTCCACCTCTGCTAGACTCTGCATCTTCACCAGATTCCACCCCTCCAACAAACTCTGCATTGTGCAAACTATACCCCTTTCATCCCCATTTTGGCGCCATAACATTATTTATTTTATTTATTTAGCACTTGTATGGCGCGCCTAACCCGTAGGTATCTGGGCACTGGACAGAGATTTACAGGCATTGTGACAGCAGCATAGAGTATTTACAGACATCGTCATTGAAGCATAGAATAGGGCGATCATATAATATAACATGAAGTGTGATTTTACAATGTACAAAATTTACAGTTCTAACAGGTATTACAATAAGCCAGGTGTTTTCAAGGTAAGGAGCCAGTGTTTAACTGTCCTGTGGAAAAAAAAGTGTGACGTGTCGGATCTGATGGCCAAGGGGGGAGAGTTCCATTCTTTGGCGGCTATTGCTGGAAAGCTGCGTCCACTGGACTTGGATCTCTTGAATTTGGGGACAGAGAGGAGAAAGGCTGTGGAAGCTTGTGTATGTTTCGTGGTTTGTGAAGGTATTAAGAGGTTAGTTAAGTATTTAGGGGCTGTGTTAATAAGGCATTTGTATGTAGTTGCCAGGATTTTGAATATAATTCTGTCTTGGATCGGTAGCCAATGTGCTTTGCGTCTTGTTTCTGAGATATTTTGAGTAACTTGGACTTTTTTGATACTGCTAGGAGGATGCTGCAATAAGAACGTTTTTAAGGTTACATGGTTTAGAAAGTTATTACTTCCTCTCTATTGATTCAAACCTGTCCTATTCTGTGTTATGTTAGTTGAAAGGGTGTTTTCAGATCTCTGCTGCCCAAGATTTGGAGAAGGCAGTGTGTTCTACAGTTGAGTGCACTAGAGGTAATTGTTACGGCTACTTTCGGTTAAGTCCGAAAACAATTTTTAGAGGAAGCAATAACAACATAAGCTGTCTGCCAACTGGACGCAAGTGAGAGAATGTTGGAATGAGGAATTTTGGTTCCAATGCTAACATCTGGTTTCTCTCACAAATTGTCTGTTGTCACTCTTTCAGAAGCACCTAGACTGGTCTGTAATATTAATGCAACGTAACTTAATTTCTACATCCGGTTTTGTCAAATGGTAAAGTTTACATATGAAATATATGCAAGTAGTACAGGCACATCTTATAAAAATATTGAATAAAAATAACTGAACCCCTTTCTCATGGTTACAGCTCTGGTGTTAGCAGGGGGCAGAATGGAAATAAGGCAAGTTACCTGCTGCAGCCGATGTACCTCCTATCCCCTGGGCCGGAAAGCCATTAAAAGATGGCAAAATCACAAGTGAAGTTTGTAAACACTGCCTGGGCATAAACACCTCATTAGAGTAAAGACAGTCGGAAAAGTTTCTTGGAATCTTTGGCTGTGCATTCTCATGGTGGAGTAATGGATGAGGGCGACCTTGAACACTGTGGGAAGCAAAAGCATTCCTCGTAGCTGCACAATGCAGGTACCTTTTATAACAAATGAAGTGGTACATACCGTTTACATCATTGCTGTTTGTGCAACTGTTCAAAATACCCAACACTCCAAGAGTAAAATTTAGCAATGGATCGAGCATTCCAGAACATGAGCACCCTGCAGGAGTGCGCCAATAAATCAGGAGGCTCAGAACGCGGTCTGTACTGTAAGGTACAATCCTGCGTACCGAGCATACTGGGCAACCGGCAGCCCCTTCCCCGCTCCCCCTGTCACTTCATCTTTGTCCAACATCAACATAGAAAACGGACTTCCTCTCAAACAGGACTGCACAGCGTCGGGCCACGCTTCTAAGGTAAGTTTCTTTTTTATTTTAAATACAAACCATTCGCACCCATGTAGACGATTACACAGGTGCTAATGGCGATATGCCTCTCTGTGGCAGGCCCACACTGTAGTTAACAGCCTGCCACCCTCGTTAAGGGATCCTCACTGTACTCGGGGCCCTTAACTTGGGCAGCAGGCCATTATCTACAGGGGCATATTGCCTCAATATTATCTTTGTGGGTATAGTTTAGTCTATCGGTCTTGCCAGTATGTGTTTAAGGTGATTTTGAAATGTGTTCCCTCCGTAGAGCTGGTTGGACTGTACAAAACATAGGAACATTTTGAGATTTGTGGGTATAGATATAGATGTCCTGCTGTCCTTTGAATTACTGTTTCACAGTAAAAGTCCTACCGTATATTTATGGATCAGCCATCCTCAGAGAAACCTAATTTGGCTTTATATTTAAAAAATGACAACCAGTAAATTGAAAATCAACTACAATAAAATGTCGCGCCTCTGGCAATCTGCCAGCCTGGACCTAGTGGCCTTCTTGTGAATACGTCTATGATTGTAAGTGCCAGCCAAAAAAGATCAGCTAAAGGCTTGGGATTACAGGACTATGTTGGACCGCGAGCTTCAACATTCAGAGGAAGGGACTAGTTAAACTAATTGCTGGCAGGTTAGCAGGGGTAGCCGAACTAGGACCCAGTCATGCAGTGAGTTCAGACGAGAAACAGAATTATGGATAGCATAAAGGCACTTTTTCTATCTGCGGAGGCAGCTTTAAATACAGCTGTTTTCAGGTTTTTTTTGGACTTGCTGGAGTTGGGTTCCTGTTTGAGAGATTTAGGTAGCTCATTACAAAGTTTAGGTGCAGCTGCTGCAAAAGATCTGTCACGGTGACATTTCCTTTTGAATTTCGGAACGGAAGCCTGATGATCTGAGGTACTTGAGGTCCTTTTTTTAAGCAAGTAATGGTGGTCTTGGCAAATAAGTTGAAGTGCATTTGAGTGTACACTGGGAGGTAGTGAGGAGCATTGAGGGCCAGGCAGATGAGGTCCATTATGTTAAGGCCTTTATTTACTTGGCCCACAGTTCTGAATTGGCTTCAGTTGGTTGACAAGTTGTTTGTAGACTCTTTAGTACCTGGTACTGTAGTACTCTAGGTTGGAAAGTATTAGAGCTTTAGCTAGGTCTCTATTGTGCCATTTCAAGATGGGGTGTGATGTTCTGCAGTATTTGCAAAATGTGCTTTGCACACTAAATCATCGATTTGTGTAGTAAAGGACAATGCAGCATCTAGGACATCGCTGAGGTTTTCTTAAAGCCTTAGCTGGTGTTGGCAGCGGGCCTAGTTCGGCTGGCCCAAAGCTGAGGCTGGGGTTGCCAAGCAAACAGTTCTGCTTCTGTTGAATTCAAATGCGATTGTTCTAGGTAAGCTACTCAAGTACGGACTGCAGGCATTCAGATGTGCCATTGGGGGACTAGTCACACTTGTCAGTGTTGAAAACAATTGGTGCATCATCTGCACAAAGTTGGAAACTTGTCAAGATCTGATGTAGAAGTTGTGCTAGCGATTTTGATATGTTTGTAGCAGTTAGAGCAAGAGAGTTGGCCCTTGGGAGGCCCCAATGCTGATGCTGTTGGGTTTCGATTTAGACCAACCTATGTTTACATGGATGATGAATCGATTCTCGAAAGGATGCAATCCAGCATAGCACTGCCCCCTTGATGCCCTTAGTGGATGGTGTGGTGAACTGTATCCTATACTGTGAAATCAAGCTTAATGAGTAATGATGTAGCATTGGTATCCAGGGCTTGGGGTAGCTCTTCCCTCCTGAATAATAGGGGGAAGGTTCAATTCTCCTGTGGGCTATGAACACCAACTGTTTGTCACATAACAAATCAAACAGTCATGTAATAAGCCACTGTGGTTCGTTAGTTATGTAGTGATGTTATTTCCTCAATTGTGGCTTTGAACATTCTATTTGAGATGGGAAAGTAGTTGTTGGAATCCCGGTTGTCTAGTGTTGTGTTTTCATCTATGGCTTCATTGTTGATTCCACGAAAGGCTACAGGAATCTAGCCCTACATATAAGGGTAGTATCAGCCACTTTTACTCCCTAAAAATGGGCAAATACTCCCAAAAAAGAAAAATGGAGAGTAAAAATAATACCAGCAAAGATATGAAACTGGCATATAGGAGCCTGTCATTTCACCCACACAGCGCTATAGATGTTTTTGGACCAGTAGTACAGGTAGAGCCAAAGGACGAAATTTTACAATTACTGTTTGAGCTGAAGGGGTAACTATATATCTTTTAATGTGATGGAATAACTAGGTACAAACAAATATAGATTACAAAATATAATCAGGTTACTCACAATAGTGACCACCTTACTCCTAGTCCATAGTCCCCTTTCCTCCATACTTATGGGACATTCCTCCGTCCTGTGGGACGGGACCGCAGCACTTTGTAAAAAGCATCACATTTTTCAAAAATGTGTCCTTCCTCTCTTTTTACGCGGGGGTACCGCACGTGGCTGTAACCCCACCCACCTTAGCTCTGCCCAGCGCATCGCCCATCAGTCCTTCTCTATCACCTTTAAGCAATAACAGAGGAACCTTATTAGAGGGGACGGCGGGCGGGCGTATGGAGGAAAGGGGACTATGGACTAGGAGAAAGGTGGTCACTACGGTGCGTAACCTTATTATACGTCCCCTTTCCTCCATACTTACGGGAGATTCCCAAGCACTCTTTACAGGAATTACGGGTGGATGGAAAACTCCTTACTGAAAAAGGTTTTTAAGCACAGCCTGGCCAAACTGAGCATCAGACCTGGAGCTCCGATCCAAACGGTAGTGTTTACAAAAAGCCGATGGAGAAGACAAGGTAGCCGATGGTCTCCCAGGGGACGTGCTTTTGAAAGGCAACAGCAGCTGCCTTGCCCTGTACCCGATTTGCATGAACCTCTTTAGGAGGTTGAAGACCTTGAACAGTGTAAGACTCCATAATACAGGCATAATACAGATCATAATACAGATCCATCTGGAAATAGTCGCTTTGGAGGCCTGTTTACCCTGCCGATTACCAATTGTCGCCAAGAGTTGAGAAGAACTCATAAATTCAGATGTTTCATCCAGATAGAACATAAGAGGTCTTCTAACGTCCAGGCAATGCAAAAGCCTCTCATCCTCTGAGGCTGGGTTTGGAAAGAAGACAGGCAAGGAGATTGACTGATTCAGATGAAAGTCGGAGACTACTTTTGGAAGGGAAGAAGGATTCATCCTCAGGGCAACCTTATCCTTATAAAAAACCAGAAAGGGATGCTCCACCGGCAAGGCCTGGAGCTCACACACACGTCTTGCCGAAGTCACAGCGACCAAGGACACTTTCCACGAAAGGAGCTTAAGGTCTAAAGTAGCCATTGGCTCAAAAGGCGTATGGCACAAGGCCGTAAGGACCATGTTTAGATCCCACGTCGGATGCGGTTTGTGAACAGGAGGGTAAAGACGCATGAGGCCCGCAAAGTGCCTTTTAACCGCTGGGTTTGACAGTGAAAAGGATCACTGATCTATGGATAGGTATGATATGATATGATAGTTTATTTATATAGCGCCTATACACAATGTGTTTCAAAGCGCTTCAAGGAGCGAGGGGACATAGGAAAATACAGTTGCATTCAGTAAAAGTCCTTGAAATAATACAGAATGTGAAAAAAAAAACTATCGTAATAGGTCTGTCGACACTTCTGATAGTGCAAGTGCATAGAACAAGTAAGGTAAGAGGTAATGGAAAGGAAGGAGAACAAAGCAAGCAGTAACATGACTATGTCTGACGACAATTTACGCAGTGCAGGTGGTAACGTGAGGTGGGGTAGGAGGGAAGGGGGGCAAGGGGAGGAGGGGGAAGGAGAACAAGGCACGCTACTGATCAAAAATGTCGGAGACAAATTTAAAAAGCAGGGGAGGGGGAGGAGGGAGAAAACAAGGGGGGGGAGGAGGGGAGACAGACAAGCTGCTATCGAGAGTCACGGGACAGATGATAGGAGTAAGTGCTAGGAGGGGCACACAGACACTCAGCGGGGGCGGGGGGGCACATAGACACTCACGGGGGGCAGGGGGGGCGCACAGACACTCACGGGGGGGCCAGGGAGGCACATAGACACTCACGGGGAGGCAGGAGGGCACACAGACACTCACGGGGGGGACAGGGGGGCACATAGACACTTTCGGGGGCAGGGAGGCACACAGACACTCACGGGGGGGTGGGCGATCCGGCGTACCGCGGTGGACAGCGGTAGACAGGGCCTCATTGATGGCCTTCGGTGTGTGGCCGGAGCTGGCCAAAGGAGCAGGAAGAAAACAATTGCATTTTCCGGCAAGAATGACAAAGCGGCCATCTTGAAGGGCCTCAAATCATACTGGTAGTTGGCAGGGCAAAAGATATACAGTAAACAATGCCAGGTAGAAAAGGCGCAGAGCGCAACATGCTGCATAAAGAATCCAGAATTACAGAGACACGATGCGATTCGTGCAATTACCAGCAAACATCAAGGTCGAACGTCGCCGCACTCGAAAAATGTCCACAAAGTCAATGTTTCTTTTCCCAGCAGTGCGCACCAGGGAGAAAGTTCGGCGCAGTTAGAAGGTGCTGGGGGGCTGAGGGAGGAAGGTCCACAACGAAGAGTAGGAAGGGGAGAGTGAGGCTGGATGGAGGCAGGGCCTCATTGATGGCCTTCGGTGTGTGGCTGGCTCCCGCCAACAGCCGAAAGATGTGCTGCATGTCAAGACATGGATGCCCGACTCTGCTAGGTAAGAGACGAAGGACAGCACCGTGTCGATCGTAGCCACCCTGGGGTCCAATTGTTTGGCTAATCACCAGTGGCACAACCAAAGCCATTTGCTACTGTATTGAGATCTTTTTGAGGGCTTCCTGGCTGCCTGAATAATGCGCATGTTATCAGCAGACAGGTTGAGATGTTCTAAAGATCTGAACTCAGTCACCATGCTGCCAAGCTGAACGATTGTGGGGAGAGGTGCCACAGCTGCCGATCTCTCTGGTGAAGCAGGTCGGAAGCCTGATCGATGCACACACCGACAGATGTTGAAGCTCTGAAAACCAGAACCTGGCCGGCCACCACGGAGCTATGAGCAGAAGAGAACAGTTCACTGTGTTCCTCAGTTTGGAAATTGTCCCATGAATTGGAGGCAGAGGCGGGAAAGCATAGGCTTTCATATTGAGCCAGGGAATTACGAGGACATCCCCCATAGAGGAGGCTCCCAGTCCGTTCCTGGAGGCATACAGGGGAAGTTTCCTGTTTGACGCTGTTGCGAAGATGTCCACTTCTGGAGTGCCCCAACACCAGAAGATTTGCAAGAGGACCTCCGAGTTCAGTTCCCACTCGTAGCTGACCATTGTACGTCAGCTGAAGGCATCCGCAGTAACATTCAGCTGACCCGGGATATGCACTGCCACCAGCCAGATGTCATGCTGAACCGCCCATTCCCATATCTGAATGGCAAGATCCACAAGAGGAGGGGACTTGGTACCCCCTTGCTTGTTGATATAAAACATGGACACCACATTGTCCGTGCGGATTCGAACTACTTTGTTGACAATGACAGGCTGGAATGCTTTGAGTGCCAGGAAGATCGCCAGGAGCTCCACGTGATTTATATGAAGGCACTTGTCCTGCGGTGACCAGAAATCTGAAACCTGAAGAAGGTCCAACGTCGCACCCCATCCCAGCAGGGAAGAGTCCGTTGTGATAGTCACTAGCGGGCCGAGAAAAACAACATTGTTATTGGAATCTTACCTGCGAGTAGCATCCTGTCTTCAGCCCATCGTCGGCTCCTGATTCTGCTCACCTGGAGACAGTCGATCCAGCGAACTCCATCTTCTGGGCACTGCACGCTTCCTGGAACGCAGCAACCTGAAAAGGAGAGAGACGAACAGCATTAGTGAGTGCATACTCCCGATTCCACACGAACAACTAAAACCACAAGATTCATACCTGGCTAGTTGCCTCTTGGTCAGCATCATTCCGGAACATCACTGCAACCGGCCAAGAGCATCGCAGCCTACGAAGGAAGGGGAAAGACACAGGTTAGCAGATACAAGGCAAAACAGTGCCGCGCATCGCGCATTACTTACTGGCCAGCATCGCGCACACTGCGCCTCCATTTACCGGCTTGTGCTCAGCTCCAACCTGCACGAAAACGCCAAAATCTCTTTGCACACCTAAAGAGAAGGAATAAGACATTAATAACAATAAGAGGAAGGAAGGAAAGAACAGAATAGAATACAAAGACTGTAAAGCAGCAAGACCTACCTTAAAGACCCTCAAAAGGGCTCGCACCAGTGAAGCAACTTGGTCGCTCACGCCCACACGAGATTATGCACCCCTGCCACGAAGAACAGGACGGAGAGCACGCCTTCTAAAGCATTACGGTGAGGCGAGGGCCAAGGTAAGGTTTTGAATCCAAGGGAGGTGGGAAGACACCCTACGAGAGACAGTTAAGTCTTGAATCCAGCCCTCCTGTATTTCAGGCTCAACTTCCGTCGGAGGCACTACCCAGGGATCGGGGAGAGGGTTTGAGGTGCATATCATCCAACCGGGGCTGAGTGGCGTTTGTGTGGATACCAGGTGAGCGTAACAGCAACTTCTGTATCTCGGCTCTGAGGAAGGGCGACTGCTGGAAGGGAGAATTGATGGGTGGGGTATGGGGAAGAGGCGAGCGAAAGCCTGCCCGAGCGACTGACGAGACCCATCGGTCCTCAGTGATGGCCTGCCACACCTCCCAGTGAGACGCAATGCGCCCTTCCACCGGGGTCTCGTGAGAGCGCAGATCAACTTTATTTAGTTGGTTTATCAGTGGCGCTGCAACCTGAACCTGAAAAGGAGGCTGAAGAATGGGAGAAAAACCTTCCCCGTTGTTGCCGTCGGCAGGAATTTGCGCTATGAATAAACAATGTAGTCTTAATGTTAGAGAAAACACCGGAACTGGAAACTGAGTTTAGTGTTTGAGTGCAGGGAGCAGGGCAGAGTAGGTGAGAAAATTATGTTTGTAGTTGTTTGTACATTGTACTTTTAAGCCATCTAATGTGACCACTGACAAAGGGTGAGGGAAGAGCGTGTGCGAATACGTTTCAGATCATTCAGTGAATTGAGCACATCTCCTAGCAAACTAGCTCCCTAGGTTGATTGCTTGTTGCTAAATGTGTTAACTGTATGACAGAGAATTAAAGATACCAAGATAGCAGGATCATACAATTACTGCGCCTGCCGAAAATGTCGAATTTTATTCGAGCCCCTTTTCACTGCATAGATGTGGGGGGATGGGTACAGCAAATAATGGTGGGGAGAGTAGGGGGATTATACATGCAGTGAAAAGGGGGTCGAAAGAAAGTCGACATTTTTATCAGGTGAAGTAAAAATTGGCGTGATAATCACAATCATCCCAAGATAGCTTATTAGGTAGAAAGAGCATTCACTGCAAAGGTCCATGTAACCTATAGGTCACAGTTTTTTCTCTCTCAAGAAATGGGCTGCGAAGCACCTTGGGTACATTCAGAGGTTCTTCAGTGCCTGCCCATTTGAATTCCCCTTGCCCACAAAATACAACTGTTACACATAATGAGAAACGTAGACACAAACAAACATGGGTTCTAAAATCCATGCATTTATGTGTAAATATTTACTGTTTTCAGGATTTTAATATGCGTTTGTTTCTTTGTTAAAAAAAAATCCTAAATTGTTCTTTGCCTAAAAATACCATTGGTGATGTTTTCGGTTTAAAGCTATTGCAATAAAAACGGTTCTTCAGTTTCACTTGATTTATTTTTGTTATATAAATTGGAATAATGACTGTGTTTCAAACATTTTTTAGCAGAAGGGGTGAGTAATAATTTACTTGGGATTCACAATTCCCTTTGAACTAACTCGGACTGAAGAAAGGGAATGGACAGGGTGATGCTTGAATGGAAGAGAAATCAGTAAAGAGATGCATGTTCTTTGAACTTGGCTCTTCAATAGCCCTCAGTGATAAACCTGCTCACCTGCACTAGTGCTTCACAGATTGAGATGCAATACTGCTTAATTTATGCCTTGCATTGTTTGGCGATTCAGGTGAATTCAAAGAGTAGCTGCGAACATTGTTTTGCAGTATTCTACAGGGAAAGTAGCAAGGAATAAAATCAACTCGAAATTGAATTCTCACTCCCTCGGTGGCTTTTGGGACAGACTTACTGGACAGACAGACACAAAGCAGCAGGCAGGGTATGTAGCCCAAAGGGTTCTTCCACAGCCCTTCATGCCCCTCTGCAGAGCAGAAGACAGCACTGACCTGGGGATTTGGCCCCATCATACTCCTGGGGAAAGCAACATCTCCTTTGATACTGGGGAATGGAGGGCCATATCTTTGGTCTCATGGGTCAGTGGCCAATAAGGGCTATTGCCTGTCCTCTTGTAATCCAAGTCAGATTCCTCCCTTCCCAGAGGAAGGATGCAAACTCCAAGTGACGTGGCTGAGGAGGTCCCCTTCCTTTACCTCTCAAGGTACCTTGTTGTGCAGAAGAACAATTCCACAGGCCTCTGCACCATACTGGTCTTTAACCAGTGTAACATCTTCCTTCCCATGGAGAAGTTCAAGATCATCAATCCGCTCCAGATCTAGTTGGCACTTTTTCATGTGGTTGAATGTGCACAGTGGATCAGAATGATGTATGTCTCCATACTCTGATATGATCTCGTTGATGCTTCTTGTGGTTCTCCTTAGCAAGCAGGTAACAGCCTGCTTTAGTACAGAGTCATCCCTGTTGGCTTCAATTCTGCACTAGGTGTTTTCTTAACTGATGATGCCTGCAGCACCAACTCACCGACGCCTGAGGAATAGTCCAATCTACCCATACTCATACATCCCTTCCCCTTTTCTCCTTCCTTCTGGGCATCCCCCAATATGGGGACAGTACCGGAACCTTTGGCAGAGAAATATTGAGCTACCCCTTTAAATTTAGTATAGCGTGCAAGGGTGCGCCCCCTTGGGCACGGAAACGGCCACTGAGGCCCCGCCCTCGGCACCTCACTTCAGTCCCTTTTTCCGCATGGATGGTGTCGGACCTGGCAGACAGCACAGACTTTTGTAGCTTTCCGCTTGCTCCCCTTTTTATTTAACTTCCCTTCGGTTCCTCAACCCCCCACCCCCGGCACATGTCGGCTGCAGTAGGCTTAGCGATGTACCTCATTCGACCACTCGTTCGCAGCCTCTGTCCCCCATTCACTCTGTCTTGAATGTTTGGGGCCCGACCATCGCTGGGACACATGTTCCGCTTTCAGCGCTCTCTGCCACAGGACATTGAAGAATCGACTGTCGTGGTGGAGGGGGAATCTTCTCTCCTCCGCCCCACCTTAAGAACTTTGTCTCCAGGCCCTCTCGTCAAGACAAGGTAGGCCCTCTGTTCAGCCCGACTCCACAGTGCGGCCACTCCTTCTTTGGCTTTCCCACAAATAGGGGTTCCTCAGATTCAATTTCTGGCAGGCCTGAGGCCTCTAAGGCTACCGGCTCCCAAGCCAAGGACCCCAGGGGCTCTTCCGGGCTGTCCGGGGGCAGACCTGAGGCCATCCAGGCTACCGGCTCCCAAGCTGGGGGGCTCAGGGGCCCTACCAGGCTGTCTTCGGAAGGGCGATCACGTTCGTCCTCTTCTTCAATCCCAAGGTAAGGGAGGTATGTGATCGTCGAGTGCCACCTCCAAGAGTCTGGCCTTGGCTCGATCCAGCACGGCTATCGGCACAGGTGCTGAGGGCATCCAGCCTACCAGAGCTTGCTCAGAGTTCGTGAGTCAGGGCGTTACGACTACCGGCCTGCTGGCCGAGGGTTTAGCACCTACCAGAGTGATTTCTGAGGTCGACGCTTATGCTTCGGTTGCAGGACCTGAGCTGTATCCACCTGTGTCTGAGGCCTCTCATGGCTCGGGGCCTTTGCGCCATCCCGCCCAGGGCGTAGTACAAGGCTTCAAAAGGGAGAGGCACGTGGCGGAGCCTGCCATGCCGGTGGCCATCTTGGATCCAACTCAGTTCCACCTGTGCTTTCGCATATTAAATGGGCTTTGAGTGATGATCCCAGGCCCCTTTCCTCTGCAAGCGGCAGAGGATTGTCTGATACAGGCATCTGGTCTCCTCAGTGATATATCTACCCATCGCAGCCTTACGGCTACACGCCTCGGGCACATCAATGCTTTGACCAGGAGCAGAGGCCCAGCGCCTCACAAGGCCATCCCCCTGAGGAGCCGGCGGCTTGCATGGACTGCTTCTTCGAGCGCTTCCTCTTCCTCATGCATTCTTCTGAGATGAAGGGGCTCCTGAAGGATAAAGTGAAGGAGGTCATCCTGCATGTGGCGCCTCCCTGGCTCCCTCGTCTGGGTACTCCTCCAGTGTTGCCAGTTCCAGTGCTGGTGCCTCCCCCGGTCCAAGCATACCTGTAATTCAGACCCCTCCACCTCTTCCTGTACCACCAAGGCCTTCCCCTCAGCAGTCTTTGGACCTGTCTTTGGCGTCTAACTTGAGGGGACCCCGTCGGCACCTGTGTCCCAGGGCACGGACTCCCCTCAGTCTCTAAAAAAGTGTGGCTAGGACGATGTCGACAATGGCGTCCAGGACTATAAACCCTCTATCGTTTATGGCCTTTCATGACCGCTTTCAGGGCCTGGCAGAGTTCTTGGGGGGTCCCTCTCACAGAGGAAGCCCCCCAGGAGTCGGGAGTGCTAGCAGAGGTATTGGGTAAGCACACCACGGTTCGGTCTGGCATCCGTCTCCAGAGGGATGTCCTGCAGGTGGCGCAAAAGGTCTGGAAGAAGCCCAGGGCCAACGCCCAGATGAACAAAAAATTGGACAGCAGGTTCAGGCTGACAGACGGGGAGACCATCCTCCTGGCCTCCCACCCGCAGCCGCATTCTTCAGTGGTGGCTGCGGCCTCTTTATATTCTAAACCATCATCTTTGTCGTCTTCCTCCAAGGGAGCCACCTCCAGTTGTCTATCCAACGAGGACAAGGTCCTTAAGTATTTGGGGAAAGCGTTGTTATTCCATCTCAGGACTGCATCTGCAGCAAACCAACGCAGATGCCCTCTTGGCTGCGGCTAACCAGAAGCTGTGGTGGGAACTCAGTGAATTTCTGCCCGACCTCCATTTAGACAAACCAGTCTCCTTCAAGGCCGGTCTGGCAGATGGCTGGGCCATTGTGCAGGACCCCAAGGAGTCTTAGGTCTCCCACATCCTTCCATATCGACACAGCCAGCAGAGGGATGTGTCTTGGTGTCGAGATGAGAAGGACAGCGTGGATACACACCACTAAATTTTCATTTGACGTGCAGGAGCGGATCCTGGATCTGCCCTTCGAGGGCGTGGACCATTTTCATTCGTCAACCGAGGACGAGTTGACAAAGAAGAAAACCTCCACTCAAACCGCCAAGTCCTTGTCCATCCTGACAAAACCTGGACATAAATCCTTCCCTCAGTCACAGGGCAGGACCCAGTTCAAACCCTGTGCCTTCTTTAGCTTCAAGGGGTTTCGGGACAGTGGTACACAGGGGCCTGACAGGTTGCCTAGCGACAACAGTTGGAAGCAGCAGTGGACTTTGCGTAGATTTTTCCGCTCCCCCTCCTCAGCCCCCGCCTCTGATGCCAAGAAGCGGTGATGTCCAGGTCGGGGAACGCAGCTTGCCTGTCGGAGGCCGTTTCGCTCTTTACCAGGACACCTGTCAGTGTTATGCGGATGACGCACAACTCTTTCAGGCTACCCCCGGCCTCTTCCTCCTCCTCGCTCATTCCTGACAGTTTGTCCGCAATTCAGTCCTGGTGTGCTGCCAATGATCTCTGCCTTAATGCCAGTAAGAAAGAGATCGTCCTCATTGGGACCCCTGCTCCCGCTTTCCCACTTTCACTTTGGCCGGCCTCCTTTGGTCCTCTGACCTCACCCACCAGTGAGACAATAAACCTGGGGGTCATCTTCAACTCCACTCTCTCCTTCTCTTCTCAACTCTCGGACATCTCAAAAAGTCCCACTACCAGCTACACCTCCTCAGAGGTATTCTACCTTTTCTCACTTTCGCCCAGAGGCACACCGTCTCCAGAGCCCTGGTTCTCTCCAGACTGGACTTCTGCAACAGTCTCTCAATCTTCCTACTTCTACTCTCCGACCACTTCAACTTATCCAGAGCAGAATTGCAAGACTTATCCTTGGCCTCAAGCGCAGGGACCGCATCTCTCTGGTGCTGAAATCCCTCCACTGGTTCCCCGTGGCTACAAGGATCAAGTTCAAGTCCCTTTGCATAGTCCACAAGGCTTTCTGGGGCGTGGGGCCGGGGCCCGCGCTTTCTACAATGTGCTCTTCCTAAATACTTTCCTTCTACAGCCCTTCGCTTGGCCTTCTCCAACTCTCTGTGGGTGAGGCTCTTCTCCAAACAGAGATTCAGGGGTAGATCTTTATCCTCTGCAGGTGCATCCCTCTGGAACAGCCTCCCTGCTTCGCTCCGTCTTGAGCCAGACCTCCTTAAGTTCCGAAAACTCTTCAAGACCTTCCTCGTCTCCTCTTCCTCTTTCTCTCTCTCCCTCTCCTCTGCTAACCTTTCTCTTTTCTCCTTTCTCCTCCCCAACTTGCTCAGATTCACTGACTGGTAGCATGGTGCTCCTCCCAGAGCCTCACAGGTCGCAGGCTCCCCTGCCAGTCCTGCACATGCCTCCAGGCCTCTGCACTCTGCTTGACACTACTGAACTCAGAATTTGTTCCATGAAAGGGGCAACTTCTCTGCACTTAACCCTGGCCCCTGCTGGACTGGGCGCACTTGTCCCAATCCCTTGCACTTGCGGTCTGTGCCCTTGCACAACCTTGAATGCACTAGGCCTAGCGTTTGTCCTGTCCTCCCTCTGTCTCCCCTCCCTATCTTGGTTGCGCCTGAAACACTTGTGCATAGGCTCATTATTGATGACCAACCACCAATGAATCTGAAAAGTATGTCCTTCTCCCTCTCCTCCCCCCACTCTTTGGCATGCACTTGCACTATCTGACAAGTCGTTAGGCATAGTTTGGTAGTTTATTGATTTTATGCTCCTTTCCTTCTCCCCCGTCCCCTTCTCTCATTCCCTTCTGTTGTGCACTTGCACTAGTAGAAATGCCTCAGCCCTAGTATGGTAGTTATTTTTTGTTGGATCATTCGGAAACTAAGGCCTAAGAATGACTTTATTCCCTTGTTCCCTTACCGTCTTGAAGCGCTTTGAAGCACTAGACTTGTGTATAAGCGCTTTACAAATTAACAATTACAATAACCTGGAAGTGTCTTTTCAGCAAACTCCCTTTGATCATATTCATAATCTTCATGGGCTTCAGTCTTCCGCACCCATCCTCTCCTCTTCGTCAGATCGGGTCCCAAGTTCTTTTTCGGGAGGTCATTTCGCTCTTGGAGATGCAGGCGTTTCAGACACGGGCTCTGGGTACTATTCCCGGATTTTTGCGGTACCCAAGAAAAACCAGGCTGGCCTGAGGGTTTTTCTGGACCTGTCATTTCTAAATCTGTCTTTACTGCTGGAACACTTCAAGATGATTACTTCTGCGCACTTAGCCAAGTCTCTGTGTGCAGGGGACTGATGTGGATTTTCAGCAGTCCACCTACCGGGGACAACAGTGCAGAAGCGAACCAGCGGAGCCACTTGGGGTTCAACACCTACTAGTGGGAGTTGCACACCGACCCCTTGTTGCCCCTGTTCCAGCATTGAGGGTTTTCGGGATTTGTTCGCATCCCCTCTGAAATTCCAAGTGCCCCACTTTGCTTAATGGACAGGGCGGGGTCGGAGGGTCTCTGAAAGATACCTTCCAGATCTGTTGCCACGGCCGCAGGTGTTATACATTCATTGTCGGTTTTTCACAAACTGTGTGTTTGTACATGCACTTGCTGACTAATGTAAAATGATTAACTTTCAGTCCTCTTGCATGGGACCCAATTGGATATGTAAATCGCTATGTAATTTAAAATGCTCTTGCGTAGCGTACCTGTACCATTTTGGCGGGCTCGTTTTGCATGGCTCTGTAAGAAGAGGGATGGTAGAATCGTTAGTGGAAAGTCGGCAAAGGCAGGTGCGAATCCTATATTATTGATGCTTGCTGGTCGGAAGTAACACCACGTTGCTTATTGCTGTGATTCTGTTGGTAGGGGCCAGGCACAGGAACTCGAGTGTATGTTTAAGGCCCTCGGGGACCTGGATGGCCACTGGTCAGTGACGTACACAGCAGGGGCATGGGGGTAGGTGCGGGAGGACAACTTCCCCTCCCCTGTGGCTCTTTTACAGCCAGACCAGGACATTTGGCAGTGGCATGCCAAACGGGAAAGGTGTCCCGATGGCAGGACAATGATTGTACCGAGCACAGTGTTCCTGCTCAGCACCCTCATTGTCCTGGCACAGAACATTACAATGGGAGCCATTGGACATTGATGGGAGGGAGGGGGGACTATTAGCTGGGACTTTTGTACTTAAATGTGAGAAGGGTGTATTGCTGCATGCTTTAAGAAATCATGAGTATGGCTTTAAAGCCCAAGGGAGATTTGTTAGGCTCACATTCATCTGCATGATGCTATTCTGATTTTGCGTGCGGGATGGGTATAATAAAACTAAAGGCATACTCTTATTGATTAACATATTTATATCACGATTTATATAGTTTATAGTTAATTATGAAAGGTAAGTTTATTATGTAATATGGTTTGCTTCCAATGCATTGCTATAAATAATTATGTAAGCATATGAAATGCAAAGCAAAACCTTAATAAATATCTATATCAACTAAACCTGGGAATGTGTCCAGTTTCTTTAATTGTCCACATCCTGGTTTTCACCATTTAACCAATGTGTGTGAGCCTGGGCAAATCTATTAATCACCCTGTGCCTTATCTGCAGCTGCGCAAGTGATTTACTTCATAGTTTATGGTAATATATCATGCTATTATATTTTTTTAAAAGACTAATGGCTATAGAGTTGCTCAATATACAATATTGCAATTTAGGTATTTGCCCCAAAAAATTATTTGCCACTTGGCTTACTTATGGCAACTTATTCTAAAGTCACTTCATGGTGCCTCCAACTATCAAAGACTAACAATGCCCTTTGCAATGTCCTTTTCTGTGAAGTCACATCTGTTGGTGCAATTCATATGCACATTTGGAGGGATTTTAGTTATGTGTTTGTGTTAAAATGCCATCTGCCACTAATGTTACCAAGAAAGTTGATTGGGGCTGGGAGTGCAAATGAGACCGTATGGAATCGCCCGGACTGCATTTGGGGGAGAAAGTAGCAGGACTTGTTGTGTGCCCCCCTCTCACCCCCAAACACTTGCAATGCTGGATACTTCCTTGCCACTGGTGTAGTGGGGCAGTGATGGGGGTAAAGAGGTGAGGGATGTTTCTGCAAGGTTGGTGTGGTGTGGCACTCCGAAGCAAAGTACCTTGCTTCTGAGTGCAGCGTGCGATTAGGCGACTAGTGTCAGGGGGAGGGGGGAGAGGATGCGAGTTACTTAAGGTGCCATATAAAAGTGTACCCAGAAGGATATGCTGGATTTTTTTGTCTTGATTTTTTTTCCTACAGCTTCCTTCCTTCATGCATCATGCTAATCTGCTGAGCCTGTCCTGTAGGGATGCCTGATTACTTAATAGCACGAAGGCTATTACATACTCATTGGCCAAGAGACACTAACGTTTTGGGAAATGATGGTGACAGAAATGAATGTATGATTTGTTTGCCAAATCTGTAGTCCTGATATAGCAGATACATTCACACTGTCTTCAAATTAGGTTTATAATGTGTCTGTTTATGCAGCATGAACTCCTTTCCTTTGCGTTACACGTTGGGAGAGAAGTCTTGGGAGTGGGTTATTGTGAACTCGTTTTCATTTGGACCAATTGTTAATTTGTTGGAGACATTTTTCAGGTTTAAATGGGTCTCCGAGCATCATTGTTCAAAAACACCATCTAGTAACAGTTCTTTATGAAACCTCCTCATTAATAAGTCTCCCATAGTGCTTGAAATGTAGACATTCAAGTTGCAAGCGCTTCTATTTACAGTGACTTTATTGATTGATGTGATCACTTGGTAACCTATGGTATTCTAGACTTGTGCAATACTTTTACTTGAGGTTTAGTTTAGTCTATTCTAATTAATTGTCGTGACACAAGATTACAACTTCCAGAATGCCATTCATATAGAAATGGAAGCAGATGGCTGGAGTATGGGCAGGTTGGGAAATGGGACGGAACAGGACGGAGCTGGGCTCCAGCAACATTTGTCTTGCTCGAACGCTGCTGCATTCCGAAGCCCAAATCCCCTGGGCTAAGCTGGCGCAGTAGTCCCCAAGATCAAGTCCTGAGCCAGGAATCGGAAGCTCTCAGCCAGAAGCATCGCTGCGGAAGAGCGTTTTTCAGTGGGACCGCACTATTATAAAGCGCTGCGAGTCAGATCCTGGATTTTTAATGTGTGAACTCTGCGCTGAAGCAGCCCAACCCTACATCCTGTGTTCAAGCTATCCGAATGGATGCATATGTCTTGCAGTTGCCAGAATTGTTTCTCTTCGGGTGAGTGTTATGACTAATGAAAGGAGCAGAGAGCCCAACTCGCATTACTTGCCCACGAGGTTTTCTTGTTAACTACTGTCACAGACCTACTTCAAATATAAAATGATCTGGCCCTTCTTATGTTGCCAAAATGTTCTTTGCTTTTATGCAAATCGCCAATATTTGGTTTCTTGAAGAAGCTCGACCTGGCCTGGGGCTCTGTCCTTCAGCCCCTCAACCCATTTCACAATCCCCCATCCGCTCCCACCACTTTCCTGGAGTTGATATGGAATCCTGGCTACCTTATGAAAACCACTTATGGAACCAGTGGGTTTGTGAGAAGGCTTAGCTTTCATAACGCCATGATGTGCAAGGGTGCTGCTGTCAGCCTCGCTCTTTTCCATGACATCAGCCACTTAAAATTTGAAAATCGTGTTTTTTTTTGTCCTGTTTAGGCAGCGAGTGCTGCTTGCACCAAGTCCCAGCCGGGCCCTTTAACCAGCAGAGTGCACAGCCCCATTAGATGCCTGCACAATGTTCACATCTCATTATGCGGCATTTAGAAGGGCCGTCCTGTTACAGGATATCCAGATTTGTAATGCTGTACAGCATCACAATAGGTGTTAAGTACTGCATTAGACAAGAGCTCGTTCCTGCTTAGTCCCCAGCATGTCCACGTGGCTGTAACTCAATTCAGTGCTGCTGAATGGCACCATTTGCTCATGAATGAGGGTTTGATTTCTTTTAAACAAAACCTAAATGAATTAAGTGATCAGTGAAGGGATTGCGTTACTGCGCATGGTGAAAGCAACACAACGGACGGTAATGTGGTACGTGCGTAGCTTTAGCGGGGTCGCTGTGCGATCTGTTTCGGAATTCTACCTGAATGACTGGATTGTATAGCTGCACTGGGGTAATGGTTTTTACCTTTACCACAAAAACGTTGTGCAGATGCAGGTGTCTGCATTCTGGCTGCTAGTGGAAAGGCGGCATTAATGCTTGCAGGCACTGCCGGTGTGTCTCAACCACGATGCCAGCAAAGCAAAACATGTGCTGTTTATTGGGTTATAAGTTGTAACATGGATTTCATGCTTTTTTAATTGAGTCTGCTGGATCTTTTGATGCAAATGCGGGGAAAGTAAAATAAATAGAAAACTTAGTAACAACAAAACACACACACACACACACTGAAAATAGTTTTAAGGCCTTTTTAGTTTTGGCAAAAAGTTGGAGGAGCCAACTTTGCCAAAGTATTCCTGCGCATATGGGTTTTAGGATTGGTTTATGGATACGTTGTAATTGTGCCCCTTTCCCTTCCTGGGGTGCATGCATCCAAGCTTAGTGTTTGCATGCTATCATTCTGATTTTGGTTTTAACACGTACGCAGCACTTTGAGGACATGATAGTGCTACAGGAAAAATCTAGAAGAGATAAGGTGTGGAGGCGCAGTGCTTCTTCATCACAGTTCTCCTATGTCACATCCCTTGTCCTTTGTCAAATCTTTTCCACAGTCTTTAGTCACAGTCCTTCCCTTAGTCCATTATTACACCCATTCGCCTTCATCAATCAGTCCATCACAATCCTCCTTTGCTGTAGCCTTCCTTTTTTATTCTCGTCTTCATCTTTTAACATAGACCTTCTCCAACCTCGCAGTGCTTGTCCTTCATCTGTGTTTGACATCATCTATCCTTTTCCTTTGTCGCTGTCCATCTTATGCATTGTCCTTTGTGTCATGTCTTGTCCTTCTCTGCCCCTCTGCATTGCTTTATTTCTGTTCCTCCTTTCACTCTCCACATATCCCCCTTTGTCTTTCTCTCCGTTTCTCTTTTGGTGCTATCTTTCTCTCATCATTGTCACTATATCACAATACTATTTCATTATAGAAGGGTGCACATTTTTAACTTGCCACTAGCCATTGCAATGAAAAAGACAAAATTACATAAAACACCCATGTCCCTTTTCTTATGGGTTTCACATCTGTCTGAACAAGGCCTTCAGATTTAGGGATCAAGGCCCCTTCATCCTTCATGGTAGGCTGTAGTCGGCTAGCTGGCGACTACTTCCGTTGCCCTCTCATCTTTAGTGGGTGCACATTAGTCCCTGGTCTCCTTAAATGTTGTAATATTATTTGACCTAAATAATGATAGGAGCCCCTTCGATCTCCAAACGTGATGACCCAGGCATAAGAATCAGTATTGCACCATGACCTCATTGGTCTTATCACATCCAAAGAGCACGGCCCTAAGCGCCTTGCCCCACCTAATTAGTATATCGCCCAAAAAGAGGTATCCCCATCCAAACTGCTTAGCTTTCTTGCCTCCTTTTGTATAATGAAGGTCACACAAACCTCCACCCCCACATGCATACTTCTGTTTCAAATATCTGGACAGCATTGGATCTTTGTCAGAGTTGCCCAATTTTGCTTTCCTTCTCACATTCCGAAAATCGATTTCAATTCCCACAATCGTAATTTGAGACCCCCAAAGGATTCCAATGCCCAGTGCATACAAAGTTTTATTTGACCAAGCCATACACAGCAGCTTCATACAAGCATCTAAGTCTAAAATAATTTTCAGTGTAGCTTGTTAACTCCATAGCCTAATCTAAGATGCAGTTTGTAAGAGGGCGATAAGATCAGCGATAGGGCATAACCTGGTCTGCAAATGCAGGGATCCATTCTGAGTTCCCTTGGATAATGAAAAGTAGTTTCTAACTAAGCAATTTTCATTGACGGTCACCTCTTCAACTGGTGCATAGCCCTAGACTTAAGCACCATATATAACTGCAGTGACAGAGTTCCATCGAACTTTACGGGTCTGCCCAGGGGAATTTTGACTGTTCCTCCAACTTCCTATTGAACCTCAGCACCCGGCAGCCCACTGCTAGACTGGCCTATTTGCAGCTATTGGCAAAACATAAGCTACTTGGAACATTTTGTATTACCATGTGGATGATTAGCACTGGGCTGTCCGTAAATAACTGGTGTCATGATGCCTACCCCCGGAGTACCAGGCCAGGCCCAGCACCCCCGGGAGCAGGCATCACGCCCCCGGGTAAAAGCCCAGCAGCCCTTTATAGGGGCTCTTTGGACTCTGTCCTGGCGCCGTTGGCGCCAGGCTCATGTTGGACATCAGTCCTGGCGCCATAGGCGCCAGGCTCATAAGGGGAAGTGTTTGGTGCACCCACCTGATGCAGACCATGCTGCATGAAGAACCAAGCCAAAAGAGGCTTAGGAGGGACTATTTTTCTGAGGGAACTATTTTGTTACTTGGGTGGGGCTGTGGAAGAATACTCACCTGGAACTTCTTCCAAGGCTATTTTAGCCACGCCCGGACAGCCACACGTGCTTCGCGTTGTTCTGCATCCCAGCAGCTGAAAGCTCACCGTGTCAGCTCCTGCACCTGGACTCCAGCCACGCCCGCCTCGAACCTGGAACACCTGTAAGGAAAGAAGAGAAGAGAAAGGTGAAAACCAAGAACTTATTCAACCTTCTTACCTGCATCCGGAATCTTCACGCCAGCATTCCTGAAGGAGGACTTCCATTTAAAAGCACTGCGTTGCTCGCTGCAGCGCCGCGCTTCACTCACCTGTTCCCGAGACGCCGCCCGGCTCCATCGCGGCTCTCAGCACCAGTCGCCACATCTCTGCACCTAGGGGAGAGAAGAAGAGACAAAAGGTGAGCAAGGGAACACAAGAGGAAGGCCGAATTTTCAGCCATATTACTTACTGGCTTTTCTTGGTGAACCATTCCACATCTCGGGTCGGTGCCGCATCTTTGGCGTTACCGCACCCCAGCCCCTTGGGGAAAGGACAAAAGACATTACTGGGGAATTATAAAGACATTTAGAGGGGTCGCCCTCGTCACTAACTCACCTGATTTTACCACCGGCAATTTAACCCCTCAACGCATCGCCTTGGTTCTGCACCTGAAATAAAGGACAGATCACAGGTTAGGAGAAACAACATAAAAGGAGGCTCACACTTGAACTTTAGCATCTTCATACTTACGGTGTATCGCTCAGAAAAGTCAAGTGGATTTGCCAGCGCCATTCTGAAAACCAGTGAAGTAACTGGACGAACGCGCGCCCCTACACCAGAAGCAGGATGGAGAGTTCATCCTTCCAAACCATAAGGTGAGCTTAAACCGGGGGGTTTTGGAGGAAGTCAGAGGAGAACGAAGGGGGGGAAGAGGGGAGCAAGCACACTATTCAGCAGACAGTTAATCCCCTTTCTCATCTGCAGAAGGATATTCCTACGGGCCAGACAAGCAAGATTGAACAGACAAGTCCTGTTCAATCGGTGGTCCGACTTCTGCGCATCACGCTTGAAGAGGCCACAGCAACCCAGACCAGCGCCTCCGTGGGAGCCAGGTGAGCGTTACAACTGGCCAACCAGTGGCAGGCTAAATAGGGTGGGAGCCAGCATGTACCACTGACTTATGCATAACCCTGCAGTCTGTTTTCCATTCAAGCAGTTTGAGTCTCACCACATTACCATCATGAAGCATCTCAAAGTAAGATTTCTTCAGGCCTTCACTCCTCTGTGACTCACACAAAAATTCCTTATATCAGATCATATTAATTGAGTCAAAAGCTACTTCAGATCTACATATCTTTATCTCTCTCCTTCATCCTACTGGGACCTGTGGTGCTGGTCAGTGTGGAAATACTGCAAGGAAAGTCAACAAAAGACTCAAAGGGTAAACAGCGTTTGCAAGAGGTTGGACACAAAGCATTACATGTAATGTATGTATGGAAATATCACTCTTTGTGATGTGGTGAGTGTACTGCAAGGGGCTGGGTTGGTCCGCCGCCACCTGATGTGTGTCCCAGAGGCTGAATTGCTTGGGATCTCACTGGCTCATTGCCCCACGAAGACGCAGCACTACCTCACCAGGTATATTGAAGACCCTAAGTCTCAATGGGGAGTGTATCTTGCAGTCCCATCCTGAACAGTTTGAGCGATGCAAGGGTGGAATGCGCAGAAGTGCTCAGAAATGGCGGACCCACTGAGGCAGCAGATTCTAAGCAACAAGAATAAGTGTCTAACTCTAGAGACACTCCCGTCCCCTGCACACCCTCAAAGCTGAATGAATCAGTCAAAAGAAATTCATATAGAAGGTCAAAGTGTATTTTTACTTGAAAATGAATGCAGATTTTGTTAACATTTTTTAGAAATTATCATACACAATATAAAATAACAGATGAATCAAAAACAGGTGAGTGGAGACAATCTGGGAGAGGCTAAGCAACCTAAGTATAGGAAATATGTTGAGAGGCAGCACGCTGAAGGTGACGAGCCAAGCAGGTTACTGGCCTGGTTGTACAAAAGTGAGACCCCTAGACAAACAATTAGAACAATGCAAGGGATGGATGGTCAGATATGAGAAACCCAGGAAGGAGTAAATGAATGCTTTTTTGAATACTATAAGACACTACATGCAGACTCCACTGAAGCAGAAGAGATGGATGTACTGGAAGCATTAACAGAGATCACACTCCCCAAACTTGAGGAGGCAGAAATGGAGAACCTGGAGGTCCCAATAACGTCAGAGGAACTAGAACAAGTAATCAAGCTACTGCCCACCAGCAATGCCATAGGGGAATTCTATAAAGCTTATAAGACAGAAATACTCCCCCAATGCTAGCAATGCTCAATGAGGCATTTAGTACAGGCACATTGTCCGGGTCTCTACGGGAGGCAATTATTATTCCGCTCCTTAAACCCAACAAACCGGACACGGAGTGCGGATCCTACAGACCGCTCTCGCTGCTCAATCGGGACAGTAAGATCCTGACAGCAGTGATGGCGTATAGGTTAAGACCAGTCATAAACAAACTCATACACTCAGACCAAATAGGGTATGTCCCACTTAGGAATATATCTGACAACCTGCGGAGACTCAATCATGTTATAGATTATATCCAGGGAAGTTCCCAGGAGGCGGTAATAATCTCACAGAATGCGGTGAAAGCCTTCGGCTCGGTCAAATTGCCCTGGCTATTGGCAGTTTTGGAAGAATACGGAATTGGGCCCATATATCTGAGATGGGTCCGATTATTATACAGTGAGCCATTAGCGCGAGTCAGAATGGGCGCAAGCATTTCAGAACAGTGGCAACCGAGCCGAGGCACCAGACAGGGGTGCCCGTGGTCCTCGATGCTTCTCATCCTAGCATTAGAGCCCTTAGGGGCATATTTAAGGCAGCAATATGGGGAAGTAGGAATGAGCACTAAGGGAGGGCAACACTTGATATCGATGTATGCAGATTACATGCTGTTGTACCTGAGGTACCCAGAAGAGAATCTACAATACATTCTGGAGGTTATGGAGCGGTATGCAAGGTTGTTTGGCATAACAGTTAACCCAAAAAAATCAAGCATATTCCCCCTGGGGAGATATGTAGGAATGCCACAACACAAACTGCCGGTGCTACAGATAAAGTGGGAAACTGAGACGTTTAGATACCTAGGTATAGACATATATCATAATACCGAAGACGAACATAAGAAAAATACTGTGAAGGCAGTATCTAAAATAGAGAAAAGTATGGTATTTTGCCCAAGCTACCTTTGACTATGATGGGAAGAGTGGCGCTATTGAAGATGGTGGTACTGCTCAGGCTATTAGATTATTTTGCTAACATCCCACATACAATACCCAAATGATTATTTTTGAAACTGCAGAGCATATGCAGCGGTTTCATCTGGCATAATTCCAGGGATAGAATATCATTATGGAAGTTACAAAACTCGTATGAGCAAGGAGTTATCAGATTGCCAAACTTTGAAGTATACTATCTGGCTAGCCAACTCCAATATATAGCAAGGTGGCTGTCAGAAGATCAAACACGTGAGTCTAAACTGTTGAGTGCTGAATGCTCCCCTATTTCTTGAACGAGAGGATGTGGTTGCGGAAATAAGAGGGTGGGAGAGGGCAGACTATTGGACCTGGGAGGGAAGATATGGCGCAGAGCTTGCCAGTTAATGGAGAACCCGTCCCTGTGTTCCCCACAGATTCCGCTAGTTGCGCTACAAGGAGTAGATGAGCAAATGAGGCTGAACATCAGAAGGAAGTGGGAACCGGTAGGCATAGTGACAATGAGGATGTGTGGCGAGACAAGAAGGTTGAGGAGTTCGATACACTGGTGGAGGACACAGAGTTACATCAGGGACAACATATCACACATTCTAGGCTGGTGAGAAGTATCAAAGGTACGTGGCCCGAAGCAGTGTTGGCCCAACAACCTGAGGCTGTCATAGAAACATTTTATGGCATGTCTGAAGGGGCCACAAGGTCTCCCATAAATAGGAGTTGCGATGTCTAAGGTTCGGAAAGAGGTGGTTCACACGAGACTGAACTGGGAGGAGGATTTGGGGGAATCAATGGAAGACGGGCTGTGGGTCAGAATGCAAGGTTACCACAAAAAGGTATCGAGAAATGCGCAGTCAGATTCAGTTATACGTCAGCCACAGAGCATACATGACCCCTGAGAAAATAGCTAAGTTTAAACATGCAGGTGTACAGACATGTCCGAAATGTGGGGAAGTGAATGCAGGAATGGTACATATGTTTTGGTCATGCCTCGAAATAGGAGATTTTTGGAGGGAGGTGGCCCACTTCATGGCAGAAAAAGAGATGAGCTTGGATGTGAGCGCCCCTTGGGCATGCCTGTTGGTGGGTGGGGGGAGTTCCCCATGGCTTGTAGAGCTAAACACGTGAGAAAACTCAAAGACCTGGACTATATACTAGCTAAACGCAGAATAGCAATGAACTGGAAAGCGTGTAGGAAACCGCAGGCACAGGTCTGGTGGCAAGATCTTAAGAAATGGGCGAATGCTGAAACAACGGATTGGCACGAAGCAGCAGGCGGAGGGGGGGAGGAGGAAGCAGACCCGTTGGTCGCCTGCAGACTACTAATAGCGATACTAACTGTGTCAGACCAGGAAAGCCTGGGAGAAGATGGCCCTTCAGGGGCAAAGTAGCAGCGGAAACGTCAGCAGGAGCGGGCGGGGGAGATCGAAGGGTGCTGTAGGCTGGGGGAGGGAGGGAGTAGTTGAGGGTTGGGGGGGGAAATGCAACATGAAACTGTACATGAGAGTTAATATGTACAACGGTTTATTGAGCTGTATGGTTGTCATGTTGGAAAATAATAAAAATTGTTAAAAAAAACAACAAAAAACTTTGTTTCTCTTTATCAGCCTCTTGGCTTTATTGGTGGTTTTACACTTTCCTGGCTCCTCCTGATTCGCCTCTTGGCTTTGTCATACCTTGTCACACACCTCTTATCAGACTTTGGCCTTGCCGCATTGTATCTATTCATAAAAGATTTCTTTATGGTGGTCTGATTCATGCCCCACATTTCTGTTACACTCTTTCACACTTGCATTCTTTTTCGTAGGCTTCTTTCACTAGGGCACTTTCCTGTTTTAGCTTTCATCAGTTATTTGCTTTGCCCATAAAGTTTTATTTCCATTTAGGGTTCAGAATGCTTAATTTCAATGTTTCATTCATTTTGATATTCAATACACTATTTTGCATTCAGTTCGGTACTCAATATGTATAACTCAGCTTATTTTCAGGTTTGTATTCGGGTCGGTATTCAATATGCATAGTTCAGCTTAATGTCAAGTATGTATTCGTTTCGGTATTTAGTATGCATGGTTGAGCTTAATTTCAAGTTTGTGTTCGGTATAACTGTAAGAGGATTCAATTCAACACTACAGCTAAGTCAATGCCTAGTCTGGGATACTGAATGGAAACCCTTATTGATATATCTTTACGTCCAGTTCATGAGTTCTGGATGACTACCCCTATATAACACCCCTCTCTTGGAATCCCCCTGACCCCACTGAGCCAAGAAGTAGTTCTGTTTTGCAAGTTTAAACGGTTTATTTGATAATTTAAACAATATATATATATATATATCACACTTTATAATAAATTAATAATTGAATATCACACTTAATCTGAGCAGTAATCAATAATGGATAGTCCGGCACTAGCACACTTCTTTATAATCAATGATGAGTGGTTATAGGATGGATAAGATAGCGCCAATACTTTTATGGTTTCAAATGGATGCAATGTGGAATGAAATGCAGTACAGAAAATAACTTGATAGGATTTCAGCAAAAGACAATGTAATCACTTTCTTGGACAATTCACCCCTCCTTAATGCAATCTAAGGAGATGAATAGAATGGGACTCAGTTCTTAGGAATGCAATCAAATAGAATTCAGTTCAATTCCCCCCCAGCAGCTTATACAACAGATGGGAGTTTTAAAACACAGACACAAGTGCTTTGAATATGGTGACAATGCAGTGAGAAATATGCTGAAAATGCTTTTAATTCCCTTCAGGAGGTTCAGGGTGAGTGGCATCTAGTTAATATTAGTCCAGGCTCCCTCTAGCAATGATTCAGGGATGGTTCTTAAGAGGCAAACGAATTTTTAGCAAGGAAAGAGATGACTGCTGATGGTTACACATGGCTGGATTTTTAACCAAATCGCAAATCGCGGCAAAATTCGCGGGTGCGACAATCGTGAATACGGAGAAAGTATAAGTCGGTTCTAGGCTCCTTGAAAAGCTGAGATTCTAAGCTTTCAGAGGAAAGTTAAACCAAGTTCTTAGCCCAAACGGTTCCAGAGATACGGACGATTAAATAAAGGTAGTTTTTCGGATTTGAAATTTTAAAAGTTCAAAGCGACAGGTTACAGCTTGCAGTTAGAAAATGACAGGTGACAGCTTTGCAAACGACAGGTGACAGTTAGGAGGCAGTTCTGGTTAGATTAAAATAGATTGAATTATATTATTTTAACTAAGAGATTGGTTCTGCACAGTTCTGCTGGGTACTCACAATATATTTTTGAATTAGGCCTCGCCACAGATCTGGTCAGGTTTTGGGCTGGACTCCGGTTCTGGTCTCGGCACTTCACACTGGGTCACTCTGGATCTCTGGCCTCTGGTTCTGGATACTGCTCTGCTTTCTCTGGGTGCAGCACTGCTTCTGGATCTTTCTGCACAGCTTTCTCTGGATCCAGCGCTGATCTGCATGCTGCTACCGCTGTTAGGTTTGCTGGATGCTGAGGCCTACTGAGAAGAGTTCTCAGTTTGTGGGTTTAGGCCCTTGCCTTGAGTTCTGAATCACGTTCTTTGGAGTTTTAAAGTCTAAGTGTTGAATCTGGTATCTTCTGGATGTTGTATGGTCCGGCAGCATGCTCCGCAGCAAATGGAATTGAATGTCCTCTCTAGCTTCCAGTGGCTCTTTTTATGTCTTTTGAAAGTGGGTGTGTGTGCAGCATCACTAGCCAGCCCCTCTTTCAACTTGTCATTGGCCCAATTCTCCCCTCTCCCATGATTGGGGAAGGAAATGTGAGTCAGAGTGATGCTGTAGGTTTTATGGGTCAGAGGATCCTCCCCTGGTCAGTTTGCCCACAAATCTATATTTGATCAAAATACACATTTCTCAAATACATAGTGGTTTGTCATTGCATGTACATATTACCTATCACATAAGGTAGTCTCTGTCCCAAATCTGCTCTTCCTGAGGGCTTGCATTCAGAAACGGCAACATTTTCGATTTTAGTGGGTTATGCAACCTTGGTTCTTCATTAAAAATTATACACATATACACGGCCTGTCCATACATACTCCAGTAAATTCCCATGTCTCTAGCTTAAACACAGAGTCTGTAGTATCCATAAATAGCGGGGTTATGCCCCAGAACATCACACAAATTCCCAACGCGTCTTAAAACGTGCACAGAAAATTCACAAGAATTATGGTATCATTTAAATAATTTTGACAAGTCCGCACTGTGAGTTATACATCTTTCTTAGAATCATATTCTGGCCAACAGGGCTGTGTCTTTTCAGGTCACATGGTGTAGAAACCAGTTTATCCAGTTTCTGCCAAGCTCAGAGACCCTGCCCCTCCCAGCTTCTGCCAAGAGGAAGCTATTTTACGGTCCCCCTAATAAACCATCTGCCTGGGCCCAGGACAGGCCTTTGTTCAACTCCCTGTAGCTGCTCCACCCCTAATCTAATCAGAGAGGTGACAACTCCTTTTGGCAAGGGGAAGAGTGGCTGAGCAGGTTTTAACTCATGTGGGGGTAGATGTCAAGCAGAATTCAGTTTCATGAAGCCAGGTTTCAGATAGAATGTCATTTTTTTGTTCCCCAGTTTAAGTCAAGACAATTTTTACATATGCAGCTAGAATGCTGATTCTAAGTTCAAAACTATGACATTTCAACAGTGACAAACTATGTGACACTCAAAGTAGGTCACTCAGTTAATTTAAACATTTTCGATTTTTGGTAGTTTTAAATCCAGTTTCAGTTAGGCTGCTGCAGAGCTCAGCCAGTCTTGTTATGAACATTTTTGGGGCTCTTCAACTTCCCAGATTTAGTATGCACACATACTTCATTCTGCCAGATGTCCGCTGGTGTTCAGTGAGATTTTTGGATGTGTTGCAATGTTTGAAAATAGGCATTTTGAGCTGGCATTCAGAGAAACAAAAGGTGATTTTAAAGTGCGGTTTTTCCTTTGGCACACATTTCACTCATGGCACCCCGGCCCATCCTGCTCGCACTGGTGGGTGGCAAGTTAGGCAACCATTTTAGTGTGCAGAAACTGCGTGGTTCTCCTAGATTCTGGCGCACATGTGGGCTTTTTGGCCATCTTGGATTTTCTAAGCCCACAGCACCAAATGTTGCAGCATGATAGCTCAAACGTGGGTCAGGACACCCAAAATAACTTGACCTACATGTGGTTGGAGTGCTCCGGCTTGCGAGTGTCTTCCTCCCGACACTCGTTGGTCCTCGGCGTACCTTCCAGGTGGCTCCCGCGGCTTTCTGCTCGTCAGGCCGGCAGGCCAGTCTTCGCGAGCCACGCTTGCATGCCAGGTGTTGTCTTCTGCACAACCGCAATTTCAATGCTTCTGCACAGACACGGACGGTGACCTCTCTCTCCCTGCTTGCTCGCCGCTCTAGCTGCTTGCTTTCCAACCCTGAGGCTCCCACTCCTGTGGCAACTGCACAGTCTACTTGCCTTGGGCTCCACAAGTTCTCTGGGATATATTGCCGGCGTCCTGGCTCCTTCACAGGTCCCACCACGGCTGCCTCCTCATGACATAGGTCTCCTGCTGGTCTCTCTGTTGCGCTCCTTGCTTGTTCCACTGGTCTCCCTTTATACACCTGCAACCACTTAACAGGTGGCAGGTATGGATTCCCAATTGGATCTGCCCGACTATGATTAAAAGGACATGCCTGACCTTACAAGTACTCTGCAGGCATCTTCTTTGTCCCAGTATTAGAGGAGTGGTGAAAGGAAGGTTCAGTGTTCATTAGTCTTAGTCACCTCTTCCTCGTCCCAGTACTATCAGAAGTTGAATGTGAGAAAATGAGGGGAGAGGTTCTACAATAGCCCATAAAGGCCAGGGGTGGGGGTTTAGGTTGGTCTTCCATAGGGAAAGGGGATACCATGTGTCACCTCTGGGCACCCCACTTCCAATTCTCAGTCTCCACCCAGGTGATCCACCTTCGCTTCTCCACCCCCCAGGGTCAGGATCCAAAGGCGATGATAACCTTTCCCTGGCCTCCTGAGAAGAGGATCCAGGGGGAGTAGTAGTGAGGATACCCTCAGGTTTCTCACAAGAACCACATACATTTTTTGCCTTTTCAAATTGTGTACATCTTCCAAGGAAACAATATCTTTCCTTGCTTACAAAACTGCAGTCAGGTTTGTACCTCTTATTTTGACACACAAATGAATTTGTCAGTTGACAGCTACATTAATCTCTGCCAAACCAATGCATAAATCTGCCGGCTAACAAGTACATAATTTCTGCCAACACATGTTTTGCTTAGTGGTGCACATCATAGTTGTGTGGCCCGTACTGAGCTTTTCCAAAGCTATTTGAATGTCTCAAACATGTACTCTATCAACAAGTTCTACACCACAATTTCAAACCACAATTATATGATATGGCATTTATAACGCGCCTATACACAAGTGTTTCAAGGCGCGACATTCAAAAACAAAAAGGAGACAAAGAAATAAAGGAACGAACATACATAAATCAAAAAAAATAAACAATATTAGCCACAAATATCAATTTATCAACCCATTTTGCAACCAAGTGCAAAATAATTGACAATCCCAATTTTTAATGTCTTTTGTCATATCCCCATTTAAAAGCAATTACATTATTGCATTTGTTAACTTTCACTGGGCCTCATTATAAGTTGGCCGGTGCAGTAATAACATGCCAGTAATAACAATATCGCACAAGCCAACTACAAGTTTGCCGGTGGGGCGCCTCATTTACCTCCAGCTACCAGTTGACGCCTTAGTCAGGCACGCTACCGGCAGAAATCGACAGTAATACCGGCAAATCCCCCCATGGAGTCCGATGGGACTCCAGGGAATTGGGATTTACAACGGTTGCTGGCACTCCTAATCCAGTGGTGCTACTGTCGTACCGAGTGCCGGTAACGATAATACAGTATGGTGGTATCCCAGTCGGATTAAACCTTGTGTTACCACCAAACTTGTAATGAGGCCCACTGTCTTTACTAATCAGGAGGCCATATCAAATATCACAAAATATTCATATCAGCTGTGTTTATCCAATCCTCCTATGTGTGTGACTTCCTTAGAACATCTTTAATTATTCTCTGTTTAGCATATTTGTGTTCCACTGTGCATCATTCCTTGCTATTTTTGCAAAATAAACCTATAAAACAAAAAGTTGCGCTAAAGCACCATCAACAAATTCATTTACTTCTCACCTTTCAACTGCTCGTATTAAATATCTACTTACCTATCTAAGTAATTTAACTGCTTTTTACTAAGCTACCACAAGACCTCTTCCTTGTGTCTTCATATTTTCTTCAGTCTGAAATGTGACAAAGACACATTTCAAACAGTGTTCCTTAGCTCCCACCCCTCCTCTTAAATTAAACTGCTAATCTCATACAGACTTCAAACCTTACCTGACACAATGTATCTATGTGGAGTGACATGATAAACACATCCTGCTTGGACTTAGGTGTAACCCGTGCGCCATTTTGGGATCTCTATTTAAAGTATCTTAATAGTAACGGAAAGAGGACAAGTTCTCCTCAGCAATTACCTATTAGCTTGTATAACAATAACAGCAGTTGCCATCTTGTAACATCCTCTCCATCATATTTACCTGAGTCCACGTATACATTTTGGGCTCCCCTTATAGATAAACAGATGAATGAGTATTTATATGCACATGCTAACTTGTACACTTTATGCTGTTAAACTAATGTTTTATTTATGTATACTTAGTTTCACAATAGAACCAATTGCAACATATTAGAGCCTAATGTGTGATTAGTTGGTGTGTTTAATTTTAGCACTATGCTGTTGGGCATTCCATGTAACACACACCAATTTTGAAATCATTTTTTAGTACCACTTACTTGTAACAACAAAGCAGGACTAGTTGTTTTACACCACAGCCTTTTGGTTTATCTAGCGTTCAACAGTGGTTGCCATCGTGTAGCATACTCTCCATTCTAAGCTTCCATTATATTTCTGTAGGAGCATCTGATATGATATAGGATATGATAGGATAGATCATTTCTCCAGCATGGGGTCTGGCATGGATTCACATGCTCATGAATATTCCCCGTCGTCAGGCTGGGAATCCTCGGTAAAGAAAAAACCAGTATCAGTTTAGTTTCTGATCTGTCTTTCGTAGTAATAACCAATCACTGATCTCTGTGTCATACTGACCACAGCCAATGACTGCCCTCTACCTAAGCCCCGCCTCTGGCAGCCATCTTCAGATTTTTACCGCACGTTCATGTGTTGGGATCCTCGTGCTATTGCTCTTGAGCGTTAGTGCTATTTTTTCATGTTTTTTCTCAAAAAACTTCTTTTTTTCGGTCAAAAGAGCCTCAAGCTCCACCGGCTCTCTATCCGATCAACGGGAACCCGTGTCGGATCCGTCTGCGCCCCTCAAGGGTGAAGATTTCGTCGAGCTACGCTTTTGGAGGACTCCAGAGACGGTGTCCGCGCGTCCCCCCCGTGGCCAGGAAAGAACTTCACGTCCCTCAACTTCTCCTGGAGGTAAAAGCGATGCTCAGGAAGGGCGCCATCGAACTCGTACCAAAGAGGCTTCGGGGCTCCGGAGTTTACTCGAGATACTTCCTCGTGAAGAAGAAGACGGGAGGATGGCGCCCCATCCTGGACGTGCGACGTCTGAACAAGTTCATCAAGGGGCAGAAGTTCCGGATGGTCAACCTCCAGCACGTCCTGGGTCAGCTGGAGGAAGGAGACTTCCTGTCGTCGTTGGATTTGGAGGATGCCTACTTCCATATTCCCATTCTAAGGGGGCACCGAAAATTCCTCAGGTTTGTGGTCCAAGGGCGTCATTACCAGTTCAAAGCCCTCCCCTTCGGACTACGGTCGGCACCCAGGGTATTCACCAAGTGCCTCGCACCGGTGGCGGCGCAGCTGCGCCGCGAGGGGGTCCACGTCTACCCCTACCTGGACGACTGGCTCATCCGAGCCAAGACGAAGGAGCTCGCCGTGGTTCATACGGCAAGGACCGTCCAACTTCTCACGGACCTGGGATTCTCCGTGAACTACGCCAAATCCCACCTGGTACCCGCGCAAGACGCTCTGTTTCTGGGAGCGAGGCTCAACACAGTGTCCCTTCTGGCCTCCCCGTCGGAGGAGAGGACCAGGACCATCCTGGGCAAGGTGCAGCGGATGTTGGTGGCCGACGCGGCCAAGGTGAGGTCCATCAAGTCCCTCCTCGGAATGATGTCTTCCTGCATCTACCTCATTCCCATGTGCAGGCTCCGGATGCGCCCGTTGCAGGAGTTCCTGGACGCGCGCTGGATCCAAACGACGGGCAGCTTCGAGGAAAGGATCACACTCGACGAGAGTTTCCGACGAGCGATCCGGTGGTGGGGCATCTGCGCGCATCTGATGGCGGGCATGGACTTCCAGACCCCAGCCCACCAGGAGACAGTGACCACGGATGCCTCCCTGGAAGGGTGGGGAGCGCACACCGAAAATCTGCACGCAAGAGGCCTTTGGCTCCCGACGGAGAAATCCCTACATATCAACGTCCTGGAGCTCCGTGCAGTGTTTTGGGCCCTCAGGTCCTTCCTTCCGTCCCTCAAGGGCAAGGTGGTGAGGATCTTCACCGACAACACCACCACCATGTTTTACATCAGGAAACAGGGCGGAACCAGGTCCCCAGCACTGTCCAAGGAGGCGCAGGACCTGTGGCATTGGGCCGTCGCCCAAAGGATATTTCTGGTGCCGTTTCATCTGGCAGGGATAAAAAACACCATCGCCGACTCACTCAGCAGGGAGCTGCGCTCGTGCCACGAGTGGGAGCTACGGCAGGATCTAGTGGATCGCCTCTTCCGACGGTGGGGCACACCCCAGATCGACCTGTTCGCGACGGCGACGAACTCCAAGTGCCGGAGGTTCGCCAGCAGGTTTCCCCAGGCGAGGAGCATGGGCGATGCTTTCTCGTTCCCCTGGGAGGGCCTGTTCCTCTACGCGTTCCCTCCTTTGCCACTGCTAATCCGGCTCGTCAACCAGCTCAAGAGGTCACGGTGCAGGATGATCCTCGTCGCACCTGCGTGGCCGAGGCAGATATGGTTCCCGGACCTTCTGGACTTGTCAGAGTCCCCGCCAATCAAGCTGCCGGTGGACGCGGATCTACTCTCCAGGGAAGGGGGCGCCATCCTCCACCACGACCCGAAATCGCTGAACATGCAGGCCTGGCTCCTGCAGCGCTAGAGTTTGGAGGATACGACATACCGGCCGACTGCAGAGAGGTTCTTGCAAAGGCCAGGGCGTCCTCGACTCTTAAATGCTACGGACACAAATGGAAGAGGTTCTCTGTCTGGTGCCGCGCACAGAAGATTAACCCTCTACGGATTACGGCCCCCCAAGTACTGCCGTACCTGCTGACGCTGGCCAAAGCTGGACTGGCACACGCGTCCATCAAGATTCATCTTGCTGCGATCTCCCGAGACACCAGAACCACGGGGCGGACGTCCTTGTGGTCTCATCGTCTGGTGAAAGAGTTCATGAAGGGACTGTTCAGATCGTTCCCGCCGGTGAAGGCTCCGGCCCCGGCGTGGGAGCTCAACGTGGTGCTGACCAAGCTCATGGGACCTCCGTTCGAGCCTCTGCACTCAGCTCCGTTGAAATTTCTGTCGTGGAAAACAGCGTTTCTTGTGGCCATCACCTCCGCACGACGAGTGGGAGAGATCCAGGCCCTTTCCTGCAAGGCCCCGTACTTGACTTTTCACGCAACAAGGGTAGTGCTCAGGACGCACCCCTCCTTCATGCCCAAGGTACCGTCGGACTTCCATCTCAACGAACCCTTGGTGTTGCCTGTGTTCTTCCCGTCGCCTTTGTCGCCGGCTGAGAGGACTTTGTACTCGCTGGATGTGGCTAGAGCGCTAAAGTTCTACGTGGACCGCACGAAGTGTTTTCGGAAGACGTCACAACTCTTTGTGAACTTTGGACCTGTCAATCAGGGGAAGGCTCTCTCGAAGGCTTCCATTTCCAGATGGCTCTCCGGCTGTATCATGTACTGTCACCGGTTGGCAAACCGACCGCTGCCTGGCCGTCCGAGAGCCCATTCCACCAGAGCGATCGCAGCTACCACGGCGTTCCTATCTGGTGTGCCCCTGCTGGACATATGCAGGGCTGCTACGTGGAGGTCGACGCACACCTTCACGAAATTCTACTGCGTCGACCGGGATTCCAGGGAGGAGTCCAGGGTCGGCCAAGCAGTGCTGCGCAACCTGTTCGCCTGAGGTGAGCCTGGTGAGGAGGTAAGATGCTTAATGTTGAGTTTGATGTAATGCTTAATGTTGAGCCTTTGCCACCTCCCGTGGTTGTGCATGTGTGTACTGCTATGTATTCTTTATTCATGAGCATGTGAATCCATGCCAGACCCCATGCTGGAGAAGGAACAAGTTACTTACCTGTAACTGTTGTTCTCCAGCATGGGTCTGGCATGGATTCACATGCGAACCCTCCCGCCTACCCCTCTGCGGCTCTTCACTTGGTCATACTGCCACTTCACGTGCTTCCAAATCTGAAGATGGCTGCCAGAGGCGGGGCTTAGGTAGAGGGCAGTCATTGGCTGTGGTCAGTATGACACAGAGATCAGTGATTGGTTATTACTACGAAAGACAGATCAGAAACAAAACTGATACTGGTTTTTTCTTTACCGAGGATTCCCAGCCTGACGACGGGGAATATTCATGAGCATGTGAATCCATGCCAGACCCATGCTGGAGAACAACAGTTACAGGTAAGTAACTTGTTCCTTATAACTCGCCTGTACACAAGTGTTTCTAGGTTCATGCATTTACTTTATGAACTCCTCGGAAGATGATGGAAAGGACACATGTGGGCTTTGTACTATAAACCACCCTGAGACTGACTAGAAAAACATTGTGCAAGGTTTGAACACACCAGGGCTGTTTGATTTAGATTAGGTATTTGGACTTTGGGACTCAGGACATTAGGTCCTTTAAAACAGGTTTGTTCACTTGAGTTAATTTCATGCTCTCTTCACCCTGTTTTTGTTATATGGCTTATCCGTGAGGTCCAATAAGCATTCCCCTTGCCCTATCCTTCCCCAATATTGCAGGAAGAGAAGGTGTAAAGCAACAAAAGTCCTAACTTGGAGCCTATTGTAAACACTAAGAAGGGGGTGAGACGATGGGTCCTAGGTGGCAGTCCATGTGTCATGAGGAGATTCCTGGAAGGTCTGGCTACGTTGTAGGAGCCATCTTGGTTCCACCACGTTTCCCAGGTCAGCGGTGAAGTCTTTCCATTCCCTTTCCTTCTTACACAGGGTGGCCCCGCCCTCTGTGCGTTGCAACTGTTGTTGTTTCTACGCTCCAGCTTGGTCGCCTCGTGTCCTAGTTTTCTCCTGCTTCCTGAGCCTTATCGCTCACGGCCGGTAACTTCCTGACTTTCTTAGCCATCTCTGGTCACGGCCAGCACTTGTGCTTCTGCGGGATCTTTCTTGCCCCTTTGCCTGCCACGCCACGCTTGGCTCTTCCGTTACCTTTTTCTCATTATCTAATCTTTCGTAGAGCGGCCCGTCTTTGCTGGTTCCCTCTCTCTCTCCCTCTCTCTCTTTCACTCGCTTTCTCTTTTTCTTCCTTTACCGTTTCCCTACGTTTTCACCCGCTCTGGGTTTCTCAGAGTTCGTGGCTGCTGGTGGTTTCTGTACGAGTTGTGTGCGGAAGGAACTCCACCTCCTCACCTTTTTCTGTTTATTCAGCCGACGCACCTCCAGACAGATGATCCCCTTTTCTCCTTCTTCCACAGCCAGGTGCGTCGAGCTCTTTGGGATCTTACTGTCTGGTTTCCTCTTTTCTGATCTGTGTCCAGTATTCATTTTACAGGCTTCTTCTGTTTTCTCTGTGTTCTGTCCTCTTCCGAGCTGCTTCTGTCTACAGCAGATACCTCCTCATATCCTCACATCTTGCATGCTTGGTGGCAAGTACCCAGACACTGTTGCTACCACCGGACATTCTTTGGATACTCCTCTCCATCCGGATATTAAGGATTTCTTCTTCAGAGGACCTTTCTTCAGAAGATCATTAGGTTTTTTTTATGCCATTGGCTTTTTCCCCATCCTGGGCGGCGCAGGGGGAACGTCATTTGTGTTGCATACTGTTTTAGTGCAACGACAGTGGCGGTTTCCCAGAACAGACCCTTCCTCTTCACCAAGAAGGGAACACCTGACAAGAATACCACAGAGCCTTCCGGATCTGACCTTTCATCTAGCAGCAGTGACACTGAAGCACAGGTGAGCACTCCATCGGTTGACTCCATGTCAGCCCATATATTAGATTTGTTAATGGCAATTACTTTAGCCATTGTGTGGCTGCTAATAATCCACATAGCCTGGGATTTCATAAATGAGCTGTTTGTTCTAATTGACCAAAAGCCCTGTTTGACAGAGTTGGTGGCTAGTAGGGTCGCAAAAGGGCACTTCATCTTGGGATACTGGTTGCTACTCCACCCCCTTAAAGAAAGTCGAGTAGCAACATTCCGGTGGGGCTGGCAGTGCTGGTATGCTTGACTCCCCTCACGCAGGTGCTGAGGCTGCTCTGGAAGCCATTTAAATCAAGAGGGGGGGCCTGAGCTAAACCTGGATGCCCCCAAGACAGTCAGCCAGCAGCTTAAAGAACAAGAGGGAGTTGGGGATTTACAATATGGCAGACGTGGTTCTCAAAGTTAGGGTCCAGATCCATCCAGGCCCAGAGAACTGATTCACACGTTCCCCATGCAAAACTGCCACACCTGATCCCCATTCCACCAGAGGGAAGCTGGGAGGAGGGGCCAAAGCCATTTACCACTTCAAGGGCTCAGTTAGTGCATGGTGACCGTAGGAGGAAGAGCTCCTATGGTGCTGGCTGGAGAAAGGAAGAGAAGAAGCTGAAAAGGGAGCTGAAGGCTGAACACTGTAGCAGAGCCCCTGAACTCTGGGGCGAGTAGAAGGCAGGAGATGCACAGAAGGCTGGGATGAGGAGGCTGCAGGAGGTGTGGTAAATTCAGACCCAAGTGGTAGGGAGTTGAGGGACAGCTTGCTGGGAGCAGGACCTAGAAGCCTGGGGAAGGTAAGGTCCAGTAAGTGACAGAATTAGGGGAGAAGTGGAGAATAGTGTTGACTGTGGGGAAAGTGCTGCGAGGGGTGAAAAATATGGGAGAGTTGAAAGAGACTTGGAGTATCCTATGTGTGTGAGAGGGGCCAAAGAATGCAAGGAGAATAGACAGCTATTGATGGGGGATGGATAAGGAAAGAACAATAGATAGAAGAAAGTGAAGTGGAGTGGGTAGAGTAAGTGTTAAATGAGGTGCAGAAGTGAACAAACTTTTGGAAAGAGGAGTTTTCAGAAAGAAGTGAGATGGAAATCTTGGGTAACCTCCAGGAAGAAGTAGATGGAAGAGAAGAGGTGCAAACTAAGATCAGTGAAGTGCTAGGGGAGGAGATAGTTCAGAGAGATATAGAGGGGAATTTTGGTGAACAGAAGGTAGACCTGAAGACAAATAGGGCTATTTCCTCTGTTAGCTACCTAGAAAGGTAGCTAACGGAGGAAAAAGCTTTGTGGAAGTGAAAGCTGGGGTGAGACACTGGGGAGGAGGGATTGGAGCAGGTGCCTGGAGGAGCAGAACCCTGACAGAGGAATGATGTGCGAACCCTGTTCCAGCATTAGGGCAAACCCCTCTCACCCTCTGGTTCAAATCCATCCTCTTACGACCCCACTCATGAAATGTACCCACGAGGTCCAAGTACAGTGATAAGAGTCTAGGCAAAAAGGCCCAGAGAGAGACTGTGGAAACAGGGTAGGGAACCCTTTAAAACCTGGGACTCTGAGGTCATGTATTGTGTGTATTTTTTTGGGGGACATCCAGCCCATGGACATCCAGAGCACTTGTAGAACTTTTGTTAGAACGCTTTATTTTTACAAAAAAACTTTTTATAGGTTTTCCAACAGCACTATTCCACCAAGAGGAAGACCCATCCTGACATCTTTTAATTTAGTTCAGACACTATTTCTGCATTTTGACCAACCTTGTACATGTTTAGTGATAAGATCCTTTGATTGACAAACAGGCCAGACAAGACAATTGGGTTAACAATGTCCACTGTGTGGCATTTAGTACAACCAAATCAAATGCTAAATAAAATGTGGCCTGGAAAATCAAAATGCCGCTCATTAGAGGTTTGCTGTGCACATGCAAGTTTCAGCAGAGATGATGCAGGAGGCTTCACAGTAAGAGTTACATAAGCTTTAGTTTAATTTGTTATGTCTGTATTAATTACATCCTAAACCCATATAAAGGCAGACACCTACCAGCTCAGCCCCATCTCACTTTCACATAGAACACTCCTTTAAAGCATGCATTATGTCTGACTGCCATCTGCGAGTGTTACATGACCTGAGCCTTTTTTAGTTTTAGCAATAAAATTCTGTTTATGAAAGTGGGATCTGTTAACCAGACCCTGCTTTCCTAATGCTATGTGCCAGAAGCATGCAACCATGTACCTTGCTGTGAGTCTCCTGGGATTCTCTGTGCCTGCCCTGCAGTTGCACACAACGAAAATGAAACCCCTCGGTCTGGAAGTTCATAACGTATTCGAAAAGGCAATACAAACGCATATTATGCAATTGAAGTAGTCATAAATTCATTTATTCAATACAAAAACGGTTAACATTAATAGACCACTAAACAGGTAGACAAGGTTTTGCCCTGTAACATGAAAAATATAATAGAGTTGTTGCACAGTGCGGGTAAACTTTGTTCCCATACAGCTACCCAGCAACTAGAGCACACCCCTCAAAAATGCCACATATAACAATTACATCACAATCACTCCAATCATACTCGTACAAACAGAACTGAACAGCAGATCACAGCAACACAAAATCAGGTAAAAAATTGTGGGTATGGTTGCATCAATCTTAGCACCAGCAGTCTATGGGCCTCATTACACGGTATGCGGTAAGATACCGCATGGCGCTAATGTGTCCGCGTAGGCAAGAGGCCGCTAATTGCGTGCCATTACGAGTACGCGGGCAAGAGCTTAGCGCCATGCCGGTAATGACCCTACCGCCATGCCGGTAAAGACCCCGTAAAGACCCTTAGCGGCACCGATGAAAGCGCTGATAGCACTTCCGACCTCTTGCAACACGGCATTAGCGCTCACCGCTATTAGCCTTCACCGTAAATAAGCAGAACAGGAAGTAGCGTCATCGCACAGGAACAGGAAATAGCACGGCGGCCATCTATAAAAACACAATCCATTGCCATCCTCTGCCCCCAGGACCTGCATCCACACCAGTGCCATACAAAATAATCCAAGACCCCCTGACAATGCCCAAGGCAATCAAAAAAGGAGCGGAGCGGCAGCGGAAGGAGCGATTCACCAATGAAGAGCTCATCATGCTCACTGACACGCTTGCCGTCAACGCGAATGTGGTGGTCACAAATGACATGCGGCGTGTCACCCTAATAAAAAAAAGGCAATCTGGGCAGAGGTGGCCCAGAAAGTTAGTGCGGTGGGCACCACCCCCCGCACTGTGAAAGATTGCAGGAAGCGGTGGGACGATCTCCGCCTCCGTGTACGCAGCATACTGGCTGCCCACCGGAACCTGGCCATGGCCACAGGAGGCAGTGGAGGATCCCCTATCGAACTGATGGAGTGGGAGACCTGCGTGAGCACCATAGGTGTGGAATCCATAGAGGGAGTCGGCGAAATGGAGCGTGGTGCGCCCACAATGTCAGATGAAGGTGAGTGTCCACATAAAACACTGCACTGTGAAAGATGAGGTACCCCCCCAAATGTGAGCCCTAAATCAGCTCATGGATGTGGCCACAAACCTACATGCACACAACCCTGCCCATGTGAGGGTCACATCCCAACACACACACATGCACGCATCACCAGACACGTGCCACCCAGACCCATGCATGAATGACCCACCCAACAGTCCTACGACCTGTATGCCCACAAATGAAGTCCAAATGCATAGAACAGCATGATGTACAACACCTGCATGAAGCACGTTGACCTATCACCAATGCCATCCCCCTCTTTGTCCCCCACAGGCTCACAGACTGACAGCGATGAGCAGGACACTGCGACACAGGCTCCCACCGCCAAGAAACAACCCAGGGGTAAGGAGTCAGGTAACATCGCCAGCATCGAGGGGCACAGGGAAGAGTGCACTCCCGCAGAGGGCCAAACACAGCAAGCCACCCACGTCACCAAGACGTGAACCTACGGCAGAAACAATTGCTGCACCCACTCCAGTGACCCCCCGCCCCCAATACACGAACCACCCACTGAAGGGTTACTGTCTGCTGCCAACAGTTCCATTGGCGAGGCAGCAGCCACAGCACCGCTGTCCGATGTGGAGGACACTTGTGACTTGGCCATGCAAGAGCACACCCCTAGCCCCCAGCAATCAAAAGAACCAGGCCCACGCCCCACATCACAATCCAGCAGCCATGCCCAGTCTGGCGATGAAATCGTGGTAGGGTGCTGGAGTCCTCCGGTGTCCTCACCTGATGCTGGACCTATAGAACAAGTTGCGGCACCCACCCCACGAGCAAGACACCGTGGCCATGACATGGCCATCATCAGACAGAGGCAGGAGGACATAACAGCGCTGGTTGGCCAGCATGTTGATGAGGCAGCACGTTTAAGGGAGGAGTGCAGGGAGAATGCAAGTGAGATCAGACAGGGCATGGAAGCCTGCACCAACAGGCTCTGTGAGGAAATGGCACTAGTGAGGCAGGTCCTCACACGCATAGCTGACGCTATGGACAGACAGAACCCCCCCCCCTACTGCCACAAGAACCATGAACCTCCTCCTCTGCCAGCTCAAGGCAGACAAGCCCCCGGCGCCGGTCCTTGCGATCTATGCGGCGCACACCCTTCCGACCCCCTAATGGTGGGAGTGGGGATGGGAACTAGGGCCAGCTCGATGTAGCTGACACATGTACAGCAAGACAGCAACGTTGTACCTGCCATACATGGGGTTGTTGTGGGGGAGGGGGGAAAGGGTGTTTTGGGAGTGTTGTGGGGGGAGGGGGGAAAATGTGTTTGCGTAGTTGGGTCCATGCACTTCTTTACCTCATAATAAATTAAACACACTGGTGACAAGTTAAAACACAGGCTTGGACCTTATCATTGTGTATGTGAGCTTTATTGGGGACAGGGCCCAGTGTGCGCTTCACCACAAAACCCAGTGGACAAATACCCACATCCATTCAACAGAGTAGGACCATGTGAATCAGAATATTTGGTTGATCCGATGCATGACCTGCTTCCCGTCCCTTCCCTCCTCATCCCCATCATCATCCTCATCAGGTGGTTGCATTTCAATGTCAGGGGGCATTGGCACATTCCGTCTGATGCACATATTTTGCAGCATGACACATGCCATGGTGATCTTGGCCACCTTCTCATGGCCGTACAGGAGTGCCCCACCTGACCTGCTGAGGCACCGGAACCGTGTCTTCAAAAGGCCAAATGTCTGCTCAATTACGCCGCGGGTACAGGTATGTGCACGATTGTATTCCTCTTCGTGCCTGTTCTGTGGGTTCTGTACAGGGGTAAGGAGCCAACTCTTCAGGGGATAGCCAGCATCACCTGCATGGGTGCAAGAATGGGGATGTGTTACTGTTTACATCAAGTGGAACCTGTACATATATAAACAAATCAACTTTGCATTGTGATTGGCATCCACAAATCCCAGCATGCATGGAGACGATCAGTGTAACTGCAATGTGAGAAGGTGAGCTAGTCCTTGCAAGTGGACATGCACCATGCATGCCTCCGGCAGTTATTCCATGTTCTGGGTGAGGGCAGGTCATTAGTGTTCTTGGGCCCGAGCAACGTTTGTATCACACTGCTAGTGTACTGCCATTCTGAAATTGATGTCCCCATGCTGTGAAGCGGCACTTCAGTAGTGGTGTACGGGTGTGGTTCAGTACAATGGCTACAGGTGATCCCTTTGTATGCACTCAAGGGCGCATATCTGTTGTGATGTTGTTCAGCGCACATTTCCATTTTGCATATTGGCTGCATGTTGCTGCTTTGTGTCATATAGGGTATGGTATGATGTGCAATGTGCATTAGGATAGATATGTCATGGTTGGCGTATTGGAATCATTTCTTTGTTGTGCAACTTCCAACTTGCATGTGGTTTTGTGTCCGGTCCAATGTGAGCTGCCTTGGTGGACATTGGCGTACATCTGTAAGTCCATTTATTCTACAGACAGTCCACACCCAGTTGGAGTATGCATCTCTTCCCCCCCCATTCACACCCAGTTGGAGTATGCTCCCCCCCCCAATCACACCCAGTTGGAGTATGCATCTCTCCCCCCATTCACTATCCACATCACACTGCCATGTGCTTGCCCTGCTACTCACCAAGTAGCCACGCATGTTGTCCAGCATGTCGCTCCATGTAGCGTGGTATCGTTGAGTTCGGCAGGACCATTGAATCATGGGTTGATCCGGGATATCGGGCACAACAATGTGTGATTATCTTGTTTGAGTCGCATACCATTTGGACATTGATGGAGTGGTATTGCTTTCTGTTTCGGTAGACTGCTTCATTGTCATGTGGGACCACCAATTCCACATGGGTACAGTCGATGGCCCCGATGCAACTTGGGATGCCTGCCAGTGAATAGAAGCCAACTTTGGTGTTGGAGATCTCCTGGGAAGTCCGTGGCAGGGATATGTGTTCACTTGTGTGCTTCAGGAGGTCATCGAGCACCTGGGTCAGCGTGCGTGAGAATACTGGTTGTGAAATGCCATGCATCTGCCCTACTGTATGCTGGTAGGTGCCTGTGGCCAGGAAGTGGAGCACAGTTACCACCTTCAGTAGAGGGGGGGGTGGCAGTACGGATGTCTATGATGCTCCAATGTCGTCGTGTATCATGTCCACAATGGTGGTGATGGTATTCCGGTCCAGACGGTACAGGGTGTGTATCTGCTCAGGGGTTAGGTTGCATCGACTGGCTCGAATCCTGGGGATTGGTGGCTACCTCTGTGGTATGACTAGGTGCACTGGTGGGGCTTGCTGGGCCTGTCTCGCCCTCCTCCACCTGCATCTCCTCTGTGCTGCCTGTTGTTGGTGCTGCAATGCAATCATGTCCTCCAGCCCATGTAATGCTGCTAGTATTGGAACCATCTTGGTGTGGGAAGGGGTGTGGTGTGCTCCTTTTCTGCTGCCCCAGTCTCCATTGCCTCCACCTGTGCTGATTGTGGGCACCTGTGGTAGGTGGGAACACTGCTCATGTCTCTTAACGGGTGGTTCGCGATGCCTGTATTTCCCCCATTGCCAGTATGGGCTTTTTTGGCCAAATCCATGCCGCTATTAGCGTGTCCGGATGGCTTGTGATGGTGTGCTATTAGCGTCATGCCGCTATTGCTGACATGAGGGGTCGCGCGCCTGCGGACTAGCCGCTATTAGTGGCACCGTTCTTAGTGGTGCTGCTAATAGCGGTTATCCGGGTCGTGATTGGCAAGGGAATTTACCGGTATCGTTATTCCCTTACCGCCATCCGTGTAATGAGGCCCTATGTCTTTTTACCAATTACAAAACAATGTATAGGTCTTGCAGATGAAATGTTAAATTGCAGTGAAATGCACAAGGGTCGAAATAGTAATTAGTTGACGATTATCAATTTAGTTGGCTGTCAGATGCAGCAGTGCAGGTTCAAAGGTCACATACATTACTGAACAGCTGCTGGAACAGAACGTTCCACCAGGCAGTGGTGCCTTTTAAATAGTCTGCTCCTCTGATTCAAAACATAATTGTGTACCCCATCAGCCTTGTGGCACATTAATTTCAAAATATAAGTATAAACTGTGTCTAGTTACGACATTGTAGCTACTGAGATTACTCAATTACACCACCACAAGCATTTGGATTTCATATTGTCCGTGTGACGAGGTGAACTCTTCCATGACATGGCTGGGTGCGTACTGGCTTTCTGGCCTAGGTGTATCCACAACAAACATGTGGGAACTTCTCCTTTAATCCCAAACACCTTTTTCCAGTGCACAAGATCCCTTTCAAGAACATCCCTTGTGAACTTGTGCTTTAAAGATCGCCCTGAAATGACATTGGCCCTCTTGCTCTAGGGCTCTGATTTCTAGAGTAATTTTGAAATCATCAGACTGAGGAAGGGAGTAGAGTTTAGTGGAGAGGTGGAGAGGTGTAGTCCAGGGAGGGGTTCAACCATCTTTGATTTTGCTGGACATCCCCAAACGTCCTGCCCCTTCCCCACTTCCTGCAGATAAGGCACTCTGGGTATGATATCAGCAGGCAACTAACATTTTTTTTTTTACACCAGCACGGATTAGACTCTTAAAAGGCTTGATGTGGAGCAATCTGCTGTAGTATTTTGCATATATAAGAGTGGGGGGAAACGGCCCTTAGTTTCATCTTTGGATTTCCAGACTAGAAGGATTCAACTGGATCTCTGTTTGGAATAGATTGGACTCTCAAGTCCTCTGTCATAGAGATGAAGACAGATGGCTCCAAAGGAAGAAGAAAGCTCTTCTCCCTACGTATCACACGGGCGTGTTTAGGGTGAAACTGCTATGTAGAAAAGGTCAAGTTCATCTGAGGCACAGTTACCCAAAACACTTCATGGAGGTGACGGAACCCCTTGAAGTGCTCTCTACAAACCTTCCTGGTTTGGAAGTGCAGAGGAACTGACTCTCTGCCCCTGCGACTTTGGATTGGGTCTCCCAGCAACCACAGAACCAAGGAAGCGACGCATGGCTCTCTCTGTATCCCCAAACTAACTGCCTCACCACTAGTTTGGGCACCTTTACAGTTTGTTTTAGTTATTGGACATTTGTATGGCGCCTATACACACACGCGTTTCCAGGCGCCACAAGACTAAAAAGACGGGGGTTTGGTACATAGGAAAAAAACCTAGTAACAGTCGTACTAGGCCTTGTGACATTCTTACGTGCAAGTGCAGAGACAAAGGGCAGGGGAGGGTGGATTGGGGAGCAGGGCAGGGAGTAGGGTAGGAGGCCTAGGGGGCTGAGCAAGTGCTGAGGGGAGCCACAAGGGCAAGTGCCAGGGGAAAATGGGAGGGAAAACAGTGAGATGGAACGGGTGAACCAGGTTTGGGCTAGTCCAGGGAAGGGTGCCCGAGGACAAGTGCTGGTAAGGGATGCTTGGGGGAGGGTAGACTGGTCGAGGATGGGCTGGCCCCTGTAAGACTAATAAGGGGCAGAGGGACAGCGGCAGAGGGACATTAGCAAGGGAGGAGGTGAGGGAAGGAGGAGGAGAAAAGGAAAGTTTTCGGAACTTAAAAAGGTCTGGCTCAAGTCTGAGGGGGCAGGGAGGCCGTTCAAGAGGGAGGTTCCTGCCAAGGAAAGGGACCTACCTCCCACTCTATGCTTTGAGAAACATCTGACCTGCAGAGAGTTGGAGCTAGAGGACCAAAGGAGTTTAGCAGGAAGGCATTTAATAGAGAAAGCTGGATGTAAAGAGGACAGAGGCCCCAGAAATCCTTGTGGATGATGCAAAGGGTCTTGAATTCGATCTTTGTGGATGGAGGGAACCAATGGCGAGATTTTAGGGCTGGAGAGATGCGGTCCCAGGGCTCGAGGCCAGGGATAAGTCTTGCAGCCCTATTCTGGATTAGTTGAAGAGGGCCAAGGGAGGAAAGAGGCAGATTGAGGAAGAGGCAGTTGAAGTAGTCCAGCCTAGAATGAATCAGAGCTCTGGTGATATTGAGCTTCTGGTGGAAGGTGAGGAAAGGGAGAATACCTCTGAGGAGGTGGAGCTGGAAGTTGGATTCTTGGCAAGGTCGGTGATGTGCGGGAGAAGGAGAGAGGAGTCAAAGTTGACCCCAAGGTTTTTAGGCTTATAAGAGGGTTAGGGGAGGTGGCCCAAGGAGCGTGGCCAGAATGTTAGGTGGGGGGGAACATGGAGCTGGGGTCCCAATGAGAAGTATATCTGTCTTACTGGCATTAATGCTTACAATTGGGTACTCCCAAATTTCTTGATATGGGGGGGGGGGGTGACACTATCAAATGGGAGACTTGTATATCGAAAAAAGAAAGATGGGTCAACTACCCCTTCTTATAGTCCCTAAGTTGCAACAGGTCAGATCAACCACAATCTGAATGATTCACAAATTGTTTAGACCACCACTCTATTATTGAGAACTAACATTTTCATTTATTTAATCCATTTTATACAACATTAAAAACCTTAGAAAAGGATCTATACATATTAACCTAGTAACAGAGAATGCTACACCTGTGCACAAGCACTTACACTCTAAATGGTGTCAGTGCACCATGATATTGGCAATAAGTGCCGCAGGAAAGAAAAAATCCAAACACAGTTAAAGTCAGAAAAAGGGAATACAGTCAAAGATGCTGTTCATCTATGATGTTTGTACACTAGTAAGGTTTGCCCTCAGATTGACGTTTCACCTTCACAAATAAATTCAACCGTTATTGTTTATAGAGACAGCTGTTTCTTCTTTGATGTTTTAATACAGCCTCTCTGTGTCACTATACCATATTCTTTTGGGGTGTGCCTGATGTTACCATTTGAAAAAAGGGACACCTTTATGATGATTAAAGTAGGTTCAGAGAGAGGAAACACAAGCTGGTGGCAGTTCCCTCAGATCTAGTCGACATATGTTTCGGCCAACATAACTCCTACAGTTCACACTCATAGTGCTGTTGGTCTAGTTGGTTAAGGCCGTCTTTAGGACAGAGGAATTATTTCGTGTGTAGTGGATACTTCCCAAATTCACAGTTGTTTACAAGAAACTCTAGAAAAAGTTAAAAAAATATATTTAAAAAAAAGTTCATGGGTGGTTTCTATTTAAGAAAGGGCATTTTGTTCTACTGCCCCCATCTATTGACTGACCTGTGTTGTACTTGAATTTCTTCAGGATGTTTTAGAAAAACTAGGTGCCATCCGGCTGCTCTATGGGTGCTTATTTTAACTGGAGTGGTCATTCATCATACCTGTGGGTCAATATGTACCCCTATTAGTGTTCGTTACATAGCATTCATTTATTCTAATGCAAAAAAAGCCATAATTCTAACCGGCAAAAAGATGATACCTTAGATTAATAATCCAGAGCAAATATTGTTGAGAAAATATTGTTGAGGTTGTTTTGTCGTGACTCCCTCAGTGTCGACAGCCGTGCTTCTTTTCTGTCTGGCAGATTATGGTTGATCTGACCTGTTACTGGCATTATGGCAGCCATTGTTAGCAGAGCACCACGCCTGAATAGCAGTCTGGCAGTCTGGTATGAGAGAGGAAGGAGAGGAGAGGAGAGGAGGTAGAGGATGGAAGCTTAAAGGAGAGATGTGTGTCGTCAGCATAACACTGGGAGTGAGGAGAGAAGGTTGAGATCAAATGGGCCAGAGGGGCAAGGTAGATATTGAAGAGCCCTAGCGATAGACTAGAGCCCTGAGGGATGCCACAGGTAGAGAGTGTGGTGGAGGAGAGGAAAGGGCCCAATTGCACTTGGAAGGGTCAGTTTGAAAGGAAGGAGGTCAACCATGCCAGTGCCCGGCCCGTGTTGCCTAGGGTATCACAGAGACGATTTATGAGGATGACATGATTGACCGTTTTAAAGGCTGAGGAAAGATCGAGGAGGATCAGAACACAGGGAAAGTTAAAATGCAGGTTCAAGAGCAGGTTTTCACTGGTGTTCAGGAGAGCAGTTTTCATGCCTCTGGATGCTCTGAAGCCAGACTTGTGGTTTTGGAGGCAGCCAGCCGTTTCGGTCTGGTGGGTCAGTTGTGGGATGACCAACTTCTCCATGAGTTTGTCCAAGAAAGGGGTGATGGAGATAGGGTGATAGTTAACCGGACATGAAGGGTCTGCAGATGGCTTTTTTAGGAGAGAGTGCACAAGTGAGTGCTTGAGGGGTTGTGGGAAATAGCCAGTGTCAAAGGAATGGTTAGAGGTCAGCCAAGGAAGGGGCGAGAGAGGAGATGTTGTCCTTGATAGTTCTGTAAGAACAGGGAAGCACCTGTTTAGAGGAGACATTCATAGAGTGGACTCCTAGAGACTTCATCTAGTGCAAAGGGTGAGAAGAGAGTATTGGGGAGTAGAGAGAAGATGAGGCTGGGGGGGATAGATGACAGGATGTCCTGAAATTTGGTGGAGGACTGGGAGGCCAGTGCAGTGCAGAGGGCCTGGGAGGGAGTGTGAGAGGAGGAGACTGCAGTAGGATTGGCAAGTTCCTTGCAGATTTTTAGAAGTTCAGCCGTGTTATTGGTGGCCCCAGTGATGCAGGCTTGGACATGGGCCCTCTTCTGATGCCGAGAAGATATTGCCTTTGGAGCAGACAAGTTTGTCAGAGGTTGTACTTGAGGCCTGCCACTTCCGCTCAGTGGCTTTGCACTTACGTTTCAAAGCTGCCAAGTCTGAATCATACTAAGAGTTTCATTTGGAGGCAGGCTTCATGTGGATCCTCATGACGGGGACAAGAATGTCCAGAGTGTTAGCGATAGATAGATGGAGGTTAGCCGGAGCAGAGTCGGTAGAGGAGTCAAAGGAAAGGGTAGGATGAGGGATGAAGGTGACGGCAAATGCAGTGACTGACACACGCTTCATCGATCGAATGATGGAGAAAGAGACTGGCAGTGCAGGCAGATGCATTGTCGCTGGGCGCGAGAGCTCAAGTTGGGAGGAGAGGAGGGATTTGTCAGACCAGAAGTTCTACAAGTTTCTGCAAGGGAACCGCTGGAGTCCTCAACCTCGAGTACCTCCACATCTCCTCATTTCGTTTGATGCTGAAGGTCTGCCATCTTAGTATCTGAAACCTCTCGAGTCTTCTCGTATCCCAAACTCGACACATCCTGCCTACGTACCAGCTTCTTAGAGCTGCAAACCATTGCCACTGTAATACTCTGTCAGCACTGTGTTGAGCCAGCCATTCCCACTTGCTGCCGAATGCTAGTCTCTGCTTCGAGGCACTCATGACTGCTGAATATTCCTGAACTACAGACCCAACATTACCTGCCATCCCCACCTCTTTGACCTGTAAGCTTTGCTGCCGCCCAACAGCACTGGGCCCCGGCTCAGCACAGAAAGCACCCTGACTTTCGGTTTGTGTTAATGCTTTTGAGCCTAAAATACATGAGCATAAGATATTTGAAGAAGCTGTCTTTAAAAGAACATATTGACATTGAAGCCCTGCTTCTCTACCCTTTGAGAGACATATTCATAAAGTTAGACATTTTGTCTTTGAAATCTTTCTGTTTTCCCTTGCAGTGGTGGGCCAATAGTGTTTTATTAGTCATATGCATATCTGTTAGTTTAATTAAAGCTCCCAATTTTATAGAACCTTTTTTGGACATTCTTTTTTTTTTAGGCACCACCTTACTATTTGTGTTGCTTCTGTGCTAGCTCACCCCACCTGAAGATAACCTGCCTTCGGTCCACTTTGCCAAAGGAGGCGATGTAGGTGTACATGTGGGCTGTGCCTTTTTTAATTTTTACGATTGGGATCGCATGTTGTTGACTCATGAGGACATTATGGGGTATTCCAGGGATTTTATGAACACTCATATGAATTTGAGACCATATGCTGGCGTGGTGCAATTGCTTCCTTTCTGGATCAGATTCACATCCTTTGGTTGTCAGACGACCTTGCCGTTCCACTGCATGATCCCAACTCGCTGGAAGACATCCGCTTTGCAATTTCTTCTCTAAGAGGGAACAAAACGCCTGGTGCTGATGGGCTCCCAGGAGAATTGTATCGGATCTTACCTGACTGCGAACTTCAGTTGCTACGTGAATGCATACTTATCATCAATGCGGACAAAGAAGCCATTGTAGAAATATTGGAAAAAATCCTCCCTATGTTGAAAGAGACCCTGTTTAATCAGCAAAACCAACTCTTTAAAGGAAGCGACCAGGGCTGTGTACTGAGGGTGCTGATTCACCAGAGTATGGCAGGTGGATTTATTGGCGTTCAGGGGATGAAAATCAAGGATTATCTTTTCAAATTACCCCCCCTCGCCTCAACCCCCTCCTGATTGTGCGCTCCCCATTTGTCCTGTTCTTTGATGGTTGTCCGTCCTAGTGGGTGTTATGGGCGCCCCGAAAGCCTACAGGTTTTTGGCGTCTTTTGTAAATAAATAAATAAGTTGCATCGTTTGAAAGTGGAGCTTCATCTGTCTCCATGAGGCATGCTCTGATTACGGTCTTACTGAAGAAGCATAAGTCACTGAGGTGGTGTACAAGCTACACACCGATAAGCCTGATTAATACTGACTGTAAACTGCTGGCGAATATATTGGCAAGGAAGTTGGACACAGTTGTACCTTCATTGGTGCATGAGAATCAGGGTGGCTTTGTTACAGGAAAATCTGTGGCGGATAACATGAGGAGGTTGCTTTTGACCATTGACCAAGGAAGCAAGCTTGAGGTCATTGTGGTGGCTATTTCCCGTGATGAGGAGAAGGCTTTTGATAGAATTGAATGGCTGTACCTGTGTGTGAGCCTGGAGGCAATGGGGATTGGATCAGCATTCACGCATTGGTCTAGGTTGCTGTATGCAAGCCCCGCCGCCAGTGTCCTCACTAATAGCCTGGTTTCTGAGTTCTTTCAACTGAAGCGGGGAACCAGAAAGGGATGCCCATTCTCCCATTTGTTGTTTATTCTTGATATGTAGCCATTGGCCATACTGTTACTGGCAAATTAAAATGTTCATGGTCTTGGAAGTGGGGAGCGGTCTGGCAAGATCTGGCTCTGCGCAGATGATTTGTTGGTGATTGTTCGTGGGCCTGAGTTAAGCATTGCCTACCTGATAGATGACATTGGGGGCTTCTCTGAAGTCTCCCAATATAAGGTCAATTGGAGCAAATCGGAACTGTTTCCCATCACCGGATAATGCATGAGATACAAGTTTGACCATCTGGAGTTTACGTGGTGTCCTGAAAGGATGAAATACATAGAGGTTTGGATGGGCCCAGAAGTGGCTATGATGCCGAAACTCAACTTTGAATGCCTGTTGGCTAAATTTAGAACTGACATAGACCAATGGTTGCTTCTCAAACTTTCCTTATGGGGCAAAGTCAACGGCATCAAAATGAATATGGCACCTAGGGTTAACTATGTCCTTTCCATGCTCCCGCTCAGAATGCCGAAAAGCATCTTCAATGAGCTTGATTCGCTTATGCATAAATTCTTGTGGGATGGCAAACAGCCCATGCTCGCCCTGTGGAAGATGCAGCTCGCATTGAAACAAGGAGGTATGAATTTGCCAAATGTTTTCGGCTGCCATCTCGCTTTCACTGTGAGGCATTTATGCTGCATGGTACATATTGATCCAGACTCATGGGCTGAATGTGAATCGGGCAGTGTACCACTGCTGGAACCCAGGCTTTGTTATCCACGACCTTGAGGGGCCTTCGGGCGAAGTATCCTCTTACTATTTTCTTGCGTGAGTGCTGGTGTAACAAATTACAACTTCTGAACAGCAACCCATTTCTATTCCCTGATGCGTCCATTCGGCTGAATCCAGCGTTGACTGTACTGGGGAAGGTATTTTTGCCCGTCTTGGTATCTGGGAGGGATACAGTACATAAAGGATCTTTTTAAGGAAAGAGTATGGATCCCCTTTTGACGTTTGCAGAGATTTTGACTTGCGAGGCTGCACTTGTTGCTGCAAGACCTGTTATAGCACTGCCGGAACCCACACAGAGTGCTGCTTGGTCACTGCTGGAACTCTGCGCCCCGGCCTCCCATCCGGCTGCCACCTTATACAATGTCCTTGTGTCCAATCGCAGGGGGGATACGGAGCTTGCAAATGTCTGGGCTGGGGAACTGGTTGAAGTGATCGGCTCTGGCTGCTGGCTTAGATGCTGTAACAATGTTCGCCTGATGAGCATGGATTGGGGTCTGAGGGCCTCTCACACTAAACTACTTTTCAGGACACATTGGACTCCAGAACAGTTTAAAGGTCACCTTTTAGAGATTGACCAATGTTGGAAATGTTAACGGGCAAAGGGTTCGTTGAGCCACTTCCTCTGGTTTTGCAACAAGACTAGAGGCTTTTGGGAAGGAGACTGTGAGAGGCTGTGCCTGGTGTTGGGGTGTGCCATTCCTAGAAGGGCTTCCCTTTTGATCATTGGTGACATCACTATGTTGACGGATCTGTCGTTTGCACACAAAAACGGGGAGTTGTGAAGTTGCATGCTTACGAAAATAATTATCCTACACGCATGGAAATCCTCCAATTTCTTCTGTATTGATGATTGGGTTAAGGAATTGTTAACTTTGTCCATGTGTGAAAAAGCCATTTTCATGCACAGAGGGTAAGTGGATAAATTGATGAATAATAATTTAGCATTTATATAGCGCTACGAGCCCTCAGGGATCTGAGGGCTGCTTATTAACCACGTGTGGTGGTGTGTGGTGCTCATTTATTGACCTCGGAAGGATGAACGGCTGAGTTTTGCCCTTCTGGGAGTTGAACCTGTGTTAGCAGAATCTGCACAAATGTCAAAGCCATTGATCTACTCGCTGTGCTATCGGACCGGCAATGGGATTAAGGGGTTATTCCTGGATACGTATAAAGAGTTAACTAGTTGTGTTTAGACTAGCCGTACGTAGCCCAACCAATGCTGCTCATAATTGGGCGTACTTCCGGTAGTGTCATATGTCTTGTGTATTTTTGGTTAAAAGTATATGGTTGGCATGGTAGGTTCTGCTATATTCAAAAACAGCTTTGTTGCAAGGCCTATTAGGATTGCTACTTCTCCCACCTGTCCCCCCGCCTTGCTGCGCCTCAAAACACTTGTATATAGGTGCATTACAAATGACCAATAAATAAATAAAATCTGTAAGAAGGCTTTTCCCATGCTATTGAAGTATCAAACTTTGTAACTCCTGAACTACTATCCTGGTGGGATTCAAAGCTAGTTTTTTTTATTAATAGCAGCCTGGTGTCTCAAGATGAGATATACCCATATTGATTTAATCTTCTCTTTTAAGTATGACTACATTCCCACCCTTATTGGCCTCTTTTATCACTATACTGTCATTGCCAAATGTTTCAAGAGCTTGTTGTTCACCTAGATTGAGATTAGGCAGTGTTTTGTTCTAACCCTTCTGGTTTTTGTACAAGTACTGGTGTATGTGAGCTGTGACTGCCGTGTGAAAGGTTTCTATTTGCGCTTTCTGTGTATGTTTGTGGTGTGAATTTTGATTTTGGTCTGAGCTGCTGCTTCTTCACTTTCCTAGGATGCACCTCTAAGTTGGTGCAGATTTCTTCTCGGTTGAGACTAGCATCCTGTACAAGAGACATCAGAAGGTGGGGATTTTCTATGTCCAAAATAGTAAGCTGACTAGATGGTCTAAGTTGTTGCTGCGGTAAACATGTCTTGACTTGGTTAAGAAAGTACCTTTTTAAATTTAAGTTTTCTTACAAACTTGAATAAGTCAATTTGCAAACTATTAAAGTCCAGCCCTATTGTTGGTGCAAATGATAAATCCTTGTTCAAGACAGACTCCTCTGCTGCAGTAAGTTGTTTGTTAGATAGCTTAATCACTAAATTGGTACTAGTTATTTCCCTGATGGTTTTTTGGAGCCTGATCTCGTCAGTCTCCCTCTGTGTCCTCGGTCTTCGTCTCACCCTTCTCCTGCCTTCCCTCCTGCACCTGATGGTATAATCTGTGTTAAGATTTTTGTTCTAAGTGGTCCTGAAATCTCACATGCTTGCTGAAAGTTCTTTGTGTACCTCACCTGTCTCTTCGTATTTATTTTTTAAAAAACGTTTTCTGCGCTATATTACCTGTTGTAGTGGTAGAAGTTTGGGCTCCAGCTGCCTCAATGACTTCCCCGTCTGAATCAATGTCTGAACTGCCTGGTGAGGTGTTGGGTGTGCTCTCTCTAGATCTTGGTGTGTGTGTGTCATCAAATTTGAGCTGAAAGGTATAAACACAAACATACACCTGTATTCCTTATCCCTGCTACTTGCAGCAGTGAACCCATGGGATGAAGACACATTCACCATGCAACTTAAGTACAATTGAATGAAAACAGAATTACTCTGGAGTACGTTTGAGATCTTCATTTTAATAATAGATGCCAGTACATGACGATAATATAACATTTAATTAGGACAATCCTAAAAAACGATCTTTGATACCTTTGCAGCTTTTAAAGAAGAAATTATGGAAAGCAGAACATTATATTATATCCAGTCATATTGAATGACATGCACTTGCACATTGGTAAGAGAACAACCGCCTGATTCACTAATTTAAGGATGTGGAAGAGGTCGGAGACCATCAGGTCAATAATAAAATATAAAATATTTGCATTTTCAGAATACAAGATACAGGAATAGCTGGTGAGTTTACTTAACTTTAATCTCAACGTCATATATAACTTGGGCAACCACTTGGACTAAAACACATAACCCATGTGTGTTAGATACTAACTAGCGAGATGCAGGGACACTGCTGTAAATGTTTTACTAATAACACCATTTAGAAGGAACACATGTGCACAATGCATGGGTGTAATAGGAGTTTTTGTTATGATTCATCCAGCAAACTGTCTCGATTTATGATATTTGGGATTTTAGGTGCTTCATCGAATCTACATTTTAGATGATTTAGAGGTGATAATTATCTGGTGATGCCAGAAGATAGGGCCTATGATGAATGTATTCTTATTATTTTGGAGGGACATTCAACCATCGTCATTTTGCATTCTAATTTCTCTTATGTCTTCTGTTTGCTTTTTTGTCTGTCTCCCAACCTCGACCTTGGTATGTACTTTTGTATAATATTATATCGTCATTACATGTTACATTTTAAGGTGAACTTGATACTGTATGAGAAAAACAGCTCATGCAGCAGCCGTGAGAAAGACCATGGGTTGAAACACGTGTCGGCTGTTAGCTGAATAGGAGAATAAAATCTCATTTGTTGACAGATGCAATTTGTACAAATGTATTGCCAGGATGCTGGCTGTCTACAGGAACTAACGTCTTAAATTCTGCTAAACATTTTTGGTATAAGAAGCCAGTATAATTGTTTACTCAGCCCACAATTGCTTATTATTTGCTTAACCTATATTTTGGAAGTTAATTGGTTGTATACTATTTTATAATCACTCATTGACATATTATCTGGTTAGCGCAGTAAACTAGTTAACTCTTTATAGTTGTTTGCATAATTTAGGTCAAAGGTAGGACCTATACTAACTAGTACGGCGGTATACCGAAACATATCATCAGTGTCCAAGCTCACTCTACAGCGGTTTACCCTAATTGTGTATTCCTGGATATGTACTGCTGATATGCTTGCAGGATGAAGATTTTGTAATTGTTTTTATTGTATGGTATTCTTGCCCTGTTGTTTTTGCTTTAGTGTTCTGCTGTAAAGATTATCTGATCCATGTGTATATCTACGTGTTTTCATGGTACATGAGGTTTTTTCTAATTTTATTTCTTCCACTGTGCAATTATCTTACCTGCTATGGCTCGGATGGAACAAGGATGTTGCTCTTCCACTTGATTGTACTCTTAACATTGGGTTTGTATTCATTGTGCTCCATCTTGCCTCTATGTAATTTGCACCCAAAATAAAGAATGTGATGACGATTGGGATCACTGCTGGTTCAGTAGTAGTGTAGGACTGAGTAGGCGCTTTAGATGCATCCTGTACCCCTGCAGAACAGTCGTAATGAAGATTGTCCACGCCTAAAGCGCAGACCAGTCTTGATTCTATTAAAGATGAGGAGGCGAGCATTATGCTTTCTCTTTTCATTACTGTACCCACAGCAATTCAACTCAAATACTTTTAACTTTTTTCATAAAACTTTGACAACACGTTTTGTTTTCCCCTAGGTGACCTGTGGTTCGAAAAACAAAATAGGGGTAGTAAAATTTTGACATAGAACCAAAAAAGTCCAAAAAACTACAAATCCCCATGCTCCTCTGGGTTTATGTAGTCCTGTCTGTCTCCTTCTCCTCCAATCAGGCTCCGGCTATATGTATAACCGTGTCCCCTCTCTAGTCCTCTTCCTCTTTCTTTGATCGTCAACCAATAAGTGAACAAATCCAACAGTCAACTTTAACCAACTGGCGAGAGTTTTCCACGATTAACTTGTCGTAACATTGGCTCTGCAAAGACTAATAGTTCTCCTTATTTGAGCGAACATTCCCACGTCCTTTTGCGTATACTCGGGTTGCTTTCTGGTCTTCTTCTAAGAGGAAGAGAAAAATATATGATGAGGGTGGGTCTGTCATTAACAAACATGTTATTCAACTACATATTTATACAATATTTGTCTCATTTCAGATTTCAATACATAGACTTCTCATGTACATTTGTCTTATCTCATATTTCAATACATAGACATTACATGTTTATGACCCAATAGGGCGGGATATAATGCTTGCCGCGTTGTCTTTAATAGAATCAAGATTGGCCTGCGCTTTAGGCGTGGACAATCTTCATTCTATGGCGAGACAGGAGGCGAGCATTATGCTTGTTCAAAGCTATCATTCACTCTATTCGCTATCTGTGAAACAGGTTTAAAATAAAAGGTCTTGAATGTAGTCTCGTTAGACCAGTCAGCAGATTTCATGATATCTTTCAATGAGACGCCTGCTGTGAACGCCCTAGAGGCCATAGGTCCTCGTGCTGAGTGTGTGCCAAACTGAGATAAATCAACTCCTGCCCAGTGCATCACCTCTGTAACCCATCTAGCGATAGTGGCTGACGCTACTGCATGGAAAGGTTTCCTACGCGCAATTAACAGCTGAGTAACTCCTCTAGGTCTCATTTCAGCTGTGGCTGCTTCATAATCCTTAATGCATTGTGCTACGCATAGCTTAGTATTCTCTGGAAAGTATCGATATGAAATAACAGTAGAGTCTGATTTTGTCCTGTTTGCTACATTAAAGGCTGCCCCCTCTGGGTAAAATATCTTTGTCGACTTCCAGCGCTTTTACGTCTGACACTCTTCTGCAAGCTATGAGACATAAAAGCATGGCTAGCTTCCCTGACAACTGGGATCGAGATAGCTCTCTGTTCTCTGGCCAGGATAAGAATAGTTGAAATACCACTCGCACATCCCAGAGAACTGAATACTTGGGCTTGGGCGGCTTACGCAACTTCACTCCTCTCAAAAGCCAGAGAACAGCTGGGTGTTCCCCTATCGGGTGTCTTTCTACTCTGTCATGACCTGTTGATATCACTTACCTATAGACGCCTATCGTCCTGTAAGCACAACCCTCTTCAAATCTTTGGGCTAACAAATTTAGCATGTGTCCTAGAGGGACTGAAACGGGATAAATACTGAGGTTTTCGCAGAATGAGGACCAACGCTTCCAAGCTGCACCATAGCGCCTGATTGTGGATGAACGGATGAACTTGACCGTTCGGATCCTGAAGAATGTCCTCTGAGAGGAAGTATCCTCGGGAAATCCGTAGAAAGTTCCATCACTACTGGAAACCACGGCTGAGATTTCCACATCGGAACTATGAGCACTAGTTCTGCTTGCTCTCTTCTCACTTTCACTAACACTTTTGTCAGCATGATGAACGGAGGGAAAGCGTAGAGGACTGGTCCCTCCCACCATTGCAGGAATGCATCTGTCCCTGCTGCTTCCGTGTCTATCCTCCAACTGTAAACCTTTGGGACTTGTGCATTCAGTCTGGTAGCAAATGGATCTATTTCTATGGGCCCCCAAAGGTGGTAGATCTGTGCGAAGATGCTCGGAATGTAGCCTCCAATCGCTGGAGTCTACCAGATATCGCAAATTCCAATCCGCTACTGTGTTCTGCACTCCCGGCAAATACTCTGCAGAGACTGATATGTGCTGCTGCAGACAATGATGCCAAAAATCTTTCGCCATTTCTGCCAACATCTTGGAGGACGTGCCGCCCAACTTGTTTATGTACCGGATGGCCGAAATGTTGTCCATCTTTAGAAGAACAAAGCAGTTGGCTCGATCTTTGGTGAATGCTTTTACAGCAAAGGACCCCGCTGGGAGTTCCAGACAATTTATATGGAGGTGTAATTCCTCTTGAGACCATTTTCCTCCCGTCTCTATATTTCCGCATCGCGCTCCCCATCCCGCTCTGCTGCGGTCTGATTCTATCACTAGGTCTGGGGTATCCCCGAAAATCGCTCTGCCGTTCTAGGCTTCCATGTTCTCTAACCACCATTTTAGCTCTGTTATCGCTTCCTGATCTAGAGTAATGAACTGGTGGTAGCTTAGTCCTCCTCTGAGGGGTCTGATCTTCAATCTCTGAAGGGCTCTGTAATGTAGAGGCCCTGGAAATATCGCTTGAATCGAAGCCGCGAGGAGACCTACAATACGCGCTAGATTGCTACCCTGATTTCTTTCCTTTATCGGTCGTACTTTCAGAGCCGGAAGCTCCAGCAAAGCTTTCTTGGTATCTATCACGAAACCCAGAAACTCTATTCTTTGCTGGGGCACCAGGTCTGATTTCTCTGTGTTTATAATAAAACCCAGGGATGATACTAGGTTTCCTACCCAGGCTGCTTGCTCTCGTAACAGGGCTGCGCTCTGACCAGAATCACTATATCGTCCAGGTAAATAATCATTCTTATGCCTCTCTCGCGAATGGCTGCTGCTACCGGCCTCATAATCTTGGTAAAGGCCCATGGCGCCGAAAGTAGGCCGAAGGGGAGGCATGTAAACCTCCACAGTGCTGCGCCCCACCTGAAACTAAGGTACTTTCGGTGTTCCACTGCTATGGGGATGGTGAGGTATGCATCTTTGAGGTGCATGCGGACCAGCCAATCTCCTGTCCTGAGAAGTTCTCGAAGCAGATGGATGCCCTCCATCTTGAAATGTCTCTACACGACCCATTCGTTGAGACCTTTCAAATTTATTACTGGCCTTACTTTCTCCCCTCTGTGTACCAGAAACATGTTGCTGACAAACCCGGGGTTCTCGTGAATTTCTCGTTCTACTGCGCCTTTGTCTGCTAAGCTGCGCAGCTCGCTGAATAATTGTGTTTGCTCGCTTTTCGCCATAGTTACTGGTACTGGCTCTCGCGCTTGCGTGGGAGTTCCTAGGAATTCTAGACGCATGCTTGACACAGCTTGGAGCACCCAAGCATCGCTTGATAAATCGCGCCATGCTTGCAAGAATGAAATCGTCCTGCCGCCTATTCTGTGGGTGCACTCCGAAGTACTCACCGCCTGTGGCGCTATGATGCCTTTAGGCTCCTCTCCCTCTCCTGTTCCTGGGATAGCAGCTTCTCGCTGGGAAAAAATTCTTGTTGCCGGTTTTCCCAGTATTGGGCCCTCTGACCTTGGGGGTCTCCTGTTTGTTGGAAAGCGACCGGACGCTCGACCCCTCTGTCGTCCTTTCCCTGCAAAAACACGACTAGGAAAAATTCTCCCAATCGAACTCTGCACTTTTTCCAGAGCGGAGTACGTTACGACAAACTGATTAATTTCTTTTGCGAACGCTTCTCCAAAGAGCATTCCTTTGGCACCTTCCCTGGCCTCGTATGACGCGAGATCGCTAAGTTTACTATCCCTCTTCAAAAGGACTCCCCTTCTTCTCTCAGATGAGAGCGCGCAGTTTGCATTTCCTAGCAAGAAAATAGCGCTTTGGGCCCAGTTTGCTAGGGCTTGGGGGGTCTACTGCAGTGCCAGTGTCTATGGCTCTTTCTGCCAAATCCATAATTTTAGCGAGAGGACCGGAGAGGTCCAAGAACTTGTCTTGTCATCCTCTCCATGCTCTGTCCACTCCTTTTTTTACATCTTTAGATGACTTTGCGACAAAAGTCATCATTTTCGGGTCGAGGTCGGGAGTGTCTGTGACTTTCCCAGGGAGCTCTGGCCTGGGGCATTCTGCTCTCATTTTAGATCTCACCTCTCTATCCAGAGGCTTTCTGATGTGAAGCGCAATGTACTGTGCCACTCTGGGGGAAGGCACCCAGTCTGTAGACCTTGGGTGTCTTATGGCTTCTGGATCAAACATATCCGTGAGGTTGTCATCTTCTGAGGGATGCTCTGGTGCTTTGGGTTGAAGAGAATCTTCTTCTTGACCGCTCTTCGTCTGGCGTGTACCGTGCATCTTCCCCATCCCCTGTATTATACACCCCTGGGGCAGGGCGTCGAGAGCCTGGCACTGCCGCCCTACTCAAAAAGGCTTCTTTCAGCCTTGCCACTGGGTCGGCTGGCTCTTGGGGTCTCAAGTCTACCCCTTCAGGATAGCTCGGGGACGTCAAAGAGTGCTTACTCTTCCGAGCCTTCTTACTGCCCTGATAGTCAACCCCTGAGTCGGGGTGTCTGGTTGAGGTTCCCTCGCCTAGGCTAAGCGCCCTTTTCTTCTTGGGTTCTTCCTGCTTTGCTTTCTGCTGGTTAAGCATAGCTTCAAGAATGTCCAGCCTCTGTGATAAAGGTAACATTCCTCCAGCTACAGCCTGTGATAAGGAGTCTCCTACGACTCCCTTAAAACTAAGGGAGAGATCTTGGTCCTCTCCTACAGGCTGTTCCTGTCATTCATCAGAGCTCCACTCTGGTGTGGTGGACCTAGACCCTCTGGGCTCCTACAAATGTACAATTCGGCTGTTGGAACCTCAACCTTAGTATCAGCCCACGAGGAGTCTTTACTGTGTGACAGCAGGCTTGTCAAACTGCTGGCCTCGTTCGAATTAGGATTCAAATATAACTGTGAGAGGAAAACGTTCAAAAGAGCGGTGGCTGCTGGGGTGCTTCGTTATCCACGCTCGCGCCCGCTGGGTCTTAAAGCCTGCGAGCGGAGCAATCGTATTAAGGCTAGCAGATGTGGAGCCGGCTGCCTCACACGAGGGCGTTTACACACGGCTCCGTCTCCGCTCCTGCTTACTTACTTGACGCGCAAGCGAGACGCGAGACAACGCCCGCTAACTTCTACGGTTCTTATCACTGAAGGTACGTTATTACCAAAACAAAATAGACCGCTAGCGATTCCTACGCAGCTCTACCTTCATGAATCCTCATTCTATCTTATATTAACAACACGCTGCTATGTACTTGACATAATCCTCATACAATTGACATAAAAACAATAAGGTACTTATCTGTGGGACAGCAACAAAGAAAGAGGAAGAGAACTAGAGGGGACATGGTTATACATATGGCTGGAGCCTGATTGGAGGAGAAGGAGACAGACAGGACTACATAAACCCAGAGGAGTATGGGGATTTGTAGTTTTTTGGACTTTTTTGGTTCTATGTCAAAACTTTACTACCCCTATTTTGTTTTTCGAACCACAGGTCACCTAGGGGGGAAACAAAACGTATTATCAAAGCTTTATGAAAAAAGTTGAAAGTATTTGAGTTGAATTGCTGTGGGTACAGTAATAAAAAGAGAAAGCATAATGCTCGCTTCCTGTCTCGCCATAGAATTTCGTCACACTGGCCCAATATTCACCCACGCAAAACATTAATCAACAGCAGCCACCCGGTTTGTCCTGCATGTGTTGCCTTTGCTGCGTAGTTGTTCTATATTGATACCATATAATGTTATTCTGTGTTGATTGATGCATTATCCCTGAGCCCAAGTTTAAGCGTTATCCAGATAAAAGAACGACTAATGAATGTACAGAGCGTCTATTGTGGCTGATATGGGGATATCCCATAGTCAGGCGTGCAGCAAGTGTGCATATGCAAATTATATGTGATGGACGCCTACTTTTTAACGTTTATGTTACACCTCGAATACATAAAATGTTTTTCACAAACACTGATCGCATTCAGTGCAAAGGTTTTTGAAGGATGTTTAGGGCATACTATTAGAGCATTATCAGCACGCTGATTCGCGATGGGCATCTTTTAAAATGCCCCCTAAGTATTCTTGACGACCTCCAAATATAATAGCCTTAAGGGCTTATGATGATGTGTTGACCTTGCTAAATGGAAGTACGGCTTTTGCAGCACGAGGGATGCTAAACCGGGATTGTTACAAGTTGGATGCATGGGCTTCTTTCTGCTGTGGCTTCTGTGTTAAATTGTTTTTTCTATCTCAATCTAATCTGCAGATCAGCATGGAAAGCTTCCCCAGAAAGCAAGTGTCCCATTGTTACTGTTTCCGCCGATGACTACGATTAGAACGAAATGCCCTCTTCTTTACTTTAACACAGCACGCTAGAAAAACGTCACAAATTTGCAATAATGCTGCATTCTAATACAACAAATAACCACAGACCTGGGGTTCTGCACCAATACTTGCGAAGTTAGTTTTGTTCACCCATCAATGACATAAGCGTTAGTCGACTATATTAAGTTCAGTAGCCAACCCCACTACGTGCACCTTCCGCCTCTACTGAGTATGCCTGTAGTACAAAGATGCTCTGAATAATTTAGGTAACTGCTTGTGTGATGCAGGATATTTCAAAAGGCTAAATGTACAAGAAGTGACATATGGCACAAAGAACTTTCCTAGTCCATAAATGATGGATGCCTATGCTAGTCACTCATCCGGAGTGAAAATTCCTCAGACCAGTGTACAACACTGTGGAGCTCATTTTCATATGTGGCGTACCGTGAATGAAAGGTGTAAAAGTCTGATAGTAAGTCTTTTACGCCTTTCATTCATGCCACAACATATTTGCAATCATTTTGTATGGCCGCCATGCAAATGCTCCAGCATTTGCGGCGTCATTGATTTTCAGGCCGGCTCAAATCCTGGAGATCACTATGGGAGCTGCCGATATTATGCACAAGGCTGGCGGACCCCATAGGTATTCATTGTACACGCTGCCTGCTATGCATGCAAGCATGGCATACAAGCTACCTGGCAGGCGATCATGGCAGGCAGTGTTTTACTCACTTTGCGTGGCAGAGTGCAAAAGTGCAGGGCAAAAGGCGACAAACGCAGGTGTATGCCTTTTTTGCACTGCAAATTTGCACTCCTCGTGCAAATGATGAAAATTTGACAGCGGGAATCTGGCTACACCTGAGTACAAACGTCCCAGGTCCACGCTGTCAAATTACATGATGGAGCAACATGAGCCTGACTTTTCAATTTTTCTTGCGATCAATACCTCTGCGAAGCATCTTGTGGACTCCAGCACACCACGTTATGCTGCACACTAACCCACACAGCAATAGTATAAAGACTCCAAAATAAAAGCATGTCCGATTGAGGTTCTATACAAATATATAGACTTTAATTAAACATTCACAAATGGCATTAGTGAATAAAGAATACGGAAAACAGAACTGGCATAAGGTACTATGTGTACTTGATGGGGTGATCAGCAAGCAATTGCAGCAATATTGGTGTTCAAAAGGATATGTGTTTTAAGAAAAGGATTGAAAATGGGGCTGACAAGTCACAGTGGTCCCAGACAGTGGACTACTGGGACAGGGCCTCTTGACAGTACCTTTTTCTTGGTCCTGGGTATTTCGACAGGACCAAATTGGACTTTTCTGTGCTTTCCTTGTGGTCAAACCGGACTCGAGATGCGACTACTTGCGTTGATCCAGGCGGCAAGTCAGCATCAAGTCTGTGTCGGGACGGGGCTCTGTGCGGTCTGAGTTGGCACAGTTCAAAGGGTTTGGATCGACAGTTGAGTTAGTTCGAACCAATGCTTATGCTGGTTTACACGTGCATGAGACACAATGGCTTATAGCAACTCAAATCAGTATTTGAGTCAAGGCCGGATCTTGTTTGTTTGATGTGGTGCTCAAAGATGCAATGAGGTGAAGGCTTCCTTGTGGTGAGCTGGTGCTTGAGTCGAAGCTGCAATGAGCACTACTGGTGCGATGCAAATCGAGGCAGGTCGAAAATGCGGGCGATCAGAGGGTACTGTGGCATTTTATGGGGCAGCAAAGGTAGTTTGACTGCATTTCTGAGTTGTGGAAACTGGAATTTAACTGCTATTGGGGTTCCTGCTGTTCGGAACTCTATTCCAGGAGCTTCCAAAGATCGGGGAAATCTTTCTGTTACACTCAGTCTCAAGGGAGCTGAGCTGGCAGGTACAGCGGGTCCTTCACCTCCAGTGACAGTGTCTGGTTACAGTGCATCCAACCGAGTTCACGTCTAGTTCCAATAGTGGTTTTGCCCTCAATGTGCCACGGGGATGGTTAGAGAGCAGAGGTTTCCTCTGTCATGGATGCATCCTGTATTCATCTCTATGGCAGAGGACTCTGGAATGGACTGCACTCCCAACAGGTATCCAAGGGTGTATTCTTGTTGCCCAAATAGGGAAGGCGTGGAATACCTCTTCCTTATAAAGGCAACAAGTCACTAGAGATTGGACAGAAGCAAGCAAGCCTTCTGTAAAGGGGCCAGTCCCTGTTGCTGTAACCAGTGATCCTTGTCTTTTTATATCATATACAGAGTGCCTTGTTCTCTAGGCAATGGTGTGGGCAGGAAAGAGGGACGCAACAGAAAACCAAGATGGTGGAACCCCTTCCCAGCTCCACCTTTTCCTATCTGGCTATTCTAACTCTACCCCATTCCCAAGTCTGCTGATGTCAAAAGCCCTTCACTCGTGTGAGGCTGGCCTTTGTTATGTGAGTGCCCCTTTGAAACGGGGTTCCAAGAGATCACATGGTGAGAACTCCTGTTTCCTGAGTGGAGGTACTACCTTTCCTCCCGTGTAATCGAAGGAAGGCAGCATCCTGTGGATTGTCTCACAGCTCTAAACTGGGCTCACATGATTGACATTTTAATAATATCAAATTGCTGTGGCTTCATTAATTCTGTGATCTTATCAGTCACCAAATCATAACCAGGTATGGATTATTTTATAGATTACTCGGCCACCAGGCTGATATGGCAACAATTACATTTTAATTGAGAAGTGCAGAATTGAAAATGTCACCTCTGGCTGCAGTGAATTTGGGTTAGGAATGGAAAAGTGACCTTTGAAAATACCCTTGAAGAGTAGGTGCTGCGTTGGTGGGAAACTGGTTCGGCATGGGCACATGTATGCATAATCCTTTTCACATGGAGCTTTTAATGAAAAGGGGTCTGTTTAACGGGCTTCCCTTTTAGAAGCAGGATTATCTGCAAATAAAAATACAGGGCTTTCACAACTTTCCTGATGCATTCCATCCCAATTACACATTAAATTAGGCAGTACTGCAACCATGAGCCTTACAACAGATTTTCATTTGCTAGATAGTTAATACATGACTAGTGAGGAGGTGGGTTTGAAGGGGGTGACATTGTTGGAGTGTGTGTAGTCCTTCAAGTGAAGGAGGTAGCTTGAATACTGAATGTTTGTTAATGGATTTTAGGTTTAGGGAGGAGTTCCAGTGGAGCGGACCAAGGGCAAAAAGTAGCAGAAGCAAAGGGGTGCACAGGGTGGGGTGAGGGACAGACTTATTGAGGGTACAAGAAGGAGAGTAGCAGGAGATTGAGCTTGTCGGGGCAGAGAAGCGGGGCTAGCCAATGAATGGATTTGAAGACACTTAATGCTTGAGCAATACTCGAGGTGACAAAGGAGAAAAGTGAAGGTACATTTTTGTAGACTTAACGCATTCACTGTCTCCAGCATGGGGTCTGGCATGGATTCACATGCTCATGAATTTCCCCGTCGTCAGGCTGGGAATCCTCGGTAAAAGAAAAAACAGTTTCACTTTCACTTACAAACTGTATTTCTCCTTTAGACCAATCACTGTCCTCTGGGTAATACTACCCCCATCTAATGGCACTCCTCTCCCTAAGCCCCTCCTCTGGCAGCCATCTTCAAGTCTGGTAAGCATGTAAAGTGGCAGTTGACCAAGAAGACAGTGCCAATGCAGGATGATACTCATCGCCCCGGCATGGCCAAGCCTTGTTTGATACCCGGACCTTCTCAGCCTGTCGGTATCGCCGCTGGTCAAGCTGCCAGTGTTTCCAGCTCTTGTTACCAGAGAAGGTGATGCAATCCTTCATCACGACCCAGAATGAGTGAACCTAAGGGCTTGGCTCCAGCAACACTAGAGTTTGGGGATATGAGTTGCCTTTGGACTGCAGGGAGGGCCTCGCCAAGGCCAGGGCATCGTCGACGTTGAAGTGCTATGGTCACAAGTGGAAGTGTTTTGTGGTGTGGTGCTGGTCTCAGAAGATTACCCCTCTCAGGGTCATGGCCCCGCATATTCGTCCATACTTGCTATCCTAGGCCAAGGCCGGACTGGCGCACACCTCTATCAAGGTGCATCTGACAGCTATCTTGCACTACTCCAGGTCTCCTGGAAGATCTTCACTTTGCTCTCCTCGACTTCTAAAGGAGTTACTCAAAGGACTTTTTTGATCTTTCCTGCCGGTGAAGGCTCCTACGTGGTTCTAACGAGGCTCATGGGGGCCCGCTTCGAGCCTATGTATCAGGCCCTTCTCAAGGACCTCTCGTGGCAAATGGCTTACTTAAGTAACTTAAAGCTTCTGCACAATTCATTGAGCATATTGGAGAGTTGGCACTGCCTACTGTGACGATTCACAGGATCGCGCCACTTCTCCCTAGAGGCTAGAGAGGTGAGGCCGCTATACAATATTCCCCCTAGGTGTGGCGGTAAGTGGGAACTTGCAGTGAGAGACTCCCCTCTTGGGGATAGGGACTCCCGTTCCATGAAGGAACACCATAACCCTCTGTCCTATGAGGCCCTCAGGTCATCAGTACCTCAACCTGAACTTACCACTGTTTGCTGTTGTATCACCTCCTCCCTCACTCAATTAAAACCCATAACTACTGAGAAGAGAAATAGTGAAGGAAACATGAAGAGTTCCAATCATACTGGGAAGAAGAGTGAAGGAGTAATAACGATCACTCCTCTGTTAGAAAGAAACATCACTGGGAAGAGTTGCAACCATGGAGTAATGAAGAATACTTCATGGAGACTTAAGGACAATGATCCACCACTGGGGAGGGCCCAGAAAGATTGAATACAACTTAAAGAAGGACTTGCAGAAAGGGGAAGCTAACGCTGAGCAGGTGTAGCCCGGGAAGCTCAAACCTTGCCCAGGGAGACCTGAGGAAGCAGGCTGGCCCTCAGACAAGAGGAGGTGGCGAAGCAGAAAGAAGCAGTCCAGAAGGCTGCAGGGAGCCGACCAACATCAATATTTGGAAGATTCAGATGGTGGCGTGGCCTTGAGAATTTCAACCGTGCGCTCCGTAAATGACGCAAAGACCGCTGAGCAGAGTACTCCGATAAGCAGCATAGGAAGCACATAAAACCAAAGAGAGAAAAGCGTGGAGCGTTTATGCAGCCCGAAATAAGCCTGCAACCACCAGGAAGAATTCTTGACACCGACCCGTTAAAACAAAGGTAACGGGAGCTGCGGGAGACCCGGGAGAGGTGCGGGGCGGGTGCGGGGTATAGAGAAGAGAGTAACGGAAGTCAAGAATATTACAGGAGTCCTCTACCTCATCTGAGTAATTGGGAGAAACTGTCAGGCTCAGGATCTTATTCCCCCTTCTCTCACCTGAATCCTCAGAGTTGTAATCCTTAAGAGCCGCTTCAGTCTTCTTTTGATCCTTCTTCTTCTTGGGTTTTTGATCCTTGAGTTTCGGTCCCCTTCGCTCGTGTAAATAAGGTCTGGCCCCTCCGCAGGCCACCTTGACAGAAATGAGAACCTGTACTCGGGGAACCCCAGGCGGCCAGCCTCACCCCAGGGAAAAAGCCGGAAGGCAGAAAAAACCCTGGATATGATGGAGTTTCCCAGAGGTGATGTATGTATCCAAAGACCAAAGTCCAGCTTGAAGAACTGTCTGACAGGATTGGAAGAGCCAACCAACCGTAGATGAATCCGGGAAAGGAAGAGACTCAGGAGAAAGGAAGAAAGAATAATATCCGGAGGACGAGTACTAGAACCTTCAAGAGAAAGCTAATGGAAACAAACTGTGGTCAGAAGTAACAGACACAGCAAGGAAATCAGTTGGCCAAGCAGGAACGGGCAGGTGCTGTGTACTGTATGGTAAGGAAAGAAAAGAAAGGCTAAGCTACTCAATGCGAGGCAGGAGAAGGCAGCAGAGCCGAGCGGACAGCCGCCGTCAAAATACAAGTATGAAAACAAGAAAAGAATAGCTAACGCTGCTAACGTGCAAGACCGGGGGAAGCAGCGGTGTTAAATTACCAAGAGCTGTGAAAGTAAGTATTTAATACGTAAAGAAAAGAATTGCAAACGCTGCTGACGTGCGCGACAGGGGAAAGCAGCAAAGTAAAGGGCGAGGTGCCGGGAAAGTAAGTAATTTAATAAAGAAAAGGATACGAAGGCTTGCAGGCGTACAGGGCAGGTGAAAATAACCCAACACAGCTTATTACCAGAGCAGCAGGGATACACGGATAGAAAACCGTGAAATAAAGATATCAAGAGAGAAGGCCAAAAGGCAGCAGAATAATGACAGCGGAGTAAGGGAAAACGAAAGAAGGAATGGAAGAATGCAAACGCACAAGAGTTTCACAAGTAAGTATACGAGTGAACGGAGCGTAGTAACAGGAAGAAACACAGATACAACGCACTGGCTGGGAGGGCGGAGTCTGAATTTATAGGGCAGGGCGCCATGTTTGTTGAGGACTAGAGGGTTACCCAGCGCAGGTCAATGCCTCCAGTAGTTCCATAGTGTCCACCCGCCAGTCCTGAAAGAAACATTAAAGAAAGTCAAGAACACTACGGGAGTCATCACCCTCGTCTCAGTAATTAGGATAACCCTAAAACAAGTCCAGAAGTCTCAGTAGCTCGGAAACCAGTAAAAGAAATCGACTACTATGGGAGGCATCTCACTCGTCCCAGTCGAAGCGAATTAACTAAAGTCAGCCAAGAGGACTACAGGACTGGTGACACTCATCCCAGTAGCAGGAAAGAGTGTAGAAAAAATACAAGAGCATTGGAGGAAGGGACCCTGGTTGCAGGTCCCATTAGAACAAAAGACTGTAATTATCAGGAAGAACAGTTGGAAGCAAGGGAATGGCTAAAACCTAGTCAATACTGGAAAAGAGAAAAAGGTACACTAACCGAAACCCAGTGGGGAAAGGAGCAAGCTCCTGACATTGTGAAACACAGATCATTGAGACAGAAGTATAAATGGACATTTAAGAGAGGTTGGAAGAATCCCCCTAAGGAACTGCAAATACCAAAAGGAACTATATGAAAACTAGCTACTAACACTAAATGAGCCTGTCCAGGAGAAGGCAGTCATTCTCCTCTATCCCTTTTAGGTTTGCTGATCCTTTTTCTTTAGTGATGGGGTCAGCGTAGATAGTTTTTGGACGGACTATTTTGATTTGGACAACATCACTGACGACGAGCACCATATTAAGACTTCTGTTAAAGAGGCTACCCCGCCCCCTTTGTATAGGGACAGCTAGGCGTTTTTTTCTATTATTTCAATAAAGTCTTGGTTAAAAATGCCAACCTTTTGTCCACCTTAGTCTTCACTGCCTTCAGATAAAGATCTCAAATCACTGCCCCAATAGACTCCTATAATCAGCTTATTCCTTCTCAAAGATGCCTGCCAGGTCAAAAAAAAGGTTTAAAGGCAAACTACTAAACGCAGCGGGAACTTCTTTGTGTCACACCCTCCTTTGGCCATGAAACTCTGGAATCTAGAGCATGGAGGCCTTATATCAAACTAATTGACCCATTGCACACCCAGCGCCCTGCAGTGTGACCCTAAGTGTGTTCTGTCCTGTATCTCTAATGCCATATCTATTTCATGTATTTTGTAACATCATGTTTATTCCTTATATTGCACTTCTCACCTCTCCCCTCCCTTGGCACTTGTAAATGTTCCAAGGCGTCTAAGGATGAGCCCGTCCCCCACCTGTGGCACTACAAAGCAACTACGTATGTGGTTGATTCTTTAATCACCATTAAATAGAATAGTAGCTGTGGGGGCAAGGGGTCTAGATCCTGTGGACATTAGGGAGATTGATCTTAGCAGCAGTGGCTGTGCAGGTGTGGAGGTGGTGTAGATTCAGATCCCTGACAGAGGTACCCAAGGTTGCATGCCTTAGTGGAGGGTGTAAGGAGGAAAATAAATGGGGGCGCGGAAAGAAGAGATGGAATGTTGGAGAATGGAAGCTAGATGACTTTGGTTTTAGAATTCAGCATAAGATAGCGAAGCGCATCCAGTGACGGATGGTGGAGAGGAACTTGGAGATTGTTTTACTGAGGCGGAAGGTGTGAGAAGAGCAGTGGACACAGGAACGTTTCTTTGGTTACTCCTTCTGGGAGTCTTGTGGGGCCAGAGGTACTAGTGTTCCAAGATACAAGGAAGTAGCGGCCAGTGGGGTAGGACGCAATCAAGGTGAGAGTTTTGTGGATTCCAAAGTTAGAATGACTTTGCAGGAGAGAGGGCGTTGGAAGAACTGGATAGCTCCAGGAGTATGCAAATAACAGAGAGCTTGAAGTTGCTATCCGAGAAGGAGAAATTGGAGAGTGGGCTTTCAGCATCTTCAAAGTCCTGAGCATAAATCTTATTAAAGAAGGCTTTTAATAACTAACTATACTTTGCTTGAGCCAACCCCTCCTTTTACCCCATCATCCCGCCGACCTTTACAAAAAGAATCGGTCCAGAACAGGTACGGAGTCAGTTAAGGAGGCTTAAAGTCCATATTAACTGATACCAGAAGTATTAGTCTTTAGAGACAATGATGTGTACAGTTTCAGTGTTACAAGCGATCCCTTTACTTTCCCTAATCTGTAACTTGCATACTTTCAAGTGCTGCAATGTGACCAAGATGACATGGTAAAGAACATTAAAATTACTAAGAGTTGACATTTTACCTGCATGTGTTACTCTCCAACTCCTTGTTGATTCAACTTGTACTCTTTGTATAAAGAAGCCATTTCTAAAAATATAAGGCTGCGTAAGTGTCAGGGGTCAAATGCGAGACAGACACAGAGGTATAGTTTTCTCAACAGTGGCCATTTTTATTAACTAAAAAGGAGTGCATAAACGCCTATCATTCCTTGACCTAACGAGGATGGTGCTGCCTAACAAACTAAAACTAAAGAATAATAACCTACTGTCCAAAAAATTCTCTGACCCTCACACTATTAAAAACAACAAAATAATACAAGGAAAGTATGGCTAACTTTAGTTCAACAAAACAATAGATCAATTCGAACTTAAAGGTTCTTGAAAGCACTCCTTGTGACCAGGGTTGGATTCCCTTCCCCTGGATCAATTCAGTAATACTTTGAGCATAGTTCAGTTTTAACAAAGATCTATTCAAGGTAGCACAAAAAGTCTCTTCCAACCACTGTCTTTCTTTGGCACACAGCAAATGCAATTTCCATAAATATTTGCTCAGAATTCAAAGCAACTGATGTTTTATACAACATTATCTTTCTTTGAAGGTAAATGTCTTTCTTCCATAACACAAGATCAAAACCAAAGCAATTACTCTTTTCAAAATGTTCAACAATTATTAGCTGATTACATCTTCTTCAAAGGAATCACTTTTGTCAGAATAGCACAATTCAAAAGAGCCACTTTTGTCAGGATAGCACAACAATTTATCTTGGCACTCGTCAAATAAACTATTTTTGTCAGTATAGCACCGGTCATAAAAGAAATAATAAAGTTAATGGTCTTTTGCTTTCAAGAAAGTTCTTTCCATCATACCATTTGACCACAGATATCTTTCACCAAACCATCTTATTGTTTCCTGCCAGGATTAACTTCTGTAATCCCTTTCCTGGTATACTTGTCTGCCACGAACAAAACTGCTACAACTACTTTCAACTTTGATCGCAATAGTGGTTCCAATATGATCCACACAAATCTCTCTAGGAAGGAGGGCTGCACAATAACTGCCTATTTTTTAGGTTTTCTTGACTCTTGGTGATGTGTTAGTTTTCCCCAAACTGATAACTTAGTATAGAAGTGTCATTTTCAAAGTGTCCCTTTTGACCGTTGGCAGTTTGGGTTACAACTTTCCACCAATTGATATACCACCAAAAAGGGAGAGTTGTGCCCTTGTCACATCTGTATGGTTTCAGTCTCTTGGTTGTTGGCAATGTGGGATATAAGCTTTCCCCAATGTGTTTCTCCTAAAACGTGATTTATGCCTTTTGTTGGTTTATTGTTGTTTTCTCACAGCCTCCTATGCTGCTTGTAAGCTTTGCCCAATTCTAATCCCCTATGAGGGAACTCACGTTCTTGCCGCTTCTGTCTCTGCTTCTTTAATATTTTGGTATTTACAATTATGAAATGTCTGCTTCCTTTCATTAATATTCAGTATTCAAAATTCTGTGGTTTCTGCTTTATTTCATTAACTGTTCGGTAATCAAAATCATCAAACTTCAATTACTTTTTTTTTTTTAAGCTCTTTATTGCTTTTTAACAGTCAACAGTAAAACAATACAACAAACACTACAACATAACATACAGAATGGCACTGCTTGCGGGGAGTCTCTCTCAACTGCAATTGCCATGGCGCTTACTCTAGTCTATATGCACCATACTCAGGTTTCCATTTTCCAGCGGCTCGTCCGTTTGCCCAACCCAGTGAATTGATGTCCAAATAGCACCCACGCTGGCTAGACACCTTCGTTGGGACTTTCCCCTTGGGTCATCAAGTTCATAACCACGCTTTCCGACCCGTCTGGGTCGTCGGTATCTCTGTCTTCTCCGGATCACATTATATCATGTAGGAGTGTGTTCCAAGCCAATATCTTGTCGCTACTTTCTCTTGACCCTCTCTGTACTGCGCTGGTCCATACTATTGCCTCTGCCAGTGCCCAACGATTGAGATTGGCCCACTATGCTTCTATGTTAAGCCCTGTGTCGACCTTCCAAGCCATTGCGATCCAGCATTTCGCCAGGATGCACATCAAGCCCTTCATCTTAGCTATATGTAACTTTTGTTTGCCACCTCTTGGGAGCAGTCCTAACAAGTAGCTTTCCGGTGTCCACTGTTGCATTTGTAATCCGCCCACTGCCGCCCTTGCCTTGATGCCTTCCCAAAATGTCTGTATTACTGGGCACACCCAGAACATGTAGAGCATGTCTGCATTTTCTGCAGCTCATCTGGGAAAGTATTGAGAATCCTTATTCCACATCCTGGATAGTCTTTTTGGCTTGAGGTACGCTCTGTGGGTGACGTAGAGCTGTGTCTGCTTGAAGCTTGCGTTCCTTGAGACCGCCTTTGTATATCGTAGGATCCTTGCCCATGCCTGTTCCGTGAAGGGCCTTTGGAGTTCTGTCTCCCATTGGTCATGTACATGTAGTTTCTTAGAGTTATTGCTCTTCATAAGCTGTTCATAGAGCCTGGATGTTGTGTGCCCTCCTTCAGAGATGTCGTACCATGTGTCTAGGTCTTCCTTTAGACCCTCCTTTCCGGCGAGGTCCGGCCACCTCTTCTTCATAGTTTGGACCATGCTATTGTGCAGGATGAACTGTCCTTTGTGTATTCCGTTTACATCTGTTTGGGTGTTGAAGTCCACCCATTTCCCGTCTTGACACAGGTCTCCCGCCTGTCCCACTCCTTTGGCTTCCCAATGTGTCCTATGTGCAGTCAGGGCTTCTGGCCGGGTGCCCACAAGTCCCGTCGGGGGAATCTGCGAGGATCATGGGTCTTGGATTCCTTGTATCTTCCATGCCCTCTTCCATAACACTAGCCCTAATCTGAGCAGGGCAGGCAGACCCTTGGTCCAGGAGTTTTCCATGCAGATATGTTCTCGTAAATAGCAGTTCTGTAGTGCTGGCTGAAAAAGTAGTGAGTCTATGGATTCTTCATCCCCCAACCATCGGACCACAAATTGCAGCTGCCCTGCTAGATAGCTCTCATAATCCGCCACTTTGATTCCCCCTGACTGGTAGGCCCTTTGTAGAGCTAGTCTGTTCCGCCCGCCACCCCACAGGAATTGCTGTACTTTAATTTTCAGCTTCTTAAAAAAACTTCCCAGTTATGTTGAGGGGTATATTCGTAAAGTAATATAACAGGCGGGGTAGGTCCGTCATTTTCAACAGGGCTGCCCCCCCGATCATCCCGAATGGCAATGTCCTCCAGAATTCCATGGACTTTACCTTTTTTTCTAGGGTTGCTTGCGTGTTGGAAGTATGTGTCTCTATAGGATCATGATGTACGTCTATACCCGAATGGCGCCCACGTGAGACCCAGGCGTGGCAACTGTTCTATGGGAACCTGTCTGGAGTTCTGCCAGAGGGTACAAGATGGATTTTTCTTTATTAATAGAGAGGCCCGATAGTCTGGCATATGCATCTATTGCCTCCAGTAAATCGGGGAGGTTTTCACGTGGGTTTGTGACATACAAAAGCATGTTGTCAGCGTACAGTGACACCAGATGTATGACGTTTTTTCGTAACCCTGTGTCTGCTTATGCTGCTCGGAGGAAGACCGCTAAGGGTTCCAAAGCCAATATATAAAGCATTGGGGATTGCGGGCAGCCCTGTTGTGTGCCCTTCAATATCCTCAATGCTTCCGAGATATGCCTCCCCTTTTTTGACTCTGGCTGTGGGGTCCTTATACAGTAACCTGATCCATCTCAGAAAGCCCTCACCCATACCAAAATGAGCCAGCACCCTGAACAACCAATTCCAATTCATGGAATCGAAGGCCTTAACCACGTCTAAAGACGCTATTGCACATTCGCTCCGTCTCTCGTTGGTTTGATCCACCACATGGTGTAGACTTTGCAAATTCGGCGTGGTATTGCACCCTTGGACATAGCCGCTTGGTCCGGGTACACCAGCAAGTGTGTAATTCTTTTGAGCCTATTAGCGAGGGCTGCCGTTAGGATTTTGCAGTCCTGATTCATCAATGAAATAGGTCTTTAAGAGCCAGAAAGTAGGGGCGGTTTACCCGGTTTCAGGATAGGTATTATTAAGGTTTCCTGCATGCTGTCTGGTAACTGGCCCCTTTCAAATGCCTCTTGATACACATCTAGTAATTTAATGGCTAAAGTGGTCTTTTATGTTTTGTAAAACTCTCCAGGTAGCCCATCGGGTCCCGGGGTCTTGGATGTCGGCAGGCTGACTATAACCGCTTCTAGTTCCTCTGCCGTTAGGGGGGAGACTGAAGTATCTGCGCCTGCTCTACATCTAATTTTGGGAGTTCAATCTGGTCTAGGCATCTGCGATATCTGAGCTATCTGCTTCACAAGTTCTCGAGTATATAGGGCCTCATAGAATTGTGAGAAAACTTGGTTAATCCCCTCCTGGGTCCTCACCTCCTCCCCTGTATTATCTTGAATCACGTTGATCAGGACTTTCCTAACCTCCTGTTTGGTTAGCCAGGCCAGGAGCCTCCCCTGCTTGTCCCCTTTGGCATGCAGTCTTTGTGTGCATATCCCATAGTTCAGATTCCCCAATTTCTCCCAGAGTGTGTTGCACTTTATCCTAAGGGACACCAGTTCAGATGGTTCTTCCCCCAAGGAGCCCGCCTGCGATTCCATCCTCTCTATTTCCCGTTCGGTTTCGCCAAGTTCTATCAGGATCCTTTCTTTAAGGCCCACTGTCTTCCCAATCGCTGCTCTCTAGCTACTACCTTAAAGGCATCCCACACTGTTGCCAAGCTGTCTACACTACCTGTGTTGAGTTGAAAAGAATCGTCTATTATATCCTGTAAATGACCCTCGACCTCGCCCTCCAGCAGTGTTTCTGCTCTCAATCTCCAGGTTGGTATGGGGGCTCTTCTGTGCGTGTACACCCATGTTGCTGTCCTTTCACTGGGGTATGGTCTGAGAGCGTCCTTGATCGGAAGTGCACACTGGTGAGTTCCCCTAGTGTCTCGCTGCCCGTAAAGAGGTAATCTATACGTGTAAACGTACAGTGTGGGGTGCTGTAGTGTAACGCTCACCTGGTATCCGCGGGGACGTCACTCAGCCTTTTCTGTCCTCTTACGACCTCGAACCCTTCCCTGGAGTCTACTCGACTGGAGACTGGGCCTGAAACACAGGATTGGTAGAGTTTAACTCCCTATTGTCTTTGTGTGCTTGAACCCCTTCTTCCCCGAGGTCCAACCCTTCCCTTTGATCCACAGCTCACCTTGTTTCTTGGAAAGTGTGCTCTCCGTCCTGCTTTCAGCGCAGGGGCGCTTTGATTGATACGGGCTCGCTGCTGCCTAGATACTTCACTGGCAAGAGTCTGACAGGTAAGTATAATGAGTCTTTTGAACAGTTCTCTAACTTCGTTCCTTTCCTTCCTTAGATGATGGCCGGTGTCCGGGGATGGCGTCGTGCTGCCGAGATGAGTAGCGCTGAAGGTGAGTGAGAGCGCGATGCGCGATGCGACCCTTTCGTATTTGTATTGAACTGAATTCTTTTCTGTGTCTTTTCTGTGCCGCAACGTTTTCAGCGTGGATGCCGGTTATGAAGAAGAAATGTGGTGAGTAAGCGCGGTATGTGGCGCCTCTCGATGTTTCCACGCTAACCTGGAGTGTCTTTTCCCTCTTGAAGATGGATGCGAAGTTCCGGAGACAGAGTTCCCCCAGAGCGGCTGGGATTCAGGTAAGCGTTTGAAGCTCATACAGTCTTTAAAAATCAGCGAAGATTTGCTGAATGCTTACTAATGCATTTTTTCTGTTATTTTCCCTTTTCCTTAGGAAGCGGCGTGCCGGGATGGGAATGACACAGCCGAAGATGCCCGCAGAACAGAAGGAGCGATGAATGATGGGCAGAAGCGCCGCAAGGTAAGGCTGTTCCTAACGGTGTTCTTGTTCTTGCAGGAGCTGAGCGCAGAAGAAAGATGCAGGCCTACCGGAGACCGATCCGAATACGGTGAGTATCACGCTGCAGGTGCAGAAAACGCAAAGCATGTTTCTCAGCCTGGGCATGGCTTAAATAGTCTCTGGGTATCCCAGGTGTCTCTGGGCTGAACCACACCCAAAAGACTAGACTGCACATGCAGTTCTGGGAACCGAAATATGTGGGGGCATCCATCTTGTCCCCATCAATGCACTCCAAGTCCAATCCCCAATGTTATCCTATGGGAGTGAGTGAGTCTGGTGCCACAAGCGCCAAGTCTGACTCCAAGTGGGTCTTTGGAGGGATGGAGAGGCCTTTGAGGGCCATGTAGGTGATCGTGGCCTGGCTCCAGCCTGACATCTTGGAGGGCTGGGGACATGAGGGGCAGGAATCATGACATGTAGTAGGAGTATTCCCATTTATCTGCAAGTAGCCTTCCAGACATCCTCCAGTTTTAGTTTGTTCAAAATGTTTTGCAATGCTTTCGCCGGTGGGGCCAGCTTCTTATATTTATTGTCAGATCGCTCTAGGAGCGGGTCCAATGCACAATTGAACTCTCCTGCCCAAAGGAATGCTGCCTCCCTATATGGGGCCAGCCGTTGTGCTAGTTTCTGAAAGAACGTTGTTGTGTCCTAGTTTGGGGCGTATGTGTTAACCAGGCAGACGTCCTTGTTTTCCAGCATCCTGTGCACCAACACCCACCTGCCTTCTTTATCTTGTTCTTGCATTATCAGCTGGAAAGGGACTCCCACGGCTATCCATGTAAACACCCCTTGCGTATGCGCAATAGGTCGAGCTGAACATTTGTCCACCCCACTTGGCCGCTATCCTGGACTGTTTGTGTCTCATCAAGTGCGTTTCCTGCAACATCGCTATTTTAACTCTTGATTTGTTGAGCCAAGTGTGCACCCTCAGCCTCTTAATGTAGGTGTTTAGCCCCCAGACGTTGCAGGTAGCTATTGGGAGTTCTTCTGAGTTCATATCCCTGTGACATATGTTGGCCCTTCCGTCCCCACGGGCCTATTGTAGTTTTGCTTGGTTATCTCCCAGTCACTTGTATTCGTGTTGTTGAGCATATTTGTTGCTGTCGTGGTCAATCTCCAAGTGTGTATGCCCTCCCCATGCCGTGTGGCTGTTGCAAAGTTCCTACAGCTGGGTGGTGTAGTGCACAGCCTTTGTCTTTTCCCCTTTTGCTCATTCTGTTTTTTGTGCCTTCGTAACGTCTTATCTATGTAAATTACTCTCTCCTTCCTGTGCCTTCTTCTGACCAACAAACATTAACTGTGAACAAACGGCCAGCCTCCCTCCCCCTGCTCAGGCACCGCTGCTTCTCTTGCACTACCCTCCCTAAGTGGGGGAAGCCCGCCACAGCGTGATGCCTTGGAACTGGCATCCAAACTTGTAAAAATGTTTGGGGTGTCGTGTCTGGTCATCTTCCGTGGCAGGACTAAGATTCCATTTATGCTTCATCTGGCATGCGTCACATCGATCATGTCTGTGGTGTCCGTTTAAGATGTTAATTCCACACCAATTGTCACTGGGGTAGATTCCCGTCGTTATTCTCTTTTCTGGCTCTCTGTTGGGGGATGCCTTGATGGTCCATCCATGCATGGGCCTCCTCCGTCGTTCCAAGAAGTACGACCTGCCTTCTCGTATCACTTTTAATTTGGTGGGGTATAATAGCATATATCGGATGTTTGCTGCCCTGGGGCGGTCCTTAGTCGGTCCAAAGTGCACCCGTTGTCTCTGGACTAAAGCGGTATAGTTTGGGTAGATTGCTACCATAGAGGAGTTCTTGCTGATCACCACCCCCTTCCCTTGAGAATGCCAGTATTTTCTCCCGATCTTTAAAGTTCATGATCTTGGCGATCATCAGTCTCTGGGGGGGGGGGGGTCCTGGTTGAGGTTTTCTGGTCAGGGCCCTGTGAGCTCTCTCCACTGCAAAGCCCTGGGTCAGGGCCTCTGCCTGATCTCTTGTAGCAGCAGGTTTTCAACATAATTAGTGGGGTCTCTGCCTTCCTCCCCCTCGGGCAGTCCAACAATCCGGACATTATTTCTCCGGGCTCTTTCCTCTGCATCCTCTGCCCTATGCTCGAGGGTCTTTATCTGTTGTAATACATCTGACATTTGGGATTGGGTTGTAACAATGTTAGTGGTGTTGTTCTGTACCTGCTGTACCGCCGTACTCACTCGATATGCCAGGGTTCACACATCCTCCCAAAGGACTGCACCTAGTTTGTTTTCCAGGGACGCCTTCAGGGCCGCTATAGCCTCTAATATGGAACCCTCACCTCGATCTCCTTCCTGCTGTTTCGAGGTGGTCGCGGTCGTGCTTGCGCTTGACGTGGTGGGTTGGTTGCTATCGTGCTGTTTGGCGAATGCCTCCATACTGGTCTGTTTACCCTTTCCACCTTTTGATTTGTCTGGCATTGTTCTCTCCTTGGTGTGATTCGAGACTCGGCTACCTCCGCAGCGTCTGGAGCAAGGCAGTGGTGTCCGATGTAATAGGTCTAGAAGTATCACTTCGCTACTGTGGGGTCTCCTGTGAGGTTACGTGGTGAGATTTCCTGCCGCTGCTGCTGCTGAACCAAACTTATGTCCCCTCTCACTGCAGTACTTCCTTGTAGGCACTGGTGGTCTACGTCACATGCACACCTACTACATTCCTACCCTTCTCTGAAGCTTCCTGGGGATTCACAGTGTGCCTTGCTTGTTATGTTCTGGCCATCACACATCGCAGACGTGCCTCTTTGGTGCAAGGTGTTTCTCCCCTCTCTCATGGTTATTGTAGCTTTACTTGTCCCCAACTCATTGGGGCTATATGGTCGCAGTGCGCACTTGTCCTGTGTCTGCCAGGTTGTGCGGGTGTAATTCAGTTGGCCTGAAGGGACATCATGGTTTGTGCCCTCCCATGCATCGTTTGTGTATTTGCTCTCATTCCGGGTGGTACACCAACTATAGTCCGGAGGTGATTGTCCCTCCCTTGTTCTTGGCTAGGTCCCGTTATGGCCCTATATCATGCGCCTCACCTGCTCAGTGGGCCATGTTGATGTCTCCCCAGCCCCTGCAAGGGGTCACCCCCTCTCTGCCCCCATGTCGCAGGGGGTCCGCGCCATGTCCGGCTTGGTCACTTGCCCCAGAGGGTGCTCTGCGCAACAACAGCACCTGTTGGCTGGCGAATGTGTCCGGCGTCTTCGTATGGTGTCTTGTGCCCTTATTGAATGGGCAAAACCGCTCTGTTGCCTCAACAGTGTGCCCTTGATCCGGCCCAGCCGACCCAGAACAGTGTCTTAATCCGCATCCGCGATGAGCGGCGGTGGACTGTGGCCTCCCACGTCGCTGGGTGTGTATGAAGTCTCCATAGAGCTGTGTCCCCCCATGATGGGCATTGAGCTTGTCGCCCTCTGGCGCTTCTCAATGTAGTGCCGTTTGCCGTCACATGTCCCCGCTTGGTTCTTGTGTGTCTCGCCAGTGCTATCATTCACCTCCAGACGCTGATATGGGCCACAAGCACAGCTTGCCACTGTCACCAGCGCTCGGCTGCGGGTGTTATCGGTGTTGTGCAGGCGGGCAGACAAGGATTCTTGTGTGGTCATGCCTCAGCTATTGGTGGGCCTGTCCGCTCCCACCATGTGTTATGGGGAGCAGATGTTGTTTCGCCATTGTGTGTCGTGGGTGAGGCGGGCGATGCTCCGCTTCCACCCCCGGAGGGGGCTGCCGTCACTCGCCACCAAGGTTGGCCTGGATTGCAGTTGCTCCCCACAGGGGGAGAGGGGATCACGGAAGTCTCGGTCTGCTCACTGCGCCTCAGGTCTCGGGACCACCCAAGGCGCTATCCACACAGGCGCGGGGTTGCTCGCTTCTCCGGCTCGGTCAGGGTCATTGGCGAGCCGCATCCCCGATACTGGCACTCACTTACTTGCTTGATGTCCCGGAGACCGATGCACTCTGCCTCAGTCTGCCGTCCTCCAACGTTGTTTGCTACCTGCGCGCTCTGAGCGGACCGGGTGCACCTCGGCCCACCTGAGTCCCTGCAACGTTCTTCTACTCCCAACGTGCTAATCGGACACTGCTTATGTTGAGGCTGCTCCCACTTGTTGTGCCTTCATGCCTCTGTCTCCTGCCGGGTCGTCCACGGCTCCCTGACTGCACAGACCTTCTTAGAGAGCCGCTCTGCATGCGCCTGCCATTTTGGAATCCGCGTTGAGGATCTTTTCCGTTCTTGCTCGTTTCACACTCCGATTTCCAATAAAAATCCCCCCAGCTGTTCACTGGGCCCCCATCCACCTTCTCGTTGTGTTTTGGCTATGTTATTTTGCAGATCTCACCAGTTTTGACATATTTGCTTACAGGATCTCCAGAGCTCTGAAGCCCAGCTGCCTAGCGCATGGCTGCCAAGCCACGCCCCTTCAGTGACTTTCTTATGCAGAGCGCCCCAGTGTCAGCATTGACATCTAGCCAACTCACTGGCTTTCTTCTGCATCTGTCTCGCGGTCGGGTGTTGCGGCGTATCTTTGATTGATTGATTTATTTATGTGTTCGATGCGCCATCTCTCCTGCTGCTGCGTACCTTCGGTGAGTTGCCCGTTGGTCTCTGTGAGCTCTGTTGATCTTCCGCAGTTTCTCTCTCACTGACACGCTGTATGCTGAGCTGGAAGCAAGTTTCCTCTTCACCACGCCCTCTTCTCACATACTCTGCACTTCTGCTCGCCTTCACCCTTCTGGATGGCATCCACTGGCGTTCTTCTTTCCGTGGCAGCTTCTGCACCACAGATAACATCTGCTTCATCAGCTATGCCTCCTGCACAGCCTTCAACATCGCCTTCATCTTCTTCCTGCTGGGCCACATTTTGGGATTTAAATACCCAGCCCATGTACCTTGGTCTACAGCAACTAGACTGCACCTTTTGACAAACAGCACTTTGAATGCTCATTGCCCGTGGACCCTTCTTCCTCGTTCCAGTACTGAGGCCAGAAAATTAGCCCACTGGCTACCAATAAAGGAAAGAATCGTTTTCAAAGCTCTGACACTGACCTACAAATGCATCCACCTCACTACCCCGGTCTACCTCTCAAAAAGAATCCACCCCGTCTCCTCCACAAGGCCAACCAGATCACCATATACCAACATGCTCTGTGTGCCACTAGTAAAAAGAGCCAGAGCAGGAGGATCCAGCTTCCCTTATCTCGCACCAACACACTGGAATGCCCTAACTCCCACAATCTGAAGTGAGCCCTCCCTCATTGCCTTCCGGAAAGCTATGAAAACCATTCTCTTCACATAAGGTCCCTCGCAGCACCATGTTTACCAATCAATTATCTGTAATGTAATGACCAAAGATGCATGAGCTGTAATGACTACTATGTTTGTAGCAATCATAATGTGCCAACGACTGCTACCGTTCCTGTAACCCCTGTAACTAAGCTCCTGCAAGTAACAGTGCCACAATGCCCCTGGGCTGTCTGCGCGCTATATAAATAAATAAATGAGCATTATGGTTAATGATTTAGATTGTTCAGTTTTACCTTTAGTTAATTTAGACTGCTTTAGGTACTGAGAATTATTAGAGACAGGAGAGGTTGCGACAAGAGTTTGATTCCTCATTGGAGTGAGGACTTCTATTTAAGGTGTAATTAGGATAATTTAAGTCTTTCACTTTTAGCTCTTGAACTCCTGAGGCACCAACATTATTCTGTCTAAATGATTTCCCATGACAGGTTCTTTGAGAAGTTCTATGGGAGGTGATTGTACATTTATAACATGCAATTAGGTATTTAGGAAGAATTTGACTTTCATCCTCAGAAGAAGAGGAATACCGCGTCTCTCCTAGTGGAATAACCACTTACCCATGATAGCCGTCTCCTCCCATGTGATCCTCCCCCTGATACCACTCCCAGGATTAGGATCAGGTAGCCATTGTCTTCCCCTGGCCACATGGGAGGTGATGCTAGGCTAGTGCTTGGTGATGACTCTGCAGCTAGTGTTTGGTGATGACTCTGCAGGATTCATCACATAAGTGAGATATTAACTTTTGTGGAAATATAAAGTCATTTTTTTTTTGTTGGAAGTTAAGACTTTGTTGTTTTAAAAAACTGTTTTAGGCAACTTCCTGCTTGTTGTAAAATAGCCCCTTTCTATGGAATTAAAATAGCATTTAAGCATAGTACTGTTTTTTTAGAAGCCAAGTTGAATATTCAAACTTTAATCCTGTAAACTACTAGAGACTATCGAAAATAAAACTCTTCGCTGAACCCACCCAAAACACAGGCAGTACAAAGCATTGCAAAATGTACTGGACCACTCCCACAGTCAACCTGTTTTTGTGAAGGTTGAATACCATTTGCATGGTGCTCAACATTGCTGGCGAGTACAAAGACTTTCTGGGATGTTTGAATCTTTGATTTGACATTTACTGAAAACAAACTGCATGCATTAAATGGCAAAGGTTTCACTGTGAACAGTGCGCCAAACATGAAGTGGGCTTATGGTGAAATGCGCCATGTTACAGAAAGCACTGGTAAAAATGTGTCACCCGTCATCAGGGGTCAAGTGCATTTCTCTTAGGTCGAGCAGTTAAATGTACGTTTCTCAACCTGCAGGCCTAACAGGATTTTAAAGAATTTTCAAGACCTGAATACTCTTGGTATTTTTTCGATATCTGCCAATATCCATTCTATGGCGAGACAGGAGGCGAGCATTATGCTTTTCCTTCTTTATTACTGCATGTAATTTCAAATCTTAAACATTTTTTAAAACTTTTAAACACTTTAACTGGCTAACCATTTTGTTTCTTCCATGTTGAAACCAAAATAGGTTTGACAGTTCAAGTATTTTTTTAAAAAAGTTCTCTAACTACAACTCCCATGAGTCTCTGCTTTCCTGTAGGCTTCCCCTGACTCCAGTATCCAATCAGTCTCCAACCTATGCTATATATGCTCCATTTCTGTAGTCCTTTTCCTTTGTTGCTGCAAGTCAGAAAAGTGCCCTTATGGTTAATGCGATAAGCGTAGGCCGATAAATGTGTTTACATAGGGAGATACATATTTTAATAATGAGCGCCGCATACTCATAATGTATTAGGGGCGCGTGACTTCGTTTTTCCTTTGTGCTCGGCGAGATATATTTTTCTTCAGAAGGAAGGAGCTGGAGCCGCGGGCGAAAGCACCCACGTGAGGCATCCGGCCCCTCCTCTCCCTCCTCAGCAGCGCAGAAGCCGTGGGAGAAGGTTCCCCTTACAGGCAGCGTCGAGGCGTGAAGGGCTCTAGGACCCCGCGTGCGCTGGCGGAGGGATTCCCTCTGATGATCCGATGCAACATATCTCTACATAGAAATTTCATTCGCGCTCATTTCAAGGAGTGAAGCGCTTCACTTCACAGCGGCTAACAGTGGCTAACAAGAGCATAAAAAAAAGATAATAAGAAAAGAGCATTAATTACACGCTACGTGTGGACATTAGCCTGTGTTCCCTCTATCAGCTTTTCAGCTCAAGAATTGAAATGGCACAATACAGCCACACAGCATCACGCAGTACTTCTCCTGAATGGAGTGCTGAGGAGTGGGAAGAGCAGCCTGCACCAGAAGAGGATCTCTCACTCAGTTCTAAGAGTCCTGGGTGATTCACTGTCACAAGCAGTGTCACAAGGCATGATGCCCTAGCACAGAGGCTAGACCACCTTGAAGCCATACTGTATAAACAGAAGGCAGAGGACAAGACACCTAGAAGTAAGAGGGCTTTGAGCCTGTGGGAGGGATTATCGGGTAGATACCCCGAAGCTGGTGTGGAACAGGGCAGTAAAAAGGCTCTGAAGAGAATCACCTCTGACGCCTCCGAGCACAACTGAAGGGGTGGACCCAACCCCCCAAGAATGCCTTTATGATGAGGGCGGTGGTGCCAGACTCTCGCCCCTTGCCCCAGGGGTGCAAAATGAAGGGGATGAGGAGGATCCAGGTTACTCGCCAGACGATGAAGGCGAGGAAGACATTATAATGCCACAGCCGAAACAGGATGCACACCCTCAAGAAGAGGAGGAAGAGGCCCTTCTAGATATGTTTGACCCAGAGGCCATTGCACATCCTAGATCCTAGGAATGGGTGCCGTCACCGAGAGTGGCTCAATATATGGCGCAGCACCTGCGAAAGCCACTGGACAGAAGTAAGGGTGAAGATGAGGGCCGAATGCCCTCGCCCACTCCTACCAGGGAAAGTCACAGACACCCCAGAACTAGACCCCAAAATGGTGATGTTTGTCACAAAAGCGACCAAAGATATAAGAAAACAAGACACGGTCCTTGACCTGGCTGGACCACTCGCCAAGATAATGGATCTGGCGGAGAAGGCAACAGACACTGGTAAACCAGTGGACGCAGTAGCCCTGGGTAACTGGGCACAGAGAGCAGTTTGCCTCCTTGACAATGCTAATTGCGCTCTCTCAGCCGAGAGGCGCCTTGCTGAAAATAGACAGCAAGTTGAGTGACCTCGCCTCTTGCAAAGCAGGAGAAGCAAAAGGTCTGCTGTTCGGCGACACGTTTTCAAAGGAGATGTCCCAGTTTGTAGGGACCTACGCGGCACTCGAAAAAGCGCAGAGTTCTACCAGGCGAGTATTTCCAGGTCGAGTTTTTGCTGGGACCGGACGACAGAGGTCGGGCGTCCGGTCGATTTGGGCAATTTAGAAGACCTCAAAATCATAGAGCCCAATACTGGGAGAATCGCCAGCAGGACAATTTCTTCCCATCCAGAACCCGCTTCCCTAGGCACCGCAGAGGTAGGGGAGCCTACAGACAAGCCAACACATCACACGGTGAGTGTTCAGTCGCCTCTTCTCCCTACGATAGGAGGCAGGACGCGCTGGTTTTTGAATGCATGGTGAAAATTGTCAAGCAATGCTTGGGTTCTGCAAGCGATAACCGGGATGAAGTTGGAATTCGTAGGTACCCCTGTGCAAGGGCGAGAAGCCCTTCTCACCTGAGACCGATCCTTGCTGGACTCCGTGGGTGGTGTCTTCTTGCGGACAGACCTGGACTTGAAATAGGCTCAGTGAGTCTCTTCCGACTCCAGCGTGCGTTTAAGATTCCGGGATGCAGCAATCCGGGGATCCGGGAAACGAAGAAGATGTGCTAATGGCGCACAAGTCCAGGAAGCAAGAGGAAAAGGGAAAGGGGCAAGGAATGGAAGTAGAAAAGTTAGGAACCAGGAAAGCAATACTGCGAACTAAGGAGCACACGTCTGATCGCTACTTGGCAATAGCATTGAGCCGCGCAGAGCCGCTGGGGTGCGGTCTATTAGTAGAGTATGTTACGTCCAACGTATAGACCGCGGAAGGCGTGTCCGGCTGGACGGCCATGTTGGGAGTGTCAGGGAATGCAAGGCCCGTTGCGATGAGGACCAGGAAGCCCAAAAGGGGTGCGTCCTGTGGGTCATGACAGTTAGAAGAATGACAGCAGCGGTTTGCGGAATTACGCAGTCTAGCAGACAAAAAAGCGATAGAAATAGATCTGACAGAGGAGGAAGGTTTCCTCGGCAACATGTTCTTGGTACACAGAGGGGAGAAAGTAAGGCCAGTTATCAACCTGAAAAGTCTTAACGAATGGGTGGTATATCATCACTTCCAGATGGAAGGCATACATCTTCTACTAGACCTGCTCAGAGCAGGAGACTGGTTAGTGAGACTGGATCTAAAAGACACCTACATTACCATTCCGATAGCAGTAGAGCATCGGAGATACCTCCGCTTTCGTTGGGGAGCGGAAGTGTGGAGGTTCACATGTCTCCCATTCAGCTTAGCATCAGCTCCTTGGGCTTTTACCAAGATCGGTTTATAGTTATTTAATCGAAAGCAATGTCAAAAGTCAAAATATAGTAAAAATAATGTCGGGAAAAAAAAAGTTGAATTTCTTTATTATGTTTTTTCGAAATGGGGCGGTTCCCCCAACCCCTTTTTTTGTATTTTTATTTTATTTTACCCCTTTTTTTTTACTTACTAAACCCAAAAAATACATATAAATAAAAAAATAAAAACTTCAACCTTTTTTTTCGACATTTTTGACATTCGACTTCATTGTTTCGACTTCTTGACTGCAGACCACCAAGATCATGCGTCCAGTAGCAGCAGCTATTCGTGATAGGGGAATCAGGATGATCCTCTACCTAGACGATATCCTTATTCTAGGACAAAACGCCACGAGTCTGCAAGAACAGGCATCTTGGGTATGTCAACTCATGTCCTCTCTGATTCATAGTGAACGAGGAGAAATCAGACCTACATCCTTCTCAGAGGATGGAATTCCTGGGCTTCATGATAGATACCCGGAAAGCCACGCTAGAGCTCCCGCCAGCAAAGATGAAGGGGATAAAGAAGGAGCTACGACTTACAGCAGCAAAGAAAGTAGTTTCCCTTCGCAGCCTAGCCCGTCTAGTGGGATTGCTAGCGGCATCCATAAAAGCCATATTTCCAGGGCCCTTACATTACAGGGCACTTCAGAGACTGACGATACGCCATCTCAGAGGGGTTATGGGATATCACCAACTAATAACGTTAGATCAGGAGGCCATCACCGAGATCCATTGGTGGCTACACAACATGGAAGCCTGGAATGGCAGGGCCATCTTTGGAGACACCCCGGACCTCGTGATCGAGTCAGACGCGAGCAGAGCCGGGTGGGGAGCACTGTGCGGTTCCTTAGAGACAGGAGGCAAATAGTCCGAACAAGAGTTATCCCTTCACATAAACTGCTTGGAACTTCTAGCGGGATCCTTCGCAGTGAGAGCTTTCACCGAAGAGCGAGTGAAATGCTGCGTGCTGCTCAAGATGGACAATATCTCGGCAGTACGATATATCAACAAACTAGGAGGCACTTCCTCCAGGATGTTGGCCGAATTGACGAAAGACTTTTGGCATTTCTGCCTCGACCATCAGATATCAGTATCAGCAGAGTATTTGCCAGGGAGTCAGAATACGATAGCGAACTGGAATTTGCACTATTTTCTTGACTCCAGCGACTGGAGACTCCCGGCAGACGTGTTCCAGAGGTTCCAGGAATTATGGGGTCCTCTAGACGCAGATCTGTTTGTGTCCAGACTGAATGCTCAAGTTCGAGATTCTTCAGTTGGAGGATAGACCCAGCTGCAGCTGGGACGGACGCATTTCTGCAGGACTGGTCAGGAGCGGTCCACTACGCCTTTCCCCAGTTCATAATGTTTACAAGAGCGCTAGCGAAAGTCCGCAGAGAACAGGCAGAGCTAATAATGATAGTCCCGATATGGAAATCGCAGCCATGGTTTCCAGTAGTGATGGAACTTTCTATGGATTTTCCGAGAGTGATTCCTCACAGAATAGACATTCTTCAGGGGCCGAACGGGCAGCTACATCCACTAGTGCTGGAAGGAACACTGAGTTTGATGGCCTGCAGGATTTCGGGCAGAGATGGCAACTCCCAGGCATTTCGCAGGTTGCTGCCGAGTGCTTCAGAGACTCGTGGGCACCATCAACCATTAGGAGCTATGGTGCCGCGTGTAGGCAGTGGAGCACTTTCTGCACAGGAGTTAATTCATATCCCGTTTCAGCCCCTGTAGTGCAAGTGTTAAACTTCCTAGCACAGAAATTTGTGGAAGGAGCAGCCTACAGAACGATTGGCGTGTACAGGTCCGCCATTTCAGCCGGCCACGTCAAAATTGAAGACAAGCCAGTAGGAGAGCATCCTACAATTTTGAGACTATTGAAAGGATTGAAGATGCGTAAACTGCCAGCTTCCAGATATTCTGCTTTGTGGGACGTGCAAGCAGTCTTTAGACTATTCCTTTCATGGCCACAGAATAAGGATCTCTCTCGAAACCAGTTATCCGGGAAGCTAGCGATGTTGCTTTGCCTCATAGCGTGCAGAAGCGTTTCAGATGTGAAGGCCTCTACCCGGAAGGAGTAGCATTTAACGTGGCGAATAGAACAAAATCAGATTCAACAGTAATATCTTATCCATACTTCCCGAATAACAACAAGTTATGCGTGGCGCAATGTATTAAAGATTACGAAGCAGCTACAGCTTCAGTTAGGCCGAGAGGGTTACACAACTCCTGATAGCGCGTAGGAAACCTTTTCATGCCGTTGCAACAGCTAGAATAGCAAGATGGGTATGGGAAGTGATGCATTGGGCAAGCATTGATTTATCGCAGTTTGGAGCACATTCAGTAAGGCGCGATGGCTTCTAAAGCATTTTCAGCAGGCGTACCACTGCATGATATTATGAAAGCAGCAGATTGGTAAAATGAGACTACATTTAAGACTTTCTATTTCAAGCCCATATCTCAGATAGCGAATACAGTGATTAACAGCTTTGAACAAGCATAATGCTCGTCTCCTGTCTCTCCATAGAATGAAGATTGCCCATGCTGAGAGCGCTGGACAGTCTTGATTCTATTAAAGACAAGGAGGCGAGCATTATATCCCACCCAGGGATATATGATATGAGAATGCATATATATATAATTGAGATCAAAGTATTTGTACGATGACAGTATATGTGTCAAACTGTGTAAACCCCCTGTCCCCCTTATAATATGTTATCTATTGGTTTCAGGGGAAGACCAGAAGCAAACCTAAATACAGTTAAGCTCAAGGTCGAGTGGTTTCTTCTTCAATTCCGCCAGAGCAGGGAGCTACGAGAAGGAAGTTCCAGTTGAGTTTATGGCAAAGTTACAGTTGATTACAGAATTATATAGACTTTAACACCAAAGGAGGAGGAAAAGGACTACAGAAAGGGAGGATATATACCATAGGTCGGAGCCTGATTGGATATTGGAGTCGGGGGAAGCCTACAGGAAAGCAGAGACTCATGGGAGTTGTAGTTGGAGAACTTTTTTAAAAAAAGACTTGAACTGTCAACCCCATTTTGGTTTCAACCTGGAAGAAACAAAATGTTTAGCCAGTTAAAGTGTTTAAAAGTTTTAAAAAATGTTTAAGATTTGAAATGACATACAGTAATAAAGAAGGAAAAGCATAATGCTCGCCTCCTTATCTTTAATAGAATCAAGACTGTCCACTGCTCTCGGCATGGGCAATCTTAATTGGCTACCTCATGTGCCAGTATGTTATAGCAATCATAACTACCCTGTTTCATCATAGAGCATACAGCGCCAGCTGAAAATGAAGACGTCACCACACCATTCTGTTACATGTGCCTTTTTCTTTTCTGTTCAACTTTTCCCGACATTACTATTGTCTCTCTCCAGACATCACTATGTTCTGTCTCCGGTTTTCTCTTAACCCTATGGGAACTTTGTGGAACTCTGGGGGCCTGGCATATTCTGTTTTTCCTGTTGCGTCCGAATTTTGAAAATGATATATTTTGCTTATTTGATCAAACAATCTCACACAGTTGTTCTGCTATAATTTAAGGAAATTGTGACATCCTATAAAGTGACGCACGCTATTTTAAAGTGTGACTACAAGAAATGGCAGCAAGTTGACAATTTCTACATACTATGTATACCTTCACTTGATAAACCACAGATAATGGAATAGGTGGGGGTAGACAAGCTTAATTATACAAATCTCTAAGGCATATGGGTGTGTCCAACATTCTTTCAAATCCCCTTTGCCTTCTACTTTTGTTTTATCTTGGTTTGGAATGCCCCACCCCTCAGTTCTCCACTCTGGTATAGATAGATTATGTGTTGCTTACAACTATTTAACTACGTCCATGCAAAATAAACGAGTTTATCTTGAGGTTGTTTCATAACTTCACGTATTGCTTTTTTATGAAAGGTGTGTGTAAGGGACCATTTGGTATCTATTCGCTGCCTTTACGAGTGGCTCACCATTCAGGCCTGTAAGTTTGCTAAGAGCGTGATTGGAGCCAAATACCGAAACTTGTTGATTGTACAGCGCCTCAAAATAAAAAAGTACGAAATGGTGTCCAATTCGCATGCGAAGAAGCGATGGTGCGGGTGACTTTCAATGCCTCGCTAGTAGTATTATAGAGATTAAGGGTAAATTGACGTGTTTTCCCTTGCATAAAGATTTTAGTGTTTTCTATCCATCTTAATAACCATGTCAAGGTATTTTACGTCACTCAGAAATGCTGCTGAAAAGGTTTACGGATGCCTGCAGGATGACCGACGCTCTCAGAATTATATGTGAAACTTCCACAATGAATTATTAAACGAGTTACGTTTAGCATTATGTATTTGATGGACACATATCTAAAGAGCGGCGAAGTGGATCGAACGTTAATTAATGTGAATGACCAGTGGTTGGAGATTTCCTGTACATATTGCTACGCATTTGCAAACCTCTGGCTGTGGATTTGCAAATGGCAATGTGGCGTGGTTACGAGCTTTACGCATCCACTGCTTGTGAACATCAAAGCCGCAGGACGCTGTATTTGCTGTGGTTTGCTGTAGTAGCCCACTTGTTCTAGGCACGATGAACTTCCAACTTGACAAGATCACTATAATTGGAGGTAAACAGGCTATATTATGTGGGGCAGGGGAAGCGCACTGTCTGAGGTGCGTGTGCTTTGAGGGTGCAGGATCGGCGGTTGCGGAAAGCTTTAGGAGGCTAACTTCCGAGATCAGACAGGAAGGGCTCTGCGCCTGTTTTATTTCAACTACAACGAAAAAGTTACAAAAGTACGGGAGTCCCTCTAATGAGAGCGAACATGGTTCAAATAACCTGTTTAATGAAATGTATTCCACGTAAGAGCGTCTACAATCCCGTTTTAGCTTACTGCCCCCTTCACCAGGAGAAATATGATTTTGCTTATTCGTCTGGTCCCACCCACATAAGCCTGGAAGTATTTTTGTAAGGGGGCGTGGCATGCAGGTGACTGGTGTCATGGATGACAAGTATGACATGACAGAAAAGATAGTAATGACAGTCAAAGGAATGAGGAGACTGAAACCAGGATGTGAGGTGGAAAAACTTTGGCGACAAGCTTTATTTTAGTACCGGCCTTGGTCATGTGTTTTGTAGTTTTCCATTGATGGAGGCGTTTTAGCCTATTGGTGTAATCTTTGGAGATGAATTTGGCATTTTCTACTCACATGATCCACTTGAGTTTTTGAAGCCCCCACGCTCAGTCTGTGGGATAGTTCTTTCTTTGGGGGTGGGTTCTTGGAGCCTTAATAGGGGTTCCCTGCTCCTTATGCACTTGTGCTACGAGACCCCCTCTGCGCTTTTGGTTGCATATTTTCCAGCCGGGGTGGGTTCAAGAGCCTTACTAAGATTTTTCCCTGCTCCCGATCCACTTGTGTTGTGAGAGCCCCCTAGAGCGCTTGTGTTGTACTATTTTGCCGCTGGGGTGGGTTCTAAGGGCTTTACTGGGAACTTCCCCTGCCCATGATCCACTTGTGTTTGGGCACCCCAGTGCGCTTATCTTGTGTATTAAAATGCAAGGGAGGTGGGTTCCGGAGCCTTACTAGGAACTTACCCTGCTCCTGATCCACTTGTGGTAAGACCCCCCCTATGCATGCATGCATGTAGGTGGGTTCATGAGGCTTACTAGTACCTGGTTTTGCTCAAGGTCCTCACTCCCTTTCTGTTTTGTAAGACCCCTAGAGCGCTAACCTGTATTGATTTTATCTGGAGTGGGTTCCTGGAGCCTTACTAAGGCTCCTTCCGGCTCGTGATCCACTATTGTTTTGAATGAAAAAGGAAACCCCCCTAGGCGCTTTACTTGTTCAGTTTCCCTCTAGGGAGGGTTCTAGAGCCTAAGAGATTTACTCTCTGCTCCTGACCCACACTTTTCAGGTCCCCTCTGAGGTTTAATTGCTCTGTTATCCTGGGTGGTGGCTTCTGAGCGCCTGGGTCTTGCATGACTGTGTATTTTTATAGAACAATTAAATAAGAAAAAAACCCTGGGGTGTTTTTAAAACCCTTCCTGGGGTTGAATTTTCTTTTTAAATGAGGCGTTTTAGCCTCCCCTTGTGTTTCTGTACATTCTATAGTCTACCTGGCCCCCGCTAGTGGGGTTCTTTACAGCTATTTGGATGGTGGGAGGGAGGTATTTTTTTATTCTTGCAGCCGTCCTTGCTGCTGTCACCGTAGATGGAGGGGGGAAAGAACGAGAGGGGCTACCTTGCCCCTGCCAGATAAAGGCAAAATTTTGCCTGGGGGCAAGGCGGCCCCTCGTTGAACTACAAAGGTCCCTGCTCTGCATCCACCCGGATGGGAAGGGGGACTCTTGATGTGAGGTAACAGAGGGCAGGGACTACCTGTTGCCACCTGCCCCCTTCACCTCGCTTTCCTGCACTTGCGACCGGCAGTCTGGGTCCCCTTTGTCTTGGGGATCCAGCTGCCTGCCCCCACCATGTGCATGCTAAGTGGGGCAGCACCTCAAAGGTGCTGCCCCACCGGAACTGGCACAAATCTCCCAGCTTACGGCCCCGGGCCTCCCATCCAGGGGGGCCCGGGTGTATAAGCCTGGAAGTGTTTTTGTGCGGGGGGATGGCATGCAGGTGATAGTTGTCATGGATGACAAGTATGACATGACAGAAAAGACAGTAATGACAGTCACAGGAATGAGGAGACTGAAACCAGGATGTGAGGTAGAAAAACTTTAGCCACAAGCTTTATTTTAGTACCAGCCATGGTGCATAAGAAAAACCAAACATATCATCATCATCATAAGAAGGATAACAATAATATATTTTGGGGATCAGGTGAGCGGGGGCCCTACTCCCAGTTAGGGTCCGCTCGAGGCTGATCCTCGCCTCCATGCTGAGGGGATGCTGACCGGCATCCCCCAGGTACCCCCAAAATAGGAGCTATATTTTATGTACAGTCCCTGGCAGCCAGGGTTCAGAAAATGTTCCTGTTGAAGACGTCCATGCCTTCAATGGACAGGTGGATCCCGTCCCTGCAGAACATAGCCTGGTTGTGCACCGAGATCCCATGTTTAATGAATTTGAGGCCTGAGAAAAGGCAGAAATTGGCCACTGCTTTATTCAGTTTGCTGCTAGATATCTCCATGGCTTTGTTGCTCTCTGCTCCATGCCAATACTGGCGTGGGATGATTTCTGACATCATCACTTCTGTTCGAAGTCTTAGCATGTGAGCCAGGGATCTGATGGAGGTGCAGATTTCAGCCAGGAGGAGCTTCCTGCCCTGCTGGGGCCAGTCATTGCCCACGAGGTGGATAAGATAATCAGGGGGAGGAGAGCATGCCCCCCTTTAGGACGGCCACTTTGTGGTGGAGGTCCCCCCGGCGCATGCCTGGCTTGCCAAAGTGATGGTGTCCCGAAAATGCATGCCAACCTGGGTTTTCTCCAGCCATCTGCTGGCTCTGGTGATAAATGAGTGGCCCACGGTCAGTGCCGTTTTTGGAGGGGGGGGGGGGTTGCCTGCGAGCATCCGGGGGGAGGTGGGAAGAGGGGAGGGAGAATACTGTTAGATCAAGCCTTTCCTAATGTAACTTTTATAAGTCCCCGATTTCCAGCCCCCTATCCCCTTTATGGCATTTTCCTGCAACCCCTTCATCTAGGCTGAAGTGGCTGCTCCTATCCTACAGGAGTGGGACCCAATTCAGAGGGGGTTCCATCCTATTGCAATTATGGTCTTTTTGAGAACTGACCTCAGTTGACGTCTGAGTGCGGACCCATTTGTGAATTCATTTTTTGAAGGTGTTTTTAGCCTTTGTCTAACCCCTTTGGTATTTAAATCGGCATTTTCCTCTGCTCATGATACACTTGTGTTTGAAACCCCCTATGTGCTCTTATTGCGTTGTTTCTCCGAGGGGGTGGGTTCTTTGAGCCTGGATTTTAATAACTGAATTCTTTCCCTTAACAGGTTTAAAGCCATTCATGGCTTTTGCATATGATATGAACCCCCCTACTTGCTTTTGCCCTGGTGGCGGGTGCAGGCAGGAGTTTTCATGGGGGAGCCTTGTCTGGAGGGATGGAGGGGTCCGTCATGTTTTGTTCCTGGAATGGTCCTAACCTCCCCTGGAACTGCTGTCCTCTTTGCTTCTGCCTGTGGGTCTAGTGCCCCTAAAGTGGAGAACTGGAAACGGGACAGAGCTTTAGCTGCTGTGTTGTCTTTGCCTGCAATGCGCTGTCCAATTATTACAATGTTGTGTTTCAGACTAACTTTTGTACTTTCTCTTAATACTTTCAGTACCAGAGAGCAAGATGCAGCAACCTTGATAAACACGTGTACAACTGCCATGTGACCGGCTCTGTATTGGCCAGCAGGTCCCCCCACAATTAGGGGGCCAACCATATGGGGAAAAAACTCTAGCAGGGTGATGTTACTAGTCCAACCCCACTCGTGCCAGCAGGGAGGCCAGTGGCCGGCGCACTACTTGTTACCCAAGCATATCCCAAAGCTTTTGCTGCCATCCGCATTTGTGAACAGGGCCCTTTTCCCATCATCATTTATGGGCTTGCCCCATATCACTTTGCCATTGAAATTGTCAAGGAATGACTCCCTTATGGCTGGGTCTTGTGCTATCTCTTTGCCCAATCTGATGTGGTGATGTGGCTTGGTTACCCATCAAACAAAAAAGAGACTAGATCGGGCTAATTTATAGACCGCTTGGTTGAGCCCTCTTTCTGCCTAGGGACAATAAAAAACTAAAGAACCGCACAGTCTTTCTTTCTCTTTCTCTTCAGTCCATTGTATACCTGACTAGGGCCATGTACCAAATAGGTCCTAAGTCGTTACATTTCTTTAAATAATGTTTTCTTTATTTCGTCATAAAGGACACACATATATTGTGAAAGTTAATATATACAACAATTATTACAAACCCTAGTACATCCCACTCTACAAGAAACAATTCTACAAATCGGCATGTTACATGTTCTAAAATTCATCCTAAAACTGATTCAAAGTGTAAAACCATCCATAAAATATTCATAAAACCACACCCTTCCTATACAAACCTAAAACAAATAGTGCAGTGTTCTCACCAATCAATTCACAGTACAATAATCATGTGCAAATTTGTTAATAATGTATAATTCAATGTTGGTTAGGCAGTGTCAGACACTTCCTCTCATTTGAGGATGCCTTACCAGAATTATCTGTTCTTTAAAGTCTCCCTTGATCTGCCTGTAGGGGACATAAATCTTCAGTCTAATGACAATTATCGACACTGTTTGTTTTCCAGTGCGTATAACCCAACATGTTTCGTCTATCTCACCAAAACAAATTATTTCTATTGTCTGTAGACATCCTCAGGGGAACCAACAACAAAACTGTGTAAACCAAAAAACAGCCTCTATCACGAACTATAGCCTGTTCACAGACTAGGCTATTAATCTTGTTCTTCACGCTGTGTGAGGTCTGGCGACTTGGAGACTGAGTGTCAGACCTTGGAGGAGGACAACCAGAGGTAATGGACCACAAGAGAAAAGGAAAGATGAAGAGAAAAACAAAAAACATGCGATTAATATTGGTTTTTGGTTCAATACTACCTGCTACCTAAGGAATATGCTGCTTTCCTCACAGTAGGCTTACCGTGCCGAAAAAGGTATACATTATTTCCCTTTAAGCACAGGAATCTGTTTGGTATCACATCTTCTTATTAGACAACACCAACTCTACAAGGAGAAAAAGGGAGAAAAAGAAAGAAAGAGAGAGAGAAAAAGACATACATACATCAGTCAGGTCTGTTGAGCAGTCCTGTGCCGTCTCTATAATGTGCGTCAAATGAAGAACACCTGTCACTTGTTGTCTCGTACTTGATATGATCACAAATGTACCCTTGTTGGACATAGACTTATTTATAAATCCATTGTCTGTTTAGTACTCTTGCTATTTACATATTTTTTATGATGGCTATATAGGAACGTGTACGTGCTAAGGGTGCATGATCCATCAGTCCCTGTGTCTCTCAAACAAGCAGCACGTGTAGCTATTATTTCCTTTTTTTGTTTTATTGAACTAAATAGGATTTCAGGTGTTCACAGTATGACAATTACCTGTATACCACAGGGGTTCAAATGTCCATATGGTGTAACGTGCCTTTTCACAGGCCGTTAGTGCATTCTGTATTCAAGGCTACAAGCATCTTCCACTGCCGAGAGAAAAGTGCCATGTAAGTCTAATTCCAACAAGCCCTTTTAACCAGCGTCTCTCTGAACTGAGGACTCTGCATATTCAAAGGTTCGCTCACCGTAATCGGTACTCAGAATCTGCAATCCGGCGTATTGCTTCTTTATTTTAACTGCGTCTCAGCTCCGATTGATGTGAAAACGCTCCGTCTGACTTGCTGTGTGTTTCTTTTAACTCGTTCTGCCTATACTGAAATCCCAGATATGGCTATTCACGTGATGCTCTTTTCACGTGATGACGTATGCAGCGCATCGCGTCCTCTGTTGTAAATGGACGTGCATACGTCTAAACTGGGTGTGTAAACACTACGTCACCCTTGGTTACCGGCACGGGAATCGCCCGCTGCAAGGGACTGTTTACAATCCATACACTCGTATATTGCCCGCCTTGGCAGTTCTAATCTTACTTGCTGCGAGTTGTCAACCTCCTTCAATAGGGCATTATTAATCTCAGTATTGCATGTCCACATCTCTAACATGCATTAAAGGCTGATTCTTCTTAGTGCCGAGTGGGAGGACAGAAAGGTCTCGTGTTGTTAATGTTCTATATGTTGCTTTGTGTTAGTGCTATATATCTTATGAATGGCACTGTATGATGGTTATGTTTTACAAGATGGTCATTTGCATGACGAGCATGTTTTTTTATTTTATTGTACTCTAAATGGAGTCTATTTGTCCCTGATGCGGATAGCTGTATGGGAAACACGGAGTCTGTGAGTTAACGTCATCTATTCAAAAGCTACTCCAGGTGATCATTTCGTTCAAACCTGTTTCTGATGCTTTAGTTGGAAATATAAACCATTGTTCTCTAAAGAAAAATTTCTTAGAATCTCCTATATCATTCGTTCTACCCTGTTGCCACAGGATAGTCCATTTCAATGCGTCACTGGAATGTTCCATTGTCACAAAGTGAGGAACAAGGGGCGCTGTAAAAACCTTATTTTTGATGCAACTACAGTGCTCGCTAATCCGTTGTTTGGCCTTCCTCTGTCATCTCAATGTAAATGTTGGCACATGGGCACCAGATGGCATAAACTATATTAGTCGAATTAAAGTTGGTGAATCCTGTTTGCTTCCATGGTTTGTCGAGTCCAAGGTCCACTTCTTTAGAGCGGCTGATGTATTTGCAATTCACGCATTCACAGCACAGTGAGTGTCCGGTTAACTTTGGTAATCCCCATTGCTCGGTGATGCTTGTTTGTATGCTGTTCTTAAGTGAAATGTCATTTTTCGTCAACAGTCCTTTCAGATTTGCACTGCGCCGAAATGCGCAGAATGGTTTTGTTAGTGGGCAATCTCCTCTTCCCAATATGTGCCAGTGTGACAATTTTAGTAATCTCATTTGACCGAGTGTTAAAGGTGCTCACGAACACAATGGCCCTCATTACGACCCTGGCGGAAAGTGACTGACCGGAGCGCCACAGCGTAAATAGCGTTTCCGCCATTGCACGAAGGAGCAAAGTGCGGCCCATTCCGACCCATCGGGCACGAGCACCACGCCACGGCGGAAGTGCAAAGTCCGCGATGGCGGAAATGACCCCAAAACGGCCCACACCGCCGCCGTACGGCGCCCTAGGTGCAATACCGCCACCCCTCTTAGCGGTCACCGCAGTGTGCGCCTACCGGAAAGTACGGTGACCGGAAATATACGGAAACGGAAGTTAAAACATGGGCCCGGAACGGGAAACATCCCGGCGTACACCTATAAAAACACTAAAACCACACAACCACTAAAATCACTACCCTGAAACACACCCCAACCCGTCACCCACCCTAGCGAAACCAAGAAAAATGGGAAAAGTAGCGAAGAAAGCGTGCGACCGCAAGCGGCAGGTCCACTTCTCCCGTGAGGAACTCACCGTGCTAACAGAGACCCTTCAGGAGAATGCTGCCGTCGTCTTCTCCACGCAAATGACCAGAACGGCACTTGCAAACAAGAAGACCATATGGGCTCTTGTGGCACAGCGGGTAAGTGCGGTGGGGACCGCACCCCGCACCCCACAGCAATGCCGCAAGCGATGGGACGACCTGCGGATACGCGTCCGCAGCATACTGTCTGCCAACCGCAACATTGCCACAGCCACCGGGGGAGGTCCTGATTCACCCATCAAGTTGACCCCCTGGGAAGAAATCTGTGCCTCCACCATCGGAATGGAGAGCATAGAGGGAGTCGGAGGGATGGAGAAAGGAGTGCAGACATCCGAAGATTCAGGTAGGTGGCCCAGATAAAACAATGCCAAATCCACACAGTCCATCCATGTGAAGTACCATGCGTCCACATAGTGCAACAGAAACACATGTCCAGGAGAACGTCCACACACATCGGCCTGATAGCGCACGTTAAAACCCACAATAAATACATAAATAATTAAAAACCCCTAATACACGCACTACACGTGCAGCAGGCACACCCAAACTGCAGGCTGCCAAACAACTGCACCCTCACTCCACACACAAATGAAAGCACCTCCAAGGCCCCGACCCAAATCACCCTCAGGTACCACCCCAAAGCATGTGATACAATGCCATTCCAATTCCCACAGACCCATCAATAACCCTCGCCCTCCTTAACTCCACCACAGGGTCCGATCCAAACGACGAGCTACAGGACACCCCTACCAGCACACCTGCAAAGAGGGCCAAGACCAACGGCCAGAGACCCTCCACCTCAGCTGCACGCATCAAGACACGGCAGCAGCACAAATCAGGTGGCAGCACAGAGGAGGGAACATCAACAGGCACCCCAGCAGCCAGCATGGCCACAACACCACCACCACAGGTCCCCCCAATGGATGCCACAGAAGGCACTGCCTCTGGTGGCAGCAGCACCATAGGTGACACCCCATTGATGGCAGCATGCTCGGACACAGAAAACTGGGATCTCGAGGTCAGATCCATCCATGACCTGTCCCAATCCCCCTGTCTGTCCCATCCCGTACAACATGAGGATACCACGCAGGTGCAGCCACAAGACGACGACTGGCCATCCCCCACAAGCCCTGTGGCAAGGCAACATGAGGACAACAGCTCCTCTGTGACACCCCCGCAAATGGCCATGGCCCAGCAGAGGCAACAGTCCCTCGACAAGTTAATCGTCCAACAGCAGCAAATGGCCACACTCCTCAAGGACCATGCCGATGAATGTGGGGGCACTAAGGCAGACATAGAAACATCAACTGAGACACTTAGGGCAGAAATGGAGAGAGGTACAGAGACGCTAAGGGCACAAATGGAGAGTAGCACCGAGAGCCTGAGAGTCCAAATGGAGAGAAGCACCGAGAGCCTGAGGGGGGAACTGCATGCGACGTCCAAAGACGTATGTGCCGAACTTGCCGCAGTGCGCCGTGTGCTCACTGAGCTCTCGCAAACCCTTAGGGACATGCATGGACGTGAGCAGGCAGACACATCATCCGTTGCAAGTTCCGTCCAGGGCAGCCCTCAACGTAGATCTGGAAGGAACCTGCGCTCCACAGGCAGGGGTGCCCCTGATACCCGCAGAGGGGGCTTGCAATAGCGACAGCCCACTGACAATGAGCATCTTTGGACACTGGTGTTCGGGGGGGAGGTAGGAGGGTGGAGGGGGTGTGTTGGGCTCACTTGGGTGGCGGGTCGATAGGGTGTACAACATGATATCACATATGCCATAAAAAGTGCACGATCAACCAATGAGATGTGTGGACATTGATCTTTGTGTACTAGGCCATCATAGGCGTACAGTCCATATTGTGCATGTCCCAGACACACGCAGTGCCACGAGTCCCGTGTCCATGTATCAGCCACCAGGCGTGAGTGCTAGAAGCATACATCAATGAGATGCTGACGAATGTCACGGGCCTCCGGTGCCTCGCAGACTCCATGAGGTGCTGCCACATCCCCACCCTCATCATGACCATCATCAGGTGCTTGCAGTTCTGCGTCAGGGGGCATGGGCACATTTCTACGTACGCACATGTTGTGGAGCATGACACATGCCATGACCATCTTTGCAACCTTCTCATGGCGGTACAGGAGTGCCCCGCCAGACCTGCTGAGGCAGCGGAAACGAGTCTTCAGTAGGCCGAATGCCTGTTCTATGAGTACACGGGTACGTGAGTGGGCATGGTTGTAGTCCTCCTCATGCTGGTCCCGTGGGTTCCGGACTGGTGTGAGGAGCCATCTCTTCAGTGGATATCCAGCATCACCTGTATGTGGACGAGAAACGTATGATGTGGAATGCCATTGATACGTACGCACAACCCCCCCCCCTTCCTGCCAGGTCATTGCCAATTCACATACCCCACATCATCATGCATGTAATGAGACTCACCGAGTAGCCAGGATCTGTTCCCTGCGTGTCGCTCCATGTAGCGTGGTATTGTAGAGTTCCTCAAGACCATAGAATCATGGGTTGATCAGGGAATCGGGCACAACAATGTGTAATGATCCTGTTGGAGTCACACACCATTTGTACATTCAGGGAATGAAATTGTTTCCGGTTGCGGTACTGGGCCTCCATGGTATGTGGGACGACCAATTCAACATGGGTGCAGTCGATGGCACCAATGCAACCCGGTATGCCGGCTAGTGCATGGAATCCCACTTTTGTGTTGGTAATTTCCTGCTCCGAGCGTGGTAGAGAGATGTAGTCGTCTGCGTGCTGCAGGAGGGCATCGAGCACTTGCAATAGTGTCCGTGAGAACAGTGGCTGAGAAATGCCGTGCAACTGTCCGACTGTGTGCTGGTAGGTGCCTGTGGCCAGGAAGTGGAGTACAGACACCACCTTCAGTAGGGGTGGGATGGCGGTTGGGCTATCAATCATGCTGACAAGGTCAGCCTGTGTCATGTCCACAATGGCGGCTATGGTGTCCCGGTCCAAACGGTAGAGGGTGTGGATCTGCTCATCAGTGAGGTTGAATGGATGTGCTCGGAGGCGTGGGATTGCGGGCTGCCTGCGTGGTGGTAGTGGCTGTGCTGGCGGCCCTTGCTGGCCCTGCCTTGGCCTCCTCCTCCTCCTGCGTCTCCTCCGTGCGGCTGGTTGTAGATGGTGTTCGTCTTCTTCTTGGAGTCGGAGCACTTGCAGTGCTATCAGGTCCCCCAGGGCCAACATCGCGAGTCCTGCCGGTAGCATTTCGGTGTGGTTGTGGGAGGAGGCTGGCTGTGCAATTTATGTGTATTCAGGCTGTATGGCCTCCACCTGTGGTGATTAATTCCACCTGTGCAAACTGCTCTCCCCTTTGGCCGAGCACGTCCCGCGCACAACGCTGCAATTCGGGGAATGGTATCTTGCTATTGCAATCATGTATTTGTACCCGATGGCCGTGTAAGATTGGTTGATATGTTCATTCTGCTGTGGTCCCATTGTTTCCCATACTATCTGTGCAGTCGCGAACAGACTTGTGAAGGGTCAGTGGAACGTAGTACTCGGGTAACGGTGGGCCCTCATGCATCACTGTACCGAGTTGCAACGACGGGCGGGGCATCCCATTTGTGGGTGAAGGCAGTTGCCATTTTCACACACAGCCGCACTCGATGGAATAATTAGTGATTTCAAACGGCCACAGATGCCTTTTCGACGTGATGTTGCAAATGAGGAATTCGAAGGCCGGCGCTTTCGGTTTCCAGCTAGCGGCGAGGAGATGCCCACAGGTCTGACTGCAAATATAACGTTCTATTGTTCAGTGTCCTTGAGACAGGGCCCATGGCGAGGGAGCAATGATTGATATGAATAGTTTGGGATGCGCAATAGCTACGTGGGCGATGAGGCCGGCCGTTCCCAGATACATGTTACTTCACAACACTGGAATTACGGCCTGGGGCACTGTGGATTTAGCAGGCTGCATAACGCACAGACTCAATGGATGTTTCTAATGTCATGTGAGTAAATAATCAGGCGTTTTGGTCCCGGGATGGGGGAATGATGAATGGATGCATGGGCAGGTGATTTGATACAGAGTTTGCCATGTACAGGGCTTCTTGGGATCTTTCCGCCTCCCCTACGCTATGTGATGCAGGGCTGCCTTAGTGGGACCATCGTCTATCTGGCCTTGTTGAGCCCTCCCTGTCTCGAGGCGCACTCAGACACTTGTGTCCATGCACGTTGACATTCCCATCTGGTGGAATCTGTTTTGACAGACGCATGCACAGGTACACTCGTTTGTGATGGTGTTTGCACCTCGATATAGATGGTTATGAGTCGCAAGTGGTTTTGGGGTGGTGATGATCCTTTTGAGTGGGCTAGCATGCATATGGCTGTGGATTTCGTGTGATCATTGAAGTGAGTTGTTTGAATGTAGTTCTGATGGCCATTCTGTTCTTTTTCTGTTCTTTTGGTTGACAGGTATCTCCTCCCCTTTTGCCACTGCCATCTGTATGCCACTCCTGCAGATGGGGTTTACTCCCGACACCTGCTGCTTCGTGTTAATCAGTGGAGCAGCATTACGATCTTATGGGACGATCGCCAATGGCCCACATGCCCTTACGCAGTACTGGTGGCTCGGAGCAACATTTCGGCCTTTCAGCTGGACTAGTGCCTCCCCATTGGGACGGCCCTGCGGTTCTGTGCGCTTCCATGTTGCCTTTTCGTACGTGAATGTGGCTCTGTGTACCATGAGGGAACAGGGCGTCACACAAGTAGTGGCTGGTCATTTCTTGCGGATGCAGCCCACGATGGTGATTAGTGTTTTGGAGTTCATGGCCTGATGGCTGTATGGGCTTGGTGACTTTGATGTGCATTAAATTTCTATTCTGATTTGGCCCGTGTAGAGTTTTTCTTTGCAAGTGATGTGGCATATGCCGATTTGGGGGGCGATGTGTTGTGAGGAGATCTGCATTGGGTTCCAACTTCGGGGTTTAGTTGCGTGGTACTGTGCTGGGCGCGTTTGCCTACGAAGCCCAGTGAGGTCAGGGATGGGGGCTGCCAATATGACTGTTTGAATGTTGTCATGCTCAGGGGCGGGGGATTGGGTTTTGTGTAACAGATGCCGGTCAGCCAGGTGGACTGGTGGAATGATGTGATTTTCGGGATATTGCTGGTCTCAGGTGCCTGTGTTAGCATGCGTTTCTTGGTGGGGGACTGTGGTCATGTCCATTGGGATGGCTTCTGTATTCGTGCCATCTGTGCCCTGCAGCTCCCATTGGCCCCTCTTGTGTTTCTTTTGTTCGTTGCCATGCATGGGTGACTTGTACATTTCAATGGTTGCATTGTGACTTCATTGCACCTACGGGGAGTTGTACTTTGTGGGCAGGGAGCGGTGTACAGGCACTCATTGGGGCCGTTTACGGTTGATTCGCGATGCCGTACTTCTCGCCATGGCGGAATGGTACATTACGCCATGCCTGATGGCGTTAGGTACATGTCCGCTAGGGTCGGAATTGGCGTACCCTTGCGCCATGGTGGTGTTTGCGGTTTGGCATGGCGCGCGCGCGCGTGCTTGGTGCAGTTAGCGTTGGCGTTCACTACGGTGTCGCTAATGGCTTCGTACTTTGCGGTGACGGGTCATAGTCGCACCGAGCGCTATTCGATGGCGGTATTGCATTTCCGCCATCGTTTTTCGATTTCCGCCAGGGTCGTAATGAGGGCCAATGTCCGTATTCTTTTTATTCCTGTTCCGATATTCCAGTAGTGCTTCTCTATTGTTGTTTTTTGCTCTCGAAGACTTTTTTCACAACTTTCTTAGGGTAGCCTTTATCCTGTAATTTGGAGCTGAGTACTATTGCTTCAGATAAAGTTTGGTTCAATGTGCTATTGCGTTTAAAACGCAAGAACTGCCCAAAGCGTAGGTTCACCCGAGTATCTCTCGGATGGCAGCTGTTAAAATTCAATAACGCGTCCCTGTCGGTGGGCTTGTGGTAGGGTCTGATTTTCAGAACACGTTCTTCTTGATCTATCCAAATAGAAATGTCAAGGAAACTGATCTCTTTTCTGCTGTGAGTAGAAGTAAATTTCAGGAATTGATTTTATTGATTCATCCATTGGGTAAATTCAACGAATGAATCATCTGTTCCTTCCCAAATTATCAAAATATCATCTATAAATCTACGCCATAACACAATTTGGTTGAGATATGGATTAGAGGTCTGATAAATGTGCTTAATCTCAAACGCTTCTACATATACATTTTCTGCCATTGGAGCTACTGGGGAACCCATAGCTGTACCGTGGGTTTGGTGGTACAATGTTTTATTAAAGCTGAAGTGATTCTCCGTGAGCGACATTTCTGCGCACCATATAATAAAACTGTTGGGTGTTGTTCCTGTAGTTCTTTTGGTTAAAAGGACTTCAAGTACCTCAAGTGTTGCTTTCTGAGGAATACATGTATACAGAGAGACAATGGGCCTCATCACGAGTTGGGCTGTAGCCCTTAAATTCGGTGGTAACAGTATTACCGCCGCATTTAAGGGCTGGCCCTATCACGAGTTGGGCGCTAAATCGGCTGTTTTACCTCCAGCTTTTTTCTGGAGGTGAAAATCCCTGCTTTCAGCTGTATTACAGCCGGCTGTATTAGCCCGCAGTATTAGCACCGGAAATTGCCATTGGATCCAATGGACCCATTCAGGAATGGGGATTTACCGTTAAGGCACAACCCATGATCCGGTGGTAATACCACCGGACCGGTCGGCGCTAGGGCTATTAGTCGGCGGTATTACAGCCGGGAATACAGCCCAACTCGTGATGAGGCCCAATGTCTAGACTTGCAAGAAATTGAGTTTCTGGTTTGACATTTAAATTTTCTATTAAGTTGATTACCTCTGTTGTATCCTGAATGTAAGAATACATAGTTGCCACATAAGGTTTCAAATACTGATCTGCAAACGTTGATAGAGGTTCTACCAACGAGCCTTTACTAGATACAATCGGATGACTGGGGGGGGTTGTCCATGGATTTGTGTATTTTAGGTCAAATGTAAAATTTTGGCATAGATGGTTTGGTGACATTCAAGTATTAAAACTCCTGCTTTGAAATACAATCTCGCTGTAATGCTTTCTCAAGTTTTTCTGAGATAAGGGTAGTTAGTTTGGCAGTCGGATCCACACTGATCAGGGTATGGAAGTCCTTATTGCCCAGTTGCCTCTCACACTTGCTGATTCATGCTGATCTATCCAACACAACTGCTCCTCCTTTGTCAGCCTTTCTGATGATTGTCTCCTGTTACAAGATAAACTCTTGGTGGCCTTTTTTTCTTCATTGCTGAAATTATGAAAGCTCCCAGGTGTTTTAGATTTCTCCAACAATGAAATGTCCTGCCAAACTCTTTTGACATATGCTATTGCCTCAGGTGTTCTACTATTAACTGGAGGTTCAAATAGTGATTTTTTTTTTTTTTCCGTAGGCCACTTTCGTTGTAGGGTGAATCGTAAGTGTTGTCATTGAAATATTGTCTTAACATCAATCCTAGTTTGGAATTTGTCGTATGTTGCTGTGGGCACGAAACCTAGCCCTTTATTTAGGACTTTTACTTCAATTTCAGTAGGAATATACTGTGACAAATTCACTAATAAGGATGATTGCTCCTCGTCCTTCTTTCTTCCGGTTCCCAACTGTTGGGGGCTATGTGGCTTGGTTACCCCCTTTATTTTCAGTTCCTGGCTTTTGTGGAAGACCTGCCCTGGGGAATGATTTGGGTAGCAAAAATGACCTTCCCAGCGAGAGATTGCCATTCCCGCAGGGTCGCCTTGTCCTTGCCTGTCATCAACTTTATTGCTTTTAAAAAAGGTCCTATTTTTTTCTTTGGGTACGCAGCATTCACCCTTGTAAGAGTAAATCTCAATTCCGGGGAATGAAAAGAGGGGGTTGGAGGGGTTTTGGGGGGGGCGGGGTTGGTAGGCCCTACCGTATTCTCAGGAGCCAGTTAGACCCCTAGGGCCTGCCTGGTTACGCAAAATGTTTGGATGGATGAGCTGCCTAATGGTGACCCTGCTGGGCCAGTGAACAAGAAGTCGTCCAGCTAAGGCGCCATTCTTGCTCTGGGCATGGCTTGCTGGAGTGTCTAATGTAAAATTGAACTGAACTGTTCGAGGTAGACACACGCAATGGCGCAGCCCATGGGGAGCAATTGTCAAAATAGAATTTGTTCTCAAAGTCACTGAAACACAGCCACTGGTAGGAGCTCTCATGTACGGGCAGCAGCCTAAATGCTGACTTAATATCTGCTTTTGCCATGGAGGCGTGGCTACCTGACAGTTTCACTAAGTCCACTGCATCTTGTACACAGCTATAGGGAACAGCTTCCTTTGTGGCATGTATGCCCTCATTGAAGGAGCTCCCAAGCAGGTAGGACTTTTATTTTAAAAAGAAACCGTTCCAGGAATGGTCTCTTTTTAAAATAAAAGTTTAGGAATGGTAAAACTGAATTAAAAAAAAGTAGAGGAGCACCGCTCCCAACCACTCCCGCCCACTTCGACCACTGCTTTTGGGGTGGGACAAAGCCTGACTTTCATATGGTCTTTCCCATTTTGTAATGGCTTGGCAGGCGAAGAACGATGGTCTGGAGGATTGCTCAGAGTAATGCCATAGGTTAAGATTAATTCAAAACCTTCCATCCATCACCCCTTTTGTTTTGTTAAATATAAAATATTGGCAAATGCATCCTATGTTACTATTTTCTAACTTAAGCCCTCCGCTCTCCTTGCTGATTTTGAGCCTTGCTTATTACTCAGCCCCTCAATTCTTCAAATTTACACAGCACACCATTTCTTACTCCCCAAGACTCAATTATCACTAGCCAATGGCTGTTGCAGATGGCACATTTTAAATCTTGTCGAAAATGGTCAATTCCGCCCATACTTGGATAGGGATAAATATAAATATTGTCCATGTTTGTTATTTCTAGCAAAGATATGGGCATAACAGTGAATACATTTGGTTAATTCTTAAATATAAAGTATTGCTGCATCCATCCTATGTCGCTTTTTTCTATCCCAAGCGCTCGGCTCGCCTTTCTGATTTGGATCCTTGCCTTTCAATGATGCTGCAGTTCAGCCAGGCGCATAATGATGAGATTCGTATTCCTTTGCCTGCATCAATACCCTGGCCCCACAGTAGCAGCGGGTTATTCCAGTGGGCTCTTTTTCCTCATATCTTTAGCATTGCTTTGCCTCTCTGAGGACCCCGACCCTAGCTTGAATTGTCAACTTTGCAGTGTTCGTTGGGAATTCCCTGATGCTAAAACGTGGCCTTGTCAATCAAAATGAAAACTAGATGATGATCTGCCACGTCCCATTGGTTCTGAGTTGAAAGAAACCCGTGTCCTATTCAGAGTTCGGCAATTTGTTGATACAATGTTTTACAACAGTGAAAACCCCATTGGCATATTCAGAAATGTAATGTTATTCTAAAAAGTCTTTGCAAGCATTGTTTCGTTGATTGCAGTAAATTCTCTGCCATTCTGAATCTTTTCTCAGATTAGATGCTCAGCAGCTGCCTTTACATTTCCGACTATGGAAAATTGAACTTCGTTGACAAATTGATAATGCTGTGTGCAGAAACACATTTAAAAACGGATCTATGGTAATGCCAAAATGAAAAGGCTGGAGTGATCGAGCAAGTTTCCAGCTGCAAGCTTTTTTTTAACACATTCCTATTGTATACTGAGTGCATCTAATTATGTGTGTAAACAATTACCCTGGAAAATGATGCCTTTTGCATGTGTCCTATCTGGTAGCCAAATCAAAGATTTGCAATAGGATTAGGCCATTATGCAAAGTAAGCAATCTGAGGACTGCCGATCTCAAGTGGAATCCCTTTAATTTGTATCTACATTCGTATAGTCTAACACTACCACAAAGTCCATTGAGCTAACTCTTGAATTTAGTGTAAATGACTGAGGTTTATGCTGGGAAGGTGTTTACACTGATTCGACCTACATTGGACAAAATTAGAAGGCCCAAGGAATTTTGGCAACAATTTATGAACCATGCTTGCTCCCCAGATCTTTGCTCCATAAGCTTGTTTATAAGGGCAATCTGCTCCTTAAAAAGCTCCTGTATGGCCCCTCCAATACACCTACTCTACCCTTATAAATGAAGTTGGGTATTATGGTATTGAGTGTAACATCAAATTAAAGATTCTGATGTAATGGTTAAAAATATGGTCTTCACCACAGTTATTGGATAATAAAAGGGCTATAGCTGACTTGATGTTCTCAGGAGCGTCGTTCATGATCTTGCTTTAAAGTTATGAGGGAACTGTTCATATATTTGGAAATTACCTATCTGTGGGCAACCAGACCTTAATCATCAGTTGCAGCAAGGGAGATGTAAAGGCAGCATACAAGGAGCAGGTCCTAAAGGTGCAGTTTGAGTTCAGCTAAGATGTTGCCATTTCTTGTGCATATGCCCACTTTATAATAGAACCTGCACTGGGTAGTTGAACATGCTCCTGTGGAGACCACCAGGGGGCGCGGACTGCAATGGTCGCCTAGAACACAGTTTCCGTTCCCCTTTGTGAGCAAGTGAAGATATAAAGTGAAGATATTGAGTGGTTCTTCATTGCCCAGAAAGATGGGACATCGACATGGGGTGAGGGGGAGTCCGGTTTTAGAAGAGCTGGGAAGCAGGAACCTTTGGTCCACAGAGCGCTGGACGAACAACCCATTGGCCAGCAGGAGGAGGCGTCCAGCTCCAGGCCAGGACCTTGAAGGGGTGGGGTGCAGTGTAGGAGGAGACGAGGACAGAGCCTTGATTGCACAAACCGTTCACCAGCTCTAAGAGGAGCAGTGTGGAAGAGTGGGTTGGAGGCGTAGATCGGCGATGGCGACACCTGCCTTGCAGCTGCTATAAAGGAGGACGAAGAGACGGCTGGGGTGTAAAACCTGATTGTATGGAGAAGCCTGGTTTGTTATCATTAGAGAATTGCCCATTTAGGGATGTAGTTATCCATCATACATTCTGATTAGTACTGATTAGTAGTGACATGAAGTAGTGAAATTAGACTATCCACATTATTCTGCCACTTTGTATGCATTTGTATTTGCTATAGAATTAGGCCTGTTATATTTGAAGTGCCATTTAGAGACACATGTCGACACATGTAGAGATATGTTATGTATTATGTATGCATTGTAGAGACACGTATGAGTGTGCACTTAGAATATGCATCGAGTCTGCATTATAGCGCTTGGGTTTGTGAGAGAAAGAGTAAACGCTAGACAGAGATGTTGCTGGCTCCTAAGCCTTCCTGAATGAGACACACAGAAGCGCTGCGGAGTGCGGACATTGTTATGAGTTAGTGTGAACGAAGTATGCATAAACAGTTTGCTTGGCAGACAGATAATGCGACCCTTGTCCGAGTGGAGAAGGCATTGGTGGCTCCCAGAGAGGGAGAGCTTTTGCAGGCAGAGACCTGCAGAAGGAGAGGGGGAGTGAATGGAGAAATATGAGGAGATGGTAGGATGGTGTTTTGTACCGCAGGCAGACAGAAGATATGGTATAGATATGTAGAAAATGTCACGATGACAAGAACACGCAGTGATTGAAAAAGTATAAGACATGCATCACAGACATTTAGGCACTGTGCACATTTAGAAATGCTGACAGACAGATAGAGAGGCATTTTATCTTAGGGAGACATGCAACCATGGATATGTATATACGTCATTGAACAGTATGAGAGGTGAGGCGATGTGATTTGGGTTGCTGCTCTCTGCTGGTCTGCTCTCTGGGTGCTAGTTCAAGTTTGTTGTTGGAAAGGGAGTTTGAGATGGTGATGGTCACTGACTCTGAGATCGAGGGAGTTTTGGATGGAGCTGCTCTTTGAGAGAGAAAGCTTGGGAAGCATTCTGATGAGAGCTGATGAGATCGATCTGTCAGAGAAAGGCCTGGCCCTGACTGACCGGCTGGTTGCAGAGTTAGCTGGAGACGAGAGACAGAGCAAAAGGGGAGTATTGCTGAATAAGACACATGCATGGGGAATTAGAACAGACACTTACACAGAGCGTTGGCTGACATGCTAGATGGGGTAATCAGACAAGGTTTGTGTTAGAGAGAAAGTGTGAAGTATAGTGTGGATTGGAGAGGAATGGTGTGGATTGGAGTTTCTATTGGATTGCTTGCATTAGAAGCCTGTAAGGCTTATAGTTATTGTATTGCATTATAGATTTGCACCAAAAGCATAAAAGGTGCAAATTCGAGATTTGCATTATAGTAGTGTTTACAGTATGCATTGCTATGTATGAATAAAAGTGTTTCTATTGTTGAATCGATTCGTGTGTTTTCTTTGTGTTATGTTAGTGTGTCCATGGGAGTAATTTAGGAGTAACAGAGTGCACAAAGGCCCTGGAATACAAGAGCAGGAGGTGGGGCATAGTGATCCACACCCCCCTAGGAGATTTGTCTGGGATGACAGGTCATCGTTGTCGGTGTGCATGCTGAGGCCATTTAAGTGAGGCACACCGCCCCGGATGATGGTTGTGCCGTTGTGAGAAGTGCTAGTGTTCACAGACGGCGTGCATGAGACTTTGGAAATTCCATGGTCATAGCACGCTGTGGACAATGTGGATGTCTGAGCGCTGAAGGGCAGAAAGAGACCCTGTCAGTGGAAGGTGCGCTGGAGGCCCCTGCATTTCTGAAGATCAGAGAATGGTATGCAGAGACCCTACAGCACGTGGCCTGTGGAGAGAGGTGTGTTGCAGTTCAGGCATCTTGGGCATATCCATAAAAGCCGTTGTTCACATAGATGTACTTGTGATGGTGCTGATCCCTCAAGAATGTGGGATTAGAACTGCACCCTCGAAAGAACATTCGGGAGATGTATCAGAGTTCCAGCTAGGAAGAGGTAAACCCAGTGAGGCAGGCATGACGACCGGCTGTGAGATTAACTGAAGCTCGCCTATATTCACATCCCTCAGGGAAGACCAAGGAGAACTGGAGAGCCTAGAGCACAATACCTGTTTAACCATGTTAGCCCTACAGACCATTTTAGCCCTACAGAGATACAGAAGGGACCAGAAGAGAGAAATGGGCGTCCCCTCAACCGGGATGGCGGCACAATCGGGTTTTGCAACCAAAGGAGATCTAGGGAACTTTATGGGAACATTATGGCAGAGATTAAGGCCCTGAGAAGCAACATACAATCCTCACTAGCAGACTTGAGGGGCAGAGTTGAGTCCATTGAAGGGAAGCTCGAGGGGCTCGAAAATAACCAACAGAGTGCCTACCTGGTAGAGATGTGAATAGATGACAGACTGACTGAACTCGAATCCAGGGAAGGTGCTTCTGAAGTTGGTCGATTGGGTGAACCCCGAGAAGAGGAACAACATTAGGGAGCTGGGAATGACAGAAGCAGATGGGGGAATCTCCCCTGGAGGTGAAAAGGAAGGTGCAAGAAATTCTTAATCTTCTGTTTGAGGTGGAAGTCAGCAAGCAGGTGCAGATTGAGCAAGTGCACAGAGGAGGTAAAATGTACTGGCCACAGATCAAAAAATAATAGTGTGATTCCTCCGATATAAGGAAAGGATGGAGGTGCTGCCCAAGGTGAAGATGTCGCCTGAAATCCCAAATGAAGGAGGGAAGATATGCATTTTTCAGGACTTATGAGGTCCTACCCAGGAGATGGGACTGTTGCCCTCCGAGAGAGTTGCTTACAGATAAGGGTACCATGTATAGATGGGTCTCCCCGTTTGCAGCGCTCTTTACGCTTGGTACAGAACATTACTGAATTTCCACTGCGAGGAAAGCAACCCAGATGCTGATCCACTTGACTATAGGGTCAACATCAGCACATGAGCTGACAAGTAAGGAGAGTAAATAACTGTACCCACCCACAAAGGGACTGCTGGAAAGAAGAGAGAAAGAGAAATTGATTCCCCGGGAAGTGGAGCTTAGAGGTGTTGCAAGCTGATTGTCACATTGTGAACTGTTAAGGCAGGCATCTTGTCCTGGAAGGCATTGTTGAACATTTAAGTTGTTAGGAAGGGTGTTAGTGTCCCTAGTGGCCCTCTGACTGGAAGAGGGCATCTCATGGAAAATGTTTTTTGCATGGTGAGTAGGTTTGGGGTTGCTTGTTGGGGTTGTAAGCAGGGATTTTGGGGAGGCAATACAAGATAAATGGGAGGGGCTCATGTGTGCATTTTTTTAGGGATGGGCTACAGTGCCAAGGAGTTATTGGTGACATGTGAGCTTTTAGATAGTTGGATGATTCTGGGCATTGACAGCACCCAGCAGAGGGAAGGCTGAATAAATGTGGGCACTTTGAATGTCAAAGGGCTGAATTCACCTGCATTGGTGATGAGTTCAAGCATGCAGATCTGGATATACTGTTTGTACTGGAAATTAGGTCACGGGATGGGGAGGATCGGGCCTTGAGGGGAGGGAGAAGTAGGTGAGGTTTACTGGGCCTCCAATGTGGTAACGAAGGCAGGCATGTGAATCCGCCTCCGTAAGCATCGAAGGATGACATAATTGAAAGTCCGAGGCTATTACAAGACCGCCTTTTGATAGTGCAGGGAATGCTGGACGGATCCTGCCTGGTGCTGGCATCATTGTACTGCTCAAATCCAGGGCTGATGGTGTTAAGCGAGCAGGCATTGTACAAAGCCGGAAAATTAGAGGGAGAGATGGTCATTATAGGGGGCGATTTCAATATGTGGGCGGATGGGATAGGTCAGCGCAAGGTGTATCTAAGGTGGTCCTGGTGGTCCTAGGAGGGGCTTCCGAGCGGCAATTGAAAGCAATGGGCTATGAGAGCCCCGACAAAACGGATGCACATTCCTCTCCGCGCCACATGATACTTGCACACAAATCGATTATCTTCTGGTGAACAAGGAACACAAGCATAGAGTACGACATAGATTAGGCCGGTAGGATAGTCACACCATGACATGGTCGTCATTAAGGTGGATGTGTTGGGCTTAAGTAGGGCAGACTTGAGATGGAACTGTAACAAATCTTTATGGATGGACAGGTTTTTCACAGATCATCTGGATCGCGAGTTTTGGAATTTGTTTAGATAAATGACACGGGAGGTCTGGGCGCTCTCTACAAATGTAATAAATGAAATAAATTGGTTAGTAGAGTATATCTTAGCCTTACTGTTCATTTTTTCAGAGCCGGAACACTCCCTACTACACAGACCCACTCCAGAATTCTGGGAACGGAAACAGGCTGTATTTTGGATTAATATTCAATTTTTTTTTTATGATTGAAAACCAAAGGTGGTCCCCTAACCTTAGGCTGAGGTAGTCAACGACAATGTTATACAAGTGTTCGTATCAGAGAAAGGCTTCTTCGGAAAGTCAATAGCAAACATACACATATGGCTTCAAAACATATTTCCACATTGTTATAGTATTCTCATATACAACTTTTTGGTGCTGTTGGTTTCTAGTATATGCATGCATGTAAAATACAAACTTTGGTGAGTTGTATAAAGAATCTATAGGCGTGGGTTTATGGAAGCTGTCTTTCAATTTAAGAGTGCACAGAACATTAGTTCTAGCACAATACATATTGATATTGTTGTTTTATTTCTATCGCGCTTGTACACAAGTGTTTCAGAGCGCGACAAGGCAAGGGAGGGGAAATGGGGAGAACAAAACAACGATCTTACTAGGCCCAGTGACATTGAGAACGCACAAGTGCATGGCAGAGGGGGAGAGGAAAAGTGCATGGAAGGGGGAGAAGTGAAAAGTGCAGAGCAAAGGAGAAACAGATAAATAATAATAAAGGCAACAAACAGTGGTAGTGCAGACAGCAATTGGCAAGTGCTGGGTTTAGGGAAGCAGACAGGGTAGGTCTAATAAGTGCAGGAAGAAAAGGGGGGACTGTATGGGTACAGACACAGACCCCCATGCAAGGGGTGGCCCGGAGGCAGTGTGGGAGGGGTAGAAGGTTGAGCAGGTACCTGGGCCCAGAGGACAGAGGGTGGCCAGGTACACGGTGCCAAGAGAGAACATATCCGCAGGGAGGAGGGGGGGGGCAAAGGCAGAAGCAAAGTGGAAGGTCTTGAGGTGCTTCTGCAACCGGAGATGGTTCTCAGGTTTTAGAGTGGCAGGGAGGCTGTTCCACAAGGAAGCCCCAGTATAAGACAGAGATCTACCCCTAGCCTGTTTCTTTGAAAAACGACTGACCCTGAGGGAGTTAGAGGCGCAAAGAGCTCAAGAGGGGAGGTATTTGCGGAGGGATAGCTGAAGATATTTTGGACACAGGCCACAAAAAGCCTTGTGGACAATGCAGAGGGTTTTGAATTTAATCCTTGCATCCACTGGGAGCCAATGGAGAGATTTCAGAGCTGGAGAGATACGATCCCAGGGCTTAAGGCCAAGGACCAGTCTTTCAGTCCTGTTCTGGATTAGTTGCAGAGGTCGGAGAGTAGAGGCAGGTAGATTTAGAAAGAGGCCGTTACAATAGTCCAACCTAGAGAGAACCAGAGTTTGAGAGACCATGAGCTTCTGGAGGAAGGAGAGGAAAGGCAGCGTACCTCTGAGGAGGTGCAGTAGGAAATTTGACTTTTTAGAGACATCAGAGATGAGGGCGGAGAAGGAAAATGTGGAGTCAAAGATGACCTTGAGGTTCTTAGCCTCGCAGGTGGGGGTAGGAGGAGGGCCAAGGGAGGCCGTCCAGAGAGTGAGGGGAAAGGATGGTGACAGTGTGCCGATGAGGAGGATCTCCGTCTTGCTGGCATTCAGACAAAGATCACTGCCGGAACACCAATCTTGAATGGCAGTTAGGCAATCAGAGATGAGAGTGGGAGAGGAGGTGGCAGAGGGCAGCTTGTAAATGAGTTGAGTGTCGTCAGCGTAGCACTGTACATTTTTGCATTTTTGCAGTGGCCGAGAGTTGCCAGGTATTGGTTGAAAAGCCAGGGCGAGAGGTTAGACCCTGGGAAACACCACAGGTAGAGCGGAAGATAGGTGATAGGAAGGGCCCAAGTTGGACCTGGGACGGTCGATCAGAGAGGAAAGAGGTCAGCCAGGCCAGAGCCTGATCAGTGATACCCAGGTTATCATGGAGACGGTTGAGCAGAATGGTATGGTTCACCGTGTCGAAGGCAGAAGAGAGATTGAGAAGGATGAGGACAGAGGGAATGAGTCAAGGTTGGAGAGCAGATCTTCACGAATGTTCTGGGGAGCAGTTTCCGTGCTTCTGGCGGCTCTGAAGCCAGATTGGTGGTCATGGAGACACCCAACAAAATTCGAATGGAGGTGAAGCTGAGAGATGGGCAACTTTTCCAGGAGTTTTTAGCCGGACAAGAAGGATCAGCTGTGGGTTTCTTGAGAAGAGGATGCACAAGGGAGTGTTTCAGAGGGGAGGGGAAGGGTCCTGAGGCAAAGGAGTGGTTGCAAAAATCAGCACAGGCCGGAGCAAGGGTGTCAATGTGGTCCTTGATGGTTTCAGAGGAACAGGGATGAACCTGTTTTGACGAGGTTTTCATAGATCAGACTTGTCTAGCAACCTCATCAGGGGAGAAAAGAGGAAAGGACGAGAACGAGGGTGGGGGGTGGCTGAAGGAGGGTCTGCTAGCACAGACGGAGAGGGGAGAGGAGGGTGGGCAGTGGAGAAGGTGGACAGGATGTCCTGGGTTTTTGAGATAAAGTGAGAGGCAAGGGCATTGCAAAGAACCTGGGAGGCAACAAGAGGGGTAGAGACTGCAGCAGTGTTGGCCAGCTCCTTGCAAATTTCATAGTTTGGCCGAGTTGTTCAGATGCCGCAAAGACGCAAGCTTGAATGTGGACTCTCTTCTTGGTGAGGACAGAGTTGGTATAGCCTTTGGAGCAGGCGACAGGCCAATTTGTCAGAGGATGAAAAAGAATCCATCCATTTCCTCTCAGCCGCCCTACACTTATACATAGACATATGAATTATGATTTTCTGCAAAGACGAACTATTGTGACATGGTCACTAAGTGGACCTTTTTAAGAAGGGATGGGGGACCCCTCTCAGACTGGCATCGGAGGCCTACCTACAAGGGTGGAAGCCAAAGCCATTCCTACCCCAGAGGTGGAAGTTGGCAGTTGGGAGACCCAAGTGCCTCTTCCTTCTTTTACTGCCAGTGTAATTGGGCAGAGTAGTGCCACTGTCAATCACTCCATACCTGTGTTGCATGATGCTGGCCAGTTTCTTCATCTCTTTTGTAGGAAACTACATGTTCTAGCATGCACAGCGTTGGAGAGCTGAAATAACCCCCAAACCGAAACGTGCAGTGTAACCACGCATTCAAATTGGCAATGCCATGAAGGGACGCTGCTACATGATGCAGCACAGCAGACGAAATCGGATAGTGCGTATGCGGAAGCTTTAAACTGTTTAATTCAAATGTTACGCTCACCAGTTGAGCCTCAGATCTCTCCCCAGGCAGAACACTAGGCTAATGTGCCTGGGAGGCCATCAAACAAACTCGGACTTGAACGGTATAAATCACCAGCGCAGGTGGCCATTGCCAAACCCAAGTAGACCTACAAATAGAAAGGGGCAGGCCTTAGGCCCCCTTTTATGTCTTTTACCACTTGTACTACCTCCTGGTGAGGGGCCAGAATTGGAAAATATTGTTACGGGGAACCAGCACAGCAGGATAGCTAATAGGAGGAAAAGGGCTAGGATAAAGGGAGACCCAGCAAGCAGAAAGTTGTGGGTTATTTGGGCGAGGTCAGAGGAGGCAGAGAGAAACCATGCGGAGGAAGGACGCTGCAGAGGAGCATGGAGGGGGATTATTCGGGCTGTGTGTAATGTGTGTTGGTGGGAGCCCAGGGGGCTTGACGTTAAATTAGTGTGTGCATGAGTGGAATGATAGGGGAAAGTAGGAGGTGAGTGAGCATGTGGCTGAGAGAGTGAAAGGGGAAGTGATTGAGAGAGAAAGGGTGTGGATGGGAATAGTTGCAGTGTGGTGGTAGTAGTAGTGTAGGCAGTGGAGAGGGGAAAGCATTAGAGTTGGGGAGAGTAGTTGTGGTGCAAAGAGGGGAAAGTAATAGAGGTGAGTAGAAGAGAGAGAAAATATGAGGGAGTAAGATCTGTGTGTGGCAGTAGGTAGTGGATAGAAAGAGGAAAATCAGGGATAGAAGAGGATGCATTGGGGGAGCGAAGAAAGGCAGTGGGTGGAGTCGGAGGGAGGAGAGTATGAGGAGGAAAGGGAAAGTGACGGATGGAGAGGAACATCCAAGGTTGTAAGTATATGATCAAGTGGGAAATTGAGTGTCTGGATGACCCTAATAACCCTGTGTTCATCACATTGGGGATTCTGTGAGTATAGACCTTAGATTGTTCCCTGAAAGAGTTTAGAAAGTTAAGGCATTTGCCTTTAGCCCCTCACCTAAAGTTAGGCTGTTTATAAGATAGTAGGGGTTACAACTATCTAGGAACCAACCTGGTGTTGAAGGACGCCTGGGCTAGGGAGGGACTGCCCAGCCCTAAGTAAGTTAGAGATGGGTGGCCCTTAGTGAGTGTTTTTGTACAATCCAGAAACCCCTGAACTGTCTTTGGGAGTTGGTGTATTGTTGATGCCATCTGTGGCACAATTGGCAGGTTTCGTCTCACCTGTGGTTTGGTACATGATAGTGAGGCATCTGTAGCAGGGCTTGTCCGATGTCTCTGATGGAAGCAAGACTCTTGAAGGTAAGGGCGATCCTCTGGATGCCATCCTGCCTGAGAAGTGGACCAGCAGGCTGGGTGATGACTGGAGTTGATCCTGAATGCACAGTGGAAAACCCCAGCAGGGGAAAATCCTATAAGCAAGGCGAGATGGCTCTCCTCCAAACTTGACCCTGTAGGTCGAGATGAGGCCAAGGGCAGGAGGGCAGGCAGACCAACAGGCCCATCTGTCTGGCAGGCCATAAAACAAACAGGAACATGAACTGTATAACCCACCACTGCAGGTGGCCATTGCCAAACCCAAGCAGACCTTCACATGAGAAAAGGGTGGTCCCTAGGTCCTCTTATGTCTTTTACCAGTTGTACTACATCCCAAAGGGGCCATAACAGGAACAGATTGGTACGGGGAACCTGCACGGGAGGATAGCTAATTGGAAGAAAAGGGCTAGGATATAGTGAGACCGAGGAACCAGAACGTTGTGGGTTCTTTGGGCGAGGACAGAGGAGGCAGAGGCAGAGAGAAGCAATGTGGAGGAAGGACAGTGCAGAGGAGCATAGAGGAGGATTATTCGGGCTGTGTGTAAGGTGAAATATTGGTTGGGGCAGCACATGGTGCTTGAAGTTAAATTAGTGTGTGCGTGAGTGGAATAATGGGGGAGAGTAGGGAGTGAGTGAGCATGTGACTGAGAGAGTGAAAGGGGAAGTGATTGAGGGAGAAAGGGTATGGATGGCAATAGATATAGCTTGGTGAGCGTAGTAGTGTGGGCAGAGGAGAGGGGGAAACATTAGTGGTGGGGACAGCAGTTGTGATGCAGAGGGGAAGTAATAGAGGTGAGTAGAAAAGGGAGAGAAAATATGAGGGAGTAAGATGTGTGTGGCAGTAGGTAGTGGATAGAAAGTGGAACATCAGGGATAGAAGAGGACGTATCGGGGAGCGCGGTAAGGCAGTGGGTGGAGTAGGAGGGAGGAAAGTATGAGGAGGAAAGGGAAAGTGACGGATGGAGAGGACATCAAAGCGTGGAAGTATATTATCAAGTGGGGGAATTGAGTGTCTGGATGCCCCTAATAGCCCTGTTATATCGCATTCGGGATTCTTTGAGTAAAGACCTTGGATTGTTCCCTTAAAGAGTTTAAACAGTTAAGGCGTTTGCCTTTAAGCCCTCACCTGCAGTTATGCAGTTTATTATATAGTTGGGGTTACACATATCTGGGAACCAGCCTGGCGTTGAGGGACACCTGGTTTAGAGAGGGACTGATCAGCCCTAAATAAGTTAGAGATGGATGGCTCTTAGTGAGTCCTTTTGTACAAATCAGAAACCCCTGACTGGCTTCAGCAGTCGGTGTATTATTGAGGCCATCTGTGGCACAATTGCCAGGTTTCGGGTTCACCTGTGGTTTGGTGCGTGATAGTGAGACATCTGTAGCGGGGCTTGACCGGTGTCTCTGACAGAAGCGAGACTCTTGAAGGTAAGGGCGTTCCTCTGGAAGCCATCCTGCCTTTGAAGTGGACCAGCAGCTGGGTGATAACTGAGTTGATCTCCAATGCACAGTGGAAATTCCCAGCAGGGGAAAATCCGCTAAGGAAGGCAAGATGGCTCTCCTCCAAACTAGACGGAGTAGGTCGCGAAGAGGCCAAGGAGCGACAAGCAGGAGGTAAGGAATAGGCACGGGGAAGGACTGAATGCCAAGAGCAAGAGGGGCCAGGCAAAGCCAGGAACAGGAGTGAAGAACAGGCAGACAAGAGCTAGGGGAGCACAGGAAACAGCGTAACAGCTTGGAAGGATTACCTTAGCGTTGCAACGTGAGGCTCCAGTGGCATCCGCAACAGATACAGCTGGAAACGTGGGTTACTGAAGCACTGTGGCAATGTACTGTCATTAGAGTGTGCCACTATCTTGCACAGGGCTCTTACATGAGTATGTTGCCTAATCCAGACACCATTTTGTATGGGGCATTCCGGCCTGCTGGTACGGTGATCCGTGCTGGCTGCTTCTATCTTTGCCAGAGCGACCAGTCACGACAGCAAATGCTTATAACAACCCCCCAAATCTGCTTGACAGTTTGTGTATATATAGTGTAGGATTAGGATCCTTTCCCCTCTGTGCAATATCAGTTGAAAGATTTATATACTCATTTTAAATAGCATAATTTTCTGGGAATGGAAATGGACAAGCTAAAGTCCCACTCATCTCACTAGAATGGCATGGCTATGCTCAGATTGACATTTGACTTCCACAGGTCACGCATTTAATAACCCACTGTGAAGCATTGTACACTAGTTCACAATATCAGTTTCAAAATACACCTGTGAAAACACAGGGTTAATTTTACATAGCAGCTATGGTCAAAAGACAATGCACATCCTGCACAGAAAATGCTTTCATTGTAGTTTACATACATTTTCCATTTGCTGTGGATATTGTTCGAGAACAAGGTACATTTTGTGCTGTACAATAGAATGCTGAAGAATTTTTCATCAATCCGCCAGTGACTTCCCACACAGTGCCACCACCTTCAGTGAATTCCTGAAGACATATATCTAATTGCAGTGGGGTTGTTATACATATGTGTTTTTCTCTTATGGCACAAAACTAGCATGGCATCTCACAGCTCCAGGCAACTTTCATCCATTCATCTATGCCCACCAGTCTTCACTTAAGAATTCTTACGAGGGAATCGGGTCCTATTTAGGCAAGGTCTGCTTCAGGCTTCCTCTGGTCAGGCCATAGGGAGTCCTCCCATCATCTTAAGGTATTATGACACCTAAGAACGTGTCTTTTCGGGAATGGTTCCCCAGTCTGCAGACTTTCCAGAATCCCAGAGCACTCCCTACTTTATATGGGGTTGAACTTGCATAGATTCTAAATTTCCCCACAAAGTGTCATTTAACATTATAATTTTTGATTGGTGAAGTCTTCCCATTGGTTCCCTTAAGAAGATGACGCTCCAAAAGAATGCACCCTCTTATTTGATAGGTCTATATTATTTGGACATGTGACAAAGGGCGATTCTGTTCAATTTTTCACTCAAATACATGTTTCTCTGATAACTTCTGATGGGAACATATCCCGTCATTGGTATATGGATTCTCAGAATTGCCCAACAAACCTGAATTCATGCATATGCAACATGTAAAACAATAATACAGTTATTAAAGTTAAGCAATTTTTTAAATTAATGAGATATAACCCGGAGTGGCAGGCCGACCCTGCCAGTAACGGCCCGCCTCCCAAGTCAAGTGCATGAGCAAAACAAGGGCCCCTTAACGTGGGCAGTGGTGCAGTTTCAGGCGAGGTCGGCATGCTGCTGCAATTTTTATCGACATTGGCACCCATGTAGTTTCCTACGCGAGTGCTAATGGTGCTTAATTTATAAGAAAAAAAAGAAACTTCCCTTGCTGTGCAGCCCGGCGTTGTGCTGTAGTTTCCCAAGTCTGTGCTCAATGTCGATGACTGTGATGCCATCACCAATTGAGCGTACTTGGAAAACTAGAGTGCAGCACTGTGCTGCTCAGCAAGGTAAGATTCTTTTTTTATTTTTTATTAAACACTCTTAGTACCCACGTAGGAAACTAAACAGATGCTAAGAAGGGGGCGGGGCAAGGGAAGGAGGATTGGGAACGGAAGGGTGCGCTGGCTAGCAGCCCTCGGGCAGCTCTGAATTTGGGTTTGTACCAGAGAATACAGCCTGTGTTCCAAGCTTCCTGATTGGCCAGTAGCCTGTTCCAGGGTGCCAATGAGCACCATAATGTCATGTTTAGCCTTGCAATGCGGGACATGCTCCCCAGAGTCTAGAACTGTTTTAGCTTTCCCTAAACACCAAGTCGTTGTGAAGATATAAGCTGAAAAGTGTTTTACATTATAGTGCAGCTATGAAGTAGTATGGTTTCATTTCTTATTGAATTTCCACATGGAGGTTTCATTTTAGTTTAATCATTAGCTAGAGGCTGGTTTGTTTTTCAAACTATCCATTAACTGGTAGATGTTTTTATAGGCAAGCCAAAGTCAAAGTGGAATCAAGTTCTTTGAAGGTCAGTACTAAGAAAAGCATGTTCCCTCATAAACTGAAAGAATGTACATTTTCTCAGAATATATTAGATGTATTTGTTTGGTATTTTTCCTGAGATAAGCACATGCCTGTGTGTGCAGCTCTGATATCAAAGGGACTCATATGCCTGATGTGTGATTCGTGACTACCAAAGCCAGTGGCCTCCCAAGCTTCAAAAACATGTTTTCAGAGAATAGGTATGTATTCCCTTGATTCTTGGGATGGCGTTGCAAATGGTAATGTTTTTCTCCCACTACCAACTGTAATGTTTCTAACACAATTATTTACTGCACCCTCAATACAGTTTGATTTCTCTTTGCAATTTCAGAAGCGTAAACATTGGGTAAATCTGTTACTGTCAGGGAAAAAATCAATAATCCAAGTTGACTACAGATTTCCACATACTCTGAATGAAGTGCACATTATAGAAGTGACAGCAATGTAAATGCACATTGGGCCTAAATACGAGTTTGCCAGTCTGGTAACTATGGTACCGGTAAGCTTGCCAGTACCGTATTTACTGGACTGGCAAACTATGACTTCTGCTCGCGGGTACCTTTTCACCCACCATATTGGACCTGGCGGAACGGCACCCGCGAGCTGAGAACGTCGGATGCACCGGCACCATTCTGAATGGTGCCTGTGCATCCGACCTCCTCATTCCCATTGAGCCCTATTGGTCTCAATGGGAATGGGGAGTAAAAGTTTCCGGCCCCTGGCAGTGGGGAAATACAGGCTTGTAATGGCCCTGTATTTCCCCATTGCCAGGTGCTGGAAAAATTTGCAGGTTTGGCAGCAGCCTGCTGGTTTTACCGGCAAGGCTACCGCCAAACTTGTAATGCGGCCCGTTGTATTTAAACTTATGAGAACAGGGTTGAACTTCGGGTGTGATGGGATTGATTGTTCTTCATTGTGGTGCACATAACTTTGCTTTTAAAGACACCTTCCTCCATTTTCACAATGAAAAGGTGCAATCCGAATAAATGTTGTTTAGTTTAGGAAAATGGCACCATCCCTCCACTAACTTGAATATGGATCTTCCCGGGCTGCCATCTTTGGTACACGGGAGGCCCGCGTTGAGAGAAATGGGCGGTGCTTAGCCCCCCATTTATGACTTTTCTCGTTTAACATACATGCCCTGCGTGGCGAAGGCAGGGCCGAATTGGCTTGGTAAAGTCATCCAATCTCAGCAGAGGGGTGGCCGATTTAAGCAGGGGACCAGAAGCGGGAAGTGTGAGTTTTTCCAGTGTGGTCAGAGATGTAAGTGGAGAACGACCAACAGAATAGCAGAAGGAAGGACGGCATGGCCTAGTGTGGTGGTGATATGTTGTACAGGTGAGATATTGGCTTAGGACAGAGTCATTCTGCAGTTTAAGTGTGTGTGTGTGTGTGTGTGTGTGTGTGTGTGTGTGTGTGTGTGTGTGTGTGTGTGTGGGAATGTTTTTGTAAGGAGGGGTTGTGATGTGTATGTTACAGAGTGAAAGGATGCTGTTTATATAGTTTAGAGAAGTAGTGTGGAGGGGTAGAAGTAGTGTGGAGGAGGGAGCAGTAGTGTGGAGGAGGGGGTTGTTCAGTAGTTGAAGGCGGAATAGCATTGAAGTGTGAAGGTGATATCTAGGAGGAGTGAGAACATCTAAGGGACGGAGTGGTGGGAGGATTGAGACGAAGGGGAGAAGAGGAATGAGTTGAGGAGGGAGAGGTGAGAGTGGGCCTATTAGAAGAAACCTTAATCTTCCCAGGTGTGTGTTGGGCACCATGCCACATCCCAGGACATCACCAACGACTGGATAGGGTACAGACAATTAGGAAGTCACTTGGAGCATTCTTTTTGATTACTATCTTTAGCAGAAGTCAGCTCTTTAGACAGTAGGGGTCAACCTTCAGTAGCACCTATCTGGGACTTAAGGGTGCTTGGGCTTGGGAAAAGGCTCATTATAAAACGAGCGAGAGGGATGGTCCTAATGCCCCTCAAATCTACAATAAAAACCCCTGTACCGCCTCAGAGTTAGAATGATCGGCCATCTGCAACAATATTGAATGTGTTTTTTTAATTATTGTAATTCTGATGCTTTCATGGAAATATTTTCTAAAGTGAATACCAATTAAAAATATGGTGTCAATTTCTACTGAAGGTTCAAATCATGCGTGCTTAAAGCATATCAACACTTTTGTTTTAATGTATTATCGGGCTATCAATTTTGACTCATAGTCTCTGGCTACTAATAATTTTATTCGTGGACACCTCTCCACCCGTAGTGTTGAGAACAACATGATCACTCTAACTGCACGTACTCATTCAGACAGTATGACTCCATGCTTCCAACTTTGTGCTTCTATTCACCATATCTCAAATCACTTCCTGCTTATCCTTTCAAGTGGGTGGAATGAATTACACTTTGTATTGTGCACCGTAGCCTATGCAACTCTAAGCTATACTAGGGTATAGGTATTTGGGAACAATGTAATCTAAGGAGTTCTCTTAAATTTGCGCGGGAGCGACAAAGGTAAAATGATTATTCCAGGATTCCATATGGCCAGTCAGTTTCCCTGGCACATTGCAAATTGCATTGGCTCCCGGTTTTGGAACGAAGAAATCAAAATTGAGATTCGATGAGCAGGAGCTTTAACCAGCTCCAGGGTGTCGGGCATCACCTGGTAGGTAGGAGCTACCGCAGGGTAACCAGGTGATGCTACTTTAACTTTTTGCACATTTTGTATGAACCACTGTGTTTAAATGTGTATTAGATGTGTGCTTATTATTCCTTATTAACATTCTCAAATAGGTTCCATGTGATAATGTCCCCGCAAAAATGTTGCCATGCAAGAATGGGGCAGTTTTTTTAATCATATGGAACCTGCGAGGGACACCCCTGCAACCGCTGCTCCCATTTCTCATACATTGTACCCATATATAATGTTGCCTATGCAGTTTCCCGGCGATTATATATATATATATATATATATATATATATATATATATATATATATATATATATATATATATATATAGTGAGATTATATATGGGGACAATATTACCTGATAACCTCAAATACTCAGTTAATTTCACATTTACATGTTTGGAAGGCAACAGTTCGCCCCAGGAGCCAGAAATGGCTCCTGGTAGCTGTTGGTTTCAAGCTAACCAGGATCTACTAAGCTTGAAGCAGGAGCTAAATAGCTCCAAGCTTCCCTCAATTTCGAACCCTGGGCAAGTATTCACTTCAAAGTGCTTTGTTTGATTCATCGGACTCACCTTTGCAATGGTTGCCTCTCGCCTCAGGAGATAGTTACACCTTATTGCCCATCGCGCACCTTGCATTCTGCTAGTACTGTGCCTCTTTTAGTACCCCTTTATCAGTTGGAACATGTTGGTGGTCGTGCCTTCTCTGTGATTGTCCCAAAGCTTTGGAGATCTCTTCCTGTTTCCCTCTGCCTTCTCTCACATTTTAGGTTTTTCAAAGCTAAACTTAAAACCCATCTTTTTGCCTGATTCATTAATTTCTTCTCGGGCTTGCTGTTTCGCATCTTTTTTAGTGGCATGATGCCTCTGGTGAAAGTAAACGATTTATGCAAGTGGGATGGATGGATGGATGGATGGATGGATGGATGGATGGATGGATGGATGGATGGATGGATGGATAGATAGATGGATGGATAGAAGAACCTTAGCGGTTATAGCCCTGAATCTGTGGAACAACATGTCTATAAACCTCAGAACTGAAAATAACTCTACTATAAGAACTTGGTTTTGCAGGACCTAAATATATGTCTGACTCTCACCCTGGAGCACTTCACTTCCTAACCTCAGAAATGCAAAGGTCTCCTTAAAGCTGGAATAGCTGAACACTACACAATGATTACAAATCTGGTTGTCTGATCCTCACCTGTGGAACTGGTCACCTGTGGGTCTGTGTTTAATATATTGAATGGTATTGCTTGTATGATCAAGTGGTTACGCAGGCACCAGGATTGTATAACTTGTCCAGTAAATGGTCACCACACTGCCCCTACTGTGTCTTTCTCTTCTCATTTTACTGCGTGTCCCTTACGATTATGCTAGCATTATGAATATATATTATGCTTTTCGTCGAATTATCCTTCTGATCCTCAATACACTGCACACCAGACTCTGCAATAATAGTTCAGATAACGTTTGAATTGCATGTGGTCTGTCATCTGGTATAATCATGAAGCTTGTCCTCCTATTTGCTGCAGTATTGTGTGTGAATAACAGTATAATAAAGTCACTTTTTCTTGCAGATTCGAGTTTGAAGTGTTTGCACTTCTGTTAACTTTGCAATTGTTGAATTGTTGTCTTATCAGCATGAATGTATCATCCAGGAGGAAATGAATTCAGGTTTCAAACTACTAGCCCGGCATGAGTGTGGCCAGGAGCCACACGATGAGCACATGAGCCGAGCGAACTCTGAGACCGGCCAGTTAATATCCTGAGAAATCATACTTAAATGATGCAGTTTTATGGATAGGGTTGAATCTGATACTTGGGAATGATTAATTCCACAATATACAGTGAATCAACGGGTGAACAACTTAGACCAACAGAGAAAATATCGGAAAACTGGCTGCGACAGACATTTTGGGAACAGATGAGGGCAGAGAGGAGCCTGGTGTCCTGCGGTGAGGAAAGCAAGGCGGTCTATGCTGAGAGCCAAGTAACGGGGACCGAGGACCTTGTGATGAATCCGATGGAGTCATCACTGATCTTCCGGCAATGACATCCTCGCATGTGGCCTGAGGATGGCAGCCACTACATGATGCTGACCCTCGGGGTGGCTATATGAGGGTGGATCACAAGGGGGGGCAACCTCCAAGGAGACATCATGGCTTCATTGCATGAGACATGGTATCCCCCATTTGCCCCTGAAGATAATCCGCTCATACCTATTTCTTTCATGGCTTATTGTCATACGACTACACCTCCCACTAGGCAGAATAAGGAAAACCTTTCCCAAAATCATATAGACCAAACTTCCAACTCTTATCTACCTTGTGGAAATTACAAGACCGCTTTTTCCAGTTAAATTTTTCTAGTATCCAGATCTGATTCACCATTTAGAACTATTGAAAGCGATTGTTCAAGTTTTTTTAAGCAATCACCAACAATGGACTTCTTGTCCCAGAGTCCCTCAAGTACTGGGATGAGGAAAAGGGAAGGAGCAGTGCAGAGCGGAAGAAGCCACAAGTTCAGCGAGCGCTCTAGTTCTTCCCCAAAACCATCTGTGCCTGGGAAATGTAAAGAACAGAAGCAAAGTGCTAGATGCTGCTGCTGTTGGTCAGAGAACGCTTCTGTTAAGACGGATTTCTGAACTCTGTCCTGGTGGCGCAGAAGTTCAGAAGGCCAACCTAATTACTTGGAACAGGGTAACCTCTGGACAAGCCAGACCAATCAAGGTAGCGATCGCGGCGGTCAAGACTAGGTCTCAAGAGGGGTGAGGGTGACTGAAAGCCCGCAGTGAGCACACAAAGCAAGAGCGCTTACAAACTACTCCAAACAGTTGTTATATCAAAAATAGATACACATTTATTTTAAGGCCTTTAAAACAATGACCGTAGCGAGAAAATCACAATATCACAATATTAAACCAACACATACCATATCAACACAATGTATATACAAATACGACAGTCTTAAGCATTAGAGGCACGAAATGTGTAGTCCACCTGCCAGGGAAGGAAAACAGGCAGTGCGATAATGCTTTAGACTCAGTTCGCCTTCAGAGGCACCTAACTAGATGGAAGTCCGAGCCCTGCGAAGAGTGGAGCCTTGTGCTCAAAGTACCTGCCACGCCGGTGCCAACGGGCAAAAGGGGAAGCTCTTCGGAGGAAGTCAGGCAGTTCGGGTTAGTGCACAGCAGAAGGAGAACTGAGTCTAAAGCATTATCGCACTGCCTGTTTTCCTTCCCTGGCAGGTGGACTACACATTTCGTGCCTCTAATGCTTAAGACTGTCGTATTTGTATATATATTGTGTTGATATGGTATGTGTTGGTTTAATATTGTGATATTGTGATTTTCTCGCTACGGTCATTGTTTTAAAGGCCTTAAAATAAATGTGTATCTATTTTTGATATAACAACTGTTTGGAGTAGTTTGTAAGCGCTCTTGCTTTGTGTGCTCACTGCGGGCTTTCAGTCACCCTCACCCCTCTTGAGACCTAGTCTTGACCGCCGCGATCGCTACCTTGATTGGTCGGGCTTGTCCAGAGGTTACCCTGTTCCAAGTAATTAGGTTGGCCTTCTGAACTTCTGCGCCACCAGGACAGAGTTCAGAAATCCGTCTTAACAAATTGGTGTACAGCGGTGGGATACGACTGAAGGTATCCAGTGTTGCGCTCGAACTAAGGCATTTCAGGTTATTCCAAACAGTACACGTAGTGAATTGTTGTAATATAACTTTAAAAAGGCCATAGTCCTATCAAACAGTATGGAAGCAAATACCTTGTTAACTTTAAATGCTTCCAAATCAGAAACACTGAAAAAGATGTGTGCGGAGAGAGGTGTTTCCTCTCAAGGCACAAAATTGGAAATGATCCAGAGAATCGTGGCGTGGCAAGAAGCGCAGCTTGACGCTATAACTTCCGAGGACAGTGCAGAAGGTGGTGGGGCTGCTCTCACTGGTAGAACCAACGGTTCTGCCGCTGCACTGATCCATCGCGACCACGAGGACAGGGAGGATGTGATGTCTAATGTTTCCTCTGCCAGTGTTGATGGGGAGGCTATGCTTGAATTCAAGAAGCAAGAGCTGCGGTTTAGGCAGCAGGCGCTTGAATTCAGCATAGCAAAACTAAAAATCGAACAGGCAGAAAAACAGAAAGACAGGGATCACCAGTTGGACTGGCCAAGCTTCAGGTTGCAAATGGATCCAAGGGACCTAGACATGGGTCTGGGGCTTCCTCTCATCCACGGTTTCCGAAAGATCTGCTCAGTGTGTATGAAGAAAGGAATGACATTATGGACTGGCTGAATGCGTTTGAGTATGCATGCGAGGTTCAAGAAGTTGACAATGCTGATAAGATTGCGTGGTTGCTCAGTAGACTGCCCCATTCTGGCTGCAGTGCCATTATGGAAATGTCGAAGGCTGAGCGGGCTGATTTCGCAATGTTAAAGCAAACTCTCATTTTAAAGTTTGGGAAGACTCCGGCCCAATATTTAAAGCGTTTTCGAGAGTATAAGAAAAAGGAAGGTGGTACTTGGGTATCTTATGTCGCTGAATCTTTGAAAAACTTAACTGGCTGGGTCGAAGGTTATAAGGTTTCTACCTTCGAAGGCATGATCAATCTGGTCATGCTGGAACACATTTTTGCTTCTTCTTCCCCGGAGCTTAAGCAGCATTTGGCCGATTCGAAGGAGATAGATCCTAAGAAGCTGGCCATTGCAGCAGACTTAAGGGTGTCACATCGAGTGTCCCATAAGGACAAAACTCATCCTGGTAAGCAGGAGGAAGGGAAAAAGTCCAAAGATATGGAGGGTGGGGAATCTGCTAAATCTTCTTCCCATAAGGGCCACAAAAAGAAAAACAAGGGTAAGACACAAGAGAACTCACAGGGTAGTGGAGGTCAGCCTCCGAAACAGAACTCTGGTTACAATAAGCCTCCCTACGTAAACAGACCCACTGGGGCTTGTTTTTCTTGTGGAGCAACTGACCATGTGAAGGGGATCCCCGGTGTAAGGTTAGACCTTTGGGGGTCCACTCCGCTAATCTGGCCTTCTCCTCCTACGAGGAAGAAGAGATTACAGGAGCATCCTTCTCCTCAGACTCATTTCCCAGCGGGATAGAGGCTGAGGTAGTTTTAGTGTCCCTGGGTTCCTGGGAGCCTAAAGTCGCAGAGGCTTATGCTAGGATTCCGGATAATACCAAGCACTACTTTAAAGACAGTGTGCTGATCAATGGAGTGGATACTCCAGCTCTTAGGGATAGTGGGTGCAGTCGAACTGTAGTGGATTCTACCTTGGTAGACTCAGAGGAAGTTGCCAGAGCTACTCTGATGCCCACTAAGTTGGCTGACGGCCCCCTCCGTATGTTTCCAGTAATACCTGTAGATCTTACTTTAAATGGTACAGAAGTCAGGATTCCAGTGAGCATTCAGAGAAACGTCCCGGGAAAGGTCTTGTTGGGTAATGATCTCAGAGCTTTAGGGCTCATAGGAGACACTGCCGAAAGACCCTACACACGGTCTCAAGCACGGGCAGCATTGGCCAAGTCCAATACGCCGCCCCAGCCGAAGGGGAAACCCAAGGCGAAAGGAGTCTACAAGTCAAGACAAGGGAAAGAGAATATTCCCCCGAGCTCGCCTACCACTGCGGTGGAGGAAGTTGGTCAATCGCCCGGGCCTGACGAGGAGGTGGCGATGCCTGAAGTATTCGACCCCAACGATCATCCTGAACTAAAAGACTTGTTAGTTGAAGGAGGTCCTGATAGGGACGAATTCAGTAAAGGCCAACGTGAGTGCCCATCTCTGGAAGGCCTAAGGAGACAGGCCTGCTCCCAGCTTGAGGGTGAACCTCCTGGGAAGCATAGGATTTATTGGGAAGGTGGACTCCTGTATAGTGAGCCCACAGAGTCTACAGAAGGAGACCATAGGAGGTTGGTGGTTCCCCTTGCTGTTAGGCCCTTCCTCCTGCAGTTGGCGCATGAAGTTCCCCTTGCTGGTCACCTTGGTATGAAGAGGACCAAGCAAAGGTTATCCATGCACTTCTACTGGCCCAAGATGGGGGTGCAAGTAGAAAGTCACTGCAGGAGTTGTGCCTCCTGCCAGTTGTCTGGTAAGGTTGGCGCGACAATCCAAGCTCCGTTGGTACCGCTCCCAGTTGTGGGGGTACCATTTGAAAGGGTAGGGATCGACATCGTTGGTCCCCTTGACCCGCAAACATCCTCGGGCAATAGGTTTATCCTGGTGCTGGTCGACCATGCAACCAGGTATCCTGAGGCCATCCCATTGAAGACTGTAACTGCCAAGTCAGTTGCAAAAGCTTTACTCGGCATATTTACTAGGGTTGGCTTCCCTAAAGAAGTTGTGTCAGATCGTGGCAGCAACTTTATGTCGAAGTATATGCAGGCTATGTGGAAAGAATGTGGGGTCACCTACAAGTTCTCTTCTGCATACCACCCCCAGACCAATGGTCTGGTGGAACGTTTCAACAGAAGGTTAAAGAGCATGATTGGGGCTCTGGAGGAGCCCCAGAGAAGAAAATGGGATCTTCTTTTACCATGCCTACTGTTTGCCTACCGAGAGGTACCACAGGAGGGTGTTGGCTTCAGCCCCATCGAAGTTCTGTTCGGTCATCCCGTACGGGGACCCTTAGCCATCGTCAAAGAGGGATGGGAGATGCCCACTCCCCCTGTTACTACCAACGTAGTTGATTATGTGCTAGGGCTCAGAAAACTGATGGTACTTCTGATGGGCTTGGCTAGTGATAAATTGAAGGCAGGGCAAGCGCTGGTGAAACATTGGTACGACCAGAAAGCTTCCCTCATCAACTTTACACCTGGTCAGCAAGTCCTGATCATGAATCCAATAAGGCCTCGAGCTTTACAGGACAAATGGTCAGGCCCTTACACAGTGGTGGAGCCCCTGGGTGAGGTGAACTATTTAGTGGACCTTGGAAGGCCTGGACAGGCTCCAAAAGTGTTTCACGTGAATAGGCTGAAGGCTTTCGTCCCAAGAGTCGAAATCGCAGCACTGCTACTGGCTTCAGATGTTGAGGAAGAGGAGTCTGAACCTCTCCCCGACCTGTTCCACAGCGGTCCTTCAGATAGCTCCGTTGAGGGTGTCCGAGTGGCCCCTCACCTGACTTCTGATCAGCAGGCTGAGGTGAAAAGTTTGCTTAGGCAGTTTTCCCCCCTGTTTTCACAGTCCCCTGGTTTGACACCTTGGTGCAAACATAACATTGACACAGGAGACAGTGTACCTACCAAAAGTAGGGGATACAGGATGTCAGACAAAGTACGGTCTTATATTAAGACCGAGGTCAACAAGATGTTAGATCTTGGGGTGATTGAACCCTCTAGTAGTCCTTGGTCCAGCCCAGTGGTGTTGGTTCCAAAAGCAGGCACTTCTGAATTGAGGTTCTGCGTGGATTACCGGGCTCTGAATGCTGTCACCAAGACAGACGCTCACCCCTTGCCTCGAACAGATGAGCTGGTGGATACTTTGGGTGCCTCCAAGTACCTCAGCACGTTTGACCTCACGGCTGGCTATTGGCAAATAGCTTTAGCAGAACATGCCAAGGAGAAGACAGCATTTTCTACTCCAGACGGCCTTTACCAATTCCGGGTAATGCCGTTCAGGTTGAAGAATGCACCTGCCACTTTCCAGAGGCTTGTGAATCATGTGTTGAATGGGTTGGACAAATTCTGTCTTGCATATCTGGACGATATAGCAGTTTTCAGTGCCACCTGGGAAGACCATGTGAAACACCTTAGGATTGTGCTCCAGGCTCTTCAGAAAGCCCACTTGACCATAAAGGCTAGTAAATGCCAGATTGGACAAGGCTCAGTGGTTTACCTTGGACATGAAGTAGGTGGAGGGAGGATACAGCCTCTACCCAGTAAAGTACAAGCAGTACAAGACTGGCCTACCCCCACTACGCAAACCCAAGTGAGAGCCTTTTTAGGACTCACGGGGTATTACCGCAATTTTGTGGCAGACTATGGCACCATAGCTGCTCCTCTGACTGCCCTCACAACTCCGAAGAAACCCAAGAAGGTAACTTGGACCGACGAGTGTGAGAAGGCCTTCAATGGCTTAAAAGACTCCTTGTGCCAGGCCCCTGTGCTCAGGGCCCCTGATTATCAAAGACCTTTTATCGTGCAGACGGATGCCTCTGACACTGGGATAGGAGCTGTACTATCACAAGTAGATGAGAAGGGTAAGGAACGGTTTTATTAGTCGCCAGCTTAAGGACAGAGAGCTCAGATGGTCCACGGTAGAGAAAGAATGTTTCTCTGTTGTGTGGGCCCTAAGGAAGCTGAGGCCCTACCTCTATGGGACCCACTTCACTGTGCAAACTGACCATAAGCCGTTAAAGTGGCTAATGAACATGAAGGGGGAGAATCCAAAGTTGCTTAGGTGGTCCATAAGTCTACAAGGCTTCGACTTCACTATTGAGCATAGGCCAGGTGTCCAACATAGCAATGCTGATGGGTTGTCCAGAATGTTTAACCGACCTGAACAAGAGACTCATCCAGGGGTGGATTAGTTCCCCCTGTCCATAGTCTGGGAGGGGCGAGTGTTAGGAAAGATTTCGTAATTGTAGGTAATTTTCCTTCCATGTGGCAACCCCTAAACTTTTTGCTGTTGTTTTTCACCTTGTTCTTGACTTTTCCAGAGAAGTGCAGCCTTCTGCTGCACTCCTCTGGGCTTTCGCTCCTTTTTTATGGGGAAACTGACATGCCCTTAAGACAGTCAGTACCGGGGAACGCTGTTTCCCGTAGTTTCTTTTATCATGTTGCGGCTTTAGTGCAACATGACACAAGAGGGCACTGTAAGCTAAGTTACAGCTCTCTTGGGTCTCTAGCCTTCTACAGGCCCTAGATACTCTTTTAGGATGGTATTTTGATCGGTGCAAGTCATTCAGGGACTGGAATGGTGGCAGCGATCGTTTTGTTTATTTTGAGCTCCTTTTGGCGTTCTGAGCACGTTTTTCGCACTGAACCCAAAATGGTGGCCTGGCTCCCAAAATGGCCAGTCCACGAGGCTCCTTTGTCCTGTCCACTGACCGTCTTGCTCCCTTCACCTTCCCCAGGTCGGGCGACCCGGGGCCTTCCTTATTTGGGCATGTACTTTCCCGCGAAACGTGGTTGCTTTCGCGGGCTTCTACATGTCGTTTGTGTGCCTCCAGGGTGTGGGCTGGGATGTCTGGTCCCAATACACATCCTGGGTGCCAGAGAGTCTAGGGTGGTGTGAATGCCTGGGACCACCGTGGTCCGTGATTGGTCCACGTATGGTATGTGTGTTGATGAGCGGATCTCCCATTGGCTCCCCTCCGTTTTGGCGCGAAGGGAACCGTGGATAAGAGGGAGCTGGAAACACCACTACCATGTCGATCTCCTGAGTTCTCACGAACGAAGGAATACAGGAGCCAAGTATCCTGCAACCACGAGGCTGGACCGAGGAATCGCTGGTGACCCGCTGAAGGAATCCTCCTTTGCACTGCTGTCGTCCTGTGAAACCCTTTCCTCCTTTGATCGAACCAGAAGGCCTGTACTGGTGCTTCGACCTTTGGAATAGCAGGAACAGCTATTCCCGGCGACTTCATCATCTCCTGCCAAGTAAGCCTTCGGAAGTGTCTCTGGGCCATCCAGTTGACTGACCAGCTTACAAGGGAGTCCTGCCCTGTAACCGCCGCCAGGTTGTGTTGTATTTCGAGTCCTTGTCACTCTCCCATGCTTCGTACACTTGGCGTTCCCAAGTCTGAAGGGAGGAGTGTACATTTGGCTTGAATACACACGGCCGCTCCGTTGTCCTGCTGCGGCAACAAACTGTGCCGGTTTCGTCGATTGGGACGTCTTTTTGCTCTACACGACTACGAGGCGTTCCCTGCTCTTCTGAACCTGCCAGCTGCTGAAACTAACGTGGAGAAGTAGTATAGCTAGGATCTGGTCGCCCTCCTGCAGTATCCCATTGCTTTTCCCTGCTGTGTAAAAACAGCACCCTTTTTGCCGTACTCGCGCTCTGCTTCTGCCCGCTGTGGAGGCTGCGCTTGAGTTGCGGAACCTGTTCTCCTTCTGCTGTGCACTAACCCGAACTGCCTGACTTCCTCCGAAGAGCTTCCCAGTTTGCCCGTTGGCACCGGCGTGGCAGGTACTTTGAGCACAAGGCTCCACTCTTCGCAGGGCTCGGACTTCCATCTAGTTAGGTGCCTCTGAAGGCGAACTGAGTCTAAAGCATTATCGCACTGTCTGTTTTCCTTCCCTGGCAGGTGGACTACACATTTCGTGCCTCTAATGCTTCAGACTGTCGTATTTGTATATATATTGTGTTGATATGGTATGTGTTGGTTTAATATTGTGATATTGGGATTTTCTCGCTACGGTCATTGTTTTAAAGGCCTTAAAATAAATGTGTATCTATTTTTGATATAACAACTGTTTGGAGTAGTTTGTAAGCGCTCTTGCTTTGTGTGCTCACTGCGGGCTTTCAGTCACCCTCACCCCTCTTGAGACCTAGTCTTGACCGCCGCGATCGCTACCTTGATTGGTCTGGCTTGTCCAGAGGTTACCCTGTTCCAAGTAATTAGGTTGGCCTTCTGAACTTCTGCGCCACCAGGACAGAGTTCAGAAATCCGTCTTAACAGCTTCACCTCTCTGCGAGGATCTGAAAAGCACCGACAAGCGTGGTGGAGCCGGTTGGCTCACCATCCAGGAAGAAGGGACTGTGCAAGAACGGGAGGCGCTGCAAAAACATCATGAGCCGGTGAAAGACTCCTGGGCATTCGCTGCCCTCAGAAAGCAACTCCTTACCTACTGGAGCCTGAAGAGAGGAGGGGTGCAGAAGAGAAGCCGCAGGAGACGGAAGAACGAAGAGAAAGCAGTTACGAGAGGAAAGCGGGTAGTGCACCTTTGCTGGTTGACCTTGAACAAACCTGAAAAGAGCCAGTGAGTCAACCCAAGGATAGTGGGGACAAAGGGGCGTATCGGCAACCGCGCCAAGTGTTAATAATAGTAAACGGATCAGAAGAAAGAGAGAAAGCAAAGAGACCAACTGCAAAATGAGGAAGTGAATTGCAAATAAGACCCCTATCAGTATGTGAATGTATGGAATGCAAATACATGGGGAAGCCAATACGAATAATATAGCGAGGATATAATATGCAACAAAGGGAAAGTACAACCGTCGAAGTGGAAAGAAACATTGTGTGAATATAAGAAGCCCTGCCATGAGAGTACACCAGGCAGCCACAAGTGTGTGAATACAAGAAGTCCTGGCAGGAGAGTATACCAGGCAGTTGAAATTGTGTGGATACAAAAAGTCATAGAAAAGAACATTAGAACAGTGTTGATCAGGCAAGAAAGAACACAATCCTGGCAGAAAGGAAAACCAGGAATTTTTACATGGCTAAAGAGCTTTGTATGTGACATTGCTACTGTGGGCCAAGAAAGACACAAGGAACTGCCGTATGAAGAACTATTTATTAAAGAGGCATCCAGGGGAAAGGAACAACCCTCTGGAACAAGAACTCTTCGCCCTTGAAGAATGTTTGTTTTGGAACTATTTATTTATTCTTCCTTTACTAACACTTTTTAAAAAAGACACCAAAGGTTAAAAACATTTCCCTTTGTACCTTATAGTTTTGTTTATAGCGTGAGGGTCAGAATAGAATGTTTGGACAAAGTACAGTTTTGAGTTTGACATCCTGACACAGACAGATGCCTATTTTAGGTTTTAGGTAGGGAAAACCCTCTTGGAGCAGGGTCAGAGAGGCCTTTTGCCAACCCTTTTATTTCCAATGCATGTCTTACCAAAACATGTCTAACTTGTGACCGACTTTCATCCCTGACTCCTCGCAGCCACCTCCACCTTGATGGCTGGATTGCTGCAGTTGAGGCCCAGCCGTGAGGTACTCCGGGACGGTGTGATGGGGAAACAGTAGCGGCCATTATGGAACAAAACAGGAGGGCGGGGTATGAGTCTAATATCACACCGGACCATATAATGACAAGTTTAAGAGACACGCGGGAACAATTAAAAACCCAGACTACATGTCCCAAAATGCCCCACCAATCAACTATCACACCGGACAAAACAAATCTAAGAGACACGAGAGAAAAGACATAAACTACATAAATACAGAATTCTCCAATGGAAAAGCCAGAAAATGGGAATAGAAATCAGACAAGGAAGACGAAAAACCACGTTTCCATATAATGGGGGTTCCGGGCAGGCGGGGGTTAAATACAAGGCTAACTCCGTGACGTTGAAGCTGACTTAGCCTCAGGTGTAAGGAGCCCAGGGCTGGGAACGCCCAACGCTAATTGCTGGGGAGGAGACTTACTGGGGTTAAAAGCATCAGAAAACAGCTCAACTTGTCTCTCGTTTTGCAGGAGTGGAAGGAGGCTGACAGAGTGGACTTGGAATGGTACGAGGACAGTACCCCATATCGGTGGGCGTATTAGAAGGAAAAGGAAATCTCACCGGAGTGTCCCATACCGGACCTGTAGTCAAATCCGACTGCACAGCAGATGAAGACGCCTGAGTCACAACAGCGTAAAAAGGAAAGTTTGTTTATTTACTGAATTCCAGCCCGGGGCCAGTGTGGAACAGCTGGCTCCGAGAATCTGCAGCAGAGCTTGAACAAGCAGGCTCTGAACCATTCAGGCGTGTGGAGTAAAAGCGCTCGAGTCCTGTATATATGATACTTTAAGAAGAGGAGTTTTCTCCATGGGTTTTCAAGGTACAAACGGCTGTTTTCGAACAAAGAAAGGCTGCCATTCCTGTGTTATCCATGTTTTGAACTGCATTCATTTGTGGACAAGCAATATTGCAATCCGTGAGTTTGTTGTTTTTTCGAGCAGCCTGGAAGACCCTTTATTTGTTTTTTCGCTATGAACATTAAGTGAAGTTAATTGGCTAAGGAGAAGACCGGTTGCACCCAACCATTTAACCAATGGTGAGCTGTAAGAATAAAATACTATTGGTTAACTTACCTTCTTGTCTCGGCTCACTACTTTACTGATGGGGAGACTAGAAGACCAAAGATCTTTGTGAAGGGCGACCCACACCCGCAAGGCATTGAGCGGAAGGAAACTAAAACACTGATTGACCCTTGTGGGAGTGAGGAAGGGAGGTGGCGATGTATCGGGATTCCATCAGGTGCCTCTACCATAGGGGGCACAGAGCTGCGTAATGGACAACTGCCCTGACACCGGACCACCAGAGTTAAGGGACCTACCGTAAAAAGGTAGACTTATGCCAAAAATATAGCATTCTGAAGGATGGATAAGGCCTGGCTGCTACCCTCGGACCACTATGGGGGACCTGAGTGATGGCCTGGGAATATTCAGGGCAGGCCTGGAGAACTTATGAGCAAGGCAGAGCGGCCATTTTGGAGAGGGACTTGGCAGATTACCAACAGGAGGTGCAGCGCATCACGGGTGGGCTAAATTTGCACCAGCTCGGTCACGTGCGAAAGGACACCCTTCAGCAAGAAGTGATAAGATACTGGAATGGAGAGACAGATAGCCAGGAAGGTCCCAATGGGAGTACACACCCTGGTGTATTGCCGAAGGCAAGGAGAACATGGAGTAGGCCAGCATAGACCTACATGTAGAAATTAAAGAGCAGATGAACAAGACGGTCAGCCCCATCAATAACACTGGAAGGCGGAGCTTTTGATGTTGAGGATATGATGGTCACAGTGCAGTACGATTGAAGATGAAGACTCAGACCACGAAAGGAGAGTCTCAGCACTGGACCCCTGGAACCACTGTTAGTAGGTACACTGGCTAATTCTCTTAGATGCAGGGACCTGTGAGCTCCATATGCAGCTAGCGACAGAGCAAAGAGTCTGCACATGAAGTAGTTCATAGGGAAGCAGCTGACCATAAACTCTTATAAGTGAAGCACAGAGAGGAGGAATTTGATTGTATTGGGGCGTGATATATCAGGAGGATATGGGGGTATGAATATCCTGGTACAGAATGATTAATGATCCAAGAGCCATCCCAGATCTGGGAAGGAGTGAGAGAAGTGGAGATCTACGCACACGAGGCTGACAACGACACATATAAATAATACAGTGCGCTGCTCTAGGATACCCTGAGAATCTGTGCTTATTACAGTAGACCACAAACATAACTTTAGCTGTAGGCTTTGAAGGGAGGTTGAGGTAACCCTCTGAGGAAGATCAAGATAACATCTAGAACTCGGGGAATGCAGATACTCAACCACTATTTAGAGTGGCTGCAGTGGAGAAGATGGTGAAAGTCCAGCAGAAAGATTGATGGGAAGCAAAACAGGACTGAAGACTGTCCCTGAAGGGAAAAATCCAGGAAGTAGGGGTGGATGTCTCTCTAATGCAAGCTGCCTTGAAGGTCCATTTTCTTTTTTTTGAGAGGGTGACCATGGAACAGAGCCTCAGTGATGTAGAGGACACATTAACGTTGCTAAAAAACCAAGTAAAAGGCTTAACAGGGGCATAGCGGTGATAGCGGCGCCGGAAGGAGAGGAGGGCAACTGTATAGAACTATTCGTGGAGAAGTTGTTGTTGGACACTTTCCGATGAGGAGGCTTATCGAAACAGTTTACATTAGAAAGCGCTCACAGGGTACCAGGGAAACCGCCACCACCAGGAGCATCTCCAAGGACAATGGTGGTCAAACTGGTGAACCTTTGAGACAATGATGAAATCCTGCATGAGTCCAGACGGACAGGTCCTTTTCAATTAGGCAGCACTAGGTCCTCATTTTCCCTGACTTCACACTGGAAGTGCAAAAGCAAAGAAAGTAATTTGATGCAGTAACTAGGAGACTCAGGGAATACAACTTGAACCATATGATGTTTTTCCCGGCAAAGTTGAAAGAACTGGTGTGTGGGAATTCAGATTTCTTTCTATCAGCACCGGAGGTGTGGACCTGGCTGTAGTCTGGTTGTGAACAAGCTGGACCTCCACAGAGGGTCTGGAACAGTTCTAAAGAGATGGAATAGAAGATGGCAAAATGGACGGGGAAAGAGGAGTTATTGAGAGATGTTAAGGTTACGCAAAGTACAATTGAGAGTTTGGAGAGGATGGGAAGGGAAGGAGGGCGGGGAAAGATGTAGGGTTTCAAGAAAACGTTTTGGTTCACAGTAGCTAGAATAAAAGTAATTAATAAACTAATACAAACCATAAGCATAGAAATGTTTAAACTACAGCATTAAAACACAGTACTACGAGACAAATTGTTAGATTATGGAGAGCTGAATGAGGATACATAGTATTATATTTCTCCTTATCAGAACCGACTACGATTAAAATAGGGACATGGAATGTCTGAGGTTTGGGAAATCTGGCCAAAAGGTTGAAAGTAAAGCGATTTCTACCACGTTATGGAATTCAGGTGGCATTATTGCAGGAGACAGACCTAACTGGTTCAGATCTAGAAGAGGTTCGCAGAAAATGGGGTGGGACAGTGATGGGATCCACATACTCGTCATATATGCCTGGGGGGTTTTGACCTGGATAGATGGGAAGGTCCCAATGCAAATAGAAGCTACCAAAGGAGGGACGGACCTTAATGGTAAAAGGCAGACTGGAAGGACAAAACTTTTGCATAGTGAATTCCTCCACATCTTACATGGGGAGGATAGGGAGTATTCCTTCTATTCCCCAGTGCTTGGTTCATACTCAAGGCTGGACTATATCTTTGCAGCTAAGGAATACTCACATGGATTTGACGACACAGATAGGAAGCCTTCAAGGTAACGATGAGCAGAATATGCATCTCTAAAATGGTTGGGGGTGCGTACAATGCTGGATGAGTCCTTCAAAGAAAGTCAAACAGAGGTTTAAGCATCTAGAGGTCGAAATGTCAAATGGGCTAAAGGTAGGAGAAGACCTAGCGCAGGTGCTTCTTAAACAACAAACATCTGGAGGCAATGTCCACATTTGATTATAGCCAGTACATGGGGCAAATACATGGAGAGGGAGACAAAGCGGGTCGTCTGTTGGCCTGGCTTATACGGAAAGAATACCCGAGGGGTGCTACAACACAGATTCATGACTCACGAGGGACCCGGGCTGTTACACAGAGAGACATTAATATTTCATGCATATTACAAAAAGTTATAGACTAGAGGAGGAAGCAGAAGACCTACTAGATATTGCACAGTTACCACAGCCATCAAACAATAAAGGGAGGAACTGAATGCACCAGTGGTGTGCGATGAAATTAGGAGGGCATTAATGTCAATGGAAAGAAGCAAATACCCAGGTACAGAAGGGCGGCTGGTAGAATTCTACCATACTTTTGCTGACTTATTGATCACCCAATTGAAATAGGTGTATGAGGCAGCATATGAGATAGGTACCCTCCCATATACAATGAGAGAGGCACTAATCACAATACTGCTGAAACCTCGGAAAGATCCAAATTACTGCAAATCATACAGACTGATCTCCCTTATCAATGTACATGATAAAATATTGGGGAAACTTATAGCCTCACAGTTGTCTAAAGTGGTTGCAGACTTGATATATCTGGATCAAGGCGGATTTGTAGGGGGTAGAAATACCTCAATGAACATTAGGAGATTACATTTTGTAATGGAACAGGTGCAGCATGCGAAAGAAGAATTAGCAGTAATGGCTTCAGAAGCAACTAAGGCCTTCGACTCTGTAGAGTGGCCTTGGCTCTTCAGGGTACTGCAGGCATTCGGATTGGGGCAAAACATTCAGAGATGAATTACATTATTATTATTTTTTTAATACTTTATTTAAAATTTTGCATCAACAACATAAAAATGCAAGGAGTCTGATTTTCCCCACATCCCCGCGACCCACCCAAACATAACGCAGTGCGTATCGGAATACATATGACAAACAAGTTGCTTCCAGTTCAACAACACAGCTCTATTCAACTGCTGTAAGCAAATATTGTACATAAGGAGCCCAAACCTCCAGCGGCCGGGCGTGTAGCAGTAAAGTACAAATAAAACCAGTTTCCACATCATGACAGTATGCCATGTCCTGCAGCTTCCCCTGCACACTGAGGGATGACACTTCCCCCGGGCCATGGCCACCCTTCTACGAGCCACCGCCAATAGCAGCTCTGTCAAATGCCTCATTGCTCGAGGCAGGGACCTCGTGCACCCCAGGAGCGTAAGCACAGGATCTGGCTCCACGCGTTACCAAATAATGAAAGAACCCCTGTCTGAAAGTGGGAGATCTGCAGGCATTCCCAGGCCAAATGAAGGAATCCTGCCAGGGCAACTTGGCACCTGGTGCAGGAGTCCAGGGCTGAAGGAAAATGCCTGTGGAGCCTCGCTGGAGTGTACTAAACCCTTGTAGGAAGTTGAAGTGAATTAACTCAAATTTTGAGTTTAAGGACACCTTCTGGGTCTGCCCTAATACATATGTCCAATCTTTGTCCACTATATCTCTACCCAGGTCCCCTACCTCCCGCCATCTTGGCGCCTCCCCCTCCCACAGTATATCCGCCATCAGGCTACTGTATAGTCACAAGACCAAGTGGCCCTCTCCCGGGATTGAATCACTCCCTGCGATAACACCCAAGTGTTTTTTTGGGGGAAATGAGGGGAATAGTGCCTTGAGCGCGTGCCGCTCCCAAACCTACAGGAAAATATCCAGAGCCAAGTCCCCTCTCTTCATCAATGAAAAAAATCTCTGAAGGTAAGAATACCCAGCTTGATCACCCACTACAGATAGGCATGCTCTCCGGTCATAGCCAACCCTGCCACATTCTGCACCGGGATGAGAGGCGAGTATAATATAGGAACACCCAACTTTGCTGCAATCTTCTTCCAAACCGCACAAGTAATTTTAATGACGTTCAAGGTACTAAGCGAGATTCTTGCAACCCCAAGTATCACAGAGCGCCCTCTCTACCTGCATGTGAGGTCACACGAAGTTAGTGGCATACCAATGCGCCAGGAAATGCACCTGTGAGGCCCAAAAATATTGTTCCAGAACCAGCAAAGCCAGGCCACCCACCCTGTGCAAATGGTTGTGTCAGCGTGCTATACGCTACCCTCGCTGGTTTCCCTGTCCAAAGCAAATCAAGAATGAGCCCACACAGCTGTAAGAAGAAACCACCAGACAAGAACAAAGGGACATTGAGGAAAAGGTACAAAAATGTAGGGAGCACAGTCATTTTAACGATTGAGATTTGACCCAACAGTGTAAGCAGAAGCAGTCACCATCACGCCACAGCGTCCTGGAGAGACGCCACTTTGTCCTGGAGAGACCCAATCGTCCCCCCATGGTTACCCCGAAACAGATCTTCCGGATTACGCAACACCTCTACCCCCAGATCCGGACCCCAGATGATTCCCACTTGAGGCCGAACTCATCCTCAAACCTCCTTGTCCCGTCTGTAAGGGGAAAGGCCACTGATTTACTGTGGTTAATACTCATGCCTGAGAACTCATGAAATCTGAGCACTTCCTGCATCACTGGACCCACGTTGCATGCCGGGTCACTGATAGAGGGCCACGTCACCCGCATATAGAGAGATGATCAGCCTATGTGTCCTCAGGCATAGCCCCCTTTGGATGTGCCTTTCCCGTAGAATCGCTGGCAGTGGCTCCATCGCTAGAGGAAAGAGCAGGGGGGAGAACGGACAGCCTTGCCGTGTGCCCCTTGCCATATGGAAGCTTTCGGATCTCGCCCCCTCCACTACAATCCTTGCTGACGGGTTGACACATAGGATGGACACCAGCACTATAAAGTGATTGCAGAGCCCGAGTTTTTGGAGCACTGCAAATAAAAATGGTCATTCTAAACAAGTCAAATGCTTTCTTCGGCATCCAAATAAAGAGCAACAGCCTGTGACTCCCGTTTGAGCACCGCCAAGACCCCGAAAAAACAGCATAGCCCCTATGTTGTGTTCCTCCCGGGAATAAACCTAGCCTGGTCCGCCAGTACTAGGCCCGGCATCAAGGGGAGCAGCCGATTAGCGAGCACCTTAGCGAAAATCTTGTTGTCTATGTTCATTAACGAGATTGGCTGGTACAATTCGCAGTCATCGGCCGGCTTCCCTTTCTTATGTTGAAGCACAATATTTGCCTCACATAACGAGGCAGGAAACGTCCAGAAAACAAGTGGCTCTGCATATACCCGCAGGAGAACGGGGAGGGAGGATGGGGGTGTACGTTTAAAAAAAAAAAAAGCTTGGACAGGCCGTTGGGCCCCATGGGACTTAGATCCCGGGAGCTTGTTAATCCCTGCCAGGATCTCCTCCAACGTGATCTCCGGCTTAAGGACATTGTGCATATCGGGCTACACCCAGTGCAGTTCCACCTTCTCTGAATAGTGCTTTAGACTGAGTCCTGCGAATACCTGGGCCCATACAAGCGCCTGTAAAAGGCGCAGAATTCAGCTGCAATATCTTCCTCTGAATACAAAAGATCGCCCTCGGGGCCCCTAATACACTATTCCTGCGGAGGTCTCCTGTCTGTCGCCAACAGCCCAGCCAACAGGGCTCTTTGTTTCTGCCCCTACCCATACTGACGTATTTGACGGCCCCTGCCCAGAAATTGAACCTCCTGATTGGCATTCACCATAAACCCATTGAGTTCCTCCTGGAGCTCAGCCAGAGACCTGTGGTCCGCAGCAGATACATAGTCATCCGCCAGCCACTTTAGCTGTGCCTCGCCTGCCGCAAGGTCATCCCTGATAAGTTGGAGCATCCCATTCTCCTAAGCCATTTCACCTCTAAAAGGCCAGACACAGCATCATCCTTGCTCTGGCCTCCCCTTTACGCTCTCTTTCTCGCTCTTTCTACTCTCTCTCTCTCTCTCCTCTCTCTCTCTCTCTCTCTTTCTCTTTCTCTTTCTCTCTTTCTCTCTCGATCTGTCATCCAGAGGGCCAGGACACGCCCATCGCTATTGGATCCAGTTCCTGGGGGTGGACCAGTGCAGGAGGATCACCTGGATGAGGGGTCTTCGTGGAGTGGAATTGGGACACCGAATGGTAAGACGCGGTATCACCTTCCTTATGAAACCTTTTTCCCCATCCTGCCCAGTAGGATACTTGGAAACTCTACCCCTCCCCCCTTTCCAACACAAACACTTTCTCACACCGTGAGCGACAACAGACTAATACCAAAGCCGTTTACCGGACATGTCCCAACACAAGGGTCAGGCAGAGACCTGTAATTGCCGACAACTACACACACCTGACTGGCCTTTCCCTTCCGGATAGGGATAAAAGGCGGAGCACAAGAGCACACTCTGTGCAAGGCCGAATGCACGATGAAACCGCTATTCCAGGACGGCAGTTCAAACGGAGGAGAAAGGCGGCGAGACCTGAAAGGATGTCAAGGAGGGAGTTGCCCTTGCCCTTTTCAACCCAGACCCGCGAATCCTCCGACAAAGGAAACATAAGACTAGTAATTGCTCATTCGCGGGTGCCAGAAAATATTTCAAGTTTGGCGGCAGCTTGCTGGTTTTACCGGCAAGGCTACCGCCAAACTTGTAATGATGCCCAGTATATCTAAAACATTACAGAGTGGACCATAAAACGAAAAACACAGCAAACATGAATTAAATAAATAAAGGGTAGTGGGGTAAAGGGGTCGAAATGGGTCAGGATGGGATTGGAGTGGCGTTGTAAGGGTAAGAAAACGGGACTTGGGGAGGTGGGGGGGAACCCCCAAATACATTTTCTTTTTAAAGAAATGCTGTGGTTTTCTGTATTTTGTCTGCGAGGAAATGTACCACTCTGTAATTGTGGTCGGTAAAATCACATAGAACGGTATCCCCCTTATCCTAGTGACAATCAACCTAACCCTCCCAGGACCTTTATAGGTTACTATAGGTCAACTCCCCTTCTTCCCCTCTTGGGCTACCTGACAATACTGAGACGAGGAAGAGTAAACTGAGAGTAATGAATACCGCACACTCTCACCACTCTAGTGCTGAGACGAGGAAGAAACAACTGGGAGGAATGAACGCCATCCCCTTTCACCACTTTGGTACTGGGAAGAAGAAGATGCCTGTAAGGTATGAAGGTCAGGCATGTCCTGTTAATCAGAGTCGGGCAGAACTGAATAACGATATACACCTGAAGCCTATTGAAGGACCACAGCTGTATAATTGAGAGAATGAGATGGACGGTGTAAGGAAGGCATGGTATTAAAGTAAGACAGATAGAAGTGATCACAGTGCAAGGGTGTTTATTAAACTGTAAAGTGGGTGAGATAAATGCCTAATCTAAGATGGGAGCAAGCTACAACCATCAAATAATAATATAGTCCTAGTAGAGTCTAGTCAAATAAAAAGGGCCTTTACTAAAAAAACCTATTGCCAATCCCTACCGCTATGCTACAGAATAGTTTGGGATAATGACAAGAAAGAAGTGTTCACAAAATGATAAGCCAGGATGTTATGGCCCGGGTCTCCCTTCCCCACATTTTTAGCACGGGACAAGGCGGGACTCTTGAGCACAGCACACTCCTGGGCATCTCTGGCATGAGCTTACATGTCCTTTTCTCTATATCAGAGCTGTGTGTGCCCAAGCCTCCTCTCATGCAAAGTCTCTTGCTTTTGAGGGCCTGATATGCCAAAAACAACAAAACAAATAGTTTCTTCTGCTAATTTTCACGTCAGGCGATTACCCTTCACCCTTGGATCACCTTCAGCCTGGTTCTGATCATTTTCTCAGTTATTAGCCTCCCTCAGTCAGGCTCAGACCAACCACTCACTATGGACATCCCTCATTCGGGTTCATACATGTCGTCATAATAAGTTCACTTTTCTTCTTCACAATGTGGGGTTCACTCCCTTAGCTTTTTCTCTTGATGTCCCTCAGTCAGGTTCACTACCGCGTTTCAATCACAATCTCCTATATAATATTCAAAAGTCTAAATGTATTTTTAAATAATCATTTTGGTTTAGTTAGGTCCCCCTCATCCGGGCTCAGACCTTCCAAAACACTTGCCAACTTTAAAACAAAGGCTTCCGAAGGGCGATCACGTCTCTGTAGGTCACCCTGTTAACCTATGGAAAGTGCGTGCTTCACATAATCACAGTTAGCATGGCGTACCCCTCAGCCGGGCGCAAAAGCCTGTTTCACAATTCCCTCAGTCTGGTTCACAATTTTACAATTGTCAAAACTTCTGCAACGGGTCAAGGACCTTCCATTGTACAAGGGGTTTGGCTTGACCCTTGTATAACCACCTTGACATCTTACACCGGCCTTCCCTATGGCCTCTTATTGTTTGTAGTTTCAATCAATGTATTTTTAGTTCAACACAGTCTCTTTAAGGAGAGGGGTACCAGTCGGAGACCTCCGAATGAGCGCCCATGTGGCGCGTTGGTGTTATTTACCCCTGGGGTCAAAGACAGTACCACAATGGCAATCATGTCTCCCCGCCCTGGCCATCAGTGTGGGAGGGTTCCATGTACTGCTGACATCCGTCACACCATTCGCCAGCTGCGATAGGCAAGCTTACCGGTACCTTAGTTCCCGGACCGGCAAACTTGTAAGGAGGCCCATTGACTGGATACCAGGGGATACCATGTCTCTCCTAAGGGCACCCCACTCCCAATCCTTTTTCTCCTCTTTCTAGAATGTCCAGGTTAATAATAGCTCCTGTCATTCTCAGGGTCACTGGGACATAGGGGCAATATCCCATAACCGCCTCTGGGATAGGGGTTCCTACCAAAAAGGAATATATCGAAGACTGTGTCTCAACTAAGTGTGTCACACTTCCAATCCCCAAAGACCCTCCACCCAGGTTATGCCCCCTCACTTGTCCACCCCCATGGTCGGGATCCAAGAGCGATGGGCCTTACCTGGCCAACTGAGCAGAGGACCGAAGTGGAGTTAATGTGAGGGCGCCCTCCGGTTTCTCACAGGGGCCGCCGGCCCAGTCCTCAGCCATCATGGTGAGCAGTGGCCAGGACTAAAGTTTAAGATTTGATTTAAGAACGTGCCAGCACTAAACAATCATGTTATCACTAGGTCCAGTGTTCAGGGAAAACTCTGGGAAGCCTCAAATCCTATGAAACAGACATAGTAGTAGATAGGAAAGGGAATATGACGCATTATATTTCACATCTTAGTTATGCAGGTGTTGAATTATTTCCTGTGTTTTATGCTTTCAAATATGGATAACTGTGTTATAGTGTTTTAAAACTACTACCACATTTTAATTAGCACAAATAAAGAGGTTGTACTACACAATGCAATTGTCTGTTTTTATGTAACGATCTGTCTCTCTGCCAGCCGCACATTTGCAAAGGCAGTGTCTATTCGCATCAGAGAAACGGACCCTAGCAACACTCCGCCTCCTGAACACGTGGCTTCTTTCGGGTTAAGTTCCATACCATCTGCTTAGGACCAGCAGAGGCTGTAGATAACTAAACGCATGGAACACAAATCGGTGTTTCTCCGAGACTGAGGAAGTTCCCAATGCCACACCCAAAATAAGGCTGGCAGGTATAAGCAACACCTTGCCAGGATGTCTGACAGTTCATGAACTGGAATGATGACCCAGGTGCTCCCAGTGGTGACTGTTTGCTGTGGCTGCGTTTTGGCATTGGCTCTTCAATGATTGTACAAGGGTTAGTTCACCACGCATTAGTCAAGTGTTGATTTTTTTCACAAAATCTCATATAGGTCTTATAACACATTTCATCGTTCATGTCCGATACGTTCTACTAGTATTGTAGGCCTTTCATATCATGTGGGTTACTTTTAGGAAATTGTGTACTCATTTTTCTTTTCTACTTAAAGGAATGGTTCGCCCACATTTTTTTTATTTCAAAAATAGATAGGCAATATTTAAAAAAAACGATTGGCATTTTTTTTTTCGAAGTCCCTATGTAAAATTTTGAGCAATTCAAGCTCAAAGATAGCACATGGGGGCATCCATTTTGTGAAATGGATGCCCGCCGCTGTGCTCGCTTTGGCTTTTGCTGCACTAATGAAGGAAAAGCCAGCCAGCTGTAGTAAACAAAAGCTACCACTGGGTGGCTTTTCCTTCATTGGTGCTGTACGCGGAGGACGGGGACCGGAGACTACAGGCAGAAAAGCTGCAGCTGGAGGAGCCCAGAAAACTTAGAAATAAAACTGCAGCTTTAAAAACGTATTTATGTTTGATGTCGCTTTTGAAGCGACAGCAAACATAAATACAACGTTATTGTGTTTGAAAACGCTGCAGTTTTTCTTTCTAAGTTTCTCAGGCTCCTCCGAGCCTGAGAAACTCAGAAAGAAAAACCGCAGCGTTTTCAAACACAACCGCATTGTGTTTCTGCCTGCCGTGGCTATTACTTTGTGTCTCCCGTACTCCCCCAGGAGAGCAACGGAGACCCAAAGTGAAAGCAAAGGCAGGCAGAAACACAACACGGTTGTGTTTACATGCCGCAGTGTTTCTGCCTAAATCTGCTTTCCCATTTGGGGCTTTAGGGCTCCCCACGGGGAGCCCTAGCACTCCAAACGGGAAAGCAGATTTAGGCAGAAACACTACGCAGTTGTTTTCCACAATGCTAAATGCTGCAGTGTTTCTGCCTAAATCTGCTTTCCCATTTGGGGCTCTAGGGCTCCCCGTGGGGAGCCCTAAAGCCCCAAATGGGAAAGCAGATTTAGGCAGAAACACAACGCGGTTGTGTTTGAAAACGCTGCGGTTTTTCTTTCTAAGTTTCTCAGGCTCCTCTGAGCCTGAGAAACTTAGAAAGAAAAACCGCAGCGTTTTCAAACACAATAACGTTGTATTTATGTTTGCGGACGCTTCAAAAGCGACATCAAACATAAATACAACGTTTTTAAAGCTGCGGTTTTATTTCTAAGTTTTCCGGGCTCCTCCAGCCTGGAAAACTTAGAAAAAAAACTGCAGCTAGTGCTTATTTAAAAAAAAAAAAATAGCACTTACCAAGATGTAGCTGCAGGTTTTCTGCCTGTAGTCTCCGGTCCGCATCCTCCGAGTCCCGGCACCAATGAAGGAAAAGCCACCCAGTGGTAGCTTTTGTTTACTACAGCTGGCTGGCTTTTCCTTCACTAGTGCCGCAAAAGCAAAAGCCAGCACAGGCGGGCATCCATTTCACAAAATGGATGCGCCCATGTGCTTGCTTTTGCAAATTTTTGAGCTTGAATTGCTCAAAATTTTTCATAGGGACTTTGAAAAAAAAAATGCCAATCGTTTTTTTTTTAATATTGCCTATCTATTGTTGAAATAAATTTTTTTGGCCGAACCATTCCTTTAATAGAATGATGTCTACAGTGTTTTTAATAAGGCCTTTCAGTCTTCATGTGGTGTGTACTTCTCTCCTCTGGCTTTCTTTTTCTCTTTTTTTATGCCTGGGAAAAGAGAAGATGCGTATTTTCACAAGTCCATTTATTGAAGAGTGCGATGCTGCAGGATTTGTAAATCGGCTCCTAACCAGATGAATTTGAGTGGTGGGTTGGATCATTTAGTGGTGGGACTGTCAGTCGGGCTCTCACTTGTGGTTTTCCTCTGAAGCTGGCAGGATGTTTTCTATTCCCGCGACTTTGAAAATAGTGTTTCTGCAAATAGATGTTTGTTAGTTGTTATAAATGTGTGTAATATTTCACTTGTTCATTGCTTTCTTTAAAGGTGATTAGCTGTAACAAATATGGCGCTGTGATGTTTAGAGTATTTTTAGTTGCTGTATGAACTTGCAACAAAATGTGTGTGAGTGTACAGCAATATGTTAAGGGGTTCAAGTGCCCTTGTTGGGCATTAATAAATTCCGAAAATTAAATGTCAATACATACATCACCTATGGCATCACTTAAGACAACAATGATGACATCCCTTAAAAATAACTGACCGCTTGGTTGGATGAAGGAGAACGGTACCACTGCGTGCAGGTTAGACATTGGATCACGCAGAGGGGCGTCCGTACGGCGTGTGGGGGGTGTTAGGTCGCCAACTGGGTTAGAGACAACAATGAAGGAAGGTGTGGTCAGAAGAAGGGTTTCACACATCTATAAGTTGCCAGAGGGGTCGACCCCAGGGGATAGGCTCCCATATATGGAACAAAGGAACCGTGATGCACCAGCAATACTCGCCCCTATGTTGGAGGAAGTGTGGGAAGATCGGGTACCTGATACCCATGTGGTGGCCCTGCCCAAAAGCCCAGGTGTATTGGAAAAAGATTCTAGGGTATATTACAGACATTACAGGGGTCCAACTAGTGCACGCTCCATTGGCCATCCTATTGGGAGCGGTCGAGGAGGGTACCTATGCAACAAGTGGGCCGCAGGCAAGCCTAATCACGCATTTGCTCACTGCAGCTGGAATGGTCCTGGCTCATCAATGGAAAATCCCAGAAGGGCCTGGTGTGGCTTTATGGTGGATTCGACTGTGGGAGGTGTTATCAATGGAAAAGGTTCATGCGCTGTCCGCTGGGTCCTGTCAGGCATATCTGAAAGTGTGTTCCCTGTTCTATGAAGGTGTGAAGAACAGAGAGCACTTTTACCACAGACCAATGTTATGGAAACTTTCAATATTGTAAGGGGCTCCCAGGTGGCGCTGGGGGGATTTGATTGGCTTCCTTGGGATGGGTACTGACCCTGGCCACAAAGGTTCATTATCATTTATACCACAGTGTTATGTTAAGTTTGTCTAACTCAGTTGTGTATTACTTTCTTTTCTGTTGTTGAAAAATGACAAAACTATAAGTTCCAAAATGACTCACGAGCAGTAGCAATGATGACCCTAATGGATATGTATGCAGTATGTATAATTGTAAGGTTTTTATTGTATGGAGCTACTATAATAAAGATAGTTTCCAAGTCGGACGGTCCGGTAAAAAAGTGCCGGTTTCCAAGGATACCAGCACTTTACCGGACCGCACCCTACCGGCCCAAAAAGCACTCGTTACCCCTAGCTCCCCCTCGAATACCCCTATAGTTGTCCTTCCAACCCCTGGGCCACTGGACAAAGAGGCAGTGCCAAGAGCAGATGTGTTGCACCTGAAAAAGGCGGTTGTAAATGCAGCTAAATGTCACCTGGAATCTAGTTCTTGTTAGCTGGAGAAATAACAGGGATGCAGGAAAAACCATGAAGCCGCGGTAACTAACAGTTTGACAGTCCATTAGTGAAGAATGCCTGAATGGTTGGGTTCAGAGGCGGGGCTGTCTGTGCAGCTCATACCCAGTACTGTAGAAACAGGAATGGTATGGGGGTTAGGTCTAGCTAGAGCAGCCAGCAGTACTCAGTGACAGCACAGCATGAACCCAAATCTCATCATTGTTTCTTGTTGTCTGCTTAGCACATGCAGTGACCCACTGGGCCTGTGATGAGGGGTGTGCCAGAGTGGCTTCTGCCACCAATCCTGCCTGGGTACTGTATGACCTGACACAGATCAATCAGAGCTCCATCACAGGCACACTGTAGATAAATGCAAGGCAAGATAATTAATTTACATGAAGTTGCCCTCCACCTTTGAAGTAAATCATCTGTTGCTTCCTCAAGCAAAATAAATATATATATATATTTGGTAGGATAGCTCAGGAGCAAGACACTTGCTTTGGGATCAAGACGATGCTGTGCAACATGGGTTCAGTCCCTGTTTCAGTGCTTAGAAGCTGGAGGATGCTGGCATTAAGCAACATATAAAGAACAAAGAAAAAGAAAATGAGCCTTTTCTAGGGGTGATGTCATGGAGCTGCTGCTGTTTGCATTTTAAAATATAAAAAACCCTGCAATGACTGTGACCTGCGACACACCCTTCCCTTCTATATCCCATTTGACAAAAATAACTGTAGGTTACTTACCAAATGAGCAAAACAGAAAGGTGATGGCTGGAAGGTTTTAAATCATTCATAACCACTAGCACAGCTCTGGGTTTGAGGTATGTGCTTGACGTTTTGGAGGTTAGTACTGGAGACTTTGATGTTTTACTAGTGACTTACAGATGTTATGAGATAGTGTTTGAGATGTAGTGTGTTGTAAGAGTGGAAAAGCATTGACTGCAAATATAACATGTTGAAGGAGGGTACTGGGGACTTGTATTGTTGAGGTTGATGGTGTTGGAGAATGCTGGACACTTGCGTTGCTGGTGCTGGAGCAAGGCATTGGAGATATAAGGTGTTAGGGGGCGGGAGTGGGTGCCAGACATTTAAAGCTGTTGACAAAGGGCCCTTAGCAACTCGCAGTGGATGGTGGGGTGCACGTGGGGAAAATGGTTCGGGGATATTCAGGCACTGGGTGACTGGCAGGAGTGGGTTTCTGTGCAGTGGTTCAAAGTGCACTATTGACAAAATCCCTGAGCATATTGTCCAAGTGTAAAAGCATAAAGTGGTAAAGCCTCTGATTGTCTTCTGGTTGGACTTGTGTTGGCCAGTTGCTGTTTCCAGTCTGTGACCAGATGCTTGGCAGGCACTGGATGTCTGCACTTTGGGGTCTAGGCCTCTTCGAGATGCTCTGTCTGTTAAGTTTAGCCCGAGTGATGACAATAGTCCAGGTTGTTGTGTTGGGCGTCTGCTTACATTCAAAGCACCGGACCTATACACACTGATTTTAAGGCTACATATGGTGATCCAGTCTTGTATGAAATGTGTATCATATAACAGAGATATTGTAACCATATTTGTATTAGTGTACTAAAGAACAATATGATGCAATTTCCTTTTTTGTGATGGGGTGAAAGGTTGCGTGCAATCGCGTCCTGCGATGTCACTTGGGGGGCATCAGAGGTCAAGAGTTGTGTGATGTCATTTCTGCTGCCCCTCGCATTTTGATGAAACAATATCCCTGTTTTCATGCAATATATTTTGTTGTGTGAAAGAGAAGCAAAGCAAACCAGCCAAAGTGCTCCTGTACCAACATTGAATAAAGTGGCTGTGAAAGACCCAGAGAAAACATACTGGCTTTTGTGTCTCAGACAGACAAGGACTTTTGAGGAAAAACTGTGGTAGATGGTGTCATTTTCCTGATGTTTTCTTCAGAAAATATGGACTGTGAAGAATCGTTGTTAAAAAAATAAAGCTGTCACCAGGATAATTTATTGTTTTTTCAATAATGAAAAATAGATAATGTGTCCAGTTTAGGTCGTTCGAAAGAACACTGTCCTTTTTTTGTTTTTCAGATGCTTTAACTTTATTTTTGTAGCTGTTGCACTCAAATATTCCCTAAGGGCTCACACCAACCTCGTGGCCCTTTTCCTAGGCTCTTTACAGGTTCTCTGCAACCACTTGTGTGCGTATGTCTCTCTTCAGTCTTTCGGCCACCTTTTGGCTTTTTCAGGCAACATATTCTTCTGGGGAGCTTGCTACCACTTGGGTTTGTCAGACAAGTGTTCTTTATACCTTGACCAGTCTCTTGGATTGGTCAGGGCAGTTTTCAGCAGAGCTTTTCACAAGCCTTTTTGCGTTGTTCAACAGATACGTTCAACAGATACGCTTGACATCATATGAGAGCGTTCTGCTGCAATGTGGGCCGGTGTCCTTCCCTGTATCTGGTGGGCTTCCCCTTGGTGTCGACTGGTCATGATTTGTAGTTTGCGATAGTCTCTGTGGTTGGCAGGGGCCTCCTGATGGCCCACTAATTTCAACTGTTGCGTCGCTCTTTTGATGCAGTCGCTGGGCATTGCATTGGTTGGGAGAGTCTTTTTTTTGCTTGAAGGGTTGTTTGTTTTAGGCTTTCCTCCAGTTATTTCCCAGAAGACCTTTTGGTGTTTACTCATGCAGACTGTGGGCAAGAAAACATATATAATGGCCATCATCTTCATCGAATACATTATCTCCACGAATGAGAGCATCAAGGGGTGATTGCGCCGCCAGTGCTAGTTATTGCTAGTAAGTGTGAAACAAATTCACTTCTGGTTTTGTGGCCAAACAGTGATTCACCATAGGACAGACTCAAATCTCAGAGTTCTGTCAACTCTTTCCAGACAAGTACTCACCAAATCTGGGCTACTTATTTAATTACCCTCAGAAGAATGAAAGCGAAGTTAACCAACCTGGGCTTAAACCTGGACATGCAGGTAAAACACAGGTTGTAGTGCTAGGTGCCCAATCCACTAATCTTATTGGCCATAGTAATTAACAACTGTTGGAAGGGAAAGGGGTAAAACAAAAGGCATTTGGTGGGTTCTAAGAATGTTTAGCAAGGGGGGTAGATGTTTGTGACGAGAATAGTATGCTCCGTATTAACAGGCAATGTTAAGAGCACCTATTGATATACATTATTTTTCAATACTGTTAGAAATATTTTTTCCATTTGACCGATTTACGTGCATGTCCTTCAATTGTCAGCATTTGACCATGTGCTTGGCCTTGACGTTGTATATTCCCAGACCCAATGACATTAATTTTCACTTTTAGAGGATAATGGTCGCTCTCAGATCTTGTCCTAATCTCAAAGTTGTCCACCCTGGCCCAGTCAGCTCCAGTAACAAAAATATAATCTATAAGAGACGACCCATTGTGGCCATGGAAAGTAGTTTTAGTGGGCTGGTCTTTAGGGCAGTGTCGATTGCAGGCTCTTAAATTTAAGTTTAACAGTAAATAGGCAGTTTCTAATGTGAGGGGATGTGTTCTCGCTGGGGAGGCTGTGATCAAATCCGGGATATCCCAGGTGCAGTCCTGGTCCTCCCATAGACCTTCCAATGTTCCCAGTGGTTCTATGTGAAGATTGAAGTCTCCTAAAATCATTGTTAGATTATTCAATTTTCCCTCCCTGGGGGCTGAGTTAAGAATGAATTTAAGGCAGGATAACGTTGCCATATCTAGTTGGGAGGAGGGCCTATTGTATATATTAAGCAGATCTATTTGTCCACCCTCCTTTATCAAAATAGGCACACATTGTAGGTCTTCAGAGCCTGTTTGCCCTTCTACTACACTCCACCCCAGACTGACATGTACCCAAACTATCAGACCACCGCTGGGTGTTCCCTTTGCAGGGACATGAAATGTTTGGTACCCTTGAAAGTAAACAGATTCAGTAGCCCACGTTTCCTGGAGTGTATTTACGTTAAAGTTCCTCACAACGGCACACCAATTTGCTTTGTCCATTAATCTATTCAGACCAGCTATATTCCAAGATAGCTAAGTGTCATCCCCACCCTCTCCCCTGGGCAGCCAGCCCCATCTCCCAGTCAATCTACATCCTCTGTGTCGCCATATTGCTCATACTGTTGCACAATTGTCTCTCTCGCCTTTTCATTTTTTACCTTTGGTAGGTAAATTATTCATCCTATTCCAAGGGGTGCCCCTCTCCTTTATCATAGAAAGAAACTCTGGCGATTTAAAGGCAACCCTATTTGATGGATAAACCCTGCAGTCTATACTCAGAAGGCCTTCTACTTGTGCCCATGATGAAAGGAACACCTGGATGTAATCATATTGGGAATTGGAGATGTCTCCCCTAGGACAAGATATTATGTCACTTATTATCGAGAGGTAGCCTTTAGTGTGCCTATCCAATTGGTACATTTATTTATGAGGCTCTCTCGGTCCTCAAACATTCCTTTGCCCAAACGTCTAATATTGGTGATAACTATGGATGGACACAGATCCCTTATTAGCTGATCCAAGTCATCCCCAATGGGGGTGTAGTCTGGGGGTTTATGCACTGCTATAGTGTTTGGCCCGTTAGTGGAAGGCCTATGTTTACTTTTCTTTGCAGGTTTTTATATGCGGGCCCATAATCCTGAGCACCCCTATGGAAGTACAAGGCTGCCCACTCCATAGGTTAGTCTCTACCCTGCTCTTGTTTGATGATAAACTTAGTGTTTGGGTCTGCTGTGCATTCTTTTGCCCTCAAGGGGGTTGGTGGGGTCTCCTCGTATCTTACTGTACTGCACATGCAGCTGGTCTTTTCTCCCTTTGTGGGGACCAGATATGCCACTTTACGTAGTTTCCTTAATTTTCGTCATTACCCCCATTTCTCTATTTTGGAGACAATAATCTCTTCTAGCTCTGCTATCATTTCTTTAGCCATTAATTTCAAGTTACAGAGCTCTGTTGTTCCTAAGGCCCCACTAGGGTTACTCATACTTAGTCTGGATTCCTACTGTATGGGTCCCAGTCTGGCCTGCTTTTATTAGATTTCCATGCTGGACTGGTTTCCCTTTCCCCTTGTGTGCGGGTTTCCTTTTGCAGACTGCCCCCTGCTTGTGAGCTGTTTCACCACTCACTCTGCTATTAGGGGAGTGGGTGCTTTCCTCAAGGGCGTCGAATCCTGGAAATGCCTTTAGCGAACGGACAGCGCTTTTACTGGAGCTACTCGAGGGCCACTAGGTCCTCCACTTGGCTCTCCCCGGCTCCTCCCTGGGGTGGGAGTCCTTTATTTAACTGGTGAGTCGCCTTAGTTGAGCCATTATCTTGGAAGTACATTTCTACTATATTGGTATCTCGCACTCCCAGGGTCATGGCATTATTAATAACTGGGAATTGATAGTTTTCCCCTCTTTCTTGACCTGCTGTTTGTACTATTTCAAAGGGCACTAACCTATCCTCCTATGTCATTCATCTTGTCCCCCTAATTGGGGATTTACTTTGCAGCACTGGTTCAGGGTCACAAAAGTTTATTAGGTCTAGGTCAACAACTGCGACTTCATAGTTCGAATTGATCATTTTGTGTGGTTCTTTGGTTTGCTTTATTCCTTGTGCACCCTTCCCTTGTAGTTCTCCCCCCACCTTTCCTTTATCGTCTATTCACTATATATCATCTATTTCATGCAATAGAGCCTTAATCTCTGAAATCAGGACGTTAACGTCTTTGTTTGGTTGGATAATCCTAGAAGTTTTGTTTTTATCTGCCCCGGGGGAGTCGGTCCCCTAAGCCTTCCTTTTAACCATTTTATTTAGAGAATGTGCAATTAAGCCTATGTGCAAATAGCTGAGGTATAAATGACCTAGTGTATATCACTACCCTCCACTGCCTTACACTGTGCAACTATACAAAATTTGCAAATATGCTAAAACAATTAGACTCAATGAATACAATAAAAATATTATAAAAATACAAGCATGTATTCAGATCACCAGGTAAAAGAATTATGAGTTAAATCTGACTGAGAGAATTATCAGGAATGCAAACAGAACACCGGTGCAATGGGGGATCTCTTGTCCCTATGCGCTGGGACTTTTACCACCATGACTTTTACCAAGATGTGAAGTTAAGGTCGTTGAGACCTTAGGTCCTTAACCTCACATCTTGGTCATAAGCTTTCTCCCCCTTATATTTTGAGATCACTATATGTCTAAGTCTCAGTCGCCCGCTATGCCACAGAGTTTACAGCTCTCAGGAGCAAAGAATGCCCGACTGACTCGAGGGGCATCCAGAGTCCGACTCAACCCCCACCCCCTCAAACACCCCCTTCCCCTCCCTGATGCTCAAAGAATACTCTACTTCAGGGGGAGTCTGCCTCTCTGCTGCTCTTGCTGTAGTTCCAAGGACACTGTGTTATGTTAACTTGGGCTTTTCAGGTCACAGTAGCTCTAGGTCTCAGTGTTCGCTGCAGAATTTATAACTCTCAGGAGCGAAGAACGCCTGACTGACTCAAGGGGAGTCCGAATCCCACCCCCTTCGCTCGCTGAGACTGGAGAAATGCACTACTCCTGATGAATTTTAACTCCCTGGGCCTCTCACAATAATTCCGAAGATAACATAACGTTATAAAGTTGTGGATTCAGTTCCTGGTGTGGCATGCTTCTTTTATGCTTCTTTTATACTGTGCTATTGGCGGGTTTTGTAGTGATATGATATGCTATTATAGGAAAAGTAACGGTCATGGTGTTTCATAGTACATAGATGGCAGTTTTTACCCCTGCATATGGCTCTTGTAAGGCTCGTGTGGGGTTCTTCTTTCTGACGGCCCACGATCCGTGTTGATAGAATTTGATTTCTCTTAAGGTTTTCTGGGCCTGATTTCTGCCATTAACACATGTGTAGGATATCTGGGCATCTATCCACCAACTGCAAAGATATTTTCTTAATGGCTCTTTTCAGCTAATTGATCACCCTCATGCGTGAACACCAGCAGCGCCAACACTGCACCCTTTCTACGCCGCAGGCTTCACCGCTCTGAGTTCTGGCAAAACGTTTTCAACACAAATTAATTGAGCATAAGACTTAGGGACATACTTTAATAAGTAGCGCTGCTGCCATTGTGAAGGAGACTTTTGTTTGTTCTTGGTTCTTTTTGGAGCATAGCGACGTATTGACGTATGCTGAGTAACCCTAGCAACAAGTTGTAAACTATTGGCTAGTCGTGTGACAGGAGTTCTGCACTGCACATGTATGGCGCGTTGTGCCAGTCTCCATGATAACCACCAACGACAGGCAGTGTAATACGGAAAGCGCTTTGATTGTTGCAGACATGTATGCGTTTTACGGTTCCTGACACACACTCCTCTTTGGTCATGAAAGTGGGTGCCCAAGCATCTGAGCTGCAGTCTCTGTGAGGGTTGACCAAACCACATAACATCTGGTTGGGGAGTCCATGCCAGGCGGTGAAACAGAAGATCATCTTTCAACCGTGAGCTCTCTGATGAATCGAAGGAATTCATCCCTTCTCCCCAAGGGAGAGCCACCATCACCTCCCCTGTGAGGCTAGAAAGCTGAGCCCGCTCTGCAACACCCTCCATTGGGGTCGAGGCAAGTGGGCCCTCACCTGGAGAGACTCCCCCATTGGGGACAAGGACTCCTGTTCCTGTGAGGAACTCTGTAGAGAACATTCCACCAATACCTATGTAAACCTATCCCATAAAGATTTATATGAAGAAAAAAGCAGCATATGTTATTGTCAAGAGGAAACTGAATATTCCTATAAATGAAAACTCCCCCTTAACTGAGACGAGGGGGATGACATGCAGAGGAGAAGAGAAGCCTCTAGAGACAAAGAAAATGGAACACAGCACTGTGCTGTGGAAGTCCCATGGCTGAAAGGGGAGGAGACTGGATGAGAGAGAGTAACCTGCGAGTTATGATTTGGCTTGCACGCTGACACAGGAGCGACTGGCTGCTCAGCGCCCTGCTGGTTTGATGAAGCGAGAAGCTGACAAAGATGTGTTGCATCTTACAAAACTGAGAAGGAGAGAAACTGAGCTGGAGATGTGGCGTCCCAACACCTGGAGAGAGAGTGGTGGCGTGACACAATACACTTGTGGTTGGAACTGGTGTCCTGAAACCAACGCTGATACCACTCTACAGCTGCCAAAATGGAACGAGTCAGTATCCGAAGTACAGAGGAGCCGTCACATATGACGGCACAAATGGAGAAAGAGTGAACGAACACGAGAAGTCAACCTGACTGAAAGAAGAGGAGATCTCGAACAAATAAGAAACCCAGTGACGTTATCCCTAAAGGCAACAGGTAAAAGGGATCTTCGGAGATCCAAGAGGTAAACCAAATGAGAATAATGATTTGAATGCTCATACTGGTCCTTGTCAAGATAAATAGACTGCATTATTAAAGTCCAGGGAAACAAATGAGAATCATTATGAGAACAATCCTACTCATCCCAGTCAATGAGAAAAACTTATCAGAGCAACTCATAGGAGAGTGAATGAGAATGTTGTTATGTGTCGGCTTATTACACGTCGGTAGCCTGCAGGCATCAGGGCGCGGGAACCAAGAAAATCAAAAACACGTCATTCTCATCTTTGAATTAGATTGGAAACTGGGAGAGAGGACTGTATTACTCATTGGAACAGCAAGGTTTTAAGCAGTTTCCTGAATCTGATAGTTCGCTTCTAGTCGTAGTACCATCAGCATCTTGTTCCAGGAGTCTACTGCTTTTACCGGGAAGGATTTACCTTGCCCAATTGCACGCTTGGCACCGGGAATATTCAAGGTGCCCCTGTCGGCTGATCTTGGGCATCTTCCGGGTGTATAAAAGGAGAAATGTTTTTTGAAATAGCTTGGGGCCTCTCCATATAAGCATCTGTGGATAATTGTCATGGCCTTAAAGTTAACTCTATCCTCCACTCTTAACCAATGGAGTGCTCTTCTCCCTGTTGACACATGTTCTCTGTTTTTTATATTCTTAACTATGCGAACTGCGTCGTTTTGTATGACTTGGCACTTTTGAATTTCCCTCTTCGTAGCTCCAAGCAGTAAAGCGTTGCCGTAGTCAAGCCGTGACAGGATGATGGCTCTAGCAATTGTCGCAGCATTGACTTCATTAATGAAGGGTTTTATCGTTCTCAGGAGACGCAATTGGTAGGCGTTATTTTTCTGCTTGTCTCGTACTGAAGATCAACAGTTTGGTTTTAGTATTGTTTAAACACATCCAATGATGTTGCATCCAATGGTCTATGACCTGGTAAACCTCTGAGATTTTCGCACTGTCAGTAATATAATCGCCCGTGAGTTTGAAAATGAGCTGAGTGTCATCGGCGTAATTCGTGAAGAATACGCCGATGTGTTCCAAGAGTTTGCAGAGGCTTCTCAAATATAAATTAAACAAAAGAGGTGACAGGCTTGCTCCCTGCGGGACTCCATAAAAGATGGGTGCGGCCTTAGAGAAATTGTCCCCCCAATGTACCCTGGCAGTTCGATCTTTTAGCAAGGATGACAACCAAGCCAGCACCTTAGGAGAACAACCTGCAATTTTAGCCAATGCCTCCTAAAGGAGCTGGTGATCCACCAAGTCAAAAGCTGTGCTTAAGTCTAATAGCATAAGAATGCCTGCTTTGCCTTTGTCTCTTAGGCCCAACATGTATGTCTGAAGGTCTAGCATAACAGATTCGGTGCTGTGGGAGAATCATTGTTGGAATGATAATAGAAAAATAGGTCAAGACAAAGGAAGTCTAGTTAAAGTAGAAAATTCAAATATAACCGAAAAGTCTGAGGATAAGGTTGGAACAGAGAAAGGATTAAAAGACGAGTCTCAGGGAGAGACCAGAAACTGTATGAAGGGAAAAGAGTGACAAAATAGAGACACATAAGTATTGGATAATTCTACCATGGGAAAAGAGGATAATGATTAATAAGGAAGAAAGACAAAAGGGAGACGAAAAAGTAATGGAAGTCCATTGCCAAAGAAATAGGGAATCAAAGTGCCACATTGTATTGAAGGAACTACACAAATTGATAAGAACAGTCACCAGAAACTATTTGAAGATAAAATATTGAACTGAGGTTTGCAAGAAGCAATGACCCAGGAAAGAGGGAGTCATTCTCCTGTGTTTAGTTATTAAGTTAGTGGTAGCATCAGAAAGGGTTAGTTTGGATAGTGGAGCAATTCTGTTACACATTCACTGACGACTGACGAGCACCGTAATTAGTTTTGTTAGGAATTGACACCTCATAGCATAGGGAAAGATGGGCATTTACTTTTTAAAAAAAAAAAAAAATCCCTCAGTGAAATGTATTATCGGAGTCTGCGTCCTTCTGTCTCATTACGGGTGCGGGATGGACTGGGAATAATTTTTAAAGTGTCCCTATATTACACATTTTCAGCACAAAAGCCCAACGTTTTTCCTATGATAACATTTGGAAATAAAATAGGTTACCACACAAAAGAGGCCCCGGGTGCAGAGGCCTTACTGGGGAGTTCTCTATAGGCCAGGCCAGCCCTGCACGGGTCACATATCCTACAATAAGTTGCTTTCAGTTTTGAAAGGCATGTCTTCAAAGGCATAGGGCCTCATTACAAGTATGCCAGTCCCGAAATGGCTGTGGTGGTCGCTCCGTACCGTCACCTTTTTCTGGTCCGGCATACACTGAGTTGCGATGCTGCTAACAGAGTCATCGCAAGCGGCATTACGTAACCGTAAACAACATGACCGGAATCTGCATCAAAACGTGTCTGCCTGAGGCAGCAGTATGGCGTTAGTACGTGCACATTCCGAGTACCACGTACACTGAAACACTGGCATGGACATGCCGGTAGCACAGTGATTTCCGTACCGGAAAAACACTGGCATTGTGGACCATGCGTTAACTAGAGTCAGGTGTGTAGTAACAGGCCCAGGTGGCCAAAATCAGCCCAGGTGGCCCCAATGAGCACTGCAAAAGCACAAAAGGACCACTCCCACACCCCACACCGCTTCCAACACTACCATGCTAGCAGTAGCAGTTCTGGAGCTGGAGGCCCTGCATGCAGGCTTACTACTTCAAGAGGCAGGGAGGCAGAGGATGCAGCTGAGGTGCAGCAGGAGAAGGAGGGCCATCATGCCCTACAAAACAATGACAGCAGGTTGCAGCCCACAGGCAGCCACCTATACCACCCATAAAGGCTACCATCTGCAACCCAAGCCCAACCCAGAACCACACCTTGTACCGGCTAGACAGGGAGACCACCACCTCTATAATGGGCATGACTCATGATGTCCTGGTCAGCCTCATACAGATCCATACATCCGCCCCTCCCCCACTTGCTCAAAGTAGTGTCTGTGCTAAACTTCCTAGCCACGGGCACCTACCAACACACTGTGGGTACACTGCATGGGCTATCGCAACCCTGTTTCTCGCGTGTCCTGTTCCAGGTCATTGTTGCACTCCTGCATCACGTGGCAGATCACATAGGCCTACCCAGAACGGATGAGGTCAATGCCACGTAAATTGCATTCCATGCCCTTGCAGACATGCCAAATGTGATAGGTGCATTGGACTGCACACATGTGGAGCTGGGGGCCAGGCATGCCGCTGACGCAGTGTACAGTTGAATGTTGGGATGTACAACACGTATCTGCAGTGCATGTGTGCAATGCAATGTCCAAAACAGAAATATCATGCAGGAGTTCAAGGTCTTGACCGGTGTGTGTCAATTGTCCAAACGGGACATGCGCATGCATAACAGCATCAAATCTGTATCGCAACATCAAAACCACTACATGTACCAGAATGCATCACACCAATGTCCCTAAACCCTGCACAAACACACTTAGCACAACCCACACCACCTGCTGCACGGGCTAATCATTCTTCAACATCCGCACACAAGGTAGCTACCTTCCCTGCCTGTTTCAAGCGCACATACACACATGCATGTTACCTTATTCTCACAAATGCAGCCAGACATGCCTTTAGGTATGCTGATCATAGGACTACACAATTGGAACACAATAAGAACACACACCCTTCTCATATGTGTGTGTGTGGAAGTGAAAGGGCCATAGGTCAAGGTGGGTGTGAATGAGCCAAGGAAATGTGACAGCAAACCACACAGCCACCACGCATATTGCCAAGGCGTAATGGCTATTCTTGGCCATCATACTGCTGTCACCGCCTACTCCATCCATTCAATTCCTCATATGGTATCTCTCTGTGACTATATAGACATCCATCATTTTGACATAATAGTTGATGCTATACAACCACTCCCATGCAGCACGTCCTGTACATCAGAATGCAAGCACGACCTCAGGCATGTACTGAATCCCAAAAAAACATTAACTCACATTGCAACTCAGATATACATCCTTACCTGTGTCAGACCTGCCTACCAGGTCTGCGGCCACCGGCAGGGACTGCCATGTCAGGCACACTGGCTGTGTCAGCCCAAATACTATTTTGTAGGCTGAGAAACATTACCACCTGGTGATTGCACCGGCACGCGTACACCCCGAAAAGCCACAATTGCATTGAGAATGTGCCATTACCTTGACATTGATGACTGCAGACATAAATCCCTAATATGACCCTGATGTTGCGCAAAATAGTCCATGCAATGCATGGGCATCCATTCACACTGTCAATACGCATGTTAACATGCACAACTGACATATGCTACATCACCAGAAATTAGCATGTGTACATTTGCATTGCTTACTGAACACTAGACACACTGTACCAACATTAAACGGCCACAACAATGAACTTCTACCCTTTCTGTCACTCCTGTGCAGGTGATGCTGGATATCCCTTGATGCCATGGCTGATGAACCCCGTGAGGCAACCACAGAACCAGCACTAGCAGGCATACAACTGTGCTCACATCCGTATTTGTTGTACAATGGAGCAGACATTTGGCCTGATAAAGGCAAGGTTCCACTGCCTGAGCAGATCGGGGGCGCACTTATGTACAGCCCGGTGAAGGTGGGCAAGATAGTCCTTGTCTGCACCTTGTTGCACAACATGTGTATGATGCGCAACATCCCACTACCCACTGACATGTATATGCACCCACCAGAGGCGGAGCAGGATGATGGTGTTGATGAACTACCATTGGCAAATCGCAGGGATGCCATCGATGGCAGTGTTGCATGGGATGACCTGATTTACCACTGTTTTTGAGCTCTTCACACACACACACGTGGCACAGGCCATGCAACACACAGGGCACTGCACAGTAAATAAATAACTCACCAACACCAAAAAGTCATTATTCCAATGCCACACCAACTAATGTGTATACAAATATTATTTACAAATGTGGAATACCAATCGCTGCCAAAAATATTCCCTCCCCACTCCATCTCCCCAACTATCCCTCCCAATAACCCTCGCCTCGCCGGCGATCCCTCCCCACTATCTCCCCCACCCTCCGCAACTGTCGACACAAGTCACAGAAAGGGCACATGTGTGCCCTGGGCCTATTTAAGTACCCTTTTTGGGTCAGGCGTGTGGCTGTGTGCCGAGCTGGACAGCCGCATTGAACGCTGCCTTGTACTGCTCTGCACGGAACTAGCAGGCGTTGTACTGGTGGATGGTGCATGGGGGAGTTCCGTGAGCCGTCGGTCTAGGAAGGCCTGGAGGAACATAGCCATTGTCTCAGCTATTGAAGACATTACACTGTTGCCCTCCCGTACCCTCATGGACATCTGTACTATGGCTCGTGTACAATGCGGCCAAGTGCATAGGCATTACGACGCCCACTAGCCTGGATGCTCTCATGCATCAGCTGCACCAGGGCAGTCAAGGCATCCTGGTGGTGTTCCATGCGGCTGAGTCTGCCATCAATTTCCATCACTGTGGATGGGTGGGCGTTGTGGGCTAATTAGGCCCATGGGGCTGAATAACAAAGACTCCTCAGTGCTGTGGTCGGTGGTCTCCCCCTGCCCACTACACAGTCGTCTATCTCCTCTACACTGGACACCAGGGCACGTGCATGTGGCTGCGGTGGTGGTGGTACTGCTGGGGCTGCCTCGTGGGTGTAGCTTGTGCGACTGGTGGTGGCTCAATGGCTGGAGCTTGTGTGACCAGTGGTAGCTCAATGGCTGGAGCTTGTGCGACTGGTGGCGGCTCAAAGTGTGCAGCTGGGGTCGCAGTGGCAGTTGTGCCTGTTGAGGCTATGATGTCCTGGGTGGATGTGGTGGTCCGTTGGGTTTGGCGGCCTCGACAGCTGGTGCCCCTTGAGGTGCTTGGATGGGTCTCTTCATTGTCAGATGATGTTCCTGAGGGAGTCATAAAGGCAGGTTGTCAGTGAACAGTGTGAATTGATGAGGCAGAGATTCATGCATTATCTTGTTTGTGCCTGTGCTGTGTCGGGGACATGACAGGGTACATGGCATGGTGCACACATGCTTGTGCCATGCGTACTGTGCGGGTGGATGTGTGATGTCGGTACATGGTAGGGTTGTGTGCTGGAGATACTGTTGTGGTGTACGGCCAATTGCTGGGTACGGTGTTAGCGGTGTGGCCATCACGCTGTGGGATGTTGGGTTGGGAAGGGGTGTGCCATGGATGGGGTCGCCATGTGCCTACTGCCTGTAGAACTTGCAGGGATAGGTGGCCATTTCTGCTCATTGGCTGGGACGAGAGAGTCACATGTTTCCTTTGTGTGTGACTCAAGTCATTTGTGGGTGGAGAAGGGGCTCAGCACTGATGTAACTTTGTGCCAGGGGAAGCACAGCGGGCACACACGCATTAAGCTGTTGCAGGGGGATGTGTCTGAGTGGAAGCAGGAGCATGTTCTGTTGGCAGTAAAGGGTGCCTGTGCTGTGTTCTAGGTGTATTAGTGGTATGAGTGATGTTTTGGGGGAGGGTGTATGTTGGTGTATGCACCCAGCTTGCTGGTCTCTTGGGGCCGAGGGGGCATGCAGGGCTGTATTGGTGTTGTGGACGATGCGCTTGATATTCATGTCATGTTGCTATAGTAGTGGGTGCAGGGTGGACAGGGATGTTGACATTGCATTGGTGTCCTGGCTCCGGTCTCCGCAGCACCACCTGCTGCATGTCTCCTCCTAGAGCAGAAGGCGTATTGGGGATGTGCTCCTGCCACCTGTGGCCATAACCCTTTCTGCGCTGAGAGAGGAGTTTGCGCATCCTCAAGCACAGGTCGTCCCACATCTTGTGGCAGTCTTGCACTGTGCAGGGTGTTGTGTCGACTGCAGAGACTTTCTGGGAAACCTTCTCCCAGATGTTGTTCTTGTGCCCCTGGACCTGCCTGCGCTGGCCGTTTGCAAAGCGCTCTGCAACATGCTGGACTATGGTGTCTGATAACATGTTAAGCTCTGCTTCACTGAAGCGTGGCTTCCTCCTACCGGGCCTCAGACTCTTGATGATATGGTAAAGGTGGAATTTCTGTGGTCCGGAGTGGTGGATGTCGCCTGTGCTTTCAGGATTACAATGGATTATGTTACTGTAATGGCAGCCGGCCGATTTCCTGTGTTTCCGGTCACGGTATTTGCGGAACCGCTGTTACCAGTGCCGGTGGCTCCGTATTGCCAGATTCGGAGTCACCAGCACCGAGGATGACGGTGTTGTCATTTTGTGGGGGTTTTGAGGGGGTTTCCGGCATGTCGATACAGCCGTCTCCGGAATGCAGGAATGCAAGTGTAGGGCAACACGTAATCAGCCAGAGATTCCGGCATCAAGGGTTGCTGGACACGGTGGCACCGGCATGCCAGAAAAATCGGATTTCTTACCTACAGACTTGTAATGAGGCCGTGGTCTAGAATCAGTGAAAGTGCAAACAAAGGCCTTCTCATTAATGGAAAGGAAGACTTTAGTTACAAGTAGGTGCCTTGCCAGTTCAGGTTGTGTTGCTACTGGAAATGTAGAGCAAAGGGATTTGATTACGTCTGCACACATTTAACCGGATTTAGCAAGGGACTTCTGTTCATTAGTTATTTGCCAAGCGACCTGAAGCTTAGCTTTAAGCTTCTTGTTTTTTGCCTGCCAGGCAGAATTGATTTTGATGCCTTTATGTGGAGTGGTTGGTTCTTTCTCTGCACAATGTGTTAGCACGGGAAGGGACAATTCATCAATGTTAAATCTTCTGCCTGGCACGGTCTAAGTATGTGCAATAGCTTTGTCTAGTGTTTTTTTTCCTTAAGTGTCCGTGAACATTTTTTGTTTCTGTGTTTAAGAGCTGTGGTGGCGTTGGGGGGAAATAACAAATATTTGCCAATAAACGGAGTGACAAGAATAAGACTTAGCACCAGAAAGGAGTGAAAACGAGTCCTTTTGCCCAGTAAAACACGAGCCATGCACACCATGATCTATCCACGTGGATTGTATTGGTGTGCAATTGCGGATTTAGGTGCGATGGCAGCGGGGTTGCGAAAGTAACTGCTCTGTAAATGAGACACCTACACTGGTCATGCTTTTTGTGCAGTGGAGCCGCTTAGGGATCATTGGTGCAACTGGTTCACCTACATTAGGACCCAGCATAAGGGGGTGCCTGAGAGTAGCGCATTGCTGAACAGTTTAGGATTGCCACTCGTCATGAAGTGGGGACTGGTTGTTCTCAGACGTTCATTGTTTCAGAATGGTTGGCAGTCATTGAGACATTAAAGTGCTGTTTCCATTGCTAGCACGTGACCAGGAGGAGGAAAGGGCAGAGAAAAAGCAGATAAATAAGGAGCATAGCTTGGGGAAGAGAAACCAGAGCTAAGGGAGCGTGCACTGGGGGCTCGGAGGGAAGGGTGAGGGTGGAAGTTTGGGATTGCATACTTGCCAACGTTCTGTGACCAAAAAGATGTAGGATTTTTCAAATTCAAAAATATTAATTTGCATAACAATGACATCACAGGAAAATACAAATCATACATTGTTGGCACCATTGAAGCATTCTAAAATACACAATCCATCAAACAGCACAACATGGAAAGATGTTCAAATGTTAAAAATGTATAATTCTGAATGGTAAGTTAACACCAAATTCAATTACACAGAAGGTAATCACACAGAGCTGGTAGGCAATGTTTGCCAGTGCTCTTTAGCAGCAGCTGGGCAATACATATGTATTCCTGCAGTGCAAACTTCACACTGAATGACATGGATACTGATGCCTCCCTCAGGCTGATAGGCAGATGTTGTGTGATGGTGTTACGCTCTGCCACTTGCCTTCACTGGTGTTCACCTAAGGGTTGTATCGACAAGAGTGCAGGACAGAGTCTTGTAGCAGTAGGTCACTGCATTGGTCTGGGCCCAATCAAAGCAATCACCTGCCAGCCCACTGTATAGACAGACTAATGAATGTGTTGCATGCTTTGTCCTGCAGCCTACCTTAGAGTCAGACAAATTACCTGCCACTGTAAAAAGCAGCAGGATCTATCACCCAAATCTGTAGGCGGTAGGACTGCTTATAAAGCAGTAGCCTACTGCCTAAATCTGTTGGTTTGGCAAGTATGGGATTGCAGATACAAAAAAGGGCACGTTGTGAATGTTTGAGGTACGAAAGAGGAAGTTTTGTTAGTAAGCCCTGCTTTTTCTTTTTTTATTCTTAATTCAATTTTCCACATTGAAAAGAAAAACTAATAACTTTAGGAAATACGTTGCATCATAGCACATCGTAGCATTGACGACAGCTTATATTATTTTTAGTACTGAACATCTCTGCCTGCTTCCCCGTGTTTTAACCAGTATGCCCAAAAATAAAGAGCGGTAGCCATCAAGGACTAGGGAGACAACCCAGACTTCTTAAATGAAATCTTTCTTTTTACTTAAATAAGGCTGGACTACTGACCGGGGTTCTATATGATTCGACTGAAGTAGTTGAATCACATATCCACGACTCCCCACCCACGAACCCCTTTCCCACTTCCCTTCCTGCAGAATCCCCTTTTGTCCCCCACCCCTGCTGTCCTTGCTAATTAAGGTGGTTTAACCTCATATCCCCCTCCTCCCTCTTGCCTGTATACTCAATAAAAGGGTTTGCATCCCCACGTGCTGAGATGCCCTAACACTCCTCCCCCAGGCCTACTAACCCACTCAATGCTCCCCAAGCCCTCATGCCCCCAACCCCCCTCCCCAAATCTCTTTCCTGCACCTTGTCTTGGCTGCAGCCTGCTCCACTTCCTCACTGTTCACAGCGAACACTGCATTTAGAAAGCAAACTGCACATATAGGGTTCGCTGTGCAGGCCAGTTGATGGCCCATGGATGCGGCTAACCATATTCAGCGAAAATGTATTTGACGAATACATCTTCATCGAATATGGTTAGATCCCTTGATCAATGATCCTTGGGTTTAGAGCCATGCAACATAATTTCCCTATGCGTATCTTCCTAAGCATTACGCCAAATTAGATCAACAAACCAAGCCTTTTGAATACACACTTAGCGTGCTGTAAAGCAATCCCCAAAAACCTGTAAACCTTATTATCAAAACAGTATAGATTGCCCAGTGAGCAAAGATACACTGGTCTCTGGTCGCATACTGTCCTTGCATTACTTCAAACCCTTATTGTGAGATTTTGGGCCATGACCAAGGTAAATGCAAGAAGTCTGCTCCTAGGTCATATCTAGGGCATGCAGATGCTCTCTGGTCGAAGTGCTTGGTCTTCAAAGGTGTAAGATATGTTTGATGCAAATATTTGAAGTGTACAACTTTGTGTCTATAGTTCATTGAAACTTTTCTGAGTGGCTATAGTCTTTCATCTATACCTCATCAGTGATCATCATGTTTAAACATGTTTCCCAGTTTGATTTAGGGTTGGGACTAACAGCCCTGTTCGGGGGTAGAGGTCATCATTAGGCGAGTTAGCATCACATGGTCAATTGGAGCCAAGGTAAAAGATGGGGGAACTCTAGTTAATTCACCATGGATCCTATAGTATAGGTAAAATTGCATATTCATCACTCATAATAAATGTATCATTAGGAAATTAGGAAATCTGTTTAGAAGTTTCACAGATTCAAATGTAGCTAGTTCCCTCCTTATATCCCCCTCTCCTGTCAATATACATATTGAGTCGCTGATGGATTTTGGCAGTTTATTAAATAGCTTATGTAGGGATGGGAGTGGCACATGTACAGTGTTAATGATCTCACAGTATGCAGAAGGCCCTGTATTGCCCGTTTTAAACTAACTGGTACTACAACAGCTCTTTCAATGGCTACCTGTTGTACATATGGCGGTCTGCCATACCAGGAGACGATGTGACTGATTTTGAGCTAGGCGATACGTTTCCTTAACTGGTACACCCTTATCCAAGGGGAGTATAATTGTGTTCCAGGCCACACTGCGATGTCCACCCGCCCAGATACATTTTATTAATGTGGATCTTAGCTTAGCAAAATACTGGGAGAGTAGAACAGGCACAATGACAAATATATTAAAAACAATTTGGGAAGAACTATCATTCTGATTAGGGAAAGTCTAGCCATCATTGATAATAGTAACTTAATCCACCTTGCCACCTTTAGTTTCCTACAGTTCTAGTGACGCACTGCAATTGACTAATAGCGTTTACCTTTGAGGCACTATTTAAACACCCAGCGATTGTTTCCCAGTGATTCCAGTGCATGTAGTTACTAGCAATAATTCAGAATTCATCCATTTGATATTTAGTTTGGAATGTTTACTGTTATTGGACGATAATTTATCTTGGTGTTGGTGACACAGATTAGTAAATCATTTGCAAACAAGGATACTGTGAAAAGCCTGAGGGGGTGGGGGGTTTCTCCCATACTCCCGGGGGATCTTCCAAACAGGTAACCAGGGAGGGCCATCATTTTTGGATCCTGACCCTGGGGGCGGACATTATCCCTTCATATTATCCCCACCAAAAATATTGCAGCACATATGGTCGTCTGTCTCGCCACTGTTTTTAGGGGGGGATCATTTGTGGGAGTGGGTGTTGCGGGGGTGTCCCCCGCACATTTAAAAATAATGCAGGAGTTGCGGGGGTGTCCCCCCCGCATGGTCCATGGCTCAATATCACTGCAAAAATATGCCAATATTTTTGTATTGCAATATTTTTGCGGGGATATTAACTCATGGAACCGGGGCGGACTAGCGATGGAGGATCACCTGGGTGGTGGGTCCTTTGGGATTCGGGAGGGATTAACCAAGGGTGAGACATGGTATCCCCCCTTTTCAGATGGCCTCTATCATGACATTTCCATCACCTACTGTCAGCCAGACCCCTGGTTCTCCCGGAGACAACGTTTTTCCTGTCGTAGTAATACCACGACGGAGCACTTGCACTCGGGAGAATTCTTCTCTTTCTGTGAATGTCTCGCTAACAAGGCCAGGTGAGGTCAGGCACTGACCTACAATAACAAACACCTGAATCCAATTGAACAAATTGTTTATAAAAGGTGGAACCCAAAAGAGCACAGGGAGCACGGCAAGAAGGCAAGGTCGAGTTCACCAGAGAGAGAGAGGAAGCTGCCAAGAACCGGGCTTGAGAGAACGGGATGCTGACACACTACATGGTTGACAGTCGAAGCAGGTGAAACCTTGCCGAGGGAGCCATGTCGCCAAGAAGCCAAAAGTGTTTGTTACAGAAAGCCAGAGAGTGGGCTGATCTCTCTTAACTGTGTGCCAGGCGATTGCTAATGTCCCTGGGATAGCAAAGCTACTCAGGAAGGTCTGTGGGGCAGGAGGGGAAAGACCCTGACCTCGGATAGAACGGAAAGTGAAAGACGCGTTGTAAAAATACAACCGGTAAGTTCAAAAAGATGAGAGCCTGGTTTCTAAAAGACACGAGTGATTACAAAGTTGCAAGCAGAAGATAGGCGTGTGACGTGAGATGCGTTGAAACAAAGCTCTGAATGTTTTTTTAACAATAATAAAGCAAGTAACAGAGTGGTCCTGCGGAATGCTGCACTATCAAAAGTCTGTGTGGAAAATTAATCAGTAAACGCTAAAGTGGACAGCGAGTTGTATAAGTTAATGGAAGTTGGATCCCGATGGGGTCGAAGGAAACGGAATTGAATAAGCAAATAGAAAGATAAACAAGTGATACTTGTTGTGGTGCTAAAAAAGCACAGATGAGAAAAGGAACATGTTGTGGTGCTAAGCACGTCTGCAAAAGCGTTAGTAGGAAAAGACTACGAGGACCAGAATGCAACAGTGTCAGAGTGGGCAGGCATAGAATGGAGTGAATCTAGGCAGTTTCGAAAGTCTTTGACTTAAACCTATAAAGAGTGAAAGTCGATAGGGGAAGAAACCCTGTGTGTCAAGAAATAGGACATTATCTAAAGTGAAAGGTGTTACACTCAAGAATTGTTGAACCAGAACTGTGTTATGCTAAAGAAACCAATGAAACAGGCGAGAGAAGCCCGAGAAATGAATAGTGTTAGGATCAAAGTGTTTTTGGTTGAGAATGGTTGAATCAGGCAAGGGAAGCCTGAGAGAAATATGAACTGTGTTGAATACGAAGATTATCTAACTGCCTTTTGATTTGAATTGTTTGAAGCAAGATGAACTGTTGGACACTACGAGCAACTTGAGCTTGGGGCAGGGAGCCAAGAACAGGCTCCATGGCCATATACATGAGACATGTATTTACTTTACCCAATACACTACTCATTGTTACGTTAGAAAGTGAGGTCACGCTTAAGTTTGACACAGACCGACTCTTTTATTTTGACCAACACACTTTTGGACAATTCCTTTTATGGCCGAGACTACTCCCAATTAGAAATAGGGCACGATTAGGCATTCTCCAAACCCCATTTTCCTAAATAAAGGTTTTGAAACTTGTACGTCCTTGTCTGGGTCTACCTCTGAGCACCGTGCTTTTCTCTCAATACCCTAATTTTGTGTGTGTTCATTCGGATGCCCCTGGCACTATGTTGTTCCCTCATGTAACAAGCCAGTGGTTCTACAGCAATGGTGAACTGCAAAAGGAGGAGCCCTGCCTCATATCATATTCCATGAGGGCACTTCTATTGAACAAACCTTAATCTGAACTCTCACTCTTGGCTGCATATAGAGAAGCTTGACTATGGACAAAGTTCTCCCACCCCCATTCTATGGAGGACTGTGAACAGAAATGGCCATCCCAATGAGTCAAAGGCCTTTTGCATGTCAAGTAACACTGCTGTGGCTTGGGTATTGGAATTTAGCCCAGAGAGGACCAAAATAAATGCCTTCAATTTTGTTGAATGGATTGGCCAGCTATAAAGCCTGATTGGTCAGGGAGAAGTAGTTTTTCCTTTAAAGGCCCCATCTTAGTAGCAACGAGTTTGGACAGGATTTTATTATCGAAGTTCAGTAATGAGAAGTCAGTCAGAAGACATTTAGATTTCTCTTTACCCGGTTCAGGTGAGGGATGCGTCTACAGCTGTAAAGCTTAAGTCACTGTATTGGTTTTAGCATTCAGTGGTTGTTCCCTTGGAAATTGCCTTCATGATCTCTGCAATAACGATGGGACGACTGCAAGCTAGCCTATGCTGGTCAGCAGTCCAAGCCGGTGTTATTTTATATTGGTACTACTCAAGTTGCTCTTAGGAGGACTTGGTGTGGCTCCAATATAATGAGTTATAAAATATTACAAAGACATGATCAATGCCCTCAGGATTTTTTACAAGGCTCCCCTCTACCTCTGACTCGGTTACCCAGTCCTTGGCAGTGATCTTTATAATTGTCCATGATAGTGTCCTGCCTGATTGATCCCCCGTTGGCATACTTCCATGCCATAACCTTAGCCATAGGTTACACTGCACGATCAACCAAAACTCTGAACTCTTCAGATATATACTTCATCTTCTGAACTAGGGAATGTTGATTTTTTTTGTTGTATAGGCGTCCTGAAGTGATTTAAGTTCCTTCTCCAGCATAGCCAATGGCCCCCTGATGGACCTTAGTACCCCACTTAAGCGACTATACATAACCCACAAATATAAGCCGTATGGGCTGCCCATTATTCAGTATTCCCCAATTTGTATAAAAGAATTCCTGCAACAATTTTGGTAACTCTGACTTAAACATTGCAATTGTGAGGGCCTCAGATTTAAATCTGTGCCTACCGCTTGGTGATGGGATGTAGCTCTACTTTTTCTTAATGCTATGCTGTCACATAAGCATACATGCATGTCATGATCTGCAACCAAGCCATTCTGGGAATGTTGGCCTTGACACAGGCACAGTGATCCTACCTGTAGTTGCAGCAGGCCAAGGCCTGTGGCCTTTCCCAGAAATCGGTCCCAAACCACAGTGGCTTCTTTGCATGGCCGCAGGCCAGCACTTCTCCACTACCATTGCCTGTGCGCTGACGTCACTGGGTTCTGTTGTGCGAATTGCTTGCTGTCCCACCATAGCAGGCCAGTGCTCTCAACAGCATTATTGTGTAGATGGGTACAGTGTGCTTCATTTTTTGGAAGAGCATGATCTGGGATGAGTGAAATAGGCACATGTCGGCAATATTTTGTGTGACTTCAATGCCCAATTGCTTTCAATAGCATGTCAAAGGGTCAATGGAAGACTTTTTTAAAGTTTTTATTTATATATATCAGTAGAAATTCTGTATTTGTAATTTTTTTTTAAATAATTGAAACCAAAAGTAAGGATTAAAAACCAAAACTGAAATGGATTTACACATTGAAAAAAGTACGATATAACCTCCTTCGTCCCAGAGGAAATCACTCTGAAGTTCAGAAAGAACTCATTTATTAAAGGGCTAATGACTTGAGCGGTAAGGTCTTTAGAATTCAAAAAAGAAACCTAAGGATGTGTTTGTTATAGCCCCACAATTTGACAGAGCCATTGTTATGTTGTGAGCTGGCGAAAGAAGCTTGCAAAACGGGTATAGATTATATTTTTTTTAAAATTTGTTTTGTATTTTACAGGAGCAGAATTTCTTCAGAGTTTTCCGTGGAGTTTTTTGTCATTAGAGGTAACTTGGTGATTTTTTGGGTAAATTCACTACAGTTCATCTGACTTGCAATGCCTTGGGTGATTTGGTGTTTTCGTTGTTTCCCAGGTTGCAGGGCTTTGGTTCGATCCATCTAATAACGTCTTCTAACATATTCAATGCATTTCTTAGAATCCACCTCAAGGGATCTTTCCTCCCCACTCATGTTTCTTCTTGTATTGTCTCAGGTCTTCTCGTTTACCACCAACATCAAGGCATCTGTCCTGTCGCAGCACACAGATCCTCTTTCTGTGAGGCTAGGGGGGTGTGTGCCCGCTCTGCAATACCCTACCTAGGGGTAGAGGCAAGTGGGACCTCTAAGGGAGGGACTCCCCCTTTGGGGACAAGGACTTCCGTTCCCAGGAGAGTCTTCCTAGAGGACCTGCCAAAGTAACATCTTTTAATCTTCCTGATATCTGTGAAGAGAAGGCCAATATGTGTTATTGCCAACTTAAAATTCAACACCTCCTTTTAAGCTCCATTTCTACAGGGACAAAGAGGATGTGTGGAGGAGAAGAGAGTCCACAACTGAAAGGGAAAAAAGGAACAGCTTCTTGCGCAGGGGAAGCCCCACGGCTATGTCAGTCTAGAAAGGGGAGGAGCCTGGAGAAATAAATAGAGAGCCCACAAGTTTCAAAGAGACACGCTGACGCCAGAGAGCAGCAGAGGTAAGAAACGCATCGTCCTGCAGTTGCAGAAGATCGAGAGGTGACAGGCATGCTACCCTTGGTAGCAGCAGAGTCAGGTGAGCTGAAGCCAGACACGTGGCGTACCAAAGCAAAGCAGGAGAAAGAAGCCAAGATTGGTGAAGCAACCACAGGGAGATCATGGTGGACAGGAGGTCCTCAGAAAGAGGCTGAAATTGTAAGATGAGCTGGTATTAGAGAGAACTGAGCGACATCTATGAAGAATAAAGAAAGGAGAAGCAGGCAAGAATACCCAAGATGACAGATTCAGAGGGCAGGAAGCTGATCCTCAACAAACGAGAATCCTGGTGACGTTAACTGTAAACACGAAATGTAACGGGGATAATGGGATTCCCGGGCAATGGTATGAAAATCATTATTGGAATGCTCATACTCACAACAATCAAGACAGAGAAACTATTACGAGTGTGCATGAGAATCATTATTGGACTTCTCATGCTTGTTACAATCAAGAGAGAGAAAACCTAAGAAGAGTAAGTAAGAATCATTGTTGGAATACTCCTATTAGTCTCAATCTAGAGAGGAGTGTTGTACAGCCAGTACAAAGAGAAGTGAAAGAGAATTACTCTGCGAATGACCCAATTCATGATAATTCATACCAAGAAAGAATAAGGGAAAGAATAGAACAGGTTATAAAAGAGAAACCTGAGAACAAGTAGCACTTTGTAAAGAAACCTCCCGACCAAGAGAAGAGGGAAATCAAAGACTATGAACTATTCAAAAAGCTAAGAAATAACATAGAAGGAATAGATGATGGTTGGTTAAGGTTACCTGGTGAAGAGAAAAGGAGCAACCTTTATAAAGGATACAAGAAAAGAAACAAAGGTCCATGACCATAATAACGGAACTGTACGAACTGATAAGTGATCACTAGAGACTATCTGAAAATCATTTATTGAAAAATGGCTGAGAGATAAGTCAACCAACCTCAGGAGAAGGGAGACATTCTCCTGACTTTAAGTTGTTAAGAATACTGGTAGGGTTAGTTAGGTTAGAGTCGGCCGGTAGACTGTTTCTGTTATGGATATTTACTGACGACTGACAAGCACCTTAGCTAGTTTTGCTAGGTAAGGGCACCTTGTAGAAAAGGGTAAGATAGCCTTTAGTCATATTCTTTAATAAACATACCAGTAAATTGTCTAATTGGAGTCTGTCTTCTCCTTCTGACCCACCACACAAGCCAGAGCTCTGGGCCTGCTCTCCTCCAGGCTTCTGCAGCTCTTTCTTCGATCTTCTAAGTCTCCTCCGCTTCACCCTATCTGCTGTGTCACTCACCTTCTCACGGCTGTCAAGTCTTCTCCACATTGGTGGGGAGACCCATGACCAGTTCTTACTGGCCTCATTGTTTTACTGGTCTGTCTCCTTTTGATTCTTCAGTATTCTCAGTCTCTTGACTCTAGATTACAAGGTACAGGGATGGGGGAGGGGGGGAGTGTTCAAGACTCAAGCCATAATCTTGTATTTCATTTCCCCTTTCGTCATAGGTCAGTATTCTGATCTCCTATGTATATTGGCTGAGTTTCTGCTTTTCCATGTGGTCTATGCAACAGTGTTTAAAATATATGTTTGCGTCTTTAGGTTACTAGAGGGGGACACTTCCATTGCAAATATTGCACATGGGAACCACATGCTACTGACTTGTAGTGAAATGTCTCGCCATGAAGGCCTTCCTGAAATCTGGGACGAGTAGTTTAAAGTGGTTTCAGCCAAGTGAAGTTACTCTATAGGGATGTCCCAGTGGAAGCATTAATCTTAGCTACTTGGACGTGTACCTCTTTTAAAGGTTCAATTGAACATAGCAGATGGTTTTTAAGTTTAAATTTGTCATCAGGGCGGTGTGATGTCTTTCCCCATTTCTTTTAAAGCGTGTGTGATTTTAAGGCCTTTCCTGGAAGATCAGATGAGAATCTTAGACTTTCAATGTTCAGGTTTGATGCTGATTATATTTTAAGTCTTACATAAGCGTGGATTATCTCAATTTGCTATAGCCTGAAAGGATTGTACTGTTTCTCAAAATCAACAATGGTACTATAAAAGAAGGATCAAAACCAAGGGACTATTTGCCTTTGGCCACGATGGACTAGGCCCTCTCTTAAAATTCAACTGCCCGTTCCGGCAGGGGACAAAGCTGCAAGCTCTAAAGGGCATCTCTCCTAAAACGACTGCTGTGACTGCAAACAGAGCATGATAGTTTCAGTGAAAGCTTTATAGAAATTAAAAACAGTATTGTGCACTCCTCTAACTAAATTAGTGTTGAATAGATGTCAAATAAAGTGATCAATGGATCCTTTCCCTAATCCTTTTGCTGCCCTTGATATGTTATAAATATGGTATAATTGCCTCATTGTTGTCTAGTGGCGTGTGTGTGTGTGTGTGTCTGTGTGTGAGTGTATATATTTTTTTCATATGGTTTGTACAAAACCTTTACAAAAGTAGATAAAAACAATTGTGTGTGTATGTGTGTGTATATATATATATATATATATATATATATATATATATATATATATATATATATATATATATATATACATGCATACAAAAAGGTCTGGGAACCCCTCTACCGAGAGTTAACACAGCCAAATGAGAAGGTGCCCACTCAGGAGGGTCTACAACCATGTTTTAGCTCGCTGTACCTTTCACAGAGGAGAAATACCAATTTGCATATCAGTCTTTGTCCCACCCACAAGGGCAGTCCAGCACCCAAATGCTAGGCAATTCTCCTCTGAACAAGAGTACTAACAGCAACCCCAGACACATGTTTCAGCCTAGTCAGGCCTCATCAGTGAGGTGAAGCTGTGCCTCTAAGCACAGTGAGCAAGGGGCCCACATCTGGATTACCGTGGGTAACTTAGGGTGAAACCCAAAGTTACTAAAATGCACTAAAAGGTCTGGGAGCCCCTCTACCAACAATGAAAACGGCCAAATAACCTGCTATTTGTAAAACTTTGGGTTTCACCCTAAGTAACCCAGGATAGTCCAGACCTGGATCCCTTGCTCACTGTGTCTTAGAGAGGCTCAGCTTCACCTCACTGATGAAGCCCGACTCGGCCAAAACAGGCGCTTGTAGAACCTCCCTGCATGTTGCATGCTCTGTTGCAACCCCTTTGTTTGTTCTGTATAGGAAGGGGTTGGGTGAATAATTATTGGAAGGAAAACCCACTCAAAAGGGAGATTCTCAGGCAACTGTGACTGGATGGATAGATAGATGAACCAAATGTGAAAAGGGCATAAGCTTAAGTGGAGCATGTGTCTTTAGCCCAATCCCTATGTATAGTCCACACAATTGCGTTGGGTCTGCACCCATGAAAGTGTTTCACTGTACTTTGCCTTGGGCATTTTTAAATTCCCTTGCACACTTGATGACTTGCCAGATAACCCCAACATTCTACACTTCTCTGGGATTCTTGTGGACTTGTGATGCAGTACCACTAGGACAAGATCTTGTAGCTGTTTATCTTGCACTAATGGTATTTTGATGATCCTATCATGGCAAGACTGTAGCTTTACCCCATTCGCCGTACGGGTCTTGTGGGCATCTCCGAAATCTGCCCACTGAAGGATTATTTTGTGTTTTGGTTATTATTGTATGTTGTGTAGTTTTGTTAGTAGAACAAGGTGTACAATACTATGTACATGTGTTCATCACTTCTCAAAACAAGCTATTTCTTTCAAACATTGCTTGCGTTGCAATTTCTTTTCTTGTTATTTTTTAATCAGTCTCGGTTCTTATTTGTTGATCAAACAGGTAATTCTAGATTGTAAAACTTTTGTACCTTCTTGATTGTTCACTGTGCAGAAGCAATTCACTGTTCGCTTATGTATCTAGGCATAAGAAAAATGTCGTCCCTCTTGTCTGCAATTGAATTGACCTGTAGTCGTGTCTGATATTACATTATGATGGTTTTTTTACTGCACCAGCCCTCACCAATTTCCATTGTATTGGTTTGTGTAAATGAGGCTTAAACAAACAGAGAGAGGCACTTGGGGAATACACGAAAAAGGTCACGGCTAATACCGGAAGCATAAAATACAGTAAGACCTTTTAAATTGGTCCTGTAGGCGTAAGTACCGAATAATTGCTCTTTATTACATGTGGTGTCCTATCCATACATTCAAAGTTTCTGTGGATCGACAAAAACAGAGTTTGTAACCTGTGTCTGAACGGCGACCATGACAAAGGGCACTGTCGAGCTTGCAAGCTCTTTAAACCTAACACCCGTAGAGATCACAGAACCAAGCGCTGAGCCCATCATGCCATGCAGGCCGAGGCCGCCATTGACGTGGAGGGAGCCTTCAGTGACGGCAGCGTCTCCATCTTTTTGGACAGCGAGGGAGACAGGGAACATCCAAGTTCCCAAGTGCAAGCCCCCGACCCTAGAAGACAGGCCAGCAGCTCTGTTGTGGGGACAACACCCAGTGGCAAGAGCACTTTCTTTTCCCACACTAAGCACACACTCTGTGGCGATGTTTCGGCACCTCTGACCAAGCGCCCAGACAGCGTAGGTTTTGAACTAGTCTCATAGGTATAAGTCTACCCCTTCTAAAGGATCTCTAACTGTCCCACAAGAAGAGCATCTCCTAAGTGAGGCCTTGCATAATAAAGGCCTACCCACACCAATACCCCAAGTCCATGCAATATCTTACCCTGGGGTCATCCCCAGCTCAGCCCTATGGTCAGCAGAGGACATAGATAGGGTGATGTCCAGAATTACTTTTTTGCAAATTTCTTTGAAAAGAACCCTCAGGCAATAGAACATTTTCAGGTCACACCTCCCACTGCTCAGGCTTCAAGCTCTCAGCCCATGTTTTCAACCTCTCAACCAGTGTCTTCGTCCCAGCCATCAGCAAAAAAGTCTCGCACTTCGGCTGACCTTTATGACATCCATACAGACACTGAAGGGGATCAGGAGGAATATCAATACTATGATGGTGATGTTGATGGCGATGAAGGATGATGAGGAAAAGGTGTATACTATGTCTTTTCCAATTCAACAGGATTCCCCAGTAGATAATCAACCCTTATTCAATGACTTACTAATCAAAGCAGCTGAGCACTTCGGTATTGAAACTCAGGACACTCAGCAAGTCAAAGATTTTGTCGAAGATATCCTGGGAGACAAAGCTGCCACCCGGTTTATACCCATCTTAAAGTCTGTCCAGAGAAGAATCCAACCTTCACTGGAGACACCCAATAAAACAAGGGCAGTAAACCCGCAGATAAAAAAACTGCTCTGCCAGCGCTGTCTGATCCTTTATATATCAGGGGACAGTTTAAGCCAGATTCACAACTACTCGAAAGGGGCCAGGTACACCACTAGCCTCTTCAGAGGCTCCCCCAAACAAGGAGAGCAAGAATCTCTATACCATGGAGAGGAAAGTTGCAACTTCGGCAGCGTTTCAAACTAGAAACACCAACAATTTCACACTGTTGGCGAGGTATGATTGCCAAAAATGGGACGCGCTTACGGCCCTCATCGACTCTGCCCCAGAGCCTTTAAAGTCTAGACTTGCCCTAGTAGCAGCGGAAGGCAAAGCCACTGCCAGGAGCTTGCTGAAGGACAACCTTGACGCTGCAGATAATGCGGGCCGTATTTTTGTGGAAGGAACCATTATCAAGCGGCACGCTAGGCTTCGCCAATCTGGATTCAAGCTTGAGACCGAGGTAACGTTACTCAACATGCCAGTGGAACCAACCGTACTATTCGGCAAAGCCGTTGAGGACGCTCTGAAATCAGCCAAAGCGGAAAATGATACCCTCAAATCCCTAGGGCAACTCACTAATAAACAACCTGGCCAAAGGGGCAGGGACAATTTTCACTGTTTTCGCGGCCAACATTCCCAAAGAGGCTCCGGATACGGACAAAATCAAAATTCATCATGGAACAATAACCAGTGGCAAGCGTCCCAGGGTTATCCAAGAGGTCATCACAGATCCCACGGCCGGGGGAGATCTTCCATTTCTAGAGGTGGAGGAACGCCTTCCAAACAATGACAACCTGCTACAGGTCCCCTCCCATGCCTCCCCAGAAGAGGTACGGATTTCACACTTCACCCACGCATGGGAGGGAATTACCACGGACATGTGGGCGTTATCTACAGTAGCGGGAGGTTATTGTGTGGATCTCCTGGAAAAACCATTGAACCACCCCAGCGCCAAAGAAAGACATCAAAGGAAGAACAACTCATCCTGATAGAAGATGTCAACGTGCTGCTCCTCAAGGACGCCATCGAGATTGTGCCATCCAACGAGGTAAACAGTGGTATTTATTCAAAATATTTCCTTGTGCCAAAAAAAGATCTACCCATGCGCCCAGTGTTAGACTTATGCCCTGCAAACACTTATGTAAAGCCACAAAATGTCCACATGACAACACTAGAAGAGGTAATTCCCCTGCTAAAACGGGGGGATTACATAGCAACATTGGATATGAAAGATGCCTATTTTCATATTTCAATGCTCCCAGCGCACAGAAAACTTTTACGGTTCAAAGTAGCAAACCTGCACTACCAATTCAAGGTGCTACCCTTCGGAATGGCTGCAGCTCCAAGGGTATTCACCAAGATACTGGCGGTGGTGGCAGCGCACCTGCGCAGGGAGGCAATCCCAGTGTACCCCTACCGGGACGACTGGCTGATAACAGGGGAAACCCACCATCTTTGCAGACAAAACACGCAAAGAACCATAAATCTTCTTTCAATTGGGCTTCTCAATAAAGAAGAAAAAGTCAAGTCTTGTACCAAACACAACAAAACAGTTCCTAGGAGCTGTATTAGATACAAGAGCACGCTTAGCCTTCCCATCCATGGAAAGAGTGCAGAACATGCTTTGGCAAATACCCCACTATCAAGCCGGTCTCCAGATGAGCATACGCAAAGCAATGTGTTTGCTAGGCATGATGGCATTGTGCATATATCTAGTCCCACGCGCACGTCTGCTCATGCAACCTATGCAGCAGTGGTTGGCGAAACAGTGGTCTCGGGCAAGTGGTCAGTGGGACGGTCTAGTGGTCGTTTTGCCAACACTAGTTCAAAACCGACTTATACCTATGAGACTAGTTCAAAACCTACGCTGTTGGTCACGAGAGACTCTGTTAGAGGGAAAACCCTTCCACGATCCCGAAGCACAAGCGATTGTCACAACAGACACATCACTCTCCGGGTGGGGGGCTCATTACCTTCACCACACAGCACATGGTCTGTGGACTCCCTTCATGGCACAGAACCATATCAACCTGCTCGAATTTCTAGCAGTATTCAAAGCACTTCAGGCATTCGAAGCGCAACTGACGAACCAGTCGGTTCAGATTCTAACGGACAGCACAACTGCGATGTTCTGCATCAACAAACGGGGAGGGGCACACACTCTCCAAGTCTGTCCAAGTTGATGCTAAAAATATGGAAATGGGCACTCGGACGGGGATATCCCTATACTCCCAACATCTTCCAGGGGTACTAAACATTCTAGCAGACTCTCTGAGCAGAGATCCCCTACCAGAAGAACACGAGTGGCAACAAGACTCGAGCGTCGTAGACAACATCTTCTCTCATTGGGGTTACCCAACACTCGACTTGTTCACTACAGGAGAAAACAAGCAATACTCAGACTTCACGTCCAGGTTCCCCCAGCCAGACTCCAAGGGGAACGCCCTATGGATGAACTGGTCAGGGAAATTTGCCCCCCCCCCGGCACCATTAATGAGCAGAATAGTAAACTAGATGCACAGAGAGCAGATGACGCTCATCCTAGTTGCTCCCATGTGGGCGAGACAACCGTGGTATCCACATCTGTGCAAACTGGCGATGTGCGATCCCATCAAACTCCCGTGCCAAACCATCCTGTTAACCCAACACAGAGTAACCGTGCACCCACAACCACACTCAATGAACTTGGCAGCATGGCTGCTGAAGTCAGAGTTCGGACATCTTAATCTACCACAGCAGTGTATGGATATCCTCAAGCAGGCACGAAAACCAAACACTAGACACTGTTATTTCGACAAGTGGAGGAGATTTGTTATTTGATGCCACTCAAAACAAATAAACCCCATAGAATGTACTCCATCACACATTCTAAATTAAAGGATCCAACTGTTGGACTCAGGGTTAGTATTCAACTCTACAAAGGTCCACCTGGCGGCTTTATCAGCTTATACCACCTCTCAAAGTAAAGTATTGTAGTGGAAAATCCCAGTCACTAAATCATTCATGGAGGGAGTAAAAAGACTCCACCCTCCATTTTCAAACCCACCGCCGGGATGGGATCTCAATGTAGTACTAGCAAAGCTCATAGGGCCCCCATTCGAGCCTATGCATAAGTCAAGTCTTAAATATCTGACATGCAAGACTGCCTTCTTAGTGGCTATTACTTCCATAAGAAGAGTTAGTGAATTACAAACTTTCTCAGTGCAGGACCCGCTTTATTATCCATAAAGATAAATTGGTTTTACGTACTCACGCTAGGTTCTCCCCTAAATTCATTTCCAAATTCCATGTTAACCAATCGATTGAGCTTTCGGCTTTTTTTCAGAATCCAACTAGCTCAGCTGAGGTAAAACTCCACACACGAGATGAGGATGGCGGTCCTTTACTATGTAAACAAGACCATGCCGCTTAGAAAGACAGATCAACTGTTTGTCTCCGTAGCACCAGGCAGAGAAGGAGACCGCATTTCCAAGAATGCCATCTCCAGATGGATCGTCAGATGTATACAATTATGCTAATCATTATCAAATAAGACACTGCCTTTTACTCCAAGAGCTCACACCACGCGGAGCACAGCAGCTACTCTTGCTTTTATCGCAAATGTCCCCTTAGACAGCATTTGCAAAGCAGCTACATGGAGCTCAGTACACACTTTCACTCAGTACTACTGCATTGACACCCATTCCAAAGCAGTTACGCAGGTGGGACAAGCAGTTCTAAAAAATCTATTTGCCGCTGCTCCTTCTCACGACCCACCACCTTCTCCTAACACTGCTTGCTAATCTTTTCATAGCATGTGATCTAAGCAGATTCCACAAGCCGCAGAAGGGATACGTTACTCACCGTAATCGTATTTCTGATGCTTGTATCTGCTTAGATTCACATGCGCTCACCGTTCCTCCCCTGAGAGAAGGTGCATAGATGTTGTGAGTTTTCTGTTATCTATCTGCTTGGATACACCTGTACTCGCGCTACACTTCATACAACCTGTCGGAACGAAAACAATCTGAGGGACCTCAACACGTGAAGAAAACAACAACTGTACCCTCTGCAGCTTCCACTAGATATCAGCCTATGCATAGCTTGTGAATCTAAGCAGATACAAGCATCAGAAATATGATTACGTGAGTCATGTATCATATATATATATATATATATATATTACACAGCCACGGTAGTGGCTGTGTAGTTATGGTTAAGTTGCTGTTTCCATAGGAAGAGCCCTTTTTGGGTGGCTTATAAATTCGCTCTCCCTGGACGAATCCTCACCAAACTTTGCAAAATAAGTATATGATATGGGTCACTCTGAATTTTTTTGCAATGTTTGGTGAGGTTGGGTCCGGGGGGGGGGGGGGGGCAAAGTTATAAGGGGGGTCCCAAAACTTCTTTTTTTCCCATAGACTGAATGGGCAAAAAACTTTGCTCACACCTACAGCCCAAACCGCTGGACGGATTTTGGTGAAAATCCGTCCAGTAGTTTTTAAAATGACCAAAAAGTAGGTCACAAAAAATTAGTGATATCTGTTTGGTCCGCGGACACACTTCCCTGTTCGCTCTGCGGACAGGGTCCTGATTGGCTGGGCGATGCACGTCGTGTCCGCGGACATTGGACGTGTTCGCTGATTGGGTGGTTGAGAGCGTGTGGTGCGTCAGATTTTCTGGGCACGCCCGCCATCTTGTATTCGTGGACATCCACGGACAGCACGGTGAAACTTGGTGGAAAAATACTATTTAATCAATTGTGTTGGCATGTAAGACTGTTTGAGGAGGATGGGGGAGTAAGAGATGGGTTAAATGTTGTATTTATTTAGGTCGGAGGCACCCCTGTTTTGTTCGTTCTGACCGCGGACAATACGGGTGTCCTGAAATGTTCATAAATAAACAAAATGGGGTGTCCTGAGGACACTACACCTGTCCGTATTGTTCGCAAGCAAGTTGAAACTGTTCTTAGAACACACGCAGTGTCCTGAAATGTTCGTAAATAAACGAAATGGGGTGTCCTGAGGACACTATACCTGTCCGTACTGTTCGTAGGCAAGTTGAAATTGTTCTAAGAACACTCATATTGTTTGCGGACATTAAAAGTGCCCATATGGCATAGTTAAAATGTTTGATTCTATGGGTTTGGTCTATGGGTGTGATATGCTGCAGTGGTTGTGGCCAGGGCCTAGAGTCTTGGGTGCATGGCCATACGGCCAAAACTATAAACTGTTAGAATATGCCAACAAGTATCTAACTGCCCCAAGATTCTACAAGATTCTAACTGCCCCAAGATTCATGGCCATACGGCCATGCACCCAAAACTCTAGGCTCTGGCCACAACCACCGCAGCATATCACACCCATAGTGGCTTATAAGTTTGGCACCAAATAACACATTTATAAGCAAAAAAGTTATAAGCTATTATGGGTGTGATATGCTGTGGTGGTTGTGGGCAGGGCCTAGAGTCTTGGGTGCATGGCCAAGACCAAATTTATAAACGCCAAAGTTATAAGCCACTATGGGTGTGATTTGCTGCGATGGTTGTACTTATTATAATATAGTTACTGTTTGGTTTAGTAACTGGAGTACATATATTCCTTGTTAATTTCTGTGATAAAAGAAAAGATCATGTGAGTATTGGTAGTTTGTAACGACTTATAACTTTGAATAATCGACATTTTTTTATTTTTTTGACCCTCATATTTAGTAGATTACAAACCAGTGTACTGTGCAAATTGCTCAGTTTCTGTGTTTGTTGCTAAAATCCTTGGGTCTGTGGCAAAAAAAAAATCCATGTTGGATTAAAAAAAATCCTTTTTTTGTTATGCTACAGTCTATTTGTTTTCAGTGTTCATTTGTTGTTTCTGGTAATTTTCTATATGTTGGCTTGTTGCAGATTTTTGGAGCAGTTAGAATATGCCAACAGGTATCTAACTGTGTATCTTTTGTTATAATGAAGTGGTATTGATTTATCTGTTTGGATATTGTAAAATCTTGGGGCAGTTGGATACCAGTTGGCGTATTCTAACTGTTTATTTTTGTATATAATTTAGTTGTATTCATTTATCTGTTTAGTTGTTGTAGAATCTTGGGGCAGTAAGATACTTGTTGGCATATTCTAACAGTTTATAGTTTTTTAATTGAAGTTTTGCTAATGTTTAAGTACAGATTAGTTAATACATTTTGGTTTTAAGTAGATTAAATAAGCGTTTGTAAGATTTGCTGGTAATCTCTGCTTTAGAGTAATGGTACTATCATTACATTCAAACCATCCACATTTTTTTTTTATATATGCAGTATAGTGACCTGCATTGGTTGTGGTTCCTGTGTGGTAGATTATACCTATTGTTGTGAAGGTTTTCTTACCAAGTGATACTTGACCATGTGTGAATCCAGTCAGCTTGCAGTTGTTTTTGGTACCATCTGCATTGTAGCGTAGAAGCATTAGTATTACGTATTTACTATGTGTTTGTATTAGTAAGGTGGAGCGATTATCCGAATTGCAGGTAGTACATAATCTACCATGGTTTGCATTTTGTACAAGTTGCTGAAATGGAACGGATTCACAATTGGGTATGGATACATACACAAAGCACTCATTGGGGATTTGTTCCTGTGTCACATGGTTGCAGAGAGTGCATGTATGTTTCCACATGTATGAAATCTGGAAGATTTCATTTATAGGTAGGTTTTTGTTTTCCAGTACTTGTAGTAGGTACATCAGAAATTCTTGTGGATCTTCCTGTGAGTTTATAGTGAATTTCACCATTCCAGCACAGTAGTCCAATTGTTGTCTTATTCCATGAACACTATACGTGTTGTCAGGATTGTTTGTTGCGTTTCTATGAAGTACTAACATTTGCACATTTGCAAAAACAATTGGTCTGTACTGTGTAAGTAAATGTTGTCAACAATTGGTGGTAATTGAAATGGAATATTCATTGCTACATTTGCGTAGCAATTTACACCAGTTATATTTGAAAATTTAAATGGGCCAGATAAGTCTGTGTCCAAGTCATTTTTTCGGATTGTGTGTTGTTTCTTTGAAGAAGTACTTGAGTTACTTTGAGTAATAGGTTCTTCTTTGGTTGTGGTAATTGATGAAGTATTAGTTTCTTTTACTCTCTTTGGAGGATTTGCAGTGACATCCTGTTGCATTCCTGTTTGATTTACTTTTCTTTCACAATGTTTTACTTTTTGTGGAACAGGATATGTTTTTAGATGGGGTTATATAGTGAACGAAGTCTATTGTATTCTAAAATGCAAGGAATATCAGCGTTTACTTTACTTGCATCAAAGTTGATTAGAAATAGACTGTCAAGTGTACGTAAGCGTGATAGTGCAACGTAGCTCATGCCTTCTTTAAAGACTGTGTTACCAATATCTACCAATGCTTTGTCTAGGGTAAGACCTTGTGATTTATGAATGGTGACTGCGTATGCAAGAGTTAGAGAAAATTGCTCTCTTCGTACATACATGTCTTTGAAGAGAAGGAATCGAGCTGTTGAGCGTCCTATCCTTTTCACTTCTGAAAGTTTGTCAAAGAGAATATTGACAAACTGAATGTTGTTGTCACGTGGGTATGTTTGAAAGCCAACAACTGTACCCAGTGCTCCATTAACTAGTCCTTTATCCACATCAAGGTTACGTTTAAGCATTACTCTACAGTTTAAGTATAATTTTAATATTTTTTCCAACCCAGCTGTGTTGGAGATAGAATTTTCTAAACTATTTAGTCTTGTTGTGGCTTGCTCGCACATGGGTAGTGTCATACCATGTACGTCTAGTTTGCCTGTGGGTCTAATTTCAATTATTGGTTGCATTTCTTTTTTCAACATTGTTTCATTGAATTTGGAACAGCTTGCAAGAGTTGGCATTAAGGCCATACAATTGATATTTTTGTGTGCTAATTGTTCCATAACATCCGTAGCACATGCATTATCGCCATAAAGTGCATGAATGTGCCGGGTTTTCAATATTGTTTGTGCTTCTTGAGATAGTATACCAACTCTAATACTTTTTAAAACGTTGGCATAAGTGAGATCTGCAGATTGCTGCATGTTTTCTGTTAATTCTCTGTATTGGAAATGTTGCCAAAGGTTGACATTTCCTATGCTGCCAACAGTTTTACGGCAGAGTTTGTGTCCTAAGGTTTAAAAAAAGGCTCACCCTTCACTGGTGTCAATTGAAGATCTCCGAAAACAATGTGTTTTCCTCCAAAGAGCTCTTCGTAGTTTGTTTTGAGTACTTCTTGTAATCTGAGGTGAATCAAACCCAACATTAGGTTGGAGACCCTATTAACTTCATCTATTTGTAGCATTTTCATTTGTTTTAATACTTTGCGTAGTTCCATTGCAACTTCTGTAGAAAGTTTGTAATAGTGTAATTTGTTTTGGTGTTCTACTGGCAGGAGTAGTAATCGGTGTAAAGTGACACTGCCTATCTTGTAGGCAGCTAAACCTGTGGGGGCAGTGGCTGTCCTAGTGGTTCTTGGCTTCCTGTTACAGAAGGTTGACTACTGTCAGGAGTGTCCTTATCTAGTTGGGCCTGGAGTTCTTCTTCGTGTTGCTGTTCATTGTGCAACATTGTTTTGTAGTGTGTAAAGTTTACATCGGTTATAGTGCTTTCATTTGCTTTGAAAGCATCTTCGTATGAGTCATAGTTATCTAGTATTTCTTCTTTTCTCCATGGTTTAAAGAGTTGTAGCAGGGACATGTAATCTAGTTCTTTACGTTGAGTCCTTAATGACAATTTCAGATGATTAATGAAACTTGGTTTGGTGAGTTTTACTAAGCTGCCTTCACAATTTGTCACTCTGTATCTACCTTTTTTTTCATCGGGTTTTATATTATTTTTGTAAGTGAAGTTTTGGGCTATGTGGTATAGACACATGGTTTCCAAAGTGATACTTCTGTTTGGGTAGTATGTGTCCAGCAAATTGTTTTTCAAAATGTCTTGGCTTTTGGGATCATTTTTGCCTATTGTTTCTATGTCGTCGTATGATTTGAGAAGTCTTTTCTCGATTTAGCAGGACCAAGACTTAGCCATACTATATTTTCAGATTTTCCATACAGCAGCACCGGTTAAACGATCTGCTGCTTCATAGGAGCCACATTCTCTATGGGAGAGCATTTTTATGCCCAAGCTGCACAATTTCTGAGACAGTGTTTTGTCTAATGACAGGTCATTCCAGAGGTCTTGAAGCTCTGTTTTTTCTGCTTTGGTTAAGTATGCTGTAACATATCGTGCAACTGCAGTGGAATTGTCTGCAATGTACTGCACATCTATGCTTGCATTCCATAAGAGGGCAATGATTGCATTGTAATCATTGATATATTTTTCTTCTTCTGTTCTTTTTATGTAATATGTATTTTTAGGTGATTTCCCTTTAACACTATGTCTAACTGAAGACATGAAGTTGTTCACTTGACCTGTTTTTGTAACTGGTCTAGGGAAACCAAAGCGGCATGTGGTGTAGTATGTCCCTTTGTTTTTGCATTTGCGATGACAATATTTGCCCCATTTGTGTCATTGAAATTGTAAAATCTGTGCATGAACATCACTATTTGTTGCTTCTGATGGAATTTCACAAGTGACATATTTTTCGATAAACTGTAACACAGTGGCATCATTGTCTTGACCAAATTTAGGAGCATCTTTAATCCATAAAAGCATGTGGATATGTGGTGCTCCTCTGGCTTGGTATTCTTTTCTCCAAAAGAAGTGTTGCACTTCTCCGAGGGGAGGAACAGTTTTATTACAAATAAAGTGTAGCATAGCAATGAAGCAATGATGAAAATATCTTGAAACGTTAACAGGATCTAGAGAACAAAAGTTCTCCAGGTGTTAGTATAACTATGTTTGTTTTGTTTTTGTTTGATATGCATAGGAAATCATGTAAATTTTCCCATGCATATTCTGCACAACTTAATGTAACAAACCAAGTGGGTGGGCCAAGGTTTCTTATCATACAACGTACATCTCCATGATGCCGGAACCAGTACTCTTTAGTACCACGCATGTTTGCTAATAGATTTGTAATACTTGATTGTAAAACCTCATCTTTTTCTTGCACTTTGTGTAGCTGACATATTTTGAAAGTGGGTTCCTGATTTTAATGTGTGTGCAACTCTGTAACATAGAGTTGCTAGTTAACTTTCAAAGAGTAGGTGGAATATGTATTCCCAGATTTAGACAAAATGTGTATCTTCAGAATACATCTGTAACGAGCGGTATTCTGATGCTGTTATTTGAATAGGTCTATCATCGTACCTTCCTCCTTTGCCAGTAGGAAAGAGTAGAGGAAAAGCATGTGGTTCTATACTTTTTTCCCATATGCTGATTGGTGATCCTTTTGTTTGTCGCATTTGGTACGTTTCTAGTGCATCTTCTATGGTGTCATTAGAGTGCAATGGATGAATTGTATAATGGTCTAAAGTATTGGATACTGTAGCAGGAGCTAGAAGATCAAATTGACCAGTTTCTGGTGACTCTTGAATTATTTCAGTGGTTTCCTTCAAGTTTTCTTCAATATTAATTTCTTTGTACTATTCATTATTGTCTTTTAGATATCGCAAGACTTGTCTAACTTTATGTAAGTCTACCAGTTGTTGCCAAATGTTTTTGTCTTTTGTATGTACACCATTTACTAAGATAATTAAAGATTGCTCCATTGGACGTTGCACTCCCAGAGTGTGCACATTTTATTTTAGATCTAATGGTAAATACACTACTTTGACACGAAAGCCTTTCACCAATTCAGAGGGAGGTAATTTTGCTGTTTTTGGTTGAAGGTGTATTATTGCTTGAAAGGGATGCACTGTTTTAATTATGATGTTCTCATATAAATTGAGTTGTTGTAGGGGTTTTGGTAGTGGGAATAATTCCAAATTATTTGTGATAGCACGTGAAGGAGTTTGCTTGTTGTCAAGTTTTATAGTGCAGTAACTGCAAAGTATTAAGGGGTCAGTTATTTCGTATTTGTTTTCTGCTATAAGGTAGAGAGATAATTCAAACCATTTAGAATCTTCATTGTCTTCTGTTTTGTATGTTAGGTGTACAGTTTTTGTGTTACTTTTATAAAAGGTTCTGCAGCAACATACACACACATGGTTTGGTACTTCAGCACATGTACTTTTAAATTTCAGTATTTATTTTTTGTATGCGTGTAGTAGAAGGTTGCCATGCATAGAATTGTTGCTAGTCTGTTGTAAAGCTATTGCATTTTGGAAGTGGCTTTCACTTCAAAAATATTTTTTCTGGATATAGTTGATTTCTTCAAGTAGGTCTTTGGCTGTACCATGTCGAAGAATGTTATTTAAATTGGATAGTGCTAAAGCAGGACTTTTAGCATAGTACAGTTTATAGACTAGATTTCTTATAGTTGAATGATGTGTTGATATCATTTTGATATGATGGAAGGTGGTTTTGCAAATAGGTCCTGAAATGCAGGCCAATGAATGTCCTTGTAGTCCTGTGTACTTGTGCACTGGACAGGTATCCATATTTTGCAGTAGTTTTATTTTGATTTTGTCTTTGCCTTTCACATACTCATTGAGGAATTGGCGTAAAGACTTGAAAGATTTTTTGGGAATGTTACACGTTGACGTGCATGGCCATTTGTATACTAGACGTTCTGGTTCAGTTGAATGGAGAGGTAATTCTAAGTTTTCTGGGGATATTTTTGTAAGCAGTATTTCTTGTTCCATTATGGTATTAACTTTTTCATAACCTCGTCCACTGCTATGTATGGCAATTGTATTTGTTTGCTTTTGTTTGTAAGCTTCTTCATTGAAATATTGTTCTGTGCTTGTGGTGTGACTCCACTAACCTCCACAGATATTTAAGAAGTTATTTTTGTTGACATTTCGTTTGTTGAGAAGTCGCTTTTGTAATTTAGTCATTAGTTTTGTTAGTGGTTTCATTTTGTTTAACACTAAAATAAATAACTTTCTTTTGAGAAGGATTGCACTGTCTTACAAAGATTCTAAGATTAATTTTCTACGGTAGTGTCATGATTCCTACCCCCGGGCATCCAACCAGGTCCATCTGTCCAGGAGCAGGCATCCAGTTACTTGGGAAAAACCCAGCAGCCCCGGCTAGGGGCTATCTGGGTACAGTCTCATAGAAGGGGTCAGTCCTGGCGCCATAGGCGCCAGGCTCATTTGCTTTCACTTACCTCATGCAGACCATGCTGCTCAGCATTCAAGCCAATGTGAAGTCTGAAGGGGGACTACTTTATTTCAGGGACTATTTTCTTACTCGGGTGTGGTCTTGTGAACTTATTACCTGGGACTACTTTGAAGGCTATTTAAACCACGCCCGAAGAGCAGCTCACGCTTCGCGTTATTCTGCATCCTGCAGCGTAACGCTCACCGTGCCTGCAAGCCAGCATCCAGTCTTCTGCCACGCCCACCTCGAGTCAGGAGGTCCTAGAAAAAAGGGAGAAGGAAGGAAAAAGGTTAGAACCAGAACAATACTTATTTCCTCACCTGATTCTGGATCCAACGCACCTTCGAATAGGAAGAAAGACATTATTTGATGCGCGTCGCATCGCCTGCTGCAGCGCCGCGCTATGCTCACCAGCCTTTGCAGCACCTCCACGATCCACCTCTGTCTTCATCATTTCTTCGCCAAACTCCGACACCTAAGAGGAATAAAGAACAGCAAGGTGAGCCGAGAGAATAATAAAACAATATTAGTCACCACAATAGACTTATCTGATTTTACCGCCGGAGGCATTCTTCATCTCCACAGGCCAGCGCAGCCTCCATTCATCTTCCCTGAACTCCGGCATCGAAGGGGAACAAAAGGACAGCCAGGTGAGCCGAAAGAACAAACCACGGGAATCTCTTTCACCATAATAGACTTACCTGATTTTACCGCCGGAGGTATTATTCCTCAAAATGCCATCATTTCTCACTCTGCACCAGTAATAAGGGAGAAAGCAACAGATTACATACAGGTGTCATTTACCGGACAGTGTTGAATAATACTCTTACCTGAACTTTACCAGCCGCACGAGGCAATCTTATCTAGGGTGAACTGCAAGCTGCAAGGAATCGGACAAGAGTGAAAGTCAGACATTTTGAACTCTTACGAACTATATACTTATGGCTCCTCACCAGGAACCTCGGAGTCAATATTGTTCTGGAACTCTCCAATTCCTTCCACCAGTGAAGTAACTGGTTATCCATGTGCCCCTGCATTCTACGCTGGATGGAGAGCTCATCCTTTAAAAACCTAAGGTGAGAATATAAAAAGACCTCAGAGGTGATTAGAGGGGAGAACAGTGGGGGGGGGGGTTATCACTCCAATCCACGGGTGGCTAATTCCCTTTCTCCACTTTCAGGAGAATACTTCTTTGGGTCAAGCAGACGAGATTAGGTGGGCCAGTCCAGTCTGTCATCTCTGCACTACGCGTCACGTGGGTAGAAACCTCAGCTGTCCAGTTCCGATCGACGCCCCTGTGGGAGCCAGGTGAGCGTAACAGGTAGGTTTTAAGGGTTGTGCAGGATTTCCCTCCTGTTTTTATAAGATTTTGAAGGACTCTGACGGAACATTTTTGTTAAAATACTTTTTTTGGTATGCTTACTTGGCACTATATCAAGATTTATAGGAACAGTTTTAGCAGTAGTGGTAGCTGAATTCTTGTTAATCGTTTTCTGTTTCGTTTTACATTTTGATAGAGGAGGCAACGTTTTTGTACTTGAAGCTTGTTTTGTTTCGCTAAATGACTGTATTAGCTGTTTTGCTTGAACTTCTTGTACAAATTCTGCTAGAGATGGATGCTTATTTTGGACACTTCTATTTTCATTTGCTCTACTTCTGCGTTGCTTTCTACAGACTTGATTTTTGGTAGGCATTCTTTAGGGTCTGTTGGAAAAAAATAAAGAAGGTATGGTATGGGTTAGGGTGTTCTGCAATGTATGTGTGCTGTGTGCATGAGTGTTTGAGTATGATGATAAAGATGTATGTGATGGTGGGTGATTGTGCATTGGGCAACTACAACTAGTTGGGATGGGTATTCCTGAATTTATGTGATACTAAACTGGGGTTCAGATGACAGTAGAAAGTAAGCTAGTGGTGAGGAGAAGCACAAATAGTAAATCTAATGGTATCGAATTAAAACAGTTCTTTGTTCTAGAATATTAAAATTGTAGGGGCTGAGTTATGTCATTTGTGCGTCGAAAAATGGGGATTTGTGCGCCATTCTGCCTGCAAATCCCTGTTTAACAAATGGGGATTTGTGGACAGAATGGTGCACAATTTCTGTTTTTAGGCGCAGAAATACCGTGAATGAACCCCACAGTGTGTTTGAGTAATAGTAAAAATATTATGGTGGTATTAAACTTACTTTTTTTGTGGAATTAGCAGGTTTCTTCTGAGTTGTTGTTTGTACTTCAGATTCTGCTGCTGCTTTTCAGGAGAGTGGTCTTCACTGCAATTGTAAAGGAAAGAAATTACTAATTTTGTGTGTTTATAGCACTGATGTTAATTTAGACATTGATTTTTATGTTTTTGTACAAGTATTCTTGTTTGATATCTGAACATAGTGTGTTCATGCAATTTCGTTTGACTATGTGCAGTCTTTATATTTTACTTTAAATATGTTAGTTCAACATGCTTTGCAAATGTGTGTGTAAAAAGAAATTAAATAGCAGATAGGTTTGGAAGTGACAGTTGATTATATCAGATGGGAAAAATGACAATAAGTTCATTTTATAGGTTATACAGGTTAAAAGACAGTTAATCTGTTTATATGCATTTATAAGAATTGTACAAGTACTATACAGAAAATATGCATACCTGTAGTTTGTGGTCATGCATATGGATATGCATGCAGCTGCAAGTAGAAATCTTGGAGACTTGTACAGTAGTTCTTGTAGTAGGTGCTTTTCAATGATATGACACTTGTCCTCAGAGTGATTAACGGTACATTTGAAGTGCTGATCTATGATGATGGAGTTAGATGTAGAGGTCTTGGATGTGATTGGTGGATGGCTGTGTGATTGCCTAGCTGTATCCAATGAGGGAATGGCACAGAGAGTGAAGTGGAAATGGTAGAAGGGCTGTCCATGTTACGATATGTCCGCGGACATGGCGGTAGTCCGCGGACATCGCGTGTTAAATATGGGGATTTTGGGGTTGGTAGGCATACAATCCGCAGGTGATGACGAATCCCTCGCACCATAGGCGAAAGGATGGCTTGGGAGCCGGACTGTGACCCGGGGAGTCTAGAAGTGTGTGTCGGGGTATCAGGCAGTGTGGTGCATAGTTGTGTAACTGATTTGTTGTGCATGACACTTGCTACCTCTCTGTGCTACTTTGGAGACAGAGCATCATCCAGACATAATGATAATTCATTGTGGAGGGAATAGTTTAGGACATGTGTCTGGAATTTCTTTGCAATTTGCAATTAAAGAAGAACTTGGGAAGGTCATGGACATGTTTCCAAATTCTCAAGTAATTTTTTCTCGGATTGCGCAGAGACAAATGTGGCTGTGTTCTTCTTCATTTGGTCCATGAATGGAGAAAGCGAGGTGCAATGTCAATAAGGTTGTTTGTGCCTTTCTAAGATATGTTGGTATGTCCTCTTTTCACAATGAAAATATTTTGTTTCGTAGCACATACATTTTTCGCAGAGATGGAGTCCATCTTACTTATGCTGGCAATCAGATTTTTCTGAGAAATTTACAAAATGCATTGCAACCATTTTTGGAATTTCAGCCATCCATTTTGCAGTAGGTGTTGACCATTTCAAGTTTTTCAAACACAAACAAACCCCACTAAAAGGCTCTTTCAGAGCCACCACTTCCTCCCAGCGAAAAGTGCAATGGTTATGATGGGGCAGCACCCCAAAATGTTAGATGTCCGCGGACTTCTAAAAAATACACAGGGCCCTGCTCCATTTATTTGCCACTTCTAGTTTTAAACTGTGAAAGGCGGCTCTGAAAAGAGTCTTTTTTTTTTGTTTTGATTTTGGTTTATTTTTTTTGTTTTTTTTCACATGACACACTAGGAGAGGAGGGGAAAGGAGGGTAAAGGGGGACACCAACCATGGGGATAAGAAAGGGCAGATGGAGAGAGGAAGATGTAGGGTGGGCCTTACTTAGGTAGTGGGCAGGTCTTCTCGTGCTCTGAGACCATAGTCTCAAAAGCACTACGAAGTCTCTCCCCCCTGCAGAGTACTATCACAGTACATACACACAACTGTGAACCTCGAAAGGTAAGGGTCATCAGCATTGCGAATGGCCTGTGAAGCAGCTGGAGGGATACGCTCTCCCACAGGAGTGTTTCTTGTGGTGACAGGATTGGAAACGGAGGATGTAGTAGAGGATCTCAACCTACCACGCTCCTCGCAAGGTACAACCTTGCGAATTACCCACCGTGGAACGACCTTGGGTGTTGCTTCATAGTTGTCGTACCGAAGCTGTACGAACCAAGCCTCCCACGACTGAGCACCATTTTGCACTTGTTGCAGGTGACTTTGTTTGCACGCGCCTTGCGTACCTTACCATGAATGGTAAATAACCGCCACACCCAAGAGTCACGGCGAGTGCTGGTAGTAGGGACTTCCACTACCTCATCCTCTTCATCCTCCTATACATCTTCACTCCTGTTCCCCTCTTCAGGCCCTTGGGTAGGTGGTGGTGATGAAGGTGATAGGGGTGGTGCTGAGGCAGATGTAGCACCAGGTTGAAGCAGAGGAGCCATGGTTGCCACCAGGTTTCTGAAAAATCAGGAAGATTAGCAGCCAAAGTACAGTGTTCTGTCAGGTAGCCAGAAACACAATGAGGATGAGCTCTGGGGTGTGGCCTTTTATAGGGGTGCTGGTGCGCGCTTCGTGGACACCAGCGCTATCCACGGACAGATCGAACACCAAAAAAAGGCTCAAAGTCCCAAAACGTATGTAGAAAGTCAGGATTATTGTCTGGAACTTGTGCTATGGTGATTTATTATTATAAAATATTGTGGATTGCCTGAAAAGGTCGTTTTAAATTGTTCGGGGACATAAACGGTGTCCGCAGTCAGAACACACGCTCAGCATGGGCGCGGTCACATGATGGCATCGCGAACATGTCCGCGAAAGGAACGGGTGTCCGCAGGACACCAAATGCACTGAAACTGTTTTGCGCATGCGCGTTGGTGTTCTACGGACACTGTTCGGGTCCTGAAACTAATTAAAAGTGCGACACAAGTGAAACAAACAGTTGCGGACAGGCGTTTGGTCTTAGAACAGTTTCAACCCGCATACGAACAGTACAGACAGGTATAGTGTCCACAGGACACCCCCATTTTGTTTATTTACAAACATTTCAGGACCCTGCGTGTGTTCTCAGAACAGTTTCAACTCGCCTGCGAACAATACGGACAGGCATAGCGTCCTGAGGACACCCCCATTTTGTTTATTTACGAACATCCCGGGACACTTGATGTGTTCTTAGAACAGATTCAACCTGCCTACGAACATTACGGACAGGTATAGTGTCCTCATGACACCCCCATTTTGTTTATTTACGAACATTTCAGGACCCTGCGTGTGTTCTCAGAACAGTTTCAACTCGCCTGCGAACAATACGGACAGGCATAGCGTCCTGAGGACACCCCCATTTTGTTTATTTACGAACATCCCGGGACACTTGATGTGTTCTTAGAACAGATTCAACCTGCCTACGAACAGTACGGACAGGTATAGCGTCCTCAGGACACCCCCATTTCGTTTACTTCCGAACATTTCAGGACACCCTTGTTGTCCGCGGACACCAAAACTGGCTTTTTAAATAAAAACACAAAGGACTAAATTAACACACACATAACATTTATTTTTCATTCTATTATATATATATATATGTACAATTTATGATAGAGAAGGGGTAGGAGAAACGGACACAAACACAGGGTAATTGGGGTTTTCAAGAGGATTGATAGGAGGAGATAAAGGGATGGAAATCTCATCACAACGTTTTTCTATGCGGTGAGGGTTTGGGGATAATTGACTGGGATATGGAGAGGGGGGACAGGTACATGTTGCACAATAGTATCTAATTTTTTCTTTTATATGGTCCTCCACAAAATCTTTCAAAAGGTGGAACTTTGTCATGAGCTTGTTCATTTTTTTTCTTCCATGCGCTGGAGAGTTTGTTCTAAAATATTTTGTTGTGTATTGTTTTCATTGTTTGTATGGTCTGTTAAAAAAATATATATATCTATACATATATATGTTAAGAGTACATAAAGTAATGCTTATTAATGTGGTTATATAGAGAAGTGTCTACCATTAGTTTCACTATCTTCAGACATTTCACCATGTGGGAAATTCTCCTCAAGCCATTCTAAAGTATTTGACATTTCTGTGAGGAAAAAATATATATTACTTTTATTGTATTTAATATAGACATTTTAGAAATATATAAGAAAAAAAAAGTTTACTTACTAGATTGTGGTAAGTTGTCTTCTCACTGTTCTGTAGATCTGCTGCTGCTCCTAGATGTGCAGTTTCTGTGAGGTAATTATGTTGGAAGCATGCCTTTCTTGTTTTGGTATATTCCATTTTACTATGTATGATATTTAAATGGATGTGTGATGTGTTAGATATATAAGTTCTAATTCTTATTTATTACGATATATAATGTGTTTGTGTGTTGGTTTTTCAACTTGTACAGTGTTCATATGGCATGATATAACAATTTAAGATACCCCTGAGTTTTTGGGTAGTATTGGTGTTGTCCGCGTCCGTCCGCGGACATTCGCACAGTCCACGGACATCAAAATCACTGGCTAGGAGTTCAGTATGTTCTATGTTACATGTATATAAAGTAAGGGAATCCTAGTAAACATCAAATTTACACTATGAATATGTATATTCAGTAAAATAAAATTTGATAAAGGGAGGTTATGGTCAAGTTACGCTAATAAAAACCTATGAAATTCAGTAAAAAAACTTTGTTAAACGGACGTTATGGTTCAAAGTAAAACCGAAAAACCCCTGAAATTCGCCAGTTATGGTAAGCTAAGCAACCATAACTCGCGCCACCGTGCACTGCTAACATTAACACCCAGGACATCAAAGATGACATCACAAATGTCATTGATGACATCACTGATGACATCATATGTGCATTTACTTTTCATGAAAACTCTGTACAAGGGATTCTTATAATGTTGACCAAAAAGTGTCAAGGATCATTGGAATAAATATCTTGAGCTAATTAGTGCACTAAGCAATCCATTGATATAAATAGCATTCTATTCTGAAGTTCAATCCAGTATACTAAGCAACTCATGTACAAATATAAGCAGTGTGTGAAGCATACATGATGAAGGTGCAATATTCATAATCTTGCCATGTTGAATAGTGAAATGAATATCTGCTTTTTATTAGAGTTTTGTGTACTGTGAAATATGTAATAAGTAGCTAATAAAACCCACTTAATACATAATTGCATTATTACAGACAAACCGCAAAGAGACAACAACACATACAAATATGAGTATATGCAGAGAAATGATTGCTCTGTTTCAAAGCTGCTACTTACTGTATGTATGTGTATCACATGATGTGACTGGACTCTAAGGAAAGAAGTGTGAGTACAATGTATACAAATATGGTTGTATACAGGAAAGTACAGTATCCGAAAGTGCTGATAATCCTAATGAGTATCTTCATGCACAGAAAGGATTACTTTCTTTCAAACCTGTGTCTTCCGCTATGTATATGTTTCATATGATGTGACTTGAACCTAAGGGAATTATTGTAAGAACTTAATTGAAGGATAAGTCTACAAATATAGTATATTTAAAATTTTTAGTTCGTGACTGTTACTGAACAGAACCATGTGGCCTAGATATGTCAGTAAAGGAAAAAAGGGGGAGCCAGACATGTGATGTCATCAGTGATATCATCAATGACATTTGTGATATCTTTGATGTCCTCGGTGTTAATGTTAGGAGTGTACGGTGGCGCGAGTTATGGTTGCTTAGCTTACCATAACTGGCAAATTTCAGGGGGGTTTTCGGTATTACTTTGAACCATAACATCCGTTTAACAAAGTTTTTTTTACTGAATATATATATATATGTTTTTTTTTTTTCTTTCAGTGAAAAAAGGTTCTTAAAGGGACGTTACGGGTACTTTGCACTAATAACCTATTCATATTATGGTTACAAGTAAAATAAAAAAACACCAGAAATTTGCCAGTTATAGTAAGCTATGCAACCATAACTCGCACCACCACTGTGCACTGCTAAGACTAACACCCATGCCATGACGTCAAAAATGTCATTGATGACATCACTGATGATGGTAGTGCCAGGACCTTGGATAATTGATGGAGAATCCCAGAACTGTCAGCAGCTTGACAGCCGCCTCTGTGTGTCCGACAGCCAACTCTTGTGAGCCACCCCGGATGAGCCAGTCATCAAGGTATGGGTATACGTGAATCCCCCGTAGATGCAGATGGGCCACCATCAGTGCCAGGCACTTTGTGAATACTCTGGGAGCCGACTTCAAGCCGAAGGGTAGGGCCTTGAACTGGCAGTGCTAATCCTGCACTAAGAAGCGTAGAAACTTCCAGTGTTTTCTGTGAATGGGGATGTGAAAGTAAGCATCTTCCAGAACCAGCGACGTCTAGAAATTCCTTTTTTCCAGTTGGCCGAGCACATGCTGCAACGGGACCATCCTTAATTTCTGAGATTTTATGTACTTGTTCAGACGTTGCAGGTCTAGGATGGGTCTCCAGCCCCCTGTCTTTTTTCTTACCAAGAAGTATCTGGGATAGACTCTGTAGTGGCAGGGGACCTTTTCATAGCATGGCCTGTACCTCCTCCAAGAGCTGAGGGATGTGTTGCTCCTGACAGGCCACCGCAGGGATCCACGGACACCTGTGCTGAAATTCCAGGGTATGTCCTTGGGCGAGAGCGTCAGGCACCCATCTGTTGGTGGTGATCTTTTCCCACTTGCTGATGAACCTCATCAGCAGGCCTCCCACCGGGGTTCACAGGTGGGGTCCTGACGTCTTGGCTGGTTCAGGTTTGGCGCCGGCGCCCGCATCTGCTGCTGGCGGCGACACTGTTTTCCTCCACCGTAGGCCTGGGAACGGCCTCTGTGGGCTTCCTGGGTCATGGATCTGGAAGGCCAATGGTACGAGGAGGAGAAACCTTTCGAAGACCTGCCCGACTTTCCTCTGGATGAGCGAAAGGAAGAGCGGTGCTGCTGGAGGGTGCTCGGTGAACGGGCCGTCCCTCCATCTGCCTTGATGGCTTCTAGGGACTTGTTAACAACCTTCCTGAAAAGGTTCTCTGTCTAAAGGCATGTACAGTACCTTGGTTTGGACCTCCTGGTGGAAATTCATGGCCTTCAACCAGCCTTGGCGACAAAGGAAGACACTATTCCCCATCTGCCGGAACCCCGTGTCGGCAACGTCCAGCACCACTGTGATGGCGTGATCCGATGTTACCTCTCACTTCTGGAAGAGGGCGATCACCTCCATCCTCTTGTCGTTCGGGAGGAACTCCAAAAATCGGACCCAGCTTGTACCACAGCTCCCTGTCATGCCTGGCTAGGATCGCCAGTGTGTTGGCCGCCTTGATGGTGGACGTTGTAGTGTAAATCACTTTCCTCCCATGGTGTCCATCTTCTTACCCTTGCTGTCCGGAGCGACTGAAGACGATGAGGACGGGTTAGATGACCATCTCCTTTTGGTTGCCGAAACCATTGAATAGGGCGATGGTTGCGACCTCTGGCACTTGGGTGTGGATTCCGGTACCCGGCCTACCCGCTTGGCTGGGGCCGTGCAAGGGTTCTTCAAGAGGGCCAGGCCCTCCTTCCACACGTCATCCAGGGGGGGCACCACCATGATTGTCTTCCTCTTGGCCTCGTTCCTCTGGTACAAATAACCCTCCTTCCTGGTTTCTTCGGGCACAAGCTGGAACAGCTCAGAGGCTCTGGTGATCATGAAATGGAACAATACTACCTCGTCGGTGGGGATGCCGTAGGCTGCGGGACCCGCTGCCCACTCCGACGATATCGTGATTCGTCATCATGGTCGTATCCGTCCCCGTGTCTGTCTGCTGGGGGACAAGGGGTATGACGCAGATGTGGAGGTTGAAATGGGGGCATCGGATGGCGCTTCCACTTCATCAGTGGTTGGTCGGAAGCCTGGGGGACCGTTGGAACAGGCACTTGTGGCATCCTACTCTGGATTTCTGACACCAAGGTGTGGAGGGTTGATAGGATGTCCAGAGACCCATCCCTCTGCGGAACTGGTGGGATCGGAACACTAGGCCCCGCGGTGTCATCGTCGTCATCCTCTTCCACGTCCTCGTGGACCGTGTGTAGGGACTCCAGGTCCTCCTCATCCGTGGACGAAATTTCCATGGCTTGGGCCACGGCCTGGGACTGATCCGGGCCTCCTTGCCCCCACTTTTTTTCCACCCTGAGGAGCTAGAACTGGGTTCTGACACAGTGTCCCCTTCTCTGGCGTGCCTGCAGACCATGTCAAAATCACCACGGTAGCCTTGCACCTCGGAGGGAGGGATACCCTTATCACTGTGGGGACTACCCTCTCAGGGCCAGCCCCTTTAGCTTTCGATAAAGCAGCCGCCGCCAGCTCTATCGCTGACGAAGACTTCTCCTCTGCCGCCTGGTACTTCTTGGGCAGCTCAGCCTTCTCTGTCCACGGCTTCTCGGGCTTCTCCCGCAGTTGAGTCGGGTTGGACGAGTTTCTCTTCTAGGTGGAGCTTGATCGCTAGCTGGCAATGGAGGCGGAAGGTGATGTCGATCGCACCCTGTCTTCCGTGGGACCCACTTCTCCAGTGACCCCGGTGGATCCGGACTTGCGGTTTTTGGCCTTATCTTGGGCCCCCACGGATGAGGCGCCCTCACAGGACTTAGAAGGCCGCTGCTCAGACAGACCAGCCTTGGGTGAGGCATGCTCCTGCTCGGAGCACAGGGTAGAGGCCTTGGCATTCAGCCATGCCGCCAGTCTACTGTGCCTGTCTGTTGTCGTCTTCTTGGAGAATCCGCAGCAAATCTCACAATCTCCTTCCTTGTGGTCTGTATGCAGGCAGTAGAGGCATTGCAGGTGCTTATCCTCTACAAACACCTTTCAAAGCACGCACTTGGGGCAGTACTTGAAGCAGGATCTTCCTTCCTTCTCCTCCGTCATAGTCAGTGGGAGCGAAGTAGGCCTGATGGCCTTCTGGAAACTTTGCCAATCTTCGCCCTTAAGGGCTGCTGAACTTCACCAACAACGGATCCCCGCTGTCAGCAGATGGAGAGAAGAGCACACAGGCTCTTGCTGAACAAAAATAAAACCTTTTTCCGTTAAATACATGAAAAAACATAGAAGTAGCTTGCAGAGCAAACTCGAGGACTCCCAACACTGAAGCGTTCAGTAAAAATCTGAAGATGGCTGCAAGAGGAGGGGCTTAGAGAGAGGATTGTCATTGGATAGGGGCGTATGACCCAGAGGACAGTGATTGGTTTGGAGGAGAGATACAGTCTGTAAGTGAAAGTGAAACTGTTTTTCTTTACTGAGGATTCCCAGTCTAACGACGGGGAATATTCATGAGCATGTGAATCCATGCCAGACCCATGCTGGTGAACAATAGTTACAGGTAAGTAACTTGTTACTTATCCTATCTTACCCGATGGGATATTTATGAACTCAATCCCCCACCCCTTTTCCTGTACGAACATTCTTACACAGACAACCCGCTCTGGGAGAAAACAGACTCGCACCCGATCCATGTACCTGACATGTCCCAATACTATGGTCAGACGAGGTTAGGCAATTATCGACAATCACTCACCTGACTTCCATTACACTTCCCCACACGGATAAAAGGCAGAGCACGAGAGCACACTCTCAGTGAGGCAAAGCACACGAAGGTACAACAGTTTCGAGTCGGCTGCTGAATGAGAGGAGAAAGACGGCAAGGCACGAGAGGTTCTTGAGAAGGGCAAACCCCTTGACCTTTTCGGCAGGATGCCGTTACTTTCAAGAAAACTTCAAGCCAGAAGGCGTAAGCCCAGGAAACCAGCCTGAAAAATCCTGCATTGTGTGTCAGAGATATCAATGGCCCTTCTGCGTAACTGACCATGGTGGGGAGGAGCTACAGGCCCTTGGTATCGTCCTTTGCTCCAAGAGCAAAGAAACGGCAGAGATCAAAACAGCCGGTGAGTTGGGGAGACCAAGGCCAGACCGGTCTGTGTTGAAATTAAGGTTGCAAGCGGCAACATTGTAGAACAAACGAACATTGTTAAACATGTGTGATGAAAGATGCAATTAAAGCAAAATTACTGGTGAATGTTTGAATTTACAAGGAAGGATACAATACCATTGACAGAGTGATCTGGCACAGGAAATTTGCTCAATCGAAGGTCTCTGAATGGTATCATGACAAGAGAAATGAAAGTCAAAGATTAATGTGAAGTAGTCTTGTGTAAAGGTATCGAAGTGGTCCTGAAAGCTTTAAGCAAAACCCTTTGCACGTTCGAAAGTCTTCCATTCTGAATATCGAGAGGATCGGAGCCCGAACTAAGGGGATCCGTGGTCCGAGGCCAGATAAGGGAGACTAAATTGTGAATTGTGAACACTGCTGAAAAGGGGTCTGAGCCTGAAGGAGGGAGACCAGTATTGAATTTGTGAATATCAAAACCCTGATAAAGGAAAGGATCTTTTGTGTTTTGTATGTTACATCAGGCTCTCCGCAATGAGAGATTGTCATTACGAGAGAGACTTTGGTGGAAGGCCATGATGCCCATGTGTTGGAATGTTACCTTGTGGCCAAGAAGCCAGAGTGTGTGCGAAGCCCGTATGTGCCGCCTTGCCCCATGCTGAAAACGACGGGAATGGAGGCCAACTGCTCAACTATCCTGACATATCATTTACTGAAAACTTCTCTTTTGCATACATTGGTATCCCACACTTTTCTTTATTTAGAAGTAAGGATTGGCAATAGGTTTATTAGTATAGGCCCTTTTATTTTCACAGACTCCTCTAGGACTGTTATTGTTTGATGGTCGTAGCTTGCTCCCATCCTTAGATTTAGGTTTTGATAGGCGTTCAACCAACCGATTTAAAGTTCAATAAACACCCTTGAACTATGATTACTTGTGTCTGTCTTCACGGTTTGATACCATGCCTTCCTTACAGGACTAAGACATTTTGACAAGACCCCTCTGCCCCCTTCCTCAAGATTCTGCACTGGGTACCCCCTCAAGCATGCATCACCTACAAAGCATCACAACCAAAATTCGACTTTACTTGGCTGCGAAACTCTCCACCTCCAGAGTCCACAGCACTACAGGAAGCCACAACATTGCCAGGCTGGAAACATAACTGCAAGATGGGAAAAATAGTAAACTAGGCTTTTCCTTCTATGCTCCCTGTCTCTTGTAAAAGTTACCTATGTAGCTAACATTGCTCCCTTCAACCCTACACTTCAAAGAGCACCTGGCTGCTTGCTCCACTCAGTCCTATTTCTCCTCCTCTGGAAGCCGCGTCCGCCTTCTCCCTGTTCCATCCCAGTTCCTTTGGTGCCCCTGCACCCCACTTTTAACCCCCTGGGTGTGTGCCCTTTGTACAGCGCTATATTGCTTCCCAGATAGGTTTGTGCTTTATAAATCTCATGCAATCCCATACACAACCTACCTAGGGTCCGTTATTCGACCCTCTATCTTAATCTCATCCATGAGGTTGAGATTCTTTATCAGGGGCCTTGTGCAGTTGAACAGTTGGTCCTGATCGATACACCAAGCTCTTGGGTCACTGATGTCATTCTAGGTAAATAGGGATGGGGGCATTCCATCTTAAATTAAATGCCTAGGTCCAGACCATCAGAGTTTTTATTGTGATTCTCTATCGGTGTATGCATGCGAGAAGACACCAGAGGTGGGAGAGGGTTTTTCAACGTATTCCTCTGGATCACCTGGGGGACTAAATTGAAAAGAGTGCCATTGTCCGACAAGCACTCAACTTTTCAGATCACCCTGACCAGGCAACCTCTTTCTAGAGGCATCTGGTGCAGGGAGGGGCCAATTAGACCCTAGCCTTAGCGGGACTCATCCCGTGTTACCCCACAGGCGGTGTACGCTGGACACCGGAGATTACTGCCAGGTTCCACATAAAGGGCCTAAAGGTACTGGTTGCATTCCGAGGTTCCCCTTTAGGGACTAAATTATTGACTAGCAAAGCCGGGTATCCCCTTCTTGGGGCTGGGGCTAAGTAGTTTCAAATCCTGTTAGGCCAAAGTCAAAAATCTTAAAGCCATAATTGGATTTAAACTTAAGGGTGATTCATCAAAATGTGCTAAGAAATTGGACGCCAGTATGCATGCTTAAGCTTGGATGATTGACAGTGATCTGTGATGGCGGTGTGGTTTGGAGGCAGGCACTTTGTTACGTGTACTGTGGGAGTATACAAGTGTATGTGATTTTTGGAAGTATATATTACATCGATTTGGACCTGGTAGTGGATATATCTTTTTCTCGTATGCCCTTACCATCTGTGTTGTTATCAAGGACCGGTCGATGTACGGTGGCTCGGATGAATAGTCAGTAGATAGATGGATGGATGGATCATTGATGATAGCTGTCAAACAAATAATGACGGTGTGGAAGATGTGAAAAAAGTCACAGCAGATGATTGGATTTGTGAATTGCAGGTTCTGTCGAACTTTGAGAAGGCTTTGTTTGTGAAAAGAGGCAGGGTGGCAGAATATTGTACCTCTTTTAATGAACTGTATGGGTAATTTAAATATTTGGTTGTGTGGGTTTGCGGTTTGAGAAGTGGGGTTGTGTGGTATGGCTGATTGGAATTATATGGCTGTGTGTCAGTGCGTTTCCTTTGTGTGTATTGTCTTTTTTAGATGCTGCATCTTATATGATTTACTTGGCTGATATCTGTTTTTGGATACATTATTTGAACTATGTGATCATTTGTACTATTTATGAAAATGTAAATATACAAAAATTAACATATGGAAAAGAAAAATTCTTAAAGCCAATGGCTAAATCTTAAGAGTCCTTGGGTAAAGCTGTGACACACTTAACAGCATCTCTCGAACTGGTGGCCCCATAGAACATTTCGGCAATTGATATTTCCTGCACATCTTCGGGACCTATACTAGTTGACGCCAGACCTAGGTCGGTGCAAAGTGCATCCTTGGGCAGAAACCCCTTTGCACCTAGAGTGGAATTGCCAACACATACTAGGATATTGTTGCCATTCATTACATCTCTTCCTCCTATGTCTTCCCTATTACATAATGGGAAAAAACGTGGTTAGGAGGCCGTTCATGGCAACCGGTGTCCATAGATTAATTGAGGCAAAACCTGTTTACCAGGCCAGTCTACATTTCGAGGGGATTGGGTCCTCCGATGTATTCCATATCTATGACAGGTAATGTCCACAGCTGCGCTGCTTCGGAAAATCTTCTGCGTCTGCATCCTGCGTCAATGACGTTGATGCACCGTCCCCGAGGACCTCCTCCAACGGCCGACATCACCCGATGTGATAAGTAGGACGCACAACGCCCATAGCCTCAGTTCCGTTTTTTCCGCGAACGTGTTCGCTTCGTGAATCTCGGTACGCCTCGACTCTTTAGAGTTTGCTGTTTTCTTCTCGATTCGTTGAACCTGTTGGGTTTTTTGTGAAGACCTGTTTGTGGCGATGTCTTCTTCGTCTTCAACCCTGCGTCCGGGCTTCAAGAAATGCGGGGACTGTGTGTCCAAGATGTCGGTCACGGACTCGCACGACGCCTGCCTCTGGTGCCTCGGGGAGGCCCACGATACGGACGACTGTCGACTGCCAGTCGCTCACGGCAAAGGCCTTGCGGGAACGCAAGAAGAAGCTGTCGGTAGGTCGGGTGTCTAAGCCCCGGAAGTCGAGGTCTGCGGGGCTTTCGACAGATGACTCGAGGGGTGACTCTCCGCGTCATCATCGGAAGTCCAGTGGGTCTTGTTCCAGGAGTCGGTCTCGCCACTCCTCCGCCTCTTCGAGGCATTCCCGGAAGCGCCGGCATCGGTCGCCTTCCCCGTCCTCTTCCGAGGACCTCACCCGTCGGCGGGTCGCTTATCCCTCCATGCAAGCGACACCGGAGGAATGGGCTTCCTTCGGGAAGCAGATACAAGCGAATCTGGAATCGCAGGGCACCGGTCCGTCCGTGCCTCCGAGTGGGGTCGGTCGGCACCGGTCGAGAGACACCGCTCGTACGCCTTCGGGCTCGGGTGGGCGGTACGGCTCGCGGGAGCGGTCCCGCTCGGACAAGGGTAGCCGTTCTCGCCATGCCCGTTCCAGGTCCCGGTCCTTGACGCGCTCGAGACGGCGTGATCCTGTGCCGTCTTCGAAGAAGACGTCGACGCCTGTGGCGCCAAAGTTGTCGACGATTTCTCTCGAGGCTCTGTCTCCGAGGGGGTCGTCGACGCTCGCGGCGCCTAGGTCGTCGAGACACGCTCGGAGCTCCGGCTTCGAGGCCTGTGTCGACGCCGTCGATGCTGGCGGTGCTGCAGCTGATGGCGACGCCGATTCGCTCAATGCCGGCGCCGACTCATTCGGCGCCCTCAACGCCTTTCGAGGCGGTGGTGTCGGAGGGGCCCCGTGGCACGGGGTTAGCCCCTAGAAAGGCTCTGGCTAAGGTCAGGCACTGCTTTGGTCCCCAGATGTCTTCCTCTCCCCGCCTGGAGTACATTTCAGAGGGTGATGAAGGCTCTGACGGCTTGGTTCCGGTTACGGTGCCAGATGAGCTTATCTCGGGCCATAGCCAGTTTGATGACCTGAGGCAGTCACTGCATGATGCCAGTGGACTGGACACCTCTCCGGAGGTGGAGTTTTGTAGGCCGTAGTCTTATGTCTCGGGTCACCGAGTACTTGGGTTGGTCTGCTCCCCCATGGGAGTTCGTTCAGGATGATCTCACAGACATCCTTGATCTTGGTCCCCCCACTGACCCGGTTTTGCCATTTCATATGGCTGCAGAGAAGGGTGGCGGCGGCTTGGACTGCTCCGGAGAGTCTCCCGGCAGTGGGCAAGTCTTTGTCGCAAAAATACCGTCCAGCCAGTAGCGACCCCTGCTACTTGTCCAGGCACCCCACTCCGGAGAGTTTGGTGGTGCAGGTGGCTACGGCCCCGGCAAAGCGGGCGTCGTAGCCTATCATCCCTCCAGATAGGGACGACAAACGTTTTGACGGCTGGGCGAAGAAAGTGTTTTCTTCAGGGGGTATGGCGCTTCAGGCAGCCAACTCTATATGTGCCTTGTCTCGTTTCACACATACTCTGTGGAACTGTGTTGCATTAGCGGCTGAACGTTTTCCCGACGGGGACGAACGGGATGGTTTCCTTGCTATGGTTCAGGATGGCAAGGATGCCATGTGTGAGGCCGTTCCGTCGGGTTTGGACATGGCAGATTGTGTCAGCCGGTCCATGGCAGCGAGCACCGTAATACACAGGTTTGCGTGGTTGCGGATTTCTGGGTTCGCTCCTGATGTGCAATTCTGGCTCCTCAACATGCCCTTTGACGGTGAACATTTTTTGGCAGCAAGGCTGACGAGAGCCTTGAGAGGTTGCAGACCTCCAAAGTTGCAGCAAAGTCGTTGGGCGCTGCAGTTCCCCAACCTCCGCCTTTTCGTTCTAGGGAACAGCAATGGAGGGGAGGTTCCTTTCGCTATTACTCGTCCTTCAGTAAAGCGAGAGGAGCTAGCAGTCAGAGGCCACTGTAAGAGTGCCAGAGGTGTAAACAAGGGTACACGAGGTGCCAAGGCCGCTCAGGCAGTTGCCTCTTTGCCCTCAGGCAACGCCACAGCCACTACCACTCAGTCATGAGGCCAGGTCCCATGGTTCGCCGGTTGGGGGAAGGCTGGCGCAGCATCTTGTAGAGTGGCAAGCCATTACTTCAGATGTGTGGGTTCTGGAGATCATATCCCACGGCTACTGTCTTCCTTTTCGGCAGAGGCCTCACGACAATCCGCCTGGGAACCTCTCTTTGAAGAGTCCGGATCCGCTCCTTGCGCAGGGAATTCAAGCCCTGCTGGAGAAAGGCGCCATACAACTGGTGCCTGTAGCGGAGAGGAACAAGGGATGGTATTCCCCTTATTTTTTGATTTCAAAGAAAGACGGGGGATTGAGACCCATCATGGTCTTGCACGGTTTGATCAAACTCCTCAGGAAGGACAAGTTCAAGATGGTTACTCTCTCTCAAGTCCTCCAGGCCCTTCAACTTCAGGACTGGTTGGTGTCTCTCGACCTCAAGGATGCTTACTTCCATGTGCCGATCCATCCCAAGCACAAGAAGTACCTGAGGTTCGCGGTTGGCGACTCGCACTTTCAGTTTCGGGCCCTGCCGTTCGGATTGACCTCCGCCCTGAGGGTTTTCACCAAGCTCATGGTGGTGGTGGCAGCGCATCTCAGGAAAGGGGGGGATTCACGTCTACCCCTACCTGGACGATTGGTTGATCAGGGGGAGCTCTCCCGAGCAAGTCCTGGATCATCTGTCCGTCACCTGCCACTCCCTTCACAAGCTGGGCTTCTCCCTCAATTTAAAGATGTCTCATTTGACACCAACACAGCGGCTCCAGTACATCGGAACAGTGCTCGACACATCCCTGGGGCAGTGTTTTCCTGCCCAGGTGAGGGCTCTTCACATTCAGCAGATGGTGCACAAGTTTCAACTTGCCCAGAATCTCCCAGCCTCAGAGTTCTTGAGACTGCTCGGCCTCATGTCATCCTGCATTCTACTAGTGCCAGAGGCTGGTCTGCGGATGAGATCTTTGCAGTGGGCACTCAAGCTCCAGTGGTCTCAGTCCTCCAGCAGGCTGTCGGACCCGGTTCAGGTACCGCCCTTGGTCGCCCAGGACCTTCTGTGGTGGGCTGTCGAAGGCAATCTGATGAAGGGGGCCCCCATTTTGGCTGCCCTGGCCGGAGGTGACGATCGTGACGGACGCATCTCTCATGGGATGGGGAGCTCATGCCAACGAGTTGACAGTCAGCGGTCGTTGGTCTCCGTCGGAGTCCAGACTCCATATCAATCTGTTGGAGCTGAGGGCCGTCAGGCTAGCGATGAATGCTTTTCTGCCGACTGTGCGAGGAAAGAGTGTCCTGATTCTAACGGACAACACGGTGGCCATGCACTACCTCAACAAAAAGGGGGGGGCAGGGTCACTTCCTCTGTGCAGGGAGGCGATGCAGCTCGAGTTCTGGGCCATCCAGCAGGAAGTTTCGATCTCGGCTGTTCATCTGGCCGGAGACGACAACGAGATGGCGGACGCTCTGAGCAGGCAGAGCACGGTCTCTCACGAGTAGGAGCTGGCTCAGGAGATTCTCTTGGAGATCTTCGACCTTTGGGGGACCCCTCAAGTGGATCTCTTCGCCTCCAGTGTCAACCGGAAGTGCGAAAGGTTTTGCTCGTGGGAATTTCCTCCAAAAGGAGCCTTAGGAGACGCGTTCGTGGTGGAGTGGTCGTTCCCACTGCTGTACGCGTTTCATCCAGTCCCCGTCATCCCGCAAGTACTGCGGAGGTTACGGAGGTTCGGTTTCTGGATGATCCTCATTGCTCCGGCGTGAGCCCGGAGGACGTGGTACCCGGACCTTCTCGACTTGTCCATCTGCCCTCCACGTCGTCTTCCCTACCGAGACGATCTGCTCTCACGCCAGGGGGGTCAGGTTCTCCATCCAGAGGTCAGATCCCTCAACCTTCACGCTTGGCTTCTGAAAGGTTGAGGTATAAGGATTGGGACCTCCCTGAAGACGTGATGGAGGTGTTGCTCTCGGCCAGGCGGCCGGCAACAAAGTCTCTGTACCGTTGCCGTTGGAGAAAGTTTTGCGACTGGTGCAGGGTTAAGAATGTGGATCCTTTTGAGTGTGACATTCCCATGGTTCTGTCTTTTTTGCTTTCCTTGGCCCACAGGGGCTTGCAAGTGGGGACCATTAAAGGTTACCTGGCGGCACTGTCCATCTTTAAGCGCTCGTCTGAAGAATGTTCCTATTTTAAAATTCCTTTAATTTCTCAGTTTTTGAAAGGGCTCACTAATGTGTTCCCTCCGTCACCTTTTCTGGTGCCCGGTTGGGATTTGAACCTTGTTCTTAAGTTTCTTATGGGTGCTCCGTTTGAGCCTTTACATTCTTGCCCTTTGAGGCTGTTAACTCTGAAAACTGTGTTTTTGGTTGCGGTTACTTCCGCTCGCAGAGTGAGTGAGTTACAGGCGTTTTCAGTTATGCCACCCTTCACTGTGTTTCATAAGGACATGGTTGTCCTTAGAGTTCGTCCTTCTTTTCTTCCAAAGGTGGTTTCGGAATTTGATTTGAGCCAGAAGGTTGTTCTTCCGGCGTTCTATCCTCCTCCACATCCTGGTAAGGAAGAGGAGAGGCTCCATAGGCTTGATCCTAGGAGAGCATTGAGCTTTTATATTTCGCGCATGTCCCGGGTCAGAGTGGACGATCAACTTTTCATTGGTTACGCTGGAAAGTGTTTGGGACAAGCTGTGACGAAACAGACTTTGTCTCGTTGGATTGTTTTAACTATCTCCGAGTGTTACCGCTTGGCGGGTAAGGACCCTCCAGCTGGCTTGCGGGCCCATTCTACCAGGGGAGTGACTGCGTCTACTGCCCTGCAGAGGGGTGTTCCTATTCGTCGCATCTGTGATGCAGCCACCTGGGCTTCAGTACATACTTTTGTACGTCAATACTCCCTCGATTCCATCAGAGGGCAGGATCTGGCCTTTGGCAAGGCAGTCCTATATTCTGCAATTTGATTGGGCATGCTAAATTCGTGTTCTAAATTCTTTTCCCACCTCCTTGCTTGGCACTGCTTTGGGAGTCTGTCATAGATATGGAATACGTCGGAGGACCCAATCCCCTCGAAGAACAAGTTACTTTCTTAACTGGTAACGTTCTTTCGATGAGATGGTCTGACGACGTATTCCATATCGCTCCCTCTCTACCTTCCCCGCTGCAGAATTTCTTTTGCGATTGCAGCTTGCGTTCCGCAAGCCCTTGTGTGTCTGACTGGCAGAAAACTGGTGGCACACGTTCTGGGGGAAAAAACTATAACTGAGGCTATGGGCGTCGTGCGTCCTACTTATCACATCGGGTGAAGTCAGCCGTCAGAGGAGGTCCTTGGGGACGGCGCATCGACGCAGGACGCAGACGCCAAAGATTTTCCAAACCAGCACAGCTGTGGACATTACCTGTCATAGATATGGAATATGTCGTCGGACCATCCCATTGAAAGAACGTTACCAGGTAAGAAAGTAACTTGTTCTTCTCTGCCGCAACCAAGACCTTACTCAGAAGAGGCTTTTTTTGCCAAATTCCAAATTTTGATGAACTCCTTTGTAAAGAGCTCATTCCAAAATTGCGGGATGTCCGTAAACCGCCGGGCATTCCTCCTCCTCCGCCGTCTGTAGCTCCACAGCTTTTCCTAAACAATCTCTATGCTCTTTCCCCACTCTGATGGTGCTACATTTGGCAAACACATTAAATTGGGGGCTACGCCCACCCAATTTATCTGCGCTGGCTTGCCACGTACGAAAGCTAATGGTGACTCAGTATGGGCAATATTCAAGTTCATGTTTCAGAGTTCCCTGATATGATAAGTTGTGTAATGCTGTAAACCATGCAGGCAAAAAGGAAAAGATGAGAAACTTGGGCCCTCTTTTCTGGCATCGCTCACTTTAGAGCCAGGACGGCCCCTGAACCCTCCCCTCTCCAACTCCCTGTAAAGAGGGGTTCTTACCTTCTCTTAACAAGGCCAGAGTGCTAGCCTTGTCGCACTTAATAATCTTGAGGTCTTTAAACAAGATGCTAATATGTAACAGTAACAAATTGATTTTGTATACAAAATTACTAAATACATTTTGAACTAACAACTGGTAGGAACATCTCTTTTTGTTTATCCCTTACCCTCCCCAGTTCCTATCTTTGTAGGGGACCCCCCCCCCTCCTGTCCTTTATTCCTCGTCATACATGTCACAATAAGAAATGACTAAACTGGCTGCACCCACATGGCAATCTAACCATCTAATAACACTAATGCTGGCTTTATCAGGTGCCCATAATGCCTTTGCAACACCACCCCAACTCCAAAACTCCATTAGCCTCTCCAAAAATCAGCTGTCCAGCCTGACACAAGCACACTTTCATAATCTGTGCTGGGCCCGATAATGGCAATGAGTGTTGTGATGGTGGTGATGTTACTTACATTCTAGGTGGCGTGTTGGTGTGGTGATGTCACTGGACTCTAGGTGGAGTCTTGATGGATGTTTGGAGTGCAGGGTTCTACTGGTGTCAGTTGGACCTAATGTGCTGGGCTAGATGGATGTCCCAGTGCTTTCTCTACTTATGAACTAAGAGAATAAACCTACATGTAAACTACTTACTTTCTGGTCTTGGTCTTATGAAGGAGTCTTAGTTTACCTCACACACCACACACCTTTCACAAAACATTCATTTGCTCATTCACACAGCATTCCCTTTAGCACCCATGGGCTTGCTCATTCATATGGATACTGTGAGAAATTTGAGGGTGTCCTCACTTCTTTCCCCAAAATATCCTCCCCCCAGGTGGCCAGGGAAAGGCTGTTACCTTCGGATCCTGACCCTAGGGGTGGATATGCGAGGGAGGGGAGGATCACTTGGGAGGAGGAGACTTGGGGAGCGGGGATGAGACCGCCTTGGGTGAGACATAGTATCCCCCATTTCCCTTTCATAAGGAATCAAATGTCCCCAAGGCTTTAATGGGATATTACCAATCCATTTCCTATGATGTTAGAAAACCATCTCCTAATGTATACCACTATGGTACTGACCCGAAGAAGAGACCACATAGAAACATACATTGATCCTTTATTAAATCAGACTTACACAAACACCACTATGGTGCTGAGATGAGGAATAGGTCCTATAGGATCTCGCACTCATCCTATATTAACTCAAACATACATAAACACCACTCTGGTACTGGGATGAGGAAGAGGGATGCCGAGTACCAAGACCGTTGTGAAATCAATGTGAATGGTCTGCACCTGGAGCCAAAGGAGCGGCATAAATGGCCCGCTTAGGTGAGGCTAATGGAGGAAGCAAAGAGATTGAGATCGCCCGTGGAGTGCTTACAGACAGAGGAGCCGGAGGTGAAGGGAGGGATAGACGTGTCCGAAACAGAGTCGCTGCAGCGGAAGCAGAGTGTGGCTGGTGTTGTCAGAGGTCTCCAATGGCAGGGCCAGACTGCCAATCTCCTGGAGTCAAGAGGACTCCCTCTCTGGTAGCCCCAGTTGTCAGAGACCTTGGAGGAGGGGTGTACCGAGCCAGGACCAGAAACAGCCACGAAGGGCTGACCGAAGCGGAGAAGGGCACACAAAGGCAGCGCCCACGATGAGTCAAGTGAGGCCGAATGACTCTAGGACGCTGTGGTGCGATCCGCGTTATGAAGAAAGGTTGGAGCACTCGCGAGTGAGCAAGCAACATCGAAGGCAATGTGATTGCCGGTCTAGTTTTCTGAAACACAGATGTTTTGATAACTATGATAACGTGAGGCAGAATGAACGGAGCGGTTTGTAAATACCAAACAGTATTGCAATTTGAAAAGCCGCAGAAGGGTCAGAAAAGAGGTAAACTTGAAATTTAATGATATGCCCATGAACAGGGTGCAAGTTTCCAGCAGCCGAGTGAAATGGCAACTTGCAGTTACGTTATTTTGATATGAATGAACTGGCATTTTGAATACTGAACCAAAGGAAAGTAATAATGAGTGAATGCCACATGGGTGGAAAGCAGCAAACAGAGTTCCCTGATACAAAGGAACCATGTATCTTGGGAACTAAAGAAAGCAAGCATTGGTAATGACTCTAAACAGCTGTGAATTGTACAATCTGAGAAAAAGCAAGCATTGTCGAGTGCTACGAGGAAAAGAGGAACTGTACAAGTTGAAAGTGTGGCAATCTTATGAGAAAGTTTGATATTCCAGCAAGCGAATAGTGGCAAACAAGCGTTGAAAAGGATTGCAAGAAAATAAGTCCAATACCACTGTTGAGCTGAAGCAGTGGTGGTGTAACTGTGGAAAGGAAGCCAATCAGGTGTCTGTTGTGTGGCTTGTGATTGGTGGACCGTGTGGTCGGACAACTGCACATAGACCTAAAACACCCCACTAAAGAGAAGCCACTCGACTCATCTATACATTTATGGTTGAACATTCAGAGAAACTTGAATATTGCAAACTTAAAGAGTTGAACTTGATGATATTGATGAAAGAGCCAAAAAGACTGAAAGCTGAGAAGAATCCTGAGGAATTGTGTTGTGAAAACAGTGAGAGACTTGAGGTATGGATCGAATTTGAAAGAGTCTTTGTTTAGTGGGTAAAATATTCAGTTGAATTTTCAAAAAGATTCTTCGTATATTTGGGTCCGGAAAACGTTCCAGATAATGTGGGAGTTCATTCAAGGCTTGTATGTCCATCGGGAATTGTAGGTTCATTGAGTAGGATGCTTTCTCCGTGATTGTTTTGGACTAATCATTCTGCTGTAGCTTGATCTTGGCCCGTTGTGGGCGATTTATGAGCATTTCTTCCGTAATGTGTTCCTTTGCCATTAGATTCAGCAGTTCAATTCTCCATGTTTTCAAGATGGTATTATGCATTGTATGTGGCCTTATTTTAAGGATTTGCATGGCTGGGATTTGGTCTTCATTTATGACCTTACACAGGAGGTCCCACTGCTTCCACTGCACTATTGAGGCTAGTGATTGAAGGGCTAGCTCAAAACGAATTCTGGGCATAGGAAAGCTCTTTCGGAGCTGCAAGATTTTCCGCCAGAATTGTGCTTCCAGCTTTCGCCAGTTTATGTTGGTTGCAATAATCATCGCATCACTTCCATAAGTAATGATGGGAATTACCTTTTGGCGGTAAAATGCTATGATCGGTTTCATTGAAAATTTTCCATAACGTCTGTGTAGCATCACAGCTTGTCGTGCCAGCATTTGGATTTTACCTTCCAGCCTGGTCACCCAGGCTGTTTCTTCTTTTTGTTGATTTGATTATACACCAAGGTATTTGAAGGAGGCAACTTCATCCAGCGTTATTTTGTCTAAAATGAAATTTGTTGGTTTGTATCGCTTAGAAGCCTTGTGGTGGTTTGTTAATTCCATAATTTTGTTTTTTTTGTTGTTAATCTGCAATTCGTTCTTGCTCATATATGATTCTGTCATGCGTAAGTTCTCCTGTAATCCAGATGGCGTTTTATCTAGAAGTACAATTTCGTCGGCATACATGAGGTAAGGAACCTTAAGTGAATTTATCTTCGGCGGATTGAGATTTGCAGGATCGTTGTTCATGGCATAATCGGCAGTATACAAATTATACAGGGTCGCTGCTAGTGGGCATTCCTGTTTTAGGCCATTCCAAGTTCTTATGGGTTCCGTTGTAGTTCCTTCTTTTGAAAGCCTGATCGACACTGTCGTGTTGGAATATAGGAGCATGATCAGTTCCCTAATTTCTGCAGGGCAGTTCCATTTGGCAAGTTTTTCCCACAGGATCGATCTATTTATGGCGTCAAACGCCATATGTAAGTCTATAAACACTGCATAAAAGGGCACATTGTTTCGTATGGCTTCATGTTTAATCAGGTTTAGAATTAGGAGATTAACGTTGGTACCTACATTCTTGGTGAAGCCAGTCTGCTGAGTATCAAAACGATTTGAGGCTTTGGCCCATATGGTCAATTTTTGGAGCAGGTATGAGGCAAATAGTTTTCCCAATGGATCTAGCAGGGCGATTGGTCTAAAGTTGGCAGGGTTATCTCTATCGCCCTGTTTGTAAATTGGGATCAATACCGCTTTGGTCCATGTTGTTGGTAGTACCTTTAGTAGGTTAATTAAAGTTAGTAAATGGTCCATGAGAGCCGCCCATGTTTCTGGGTCACCTTTCAGGGCAGCATTCAATAGTCCATCCGGCCCGGGGGCTCTAGAGGAGATAAGGTTGCAAATCATTTGTACAAAGATGTGCTTTTCCCAGGTGATGGACCATTGATTTGAAGTTGTTAATATCTAAATTTTTTTTGTCGCTGTACCGTGGTTTGTAAAGATTAGAGAAATGTGTGACCCAATGGTCTTGGGTGACGTTGGATACCTTCCCTCCCCTCACAGGTCTCCAATTTGTGCTACCCCTTTAGCTTCCTAGTGTGCTCGCTATGTTGCTAATGTATTCGTATTCCCCCCCAGGAGAGTGGGATTTGCGTTGACTGCGGATCCTTTACCCCTTGAAGTTTCCACACTCTTTTCCATAGGTCTGCTGCGTTGTTAAGCATATTCGGCAGGGTTCTGAGCCGGGGTCTATCGAGCCATAGTATTTCCCTTAGGTAATACTGTTTCAATGCAGGTTGGAAAATGCGAGTGTCTATTGTTTTGTCTTCCCCCAGCCATTTTACTGCAAATTGCAGCTGCCCCGCTAAATAATACCTCTCAAAGTCCGGTAGTCTGATACCCCCTTCTCCATAGTCCTTCTGCAGGGTCTTTATTGCGATTCTATTTCTCCCTCCTCCCCATAGGAATGAACGTGCTATTGTATTAAGTTTGGTGAAAAAGGCCCTGGGTATGTTGTATGGAATGTTCGTGAGGAAGTATAGTAGGCGGGGCAGCACCACCATTTTCAGGAGGGCTGCTCTTCCCATCATTCCCAATGGTAGTGTCCCCCAGAAGGTCATTGACCGCTGTGTTCTATCTAGAGCGGCGAGCGTGTTGAATGCATGGGTATCAACGGTATTATGATGTATCCCTATACCCAAATATTTAAAGGTGCGGGGTGCCCACGTCAGACCCAGGTCCGGCAAACAATGGGGGGGGGGACGTGTTTCAGTCCTGCCAAAGAGAAGAGGAGAGACTTCTCCTTATTGATCGCTATGCCTGAGAGCCTAGTGTACGCCCCGATCACCTCTAGGAGGCAGGGTAGGTTAGTGGTTGGTTCGCGTACGAATAGGAGCATATCGTCCGTGTATAGCGAGATTGGGTGGAGCACCCCATCTATGTCCTGTCCGGTATCTCTATATTCTGCTCTAAGGAATACCGCAAATGGCTCTAGAGCCAGGATATATAACATTGGCGATAGCGGACACCCCTGCTTGGTTCCCCTGTGTATCTTCCACTCCTCGGAGATGAATCGCCCCGTTTTCACCCTTGCTCTGGGTTCCCTGTATAGTAACTTGATCCACTGGAGATACCCCTCCCCGATACCAAAGTGGGCGAGTACACCCATCAGCCATTCCCAGCGCACAGAATCGAAAGCTTTGACAGCGTCCAAGGACACTATTACACTGTCGTCTGGCAGTCGATTCATCTCATCTATCACATGGTGAAGTCTGCAGAGGTTCCAGGACGTGTTCCTTCCCGGAACGTAGCCCGTTTGGTCTGGGTGGATCAGCGTGGATATTACCTGTTTTAAGCGGTTGGCTAGGACCGCCGTTAATATTTTGGCATCCTGATTAATAAGGGATATTGGCCTATAACAGGTGCATTTCCTGGGGTGCTTCCCTGGTTTGAGAATCGGGACAATTATCGATTCCGACAGGCTCGTCGGGAGACCATGGTCTCATATGCGTCTTGGAATGTCTCAAGCAATTTCGGGGCAATGGCGCTCTTGTACGTCTTGTAGAATTCCCCCGGAAGCCCATCCGGGCCCGGGGTTTTACCGGTGGGAAGCTCTGCGATCACCATCTCTATTTCTTCCACCGTGAGGGGTGCGTCCAGCAGCTGGGCCTGTTCCTCCTCCAGCTTCGGCAGCCCTATTTCTACCAGTGCATCTGTTATGTCCTCCGGGTCTATTTCCGGATTCGGGGCGTACAGTTGCTCATAAAAACGCGCAAACATTGCGTTAATGTGCCCTTGGTCCCTGACCTCTGCCCCAGTGTGATCTTCTAACACCGTTATGGGATCTTTTTTATTCTCTTGTCTGGTAAGCCAGGCCAGGAGCCTGCTAGGTTTGTCCCCTTCCGCGTGTAACCGCTGTAGGTACCTCCCGTAGTTTAGCCTCCCTAGTATTTCCCAGAGTAACATACATTTGGTCCGCAGCTCTATCAGCTCTCCAGGTTCCTCCCCCTCTAGTCCCGCTCGGTGTTCTCTCAATTCTGTCACCCTCTTGAGTTCATTCAACTCCCTCATGGCCGCCCCCGTCAATCCTCCTGTCTTGCCTATTGCCGCTCCCCTAATTACCACCTTGAATGCGTCCCATAGTACGGCACCACTCAACACTGCCCTCGTTTTGCTCAAAATAATCATCGATCACCTCGCGGGGGTGTTCCTCAAACTCGCCCTCCCTCAGGGCCTCTGCTCGAAGTCACCACGTTGGGATAGGGGCTTTCCTATTGGTGTGCCCCCATGTCGCCACTATTGGGGCATGATCAGGGAGTGTGCGTGCTTTAATGGTGATTCCCGTGATATCTTGTAGTGATTCCCTGCCCGCGAATATGTAGTCTATACGTGTAAATGTTCCATGTGATGCGCTATAGTGTGTATAACCCCTCCCTTCCCCGTGTACCTGCCTTCATATGTCTTCTAGCTGTAGCTGGTCCAGGATCCCACACAGTTCTTTGGCTGGAGGTGCAGGCTTCTTGTGTTTATTATCAGATCTGTCGAGGAGGGGATTCAAGGTGCAGTTGAAGTCACCGGCCCAGATGAACGTCGCCTCCCTATATTGCGCTAACTTGGGCGCTAGTTTCCTGAAGAAGTCCCTTGCATCAGTATTCAGTGCGTAGGTGTTGACCAGGCACACCTCCTTGTTTTCTAGTATGCCATGCACCAATACCTGCCGTCCCTCTGTGTCGGTCTCTTGCTTGAGTAGCTGAAATGGGACCCCCGGTGCGATCCATATTAGTACACCTTGTGCGTAGCTTGAATATGTGGTGCTGTAAATCTGTCCTCCCCATTTCTTGTCCACCTTGGCCTGCCTGTCCCTTGTGAGGTGTCTCCTGCAACATCGCTATCTTGATTTTCATCCGGTTTAGCCAGGCATAAACTCTAAGTCTCTTGACATTCGCATTGAGTCCTCTCACATTCCAGGTGGCTATCGTCAGTTCATCCGATTCCATAATCTCCTTTGTTTGCTTGGCTTCCGTGTCCCACTGCCATGTCCTTGCACCCTACGCTTTATTCCTCTCGTGCCCATCTCCCTCGGTGTCCTGGTCGCAGATCTATGCCTCTCGATGCAGTGACTGCTGCTGCCACATGGGTCTTGTCCCATGTTGCTCCGGCCGCTAATTGTCTGTGTTATTTCAGTGTTCTCTACAATGGTCCTTTCGTAGTTTGTGCCTTGTACTGCCCATTCACTCCATCCAACGTCCATAACTTTAACAAGAACTGAAAAACTAACGCCCAGCCACCCTCCCCCCTGCTCGGGCTCCGTCGCTTCTCTCGCCATGCTCCTGTAATGGGCGCAGACTCGCCGCAGCGTGATGCCTTAAAACTGACATCCAAACTGATAGTTCATTCTTCTCGGGGGCGCCGCCTTTCTCAGCCAATGCAGCTAAAGTGGGGCCGGTTGCTCCTCCATGCTTACTGCTAGCTCCATTTAACTTATATAATGCTTATTTTCTTGTTCCAGATTGCCTTTGTTGCTTCTCATCGGGGTCTATTTCCAGGATTATTAGCGTTTCTCTGCCTCAACTGAGGGAAGCCTTGTAAGTCCATCCAGCTGTGGGCTTCTTCAGTGGAGTCGAAAAAACATGTTTTGCCTTGGTGTATCGCCTTGAGTTTAGCGGGGAACAGGAGCATGTATCTCACCCCCGCGGTCCTGAGGCGTTCTTTTGTCGGGCCGAACTGTGCTCGTTGCCTCTGTACCATGGCCGTATAGTCCGGATACATTGTGATCTTGGAAGAGCTCCTAATGATTCCACCCCCCTTCCTTGAGAACGCTAGTATTTTCTCCCTGTCCTTGTAATTCATGATCCTGGTAATCATCGCTCTCGGGGGGGGGAGGGGGGTTGGGGGGGGGGCACCCGGTTGGGGTCTTCCAGTCAGGGCTCTGTGTGCCCTCTCTACCACAAAGCCCTGGGATAGTGCTCCTACTCCGACCTCCTGGAGGAGCATGTTCTCGACGTATTCAGTGGGGTCTTCGCCCTCCTCACCTTCTGGAATACCAATTATGCGGATGTTCCTCCGCGCTCTCTCCTCTGCGTCTTCTGCTCTCCTTTCTAGAACCTTAATTCTCTGTAGTACCTCCGACATCTGTGTCTGCGTTACCGCAACCCCCGCTGTATTTTGCTGCACCTGCTGTTCCGTCGCCGTCACTCTCTCTTAGGTTCCTCGCATCTTGGCGGAGAAGGCCCCGATTGCTGTGTCCATTTTGTTTTCAAGCGATTCTTTCATGGAGGCGATTGCTTCCAGTATCGTGCCTTTGTTGGCGGGTTCCACAGGGCGCGACGTGTCATCCGCCGGCGGCGACAGTTTATGTCCGGACGCCGTCGTAAAAGTCTCCATGCTTACTTGCTTGGTTTTCCCCTCTGCTTTCTTGTTCAGCATCGCAGAGGAGCCGCCCTCTGCCTGCGTCGCCGGTACCGGTCTTGGCTACACTCCCCATGCCGTAGCCCCTGCTTGTCCGTCGCCCTGCTCCCGGTGTTTTACGGATCTTCCGGCGGGTGTATTCGTTAGGCTCTCGCGGGTGTCGCTTCGGGTTCGGGCCTTCTCGTGCCTGCTGCGTATGTCGCCTCACCGTGTCAGGGGCCTTCACGTTTCACTTCCACCGGCTGCGCCGATCTCCGTCGCGGGGTCGATTCAGGCTCTTTTTGGTATGCGCGTGATGTGTCCCTCTCCTGTGGATTCACCAGTTCATTCTGTATTACGCGGCCGGGGTCCTCCCACAGCTCGCGCGCCCGCCATTTTGATTTCGCTGGGCGATTCCCCTCTGGCGGTCTAACTCCTTTTCCACCGCCCGGTTTCCTCCGGGGGCTTTGCCGAGGGGGCAGCAGGTGTTCCTGTCTCTGCGGGGAGACTTTGGCGGTCTTCTGGAATCAATTTATGCTAGATTTTCTCTGATTTTGTCAGGATCGCTCCGGAGCTCCTCAGCAGCGCATGTCCCTACATCGGCCGCTAAGCCACGCACCCCGGTGCTGGGCATTGTTATTTAGCAGGTCCCATAGAGATCTCAGGTTCTTATTTCGGAGCATGTTTAGCATTGCTTCGGCTTCTGTTTGCTGCACTTCCATGGTATTTGATTTGTTCCAATTTCTATATCCTTGTTTTGCTTTTCGGATATTTTCCAAATTTACTGGAGATGGATCTTTTCTCCATTTCCGCAGTTTTTGCCGCAGCAGTTTTCTTTTTTTTTTTTTGAAACTATTTCCTGGTTATAGTAATGTTGATGAATCCGTTTCTCTGTAGCAGGCTTATTTTTTTTTAAAGGGAGTAAGACCCAATCATAGTTCATTTTCTGTTCATTTGGCAGCAGTGTTTGTTGGAAAATCTGTGGGATAGTAGCTAGCTGGTTTTTCCTAATTCTTAATCTGGTGTTGCCTCCAACGATATCGAGCCGCGTGGGAGGCGGTAAGGGCGGAAGATCTCTGGCTCCTGCAACAGAAATCGTAAGCATCGAATTATCGCTTTCAGTTGTAGGTTTTATTTGGAAGTCTAGTAGCATGTAGCATATTGGTTATGGCTGGTGATAAGTATATTTCTGATGTTTGTTAATCTGCTTAGAATCACATGCTGTGCATAGGTCCGACATCCAGTGGTCACTGCGGAGTATTGCATTTTGTTTTTCGTAGTCGAAAAGGGGACGTCAACAAGGCGTGTCTGTAACACTATCCCTATAGTGACGTGCGTTGTACCCACAATCCCTCACGAGTCGAGGTCCCTCAGATTGTTTTTTTCCACCCAGCTACTGGTCGCCTTTATGCGGAGCTCCTAGAGAGACATTGCAAAATAGTTTCTTCGACCTTTGGTCGTTTGTCATTAATATCAATAACGTAGATCCCTCCCTTGACGCAGAGCTGTTTCTCCGCCGAGCAAGATCTTCGACGGAAGGACGAGCGGAGGGGATCCTTCGGCGCTGCCGAACACGTGGCCTGGCCTCGCCGGCCATACACAGTAGGGAGAGTGGGGTTTTGTGGTCTTTCTTTCTTCTCTTTAAGAATGCCTTTCTATTTCCCCTCCCTCTCTTTCGAGGTCGTAGTCACACTTCTTGCCCTCAGATATGGAGAGGACGCCATTTAGGTTTTGCCCGCTTTGCAAGGGTAAATATACCTGGAAGGATAAGCACAAACGGTGCAACCGTTGCTTACCCCTCGATCACCATGAGGACGGCTGTGCGGCCTGTAAATTACTAATGTAAATTACTAAAGCCCAAAACTCTAAAAGACCGCAGGGTCAAAAGGTGGGCGGCCTACGCCATGTCTAGGCCTGACTCCTCGCCCGCTGCCGCCGAGTGTGACGAGAACAGTGACTACACGGCCCCCGTAACGGAGGATGTAGACCTCTCAAAGGAGCGTTCACGCTCCTCGTCGTCCGTCCCCGGCCCCGACAAGCCAGGCTCATGCCCAGTTTATGGGGATGAACACCCCGGCGACAAGGACGCACACGGAAAAACACCAAAGCACATACCCCCCGGCACGCATTCGTCAAAGACGAAGGCAGCCATAGCGCCAACGGGGACGCCGGGCTCACCGGCGTCTTCCGCCGACCGTAAGGGTCGTCAGCCCTCCCCGCCACCGCCTCCGCGACAGGCGACTGGGCATTCTAAAAATAAGGGCGCGAACACCAAAACCTCCGGCGACGCGCATCGTAAGAGCGCTCACGTTGCCAGCAAGGACTCGACGAGCAAAGGCTCGACGTTACATAGCGCGACGGCGACCGATCCCTCGGAAAAGAGAATGATCGCCGAAAGCCTCGCGCGCATAGCATCTAAGGACGGCCAGAGACGTACGGCGAGTGAGACGCCGAAAACAGCGTACAAGGCCAAAGATACGCCGAAAGCGCCGGAAAACAGATCAGGCCAGTTCCCGACGCTGACGGAAGGCCCTAGCCAGTGAGACGGCTACTCAGAAGGCAAAGGATCACTTTCTTCGACGTTATGGGACAGAACCAGACAACTACAGGAGGAAGAAACTCCTTTTTCATTCCCAGACCGTCCTGGCCGACTTCAGTGGACCTTTGAAAGGTTCCAGACCTGTATGGATAAACTAGACAGGTTCATGTCCATCCCAGAAGACAGGGCACCCAAGAGACCAAGGGAGGCACCCCTGGAGAGTCCAAGGGCTAAATACCAGAAATTTTATAACCCCATACAGGAGGACATATACTCTTACAATCTCACTGAGGAAGACACCTTCTTCCAGGAGGAAGATGAGTTCACCTATGTTGAAGACCAACAAGAAGAGGAAGGTTTTCACGAGGACACTAACCTAGGTGAGGAGGGATTCCAGGAGGACACAGGCGAGGGCGACCCAAATCCCTGGCAGTCACCAGCTAGGTCGACAGACACAGGCAGTAGCAGTATAGTCATCAGGTCTACTGAAACTACACCAGTCAGGAACCCTTCACCTGTTGATGATCAATCCACCTTCAATGCACTGCTGAAGAAGGCAGCAGCACATTTTGAAATTGAAACTGGGGAGGTCACCCCAGACACCGATTTTGTGGAGAGGATTATCAAGGAAAAATCCCCCACTAGCCAAATTATCCCCATCCTCGCCTCAGTTAAGACGTATTACCCCTTCTCTTTCCACTCCTGCATTGGTGAGAGGGGTCAATCCGAGGATTGAGAAACTGTTCTCTCCCTCTCAATCAGACCCATTATATATTAAGGGTCACTCAATCCCAGACTCCCTGGTCGTGACCAAAACCAGGAAAAGGGCAGGGGTCCCACTATCTACCAGCGAGGCACCCCCAGATAAAGAGAGGAAGAAGCTGTATGCCCTAGCCAAGAGAATCACCACCTCTGCAGCATTCTATACCAGAATTGCCAATAATAATACGCTATTCGCAAGCTACGCTGATGCTCAATGGGCAAAGCTCAAAAAGGACATTGAAGAAGTTCCCGAACCCCTAAGGACTCGTTTGCTGGCTACAGTTAACGAGGGCTCTCTGGTCAACCAAAGCATCGTCAAGAATCCCCTCGATGCAGCAGAGACGGCTGGCCGCACTTTGGTACAAGGAATTTTGCTGAAGCGTCACGTCTGGCTTCGCAATTCCGTATTTAAGGCAGAAACACAAGCGTCCCTTATTAATAAGCCCATAGAGGAGTCCAACCTCTTTGGGAGAGCAGTGGATGACGCGCTGGAGAACGCGAATAAAGAATTTGACACAATAAAGACCTTAGACCAAATTTCAAAACCCCCTAACAGGCGGGGATTTGGTAATAAGTGCTTTTTTCGTGGACAACGCCAGCAACAAAACCAACAACAGTATTCTGCCAACAACTACCAAGGTAATAGTGGGCAGTACAATCAGAGGGGTCTACGCCGTGGCAAAGGGAGAGGCCGGGGTTCCACCCCCAGAGTATCCCAAGCCACCAACACCACCAAGTGACGCGAAGATTCGCGTCCTCTCCCATGCAATGCCGGTCGGGGGCCGGTTAACATCCTTTCTTCCAGCATGGGAGGAAATAACATCAGACCGCTGGGTACTTTCCACCGTAGCCCGCGGCTACTGTATAGAGTTCAACAGTTCCCCAACATAAAGACCCCCGAGGGGACGCCGCATGACACCGGAACACCTCGCCATCCTTCTCCAAGAAGTGGACCAACTGCTGGAAAAAGGAGCCATAGAGGTTGTGCCTCTATCTCAGGTAATGGAAGGTATTTATTCAGTGTACTTCCTTGTACCCAAAAAGGATCTAACCATGCGCCCTGTATTAGATCTGCGCCCAGCGAACAAGTTTGTCAAACCACAAAAGTTTCGTATGGTGACCTTACAGGAAGTGATCCCACTGCTATCACAGGGAGATTACATGACAACACTGTACATGAAAGATGCATACTTTCATATTTTAATGTTGCCAGCGCACAGAAAATACCTCAGGTTTATGATAGAGGGCAAACACTACCAGTTCAGAGTGCTACCCTTCGGCATAGCATCTGCACCAAGGGTATTCACGAAAGTACTGGCAGTGGCAGCGGCCCATCTGCACAGATTATCCATCCCAGTATACCCTTACCACGACGACTGGCTCATAACAGGGGAGATTCGTACGAGACGTGCTTCTCAAACACCCAAAGACTGTAGACCTTTTGTTCCAACTGGGCTTCTCCATCAACGAGAAGAAGTCCAGCTTAGACCCCAGCCAAGTCAAACAATTCCTAGGGGCTCTAATTTGAACAAGGGACAGCCTCGCCTTCCCCCTCCAACGAGAGGGTCCAAAACATGCTTCTTCAGATCCCCCAATATGTGGCAGGTCGAGAGGTGACGGTGCGCAAAGCGATGCGCTTGCTAGGAATGATGGCGTTGTGTATTTATTTGGTACCTCACGCGCGCCTACGCATGCGCCCAATGCAAGAGTGGCTCAACAGCCAGTGGTGTCAGGCCAGCGGACAATGGGACAATATAGTGGTGGTCTTGCAGGCCTTGGTTCTCTCGCTACGGTGGTGGACAAAGGAAAACCTGATAATTGGGGAAAGCCTTTGCCACACCCGCGGTGGAGGCCACTCTAACCACGGACGCATCCTTCACAGGATGGGGGGCTCACCTATCCCATCAGACTGCTCACGGAGTGTGGATTCCGAGCGTAGCATCCGAGCACATAAACCTACTGGAGCTACTGGCGGTGTTCAAAGCACTAAAAGCCTTCCAAGAACACCTACAAGGGAAGACAGTGATGGTCCTTACAGACAGCACCACAGCCATGTACTACATCAACAAGCAGGGGGGCACCCACTCCCCAGGACTGTCCAAGCTGTCCCAGAATATATGGAAGTGGGCTCTCAGACACAACATGTTCCTACTGTCACAACACGTACCAGGGGAACTCAATCTGCTCAATCTCAAGACTTCCCCCTGCCCGAAGAGTATGAATGGCGATTGCACAAAGACATCGTCTTAGACGTCTTCACGCAATGGGGATTCCCCGAAATAGACCTGTTCGCAACTCTGGAGAACTCACAATGACAAAGTTACGCCTCCAGGTACCCCCAGAACCAGTCCATGGGGAACGGTCTGTCGATTCAATGGTCAGGGAAATTTGTTTACGCCTTTCCCCCGACTCCCCTTCTCAACAAAGTTGTGCACAAGATGCACCAGAAACAAGTTACCATGATACTAGTGGGCCCGATGTGGGCCCGTCAGCCATGGTTCGCTCACTTGATGGAGATGTCCCTATCTCCCCCAGTGACACTCCCCTGCCCGTACAACAAGCTGTCACAGGACAAGGGCAGGACTCTGCATCCATGCCCTCAGACCATGAATTTAGCACCCTGGCTCCTGAGATAATAGAATTTGGACATCTACAACTCCCGATGTATGGACATCCTCGGGGAAGCCAGAAAACCTAATACTCGCCACTGCTATTCTAGCAAGTGGAGAAGATTTGTCATCTGGTGTAAAGGAAAGAGCATCAACCCACTTGACTGCTCTCCCACACATATTGTTCTGTACTTGACCCATTTATTGGATTCAGGTCTAGTGTTCAATTCCATTAAAGTCCACCTGGCGGCACTTTCTGCATACACCACTTCCCAACTTAAAGTGTTGTGGTGGAAGATCCCAGTTATCAAGGCCTTCATGGAGGGGGTAAAGAGAATACACCCTCCGATAGCTAACCCAGCTCCCGGATGGGACGAAATGTGGTACTTTCCAGACTCATGGGCTCGCCATTTGAACCCATGCACATGGCAACTCTTAAGGAACTCACTCTTAAGACTGCTTTCCTAATAGCTATCACCTCCATTAGGAGAGTAAGTGATCTACAGGCTCTTTCTGTTCTAGACCCCTTCGTAACAGTTCACAAAGATAAGGTGGTTCTACGCACACACCCAAGGTTTGCACCGAAATTCATCTCGAAATTCCATGTAAACCAGTCAATAGAAATACCAACGTTCTTTCAAAACCCTTCCAACTTGGGAGAAAAAAGTCTGCATACACTGGATGTACGCAGAGCTGTCATGTTCTACATGCAAAGAACCAGGCCACTGAGAAAGACTAATCAGTTCTTTGTCTCAGTGGCAGCAGGAAGAGAAGGAGATGCAGTCTCAAAGTCCACTATATCTAGATGGATTGTTCAATGCATCACTCTCTGTTTCTCTCTTGCTAAGAGAGAACTACCCTTCAAGCCAAGAGCGCATTCTACTCGAGGCACTGGGGCATCCATAGCATTCATTGCAAATGTTCCCCTTGAGTCCATCTGCAAAGCGGCTACCTGGAGTTCTGTGCACACCTTTACAAAACACTACTGTCTAGATGCACACTCTAGATCTGACTCCCAGGTGGGACAGGCAGTATTAAGACATCTTTTCTCTACTGTTCCTTCTCATAACCCACCGCCAACTCCGGGTACTGCTCGCTAGTCTATGCACAGCATGTGATTCTAAGCATATTAACAAACATCAGAAGACAATGCATTACTTACCGTAAAAGCATTTCTGATGGTTGTATCTGCTTAGATTCACATGCGCCCACCCTTCCTCCCCGCTCGGATGGAAGGAACATAGACACCTTTCTACATATCTCTCTCTCTTTTTTCTGTACTCACTCACGTATAGAAGGCTCCCTCAGGGCAGAAAAAATACAAACAGAGGGACCTCGACGCGTGAGGGATTGTGGGTACAATGCACGTCACTATAGGGATAGTGTTACAAACACGCCTTGTCGACGTCCCCTTTTTGACTACGAAAAACAAAATGCAATACTCTGCAGTGACCACTGGATGTCGGACCTATGCACAGCATGTGAATCTAAGCAGATACAACCATCAGAAATGCTTTTACGGTAAGTAATGCATTGTTATAATCATTGATGATAGAAGAGGTACGGCATGAACATGTCGGGATCGGCAGTTTCTGATCATCCAAAGGTTGATTTAATAATTTCAAATTTCTCGCAGAGATCTCCTTTGACCAGCGCAGGGCTCTGATGGAAAGGTCGTTTGGATGATTAAGGAGACCGTTTTTGTCATATAGGAGAATATTGAGATCTCCACAAATAATTACATTTATATCATGGTATTTGGCACTAATTCTGTCCATTGTTAGAAAAACGCCATCCAAGAAGTTATCGTTGATTGCCACTGGGTTCCAGTATGTATTGAAGATTGCAATCATATTCCTTGGCTTAAGTTGTGATTCCGATAAGGAATCCTGTGATTCCAGCAGAAATTCCTGGATCGTCTCGCACTTTATTTTGATGATAATCAGTTGAGTCCAGGAATTTATATTTTCTGTTTCGACGAGGTTCCAAAATGGAAATATCTTTATCAACGTCAAAAGGCCTGCAGGCGCCTGCCCCTGGTCCCTTTTGCAGCCGGATTGAGGACAGTGATAAACCCGTCGCAGGCCGGCGTATTGGTCATCCAAGTCTCTTGGAGGCCTATAATGTGGCAAGATTCTAGTGCGAGGTCCAAAGGGTTGAAGAGATGGGATGATCCTCTCGTATTCCAAGAGCAGTTTCCATCTATTGCTCTTTGGATATGATCGAGTTTCTGACTCATCAGTTGTGATGCGTCTTCCACATAGTCTCTCCAAAAAGGTTGATTATCTTGAAATTGTCTATCAGTGTCGGTTTGATTACCTGGTAACGGAGTGAGATTTCTGGACGGGTTAAGGTGAGGACTTGTATATCTTTCTGGCCTATCATCTCGTTGCTTGTTATAGTTGTGAGATGAGTACACTTGATGTTTGCGGCGGGACTTTGATTCGTCATCATCTCTTGGTTCATCCGAAATTGCCGTGAGTGCAAATCCTAATGTGAGGAGGAGGGTGTCCATGTCTAGTACTCGATTCATGGTCTCGGGCGTATACAATTCGATCTGAACTTTATCTACATAATGGTCATCTTCGAAGCTCACCGTTTTTATATCCTGCGAGTTGATTGATCTGAGTTGTGGAAGCACATGAAATAGTCTTAATAAATTAGCCCTGTTTAGTGTAACTGATGTGCATGACTCATTGATACAGGCTATTCAAAGAATGTATTTTTCTTTTTTCTTCCAAGGATCAGTGAATTGTGGAAGAGTATAGCTATTAGCATTTTGAGGGTTCCTTGTGTCTTTTGGGTGGGTTTCTGGGGAGTAAATTGCTGAGGCTGTTGATGACGCCTTTGTAGAGATTGAATTATCAGTCGAATAGCTTGTCATTCGAATAGGTTGATGGAGCATCTGATATATCCTCCAGGTCTCCCGTGTGGCGCAAGGAAACGTCTGAAATGGTTTCGCAAGATAGATTCGAGTCATTGTTACAGGTGGTTGCATCTGAGATAGTTTCACAGGACAAGTGTGAATCATTAAAACCTTCGATTGAATTGATGGCATACTCATCTAATATTAAGAGCATCGATTTGTTGATAGTTGATGTCTGATGGTTAACTTCAGGGCAAGCTGAGTGCGTAATGAGATTAAGGAGATCGTCTGTTTCGACATCAGGGGTGTTAGAAAGGATTTGTATGGGTCGTGGCATGGGCTCGCCCTTTTGATCTGGTTTCATTGTTGTATTTTTCTTACAGTTTCTACTGATATGTTTCGTCTGTTTATTTGATTCAGCTATGCTTGTAATATTCCTCAAAAAGGCTCGGGAGCCAGTATGTTTTTTCCCCTTGGTTTGATTAGTATGGGGTTTTGAGGTCTGTTTTGCCAGAGGCAAATCCTTAAGAAGATTTGTTTTTGAGAATATTTGGAAGGATTCGAGTGGTTTCATTAGCTTTAAGTTATCTGTCGGATTCATGTTATCCGACTGTGGACAAGCTGAAGAGATTGCCATGAGGGCAGTTGGAAGCTGTGTGTTCTGCGAAATAACAGGTGGTACCTGGGTAGTTGCAAGTGCAGTTTGACAATCTTGGGGAGCTTTAGGAGAAGGCAACGAAGGTGCCTTCAACAAGGTGATCATAGTGGTGGATAGTATGGCTTTTTCGGCTCGAGCTGCTGCAGCAATTCCGAACAGTCCTGTTTGCCATTGATGGGAGAGCTCCGCTTCTCTATTTAATCGTTGTTCTACATTGGTAATGAAAGCTTCTAGGTGTAATTGCTTTGTGTGGATTAGCGCTAAGAGCGTGGCTTGATCTTTAGTGCTTTCATTGATCGTTTCATATAGCTTACAGAACGGGATCATGGCTTGCGCTGTGATCGCTGTCAACGTATTTTGTAAATCGAGCATTGTGGTCGGGATCCTTTGAAGTTGCTGTTATTCAGGAGTCCGCGGAGGGGATTTGCTAGATACATCTTGGCCTCCTGCATAGGTGAGAGGGCTGTTTCTCTTCATCTGAGTGCCAGATCCAAAGGGGGGGGCAGGCATCCATTTCGTCGTATTCGAGTTTAAGGTTCTTTACCTTGCGCTCATTTTTATTTGAAGATTTGTTTGGTAGCAGGATCACTGGCCGAGATGTTATCCTCAGAGTTGGAGTTGATGTAGTAGGTAAGTCGTTTAAACGGTTAGAACGTGTGGCTCCAAAGACTTATTTTTCTTTTTTCAATATTGGTTATCAGTGACTCAATTTCAGTAATATCTAAGGACAAGCGAGCTGCTTTTGCTCTGGATTGCTGAATATCTTTAGACTGAGCAGCGTCCGAGTGGCTCTGAGCCGTGTAGGATTGGAGCCATCTCAGTTTGGCTTGTCTAGCTTTTTCTTTTTTCGATGATTCAGGCATTTCCTGGTTCTGTAGCTGCTCTTGGGTAGGGATGCCAGGAGGGGCTGTAAATGTCTTTGATAAAAGGGCCAGATAAGTCTCGATAGCTTTATCTGTTTTACAAGTTCCTTGAATAAGCATAGTAGCTGAATCTGTTATAATTTCTCCTCCATCTGTACTGGTGTTCGCAGATGACTGTGGGGTATGTTCCACAGGTGTTATAGGTTGGAAGTTTTGTTTGAGGTCGCAGATTCTCGTCTAGTGAGGCATCGATCTCAGTGGCTGGATCAAGGGGATTCTTCGAAGTCAGGATGGGGGAGTTAGTATCTCATAGGGAGGAGGGCGTGGCCGGCTCTCCTGCAGTTGGTTGAGGGGCCAGAGATCTCGGCGTTGCTTGCAGGTTATTTTCTGCAAGGCTTCGCGTCGAGGTGAAGTCAGGATATGAACTTCTGGTTTTTGTATGATGTCTGACGTCAGATTTGGGCATGCAGAGTGAATAGCTCCCTCATGTATGTCTCTATTTGGGATCTGATATGAGAGTGTGGGGGTCATTCTTTTTGTTATTTCATGTTTCCGAAATGCTTCTTTTATTGAGGGTGGGACGGAATCATTTAGAGTATTTGTCTGTTGTTTCTTATCAAGCTTTCCTCATAGCCTCGTCTGTGGACCAGATTTCATTGTCGATGATTGGTCTACAGCCACAAAGGACAAGTTTATTCTTGAAGTCATTTCCGAGGTTTTTAACGAACGCTCTCTGTTAGAATGATCAGATTGTGGCCAATAATATCTCTGTGTTTGTTCGGTGGCGCCAATGACAGACGTACAGATCCTGCCGTGTTCCAAAGACAGTATACAATTTCTGACTGTTAATTTGGAACAAGTCAATTGGACGAGGGGGTTATCCAGACAAAATGATAATTTAAACTGTTTATGTTCCGTTATAGCGGAGCGGTGTGGTTCCAATAGCTCGGGTTACATGTGGCAGAGCACCACCACTTATGTGAAAAAGGTCAGGATAAAAGGGGCAAGCCCTTGCAGTCTCCTGAAGTAGTGATGTATTCACTAAAGTAAGCAGTTTTACACTGAAGAATTATTATGTAGCCGGGTTTTTAAAAGGTGTGTACCAGGATCAAAGGGGCGCACCCCTGCAGTTTCCTGGTGGCGGTAATCTCCCGGAAAGATGGTCGTGAAAAATTAAGAGTTCGAGGGGAGAAAAAAAAATAATTCACCTACCGCAAGTTCAACCGACGACGGCACCGTGCGGCGGGTCATGGATATAGGTAGTTCACCAGATCAGTCTTTGGGGCGCTGCCCTGTGGTTGGGTCAGAAGAGTTTGTCCGCGCTGCCGCAGCCCCACAGACTCAGACCCAGACTACTATTAGTTTCGGTTAGATAGGGAAATCCCACCTTAGCATAGAGCAAGATAGGCCTTATCTCAACCTCTTTGTGTTTTAAAATCAAAGTTTGTAGCCCAGACTTTCCTCGGTTGTCTGTGTCCATTTCATGGTGCCTTTACAGCACCCAGAGCACCCATGCATCATACTCTAATTCACTCACTCGCTCACTCACTCACTCACTCACTCACTCACTCACTCACTCACTCACTCACTCACTCACTCACTCACTCACTCACTCACTCACACATACATAAAAGATACATTCTTTAAGTCCCGGTCTGGACTCTGCTCCTCAATGTGCGCTGGGAAGGTGCAAGTCTCTACTTGCACACATTTAGAGTTGCAGTTCCCATGCCTACATCAGATAAACTGTTTCCCTTTGACAGTTTAAGCCAGCACAGGAGCACACGTTCAGTTGCAGAAAGTAGTTGAGGGAGTGCAGTGTCATGACACAAGTAAAAGCAGACCTCAGTCTGTGGAACAATGGTGGCCACCCAAGCAATAGTTTACTCTGCAGTTAGTCCCATTACAAATCTTGCATACTTGATCGTAGCAGTCATGGCAACAGAAAGGTTGGACAATTCAGAGAGAATGATAAATGTAGCCAACCTGGCCATGCCCTAAAGTGTTCAAGATTTATAATGGCACTAACTGCAGAGTAAACTATTAATTGGGTGACCACCATAAGTCCACAGACCAAGGTCTGCTTTTACTTGTTTCATGACTCAAACTGCCGAACGGTGCTGATAAAACACGCTGCTCCTCCCTGGCTAAACATAGGGGCACAGCTGTAGGAGGGTTGGGTGTGGAACAATTCCCCTCTGTCGAAACCACTTCCTGGAGCACTTAACTGTACAGGTCTGTCAGAAGTCGCAGCAGCGAGGGTGCATCAGCTAGACATCCGATTTCTGTTGTGTACTGCGTACACGAGGTACGCATGCGCGAGCCTCTACGGAGCTCGCGCATGCGCATTAGAAGAATAAAGGCGGTGCCCGGCAGTTCGCGCCGGAGACCGGAGCCATCACACGTCTCCGACGTGTGTTCTCTGCGTGCATGGGTGCGTGTGGTTGCATGCTTGTGTGACGGCTGACGGCCGACCCCCGCACATACAAAACTGGCGACGAGGCGGGATCGAAGCTGTTTTTCCCGTTTTCCGACGACATCGGCGAAACGGAACACAACTCCGCAGTCGCGGACCCGCTCTAACAGCCGGCGGCCATTTTGAGTGCTCGTTCACTACAACACACGCAGTGGTTGTCGCCCGTTTTGGGTGCTCATGCGCCATCTGCCCGTTGCAAGCAGTTGGAACAATTTTTGGACACTCCACAACCCAAATGGTGCAGGGTTGTGACACAGGAAGTGGCAGAAGAGCCAGCAGGAAGACTCTGCCACAGTTGGGAGTCGGATCACCTATCAACCTGCCAAGAAAATACTGTGAGTACCTATTGTGATGGGTGAAGAAACAGATGATGAGGGCGCCGTTGCCCCAATACAACGCAGAGTGCGCACCACTTTGGCTCCCATGCCTGAATTTGATACCACGGGCCCCCATCGAAACTTGGCCCAAAATGGCTCATATGGGTCAAAAGACTGGAAATGATGTTCAGAGCCTCGGGGGAGACAGAAGACGAGGCAAAGATCGCCATCATGATGTACTCCGCAGACACTGAAGTCCAGAAAATATATCACTCCCTCGACATTCCAGTGGCGACGTATGACGCTGTCAAACAAGCACTTCGGGATCACTTCCTACCCTTACCGAATGTTGACTTCGACAGGTTCGTCATGGGGGCGGAAAAACAACGGAGCGAAGAGTCACTGGACCAGTTTTGTGCCCGCTTGAGACATCTAGCGAGCTCCTGCAGGTGGGTCAACGAAGAGGAAATGGTCCGCAACCAATTGCTGCAAGGATGCTGCTCAGGAAAACTCAGGAGGCAAGTCCTGAGGGAACCAGGGCTGACCCTCCAGCAAATCCTAGATGGGAAGAGCGTATGAACTGGCGGAGGCCAGAGGATCGGAAATTGACGCAGCCACGCATCCCAAGAATGAGGAGGAGGCACTTGCAGTCGGACGTTTCACACCTGGGAAGGCCAGATGGACACCGAAGAGGGGAGAAGGACCCACGACATCAGGTACCCCTCAGTCATGCTCTTATTGTGGATATGACCTCCCACACAGATGTGAATGCTCAGCCAAATCACGAACATGCGGCAGGTGTGGGATACCTGGGCATTACGCTAGAATGTGTAGGGCCGCCATGCCCGTGGCAGCAAGTAGAGGACCAGAGAGGGCCGGTAGAGGTGGCGCTCGCACCGTGAGGGGCATATCGTTCCTTGAACAGGACGTGCATGACCTACACATTGCCGAAGAAGAGGAAGAAGAAATTTTCTTCATTTCCAGCATCGCAAATGGCCCTGGAACTCGACGAAGACCCATATGTACTGTGGACATTGGAGAGATTCCCACTCCAGTCCTCATCGACACGGGAGCTTCAGTCTGCGTACTGGCGGACAGACATTACAACGCCCTTGCAGGCCCACCGACCCTGTCGCCCTCCAAGGCTCAGATATATGCTTTTGGTGAAGATACTCCCCTACCCATCCAAGGGGTATTCGTAGCCCCAGTGACCCATGGCCAAAACAGCATCAAAGCGAGGTTTTTTGTAACCAGCGTAAGCCTGCACTCTCTTTTAAGCTGCGCGGCATCTGAAGCACTCAACCTTGTTCATTTCACTTTTGCTGTATATCATACAGATCTGGACAGCCTGCTGACACGCTTTGAGAGGCTCTTCAGGGGCATAGGGAAACATCAATGTGGAGCCTTATTGGCTCAGCCTTCAGAGTCAGTCAGACCAACGGCGCTGAAACATCGTCGCATACCGTTTCATCTGAGGGCTCAGGTGGGAAAAGAGCTGCAAGACTTAGTGGAACGAGATATCATTGAAAAGGTGGAAGGACCCACCCCGTGGGTCTCTCCAATTGTAGTGGCCCCAAAGCCCAAACAGCCTGGGGCTGTACGCATTTGCGTAGACATGAGACTTCCTAATCTGGCCATAAAAAGAGAACGTCATCTCACTCCCACTCTGGACGACATTTTTGGAGAACTTCAGGGTGCGAAATTCTTTTCGAAACTAGACCTGAGAGCGGGTTGCCACCAGTTGGAGCTCCACCCAGAGTCTAGATATATTACGACCTTTACAACACACGAAGGACTGTATCAATATAAAAGACTCAGTTTTGGAATATCCTCGGCGGCAGAAGTCTTCCAAAATGCTATCAGGGGGCTCTGTCCGGACTAAAAGGAGTAATAAACATGTCAGACGACATCCTAGTTTTTGCCAAATCTGAAGCAGAGCATATCAAGCGTCTGGAAAACACTTTTCACAGACTCCACAGCCTCAGCCTGACGCTGCACCAAGAAAAGTGCGAATTCCTGAAGGACAGCCTAGAGTTTTTTGCATTTGTCTTCCATGCGGGAGGCATATCCCCAGATCCTGAGAAGGTAAGAGACATTCGAGAGGCGTGACCTCCCACGTCCCCGGCAGAAGTCCGCAGCTTTTTAGGGATGGTGAACTACTGTGGGCGTTTTATTCGAGATTTAGCATCCCTTTCTGAACCCCTGAGAGCACTCACTAGGAATGAAGTAGCATGGACGTGGACTGGAAAGGAACAGAGAGCATTCACGGCCATCAAGGATGCTCTGTCTGAACAAGATACCATGGCATATTTCAACCCAGCCCGGGAGTCTGAAATTATAGTGGATGCCAGTCCAGTGGGACTTGGGACGGTTCTCATGCAGGCGGATCAACAGGGATCCATGCGACCCGTTGCATACGCCAGCAAGGCACTCGCAGACACAGAGAGAAGAATTTCTCAAATTGAACGCGAAGCCCTCGCAATACTATGGGGCTGTAAACATTTTAGATTATATATCCTGGGGAAACCTGTTGTAGTGGTGACGGACCACAAGCCCCTAATTCCCATTCTGGCAGGCGCTTCTTCCAAACCGCAACCTCGGATAGAGAGGTGGATGCTATCCCTCATGGAGTACGGGGTGAAGCTGGTATACCACCCAGGTACGCACAACCCTGCAGACTATTTGTCTCGTCACCCCGGCGCAGGACGACCCAGAGATACTACGGAGGTTGCAAATTGTGTGGACACCATTCACATGGTCGTCGAGTCTGCACTTCCCATTGCTTTGACAAGACAAGAAATTGCCAACGAATCGAACTCGGATGAGGCATTTCTGAGAGTGAAAGGTGCGGTAGCCACAGGAGCATGGCGGGAGCTACTTTTGAACAATGCCCGGAGAAATGCAGAAACCCAAAGGGATTTGCAATTGCTCTGGGGTGCACAACATGAACTGTCAGTAACTGCCGATGGTCTCCTGCTGAGAGGGCACCGGATTGTGATCCCCAGGTCACTCGTGCCAAAGGTCCTTCAGTTGGCACACAACGGACATCAAGGGATGACCAGAATGAAGGCATGTCTCAGACTCAAAGTCTGGTTCCCCGAATTGGAAAAGAAAGTGGAAGAGTTTGTGAGGGCATGCATCCCGTGCCAAGCCACGAGCCCGGCGGAGAAAGGACCACCGATTCAGACCATGGCAAGGAGTGATTTACCCTGGGTGACAGTACATGCCGACTTTGGCTCTACCGGAAGAGGACTACACTTCCTAGTAGTAACTGACCAGTGGTCCCGATATCCAGAGGTGGAACTGGTCGAGTTCCAGGCCACCGACCACACCACCCTGGCCATGGACAAGATATTTGCTACCCATGGTTTTCCCATCGAGTTATGTTCTGACAATGGGTCACCCTTTCAAGGACAATCGTTTGCTCGATACTGCGAAGAGAGGGATAAAACACTGAAAAGTCACCCCACTATGGCCAAGAGCCAATGGAGAAGTAGAGCGTTTCATGCGCACACCAAACAAGGTGTTTCGCATATCCGAAAATGGAGGTGAAGACCTCCGACGGAATTTATTCGACTTTCTCCGGGAGTATCGCACAACACCTCATCGATCAACTGACATAGCCCCTGCGGAGGCACTTTTCAAGAGGATCCCAAGAGGACTCATACCTGAATCAGAAGGGAGACAACCAGGAGTGATCGACAATGTCCAAGTACAGTTAGAAAGGTCATGGAGAAACGAGAATGAAACAGCGCGGAGGAGACTGCCGGAAAAACAGATTGCAGTTGGAGATACCGTGTTGGTACGAAACAGAAGAGCAGAAGGAAAGCTGTCGACAACTTACGAGACCCAACCACTGGGTGTAACACGTGAAAGGTACAATGGTCACCGCAGCCAATGCCAGAGGAACCGTCACCAGAAATATGTCATTTTTCAAGCGCATCAAGGCCGCTGGTGGCGAGGCAGCAGCAGAACAGGTCCCGGAATAAGGGGAAGAGACGGGGACGGAGGAAGCCACTCCAACTGCAGATCCCGAGACATCGGAGGCCCCTGGTGACGCGGCACCACGATACCCGAGCAGGGCCGGACGACGACTTCCACAGAGGTTCCGAGACTTTATCATGGACCCTGCACCATAGGCGGGGAAATCTGTTGTTGCAAATCCGAAGAAGGAACCAGGTTGTAATTCTGCAGTCAATTGTTAATTGTTGTTGTTTCTGCAGTGAAGTGTTAATTGTTTGTTTCTGGGGAAAAGGAGGGATGTTGTGTACTGCGTACACGAGGTACGCATGCGCGAGCCTCTACGGAGCTCGCGCATGCGCGTTAGAAGAATAAAGGCGGTGCCCGGCAGTTCGCACCGGAGCCATCACACGTCTCCGGCGTGTGTTCTCTGCGTGGATGGGTGCGTGTGGTTGCATGCTTGTGTGACGGCTGACGGCCGACCGCCGCACATACAAACATTTCTTGCATTTTACTGAATGCCACGGCAGAAACACTTGGACTAGGGAAGAAGGCAGTATCGTAGCAAAATACTCGACTGTGTTGTGTACATTTATAATTGGCTATGACGTCTGAATTGTCCAGCCTTACTGTTGCTATGCCTCCTTGGCCCAGTTTGGTTTCTGTTAGCTGAGTCATTCATGGTTATCCGAATGTATTTGGTGAAGATGGGAAGCAAATCATGCAAGTAGGTTTTAACTTGCTTGAATACCAAACATGAAGGCTTTTGCCGGCGATGCAGCTTGTTCTTTTTTTCCTGTTTGATGACGTTCTACTATTTAAAAAGCCCGTATTGGAGTTTGGTTTATAGTGCTATAGCCTTCCTCTAGTAAACAATGCCTATATTTAAAGAAGTAGTTGATGAAGAACACCAGAGTTTTGTGTTGATTACCACTTTTACTTTTAGAATCAAATAATTTATTTTGCTCTCCTCTACGTGCTTTTAGGTGGACTGGTTCGCTCCGGACAGAAAATAACCTTGGTTCTCAGGATGGGTAACAGCGTTCTCCTGTGGTAAGTATTGCACCTCTTCTAATCGCTTTTAAATACAGCTTTTACAAATTGCAGAACTGGCTCCTAGCACTTTCTTATAAGCATTTGCATGTTTGTGCATTAACAATTTAAGATATAAAAAGCAACACCCCCTCCGACCCCCTCATTGGGGACAACTGACTAGGTTTGTGCAATGTATCCATTTTGATGAGTTCAGTCTTGATGGGACCTGTGTATTTTGTGTCGCATACACCCAGCACAATTGGCAATAGGTTTTTCTATACTCATTCACCAGACCATTGGTGATTATATTTCAATGAAGGTACAGACGTTTTCTTTGTTGATCCTACTGTGAAAGGCTTCACTTTTTAAAGTATTCAATCCTGGCAAATGTTAGTTAAGCTAATTGTGATATAATCTGAAATACACTTTTGCAATTGTTTTTTCATAATTATTTAGATTATTTCGGATTATATTTAAAAAACCCATCAAGATGCAATATTAAAACTACATATATGTACAAACTGTTAGACACATATAAAACTATGTATTCAAACAGAAATAAAACATCTACCTCGAAATGGAGGACCATGATTGCCAAGTATCTTGTGCGAACACTGGAGCGGCAGAGTGAGTTCCATGTTTCACCCACACCGAGGGACTATTCTGTTTGGCCCAGCCTGGACGAAAGGTTGATTGTGAGCAACTAGCAGGGGAACAGTGCCAGGAATTTGATTGCAATACTCCATCCTGTTTGGCTGGGCTGAACAGAACATCAATCCAAGGTGCTTATAATTTGGTAGGATTCTTTCCCGTCTGAGATTCTTCAACTATGGTCAAAACAGAAGAACATGTGTTGTGATTTCTTGACATTTCCATACCACAACTGCAGATTCTCATCCACCATTTTACATGGTTCGACCTTGAAGGCAGCTGGTCCAATCAAAGTCCCACACTCAAATCAAACTTCTATGATGACAAACAAAAACAAGATCCAAGTAAATCCGAAAGGAATCAAAATCAGTAGAATGGACATACTTGGAAACTGCTGATTTGTGTGCCGCAAAGCACCAAGGTACATCCATTCTCATTTATGATAGAAACATTTAAGGATTTCTATGACTGAAAGTGTGTGGAAGGTGTTATGTTCTAATCTACTCAATGGATCAATAGTAGCACATTTTGCATTCCTACAAATAGGGGAATCTCCTTTAACCGGTTGTGATTCACAAGTTATTATACCAAATCATAGATTAACAAGAGGGTCTGAACTTGCCAAAGGTTCACCCAGTAAGCAACCAGTCTTAAACTGAACACTTTTTTTTATCTGACCCATGGAAAGTTCATTAAGGATTAGCACATTAACAATGCTAGAATAACAACTCAACAAGCACATGTGAAATTTATTTTCCATCACTTTCAAACAATCAATTTGTCTATGGTCATCATGCTTCACAGCCATACAAAGCTTGACAAATCGACTGGGTCCAATGCTGCAAGAACCGAGATGTGGTCACTTTTTTTATGGAAACCAATAATTCTGATGTACTTGAACGTATCTTGTGGGGTTCTTTTGATGTGCAATGCCCAGGGTATATCAATTGTAAAGTCCCAGGTAGTCAACATATTTTACCAGCTCCAACCTAGCACAGCCAGGAATCTTTTTTACTTCAGTTCATCTGCATGAACTCTCATATTTTACATGCTTGAATACACCTGATCAAAGCAAAAGCGTTTCACAGGGGCGTAGACTTTGCAAAATATTACGGTGAATGTGTGAATGGCAGGGTACACTTGAAAACCTTTCGCTCTCTAATTCTTTACTCATTTTAATGAGGAAATTATGTACCATATTTCACTGCGAATGAGTCCAGGCCCAAGACTGACATTTTTTACAATACGGTCAATCTTTTTTTCCGGCAGCATTGAAAACACAAGATGATGGATACGCACGTGTGCAAAATAACAAATGCCCATTATCTGGTTCACAGAACTGAAAATAGGGCAGATAACAAATCTTTCTGCTCTGTTCACGAGTACTCTATTAACTGGGCACTCTGTTATCTGACTTGGAAACTCAAATATTCAGCTCTTTGTTTTTAACAGGAGCCATTCTTTTACTGTATTGGGGGATGCCGGTTAAAAAACGTCCCGGTTAATTAAGTGCCATATAATAAAGCTTACACTGTACTTAAAGTGTTTTTTAAAAATGTAAGTGCCAGGTCTCAGAACTTGTACTGTGTTTGTTGTGTGAAATATTTCAGTACCAATTATTGCAATGTGTGTTTACCATCCCATCAAGTTTCCTCTTCTGTTAAAATGATAGTCACTACTGGTGCAACTTGTAGACCTCGCAAGATGAGGCTCAGTGAATCCAATCCCTCCCTCGGACTAGGTCCCATGTGATCTTTGCTCTGAGTCTTGGAGCACATATTTATTTCTTACTTTGTAGAATGGTATTTGATGTTCAAAACCATTCTTTAACTTTCTTCTGTGACCCCCATCGGCCAACCAAGGTGTCCATTTATATATGTCAACAGAAACTTACATTTGTTATAGTATCTTCTTATTTAAATTGAAATGTTGACCTGTGGAGTTGTGTTGATTGTGATATGCAGACGCAGAACCACTCCTATTCAGTAATCTCTTCTTTGTGTTTAATGTAGATGTTGTAGATTTGGGCTGTAGGGGAAAGATTGAACAGCTCTCATTTTGTCAGCTTTTGTTTGTTTATATCCATATCACAGCTGTATTAATACTAATGATGAAGACTTCTTTAATAAAAACCTACATTTTATACTAGAAATTAATAAAATAGAGAAGCAATTCCTGGATAATTTTTTTTTACTCGAAAAATATATTGCTCTGCAAAGCGAAGAAGAAATGTGTGATCGCTCTTTATGCATATGTATTTTAGAATCTATAAATTAAGCCAAAAAAGAAAGTAATAGAAAAATAACTTTTCAAGATGAGATATTCTGCCACAAATTAGACTGAAGCAAATGTTGGAGATAATTCCTGCTTTTCACGCGCATAGTGAGCGATTGCCTGCTGCCACCCCTGAACCATGCATTTTATTTATAAGGGCAATTTCACATTTTGTTTAAATGCAATTAAAGTTAACGTTTGACTCTTTTCTGGATACCTTTGTCTTTCATGAAAAGTTACTAAGCACCAAGCACGCAACGCAGAAGCACCCTCGTTATCTGCTGGATCTTTCTGATTTTTACCTTTTTAATATTGAAAAAAAAGGTTAAATTAAACAAGTTGTTCCAAAAAGGTGAAGGTTTAACACAACAGTAACTCTGCACCCTTGCCTTTAGTTATGACCACCACCCCCACATCCCTGATATGTACTCCTGCTTCATTGGGAGACTACCATGATTGTCTCAGCAGTCCAGACACAGCATGTGGAGCAAATGTAAGCCTTTTTAGTATTTTTTGCATACATAGTTAACAGGTAGTGCATTTTGGTAGGCATGTATACAATTTGGGTAATTTGTGTAGCCCTATAACCTTTTGATGTTGACTAAAAAGTTGCCCCTCTTTCTCTGCCTGAACTATAAAACAGGCTGCAAGGACTTTTCTGTTCCCTGGTTTAACTTGTGCCTAACATGACATTGAAAGAATGACGCTTGGTGCACTTCTGCCTGGCCTCAAAATGGTTGAGGGAGGTTTTAAGCCTTCAGTCCGCATTCGGTATAGCAATCAAATAATGAGAATGAGCAGATGCAAGCAACGCAGCACCCAAGATTGCTAACATAGTGGGATGGGAAACACTTGTGATGAAGTTGGGGTAAATGGTTTCTGACCAATCCCAAAGCCCTCATGGGACAGACAAATTGACCAACAAATCCCTCACATTAGCTATTCTAGGTAGAGCACAACCCTATAAAAGGGAGCAGGAAAGAAGGTTTGGCATATTTGAAAGAAGAGCTGCAGTGCCAGAGCCAGCGAGAACACATTACCTGGCCTAGGAGTCAGCTGGTAGGGGGAAGGATCAATAACAATATGTTGCTGATGGCTATAATAGAGACCCTGACCAAGGTCAGAATGCAAAGAGGAGACTTGGTGACAAGCTTACCTGGCATTTATTTCACTGATCCTGGCAGCATCTTGGAGTTGGGAAGAAACCAGAGCCTGCTGGTGCTCAAGCAAGCTCAGAATAGTGACATATGACATTTGGGCAACAATAACATTAGCATGACAACACTTGCTAGGGGAAGAAATACTTGCTGGTAACATTATTACCCTAGAAGGAGAGAGACGTAATTTCCTGCTTGTAAAGGTAACTTCTAGGGTAAGCGGGAGTAGGAAGTTCTTGCTGATAAGCGTTTGTCATACCAAGGAGTTAAGTAAGGCAAGCCATGACTCAGGAGAGCACAGTTTCTGGACCACAGATAAATAAGAGTTTGCTGGGCGCTTCATCCATGGGACTAAGATTTCATCAAAGTAGCAAGTTGAAAATAGTATTCGTAAAGATATATAAGTAGTTGCAACTCAAAAAAGTTCTTCAGGGATAAAGAGTGCTTCCCCTGGATTCATCCTTTTTTTATGTTAACTGATTTTTATTGAAAGTTTGTATAAATACAATAGTAATTAAAAAAATCAATACATTTGCTTCAATCAGAATATAAGATACATGCAATTCTTATCTTAGCATATAGATTCAAAAGTGAATCATATGATATGAAATTTTATAACCATGAGAGTAAAAGTTAATTATGTGAACATCTGAATGAATTGAGGTAAATGGGGCGTGACAAACAGGACAAACTAGAAAACAGATAAGGGGAGAGAACGGATGGGATGAAGTTGTTATAAAAGAAAGGAATAAACATTATATCAAATAATGATTGAAGACATTCCATTTGTTATAGAATTTAGGTAACATTCTGGAGGATAATGCAAACACTTTTTCAATTCTGTGATATGAGCATATAGATTTCCACCAAAGATTGTAAGACGGTGTCTGTGCATTTTTCTAATTGGCCACAATGAGGTGAAAGGCAACATAAACCATGAAATTAAATAATTCAGGGTAGGAGATAGATGACATGCCAGGATTAGCTAATACACCGATCATAACAGTGCAGAGTGACAATGGTTCTTGAAAAGAGAAAATATTTTGTAAAGCATTCCATACTTGTGTCCAAAAGGAATAGACATATTTACAATAAAAGATTGAGTTGGTAAAACCAGCAGTAGGGGATTGACAAGACCAACGTAATCATGGTTAGAATGAGTTATTTTGGCCACTCGATGAGCTCTGTGTAAAACGAAATAATGGGCCTCATTACGAGTTTGCCGGTCCTGTAAAATCGATGCCGAACGTTAATACCGGCATCGTTTACTGGACCGGTGTATTACGAGCAGCGATGCCGGTGTCTCCATCATCGGCAGGTACCCGCTGTGACCGGACTCCCCCTTGCAGGTATGTGCACGGACACGCGGCAGCCGTGCCAGTGACACCGGCATGCCGCAAGGAAGAGCACGTTAAGAGTCGCACGGACATGCAATTACCGGCATGGAGATGCTGATAAGAACGGATACAATGATGCCGTCAACAACGGCATCGCTGAGCAGCCGTTAATAGGAATGTGCTGTGTAGAAACGTGCCACAGGTGCACACAATCAACACAGGTGGAGGCAATGGAGTCTGGCACAGCACAAAAGGAGCACTCCCGCACAGCACACCCCTCACAAATCCACAATACTACCATTAGCAGTTGCAATACTGGGGCTGGAGGACATGCCTGCACTGCTCCTCCTTGAGCAGGCAGTGGATCAGAGAATGCAGCGGATGCGCAGGAGGAGAAGGAGACCAAGACTGGGCCAGCAGATACCAACAGTGCAGGCAGTTGTTCACCGCAGGCAGCCACCAATCCCTCGCCTAAGGGCCAGTCCATTTGACCTAACCCTGCACAGATGTGCCGCCTGGACAGGGACACCATATGCACAATAGTGCACCTCATTCATGATGACCTGGTGAGCCTCATCAACATCCGGACAGCCATCCCTCCCTTGCTGAAGGTAGTGTCTGTGCTACACTTCCTTGCCACAGGCACCTACAAGCACACAGTGGAGCAGCTGCATGGCATCTCACAACCATGTTAATGATGTGTGCTCAACCAGGTGCTAGATGCCCTCCTGAAACATACAAGGGACCACATTCATTTACCACGGACTGCGGAGGAGGTGAATGCTACCAAAATAGCATTCTATGTACTGGCAGGCATGCCAAACGTAGAAGGGGCCCTAGACTGCACACATGTGGAGCCGGTAGTCCGGCAAGCTGTGGTGGTAGTGTACCGCAACAGGAAGCTCTACCATTCCCTGAATGTACAGATGGTGTGTGATGCACACAAAATCATAACGCATTGCTGTGCAAGATTCCCAGGCTCCACCCATGATGCCATGGTGCTGCACAACTCCATGCTTCCCTGCTACATGGCACATCACGCTGCACAACGTACCTGGCTGCTCTGTAAGTCTAACCACAGGGACATGAAGGGTGTTGCGTGGGGGGGGGAGCACAAGCAATGGCAACCTGTCTGCTGGCTGGGCCATCATGGGTGTTGTTTGGGGGTAGAGGGAGCACAGCGTCCTGTTTGCCTAAAACTGTGACCCCAATGAGTTCAACAGAATGTGGGACACAGCCAATGGATGCAGATTTGGCATGCCTACACAGCTGTGTGTACATGGAATCAACATACACAGTGCCCACACCAGCACATGCATCAGGAACATCATTAGACATGAACCACAGGTACCACAATGCACCAGCCTGCAGGCACAATGCATGAAATACATGAGCGCCACAAAGTAAATCACGGGTCATGCTGTCATGCCTGAGCTAAATACAACTGCCACATGGGAATCTCTGTTACTGCACCCACCCCACAGGTACACAGCAGACCAGTATACCTGTCCAGGCACCTTAAGGGACAGTTCCAAATGCAATGGGTCAAGCATAAAAAGTATTGCAATCACCAATCAGTTACCACCACTAACATATGATCGATTGGTGTAGGAACCATCCACAGTACCTCAGTTCCATCATGCAAGTACACACCCAGCCTTATCACAGAAACGTTACCCTTCACCGTCGGACCATACCACCAATGCCATTGTGCCTTAGTCATATGGGGGAAGGCGTTGATGGACATACACATGGTGACATCGAGTAGTCGAAAGCATGATTAGCAAACCACTGTGTATCATGAAGCACATCAGGCAAATGTGTCATAATGCACTGTACATGTATAGTAAATGTTCATTTGCAACACTCCCATCAGATGTGAGTGCATCGTGGACCTTTTGACTTCATTTGTGTGAGTGCTGTATGTGATGGAAAGGTCCCTGAGATGTGAACAGCACCCATCCCCCCAACCATGGATCATCCCCAAGTACACTTACCTGGGTCTTACTATGAGGAAATGTCAAGTGCAGTCATGAACAATCTGTGGCATGTGATCATGAACACTGTACAGGCTGTGCACACAAGGAATGACAACAACATTCACAAGTACACTATTGCACCCATGCAGGTGATGCTGGGTATCCCCTGAAGCTGTGGCTCCTGACCCCCATCAGGCAACCAGTCAACAGACACGAAGAGGACTACAACTGTGCCCCTGCACGCACTCGTGTCATGATTGAGCAGACTTTTGGGCTGTTGAAGGCCCGGTTTCTTTGCCTCAGCAGGTCAGGTGGGGCACTAGTATACGGGCCTGAGAAGGTGGACAAGATGGTGTTGGTATGGGCCATGCTGCACAACATGTGCATCCAGCGCAACATACCCCTGCCCCCTGACATGAACCTGATGCCACCTGAGTATGAGGATGAGAATGGGGAAGATGGTGCAAATCTCCCACGGCACAACGTGAATGAAGGACGTGCAGCACGCCAAGATTTGATTGCACAATACTTTTGATGGACTGGGAAACACAAGGCACTGAGAATGGGGAACACTGGGCACTGTAAAAAAATTGAATTGACACACACTCGAGAAGCAATGTCCAGTCATGTGTTTTTCTTACGCACACCAGCTGTATTAATTAGATGTGAACTATGTACATTTAACGTGCACCTCTATCCCAGAAAATTCACCACACTAACCTCACCCCCACAACCCCAAAACCCCAACACCCCTATCCCCCACCCCCAAATCCCCAGTTGCCATTGATATTGGCTCCTCCACGTCACTGGCCATTGGGGATACCAGCTCTTGCACCTGCAGTGATTCCTGTGCCCCAGATTTATTTTTTTGGTGTGGTGGCCTTTTTTTTTCTTGGGTGCCTTTTGGCTGGTGTGCCTTGCTGCCAGCAGTGGGTCTTTGCTGGGGTGCCTTGCTGGGTGTACGTTCTTGCTGCCCATCCTGCTGGCCAGCCTGTGGGTCATCCTGGCTGGGGGGCTGTGGCGTGGAAGCTGTGGGACGCTTCTGTCCTGCCCTTGATGTTGAAGGGCCCTGGCTGGAGGCATCGTCGTCACCTCCACTCCGACGTGCAGCGGCTTTCTTGGGTGTTGGAGTGTGTTCTGACTCGCTGTCTGATCCTGTGCCTGTGGGGGACAGTGAGGCAGGGCATCAGTCATGGGTCATCATACATCCTACATACATACATTGATGCTAGTACATTCCGAGTCCTGTGCATTCTCGTGGACATGTTGGAGGGGCAGGCATGGTGCTTACAGGTATTAGGGGGAGGGGGATGCAGTGTTTGAGCATCCTTCTGGTGCAGCCATGTTGTGCATGTGATATGTTCGGTGGCCTACAGGTGTCTTGTGGTTTGCGTGTTGTGGCCATGCCTCAGGGACTGTGTGCCATGTGTTATTTAGATGTGAGACAGATGTGCTTACACTATGTGCGTAGATGCATTGATGTTTACACTGCGTACATGGTCATGGTGGATGGGACAGGTGTGCAATCGGCAGTGGTGATGTGTGCACTGTGCCATGGGATGGCACAGTGGTCAGGCCTGCATCTGTACGGTGATGTATATATATGTGTGTGTGTGTTTGTGGCAGAGACATTGAGGTTTTGTAGGGGAAGACTTTAGGTGGGAGTGTGTGTTGTGACTTTGGTATTATGCTAAGGGTCACTCACCATCGTCGGCCGATGTTGGGACTCCCGTCTCGGCGTGACCGACACCCTCCATTGCCTCCATGTCCATCACTGTTCTGCACATCTCCTCCCATGGTGCAAACTTTATTGGCGATGGTGCTCCTCCTCCTGTGGCCAGCCCCTGGCTACGATTGGCAGAGAGGATGTTGCGGACCCCGAGCCGCAGATCATCCCACCACTTTCTGCAGTCACGTACAGTGCGGGGTGTTGTCCCACCGCAGAGGCCTTTTGCGCCAACTCCTCCCACACAGCTTTCTTGCACATTTGTGCTCACCGGCGCAGGTCTGTGCAAAAAACATCTGCGTGTTCCACCAGGGTATCTGCGAGCATATTCAGCTCCAAGTCGCGACACACTGTGCCTTGCTTCAAAGCCATGTCCCTCTGCTTGCTTCCACACTGCTCAGTTCTCTGGTCCAGGTGCTATAGGCTGAGAATTGCAATGGATTGCGTTTTTAAAGATGGTCGCCGGTGCATTTCCCGTTCCGGTGCGATGACATTGCTGCTGGTGCCGGTATTGCCGGCATCGGGGTACCAGTACTTACGGCATCGAAGATGCCGGTGTTTGCAGCATTGATGATGATGACGGTATCGGGCGGGGGGGTCTGGAGGGCCTAACCGGCATGCCGGTGCAACCGTTTCCGGCATGCCGGAATGCGCATGCACGCTGACTCGGAATCTACCGTAGATTCCGGCAGCATTGCTACGCGGACACGGTTGCACCGGCATGCCAGTAATTTGCCCTTCTTACCAGCAAACTCATAATGAGGCCCAATGTGATTGTGTGAGGCTAGCAGCTATAGACGTAGAAAAGCATGGATTCCAGATTGTAATCCATGTTTCATATTTGTATACCCCAGTCAGTTTTCCCGTAATGTAGTGGGTTTGGAATATTGTTATTGCGTTGGTTAAGAATGGTTTACAATTTGCATGCTTTTGTAAGGCGAGAGCTTGAGATTTACTCTATATATTTTGAAGGTGCCTTTTGAGAATAGTAGGGGATGGCTTTGGCTATTAATTTAGTAAGGGTAGAATAGGTTTTGAGGTCCGATGCATTCATGTTAAATTGGGTACAGAATTCATGGAAAGGTATGGGCACACTGTTATGAAATATGTGAATCACTAAATGACTCCAAGCCGAATGCCATTTCTGTAAGGTATCATGTTTAATCTTCAGCGGAAATGATTTGTTGAACCATAAAAATGTGTTTGAGAAATATTGGATAGTAGACAAGGTTGAGATTAAGCACGTCCAAGATTGCTTAAAGGAATATAAAAGTGGCTGTTATTTAATATCATGCATGCCATGCGGAGGTTCTGATAAAATGTGAAAAGGATAGGGGAGCAATCATTTTTTATTCTAAAATGACCCAAGAAGGGGCATTGAGGAATTGGGGCTTGCAAGATAAGAAAATGGTAAGTTGTCAATGATTTTTGATATTTGAGAAAGGCAGGGAATTTGACTCCAGCAAGAGATTTGCAAGATTTGAGTTTGAGTGCTGTTTTCAGAGTTTTACTTTGCCAAGGATTTTGCCTTTTTTTTTTTAAAAGAGCGTATTAATAAAATTGGGTTCATAGAAAGATAATACAAGATCGGTCCGAGAGTCATTTTGATGGAATCCAATATGCCCCACCAATAAAGATCAAGAAGGGACCATTGATTGATGAAGGAATGTATTTGATCTACTATTGCATTTTGATTTAGGGTTAAAGTAGATGTGATATCTTTAGAAAAATATATCCCTAAATATTTACTTGAAGAAGTGCACCACTTCATGCCAAAAAGGGGGGTATCGGCTAGCACACAAGAATTATTAAGGGGTAAAATATCGGATTTAGCAAGATTTAATTTGTAACTGGAGACACAAGAAAACTGATCAATGGTATGCATTAATGCCGGTATAGAGGTGGTCGGGTCAGAAAGGTACAAGAGGATATAATCGGCGTATGCAGATAATTTCATAGAAAGATCTTTCATCACAATTCCTTTAATGCTGTTATTAAGAGAGATGCTTTGAGGTAGTGGTTCTAATGTTAAAATAAAAAGAAGTGGGGATAACGGGCATACTTGTCTGGTTCCACGTGATCTAGGGGATGAATTGGTAAAGCTATTTATAAAAATTCTAATTGAGGACGTAGAATACAAAAGGGAGATGGGTTTGGACAAAGTAGGGCTGAATCCATGCCATGCAGGAGATTCAAATAGAAAGGGCCATGAAACTGTATCGAAGGCTTTCTCCGCATCTAAAGCCAGAAGGATGAGTGGGTCAGGTGAATTTTGTGCATATAAAAGAGTTTTGAAAAGGATCCTAGTTTTGGATGATGCATATCTTTCTTTGCTAGAAACCAGTTTGATTGACGTTAATTAATTTGTGCATTATGCCATCAAGTCAATTAGCAATTACTTTGGCTAGGATTTTAGAATCTGAATTAGTGATATAGGGGTCTTTGTCCGGTTTGTGGAACAGAACTAGCACAGCTTCTCCAAAGGAACCATGACTGGAACCTGACATAAAGAAGTGGTTATAAAGTTCATGAGGTTTAGAGGAGTGAAAGGTAGAGAAAAAACAATAGAAATCAACAGGAAATCCATCAGGTCCTGGGGCTTTACCAATTTTAAGGTCTAGAATAGCTTTTTGGATTTCTTGTAAAGAAATGGGGGCATCAAGGAAGGAAAGATCCACAGGATTATCAATAATGTTCTTGTTAGAGCAGAAATAATAGTAATATCTTTAAGAATGGTTTGATCAGCTGAATAGAGTTGAGTAAAATTCTAGGAAAGTATCATTAATTTGTTGTGGATTGGAAACTTTAGTCCCATGTTGGTAGATGATCGAAGTAATGATAATTTTTCTTTTTTCCTTTTAAGATAATTGTTGAGCAATTTGCCAGATTTATTGGATCCACCATAGAATTTTGCTTTACATCTCAACAGGCTGAACAGGATTTGTTAGTGTTATATTTATTGAATTCTATGCATTTTGCAATAAGGGATTTGAGAGAATCTTCTGTAGGGTGGTTTAAATAGGCTGCCTATAATGAATTAATGGAGCATAAAAGCTCATGTGCTTTTTGTTCAGTTTGTTTCTTCTTGAAGGAAGTAAATCGTATAATGGAACCCTGCAACGTGGCTTTGAAAGCGTCTCAATTATTATGAATTGTGGTGTCTGAGGCATAATTAAAGGTAAAAAATTCAGTAAAGAGGACATTTATTTGTTGAATACATTCAGGGCCATTAAGTAGGAAAGTATTAAATCTCCATCGGGAGGTATGGGAAAGTTGAGATTCTCATTTCAAGACTGTAAGTATTGGTGCATGATCTGGAATAACAATAGGGCCAATTTCGGAGTGGAGGATTTTAGAAGCAAGTGGAGAATTAACAAATATGTAGTCTATTCTGGACAGGGATTTGTGAGGAGAGGAGAAAAAAGTGTGTTCTTTAAGATACGGGTTAAAGAAAACGCCAAGTATCGACAAGGATATGGTCTTCAATAAAATGGATGTTTGTGGGATTTGGAATTTATGAATTTGGGGTCGGGATTTGTGATCAAGTGAAAAATCACAGATTTGATTACAATCCCCACAAACAATGAGGCGATCATGATTTTTGCTAAACAGTCTGTTTTAAATTATTCCAAAAGGGTGGGTCAGGTGGATTGGGACCATAGACATTAAAGACACAAACCACAATCCTGTTGACATTGGCGTTAATGATGGACCAACGTCCAGAAGGGTTGTGTTGCTGATCAAGCAGTTGAAAATAAGTTTTCTTATGAATGAGGATAGTCACTCCTCCCTTATTTGCAATTGCTGGGGGAAAAATGCATGCTTTAACCAAAACCTGATCAATTTATTGTTTTATTGAGTGGATTCTAAGTGGGTTTCTTGAATACATGCAATCTCTAGTTTGTCTTTCCCTAGGTGGCTGAGGACTTTCTTAATAGGATTATTGAGACCTTTAACATTGCAGGAAATTATTTTAACATTCATTATTACCAATAGTAAATCATCTGATAATGAATGAAAAATATACCACAATGCAATTGAGCAGTAGATTTTGCATACAAATGAAGAATAACACTATTTAATGGGTTGATAATAATGTTACCTTTTATAGGAATAAATCATTTGAACAACTGATGGGGAAGGGTGCGGAAAACACAAAAGGAGATGGGAGAGAGAAGGAATAGGGACAGTAGGTAATTATGATAAATAGTGCATAAGAATACATACACAAGTAAAAAAGTAAACATCAGTATATATGAATAGGAAGTTAAGTAAACGTTCGGTGCTGCCATAAGAGGGAACAAGACAGTTCACTATGAATCAATGAGCTAGACGGATCAGATTAGATAAGCATTATATAGTGAAAGCCATATTGAAGTATGAGTTGGCAACAGTACTATCGGGAAGAGTGTAATACCGTGGACTAATAAGAAAATATGGAGTTACTTAGATGAGGATGCATCTTCAGGCTCTAAATGCTTAATAGGGGATCTAGATTTATCTGTTTTTCTGAATTCACAAATGCACAGTACCAGTGGGGTTGAGTTCAGGTCTGTTTCTTGAATGATGTTTTCCAGGTTTAAATTTATGTATGTCGCCCCATTAAATTTTAGGTCTGCAGATTAAGCTCAGCTGTTGTCATGATCTCTGCTTCCAAAAGGTCAGGGTTTTCCCAACTCCCTTGGAAGCAGATCCATAACCCAGGTTCCGAGTGCCAACCAGTCCCAGTTGGGACCTTTTGGACCCAGTCCTGGCGCCAGTGGCACCAGGCTCATAAATATGCCCAGTCCCAGCGCTGGAAGCGCCGGGCTCATAATGCTTGGGTGGACTTACCTGCAGCAGACCATGCTGCTTACTTGCCTGCCAGTTGAGCGTCTGATCCCCTTCTGTTTGGAACTACTTTTCCTGTTGGGTGGGGCTGGAGCCACTCCCTAGATTCAGAACACTGGAACTCTTCTGGAAAGCAGGAACTCTTTTCTTACCTAGGCGTGGCTGTGGAAGGAGACACCGAAGCACTACAGGAGGCTATTTAAACCACACCCGGTGGATGAATCTTGCTTTGCGTTATTCTGCAACCTCTGCAGCAGAACGCTCATCGTGTCTTCTGCATCCGGTCCTGGGCCTAAGGAAAAAGGCTTACCATCCTGAATCCAGTCTTCAGCAACACCTATAAAGACAAGAAAGAACAGGTTAGCATTCCTGCATCTGAAAGGCAAAGGCTTACCATCCTGAATCCAGTCTTCAGCAACACCTATAAAGACAAGGAAGAACAGGTTAGCATTCCGGCATCTGAAAGGCAAAGGCTTACCTACTCTTTGTGCGCTCCGGAGGTCTTCACACTGCATTCCGGCATCTGAAAGACAAAAGTTTACCAACTCTTCGCACGCTCCGGAGGCCTTCGGCGCTGCATCCCGCATCTGAAAGACAAAACAAGGTGCGTTTAAGACATTGGGGAACTTTAATACTCACATGCCATTACTCCTTTCCACATCTAATCCAGTGGGTATTCCGGCACCCTGCAGCCGCTCCGAACTCGTACCTGCAAAATAAAAAGACAGTTAGAGCGCATCGTGAAGCAGGCAATAAGCGCTTACTTACGTGCTTCCAGGCGCTTCTATTCATCACACGGGCTCCATCTTCAACTCACTTCAGCCCGTCATCCGCTATCGCCGGAACCCTGCAAAACAAGAGACAGCATTACTAAAGACTTTACAGACATTTGAATGACTCGAAACTTACCGTTCGTGCAGTAAACGACGGACAGCAGTCCTCTGAAGTCAAGAGGCCTGCGCTACTGTCACGCTCGGCCGCCGTTGGCGGCTGTGGAGACGCTGGCGATGGGGCGGCCATTGAATTGGCCGTCACGCTGACGGCGTCCACATCCAGCGGTCTAGTTTTCTCCGCGCTTCCCCGGCGGAGCCTATTTAACGTCACCCAACCCGGAAGCCCGTGCGTTGCAACCTTCGCGTCAGGCTCCGGGTTGGTACGCTGCAGTTTTCCTTTCCGTGGCTGTCGCCACCGCATTCCCCTTGTTGCTTCTCTCCTCCCTCTCTTGTTCCTCCTTCCGTTCCTCGTCCTCTCCCTTTGTTTCTCTCCCTCATTGACTACTGGGATCCCCTTCTTATGCTCTCTCATTGTGTCGCGTTCCCTACTGGCTCCTTTCTCTGCTTGCCGTTCTGCCTTCCTAGGTATACACTCCTGCCTCTGCCCTATTTAAGCGGACCCCTCAAGCTTCGCTATCGACATACTCCTGATATGCCCTGCAGTCCAGACCAGAACCACTACTGACCTGCAAAGAAGGGGTTTTTTGTGCCTTTTAGGCTTTTTCCCCTACACCGGTCTACCCCGGTTCGGGGGCCCCCTTTTTGCCCCGAGTTTGAGGGGCAGGGTGGCTTCCTCTCGGGGTAGGTCATATCATCATACCAGAGAACAGGAAGTCTGGAAAAGGAGATTCGGAGCTGAACCGGAAAAGATACCCCAAGGTGAGCAGGAAGGTATTGAAGATAGAGGGGGATCAGGGGTGAAGTTAGAAGAAAGTAGGAGTACAACTGACAGATTGCAACGCCAGGAAGTAACAATGGCCACCCCTGAACAGGTACAGGAGTTAGTGGCCGCAGTTCAGGCCTTGAACGTTGAACTACAGAACGTTAAGGCTGATAATCTAACCTTGAGACAAATGATCACTTCACGAGAACCCAGGGATCATGATTTGCCTCCCATGGCTTTATCTACTGGCAAGTTTGACGGAACCCCAAGGCGCCTCAAAGAATTCCTGGAAGCATGTTCTATGTATTTCACGTTCAGACCTAGTCTGTTTTCAACTGATCACACCAAGGTGGGTTTTATGGTTTCCAACATGACAGGGAACGCCTTAGCTTGGGTCACTCCCCTGGTGTCAAACAATGATCCTGTGATAAGTAATTTTGGTGGATTTGTGACCTTATTGCGCCAGACCTTTGAACAGGACGAGATAGTCCATGTAGCAGCAGAAGAGCTATTGGATGTTCACCAGGGTTCCAGAGACCTGTTGACGTATATCTCCACGTTTAAGCGCTTGGCTTCCACCGCAGGATGGCCAGAACAGGCCCAGTATACTGTGTTCCGTCGTGGACTGAAGGAGGAGATCAAGGACGAATTGGCAAGAATAGCTCGTCCAACAACCCTGTCGGATTTGTTTTCCATAGTCACCCAGATTGAGTATCGTTTGAGTGAACGTAAGGCAGAGAGAAAGAAGTATAAGTCCCCTATCTCCCTTCCTCAAGGCACCCATTCAGTACCTTCTCTAGCTCACCCCAGCAACAAGGAAGAACCTATGCAGGTTGGGTCTACCAGAACTCCTTTGTCATCTGAAGAGAGAAGACGCCGTAGAGAATTGGGACTTTGTATGTATTGTGGCTCGGATTCCCACCTGCTTCGAAATTGCTCAGAAGTACCGCCAAGGCGGTCGGGAAACGAACGACCTCGGAACTAAAGGGGACGAGTGAACGAGGTCGGACTTTTAGTCCCTATCTTACAGTGACAGTGACGTCACATCCAACTACGCTGGACTCACGTCTTATGGCAGTTCCCATCCAATTGACTACCCCGACGGAAGTCCTTACCACCATGGCCTTGTTGGATTGTGGCGCTGCAGGAGTGTTTATGGATACTACGTGGGCACACAAACACGGGCTAACACTTGTACAAAGGGAGGAAGTCCAGAAGGTGGAAGGAGTCGATGGGTCTCCGCTTTCATCAGGTCCTATCACCCACTCCACCGAAACCATGATGGTTCGCATCTTTCACCATTCGGAACAGTTACAGTTCGATTTAATTCGAGCAGCACATTTCCCAGTAATACTTGGAATCTCTTGGCTGAGGATGCATAATCCGCTAATAGATTGGACACAGAACACTTTGGCCTTCACTTCCTCATACTGTAAACACAATTGCGGTATCCATCCCGCAGAAGAGCCGGTACAGGTCCTTACTCCTCTACAACAAGGGGTAAACGAGATTTGTAAAGTTCCTCAAGAATTGACCGAATTTTCTGACCTCTTCAAGGACAACTCAGTTTTGGAACTACCCCCACATCGGCCGGAAGACTGTGTCATCGAGTTGCTACCTGATGCCCTGGTGCCATTCAGTCGCATGTTCTCCTTGTCTCTTACGGAAAAGAGGGCCCTTCGTAAATATTTGGATTCCCATTTAGTTAATGGCCTTATTCGACCTTCCAAATCACCGGCAGGTGCATCTCTCTTCTTCATACCTAAGAAAGATACTTCTGAACTAAGGCCCTGTATTGATTACCGGGGCCTGAACAAGGTCACAATTCGAGACAGATACCCAATGCCCCTGATAGCTGACATATTGGAAGCAGTCCAGGGTTCCACAATATTTTCTAAATTGGACCTTTGCAGTGCCTATCATCTCCTGCGAATTAGAAATGGGGATGAATGGAAGACTGCTTTTCGGACCCCGTTTGGCCTTTTTGAGTATCGGGTGATGCCATTCGGCCTGGTAAACGCACCCGCCATATTCCAACGCTTTATGGATCGCCTGTTTTCCGATCTGCTATATTGTAGTGTCATAGTTTATTTGGATGACATCTTGGTGTTTTCAAAGACCAATTCCGAACACGTGTGTCATCTTCGGACAGTATTCCAGCGACTACGCTCGCAACAGCTATTGGTCAAGCTTGAGAAATGTCTCTTCTACCAACCTTCTATTCCATACTTAGGATACATCCTCTCTCAAGAAGGAATCAGTATGGATCCCAGGAAGGTATCTGCCATCCTGGATTGGCCAGTTCCAGCATCCCAAAAAGACGTCCAACGGTTTTTGGGGTTAGCTAATTTTTATAGAAAATTTATCAATCACTTCTCACAGATAGTTCTTTCAATCACCGCCCTCCTGAAAAAGGATACCAAACCTTTCTTTTGGTCGGAATCGGCCAACCAAGCCTTTTTAGATCTGAAAGGAAGATTCTGCTCCGCTCCGATTCTGTCTCAACCGGATCAGGACCAGCCCTTCATAGTCGAGGCAGACGCTTCGGCCCACGCATTGGGAGCTGTTCTCCTTCAACTTAAGGATGGCACAGAGCATCCCGTAGCCTATCTCTCTAAAACCCTTTTAGCTAGCCAAAGGAATTACTCTGTGATAGAAAAAGAACTTTTGGCCCTCAAAGTCGCCTGTGAAGAATGGAGACACCTACTCCAAGGCGGTACCCATCCTTTCGTGTTACGCACGGACCATAAGAACCTAAAGGTACTCGGAAGTATGGAGTGTGTCAACTCCAGGCAGGCCCGGTGGGCGCATTTCTTTAGCCAGTATGATTTTGATATAACCTACATACCAGGCACTCAGAATTGCTTGGCCGATGTCCTATCCAGAAGACAGTCTTTCGAGCATCTCACCCCCCCAATCGGAAACCCTCTGTTTCCTCGAAACAGGATTGTGGGATTAGTTTCTTCCTTTCTGCAAGAAATCAAGATGGTAACCAGACCGGACTTAGTCACCTCAATACCTGGGAGTCTGCGCTCACAAATAGGTTGGTCGGAAGGACTTTTGCTAGTGGGACAGCGTTTGTATGTTCCCTCCGAAATCCTACAGCGGAAGGTACTGGATTGGGGCCATAACCATATGACAGCTGGCCATAGAGGAGTTAAAGGAACCACAGAGTTGATCTCTCGCTCATTCTTTTGGCCATCACTATCTCAGGATGTGAGAAGGCACTGTAGAACGTGTATGGTGTGCGCACAGAATAAGAATACCACCTGCAAACCCTATGGGTTATTGACTCAACCAGAATTACCCAACAGACCCTGAACTCAAATTTCTACAGACTTCATTGTAGACTTGCCAGTGTCCCAGGGTTCGACTTGTCTCATGGTTACCATAGACACGTTTACTAAGATGGCACATTTTTCTGCATTACCAGGAATACCATCTGCCCCCCAGATGGCGGAAGTTTTTCTTAGGGACATATTCAGACTCCATGGTCTTCCTGATAAGATAATCTCTGATAGAGGCACTCAATACACATCTCGATTTTGGGGAGCCCTATGCCACCGACTAGGGATAGAAAGGGCCTTATCATCTGGCTTTCACCCCCAGACCAATGGCCAGACGGAGCGAATTAACGCCTCCCTCGAGCAGTACCTTAGGTGTTACATCAACAAGAATCAGGACAATTGGGTTAGCCTTCTGCCCACGGCAGAATTCGCCTACAACAACACAGTACATTCGGCTACGGTTCTTAGCCCCTTTTTCTGCTCCTATGGGGTTCACCCTCGTAGTATACTTCCTGTGTTTCCCCTCACCTTCTAATATACCTACTATTGAATCTACCTTGGATCGCATAACTACCGCACATTCTACCGCTCGACGGAGTTTGGCTTCCACTAGGCATAGGTATAAGGTTTTTGCTGATCGGTCTCGCTTGCCTTGCCCTGATTGGAAGGAGGGTGATCGAGTTTGGTTATCAACCCGATTCCTGCCTAGATGGGTGCATTCGACCAAATTGACCCCCCGATTTGTAGGGCCCTATAAGATCATCAAGAAGATCAATCCTGTGGCCTATAAATTACAGCTTCCCAAATCCATGCACCGGGTACACCCGGTCTTTCACTCATCCCTCCTTCGGCCTGTTGATCCCCATATCTCAGTTAAGAAGGCTGTTGGATTGTCCAATAATGCCAAGAACCTGCCCAAAGAATATGAGGTATCAGCCATTCATGATTCCAGATATCGCAAAGGCAGGTTGGAATACCTGGTTTCCTGGAGGAATTACCATAGTTCAGAGGACTCCTGGGAGCCTAAATCCTATATTCATGCTCCCAGAATGGTCAGGAGTTTTCACCGAGCTCATCCGGGTAAGCCCGGGGGAACCAGCCTTGGAGGGGGGCATACTGTCACGCTCGGCCGCCGTTGGCGGCTGTGGAGACGCTGGCGATGGGGCGGCCATTGAATTGGCCGTCACGCTGACGGCGTCCACATCCAGCGGTCTAGTTTTCTCCGCGCTTCCCCGGCGGAGCCTATTTAACGTCACCCAACCCGGAAGCCCGCGCGTTGCAACCTTCGCGTCAGGCTCCGGGTTGGTACGCTGCAGTTTTCCTTTCCGTGGCTGTCGCCACCGCATTCCCCTTGTTGCTTCTCTCCTCCCTCTCTTGTTCCTCCTTCCGTTCCTCGTCCTCTCCCTTTGTTTCTCTCCCTCATTGACTACTGGGATCCCCTTCTTATGCTCTCTCATTGTGTCGCGTTCCCTACTGGCTCCTTTCTCTGCTTGCCGTTCTGCCTTCCTAGGTATACACTCCTGCCTCTGCCCTATTTAAGCGGACCCCTCAAGCTTCGCTATCGACATACTCCTGATATGCCCTGCAGTCCAGACCAGAACCACTACTGACCTGCAAAGAAGGGGTTTTTTGTGCCTTTTAGGCTTTTTCCCCTACACCGGTCTACCCCGGTTCGGGGGCCCCCTTTTTGCCCCGAGTTTGAGGGGCAGGGTGGCTTCCTCTCGGGGTAGGTCATATCATCATACCAGAGAACAGGAAGTCTGGAAAAGGAGATTCGGAGCTGAACCGGAAAAGATACCCCAAGGTGAGCAGGAAGGTATTGAAGATAGAGGGGGATCAGGGGTGAAGTTAGAAGAAAGTAGGAGTACAGCTGACAGCTACCTATCCAGTGAAGAAACTGGTTACAGCACCCTGCCCCGAGGCAGATGGAGAGCTCGGCATTCACTTACCTAAGGTGAGAGCGTTAACCTTTGGGGGTCTACAGGAGAGGAGAAGAGGAAAGAGATAGGGACACCCCAATAACCCCAGTTCATTAACCCCTTATTTTCTATCTGCAGACATCTTACTATACACGTCAGGCATACAGTGCACAGAGGTCCAGCCCAAAGAGCCAACCGGGTGCTACACATCACCTTTGAAGTCAAGACCGGCGCCTCTGCGAGAATCAGGTGAGCGTTACAGCTGTTGAATTTGGGATTTAGTTTGAGCAATCATCAGATAGAGGATCCATCTCAGAAGATTGAAGGGATTTTATAAGGGCATGACGGTCATCTGGATTTAGGTATTCTTTGGTGATGCCACCATTCGGAGTGATGTGCATTCTTGCTGGTTCCAGTAAACCATATTTCATGTCTAAGTTCTTTACCCTTGGTCTTAAGTCTAAAAATCGTTTCCTTTTATCTTGTGTCGCTTTGGAAAAGTCTGGGGGAAAAAAATTACTCCTACGTCCCATCCCCTTTCCTCCATACTTATGGGACATCTCTCCGTCCTGTGCATCCAAAAAATGTTTCCAAAAATGTGTCCTTCCCCTCTTTCTTGTGCGGGGCCCGGCACACGGCCGTAACCCCGCCCACCTTGGTTCCGCCCCACGCATCGCCCATCAGTTCTTTTCTCGGCTCGTTCGGGACTGGACACACTTGCATCCTCAGAAGATTTTCTTCCCTTTTTTCCTCTCTAGCTGTCGCTAGCGATCGTGTACTAGTCTGCCTATGTCGTTCAAACTAGACTTTCCAGATTGTTCATCGTGTCACCGACGCTTCGCGAGGGCGGATCACCATCCTCTTTGTTTAGAGTGCTTGGGTCCGGATCACCGTTGGGACTCCTGTTTTTACTGTGACTCCCTTTCGGTCCGGGCACTTCAAGGTCGGTTGGAGCGGTGGGAGGAGGTGTTCCGACGAACTCCTCCTTCGCATTTTCAGGCGTTCATCGACGAAAAGAAGAAACGCCTGGTAAGTTCTTTACTTTTCAGAGTACCCCGGCCGGGGGATACCTTTCCAGGTTCCTCTCGGGCCGGGAGGAGCGTTGATCGTTCTGTCACCGTGGATTGCCCTGAGGTGCCCTTTGGGCCTAATAATTGTACCAGAGTTTTCTCTGAGGGTCTCCGTAAGGGGCCTGTGGATACCGGAGCACGCTCTGAGGCCCCTCCTGTGGGGGCTGTTTGTAGACCCAGTTCTACTGAGTCATCGGGTACCGGAGCTCGCTCTGAGGCCTCTCTATCGGCTTCCCTCAAGAATTAGACCCGGGTGCGCCCCGAGGCCTTGGTTGAGCTTGGTGTCACCGAACGGATGTCCGAGGCCCGCGTGGATAAGGGTGTTACCGGGCCTGGGTCTGAGGTCCCTTGTACAGAGGCTAAAGCTACCAACATTTCTGAGAGGCCTGACAAGGCCTTATCGGTGAAGGCTGTTTCTCACCGTTCCCGCTCTTGCGGCAACACCAGATCTGTTGAGGGGGCAAAGAAGGAAAGTTCTTCTTTTACCTGCAGTGCCGAGGTCCTTCCTGGGAAGGCTAATTTGGCAGTTGGTATGTCGTAGAAACATTCCAGGCCTCATAGTACCGGCTCTGCCGAGGTTCCTTATGTTAAGGCTAAAGTTAAGACGCCTGATCCATAGACTGGGACCCCTGACTCACTTCCTCACGTGCTGCAGTTCCCCATAGGCGATGACAAAATGGCACCCGTTACCCCGGTGGCCATTTTGGGTGCTACCCCTACAACTACGCCATCGGCCTCAGGTGTAGGGCTTGGTTCCGTGGGTGAACGTAGAGTTCCTTGTGCACATCCTTATAGGCCAGTTTATGATTGGAACGCCCGGATGCCCCTGCCGCACAATGTCTAGTTGCCTGCGGGGTCGGCACATTTGATTTATGTGGATATGTCGGTGGAGGGGCCGGTGTGGCACCCTTCCCCGTTACGTCCCTGGAATTATCCTCCTCATGAGAGGCCTCATCCGGTTCCAAAGCAGTGCCCGGAGGACGCCTTTTTCGGTACATTTCAAACGCTCATGGGTACTGACCCCATGAGGGAATATTTCAAAGGGCTTTTTAGGGAGATATGTCTGCCCGCGCCTCTGGCTCCACCTATCTGTCATGATCTCTGCTTCCAAAAGATCAGGACTTGCCCGACTCCCTTGGAAGCAGACCCATAACCCCGGTTCCGAGTGCCAGCCAGTCACAATTGGGACCTTTTGGACCCTGTCCTGGCGCCAGTGGCACCAGGCTCATAAAGATGCCCAGTCCCAGCGCTGGAAGCGCCGGGCTCATAATGCTTGGGTGGACTTACCTGCAGCAGACCATGCTGCTTACTTACCTGCCAGTTGAACCCCTGATCCTCTTCTGTTTGGGACTACTTTTCCTGTTGGGTGGGGCAGGAGCCACTCCCTAGGTTCAGAACACTGGAACTCTTCTGGAAAGCAGGAACTCTTTTCTTACCTAGGCGTGGCTGTGGAAGGAGACACTAAGCACTACAGGAGGCTATTTAAACCACACCCGATGGATGAATCTTGCTTTGCGTTATTCTGCATTCTCTGCAGCAGAACGCTCATCGTGTCTTCTGCTCCTGATCCTGGGCCTAAGGGAACAAAGGCTTACCATCCTGGAATCCAGTCTTCAGCAGCACCTGTACAGACAAAGAAAGAACAGGTTAGCACTACGGTCTTCAGTGGCAGCGCATCTCTTACCTGGTCCATCGGCTGTCACCAACGCCTCGCGCTGCATTCCGGCATCTGAAAGACAAAAGCTTACCAGCTCTTCGCACGCTCCGGAGGCCTTCGGCGCTGTATCCCGCATCTGAAAGACAAAAGAAGGTGCATTTAAAGACATTGGGCAACTTTATTACTCACGTGCCATTACTCCTTCCCACGCCGAATCCAGTGGGTATTCCAGCACCCTTCAGCTTCTCTAAAGCTCCGAACTTGTACCTGCAAGATAAAAGGGACAGTTAGTGCGCATCGTGAAGCAGGCTACAAGCGCTTACTTACGTGCTTCCAGGCGCTTCTATTCCTCACGCGGGTTCGATCCTCAACTCTCATCAGCCTGCCATCCGAAATCGCCGGAACCCTGCAAAACAAGAGATATCATTACAAAAGACTTTTAAGACATTTGAAGTGCCCAGAACTTACCGTTCGTGCAGTTAACGACGGACAGCAGTCCTCTGAGGTCAAGAGGCCTGTACCCTTATCCAGTGAAGAAACTGGTTACGGCACCCTGCCCCGAGGCAGATGGAGAGCTCGGCGTTTACTTACCTAAGGTGAGGGCGTTAACCTTTGGGGTTCTACAGGAGAAGAGAAAGGGAAGAGGAGAGAGGCACCCAATAACCCCAGTTCATTAACCTCATATTTTCTATCTGCAGACATCTTACTCTTCGAGTCAGACATACAGTGCACAGAGGTCCAGCCCAAAGAGCCAACCGTGTGTTACACATCACCTTTGAAGATACGGCATTCACCCAGTCAAGACCGGCGCCTCTGCGGGAATCAGGTGAGCGTTACACTATCCCTCCGGTGGTTTCGCCGGCGCCTCCCTTGCCTACGGTGCCTTCCCCGGCTCTTCCGCCTTTGCTACTATTGTCCCCCGTGGACAAGGCATCGCCTGACACGGCTCATCAGCATCCTGACCTGTCGGACGACGCATAAGGCGATTAGGACAACAAGGACCTGCCCCGCTCTATTAGAGCTTTTCATGACGACTGGGTACTGGACATGATGTGCTTCTTAGATGTTTCAGTGACCAAGGCAACCGCTCCACAGGAGGGCGTGCTTTCTGGGGCATTCACCCTGTTTCCTTTGGAGCGTACCGGCCTGTTCTTGCAGGTTCTGGGAAAAGCCACACTTTTCGTCAATAAGAAAATTGACGCGCGATACAGGCTGCATTCTTCGGAAGAGGTGGCCCTGTCGTCTTGTCCGCCCCCTCCTCCACAGTGGATGCTGCGGCCACTTTGAAGTCCAAGCCTGCAGCATCCTCTTCCACGAAGGCTACTCAGGTTCTGGGAAAGGAGGATAAGCTCCTTGACTCTCTCGGGAGAAAAATCTTCGCCAACTCGGCCTTGCAGCTCAGGTAGGCCAATGCCAAACTGGTGTTAGCGGGGGCTAATATGCGGATTTGGAAGGTCTGTCGGAGTTTGAGGAGTTCATCCCGGTCGAGAAGCTGGAAGACTTTAAGGCAGGATTATCTGACGCCAGGGTCTTGGCCCAGGATCTCCTGGAGGCTGCGGCTCATCACGTAGACACCTTGGCTCGGGGGCCTTATGCTGGGGGTTGATACCTCACGGCAGGTGTGGCTGCATGCCACTAAATTCTCAAAAGAAGTGCAGGTCAAGGTGTTGGTCCTTCCGTTCGATGGTAAGGAGCTCTTTCATTCTACAACAGATGTAGAGCTCACCAAGACGAAGAATAGCACTCAGACAGCTAAGTCCTTGTCGGTCCTTGTTAAGACCCCTTTCAAAACCCAGAGACCGTTGTCGCAAAGCCAACCCTCCTCTGGCTTTAGGGGCTTCCTTGACCGGAAATCTCGCAGAGTGGATACCCCTTTGGGGAATAACCGCCGTAGGCAACGACAGACTCGGTTTTTCTCCCGCTCCTCAGCCGCCTCCTCAGGTTCAGGTGGCAACACCACCTAAAAAACTACAAAATGAGGGTTCTCCGCGCTCGCACGAGACTCCGGTGGGAGGACGCATTGCGTCTCATTGGGAGGCGTGGCAGACCCTCACCGAAGACAGATGGGTCTTGTCAGTCGCTCGGGCGGGCTTCCGCTTACCCCTAGACCCTACCCCACCCTTCCACCCTCCTTTTCAGCTGTCAGGCTCGCCCTCCCTCAAAGCCGAGGTTCAGAAACTTCTGGACCTCAGAGCTGTGGAACCTGTTCCCCTCGGGGAACGAGGGGAGGGCTTCTACTCCCGGCTGTTTATGGTGCCCAAACCCAACCAGGCTGCCCTGCACACCATTCTAGACCTTTCCCAGTTCAATCTTTTCCTATCCCAAGAGAAATTCAAGATGATCACGCCCAGCCAGATACGGTCCTCCTTGCAGATGGGCGATTGGCTCAGTATGGTGGATCTTCAGGATGCGTACATGCATATTCTGATTTGGAATCCACACAGGAGATATCTCTGTTTCATTTTGGGAGAGGAGCACTTCCAGTTTCGAGTGCTTCCTTTTGGCCTCAGCTCGGCGCCACGTGTCTTCACGAAGATGATGTCGGTGATTGCGGCCTATCTTCGTCTGCAGGTTATCCATGTGTATCCGTATTTGGACGACTGGCTCTTACGCAGCCCTTGTCCGTTGAAAGCAGCGGGAAATCTTCAGTCTCTCCTTCAGCTCCTGTTCCATCTTGGGCTGTCGGTGAACTGGCGGAAATCTTCCATGACGGTCTCGCAGGACTTGATTTTCCTGGGTTTTTGGTGGAGCACGATCGACTGCAGAGTGTACCTGACCGGGGACAGGATGGCGGATCTGTTAGCCAAGTGTCAGATGTTTGCACAGTCGGGGAGCATGTCGGCCTGGTGGTTCCAGTGGCTGCTGGGCCTCTTGGCCTCGTGCGTGTTGGCTCTTTCTCTTGATCGTCTCAAGTTGAGGCGGACCCAGATGGCTCTTCGGAGTTCTTTGCGTCAGGCTGTGGACCCAGATTCCAAGCTGATAATGATTCCAGCTTCCATGAGAGTGCACCTGGAATGGTGGTCATCTCTCAGCAACCTGTCGGTGGGTGCGGGGTTTCAGGACCCTACGGTGACTATCATGACGGACTCCTCCCTCCTGGGTTGGGGTGTGACGTTAGATCCGCTTCAGGTCTCGGATCTCTGGTCGCCTCAGGACCAGCTCCTCCACATAAATCATTTAGAGCTTCTGGCGATCTTCCTAGCGCTCAGGGCGTTCAGACCGATCATAGCCAACAAGGTTGTCCACATACGCACGGACAATGTGGTGTCGATGTATTACATCAACAAGCAAGGGGGAACCAAGTCTCCCCCATCGTGGACCTGTCCATCCTGATTTGGGAGTGGGCTGTGCTTCATGGTGTTTGGCTGCTTGCAGTGCACATCCCGGGCCAGCTGAATGTCACAGCGGATGCCCTCAGCCGGCGGACAGTGGTCAGCTACGAGTGGGAGTTTAAGGCGGAGGTCCTCTCATGGATTTTCTTGCGTTGGTGCACACCAGAGGTGGACCTCTTCGCTACGCAGTAAACAAGAAGCTGCCTCAGTATGCCTCCAGAGGGGGGCTGGGAGCCTCCTCCCTGGGGGATGCTCTCGAGATTCCATGGCACAACATGAGAGCTTACGCCTTCTCGGCTCTGCCTCTAGTCCATCGAGCAATTTGGAAGCTGAAGAACTCGGTGAACTGTTCCCTTCTACTCATAGCCCCGTGGTGGCCGGCCAGGTTTTGGTTCTCAGAACTTCAACACCTGTCGGTGTATCCGCTGATCCGGGGTCAGTGGTAACCTGATCTTCTTCATCAGGGGGAACAGCAGATGTGGCACCCCACCCCACAATCGCTCAGCTTGGCGGCATGGTGCCTGAGTTCAAGTCTTTAGAACATCTTAACTTGTCTGCGGATAACATGCGTATTATCCAGACAGCCAGGAAACCCTCGACTAGATCCCAATACAGAAGTAAATGGCTCAGGTTCTGTCATTGGTGTTTGGAAAAACAGTTGGACCCAAGGGGGGGCTACGATTGACACGGTGCTGTCCTTCGTATCCTTCCTAGCAGACTCAGGTGTTCACGTTCTGTCATGCAGAACTTACCTTTCAGCGGCCTCTGCTTATCTTTCTACGGACCAATGTTCTTACTCTCTGTGTAATCCAGTGGTTAAGAGGCATTTTGCAAGCTTGACATGCCTCTACCCTCCAATTCGTAGTCCGCACCCGCCGTGGGATCTAAATGTAGTCCTGACGGCATTGTGCCATAAGCCTTTTGAACCAATGGCCACGGTGGACCTCAAGTACCTATCCTGGAAAGTGTCCTTTTTGGTCGCCGTTACGTCAGCAAGACGGGTGAGTGAGCTGCAGGCCTGGTCGGTGGAGCACCCCTTTTTGGTCTTTCACAAGGATAGTCCTTCGGACAAATCCTGCTTTCCTGCCGAAGGTGGTATCTGAGTTCCACCTGAATCGGTCGATCTCCCTGCCGGTCTTTTTTCTGAACCCTACCTCAGAGGCAGAAAGGGTTCTGCATTGTCTCGATGTCAGAAGGGCTCTTAAGTTCTATCTGGACAGAACTTCCGAGCTTAGGAGTTCTTCTCAACTGTTTGTGACTTTTGGTAACCCTCAGGGTAAGCAGGCGTCTAAGGCGACTATTTCTCGGTGGACCGCTGCCTGCATTACGGAGTCTTTCGCCGTCCACGGGCTGAAACCGCCTAAGGGTATACATGCACACCTGGTGGGGGGCAAGGCAGCCGCGGTTGCTTTTCAGAAGTATGTCCCCTGGGAGTCCATCGCTAGGGCAGCTACTTGGGCCTCCCCATCTGCTTTTTGTAAGCATTATTGTCTTTACATGAGCTCAAGAGCTCATGCTCAGTTTGGTCAGGCTGTGCTGAAGAACCTTTTTCAGTAAGGGGTATTTCCATCCACCCGTAGTTCTTGTAAGGAGTGCTTGGGAATCTCCCATAAGTATGGAGGAAAGGGGTCGGGGACGTAGGAGTATAACGAGGTTACTCACCGTACTCCTAGTCCATAGTCCCCTTTCCTCAATACGCCCGCCCGCCGTCCCCTCTAATAAGGTTCCTCTGTTATTGCTAATAGGTCTCTGACCTGGCGATAGAAAAGGACTGATGGGCGATGCGCGGGGCAGAGCCAAGGTGGGGTGGGGTTATGGCCGCGTGCCGGGCCCCGCGCAAGAAAGAGAGAAGGGCACATTTTGGGAAAACATTTTTGGATGCTTTTTACAAAGTGCTCCGGTCCCGTCCCACAGAACGGAGAGATGTTCCGTAAGTATGGAGGAAAGGGGACTATGGACTAGGAGTAAGGTGGTCACTACGGTGAGTAACCTGGTTAATTTTGTTGCCTCAAATGTAATTGTGAACGTTTTTTGGCAGTAAGCAGAATTTGTCTTGCCTGCTAATGTCGTAATAGGCAGGCTATAAGAGGTCTAGGTGAGTTGGCGCAGGTAGTAACATGAGGTCCGATTCAGTGCGCTCGTTGAATTCAAGGGGAGATGAGAATGTAATGTTTAACAGCTTTGGGAGCCAATCAATGAGAAATGTAATGGGATCATTTTATTCAGTATTCTCTGGAATCCCATAAATTAGTAGATTGTCCCGCCTGTTTCTGTCTTCAAGGTTGGTTACTTCAATTTCCTAATGTTGAATTTTACTGTGCATTTGTTCCTCTAGCCTGTCTTCAGAGAAAGACACACGCTCATCAACCTCTGTCAATCGAGAATTGATAGTTTTAATATAACTTTTAAAAGAGCTGAGATCATTCTGGATTAAGGTTCTGTAATCTAGCACAGAGATAGATGACAGAATGCTAGAAGATTCAAGTAGTATTTTTTCCATGCCATTATTGGTCTGTAGATGCAGAGTTGAGGTTCTGAGTAGCCGTTTTCATCCAAATTAGCAGAAAATCAGCAAAGTCTACCTAGCGAAGTAATTCCTTTGAATTAACTTTCAATTGTTAGAAAAGCACGCATTAGGAATTGTATAATTAAGGAATAGACTGTAATACCAGAGCCAGTCACTGGATGTCAGGCATGAGTGGCCTACATGAAAGCAGGAAGCAGGGTTCTCTAGTAGCAGGTGATGTTGCTTCCTTTACACAGGGGGTGCGGCTTCAAGCGCACGTCGGGGGAAGTGTAAGGCAAAGCAGAGGAGCGGCAAAGCTATAAGGTAGCAGAGTGAATGCCATGACACATTCTATGTTGGCAAAGGAGGCTTGGTAAACACCTCATGCTTACCGTTCGGGATTGCCGTTGATGTAGGGTCTGCTGGCCCACCTTTTTGCTGGTTTGTCACAGGCCCCTCACACCATGCGCCGAATCTTCCATAGACTAGCAGAGCCATGTAGCGGTAAGTAACTGTAAATGTGCAAGATAAACCAACCGGGGTGGGGGGTTTTAAATCATATTGTCTGCCATTTGTGACAGAATATCAGGAGTTCCGTCTCGTAATTCAATGGAAAAAAGGCTCTGTCTGAGAACTCAAGGATCATGCGGCTATCTTGTTTGGTCACTGGCCACGCCCCCTGGATTAATCTTGATCACAAACAGTTTTTTATACAATGATTCCTTGTGTTTTGTTGGGCCCACATTGACACGGTTAGTCACACACAGTTCTAAAGTTCCATTCACTTCAAACTTCTGTGTCCAGGGTCTTGCTCCTGTTTGTTTGGCCCTCACAGTCCTAATATCTTTGCTAAGGATCTCTTGGTTCCACATATTTGCAAATTGCCCGGTATACTCTCCTGCTGGGGGTTCTTTTATCTTCTCCCTTGTGGTTGTCTGGTATACTCTCCTGCCAGGACTTCCTGTCTTCATGCACTTGAAATTGCCTCGTATACTTTTATGCTAGGACTCTTGTATTCATCCACTTCCTCAATTGTATATCCACCTTGTTAAACAATATATCGTCTTGATATACCATTCGCTTCTCTGCTTCCATGTACTGGGATTCCATGCACTCACATACTTGTGAGGGCTTTTGGTTTAATTCACTCTGCCTTTCAATAGTCTCTCTGTTTTCTCTTGTTCTTTAGTTTGTTTTACTATTATTTGCATTTGCTGTGCCCGCCAATACGCCCCAGGGTTCCCACTATCCTTGGGTTGACTCACCAGCTCTTGTTGGCGTTCTAGGGATCTTGCATGGTGTGAGGGGTCACAAATGTGAGGCAGACAACTTTGTGATGGTTTGTCATAAGATGCCATTTTATTAAATAAAACGAATTTGATAAATGCCTCACTATCCCTACCCTAAAGGGAATTTCCCTGCCTATCAAAATAGCTAAAGGCAATACTCTAACAAACGGAAATCCTTCACACTTAAACGTATAACACGCATATGAAGGTAATACATGGCATTTCAAAATATAACAAAACCACAGTTATGTTAAACATCAACATAGTAACTGTTTCCCTTTGTGGGCTGGGTAATGTCCCCTTCCAAAAATTCAATGCAGGAGTTTGTATCCACGGTTCAAAAGATAGGAAAGTTCAGTTTTATAGCAAAGTTCTGGTAATAAGGTTCTTCTTACCCAAAATGTCTCTCAATGGGACTTTCCAACAGTTCAAAAGAAATACCAAGTCCCTGTTTCTCCATTTGTAACAAGAGATCAACACAACTTCTTCAGAACCAAAAACTCCGTCCTGCAGTTCCCTAATAGAAACAGAAATAGTTTGTCAGGATGATTTCACAATATTATGTAGTGGTCTTGCCACTTCTTCGTCTTCAGTCTTTAACCACAACACAGTACTTCAATATCTTTTACATGGTCCACTCACCTGCCAGGTCTACCACTACAAGGTTCATTGTCCTGGTATATTCGCCTGCCAGGACTAAAAGCTTCTAACTCTGAAGCAACCTTTAACACAGATATACTTGCAGTAACAATTTGGTAAAGTCTTTTGACTTTCAACAACTTCATCAATGAACACTTCTTTTGGAAAGACATGAACCACAATGCTGCTGTTTATGACACATGTAATGCAGATTATGCCAATCTCCTCCTGAATACTCTTTATCAGGAGGGCAGCTCTTTTGGTTTTCAACAATATTAGTATGAACAACTTCAGTAAAGGCTTATTCTTCTGGGAGAACATGAACACATTGATGTTGTTTGCTCCACCCTTCGTATTGCCACCTGCAAGGCAGATAATTCTCCTCTCCTCTTGAATGCTGACTATCAGGAGGGCAGCTCGTCTGCCACACTTGTTTCCCACTCTTACATCAACCAAATGCTGATAATGACTTCTTGCTCTTCTTTGTCTTAGAGATATAGAACACATGGACCATTGGATGGAGGATGACAACACAACACTCAATGCTTAATTTGTTTTTAAAGCATTATTTTAAAGATCTTTTATTAGAAAGATTACATATATCTAAAATTATCATTACATCAAAAAATCATCAAAAACAGTGCAACAGATGCACAACTTTGCTCACTCCTTTCCCACTCATTCACATTCATACTTCCTTTGTCACACAGTCATTCTTGGTTTTATGCATGAAACAGTAAACCATCTGTCATTTTCTATTCTTGTACATTTGTATGGTGTTTGGGTCCCTTTCTTTATTCTAGGTAACACAGTCTGTATGTTATTGTTCCAACAGCTCTTTACGTCGAAACGTGTTTCAGTTGCTACAAATGGAACATCAACAATAGTGCTCTCGTTAATGCAACCTTCTTCATGACGAAAAAAACAAACCTATTTTCCTTCATATGTACAAAGGTGAGCCACACCATCTCAAACAATAGTTATGGGGGAAGTCCAGATGTAATGATTGGATCCTAGCTACAGTTATTAGACTCTTCCAATTCCTCCAAGTCTTTCTCATATTGGCATTATAAAATTTCACTCACAATCTTTTTTTTTTTCTTTTCTTTTATTGTATTTTATGGAGTCCCAGTTCTTCAATCTATTCCAGTGTCTGTCCCATGGTTCACTGAATATTCATCAGAAACAACTTCTCATTACTTCTCCACATCACAGGGCCCCAGTCGTGTACATGTGTGACTCGTTAAAGAATGAAGGGTCCAGTCTTCAACAGCTAAGGCGCTATCCTTTTAGAGATATACGTTCTGCTGGTTTTCTGGTAACTAGGGCTATGTCCTGTGACTGATCAGGACTTTAAATAACTGAGAGAATCATTGCTAGTCCTGTGTTGCGCAAATACTTGTCATGACTACTGGGTTTCCCCTCACAAGGTCTTCCAAAGTTTCTTGGCTAACTGCATATAGGTCCTGGGCTAAGGGAAAGTAGGACCTGGGCTATGCTGTTCGACACTTCCTCATCCTCCAACATGGCTCCCTGGGAAATTCCTTGCATTGGGCTGTGCAGCCTAGTTGTCCTCACGATTTCAGTATTTAAGCCCCTCCCCCTTTACGTTCTGCACTTCGCGTCTGTTTTCTTTGCTTGGACGCTTGCCGCGGATCGAAGTTCCCTTCAAGATTCACCTCAGCACCCTTTCATAGTTTCATGGTTTTTAATCTCTGGTCCTGTGCCCCCGTTATTAGTTGTTTGCTTTTACCCTGTTCATTACTGTAATTCGCCTTCTGTGAACCGCGATACTTTTGTGGTGAAACCTTCCATTTGAAGTAAGTCACCGGCAACGTTCCTGCTTGCACTCTAAGCCGCCAGTATATTCCTTGCATGTTCATTTTGTGGTGGCTAGAGCGCTTATGCGTTGCGCACATTGGTAGTTCCTGTCAGGTATCGAGTGTCGGGGCTCCGCCACTCGAACGCATGTGAGGAGTGTGGTTGTTTAATCACTTCACAGAAGGCTAGTGTGTGTATATTAGGCATACCTTGTTTAGGGTTTTAGGAAATTCTGTCACAGAACACAAAAGGGAGTCTGTCAATAATATTACGTAGGTGTTTAGGTTCCCAATAGCTGTGAAATTTTAGTGAAAATTTTGGATGAACTGTTACACATCTTTTGAATCCGCAATTGTTTAAAAACTGCTTTTCATTATCATTATTTATTTTGGAATACGGAGTCATTAGGAATTCCCGTGGCATTCAAAATTGGTGCCCCTTTTAGTTTTCTCCTCAGGTTGTGTTTAGTCATGTCACACCTCACATTATGGTTCCACTCTAGTCCAGTTCTAGGGTTTAGGAGTCATTCCATTTTGAATTAGAGTTGTCGGTGGATCATTCATACAGTTGCCTTTAGTGGTTCCATCTCCAGTTCTCTTGTGCACACACTCCACTGAAGCCCTTCCTCCATAAGTCCCTATCTCACCTCCCCCTTCTTCAGAACTCGCGCCCCTGCGCTGAAGCAGGATGGATAGCCCACCATATACCAATCTAAGGTAAGAGTAGTGAGGTTTCATGGAAGGGTTAGAGAAGGATTGTAGACAGTCCCATGTAACCTTGGGGAGTTATCTATTGATCGGTGTCCCTGTGTTTACTCTTAGATTCCAAGTCTAAAGAACTTTGGGGTACAAGAAGTGAATGTATGGTAATTGATCGACAACTTACTATGAAAGCGCATTTAAGCAACATTGTGACATGCACATCCTACTACATTAAGTTATTGGCGCAAATTAGGCCCTTCTTGAACGCGGCTACTATAGGCTCTCGCGTTGACTACTGCACAAGCCTTCTCCAGGGCATTGGCAATGCAGAGCTGAAGCGTCTGCAAGTAGTCCAGAATACTGTGGCTCGAGTAATCACTGGCCTTAGAAGATCTGATCACGTCTCAGCGGCAAGAAGATCACTTCATTGGCTTCCTTTTCAAAAATGGCTTTTATGCCGGACATTATGCATTACTCATGCATGCCTTTATGGGAAAAATATGGTGTTCTGGCAAAACAGTTAGCATGGCTTCCTGCCAGGCAAACTCTATGGTCAAAAAACTTGGGCTTGCTACAAGCACCCACGGCCAAGCTATTGCAGGTTCTTGATGGATGCTTTTCTATAGCAGCTCCTCGGCTTTGGAATGCCCTACTCCCGGATCTAAGAATATGTAGCACTTTAGCACCCTTCAAACGTAGATTAAAGACGCTCTTTGAGTAGTTTGCCATGGATTTCACCTGTTGATCTCTGTTCAATTTATGCTTTGTGTTTTTTGTTGTTTGTTTTATCTCGGTGCTTCTATACAAATAAATAAATAAATACAACTAATGTACTCACCGGGTGCTGCATCCGTATCTGCTCGCTCCGCTGCCTTTGTGTCTGCTGCTTCCTTAGCTTTTAGTTACTAGGTAAGATACTGCTTTCTGATTCCTGCGGCCCACGCCGGTCGGGAGAGGAGTGTTACTCCCTCCACAAGTATTCCAGTGCTCACCTGCCACCAGAGCACACGTTACTTGGGGGTGCAGGGGGGAAAGCTTTCAAAATAAACGCTTCCCACCATGCAACCTCTGTGTACCAGGTCCTCAGGGGGAAAGCCTTCCAGTATTCAGGTACCGGGGTCCCTAATCTAAGAAGGTCGTGGAAGTGTCACAGTAGGACAAAAACAGACAAGAGGGAGGGTCGGATAAGACAAACACATACTTTTATCTTTAACACCAAGATCAGCGAGAAAGGAAATCACTGCAAGCATATGCAGACGGGCCAGGGGACTCCCCTGTTTCTTTTATCAATCATCTTATAATGATTTAGCCCCTAAATATCAATTTCCATCTTGCCCCATCTCCCCCCCCCATTTCAAGCAAGTACTGGGACCAGGAAGAGCCAACAAAGAATAATGAAGATTACTCATAGTTTTTTTTTTATTTCTATTATGATTATCCATAGTAACAACCTAGTAGTACAGAATTGTCCCACTAATAGTCAGGCCAGACTTTTTTCTCCAACTGTGCACACCTGACTCCAATTGACTGTCACCTACAGTATATAAAGGGTGATTCTGCCAGGGTCACTGAGCAAGCTGCGGTTGCTGGATAGAACCAGGAGGCCAAGAAACAGTAGGCTGAGAGAAGAGGAGCCCAGAAGGACCGGTGGAGTGCGGGATGCCGAGGCTCTGGCCCGGAGTATGTGTGATGGGCTGCAGCATGGCAAGGGAGCCGTGTCTCCATGGAGCCGGGGCGGGACAAAAGGCGGTCTATCGGCCTTGGTGAGGCCAGTGCTCGTTCACCTGGGACATGTGCGCGTCCCAGGGGTGCCTGAGAGGCAGGTGGTGAGACCCTGACCTCGACTCAAACCCATTTGCACTAATTTTACCTGCCTGATGAAGCTGGGAGAAACTCATTAGCATGCGGGTGGCCGGAGCGGGAGCAGGAGCGCTGGGAAAGGAAGAGCCCGGTGAGTGAAAGCAGGAAGCATAGCAAAGCGGAAAAAGGTAAAGGGAAAAGTACACTAAAGGCGTGGAAGTAAAGAAAGAAAGAAAGAGCAAGTGCGCTGACGGCCTGAAAGCAGCAAAGAGGGGGTGAGAGTGAACCGAAGATAAGGAGAGGGGCACAAACGACCCGAAACAGAGACGGCAAAGAGACAGTGAAAATGAAATGGACAATGAAGAGAGGGAGATAGGAATCCGAACATGGGAAAAGGGTTGCAAGCGATCCACAGGGTGCAAGAGAGCACAGTGAAAAGTAAAGCGAAGTGTGCAAGAGGCACAGAGGTATCCCCACAAAATATCCCCACCAAAAGTATCACGTACATATGGCAGTTTGTCTGGCCATAGGCGACATTTTTGGGGGGGGATATTTTGTGGGAGCGGGGGGTTGCGGGGGTGTCCCCCGCAGGGTCCATGGTTCAATATTGCCGCAAAAATATGGCGATATTTTGCGGGATATTAACACATGGAACCGGCACTGAAAGGTGGCCCGAAGGTGCAAGGGTGCATGACGGGAAAAGAAGGGGTGCAGGGCGCACAACAAAGTAAAGAAAGGAAAGAGCGAAAGAGGCACAGAAGAGGAAAAGGTGCCAGAGAATAAGGAGGGAGCTTACAAGTCAGAGTGGTCGAGCCTGGGAGAAGCAAAGAACCTGGGGTTCTCAAACGTCTCTGATACTACGACCATGAAAGAACTGTACAGTGAAAGGTACATCCTGATGAGAGGAACTTTTTTTGTTTGTTTTGAGGCCAGAGGGGCGTAGGCTTGGGGAAGGGAGCTCTAAGAGGCCCACAAGAAGCAGTGGTTCTCCTTGTAAGAAAGGGCCTACACTTGGGGAAGGAACTGTGTCTTTTGGTTTGGAACTGGAAGGATCAAATCTTGGGGAAGGGAGCCCAAAGAGACACAGAGACCGTGTGAACTTTATTGAGTTTCTGCAAGAGCTCTAAGTGGAAGGTTCCAAGGGCAACCCATTTGCTGGACTGCCCATGCAGCCGGGACAAAGACTGATATGCAAATGGTTATTTCCCATCTGTAAAAGGTACAGTGAGCAAAAAGCGATGGCTGCGAACTCTCAAAGTGGGGGGGAAAAAACACAGAACCGATTACCATGCCATGTTCTTTCTGGAGAGGGGCGCCTGCTACCTTTTTTGAAAATGTTTTGCAAGGAACCTGAGGTTGGTCACCCTGAGTTACCTGGGGGAACCCAGAAGTGGACTCCCTGCTCACTGTGCTCAGAGAGGCACAGCTCCACCTCAATGATGAGGCCCAACAGGGCTGAAACACGTGTATGGGGTTGCTGTTGGTACTCTTGTTCAGAAGGGAATTGCCATAGCATTGCAGTGTGGGACCACCCATGTGGGCGGGACAAAGACTGATAAGCAAATGGATATTTCCAATCTGTGAAAGGTACAGTGAGCGAAGTGTGGCTGCGGACTCTCGAATGGTTACCTTCCTAAAGAACAGGTCATTTAGCTGTGTTGGTTCTCGCAGATGCGCGTCTATGGACTATTTTTCAATCCCAGGCCATGCATGGATTCTGTCAAGTTCTTTATATGAGATTTTCTCAACTCAGCCAGCACCTATGGTGATCCCATTGAGTTGTTCAGATTAATTTAATCTGCCCTTTTGGCTCATGCCCCAGTACTGCCTCCTCTAATGCCACAGCCCCTTTGCCTATGGAGCCTCCTATGTCCCCACATGCGCCAGCTCCTCCAGCTCTGCATCTCTTTAACCCAGCAGATTTGGTGAACTGGCGATAAATGAGAGTAGGAGTTGCCTTCCTCAGCCAGGGCATTTCATGAGCGAGTGATGGGGTTGCTCGAATATCTTATTTCCACCAGAATGTCAGCTGTGGTGCCTTGTTCAAGCATGGGGGTATACACATTTATCCTTCCCTCGATGACTGGGTTGGTCTGGGCTCACAGTACATTATAGGTGGAGTCTTCACTCAAGAGTCCTACTATGCCTGCTTGTTTGCCTTGTTTGTCAGTCAACCTAGCCAAGTCTTCTTTGAAGCTCAGAAGGCAATACACATTGGCTCCGTTTGTGACACCTACCCTGTCAGGGTTGTCCAATGGAGAGGCTAAAGGACATTCTCATGACTTGCTCTGTCTTTTTGATCATTTCTGTTATCACAGCATGGTGGTTCCATAGACTGCTAGGACCCGTGGCCTACTGCATACCATATCTTATTTTAAATGCACTTATATAGCGCAACGTCCACCCATGGGCATCTTGGCGCTTCTTCAGCAGACAGTCGACCAGAACAGTCACTAACAACTAAGTTTATTCAAAAAGAAAAGTTTTCAAAGAATGACAAAAAGAAAGGTGATCAGTAGTAGCACGAAGAGGGAGGGGGAGCGAATACCAGAACATAGCTGCAGCATCAAAAAAGGCACGGCCGCCCACCCGGGCAAGCCGGACGTGTGGAACTTGAATGGTAAATGACATCTTGCGAACTGATCGGGTAATTGGGTACATACGGGTGAAATTTACACTGGAGATACTTTGCCCCCGTGCCATGAAAGGCACGATGTACTATGCACATGGACTTAAACTGGACCCTTTCAATAATGGGAAGCCAGTGCAACTGCTGCAGAACGGGAAGATGTGCCTAGAATATTGGGTCTGAGTCACCAATCTAGCTGCAGCATTTTGCAGGAATTGCAAACGGTGCAGCAAATATAATGTCTGAGCCAGGTAGAGAAAGTTGCAGTAACCTATCACACTCGGCACCAAGGCTTCAACAACTGGGGCATGGAACTGCATTGGTATTAAAATCAACACCTTACGCAAAACCCTAACTGTATAGCTCCCTGATTGACAGACAGATTCTAACTGAGCCTCGAGTAACAGAGAGGATGACAGCTTAACACCTACATCCTTCACCACAGACACAAGTGTAGGCAAAGAACCAAGGGAAGAGGGCCAGAACAAAGGAATCCATAAAGACGAGACAGAAGGGAGCCCACCACCAGGACCTCAGTCTTGTCTGTTCAATTTCAGCCACTTGTCATGCATCCAGCAATCCACAGCCTCAACGCAACTCCGCAGCTGAGACGCTGGATTGGCCTGAGGGAGGCCAAGCTGCAGAAGGATCTCGGTGTCATCAGCATAGGAGTAGCAATGAAGGCTGTGAGAGTGGATGAGCCCCATCAATTGGTGGATGTAAACATTAAATAATGTAGGGGACAAGGCAGACCCCTGGGGGAACCCCACAGCACAAAGACACCGATAGAGAGCGAGAGGGTGGGAGAGAAAGAGATTGATGATCAGACAAAACTGATTTAAACCATAATAACACCGGACCAGCAACACCCACCCAGCCAAACGGTTGAGCAGGATGGAGTGGTTGATGGTATCAAAGACAGCTGATAGATCTAACATTATCAGTGCCCCCACTCCACCCTGATCAGAGAGCCTAACTAAGTCATCTTTAACAGAGACCAACACTCTTTCCGTACCACGGCTAGCGTGGAAGCCGGATTGAAATGAATCAAAGTCTGAAGTTTCGAGAAATGAACTAAGGAGAGGAGAAATTAAGGACTCCAGTAGCTTCATGAGGACAGGCAACAAGGAAATAGGATGGAAATTAGCAAGAGAAGAAGGGTCAAGTGAGGTTTTTTTTTCAACGTGTGTTTTAGATCTGAGGGAATAAAACCAGATTGACAGGAGTGATTAATTGCTTGAGCCACTCATGGTGCAATGGCAGGCATAATATCTTTACAGATTGCTAATGGGATTGAATGAAGGGCAGATGCAGATTTAAATTTAGAAGTAGCTCAGTGGAAAATGTGGAAAAAAAGACCACAGACAGGATGGGGCATGCTCCAGCAGGTCAGAATCATATTTACCTGTCTTTAGACCAGATGACACAACTGTATCACGAATAGACACAATTTTGTCGCAAAAGAAACTGGATAAGAAGTAGGACTTGAAGGTAGCCCAGGGGCAACTCGTTTGTCTTGGAAGCAAGACAACGCATAGCAACACGGGTTCCAATCCCGTTCGCGCACCTAGAAACGGGTCTCCGGTATAAAGCGTTTTATAAAAGAACAATTATTATATTGAGTCACACAGACGCTGCGATCCGAGTGATTCCTGCCTGAGTAGTAGCAGGAGAGAATAAAGAGAGATAAAGAGCATACAAGCTCAAAACTAGAGTGGGACCTGCATTTAGCTGCCATGATAGCTTTATGAAACAAAACAGCGGCTTGACGCAACAGCATACGGTCACACTGACAATAGGAATTACTCCACATCCGCTCAGCCTATGGTTAGGCCTCAATAGCTTTAGATCATCGAACCAGGGCTCATACTGGCAGCCCGCTGTTTATAAAGTTTAGAGGAAGCAAGACAATCGGTGGTACTAGAACAAACCTGAGAAAGGGAGGAGAGGCCCACAGATGGAATGGCTGTGCAGCAACCGGCAACCTTCTGTACCACCTTGGCTCTGTCAACAGAACGTCAGTTTCGTTTCAAAATGTTGTGTTTAGAACATGCTGCAGAATCGATCTCATCAATAATAGAGAAAGTTATTAAGAAGTGGTCTGACCACACGAGCTGTGGTGCTGGCCAGACTGTAGTCCAGCAGTTACCAAGAAATAATTAGATCAAGCATATTCCCCAATTGGTGGGTAGACCCAGTGACAAGCTGCTGCAGATAAAAATCCCTCATTGCAGAGGGAAAATGCATGGTGGAATGATCCTTGTAACAATTAACTTTCAAATTAAAATCGCAGCCTAGAGAGGACCAGAGCTCTGGAGACAGTGAGCTTCTGGGGGAAAGTGAGAAAAGGAGGAAAACCTCTGAGGAGATGCAGCTGATAATTTGCATTCTTAGAGACATCAGAGGTGTGAGGAGAGAAGGAGAGAGTAGAGTCCAAGATGACACCAAGGTTCTTAGCCTAACAAGAAGGAGCACAAAGAGGGCCCAGAGTGGGCAGCCAGAGAGAGAGAGAGAGGGTAAAGGAGGGAGCGGGTGTGCCATTGAGGATGATCTCAGTCTTACTGGCATTAAGGCAGAGATCATTGGCAGCACACCATTCCTGCATTGCGGCCAGACAGTCTGGTATGAGAGAAGAAGCAGAGGTGGTGGAGGGGAGCCTGAAAGAGATGGAGTGTCATCCGCATAACATTGAAAATTGGGCAAAAGGTGCCAGGTAGTGTTTGAAGAGCCAAGGTGAGAGGTTAGACCCCTGGGGAACACCACACGTAGAGAGAAAGAGAGATAGAAGAGAGGAAAGACCCCAGTTGGACCTGAGAGGGTCCGTCAGTGAGAAAGGAGGTCAACCAGGCCAGGGCCTGATCAGTAATTCCAAGGTTGTGGCAGAGGCGAATGAGCAGGATGGCATGGCTGACCGTGTCAAAAGCAGAGGATAGGTCAAGGAGAAGGAAGACAGAAGGGAGATTAGAATCCAGATTGGAGAGCAAGTCTTCACGGGTGTTCAGGAGAGCAGTTTCCGTGCTTCTGGCAGCTCTGAAGCCAGACTGGTGGTCCTGGAGGCAACCAACAGATTCAGTATGTAGATTAAGCTGGGAGATGGCCAGCCTTTCCAATATTTTGCCCAGGAAAGGAGTGATGGAAATTGGCCGATAGTTAGGCGGAGAGGAAGGAGCGCACAAGGGCTTCTTTAGAAGGTGGTGCACAAGAGAGTCCTTAAGGGGGAGGGGGAAGTTCCAGTGGCAAAGGAGTGATTGTAGAAATCGGCCAAGGCTGGAACAAGGGTGTCAATGTGGTCTTTGATGGTTCTGGATGAGCAGGGGAGAACCTGCTTTTACCAGACTTTCATAGATTGGTCTTGTCAAACATTGTGAGGGGTGAACAGGGGAAAGGAGGAGAAAGGAGGAGGAGAAACAGCCTCTGATGGGCCAGGGGTGGTATGGAAGGAGGAATAGAGGGTGGACAGGATGTCTTGAGTTTTAATAGTGAAATGAGAGGCCAAGGCCGTGCAGAGGGCCTGGGTAGGAACATGAGAAGTAGAGACTGCAGCAGGATTGGCCAGCTCCTTGCAGATTTTGAAAAGTGTGGCCGAGTTGTTAGATGCTGCAGAGATGTGGGCTTGGATATAGGCTCTCTTCTTAGAGGGGACAGATAGTCTGTACTGCCTTTGGAGTAGGCAGCAGGCCAGTTTATTAGGGGGTGGGCCTGATGCCCTCCACTTCCTCTGTGACGCCCTACACTTGCGTTTAAGGGCGGCGAGGTCAGAATCGCACCAAGAGTTGCACTTGGATTTGGGCTTTAGGCGGATCCTCATGGCAGGGGAAAGGACATCCAGAGTGTTAGAGATAGAGACATGAAGGTTATAGAGGGCTGTGTCAGGGTGTGAGCCAGCCAAAGGTGCAGGAGGTTGAGAGAAAGTAGCTGCAAAAGCCTCAACTGACACACACTTCATGGGTCGGATGACCGAGAAGGTATGTGGCAGTGCTGGAGTCAGCTTGACCTGCGGGAAGAGAGCGAGAGGTAGGAAGGAAGCAGAAAGTGATCACTCCAAGAGAGGAGTGGTGAGAGGGTTACAGAAGGGGAGGTCTGAGGAGGTCAGAACATCCAGGGTGTACCCTGCAGAATGAGTCGGTCCAGAAGGAAGAATAGAGAGAAATAGAGAATTGCAGTGGTTGCGAAAGTGACCTGAAGAAGGGCTGGTATCATGCAGGTGGCTGTTCAAATCAGAGAGGAGAAGTTCAGAGTAAGAGGCACGGAGCAAGGAGGAGAGGTCAGCCCACTCAGAGGAAGAGGGCACCCTGGCCAGGCGGCCTTTAGATAGTGCCCACAGTGAGAGAGATGGCAGAAGATGCAGAGAGCCTGCAGACCAGGCATTCAAAGGAAAGGGTGGTGGTGACATGGAATGATAGAAGCAGGGACCCACTCTGGGAAAAAGAAGGCTCTGCCCACCGAGACGGTTGTTTCTGGGTTCAGAGATGCTCTTTGAGCCATCCTACCTACCTAAATTCGGACAATCATTGTTTCTCAATTGCAAATCCTGTGGTAAAGCGAAATTTTGATGGACTGTGCCATCTGTTTCCACCAGTCAAACCTTCTCACCCCAAATGGGACTGAACATAGTCCTAACAGCGTTGTGCCACAAACCGTTTGAACCAATGTCCTTCGTGTTTACCAGTCTCGTATTCTGGAAGACAGCATTCCTGGTAGCAATTATCTCAGCCAGAAGAATAAGTGAGATACAGTTTGTAGCAGCGGACAGGCTTTTTACAACCTTTCATCGCGACAATGTAGTGCTATGCACTCCCCTTTCATTCATTCTTAAAAGTAGTATCTGAATTCCACATCAAACAGGAGATTTGCCTCCTGATATTTTTTCTCCAAAATCAGAGGAGGGCTTTGAAGTTTTATCTAGGTAGGAGCAAGGAGTTCAGGAAATCCCCTCAGCTCTTTGTCACGTTTTGAAGGAGGCACGAAAAAGGGTTTGTCTGCCTCGAAAACGTCCATTGTCAGATGGATTGTGGTAGCAATTCTTTAAAGCTATACTCTACAGAAACACCCACATCCAAAGGGGCTTCACGCCCAACTCATCAAAGCAAAGGCAGCCTAGGTAACATTTCGAAGGCTTTTCTCCTGGTACACTATCGCAAAAGTCGTGACTTGGGCCTCTCCTTCCACCTTTTGCAAACAGTATTGCCTGGACATGAGTTTGAGAGCAGACGCTCAATTCGGCCAGGCGATACTAAAGAATCTCTTCAGCTGAAGTTCCAAATAGAACCTTCCACCCCCTTGGGAAACAAGTACTAGTGTATTGTAGAGAATCATATGTGATGGCTCGTGCTGGTGCCTCGCTCCGGTCACGTGTACTTTCTTGTTATTGAGACTGGGGAGCCGTGTGACCGAAGCGAGGCAGTTAGATAAGAGACAGAGAAGTGTTGGCGAGAGCTCCGTGTGTTCGTGCTTCCTTTCATTGGCGACGAGGATGGGAGCTCGCCACGGAGCGGTGAAGCCCTGGCCAGGTCGAATACTGATCGAGTAGGGGCTGTGGTGTTTAGTTGCCCCAACGCTGCCATCTGATCTCTGTGGCTAACGGGAGCTGCACAGCAGGCAGGGAGAAGTGGTGCTGCAGGGGGACAGTCTCCCCAACTCTGCTCGGAAAAGCCTGCGCAGCGGAAGCGGTTGTTCCTGGTTGGTGCCGCCCAACCGGCTCCCATTGGACAGTGAGGTGAGGAGCAGCGGGAGAGAGGGCTTGGGCACAGCCAGAGGGGAAGGTCCACTCAAGCTGTGTTAGAGTGCCTCCCATTTGATTAGGCTTAGAGAAGATGACAGAGAAAATTAATTCGCCACTGAAGGAACTTTAGCAGAAGGATGAGAGTCCAAAGGAGGGACAATTTAAGAGCGGTGTAAAAACTGGAAGTCTGAGGATGTACAGGGGCACTGTACAGACAAATACAAATTATATAATAAGGAGCTGCTGCATTTGTACATTGCATTGTGCATTTGTGTTTAACATAAACACCTACATACTCCATAAGGATGGCTGCAGCAAGTATGTCACCACCGCCGCCTTTTCTATCAGAGTACTCCACCAATAAGGTGGAATAGGTGGAAGAAGCTATTTGATACCTACCTGGTTGCTATAGGAGGTGATAAGTTTGCATCAGTGAGGAAGGAGGCGATTTTGCTGCACAATTTGGGTACTGAAGGCAGAAGTGTCTACGATGGATTGCCTGACCCTCCACGGGAGGGCCAAGGGGATGTGGACCAATATTCTATGGCAGAAAAGAAGTTGGAAGTCCATTTGAGGCGAAGAAAAATATTACGTTCGAGAGATACATTTTTTTCAGAGGGTACAGGATCCGCAAGAACCAGTGGAAAATTTAATTGCAGCGCTAAGGTCCCTCAGCCACACGTGTGACTTTGGACTGCTAACAGACTCGCTTATAAGGGACCAATTGGTCCGATGCACAAGTAATATAAAAATACAGGAGAGACTGTTGTCAAAAGATGTATCACTAGAGTCAGCTATAGACCTAGCAAGAAGCATGGAACAGACCCATAAGTACATGTCATCTATGAAAAGAGACAAGCTGGAAGGAGAAGTAGCTGCTGTGAGAGGATTTCGCAAGGGGGTCCAGAACAAGGAAATTAAATGTTACAAATGTGGGAGCAACTGCCACATTTCCACAAGTCTATTTTGCCCAGCGAAAAACAACTCGTGTTTGAAATGCAAGAAGAAGGCCCATTTTGCGAGAGTGTGTTGAGAATCTGGGATGGTACAGAACATTGAGTCTGGCGGAAGAGTACCTGAACAAGAAGAGAATCAGGCAATGGGGCAGAACAGTTGAGCAAAGCATGTGCTGGAGGTGTCGGAAGTCTCACGCAAGGGAGGTGCACCAACAGATGTATTCATGGTCAACGGAAGAGTTGTGACAATGAAGGTGGATAGCTGTTCGACGTGGACTCTGATGTCAAGGGCAACATTTCAAAGTTACATGCAAAGAGATGTGAGACTATTGAAAGAGCACAAAATAGAGCCCTATGCATATGGCAATGTGACGATTGGAATTTTGGGGATGTTCCAGGCCTGCATCAAATATAAAGGAAGGAGCTGCGAGTCAGAGGTGTATGTTACTCAAGAAGGTTCATCTATCCTGGGGTGGGGTGAACAGCGGAAATTAGGAATTAGAATACAAGCGAATGCTGAAGAGCCTATTGATGTGGCTGAGCTGAAGGACAAATGGGAGAAGGAATATCCAATGGTGTTTCAAGAGGAATTGGGGATGATAAAGGGGTTTGAACATGAGATTCGACTGAAGGCTAGCGCCAGTCCTAAGGTGCACAAGGTGAGGCCGGTGCCTCATGATCGGAGTGAGAAACTTAAGGTAGAAGTGGAGTCGTTGCTGCAAAGAGGAATTATTGAGAAGAGCGAAAGCTCAGAATGGCTGTTGCCGGTGGTGGTCGCTGCAAAGGCAAATGGAGACATTAGGCTGTGTGTAGATCTGCGGGATCTAAATAGAAAAATCTTAATAGATAGACATCCCTTGCCGATAATTGGGGACAAATTATCAGTGCTAGATGATGCCAAGGTATTTTCAGTAATTGACCTTTCCTAGGCATATCATCAGATTCCCCTGAAGGAAGACTGTCAACACTTAACGGCATTTATTACTGTCTTTGGAGCATTTAGATATTGTGGAATGCCGTTCGGGCTTGCCTCAGTGGCAGCAGTATTTCAAAGGGCGATGGAGACTGTGACATAATTGTGTTTCAGGATGATGTTTTGATATATGCTAGCTCCATTGAAGAACATGATGAGGTTTTGAGACAAGTTTTGAGCAGATTGAGTGAAGCTGGGTTGACTGTAAAAAGGAGCAAGTGCAAGATTGCGGTTGACAAGGTGGAGTATCTAGGGCATGAAATTGATGAACAAGGAGTAAAACCAAAGAGAAATTTAGTGGAAGCGGTGAAGTGTGCTCCTGTGCCAGTAGATAAAGAGCAAGTTAAATCATTTTTAGGTTTAGCCGAGTATTATCACAGATTTGTGAAGGATTTTTCCAAAGTGTCTATTGCTCTCAGGATGTTGCTCAAGAAAGGTGCAAAGTTTGAATGGTCAGCAGAATGTGATGCAGCTTTTGATTGTATTAAGCAAGCAGTGAGTGAAGCACCATCCATTGGTAGATTTGACCCCAGAGATAAGATTGTTTTGGTAGTTGATGCAAGTATGTTGGTTCTGGGTGCAACTTTGGTGCAATATGACAGAGACAACACAGAGAGGGTCATTGCGTTTGCGTCTAGGACGCTTATGGGTGCGGAGTGTAAGTATTCCATTATTGAAAGAGAAACGTTAGCCATGTTTTGGGCTGTGAGTCACTTTAAGTATTTTTTGTGGGGGAGAAGATTCATTGTTAGGTCGGACCACAAACCCATGGTTCAGCTTTTTAGAGTGGCAGATGGGCTATGGGTTCCCCCAGGATAAGCAGGTGGGGTTTAGGACTCCAAAATTTTAATTTTGATGTGAGTTATTTGCCCGGAAAGAAAAATGTGGTAGCGGACTGCCTGTCCAGGTTGCCGGTGAGCAATACTCTTGTGGACGAGGTTGGAAGGGAAGTGGAGGAGGAGTCAGTAGTAGCAGAATTGCAAAGTGCAGTTAGTCAGGAAGTGTGGGCACAGGAAGAGGATTTAGATGAGGACCTCAAACTGGTCAAGAGTTGGACTGTGAGGGGATGGCCAGCCAAGAGAGAGCTGGACAGTAAATTCAATGTGTGGTGGGAGATAATGGAAGAGTTGAATTTGTATGAGAACAGGTTAAGGAGGGGACGTTGCATTGTTCCTCCACAATCTCTTAGGTCTGTGTTGGTAGGGCTGGTGCATCAGGAACATCCAGGGGAAGGTGCGCTGAAGAGAAAGTTGAGACAGAACTATTGGTGGCCTGGGATTGACAGGAGTGCGGAAAGGTATGTCAAGGAATGCATGGCTTGCCAGACGAGTGCAAGTGCAGAGTGGTAAGAGAAGCCCGATTAGTACAGAATGTTGTACCAGACCAGCCTTGGAACAAGTTGGCGGTAGACATTATGGGTCCGGTAGCAGGTTTGCAGAAGGTTTGACATTTTTATTTGTGGTGGTAGATTTTCACTCTAAATGGTTCGAGTGGGAAGCTGTCAAAGAGGTCACGGCTAAGGAATTGATTGGTTTCTTAGAGTTTTCCTTAAGGAAGGGGTACCAGTTGAAATTGTAGCTGATAATGGTGTACAGTTTGTCTGTGGCCATGAGAAAATTCCTTGCAAGTTATGGTATAAAACACACTAGGACTGCGTTGTATAACCCCAAGGCAAATGGTCTTGTAGAAAGAGTCAACAGATATATAAAAGGGGGTTTGCAAATGGCCATGAAATCAAGACAGCTGTGGAGGGAGGTGCTAAGGATGCTAACTTGGAATTATGTTACTACACCACATTCAGTGACAGGAGTATCTCCATTTGTGTCCATGAAAGGTAGGGAGCCGGGAACAAGGCTTTGTCCGGGATGGCTCGGAATGGCTAAAGTTGTTCATGTTGATCGGGATCGCATTATGAAGCTCATTAATCTGAGCCAGGAGAGGAACAAGGAGTGGTTTGATGACAGGATGAGGGTGAAGGAGCAAGAGTGGAAAATTGGGGAAATGGTGTGTGTCAAAAATCCCAGGCTAGTGAATAAGTGTGTAGAAAGTAAGTTTCTGGGACCGAAGAAGATATGTGCTATAAAAAGTGGTGTAGTCATCCTAGAAGGGGGAGAAGTTTGGTCAAAAGGAAGGTTGGCAAGAGCGGTGGATGTGGAAGAAGAAACTAGGAGAGGAGCATTGAGAAATGTGGAAGAGGAACCTAGGAGAAGGTCAGTGCGAGTTGACAATAAAAATGCTGATGCGATAGTTAATGAGGAATCCTCACATAGAGCTAGATCAAAGCCTTTGTGGATGAGGGATTAAGAGGGTTGAACATTTGTATTATTGTCTCAACCTCATTTCCAGAAATGTAATGCATTTTGATATTGTTTAGCCTGGTCTGTTAGGATGAAGTTTTTTATCAAAATATATTTGCTGTATTTCATTTGTTTTGATTGTTAATGTATATTAGAATATTTGTTACTTAATTTTGTTAGAGGGGGAAGATGTGTAGAGAATCATATGTGATGGCTCGTGCTGGTGCCTCGCTCCGGTCACGTGTACTCTCTTGTTGTTGTTGAGACGGGGAGCCGCCTGACCGAAGCGAGGCAGTTAGATAAGAGACGGAGAAGTGTTGGCGAGAGCTCCGGGGAGCTCCGTAATAAACAAACCTAAACGTTACCGTGTGTTCGTGCTTCCTTTCATGCATCTCCCACAAGTAAGGAGGAACGGGGGCGGGGCAGGAGTAAGGAGAAGTTACTCATTGTAATGACCACTGTACTCCTAGTCCATAATCCTCTTTACTCCATACAACCTCCAACCATCCCCCATAAAAATGTCTTGGCTTATCAGTTACAGCCAAACTCTGCTGGTCGAAAAGGGCAGAGGACTGAGGTCTGAAGGTGGGGCTTGGGGAGGCAGAGCCTGTGCCACATCTGCGCTCGGGCCTGTGACATAAAAAGAACAACATTTGCGTATGTTGCTACAAAAAAACTCTGGTTCCGCACCAAAGGATGGGATGTTCGGCAAACATTGAGGAAAGGAGATTATGGACACAATGGCACTATCATGGCCCAAGATTAGCAACCTACTCTTCTCCTCTTTGACCGTTGCCTGCCCTCTCTCATTAACTTCCTCCCTTCTCCTGCTACCCCTCCTTTCTCCTCTCCACCACCACCACCGACGGGAGTACCACGCCCCTGAACCCCCCTCAGAAAACTTTCAAAGGTGGTAATCAGCTTAGCTTAGCTACTCTGAATGCTAGTTCTACTGTGAAACGCTCCTCTGACATCTGCTTCTTTCTTGAAGACTTTGACCTTGACGTCCTCGCCCTTACTGAGACGTGTTTCAATGCCAGCTCTGTCACTACTCTTGACGCTCTCCTTCTTAGGGGCTACAACATCCTTTCCAAACCCAGACACAATAGGCCCAGAGTTGGAGTGGCCTTGATTTTCCCTGAGTGAGTTCCTGCTTTTATCATACCTACTCAATCCTACTCCTCCTTTGAAAGCCTCGTCTGTAGGCTTGGGATCTTGCTTATTCGCTCTCACCCTCGCTACCATCTACAGGCCTCCTGGCCCTATTTCTCTCTTCCCCTCTGAATGGGCTGACCTTGCCTCCTCCCTCTCAATCTCTTCTTCCAAACAACTCCTCCTTTGTGACTTCAATATCCATCTCGACTCCCTTGAATCAGCTACCTCACAGTTCCGTGTCCTCTGTGACTCCCTTTCTCTCACTATTCTTCCTTCTGGCCTGACTCACTCAGCCAGATGCACTCTGGACACCCTCATTTCTGGCCACAACCCTATCTCTAACCCGGTCACCACCCCCTCTCCTGGTCTGATCACTCTCTCCTCTACTCTCGCTTGGGGGCCCTTGGCCCTCTATCTGAGCCACCACCAGCATTGGCAACCTCCTTCGCTGTCATTCAACCAATGAAGCCATTCTCAGTCGATGCTTTTGCTTCCACCTTCATCCCCCACTCACACGTTTGCTTTGACTCGGTCCTTGCTAACCTGCAACTCTCCATCTCCAACACCCTCAGCATCCTTGTCCCTCTCATGATGATCTGCTTAAAATCTGCCTCCAAGAGTAATGGCTCGTATAATTCTGATCTAGTATCTCTAAAACCTAAGTACAGAGTTGCTGAACGGAAGTAGCAGTCCTTGATTTTACCCTCTGACAAACTGGCCTTGCGCCTGCTGCAAAGGCAATATTGTTTCTCTATCTGCTCCAAGATGAGGGCCCACATCCAAGCCCACATATCTGGAGCCGCTAACACGGCTGAACTTTTCAAAATCTGAAAGGAACTTGCCAATCCAACTGCAGTCTCCACCTCTCTCCTTCCTTCCAAGGCTCTCTGCACTGCTTTGGCCTCCCATTTCACATCTAAAACTAAGGACATCCTGTCCTCACTCTCCTCCATCCCCATCCACTTCCTCTCCTGCTCCCTTGGCTCCTCTTCTTCCACACCCCTCACTCTCATCCCTCCTGCCCTTAGCACCGGATGAGGTCTCTAAAGTTGCCCACTCGATGAAGGTCTCCTCCCAATAGGTGCTCCCCTGCTCTTCTAGAACCATTAAGAACATCTCCTCTCTCACCATGGCTCTTGCCGGCTTCTGTAACCACTCCTTCGCCGCTGGCCCTTTCCCCTCTATCCCTCAAGCACTCCCTTGTGCACCCTCTCTTAAAAGAGCCATCTGCTGACCCCTCCTGCTTGGTTAACTATCGCCCTATCTCCACTACCCCTTCCTGGGTAAACTCTTGGAGAAGGTGTCCTCCCCCCACTGACCCACCACACTGAACGTGTTAGTTGTCTCCATGACTATCAAGCTGGATTCTGGGCATCCAGAGTCACGGAAACTGCTCTCCTGAACAGCCGTGAAAACATCCTTGCAAATCTTAACTCTGCTGTTCTTATTCTCCTCGATCTCTCCTCTGCCTTTGAAATGGTCAACCATGCTATCCTCATAAAACGACTCTGTGATGCCCTTGCGGACCAGGCACTGGAATGGCTAACCTCTTTCCTCACTAATCGCCCTTCCCAGTTGCAACTGGGCCCTTTCTCCTCCACCACCACACTGTCTACCTGCGGCGTCCCCCAGGCGTCTATCCTGTCGCTGTGGCTCTTCAATATCGATCTGGCCCCTCTTGCTCACCTGATCACCTCCATCTCCTCATTTCCAGTGTTATTCTGATGATACACAACTTTCCTTCAAACTTCCCTCTACTACCTCCTCTTACTCCTCTCTCATCCCCGATTGTCTGACTGCCATCCAGGCATGGCGCACAGCTAACGATCTCTGTCTTAATTGGCATTAAGACAGAGACTGGCGTAAGACAGAGATCCTTCTCATTGGGACACCTGTGCCCTGTTTTCCTCTTACCCTATGGCCACTCTCCTTGGGTCCTCTACCCTCACCATCCTGTGCAGACAAAAACCTTGGGGGTAATCTTCGACTCTGCTCTCTCCTTCACCCCTCACATCTTGGACCTTGCCAAGAAGGTCCACTTCCAACTTCACACCCTCAGAGGCATTCTCCCTTTCCTCACCTTCTTCCAGAATCTTAATGTCTCCAGAGCTCTGGTCCTCTCTAGGCTGGACTACTGCACCAGCCTCCCTCAAACTCACCCTTTCCTCCCTACGCCCCCTTCAGCTAATCCAAAAGAGAGCTGCAAGACTTATCCTTGGCCTCTATCATGACCCATAGAACTTGCCCCTTCTGGACTTCCTGGTCCTTATCGCGCCAGGGCTAGTATTCTTTGTTACTCCCAACATGGCCGCAACAAGCGACTTGCCTCGCACCAGCTTCCACGTCGCACACGGCACGTTCTATAAATCGGCCACGCCCCCGCGGCCCTGCGCGTCTCGACGCTATCATTAGGTAGTGACTTGACGTGTGTGTGCTGTTCAGCGAATCCACTATTCCTAGATCCTGGTTCCTTCTTCCTTCCTTCACCCCTTCCCTCTAATCTGCTCCTGGAATCCCCATTCTTGCGACTGCTTCCTATTTTCCTGGACATCCTGGAACAGCGACCTTCCCGGAACTCTGAACGCGCTCTGGAGCCGGACGAGACTCGAGCGAGCCTATACAAGACCCAGTCCGTCCACAAGAGGAATCCTCCCGCGGAACAGAGCAAGAAGCGATCCCAGGTGAGACGGGGGGAGATTTATGACAGCCTCAAGCCCAGGGACCCTATCTCTACAGCCCTAAAATTCCTCAACTGGCTCCCACTGGCCACGAGGGTCAAATTCAAGACCCTCTGTATTGTCCACAAGGCTTTCTGGGGCCTTTGACCATGCTATGTCAGCTCTTCGTCCCTAAATACTCCCCTGCTGGAGTCCCCCGCTCCTCTAACTCCAATTCTTTGTTGTCAAACGCGTCTCCAAGCAGAGTGTGAGGGGCAGGTCTCTGTTCGGCTGGTGCCTCCCTTTGGAACAGCCTCCCTGCCCCTCTCAGACTTGAGCCGGACCTCCTTAAGTTCTGGAAACTTATAAAAAGTCTGCTTTTCTCTACCTTTTCCCCTCCCTTGCTAATCACCTCACTGCTGCTGAGACCGGTGGCCTGGTCCTCATGAGTCTAACAGGATACAGGCCCTCTACCCAGTCGTTAACATCACCGCTACCCCCCTCTCCCCCTGCGGGCCCCTGCTTGGCAGCTGTGCATCCCATGCTTATGGATATCTTCAACTATGAAGGTAATCTGTCATAAAGCGTTTAGAAAATGTGATGTTAGTGTTAATTACTAGATTGTAGTCATTTTGTGTTTGTTGTGGCTTGTCCCGATTTCGGGTTCAGGAAATCTTCATCATACAGTAGGCTCCTTTAATTCCACACATTCTTAAAACTCTAAACTTGCCTCTTTGAGGAAGTCTATAAACCTGTTCAAAGTTTGGTCAAGGTGGCTAGATGCGATCACAATAAATGAAATAGCCAAAATCATATTTCCACTGCGACTGAATTCCTGCTATCGTCTAATGGATCTTGTTATTCTTTTGTTTAATTTCTGGGACTTTCATTTTTTGTTAACCAAGTAACCTTGTCAACTTCTTCTCTTGCCTATGTATTTTGGAAGGGATTCTGGGGTATTCAAATGTTCCCGTGTCCCTGTTAACCTGTATATTTTAATTATTAGTATTTTACAGTCATTGTCCCTTTTCCCCCTTACAGTATGATTCTTTTGTACACCTGCACATTGTATCCTCACGCTTAGTCCTCCTGTTATGAGGTTCCCCTGCATGTGCTTCTCACTAGCACTTTAATACTCTTCCGAGATTGCTTCTACATTAACGATTAAGCCCTCATTTTCCTCGGTTTGGAATAGTTTCACTTAATGATCTATTAAATACGGCTTCGATTTAATCCTGCGCTTAGATTCAGAGTTAAAATCTTTGACCTCGTTGTTCCATACCTCCTATACATCATAAGAGGGAGTGGTCTGAAAAGACTTGGTGTAAGTGTTGTCTTTTGCATCACCTAATATCTCTCCCAGTAACGTTGTGCAGTGCCAAGGTCTAACCTTCCTATACTGTAACACCCACGTCGCCTCCACGCTCACCAAAATATACACTAGGTTTGGGAGCAGATTGATGTATTATCAATGACACAGACCACACAATAAATCTTCTGTCTTGATCCCACAAACGTTCATGTACTCATTAAGAAATTAACTCTGGTTGATATTCAGCTGTACACGCTTGTACAGTAAAGATTTGATCAGCAAAACCTTTTTGCACCCTACGTTTTGGCAATTATAGTGCAACACCCCATCTCCTGAGTCTGTTTTATCAAGGGCACCTACATATGTATCTAATCCAAGTATGACCTCATTCTCGCTCAACTCCCTCATTCAACTCTTGACATTATTTTAATTAGCATGACCAACGTCCAGTTGTGCAACTCTTGCATCTGCCTTTTCCTTCCTGTTGACTGCTATTCTCTCCTGCTTTTCCACAGTGTGTCATGCAATGGCATATTTGTTTCTACAGCTTATCCTCAGTATCTTGCAACAGCGGAAAACAGCGGAACATTTTTAGCAAGTTCAATGCACCCCCGCACCCAATCCTCCCTCACGCCCTACTTGCCTATGTCAAAAGTGTTCCGGGTACATTTTTCCCTCTTCTGAGCATGTTATTAGTTTAATGCGTTCCACCTTCCTTACTCCCCCCCCTTACTTTCTACTGAACCCTGAGGCCAAACCACTGCTCATATTATGTGTTTCCTTTCTCTCCACGTATACAGCATTACTGTGGGTTGAGTTGGGGGGCATTCCTCCCCATGGCAGCTCCTTCAGTTTTATATGCCACTTTCTTCCTGTGTCTTCCTAAACCAGCTGCACCCAGATGCATTATCCTCACTATTTTTAGCTCTTATTGTTTGACAGGCATTTTATATGCAGTCCCACCCGATTTATGAAGTACTAAAGAAGCATAATTTGGCTTTATTAGTTACTATGCGTTTTGCTGTAAAAAACAAGAGTTTAAATCGGATCTTCTGGAGCTTTCTATTCACTGTCGTTTAGGACGTCCCTTGTAGTATATGAATAAGGCACATCCTTTATAGGCCTCATTTTTATCGGGGCTTGCAGAATGCCTCTTTCCTCATTACTGTTCAATAGGTGAGTGATCATGGCCCTGGGTACGCTCCTGGCTGTGGTTTCTTTGCCAATGCCAACATAAATAGATTGAAAATGTAAACAAGCCATCAGCTGAGAATATGTTCTCGACTCAATTACAGAGTACCTTCAGATGCAGGTTTATACAGACTGCCCGATTGGCACAAAGTATTCATCACCGCCCCTGCTAATTATCTTCTCAATGTTTATAGGCTCCTGTACTGAATAGCAACATAATCTCACACTCTTTCACTTTGAAACACAATTTCTCAAGTCTATTACTCTGCACACAATGGTAGCTAAAGTCTCAGTTGTAGGGGCATATTTAAGGGTTTAATTATTTATCTGCAGTACAATGATTGAAAAAAAAACATTTAATCCAAAGCATTTTACGCCCTGATATTTGCTGAAGCCCTACATCCTTCTCTGCCAAATGTGCCAGTGGCCTTACATCCATGAGAACAGAAGTACTCTTGTATTGTTTTTATAAAAATTGTCATGTCGAAGATCAGATCAAGACACCATTATCAAGAGACCATTATCACTTGCCAATGGTTAGTGGCCAGTCAAACTTTGAGGCCTGTAATATGTACTTGGCAACAGCCTGTGGTCACTGTGACTAATTTCGAGAATTCGTCCCTTCTCCCCAAGGGGGAGCCCAGATGGAACCCCACCAGGAGAGACTCCCCCTTTGGAGACAAGGACTCCCGTTCTCAGCAGTCTACTGGGACGAAGAAGGGGCACTATGGAGGCAAAGCGAACCAAATGGAGGAAGAGAAGAAGGAATGGCTTATTACGCAGTGGAAGCCCTCCAGCTAAATCATCCAGAGAGGGGAGGAGTCCGGGAAAGTGAAAATAAAACCTGTGAGATTCAAAAGCAGGCACACACTGGCTACAAGCAGCTCATGCAAGACAGAGAGAGAGAGAGAGAGAGAGAGAGAGATCTCCAATTACCTACACCAAGATCATTCGTGAGGAAGCCTCAAACTGTGTCTCAACACAACAGCGAAGCTAAGAACCCGAGGGGTGCATTGTTTTTAGCCTCTTCGATGACTGACCGAGCGATTAAGCACCTTGAGAAGTTTCACAAGACAAGGAAGAGGAACTCTAAGGGGGAAATGTGAAAAGTTAAAATCTGATTTTACAACTTAGCTAAATTGAAATCAGATGTGCACCAGATGAGGTCAGTTTAAACTAAAACCGTATCTATACTCTTGTCTTGAGTCAGTGACCAGCAAGCCATGTCCACCTGTACTACATCAGAATGTCAGCGCACGAAAATTTGTAAACCTTCACAATGGCACTAGGCAAAACGGCAGCAGGATTAGTAACCTCAACCAGTGGAAGTCAAAAATGTGACTGAAAGATTGACATTTCCTTTTGTCATACTGGTGCTGGTGGAAATTCTTTTTTTAAATTTTTTTTAATTCTTTATTTACAATTTCTCAAAAACCTAGAAAATTCTTGTTGAATTATTTTACAACCTTTTCAGTGCGACTTATTCCACCATAAAGAATGACTCCATCAAATATAGCAATATGTACATTAAGTACACAAGCCAAAAAAAGGACCAGAAGGCAAGCAGTTGAATGATCACTTGTCCTCCCAATCTAATTTAATGTTATTGGCATACATAAACCGTGTAACTTGAATAATGTAATATTATTCTTAGAATAAACAGAAAAGGTGTGTTACAATGAAGGCTACTAAGACAATGCTCTCCACCCATGCTCACCTTTCACTGAATGGTATAGGTAACCGCAAATACATTAAAATGGGATCTTTATGGCCAAAAACTCTTTGCCTTGTTCAGAGATACTTGTCTGATCAGCAATATTTTGGACAATTCAATTTATTGGGGAGCTGCTTTACATTCAACAGTTGGTAAATCTCCTCTTATAAATGATGCTCTCGTCAAAACGCTTTATAATTAGTGTATGACTTTTGCATCAGAAAGATATCCATAGTTTGTTGGACACTTTTAGATATGTAAAGCTTGAGTTTACTGAATACAGTGATTAGTGTAAAAGATACATGTTACCGAATCTTTTATGCTGTCCACAATACCCACGTTTCACAGCACTGAAACGTGTGAACGAGGTATGGTATTGTGCCCCACGGGTGCCCAGACCATAGCTGGTCTAAAACTGACACAAAAGATGATACTCTCCCCACTCTGGGTTAATGAATTAAGGTGAATTGGGAGCAATTATCGCTTTAAGAGGGGGAGTGAAAAGAACCATTGTAATCACCATCATCCAAACCAAGAAGGAGCAATATTTTGTAACCAACATTGTCCAAGCCGAGAGGGGACAAGATTTAACAAGCATTGTAACTATCATTGTCCAAGCCAAGAGGGAACAATTCTTAACAAATGTGAAAAGAAACATTGGTTTAAACCAGGCTTGTTCAACCTGTTTGAATGTGGGGCCGAAGCATTAACATTTTGTCACCCAGTGGGCCGGCGAGCCAAAAGTCAACAACCTCACCCAAAGCAGTATATTAAAAAGCAATATTGTGTGACCTTTGACACAATAGCATCACAGGCAGTGATGCGCCATGCAGACCCAAAAATAGCTTTTGGTGTCAGGGGCAGTGAGTATCTAAGGGAGCCCCTCCATCAAATGATCCGAGGTCCGTTGCTTGTGATTTCTTTCAATGTGTATGTGTTCATATTTTCCTGAAATAGTGGGACCTATGAGGATCTAGGGAGAGTTTGGGGGGTTCCCCCTATTTCCTTTCAAATATGGGGTTGAAATGGTGCATTTTACAGCAGAAAAACTGATCAAAAAGCCATAAGTTTACAATCAGTTCTAAAGGGGAACATGAAAATTCCATGTCACCAACAGCAGACAAGAACATTTTACAGCACAACACATTTTAATGATCTATGTGTCCACAGTGTAAAACAGCACTGTCACTGATATAACACATTGTCATGCTGTTTGTGCCCAAAATATACCTCTGTAGCAACATGACTATCCTGGCTGTTCCCAATTTAGGCCAACATTGTCCTTTACAAAGCATGATTGATGCAGCCTGAGCATGTCCAGTATGCCCAATACATATGCCAGCTTACCTCTGTAATACACATTCATGAATTCTGTGTTAATGATTGATGCTGCCTGTGCAGTGCTGTGCCCAATACATATGGCAGCTTATCTATCTAATACACATTCATTACTTCTGTGTTAATGATTGATGCTGCCTGTGCAGTGTTGTGCCCAATACGTATGGCAGCTTATCTCTTTAATACACATTCTTTACTTCGAAGGGATTGTGTCCTCCGACGTATTCCTTATCTTAGATATCTCCTTCCAGCTCTGCTGGCCTCGGAAAAAAATTTCTCTAGAGGGCGCTGCGCGTCGACGTCCGCCAAGTCGATGTCCCTCGACAGCCGCCATATCGACGTCGACGTCATCCTTCCTATAAAGGCAGCGCGCAGCGTCCGTTGCTCAGTTCCGTTTTTCCGCGCTTACTCAGTGCCTCGGAATACCGTTGCTCAGTTTTGTCAAGTTAATCCTATTTACCTCGAGATATTCGATCCGTAGTCGATGGCTTCCTCGTCGGAACCGACAACTCCTCGGTCCGGTTTCAAAAAATGCCGAGATTGTGGGAAAAAGATGTCGCTGACTGACCCCCACAGAGATTGTCTGTGGTGTTTGGGAGCTGAACACCATTGTTCGGAGTGCGAGGACTGTATGTCCATGACAGCTAAGGCCCTGAAGATGCGTAGGGGGAAGCTGGAGAAAAGACTTTTAAAGCTTCTTCTTCCTCGACGAAGTCGAGACATTCATCTCCTCGTCACCATTCGCGCTCCAGGTCTCGGAGTGGGTCCCATCACTCCTCGAGATCGAAGTACTCGAAGAGGAGCCGTCGAAGATCCCCTTCTCTGTCCTCCTCTTCCTCTGTTTCTCCAAAGAGAATCCCTTGCCCCACGAAACATAGTTCCCGGGCTGAATGGGAGGAATTCCGCAAAAATATGATGTGCGTCTTCGAGAAAGCGGCCTCGACCCCCTCGAAGACTGCCGAGAGCGATGCTCTGGTCGAAAGACCCGAAGGTCAAAAACGCCGCGAGTCGCAGTACCCGGCGAAGGAAGCTTCTGGAGCGCGTCTCGAACCCTCGAGTAAGGCTATGACCTCAAAACCTTCTTCGAAGGTTCCGTCGACGCCATCGACGAAGGTTCCGTCGACACAGAGGTCGGCGTCTTCAACGCCGTTGTCGAAGGGACCTTCGACACACGGGTCTGTCGACTCGACGCCATCTTCGACACCGGCGTCGACGCCAAGAAAAGTCACGGTTACGACGCACCCAGTGGCTATCCCCAGGTCCTCGATGGCGTCGAGGTTGTCGACTTCCTCGAGCAGAATCCCAATTCTGTCCAGGTCATCGAGGTCTCCGCCTTTGTTTTCGACGCCACGCCCGAAGCCTTCAACGTCGGCGTCGACGACATCGACGTTTTCGAGGCCGATTATGACAAGTTTGGCACCCTCTGCCTTGGAGATGGGGTTTACACCCTTTATGAGTTCAGAACAATTGAGAACTATGTCCTCAATTATGGAAGAGGGTGAACTATCTGAACAGGAATACACATTTGAGTTGCAGGGACCTGCAACCCCAGTTACAAAGGAGCTATCCTCTGAAGAACGCAGGTTAAAGGATCTTCATGATTCCTTACATGAGTTTGCTAGGCCAGACCCAGGGGAGCATGCTGAAACCCCCTATAGAGCCTTAATGGCCAGGATCACAGAATTTATGGGGTGGTCTGCACCTTTGCATTCTTTCCAACAAGATGACCTTACAGATATTCTTGACAAAGGTCCACAGGAGGATCCTGTAGTGCCCTTTCATAAAGCTCTTCAGAGGAAGATTATGACGAACTGGGAAACCCCAGATGTTGTCCCGGCAGTAAATAAAAAACTGTCTACAAAATACAGGGGATCTTCTGCAGACCCGGAGTTTTTGTCAAAACACCCATCCCCAGAAAGTCTGGTGGTACAGGCAGCATCTTCTACTGACGTCAAGACTGCTTAGCCTACCGTCCCACAGGACAGGGACGATAAAAAATATGATGCTATGGCAAAGAAAGTTTTTTTCAGCATATAGCATGGCGTTAAAATCTGTTAATGCTACTTGCACCCTTGCTAGATTCAGCCATACACTTTGGGAGTGTGCTTCTACAGCGGCTGACTGCATCCCAGAGGGAGAAGAAAGGGAGGCGTTCCTGAATATCATACAGGACGGTAAAGATGCTATGTGAGAATCCCTCCAGACGGGCATTGATTCGGCTGACAGTATCAGCAGAGCAATGGCGGCAAGTACAACAACCAGGAGATTCGCTTGGTTGAGAAAGTCTGGTTTTGCCCCAGATGTGCAAGCCAGGCTCTTGAACATGCAATTCGATGGCTCTTCTTTGTTCGGGAAAAAGGCGGATGACAGTTTAGAGAAACTGCAAACATCAAAAGCAGCAGCAAAATCCCTAGGCGCTGCAATCCGTCAGACACCTTTTCGTCCCACAGGAACCTCTGCGAGGGGCAAGTCCTTTCGCTTCTACTCCGCATTCGGAAGAGGTAGAGGACGACCGGCTCAAAGGGGACAAAGAAGAACTACCCGAGGTGGACGGGGTAGATATTCAAAAGCCGCAGCAACAGCAGGTGCCTCTTTACCATCGGCATCTGCATCAGCCGCCCCAAAACCACTCTGAGGACTTCCCTCACAGGACACCTGTAGGAGGCAGGTTAACTCAACATCTGGCGGAATGGCAGGCTATCACGTCAGATGCTTGGGCATTGGAAACAGTTGCCCAAGGTTACTGCCTGCCTCTCCTACGCATACCTCAGAGTCATCCACCGGGGATCAGCTCTCAGAAAGCTCCAGATCCGCTCCTCTTGCAGGAACTTTTGGACCTGCTAGAGAAAGGTGCTATAGAACCGGTACCTATAGCGGAGAGGAACAAGGGCTGGTACTCCCCTTACTTTCTCATTCCAAAGAAAGACGGAGGACTGAGACCCATCTTGGACTTGCGAGAATTTAACAAATTCCTCAGGAAAGACAAATTCAAGATGGTAACTCTTTCTCAGATCCTTCAGGCCCTTCAGTTCCAGGACTGGTTGGTATCTCTGGACCTTCAGGACGCTTATTTCCATGTGCCTATCCATCTCAAACGCAGGAAATACCTGAGGTTCGCAATTGGCAACTCTCATTATCAATTTCGAGTGCTGCCATTTGGGCTGACCTCCGCCCCGAGGGTCTTCACCAAGTTAATGTCGGTAGTGGCGGCAAGTCTAAGGAGGGAAGGGATTCACGTTTACCCCTACCTGGAGGATTGGTTGATCAGGGCTGTATCTTCGGAACAAGCTCAGATCCAGCTAGATTATGTCTGCCACTTCCTTCACAAGCTGGGCTTCTCCCTCAACTTAAAGAAGTCACAGATTATACCATCACAGAGACTCCAGTTCATTGGAGCAGTCCTGGACACTTCCCTGGGAAAAGCCTCGCCACCAGAGGTGAGGGCTCAAGATATTATACAGATGGTTACCAAGTTCTAAGATGCCCAACGTCTCCCAGCCTTCGACTTTTTGAGGTTGCTAGGCCTCATGGCATCCTGCATTTTCCTAGTGCCAGAGGCTCGCCTGAGAATGAGATCCCTCCAGTGGGCACTGAGGACTCAGTGGTCACAATTCTCAGGGAGAATGACAGATCTTCTTCAGGTTCCCGACAGGGTGGCTCGAGACCTTCAGTGGTGGGCCTGTCAGGAGAACATTCTGAAAGGAGAACAGTTTTGGCAACCCTGGCCGGAGATAACAGTAGTCACGGATGCCTCACTCACGGGGTGGGGAGCCCATGCCAACGACTTGACTATCAGCAGTCGTTGGTCTCCATCGGAGTCCAGACTACATATCAACCTGTTAGAGATGAGGGCCATCAGACTTGCGCTGAAGGCGTTTCTGCCAGCTGTACAAGGGAAAAATTTCCTGTTAATGACGGACAACACAGTGGCCATGCATTACCTCAACAAAAGAGGAGGCGTAGGATCACTACCCCTGTGCAGAGAGGCGATGCAGCTCTGGTTTTGGGCAATCCAAGAAGGAATCTCTCTATCGGCAGTTCACCTAGCCGAAGAGAGGAACTTGACAGCAGAAGCTCTGAGCAGGCAGAGCACAGTCTCCCACGAGTGGGAACTAGCTCAGGAAGTCCTTCAAGAGATCTTTGCCCTTTGGGGAACCCCTCAGGTGGATCTGTTCGCCACTAGTGTCAACAGGAAGTGCGATCTGTTCTGCTCAAGGGAATTTCCCCCGAGAGGAGCTCTGGGAGACGCGTTCATAGTAGACTGGGTGTTTTCGCTTCTGTACGCGTTCCCACCGGTCCCTGTCATTCCTCAAATGATCAGGAGGTTGAGAAGATTCCAGAGAACCATGATCCTAATTGCCCCGGATTGGGCCAGGAGAACGTGGTACCCGGACCTTCTAGACTTGTCCATCTGCCCTCCAATTCGACTTCCACTCACAGAGAACCTACTCTCACAGAAGGGAGGTCAGGTTCTCCATCCAGACATCAAAACCCTCAACCTTCACGCTTGGCTTCTGAAAGGCTGAGGTACAAGGATTGAGACCTCCCTGATGATGTTATGGAGGTGTTGCTTTCGGCAAGGAGGCCAGCAACAAAGTCTTTATACCGCTGCCGTTGGAATAGATTTTGCAGCTGGTGTAGAGAACAGAATATCGACCCCTTTTCATGTGGTACACCAATGGTTTTGTCCTTCCTACTCTATTTGGCGAATTCAGGCCTTCAAGTTGGCACCATTAAGGGCCATCTCGCAGCGCTGTCCATCTTTAAGCGCACTGCGGAAGAACCGTCCTATTTCAAGTTACCCTTGGTAATATAGTTTCTAAAGGGGTTAACACTGTTTATCCCCTAAGACCATTCCAGGTTCCCCTATGGGATTTAAACTTAGTCCTAACTTTCCTGATGGGCACACCTTTCGAACCACTGCATTCTTGTTCGTTAAGATTTCTTACCCTTAAAACTGTTTTATTAATAGCACTTACATCTGCTAGAAGGGTGAGCGAATTACAAGCTCTTTTTTGTAAACCCCCTCATACAATCTTTCACAAAGACAAAGTTGTCCTGCAAGTGAAGCCTAATTTCCTCCCAAAGGTGGTTTCTGAATTCCATATCAATCAGAAGATTACCCTGCCATCTTTCTATCCTCCTCCTCATCCGGGGAACGAGGAAGAGAGGTTACACAGGCTGGACCCTAGAAGGGCTTTAAGTTTTTACATCAGTAGACTAGCCAGGATAAGACAAGCAGACCAGTTGTTTGTAGGCTACACAGGTCACAAGCTGGGGTTACCAATAACTAAGCAGACCATTTCCAGATGGATCATTCTAGCCATTTTGGAATGTTATAAGCTGGCAGGAAGAGAGCCCCCTCAAAACCTTAGGGCTCATTCGACCAGAGGTATTGCAGCTTCATCGGCCCTCAAAAGAGGTGTGCCGGTTAAAGACATTTGTGCGGCCGCCACATGGTCGTCTGTCCATACCTTTACACAATTTTACAACTTGGATTCCTCCTCCAGTCAAGAGACTAGGTTTGGAAGGGCTGTATTGCACTCTATTCATCAATAGAAGACAGCGTGAAGTCAGTACTCCCACCTCCATTAATAGAATACTGCTATGGGAGCCTATCTAAGATAAGGAATACGTCGGAGGACACAATCCCTTCGAAGAACAAGTTACTTCTTACCTTGTAACGTTCTTTCGATGGGATGTTCCTCCGACGTATTCCTTATCGACCCTCACATCCATCCCCGCAGTTCTACTTCCCTTGTTGTTGCAGCTTACGCCCCTTCAGGGTGATTAGTCTAGTCCAGACAGAAATACTGTGGGCTACAAAACGGAACTGAGCAACGGACACTGCGCGCGGCCTTTATAGGCAGGATGACGTCGATACGGCGGCTGTCGAGGGACATCGACTCGGCGGACGTCGACGCGCAGCGCCCTCTAGAGAAAGAATTTTCCGAGGCCAGCAGAGCTGGAAGGAGATATCTAAGATAAGGAATACGTCGGAGGACCATCCCATCGAAAGAACGTTACAAGGTAAGAAGTAACTTGTTCTTCTGTGTTAAAGATGGATGTTGCCTGTGCATTGTGCCCAACACATATGCCAGCTTATCTCTGTAATACACATTCATTACTTCTGTGTTAATGAGTGATGCTGCCTCTGCAGTGTGCCTAATACATATGGCAGCTTAACTCTGTAATACACATTCATTACTTATGTGTTAATGAAAGAAGCATAATATCCAATTCAACAGATAAAATGGGGAAAAGCGATCACCCAAAGGTGAACCTAATTGAAGAAACGCAATGTGAGCACAATCTTAAAGTATGAAGAACTAGACCTGGCCGGGTGCCCTCCTCTCCCAGCGTCCAGGGGTGGCCGGTGCACCGGTACTCTGTTCACTCCAGCTGAGGTGAGGGCCATGTTGTTGGAACCGGGGAGGGAATTGACCTCATGGTGTCTGCTGTAAAGCCCACAGTGTCTTGGATCTGGTGGGCTACGGTGTTATGCGCTCTGAAAATTCACTCCCACAGCTGGCCTTCCTCTGACAGGGGCACGGACACCTCCCAAGGGCTGTTTTGCCTGGTCCAGGTTAGCACTTGTCAGTTGCAAAAACAAAAACTGGATCGAGCCCCAGGCATTTTACCCGCTGTGCTGATTTTCTGGGTGTGGATGGCGTGATTGTGTTCCCTAGCCATTTTTGCAAGGAATTAATTCCCACATGCTGTAAAATCACCTGGGAATTCGTTCCTTTTGTGACGCAATTTGAACAGTACCCAAGGGGGAGGTTTTTTCAAAAAGTTATGCAAATTGTACCCTCCCTCCCGAGGTGGAATGTTCAAACATTAAGGCAGCCCACGCTGCTTTTGAGCCTCCGAGATACTGCTGCCCAGATACTTGTGTTTCGATTTATCTGGCCAGCAGTATCTCAGAGGCTCAAAAGCACTGCATGCCGCAAACGTACATCGGAAAATATGGCAGGCAGTACTTACCACTGCTGGAGGCAAGGAGAACTAGGCCTCGGTGTGCATCGCACGTAGCACTGTGAACCTGGGCTGGGCTGAGCTGCTGGCTCACGCAGGCTCTGCCATTGGCTCGGCAACGCAGATGTGTGAAGGTGGCGCTGTGTGCCCGTCACTCCACCCACACACATTACGTGATTATGATTTCCATTGGCTGAGAAACAGCCAATGGAAATACTGTTACCGTGCAAGGCAGTTATTTATTTTATTTCCACTGCTACAACGTGCCTTGCACGGTAACAGTATCTCCATTGGCTGTTTTTTCAGCCAATGGAAATCGTAATGTGTGTGGACTACAATTCCTACCCTGAAACTGCAGCCACAACGCTCACTGCATATAAAATAAATTAAAAATGTACAAAAGTAACCCTAATGCTTTGTCTGTGCTCTTGGGCTTCGAGGGCCACATAAAATGGCTTGGAGGGCCGCATATTGAACAACCCTGGTTTAAACAAAGTTAAACAGAATATTGCAACCACCATTACCAAATCCAAAAAAATGAACAATATTTAAACAAGGTGAAGGTGATTTACAGACAGGAAGATAGATTACTGTTAGGCAATTCTTATTACAATCTCCTTCTAAGACAAAATAAGGCAAGCACAGGAAAACAAAGCTGACATAATAGAATCCCTCCTTGTGATAATTGTCAAGGGGGAGAGAAATATAATCTTTGTTGCCAAGAGCAAGTGAACCAGTGTGAGCCATATTGTCAATGCATAAAACAGTTGTTTATGTAACTTTCCCATTTGAGGATTAAAGTGTGGAAAGTTTGGAGCAAGCCTCAGCACACACTACTAATAGTAGTTGTAGGAGTTTTGTTCTAGCAGGGGAGTAGACCAGGAAAGAGAAACTTAGTGGTTAGTCTTGGCAGATGAGCGGACCAGGAAGAAGTTGAAGTACTGCAGTGTGGTTGGAGGTTATGCCCAAAGGAAAGAGTACATCAGATGGTGTGCTTTGTTGCTCTATTGTGAAATCATCCTAACCAAATTTGTCTTTTTGAATTATCAAACAACAATTCCTTTGACAAGTTAAACATTGCTGTGGAGAGAGAGGAAAACCTGTTGGGCAATAGGACAATTGTGTTGCCAAGCAAAGAGTCTGTGGAAGGACCAAGCCTTTGTGCCATTGGAACTTAACTATTTAAAGAACTTGCTTACCTTTGAATTTAAGTTGAACATTTCCTGAACTGATCATGTTTATACACTTAAACGTTATGTGGTGGATTTTGAACAGTCCGATTACCATTTTATGAGTTTTTACTGTATGTATGAGTGTGAGGGACAGAGATGTTTGGACATTAGGTCAGTTTCTTTTAGCTTTTGGGTTTGTTAGATTAGAGAGAGTTAGATGTTTGTCTCGCCCTTACTGTTCAATAAAATGGCTAACTGTGCGAAAACTTCATCGAACTTGTCCGTCTTGCATTTCTGACCCCTCACAATTTTTAGTTTTTGATTTGTGCTTCCAGATGAAGTTGTTTGGAATAGAAATGATTGTCTAGGGGCGCTGTGGACCTGCCGCGCTTTCTAGTGAAGCTCTCTGCTCCAGCGGCACCCGATTATAGAGGAAGAGCACATTGCCTACATTTGCTGTGCCTGACCTGGTCCAGCAGCCGTGGATACCCCTGTGGTCGGGCTGACTGTGGATGTTCAGTGCTCTAAGCGGTGCAACCCGCCGTGGGAATTATTTGGATTCATGGAGGATACTGTACCAGAGCCCTACGGAATATTCCTTCTATTCCTCGGTGCATGACATGCACTCAAGGATAGATGTTTGGTTGGTGTCATCTCACTTGTTCAACAGAGTCTCCGCATGAAACTTCCTAGAACCCTCTCTGATCACTCCCCCATCCAGCTGGTGCTGAATGTTTTACATGGGGGGGAGCAGAGCCCTGTGGTGGTTCAAGTCGGTGGCACTCTTGGACCCAGTGGTTACTACAAATTTGTACAACCAAATCACAATATTTTTGTATCATATGGTGGGCTCGGTAGGGTCCACAAACTCCTTCTGCCAGGCTTTCAAAGCATTTGTAAGAGGAGTAGCTATGTCTACTGCGTTCGGAATCCTGAAACAGATCAGGAAAGATATCCGAAATGCGGAAGACACTTGAGACCCGTTATGCTAGAGAACCCGCTCCCTTGATGAGATTGGAAATTACAACTGAATTAGCTTCAAGGAAGCGGCACAACAGGAATTAAAATATTTCAATAGGCCGCAGATGGCAAGGCGCTATGATGAAGCTGATAGACCAGACAGGTTACTGGCATGGCTAACCAGAAGCGAAGCAGGGAACAATAAACATACCTTACATTACACCAGATGGCAGGAGAGTAATACACGGCAACTCAGATATAAAAGACACTTTCTACCGGTACTATTCTCAACTGTACAGCTCACACAGGGTAGTGTCTGACCATGAACTCGCACAATACTTTCCAAAGAAACTAGTGCCCAGCTCGACACCCTTATGTGTCTAGAAGAAATACAAAACAAGTAATACGTTCCCAATTAAGGGAACTCCTGTCCCCCTGCACACTGTTGAGGGCTAAATGAAAGAAACGTTTTAATATGTGTAAAGAAGACATATTATATAGAGTACAATATGTTCAATATTAATATACATTGCAGAGCTTGTTTAAAGAAGAGGTCATACAATGTTGTTTATCATAATATAACAATAAAGTTTAAAATGGAACTCAACGTGTTTCGAGAATTCATCTCTTCATCCGGGGTACAATTAATTCACATATCTGTAAACAATTGAGAAAAAATTTCTATAAGCATATTAATATGGGACATCAGATTATGACAGTCAATTTCAATCAAAAAATATATCAAGAGGGTACCATGAGTTTGATAATTTACCTCACACTTCCATGGTCCAATTGGCACCAATGAGTAAAATTAAGCTGGACACAGTGTGAAAAGGAAATTACAACATTGCGCCTGACAAGTAAAATTAAATAAATGGGAGTATATAACAGTATATAAAACCATGGGCTGACTAAGAATGCAAGGTTAAAGTTAAAAGGTCTCACCTTCTCCTAAGTAAGGTCAACAGTAAAGACAAACTCCGAAAGTTAGGAAACCCTACAGCGAAGTACTACTCCAACTCCTGAAACCTACGGGTTCAAACCACTATATAAATCATGGTGTAACCAGAGGTTGAAATGGTCTAATACCGTAAGGAATAAGTTCTGTGGGTGAATTAAGGTATAGAACTCACCGCTCTTAAGGTGTAATCAATGGTTGTGATTAGGAATGGAAGATCAAAATTCTGGACGTTGCAGTCCCAAACAACTCAATGTTTTCCTGTGCTGTCTAGACGAATGCAAAAAAATGTAATCGCAATTATATTGTAAGCCCTTTACACATTGGCAGAAAGGTGGTATAGTGATATAAAGCACTTCAGGCTACTCACTCAATGGGTAACCTGGAGACAACGTATCAAAGCTTCTGCATTTCACGGCCGATTGTACAAAAAAAGCTAAAAAAATAAGATCCAAAATGTGTGCTATTTGTTAGCTCGCCAAATGACGTGATGTCAAAGAAGTAAATATAGTTAATAAAGGAAAGCAAGCATGGCTTAGCGCCTGATGGTCACGGTCAATTATGTGCACTGAAACTCTGTAAAAAATGTGGAATCACATTGAAGTATCAAAATAAAAATATTGGTTATAACAATGAAATAAATGCTAAAATTAATGTAAAGGAAACTAAATTGTCCCATTGGTGGAAGAACCAAGGGATCTGAAAATCTGGTGAAGTCATGTAGCGACTTTATAGGGGGTGACAGTTCACCTTAAAGGACTGAACTGCAGATTGACTAATGAAGTGGGTCTACTGCAGCTAGTTGGAGTTATAATCCAATCAAATGTAGAAAACAAATGTAGGCTCAGTGTGACATGACATCTTAATAGAGCTGAACTGACTTGGGAACATGATCATGGTCTGATTGAGCTTTCATATGACACAATAGTGCTACTGCACTAACCCATAGAACTAGCAACCTGTGACAAGAAGCCTCAGGTCTGAATGTAAAGGCTGACATTGGCAAGTATTGTTATTAACGGAAAAACCCAGCGGAATAATAGTTTCTCATATATGTGATGACTTACACTTTATTCAGCAAGCATTTAATCGGGCAGTGAGGTAAATAGCAAGTTGCACTCCGAGCATACATTCTGTTATGGTGTCTAAATAAACAGTGTGCAACTCATCTAAGATAAATGTATGTCAAGATTGCTATGCATTTTTTCCAACCCCTATAACAGAGATAGTAAAGCAATTATAAGAAATTGATCCTGGCAACCATGCAGTCATGTCCTGCTGAATACGACCCAGGTATGGATGTTGACTGAGCATATGAATAATATCAATGTTTGCTGTTCAAAGAGAATGACGGGTCATTTACAAATCAACCTTTAAGGTATGAAGCTGGAAAAGGAGAAAACATATGGTATCAGTACATGTCGGTGCAATTGAAATGCCTCTAAGGGGTGAATCCAAAACCTGTGGATGTAAATTGATCATGTAACTGTTACCATTGTTCACTGTCAACAGGCATATAGCAACCAACCTAATAAGGTATGCAGTAAACAAAGAAGAGACTGACAGTTCCAGTAAATGTCATTGTGTGTGAGATTCTCGAGGACAAATCAAAGTATGTTAAGTAAATCAGAATCCTAAAGGGACAGGCCCAAATAGAATTCCTCATTCATTACCAGTGGGGCAATGGCATCAAGATGATTCCCAAAAAGTTCATGTTGCGCTAACTTCTTATGTAAGTCTCCTCATCTGGGAAGGGGGTGTATTATGTCGGGTATAAACATGTCATTTGTGCGACCGAGTGGCAGTGGCGTTGTTCTTTAAAATGTTTGTAGACTGGAGATTTTTAATGAGCCGTTCTGATGTTAGACCTATGCTCCGTCCACCGCTCTTTTTCTTTGTGTTTTGTTTGGCCCACCTATTACTTCTCAAATGGGCATCTTAGAGTGTGAATCACATTCTTACTGTTGCAGGTGGCAAAATCGTGTAACATCATCTTCCCTTAATTGACTATATAGTAGACTTGCCTTAAAATGGGAGGGATGAAAGCTGCCAAAATGCAGGGTACTCCTAATGTTGGTAGGCTTTCTGTAGATGCTAGTGGACAGCATTTTTTCAGAATAGGTAACCATCACATCAAGGAAACATAAACTTGGTTCTCCTATCCCAAGAATTAATTTGATGTGTTCATGGCATAAATTCAAATATTCAAAGAATTGTCAGCTCTACATGTGTCCCTTGCCAGATAACAAAGACCTCATCTACATATCTCATTCAAATAATCATCTTAGAGGACCATGGGTCTGTGTCAAGGATGTAGGTTTTTTCAAAATGGGATAAGGACATTTTGGCATATGTGGGTGCAACAGCTGAATCCATGGATGTTCCTGCTATCTGCAAAAAATAATTAGCCATTTTATCTAAAGTCGTATTATACAAAATCAAATTGATAAATTCAATGTCAAAAACCTTATGACTTATGAAATGTTCATGTTACAAGAGAAACCATTCCATCAACTCAATACCTTGTCCATGGGCAATGGAGTTGGAGAGGCTATTAACATCAAGTGAGAACAGAATAAGATCTGGGACAGGGAGCTGTAATTCACTCGGTAACTGTAGAAAGTGTGATCTGTCTTTGAGGTACATCGCTGTGTGTTGTTCCAATGGTTGTATGGCTGCGTCAAGATAAATGGCAAGTGGATCGAAGACCCTCTCTGTGCCTGCCACAATTGGTCGAAAAGGTGGATTTTTGGGATTCTTGTGCACTTTAGGGAGTGCATAGAAAACTGGAATTATGGGCTGTTTTTGGACAAGAAATTTAGCAGTCTGTGAAGTAATCCATTTCTATTCAATAGCCTTCAATATAGTTTACTCAATGAGGGACATTATTTTGCTTGTATGGTCTTGTTCCAATTCTTTATTTTTTTTTCCACTTATTTTTTATTGAACATTTTCCAGACAAATTTTGAATATCACAAAAAAGTACACCAACAATATCCTCAATAAAACCACAAGTAGAACCTGCCACCCTCACCCAGCCCCCGCTCAGAAACAACCGAATCCAACAGATTAATGGAGTCTCAAATTCGAAACAGTCAAGGACCAAACACTTAACAGCAGCTGACATATCAGGCTCGAACTGAAAGAGAAAATAAGATAAGACATTGGAGTGCACACACATCATGAGCAATCTATATCAAGAGGATTCAAAGTCTCATCGATTCACAGCTTTCGTGGAGCAGAACCACCATCCAGTCTTGGAGGAAAGAGTTCATAGTATTGTGAGTCAAAGCTGAGAGTTTCTCATAAATGAAAATCATCCAGAGCTTGGCCATCCAGTCCGACTTTACTGGCGCCAAGCCGCTTTTCCACTTCTGGGCTAAGGCTAGTCTCCCTGCCTGGAGCATGGCCTAAACCACCCCAGGCAAGGGAGCCGAGACCGCATCTGTGGGCGGAATGTCAAAAAGGAATACAAGGGGGAGCAGGGATAGAGGGACATCCGTAATTTCATTAATCCAACTCCGAAGGTCTGCCCAAAATTCCTGAATAACTGGGCACTCCCACCATAAGTGGAACCATGTCCCTTGTTGGCCACACTTCCTCAGACAGACTCGGGACACACCGGGATACATTTTAGCTAATCTCTCTGGCCCAAAGTGCCATGCGTGTAGTATTTTAAAGTTGTGCCCCATCGCTGCTGTGTACAAACGGCACGAGAAAAGGGACCTAAAAATAATTGCCCAGGTAGCTTCTTCCACCTCCATCCCCAACCTAGCCTCCCACAGCCTATTGAACCTCTGTCTACTTCCAACCTCTGCTGTAATTATGACCTTATAAAATCTAGACAGGGACCCCCTCCTTGATGTGGATTCAACAATGACCTTTTCTAGTGGCATAAGGGGATGGGCCAAACTATGCACCCACTGGGTATCAGTCAAGATCCCCTTCACTCGAATATAATCGAAAATTGACATTGGCGAATCTCCCATGGTCTCTGCCAGGTGGGCATACTCAATGAATTCTCCCTGCCAGAAGAGCTGCGCTGCACGCTCGAGGCCCACATCTGACCATCCCTGCATCCCACGCAGATCTCTTCTGCCCAAGTCGATTGGGGGGCCCCACAGAGAAGACAAAGGAGAGGGCCAGGAGGAGAGAGCAGAGTTTTCTGTGTCGTCTTTCCACAGTGCCCACAGCACAGACAGGGTAGGGTGAGTCCTAATTTTATATGGGAGATCCTTGGTAGGGGACCACAAGAGATCTCTTACCTTCCTGGGGTGAACTTGCACATCTTTGATGTAAGACGAATAAGTTCTCATGTCATCTCTCGAATGCGGTAACATTAATCTTAATTGAGCAGCCTTGTGGTAGAGTCTGAAGTCTGGTAAACCGAATCCCTGTACTCTCTCGGGAGCGTTAAGGTTCCGTGTTTAACCCTTGCTTTTTTCCCCTTTCCAGATAAAGCGCTGGACCATCAAATGGAGGGATCTAAAAAAAAAAAGCTAGGAATGGTTGATATGAAGGGCAGAGAAGAAGTAGAGAAGCCTAGGCAAAAAATTCATCTTAATAGACACCATACGCCCAAACCATGAAAGGGTCAAGGGAGCCCAACAAACTAAGTCAGACTTTATCTTGGCTAGGATGGGAGTTTTCTTCAAAGAGAAGGGACAAGTCTTTCGGGAGAAGAACCCCCAGATAAGATGTAGTCCTACGCTCAACTCTAATACCCGCCAGTGACTCCCTCCCCTTGGCATCAGCTCTACCCATTGGCATCAAGCTAGACTTCCCTGGGTTGATTCTCAGCCCCGAAAAGAGACCGAACTCTCGTATAAACTCGAAGGTTTGGAAGCGAAGTTGGAAGGTTGGTCAAATACGGTAGGACATCGTCCGCAAATAAGGAGAGTTTAAATTTGAGCTCCCCACAGCGAACACCCGTAATCCCCTGGTGCTGCCTTATAGCCATCTCCAGGGGTTCCATCGCCAGAGCATAGAGAAGTGGCGAAATCGGACATCCCTGATGGCTACCCCTGGACAGCGAAAACGTGTCCGAGACCGTCTCGTTCACTGCCACTCTTGCTGTTGGGCCATTGTAAAGGGTTGAGATCTATCCACAAAACCTAGCCCCCAAACCCATCTTCTGCAGTACCTTACCCAAGTAAGTCCACTCAACCCGGTCAAAGGCTTTCTCCGAGTCCAATGACAGAAGATAGGCCTCCTCACCTGAAACCGCTACTTCATGCATTAAGTCCAGTGATTTCCTGATGTTGTCCCCTCCCTGCCTCCCGGGAATAAAGCCCACTTGATCTCCATGCACCAGCGAAGGGAGAAGCTGGGCCAGCCTATTTGCCAAGGGTTTGGCCAACACCTTCACGTCCGTGTTGAGTAGTGAAATGGGACGCTAGTATTGGCACTGTTTCGGGTCTTTACCTTCTTTCGGGATGACAATACGAGCTGAGAGCATTGATTGCGGAAGACGACCGGACTCCAAGACTGCATTGAAGAGCTTAGCCAGGAAGGAGACGAGGCGAAAGGATTTGTAGAAGAACACAGTGAACCCATCGTCCACCGGCGTCATACCTGCCTTCATTGAGCTGATAGTGACGATCACTTCCTGCGGTGTAATGGGTCTCTCCAACGGGTCCGATATCTCGGGTGGAGACGGCGAAGTGGTATGGAGTCCAGGAACCTATCTATATCCGCCCCATACCCACTATATTCTGAACTATACAGGTTTTCATAGTAAAGACGAAACTACTGCCCAATCACTGGGTCATCACTACAGCTCGTCCTGCCCGGAAGAATCGGAGAATCCACCCTCTTATTACTTCGAAGCTCCCGAAGCCTCCAGGCTAAGATTTTATCAGCTTTTTCACCCTTCTCCATGTACCTTTGCTTAAGGAACGGAAGCTTTCTCTCCGTTTGTCGACTAACAGAGGTGAGTTTCGCCTTTAATTGTTGCAGCTCAGCCCACTTGCCTGGGGATATCTGGGACCTAAGATTACCCCTTGGTTGCAGGGCCTCAATTTTGTCCCTGAGGAGCTTCTCCTCACTGCACCTCTCCCGCTTCCTTGCTGCCCCCAGCCCAATGAGAAGACCTGTAATTGTGGCCTTAAAGGCCTTCCAAACTCCCGCTGTCCCCACTTGCCTGTCGTCATTAATTAAAAAAAAACTCCTTAATGGAAGCAAGGAAGGACTGGAAAAGCTCCTTATCTTTCAGCAGGAGATCGTTGCAGGTCCACCTCCCCGGGCCAGTGACTCGCCTCGGCATCCCCAATTGAACCTTAAGTAAGACGTGGTCTGACCACGGCATCAATTCCACTTTCTAATCCTCTCACTGAGTGCCTTGTGGACTAGGATGTAGTCAATTCTAGAGAATGAGTAATGGGCTCTAGAGAAGAATGTAAATAACGGGTCTTGGCCCACCCGGGCCGATTGAGAATCCCGAAGCCCCAACTCGTCATTAGTGCTCTGGAAAGAGGTTGCTAGGCGTTTCTGCATCAGGGAATCTGTACATGGCCGCTCGGATCTCCTGTCACGATCCGAGTCCAAGACCAGATTAAAATCCCCTCCCACCAAAAGGGCACCCTCAGTAAAGGACATTATTTTGGACTTCATCTCCAACCAAAAGCGATCTTGGGCTTCGTTGGGGGCATAGATTGAGACTAAGGTCACCTTGGAACCTTTCACTTCCCCTTTGACCATTATAAATCGACCCTCCGAGTCCCTGCCCTGGGCTTTCAGGCTAAAAGGAGCCTTCGGAGAAACCACTATTGCCACCCCGCTTTTCTTAGCATGGCTGGACGCGTGAAAAACCCTCTGTATGGACCGATCTTTTAGGGTCGGTTCCCCACCCCTCACCCAGTGAGTTTCTTGAAGAAAAAGAAAGTCAAGTTTCAATCTATTGAATTCTTTCACAGCCAGGGATCGCTTCTGGGGAGAGTTGAGACCACGCGCGTTCAATGAGCCCAGGGTCAGCAGCAGATCGGATTCAGCCATCGCGGGTGCAGAATCTAAGCTCTAGTTCACTCAGCATGCAAAGTCCCCCGAGGCCTCTCCCTTGACTGGTTCGCCAATGGTTCCCCAATAACCATTCTCTCTCCATTGAACAGAGACTCCAAACGGTTGATACCAACAGTAAAACCCTACATTAAAAGGAACCCCCCTAAACCCCCTCCCTCCCTTTTCCCGAGCGCCTGGAATACCTGCGACATTGAACCTGACGCACGACCAGGTCACTAGAGATCGCCTCCACCAGGGCAATTAACAACATAACAAGCCCACAACGTTCTGAGCACCCCCAACATTAAGAACAAAACCAGACGCATCCTCCATTCCCACCCCCCTTCCTCCCAGAAGGCATCACTAAAGACAGAATCCCTTTGCCAACAACCTAGAGATCGGGTTACCTCTCCAGCAACCCGGAGATAACTCCATGTAACCTCACTCCCACTCAGCCGAAATTAGTGCAGCATGGACACAGGGCCCAGTCAGGTTGCTGGCTGCTCGGAAGAGGAAGGCACCACCTTTCTCAATTTTCTGTCCTCGTACTCAGTGCCTTTCCACAAATTTGCTAGCATTACGAGGCTCCGACAAGATTTTCCCTCTGTTCGGCTCGCCATCCCTTGGTGCAGTATCACCCAGGAGCTCCTGGGTCACACTCTGTATGTCGACCTCCGTAACCAATTAGTACTTGTAGCCCTCCACTTCAAATGAGAGAGAAAATGGATGGCCCCATCTGTAGCTCACGCTTCTGGACTGGAGCCAATTCGTTAACGTGCTGCATAACCGCCTGCTCGACAATGTGAGGGCAGATAGATCCTGGTAGATTGAGACTTTGGAGCCTTCCCACTCACTGGATCCCTTCTTCCGTGCAAGCTCCAGGATCTTGGCCTTCTCAGAATAATAGTGGAATTTCACCAGAATCGGGCGGGGCCCTCTGGCAGGCGCACCTGCCCTGTGGGCTCTGTCAATTGTTGGCTCACTGGTGCTCCCCTCATCAAAGAGGCTCCTTACAACCGCATTTACTATTCTAGTAATGTCTGCCGGCGTCTCCCCTTCACGTTCGGGAACACCCAAAAATCTCAGGATACAGCGCCGCTCTCTATTTTCTAAGTCATCCAGCTTGAGAGCAACCTTCTCCTCTCTACTCGCCAGCTCTGATAGGCGCATATCAAATTGAGACTCGAGGATGTCGACTGAGGATTGGTTGGCTTCAAGGACTTGGACACGGTCATCCACAGAGTCTACTTTTTTGTCTAATGTGTCAAGTCTTTTACTAATGTCAGCCCTGAACCCGCAGATCGCCTCCAACAGGGCCGCCATGGCTCTACTCATCGTTTGGAGTTCCATATCTTCTGGATGGCTGATATCCGACATAGCACAACTTTCCTTTGCCGCCACAAGAGTGACGGAAACTTTGAAGAGATTTCACCCAATCCATTGAGGGGGGAGGAAAGGATATTGACAGTGACGCCCTCAAGGCCCTCAGAAGAGTCACAAAGGAGATCACAGAACAGAACGGTTGAGACGCAGGGCCCCCAGAGCAAGGCCAAAGACCCAAGACACTGCTAGGACCTGGGGGCTCCGATCCACTGGGGCTGGCACCTGCAGCAAAAGGAGATTTACACAACCTCAGCCCCACCCTGAGTTCCAACACAATGCCAAGGGGGTTGAGCCTGCAGGAGAACAGAGAGCAGACCGCACCAGGGGCCCAAGGGGAAGGCTATTCCCATGAAATGTGATGCGGCAAGTAAGTGGGAAACTCCACAGCTTTCCGGGGGCTGCAAATCAAGGGCCACTCAGATACACCCACCTTTCAATTCTGTTGCCAGTCCAGACAGTGGAGAACAGGGGGGTTTGTGGGTGAAGACTGGGGGGTGAGGGGCAAGCGGGAGAAAGGTGTTGATTCAAGGCAAGGCCGCAGCTGAGAGGTCGGCGGCGGTCAGAAAGGTCCATCCAAGTACGAGCCCCACCCCCCCAGAAAGGTCCATCCAAGTACGAGCCCCACCCCCCCAAGGACACCCAACGAGTGACCCCTGGGAGCTCCCAGTGCCAACGTGCTGAGCTCCAGTGGGATTCCTGCCCTCCCCCCGCGCAACCTGGAGAGGGCACCAGCCCCAGCTACTTAGAGGCCAAGGCCTTCACAGGATGAGGCCAGTCGAAGGGGGAAATGCGTGAAACCAAGGAGCCTGCGGGGTTCCAGATGCACAGTTAGAGGACCTCTGGGGTTAGGGGGGCCACCTCTCCACTACGGGGTGCAGCCCTGTCAAATAGTTTCCCCTCCTATGACCACAGAGGGGCTCCCCCGCTGACACCAATCCTCACTTTGGGGTATGGATTGTGCGCCCTCAAGTGCCGCGGCACCTCACTCCCTCCAGGCAGTTTCACAGCAGGGTGGGCTACACACGAAAACTATGGCCCCGTGGGAAAGGCACAGCCTCCACCAAGATCTCGCCCGTATCTCTCCCCAGTCGTGTCTCTTCCACTCCGCACCTCAGGGACCCCCGGCGTCCGCCCGTAGCAGCCGCCTCTCCAGTGTCCACACTCCTCAGGCTGCTATGGCCGGACGGGCCATCGCGGGTGCGCAGGGGTCAAAGCCGCCAGCTCCGGGAGACCAGTGACGGGCTCGGCTCCAGCACCCCTCTCCTCTGCAACGCCACGGCCACCGACAGCTTCAAGGGGGAGAAGAGATGGGGTGAGCTCTGGCCGCAATCCTCAGTGCCCCCTGAAATGGGGGCCGCTATATCAACGAGGCCAGGGGCCCCTGCCCCACCAGGGGGGAACCTCAGCTGCCTTGGAGCCATCAGCGGGAAACAGGCCACCAGTAGCTTCCCCGGCAAGCGAAACAGGACCAGATCTCAGGAACTCTGCCACGGCCGCAGACTGGATTTTCTCCTAGCTGGTGCCTGGATTTTCTCCTAGCTGTTGCCTGGGGGGTCTGCACAGCCACCAGGGGGTGGCGGGCAGGTCGGATCTCCCCTGCAGGGGATTTTGGGGGGGCTCAGATTCTTTTTTTTCGCCGCCCTTGGGAGGACAGCAGAGGTGCTTCAGCACATCTCGGCGCCCCCTCGTGGCTCCTTGTTCCAATTCTAAGTATGTTCTGGGGTCATGCAGTAGATCAGGACAAGCCCGATGGTAGAGCTTAGTGTAAGTTAGGACGGGGGCACCTCCCTTGTCGGCTTGTTTCATTATGATGGAGACTTCCTCCGCAAGTTCTTTAAGAAGGCGTGCCTGATGTTTCCTAAAATTGCCCTGTTTGTGGGGCGTGAAGGCATGAAGCAAGACACAGACAACAGATTCAAAGTTGAAAAATAAATGTTTATTAACTCAAATGTCAGGATGGTTGAAGGCCTAACTTGCCATATAATAAGGTGGGATTTCCCTACTTAAAGAAACTAAGGAAAGTCTGCATCAGAAAGTTCATTTTAGAAGTCTGTCTGTGCCAAAAACCTATACTTGCCCTCACAGCTAAAGCTAAGCAATGTGTGTGGATGTCAGCAATAACCAAAATAGTGTTCAAAATAAAGTTCTGAGCTTCTTCCAGCTCCTGGCTTACTTTTCCGCTTCCCTTCCCCAAATTCAAGACAGTTCCACAAAGTCTCAGGGTTCTATTCCCCAAGTTTGTGATAGCTCCACAAAGTCTTGGGGTTCCCTTACCCAAGTTCGGCTTGTCAACTTGTACTTCTCCTCAAGCTTTCAATGTTCAAAAACAACTCCAAATCAACTTTATCCGCCTTCTGGTTTCTTCACAGTTCAATCAGATAGCTTTCTCCTGTTTCAATTCAGTAACCTCTTTGGCTTTCACAGTTGGGGTTTCCCCAGTGTAGGCGCAGTTGTCAGACCACACGATCCACCCATCACAGGCCGCACAACCAGGAACCGTAGGCTGCTTAGCCCACACAGGTTCTTCTGTATTTGTACCCGTCTAATGGTTCACACTCACTTGGCTTTTCCTGGTCAGCTTCTTGGCTTTGCCACAATGCATTATTTCCTTTGCAAGTCTCTGGGCTTTGTCAAAATGTGTTTTCGCATGTAGTTCACTTTGTGGGTTTTTTTGTTCCTTCACCACCTTGCTTTCATACTTTCTAGCAATCTTTCATACTTGCTTTCCATTGCATTTCATCCGGCTCGTGCTTTGCTTTAAATAGGCAGTACTTGAATATCACACAGACTTATCATCAGGTCATAACTTTGCCAAAAGCCTTAATTTAGTTCGATATTCAATAACTGTGATCTTTTAAGCTGTTGCTAGCATTTTATGTTGTTCTTATATTTCCTCTCAACCCATTGCTTTGGGTTAATTTCAACTTGTGCATGCTTTTTTATTCATTCAGCATCTGTTTTGGCTTCTACACAGTCCCCAGGAGCGCCCTTGTTCAAGTGCTCTTCCCTTCTCACTCACCAGTGCCTGGCGTCTCCTCAGGGCAGCTGTGCTTTCGGCTTCTGCTCCACCAACATGCATTCCGTTGACCGCAAGCCGGCTAACACTTCACCTTCTCTTCATATCTCGCCGGCAGCTCTGCTTTCTCCCCGCGGACGCTGTTGGTAACTCTGCTCCTTTCTTCTGTGTCCGCAGACCTCTGACCAGTGAGACTCCCACACCTGTGACCTTTTCACAGGCCGCCCAGCCCAAGGCTCCACAGAGTCTTGGGATCGTCAGCCGGCGTTCTGACTTCCTGCAGGACCCACCACGGCTGCCTCCTGGTATGCAGGATTCTCCCTCCAGGCCCTTAATGATTGACGACGGCTCTCTCCTGCCGCTCTCTTTTTTGTTGGACTCCCTCCCTTTTATACACCTGCAACCACTTGACAGGTTGCAGGTGTGAGTCCATAATTGTAATTGCCTGGTCATAATTATTGGAGTGCTTGGAAATGATTTACTAGTGAGCACTACTCCTAGTTGACTCATCCTCTTCCCAGTACTATAGTGGGTGGAATGAGGGGAGATGGTTTGTGACAGCCCAGAAAGGCTGGGAGAGGGCGAGGTTGGTTCTCATAAGTAAAAAGGGATACCATGTGGATATCCTGTGCATATCCTCTCCCCAAACCCCAAGAACCCCCACCCAGGTGATCCTCCCTCGCTTCCCCGCCCCCGGGATCAGGATCCAAAAGCGATGGTCTTTCACTGGCCACCTGAGAAGAGGATCCAAGGGGAGAAGGTGTGAGGGTACCCTCAGGTTTCTCTGATTTCCTTCCCCTTTGCGGGTTGGACTGGGTCGCTTTACAGGGAAACCCGGGAGAAAAAGTCTACGTTACCTTGCTCTCGGCCCTTCCGGTCTTCCACTGTGAAGCAATAAGGTTAAAGGTCCACGAACCAATGCATAACCCTAGGATTGGATTCTTTCCTCTGCCTAATCAACAACAAAAGGGAGTGGTTAGTTATTAATCAAAAAGTATAATCTAAGAGGTAGTACTTAAGATGTATCAATGCCCACTTGATTGCTAGTGTCTCGATGTCTGAGTAGTTTTTCTACTTGGGGAACCATTTTCAACTAATGTACAAAATTGGGTGTTTCAGTCCATCGTGGTTTTGAGATAATACGGCTCGTAACCCCATTAAAGAAGCATCAGTCTGCCGGATGAACTCCTTTGTAAAATCGGCTACTTTAAAAGTGGGGCTCTCTCATAGGGTTTATTTTAAGGTTGTACAACAGATCTTGTCTTCCTCCTCCCATCTGAACTTTTGGGGATCTGCATTTTTTTATTTGTCGGTTAATCATGAAGTTTTACTGGAGAAATTTGGTATGAACCGGCGGTAGTAACCGATTAGCCCCAAAAAGGCCTACAGATCTTTCTTGGTTTTTGAAGTGGGGGTATCGAGAACAGCTCTCGCCTTCTCTTGCTGGGGTCAGACAGTACTATTACTCAGAAAGAATAACCAATACTTAACCGCAGATTGGACCAGATTGCATTTTCTGGGGTTAGCGGTCAGCCCCGCTTTTCTTAACACTCCCATGACTGTGTAAGTGTGGTACAAATCATCTTCCCATGTCTTGCTATGTATCACAATGTTGTCTATATAGGATCCGCAGAAATCCGAATGTGGCTGTAAAATTTTATCCTTCAACCTCTGAAATGTTGCAGGAGCACCATGTAGACCTAATGGCAGGACTTTAAAGTGAAACAATCCTATGGGAGTCGCAAAGGCAGTTTCCTCTTAGTCCGGTCCATAAATGGAACCTGCCATTACCCTTTTGTTAGATTTATTGTTCAAAGATAGACCTCATTATCCAGCCGATCAATCAGATTGTAATACGGTGGTATTGTGTAAGCGTCAAAGGCAGAGATGGCATTCGCCTTTCTTTTTTTAAAATCTTTCTTTATTGGCATTTATCAAAAAAGATTGATCTCTCCCTCCCACCCACTCGGCCCCTCCCACACCCGCCCCTCAAGGGACCGCACAACCAAGCCATATACCTTCGGAAGCATACAGTTTGGTTATTACTGGGGCACCTCGGGTTGCATCGCCGCTCACATAATGTCCAATACCAGCACATTCTGAGGGCACCTTTGTTGTACAAAGTCACTTTTCAAAAAGCGAATAGTATCTCCCCATTCCCTCTGAAATCTGTCTGCATCCCCTTGGATCTTATATGTAATCCACTCCATCGCTACTATACCCCAGAGTTTACCGAGCCAACACACCGCTGTAGGCGATCTTTTTTGTTTCCAGTCTTTTGTAATTACCATCCAGGCCGCTATTAATAAATCTCTGCCAATGAAAGAGGCAAGATCTTCAGTGCTATTCAGTGCTATTTCCTGCAGAGATTTCATGACTTCCTCCATGAAATGTGTCTCCAGTCCCCTTCCCCTTTGCACCCCTTCCAGCATTCCGCAGAGACCGAACCATACATTCTATGTAGTTTACTTGGGGTATAATGCCACTGTATCATCATTTTAACCAGGCCTCCCGCTGCTGTAGGAGCCTGGTCAGTTTTGGGATGTTCCTCCATAATTTACCCAGTACCCCTCCGAACCTTCCCTCCCAGTGTACCTTTACATGCTGTTTGGTACGGCCAAGTCTTTTGGTCTGCACATTCTAGTAGTATCTTTTATGTCTTTTATATGTCCGCCACTAGGTGTTTGTCCCCAGTGTGCGAGGTAACATACCTCAAATTTAGTTAGCGGCCTTATAGCTGCTTGGCGAATCTCCTTCTGTCATAACCAATGCCTCAGTTGGACGTATTCAAATCTGCTCCCTTCCTTCACTCCTACGTGTGTCTTACAATCCTTCAAAGACACTATTTCTCCCTCCCACACCATATCTCCAGTCTTTTATGCATCCCCTTTCTCTCCACCGCGTAAATGAGCTCTTCACAGTTCTCGGGGTGAAGTTCGGGTTATTAAACATGGGAGTAAAGGGGGACAGAATGGTAGATAGATGTCCCCTCCTTACTCCTACGTCCCGTCCCCTTTCCTCCATACTTATGGTACATTCCTCCGTCCTGTGGGACGGGACCGGAGCACTTTGTAAAAAGCTACACATTTTCAAAAATGTGTCCTTCCTCTCTTTTTACGCAGGGTGGCACATGCGGCCGTAACCCTGCCCTCCTTAGCTCCGGCCAGTGCATCGCCCATCTGTCCTTTTCTCCGCTCGATCAGGACTGGACGCACTTGCATCTTCGGAAGATTTTTTCCTTCCAGTGTCGTCCTCTCCTGCTCCGGCTTAGCAGTCTCGAGTCCGTCTATGCCGTTTCAGTTAGATTTTCCTACTTGTTGTTCTTGTCAGCGACGCTTCGCTAGGGCGGATCCTCATCCTGTTTGTTGAGAGTGCTTGGGTCCGGACCACCGGTGGGACTCGTGCTTTTACTGCGACTCCCTCTTCGGTCCGGGCGCTTCAATGTCGTTTGGAGCGTTGGGAGTAGGTGTTCCAGCGCGCTCCCCCATTGCATTTTCTTACTTTCATCGAAGAAAAGAAACGCCCGGTGAGTTCTTTACTTTTTAGAGCACCTCGGCCAGGGGATTCCTTCCCGGGGTCTTCCCGGTGCGGGAGGAGCATCAAAAGCTCTATTACCGGGGTTTGTCCTGAGGTGCATTCTAGGCCTAAAAAGTGTACCAGAGTTTTCTCAGAGGGTCTCCATAAGTGGTCTATTGACACTGGATTACTATCCGAGGCACCTCCTGTGGGGGCTATTTGTGAGCCCAGCTCTACTGTGGCGGCGGGTACCGGAGCTTGCTTCGAGGTCTCCTTGGCTGGAGCTTCCCGTAAAAACACTGGGGTACACCCTGAGGCCTCAGTTGAGGCTGTTAGTACTGAACAAAAGTTTGAGGCCCGTGGTGAAGGGGCTTTAGATACCGGGCTCCGGTCCGGGGCCCCTTGTTTGGTGGCTAGGGTGATCAACACTTCTGAGAGGCCTGTTAAGGTCTTGTCGGTGAGGTGTGTTCCTCATCCAAACCTGTTGAGGGAACACAGAGTGAGGTCTTGGACCGTAATTCCTCAGTTACCAGCGGTGCCGAGGTCCTTCTGTTGAAAGCTTCTCTGGCTGATAGCATGTCTCAGGCTGATAGCATGTCTCAAAAACATTCTAGGCCTCGCAGTACCGGTTCGGCCGAGGTTCCTTGTATCAAGGATAAGATGAAGACCCCAGACCCACCCGTGGAGACACCTGTCTCACTTCAACACATGTCGCAGTTCTCCTCAGGGGCTGACAAAATGGCGGCCGCTCCCGCCAAGACTACAGCAGCCATTTTGGATACCTCCTTTACAACTAGCCATCGGCCCTAGGTGTGGGAAGTGGGTTTCAAGGCGAACATAGATTTCCTTGTGCATATCCTTTTCGGCCAGTTTATGACTGGAACGCTCGGATGCCCCTTCCGCACAATGTCTCGCTTCCTGCGGCATCAGCGCCCCTGATTTATGTGGACTCCAGTGGAGAAGGGCCCTCTTGGCAACCCTCTCCCTTGCGTCCCTGGAATTACTCTGCTCATGAGAGGCCTCCTCCAGTAGCGCCTAAATCGGCGGAGGACGTGTTTTCCGGCAAGTTTCAAAGATTTATGCATTCTCACCCCATGAAGGAGTATTTTCGAGGCTTGTTTATGGAGATATGCTTGCCTGCGCAGACGGTCCCAGCTGCGCCACCTGTCGTTCCGGCTAAACCTCCCCAGACTCTTCCTCCCTTGCCTCTGTTGTCCCCAATGGACAGGTCTATAGTGGTGCCTGATGCAACTGAGCCTGAGTTGGATCTGTTGGGCGATGCACAAGAGGATCAGGACAGCGATGGCCAGCCCCGCTCTGTCAGAGCCTTTCACGACCGGGTGCTGGACATGATGTGCCTATTGGACGTTCCAGTACCCGAGGCACCCACTCCGCAGGAGGGCGTGCTTCACCTTGTCACCTTCGGAGCATACCGGCTTGTTCTTGCAGAAGGACGTTTTGGCCGACGTCCATAAAGTTTGGGGAAAACCACACTCTGGACTGTTTGTCAACAAGAAGATTGACGCGCGTTATAGGCTCCATTCTTCGGAAGAGGTGGCTTTAGCGTTGTCCGCCCCCTCATCCACGGTAGTGGCTGCTGCCACTTTACAGTCCAGACCTGCTGCATCGTCTTCCACAACGGCTACACAGGTTCTGGCTGACGAGGACAAGCTTCTTGACTCTTTGGGAAGGAGGATTTTCGCTAATTCGGCTCTGCAGTTACATCAAGCGAACGCAGAACTGGTGTTAGCGGGGGCGAATATGAAAATGTGGAAAGGTCTGTCGGAATTTGAGGAATTTATTCCCGCCGAAAAGCTAGAGGATTTCAGAGCGGGTTTGTCAGATGCTAGGGTTCCGGCGCAGGACATGCTGGAGACTGCGGCGCATCATGCCAACACCTCGGCCTCATGCTTGGTGCGAACACCTCTCGTCCGTCTTGGCTGCATGCCATCAAGATCTCGAACAAGGTGCAGGATAAGGTTTTGGACCTGCCCTTTGATGGCAAGGAGCTTTTTCATTCCACAATGGACCTTGAACTGACCACAACAAAGGATAGCACTCAGACCGCCAAGTCTAGGTCGCTCCTGGTGAAACCGTCTTTCAGGGCACAGAGAACGTCCTCGCAGCCTCAGCCTTCCTCTAGTTTCAGGGGTTTTCTTTACCGAAAGTCCTGCAGGGTTGATACCCCATCGGGAAATTCCTGCCAAAGGCAACAACGGAGCTGGTTTTTCTCCCGTTGCTCAGCCTCCTCTTCAGGTTCAGGTGGCTCTGCCACCGAAAAACCAGCTAAATTAAGTTTCTCTGCTCTTGCATGAGACCCCAGTGGGAGGACGCATTGCGTCTCATTGGGAGGCGTGGCAGACCATCACTGAGGACCGGTTGGTCTTGTCAGACGCTCGGGCGGGCTTCCGCTTCCCCCTTCCCCCTACCCCATCCATCAATCCTCCCTTCCAGCAGTTGGGGTCACCCCCTCCCTCAGAGCCGATATTCAGAAGTTGCTGGATCTCAGGGCGGTGGAACCCGTTTCCCCTAGGGGAGCGAGGGGAGGGCTTCTATTCCCGGCTGTTCACGGTGCCCAAATCCAACCAGGCTGCCCTGCGCACCATCCCCGACCTTTCTCAGTTCAATCTCTCTCTACCCCAAGAGAAATTCAACATGATCACGCCCTGTCAGATAAAGTCCTCTTTGCAGAAGGGCGATTGGCTCAGCGTGGTGGACCTCCAGGTTGCGTATATGCATATCCTGATCTGGAATCCACATCGAAGATAATTATGGTTTTCTGTGGGAGAGGAGCACTTCCAGTTCTGAGTGCTCCCTTTTGGCCTCAGCTTGGCACTCCGTGTCTTTACGAAGATGTCGGTTATCTTCGGCATCAGGGTATCCACGTGTATCCATATTTGGACGATTGGCTGCTGCGCAGTCCTTGTCCTTTGGAAGCTTCGAGCAACCTTCAGTCTCTCCTCCAGCTCCTGTTCCACCTTGGGCTGTCGGTGAACTGGCGGAAATCCTCCATGACAGTCTCTCAGGACCTGATTTTCCTGGGTTTTCGTTGGAACACGATCGACTGCAGAGTATACCGGACTGGGGACAAAATGGCAGATCCGGTGGCCACTTGTCAGGTCTTTGCGCAGTCGGGGAGCATGTCGGCCTGGGGGTTCCAGAGGCTTCTGGGCCTCATGGCCGTGTGTGTTTTGGCTCTTCCTCTTGCTCGTCTCAAGATGAGACGGACGCAGATGGCTCTACGGAGTTCTTGGCGTCAAGTTGTGGATCCGGACTCCAAAATGATATCGATTCCAGCTTTCATGAGAGCGGACCCTTTGTGGTGGTCGTCTCTCGGAAATCTGTTGGTGGGCACTGCTTTTCAGGACCTCGCTCGGCTGGTGACAGTCACGACTGACTCTTCCCTTCTGGGGTTGGGTGCGACGTTGGACCTTCAAGTTTCCGATCTCTGGTCGCCCCAAGACAAATCCTTCATATAAATCACCTGGAGCTTCTGTTTTGTTTTGTTTGTGCATTTATATAGCGCTACGAACCCTCAGTTATATGAGCGCTGCTTATTTCCCACGGTATGTGGTGCTCATTTATCGACTTCGGAAGGATGAAAGGCTGAGTTCGGCTCTGTTGGGATTTGAACCTGCGTCAGGAGGTTCTGCACAGATGTCAAAGCGAGCGCTCTACTCGCTGTACCATCTGACTGGCTTCTGGCACTCAAGGTGTTCAGGCCGGTCATTGTCAATCAAGTGGTCCGTGTCCGCATGGACAATTTGGTGTCTGTTTTACATCAACAAGCAGGAGGGGTACCAAGTCCCCTCCTCTTGTGGATCTTGCCATTCAGATTTGGGAATGGGCGGTGCAGCATGGCTGGTGGCTGTACACATCCCGGGCCAGCTGAATGTTACTGCGGATGCCCTCGGCCGACGAGCGATGGTCAGTTACGAGTGGGAGTTGAACGTGGAGGTCCTCTTACAAATCTTCCTTGCCCGTCTTCTTCCCAAACCCGGCTTTGGATGCCGAAAGGGTTTTGCATCGCCTGGATGTTAGAAGAGCTCTTAAATTCTATCTGGACAGAACATCTGAATTTAGGAGTTCTTCTCAACTATTGGTGACCTTTGGTAATCCGCAGGGTAAACAGGCCTCCAAAGCGACTATCTCCAGATGGGTTGCTGCCTATATTATGGAGTCGTACATTGTTCAGGGCCTCCAACTTCTTAAAGGGATTCAGGCACACCTGGTATGGGGCAAGGCAGCTGCTGTTGCCTTTCAAATGTATGTCCCCGGGGAGACCATCGTGAAAGCGGCTACATGGGCCTTTCCATCGGCATTTTGTAAACACCACTGTTTGGATCCGAGCTCCAGAGCTGATGCTCAGTTTGGCCAGGTTGTGCTTAAAAACCTTTTTCAGTAAGGAGTTTTCCATCCACTCGTAATTCTTGTGAGGAGTGCTTGGGAATCTCCCATAAGTATGGAGGAAAGGGGACAGGACGTAGGAATATAATAAGGTTACTCACTGTAGTGACCACCTTACCCCTAGTCCATAGTCCCCTTTCCTCCATACGCCCGCCCGCCGTCCCCTCTAATAAGGTTCCTCTGTTATTGCTTAAAGGCGATGGAAAAGGGGACTGATGGGCAATGCGCTGGGCAGAGAGGAAAAAAAGAGAGGAAGGACACATTTTTTTAAAATGTGATGCTTTTTACAAAGTGCTCCGGTCCCGTCCCATAGGACAGAGGAATGTCCCATAAGTATGGAGGAAAGGGGACTATGGACTAAGAGTAAGGTGGTCACTACAGTGAGTAACCTTATTAAATACATCTATCCCATATATCACATGTTGTACAAAGTACCCTGCTATGCCTAGCGTTCGTGGGCCTACCCTTCCCTTGGAGCCAGTGTATTTCAGCTAGTGAACCTCCCGCAACCGCTTTATCCGTTTGTGCCCATATTTTTTCTCTACAATCTGCAAACAATTCACGCACCACTCTCAGTTGGGCTGCTTTGTAATATCGGTGCAAGTTTGGGAGCCCTAACCCCCCATTTTTGGGCAAACCATTCACGCACCACTCTGTTGGGCTGCTTTGTAATATCGGTGCAAGTTTGGGAGCCCTAACCCCCCATTTTTTCTTGGGGTCATCAAAAGATCCAAAGCTACTGTCGGGCATTTGTTCTGTCAAACAAATCTAGAGATTAGTGTATTAATTGCTTTAAAGAAAGTATTCGGGATTGCTATAGGCAGAGTATGAAACCTATAAAGTACCCTCAGGAGAGTCACCATCTTCACGGTATTTATGCGCCAAAGGCAGGATATCCGCATCTTGGTCCACTTTGCAAAGTATGTTTTTTTTTTATTCAATCCAGAAAATTGGCTTTATATAAAGCCGAGACTTTATTCGTCAAGTTTATCCCCAGGTATGTTAAGCTTCCTCCAGCAGAGCGAAAAGGGGAGCAGCTCTGTATCTGTGTAGCCATTTCTTTAGTAAGTCCTACTTCCAGCATTTCTGATTTCCACATATTTATTTTCAATCCTGATAACCCCTCTTGTTCTTTAAGAATTCCCACTAAGGCTGGGATAGACGTCGCCGTTTCCACTAGTGTTAACCGCAGGTCGTCGGCGTAAGGCACCGTTTTATGCATCACCCCCTGTACAGGAGGGCGCACAGTCTTCTGACGGGCCCATAGATCAGAGCACATCCTCTAGTACCTGTACAACAAGATAGCTGCACCTTGAGGAGGTTGGGGTGCAGGATTCACATACCCCAACACAATTCAATAAGGACAGCTAAAAAATGTGGCAAAGAGACTGGTAAATTCATAAAGGTTTTTTTCATTTCCCTGCTGACACAGAGCAGCCCTAACTGCTGTGGTCAAGTTCCCTGCCTCAAAAGAACCCCCTCAGCCTTACCCAGAGCTCATTTTATAGCCATATATGAGGAGGCAATCTGCCCCCACCGCTCCTGCTCAGTCTTAGGCAACCTCATCGTTAGCATTAGCTCATTGGGCAATTAATTTTAATTGGACTAAAACCTTCAATATGAAATACGCTCTAGCATGCATTCCTGACTCTTCTTTCGGTGCACTATTCAATTATAATTTTGTACAGCTAGATTCTTCAGATAAGGGTTTCGACCAGGCCCGATTTAATCTCTGGTTTCTGTCCATTAGTCAAGATTCTGAAAGCATGGTGTCCGCGAACGTCTCAACTTTAAAATGATCTCATCATTACACACTTTGAGCACTACTCAGTTTCTTCTTAGTTTAGTCACAATTTGGTTACATGTATTTTCATTAAATGCATTTTAGCCAGACGATTTTCTGTCTGTTACAGTTTATCTTATTGTTCATTCTGTTCCACGCCACCATATTACATCACGGTAATGCCATTTCTGACTTTATAAACACAATGCCTTTGAATACCAGTATGTTGTAACATTATGAATACAATTTTCGCATAATTGCAACACCACATAAGTCCCTTTTGAATTTCTCTGTTTAGGTTTAAGTGGGGGGGCCCTCCACTTCATTCAGCTGTTGATTCAATATATATATAAATCGGGACCTTCATTACACTCCCCCGTCTTGAAATCAGTTGTTTGTAAAACAACTTTAAACCATATTCTATTTCCATTCACTTTAACATTGATCTAAACATTTCTTAACACAATCTTAAAATTTGGCGTATACTAACGTATTGTCATACTTAAAACAAACATGTGTGTGTCATCTCCTTCCATGTAAGCCCTACTTCCTGTAATTGTGTGCCTTTAATCTAACTGTATGCCTTCGAAGATTCACAGCCATTGTGAGACTCAAGAGGTTTGGTCAAGCTTTGAGGTAACCCATTAGCCCATTGTCTCTTCGTATGTCACACCTTGTCTGCAACTCCCACCCCAACAAAGTACAATCTCTCCTTGAGCATCTTCTCCTGCCCATGAAAACCATTTCACTTCGTCCTTCCCTCTTGTCCACATTCTTTCCTTTTTTGTATCTTCCGTTGCAGTTGTCATGAGTTTGGCGTTAGTGGACCATCTGCGTCCTGTCGCCTTTTCCTTTCCACTGTGCTGTTTTCACACATGGTCTCCCAGGTTTCTTTGATGCTTAGACCAGAAGTCCATAGTTTTTTCCTTACCACATGAGGTTGTGTTTTTTCTGGAGTGCCTCTTTCAAAAGGGTTCATTGTTCAATGAGTCCACAAGAGGGGATGGTTCAGCATGGGGATGCAGGGTTGAGGGAGTCTTTTGCAGACATAATTCAATGTCAGGCTCTCCCTGGGTTTCTCTACTGACCTCACTCTCTCCTCACGCGGTTCAACGTCTATTTTCCAAGGCATACAGGTCCCTCGATGTATACCTGTAATATAAAAGGGAATGAGTTTCTTTTATAAAATGAAATGAGTTTCTTTTTTTCTTTTGTAAAATAAACCGGTCTCTACTTATCTAACACATTTCCTACCAACCCATTTCCTTAAAACCTCTTTTCGCATTTGCTCTTTACCCTATTCCCTAGAAATCAAGACATTCCCTCTTATTTGACACCCCTGCCTCCTAGACAAGCTACAAAACATTTCCTTTTAAACATTTCCCTTTTGTGGGTCATTTTCACACCATAACTAAAATACCCGCCATTCCTAGCTCTGTGTCTGCTGGCTTGGAAAATGATTTTTGTTTTCAATACCACTCAATACATCACGTCCATCATGGGACACATTTTCCCCTTCTGGGTGCCACATGCAACCCTAAGGACAGAAAACAATTAGAGAAGGATGTCTTCTCCTTTCCTGGTCTTCTAGGCATGTCCGTAGTAGATGATAGAAACGTCCTTGGGGATCCCCGTTGTCTGTAGAAAGTAAAAATAAAGGCAAAAGTCATTCGGGCATTTGCAAGGGGTCAGGTTTTCTTCCCAACTTTATCACCCTTCCTCCCTTTCTGCTGTCAAAAAATACTCTCTGGGTCATTCTCCCCTATTCGTTGGTGCACATAAACAACTAATTCCCAACCACCTCGCGGGGATACTTAGTTTCGGCTGGGTTCTTTGCTCAGCTTAGCTGTATTCTTCCAGGTTAGCAGTACATTCTTGCTGGTTAGCTGCACATACTTCTTCAGCTAAGCAGTAAATTCTTCCTGGTTAGCTGCACATACTTCTTCAGCTTAGCAGCCATTCTTCCTATTCTTTTTTTTTCCCTAGTTGGACCATGGTCTGTTTGTGCTTTGTGTTCATCCTAGGGAGATAAAACAGAGGCCTTTCGCTGCACACCATCCCTGTCTAACTTGACCTTCCTCGCCTCTTCTCTGACCCCATCTTCTTCCTTTTCTCTTTATCTCTACGTTCATTTTTCCTTTGAACTTCCTCATCCCTTCTTTCACGTACCTTTTGCTTTTCTTCTAACCTTTGCTGTTTCTGTCTGTCACGTTCATAGGCTGCTCTCTGGTTTGCGATCGAGCTGCTTTTCTTGCTCTTCGCGATAAAGCTGTTCTTGCCTTAGCCTAACTTTCCTTCTTATCCTCCCGTCCCTTAAATCCTTCTCTTTCTTCCTCCTCTGTGCCTCATCTAACTTCTCTTTGGGCCTCCCATCATCACTGTCTTTCCCATTGGGTTTCTATGAGATTTGTCCTCCCATCCATTCGTCCTTTGTGATTGCTATCTCATCAGTTCTGTCTTCACTTTCTTTCCTCTTCGTTCCCTCTCTCCCCTTGTCGAGAGATGCACTTGTCTGTGCCTGATCCCCTCCTTTATTAACGCATCATTGCATCTCCCCTTGTCCCTTGGCTAGGGATGTGAGATTCTTGTCCTTAACCTTCCCTTGATTTTTGCTACTACTGTATGAAGGCGACTCATAAGCGGGGTTGCTATAACCTGTGGCTGCTTTTATCTCTCTTTAATGGGCAAAGTCCCTCAGACTTACTTCCCTCGGTTCCTGTTTCATGCGGTGCAGGCGTTGCTGCAGGTGTCTGACCCCCCTCAGTGCATATTTTTTTTTCAACCAAGCTGCTGGAGGCTCTTTCTCCTTTCCTTGCTCTTATATTTTTACAATTTGAGAACAGCATAGCGTTTTCTAACCTCTTTTTTTTTTCTTCTTTATGCGGCATACAAGTAAATTGCCATGTGTTTATAAAATGGCTTTAGCTGAAGACTCAATTTGCGGCCGCGGCATAAACATCTTGTGGGCGGTACCTTTAACCCACTCCTCTAATTGGAGCAATGTTTTCCGGGCTTAACTCTGTTTCTATTGATATCCTTATGTGAGTTCAAAACTCCCATTACAATGGGCGAGCATCAAATGCAGCAAGCTCCAATCCAGTCCCTTCTCGCCAAATTATTTATACCGCCAATTTACTCAAGAACATCAATCTATGTGCGATTCCTTCTCAACTCTAGAATCGCATTAAACTTTTACTTGATTTCAACCAACAAGGAGACACAATTCCTTACATTTGACGTACAACAGGACATGTATAACAGACTAGACAAACACCAGCTGGACACACATATACCTGCCTTCTAATCAATACCCCGACATGGGGTGTAAACGAACCTCATTTGTGCCATCTTTAATCGTCACCATAGCCTAGTCGTCCCCTATTGTGGGCTCTGGGTTCACGTTTCTTCTGACCACTCTTTAAAGCGCAGCAACAAGGCAAATCCTTATGTTTTTTCTCAGGTGCCCCCCTGGTAATCCTTTCGTTTTATCTCGGGTGCCCCCCCCCCGGTATTCCTTACATTTCATCTCGGGTGTCACCCCGGTAATCCTATGTTTTTCTCTCGGGTGCGTTTTTCTGTCGGGTGCCCCCCACGGAATTCTTACGTTTTTCTCTCGGGTGCCCCCCCCAAAATTCTTACTTGAACCACTACTCTCCTTCATGATTCTTATTTCATTCTGCTTGCTATTTTATTAACTGCCATATTTCCCTATTTTATGGCTGCCTTCATTTTCCTGGAGATCATCCGGTTCACCTCGTGTTTGCAAATGTTCATAATTCGCAGCCTGCGCCTGAATTTCAAAAATCCTTCATCTCCCCCTTTTTTCTTCACCAGGTTGCACGGCTGGCTTCATTCATCACGCTGCACACATACTAAATCTTTTACTTCTCACTCACCCAATCTCATTTGCCATCTGCCGCTTTCATGCATTCAAAATTGCTTGTGTTTAACTAAGGAATGCCCTAAATAATCATGCTTTCCTTGGTAACCTCAACACTATCATCATGCTTTCACGCTTTTTCATTCAAGTCTTTCTTCGTTCATCTAATTCCTACGATACCAGAATCTCAACCACCCGTCTCAAACCGAAAGTTTTTACCCCATTTAATAAAAACGTTCTCCACTCCGGCTGACAAGGCCTCAAAATTGTAACCTCCTACCCCAGGTATGACTCCATGCAGACTGTCCTACCAGTCACGGTGGAGCTCCTAGAAAAAACATTTAGGAGCACCAAAAATCCCCCTTCACTACATGTGTGCTATCCCCAGAATTCCCCAAAAGCAGGTCACAGATTATCAGTAACCTCCTTTAATTTCAGTGGGCATTCTTAGTCAAAAATGATAGAACACACAAATGTCAATGGACCATTCAGCTACAGGGCAGTGCCTGCTCCTGCTTGCACGTTGATTTAAAACCCCATGTAAAATCACTTGCTCCTCATCTCATGAAGTTTATCACTACCTCTTTTAATTCTAACACTACTTTTCTAGCTGCAAAATAACCCTTGCTCATACCATGCCAGGTTACATGCTACACTCTGTTTGTTGCGCTTTATCGTTAGAGTGCCACTGCAGGGACGTCATTTGGGGGTCGCCATGGGTCGTGGCTGCACCCCCGGAGGTATCCCTTGTTGCCCCACGGTCCCCTTTGCTACCCTAAGAATTAAAACATTTTAAAACTTTTCCTATAGTGGTATCATCAGAGGTCAAGGGTCATTGAGATGTCACTTTCGCTACCTCTATCATTTTGGTGGAGTGACGTCCCCGTGTCATTACTTCCCTTTCACTATCTCATTTGCTAATGCCTCCGGCCCTTTTCTTTCCCCGCCATACTTACACCACCTGCTCATTCATTTCCCGTCATTATCAGTGTTAAATTGTATTACTACACTGCCATTCTTGCAGGCATCTTACAAAATCTTCACAAGCTCTAAAAGCGTGGAGTGCTGCTGTGCGCAACTCTCAGTATTCTTTGAAAGACTACACATGACTTTGCACCAGATAAGGTGCTCACTGGCTATCCATGGAGGAAAGGCTACTTTTTTTTTAAAGTCATAAATGTAAGTCTTACACAGCGCTGCTATATTTAACTGATGCTGCTGCTAGGGTCAGTTCAGCCCAGTGGCGGCTGGTGACTTGGAAGTTGGTGGGGCGTACATATCTTGGCGGGAATTTGGGGACGAGCTAGGCCACCTCACACCACTCAGTGTGCCGGTGGCTTCTCCCTCGGCAAGGCATTTTGAAAAAAAGGGCTTCCAAGATGTGCAATTTACTCTCCAAGCCCACAGGCATATGACATCACACATCCTGGCCTAATTATGAGTCTAAACAGCCTGGAATCCACTGCAATGTCTGCAATGGTTTTTTTTCCCAGCTCACGGCCACCTGGACTGGACTAATGTGAAGGCATTAACAAATAATGCATACAAATACAATTTCCTAAAATAAAGCACCTATTAATACCCCCAGGCAGTTCGCAAAACTGGGAACACCGTGCCTCTGCCATACAACGCACATACACAATAAACTTAACTAAAAGTCCACTTCTCAGAAATACAAAGCAATATCTGAGCCAAGGTGTCTGCAACCAAAGGGTATGAAAGCCATGTGTCCAAACAGCACCCCATTGAGTGACATGTATGAGGCTGGTGGCATTCACAGATATGCACAGACACAGACTCTGCCCTTTACAGGATCTCGGCTAGCCCAGAAAGCGGTTGAGGGGGAGGAGACAGCTAATTTAGACTGTGACCTCCATTCTCTAGCTCCTTCAGAGCCACGCATGCTATAGAAAGCAACATTCGCCATATTCCATTTGCCTAAGTTGCTGGCAGTCCTGCATGTATGTGCCACTGGGACTGCTGGCGCGCTGACCCAGCCAATATCTTCTGTGATGCTCAGCCAGGGTCAGGTTGCCTACCTGCACCAGACTGCTTGCCACCCCACAATATAAAAAAAATAGAAATGGGGCTCAGACCTGTTTCATTGTCATCACTGGTTCCCTATTGGGTTCGCAGGATGGTCATACACTGACTTGAATTCCCCTCCCCATGCACGGATTAAAATCCCAGTTTAACAAATCGATTAGGTGCGCCCACCCTGCAAACTTAGTGTTAAAATGCACCACTACTGCTAGCATCCTGTTTCCATACAGCACTTAACAATACATAAACACATGCATACGCGTCGCAGCAGGGCCTACCTGAACTATCCCCCAGTGCTCATGCTCATGAACTCTGTGTCACCAGCTGCTGTCCCTATTAACCAAAGGAGCTAATGCCGCAGGGCTAAGCTCCCCGTCTTGTCCCCAAATCATGGAATGGGTTTTCCAGTGAACTTGGTGCAGAACCAACCCTCCTCATTTTTCGCAAAATTATCAACCCTGCTTTGGTTACCTGCCTCTGTCAGTTCTCCCAGCAGTGTCTGTACTTATCCCCCTTTTGTTAATTTAACCACTATGCTCTGTTTTACTTAAGGTACTCTATCCAGTGTAAGCTTAACATGCAGCTCATTTATACAACAATATATCTATTTGTCCTATAACCACAGGCGATGCATGCTTCATCCCGCAGCCCCTAGTGTATGCCTTCTTATTGTAATCTGCAAGCCCCTTCCTTGTAATAGCACCACAATGCCTACGGGCTTCTGCATGCTCCATGCTACTAGGAATCGCTCATTCCTTGCCACACAACAGTAGACCCCAGAGATGTTTTTATCGGAGGGCTCATGGGGTGGCTGCCCAGGGCACCCCACAATGTTGCCTGGTTTAAAGCAAGATTCCAGTTTACATTAGGCTTAAATAGCACATGCCAGAAAAAATTGATTGCATGCTGCTGCGCCTCCAAACCCATTGCCTGTCGATTTTGACAAGTATATTCTGCCTTGTTCAATTAAAACATGCAATGCCTTCCGTTTTCATTGTGGAATACATAGTTTGGGTAACACGACCTTTGTAGCATTACTTCCCCTCTGTGGGAATGTTGCTGATCGTGTGCATTAGCCAAAGTTGAAATCCATATTCATCCACGGAGGTTCAGAAGTTGCCTCAGTGTGTTAAGCACTTATTGTAGGGATATGTGTTCATGTGAGGGATCAGAAGGGCACATCCCAGTGAGGCTTGCTGAACCGTTTTTAAATTTGAAGTTCACAAATATACCTGCACAATTACTTGGGTTTGCAGTAAAAGCGGCGCCTTTAGCAGCACTGTTCCTGCACCAGATAGGGGTTAAAATTAGTTTGCTCAGCTGGGCATTCTTAAAACCTAAGCAATCCCTTAAAAGATGTGCATAGAATATCTGTCTAAGTGGCAAACAAGTATGCAAATTCGAGACTGTGCATCAAAAGTGTTCATGCTTTTATCCTGGCTATGCCAGCAGACGGCACAGTGATCCCTTGCATTACTGTGCTGTTTTCTGTGAGGTTTTACCTACTTGCATGCAGGAACTTCCCTTGATAATTGAGAACTGACGCTAAAAATCATTCCTATGTTGTGCAGCCCCCGTCTGTAATATTTTGGGTTTTAGAATTGTCAGGTAAATAAATACGGGTTGCGTACTCTTGAAAGTCAGTTTTATAACATTAGATTGTTTTAGTTCATGTTGAGAGCTAGAAGAAAAAGTGCTCAACTGCTTGGAATTGCAATATTGGCACAAATCCCAGCTTCACTCCTTGAACGCTGTGTGATCCTGGGCATCTCATTTAATCTTTTATACATTTCAAATGCTTGTCTTAAATGCTGCACGGCTGCATAGTCACAGGCTATAAGAAAACAAATGCATTTCTTTGCCAAAACTCATTGGCACCACGCAAAAGATGTCTTTTCGTCCGCGCTCATTCATCCTTATCGGAATGAGTCACTCTTGTTAGTTCCCCAGATCCTCCAGGTCACCCCAATAATGTATGCCTGTTCTTGAAACTCCACAATGGGGCCTCGCTTTAGTAAACCCGCTCCTAAGAGCTGGGATTTCTGCTCACCAGTACTAAAATGAAAGAATCTTGCAGTGCTTTCCACAACAGGCCGGACTCATTGATATGCAATCAAGCCCTTTTCCTACAATTGCTGGGGCTGCTCTGCCTTGAGGCACATTCATTCTGCATGCAATGCACTCTGTTCTAAAAACTTAAATGCAATGTATAACACACATGCACTCAAACATTCTATAGATCACTGAAATAACCTCACAATTACATCGGCTGTTAGCCTGTCTCTTTTTCCATACAGCTTCGGAAAGCAGGGTCATTTGCCGGGCAGTGTTTTATCTCAAAACTGTCTTTGCACATTCCTTTCTTGACAAATCACTGCTCACTTTCGTGGGCCATAAAGCAAGCATGCTTTTATTTCTCTTGTCGCGCTCTTAACGCACGAGAACAGCACTTCCTTAAATCACTACAACGCAGCCATTTCAATGCGAAAATCCATCGTTCTCAGCACGATTTATCAGTTATTTTGCCTGCTACAAGGAAATACAACTTTATTTCCATAGCTGCAAGTTTGAAACACAATGTGTTTACTTAACGTGTATCAGCATTTTTGCAATTTTGACAGGTTGTCTAACTCTTTTTGGGCTGCAATCACCACAAATTTGTGTGCTTTAAACTATAATATCTGACCACTTATTTTAATGCAATTTTTTGCAATTTCAATTGACGCCAATTTTTTATTCAGCTTAAAATATAATTTTATACTAGTTCCAATGTTTTAACTGCGCAGGCAGACAGTTATACCTTGAATCGAGACACATTAACTGCCACAACGTCCAAATTTAGATGCATACTTAGCGTGACATGTAACAAGTCAGACACAAACCCCGACCACCTGCATGCATGTCCCTCATTCATATTTTACTCTTGTTATTGATTTTTGAATGCAGTTAATGGTTTTGGTTTGTTCCCAAATCTGGACTGCCATTATTATTTTTCCCCGTGTCCCTGTCTCTCTCGGCTAGGGCAGTTTTCACTCACCGTTTTTGTTCTCCCGGCCCTCTCAATCACTGCCTTCTTCAGGTTTTCGTCTGGTCCACCGCCCGTAGAGATGGGAGGAGATATGCCAGGTCCCTTCAGGCCCAGACAGCGGTCTTAATTACTACCATTGTCTACGGGGAGCTTCACAGTCTACTCAGCCCGAAATGGCGAAGGACTCGTGATATTGCCGAAGACCTCGAGTTACTTTGTGTCAACCGCCATTAGGTGACTTGTTTTAGTCAATAATTGATGGTCAAAAACTGTCCTCTGCTGCCATGTGTACAGGAGGCCGTACAGTCTTCTGATGGGCCCATAGGTCAGAGCACACCCTCTCGTACCTGTAAAACAAGATAGCTGCACCCTGAGGAGGTTGGGGTGCAGGATTCACATACTCCAACACAATTCAATAAGGACAGCTCAAAAATTGTGGCAAAGAGACTGTTAAGTTCATAAAGGTTTATTTCATTTCCCTGCTGACAAAGAGCAGCCCTAACTGTTGTGGTCAAGTTCCCTGCCTCAAAAGAACCCCCCTCAGCCTTACCCAGAGCTCATTTCTATAGCCAAATATGAGGAGGCAATCTGCCCCCACCGCTCCTGCTCAGTCTTAGACAACCTCATCGTTAGCATTAGCTCATTGGGCAATTCATTTTAATTAACCTTCAAAATGAAATACGCTCTAACATGCATTCCTGACTCTTCTTTCGGTGCACTGTTCGATTATAATTTTGTACAGCTGGATTCTTCAGATAAGGGTTTCGACCAGGCCCGATTTAATCTCTGGTTTCCGTCCATTAGTCAAGTTTCTGAAAGCATGGTGTCCTCGAACGTCTCAACTTTAAAATGATCTCATCATTACAAACTTTGAGCACTACTCAGTTTCTTCTTATTTTAGTCACAATTTGGTTACATGTATTTTCATTATAGGCATTTTAGCCAGACCATTTTCTGTCTGTGTTACAGATTATCTTATTATTCATTCTGTGCCTCGCCACCATATTACATCACGGTAATGCCATTTTCGACTTTATAAACACAATGCCTTTGAATACTAGTATGTTGTAACATTATAAATACAATGTTCGCATAATTGCAACACCACATAAATCCCTTTGAATTTCTCTGTTTAGGTTTAAGTGGTGGGGGGGCTCCACTTCATTCAGCTGTTGATTCAATATATATATAAGTCGGGACCTTCATTACACCTCTTAACATCCTGATTCTGTCTAATTGCTGCCAGCCTGGGCTCTATAGCATATAGATGCAGCGACAAAGGGCACCCCTGCCTGGTCCCTTGTTCTACACTAATAGCCTCTGATATGTGTGCATTTACTGCTAGCCTCGTCAAAGGGTTTCTGTAATTTGCCCCCACCATTTGGATATTTGTGCCTGATTCCAATTAGTTCCATCGTTTGAAATAGATAAGGCCACTCCACCCTATCAAAAGCTTTTTCAGCGTCCAAAGAGATCAGAGTTGCCGGTATCTGTTTTGTTTCCAATTTTCTAGTAAATGGATCACCCTTCTGGTATTATCCCATGTTTGCCTTCCAGGTATGAAACCCGATTGATCCTTCCCTATAACCTCTGGGAGAAAACCCTTTACTATTTCCGCTAGGATCCCGCTTTATATTTTAGCGTCTATATTCAGTAACGATATAGGCCTGTACGACCTGCAACTTGTCGGGATTTAATATGGCCTTTCGAACAGCACTACCTTTGCCTCTGTCATAGAGCGCGTCACACCTTCTCCGTTTCGGGAAAGTATTGTATAGTTTTGTGACGACACTCTTTAATTCGTTTCAGAGCACTTCATAGAAAACCCCAGTGTAGCCATCCGGTCCTGGTGACTTATTATTCGGGAGGTTCTTTATCGCTCTTTCAAACTCTTCTACCGTTATTTCCCTCTCCAGACTATTTCTCTCCACTTCCGTAATCATAGTGAGCTTTATCCCTTATAAGAACGTCTGTATACTATGCGTCTCTGGGCACCCAGAAGAGTACAGCTGCTTATAATATGTTGTGAAGGACTATAAGAACGTCTGTATACTATGCGTCTCTGGGCACCCAGAAGAGTACAGCTGCTTATAATATGTTGTGAAGGACTGAACTATCCCATCAGAGTCAGTAACAATTGTTCCGTCGGCCTGTTTTATTCTCCCTACGTGACGCTGGGCTTTCTGTTGCTTCAGCAGCCTGGCCAGCATTTTGTCTGCTTTATTGGCACCTACATAATAGCGCTGCTTAAGGCTTAACAGAGCACTCTCCGTCCTTGTGGTCCTCATAACCGTAGCTGTCTCTGGGCTTCCTTCTTTTTGGTGTAGTTCTCCCTGTTTTCCTGCCCAGCTAACTCTATCTGGGTCTGTCCCAGTACCGCCTCTAGCTCTTTTTCTAAATTATCTTTTTCTTTACATCTTTGGGCTTTAAAGGAGATCAGTTCCCCCCGTATTACAGCCTTAAAGGCATCCCAAACTTTGCACAGGGGAACCCTGTGTGTATCATTCTGTGTGCGAAATACTCTACCATTTTCTCCCTCACCGTTTAACGTAGCGCTTCATCCCTAATGAGTTATCTGGGTAGTCTCCATGTCCCCAGAGGGTTGCTTGGTTTTAACCCCCTAAGATAGATCTTGATCAGTGCATGATCTGAGAGAGAGATTGGGTTTACTTCTATATCTGTTAATACCCCTAATATTCCGGGGGTGCCCCATGCGTAATGTATTCTAGAGTAAGTTCGATGGGCATGGGAGAAGCATGTATACCCCGGCTCCTGTCCCTTTTTAGCCCTTCAGAGGTCTCTCATCCCCATCCCATCTAGGCGCTCCCGCACCGCCTCCAACTGATGTAATCCCTTATTACTGCCCTGGCCACACTGGTCTTTCTCCGGATCCCAAGCTATGTTAAAGTCTCCTGTTAGGATGATTTCCCCTTCTGCAAACCTTCCCAATTTCCCCAAAGACTGATGTGGAAAGGCGTCTTGTCCTATGTTGGGGACATATATTGCTCCTATTGTCATAACCCTTTTCCCCAAAACATCTGCAAAAATATATACCTCCCATTCGCGTCTGCTAAGCTTTTAATTATTTTTGCCCCTAATGTATTTCTTAAGCCCACCAATACTCCTGCAGTCCTATTATGGGCATTTGCCTGAACTAGTTGCACATACTGCTGTATGTGCATGTTGTGCCCATCCCCCTTCCTAATGTGTGTCTCCTGTAGAAGGATTATACCTGCATTACTCCTTTTTATCTGTATATTCACCTTCTTCCTTTTTATCAGAGTATTTAGACACTGTACGTTATGTGAGAGAATCTGCAGCAGCCTTGTCATAATACCTTTACACGGTTCCTAGGGGAAGGTCCATTTGTAAGGGATTCCTTTTTCGAGATTCGGACTGCATACATAGAGTGGGCCCGAAGAGGAGCAGAGAGGGAGACAGACCTAGGGATATGCTAACAGCATTAGCGTCCTATGAAGAGAAGGAGAGAATTCTTAGGGCAGCAATAGGGCAGGACATGATTACGATTAACGGCTCGCAAGTTAACTTATTCCAATACCTAGCTTCTACAACACACACAATGGGGCCGGTGATGAGAAAACTGCTTAAAAAAGGAATCCCTTACAAATGGACCTTCCCCTTTGGGTTGGTGTTCCCTTGGGACGGCAGACAGCAAAGAATCACCACATGCAACAAAGGTATGGCCATCCTAGGTCTAGAGGCAGAGGATATAGACCTGGGAGAATGAACACGGGGAGCACAACAGCAGAGACACGGGTCCTTTTTGTTTAAAAAAGTCCTTTATTGGTCATTTTCTGGGCAGCCCACTTGTCTCCTGTTATGCGGTCGACATACGCATTTGCTTCCACAATTATTGGCAAGCTTGGAGCGGGCTGCTCTCGCTACCTGCCGTGTTGTATAGGGGGCCTCATTTCAGACCTTCCTGCCTGCCGGGAGCTTCCACAGCTCCCGCCCACAGTGCGGCCGCGATGCACACTTACTTAGATGATTGGAGTTTCTCCATCCGGCTCCCCGTCTCGTCATAGGGACTCGCGCTGCTCCTCTGCAATGTCCTCTGAGCTCCACGATGTTCCAGCGCCTAACGGTTGCCCACCTCAGGTGTCTCGCCGTGCCACGGCTGCCCCTGCTGTCAGGACTCCTCCCCTTGGCATGCTTTTTCAGCTGGGCTTTTTTCGGTTGTCGGGGCTCCTCAACTCCTTGTCTCTCTCCCACCGCAGGGAATATAAAGCTTTCCCACTGCCTCTACCATGGCCAAAGCACCTCTTCTTCCACTACCCTTCCTTCTGCTTAGATCTTCTCACTGGACCAATCTTCCTCGACTACCTTACGCACAGACACCAACCTCTTTACGCTGCTTCTCAATACGGTTGTCCTGAGATATTGAGGGATTTCTGCTTGTGAACTAGCCTTGATTTGCTGCACCTGCTTGCACGTCTACGGCTGTGCCATCGTCCGTCTCCTTTGTCTGAGGGATATGCATTTTTTTCCCAATGCGTTGCTGTCCCCTTTCTTCTAGGCCCAGCAGGTGCTCGTGAGAGTGCAGCCTCACTCTCCGGTGGCCATCTTGGAATCCGTGGCATTCACCTTTCTAAAGTCTATACAAAACCTCCAACTTCCATCAGGTTTTGCTACCAACACGATAGGGGAGGACCAGGGACTATTAGGTTTGATGATATTAGCCTCAAGCATGCTCTTAGGTTCCTTGATGATGGTATATTTTTAGGATTCGGGTAATCAGTAAGGTTTTAAATGTACCACTTTGCCTGCAGGAGTGCGGATATGATGATAAATATCCTTCACTCTTCCGTGCTCCCCTCTAAACACGTCAGTAAACTGTCATTTTTACTCCCTAAAAATAGCCACATACTCCCTAGGAATAAAGATAGGGAGTAAATATACTCCCAACAAAAAATAGGAAACAGACACCTGAAACTTTTTCCCATTGCTTTTACCCACGCAGCTCCATGGATATGTTTGGACCAGTAGTGCACATATTGCGACTGGAAGAAACTACTATTATTACTTCCTGATAAAAAGTAAACCTGTATCTTTTAATGTACATGAATAACTAGGTGCAAACAAAATAATACAAAAACATGTCCATTTCCTAGTTATCACCTATTTTTACTTTCTTATAAAATAGTCCCATTGGGAATTGGACTTATATTTGTAATAATTTTACTCCCAACTCAAAAAAATACGGAGTAATCTCGATTATTGGTAGTGGATTTAAGGGAACTGGTGGTAGTATATGAGTGCTAGTTTTCTCTCAGATTTCACAAGCCTGAATCAAGTGTTTAATGTCAGCATGGATTCTGGGCCAGTAAAGTGTATTCGTTATTTGGGCCCGAGTTTTGGACTGTCTATGATGGTTCACGTCAGATGTGAATGGGCTATCTCCGGGACCACCTACTGGTGTCACTTTTAGGGACAATGAACTGTGTTTTTACCAAGCCCTCTGTAGTGGTGTCTCCTCCATATAGAAGTCTGTTTAAAAAAGGGGCCCCCTTTCTTACGACCCTCTGGTTCAGATAGGACTTGTAAAAATGCTTCAGCTAATAAGGGGTTATTCCTTTGGGCAAATGCTAGGTCTGGAAGTGTCTCAGGTTCTTCCTCTTTAGCTTTTCGGAGTTCACGGATGGGAGGGCCATCAAAAGGTTCATCAGCCTCTCCAAAGCCTCGATTTCCTCTACCTGCTCCCCCTTCTCAGATTCCTCCTTAACCCTAGGGAACATTGCTTTCTCAAGCACACCTTGAGCAATTTTATCCCCTTGATGAATCTGGAATAGGCGCTTCCCGTGATTTTGTAACAACATCTTAATATCACCTCTAAAGTCCCAGTCTACAACTCCAGCTAATACATCAATTCCAAACCTCCATGACAGTCCCGATTTGGGTGCTAATCAGGGGGTGGAATTAGTATCAAATCAGTCGGTATCCGTCTTCTTTCACTTGGGGGAATAGTCACGTCCCTACTGCTACAAATGATATCCAATAGGGACCCACGCTTGTATCAGTTCATCCGCATCCCACCCCTCACCATTTGTGAAGGCATCATGAAGCATGACACAGACAACAGATTTAAAGTTAAAAAATAAATGTTTATTAATTAAAATGTCAGGATGGTTGAAGGCCTAATTTGCCCTATACTAAGGTGGGATTTCCCTACCTAAAGAAACTAAGGAAAGTCTGAGTCAGAAAGTTCAACTTAAAAGCCTGTCTGTGTCCAAAACCTATACTTGCCCTCACAACTAAAGTTAACCCAAACCTTACCAAGACTCTCTAGAGCAGAGGTCGCCAAACGGTCGATTGCGAGCTACCAGTAGCTCCCCTGAACCTCTTCAGACACCCGCGCTGGAGATTCTGAAAAATGAACACTATCTGAATCACAATTGTTTTCTGGTGTGTTTTGCGGTTACTGTCCGTGTTCAGGACTTGAACACTGATCGTCCCGCTTGCAGGCGAGGAGATTGCCTGCTGTGCCACGTGGAGCTGCTTTTGAATGCACTGCCAGATGTCCCTACCACACTCTGCTTCTGCGGCCGACTGTAGTACCACAGTTGACCTTGTTCGCCCCCACAAAACTGTCTTGCTTGAGCAAGCTCGCTCTTGTTTGCTGAGATGTCCAAGGGGCTGGGGCAGGATCAGTGTGAGTCAGCTATCCCTACTTCGATTCTCTTTGTGACAATTGTTTATCAGTGCTTCTAAAGTGGAGTGACTTTTTCCTCAGAAGTTGACATTTTTTATTAAACACAAGGTACATTTCAACAAATTGGGTCTTTGCTGAATCTGGCAAAAGTGTGCCCTTCACTCAAACACGTGTACATTCTAATTTGCAGTAAACTGCAGTAACATGTTCCTATGCTTCTCTCTCATGTATTACAATTGCGGGCCTCTAACAACCTGAACTAGCGCATGACCTGCCTAAAAAGTGTCCTACGAGCCGCAGATTTTCACCTCCGAAAAATTATCAAGGCGTCAGGCTGGGGACACTCGAGCAACAGCTTCAGCTAATGACGAGGGGCACTCCATTAGCCAACGAAGCATGTTTTCAGAACACGCCCAGGCGTCAGTCGGCTTAGCCCCAATACTTGCCACAGCCAGTATTCCCTTCAGTGCCATTTTTGCTGATCCAATTTTCACGCGTTTCAGAATACGCCTTAATATTAGGGGTTCTGGGACAGCGGCTGCCTCTGCATGAATTTTCAATTGGAATACATAAGACTGGCACCATTTTTGGTGGGAGTCAGATGCATCCGTGGAGAGAAAACAAGCCACAGGGGGCGAGCGGCAGAGCAAAGAAAGAGGACTCGCCATTGGCTGCTCAGCCCTGTTTAATTAGCATTCCTTACTATTTGGCAGCTTATTTCTTTAATCAAACAAGAGTAGGCATTTTAACACTGCCCAAAACAAGCATTGCCAAATCCAATGGTTTTCTATAAGGAGCTTGTATGAATTTTGGGGGGGAGGAATCCCCCCATAGGATACAAAGGTTTCCTCTCTACATATGACCATTTGCAAAGCGTTTTTTGTTCTGCCATTGCTCAGCGGTCCCAATACCTCTACCTCATGATGGGGGCTGCCTTATCGATATCCTTAATTGGATTGGAGGGCACAGCGTCCGTTTCACCTTAAGAGCAAAATGTCCCCTCAGCGCCATTTTGATAATTTCTGAACTGAGTGAAAATGGTAAGAGTAAAACCCCGGCAAATCCAAAGTAACCTTTCACGTTTCCACTATGTTTTGCAAAAAAGAGCACCAGTAAATGTCACCTTGCAGGAAGCATTACCATGGATTCTTGCTGCGTAGTGAAAATCAAAAGTTGCCACCCATGAACCCAGTTTAATTCCCTAAAAATTGCTGTCAGCACAACAGAAGCATTTATTTGTAATTAACCAGTTTGACAAGTTTATAACATCTTTATAACCTGTGCGAAAACACAAAGGGGCACACAAATAACAGAGTATGTGTGGTGTCTGACAAAAATATTTTCAAAGAAAACTAGTGCACACAAGTAGCATTTTTCAGTTTGGAAATGACTTCTGTTTTTTTATGGAAGTGTGAAATGCACATTTGGAAAACACCATGTAGAAAACCTGCATAAAACGCAAAGGCACACAAAAATTACAGGATATTTGTTTGGTAGACCAACAACAAATCTGTCTTTTTATGAGACGGCTACTAATAAATAATAATGCAACAAAGAGGTTTTTGAAGTTCTTAATATAATCGTGAAGGCATATGTTATTCCATCTATTTATAGAGGGGAAATAATCGGCCCAAAAAAATATTGGAAAAAATTCCGAGGTTTATAAACATCCCACCCCAATATCGCCCGCTAGTAGCTCTCCACTGTTGGCCTCCACTACAAGTAGCTCTAAATAACGTAAAGGTTGGAGACCCCTGCTCTAGAGGTACCCCCAGTCCACCCAATCAAAGGCCTTATGGGCATCTAGTGCGATGATTTCCCAATCTGCTTCCTGACGTCATCCCAACTTCAGTAAATTCAGTACACGACTCACCTTATTGTGGGTACTGTGTCCCACAATAAAGCCTGTCTGGTCACCATCTATGAGGTTAGGGCGGACCTCGATCATACGCCTGGCCAACATTTTAGAGAAGAGCTTTGAGTCCATGTTTGTAAGTGTGATGGGGCGATAAGAGTGCTGGCTCCTTACCAGATTTTGGTAACAGGACAGTGGTGGACACACATCCCCATAGAAGGAGTGACTCTACCAGAGTCCCTAAGGGAATTAGAGTTCCACCAGTGGGGGAACCAGGAGCATGCTAAACCTTTTGTAAAAGAGAGCAGTGAAACCATCAGGACCTGGGGTCTTGTTTTTCAGATTCTTATATAGCCCACTCCACTTCCCCTGGGAGTATAGGCGCCTCTAGGCAGTCCCTCTTTTCTCCTGATAGGCTAGGAAGATGTACATGCTGTAGGTACTGGGTCTGAGCGGCCCCTTTTGGCGTCCCCCCTTTTAGACACCAGCCAAAATGGGCTTCAAATCCTTCAGTTTATTGGCCTCCCCCCGTTGCACAACCCTCTGACTATCACGTAAGACCAGGACTGCATATTGGTTTTGGAGTTTACAGAGCTTAGCCACCAGAAGTCGATTGGCTCAGTTCCCATTGGCATAATAATCAGCATCGCCTGAGCAGTCCTGTCAGCGAGATGTTCCTCCAGCTTTTTACGTTTCATCCTAAGTTTGCGCAATGCCCTACGGGAGCCCAGTCTTTTGTGCTTCTGTTCAGCACCTCTAACCTTCCCCTCCAGCTGCACCTAATCAGTTGTCGCTCCCTGTGTAAGCTGCAGACTTGCTGATGAGTTCACCCGTGACAACCACCTTCATAGCATCCCAAACTGTTTTGCATGGAGACCCTGAGTCACTATTTTTACGAACGTAGTTGGAGATAACCTCACCTAGCTCTCAAGACACCACTGGATCCCTAAGAACCGGTTCATATAATTTCCACTGGCGTTTGGGTCTCTCAGGCCTTCCCACAATCGCCAGGGACAGAGATACTGGGGCATGATTGGATAGTGTCCGTGTGCCTATCTCCACCCCCCGGGCACATACGTACTGTGTTGGCATAAGTATAAGATCTGGAGAAGCCCCCATGAACATGAACATGACAATGAAAGGTGAAATCCCTCTCCTCCCGGTGAGCCAACCTCCAAGTGTCAACGAGTCCCATTTCGCTCAGAAACAGCCCAAATGCATGTGCATGCCTGAAATCAAACTTGGTGGGAGGGAGAGTCTTATCAACCAAGCGGTTAGGCATCACATTGAAATCCCCATCAATCAAGACTTTTCCTTCTGCGAAAGGAAGCACCCGAAGAAGGAAGGTCTCTAAGAAAGCCTCCTGGGCCACATTCGGAACATACAGTGAAACTAGCGTAAATGGCCGCTCGCACAGCAGGCATTTTAGGCAGAGGTAACGCACCTGCGAATCCCGTATGACCTTGGCTTTAGAGATTGGGATTTGCTCTCCCACCAAGATAGCCACACCCTGCTACTTCTCCTCCCCCTCACCCCATAGCAAACAACTGTAGTGGAAATGCTTTGGACTTCATACGCTTCTCATCCCGCTTCAACGAATGAGTTTCTTGTAAGCACACTATCGAAAGGGGACATGTCCTTCAGCTTGCTTAATACCGATTTCCTTTTAACTGGGGAATTCAAGCCATGTACATTCCATGTGCCAATCGACATTAAGTCCTCATCTTCTTCTTCGCCCACAACAGTAGCTGACATTTCCCCGGATATCAGGCTGTCCCTTTCCCACCCATAACCAATGCCTGAATCACCTCTGGTACAGTGCCATAATGCAACTACCATTTATAAAATAAAACACCCACACTCCACCCCACCCCCTGAAACCAACCATAAACCACGATCAGCCATTAGCAAATTACAAACATCTGGAGACCCAGACCCATCAAGGAACCCGACTTGGAAGGCAAAAAAGATCACACCCCCTTAAACTCCCTCTCCCGGCCTGTCCCCCTCACCAGGGAACTTTTCTTAGAACTGTAATTTCTTAGCTCCCCTGCACAGCACTAATGACTCAGTAACCTGAGAGGCATCCCGCCACCCGCAATCCCCCATGTTAATCCCCAGGACATTCAGGTCTTTCTAGTCGGACCCTTTATCTTCCTCCCTTTATCCTTCTTCTGACATTTTTTTGGATGGCTCTAGGCCACAATTCTGGCTCATCTCGTGCTCAGCCTCCCCACCCCACCCCTGACCCATCCGAGTTCAGGCTCTCTGCATCTGTTAGAGTACGCACGACCCAGCGCTTTCCCTGATAGGGAAAGTGGAGCGCAGTTGGAAAACCCCATCTATAAGACACTTCCTTCTTAGTGCGTTGCCACTCAATCAATGGCCTCAGTGCCTTCGCTTTGCCAGAGTCCTTGACGCAAAGTCCTGATACAGTGAGAGTGACATCTTGCAAAACGTGATATTCGATAGGGGCATGGCTGCAGTAATTATTCGCTCCTTTAGTTTGAAAAAGTGAACCCGGGACAGCACATCCACAGCTCTATCTTGGGTCACGGAGGCCCTAGTCCTGACACGATGTGTCCTGTCCATATCTGTGGTTATGCAAAAGACTTTGGATTCGGTGTCCTGGCCATTTATTTGTAGAGTTTTGGAGAAATTAGGATTTGGTACCGGTTTTAAATCCTGGATTAGTTTCCTGTATTCACAGCCTCATGCTAGGGTGCAAACGAATGACACGTTGTCACCAGGCCCCCATTTTGCAAGGGGCACGAGGCACAGATGTTCTTTTTAGCCCTTGCTCTTTGCGTTGGTGGTAGAACCATTGGCAGATATTATTAGAAACAAATTCAGCAATTCAGGGATCAGGTTGTGCGGCACGCCCAAAACAATATCTCTATATGCAGATGACATTCTGTTATTTCTGTGGGATCTGGACAAGAATATTAAACTTGTGCTGCAAGCAGTGTCTAAATTCAGCAAGTATCCAGCCCTATGTATAAATAGGACTACGTCTGAAATGCTCCCATTGAAACCTGAGACCAGAGAACCAGCTAATTTGGGTGGCCTTAAGTGGACCTCGCAACCAGTTTGGTATCTGGGGCGAATGGTTTCTCACTTGGACAAATTTATGTTTCATTGGAATTATGGAGTGTACATGGATAAGCTGCGATTAAAGTTGGCAAAATGGAGTAAAATTGCCAAATTCAATACTGGGTAGAATATCATTGTTGAAGATAACCATGCTCCCCAAATGGTTAAATATGTTCCTGAATAGACCAATGCTGCCAGGGAGGTCTTTCTTTGCGGCACTCTCAGGTTTGTGTTCTGTTTTTGTTTGGGCACCTGGCCCTATTAGAATGAAGTGGGCTGGTCTGGTACAACCATACAATTTGGGAGGTTTAAGTGTGCCTGATTTTGAACTAATTTTCTGGTGACGCGGGCACACTTTGTGAGACTGAGGCTGATCGCGCCACACGTTTGGCAGGAGATCGAAGATGCAGCATCAGCTAAACTGCAATCCTTACTACTGATTCATCATTATAAACGGGATGGGAGGTTAGACCCTGTGGGCAGTACACTATTAGCCTTTAGGAAGCTATTAGGTTGTTTGGGAGTAACCACACCTTATGATGGCAAATTTCCGCTCTGGCATAACCTAGCACTTCGTCACACTATGGACAACACCATCTGTAGATCTTGGCAGGCCTTCACATATTGGGCGACATGTTTGTAGAGGGACGTTGTATTAGTTGGGCAGATACTAGAGTATGTGTGGGAGAAGAGCCCCTTCATGCATTATACTACCAACGCTTATGTGCAGCATTTAGTGTACATTGGCCCACGTTCCCACTGGAACCACCATTGCATGGATGTCTGATGTTTACACTTGGCGCGGCGGAAGTTGGGCTTGCTTGAGTTGGTACAATCAAGTGTGCCCACAGGGTGTCTGATGCTAGGCTCAAATGGGGATGCTATCTACAGCTCAAATGTACAGCTGAACAATGGTCAGGAATTTGTAAATTGACAATTTTAAATTGGTTGCACCACTCCCGAGCTAGAATAAAACCTTTTGACCCAGAAAGTGTGGGCAGGTGTCCCAGATGTTCCAAATGAGGGGCTGAGCTGTTGCATATGTACTGTGTATGCTTGAGGCTGAGGAATTACTGGGATGAGATATGCAAAATAGTGTCTGTAATTACGGGAGTCCGTTTGGAAGATAACCCATGTATTGGGGGTGGTGGGTGAGATTTCCATAGTAATACGTGGATTCCTGAACCTTGTTGTGTTACTAGCTAAGCAATGTTTACTGTTGAAATGGAAAAGTGCAGCACCACTGTCTGTATCTGTGTCGATGTCTAGTGTTATCTGGGCCAGGAATATGGAAGAGCTATATGCTATCCGGCATGCAACAAACTGCCAACCTAAAGACATTTGGGCTTTTTTTCGAGGGTACCTGTACGATCAAACACGAGTGGTCCAGAGCCCGAACGTGGAACACCAGCAAGATGATGTGTTGAATGTTGCATCATAAACTGTAACCCAAGCTGCTGTAATAAGCCTTAATTATCCTGTGTTATCCAAGGTTTTTATTAATTATCATGTATGTTGAATCACCAGATGCCTAATAAATGAAAAGAAAAAAAGGAATGATTGTCCAGTGTTACAAAGAGAATATGTGATGCGTGTTGAAAACAATGAAGGGGTAGATTTGATGCCATGTCAGAAAAAGTCTTTTCGGCATGTAGCATGGCGCTTAAGTCTATCAACGCCACTTGCACGCTAGCAAGATTCAGCCACACACTTTGGGAGTTTGCCTCATCTGCGGCTGACTGTCTCCCAGAAGGAGAAGAAAGGGAAGCATTCTTAAACATCATCAGGGATGGAAAGGATGCAATGTGCGAGTCCCTCCAAACAGGCATTGATTCTGCTGACAGCATCAGCAGGGCCATGGCGGCAAGTACCACAACCCGCAGATTTGCGTGGTTGCGGAAGTCTGGTTTTGCTCCAGATGTACAGGCCAGACTTTTGAATATGCCCTTTGACGGCACTTCTTTATTTGGTAAGAAGGCTGATGACAGCCTGGAGAGATTACAAACATCCAAGGCAGCAGCGAAATCTCTTGCGGCTGCAATCCGGCAGACTCCGAATCGCCCCTCAGGAGCTTCCTGGAGGGGTAGGTCCTTTTGCTTTTACTCCGCATTCGGAAATGGCAGAGGACAGCCAGCTCAAAGGGACCAGAAACGATTCACCCCTGGTGGACGGGGTAAAGGTACAAAGGCCACAGCAGCAGGTGCCACTTTACCTTTGCATCTGCGTCAGCTGCCTCTAAACCCCTCTGAGGTCTCCCCTCACAAGACACCAGTAGGGGGCAGGTTAACTCAACATCTGGCAGAATGGCAGGCTATTACGTCAGATGCTTGGGCATTGGAGACAGTTGCCCAAGGGTTCTGCCTGCCCTACACATTCCTCAGTCGTCCACCGGGGAACTACTCTTTGAAGTTTCCAGACCCGCTACTTATGCAGCAGATTGTAGACCTGCTAGAGAAGGGTGCCATAGAACCGGTACCCGTAGCGGAGAGGAAAAAGGGTTGGTATTCCTAGTACCAAAGAAGGACGGAGGACTGAGACCCATCTTGGACTTGCGAGAATTGAACAAATTCCTCAGGAAAGACAAGTTCAAGATGGTAACCCTTTCTCAGATCCTTCAGGCACTCCAGCTTCAGGACTGGTCGGTATCTCTAGACCTTCAGGATGCTTATTTCCATGTGCCAATCCATCTCAAGCACAGGAAATACCTGAGGTTCCCAATTGGCAACTCTCGCTATCAATTTCGAGTTCTGCCATTTGGGCTGACCTCCGCTCCAAGGGTCTTTACCAAGCTAATTCCGGTAGTGGCTGCAAGTCTAAGGAGGGAAGGGATCCACGTCTACCCCTACCTGGACGATTGGTTGATCAGAGCAGTATCTTCGGAACAAGCTCAGATCCAGCTAGATTATGTCTGCCACTTCCTTCACAAGCTGGGCTTCTCCCTCAACTTAAAGAAGTCACAGATTATACCATCACAGAGACTCCAGTTCATTGGAGCAGTCCTGGACACTTCCCTGGGAAAAGCCTCGCCACCAGAGGTGAGGGCTCAAGATATTCTAGAGATGGCCACCAAGTTTCAAAATGCCCAACGTCTACCAGCCTTCGACTTTTTGAGGTTGCTAGGCCTCATGGCATCCTGCATCTTCCTACTGCCAGAGGCTCGCCTGAGAATGAGATCCCTCCAGTGGGCACTAAGAACCCAATGGTCGCAATTCTCAGGAAGAATGTCAGATCTCCTTCAAGTCCCGGACAGAGTAGCTCGAGACCTTCAGTGGTGGGCCTGTCAGGAGAACATCTTGTCATGATGCCTACCTCCAAGGAGCCAGGCCGGGCCCAGCAACCCCAGAGGCAGACATCATTTTCCCCAGGGAAGTCTCAGCGGGCCCAAGTCGGGGCCCTTTGGACTCAGTCCTGGCGCCTTAGGCGCCAGGCTCATAGCGGACCCCAGTCCTGGCGCCTTAGGCGCCAGGCTCATAGAAGAGGATATGTGTTTAAGTGCTTGGGTGCACACTTACCTGATGCAGACCTTGCTGCTTCATCCAGGCCCTCTTGAGGCCTGAATGGGACTACTTTACCTGTAGGACTACTTCACCACCCGGGTGTGGTCGGGGAAGGATACATACCTGATTGGTGGAAGGATACATACCAGGAACTTCTTCCAAGGCTATTTAAACCCCACCCGAACAGCCACACGTGCTTCGCGTTGTTCTGCACCTAGCAGCTGGACGCTCACCGTGTCAGCTCCTGCATCCTGACTTCAGCCACGCCTGCCAGCACCCTGGAACACCTGCAAGGGGAGAAAGGAAGAGAATAGGAGAAGAAAAGCCCTTACCTGCTAAATCTGCATCCCGGAGTCATTTCTCCAACGGCCCTGAAAAGGAAGACATCATTTTAAAGGCATTTTGTTTCGATCGCTGCAGCGCTGCATTTTACTCACCTTTGCAAGGCGCTTCAATCTTCGGCAGCGATCTTCCGGATTCAGCTACGCCCCGGCGCCTAGAGGAAAAAAGACAAGAACAAAGGTGAGAGGGAGAAAAGGAATAAGGAAAGCTCAGTTTCCTTTTAAATCTTACCTGTTGGATTATTCCCACTACATTTCGGGTCCTGCCGCTTCCTGGCATCTCCGGACCCCGGCCCCTATGGGGAAAAAAGACAAAGACATTGAATGAGCGAATGCAAAGACATTACCTGAGCGCTCATCCAGAACTGTTTCACTTCGGGTCGGCGCCATATCTCCGGCACTCCGAACCCCGGCCCCTAAGGGGAAAAAGACATAAGCATTAGCGCTTGCTGCAATTAGACAACGAACATTATTATTAAGCTTGAACTTTTGAACAGAACTTTTACAGCGTCTTACCTGAACAGTCAAGCTTACCTGAACTCCCATCAATCCTCAATCCAGTGAAGTAACTGGGTTTCAACGCGCCCCTGCATCAGAAGCAGGATGGAGAGCTCATCCTTCCAAACCCTAAGGTGAGGCTTCACGGGGAATCGTGGAGGAGGTATCGTGGAGGGTTGGAAGGGAGTGGGAGGCTTGAGCATTGTTCCACAGTTGGTAATACTCCCTTTTCACGCACAGGAGGGTATCCAACGAGCCAGGGAAGCCAGAATAGAGGGGCCCTTCCTGTCCATCTTCAGAGTTCTGCGCCTTCGACGCCGCGCCTCCGTGGGAACCAGGTGAGCGTTACACATCTTGAAAGGAGAACAGTTTTGGCAACCATGGCCGGAGATAACAGTAGTCACGGATGCCTCACTCACGGGGTGGGGGAGCCCTTGCCAACGACTTGACCATCAGCGGTCGTAGGTCTCCATTGGAGTCCAGACTACATATCAACCTGTTGGAGCTGAGAGCAATCAGACTAGCGCTGAAAGCTTTTCTGCCATCAATACAGGGAAAGAATGTCCTGATAATGACGGACAACACAGTGGCCATGGACTACCTCAACAAAAGAGGAGGCATAGGGTCACTGCCACTGTGCAAAGAGGCAATGCAGCTCTGGTTTTGGGCAATTCAAGAAGGAGTCTCTGTCAGCAGTTCACCTAGCCGGAGAGAAGAAGTTGACCGCGGACGCTCTGAGCAGGCAGAGTACAGTTTCCCATGAGTGGGAGCTAGCTCAGGAAGTCCTTAAAGAGATCTCCACCCTTTGGGGAACCCCTCAAGTGTATCTGTTCGCCACCACCATCAACGGGAAGTGCGATCAGTTTTGTTCAAGGGAATTTCCCCTGAGAAGGAGCTCTAGGAGACGCGTTCGTAGTTTATTGGGAGTTTCCACTCCTGTACGCATTTCCTCCAGTCCCTGTCATTCCTCAAATGATCAGGAGGTTGAGAAGATTCTGGAAAACCATGATCCTAATTGCACCTGATTGGGCCAGGAGAACGTGGTACCCGGACCTTCTGGACATGTCCATCTGCCCTCCAATTCGTCTTCCTCAAAGAGAGGATCTTCTCCCGCACAAGGGAGGTCAGGTTCTCCATCCAGACCTCAGAACCCTCAACCTTCACGCTTGGTTTCTGAAAGTTTGAGATACAAGAATTGGGATCTCCCGGATGATGTCATGGAGGGGGTGCTTTCAGCCAGAAGGCCAGCAACAAAAACGTTATACCGCTGCTGTTGGAACCAATTTTGCAGCTGGTGTAGAGAAAAGAATATTTAACCCTTTTCATGCAATACACCAGTAGTGTTATCGTTCTTGCTTTACTTAGCAAATTCAGGTCTTCAAATTGGTACGATCAAGGGCTATCTCGCAGCGCTGTCCATCTTTAAGCGTACTGCTGAGGAGCCTTCATATTTCAAATTACCTGTGGTAATCCAATTCCTGAAAGGGTTAACTAATGTTTATCCCCCAAAGCCTTTTCAAGTTCCATTGTGGGACCTAAATCTAGTCTTCACATTTCTGATAGGTACTCCTTTTGACCCATTCCATTCCTGTTCATTAAGATTTCTCACTCTTAAAACAGTCTTTCTAGTGGCTCTAACATCTGCCAGCAGAGTGAGCGAATTACAAGCTCTATCTTGCAAACCTCCTCATACAATCTTTCCTAAAGACAAGGTTGTTTTACAAGTGAAGCCTAATTTTCTCCCAAAGGTGGTCTCTGAATTCCACATTACTCAGAAAATGACTTTACCTTCATTCGATCCTCCTCCCCATGCAAGGAAAGAGGAAGAAAGATTACACAGGCTGGAACCAAGGCGTGCCTTGAGTTTTTATATTGGCAGACTTTTTAGGATAAGGCAAGCAGACCAATTGTTTCTAGGATATGCAGGGCAAAAATTAGCATTGCCAATCATGAAACAGACCATTTCAAGGCCGATCATTTTAACCATTCTAGAATGCTACAAATTGGCAGGAAAAGAACCCCCTCAACATCTTAGGGCTCATTCAACCAGGGGTATCACAGCCTCTTCGGCTCTCCAAAGAGGGGTTCTAATTAGAGACATATGTGCGGCTGCCACATGGTCGTCCGCACATACCTTTACCAAATTTTACAGATTGGATTCCTCCTCTAGCCAGGAGACAAGATTTGGAAAAGCTGTGTTGCATTCTGTACATTCTTAAAGGGAAATATTTCATTTTTACTCCCACCTCCTCTTTACACTACTGCTATGGGAGTCTATCAAAGATAAGGAATACGTTGGAGGACAAAATCCCTTCGAAGAACAAGTGAATTTCTTACCTGGTAACGTTCTTTCGATGGGATATTCCTCCAACATATTCCTCATCGCCCCTCCCATCCATCCCCGCAGTAAAACGTCCCTTGTAGTTGCAGTTTACGCTCCTTCAATGTTAATAACCAATTCATGCAAAGCAAATTTAAGCTTCAAAATGGAACTGAGCAACGGACACTGCGCAAGTCTATACGCACAATGACAGTGGTGCCGATACGGAGGCTGTCGAGGGACACCGACTCGAGTGACGTCGACGCGCAGCGCCCTCTACTGAAAACATTTCCGAGGCCAGCAAGCTGGAATGGATAACATCAAAGATAAGGAATACGTCGGAGGAACATCCCATCGAAAGAATGTTACCAGGTAAGAAAGTAACTTGTTCTTCTATTCAGATTTTATTCACATTAAAACAGTTTAGGTTATCAGATGCTGCACAATGATCCTTTCAGCTACAAATTCCGCAGTATCAGCCATTACTTCATAGACAGACTGTCTTTCACTGTCAATAAACAAACGTGCATTATAGAAAGATGGCTGACAGAAATTCATAAAGCTCCCTGTCAAAAAGCCACTGTCCTTTAACACATCGGAAACTCTGATGTAGGTTGACTGCCATCAGTCGCAATGAGGGGCCCACAGGCGACCTTTAATAGCTCAAACCCCCTTTGTGGTGCTTTTGCCAGTAGTAGTCCATTAGTGGGTGGCTACTGTTGGCGCATATATTTGCGATACATAAGATTGTTACATTCACTTCTGTACACCTCTGCTGGTGTTTCCAGATAACACAACATCCCTGGACATATAATACTTACAAGCTGTTTAAGTAAATCCAGCAATAATTGTTGTACACATTCGTTGGTGGATTTCACATTAAATTGATCGCTTTCCATCAGGTGATCATTTTTATTTCCTGCAATTGAGTGCAAATACATTTGAAAACATCTACATTCTCATCCCTCTTAGGTCAGTTTACGGGGCCCCATGCACGTTGCTCTGCCATACTGTCTTTGATATACTCTATCCCCCACTTGAAAACTGTTTTCTCAAAGATGCTTCTTACATACATTGGACACCTCAGTCTAAATTGCTTCATTTTCAAAAGTAGGTTATTCGCCGAGTGTATAGCACACAATGTTTTAGATGCACATTGTTCTGCCCCATTCCAAACCCTTAGCTGTGGTTAGCGGCTGTATCAGTGGCATCATTTTTACAAGGAGTTTGTAGCTCAACATGTGACATATTTTACGTAGTGAATTATCTGTGTAAGATATTTCCAAACGTTCGTGATCATCAATTTTATGTCCTGAGCACCATCTATGAAAGTGTAGCCTCAGTTCCGTTTTTTCCGCGAACGTGTTGCTTCGTGAATCTCGGTTAACGCCTCGACTCTTTGGAGTTCTGTTCTTCTCGATTCTTCGAACCTGTTCGTTTTTGTGAAAATCCTTTGTGTGAAGATGTCTTCTACTTCGTCTTCGACCCCAACCCCGCGTCCGGGCTTCAAGAAGTGCGGGGAGTGTGTGTCCAAGATGTCGGTGACGGACTCGCACGACGCCTGCCTCTGGTGCCTCGGGGAGGCCCACTACACGGATGATTGTATCGACTGCCAGTCGCTCACGTCCAAAGCCTTACGCGAACGTAAGAAGAAGTTGTCGGTAGGTCAGGTGTCCAAGCCCCGGAAGTCGAAGTCTGCGGGGCTTTCGACGGATGATTCGAGGGGTGACTCTCCGCGTCATCGTCGGAAGTCTCGGGGTATCCTTCTAGGAGTCGGTCTCGCCACTCCTCAGCCTCTTCAAGGCATTCTCGGAAGCACCGACACCGGTCGTCTTCCAGGTCCTCTTCGGAGGACTCTGCCCGGCACGTCGCTTACCCCACCAGCCGTGCTACGCCGGAGGAATGGGCTTCCTTCGGGAAGAAAATGCTGGCGATTCTTGAGTCGCAGGGTACTAAGCCGCCCGCGCCCCCGCCTGGGGTCGGTCATGAGAGGTCGAGAGACACCGCTCGCAAGAGTGGTCGGCACGAGTCACGGGAGAGGTCCCATTCGGACAAGGAGACTCGTTCTCGACGTACCCGTTCCAGGTCCCGGTCCTCGACGCGTTCGAGACCGTGTGCACCTGTGAGGTCTTCGAAGAAGACATCGACGTCTGAGGCGTCGAGGGTGTCGACAGGCTTTCTCGAGGCTCCGAGGAAGTCGTCGAAGCCGTCGAAGCTCAGGTCGTCGAAGGACACGCTCGAGACTCCGGCTTCGAGGGCTGTGTCGACGCCGCCGATGCTGGCGGCGCTGCATCTGACGTCGACGCCGATTTACTCGACGCCGATCCTCTCGGCGTCGATGCCTGTTCTCTCGACGCCGGCGCCGATTCGCTCGACGCCTTTCGTGCCGGAGGCACCCCGTGGCACGGGGGAACCCCCTAGGAAGGCTCTGGTTAAGAGCAAGCACTCTCGGGTGCCTTCTTTTCGCCACCTGGAATATATTTCAGAGGCGGATGAGGATTCTGATGGCCTGGTTCCTAGTCAGGTTCCAGATGAAATTGTCTCGGGCCATAGTCAGTTTGACGATTTGAGGCAGTCACTGCATGATGCCAGTGGACTGGACACCTCTCCGGAGGTGGAGTTTTGTAGGCCTGAGCCTGGCTGGGGTTTCTGAGTACTTGGGATGGTCTGCTCCCCCAGGGGAGTTTGTGCAGGATGATCTAACGGACATCCTTGATGTTGGTCCCCCAACTGACCCGGTACTGCCGTTCCATATGGATTTACAGAGAAGGGTGGTGGCGGCTTGGACTGCTCCGGAGAGTCTCCCGGTGGTGGGCAGATCCTTGTCGCGAAAATACCGTCCAGCCAGTAGCGACCCCTGCTACTTGACTAGGCACCCCACTCCGGAGAGTTTGGTGGTGCAGGCAGCCACGGCCCAGGCAAAGCAGGCGTCGTACCCTACCATCCCTCCTGATAGGGACGACAAACGTTTTGATGGCTGGGCGAAGAAAGTGTTTTCTTCTGGTGGTATGGCGCTTCAGGTGGCCAACTCCATTTGTGCCTTGTCTCGTTTCACACACACTCTGTGGAAATGTTGCGTTAGCGGCTGAACATATTCCCGAAGGGGACGAACGGGATGGTTTTCTTACTATGGTCCAGGATGGTAAGGATGCCATGTGTGAGGCCGTTCAGTCAGGTTTGGACTTAGCTGAATGCGTCAGTAGGTCCATGGCGGCGAGCACCGTGATACGCAGGTTTGCGTGGTTGCGGAAGTCGAGGTTTGCTCCTGATGTGCAGTCCCGGCTCCTCAACATGCCCTTTGACGGTGAACACCTTTTTGGCAGCAAGGCTGACGAGCCTTGAGAGGTTGCAGACCTCAAAAGCTGCAGCGAAGTCGTTGTGCGCTGCAGTTCGCCAACCTCTGCCTTTTCGTCCTAGGGGACAGCAGTGGAGGGGTGGTTCCTTTCGCTATTACTCGTCCTTCAGTAAAGCGAGAGGAGCTGGCAGTCAAAGAGGCCAGGTACCAGAGGTGGACGACAGGGTACCCGTGGTGCCAAGGCCGCTCGGGCAGTTGCCTCTTTGCCCTCAGGTAACGCTGCAGCCGCTCCCTCTCAGTCACGAGGCCATGTCCCATGGTTCGCCGGTTGGGAGAAGGCTGGCGCAGCATCTTGTAGAATGGCAAGCCATTACTTCAGATGTGTGGGTTCTGGAGATCATAACCCACGGCTACTGTCTTCACTTTCGGCACAGCCCTCGCGACAATCCACCGGGGAACCTCTCTTTGCAGAGTCCGGATCCGCTCCTTGCGCAGGAAATTCAAGCCCTGCTGGAGAAAGGCGCCATAGAACTGGTGCCTGTAGCGGAGAGGAACAAGGGATGGTATTCCCCTTATTTTTTGATTTCAAAGAAAGACGGGGGATCGAGACCCATCATGGACATGCGCGATTTGAACAAGCTCCTCAGGAAGGACAAGTTCAAGATGGTTACTCTCTCTCAAGTCCTCCAGGCCCTTCAGCTTCAGGACCGGTTGGTGTCACTCGACCTCAAGGATGCTTACTTCCATGTGCCGATCCATCCCAAGCACAAGAAGTACCTGAGGTTCGCGGTTGGCGACTCGCACTTTCAGTTTTGGGTCCTGCCGTTCGGATTGACCTCCGCCCCGAGGGTTTTCACCAAGCTCATGGTGGTGGTGGCAGCGCATCTCAGGCAAGGGGGGGATTCACGTCTACCCCTACCTGGACGATTGGTTGATCAGGGGGAGCTCTCCCGAGCAAGTCCTGGATCATCTGTCCGTCACCTGCCACTCCCTTCACAGGCTGGGCTTCTTCCTCAATTTAAAGAAGTCCCATTTGACGCCAACGCAGCGGCTCCAGTACATCGGAGCAGTGCTCGACACTTCCCTGGGGCAGTGTTTTCCTCCCCAGGTGAGAGCTCTTCACATTCAGCAGATGGTGCACAAGTTTCAGCATGCCCAGACGCTCCCAGCGTTCGAGTTCTTGAGGTTGCTCGGCCTCATGGCATCCTGCATTCTTCTGGTGCCAGAGGCTCGCCTGCGGATGAGATCTTTGCAGTGGGCACTCAAGACGCAATGGTCGCAGTCCTCCGGCAGGATGTCGGACCCGGTTCAGGTGCCTCCCTCGGTCGCCCGGGACCTTCTGTGGTGGGCCGTCGAAGGCAACTTGATGAAGGGGGCTCCATTTTGGCTTCCCTGGCCGGAGGTGACGATCGTGACGGATGCATCCCTCACGGGATGGGGAGCTCATGCCAACGGGCTGACAGTCAGCGGTCGTTGGTCTCCGTCGGAGTCCAGACTGCATATCAATCTGTTGGAGCTGAGGGCCGTCAGGCTAGCCCTGAAGGCTTTTCTGCCGACTGTGCGAGGAAAGAGTGTCCTGATCCTGACGGACAACACAGTGGCCATGCACTACCTCAACAAAAAGGGGGGGCAGGGTCACTTCCTCTGTGCAGGGAGGCGATGCAGCTCGAGTTCTGGGCCATCCAGCAGGAAGTTTCGATCTCGGCAGTTCATCTGGCCGGAGACGAAAACGTGACGGCGGACGCTCTGAGCAGGCAGAGCGCGATCTCTCACGAGTGGGAGTTGGCTCAGGAGATTCTCCTGGAGATCTTCGCCCTTTGGGGGACCCCTCAAGTGGATCTCTTCGCCTCCAGTGTCAACCGGAAGTGCGAAAGGTTTCGCTCGCGGGAATTTCCTCCAAAAGGAGCCTTAGGAGACGCGTTCGTGGTGGAGTGGTCATTCCCGCTGCTGTACGCGTTTCCTCCAGTCCCCGTCATCCCGCAAGTGCTGCGGAGGTTACGGAAGTTCGGTTCCTGGATGATCCTCATTGCTCCGGCGTGGGCTCGGAGGACGTGGTACCCGGACCTTCTCGACTTGTCCATCTGCCCTCCACGTCGTCTTCCCTACCGAGACGATCTGCTCTCACGGGAGGGGGGTCAGGTTCTCCATCCAGAGGTCAGATCCCTCAACCTTCACGCTTGGCTTCTGAAAGGTTGAGGTATAAGGATTGGGACCTCCCTGAAGACGTGATGGAGGTGTTGCTTTCGGCCCGAAGGCCAGCAACAAAGTCTCTGTACCGTTGCCGTTGGCGTAACTTCTGCGACTGGTGCAGAGTTCAGAATGTGGATCCTTTTGCATGTGACATCCCCATGGTTCTGTGTTTTTTGCTTTCTTTGGCCCACAGGGGCTTGCAAGTGGGTACCATTAAAGGTTACCTGGCGGTGCTGTCCATCTTTAAGCGCTCGACTGAAGAGTGTTCTTACTTTAAAATCCCTTTAATTTCACAGTTTCTGAAAGGGCTCACTAATGTGTTCCCTCCGTCTCCTTTCCTGGTGCCCGGTTGGGATTTAAACCTTGTTCTTAGGTTTCTTATGGATGCTCCGTTTGAGCCTTTACATTCTTGCCCTTTGAGGCTGTTAACTCTGAAAACTGTGTTTTTAGTTGCGGTTACTTCCGCTCGCAGAGTGAGTGAGTTACAGGCACTTTCAGTTAAGCCACCCTTCACTGTATTTCACAAGGACAGGGTTGTCCTTAGAGTTCGTCCTTCTTTTCTTCCGAAGGTAGTGACAGAATTTCATTTGGCCCAGAAGGTTGTTCTTCCGGCATTCTATCCTCCTCCGCATCCTGGTAAGGAAGAGGAGAGGCTCCATAGGCTTGATCCTAGGAGAGCTTTAAGCTTTTATGTTTCACGCATGTCCCGGGTCAGAGTGGACGATCAACTCTTTATTGGTTACGCTGGAAAGCGTTTGGGGCAAGCTGTGACGAAACGGACTTTGTGTCGCTGGATTATTTTGGCCATCTCGGAGTGTTACCGCTTGGCGGGTAAGGACCCACCGGCTGGCTTGCGGGCCCATTCTACCAGGGGTATGGCTGCATCTACTGCCCTGCAGAGGGGTATTCCTATTCGCAACATCTGTGATGCAGCCACCTGGGCTTCAGTACATACATTTGTACGTCACTATTCCCTCGATTCCATCCGAGGACAGGATCTGGCCTTTGGCAAGGCAGTCCTTTGCTCTGCTATTTGATTGGCTATTCTAAATTTTGATTCTAAATTCTTTCCCTCCTCCTTGCTCTGGTACTGCTTTGGGAGTCTGTCATAGATATGGAATACGTCGGAGGACCCAATCCCCTCGAAGAACAAGTTACTTTCTTACCTGGTAACGTTCTTTCGATGGGATGGTCCGACGACGTATTCCATATCGCTCCCGCCCTGCCTTCCCCGCTGCAGAATTTCTTTTGCGATTGCAGATTACGTTCCGCAAGGCTTTGTGTCTGACTGGCAGTTGACTAATGTCACACGTTCTGGGGGAAAAAACTACAACTGAGGCTACGGGCGTCGTGCGTCCTACTTATCACATCGGATGACGTCGGACGTCGGAGGAGGTCCTCGACGACGGCGCATCGACGTCATCGACGCAGGACGCAGACGCTGAAAAAAGTTTCCGAAGCAGCACAGCTGTGGTGATTACATGTCATAGATATGGAATACGTCGTCGGACCATCCCATCGAAAGAACGTTACCAGGTAAGAAAGTAACTTGTTCTTTTACCACTATGGCCATAATACCCTGGGTGGTGTGAAGGGTTATTAATGTGAGGCGGTCCACTGTGTGAAAGATTTTCAAAACATGACATTTTGTTAGATTTGAAAGGTTGGATAAATGCCTCACTTTCCCTATCCTAGCAAGGATTTCCCTGCCTAAAATAAACTAAAGGAAACACTCTAACAACAAAGTTTCTGTCCCTCACACTTACACAACAAATCAACAAGGAAATATATGGCAGTTTTAACAAAAGAATCTATATATATAAAATGCTTAGGTATGTTTCCATAATCAGTGTATGCAATTTATCAGTGTTAGGTTGCCCTCTGCTGTCCAAATGGCAAAGTGCACCTCAATTGAACAACAGCTATCTTTTTAACAAACAGAATGAGCACGGTTCTACGCGGTCACCTTCTACTTCCACTATCGTAAACATTCGGAATGATTTCAAGTTAATAATTTCGACCCTCACTTCTCTTCACACAGAGCACAGCGCTTCCAGTGTCAATGGACAGTTAATTAGCGAGTCAACATTTCAGTTTCTAAAGAGCGAAACGCTGTAGGACGAATGCCTCCTCACGAGCTAAAACCGAAAAGTAGGTGCTGTAATTATGCTGCTACGCAATCTTATGCCATCACGGGGACCCTGCAATGGAACCAGGTTAACACTTACGCGACTACAAAGACACATCATAGAGGCCCATGTAATCGATGGAGCTTTGATACTGTTATTATATTGCGCATACCTCTCATTCCATCTGATACAAATATGCCTTTCAAATTCAAAAGAAGACAGTTACCTCCTGTTTCCGCTTCCTGTTGTCCCGTAGCTCTCCCCCACCCTCCACTGGCTGTTGGCCTTGCTGCTGAGAGTGCCTACACCCTCCAAACCTCCCATGCACTCCATTTCCGGTCCAGAGTTTAGGGTGAGTGGTCTCCTTTTTCCCTCTATGTCCTTTGTGTCCCCTCTTATTTTATGTCCTTTTGTGTCCTCTCGTATCCCCTTTTTATTTTCTTTCTTTTTTTCCTTACCTGGTTTTGCCTTTTTTGTTTGTGGCGCACCTGTCGCTCCTCTCCCCCTCTTGTTACCGCTTCGTGTTGTCCTGTAGCCCTCCCTTCTCCCCTACATTGACTGTTGGCCTCGCTGCTGCTAGTGCACCCACCAAACCTCCCCTGCACTTCATTTCTGATCCGTAGTGCAAGGTTAGTGGTCTCCTTTTTTCTTTGTGCCTCTTGTGTCACCTCTTAGTTTTTGTCCTTCCTTGTGTCCACTTGTGTCCCCTTGATAGTTTCATCATATTTTCCTTACATGGTTTTGCCTTTTTTTCGTGGTGCACCTAGTGCTCCTCTCCCCCTCCTATTCCCGCTTTGTGTTGTCCTGTAGTCCTCCCTTCGCCCTCGCTCCATTTGCTGTTGCTCTCCTCTTAGTACAGCCAACCAGGGCAACCCTACTGCCTGTGCAGCTCCCTGTGGCGAAGGTCCTGAGGCAAACGACAGCTACTACAGTTGCAGCTCCTGACTGTGTTTGTGTTTGCCTGTGTTCGCCGGTGGAGCAGGCAGCACAGCTGTCAAACAGAAGCAACTGACAAGGTAAGAATCGTGCGGATAAGGGGAACAGCCATTACTGTTGCCTATTTAACTGTCCGGCCTCTCTCTCTTATTACTCCTATTAGAAAATATTGCAGTTATATTTTTCCATATCTTGCATGTAGACATTTTGTCTTAGTCACATGGGGTATTTCTCTCTCACACTCGCTCGCTCACTCACTCACTCACTCGCTCTCTCTCTCTCTCTCTCTCTCTCTCTCTCGGAAAGTTAAATCCAGGTGTTTTTGCATTGTGGTGTTTGATATTTTTTACTTTTTTCTGTCTCTCTAGGAAAGTCAAATCTGTGTGTTTTTGCATTTTGGTGTGTTTGAAATGTAGGCTTTTGCCCTCTTTAGAAAAGTAAAATCTGGGTGATTCTGCAGTCATTCCTTGTCACTGGCTCCCTCTCCACTACTCCTCAAGCAATCCCATGCGAACCCTCTCCTCTAAGTGCAAGTAAACCTGTTCAACTGCACTTATTGCTTCCTTCTCCTCCCTCCTCCCTCCTGCCTTTCCATTCCTACCCATCCTGCACTCCTCCTCCCTCTCGCCCCCACTCCTCCCTCTCTCCCCTCATTTCTGTTGCTGCGCTTGCATGCTTTGAATTGTCTCACAACATAGTAGGAATGTTGTTTGTCCTTCCCTGTTCATCCAAACCTTCACTTCCCCTCCTCACCCTCTCCCCTCTTATGTTACTGCATGTGCACGCTCTGAATAGTCTCACGACCGAGTAGGCACGTTATTGTTTGTCTTTCCCTGTTCATCCCATGTTGTTCCCTGTTCATCCCAACCTTCACTTCCCATCCTCCCCCTGTCCCCATTTCTGTTACTGCACATGCACACTCCGAATTGTCTCACGACTTCGTAGGATTGTTATTGTTTTGTCCTCCGAGTTCATCCCTTCCCCTCCCAGTCTTTTTGGCACTGCACTTGCATGGTCTGAATACCTCAAGACCTAGTAGGAATGTTATTATTTTGGTTTCCTTCTCCCCTTCCTACCCCTCCCTTGTCTTGATGCGCCTTGAAACACGTCCGGTGTATAGGAGCATTATAAATTCCCAATAAATGAAAAATCCAAAATTACATTTAGTCTTTTCAATGACTATGAATAAGTCACAAGGACCTACGCCCCCTTCCTGGAAGCGATCAGTGGTAATTCCGATATTTAAGAAGGGGACAGAACTGACCCTATGAATTACCCACCGATATTGACCTTTAAGATATGCTAGAACAGCGTATGTTACACCGGTAACGTATAGTTAGCGTTATAATCCACACCACAACAGTTGCTTCTTCTGATAATTTGGGAGAACTTCCCTCCAGATTCAAGCAGGCTTTTCTTTAACTGTTCAAAAAGGATGAGTAAATCCTGTATCATAACAAAAAGGTTTGCGTCAGTACTCTTTTAATCCAACTTAACAACCTAAAGTTTCAACTTGGATTCCAAAGATGATTCACAAATGTTCTCTTTCTACTTGTACCCAAGATTTTGAAATAGCTTTTTATCATTGCCAAAATCTAGTTCAATATAGATCTTGAAACTGAGCTTAGAGAGGCATCAGCTTCACCTCACTGATGATCCCCAACAAGGGTGAAACACGTGTATGGGGTTGCTGGTGGTACTCTCGTTCAGATTGGAGTTGCCATTGTATTTCGGTGCTGGACTGCCCCTGGGCAGGACAAAGACTGATATGCAAATGGATATTTCCCATCTGTGAAAGGCACAGTGAGTAAAAGCAGTGGCTGCGAACTCTCAAGTGGTTAATAACCACTGAACAGGTTATCATGTCTGTTCTTGCGAGAGAGGGGCGCCCGCTACCTTTGTATAACTAGATCTTGAAACTGTTTGTCATCAACAAAGAATATTTCAGAACTTCATTAGTTGCAAAACAAATGTACACTTCAGTGATTGTTCTATTGCTTTCAAAACAAATCTCTTTGTCATGATATTTTGGCACCACTGTGATGTCAGTACTACTTCACCAAAACACTTAAGTGAATCCCCAACTACTTCTTCGTAAGCTTTACCCCACCATAGAACTTCCACCTGGTTTACTCTCATGTCAGTGTGAGAAAGGCACGGTATCAACAGTAGACACAGACACAATAGATGCAAGTTTTGAAAAGTTTATTTTGTAGTTTACTGAGGTTGGTGAAATTCCTAACTGGCCCTAACTCTAAAATGGGAGTTATCTCGACCATAAAATAAAACAACAAACAAGTCCAAGTCATTCTAGTCAAAATAAAGGCCTACACTAAGAAACCCTAACCTTGCCCTCCTCCTCGAATAACAAATATGTAAAGGGAATACAAAAAAGGAAAATAGTGTCTCAAAAGAAATGTCAAAATGGTTTAGGGAACAACTCCCTTCCCCACATTCAAAAGCATGGGGTCTCAAGAGTTTCTTAAAAGGGATGGATGGCTGGTACAGTTCTATTAGTATTGTGCACTCTGGCTTGAAAGTACAATTCAACGGTTCAAGCTTAGGCTTCAAGCTTTTGACAGTCTAATCAATTCGTCTGTCTTCCCACAAACATAGTTCTTCTCTTGGCTTTCACTTTGCCACTTTTCAACACCGGCTTTTCTCTGCCGGCCTCAAGCCTGTCTCTCTTTCACATTCAACTCTTCACTTCATCATAGTTCAGCACAGGTTCCCTCCGCCGGGCTCGAGCATGTCTCTCTCTTTTACTTTCGAAGACTTTCAAAACTGCAAGGATTTTACATAGACTTCTGCATGACCACTTCGACCTCCTTTTAAACAGTTTGACAAGCGACAATCTTCACAACACCAATGCTCCTTGGTACTTGTAGTTTTACTTTTGCCCTCTTGGCTTCTTTCAAAGTTCATATATATTGCTTTTCGCTCAATCGCTTCTCGTTTGGGATTGCGGTTACTTTCTTGCCTTCGTTTCCCCCTTTCCATTACTCAAAACATTTTACAGAGACTTTTGAATGTGTGATTCTGCTTTGCAGGACCACTACTTTACTTTGAATACTTTTCTCAGCATTCAATAATTCTTCTCTTCATTACGCGTTTTATCAGCACACTCGCAACCTTCAACTCGTTACATGCCTCTTTTGCTCTTATCACAAACCAGCCTTTTGTTTGCCTTTGATAACTCACTGGTTCTGTTAATTAGGCTTCTGTCTTCAATGCCTTTCCCGTAGTAGTCAAGGGGGCTGTTAATAACACCTCTTCTGCTCCTCACCAACTCCATCATTCACCCAGGAGTGTAGCGGGCCCCCTGTAAGCTCTTTGAAGGTTTCTCTTCTCCGCTCACTTGTTTTCAGTCGTGGAACGCTTACGGCTTTACGAAAGGATGGAATTCTCGCCTGCTCCCTCTTATTCTCCACAGCAGCCGATTAGCCCCTTGGCCTTCCAACTTCCATAGCCTGGTTCTGTGAGAAACCTGAAAGTGTCTCACCCACTAGTCCCTAGGGATCTGTCATCCAGGTGGCCAGAACACGGCCATCGCTTTTGGATCCAGTTCCTGGGGGTGGACCTGTGCGGGAGGATCACTTGGATGAGGGGTCTTCGGGGAGTGGAAGTGGGACACCGGTTGGCGAGATGCGGTATCCCCTTCCCTGTAACAACTTTACCCCATCCTACTTAGGGATTGAACTCCCCCACCCCACCTTTTTCACACACAAACACTTTCCCACGGACAACGCCCTGTGAGCGAAAAACAGACTAACAACCAAGCTGTATGCCTGACATGTCCCAATACAATGGTCAGGCAGAGTCAGTCAATTACTGATCATTACACACACCTGATTTCCATCATCCTTCCCCACACGGATAAAAGGTGGAGCACGAAAGCACACTGTGAGCGAGTCAAAGCACACGAGGAAGCAGCAGTTCCAAGATGGCAGTTTAATACAAGGCAGAAGATGACAAGACCGAAGAGGATTGCGAGAAAGGAGGGAAGTGCCCTTGACCTTTTCACCAAAAGACTGCATCTTTCATGAGTCTTCGAGAATAGGAAACGTATGACCTGGAATTAAAGCTGAAGAATCCTGCATTGTGTGCTGGAGATACCCGGGGCTCTCCTGCATCGCTAGGCGAGGGAAGCGGTTCCCACTGTGGTACTGTCCTTGGCTCCTACAAACAAGTAGAACCACTGAAGTCAGCACAGCCGGTGAGGTGGAGAGACTGATACCAGACCGGGCTGTGTGGAAACCAGGGTTGCTAGCAGCAACATTGTATAAAGAAGATTATTAAAACAGCGGATGAGTGAATGAACTTTGAAGCTAAGATACAATACCGTAGACAGAGTAGTCCTGCATCATGTGGGTGCTCATTCGAAAGTCTCTGTTAGGTATCCAACTGAAAGGGTGCGAATGTTAAAAGAAGGTGAATTGTAAAATCGAAGTGGTCCTGCAATGAGTCAAGCTAAACCCTGTGCACATTCACTGATGGGCCTGGTGACCCTCGGTGATATATGGCAGGAGGGGGAGGCACTAGACTTTCAGAGACTAATGGAGGACACTGGGGTACATAAAGGCCAATATATTACCTATACCAGAATTATTAGACGGCTGCGAGAGCGGTGGCCCGAGGCAGTGCTAGCGGACCAACCCGATGCGGCCATAGAGACAATGTATGATATTTCGGAGGGTGGGCACGAGATATCTTGTCTATATGAGCTACTGGGGAATAAGGTGAGTAAGGAGCTGCTCCAACTGAGGCAAGACTGGGAGGAGGAGGTGGGAGAACCCATGCTGGATGGACAATGGGATAAAGCCCAAAGGTATCATAAGGAGGTGCTCCGAAACGCGAGATTACAGCAAATTCAATTATATGTTACTCACAGAGCATACATGACCCCTAGAATAATTGCTAGTTTCGGAGGCCCGGTGGTACAGAAATGCCCAAGGTGCGGGGAGGTGGAAGCTGGGATGTTGCACATGTTCTGGGCGTGCCCGGAGGTGGGTAGATTTTGGAGAGAGTTTAAGATACGCCTAGCAGAAAAAGGGATCTCACTGGAGGTGGAGTCGGCTTGGGCATGCATGTTGGGAGGTTTTACTAGACCACGCAACCTGAAGCACATCAGTAAGATGAAAGATCTGGCCTACATCCTGGCCAAACAGAGAATTGCAATGTGCTGGAAGGCTGCCCAACGACCTAAAATTGAGATGTGGTGGGCGGACCTCATGAAGTGGGCAGATGCAGAAACGGCAGCTTAGTATGAAGCAATCAGCAGGGGTGGGGAGGAAGAGGCTGGGCCCCTGATAGCTTGGAGAGAACTGGTGACCTCGTTGGTGGGACCCTCCCAGGCCAACCAAAGTGAAGATGACATGGGTGATAGAATTGAATTAGATACGCCTGAAAATAAATAAGACAGTGACAAGGAAGCAGGGGCTCGAGTTAAGGGTGGGGCAGGAGGACCGAAACATCTACATATAATATAATGATGTGAAGCTTAAATGTAGTTGTCCTCAATGTGTGTAATATTTGGAGTGTTGTTTATTAAAAATAATAAAAATTGTTTTTTAAAAATAAAACACTGCAAATTCGAAAGTTTTCGATACTTGATGTGAAATTGACATGGTCCAAGCCCGGCTGATGGAGACTAATTGTGTTGAAGAGATCTGAGCCCGGATGAGGGAAATCTGGGGTGAACCATGAGTCACCCGAAAAAGAATAACCTGCGAACATTGTGTGATAAATTGAAAGCTGACAAGAGAGGCTTGAGCCCAGCAAAGGGAAGCCTGTACAGAACTTTGTGCTAAAAGGATCTGAGCCCATCTGAGGGGGATCCAGGGTGAATAGTGAAATCCCCGATGTGAATACTTGTGAAAAACTAGAGAGGAAAAGAACTTGTTTATTTGGTTGCATCACGCCTTTTCAGTGAAGAGACTTTCAGAAGCAAGGAGACTTATGCTCCAAAGGCCATGATGCTGATGACTGAACTGTAACCTTGTGCTAGGAATCCCAGAGACTGTGCTGCGCTCCAGTGAACCGCCTTGTTCTGTGCTGAAAACGTGGGTAAGGGAGGCCAACGGCCTGAACATCTGACATATTATTTTGAACACTTCTTTCTTTGTCATAAACATTATTCCCCACACTATTTAGATTTAAGTATTCCCCACACTATTTAGTATTTAGAGGTAAGGATTGGCATTAGGTTATTTTTGTATAGACCCTTTTATTTTGACAAGACACTACTAGGACTATGTTATTGTTTGATGGTCGTAGCTTGCTCCCATCTGTAAATTTACGATTAGTTGGGCATTTATCATATCCTATTTGAAGTTCAATAAACACCCTTGAACTGTGGTCACTGGTGACTGTCTTACTGTTGATGCCATGCCTTCCTTACAGTTTCCATCAGCCCTGAAAGATCTGTTCCTCCTTTCATCCAGCCTCGCTCAGAATGTGCCTGTGCGTGCCACCTTTTATGTTCACAGCGAGTGTTAACAAGTGGCAGGTGTATGTAATTCGTATTATGTGCCTGACTCTGCCTAATCTTATTAGAGGGACAGAGCCATTGCAAGTCAGTAAAGGTAATCCTCCTGTCCTCATTCCTCATCTTCTTCGGCTCAGTAGTGTTGTCAATGTGAAGTGGGGAGGAATTATGGGAGTTGTATTTTCCCATTAAATAAGCAGGGGTAGGGGTTAGATGGGTTAAGGAAAAAGGGATATCATGTCTCACCATCAGGTGCACCCCCCGCCCCACTCAGAGGATTCTACCCAGGTGATCCTCCCTCGCTTGTCCACCCCCAGGGTCGGGATCCATAAGAAATGGCCTTTCACTGGCCACCTAAGTACAGGATCCTCGCGGCTGTGAAACACCCTCTAGTTTTTCACACCAGGCTTACTGCTACTACATCACTCTGCTCTGGTGTTCCTGCTAGAACAGAACCAATCGTTTCAAATGTGTTCGGCCTGGTATACTCACCTGCTAGCCAAGGTCAACTACTGCAGCTCTCTGTTTGGGTATACTCCCCTGCCCAAACAGAAGCAATTGATACAAAGTTGTATGACTTTGTTCACTCCCTTGCCAGGCCAAACTACCTGTTTGTTTGTTTGTTTGTTTATTTATTTATTTGTATAGCACACCAAACCCGAATGTAACTGGGCACAAGCAGTACAAGTAGGCTTTAGGCTTAGTTACAGAGTTACAACGTACACCACACATATTACAATGAATAATGTTAGTGTAGATTAAAATTACTTGGATTGCACTACAGAACGTCAGTTTACAGTTACTGATTACATGGCAGCAATGTTAGGAATATATACATGAATAGAGTAAGCAGGATACATGGTAACAGGAAGATTGTTGCAAGTACTTCTGTGGTAATGGTCAACTTCAAATGGTTTAACAATGTCTTCTGCTTCACACATTTAGATTTGAGGATGTCTTCAAGGAGATCAAGAATCACACTGGTGCTATTTGATACACCTAAGGTTTTGCCCCATGCAAAACAGGCAATGCTTCTTTTGTCCTGAACCTCTTGTATCAGATGCCCTCCTGGCATTGTTGTTCCCCCTTTGTATTATTAACCAAATGCTGATAATGACTCTTCACACACACACTCAGGCTCAGATAATTCCCTTTGGCTAGGCAACCCTGATTATCAGTTGCCTGCATGTGAGCCCCTTTTGGCTTTGACACTGATGGTTCAAGTTCACTTTTGGAGATATTGCCCCTTTGTGTGGTTGGCTTTTAGGATGACCCACTATGCAACAGTCACTTCCTTCAGATAGAAACCAATGTAGTTGGCATAAAGAGACTGCCAAAACTCCATAAGCTTGGTATGCCTCACAATCATCAAACTGTTTTATATCAGTTCAGTATCCAAAAGGAAAACTGGATTCAAGCGACGGGCATTCACGAAGCACTGCGGGGTCACAATAGAATAGTGAACTCACGGGATGTGGCGTGCGTGTCCGTTTGCCTTGCTGCTTCCAGCTCATCTGTTTCACTTCTCCTACGCGGCCCGGCCACCTCTCCTGCATGGCTTCCCGCATCCCGTGCTGACTGTTCTCAAAGCCCTTGCGGCTTCCGCAGTGATTCGGTGCTTGCCTGCTACTGCTGACTGCTTCACAGTGGGGAGGTTACTGCTATGTGCACTTTCTGCTGCATGAACTCTGCAACATCCCTCATGGCTTCCCAATGTTCTAGTGCTCGCCTGCCTACGCTGAGCGTCTTACAGTGGGGAAAGTTACACAAAGACACGCTTTCTGCTGCACGACCTCTGCTGCTGAAATCTCAAGCCCATACGACCCTCTTAGGACCTGCATCAATTTTTCGTGCCACTCTGGTCCCAGTGTCCTGGCTCTTCCACACTTTCTTCCTCTGCTGCTTCTTGGAGGTTTCAAAACACCTCCAAACACTTCTACTACTACTGCCCTCCTGCTGCTGCTGTTACGGCTGCCTTGCCTTCCTCCAGCGTGGTCTAATGGCTTGCACCTTGTGGGCCTTTTATGCCTCTAAGCCACTCTCAGGTGTGGGTCATTACCCTTAAGGAGCTTCATTGCACAACCTTGTGCCTCTGCCGCCCTCTTCTTCGTCCCAGTACTCTGGGAACTCTGGGACTCGAAGTCCATAGCACAAATGTTAGTTTCATCAGCAGCTTCTATTTTACAATAGGCTATTAGGAGAATGGGGTCTTGGGGGAAATTATCCCTTTCCTCCTGACCTGTTTCCACTCCCATGTGATCCTCAGGATCATAAAGCGTCTGCCTTTTCCTGGCCACATGAGGAGTTCTAGGTCAGGTTTACTGGGTGAATCACATCTCATTCATCACAATGTTAATGTTAAATGTCAATAGCCAGGATATCAATCCAGGTCACAGCCGATGCAGCCGTATCATCTTTAGCGCTATTGGTCTCCATTAGCGAAAATACGGGCCTTACATAGGCTATTATAGCATTCCCCTGGGTTTTCAATTTGGTTTGAACAGCAATCACAATAAATATTGATAGTCTCTGCTACAGCTTGGCTCTCCTCACTGCCATCTACTTTATCGGTTTAGAGGCTGTAAACAAAACAGACGTATGGTTTTTACTACGGCTAGTTCTTGCGCCCTACAAAATACAAATGCTCGCTTTAAAATATACCCACCGGATAACAGGCTGTCCGATATCCGGGCAGGATGGGCCCCTGTTTTCCCAAGGACCCAGTGGGGTGGGGTCAATCACCATCGTAATAGACGCACCCTCCTGCAAAACCATAGACTCATAGTCATTGGCTTCAGAGTTCACTTCACCCGCGGATGGTCGTCCAGGCACCACAACCAGCGACTGCTCCAGAACTACATTGTTGTCGCTCCAGGTACGCCTTTCCAGATTAGCAACAGTTATGGGCACATGATGCTTAATGTTTCAAATTAAATTGCCACAGACTGGCCCATAACCGTGACAGTGAGCAGTGGCTCGCTGTTGACAGAGTGTAGCCATGTTCTCTCAGAGCTATCCGGCCTCGTGATCCGCCATCCAATCCTGAGGGTCCTCCATCTCCATCATTCCCCATAAGACAACAAGGGGGTATAACCATTGTCGGAATCCCTTCGGGGTTGTTTTCCCCTCGTCGTAACTGTAGCGGTTCATAATCGTTGTTTGCTGTATACCACGCCTGATAGCCTGTGTTTCCCATGCCTAACACGAAAGCTGTATAGCTGCGTTATAAGCCCTGACGCCAGCATTGTCATAGCCTTTGAACCACCCCAGACCTATATATAGCTCCATCAATTTATATCAAATTTATATCCAAATGATATCAAATATTTTTGGGATTCTCAGCAGTTTGTATCAGTTTATATTAAGCATTCTTTGGCTTCTTATCCATTTTATATCAAACATTAAATTTACACCAACTTTATATAAAATGTGTATAAAAATGGTTGGGGTCAATTTGATCTGAAAAAATGTGGGGTTTAATTAAATTTATATTAAATGTATATCAACTTTATATTAAATTGATATCCAAAGGACCGGACTAAGGAAAAAGGCCAGAGTTGAGGCCAGAAATGGGGGCGGGCTTCCTGTCAAAATGTAACATGGAAAGAAGGGGCCACCGCTGTGTCAAGAGTGAGGAAAGGAAAACGCGGTTGCCATGGCGACTATACCGACACCAAGAACGAATATGACGTACACCAGCGATTGGGTGTTCACTCCGGGTAACGCCTTGTATCGCCATGGGTATCTGACGCGAAGCGTGACGTCAGTATGTTGCTGTGCTTCCATAATGCCATGAAGAACAGCTTTTCCAGGACGCTGGTGCTTCTGATTGAAGTAAGTGCCCCGGCTTTCTGTCCTTTCTGTCTTTTGCTTGATTCCTGTGACCCTGCTTCTGCATTACTGACCTTCTATTGGATTGTATTTGGATACCTTTGCCTGTAACTTCATGGTAACGAACTTGCTCATGTTATACGGGTTGCTTCTGGATTATCCTTCTGTGTGTTCCTATGGCTGTTTGTTTCCTGTGCTTCATGTTGTGAGAAGTGGGAAAGTGGGAAATTGCCTTACCTTGGGATTAGCTTTGTGCATCAGACTTTGGACGCTATCCAGCCTTGATTAACTGAACTTTTTATCATTAGTGCGTCCTCGTCCCGCGCAGGATCTGGTCCCTTAACCCTAGTAACTTCCCTTCCTTCCCGCATCTAGTTTTCCCTTCGGGATTTGTTCTTCATTCTTACCTTCCTGGTCTCCTACTCTGCTCAGGATTTCCACTCTCTCCGTACTAGGTAAGCCTTCACATCCTTTAGAGTCTGGGCTAGCTATTGCGTATCTGTTCCACATATTATTTGTTTCCTTCCCCTAGTAGGGTGAGAACACAGAGTTTTATTTGCCACCAGACGACCTCTTGATGAATGACTTAGTGTCCAGTCTTTCCCACGTCAGTGTCGTCCTCAACTTCTGCATTTCATGCTTTTGCTTAGGTTAATGGTACTAAAGACCTATCCTTTTTTTTGCAGCCTGGCACATACCTGGTGGTATTTCTGCTCTTTCATATGAACCACAGCTCTGCCTGTATCATTCAAACAGGCAGGAGGTTGTTACATGAATAAGGTCTCCCTCATCTGTATAGACTTGTTTTTTTCACAGCGAAGAGGGGTTCGTCCTACCACTGCTTCCATTTGTGAGTACTGACCCCCTGCATCCTGGTTCTACTCGACCTGTCTGTCGCTTTCGACACAGTGGACCATCAGGCGTTTACAAACACCCTACATTGGCATGTGGGGATTAGCAACCTTGTCCTATGCTGGTTCACGTCCCACCTTCCATATATACAAAGGGAGACAAAGCTATAGTTTAGATGCCAGAAATACAGAACAACAAAGCTAAAGTGCTTCGAAAAGGGGACCAGTCACAGTTAAAAGATAAGTATCAGGTTTTAATAGTACATCATAGAGGTTAAAACAGCCAATTAAATGAAGTGGTCCACAGTACAAAACTTAAGATATGGTGATTCTCAATCGCAGCGATTATATTAAAGAATGCGAAAGACAACTATGCAACACTCACTATTATCGCCATCTCACGCAGGATCCCACTCCTGAATTACAACTACTCGTCTCTGACAAAGTCTCCAAGGCTAAGGATCGTGAATGGATTTCGAAACAGGAAGCAGACTTCCTTATCAACAAAAAACCGAGTTTCCCAACGTTCTACACCTTACCCAAGGTGCACAAAACCCTCATCAACCCTCCGGGACGGCCAATGGTGGAAGGGATCAACTCTGTCCTTGAACCTCTTTCTACTTTCGCTGACCATTATTTGAAAGGATATGTTCAAGCTATGCAATCCTATTTGAAATATTCTAGAGATGTCATCAACAGCCATGAAAACCTTGATTTTGACCCCACTGCACAGTTGTTATTGGGCTTAGATATTGTCTCACTCTACACTAATATTCCTCAACAAGCCTCTTTGGACGCCATTGAAGAAATACTTTTATCCCGCGAAGATAGCGATCCGGTACCCACCTCGTTCATTCTGTGGTGTGTAGAAATAGCACTGAAACGCAACTACTTCGAGTTCAACGGCAAATTCTACCAGCAAATCGAGGGAACAGCCATGGGGGAGACCATGGCTCCGAGTGTAGCCAATCTTTATGTTGAGACTTTTGAGAAATCCCAGATTTACAATAATCTTAACCGTTTCAGCACCAACATTGCTAAATGGAGTCGCTACATTGACGACATTTTGGTACTGTGGACAGGCACTGTAGATGAGGCCAACAATTTCTTCACATGGCTAAATAGTCTTAACCCACACCTTCAGTTCACCATGACTTCTAGTAACGTATCTACTAATTTTCTAGACCTCACCATTTTTTCTGTCAATGGGGTCCTCAAACTCAAACCGTACCACAAACCGACTGACAAGAATTCCCTTTTGGACTACTCTAGTCACCACATTAAACATTTACGTGATAACCTTCCTTTTGGCCAATTTTTACCCCTCAAGAGGAATAGCTCGGATAAAGAAACATACGAGACTGAGGCTACTACTCTCAGTAAAAAACTTAGACAGAGAGGCTACCCTAAAAAACTGGTGAAAGAATCTGTAAAAAGGGCTTTTAACAACAATCGTGAAGCATTACTTGAACCTAAACCGGTTAAACCTAAAGATGATCGTATTGTCTGTGTTAACACCTTTACTGACCAGAGTTTTGAAATTACCAACATCATCAAGAAAAATTGGAAAATCTTTAAAACTACAACCCAAGCGATGCCATTGCCTATTGTTGCGTATAAAAGGAGCACCACTATAGGCAACAGAGTTAGCAAGAGTAAACTTAAATGTTTCAATATCCCTGAGCCTAGATTAACCACACTATTGGGCCTTCCTGAAGCCACCGGGCATTACCCCTGTGGCTCTTGTGGTGTCTACAAATTGACTTCTAAAACGAAAGTTATTGATGATGGCCTTTCAAAGCTCTGGACCCAACAGAATTTGACAAATTGTAACACTGAGTTTGTGGTGTATCTGATCACTTGTATATGTGGACTGCATTATGTGGGCAAGAACACTCGCAAAGTGAAAACCCGAATCATGGAACATCGGAGCTGCCTGAAGAATAGAACTGAAAATGCTCCCATGGTGAAACATTTCAAACTTCAAAAGCACAACCATGAGGATTTTAAATGGACTGTACTATTAGCCCTTAAAGGAACTAACTATTCAGCACGCAAAAAGAAACTGTTGAAGATGGAGCAAAAAATGATTTATACTCTGCACAGTGATGTGATTGGTCTCAATGAATCTATTGAGTGGCATAATATCTAATCACCCACATGCTTCTGTTCTATTCTGCCCTAGAAACCATTTCCATGCTTTCTACCGGTGCCTCCCTCCACTTAGTTTTAGGTGTGTCGAGAACCTCTCTCTAAACACACTTTTTTTAGATCTTTTTTTAGATCTCTGGCCTCTCTCTGAACTACTCTGGACCCATGTGTTTAGTTGTGGACCGGTTGGCCCTTATTATTATTCTCCCTTCCTCCCCCCTGTCACAGTTCACCCTTGGGCCACTGTTCTCCAGGCACTGACTCTACATTCTAAGATTGCCGCCTTGTTTTGCCATGCACTCGCCGTATCTCCACTAAACATATTAGTAGGACTGCCGGGTAACTATGACCACCTGCGAGCATCAGCGTTGGCGAGCTTGCAGATTCACTTGCGGAGCCGTTCCCGAAAAGCACTGAGCACTTTTCCTCCTGCGGACGGACGTTCAGCACTGGGTAAGCCGCATTTTTAAGTGCTTGCGATCGCGGTCCAGCCCGCTGGGTTAGGAGCTACCTATTATGATAGATCTGTACATTTTTTTCATTTAGTGCCGAACGAAGAATTTCCTTCGATTTTTGCCTCTTCGATCTACGGACCTTTCCAGGCCTGGCATTTCCAAGGTATGCCTGTGTACAGCGGTCTCCACGGCGACACATCCGTGGGTGTGAGTATCTGTTTGGGGATATTAAGTAACCGTTACACTCTCCCCCTTCTGTTCGATGCAGTGCTTTTTCCTCACAGTAATCCCTAGCATTCCCTTGCACCTTCACTTTGGGCGTAGTTATTCCCTGATCTTGACTTTACCACACTACACCCCCGGTTATGTTCTGGGTTGACTAGCATGTCTGCTGTCTCTTTGACACATGCCTCCCAGTGTTTTCGAATTTCTGGAGAATCCTTTTGACTTCTGCTGCGCAGAGCATTATGTTTGCACTTTGGTCTTTCCGCCTGCTGTGTTGTAAGCACAAACTCTGCTTCTTTTTAAGCTACTAATGGCGCTTAATAGGTATTTTTATCTTTTGTAGGATTGACCTAGTGGTCTTCTACCTCCTACTACTCTTAGTAGAGAGCACCCACTGGCATCATTTGAGGTACTTGTCCCCTCATTCTGTATGCCTCTGTTCATGGATTTTGAACTCATCAATGCATTTGGCTACTCATGAGCTGACTATTTGTCTTTTTGTTTTTATTTCACAGATGCTATGAAATGTTCACTGTTAGTAGTATCAATCCAATTGTAACTTGATTACGTTGTCAAATTTTTTTTTTTTCCCCTCCTGATGAATGTTCCATACTTGCCTTGAGGAACAGAAACATGTCGAGATCTCTCTGTATTGTAACCAGAGATTTAAATTTATGACACATTGATCCTAACTGAAGTAGGATACTACATTATATATTTTATATGTACCCAGTTGTGTTCTTTTGATACATTGTTTTTAACTAGCTATCCAAGCTTGTCACGTAACTCCTGTTCTTGTTTATCTTTCATTGGATATCTTAAGTTTTGTACTGTGGACCACTTCATTTAAGTGGCTGTTTTAACCTCTATGATTTACTATTAAAACCTGATACTTATCTTTTAACTGTGACTGGTCCCCTTTTCGAAGGACTTTAGCTTTGTTGTTCTGTATTTCTGGCATCTACACTATAGCTTTGTCTCCCTTTATATATATATATATGGAATTTTGTCCTCCCGGACATAGACAAAATATACATTGCTAACCTTTCTTAGTCAATTGTATACCGGGCTTCCTCCCTGTATAAGTTGTTCACGTTCCACCTTCCCAGCCGCAAGCAATTTGTTCAGATGGACTCCTCTAGATCGCCAATGCTACCCGTCATCTTTGGAGTCCCGCAGGGTTTCATCCACTCCCAAGTGATCTTCAGTCTATACATAGGCTGCTTGGAGCCCTTCTAGCCACACACAACATCTATCCATATGCTGATGACTGACAGAGGATCTATGTGATCTATGTGATATTTCTGCTTTTTGCAGGCCCCCTAACAAAAAGAATGATTTTATTCTGCTGATTTTCGAGGGCCTGCAGAAAGCGAAAATAGCATGTTCCTTTGTCCACCACCCTTGCTGGCGGGATGTCTTTGAAGTTGGGGGGTTTCACCCCATGAACCCCCCTTTCTCAGCCGCTGACAAGTTCCTCCCCCTCAAGTGTACCCATACCCGTACTCCATAAACACACACACACACGCAACACACTCACACTCATACTAACAAACACAAACCTGTAATCCAGTCACGGCTCTTCCTGGGCCTAAAGTGCCTGACAGTCTGATTTAGGGAGACCGCTCTGTGCGGTCACAGAGTAGTCTTTCTAAATCAGTCTTTTTTCTATTTGATGAATAGAAAGACATTTTCACTTAATACCCGCACAGCTAGAGCTCAAGATCGACTCCATCAAGGACATCCATAGTCTCAAAACCTGCCTTTTGCTGATCCGGTTTTGGATGTCCAGTCAATACTTGAAGCTCAACCCCTTCAAGACCGAATTCCTGCTCCTCGCCAACACCGAACACACAGACATACAGATCTGGCTATCAACCATGAACTGTGAGGGCTTCACACCCGAGCTCACCTCCTGTGCCAAGTCCCTCGGGTTCCACATCGACAAACACCTCTCCTTCAAGGCACACATAGCTAAGAAAAAGACAGCTTGATATCAGCTATCCCTCCGGCAAACTGTCGAGCTCTTCCTCCCTCCGGATAGCTTTAGACCCACCGTTCAAGAACTGATCATATCCCACCTGGATGGAGGCAATGCACTCCTCAAAGGCCTCCCACCATCCTCCCTTCTGCCCGTGAAAAGTGCCCTACTTTCGGCTGCACGGCTCATCAAGGTTCTACGCAGATACGACCACATCACCCCGGTCCTCATCGACCTTCACTGGCTCCCACTGCACACACGAATCACCTTCAAGTCTTGCTGCATCATCTTTAAGGCAGTCGCCCCAAAGTCACCCCGCTACATCACAGAAAAACACAGCATCTCCGGCGGACAGCGCACCACCAGAAGCCAGGAGACTTGAAATCTGCTGCTGCAACAAGGAAAGGACCAAAAAAGAATCCTCCTCCTGCCTACGTCCCAAGACCATACAGCCTCCTCCCCATCTGCATCAGATTCAGCCCAACGCTCATACAATTCAGAAAAGAACTCAAGACCCTCCTCTTGAAGAAGTCTCTCCTCAACAACTAGGCCATCACGTTGCCACCTGACTCGCTAGACGCTGTCCGCCCCTCTCCTCCCTGCCACCCGGTTCAGCTGTACCCCTCCTCTGTCCCCTTATGTATCCTACCCCCGCTGTATATCTGTTCTGTTATTAATACTGAAAAGCGCTCCGTTATGCATCTGTAATGTTGTACACCTTTGTAAGCTCTCTGTTATGTATCTGTATTGGAGTATACCTCTTTAAAGCGCTCAGTTGCTTCTTGAAGCTAGGTCTGCGCTCAATAAATAGTGATCGAAGTGTGCGGGAACGGTCGGGAGCGGTGTTCCACTACTTTCATTTTTTTCTGTTTACCATTCCTCTACTTGTTACGACCATATTCACCATTCTATATAGAGGATTTGTCCATTCTTGTCCCTGTGCAAGTGTAAAGTTGTACTAGGAGCCTTAGTTACTAGTCACTTAGACTATTGCAATGCCCCAGCCACAACACCATGTTAGATGTTGCACTATGGTTCCACCGACCCTCTCTCCTGCCGAGGCCACAGTTCCACTACTTTTTTCGATACACTTCTATCACTTAATAATAATAATTATTTATTTATTGTACATTTGTAAGGCGCTTATACATAAAGTAGATTTTGTTTCAAAGCGCCCATCAATTATAATAAAAAAGGTTCCCCCTTGTACAACTGCCAGGTGTTGGGGCAAGGGGGGTACAAGAAGAGGTGTTTAATGTCTGTTTTGTTTAATGCTACATTTTGCCATTGAATCCACTTTAGAAAATTGTCGGTCAAGTTTTCTGTTCTGTTGATTATCTGCCTGATTGTCTGATGACTGTCCAACCTTCTAATGAGCAGTGTGTTTTGCAGTGTAATAGCATAGACCGATACTAAGCATGTGTACACAGTTTAACTTGCTTTCATATTAAACCTTTGAAATAGTACAGCCATGGCAATCTCTTGGAAAGAGCCAGACGCTTTCCCGTGCAAAGGCATACCCTGCCTGTCTTTCATTCATGGCAATGTCATCAGCCTTCTCTTGAAGAATGATATGGATGTCATCTCCTACGTTTACGGCATCATGTCATGAAGGAGATGTCTGCACTTCACCATCTGCTGAATTCCAGTGCACAAGACTGCCAAGCCATCCTCTGAGTGGCTGGCGAGGTGACACCGAGGCTATTGCTAGGTGTTCTTTTGCAAACACCATAGTGATTGGCAGGAGCCATGCATGGTTTAATTCTACACATCTGCTATTGGGAAATGCTTGTTCTGCTTACTTTGGGATAATGTTCTAGGCCTGACTCCAGTGTGTTGCTTAAACCTGCCATGCTGTTTTTAGATATTAGGCAAGTGTTCCATCAACCTTTTGAGTTTTGACAATTAGGTGGCGTTGAAAGAGCACTGCCTATAAACTCAATCAATTGTCGTGGAAAGTGAAGATTGGAGAGACATGAGAAGCAAGGAGGAGCACACTGTAGGTGTTTGGTTAGTTACCCACCAATTGACTGCCCCTGACCGTGTTGGATCCTGTGCCCACGCCCAGCAACTACCTTTCCACACCACACAAAACACATCCTCCTAACTTCTTTTTCAGTCCAGCTTTGTGCCTTTTGATCAGCCTTCTGAAAGGTAATAGTTTAGTTGCAGCTTTAAACCTGCTAAACAGCTCCTGATGTCACAAAACTGTCTTAACCAAGTGTACCTTCAGCCACTTGATTTATAAGCAGTATGTGTGTCCTTGCATCGGTTTGTTGCACTGAATTACTGTTAAAAATAAGCATTGGTAAACCAGCCATTTTGGCTCTTGTATAGGCATTAGGTAGGCCTTTGCAACGACCTAGTATGCCCCTGAACCATCACCATTTTCCATCAGTTGTATCTTATGTTCCAGTAGTACCATTATGACAGTGCCTGATAAATTTGGATCCCATAACTGCAAAAGCCAAAATAGTTGGCTTTGCTAATGCTTGTTTGTTTTCCCCTGTAAGTGGGTATAAATAAGCTTTGGTCTGGCCCAGGCATGCGATTAGACCATGCATGGGAGGCATTGGAATTAATCTCTGATCATAGTACCTGCTCACTGACCAGTTGCACTTTATACGTTTCTGTGGATTATTAAGCATCAGAGTCAGTCCTGGATGTGGTTTCAAAGGTACTATAGCACATCAATGAAGTGAAGGGATGTCAAAATGTTAACTGTGGCTTCATTTCAAGTTGGGTGGTATCTCAGCAGTAAATCCTCACGATACCACCAAACAGATTTACTGTTACCACCACTTGTTCTGGCGGAATTACCACTGGATTACAAGTGGCAGTATGGCGGTGTTAGTCCCAGGTCCATAGGACTCCATGGGGATTTTGGTGGAATTACCACTGGCGGTAATTCCAATTAAATTGTCGGTTTTTGGCAGTAAAGTGGCAGAATTACCACCCGCATTTTGCTGGAAGTTTTTCCTCCACCTTCTTCCAACCCCATAGTTTGGCGGTGCAGTAACTCTGTTACCACCATTTTTGCCCACACAGCCGATCTCATGATGAAGCCCTATGTATTGTAATGGTAGAGTATCGTGGGGTGAAACATGGTGTGTCTGCCATTTACACATGCATACAGCTAAAGTCTATTGTAGTGATGTCAGAGGCTTGACCACTGATCCAATTGAAACTTCCATTTGTTGAATGTTTAAAAAAAGCTATTATAGTTGTGTTTGGATGCCACTATTCCATTATTTGGTATCTGTCTAAAATGTCCTCCTTCTCACTCAGCTGCAGTCATGAGTATAACCAAGCCCCGAGGTATAGCAGACGCAAAGGGGGCAGCTCGAAGTTCACCAAAGCACAGATAGCTGGACTGAGCTTGTTTTGTTTGGTGAGTAGGTTTTAAATTCAAAGCTGTTGCAGTAATGATTTTCCCTTTAAAAAAAAAAGTAAGACCTGTGCCTCTAACCTGTGTATTATGTTGATTTCGAGGGGTTGGGTCCTCTGACGTACTCCATATCTGACAGTAATCACCACAGCTGTGCTGCTTCGGAAAATCTTTCGGCGTCCTGCGTCGAGGACGTCGATACTCTGTCCTCGAGGGCCTCCATCGAGCCGACATCACCGGATGTTATAAGTAGGACACACAACGCCCGTAGCCTCAGTTCTGTTTTTTCCACGAACATGTTCGCTTCGGAGATCTCGGCGCGCCTCGATTCTACTGAATCCTGTTCTTTCGGTTCTTGAAACCTGTTTCTTCATTGCTATTGAATGATGTCTTCAGCTTCTTCCATCCCGCGGTCTGGGTTTAAGAAGTGTCGGGTGTTCGGGTCCAAGATGTCGCTGACGGATACGCACAATGCTTGCCTCTGGTGCCTCGGAGAGGACCATGATACGGACAACTGTGTTGACTGCCAATCGCTCACATCGAAGGCATTGCGGGAGCGTAAGAAGAAGCTGTCGGTCGGTAAGGTGGCCAAGCCCCAGAAGTCGCGCTCCGCTGGTCTTTCGACGGACGATTCGAGGGGCGACTCTCCGCATCGTCGTCGTCGGGGGGTAGGGGGGTTTCGGTCTGGGAGTCGGTCCCGCCATTCCTCTGCCTCTTTGAGGCACTCCAGGAAACGCTGTCACAGGTCGCCTTCCCCGTCCTCTTCTGAGGATTCCGCCCGTCGGCGGGTTGCTTGTCCCAACAAGTATTCCACTCCTGAGGAATGGGATTCCTTCCGAAAGGAGATGTTGGCGATTTTTCAATCGCAGCGCTCCGGTCCGTCCGTGCCGTCTGAGGACGCCGGTCGTGGCCGTGCTAGAGACACCGCTCATCCGCCTTCGGGCTCGAGCAGTCGTCGCGACCACCGGGCGCCTTCGAGGTCCCGGTCGGACAAGGATGGTCACTCTAGACATGCCCGTCTAGGTCCCGGTCCTCGACGCCCTCGAGACCACGAGAACCTGTGAAGTCTTCGAGGAAGACATCGACGCCGGCGATGCCGAAGTCGTTGACGGACTCTCTCGAGGCCCCGTCTCCGAGGAAGTCGTCGACACAAGCTCCGCCCTCGAAGCTTGTGTCGACGCCGTCGAAGCTGTCGGCACCGTGCTCGACGTCAGCGCCGATTCCATCAACGCCTTTCGAGGTGGCTTTGTCGGAGGTGCCCCGTGGCACCCCCAGGAAGGCGCTGGCCAAGGCTAAACATGTCTTTGTGCCTTTTTCTGTACCATCCTTCCAGCCTATAGATTATATTTCTGAGGTGGATGAGGGTTCTGAGGAAGGTGAGGTTCCTGCAGGGGTTCCTGATGACATTGTTTCTGGTCATAGTCAACTTGAGGACCTGCGTCAGTCACTGCATGACACCATTGGTCTAGAGACCTCTCTGGAGGTGGAGTTTGGTAGGCCGGAGCCTGGCACGCATGCCAAATCCTCATACCGGTGCCTCATGTCAAGGGTCACGGATTACCTGGGGTGGGTGCCCCCCTTGGGGATTTTCAGCTGGATGACCTGACTGATATCGTGGACCAAGGTCCTCCAACTGACCCGGTGCTGCCATTCCATATGGCCTTGCAGAGAAGGGTGGCTGCAGCTTGGACTTCTCTGGAGAGTCTCCCGGCAGTGAGCAAGTCCTTGCTGAAGAAATATCGCCCAGCCAGTGGTGACCCCTGCTACTTGACCACGCAGCCTACTTTGGAGAGTTTGGTGGTGCAGGCGGCTACGGCCCCAGCAAAGCAGGCGTCGTAGCCTACCATCCCTCCTGATAGGGACGACAAACTTTTTGACGGCTGGGCGAAGAAGATATTTTCTTCTGGGGGTTTGGCCCTTCAGGCTGCCAACTCCGTTTGTGCCTTGTCTCGTTTCACGCACTCTCTGTGGAACTGTATTTCCTTAGCAGCTGATCATATTCCCAAAGGGGAGGAACGGGATGGTTTCCTTGCTATTGTGCAGGATGGCAGGGATGCCATGTGTGAATCTGTTCAGTCGGGTCTGGACATGGTTGATTGCGTCAGCAGGTCCATGGCGGCGAGCACCGTAATACGCAGGTTTGCGTGGTTGCAGAAGTCTGGTTTTGCTCCTGATGTGCAAGCCCGGCTCCTCAACATGTCCTTTGATGGTGAACATCTTTTTGGCAGCAAGGCTGACGAGAGTCTTGAGAGGTTGCAGACCTCCAAAGCTGCAGCTAAGTCGTTGGGTGCTGCAGTTCCCCCACCTCTGCCTTTTCGTCCTACGGGACAGCAATGGAGGGGAGGTTCCTTTCGATATTACTTGTCCTTTAGTAAATCGAGAGGAGTGGCAAGTCAAAGGGGAAACCGTAGGAGTGCCAGCAGTGGAAAACAAGGTACTCAAGGTGCCAAGACAGTACAAGCAGTTGCCTCTTTGCCCTCCGGCACTGCTGTAGCCGCTTCAGCTCAGTCATGAGGCCCATGCTTCTCCGGTTGGGGGAAGACTGGCACAGCATCTTGTAGAATGGCGTGCCACTATTTCAGATATGTGGGTTCTGGAGATCATAGCCCATGGCTACTGTCTTCCTTTCCGGCAGATGCCTCACGACAATCCACCAGGGAATCTCTCTTTGAAGAGTCCGGATCCGCTCCTTGCGCAGGAAATTCAATCCCTGCTAGAGAAAGGAACCATAGAACTGGTGCCTGTAGCGGAGAGGAACAAGAGATGGTATTCCCCTTATTTTTTGATTTCAAAGAAAGACGGGGGATTGAGACCCATCATGGACTTGCTCGGTTTGAACAAGCTCCTCAGGAAGGACAAGTTCAAGATGGTTACTCTTTCTCAAGTCCTCCAGGCCCTTCAACTTCAGGACCGGTTGGTGTCACTCGACCTCAAGGACGCTTATTTTCATGTGCCGATGCATCCCAAGCACAAGAAGTGCCTGAGGTTCGCGGTTGGCAACTCGCACTTTCAGTTTCGGGTCCTGCTGTTCGGATTGACCTCCGCCCAGAGGGTTTTCACCAAGCTCATGGTGGTGGTGGCAGCGTATCTCAGGAAAGGGGGGATTCAGGTCTACCGCTACCTGGACGATTGGTTGATCAGGGCGCGCTCTCCCGAGCAAGTCCTGGATCATCTGTCCGTCACATGCCACTCCCTTCACAAGCTGGGCTTCTCCCTCAACTTAAAGAAGTCCAACTTGACGCCAACTCAGCGGCTCCAGTACATCGGAGCAGTGCTCGACACATCCCTGGGGCAGTGTTTTCCTCCCCAGGTGAGGGCTCACCACATTCAGCAGATGATACACAAGTTTCAACATGCCCAGAGTCTCCCAGCGTTCAAGTTCTTGAGGTTGCTCGGCCTCATGGCATCCTGCATTCTTCTGGTGCCAGAGGCCAGGTTGCGGATGAGATCTTTGCAATGGGCTCTCAAGCTCCAGTGGTCACAGTCCTCCAGCAGGATGTCGGACCCCGTTCAGGTGCCGCCCTCGGTCGGCCAGGACCTTCTGTGGTGGGCCGTCGAAGGCAATCTGATGGGGGCTCTGTTTTGGCTACCCTGGCCGGAGGTGACGATCATGACGGACGCGTCCCTCACAGGATGGGGAGCTCATGCCAATGAGCGGTCAGTCAGCGGTCGTTGGTCTCCGTCGGAGTCCAGACTCCATATCAATCTGTTGGAGCTGAGGGCCGTCAGGCTTACCCTGAAGGCTTTTCTGCCGACTCTGCGAGGAAAGAAAGTCCTGATTCTGACGGACAACACAGTGGCCATGCACTACCTCAACAAAAAGGGGGGTGGGGCGGCAGTGTCACTTCCTCTGTGCAGGGAGGCGATGCAGCTATGGTTCTGGGCCATCCAGCAGGATATTTTGATCTCGGCAGTTCATCTGGCCGGAGATGAAAACGAGACGGTGGATGCTCTGAGCAGGCAGAGCGCGATCTCTCATGAGTGGGAGTTGGCTCAGGAGATTCTCCTGGAGATCTTTGCCCTTTGGGGGACCCCTCAAGTGGATCTCTTCACCTCCAGTGTCAACCGGAAGTGCGAAAGGTTCTGCTCGCCGGAATTTTCTCCAAGAGGAGCCTTAGGATACGCGTTCGTAGTGGATTGGTCCTTCCCACTGCTGTATGCGTTTCCTCCAGTCACTGTCATCCCACAAGTGTTGCAGAGGTTACGGAGGTTTGGGTCCCTGATGATCCTCATTGCTCCAGCATGGGCCCGGAGGACGTGGTACCCGCACCTTCTCGACTTGTCCATCTGCCCTCCACGTCGTCTTCCCTGCTGAGATGATCTGCTCTCACGGGAGGGAGGTCAGGTTCTCCATCCAGAGGTCAGATCCCTCAACCTTCACGCTTGGCTTCTGAAAGGTTGAGGTATAAGGATTGGGACCTCCCTGAAGACGTGGTGGAGGTGTTGCTTTCGGCCAGACGGCCGGCAACAAAGTCCCTGTACCGTTGCCGTTGGAGAAAGTTCTGCGACTGGTGCAGGGTTAAGAATGTGGATCATTTTTCATGTGACTTTCCTGTGGTTCTGTCTTTTTTGCTTTCTTTAGCCCACAGGGGCTTGCAAGCGGGTACCGTTAAAGGTTACCTGGCGGCGCTGTCCATATTTAAGCGCTCGTCTGAGGAGTGTTCTTAATTTAAAATTCCTTTAATTTCTCAGTTTCTGAAAGGGCTCACTAATGTGTTCCGTCCGTCACCTTTCCAGGTGCCCGTTTGGGATTTGAACCTTGTTCTCCAGTTTCTAATGGGTGTTCCATTTGAGCCTTTACATTCTTGTCCTTTGAGACTGTTAAACCTTAAAACACTATTTTTAGTTGCGGTCACTTCCGCTCGCAGAGTGAGTGAGTGACAGGTACTTCCAGTTAAGCCACCCTTCACTGTGTTTCATAAGGACATGGTTGTCTTTCGAGTTCGTCCTTCCTTTCTTCCGAAGGTGGTGTCGGAATTTCATTTAAGCCAGAAGGTTGTTATTCCGGCATTTTCTTCTCCTCCACATCCTGGTAAGGAAGAGGAGAGGCTCCATAGGCTGGATCCTAGGAGAGCTTTAAGTTTCTACATTTCACGCATGTCCCGGGTCAGAGTGGACGATCAGATATTTATTGGTTACGCTGGAAGGCGTTTGGGACAAGCTGTGACTAAGCAGACTTTTTCTAGATTGATTATCTTGTCAATTTCTGAATGTTACCGCCTGGCGGGTAAGGACCCTCCGGTAGGCTTACCGGCCCATTCGGCTAGGGGTATGGCTGCCTCTACTACTCTGCAGAGAGGTGTTCCTATTCGTAACATCTGTGAAGCAGCCAACTGGGCTTCGGTTCATACTTTTGTACGTCACTACTCCCTAGATTCTTCCCATGGGCAGGATCTGGCCTTTGGCAAGGCGGTCCTTTATTCTGCAATTTGATTGGACATTCTAAATTTGTATATTCTAAATTCTTTTCCCACCTCCTTACGTTGGTACTGCTTTGGGAGTCTGTCATAGATATGGAATACGTCGGAGGACCCAATCCCCTCGAAGAACAAGTTACTCTCTTACCTGGTAACGTTCTTTCGATGGGATGGTCCGAAGACGTATTCCATATCGCTCCCTTCCTGCCTAACCCGCTACAGAATTTCTTATGCGATTGCAGCTTACGTTTCCGCAAGGCTTTCTGTGGTCATACTGGCAGTAGATTGGTGCCAGAAAATAGGGAGATCAATAGGTGCACTCCAATTTTAAGAATCAATTTCTAATTAGTAAGTTAACAACTTAAATATTATGGGTGCTGGGGAGGAGTACAGGCCCTGACACGGGGCTTGTGACAAACATGAAACAGAAAAAAGTGTCTAAATCTAAAGACACTCTCGTCCCCTGCACACCTTTTGGAACTGATACACAGTCAGTCAAATGTAGTTACAATTTTTACTTAAAAAAGGTGAGTAGATATTTAGGCAAAACAAACAGGTTTCACAATATGTTGACCAGAACACTTCTGGTGGGCATTCAAATATATACACATACAAATATTCAAATAAGGCCATCATAAACTAGAATGATCTTTTGTTATCAATCTTTTTTTATCAATCTTTTGTTCCTTATCAGCTTGCTTTACAGCAATTTCTTACACAATATCTCATCAAAGGGAATTATAATTTCACTCTGCTTGAAGTCGAAACCGTCCAACATAATCCATGACCTATATTATTCAGCATATCACAATAATCAATATTAACTGTATGCCCTGTCCCCCTTCCTCTGGACTACTTGATTATTCGTATAGACCGTACAGAGCATTTCTTGCAAAGCATATTAAGATGTGAAGAAAAACTGTGCTCTCCCTTCCCTTATACACTCACTGACTTTATATGAACAATATGAATTTGTATGATTGTGTCTAATCTCTGCCATTTGTATTTACTGAGATTTTGCTAAATGTATATTGTTTTGATAATGTATTATGAAATTGATTGTTTGTGATTGTGACTTGTATCTTTTTACTATTTTTATGGTCTGTTGACCGAAATAAAGCTAAACTGACAACTGACTTCAATTCCTCAGTCCCTTCTATCCATTTAACCAGATCTGATAATTCTTGCTAAGCAGTGCATTTTCACTGTGAGGCTTCAGTTTGTGCTTTCTGCACTGATTAGCTTCCACCTGTGGGCCACCAACTTGCTGTTGGGTCCTATTTCGAGCCATTTGTGGCCGCAGAGACCAACTTCAAACTCATGCAGTTTAATGCTGGTCATCACAAACAGGGTGTACATGGTCTCCGTACCTTGCATCTTTGACTAGTGTGACAAATCCCAGGGTATTGTCACTGCTTCCATAGGGGGATCCCATTCCCATAAGGCCAGGGAGGTGAGGCCTGGGGGTGGTACTAAGTGGGTGGATCTCATGGGTTGGGAAACCCCCTGTGGGACCAGTAATGACCATATCAGGAGAACACGGAACCCCCACCAATCCTCTCACTCTAGGCCCCCTTCCAAAAACCTTAACAACAACCTCTTCCCTATTAGGGTCATGAGTTGTCAACCTACCTTTTCCCTGGAAAGTACTGGGACTATGAAGAGCATAACCTAGGGTAGAAATACTGAGACGAGGTAGAATAGGGAGGAGTTCAAAGATATACTGCTGACAACCACTGTGACTAGGGAGAAGTGTGGAAGCAAGAGAGCAAGAGGCTCACCTCTGAGAACCACAAGGAACAGTCTAGTGGTTACTGGCTTCTGATTGGTCCATCTATACAAGAAATAGAGGAAGGAAACCGGGCAGGGTTGCCAAGCCCTCGCGGAGGAGCAAAGAGCAGGAAGGTTATGCTGCAGGAGAAAGGGCTTTGAACCAGAGGCCCTGCCAGAGAGAGGGGTAACCTTTGCTTGCCGGCGAAGTGCTAAGGACTGGGGGAAGCCCAGGAGAATCCCTCTCTGAAGGATTTGACAATGAGTCTAGCCCTCCCCGGAGGAACTAGAGCTCAAGCCCGCCCTGGAGGCGCCGCAAGTCAGACCGGGAAGCCGAGAAGAGTGAAAGCCGCTGTGGAGCTGGTCCAGTGGAGGGACCGCTCAATGATCAAAGAAGGTGAAACTCCTTGCCCCCCTGAAGGTCGGTACGCATGATAGGATATGATATTTTATTTATATCGCACCTATATACAAGTGTTTCAAGGCACGACGAGGCAGGGGAGGGGAACAAGAGGGAACAAGGCAACGATCTTACTAGGCCCAGTGACATTGAGATTGTGCAAGTGCAGGGGAGAGGGAAGTGGAGAAATGCCAGGGAAGGGGAGGAGGGGCACATGCAAGACATAGGATAAACATTGAAAACAAGAAGTGCCGCCAGCAGGTGGCAGTGCAAGTGTTAAGTGCAGAAAAAGCAGGTGATAGATGAGTGCAGGTATGGGGGATTGTAGGTATGCAGATACAGCCCAAAGTGCAGGGTTGCCAGGGGGCAGTGCAGGTGTGCAACTGGGAGGGCAGGAACCTGGGCCCATTGGTTCAGAGGGTAGCCAGGTAGCCAGTGCAATATCGGACAGGAGATCAACAAGGTAGCGGAAGAGAGAAGGCCGAAGCAAAGAGGAAAGTCTTGAGCTGCTTCCGGAACCTGAGATGGTTCTGCTCAAGTTTCAGAGAGGCATGGAGGCTGTTCCAGAGGAAGGTGCCAGCCGACAACTTGTTGCTTGGAAAAGCAACTGCTCTTCAAGGAGTTGGAGGAGCGAAGTGCTCGAGTAGGAAGCTACTTCAGAAGAGAAAGCTGGCGATATTTTGGTCCCAGACCCCAGAAGGCCTTGTGGACAATGCAAAGGGTCTTGAACTTGATCCTTGCAGCCACTGGGAGCCAATGGAAAGATTTCAGTGCTGGAGAGATACGATCCCTGGGCTTGAGGCTAAGGACAAGTCTCACAGTTCTGTTCCGTATGGCTTGCAGAGGACGGCGAGTAGAGGCAGGAAGATTTAAAAGAAGGATGTTACAGTAGTCAAGCCTAGAGAGAACCAGAGCTCTAGATACAGTGAGCTTCTGGGGGAAGGAGAGGAAAGGAAGAATACCACTGAGGAGTTGCAGTTGGTAGTTCAACTTCTTAGAGACATCAAAAATATGAGGAGAGCAGGAGAGAGAGGAGTCAAAGATGATCTCAAGGTTTTTAGCCTCAGAGGCGGGAGCAAGAGGCGGGCCAAGGGAGGCTGGCCAGAGAGTGGCAGGAAAGAGGGGTGCGGGTGAACCGATGAGAAGATGCCAAACCGACCAGAGGAAGACTGATAGTGCAGAGTGGCCGCAGTTCGGAGAAGGACACAGAGAGAAGGGGAAGCCTCACGGCAGACCGCAGGCGTCCAGGGGGACCTGAGACCATCGCAAACCATGAGATAAGGTACGCGGATCGACGGGAATGCGCTGTGTGAGAGTGGTGGAGCCAATTTAAAGAAGTTATGTGGAGAAATCTTTGTATTGGGTCTGGGACACTGAATTAAGGCAAGAGACATTTCTGTAGTGCAAATCCAGGAAATCCTTGGCATGGTAGTGAACCAAATCTAGCGGTGCAAGTCTGGGACTCGCACCCATAAAGGCGCAAGCATCCTCACTGCTCTTCATAGTTGCAGTACCCGACGGACTGGGGAAACAATGTGACTGTGGGAGTCTTGAGAAAGACTTGACAGGCTATTGAACCAAGTCCATCAATACGAGTCTAGGACACACAACCACAAGGGAACAAGCATCATCCTTGTTCATAGTCGCAGTACCCAAAGGACTAGGGAACCAAGATGACTGTGAATTTGGCGAAAGCAGTAGAAAGACCAGCGGAAGGAAGCCATTCCCCTGGCATCATGATCTGCCAAGGAAACCTGGGAAGAACTGAATTGCAAGAAAGCCTGAGAAAGGTTAGGGGGAGGGAGTTATCCCCCTAATATTGGGAACTTTGAGATATACCTTGTATGAAGCCAAGAGAAGGGGAGACATCCTCTTGGTGCTTGTGAAAGAAAAGTAAGAAGCCGGAAGTCAACCCTGCTGGCACTGAGAACCTTTATATGGAAACGAGTCAGGGGAAGGGAATCATTCCGCCTGGTATAACAGGAATCTTGAGACCAAGAGTCTTTGTTTTCCTTGGACATCGGTGAAACCCTGGAGTAGGAACAAAACCCCAGAGACTTTTGATTTATCCTTTTTGGTGAAAGACTGCTTTAATATAGTTTATAGTTTAAGGGTTGGACATAGGTTTTGACACAGGACGGTGGAGTCTTTATTTAAGACTGACATTCTGACAGGCCATTAGTACTCAATTGAGCAGGGAAACCTCTCTTAGACATAGGGATAGGTTGGCAGTTCCTTTTCTTTTCTTTTAAATAAAGTGAATTGTTTAAACATACCACCACTGTGTCAGCCTCACACTTCTGAATCATTACACTAGACATTCCCTTTTGTGACTTTCAACAGGATCTCTTGTCAAGACAAGGAAGGCCCTCTGGTGAGCTCACTCCTCAGCACAGCAACTACTTCCCTGGGGATCCCACATATCGGGGTTCCTCGTTTTCAGGTTCTGGTAGGCCTGAGGCCTCTAAGGCTACCGGCTCCCAAGCCAAATGGTCTGGGGGCTCTTCCGGGCACATCAGGGACAGACCTGAGGCCATCCTGGTTACCGGCTCACACGATGAGGAGCACAGGGGCCCAACCAGGATGTTCTTGGAAGGGGCGATCAGGTCTGTCCTCTTCTTCAACCCCATGGAGGTAAGGGATCGAGTGCCACCTTCAAGAGTCTGTCCTCTGCACGATTCAGCATGGGTAACGGCACAGGTGCTGAGGGCATACAGCCTACCGGAGCTCGCGCTGAGGTTCTGAGTGAGGGCGTTATGACTACTGGCTGATCGACAGGCGGCTAAGTGCCTACCAGAGTGATCTCTTGAGGTCGACACTTCTGCTTCGGGTGCATGATCCAAGCTGTATCCTCCCGTGTCTGCGGCCTCTCGTGGCTCAGGACCTTCGCGCTCTCCTGCCCAGGGCATCGCACAAGGTTAATGGCAGAGGGGCACATAGAGGAGTCCGACAGGCTGGCAGCCATCTTGGATTCAACTCAAGGCCCGCCCATGCTTCCGCCCATCGAATGGCTTTGCAGGATGTTCCCAGTCCCCTTCCCTGTGGAAGCGGCAGCGGATTGTACGGTACAGGCTTCTGGTCTCCTCAGGGGTACATATACCTGTCACAGCTTTATGGATACACACCAGAGGCGCCTCAGCGCTTTGACCAGGAGCGGAGGCCCAGCACGTCAGAGGGCCAGGCCCCTAGGGACCCAGTGGCCTTCTTAGGGCGCTTCCACCTCCTCATTTGTTCCCTTCAGATGAAGGGGCTCCTGAAGGACATTGTGAAGGAGGTCACCCCCAGGTGGTGCGTCTCGGCCCCCTCCCCTGGGTACTCCTCCTGTTCCTCCAGCGCTACCGGTTCCAGTGCCGGTCCCTCCCCCAGTTCAGGCCCTACCGGTTGTTCAGACCCCTCCATCTCCTGTCCCACCAACGCCTCATCCTCAACAGCCGCTGGACCTGTCTTCAGTGCCAGACTTCAGGGGGATAACGTCAGCACCTGTGTCCCAGGGCCCAGACTCCCCTCGGCCTGTGAAAACGGGGGGAGGTGATGATGAGGATGAGGACTCTCAAGATGATTAACCCTCGGCATCTGTTAAAGCCTTCAGGGCCTGGCAAAGTTCTTGGGGGTCCCTCTGCCCGAAGTAGCCCCCACGAGTCGGGATGGCTAGCAGAGGTCTTGGGTAAACTTACCATGATCCGGTCTGGCATACCTCTCCAGAAGGATGTCCTGCAGGTGGCGAAAAGGGTCTGGGAGAAGCCCAGAGCCAACGCCCAGATGAACAAGAAGTTGGACAGCAGGTTCAGACTCACAGGCAGGGAACCAATTCTCCTGACCTTCCACCCACAGCTGCATTCTTCTATGGTGGCTGTGAGAAACCTGAAGGTGTCTCACCCGCTAGTCCCCGGGGATCTGTCATCCAGGTGGATAGGACACGGCCATCGCTTTTGGATCAAGTTCCTGGGGGTGGACCAGTGCGAGAGTATCACCTGGATGAGGAGTCTTCAGGGAGTGGAAGTGGGACACCGGATGGTGAGATGCGGTATCCCCTCCCTGTAACACTTTTTCCCCATCCTACCAGGTAGGATACTTAGGAACTACCACCCCTCCCCCTTTCCCGACACAAACACTTACTTATGGACAGCTCACCGTGAGTGAAAATGGACTAACACCACAGCCATATACCTTAAATGTCCCAATACAAGGTCAGCAAATTACTGATCATTACACACACTTGACTTCCATCACACTTCCCCACACGGATAAAAGGTGGAGCACGAAAGCACACTCTGAGCAAGGCAAAGCACACGAGGCGGCAGCAGTTCCAAGATGGCAGTTTAATACGAGGAGAAAGACGGCGAGACCAGAGAGGGTTGCAAGGAGGGAAGTGCCCTTGACCTTTTCAGACCATTCCGGAAGAGTGGGATCCAAAGTAACGGTCGTTGTATAAAAGGCCCGGCTGAGGGTGATCCAGGGTGTAGTGGTAAATCATCCAAATTGAGTACTTGTGTGAGGAAACAAACTTTTATGTTTTTTTTGTACATCAGGCCCTCTGAATCAAGAGACTTTAAGAAGTAAAGAGACTTGGGCACAGAAGGTCCTGATGCTGGTAATTGAACTGTGTCTTCATGCCTAAGAAGCCAAATAATGCTCGAGTGAACAGCCTTGTCCCGTCTGGAAACGTGGGAAAGGGGAGCCAACGGCCTGAACAAACTTACCTATCATTTTGAACACTTCTTTCTTTTCATAACATTATTCCCTACGCAATTTGTATTTAGAGGTAAGGACTGGCAATAGTGTTTTTTTTTGTTTTCTTTACCAATTTTATTTATTTTGGTTTTTCAAAATATGAATACAAACATTCATAACTTTCATAACATTCCCTCTCCCCACGGTGTAGCATATTTCAACAGTTGAGACTCCTGGGTCACCCATTCTTCCGGTTCAAAGTGTGTATTTTAAATAACAGAAATGCTGCGCAATAGTCTCGGCTTAAAATACATTTGTTCTCTATTGTTTGTGAATTTGTGTAGTTGCATCCAAGTATTCAAATATTTAGAGTAGGAGCCGTGGGATAAAGCCGTGGTCTTTTCCATGGCCATTATTCCCCATAGTCTCACCCACCACATGGTCACTATAGGTCCTTGTTTATTCTTCCAGGTATGCCCCAAAGTTATTCTAGCAGCACTTAGCATGTGGATAATTAGTTGGGCGTTTGTTCCAGATTGAGCATACCACCCCTCCACCGCCTCCCCCAGTAGGGCCACCATTGGGTCAAATGATAATTGTGTCCTTGTTATCTCCTTGATGTGACTCAGGATTTCTTTCCAGTACGTTTCAGCAAGCGGGCAAGACCACCACATGTGCATTAAGTCACCTGGTTGTCCACAGCCTCTCCAGCAGGACATGGGGTAGTCTGGGTTAATGGAATGCATGCGTGCGGGTGTCATGTACCATCTTAAGCACATTTTGTATGCTGCCTCTTTAATGGAGGTACATTTGGAACGTTTAGCAGCTCTTTGCCAGATTTGGCTCCAGGTTTCGCTAGCGATTGGTTTCCCCATATCCACCTCCCCCCGCTGCTTAATGAGGAGTGATTCTTCAGGGTCTACTGCTCCCATTAAGCTATATAGTCTTTACACCCCTTTCTTGGGCTGGCCCTCTTTTATCGTGAGTTCTAATCCCACCGGTTCTCGGGTTGCCTCTTCTCGGACCTTCCTGTTAGTGATCCAATGCCTTAACTGAATGTAATGAAACCTCTCAGTTTCAGGTATATTAAACTTGGCCTTGCATCTCTCAAAGGTTAGAGGTGTGTCTTCTTCATAAAGGTCTCCCAATGTCCATGCTTTCTCATTCCCACCCCGCTGTGCCCAGAACGCAGACCGCATTCCAGGGGAGAAGTCTGGGTTATAGGTCACCGGAGTCAAAGGTCCCCCTCCAATCTTCACCCCTGTATTTCGTAGTGTCTTATCCCAATACCATAGGGTGACTTTGGTGGATTCAAGGAGCACACCCTCTTTGTTTCTGTGTCGTTCATGGAGGAAGGGGAGGCTATTCAAGGGGGCTCTAGTTGCTTCCTTTTCAAGGGTCGCCCAACTCGTTTGGTTATTGCTGGATGAGCACTGTAGCATTGGGGCTAGCTGTGCTGCCCATAAGTATCTACGGATTTCGGGAACTCCCAACCCTCCCAGCAATTGGGGTCTGAACAGGACCTTTTTTGGGACTCTTGTTTTCTTTTTCCAAATAAATGCCATTATCTCCCTTTGTAGTTTCTGGACTGCTGGAGTTGGGATGCGTACTGGTAGGGCTCTTGCTACATAGAGGAGCTTGGGGAGCAGGGTCATCTTTACAGCTATTATTCTTGCCAGCCATGACATTTCCTGTACCTCCTAACGCTTTAGATCCCCTGCTAGTTCTTTCAGCAATTCCGGGATGTTAGTCCCATATATTTTCTTGTATTTGGGGGTCATTTGTATTCCTAGGTATTTCACTGCTTTTTGTTACCACTTCAGCGGGTGCCTGTCTGCCCATTCTGTCACCTGCTCTGCTCTCTCAGTAACAATGAGTGCACAGGATTTGCTATAATTAATATGGAATCCAGAAACTGTGGCAAACTCCTTTAATAAGTCTAATATTTTTTGGTAGGGAGTGTGTTGTGTCTTTGAGAAACATGAGGATGTCGTCCGCGTAAAAGACCTATTTTTTTAGGGTCTCTAGCGCACACCTCTACTCCCTGGATCTCTGGGTCGTCCCGGGTCTTTTGTGCTAGCGGCTCCATGGCCATGGCGAACATTAAAGGTGACAACGGGCACCCTTGTCTCGTACCCTTCTGAATAGGGATTTTGTTTGTGAGCCTTCCGTTGACCATTAGTCGTGTGGATGGCTGTGTACAATTGGCCATCACCATGCGTGTGAAAATCGGGCTACACCCAAACTTTTCCAGAGTCATCTGTAAATACCCCCAATGTGGGCTGTCAAACAAGTATAGGCCCTTTTATTCTGACCAGACACCACGAGGACTGCGTTATTTGATGGTCGTAGCTTGCTCCCATCTGTAGATTTAGGATTAGATAGGCGTTTATCATACCCTTTTTGAAGTTCAATAAACACCCTTGAACTGTGGTCACTTGTGTCTGTCTTACTGTTGATACCACGCCTTCCTTACAGCTGCGGCCTCCTTGTATTCTAAACCATTGTCTTTGTCTTCTTCCTACATGGCAGTCACCTTCAGATTCCTTTGCAAGGTGGGCAAGATCCTTGAGTCTTTGGGAAAGCGCTGTTATTCCATCTCATGACTGCATCTGCGGCAAGTCAACGTAGACACCCTCTTGGCCGCGCCTAACCAGGAGCTGTGGCGGGAGCTCTGCGAATTTCTTCACGACCTCCCTACGGACTAGCAAGCTTCCTTCAAGGCCGGTCTGACAGATACCCGGGCCATTGCGCAGGACCTTGTGTAGTCTTCAGTCTCCCACATCGACGCAGCCAGCAGAGGGTTGTGCCTTGGTGTCGAGATGAGGAGGGAATGGATGCACGCCACTAGGTTTTCACCTGACATGCAGGAGGAAATCCTGGATCTGCCCTTTGACAGCGTGGATCTTTTTCATTCATCAAGCAATGACGAGTCGACAAAGAAGAAAACCTCCACTCAGACGTTACTTCCTTGGCCATCCTGACAAAGCCAGGACAGAAATCCTTTTCTCAGTCCCAGGACAGGACCAATTTCAAACCCTGCGCTTTCTCCTGCTTCAAGGGGTTACGGGAACGTGGTACACAGAGGCCGGACAGGTCACCCAGTGACAATAGGAGGAAGCAGCAGAGGATGTTACGCATGTTTTTCCGCTCCCCCTTCTCTGCCCTGCCACGGACGCCAAGAAGCAGTGACGTCACAGCTTGCCTCTGGGGGACCGTTTGGCTCTTTTTCAGGATACCTAAAAGCGTCTTTTCAACAGCCCATGGATCCTATCCGTAGTCTCCGCAGGCTTCAGTCTTCCGCTTCCTTTCCCTCTACCATCCTCTCCTCCTCTTCGTCAGATCTGGTCCCTAGGTTTTTTATGGGAGGTCCTTTTGCTCTTGGAGATGTAGGTGATGGAACCGGTTCCTCTTTCAGAAAGAGGCTCTGGGTACTATTCCAGGATTTTATGGTACGTAAGAACAACCAGGCTGGCCTGAGGGTTGTCCTGGACCTGTCATTGCTAAATCTGTCTTTAGACGCTTCAAGATGATTAATCCTGCGCGCATAGCCAAGTCTCTGTGTGCACGGAACTGGGCGTGCGTACCTGCAAATATCCATCTACCAGCTGCATCAGACGTTTCTGCAGTTCACGATTATGTCGTACCACTTTCAGTACAAGGTGCTGCCCTTCGGCCTGAACTCGGCCCCTCGTGTCTTCAGAAAGTTGATGAACGCAGTGGCGGGCTTTCTCCGCTTGGAGGGTCATCATGTGTACCCTTATTTGTACGCCTGGCTGGTGACGGTGGGGTCACCCAAGGGGGGTGTTGCACTCTTGCCAGAGATTTGCAGATACCCTTCATCAGCTGGGGTTTTCCCTCAACTAGAGTATGTCACAGTTGTGCCCATCTCAGGAACTGGTATTCCTAGGGGTGCGTTGGAACACTACCATTCAGCTGGGTGTTCCCTATGACAGAGAGGCTCCTGTCTCTCCGCAAAGCAGTGGGGCACTTTCTGGCCAACTCGACCACCTCAGCATGGTGGTTCCAGCTCATTCTGGGCCTGATGGCCTCCTGCATGCTTACTGTACAGCACGTTCACCTCAAGATGAGGTGTCTCCCTCTCCCCCTTGTGGCCAATTGGGATCAGGAGAAGGGGTTGGGCAGGGTCCCAAAATCAACTTCCTGATCTTCACTGGTGGCTGATGGATGGCAATGTTTCAGTCAGAGCCAGCCTCCTTCACTCGACCAAAGCCTACCCTGGTGGTGATGACAGACTCCTCCCTTTCGGGCTGGGGGCTACTCTGTAGGGCTATGTGATTCATCGAGCGTGATCAAGGATGGAAGTCCACCTGCATGTCAATCTGCTTGAGCTCAGGGCAGTGGGCCAGGCCCTCAAGCTGTTTTTGTCCCTCACCAGGGATAGGTCTGTTCTGGTCAGGACGGAAAATTCTACAATGTTTTACGTGGACAAGCAGGGTGGCACCCATTCCCCTCTCCTCTGTATGGAGGTGGTATTGATCTGGGAATGGGCCCTGACGGAGGGGATTTGGATTTCAGCAGTCCACCTTCTGGACCTTCTGGGGGACAGCAATGCAGAAGCGTACCAGCTCAGCCGCTTGGGGTTCATCACTTACGAGTGGGAGTTGCACACTGACTTCTTGTTGACCCTGTTACAGCGGTGGGGGTTCGCAGAGCTGGATTTGTTCACATCCCCTCTGAATTCCAAGTGCGCAAAGTTTTCTTCATGGGCAGGACGAGTTTGGGGGTCTCTGGGAGATGCCTTCCAGATTTACTGGCACAGCTGCAGGTGTCATGCGTTTCCGCCCACCCCTCTGCTCCAACGGACCCTCCGCAAGTTCCAGGCTTCGGTGGGTTGCAGCCTCATCCCCATTGCCCCTCAATGGCCTTCGAGACCCTGTTTTTTTGGATCTGCTGCAGTTGTGCTCCCAGGATCCCGTCCACCTTCCGATCTGCAGCAGGGTATTCCTGACATAGCAGGGCGGGGTGGTCGAGCATCCGGACCCGGCCAAGCTGGCGCAGGCAGCCTGGTTCCTGACCAGCTGAGGCTTCAACATGCTTAATTTTCAGAGGACAACTGGGACATCATTCAACAGGCAAGGAGACCCTCGACTCAGTCCCAGTATAAGAGTAAATGGATTTGTTTCTCCTGGTTCCTGACCACCTGAGGCTTCAACATGCTTAATTTTCAGAGGACAACTGGGACATCATTCAACAGGCAAGGAGACCCTCGACTCAGTCCCAGTATAAGAGTAAATGGATTTGTTTCTACCATTGGGCTTGTGACAAGGGTCTGGACCCTGCCACCTATCCTCTGGATGACGTTCTAGCTTTTGCAGAGCACCTGGCTCATTCTGGAGTTCAGGTGGATCCCTGCTGCACTTTTTTTGAGGCCATCAGGGCTTACAAGAATTTCCCTGTGCATGTGTTTTTTTTGCGGCCAACCTGGTGGTTAAGGCCCACCTGAAGGGGTTGTCTAGGCTTTTTCCGCCGGTGTGTATGCTGCACCCTGTCTGGGACCTAAATGTTGTTGTGGCAGCTTTGCAGCACAAGCCTTTTCGAGCCAATGGCTTCTATGGACATCCACTTGGTGACACGAAAGACGGGTTTGCTGGTGGCTATCACCTCTGCCTGCAGGGTAAGTGAGCTGTAGGCGTTGTCCTCAGGGGAGCGCTTCATCACGTTTCACAATGAGATCAATCTGCACGCTCCCACAAATTTCTTGGCCAAGGTGGTCTCTCCATTTCATCTGAATCAGGAGATCGGCCTGCCAGTGTTCTCCCGCAGTCAGGGGCAGAGAGGGCCCTGCATTCTTTGGACCTCTGTCTCGGACGAAATCCTTCAGGAAGTCTGAGGCATTGTTTGTGACTTTTATGGGGCTCCTCCCCCGGCTCTCAGGCTTCCAAGGCTTCCGTCGCCTGTTGGATGGTTCAGGTAATTTCGGAGGCTTACACGGCCATGGGCAACCACGTTCCTGAGTGGATTTATTCCCATGCGGTAAGAGCCAATGCCACTGCCATTGCGTTTCAGAGACATGCTTCTTGGGATGTCATCAGCAAGGCAGCTACTTGGGCCACTCTGTCGGCCTTCTGTAAGCACTACTCACTGGACACCAGCTCCAGACATGATGCACAGTTTGGTCAGGCGGTTCTGAAGAACCCTTTTGCTTCGTCCTAGATATGATACAGTTTATCCCAGCTCCACCCTATGTTCTTGTTGGGTGGAATCACCCACAAGGATGAAGGAAAGGGTATGGGACGTATGAATAAAGTTACTCACCGTAGTGACTAGAGTACTTACAGTCCATAGTCCCCTTTCCTCCATACGCCCCACCTGCCTTTGCCCGCTAGTATGCAAGGGGCTAGTATGTACTAAGAGTAGCCAGGTGTCTAAGCGTTGGATGTGTTCAAAGAGGCCTGAGGTGAGGCGCCGGAGTGTGGGGCCTCAGCGGGGCGGACCCACACCCGAGGCCACGCCCCAACGCGATATACTACATTTAAAGGGGAAGCTCAATTTCTCGCTGCCACATGTTCTGGTACTGTCCCCATGTTGGGGGATGCCCACAAAAATGGAGGAAAGGGGACTATGGACTATCAGTACTCTAGTCATTATGGTGAGTAACTTAAATTTGTTGGACAAGTACTGGGACACACTGTCTATTTGGGACAACATTTGATCTGGAGTCCCTGGATTGATTCCAGGGTATTGACCTCCTTGAATCCCATGAAGTGAGGGAGGTTCAGCCAGGGTTGGGCCGGCTTCTATCAGTGCATTGGTACTGTGGGCCTTTCATTCACACATACATATTGGACTGTTACCTCCATTTGTACCTTCATCATAATTCCTCCTTGGGGTCATATTTTTCTAGCCCTTGTGTGCTTCAGGCAGTGCTATCACAGATGGTGGCACCAGTATGGTAGTTGGCTACACCTTTATGGCTCTGTCCCTTTGGCCTCTGTGGCTAATCAGTCACAGCTGTAAAGCAAGGCTGATCAAGTCCTTTGGCCCGGTCTTCTATAGCCTCTGTCCCTTTGGCCTCTGTGGCTAACCAGTCACAGCTGTAAAGCAAGGCTGATCAAGTCCTTTGGCCCGCTCAATATATAGCAATAAGATTGAATCAGATGATAGATTCCTTCAAATTGCTGTTTAAGGAAGTAATACCTGCCCCTAGGGTACCTGTGACCCTTTTCTCTGGCCTAACTGCAACGCTTTCTCTTTCCCTGTCCTGGCTCAGCTATCCTAACTTCGGCCCTGTTTGAACTAATTCTTTAGGGTTGGGTGTGTGAGCCTCAGTATGTGAATACGTATTTGGATACTGACCCCAATCCTATGCCTTGGCACACGCCCTAACGAAGGCTAAATATTCCGACTCAAAACTCCAAGGTCATGATATGGAACACTTGTGTACAGGCGCGTTATAAATGACATATTTATTTATTTGGATTTGTAGAGTGCGCTACAGCCCTTAGGCATTGAGGCGCTGGTACAGGCAATTGTAAGAAAGCGTGATTCAGGGTTACATTAACAGGTGCCCTACATTATGAATTCTTAGTTACACATACAGTTTGATGAATGATAATGGATAGTTTGTACACAGATGGTTTAAACATTAGATACATTGACTGAAGAGGTGAGTTTCAGCAGGAAAGACATATATATCATATCATGAGTTAGTATCCATAGCAACCAGTGCTCTGTGGTAAGTGTAATGGCTTCTGCTGTACACTCAAAGGCAAAATAAGCGGGCAGCTCCATCCAGAGGGATGTGTTCAGGGTGGTGTCTGAGATCTTGAAGAATCCAGCCTTTTCACCTACCACTAACCATGTTAAAACAAAATATAAGCTTGTACCGGATGCAGTGATCCAGATAAGATTTGGAAATGGGAGTATTTTACGTCCTATTTTTTAAAGTTGGGAGTAAAATGATGTTTTAGCGAGTAAAAATGTATGTCCGATTTCCAATGGGACTATTTTATAAGTGGGTAAATGTATGTTTAAATTGGAAAACTGAAATGTTTTTGTAATAATCATTTATTTCCATCTAGTTATTCATTCCCATCAGGCAGTAATAATACTTTCTTCCTGTGGTACTAGGTGCAGTACTGGTCTAAACATATCCATGGAGCTTTGTCGGTGAAGGCTATTTTTGGTTGAGAGTGTTTTTACTCCCCATTTTAATTTTTTGGGCGTATTTGCCTATTTTTACGGAGTAAGAGAGGCCGATAGACCCCTTATCTGTAGGGCTGACGGATGAGAACCCAGAGTCTCATTGTCAACCTGCTGCACGGTATAGTGTGCTCTCAACTGCCTTCTATAAGATGAAGAGCCCGGCTACAGCTGGTGTCATAGATTTGTTATTTGAGCCACTATTTCGCTGCCACCTCGACTCTGAAAAATGCCACTTGCATCGTCTAGTGGCCTTTTGCTGATTTATTTATTTCTATTATCGATAGACATGTCAAAATGCATGCACCCCTCCACTCTACCCATGGTTTGGGACCTGAGGCAAACGAAATACGCTTTGTGTTCTGTATCCACTAGGAGCGAGAGTTTGTATATGGTGATTTGCAGAGCTTTCACGCAACAAGACTTCCTTTTTGTATCCCTGACAGGAGATGCATGTGTTTTTCTGGAAATGTGTACTGTAGTACACACACTGTGCAATAGGGTATTTGTCACAGCTTTCTGTCTTTTCAGTATACAGCACAGCACAGCATGTAGTTTAAACTAGTTTTCATTTTAACAATCGCCGACCAAGCACCAAGCTACAGCACAAGAGGTATCGGTCCTGGTGTACACGGAATATCGGCCGAAATTACACACATTAAGGACACCAACTCTAAGCAGGCGAGCAGGCTGCTCTTGGGCTCCATTTATTTTATTTAATAGATGTATTTGTAGCATTTTATGCGGGATGAAGGTCTGAGTCAGGGAATGTAAAATTCTACTTCTCTTGTCCACGTGAAATAGAAATGTTAGCTGGCTGTTGTGTGCTTGGGAGCCTTTGAAGTGGACAAGCTTTTGTTCTGGGCAGCACAGAGATGTCAGCACAAAGGTGCCTTACAGCCCGGGATACCTCCCTGTGCTCATTCAGTTTAGTGTGAACAAGTGGTTATTGCTCCCTCAAGCAGATTCTGTTTAATTCACTTATTTTATTTATTTTTTTGAATTTGTATAGCGCACAGTGGCCCTGAGGCATCTTGGCGCTGTTACAGAAAGTTTGCTTGGTACATACATGAGTGAGTAAAAACAATACAGAACGGCAAGGATAAATGGTCAGTGAAGAGTCAAGGTATACCCGTAGGGTTTTTGACTGATGATGACGCAGTAATGGTGGTATTGTCAATGTTAAAGGTGCTGTATTGGGATAGTTTCTTAAGTGTTTCTTTAGTACCTACCACAAAGACCTCAGTTGTATCTCCATTGAGACAGAGGCCATTGGCTGCCATCCATTTTCGGATGGCTGTGTAGATGTTGGTTAGAGCAGTAGCGTCTTGTTCGTAGATGCCGGTTAGGGGGAGAAGGACTTGAGTATCGTCGGCATAGTTTGTGTAGGCTAGGTCACGTCGATCCAAGTCATTGAAGAGGGGGAGGGTGAAGATGTTATAGAGGGTATGTGCAGTGCATGAGCCTTGTGGAACTCCAGAGTGTATAGTGGTAGGAGAGGCACAGGCAGAGTCTGAGAATACTCTCATGAGTCTCCCTTTGAGGAATGACTCCATCCAGGCTGTGGCTTGTGGGGAGAAGTGGGCAGCATTTATTAGTTGCTTGCCGAGAATATCATGGTTTACAAGATCAAAGGCAGCCGAGAGATAAAGCAGGAGAAGTGCTGGTTTGCATTTGTCCATAATGTCGCCCAATTGAATTTTAAGGTCGAGAAGGGCAGATTCTGTCCCATGGCCTGGGCGGAAACCTATGGCCGTTTTCCTAGGATTTTGTTTTCCTCCAGGAATTGCTGGATTTGAGTGTATGCCACCTTATCTAAAATTTCAAGCAATAATGGGAGGGTGGTATTGGGTCTGTAGTTGTTGGCTATTTCAGGGTCCAGAGAAGGTTTATTTAGGAGTGGGCGTACCCACGCTTATTTAAGGTTGTCAGGAACTGAGTTGGTTTTGAAGGATGCATTGATGAATGATTTTAGAAAGGGGCGAGGGTTTCTGCGCAGTCTTTGATTAGTTTGGCTGGGTAGTCATCACCTTTGCAGTTCAATGGCTTGATTTTGTTGACAATATTAAGACTTTGGATTCAGTGACCTCACTGAATGAGAAAGGTTTTATGTTAGGAGTGCTTTTAGTGACTTTGGTCTGTTTAGAGAGGTTACTATGATGCCCTTCGATTTTCTTTTGTAGTAATTCACTTTTGTTTAACAGAGCTCGTGGTACGTTGGTAGACCAGGTTTTTTCTTTGACAATCTCATGAGATTTAGTAGCTGGGGTGGATAACTCTTTAAAAATGGCAAAGAGTTCCTTATACTCGGAGGTGGCGTTGGTGATGCGTTTGTTGTAGGAGGATGATTTGGCTGTCATTATTGCTTTCTTGTATTGAGTGGCTATGGTCTTGTAGGAAGATAATGTGGATCCTGTGGAGAACATGACCACTTCCTTGGGGCTTTACGTTTTTGGGTGCGCAGTTCTTTCAGTTCTGATGAGAACCAGGTATTACGGTGTTTAGTTTATTTTGCGTTTTTACTTTGTAAGGGTGCAATAGTGTTGACTGCTGTGGTCAGATTGACGTTGTAGAAGTCCGCCAGTACCGAAGGGTCTGGGGAGGTTGGAAGTTTGAGTGTTACCGGGTCAAGGTGAGGAGGATCCTTTCTTTGGTAAGGTTCTATACACTTCTGGCTAGAGCCGGTGGGATGGGGGTGAGATGTTTAGGTGAGCTGGCACTGGTTGGTAGGAAGACGTGTATAAGGTGGTGGTCAGACCAAGGGGTGGGAGTGTTGGAGCTGACGTCTATACCACAGTTATGATCTACCAGCCAATCAAGGGTGCGTCCTATAGAGTGGGCGGGAGTGAGGATTTTGTGTAAGAAGCCGAGTTCTTGTAACTCCTCGGCCAAGGCTTTGGAAGGTTTGCCTTTCTGGTTAAGACCTAGGTTGAAATCCCCTAGTAGGACTGTTTTGGTGGAGTTTTTGAGGTTTTCACTTAGGAGGTGGATGAGATTATCCTAAGTCTTCTATGGGGCCTCGTGGGTGGTAGGCTAAGTGTAGGGTGATAGTGGTGTTGGGGGAGATGGAGATCTTGACTGAGAGAATCCGTGTTCTCCCCAAGGCTAGAGGGGGTTTGTCTGATCTCTAGGCAGTCTTTGACTATGAGGGCTACCCCACCTCCTTTGGTTGTGTGCCTGTCTTGCCTAATGATGGAGTGTCTTGGTGGGAGGGCTAGGGCAAGGGCAGGACCAGCCGCTTCGAGCAGCTAGGTCTCGGTTACCGCTAGGATGTCAAGGTCGAGATTGGTGATAAGGTCATGTATTTCCGTAGCATGTGCTGGGAGGGATCTTGCGTTAATTAGTGCGCATTGCAGATTGGTCGGAGCCACGATATCCCTTGTTTTACATTTGGCAGGAAGGGTGGGCAGTGATGCAGGTGTAGAGGTTCTGTTGGCGTGAAGTGTGATGGATGTGGTTGGAGATGAGACATTACGGTGGAGGTGAGAACCTAGTCTGGTATTTCTTAAGTTGAGGGGGCAAGGAATCGGTGGAGTAGGGCCCGAGGCAAAGCATGTGATCCATTCAGTGGGGGATAACGGATGTGCGGCGGTGGCAAGGTCTGTGTGCCAGTTCTCAATAGCTGGTTTGGAGTGAAAGGGGGGAGCGGAATTTGGTAGGTGTTATAGAGAGGGATGAGGGTAGGGCACCCGCCATAGTGAGCGTTGCTCCCTGTGTGGAGCGCATAGAAGCTCGGGACGGCAGGGCCAGAGCATGGGAAATATCTGTGTGATTAGTTGTGGCATTGGGCTTGGGCTGGTTAAGGCAGCTATGCGGCTGTGTGCACAAGGAGTTAGTAGTAGGCCAGGCTGGCATAGCGCGCTCTGGGCAAGGGGCTAGTAAAACAATGCAGTAGGGAGCAATGCAGAGTAGTTGGAACTCGTACAGTACATTTTCTGGTGGGTATCCGGTACAAAATGCAATCTGCGGCAGGCAAAGCAATTTGCTGGGAGTTCAAACAGTTGGCACATAAGCAGAGTAATAATCTGTTGTGCACAGGTACAAAATGCAATCTAGGGCAGGCAAAGCAATTTGCAGTGAGTTCAAACAGTTAGGAGTACATTTCTGTTGTGCACAGGTATAAAATGCAATCTTGGGCGGGCAAAGTAATTTGGAGCGAGTGATGCTCTAAATGTTACATGAGACACATGGAGTGTGGATCAGGTTGAGGCGCTTAGGTGCGCAGCTGCGGAGCTTTGATATAGTTATTTGCAGCGAGGATCTCAACCGCCATAGCGGCCGGATGCAGATCAGTTTGTGCGTGGAGGCAGAGAGTACGAATTGGCATGGGGTGAGTGCCAGCAGTAAAATTACTTACAGTTCCACGGTGTAGATGGTTGGGGACACGTCTGACATGGACAGGCGCAGACAGGCAGCACCCTTTGTGACGCCTTTGGTGTAACGGCCGGCTCGCGCCTTCCAGTGACCTTGCATCACGGAAGATGGCACGCGCAGCCTATTGCCGTTGAGCAACGTTGCCTAGCAACAAAATAAACAAAGTGGCGCTGGCCATGTTGAAGCTCCTACTCGTGGGCAAAGGCGTCCATATGTCAATGGAACACTCGGTGACTGAATTTGGCACAATTTGATACTGTGGGTAGTGTGGCCTCAGGGTAGGGGCATGCTGTGTATCTTGGGCTTACCCTGGAGTACAGGGCGGGCTGAGGGGCATGCAGTCGACGAGTGCTCGGGGGCTCCGGCTTGGGGCTCAGCAGTAGTTGCAGGGGGCTCCTGCCCTCCTGATGGCGAACGGGAAGTCAGGTTGCACCTTGGTTTCAGAATCTGGGAGAATGCTGCAGAAAATCCTTGAGGCTGCTTCAAAGTCCGGGAAACAGGATTACCTGCTAATGTGGCATTTAATGGTGGTGGCGTATGAAAAACGCTGATCTTTATATGCTGCTTGATCAAGTAATGATCCATCCAATTCATTCTCGCGCACTTTGTACCACTTCACTGTGTCAGGCTACCCTCTTTAGGGCCAACTTGTTGGGGTGACTGTACAGTTATTCATCGTGAAATTCATTGATGTTGTAGTGTAATTAAGCATTTGGACAAGTAAGCATTGTGGTGCAAGGGGGAGAGTTGCATTTCTGTATGTAATATATTCTGCTTGCACTGATTTTCTTTTTCCTCTCCTACACTTGGAAGCAAGACGACGCCTAGCAACGAATGTTTGAAACCCAGGTTTGTGCTTAGAAACTGGTCTCTGATATTAAGCGCATTATAAAAAAAACATTATATTGTTAAATTCCTCAAAACCTGTCATGATTTGTTCTACTGCCACAGGATTTGCCCGATGATGGGTGATGTTAACAAATAAGAGCAGGCATCCCATGTGAAGGCCTTGCCGTGACTGGGGAGGGCTTAGAACATGTCCTTTGTGAGATTCTAGAACTGCCAGCACCGGAGATGGCAGCATGAACGTTGCGCTCCTATGCCCTGTTGCTTGAACCTTCTCTGCTACAATGACTGACCCATGTTCAACTGAGGCGCCCTTACCTGCAAAGAGGCAGGAAGGTGATGAGGACACTGAAAAGAGAGATGACAAACTACTGGACCTCCTGACCAAAGTGACATTGGACATTTCTGATATCAAGACTAAACTCTTCAATGTTGAAGAAAGATACATGGAGCTGACGACTGAGTGGAAGGATGGGGTGTGAAGCCCCCCCACCCTTATTCCTATGCTCCCTGGGGAGGCCCAGATATGGCTTCTTTGGGTCCAGGGCCCCGGCCCCGAGGTACCCGTATGGGGGCACCTTCAGGAACCACAAACCCTTTAGTTGGGAACTACCTCTGGACGCCACAAGGTTTGTGTGAGCACCCTGCCCATCAACACTGCGGGCCGCACAGACTCAATTTTGTATACCATAGACTCCATTTTGTAAAGGTAATGGACCAGTAGTAGCTCTCCCTGGCTCTCAACCGCTCCTCCGAGCGCACACACACACAGCGAGAGAAATCATCTCCCCACCTCCTCCCTCTTGGCGTTCACGTACCTGCTCGGTTCCCATGAGAAGGCTGACTGCAAAAACACAATAACATCCACACTGTATCAATTGTCTTCCGCCTCCCCTCGCTAACTCAAGATGCTGTCCGGAGCCAGGGCTATCTGTCTCTATAAACCTGCTCTGCACCCCACAGACCCCGGCCATAAAAATATAATCCCTGTGTACCCGAAAGCAAGGTCAACATGTCGAGAGGAGGTGCCTAAATCAGTGAATTTAAACATGTCTTTTTTTACCTTATGTAAAACATATACTAATGTGTCGGTGAGCTGAGAAAAGCCTACGAGTAGGCCGTGTAAATACTATGCATGAATGACTGGAAGCGTTTATGTTAACCTGCTATATTGAAAATATAATCAATGCTGACCTATATTGTTGAGGTTCGTGTAACACGGCTCATTATAGTACAATAGTTAGCAAAATGTATGTCTTTATATGCTCACACTCTGCTACCTCACTTCTGAGAGAATCGAATGTAAGCAGATAAACTTGAATTAGAAGTTAGTCTATGAATTAATGGATTGTCTGTCTTGTGAAGAAAAGACATTTAGCCATTTGAGAATAAAAGCCATATCTTTAACGTGTGTTAATTAAGTACAAAATAGCCAACTGCATGGAGAAGACTTGAGAGGAGTTTAGCTATCGTGTAATATAAGACCAGACCGCAGAGGAAGGCCACAACTCATCCTGTTACTTTGACCCTAAGTGAAGAATTATCAATGTTTGGACCCCGAACCCCCATCATTGCAATGTCCATTTACCATGATGTGTGTTTTCCTGTAACCCAGCCAGGCTGGCCATGCGTTTTGAAGTTCCCCGTGCTCATGTAGAACAGACACTCCCGACCACCTATTGACCCCTTAACCTCCACCCCTTGTCTATTATATCCTAAGTGTGTATTGGTAGGAAAGCAATTCCCTTAGTGACAAGAAATAATTCACGATGATCAGTTCGTCTCAGACCCATGTTTTCTCAAGTACAATGATACATGCCTTACCACTGGACAACAAAGTAAAGTTCTGGATGAATGGGAATGAATGGCCACAAGGGCAAATGTTGCAGATAGGGTGTCTACATGTCACTCTCAGGATGCCAAGAAGCTGAGCCCAGCTGAACGTTTGACCCGAGCATCATGTCATCTCGTCACGTGTCCATGGACCAATCCACCTTCTCCGACCCTACAGCACCTATAGGTGCCAACCCTTAGTGACCAATCCCAATTGATTTTGTGCCCAGAAGGCCTTCCCCCCTTTTGGACAGAAAATCTTGTATAAAATTGTATTGCAACATGTTTCCTGCAGAGCGCTCTCGGCGCGAGCAGAGTAGATTCTGTTTGGCCTAATTTAGATAAAACCTTTAACCGCACTCACTTGGTCTTGGTCTCATTCCCTTCTGGGACGCTTTTTAATTGACTCTGTTGGGCAATTGCCGGCAGGGTTGGAAGCCTCTCACCTTCACAACATAGGCGACTACAGTGGAGGAACATCTTACTTCAATGGATGACAAAACATTGAGGATGGCTGACCAAATAAGAAACTTAGATTCAAAATGAGAAAAATGGCTCTCAAACTATCAGAGCAGGAGAAATTTTCCAGAAGAAACAATATTGGAATTGCTGGATTTCCAGAGAATGTGGAGCGGGGCTTTCCTGGAGAAAATACAAATTACTTTGCTTAACCTGGATCCAATGATATCCCTGTAAATGGAGCGGGCCCATAGATCAGAAACCTGCTCTGGGTCAACGCCCCAGGCACTTCATTGTGAAATTTCTTTTTTTTTAACTTTATTTTGCATTTTGGTGGCACATGCATACATAACAAGCCCAAACTGTGTGCTGCAAACCTGACGCCTTTGCCCCCCTCGCACCCGCCCCCTCAACCCCCCCAACCCCACCCGACGTGTACATTTTGCTCAATCTGTCCCATTATGCAGCGAGCTTCTGAGTTTTGTTCCTCTGGGGTGCAGTTTGTGATGACTGAGCTGGTGTCTCAGTGGAGACGGCATTGGAGAGGAGGATTGAAATATATGGGCCCCAAATGTCCGGGGGCCTCACATGGAGGGGCAGTGTCTTTATGAATTCCGTTTCTGTTTCTTGGCAATAGAGAATGTCTTTCCTCCAGCTCGCTAAAGTGGGGGATGGACCCCGTCCCCATGCCATGGCTTTTCTTCTACGCGCCAGTACCAATAGTACGTTTGCTAGTAGTTTTCTAACTGGAGATGATGAGGATTTCGTCAACCCTAGGAGCGCTGCTATTGGGACGTGCCCTATCTCCTCGCCGATTATTGCTTCGGTTTCATCAAGTACATCTGACCAGAATTTGGCCACCGTCGGGCAGCTCCACGCTAAATGCAGAAAGTCAGCGTCAGGTGTCCCACATCTGTCGCATGATGCGTTTGACTCAGGCTGATGTCCGTTTCTCTTTTTGGGGGTGTAATATGTTTGGTGTAGAAAATTGAAATGAATTTGTGTGAGGCGTGAGTTAAGTGCCACTTTTTGAGTCTGTTGTAGTATATACTCCCAGTCTTCGTCTGGAATGGGCGTTTGTAGTGAAGTTTCGCATCTTGCTTTTGTTTTGGGATTTGATGGCAGTGTGTCCATGAGAAGAGTTTTGTAGATAGATGAGACCAATTTGCCCTCCCCTTGTGCCTGAATTACTCCGTGCAGTAGCTGCCACGTTGGTGGTTGTTGTGGGAACGAGGGTATGAGGTCTTGCAGGGCTTATCGAACTCTAAAGTATATGAATATGTCTAGGGAGGTGGTGCTACCTTTCTCCTTCGCTTGTTGGGGTGTTATAAAGGTTTCTTGTATGAAAAGGTCGCCTAGTGTACTTTTTTTGCATTTGTCTGCCCTATTTAGGAACACTTTTTCAGCAGTAAGTGGGACCCGGGAATGAATTTGACGGGGAGTAGAGGTGAGTATCTGAACTGTATTTTATACTTTTGGGCCATTTTCCACCATATTGTGTATGTGGATTGCACTATGTTCAGTGTCAAGTGTGGTACGGCCTGTTTACTGATGATCACAGCCCTCAGCAGGTTGGGGGAGGCCAATGCCCATTCGACCTGTATGTGTGGTCTTACGAACTGGGGCTCATACCAGTGACTGAGAAACTGGGCTTGGGCCGCCCAGTAGTATCTTTCCATATCGGGTAGCGCTAGGCCGCCCTTGGTGACAGCGAGTACGAGGGACGTGTATGCCACCCTTGCGGGTTTGCCCGCCCAGATGAGGTCTAGAACCAGACTTCTCGGATTTCCCAGGAAGCGACGTGACGACAAGATAGGGATTTTGGAGAACAGATACAGAAGTTTGGGGAGAATAACCATCTTCACCAACAAGGCTCTTCCCCAGAGGGTGAGCAGGAGAGTTTTCCACCTGTTCACCTTTTCCCGTAATGTTCTCAGTGTGCTGGTTGTCTTTAAATATGCTGTGGTGGTTCAGGCACATCAGGATTCCCAGGTATCGGACGTGGGCTTTTTCCCAATGAAAGTTGAAATCATCTTTAAATATTGTGGTCTTGGTGTTTAAGGGGAATATGATTGATTTGGTTTGATTGATTTTCAACCATGATACCAACCCAAACTTTATTATTTCACGCATGATCGGGTTGAGGTTTTCGCTGGGGTTTTGCATGTACAGGACTATGTTGTCGGCATAGAGGGATATTATCAAACGGTGAGGTCCTATTTTGAGCCCTCTCTGAATTTGGCTTTCTCTGAGGCCAGCCGCTAGGGGTTCCATCACTAGGGCGAATATCATGGCGGATAATGGGCATCCCTGTCTGGTGCCGCGTTGGAGATTTATATATGCCGACCGAGTCGACCCAAGGGTGATTGCTGATTGGGGTTGATTGTAGAGAAGCGAGACCAGCTTGATGTACTGTTTCCCCGAGTCCGAGCTGCTGTAGCACAGCAAACAAGAAGGGCCACTCGACGGAATCGAACGCCTTTTCGGCATCCAGCACCACTGCTACTGCCTGCTGATCGGGGTCCAGTGCTGCCAGAACCCCGAACATTCTACGTATCCCAAATGTTGTGTTTCGGCCAGGCACGAAACCTGCCTAATCTGCAAGTACCAAAGCAGGCATTAGTGGGAGTAGTCTGTTTGCAAGAATTTTTGCCAGGATTTTATTATCAACATTAATTAGTGATATTGAGCGGTAGGATTTACATTCTTTGGGGGGTTTGTCTTTTTTTGTGCAGGAGAATTACTTTGGCTTCCCTTAGTGTTTGTGGGAGAATGCCGGATTCAATCGCTTCTTTGAAGACATTTAGGAGGAGGGGGCTATGACGGGCGAAAAATGTGTAGAACTCGCCGGTTATCCCGTCGGGTCCTGGGGCTTTGGATGGCGGTAGACTTTTTATTGCTTCTTGGATCTCATCTAGTGTGATGGGGTCGTTCAGTGGCTCGCGGAGTTCCCTCCCCACCCAGTACAGTTCTGTGTCGCCTCGGTGTCTGTTGGGTGCCTGGCACTGTATAGCTCTTGGTAGAATGCTCTGAATACTTCGACTATGTCTTCTTCTTTATGTAGTATATTTCCCTGTGGTGATCGGATACTATCCACCCTTGTTGGTTTCCTGTCTGCAGCTATGAGACGTGCAAGGAGAGCTCCAGGTTTCTGGCCTTCGCCATATTGTCTAATTCTGTAATTGTGGCATAGAAATTTTATCTCGCGTTCCGCTAGCTTTCTGAAGTTGAGAAGTTCTTCTTTCAACATTGCCTGGATGTGGTCCGAATTAGTGGTGGCTTGCTGATTTTCCAGGCCTTTCAGGTGAGTTTCAGTGGCACCTAGTTCTCGTCGGACTAGTTTCAGAATTCCGTTTTCGTAAGCCAGACAGACCCCCTTACATAGCATTTGAGTGACTCCCACAGCACCCCTGCGGAGTTGACAGTGCCCTGGTTAATTTCAAGGAAGGAGCTGATTTCCTCGCGTAGTTCTGTAGCAAATACTTGATCCTCCAGTGATCTGGGTTTAAAGCGCCAGTGGGGAGGCCATGGTCTGGTAGCTGGTAGATAGCATTCGAGTATTACAGTGGCGTGATCCGAGAATATTTTGGGGATTATTTGGCAACTGCCCCATTGCCAATCGCTGTGTGCGGAGACTAGCAGATAATCAATACGAGAACTTGTATTATGGACGCTTGAGTGATGTGTAGTCTGATTTCCCAGTTCTGGTTTCTCCATATATCAGATAGGTCGAATGCTTTGCAGATCTCTTGCACTTGTAGGCTGGCCTGGGATGGGTTCGCTATTGTTGGCTGTGACTTGTCTTTCTGTGGGTCGAGATGTGTATTCAGGTCACCTCCCCAGATTATGGTTGCGTTGCGTACTTGCGCTAGGCGGGACAGCACCCAGTTGAAATTGTTTGCGCTGTCTGTGTTGGGGGCGTAGGAATTGACAAATACCACCTCCTCTCCCTCCACAATCCCCTGTACCAGGAGTGCTCTTCCCTCGCTGTCCCTTTCCGTTTTGATCAGGCGAAAACGCAGCGAAGAGTGAATGAGGATTGCGACTCCCCTGGCTTAGGATGAGTAAGAAGAGAAGGAACGGTGGCATCCCCAATTGCGGGCCTAGAGGTGTTCATTTTGAGGCATAAAGGTGGGTCTCTTGAAACATTGCCACCTCGATCTTGTGCCGTCTGAGCAGTTGCAGGATCTTGCGTGTCTTGGCTGGGATATTGCCACGTCTAATGTTCCAGGTTGCTACTTTGAATTGGCACAATGGTGTTTTATGTACAACCCGTTTAAGGGTGTAGCGGTAGACTTCTCCTTGGTGATGTTCCGGTGTGTGGGCCGACTCGGATGTATGGGATCTTCTTCAGACATGTAGGTGTGCGGGGGTAGGCTGTGGGACCCGGGGCTAGGTCGGTGGCTGGGCGGCGGTGCATGGCGTGCACTTTGAACAATAACAACATTATAACAACTTTCCTTGCACGGGCAACCCCCAACTTGTCCATTTGGAACCCCCCAACTAGAACACAAAACGTGCTGTGCACGGGACGCAGGTGGCCTTCCAAGACTTAGGCCCCCACCTCCCAGTTGCGAAGATTGACCTGATGGCTTGTTTCTGTATTGCTTTGGATCAGTGCTACAGGTGTTCATCAAGGCGGGATTCTCCCAGCCCTTTCTCTTCTTGCAGATCCGGCCTTTTGGTTTGCAGGTTTACATCCCTGCCTGTCGAGGAATAGTGTGGCTTCCTCTGGGGAGATGAAGAAATGTGTATCTCCCTCATGTTGAATGCGTAGTTTCGCAGGGAAGAGCATCGAATAAGTGATTTGGTTATTGCGCAGCCTGTGTTTAACATGGGTGAACAACCTCCTTTGGGCTTGGACTGATGGAGAGAAGTCCGGATAAAACGGAATGTCGTCTCCGTCGTAGTGGAGTTTGCCCTTCTCTCTTGCCATTCTTAAAATCGTGTCCCTGTTCTTATAGCTTAAGAGCTTAGCTATGATCGGGTAGGGGGGTGTCCCTGGGATGGGTCTGGTTGCAGGGATCCTGTGGGCTCTTTCCACCACGAATAATTGCGACAGAGCAGTGGGGCCAAATAGCTCAGTGCATAGTTTCTCAATGTGCTCCTCCATTTTGTTTTGGAGCTGTTGCTCCCTGACTCCGACTATCCTTATATGATTTCCAGAACAGTTTTCATTTGACCCTCTAGCTTGGAGACTTGTGTGGTGAGTGCTGATGCACCGTCGTCCAGATCAGAGACCCTTTGTTCAGCGGAGTCTAACCTGTCACTGTGTTTATCGAGGCGGTGTTGCAGCAGCTCCACCTTGGACGAGAGCGAGTCTATCTTGCTGTATAAGCCGCCTATTCCTACTTTTTCGTCCATTAAGATCTCCCTAATGTCTGGTTGTTGCGGGTGTTCTTCCTCTGAGGGATTAGTTGGGCATTATGGTCGGTTATCCGATCTGGGCGTTTTGGGTGCTGGGTCCGCATCAAAGTTGAGTTTTCTCTGGGACTTGTCAGTTTTCCCCATCTTGGCCTTGGCGGATATGTGGGTGCCGTTCGGCTGTTTGTCCTGTGCTGTCGGAGGAAGGGTCGGAATGCCCGTTTTTTTGCGTTTTATGCACTGTGCGTGAGACAGGAAGGATTGGTTGTGCCAGCTCTTGTGGATGTGTCGGGTTACTGCGTGTGCCCTCTGGGGCGCTGGCAAAGTGCCGCCACCGTCCCTCACGTCTCCTCCACGCGCTCCGGATGACAGGCTTTGTGCGGCTTGGCGCAGACGGAAGCCGTGGAGCCGCTCAGTGCCGCGAGGCTCCGCGGGTCGCGGACGGTTGCTCGCAGGGGGCCAACTCAAGCAGTGCTGCCCACCGGTGCCTCCTCCCTGCTGCTGCTGGACCCGGCAGGTCTGGCGGTTGAGTTTGCGGCTCCTCCTACTTATTTACGGAGGTATGATGCTGGGCGGTCCGGTGCTCCAGTGGCCCGCGCCGCTCGTGATTGTGCACCCTGTACCACGCTGCAGATATCTCGCGGAAGGCAAGTCCGATTTGCTCCGGATTTTCGGCAGGGATGAAGTGCTGCACTGGAATAGTGTAATTCTTGCGTATTTGGGGATTTCGCCTCAGGATTGCCACGATTAAACAGGATTCATGTGGGAGGTAACCGAGAGCTTATAGAGGAGCCACCATCTTGGTTGGCCCTCTAGCACCCTCTCTTTCATTGTGAAATTTCTAAGACTCCCCGTCAAAGAAATGATCTTGAAGAAATCATTTGAAATTGCTGATCTTTCCTAGGGAGGACATAAAATCATGATTTTTGGAGACCTGAGCAAAGATGTGCCGGAGAAGAGAAGATCTTTTCATATGGCAAACGAAAAAGCAAGGAACAAGAAGCTAAAATATTAAATAGTCTACTGAGCATTATTTCGTGTCATCCTGAAGGAACAGATAAACTCCATCAGACTACAGGATGCAGAGGCCTTTTTGACTGACCTAGACATTGAACCCATGGAAGCTATCACCCAGAGGAATGAACACTCCAAGAAAAAGAGATAATGTGGCTTTTATTTCATACTGGATGGTTTACACAATGTGTTTGACTGAGAGCACCTTATCATCTCTATAACATTCTTATGGTTTTGCTGATGATATATATTGTCTATTTAATTCCCTTTCTTTTTATTAATTTAATTGTTGTTAATTCTTAATTTAAGGCTGGTAACATAAATCATAGATAACCGTTATATTTGACGGTTATATTTGTTTTCGTTTGATCGAAACTTGGGACGCAACATGACGAGAGCTAGAGGAAAGTACCTAGCAGCGCATGGCACGTTGCGTGATGCGTCATTACTCCGCCTCGGGAGGAAACACCTCAACACTGTTTCCTGGTTATGGCTAACTTCAGGAAGTGATCCTCCCGTATAATGAGGCGGCGGCCGCTTGTTAGAGGCAGCGAGGAATTAACAAGCATATGCCGGCGAACGCAGCAGCATCCCTGGGAGGCGCTGATGACAGCAAGAGTGAGTTTCTCATAATAGTTTGTGGATTCGAGCTGGGCTGGCTTCAGACCAAGCCCCCCGAGAGACTGCCATGACTGTTGCCAGGACTATTTCCCTCGCGGTTTATATCTTCAAAGTAATATTGCAATATAGAGGGTAATTAAATAGCAGAGCAGCTTCCCGAAACACTCTATGGCAAAGGTTCTAGGAATGCACAGTGCATAGTTCGTAATATCTGCATATCTAAGTTCTGAAATGTAATGTAAGATCATTGTAGTCTTGAATGACCAGCATCTTTCTCTTAAAAGGCCAGTGTCGTTTTAGTTTGTAAAACACTGCCTACACAACTTGATAGGTAGTGAAGAACGTAAAGGTTTTGAAATGTTTCATACGTGGCTGTGAGATGGGATGATAGGTTTACTAGGGATTGTTGGGAAAAATTTAGTGGGGAATGTCATTTAGCTCACATAAGGTGGGCGAAGGTGAAAAAAGGAATAAAAGTAATGCAACAGAGGCATGGGGCTCTGGGGTATAGTTCTGATGAGTGGACGAATTATATATATTATTGCTTTTAAACAGCTCATTGTTTTATGGATTGGCTTTGCTCAAAATATGTATTTGTTTGTGTGTTTTTGTATCTGTTTTGTGTTTGTCTTTAGTATGGGGAAAAGGAACATGCTCTAAATATACAGCACCATCGATAAATGTCCAAGCTTAAATAGGCTTAAGAATTAGAGTCAAATATACTTTGAATGTGCCATTGAGTTGTCACAGCCAGCATATAAGGAAAATAGATGATGCACAAGCATATGATGTTTTACACGCATGCAGAAATGTATCCTTGTAGATGGGATTGTTGACGCTTTCTACTTGGAATCTTAAAGGCTTAAACTGCGCAAAAAAGGTGATGCATTTTATCAAGGATGTGGAGGGTGAGGGCAGATGTGGTCCTTTTACAGGAGACCCACTTACTAGAAAAACCTGAGAAATTACTAAACAAATCAAGGTATGACAAGATATTACTAAACTGCTATTCCTCTAAGTCAAGAGGGGTGGGTATTCTGATCAGGAAAGGACTGCGAATGCTATAGAGAAGGTGATAATGGATGATGAGGGGAGTATCTTTTTGGTGGACGTGAGATATGAGGGAATGTTGATGACTTTTGGTTCTGTATATGCACCTTGTTCTGCAGGAGTGCCTTTCTTCAGAGTCTTAAGCACACTTCTGCGAGATATGGATGGAGAATGTGTTATTCTAGGGGGAGACTTTAATCATAAGGTGGATAGGTCCTCTGCATGCAGGTTTACGAGCTTAGCCATGAGCAAAGATTTTCAAAGGTTTGTGAATACATTTCAGGGTTTTACATCCTGGGGAAAGAGAATATTCATTTTACTCTCCAGTTCACTACTCCTATTCAAGAATTGATTACTTCATGATGTCAGACAGGTTGATTGAAAAGGGGGCCGAGATGAGTATAAGAGAACGGGTTTGATCGGACCATTCATTGGTGACGCTAAAATTAGAAATGGAAGTTCATCGGTCCGATTTCTTTATGTGGAGGCTTGAAGTGTTCAAAGTAAAAGATGAAGAAGCCTATAAGGCCTTGGAGAATTGTATTTCCTTCTACTGTAAAGAGAATAATGGGTCGGCAGATAGTCTGATAGTATGGGATTGCTTCAAGGCCTCTGTTCGCAGTGAATTAATGGATTGGACTCCTAGGGCAAGGAAGTTAGGAATGGAGAACTTAAAGGGAATGGAGATGGAGCTAGGTGACCTGCAAAAGAAGTATGCCTCGTCAAAAGACATGGGTGACAAATTGAAGATGGATAGGGCTATGGAGGCGTTGAAGTGTCAGATGGAAACACAGGCGGAAAGGGGCTTTTTCTTTATGAAGTAAAAATATTTGGAGGAGGGAGACCGAGGGGGTCGTCTCCTGGCCAATAAATTGAAGGTTTTGATGGAAAGATCGTATATTCATAGGATACATAATGGGTCAGGTGAAATGGTTGTAAAAAAGACCATTTGTGATTGTTTCCGTAACTTCTATGCCTCTTTATATGCGTAGGAGCTTCATCCCTCCAGTTAGGATCTGGCTAATCCGAAAAATAAAATGTTCCGAGTCTGTCTGAGGAGGGCAAGAATTTGCTATATAACCCTATTAATATTCCAGAGGTTTTAATGGCGAGAAACCAACTTAATACCGGGAAGTCCCCAGGCATGGATGGATTACCTGTAGAATGTTATAGATCATTCAGCTCCAAGCTGGCTCCCATACTTTGTGGCCTATATTACCATTTTATGATGGATGGGATTCTCTGTCCATCGATGAGAGAGGCAATTGTCACCTTGATTCCAAAACCAGGGAGGGATAATACTAAATGTAATTATTGCCCAATCTTGTTGCTCAATGTGGATGCTAAAATATACACTAGAATACTAACTGATAGGTTAGACGAATAATGGGGGATTTAATTGCTCAGTCCCAGGTAGGGTTTATGAGGCAGAGATATGGCTATGATAACATTAGAACGATAATAGACATTATGGCACTCCCAGAAGCTGAAGTGGAAAATATGTTCATTTTTATGGATGCTGAGAAAGCATTTGACCATGTTAATTGGACCTTTCTGAATTACACAATACTTGAAATGGGATTCGGGCCTTTCTTTCTGAACGCTGTTGGTGCACTACAGTCTAACATAACCGCTAGAATATGGGTGAATAACAAATTGTCTACGTCCTTCCAGCTGTTTAGGGGTATGAGACAAGGTTGCCCTCTATCACCTTTATTATTTAATCTGGCATTGGAACCCCTAATAGCTTATATCAGACCAGAGCAAGACCTTCAGGGTCTGAGAGTTGGAAACGCAGAGGTTAAGGTACTTGCCTATGCGGATGACATGACCATACTTTTAGCTAACCCAGATAAAGGAGGGGTCTTGTTGAAACAGCTATTTGAGGAAGTGGATCTTCAGTCAGGGCACAAAATCAACTGGGAGAAATCTGTGGTCGTCCCGATTTAAGGAGGCTTCACCATTTAGAGGATTAACTGATTTGAATTGTCAGTGGGAAAACACGAGTGTAAAATATTTAGGGGTCTACCTTGTTCACGATCTGAAAAGAGTTGTGGAATTTAATGTCAATAAGCTAATAGAGGTGCTCCAAAGGGGTATTCGCAGATGGAAGCACATGACTCTGAATGTTTGTGCAAGAGTGAATGCAGTTAAAATGATGCTTCTGCAAAAAGTACTGTATATTATGCAGTCACTCCCTTTGAACTTCCCCAAGAAGATGCTTAAACGTGTCGATAAATATTTCAGGGATTTCTGTGCGGCACTGGAAAGAGGCCAAAGATCCCATGATACATTATGACACGTAGTGTTCGGGATGGAGGCTTTGGTTATCCAATTCTTGAAAATGACCATAGGGGATTGCTGTTGAAATAATCTGCCAACTATTTTACTGAAAGTGGCGGAATCAGAGCCTTTATGGGTATCGATAGAAAGGCAGAGATTGTCGCCATATTGCCTAAATAGTGTGTATTCACTTGGAAAAATGCCTAAACTGGTGTCACCAAGATTACAATCTATCAATATTACTAAGATTGGATTTTGGACTGTGGACAGAACCTGTTTATGCATTACGTGGATTCAATTTGGCATTACCCAGGTCTACAGATCGATAATAAGACATTATACTGGTGTAGTTGGGTTAAGAAAGGGGTCCTGAAGATTGGAGATGTTTGTCAGGAAGGGAAAATTACGCCCTTTGTAACTCTTTCGCAGAAGTACAGCTTAGGTAATGGGTAGCTCAAGAGATACAAAGCTCTGCGGGTCGTGTTATCTGAGAGACTGAGGATGCTGAGTGCACCAATGGAAGACCAGCCCAAAGTATGTGATTTGTCTGATGCACCGCCCCGTATGGGGTCAACCTTTCTTAAGATGATGCCGGTAGAGGACTCCTTGAGAGTTTCTTGGGAGAATCTGAGGCAAGCCTGGATTGAAGAGCTAGGCAAAAACATATCAATAAAAGAGTGGGAGGGGCTGTGGCGACAAGGGCTAAAATGGATTTGAATTTACGGTATACAACTAGACTCCTGTGCGGATGTGTGGATTGGGTATGCTTGACACCGGGGCGTTCTGGGGCTGTGGTCAAGAAAGGGGCTCGCTGCTGCATATGCTACGGGACTGTATTTCGGTTGCTGACTTCTGGAAGGTTGTGCTTGATAGATTGGATGCAATCTTGGGGGTGGTATTCCCGAGGTCTTTGTTTGCCATGGTTCTACTTTCACCCAAAGGTAGATGTGATGTGGCACGTGACTTGTCATGTTGGATTGATAAAGTACCGTTTGTGGCGACCAAGCAACCAAGCAAATCCTGGGAGTGTGGAAAACAAGGAAAAAACGTTAGTTGAGGGTTCGCTGTCAGACTCTTTCAAACTTTAAAAGCATATGTTGCTGAAGCAAAACCGGGAGGTGTAGTATCTGGAGTTATGGGGACCTTTCAATGAGATGTAGGGTTGTACGTGATTTATTGCAATTTATGAGTTAAAGATTCGTGTGGTCTGGTGGTTTGTTCGTGATTTTTTCCTATTCAGTCTATGTAGTTTGTCTTTATGTATTATATCATGGGCACTGGGTATTTTGTTATAGCAGCTTGAAATGATTTAATGGATATGTTCACAATGGAAATCTGTGACACTATAGGAAGAATATTCTTGTGTTGAGTTCTAATCTGTATAATTTTGGAACCCATGTGATATAAAGTGTTGAGAAAAACAAGAACATGTCCTTTATAAAGGCAACGACTGTTGCATTCAGAAGATTTAACCAAATGCAGTTCAGCAGGAAACTAAACTATTTCAGTAAACCTTGTGCACAGCACCCTACAAGGATACATGGTGGAACCTCCAAGAAAGGGGCCAGGACTAGTGATATTTTTTAGGGGATTATATCAACTGCCTTTTTTTGAAGAAACCCTCTTGTCCTATGTGCTATGCCATTACCCTGAGAACACTCACAAATTATGGGTCAGCAAGGATAACAACACTAACCACTCCGCAGTGCCTCTGTTTATGACAGAACAAGGACTCAAGTCGGTATAAATCTTACCCAAATCTCAGGACTTGAACCCCATGAAGATGGCCTGGGCCCAGATTGAGGGGTACCTGAAAAGTCTCCACAAGCCCACCAATTAGGCAGAAGTGATTGACTGGCCCACTAAGTCTTGGATCAATGTTCTGACACCAGTAGCAAAATTATAGACCATGTCAAGAAGATCCTCCGGTTGTACTTGTGCAGTATGGTGGAGCTACAGAACACGTAAATGGAGTAGTATTTTTGGTTTAGTGGCACTGTAGTGCACATTTGAAGTACTGTACATGTAGCTGTACTGTCATGTCATTTCGTTTTATGTTAGCTGCTGCTACCCCAAATAGGTTGTACCAGAACTAGTCGGTCCCCGGTAGTTACCAACACACATTGGTATATAAAAGCTCTGCATGGAACAAGGACTGGAGCCAAGGAATTGGAGTACAAACTAAGCAAAAACAGAAGGATCCACACAGCTGAATGTTGCTAGTGGCCACAGCAAATAAATAAACAAAAACCAGGTTCCCAAAACAGTCTCCCAATCCAAGCAGCCAAGCAGGGTCAGTAAACCATGAATCCATGAGGTTGCCGAAGCCAACAAGGGTAATCCACAAAGCAGTTCCAGGAAGCCAAAACCAAAGTCGTTCTCACAGACAATCCAAAGCAAACAAAACATGCTACTCACAAGATGCATGCTTCCAGCATGTTTGGAAGCACAAAGTCTGCTGCTGCCAGCAGTGACCTAAGCACAGCCGCAGGATCCTCCCCAGCCGAAGTGCGCCCTGGCATACTGATGTCATCAGTTGATGACATCATGGTGCACCTTGTGCACTTGTCTGTCGATAATACCGTTGTAATGCAATGATACTAATCAATCTGTTTTTTCTGTGCGCCGTACAGGAGGGAGGAGCAAACACACGGGGCATGATAAAAATGGACATCAGTACTTTTTCTTTCTAAATATTGTTGCATGATATGATATGATCGTTTATTTATATAGCGCCTAGCAAATGTGCAGCACTGAGTACATGTAGCTTAGTTATATTTATTGTAGGCAGTGCTTTAAGTGAGATCAGAAATTAAGCTGGGGTCCTGACGAATCAATAGAAAGGATGTATTTGGTGGTGCGACCCAAGGAGTGTCGCGCATGGATGAAGAAGTATAATAATACAATGTAATAATCATTTATTTCACTGTTTACAAGAGAGAGCGATGGTTCACAAGAGGTGCTTCCAGTTTGAGTCAAAAGACAATTCAGTTTGTGTAGTGCACTATACAGTATACATAAATGGTCCTTAAAACTCAGCCTCTCGCTCCGAGAGGCAAATGGGAGGGGATGAATGCAGATCTGGGTTTCTGGGCTTACCAAAACTGTACAGTGCTCCGCTGCTCTCGAGCTAGGTCCGCGCTTTAAACAATAAACATTTTTTTTAAAATATGAGTTTTCTGCACCTGGCCAGTTCCCAGCTAAAATTATAATAAAACAGCAGCTAGAGGCGATATGCGTTGCAGGAGCATTTTGTATATAGACACAACCAGTTACTCTCTACAGTATTCTAATTGTGGAGCAACACTATATTCTACTGAACTATTCATGACTGAGATTTTTTGGTAAAGTTTGTACCACCATCTGAACCCCTTTCATTTCCCCCGAATTTTGGCATACAATATAAATAAAATAATGCAGTGTTTTTGATAAAGGTATTTAATCAGGATCACCAAATTTAGTCAGTAAGATGTGCGCCATGTGCAGTGGGAGATTCGAGGCTGATGTTGTGGAAGAGGGAGCTAATGAGGGAGGGACAGGTGTGAATGAGGGGCTTGGAGTCAAGGCAGGGAGGATTGGGATGGTGTTAAATAATAATGGTGTTGGGGTCAAAGGGCAAGCCATCGGTGCTGTGGTGGTGGGGTGGGGGCGTCTGTAACAGGTTGAGGGGGGGACAGCTTGACCAGGGGGCTTTTGGTAAAGTGGAGGCCAGGGATTTTACCGTTCCAGATGCAAGTATTTGATTTATACCCAACTGCGAATGGTCACCTTCGAATCTTGTGTGTACAAAAGTGAGGATAGTCGCACTTTGAAGTGGAAGGCTGCACTTATCATTGCGATCAAAGTTTACTCGCTTGACTCACTGCTGATACTGCTCAAAGGTCACCAAATGTTTAACAATATCCAAGTGATATCACCTTGTCAGTGGTTGCACTTATCAATAATTGCTTCCTCATCCCCACCTGAAATGGGTTTCAGTGCAAAGTCTGGCAATGCAGTACCAAAAAAATGTTTTGAGTCATGCAGCATGGCTGCTGAGTGTGTGGGAATTTCAGGAGTTAACATGCCATTGGGAGGAAGACAACGGTCCCAAATGGGGCATCGTGGTGGGTGTACTCAATGTATAGTATTGTAGTTGTCATTTATATAGCGCCTTTTACCATTGTTATAGCTCCAATGCTCTGGTGGTGGGGCCGCCCGCGGGTACCTGAGTCCGGAGTGTTGGAGATCACGGAGTAGGATTAGAATGAGTGTGTGCATTTGGCCAAATAAGGCTAGAATGGCTGGTCAGGCTCCGGTTGAAGCAACCCACAAGGTCAGGCATGTGGATGGGTGCTCAGAGGAGTCAGGAGATGGCATGAGTGCTAGAGACTCGCTATGTGTCCAGCGTGTCCAAATTTGCTGTAGGTCTTCGCTGCATACTGATGTCAGAGGTGTTGAAACGTAGTCTGGTGTAAGTAGGCTGAACAATTATGTGACCAGCAAAACTGAACGTGTCATAGTCGTTACTGTATTCTGATGTGTGTGGGTAGCTATGCCTGCGGCCAGTGTCCACCAGAGTTGCGTTCTCCAGCATGGGGTCTGGCATGGATTCACATGCTCATGAATATTCCCAGTCGTCAGGCTGGGAATCCTCGGTAAAGAAAAAAATCAGGGTCAGTTTCGTTTCTGATCTGTCTTTCGTAGTAGTAACCAATCACTGATCTCTGCGTCATACTGACCACAGCCTATGACTGCCATCTCCCTAAGCCCCGCCTCTGGCAGCCATCTTCAGATTTTTACCGCACGTTCAAGTGTTGGGAGTCCTCGTGCTTAGCTCTCGAGCTTTTACTGCGTGTTTCGCGCTTTTTCAGGTGAATTTTCACATTTTTTTCGGTTAATCGAGCCTCAAGCTCCACCGTTTCTACTCCCTTTAACGGGTACCCGTTGCGGGATTTTCCTACGCCCCTCAAGGGTGAAGATTTCGTCGAATCAACCTCTTGGAGGATTCTAGAAGATTCGCGGCCTACTTCGAGATGGCCCAGGACGCGAGTTCGTCACCCGGACCCAAGCTGTTTTGCAGCTGCCCTGGATGCGGGCTGCAGAATGTGTTTGAGGACGAACATTCGCGATGCCTCTACTGTCTTCATGGGGACAAGACTCATGTAGAGAAGGACTGCCAGTTCTGCAAGAACTTGTCGGAGCAGACCATGAGGGACCGTCGATCTCGTCTCGCCAGCTGGTTGGAGAAGGGCTCAACGGGTGAGAAGAAGAAGAAAGGATCCGAGCGGGCTTCTAAGTCCTGTGCCGGCACCCCGGCGACGGGGGCCCAACACCAGGCCAAGCGCCGCAAGTCCGCTGGCTCTGGGAGCGCCGAAAGGTCGGGCTCTTCGGTCGCCAGGCAGGGCGCACCTTCCCCGGCACCGTCAACCATGAGCCAGCGCTCCGGTTCGGGGAAGAAGTCCAAGACCCCGGGTAAGCTTCGGGAGAAGCCCCGTCCGATCTCGGGAGAGGGGGAGCGAGGCGTCGCCCCTCCCCCTAAGGAGAAGGCCCAGGACGCACCTAAGGTTGTGAAGGCCCCTAACCAGCAGGCAAAGGCCTCTATCGAGGCGATCGCGGCGACTCTGGCCAAGCCGGCAGAGACCCCGCCAGCGGAGACTGCCTCCGGGACTAGAGTTTCCCTGCCTTAAAGGAGGGAATCCTCTTTTCAGCCCATCGTCATGGCCGCCATGATGGAACAAGGGGGGGGGGGGCACGGTAGCCTCCTCGAGCTCGGACTCAGCCTCGGAGGAGGAACTGACCGAGGTCATGAGGAATCTCGAAGTACAATTCGAGAAGGTTCGGTCCCGCAAGGAAGATCCTCGGGAGATAACCGAGGAAGACGACGATGGCGAGGAAGAGCAGCCTTCCCTAGGCCTCAGGATAGCTTGGCGGCCATTTTGTCTGCGATCCAGTCCTTATGCTCTGAGATAAGGACGAGATTACCACGGCCCAGGCCGGAGGACCCGCAACCTGGCCCGTCGGGAAGTCCTCAGAACAAACGACAGAGGACCCAACCCTCTCCTCCGCTCGCCCCCGTAAGGCCTGCAGTTCCCTCGTCATCCTCCCACGAGTCGGGAGATGACGGTGTGGTGGGCTCGACGACGGGTTCTGAGGGCGACGGCGACGACGACGGAACGGGTCTCCCGTCTCCCGTCGCACGGGCATCTTCGCCCGACGAGATTGGCTCATTCCACGCCATGATCGCCAGGGCATCCGAATTGTTCCAGCTCTGCCCGGAGGAGCAGAAAAAGGAAGGTTTCCTCTATCAGCGCCGGGAGGCCAAGAGGAGGACTGTCATTGCGGTGCCTCTGATCGGTGACATCTGGGAGGAGGGCCTGTCGGTCCTCAAGAACCCCTCCACGGCACCAGCCAAACAGGACCGGTACGAGAAGAAGTACCGGGTCCCCGAGACCGCTCCCCTGTGCCTCAGGTCCCAGCCAACGCCAGACTCGGTCGTCTCGGCGGCGGCGAAGTAGAAAGCGGCGGGGGTCAGGAGCCTCAACGTCGTATTCCCCTCCGGACGGCGAGGGAAAGAAGTTGGACGCCATGGGGCGACGGGTCATTTCGTCGGCGGCGATGACGATCAAAGCGGCCAACGCCCTGGCGATCGTGGTCCGTTACGACAGGGAGCTCTGGTTTAAGCTGGCCCCCATATTGGACTTCCTACTGGACGACAAGAGGTCCGAGGCCCTGGAAATACTTCAGGAAGGCGAGGTGGCGTTGGACCACGCCATAACGGTGGCAACCGATATTGCCGATACCGGGTTCCACCAGCTGGGCAACGGAGTTTGCCTACGACGACGGGGTTGGCTCCGGGCGACCGACTTCCATCAGGACGTCCAGACCAGGGTGTTGGACATGCCGTTCGAAGGAAGGCGGTGGACAAATCCCTCCAAGCCATAAAGATGGACAAGGAGACGGCCCGCGCCCTAGGAGCCCTTCAGCAACGACGGCCCTTTCGGAGCTCCGGAGGCAGACAGGGGGCCTCCAAGGGATCCAGCGGTGGCTCGTCGTCCTACCGCCAGGCGGCACGCTCCTCGTCTCAGGGGGCCTACAGGGGTTGCGGCAAGCAGGGAGCGCCTCGTCGGCAAGGTGGCCAGGGCGGCAAGGCCACCACCTCCAACCAGGACTGAACCGGCCGTGGCCTCGGGCCCCCACCGAAGCACCCCGGTGGGAGGCCGGCTGACGAAGTTCGTCGGCGTGTGGAAGTCCATCTCCACCGATCGTTGGGTGCTGGATACCCTGGCAAGAGGACACTCTATCGAATTCCTGAAGAAGTGCCCTCACATTCCACCTGTGGCCAGGAAGGAAAATCACGTCCCGCAACTGCTGTTGGAAGTACAGGCGATGCTCAGGAAAGGCGCTATCGAGACCGTCCCGAAGAGGCTCCGGGGTGTACTCAAGGTACTTCCTCGTCAGGAAGAAGACGGGCGGCTGGCGCCCCATCCTGGACCTTCGTCGTTTGAACAAATACATCAGGTCACAAAAGTTCAGGATGGTCACCCTCCAGCACGAGCTGGGACAGCTGGAGGAAGGCGACTTCCTATCGTCGCTGGACCTGGAGGATGCTTACTTCCACGTTCCCATCCTCAGAAGTCACCGAAAGGTCCTCGGGTTCTTCGTCCAGGGACGCCACTACCAATTCAGAGCACTGCCGCTTGGATTGAAGTCTGCCCCCAGGGTCTTTACCAAGTGCCTGGCACCTGTGGCGGCGCGGCTGCGCCTGCAGGGGATTCACGTCTACCCCTACCTGGACGACTGGCTCATCCGCTCAAGGACGAGGGAACTCGCTGTCGAACACACTGCGAGGACCGTCCAGCTACTCACAGACCTGGGATTCGCCATAAATTACCCAAAGTCCCATCTGGTGCCGTCGCAGGTGGCCCTGTTTCTGGGAGTGAAGCTCAATACAGTGAGGCGCCTGGCGGCACCGTCGGAAGACCGGACGAAGACCATTCTGGGCAAAGTGCAGCGCCTGCTAGCCACGGACGTGGCCAGGGTGAGGTCCACCAAGTCCCTCCTGGGAATGATGTCCTCTTGCATCTATCTGGTGCGCCTTTGCAGACTACGGATGCGCCTTCTTCAAGAATTTCTCAACGCCCGTTGGATGCAAGCGACGGGCACCTTCGAAGACAGGGTCCCCCTCAACAAGGTGTTCCGGCGGGCGATTCAGTGGTGGGGCGTTCGAGCGCACCTCACGGCAGGCAAGGACTTTCAGACGCCGGCGTACCAGGAGACGGTGACGACAGACGCTACCCTGGAAGGTTGGGGCGCCCACACCGGAGATCTCCACGCAAGAGGTCTCTGGCTCCCGGAGGAGAAGCTCCTGCACATCAACATCCTGGAACTCGGAGCCGTGTTCTGGGCTCTCAAATCGTTCCTCCCGTCGCTCAAGGCCAAGGTGGTGCGGATCTTCACGGACAACACCACGACAATATTTTACATACGGAAGCAGGGAGGTACCAGATCCCCAGCCCTATCCAAGGAGGCACAGGATCTGTGGCACTGGGCGGTCGCCCAGGGGATGTTCCTGGTTCCCTTCCACCTGGCAGGAGAAAGAAACACCATCGCCGACTCGCTCAGCAGGGAGCTGGACGCCTGTCACGAGTGGGAGCTGCGCCAGGATCAGGTGGATCAACACTTCCGACGATGGGGCAAACCCCAAATCGACCTGTTCGCAACAGCGACTAACTCGAAGTGCCAGAGGTTCGCCAGCAGGTTTCCCCAGCCGAGAAGCATGGGCGATGCGTTCTCGTTCCCCTGGGACGGCCTATACCTGTATGCGTTCCTTCCGTTGCCGTTGCTGCTTCGACTCATCAACCAGCTCAAGAGGTCCCGGTGCAGGATGATCCTCGTCGCACCGGCGTGGCCGAGGCAGATCTGGTTCCCGGACCTTCTGGACTTGTCAACGTCCCGATCCATCAAGCTGTCGGCGGACGCGGATCTCCTCTCCAGAGTAGGAGGCGCCATCTTCCACCACGACCCGGCGTCGCTGAACCTGCAGGCTTGGCTCCTGCAGCGCTAGAGTTTGGAGGGTACGATATACCGGCCGACTGCAGAGAGGTTCTTGCAAAGGCCAGGGCGCCCTCGACTCTCAAATGCTACGGTCACAAGTGGAAGAGGTTCTCTATCTGGTGCCGAGCACAGAAGATCAACCCCCTACGGATTACGGCCCCTCAGGTGCTGCCGTACCTGCTATCGCTGGCAAAGGCTGGGCTAGCCCATGCCTCCATTAAGATTCATCTGGCGGCGATCTCCAGATATACCAGAACCACAGGACAGACGTCCCTGTGGTCCCATCGACTGGTGAAAGAGTTTATGAAAGGACTGTTCCGGTCGTTCCCGCCGGTGAAGGCCCCGGGCCCGGCGTGGGCACTTAACGTGGTGCTGACTAGGCTCATGTGGCCCCCATTCGAGCCGATGCACTCCGCACCGATTAAGTTTGTGTCATGGAAGACTGCATTCCTGGTGGCCATTACCTCCGCACGACGAGTGGGAGAGATCCAGGCCCTATCCTGCAAAGCACCGTACTTGACTTTCCATGCCTCGAGGGTGGTGCTTAGGACGCACCCCTCCTTTATGCACAAGGTGCCGTCGGACTTCCATCTTAACGAGCCCCTAGTGTTACCTGTTTTCTTCCCGTCTCCTTCGTCGCCGGGCGAGAGGACTTTGCACTCGCTGGATGTGGCTAGAGCGCTGAAGTTCTACGTGGACCGCACAAAGAGTTTTCGGAGGACATCACAGCTGTTTGTGAACTTTGGACCTGTGAATCAAGGGAAGGCTCTCTCAAAGTCTTGTATTTCCAGATGGCTCTCCGGCTTCATCATGCACTGCCACCGGTTGGCTAACCGACCGCTGCCAGGCCGTCCGAGAGCCCATTCGACCAGAGCGATCGCTGCTACTATGGCGTTCCTATCTGGTGTGCCCCTGCTGGACATCTGCAGGGCTGCTACGTGGAGGTCGACGCACACCTTCACGAGATTCTACTGCATTGATCGGGATTCCAGGGAGGAGTTCAGGGTCGGCCAAGTAGTGCTGCGCAACCTGTTCGCTTAAGGTGAGCCTGGTGAGGAGGTAAGAGACGCTTAATGTTGAGCCTGTTGCCACCTCCCGTGGTTGTGCTTGTGTGTACTGCTATGTATTCTTATATTCATGAGCATGTGAATCCATGCCAGACCCCATGCTGGAGAAGGAACAAGTTACTTACCTGTAACTGTTGTTCTCCAGCATGGGTCTGGCATGGATTCACATGCAAACCCTCCCGCCTACCCCTCTGCGGCTCTTCACTTGGTCATACTGCCACTTCACGTGCTACCAAATCTGAAGATGGCTGCCAGAGGCGGGGCTTAGGGAGATGGCAGTCATTGGCTGTGGTCAGTATGACGCAGAGATCAGTGATTGGTTACTACTACGAAAGACAGATCAGAAACGAAACTGATACTGATTTTTTTCTTTACCGAGGATTCCCAGCCTGACGACGGGGAATATTCATGAGCATGTGAATCCATGCCAGACCCATGCTGGAAAACAACAGTTACAGGTAAGTAACTTGTTCCTTATATGTACCTCGCAGTTCGGGTGGAGGTTTGTTGTATGTGCGCCCAATCAGGTAGTAGCTTCCTCGATTCTTGTGGCTGCGATAAAACGGTTAGTGACAGCAACAGTCTATGTTTCGCCGTAGTACGCTCCGAGGCCCCTCCTGTGGGGGCTGCTTGTAGACCTAGTTCTACTGAGTCGTGGGGTACTGGAGCTCGCTCTGAGGCCTCTTTATCGGCTTCCCTCAAATGTACCGGGGTCCGCCCTGAGGCCATGGTTGGGCTTGGTGTTACCGAACGCATGTTCGAGGCCCGCGCTAGTAAGGCTGTGACTGGACCTGGGTCCAAGGTCCCTCGTTCAGAGGCTAAGGAAACCAACATTTCTGAGAGGCCTGACAAGGCCTTATCGGTGAAAGCTGTTTCTCACCGTTACCGCTCTTGTGGCGACGCCAGAACTGTTGAGGAGGCAAGGAGTGAAAGGTCCTCCTTTACCGGCAGTGCCGAGGTCCTTCCTGTGAAGGCTAGTTCGGCTATTGGTATGTCGCAGAAACATTCCAGGCCGCATAGTACTGGTTTGGACGAGGTTCCTTGTGTTAAGGCTAAAATTAAGACCCCTGATCCACCGACGGGGACCCCTGCCTCACTTCCACACATGCCGCAGTTCCCCTCCGGTGAGGGCAAAATGGCAGCCGTTCCCGCCACAACCACGGCGGCCATTTTGGGTGCTTTCCCTACAACTACGCCATCGGCCTCAGGTGTAGGAGTTGGTTCTGGGGGAGAACATAAGATTCCTTGTGCACATCCGTTTCGTCCAGTTTACGACTGGAACGCTCGGATTCCCCTTCTGCAGAATATCTCGTTGCCTGTGGGTTCGGCAACCTTGATTTTTGTGGACACTTCGGGGGATGGGCCTGTTTGGCAACCCTCCCCTCTGCGTCCCAGGAATTATCCTCCTCATGAGGCCTCCTCCGGCAGCTCCAAAACCGTCTCCGGAGGACGCCTTTTTCAGCAAATTTCAGACGCTCATGTGTACTGACCCCGTGAGAGAGTATTTCAAGGGTCTTTTTAGGGAGATATGCCCGCCTGTGCCTCTGGCTCCACCCGCTCCCTCGGTGGTTCCGCTGGCGCCGCCTTTGCCTCCATTGTCCCCCGTGGACAAAGCGGTGTCTGACACAGTGTTAGGGAGAATTCTCTGATAAGGCTAATTTCCCAAACCTAGTGAGTCCCCCAGCAGCTTTGCTGGATTTTTGGGGTTTGTTTTTTTCTCCTGCTAAGAGTGAGACTCTTTTACTCCCACTCTTAGACATGATTTGAGGTATGTCCTTGACTTGTTATGTGCTTATGGGCTATGGGGTTCCTTTTTACTCCATAGGGTATCATCTGTTTTTCTGTATGTGTGGTACACAGCACCCTCAGTGCAGTACCACAGGGGTGCCACAGTGACCCCCAAACATAGACTCCATACCCTGGGACGGACTACTGTCTTCCAGGGCATGTAAAGCCACCATTGGCTTTACTAGTCCAAAATTGTGAACAGAACCAGTACAAACCATCATATTGTGGAAGTACTAGTAAGGGGTAATTCGATTGCCCTTGGGTCTGTTTTCGTGGGGGCACTGTCCCGTCCCCCCCTCGTCGAGTTTCTGGCTGGTGGCAGTGGTTACCACGCAAAATATTCCTCCAGAATATTCTCTATGGGATTTTCCCATTGATTTTAAACGCACCACTTTTTGGTGCAATGTTAAAGATACCGCTGGTTTATTTATTTAATATTAAATCACCGGTTGGGTCTTTTTGCCAGAACTAGATTCTAAAATGGCGTTTGTGTCCGTCTCTGTAACTCTGGCCAAGGTCGAGCCCTTTGTTCCACTAATTTGGTGGGCTTCTCGACAGAAGCCCTCGAAATTGTGCCACTCTGTCTGGGTTCCACAGGAAGGGTGTAGGGGGGAATTGGCACCCTAGACTGTGTTGCCTTAGCAACCCAAGTCGCACTCTACTAGGATTGGCCCAGTGGTGAGCCGGGGGGCTCACCATTTAGCATGTGTGATTGACAGTTAGGCTGATGAATGGGGGTTTTTCTGCATAAAAGCAAGGCCTTTGGGACTGGAACTTCAGAAGTCGCCACAGGACCTAAGAATCCGAAGAGGGCAGAAGCTGAGCCACCTGCAATCGCCGACACCACCGGTGAAGCCCTGCTGCAACAACTCACCACTTTTCCAACGAGAAGAGAAGATCTTCTGCTGGAGAGTCTTCTCTGTTTGAGCTGGTAGGACCAATCAGTTTGCCCTTTTTGGCTTCCAAAGACGTCACTTGGTCGAATTGCCCGTGCCAAGCACCCCGGCGGCCGGATAGCCAAGCTCACCACTTTTGACTGCGAATAAAAGGACCACACTTTTTTTTTTTTTGAAAATTCGGTTTTTATTATCTTTTTTGTGGTCATAACATAAATGATGCAATAATACAATCGGCAAAGTTAACATTACAAATGAAAAAGAAAAAGTTAAACACAACTTATTCCCCCCTTCCATCCATTCCCTCCCCTCTCCCCCTCCCTCTCCCATACCATGGTTCGGAGGATGATAATAACAATAGGGTCCATCTCGCTAACTAACAAACTTGTGTCACGGGCATAGGGCAGTTTTGGAATGGGTGTGGGTCGCCCAACACGCCAGGGCCAACACATATGGGGAGCTTCTCCCATTCCGAGCAACATCCTCATGATCAAGAGGGGGTGACCAAACCACCATGTTCAGAGCCGGGAACCCGCCTGGGATGCATCGAGTACTCTTATGCCATTTTCCCGTACTTATCGAAGAAGGGAAGCCACAGGCTCTCAATGTTTGACTTGGATTCGTCAATCAGGTGGGTCAGGAATTCCATATCATATATTGCCCGTGTTTTACAGACCCAATCCCTCTCCCCAGGGGGTTGGGGTGATTTCCATTTTTGGGCCCAACAACATCTGGCAGCAACCAACATTACATGCAGCATATGGTCATGCTTAACCTTTGGACCCCCTTCCACCTCAATGCCGAACAGCATTAGCCAAGGGGATAAGGTCCTTTATGTCCCATACACCTCCTTTATCCAAGACAGGACCTCATTCCAGTAGGTTTGTACCACCTGACACTTCCACCACATATGTACATAATCCCCCTTTTCGGTGTGACATTTCCAGCAGTGTGGATCGTAGCCCTTTTTCATTCTGGCTATCCTCTGTGGGGGGTAGTGCCATCTATGGATCAGTTTAAGGGCCTGGTGGCGGTATTGGGGCGCAGCTGTGGAACGGTTAGCCTGTCTACACATCTTGAGCCATCTCTTTTCAGCAATGGGTGTGCCTAGATCCCTCTCCCATTGTAGCAGGGAGGATGGGGGGGTCCCGTGGGGTAGAGAGTAGCAAGAAGCTAAGGACCACACCTTTTAATTGGGAACTCCGCGGCTGGTTTCATCCCTGTGCAGTCCAATGAATCCATGTTTCCTCCTCGACGAGATCTTCTCTTCCCCTGGTCGGAACCACGAACCTCAACCGCTGCCAGGAACAACTGCCCCCGCTGGAGCTTCCTTTCTCTTTAAGGTACTGTGTCCTGCCTGGCCTCCCTTTCTACAGATTGCTAAAGGTGACCCTTAAATCCTTGGCTTCTAAACTGGGTTGGCTCCAGGCCTTCTAATGATATCTTTTGACTTACCCCAACCTCTTTTGAACACTCTGCAAAGACTTTCAGTGCACTTTAAACCGTGTGATCCTGGGCACATTTCGCTTTGCTCCATTTAAAGTGGGCCTGGCCTATGAACTTAGGCTCTACGGTATAACCTGCCTTTCTCCCCTTGCTCTGAACACTTAAAAGTGTTGGGAACTGTTTTATTTTATGCTCTGCCTTTTCTCTCACTTTTTAACCTAAACTATTGGAGTGCCATCTAGGTTAAGTGCTCACTTCTGTCTTAACAAATAGTTGTGCTTTAACCCTGACTTGTCTGATAGTTATCAAGGGAGTTGTGTATACTTACCTGACTGTGTTTTAGATTACTTTTCATTGAGAGTGCTAGTGTATTGCCTAAAGTGTTTTAAATAAATAACTGTATACTTTTTATACAAAGCTCTGGTCAGTGTTTGTTTGCTCTACTGTGTTTTGACCCTATTGTGTATACTCTGCATACTGCCCTACTCTTCTTGAGAGAAGTCTGACTGCTCAGCCACAGCTACCAGGTAAATCTGGGTGGTGCAGACTGCTACCAATTGGGTTTACTGCTACTCCTGTAGTCTTAATCTGTTTGCAGTGTTCCCCAAGGGCACTGCACAGGATTCTGCCTAACACACGGTTCAACAGAATCCTGACCTGTCGGATGATGCGCAGGGCGATCAGGACAGCGAAGACCAGCCACGCTCTATTAGATCTTTCCATGACCGGGTACTGGACATGAGGTGCCTATTGGATGTTCCAGTGCCCGAGGCACCCACTCCGCTGGAGGGTGTGCTTTCGGGGGTGTTCACCCTGTCTCTTTCGGAGCGTACCAGCTTGTTCTTGGAGAAGGACATTTTGGCCGAGGTCTGTAGGTTCTGGGAAAAGCCACACTCTGGACTTTTCGTCAATAAGAAAATTGATGCGCGATACAGGCTGCATTCTTTGGAAGAGGTGGCCCTATCACCTTGTCCGCAACCCCCCCCCCCCCGCCCTCCATGGTGGTGGCTGCGGCCACTTTACAGTCCAGGCCTGCAGCATCCTCTTCTACGACGGCTACTCAGGTTCTGGGAAAAGAGAACAAGCTCCTTGAGAAGCTGGAAGACTTTAAGGCGGAATTGTCCGATGCCAGGGTCTTGGCCCAGGATCTGCTGGAGGCCCCGGCGCATCATGTCGACACTTCGGCTTGGGGCCTCATGCTGGGAGTTGATACCTCTCGACAGGCGTGGTTGCATGCCACCAAGTTCTCAAAGGAGATTTTGGACCTGCCGTTTGACGGTAAGGAGCTTTTCCATTCCACAATGGATGTGGAGCTGACCAAAATGAAGGACAGCACCCAGACAGCTAAATCCTTGTCCGTCCTGGTTAAAACTCCTTTTAGGACCCAGAGACCGTTGTCACAAAGCCGGCCCTCCTCTGGTTTCAGAGGGTTTCTAGACTGGAAATCCCGCAGAGTGGATACCTCTTCGGGTAATTCCCGCCGGAGGCAGCAGCGAGCTCGGTTTTTCTCCCGCTCCTCAGCCTCCTCCTCGGGTTCAGGTGGTAACACCACTGAAAAGCCTGCCAAATGAGGGTTAACCGTGCTTGCACGAGACCCTGGTGGGAGGACGCATTGCGTCTCATTGGGAGGCATGGCAGACCATCACTGAAGACAGGTGGGTCTTGTCAGTCGCTCGGGCGGGCTTCCGCTTACGCTTACCCCTTACCGCACCCTTCAATCCTCCCTTCCAACAGTCGGTGTCGTCCTCCCTAAAAGCCGAGGTTCAGAAACTGCTGGACCTCAGAGCTGTGGAACCCGTTCCCCTTGGGGAACGAGGGGAGGGCTTCTACTCCAGGCTGTTTACGGTGCCCAAAACCAACCAGGCTGGCCCGCGCACCATTCTAGACCTTTCCCAGTTCAATCTTTTCCTACCCCAACAGAAATTCAAGATGATCACGCCCGGCCAGATACAGTCCTCCTTGCAAATGGGCGATTGGCTCAGCGTGGTGGATCTTCAGGATGCATACATGCATATTCTGATCTGGAATCCACATAGGAGATATCTCCGGCTCTCTGTGGGAGAGGAGCACTTCCAGTTTCGAGTGCTTCCTTTTGGCCTCAGCTTGGCACTGCGTGTCTTCACGAAGATGATATCAGTGATCGGGGCCTATCTTTGCCTGCAGGGTATCCATGTATATCCGTATTTGGACTGGTTTTTACGCAGCCCTTGCCCATTGAAAGCCGCCGACAATCTTCAGTCTCTCCTTCAACTCCTGTTCCACCTCGGGCTGTCTGTGAACTGGCGGAAATCTTCCATGACGGTCTCTCAGGACTTGATTTTCCTGGGTTTTCGCTGGAACACGATCGACTGCAGAGTGTACCTGACTGGTGACAGAATGGTGGATCTGTTGGCCATGTGTCATATGTTTGCACAGTTGGAGAGCATGTCGGCATGGTGGTTCCAGAGGCTTCTGGGCCTCATGGCCTTGTGCGCATTGGCTCTTCCTCTTGCTCGTCTCAATGAGGCGGACTCAGATGGCTCTTCTGGGTACTTGGCGTCAGGCTGTGGATCCGGACTCCAAGTTGATAATTATTCCGGCTTCCATGAGAGCGGACCTGGAGTGGTGGTCGTCTTTCAGCAACCTGTCGGTGGGGGCGGGTTTTTAGGGCACAGCCCCTATGGTGACAGTCACGACGGGCTCCTCCCTTCTAGGGTGGGGTGCAACGTTGGATCTTCTTCAGGTCTCGGATCTTTGGTCTCCTCAGGACAAGCTCCTCCACATAAATCATCTAGAGCTTCTGGCGATCTTCCTAGCGCTCAAGGCGTTCAGACCGATCATTGCCAACAAAGTGGTCTGTATCTAGACGGACAATTCAGACCGATCATTGCCAACAAAGTGGTCCGTATCTGCACGGACAATGTGGTGTCAATGTATTACATCAACAAGCAAGGGGCATCAAGTCTCCCCCTCTCGTGGACCTGTCCATCCAGATTTGGGAGTAGACCTCTTTGCGACAGTGGCAAACAAGAAACTTCCTCTGTATGCCTCCAGGAACGGGCTGGGAGCCTCCTCTCTGGGGAATGCTCTCAATATTCCATGGCACAACATGAGGGCTTATGCTTTCCCGCCTCTGCCTCTGGTTCATCGGACGATTTGCAAGCTGAAGAACACAGTGAACTGTTCCCTTCTACTCATAGCCCCGTGGTGGCCAGCCAGGTTTTGGTTCTCAGAACGTCAACACCTGTCGGTGTATCCGCCGATCAGGTTACCGGTGAGCCCCAATCTTCTTCACCAGGGGGAGCGACAGCTGTGGCACCCCTCCTCACAATCGCTCAGCTTGGTGGCATGGTGCCTGAGTTCAGGTCTTTAGAACATCTTAGCCTGTCTGCGGATAACATGCGTATTATTCAGGCAGCCAGGAAACCCTCGATTAGGTCCCAGTACCGAAGCAAATGGCTCAGGTTCTGTCATTGCTGTTTAAACAAACAACTGGACCCAAGGGCGGCTATAATTGACACTGTGCTGTCCTTTGTATCCCACCTAGCAGAGTCGGGAATTCACGTTCTGTCATGCAGAACTTATCTTTCGGCGGTATCCGCCTACCTATCCACGGACCAATGTTCTTACTCTGTCTAATCCAGCGGTTAAGAGACATTTTGCAAGTTTGACACATCCTTTATCCCCCGGTTCATAATCCGCACCCGTCGTGGGATCTGAATGTGGTTCTTACGGCATTGTGCCATAAACCCTTCGAACCAATGGCCACGGTGGACCTTAAACACCTGTACTGGAAGGTGTCTTTTTGGTAGCCGTTACTTCTGCAAAGGCGTGTGAGTGAGCTCCAGGCTTTGTCGGTGGAGCATCCCTTCTTGGTTTTTCACAAGGATGAGGTGGTCCTACTGACCAACCCTTCTTTCCTGCCGAAGGTGGTCTCTGATTTCCATCTAAACCAATCAATCTCCTTGCCGGTCTGTTTTCCGAACCCTGCTTCAGAAGCGGAAAGGGTTCTGCACTGTTTGGATGTTAGAAGGGCGCTTAAGTTCTGTCTAGACAGAACTGCTGAATTTAGGAGCTCTTCTCGTCTGTTGGTGACCTTCGGTAATCAGTAAGGTAAGCAGGCCTCTAAGGTGACCATCTCCAGGTGGATCGCTGCCTGTATTACAGAGTCTTACACTGTCCAAGGACTGCAGCCTCCTAAAGGCATTCATGCACACCTGGTGCGGGGCAAGGCAGCTGCAGTTGCCTTTCAGAAATATGTCCCCTGGGAGACCATCGCAAAGGCGGCTACTTGGGCCTCCCCATCTGCTTTTTGTAAACATTATTGTCTAGATCCGAGTTCCAAGTCTGATGCCCAGTTTGGTCAGGCTGTGCTGAAGAACCTTTTTCAGTAAGGGATTTTCCATCCACCCGTTTTCCTGTAAGGAGTGCTTGGGAATCTCCCATAAGTATGGAGGAAAGGGGACGGGACGTAGGCGTATAACCAGGTTACTCACCGTAGTGACCACCTTACTCCTAGTCCCTTTCCTCCATACGCTCGCCCTCCGTCTCCTCTAATGAGGTTCCTCTGTTATTGCTTAAAGGTCTCTGACCTGGCGATAGAAAAGGTGATGGACAGGGCTACGGCCGTGTGCCAGGCCCCGCGTAGAAAGAGAGGAAGGACTAAAACATTTTTAGCAAAATTTTGGATGCTTTTACAAAGTGCTCTGGTCCCGTCCCACAGGACAGAGGAACGTCCCATACGTATGGAGGAAAGGGGAATATGGACTAGGAGTAAGGTGGTTACTACGGTGAGTAACCTGGTTATTATGTGTTACGGTTTACGTTTGAAAAGATTAAATATTATAAAAGCAATTCATTTAAAATAACAAAAATTGCATAAAACACTTACTTGACATTAAATAAATTGTTTAAGAATCACATGGATTAAAAATAGGATTATAGCCTTATTTTACCCATCCTAACTAGATCACACTAAAAGCATGCAAAGTGTACGTTTTCAAAACTGTTTTCACAGGGAAAGAAAATGTTTTTAAAATTGTATTCACAGTTAAAGAAAATGCAATATAATGTCGCCTGTTAAATTGTATGCATTCAATGTTGTGTATCTTCCTTTTATTACCCCGCCCCCTATTCACACGTCTCAATGGACAAAAGTCCTCCTTCAGGCACCCCTGTGCATGGGCTATCAACCGCTAATTGCCCTTATTGTAGTGCTTTGTTGACACAGAGCAAAACTTCAGAGAGCCACTGTGCTTTCCTTCACTTTGAGAAGGAGTGAACATTGAGCTGGGACAAGCAAATACGGCATGGTGGCAATGAATGATAGTGCTCTGTTTGAGCTTGGAGAAGTCCTGGCCCTCATTACGACCAAAAATAAGGTGCAGGTGCTGAGGGACAGATGGAGCCCATTTAAAGCACTGGACGAGGGTTAATTTTTATTTTAAAATGTTTTTATTGGCATTTCAGTAATACTTTAAGAATAATTAACTTATAATGCTTTTGTCAATAAGGAGTGAAATAGAAAGACAAGAACAAAAGTAAGGGGATAACAAAACATATAACTAAGAAAATAACTTCCAACAACCAACGGAGGTCTTTGCAGTCCCACGCCTTCTTCCGGGATTAGCACAATAGCGGGGCATGGCAGGTGTGACATCAGCTTCAGAGGGAATTTTGATTTCTGGGTGGGACAAGTCAGTCTATCATGAAATTTAGCTCTAAACGTGTGTCCGAGCCTTGGGGTAAGTAGGCATTGTTCATGGGGGCTTGTTGTCTGACAGGTGGAACATGTCCCATATCGGAGATTTCCAGGCTTCGTAGGTCATGCTTGGGCCTTCCCCGGATTTAGCCATTCCCTCTCCCCATATCCTGGATTCCGCCTCGGACCAATGTTCAAATTCCTTAAGCCACTTGGCATAGCGGGGGCCGGTTGGGGTTTTCCATGTCATAGCGATGCCTCTTTTGGCCAAAATGCAGGCCATGGCCATGAATTTGACGTTGTCTGATTTTGCTTATCCGTGGGTAGGACCTCAGTAAGCATTCCTTCTGTGTCCATTCATAGTGGGACGGATCCGTCCTTTTGCATGCTTGTTCAATTTTGGCCCAGAAGTACTGTATTTTAGACCAACTTCAAAACATATGTGCCATTCCTGCGTTTTTCCGAGTTACACCGGGGGCATAGCGGAGTTGGGGGTCTGCTGAACTTTCTGCTGGGGGTCATGTATGTTCTATGGAGAATATTTAGTTGGATTAGTCTGAATCTTGCATTTCTTGATACTTCTCTGGGATACTGGAGGATTCTTTCCCATTCCTGATCAGTTATGCTTGCTCCCAAGTCCATTTCCCATGAGATCTTCAAGGTGTCGCTTTTGGGGTTAGGCCTGTCTATGAGCTGGGCATATATTCTGGAGGTTGGTTTTCAGCTGCCCCCCAGGTTGTGCATTAGGGTTAGGGTCGGGTTCGCCTCAGGTTCCTCTGGCCATTCTCTCCATTTCCGCTTTGCCACTTCCTCGACTGTGCGATAACGAAGGTATTGGCCTCTGGGGAGTCCTTAATTCGTTTCCAGGGATTCAAACTCTCGGAAGGAGTTTCCTTCATGCATGTCCCCCCCAAGTATAGATGCCGTACCTTTCCCATAGCCTTATGAGCGTCAGCTCATCTCTGTTAGAGCGGGCGTCGGCAGTTAGTGTTGTTTCTTGGGAGTATGGATTCTTGGTCCTCAGCAACTTCAGTGTCCTGTCCCACACTCTACTGCCGAGCTGAATCGGCAGAGGAACTTTCGTTGGGTATTTCCATCGGACCCAGAGGATTTCTTTCAATCGCACCAGGGCGATTAGTTGGTTTAAGAGGTCAGTCTCCGAGGTGGAGTCGTCTGCAAGCCATTTGGCCACGAAGGTAAGCTGGGCTGCAAGGAAGTATCTCTCTAGGTCTGGGAGATGCACTCCGCCTGCCTTATATGGTAGCGTCAATGTGCCTAGGGAGAGCTTGTGTCTGGAGCTTCCCCACACCAGGTCTTTCAGTAATGCGCCCAACAGCCGGAAGAAAGCGGCCGGTATGTAGTAGAGGATGTTTTGGAAAAAATACAGGAAGCGTGGTAGTACTATCATTTTGGAGATGGCCACTTGGCCCATCGTGGACAGTGGGAGTTTGGACCAGAACTTTGTGGATTTTGAGCCTTTGTAGTGCCAGTAGGGTGTTGCTCCTGTGTGTCTGCTTGGGGGTGTGCCAGATGTTGATACCCAGGTATCTGAATGTGTGTGGTTCCCAACTGATTTTGACGTCTGGGAGTACTGTTTTAATCGTCCCCACCAGTCCCCCCAGTGGGAATATGCAAGACTTTTCTGGATTGAATGATATTCTGGATACTCTTGCAAAGTTTTTCAGTACCTCCAGGATAGTGGGTAGGTTGAGTTGTGGGTCTCTTAGGTAGAGTAGGACGTCGTCCGCATATAGTGAGATCGCATGGTATAAACCCCCAATTTTTATGCCTGCATCGAAAAATGGTTTCCTAATGTATATTGCTAAAGGTTCTAGCCCAAGGATGTATAACATCGGAGAAAGGACACATCCTTGCCTGGTGCCCCTCTGTATATCCCATAGTGCCGACACCATCCTCCCGGTTTTGACCCTAGCCCCTGGCTTCTTCTATAGAATCTCAAACCAGTGGATGAAGTGTTCGCCCAGGCCAAACTGTTTCAGGGCAGCTAGGAGCCACTCCCAGTTTATGGAGTCGAACGCTTCAATTGCGTCTAGGGAGACTACTTCGTAGGATTCCTGTGAGCCTATCGTCTGTGCTATGATGTGTTGCAGTCTGCGTAAGTTTGCTTTTGTGCTATGTCCTGGGACAAACCCATTTTGATCCCTGTGTGTTAGGGTCCCGATGACTTTTGTCTGTTGGCAAGTATGGTCGTCAGGATTTTTATATCATAGTTAAGGGTGGCTATAGGCCTATAAGAGCCGCACTCGGCTGTGGGTTTCCCAGGCTTGGATATGGGAATCACTAGGGTCTCATTGATAGTGCTTGGTAATTCCACAGTCTCGAAGGCCTCCGTAAAGACCTCAATTAGGGTTGGGGTCAGTTCAGCAGCAAATGTTTTGTAGAACTCCTGGGGTAGCCTATCACTCCCAGGGGTCTTACAAGTGGACAGCGTTTTGATCGCCTCCTGCATGTCTTCGGTTGTTAATTCCTGATTTAGTGCTTCTCTTTGGACTTCTTCTAATCTTGGGAGGCCTATTATATGTCATATATGTCAGTCTGGGGTACAATTGAGTTGTGGCTGTATAGGTGAGTGTAAGTGTTTAAATGTCTCATTGATCCCTGCTTGCGTAGTGTGTGCAGCGCCTGTCTGATCTGTGATTTCGAGGATTGGCAGTTTTGGGTTCCCTTTTTTACACAGCCATGAAAGTAGCCGGCCTGCTTTTGTCATGATCCCTGCTTCCAAGGGGTCAGGACTTGCCTCACATCCTTGGGAGCAGGCCCATAACCTTGATCCTGGGTACCAGCCAGTCCCTATCGGGACCTTTTGGACCTTGTCCTGGCGCCAGTGGCACCAGGCTCATAAAGATGACCGGTCCCGGCGCTGGAAGCACCGGGCTCATAATGCTTAAGAGTGCTTGGGTGGACCTACCTGCAGCAGGCCATGCTGCTTACTTACCAGCTCGATGGTCCTCTGATCCTTCTCTGCCTGGAACTACTTTTCCTGTCTGGGTGGGGCAGGAGCCACTCCCTGGAATCGGAACACAGGAACTCTTTTCTTACCTGGGCGAGGCTGTGGAAGAAGACGCCTAAGCACTACAGAAGGCTATTTAAACCACACCCGATTGATGAAACGTGCTTCGCGTTATTCTGCATCTGCAGCAGGACGCTCACTGTGTCAGCTCCAGTCTTCCTGAGATTCTTCAGCTCCAGTTCCTGTGAAAACGAATTCCTTACCTGCTAGAGATCCGATCCTCAGCTGCACCTGCCAAGACAAAACAACAGGTTAGCAGAATTCAATTCGAGAGCAGCGCTCTTACCTACCAAATACGGCGGCATCTTCCAAAGCCTTCCGCCGCTTTCTTCGGCTCCCCATCGACATCTGCAAAGAAAAGGACTTGATTAAGCATTGCATTCTTGAATTGCTTACCTGCGCTCCGCACGTTCTGAACTTCAAGAAGCGCTGCATGCCGGCATCTGCAAAACAAAGGGAGACATTTTAAGGCGCATTCTACACCAACCATAAACTTTCTACTTACGCGCTCGCACGTTCGCCGGCATCCATCTAGCAACGCTCTCTGCATCCACGATCTGCAAGGACAAAAGAGACATTAAGGCGTGCTTTTGAAACAAACAGCAGTCATTTTACTTACGTGCACCGCGCTTCATCTTCGTACATACGCGCTTGCACGATCCTGGGCACTTATTCATCAGCGTCCATTGCACCTAAACCTGCAGGACAAAGAGAGACATTAGAAAGGGTGACAGCAATCGGTCATCTTTCCTACTCACCTGCTCGCCGCATCATTCCTCTACAATTTCAATCTTGACACCCTGAGACTGAGCATGGGACTAAATTAAGGGTGCTCCAATAACTATCAAGAAACCGCTCATGCGGTAAACGGCGGTATCTTCCAACATCAACCTCTGCAATCAAGAGGATTGTCAGTGAACCAGTGAAGTAACTGGTACTTGCGCCCCTGCAAAGACGCAGGATGGAGAGCCCGGCCTTAATATATCTAAGGTGAGCAAGCCACACCCTTGGTTTGAATAAGAGGACTGAGGAAGGAGAAGTTCAGTCAATCCAGTTCCTAAATCCTTGTTCTTCCGTCTGCAGACAACTCACTCTACACGTCCGGTACATCGTGAGAAGGGGACCAGCCCTAGGAGAAGGCCGAGATCTACGAGTCACACTAGAAGACACGGCGACAGCTCAGTCCAGCCCAGCGCCTCCGTGGAAATCAGGTGAGCGTTACAGCTTTGTCCCCTTCTGAATGGGCCCTTGGGGTTTTTGCAATGTAGTAAAATTTTGTTCATCTGGCCCAGGCCTCCTGACAGTCTTTCCTCATTGTGGACATTACCTCTTTGAGTTCCTTGGACTTATTGGCCGTGGACTCCAGTCGTCTGATCCTCTCCTCGCCAACCTCTAGTTCTTGCTTCAGTGTTTTCCCGGATCCCTCTGGCACTGGGTATGACCTCCCCCCTCACTACCACTTTCAGGGATTCCCAAAAGGTGCTCCATCTACTCACACTGCCCACATTGTTGTCCATGAATTTTACTATTTTGTCCCAGAGCTCTTCCTTGAATGCCCCGTCCGTTAGTGCGTCTGTTAGCATCCGCCACATCGGTATGGGTGGCCTGGGGCCCCTCGGTTTCCATACCATAAGGAGCGGGGAGTGGTCGGATATGGTCCTGCCCATGTAGGCGGCGGATACTATTTGAGGTAAGTGCATGCTGTCTATCACTAGGTAATCTATACGGGTGTATACTTCGTGTGGGGATGAGTAGTATGAAAATTCCCTACCTTCAGGGTGCAGTTCCCTCCACACCACTCACAGGTCCAGCTCACGTATGACTTTCTGTAGGGTGGTGGAAGGTGGGTTGGTCGGTTGTTTCGGGGGGAGCAGACCTGTCGAGGGTAAGATCCCGTACACAGTTGAAGTCGCCTCCCCATATGAAGAGACAGTCTCTGTAGGGCGCTAGCTTCAGCTGCAATTTGGCGAGGTACGAAACGGTTTCGTAATTGGGGAGATATGTGTTGACTAGGCACACTTCACGATGTTCGATGCTTCCATGAAGTATAAGGTATCTGTCCTCGGGATCGGCCTTTTTGATCAAGAGTTTAAAGGATACAGTACCACTTATCTATGTGTGCACTCCCTGGGCAAACTTGGAGTATGTTGCTCCAAAGCCCTGTCCTCCCCACCAGCCCGGGATCCGAGAGTTGATTTCGGCGATAAGGTGCGTTTCCTGAAGTAGTGCGATGGAGATATGTTTTCTTCTCATGAAGGATTTGATCCTGTTTCTACACAGATAAGTGCCCATCCCCCTGACATTCCATGTCAGTAGCCTAATGTCGCTGCCATGCTTGTAAAACTGGCCCATAGGCCCTTTGTGTTGTGCCACCCAGTTCTGTGAGATAGTTGCATTAGGGACTGCGATACGTTTCAACCAAGGACAGAAACTAAAACAAACCAAACTTGTCCAAGTGGACCAACTGCATCCAGCAGTTACACTGGTTCTGTGATGCTCGGGTGCCCCCGCTCTGTCAGGGCCCTTCCAGGTCATCTTGAGTGGGTGTGGTGCAACAGCGGAGTACTGCCGCAAGGTCTTTCGCGGGGGAGCTTTAGGTCGGTCTGGTGGACTGGCTCTCTCCTGCGTTGTTTGTGCTATCCGTAAGGCGATCCGTGAATGCTGTTTAATGTTGGGTGGTCCTGTTTTATGATTTCAGTGCTCTGGTTATGGTGCCGACTCCTCACCATCCGCCATGTTGTTGTGTTCTAGCCACATGGTGGCCGCCGCTGGTGATTCCAGAAAAATTGCCCTGCCCTTGTGTATTATCTTGAGCCTCGAGGGGTACATTAACATGTATTTGATGTTTAGCTGATGCAGTCCAGCTTTGATTGGGACGAAAGCATTCCTTGCTCTCTAGTGGGGTATAGTCGGGGTAAAAAGCGATCTTGGCGTTGTCTTTCTTGATTACCCTTCCTTCACGGGAGAAGCACAGAATGATTTCCCTGTCTTGAAAGTTCAGGATTCTCGCAATTATTGGATGAGGGTGGGATCCGGGTGGTGGTTTTTTCTGTAAGGATCTGTGAAACATTTTGTGTTGTATAAGGGTTTCTATGAAGTTGGTAGGGTTGGGGCCCTCCATTCCTTCGGGAATTCCGAGTAGGCGCACGTTGTTGCGTCTGGAGCGTCCTTCGGCATCTTCAGCGTTCTCTTCTAGGAATTTGTTGCGTTTCTCGAGTTCTTGGACTCTAACTTGCATGTCTTTGAGGGCCTCTTGTTGATTCCTTTTGCGCCGTTTCCGTGGTGGCCACGCGGTCTGTTAGGTTGCGTAAGTCTTGGCGCATCAGCATCACGTCCGATTTCACCTCCCCTATTTTGGTGTCTATAAAGGAGCGTAGCCCATTGATGGCGTCCAGAATCTGATTATCTTTGTCCTCTTCTTCAGATGCTGTTGACCCTAGGCTTGGCCCCTTGGCTTGTTGGTCCTGTTCTTTGGGTTTGCCAGCGGTGAATGACTCCATGATGGTGTTGTATTTGGCTTTGCCTTTGGGGCTCGGCATGTCTACTAGTGGTATGCCAGCCAGCACGCAGGGAGGGAGAATGCTGTGTGTCACCTGGGGGCCAAATAAGGATCTGAGTCGTGGGCGTGAGTCCCAGTTGGCGGCACCGGAGAAAGCTCTGGAGTATGTCGGGAGGAGAGCGCTGGGTGAATGTGAGGGCTGGAGTGGGGGCGTTCGGTAGTCAAGGCCTGTTGTTGTCTAGCGTACCACGGTTGGCGTGCGGTACCTAAACCTTGTGTGACGTCCTCGTTGCAGCGTCTATTTCACTGGTTCCTCTATTTCAAGGGGGCCTTAAGTTGTTGCGGTAGGTTGTGGGCCCTGGTGGAGCAGGTTCAGAGGAGTCACAGGGGTCGCCCTCAGGAGCTGGGGGGCCGGCTCTTATAGAGCAGCCCTGCCCCCATACCGTGCCGCCTCCGTGCCCTTTTCCTCCCGTGTGCTCTTCTCCCAACTTGGGCACACAGTGAGGTCTGCATGCGGGGTACAAACTTGTTAGCACTGTATGGTGGACTGGGATATCGGTTAGTTCTGTGGGCACTGGCCGCCGAGCGCAATCTTAGTCAGGAACTTGCTGGCTAGTATGAAAGTCTGCGTTTATGGTGCACTCCACCTCAGGGGAGTGGTTTATCGCGGACCGATTGTTCTGCCGGAGGCCATAATTACGTATCAATCAGCTGTGGCCGTTTATGGCTGCCGGGTCCCTGGTGGACTGGCCGGAGCCTGCCCGCACTAGATGGACTTCGCGGGGGGGAGGGCACGGGGGCTCGGGGACATCAGGTGAGCCGCTCCGATCCTTCAAGGATCTCAATGTGCCTCTTTGCTTTTGTTATGCTGCCCGCCCGGAGGGGCTTTGTGTTGGTATGGGTATTCGGCTCCTCCTCCTGCCACCTATCAGACACGGCTGCTGGGCTGCTCGATCGAAGGAGCGTAGTCTCCGGGGCAGGGGTTCTGGGTACCCTCGGGCACGGCGCGCTCCAAGCCGCTGGATGTGGCTTTGTTCTGCGGGCAGCCCTTCTACCTCACTGGAGACCGAGCTCGGTTACGGCGCCATCTTTGGTCACCCTGGGGTTCAGGTTCGGAGGCTGCGTTCTGGAGGATGCTGGCTCGGTTTTCTGTCGGGTATGTCGATCGGGGGTTCAGGAGCGGTTGCTCTTGGGGTGCAATCAGTTATTTCTGCTTTTGCATGGATTTGGCATTATTTATGGAGGATCGGTATGAGGATCGGGGCAGGAGCTCGGGAGAGACACATCCTCATGCCATGCGCCCAAGCCGCGCCCCCCTGGACGAGGGTTAAATGTGGGTCTCAAAAGTGAGGTCAGGATCACACTCAACATCACCCCCATGATGTTCATCAACGACATACAACTGTTGGTGGTAAAAGGCCCCCCTCTGCTCACACCATCATATCTAGACAGTGCTTTATTGTGCGCGCTTGACATCTAAGAATTTTGAACATCCTCCTGCACTTCCACCAACTTTGAAGCCAGCTGTTTCATATATCATGCATGCGGCCAGTGTGGCAAAAGCGAGGCCTCTATCCATTTCGATGTTCTGAAAGAAACCAAAGATGAGGAAAATGTAGGTCTAATGTACAGTTCAAGGACACATTTCAAAGAGACTTCATACTTTAAATGGTTATACTGTAGATGTTATGGCCACTGTTGAGTTAAAATAAAATCAGTGGGACAAGGTGCTCAATGAGTCGTAAAACAATCCAGTGTTTTCCGTTTTTATTAAAATAAAATAGGCCCTTTGGGGCTCAGAGTTTAGTTGGGATTCCCTGTACAACTCTCCCTCGGTCTTTGAGGGGCTCCCACCAAGCTATCCCAATCTCCCCACTCCAACAGGTTACATTCTGAACCATTTCACTAGAGCTAAAGTGCCCCCACTGACTGGTTTATGTCTGATCTATGGAGGCCCTAAAGGCTGAGGCCATACGTATGTGACTTCCTAGGAATTTCCTAGGTGACCCAGCAGGGTTGCTTTTGGCCTTTCTCCTTCAGATGACTGTTTTTCAACGTTTTCCTCACTCTCTGCCCCCTCTTACGGCCTCCTATCTTTTAAACCTTTCTTTCTCTCTCTCTCTCTCTCTCTCTCTCTCTCTCTCTCTCTCTCTCTCTCTCTCTCTCTCTCTCTCTCTCTTTCTCTCTCTCTCTCTCTCTCTCCCCACACTCTGTCTACGGTTCTTATCGCTTTCTTCGCCTGCTCCTGTCTCCAACCTTGTCTCTTTCCTCCTCATCTCACTCCTACCAGCACCAAACTGCGTATGCCCTCCTTTACCCTCATGCCTCTCATTTCACTTTTTCTATTTCTGACACGCTCGCAACCCCTCCTCTCTCTTCCAAACTACCTCAAATTGCACTCTTAAACACTTACATGCACACTCTCGAATTGGTACTATCCCCTCAGCCCCTACATCTTACCTTCTCTCTGTCTCTCAAAATACTCCAAAGGTCTCCTCCACGTCCTCCTCCACCATCTGCACCTTCCTCTTTAGTCTCTTGGTCTCCTCCCAACTCTACTGACTTCACCCTTTCACCTCTCACTATTAATTGATTCTGCTGGCTTTTTGCAGCCCTTCCCACCTCAAAGCCTCTCTCTGCTTCCATATGTTACCCAAGTCAATTGATTCCATGGGCCAATCTCAGTCTGCGCTATCCCCTTGTGGGCTACAACTTCTTCTTCAAATCTTCATGAAGCCTTCTATCTGCAACCCCTTGTCATTCTCCATCTTTGCCATATGGTCAAAGCAGTTACTGTGGTAGTTTGCTCTCTGGGTCTTCCCTTCACGCTGTATGTCAAAGGTCCAAAAGGATTCAGAGAGTGAGAAATCCTAGGTCTCCCCTATCTTTGGTCAGTCTTTTACTAGTCTCTGGTCCATCGTAGCTGCCCCATTGTTTATACTGTAGCCAGACTGTGGTTTGTGAAATAGTTATTGGTTATTGCATTAGAAAGCCTGTTTTGTTCTCTTTTGGGTAACTAATCTGTTGATCCCATTCAAAGCGGGAGTCTTGTCCGTTGGGCCCAAATGCATTGCGGTGCTTGTCGTTCTTCTAATTATCCTCTGTGTGGGTTTCACACTCCCCCTTTTAAAAAAAGAAATATTTAAGTATTGACATTTTGCATTTTAAACATTGTAACAACACCCCCCTCCTTCCACCTACCTCCCAGGACTTGCCCCCGAACACTACCCCCCTTTCGATCATCAGAGGTCTTGTTCATCCGTACCCTTGCTCCTGCACTTTCCCAGAACCCACTGTTATTTATAAAATATCCAGTATTCTCAGTTTGTACAGGCACCAATGTATTTGGAAGTCACTTAGCAGGAACGATAAAACCTGCAACCTGCCCCCAGTCCTCTTTGAACACAGCATGATTCCTCTGAATGCTGTATGTTACCCACTTCATCGCTACAAAGTACCAGACTTTTTAAAGCCAGTCAATTTCCGTCAGGGGTGTTTCGATTTCCATTTTTGCACCAGAGCAAGCCATACAGCTATTAGTAAAATCATGTACACTTTGTAATGCACTTTATTGGGTACGCTATTGTCTGGATCCCACAAGCTGCATAACCACACTCTTCCCCTTTTAAAAAAACAAAACAAAACGGGTTCTCATCCTTTACTAAGGTTCTGTTTCAAATGTCCAAATCCCTTCAGGATTATTTGACAAGACACTTCTCTGTCTCCCACCTTCATGGCAGTGAGATTTCCCCACAGTCCAGTGATTCTCTTGTAGGCATCTTTGTTTCACAATTACCACGCTTGACTTAGGTATGCTGCGTGCTCTGGTATTTTACAGATTCCCGTTGCCTCATACACGTAGTTAGTTTTTTTGCAAAGCATTCACCCTCTTTTCTCCTTCTTTCCCATAGGACGTGTATCTGTCTTTCATAGCCTGGTCGGTTATTCCAGCCTTATATCATACACTGTTCGTATTTCTTTCACCCAGTTTAGTGGGGCCTGTATGCCCATTAGCTTCTCATACTTTCTCATACTTCTGGATTCTATTCCAGCCGTAACATGCAATGTTCATACCTTTGTTTTTCCTAGGTCGGGGCTCCGCTCCCGCAGGCTTTCGTACTGTTGTTGACTTAGGCCCTCTTGACAGCCGGAGTTCGTAACACTCAGCTGCCCCCTTGCGTTGGGAACATTTGCTTCCCTCTGGGTTCTCGTCTCTTTGGAAAACATGCTAGCCTTGTGGTGCTCAGGGATTCAGGCTCTGCTCTCCTTCCTGGTCTGGGCATCAGTTGTTGAACATCCAACCTACCACTGCTTGCCATTGGTTGCGCCAGAAGGGATGATGGTTCTCTTTCCACCTTCTCTTCTGTCCTGAGCAGAGCAGCTTTCTCTGTCAGGTTGCCCACCTTGCAGCCTCCAGCTAACGGGTCTTGCTGCCTGCACGCCACCGCAGGCTCTGCAGCTCAGTGTTGCTCAGCCCTGTGTCTCTGCGGAGGCTCACCTCAGCGTGGCAAATACTCTCCTCCCTCCATAGGAGTTTCTCCTCCATTTGCAGCATCCGTGCTGCTCTTATGTATGTCAATACAACAAACCAGATTGAGTTTGTGTTCTTTAATCATAGCCATCAGATGTGGTTCAGCATTACCTGAAGCCAATGGTGTAAAGGAAGTGTCTTTGGTATCTTCTATTATATTTCAAAACAACAAAGTATTTTCCATCCCCATACATGCAGAAAGGGTTGTTTGGACCGGGAGCTCCTTCATCGAACGGGAGTCCTTGATCCCAAGAGGGGAGTCCGTCCCAGTGAGGTCCCACTTGCCCAGACCCCTAGCGAGGGTCTTGAGTACCGGGCTCACATACCCAGCTTCAAAGGGAGTGGCTCCACTCGAGGGAGAAGGGACGAATTGTCCAGGTGCATTACAGGACAGAGGTGCCCATGAACTCACCCCTCCCCATCACCTCTGCACCTTTCTGACAGGTTTCTAGCCATTACCCTGTCGCACCATTTGCAACTAAAATCTGCCACTCCCAAAATCATCACTTATTCACAACCTATCTAACCCTTCAGCCATTACTAATTGTTTCAATGTCATTAACATCTCTGGATATGGTAGGTTTTCCTCTGCTGTGGTCACTCTTGATTGGTGCACACTACTTTTGCACTCCTTTGCTTCCCGCATACTTCAAACGCACCACACAGTACCTCAAAGTGAGGTTGTCCTCATCACTTTGCATCACTCCATGCACATCACCATCAATTCTTACAATTAATTATTCAACCTTTTACCCTCATCACTTACAGTATCCGTTACCCGCTTTCACCACTCTTTTTGGACTCAGATAAATTTAGTTTGAAGTACACAACAACACTGTACTGTACCTTTATCGAATCCCTGAGGCGGCCATCTGATACACCATGCTACAGAGCTTGTCCTCCTTCTTCATCCTGTATCTGGGCGCACTACCATTGCATGGTGATGTCCGGAAAGGAATTCAGGGATTGGAAAAAAGAGACGTTACAGTGGGGCACATTGCCCAGCAAAATACAGTTACTCATTCAACTGTCAGCATCTATCATTTCAAGCACCCCCTGGCATGACTTCCAAAGTTCTCCCTACGCCAGAGCCTGCATGTCATCGATACTTTCACAGGTTAGGTTTTGAATATGATGCGTTCTTTGATGGGAAGCCAATGGACTTGTTTCCTGGTTACTCAAATGTGATCCCTTTTGGATATGCCAGTGGCAGCCCTAAGGGCATAATTTTGTATAGTCTGGATTTTACTGATTATTTTTAGAGGAGGTGCCTGCTAGGAGGGCGTTGCAATAATCAAGCAGAGACCAGATTATTGCTCTGACTATAGTGAGGCAATTCTGCTCTGACAGGAAAGGTCTAGCTGTGTTGATCAGTTTTGAATGGTTTTCCGCCACAGATGCAATCGCCTTAACCTGTCTGACCATTGAGAGGTTGGAGTCTAAATATACCCCCAGGGTTTTGACCGCCTGTGAGACGGGGATTTGCGTGTTGTCAATTGTGAATGAGCTATACTGTTAAGTTTCTTTAATGTTGCAGGTGATCCAATAAGTAGAAGTTTGTTGTTTTCGCCGTTAAGGCAAAGCCAGTTTTCTGCCATCCAGGTTTGGATTGTTGAATAGATGGAATTAAGGGTTTTCATGTTAGACTCATAGTCGCTGGTAAGGGGGATGAGGACCTGCGTGTCATCAGCATAGTTAGTATATGTGAAGCCTAGCGAGTCCAGAATGTTGAATAGTGATCTTGTGAACAGGTTGTAAAGGGTGGGTGAAATGCATGAGCCCTGTGGGATTCCACATTTGATAGGACCAGGGTTGGCGCAGACTTAATCTAAAAAAACTTTCATAACTCTTTCCTGGAGAAAGGCTGTGATCCAGGCTGTAGCCTTAGGGGAGAAATTGGCAGCGGATGAGAGATGGTGGCACAAAGTGTTATGGTCCACCAAATCAAACGCTGCGGACATGTCAAGGAGCAGAAGCATGGCTGGTTTGCCCGAGTCTCTGAAATCATCCATTTGGTTTTCGAGGTCTAATAGAGCGGTTTCAGTGCCATGACCCAGATGGAAGCCTGACTGCCGGAGATCTAATAGGTTATTAGCCTCAAGGAATTTTTGGACTTGCAGGTAAGCTGCTTTGTCAAGGATCTTTAAGAGAAAAGGGACTGTGGTGATGGGTCTGTAATTGCCTGGGATGGTTTGGTCAAGTGTGGGTCTCTTCAGGAGAGGGCATATACACGCTTCCTTGAGGCAGGGTGGGACTTGGCCTGTCATGAAATAGGCGTTTATAAAGGCTGCGATGAAGCGGGCGAGGATAGGGGCACATTCTCTGAGTTGAGCAGGGCAGGCATCCCCTTTACAGAATGGGGGTTTATGTGACTTAAGGGGTACCTTTGACTGTGTTCCCTCCGTACCCACGTTCTCCTCACCTGGGCTTTCCGAGTCGATGGTATCTTGCAGGCCTCGACGTGCCAGGTAGTCTCTCTCTTTCCTCTGGTGCGAGGGCTTGTCACGGAGAGAAGCCACTGTGGCCGCTGGGTGTGAACAGCGGCACAGTGACCCCCTCTCCGGAATCAAACCAGAAAAAGCAGGGAAAAACCCACTAGGGGAAAAAACCCTGATAAGAGGTGCCAAGACTTTTCCCAGAAGGCCAGTAGTCCACCGATGAAGAGGAGGAAGCAAAGGATCTCCAAACGCTGAAAACGTCCACTGTAGCGGTCGACCTGGAGAGTAGGCGAGGGAAACAGCAGCTGGGAAGTCCGGACTGAAGGTAGAAGTCTTTCCGAGAGGCACTGCGGAGGAACACGGGAGCACGGGAGAGAAACCCCGCGATGACCAGACTCAAGAGCTAGGTGAGAGGACGAGAGAGAGTGAGAGAGAGAGAGAGAGAGAGAGAACGAGAGAGAGAGAGAGAACGAGAGAGAGAGAGAGAGAGAGAGAGAGAGAGACAGCACGGCAGACGCCGCCTAAAGGGGGGCGGCAGATGGCAATGGGAAACAAAGTATGGAGGTTACTGGTGACTGGACACCAATGAGAAGTAACCGGGTGGGGGAAAAATATAACCCCTAGTAGAATCCAAAGCGAGGTGCAGAGGAAGAGCGAAGGACCCAGAAACGAAGTAAACAACGGAGAGGGGTTGCAACGCAATGACCTGCCGGGAGGCAGGGATTTTATACTTCCGGCAGCGTTGCGTCTCGCGTTAGGAGCTGCGGCCATAAACACAAAAAAGGGACTAAAGCAACCTTCCCCCATGACCTCTCAAACTCCAACGCGGAAGTAAACGCCAGTCACGGCGATGGCCGCGACTGCGAGTGACAGTATGCCCCCCCCTAGAGTGCAACCGCCCAGGCCTACCTGGATGCAAGCGATGGAACTTGGCCAACAGTTGAGGGGCATGTACATGGGAAGCTGGCTCCCAGGAATCCTCCGACCTTGGGTAACCCTTCCATGACAGGAGGTATTCCAACCGACCATGAAGGAATCTGGAATCATGAATGGCGGAAACTTCGTATTCCTCCTGGTCGGCTGTAGTGACAGGTAGTTTCCGGCGGAGAGACCGGTGATTGGGATCTGAATAGTAAGGTTTAAGAAGAGAGGCGTGAAAAACAGGGTGTATGCGTCTGAGTGACGGAGAGAGTTGTAGATGATAGGCAACTGGATTGACCTTGGAGAGGATGGGAAAAGGTCCCAAGAAACGAGGAGATAGTTTAGAAGGTCTTGTCCATCTGGGAAGGAATCTGGTGGACAACCACACTTTGTCCCCCGGTTTCCATGAAGGTGTTTCCCTGCGGTGTTTATCGGCCTCGGTCTTATTCCGCCGTCTGCAATCCGCCAAACTCATCAATGCACTGTCCCTGGCCTCCTTGAGATTTCTTAACACCTCTTCTGCAGTGGGAGAGTTGGAGTAACTGGGTACCTCGGGCATTAGATAACGCGGGTGAACGCCGTAGGTACAATAAAAAGGTGATAGGCCAGTGGCACTGTGCTTGGAGTTGTTGTACACGAATTCCGCCGTAGGGAGTAGAGAAACCCAATTATCTTGGCACTGGGAAATAAAACATCGCAAGTACTGCTCCAAAGTTGCGTTGAGTCGCTCCGTTTGGCCGTTTGTCTGGGGGTGAAACCCTGAGGATAGGGCCCTTTCCATCCCCAATCGAGTACATAAAGCCGTCCAGAATTTGGATATGTACTGGCTTCCTCGATCGGATATCATCTTGTCGGGGAGGCCATGATGCTTAAAGATATCTCGGGCAAAGGTTTCTGCCATTTTGGTGGCAGAAGGGAGTCCTGGAAGAGGAGAGAAATGGGCTAGCTTGCTTAGAGAGTCCACTGTCACCATGATACATGTGCATGACTCGGAGTCGGGAAGCTCCACTATGAAGTCCATGGAGATGAGACCCCACGGGCGAGTCGGCATCTCCGCTTGGGTAAGAAGTCCTAGGGGCTTCCCGGAAGCATATTTGACACTGGCACAAGTAGGGCAGGTCTTTACGTAGTTAAACACGTCTCTCCTGATGTTGGGCCACTGGAACGATCTCGAGATGAGTTCCAACGTACCATTCCCGCTTCGGTGTCCACCTAGACGTGAGTCGTGACACCATTTAAGGATTTTCCGGGCGCAGTGACCCTTCAGGAATATACCACTTCTTCTTGTAGAAGACCCAGCCGTCCTTGATTTGGAAAGGAGAATCAACGGAAAAAGAGAACTGGGGAGCCTCTTGCGCAACGGCAGCCTTGACCTCCTGAAGGAAAGAACTCACTGTGGCTAAGATCCGATTTCTGTGGAATAAAGGCTCAGACTTGACCGCTACCGTTTCCAAGTGGGAATCTTTGCGAGACAAAGCGTCAGCCAGACGGTTGAGAGACCCAGGGATGTACGTGATCTGGAAGTCGTACTGCGAAAACAGGTAGGCCCATCTAGCTTGTCTGGAGTTAGAACATTCCATGTCCTGTAAAGCCTTGAGGTTTTTGTGGTCAGTGCGAATGAGAAACCGATGACGGGCACCCATGAGAAGGTGCCTCCATTCCTCACAAGCCAATTTCATCGCCAACAATTCTTTCTCCAGAACCGAGTAGTTGAGCTGGCTGGGAGAAAGAGTCTTAGAGAGATAGGCGACCGGATGCTCCACCTTGTTGAAAGACTGAAGCAACACTGCTCCTACAGCGATAGCGGAGGCGTCCGTCTCCAGAATAAATGGAAGAGTTTGGTTTGGATGCTGCAGAATCGGGGCAGAGCAGAAGAGGGTTTTTAGATGACAGAAACTTCTTTCTGCCTCAGTAGACCAGGAAAAAGGATAGGCCGTCTTCTTGAGTAGGCGGGTGATGGGAAACACCACCTCCGAAAAGTTCGGAATGAATCTTCGGTAGTAATTTGAAAGACCCAAGAACCTCTGGACCTCCCGGACAGAGGTCGGGGCCGGCCAGCCAAGAATCACTTGCATCTTGTCAGGATCCATGGCGATCCCTTCTTCTGATAGCACGTATCCCAGATAATGTACCGAAGGTACCGCGAATCTGCACTTCTCCTCCTTGACCAGAAGATGGTTTTCCTTAAGACGCTCCAAAACTCGTCGTACTTGTGCTATGTGTTCTCTCATGTTAGGGGAAAAAACCAAGATATCATCTAAATAGATGATGACCGAGATGGAAAGCATGTCGGAGAACATCCGGTCCATGAACCTCTGAAATACCGCAGGGGCGTTCACCAAGCCAAACGGCATTACCTTGTATTCAAATAGGCCCAGAGGAGTACGAAACGCAGTTTTCCATTCGTCACCCTTGGCTATCCGCAACAGATGGTAAGCGTTTCGAAGGTCTAGTTTGGTAAAGATTCGAGCACCTTGCACTGCCTCAATAATATCCGTGATTAGGGGCATCGGATACCGGTCACGGACTGTCACTGTATTTAGACCCCTGTAGTCGATGCAAGGTCTAAGGTCGGTGGAATCTCTTTTCTTTATAAAAAACAAAGGGGCTCCTGCTGGAGACTTGGAAGGTTGTATGAGACCATTCTCCATGTTGGTATCCAAGTATTTCTGAAGCACTTGTCTCTCGGTCTGAGTGAGGGCGAACATCCTTCCGAATGGCACCAAGGCATGGGGCTCCAGGTCGATAGTGCAGTCCTCTGGCCGATGGGGTGGAAGTCTGGCATGGAGGCACTCCTGAAAAACGTCTGAAAAACCTGAGCAGAAATTGGGTAAAGCATGGATACCTACATGATTATTGGGAAACACCTTGACTGGCTGAAGATCAGCCCGACCTTCCAGAGAACAACAGTTAGTAGCGCAATATGGGGAACTGAAGCTTATTTGGTTCTCGGTCCAATTAATCAGAGGATTGTGTCGTCGGAGCCAGGTAATGCCCAAGATGATGGGAAAATGGGCCGCTCTGATAATATCAAAACTCAGGACTTCCTTATGTTGGTTGATCGTCAAAGTGAGTTCCTCAGTGGTATGGGTGATAGGACCTGAGGACAAAGGCGAACCGTCTACTCCTTCCACCTTCTGACCTTCTGCCCGGGGAATCCGACGGAGGCCCACCTTGTCAGCCCACAGGGTGTCAACAAAGTTCCCTGCCGCGCCACAGTCCAACAGAGCCAGTGTCTCCTCCTGATGGTTTCCGAGGTTGAGTTGTACTGGAATGACCATTAGCCTGGAGTCTTCCTTAGACTCGGAAGAGGTCACCGACAGAGAAACATAGGGACGATGGAGATTTCTTAAAGACCCTCGGTCGTTTGTCCCTACTAACGCCGAGGGTAGTCGTTTCCCGACCTCTTGTTTGACAGTTCTGTGCAGTCTCTGAGAAAATGCTGCTCTGATCCGCAGTAGGCACACAGTCCTTTCTCTCTTCTGCGACATCTTTCAGCAGCGGACAAGGGCGCCCTGGTAGCACCGATCTGCATAGGTTCTTCCGTAATGATGTTAGTAGAGCGACCAGGGAGAACGGGTACAGAGGGGTCTGAGTTATGGCCAGGAGTCCTTTGCTTACGACGTTCAACTCGTCTCTCCTGAAGGCGATACTCTATGTGAAGAGCAGCAGAAAGTAGATCTGAGAAAGTAGGAGAACGAGGAGACCTGGCTAGCTCGTCTTTAATTTCTTCCTTCAGTCCTCTTCTGAAAATGGCACACTGGGCTGTCTCGGGCCATCCGGCCCCGGCTGCTAACGTCTTGAAAGAGGAGATGTATGATAACACGTCTAGCGAGCCTTGCCTGACATCCAACAGGTCTTCGCAGGCTGTAAAGGAGAGCTCTGGTCGTTCGAAGGTGTGCTTGAGAAGATTCTGAAACCCCGGATAGTCCTGCAGAATGGCGTTTCCGCTAGTCACCAGAGGGGTGGCCCAGGAAAGAGCGTTTCCCGTCATGTTGGTTATTAGGAAACCCACCCGGGCCTGATCTGTAGCAAAGGTACGGGGTCTGAACGTAAAATGAACCAGGCATGCTTCGAGAAACTCCTTTACCTTCTTTGGGGAGCCATCAAATTTCCCCGAGGACAGTGCCATGGGTGGCAATTCCGAGGGAGTAGGTTCCCTAGCCGCAACCATTTGTTTAAGCAAAGCGTTCTCAGTCTTGACCCCTTGTAGCTCCTGGGACATCGCTTGGAATGCCTTCCATAGCTCTTGGACTTGTTCGTCAGCTGACATCGTGATACTCTTTGGCGTTGCAAACTGTGACTTAAGGGGTACCTTTGACTATGTTCCCTCCGTACCCACGTTCTCCTCACCTGGGCTTTCCGAGTCGATGGTATCTTGCAGGCCTCGACGTGCCAGGTAGTCTCTCTCTTTCCTCTGGTGCGAGGGCTTGTCACGGAGAGAAGCCACTGTGGCCGCTGGGTGTGAACAGCGGCACAGTGACCCCCTCTCCGGAATCAAACCAGAAAAAGCAGGGAAAATCCCACTAGGGGAAAAAACCCTGATAAGAGGTGCCAAGACTTTTCCCAGAAGGCCAGTAGTCCACCGATGAAGAGGAGGAAGCAAAGGATCTCCAAACGCTGAAAACGTCCACTGTAGCGGTCGACCTGGAGAGTAGGCGAGGGAAACAGCAGCTGGGAAGTCCGGACTGAAGGTAGAAGTCTTTCCGAGAGGCACTGCGGAGGAACACGGGAGCGAAACCCCGCGATGACCAGACTCAAGAGCTAGGTGAGAGGACGAGAGAGAGTGAGAGAGAGAGAGAGAGAGAGAGAGAGAGAGAGAGAACGAGAGAGAGAGAGAGAACGAGAGAGAGAGAGAGAACGAGAGAGAGAGAGAACGAGAGAGAGAGAGAGAGAGAGAGAGAGAGAGAGAGAGAGAGAGAGAGAGAGAGCACGGCAGACGCCGCCTAAAGGGGGGCGGCAGATGGCAATGGGAAACAAAGTATGGAGGTTACTGGTGACTGGACACCAATGAGAAGTAACCGCGTGGGGGAAAAATATAACCCCTAGTAGAATCCAAAGCGAGGTGCAGAGGAAGAGCGAAGGACCCAGAAACGAAGTAAACAACGGAGAGGGGTTGCAACGCAATGACCTGCCGGGAGGCAGGGATTTTATACTTCCGGCAGCGTTGCGTCTCGCGTTAGGAGCTGCGGCCATAAACACAAAAAAGGGACTAAAGCAACCTTCCCCCATGACCTCTCAAACTCCAACGCGGAAGTAAACGCCAGTCACGGCGATGGCCGCGACTGCGAGTGACAGTTTAACAGATTTCAGGAGAGCAATTACTTCTTGTTCTTTCAGTTCCTTGAAGGAGGAGGACGGGGAACTCGTCAGGCGATACAGGAGGTGCCACTGCTGAGGTTACATATTTGGTGGGTGAAGGCCTGTTGGTGGGCAAGGATTTTGTTTTGAAGGGTGTTGAGTTTATCCAGCATCGCCACCTAGTGAGATGATACATTGGAAAACAAAAGAGCTTCTGTATCCCTACCATGTAATCAGTAGTGAGGGAATAGTGATTGACTTTGTACCGCCAAGCAATGTGGTTCACCTGTGTCCAGAGTATTTTACTCTGCTCGCACCTGGAACGCTCCACTTGGTCACGTTCGCTAGGTGAAAGCACTTTTAATGTTCCCTTCTCACATCTCACTTGTTGCACAAAGGTTAGACCTTGATGGTCGGTGTCCACTGCGCAGTATGCAATCTTTGACCGGACAGAACAGCAAGAATGAACTGTATATTTTGCACTACTACAATGGATAGCCTGCACTTAACACAACACTAGGGTGGCGGTTTCTACATCATGTAAGTGCACAGAACACAATGATGGGACTTTGCACCAAGTCCGCTGAGCCCTTGCCGACAGGCTATTGTGATGCTTGGGGACGTTGTCTCCATTATTACAGCTTGGGTGATGGTTTGATGGGCCAATACAGTACCGATTAATGCATCACATTCTATTAAATAAGCCTGCAGTACTGTAGTAGGATGTCTGTGCGTGTTACACAGCGTGGTCCCTGTAGTTGTCGGAGTTAGAAAAGTGTATGCAAGGGGCTATGGTGATTACTGTAAGGACTTTGAATACAATGGAAACACCCATTGAATAATCATACAAGGATTTTTTTTTTTTTAAAGAATTTTTTATTTTGAAAAATAAACAATACAAACCAAACTTGCAGCATTATTTACAATAAACTCGTGAATATCAATTAACGCTCATTACTGCTCCCCAAATCCCCCCCCTCAAGAGCTTATTTGCATTTCTAGTTCTGCATCCGCTGCGTGTGGCTGGGTATCGCTTCCTTCCGAAGCTGCAGGATCCACTACTGTGCCAAACAGTCCTGTTATTAACATTCTCCAAGCCATCAGGTTACCTACATCTTCCTCCCCGCAATTGCTACATGCCTCCTGCCACACCACCGTTTCAGCCTCCGCCCATTTTTGCAAGTCCCGCCACCATACCTCTACCCGTGGCTTGTGGCATTGCTTCCAGCCCATGGCTATCCTTCTTTTAGCAAGCACATATGCCAGGTCCCTCAGTTTCCCAAGGTGTTTAGTGTTCCGTGGTCTGGGAAACCCTCCCAACAGGCAGGCCCAGGCCGTATCTATGTTGAGCGGGACCCCTTTATCCGCTAGTTTCCGTGCCACTTCCCCCCAAAAAGCTTCAATCACTGGGCAAGACCAGAACATGTGTGTCATATCAGCGTCTTCCTCATCGCATTTTGGGCATGCTTATCTTCCTGCATTTGCAAACTTAGATATTCTCTTCGGGGTCATATAGGCTCTATGCGTTATGTATAACTGTATCTGCTGCAATCTAGCATTTCTGGACACTTTCTTGTGGTATCCTATGGCCATTCCCACATTCCATCGGTCATCTGTGCCCCCACCTCCGCTTCACAGTCCAGCCTCAGATCAGTCAAATCCTTCCCCACCCGGGTCATCACCATCTCATATAGTCTAGAGATCTCGTGCCCTCCCTCCGATATGTCATATATTGTTCCCATTAGAACGTCTGGCTCTTCCGCCAGTACAGTCTCTGGCCAGGTTTTGCGAATAGTCTGCACTAGCCTAAGATACATGACATATTGGCCTCCATGCAAGCCTGTCTCTTCTCCCAGGTCTTCGAAATCTTTAATAGCCCCTTCTTGCCATATGTCTCCCAATGTGGCCAGCCCAACCGATTCCCAATAGGTCCTGATTATCAGCCTGAGCTTGTTGTCTCCCCTAGCCAAGGCAACCAGTGGCACCTGTTGGGAACACGGGCACGGGTTCTCCATCAGTTGGCATACTCTGTGCCACATCTTCCACCCAAGCAACAGCATACCCGGGCGTTCTTTCATTTCAAGTCTAGGAACCCAGATAATCTCCTTTAGGTAAAACGGGGTGCAGTCCTGCCCAAACAGCCTAGATTCAGGAGTTTCTTCATCAGAGAGCCATTTGGTTACATATTGCAACTGACTGGCTACATAATAGGCCTCAAAGTTCGGCAGCTTAATGCCCTCTCTATCATGGAAGTTCTGTAGCTTCCATAGCGCCACTCTATTGCGAGTGCCGTGCCACAGGAAGTCCCTACACATGCTGTTCAGTTTGACAAAAAACTTTTTGGGTATCAGGTATGGTATATTACTGAAGAAATGTAACAGCCTAGGCAGGACCACCATTTTGAGCATCGCCCCCGTCCCATCATCGCCAGCGGCAGCTTCTCCCAAAACTTCATATTTGTGCGGATTTTTTTCACAGCCACCTCGGTGTTATGCAAGTGTTCCCCCTCCACAGTATGATACACATCTATTCCGAGGTAGCGGAAGGAATCAGCTGCCCCAAGGTACGGACAACACTGGCAGCCGTTTCAGAGGGACTTCTATGTAGCTCCCCAATGGGAACATGCTCGATTTTTGGGGGTTCACCGCTATGCCGGACAGTTCTGCATACTTTTCCATGACCTCTAGGATATACTGAAGATTTTCTTCCGGATATTTCAAATACAGTAGCAATTTGTCAGCATATAAGGATATTAGGTGTTTCTCTCCCCCTGCTTCAATACCGACCATGTCATATTGTTGTCTGAGGTACACTGCCAGGGGCTCTAGGGCCAGAATGTATAACATCGGGGACCAGGGGCACCCTTGTCTGGTGCCTCTACTGAGTTGCCACCTCTCAGATATCACCCACCGATCCTGTGCGTACTCTGGTCAGTGGTTCACTGTACAACAATTTCGCCCACCTAACATAACCCGGCCCCAACCCGTATTCTTCCAGGGCCGCCAGCAACCATGGCCACCTCACTGAATCAAAAGCCTTGACTGCATCTAGGGACACCACCGCCATTTCCCCAACGCTTCTGTTTCCCTCTTCAATCATCCGGTGGAGTCGCCTGTGGTTGTGGGTTATATTTCTGTTGGGGACATAACCTGTCTGATCCGGGTGTATCAGTTTACTGATGACCCTTCGTAGCCTATTAGCCAGGACCGCCGTCGAGATCTTGCTGTCCTGGTTCAACATTGACAACGGCCTATAGGAGCAGCAGCAATGCCCTGGCTTGTTGGGCTTGGGGAGCAGCACGATTAGTGCTTCTCTGAGCATGTTCGGTAGCCGACCCTTCTCAAAAGACTCATTGAGCATCTCTAGCATAGGGGGGGAGTACTTCTGCTTTATATATTTTGTAAAACTCGCCCGGGAATCCGTCCGTACCCGGGGTCTTGCAGGTGGGCAGCTGTTTTACCACCTCCTCTAATTCCTCCAGGGTAATCGGTGCGTCTAGTTCCTCCCTTTCTTCATCACTAATCTTAGGTAATTCCATGTCTTTTAGTGTTTCTCTAATCGCCTCCTGATTGTCCCCTCCCCTGTCCTCATATAATGCTCTATAATAGTCCAAGAATGCCTCATTGACTCCTTCCCGGGTGTCAACCACCTCCCCGTCCTCTCTGGTTATTATCCTAATCGGGGGCCTGGGGGTTTCGCTCTTATATAACCACGCCAACAAGCGGACAGTTTTATCCCCACCTGCATGTTGCCTCTCGACATACTTTTTGTAGTTAAGGTTGCAGAGCCTTTCCCAAAGCTCTGCACACCTCTGCTGCAACTCGAGTACAAGTTCCGCGTCCCCTCCTGCCCTGTCGCTTTCGCGCTCCAGTTTCTCTTCCGCTTCCTCTAGTTCTGTTAGGACCCCACCCTGTAGGCCTTTTGACTTAGCAATAGCAGCACCCCGCAACACCACCTTAAAGGCCTCCCAGAGTGTGCACGCTGAATCTACGCTGCCTGTGTTCACCTCAAAGTACTGTGAGATCACATCCCTGATGTCTTTGAAGACTGGGTCTCTGAGCGCCTCCGCCCGGAGGCGCCACGTCGGTATCCGCGCCCTGGGGCGGCAGTGCTGCCAGGTCAGCACCAGAGGCGAGTGGTCCGACAGGACCCTCGCTCTATATTCTATTTGGGTGGTCTCTATCATCACATCTGGCGTGGCAAAAAAATAATCCAGCCTCGTGTGCAGGTGCTGCGGAGCTGAGTAGTGCGAGTACTGTGTTTCATTAGGGTGTTTCACTCTCCAAACATCCGCCAGCCCAAAGTCATCTAGTAATGTCTGTAATACCCTGGCCGCCGAGGTGGGCCGATCAATCTTCCCATCAGATCTGTCTGCCTTTGGGTCGAGCACACAGTTAAAGTCCCCTCCCCAGATAACCGCTCCCCCCACACACGCGCCCAGATGAGTACATAAGGTTCTAAAATACGTAGCAGTGTTTTGGTTGGGGGCATATGTATTTATAATGCACACCTCTTTATTCTCTACCAAGGTCTTCAATATGACCAACCTACCCTCCGTGTCCACCACCTCTTGTGTGAGTTGCAGCGGAACGTGCGGTGCCACCCAGACCAGCACTCCCCTAGCGTAGGCTGAGTACGGAGAGCCCACTACAGTGCCTCTCCACTTCTTCCCCACCAGTTCCAATTTTTGCTGGGTCAGATGTGTTTCCTGCAACAGCGCAATATCAATCCTCTGTCTTTTTAGGTACATCATGACTTTGTTACTTTTTAAGTAGCTGTTAAGTCCCCTGACATTCCATGTTACGATCTTAAGGTCTCCCATGGCTCATGAGTGTCTTCCTGCCTCCCATGTAGCGACTCCCCTTTGCCCACGTGATGCAGATACAGCCCTCCATTTTTGCTTGTAGCTTCTTGTACCAGCTCAAACTCCCCATAACTATGTACACAATAAATCCCCAACTTCCCTCCCCTCCCCCCACCCGTCCCTTCCCCAACATCACACACCCCAACTGCTGCCCAGCTCCATCCTCGGAGCTCAGGCACCCCCACATCTAGCCCTGCAAGCACCGAACGATGCACAGAGCTCAGTAGGGTGAAGTCGCCCTAATGGCCACTTAACTAAAACTGTTGTGGGGTAGAGAGAATCGCTCCATAAGGCTCCCGTTAAGTCAACATTAACCACAGTGCTTATGACAATAGTCTGACCTTCTCTAATGAAGGCTGCGCAAGCGACTATATTCAAGTCCCACGTGCCGCGCCATCTTGCGGCACCTTCTTCATGCATCAATTATCTCTTCCGAGCTCTTTCTCCGTACGAACTTCTGACTCCTGGGGACATCCTTGCGCATCGAGCCATCCCATGGCATCCTCCGGGGTCTCAAAAAAGTTTTATGTTTATGAATGACTTTCAATTTTGCCGGATACAGTAACATATATTTGTGGCCCGCCTCTCTCAATCTCCGCTTTACCGTCCCAAAGTTCATGCGGCTACGCTGCACAGACAGGGTGTAGTCTGGGTAAGCCGTGATGTTTGCCGCTCCTCGTGTGATCGTTCCTCCCTTACGAAAGTGTTCCAATATCCTCTCCCGGTCACGGTAATTAAGAATTTTGGCTATCACAGGCCTAGGCGGGTTCCCCGGTGGCGGCCTCCTTGTTAGGGCTCTGTGTGCCCTTTCCACTGCAAATCCTTGGGATAGGGCTCCTCTGGGTATCTCTTGCAGTAGCATGGATTCAATGAATTCCGTGGGATCGTGGCCCTCCAATCCCTCCGGCAGGCCCACGATGCGGATGTTGTTTCGTCAGGCTCGTCCTTCCGCCTCCTCCGCTCTGCTCTCCAAGTTGCCCACTCTTTGTATCAGGGCGTGCAGTTCGGCTTTATGGGAGGCGCAATCCGCAGTGTTCGGGCTGACTTCCTTCTCAAGGGACTCCGTGCGCTCCGCCAAGGCCCTGACATCCTGTCGGAGTAGGTTAACGTCCTCCTGCACCTCTCCTTGAGGTCCAGTGCCGTTTGTAGTTCAGTGACGGCTAGTTCGAGCTTAGATTCCCAGGCCGCCCTTAGGTCCGCAATCACAGCCAGGATTTCTTGGTTGGCGCCCGAAGTCATGCCGCTTGCAGGCAGCTTGTCCCTGCTCTTGGTAATGTCTTGACCCGGGGACGTCTTAGCGAAGTCGTCTAAGGTGGGCTGTTTCGCCTTCGGCCTCACCGTTCTATTCGACATGACCCAGGGGACCTGTAGTTTGCACAAGTGACAAATGTGCACTCAGTGCGCCCCTTTCGCTGGGTCACCGTGCGGCCTGCTTCTTCCTTTGTTCCGGACCTTGGTCGGCCATTTTGTGTCGTCTTTCGTCCCCGGTGCTCATTATTTCTTCCGCACCGATCTCTGCCGCCGTCCCTCCTGCACCATCCAGCAGTTCACCACGCGTAACCCAATCATTCAAACACCGGCATGTGTATTTTCAGCGGTCGACGGCCCGTCTTCACGCACTTTTTTGCCCAGATCATTGTAGGATCTCAGGAGCTCCTCCAGAACGCGTCCTCCTACATGGCCCTCGTAGCCACGCCCCCAATAATCATAAAAGGATAATACTATCAACTGATGTCTCCTGAACATACTCTGGGTATTTGGTGCCTTATGCAGAAGTTGCAGTGTTAAGGATTTCAATCATGTGACACACACCTTAGTCTCAGTGTCAGACGGGCTCTCCTCCTCCCCAGACTCCTCCTCACCTGTATGCTCAGGTACTTCCTCTACCCTGACTGAGCTCTTCTTCTTAGTCTTTATCTTCTTCTCTTGTCCAGGCTTCTTCTCCTTTTTTTGACGTAAGTAGGGTCGCGCTCCCTCGGCCGCCTCCGTGGTCTGAATATAGTACAGATCCGGAGGTAACCCGAGGAGCACGCCCTAAAAATGGAGAAAAAGCCGGTTGGCAGAAAAAACCCCGATGGATTCCAAGACTGTTGTAATGGGAAGGTCCGATGATAAACCAGAAGACTTGCAGAAGTGGGGAATCTGGTCTGCTGATACCACAGACACGAAGCTCCAATGTAAATAGAAGAGGCTGGTTGCTGGAGCCTTCGGGACCCGGTGTAGAGGGTCCGTAGGATTAAACGGTATTGCGGACTTCCGTGAAAGATTCTGCACAGAGGTAACGATGCAGGTATGAATTGATGAGAAAAGGTAACAATAGAGGGAACACGAAAATTAGGATAGAACAGAGTAAAGATAGAAGTCTCCAGACACTAGAGAGGGATATGACGGCGGAGACTAAGTGGGTTGCATAGAGAGACAAGTACACGGAATACGCGTGGAGAAAAGGAACGCGTAGTGAAAGCGAAAGTGGCTAGAAAAGTCCCCGATCACCTTACCTGAAAACCATTAGACACCGCAAGTGGCAAGGAACAGTAAAGGCAAAAGCAAAGTAATACGGGAGACTGAGTAAAGCTAGTCGCTGTAAGAGACTGGCAGCGCAGGTAACACATACGATACAACGCGCCGTGCGCTAGTTTGATCAGCCAGTTATAGGTTCCGTCGGCCATCTTGGAATAAGCTAGACCGTTGGGTTTGCTAATGGATTCCATGTTGGTAGTACTTCCAACGGTAAGCTATCTTCCAGGGCTGGTGCACGATTGAAATGCTTGTTTTTATGTTAGATTCAATATTGAGATGGTACACTACTCATATCACACCCCCTTTTCAAATACCCCGGGTCACAATGGACCATGAACCAGGCTGGTTGGTAAAATATAATATTTATTTATTTGAAAATTAAAAGAAATTATAGAATTTTTAATATGGGGCAGCAATTACCAATGGGGTGATAAGAACAATAGGAATGTAAGCAATGCACTTAATTTAACCTTCTATTGACACATCTACAAAACACCATGGAATAGGAGCACTTTTTGATTTTAGGCAATATAGCACTCAAATTAGAATTTCCCCCCGCAAGGTTCCCTCAACCCACAAATAATCAATTCTAAATGGATAAACAGAAGCAGCAGGTAATCAGGAATGACAAATGGAAAACAGAATTGAATTCAGACCTTCCCTCTCCAAACCAGAGAGAGAAACTGATTTCAAACCCTGGCAATGCTAAAAATGACACTCGGAAATGGATGAATAAATTAATGAATGTGTGCAAAAACCTTGAAACAAATCCAGTTGTTCAATAAAGCAACAATGTAAAGGTGCAAACAATCACAAGCAATGGATTAGCAAGAGCATACAGTTCGAAAATGTGTGGCAGGGTTTTAAAACATGTTGCACCAAATGACACATTGGAAACTTTTCAAACTTTGCAATTCCCGCCTGAAATTACCAAAATGGTTTTTAATAAAATTAGGTCTCTAGCTGGTAAATTGAGTGAGTTATGCAAGATCTAGAAAGGTGTGTTTGGGTAAAATGGAGCAGTGAAAAAGGAAAGGAAATCAGTTTTGACAACAGTTTTACTCTTCACTAGAGCATTCAGGCTAGACTATCAAAGAGGGACACAGTAAGCTCCAGGGTTGATTCGCAAATTCAACCCTCGCTCCCCAGCGCCCATCCTGGCGGAAGCAGTCCGATCACTCGAAGTAGGATTAATAGCTTAGGATTTACACAAGACAAAATTACTAAAAGAGCTGGCGCTAGCACTAGAAATCAAAGGCAGGGTGGCAAGGATGATTGTGACAGTTTGAACAAGGTATCAGGATAAGGATATGGTGACTTACAGAGGGGGATGAGGATAAAGACAAGATAGGCTATAGGTTTTGGTGGGGTGGCAGTTGATACTCACATTCCACTTTTTTAGTTTTTGTATTCTGGACAGTCAGCATGTTGGTCACCACACAGATCTGGTCTAACAAAGGACAGCTGGACAAAATCAGCAGGACAGGATCAGCTGGGCAGGGACTGGTTACCGGGTAGCACTTCTGGACTGGCAATTCTGGTCACTGGATAATTTAGGTCATCAGGGTAGAAGGATGGCAGCAGCATGCAGTGAGTGGCAGCAAGCCAGGCTGGATCAGGATGCCAAAGTACCACATTTTTCTCCTGGTTAATGGGAGATTAGTGTGTTTTTTTTAATATTGGAGGCCCTGCTGGGAATGGGGCCAGAACTGCTTGGGTGTTGCAGTGGGCACTGGAGTAGGATCAGCAATGCTTGGCCTTGTAGTTGGGATCTGGAATCTGGATAGATGAAACAGGAACATGACGCCGGTGCAGGAAAATCAGGAAGAGCGTGTGTCTAGAGTCTTGTGAAGGACCCTTATTTATAATGCCAAATGACATCATCAAAGTATAGGCTGGTGTTATGTTGTTTATCACGAGAAACTCGAGTACCTGTTGGTTTGATTGTAGATCTTGATGTGGCAGCCAGACTGACAAGTGTCTCCAGACGGACGTATGACGCAAGCAACCGACCCTTCCACCACCCAAAATGGTACTGGGTGAAAGATGGACCAACTCCCAACGTCACGGGGTGCTCTCTCCTGATTAGCGTGACGTCAGGACAGTGCAAGCACTGACAGGAGAGGCAGATGTTCAGTGTAGTTGAATGTCCGATGAGGTTGATTGCCGGAGTGGGATATTCAGCAGAGCAAGTCCAGGAAACAACAGAACTGATGCTGGGAATGGTCGTAGTTCCAACGAAGACCAAGGCAACGTAGCTGAAGAGGTAAGGTCAAGCCAAGGAAGGCAGCCAGAGGATATTCCAAGGGGTACAGGCTGACAAGCAAGAGGGTGAGGAACTGATACAGGAAGGGGGGAAAACCAGGCAGGAAGGGAGAGCCCAAGAGCGAGACCCAAAGGAAACTGAGGAAGGGGAACCCCGGGGGGAAGGCCAGGGAACCCCACAAGGAAGCAGCAAGGAAGACAACCAGGACAACTACCAGGACCCAAGCAAGGAACAAGGCAAGGAACAGGAAACAGAGCAGAACGCTCGGGAGTCGAGCGAGCAACGCGATAAACAAACCACGTTGAGACGCAACTAACCCTCGCTCTCGACTGCTCTTATGGGCCGTCAGCAACCGAGAGGCTTGAGGCGCAAGCCGTCTCGTTGCCTGGTACTGACGAGCCCAAAATGGGGCCTGGAACACAAGCTGCAGCAGTAGCGAGGGCCCAGTCTACTGCGCATGCTTGGAGCCGGGAGCATGGTCGTCCGCGCATGCGCAGGAGACACACCAGCTTGGACCCCCGAAACTCTCCTGGCAGCAGACCCCCAGGTGCGAAAGCGCGGGTATTGCCGCCAAGAGGGAGCGGAGCGGACTGGCATGGAGGATGCCGGTCTCCAGGTAAGTGGCATGACAGCTGGGCAGGGTTAACTACACACGCCCCTAAACTACTTGGATTGGACAGGGCTGCTCGTCTCTGTCTTGCTCTCAACTGGTTGGGTTTCCAAGGGAATGATGTCAAGTTTATGAGGGGAGTTTTACAATGTCCAAAAACTCCCATATTTGCTTTCCTGGAAATCCGATTTTTCCAAAAGCATACATTTCTACAATTGCAATCTCTTGGCAAATTATACACACAGGTTACATATTATGTGCAGCACATATCAGTCCAATACTCGAGTCTGTGCGACCTTGTTTAACCTTTCTGATACATTTTGGTAATTTTAAACATGAAAGATTTGGCCTAAAATTCCACAATTTCAAACACAGATGTGAATTATCTGCAGGGATGTATGTACATAATTGTATGTTTGGAAATTTTAATACTTTCCCTGGAATCTGTCATTTTGTAACTTCTGTTCCCCATGCAGCAATGAGTTCTACCAAGTTTTAAAAAAATTATATTTGGAACTGCAAACTGTTTACATTTTTACTAATTCTTGCTGCAGAGATAAAAAAAAGTCTTTAAAGTTTCTTTATAAAATAGACTTTGTAAACAAATGGTAGTTCCTTGGTCGGTTCATTTTTTTTCTTTAATTCAACTGCTGCCAACTGTCATTTCCTTCAAGGCAAGGTAGGGGTTTCTCATCTTAATTGAAGGTTTTATTGCCCCTTACAATTGACAGGTTAGTGTCCCAGGACTTCTATTGTCCCAGCCTGGAGCACAGACAAATGTCTGACGAGTGTGTGAACTTTCTTTGTCCTGGCACATTCAGAGTTTTTGAAGCTGGCAATTATCACTTGCGTATCCTGGATTTATGGTGTATCTCCCTTCCTGGGTGTCTGAGAGCTTTCAAATCCAGCCCATGTGTTTTAAACTCTTTAATTTCTTATTTTGGGTCCTGAATTTAAAACAAACCTGTGAAAGAAGATAGCCTATGTGTGTATTATCACCACTAACATAATCCCTTTGCATTGCTAGGTAAGCAGGCTTTCATTCATAATTTATTTTTAAACAGGCCAGTTTTCTCTTCAGTCGGCAAAGCCCATTTTTCCACATATGTTAAAACTGCTAACATTTCTTTCTTTAAATTCGGTTTGGCAGCTCCCTCAGATGCCCACACTGACTTTGCAGCTGTAGTCATTTCCTTGAATGGAGGAGTTTCATCTAAAGTATAGATACATTTACACTTGACCTGGCTCAGAGAGTTAAAGTCTCTTTGAACTGCTGAGCCTGGATACTTTTTGGCAAGAAATAAATGTATGTTCCCGTGCGAGTGCAAGTGAAGTGGCTTATTGATTTCTCTGAGTTGGTTTGACTGGGCCTGTCACTCAGGGATTATGCCTGGTTTTGGCAAAGCACAGTGTAATATCCTGGTCATGACAGGCCCTCTTGAATCACAGTGGTTTCAGAATGAACAGATGGAATTAGCATCAAAGCAGCATTTTTAAAGGGTGAAAATGTTTCATTTTGAAGGGGATTTTTGGCTTTTGCAGCAATGCAGTGCTGCCTTTTCACTTGATTCCATTTATATGTTTCAGAACACACTGGCATACTTTTTCAGTGTGTCCCTTTGTTTCATCTTGCCTGAAGCGTGCTAGGCAGGATGGTGCAGCTATCTTTTTGTTGCTTCCAAAACGCAGTTTTGAGGTCCAGGTGCGTACAGGAGCCAGCACAGCCAGGTTGCTGTTTTGTGCAAATGCAGCTTAGTGATGTGGGGTAATGCCGTTGAGTGGGTCAATATATCTCACAACCCCCCACCCCCTGACTTCTCCTGGGCTTTCAAGTCGAGGGAGAGTCGGGCAAGTGGGATTTCTCCATGGGCAACAGCAGGATCCGGCAGGTATGAGTCCCTCTTCCATCAGAGAATGGTGCGTCCTGCTCCACTTGTTGTCTCTGGTCGGAACGTGGAACGACACCCCCTTTTTTCCCTGGGATCTTCCTTTCATGGTCAGTAGCGACACTACCGGATCTACTTTGGTTAATCCCTTCAAGGTTGCTGGGGAGGTCCTACCTGGTTGTTAGATAGGCGCAACCAGTACGAATCTCTGAAAGAGAACACAAACCGGTTACGACAATTTCCCACTAACTGCCCACCAATCGGGTTGACAGCTGTGGGATACACAGGCATTCAATAATAACAATTGATAACAATGAAAATACTCCTTGTTACATAATCCTATTCATAAATCCTATCGGCTCCCTTCTGGTTCTTCTTTTCCTTATTCTCAGGTTTCCGATGTCTCCACTGTTTGATTCATTCTCTCTGGGCTCCTCAATTTGTTGCAAAGTGTGCCTAGGGTGACAGCTCTTTAGCTGATTAAGATGGACCCATTTCTCTTCTGTCAATTTGCCTTTGGGGATCGGAGATTCTGTAGGCGACAGGTGAGATTTTGTCTACAATTTCAAAAGGTTCACGCCAGCTAGGCAAACGTGCGCTCTTTGGTCTGGTTCCTTTGGAAATTGTACAAGTAGACCCTGTCTCCTACTTGGTATTCATTTTTGGTGGTCTTTAGATCATACTGAGTCTTCATCCCCTCTGCAGATCTTTCTAGATTCCACTGAGCATACGCAAAAGCATGTTGAAGGTGTTTTCTTATGTTCTCAACATACTCATGAGTTGTGGAGGCGTTAAACAGTATCTGCTCCTGTGTTCTATAGAGCAGATGCTAAGGTAGCACCATCCTTTGTCCAGTCATCAGCTCAAATGGAGACATCTTAGTTGCAGAAGGTGTAGATCTGATGGCCATCAGGGCAAGCAGTAATCGGATGTCTTAACTTGGGCCAGAATCTGCCACAAACGTTTTTTTAAATGTTCACAATGGTTTTATTGTACCTCTCAACTCCACCACTAGAGGACAAAAATGCAATGTGAAGTTTCCTTTTTACCCCAAGTATCTCCCACATCTTTGTCATCACTTCGCTGGTGAAGTGACTAGCTCGGTCTGACTCAATCCTTTGGGGTAGGCCAAAACATGAGAAGATGTGATTGATCATCAGGGCAGCTGCTGTTTCTGCCTTGCAATTTGTGGCCGGGAGACATTCCACCCATTTGGTGAACGAGCATGTTACGGTTAACATGTATTTGTTCCCCCTAGAGGATCGAATAAAGGGCCCGATGAAATCTACTTGTAAATCAGACCAAGGCAGTGTCATCCCCCTCTTCTAGAGGGGAGCTCGGTGTGTGAGTGAAATTGGCTGAAGACACCCCTACAAATATTGGTTGAGGCCCTGCCCCATGTGTGGCCAGTATGCAACCTCTCACAAGATTTCTAAAGTAGTGTGAAACCCCCGATGACCGGCTGTGGCCGCATCATGGGCGTGACTTAACATCAGGCTTCGGAATGAAGTAGAGACCACCCACTGGTCACAGTCAGATATGGATCTCCTTACCAACAAACCGTCTTGGATTTGGAACATTTTTGGACATTTCCCTGAGGTATTTGTCATGATCTCTGCTTCCAAAAGATCAGGACTTGCCCGACTCCCTTGGAAGCAGACCCATAACCCCGGTTCCGAGTGCCAGCCAGTCCCAATTGGGACCTTTTGGACCCTGTCCTGGCGCCAGTGGCACCAGGCTCATAAAGATGTCCAGTCCCAGCGCTGGAAGCGCCGGGCTCATAATGCTTGGGTGGACTTACCTGCAGCAGACCATGCTGTTTACTTACCTGCCAGTTGAACCCCTGATCCTCTTCTGTTTGGGACTACTTTTCCTGTTGGGTGGGGCAGGAGCCACTCCCTAGGTTCAGAACACTGGAACTCTTCTGGAAAGCAGGAACTCTTTTCTTACCTAGGCGTGGCTGTGGAAGGAGACACCTAAGCACTACAGGAGGCTATTTAAACCACACCCGATGGATGAATCTTGCTTTGCGTTATTCTGCATTCTCTGCAGCAGAACGCTCATTGTGTCTTCTTCTTCTGATCCTGGGCCTAAGGGAACAAAGGCTTACCATCCTGGAATCCAGTCTTCAGCAGCACCTGTAAAGACAAAGAAAGAACAGGTTAGCACTACGGTCTTCAGTGGCAGCGCATCTCTTACCTGGTCCATCGGCTGTCACCAACGCCTCGCGCTGCATTCCGGCATCTGAAAAACAAAGGCTTACCTACTCTTCGCATGCTCCGGAGGTCTTCGCACTGCATTCCGGCATCTGAAAGACAAAAGCTTACCAGCTCTTCGCACTGCATTCCGGCATCTGAAAGACAAAAGCTTACCAGCTCTTCGCACTGCATTCCGGCATCTGAAAGACAAAAGCTTACCAGCTCTTCGCACGCTCCGGAGGCCTTCGGCGCTGCATCCCGCATCTGAAAGACAAAAGAAGGCGCGTTTAAAGACATTGGGCAACTTTATTACTCACGTGCCATTACTCCTTCCCACGCCGAATCCAGTGGGTATTCCAGCACCCTTCAGCTTCTCTAAAGCTCCGAACTTGTACCTGCAAGATAAAAGGGACAGTTAGTGCGCATCGTGAAGCAGGCTACAAGCGCTTACTTACGTGCTTCCAGGCGCTTCTATTCCTCACGCGGGTTCGATCCTCAACTCTCATCAGCCCGCCATCCGCCATCGCCGGAACCCTGCAAAACAAGAGATATCGTTACAAAAGACTTTTAAGACATTTGAAGTGCCCAGAACTTACCGTTCGTGCAGTTAACGACGGACAGCAGTCCTCTGAGGTCAAGAGGCCTGCACCCTTATCCAGTGAAGAAACTGGTTACGGCACCCTGCCCCGAGGCAGATGGAGAGCTCAGCGTTCACTTACCTAAGGTGAGGGCGTTAACCTTTGGGGTTCTACAGGAGAAGAGAAAGGGAAGAGGAGAGAGGCACCCAATAACCCCAGTTCATTAATCCCATATTTTCTATCTGCAGACATCTTACTCTTCGAGTCAGACATACAGTGCACAGAGGTCCAGCCCAAAGAGCCAACCGTGTGTTACACATCACCTTTGAAGATACGGCATTCACCCAGTCAAGACCGGCGCCTCTGCGGGAATCAGGTGAGCGTTACAGTATTCTTTTCGTAATCGGTGTCCGTCAGGGGAAAGTTCTCTGGGTCCTCAATGTGTTGATAAAACTTACCAATAATCGGATCCCCTTTTTGTGCCGTGATTAAATCAGCATCTCGGGTCTCCTTACTCCATTGGGCAGTTGAGAGTTCATTGTGAGCATTTGTCTGGGACCTAGTGATAGCAGTGACCTGGATTTCCCCCAACAGGGACCCGATCTCGAGGAGCTCTCCCTGGATGGCTTCGGTTTTGGCCAGCTGATCAACTAGGTCGTTTTCAGTTTTGTCTGGCCCCTCTATTCTGAATCAATATTTTGGATGAGCTTGCCATGTTTTAGCAGTTTATTATTCGCACATAGCATGCCTCTGGTTTTCCAATTAACCAGGTGCTCCACGAACCCATTCTGGACATGATCTTAATCAGTGATTATGACAAGTTTGTGGATTGGTGTTGGACAGCAATGAGGATTGGTTGATGAACTGCCATCAACTCTGCCACTTGACTACTATGGGGACTGATTTTATACCCAGTGGAGGGTTGCGGGGCATCATTCACCCAAGCATTTCCAACGCCGGCCACCAGTTCCTTTTCCCCCGTTGTCAACATGGTAGGAGCACCCGTCCACATAAAGGGTGGGCATTGCCTCACACTTGTCTTCTTAATAGACTTAGTGCAGGGAATTCAGATATGCCTCCATGTTGTCCTGGGTTTTAAGACTTTCGTCCTCGAGACACTTTTCTCTGGCACAATCATGCAAGTCAGCCAGACCTTGCGCGAGGGGACTCTTCTTGTTTTGGCCATATCTGACCTCCACAGGAAAACCTTGCATTGACAGAATTCAGGAAGTAAATCTGGAATTACTCACATTTCGGGCCCGGATTCTGTCACTTTGGAGATATTGCAATGGCTGGTGTGGAGTCTCCACTATGATGTGTTCCCTCTGGATGAACGGGCGGTAATTTTTCAATGCCCACGCCATTGCCAGGAGTGCCTTCTCACAATCGTTGAATTTTTCCTCCACAGAGGATAAAGTCTTGCTTGCATAGGAGATGACTTTATTGACCTTGTCATGCTTTTCATATAATACTGCTGTCAAGCATGTATTCGAGAACCCTGTCTCCAAGAAGAACTCCTTGTTTTTGACAGGGAGCTAGACAAGGCGCTTGTGAGAGGCTTCTTTTGAGTTGCTTTACTGCCTCTGCTTGTTCTGCCCCCCACTCCCACTTAACTCCCCCCCACCCCTTCAACAGATGGATCAGGGGTCTTGTGATCTCTGTGTAATCCTCAATGAACTTCCTACTGTAATTAGTTCGGCCAAGGAGGCTTCTTAGCTCACGCAGAGTTGTGGGGTCTTTAAGTTTTAGGAGTGCTTCCACTTTCTTTTCCTGGGGACAAAGACCCTTGGGAGTTATCTCATGCCCCAAGACGTTGACACAGGTCCTGCACCACTGTGCCTTTTGGAAGGAGAGTTTTGCTTTGGCAACCCTCAACTGTGTCAGAACATGATGGATTTCTGCTATGTGTTCCTCCTCAGTTGAGCTTTTTAGCACAACAGTATCCACATAGGCCAAGTTACCCCTTTCACCCAAGTCGGGCATGGCCTTATGTAGGAAGATGTTGAATTTGTTGCTGGAAATGATGTATCCGAAGGGAGTCCCGGTCCAGGTGTACTGCTGCCCTCCGAAGGTAACGGCCAGCTTTTACTGGTCCTCCCTACTGACAGGCACGGTCCAGTATCCATTGGTCAGGTCAATGGCAGTGTATACCTTTGACCCCTGATCTGGGCCAGCCCCTGGTCAATGTAGGGGAGCGGCCATCGGGACATATTGACCCGTTTGTTTAGCTCCCTAAGGTCAGCACAGGGTCTCCACTGGCCGTTCGGTTTTAAAATCCCCAGCACCGGATTATTAAAGGTGCTGTGGACTGGACGAATTATCCCATGGAACTCATGTTTTTTTTATTATTTCTGTCAGGGACTCCAGGGATGCGAGAGGCGAGCAGTATTGCTTCACAAACACTGGAGTAATTCCAGGGTCTGTGGGAATTCTGGTTGTATGGATTTTGGTGCGACCACGGTCATTTGAGTCCACTGTAAAGAGATCTTGAAAATCTAAGAAAACTTGTTTCAACTTTTGCTCCGGCGTCTCATAGGCATCAGATAGGTTGACTCGCTCTTCAACCATTTGCCTGAAGCCTTGAAAGACTTCCGGTTTTGCTATCTCAGCGGCCTCCTCCAGCTGAGTGGAGAGGTCCTTGGTTAGTGTTGACCTGGACAGAGGTTTTCAGTTAGGCGAGGCTGTCATCGGGGACCTGGAAGATCACCTCATCCTGCCTGATGTCACAAGTCACCTCTTCCTCCCCGTAAGGGCAGGAAGAGTACACCAGGAAATGCCCCCCTTGCAGGGTGAAGAACCTGTCTGGTGGTACGTCATTGTCACTATTACTGTCAAAACAGTCATTGGGGATTGGTCCTTTCAGTTGATTACCTAGATCCATGGAAAAATGTCGGTCATCAACCGCCATTCCAATAATGGTGCCTGCGCCCAGCGTGATACTCCCAAGGCCGCTGTTATCCAATATTGGAATGGTGTTGTGTTCTACATTGACTAATGGTGTTGGGTTTAACCCCAAACCCTGCTGTTGGAGATGGGCATTGAGGTGTACATAGGCGTCAGGGCAATGAGGTGTAAGTAGGCGTCAGGATTTTGCAGTTTCTGTCCTCTTTTAATTTTTAATTCAAGTGGGAATAGTTGTGTCCATTCTGGGATGCTGACCTCCTCCCCAATTTGAACTTCAACTGCATACAGCAGCAGTTGGGCTGACCAAAATGCTTTATCTGAATCATCAAAGTCCATGGGATTACCCCTTAGTCGGGACCAGGCTTTGTAATTTATCAGGTCCAAATTAATGGCAAACCGATTGAGAATGTCACTGTCTAAATAGAATGCAGCAGGGACATCTCGCACGACCCAACAATTATGTACTATGCTTTTGTTTCCGATAGAGATTTTGAGCATACACCTGCTAGGCATGAGATGTTTGGAATCGGGGGTTTCCAGTCCCATTTCCCACTTATTGATCAATTTAAATGTGGGAATGGCTGGATCTTTTGGGAGCTGTCGGAACATGGCTTCGCCGATGAAGCTCCTACCGTTGTTCACGCACACTCGGGCGAGAACAGATTCCTTCCCCTCATTTAACTGAATAGAGATGAATAACTGTTCTCTAATTTTCTGAATATCAGCTAAACTTTGAGCTGGTTTCTCATCACTTTTGGCTATGGAATTGGGATTTTCAGATTATGAATTGGTATCGATTTCCTTCCAGTGTGGAATGCCATTCGAGACTGGAAGGAAGGTTGATTTTTCAGGAATGGAGAAGAGTTCCCATCCCCAGTTTGTTGTCCTACAGCAATTACTGTCACGTAAGGTATTTGGTTATTCTGGAAATTAAACTCAATATGATCAGATTTTTGTTAACCATGTGGCATGTGCCATTTAAACTAACATAGTTGACACTCTGTTTCACTTTTATTAGCCTGCTAGTCTGGGTCCAGAGGACCTTGTTCACACAGTCTATTTAGGGGGACAACCTTCGCAGGATGTCATTCCCTAGTAGACAGGGTGTGCCCTCTGGATTTACTATGACACGTGTTTCAACTTATGTGGCCCAATTTTTATTTCCAAATCTGCAGTCCCCTCAACAGGAATTTCGTTCCCATTGAAATTCTGTAGTTGTCCAGGAAGAAGGGTAAGAGGGATCTGGTATCTCTCCCCCCTTCCTGAATTTAGCTGCTCGAAGACCCTTTTTGACAGGAGAGTGGCTTGGGATCCAGTGTCCACCAGTGCTGGAATTGCACATTGCCCTTGCACTTGGACGGAGGCGTAGAATCTCCCTTCTTTCTCCTCCAATGGGCATTCTGGGCAAGCTGGGTAGTCCATTTCCTTATTTTTAACTCCGACACAGGGGTAGATTGGGCATAATTCTGTGTAGGAGTTTGGGAATCTGAAAGAAAAATTTTGCGCTCAGAGAATCGAGGAGTTTTGGGCTCCTCCTTTTATAATTCTGGGCTGCTCCACCCCCACTCCCCGTTTTGGAGGCAGTCACCAGAATTGCTTTGCAGAGTTTGGGAACCCCCTTTTAAGATTGTCTTCTTGGTGCTCTCTCAGGTTCTAGGATGGGCGATTCAGAATCAGTCCCCACTCCCACCCAGTCTTCATTTAAATCCCTTGGGACCCATTTTTCTTTGGGAGGAGTCCTCCCTTCCCTGAAGGAGATCTTTTTCCCAGAATCCTCTGAGGATTCCTCGCCTTCAAATTGATGAACAGTAACTTCCTCCACAAAATGGGTCTTTTTGGGTTCTTTCTCCTACACCCCACCCCCCTGTTCCTTGGGTGGCAGGTTTTTGGGGGCAGGAGATTTTTGTTCTGGTTCCTGGGTGTCCGCAGCCAGGTTGCTCTTTCTTGTGCAAATGCAGCTTAGTGATGTGGCGCAATGCCGTTGAATGGGTCAATATATTCCACAGCAGGTAGTGCTTAATTTGTAAAAAAAAAAATAAGTTCTAGGACCTTAATGTTTTCTAGCACAGCTGCGACAAATTTAGGTGGTTAGCTCCCTGTTCACTGTTGCCTCCACGCAAGGCTGCTCCCTACTGTCGTCATATTTGGGGTTCAAGCTGAAACTCACCAGGTCTTTGAGGATGATGAAGGCAATGACTATGGAAATTGTGCAATTTACAGACACCAATCACCATAATATAAAAAATATAACATACTAGTTATGTTTTGAAATAAGATAAATGTTGAAGTGTTTCTTTAAACACATCCTCATTGACATCATTTCGCTCCGATTCTAAAAGTTGCAAGTGGAACATACTGACCACCTATTCAAAGGAAAAAGTGAATCTTGCTTTCCTCAGGTAAATTGTTGGACACGTACAGGCAAAATCATTAATGAACTGAGGTATCTCCCTGACAATCGCTGCAGCAAGATCTTTTTTTATAGGATGGCTCTCATGATAAGCATTCTTCTTTGGCAGTGCCCATTTCCCTGGCCTTGCCCCTGTGTAGGGGCTGCTGGCTGGGGCCTGTCCTGTTGCCAACCCATCATGCTGTGGCAGTGCTTCTTGTTATTATAGTAGATGAGCTGCTCCAATGACATGCAGATTGTCTAGGCATGAGTGCGGCATGGCCAACATGAGCACCCAGCATTGTCATCTTCAAACTCATCATCATTCATGAAAATGGACCACTAGTACGGCCCTGCCCCTGGATCATCTGGTTCATGGAAAATTGCAGGCCAGGATGGAGAGACCCTGACCTCACTGTTGCTTGTTGCGTGACTACAACTAACTGTTAAAATAAGACAGTTTCCTAAAACACCACACAATAATAAAACAAGAGTCTGGGACGGACAGTAAGTCATGAGGCTCATAAATAGGTGCTGGGGCTAAGCCTTTGCAAACACCCCCACAAATTAAGAACTTGTTGCTGGATCGAATTTCCGACCATTTTTTTTTCTGGCATGTTGCAATGCTTCAGCTACCAATAGGAGCCACTTTGATCATTCTTTCAGCTAGTGGTGGACACCCACCCTGTCTAGAAGCTGTTCTCGCAGTTATAACCAAAACTGCTTTTGGACCGCTCTGGGCATTATCACCTAACTAGTGTGAAAGCCTGTGTACACAGGCCAAAGTGTGTGAGGAGAGACATTCTCAGAGTGTTCATTTTACATCTGGCCTTATATATTTCTAAGGCAACAGCTCCCTCTAGCAGTGACACTAGGCGAAGCGAGCAGTCTCTATTGCGCATGAATGCATCAGACATACATACATCTGGTCTTTTATCATATTATCACCTAATTTTCAAGATCTGTTTCGGAATATGGTACAGTGTTAGTAAGTAGGAAGTGGCTACTACACTACTGTTACATTATGTAACGTGCCTGTAAACCAAAATGCCTGAACAATCTTTTGTTTACCGATTAATTTCCATAGGTTCTTTTGGAATCCTGCCAGTTTTGATGTACTTATATTTGTAATGTGAACACTTGCCCGTGGGGCCTGGCTCGCACTTAATAAATCTGCAAAAATAAATAAGCCACTGCAGTGAAGAGCACAGTCCCCCCCCCCGCCCCCCCCCCGCCTGAAGATTTAGCTTGTGCCACTTTGGTAAGAGCTAAATATCAAGTGTTAACTCAGAAAGATGGCTGTTGGGAGGCTGACTGCATTCTTTAACAGGCGGGGATGCTGGCTCAGACACATGGCCAATACAGTGGGACACTTTTGCTAACATCATGTACAACAGTTAGTTGAAGTGGGTGCTGAGGTGAGTGCAGTGCACAGTATCTCCGGCCTTTTCCGCCAAATCCTGGCTCCAACACCGAAGTAAGCATGTTGACTACAGTCGGGTGGCTTTGGATACAATCCAGGTTTTTCAATAAACCACATGTCAGCAAAAGTGAATGCTGCAAATTTTCGGCACACTTCTGCTTCCAATCCGTTTTTATGAAGAGTTATAACCGGCAGCTTTTATGGTACCCGTGTCAAAAACCTTTATTGATGGGACTATTTCCAGAAAGTCACCTACACTGTGCATGATGCTAAAAAAAGTGTAAATCATGCAAGCAGTGGTATCTTTTAACCCCTTTCTCTCAATGTGTCTGCTGGTTTCGTCTAGGCAATTCTTACACGGCCTTCATCAGGACAGTTCTAACTTGAAGGTCATCCAGCAGGGGAGTTCAATATTTAAGCTTAATTGCCCCCAGGTGGCGGGCCTAACGACTAGACGATATTTGGGGAGATCTAGAATAAAAATGTATTACTTATACTATAAATTATATGTAGTCACGATAATGTAATAAAATACAAATATTAAAATAAAATCAAATATGGGTATGTAAGGATCCAATTCCATGTAGGAATTCCCCATCACAGTAAGATGGCTTAATGTGTTACGTAGGTCACATCCCCTCCACCAAAGCAACAGAAGACACGTGGTCCCACGCTCATTCTACCAGCGCAACCCCCCTCTCAAATAACCCTCTCCAATTTGCTACTAATCAAAAGCGTTTGCAAGTCATGCCATGCTTTAACTAAATACAAGGTGCCCTTCTTGTGGCATTGACATTTGTATAGCGCTGCATGCACACCCCTCCTGGTGTATGTTGGTACATTTATTATCAACTCATTGGTACTAATTTTATCGACCTCAGCAGGATGATAGGTGCGTGGACCAGCTTGGAATGAACTCTACGACATATCTGTGTAATGGATGCATCGGTCTGTTTAGCTATCTCACCTGCTTTGCAGAGGGTTGTGGGGGTGCTGTAAGGTTTCGAAGTTAGCCCTGTCGAGGGAGTGGCAGACTGTCAGGAGAGATTGGGAGGAGAATATTTCAAATGTCCAAGCCTCCGAGCTAACTATCGTCCCAATGTCCGTTCTTTATATTGCAAAACCTCTGTGTCAGGTTCCTTGTGTTTACCGGAGCTACTGGGCCTGTATCCTCCCGATAAGCTAATTTGGAGGCTGGTCTTGCCCCGCAAAGCTGATGTTTCGAACTTCAGTGTAATTGAACATTGATATTTTCATAACGAGGCCTCATTAATGCAACGGCCTCAAATGTATTCGAGCATCTGAAGATGTGTACACTGTTTACAGTGGGCAATTATATTCCCTGTGTGTGTGTGTGTTCGGTTTCTAGAAGCTCTGTGGTAAGGTTGTCACTTAGGCCAGTTCTGCCTTAATACAATGGACACCAAAACGTGCTAATGTTCGCTAATAGGTGCTAATGAGTGAGCATGGTTTCCTGCAAATGGGCTGCTAATGGCTGTTGTTCTCTAGAGCTTACATGAAGTAAGGTAATGGATTCCGCATAACTCATAAATTAGCACCGAGAACAGTGACGTCTGCGCTAAACTTTTTTTCCCCATGGAGGCACATCCCGTCTCGGTTACTCAAACGTGTCCATGTTTTGAAAAAAGCCTAAAATTAGTTCAGATGGAAGTTCGGTAAAAACACATAGGCTCCGCGGATTTGAGATGCGTCGTGACTCCTAGGGGGCAGCAGAGGTTCTTGTAACACCAAAAAAACACGAGCATCTCTAAAATCCTTTCACCGGCTTGTGTCTCGCAGCTGGTGTTATTTCTCACTTCAGTTAAACTCCTTCACTAGCACAAGCAACTATTGCGTTATTTGCGCTGAATGGATGTTGCTTTACTTGTGAGACATTAAAATAGCTGGGTGAATAATAGGTATGCTGCATGCCACATGTTTTAACACCGTTTAGTGCTCGCTATTTTACGGCTACCTTAAGCCCTTTTGGGGCCCAGGGCAGGGAAACTCTTGGGGGGCCCCCCTCCAGCAAACCAAAGGATTTAAGTAATCTAGAATATCTGGTTGTACCCTCATTGGTGCAATCACAACACGTAGCTTGCTATGTTGACATACATCAATCGAAATAAGCATGTGTTCTTCCTTTAAGCCCCCTTACCCTCTTCATTCTTGCTGTAATCAGACTGATAAACAAGTAGTATTTCAAGGGCAACATGAGCAGTCCACGACAAGGGTACTTGTGTTTTAGCATGGGTACAGGACACTTTTCATTAATAGCTGCCACGAGGAAGGTATACCAGGCATAGTATAAATGCAGGCCACAGATCATATGGAAAAGGTGCACATAATCCAGAGTAGACAGACTCAGATTAGCTGCCTCGCAGAATGCAACAGCGCTCAAGCACGGATAGAGGAAACCAGCTGGAAGCCAGGAGAAAGCTACACTTACCATAGCAAAGGTAGTGGATGCAGATTCCAGACAGACTGAGATAAGAAACCATGCTTTTCAAGTAGTGTTGCCATTGGAGAGCCAACGAAACACGTGGCAGTGGTGTGCAATATATCAATGTTCACTACTGTTATAGAGGCAGCAACGCTATAGCCAGAGACACCCTGGGTGAGGCTTTACGGCAACAATTTAGAAAGGGTTATGAACTGGCAATTTTGAGGTTAGACAATACGAGCTTAAATGAGATGCACATCGGTTAAGAGGTGAAACTGGGATTTGTGCCCACTCTGCAATTTATGCAAATTACCACTTTATTTTCCAGATCTTACCATGAATTGAACAAAAATCATCCGATTTTATAGAACAGGCTTGGAAAGTTCAAAAAGGACATAACCTAATATGACCATTTTTAACAACAAAATACTATAAAGCATATCGAACAAAGTGGGAATGTTTCTAGCTGCATTGTCTCCATCAAGGAAAGTATAAAAGTACCAGCCTACTAATAATTGATGTGATCTTAAAAATGTCACCAGGAAAGCTTTAAATAATCCCAAAACACAGGTTTGTGAAATTGTTATTTATAAACGTGCAGAGAAACCTTTGAATTGTACAAAAAAGAAAACGTGTTTTATATCAAATGAGCAGACTTCAAAATCTGCTTGACAGGGAGGTGCGATTTCTGGTCTGCTCTCTCCTGTCTTAAAACCCTTCCACTCAGATGGCCCACATAAAAAGAAGGATGAGGTAGTTGGCTAAACAATGGCAGCAGCATATAAGGCAAATCTTGTCGCAGAAGACGGAACAGTAACGTCAGTGACAGATGATGATTTGTCGAGGATCAGTCGAGGATCACTGTATCGTCTGCTGGCAAAGCCAGGATATAAAGATCAATGCTTTGGTTCCACCGTCTTGAATTTGGATAGCTAATCACCTGCAGAACTAATACTTCTGCTCATCATTGGAGGTGGCTCCACATCCAAACTAAACCAATTTCTAGACCTTCACTACACTGATGCTATGTTTGTTTTTCTAGCAACCGCTTTCTGATGCAGGCATTTAGCACCTGTTCTGCTACCCAAAAAAAGGGCATACACATGCAGCTTTATTAACTTCAGGCATAGGAAAGGCTGCATCGGCCTTGTTGCAATTTGGTATTGTAATCTTACTTGTGAACACAGATCTCTAAAATCAGTGTTCAACACACAGCTATCTTCTGACCATCATGGCACTCACATTTATCAATATCCATTTTAACTTTGGCTATTGCACATGATCAATGTAATTCCAACAGAGAGTTGAGAATGCTACATGATTTGAGTCGTAAGTGAACGGACAAACTATGCATATCATAGGGATCACCGAAAGCATTACAGGATGAATTCATCAGAACAGAATATACTTGTCAACAATAGACGAATAATAGGTTTGGAGCCTCAGCAGCACACCATCAAATATTGTGATGTTTGCTATATACGTTTGGTAGACAATGGCAACTAACTTTAGATCAGGCAGCCGCCAGGGCGCCCCTATGAAGGTGGGGGGCCTGGGACATGTGCCTCTTTTGCCCTCCCATAAAGACTTCTCTGCACCCTCTCATCTTTTGGAGGCTGCTAAAATGAGCACTGTTGACTATGGTAAGTATGCTAAAAGACAGCTGAGCAGGTAGAAACCTCAATGGTTCCGAGATCTGAGTCCACATGCAGCAGTCTTAAGTTTGAATACCATTGCTGACTCAGCCTTTCATCCTTCTGCGCATGATGCATTGAATATCATTAGATTTTCAAATGCATGTATAGTGAACTGTGGCAGAAAGGGCTCTATTATAAACAAAAAGATTAGAATGCTTTATAAATCCGGTATTCGCAGCCAACAGAGTGAGTGTGTGGTTTGTAAATTCGGTGTTATTTTTGCGGTGTGCTCACCTATTTGGGGGTGATTTAAATGTTGGCCACAATGTGAATATTTTAAAACTAAAACTTTAATTTGACTGGCAATTGGGCACATCCTCTTTAACACTCACTTGATGAACACATATGGGCTGAGAGGATAGATCCGGGCAATGCGCTGCCGAGCAGCAAGGGTTTGATACCCGGTCCCGCTCTTGAAGCAAGCTATGGAAGCCTAATTTAATTGAATTACATCGAAGTGATCTTCAGTCAGATGTTGTGCATTATGTGTTTAGGAGATGTATTCACATGAACAAATGAAAGCACTGTCGCTTCTCCTAATGTTTGCCCCGACTAAATCATTCCATTAACCCCAAGAACGACAAGCAGCATATTGCTTGGCAGTCTTCACTGGATGCTTGAGATCTAGAGAAAGGGACATGGGCACAGCCTGATTTTGAAGGGTACCAAATAAAATCAGAGGTCCTCATTGTCTTTGGAAACTGAATGCATTGTGAGTAGGTCTAGAACAGATTGAACTCATTAATCCACATAGGTAACTGGTGTGAAGTGCCCTCCTAGCAACAGCAGACAATACTAAAGGTCTTGAATTTAGTCCGGCAGTGACCGGCAGTATTCTGTAATGTGCATACTCTTACGTCCCGTCCCCTTTCCTCCTTATGGGACATTCCTCCGTCCTGTGGGACGGGACCGGAGCACTTTGTAAAAAGCATCACATTTGTACAAAATGTGTCCTTCCTCTCTTTTTACACGGGTTACCGCACGCGGCCGTAACCCTGCCCTCCTTAGCTCCGCCCAGCGCATCGCCCCTCATTCCTTTTCCCCGTTCGTTCGGGACTGGACGCACTTGCATCTTCGGAAGACTTTTTCCTTCCAGTTTCCACCTCTCTTGCTCTGGCTTAACTGTTGCGTGGTAGTCCGTCTATGCCGTTTCAGCTAGACTTTCCAAATTGTTGTTCTTGTCAGCGACGCTTCGCTAGGGCGGATCCCCATTCTCTTTGTTTAGAGTGTTTAGGTCTGGACCACCCGTGCGACTCCCTTTCGGTCAGGGCACTTCAAAGTCGTTTAGAGCGGTGGGGGGAGGTGTTTCACTGTACTCCCCCAGCGCACTTTCAAACTTTCATCGACGAGAAGAAGAAACGCCCGGTGAGTTAATTACTTTTTAGAGCACCCCGGCTGGGGGACTCCTTCCCGGGGTCTTCCCGGTCCGGGAGGAGCGTCAAAAGCTCCTACCGGGGCTTGCCCTGAGGTGCCCTCTAGGCCTAAAAAGTGTACCAGAGTTTTCTCCGAGGGCATCCGTAAGGGGCCTGTTGACACCGGATTACAATCCAAGGCCCCTCCTGTGGGGGCTATTTGTGGGCCCAGTTCTACTGAGGCGTCGGGTACCGGAGCTTGACTCGAGGTCTCCTTGACTGGAGCTTCCCGTAAAAACACCGGGGTAAGCCCGGAGGCCTCAGTTGGGGCTGTTGATGCTGATCGGAAGTTTGAGGCCCGTTGCGAAGAGGCTTTTACCAGATTCGGGTCCGAGGTCCCTCGTTTAGAGGCTAAGGTGATCAACAGTTCTGAGAGGCCTGTTAAGGTCTTCGGTGAGGTGTGTTCCTCATCGTTCCCGCTTGTAGCGGTGACTCCATATCTGTTGAGGGGGCACGGAGTGAGGTTTTGGACCGTACTCCCTATATTACCGGCAGTGCCGAGGTCCTTCCTTTGAAGGCTAGTTTGGCTGTTAGCATGTCACAGAAACATCCTAGGCCATACAGTACCGGCTCAGCCAAGGTTCCTTGTGTTAAGGCTAATACGAAGACCCCTGACCCACCTGTGGGGACACCTGCCTCACTTCCACACGTGTCGCAGTTCTCCTCAGGTGCTGACAAAATGGCGGCCGTTCCCACCAAGACCACAGCGGCCATTTTGGATACATCCCTTACAACTACGCCATCGGCCCTAGGTGTAGGGAATGGTTTTTCAGGTGAACATCGGTTTCCTTGTGCACATCCGTTTCGTCCAGTTTATGACTGGAACGCTTGGATGCCCCTACCGCACAATGTCTCGCTTCCGGCAGCATCGGCGCCCTTGATTTATGTGGACACCAGTGGGGAAGGGCCCTCTTGGCAACCCTCTCCCTTGCGCTCCTGGAATTACTCCGCTCATGAGAGGCCTCCTCCAGTCGCACCTAAATCGTCGGCGAAGGACGTCTATTTCTGCAAGTTTCAAAGACTTATGCATTCTGACCCCATGAAGAAGTACTTTTGAGGCTTGTTTAGGGAGATATGCCGCCTGCGCCGACTGTCCCAGCTGCGGTACCTGTGGTTCCGCCGGTGCCGCCTTTACTGGCTGGGCCTCCCCCAACTCTTCCACCCCTGCCTCCGTTGTCCCCAGTGGACAAGTCTATTGTGGTGCCTGATGCGACTCAGCCTGATCCGGACCTGTCGGACAACGTACAGGGCGATCAGGACAGCGAAGACCAGCCCCACTCTTCTGTCAGAGCCTTTCACGACCAGGTGCTGGATGTGTTTGTTGGATGTTCCAGTACCCGAGGCACCCGCTCCGCAGGAGGGCGTGCTTTCGGGGGCATTCACCTTGTCTCCTTCAGAGCGTACCAGCTTGTTCTTGCAGAAGGACGTTTTGGCCGAGATCCGTAAAGTCTGGGAGAAACCACACTCTGGAATGTTTGTCAACAAGAAAATTGACGCGCTCTACAGGCTCCATTCTTGGGAAGAGATGGCCTTAGCGTTGTCTGCCCACCTCCTCCACGGTAGTGGCTGCGGCCACTTTGCAATCCAGACCTGCGGTATCCTCTTCTACGACGGCTACTCGGGTTCTGGCCAAAGAGGACAAGCTTCTTGACTCCCTTGGGAGGAAGATTTTCTCTAATTCAGCCCTGCAGCTGCGTCAAGCCAATGCAGAACTGGTTTTAGCGGGGGCGAATATGAAAATGTGGAAAGGTCTGTCGGAGTTTATTTCCGCTGAAAAGCTAGAAGATTTCAAAGTAGGATTGTCGGATGCCAGGGTCCGGGCGCAGGATTTGCTGGAGGCAGCGGCGCATCATGTCGACACCTCGGCCCGGGGACTTATGATTGGCGAGGCTACCTCTCGTCAGGCTTGGCTACACGCCACCAAGTTCTCGAAGGAGGTGTAGGATAAGGTTTTGGACTTGCCTTCTGATGGCAAGGAGCTCTTTCATTCTACAACAGATGTGGAGCTGACCAAAACTAAGGACAGCACTCAGACCGCCAAGTCCTTGTCTGTCCTGCTAAAACCACCTTTCAGGACACAGATCATTGTTGCAGCATCAGCCTTCCTCTGGTTTCAGAGGTTTTTTGCATCTTAAATCCCACAGGGTTGACACCCCTCTGGGAAATTCCAGCTGAAGGCAGCAACGGAGTCGGTTTTTCTCCCGCTCCTCAGCCTCCTCCTCAGGTTCAGGTGGTTCTGCCACTGAGAAACCAGCAAAATGAGGGTTTTCTGCGCTCGCACGAGACCCCGGTGTGAGGACGCATTGCGTCTCATTGGGAGGCGTGGCAGACCATCACCAAGGACTGGTGAGTCTTGTCAGTCGCTCGGGCGGGCTTCCGCTTCCCCCTTCCCCCTATCCCACCCATCAATCCTTCCTTCCAACATCAGGGTCGCCCTCCCTCAAAGCCGAAATTCAGAAATTACTGGATTTCAGAGTGGTGGAACCCGGTCCCCTAGGGGAGCGAGTGGAGGGCTTCCATTCCCGGCTGTTTACAGTGCCCAAAGCCAACCCGGCTGACCTGCACACCATCCTAGACCTTCCCAGTTCAATCTTTCTCTACCCCAGGAGAAATTCAAGATGATCAAGCCTTGTCAAATAAAGTCCTCTTTGCAGAAGGGTGATTGGCTCAGCATGGTGGACCTTCAGGATGCATATATGCATATTCTGATCTGGAATCCACACCGGAGATACCTACGGTTTTCCGTAGGGGAGGAGCACTTCCAGTTCCGAGTGCTCCCCTTTGGCCTCAGCTCGGCACTCCGTGTCTTTACGGAGATGATGTTGGTTATCGCAGCTTATCTTCGACTTCAGGGTATCCATGTGTATCCGTATTTGGACGATTGGCTGTTGCGCAGTCCTTGCCCACTGAAAGCCTTGAGCAATCTTCAATCTCTCCTCCAGCTCTTCTTCCACCTTGGGCTGTCGGTGAACTGGTCGAAATCCTCCATGACGGTCTCTCAGGACTTGACTTTTCTGGGTTTTCGTTGGAACACGATCAACTGCAGAGTTTACCCGACCGGGGACAAAATGGCGGATCTGTTGGCCACGTGTCAGATGTCTGTGCAGTCAGAGAGCATGTCGGCCTGGTGGTTCCAGAGGCTCCTGGGCCTCATGGCCTCGTGCGTATTGGCTCTTCCTCTTGCTCAGCTCAAGATGAGGCGGACGCAGATGGCTCTTCAGAGTTCTTGGCGTCAGGCTGTAGATCCAGACTCCAAGATAATATCGATTCCGGCTTTTATGAGAATTGACCTTGTGTGATGGTCGTCTCTCAGCAACCTGACCCCGCTCCGATGGTGACAATCACGACAGACTCTTCCCTTCTGGGGTGAGGTGCGACGTTGGATCTTCTTCAAGTCTCCGACCTCTGGTTGCCCCAAGACGAGTTCCTTCATATAAATCATCTGGAGCGTCTGACGATCTTCCTGGCGCTCAAGGCGTTCAGGCCGGTCATTGCCAAATAAGTGGTTCGTGTCCGCACAGACAATGTGGTGTCCATGTTTTACATCAACAAGCAGGGGGGGCACCAAGTCCCCTCCTCTTGTAGATCTTGCCATTCAGATTTGGGAATGGGCGGTCCAGCATGGGGTCTGACTGGTGGCAGTACACATCCCGGGCCAGCTGAACGTTACGGCAGATGCTCTCAGCCGACGAACAATGGTCCGCTACAAGTGGGAATTGAAAGTAGAGGTCCTCTTACTCTGTGTTGGGGCACTCCGGAAGTGGACCTCTTCGCAACATCGGCAACCAAGAAACTTCCTCTGTGTGTCTCCAGAAATGGGCTGGGATCCTCCTCTCTGGGAGATGCTCTCGAGATTCCCTGGCACAACATGAGGGCCTATGCTTTTCCGCCTCTGCCTCTGATTCATCCGATGGTTTGCACGCTGAGGAACACAGTGAACTGTTCTCTTCTGCTCATAGCTCTGTGGTGGCCGGCCAGGTTCTGGTTTTCAGAGCTTCAACATCTGTCGGTGTGTGCACCGATCAGGCTTCCGTTGGTTCCCGATCTGCTTCACCAGAGAGATTGGCAGCTGTGGCACCCCTCCCCACAATCGTTCAGCTTGGCGGCCTGGTGCCTGAGTTCAGATATCTAGAACATCTCTACTCCTACGTCCCGTCCCCTTTCCTCCATACTGGTGGGACATCTCTCCGTCCTGTGGGACGGGACCGGAGCACTTAGTAAAAAGCATCCACATTTTTCCAAAAATGTGTCCTTCCTCTCTTTCCTGCGAGGGGCCCGGCACGCGGCCGTAACCCCGCCCACCTTGGCTCCGCCCCACGCATCGCCCCTCAGTCCTTTTCCCTGCTCGATCGGCGCCGGACGCACTTGCATCCACCGAAGATTCTCTTCCCTGTTTTCCTCTCTGGCTCTCGCTAGCGTTCGTCTTCTAATCTGTCTATGGGCCTCATTACACGGTAGGCGGTAAGGGTTTACCGGTACTGGTACCGGTAAGGGCACAGGTACTGGTAAACCCTTACCGCCTTAGTACGAGGTCCCTTTGCGGGTCCTCCCTTAACGCCTGGTTTTTCCAGGCGTTAAGGACGAGACCCACAAAGGGACCTCGGAGCTAATTACGGTACCGCAATTTGCAGTACCTTATTTAGCAGTTACCCAATTCCCATTATGCCGTATAGGGCAAAAATGGGAATGGGGAAGGGCCTTGTTGAATGGGGAATTACTGCCCCCGCTCACCTTGGAGTAGGGCGGTAATTCCGCCATCCACCAAGGCGGACTCGGTACAGTACCGGCGGCAACCATGGCGCTAATAGCGCCATGGTTACCGCCTACCGTGTAATGAGGCCCTATGTCTTTTAAATTAGACTTTCCAGACTGCTCTTCGTGTCATCGTCGCTTCACGAGGTCGGATCCCCATCCTCTTTGTTTAGAGTGTTTGGGTCCGGAACACCGCTGGGACTCCTGTTTTTACTGTGACTCTCTTTCGGTCCGGGCTCTTCAACGTCGGTTGGAACGGTGGGATGAGGTGTTCCGACGCGCTCCTCCATCTCATTTTGAGGCGTTCATCGACGAGAAGAAGAAACGCCCGGTAAGTTCTTTAGTTTTCAGAGTATCCCGGCCGGGGGATACCTTCCCGGGTTCCTCTCGAGCCAGGAGGGGCGTTGATCGCTCTGTCACCGGGGTTCGCCCTGAGGTGCCTGTCGGGCCTAATAATTCTACCTGAGTTTTCTCCAAGGGTCTCTGTAAGGGGCCTGTGTACACCGGAGTAACTTCCGAAGCCCCTCCTGTGGGGGCTGTGTGTAGACCCAGTACTGCTGAGTCACAGGGTACCGGAGCTTGCTCTGAGGCCTCTCTTTCTTCGGCTTCCCTTAAAAACAAGACCGGGGTGCGCCCCGAGGCCTTGGCTGGGCTTGTGTTTACCGAACGGCTGTTCGAGGCCCGTGCCGATAAGGCTTTTACCGGGCCTAGGCCCGAGGTCCCTCGTACAGAGGCTAAGGCTACCAGCAGTTCTGAGGGGCCGGGCAGGCCCCTGTCGGTGAAAGCGGTTTCTCACCGTTCCCGCTCTTGTGGTTATCCCAGATCTGTTGAGGGGGCAAAGAAGCAAGGTTCTTCTTTGACCAGCAGTGCCGAGGTCCTTCCTTCGAAGGCTCAGTTGGCGGTTGGTATGTCGCAGAAACATTCCAGGCATCATAGTACCGGCTCTGCCGAGGTTCCTTATGTTAAGGCTAAAATTATGACCCCTGATCCATCGACAGGGACCCCTGCCTCACCTCACGTGCCGCAGTTCCCCTCAGATGAAGACAAAATGGCGGCCGTTCCCGCCACGACCACGGTGGGCAATTTGGGTACTACCCCTACAACTACGCCATCGGCCTCTGGTGTAGGGTTCGGTCCCTTGGGTGAACATAAGGTCACTTGTGCGTATCCTTACCGGCCCGTTTATGATTGGAACGCCCGGATGCCTCTTCCGCACAATGTTTCGTTGCCTGCAGGGGCGGCCCCTTTGATTTATGTGGATACGTCGGTGGAGGGCCCGGCGTGGCACCCTTCTCCGTTACGTCCCTGGAATTGTCCACCTCATGAGAGGCCTCCTCAGTTTCGAAGCAATCTCCTGAGGACGCTTTTTTCGGTAAATTTCAAGCGCTTATGCGCACCGACACCATGAGGGAGTATTTCAAAGGGCTTTTTAAGGAAATTTGTCCACCAGCACCTCCGGCTCCACCCGTTCCTCTGGTAGTTCCGCCGACGCCTCCTTTGCCCGGGGTGCCTGCCCCTGCTCTTCCGCCTTTGCCACCGTTGTCCCTAGTGGACAAGGCAGTGCCTGACACGGCTCAGCAGGATCCTGACCTGTCAGATGACCCTCAAGGCGAGCAGGACAACGAGGAGCTTCCCCGCTCTGTTAGAGCTTTTCATGACCGGGTACTGGACATGATGAATTTCTTAGATGTCCCGGTTCCCGAGGCACCGGCTCCACAGGAGGGCATGCTTTCTGGGGCGTTCACCCTGTCTCCTTTGGAGCGTACCGGCCTTTTCCTGCAGAAGGATGTTTTGGCTGAGGTCCGAAGAGTCTGGGAGAAGCCACACTCAGGACTTTTCGTCAATAAAAAGATTGACGCGAGGTACAGGCTGCACTCTTTTCGGAGGAAGTGGCCTTGTCGTCTTGTCTGCCTCCCTCCTCCACAGTGGTGGCTGCGGCCATGTTGCAGTCCAGACCTGCAGCATCCTCTTCCGCGACGGCTACTCAGGTCTTGGGAAAGGAGGACAAGCTCCTGGACTCCCTAGGGAGGAAAATCTTTGCCAATTCGGCCTTGCAGCTCAGGCATGCCAATGCCAAATTGATTTTGGCGGGAGCTAACATGCGGATGTGGAAAGGTCTGTCGGAGTTTGAGGAGCACATTCCGGTCGAGAAGCTGGAAGATTTCAGAGGTGGCCTTTCCGATGCCAGGGTTTTGGCCCAGGATCTCCTGGAGGCTGCGGCTCATCACATAGACACCTCGGCTCGGGGCATGATGCTCGGGGTTGATACCTCGAGGCAAGCGTGGTTGCATGCCACTAAGTTTTTGAAGGAAGTGCAAGACAAGGTTTTGGACCTTCCATTCGATGGTAAGGAGCTTTTTCATTCTTCTACTGATGTAGAGCTCACCAAAACCAAGGATAGCACTCAGACGGCTAAATCATGGTCTGTTCTGGTTAAAGTTCCTTTCAAACCTCAGAGACCGTTATCGCAGAGTCGACCTTCTTCTGGTTTCAGGGGCTTCCTCGACCGCAAATCACGCAGAGTGGACACTCCTGCGGGAAATAACCGCCGTAGACAACAGCGTACGCGGTATTTCTCCCGCTCCTCAGCCTCCTCATCAGGTTCAGGTGGCACCGCCACCGATAAACCTGCCAAATTAGGTTTTTCCGTGCTCGCACGAGACCCCGGTGGGAGGACGAATTGCCTCTCTTTGGGAGGCGTGGCAGACCATCACAGAAGACAGATGGGTCTTGTCAGTCGCTCGGGCGGGCTTCCGCTTACCTTTACCCCCTACCCCACCCCTCAACCCTCCTTTTCAGCGGTCGGGCTCACCCTCCCTCAAGGCCGAGGTTCAGAAACTTCTGCTCCTCAGAGCTGTGGAACCCGTTCCCCTTGGGGAGCGAGGGGAGGGCTTCTACTCCCGGCTGTTTACGGTGCCCACACCGAACCAGGCTGGCCTGCGCACCATCCTAGACCTTTCCCAGTTCAATCTTTCCTTACCCCAAGAGAAATTCAAGATGATCACGCCCGGCCAGATTCGCTCCTTGTTGCAGGCGGGCGATTGGCTCAGCGTGGTGGACCTTCAGGATGCGTACATGCATATCCTGATTTGGGCTCCACACAGGAGGTACCTCCGTTTCTCTTTGGAAGAGGAGCACTTCCAGTTTCGGGTGCTTCCTTTTGGCCTCAGCTCGGCGCGCATGTCTTCACGAAGATGATGGCGGTGATTGCGGCCTATCTTCGTCTTCAGGGTATCCATGTGTATCCTTATTTAGACGATTGGCTTCTACGCAGCCATTGTCCGCTGGCGGCAGCAGGCAACCTCCAGTCTCTCCTCCAGCTCCTGTTCCATCTTGGGCTGTCGGTGAACTGGCAGAAATCCTCCATGACGGTCTCTCAGGACCTGATTTTTCTGGGTTTTCATTGGAACACGATCGACTGCAGAGTATACCTGACCGGGGACAGAATGGCGGATCTGTTGGCCACGTGTCAGATGTTTGCGCAGTCGGAGAGTATGTCGGCCTGGTGGTTCCAGAGGCTTCTGGGCCTCATGGCCTCGTGTGTGCTGGCTCTTCCTCTTGCTCGTCTCAAAATGAGACGGACCCAGATGGCCCTTCGGAATTCTTGGCGTCAGGCAGTGGACCCAGACTCCATGTGGATAATGATTCCGGATTCCATGAGAGTAGACCTGGACTGGTGGTCATCTCTCAGCAATCTGTCTGGGGGCGCGGGGTTTCAGGACCCGGTCCCTAAGGTGACGATCACGACGGACTCCTCCCTCCTAGGGTGGGGTGTGACGTTAGATCTCCTTCAGGTCTCGGACCTCTGGTCGCCTCAGGACAAGCTCCTGCACATAAACCATTTGGAGCTTCTGGCGATTTTCTTGGCGCTCAAGGCGTTCAGACCTGTCATTGTCAACAAAGTGGTCCGCATAAGAACGGACAATGTGGTGTCGATGTATTACATCAACAAGCAGGGGGGAACAAAGTCTCCCCCCCTCGTGGACCTGTCCAGCCAGATTTGGGAGTGGGCCGTGCTTCATGGTGTCTGGCTGCTTGCAGTGCACATCCCGGGCCAGCTGAATGTCACATCAGATGGCCTCAGCCGGCGGACAGTGGTCAGCTACGAGTGGGAGTTGAAGGCGGAGGTCCTCTCAGGGATTTTCTCACGCTGGGGCACACCGCAGGTGGACCTCTTCGCGACGGCGGCGAACAAGAAGCTTCCTCTGTATGCCTCCAAAGGGGGGCTGGGAGCCTCCTCTCTGGGGGATGCTCTAGAGATTCCATGGCACAACATGAGAGCTTACGCCTTCCCGCCTCTGCCTCTAGTTCACCGGGCAATTTGGAAGTTGAAGAACTCGGGGAACTGTTCTCTTCTACTGATAGCCCTGTGGTGGCCGGCCAGGTTTTGGTTCTCAGAACTCCAACACCTGTCGGTTTATCCGCCAATCAGGTTACTGGTAACTCCCGATCTTCTCCACCAGGGGGAGCAGCAGCTGTGGCACCCCTCCCCACAATCGCTCAGCTTGGCGGCTTGGTGCCCGAGTTCAGGTCTTTAGAGCATCTGAATGTGTCTGTGGATAACATGCGTATTATCCAGGCAGCTAGAAAACCTTCGACCAGATCTCAGTACAAGAGTAAATGGCTCAGGTTCTGTCATTGGTGTCTAGAGAAGAAATTGGATCCAAGGGGGGAAACGGTTGACGCAGTGTTGTCCTCCCTAGCAGAGTCAGGGGTTCATGTTCTGTCATGCAGGGCTTACCTGTCAGCGGTCTCTGCTTATCTCTCTACGGATCAGTGTTCGTACTCTCTGGCTAACCCAGTGGTAAAGAGGCATTTCGCTGGTTTAACACACTTTTACCCTCCAGTTCGTAATCCGCACCCACCATGGGACCTGAATGTGGTCCTGACGGCGCTGTGCCATAAACCCTTTGAGCCGATGGCTACTGTGGACCTCAAGTACTTGTCTTGGAAAGTGTCCTTTTGGTTGCCGTCACATATCGGCAAGGAGAGTGAATGAGCTCCAGGCATTGTTGGTGGAGCATCCTTTCTTGGTCTTTCACAAGGACAAGGTAGTCCTTCGAACTAATCCGGCTTTTCTGCCGAAGGTGGTGACTGAATTCCATTTGAATCAATCGATCTCTCTACCGGTCTTTTTTTCCGAACCCCGCCTCTGAGGCGGAGAGGTTTCTACACTGTCTTGATGTCCGAAGAGCTCTTAAATTCTACCTGGATAGGACTTCCGAGCTTAGAAGTTCTTCTCAACTTTTTGTGACTTTCGGCAACCCTCAAGGCAAAAAGGCGTCTAAGGCAACTATTTCTAGGTGGATTGCCGCCTGTATCACGGAGTCTTTCACTGTCCAAAAGCTGAAACCTCCTAAAGGTATTCATGCACACCTGGTGCGGGGCAAGGCAGCTGCGGTTGCTTTTCAGAAGTATGTTCCCTGGGAGTCCATCGCTAGAGCAGCTACTTGGGCCTCCCCATCTGCTTTCTGTAAGCATTACTGCCTCGACATGAGTTCTAGAGCTGATGCTCAGTTTGGTCAGGCTGTGCTGAAGAACCTTTTTCAGTAAGGGGTATTTCCATCCACCGTAGTTCCTGTAAGGAGTGCTTGGGAATCTCCCACAAGTATGGAGGAAAGGGGACGGGACGTAGGAGTATTACCAGGTTACTCACCGTAGTGACCACCCTACTCCTAGTCCATAGTCCCCTTACCTCCATACGCCCGCCCGCCGTCCCCTCTAATAAGGTTCCTCTGTATTGGTTAATGGGTCTCTGACCGGGCAAAGAAAAGGACTGAGGGGCGATGCGCGGGGCGGAGCCAAGGTGGGTGGGGTTACGGCCGCGTGCCGGGCCCCGCGCAGGAAAGAGGATCGACACATTTTGGGAAAAATTTGGATGCTTTTTACAAAGTGCGCCGGTCCCGTCCCACAGGACGGAGAGATGTCCCACAAGTATGGAGGAAAGGGGACTATGGAGTAGAAGTAAGGTGGTCACTACGGTGAGTAACCTGGTAAAACCTGTCTGCTGACAACATGTGCATTATTCAGGCAGCCAGGAAGCCTTCAACGAGGTCTCGGTACAGAAGCAAATGGCTTTGGTTCTGTCACTGGTGCTTGGCCAAACGGCTGGACCCTAGGGTGGCTACGATTGACACAATGCTGTCCTTCGTCTCTCATCTAGCAGAGTCGGACATTCATGTCCTGTCATGCAGGACTTAACTTTCGGCAGTGGCCGCCTACCTATCCATGGAACAGTGCTCTTTTTCACTGTCAAATCCAGTGGTTAAAAGGCACTTTGTGGGTCTAATGCGTCTTTACCTTCCTGTTCGCAATCCGCATCCTACGTGGGATCTGAACGTGGTCCTTACGGCCTTGTGCCAGAAGTCTTTCAAACCAATGGCTACAGTAGATCTTAAGCACCTTTCGTGGAAGGTGTCTTTCTCGGTCGCCGTTACTTCGGCAAGGCGTGTGAGTGAGCTCCAGGCTTTGTTGGTGGAGCATCCCTTCTTAGTTTTCCACAAGGATAAGGTTGTCCTAAGGACAAATCCTTCTTTCCTACCAAAGGTGGTTTCTGATTTCAATCTAAATCAGTCAATTTCCCTGCCTGTCTTCTTTCCAAACCCTGCTTTGGAAGCTGAGAGGGTTTTGCATTGCCTGGATGTCAGAAGAGCTCTTAAGTTCTATCTGGACAGAACATCTGAATTTAGGAGTTCTTCTCAACTATTGGTGACCTTTGTTAATCAGCAAGGTAAGCAGGCCTCCAAAGCGGCTATCTCCAGATGGATTGCTGCCTGTATTATGGAGTCTTACACTGTTAAGGGTCTCCCGCCTCCTAAAGGGATTCATGCACATCTGATACGGGGCAAGGCAGCTGCTGTTGCGTTTCAAAAGTATGTCCACTGGGAGACCATCACGAAAGCGGCTACTTGGGCCTCCCCATCGGCTTTTTGTAAACATTACTGTTTGGACCTGAGCTCCAGATCTGATGCTCAGTTTGGCCAGGCTGTGCTGATAAACCTTTTTCAGTAGGGGGTTTCCATCCACCCGTAGTTCCTGTGAGGAGTGCTTGGGAATCTCCCATAAGTATGGAGGAAAGGGGATGGGACGTAGGAGTATAATAAGGTTACTCACCGTAGTGACCATCTTACTCCTAATCCATAGTCCCCTTTCCTCCATACGCCCGCCCGCTGTCCCCTCTAATAAGATTCCTCTATTATTGCTTAAAGGTCTCTGACCGGGCGATAGAAAAGGACTGATGGGCGATGAGCTTGTTGGAGCTAAGGAGGGTGGTGTTACGGCCGCGTGCGGTACCCCACGTAAAATGAGAGGAAGGACACATTTTTTAAAAAATTTGATGCTTTTTACAAGGTGCTCCGGTCCCGTCCCACAGGACGGAGGAATGTGCCATAAGTATGGAGGAAAGGGTACTATGGACTAGGAGTAAGGTGGTAATTATGGTGAGTAACCTTATTATTCTTTCTCATCCCACACACTGTCAAATCAGCAAGTTCTTTGGACATTCATGTTTGCCCACCTATTATTGTGGTAATGTCATGCATAAGACATTTCTCTTAAACCTAAACAAGTATGTACAATTTGCACCAGTGAGCATTTGCCTCTGTACTCCAATTATTGGAATTAAAATATGCGTTTCAGCTGTTGCAATTACAAATACATACATAGACTTGAATACTTGATGCATCTGTGAGAGCATGTGGCCATCTCTGCCCAGGGAAAACCTGATATGTGCAGCATGTGAATTGGTTCCTTTAGGATCTCAAAAGCCTTCAAGATCGGTGTTGTCTTCTCTTGCCTACTGTAGTCATGGTGCCCAATATGAGTGATCTACTAGCTTTCAACTGTGTGCACCTGGGTTCCAACTAGCCTTCCATTGCTGGAGATCTACTAGTTTTTAGCTGTGTGCACCTTGGTTCCAACTAGCTTTCCTTCATCCATTACTGGGGATCTACTAGCTTTCAGCTGTGTGCACCTGGGTTCCAACAAGCCTTCCTGCATCCATTGCTGGAGATCTACTGGCTTTCAGCTGTGTGCACTTGGGTTCCAACTAGCCTTCCTTCATCCATTGCTGGAGATCTGCTAGCTTTCAGCTGTGTGCACTTGGGTTCCAACTATCTTCCTTCATCCATTGCTGGAGATCTACTAGCTTTCAGCTGTGTGTACCTGGGTTCCAACTAGCCTTCCTTCATCCATTGCTGGAGATCTGCTAGCTTTCCGCTGTGTGCACCTGGGTCCCAACTAGCCTTCCTTCATCCATTGCTGGAGATCTGCTAGCTTTCAGATGTGTGCACTTGGGTTCCAACTATCTTTCTCCATCCATTGCTGGAGATCTACTGGCTTTCAGCTGTGTGCACTTGGGCTCCAACTAGCTTCCTTCATCCATTGCTGGAGATCTACTAGCTTTCAGCTGTGTGCACCTGGGTTCCAACTAGCCTTCCTTCATCCATCGCTGGAGATCTGCTGAACATGGTTGTAGATTGCCCAGCTGATCATGCAAATCAACTTTAGCAAAATAAATGTGCCCGTGTCTGCATACGTTGTGCAGAGAAACCAATGAGGGATAATGCCAATCACCGGTGTAATAAGCGAACTGGGAGCTTGGGTAGAGTACATCTGTTGCTAACCTAGTTCATTGCAGTGCCCCATATCCAGCCAGGGTCAGTGATTATTCAGATAGTGGCCAGTCCAGTGGGTAGTTATCAGCACTCATCTCGCACGTCCACTTTGCAGTGCAGGATTCACCATGTTAAATAGAACAGGCGTCCATCAACACCATGCAGGAGTGCTGGCCCCTGGCTGACACCCCAACCACATCAGCGGCCTCTGGTTTGTGTTTTAGCTCGGAAACCAGACTGCACCACAACCAGTCGATTCCCTTCTTCGTTACTAACAGAATTAACCGAAAAACAAATATTTATGAGTTCAATGGTAGCCAGCTTTCATTCGCCAGATGTCTTGTCCTATAACTCCCATGATCCCTTATCACTGAATATGCTGGTACGAGCTGATGGGAGTAGTAGGCTAAAACACGCAGGCTTCCCTTGCTCCACGTATAAGCTCATCCATATCTGCAGTGATGGGGCTGAAAAATGGTACATGGGTAGGAATGACCTGCCATAAAATTAAATCTTCGAGAAAAAATATCATTTTTTACGGTGTTGACTTTACCAATTGATGGATGCCATGTGCCCTTCAATTGAGCAGACCCTGTTTAGTTTGCCATTGATGCATTACAATGAGATCTTGTCACATTGCCCCAGAATGTACCCTCCTGCACAGTTCACACGCATTGACTTTCACTTTGATTACGTACTATAATATAATGCACGTTTTCTCTTTCGTGCAATCACGCGGTCCCTTTCAAAAATCTAAAACTGTCCTTATACACGCGGAGTTCACTCTTAGCAGGCCTTGTAAAACAAAGGCCATTGTCTTTTCACGTGCCCGTGAGGTATTAGGGCTGACCATACCCAATAGTCCAGGTAACTAACGGCTCATAGTCGCACATATTAAGTGGTACCCACAATGGCAGTCACATTTTTAATGTTTTTTTTTTTTGCTAACGTGGCGTTTGTATTATTTTCAACAGCAGATGAATGCACAGCATTATTAGGCATGCCGCGGCTTTTTGAAGGACAAATTTTCCATCTCCCCTTGCATTTTGTTCTCCATATGGGAGTGTAGTGGGCTGTCACTGTGTATAATACGCCAAACATCATTCCACTCTCCCCAACCCCGTTTAGAGTGAGTGAGCGGGCCTTTAGAGAGCAGCGCTGTGGTCTGGTAGAGCATCCAGCAACAGGGTCTTGGAATGACTAGGGCCCACGTGTTTTGGAATGACTGGGTGGCTGCAGGTGTTTTGGAATGACTAGGTCCCAGGGGTTTTGGAGGTCCCAGGTGTTTTGCGCAGAGCTGCAATAATAGTCCACTGTAAGGCCCTGATTCATGTAATTATTTGTGTGTAAAACGGGAAACCCCCGTTTTTCACGCAAATAATTTCATTAATCGGGCCTAAATGTAAAGGTCTTATGTTCACGCGGAGCACCTGTTTCACCATAAAAGGAAGCGTTTGTTGGCTAATCGCAAACGGATCTGCGTGAAATGACCGAATGCAAAAGTCCGACTACCAAAAGTCCGACTCTTCTTTTTTTCTCATTTTTCCGCAAATATATATGTGGGGGAGACCTCCAGATCCCCCACCTTACCCCTATACATTTTTATGAACTTTACCCCCCCCACATATATATTATATATCTGCGGAAAAATGGGGGTCGGACTTTTTGCATTCGGTAAATTCGTACAATACCTCGCAAAAAACGTATGCGTTTTAACACAACCTTTTCAAGTGCAGTTGTAAGTATTCTAATTTTCATAAACCTGTATATTTGAATTTAGCACTATTGCACATTTGACGGATTTGCAGAGCATCCATTTATTTTGTGAAGAATCGATGGTGTACTTGCTTGCCAATTTGATGGCACATTATTGGTAACTCTATGGAGTGGGTCCCAATAAGATTTTAGAAGTATATTCCTTCTCTGATCCCCTTTTTAAATGTTTTTTATTAAGTGGTTTTCTTGTTTTGCAATAGAGATGGATCTAAAACAAGCCAATAGTAAACACACCTTGGGTCGTGGAGGCGGAAGCGCTTGCCCTTGGACATTTTCTTTACATGACACGTATCCCATTAGTGGCATCCTGAGTTTATAAGTATCTCTGTGCATGTTATAAACCACTTCTAAATATAGATATCCGCACCCCATTAAAATCCCATTCACAGAATACTTTCCGTTGAACTTAAAGGAAGCATGTCTCGGAACTCCTGGTCCAGGATCTGAATGCCTGCTAGATGCTGGTCACAGGCTGGAATTAACAGTTACACACACCCCAGTGACGATGGGAAGTTTCCCAGTCCCCGGCAGCTGCTCCAGGGTTGCCGTGCTATATGTGAGCAGTTTACAGGCAGTGGATGCCCGCCCGTAATAAATGTGTTGTGCCGCGATCTGCCCGGGTGTTTACGAGGCTGGGCGTTTTTCACTTGTGCAAGGCACTCGATTGTGTACATCAAGCACACCAAATGTAACACGACTTGGTTTCATTTGGCAGGGTTGCCATAAAAGAGCAATGTGTGCTTTCTGGGCACGTGTGTGTGTGTTCCCCATTTTACTTGCTTTGAAGGCTTCAACATTATTAGTTCGTGTATTTTCTTTTTTTTTTTTGGTAAATGTTTATTAACAGAATTAACCGAAAAACAAACATTTAAATGAGTAGCAGTCAATTTCAACATCAATAAACGTATTCAGGGAAATGTATGCATTTATATACAAGAGGAACAGTGCTCTTTTGATAACCAAACAATGTACAATAGATAAGAAATCAGATTTGACAAGAAGCAGTGAGTTCTTACATTGGGGTGAGTTTGAGGGTAGGTTAAGAGGGTAACTCAGAGGCGAAGAGCTAGGCTTTTAGTTTGGTTTTGAACAAATCCATGTGGACTGTTTATCTGATGTCTGGGGGAAGATAATTCATTGCAAGTGGAGCAAGAAGAGAGAAAGCGGAAGCAAGAGGAAGAAAAGGGAGGGCACAACGGTGGTCAAGGAAGCAGAGTGGAGATTACAAGGAGGCTTGTAGAGTTGGATAGAGGAGGAACGATATAGTGGTGCCTTATCGTGGACAGATTTTTGAAACAGGAGAAGAAATTTAAATCTGACCCTGCTTTGCATCGTCATCCATCTAGCTTGGTGTTAATACGAGCAAGTAGGTGTGAAGTGAGAGAGTTCAAAGAGAGTACTGGTTGCAAAGTTATTGATCTTGTTGAGAGGAAAGAAAGCATAGTTGTGGAAATCAAAGAGGATGCTGGCACAGTATTCTAATTTAGAGAAGACAAGAGTGGTTAAGAGATGCTTGGTTGCGTTGAAAGGAATGGGGGGCCTGATTTTCCAAATATGTAGGACGTTGTGGCGAGCTGTTCCACTTTTGAAGATGAAAGTAGAGACGGTGTGAGAAGGGTCCTAAATGACACCAATGTTTCGAGCTGAAGAAGAGAAAGGGTAGAGTGTCAGGTGGGAACTGGATAGGGAGAAGACAATATGAGAGATTGGTTTTGGCAGGGAAGAAGAGCACCTCTGTTTTGGTAGAGTTTAACATCATAGAGTGCAAAGCCATCCGGTATTTAATGGCAGAGAGACAGTTGGACATTTTGATAGAGAGATCCGAGGAGAGTTCGGGAAAAGAGACGATTTGGGTGTCATCCATGAAGAGTTGGTACGAAAACCCCAAAAGAGGAGGTTAGTGCCCCAAGAGCAGATATGTAGAGCATAAAGAGGTGCATATCCAAAACAGAGCCTTGTGGAACACTAGCAGGAAAACTAGCAGTTAGAGGAGCGAGTTGAGAAGTGTTGCTCCAGGAAACAGAGAATTGGCAAAGTGCAAGATAGGATTCAATCCAGGCAAGGGCTCGATCACGAATCACAAGAACAAAGAGTATTAAGGTGATCAGAGTGATTGACAGTGTCAAAGGCAGCAGACTGGTCCAGGAGAACTAGGACAGAGGATAGGTGGACATGCTTAGCAGAGGCAATGAAGTTGGAGAAATTCATGGGAGCAGTTTCTGTTGAGAGACATGAACAGAAACCTGCTTGTAGGGGTTCTCGAAGGTTGTGGGTGCTTATGAAATTGGTAAGACGGTTGAACACAACCCTTTCAAGCACTTTAGAGTAGTGCGGAAGGAGAGACATGGGGCGAAAGTTAGCAGGTAGATTCGGGTCAGCCCCTTGCTTTTTTAGGAGAGGATGACCATGGCTGCTTTGAAAATGGAGGGAAAGCAACCAGAGTCGAAGGACAGGTTGAAGAGTTCAGCCAGTTGAGAGGCCACTAAAGGGGCAATAGGCTTGACTGGATCTACGATGATTCCCTGCAGGCAGATTTCATCGCATCCCGTTTGCCCGGGTCTGATTTTGGCACTGTGTGGAACCATTTCTTATTCCTGCACCCTCTTCCCTCCATTTAAAAAACCGGGGACACCCCTGTTCCCTCCCCTGTCCCTCTCCCCACCAGGCCCAGTCGTCTCCCCTGCTCCCCCCCCCCCGCCTCCCCAGTCCTGCACTCCTTTTTACGACACACACAGGCACGACATTCTTAACCACATAGAAGTACGACATGCACAAAGACATGCACAGATATACGAACCCCCCTATCCTCCCACAAACCTGTCCTTTCCTCACTTTCGACTGCCTTGGTGTTCCCCTCTTCCTTATTGCGCACTGCACAGTGAAGATATGTGCAGTCCCCGACAGGCCGCCTTTTGGTGAAAGCTGAAGAGCAAAAGGGTCTGATTGGGCACAAGAGGGGTTAGACATCATCAGTATTAGTGTGAATAAAGTAGGAGATAGAGGCTGAGGATTATGGTAGAGTAGGCAGAGTGTACAATGTAGGAGGGGGGTGTGAGAAATGCCAGGAAAGAGTCTCTAATTTTAATAATTTTGGCAGCAAAATATTCATCTAGGTCATTAGCTGTGAGAGTGAGTTGATAGTCATAGACTTAGGAGGAGTGCATTTAGGGTGCCCTGTTGCCGGCAAGGATGGTTGGAGTTAGTCAATGAGTGTTAGGTAGAGTTCTCTTTTTCCTCTATCAAAAGAGGGCTTGAAAGAGTTCAGGACAGAGAGATAGAGTTGCAGGTCATCATGCGAGTGGGTACGCCTCAATTTGTGCATCAGCTACTCATGTCGGTGCGGATATATGATACAACTAATCATATAAAATTAATAATCATTTTGACTTTGACATCAGAATCATCTTACTAAGTTGAGTTCTTCATGGCCATCAAACATTTCCTATATTTCTCCATCATGGGGTTTGGCATGGATTCACATGATCATGAATATTCCCCGTCGTCAGGCTGGGAATTCTCGGTAAAGAAAAAAATCAGTTTAAGTTTCGTTTCTGAATTGTTTCTCCTAATAACCAATCATTGGTCTCTGGGTCATACTGTCCCCAGCCATTGACTGCCCTCTACCTAAGGCCCTCCTCTGACAGCCATCTCCATATTTTTACCGCACCTTCAAGTGTTGGGAGTCCTCGTGCTATAGCTCTCAAGCTTCTACTGCGTATTCCAGACTGGGCGCAGCTTCGCCAACGCCATCGACCATGAGCCAACGCTCCAGCTCAGTGAAGAAAAGCGAGTTGGTGACCACCACCCCCCCATCGTGAAGGCATCAGACGCACCCAAGGTCATGAAGTCCCAGGTTCACCAGGCCAAACCGTCTATTGAGGGAGTGGTGGCATCCCTGGTGAAGGCCGCGGATATGGGTTCCCACTAGGCCTCCACCAAAACGAGAGTTTCCCTGCCCGCCCGGAAGGAATCTTCGTTCGTGCCCATTGAAAAGACTCCCGTGAAGATGCCACTCATCTCAGTCGCCCCAGGCCGAGAAGAAGGGGGGGTGCAGAGGTCCAGCTGGACTCAGATCTCTTCTGAGGAGGAGCTTTCCGGCCTGACAGTGCCTGTGAAGATGGGCGTTGAGGCCGGCCCTACAGGAAAGACCCTGACGAGGCGTATGAGGAGAGCGACGAGGGCAGCGCATGCTCCCAGGGCCGCACCCCCTACGTGCCTCTAAATTTAAAGGTGAAGAATGTTTTTTCTGGTGAAAAAGGTTCCGTCTGCCGTCCCTTGGAAAGGATGCCCATGCAGTATCGAGGAAAGGGGACTAAGGACTAAGAGTACATTAATCACTACAGTGAGTAACTTATACTTTTTCAAAAAATCCCATCGAGATGTACTTCCTAATGTTTTAAATGTTTCCAATGTTAGGAACTGTCCCCTTGAAAGGGGTCCGCCTTTGTTGCAATCCCAAGCTGATCTTGACTAGTAGTGTAGTCTTTTGATTTTAAGTGGGAGACATGCTATGCATTTTGCAGGGATTTCTGGAGTAAATATATGCACATCCCTTATTTTATGCAATTTGTTCCCCAAGCACAGCATGTGAACGCAAATACATTAATTTATTTTATTTTATTTTTTTCATTTATAAAGGGCACTTGACCCATAGGGATCTAGGCACTGTATACAGAACAAGGGTAAGATTGGGATTGGGAGGGCTGGTGAAGCAAGTCAGGTTAGAATTGGAAGGGCTATTAAAGCAAGTCAAACTGATTAGATAAAGAGACACGCTTTAAAAGGTTTTTTGAAGGCCCAGTAAGATGGTTCAGAACAAATGGTGAGGGCCAAGGAGTTACAAAGCATTGGGACAATGACTGAGAAGCTGAATCCAGCTGCTCTGCTGCAGTTGAGTTTAGAAACGGTGAGGCGATGGCAGTTAGCTGAACGCATAGGCCTAGTCAATTTAGTTTTTACCAATCTTTGTGACTGGTATATTGTGGCTGCATTGGTGAGGCATCAGTGAGTGATTTTGAATTTGATGCATTCTCTAATCGGAAGCCAGTGCGCCTTTCTTCTGGATGCTGTGATATGGTCACATTTAGAGACACCAAGGGCAGCGCAGACGGTGTTCTTCTGGATAACTTGCTGATGGTCCTTTCTGAGATGCCCGCCCGAAGAGCGTTACAGTAGTATAACTTGCACCCATTGATAGCTTGTGCAGTGGTGAGGCGGTTGTTGATGGAGAGAAAGAGTCTGCTAGCGTTTGAGCTTCATAGTGTGGGCGCAAGTAGAGGTGATGGTGCTTACCTGTCGCGTCATGTCAAGACAGGCGTTGAGGTAGACGCCCAATGTTTTTACTGCCAGTGAGATGGGGATTGAAATACCGTCCATCACAAAGGATTGGTAGGCTCAGGCAAGTGTGTTGAGTGAGGTTTGGGTGCCGATGAGCAGGATTTCAGTTTATTGAGCAGGTGAGATGCCATCCAAGCCTGGACAATTTCATAGATGGAATTGAGTGTAGTGGTGTCCTGGAGGTAGTGTCCCGTGAGGGGGAGGAGGAGTTGAGTGTCATCAGCGTAGTTTGTGTATTTAATCAGTCCTTTTTGTACTCTGCAAATGTTTTCCTCTTTTCAAGAACATTTGGTGCCAGATCCTAGTAAAAACCTGAGCCTATGTCCATACCACATTTTCACACTGTATTGTTCGGGTATGGCCTTGGTCTGTGTTCTGTGATGAACCTGGACAGTTCATCCCTTCTCCCCAGAGGGGAGCCTCCCACTGTGAGGCTAGGGAGGTGAGCCCACTCCGCAAGACCCTATCGGGCACAAGGACCCGCTCCAATGAGGACCTCCCTGAAAGGGCTACATTGTCCACTTACATGGGACTGGAAAGAACGGAATGTTCCCAGATTTCTTTCTACAAATGCCAGCAACCCTTCTTCCTCCTTATTGGCTTCAGGTAATGCTGACTGTTATAAGAGGGCCACCGTAAATTAATGACACACCTTTTCTGATCGTGATGGCGTACATGCATAGAATAAGAACTGTGAATGGAGAGAGAATGGGGCAGCCGTGGGCGACTCCTACGCAGGGAGCAGAATCTCTGATATGCAGAGGCGATCCTCTAAAAACATGTCTTTTAGAGGCAGAGCTATGCACAAGCACAGAGCCAGAGGAGATGTAGCGGGAGCAAGGCCCGCTATCTAGAGCACACAAAGCGGGTACTCTGACCAAGCCGGAGGCTCCGATCAGGAAACGAGCCTAGTCCGGAAGCAAACCGTCTTTTCCGATGGTGTGACCACAAACACTCGGTGGTGGGCCAGGCGCCCAGCAACCAATGCCGAAACCAGAAACAAACCATGACCCAGAAGCTCCGAGCTCCACATAGCGAGTGCCTGTCCAAGCGGTGAGAACGCCAACAATGGCGACAAGCTATAGGGTCAGACACTGCTAAAACCATTCCTGGTACGAAACCCTTGGAAACTGAAACAAGCACAAGACCAGGGTAATCTGGAATGAGAGTATTGCCAATATCGCTTATAAAGGCTGGAGAAGCATGGAACCAGCATGCACACACCTATGAAAAGTGTGAGAGAACTACGAACACTATCTATGTAGGCTGAGGAAGCCATGTTCAGTATCAGAAAGTCAGAGATTTGTACACACACACATGTTGTGGACCAGGGAGTCAACAGAGTATGTGTGATTGTGTATCTAGGCTGTGGAAGCCAACAAATGTATCAACGTGCTTGATTTGAGGATTAACAGATCTTCCACAGTGCCATAGGACTTTTTGGAGTCCCAGTGCCACTAGAGGAGATAGAAAGAGAATGCATGCAAAATTAATCATGGATGGATTTGTACTACTGGTTAAGGCTATTTTGATCCTGGAGGAATTTAGCCAGTGGTAAACGAGTGAGATAAAGCAAGCAGAATTGTTGTTTGTTCTCCGGAGATGGGGGAAAAGGATAAATCAAGAGGATTTGTCGTTTGTTCACCAGAGAGGGGGGAAAGCAAGAATTGTATAAAAGGTACTTTAATTTTAATCGACCAATTGTACACAAGGACTGGATATCAGATAGGTATATCCTAACAGAACTCCGAGACTGAGACTGAGATAAGTGCCCCAAGAGCCGGACCAGGCAGAAAAACATGCCAAGGATGTTCTACAAGCCCCTTTTTCTTTTTAGATAGGTTTTTCTAAAGTGATAGTGCCAGTTAGGAATTTGCACTCAGTACTTTAGTTTGGACTACGATGAGCACCCTTAGTTTTTCTCATAGTGATCGGGCCAGTTAGGCATTTGCCTTTTATTTCGAATAAATACGTACATACAATGACCCACTGGTGTAAGAGTCTTCCTTCTGGTTTGCCACAGTTCTGTTTCCAAGTTTGGCGTCGTCTTGAATGTCCATCTGCAAAGTTTCAGACAAGAGGCAAAGGACAAAGGTTGTACGTGGTTGGCCTCTAGCTGCTTCAGGTGTAACAAAACTATGACTATTGTTTCTCCTTTTTCATGCTTCAAAATCAACAGTGCAATCTTCGAGAACAGATAGTTGGTGAAGCAAGTAATGTCTTATTTTATAAATGTTCATATCATCCTATAATTAGGATATTCTAGATTCTGCCTGCTTATGGTGGGTGAAAGTTACACATCTCAGTTTTCTCATTTGCTACTTCACCCTTAATTAAGCTGACGTCTTTGGCCTTTTGCTTTATTAAGCCCAAACGTATCCCTGGGTGAGGGTTCTTTGGCTGGATGAGTCTGATAGGTAATCATCTGAATGAGTATCTTTCCCGTTCTTTCAATGTGAATGTAAGCACCTTTGGTTGCGCTCAGAACTTCTGAGAGCATGAGAGGTGAAAATCTCCATAAATAAAATAGCTAACCAAGAAGGGATCCTAAAAAGGACCAATCCATGAAGCTGAAAAGTAATGTGAGCCAAGCTTCTTCTCTCCCATCAGGTGTTCTAGAGTTGTAATCCAGAAAGGGAATGAAATCCCCAGGTAAAAAAAACTCAGGAGAGAGGCTGCGCGTGAAGCAGAAAATAAATCGGGCCTCTACAGTGGTGATAGAGCATGGGCGCTGGACTGTCTCTTTTCAATTATCAATTCAGTTGAGTGTGCACATTGACCAGCTAGGAACTCCAGGGCTTTCCAGCATGGGGCGAATTCCATCAGTACCTAGCAGATGTGACGGATCCAGAGAATTCGACCCTTCTCCCCAAGGGAAATGTGATGAATTTATTGAGGTCATCACTAAGACCCGGTATGAGCCTCCTCTCATGTGCTCAGGGAAAGGAAGCTCCTACCTGATGCTGACCCTCGGGACAATATTATGTGGAGGATCAAATGGGAGGGGACTCGTATCAGGGGGAATTGGTGACCTCTTTACCTCATGATTACCCTATTCTTACTAAAGCATTGATGGCTTATTGTAAAATAGAACAAACTAATGTTGCTGCTATACAATCCACTATGGACTTCAGGGTTCATAATGCCTATGTTACTGGAATGAGGAAGAAGGGTTCAGAATCAGTAACTATTAAAAGTGCTGTTAACAAGAATGTGCGGCCTAGTTGTTACAGACCAAGGCACCTGAGCGGGACATTTAAACTCAGGAATGAGTTGCAACTTGTCAGGAACTGTGAATGGAAGCTTTGGAAGCGCTGGAAGCGTTGACTTGCGCGTGCTCTCGTCCTCACCCAATATGGTGGCCACACCTTTAAATTCTGGCTCCTCCCACAAACCGATGCGTTGTATCTGTTACACTACGCTTCGGTTCGTGTGGATCTTCGTTCGTGAATTTGCTCCCTGCCATTCCTCCTCTGCTGCTGCCTTTGCCTTCCCTGTGCCTACCTTCTGTGCTCGCCTTTAGTATTCTCCCGGGTTTCCGTTTCCTGGGTCTTGCAACTTCTACCATGTTTATATTTTTTCCTCCTCGCCTGTTCTAACGGCTCCGCCTTGCCTGAGCTACTGCCTCCTATGTCTCTTTTTTTTCCGCCGTAGCGTTCTATTTTAGTGGCTCGGCGCTTTCTGACTTCGGCTACTCAGCGCTGCTACACTTCTCGCTTGCAAGCATACTCTCGCTCAGCAGGCATATTCCTTTTCCTTTCTGATTGTGGCCTGGGTATTTTCTTGCACACTATTTCTATACTTCCTCTTTTCCTACCATCTTTTCACTATTATTAACGAGCATTCCTGTTTATTCTTTCATTCCTTGAACTTATTATTTGTTATTTTGGGTTCCTGGTTCTTTCCTCTGTGTGCCTCTATTGTGTATATCAATTTGAAGAGGTACCTCCTACTTCTTCTCCGGAAGCTCTACTGTCACTGCCGAGCTTAACAGACTCTCACCATCGGAGTTGGAATCCGACTTCATTCGGGTTCAGCTGAAAATAGACCTCCATTGCATTGTGAAGGGAACACACCGCTCCCTAATAGAACCCATCTGGAAACAGGGTTTTTCTGCCTTTGTGCTTTTTCCCTGGAACTAGGACTGGCCCCTTGGGGGTCCCCGCGGACAGGGTGCCATCTCTTGCCAAGGTGGCCTCCGGAGGGGCCAGACCCTATCTACATGAAAAGAAGGTCAAAACACCAAACGACAAGACTCCTATAAGGAGGAAGGACCGTAAGAAGACGGAGTCGAATCCTAAGGAATCCGCCACAGAAGATTCAGGTGAGGAGGAAGGGGTGAAGGCATCGAATCTTGACAGCATACAACGCCCATTATCTACCATGGCATCGTTCGAGCAATATCAAGAATTGGTAGCAGCTATGCAGAAGCTTACTATGGAGGTGCAGGCTTTGAGAACAGAGAACATAGCCCTTCGACAACAGGTTGTGTTGCATCGTTACGACAGGGGAGACCTGCCTACGATGCCGCTCTCCTTTGGCAAATATGATGGACACCTGGGAGGGCTGAAGGACTTTCTTGACGCTTGTAAGGTGTATTTCGCCTTTCGGCCTCATGCTTATCAGACTGCTAGATCCAAGGTCAGGTTCATCATTGCCAACCTAATGGGAAATGCTCTCTCATGGGCTACACCGTTTGTCACCAGAAACAACCCGATTTTGGGTGACTATGATCGTTTTACGGCGGTATTTAAAGAACGTTTCGACAGACCAGAAGTATTCTATTCATCTCTAGAAGCTATCCTAGATGTCAGCCAGGGAAACACTGACGTCCAAACCTATCCATCTCGTTTCCAGAGGCTGGCAGCCAAGGCAGATTGCCCTGATTCCGCTCAGCAAACAATCTACAGACGGGGTCTTCGTGATGAGATCAAGGATGAGCTGGCCCGAGTGGCTAGACCCGCATCTTTTCAGGATCTGGTGACATTGTCTCTTCAGATTGAGTTCCGTCTACAAGAGAGATGATTAGAAAGAAGACGAACCAGAGGCTTTCCACAACCAACCAGTCTTCCCTCTCCTGCTCCTCCCACCAGAACTACCCATCCTCCAGATGAACCTATGCAGATCGGGGCTGCCCGAGGACCTCTAACTCAAGAAGAAAGAAAGAGAAGAAGAGAGGCTGGATTGTGTATGTATTGTGGCTCCTCGAAGCACTTATTGAGAGATTGTCCTGAGGTCCCACCTCGAAGACAGGGAAACTTCAACCCCCGATCTACAGCAAGGGAAGTTTCGGGGGAAGTAACAAGCACCCTTGCAACTACACAAGAGCAGTAAGCACTCCGGATGATAAGTTTAATGGTGTTTCGAGTTGACTTGTGGCTGTCCGAGGCAGATCCCACAGAGGTGTTCGCCATGCTTGACTGTGGAGCAGCAGGGAATTTCATCGACTCCAAGTGGGCAACGGAACATCTTGTCTCCACAATACCCAAGGCCACTCCAATTCCGGTGGAAGGGGTGGATGGGAAGCCCTTATCTTCTGGACCCATTACCAAGGAGACCATTCCGTTGAGAATGAGGTTAGGTCATCACAAGGAGTTCCTGGTGTTTGACCAGATCAGAGCAGCTCATTTCCCGTTGGTCATTGGCATTCCTTGGTTAAGGAGACACAACCCTCACATTGATTGGATGGCTAACAAGGTGGTCTTAAATTCTGCATTCTGTAAATCACACTGCATGAACTTGTCTTCGACTTCCAACACCCTAGCGTATGACCGAAGCAGTACTCAAGAACCAATCATAGTGGCCTCAGTTCCCATCCATTATCAAGAATACTCAGAGGTATTCCTGGATGCTGTTCCCAGACAACTCCTGCCCCATAGAACAGAGGATTGCTGTATAGACCTGATCCCTGAGGCGGTGGTTCTTGCATTTCTGAACCCTCTCATAACAAACAAAGAAAACACATGGTATCTGCATTATTTTTTTTTAAAACTATGCTACTGTTAGTCCTTGAAAGTATTGCATTCAGAGACCATTTTTGCCTTTTGTTGAATTGTATTCTGGTATTTGTAGTGTCCCAATCAAGATGGGGGCATAATGCCAGAATTGTACACTTTTCGGCTAACATAGTTGTAAAAAGATTTATATATTTGAGTGACATTATGGTATAGCTATCATTATAAGCAGAGTATTGTTGAAAGCCAGGCACAGGCGTGAGGAGGGGAAATGATGAGAGGGCAAGTCATGAGTATTTGCCCAGGATGTAGGAAAGGAGTTTGCAATCCTAGACACTGGTCCAGTTATTTTCCCCTGATTGTGGCTGCTTTTCAGGGCACAACTAAAGAACACATGTAGGTTGACAGCGTAACTTTTTTTCAGAGGGCAGACACAACCCTTTGGGTTGTTTTGAGGTTGACAAGCTTGCTCAAGTGTTTGGCTACCAGTATTTTAATTAGGCTGCCATGTCCCCAGTACAGATGCTTACCCACAAGACAACAAGCACTTGTTTTGCATTGGGATTTTGTTTTCGAGGGAATATTTCACTACAGATGGCTGGGTTTTAAAGGCGAGCACCTTTTATACTTTGCAAGTATATTTATTTGAACATTTCCTCTGTCATGTTATTTTTCTGGTGTTCATTTCATTTTTTTTCTTAGTGCGATGTTATTTTACATGCACATTTTCTACTAAGGGGAAGTTGAATTGAACTACATTTGTATATTTCACTTTAAGATACATGTTCATTTACTGTGCGTATATTCATGGGTGCCAGCTTTTGATTTTTGCTGCTTGGGCAAATATACCTGGGCATATGTTATTCTTGTAGCTGGTCATTATTTTCCCTTTTCCGTGCTGAATAAATCCAGTTACTTGGGGTTATGCAATGTATCACAACAGTCCTCAAGAGACTGGGCATAAAACAAAGGGTTTATATTTTGTCTCCGGAGGATAGCTCAGGGGCAACGTGCTCGCCTTGGAACCAAGACAACACGGAGCAACACAGGTTTGATCCCCGGGTCCGCGCTTAGAAACCTCTGGGTATTAAGCACGTTATAAATAACCTATCGTATCAATACAGGTCAAAATCATTTTTTTTAAAACTCTTTTTTATTAAGTTTTACAACATATTTCAACCATTCCCTCCAACAGTCCGTCCCCTCCCTTCAGTCCCACCTCCCCCCTGAGGCAACTTACAGTCCATCCCGCCTTGTTTTCCTCCCGAACCGTTCACCACTTCTCATTGTAATTCAAGCAGTCTTAAGCGCTGCATGCACCACAGCACTCTGGAAGCGTCCTGAAGGAAGGTTAATATTTCCCCCCACTCCGCGGCGAAGTTTTGAACCTTTTTGTCCGTGGCGTACATCGCCCATTCAAGAGCTACTATTTCCCAAATCCTTCGCAGCCAATCTTGTATCACAGGTGGTTCTGGGCACTTTCATCTTTGCGCTATTACCATCATAGCCGCCAAAGTTAATCAGTCTCGTCTTCTCCCTCGCCTTAGGCTCCCCCTCACTTGCAGTTCCTCTATCTCCCAGGAGGATCTGAGCGGGTGTTCTGTCGTCACCTAAGACACAGGCTTGCTCCTGCGCCCTCTGTAGCTCCCTCCAAAACAGTTCAATTTTTGGGCATTCCCACCAGATATGTTCTGCTGTGCCCCCCATACCATAGCCCCTGCAACACATTCCCGAGACTCCCGGATATATTCTGTGAAGACGAGCTGGTGTATAATGCCAACCAACCAAAATCTTATACCAAGCTTCCTGTAGTTGGGAAGCTTTTGCCAACTTGGGGACCCTCCTCCACAACCTTTCCATTCTTCCCTGCTTATTTCCCTCCCCAAGGCATGATCCCATTTCTGCATATACCCCCACTGGGGACCCGCACTCTCGCTATCTAGGATTCTATAGAGATTCTTGATTAGGCCCTTCACTCCGGCATTAGAAAGGAGAAAGCTTTCAAATTTCGTTGGCTCCCTGGTTGCTGCCTTCCTATTCGCCGGGTGTAACACCCAGTGCTTTATTTGTGCGTTTCTTAGCCTTTTCCCTTCTTGTATCACATACTCCCTTTTACAATCCTCAAAAGACAACAATTCCCCCTCGAAACATGTCACACAACTTCCTACAGCCTCCATCCTGCCACTGCTTAAACACCCCCTTTTCCATCCCTGGTGTGAAGTCCCTGTTGCCAAAAATTGGTGTGAAAGGGGAAGGGAACATCGTAATTACTTTGGGTCCCGATAGTTTATCCCAGGTGTCAGCCGTAAGCTTAGTTATTGAGCTCTTATATAAGTGTTTAGGCCTGTGGGACTTGGGCAACCAAAGAACTTCTGCCAGATTACGGTGAGCGACCGCCCTGTCCATCTTTACGCATAGCTTATCTTGCATACCCTCGCCCCCCTTTAACCATTCCCTAATCACCCGCAACTGAGCTGCTTCAAAGTACCTCTTAAAGTTCAGTAATGCCAAGCCTCCCTCCTCCATGGATGCCATTAGCAAGTGCTTGCTGACCCTCGCTCTCTTCCCTTCCCATAAGAATTTGTTTGTTAGCGTCTCCAATTCCCTAAAAAACCCCAAAGGTACTGTCTGCGGGATCGCTTGGAATAAATATAGCAGTCTCGGGAGCATGACTATCTTGACCGCTGCGATCCGCCCCAACCATGATAGCCTGAGATTTCTCCACCTCTGGAAGTCCCTTTTATTAATTTCTTTCAGGAGAGGGGGGTAGTTAGCCGTGTACCAGCCCACAAGGGATTCCGTAATCCTGACCCCCAAATACCTAATGCCTCCTGGTCTCCATAGAAAGGGAGTACTCGCCTTCAAAGTATCGCGTTCCCCTCCCCTAAGAGTGAGATTCAGAATTTCGGACTTGTTGCTGTTGATCTTTAATCCCAAGACCTCTCCAAACTCCTCCAGCAGATTCATAGTAGCCCGTATTGAATTGGTTGGGTCTGTCAGAGTGAGCAGCATATCATCAGCGAACGCTGCTACCTTCTGTTGTCCCCCCCCAAAGGGAATGCCCTGTATCCCCCCCACTTCCCTCATCGCCTGGAGGAGAGGCTCCAAATAAATCGCATAAAGCATTGGGGAGACAGGGCAACCTTGTTTCGTACCCCTATGCAACCTGACAGTTCTAGACATTGCTCCGTTCACCGCTATCCTCATGGACGGAGCCTGATAGTTAGCCTGGATCATTGTCAGAAATTCCCCTCCAACTTCCATCTGCCGCAAAACCTGGAACAGAAAGGACCACTCCACGCGGTCGAATGCTTTTTCTGCATCCAATGCCAGAAGGACCGAGGGAGTGTCTGTTCTCTGCGCCTTTTCTACTAAATGGGCGAAGCGCCTTATATTGTCCGCCGTTTGCCTACCCCTTACGAAGCCTGCCTGATCCGGGTGTATTCGGTCCGGAAGACAAGTCTCGTGTCTGTTTGCCAAGATCTTTGTGAAGATGTTGGCATCAATATTTATCAGCGCAATAGGCCTATAGGACGTTCTCTCCTCCGGATTCTTATTGGGTTTGAGTATAAGGGTTAACTTAGCCTCCTCCATGGAAGGAGTTATTCTGCCTGTCCGCCTAAATGTATTAAAGAGCGAGGTCAGATGCGGGACCAGCAGCGTGCCAAATGTTTTGTAAAGGGCTCCGGTATACCCATCTGGGCCCGGAGCTTTGTTAGCCTGCAATTCCCTAATCACCCGCCCTACTTCCTCCTCTGTAATTTCCTGATTGAGGGTTTCCCTACCTCCCTCCCTATACTCCTCAGCTGCACCGTTCCCAAGAACATCTCCTGTAGGACAGCCTGAGGGCTCTGCGAGGCGTACATAGTCGTGGAACCCTTTCCCTGTTTTCACCGGTGTAATCGCATTCCTCGATCTCGCCCCCCCTAAGTAGGCGTGCCAGCAGCGCGTCTGCTTTATTTCTTTTGCATAGTATTTCTGATGCACCGCAAGCAGGGCTCCTTCCGCTTTTTTAGTCTGGAGAATTTATAATTGTCCCAAAGCCTTCCTATATTCCCTCATAGCGGACCTGGTCGGGGTTGTGTCCGCCTTTTGCCTAGCTGCCTCTACCTCCGCTTCCAGCTGCGTTTCTAGTGTCTTTAATTGCCCTGCCCGTAGGGCGGGTGCTGCTATTAATTCCCCCTAAGAGTGGCCTTAAATGCGTCCCATCTTACCTCTTCACTCGTGTCTCCCTTCTTGTTGATAACGGAAAAACGTTTGACCTTCTCTTCCATTTCTTCCCTAATCACCAGATCTCTTAATAGCGCCCTTGGGTATTTCCATCCCCACACTCTCCTTTCTTTGCGCCCTAATTCCAAAGTGATGGAGACTGTCTTGTGATCTGCTATCCCTATAGGGCCCGTGTTCACCTCTCGGTCACCAATCCTACTGAAACCCAGATGTAATCAATTCTGGACTGTGACCTGTGGACCCCCGACAAGAACATATATCCCTCCTCCTCCCCCCTCAACTCCCGTCAAGTGTCTCGTAATCCCATCCTTCCAATCCTATCCTTCAATGCTGCCGACATTACCGCCCCTCCCCCTCTTACCTGACCACCAAACCTATCCCGTTCCTTATCCCAAGCAATGTTGAGATCTCCCATCAGGTCTATTTGGCTCCAGGCCTTCTCTTCCAGCACCCCCAACACTCGCTGTAGAAACTGCTCCTGTCCCGAGTTTGGTGCGTACACAAATACTATGGTGTAGGGAAGGTCCTGATACTTCCCCCTGGCCATAATATACCTCCCGTATGACATCACTAATCCTGAAGTCAACCGTATTTTTAATAGCCAGAGCCACTCCCCTTTTCTTGCTATCGCTGGATGCATGTAGAATCTGGTCAAACCCCCGCAATTTCAACCGCCCCTGATCCTTGGGCAATAGGTGAGTTTCCTTCAGCCCCAGAATATCGTCCCCTCCTTCCTTGCAAACTGTTGCAGCTTCTTTCTTTTAAGAGAGGTGTTCAGCCCTCGTACATTATGCGTTAACCACTTGAAGGATTACAACATTTTTGTTCCCTGGCTGTCCATACCCCCTTTTCACCTTCCCTTCCACAAGTTGCCTCATCCCCTCCCCTTTGCCCCCCCTCCTCACTCCCCTCTTTCCCCAATAATCCCCCCCCCTCTTGGAAGAGCATTTCCTGCCCGCTTCTCCTCCACTCCTAACTCGGGCATTTTCCTGTTTCAAAATGGTTGCTCCCCCACAGACCCCAAAGCCTGATTACTCCTTTTAGAGGCCCACCACCCCTTATACCGCCATATTACATTAGGGGCTCTCTTGTGTTTCCTTCTCCTCTCCGGTCTTCTCCTTTCATATTGATCCACTCTCCTTCAGACCCGTTCTTCTTTTCTCCCCAACTGTCAACCATTCCCATGGTATCGGTCTGGGCCGATTGCCCACCCCCTGTGCGTTGGATCTTGTGACGGTTTCTTCTAGCCCTATTTGCAAGATATCCGCTCCTTCCTGTACAGAGGTGATGCGCATTTGACTCCACCATTCAAAAACCAATCCAAATTGGAAGGCCCATTTGTACCGGATGTATTTCTCATTTAATGCTCTTAATACCGGACTCATTTGTCTCCTCTTTGTGAGCGTCCTGCTCGCCAAGTCCTGGTACAGTGCGATCTGTTGCCCTTTATATACAATAGGTTCTCGTTTTCTCGCTGCCAGAACTGCTTCCTTCTGGGCATAGCTAGTAAAGGCCACCAGGACATCTCTTGGTCTTGCTGCCCGCCCCTTGACCAATCTTCCCACTCTATGTACTCTATCCAATTCAATCCTGTCTGGGTTCTCTTCCTCCAGAATCTCTGCAAACACTTCTTGGATCACTGTCTTTAACAGTGATCCAAAAGTGATCGGCAGCAATTTTACCCTTCTGTTTTCCAAGTCATCTACCTGGATTTCCAAGTTCCGAGTGCCTACATCCAACCTCTCTATAGCTTCACTATTGGATGCGGTTTCTTTGTCCACTTCTTGAAGACCCTTTTCTAAGAGATCTGTTCTCTTCCCTAGTTGCTGCATCTCCTGTCTGATCTCCCCAAGAGCCTCATGCAGGTCAGCTTACATAATTTGAAATTGGTCTTGGAATGTCTTTGCCAAATTAGTCTGCAGGGTATGTAGTTCACCCAAGAGATCCTGTCATGACATCAGAGTCAAGCCTTTCACACCTCCTTGCGAATTGCCTTCCCCGGCCTCTTCCTGGCTATTTCTGGTCCCCTCCCTAGTGGTCTGCGCAGACCATATTGTATGAAGGGTGCCCAGTGTGTCTCCTGAGGCTTGGGGAGGCCTTCCTATTTTTCCTTTCATTTTCGTGGTCCTAATCTGCAGCCTTCCGTTTCCCACTGCACCCTTGTTCCTCCGCCGGGTGCTCCAGGGGCCTTCGCGCCCCACTTCAGCCTTCCTTTGCGCTTCGTCGTGGAGTGGCCTTTACCACCCCGATGCCTCTTCCCCTTATCCAATTACTCTGGTCAGTCCTCTTATTGCAACTCCCTTATCTCTTTCCCCTGCTCTTCCATCCCTTCAGAGCTCAGGAGCCGTTCAAGCAAATTCCTACTGCACACATAAACACAACAGCAACACTGCCTTCAATTTTCCTTCTCGCCCTACTAAAGTAACCTGCCTGCCTCAAACTCCAATTGTATCCCCCGTTTCACTGGACAGCAGTGAAGCCATTGGATTTAGCTGTGATTTCAGGTATGAGGGGATGGGGAGGATTGCCTTGGCAAAATGAGGGCTGTTGTAGGGTGTTTCAAAGTTTTCCCTTTGAAACACTTCTTTAATGACTTGTGTGAGCAGTTAACTCAAATGTTTTGGGCTTCAAGGTTACCAAGGCTTGCATTTGCATCACCTTAAGTACCATTTTATTTATTTGTTTATTTATTGCATTTCTATAACACCCAAACCTGGGGGTATCCGCGAGGGGTCAGAAATGAGAGGTGGACACAAAGTTGTAATGTCTTTAACATCAGACATCTTTATTAAACAAAAAGGGTTGGATGAAGGCCTTTCTGTCCCGATCCTAAAGAGAGTTTCCCTACCTAGGAAACAAAAACTAAAGATCAGTCTGTTTCGTTGTCAAACATAAGAACTGTCCATGTGCCCAAAACATACTACACTGACCGTCACACTAAAAATTCATACTAAAAGTGCCAGGAAATGTATCTAAATTGTATTTGGCAAAAATGTTCACAACTAAAGCAAGTAGACACATCCACTAGAAACAGTCGTTTCCAAGGAGGAATGATTTCCCTTCCCCTTTATTATTTAAATAGGATGGCAAAAGTGTCCTTTTTAAACAACAACTTCTTAAGAAAAGGAAAAGTCTCTATTTTCAAATAACAATCTCTTCAGGATTGCGAAAGTGTCTCTTTAAAATAATAACCTCTTAAAATTGTCAGTGTCTCTTTAAAACAATAGTTCCTTCAGGATGGGAAACGTATATCTGGTGTACTTCTTTACCATATACATTGCAAAACAAATACGTTTCTTTATACAACTTTTATGGACCTCCTGGTATACTCTCCTGCCAGGAATCCTTGATCCCCTCGTATACTCTCCTGCCAGGTATCTTTCCACTCTTTGTTCAACTTGAATGGACCTCCTGGTATGCCCCTGGTATACTTACCTGCCAGGATTCCCTTTATGGGTCTTACAGATCCCCTGGTTACTTCCTCCCAATGGTGACGGTCTGGTGTCTTCCTTTCACCAAAACCTCTTGAGTTCACTGTCCTTTAAATCAACACAGTTGTGTTACTTCACTATGTTTTCTATTTCATTGGCTTGAAGTACTACTTGTTCCAACTTTCCCCACACCGACATCTAATGTATGGGGACTTGTTCAAGTCCTGCCTTTTGTATTTCACTGGGCCGGTATTCAAATATCTTTATCTGTTTAAATGCCTGTCCGTATGCCTCGGGGGCCCCAATGGCTCTGGGTAGACTCACAGGTGTATTGAAGTGTTCCTAACCTGTGGCACTTTGCTGCAGTGAACCTCTCACTTTGGAATGGCCTCCCTCGCACTGTAGACCTCCTTCCACCTCTCCGGGCAGCTCTTTTTGTTCACCCGCCAGCACAACTGCTGCTCCTCTGCACAACCGCGCTCCCGGTAGCTCCACTGTTGCTGCAGGCTCTTCAACGGTTCTGTTTTGGTGCCTGCAGTGTCCCTTCTAGCCTTGAGCCACACTGGTATGTAAAGCTTGCTAGTGGAGGGGTGGAAGCGCCTGCTTCCTCGAGCAAGGTCCTTCCCTTTACTGCTGTCTGCTTTGGCTCTGCTTCTCACGTTTCCGGCTTTGCTTCCTTCTTTCTCTTCTTCACTCTCCTGTTTTGAAAGTGGACACCATTTTTAAATGTCCCTTGCACTCGGACCTCCCCAAAACAACTAGCTTGTATGTTTAACTTTGTATTTCTCTTGATCCACGTGAACTCCTTCCTCTTCCTCGTCTCAGTACTTGAGGCTTTCTGGGAGTTGGAGTTCATAGAATCTCTGTGACTTCCAATTTGATATTGGTCAGATATTTTATTCAGAGAACCATTAGAGACAGGAGATGTTAAAGAAGTGCTATGTGTCTATGAGGCATGAATGATGTTCTGCCTAGAGTGATTTCCAAGAAGGGTTTTTTGGGGCTTACAACGGGAAGGACTTGTATAGTGACAACAAGCTATCAACATTGTAGGAACGATGCAGTCCACTTCTCTATGCAGGGACGAATATTGCATATCTCCAGATGGGGTCTGACAATCATCTCCTCCCACATGATCTTCCCTTATAATACCACCCCCAGGGCCAGGATCAGGTAGTTAGCGCCTTCCGTCCCCTGCTCACAGGGGAGGACATCCATGTCAGGGAATTAGTGATGACTCCATATAATTAATCGCATATCACAGCATTTGTACAGAGTCCGGGTAAGCAGTCGGTGGGGTCGGGGGGGACATGAAAAGAAGGTAAGAATGGCATTAGTCATATTTGTTAAACAGCCAAGTTTTCACCAATTTTCTGAATGATTGATAGTTGCGCTCATTTCTGATGTTGGGCTGGATAGAGTTCCAGCGGGAGGGAGCTGTGACGCCGAAGCTTGTGCCACCTGCAATTTTGCTTTTGTATTTGGGTGTAAAAAGGGTGAGCCTGGCGGAGGATCTTGGAGGGCACACTACTGGTTTGCGGGTTGCGCTGTTTATGAAGTAGAAAAGGACCTCTTTGTAGACAGACCGGTGGGCGATGGGCAATGTTTTAAATTCAATGCAGTCTTTAATGGGGATCCAGAGGACGTTACGCCTGGTAGTAGAGATGTGATGATTGAAAAGATGAGTTTGATCTTTATGAACGCACACAAACACAATAATAGTGCAAGTCCACTCTGGATAGAGTGAATTTGCAGCAGATTGTTTAGAGGGTCATTGCAGTGTGAGACAGTGAGGAATGTTGCACTGCTTTGACAATTATGAGTTATGTCTTACTCCCTCACTCCATATACCCTCCTCACCACCTACCATTTTCCTCTTGTCTCATTTCTTTTGTCCCCTGCCCTTCTCTTCTCACTTTTTGTCTCCTTATATCTTCTTCCATCTTCGTTTGATCTCTTTTTACATTCATGTCTGGCTTCCTTCCTCTTTTGTCTCTGTTGCTTAATCCCTCATCTTCCTTGTTCTCCTCTCATTCCTTACTTTGCTCAACACTTATACATATCTTTTCCTTAGTATGGTATTCAACAATTCATAAAGTACTTTGCAGTTTGTTCAGTATTCAATATTCTTCCATTCGGTCTCCAGACCCATTCATTACAGGTTTTAACTAGATTGGCATTTTCCTCTGCCCAAATCCAGCCCTTGGAGCACCCCGGTATGAGTGTTCCCTCCCCGTCACTCACCGGTCTGCGGCCACTCCCACAGGTGCCTTCTGTTTCTTCCCTGGCTTTCTTTCGCTCCCCTTTCACTCGTCGGGAGATCCGACGATCAGCGCTCGCCTCTTCCAACACTTGCTGCTGAGGTCTGCCGCTTCCAGGAGTCTTCTGTGTCCCACAGCTCTGGCTGTGGACACACGACACAGGGTTCTGCCGGGTTGTCGACCCTCTCATGGCCTGCTCTGATCTCAGCGTCTGCCTCCCCTGCAGCGCTCAGCGTCCTTTTTTGCCAGCCTCCTTCCTGCCTGCTCTGCATTAGATTCCCGTCTCCTGCTCTCCAGACAGGTTCCTCCTCTCTTCTCGTCTGCCTCTCCATTTATGCACCTGTAGCCTCTCTATTGGCTGCAGGTCTAAGTCTTTTGTCTGACCATAGTTAAGGTTACTACTGGGACATGCCTGACAATTATAGCGGTGCTGCACAGTCCTCTTCCTCGACTAAACCCAAAGTGCTGTGCACAAATGGAAGTGTGCATTCTCCAGCATGGGGTCTGGCATGGATTCACATGCTCATGAAAATTCCCCATTGTCAGGCTGGGAATCCTCAGTAAAAGGAAAAAACAGTTTCACTTTCACTTTAAAACTATATTTCTCCTCTAAACCAATCCCTGTCCTCTGGGTCATACCATGCCATCCAATGACAGTCCTCTCCCTAAGCTCCTCCTCTGACATCCATCTTCAAATTTGTACTGCACGCTTCAGTTTTGGGAGTCCTCGAGTTGCTTGCCAAGGTATTTGTATGCTTTTTTGTGTTTTTGCCAGAAGAAGTTCTATTTTTGTGTCAAAGAAGCCTGTGTGCTCTTTCCTTCATCTGCTGACAGCGGGGACCCGTTGTCAGTGAATTCCGCGCCCCTCAAGGACGAAGATCCATCGAGGATTCTACAAGGCCTTGGGCCTACTTTGCGCCCTCTGACCATGACGAAGGAGAAGGAGGAGGGAAGGTCCCTCTTTAGGCCCTGCACCAAGTGCGGGCTATGGAATGTGTTTGTGGAGGAAAAGCACCTGCAATTCCTCTACTGCCTGCACCCGGACCACAAGGAAGTAGAGTGCGAGATATGCCTCGGTTTCTACAAGAATATGACAAAGGACAGGCATAGCAGGCTAGGGGCATGGCTTAACGCCAAGGCCTCTCACCTGTGCTCCGAGCAGGGTCATGCCTCACCCAGGACCGGCCGGTCCGAGGAGTGGTCTTCTAAGTCTTTTCAGGGCGCCTCTTTCGTGGGGGCTCCAGATAAGGCCAAGAGCCGCAAGCCCAAGCCCACCCGGTTCACCGCAGAAGCGGGTCCCAAAGTGGATAGGGCGCGATCAGCATCACCTTCCCCCCTCCATTGCCAGCCTACCATCAAGTTCCTCTTCAAAGAGGAAGTCATCTACCCCGGATAACCTACGTGAGAAATCTGAGAAGCTGCAGACAGAGGAGAAGAAACACGCGCAACCTAAGCGGGCTCAACCGGCACAGGCAAAGACCTCGTCTGCAGCTCCGTCGACGACTACTAGTACCACGGTGGCTACGTGCACTGATCCTACAAGGGTTGCTCCCACGGCTCAGAAGGTATCCCTGCCCCCAAGGCGCGACACTGCCGCAGTGACTTTGGAAAAGTCTGCAGGCATGCCAGAAGGGGTGAGACCGGCTCAGGCCCCGGTTCAAATCCCTCAGGGGGGAAAAAGGGGAGGGGGGCAAGGAGGCCCCGAAACAACCCTCCGAGGCTGTTGCCCAGAGCATGGAGGTCTCGTTCACGGACAACGAAGATCAAGTGTCCTTGCATATGGTCCAGGAGGACATTGAAGAGGAGGACTACACTGATGACGGCGCAGGGCCTAGTTTTCCTGTTCTGACTTCTCAGCCGAGGGATATTTCCTTGCATATTCTGTCAACTCTGCACACCTTGGTGTCAGAGATCCAGATGAGGATGCCTACGGTTCCGGTACCTGTGTTCCCCCAGGCCCCCGATCCGCATCTAATGAAGAAGCTTCATTCGACGCCCCCATTTCAGCCCCCTCCACCACGTCGGGGTCCATTTTCCCCCAGCAGACACAGGTACGGGGACGGATACGGCCACGACGACGGATGATCATGAAGACATCATCGCAGCGGACAGTGAATCTCCACATTTCGATGCTCCACATTGGGTGTCCCCACCGGATGAGGTGGGATCGTTCCACTCCATGATCACCAGGGCCTCCGAGCTATTCCAGCTGGTCCCTGAGGAAACCGAGAAGAAGGGCTTCTTGTATCAAAGGCGCAAGGCCAAGAGGAAGACGATCATGGCGGTGCCTTTTCTGGACGATGTTTGGGAGGAGAGCCAGCCCCTCATGAAGAACCCTTGCACAGCTCCAGCCAAACGGGAAAGAAGAAATATAGGGTGCTGGGCTCCGCACCCAAATGCCTGAGGTCACAGCCATCGCAGGATTTGGTGGTGTCGGCGGCCACTAGGAAAAGGTCAGTTAACCCGTCTGTGTTGTCTTCGGTCCCTCTGGACAGCGAGGGGGGAAAAGGATGGACGCCATGGGAAAGAAGGTGATTTACACTGCGGCTTTCACCATCAAGGCGTGCAACGCACTGGCGATCCTGGCCAGGTACGACAGGGAATTGGGATACAAGCTGCGACCGATCCGGAGTTCCTCCCCGGCGATAAGAAGATGGAGGCCATCACTCTCTTCCAGGAACGGGAAGTGGCGGAAGATCACGCCATCACAGTGGCATTGGACGTCACTGACAAGGGGTTCCGGCAAATGGGGAACCGTGTCTGCCTTAGTCGACAAGTTTGGATGAAAGCCACTAATTTCCACCCGGAGGTCCAAGGGAAGGTGCTGGACATGCTGGAGAATCAGTTTGGGAAGGCCGTTGACGAGTCCTTCCAGGCCATCAAGACTGATACAGAGGCAGCCCGGTCCAATGGCACTCTTCAGCAGCACTGCTCAACCTCTTTTCGGTCCTCCAGGGGAAAGTCCAGCCAGTTTTCGAAAGGGTTTGCCAAGTCGTACCAATAGCCTTCCAGATCCTCAACATAAAAAGCCTACAGAGGCTGTTCCCAGGCCTCTGGTAGTGTAGGACAGCATTGCCCGCAAGGCATGATGCCAGCGCTGAAGGAAGCCTGAATCGGCCGGGACGTCGAGCCCCCACTTGTGCACCACGGTGGGAGGCCGGCTAACTAGGTTAATTAGCGATTGGAGAAAGATCACCACCGACAGATGGGTGCTGGATGCTCTCGCCCAAGGTCATACCCTGGAGTTCCAATGCAGGTGTCCGCTGATCCCTCCGGTTCCTCATCAGGAGCAGCACATCCCTCAGCTTCTGGAAGAGGTACGAGCCATGCTTTGAAAAAGGGTGATAAAGCTAGTTCCCCAATGGCACCGGGGCTTTGGAGTCGATTCCAGATACTTTGTGGTCAGAAAGAAGACAAGGGGCTGGAGGCCCATCCTAGACCTACGGCCTATGAACAAATACTTAAAGTCCCAAGAGTTCAGGATTGTCATGTTGCAACATGTGCTTGGCCAACTGGAAAAATGAGACTTCCTGATGTCGTTAGACCTCGAGGGCGTCTATTTTCACGTCCCCATTCATAAGAAACATCGGAAATGTCTATGTTTCATGGTGCAGGGCCAGCACTACCAGTTCAATGCCTGACCTTTTGGCTTGAAGTCAGCCCCAAGAGTGTTCACGAAATGCCTGGCACCAGTGGCGGCCCATCTACGTCTGCAGAGCGTACACATATACCCTTACCTGGACGACCAGCTGTTACGCGCCTGCTCGCGGGGGCTGGCCGAAGAACACACAGAGATGATCGTCCGACTATTGACGAATCCGGTATTCCGGTTCAACTATCCGAAGTCCTGTGGAAATGCCATTGCAGAATGCGCAGTTCCTCAGCAGGAGACTCAACACAGTGACTTGCCCGGCGTCGCCCTCGGTGGAGAGGAGAGCAGCCATTCAAGGAAAGGTGCAACGGCTTTCGTCGACAAAGACAGCCACAGTACGGGCCATCAAGTCGTTACTGGGCATGATGTCGTCCTGCATTTACCTCGTCCGTCTCTGCAGGTTGCAGATGCAACCCCTACTGGAATTCTTGGCTGCCCGCTGGATATAGGTGTCTGGAAGCTTCTCTGACTAGATCTCCCTCAACGAAGAGTTGCATCGGGTGATAGGATGGTGGGGCATCTGCTTCAACATCGCACAAGGTGCAGGATTTCAAACCCCCCCTTACCATGAGACGGTCATCACAGACGCCTCCCTGGAAGGTTGGGGGGCGCACACTGGACGTCTGCGCGCCAGAAGCCTGTGGATGCCGGAGGAGAAGAATCTTCATATAAACATCCTGGAGCTATGGGCAGAATTCTGGGTCCTCAAGTCGTTCCCACCTACTCTGAAAGACAAGGTGGTGAGGATCTTAATGGACAACAACACCACCACCATGTTTTACATCAGGAAGCAGGAGAGCACTTGATTCCTGTTGCTCTCCAAGGAAGCGCAGGGCTTGTGGCGCTACTATGTCACACAGTGGATGTTCCTTTTCCCTCTCCATCTGGCGGGAGTCAAGAACACCATTGCAGACTCCCTCAGCAGGGAACTGCGCTCCTGCTACGAGTGGGAGCTTCGTCAGGATCAGGTGGATCGCCTATTAGTCAAATGGGTCAGACCCCAGATCATTCTGTTTGCGACGGCAGCAAACTCCCAAATGCCAGAGGTTTGTCAGCTGATTCCACCAGACGAGGAGCCCGATGGACGCGTTCTCCTTCCTGCGGGCTGCTATGAGTCGTCAACATACTCGGACAGTGTCAATGCAAGATGATACTCGTCACTCTGGCGTGGCTGAGGCAGATTTGGCATCCGGACCTTCTCAGGCTATCAGTGTTGCCTCCGGCCCTAGAGTTTGGAAGGTATGAGTTGCCAGCGGACTGCAGGGAAGTTCTTGCCTGCAGTCATCTGCAGGGCAGCTACGCGGAGGTCCACGCACAGCTTCAGGAAATTCGAATGCGTCAACAGGGATTCCAGGGAGGTGTCCAGAGACGGCCAAGCAGTGCTACGCAACCTGTTCGCTTGAGGTGAGTCTGTTCCAGGGGTACGGGGAATTGCTTCTATTGAGCCTTGCCACCTCCCGTGGTTGTGTAATTTTGTACTTCTATGTATTCGTTATTCATGAGCATGTGAATCCATGCCAGACCTCATGCTAGAGAAGGTTTAAATGACTTGCCGGTAACTATTGTGCTCCATCATAGGTCTGGCATGGATTCACATGTGAACCCTTGCTCCGACCCCTCTGCGATTCTTCTTGGTCATACTGCCACTTTATGTGCGTACCAAATCTGAAGATGGCTGCCAGAGGAGGGGCTTAGGGAGAGGATTGCCATTGGATGGGGCAGTCTGACCCAGAGGAAAGTGATTGGTTTAGGTGAGGAATACAGTTTTTAAGTGAAAGTGAAACTCTTTTTCTTTTACCCAGGATTCCCAGCCTGACGACAGGGAATATTCATGAGCATGTGAATCCATGCCAGACCCATGCTGGAGAACAATAGTTACAGGTAAGTAACTTAAACCTTACTCCCAGTTGCCTCTTCCTCGTCCCAGTCTTCAATAGAAATGTCAGACAATAGGTGTGTGTGAAAGAGGGGAAGACTGATAATAACCTACAAAGGTAGGGGTAGGGTAGGGTGCATTCTGACAAGGGAAAGGGGGATGCCATGCCTCACCTAAGAACATCCTCTCACCAATCTCCAAGGTCCCTCCAACAAGGTGACACTCCCTCGCATATCCACCCACAGGGTCGGGATCCAAAAGCAATCGCCTTTCCCTGGCCACCTGAGTGTAGGACCCAAGAGGAGTAGATGGGAGGGTGCCCTCAGTTTCCTCACAAAGCTAACAAGAGAGAGAAAAAGGGAGCCGAGACTACCGGAACGCAAAGAACGCTAGCATCCAGCGTGAAAGAGCAGCAAGCCATGGAGAACGCTGCTGCCACTTATGAGAAGGTCTCTCACTGGAGCAAGCACCACAACACAACAGGTACGTGGTTTGCCCAGGTCAGAAGGCGGAGAAAAGAGACCGAGCGGGAGAGAGGGAAGGACTACCCTAGCCCCATTCAAGGGTTACAGGGACCTGAGAGAAGGAAGAGTACGAGACGAGGAAAAGGGATATGGGAACCCGAGAAATCTGAGCAGCATAAATCTCAAGAAGGGTCACAGGTACCCAAGAAAAATAAGAGCAAGAAGAGAGGGGTCATAGGAACCCTTAAGAACCAGGTGACATATTGGGTCACGGGGAACCCAATGGATTCAAAGAGCCAGAATAAGCAGAGTGAAAAGCATATATCATGGGAGCACAGTCCCCCTGACAGTTGGTTGAAGTGGGGAGACACCAACCAAGTTGGTGGAAAGGGTTCAATGAACTATCCCTCCACCATTTTGTTTTTCCAGGAACTTGAGAAGTTTTGTTTGAACTTTGGGGAATGTTGAGGAACTTTTGATAGACTGACAAGAACTGTTTTCTTTGAGTAGAAATGTTAATTACTTACATTGGATCCAGAGATAGGAGGAGGGATTCCTGAGACAGCCAGAGAGACCTTTGTGAAGAAACAAGACTGCAGAGCCTATTTTATTTTGTTTTCGCTAAGAGATAGGGCCAGGTTAGTGGATAGGTTTAGACCGAGGACTAGTTCTATTTTTGGACTATAGATGAGCACCTTAAGTTTAATTTGGGTAGTAAGGCGACTCCTTTTAGTAGTAGTGTCAGGGAGGCATTTTCTTTTATTTAAATAAAACTATGTTCAAACATGTCCTCTGCTCCTAGTCCTTTCATCTGGCTTGCCACAACATTCATTGTGTGACTTCAATGTAGTTCTTTTAGCTATTACCCATAAACATTTCGAACCTATCGTGCAACGGGGTCAGGGTCAAGACCCTGTCAAGAGGGGAAGGGGTCCTTCGCAGAATTGTGGTGAGGGAGTTTTGTGGGGTAAAGCCCAGTGCCCATTGTCCCTCTCTGCCCTTCCGAGTGTGCTTTGTGTATGACTAATGGTACGACTGTCCCTTTCATAATGCTTGTCATCCTCTCTTCTGGCCAGTGTTCTCCTTGCTCTTTTTCTGACCACAACTCCCAGAATGCACTGATGAGGGCAGAAGGGGTTGCTGAAACATGTAATGTAACCTCTTCTTCCATCTTATATTTGCAAAGCTTCCACCTTTTGTCACTTGCTCTGTCTTGCTTTTTTCTTGGCGCTCTCTGCCCTGAGGGGCTTCCCTTCCTTCTGTGGGCATCTTGCTGATCAACATGACTCAGAATCTGCTTGTCAGCTCTATTTTGAAGTAGAGCTCGCTTATCAGTCGTCATCCCATGGCCCTGTATTTCAAAACCTATTATTGATGAGCAACTATACATGATTTACTACTTGTTATCTGTCTTCTGTTTGCAGAGTGAAGGTCACATTCCGTAAGCGATTCCTTATTTGGGAAGCAGCCTCAGCCTAGCCTGGGAGAATGGATATTCTGACTGGTTGAAATCCTGGCAACTTATTATTCTGTGTTTTGTGACATATAGTTTAGAGTGGGTGGGGAGGCTGACTTCATTGCGTTCAGCTTGCATGATATGGGTTGTTACAGAGACTGAATAACTAGGTGGGTGCTGCTCAGATCAGTAGTTTGCTGTTTACATAAACTGTTTCAGTTTCATGTGTCCGGAACTGTCTGTGTGGCCTACCATTTCTTCAGACCTCCCAGAGTTCAGCCAGACGTCAGCACCTGGGCGCAACCAAGATAAATCAGAGGAGAACCAGGGTAATGGAATTGAGAACTGAAATGGAATGGACTGATAATTGTCCTGCAAAACTGACATGAGACACCCATCACCTAACCTCCCAACCCAGATAGACCCCAGAGGAATGGTGGGGCAACAACCAATGAACTGTGAGTGAGAAGGGACATCAGCGGAGACACTGAAATCCTCCCAAGCCCTACTGGAAACTCACCAGCGCATGGTGTGAAGGCATCATGAAGTATGACACAGACAACAGACTTAAAGTTCAAACAAAAACATATTTATTAACATAAATGTCAGCATGTTTGAAGGCCTAACCTGCACTATGCTAAGGTGCTATTTGCCTACCTAAATAAAACTAAGGGAAGTCTGAGTCAAAGAGTTCAACTGAAGAAGCTGTCTGTGTCTAAAACCTATGCCTGCCCTCACAGCTAATCCATACAATGTTAGGGAAGTCAGCAACCAAAAGAAACAGTGTTCACTATAAAGTTCCAACAATATAAAGTTCCAAGCCTCTTCCAGCTCGCAGCTCCCTTTCAGTTCCTTCCCCAAGTATAAAACAATTCCAGAAAAAGTCTCAATTTGACCTCTCTTGAGTTCAGTATGATACAGTTTTAATCAATACTCGGGGTTCCCTTCCCCAAGTTCCAAGTAACACACCTCCAAGCACCAAAGAACCTTGTGATTCCGGTCTCAAGTTATTAAATGTTTAAAATTTCAGGGTCCCCTTCCCCAAGACTTCATTTCAGCAGCACAAATGTTTCAAGTCTCAGGGTTCCGTTCCCCAAGACTTAATTTCAGCAGCACCAAAATTATCCTTTGTCTTTTCCAGGTTCTTTGTCATTTTTGTGCCCTCTTTTTATGGTGCGTTTTCCATGTGTAAATTATGACTGTGTTGGAATAATCTTCAAAGCTTTAGTTCTGCTCTCAATGTAATTTTCTGTTAAATGCAATTTTCATGTAGTTTGGTATTCAATATGCCTTTCTTTGTTTAAATATTTAAAGTTCCATTCACTTTGGAATACATCACATACTGGTTTCACTTAAATGTAAAGCATAATTCCTTTTAATATGCAGCATCTAATAGTTTTACTCAGATTTGAAGTTCTGTTTTATTTCTGAACTTAAGATGTAACAGGGTTGGCTTGTAGATTCGAAGCTGGATATCTGTGCGCTAGTAATCGCCCATATAATTTGTTGAGTACAGTGGATGCAATTTGGTTGTATTAAGTGTGTGCAAGCAGCAATCACTCAAATCCCACAAACCAATCCACCATGGTTGGCATAGATAAGATATGATAACTGGGTATGGGATGGCGATGCGCTCTGCACCAATAAAGTAATAGTTATTACAAGTGGAACAGTTTGATTTGTAGATTTTAATTCAGTTATGAACAGCCAACACGTGTTTCGACAAGCTGGTCATTTTCAAGGCTGAGTAATTTCAACAGAAAATATTTTTTAAAAGATATAACATAGTGAAATGTAAACAAATTGTTCATCAAATCATAATGTCCATCATGTTGTAAGCAAACATAAGACAACATAAATATAAAACACATGAAAGTTCAAATATCACATTCATATGTACAAACCAAATAATGTTCAAAATAAATAAATTATGAAAAATAGAAAGCATTGCATACCAATTTCAGGTTGAGAGAGGGGGACAAGTGATGCAATGTTGTTTGACGTATCATAAAACAAGATCAAATAAGCATACAATTAGTGATTGGTACATGGAATATCATTGATCTAATCACATAAAGGATTTGTGTTTCATTGCACAATCGTGATGTAGATTCCCAATTCAACCTGGTACACCAAAGTCAACTCCCATGCAACCCAAACCCAAATCACCTGAAGAGATATATAAAAAGTGATCTCTGAACCTCAGATGAAAAGGCAGACGGCTGCAACATGCAGCATGCAGTGGGTTAATGAATTCCAAATTAAAATTAAGTTGGTTGTTATTAACTTGTTATCCGAAAGTAGCAGGTGCAGAAAGAATGTGTCAGAAAAGATGTATATAATTAAGCTGAGTGTCACGTAACGGGTATTAGATAACCGATTGATTGATCTTACCTAAAGTTGGTTCGGTAAAGGAATCTGGATAGTCCAAATTAAGTGTATAAAATACCATGAAATAAGCTTGGGAACATAATAGTGAGCAAGAGGGACTATATAAAGGTCCCAATAATACAGACCTAATACTTGGTGATATATAAGTACACAGCAGAACACACGGATAGTGTGATTGATACAAATGGCGGATTCAAATGGAGGCCGTAATGGCTGGTTAGAATATATAGCCTGAAAAGGGTTATTAAAACAAAATATCAGACCCGAAGTTCGGTTCTCAAATGACAAAGTAATAGTTAGGACATTAGTAATAGCATATATAGCTCTAAATTAATACTCACTCGGCCAATCGACCAACGCAATCAATAGCCGGGTAAATCCCTTGTTTCCGAATGCGAGAAGCGCGTGTAGTGAGTAAGTAGTTCCGTGTACGTCACAGAAGTGACTTAGGCAGCGTGAAGACATATTAAGCTACTCGTATGACGTCAAAGGAAAACAAATATGATATTAGCTTCGCAATATCGCTGACGAAAATAGCATAAGACGTGTTACGCTACGCGTATGAGGTAAAGGTTAAACAAACATGGTATTAGTCTTTGCAATATTGCTAACGGAAATAGATAGAAATGCAAAAGTATAAGAACAAATATTAAGGATATGTTGTCAATGAGACAGGAATATAAAAATATCAATACAAGAGTGGAAATACACTAAAAGGGAAGCTGAATCGTAAAGATTCAAAAGGCCACGGTTTAGCACGGTGTGTAATGCTGTGAACAGCAAGTGTTTGAGCTGGATCACACAGGGGTAAGACCTCGGTGCAGATTGAAGAAAAATGTTGGATGGCTAATTTATAGGAACACATTCATCTCATGCTCAGAATTAAGATCTCCGATAGTGCAACATAGAAAACAAATAGGTTTTGCTTCCATTTGCCTCAATTTTAATTGTAAATTGCCTCCTCTTTTGCCCCTGTGCACTTTCATCAGTCCAATGAAACGCAAATCAGCTATATTATCCAACTGATGTTCTAGTTGCCAGTGTGCAGCTAGAGGAGATTTAGGATCACACATTTTGAGACTGGCTAGATGTTCTCTAATTCTGAATCTGAGTTGACGGATAGTACTACCAACGTAGAGTTTGCCACATACACATGTTATGGCATACACTAGGAAGGTGCTCTTGCAGTTGATGAAGTCACGTATAACAACTTCGGAGCCAAATTTGTAAGAAAAGACCTTGCATTTGGTATGAGCCCATGCACATTGGTTGCAGTTCCCACATTTATGGAAACCCACTGGTTGTCGTTACCAAACAGATCTGGGCAATTTGTTTTAAAAAAATGATGGGCTCACCATGGATTTAATCATGGGTGCTCTTGTAAAAGTGAATTTCGGTTTAAATGTCAAATAAGGTTCCAGGTCATGATGAAGTCTCAAAATGTGCCAATGTTTCTGGACCAATCTATATAGTAGCGAAGAATCATTGGTGAATTGGGTAACAAGTGAAATATATTGTGGGGACTCTTTGGGCTTGGTAACATCGACCAATAGGTCACATTGTGTGGTATCAGTGAACTTGGCATGTGCTTTGTCGATGACAGAGCCTTTGTAACCCCGATTTAGAAAACGCTGATTAAGAATGTTGCTTTCAAAGGGATTGTGTCCTCCGACGTATTCCTTATCTTAGATATCTCTTTCCAGCTTTGCTGGCCTCGGAAATGTTTTCTCTCTAGAGGGCACTGCGCGTTGACGTCCGCTGAGTCGATGTCCCTCGACAGTCGCTGTATCGACGTCGACGTCATCCTGCCTATAAAGGCCGCGCGCAGCGTCCGTTGCTCAGTTCCGTTTTTCCGCGCTTACTCAGTGCCTCGGAATATCATTGCTCAGTTTCGTAGATATTATTCCATTTTCCTCGAGATATTAGATCCATACTCGATGGCTTCCTCGTCTGAACCGACAACCCCTCGGTCCGGCTTTAAAAAATGCCGAGACTGTGGAAAAAAGATGTCGCTGACGGACCCTCACAGGGTCTGTCTGTGGTGTTTGGGAGCTGAACACCATTGTTCGGAGTGCGAGGACTGTATGTCCATGACAGCTAAGGCCCTGAAGGAGCGTAGGGGGAAGCTGGAAAAAGGTAAGACTTCTAAAGCTTCTTCTTCCTCGAGGAAGTCGAGATATTCGTCTCCTCGTCACCATTCGCGCTCCAGGTCTCGAAGCGGGTCCCATCACTCCTCGAGATCGAAGCACTCGAAAAGGAGACGCCGAAGATCCCCTTGTTCGTCCTCCTCTTCCTCTGTTTCACCTAAGAGAATCCCTTGCCCCACGAAACATAGTTCCCGGGCTGAATGGGAGGAATTCCGAACAAATATGATGAGCGTCTTCGAGAAAGCGGCCTCAACCCCCTCGAAGACTGCCGAGAGCGATGCTCTGGTCGAAAGACCCGAAGGTCCAAAACGCCACGAGTCGCAGTACCTGGCGAAGGAAGCTTCTCGAGCGCGTCACAAACCCTTGAGTAAAGCAAAGACCTCAAATCCTTCTTCGAAGGTGCCGTCGACGAAGGTTCCGTCGACGCCGAGGTCGGTGTCTTCGACGCCGTTGTCGAAGGGACCTTCGACACACGGGTCTGTCGACTCGACGCCATCCTCAACACCGGCGTCGACGCCAAGGAAAGTCACAGTTGCGGCGCACCCAGTGGCTATTCCCAGGTCTTCGATGACGATGTCGTCGGAATTGTCGATATCCTCAAGCAGAATTCCGATTCTATCGAGGACCTTGAGGCCTCCACCTTTGTTTTCGACGCCACGTTCGAAGCCTTCGGCGTCGACGACATCAACGTTTTCGAGGCCGATTACGACAAGGTTGGCACCCTCTGCCTTGGAGATGGGTTTCACACCCTTTGTGAGTTCAGACCAATTGAGAACAATGTCCTCAATTATGGAAGAGGGAGAACTGTCTGACCAAGAAGAGACATTTGAGTTGCAGGGATCTGCAACCCCAGTTCAAGAGGAGTTATCCTCAGAGGAACGCAGATTGAAGGAACTCCATGATTCCTTACATGAGGCAAGTGGTTTAGACACTTCCCCAGAGGTGGAGTTCGCTAGGCCAGACCCGGGGGAGCATGCTGAAACCCCTTATAGAGCCTTAATGGCCAGGATTACAGAATTTATGGGGTGGTCAACACCTTCACAGGCTTTCCAACAGGATGACCTCATGGATATTCTTGATAAAGGTCCACAGGAGGATCCTGTAGTACCTTTTCATAAAGCTCTTCAAAGAAAAATAATGACGAACTGGGAAACCCCAGATATCGTCCCGGCAGTAAATAAAAAACTGTCTACTAAATACAGGGTATCTTCTGCAGACCCTGAGCTTTTGTCCAAACACCCATCCCCAGAAAGTCTGGTGGTACAGGCAGCATCTTCTACTGACATCAAGACTGCTTACCCTACCGTCCCACAGGACAGGGACGATAAAAAATACGATGCTATGGCTAAGAAAGTCTTTTCGGCATGTAGCATGGCGTTAAAATCTATTAATGCTACTTGCACCCTTGCTAGATTTAGCCATACACTTTGGGAGTGTGCTTCTACAGAGGCTGACTGCATCCCGGAGGGAGAAGAAAGGGAGGAGTTCCTAAATATCATAAAGGACGGTTAAGACGCTATGTGCGAATCCCTCCAGACGGGCATTGATTCGGCTGACAGTATCAGCAGACGAATGGCGGCAAGTACAACAACCAGGAGATTTGCTTGGTTGAGAAAGTCTGGTTTTGCCCCAGATGTGCAAGCCAGGCTCTTGAACATGCCATTTGATGGCTCTTCTTTGTTTGGGAAAAAGGCAGATGACAGTTTAGAAAAACTGCAAACATCAAAGGCAGCAGCAAAATCCCTAGGCGCTGCAATCCGTCAGACACCTTTTCGTCCCGCAGGAACCTCTGCGAGAGGCAAGTCCTTTCGCTTCTACTCCGCATTCGGAAGAGGTAGAGGATGACCGGCTCAAAGGGGACAAAGAAGAACTACCCGAGGTGGACGGGGTAGATATTCAAAAGCCGCAGCAACAGCAGGTGCCTCTTTACCATCGGCATCTGCATCAGCCGCCCCAAAACCACTCTGAGGACTTCCCTCACAAGACACTTGTAGGAGGCAGGTTAACTCAACATCTGGCGGAATGGCAGGCTATCACGTCAGATGCTTGGGCATTGGAGACAGTTGCACAAGGTTACTGCCTGCCTCTCCTACGCATACCTCAGAGTCATCCACCGGGGATCAGCTCTCAAAAAGCTCCAGATCCGCTCCTCTTGCAGGAAATTTTAGACCTACTAGAGAAAGGTGCCATAGAACCGGTACCGGTACCTGTAGCGGAGAGGAACAAGGGCTGGTACTCCCCTTACTTTCTCATACCAAAGAAAGACGGAGGACTGAGACCCATCTTGGACTTGCGAGAATTGAACAAATTCCTCAGGAAAGACAAATTCAAGATGGTAACTCTCTCTCAGATCCTTCAGGCCCTTCAGTTCCAGGACTGGTTGGTATCTTTGGACCTTCAGGACGCTTATTTCCATGTGCCAATCCATCGCAAACACAGGAAATACCTGAGGTTCGCAATTGGCAACTCTCATTATCAATTTCGAGTGCTGCCATTTAGGCTGACCTCCGCCCCGAGGGTCTTCACCAAGTTAATGTCGGTAGTGGCTGCAAGTCTAAGGAGGGAAGGGATTCACGTCTACCCCTACCTGGACGATTGGTTGATCAGAGCTGTATCTTCGAACAAGCTCAGATCCAGGTAGATCATGTTTGCCACTCCCTTCACAGACTGGGCTTCTCCCTCAATTTAAAGAAGTCACAAATGATACCATCGCAGAGACTCCAGTTCATCGGAGCGATCCTGGACACTGCCCTGGGAAAAGCCTCGCCACCAGAGGTGAGGGCTCAAGATATTCTACAGATGGTCACCAAGTTTCAAAATGCCCAACGTCTCCCAGCCTTCGACTTTTTGAGGTTGCTAGGCCTCATGGCATCCTGCATTTTCCTAGTGCCAGAGGCTCGCCTGAGAATGAGATCTCTCCAGTGGGCACTGAGAACTCAGTGGTCACAATTCTCAGGGAGAATGACAGATCTTCTTCAGGTTCCCGACAGGGTGGCTCGAGACCTTCAGTGGTGGGCCTGTCAGGAGAACATTCTGTAAGGAGAGCAGTTTTGGCAACCTTGGCCGGAGATAACAGTAGTCACGGATGTCTCACTCACGGGGTGGGGAGCCCACGCCAACGACTTGACCATCAGCGGTTGTTGGTCTCCATCGGAGTCCAGACTACATATCAACCTGTTAGAGCTGAGGGCCGAGCACAGTCTCCCACGAGTGGGAACTAGCTCAGGAAGTCCTTCAAGAGATCTTCGCCCTTTGGGGAACCCCTCAGGTGGATCTGTTCGCCATCATTGTCAACAGGATGTGCGATCTGTTCTGTTCAAGAGAATTTCCCCCGAGAGGACCTCTGGGAGACGCGTTCATAGTGGACTGGGAGTTTCCACTCCTGTACGCGTTTCCACCGGTCCCTGTCATTCCTCAAATGATCAGGAGGTTGAGAAGATTCCGGAACACCATGATCCTAATTACCCCGGATTGGGCCAGGAGAACGTGGTACCCGGACCTTCTAGACTTGTCCATCTGCCCTCCAATTCGACTTCCACTCAGCGAGAATCTGCTCTCACAGAAGGGAGGTCAGGTTCTCCATCCAGACATCAAAACCCTCAACCTTCACGCTTGGCTTCTGGAAGGCTGAGGTACAAGGATTGGGACCTCCCTGATGACGTTATGGAGGTGTTGCTTTCGGCAAGAAGGCCAGAAACAAAATCTTTATACTGCTGCCGTTGGAACAGATTTTGCAGCTGGTGTAGGGAAAAGAATATCGATCCCTTTTCATGTGGTACACCAATGGTTTTGTCCTTCCTACTTTATTTAGCGAATTCAGGCCTTCAAGTTGGCACCATCAAGGGCTATCTTGCAGCGCTATCCATCTTTTAGCGCACTGCGGAAGAACCATCCTATTTCAAGTTACCCTTGGTAATACAGTTTCTAAAGGGGTTAACTAACGTTTATCTCCCAAGACCATTCCAGGTTCCCCTATGGGATTTAAATTTAGTCCTAACTTTCCTGATGGGCACACCTTTCGAACCACTCCACTCTTGTTCATTAAGATTTCTTACCCTTAAGACTGTTTTTTATTAGTAGCACTTACATCTGCTAGAAGGGTGAGCGAGTTACAAGCTCTTTCTTGTAAACCCCCTCATACAATCTTTCACAAAGACAAAGTTGTTCTGCAAGTGAAGCCTAATTTCCTCCCAAGGTGGTTTCTGAATTTCATATCACACAGAAGATTACCCTTCCATCTTTCTATCCTCCTCCCCATCCGGGGAAAGAGGAAGAGAGGTTACACAGGCTGGACCCAAGAAGGGCTTTAAGTTTTACATTAGTAGACTGGCTAGGATAAGACAAGCAGACCAGCTGTTTGTAGGCTACGCAGGTCACAAGCTGGGGCTACCGATAACTAAGCAGACCATTTCCAGATGGATTATTTTAGCCATTTTGGAATGTTATAAACTGGCAGGAAAAGAGCCCCCTCAAAATCTTAGGGCTCATTCGACCAGAGGTATCGCAGCTTCATCGGCCCTCAAAAGAGGAGTGCCGGTTCGAGACATTTGTGCGGCTGCCACATGGTCGGTCGTCCGTCCATACCTTTACACGGTTTTACAACTTGGATTCCTCCTCCAGTCAGGAAACTAGGTTTGGAAGGGCTGTATTGCACTGTATTCATCAATAAAAGGAAGCATGAAGTCAGTACTACCACCTCCAATAACAGAATACTGCTATGGTAGCCTATCTAAGATAAGGAATACGTCGGAGGACACAATCCCTTCGAAGAACAAGTTACTTATTACCTTGTAACGTTCTTTCGATGGGATGTTCCTCCGACGTATTCCTTATCGACCCTCCCATCCATCCCTGCAGTACTACTTCCCTTGTTGCAGCTTACGCTCCTTCGGGGTGATTAGTTGAGTCCAGAAAGAATTATTGTGGGCTACAAAAATGAACTGAGCAACGGACGCTGCGCGCGGCCTTTATAGGCAGGATGACGTCGACGTCGATACGGCGGCTGTCGAGGGACATCGACTCGGCGGACGTCGACGCGCAGCGCCCTCTAAAGAGAAATTTCCGAGGCCAGCGAAGCTGGAAAGAGATATCTTAGATGAGAAATACGTCGGAGGAACATCCCATCGAAAGAACGTTACAAGGTAAGAAGTAACTTGTTCTTCCTTGTCATAGTCTATATGGCGACTGCAATTGCGTCTGGCCCTATGAAATTCACCCATCGGTATGTTATCAATGGTAGATCGATGGTGATTGCTTTGTGCTGAAAGGATTCAGTTGACCTCAGTCGGTTTCCCATAGGTGGTTGTATGCAAGTTACTACCTTCAGTAAAAATATGTAAATCCAAAAAATCAATTTGATTCGTGTCACAATTGCCCGTTAGATTAATACCAAAAGCATTGGTATTAGCCTAAAATGGAAATTTAGAGGAGTCCTGTGTACCTTTCCAAATCAAAAAAATGTCATCGATAAAGCGCTGCCAAATGATAATTTTGGAGGTGAACTGTTGTTGATTGAGTACATGAGTTTCTTCATAGTAAGACATAAAGAGGTTTGCCAGGGAGGGTGAAAACTTATTTTTTTTTTTTTTTAAAAAAGTTTATTGATTTTTCAACACAAACAACAATACAAACCAAACCGTAGTGCAATTAACAATATTACAATAAAGCATTTAATCATTAGTGCGCACTACCTCCCTGATCCCTCCCCCCTCGCGAGCCAGTTTCCATGTCACATTCCGTATCTGCCGCACATGAGCGGGCCTCGTTGTCATCCGACCCTCCCGAAGCCATCCCTGTCCCAAATATGCAAGATATCAAAGTCCTCCATGCCATCAAAGAGGCCAGTTCCTCCTCCCAAGACATACAACTCGCCTCCTGCCACACTGCTGTCTCGGCCTCCGCCCATTTCTGTAGGTCATTCCACCACACCTCAACCCGTGGCTTGCTACATTTTTTCCAGCCCATGGCTATTCTCCGTTTGGCCAGCACATACGCCAAGTCTTTCAGTTTACACACATGTTTCTGCTTCCTAGGTCTGGAAAACCCACCCAGCAGGCATGCCCAGGCGGTGTCTATGGCAAGCGTGACCCCTTTCTCTCCTAGCTTGCGCGCCACCTCCCTCCAGAACCCCTCGATCACTGGGCATGCCCAGAACATATGCGTCATGTCCGCATTTTCTTCGTCGCATTTAGGGCACGCCTGTCTGCCCGCATTCCGGAATTTGGATATCCGCAGTGGGGTCATATACGCTCTGTGCGTGACATATAGCTGTACCTGCTGCAGTCTGGCATTTCGAGATACTTTCCTGTGGTATCTTAGAGCCCGTTCCCACATCCCATCTCCCATCTGGGTCCCCACCTCGCACTCCCATTCCGATCGTAGGCCTGTCAATTCCTTCCCAACCTTCAACATCACCATCTCATACAACCTAGAGATCTCATGTCCCCCTTCCGTCGTGTCGTATATCCCTTCCAGCGTAACCTCCGATTCGTCTGCCAAGGTAAATTCAGGCCATAGTTCCCGAATTTTCCTCCCCAATCTGTGGTATGTTACATATTGGCCTCCATGTAATCCAACCTCCCCGCTAAGTTCCTCAAACGCTCTGATGGCACCCTCCTGCCACACATCACCCAATGTCACCAACCCCACAGATTCCCAATAGGTCCTAATAATCCCCCTCAGCTGTCCGTCTACCCCCGCCAGGGCAACTAGTGGAATCTGCGGAGAACACGGGAGTGGGTCTCCCATCAGTTTGCATGCTCGTCTCCACATCTTCCATCCCAGCCTCACCATCGCCGGGTACTTTCTCGTAACAGTTTCTGGCAACCAAATGACTTCCTTCAGGAAAAATGGGGCACAATCATGCCCGAATAATCTAAGTTCTGGGGTCTCTTCGTCGGAAAGCCATTTGGATACAAACTGTAGTTGGCTCGCTATGTAATAAGCCTCAAAGTTTGGGAGTCTAACTCCCCCTTTTTCATGAGAGTTCTGCAACTTCCAGAGTGCTACCCTGTTTCGAGTGCCATGCCACAGGAACTCTCTGCAAACCCCATTTATTTTAGCAAAAAAACCCTTAGGGATCATATATGGGATGTTACTAAAGTAGTGTAGCAGCCTAGGCAGAACCACCATTTTAATCATTGCTCCACGCCCCATCATCGCCAGGGGCAACTTCTGCCAGAAACTCATGCATGCGCGTATCTTCTCAACAGCCATCTCAGTGTTACACTTATGTTCTTTCTCTACCGTGTGGTAGACATCTATTCCCAGGTAACGAAACGTGTTAACTGCCCAGGGCACCTGTAGCACCGGCAGCCTCTCTATGGGGACCCCCGTATAGCAGCCCAATGGGAAAATGTTCGACTTCTGGGGGTTGACCGCTATGCCTGACAACCTCGCATATCTCCCCATCACGTCCAGGATATACTGTAAATTCTCCTCCGGATGACTCAGGTACAATAACAAGTCGTCCGCATACAGGGATATCAGATGCTTTTCCCTCCCAATCTCAATACCCACAATGTCGTACTGCTGCCGCAGGTACAGTGCCAGGGGTTCCAGGGCCAGGATATACAGCATCGGGGACCAAGGACACCCCTGTCTAGTGCCTCTGCTGAGTTGCCATCTCTCGGATATGATTGCCCCCGTCCGGACCCTGGCCAGTGGAGCACTATACAGCAGCTCCGCCCATCTAACGTATCTTGGACCCAGTCCGTATTCTCTCAAGGCCGTCAGCAGCCACCCCCAATTAACCGAATCGAAGGCCTTTACAGCATCCAACGACACTATCGCCATTTCCCCGTCGCTAATGGATCCCATCTCTATCACCCGGTGGAGGCGTCTGTGGTTTTGGGTAATATTCCTCCCCGGGACATACCCTGTTTGGTCCGGGTGTACCAGTTTGCCTATCACCCTCCGCAGTCTGTTTGCCAGGACAGCCGTTAGTATCTTGCTGTCCTGATTCAGCATAGATACTGGCCTGTACGACCCACAACTATGCCTGGGTTTATTGGGCTTAGGGAGCGGTACAATGACCGCCTCTCTGAGCGATTCCGGCAACCTCCCCGTCTCGAACGCCTCATTGAGCATATCAAGCATCGGGGGGAGCACTTCCGCTCCAAAGGTTTTGTAAAATTCGCTGGGCAGGCCGTCCGTCCCTGGGGTCTTACTAGTGGGTAGTTGCCGGACAACCGCCTCCAACTCCTCCAATGTTATCGGGGCATCTAATTCCTCTCTTTCTTCCGTGCTTATCCTGGGCAGCCCAATATCTTGCAGGGTCTCCAGCATATCCTCCCGGTCACCGCCACCCGGATCCCCGTACAATTCCCTATAGTAATTCACAAATTGTTCGTTTATGCCCTCTTGGGTATCTATCTGCTTCCCATCCTCTCTAGTAATCGTCCTAATCGGGGGTCTCGGGGTTTCTTTCTTATATAGCCATGCCAGGAGACGGCCCGTTTTGTCTCCTCCCGCGTGTTGTCTCTCAATATATTTTTTATAGTTTAGGTTACAGAGCCTCCCCCAATGTTCCGTACACTGCTGTTGCAGTTTAAGCACCAGCTCGTTGTCTATGGGCTCGCTCTTCAACGCCCGTTCCAACTGGCTTTCTGCCCTCTGTAAATCAACCAGGACCCCATTCTGCAAGCCTTTCGATTTGGCAATCGCCACCCCTCGCATCACAACCTTAAAAGCCTCCCACAGAGTTCCCGCCGAATCAACGCTGCCAGTATTGGTATCGAAATAACTAGCTATTTCCTCCCGCATATCTTCCCTGAAAACCTGGTCTTTAAGCGCCTCTGCGCGCAGACGCCACGTCGGGATCCGCGCTCTGGGGCGGCCATATTGCCAACCCACCACCAATGGCGAGTGGTCCGATAGGACCCTCGCTTTATATTCCGCCCTGGACACCTCTGTCAAGACATCCGATGTGGCAAAGATATAATCAAGCCTGGTGTGCAACTGCTGCGGGGCCGAGTAGTGTGAGTACTGTCTCACATTGGGGTGCTTAGTCCTCCACACATCCTCGAGCTCGAAGTCTCGCAGCAGCGTCCGCAGCGCCCGGGCTGCCGGGGCGGGCCTAGTCACTTTATCGTCGGATCTATCCATCCCCGGCTCCAACACACAGTTAAAATCCCCTCCCCAGAACACCGCACTCCCAACACACCAGCTCAGGCTGGCACTCATAGTCCGATAGTACTCTGCCGTGCCCTGGTTCGGGGCATACGTGTTCACTACACACATCTCTTTATTCTCGATTGCCCCTCTTACCATAGCCAGGCGCCCCTCAGTATCCAAGATTTCCTGCCTCAGTTGAAACGGGACATGTGGCGCCACCCAGATCAGTACACCTCTGGCATAAGCCGAGTACGTGGATCCCACCACCGTTCCACCCCACTTTTTCTTTACCAGCTCCAGTTTATCTCGGGTCAAATGCGTTTCTTGCAACAATGCGATGTCTATCTTTTGCCTTCTCAAGTATAGCATGACTTTATTCCGTTTTAGATAGCTATTGAGACCCCTGACGTTCCATGTTAGCAATTTTAGCTCCCCCATAATTCACTGGTATCCTGCCCACTCCCCCCCAACCCACCCCGCTCATCCGTGCCGTCCAGATATCTCATCCAAAATGTACTCCCAGGGCTCGCGGTCAAACTTAAACTCCCCAACGCTATGTACACCCCAACTTTCCCCGCACCCCCCATTCCCCCCACCCGTCCCCCCAACACCCTCCCCAACTGTTGCCCAGCTCCACCTCGGGAACTCAGGCCCCCCCACATCTAGTTCTGGCTGTTACACACAGAGCCCAGTAGGGTAAAGTCGCCCTAACGGCCACTTAACTAAAAAACACTAAATGGGGGTGAATGGACTAGCCCCGAAAGGCTCCTTCGTATAACCACAGGTACGGTGCAAACAGTGCATTGATCATTCAGTTCCAGGCCCGACCTCCCCCGGCCATAACAGTAACTATATTCAAGTCCCATAGTCTTCTGGCTGCACTCTTTATCGTCGTAGCGCACTTAACTCTTATTGCCACCTTCATCAGCCTGGACCTCCGGCTCCTGGGGGCTGCCCTGCATGTCCAACCAACCCATGGCTTCCTCAGGCGACTCGAAAAACAAGGATCTGTTGTTGTGGATCACCTTCAATTTGGCCGGGTAGAGGAGCATATACTTCTTCCCCGCCTCTCTAAGTCTCCTTTTGACCGCTGCAAAGTTCATCCGACTCCTCTGCACCATCATGGTGTAGTCTGGGTAGGCCGTTATGGTGGCCTCCCCCCTCTTGATGGTTCCTCCTTTGCGAAAATGCTCCAAAATCCTCTCTCTGTCTCGATAGTTAAGGATTTTGGCTATCATTGGCCTGGGCGGACCGCCCGGCGGAGGCCTCCTGGCCAATGCTCTATGCGCTCGCTCCACCGCAAAACCCTGCGACAGCACTCCCCCAGTGATCTCTTGGAGCAACATATTCTCAATGAAGTCCGTGGGGTTGTGACCCTCCAATCCTTCCGGGATGCCCACTACACGGATATTATTCCTCCGGGCGCGCCCTTCTGCTTCTTCGGCCCTGTTCTCCAGGTTGCGCACTTTCTGTTCCAAGACATGCAGGTCGGCCTTGTGTGAGGCGCAATCTGCCGTGTTGGCGCTCCCCTCCTTTTCCAGGCTCTCCGTGCGCTCCGACAGAGTCCTCACATCTTGTCGAAGTAGGTTCACCTCCTCCCGAACTTCTCCCACTTTGAGGTCAAGCACTGTTTTCAGGTCCGCCACCACCATTTCGAGCTTGGCTTCCCAAGCGGTTTTCAAATCCGCTTTCAATTCTGCGAGCGCAACTAACACGTCCTGATTTGGGCTAGCGGCGGCCATGCCGCCTGCAGATGGCTTCTCCTTGCTCCGAGCACTTTCTGGGCCTGGTGGTGTCTTGGTAAACTCATCCAATGTGGGTTGTTTCACTTTCTGTCTGACGGATTTATTCGCCATTCCACCACCACTGTATGTCGCGGGCCCGTACACTCCCGCCTCACCCCCACCCCGGGAGAGAGGAGCCCACCTTCCGCTCGCAATGGAGCGAGTCGCTTCTCCCGCACCAAGTGTACCTCCGCAGTCACTCCTTCCGCCACTCGACTGGGTCCCTACCAGCGAGTTCCTACACAATGTGGGCCCTCCGTCCCAAGGCTGCCGCTTGACCAGCACGCGATGCTCCGGCACCCAAGGCGGGTGGTCAGCTCGGGTGGGTCCTAGTGCCGACCACTGACCGTCACTGTCCAAAGCCCGTGATAAGTAATCGGTGCCCACCGAGACTCGCCGGTTCTCTCCCAGAGGCCATTCTCACACTTCACAGCTTACTTTGCCACCGATCACTACGAGAATGCCTCTTCATCGCCCCGCATGTATCTCCTCCGTTGTCCGGCATGGCCGCCATCTTCCCTCCGTCCGGGCCGTGACTCCCGGATCTTCGATCGCAATTTTTCTGTTGTTGCCGGGCTTACGAAGGATTCAGCTCCTCAATATTTATGCAGCATACATTCATGGACGGGTTCCTTCGTTCCTGACTCGCGAAAGTTAGTCTCAATGCACTTTTACACAGGATAAATGCAGGATCTTCAGGAGCTCTTCCAATAGCGCGTCCTCTCACATGGCTTCCAAGCCACGCCCCCCCCGGAGGGTGAAAACTTAGCTCCCATCGCAACCCCCGTCGATTGGAGAAAATACTGTCCATTGAAGATACATACATTGTTAGCTAGTACAAACTTCAAAAAATCTTTTAGCATAAGAACATGGTCAATATATGATGCTGAAGTATTAAGAAAAACAATCAATCGTCTGCAGTGCAAGATTGTGATCAATATTAGTATAAAGTGCAACAACATCAATGCTCGATTGACCGAGTGAGTGTTAATTTAGAGCTATATATGCTATTACTAATTTTTTTATTTATTATACTGTGATATAGTTTTATAAACAAAAACTTTACACATAGTTCACCATAGTAAAATAATTACATGATTTTTAACATAATTCATACATATAGATAAATATCTTTCTTATTCATTTTCAATTTCAATGTTGCAGATTTCTCCAAGTCGATCTCATATACACCATTAAATAACTTAATCTAGTGACTTATTTCCTTATTATTTCTGGGGAGGATAGTGCTTTAAGCTTTACTTTGACCATATTCCATACTCTATAGAGAGCCAGATGTAAGCTTGCATTCAGAGTATTAACGCACATATACCAGAAATCTTTTGACTTAATATGATCTAAATTATGGACATACTTGCTATAATGCTTCATGTAGACGATACTCAGTCTGGGACATGTCATAAGGACATGTCTCGCCGTTTCAGGGGTGGTTTTATTCTTACATATCCTACAGAAGCGCTCTGATTTGGGAATAGCCCTTTCAGTCAGAACTAATGCTCTAACTATTACTTTGTCATTTGAGAACCGAAACTCGGGTCTGATATTTTGTTTTAATAACCCTTTTCAGGCTACATATTCTAACCAGCCATTACGGCCTCCATTTGAATCCGCCTTTAGTATCAATCACACTATCCGTGTGTTCTGCTGTGTACATGTATATCACCAAGTATTAGGTATGTATTATTGGGACCTTTTATATAGTCCCTCTTGCTCACTATTATGTTCCCAAGCTTATTTCATGGTATTTTATACACTTAATTAGGACTATTCAGATTCCTTTACCGAACCAACTTTAGGTAAGATCAATCAATCGGTTATCTAATACCCGTTACGTGACACTCAACTTAATTATATATATCTTCTCTGACACATTCTTTTTGCACCTGCTACTTTCGGATAACAAGTTAATAACAACCGACTTAATTGTAATTAGGAATTCATTAACCCACTGAATGCTGCATGTTGCAGCCATCTGCCTTTTCATCTGAGGTTCAGAGATCACTTTTTATATATCTCTTCAGGTGGTTTGGGTCGCATGGGAGTTGACTTTGGTGCACCAGGTTGAATTGGGAATCTACATCACGATTGTGCAATGAAACACACATTCTTTGTGATTAGATCAATGATATTCCATGTACCACTCACTAATTGTATGCTTATTTGATCTTGTTTTCTGATACTTCAACCAACATTGCATGACTTGTCCTCTTCTCTCAACCTGAAATGTGGTATGCAATGCTTTCTATTTTTCATAATTTATTTATTTTGACCATTATTTGGTTTGTACATATGGATGTGATATTGGAACCTTTATGTGTTTTATATTTATGTTATCTTATGTTTGCTTACAACATGATGGACATTATGTCTTGATTAACAATTTGTTTACATTTCACTACGTTATCTCTTTTAAAAAATATTTTCTGTTGAAATTACTCAGCCTTGAAAACGACCAGCGTGCCGAAACACGTGTCGGCTGTTAATGATTGAATAAAAATCTACAAATCAAACTGTTCCACTTGTAGTAACTACTATTACTTTATTGGTGCAGAGTGCATCGCCATCTCATACCCCGTTATCATATTAAGATGTAAAAGTTCTGCTCTTTTGTTAGGTTTCCACTCCGCTCAGTGTTCAAGAAACATGGATTGGACTCGATTCGGTATTCAATAGGCACGGGTTACACTTGTAAAGGTTTTCATTCAGTTCTGTATTCCAGTAACCTGGTTTGCGCTCAATTAGGTGTTCTATTGGTATGGGTTTCACTTGTTAAGATTTTCATTCAACCAGCGGTGCAATATTTTCTTAATTCACTTCAAACGAAATGTACATCTTTCAGAGATTTTCGGAAACTTGTTTTCTCCCACACGCGATGTAAGGAAGGCATGGTATCAATAGTAAGACAGACACAAGTGACCACAGTTCAGGGGTATTTATTGAACTTCAAAAAGGGTTGAAAAACGCCTATCCAATCGAAATCGAAATGTGGGAGCAAACTAAGACCATCAAATAATAATTACCCAGTCCTAGTGGTGTCTTGTCAAAACAAAAGGGCCTATACTAAAAAATCTATTGCCAATCCTTACCTCTAAATAAAAATAGCATAGGAAACAATTATTGAAAAGAAAGAAGTGTTCAAGAAATTATATGTCAAGATATTCAGGCCGTTGGCCTCCCTTCCCCACATTTTCAGTAAAGGGACAAGGCGGCACAATGGAAATTAGCGCAGTCTCTGGCTTCTCTAGCACAAGGATACAGTTCAGTCATTAGCATCAGGGCCTCCCGCTCCCAAGTCTCTTCGCCTTTCAAAGTCTCTTCTTTCAGAGGGCCCGATGTGGGAATCAACCAATAAGCTATTTACCTCTCAAGATTTCACACATTCTCAATTTCTCAGACCAATTTAATTCACTCTAACACAAACTTGCTTTAATCCAAAGCCTTCAATTGATCTCCCTAGTTCGGGCTCGGACCAACTTTCTCTACTTTGTTATTAACTTCCTGGGCAGTATCAACATCGAAAGACTTTCGATTGTGCACAGGATTCTGCTTGACCCGTTGCAGGATCAATTCAATGCACAGTTCTTTGCCACTCTTTCACCTCTGTCAACTCTCAGTTGGATACCTTACAGAGACCTTCGAAATGAGCACACACCTGGTGCCGGACCACTCTGTGAAAGGTATCGTCTCTTGGTTTCATAGTTCAATCACTCATCTGTTGTTCAATTTTACTTGCATTGGTTATCATGTGTTTCATATACTGTTTGTTTCAGCACTCACCATACAATGTTGCCGCTTTCAACCTTGGCTTCAACCCAGGCCTGCCTTGTAACGGTCTCCCCCAACTCACCGGTGTGATGCTGGAAATGCATCAGAGGGACAGGGCCTCCGTATCCTTGTCCTTTACTGCTTTTTATCGTGTGTTCTGTCGTGTTTTCCGCGCAGGAGTTCATGTGGGACTCCTGGCCGTGCAGCTCTCTTTCTTTTGGTTTGGTGAAGGGACCCGTGGGATACCCTTATGGCACCCATGGGTGGGGGTACAACCCTGTACCCCTAGTGTATGTTTTTGGGCACCTGTGGGTGGCCCACAGAGCAGGGTATGGGCTGGTGGCAGCTCCATGCTGAATGTGACAGGTGCGCGGCGTATCCTCCATTTTGGGATACCCCGGCCCTGCCCTTGGGATCAGTTGATTCCTGATGGAAAACAAGATGGCCCCTGGGAAGCCCTGACTCTGTCCCTTCCCCCTGACTGGCTGTTGGATGGAAGTGCCATATATGGTGGTGTTGTTGTGAAGGCCCAGTCAGACTAGCTGGAGCCTTCCCGGTGATGTATGTTGTGGGTACCTCCTGTGGGTGGGACCTGGGTGAATAGAGTGTGTGACGAATATGCATTCTGTGTTGTGGGTGTCTAGTATCTGGTGGTTGACACAATGACTGAGACAACCCTGCCCGAAACCGGTATGAATGCCGCTTGGAGTTTTGAATGGCTCGGCACTTGTCCCAATACACATAACTTGTTGTGAGTGTCTGGAGAGAAGTGAATGGCCTGAATACCTTGTGTGCCTGATTGGCTGCCTGCCTGCATGAATGCCCGTAGTCGTGATTGGATGTTTGAGTGTGACCCAGCGGAATGAATGGGAGATCAACAGTATATCTGGGGACCTCTCACTGCTAGGAATCGTGTTCAGAAGCTGAAGTCCACTATGACGAGTAACTGGAGTAACTGACGCTTGACCTTGAAACCCCCGCTGGACGAGGAGGAGTGCGGTGGCTCTCCCTCGCAATCTGAAGGCTGTTGTGTTTCCAAGGACTGACCCAGAGAGGACCTGGTAAGGCGCCCTCTTCCCGAGCTACGAGGGACCATCGTGCACAGCTGATCTTTGCCAACGCTCCCTGGTAGACAGACCTTCGACAGGCTGCCGACCCGATACGGGGACTGCTCGGAACTCCAAGGAGAAGCACTCGGACTGTTGTCTGCCACTGTCGACGACGGCCATCGCCGACCGGAGCCACCGTGCTCTCGTTTGCCCAAGAACTTCCATTGATCATCGGACGCTCTCGTCTGCATCGTCACCCGCTTGCCTCCCGCTGGAGAAGGCCTGACTGTCGACGCGCCGAGGAGCATCCACCGGTGGGTTTCCCGCCACCTACAGACCGCAGAGACGCCGACGACTCGACGCCCTTGCTGGGCCACAGTTCTTCATCTCTTTTCGGTCCAGAAATATTGTCACTGAGGTGCCCCGCACGCCTCTCCTTGCAGGATGCCAACGCTCTGTCGTCGACGAGCACCGCTAGGAACGAAGCTGTCACTTCCCTGTCGCAGTTCACCCTGTTCACCGTCGGACGTTCGACCCGTGACTCCCGCCTTAAAGGGAGGGCATTCAAGAAGGGCCGTCGATTCCCCGACACCGAACGCCAAGTTCCCCGATACCTCTCGACGATCCGTGGCTCCTACCTGAAAGGGAAGCACTCAAGAAGGATTGGTCAGTGCATCGTCGGAGAACTCTACTCCACCAGGTACATTGGACGTGTAAAACCTTAACAGGAAGAAATAAGACTATTGAACATTTGGACTGGGCTTGTGCTATATATCTTTATTTACAGGTTGCCCAGGTGGGGGGGGGGTCTCTACACAGAACTTTGTTTAGGTAACGGGGCCAGCATTCTGCCTATTGTTTCAACCATCTTACGTTCCTGCCTATCTCTATTGCTGGTTTACTCGCTATTGATCTGTGTGACATTTTAACCATACAGTTGATGCACTTTAATGAGATTTGATAACCTTAGTGGTACCACTCTAGACGTGTATATATTTATCATTATTGACTTCCAAGTACAAAGTGCGTTATTGTGATCGTGTACATACTTTTGAATATTAATTATATAAAGACTGTGTTTTCAGTAATACAGTGTGTGGACATTCCTTTGTGGGGGTTCGGGGACTACACTGTACCTAAGAACAAGCCCGCATCACCTCCTGAGAAGCTAGGCCTTGATTGCTCGTCCATTGCTACCAAATAGAGAATCTTGGCTGGGGTCCGCTGTGCCTCTCCTCTACCATATAGAGAGCGGAAGTACAGACACCCCCTACCAGTCTTTACAAACGGCTCTGTTGATTTCACTGGCGCTGCTTTGTTTTTGGAGCCAAGGACAGTATCACGGCAGCAGGCGATCTCCCTGCCTTGATTATGGATACGGGAGGCCCCCGGGTAACTCTGACACACAATGCAGGATTCTTCAGTCTGGTTTCTTGGTCTTACTCTTTCTATTGTCGAGGTTTCATGAAAGTAACGGTTCCTCGTCGAAAATTTAAAGTGCACTTCCCTCATTGCGATCCCCTTCTGTTTTGCTGTCTTTCTCCTTGTGTTAAACTGCCATATTGGAACTGCTGTTTCCTCGTGTGCTTTGCCTCACTCAGAGTGTGCTCTTGTGCTCCACCTTTTATCCCTGTGTGGAAGTGTAATGGAAGTCAGGTGTACGTGATGGTCAGTAATTGCCTGACTCTGCCTGGCCATTGTAACGGGACATGTCAGGTATAGGGCTCGGGTGTTAGTCCGTTTTCTCTCATAGCGAGCTGTCCGTGAGAAAGTGTTTGTGTTGTGAAAGGAGGAGGGGTGGTTGAGTTCCTAAGAATCCTACCTGGTGGGGTAAAGGTGTTAGGGGATACAGTGTCTCGCTGTCATGATGCCTACCTCCAAGGAGCCAGGTCCGACCCAGCAACCCCAGAGGCAGGCATGATTCCCCCCAGGGAAGTGCCGGCGGGCCCAAGCTGGGGCCCTTTGGACACCGTCCTGGCGCCTTAGGCGCCAGGCTCATGTTGGACCCCTGTCCTGGCGCCGTAGGCGCCAGGCTCATAAAGCTAGACATATGTTCAAGTGTTTTAATGTGCAATTACCTGATACAGACCATGCTGCTACATCCAGGCTCTCTTGAGGCCTGAATGGAACTACTTTACCTGTGGGACTACTTTCCACCTGGGTGTGGTTGGGGAAGGATACATACCTGATCGGTGGAAGGATACATGCCTGGAACTTCTTCCAAAGCTATTTAAACCACGCCCGATCAGCAACTCACGCTTCGCGTTGTTCTGCTCCTCACAGCTGGACGCTCACCGTGTCAGCTCCTGCATCTGGACTTCAGCCACGCCTGTCAGCATCCTGGGTCGCCTGCAAAGGGAGCTAAGAGAGATTTGGAGAGAAAGAAGACCTTACCTGCTAAAGCTGCATCACGGGGACATCACACCGACGATCCTGAAAGGGAAGACATCATTTTAAAAGCATTTCGCTTCGATCGCTGCAGCGCTGCATTTCACTCACCTTTCCTGGGCGCCTCCACCTTCAGCAGTGATCATCCGGATCCGCACCCACTTCCCAGAGCCTAGAGAGAAAAGACAAGAAAACAAGGTGAGAGAAGGAAGGGAAATAGGAAAAGCTCAGTTTCCTTTTAAGACTTACCTGTTGGGTCATTCCCATTTCATTTCGGGTCCTGCCGCTTCCTGGCATTCCGGACCCCGGCCCCAATGGGAAAAAAAGACAAAGACATTGAATGAGCGAATGCAAAGACATTACCTGAACGCTCATCCAGAACTTACACTTCAGGTCGGCGCCATATCTCCGGCATTCCGAACCCCGGCCCCTAAGGGGAAAAAGACATAAGCATTAGCGCTTGCTGCAATAAGACAATGAACATTATTATTAAGCTTGAACTTTTGAACTTGCAACAGAACTCTTACAGCGCCTCACCTGAATAGTCAAGCTTATTTTGAACTCCCATCAAACCTCAATCCAGTGAAGTAACTGGGTTTCAACGCGCCCTTGCATCAGAAGCAGGATGGAGAACTCACCCTTCCAGACCCTAAGGTGAGACTTCACGGGGAATCGTGGAAGGGTATCGAGGAGGGTTGGAAGGGAGTGGGAGGCTTGAGCATTATTCCGTCAGTAGGTAATACTCCCTTTTCACGCACAGGGGAATATTCCTGCGAGCCAGAAAAGCCAGAGTAGAGGGGCCCTTCCTGTCCATCATCAGAGTCTTGCGCTTCACCATTGAAGAAGCATCAGCACTCGAAGCCAGACCTGCGCCTCCGTGGGAATCAGGTGAGCGTGACACTCGCCATCCGATGTCCCACTCCCCGAAGACCCCTCCCGCACTGGTCCACTCCCAGGAACTAGATCCAAAAGTGATGGCTGTGTGCTGGCCAACTGGATGACAGATCCCCGGTGACTAGCAGGTGAGACACCTTCAGGTTTCTCACAGAGACCATTCCGATAAAATGTATTCCTCGAACAACCAAGTTTAAAGGCTTGCACACCGGGTTTCTCAATGGATTGAAACTCACCTGTCCCGTTCAAAGACTTCACAGCAGCCTGGATCGTACGACCTTCTGCTCCTCACATCAGAGGTCCAACTCCTGGGCCTCAGCCACCCCTGTGTCGAAGTCCTAACACAGGGGAACAAGCATCTTGAACATGCATAAAAAGGATAGCCTTGCCACATGGCTCCCTTTTTAATGTTCGGTTTGCTCCATGGAGCCCCAGCTCCCACGCCATGCTTGCACCGGTCTTCCTTCTGCTGTTCCTGTCGCTCCTCCATGCAGTTTTCACCGTTGTCTCTCATGATGCTGGGCTGTTCTCCTTTTATACACCTGCAGCTCATTGATGGGCTGCAGCTGTGGATGTCCAATCGGCCCTGCCTGACCACATTCAATGGGACATGCCTGACCTTTACAGCTCTCAGCAGGCATCTTCCTCGTCCCAGTACTGTCAAGTGTTCAAAGGAGAGAACTGAGGGGAACTGTCGGAAGATGGGCAAAGGTTTGAGTTGGTTGCTAATGGGGAATGGCGTATACCATGTCTCGCCCGAGGGGACCCCACTTCCAGTCCCCAAGGATCCTCCACCCAGGTGACCCTCCCTCGCTTCTTCACCCCTACGGTCAGGATCCAAGAGCGATGTCCTTTCCCTAGCCACCTGTGCAGAGGATCTAAGGGGTCTAGGAGTGAGAATACCCTCAGGTTTCTCATAATGGAGAAAGCCACAAGGAGGCAATCAGCATGAGCACAAGGCTGCCACCCTGCAAATGAAGATTGAAAAGAGGTGGACATAAAACACATCTTTAAGCCTTCCACGGGAGATGCCGACCCCCCCAAGTGATAGCATAGCCAGAGATTGGCCAAGGGGAGCATATGACGTGGGACTCAAATGGGATCCAGGAAACATGTTGGAAGGGGGTAGGTTGGATTATAAAAGCCCAGTCAGCACAGAGGAGATTGAAAGCTATTCTGCCACATCAGGGGGAGTGGTGGTGGTTAAGGGACCAGGCAGATTATGGACGGTTGAGCAGATTGCTGAGGAGAGTGTGGCAGGGAATTATGAGAGTGGAGGTAAAGCATGTGAGAGAGAGGTACCAGCGAGTGGTGCCAGTTGTGCGAAATAGGGTGTGTGAAAGGTGAGTGATAGAGAGTTTGAGATTAGTGTAGGGGGATTTAGGGAGGGTGTGAGAGGGAGTATGAGCCAGAGTGCATGTGACAGGAGGGTGGGGTAGAGTATGAAAGGTGGTAGTAGGAGTAATAGTGGGGAGGGAGGAGAGAAGGAGGAAGGTAGTGGGTTGAGACAGGCTAGAGAGTGTGTAAGATCAGGAGGCAGAGCAGTAGACCGGGAAGAGCAGTGGGAGGTTATGGGTGTAGGTAGAGAGGTGCAGGTCATGTTAGGGTGATGGAAGAGAGGGAGAATGTGAAGGGAGAGAAGGGAAGAGACAAGTAGAAAAGAAAAGGATAGCAGGTAGAGGGGGACTAATAAGATCATGGAGGAAGGAGAGTAGAGATAGAGAGTGAGAAAGAAGTAAAAACCCTTGTAACATTGGGCAGTCTAACAGATCAAAGTATTCCTGAGAAAGAAAGTCCGGAGGGAGATGGATAGGGAAGGCCACAGCCCTTAGGCTCCCCCATCAAGATTATAAATACATGGATATTAGGGTTACCTTGTTTGGAGTACATCAGGGTGATTCTGGGAGTTGGACATGCCAGGGCTAGGGTGAAAGGAGGTCCGGAGAGGCTTAGGGAGCCCCTTGGTTTCCACCATCCTGTTTTTGCCACACATGTTGTTCAAAACCTTTAATAAAGTAGCTCAAATCTACTGTCTGTGAATTTCTGAGGTCATCTGTCACAATGGTCACAGCCAACATGAGGTATGTCACTTGGAGGGTGGCCTTTGTGGTGGCAGTGACTTCAGCCAGAAGGATACGCAAGATTAAGGCATTTGCCTTCTCATAACCACATACTGCCTTCTACAAGAAAAAGTGGTGCCCTTATCCTAAATTCTTCCTAAAATAGTTTCTTCTTTCAAAATCAACCAGGACATGTTGCTGCCTGTCTTTTTTCCCCAAACCACAGTCTGACCCTTAGAGGCATTTACATAGTCTTGATGTTAGAAAAGCCCTGAAATTATATATTGAGAGGATGAGCACCTTTAGGAGGAATGGCAGTCCTTTATGATGCAGGGGCACGCCCAGCAGCCAAGGCCTCTAACACTACCACAGCTCACTGGATAGTGGCCTGATTTCCAGAGAATTGTTTGATTAAGCAACCATGACCCTAAAGGTATCCAAGGGCATGAAGCTAGGGCTAATGTGACCTCTGTAACATTCCAGAAGAGTCACCTGGGATGTCATTGCATAGGCGGTAACATGGTCTACTCCATCTGCCTTCGGCAGTCGTTATATGGATGTAAGCTCAAGTGGGGACACTAGTCTTGGGCCGGCAATTCTACGAAAATCTGTGTGCTTGAAAATATGCCTTCCACCCTTAGTAGTTGTATGCTTGCTAATCTCCAATAGGTATTGAGGAAAGGGGATGAGGCGTTAGAATAATTAAGAGTTACAATCCATAGTGACTATTGTACTCCTGGTCTATAATCCCCTTTCCTCAAGATGCAGCTAGGGTTACCTGTCTAAAGTCTGAAGCGGGAGATAACAGGACTGACGGGCATTGCCGTGGGATGGTCTGGTGTGCAAATGAATTGCCCGCCGTGGGTCTGCCTCCACATTTTCAAGGAATATGTCCTTAGATGAGCAAAGATGTGATGATCCTGTACTGATGGGATGGACACCCCACAAGTATGGAGAAAAGGGGACTATAAAATAGGACTACAATAGTCATGAATTTGGTCTGCATATCAGAGACAGAACTCTTTGAAGTGTTTAGCTTGACTCCAGAATAGAGATTAGAGACCATTCCTTATATATGGTGGAAAAGGCTGTTACCAGGAGACATATTTTTTCCCTTCAGCCTTCTCATTGATAACCATTGTGTGTGCACCCCATCTTATACAATAACATTACCCCTTCATATCTGTCCAATCTGTTAGTCTGTGCATCATTTTCCTATTCCGCCTTCTCTCCCTCACTCGTCATTTTCCTCCATAGACATAACACTACTACTGTGGTGGTTGGTGCAGCATAAAAGCGAAAAAAGTGAAAAAAGGTGAGGCATAGTATCCCCCTTTCCCTTTTAGGGATATTCCCTCCGTTGCCCATGCCCTGATGGCATACTGCCATGATCCCCATCCGACAACTCGCCCATTCTACTGACAGTACTCTTCAATATCAGATATTGAACAAACTGACAAAAACTAAGACGAGGGAATGAGCAATGATGATTACTCCCAAAGAGAACCAACACCACCAATCTAGTAGCTGAAAAAATCAGATTGGCCCGACATGTTTTAAAACCATCCTGAGAAGAGAAGTATATAGTTTGTCTTCCGATTCCTCCTGGTGAAGCTTGTGGACGCCGAGGGAATGGGAGAACTGACTGGCTAGATTTTTCCGGAGAAACTGAGCTGTGGTGAGGTCAGATGAACAGAGGCACCAGGATTCCATCGACTGGCGGCAGCGCAGAAGACGGAGAGGCAAGGCAGAGCGAAAAAGCAGCAGGGTAAGCAACATGCCCAGAGAAGCTCTGTGGAGGCTGTGGCGAGGTGAAAGGAAAGGAAGGCGAGAGAGCTGGGATGGCGACCGAGGACCGTACACCTGCCGGAGGTGCCTGCAGAGCCAGAGAGAAGCGCGCTAGCCGAAGAAGCACCAAATTCGGAGTCGGGATGCAGAGAGAGTACAAGAAAGCAACCAGTGGGCCCACGGAAAGGGTCGGGATACCAAAGCATTGTCGCACATGGCATCGGAAGGCCAAGACAGTGGAACGGGGGTCAGGGACCTACAGTACGAACCTAGGGAAAACCAAGAAGGGACACCAAAGGGGCTTTGTGTGCATATTGAAAGACCTGGCAGGAGAGTATTTTATGAATGAAAGGGGGTGATCCTCTTTCTGTCAAATGTTTTTGGGAGTCCCGGGCTCCAGAGGTGGCGGCACCAGGGTGACACATGCCCCTACTCAGGAGAGCCACACTGTTGGTTTCCCCCCTTTCTCCCAATTGGGGATTTACACTGTGTAATTGGAGGGTGAGTTGGTTCCTGGCCACTTGAATTTACTAGAGCAACCAGAATTCTGAGGCCATAATTGGTACTAACCATTAACACCTGAACAGACTGCCTCCCTGAAGATTACAAGAGGCATGAAAGCGCTTGGAGGAGAAGGTCTACTGGTCTGTGGAAAGGTAAACCAAGCTGGGAACCAGAGTGCGCCCCTCGCCACCTTTCTGGCAGGAAAGTATACCTGGCAAAGCTAAGTGTGTAAAGCGAATTACATAAAGAAAGTCCTGGCAGGAGAGTGAGTATACCAGTCAAAGCCAAGTGTGTAAAAGGGAACTGCATAATTAAAGTCCTGATAGGAGAGTAACCAGGCAAAGCCAAGTGCGTGAAGTTAATTGCAGTGAATGAGGCAAGGAACCTGGCATGGGAGTATACCAGGTGTTTTGTGAATCAGAGAATCCCAAAGAAGATACAAGCCTTTCGGACTGTGTAATTATGTTGAATGCGGAAAAGACCTGGGCAAGGGAGTCATTTCCCCTAAAGTGCATTCCAATACTAAGAGGAGGGGATTAACCTCTTGGGCTACAAAGAACTTGGTTATTCTTTTTGAACTTTTGTTTTTGTTGGAGAGAAACCTGGGGAAGGGAGTCATTCCCCAGAACTGTGAATATTGTCCATTTGGATTTATACCTTTTTGTTTGACAGTTGTGCACTTTTCAAGAAATCGACATTACCCGTTTCACCTTTGAGTTTGTTTTAGAATGTCAGGGCTAGTATAGGATTTCGGACACAGGACATTTTTGCTTTGGACATCTTCACACTTGGTGAACCCTTAGTGTTTGGTTGAGGTAGGTAAATATATCTTAGATTATGGATAATGAAGAATTTTTCAACCCCATTATCATTTAATAAAGGTTTATGGCAAACCATGAGTCCTCTGTGTCCGCTTCTCATTCCTGGCTCCTCACAGTAGTGTGGGGCAGGATGTTCAGTACCTGGATATCAAGTGCTTGGGCATGATTTGCAGATGGTTTCTATGTGAAACATTCTAAAAATGCACAATAGTAGGGGAATTGCAACACTTTAAGACAATTACATTGAATCAGTGACAACAGGGAGCCATGCAAAGATACACAGCACTAGGATAGCAATTTAAACTACCTTTATTTAATTTAATGTCTATGTTGTGTGATGAGATCCCTCAGCTGACTCTAGGGATTACAAGACTGGTCTGGGTGCCTCCTCGAGCCAGTGGGTGATGGACCTTGGGGTAATATGGGTAGGATCCCCTGGTCACCTGGCCTTCGTCCCAGGCGCATAGCAGGGGGCAGTCACACAACCATGAAGGGTAATACTAGTGTAGCTCCTTTCCCACACCAACGACTCACTTAAGCGTAATCTCTTAGCAAATCCTTACCTCCAGCAATGGAAAGATACCTTTCACTCTTAGGGAAATCATTCCCATTCACATATGATCAGCATTGTGTGCATAGAAACGCAACATCAGAGAAATAACTTAGGTTTGGAGGGCCTGCAGTGAATTCTGAAGATCTGCGAATACAGCAGGTCTACATACTCCTACGTCCCGTCCCCTTTCCTCCATACTTATGGGACATCCCTCCGACCTGTGGGACGGGACCGGAACACTTTGTAAAAAGCATCCAAAAAATGTTTTAAAAAATGTGTCCTTCCTCTCTTTCTTGCGCGGGGCCCGGCACGCACCCGTAACCCGGCCCGTAACCCCGCCCACCTTGGCTCTGCCCCGCGCATCTCTCATCAGTCCTTTTCTCAGCTCGTTCGGGACTGGACGCACTTGCATCCTCAGAAGATATTCTTCCCTTTTTTCCTCTCTGGCTCTCGCTAGCGATCGTGTACTAGTCTGTCTGTCGTCCAAACTAGACTTTCCAGATTGTTAATCGTGTCACCGACGCTTCGCGAGGGCGGGTCCCCATCCTCTTTGTTTAGAGTGTTTGGGTTCGGATCACCGTTGGGACTCCTGTTTTTACTGCGACTCCCTTTCGGTCTGGGCACTTCAACGTCGGTTGGAGCGGTGGGAGGAGGTGTTCCGACGAACTCCTCCTTCGCATTTTCAGGCATTCATCGACAAAAAGAAGAAACGCCCGGTAAGTTCTTTACTTTTCAGAACACCCCGGCCAGGGGATACCTTCCCAGGTTCCTCCCGGGCCGGAAGGAGCGTTGATCGCTCTGTCACCGGGGATTGCCCTGAGGTGCCAGTTGGGCCTAATAATTGTACCGCAGTTTTCTCAGAGGGTCTCCGTAACGGGCCTGTGGATAACGGAGCACGCTCTGAGGCCCCTCCTGTGGGGGCTGTTTGTATACCCAGTTCTACTGAGTCGTGGGGTACCGGAGCTCGCTCTGAGGCCTTTCTATGGGCTTCCCTCAAGAATAAGACCAGGGTGCGCCCTGAGGCCTTGGTTGGGCTTGGTGTCACCGAACGGATGTTCGAGGCCCGCGTGGATAAGGCTGTTACCGGACCTGGGTCCGAGGTCTCTCGTACAGAGGCTAAAGCTACCAACATTTCTGAGAGGCCTGACAAGGCCTTATCGGTGAAGGCTGTTTCTCACCGTTCCAGCTCTTGCGGCGACACCAGATCTGTTGAGGGGGCAAACAAGGAAAGTTCTTCTTTTACCGGCGGTGCCGAGGTCCTTCCTGGGAAGGCTCATTTGGCGGTTGGTATGTCGCAGAAACATTTCCAGGCCTCATAATACCGGCTCTGCCGAGGTTCCTTATGTTAAGGCTAAAGTTAAGACCCCTGATCCATCGGCGGGGATCCCTGTCTCACTTCCTCACGTGCTGCAGTTCCCCTCAGGCAATGACAAAATGGTGCCCGTTCCTGCCACGACCGCGGCCGCCATTTTGGGTGCTACCCCTACAACTACGCCATCAGCCTCAGGTGTAGGGTTTGGTTCCGTGGGTGAACATAGTTCCTTGTGCGCATCCTTATCGGCCAGTTTTTGATTGGAACGCCCGGATGCCCCTTCCGCACAATGTTTTGTTGCCTGTGGGGTCGGCACCTTTGATTTATGTGGATATGTCGGTGGAGGGGCCGGTGTGGAACCCTTCCCCGTTACGTCCCTGGAATTTTCCCCCCATGAGAGGCCTCCTCAGGTTCCAAAGCAGTTCCCGGAGGATGCCTTTTTTGGTAAATTTCAAACGCTTATGCGTACCGACCCCATGAGGGAATATTTCAAAAGGCTTTTTAGGGAGATATGTCCGCCCGAGCCTTCGGCTCCACCCATTCCTCCGGTGGTTCCGCCCACGCCGCCCTTGCCTACGGTGCCTTCCCTGACTCTTTCGCCTTTGTCCCCCATGGACAAGGCAGTGCCCGACACGGCTCAGCAGGATCCTGACCTGTCGGATGACGCGCAAGGCGATCAGGACAACGAGGACCTGCCCCGCTCTATTAGAGCTTTTCATGACCGGGTACTGGACATGATGTGCTTCTTAGATGTTCCAGTGCCTGACGCACCCGCTCCGCAGGAGGGCATGCTTTCTTGGGCGTTCACCCTGTCTCCTTTGGAGCGTACCGGCCTGTTCTTGCAGTAGGACGTTCTGGGCGAGGTCTGCAGGGTCTGGGAAAAGCCACACTCTGGACTTTTCGTCAATAAGAAAATTGATGCGCAATACAGGCTGCATTCTTCGGAAGAGGTGGCCCTGTCATCATGTCCACCCCCTCCTCCGCAGTGGTGGTTGCGGCCACTTTGCAGTCCAGGCCTGCAGCATCCTCTTCCACGACGGCTACTCAGGTTCTCGGAAAGGAGGATAAGCTGCTTGACTCCCTTGGGAGAAATATTTTCGCCAATTAGGCCTTGCAGCTCAGGCAGGCCAATGCCGAACTGGTGTTAGCGGGGGCTAATATGCGGATGTGGAAAGGGCTGTCGGAGTTTGAGGAGTTCATCCCGGTCGAGAAACTGGAAGACTTTAAGGCAGGATTATCCGACGCCAGGGTCTTGGCCCAGGATCTCCTGGAGGCTGCGGCTCATCACATAGACATCTCGACTCGGGGCCTTATGCTGGGGGTTGATGCCTCACGGCAGGCGTGGCTGCATGCCACTAAATTCTCAAAAGTGCAGGACAAGGTTTTGGACCTTCCGTTCGATGGTAAGGAGCTCTTTCATTCTACAACAGAGGTAGAGCTCACCAAGATGAAGGATAGCACTCAGACAGCTAAATCTTTGTCGGTCCTTGTTAAGACCCCTTTCAAAACCCAGAGACCGTTGTCGCAAAGCCGACCCTCCTCTGGCTTTAGGGGCTTCCTTGACCGGAAATCTTGCAGAGTGGATACCCCTTTGGGGAATAACTGCCGTAGGCAACAACGGACTCGGTTTTTCTCCCGCTCCTCAGCCTCCTCCTCAGGTTCAGGTGGCAACACCACCGAAAAACCTACAAAATGAGGGTTCTCCATGCTCGAATGAGACCCCGGTGGGAGGACACATTTCGTCTCATTGGGAGGCGTGGCAGACCATCACCGAAGACAGATGGGTTTTGTCAGTTGCTCGGGCGGGCTTCCGCTTACCCCTACCCCACCCTTCAACCCTCCTTTTCAGCTGTCGGGCTCGCCCTCCCTCAAAGCCGAGGTTCAGAAACTTCTGGACCTCAGAGCTGTGGAACCTGTTCCCCTCGGGGAACGAGGGGAGGGCTTCTACTCCCGGCTGTTTACGGTGCCCAAACCCAACCAGGCCGGCCTGCGCACCATCCTAGACCTTTCCCAGTTCAATATTTTCCTATCCCAAGAGAAATTCAAGGTGATCACGCCCAGCCAGATACGGTCCTTCTTGCAAATGGGCGATTGGCTCAGTGTGGTGGATCTTCAGGATGCGTACATGCATATTCTGATTTGGAATCCACACAGGAGATATCTCCGTTTCTCTTTGGGAGAGGAGCACTTCCAGTTTCGAGTTCTTCCTTTTGGCCTCAGCTCGGCGCCGCGCGTCTTCATGAAGATGATGTCAGGGATTGCGGCCTATCTTTGTCTGCAGGGTATCCATGTGTATCCGTATTTGGACGACTGGCTCTTACGCAGCCCTTGTCCGTTGAAAGCAGCGGGCAATCTTCAGTCTCTCCTTCAGCTCCTGTTCCATCTTGGGCTGTCGGTGAACTGGTGGAAATCTTCCATGATGGTCTCGCAGGACTTTATTTTCCTGGGTTTTCGCTGGAACACGATCGACTGCAGAGTGTACCTGACCGGGGACAGGATGGTGGATCTGTTAACCACGTGTCAGTTGTTTGCGCAGTCGGAGAGCATGTCGGCCTGGTGGTTCCAGAGGCTTCTGCGCCTCATGGCCTCATGCATGTTGGCTCTTCCTCTTTCTCGTCTCAAGATGAGACTGACCCATATGGCTCTTCGGAGTTCTTGGCGTCAGGCTGTGGACCCGGATTCCAAGTTGATAATGATTCCGGCTTCCATGAGAGTGGACCTGGAATGGTGGTCCTCTCTCAGCAACCTGTCGGTGGGTGCAGGGTTTCAGGATCCAGCCCCTACGGTGACGATCACGATGGACTCCTCCCTCCTGGGGTGGGGTGCAACGTTAGATCCTCTTCAGGTCTCTGATCTCTGGTCACCTCAGGACAAGCTCCTCCACATAAATCATTTAGAGCTTCTGGCGATCTTCCTAGCGCTCAGGGCGTTCAGACCGATCATGGCCAACAAGGTGGTCTGCATACGCACGGACAATGTGGTGTCGATGTATTACATCAACAAACAAGGGGGAACCAAGTCTCCCCCTCTCGTGGACCTGTTCATCCAGATTTGGGAGTGGGCTGTGCTTCATGAGGTTTGGCTGCTTGCAGTGCACATCCTGGGCCAGCTGAATGTCACAGAGGATGCCCTCAGCCGGCGGACAGTGGTCAGCTATGGGTGGGAGTTGAAGGCGGAGGTCCTTTCATGGATTTTCTTGCGTTGGGGCACACCGTAGGTGGACCTCTTTGCTACGGCGGTAAACAAGAAGCTTCCTCAGTATGCCTGCAGAGGGGGGCTGGGAGCCTCCTCTCTGGGGGATGCTCTCGAGATTCCATGGCACAACATGAGAGCTTACGCCTTCCCGCCTCTGCCTCTAGTCCATCGAGCAATTTGGAAGCTGAAGAACTCTGTGAACTGTTTCCTTCTACTCATAGCCCAGTGGTGGCCGGACAGGTTTTGGTTCTCAGAACTTCAACACCTGTTGGTGTATCTGCCGATCAGGTTACCAGTGACCCCCGATCTTCTTCATCAGGGGGAACAGCAGATGTGGCACCCCTCCCCACAATCTCTCAGCTTGGTGGCATTGGGCCTGAGTTCAGGTCTTTAGAACATCTTAGCCTGTCTGCGGATAACATGCGTATTATCCAGGCAGCCAGGAAACCCTCGATTAGATCCCAATACAGAAGTTAATGGCTCAGGTTCTGTCATTGGTGTTTGGAAAAACAGTTGGACCCAAGGGGGGCTATGATTGACACGGTGATGTCCTTCGTATCCTCCCTAGCAGAGTCGGGTGTTCACGTTCTGTCATGCACAATTTACCTTTCAGTGGTCTCCGCTTATCTTTCTACGGACCAATGTTCTTACTCTCTGGGTAATCCAGTGGTTAAGAGGCATTTTGCAGGCTTGACACGCCTCTACCCTCCAATTCGTAGTCCTCACCCGCTGTGGGATCTAAATGTAGTCCTGACGGCGTTGTGCCACAAGCCTTTTGAACCAGTGGCCACGGTGGACCTCAAGTACCTATCCTGGAAAAAGTCCTTTTTGGTCACCGTTAGAGGCGGGTGAGTGAGCTCCAGGCCTTGTCGGTGGAACACCCCTTTTTGGTCTTTCACAAAGATAAAGTAGTCCTAAGGACAAATCCTGCTTTCCTGCCGAAGGTGGTATCTGTGTTCCATCTGAATCAGTCGATCTCCCTGCCGTTCTTTTTTCCAAACCCTGCTTCAGAGGCAGAAAGGGTTCTGCATTGTCTCGATGTCAGGAGGGCTCTTAAGTTCTATCTGGGCAGAACATCTGAGCTTAGGAGTTCTTCTCAACTCTTTGTGACTTTTGGTAACCCTCAGGTTAAGCAGGCATCTAAGGGAACTATTTCCCAGTGGATCGCCCCCTGCATTACAGAGTCTTTCACCGTCCAAGGGCGGAAGCCTCCTAGGGATATTCATGCACACCTGCTGCGGGTCAAGGCAGCCGCGGTTGCTTTTCAGAAATATGTTCCCTTGGGAGTCCATCGCTAGGGCAGTTACTTGGTCATCCCCATCTGATTTTTGTAAGCATTATTGTCTTGACATGAGCTCAAGAGCTGATGCTCAGTTTGGTCAGGCTGTGCTGAAGAACCTTTTTCAGTAAGGGGTATTTCCATCCTCCCGTAGTTCCTGTTAGGAACTCCCATAAGTATGGAGGAAAGGGGACGGGACGTAGGAGTATAACCAGGTTACTCACCGTAGTGACCACCTCTTGTTCAGAGGAGAATTGCCTAGCATTTCGGTGCTGTACTGCCCCAGGGCAGGACAAGACTGATATGTTTGGGATATTTCTTCTCTGTGAAAGGTAGTGAGCTAAAGACTCTGGGTAAGGCTCTTGTAACCAGGACTCATGTCTGGCAGAGAGTCTCCCAGGACCCCCTTGTTATTAGTACAGCCATATGCCTTGTCTGGCAAATTGCTAGTTTCAATTTCCTCTTAATAGAAGGCTGAAAAACAAGCATAAAAACTCATACTCTGGCCATGCCAATTGTATATTTCTGTGCATAGATATGAAGCCATTTGAAGTTGTTAAGGGTGAATGAAGGGAGTTGGCGAAGCATTTTTATGAAAAGTGATTAATCACCAATGCAAAACATATATGTATCACCAAACTAGAAGCAGCGCTGAAATACAATGTATTTTTTTAAAATACGATGTAAAACCTGCATTATAAAAAAGTGTTGTCCTTCCTAAACCCCTAGGGTTAACTAGGAACATTCTTTGCTTTGATTTAAATAGTCATTAGGCTTACGATCATATGAACATATTGCACAAGATCCTATGTCGGTGTGTCCTAAAACAAGTATGTTAAACAGGAACTATAAATGTTACTGCAGATAAATGACAAAGTATTGTTTAGGTCTTAAACTATTTTGGAATTGTACCATGCGTTTAGAAAACAAATTATTTTAGTGTACCTTAGTATCACTGGTATTTTATATTTGATCGCTTTTGTTTTGCATGCTAAAATCACAAAGATGGAATAGTGCAAAGAGAAATTAAATTCCCCCAGCTAGATTATGCTCTCAACTCTAGTTCGCGCCGACGATTTTGAATGTATATGGCCTCATTAAATATATAAAGATTGCCTTAAGTGCTTGCTTTTTGTACACAATCAGTGTCATGACTGTGTAAAAGAGTAATATTTTTAGGTTGTTTTATATTAAATATCCAATTAAATGTGAAAGGGCTGTGCTGGCTGTTTGACAGAGGATAAACGTGACCCCCGCCTAAGATTAAACATTCCTTTTTCTCAGTGTTGGATGTAGGTTTTCTGACAATTTGTTTAAAAAGCAGATCCACATCACCCACTCTGGAAGCGAGTCTTACAATAGCACCCTGGAAGGAGTATAGGCAACTCTAAAGGCCTTACAGAGTAACCTATTCACATTGTGGCAAAAAGGAACACAACCTGTTGGTCTATTTGTACAACTTAACACTACTGTCAAGCGTGTTGACTTTGATTGGGACTTTCAAACGGAGCCTCAAGAGAGCAGCACCTGTGGGGTGAGTGCCCTCCATCTTGGGCAATTGGTGTTTAGAAGCGTTTTGTGCACTACATTTTGTCCACTACATTACCACTAGCTGTATCCGTTTAGTCTGTAGTAGACCTACATTTTAACCAATCTTACCCTACCATTGCTCTGCATATAGCTATGAGTACACCTGCAGACATCAAGGCAACCAACTAATAGTCCAGAGGAGCACACTGGTGCACCTGAAGGCCCACTTATCCCCCCGCACATTCCACTAACCCACCCTCTAGCTAGGCAGGCACCTCCTAAGGAAAACACAAATCCCTACTCCACTTTTACCCTCTTGATCACCCACCCACTCCAGGCCTTCTAACTCTCAGTCCAAAGTAGCGCTCTGGCACACCAAAGGACTGGCCAACACACCCTCACCTACCCCCCCCCCCCCCCACACAGTCCTATAGAGCATCACCATCCCCTCACTCCCCCAACCACATACGCCAACCAAAGCCCGCACATTCCTTACGAAGGACTCATTGCCCACCATACCTACCTTTCCTGCTCAACCCACACCCCATCCCCCAACCCTGCCTCTATCACTCCCCTGTCCTCGGACCACCCTCTACCTCAGCCACCCTGTCTGTAAGCATCGCCCGATTAGCCCTCGGCAACACCCTTGACAAAACCCCCTTCCCAGCTGACTCACCAAACCTCTCGCACACACCACAGGCACCCAAGCACACCAACAAACGTAGAACATGTGACTCTACACACTACCACTCCACTGCACACCTCTCCCAACCTACACAAGTCATTCATACACATTCATGCTACTGACACTCTTGCTTCACCTCGCTTCCACCCAAACCCAATAAAGTCTGTATTTGCCAGATGCTAAAGCACCTATCCAACCCCTGCAAAACCACCCTTGCAGATAGCAGATCACTGCATCGCCTCCCCTGATGTTACCCCACCCCTCCGCTCCAACCATACCCCATAACTAACCCTCCCAATGCCTCTCCTCACCACGCTGCACATGCCCCAGGAAACCCATCGCCCTCTGGAAGCACAACTGAAACCCTCTCAAACACTGCACCTCTTCAACCCCCTAACACATCTGAATCTCGTCCAAAACCTGGCACCTCCCCTCCCACTCATACACCCCAGTCACCCCCACAAAGCCCCCATGGTGGACTTCCCCCATCGACCCCCGCCCAACACTGCAACAATCCAACACACCTAACCCACCCAGAGACCTACCCACCCTCCCCATCCATACAACTCACCTGCATTCTCATCAAAGCCCAATTTGTTGCCAAAAACAGACATAGCATTTTTGACTTCACCACCTCCCCCAGACCTCATATTCATCACAGAAACCTGGTTCTCAGACGACTACCAACCCATTTCACAATCCCCACTTAACTATCTCACTCCGAAGCACAGACCTGCAGCACAGATTGCGAATCACTCCTAGTTAAACTCTCCTTCCACACCTCACGTACCCACAGCTTTCTGCTCATCTGCAGGCCACCCGGCTATGACATTCACTTGGTCAATGCTTTTATTGACTCCCTAGCAGCTACACTGGTCGATCACCCCTCACTCTCCCTACTGGGAGATTTCAACATTTGGTTTCATGCTCTCAACCACCCCATGACACAACCACTCCTAGATAACCTGTAAGCCCTCAACCTGACCAAGCAGGTAACTGGTCCCACCTACACAGCTGGACACACCTTTGATGCCATTTTTAGCTCCACCAACCACATCTCCACCCTTACACTTCAACCACTCATGTGGACCGACCACTCAGCCATCCTCTTCTCTCTCCTGTAACCTTCCTTCCCTCCACTAAGGACTACCATTGACCCACCATCCCACGTCTGGATCTGGAATAAGGTTACAATAACCCTGATCTGGCATAGTCTCTGCTCTCCTCCCTCCGCGCCCTCTCAACCCAAGGATGACCTCCACTCATTGACCTCTTCGCCACATGGATCTCCAATGCCCTACTACCACTCACTTCCTCAAGATCCACCCACTCACGTCAGGGTCCCTTACATAGGTGGTTCACCCTGCCCCTCCTCAATATCTCAAAAAACAAAACCACTCCCTAGAACGTAGGTGGCGGTCCAATGAAACCCCTGGAAACAAAACAGCCTATGTCCACCATCATCATATCTGCAAAGCTGAAATCCGTAAGGCCAAAAAATCCTATTACAAGGATAGACTCCAACGCTCACAACATTAACAAGGAGCTTCACAAGATAATTTCAGAATGTATGTCCCCATTGCACCCCCCCCATCCATGACTCCCAATCCCTCTGTAACTCCCTTTCTAACCATTTCCAAATGATAGCACTAGAAAGAAGGCATACTATCAACACAGAACTATCAGCCCTCCCACCCCATCTACCTGCCTCCTCAAGGTAACCCTCCGACCAGCCCACCCAGAGCTCCACCTTCTCTCTCATCTCCAGACCAGAATTTCTCAAACTGTTGACCGACAGCCGTCCATCTGGATCCCCAAATGACACGTGCACTGCCTTCCTCCTTAAAGAAATCTTAATTTTGCTGTGTGCAGGGGACATTGCTAGATCTATGCTCAACGCCTCCCACACCTCTGGCACTTTCCCAGAAACCTAGAACGCCTCCCATGTCAAACTCCTCCTGTAAAAACTCTCCCTTGGCCCTCAGCAACCTGCAAACTAAAGGCTAATCTCTAACACCTGCTTCCTGGCCAAACTCATTGACCACACTGCCTACTCAAAACTCAGCACCTTCGTAGAAACCAACCACCTCGACCCCGCCCAGACCCGTTTCAGACCCCTTCATGGAACTGAATTCTCCCTAGTCTCTACATGGGATGACCCCAAAAACACTGCAGACTCAGAGGGTTGTGCCGCAAGCATACTTCTTGACCTCTCAGCAGCTTTCAACACCATTAACCACCACATCCTCATTGACAGGCTCCTCTCGCTTGGCATTAGGGACACTGCACTTAACTGGATCTCCTCATTCTTTGCAAACAGATACCACATTACCTACCTTCCCCCTTTTACGTCTTCCTCTCGACCCGCCAAACGGAGTCCCCCAAGGCCTTTCGCCCCTCCTCTTCAATCTCTACATGAGTCCTCTCCCCTCACTCATTCACTCGCACACACAACCTTACCTGCTACAACTACGCTGACACTCAAATCGTCATTAGAATTCCCAAATCTGTCACCACCCCACACCCAGATGTTGCAGACATTGACCACTGGTTGGCGGTCAATCATCTCTTGCTAAACCCTGGGGAAATCGAGATAATGATCTGTGGAAAAACAGCCCTCTTAACGCAACATGCATTTGTCCACGACAGTCAAAAACCTGGATTGCGTAATGGACACTGACATGACTCTATTCAAACACATTAACAATGTTTCCAAATCTTGTTACCTATATCTCTGCACATTTAGAGGCATTTTCCGTTACATCTCCTACCCCCAGAGACTGACAGCAATTATGCCCATTGTCCACCCTCTTTCGACTAGGCTACGCAAACTCTCTACTTGGGTGTCCCTTCTTGCCAAATTAAAAAGCTCTGAGGAGTTCAGAACTCTGCAGCCAGGCTCCTCCTTGCCCTCGGCCAACAAGAACACATCTCCCGGGCCCTCCGCACACCCCATTGGCTGTCTATCGGACAGCGGGTTACTTTCAAAGTCATGTGCATCAACCACAGTGTTTGTGCTGGTAGAGAGATTCTCAGACCCCCCCCCCTTGTTTTGCATAAATTAACTTTGGGTCTCACCCTAAGTTAAAAAGGGCAATCCAGACTTGGACCCCTTGCTCACTGTTCTTAGAGAGGCGCAGCTTCACCTCACTGATGATGCCCAACAAGGCTGAAACACGTGTATGGGGTTGCTGTTGGTACTCTTGTTCAGAGGAGAATTGCCTAGTATTTCGGTGCTGGACTTCCCCTGGGCAGGACAAAGACTGATATGCAGGGAAATGTCTTCTCTGTGAAAGGGACAGTGAGTTAAAGACTTGGTAGAGTCTCTCCCAGGGGTTACTCACCCAAGAGCAGGTTATTGGGCTGTGTTCGTGCTGGTAGAGAGATTCCCAGACCCCCCCTTGTTTTGCATCAACCACAGAGCACTGCACAAGACAGGCCTTAAATAACTACAACAGAAAATCACCCTCTCTCTCCCCACTAGAAACCTGAGATTAAGCAATGCTCTTCGTCTAGTCACGCCCCCCCATCCCCACCGCCCTTCAAATCATCCAGATTTGGAAGCTCCACTGGCTCATTCCTGGCCCCCAATATCTGGAACTCCTTGCCACCCCACATTCGACACACACAAGACCACATGACTTTCTGAAGGGCTCTCAATACCTGGCGATTCCCCTCAACATCATGAATTGAATCATATCCATAGCTGGGAGTCCCTGGAAAGCCGTGCCCGGGCAACTGGCTAAGGGCCAGAAGCATAACGGGGCTCGGGGAAAAAACCTGCCGTATCACTACACCTGGAGAAGGTAGAGGGTGACCTTCATTTAGCACTCAAAGATTCTTTTTTTTTTTTTAAACTTTTATTTTTGGACGGCAGAAGTACACAAGGCATACACAAGACAATAAATGCATAGCAGTTACATCATGGAGCGGCACATCATAAAGGATACAGCAATCACAACATGGACAGCCGGGCGATATCTGAGAAGGAGCATACCAACCGAAAAACAGAGGAATAAAGTAGGGGCTCACATTGTGGGATCAGAGCCCGTCGGGGCAGGGGACAGACCAGATTCGGGAGTGCCCTCGCTTCGGATGCTAAGGTAAGCGTTAAATTCAGCCCAAATGTTCCTGGGGCGAGACTGAGCTGGGAGCATAGACAAGTACTCTTCCTCACAATTGCATGACCAGGTGAGTAAGCGCAACCATTTCTGAAAGACCGGGGGAGTGGGGCTTTTCCAGCTCTGGAGTATACACTTTTTGGCAATCATACAGCCTATGTTTAGGAACTTAGCCAGGCGTCTGGTTTCATCGGTTTTCCAGACCCCAAACAGAATCGACAAGGGGTCAGGATCAACCACAGTTTCAGTTATGTCAGAGAGTGTTTTCAAGATGCATTCCCAGAACCCAGATAGCTCCCTGCAGGGCAGAAACATATGCAGGTGATCAGCCTCCTCAGTTCCACAGCGAGGACACAGGGCCGCGGCGGCGCGGGCGAACGCCGAAGTCCTGTGTGGAGTATAGTAGAGCCTATTGAGGAGTTTGTACTGCATGGCGCGGTAACGGAAATTGAAGGAGACTTTTTTCGTGTGTAAGCACATTGCGCCCCAGTCGCCATCAGACAACTCCAGGCCCAACTCATTCGCCCAACCGTCGCGCGCCCCGAGCGCCGGGATTGTGACGGACTCCTGATGGATCCTATATAGTGAAGAGACGACACCGCGGGCGCCGCCTGAGTTGGCAATGTATGCGATCGCCGGGTTATCCGGGGGTTCATCAGGAAATGAGGGCCATGCAGTACGGAACGCTGCCCGTAGCCTATAATATTGGAGGGTCTCCAAGGCGGATCTGGTGTGGCCTTGCTTCCATGTTTGGGGGTTAATGAACTTGCCTTCTGGGTAGAAATCGGACAGTGCTTGATACTCCAGCGTTCCCCAGTGTTGGGCCAAGGCGTTATCGTGCGTGGGTTCCAAGTCAGGCAGGCGCCACACCGGGAGCCATTTGTAGTAGGGGGGGGACCTGTTCGACGGGCCTAGCAAGCGTTCCCATGCGTGAATGGTCATGACGACAGGGTCAATGGGAGAGTCAGGTGTGTAACGGCGATGTAGTATAAGGGACATCACGTTGGTGCCGGCGGTCGCTAGTCGCTCTAACTTGACATGTGGACGCGTTGGGGAGCCCGGGTACCAGTGGGTGGCATGTTGAGCCTGGACCGCAGTCCAGTAGAGTAGCAGATTCGGGGCAGTGAGCCCCCCTTGTTTATAGGGGAGCGCCATGTCAGTCCACTTCTTACGCACTGCACCGGAGTGCCATAGGAACTGAGCGCATAGTATATGCAGTTTAGTGAAGTAGGCCTTCCCCGGCCACTCAGGAACGTTGCTAAAAGTGTAAAGAAGCTTGGGGAGCAGGATCATTTTAATTAGGGAGAGACGACCAGCCATGGATAGTGGGAGCGATCGCCATCTTGGCCTCTGCGGTTTGCGCCGCGGTGAAGTAATTGTCGGCTAGCAGAGTGGATTTAGTCAAGGATATCTGCACCCCCAGGTATCTGACACCGTCCGGGGACGAGCGAAGGGGGTACTCAGTGGTGGGTTGTTGGGTAGATTTAGTGAGCGGGAAGATATCTGACTTTGAATAATTGATCGTGAAGCCAGAGTAGGTGCCGATGCGGGTAACGTCCCTCAGTATGGGGTCAATGTGGGTCGTGGGCTCTCTAATGTATAAAAGCACGTCATCTGCATATAGAGATATGATTTCGGGGTCATCCTTCAACCGTATCCCCTTGCGAGCATGACGAGCACGGACATAATCCGCCATTGGCTCAATTGCGAGGGCGAAGAGGATCGGGGAGAAGGGGCAGCCCTGTCGGGTACCCCTGAAGAGTGTGAAAGGGTCGGATGTCAAGGAATTAGCCCTGACCCGGGCCACAGGGGAGGCGTATAGTAGTTTAATGAACCTGATCATGTTTGGGCCAACTCCCATCGTCTCCAGCACCAGCCACGTGTAGTTCCAAGAGACCATGTCAAAGGCCTTCTGAGCATCCAGAGTGACCGCCACGGCCTGGGCGTCTTGATTTATACGGGACATAACATTAAACAGTCTCCTTATATTATGAGAGGTGGACCTGCCGGGGACGAAGCCCGCTTGGTCCTCATGGACCAGATATGGCATAATGGGGAGAAAGCGGTTAGCTATGGTCTTAGCAATGATTTTCGTATCTAGGTTCATGAGGGAAAGGGGCCTGTAAGACCCACACTCGTCGTCTGGTTTGCCAGGCTTAAGTAGTACCGTGATGACAGCCTCACGCATGGATGGGGGGAGAATAGAGGAGTGGAGCGCTTCGACCCAGACCTAGAGTAACTTGGGAGCCAGTATGGCCACGTGTTCTTGATAAAACTCAGCCGTGAGGCCATCAGGTCCCGGCACCTTGCCTTTGGGCAGGTTAGAGATGGCGGCCACTATCTCATCCAGCGTTACCGGGGAGTCCAGTTGGTCGCGGGCAGCAGGGGATATTTTGGTGGTGGGGATCTGAGCAAGCAGCTCGCGCATGTGTCGTTCGGAGTGTTCGGGAGGCTGGGAGTAGAGGGACCTGTAGAACTCTGTAAATACCTCCAGAATCTGTTGGTCAGCCCACTGTACATTGCCAGATGCGTCTTTGATGGAGGTTATCTGAGCTCGGCCACGTTCCCCCCTCACCACGCCCGCCAGAGTCCTCCCCGGTCTGTCACCCTCGCCATATTTCCTGGCAGCCTGTGGGCGGCTGAAGTACTGGACTTCGTTGTTAGCGAACGCATTGTACGCCTGCAATTCCTCGCTGATTTTGAGAAGTAAGGCGGGATCGGCGCCAGTGGAGCATTGCTGCTCCAGCTGTTTTAATTTAGCTTCAGAGCGACCGAGGCTGGCTCGGATGGTTTTCAGTACCCCGGCCTCCCGCGAGATGGACATCCCCCTGATGTATACCTTAAAGGCCTCCCACCTAACCGCGGGTGAGGTGTCTTGGAGAGAGTTGTGGTCAAAGAAGGATATAATGTCTGCGAGGATATCAGCCCTAAAAACAATGTCCCTGAGGGCCTCAGATTTGAAGCGCCAAGTGCTCAGTGTCGGAGTGGGTATACCCAGCCTCATAGAAAGTGTTATTGGGGCGTGGTCAGACAGAGTGCGGGGGAGAATCCAGGACCCCTCCCATGGTTTCACTGGACACTAAGAGCAGGTCTATACGAGACGAGCTGTCGTGGACAGATGAGTAATAAGTATACTCCCGGCACAAGGGGTGTACTGTCCTCCAGGCGTCGCAAACATTGAGCGTCTGCATATGGCCACGCAGCCTGCGTGCGGCACTGGTTAGGGCTCGAGAGGACGTGCCAGTCCTATCCAGGACAGTGTCAAGAATAAGGTTTAGGTCCCCCCCCCATACAATCTGGACTCCCACGTAGCCCAACAGTATAGCAGTTACCGCATCGAAGAACTCAGGAGAGTCAACGTTGGGGCAGTAAGTGTTAACAAGTAGGTATTCACTATTCACCATCGTGCAGTGTAGTATAACATAGCGACCCTCAGGACATACGTAGCTTTTGTGCAGAATGAATTTGATCGTTTTATGGATCATTGTGGGGACTCCCCTGGATTGGGAGGAGTAGGAAGTAAAGAATCTAGTGGGGCCCCACGACGGGGCCATGGTGCCCGGAATGTGGCCATTGGAGTGTGTCTCTTGTAGGAGTGGTATCTTACAGCCATGTCTATTAGCAAAGGCCATGATCTTGCGGGCCTTGGTGTGGTTGCTCAATCCGCGAATGTTCCAGGACATTATAACGGTAGACATGTCAGTGGCGGATCTGTAATCCCGGCACACCCGCATCAGTGAACATCCCAGGTATAGCAGCAGTGTGCACTACCGGGGTTGAGGTCGGGAGTGCGCTTATGTTTTGCCAGTGTGCGTGCCGTGAGCCCTAGTATGCCGTTTTTTCCAAATACCCCATTCCCACCCACCACCCTCACCACTGACCCAACTTCAGTAGTGTGAACAACACCCACCCCCAACTGTGCAGAGCCGGGCCGGCCCCAACATGGCCCAGACTGCCCAAAAGCCCAACCGGGGCTGACCCACAACAAGGGCATATCCAAGAACAGTGCAATCGCAGTGGGGTGCGCCGTTGCCGTGCGGAAGCACGCTAGGAACCAGCTGGTTCCGTTACAAAACGAACATTGTTAGCGGACAAAACGTGAATACCCCAGTCCCACCCAAAGGAGCGCAGGGAGCAACACACACATCACGGGGGTCCAGCAACCCAGCCCAGGCGAAACCATTAGAAGAAACATGCCCCAGTGCTCGTGAATAGAGGGCAACGGTTGCAACCAGACCAAGGAAGCTGAGTATGTCAGAGAGCAGCAAGGGTAAGTGTGGGAGAATAACTTGGACGGGATAACAGGTGCTCCTCGGAGAGCAGTAATTAAACCTGTGTAGGAAAGCCTTGTATACAAGTGAACGCAGAGGTGTGATTACTCATGGATATGAACAAAGAGTGGCAGGACTCGATCTACATATAAGCATAGTATTAAGGCATCACAAAGCAAGCATAGAATTCACTCATTATTCATATTATCATCGGCCGGGGGGTGGAGAGGAACATGTGCCTCGATGAATTTGACCGCCTCAGATGCCACTGTAAAAAAGTATAGTTTGTCGTTGAACGTAAACTTCAAGCGTGCAGGGAAGAGTATGGCGTAGGGGATGTTCCTTTCCCTGAGGAGTTTCTTCACTCCAAGGAACTGGCGACGTTCCTGCTGAACTCCGGTGGAAAAGTCGGGGAAAATCCTGATCACCTGCGAGTCCAATCGTAACTCGCCTTTTTCCCGTGCGAGGCGTAGAATTAGGTCGCGGTCCTTGAAGCTCAGAACCTTGGCAATGATGGGTCTCGGAAAGTCACCGGGTTTAGGCCGGGGTGACAGCGCCCTATGGGCCCTCTCGATGGTAAAGAAGGGAGACATGTCTGGGTTACGCAGTAGTTCCTTCAAGAGATCCTCGACCGTCAATTCCAGTCGACCCTTCAGCGCATTTTCAGGGACCCCAACGATGCGTATATTGTTTCTGCGCGACCTAGATTCGAGGTCATCACATTTGGCTTTAACCGCCTTCATATCCGAAACCAAAGTGGACACAGTGCCCTGGAGTGTAGATATATTATCTTCATTGGTACCAATCCTGCTTTCGGTCTCCGTGATTCGAACCCCCTGCTGATCCAGTTTGGCTCTGAGTGAAGCTACATTGGCATTAATGTCATCGAGCTTTTCATGGAAAGCTGCAAAGTTTCTAGCCATGGATTCCATTATCGCTGTGAGGTCAGTGGTGGGTGCCTCGGCGCATGGCGGGTCGTCAGCCGGGTCGCTTGGTACGTGGGCCGAGTCGGGCCTCGGGGCGGCTTTAGCGAATTTGTCCATGGCCCCAGTTTTATTGTTATTCCTCGATCTGTTAGACATCGTAAATACTGTGGCAGGGGGCCCCGAGTGGCCAGAGTAAAGACTCGAGTGAGGAGATGCAGGAGAGGTTCAAGGCAAATGACAGTGGTCCAGCCCGCCGATTCAAACAAATCCTGACAGAGGCGGCAGGAGCTGTAGCATCAGGGAAGCATAGAGTAGCAGCAGGGAGAGAGCGATCCAACCGCCTTAGACGGTGAGGGTGGTGTCCGGAACAGATCCAGGGTGAGCACCACAGAGAGCACCGCAGGAATGCAGGCCTTAGTGCATAAGCGGGTATTGCATGGGGCCGTGAAGGTGATGACCCGCAGGGAAGCCAGGCCGTGCCAAAATGTGGGCCCCAGTGTCAATCCGGGGTGCAGGGACCTCGCCTCGCCGCAGGATATGGGCCCAGAGACCAACCAAGGTGGCGCAGGAGCCGGCCGGGGCCGCGCGGCGCGGGGAGAGAGGCCCAGATCGAGGATGGCCTGTAGTGGATACGGGGGCAATGTGGCTCCGGCGCGCAGCAGCCCCAGCAGCTCCTCACCTGGTATGTAGCCCGCAAGTGTCCCGTCAGGGAGTAGGTGCAGCTCCTCAGGTCCTCGGGCGCCGCCGGCAGCTGCGTAGAGCGAGAGGTCGTAGGCCGCAACCAGGCCGCGAATGACAGATCAGCGGGGCCCCAATCGAGTGCCGCAGCCAAGCCCGGCGGCGGGCGCAGCACCTCCAGGAGGGGCGCACCGCTCAAGTGTTGAGCAGCGCGGAGGAGGGGCGGTCCAGGGTCCCCCAGCACCGGGCTCTCCGGCCGGGCAGACAGGGCTCATCAAGGCCCGAGGGCCCCGGCCCCAGAACGGGGAAAAAGTCCAGGGCGACCGGCGCGAGGCACGGCCCAAGCAGCGGGCGCCTTTCCAGCGAGGGGCGCGACCCAATCCGCGGCGCCTCTAACGCGGACCGCAGGGCGTCTCAGCAGGCGGGCCAGTGGAGGGATGCGGCAGGGGAGGCCTTAGTGTGGTGGCGGGAGCCGGGAAAGAAAGTCTTCAATGAGGCGCCGAGCACCGCGGCGGCCTCGAGGGTCCCGCAAAGTGGATCTCCGGCTCCCTAGGTCCGATCCGAGCCAGGATCGCAGCAACACGTAGCCACAGTAATAGGGATGCCAGTGGGTCGGTCGGGTAGGCGCAGAGCTACATTCGTCCGCAGATGTCCTCGGATGAAGAGCGGCTGTGCGCGGAGCTCAAGAGCTAGGCAGCCATCTTGACGGCTGCTCAACAGCGCCCCCAGCACTCAAAGATTCTATTGGGAATGGCTAGATTATCACACTTGGAGGAATTTGTGAGGGTGGCCAGAGTCCCACCAGGGGGAACCAACAAAAACTGAACTTGGGTGAGGCCTGGCTGCGGAGCGTGGGCTGCACATGAAAAAATGTGAAGGCAGTGTGAGGAATCCAGTGGAGTCATCACTGATTCCCCAGCAGTGACCTCCTCCAATGTGGCCAAGGGACGGCAGTCTCTATCTGAACAGGACCCTGGGGTGGTTATATGAGGGAGGATTACATGGAAGGAGACAGCTGTCTGGGGGAGGTGGTGACTCCATCAGAAGAGACGTTTTAATCTCCCCTTCCTGCTGAAGAAGATCTTATAATACCCAAGTCCTTTATGGCTTGTGGTCATCCCACAAATCCCCCTATTGTAAAAGCCAGAAACTCCTTTTTGTCACTCTAGTCAAAATCGCATGTATGCTCTGAAGACATTATGAAGTACGACACAGACAAGAGATATCAAGTTGAACAAAATAATATTTATTAACTTAAATGTCAGGATGGTTGAAAGCCTAACTTTCCCTATGCTAACGTGGAAATTTCTCTACTGAATGAAACTAAGGAAGTCTGAGTCAAATAGTTCAACTTAAAAGGCCACCTGTGTCCATAACCTATCTTTGCCCTCACAATTACAACAGACCAGTCTATAGGGATGTAACAGTCGAAAGAAACAGTGTTCAACAAAAAGTTCGGAGCTTCTTCCAGCTCGCAGCTTTCTTTCAGCTCCCTTCACCAAGTATAAAACAGTTCCAGTCTCAAAGTTGTCAGTTTGAAGCACAAATGAGAGTCATGAAGTTTAAGGATTCCCGATTCCAGGACTTGTATTTCACCATAGTTCACAGCTGAAAAGAAAAGGTTATGAAGTCTCAGGGTTCCCTTCCGCAAGACTTGTATTCCACCATGATTCAAACCATACAACAGAAAATGGCCTTGGCTATTTTCTTTCTTCTTTTGGCCCATGCACTTTCACTTCTTTTCTTCATGTAATAAAGTTATTTCTAGGATTACAAATAATTAATGAAACCAACATTCTGTTAGAAAACTAACGTTCTTACGGTCAAAGTGGAGAGGATCCCATCCAATGTATCACAAATTCACCACAAGATGGCGACTGCTACAGACCGTTATGCAAGAAAACAACTGATCTAGTGTTTTTCAAAATGGCGCTTGCAGGGAACTCCCAGTGTCTACTTGTTGCCGTGAGTCACTCTGAGCGCTGCATTGTTTCTTAGTGCTCTTGCCTATCAAATTTCGCTTTGATCTTGCAAATCTTTCCTCACCTGTGGGCATCTTTCTAGTTCTTACTGCTCTCCTTCTTACTCTTATTCCCGTCCTATATTTTTATACCTAAGCTGGCGTTTTGCCTTTTTTCCCTATGTTTTTGTCTCCTTAACCTCCTCTTACTCTTTACTTCTTTTCCGACTATCTGTTCCTGTCATCTTATTCTTCCGGAGACTCTCTGCCCTGGCCCTTTCACATACCGTTCCTCAATACGTGTTCAGCATGGTCTGTCCTTCATTCTGATCCTTTCTGAGATTCTTTCCCCTTGCCTTGCGCTTACCGCACGCGGTTCGCGCTCTAAACAGTCTGACTCTCATTTGTTTCATCTGTTTTCCTCGTCTTCCTTTTACTTTTCTCTGCCTTCTGTTCTGTACTTTTGCTGCTATTACTCCTCTCTTTACTCTGTGTCTATACCTCTATTTCGCCTTGTCTAATTAGAATTCCTACTTCTGGATTCTACGGATCCCTTACACTTTTGACCAATTCCTGGATTTCCGGGATTTAACTGTGACTCCTAAAAAACTCCTGAAAGATACAATCTGACTACAGGCTCCATCATCCTTGAAACATACAGTGGGCCTTGCTCCCTGTGAGGTTTTCCCGCGGGCGCTGCCCACTGGGTGCATAGGGTCCTGTTCCCATAGGGACACTGAACATATGGTGAGACTCTCCCTTAAGCACCAATTCCTGCTGCCACGATCTACAGCCACAAATAGTGAGTACAAATTGCTGATTGTAATAAGATAGCAATGCCAAAATAAAGAACATGATGGATCAACAAGTCCAACAATTGGTTGTAGCAGTCCAGGCATTGAATACTGAGGTGCAAAATGTAAAGACTGAAAACGCTATCTTACGACAATTGGTAGACAGAGAGGTAGCCATTCTGTCCAGGAAGATGAACAGAAGAAAGGGTAACACAAGGAACCAATCCAACACCCACCCACCCATAAGAACACTAGGTCGTAGGTGGACCGGCTCCCAACGCCACAAATGAGTGCTTCCCTGATTAACGTGGTGTCGGGACAGTGCATCCACTGACAGGGAAGGCCGACTGGTTGCTGGACATGGTACTATGGACTCCGAAGTCTGATACTGGTCTTCAGCAGATGAGGTGCGGTGCTTGAGTAGCAGACAATGGTCTTCGGGGGCAAGGTACCCAGGCAGAGACTGGAGGCAAGGCACAATCCCAGAGATTAATGGGGACTGAATATCAGGCAGGGTACAGCTGATACAAAAGCGCCCAGAAGTCAGGGAAGCCAAAGGAAACGTGAACTCCAGGGAACCAGGGAGTAAGCGAACCAAGGGAATCCTGAGAGCAGGGAAACTGAAGGATGAAGGGGTCTGGAAGCTGGGAAACCAAGAAGGCAGGGAAGAAAAAGAACCCCCCAAGGGCCAGAGAATCCAAGGAGCAGGAAAGCCATGGGGCCAGAGGACCGGGGGGCAGCCCAGGGAGACCCTGGAACAAGGAGCACAAGGCAAGGCAAAACTGGAACAGGCACAGCGTGCAAGAAGTGAGACCAGCGATTAGGAAGCAAATCGCATTGAGACGCGGCTTGCTTCCATGATCGGAGCCCTAATGAGGGGCTGTACCCAGAACGAGGCTTGCAACGCAAGCCCACGTTGCCACGAGAGACAGACTGTGCATGCATGGTGGGCTGGACACGGCGGCCCGCGCATGCGCGAGTCAACGTACACAGAAGTACCCAAGGAAACGGAGGCTGCGAGAGAATGCGGCGTTTCAGCCGGTACCAGGGTAGATCTTACATGACTGGGTCTGCCGGACCAGGCGACCCGGTCCCGGCGTCTGGGTAAGTGACATGACAAATACGTACGCTCATTGACTGTGGAGCTGCTGGTCTTTTTATGGACACTGAGTGAGCAGTTCAACACAGCATTCCCCGAATCAAGAAAGAAGTATGTATACCGGTGGAAGGTGTTGATGGCATACCCTTAACTTCAGGGCCTGCAAAAGAACAAAATTCAGACTTGATCATGTCCATTGCATCTCACTCGGAGCCTATTATATTCAATTTGATAAAGGCGGCACACTACCCACTAATCTTAGGTCAGCCATGGTTAAGAAGACACAATCTTTTTATAAATTGGACTGCTGGAACACCATTCTTGGGATCAGAACACTGCTTACAATCATGTCTACACAAGGAGCCGTGGGTTTACATATGCAAACCACAGAACTGAATACAAATTGGTACAAGACATCTGTTTCACTTTGCATTCATTGCCCGAATGTTATCATGACTACATAGAGGTCTTCGCCAATGAGGAATTCAAGGAATTACCCCCACACAGAGATGACTGTACCATCGACCTGACACCAAATACCCAGGTGGCGTTTGCCAGCATGTATACCTTGTCAGAACCAGAGAAGGAAGCACTACGCACTTATCTCCAAATCAAATTTGCACCATGGTCTCATTTCTGAATCAGCGGACGCATCCTTATTCATCTTCTTGAAGGATTGTAAGGAATTGCGACCCTGTATCGATTACAGGGGTCTGAAAACAATCACTATTAAAGACCGATACCCCTTATCCCTCATGCAGGACATCTTGGAAGCAGTGAGAGGGGCTTCACTTTTTTCAAAACTGGACCTTAGAGGGGCCTACCATCTGGTAAGAATCCGTAAAGGACGATGAGTGGAAGACAGCGTTTCCATTCAGCCATTACGAGTATTGCATAATACCTTTTGGTTTAGCAAACGCTCCTTTTGTCTTTCAACGCTTTGTAGACCACTTTTTTGGATTTGTTGTTACATTCTCTGGTGGTCTCGTTGGAGGATATTCCTATCTAATCCATTTCATTGGAACAACATCAATACCATTTTAAAGATGTCTTACATCGTCTAAAACAACATCACTTATTTGCAAAAGTTGAAAAAATGCTCTTTTCACCAGTCTACGATACCGTACCTAGGATTCATTTCATCTGCTGAAGGTGCTGCAATGGACCCCACCAAAGTCAAGGCCATTTTGAACTGGAAAACACCACAAAACGTAAAGGAAATTCAAAGTTTTATAGGATTTGCTAACATTTATAGTAAGTTCATCCATAATTTTTCCTATAAGATCAAACCATTGACCAAAATGTTGAAGAAGGGTCAGACGTTCCTCGAACGAAGAGGCCCAAAACAGTATTGAATCCCTCCAAAAAAGCTTTTTCATCGGCTCACATCTTAGTTACCTGACCAAAGGAAACCCTTAATTGTAAAGACTGATGCCTACAATTCGGCTATTGGAGCCGTTCTAAAACAAGCATCTGCAGCTGGTATCGAACAGCCTATAGTATACATATCTAAAACATTGTTACCTTCCGAGAATAAGTACACTATCTCAGAGAAGGAACTTCTTGCTATAAGGAAAGCCTGTCGGGAATGGAGAAATCTACTGTTGAGGTCTCAACATCCTATCATGGTACGCACAGACCACCGAAATCTCAAGGTTTTGCAAAATCTTGAATGCCAAAACAGCTGCCAGGCTCGTTGGGCGTATTATTATTCAGCCTTTGACATTGTCTTTACGTATGTTCTAGGTTCTACTAACCAGATAGCAGATGCATTATCCAGGAGTTCAGGAGAAGAAAACATCCAATTCATCCCTGAAAAGATGTTTCCTCAATCTTCCTTTCTTTTTGTTGTCAGCGATCTGCTACAAGCTATTAAGAGGCAATATCCCAATGCCAGATTCTGTTGAACAACTGGTTAAAAAATACTCTATTTAAAAGGAAAACAGACTTTTCTTTCACAGACGCCAAATGTACATACCTACCCCTCAAGTACAAGACATTCTACACCTATGTCATGACTACAAGACTGCTGGGCACAGAGGAATACGTACCACACAGGAACTAATTACTCACCATTTTTGGTGGCCGATGATTACAACAGATGTCAGGGACTACGTTTCTTCATGTATCATATGTCTTCGAGCAATAACTCCCTGGCGAGCTCTGATAGGAAAGTTGGTCCAACCTGCTCTTTGAAAACAACCTTGGGAACAGATTTCTATGGATTTTATAGTGGAATTACCCCCGTCATCTACCTATAAAACTATTATGGTCCACATTGAATCTTTGACAAAATTGGCACATTTCATCCCTATGGTTAAAATTCCAACAGCAGCTCAAATGGCATCCTCTTTTATGCAAACCATTTTTCGACTACACAGTCTTCCTGAAACCATCTTATCTGAAAGTTTTCCTCAATATATGTCTTCTTTTTGGGCTTATCTATGTAAGGTATTAGGAATACAAAGGGGTCTTGCATCTGGATTCCATCCACAGTCTAATGGACAAACAGAGAGACCAAACCAGTCCTTAGAATTTGTTTACAATGCTTTATATCAGCAGCACGAGACAACTGGAGTTCTTCATTGCCTTATGCGGAATTCGCCTGTAATAATTCTTTGAATTATCCTGCCGGAAAAAAGCCCATTCTATTGTACTTATGGTTACCATCCTTCTATTTTGCCCACCGTTCTATATGCCTCCTCTAAAGTGCCTTCAGTTGATGAAGTGGTGGTCGACATCCAAGAAGCACATACTATAGCCCTTCATACCTTGAAAGAAACCAGAGCCACGTCAAAAATGTATGCAGACAAGAAAAGGTCACACAAACCTGTATATAAAACGGGGGATCTGCTCTGGTTATCGTCTTGATTCCTACCCAAGATACTAGTCCCTTCCAAATTGTCTCCAAAGTATTTCATACCCTTTAAAGTTCTCTGAGCAATTGGAACAGAATCCAACTACCACCCTCCTGGAGACGGAGACATCCAGTCTTTCATGTCTCCCAGCTTAAATCACACATTGCTGATCATTTTACAAGAAAACAACTGAAAGGACTGGCTCCGATCGATAGCTCTGATGGAGCAGAATATGAAATAGCCGCAATCTGTGATTCAAGGTATTACAGAAAAGGTTTGTAATATCTGATAGATTGGAAAGACTACGGATTAGCAGATTGCACGTGGGAACCAGCTTCCCATGTTCACACCTCCAATCTAATCACCGGATTCCATTGCACCCGTCCTTGGACCCATGAGCTCACGGGAGGGGTGCTCGAGGGGCATACTGTTAGAAAACTAACGTTGCGGTCCTTATGTTCAAAGTGGAGAAGATGCCATCCAGTGTATCACAAATTCACCACATGATGGCGACTGCTACAGACCGTTATGCAAGAAAACAAGCGGTCTTGTGTTTTCAAAATGGCTCTTGCAGGGAACTCCTGGCGTCTACTTATTGCTGTGAGTCACTCTGACTGCTGCGTTGCTACTTGGCGCTCTTGCCTATCGAATTTCCCTTTGATCTTGCAAATCTTTCCTTGCCCGTGGGCACCTTTCTAGTTCTTCCCTCTCTCCTTCTTACTCTTATTCCTGTCCTATCATTTTATACCTAAGTTGTCCTTTCGCCTTTTGTTTTTCACCTACATTTTTGTCTCCTTAACCTCCTCTTAGCCTTTACTTCTTTTCAGACTATCTGTTCCTCATCTTATTCTTCCGCAGACTCTCTTCCCTGGCCTTTCACGTACCGCTCCCTGGCACGCATTCAGCGCAGTCTGTCCTTCATTCTGGTACTTCCTCAAAGATTCTTTCCCCTTGCCTTGCACTTACTGCATGCGGTTCTCGCTCTAAACAGTCTTACTCTCGTTCGTGTCCTTAATTTTCCTTTATTTTCTTTTACCTTTCTCTTCCTTCTGTTCTGTCCTTTCGCTGCTAGTCCTCCTCTCTTTACTCTGTGGCTATACCTCTATTTCGCCTTGTCTAATTGAAATTCCTGCTTCTGGATTTTACGTATCCCTTCTACTTTGGACTAATTCTTGGATTCCGGGATTTAACTGTGACTCCTAGTAAACCCATGATAGATACTATCAAATTATAGATTCCATCATCCTTGACAACTGCCATAATATATCTTTTCTGGAGGAATACCGTTGCTGACTTTGAAACAGTCGTTTGTGATTGGTCACATGATTTAATTATCTAAATCAACGGAATATTGTTCGGCATCATTCGTCATTCCAATAAAGGTGGCTGCTCCCAAAGTGATACTTTGAGGGTTACTGTTATCCACCAATATTCAAATGGTGTTGTGTTCTAGATCTACTACAGGAGTCAGATTTAAATACATACCTTGTTGTTGGAGATGGGAATTTAAATTTATATAGGCGTCCTTATGTTTGTGAGGTTCTGTCCTCACTAAGTTTTGAGGAGTGCAGTGAATTGTCACACCTGTCCTGGTATGGTAACCTCTTCTTGCACTTGAACCTCAACGGAATAAGGCAGCAATTGAGCTGACCGAAATGCTTTTTCATTCATTCACATGTGTAATGCTGTGCAATTTCGATTTTCCTGAATGCTTAAAAGGCGAGCACTTGGGTTTATAGATTGATACAAATGCATATGGTAATTACGATTTCAGCCACACTTTTGGTTTAAAATAAATACTGGATGATTTAGCAGTTTGTTTTCAGACCCCCCGCCCCCTTTACTGAAAGGTCTGTGTTGGGGAAGTTGGAAAGTAAAATTGGGATGATTTGAGAATTTTGGATTTCAGAACTCTCTGGAAGGACAGTGAAGGGGTCTGGTCACCCCACTCTCTTGGATGGCCTCCAGCTCTCCACCATAGGACCCAGTCAGCTTTTAGAACTTTCCAGAAATAGACGGCTCCACCCAGATGCAATCTCTGCAAAGTCTCCTTTTGGTGTTTCCTGGCAGCTATCAGATGGTAAGTTTCATCAACACTCCCTGATGGTAAATGTCAGCAGCTCCGCCCCTTCCTCATAGTGCATCCATTTAATATAGTAGCAATGAACCCATCAAGCAGTGCTCCAGATAAGATTTTGAGGTGGGAGTATTTTACGCATGATTTTTCAAATTAGAGAGCAAATGCAATTTGAAGAGAGTAAAAATTAGTTTTCTCCTCTGCAAAAGTGTAAAACTTATCCAACACATACACTCTATGCCTACGCAAAATCAGACCCATAGACCAAAAGAGTTGTAGATCAAAGTTATCTGGCTTGCGCAGTGCCCTTCACTCCACTTGATAATGGCATATATCCTCCCTGAACATGCTAGATACACATCTCCTCTTGACACATACTTAACGAGTACGACACATACTCTGTGCCTATGGTAAAGGCACATCTCCTTCCAGCATTTTCAGAGATGTGCTGTTAGCATTTGAAGAGCAAATGTGTGTCATTTGCATGTGTAAGTTGCACCTTTACACCGTGCGCATGCTAACAGCACATCTCTATGCATATGCTAATGGCAGACATTGTTTTCATGTATTGATAGAACACGTTCTGTTTAGCAAGCCTGATATTTGCCCACGTGGACAGAACATATCGCTACCCTTAGTGACCTCAAATCTCTCCTCTGTGCATGCTATTGGCACATCTCTTCTCGTCTGCTAACAGCACATCTTCTCTACGCACATACTAGTGGGACAGCTCTCTGTACATGCATGCTAACTGCACGCATGTGCGCATAGATGTGCATGCTAACGACACGCCTTCTCTATGCACATGCTAATGGGAAATACCCTCTCTGCACATGCTACCTGCACGCACTAACTGCACATCCTGTTCAGCGACGGGATGTGCAGTTATAACTGCATGTGCAAACTCCACATCCTGTGTCTGCACATGTTAATGGCACATCTCGGCTCTGTATGCTAATTGCACTTCTCTATACTAATGGCACATCTCTTCTTGACACGTGCAAATGATACATCTTTACTAAGTACGTGCTATGGGGACATTTCTTCTCTGCGAGTGCTAACATAGCATCTCCACTGCCCATGCTATAATGGCACATCTCCTCTCTGCCAGTCTTAATGGCAGGGTTCCCTTCTGCACAGGGTAATGTTGGCAAAGCACATGCTAATGTTGCATCCAAAGAGAGGGTGTAATGCTACGGGCAGGAGGGCGGCCTGCACTTCCCATGTTCCAATTACGTGGAGGGCTGACGCAGCCTTGATTGGTGTGGCGCACAGGGAAGACCGCAGAGGAGTCGATTCTTTCTTATAAGAAATGCAATAATGAAGAATGACAGTTCACACAAGCTACTATCAGCGCCGGAAATTGACAAAATGTACTGGGCCAAATTTACCCGATTTTCCCCCTCCCCTTTCCTTTTTCATTCTGACTCGAACACGTTCTCGCCAGCCCCCACCACAATGTCCAACAGTTCTTCCCTGGCATTCTGCTCGGCTTTGCTGTAATAAATCGAGTACCATTCGAAATGGGATAATAACTGTTAACTTGGTGCTTAAATGCTGAAGGAATTTGGCTAAAAGCGCTATGTATGAACACATACTCCCTCTCCACATGTATATAGCCTCCGTACCCATGCAGCAGCACATCTCCTCTCTGCACATGCTAACTAAGCATCTCTTTTCTGCATGTGCCAGTGGCACATGGTCTCCCTGCATGTGCTAATGGCAAATATATTCAGTTCCCAGGCTGCCCCGCATCTCTCATGACGGCTAATGGAACCGTGGATCCCTGCATGGGTTAACGGCTCATCCCTCATGGTATAGCCCAATAGCAAGCGCACATCTTACTACAGCCAGCATAATTTTATAAATTGTAACAGGCCATGGTGCAGCAAGTAAAGGAATTATTGCAAATGTGTTGTCTCCTGTCCCTTTTTTCAGCACTGTGAGGGGAGTGGTGGGGGTGGCTGATGGCTTGTGAGAGTGAGCCGACATACCTGACCTCCCTCCCATGCAGGGGCGCAACAAAACCTACATTTCGGGGGGGAATTAAGTCGTGATGGGAGGGGCCACTTCAGAAAATAGGCATTTTGAACATGGAGGCTCTGCCTTCACTGTTCTACCCACCTCCCCCCATGGTCTGGTGTGGGGACCAACTATCGAATAGTATATTTTAAATGCAATATGCAGAGGTAATGGAGGACTTTCTTGAAAGTAACAGCTTTAAACTTTTACTGCGTTTGTTCAAGTACATTTTTTTTATGAACAAACACAATAAAACTTTAACGCCGCCAGTTTTGGGGAAAAAAGGATTCCCTCACCTCTCTGCCTAACAAAATGCAAGTGCGCACATCCAGGGGTGCACCTAGGCTAAAATGTAGGCGTGGGCTAACCTTTCAAATGTTGGGAGAGGCACTAACTTCAGAGACTGTGGAGGAGTGGCAAACTTACTTGTGTAGGGGCATCTAACTTCATTAACCATTGTAATAATACTATTCTAGTGCAGCTTCAATGTTACAATCAGTTAACTGCTGTCTGTCTACTTTGAGTCTGAAACACCCACTTCTTGCAGATCCTGAAGGTCCTAGAAAGTGGGAAAATGGCAGATGGTGTGCAATGAAAGACTCAATATCATAGCAAAACAGGACATTGCAGAGTGTGGGGCAGTACTCTGGACGGCCCAAGCAACTTCAGTGGATGGGAGCAACAGGGGAGAAAATGTAATGTTGGTTCTACCGCAGTCCACTCTAGTAGAATCTCTGGTGGACTGACTGGATGGTGAGACTATGTCTGCCTATCAAATCCAGTGTTACAAGACTGGGGGAGGGCCAGTGCAGCAATAATCCAATTCTATGCAGCAGTATTGGAGCCACTAGCAGAGGAGCACCAGGATACCCCAATGTGTCCCTACACTCATTAAAACGGTCCTGTTGTAAGGGTGTAAACGTAATCATTTATAAGCACTCCAATTTTTGCAATTGAAGTCAGGGTGAGAGAACATTATTTGCCCAGGATCACACACTTACGCTAAACAGCGAAGCTGGGATTTTAACCTTCTCTTTCAATTTGGGCAAAGCCACCTTCTTCCGCGTTTAACTTGGAAGAAAAATGTTTGTTTTTAGGTGTCAAGACCTACAATAATAATGTCCTATAGAGTTTACTTGCAAAATAAACAAATTGCATAGTAAAGCATCATGACAACATGTAAATCCTTATAGCAACATGTTGGGCCGAAATAATATCACTGTACCTTTATTTTCCACATCCTGAATGGAAAACTGTAAAATGCAAAAGGCAAAACATCCTGATTTACCCACTTTATTTTCAGGGCTTTAAAAACGCACACAAAAAGTAAGTTCTGCCCTAAACTCACTTAGGTTTGGAGATTCGTCACAAACCTCCACTGTGTTATGTATGGTTAAAGAACATTCAACTAAGGACATTGAAGCAAACTTTACTTTTTAGCATATCAAGCTATTAGACGTTATGGGTATGAACACATTTTAAAAGGGTGCATGCTTTATTATGTTGCTCACTTTAACTGTCAGAGATTTGCAAATGGACTCGTGGTCTTTCAGTTGGAAATTCACCATCATGCATAAGAAAGGCTATGCTGCTGGTGACAATAGAAACGCTACAGTGCCATCTAGTGGTGGAAAGTATGTTTTTTAAATGAATAAATGCACCGTGTACACGGTACGCAGTAGAAAATGAAATCATCCGTATTGGCTATAATTACATGCGTAAAAAGGTATGATACACACCTTATTTGGAAGGCTGCCATCAAGTTTACAATCTTGGGGAGTACCCTGCAAGGGTTCTCGCAAATAGGATTGGTCAGTTACCCTTCTCTCTCCTTCTCTACTCCCAACTCCAGCCCCTCTCTAACGATTGGTTTGGGAGTCTGGAGCAGACATATGGCAATTCCCATTTGCAATCCCCTTTGGTCTCATGTCGAATTTTTGGTAAAAACTAGTTATGTGGCAAAACTTCATAATTTTACTAGCAACTGCCATATATATATATATATTTCGATTCAGCTAATCAGTTGTTATTTAGTAAAACAGCTGGGTCTGCACCATGTTTCACACCATGTTTCACAGCCGTTTGGCAATTTTCCACAGTTTTTTTTAACAAAACGAACAGTTAGGTACATGACAAACGTGTGGTCCTTGACCTATCCTCCCATCCTGTTTTGCAGGTCTCATTGGCAGCTATTTTTTTAACTGGAGTCCAAATGTTCCATATTTCTGTACACCTGTATTCCCAAGTCTGTTTTACATGCATAACTTTTTTTGAAGAACAATGTTAGTTTATCTTATGTTCTACCTCTCCATGAGGATTGCGTCATGAGTGCAAAATCAGAGCAGACTGGCGTGTATCTAACTCTTACTTAAAAAAAAGTCTCACGACTTGCCATGTGTAACTTACCGCTCCAGCTCTTCAGTGGAAGAGATGTCAAGTCCATGGTGCTATACTTTCCTATGGGTCCTATGCTTGAAATGTCATTCTTGGAGTGTCCTCCTGGGACAGGAGTAAAATGTATGTTTAACCCAGTCTCTTTGGTGCCCTTTAGGCTGATAAATTGGCAGCAAACCGTACATGCTCTTATGCAGTGGAAATTTGAATTCAGGAATGTTTCCTTTTGTTTCGTATTAAATGATTATTTTGGGTGGTAATTCACTCTTGGCGAGTGAGAAATGGTATTATGTGCATGTGTAGAACTTGCATTCAGGCAAGTGGGTGAGGTGACGTTTATGCTTGCCTATTAGTTTGCAACTTTGATGCATAGTTTTCGGAGCTGTAGAAGGTATAGATTGATGTGGCACCAGCAAGGGCATTACACATTGCAATCAATAGTGGGATTACCCCACTGCAAGGTCTGATTTGATTGAAATGGACCAGTATGTTATGCATACGATGTTGAGTAACATATCAAGCCCTCCCCATTTTATGTTGTAAAATGGGAAGATGTACATGTGAACCACAGAATGGATGTAGAACTTGTATTGTCAGTGGACAAAAAAATGTCAATGCACCACATTGTTGGTTGGATTCTTGAGGCAGGTATATGAATTCTGGGGGCTGTGTACCTCCGGTCTCTTTGACTTCCCAGGCCAACATTTGTGACATTAAATCTGGGTGTTTGTGAATGTACATATAAAAAAGCTTTAGGACACACGGAGATTAACAATAATGCACAAGGGAGCTTGTGTTCTACAGTGGCGTAACGTGAATTAAATAATTTTCAATCATTTGTATGGTGGAGAGGAGGGGCGGAACGCAACTTGCATTTCCTGCCGCCTTCCTTCCTTCTCCGCTTTACAAATGCTCCAGCATTTGCACTAGCATTGATTTTCATGCCGGCGCAAATGCCTGAGATCCTTATGGGGTCCACAGGCATTATGCAACAGCATAAAGCAGGTGGACTCCATAGGGATCCATTATATGCAGCCATTTTTCATGCACATTTGCATCCACCGTGCAAATGGTGACACATTTGGCTGCAGGAATTTGGCTATGCCTCAGTGCAAACGTACCAAGTCCCCACTGTCAAATTACGATTAGGAGCAACATGCGCTCCAATGTGTCGTATTGAATGGGGACAAAGTCATAGTTTGCATCTCACATGGCACATTTGTAGCTAGCTATGTACTAGCAGTATCTTGTTCAACAGACGTAGCTCCAGCTTTCGGGTAATATAGGATGCACAAGGAGCTGCTCTTTAGCTTGTGTTGATTAGATATTTTTCAATCCGTGTTGTGATGCCAATAAATAGATGGACATAAAAACAGCACTTTAGCCAGGGCTTTAAGTGGCCTGCGGCTAGCTGGGGCTGAGCCCCAGCAGTTTATAAAAACTCCACTCGAGGTGGGGCACTGCCCAGGCTCACACTACCCCACCAGAAAGTAAAGACACTTTTTTGTGTGTGCTGGGGATTTGAAACCAAGCACTGTCGGTGACAGGCAAGTGTCACATTGCACTGTGCTATTCCATAGGTGCTGGATTGCTTTGTTTCATTCAATAGACGGGCACATACAGGCCGTCAATGTGTCAAGCAGTCTACTGAATGAAACAAAAGAAACCCAGCACCTACAAATAGCAGTTACTGTGCTAGTTGGTAGGTGGGAGAGGCCCGTAACCTTTCCCAACATGGTGCGTGTATGCAGTTTAACCAAAAAATGCAAAGCTTGTTTTATCCATCTGTAGTCTGTGCAATGGCATGTCAGTATTTTTCTCATGTTTGCCCTTTCACATCTCCACCTAGGCCACTCCCCAGATACACTTTCCTTCCCTTCACCAGAACAAATACAAGTTTAAACCTGCAGTGAAAGCAGCTTCAATGTCACCCACTGGGCTGGTTAGACTGTATCCATGTGTCAAATTAAAGCTTACACAACGTGTTTATCGTGTAGCACGGCAAATGCATAGTTCTCTCCCTAAACCTTCAACTGCCTACTACGACACAGACTGTACCCCAGTGATTTCTGGTATAATTTAACATTCGGAAATCGGCACCACCGCCCATGCTCAGTTCAAAGTGCTATCTATGTATATACAGCAGACACCGCTTCATTATGTAGTGACATATCACACTCACATTGTATACTCATGACCCCACTTCAGAATCATGAAGATTTCGTAAAGTTAGCGAGAATGCAACGCGCCTCTACAATAGAACATAACACATCAGGAAAAAAAGAGGAGGATGCTTTAATCACGACAGCAACCTTTTCCATCAATTTAAAAGACTGCTCACGTTACAATCATTCGTCAGAAAACGACCTCATTTAAAGATCCCTTTCCATTGCAGATGGAAAGCGTTAGGAATTCTTACTGCAAGCAGGTGGAAAGGTGGCGACGAGTGGTTAAGGAGTCGCATAGTAAGTGAATAGGAGGTATGTAGGCAAAGCATAGTGGAGGGGGAGAAATATGATGGGGTGCACAATGAAAAGGGGCCACAGCACAGTTGCTGTGCTATTTCGTGGGTGCTCAAGGGTGCACCTGGGGTAAAATGTCCGGAGGAGGGGCTACCATCTAAAATGTTGGGAGAGGTTCTATCTTCAGAGACAGTGGGGAGGGGCAAACATACGTGTGTGTCGACATCTAGCTGCTTTACACATTATAATGTTTCTATTCTAGTGTAGCTTCAATGTTAAAAGCAGTTAACTCTCTCCTTTACGTCTGAAAACACCCATTTAAAAATTGCTTTCAGAATGAGTGGTCTATTGTCCCTCCTACCCTTACAATCATTCCCCTGACATGAAAGTACTAACCCCCATCGCGATTGTAATTGGCTAAAAACGTATGCATACAATGAAAATGGCTGGACCTTTGTTAACTGTGAAGCCGCAGACGCTGTTTGTGTTTGGCGTGTTCTGTCCGGCCACGGTTCTGATCTGCCCAAATGCCTGGGCACCTCTGCAGGTGTTGGATTTCTTTTGTTTAGAAATCCACCACTTACGACATAGCACAGTGATTATCACTAGCGGTGCTCGGGTTTGAATCCCCAGCACGGGAAAGGAAAAAAGGTGCCTTTTCTTGGGAGGCTGCATAAAACGGCAAGTTGTGAATTTAAAATGATGGTCATTTAAATGCATGTTCCTTCAACTCCTTGCACTACTTTTTTTTTATTTTTACACTACAACCACTGGGGATAGCCTGCGAGTGACGGGAGTGCAGCAACACAAGAGATAGAAAAACACACGAGTTAGTGCCCAAATATATCTTCTTACATTTTACGAAGTAAGAAGATATATTTGGGCACTAGTTTGTTTTCCGTGTTTCAGAATAGCATAAGCATAATGCTATTTTGTTATTTAATTGTTAATCTGTGCAGATGGGTGCTGGTAAGTATTAACATTTTTAAAAATGAGTTGCACACCTTGCACCATAATGCACCGAGCACTTCAGGCCACACCCATCATTTAGGCCACACACCCTCGTTGCAACACCCTTCCATAGTCTCACCCCACGTAAACCACTGACTCCGACCGTTTTTTGCATTGTTTCCACGGCAAATGCTTCATGTACTCGAAATATAACTTCTTGTCACATGACGGATTCTGTGCTTCTGGAGACAGGAAGTCTGATGTGGAGAGACCGTGCTTAATGCTTACTGGGTAATTGTGCAGCTGGAGAACAAAGTCTTTTCCTCTTCGTTCTGGTGCTGTGTGGCTGCATCCTAACGTTAAATACTAGTTGAGCGTCAGGGTGGATTGCGTTTGTATTTTAGTGCTTGCACAACACGTGCCGAGACAACGGTTGGAGAGAATTTTTTTCATTTTGCAATTGTTTCTAAATATATAAATCTGCATTTGCGAGTTGTTTAAAACCGGTTTCCCTCTGTTGTACGTGTGAACCGGGTTAAAAAGGGTGTGTGCTGAGCAATGTCCTGGGTTTCCTGAAGTTTCTTCGAAGTGTCCTTTACATGACGTATTTACATCTAAAATTGGAAAGGTTTGTTCTTGAAAGTTATTGTTTTGTGAATGTATTGAGGTTTTTTTTGGCGCTCTAAAATCGTACATTTACCCACATTGCCAGCTGTTGATAGGTGTTGCAAGAGCAGCCCTGTAACGTGTACACACTTGCAAAAATACGTTGGCCCTAATGATCAAGTCGGCCATTTGATTAGCACCAAAAAGTTATTACTTCACGCTTACACCCATTGTCCATAATAACAGGTAGTGTTCGGATCGGAGTCCAGGCCAAACGTATTGCAGAATGTAGTGTTGGAGTGTATCGCGTGCAGTGCTCGTGGCGCGATTCTAGAAGGCAGCGGGCGGAGAAGCACAAGGGGGGGGGGGGGGGGGGGGAGGGGAGGGGGTAGATGAGTCCGTTGGTGGCCGGAGAGTGGGGCTCGCATGGACTCATCACAGTGCCTATGATTACGCTAAATAAAGAAAGGATAAAAACGTACCGGCTCCCAGTTCCTCACTTCACAGAACCTTCAGGAATGCCATATTGGTCAGTCATCTTTTAGTTTCCGATCTAGCACAGCGACGGAAGGGCAACAGGGTTTCACTTTATCTTTTGCACTTTCTTTACCCTTCTTGCTATGTATACCAATCTGTACCATGTTTGTCTTTACTATTAACACATCAGTACTTGTGAGTGAGCCTGGCCCAGCATTGTAATGAAGGTCCCTATTCCCTGCCTCCCCTTCTAGTGATACTAAACCGATGTTTACTAATGTCCTCTTTCTATAGTAATGATTGACAAGTGAGGGGGTGAAGGATAAAAATGATAATTGTACGGATCAGGACTACCTGTTGGCCGGAGCCAGGTGGGCGCAGGGCACTATTGGCGATGGTAAGTTTCGGTGTGATCAAAAGTAGTAGTTAGGCATACAGTGCGCACTCAGAAAGTGAAGCTGTACTTTAAATGGACACTATTTAAAGGGCAGCTTAATTTTCTGAGTTCACACTATGTTTATTACATCTGTTGTCATCCTACTCACTTCATACATTTTATTGGGCCAAAGCTTACCAACTCTAATGGAGTCCTCGGTCGCGGACAATCGGCCACACTAAAAGGGGAACTGCAGCAAACATGCTGGGCCAAAAAGTCCCACAATCAAGGAGCCACGTCTTAAAGGAGTGTACCGTAATTGTAGGGGTAAAAAGTTCAAGTTGCAAGCTACAAGCCAACCAAACAGTTACTCGCCCCATAGTTCTGGACATGCACACAGGATACTATTTCATACTCACCAAGACTAGAGTTTCACTCAGAAATGGCTAGTTGAAGTTTTGAGGCCGTAAATCATAACCACTGTGCAGAGAAGCAATTCCGTTGAGTTTGTGACGAATCTGGACCATTTGTTCTTCTTCGCAGGGAGGAGCCACCTCCTTTATTATATGATATGATAGGTCATTTATAACGCGCCAGTACACAGTGTTTCTAGGTGCGACAAGTCAAGGAAGGGGAAGACAAAGTGTAACAAGACAAACGATCTTACTAGGCATTGTGTCATTCAGATCGTGTAAGTGCAAGGGGAAGAGAGGAGAAGTGCCAGGGGAGGGAAAGGGAGTGTGCAAAGCAAAGCTCAAGTAAGTGCCACCGGAGTGGCTGGTTCTAAGTAAGAGCAAGGAGGCAGGGGACTGTAGGGTTGCAGATACAGTCCCGAGTGTGCGGTAGGCCCGGAGGCAGTGCATGGGGCTACTGGTCATGAAGGAGCCTGGTTCCCATAACGTTCACAGGGATGCCAGGTAACCAGTAGTGCAGCAGACCGGGAGAGGGGGAGAGGGGGAGAGAGAGAGAGCGAGAGAGATCTTCAGTTGCTTCCGGAGGTGGTCCTGCTCAAGTTTGAGAGAGGCCGGGAGGCTGCTCCAGAGGGAGGCATCAGCTGAGGAGAGAGATCTACCCCCACTGTCTGCCTGGAGAAGCAAGAAGAACAGAAGAAGGAAGGGTTCCTTTATCAACGACGAGAGGCCAAGAGGAAGACCGTCCTCTCAGTTCCGCTGTTGGATGACATCTGGGATGAAGGGCTGTCCCTTCTGAAGACCCCATCCATGGCCCCTGCAAAGAGAGACCGGTACGAGAAGTAGTACTGGGTCCCAGACTCCGCTCTTATGTGCCTCATGGCGCAGCCGTCCCCGGACTCGGTGGTCTCTGCGGCGGCCAAGAAGAAATTGGCAGGGGCCATGGCATCGACTTCCACTTCTCCACCAGACGGCGAGGGGAAGAAGCTAGACGCCATGGGACGTCGGGTCATCTCGTCGGCAGCCACGACCATCAAGGCGGCTAACGCTCTTGCTATCCTGCAAGAGGGCGAGGTGGTGTCAGACCATGCCCCCACGGTAGCCACAGACATCGCGACACCGGTTTTCGCCAGATGGGCAACCGCTTTTGCCTTCACCGGCGCGGTTGGCTTAGGGCCACCGACTTCCATCAGGACGTACAGACCAGGATACTGGACATGCACTTCGACGGGAACAACCTGTTCGGCAAGGCAGTGGACGAGGCACTGCAGGCCATCAAGGCAGACACTGAGATGGTCTGTGCCTTGGGCACGCTACATCAGCGTCGGCTGTCCTTTCGGACCTCTGGAGGCAAGTCTCAAGGTGCCTCCAAATGATTCAGCGGCAGCTCTTCATCGTACCGTCAGGCGGCCCGCTCTTTGTCGCAGGAAGCCTACAGAGGCCGCAACAAGGCCGGTGGACATCGTCTTCGCCGGCAAGGGGCCCAAGGTGGCAAGGCCTCGACGAAGCAGGACTGATCCGGCCATTACGTCGGGCCCCCATCCGAGCTCCTGGGTGGGAGGCCGGCTTGCGAAATTCATCAGTGTCTGGAAATCCATCTCCACCGACTGTTGGGTGCTGGATGCCCTGGCCCACGGGCACACTCTGGAGTTCCAAAGGAAGTACCCAGACTTTCCACTGGTGGCCAAGAAAGAAGACCACATCCCACAACTACTTCTGGAGGTACGAGCAATGTTGGCAAAGGGGGGCAATAGAACTCGTCCCAAAGAGACTCCGGGGCTCTGGAGTATACTCACGGTACTTCCTCGTCCGAAAGAAGACCGGCAGTTGGCGGCCTATCTTGGACCTCTGCCGCCTCAACAAATACATAAAATCCCCAAAATTCCAGATGGTCACCCTTCAGCACGTGCTGGGACAGCTGGAAGAAGGGGGCTTCCTGTCGTCTCTCGACCTGGAGGATGCATACTTCCACATCCCCATACACAAAGGACATCAAAACTTTCTACGCTTTGTGGTCCAAGGGCAGCACTATCAGTTCAAGGCACTTCCTTTCGGTTTGAAGTCGGCACCAAGGGTCTTCCCCAAGTGCCTGACACCAGTGACGGCGCAGCTGCGCCTGCAGGGGATCCACATCTACCCCTATCTGGACAATTGACTCATCCGTGCGCAGTCAAGGGAACTTGCCGTCGACCACACAGCGAGGACAGCCCGCCTGCTCACAACTGGGGTTCTCGATAAACTTTGCAAAGTCCTGCTTGGTGCCATCTCAGGACGCCCTTTTCCTGGGAGCCAGGCTCAACACGGTGACGGGCTGGCTTCACCGTCGGAGGACAGGATAAAGGCCATCCTGGGCAAGGTACAACGGCTGTTGACCATGGAAGTAGCCAGGGTGAGGTCCATGAAGACCCTGCTCGGCATGATGTTGTGATGCATCTACCTCGTGTGACTGTGCAGGTTGCGGATGCAGCTGCTGCAGGAGTTCCTTGACGCCTGGTGTGGATACAAGTGACGGGAAGCTTCGAAGACAAGATCTCCCTCAACAAGACTTTTTGTCAAGCGATCTGGTGGTGGGGCACCCGTGTGCATCTTGCGGCGGGCATGGACTTCCAGACCCCAGCGCATCAGGAAACAGTGACGGATGCCTCCCTGGAGGGATGGGGCGCGCACACCGGAGATCTCCACGCATGAGGCCTTTGGCTCCTGGAGGGGAGGTCACTGCACATCAACGTCCTGGAACTCCGGGTCGTGTTCTGGGTCCTCAGGTCCTTCCTTCTGTCCCTCAAGGGCAAATTGGTAAGGGTCTTCACCGACAAACCACCACGATGTTCTACATCCGGAAGCAGGGGGGCACCAGATCCCCAGCTCTCTCCAAGGAAGCACCGGATCTGTGGCACTTTGCCGTCACCCAGGGGATGTTCCTGGTACCCTTTCACCTGGCAGGAGTGAAGAACACTGTCGCTGACTCACTCAGCAGGGAGCTGCGCTCTTGCCACGAATGCGATCTTCGGCAAGATCACGTAGATCTCCTATTCCGACGATGGGGCAATCCCTAGATCGATCTGTTCGTGACGGTGATGAACCTCAAGTGCCAGAGGTTCGGCAGCAGGTTTCCCCAGCCGGTGAGCATGGGGGATGCATTCTCCTTCCCCTGGGACGGCCTATTCCTCTATGCGTTCCTGCCGTTGCTCCTGCGACTCATCAGTTTACTCAGACGGTTCCTGTGCAGGATGATCCTCGTCGCACCGCGTGGCCGAGGCAGATATGGTTTCCGGACCTTCTAGACATGTCGGCGTCCCCTCCAGTCAAGCTACCAACGGACGCGGATCTTCTCGCCAGGGAAGGAGGCGCGATCCTGCATCATGACCCAGGATCTCTGAACCTGAAGGCCTGGCTCCTGCAGCACTAGAGTTTGGAGGCTATGACATTCCAGCGGACTGTAAGGAGGTACTTCCTCGACTCTTAAGTGCTATGGACATAAATGGAAGAGGTTCTCTGTCTGCTGCCGTGCACAGATCAACCCTCTACGGATTACGGCCCCTCAAGTGCTGCCATACTTGCTGTCGCTGGCCAAGGCAAGGCTGGCGCATGCCTCCATCAAAATTCATCTGGCGACTGTCTCCCGCTACACCAGAACTCTGGGTCGGTTGTCGCTGTGGTCTCACCGCCTGGTGAAGGAGTTCATGAAAGGACTGTTCTACTCGTTCCCGCCGGTGAAGGCTCCGGCCCCGGCGTGGGAGCTCAATGTGGTGCTGACCAGTCTCCTGGGCCCGCCATTCGAGCCTTTGCATTCGGTGCCGCTGAAATTCCTATCGTGGAAGAAGGCGTTTCTTGTGGCCATCACCTCCGCACGACGAGTGGGAGAGATCCAGGCCCTCTCCTGTAAGCCTCCGTACCTGACATTCCACCCAACGAAGGTATTGCTGAGGACACACCCTTCCTTGATGCCCAAGGTGGCGTGGGACTTCCATCTAAATGAGCCCTTGGTGTTGCCTGTTTTCTTCCCGTCGCCTTCGTCGCCGGCTGAGAGGTTTTAGCACTCGCTGGATGTGGCTAGAGCGCTGAAGTTCTACGTGGACCGCACAAAGAGTTTTCGGAAGACGTCAAAGCTGTTTTTGAACTTTGGCCCTGTGAACCAAGGGAAGCCCCTCTCCAAGGCTTCCATTTCCAGATGGCTCTCCGGCTGCATCATGCACTGTCACCGGTTGGCAAACCGCCCGTTGCCCGGCCGTCCAAGAGCCCATTCGACCAGAGCAACCGCTGCTATTACGGCGTTCCTGTCCGGTGTGCCCCTGCTGGACATCTGCAGGGCAGCTACATGGAGGTCGACGCACACCTTCACGAAATTCTACTACGTCGACCGGGATTCCAGGGAGGAGTCCAGAGTCGGCCAAGCAGTGCTGAGTAACCTGTTTGCTTGAAGGTGAGCCTAGTGAGGAGGTTAGAGATGCTTAATGTTGAGTTGGTGAAATGCTTAATGTTGAGCCTTGCCACCTCCCGTGGTTGTCCATGTGTGTACTGCTATCTATTCTTGTATTCATGAGCATGTGAATCCATGCCAGACCCCATGCTGGAGAAGGAACGAGTTCCATACCTGTAACTGTTGTTCTCCAGCATGGGTCTGGCATGGATTCACATGTGAACCCTCCCTACAACCCCTCGGCGGCTCTTCCTTGGTCCTACTGCCACTTCACGTGCTACCAAATTTGAAGATGGTTGCCAGAGTAGGGGCTTAGGTAGAGGGCAGTTATTGGCTGAGGGCAGTATGACCCAGAGACCAGTGATTGGTTATTAGTAGAAAGACAGTTCAGAAATGAAACTGAAACTGATTTTTTTTCTTTACCAAGGATTCCCAGCCTGACGACAGGGAATATTAATGAGCATGTGAATCCATGCCAGACCCATGCTGGAGAACAACAGTTACAGGTAAGTAACTTGTTCCTTCCTTCTAATGTTCAAATATTCACCACCAATTTATCTTCACTCACGGCTTTCACCACACACGTTTAACAATGTTCATTCCAACGCTTGTTTTACTAAGTTGCCACCTGCAACCTTAACTTCAACACAGACCGTTCTGGCATCAGTCTGCCCAACTCACCGGCTGTGTTCTTCATTGTTCTTGGAGCCAAGGACTATACCGAAGCGTCTGCTGCTCCTCCCCACCCTGGTCAGTTATGTGGGAGGACCCTTGGTATTTCCAACACACAATTCAGGATACTTCAGCCTGGTTTCCTGGTTTCACAGTTTCTGCCTTGAAGGTTTCTTGAAAGTAATGGCTACCAGCCAAAAAGGTCAAGGGTGTTGTCCCTCTCACGAACCTCTCGTGCCTGGCTGTCTTTCTCCCATCGTTCAACTGCTGACTCGAAACTGCTGTACCTTTGTGTGTTTTGCCTCGCTCAGAGTGTACTTTCGCGCTCCGCCTTTTATCCGTGTGGGGAAGTGTAATGGAAGTCAGGTGTGAGTGATTGTCAATAATTGCCTGGCATCGCCTGACAGTTATACAGTCTTTATAACGAATATTGTATGCAGACATGCATCTATGCCGAAACGTTTACAACGACAAAACATAACGAAAATGTATGTGGGGCTTGGGTAAAGGGTTACATCTTGTGGGGAAAAGGTTGGGGTGGGTCTTTAGGGATGGGAAACGGGTTTTGGGTGCCCCCCCAAAAATGTGTTATGTTTTTTGTTGTAAAATCTTCAGTATAAGTGTATTCTACATAAAATGTGCCGTTATAAACACGTGTAACCGCCTGACCATAGTATTGGGACATGTCAGGTCCGTGGCTCGGGTGTGAGTCTGTTTTCTCCCAGAGCGGGCTGCCCGTGTAAAAGTGTTTGTGCAGGAAAAGAGGGGTGTGGGCTGATTTCTAAATATCCCATCGGGTAGGATGGGGTAAAGGTGTTACAGGGAAGAGAGGGATAACATGTCTCACCATCCGGTGACCCAGACCCACTCCGTCTCCCTGTGGGCTCCTCACCCAGGTGATCCTCCCGCACTGGTCCACCCCCAGGAACTGGATCCAAAAGCAAAGGCCGTGCCCATGCCACCTGAATGACAGATCCCTGGGGACAAGCAGGTAAGACACACTCTGGTTTCTCACAGACCGCAGAGATTGCCGAATCAGGCAGAAGCAGAGAAGCGGACGCTTACGTGCCAGCGACGCCATGGAGAAGGGTGAACAGCAACATCTGTACTAGGAAGCCATCCAGCTGAAAGCACATCCGAAGGCTGAGAAGCTTCCAGGGTTTCCTAGAGTGCATGGAGGCGAGTGGAACTAAAGCGAGAGACCGGGAGCCCTAGAAACCAGAGTATTGAATGTTGTCAAGAAGCACACATACAACCAGAGATGTCAAGGGATCCTGAAAGCCAGAGGAGTCTGGAGAACCCTTGAGAAACAAGTGACATTGATAAAAACATAAGGAGAAGGGAACCTTGAGGGTTCAATCAACCTGTTCAAGATATAAAACCAATAGAGAGAAAGTGGTCAAGGTTGTGTAAAAGGAATAAGGAAGACATTCCACCACTTAATGAACGTGAGACTTTTGATTTATGTAGTCTATTTGAAGAGGCTAACAGGAGAGCTGAGAATTTATTTTCTGAACTATTTTTATATGAACTTTAAACCATCTCCAGAGATAGAGATCCAAAGGACTATTGGCCGGACAAAGCCTAAGGTGAAAGGATATTGTTATGGCTTATTTTATTGTGTTTTTACCACAGTGGTAAAGCCAGATAGCGATTTAGGTTTGGACTAAGTACTACCTTTGATTTTTATGATGGACAAGCACCTATAGCTTAGTTTTGTGGGTAGGGAAAATCCCTATTAGCACTTATAATTATAAAACACAAAGTCAACTAATAGAGGTTCTATTGGCCAGGCATATTTGCGGTTGTGAAGAGTTATGTCACAACGTGTGAGATATGTCAAAAGAACACAGCCCCTCCGGTACCTGAGGCCCCATTTGAACCTCTACCAATCATTAAGTTACCCTTTTCATGCTCTGATACAGGCATGGTATCAGGAATTAACACAGACCAAAGAAGCTTACACGTTTCAAAAACCTTTATTGAAATATTTGGGTTAGGATGAATGCCTATCTTGCCCTATCTCTAGATGGGAGTAGTCTCAACCTGAGCAAAATAAATTAAGGATAGTCGAAGTCTGTCAGTCAAAACAAGCAGGTGGTCTGTGTCATACCTGTGCTTGTCCTCATTCTGTGGAATAACAGTGTGCCGGGAATTGTACAAAGTCAAATAGTGTGTTAAAGAAACAGGATGGCCCTGGAATTTTCTCACAGCTCCCTTCCCCAAGTTTGAGCCACTTGGGATTACTTTCTCCCAGACTCAGTCCCTTTTTATCAGCTCCTCTTGATCTCCCCAAAGTTCACCTTTCAAAAGAGTTTTCACAAGGTTCAGTTTTCATGATTTCACATGGTTCACCTTCCAAATGGTCTCACAAAGTTCACTTCCTCTGAACTTCAACATCTTAGTTTCATGTATTTCACCGGGCGTTTTAGGGTTCCCTTGCCCAAGTTCAAGCCTCATTAATTCACACAGTTCATTCAGCTCCTTGGAGTTCCCTTCCCCATGATCACTTGCCTTTGGTTGGGGCCCCCTGGTTGAGACGCTGTTGTCAGACTGCACAGTCTACCCACTGCAGGCCGCACAACTAGGTACCCTGGGCTTTCAATGTGCTCTCCTTTTATAGTTTAATCATTCGTTATGATGCACTTTATCTTCAAGTTGCTTTACTTTTAGTTTCTCAAGTTTTGCACTTTTGGGATTTTGCTCACACTTCACTTCACATAGCTCACCTTCTGTTGCTTTACTAACAACTTCTTTCAGTTCCTTTCACTCAGTTTTCATCAAGTATATATTTGCTTTATCCTCCAGCGTCAGAGACTTTCTAGAACGCTTAAACTCTTAAGTGCAACCACTCTGACACATAGTATCATCAGGTTTCATTGTTTGTTTCACACTCGCTCCGTTCCTTTTACTCAGAGGTTAATGCAGCTTGCCACCTACGCTTTCCCTTTGTTACCTAGTTTTTTTCAATGAACTTCACATGCGTGCCGGGTTTCTTCAGCCTTTCCCAACTCACTGGTCACCGCATTAACTTTCACAGTTTCTTTCTCTTTATCGCTTCACTCTCCTGAAGGCAGGATCCCAGCAGCTGCCCCTCAGAAACTCCTAGGCTCTACTTGTACACCCAGGGGAAAGAGCATTTCTCTTAGCTTCGAGAGGGGCCAGGCTGTCTCTCCACTCCCCATGTTGGATTCCGGGTCACTGGATTCTGGCTCACTGGATTCCTCGCCACACCTTCTTTAAATGCTTCTCTGTATGATCGATCAGACCTCCCGGTTGCACTGCTCTCATATCCTACTTCCACACCTCATTCACTGGATTGTATGACTGTGTCCATTTTATACTACCAGCAAAGGTTGATAGGCTGCAGGTGATGATAGTTAGTTTTAAGTGCCTGACTTTGCCTGACATCGTTAGTGGGACTCATGTATTGAAAATTCTGGTTTGCGTCTTCTCGCATCTTCTTCACAGTACTCGGTTGGTGAATTATATTAGAGGTTTGGTGATTTATATTAGAGGTTTGCCTATCTTCTAATTTCTCCTTCTTCGTCTCAATACTTGAATGGTATTTTTCTAATCAGGTCATAGTACTAGTACCATGGTGTTCATTTTACTTTTCCTAGTTTTGTGACCTTACTAGTAGGGGATGACCGGGTGGGAAAATATGAGTATTCTCTGGGATTGCCAGAAGGAAAGGCAGAGTTGGTGTCGAGGATTACGGAAGGGTGTGATCTTCTGTGAGGATTTCTCGTCTTCTTTTTTGAGGGAAAGTGTTGGGGTAGGATGGGGCTTTGGTGGCAGTACCCCATGAAAGTAGAGGGAGGATAGGATGGATTGGGGTAAGGAACGGAGGGTACCATGCCTCGCCTTCAGGCGCTCTCCCCTCTGTCCCCAATGACCCCCTGCCCAGGTAATCCCCCCCTCGCTTTTCAGCCCCCAGGGTTGGGCTACCTGAGCAATGGGCCTCGTCTGGCCACCTGAATAAAGGATCCCCGGGGATTATTAGTGAGATCGCCCTCAGGTTTCTCACAGATTATAGAAATGGACATCATGGGTTCACTCGAAACATCTAAATTGGGGAACGCATTTGTTCTTCCAATTGTTGACTCTGCTACTCGGTATCCTGAAGCATTCCCACTCAGGAGCAATACACGGTAGCACATTTTAAAACAACTGCTCCCCTTCCTGTCCAGAGTCGAATTCCCAAAGGGGATCCTCACAAACCAAGACACCACCTTTTTACATTTTTTACATTTTATTTGGCATTTGGTTAGCAATTTAAACCTTTTACCAATCTTCACATATACAAACCGAATTCCAACGTAACAATTAAAACCAAAACAGGAGAGACTGAAAAAGCAAAAGCTCATTTAGGAAAAGAGAACATAAAAGAAACACATACTTACATTAGTTTCAATAAAAACTACCCCACTGTACATCAGCTCTTCTATTTCCATAACTTCAGTAAAAACCTGTATAAAAACAATTCGATTCCTAAATAGCCCCACCCAACAGTGAGAGGATCTCATACAAAAGTGCAACCAGAGCCAATATTAAAGTTATGATTTCTCCCTGTATTAATGCGATCCACCATTGCGCCGCACATCTCAAACTCCAGTTATTAATGAATTTAGCAAAAAACTTTGTGGTCAGGTCAGCGATGTACAAAACAAAACCATATGTTTCAAGGTCTCATTCTCTTTCACCAATTTACACAACCTGCACGAAAGATCCAGATATTTGTCTCTGCTATGTGTGTTCAGGATCTCTTTAGTGGGGTAGAGGTTTAATCTGAATCTCATGTATTGCATGCAGAATTTGCTGTCAGGAAATGTCACTAGATACTGGGGCAAGCTGTTATATCTTCGAGTCTCAATCATTTGTCTATACAGTCTGAAAGACTGCCTTTGATCCTGGCACTCAATCTATTCCTTTGACCATAGTTTATTCTTCACAGAAACCCGGTTTACAACTAATGTCTCCTCAAACATTTAAATAATTCAAAATTCCTTTGTAGATGAACCTTCAGTCGTTTAGTGTTTGGTCAGAACCACTCATTAGGGCCCCCTTTTATAATAGAGAACCCTCTCACTGGGTCAGATGCTATGCATGCCCTAAACAGCATGAAGATTTTCCATACTTCCAGCGTACATGGATATTAGCCCCAACACTGCTATTATCACTTGAATAGGGACGCATTTTGGGAGCGATAGAACTCTCTTCCAGAATAAACCCTCCAGGGTTGCCCACACTCCAGCCGGGAGCACAAAGAAGGCCTCCGAGACATAGGTAAGGATCGGAATCACGTTCAATCGATAGAAAGATATCACCGGAATCCAGGAGAATCTTCCATATCTTTTCATGATGATCCTACCCTGTGATGCTAAATGTATTGCCTTAGAGCGCAGGACCTTATCTCTGGAGGCGTCTGATACTGCTTCCCAAGTGCATCCCCAGGTAAACGTAAGAGTTTGTTTTCAGCAAAATGCCCTTACCTAAGTATCATTACTGCTTAGAATTGACCTTCCCACATGGTTGTTGTAAGGTAAGCACTCTGGTTTTGGACGCATTTATTGTTAGGCCATTTTCCAAACAAATGCCGTCTACCTTTAGCAGGAAGCTACGGACCTTTTTTAAAGTTTTGTCCATGTCTGAGGTGAACAAATTGAAACGAGCCGGTGCCAAGGTGCATCCTTGTTTTAGGCCCTTGTCGGCTACAATGGGTCACTACCCACCAAGATCTAGTCTCACTCTGAAGGATGTGTCAGTATATAGGCCTGTAATTGCCTCTAAGATATAATTCGGGCATCTCCCGGCTTTCAGTTTACCCCACAGTTTTCGCCTGTCCACTGTATCAAAGGCTTGGGCCAGGTCTATGAATGCTAAATAAAGTTTGGTTCTCTTTTTGATAACATGGGTTTTCAGGATGTTAATTAAGAACACATTTAGCGAGGTACCCATCCCCTTTATGAAGCCTGACTGCAGAGGGTCTGTTTCCCAAGTTGTTAACCCACTCCGTGAGAGCTCTCAGCACTATGGCTGCATACATCTTTCCTATTGTATCGAAGAGAGCAATTGGCCTATAGATTCTCGGGTCGAACCGGTCTCCTTTTTAAAAATTGGTACCACCACAGCGGTCCTCCAAGACTTGGAAACCATCCCTGTATTTCCTAAATACTTAAACAACCTGCATAGAAACTGTGCACATTCCACTGGGTGTTCCTTTAGCATCACGTTTGTGATGCCATCCAGGCCTGGCGCGTGAGAGTTACTTGCCTTTTTAATTTGTTCCACAATATCTTCAAGCTCAGTTGGAAAGGACCACTTAAAAGGATTTGTTGCCAATATGACACCCGCATCAGCTGCAGAGAATAGGCTCGAAAAATGGTCAACCCATGATTTTGCTGAAACAGCACTGATTGTGAATGCTGTCCTGGGTGTATGCATGGAGTTTGTAAGCCCCCACATTTCACCAGTCTTTTTCTGTTCCACCTTACTCAGCATCATGTTGCAGCATTAGATGTTTTCTTGCTCTGAGGCAGTTTAATGTATGCTTTTAAGATGGGGACTGCCTCACCCCCGCCACCTTGTTTTTGAGTTTTCGTAGATCGGTTTTTAGTTTTCCTTTTGCTGTTTCTACCTCCAAATTGTACACATGCAGATAAGTGATTTTCGGACTACAGCCTGCTTCAGTTTTTATCACAAAGTTTACCATATGCCTAGTATAATCCAAGGGCTTGTTGGCATGGTCAAGAGGATACTTGGTCACAGATTTTATGAATCTCTCAGTTTGGTCTTCTATTCTATATGTGTTCATATACAATCTGTTTCTGCCACTCGCTAATTTGACCTGTGTGTGGTAGACCTCTATAGATTTGCACTACCACTCATTACATGCAAGTTTCACGATATTATGATCGCTCTTGGTAGCGCAAATTATCTCTAGTCTCGAGCATCTAGGATGGATATTACCTGAAACAAAAATATTATCTAATATGCTCTTTTCGTCGCCCCTTTGCCAGATAGCCTGAGCTGGAATATCTCCATGTAGGTGCCCGTTCAGCATGTGAATATTCCTGCTAGTCAATTCTTTGCGCCAAGTTTGCCCTCGCCTTTCAGAGGGGGTAGAGTCCACCTCGATCATGGTAAATGCTTCCTTTGAAACCTCCAAACAGTGTGTGTTTAGATCACCACAAAGCATTATCGCTGAGTCTATCCACATTCCTGACACTCTGTCCAACAAGTCTATGACCAATGGTTGAACATCTTTAAACCCTTCTGCCTTTGTACTTCAATGCAGGCTCTGCAGCAGCTACCATATGTGGCCACCCAAACACACACTCCTTTCCACTTCAAATACCACCATTTGGATATATGGGGTTGGGTTAAACACTTTGCACACAGTCAAACCTCTGCAGTTTTTGATTGCCGTCAGCAACCCCGAAATTGGCCTTCCCTTCAAGCCCTCCAGGGCACAATTCAGATACACTGCAAAGCCATCCAGAATTGGTGGCTTGCTTAGCCAAGTCTCTTGTAAACAGATCACATCATATGAGTCATATTTAAGATCCCCACTACCAAACAAATGCGAAGGAGCTCTGGAGTGCCAGGATCCCACAGTAAAAGATTTTTGATTATCTGATCGAGGTAGTTATGCTCTTTGGTTTCCACAGTTCAGAGTTTTCGACAGCCAAACCCAACTATCATTGTCCTGTGGCCTCACAGGTCCCAGTTTGGCCACCTCTCTTATGGTGGAAGAGAAGGAACGATCCGATTTTGCAGAGTTACGGGCAAGGTGTATCATCATTGGGAGCTGAAATCTCCAGTTCTCTCCAGGGCTTACTCCACCTCGGCTGATGTTCGTATTCATTGTTGTCCTGCAATTCCGGAAACTCTGTCAAATCAAACCCCAATCATAGTAGGGAGGGAACCTCTCTCAATAAGACATGCTTGACCAGGTTGGATGGGAGGTGGATTGCAACCCTATCCAGCTGCTCTTCATCCAGGAATGTGTATGTCCTTTGATGATACCGCCTGGAATTTGGGAATGTGATGTAGCAGTCTAAGTACATTTTCTCTGTTTAGGATTAGGCCGTCATTGACTTGCCATGTTCTTTCCAATTGTAGTCTAATAAAGGCACCTTGAGGGGGACCTGATTGCGTCTGCGAGGCCCCCTTGGTGCTGGCGATCTCCTTCTCTTCCATGAAACCCTTACTGTTAGTAGAAGTGGACTTCATGCCCTTTCGCCGATCTTCCATGGTCATAATGGGAGCAGAGGGTGGTTCAGATGATCTCGTTTTTAATTTGGGGGTAACCTTTGCCGACTGTACCGAAGCTTTTCTCTTCGAGTGCCCACCTCACACGGCTCATAGCTCCGATGATCTTCCGGTTGAGCCCTAAGGGGATGGCTAGCCACTCTCTGAGCGTCCGCCACACACACTTGACTGATTGGACGCTTCTGTCTGTGCCTCTCGGGGGGGATTTAGCCACAGGTTTCCCATGCCAGGACATCAGAAGGCCCCACGTGTCTTCAAGGGAGTGAGGAGCTGGAGATAATTGTGAGGACATTTCCAGAAAGTCCCACTCCTCCTCCTGCGGTACTGTGACCACAAACTGCACTTTCTTGCCACTTATTCGACCCTCACCAGTCAGTAGTGTGTTTTTCTTTGTTGAATCTTGCCTCGCTCGTAGTTTCTCAAACACTGGATATTCTGGAGATTCCTGGGATACCAAATTATTGAAGCCGTTTTCCTGGGTCTGGTCCTTCACTGGCAAGTTTGACTTCTCCATTTTGTTATATGCATGACTACTCATGCTGGTTTGGAAGAACACCTTCTTCCGACACTGTCTTCTGGTAACCAAATTGGGAACCAAATTCATCACCTCAAGGGAGCCAGGATCAGAGATTGAATATGTTGACAGATTCATCAGTTCTTCAAAGGAGTTTTGATGGAATACCTCAGTTTCTACAACGTCACAAATGCCTTTCCTATTAATTGATTTGTTTGGGTCACATTGGCTATAGTCGCTTTCTGAGCTGCCGCCAAGCTAGGATTAGCAGGAAGAGTCAGATTTCTAACAAATTGCCGGAATCCATTTGAATGTTGTCTTCTTCTTTTGTAACTTGGTATTCCTGAGGGATTTATTTCCCCCCAAGGCTGAATCCTGTGTCTTTTTTGCAAAAATGGTATGTTCCTTCAGTCTGTGGAGCTTGATTCTCTCACTCATCCACCCACAGAACTTCATTCTCCTCAGTAGAGGAGCAAATGAGCTGGCCTTCGAGGATGGAATCGGCCTCTTCTCCTGATCTGTTCGCAATGATGATCTCTCGACTTGCTTCAGGCACAGCCACTTGCAGATCTAGGACCTCAGAGTGAACCCTTGGGGCTTCCGTCCTCATTTGCTCCGACAGAGCCGTGACTTCTTCTGTCTGAGTAGATTAAACTGCACCCTATAAATTTACAAACATAAACATGTTACCACTAGCTTTCTCAAAGCTTTTCTATCATTTTTATCTTGAATGATCGGCTCCAAGATACTTCGGAGTAGGTTAGTGGTCTGTGCTGAACCTTTATCTAGGCAGACTTGTATAGCTACCACAAAGCCCCATAAAAACAGCATCTTGATGTGAACCATTGCCAACATCGTAGTGTGGTCTTTAAGTTGGTCATTTAGGCTTTCATATAACTTGGTAAAGGGGGCTAGGGTTATAGCCAAGGCTGCCACTGTGTTAACATCAATTCCAGCTGACTTAGCGCCCGCAGGCATTGATTCTTCCCCATGCCTGGTCAGACACTTAGGGGGGCAGCGAGGGCTTTGATCACACTTATTCCAAAATACAAACTCTACATAGCAGTCTGGTGAAGTTCTTGCTCTTTTGTTGCTTTTCTTAGCAAACCAGGCAGGGGGATCAGCCTTGTTCTGGTTAGTGTTACCGAAGTCAGATTGTCAACATTCCCCACTCTTGTTGACTCGAGCGATTTAGCTACAAGATTTGTATAGGAAAGCCGGGTCCTTCTTCCCCCGACTGGGTGGGCTGGCTCAGTCGCCTTCCTGGCTGTTTCCTTAAAAAGGTGGAACTTCAAATGCCGTAAGACCTCAAGATAGGGGTGCCACCCTGTGAGCTGCTTTGCTTTATCCCTCTCGATCGGGCCCTGGGTTGACTCGCAGGTTCACAAGACATAGCAGAAGGATGAGCCTCCCTATTGGGAGTTAGCGATACCCCAAGCAACGGGAATAAGGAGGCCTCTGCCGATCTGGAGCTTTCCAACAAATCCTCATCATTGATGTCCGTACTCGCGTTTCTCCCGTTTGTTAGGACTTTCTGTTGGTCCTGAGCAGCTGGCATATTCGGGCTGCCTTCGATGGAAGGTTTTCGGTAAAAAAATCTATGGTTTTTTTATTGACCCATCCGAGCCCAAAGACGAAGGTTTCCAAACCAGATTTGATTTATTATTTTTTGCATGTGTATCCCTCATTTGAGGAAGAGGGGTTTCCGGTCTCAGCACCCTTTGGTACTTATTGATTCCTCCACCAGCATGGATCGTTGTTAAACAGGACTCCCTTAGAGTTTTTCCATCAGTATTGATGCAACCCCCTCTTTTTGCAGGTCTATGAATGCAGTGGTGGACTCCGTTATCTCCACTGTTATATCAAAAGGGGCTGTTGAGAATCGGGCAATTAGTTGTTTTCACTAGTTTTTTCCTACATCCCACTTTGCTCGCCGCTTTCAAAAGCATCATTATCAAGTGTAACCGGGATGCTAGGTTTGCTAGGGACAGTTCTCAAATCTCCCTTAAACGGCGCGCAGGCAACTCTCACAACGTCAGCTGTAAGATGGGTGCAGTCCATTGTTGTGATTCCGGGTTTGAAGCTCTGGATCCCCCCATCCGCTGCACCCTGCGAAACACAGCAAAACGCTCCTGCCTCACTCCGCGCTCCCTCCACGAGAGGCCGGGGTCTTTATGGAAACGTCTCCTAAGCAGTCACAGCAACAGTAACCAGACTGCAGCACACACGCCGTGGTTCAATGTAGCAAAGCGGCAAAACACTCCCGCCTCCCTCCACCTTTATGTCCAAGATTATGCACTACGTCAAAGAGATATTACACATTCAAACATTTTGTACATCGTACACTTTGCGTACATCGGTGTACCTCCCTCAAACCTACGGGTATAAAGGTTCAATATTACTTAAAAAAAAGAATTCTGCATACATTGGTAGAGACTGATGGCTGTAATTGGGACGTCATATTCCTTGGGCTCGTTTTGCTATTAGGCAAACACCGCAGACATCTCTAGAATACTCTCCTTTTGAATTATTATACAGAAGGGAACTTTCAGACGTACTTAATGTTCTAAAAGGGACCTGGGAAGAAAGAAAAGAGGCTACCCTACCCATCTCCCGCACAGCAACTCAAAGCCCATATGGCTGCTTTTAAGGAAATTGTGCCGTAGCCTGATCGCTCTCCATGGTCTTGGTCTTCCTACCCACTTCCGATAACAAGATGATTTCTAAATGGCATGGGCCCTATACAATTCTGGAAAGAAAAGGTCATTTGAATTATGTAATTGCCCAACCTGATAAATATCAGAAGAGGAATGGAAGATCTACTCCATAGAGGAAATTACAGTGACCATTGCCACACTTCGTACAGACCAAGACCTAGAGCGCCAATTAAGTCCCAGCCATCTACCTCCTTCCCAACAAGAAGACGTCCATGATTTGTTAAGAAAATACCCAGAGGTCTTCTCTAAGCAGCCAGGTAGAGTGAATAATTTTTTCCATTTCATCCGTAAACCAGCCGGGCAGATGGTAACCTTCAAACCTTCCCGAATCCCGGAGGCAAGGAGGGAAAATCATAGTCGGAGCTCGACCAAATGCTCAAGGTCGACATCATTGACCCGTCGGAGAGCCCCTGGTCTTCGCCCATCGTTTTAGTGGGCAAACCAGACAAGACTTGGAGGTTCTGTATAGATTTCCAGAAATGTAACTCCATTTCTACGTTCGACAACTACCCCATATCACGAATCGATGAACTTGTTGAGAAGTTATATATCTCTAGTCTTACGGGATATTGGTAGGTGCCCCTAAATCCAGCCAATAGGGGAAAGACTGCCTTCTCCACACCTCAAAGGGCTTTTTCAATTTAAGGTACTTCCTTTTGGCTTACACAGAGCTGCTACATTCCAGAGGTTGATGCACAAGCTATGAAGACCCTACTCTAACGTTTCTGCAGCATGTTTAGACGATATGGTCATTCACAGTAAAACCTGGCTGGAACACGTGCACCACCTCTATGTAATTTCAGGAGCCCTGAGGAACGCAGGTTTGAGGGCGAACCCGAACAAATGTCGTTTGGCCCAGGCGGCTGTAAAGTCCCTGGGATACTTCGTAGGGAATGGACTGAATAAACCTCAGACTGAGAAAGTCAAGGCGGTACAGCAAACACCTGTGCCTAAGAGAAAAAGGGACCATCAAGCTTTCCTAGGATTGTCAGTTTACTACCTATGTTTTATCCCCAATTATTCCACTTGGCCGCTAATCTCGGGGACAAATTGAAAAACTTTCAACCTCAAAAGCTTGTTTGGGGAAAAGATCAACAAAACTTCAAGGGTCTAAAACAAATATTCTGTCAGGAACCTATCTTGAAAATGCCAGACTTTAACAAAGAGTTTATCCTCGAGACGGATGCCTCCAAGGTCGGGCTGTGTAGCTTTGTCCCAAGAACATTATGGGATGGAACACCCCATCTTATTTACAAGACGGAAGTTATTCCCTCGACAAAAAGAGATATACTGCAGTTGAATTAGAAGCCTTGGCCATCAAATGGCCGATATTGAACATGCGTTACTACCTGACAGGAAAAAGATTCCGACTCGTGACAGACCACTCATACCCTAAACTGGATGAGTCTTAGAAAAGACTCCAACGCCTGGATCATGAGATGGTTCGTACATTTTCTAGATCTCCAACCATTTTGTTTCTCTGTGGAACACAGAAAAGGGGAAATAACAAATAAATGTTGGCTTTTTTTTACGACACTTTCCTCTTCCCGCACATGGGGGGGGGGGGGGGGCTCTCGCTTAATGGGAAAGCTATGTGACAAACCTGGACCATTCCACTCTTCTTCCCAGGGCAGAGCCACCCCGTTTGAGGCTAGGGAAGTGAGCCCGCCAAGCAAGACCCAGCCTAGGGCTCAGGGAGTGACAAGGACTTAATTCCTACAAGGAACTCCCTATGAAGAATACTCTGTTCTCATATATGGGAATAAGAGACTGATGCTACTTCTGTTTTACATGCGACATATACTGACATTACTTTTATATCATTTGCTCAAGGTAATGCTAGCATTCCCTTGAACTCAGCACCTGACGAAAAGCAACACACCTCTCTGAAGTGTGGCAGCAGGAATAAAGGGACAAGGAACCTTGAATGGAGGAGGAAGAATCCTACGCAGAGGCGAGCCTCTGACGTACAGGTGTTGTGAGAAACCTGAGGGTATTCTCCCAGGTAAGCCCGGAGATTCCTCTGTTCAGGTGGCCAGGGGAGGGCCATCACTTTTGGATCCCAACCCTGGGGGCCCTCAGGCGAGACACAGTATCTTAGTAGGACAACAGGAGGTAAGGAAGACATCCCCGAAGCCTTCATAGGATATTCATGTCTATCTCTTGAACCAGTAAGAGAAGCCCAATCATAGTAGGATGACAAGGCAAGGGTGGGAAAATACAGGAACCAGAGGGAACTGAATCCGTTTGGCTATGACATCAACGGGTCCTTCCCCCAACTCAATTCAAAGGACTTAATTCCAAATCGCCAGTAAAGAAGGATAATATGGGGAAAAGGGAATTGTCCCGGTGATATAGAAATCAAGCCAGGTGTTCCCCCAATTTCAACCACCGTATTACCCTTTGCCCTGCAAGAACCCTCATTGGTCTTGTCCTGTTTCCCCCTCCCCATTTCCAATAAGTACTGGGATGAGGAAGAGGCGACTGGGAGCAATGAGGATTACCCATAGAAACAACCGAGGGATACAAAGTGAGCCCTACCATCTAACACCTTTGAATTGCCCCACCAATAGTCGGGCATTTTTCCCCAACTGTGCACAGCTGACTCCTATTGTCTCTCAGCTGCAGTATAAAAAGGGTGGTTCTGCCAGAATCAGAGAGCAAGCTGGCATTGCTGGATGGAACAAGGAGGCCAAGGAGCAGAAGGCTGCAAGGAGAGGAGCCCAGAAGGACCAGTGGAGTGCAGGATGCCGAGACGGTAGCCTGGTGTCTGTGAGGGGCTGCAGCGTGGCAAGGGAGCTGTGTCTCCATGAAAGGGCGGGGGAAGGATATAATCCCATATTTCCCCACTAGATTATCCCATGTGTCAGCTACCAGTTTAGTTATAGCACTCAGGTACGAGTGCTTTGGTCTTTTGTGTCACGGTAACCACAGGACTTCCCTTTGATCATGTTGGACCACTGCACGATCCATTGCCACCCATTGTTTCCATAGGTCTGTGAACCAGTCTCGGATAACCGCAATTGTGCTGCGTCATAATACTGCTGGACATTTCGGTGCGCCATCCCTCCTTCCCGCCTAGGGGACATCAGCAGCTGCCGATTAATCCTCAACCTCTTTCCCTCCCATATGAAGTTACCTGTTATTTTCTCTAGTTCTTTGAAAAAGCGAGATGGTACGGCCAGTGGGATTGCCTGGAATAAATCAAGTATTCGGGGGGAGTGTGACCATCTTCACTGCTGACATCCTGCCCATCCAGGAAACCAAGAGATTCCTCCATTTCTGGAAATCACTTTTTATTGCCACCAGCATAGGTGGGCAATTGGCTCCGAACCAGCCAGAGAGCAATGGTGTAATCCGCACCCGCAAGTATTTAATCCATCATGGGTTCCAGATGAATGGAGAGGTTGCCTTCAATTCTGCCACCTCCCTACACCCTGCGATGAGATTAAGCAATTATGATTTGTCGAATTTAATCCGGAGGCCTGAAACCTCTCTGAAAGCCCTCAATATCCCTCTACAAGTTTCTAGAGATTCTCTTTGCCTGGTGAGCGACAGTAGCATGTCGTCCGTGAAGGGCGCTACTTTATGCTGCTGCCCCTGAAGGGTATACCTAGTACCTCCCCGCCCTCCCGCATTACTTGCAAATGTGGTTCCAAATAAATTGCGCATAATAGAGGGGAGAACGGGCACCCTTTTTTCATCCCTCTACTTAGTTTAATGGGGTGAGACACGGACCCATTAATCGAAAGGCGATCTACCAGGGTTCTGTAATTAGCTTGGACCATGCTTAGAAAATTGCCATCCAGGCCCATTTTCTCCATCACTATAAACAGGAAGGACCACTCCACTCGGTCGAATGCCTTCTCTGCATCTAAGGCGAGAAGAACTGACGGGATGGGTTTTTCGGCTTTCTCTATGAAATGGGCCACCCTCCAGATGTGCTTCGATGTCTGCCTGCCCAACACAAACCCCGACTGGCCTGGTGAATGAGCCCTGGGTGATGCCCCTCCAGTCTTTCGGCCAGAATTGTGGTATAGATTTTAGCATCCACAGTTATAAGCACTAACGGTCTATATGAGGAGCATTTAGTGGGGTCTTTGCTGGGCTTGGGGATTAGGGCTATTTTGGCTTCCTCCAAAGTGGACGAGATACACCCTGTCTCGTTGAAGCTATTATATAGATTCGTCAGATGTGGGACCAGGACTGCAGAGAATGCTTTATAAAAATGTGCAGCTAAACCATCTGGTCCCGGTGCCTTGTTTGGGGGAGACCCGCTATTACCTTTCTCACCTCCTCCTCAGTAATATCCTGACCTAGTGACTCCTGTATGCCCTCTTCTGCTCTAGGGAGCTGTATACCCTCCTTGTTGACTATGGGGGTCTTGCGATGTATATAGTGAAGTGTAGTAATTAGTGAAACAGTCCTGAATTTCTTCTGTGCGGGAGTGCCGGTCCCTAAATCATCCCTTACAGCCTTGATTACTTTGCTGCCCGTGGCCCCCCTCAATAGCCTTGCCAGTAGCGCATCTGCCTTATTGGTCTTTGCGTAGAACCTTTGCCGGACAAACAGCAATACTCCCTCAGCTCTCTTGGTCCTGAGAATGCCTAATTGTCCCACTGCTTGTCTATAGGCCCTAATGCCTTCTTAGAGGGAGCCTCCCCTGCCTGCCTACTCACTTCCTCAACCTCCTCCTCGAGCTGAACCTAGAGGGCTTTCAATTGTCTTTCCCTGCTATAAATTCCCCTGTATTGTGGCCTAAATGCATCACATCGGATGCTTTCCCCTGGGTCAGATCTTTTATTATGCTCGAAAAAGGCCTTCATCATCCCCTCCAGGTCCTCACTTTTGAGTGGGTCATGCATCAGTTCTCCCGGGACCCTCCACTTCCACAACCCCGGTAAGCGGCCTCATAGATGCATTGTCATTGTTACCACCTTGTGGTCGGCTATTCCAGTGGTCCCACCTCTACCTCAAATACTGCCCCCATCAATCCAGTCGATACCCAAATATAATCGATCTGAGACTGTCTTCAATGAACGCTTGACATGAACGTGAAGCCCTCACCCTCCCACTCCCACTTGAGCAGCCTCCATACATCTCGTAGCCCCAGACTATCAAACATTTCGCGTAGGGCGGCCGATACCGCTGCTCCCCCGCTTGTGCTTCCTATTCCGGACCTGTCCTGATTCCTTTGCCATACTAGGTTGAAGTCACACATTAGGATCATCTTTCCCTTTGCAAATCCTTCCAACACATTTAGTAATTCCCTCAAGAAAGCCTCCTGACCGATGTTAGGGGCGTATGCTGAAGCCAGTGTGTACGCAGGCCTTTTCAGGTCCCCCACTATTACGAAATATCTTCCCCCGTTATCCCCCTTAGTCCCATATACCCTAAATTCTAGATTATTCCTAATAGCCAAGGTGACTCCCCCTGACTTTGGTGGTCCAGATGCGTGAAATATCTGAGAGAAGCCCTGCAATTTAAGCCTGGCCTGATCCTTTTTCTGGAGCTGGGTCTCCTGCATTGCAGGAACCTCGGGCCCTGACGTCCTACTACATTTTTCCAATTTCTTCCTCTTGAGAGGGTTATTCAGCCCTCTCACATTATGTGTAGACCATTTGAAAGTAGGTGACCTTCCAGAAATTGTGCTTTCCCCTGCCTTCTTTCCTATGTGGTAATCTGTATTTCTCCCCACCCATTCCTCTTTTTGGTGTCCCCTTATCCCTTACACCCCCTTTCCAAGCCGTAGATCTCCTCCCCCCTGCCCTAGCGTCCTTCCCCCCCTTCCTTTTTACTCCCTCTACCCCCCTCTGTCCCCATCCCCCTTTCCTCCCCTCCATCCCGTCCCCCAACCTCGGGATGTCCTCCCTGCCTCCCATCGTTAAACTCAACTCCCAAGTCTTGGTATAGGGAGATCTGGTGCCTATTGTACAGTACTAGTTCCTGCTCCCTCGCAAGACTGCTTCTTTTTTACCATATCTAGTAAACGCAGCCAAGACGTCGCACATCCTTGCGTTGGGACCCCTCATTAGCCTGCCTGCCCGCCCTATGAATCCATTCCAACTGTATTGTTTCTGGTTCCACTTCATCTATCAAGTTTTCGAAGCTCTCCTGTACCACCCCCTTCAGGTCTCTATCCTCTACCGATTCCGGCAGCTGTTTGAACCTTAGTTGATGCTTTGCGGCCTGTTTTCCATGTCCTCCATTTGCAGTTCTAAGTTTTGGGTCGCGACACTCAGTCTTTCAATCACCTCGCTATATGCCATGGTATCTATATCCACTTCCTGGAAAACCCTTTCGAGGATATCTGTCCTCTCCCCCAGTTGGCTTATGTCCTGTCTTATTTCCACCAAGGCTGGATCGAGGTCTCTACGCATTAGCTCAAACTGTTCGTGAAATGCTTTAGTGAGGGTCGTCTGTAGGGACATCATGTAATTGTGGAAGTCCTACCTGGACATAAGGGCTGTCTGTTCTGCTTCCGAGTGGACCCTGTGGTCCAATGGTGCCGGGTCGTCCCTGCCCGAGTCCCTCACTTCTATTGGAGCCCACAGGGTTGCCAGAGTTCCTGTGGCGTCCCCCGCAGTTAGTCAGCGTAGAGACCCAGACTTTTGATTTGGATGACATCTTTCCCTATCGTTCTTGTCCTGTGCTCCCCTTGCTGTTATTAGGGGGAGGGCTTTCACGCCAACTCACACTTGGCCGCCCTTTTATGGGGTGTTTCTGGTTGCTGTTGGTGGGTCTCTCCCTGGGTTTAGTCCTGCTGCCTCCTTCCGTGGGACATAGGGCTGGCAGCTATTCCCTCTTGCTGTGCCGGTGGGTTGCCTTTAATACCTAGGTCTATTGTGCCCTTTGGAGCCCGACTTCCTGCCTTTCCGCCCGCAGCTCTGTTTCAGAACAGCCTAGGGGGCCCAGGAGATGTCTGCTTGCTCTCCCTTACCTCCTCCGTGTGATATCCTACTGTGTTGCCTCCTGTTGAGCAGTGCTGTTTTCTAGTTTCCCTCTGCCCGGGCTGCTCCCAGTCCTTATATTGTGACCCCGGCAGAGGCCGGCAAGGTATGCAGATGGCTTCTGCTGTTGACTCTTTCCCCCAAAATCAGGCCCCCCATGGTGCCTGCTGCCGTCGGGTGCTGTTTGCGTGGCTTTGTGCAAGGGTGCACTGCACCTAAGCCGTCTCCTTCACCCCTCCCATGTGTGTCCCTTGGGGGTGGGTGGAGTACCGCCCAGCTCCCATCTCTGTTGCCAGGTCGGGACCCTGCTCTGCCACCCTTTGCTGGGTCTATTCGCCTCCTACTACTGCCCGGGTTTTGGGCTGCCTCCTCGCCATTGTCCTTGGTGGGGCCAGCCGGAATCCTCCTCTGCCATCTGCTGCCTGGTCCGGTATTATTGCTGGCAGCCGATTGGGCCTCCCTCTGATCCCGCTGTAGTGTGCTCTGACGTACCACGAGCTGGCTCCTTCCTTGCCCACTGCGGGTTGTGGTTTTTTGTAGCTTGCCTGTGATCTCCCTCCAGGGCCGAGCGTCGTCCTCTCTCCTTGTCCTCTGCCGCGGGATCCTGCTGGCTCCCCCCATTTTCCACGGCGCACCCAAAATCCTTGTAGCCCACAGGGGGGTGGGGGGGCCCTGCTCTCCTTTGCTCCCATCTCCGTACCCAATTCCAGAGTTCCGGGGTGGTGAAGCTGCTGTTAGTTGGATGCGGGCTCAGGAGCCGCTGGTGTCGGCGGACATCTTGGAATTCTGTTGAACTAGTTTGAACTGGCAGAACTACACCTATTGGTAAGACTACCTGAAACCAGCTGTGGTTTACATTTCCATTTTTCCTTTAAGAAGATCCCCCATCACATTTGGTATAAGAGTGATGGTTTTGGACGTACGGACATCGACGGCCCTTAGAAGCATCAGTTGAGGGAACAATCCTGTTGCGAGTATAAAGGATGACTAAAGAGTCTAGGTTATTTAACTCAATACTCACATTATTAGTAAGTGAGGTTCTGAGCTGCAACCTCCCAGCTCAGCACCCATCAACTGACTCTCATGGAACTTGGAGCTGCCTCACACTCCAGACCTTAGCCAAAACAGGTTCCATGAGTGAACACCTATAATGCATCATAAACATTAACCATGTGCGAGGACACAACATAACTATGTACAATGCTTGATATTTAATACTGATGCAAGACATGACTTTGCACTATACTATGTCTGATATGCAATACACATGGGAGGTAGGCTTTCACTAACAAATCCCCTTGCAGTTAGGGCCAGATAGGAATTACACCAACCCCACTAAGTTTGATAATAAAGGTTTTCAAACCGTTACTTTTGAGTTTGTGTTTCTCTTTATACCATGCCTGTCCCAGTGTCCTGCAGGGGCGCAGCCAAGATACACTGCAGAGCCAGGTGTAGCGTGGAGAGACGCGTAGAGAACGCAGAGACACCGGCAAGCTGGGCAGAGAAAGGCAATACAGTCAAAGAGAATGGGACGGAAGGACTGTTTTGCCTGGTGGCGTAATCACACTGCAGCCATGCTGGCGTCTGGGACCCGGGAGCATAAACCAAGGCCAGGACAGAATGGAGGAACAAATTCTCTACTTGGAATGCCAGGACTGCAGAGTCAGGCAAAAGCAGAGAAGCAGATGCTTACGTGCTGGCGACGCCATGTAGAAGGGCGAACAACAACATCCCTGCTGGTATGCCATCTCACTGGAGCACACCTGAAGGCAGAGAAGGTACTAAGGTTACCTAGGGTGGAGGGAGGTGAGCAGAACCAAACCGAGAAAGAAACTGACAAGGAGGGTTATGGGAGCCATACAAATCTTATTATTGAATGTTGGCAAGAAGCACAAACACAACCAGAAAGGTTAAGGAAACTTGAAAGCAAGAGGGGTCTGGAGAAACCAAGAGAAATAAGTGACACTGATAAAAGCATAACAAGAAGGGAACCTGGAGGGTTCCATCATCTTGTTCAAGATATACAACCAATAGTGAGAAAGTGGTCAAGGTGGTGGAAAAGGAATAAGGAAAACATTTTGCTACGTAAAAAACTTAAGACATTGGATTTTTATAGAGGCTTATCTGAAGAGGCTAACCGGAGGGCTGAGAACATTTATATTTGAACTGTTTTAATGGAGAGGGAGAGGGGGAGAGAGGGGGAGAGGGGGAGAGAGGGGGAGAGGGGGAGAGGGGGAGAGGGGACAAAGCCTAAAGTGGGAAACAATTGCTTTGACTTTTTCTGTTTTAGTTTGGACTAAGGACTACTTTTGATTTTGATGGACAAGCACACACAGCTTTGTTTTGTAGGTAGTAATAAACACCCTTGAAATGTCATCCTTGCGTCAGACTCTTTCTTCTGGTTCGCCACAACCCACACATATACAAACACAGTTGAGTTAGTTATTATGCTTGCAATCAGAGATTATAAACTCAATACGAATCTTAATCTTGCTTTATGTGATTACCTTAGTCCCCAGGATCTAGGAGTACGAATTAAAGGTATGCAGTGATTTTGTCAAATAGAAAATAATGTACAACAATTATGTCTAACCATTTAGAATGGAAAAAAGATCGGATTTTATTAAATATATATATATGGGGGTTAAGGGGTTAAAATGAGTGGGGAGGGGGTTAGGATGGGATTATAAATTAAGGGAAACAGGAGGTATGGGATGGGGACCCCCCCACTCCAAATAAAAAATGGTATTTTGTTTGTTAAACATGTTTAGACATGTTGTTTGTTATTTTCTATTCGTTAAAATCACATGTAACCCAAATTATATTAATCTTGAATCTCTAGCCACTGGTGAGCAGTGTCAACAGCCTAGCCCATATATCTGGCAGCAGTGACTCAATTTCATTAAATGAGACACTGGTAGTTGACACCTTATGAATTGTTAGACATCCAGTGGAAAATCCTAGGTGTTTAACATGGAATATTGACGGACTGACACACAAAATATGGTCATGGTGATTGAAAGGCATTTGTTTATGCCCATGATATGTTTTTTTGTTATGACCCCTGGTCTAAGGATGCCTTTTAGTCTAGAAGCTGTTGTCTAAGTTCAAACCAGGGCTATCCCAAACAAGAGTGGTGGAAATTCTGAAGGTGTGTCCATATACATGCTCTCTGCTTTGTCATCTAAAGTAGTAACATCCACTGGACTCTGTGGCAAGCAAGAAGAAGACGTGAGGGGTGTGATTCGCCCAGAGATCAACCACAGTCCCCTGGAGTGAACCCTTGTAAGAGCCAAGCTTAATTGGAAGGCTGGGAGGGTGATACAGGAAGGATAATTATCAGCCTATACACAAACTACTAGACGGGGAACATCTTAACCAGGATGAAATTCAGGAGATCATTCTGAGTTTCATCAGATAATGTTGAGATAATTGTCTCTAAAGTGTAACCCAATAGTGTAAACAATCCTCTTGTCACACATTCACCCGCTGGAACTCAATTCTAGTATCTGCTCAGAATACCCTCACAATTCTCCAATTTTGCAAATGTCTCAAAACATTGCTTTTCAAAAAAATACCTTACAAAGGAATAATCCCAGTGGACACATAGACTGCAACTCACTGTATTACGCTACTGTTAAAAGATGCCAATCCTAACCCTGGTAACCCACACCCTGTACAGCACTCTGCTGCTCTTGAGCTGCATCCGCGCTTTAAACAATAAAAAAAAAATAGAAGTGCTTGTAGAATCCTTTATGCATCAAACGAGAAATATTGGGTTAATCTCTGCTCCTAGAATGGTGAAAAGGAAGATATTCAAGCGCGAGGGGGGAAACAAAGCTTTACGTAATCCTTCAAGATCCAAGAATAAAAACTGGAAAATTGTAGGTGAGAGAAGATGTATTCTAGGGCATAAAACACTAGGGCAGACGAATTGGCGATGCAACTGTGCAGGAATTCCTGCTTCCATTCCAGCTCTGTCTTGCATTCCAGTCGCATTGCCACTAGTCACCGCCCTACTCGTAATTTTGGCAATCTCATTTGTCCCCCTGTGTTGCTGATCTTTCCCAATCTGTTAATGTTGCTCGATGGAATGTTCGCTCCATTAACCACGCCCATTCTGTTCTAGGGATTTTTTTTCCATTTTCATCTTCATTTTCTATGTCTAACTGAAACTTGGCTCATATCTTATAATACAACCAACCCTGCCGCTCTTTCTTCCTCCTTTTTTTTTTCTCCAACGCTCAACGCCTGTCTGGACATGGCATTCTTTCTTCTTTTTGCCCCAGTCCCTCTTTTTTAATCTGAGTATTCTAATCCTTAGAATTTCATTATACTTAGTTTGTTCATCCTTTTCTACTCGCCTTCTTGGTCATCTATTGTTCCCCTGATCCTTTCTCCTCCTTTTACGATGGCCTTGACACACTTCTTTCTTCCCTATTTCCTGAGCTTTCTTTGCTCCTTCTGGGTGACTTCAATTTGCACCCCTCTTCATCATGCTCTGCAGTGCCCTTGTTATCGATTCTTGACTCCTTTCGTAATTTCCAAATCGCCACTTCCTTTATCAGACTTCAGTTTCCTCACTTGAACTTATTTTCTCTACGTTCATCACCACATCAGTCTCGGTCCTACCTCTCTACCCTTCAGACCATTTTTTTCCTTCTTTTTCTTCTTTATACCTTCGTAATCATTTTTTTTAATCAGTTCTGGCAAAAATGCGCCCATCCCCACCACTGTATCACACATTGTATTTGGCGTTTCACAACAGTTTTCAGTACTAGAAAATGAAATGTCTAATACCACAAATATCAATGACATTGCTGTGCTATATGGGCCTAGGCTGCTAAAGGTGTTTTCACTATATTAAGGGATTTACGAGAATCGACACCAGGGATCTTTATTTTCAACTGGTAAAATTGCTGTTCCTCACAGCTTAGTTGTACGTGGCTGCTTTGATGCTGCATTTGAACCACTACAGCACAATACAGAAAATGCTTATTCCTGTGAAACCGCAATAAGATTTTCATGCATTTCCTAATCCTCCATTCCCCCTGCCTTTATGTGTGCAAAGATAATGGATCTTGGGAAGCCTGTGATCCCCACACAGGAATTTCACTATCCATCAGGATAGCATGAGCCGTAAGTACCATCTATTGTACTTCAGTCCTTCTCCCAGTATTGTAAAATCCTGTCCCCACAAAGCTGGCGACAAGCATCTCCCAATAGACGCCAGCACATATTGCATCTGTGTGTAAGTTTAAGTGTGTTGGTTAGGGGATCATATACCATTGCTCAGATAAAAATGCATCACATTAGTAGAAAAGGGGACTCTGTTTTGGACTAAATTGTGTGATTTCATATGAGATTGAATAACTAAGAAGCAGAATGTATCATGTGGACATCTTAGAAATACAAAATGAATATAACTTTCACTGTCATGAACCGCCGTCTGCGTCCCTTCTGGACTTCGTGGTCCATGACACATAGGGTATTGAACTCAGTAATCCTTTCAAAATGGCCGCTTGATGCAGAACGCTGCTTACCAGTCTTTGCGTTACATGCTCTACGTTCTACAAAACAGACACGCCCCCGCGGCTCTGCACGTCTCCACACTACTGCTCGCCGTAGCTGGACGTGTCCTGCCGGAGTTCGCTCGGGGCTGTTTTCCTGATCTCTATTATAGGTTCCTTGTTTTCCTCCTCCTTTTCCTTTCATCCCACAACTTTCCCAAAACTTTCCTGGATTTTCGCCCGCGCTCGAGCCATGGGTTCCGTGCCTCCGCGCGCGGACATTGTTCCTTTCTGGGCAATCTGAACAAAGCACGCTGGAGGCTTATACAAATCCCGGACCGTGCGGAAGAAGTCACAAAAGAAGGTTGCAAGCAAACAGGAAAGATAGGTGAGAAGGGGAGAGACTTGTGACAGATTGAGACGCCTAAAAATCGATACGGATACAGGGATGGAAGCTGCGGTTCAAGACCTCATGCAAGGCATGCAGGAACTCACCACAGAAGTTCAAAACCTTAAGGCTGATAACGCTGCCTTAAAGCAGCTGGTATTGGACCCCTGGAACCTGAGGATTGGGTGGAGGCACTAATGTTCCCCAGGGAAATTGGCATAGAATCCAAGCTCAGACTAATACAGTTGAGGATCCTCCATCGCTCATACCACTCACGCGCCGTAATGGCCAGATGGGGTGGAATAGAAGACGGGACTTGCATTCGATGCAAAAACGAACTCGCCACCTTCTACCATATGATATGGGACTGCCGGGTGATACAGGTCTTCTGGGTGGACTGTATTAACACAATCTCAGCCGCTCTGGCGACACCAATCCCTAGAGATCCCAAGATGATACTCTTGGGCATTGGGGGGGAAGTAGATCTATCTAAATATGAGAAACTGTTTCTGGCAATTGCGTTGGGGGCAAGCAAAAGACTTATCGCAGCCAATTGGGGATCCGCCGACCCACTGAGTCTAAACCGCTGGAGCAACGAACTGGACAGGTGCGCAGCCACAGAGCGCCGGATTTATAACGCACGGGGCTGCCCCCGTAAATTTGAAAAAATATGGGGAAAATGGCTAGATCTCCACTGAGACCAGCGGGTGGGGGTACACTGGTAGTACTGTTGACACTGTTTGCTGGCCTCGACCTATTGACGTCCCGCGGCCCATGACCCGGGGGGCTCATGATAGTTGTTATTATTGCCATGCTGTCTTCATCCTATGCATACCGATGATTCATGTCTCATCCATGTTTGTTCCTTTAAGTTGTGTTGTTTAAACTCAATAAACAGAGTTATAAAAAAAAAAAAAAAGCAGCTGGTATTGTCTTGTGATTCTGCTATCAAGGAAAGTGTTTTATTGGGAGGAGTGGTGGACAAATATGATGGCTCTCCAAAGACCCTTTGTGCCTTCCTTGACGCTTGCTTGGTGCATTTCACCTTCAAGCCCTACTTCTTTTCCACCCCTAGAGCAAAAGTGGGGTTTATGATATCACACCTCACTGGCAATGCATTAACATTGGCAACTCCCCTAGTCAATTCGGGCGACGCCCTCCTGGATGATTACAATGGATTTGTGGAAGCCATAAAGGCCATGTTTGATCGTCCTGAGCAGGTTTACAGGGCTCAGGAACATCTACTTGATTTTTGACAAGGATCCCAGGATATGCTTACCGATGTCACCCGTTTCAAACAATTTATGAAGGAAGCCGATTGGTCCCAAGAAGCTATCTTCACTCTCTTTCGCAGAGGCTTGAACGAAGAAATAAAGGACGAGCTAGCCAGGGTAGCTCGCCCTAATTCCTTCCAGGCCCTCTTGGACCTTTCCTTGCAAATAGACTTTCGAATCCAGGAAAGAAAGGCAGAGAACAAGAAGTCAAAATCAGCATTCCAAAAAGCTGTCACAGACCACCCTTCTAGCCCAGAACCCTGCAACTGGGGGCATTCCGTGGACCCATTACCCCACAAGAAAGGATGCGCCGTACTCACCCTGGACTCTGCATGTATTGCGCATCCGATAAACCTCTTGTCAGAGAGTGCCCTATTGGTTCTCCACAGCGTTCGGGAAACGCCAGCTCCCGATCCTAGATGGGGCACAGTTTCGGGAGAATGATGTCTGCTTCACATCAATTCCTTCCTTGAACTCTCCTGGACCAAACAAGCTCGTGATTCTTCAGGCCTTTCTATCGCCTTCCAAGAAAGGATCTTACCCCATTCTGGCATTAGTGGATTGCGCAGCCATGGGTATATTCATAGATCATGATTGGGTCACTACTCACAACATTCCGCATGAAACTCGAGAGACGATGCAACCAGTAGAGGCAATTCATTGAAGACCCCTATCTTCCGGACTCATAACCCTTCAAACCAAAGAGATCCTACTCTCTATAAATCACCATCGAGAGAGGATCAAATTTGACATCATAAGATCTGCCCACTATCCGATGGTTCTAGGCATGCCCTGGTTACAGAAGCATACCCTTACATCAATTGGGCAGCAGGCTCCTTGTTTCTTGGTTCTGAACACTGTATGTCCCACTGCTTATTCTTAGATCCCATACATAAGTCCTCTGAAAACTTGCAAGAAATCCAACAGAGTCCAGTCACTGTCTCTAACATCATCCAAATTCCCAGGCTTGCACAGATGTATTTTCGACTGCCATAGTTCAAGCTCTTCCTCCTCACAGGCCTGAAGATTGTGCCATTGATACTGAGCCTTCAGCAGTGATCCCTTTCGGAAGAATGTTTATTTTTATCAGAACCTAAAGAAAGGGCCCTCCAGGAATACATGGATACTAACTTAGAAAATGGCATCATACGACCATTCGTTATTTTTCGTTCCCAAGAAAGATACCAAGGAGCTTAGACCATGTCTAGATTACCATGGCCTTAACCAGTGTACTCTCAAGGACCGCTACCCATTGCTCTCATTTCGGATATCCTGGAAGCAGTAAGAAGTGCGGTAGTATTCACAAAATTAGATCTCAGGGGTGCCTACCATCTAATTCGTATAAAGGAAGGTGACAAATGGAAAACGGCCTTTCGAACACCTTTTGGCCATTTTGAATTCCTGGTTATGCCCTTCGGATTTGCTAATGCCCCAGTGGTCTTCCAACGTTTTATGGACCAAGTGTTTTCTGACATGCGGTTCCTCTTCGTCATTGTATATCTGGACGACATACTGATTTACTCCAAGGACCATCTGAAACATGAAGAACACGTAAAGGCAGTTTTACAACGTCTACGTGAACAAAAGCTCCTGGAAAAACCCGAGAAGTGTCTTTTCCATGTATCAACTGTTCACTATCTCGGATTCGTTCTTAGCCCTAAGGGGATTGGAATGGAACCCTCAAAGGTAGATTCCATTCTATCCTGGCCCGTTCCAACTACTGTAAAACCAAATTCAATCCTTCCTGGGGCCTGCTAACTTCTATCGAAAATTTATACCAACCTTTTCGGAGATTGTACATCCTATTGTTACATTGCTAAAGAAGGAGACCCCTTTTCAGTGGACCTCAGCCCAAGATACGGCTTTCCAACTCTTGAAGTCAGAGTTTACATAAGCTCCCATCTTAGCTCAACCCGACATTGATTGCCCATTTCTTGTGGAAACTGATGCCTCCAACTATGCCATCGGGGCAGTCCTAAAACAGGAACTTGATGATAAATTAGAACACCCCATCGCCTATCTTTCTCGCACCTTGACTCCCACTGGATCTCATTATTCCGTCCTGGAAAAGGAACTGCTAGCCATCCGCCAGGCTTTCACTGATTGGCGTCATCTTCTCCTGGGAGCCAAACACCCAGTACAGGCCCGCATAGACCATCGGAATCTTCAAGTCCTGCAATCCCTAGAATGCAGAAACAGTCGTCAAGCCCGTTGGGCCTTCCTTTTTGCTCAATATCAGTTTCAAATCCATCATGTCCCTGGAACACACAACATAATAGCCGATGCCTTATCCAGACGTCCTGATTACGAAACCCTTGAAGATCGGTCTTTTCCTAAAATGTTTCCCCACACAATATTTGTTGCCCAAGCAATCACACTTCTGGAAGATATTCAAACTCAGTCCTCTGAAGCCTGGAAGGAGTTTAAGAGAAACAATTGATGGAAACTCAAGACAAGGGACGGATATCTGTTCAAGGACAATCGCTTGGTTATCCCTACTCCTTGACTGCGGCAAAAGATCACAAGCCTACGTCATGATACTTTTCATTCAGGACCCCGTGGCATCACCAACACCCTCCGTTCAATACAAAGACAATTTTGGTGGCCGAGGATGAAAGAGGATGTCCAGATTCATATCCAGGCATGTGCAGTCTGCAATCAGAACAAACATGATAATAAGAAACCGGCAGGTCTACTGATTCGTGGTCCCTGACACATAGGGGATTGAACTCCGTAATCCTTCCAACATGGCCGCTTGATACGGAACACTGCTTACCAGTCTTTGCGTTACACGCTCTACGTTCTACAAAACAGACACGCCCCTGCGGCTCTGCGCGTCTCAACGCTACTGCTAGCCGTAGCTGGACGTGTGCTTCCGGAGTTCGCTCGGGGCTGTTTTCCTGATCTCTATTCCCGGTTCCTTGTTTTCCTCCTCCTTTTCCTTTCATCCCACAACTTTCCCAAAACTTTCTTGGATTTTCACCCGAGCTCGAGCCACGGGTTCCGTGCCTCCGCGCGCGGTCATTGTTCCTTCCTGGACAATCTGAACGAAGCACGCTGGAATCCGAAGACCCGCGCGCAGGCTTATACAAATCCCAGACCATGCGGAAGAAGTCACAAAAGAAGGTCGCAAGCAAACAGGAAAGACAGGTGAGAAGGGGAGAGACTTGTGACATTCACAGAAAAGTAACATTTATGTAATACATATATATGTGATAATACAACCAGGAGTTTCCCAGCCTTTTAAGCATTGTGTTAGTCAATTCATTTAATAAGAAATGTACTTAATGATATTGGTTCAGAAGCCAGGGCTTGTAGTTGACCAGTTAAAATAAGAGATCTTGCATTGATCGGAGATGCCCTTTCCAATCTTAGACAAAGTACATTAGAGTACATCTCGCTCAATTTATCTTGCTTGCATTCTGAGTTTCTTTGGTTGCCATTTTGCACACGCTAAGATAGTTGTTTTCTGAATTCTTTTTTAAGTTTGAACTACTCTCTATTCAAAAAATGGGAAGTTCAGCTGTGATCTTCAGTATAATATATTTATTGAATTGATAAATGAATCAAATGTGAATTAAATACCCTGGGTTTGACACTAGATGCTCGCTTTAAGTTTAGCTCAGAATTGTATATCTGAAAGCTGTATTCCTTTTCCTTTTGTTAAGGGGGAAATTAAAGCTTCTCTGGTAGTTTTATTACTTGGCAAATCTGGCAATTTCCTGCAGCATTATTTAAATCTACAGAATTTAGCAGAAACTCATTTCTTAGAGGGAATTTTAATACAAGTAGCAAGATTGCTTAATCAAAATAGCCATCATCTTGGTAAAGCACCTTGTTGTCTAGGCTAGAAACATTTTTAAGGTTCACTATGCTGAAGTACCACTGTTAGAAAATAGGATTACAGATGTGTACTATATTTAAATGTAAATGCGCTGTATTGTTGCCTACTGATGCAAAACCATTGATGTACTGTGTTTTGACATAGTGTGTAGTGTTTATGAAATGCTTGATTAGCTACTGTGATAGAAAGACTTCTGCTCTGGAAGAGTAGTGGCTAAACTGTCTACTCAGCCCCCACACTTCTAAAAACCAAAAGTGATCCCAATCATAAAGGTAAAACCATCAAAGCTAAACGAAATGCCTCCATCGCCTTTTGTGGTACTGTGGGCCGAAGGAAGGCTATATTCACAGCAAGGGTGTGAATGTGAGCCAGTAGCACCCCAAACAGCAACAGAACAGTTCCAAAATAAAAGAATGCCCAACCAAGGTTCTGTAACAATATGTACTTTCATTAACCAAATCAATTGTACACTTAACTTTCAAAAACACTATCAAAATATTTTCCAATTAAAGGAAGACAAAGAAACATAGAATGTAATAATGCAGCACCTTGAATACTTCGGAGGGAAAACAGGCAAGAAAGGCAACAAGGAATTCAGAAAGTATTTGTCTTGTAGGAAAGCAGTGCAAAAGGGGCTTAAATAGTCTTTAGGGTCCCAAAAGATGGACCCGGGGACAGGGTCACATAAAATTACTGATTCCAATGTTTGGCAGTTCAACATTGTGAAACCAGGCTTCAAGGTGCTGCAGATGCTGGTCAAAACCAGATTTGAGTGCAATGAGCCATATTCGTCCAATTGGTGAGCTGGCATCGAGTCGGTATGAAGCTGGTGTTCTCTGTGTTTCGAAGGCAGCGATCGAACAAAGCAGATCGAATGGCTCAGTATAAGTGAAGGATCAGTTTGAAGGTTGAGCCGGTTCCAGATATTGGTAACCGCTGGTTCAGGTCAATGAGTGACGCCATGCTTCAGCGGTTCGAGTTGAGGTTTGAAGCTCTGACCCTGATGGTCCAATGCGATTTTTGAGCAGCTGCATTTCAAAGTCGTCTACCATTGCTTACTCGTTGTTCGAACCGAACAGGTGACATGCTCTACCTGTTAAGATGTGGCAGCAAGCCAGTTCAAAGGTGCAGCAGGAGCCTTTAACTCCAGTGAAGGGCCTGGGAACAAGTGCAGCTGGCAGAGACAGGCAGGTCTGGTCCACAGCAGTTAATTCACTCCCAATATACCCTGGGAGTGTACGGGGGCAGAATTTACTTCTGCCTTTGAAGCACTCCTTCACCTCAATTGCAGAGGGCTTTGGAAAAATCAACTCTCCCAAAAGAGGTCTAAATTAATTCTCATGTCCAGGATGGTCCAAAAGTGAATAAAAGAAGTTGAAGATCCCCTCACTCATGGGCAAAAGGCCCCATGGGATTGGAGGAAAGTAAACGTGCTTTAAGGGGTCCAATCCATTTCCTTGTGACAAGTGGCCTTTGCCTTCTTGCATTATACCCAAGGTGCTTTGTGCTGTAGTAAGAGTAGGGGGACAGGAAGGTGCAGAGAACAAGGTAGTTGAATCCTTACCCAACTATGCTAAGCTGCTCTGCCTACACTAACCCCACCCTGTTCTTAGGTCCTTATTGTCAAAGGCCCTTTGGTATGCACCATCCTTGTGTGGTTCTAGTTATTGTGTTTAGAGTGTGTCCTTTAAAGCCTTCTGCCCAGCCTGCTCCTGCTGGGAGCTTGCTACGTTGGAGAGAGGTTGCCCAAGCTCACAAAGGATCAAAAAGAGGCAGCTTCCACAGACTCTTGTCATTCTGGTTGCAGCAGAGACAGTCAATCTAGGGAGAATACTTACATGATCTACCATCCACCATACCCCAAACTTCAGTATGGGTTATGCTTACAGATTAAAATGCCACCATGATGTTAGTTCATCATTATGTAGTTTTGGGACAGATGTGCAGATTTTAAGTGCAGCTCCTACACAGCAGTGACCTGTCTGTCACCACAACTTTCAAAAGGGTATCTGCGACATTTGATGCTGAAATTTGCCAGTGTAGAGCAGGTGCTGCAGATCAGGAGACTGATGAAGCGGAGCACATGTCACTATGCCTGTGTCTTGCAGCTTAAGGAAAGGGAGGTCCAGTTAGCAGATCACCCCTTTTTGAATTGCCTGCATCATTTTATTTTTAATTAAACAGAAATCCAGAGATTCTACACCCTTGTAAAATGGCAATTCCTCACAGCTACATAATAGAAGTTGGATCTTTTTTTTTCTTTTCAGTGCTGTTATAGGAAGCATATTGTTTCATTGTAAGTCCAGATCACTAATCATTGTGTGGTCATCAGATGCAAATTTGTATATTTCTGAACCTATTCAGAAGGCATAAACAAAAAATACCTTGTTGTTTTAGACCAAAGTTGGGTCCCTCAAAAGAAGGTTGGTTGGCCTATCCTGATGACCTTATCATGCTTGATGCCACCCCAATCAGCGCCCAAAGAGGCCTTTTGGGGAAAGTATGCCTTGGAAAACAAATTGGTTATAAATCCTGATAAGTATTGTCTTAGTTTTCAATAAAAGGACAAAGTATGAAAACTTCAGATGGTTTCTTAACGGGAATATGGTTGAAGATGTAGAACATCTGGTGTACTTTAGCTTTATTTTAAAGAATAAAAATCATATTGGTCTGATACAAGATACATTAGCATCTAGGATCGCAATCTTCAAGGAAACGGGTGAAGATAATACAGGCCCAATAAAATTTGCCAATATTCTCTTCTACCTTTAATTAAATTCTATAAAGACAAGATGTCTGCTACAATAGTGTATGGGTTGTAACTGCTAACAAATAAACATAAGGGAATGGCTAAATGTTTTTGAAGGTAATATCTGGCGAACAGTCCTGGGCCTTCCCCCGTCTCTCCCAATATGTGTTATTTGCTTGCTGTTGGGGTTAAACTCCCTCCCTCTTTATTTGAAGATCTAGGAGGCTACATGGAATTCACTGTTCGCCAGGCTATGTGAAATAGGCAGGCTAAATCTGGATACTTCCTTGAAAGAGTTCATGCTTTCGTATGAACATTTTTTTGGAGGACGCGGGCATTGACTTGGATTCTTATATTCAAGTTAAGAAGAGAAAGCTAACCAGAGAAAGCCTATTGAATTTAAAATGTTTAAAGAATATATTAATTATTTTCCAGATTATATGAAACCAATGGCATAATTACATTAGCTGCTTCACTTGTTGAACTCAGATCATGCATTTTAAGACAGTGCAGGCCAGGTCCATTATTGCAATTTTTATTTGAGTGTTTTAGATGTATTCCAGCTGAGTATTTCTTCATTTTATTTATATGGTCTCCTTGAAATGAGCTAAGTACTCTCTGATTACATCTATGTTGCCTGAGGGCTGCGATTGCCAGTGGCAAGTGAGGGACTGGCACAAGGTCTTAACATTTTGCTTTGTTTTGTGAGTAATCAATACTCTTATCAAGTCTAATGAATTTTAATATTCTGAATTTTCCTTCATTTCTTTTCAAAGTACTGTATGAATGTTTGATATAGGCATCTTTATCATGTATACATTGTGAAGGGTTTCAATTGCCAAAACATAGCACAATACAATTAAAAAAATTAAAAATAAAAGATCGAACCTCTTCAGTTTAGTCAAGGTATTCATTGGACTCTAATATTGTCAAGAATTGCACTCTGTCAAGAGTGGCACAGGGTACCCAGGTAGATTTCGGGTGGCTGTGCCGAAGTCAGGTAGCAGATAAGCACACACAGCAGGGAGTTAAACAAGATAGAAGAGTAGGAAACTGTAGCTGTGAGCCAAAAGGGGCAAAAGATACAAAGGTACAAACAAACTGGATTCCCTCTTGGGGTGTATGCTGAAATGGGAAAGAGTGTTCCACGAACCTTAGGAAACTCCAGCCTTCTGCACAGATTGCTATAACGGAGGCCCACGCTGTATGCTCATGGCTGGGAACAACAGCAGTCGGTGTCTGTAACTCTGAAAACGTGACAAGGGAAGGGGCAGAGGTTGCCTGCCGGAAACCAACAGGCAAGCTCTGTACAAAGGGATTACATAAGACACATGAGAAGACAAGAACAGATATATCCAGCGAAAAGGAAGTCAATGAGCAATCTAGCAGAAGGAAATGAAGGAAAGGCAGTTAGACTGAAGTAGATAACCTAAGGTGGAGTACAGACGACTCAAGGAAGAGAACAAGGGAGCAGCAGTCAGGAAAACAGAAGGGCTGCAAAGTAGGAAGCAGGTCTGCAGTCAAGAGTGGGACTAGGTGCAGGCAAACTGTAGTGGACTGCGGAGGACTGCAGTAGGTTGCAAGGCAGGGAGTCCAGAAGAACAGGACAGAGAGAGATTAGTAGGAGGCGACAAACAGAGAGCCCAAAAGAATAGGGCCGCGAGGTAGGGAGCCCAGAGGAGCAGGGCTGTAGGCAGCTAAGTGTAAAACAGGCTGTACTGCAGAGGAGTGTAGCAAGCCGCAAGGCAGGGAGTCCAGAGGACACGGGCTGTAGGCAGCGGAGGGAGCAGGCTGCAAGGTAGGGAGCCCAGAGGACAAGGGCTTGGAGACAGCAGAGGGTTGCAGGCTGTAGGGCAGGAAGCCTAGAGGACAAGGGCTTGGAGACAGCAGAGGGTTGCAGGCTGTAGGGCAGGGAGCCCAGAGGACAAGGACTGTAGGCAGCCGGAGTGAGGCAGGCTGCAAGGCAAGGAGCCCAGAAGAGCAGGGCAGCAAGGAGTGAGCCCAGAGGAGCAGGGCCGCTGGCTGTAGAGGGCTGCAGAGTACTGTAGTATCTGCGAGGCAGGAAGCCCAGAGGACCAGGGCTGTAGGTAGAAGGCAGCGGAGCGTGATCGGCTGCAAGGCAGGGAGCCCGAAAGGGCACTGGATCAAAACAGGATGATGCAGCAACAGGAACAGCATATAAAGTAGCGGGTCAAGGCAAACAGGAGCGGGGAGATCTCAAGATGCAAGACACTGTGCTCCTGCAGGCAGCTGCTTATATACAGCCCTGCCCTGTTCTGAGGCAGGCTAATTGACAGCACCTGGGGCAGCACACCTGATGACAATCTGCCTCCTCCCTCTCTGGTCCTGAGCAGGTGGAAGCGGCACTGGCGCTAGGGCTTCTGGGGATTGTGGTCCCAATAATGATAAATGAGAATAGCCAGGAATTGAGGACTGTAGCCAGGTGCATTATGGTAAATGTAGTTAATTGAATAAAATAAGAAAGAACCAAAGTTGAGCAAATGGAAATAAAAGACCAAGGCGTGAAAAGGAGTTGTTCAAGGAGTATTAGGAGGATAAATGAGTACCAAGTAGTCCATGATGGTTGCCAATGCGTGTGCCAGCGGCGCGGGCATGACAAATATCCAGTTTCTCTCAATTCTGCCACTTCATGAGATGTTGGAGAGCAAAGGTCTACTTTTATTGCCCATGATGTGACTGGAAAAGGAATACAATAGAAAACAGTGGTGAAGCCAGTGGATATGAAACTTAGTTCACTTAAAAGTACACAGAGTCATCAATAGCATGAGACCAGGAACCCTCAGTCATCGCCGCAGATCACCCAATACAGACCACAGTAAAGACTTTACAAAGAAAGAAGAATACATTTTATTATTTCAATCAAATTACATTAAAAAGTTATTAAATCATTTGAAATTCACATGAGGAATTAACATACAGAAATATAAAGTGCAATGTGTAATAAAAAGTGCTAGTCACAAAAGGTGGTTATGGACAATTCAATGCCTCCTGGCCAAACAGGGGAAGAATGACAATAATCCCTCAGGTGGATATTCAGTTGCCAAAATCAGCATTATCCATTGGGGAAAAAAATGCAATCTCACCAACGAAAAGAGCCAAGACAACTGGGCCAAAGTTGATATAGCAATTGAATTCAGTTAATAAATTGATAAGCTCAACCCATCACATGGGCGAAAGAAAAAATGGAACAGTAATTTAGTCCTAAATAAAGCAGTCCAATAGTGTGAAAACACTACAAAAAACCTCACAATCATAAAACCATGCACACAGTCTACCATAGGATGCTGTACGTCAACTACTGTAGTGGCATGCACAAATTCACATACAAACATATAGAAAAAATATAATGAGCATGACACCAAAGCAAAGTAGTTTCGATGGAAGAAACATCTAACTGGATTGCAGATGATGTCCATCTTCATCAGGACGTAGCATTCTCATATGCATATTCTTGAAAGTTCGTCTATGATTTGATTTAAAGACTAATGTACAAATTGGTAAATGTTAAAAACATTAAAGATGGTGTCACATTAATAGTGATTCTACCTGAAAATAGAAGGAGAAAAGAAAACAAACATATAAACAATACTGATCGTCTGTACATATAAAAGTGAGTGATCTGAGGTTCACCCCAAGGGAACCCCTCCCATGCCAGTCAGATCAAACATGTCAAGTAACTGAGGGGGGAGAAAATCTAATTACCATAATCTCAACCGCTGAAAGGGCAAAGGATCCGGAGGCCTGCCTAAAAAAGTCCAGGAGGCTACAATCCGGCCATGGGAGCAAAAAGATCACAAGTAAATTTGGATCTGAAAATTAAAACCTAATGGATTTACAAAAACTGAAAGCTACAAAATGGCCACATATTGGTCATTTAAAATAATCTGAATTCAAAAAATACCTAGTGAAAGAATAGGGGAACCATATACACCAAGTGAAAGAAAGGTTCAGTGGAAAACAAGTCATAATGAATAATAAAAATGAAATGAGATTGGAGACAAAAAAAGCCTAAAAATGTTAAAGGAAAAGGTAGAAAAGGAGTTTAAGAAAAACATATAATTGTATAATAAGGATATTATAAGGTCCAAAGAAAAGAATCGGAGTAAATCTAGACACAACTCCGGACCAAAAATTCCCTGTCAAGTTGTTAATGTGCCACCTTCAAGTGCGTGCCAACTAAAGTAAATGCAACCAACAATTGCTCACGTTAAAGCTAAATAGAATCCGATTTAGCCAGATTTAGCCAGCGGCACAAGCACCTGTCCTTGTTTTACAGTAATGCCTAGGAGTTAGAATCGGGTTTCTAAATCTCCATGGACTCCCAATAGGGTAATTCACAGGATGTCAACCAGTGTGAGTCGTTATCTAATGAATAATAAAATAAGACAAAATGCATAAGTAAAGTGTCCAGAGTAGACAAAGTCTACAGACAAGGTAATAACTTCACGAGATTTGGTAAGAGTCACATAGGACGCAACTGGAAAGTGCTACAGCAGCATCACTAATGCACCCACCCACAGGAAAAACACGTGTCATACATGTCAGGAGACTACACTATGATCCCTTGCACTACGTCCAATAGAAATCTTAAATTACGCACCAGACTTCCCAAAATTTACAAGCCTCTTACCAGATCTTTACCACCTTCCAATAATAAAACTATTTGTTACTACATTACGACACCCACTAGTGTCGAATGGCCCACCACCCCATCCACTTGCTGTGTATTCGATACTCAGACTTCCACACACATCTCCAAGGCATCGGTCCCCAACAGCCCTACCTCTTGCCCAACCACAATCAAAGTAGACAATCATTCCCTTAAAGGAGCTCCGCTTAATGCAAGGTCTCTGGTGGCTCATGCTATCCACATAGCCGACCTAATCACAGAAGACAGTGTAGACTTCCTAGCCATAACCAAATTGTGGCTACATAATGCTGCAGGACCTGCACTCATGTTAGCTGTCCCAGAAGGCTATACCATTTCTAGACAAGACAGAGTTGGATCCTGAGGTGGTGAAATAGCTATCATATCCAGAGACAGTCCATCTATGAGAATAGTTGCCCCCCAAGACCTGAAATCATGTGAATTCCTCTCTATCAAGCTACCACTTAAGAACTCCCAATCACTCACTATGCATGTAATTTACAGACCCCCTGGGCCCATTGGCACATTTGAGGAAGACTTGCGTAACTTAATTGCTAGTAATCTCAAACCCACCTCCCAAGTACTGTTGCTTGTTGACTTTAACTTAGGCCTGAATGATCCCCTGGATAAACAGGCCCTACAAATAGTATATTCCCTCAATTCATTAGGATTAACACAAAAAGTGAACGCTCCCACCCATACCAGGGGTAGAACCTTGGACTGGGTAGCCGACCACAACTGTACAGCTACTATTACCTCTATTTCTCCCCTATTCTGGACTGACAACTCCCTCGTGTCCTTGACACTTTCTACTACCAGACCGTTATTCACAGCTCCTCAAGTAGCGCCACCCTGTCTAACCAGAGTGAAAAAGAATAAAACAGTGGACAGTGTGATCCCTAATATTCTACCCACCCTAAACTCTCTGGCAGCCAACCTTGACCGAAGTACTTTGGTGCAAGAATATAATACGATCATGCTCTCTACCTTCGACAAAGTCGCCCCTCTCAAACTGAGAGCTAGTAAAGCTAAATCACACCTTAATAAGTGATTCAGTCCACAATTAAAGGACCTGCGACTGTTAAAAAGAAAATGTGAAACTGACTGGCGGCTCTGCCCTTCCAATGAGAACAAAAAAAGCTAATGTCTACTGCATCACATTATAAAAAAAAGATTTGCCAGGCAAAAAAAACTCCTGTAATGAACGTATAGCCAACTCCAACTCTAGTATGAAGGAATTATTCACAATCCTAAGAGAACTAGAGTCCCCCATCTCCACACCTGATATCTTTATTAAAAACAAGAACTGGTGTTCAGAGATGCAACAAGCCCTAAGCAATAAAATAAATACTCTTCAAACCAAAATAAAAAATAAGAAAGATTCCCTGAACTTACCTCAACCTACTCACTCTCCCCCACCAAATTCAAATATCTCTGATCCAAATAACACATTCTGCTTCACTAAAACTACGATCCTCGAAGTGGAAAAAACTATCCTCTCTCTCAAACCATCTAATTGCAAAGGAGATGTCTGCCCAGCACACATCATAAAAGAGGCCGCGAGAGATCTCTGCCCCTTCATTTCCAAACTGATTAACGCCTCTTTTGTCTCTGGCACCGTCCCAGTCAATCTCAAACAATCCTGGGTTCTCCCTCTTTTGAAGAAGCAAACCTTAGACCCACTTATCGCCACCAACTACCGCCCCATTACATTTTTACTCAAAATTCTGGATAAAGTTGCATACCTGCAGATCCAAAAACATCTCGAACAGCACAAACTCCTAGGGGTCAGACAATCAGGATTCCGACCATTACATGGGACGGAAACTGCACTGATAGATCTGAAGACTCAGATCGATGAGCTGAGAGATAAAGGGAAGACAGCACTACTGCTGTTACTTGATCTCTCAGCTGCATTCGATCGGATAGATCATAAGGTCCTCTGTAGGCACCTTGATACAGCAGCCCATTTCTCTATAGGCGCCATTAAGTGGATAGAATCATTCCTGAGCAATAGAACCATCTGATTATTCTCACCTTCAGCAGCTGCTGATCCTACCCCAATCTTGTGCGTGGTCCGTCAGGGCTCCTGTGTGTCTCCCACTCTGTATAACATATTCACCAAGCCATTGTTCGATGATCTGGACCTTCTGGGTGTTACATACACTATGCAGATAACACTCAGATTCTCCTCCCACTTTCTGGGGATGATGGCAGGGACTTGGCGTTGGTGAATAGAATCTACCTCCTCATTCAGGCATGGATGGCCACTCACGGTCTATGCCTGAATGATGACAAGGCAGAGTTGATAATCCTCGTCTCCCCCTCCAACATCTCCAAACTAGGTCATGAATACGCTTCCTTCATCATTGTTGGTAATAACACCACAGTCTCCAAGGAGGTAAAAACCCTTGGTTTATACCTGCACGCAACAATGTCCTTCAATAAACGACTGAATTCTCTGGCTTCCACCACAGCCTACACGTGTGAGCTTATTAGAGAAGGTAGGCCCTTCCTCTCCAATGACAGCTGCATCATACTGGCCAGAGCATTAATTCTGTCAAGATTAGACTACTGTAATGCTCTATACAGCACTGCTAATAAAACTATTATCCAAAAACTCCAAATACTACAAAATAACGCCATCAGATCTGCACTAGGTATCAACAAAAGAGTGCATATAACCGCAATCAGATGCCATCACAAATGGTTATCTACCCACAACAAAATACAACTAAAAATTGCCTCCCTGACTCATAAAGCACTGCACAATGCTTGCTGCACCTAGCTACCTAATTGACAGAATATCTAGAAGAACTTCCAGTAGACCTACTAGAATTGTTAATTCCAACTGCCTGCTAGTACCCAGATTCAAATCCTCCAAGATTGGCGGAAATAGTTTCCCTGTGAAGGCCGCTAAACTCTGGAACTCCCTGCCACTTGAGCTGAGAGCTGACCTTCCCTACCCTCTCTTCAGAAAGAACCTCACTACCCACCTCAATCTAATAGAGAACTAGTCTCCACTGAAACTATTGTACTCCAGTACTGTTTGCTTCCTAGTTTGCAAACTTTTGTACACGCCTGCACACTACGATGTAAATAACTCTGCCCTTCTTCGTAACTTGACTATTTGTATATTGTACTATTTTTTGTGTAATGTAACTACTTGTATATTGCTTGTACATTATGTAACCTTGTAAGCCTTGCATAACCTTGCTGCACCCTGCTCCCGGGTCTGGTGCGCTTTATAAATTCAATAAACAAACAAACAAGGAACAGGAACCCCAGTGCCTTGGAAAGCATACAGCAAAAATCAACATTTACACACAAAAGCGCATATCAAGATCATTCGAGATTTTCCTAGAATGCCAAAAATGAACCACAAGCAGCCCCTAAACGATCTTCCTTGAGAGGCAGTTGGTTGATGAATAACTTCTTCTTTCTTGAGTAGTTGAGGAATCTTGCCAAATCTCCAAAATAGAACTGATTAAAGGGGCACTTGCGATGACATTAGATCTGGGTATGAAAGTAAATAGTTTGTTGTGGCGAAGATGTCACTGGTGGGACGGGATGCCTGCTTTTTCTGCAGACTCACACAGTCCGTGTTTTGCAATTCGAAAAGTTAACAACTTCCTCATTAAAAGAAAAGGTGTGGACCATGTGGTCTTCACCTCGTTCGCAATTACTGTAAGCTCATGATAAATCATATTCTGGAGGTCGCCAATAAATCGGCCTGGATTGTAAAATGTCCAAGGCAGAATGTCCGCAGTGGAATGTGCAGGAAAAATACACCACATTCGACTGCCATCTTGCAATTTTAATTCCAAAAAACAATACTTGCCGTTGTGAAATATGAGTATTTAATGTAAAAATGTTACCAATAGCTTTTTGTCAGGCCTTTAAAAACGTGCAGTGTGCAAAAGTATTCATTGATATCCCGTCTTATGGCAAGTTGTATTTCTCTTCATTCCTGCCTAAAAACGGCACGTCTGTCAAAATCTGTAGGCATGTGACACAGCGCCAAAGCCCCTTGTAGGGACTGGAGCCTTGCGAGAAATCGGTAGCCCGACCTCTCGCGAGATTATGGAGCACTGAGTGACGCAGGCTCAAGGAGCCGGTATTCTGAGCGCTAGAGACACTGCTGCCCAAGCACTCCTCCCAAGAAACCACCATCTGGCTCCTGAACTTAACCCCCATCCTCCAAGACTATGATGATGATGAGATATTTGTATCGCGCACAAAGACGAACCAAGTTGTATAGAGGTGCGGATGGTAACATGGGAGGAGAAAAAAACCTACATAGCATTAGACCATATGATCAACTAGTCTGGAGAAGCTTACATTCAGAGAACAGCATCTGGAATTCCTATTATTTAAAGAGGAAAGTTTTCCTCATATACTCATGTTTCTCCAGCATGGGGTCTGGCATGGATTCACATGCTCATGAATATTCCCCGTCGTCAGGCTGGGAATCCTCGGTAAAGAAAAAACCAGTATCAGTTTTGTTTCTGATCTGACTTTCGTAGTAATAACCAATCACTGGTCTCTGCGTCATACTGACCACAGCCAATGACTGCCCTCTACCTAAGCCCCACCTCTGGCAGCCATCTTCAGATTTTTACCGCACGTTCATGTGTTGGGATCCTCGTGCTATTGCTCTCGAGCGTTAGTGCTATTTTTTCAAGTTTTTTCTCAAAAACTTCGTTTTTTCGGTCAAAAGAGCCTCAAGCTCCACCGACTCTCTATCCGATCAACGGGGACCCGTGTCGGATTCGTCTGCACCCCTCAAGGGTGAAGATTTTGTCGAGCTACGCTTTTGGAGGACTCCAGAAGTTTCTCAGGCCCGGTCATGGCCCAGGAGAAGGGAAGCTCGACGCCCGGAAAGCTGTTCAGGGTCTGCCCTGGATGCCAGCTGCAGAACGTCTTCAAGGAGGACGAACACTCTTTTTGTCTCTACTGCCTACATGAGGACAAGACGCACGTGGAGAAGGACTGTGCGTTTTGCGGCAACATGTCGGAGCGGACCATGAAGGACCGCCATCAACGTCTCGCCAACTGGCTAGAAGGGAAGAGCCCGTCCGGCGAGAAGAAGAAGAAGAAATCTGAGCGGTCTTCTAAGACCTTTGAGGACGCCCCGGCGACGGGGGTCCAACAGAAGGCCAAGCACCGCGAGTCCGCTGGCACCGGGAGCGCCGAACGGTCGGGCTCTACGGGCGCCAGGCAGGGCGCACCCTCCCCGGCACCATCAACCACGAGCCAACGCTCTGGGTCGGGTAAGAGGAAGGCCGAGCACCCGGCGAAGCTCCTGGAGAGGCCCCGGTCGAGCTCGAAGGCCCCATCGGAGGGGGAGCGAGGTGGTGTCCCCCCCCTCAAGGATAAGGCGGTGAGCGCACCTAAGGTGGTGAAGGCCTTAATCCATCCGGCCAAGCCCTCTATCGAAACTGTCGCTGCGGCCCTGGCTCAGCCTGTGCAGGCTACACCAGTGGTGGCGACCTCGGGGCTCAGAGTCTCCCTGCCACCTCGGAGGGAGTCCTCTTTTGTGCCCATCGATAGGACCCCCGTGAAATCCCCCGAGGGGAAGAGAAAGGGGGGGCAGGGCGTCGTCGTAGATTCGGCTTCAACCTCGGAGGAGGAACTGGTCGAGGTCTTAAGCCACGGCCTCGGCGTGGAAGAAGACCGGCCCGTCGGGATGGATCCCGACGCAGGTGACGACGACGAGGGTACCGACGGGGCCCCTGATCGCCCGTCGGATTCCCCTCTGCCAGCACCGCAAGACAACTCGGCGGCCATTTTGTTGGCTATATAGTCCTTATGCTCAGAGATAAGGACGAAACTACCGTTGCCGACGGAGGAACCTCTCCCGTCGGGGGACCCAGAACCGGGACCTTCTGGTGTTCCCCCTACTAAGAAAAGAAGGATCCACCCTCCACCTCCTTTTCAGCCGTCGCGCCCCGTCCAGCCCTCCTCCCCGTCCACCCGAGGGGATGATACGGGGACTGACACAGCAGCGACGGGTACGGACAACGAGGTATACGACGAGGATGTACCGTCGTCGCCTCCCACCAGGGCTTCTCCGCCCGACGAGATTGGATCGTTCCACTCCATGATCACCAGGGCATCCGAGCTTTTTCAACTCTGCCCTGAGGAGAAGAAGAAGGAAGGTTTCCTTTATCAGCGGCGCGAGGCCAAGAGGAAGACGGTCCTCTCAGTGCCTCTATTGGACGACATTTGGGATGAGGGCCTCACCCTCCTCAAGAACCCTTCCACAACACCAGCTAGAAGAGACCGGTACGAGAAGAAGTACTGGGTCCCGGACACGGCCCCCCTGTGCCTCCGGGCGCAGCCTACCCCGGACTCCGTCGTCTCCGCGGCGGCCAGGAAGAAAGCGGGGGGGGGGTGCGGCCTCCACATCGACTTCCCCACCGGACGGTGAGGGAAAGAAATTGGACGCTATGGGACGCAGAGTCATCTCGTCGGCAGTGACGACGATTAAAGCGGCCAACGCCTTGGCTATCGTGGCCCGCTACGACAGGGAGCTCTGGTACAAGCTGGCTCCCCTGCTGGACTTCCTGCTGGACGACAAGAGGACAGAGGCCCTGGAGATCCTGCAGGAAGGTGAGGTGGCTTCGGACCACGCCATTACCGTTGCGACGGACATCGCCGACACTGGGTTCCGCCAGTTGGGCAACGGCGTTTGCCTTAGGCGGCGTGGATGGCTCAAGGCTACGGACTTCCGTCAAGACGTTCAGACCAGAGTCCTGGACATGCCCTTCGATGGGAACAACCTGTTTGGGAAAACAGTGGACGATTCCCTTCAGGCCATTAAAGCGGACACTGAGACGGCCCGGGCCCTGGGAGTTCTGCAACAACGACGGACGCCCTTTCGGAGCAGCGGAGGCAAGGGCGCCTCCAAAGGTTCCGGCGGCGGTTTCTCCACCTACCGTCAAGCGGCCCGCTCGTCGTCTCAGGAGGCCTACAGAGGACGAGGCAAGTCTGGCGGACCCCGCCGTCGTCGCCAAGGAGGTCAAGGCGGCAAAGCCTCGTCGAAGCAGGATTGAACCGGCCGTGGGGTCGGGCCCCCACCGAAGCACCCCGGTGGGAGGCCGGCTGGCGAGCTTCGTCAGCGTGTGGGAGTCCATCTCCACCGACCGTTGGGTGCTGGACGCCTTGGCCCGGGGCCACGCTCTCGAGTTCCAGAGAAGGTGCCCGCGCGTCCCCCCCGTGGCCAGGAAAGAACTTCACTCCCTCAACTTCTCCTGGAGGTAAAAGCGATGCTCAGGAAGGGCGCCATCGAACTCGTCCCAAAGAGGCTTCTGGGCTCCGGAGTCTACTCGAGATACTTCCTCGTGAAGAAGAAGACGGGGGATGGCGCCCCATCCTGGACCTGCGACGTCTGAACAAGTTCATCAAGGCGCAGAAGTTCCGGATGGTCACCCTCCAGCACGTCCTGGGTCAGCTGGAGGAAGGAGACTTCCTGTCGTCGTTGGATTTGGAGGATGCCTACTTCCATATTCCCATCCTAAAGGGGCACCGAAAATTCCTCAGGTTTGTGGTCCAAGGGCGTCATTACCAGTTCAAAGCCCTCCCCTTCGGACTACGGTCGGCACCCAGGGTATTCACCAAGTTCCTCGCACCGGTGGCGGCGCAGCTGCGCCGCGAGGGGGTCCACGTCTACCCCTACCTGGACGACTGGCTCATCCGAGCCAAGACGAGGGAGCTCGCCGTGGTTCACACGGCAAGGACCGTCCAACTTCTCACGGACCTGGGATTCTCCGTGAACTACGCCAAATCCCACCTGGTACCCGCGCAAGACGCTCTGTTTCTGGGAGCGAGGCTCAACACAGTGTCCCTTCTGGCCTCCCCGTCGGAGGAGAGGACCAGGACCATCCTGGGCAGGGTGCAGCGGATGTTGGTGGCCGACGCGGCCAAGGTGAGGTCCATCAAGTCCCTCCTCGGAATGATGTCTTCCTGCATCTACCTCATTCCCATGTGCAGGCTCCGGATGCGCCCGTTGCAGGAGTTCCTGGACGCGCGCTGGATCCAAACGATGGGCAGCTTCGAGGAAAGGATCACACTCGACGAGAGTTTCCGACGAGCGATCCGGTGGTGGGGCACCCGCGCGCATCTGACGGCGGGCTTGGACTTCCAGACCCCAGCCCACCAGGAGACAGTGACCACGGATGCCTCCCTGGAAGGGTGGGGAGCGCACACCGAAAATCTGCACGCAAGAGGCCTTTGGCTCCCGACGGAGAAATCCCTACATATCAACGTCCTGGAGCTCCGTGCAGTGTTTTGGGCCCTCGGGTCCTTCCTTCCGTCCCTCAAGGGCAAGGTGGTGAGGATCTTCACCGACAACACCACCACCATGTTTTACATCAGGAAACAGGGCGGAACCAGGTCCCCAGCACTGTCCAAGGAGGCGCAGGACCTGTGGCATTGGGCCATCGCCCAAAGGATATTTCTGGTGCCGTTTCATCTGGCAGGGATAGAAAACACCATCACCGACTCACTCAGCAGGGAGCTGCGCTCGTGCCACGAGTGGGAGCTACGGCAGGATCTAGTGGATCGCCTCTTCCGACGGTGGGGCACACCCCAGATCAACCTGTTCGCGAACCTCCAAGTGCCGGAGGTTCGCCAGCAGGTTTCCCCAGGCGAGGAGCATGGGCGATGCTTTCTCGTTCCCCTGGGAGGGCCTGTTCCTCTACGCGTTCCCTCCTTTGCCACTGCTAATCCGGCTCGTCAACCAGCTCAAGAGGTCACGGTGCAGGATGATCCTCGTCGCACCTGCGTGGCCGAGGCAGATATGGTTCCCGGACCTTCTGGACTTGTCGGCGTCCCCGCCAATCAAGCTGCCGGTGGACGCGGATCTACTCTCCAGAGAAGGAGGCGCCATCCTCCACCACGACCCGAAATCGCTGAACCTGCAGGCCCTGCTCCTGCAGCGCTAGAGTTTGGAGGATACGACATACCGGCCGACTGCAGAGAGGTTCTTGCAAAGGCCAGGGCGTCCTCGACTCTTAAATGCTACGGACACAAATGGAAGAGGTTCTCTGTCTGGTGCCACGCACAGAAGATTAACCCTCTAGGGATTACGGCCCCCCAAGTACTGCCGTACCTGCTGACGCTGGCCAAAGCTGGACTGGCACACGCGTCCATCAAGATTCATCTTTTTCCGATCTCCCGATACACCAGAACCACGGGGCGGACGTCCTTGTGGTCTCATCGTCTGGTGAAAGAGTTCATGAAGGGACTGTTCAGATCGTTCCCGCCGGTGAAGGCTCCGGCCCCGGCGTGGGAGCTCAACGTGGTGCTGACCAAGCTCATGGGACCTCCGTTCGAGCCTCTGCACTCAGCTCCGTTGAAATTTCTGTCGTGGAAAACAGCGTTTCTTGTGGCCATCACCTCCGCACGACGAGTGGGAGAGATCCAGGCCCTTTCCTGCAAGGCCCCGTACTTGACTTTTCACGACACGAGGGTAGTGCTCAGGACGCACCCCTCCTTCATGCCCAAGGTACCGTCGGACTTCCATCTCAACGAACCCTTGGTGTTGCCTGTGTTCTTCCCGTCGCCTTCGTCGCCGGCTGAGAGGACTTTGCACTCGCTGGATGTGGCTAGAGCGCTGAAGTTCTACGTGGACCGCACAAAGTGTTTTCGGAAGACGTCACAACTCTTTGTGAACTTTGGACCTGTCAATCAGGGGAAGGCTCTCTCGAAGGCTTCCATTTCCAGATGGCTCTCCGGCTGTATCATGTACTGTCACCGGTTGGCAAACCGACCGCTGCCTGGCCGTCCGAGAGCCCATTCCACCAGAGCGATCGCAGCTACCACGGCGTTCCTATCTGGTGTGCCCCTGCTGGACATATGCAGGGCTGCTACGTGGAGGTCGACGCACACCTTCACGAAATTCTACTGCGTCGACCGGGATTCCAGGGAGGAGTCCAGGGTCGGCCAAGCAGTGCTGCGCAACCTGTTCGCCTGAGGTGAGCCTGGTGAGGAGGTAAGATGCTTAATGTTGAGTTTGATGTGATGCTTAATATTGAGCCTTTGCCACCTCCCGTGGTTGTGCATGTGTGTACTGCTATGTATTCTTTATTCATGAGCATGTGAATCCATGCCAGACCCCATGCTGGAGAAGGAACAAGTTACTTACCTGTAACTGTTGTTCTCCAGCATGGGGTCTGGCATGGATTCACATGCGAACCCTCCCGCCTACCCCTCTGCGGCTCTTCACTTGGTCATACTGCCACTTCACATGCTTCCAAATCTGAAGATCGCTGCTTAGGTAGAGGGCAGTCATTGGCTGTGGTCAGTATGACGCAGAGACCAGTGATTGGTTATTACTACGAAAGTCAGATCAGAAACGAAACTGATACTGGTTTTTTCTTTACCGAGGATTCCCAGCCTGACGACGGGGAATATTCATGAGCATGTGAATCCATGCCAGACCCATGCTGGAGAACAACAGTTACAGGTAAGTAACTTGTTCCTTATATTTACATTTTTTTATTTGCATTTAATCTTTTAGATTTTTACAAAATCCATCGTTTGTCAAAGCAGTTTCTTCATACAAAATTCTTTAGCTGATTAGTTAACCAGCTAGAGGGTTCAGATAGAAGTAGAACAGAATTTACATATTTTAAAATGTTGAAAGTTGCCAACTGCCACCGAGTTCTATCTCCCCCCCCCCTATTAGTCTAGCCCAACAGTTATCTTGATCGCTTAATTCAAAGGCACTTAAAATGTCTGTCAGATAGATTGTTCTTATTGCTCTCGTGCAAGAGCATTCCAGAATCAGATGGCAAATTGACTCTGTTACTGTGGGTTCAGAACAGAACCGACACGCTTTTGTTGTTGATACTCCTCTAATGGCCAAAATTTCATTTGTTTGTAAGAGGTTTAATCTCGCTCTCATTATAAGATCTCTTGCCTGTCTAGACGGAAACTTTTTGATGTAAGGCTGTACTTCATTTACTCTCCTGTTGATGGGCGGCAAATGCTGGATTAGTTTATTGTTTGAGGCAGTTTCTTTGGTTCTTATCCAGTCTAGTTCTTTCAATGTTTTCTGAATTTTTGTTGGATTGATGAACAAAGTTTCTTCATCACTTTCCAGCGATGTTAATGCATCAAAGTTTTTTGTGAGCCACGCTGTTAACATTTTGTTGGATCCGTTTCCGCTTTCTCTCCGTATCAAATTATAGATTGTCTGATCTTCAGACATTCTACATTTCCGGAATAACATCAAGGTGTTAATTTTTACAATTCCTCCTAGGGACAGCAGACCCAGTTCTTGTCTTATCACCGCCACCGAGGTGGAATTTGGAAGGCCTAATATAGATCTCCAAAATAAAACTTCTAATTTCGGCCAAAGTGTTGGGTAGGGTTGGCATGGCATCTGCCTCATATATTAGTCATGGCACTACCTTTTTTTTTGTAGAATTCCAGAACAGGAATCAGCAAGAACAAACCAAATTTCCTGTTGCTAGCCTTGCCATGCGCAATCAATGTTTTTGTCTTTTGTTTTAGGTGCTCTTGCATAGCTGTTTCATGCCTCAAACTATCTAGGATCACTCCCAAGTAGCTAAATTCGGTTACTTTTTCGATTGATTCACTGGCCAACTGTAATACTATCTTCTCTGTTTTTTTTGTGCTGGCCGAAATGATCATGAATTTAGTTTTCTTTTCATTTATCTCCAAATTATTTTTCCTCATGTACTCCTCTAGGCTGCTCAGGTGACGCTGCAGACCTATGGGTGTGTGGTCCAGTAATATTAGGTAGTCAGCATATAGCAATCTATTTACGTGGGTACACCCTATTTTGGGAGCAAAACATCGATTTGTTAAGTTCACTTCTTGCAGGTCTCTTAGGAAGGCCAAGAATAGCGCAGGAGCCAGAGGACACCACTGCTTAACTCCTCTGGCCGTTGGAATTGCCTTTGAGAGTAGCCCTTGCTGGTTTAATTTCACTCTCATGTTTGTGTCCGTATACAGGGCCTTTATTGGGTCCAAGATAGATTGCGGGCAAGCCTAGGCTTCGAGTTTAGCCCATAATAGTGTGCAATCTACACGATCAAAGGCCTGATGAAGATTGCAAAAAGTCTTGGACCTCCTTCCAGTACTCTACTCTTTAATGCGCTCAAAAACAAAATGTTGGCAGACGTTCCCAGGTTTTTCTTAAAGCACGTTTTGTAGGTAGTCCCTGCAAGGGGCGGTTTTCACCCATTTGTTGAATTCCTGGAGCAAAAGTGATCAGAAGACTTTGCAAATGCAGTCCAATAGGGCGATTGGCCTGTAATTTCTCGGATCAGATTTATTTCCCTTTTTGTAAACGGGCACCACTATTGAAGATTTCTATGATGGTGGTTTTGATTTTAGGGATGCGCATCTCCTCAAGATTTCACTCAGGAACCTTGCCCACTCTAGTGAAGAAGTCTTAAGGTCTACGTTAGTTACTCCGTCAGGTCCTGGAGCTCTAGAATTTTTCAATTTCATTAACAGTCTTGTTATTTCTTTTTGGTCATCCAGGCTTTGCCAGTCTTTAGAGTCTACCATCTTTAGAGTTTTTATGCTGGTTTTGTTCTTCTTAAATAGCATTTGGAAGAAGTTGACCCAAGTTACCTCTCCAATGTTAGAAATAAACGCTGGCTCAGGTGAGGTGGTTGCAGCTTTTAGGAGCGACCAAAACTCTCAGCTGATGTTGGCTGTTATTGCTTTTATGATGTTTTCAGAGTCTTGTTGGTATAATACCAAACGATGGTTTCGGACCCAAGTTTTATACAAGCGATAGCCTTCCTTAGCGGCTCTAATTGCGGACCTAGTCCCCAGTTGTTTAGCTTGGCGTTTCAATTTTCGCATTTCCCTCCTTTTTGTGACCAGAATTGGATCGTATACATGGGTTTGCATTCTCCCAGGGCCCCTTTTCCCGTTATGATGGATATATATCGAGAGCAATAGTAGATAATCGATCTGTTTTTCAGGTTCAATGTCTTTCTGTGCGTGATATTTTGACCTCCGATCACTGATCTTGGCTGCTGATAACTTGAGCTCTGGTTATTGATACTCAGTTGACGGTGCCTCTTTGTATCTAAGGTCGATTGGCCTGGCCAAGTAGTGCAGAGGAGATTGTGGTCACTAGCTGGAGTTTCAATCATTTCAAATGACGACAGAGCCGGTAGTAGACTTGTAGATACAAAGATGTAATCTATGGTGGCCCTCATTGTGTCTCGTTTCCATGTTGGAAGCCTTGTGGAGTCAGGAAACACTCTTAAGTTGTGCATGTCTCTTGATTTCATCAACTTTAGCCAGGCCGCTCCTCTCCTCACTGCTGGATTTACTGGCCCATAAGAGTTAGGTATGTTTGGGGCAGGTGTACAGATGGCGTTAAGGTCCCCACAAATCAAAAGATAAGGTGCCAAATGAACTCCTGTTGCGTCATCAATTGCCCCTTCCAACATTTCCAAATAGGCCGAATCGGTAATCACTGCTGGATTCCAGTAGGTATTAGCTATGATTATGACTGACGGCTTTCCCTTATCTTCCTTCAAAACGCCTTCAAACCATGTAGCTTTGACCAACAGCAAAGAGGTGTTGCAAACGAGGATTTTTTCCAAGGCGAAGCCACTTCCCTGTCTACAAGCTGTCAAGATTCCTGAGGACGGTCGCCCCATCTGTCCCTTCTTGGCCGGAGAAAAAGCTATTTCGTAGCCATCTAATGTTGGGGCTTCTGTAAGCCATGTCTCTTGGAGGCAAACAATGTCGTAATCAGTACGTTTTATGACTCTCTGTACCGTCAAGTGGGTGTGGCCTCTGGTATTCCATGAGCCTAGTCGGACAGGTAACCTGGGTTTCACTTCAACGTTGTTGCCACCTCCCACTGAAGTCTGGTCCTTGCATTGCTATCTCCTTGACTCTCTTAAGAGAGCTTTTGGCAGCCATGACCATATGCTCTGCATAATTAAACATATGTTTAATTATAACACAGAGCTGTGACTGTGTGGCTCAACATGTTGGTTGGCTCAATAAAGCTGTAATACTAAACTCCCTTGGCCCACAGTAATTATTTGGGGGGGGGGCATCAACATAATTGGCGACGAGGATTTGGAAAGCTGTCCACTACAACCATGATGTAAGGTGTCACTCCACCACCAGCATTTTTTTACAGTCACCAGGTAGGCCAACCATACAGTGGCCCCAGTGGGAACCGTTGTTTGAGACATACTTAGAGGCAGTGGGAGGAGCAGGCTATGCCGCAATAGGGAAAAGAGCCATGCTGCTCAACGCACTAGGATTGAAAGGCGAAAGAATATTTGTGGGGTTGAAGCCTGACGTGGTGGAGTTGGACGACGGCGATGTGAACCGAGAAGCGGTGAGGAAGATAGTGAAGAGGTTTTCATCCAAAGAAAACATCCTGCACAGAATCAGCATTTTACCATCGAAAACAGGAGCCAGCTGAGCCGGTGAACGACTATGTCATGAAGCTGAGAGAAATGGCGGCATTGTATGCGTTCGGAGAAACGTCCGAAGGCAGGAGATGTGATATGCTCATTGTGCACACAAACAGCCGACAAATACAAGACAAGTTTATTCTAGAAAAAGAACTGCAACTGGATAAAGCCTTTCAGATAGCCAGGGCAGTAGAAGAACCCTTGTGCAGGTGCAAGGAGTTGGCGGGAAGCTTCCCAGTGCTGGAAGTGCAGGCTGTGCAGTTCAGGGGGAGGGGAGACAGGTAGCAGCAGGAGCCAAAAGATGAGAGAGCTGGAAAACGGGAACCGCTCAAGTGTCACAGATGCGTCAGCACCAGACACATTGCAAATAGCAGAGAATGTACAGTAAGGAACAAGGAGTGTTCAAAGTGCAGAAGAAACATACATATTGCAATTGCTTGCACATGGAGAGGAAAGAAAGTGGGGGCATCTTCAGAGTGACACTCAGGAATGAGGCTTCGTCGGAAGAAGAGGGGTGTCCAACCATCATCATAGTTAAGTGTTGCAGCTTGCAGAGAAAAAACGCACTGTGTAACCAAGATTGACATAACGAAACAAGAGTGATGGCAGAATCCAGCTCAGACCGTACCATCTTATCCCTCAACACATACAAAAATATGGTTGGAAAGGACCGCCTGGAAGTACATGACGAAGCACAAGCCCACTGTGTTTGGAGGTGCCACGGTAAATCTTTTGAGATACATTGTGGGCATGGGCGAATTCAAGGGAAGAGTAACAAAGACTAAAGTCTACATCTCGGAAAAAGGCCCAGCCGTGTTACAGCCGTTGCAACAGCAAGGATGGAACCATAGAAACAGTCAAGTCATCCGAGTGGCTGAGCCGGTAGTCCTAATCAAAAAGCAACACTTAAAAATGATCTTGATTCGAGTTAATCCTACTAATGAAAGAGGCCCAAGTCTTCTCCAAGCTTGACATGAGAGATGCCTATCATCAAATTAATTTGCATAAAGAATCGAGATCGCTGACGGCGTTCATAACTCCTTTCGTCACCTACCAATACACTAGTTTGCTGTTTGGGCTGTCCTCGGCCGCGTCGGCGTTCCAGTGCATGATGGACTCTGTGTTTTGAAACATAGGAAATGTCTCGTACTTTCAAGACAATGTCCTGATTTATGCCAATGAGCTGAAGACTCATGACAGGGTGCTTCGGAAGGTGTTGGCTAAACTACAAGAAGCAGGCGTCCGGCTGCGCTTTGACAAATGCGTCATAAAAACCAAGGAAGTGGAGTACCTGGGGTACAAGATCTCCATGGCTGGCACAAAAGGAATTTGTTGCAGGCCATTGTGAAGGCACCAGCGCCGACCAACAAAGAAGACTTGAGATTTGTTTTTAAAGTCTGGCTGAAAATATTATGCAAAATGTGTACCTAACTTCAGAGGCCACCGCCCCATCAGTGAGTTGTTAAAAAAAGGTGCCGAGTACCAATGGGAAGAAGTGCAACTAAAGGTGTTTGAAAAGGCTAAGGAGAGTATCACACATGCTCCCTTCTTGCAGCCGTTCAAACCTCAGTGGAAAACTATAATAACTACTGACGCTAGCTCATATGAACTAGGGGGCAAGGCTGACCCAGAAGAACGGCGATGTGGAGCACTTTTCCAGGCTGAAAAGAACTACTCAACAATAGAGCAGGAAATGCACGTGTGTGCCTGGGCGGCTGATTATTTTCGGAACATGTGTTGGGCACAAAATTCCAATTGGTGACAGACCATAAACAATTAATACACATGCCCAGTCCAGGAGGCACAAGAACATCCATGCCTCTCCCCCATTGCAGCTACATTATAAGAATAAACCTATGAAATTGCGCACATTTCGGGGTGTAAAAATGCCCGGGCAGACTCCGTGTCCAGATTACCGCAGCAAGGTGATACAGCATCCAATTTCCTCAAATACAAGTGTATAGTGGTGTCGTTGGGAGATCTCAGAAGCAAGGAATTCCTTGAAATGAGGGAAAACCATTGGAAAGAGGATGCGACAATGAATGGGGCAGAATTGGTTGGCCGGATGAGAGGGCGATCCATGAAGGCCTGCGCCCTTACTGGAATGTAGCTGAGGATATTTTCAAATACAAGGACATGTTGCTGAGAGGCGATCAAGCCATCCCACCAGTTGCATTGAGGAAGACTATCATGTGCAGGGCTCATGCAGAACACTTGGGGAGCAACATGACGAGGAGACAAGTGCGATAGTCCTATTGGTGGCCCAGCATGGACCAGGATATAAGGATAATGATGGAAAGGTGCACACGTGCCTCATCAGTGATAAAAGGCTGAAGGTGAGACAGGACCCGTTGCACCTCAAAGAGATACCATAAAGTGGGTGGCAAAAACTGGGACTGGACTTTATAGGTCAGTTGGAATTGATGCAGCCAGAACACAGGCACGGAATTGTAGTAGTAGATTATCTCTGGGTGGAAGTAGATTTTGTGTCTGACATCACAACATCCACAGTCATTGGCATTCTTAAAGCAATCTTTCATAGAGAAGAGTTGCCCAAGGAACCAGTCACAGACAATGGAGTTCAACTGTCTCCAGAGAGATGTAGAAGTTATTGAAAGACAATAACATACATCAGATAAAGGCATTGTTGTATCATCCCAGGCAAATGGGCTGGTTGAACAGACTAATAGATTTATCAGAGGGGCAGTGCAACTGGCCACGGTATCTCGGTTGCATCTGTACAGCACGTTGAAGGAAGTAGTTGCGACCCATCGCCTGACACCTAATGATACTACCAATGTTCCCCCGTTTCGCCTGTTGAGAGGGTGCAGAGCAGCATCCAGCCTGGTTCCACCCTGGTTGTCAAAAGTAAGGGTGGATGACACCATAGACATTGTCGAACTAATCTGGAGACTGAGGAGAAGGAAGTCCTGCATGAAACTCTGGAATGACAAAAGGAGAGCCCCTCAGATCAATGAAGTACAGGAGGGTGATCTTGTTAACATAAAGCTGTCCCTTAAACTCCCAGTAACAGGATCCAAGTTCAGCAGACCCCTCAGAGTGAGTCAAAGAAGGACCAACAATGTCTGCACTCAAGATGGGAGAAGATGGAACATGGAACGAGTAGCACTGTTTGAAAGGGGACCAATGAATCGCATGACACAGTAAGTCGTGAGCAGGGGCACAAAGAGAAGGAGACAGCAGTCGACGAGTCAATCAGTGAGGAGCAGCAAATCCCAGGAGGCGAGAGGTCAAGGACTCCAACGAGCAAGAACACTAGGAGTACAAGTCACGAGCTGCAAACGGAATCGACCCAGGGCGCAGCGCACCAGCAGAGCAGCGAAGAGTCCGGAAGAATCCGCCCCCAGAGAAAAAGGAAAAGACCTTTATGATTTGCAGACTTTGTTTTGGAGTAACACCACTCTGTTCAACAAAAGGGAGGTATGTAGAGACTGGAGCCTCACGAGAAGTCGGCAGCCCAACCCCTCGCGAGACTACGGGCACTGAGTGACGAGGGCTCACGGAGCTGGCATTCTGTGCGCGCGCTGTGCGCTAGAGACATTGCTGCCTAAACTCTCCTCCCAAGAGACCACCATCTGGCTCCTGCACTTAAACTCTGCACTATAGCCTCATGTTTATATGCACATATGTTTAATTACAACACAGAGCTGTGACTGTGTGGCTCAATGTGTTGGTTGGCTCAATAAAGCTGTAATACCAAATCTCCTTGGCTCACAGTAATTATTGGGGGTGGAGGGCTATGGAGGCCCCATTTCCTGCTTCTAAGGGACATCTGCCGTTGCCTGTTGCTGTTGAACTAGCTACAACCGGTCCTGGAACGCCAGACCACAGGAACACTTTGTTTGCTCACTAGATATTATGAAGGGGGGGTAATGCAGCACTGAATTCACTGATCATGGAGTGGAACTAGCCCACTAGACCTTTGGATGGGATGCAAATTGAAAGCAGGGTAACTTTTACTTTTTTTAGGTGGAATTAAATGTCAAGCCTTCTACATAAACATGTGTTGGATTTTATCTGGGATTTCTCACTGTGAAACAATAGTATTCTCTCACGTCTCGCCTTTCTAAAGGGTGGTCAGTATTAGTTCTCACTCACTGTTCTAACCCATATTAAAGTTATATTTGTAAAGTATACCAGACAGTACATTTCAAACAAATATATTGAATCTACAACTGCTTTTATTCACACATGTGTTAAGATGTGAGGTAGGGCTCTGACCAAGTATACAGACCAGCTGTGGAGCCACGTAGGTTAAACCAGGATGCTTTATTATTCATAAGTACATCTGTAGAAACTCCAGTTACTTGTAGGTATGTACATCACAGGATCAGGTAGACGAGGGTAGACATCAAAGGGACAGGCCCACGAGCCATCCTCACACCCCCAGCTCAGGCCCCCAACTGGCCTTCATAGAACACTCAAACACAACACTCACCATTCTCCTGAACCGTCTATCATGCATACATCAACATTCCATCAGCGTGCACTCCTGGCCAGTGATACATAACAAGACTGACTCACATTACAACAGCACGCAGCACTAGTCATTGCGCTGGATCTTCGTGGATCTGGGACACGTCATAAAATGAACTGGGAAATCCATTTGCCTTTCAAAGGCTTTAGTGTGTTTCATTTGCTTTTGTTGACAAAGATTGTGAGTCATACCCACTCGAACATCTGGTCAGGATACATGTGAATATTCATGTTGGAACTGCACTCTGCAGAAAATATTAAATCAAGCTTTGTTGGTTTAAAATGTGTGTCCCTTTTATAATTAGCTTGCAACATTATAGGAAACGTTCCTCCTCTCTTGGGTAAATGTATAGGTGGTAATAATTAATCCCCAGAAATGGACATCCTTATTTATGCGGTTCGGGGTTTAGAAAAATATCCATGTTCGCCAACGCCCCCCTCCCCAGCCTCTGTTACTGGTGGGATCCCACAGTTAATTTCCATTTCCAGTGCTGCACGCACATGAATGGTAACATCGACGGATGCACTTTTTCCGAAAGCAGCCTCATCTTTCAAAAGTTAAAGGCATGGTCTAGTAAAACATTTTATTGTCCCTACGGGTCAGCCATGTTTTTTTAAGCCTAAGTGGCTCGATTTTAGAAAACTTTCCTATGGACCTTACCTGAGTTTTCGTCCATTAAACGCACGCGAAAACAAGCACCAGGGAGCCGCCATTTTCTGATAATCCTATCTTTTCCCCGATCGCCCTGGCTGACCTGCTTTTGCGGCACTAAATCAATTCCCCCGCCCCTGAGCCTGTCATCAGCAGACTCGTACCGCCCATTTCCCAACGCCAAAGCACGTTCCGTGTCAACATTCGCTGCGCTTCAGCTAATGACATGTCACCATGGAAATGGCAGGACGCCTCTTTCCTCAATAAGTATAAACAGACCGTTTCACAACACACAGCAGCAGATTTTCGATTCCATTCCTCTCTCTGTGTTACTTTGAGTATTCTGTGACTCGTTTTAGTGCTCTGGTCAGCTACCTTCGCCGCTTGTAGCCCGTGTGAACAGATACCAGTACCACCGCTATAAATTATTTTAGTTTGTTTAACACACAATGGCTACAATAATGCCCTACATGTACGAGCCCGAGTATACCGAGGAGGAACTACTGGAAAGGGAAGCACGCGAAAACGATGGGTATTCGGACGGCAGTTGGCAGGACGAATCAGCAGATGAAGAGCCTTGCCCTAGTCGAATGGACGGCGTCTCCACCTGGTGCACATGCAATCGGTGCGAGCTAATGCCAACTGAGGACGAGAACTGCTGCTGCCGAGAAAACTCTGGATGCCTGGCCTACATTTCGGAAGGCGAGCCACGACCGCAATGCCTCACCGAGCTGCCAGACTTCAGGGCAGCCTGCCTCACACGGGCCGTGTTGAGAATAATGATGGTGCTTATGCACGAACTTCGCGCAACTGTTCGTCCTCGTAATCCGAGTAACGAGTAAGTATACTCTGCTTGTCATGCCACTCCTATTTCATGTTCTTCTACTATATCCAAAATTCCATCTACATATCATTGTAACGCATGTAAGTCGTTCAATAGTGTGCATTGTCTAGATAGCATTTGTCTGTGTAGAATGCCATTAGTTACAAGAATTGTCATTGACAACAAACGTTTATTAAACGTATCTTGGTCACTTAAAAACAGTTTGTTTCATTCCTTTTCACAGGTGGTACAGGCTGGTGGCCTATCGTTCCTTTACATGGTGCCTCCACGGGAGGCTTGGACACCGCGTTCGAAGAGTGATACCCGCCTGTGCCGTTCGTGCCATTAGAGAAACGTTCCCGAGTGACCGCAGTCAGTACAGGGGATTTTCTCTCGCTGTGCTGCAACCTGACCTGTATAATCTTTAAAGTCTTGTATTTTTGTGTTATGAAAATAAGATACAAAATAAAACACCTCATATATTTTAACAACGGTTGTTTCGATATTTTAAATGAATCAAGTGTGTCTCCATTCAAGGATGGACGTCAGACATCTGTGCTCCGAATGGGTGAAGGTTTGGTCGCTGTGAAGCAGGGTGGTCACTATCTATCTAAGCTAACATAACATATTCTCGATAATGCATGCACTAAATAACACTTGTTCAAAGTCTTTCAATAGGTTATGTCTCTAGAAAAGTCACACATATATCTATACTAACAATTACCATTGGATTATACAGGCCTTAGGGTCTTGACCACTATAATACACCGGTTGAAGTGTGGGTCTGTGCTCACAAAAATCTCTGTTATGTGGCATTTGTTATTGATAAGCAACGATATACTATCATTGATATAAAGGCGATATACTATATATTGATATAAAGGCGGTTCGCGCCAGTGGATGCGCGCTGGCATGGGGGGCTGTGACAGGCGCAAACGGCCAAGGTGCCAAACTACATGTACACTTCAAAAGGTATCCCACGCCAAGGGGCCATCGGTCACATGGCCTCCTCAGACCCCGTGTCTCCAGCCAGGCCTCCCCTTGAAGCAGGCCGCCCCCCTGCAATCCACATAAGTGTGTCTCCATTCAGCAGTCTTCCTGTGCCTTATCTGCACGCCCCAGGCCCATCCATCCCACCCACCCTCTATCAAAGGCGGTTCGCGCCAGTGGTTGCGCGCTGGCATGGGGGGCTGTGATGGGCGCAAACGGCCAAGGTACCAAACTACATGTACACTTCAAAAGGTATCCCACGCCAAGGGGCCATCGGTCACATGGCCTCCTCAGACCCCGTGTCTCCAGCCAGGCCTCCCCTTGAAGCAGGCCGCCCCCCTAAGACCACGACATACATACGTCATTCATTCACAAACACACCCCTGTTTCTAATACTTTATAAACCACTTGATATGTCTCATGAGAACATCTTTGTGCTTTGCAAGTCAACTCCTGAACGTGTTACCTGGCAACCACTGAGATCTACGCTAATCTGCTCATCTTCGTGCTATCCGTGAACTTCTGTGACCGCTTAGAGCAAACCCATCAGTGTGCTACCTGTGGCCACCCACCTATTCTCCTGCAACATACTGCTCTGCTTGCTGAATCCAACTGTTTGTTGGTCAAGGTAAGGCCATGTATCCTAGTCATATTTCGCAGATTTTTAAATTTCTATCTATTTACGAGTTGAGTACACAATAGTGCTAGGTTCATTGGTCTCATTGCTATTGACTTGAGTTTCCATTGCTATGCTATCAATAGATCTATTTATTTTCATCTGTGTCTATTGTCATCGAATTGCACCCTTCGGGTGTCCAGTCTCTGCAACTTATGCAAATACTAAGCCGCACATAATGAACTGGTATAGTTCCTGCGACCAAAACAAACCTTGCATTGATCATTGTATGATTCATTTACTTTTGTATCAAATCTTTATTCCTGAAGATTGTATAATAATGTTGATATTTACTTTTCAGATTTATCAACAATGCCTGCCTGTTCGATTAGAGGTTTCCCTTCGAAGACCCATGCGAAATCTGAAGGCACTACAATGCATGTATTCCCGAAAACTGTTGATCGAATAAGAGAATGGGTCAGACATTGCGGATATCCACTGGATGAGCTGGAAAGTAGAGTCCAACGAGTCTTACAGGACAAGAGGGGTGATCGATACCGCATCTGCAGCCGGCACTTTTCCTTGGACATGTACACAACATCTTGGGTAACAAAGAAGAATAAACGGCGAACGACACGGAAATTGCTCAAACGCTATTCCCACTCTAATCGCCCACATTCCGCCACCGGTGAGTCAAGTGTCCGGATTTAGCTTTAGGCCTTGCGGTAGTGTGTAGATAGACGAATGGATTAATTGATATTGTAGGTGTTCTATCCCTTGTAATAATTTCGATATGGATATGAGTGTATAGTTTTTTGAATAATGACATTTATCAATATATTCTTTTTCGATTTCATAACCCACAAACGCAATGTATATATATATGGGGACAGGGAACTGTGCTGTATTGAGCATTTTTCAAGTATTCTGTCGCCTTACATGGCTATTTTTAATATTGGCATTTCATTATCAATCATTAATTGACCTTTACAACTTCTTGACTATCCCTTGAATCTGAAGCAAGAACATTCTACATCCTTGACGTGGTCGCAGTTATCAACCACTTCTAGCGCGTATCAGGTAATCTTACTAGGCTAATCCGCTACATACTTGTTTTATGCATGTCAAGTAATAGTTTTATTCTATCGTGTAATTATTTTACCAAATGTTTGGTTAGTGCTTTCCAATTGATATACACCTTAGTTATCGTCCACTGGTGTTTGTTTTCAGTTATAATTAGTGTTATCCATACTAATGCAAGTACTGTCTTTCAGGGAGATGCTGAAGCGTCCGCCACATCTGCAACATTTCTAGATGTTCTTCAACAGCAGGAGGTATGGATACTGACAGCTCCATCGAGCGTCATCATCAGAGCTGGAATTCTTGTCGTTTGATCTACACAATGTTTCATTCGTGGTTAGCCGTTGATATGTACCTGTGCTGTCGACCCCAAGTGTGTGTGATGTTTTCACAATTGTAATCCTCACTAATGCAAGTACTATGTTTCAGGCAGTTGATGGAGCGTCAACCCCTGCACTTGATGCAGAGCCTGACATTCAAGTAATTCCAGGGGAAGTGGAAGCGGGACCATGCATGTACGAATCGGCGCAACAGCTTTCGGAATGCGCACTACATTTGCAACATCCATAGATATTCTTCAGCAGCACGAGGTATGGATAATGACAGCTCCATCATGCGTGATCATATAACGTGATTCCATTTGCTATACCTTCTTCCCTATTAACGCAAGTGCTGTGTTTCAGGGAGACGACGAAGCTTCCACTACAATCACAACATCCAATTTTGATGATGCAGATGTAAAGGAATCGTTGAAATAAGTCGATGAAATGTGATCATATTTGGATTTTCCTTGATTCTTTTGGACAATGCATCATTTGTGGTTATCTCTTTATATGTACATGTGCCGTCGACCCCAAGTGTGTGTTGTGCTTCCAATATTGAAAAGCATACTAATGCAAGTACTGTGTTTCAGGGAGATGCGGATGCTTCCTCTCCAATACAACCATTCATGGCAGTCCATGCAGAGCCAGAGGTATGGATACTGACAGTTCCATCGAAATAGATCATCACTGGTCGAATACTTGTCGTTTGATTGTTGCACACAATGTTTAAATCGTGTTTGGCTATTGAGATGTACCTGTGTGTTCGTCCTCACGTGTGTTTTATGCTAACAGTATTTTGATACATAGTAATGAAAGTACTATGTTTCAGGGAGACGATGGAGCCTCATTCCGTGCTGTCTATGCGGATACAGAAAATATAGTCGTTGCAGCGCAAGAGGAAGGGAGGACATGCTGAAACTAATCGGAGCTACAGCGTGCAGATGTTGAAGGTCGAGTCAAAAAAGTTGCAAAGAAAAAAAAACAAAAAAAGGTTAGTTACAAACAGTTCATAACTTTAAAAAAATGTTTGTGCTGGGGACTATTTTATGTTTTTTTCCAGTCAATTCTACTACACTCCATCTTGTGTTTAAACTGAACATCCCTTTTCCAATCTCTCCTCCAGTTACCCGTGGGTGTCAGAACTATACACACACAGACAGTGAAGCGAATGAGAGATGTGGCTTGCCAGACCGTGTACACTATGGAGGAACTATTAATTGAGGCGAGGCGTGTTCAGGCTCGAGATGCTCATGTCCAATGGCCAATACATGAATTAACTGTGTTTGGAGACTACAGCAAAGTTGCATTGGACCATAGCTACAGTGCGACCGCACCACCACAAGAAGATGTTATTGAATGTATTGAAGATAGCTCTGAAGTAGTTGCAGATCAATTTACACAATCTACACCCACCAAAAATTTGCCACCAAAAAACCTGTCGACATTGTTGTGTTCTCCCATCAATGTTGAAGTAATAGATGTTGAAATGACAGAGAATGAACCAGCCGCAGCATCCATAGATGCATCAGAACTTGATATCAGCGATATTACTTTCCAATGTGTTGAAATCTCCACAACGTCACAGGCCGAAACAACGTTGACGCAGGATGACAGTCTAATGAAAGAGAGCAAATACATTTTATTCGACAGTTGTTTGATGGAAATTATAAGTATGCTGAAATGTGGGCATTCCATTAGAGGGAAAGTATGTGGGAAGCCATTGATTAATGTGACTCTTCAAATAAAAGGCAGCAACGTCAAAATAAATGCCGCCTGTAGATTAAATCATAGGTTCTCATGGTCTGCACAACCGATGCTGGGGAAACTGCCAGCAGGCAATCTACTGTGTGCAGCTGCATCACTTTATAGTGGCTCCAGTTTTAGAAAGTTAGAGGCTTTCTTTCAGTTTGTGGGACTCCATTTAATTTCTAAAGCGCTGTACTACATATACCAACGTGATTATCTGTTTCCGGCCATTAGTGATGCTTGGAAAATTGAACAATTGTCTCTAGCAAGTACATTCGAAGGCAAACGATTCAGGCTAGCTGGCGATGGACAGTGCGACAGCCCTGGATTTTCTGCCAAGTACTGCACCTACCACTTTCAGGACATGGATAGTAAGAAAATTGTGAGTTTGGTGGTCGTGCAGGTAACACAATGTACATCCTCAGTGGCCATGGAGAAACTAGGATTTATAAAATCAGTGGAATATCTACAATCAAGGGGAATGCACATCGACCTCATAGCCACGGATAGGCACGTTTCAATTGCCAAGACAATGAGAGAGCAGTTCCCACATGTTAAACATCAATTTGACGTATGGCATCTTGCTAAATCAATCAATAAGAAAATCTCGGATGCAGGGGAAAAAAAAGGTTTTGAAAGTATTTTGCAGTGGTCACATTCTATCACCAACCATCTTTGGTGGAGCTCAAAAACTTGAGTGGTCAGTGGAAATACTACTTGAAAAATGGCGGTCACTGATGCACCACTGTACCAACGTTCACCGCTGGACAGCAAATGAACATTTCCACCAATGTGAACATGGCCCTTTGTCCCCAGAGGAGGCACGGAAGAAGAAGTGGTTGATTCCATCTTCACCGACACACAAAGCCATTGAGAAGATTGTTTTCGACAAAACTCTATCAAGAGATTTGAGAGGACTGACAGAATTCTGTCACACAGGAGATTTGGAGGTGTTCCACAATATGTGCCTAAAGTACAGGCCAAAGCGCTTGCATTTTAGCTTTCGGGGCATGAAACATCGCACTCTACTAGCGGTCTTGGCCCATAACAGCAATGTCGGACGTGAACAATCTAGGACTAGGGGTAAAGTAAGGATGCCTCGTTACACTAAGGTGTTTTCAAAACGAAGTAAGCAATGGGTGATCAAACCAGTCTATGATGAAATGCAGTTCGACTTTGTGAAAGGCCTTAATGTTGCTCTGTTAGAGAAGCACAGATATGGAATTTTGGACGTTTCTGTGCAGAGCAGTGATCCATTTCCACCGAACATTGCGACTGTGCCATGCCCACTCAAAGCACAGCTGATTGTGAAGTACAAATCCCGGTTTAAATAATTGCAATACGATTGTCTTTTTGTAAATAAATGTTATTGTACAGTGTACCTGTAAACCTAACCCCTACCTTCACCATCATGGGTGGCGAACAAGCTGGGTGTCATCTTTGAATTCTCTCTATTCACCTCACATATGTGTATGTATATATTTTTCTCATGTCTCATCTCATGTAAATGTAAATGCTGTGCACTGTTAACGGAGGGGAGGCTTGCGTATTGCAAATAATAAAACAAACAAACAAATCTCACTTTTAACTCAACTCCTGTGGTACTTTATACTTTCCCTGACCTTCCGCAAAAAATTAAATGTCTCAATTTGGGCTGCAAAGCTCGCAGACAACGGGGACAAAATTGGGGCACTTAGAACGTGCCAGCCAAGCGGGCCATGGCATTTGGGAGAGAAGCCAGTTCGCATTTGCACATTGAGGTGCACTACATAGACTGATTCTAAACTTCAAGTTCGAGGGGATTGGGTCCTCCGACGTATTCCATATCTATGACATGTAATCACCACAGCTGTGCTGCTTCGGAAACTTTTTTCGGCGTCTGCGTCCTGCGTCGATGCGCCGTCGTCGAGGACCTCCTCCGACGTCATCCGATGTGATAAGTAGGACGCATGACGCCCGTAGCCTCAGTTCTGTTTTTTCCGCGAACGTGTTGCTTCGTGAATCTCGGTTAACGCCTCGACTCTTTGGAGTTCTGTTCTTCTCAGTTCTTCGCACCTGTTCGTTTTTGTGAAAATCCTTTGTGTGAAGATGTCTTCTACTTCGTCTTCGACCCCGCGTCTGGGCTTCAAGAAGTGCGGGGAGTGTGGGTCCAAGATGTCGGTGACGGACTCGCACGATGCCTGCCTCTGGTGCCTCGGGGAGGCCCACGACACGGATGACTGTATCGACTGCCAGTCGCTCACGTCCAAAGCCTTACACAAACGTAAGAAGAAGTTGTCGGTAGGTCGGGTGTCGAAGCCCCGGAAGTCGAAGTCTGCGGGGCTTTCGACGGATGATTCGAGGGGTGACTCTCCGCGTCATTGTCGGAAGTCTCGTGTGTCTCCTTTTAGGAGTCGATCTCGCCACTCCTCAGCCTCTTCGAGGCATTCTCGGAAGCGCCGACACCGGTCGTCTTCCAGGTCCTCTTTGGAGGACTCTGCCCGGCACGTCGCTTACCCCACCAGCCGTGCGACGCCGGAGGAATGGGCTTCCTTCGGGAAGAAAATGCTGGCGATTATCGAGTCGCAGGGTACTAAGCCGTCCGCGCCCCCGAGTGGGGTCGGTCGTGAGAGGTCGAGAGACACCGCTCGCAAGAGTGGTCGGCACGAGTCACGGGAGAGGTCCCGTTCGGACAAGGAGACTCGTTCTCGACGTACCCGTTCCAGGTCCCGGTCCTCGACGCGTTCGAGAGCGTGTGCACCTGTGAGGTCTTCGAGGAAGACATCGACGTCTGAGGCGTCGAGGGCGTCGACAGGCTTTCTCGAGGCTCCGGCTTCGAGGAAGTCGTCAAAGCCCGTCGACGCTCAGGTCGTCGAAGGACACGCTCGGGGCTCTGGCTCCGAGGGCTGTCTCTACGCCGCAGATGCTGGCAGCGCTGCATCTGACGTCGACGCCGATTTCCTCGGCGTAGACGCCAATCCTCTCGGCGCCGATGCCTGTTCTCTCGACGCCGGCGCCGATTTGCTCGACGCCATCGACGCCTTTCGTGTCGGAGGTACCCCGTGGCACGGGGGAGCCCCCTAGGAAGGCTCTGGTTAAGAGCAAGCACTCTCGGGTGCCTTCTTTTCGCCACCTGGAATATATTTCAGAGGCGGATGAGGATTCTGATGGCCTGGTTCCTAGTCAGGTTCCAGATGAAATTGTCTCGGGCCATGGTCAGTTTGACGATTTGAGGCAGTCACTGCATGATGCCAGTGGACTGGACACCTCTCCGGAGATGGAGTTTTGTAGGCCTGCGACTGGCTCTCATGCCGATTCCTCGTACCGGCGCCTTATGGCTAGGGTTTCTGAGTACTTGGGATGGTCTGCTCCCCCAGGGGAGTTTGTGCAGGATGATCTAACGGACATCCTTGATGTTGGTCCCCCAACTGACCCGGTACTGCCGTTCCATATGGCTTTACAGAGAAGGGTGGCGGCGGCTTGGACTGCTCCGGAGAGTCTCCCGGCGGTGGGCAGATCCTTGTCGCGAAAATACCGTCCAGCCAGTAGCGACCCCTGCTACTTGACCAGGCACCCCACTCCGGAGAGTTTGGTGGGGCAGGCGGCCACGGCCCCGGCAAAGCAGGAGCCGTACCCTACCATCCCTCCTGATAGGGACGACAAACATTTTCATGGCTGGGCGAAGAAAGTGTTTTCTTCTGGTGGTATGGCGCTTCAGGTGGCCAACTCCATTTGTGCCTTGTCTCGTTTCACACACACTCTGTGGAACTGTGTTGCGTTAGCGGCTGAACATATTCCCGAAGGGGACGAACGGGACGGTTTCCTTGCTATGGTCCAGGATGGTAAGGATGCCATGTGTGAGTCCGTTCAGTCGGGTTTGGATTTAGCTGAATGCGTCAGTAGGTCCATGGTGGCGAGCACCGTGTACGCAGGTTTGCGTGGTTGCGGAAGTCGGGGTTTGCTCCCGATGTGCAGTCCCGGCTCCTCAACATGCCCTTTGACGGTGAACACCTTTTTGGCAGCAAGGCTGACGAGAGCCTTGAGAGGTTGAAGACCTCAAAAGCTGCAGCGAAGTCGTTGGGCGCTGCAGTTCGCCAACCTCCGCCTTTTCGTCCTAGGGGACAGCAGTGGAGGGGTGGTTCCTTTCGCTATTACTCGTCCTTCAGTAAAGCGAGAGGAGCTGGCAGTCAAAGAGGCCAACGCAGGGGTACCAGAGGTGGACGACAGGGTACCCGTGGTGCCAAGGCCGCTCGGGCAGTTGCCTCTTTGCCCTCAGGTAACGCTGCAGCCGCTCCCACTCAGTCATGAGGCCATGTCCCATGGTTCGCCGGTTGGGGGAAGGCTGGCGCAGCATCTTGTAGAGTGGCAAGCCATTACTTCAGATGTGTGGGTTCTGGAGATCATAACCCACGTCTACTGTCTTCCCTTTCGGCACAGGCCTCGCGACAATCCACCGGGGAACCTCTCTTTGCAGAGTCCGGATCCGCTCCTTGCGCAGGAAATTCAAGCCCTGCTGGAGAAAGGCGCCATAGAACTGGTGCCTGTAGCGGAGAGGAACAATGGATGGTATTCCCCTTATTTTTTGATTTCGAAGAAAGACAGGGGGATTGAGACCCATCATGGACTTGCGCGGTTTGAACAAACTCCTCAGGAAGGACAAGTTCAAGATGGTTACTCTCTCTCAAGTCCTCCAAGCCCTTCAGCTTCAGGACTGGTTGGTGTTGCTCGACCTCAAGGATGCTTACTTCCATGTGCCGATCCATCCCAAGCACAAGAAGTACCTGAGGTTCGCGGTTGGCGACTCGCACTTTCAGTTTCGGGTCCTGCCGTTCGGATTGACCTCCGCCCCGAGGGTTTTCACCAAGCTCATGATGGTGGTGGCAGCGCATCTCAGGCAATGGGGGATTCACGTCTACCCCTACCTGGACGATTGGTTGATCAGGGGGAGCTCTCCCGAGCAAGCCCTGGATCATCTGTCCGTCACCTACCACTCCCTTCACAGGCTGGGCTTCTCCCTCAATTTGAAGAAGTCCCATTTGACGCCAACACAACGGCTCCAGTACATCGGAGCAGTGCTCGACACTTCCCTGGGGCAGTGTTTTCCTCCCCAGGTGAGGGCTCTTCACATTCAGCAGATGGTGCACAAGTCTCAGCATGCCCAGACGCTCCCAGCGTTCGAGTTCTTGAGGTTGCTCGGCCTCATGGCATCCTGCATTCTTCTGGTGCCAGAGGCTCGCCTGCGGATGAGATCTTTGCAGTGGGCACTCAAGACGCAATGGTCGCAGTCCTCCGGCAGGATGTCGGACCCGGTTCAGGTGCCGCCCTCGGTCGCCCGGGACCTTCTGTGGTGGGCCGTCGAAGGCAACTTGATGAAGGGGGCTCCCTTTTGGCTTCCCTGGCCGGAGGTGACGATCGTGACGGATGCATCCCTCACGGGATGGGGAGCTCATGCCAACGGGCTGACAGTCAGCGGTCGTTGGTCTCCATCGGAGTCCAGACTCCATATCAATCTGTTGGAACTGAGGGCCGTCAGGCTAGCCCTGAAGGCTTTTCTGCCGACTGTGCGAGGAAAGAGTGTCCTGATCCTGACGGACAACACAGTGGACATGCACTACCTCAACAAAAAGGGGGGGGCAGGGTCACTTCCTCTGTGCAGGGAGGCGATGCAGCTCGAGTTCTGGGCCATCCAGCGGGAAGTTTCGATCTCGGCAGTTCATCTGGCCGGAGACGAAAACGTGATGGCGGACGCTCTGAGCAGGCAGAGTGCGATCTCTCACGAGTGGGAGTTGGCTCAGGAGATTCTCCTGGAGATCTTTGCCCTTTGGGGGACCCCTCAAGTGGATCTCTTCGCCTCCAGTGTCAACCGGAAGTGCAAAAGGTTTTGCTCGTGGGAATTTCCTCCAAAAGGAGCCTTAAGAGACGCGTTCGTGGTGGAGTGGTCATTCCCGCTGCTGTACGCGTTTCCTCCAGTCCCCGTCATCCCGCAAGTGCTGCGGAAGTTCGGTTCCCGGATGATCCTCATTGCTCCGGCGTGGGCTCGGAGGACGTGGTACCCGGACCTTCTCGACTTGTCCATCTGCCCTCCACGTCGTCTTCCCTACCGAGACGATCTGCTCTCACGGGAGGGGGGTCAGGTTCTCCATCCAGAGGTCAGATCCCTCACCCTTCACGCTTGGCTTCTGAAAGGTTGAGGTATAAGGATTGGGACCTCCCTGAAGACGTGATGGAGGTGTTGCTTTCGGCCCGAAAGCCAGCAACAAAGTCTCTGTACCGTTGCCGTTGGCGTAAGTTCTGTGACTGGTGCAGAGTTCAGAATGTGGATCCTTTTGCATGTGGCATCCCCATGGTTCTGTCCTTTTTACTTTCTTTGGCCCACAGGGGCTTGCAAGTGGGTACCATTAAAGGTTACCTGGCAGCGCTGTCCATCTTTAAGCGCTCGTCTGAAGAGTGTTCTTACTTTAAAATCCCTTTGATTTCACAGTTTCTGAAAGGGCTCACTAATGTGTTCCCTCCGTCACCTTTCCTGGTGCCCGGTTGGGATTTAAACCTTGTTCTTAAGTTTCTTATGGGTGCTCCGTTTGAGCCTTTACATTCTTGCCCTTTGAGGCTGTTAACTCTGAAAACTGTTTTTAGTTGCGGTTACTTCCGCTCGCAGAGTGAGTGAGTGAGTTACAGGCACTTTCAGTTAAGCCACCCTTCACTGTATTTCACAAGGACAGGGTTGTCCTTAGAGTTCGTCCTTCTTTTCTTCCGAAGGTAGTGACGGAATTTCATTTGGCCCAGAAGGTTGTTCTTCCGGCATTCTATCCTCCTCCGCATCCTTGTAAGGAAGAGGAGAGGCTCCATAGGATTGATCCTAGGAGAGCTTTAAGCTTTTATGTTTCACGCATGTCCTGAGTCAGAGTGGACGATCAACTCTTTATTGGTTACGCTGGAAAGCGTTTGGGGCTAGCTGTGAGGAAACAGACTTTGTCTCGCTGGATTATTTTGGCCATCTCGGAGTGTTACCGCTTGGCGGGTAAGGACCCACCGGCTGGCTTGCGGGCCCATTCTACCAGGGGTATGGCTGCATCTACTGCCCTGCAGAGGGGTGTTCCTATTCGCAACATCTGTGATGCAGCCACCTGGGCTTCAGTACATACATTTGTACGTCACTATTCCCTCGATTCCATCCGAGGACAGGATCTGGCCTTTGGCAAGGCGGTCCTTTGCTCTGCTATTTGATTGGCTATTCTAAATTTTGATTCTAAATTCTTTCCCTCCTCCTTGCTCTGGTACTGCTTTGGGAGTCTTTCATAGATATGGAATACGTTGGAGGACCCAATCCCCTCGAAGAACAAGTTACTTTCTTAACTGGTATCGTTCTTTCGATGGGATGGTCCGACGTGTATTCCATATCGCTCCCGCCCTGCCTTTCCCGCTGCAGAATTTCTTTTGCGATTGCAGCTTACGTTCCGCAAGGCTTTGTGTCTGACTGGCAGTTGACTAATGTCACACGTTCTGGGGGACAAAACTACAACTGAGGCTTCGGGCGTCGTGCGTCCTACTTATCACATCGGATGACGTCAGACGTCGGTGGAGGTCCTCGACGACGGCGCATCGACGTCATCGACGCAGGACGCAGACGCCGAAAAGTTTCCGAAGCAGCACAGCTGTGGTGATTACATGTCATAGAAATGGAATACGTCGTCGGACCATCCCATCGAAAGAACGTTACCAGGTAAGAAAGTAACTTGTTCTTCTCACAGATGCCTATACTACGTGATGTTGCAAATAAAGAATGCGAAGGACAGCGCCCAGATGAGGCCCACAAGTCGCACTGGAAGTATAAGGGTCTATTGTTTTTTGACGTTGAGACAGGGGCCACGCCGAAAGAACTACATTTGAAGGGAGTGCGCAATAACCTAAGAGACGATAAGGCAGAAAATTCAGAAACTAGACCGAGTTTCATTTTAGTTCAGTATATGAAAAATCGTTGTCAAGAGCACGGTCCGTTTTACAGACTGCATTATGAAGAGACACAATGGAAATTTCAAATATAATGTAAGTAAATCTTTATACGCTTTTATACCGGAATGAAGATTTAATGAATGGATGCATGAATAAATGAATGAATGAAGAGCTAGGAAAAGCAAGTAAAACGTGTTCGTAGTGGGCACGTGGGCATGCAGGTCCACTGGTCTCACCGATCTCGGTCCTTGGCCCAGCCACTTTTCGGTGCACTGCCTACCTGCACTACGGGACTGTCTCTGTATCCTTCAGCCCCTTCTCCCGGCATTTACCTTGCACTTGCCACCAGCTGGCCCTATTATTTAATTTGTATTCAACTAACCATGTACAGCCCTTCCCCATGCGCGATCAGAAAGACACCTGGCCTAGTAGGATCGTTGTCTGTCTGCCCTTGTTCCCCACCTGCCTCGTCACGCCTAGAAACACTTGAGTATAGGTGCGTTACAAATGCCATATTATATATCATATCATTCCTCACGCATGTAGACTGTTGTTTATCATTGTGTGTTGGCCTCGATTTACCTTGTTACTTTTCGCATTGATTTTAGAGACGAACATACTCCATTGAACTATCCTTGCAAGCAAATAGTTTCTGATCGGCCGTAATAAATAAAATGAGTAATATTAATGAAGTTCGGTTAGCGAGACTAATTATCATTTTTTTGTTTTCATAACAGGTATTTGATCCCATTCTGCCACTGCCATCTGTTTGAGACACCGGCGGATGGATTCTTCAGCAGACACCTGCAGCTTCGTGTCAACAACTGGAGCACGATCACCATATTATGGGACGATCGCCAAGGGGCCACATGCCCTTACGCTGTACTAGTGGCTAGAAGCAACATATCAACCTTTAGGCTGGACTAGTGCTTAGTTGATGGAACAGCCTTGCGGTTCACCGTGCTTCCAAAGTGATTCTTTTTACGAAAATGAACACCCTGTGTACCATAAAGGAACAGCGCGTGACTCAAGATGAAACGGAACAGTTATTGCGGATACAGATAAAAGAAAATAAATGGCTTTCGGAGTTCATATGGCAATTGCTGAATATTCTCTAAACATTTAATGTCAAATAAATGTACTTTACCAAATGTACCGTGTTGCTGTTTCATTTTAAAGTACAGTTTCATATTCCGAATTGTGGCGCGCTGTGTTGTGAGTTGATCTGTGTTGGTTTCCGGGTTCTGTGTGGAGCCGCGCAGAAGACTGGGCGCGTTTGCCTACGCAGCACAGTAACGTCACGGAGAGAGGCGGGGAATATGAATGTTTTGATAATGTCAGGCTCAGGGGCGGGGGAATTGATTTAGTGCCGCAAAAGCAGGTCAGTCAGGGCGATCGGGGAAAAGATAGGATTATCTGAAAATGGCGGCTCCCTGGTGCTTGTTTTCGCGTGCTTTTAATGGACGAAAACTCGGGTAAGGTCCATAGGAAAGTTTTCTAAAATCGAGCCACTTAGGCTTAAAAAAACATGGCCGACCCGTAGGGACAATCACATTTTTTACTAGACCATGCCTTTAACTGCAATTTCTTGAGAGGATGAGCTTGCCACTGTCATTGTGCACTGTAACATCCAGCCAGCTGATTCACTTGGACGAGGCCGACTTGCCACTTGCGTTTTCTTTTTCTTTTTTTAAACGCCGGCGCATTTCGAGTTTTGATACCTTTATTTGGAACAACTGGGAGCATTCTGCGACGATGGTAAAGGGATTACCTTTCAAAAGTGTCAAAGACCTTCATCAGATGTTCACAGACAGAAGAAGGCACATCTGATGAAGAAGGTCTTTGGGACTTATGAAAGCTAATGCTTTTCCACTGCACCGTGTTTCTCTCAGTCCAATAAAAGGTATCACAAATCAAATGTCAGTGTTTTATTTTAATAACACGGCAACGTACTTCTTTTGCACACTTCCTTTATGATAAAATTGACAACTTTATGATGAAGGATTAAGGTGTACCTGTTTAATGATCGTTGTGCTTGCTTTTTTTGAAATTGGTAAATCATTCCCATATTTAAAAAAGAAGCGTATTTGTTTGTGATAATGTTCATTTGACTTTGATTGCGCTTCATTGATTTGCCCACCTCTCCGCGCCCTCAGCCCCCAACTTGTGGATGTCAGGCAGTGTTATTATGCACGCACCCGTTGCCCCAGCGGATAATGCATAGATTACTAATTCTAGATTGTTGCACTTTCAAGCACATGCCTTTAGACCATGGGTGGCAAAAGTGCATCTCAATTGCCAAATTATCAGCAGTGCGGGAAATACTGTTCAGCATAGCCAGTGCAATGAATTGATGTTGCTGTTGGGATCACTAGGAGCCGTTGGAGTTCAGGCCACCATCGCCTCAAATGCTACCTACATTTGTAGTGGTGTACTTCATTGTGAAAATCTCGATTTTTGAAATGTTTTGGCTTCCTGGAATATTTCCTTGGTTAATTAGGAGACTGCTAGTGGTCATACGAGAATTCCTTCAATGTGTTCCATAGATGAGATTGAAACCTGTTGGGTGTTTCTTCCTGTTTGATCTGGTACCATCGCTGATTTAGCAGCATTCTTTGCCCTGTATCGTGTTATTGTAAAGGCGGGCTTATGACTGCCGTGTTCGTAATCAATAAATAACATGGATAGCTGGAAGTTTTTTGAAGGAAAAGAATGGGGGTCATTACGAGTTGGACGGTATTCCATCGGTAAATCTGCTGGAATACCGCCTAACAGACTTATCGTTACTGCCACTTGATTCGGCGGTATTACCGCTGGATTGCAAGTGGTGGTGGCAGTTTTAGTCCTCATTAATTCGGAGTCCATAGGACTCCATGGGGTATTTCGGGAGAATGACCACAGCGACCTTCCGCCGGAGGTAATTTCTGCTGAAATCTGGCGGAAAGGTGGCAGATTTACCTCCAGCTCATAGTTGGAGCTGAACCCTCCAACTTTCCTCCAAACTCATAGTTGGACGGTGCGTTAATGCAGCGGTAAAGGTATTACCGCTGCATTTTACCACATCGCCAAACTTGTAATAAGTGAGACAGTTAGGGGAACGGTAGCTGCGAGGTTCTCTTTACAGTTACATGCTAATAGTGTTTGTTTTCGACATTTGTAATAACGACCGCCATACAAGGCTGTGCGCCGTTGAGCAGCCTTCACATAATTATTTTTTACACAGTGATGATGGGTCCAGGGGCAAATTAAGTGCAGCCTGCCCTTTTAACCAAAAAAACGGCATTGCCTATTCACAAGGTTCTATCCCTACCAAACATCTCACATCTACTGTCCCGCAGGGTAGGCACTCGATGCTATCCACAAGATTGTACCCAGTGCATAGTGGCTACCATGTTGAGTTTACATTTATATACGCGTTTCATGACTGGGATTAAGTGCAGAAGTTTGAGCACCTGACTTGAAAAAGGGTGCAGCCGTGGGGGCTGTTGTTCAGCTTTTCTGTCATTGCATCTTTTTTTATTGCGACTGGCTATGAAATATCATCAGTTGTGCAAAGCATCATTTTACAGCTAATTCAAGGAATGCTTGACTCTTTTTTTTTTGTTTTTTGTTGTATTACTGTACTGTTGAACAATAAGGAAACGTTAAGTGCTTGATTGAATTGAGTGGTTGTCGAACTCTAGGCGGAGGGCCAAACTTGGGCACTGTGACCGATGTGAGGTTTATCTCCATGTCTCAGGCTCCTCGTGCCAGTTAAATGCCTGCCTCCTCCCATAACTGAAATGCATAAAGACCTTGGTGGCTAGCGAGCAGTGATGTTCACAGGCCACTGGTGATCCGAATCGGCCCCGCTCGCACAGCAACTGACTCACAGTTAAAACACTCTTGAAATAAGCAACGGTCTCTGCTGTTAAGCAGCCATTTTGCAAGATACCCAGACAGCGGTGAGATGCATGCTGTAGGGGACTTCCCTTAAAAGAGTGTATTGCAGGGCACTCGAGAGCAAGTGTTTTGGGTATCGTATAATAAAAGCAAGCATTTTGCTTCGTTGCTATGCACGAGCAGTACAAAGACCACAGCTTATAATTGCCTGAATTTTGAATGTTTTGTCTTGCAATTGTTTTTGCGGTGATAGTATGCTGTGAACATTTTGATTCAGGTTTAATAACAGTAAGAGGATTGTAGGGGCCGATATTACTTGACATTGTTCACTTCATGCTACCCTTGACTGAATAATGCAGAAAAACGGTCATTGCTTTTACTGAGACTTTTGAGGCTGTTGATTTGGGCCGATTGGTTATATACGACCAAATGGCAGGAGTGGAGTGAACCATACAATTGTAACTATCTGCTTGAGAAGTTCTGTGCGGAAAAAAGTGGTTCTGTGCAAGCGCCCACTGTGAGATACTGCTTTCGGCTGGTCACTAACTAGATAAACATTGGGTACATGATCATTAGTTTAGTAGGGTGGGTTGAAACTGAGGACAACTTTTGATTTTGGATTCCTGATAGTCCCCTTCTACAGTACGAAAACTGTACCTGCGTGGGGCTTGTGGGAGGAATACAACTGGGGACATATTTGATGTTTTTTAATTCCATCAAATATATTGATTTCAACTGTGGCCTGCTCGACTGAGTTTTCGGTTTTAAGTACATGCGTTTATTCATGAGGACACGAAGGACTGAACCTGTTCATTGACTAGACTAAAAGACAATCAAAGGAGAGCATCTGTGATGTCGAGCCTTATCTTGGGAAATCACATTTTAAGTACTACTCTTTTATAATGCATTATTCATAGCAAATGGGCAGACTGGAATCACATCATATGCGTTAGTAATAGAGAATCCGAATGTAGAGGTAATTCCTAATATGCTTTCCCAGAATTAGCTTGTCAGTGATGCTTGCCTTTAGTTTGTGTTTTTACTCTGGGCAATTAACTGGTTTAGCCAATATAAAGCCATATCATATTCAGTATGCCCCTGGCGCCTCTATTTAAAGGATGATATAGAAATAGAGCTTATTATCGACGAGGTTTGAATGCAGCCCTTTCAGCTTCTTACCTTCCACCAGTGCATGTTCTAACAATTTGGCCACAAATACTCTGGACAGGCCACACGCCTGGATGCTGAGCCTGAGAATGATGCGCCCGCGTGTGTTGTGGACTGGGCATGTATTTGCAGGTGGTCAATCCCTTTTGACTGACAGACACCTAGTTGCTAAGCAATAGACCACTTATTTATAATTGTTCATTTATAATACCAGGAGTGGATTTGAATCTGTCTTGCTCTGGGTTGTCTAGCTTCCAAGACAAACGCGTTGCCCTTGAGCTATCCTTCCTCCCCGTTCTGCTGTATGGCTGCACGATTGTGTATCGGAGATATTGTGGGTCCAGAATAGTGGTGATAAGTGTAGATGAATTATCAGTTTCACTTGACAAACCAAAGTATGTCCAAATGTCGCTTTCATGTACAGGAGTTGATTATGAAGCTGCAGCTCTTCTGGTTAAACCCAGATGGTGAAAGGAGGTTTAGTCCAATACCAAGAGGACTGTAAGCTGGCAGTCCTCAAGTGGACAGCAGCATGATTTTAAGCCTCCCGAGTGTGTTTGAGTGGGCGTTTGATATCACACTTCAGTTTAGATGAAGTTCATTGGTGACAGACACTCTGCAAGACTCGCCCCGTAGATTAAATGGGTTGAGGCTGAGGTTGTATAATGATAATGATGTGTTATTTATATAGTGCCTTAATCCGAAGCGCTTTACAGAGCACATATGTTACATACAATATCACCCAACCGAAATATGATGAGTGCCTTTTGTGAATGCGTCTCACCTCACTTTCCTTTTTGAGGGAAGATAATGGAAGAAGAGAATAACAGGTTTGTGTTAAAGAATAAGACGCATGGTCATTCCAAGGATGTCTGTTCTAGTAGTGATGATTTTCTGCCCCCTACGTGGCAACACTATATGCTTATGCTTTGCTCTTTACAGGATCAGTCTGCCACCCCCTACTGGTGGCATCGTTGTTGACACCTTGTGACGAATTGACTACTACTCCGCAGGAAGACAGGGATGGGTATTGACTGAACCTCCTAATCAGCCCTGAACTACTATTTAAGCCACAGTCATCCACTCATACAGGTGAAACAGGCACAGGCTGAAAGGTATACATCCTTTGCCATATGTGGTAGCGCAGGCTGAGTGCAAGCTACATCTTGAGGGGGGGGGGTGAGCGAAGAGCAGTATAAACCTAAACAGCTTAATACATTTGTTCCAAAATAAAAGCAGGTCCAATCCGGGTTCTATAAAAAATATTGATTTGTAATCAAGGAACACAATACAACCAACCTAAAACACTAGCAGTAACCCACCCTGGTAAAGAAAACACATTAATTGCAGAGTGTTGCAGAATGGCACTCTGGGTCGATGAGCAAGGGTGTTGAGGCACTTAATTGGCACAGTGTCAATGTTCAAGAATATCTTGGAAGAGGGTGGTGGCTTAAAGGTGTCTGTGGTCCCAAAAATTGACTGGGGGAAAGGGACTCTTCATAGTACTTTATTCTTGTTTTTGGAGACTGAACATCAAGGCAGGCTTATAGGAGCTCGCTGAGGCAGGGATTCCGGGTCAGGTCGGTGAGTTGGTTGATTGGGTTCAACGCTGGGAGCGTTCCAAACAACAGTAGAACATGGCACAAACAAGTTTGATACAGGCAAGTTATGTCCAGGATGTTGTAGCTCACAAGAGATTTAAAGTGGGAATTTGGCTCCAGAGCTGTTCCTTGGCATTTGGGCTGCTGGGAGGCCCAATCCACGGTTTGCAGGGACTAAGAGTCGTTCTGCTCTGCACTACTACTCCAGGGGGCTTGGATTGCACCTACAGGGGATCCTTCACCTCCTGTGAACAGGAGCCTGCTTCCAGTGCGGCCAGTGCAGCCAGTAGAGGCCTGGTTCCAGCAGCAGTCGCCTCCACTGCTTCGTGAAAGAGTTGGCACCCTTCTCCTTTCAAAGGCGCAGAATGCCACTGCATTTTGATTCAAAGCAAGCCTGCTGTAAGCGGTCCAATCCCTCTTGTAAACCAGTGCTTTTTGCCTTATGACCTCACACCCTTATGACCTCAGTGTCTTGCTTGCAAGAAACGGAGGGACAGGAAAAGAAAGAGAAACCTAACCGAAAGCAAGATTGTGTCTACCTTGCCTTTCTGATTACTCTAACCCTGCCCCTTCCCATGCCTTTTGGCTTCAAAAGGACTCCAGTGATCAGTACCTTAAATTGGTGCTGTCTTTATGTGCGTGCTGCCTCTGAAACACTGATCCCAGGACACATCCTGGGTAGTTCCTATGCCCTGGAAGGCGGTGTTACCCTTCCCGCTGGAGAATCAAAGGGTTGTCATTCTGGCTATTTGTTGTTTTACAGATGTTTGATTCATAGTTGTTTTGGTGTTACCAAGATATTCTGGTTCCCTGCCTGCACGAGCGGTTGTTAGAATGTTTGGGTATGGTGTGAACGGGGGATTTGGGAGAGTCAGTTGAAGAGCGCGGAGGACGGCGGTGTATGAGTGAGAGCTGCAGTGCAGGGCGCCAGGCTTAATACATAATGTAAATAAACGAAATTTATTTACCTACAGCCTCTGGTGGTCCGAATACTTCACTATTGTTTCACATGGCAGCTGGGGAGATCGTCTGGGCCCTGCTCACAGAGATGACACTTGCGTGATACCAAATTGCAGTGGCTTCATACTTGTGTGATTTTAGCAGTCAAAACAAAAGAAGTAATGGCTGGAAGCTTTACACTTAATCCTAAACTCTAACAATTGCTCGAAGCAGCCTCCAGACCATCATTCCTCTCCCTGACATGCCATTATAGAATGGGGAAAGATCAACAGCAAACCAGGCTTGGTTGAATCCCTTCTGCACAAGACCGCAAGCAATTCAGACATGTTTCAGCCTTGATGGGCCGTGCAGTCTCTGGACTCCCATCTGGGCATACATGTCCCCCTCAGGGTGACTTTGACAAAACCAAGGAGGGTGGCAAGGTTTAGAATTAATATTAACTTCTGGCAATAGCTCTTGGCAATCCTACCGACCACCAATCTCCAGCCTGCTAAGCCATTACAGAAAGAGACAAAGTTCCACCTCACTGATGATGCCTAATGAGGCTGCCAAATGGCTGGTGGTTGTGTTTTCGTATAGAAGTGATGTAAGCAAGCAGTTGGGGGTTGGGCAGACTGCCCATTTTGGGGTGGGGCCAAGCCTGATTGGCATATGGTCTTTCCCCTTCTGTAGTGCCTTGGCAGGCTGAAGAACAATAGTCTGGACGGTTGCTCATAGCTATGCTAGAGGTAAGATTAATTCTCCAGCATGGGGTCTGGCATGGATTCACATGCTCATGAATATTCCCCGTCGTCAGGCTGGGAATCCTCGGTAAAGAAATAATCTGTTTTGTTTCTGAACTGTCTTTCTCCTAATAACCAATCACTGGTCTCTTGGTCATACTGCCCCCAGCCAATGACTGCCCTCTACCTAAGCCCCTCCTCTGGCAGCCATCTTCAGATTTTTACCACACGTTCAAGTGGTGGGAGTCCTCATGCTGTAGCTCTCGAGCTTTTACTGCGTTTTGTGAATTTTCAAAGAGATTTCATCTCATTTTGCGGTCACTAGAGCCTCAAGCTCCACTGTTTCTACTTCCGATCAACGGGGACCCGTTTCGGATTCTTCTTCAGAAGATCTTTGAGGCCTACCCCGTGTGGACATGGCCCAGGAAAAAGCAAACACGACGCCCGGACCCAAGCTCTTCAAGAGCTGCCCTGGATGTGGACTGCAGAATGTCTTCAAGGAGGATGAACATTCCCGTTGTGTCTACTGCCTTCATGAAGACAAAACGCACGTGGAGAAGGACTGTGCGTTTTGCAAGAACATTTCTGAGCAGACGACGCGGGATCGTCGTGCCCGCCTCACCAACTGGCTGGAGGGGAAGAGCCCAGCAGCGGGTGAGAAAAAGAAGTCTGAGCGGTCTTCTAAGTCCTTTGAGGGCGCCCCGGCGACGGGGGCCCAACAAAAAGCTAAGCTCCGCGAGTTCGCGGGTACTGGGAGCGCCGAACGGTCGGGCTCCTCTGCTGCCAGGCAGGGTGCAATTTCACAGACGCCATCAACCACGAGCCAACGCTGTGGCTCGGGGAAGAGGAAAGCGGAGAACCCGGGTAAGCTTCGGGAAAAGTCCCGGTCGATCCCGACGACAGCCGAGGGGGAGCGAGGCGGTGACCCTCCCCTCAAGGTGAAGGCCTCAAGCGCCTCCAAGGTCGTGAAGGCCTTGATTCACCCGGCTAAGGCCTCTATCGAGGGAGTCGTGGTGGCCCTGGCGAAGCCTGTGGAGGCTACCCCAGTGGAGCGACCTCAGGGCCTAGAGTATCCCTGCCACCGCAGAGGGTATCTTCTTTCCAGCCCATCGATAAGACCCCCGTGAAAACCCCAGTGGGAAAAGAGGGGGGGGCCCGGTGGCCATCACGGACACAGATACAGCCTCTGAAGAACTGGCTGGAGTCGTTAATGTCCTGAGCAGGAAGTTCGAGGAGGTCCGGTCCCACGGAAGGATCCCGAAGAGGCGGACCAGGAAAGCAACGGTAGTGGCGATGAGGAACACGTGGAGGTTTAGGATTCCACTCCCCAACCGTCACAGCCGGTCCCTGGGCCAAAAGACAACTCGGGGGCGATCTTGATGGCGATCCAGGCCTTGTGTATGGAGATCAGGACAAGGTTTCCCTTACCACCAACGGACGACTCAGCGGAGCCTGGACCGTCGGAAAGCCCTCCAAGCAAGCGGAGGAGAATTCACCCACCCCTTCCTTTCCAGCCTTCTCGGCCCACACAGCATTCTTCCCCGTCTCCTGAGCCAAGGGATGATACGGGAACAGAGACAGCCACGACAGGGACGGATGACGACGGTAGTGACGACGGGATGGACCTTCCATCACCACCTGCTCGGGCCTCCCCACCCGACGAAATTGGCTCCTTCCACGCCATGATCGCCAGGGCATCCGAGCTCTTCCAGCTCTGCCCCAGGGAAGAGAAGAAGTAAGGCTTCCTCTATCAATGACGGGAGGCCAAAAGGAAGACCGTCCTCTCGGTCCCGTTGCTCGACATCTGGGACGAGGGGCTGTTGCTTCTGAAGAACCCATCCAAGGCCCCTGCCAAGAGAGACCAGTACGAGAAGAAGTACCGGGTTCCGGATTCCGCCCCCAGGTTCCTTAGGGCGCAACCTACCCCGAACTCGGTTGTCTCTGTGGCAGCCAAGAAGAAAGTGGCGGGGGCGACAGCGTCAACTTCGACATCTCCGCCGGACGGCGAAGGGAAGAAATTAGACGCCATGGGACGAAGGTTTATCTCATCTGCGGCGACTACCATCAAAGCGGCCAACGACCTCGCGATCGTGGCCCGCTACAACAGGGAGCTATGGTTTAAGATCGCTCCTCTACTGGATTTCCTCCCGGACGACAAGAGGGCTGAGGCCCTAGAGATCCTACAGGAGGGAGAGATGGCGTCTGACCCGCCATAACGGTGGCCACGGACATTGCAGACACCGGCTTCCGCCAGATGGGCAACGGCGTTTGCCTTCGCCGTCGTGGTTGGCTCAAGGCAACCGATTTCCGTCAAGACGTGCAGACCAGGGTCCTGGACATGCCCTTTGACGGGAACAACCTGTTTGGCAAGGCAGTGGACGAGTCGCTGCAAGCCATCAAAGCTGACACGGAGACGGCTTGTGCGTTAGGCGTTCTTCAGCAACGACGGCCGCCCTTTCGAGGCTCCGGAGGCAAGCAGGGTGCCTCCAAGGGATTTGGCAGCAACTCCTAGACATACCGCCAGGCGGCTCGCTCCTCATCGCAGGAGGCCTACAGGGGACGCGGCAAGCAAGGAGGGTCTCGTTGTCGTTGCCCAGGAGGCCAGGGCGGCAAGGCTGCCGCCAAGCAGGATTGCACTGGCCGTAGGGTCGGGCCCCCACCTGAGCACCCCGGTGGGAGGCCGGCTGGCGAACTTCGCCAGCATGTGGGAGTCCATCTCCACCGACCGTTGGGTGCTGGATGCTCTGGCCCGCGGGCACACACTGGAATTTCTAAGAGAGTGCCCCTATATTCCACTGGTGGCCAGAAAGGAAAACCACATCCCACAACTTCTACTGGAGGAACGAGCGATGTTAAAGAAGGGAGCCATCAAACCCGTCCCAAAGAGGCTCCGGGGCTCCTCGAAAGGAAAAAGACCGGCGGTTGGTGACCCATTCTGGACCTTCGTCGTCTAAACAAGTACATCAGGTCCCAGAAGTTCCAGATGGTTACCCTCCAGCACGTGCTGGGACAACTGGAGGAAGGCGACTTCCTATCGTCGCTGGAGGACGCCTACTTTCACATCCCCATCTTGAAAAAACATCGAAAGTTTCTGCGATTCGTAGTCCAAGGACGGCACTACCAGTTCAAGGTTCTTCCCTTCGGACTGAAGTCGGCACCCAGGGTGTTCACCAAGTGACTGGCGCCAGTGGCAGCGCAGCTGCGCCTACAGGGGATCCACGTCTACCCTTATCTGGACGACTGGCCCATCTGGGCAGAGTCAAGGGAACTCGCCGTCGAACACACAAGGAAGACTGTCCAACTGCTCACGGATCTAGGATTTTAGATCAACTTCACAAAATCCCACGTGGTACCGTCGCAAGTCGCCCTGTTCCTGGGAGCCAAGCTCGACACAGTGGCGCAACTAGCATCTCCGTCGGAGGAGAGGACGAAGGGCATCATGGGGAAGGTGCAACGGCTGTCGACCATGGACGTGGCCAAGGTGAGGTCCGTCAAGTCCCTGCTCGGCATGATGTCCTCCTGCATTTACCTTGTGCGCCTCTGCAGACTACGGATGCGACCACTGCAGGAGTTCCTTGACGCCAGTTGGATGCAAGCGACGGGCACCTTCGAAGACAAGATCTCACTCAACAAGACCTTTCGACGAGCAATCCGGTGGTAGGGCACCCGCGCACATCTGACGGCGGGTATGGATTTCCAGACCCCGGCCCATCAGGAGTCGTTGACGACAGACGCCTCCCTGGAGGGATGGGGCTCACTCCGGAGATCTCCACGCAAGAGGCCTTTGGCTACCGGAGGAGAGGTCACTTCGCATCAACGTCCTGGAGCTCCGAGCCGTGTTCTGGGCCCTCAGGCCGTTCCTTCCGTCCCTCAAGGGCAAGGTGGTGAGGATCTTCACCGACAACACCACAACAATGTTTTACATCCGGAAGCAGGGAGGCACCAGATCCCCAGCCCTATACAAGGAGGCCCAGGATATGTGGCATTGGGCTGTAGCCCAAGGGATGTTTCTGGTACCCTTACACCTGGCAGGAGTAAAAACACCATCACCGACGCACTCAGCAGGGAGTTCCGCTCGTGCCACGAGTGGGAACTGCGGCAGGATCAAGTGGACATCCTCTTCCAACGATGGGGCAATCCCCAGATCGACCTCTTTGCGACGGCAGCGAACACCAAGTGCCAGAGGTTCGCCAGCAGGTTTCCCCAGCCAGGAAGCATGGGTGATGCCTTCTCGTTCCCCTGGGACGGACTGTTCCTGTATGCGTTCCCTCCTTTGCCGTTGCTGCTGCAACTCATCAACCAACTCAAATGGTCCCGGTGCAGGATGATCCTCGTTGCACCGGCGTGGCCGAGTCAGATCTGGTTCCTGGACATGTCAGCGTCCCCCCCCAGTCAAACTGTTGACGGACGCGGATCTCCTCGTCAGATAAGGAGGCGCCATCCTCCACCACGATCCGGCGTCACTGAACTTGCAGGCCTGGCTCCGCAAGCGCTAGGGTTTGGAGGGTACGATATCCCGGCGGACTGCAAGGAGGTGCTTGCAAAGGCCAGTGCACCCTCGACTCTCAAGTGTTATGGAAACAAATGGAAGAGGTTCTCTGTCTGGTGCCGTGCACAGAAGATTATCCCTCTGCGGGTTACGGCCCCTCAGGTGCTGCCGTACCTACTCTCGAGTTTATGAAGGGACTGTTCCGGTCATTCCCACCGGTGAATGCTATGGCCCCGGCATGGGAGCTCAACGTGGTGCTGTCCAGGCTCATGGGGCCGCCATTCGAGCCGCTGTATTCGGCACCGTTCAAGTTCCTTTCGTGGAAGACAACGTTTCTTGTGGCCATCACCTCCGCTCGATGAGTGGGAGAGATCCAGGCCCTCCCCTGTAAACCTCCATACTTGACTTTTCACGATACGAGGGTGGTGCTGTAACGCTCACCTGATTCCCGTAGATGCGCCGGTCTTGACTGGGCGTATACCGTATCTTGAAAGGTGATGTGTAACACACGGCTGGCTCTTTGATCTGGACCTCTGTGCACTGTATGTCTGGCTCGAAGGGTAAGATGTCTGCAGATAGAAAATGTGGGATTAATGAACTGGGTTATTGAATGTCTCTCTCTTCTTCCCTTTCTCTTCTCCTGTAGAACCCCAAAGGTTAACCCTTTCACATTAGGTAAGTGAACGCCGTGCTCTCCATCTGCCTCGAGGCAGGGTGCTGTAACCAGTTTCTTCACTGGATAAGGGGAGCAGGCCTCTTGACTTCAGAGGACTGCTGTCCGTCGTTTACTGCACGAACGGTAAGTTTCGAGTAATTCTAATGTCTTTAAAGTCTTTAGTAATGATGTCTCTTGTTTTGCAGGGTTCCGGCGATGGCGGATGGCGGGCTGAAGTGAGTTGAAGATGGAGCCCGTGTGATGAATAGAAGCGCCTGGAAGCACGTAAGTAAGCGCTTGTTGCCTGCTTCACGATGCGCTCTAACTGTCTTTTTATTTTGCAGGTACAAGTTCGGGGCGGCTGCAGGGTGCCGGAATACCCACTGGGTTAGATGTGGAAAGGAGTAATGGCACGTGAGTATTAAAGTTCCCCAATGTCTTTAAACGCACCTTGTTTTGTCTTTCAGATGCCGGAATGCAGCGCGAGGCGTTGGTGACAGCCGATGGACCAGGTAAGTGAAGAGCTGTCACTGAAGACCGTAATGCTAACCTGTTCTTTCTTGTCTTTATAGGTGTTGCTGAAGACTAGATTCAGAATGGTAAGCCTTTTTCCTTAGGCCCAGGATCAGATGCAGAAGACACGATGAGCGTTCTGCTGCTGAGGATGCAGAATAACGCAAATCAAGATTCATCCATCGGGTGTGGTTTAAATAGCCTCCTGTAGTGCTTAGGTGTCTCCTTCCACAGCCACGCCTAGGTAAGAAAAGAGTTCCTGCTTTCCAGAAGAGTTCCAGTGTTCTGAATCTAGGGAGTGGCTCCTGCCCCACCCAACAGGAAAAGTAGTTCCAAACAGAAGAGGATCAGAGACTCAACTGGCAGGCAAGTAAGCAGCATGGTCTGCTGCAGGTAAGTCCACCCAAGCATTATGAGCCCGGCGCTTCCAGCGCTGGGACTGGGCATATTTATGAGCCTGGTGCCAGGACTGGGTCCAAAAGGTCCCAATTGGGACTGGTTAGCACTCGGAACCTGGGTTATGGATCTGCTTCCAAGGGAGTTGGGAAAACCCTGACCTTTTGGAAGCAGAGATCATGACAGTACCCCCCCCCTCAAGGCCCCTCCCAAACCGGGCTTCTCCGGGGGTTTTGGCTTGTCAGGAAATGTTCGGTGAAATCTTTTGATTAGGCGAGGAGCGTGGACATATTCAGCAGGTTCCCAGGATCTCTCTTGGGGGCCGTAGCCTTTCCAGTCAATTAGGTAGAATAGTTTAGATTTGGAGATCTTGGAGTCCAGAATGCTTTTGACTTCAAACTCGAGTTCTCCATCAACTAGGATAGGTTTTGGAGATTTGGTTAGTCGGGTTTGAGGTTGCACGGGTTTTAATAGAGAGACGTGGAAGACCGGATGTATCTTCATGTGCGGGGGCAAGTCCAACTTGACCGCTACTGGGTTTACTATGGTAGTGATGGAATAGGAACCAAGGTATCTTGGGTTGAATGTGCGTGGCCCTTTTAGAGGTAGATATTTGGTGGATAACCAGACTTGATCCCCTACTTGATATTGAGGGGCTTCCTTCCGATGTTGATCTGCTCCTTTCTTGTATTGTTCTTTAGCCCTTTGAAGGTGAGAAACAGCTTCCTTAAAGGCTTGGGTGATTGTAGAATGCAGGTAGTCTACTGCTGGTGTTTCAAGATCTTGGAGGGGATCCAACTCCGAGGTTCGAGGGTGACTGCCGTACAAAAGAAAAAACGGGGTTTTCCAGTTCCCGAATGGACAGAGTTATTGTAGGCATATTCGGCTATCCAAAGGATGTCTTTCCAAGTTTTTTCAGTTTGTTGCAGCATGCAGCGTAAATACTGTTCCAGAGTTTGATTGGTCCTCTCGGTTTGTCCGTCGGTCTGAGGGTGGTGAGGTCGATAGTCTCACATCAATTTGAGCCGACCGACAGCAACTTCGCCAAAAATGAGAAATAAATTGACTACCTCGATCCGAAATTAGAACCGAAGGAAAACCGTGCAGTCGGACGATGTTTTCGAGAAATTCTCGGGCCAGAGTTGCTGCTGTTGGCAAGCCTTTGAGCGGAATGAAATGCGCCATCTTGGAGAATAAGTCCACGATTACTAGAATCGTATTGTATCCGGAGCATGGAGGTAGATCGGTGATGAAGTCCATAGAAAGCGTATGCCAAGGGCGAGGTGGGATGTCAATAGGGCGTAAGAGGCCTGCTGGCCTTTCCTTTTGACTCTTGTTTTGGGCGCATACTCCACAGGACATTATAAAGTCTCTGATATCTTTTTTCCAAGACGGCCACCAGAAGTAGCGCTTGATCTTTTCTGAGGTCTTGGCCATACCGGGATGTCCTTCCATTAAAGAATCGTGATAACAAGAGATTACTTTTTTCTGTAAATCTGTGCTGGGTAGGTATAATCGTTCTTGGAAATACAATAAGTTGTCCTTTACTGCAAAGTCCTTTCCCTGCAGATGCCAATTCTGTATGTCTGCTGGAGTTACAAATTGCCTGGCTTTATCCTTAACTTCCTCTATGGATTCTGTGGCGATTACACCCAGAATTCTTTGTTCGGGAATGATTGGTACAGGTTTAGGGTTGATCAAGTGTTCTTCCACTCCCATCCGAGAAAGGGCATCAGCTTTACTGTTTTTTGTACCAGGTCGATAGGTAATTATGAAGTCAAACTCGGCAAAGAATAATGCCCAACGGAGTTGTCTAGAGGATTGGGCTTTTGCGGTTTTCAAATATTGCAGGTTTCGGTGATCCGTAATCACAGTAACGGTGTGTCGGGCCCCCAGCAGATAATGCCGCCAAGCCTTAAAGGCAGACTTGATAGCCAGAAGTTCCTTGTCAGTAATCGTGTAATTGATTTCAGGAGGCGAGAATTTGCGGGACCAAAATGCCACGGGATGCAACTGATTGGTTACCGGGTCCTTTTGTGATAGAACTGCCCCCATGGCAAGGCTTGAAGCATCAGTTTCCACGATGTAGGGGAGCTCGGGGCGAGGGTGTTTTAAGATTGGTGCAGAGATAAATTTAGTCTTCAAATCCTGGAAAGCTTGTTCCGCCTCGGTAGACCATTCAAAACGTTTGTTTTTCTTTATCAAGGCAGTGATGGGCTGGACTATGCGAGAGAATTCGGGGATAAACCTGCGGTAAAAGTTAGCGAAGCCTAACATGCTTTGCACACCTTTTACGGAGGATGGTGATGGCCATTTGAGAACTGCATCGACCTTCTTTGAATCCATACGCACTCCGCCAGGTGATAATATGAATCCCAAGAATTCAACTTCAGTCACGTTGAAAACACATTTTTCCAATTTAGCGAAAAGTTTGTGTTGACGCAATCTTTCGAGGACCATTTTCACGTGTTTCCGATGTTCAGATTCCGATGAAGAATAAACGAGGATGTCGTCAATGTAAACAACAACACACACATCTATGAGCTCTCTGAGGACATCGTTCATAAAATATTGAAAGGCGGCCGGGGCATTACAAAGTCCGAAGGGCATGACCTGATATTCAAATAGCCCATACTTGGTGCGGAAGGCCGTCTTCCATTCATCGCCCTCTTTTACTCGTACCAAGTGGTAAGCTCCTCTAAGATCCAGCTTTGTATATATGCATGCTTTTCTGACTTGGTCCAGGAGTTCAGGGATCAAAGGTAACGGATATCTATTCTTAACGGTGATCTGGTTCAGGGTGCGATAATCTATACAAGTTCTAAGGTCTCCTTCCTTTTTTGGAACGAAGAACAAAGCTGAAGAAGCAGGGGACTTGGAAGGACGAATAAACCCATTTGCCAGGTATTGATCCAGGTATTGTCGAAGGTGAAGGTTCTCAGGCTCGGTGAGGGCATCAATTCTACTACAAGGAGGAGTAGATCCAGGTATCAGGTCGATCTGGCAGTCATAAGACCTATGAGGAGGTAGACAGTTAGCCTGATCCTTCCGGAAAACATCTTGGTATTCTAGGTATTCGGGAGGTAACTGGGGAGTCTCTGAAGAAATTGCTGCCAGTGCAACACCAGGTGGAGGGTGACAAGTAGAGACACATTCTGGAAACTGGACCGTTCTTGCTCGCCAATCGATCAGAGGATTGTGTTTCTCTAACCAAGGTATTCCTAGAATAATCTGAAACTGAGGGGCCTTGATCACATCGAACACGATCTTCTCATGGTGTCCATCTTGACTTACTAGCGTCACTTCTTGAGTGGTATGCGTTACTGGCCCGGAGGCCATCTCCGTACCATCCACCGTAGTAATGACGTCCTTTACAGCCTTGGGACAAAGAGTTAGATTCATCCTCAAAACCATTTCATGATCCACATAATTGCCGATGGCACCGCTGTCGACGTAAGCTTCAATTGCATGTAATCGATCCGGATTATCAGGGCTAATGAGGACCATAGGTATCACGAAATGCGAGGTCACGGAACTGGTTTTCACGCTCGGCAAGAGGACCTCTATTCTTGTCGGGCGAGGTCGTTTCCCTGCTCAGAGTTTGTAACTTTGGTAACTGCAGCTCCTACTGCCTTCTTGGCAGGTTTCACCTGACAGCCTCGAAGAAAGTGCCCTGAGTTTCCGCAATAGAGGCATAATTGCAACTGTTTTCTCCTTTCCCGCTCCTTTTGTGTTAGAGGACCTTTCAGACTCCCTATTTGCATGGGTTCCCCGGAGTCTACTCCTTTGGAAGGAGTTGGCGGTTTGGAAAATACTCGAGCATCAAACTTGGAACGATCGGCCTTCCTGTTCTGCAGTCTGTGATCTATTTGAACGACTAAGTCTATATAGTCCGAACAATCTTGTGGGGGATTCACTACTTGGGCTAACACATCTTTGAGCACTCCGCGTAGACCTCTATAAAACAGCGTAATCCTTTTGTCCTCAGGCCAGTGAGTTTCCACTACCAGTCTGTTGAAAGACGCAATGTAAGCCAAAAGGTCTTGATTACCTTGTCGCAACGAAAGAAGCTCATTGTCCAAGGCCTGCCCCTGTGAATGTCGTGCGAACAGTTTTTCCATACTGAGCTGAAAAGCTTGAAAATCATGGAGGACCGGATCATCTTGATTTACTAGAGGGATCGACCAGTCTGCCGCATTGCCACTAAGGTACGAAAGCTACTTTAGCTTGATCAGTTGGAAAGGCTGCTGGCCGGCATAAGAAATGCAACCGGCACTGATTGATAAATACTGCAAACCTCTTTGGGTCACCAGAAAATCTTTCGGGCGGAGCCAGAGGTACATTCCCAGGTAGGTTGATCTGCACTGGATTCATAGAGGATGTAGAAGGAAGATTTCCCCCAGATGCGGGTAACGGGGTCTGTCCGGCTTGTGACTGTAGCAATTGTCTAGCGAGGTCATCTGTTCGCTCCTTGGAAATAATCAGTTCCCTTCTTAGAGCGTTCGTTTCCTGACGGGCTGCATGCACTTCTGCCCTTAGTTCCCCAAGTAACTGGGCTAGCTGGTCGGTATCCGAGGTTTCCATAGCGCCTGGACGGGAGTTTTGTGGTAGGCTTTGCGTTCTGTAACGCTCACCTGATTCCCCTAGAGGCGCCAGTCTTGACTGGGCGTATACCGTATCTTCAAAGGTGATGTGTAACACACGGCTGGCTCTTTGGGCTGGACCTCTGTGCACTGTATGTCTGGCTCGAAGGGTAAGATGTCTGCAGATAGAAAATGTGGGATTAATGAACTGGGTTATTGAATGTCTCTCTCGTCTTCCCCTTCTCTTCTACTGTAGAACCCCAAAGGTTAACGCTCTCACCTTAGGTAAGTGAACGCCGTGCTCTCCATCTGCCTCGAGGCAGGGTGCTGTAACCAGTTTCTTCACTGGATAAGGGGAGCAGGCCTCTTGACTTCAGAGGACTGCTGTCCGTCGTTTACTGCACGAACGGTAAGTTTTGTGTAATTCTAATGTCTTTAAAGTCTTTAGTAATGATGTCTCTTGTTTTGCAGGGTTCCGGCGATGGCGGATGGCGGGCTGAAGTGAGTTGAAGATGGAGCCCGTGTGATGAATAGAAGCGCCTGGAAGCACGTAAGTAAGCGCTTGTTGCCTGCTTCACGATGCGCTCTAACTGTCTTTTTATTTTGCAGGTACAAGTTCGGGGCGGCTGCAGGGTGCCGGAATACCCACTGGGTTAGATGTGGAAAGGAGTAATGGCACGTATTAAAGTTCCCCAATGTCTTTAAACGCACCTTGTTTTGTCTTTCAGATGCGGGATGCAGCGCCGAAGGCCTCCAGAGCGTGCGAAGAGTTGGTAAGCTTTTGTCTTTCAGATGCCGGAATGCAGTGTGAAGACCTCCGGAGCGCACGAAGAGTAGGTAAGCCTTTGTCTTTCAGATGCCGGAATGCAGCGCGAGGCGTTGGTGACAGCCGATGGACCAGGTAAGTGAAGAGCTGTCACTGAAGACCGTAATGCTAACCTGTTCTTTCTTGTCTTTATAGGTGTTGCTGAAGACTGGATTCAGAATGGTAAGCCTTTTTCCTTAGGCCCAGGATCAGATGCAGAAGACACGATGAGCGTTCTGCTGCTGAGGATGCAGAATAACGCAAAGCAAGATTCATCCATCGGGTGTGGTTTAAATAGCCTCCTGTAGTGCTTAGGTGTCTCCTTCCACAGCCACGCCTAGGTAAGAAAAGAGTTCCTGCTTTCCAGAAGAGTTCCAGTGTTCTGAATCTAGGGAGTGGCTCCTGCCCCACCCAACAGGAAAAGTAGTTCCAAACAGAAGAGGATCAGAGACTCAACTGGCAGGCAAGTAAGCAGCATGGTCTGCTGCAGGTAAGTCCACCCAAGCATTATGAGCCCGGCGCTTCCAGCGCTGGGACTGGGCATATTTATGAGCCTGGTGCCACTGGCGCCAGGACTGGGTCCAAAAGGTCCCAATTGGGACTGGTTGGCACTCGGAACCTGGGTTATGGATCTGCTTCCAAGGGAGTTGGGAAAACCCTGACCTTTTGGAAGCAGAGATCATGACAGGTGCTGAGGATGCACCCCTCCTTCATGCCCAAGGTGCCGTCAGACTTCCATCTCAACGAGCCCTTGGTGTTACCTGTTTTCTTCCTGTCACCTTCGTCGCCGGCTGAGAGGACTTTGCACTCGCTGGATGTAGCTAGAGCGATGAAGTTCTACGTGGACCGCACAAAGAGTTTTCGGATGACAGCCCAGCTGTGTGTGAACTTTGGAACTGTTAATCAAGGGAAGGCCCTCTCGAAGGCTTCCATTTCCAGATGGCTCTCCGGCTGCATCATGCACTGTCATTGGTTGGCAAACCGACCGTTGCCCGGCCGTCCGAGAGCCCATTCGACCAGAGAGATCGCTGCTACCACGGCGTTCCGATCTGGTGTGCCCCTGCTGGACATCTGCAGGACTGCTACGTGGAGGTCGACGCACACCTTCACGAGATTTTACTGGGTCGACCGGGATTCCAGGGAGGAGTCCAGAGTCGGCCAGGAAGTGCTGCGCAACCTGTTCGCCTGAAGGTGGGCCTGGTGAGGAGGTAAGAGATGCTTAATGTTGAGTGATGAAATGCTTAATGTTGAGCCTTGCTACCTCCCGTGGCTGTGCATGCATGTAGTTTTATATTCTTGTATTCATGAGCATGTGAATCCATGCCAGACCCCAGGCTGGAGAAGGAACACATTCCTTACCTGTAACTGTTGTTCTCCAACATGGGTCTGGCATAGATTCACATGTGAACCCTCCCTCCTACACCTCTGTGGCTCTTCACTTGGTCATACTGCCACTTTACGTGCTACCAAATCTGAAGATGGCTGCCAGAGGAGGGGCTTGGGTAGAGGGCAGTCATTGGCTGGGGACCGTATGAACCAGAGACCAGTGATTGGTTATTAGGAGAAAGACCGTTCAGAAATGAAACTGATTTTTTTTTTACCGAGGATTCCCAGCCTGACGGGGAATATTCATGAGCATGTGAATCCATGCCAGACCCATGCTGGAGAACAACAGGTAAGTAACTTGTTCCTTCTAAACCTTCCATCCATTGTCTCTTTTGTTTTCTGTGCTTTTAGCAGCCACCATGCCAAACTAGGCATGGTTTATATGTACTAGTTTACGTGCCACTAGACTGTATATTTTCTGTAATCACTTGAATTTAGATCAGAGGTGAGGCAGGTTAAAATGCCACCTCTGCTTGCAGGGACTTTGGGACACTGCAGCTGTCAGGGATGCACATGCGACCTTTGAACCCGCTTTTCGTTATTGCAGAGCTGGGGCTGTAGATGTGTGGAGACTGGTTACACTAAAGGCACATATGTACTATACTTTGGACATGGAGCATTTATGAAAGCTGGGCCTGATCAGCAGACCTTCCTTTCAGATATAGAATTACCTGCATCATTTTATTTAATAAAAAAGGCAGGTCTTTCACATCCTCGCAGATTGCAGTCCATCAAACATCGTGCTGTTGCCTTGCTTAGAATCGGCCCTTCCAGGAAAAAGCTTAAGACAGTTAAAGCAAGGATAACTTATACAGTACCTCTAATAAGGAACACAAACTTATAAAATGCACTGTACAGTTACTTACAGCATGTACATAATGGAGATATCTGTTTACCAAGATGATACTGTAGTCCGTTTCACACCCCTGGTCCATGCAAGGGTGTACACTCCCCTTCCCCAGAGCAGGGACAGTTCCAATGGATACCACTCCGCCCCTCTGCCTGCTCGGTAGGGAGGAGTGCTGCGCCTGCTCAAATAAAATCGCTGTTAACAGGAGATGGGCTATACCCTGAGTTCTTTGATCTCTAAGGTATAAAGTGTAATGAATCCTACGGATCCCTTACTAAACCCCTGCCTAAAGTCTCCTCCCAGGGGGCCAGGGATAGGCAGATGCTTCCTGATCCTGACCTTGGGGGTGGTATTCTGAGCGAGGATCACCTGGGGGGAGAAAATGCCCAGGGGCGTGCGAGGACTCCGTCGGAGGAGGCACAGTATTTGTCTTCTTCTAGGGAGGATGTCTCCTTAATGCCAAAGTATGTAAAGGCTTCTTGTAATAATTGTCTTTTCGTTTCACAAGATACAACTATAAATAGGGGTGAATACAATCAAATCCTAGGCCTTGGGAGAAATAAACAGCCATACAAAATCCTAGAGACTTGTAAATCTATTCATGTCTATAACACCCAAAGGTATAGTGAAAGAAAATCTGTGAACAACAGACAAAAATAACTGCCTTCCTCTTTTCAATCAGGCTTGGTAACTAATCATTGTGATATTCCTTTTTATAATATTGTAAAGAAAAGACTTGGACTTAAAAATAAAACTCGAAAAACTGACTTTACCGTTAGGGACCAAGTCCCATTATTTCCTAAGTACTTAGGAGTTAAAATGAAACAATGATGCAGGAGTGGTCAGATCATTCATTAAAATGACCCACACCTAAGGGAGACTGAGAGGCTGAAAAAGCCCCCTCAGGTGCAGGCCATAGGGAAAGTAGAGAGGCAGAGAAAGCAAGCAGCAGAAGCAGCGTGGTGCTTGCCTGTAGCCCAAACCGAAGCTGGGAGAGAGAGAAGACTTCCGGATCACTGTGCGGCCGAAAGTGGCTGCCGGTCCTGAGAGTGTCTGGGGTTCTTGAATCCTGAAGTGTAGAGGCTGCGCAGCAGGAAGCGAAGACAAGGGAAGCTTTCATTCACCAGAGGCCGTCTCTGGTCACTGGTGTGCACCAGAGGGTCTCCGGAGCGACACAGGCTCCTGTTGCCGGTGGCGTGGGCAAAGGCAGACTCCACGAAGCAGTTTACCAGTTCGCAAGGAGCCACAGAAGTCCTGTGAATCCTGTTTCCCTAGAGAGTTGCTAAAACTGTTGAAGCTGCACATTGTTGAATACTATGAAGCTGTTATAACTCTCTTGTCAGTGACCTTAACATAAGAGCACTTGTTGTTGGAAATACTGTTTGGGCATGGGAGTATGCCTAGATGGCAAACCTTTGTAAGTAGTGGGCCTGGCACAGGAGTAAACCAGTTGGAAGTTAGAAGTGCTACGAAGTGGTCTTGACAGAGACAATTAATGTGCTTAAGCTATTGAAGAAAGGAGCTGTGTAAATCTGCCAAGAAGTTGTGTTTCTTTAAACTGATCATTTGTGTCAAATCATCCTGACCAAGACAATTATTGTTGCTATTGATGAACTGCGAAGTTGTTCTTTATTTAAAGAAGCAACATTATGTAAGGAAGAAGAGCCTTTAATTTTCTTTGTTGATCCATCGGAGTATTGGAACTTTTTGTTGAACAATTGAACTTGCAAAGATCTGTTTCAACTTTGTTGCAGACAAGGATTTCCTTACTTAAACTGTGTATCAAAAAGCTGGGTAAGGGGCATCTCCCCATATTCTAAGAAACTGTGGTTATAACCTTTATTGTTTTGAACTGTCATGCACATCCTCGTTTATTTGTTATAAGTGTGAGGGAGAGATATCCTTTACTAGAGTGTTTCCTTTAGTTATTTTAGGTATGGAAATCCTTGTTAGGATAGGGATAGTGAGGTGTTTATCCAACCTTATTACAATAATGAAATGGCATTTGTTGAGAAAACCTTAAAATGTGGTCTGCCTCTCATTTCTGACCACTCATAACAGACACCAGAGTGAATTGTATAGGGATTCCAACGGGTACTCTCTTTTCCTAGGATTCCCATGGCATGAGCTCCAACTAGATAGGGGCCTGTCACGTCCTCTCACCTTTCATTGTAGGGGTTGCAGGCCCTTTATGGTGATCCTGACGCAACAGACTACTTACCTAATTCAGGTACCACCCACATGGAGAGGCTGGCCTCCGTGGGTGATCCCATCTTGCTAGGCAGCCTCAGGGAGGCTGCCACACATTATCCCACTAACTCACACCAGAGTACCTCCCTTCTACCCCCCTTGTTTAAATAATGCCCACATCTAGATAAGGTCCTACTTAGCTATTAACACCACTTAACATTCACCCTACCACTTACCCCCTAACTCTACATTTCCCCCTAAACGTTTAACCAACTTAACACTTAATTATTAAATATATACTGTGAGAAACATGAAGGCGTCCTCACATCTACTCCCATTGTATTCCCTTCTCAGGTGGCCAGGCAAACACCATTACTTTTGGATCCCGACCCTGTGGGTGGAAAAGCGAGGGGGGGGGGGGGTCACCTGGGTGCAGGGTCCTTGGGAATTGGGGTGAGGACGGTACTGAGGGAGATGCAATACTTTCCCTTCCAATTCCATAATGAACTCCTAGTTCTAGAAGCCTTTGTGGGATATTGTTAACCCATTTCCTTTGGTCAGAGTAGTTTCAGGAAGAATGAAAAGCCTTGAAGACACAGAAGGAGAGTGAGAAAGAGTGGGGTGCCCTCAGGGGAGACATGGTATCCCCCCTTTCCCTAATTATGACCAACCAAACCCTCCTCTGACCTTTATGGGATATTGTAAGACAGCTCCCCTCATTTCCCCTCATGTGACACTTGACAGTACTGAGATGAAGAGGCGACGAAGATGAATAAACACTACACTTTCATTTTACCACTCTGGTACTGGGACGAGGAAGATGCCTGCAGAGTATGGTGAGAGTCAGGCATGTCCCCTTTATTGTAGTTCGGCAAACCTAAATAAGGATTCGCACCTGCAACCTGTTAGGAGGTTGCAGGTGTATAAAGAGTGTCAGCGGACACTGTAGAGAGGAGAAACAGGGAGGCCTGTGGGGAGAAGATGAGCAGGGGGCTTGTTTCTGTAGGAGGCAGCCATGGTGGGACCTGTGGAGGAGCCAGGATTCTGGCCAGCAGCTCAGAGAGGGGGCCCCCATAACAAGGAAGAAGCAGCAGAAGCTGCAGTGTCACAGAAGGAAGCAGGAACCCACCGCGTCTGTCCAGAGTTGGCAGAGGCATCAGCGTGTGTACAGCAAGCCCAGTGTGCGAGCGGGACTTGCAGAAGCTGGCTCGCTGGCCGCTGGAGAAGACGGAAGCAGCAGGAGCCGCTGACGATCAATGTCGGAGACCAGTGAGTGTCAAGGAAGGGCACTGGCTGACCAGGGCACTCTTAGTGGGCTGCGAGTTAACGTTTAACGAATAGAGCGAAAGGCTTACTTTAAATTGAGTGAATACCTATGAATTACTGAACTGATCAGAAACCTGAAATTGAACAAAGTGAATAGATATTATGTGCCGGACTGACCGGAAACCTAAAGTTGAACGTAATGAATATATCTTGAATACTAAACCAAATGGAAAGTTGGAATTAAATATATCGAGTGCATATTGAGTACCAAACTGAAGGAAAACTCGAAAGCATAGCAAATGCTCAGTGAATGCTTGGGCAATATGACCCTGGGGGGGGGCATTACCAGCTAGGAAATGCCCCCGGGCCATAGTTAGAAGCCCGAGGGTCATATTGCCATCAGTATCCCAGCACGCTGCAACCGTTTCTTGACTCGGGGAAATAAAAGCAAAAAATATTGGCCGCCAGGGATCGGGGAAAAGAGACTATGCATAGTCCCATTTCCCTTTCCATAGCGGCCATTAAAACCAATGGAAAAAAAGTAAACAAAATAAATGGCCGCCATGGAAAGGGGCGAAGGGACTACATGTAGTCCCTTCTCCCTTTCAATGGTTGCCACTCGGGGATGCCGCAGCGGAGAAGCAGAGGCTTCAAAGCCTTCTCTGCGAGGTATGGCCCGGGCGAGGGCCAATGAGCTTGCTTGTAACAAGCTCATTGACCCTCTCCATGTATTAATGAACTGAATGAAACTTTATAATTAAGCTTACAATAACGTTGAATGGAGTACAATTTCTATGGGCAAAGCAAGGTACAGGCAAAGATGAAATATCCATTTGAAAGTTACATATAAGAAAAAGTGTACAAGTGTGAAAGAGTTCCATAGAAATGTGCAATATGGGTACAACCACTACAAAGTGAACCTTGAAAGTAAATGCAGTACGGCAAGGCCAAAGACTGGCAAGAGGTGTGTGACGCAGTTTGGCAGAGCCAAGAGGCTAACCAGGAGAAGCCAGAAAAGTGTCAACCTTTTGTGTAAAGCCAAGAGGCCAATAAAAAAGCAGTTAAGTGAAAGCACATCGGAGCAGGTATAAATCCTGGTTGCGTGACTTGTGATGGGTGGACCTTGTGGTCTGATTACTGCACCTAGACCAGTGAACCCTGAACTACGAGAACCCAAAGACATTGTGAAATAAAATAAACAAATGCACCGCAAATTCAATTTTGATATAAACCAGAAGGAGGGTCAGGTGGACCTAGATTTCTGACTTTTGAAAGACTGAACCTTGAAGACAAGTTAATAATCTTGGGGAGGGGAACTCAGAGAGTTGATGAACTACAAATTATGTCTTGAGGACGGAGCCTCCATTTTGAGACTTTTGTTGAACTTTGTTGAGCTGAAAGAAGCTCGGAACTTTGAGTTAAACACTTTGCGTTATTATTGACATCCCTACACATTGTTTAGCTTTAGTTGTGAGAAGTATAGGTTTTGCACACACAGACTTTTGGCTGAGGGGGCCACCCACACTCACCACCGCACCCACAGTATTATTACTTTCTGGATGGGCCCAGTTGGCTTGGGGGCCCACCTGACATCACCGCCACGCAAGCTGCACTGTTTTTATATCCTGGGTGTGCCCCGTTGGCTGTGGGGCCCACCCAACATCACTGCCATGCCCATGATGCAATTTTGTCTACAGGTGGCGTCCCTGTTGTCATGGGGACGCCGCTGCACTCACCGCCATGCTGCCCGTAGCCATCTTGGGTTGCGCAGTGTCCCCATGACAACGGGGATGCCGCCAACTTCACTGCCATGCTCCACAGCCTTGCTGGATCTTGGGGCCTGCCTTCTCTGCAATGCGTTGAGAGATGCAGGGGCTGGCCCGCTGCCTTCACCCGAGTTGCTCGGTTGGGCGTCCCCTGGGCTTTCTTCACACAGGCCGCTGAACGGAGAAACTCTGGACTTCCTCTTCCTCTTCACCCGGGTTGATCGCTGAGGCCAACCCATGACTTACGCTTCACTTCTCCATCCTCCTGGGTGGAGTGGACTTCACTGCTCACGTTAATTCACCTCCCGGGCTGCTCCTAGCATACACAACCAAGGAGGAATTCACTGAAGGGGCCTCTCTGGTGGGCACAGCTGGGTAGCCTGGTCTGGGCTGCCTACACACGCGGCACAGGCTGGGCTGCTCATTATTGGCCAGGCCAGCACCTGGCTTGCTGTCTGGGACCATGATACTGCTGGGCCTGTCCTGTCTGGCCCCCGGACGGGGCGACAGGTGCCACTGTCCCAGGGTGGGTGAGCTGTCCCTGATATCAGCCGCTCAGCCCGCTTTGGAACCCTATTCTGGAGGAACAGCACCAGTAAATGGATTTAGTCGCTGGCGGGGGGGGTGGGACTTCGAGGCAGCGATACCCCCCGTGACTCACTTTGATCCTCTTCTTTTCTCTTTTTATTTTGAGCTCTTTTTATTAGTAACATGTAGCCTCATTACACATTCACAAATGAAATCACTTCACCAGTGCAACATAACCGATACCAAATAATATGAGAAGCAATAAAGTACAGCAGTGAACAGAAAAAGACATAAAAGAAACCAAGGCATCCCAGAGTATCTTTCAGTAGTGACAGGGTAGGGGTCGGTACGTGTCTGCAATGCATCCCTCCCCAGGGTGCCCCCATAGAAATAGAAACAGTTGGTGATCTGAGGACCGTGGTCAAACACAAATGTCACTCTCCTTTTCTCTTAATCTCCAACAGTTTTTTTTTTACTGTCATTTCTTTCAAGTCCTCGCCAGATTCTTTTTTCTCCCATGTCCAGCCCATTCCTGGGCAGGAGAGTTCTATTCTATTGTACCTTTCTTCTTTTTCTTTTCCTTTAACATTCCATCCAGTCCTATGGTGGGCTGGATGGTTTATTCCAAAACACACACAGGGCATATACATACATACATAAACAAACATTACACTTTTAAATAAAACCTTTATTACCATGGGGTCGGTGTCTTTAGTTCTTGGCGTTCCCTCCGGTGCGGGAGGAACAAGCATGTAGCCACACTAACAGGGCTCCATGGGGCCACAGGCTACAATACTGTTTGTTCATGTAGAATAACAATCACAGTGCATTGTGTGGTGCCCTAGTCTGAGCCCATATAGTGCCAATACAGCTGTAATAATGAAAGGCACAAGCATCTAAGGAACCCCTTTTTGTTTGAAAGTCTATGAAATCGCAGCAGGGACTGCATCGCGGTGGAGGCACTGGCTCTTGTGAATTCAGAGCGTCTGTGTGATACCTTTCTGAAGTGGAATGACGGTGTAGGCTGTGTCATACTCCCAATTATATGGCGGTGTTCGATGTAAGGAAATAACTAAGATTAACTACCCCATAGTTTGGAGTGGGAGGGAGAGGGGTCAGTTAGCCGGATGCCAAAAGGGCTGATTTTATTATTTACGTGCGGATGTGCTGTGCATAGCGCTTAGAAGCAGTTGTGTAGCGTGAAGTAAGATCTAGTTGCTACTTATATCAAAGCAAATATAACTAGAATGTTCATGCTAAGCATGGATACCAGGGACTTTTCACCAATTCTCATGCAAGCAAAACACACCAATAGCCTGTGTATTTCTGATAAGGAAGCTAGCACTCCTGTCGTGAACTATATTTGTTATAGGGGGAGATCGCTCTCTCTTTCTCTCTCTATATTTACACACATATACACACGTAGTTTTTATGACCTGCCAGACAATATAATTTCCAAACTATATACATTCCACGTAGGACCTTCCCCTCTTTTTGGGGCAGTTTAAGTTGTCTGCATGTGCTTTCTTAAAAACGGGTTCATTAGGACAGCCGACCATATTTACACCAGAGGTTTAAAGGAGTTTTGCTTTGGACTTGGAAAGCGCATGATTCGTCATGAGACCAAAGTGTGGCAAATGCAGTTACTATCTGCACTCTCCTAGGAAGCAAAGGCCACCAGTGTTGATACTTGTCTCTGTAAATGTACAGCTGAAAGGGTGACAGTCAGCCCGGATAGTGTCTGCCCGCTTGAATTTATGTTAGACAATCTGCATTTATGGGCAACAGTTTTCTTAACCGTAATCTGGATTTCTAAAATGCTGCAGACCATGTTGAAGTTAAACAGTAGCCAGAACCGGCTTGTTAATGCGAGTGCCTTCCCATCAGTTGCGTGTGAGGTTATTTATGTGTAACTATCGTTCAAGAATCTTAATTGTTTTTAGCGTTTCAATTTGAAGTTTTAGCTTTAAAAGAATATAAAATGGCGTTTTCTTGGCTCGTCAAGTCGCATTCTGAATTTTCTCTGGCATATCTTTAAACGCGATTCGTGCTTTTCGTTTTATTTAAAATATCACGGTGTAAGTACAGAGCAGTGTTCTAGAAGTCTCATTGAGGTTGCCTGTCCAGTGTTGATGCATTCATATTTTCTATGAATATGGTAGCTGAAGAGGCCGACAGACTGTCGTAAAGGGTGAGTTGTCATCTGGAATTATGGGGACAGATATGGCTTCTTATGCAGAATGGATTAGACTCTAGGACTGGCTTGAAGCTGTGTTGAAATGGCTGGCTTGAATCGCTCTGTGCCGACCCACTCAATATCTAGAAATAAATCTCCTAAGGAATAATGTATCTAAAAGCAAAGTCTACCAAGCACAGGGCAGTGTAACCAATGTATTCTTCATATGTTCTATCTCCTTTCCTCCATACTTCTGGGGCATTCCGTGCTAAGGGAATGGACACGTTTTTTCTGTACCACCAAAAATGTCTCGTTTTATTTGTATGCAGGGCTGGCACATACGTGCCTTTGTCCTTGCTCCTCAATCCTTTTCTCCACGCGGTTGGGATCAAATGAGTTTGGCACAGTGCGTCAGAGGGGTATGGCGAGAGCAGCACTGTTTAAGGTGCTGTTGCTGCCAGCAATGCAGCGATAAACTCTACTTAGCGTGATGTCTTTAAAGTCCCCACTGCCAGGTAAACCGTTTCTTTTGAACTTTTGACCATATCGCAGTGTGGAAAGCTGCATTTGGAAATGCTGCGTTTGTGAATAAAGTATGATTAAGTAGGTTTTTCAAAAGTTATTAACTTTTCGTATTGGTAAAAAAGGAATCTAGGGAAGGGAGCCATTCCCTGGAACTGTGAACATTGTCCACTTGGAACTTTGTTTGGATTTGTACTGTGTTGGATTTGAACTTGTGTGCACTTAAAAAACCAGAAACAATTTCCTTTGCACCTTAGAGTTAGTTTTAAAGTGTGAAGGACAGGATAGGATTTCAGAGACGGGACATATTTTTGCTTTAGTCATCTTGACGAAGGACAGGCCCCTTAGTTTTTGGTTCACGTAGGGAAATGCCTCCTAGATTAGGGTTAGTGAGGCATTTTCCAACCCCCTTTTGATTTAATAAAGGTTTATGATTACAATCATAAGCCCTCCGTGTCTCATTCCTGGCTCCTCAGGGTTTGTTATATCACATCAAGAAGCTGTAGACTGCTTTTACTACAATATCAGCAGTTAACTGTTCCTCCGTGATACAACGTTAACCCATACCCTTTATGGCCTTTCAAAAGAATTCCTCTATTAAGGAAATTGCATCTGTCATTAGTGGGGTGATTAAAAAAGACCTAAGTGACTCTTCTCTCACACCTGGCTCCCCACTGTATCTCAAGTAATGGATTACATCCCAAGTTAACGCTCACACTGTACATGAAACCAACTAATACTAAACTGTTGGATGTCAGATGGGCTTCTTTTGAATACAGAATGAGCAAGGTGCCTAATAAGGCTGCAGTTCTAGAGCTAACCATCATTAACATGCAAAACTATACTGAAGATATTGAAACTCACATCAGGTATAACAGTCGATGTATTAGTATCCTGTCTGAAGGAGTTGAGGGAGATAATGCCACCTCTTTCCAGAAACCACACTTCCTAAACTCTTGAGCCTTTCTAAAGGCATGCACCTGTTCAAGTATTGAAAGAGTGCATTATGTGGGCCTGAAGTCCACAACGACCGAAGCAGGGGTAAAAATGTCGAATTACACGCTGCTATCCAGTTGCTGACCCACACAATTCTCCACATACAGACAGCAAACCATTTTTTACTTGCCAATATTCAGTTATCACTAGCCAATGCAGAGTGCACATTTTAAGGCATGGTGGAAGAAAACATGCTATGATGTTAATCTTCCTACTTTTTGATTACCCTTAGCTAGATGATCATGAAGAGTGGAAGAAACTAAGCAATTTGTATGGAATGGCCTTTCCTCCCCTTCCCGCAGAAGCTCACTGTCTCTCGAGCCCTGGTTCTCTCTAGGTTGGATTATTGTAACAGTTTCTTTCTAAATCTACCTGCTTCTACTCTCCGCCCTTTGCAATTTATCCAGAAAAGGACTGCAAGACTTGTCCTTGGCCTCAAGCCCTGGGATCGTATCTCTCCAGCCCTTAAATCTCTACATTGGCTCCCAGTGGCTGCAAGGATTAAATTCAAAACCCACTGCATTGTCCACAAGACTTTCTGGGGCCTGGGGACAAAATACCTTCAGCTGTCCCTCCGTAAATACCTTCCCTCTCGAGCTCTTCGCTCCTCTACCTCCAACTCCCCCAGGGTCACTTGTTTTTCAAAGAAAGATCTCTGTCTTTGGCTGGGGCCTCCCTCTGGAACAGCCTCCCTGCCATTCTGAAACTTTAGGAGGACCATCTCCGGTTCCAGAAGCACCTCACGACCTTCCTCTTTGCTTCTGCCTTCGCTCCTCCTTTCCCCTGCTGATATGTTCTTTCTTGGCACTTTACATCTGGCTTACCCTCTGACTTTCGGGCCCTGGTACCTGCTCACCTTGCCACCCACCAACACTGCCACCTTTCACTGGGGTCTGTAACTGTAACCCTACAGCCCCCCCCTTTTCTTTCTGCACTTATCACACACACCCTGTCTGTTGCCTTATAGCTAGCACTTACCACTTTCTGGCTGCACTACCACTGTTTATTGCTTTTTACTATTATTTATTTATTATTTATCAGTATTCCTTTGCTCAGCACTTTTCCACTTCGCCCCCTCCCCCTCTCCCATCCACGTGCGCGTTCATGTCGTCACTGGGCCTAGTAAGATCTGTGTCTTTTTTACTCCCTTCTTCCCCTCCCTTGCCTCATCGCTCTCTGAAACACATGTGTATGAGCCTGATACAAATAAAATATCAATATCAATACAATATATATGCCCAGTATAGACTGGTGGACCGATGTACATTTAAGGTGACTTTAAGAGGTGTAACATATTGGTTTGATGATCCTACCAGACTGAAATATCAAAGCAAGAGGCATTCATATGGTATTACCCTAATTGACCTTTTACAATTGACCTTTTGCACAATTGATCTAATTATAGTGGTCCTAATTGACCTTCTGCACAATTGACCTTCATATTATTTTAGTTATTTTATGCATGTATTGGCTTGGTTTTGGATTTTAAATAATATAAGGGGATTGGGTGGGGGGTTGTAGGGGTTTTTGGATTGGGTGGGGCTTGCGGGGGATTTCCCTACACATATATGTCCTAATTGACCTTCTAAATTAGGTCAATTCTCCTGAGGTCAATTGTGAAAAGGTCAATTAGTATACAACCATTCATATATCACAACAATCTGAAGATCTCCCCATCTAGTGCTTCAGGAACATATACCTGAATTAGCATGCCAATCCTATTTGTTCTGTGCTTCACACAGACTATATAGTGTTATAACTCGGGCATTGTTGTCTTCGTAAATTAAATATGTCACCAGAGATAAGGTTGCAGTGTCCAATCTTGCTGGTTTCGACTACCCCTACTCCTCCTTTTTTCTAACTTCTATCTGTGACTGAAGGATACTCTACTATTTTATAGTTTCTTTTGTATGATTTTGCGTTGCTTCTCATCCCCCTGATTTTGTTTGTTCAAGATATTTCCTTCTTAGTCCTCCTTCCCCACCATTGTGTATCTTTGTTTTTGTACTGTGAGATTGGCATGGTGACAAGAGATGGACACACACACATTCGATTTGGTTCGTCCTTGCACGCGTTATGAATAACGCAAATCAAATCAAGGAATCAGTTTGAAAAACCTTTATTTAAGAAAAGGGGTTGGGATGACTGCCTAACTTGCCCTATTGTATATGGAAGTAGTCTCGACCATAAAAGAAAAAGAATAATAGTCCAATGTCTGTCAGTCAAAATGAAAGGTAAGCCTGTGTCTAAACTATGTCTGCCCTCACTAACTAGAAAGATACTGTGTTGGGGTTTGGATAACATAAAAAAAGGGTGTAGCAAAATATCAGGATGGCACTGCAGGTGTTTGGCACCTTCTCAATGTTTCTCAAACGATATTGGAGCTGTCCGACAGCTCCCTTCCCCAAGCTTCAATGACTTGGAATCAACAAAGTTCTGTGAAGTTCAAAAGTCGAAGTGCTCTTCTTAAGGCTTTTCTAGGTTCCCCTTCTCAAACAAAGCCTTCCGCTGGTCAAATATTCTTAATCTCATAAAGTTAATTTATCTCACAACAGGCTTCACTTTCCATGGGTTTTCCTTTTCCCCATCTTTCACAAAGGTCACACTTGGTCCAAGGCTTTCCATCGTGGACCACAATTCCATTGTGGACCACAGTTTCACAAAGTTCACTTTGTAGGTTTGGCCACCAGTGGGATAAATCGCAGATCTAAATTAGCATCAAGATGGTATAGCGTTTGAGTGGGGCGAACCTTGATTACAAGGTACATTAGTTATTTTATAACTGGAATAAACTGATTATGGAGCTGCCATTTGTACTTAGGCAGTATCCTACTCAGACATTTAAAAATCGTAATGTGCGATTTGGCCGGATTTACTTGCAAATTGTTGACCACTGCATACCTTCTGAAAGCTGTTAGGAAGTGATGTAGTCCACTAGGACTGTGTCATCGCCATACGCAATCCAATATATTGGCCGTGTGACAATCTTTGGACTTGCTAAAGCATGCGGTGCAAGGAATCCATTGAAATCCGCCAAATTTAGGTTAAAAGGGCAGGGGGCAAGTCTGTACCCCTGCCTTGCACCTGTCGTGTTCAGAGCCTTGAGTCACCTGTATGGGTTTAGGTGATCTTTTCTTCGTAGATTCTGATTTATCCCTCCTTTTTTTTTTTTTTTAAATTTAAAGAGCGGGTCTTGAAGAGGTAGTGGTGCGTGATTCCCCCGATGCCACCCTGCTGTGATGTCAGACGATGCTCCACCCCCGGGTAAGTATGATCAATCCAGGAAGTATGAACCAAGTCCCAGGAAAGGCCCAGGGATCTGAGAGACTAAGTTTGCCAGGAAGGAAGTTGAAAGTCCAGGAAAGATTCAGGAGCGGTCCGAAGGCAACCGCAGTAGAGGAAGAGGTACGGCAAGAAGCCGCGACCTGAAGGAATGGCAGACAAGAGTGGGGAAGGTCTAGTAAGAAAACGGTGCCGGAAAGCTGCACCGACCAGGAACAGAGAGGACAAGTAGATTTCAGAGATGCGCCGAGCACAAAAACAACCAAGTGTTGAGATGCGCCGAGCCGCGGGGGCGTGCCGCTTATCAAGGAAGCGAAGGGAAGTTCCGGGATCTAGACTGTGGTTCCCACACGGCATCCGCCATGTTGGGGGGTCAGGATGGTTGCCGTTATACAGTGCCAGAGTGACCAAGTAGCCCAGAGGGGGCCATATCGGTGTTTCATGACAGTATGCCCTCTTCTAGACCTTGATCCTCCTGGTTTGCCCGGATGGGTCCGGTGAAATCGCAGCTTCAACCGAGGGGCATTGATATTGGACATACGCCTCCATGTGCGATCAATGGGTGGATAACCTTTCCATTCCACCAGGTATTGTAGACGTCCTCTTCTGTATTTAGAATCACAAATCCTGGAAACTTCATATTCGATCTGGCCATTAACAAGGGGAGGGGGGAGGTCGAGGAGCTGTCTTAGTAGTCTGATGGTACGGTTTCAATAAGGATGTATGAACGACAGGGTGTATCCTGTTCCATGAGACAGGAAGCCGGAGTTGGAAAGCCACAGGGTTGATAATCCTAGACACTGTGAAGGGTCTGTAATAACGTGGTGCCAGTTTGTTGGGCCTCAGGTGTCTGGGCAAATGCCGGGAGGATAGCCAGACCTTGTCTTCTACAGCATTTGAAGGGGTAGGACGTTGTTTAGTGTCTGCATATTTTTTTACATCTTTCCTGGCCATGGTCAGTTGATTTTTTACATCCTTATGCGTTGAAACCAAGTGTGCTATCCAGGAATCAACAGACGGTACTGGACTGTAAAGAGGCAAGACCGTGGGAAGAACAGATGGGTGAAAACCCGGGTTGCAGAAGAAGGGGCTGGTCTTAATTGCTGTATGATTGGAGTTGTAGGCACATTCTGCTATTGGGATCAAAACTGACCAAATGCCTTGTACCTTGGGGCCAAAGCATCACAGATACTGTACAAGGGTTTGTTTAACACTTTCCGTAATGCCATTTGTCTGGGGATGGTGCCCAGAGGATAAGGTTTGTTGGATTCCGAACAATTTACCCAAATGCTTCCAAAACCTTGATGTATTGAGGTCCACGATCTGAGATGATCTTGGTAGGTAGACCGTGTAGTTGGAAGATGTGGGTCACGAAAATGCCTGCCATCTCTGGTGCAGAAGGCGACTTGCTCAATGGAGTAAAGTGGGCCATGTGGGAGAAGAGGTCGATGGTGACAGTTATGACGGTATGTCCCCTGGAAGGAGGCAGATCCACTATGAAGTCCGTGGCTAGGGTTTCCCAGGGTCAGGATGGTAGGTCCGGCTGGAGAAGACCTGACTGTTTCCTGTTGTCAATTTTATTCTGGTTGCAGACACACAAGCCTGGATGTAAGCCTGTACGTCTTTGGTCATCCTAGGCCACCAGAAATGCCTCTGAATGGATAGAAGGGTGCTTGTGATTCCGCAATGCCCGGAATGGTAGGTGTCATGGCACAGGTGTATCATCTTGTTTCTCAAATTCTGTGTCGGAATGACCAGCTGCATGCCTTTGAAGAGGTACCCATCCCTGGCGGATAGGGCCCATGGGTTGGTTTCATGGTAATCCTTCCAGAGGTCAGAGGTAGAGGTCTCTGAACTGATTATGTCCAAAAGAGTGTTAGCGTGGCCCATGAATACTGTGCTTGGAAACTTCCTGGGGAAGGCATTCGCTTCTTCTGGTGGGTAATCAGGTCGTCTAGACAGGGCATCCGTAATAACGTTGGATGTTCCAGGAATATGAATACGGAACTGGTATTGAGCAAAAAAGAAGGCCCGAAGTACCCGACGGCTGTTCCTGCACTCCATGGATTGCAGGACCTGCAGGTTCCGATGGTCAGTCCGCATCAGCACTGGGTGTTTAGCACCCAGAAGGAGGTGGCGCCATTCCATAAAGGCCTGACGGATGGCAAGCAGTTCTTTTTCCAGGACAGAATAATGTGTCTCACAGGGAAGTAATGTCCGAGATATGCTATGGGGTGTTCTTGATGATCTCCAGCTTTTTGTTTCAGAACTTCTCTTTAGCGTACTCCGAAGCATCAGTCTCCACTAGGAAGGGCTTAGTCCTGTCCGGTTGGGCCTGGATGGGTCCCTGCGTAAACTTCTCCTTTAGTGTCTGGAAAGTGGCTTCTTGTGCGGACGACCACCTAAAGGGCGTGTCTTTCTTTAGTAGGGACACTATAGGCTGAACTATGGAGGAGAATGTGGGTATGAACTTTCTGTAGAAGTTCGCAAGGCCCAGAAAAGATTGTTTCTGCTTAACAGAGGACAGACCAGGCCAGGAGATGATGGCTTCAACTTTGGTTGGATCCATTGCCACCCCTTGAGGGCTCGGCATGAATCTTAGGTAGCGTACTGTGGACCGGTGAAAGATACACTTCTCAGGTTTAGCCAACAGATGATGCTCTCGTAGTCGTTGTAAAACAAAAGAGACATGTTCTTGATGCAGGGTTGGATCGTTAGAATAAACCAGTATATCATCCAAGTAGACTATGACAAAAAGAAACAACATGTCAGAGAAGACTCAGTCCATGAAGCGCTGGAAGACAGCAGGGGCATTGGCGAGACCGAAAGGCATGACCAGGTATTCGAAGTGTCCAAAAGGTGTTCGGAAGGCAGTCTTTCATTCGTCGCCTTCATTTATCCGGATCAGATGATAAGCACCTCATAGATCTAATTTGGTGAATATCACAGCACGTCAAAGGGCTTCCAGTATATCCGAAATAAGTGGCAAGGGATACCAGTCTTTCTGAGTACATTGGTTCAGACCCCTGTAGTCCAGACAAGGTTGGAGTTCTTTAGTATCTTTTTTTGGGCACGAAGAACAAGGAGGCTCCTGTTGAAGACTTGGAAGGGCGAATGGTTCCATTAGTTAGGTTGTTGTCCATGTATTCTCGTAGGGCCTTTTTCTTGGATTCTGAGAGAATGAACATCCTGCCAAAGGGAATAACAGCATCATCTTCGGTATCAATGGCACAATCCTCTGGTCTGTGAGGAGGCAAGGACTGTACAATAGCCAATGAGAAAACATCTGAGAAGTGGTGGTAGACCTCCGGTACTTGATTGATATTGGACACGGTAAGTGGTCGGAGGTCCGGCATTCCACTGTCAATGGGTAAGGTAAGGTGTGCTTTCTGGGAAAGACCATGCAAAATTCAGATCCTAGAAACAGCGATCCTGCTGCCCAATTGATGAAGGGGTTATGTCTTCGTAACCATGGCATGCCCAGTACCACTGGATAGTGAGCCAACTTTATGATGTCAAATCGTAGGAGTTCCTGGTGGTTGTGGATGGAGAGTAGGATTTCCGCAGTTTGCTGTGTAATGGGTCCGGATGACAAGGGAGTTCCGTCTATTCCTTCGACAGCCTGTATGGTGTCCTTGGATTCTCTTGGAATCTGATGCCCTTGGGCCCATTCGTCATCCATAAAGACGCCCATTGCTCCGCAACCCACCAAAGCCAGGACTGAATGGGATCCCTTGTCGGTAGAGGTTAGGGTCACTTGAAGAACCACCAAGGCACACCTAGAGGATGGATCCAGGGAGTTAGGAGTGGAGCAGGTTCCTGTCTCCCGAAGCTGAGCTCCATTCAGGTTCGGGAGCTGGCGTTTCCCGAACAGCTAGGGGGAGCTATGGGACAATTTCTCACCAAGTGCTTGTCTGATGCGCAACACATGCACAGACCGCTGTCGAATCTGCGAGTCCCTGCGAGAGAAGTCAAGGGTCCTCACATGGTACCCAGCTTCATGGGCTCAGGATCATTGGAGGATGTTGAAGGTGGATCCCTGTTGGGGCTCCGTGTCTTCTTCTGCTTTTCTCTCCTGGATACGAAAGTCGATCTGTAAGGAGAAATCCAAAAGGGCCTGGAAGGTCCCTGGGCGGGCTACTCTGGCCAGTTCATCCTTGACCTCTTGGTTTAAACCTTGACAGGATAAGGTAAAACATGCTTCTGAGGTCCAGTCAGCATCCTTGCCCAGTTGCTTGAAGCGAGTCACGTATGATAACATATCTTGGGTGCCTTGCTGGAACTCAAGCAGCTTATCTTGAGCGGAGTAAACCTGGTCTGGGTGGTCGAACATAGCCTTGAAGGCAGTAATGAAGCCATCATAGTTGTCCAACAATGGGTCCCCTGCGGATACTAGAGGAGTACCCCAGGCTAAAGCATTCCCAGAGAGATGGGATATTACAAAGCCCACCTTGGCCCTGGGAGTAGAAAAGTAATATGGTTTAAACGTGAAGTGGACCAAGCAGGAGTCCAGGAAGGGGTGTAGTGTTTTTGGAGCGCCGTCCTATTTGTCTACAATGCCACCCACTGTGGCTCTTTCCTGGTAGGCCGAGTCTCTGGATAATACAAGCTGCTTTAGGGCTGTATTTTCTGCTTTAAGGTTGTGACCTCGGTCGATAGCTCCTACATACCTCGCAAGAGATCTTGGAGAGCGGGATTCATCTTGGGTACGGGTTTAAGTTGCTGGTGTCTCAAACGGTTGTGTTCAGAGCCTTGACTCACTTTTTTGGGTTTATGTAATCTTTTCTTCGTAGATTCTGGTTTCTCCCTTTTTTTTGAAGAGCGGGTCCTGAAGAGGTAAGGGCGTGAGTCCTTCTACGCCGCCGGGTAAGCACGATCAATCCAGGAAGTATGAACCAAGTCCCAGGAAAGGCACAGGGATCCGAGAGACTAAGTTCGCCAGGAAGGAAGTTGAAAATCCGGGAAAGATTCAGGAGCGGTCCGAAAGCAACTGCGGTAGAGCAAGAAGCCGCGACCTCAAGGAAGGGTGGACAGAGCGGGGAAGGTCTAGTAAGAAAACGGTGCCCCTGATCGGTGCAGCTTGATCGGAACAGAGAGGACAAGTAGATTTCAGAGATACTCTGAGCACAGAAACAACCGAGCGTTGAGAAGCGCCGAGCCGTGTGGGCGTGGCGCTTATCAAGGAAGCGAAGGAAAGTTCTGGGAATTAGACTGCGGTTCCCACGCGGCATCGGCCATGTTGGGGGTAGGGAGTCAGGATGGTTGCCGTGATACAGTGCCGGAGTGACCAAGTAGCCCAGAGGGGGCAGCATCAGTGTTTCATGACAACCCCTCTCTCCAGGTATTTCACTTGATAATTCTCCCTAGGTATTTAGTCTAACTCGCATTGTTGTGTCGTCATGGAGACTTCAATAGGCACTTTGGGATTCCCAAGAAATCAAGCTTTGCCCACAATTTGTCTATTTACTGTGTCAAATGCTTTCACTTTAACAGTGTCTTTTGACAACGTGTAAACGTACACTCGACCACTCGTTACTTTGTTTCCTTCACTTTGGTTCCATATCTCGTACACTACAGTTCACAATGGAAATTGAAGCTTTCTCTGCAGCGCGTCACTTCCTCCTACGCTTGTATTTCCCTTGCTACAAATAATCTCTTGCACTTTGCGTCTTTCACCAGCCGGAGTCCCTTCTGCCTTTGAACTCACAGGTTGTGATTAGCTTAGCTATTGCGGTCTCATCGTGTCGAGGTCCGGGACTCCTCACTCGCCCCTCTGACACTCTTGGGAGGCCTTGCTGGCCCAGGGGAAGGAGCACCTTCAAGGACTGCCCCTTAGAGTTCAGCTCCTCACGCACTCCCCTTCCGGCTCCTTGGAGACACGGCTCCCTCTCCACGCTTTCTCTAGCCCACTCCAGCCACGGGCCCTCAGCTTCTCCGCGCACCATTCTCCGACAGTAGAACTCTGGGTGCCCTTCCATTTGCCGGTTCGCACGGTCTATGCCTCGGGTTCCTTCTCTTGTTCCAACTTGTTTGCCTTATCTCATACGGCTACTCCTTTTATACACCTGAGGAGTATTAACAGGCTTCAGATGCCTTGCTCTTTCGTTCATTGTCTGACTTTCCCTGATCTTGTTAACATGACACTCATATAAATGGTACAGTGTCTCTGGATGTACTTTCTCCTTTCTGATGGTGTGATGGTTTCACTACATGGGAAAATAGGTGTTGGGCACACAATATGCCATATAGGCTTAGGGAATTTCGGGTGGGGGGTGTTCGGAAAGGGGGTATACCGTGTCTCACCTTTGGGTAATTCCTCACCAATCCCAAAATATCCTCCACCCAGGTGATCCTCCCTCGCTTCTCCGTCCCCATGGTCGGGATTCAAAAGCAATGGCCCTCTCCTGGCCATCTGTTTGGAAGTTCCCCCAGAATTGTGGGGGAACAATAATTGGACATTTGCCCTATTGGCCAAATTTTCTGCTTGAGTGGCCTGTGCTATTCCATGCCTAATTTTATCATTGGTCTTTTCGACAATAGTCTTTACACTAAGTTTACACAACTAAAATGTATTACATAGAAAGTTGAGGGTTTAAATAATTCCATTCAAAAGCAACGTTCTTTAACCTATTGATATGCATTCAAATCCTTCATTGGCTGCTTACAGAAACACCCCCATCGAGACCATGAAGGGGTGAGTGAAAAATGACTACTTAGAGCCAGTTCTCCTCGTTCAGAGCCTCTGGTTACGAGTGACCCCGACCTACAGAGTAGTTTGCCCTGTTAACCAGATATGCAATGTTACTGATGCCAGTCACTAGAGACAAGGGACATCTGAAGGTCAGAGGCATCTGAGGGTCAGGTGAAGGGTCTGAGTCCAAGACATCTGAGTGTCAGGTGAAGGAAGTGAAGGCCTGCATTGAGATTGCCAACAGTCCGGCGCATAGTCCAGTGCCCTGCAGAAGAGACAGAGGCAGAGCATATCCGGAGGCTGAAACAGGTGGTGAGGCTGTGCTGCATTGGTGCAGTGTTTGTGTTACTGGTTCCTTGGCTCCCTGTGTACAGGGCTCACATGAGGCTGGAATGAGTCATAGAATCGTTTGAGGGAGCCTGGAAGGCATGTGGAACAGGCGATGGAAGTCAAGACAATGTTGGATCCCTGCATGCTGCACCAAAAATGTGTGTGACAGGTGAGACGCCCTTGTTTGAAAGACAGGAAACGTGAGCGTTTATGCAGAGGGGGTGTTGAAAGGAGGAGAATCTGAAGGACTGTTTTATTCACTGAACTGGAGATCAATAACATAGGCCAGAGGGGTTCTTCCCTATCCCCCCAGACTCCCATTCCTACCAAGGAAGAGATGCAAGATGATGCCACTATATTGAGAGAGATCTGGCTCCCGGCAGCCTGTCCTAAAGGAGCGAAGATAATTTGGGGCACATTTCTGGTGGGACCTGTGGAGGGTCAGAAGCAAAGGTGGATTCTTTAAGCAAAGTTTACCTTCTCTTTATTAAAGAAACAAGAATAAAGCCTATCTTTCCCTATCGCTGTGGGGTGCTCCCTCCCTACGTTACTAACTAAAGTGCTTGTCAGCCATCTTTGAATGTCCAAAAGGAATAAGTCCACCATCCAAGAAACGAATACTATCTGACCCTCTAAATTACAGAAACAAAAATAAGGGCAGGAAAACGACTCCCTTCTTCTACAGGGTGCTTTCCGCACTTGTCTTTTTTTCAAAGAACTCATGTTATCAGTTTGTCTAACTCTTTCCTCAGGTTGGTATATTTACTTTCCACTTTAGGGGTACCTCTCCTTTGCTCAGATTGATTTATCATAAAGGCTAGCTTGGCCTTCAGTTACTCATACTCTGTTTCTTATCCCCCAATCTTCTGCTTTTGACAAAGGATTTGATCTACCCTCTTCCCAGGGTAGAGATATACCTGCTTTATTATTCACTCTTTTGGTTATCTCCATTTGCTTTCTCTCATCGCAAGCATTCAGATTTGTTAATGTTGGTTCTAATCTATTCTCGCTTTCATTGAGATTATTCTTGATTTGATATTTCACTTTCATTCACCTACCTTCCAGGAAACATTATTATTCTCTTGCTCACGTTATCACAGTTCAGATTTATCAAGTTTACTTTCACATTTCTCTCGTTCGTACTGAGACAAGTTTTCTGGTCTATAAAATGATCATGGGTTGGCTTCCCATGCCTTCCTCGTTATCTTCCTTATCAGGTAATGTCTCTGGTGTTCTCACAGGCCTTGTCTCTTCTGTTCCTCCACAGCACTGTCGAGACATTCTTTTCTGCATCCTGTTAGAGGGTCTTTGCTCTTCCGCTCTGCTTCTCTGTATTTCAAAGGGGACCTGTGCTGCTTGCTGCAGCTTTTCTATAGTGTTATCATCACTGTTATGAGGGCAGACTACCCACCACTATTCTCTCGGGGTCACGCCACCATCCTCTCTCAACCCCACTTGGCTTGGCTACTCCCAGGCTCTCGGCTATGCTGGTCTCTCAGTGTTTCCGCATGCTACTCCCTCTAAGGAGTTAGAAATGAAGGCTGGACACAAAGTTGTCATGTTTTTGGATAAAGACTTTTATTAACACATCCGGGTTGGGAAAATGCATTTATGACTCGGCTATGAGGGGTCAGCAATGTGAGACTCACGACTGTATTGAGTTTTCTCAGGATTTGCCATTTTATTTCACACAAAATAACAGAAATCCTAACTAAACCTACTCTACAAGGGGATTCCTACCTATTCTAAGATCTATAGGAAAACCTAGCATTCACAAAACTAACCCTGAGAATAAGCAACATAAACATTCAAAACAACATAAATGCACATAAAGAAAAGGTTACCAAACACCCAGTGTTTTGGATGACTTCTCGTGGTCCTGGGCAGATCTTGCTTCCCCAGGAATGTCCCGAAGTCAATTTCATCCAAGGAATAAAAAGGCTTAACCAAAGTCTCAAAGTTCCAAAGAAACAAAAGGTTCACGCGAATAAAATCCACTGGCCACCGTCTTTTCTTTGTTTGGTGAAAGGCTTCTTTATTTACAATTTCACAAAGAAAATAAAAGTATCAATGTAGTTTCCTGGACGACTAGCTTCCAGGAAAGAATAGATGAAGTTGACAAACGTACATCTCCTGCTTTAACACCAACTTCTCCACTGTCAGCTTCTGGAGCGTCCTATGTACAAACTGTCAGGATGGTTCCGCTTGAGATTCAGTCCTTTCTCAACAAATTTCTTCTGCAATATAACTGTGAGAGCAGGTTCCTTTGCCCCACAGTTAGCTTTAACATTTCTGACAAATATTGACAGCCACCGCCCTGCTACTACAACTTCTACTGCTCTGCAATTTGCTGCTAGAACGGCAAATTGAAGGTAGGGCAATACTACAAGACATCTTCTACCTCCACAGGTTGGCAAGGCTCACTTCTTTCTATATCGTAGGAAAGGACAGCCTCTTTGCTTGTCTTGCAGCTACCATTGAATCTGCTTTGGGCTTCTAAGCCATTTCATATTCTTCTAAACAGTCTTTGCTATGCAGATATAGAAACAACTTTGATGAACAAGTATCCAACTCCCTTTCCCATCCTTGTATACACCTTGCCTTCAATGGTTACCCCAGAGCGGGTGTGCCACTCTCCGAGCTTTGAATAAAGTCTCTTGGGAAAAGATACCTTCATCAACTTCAGAGCAATAGTATACAGTTCTTATATGCGTGGGATTTACTTTCATAGCGATCCCTCTAAGGGGCTTGGGTAATACTTGTTCTGGCTTAGCTTCTACTACTTCTTCAATCTCCTGCTTCAGCCTTTGATGTGTTGCAAGATATGTATCTTCAATTGAAAACAAAATTAGGCACACACAATTGCTTTTCTGTACTGAATTGCCACTTCAAAGAGAGACACGTTCCCACCTTACTGTCAGCACTCAGCCTCCAAGATGTCAGGAAACATTGCCTCATGGGCGCTGTCCCTTTAAACAACACTAGCAACTCTTCAAGAAATTCAGTTTAACTTCAATAATGATACCGGCAGCGCTCTCAGTGTTTACCGGAACCACGCGACTGCTCGGCAACAAAGTATTGCTGATATTGTGGAAAGACAGGCTTTTCATCACACGCAAGCCTTTCAGTTAAGTGTGTGCAACTTTGCCATTGATAAAAAGACTTCTCACTTCTGCAGTTAATATTTACTCGCTCATACTTCATCGCAAGTGCAATTAGAAGCTGGCTACGGTTACCTGCCAGGAACTTCTGCTTCTCAGGAGTACCAAGCTTCCTTTTCCAACTTCCAGTTATAACGGCTGCGGGCTGCGGTGGCTTCCCAACTTTGTTTCTTCTCCTGACACTACTGCCTGCCTCCTTGGGATCCACACCCCTCTGCCGCATGGTTGTCTCTGATCCGGCCTCGTTAACGGAGAGTCTCCTACTCTCCAGTTTCCCACGGCTTGCCCCTGCAGCCAGGCCATAGTAAAAAATGCAACTTCAGCTCTGCAATCACAGCAATGAGCGGCACCTTGAGAGACTGTCTGTTGCCTCCTTTTCCCTCCATTGTTGCTACAGCTATTCAGGGGTTGTGAGCACAGGACCAACTCAGAGTTTGCAATTGGAATCAGAGAGCACCTGCCTTCCCTTGGCCACATGAGAAGGGCCCCAGAATAGGTTCCTGGGGGGAATCCCATCAGATTATCCACACTGCTCTAAGAGGATTTCCCCTACTTATAACAAAAAACTAAGAATCTGTCTGTGTCAGGATGTCAGAAATCAAAAGCGTCAGAGCATGGTTCCCTTCCCTTGAATTCTTCATTGGTATATGTGAGAAAGACATGGTGCTCAGAGATAGATACAGACACAGATGTATACGTTTCAAAACGTTTATGTATGAAAATGGCGTTTGGAGGATGTCTAATTTTGCCCTATTTGTAAATGGTAGTAGACTTAACCATAAAAAGAAAAAGGAATTGTCCAAAAGTATGTTGGTGAAAATAAGAGATTCTGTGTCAAAATTTAGCTTGCCCTTACTTTCTAAATACCAATATGTGGGGTATTGGGTTTAAGTATATAAGTGTTTGAAAAGAATATCAGGATAACCATGGAGCCTGATCTCGGCTCCCTTCAACAAGCTCAAGTGGATCTGGGTTTTCCAAACGTTCTACTTGCTTCATACAGTTCAAACAAAAAGGCAGTTCAATCGCCTTCCTATTCGGCACAGTTCACATTTCTCTCATGCTTCCATCGCCTGATTCAATCCTTTTTAGCACAATACATTTTGATCTCAACGCTGTTCTCCTCTCAGGCTTCCCTTGCCTGATTCAATGTTTTCTTTAGCATAACACAATTCTGATTCACCAATTCTTGATTCAAGGTTGTTTTAGCATGACAGTTATGGTTCAACAATTCTTGAATATCATACCTTTAACCCTAGCAATTCGATTTTCATAATTTCCTCTTTCTTGACACACAGGGCTTCTTCTGTTTTCTTTTTTTTATGGGTTTTACATTGAAGGCTTTCAAAACGGCATAGATTTTGCTCAATCCTTTGCCTGACTACTCCGACACTGTTGCACTCTGGTTCTTGCAGTCTTTTCCTTTTAGCCCTTTTCCAAATGTGCTTTTCTTAGCACCACAAGTTCCTTTTCTAATCCGTGCTCTCTTAGCCAACAAATTACTCATGTGCTTTTGGAATTATTATTTCCTTTTCTCATCTGTGCTTTGTTAGCCCCACAACAAGTTCTTTTCTTATACATGCTTTCTTAGCACCACAATAAGTATCACTTGCTTATCTTTCCATCTTTGACCCCCATCAGTCTCCTACTTCCATCAACTTATACAACTCGCTTTTCACTTTAGCATTTACTAACTTTCGCTTTCCAGAGACTTTCGATAATGCGGCATCCCGCAGGACCACTGTGTTTCTTAACTTTAAGAATTGTAAAATTGCACGTGTATCTTCTGCTGGCAACTTTGTAATCACTCGCGTCTTTTACAAACTGGGCTCTTGCAACTCTTTGAACTCACCGGTTGTATTTGAATGACACGTTCTTCGCTTTCCCTTTTATCGGAGGCCAGGGTCTCTACCCTCATTCCCGTCAGACCTTCCTGGGCGGCTTTGCTATCGCAGGGCTCTTGGGCTTTCTGTAATGAACTCTTCTGGCTTCTTGGAGACACTGCTCCCTCGCCACGCTTTCATTTGCTTCAACTGACAACCATGTAGCATATCGGCATCCCGTTCTCTCAAGCCCGTTTCTTGTCAGTTTCCACAATCCCTGGCGAACTCGACCTTGCCTACTTGGCGTTACGTGCTCTCTGTGCTCTTTTGGATTTCACCTTTTATGCATAGTTCTTTCCTCAATTGGATTCAGGTGTTTGTTACTGTAGGCCAGTGCCTGACATTGCCTGGCCTTGCTAGCGGGACATTCACAGAAAGAAAAGAGTTCTCTCGAGTGTAAGTGTTCAGTAGTGATATTTCTACGACAGAAGAAACATTGTCTCCGGGAGAACCAGGGGACTGGTTGACAGTAGGCGATACGAAGGTCGGGAAGGGGGGACATCTGAAAAGGGGGATGCCATGTCTCACACCCGGGTAATCCCTCCCCAATCCCAAGGGACCCTTCACCCAGGTGATCCTTTCTGGCTCGTCCGCCCTCAGGGTCGGGATCCAAAAGCGATGGCCCTCCCCTGGCCACCTGTTTGGAAGATACCCTGGGAGTAGAGGGGAAAAAACCCTAGGTTTTTCACATATAGCAATGTTTCTTAGTCTAACAGTTCCTTGTGTCTTGTCTTGGCCCACAACAATCCTTTTAGGTACAAAGCTGTTTAGCTTCATAATAACTTCTTTAAAAAGTTCCTTCTTAACACAAAATTCACATGCGTTGGTTCCAGAGGTTTATTCCCTTCCCCTGGATTCTTCTCCAACATTAATGACTCTTGATCTGTCTACAGTTATTTGCTCACCAAACATGGTCTCTTCTCCTTCTCGGGTCTTCCTATAGATTTTCCCACTGCCTGGTATACTCCCCTGCCAGGACTCTTTATGCTCTTGTGATTGTCTGGTATACTCCCTTGCCAGGATTCCTTATAGTCATACATAACCGTTCCTCCTTTACATCCACAATCTTTATTCAACAAACACAGTCCTTTCTTGGAACTTCTTGTAGTTGTGCAATTGTTGTTATACTCCCCTACCAGGACTTCTTATGCACTTGTAGTGGCCTGGTTTTCCCGCCTGCCAGGACTTCTTACTTCCATACATATATAACAGTTTCTCTTTACTTGTCAGGTACGTCGGGTCCCTTTGTTCCTTTCTCCCACATGATTGAGGGTTGGCGGTGCAGGTTCTTTTGAGTACCGTACCTTGTTTGAGCGTCTTGAAGACATCTCCTAGCGGTGTTATGTGCCTCTAAAATACTGGAGAGCACCGCGTCAACTGAAGGAACAGAAGAAGCTTGCAAGTTTTCCGATAAAGGGCGCAAGGATGGAATCCATAAGTACTGTAAAAGGACCTTAGCGAGGTGGCACTGTGTCTGGAATTGTTGTATGAGAATTCGGCGGTACGAAAGTAGGGCTACCCAGTTGTCCTGTTGGGTATTGACATAGCAGCGTAGGTATTGCTCTAGCGAGGCATTAAGCCTCTCGGTCTGCCCATTAGTTTGGGGTGGAAACTCGAAGACCATGCCCTTTCTATTCCCAACTTGGAACAGAGAGTCTTCCAGAAGCGTGAGATGTACTGGCTGCCTCGATCAGATATCTTCTCGGACAACCTATGGAGACGAAAGATGTCTCTGACAAAGACAGATGCCATGTCGGTGGCAGTCGGTAATCCCGGTAGAGGAGAATGGTGTGCCATTGTGCTGAATGTGTCTACCATGACCATTATGCAAGAACAGCCCTCCGAGGGTGGAAGTTCCACTATAAAGTCTGTGGACAGGATGCTCCATGGCCTAGTCGTCAGAGCCGTCTGCTGCAACAAACCGAGGGGCCTTTGGGTATTGTATTTGGCTTGACATCAAATTGGACAGGACCGAACATTCTTGGTAACATTCATAGCCAATCCAGGCCACCAGAACTGTCTTTTAAGGAGTTCGATAGTATTAGAACTTCCTTGATGGCCAGCCAAAGGACTATCATGGTACCACTTCAAGGCGAGGCGTCTGGTGTCAGAGCCTGGAAGAAACAGACGCTTGTTAACAAAGAGCAAACCATCCTGTTTGCTGACTAGGTCTTGTGAGGTGAGGGCTGGGAGGGCAGGAACATGACCTGTAGCGTTCCTGACCTTTTGCAGGAAGGTAGAGACCTGGCTGATGACCTTGTGTGAAGGAAAGATCAGTTCCTGCGGATGTTCTGGGGAGATGCCTGATATGGATATCCGAGATAGAGCATCTGCTAACACGTTCTTGGAACCGGGTAGGTATGTAATAGAGGAATCATATTGGGCAAAAATATTTGCCCACCTGGCCTCGCGAGAGTTAGTACACTCATCTGTTGAATGATCTTCAGATTCTTGTGGTCCGTCCTTAAGATGAAGGGATAAGTGGCGCCTTGGAGAAGGTGGCACCATTCCTCACATGCGGTTTTCATGGCAAGCAGCTCTTTTTCTATGACTGAATAATTTGCCTGGCTAGGAGTGAGGGTCTTGGAGATGTAGACTACTGGGTGTTCCCTTCCCTCGAATTCTTGCAGCAAAGCGGCTCCCAAAGCGACCACCGAGGCATCTGTTTCCACTACGAAAGGCATTCCTTGGTCGGGTTGCTGTAAAATCAGAGCTGTACAGAAGAGTTGTTTCAAGTGATGGGCAGTACGGTCTCGGAAAACCCTGCTATAAAATTGCGGTAAAAGTTGGCGAGGCCCAAGAACTTTTGTACCACTTTGACGGAGACAGGGGCAGGCCATCCAAGAAGGGCATCCACCTTATGTGGTTCCATTTGGACCCCTGCGTTGGACAAAATGTACCCCAAATATGGTACTGTTGAGGCTTGAAATACGCACTTATCTGGGTTGATCAACAGATGATTGTCTTTGAGACGTTGTAACACCAGACGTACGTGATCTAGATGTAGTTGATGAGAGGAAGAGTACACCATAATATCGTCATGGTAGACAATTGTGTTGTGGTACAAGCGATCCAAGAACAAGCAATCCATGAATCTTTTTAAAATGGACGGAGCGTTCACCAAGCCGAAAGGCATGACTCGGTTCTCAGTGTCCGTACGGGGTACGGAAGGTCTTCCATTCATCCTCCACACGGACGCGTAACAGGTCATACGCTCTTCTTAAATCGAGTTTAAAAAATACCACCGCACCCTGCACAGCTTCAAAAATGTCTTCGATAAGGGGCATGGGATACCTGTCCCAGATGGTCACTCGATTAAGGCCGCAGTTGTCTATGCAAGGCCTCAACTCGTGGGTGTCTCGTTTGGGAACAAAGAACAGAGAGGCTCCAGCTGGTGAACGTGAGGGTTGAATGAGACCATGAAGTAGATTATCACTGAGGTACTTCCGTAGGACTGCCTTCTCCTTGAGGGACAGAGTACATGCGTCCAAATGGTACGAAGGCATCAGGCACAAGGTCGATAGCACAGTCTTCTGGCCTATGTGGGGCAACTCCTTCGGTTCGTTATCGCAAAACACCTTGCTAAAGTCAAATCGACTAGTCGGAATGGTGGGGACACCTAATGTGGTCTGTGAGGTTTGTGCATCAGCAAGTGCTTTAACAGTGATGTAATTGGTCCCCTGCAGACAGGTCTTGGAACAATAGGCTGAGGTAAACGCCAGCTGATTATTTTGCCCAGTCTATCGCCAGGTTGTGCTTGCAAAGCCATGACACTCCAAGGATGACAGGGAAATGAGCAGCCCTGATAAGGTCGAATTGGATGACTTCTGAGTGTTGCATCACTGTCATGGTGAGTGCTGCGGTAAAATGGGTGATAAGACCTGAACTCAAGGGTCTTCTGTCAACTCCCTCGATCTTCGCGTCTTCTTCCTTTTCCAACAGAAGGATTCCCATCCTTTTAGCCCACACAATGTCCACGAAGCAACCTGCCGCACCACAGTCTATCAGACCTAAGGCATCTATGATCTTTTGTTTGGCATGCAATTGTAAGCCCACCACCATGAGCCTATTGTCATCAGTGGTGACCGCTGAAAAAACAGACATAGAAATATAGGGACTGGAAAGACTTCCTCGGAAACTTGTCCCTTCTAGTTCCGAGGATTGCCATTTCCCTTGCGACGAGGTGGAACTTCAGGGCTGTCAACGTAGCATGTGTTTGACGGCTCTGCAGTACATGCAGAGTTTGTCCTCTCTTCTTTTCTTCTGTTCCTCAGAGCTCAAAGGGCCTCTGGTTGTGCTGATCTGCATGTCGTCGAGGTGAGGAGGGAACCGTGCCAAGACTATCAGGGGGGGAAGAGCTGGCTACAGCCTTTTCTTCGTTCAGCTCTTCTTTCGACAAGGCGATAATCGACCTGTAGAACTGTGGAAACTAGGTCGGCCAATGTAGCGGCTCTGGATGACCTGGCCAGCTTATCTTTAAGATCCTCCCGAAGGCACCGTCGGAAGATCGTGTATTGAGCTGCCTCCAGCCATCCAGTCTCTGCAGCAATCCGCTTAAATTGTGATATGTATGTTAACAGGTCCAATGAACCTTGGCGAATGTCCAATAATTCCTCGCTGGCTACCTGTACCGACCCCTGCCTTTCAAAGGCCTGTTTAAACTGAGCCGTAAAGGCACCATAATCCTGCAGGAGTTGACTGGCACTGGTGACCAGCAGAGTTGCCCAGGCTAGGGCATTTCCCGTTAGATTAGAGATGAGCAATCCAATGCGGGCCTGGTCAGATGCATAGGTCTGTGGGTGAAAAGTGAAATGAATAATGCAGGCTTCCATGAATTCCTTGAACTTCCGGGGTGAACCATCATACTTGCTGGAGGCTAATGCCATAGGTGGGAGTTCGGTCCACTGCCGGTCTCGATTGGTCATCATCTGTCGTAGGGTGGCATTTTCGGCCTAAAGGGTCTGGAGCTCTTGGGATAGTCCTTGTACTGCGTTCGCCAGTTCTTGGATTTGCTCCGCCGTGGCCATGGCAGTTTCTTTTTGGCGTTGCAAACTGTCAGGTATGTCAGGTTTTACTACGACCTTCTGGTCGTCACTGAATCCGAGATACCCCTCATCCTCACCTGTGTCTTCAGAAGATGTTGAGCGTAGTTTCCCCTTCCTTCTTCAATTCCGATTTTTTTTTTTTGTGAAGAGGTAGGGCCGCTCCTGGATAGAACCCACTCTGCCGCCTTTCCTGAATTGGCAGGCTGAGGACCCCTTCCCGAGAGTGCCAGTAAGCGGAAAAAGCCTGGGGCAGAAAAAACCTCTCAAATAGATGGATAGGTGCGGCAGGACTCTAGTGGCGAGATGTTGAAGTGTCCACAAGGTGGTACCAGTCTGGGAAGCCGGAGGATTGGGAAGTAAGTAGAAGAGAAATGTCCAGGAATGTGATTCATCAAAGGAAGGGCAAACCTGAAGGATACTGGAGGTCACAGAGTCTGAGGAAGGAGAGATCTGCTGAAAATTCCACCACCGGAGGACAGGTAGGCACGGGCGGTCAGGAGAGAGAGCGGGTCCGGGAAAAAGGAAAAGGCAGACTCAGAGAATAACAGCAGAAGAATGAAGCAGCAGGTTAGTAAAAGAACTTTGGGGGGAGGAAAACGGACAGTAGAGATGGATAAAGAGTGGGCAGGACCCCAGTGGACAGGAAAGTCAGAGAAAACAGTCAGAAGTTGAAGCGGGACGAAACCTGGAAGTGGAGCGGAAGGAACCGTGACCGTAGGCGATGGGACCCCTAGCCAGGAGTCACGGAAAAGGCACAGAAGGCGAAGAACAGAGGTGAGAAGAAAGAGCAAAGGTAGAGGGCTGAAAGTGAGTCAGACCGGAGGGTAACACAGGAGAAAGCACAAAGCACAGCGCATAAACCCAGGAACCAAGCAAAGGGTTGCAGCGCACCGCAGTAAACGCAGGGCGTAGCTATAAAGAAAATGAAACACCAGGAAGGAAAAAGACTAGACCCACAACCCGGATATACACTGGAAGATGTGGCACATTCTAATGGCGCCGCTGCCTCCATGCGCTCCACAAGCGCCACGGAGGAAGCGTAACATTACTTCCAAAATGGTATATATCTTCCTTGGTTAAGTATATCTAGCTGTTTCAATGTTCGCTTTAAGTTTCCCCCATATTTGCATTCCATGCACTCATATATTGTTGGGGGTCATGCTCGAACTTTGCCTTTTTGTCTCTGCAGCTTTTCAACATTCAAACTGTATTTTTGTGAGGTTGCTGTAGCACCCCAGGGTCCCCACTTAGCTTGGGCTGATTCACCTGCTCTGTCTGGTGCCTTCGGTCCTGTTTGCGCTTACACAGCTGAACTGGAGACTTCCAGCCTTTTAAGATGAGTATCAATACCCTTGAGATGGATGGGGATGCATATTTTAATCAAACATCAATAATTCAGACAACACAAATAGCTTAGCAAAAAGTTTGTCTGTTTTAATGTAAGTAAGTAAAACAGGGAATACAACAAACATCAGCAATTGCTCAATATTCAACTCTCAACTCATTTAAGAAAGAACATCTTTATTATAGACCAAATGTGTCATTACTGACGTGTAGACCTGCGTCATTACCAACGTCATTCTTTGTGGCAAACTTCTAAAACCTCTGGAAGCGGAATTGTCTCTAAGTGAATTACTAAGAATAGGTGTAATATCTGTATAGAGTAACAGAGCATTAATTGGATAGTCAACAGGTGGGACAACTAAGCCCTCCCTTCAAAATGGCCACTATGAACGTCACTAAATGTACGACGTCCCATTGGCTACACAAATATAGGACCCCCAACTATGTGATCCTCTACAATTTGTTGGCTACTAACCCCCGTCAATATCTTTCCACCTATGTGAGCAGCATGCATACTGAACAACCAGGTGCGGGTGAGCTTGACTTGATACCAGCTTCCCACCAATTAAAAAGGACACTTCATCATCACCTCAACGGTTCAGTGTCAATTAGTGTCTGAGGTTGGCCTTGAGCATGGGTACTGTCTGGCTTCTGTGCGTAGGTGTGATCTCCTCATGCGTCCAACTTTCTTCCATCACGTGATTGAACACCATGAATTCAGCCTTTCTCGTGTATTTAACTGTATTTTTCAATAGTCTTCTGATGTCTTTGTTTATACTTGAACTTCTTGCACCGGAGCTTCTGTTCTTTCATGTTAATTGTATCTAATGTCAGAACATTTTAGTTCTGATAAGACCTTGGCACTTTTGCTCATCCAACTCCTTAGCTGCAATATATTCTGTTTAATTCAATTGCTTTTGTAACTGCGACACTGTATTCAAGGCCTTCCTCAGTGTTCAAGACTGCTATATACGTAGTGGAACCTTCATTCCTTATTCAATCCATATGTATCTATGAGGTATATATGTATATGTTGGCGCTTGCCGCAATCTATTTACTATAAGCATTTGGCTAGCTTCATGATTGCTTTGCTGCTTGCGATTCATTGCATCTGTACAGGTTTAAACTAACTAAATATCTTCATCACGTTTGTGTTATAAGTTTCTTCATCTTGATCCCAAAATGTCACTTATCCTTAGTACTCCGTCATTCTTCATAAATCGTCTCTGCCTCTCAGGTCTGATTATCTTCTATCTATGAAATCAATTCAGTTTCGTATAACGTCACTATTCATCCTTGTCATTTAGTTACTTTGTTTAATCAGGAATCGCGTTCAAATGACCATCATATTGTCTTGGATGTAGGTATGGTTTCTTAATGGATACTTTACTTCCCTTATTCTCTTGGGTATAGGCATTCTTATGGGCGGTGCAGGGGGAGTAGGGGTACTTGGCTCCTCCTCTACACAGCATATCTTTGCTGCTTGCTTTCCAGTCTGGACTGCTTTGACGTCTCTCTGGCTTCTCACGCGGCTCTGCTCCTGCATGCCTGCTTTCCTTCAGATCCCAGTGAGGTAACGTTGCTTTCTCCAGCTGCCGAATGCCCAGGAATGTTCTCGTGGCTCCTAGCATCTCTGCAGCATGCCCTGCTCGTCCAACATTACTGTCCCTGTCTGCTGGCGAGCCCCCTGGCTGCTCCACACCAGCTCATGCCTCCAGGTTCCACACTCTTCCAAAGGAGATGAAACGTATTTTACTGAACAGCTGCCCTTTGGTTTCCATCTTTAAATGTCCAGCGCAGCAGTGCTTTCTGAAAACAACTAGCACGCTCATTGAGCTTGAGGCTCTGTTTGCTCTGCATCATTTCCTTCATCCTCCTCATCCCAGTACTTGGGTGGCTGTGGGAATTGTAGTCTGTTGATATCAACTGATGCAAAGTATTTGGAAAATCTCTCTCAATGGTTCCATATGAAAAACCAGTTCTATATGAAGGGCAATTAGAACTGAAAAAGGTATTCTTGGAGCTTTTACTTTTTAGACCAGGGAAGGGAGTTTGGTCTGTATGGTGTTGGGTGGGGGCGGGGGGGTGCATTTCTGTATTTTACCTGAGAGGGGGAACAGATGCATTGCAATAGGCCACTAGGGTTTTGGATATCAGGTTGTCTTTTCCATGGGCAGATGGGGCATACCATGTCTCACCTAAAGAAGTCAGGATATCTTCCCCCACGTGATCCTCCTCATATAGCCACCCCCAGGGTCAAGATCAAGTAGGGGCTGCTATCCCCTGGCCACATAGTAGGAGGTCACCGCTGGGAAAACAGTGATGAGTCCACCAGATTCATTACATTCCCAGCAACTTCTGATTTCATGGACTCTGCGTCCTGCTGCTGCTACCCCTCTTCCCAGGTTCAAGTTCTCAGAGGACCTCCCATGCTTTGACAGACATTCCTCTTTCCTCTCGTCCCTCTTCTCTCTCTTTACCTGTAGACTGCTTGTCTTTTAATTAATCTGCACGTCACAGTGAATTGGTTAATTTCTTTTAAAGAGACAGTTTCTCTTTCTCCTGGATAATAGCATCTGTTAGCTGCTTCTTCAGCCCATTCTTGGTACTTAACATTATTTGATAAGTTTTACAGTCCCATATATGCCATCATGTTTCTTGTTCCATGGAGTTCTTCACAGGAACGGGAGTCCTTGTCCCCTAAGGGGGAGTCACTCCTGGTGAGGTCCCACTTGCCTCGAACCCTAAGGAGGTTGTGGCAGAGCGGGCTCACAACCCTAGCCTCATGGGGGGGTGATCCCCCTGGGGGAGAAGAGACAAATTCCCTTGATTTGTCACAGAACCTGGTGCGGTCCGGTGTGAACTAGCTCAAACAATCTGAAGACTCAGTTGAAGAGCGTGTGGCGAACCAGAAGTAGGACTCAGATTCTGCAAAATGTTCTTGGATTTGTATTATATTCTTTTGCGATTAGACTGACCTCATGGCCAGCTTCAAACACAATAACAAACTAAAAAAACAATTTTTATTAATTTTGACAAAACAATCAACAAAAAACCAAACCGTGCACCGCATACAAAGTTTGAAGCATCATGTGCAATATCATGATATGTCCACAGTCTACCCATTGCCCTCCCCCTAACTCGAGTCTACTCCATTCCACCATCTGCCATTGTTCAGTCTGTGGGTACACTCTCCTTCGTACTCCCAGAGGGGTCATCTTCATCTGGGCAGGACTGGGTGGACCCAGACAGTGTAGCCACTAAGTGCCTCCAGGCCATATCTTTGGTCTATTATTTGCTTTCCAACTCAGGGCAATGTTGCGCTTGGCAAGTATATAGGCCAAGCCCTTAAGTTTACTCACGTGTTTTAACTTGCGCGGTCTAGAAAACCCTCCTACCATGGCACGCTCATAGATATTCCACCTCTAATTTAATCCCATTCTCATTTAAATGGTGGGCTACCTCGCCCCAGAAACTTCCAATTTCCGGGCACGCCCAGAACATATGTATCATCCCTGCGTTCACCTCCCCACATTTGTGACATGTTTGTATTCCTGCGTTCTTGAATCGAGCAATCCTCTGGGGAGTCATCTATGCCCTGTGGGTAACATATAACTGGATTTGGTGCAGCATTGCGTTCCTAGACACTTATTTGTGGTATCTCTGAACCCTCACCCACAACCCATCATTCATAGGTTCCCTGGCTTCCTCTTCCCAGTCCCGTCTCAGCTGGATCACCTCCTTTCCCACCATTGACATCAGCAATTCACAAATTCGAGAGACCTCATGCCCTCCATCTGAGATGTCATAAATTGTTTCTATGGTCGTGTTGGGCTGACCCTCTAGCACTATTTCCGACTACATGTCTTTCACCCGCCGCACCAATCTAGTATAAGTGATATACTGCCCCGGGTGTAGTCGAGTTTCTTCTACCAGCGCGACAGATTCCATCGCCTTCCTATCTTGCCATACATCTCCCAGCGATGCTATGCCAGTCGGTTCCCAATGCCTACGGATTATCTTCCTCAATTGCTCATCCACACCAGTCAATGTCACTAGCGGCACTTGTGGGGAACACTGGGTCGGGTTCTCCATGACCTGGCAAGCCTTGCGCCAAATCTTCCATCCCAGTTCTAACTTTCTCATGCACCCCTTTTGCTCTGATTTCGGCAGCCATCTCCACTCTTTTAGAAAAAACGGGACACATTCAGGCATCAACAGTCTAGACTCCGATGTTGAGTCTTCTGATAACCACCTAGCTACATATTACAGTTGGCTGGCCAGATGATATACCTCGAAGTTGGGCAATTTAATGCCCCCTTGATCATACATGATTTGCATTTTCCATAGCGCTATTCTGTTCCTGGTGTTCTGCCAAATGAACCCACTACATATGCTCTGAAGTTTAACGAAGAATCGCTTGGGTATTTTGTATGGTATATTCCCAAAAAAGTGCAACTACCTAGGCAGCACTACCATCTTCAACAGTGCCACCCTCCCCATCATGACCAGAGGGAGCATAGCCCAGAATCTCATACTGTTTTCAATGTTAGCCACCGCCTTGTCTGTGTTGTATTTCTATTCAGCCTCTACCGTGTGATAGATATCGATCCCTAGGTAGCTAAAGGTTCTAGTCTCCCATTGTATCTGTAATACTGGTAGTTCTTCTCGTGGTATCCCTACATATCTCCCCAGGGTAAAAATACACGATTTCTTGGGATTCACTGTAATGCCTTACTTCCAAAATATATTGTAGTTTCTCCTCAGGATACTTTAGGTACAATAGCATATCATCAGCATACATTGATATTAGGTGTGGCCCTCCCTTCGTGTTGATCCCCACCTCTTCGTATTGTTGCCTCAAATATATCGCTAGGAGTTCCAGTGCTAAGATGAACCGCATCAGGGACAAAGGGCATCCCTGTCAAGTGCCCCTACTCAGTTTCCATCGTGCTGAGATGATCGCTCCTGTCTTAACTCTAGCCAGTGGCGCACTATTCAGTAGTTTCACCCACTTCATGTACATGGGCCCACTTCCATATTCCTTCAGGGCTGCCATCAGCCATGGCCATTTGACGGAATCTAAGACCTTTACTGCATCTAATGAGACTATTGCGACCTCTTGCAAGTCTCTTTCCATTTGCTCTATGACATGATGGAGCCTTCTGCGGTTGTCGGATATGCTTCTGTGCGGAACATATCCGGTCTGGTGGGGATGTATACGTTTGTTAATAACCGGCCTCAGACAATTTGCCAGCACAGGCTTGAGTATCTTACTGTCCTGGTACAGCATGGATATCGGTCTATACGACCTGCTGTCCGTGCTCGGCTCGTTAGGCTTAAGAAGCGGGATAATGATCGCCTCTCTGAGATTCCAGCAGTATCCCCTTTTCTAACGCTTCATTTAACATTGCCAGTAGTAGGGGGAGAACTTCTGCCTTATATGTTTTACAGAACTCACTCAGGAGTCCGTTTGCTCCTGGGGCCTTGCTAGTAGTTAAGAGCTTAATCACTGCTTCTAGTTCCTCCAGCGTGATTGGGGCCTCTAGGTCCTCTCTCTCCGCAGCCCCCAATTTAGGTAGGCCATTGTTCTCCAGTGTTTCACTCATCTCAAGCGCTTCACCCCCTCCAATGCTGGTAAAACTCTAGAAACCCACTGTTCACGCCTTCTTGGGTGTCATGTCTCCCCCCCTTACCATTCTGATTGTTGATCTGGGTGTCTCATTTTTATATAACCATGCTAACAGCCTGTCTGGCATGTCTTCCCCTGCATGCTGTCTTTCTGTGTATTTCTTATAGTTCAGGTTGCATAATGTTTACCAATGCGCTCCGGTCTTGCTGCAATTGTCGTATGGTTTCTGTCTCTTCAAGGGAGATCTCGCCTTTATGCATAATTGTCTCTAGTTTCTCCTCTGCTTTTTGCAGCTCCTGCGTTATCCCACCTTGCAGACATTTATATTTAGATATAGCCGCCCCCCCTCACCACCACCTTAAATGCCTCCCACAGTGTGCCAGCTGATTCTACACTCCCAGTGTTCTTTTCAAAGTATTCCACAATTTCTTTTCGCAAGTCCCGTCTGAACACTGTGTCTTGCAATGCTTTGTCTCTAAGTCTCCATGTCAGGATCCTAGTTCTGGGTGGCAAGTAGTGCCATGTTAATATTAGCAGCGAGTGGTCTGAGCGGACTCTCGCTTTGTATTCCGACCGCACTAACTCCCCCGTCAGTTACGGAGCAACAAGTATATAGTCTAACCGCGTGTATAGGTTTTGTGGGGCCGGATAATGAGAATAGTGCCTGTCACGTGGGTGGTGTGTTCACCATACATCCTCTAGATTAGAGTCTCTCAATAGGGCTTCAAGGTCTTGGCTGCAGGGGTAGGTTTCACCATCTTCCGTCTGATCTATCCACCCTTGGATCTAATGTGCAATTAAAGTCTCCTCCCCATATGACTGCCCCTCCAATGTATTGGCTGACTTTGCTGCATAGGGTCCTGAAGTAGCCTGTAGCATCTTGGTTCGGGGCATATGTGTTGATAATACACAGCTCTCTTTGAGCAGTTAAAATGTCAGTCACCATCTAATTTCGAGAGTGCTAATCCCTATCTCTTTCTTTTGTTTATTATATCTGTCCATCCCAGACAATACAGACAGGTTCACCCTTGTGTGGCTGAATTGTTTTGGGTACATTATGAAATGTATTATATTGATAGAGCAATAAATACCACCAGGTATATGCCAGGCTGCAAAGAAATAAGACCGGTTTTAGTACAAATCTACTTGAAAGAAGTACATCTACAATATTTGAGAAAGAACTAACCAGTATAGTACTGGACATTAGCCTGAAGAATAGTAGAGGAAGTCTGGTAGTAAAAAAACTCAGGGTTTGATTCTAAAGTAGTAAACATAGGAGTCTTGAGGAGTACAATGAGGGAACACAAAACTGGAGATAGAGAACTAGATACGAAAAGGGAAGGAGAGTTAGTGATGGTAATGGGGACCTACCCCCGGGCAGAACGAGTACGCACTAATGACGATCTGAGTGCACAGTTGTATAAGCTGTGTAGCGTCCAAAGATCTGTGCACAAGGCTGGTACAAAGAGATAAGGGCAATTCCACTGTTCCACACTGCAACACAGGAAACACCAGTTGTTGAATGACAAATCCCTTTAACAGAAGTAGAGTTCGTAAACCAGGATAGACCAAAAAAAGGTACCAAGTAATGCTTAATCCACAGAGTAGTCAGGAAGCAGATCCAAGGGTCAATAATGGAGATTAGAACAGCAGTAATTCAAGGTCAGAAAACGAGGGAACTTACTTTAATTAGAAGCACGACCACCATGGAGGTTTGGTTCTTTATGCTTCCGCTGTGTTGGTAGTCCGTGCTGCCGTCCCGCTGCGCGTCGGATCGCCTTGACAACGGGGTAGTCTCTGGCTTGAACGCACTGTGATCGGCATACAGTGCGTAAACTCACAGCGTTGGTGGAAGCGCCAAAGCAACTGCCAGGGGCACAGGCAGGACAGCAAAGGCATACACAGTTTGCGTAGCGGGTGGTGCGTTCGTCCGTGAATCATGATGACAGTATCCTCCCCCAAAGGACGAGAGACTCCCCCCCCCCCCCTCCCCGCACCCCCCCTGGAAGCATGAAAATGGGCCAACAACAAGGGTGCATGAATGTTATCAACGGGCTCCCAGGTTCTGTCCTCCGGACCGTAGCCCTTCCAATCAATGTAATAGAAACTTCGTCCCGCTAGCAATTTCATGTCTAATATAGCGTTGACTTCATATTTCTTGACACCTTCCACCTCTAGAGGAAGAGGACGCGCCAGCAATCTAGTGGCAGAATAACATTGTTTTAATAAAGAGACATAGAAGACCAGGAGGATACGCCAGTGTGAAGGGAGCTCAGTGTGTACAGCAACAGGGTTTAACAAAGAGACAATTGGATAGGGACCAATGTAACGAGGTAGCAATTTGCATTTGCCATGTATCTTCAGGTTCTTGGTAGACAACCATACTTTCATACCGACTTGGTAAACCGGTGAAGGAGTACAGTAAAGATCTGCAAATCTCTTTGAGCGGCATTGTGCCTGCTCCAAATGGGTCTTGACCTCCCCATGTATGGTCGTAAGATACCTTATACAAGCGTGTGCAGCTGGATTTTCTGATGGAAGAGACGGATCCAGAGGTATTGATCGGTGTGCTGTCCATATAAGGCATAAAAAGGAGAGCACCCAACAGAGGAGTGTACCAAGTTAGTATAGGCAACTCGGTGGTAAACAACACGGTTAGCCAGTTATCCTGGTATTGCCTGCACAGACAGTGGAGAGATTGTTCCAAAGTGGCGTTCAACCTTTTCGATCTGCCAGTCAGTCTGAGGATAATATGCCCTCGAATACCGGTCCTCAATACCAAAAGAAGAGGTTAGGGCCTTCCAGAAATGGGACATAAACCGGGCACCCCTATCAGAAATGATTGTTGGCAAGCTGAAGAAGCGAAAGACGTGTTTGAGATCCAAATCTGCCAATACAGAGGCTGATGGCATCCCCATTCAAAGAACAAAGATTGCCATTTTCGTGAAATAATCAATAACAACCCATATGGTATTGTGGCTTTTGGACTGCTGGGAGTTCCACTAGGAAATCCATCGATATCATGTACCAGGGTTTGTGAGGAACAGAAAGCGGTAGTAGTAGTCCCATCGGTTTGCAATTCTGGCCTTTGCATTGCGCACAAATAGAGCATGTGGATATGTACTCTGACGTCACGTGACACCAACACCATCTACGTAGCAATTCCAAAGTCTTTTTTCTCCCTGGATGAACTGCAATGAGAGAATCATGGCACCACTGGACAGTACATAGTCACTTCTCCTCATTGGGAATGTAGATCCTGTCTTTGACATAGGGCAGGCCATTAATGATGTTGGCATTGACATCCACCATTTCAGCAGGATGTTGAATAACCCACGCCTGGATTTTCTCTCAACCACAGGCCACCTGGTGAGGTAGTAATACATGTTGATCCTCTTTCTTTTTTGTTTTTTTGACGAAACTGTCTCACCTAATCGAGAGAGCACATCAGCCTTGGTATGCAGAGTGGCAGGTCTATAGGTTATGACTAAGTCAAACACAGAGAAAAAAGAATGCAGCAAGCCTGTCTAGCAGTCACGCATTTCATGGTTTTGAGCGTTAGGCGGTTACAGTGATCTGTATAAACAGTCACAGTATGGCGGGCCCCCAACAAATTATGCCTCCACTCAGCAAAGGCATCCCTGATAAGTAAACAACTTGCGTTCAGTGACGGTCTAGTTCCTTTTGGAGGGGTTCAGCTTGTGGGGAAAAACTGGCCACCGGATGAGTCTTACCAATGCTGGAACACTTTGAATCAACACCGCCCCTATAGCGACACTAGAGGCGTCTGCTTCCACTAGAAATGGTTGCTGGGGATCAGGATGTTGCAGGACTGGAGCTGTGGTGAAAGCAAATTTTAGAGACACGAATGCCTTGTGGGCAGCTGAATTCCAACTAAAGGGTACCTTTGGGCTTTTGAGACTGGTTAATGTTTTCACTATAGAAGAAAAGGAATGCACAAATCTTCTATAAAAATTGGCAAAGCCGAGAAACTGTCTAAAAACGGCTTTCACCTTTGACTGGTTCATCTTAACTCCTTTGTGCGTTATCTCATAGCTCAAGAACTCTTCTTCTGTCCCGTTGAAGACACACTTTTCAGCTTTGGCGAACAAGTGTTGTTCTCTTAATCTTTATAACACGGAACGGACATGTTCCAATTGGTGCTCATAAGAATCAGAGTAAATCGGGATATCATCCAGATAGATGACTGCATACTGATCCAGCATATCTTGCAAGATGTAATTCATGAAATATTGCAACGTTGCTGGCACATTACAAAGCCCAAAGGGCATCACTAAATACTCAAACAAACCATAACATGTTTTGAAAGCGGTTTTCCACTCATCCATGTCTTTTATTCTAACCAGATTGCCCTGTCTTTTATTCTAACCAGATTGTAGGCACCCCTTAGGTCTAATTTTGTGAATATAACAGAAGAACCTAGTGGATCAATTAAGACCGAGATGAGTGGTAAAGGCTATCGGTTCTTGATGGTTATGGCATTGAAGGCTCTGTAGTCGATGCATGCCCTTGGATCTCCCTCCTTTTTAGGCACAAAGAACAACAGGATGCAGCAGGAGATCTGGAGGGACAGATGAATCTGTTTGCCAATGCCTTATTCAAGAAATCCCTCAGTACCTTGTCTTCATTGACTGAGAGGAAGTATACATGACCGCTGGGTATTTTAGACCCCGGGATCAATTGTATTGGGCAGTCATAGGGACAGTGAGGAGGCAGCTGTTCAGCTCTACCCTTGTCGAAGACGTCCAAAAAGATCTGATACACACTATGTATCCCAATGTCAGCTGTTCTGGTTATGGCACTGACTGAAGAAATAGACTCAAGGATAGCAACACAAGGGGAGCCAGATACGGTAGCGCTGGAGTTAAAGCAATGAGTTTTACAATAATCCGACAGAAATGTGACTTTGTGCTTTTCCCAATCTATGTGCGGATTGTGAACCCATAAGGAAGGTATGCCCAAAATGACTTTATATTGAGGGGCTGCAATATTGTCAAAGGATATGCATTCCCGATGCCTGGAATCAGCAGACATCACGATACAATGCTTTTGTTCTGTCACTAGACCAGAACCAAGGGCAGTTCCGTCTACCACATTGACCCCCTCAGGTTGGCGTTTGGGGACGATTGGAACACCGATTTGACGGGTGTATAATATGTCCAGTTAATTCCCAGTTGCACCCGAGTCCTTCACGGATCGGGTTTGCAAAAGAGTCTCATTAGTTATGGAAAAAGATATAGATAAAGAAACTGGTAACAACATGGTCGGAGATTGAGAGTCCAGGTGCCAATTACTCAACTGGGGGAGTCCATCTACAGTCAAGTTTTGGAGTTTCCCTGTTTCCGAACCGGTCTTTTTGGGCAGTTCAGTAGGAAATGGTTTAACGAACCACAATACATACATAAATTGGCTTTACGTCTATGTTCTCTTTCTGCATTGGATAAAGGACCTCAAATGGTACCAATTTGCATGGGTTCAGCATCTGTAGCGGCTGTGACTGTGTGTTCTGTAGCATTCAGGAGATGTATTAGCCTTCTTTCACCTTTCCTCTTCTCCCTTCGAGCATCTATCTGCAGAACAAGGTCAAGTAATTCAGGAAATCCCACAGGTACTACTGAAACCGTGGCAAGTATATCCTTCGGTTCATCTCATAAGCCTTTATAGAAGACTGCACCCTTTTTATCTTCTGGCCATCTAGTTTCTGAGGCTAACTGATTAAACTTGGCCAAATAAGAAAGTAAAGGAGAGTTCCCTTCTTTTAGGTTGAGGAGCTCTAGGTTGGTGGCCTGCGTCTTATAGTGAGCATCAAAGACACGATCCGTAGCAGTGATAAGGGAATCAGTCATATAATAAATAGCTATTCATTTCTAGCAATGGACTGGCTCAAGCAGCTGCAGTACCGCCAAGGTACGAAAGAACAAATGCAGTTTTGGTGGTGACATCAGGAAACGAGGCAGGGCAACACAGAAAATGCAACTTGTATTGACTAATGAAGGTCTGATATGTCTTGGGCTCACCTTGGAATCTTTCGGGGGGAGTCAATGGAAATTGGGATGACATTAAGAGAGGGACCATATTTTGCATAGGAACAGGGATATGCTGGTTCCGCTTGTAAAGACTGGAGGGGGTGTCTGTAATCCTGCTCTCTATATGGTAGAGGAGAGGCACAGAAGACCCTAGCCAAGATTCTCTATTTGGCAAACATGGGCGAGCAATCAAGGCCTAGCTTCTCAGGAGGTGATGCAGGCTGGATCTTAAGTACAGGGTAGTCCCCACGCACCCACAAAGGAATGTCCACGCACTGTGTTAGTTAAAACACTGTCTATATATAATTGAGGTTCAAGGTTACATACACAATCACACTAACTCACTTTGTGCTCAGTTAATCTACAAGGGCAAATATAAACAGTTCTAAGTGGTACCACAATTATTATCAGATTTCATTAAAGTGCATCAACTGTACTCTGGTCAAATGTCACACAAATCAATTAATAAAGGTAACCAACAATAGACATAGAAGGGAAAGCAGTTGGTTAGAACAATTGGTAGAATACTGGCCCTTACCACTAGACACAGTTCTGTGTGGAGATCCCCCCCCCCAACCTGGGCAACCTGTAAAATAAAGATCTACTACAAGCCCAGTCCATATATTGTTCAATGAGTCTTTTTCCCTTCTAAAATGTTTCTACCAACCAAATGTACCTGGAATAGCAGAGTTCCTCGAGGAGGCGTTGAGGGATCCTTCTTGAGTGACTCCCTTTAAAGCAGGAACCACGGATCGTCGATGGGCCTTGAGGAAAGTGAACTCGGCGTCGAGAATCCTTGATGGAAGTTTGACGGCGTTGAGGCACTTGCTTCGGTCTTGGAGCTGCTCGTCGGCAACGAGTTGAAGACGTCCTGCAAGGAAGAGGCGTGTGGGGCACCTCGATGTCGATAGTGCAGGACCCCAAAGAGGTTGTGAAGAACTTTGGCCCAGCAAGGGCGTCTTGTCGTCCTGCGTCTCTACGGTCTTTGGGTGGAGGGAAACCCACCGGCGGATGCTCCTTGGCATGTCGACGGCCTGGCCTTCTCTGGCAGGATAAGGTGGTCGGCGGTGTGGACGGGTGCATCCGGGAATTAAATGACTTAATCAGTGGAGCGTTGCGGCACCGGTTGTCGATGGCACGGCGTCAAGTGGTCCCCGCTTCTGGGCAACACGGCTTTGACGGGCATCCAGCGGTTATAGCAAACCTGCGAACCCTGGTCGACGGAAGGTCTGGTGCTTCTCTTTGTTCTCCTTGACGGTCCCTGTCTCCGTCGGTAGCCTATTCAGGGTCTGACTTTCAGGGAGCTTCGGTGAAGGTTAGCAGTGCTCGATGGTCCCTCGGAGCTCAAGAAGAGGGTGCCTAACCAGATCCTCTCTTGGATCAGTCTCGACGTCACAGCGGCTTTCAGATTGCAGTGAAGGTAACAGCAGTCAACCTTCTTCTTCAGGCTCGGCTTCGAGATCAAGCATCAGTTTCGACTTCAGCTTCTTAACAAATTCTAGCAGTGAGAGGCCCCCAGATATACTGTTGATCTGCCATTCCTTCTGCTGGGTCACACTCATGCAACCAATCACTCAGAAGGGCTTTCAGCAGTCAGTCAGCCAATCAGGCATACAGTGCATTCAGGCCATTCTCCTCCCTCTCAGACACTGACAACAAGGAATGTGTATTGGGACAAGTACCCAGCCATTCATCACTACACACTGCATTCATACCAGTTTCGGGCAGGGCTGTCTTAGTTATTGTGTTTCATGCCAGAAACCAGACATGCACAACAAGAAGTGCATATTGGGCACACACTCCATTCACCCAGATCCCACCCACAGGGTGTACCCACAACATACAGTCAATGGGAAGGCTCCAGCCAGTCTGGCCTGGACTTCACTACAATACCATATTTGGAACTTCCACCCAAAAGCCAGTCGGGGGGAAGGGACAGAGTCCGGGCTTCCCAGGTCTTTGGGAAAACAAGGTAACAGGCAATAGAAAGCAAGAGGCCACAGGAGCCATCTTGTTTCCTATCAGGAATCAACTGATTCCAATGGCAGGGCCTGGGTATCCCAAGATGGAGGATACTCGGAGCACCTGTCAAATTCAGCATGGAGCTGCCACCAGCCCATACCATGCTCTGTGGGCCACACACAGGTGCCCAAAAACATACACTAGGGGCACAGGGTTCTACTCCCACCCATGGGTGCCATAAGGGTATCCCAAGGGTCTGTACACCAAACCAAAAATAGGAAGAGCTGCACTGACAGGAGTCCCACATGGACCCTTGGGCAGAAAACAATACAGAACACAAATGAAAAAGAATTGCAGGACAAGGACAGGGAAGCCCTGTCCCTCCAATGCATTTCCAGCATCACACCGCTGCTGCTGCAAATTCAGGCTCCTGGGGTGGTGGTCGTACCATATCACATAATGAGTCCATCCTGTGATGGATAGCTGTATGTGCCGCAGTCATGTCATTAAGTAATTCTGCTACCAGTTGCAGTAGGTCGGCCAATGTATGATATGATAAGGCGTTTATAATGCCCCTATGCACAAGTGTTTCAAGGCGCGAAATGTATTGGCAGCATCTATTGGTAAGGCTAATAATTCTGTTAATGCTCACAAGTAGGCCTTCTGTTAATACTCACGAGTACGGCTGTAGACTGACAATCTCCTCGGGTAATGACCATGAGGAGATTGCCAAATGAGTCTTCCTCGATCAGCCCTATCATAGGGCCTCCTCAAGGGGGGCAATCTTTCTTATGAAGCACTGCCCTGTCCGTTGAGCTATACAGACAGAGCTGTGATTCAGATGAAAGAGCAAAAAATATCAGCAGGTGTACGCCAGGCTGCCAAGAAAGACGGGTTTTAGTATGAATCTACTTGAAAGGAGTAAATCTGCAATTTCTGGGAAAGCACTAACCTCTGCAGTACTGGATTTAAGCCTAAAGCAGAGGTTTTCAAACTGTGGGGCGCCGGCCACATCACAAGGGGTGCGGGAGAACCCAGCATGAAGTGTAAATTAAAAAAAGAAAACCACTTTTTTTATTTATTTAGATTGGAAGAAATGGGCAGGGGCGGCACACATGGCCGGACCGGAGCATAAAACTGTCTCCGGCACCAATGAAAAAGTGGCCCGCATTTGCAAATGGATATTCATTCCTGAGTCAGACTGTTTTTTGTTGAAATGTAAGCAAATTGTGATATTTAAAGAATATTTATTCAGCAACAATGCTCAAAACTACTAACTGCATAGTGAAGTTACTCATCAAACTGGCCCATATTGTCCAAAAAAGTGGTCCATTTTGACTGCCCCACACAGGAATTTTGCATTTGCATTTTTTGGTACAGGCATTGCCTTATAGGCCAGTGTGAGCCTAGTGGCTCATCCATAACGGGAAAGGGGGCGTACATCCAGTGGTGCGCTCACCCATTATGGAGGAGCTGAGGTGCCAGCCCAGTGAAACACTGACTCCCTCAGCTGCTTTTTCCAGGCTGGCTGACCATTGCTCCTAGGCTGGCTGAACTGTCAAAGGGAAACTGTGTCCATTTGACAGTTCAGTTCAGTTCCCTAGCCTCACATGCTCACTGAGCCATCCAAGGCTGGGGGTGTTTTGCTTCGCCTGCCTTGCATAGCTCATTGGAACTGCTGACTGGGGCACTGCATGTCTTGACTGTTTCGGGCTTCCTCGCTGCGCTCAGTCACTTTGGCAGATCTGGTGGAAATATTTATGCCCCTCCACTTAAAAAATTCACCAGCCACCACTGGCCCTGGGTCTGTGCTGGGAGCAGGGTGGGGGAGCCTAGGGACTGTGGTGGGAGTAGGATGGGGGGAGCCATGATGGGGTGGGGAGAGCACAGGGACTGGGCTAGGAGTAGGATGAGGGAGTCCAGAGACTGTGATCGGAGCAGGTGGGGGAGCCCAGGGACTATACTTGGGGTAGGGTGCATTGACGGTGCGCGATTGTTCATAGCCATTTGGACTTACTGTCCATTTGGCATTTTTGGGGTAGCCCCTGCTTGCCTACATTTTGCTTGGGGGGCCCAGACCTAACAAGTTTGAAGACCACTAGCCTAAAGAATAGTAGAGGAAGTCTATTGGTCAAAAACTCAGTGTTTGATTCCAAAGTAGTAAACGTAGGAGTCTTGAGGACTACAACGAGGGAGCACACAACTGGAGAAAGAGGACTAGATGCAAAAAAGGACCTACCCCCGGGGGGAACAAGGATGCACTAACGACAATCTGAGTGCACAATTGTATAAGCTGCATAGCGTCCAAAGATCTGTGCACAGCGCTGGTTCAAAGAGATAAGGGGAATTCTGCTGTTTCACACTCCCACACAGGAAACACCAGTTGTTGAATGTCAAACACAAGTACGGGTTTAGGGGAGATCCGAGATGCAATCCTTTTAACAGAAGCAGAGTTCGTAAACCAGGATAGACCAAAGAAACAAACCAATTAATGTGTAATCCACAGAGTAGTCAGGAAGCAGAGCCAAGGGTCAATAACGGAGATCAGAATGGCAGAAATTCAAAGTCAGAACGTGAGGTAACTTACTTTAATTAGAAACACAAGTGCCATGGAGGTTTGGTTCTTTATGCTTCAGCTGTGTTGCTGGTACCTGCTGATGTCCTGCCGCGCGTCGGATTCCCTTGACAATGGGGGGCAGTCTCAGACGTGAACACGCTGTGATCGACTGGGGGACTCCATCTACAGTAAAGCGTTGGTGGAGGTGCCATGGCAACCGCCAGGAGCGCAGGCAGGACAGCAAAGGCATAAGCAGTTTGCGTAGCAGGCAGTGCCTTTGTCCGTGAATCTTGACATAAAACGTGACAGTGTAAAATCCTTGACTTGCTAAAAGCAGCTGCTTTTCCAGATGATGGGCTGTAGGTGTTCAGGTAGAGATTGACTCTGCTGCTTAAAACCCTAGAGAATTGCCTCTGCACTTTAGGGACCCCTTTCGGTACACCTTCCCAAGTATGAGTACCTTGGTGAGGTGGCTGCATAATATCCACCTCGCTCGTGAGGAAACAGAGTACAGGTACCTCCTAAATGTGTGTAAGGTTCCCAAGAAAGATTGAGCCGAGTGCCTGTGGCACGACTTGGGCTCCTGAGATCAGACAGGTTGACTGTTGAGGTACTGGGGAAGGACAACATTACTGCCCAGCTAATGATCTTGATACCCATAAATCAGCCCTACACACAAGGTAATTACATCTAGAGCTGTGCCTGCATTTCTGGTTCAGCTGACTGGGGTCAAGACCTTCAAATGAGGGTCTTGTGAAGTATTTAAACCCTTTGCAATAGCCTAAAATGGCACTCGGATTTTAACAAATAATTATGACTAAATAATGATGTCCATATGTTTTATCACAGTCTCAGGGATGTCATATCGCTAGCAACTATAAGGTAAGATAGCACACAAGGCATACAGTTTACAAAGCAGGTATAAATTGAAAACACAGTGAAGTCAAATCACACATGGAAAAGTTGACTTTTTTCTAGTTTGCAGTTTTAAATGTCAAACGGTTTTTCAGAAAAACGTGGGAAATACTCTGAATTGGAATGCAGTTCTTGGGCTTGGGGATAGAGGCACATCACAAGGGCAATATAGAAGGGGGAAGGTGGGCTATAGCTAGAGAACTGGATGACATTTGCAAGATAAAAGGAGGTTCAGTTTTGGTAAAAATAAAGCAGTTAAAGGGAGGAAATCAGTTTGGAAAGAAAAAGGACAAGTTTTACTTAGATTATCCAGACAAAATTGTTAAAGACACGGTATGATCCCGGGTTAATTTGCAACTTAACCCTTTCACCCCACGTTCAGATCTATGTGGGAATTCATTTTAATTATTCCAAATATTGCTAAGGAGTTACAAAATGAGGTGAATGAAAGAATTGCGCTAACACTAGAAAAACAAGGACAGGGTGCACAGAGAATTAGAACAGTTTAGACAAGTTATCGGTATGGATAGGATTACTTAGAAAATATGGCAAAGATAAAGGGGTCAGGATGGGGTATGCTATGAGTTGCTATGGAATGGGGAAATACTCACAATCAGCACTTGAGTTTGGAATTTGGGACAGCCAACCGGGTTCTGGGCTCAAAAGGTTCTGGTCCCTGGCTAGCGGACTATTCTGGTAAGACAGCTGGGCAAAGGTCTGGTTACGGCACAGCGACGCCTCCGCTGGATGGAGCAGGTAAACAGGGCAAGCAGGCGGCACCGGAGAATCCTTACCCTTTCCCTTTTCTCCCAGACGTTAGTGGGATTTTGTAATGGGGTTTTAGCGCTGAAGGGTGGTTCTGCCTGGATAGGAAGGCCTGGGTCAACTATCTCTTTTCTGGCAGTGGGGTCTGGAATCTTGCAGAGTGAAGGTGGAATATCTGGATACGCAGGCGCTGGAAAATTCAGAAGAGTGTCCAGAGTTCTGTCAGCCACCCTTCTTTATAAGGCATGGTGACATCATAGGATTATATGGTGGGGCAGGCTTAGCTGGGCACGCCTCTAAACAACTGGATTGGTCAGAGGTGATTGTTACCGACTTGCTGTCAGCTGGTTGGATTCTTAGGGAGATGACACCAGCTTTCTGAGGTGGGCTTTACAATGCAAAGGATAAACCCACAGTTACTTTAGCTAAAATCATTCTTCACATAAATCACATATTTGTATACTTGTGGCCTTTTAACAAATTACATAGGCAGATTACATATTTTATGCAGAGCATGCAGTCCAATTCTCACATTTGTAGGACTTTGTTTCGTCCGTCTAATAGTTTTTTGCAATGGTTTTCAGTGATAAATATTCAACTTAAAATTCTACAACTTAATACATGGGTATCGATTATCATAATGCATGTAAGTATTGAATTTCACAGTGGCATCATGTACACTTTCCTCAGACTATCCAGTTCTCTGCCATTTGTGTTCCCAAGATGGCAGTAAAGGCTAGTACGTCTTAAATTAAAAACCACAACATTACATTTAAACTGTTAACTTTTTACATTCCTGCGAAGTCCTGTTGCAAAGATAAGTCTTAAAAGTTTATTAATAAAATAGTATTTTGAGGCAAATGGTCAGCTTTGATCACCAAAACGGGCATAGCTTACAAGGCTGCTCTTGAGTTGGCTTTGAAGCTCCCAGTTTAAGTTGCGGGAAGTGTGATTTCCTATTCCACATGTCCGTGTCCCAGAATTTCAATTTTAAGGGGCCTCATCCCAGACAAGTTTTCAAACCTAGTAATTAACATGCATATGTCCTAGAATCTATTGTGTCCCTTAAGCCATGGCAGAAAACCTGTTAGGCCAGTTTTCAGAAGACAGCCCATGTCTTTATTTCTTATTTTATTTTGTCCTGAATCAGAAGCAAGCCTGTTAAAATCAGCCTGTTAAAATAAAACATCCTATATATGTTTCCCAGCAAAAACCCATTTACATTGCTAGGCAAGGACACGTTTTTATTCAACATTGTACTTTTAAAACAGGCATTTTATTTTCTTCTGGTTTGCAAAAGCCCATTTTGACACATAGTGAATGCTGCTCGGTTTTCTCTTCCATCTAACTTCCCAATAGTGTTCTGTTGCACTAGCCAGCTTCTTTTACACAACAGTCTGTACAAGGCAAAGGTCTCCTGAAATTGACATGTGCACAAAGAGCTAGGGCTTCTTTTTGCAGGGTTTATTTTTGACACGTTGTCGCAAAAGTCAAACACTTTCCCATATGGCTGAAGTGGAGTTTCTGTTGATTTCCCAGATTTGGCTGACCCAGCCCGTCATGCAGGGATCATGCTTTCTTCTGCTAAAGCACAATGTGAATATGGATGGGCATGTCAGGGTCTTACTGATAAATGTAGACTGATGATTAAGAGATGAACATTTTGTCAGGGCAGCATCTTTTTTCATGTAAAATATTTCCCTTTTTCAATGGGAACTTTTTGCAAGCAGCAGCACAGCGTGGCTTTTCAATTCACTTATTTTGGTGCACACGACAACACATACTGGCTGCCTTTCTCAGTGTGCTCCCTGCCCCAAATGGCCCAATATGTGCTTGGCAAGATGGTACAGCCATCTTTGTGTAGCTGCAAAGCACAGTTTTGATGTGAGGCAGTGGTGCTCAAAGGAGCCAGCGCATCCATTTTGCTGTTTCTGCTGAAGTGCAGCTTGGTGATGTGGCCAAGTACTACTGAGTGGGTAAATATATCCCACATTCTACAATATTTTCTAAATGCTATCAGGTAAACCTGTGTCCCAAACGTGATGTCCTCTTGCTCCCTTTATATAAGGGGGACCAATATCTACTTGGGCGCCCTGGGATAAAAATGTATTCCCAAAAAGGCATCGGAATCAGTAATTTTGTATTTGTATTTCTTTATTTGTATGGAGCCGGTAGCCCGCGGGCATCGGGGCGCAACATAGAAACAGGGAACCGGGATTACATATCAAACGGGACACTTGGCAAGCCAAATAGAGAGACAGATAGACCTGATTAACCATCAAATTATTCTGTTCATTTGAATAGATGTGTTTTCAGACTTTTTCTGAAAAAGTAACGATTAGACTCTAGTCTCAGATTTAATGGTAGACTATTTCAGTTAACGGCTGCACGAGTTTGAAAGGCTTGGCCTAAGCCATTTGCTTTCTTGTGTGGTCTAACCACGATGTGTCCCATGTTTTCTGATCTTAACGTGCATGTTGGTAGATAGCAGACAATCTTTGATTTCAGGTTTGCCGGTGCTTTTCCATACAGACACTTGTGGACTAGTGTCATTGATTTAAAGAGGACTCTGTATTCCACTTTGAGCTAGTGTAGCTCCCTCCTAGCTGTGCTCAGTCCTCCATTTCTGTTTAATGATCCTCACTGCGTTATTTTGGACAAGTTGATGTTAACTATGCATTGTTTGCTGGCCCCAAGCAGAAGTGCATTACCATAGTCCAGGCGTGTGTTCAGTCTAGATAGTGCGGCCTTAATGTTTTTGTAAATAAACGTTTAGGGGCTTCTGCCCCAATGAAAGGCAGGGAAGATGGGTAGGATGCAAATTGTTAAATGAAATGAAATGACTCGAGAGAATGCCATTGATATTCATTAAATGATGACCAAATAAAGATACTAGCACACTGCCTTTGGTGTTATGTTTGGTGTATACTTTATTTATTGACCTGAAAGGCAAATATGAAGCATACTATGCTGTGGGACATTATGCAATTCTGAGTAAATATAAGCACCAGTACATGCACACAGAAACATACACACATACTTGGGTTTCTTGCTCTGTCCATGAAAATGGAGCTAGTGTTGGTGAACGAACGTCCATCGCCATGTAGGTGGCTAGGTAGGGAAAACAATGCCGAAGAACTCATTTGAGCACGTGCTGTGCCCTAAACCAGGCCTGTCACACGGGTTTGCGCTATAACACAAAACGGAGCTGTAATTCCTTGCAGAGATGTGTAAGAGTCTTTCCTAATTCTGGAATAGCAGGGGGTACAGTAGGTCAAGATTGAGATGCATTGGTAAATGTGGACCAGTGTGTCTCTCCTATATCTGGAATAATAGGAGATGCTCTAGGTCATGCTTCGGTTGCCATTGGTGGATCCCCATAGTGGCAGATGCAAGGGATGCTGGAAATTGGGATTGAGATACAGTAATGTACTGGCTGGCAATACCAGAACTGAAATATCCGCGCTTTCTGTTGATTTAAGTGCATTAGCAAGCTATGTGGGTCCAGGTAATGGAAAAATAGTGCCAAATGGAAAGTAAGAGCCTGAGTATTTTTTAAGACCATCCCCTTTTCAGTGACCTCTTTTGACCCCTCGGTTTCCCTCATAATGACTATGGTGTGTGATAGTTGTGCTGTATTTCATACTACGCCTATGTGACCTTCAGTGTGTAGAAAACATGTTGCCAGAGGCAATCAGTTTTATAGAAAACTATGGAGCATTCCAGCCAGACGAGTGCTATTGGAAAAATAATTCTGCAGCGTCAAACACGTGTCAGCCTTTTGCCTGATGACTGTCTCTTCCCCTATCCCAGTGCCCTTTGAGAGGCACTAGCCTCTCGTGAGATCGCCCAATGCCCATTTTGGCCAGTTGGCTCATTGATACTCTCCTTGCTTAATTGCTTTGGTATTGTTGGACAGCACGGGCTCTGGAAGAGTATTAAGAAGGATAGGGTCGCTCCCTACTTTGATTTTAAAGGGAGACTACGTGTCCTACTCTATATAAACCTTAGGCAGCCACTACTATTCAAGGACCGTTCAAAGGCTAGTTGTAATAGTTCTATGGTGGCATTTCCAATGGTCAGCACTGGTGACCTTCTGCTGGAACTACACTGAGAGTGCAAATGATGCATTCACATAGTCACTGACGATGGTGCAGGTATCTCTGAAGGTATTTTCAAATGGGGCAATGTGGCATCTTGATGTATACACCTATACGTGTACAGCCCAGTCCCACCTTCCTGAACATTTCTTGTGGGTTGCATTGTTTTATTGGCTAGATAAAAAAAGGGCATTGCAGTTTAAATCATCCTTCCCCATATTCACAAACTCGTAGTATCTTCCAAACATTGTGAGGCTGGCATTTTCCCATGGTGCTTCTCCAAGCTTCACCCATAAGACCTGGCCCCAAGGCCTGACTTCATGCATGAGAATTCAGTGATCCCAGGAAGTGGTGCTACTCTTGTTTAAACCCATGACAGCCAGTGGCAGGAACACCATACTAGGGACATGTTAGGCTGGCAAAATCAGATTCAAACTTCGTCTACGAGGACAACAAGGGGAGAGTGAGAACGGCCATTGAGCTGGGAAGAGGGAGGTGCCCATTTTCTGGGAAGGATACACTTTTGTGATCAAGTATTACAATTAATCTACCTCTTGAGAAAATGTCAATGGAATAAATGATGCAACACTTCCATTAGCCACGTTAGTACAAATGTTTGCCTCCAGCTCCGTTAACAGCACAGTGCCTCTATATCCCAGCTCAAAAACGTGGGAAATAAAAGAATGCATTTTTGTTGACTCCGGAATGCATTGCTAAAGACTGTTGGCGGAGTGCCGCTCTCGTAGGATCTTGAACAATTTGTTAGTTAGAAATTAAGTGTTATTAGCAGGTTATGGCCTATTATTGGCAGTTATATAAAGTTTAAGGAATTGAGATTGGCAAAGATTAATGGGAGAAGGAACGTGGTATCTGCCCCAGGTGGGTAACTGAATGCAGTGTATTTTTACTACAAACCTTGCACCACATAAAGAAAATGGATTACAAATGTTTTTTTTTCCAGGATTGTTGAAAACTGAAGACAAGGATGTTTTTGGAAACAAGTGCAACTGGTTGAATTCCGGTAGGTCTTTTAACCTTGCATAACCCCTCCCTGACCTTTGCATGTATAACTAGTGATATATTTATAAAGAGGAAAATGTTGTCTCACTGGTAATCAGTGACAGCCACGGTTGTTGTGAAGTATGAGGTAACGTTTCACTCTGTACTTTGAAGCCATAAAATGCTCCATGAAGGATAGTGATTTTTTAGTGTACGGGAACGCAACATATTGTGTGTTTTATGAAAAGTAAATGCGTAATAATGAAAATACAGTTTGTGATCGAAAACAATAAGCATTGGCAATGCCAACAGTTTGGGCTTTTGTGTAGTTATGGGAGAGGTATTTGCCAGGCATTGCCGTAATGGTACTAGCTGGCCATTAATGATAGCAGCTTGACAATGGTGCACTACCTGGGAATATGATAACAGTGCCTGCAAATACCGATCTGATACCTATCCACAAGCCGGAACTGCTGGCTTTGCCAACACTTGTTTTTAACAGGACTTCAGTGAACATGCATACTGCTTATAAATCAAGTATCTAAAAGCAGACCTGGATAAGACATTTTTATTACACCAGTGGCGTGTTTACACCAGCAATTAAAGCATTTGCTCTCAGAAGACTGCTTTGAGTGCAAAGTTAGATTTTAAGGCTTGATAAAAGTAGCTCAAAGAGATCCCTGGAGGGTGTGGGCAGTGGGGCAGGAAGTGGGTGGGAATGGCCATAGGGATTAGCATAGCCATGGGCAGTCAATAGGTAGGTAAATAACCACATAACACCTACAAGATCGTGTCCCTCCTCATATACCATCTCTCCCTAGTTGACCTACCATGCCTTAATTTCGGCTTTCATTTCAGGTGGCGCTAATGCGCCACCTTATAGATAAAATTAAAAATTACCCAAATAGGAAGGCAACAGGTTAGTGTAGTGTAAGTTGTAGATAAGTGGGAGTCAATGAAGGGTAATTGGGCCCCTTACTTAAAAGGAGAAAACAAACTTTGAAAAAATAAACACTCAATGTGAAATTCAGGAAGTTTCTTTTGACGTGCACAAAAATAATTATGAAAGGTTTATAGAACAATTGCATAATGAAAAAAATGATGACGATTGCATGATATGTAAATTGTATACCGTTACATAACTTATCAACATTGAATTATACTTTGGCATAGTAACAGAATGTACATATTGAATTAATAGTCTTTAGTCTTTAGAATGCCAAGAACGAGGTTCAGCAACACATTAGAAATATACTCTGCTGTAGCTTGTATCACAAATTCCCTCTTTTAAAGTTCTCCCAAATGCCGCAGTGTTTGTGAAAGGGTGAGCCTTGAATAGTAGATCTACATAGAACTTTAAATTCAAACATTGATGAAAGAGTGAGATGGTAAATTACCACAGATGAGCCATACTCCTCTTCGCTAGAAGCATGCATTTATTTGTGCGCGCAAAAGTAACGAGATTTACTTCATAGCAGTCATATGCTTGGGAAAATACTACCCTCCATCAAAGCTGCATATTTGAAAGGGTGAAGAGTTGTGCACATATTAATTATTAATTAATATTTGTAGTTTTCCCAGGCCAAAGTGCGCTTTTCTCCTCACTGATTGTAAGGGTCCTAGATCTGGAGGATGTCTCATATATCAAAAGGCATTTGTACAACGAATATGACTAACAAATAAGTAAAATCCACCTAATTCTCCTGCCTTCCCGACAATGAGTCACGTTAAGCAATGAAATGGCATTAATCAGTTTTAACAGCGATTATTAAGTGAATAGGCCCAAACAACATAATCTGGTTAGGCAAGTGAGAGACAAATTACTGCCCTCTTTATTGGACAAAGTGGTACTCCAAAGTTCACTAAATTGCTTCAAATGACCTTGCGATAGAAAAGCCAGTCTTACCCGATTAAAGATGGACACAACTCTGGAAGGACCTACAGAGCTTTGGTCACTTACCATCCCATAGAGGGGCTTAGTTTAAACAATGTCCCAGGAGGATAGCTCAACGGCAACATGCGTGCCTTGGAAGCAATATGACACGAAGCAACACAGGTTTGATCTCCGGGTCCGTGCTTAGAAGCCTCTCTGTGGTTATGCGCGTTATAAATACGTAGTTAAGACAAAAAAAACAATTACGTAACCACAAAACAATTCCTGTAATAGTGCCTCGATGCCTGCGGGCTGTGTGAGCGCTTTAAAAATGTAAATTAAATTTTAAAAAAATGTATAGATTGGATAAATTACTCAAGATATGCACCGCTGTTCCTGATGTTTGCTCGAGAGATTGTGGTCTGAGGAGACATCCCTTACACATCTGGCAACTATGCCCAAAACTAACAAGCTATTGGAAAGAAATGCTGGGCACCATTAAAAAGTTTGTGTACTTCTGATTCCAAATGACCCAGTAATCTTGGTGTTCGATCCTAGGCTGGATGAATTGCATGGCACGTCCAATGGGAGAATAGTGGCTATATTTGCTTTTAGCCCTGTAAGTTCATTACTGTCAGCTGGATATTACTGACTTCCCCCATTTTACCTGTCTTGGATCCAACAATTATTGGAACTGATGGCGATGGAATCAGTTACATGTAAACGTTCCCTAGGATTATGGTTCTTTGGGATGTTGGGGCCCAACAATTCAATATCTCTTTAGAACACGCTCAACTGCTTTCACAACTTGACAATTTTGCATCTGTTTTGCTAATACATGGTTACAATTTGGTGAGAGCAGGAACGGGAAGTAGACGTGGTGAAACACAAAACCCACTAGCTTCACATACACGATTTTGATTGCAGGGTGAAAATTGTGGACATTTTAGCTGGATTTAGGGACTGTGTGTTTTCTGTTTCTCTCTTACTTAGTCCTTCATCATTTTATAATCACTTGCTTTTTCTCATTTTGAGGTTTTTAATGTCTTTTTTCATTGTGATTGTCGGCTTGTTCTTCTCTCTTGCATTCTTTGTTGCATTGAACAATATTTTGTATTGAAAATGCATAGGCCCTCATTACAAGTCAGGCGTTAAGGGTTTAACGGAGCTGTCGGCGCCATTAACCCTTAACGCCTGATTCACACTTTAACGCCTGCTTTTTGCAGGCGTTAAAGTCCAAGGCACTAAGCGACCTTGGTGCTAATTACGGCACCGTAATTTACGGTGCCGTAATTAGCGCCTTCCCCATCCCCGTTATGCCCTATGGGGCAAAAATAGGAATGGGGAAGGGCAAATGGTGAATGGGAAATTACCGCCCCACTCACCTTGGAATGGGGCGGTAATTCCGCCATCCACCATTGTGCTTATTGACTTTTCTCTGCACCTTGGCTTAATCGCTCTGCTCTTGACATCGACTTAGCATCTTGATATCTGTACTGTTGCAATATCTACTTACTGGCATTGACATTTCTATTGTTTTCCTTCTGTTTCTTTGAATTGTTAAAAATAGTCCAATTAGGCCCTTTTGAAGAAGAAGGGAATCCTCGAAACGCGTTAGCCACAACACAATTGGACATCGCTTTTTGCATCATTTTTTGCTTCTTCGCATTTTAGTATGTTAAATGTAACTAACAAATTATCTTTTATTTGTAAGTGCTTCTTGGCACATTTTTTCTATGTCAAATAAATTGTTATTTACAATCTACATAACATTGTTATGCCCATATGTTTAAACGCCCTTTGTGGTATCTGTAATTAGTGTGCAGGGGACAGGAGGGTCCCAAGTTTGGGTCCTCTTTCCTTTCTCTTTACTGATGTAGGCTTTGTGCCAAGGCCCTTTTTTTTCCTCCCTAGCACCTTAAAACCAATGAACCAGCACATGTTGGATTGTTATCTACTTATTTAAGTTTTCATTTATTACTACTAGGTGTGCACTACTTATCTTCCCCTTCTTTGTTGCATCGAACAACATTTTGTATTGAAAATCCATAGTGTTGAAGTGATTCATCCCTAATCCAATAAATAGATCTTAAATAATAAGTGAGTCTTTCAAACAACAAGATTCCATACTGTTTCCCACCACATTATATCACTAGGTGGCTCTGCATCAAATGATATTACTTTATTTTTTTGCCACCCTTGAAAAGCTATATTATCGCTTGACTCGTACTTGTGCGTTAAGGATAGATTTGTGGGATTGGCAGGCCCAGAATAACTAATTCTGCTTAGTTGTCAAGACTACTCCCACCACTTCTTTAACCACCTGAAGAATATTCTACAAAATGCTTTTAACTTATGGTACCTCCACAGTAAGTAGCCCAATAAGCCCTTCATTCCGCAACCCCTCCAATAGTTCACAGAAATAAAATCAAATGATAATTTAATCCAATCATCTATACACGCCTTTTATAACTTTATTTAAATGTCAATGAGACCGTAAAAACACACTTGCTGTGAAATAAATAAATACACCATATTGCTCCTAAATAAAGAGAAATAAAGCAAAAAGGAAATCTGGAATGCCCCCTCATATGTCTTTAGAACGTTGTCCAATGCAGATAGTCTGTAGGTAAAGCTCTTCGCAGTCATTGGTATAAGATACATCTTTAAGCTGTTCCAAATTATTGGGCTTGATTTTAGATTACCTATGCCTATTGATACAAGGTTTGCAACAAAGCATGCAAGATTAAAAAACCTTCGAATGATAATTGGAGGTTTACCTCTGTCACCAAGGAGAGATTTAAACTGTGCTTAAGCAGGAGGAATAGCCATGATGTATCTTAAAAAAAATGTCCGCTATGTTTGTTCAGAATGATGTAAGTTACAGGCAGCTTTATAACATATCTAAAACGTCTGCTGCCACAGGTAGGCACATTTTGGCATTCTTTGCTTTTATTAGCCCCAAGCCTAGAAAGCCTAGATGTTGGAAAATACAATCTGTTTAATACTATGAGCGTGAATGTATCAGAAAAAAAACAGCTGATTACATTTCAGAGGTTGAACAAGCAAGGCTTTATGCAACGATTCTTGCAAGAAACTGACAGCATCTGCATGCTGTGATACGGCAGTACGAATAATGTTTCCTTAAGCTTACATTGAAAATAATCTAGGGGTACAATCAGAGAAGATGTCACTCAATTTCAACATTCCTTTCTATCCAGTTTATCGCAATCACCCATTCCGTGTTTGGCGCAATATCAAAATAGTTCCAGAGGAACACTCCCCTGTCAAATCAGGATTCAACACCCAAGCGCTGATACATCTTGAACCATGCACTAACTGTGGCACAGGCTGGATGAAAGGAACAGGAGTTGTGATAGTTGGCATTCAATATAACTTCTCATAGATCTGCAGGAGGAGTGACTCTCCTGTCGATCCAGACATCTGGAAGGCCAGAGCCCTTTGATTACCAAAACAATGCACATTGGGCCTGAAAAACAAAATACATAGCTCAGAGTCTGCAGCAAAACGCCCTCTCTGACGTCATGGTTTGATCCCCTCTGCTCATTTCAATCTAGCTTAACCACCCACCCCCTATATAAAACTAATAAGAGCTCTGCACAATGCATCACAAAAGGATATGCCTGGCCAAATCTGAACATTTTCGAAGTAGTACAATAATTTAGGTAACACAATCATTTTTGTAGGGATCAAAATTACTATTGGATAAGCAGGAGCTAAAGGTAGCTCCTGGGTATCCAGCATTAGCCAGTGACCAGGAGCTGCCACATATTATGACCATGTATGCTTTAAATGTTGATTTGATGTGTTCTAATGTCTATTTATTGATTATCCCAAACACAGAGTTAAGTGTTTGTGTGACATCAGTCAAGCGGGGACGGGAAACCCTCTGTCGGGGTGTGATTCCTACCAGTAAAGTAGCAAGAGCCATTCCTTTCCCTGACGGAAACCCTCCAGGGTTGATTGATTTGAAAATAGGGTCCACCTGACTGCTTGATAAAGGCCTGCATCACCTCTGAAGCCAGTATGCACACAATAGTGTCTGCAGAAGGCAAATGGAGTGGACCATGTGGCAACCGTACTTATCCCATCCCGGAAAACATTACGCTGGAAAGCCACAGCCATGATCTTAGCTTTGATAGCGCAAGCACGAAGGTCATCCGCAGAAGGTAGCAGTGATTTATACCCAAATCGAGGCACCTGGAAGCCTGAGTGCCAAGGTGCTATCCCTAGGAGGTAACAATTAAGGCATCCGACTTCCTTATCTGTTTTGTTATGTGAATATAGAACTTAAGAGCTCTCCTGAAATTAAGGGAATGAAGAACTGTGTCCGTCTGAGATTGGGGAATAGGAAAAAACTTGGGAACCACCTCATTAATATAGAAAGATCAAACCAGTTTAGTAAGCTGGGTGTGTTCTGTGATGAAAAGGGGGAGTCTTTCCTTGTGAGACTAGGGAGGTGAGCCTGCTACACGATATTGCCCCTAAGGGTGGCAGAAAACAGGATCTTACAGGGAGAGACTCACCTCTTGGGGATGAGGACTCCCGTTCCGAGAAGGAACTCCCTTTCAAGAATCCAATAAACATCTACAAAACCAGAATCCTCCTACATTTTGTTATTGTAGTACCTCTACTGAGGATTACTCGTCGCAGTACCAGATAGATAGTTAATAGTAAGGAGTAGATAAGAATAAAATCCTGCCTGGCACTGGGATGAACAAACCCAATGGAGTTAGGCTGAGCATAACACAAACACAAAGAAATGACTACTGCTGGAAACTGGGGAAGCCTCAGTGTGGCATCATAGAAGTGGGATTAGCAATGGAAGAATTTAGAGAAACCCAGAAGTTTGAAACGGGCTACAGGGAGGCAGAGACTCTGACCTCCAGGCAGCTGAGAAGCATGGAGGAACAGGTGCCCGAGGAGCACCTGTCTGGGAAAAGCCTACCAAGAGGCTGTGAGGCAGACGAGCATCCAAGGAGGGATTCGCTCATTAAGAGCCCTACCAAGAGTCTACGAAGTGGACAAGCATCTCAGGAGTGACTCGCTCGTGAGAGGTGGTGGCTGGGGGACGGTGATAAAGGTAAAGCCTCCCCATGCCAATATCATCAGTGGACAGGTATCCCGGGCGGTACCTGAAAAGGAATTGAAGCTGAGAAGTTGAGTTATCCTGACATGTGGTGGCCAAGAGGAGAAGAATGTGGGACATCCTCTCGGAGCCGATACCCCAATCGACGAAGTACGCCAAAACATACTTGGAAGCAGAAAAATCAGAAACATGAGAGCCATCCTGCATCAACAAAGGGAATTCCCGAAGCCAACCCGGCGACATAAACCCGAATCCAGAAAGGTAACGGGAATAGCGGGAGACCTCAGGAGAGGTGCGGCTTTTGCGACTGGCTTAACCCTAATAACTACAAGACTTCTCCTACTGGTCCCAGTAGTACTGAGAATCATAAGAACACTGGGAATAACTATGGCACTTCTACTCGTTGCAGTAGCATTGAAAACCTAAAGAGTGAATCTGACCCCTGGGTATAATACACAGATCTCAGGGAGGAAACAAGGAAGAACAAGTACATAAGAAGTGATCTCATAAAGGTGGAATGAATAATACAAGAGAGAGAGGGATATACTTTTTTAATTGATAAGAACAAGATACAGGAGAAGACAGAGGTCAATACCCCTCAGGAGAGTAAGTCCAGAAAATGAGGAGTGATAAAGAGCAGGATGTGGAGAAGTCTTGTAAGAGAACTGAACAAACTGGTAAAAGAAAAAGCCAAGTGCTTATTGAAAAGGAACAGTTTCATTGGAAAGCTCTCTTTCCACCCCAGGAGATAGAAGTTATTCTCCTGGTCTTTAGTTCTTTAGTATTAGGGGTATGGTTAGTATAGGTTAGCTTTGGGACTGAGGAAAGATGCTTGTTTGGACTTTAACACTGATGACAAGCACCATAGTTGTAGTTGTTAGGTAGGGCAACTCTTAGATTAGGGATTGTGAGGGCTTCTATTTCCCACATTGATGCCTTGTTGTCTTTTTTGCTACCTTCTACTATTGTTCTGATAGTTCTTGGTGAACTTCATCTTACAATTACACATTATGCTCTTCCATTTCTCTCTATTCTTGATTCTCATTTCTTGGTTCCTCTTTCTACTCACGCCGCCCATATCTCTGGATCTTGCTTAGATCTTATATTTACCTCTTCTCTTGCTACATCTTCTGTGTCTTCACTTCCTGTCTATTCTTCAGATCACCATCTTACTTGCATTTCAATCATCCTAACTTCTCCTTCTCGTACTTCCCCTCTCTCAACATCTTTTTCTTACTCTCGGCACAATCTGCACCACTTAAATATTTCACTCTTTACTTCTACCTGCACTTCTCATCTGGTCTCCTATTCATAGTTTTCGACTTTGACTGCTGATGAGGCTGCAGCTGTTTTTTCTGCTTCACTCTCTTCGTCTCACTCTATCTCACGTCTACTTTTCATCCTACGCGAAAACCCCCTCACCCATGGCTTTCTCCACATCTGTGTGCCATGCAGCGTGTTCTCCGGTGACTAGAAAGATGCTGGTTGAAGCTAAAAACTGTAGGAAACTACAGCTCGTACGCTTCCTACCATGCTCTGTATGACAACTGTCTCCACTCTGCAAAACAAACTTATTTTCCAACCTTATACACTCCCAGTCTTCTTATGCCAGATGGCTTTTTCAAACCTTCTCTCATCTCCTTTCTCCCCCTACCCCTGATCATTTGATCAGCTCCACTTTTTCTGCTTCCGACTTTGCCCTCTATTTCACCTCTAAGGTCTCTTCCTTTCGTTATGCTATTGAATCTTCTATCATGCAATCGACTCCTTCTATTTCTTTGATACCTCCTAGGGAGTCTTTCACTAGGTTCACTCCAATTATTAACGAGGAGACCTCTCTTGCTTGCTTGGGCTCAGCCATACTCTTCCCCAAGGACTCTATTCCATCAACACGTATTCCTAAAGTATATCCCTCACTTGTCTACTACCTTACAATTCTCCTGTCTATCCACTTCAATCTTTCCATCCTCTTTTAAGCACGCTACCATCATCCCAATTCTAAAGAAACTTTCTGCTGATGTATCCTCTGCTTCTAATTTCCGCCCTATTTCGCTCTTGCCTTATCTTTCTAAAATTCTTGAATGTATTGTTTATTCTCATGTTTCCACTTCTCATTCTTCTGGATCTTTCTGCAGCTTTCGATACTGCTGACCATTCGCTTCTATTGTCTGCCCTCTCTTCTTTTAGTTTTTCTGGTTGTATTCTATCTTGGTTCGAGTCATACCTGTCCAAGAGGTCTTTTTCAGTCTCTTGGGCCGAGGCTTCTTCCAACACATTCCGGCTTACTTATGGTGTTCCGCAAGGCTCTGTCCTTAGTCCTTTCCTCTTATCTCTCTATAGCTCCTCACTTGCCGGCATTATCTCTTCTTTTGGGATATCCCACCTCCTCAGAGGTACTCTGCCTTTCCTCTCCTTCCCCCAGAAGCTCATGGTATCCCAAGCGCTGGTTCTCTCTAGCTTGGACTAACAGCCTCTTTCTAAATCTACCTGCCTCTACTCTCCGCTCTCTGCAACTAATCCAGAACAGGACTGCGAGACTTGACCTTGACCTCAAGCCCTTGGAACGTATCTCTCCAGCTCTGAAATCTCTCCACTGGCTCCCAGTGGATGCAAGGATTAAATTCAAAACCCTCTGCATTGTCCACAAGGCTTTCTGGGGCCTGGGTCCAAAATACCTTCAGCTATCCCTCCGCAAATACCTCCCCTCCAGAGCTCTTCGCTCCTCTACCTCCAACTCCCTCAGAGTCAGTCGTTTTTCTAAGAAACAAGCTGGGGGCTCCCTCTGGAACAGCCTCCCTGCCACTCTAAAACTTGAGGAGAACCCTCTCCGGTTCCGGAAGCACCTCAAGACCTTCCTCTTTTCTTCTGCCTTCGCTCCACCTCTTCCCTGCTGATCTGTTCTCTCTTGGGACCGTGCACCTGGCCACCCTCTGTCCATTGGGCCCAGGTACCTGCTCATCCTGCCACCCTCCCGCACTGCCTCCGGGCCACCCCTTGCACTGGGATCTATATCTGTACCCATACAGCCCCCCCTCTTTTTTCTTCCTGCACTTATCAGACATACCCTGTCTGCTGCCTTAAACCTAGCACTTGCAAAGTGCTAGCTGCATTACCACTGTTTGTTGCCTTTATTATTTATTTGTTGTTATTTATCTGTTTCTCTGCTTCGCACTTTCCACCTCTCCCCCCTTCCATGCACTTTTCCCCTCTCCCTCTCCCATGCATTTGCGCATTCTCAATGTCACTGGGCCTAGTTAGATCGTTGTTTTTGTTCCCCCCTGCTCCCCTCCCTTACTTTGTCGCGCTCTGAAACACTTGTGTACGAGTGTGATATAAATAAAGTATCATATCATATAATTTCTACGCTGATGACATTCAACTCTTTCTATCCTTCCCACACTTCATTGATGATATTCATAACAAGCTCAGTGCCTGTCTCCTTGCCACAAAATATTGAATGATGGACCACTTCTAGGTACTCAAGGCTGCTAAGACTGAGGCTCTTTTCTTTGCTTCCACTACTATTCCCCCCTACTCCCCACCCATTTTATATCATTTCCCCCAGCTCAGTTACCTACCTCCTCTATGGCCCGTAATCTGGGTCTTTATCTAGACTCGGATCTATCCTTTAGTCATCACATCTCCCTATCCGTGTGCTCCTATCGTTTTCACTTGCACAACATTCGGAAAGCCAGTCCTTGTATGACTTTTAAGGCCACTCAACTCCTGGTGTCTGCCTTAATCTTTTCCTTGATCTTCTACTGTTCGTCTACCCTCTTTGGGCTTCCCCCATCTCGCCTAGCCCATCTAAAATTTGTATTGAATGCCTCTATTCATGACACTATTTCTTCCTCCCTGGCTGATCTGGGATGGCTTTCTTTCCATCATCATCTCAAATTTTATTTTCTGTGCTTAGTTTTTAAATCTCTCCATGGCCACACACCTGCATACTTCTCTTCTCTTGTTTCACTGTATATATTCCTTCTCGTTCACTCCACTCCTCTTCCCATTCCCTTCTTGCTGTTCCTTGTCCTCCCTGTGCTCAATCTTGTTTTCACTCTGTCGCCTTGTCCCCTCTACACTGGAATGCTTTCCTCTCTATTCTACTTTCCGGGTCTTTTTGAGATCTTATATTTCCTCTGTGTTTCCTATCTTATCTTCATTTTGTTGTACCGTGTTGTTCTCATGTAAAGCGCTTTGGTGTAAAGCGCTATATAAAAATCAAATGAATACAAATTGCAACTGGTGTAATCTGGCACCTCATTTGTGTGTCATCTTACTCACTGACCTCCAAGCCAATGAATATAACTCTAATGCGTCCTTAGTTCATCCAGGCTAACCTGATTGGACAACAAGCAAACCCCTTTCTTAGGAAGGTGGCTGTGAGCTATTGAAAGGAACTGGCCAACAGTACCAAACTCACTCTGGCACTGGAGATGCTAGTCGAGCACCAACTGTCAGCTTTGTCTTTGCAGACCAGACACTCTGAAAAGTCACAGAAGCAATACGCTCCAACCCCTAAAGGAAAAGTCTCACTGGCTGATGTTATCAGCTCTAAGTCGGTCCCGCCAAGGCAGTAGTGCTACTCGACACCCTTCTAATATCTGGAATAGCAAGTTCAGGAGCTGCAGTAAAGAGGAGACAGAATGATGAGGTGAAATATGGGGGAAAGTAGACCAGCAAATAATGGAAAGTAAAAGCTGTATGTCTTGACCCCTAACATGAAGGAAGGAAGTATAGGTCCTTGGACAGAGGAGTCTTGGCGGTATGCTGGAAACATAAGGAACATAGCCTGGAGGCAGTAGTAGCCTAAGTACCTAAAGGCAAGAGCTTAAGAAGGACTAACCTGACCTTTCTAGTCCCCAGCCCTTGCAAGGTTTAACCGTTGCAGAACAACGCACTGTTGCGTCTGTTTCCTTTTGTAAAGTTTAACCCTTCCAGTGACAGCACTGCAGTGCGCAACCCGCGGATTAGAGCAAGACACTTCCCCGTGTGGTCGCACAGTGCGCCCCGTCCAGCACAGAGGAAAGGGCCTAATGCGACTTCTGCCATGGACCCAGAAGGGATGTATTCCTGGTCTCTGCATTTGCTTTACAAGAGCCGACTCTCCCAGTGCCCTAGAATGCGTCTAGGAATGGGCTGGCAGAGTAAGAGCAGGATCGTCAGCATCCCGCACTCAAGTAATGGCATAGAGACCAAGCTTGTGGGGAGGGGCCTGGCTGTCACTGTCTTGTCCACCTGCCTCAGCTGATAATATAAACGATTAATCCATTTTGTGCATGACTCTGGATCCTTCCTAGTAGCCTCACCCAGATCTCAGAGCATTGACTTTCACGCTGGCTGTGATGAATGCTCTGCTGGCTGCTCATTCGGCCACAAGAAGTTCTTACTTGAAGAAAGAAGCTGCCCAGTGCATATCCTATCCTTCCAGCACGTAAGACTTTACAATTAGCAATATTGGCCTCATTTTTCTGGCATCAGGAACAGCCTGCTGGTAGAGCTGGGCCGAGGAAAAGTATGTCCTCCTGCATCATCATTCGAAACTGACCATGATGTGCTAACTTGGTATCGTGGCCGTTGGCTAAGTGGGCATAAAAGACATGTATCAGCTTGTGTCAGATGCCCAGATGTGCCAATATTACTTGTACTGCCTTATGGGGATCACAGGGGTAATTACCTGCACATGTGTGGTTCATTATTGCGCATATGTTAAGATCTGTGCACAATTTGCCACTAAATCCCTTAGAAATCCCTGGAGAGCTCTCACTCTAGTATTCTTTACATCCTGTCAATATATGAACAGTATACATTTTTGTCATGGCACATGATTTATGATGCCTGTTTATTTTCACCTGGGCACATTCTGTATTGCACTATTTCTCTCGTGGCATAAGCATTGCTTTGTTTTGAATCGACAATTTCTTTTGGGGCACACTATTTTCTGATGGGTACAAAAATAATGTGCCACTGCTCTTATGTACGCAGCAGACCTTCAGGTATTTTTATTTAGTACGCTTTTTCACAGAGCAGCTGTTAAATCATTAGTCGTGGTATGCACTATATTGGAAAATGGTGCCGAAACCCCCTATTTTTTATTAGCTTGAAAGGTGGCCAAATTATTCCTGTAGATGTAATGACGTTTCAGCTTTGTGTGTGTCATGTCCTGTGTCGATGTGCATTGGTATGTGAAGGGAAGGAGATGTGTTATGTCTGTCTTGAGTGTGAGTGATGTTAGGGACTGAATGATGTCACAGGTGTAATTTTTATGGATTTATTTATTTTAATTCTTGGTAGAGGGCCAAATCGGCCACAGGCCTCACGGCGCACATAAAACAAAACAGAACGGACAGTCAGAAGTGAAGGAGGATTGAAGTCAGAGAGCACAGAACTAGGGAGCGGTAAAAAGGAAGGTCTTCAGGTTCTTTTTAAAGTCTACCAAAGAAGGGGAGGACTTGAAATGAAGTGGGATCGAATTCCACAATGCTGGGGCCAGGACGTCAAAATTTGTTTTCCATATTTGGCCAAACAGAAGCGATGCTGGGAAAGTCTTGCCTGTTCGGCAGACCTGAGAGAGCATCCTGGGATGTAACGATGAATCCGTGCTGAGAGGTAACTGGGTGCAATGGCATTCAGGCATTTGATCGTGAGTATCTTGAAAGACACCCTATGCTTGATTGGAAGCAAGTGTCGGTTTTTCCAGGCTTCAGAGAAAGAATGCCATCTTGAAAGACCAAGCACTGTGCGAAAAGTGCCATTTTGAGTGGTCTGAATAGCTGCAATGTTGGTGGCAGATGTACCGGCCAGAAGGCTATTGCAGTAGTCCAGCCGCGAGTTGATAAGAACGGTAGCCAAGAGGGACATATTGTTTACAAATGGAAAGGGGTATAATGAGCAGAGCGGTTTGTTGATCCAGCCGCATGTGACTCATGTTTTGACCACATGAGAATACATAGGAAGTTTAGAGTTGATGGTGACCCGAGCGTCTTGACACCTTGAACAGGATGAGCTGGAATGTTTTTCTGTGTGTGTTCCTGTCACGATGCCTGCCCCCAGACATCCGGATCAGATCCATCTATCCAGGGAACAGGCATCCACAAAGACCCAGGAATTCCCAAAGCCTCGTCTAGGGGCTATATGGGGTCAGTCCTGCGCCTACGGCGCCAGGCTCGTATTGCCATCTTTAAACTGTGCAGGTCATCCTGCAAAGAACTCACGTACAGGCCATCATGAGGCCATGAAGGGACTACTTTCCTTTAGGAACTATTTTACTACTTGGGTGTGGTACTGGAACTCTTTACCTAGGAACTACTTTTTTGATGCTATTTAAACCACGCCCGAAGAGCAGCACACGCTTCGCGTTATTCTGTACCTCAGCAGCGTAACGCTCACTGTGTCTGCAGTCCAGTATTCAGTCTACAGCTACACCCGTTTGTGTCCGGAGCCGACCCTAGAGAAAAGGAAAGAAGAGAAGGTTAGAACAGGAAGATTCCCATTTGGTCATCATCTTCTCCTGGAGCAGCCGTACCTGTGAGAAAGGGAAAAAACATTTAAAACAACCGCGTCGCATTGCCAGCTGCAGCGCAGCGCCATACTCACCTATCATTAGAGCATCTTCAGGACCCAGCGCGTTGCCCATTGAATCGCCGCTCGCAACATCAGCATCTGAAAAACAAGAACAAACAAAAGGTGAGCGGGGTCCCGCCAAAGGCATTCACCTACTTACCGCAAGATACTTACTTGGCATATTACTGCTTGAGGCAGCACTGGTCCCCATTCTACGCTCGACATTTTCACAAAGGCGCCGCAAATGCAACGAAGATAGAGAACTATTGGTCAATCGCACTTGGAACAATATTACTTGCTAAACAGTGCTTGGTGCAAACTGACTCTTACCAAGGCGCTACCTTCATCCATCGAGGCGAACTCGCTGCTTGGACCACGCTGCATGGGGAAAGGTATGAAAGGAGTATGAGTGAATTAACAGACATTTTAACTCTAAAAGAACTATACATTTGGTTGACACACAACTTACCTTGGAGTCATTATTTGTCTGGAACTCTGCCAAATACCTACGGATCAGTGAAGTAACTGACGTTCTACGCGCCCCTGCGCTCCAAACGCAGGATGGAGAGTTCATCCTTCCTAACTATAAGGTGAGACTTTACAAAGGGGAATACTAGAAGTTTTCGGGAAGATAGTGTTAGTGTTAACCCCTCTGCCACGGGTGGCTAATTCCCTTTACTGCTTCTAGGAAAATCCTCTTGCGGGCCAGGCAGATGAAACTGAGTGGGCAACTGCAGTCGATCATCACTTCGCTTCAAGTCACACTGGTGGAGACCGCAACAGTCCAGCTTTGTTCGGCACCTCTGTGGAATCCAGGTGAGCGTGACAGTTCCATCCTTGGCAGTTGATACCATGTAGCCTGGGTGGTGGGAGCCAGTGGGCTCCCTCTCTGCTCCTGTCCTTGTCCTGTCATCTGAAGAACTATATGATGTAACTTAATAAAGGCTACCTCAAGAAGCCTCACTCCTAACAGTTGTCCTGTGGAAGTCCCGCTTTGCCCGCTACTCTCTGCTCCTACTACTCGTCGAGAAGACGCATTTTGGACTTAATCTTTTATTGAAAGGACTCAAAGCACCACAAGGTGAATAAAAGCAAATAGTCACCTTATACTTGCTACAATACATATTATACATATAATAACCTCCTATTTACTTTCATACAGGCTGTGCGTTTTACCGTTGTGGGCGTGAATACTTAAGTGGACTTGCGCGCGCACTGCGCGCGCGGCCTGGCGAAGTCCCGTGGAAATCCTGCCTTGCCTGCTACTCTCTGCTCATGCTACTCGTCGAGAAGACGCATTTTGGACTTAATCTTTTATTGCAAGGACTCAAAGCACCACAAGGTTAATAACAGCAAATAGTCACCTTATACTTGCTACAATACGTATTATACGTATAATAACCTCGTATAGACTGTTGCAAGGCATTTTTCACTGTCTTTCACTGCTTTTCATTTATAACATTGTTGAACATTGTTGAACATTGTTGAACTGCCGACAATATATCTAAAGCATAAACGGCCACTTTAGCAAAACTAACATGAGTTTAGTTCCATACACGCTTAAATCTAACATGCCGTCTTCGGCAGCTCACTTAGGTACACCATTGGGTGTTACTTCAACTAGACCAAAAAGCAATTTAAAAAAAGTTACATCATCAACGTCGATCACATTGACACTGCGTGCTAAATCGCGATTGAAAACGCCTTTGCCAAGTACGGACATTAGGCAATTTTGCCCTGCTTTGAAAAATACTCCACAATCTTCTGCAATTTCTACACCACAAAAGGTTGATCCTAATGAAGCAGGCACTCCTGCCCACCGTGAACAAATTGATATTTCTGTAAGCTCCCATCAGAAGCATAACGAACAACAAACTTGCATGAATCAACTAGCCCAGATCACAACGCCTTCTTTAAACCAAAGTGATTCTTCCACAAATCTTGTCAGATTAACAAATGTGGATTCTGAATGCCTAGATAATCTCCCGGTGTCTGACAATACCATGATCCAAACAATAAAACAAATTGACCAAGATAAGACCCAAAAACCACAACTGGAACAAATTGTAGAAACTCAAGAGGCCGAAAATGCTGATACTAGTGAGGATGTATTCCTAGTGGTACCTATTCACACGACCGTTAGAAGTGAGAGTTCGTCTCCTATTAGGTCGACTACTGACTATCATCAGCGTTGTTCAATGGACTCTACCATCTCTGAAGCTGCCTCATACATACTTCCAATGCCAAGACATCGTGCGTCTTCCAGAGAAAAAGAAAGTGCACCAGCGAATGTAGGGCTTTTGGAAGTCACACTTGTGGCTGTAAATACGATTCAAAGCCTGTTCAAGCTGTTTGAAACTCTTGAACATAAAATTAACTTACAATCAGCAAAGATTGACCAAATAACCTTATGGATACAAGCACATCCGACCCAGAGTGAGAAAACTCGTCGAGATGAAGAATTTATTAATGACTTATCTAGGAGCGTTGAAATTATAACCATCCCTGCGACACTCCCTTCAAGTCTTCCCTCATTCGAGCACATTATCTTCCCAATTGAAGTGGATGCTCCAAAAACAACAGATCCAAATTCTTCTTGGATAAGTGTTGACAACAATCCCAATATTCCTAAGCAACAAAGTAATAAAGTACCATATGAAGTCTTTAATAAACGCTCTCGGACAAAAGGTCGAGCAAGGCATCTTATTACCAAACCGTTTCAACCAACAAAACGAAACAGCAAATCATCTAACTTCTCCTCACGTCTGCACACAGTGGATCTGACTGGTCCTATGAAGCCACTTGATGATCAATCAACTGGAGGTAACTTATTGGTTGAAAAGATTACTTCTTGAAAACAAACATCAAACCAACTTCAGCTACCCATGATCCAGTCTCCATTAAGCCAATTGGTCACAGCTCTGGACAAAGCGATCCCAAACATTCACGTCCAAATAAATCCTCTGACAAACTGTGAAGCTGACTCAAGTACTTCTAAGCCAGCCCGGCCATCCCAGATAATACGTCAAGTGGCCCCACCAACATCCAATCGATCACAAATCGACCAAATTAAAATCACGGTCGATTCACATCTCCTTCAACGATCGAATGAGGCTAAGGTTTTGGCATCAAAAAAAGACAAACAGAATCCTGTCGTGAACTGTTCCTTACGTGAAGAGCACCTTAGCGAAACTCTATCTGAAACTCAGCATGTGAGATACAGAGAAGATCGAAATCAATCCACCTTAAAGAACTTGATTGTTCCGGCTTTAACAAAAGATCCTCCAGACAACGGCACATGGTATGAACAAAATGAGAATATCAAGTCTGCAATTGAAGCTTATTTTGCAACTCACTTCGGGTTGTCGAACATTCCTGCACGACTAAGAGAAAATCATCCAAAAGTCACATTCACTGACGATAATATCTTAGTCAATGAAATTAATTCATGCCAAAAGGCAAAGAGCGTGATTAATAAGTCAGTTTGTAAACATTCAACCAAAACTGAAGAAGTTGCAGTTAAACAACAAAAGATGGATCTAAAAAGAAAAAAAGCATTTGCAAACTATCATACATTAATCTTAAAATGTTGTGCGGCTCCGCATCCACAATATGATTTATCATGTGCTAGTGTCCTTAATATCTTCAATGATGTACCTGAACTAGGAGATCTAACGTTGTCTGATATTTACCAAGTGGAATTTATATGTGATGTAAATCTTGGCATTGTATGGTTATGGATGAAGTCTGGCTTGGTTATGAATTCCCTATGGCAGGTTAGAATGGAACTCTTTAAAATGGGCTTTTTGCTCGCCCAAGATCCAAAAAGGAAAAATTGTGAGATCACTTCAGAAAAACAAACAACTCCTAAGTCTTCAACCACTGCATGCCAGTGTGAAAATTGCAATTTTGACGACTCTACATCTGAATACCCTCACATTCCTCAAACATAGCCACCATTGCACCAAGATGTGAGCAAGAAGAAATACAATTTCATGTCACTAGTGAGTTGGAATACAAGGGGCTATGCTCACCTACTGACAGATAATAATCTTTCCTTGAATGACGCGGACATTATAGCCCTACAGGAAACATGGATAAGCTCTATTCCAATATGGGACAATCATGAAGTCTCCATTAACCCAGCAATTCCAGCTCAAAAGGGCCGCCGTATGGCGGGGCTTATTGTTGCTGTTAAATTGGGTTCAAGATTAAAATTACAACCTTGGGAAAACCCGAATAATTTCATCCAACTGGTAAAAATAATCGATTGATTCCCAAGTGTTGGCATTAATTAATGTATATAGAAACCCGGCAGCGATCACTGATGACCGTTTTTACAAAGATCTTTCGTAAATGTTCGAAATAATCGCCAAAACCAAAGGAATCATGGCTGTCTTACTTGCTGGGGACCTTAATCTCGACTGCATCAAATACACCACTGGGAAAAAACACAGGAAATTAATAAATGGAGCACTTTCATGATGCATTTTGGTATGAGAATGGCCAACAGATCACTCCCGGGAGACATTCCATCACAGGCGACGTGGCAAAGAGGATCATCGACAAGCACTATTGATTACATGTATTTATCGGAGAGGCTCTTTATGGCAGCAACCGACTTCAAGATAATGAAGCAATCAAGAAGCGACCATAACATGTTCATACTAACTTGGCCAAGAGACAGCCTGGATGTGCATGTCAAACAACAATGGATGCCTCAAAAGCTCTCGATCAATAATGCCAAATCACATTTTAAGTGGTCTCCAAGAAAATTGACATCGTTAAATAAAACCTTAATGATGCAAGATGAATCGCAGAACATAAATTCATACGTGGAAGCGTTGTCATGTTACAAAAATCTTTTTATCCCTGCTGGAAGATTTCATCCTCATACGTTTGATCTACTAATGTCACAAACAAAAAAAGAACATCACAAGGCATTAAGAGCAACTAGACGTCTTCCATTGTTTGAGAGGAATAAAACTTGTAAGACATTAAAAACTCGCTATAGAAACTGGGTGAGATCTCACAAAAGTAAACTATATCAACAGGATGGGGAGGCTTTCTTAGCAGCAACATCAAACAAGAACTCTGCCCAAATTTGGCAGTTGCTTAATGTAAAATCGAACCTAAATAATCTGCAGTTGCAACTAAATGGAGTCGCCAAAAACCACTGGATATCACACTTTACAGCCCTGTATGCGGACAAGGCCTTTCAACTGTTTGAATACAAAACCCAATCTACAGCGTCCTGGAATCTGGAATGTTCAGAGGATATTATCGAAGATCTTATAGCCAAGTCCTCATCATCGAGAGCGGCAGGCCCGGATGGCTTTACTAACTTAATGCTAAAACAACATCCGAAGAATTGGGCCATAATTCTGAATAACATCTTTCAATGTATTTTAAAATCTCAGAAATTCCCAGACTCATGGCGTACCTCTGTTATCGTTCCTATTTTTAAAAAAGGAGACCGTGGAAAATCAGCAAACTATCGTCCGATAGCGCTATTGGACTCCCCAGGAACATTTTTTAATCACCTAGTACTAAAGGCCTTCAACAGTTGGACATACGAAAGCAAATGCCGAGATCGTAATCAAACAGGTTTCGTCCGTGGGCTTGGGACCTCAGTAAATCTTATGATCCTTAACTCCTTAAAAGCTCAAGCGCGAAACACAAGAACATCTTTGTTTTCGCATTTGTCGACTTAAATGCTGCGTTCGATTCAGTCTCCCGTGTGAAACTCATCCAAAAGTTAATCAAAGCGCAATGTCCACAAGACATAATCAATTAACTACATTTACCATAATGCACCTGGCTGCAGTCCTCAATTCCTGGCTATTCTCATTCCTCGTTATTGGGACCACAATCCCCAGAAGCCCTAGCGGCCAGTGCTGCTTCCACCTGCTCAGGACCAGAGAGGGAGGAGGCAGATTGTCTTCAGGTGTGCTGCTACAGGTGCTGTCAATTAGCCTGCCTCAGAACAGGGCAGGGCTGTATATAAGCAGCTGCCTGCAGGAGCACAGTGTCTTGCATCTTGAGTTCTCCCCGCTCCTGTTTGCCTTGAACCTTCACTTTTTATGCTGTTCCTGTTGCTGCCTTATCCTGTTTTGTTCCAGTGCCCTTTCCGGGCTCCCTGCCTTGCAGCCGATCACACTCAGCTGCCTTCTACCTACAGCCCTTGTCCTCTGGGCTTCCTGCCTTGCAGCCTATTACAGCCCTCTGCAGCCCTCTACAGTCAGCGGCCCTGCACCTCTTCGCTGCCTACTCTGCCTCACTCCGGCTGCCTACAGTCCTTGTCCTCTGGGCTCCCTGCCCTGCAGCCTGCCTCACTCTGGCTGCCTACAGTCCTTGTCCTCTGGGCTCCCTGCCCTGCAGCCTGCCTCATTCCGACTGCCTACAATCCTTGTCCTCTGGGCTCCCTGCCCTGCAGCCTGCCTCACTCCGGCTGCCTACAATCCTTGTCCTCTGGGCTCCCTGCCCTGCAGCCTGCCTCACTCCGGCTGCCTACCGTCCTTGTCTGCTGGGCTCCCTGCTCTGCAGCCTGCCTCACTCCGGCTCTCTACAGCCCTTGTCCTCTGGGCTCCTTCCTTGCAGCCTGCTCCCTCTGCTGCCTTCAGCCCATGTCCTCTGGGCTCCTTCCTTGCAGCCTGTCTCCCTCCGCTGCCTACAGCCCTGCTCCTCTGGGCTCCTTACCTCGCAGCCCTATTCTTTTGGGCTCTCTGTCTGTCGCCTACTACTAATCTCTCTGTCCTGTTCTTCTGGACTCCCTGCCTTGCAGCCTACTACAGTCCTCCGCAGTCCAATACAGTTTGCCTGCACCTAGTGCCACTCTTGACTGCAGACCTGCTTCCTACTTTGCAGCCCTTCTGTTTTCCTGACTGCTGCTCCTTGTTCTCTTCCTTGAGTCCTCTGTACTCCACCTTAGGTTATCTATTTCAGTCTAACTGCCTTTCCTTCATTTCCTTCTGCTAGATTGCTCATTGACTTCCTTTTCGCTGGATATTTCTGTTCTTGTCTTCTCATGTGTCTTATGTAATCCCTTTGTACAGAGCATGCCTGTTGGTTTCCGGCAGGCAACCTCTGCCCCTTCCTTTGTCGCGTTTTTCAGTGTTACAGACACCCACTGCTGTTGTTCCCAGCCATGAGCATACAGCGTGGGCCTCTGTTATAGCAATCTGTGCAGAAGGCTGGAGTTTCCTAAGGTTCGTGGAACACTCTTTCCCATTTCAGCATACACCCCAAGAGGGAATCCAGTTTGTTTGTACCTTTGTATCTTTTGCCGCTTTTGGCTCACAGCTACTGTTTCCTACTCTTCTTTCGTGTTGAACTTCCTGCTGTGTGTGCTTATCTGCTACCTTTCTTCAGCACAGCCACCCAAACCCTACCTGGGTACCCTGTGCTACTCTTGACAGAGTGCCATTCGTGACAATCCTGGCCTCAGCGTTTAACTTCTTCATTCATGATGTCTAGGAAGTCTTCCTCACCATAGCGTCAAATTCACCCAAAATAAATTGTACTGTTATACAAGCTCTATGGTATGCCGACGACCTGGTGCTCATATCCAAGACCCCGATAGGCCTTCAGAAGCTAATAACTGCTCTCTCTACTTATTTTGAAGATAACGAGTTGTCTGTGAATATAAAGAAATCCCAGATCGTAGTTGACGTCCCGAAGCCATCACAAAGAAGCAAGTTTATCTGGATGGTTAAGAATATCACCTTAGATATTGTTCCGTGCTACAAATACTTGGGTACCCAATTGGAAGCCAACTCTTCGACCATTGAACATCAGCAATCATTGCAAAGTAAATTGATTTCTGCAATATCTCAATCTAAATTGATCCTCTATAAATATGGTAAATTTACCATCAAGCCTGCACTACACTTTTGGCAATTATATGGTTTAGAGGCTCGAGACATTATTAACGTTAAAGATTTAGATAGATTAGAAGCTATATTTTGGAGACAACTCCTAAATGTACCACAGTCAACACCTGGCCCGTGTATAAGATATGAATTAGGGCTCACATCGCTTAACGCAAAATACCATTGGCAGCTCTGTGCACTTCTTAGAAAATGTTTGGTGAACACTAATGATGAATCGATTCTAGCCATTCTGTCTGCATATCTGTTTACTTCGAGTCATCGGTTTGTTTTAAAATAGACCGCATATGTTTATCAAATTATGGTTACAGTAGATGTTGATGTGGAAACTCTTATACAGAATCCCGAACGAGTAAAAAAAAAAAATCTATTTTCATGATTGGATTGTAACCCGTGATTTATGCCTGCGTTATAAACACTTTGCTAGTCAACTATATCCAGACAAAAAAATGGGATCTGTTGAAAGTTATATGTTAAAATCACCTTCTCTTCAAGTTCGCATGGCAATTTTGAGAATGCGATTTAATCTGTGGCCAACTCGAGATATCTTGGCCCAGCGAAAACAAATTGCCATGTGAGATGACTTCTGTAGGTTCTGCAAAAATGTGCTACAAAAAGAAACGTTGGAACATATTACTGTTGAATGTCCTGCCTTGTGTTCACTAAGAAACAATGTTTTCATGAAGCACATGTCTACAGTTGCTAACGTTTGCCCAAACTTGAGATGGTCTTGTCTGCTAAATTCTACTAACATGAGCCTACTCATTGCATTAGTGAATTTTCTTAATGCCCTTTGTTTATGTGATAATGAATTATTTAATAATGGATTGGATGTTAATTTTTAGTCACCAATTTCCTTTTAAATGATTAGGATAATTTCATTAAGAATGTTCATTCAGACTGTCTCTTTTCAAATCATGTGTTCGCTGTTATGTTCAAAGACCTGATTTTTAATATTGTAAATATTGTTGATACTAATTTTGCCTTGTATTTAATCATTTTGTAATTTTGGAAATATATGTGTAATTGGAAGGAAAAAAAGTTGATTTATTTCAATGAAATTTTTTCAATAAAAAAAAATAACAGTAAGGATAGGAAAACACTTTGGCTTGCTGTTGCCTTCCTGCAGAGCATTCATTCAAACCGGATGTGGCTAACCCTATAACGGAAGCTTCCCCAGCATTGGATCTTTCATAGATTCAGATGCTTCAATATTCTCCATCATCAGACTGGGAATCCTCGGTGATAAAAAGAATTATTAAAAATGTCTAATATGCATACATTGCTACATAGCCATGCATGTACATAGCCCATTATGGCCTATGAGCCATTCTATTGTGTAGTCCCTCCACCTCATTTTGGTCCTTCATAGCCCCAACCAATGAGGTGGCAGGGCTTAAGCTCCGCCCCCAGCAGCCATCTTCAGATTTTTCACCGCAGTCTAACAGACATAGGGAATCCTCAAGCTCTCTGGGCTCTTCAGTTCTTTTTCTACTTTTTGTGTGGTATATATTTTTCAAATATATTCCACTTTGTTCCCCTGTTTAGGGGCTTTGGTCTCAGGTGGTTTTTGAGACAAATATCTCTTGTTTTTTACCCAAAATCGTCGTGTAAACCTTCTCTTCAGAATGGCTGCATCTAAGGCTGTTAAGAAGCCTTCCCTGTTCAGGGACTGCACGAGTCTACATGATAGACCCTCATGAACATTGCATTTACTGCTTGTATCCACATGACATCCAGAAATGCGATATTTGCAAGACTTTTTCCAACAAGACTCTTCAGAACAGGCACTGAAGACTCCTTTTACATCTGAAAGCCAGGGATCAATCTTCGGACGAAGAGTCTGTCAGAACAGCTCCTGTTCACTCCAGCATTCCATCTGAGAAGCTAACTTCGAAGAGAAGGTCCTCTTCAGTGGAAAGGAGTTCCTCTCCCATTGCCAAAAGTAAGAGGAAGCTGGAGTTAATACCCTTTCTACCTCCACTGGACTCCTCGAGCCAGAAAGTCACATCTACCTCCAAAGGTAAGGAGGAGTTTGCAAAAAGCCGGGGGGGGGGGGCATTCGTCGACGGGGAAACCGTCCACGAGCGATGGGAAAGATAAAGGCCCGTTGTCGGCCACACCGTTGACGAAACCCTCATCGACGACGATTACACATAAGACATCGTCTAAGGCAAGATCCTCGTCATCGGATTTATCGTCCACGAAACAGTCGTTGACGAAGGAAACACATCATTCGTCCACGAAGCACTCCACGAAATGCTCGTCCACGACCAGCCAAAACACATTTGTCGACGGAGCACTCGTCGACGAGGGGAGAAACCATCCAAGCTGCGTTCGTCGACGAAACTACCATCAGCGGGACACTCGTCAACGAAAGTACCATCGAACACGGAGGAATTGGAGCCTGAGGCACCTTCCACGCGCACTTCCACAAGGGCGAGTATGCGCTTTATAAGAAATCAAAATAAATAAATTGTACATAGCGTTTCCGCAAATGTAACTTCTACATAAAATGCAAACATATCACTTTTCCATTATTTATGACCCCTTCTGCTTTAAATGTCATATAGATTTATCCTAATGCTTATTTATATATTGTCCCAAATGCAGAGAGTTAAATCCACATAGGCGTGTTTGCTCCGCATCAGGTAGCCTGAGCAGCCAAAACTAGCTCTTGCTAGCTGTTGTGTCAAGCAAACCAGGCTCTTCTAGGCCAGAAGCAGGAGCTAAATGTCTCCCAAGTCCCCTCAATTTCGAACCCTGAAAACAGAAGCTCAGCCATCAGACCAACACCATTTGGCTGAAAGCCAAATCATTGTTCTAAGCTCTTCTTCAAATCTTCCAAACATGGTTCACACTTTGATTTCGCCATGGTTATAACATAACAGCTATACCTTGGCACGGGACAGTTCTGGCAACTGCACTTTGGCCAAAAGATGGTGTCTAATGTAGATGCTTCCCACATCTTGTCCTAGCCCCAATTTCACTCAGTCTAGTTTTGCTTTTTCTTCAAGAGACATTCATAAGGTGAAAAGTCATGATTTTCAAGTTGACTTAGGAACTAAGCCAACAATGTGTGCTAGACAACGCCAAAAAAGCTGATGACATTGCATGTCACAGTGGCCACATCTGCAGGTAGCACATAGTACATAAAGGGATCATGCACATTCATTGTCTGCTGATTCCAGAAATCTTTACCCGCATTAAAATAGAAGCCATTGCCCTATTCCATTCCTCCAGGTCTTCCTAGACAGCTTCGCATTCTACAACTTTGCTGCTTTCCCCCAGCTATGGATGTTCACTCTTGATATGTAATCATCTTTAATATGTAAAAATATTTTCGAGGATTGGCTTCCCTTTCTAGAGTGCTTTGGTGGAAACCACAACAGCTCATCTTTCTGTACAGTGCAAAAATAAATAAATAAATACATTAAAGTAAGTGTGGCTTAGTTTTTCTTTAAAATGCACTCAAAGGAAAGGGAGTTAACCCGTTGCCCAAATATATGTGAATGGCTTCAAAGCCATTCCTAAAGCCAAACAAAAGGGGGTATGCCTCTAACTTTTAGAAATAATCTTAGTCTCTGGCATTGCTCTGGGCAACCCTCCACACCATCGTTCTCCAGCCTGCCAAGCCACTACACAAAGGGGAAAGACCATATGCAAATCAGGCTTAGTCCCACCCCACAAAGGGCATTCCAGTGCAAATTGTTTGATCACATCCCTTCTGCAGAAGACCACAAGCAACCCCAGACACGTTTCGTCCTCAATGGGCATCACCAGTGAGGTGTAGCTTGGGTCTCTTTCCCCGCAGTCTCAGACCCACATCTGAGCATACCCGTCAGACTCTGGGTGACTACAGCAAAACAAGATGTGATAGCTGGAAGGTTTAAAATTAACCTTAACCTCTGGCATTGTTCTGGGCAACCCCCAGACCATCATTACTCAGCCTGCCAAGCCTTTACAGAAAGGGGAAAGGCCAAATGCAAATCATGCCTGGTCTCACCGCAAAACCATTACGAGTCACTAATTAGGGCAGGATTGGGATTCCTTATTACTTTGGTCTTTGCACTTAGGCTTTGAAGAGACCGGTCCTGAGAGACATTCAGTAAATCATCCACTTCATCTAATGATTGATCATAGCAGGGGAAACTACAGAGGTGTAGTAGGGTCCTGTAACCTTGTGTTGAATTGGCAAAACCTTAAGTCACCATTGTGCAGACTTCCCCTAAAGTTGTGACAGTAAAGCACAACCTTACAGCACTGTGAAAGGCCTCTAGAGACAATCCAGCCACGAGGTCAGACAAATATCACTTGAGATAAACACATATAGGAGAGAAACATTACTTGTGTAAATTTATTTTTTAAATGGGAGGGTGTCGAAACCCGGTCTTCACTTGTAATCAGTTGGCAGTAAAAAGGAAACGTGCCAAAATGTAACAGCCAGGGGCCAGTGGCGCCCCTAGACATTTTTTATAGGGGTGGCCTGATGAGGCCACAGGAAATCTTGTGGTGGCACACCAAAACAAAAACATAGCTGAATTTCCGGAAATCTATTATGCCGATGCAGTAAATAGACCAGTTGAAAACTATGTATATACGAGAGTTAAGGAATTCCATATTGATATAGTTCCATTTATTATTTAACTGTAACTAATTCATTTATCTGATGCACATAGACTAATACCAGTATGGTTAACATTTTGAGTTCCACAATCCTGTTTGTACGAGACTTGTCCTTAGCCTCAAGCCCTGGGATCATATCTCTACGCCCCTGAAATCTCTTCATTGGCTCCGAGTGGCTGCAAGAATTAAATTCAAGACCCTTTGCATTGTCCACAGGGCTTTCTGGGGCCTGGGTCCAAAATACCTTCAACTTGCCCTCCGTAAATACCTTCCCACTCGAGCTCTTCGCTCCTCCACCTCCAACTCCCTCAGGATCTGTCGCTTCTCCAAGCAACGAGTTGGTGGCAGCTCTCTTTCCTCAGCAGGGGCCTCCCTCTGCAACAGCCTCCCTGCCACTCTGAAACTTGAGGAGAACCATCTCCGGTTCTGGAAGCACCTCAACACCTTCCTCTTTGCTTCTACCTTCACTCCCTCTCTCCCCTGCTCATCGGTCTGCTTTGGCACAATGCACCTGCTGGTTTTCCCACTGCTTTCGGGCCGAGGTCCATGCCCACCCAGCCTCTCACCCGCACTGCCCCAGACAGCACCTGCACTTGGGTCTGTATCTGTTACCCTACAGTCTCCTTACCTGCACTTACCAGACACCCCTTGTCTGCACTCAAAACCTGCACTTGCCACCTTGCTGGCTACAATACATTTTGTATTGTTGTATCCTTTGTTCATCATTTTCCACTTTTCCCCTCTCCCTTGCACTTTCCCCTCTTTGCTCCCCCTGCACGTGCACATTCTCAGTGTCACTGGGCATAGTAAGATTGTTGTTTTGTCTTCCCTTGTTCCCCTCCCTTGCCTCGTTGTGCTCTGAAACACTTGTCTATGAGCGCAATACAAATAAAATATATCATAGCCAGAGAATCCTCTAAATCCTCACTTATGAGTTTTTAATTGCCAACATGTCTATCGAATATGGTGCACTCAGCAGGGTTTGACTTATGTAGGAATAGAATACTAGATTAGGGTCTACCAAAAGGCTTATTTTCAGTTTCTGAAAGGGCAACCCTTCTGCTAGCCCCAATTTAGTTTTCAGAATTTTACTTGTAAGTTTGAGAAACACATCTTTCCTTTACCATTTTCTGTTTCACTGAGAACACAACCCAGGTAAATTCACCATCTGCCAGTTTGCATAGAAAAACCCAGGCAGTTCAAAAGTTAGACTTTCTTAGGAATGCTCTTACTCTTCAGGTATTGGGTGGGATTGGCCATAGGACTAATCATGGCCATGGGCAGTCAGTGGGATGGTAAATAAAACCCCCTCAAGTGTCCCTCCTCACAGTCCTGTCCTTCCTAATTGTACTCCAGTTCAGTAGGTTCAGCTTACAAAATGGAATGAAGTAAAACTGAGGTAAAAGTGAACCTTTCTGGGCAGTTGCCCCTCTGGTCCTTGGCTGCTCTGGTGAGCTCTTCTCTGGTCCTTTGCTCCCTTGCAGGTGAACCTTTGGTCCATCCCTCCTTTGGTCTTTGGCTCTCTGGTGAGTTGGTGGCAAAAACGAGAAGCAAAACGCTTCAATTTTCTGTCAATCATACAAACAAGTACCTGAGCTACCTGAAAAGCATATAACCAGTGCGCCACACAGCTGAAAAAATATCTAAAACGTTCACCGTACAGAGCCATATGTTTTAAGATCTGCAAACATCCATTTTGTAACAAAGCAATCTTGGTCTTATCCCACTGCTACTGCATTATGGCAGAGGTGTGCAATGGAAGACTCAATATCATAGCATAACAGGACATTACAGATTGTGGGGCAGTACTCTGGACGGCACAAGCAACTTCAGTGGCTGGGAGCAACAGGGGAGAAAATGTAATGTTGGTTCAACCACAGTTAGTCCGCTATACTAGAAACTCTGGTCACTGACTGGTTGGTGAGACTGTCTGCCTGTCAAATCAAGTGATTGGAGACTGGGGAAGGGCCAGTGCAGCAATCATGCAATTATATGTGACAGTATTGGAGCCAATAGCAGAGGAGCACCAGGCTACACCAATTTGTCCCTACAATTATTAAAACTGTCCTATTGTAAGGCCGAACCATAATCACTGATAAGCACTCCAGTTTTTGCAGTTGAAGTCAGGGTGAGATTGCATTATTTGCCCTGGATAACACGCTTATGCTAAACAGAGAAGCAGGGATTTTAACCCACTCTCCAATTTAGGCACGTCCACCTTCTTCCATGCTTTGCTTGGAAGAAATAATAAAGTTTTGATAGTCGAGGCCTACATTAATACTGTCTTATAGAGTTTACTTGTAAAATACACAAATTGCATAATAAAGCATCATGACAACATGTGAATCCTTATAGCAGCACGTTGAGACAAAATAATATCAGAGTACCTTTATTTTCCACATCCTGAATGGAAAACTATAAGATGCAAAAGGCAAACTATCTATTTATCCACTTTATTTTCAGCGTTTTAAGACGCACAATAAAAGAAGTTGTGTAGTAAACTCACTTAGGGCTGGGGATTCGTCACAAACCTCCAGCGTGTTGTGCGTGGTTTTAAGAACATTCAACTAAGGACAACAACGCAAACTTTACTTTTTAGCAAATCAAGCTATTAGACATTTTCTTTTTTTCTTTTTATTGTGTCTTTAGTTATAAACTTTAACACATATACATATTTAGAAACCTATTTAAAAGACAAAATCGATACATAAAAGAGAAGAAATTAACATTATCAAAAAACATAAAACAAATCAGCCTAATCAATATAACACAAAGGAAAGAAAACATAGTTTCTTACAGATCTGATTATAAAAACTTTGATGCCTCATCGGTCATGACCAGAAGAACAGGACCCAAACAAGACCCTTATCCAGGCTTATCAACAGTAGCACATTGTCTTCCAATTTGCATAAAAATTCATTTGCATGAAGCCAAATTTGGGTGATGGCAATTATCAGACTTTTATTATACCGTGTTATGCATCTAAGCCATATATATTGGTCTCATTTTAACACAGCAAATCAATATATGTCTAGCAGATTCTATGCAGTTACCTCCAAGCATAGTCTGCATTTTCTCATCTCCTCAGGAATACCCGTCCATGCCCTCTTATTGCTAGGACATTCAGACGGTTAAGTGTTATGTCCATAAAGATTCTGTGGGTAGCAGGAGAAGGCAACAGCTTTAGATAACTTTGCATTTTTTTATACTCAAAAGGCATTTTAGAAAAGGTGCGCAAGGATTGCATATTCGCTACCTTATCATGGTTGGCAACCCAGTCCCACTTTTCACGGATTTTAGAAGTGCACCTTCGCCATAATCCCAGTTGGGAACCCAGCCTATTTTATCAAAGAATGGCCTAATCTATTAGACATTATGTTTATGAATACATATTTCAAAGGGTGCTTTATTGTGTTGCTTGCTTTAACTGTCACAGATTTGCAAGGTGACTGGTGGTCTTAGGTTAGCACAGACAACATCTTCTTGTGTGGCATAAGTGCATGTGAATGAGCTAAGGGTTAACATAACTCACTGTGACACCCCTTCACTTCATCCATTATCACATGTGGTGGATAACTGTGCCACCTCTTCTCATCCGATATCCACAAAAGTGTAGTCCTCTGATAGAAAATCCTCATCTCCCGCTGGCCTGGTTTGCAAGATTGCAGCAGAGTTTAGCCCTAGAGCTACAGTTTTGTAAAAGTGTTCATGCATATGCTTGTTCTTTTGCAACTTTCCTTGTCCTGGGTATGTGTAAATTGAGACAGGCATATCTGCCGACAAATTAGGGGCAGACTAATGTGTGAATTATTACTGACGATGCAAGACGTGCTTCCTTATGGGTAAGTGGCTCATTTGCATTGCACGTTTGCACCGTCATGTCGCCTCCCTGGGATCTCCCATCTAACTCTCTTCTCATATCGATTAACCATTTTACATGTCCCCACACTATTACTCCCACTTGTGTGACCTTTCTTTGGAACTGCGCACACACAGTTTGGGCACATGCACATGTCTGTGTGTCTAGGAATGTAGTCATCTACATGCAGACCGTTGCAAGGGTTCATGTTTGTTGAATTACACACGTCATGCATGCACATTGTTCTTGGGCCCAATTTTCATTTGCACCCAAGATTTACCTCTGTTGATCCGCGCCTCTGTTTTTGTACATGTTTAGTCCTCCCTGTACAAACAAGCACATGCAAAACATTCCTAATTTAAAGGTAAATGTTGCTGTTTGACCAAAATCATCATATAGGTTGTTTCACATAGTCCCCTACATGCCTGAGCACCACAGCTGTTAAAGTATCTAATCCTAATAATATAGTTAAGATAATTAAATATCCGTCAAAGGATAATGTTTTATGAAAATGTTCCTCTGGATGTCACTTACCTGCAAACTAGCGTTATGCTGAAGCTCCACAAATGCACCTATCCTCTTAGCCATGATGCCAATTCTGCACAACCTACATGCAGCCTGAGGAGGAAATCCGGAAATAAACACAGCCTGGAAGCGCGAGCCAAAGCAGAAATGCGTGCATCCAGGCTCAGGCTGTGTTTATTTCCGGGTCCGTCCGGCCCTGACTCCATACCATCGCGGGCGGTTCCCGGGTCCCGTGGCATAAAAGCAAAAAAATACACCTTTTTCACACTGAATTGGGCATGCCATGCACAGTTCAGTGCGAAAAAAATAATATATATTTTTTTTGCTTGCTTTTTAGTGGGGTGGCCAATGGGGGGACCAGCATTTTTATAAGGGTGGCCGTGGCCCCCCCTAGCCACACCTTGGTGGCGCCCCTGCCAGGGGCGCACAAAAGATAGGGCTGTGTGTCTCCCAAACACGTTCATCTTTTTTTTGTAGCTGTACCCAGCCTGCTCACCACACCAAGACTCTTGAAAATGAGAGAGAAAACGTTCAATGCATAATGATAATACCACACTTGTAGCATGAATGAACGTAGAAAATCTGAAGAACCATCGAAATACACTCCCTTTAAGGTTCAATTGCTGCAGTGTTACCGCACCTCCTTAACACTTCTGGATTGTTCCTGCAAGCACAATGGGATGTCCAGACATTCTAGTACTCTACATCAGATGCCACCTGCTTGTCAAACACCATCCTGGGAGGATAGCTCAGGGGCAAAGTGCTCGCCTTGGAAGCAAGATGACAAGGAGCACCACAGGTTCGATCCCTGGGCCGCGCTTAGAAACCTCTGGGTATTAAGCGTGTTATAAATAACCTATCATGCCATATCATCACAGCTAGCTAGTATAGACCAATCTCAGGGGCACTGAAGACGAGTATCTATATATTATGAAATTCCTTGTAAATGGGAGAAATATCTTTGCATTACTTTACTAATGGGTCCATCACATGAACCTTGAACAAGATCTGTTAATCACAGCATTCATTTCATGCGTTATAGGTTATTTTAGATACCCTAACTAGACTGAATAAAAATGCACCCTAATCTGTGAAGTGTGGCACATGGTGTACCTGTAAAAAGGACTTCTCGCAGTTTGCTTGGTCTTGCCTGGTGAGGAGGTGGTTTGGGGAACTTGTAATGAATATTTTAGATGGGTTTTCAGTATTAGTGAACACTGAAAGCTGAATGTTGGCCAGGGCTGCACTGGGCCTATAGGGAACTCCGGAGATTTCCCGGTAGGCCTTTGCATCCTGGGCCTCTTTTGTGTGGTATTTCAAAATGTCCCCATTGGAAAAGGGCTGGGCTTGCTGATAATGTGTAATATGAGGCCACTTTGAACATTATTTCCAGGCCTCTTTTGGGTCCCAGTCCATCCCTGATGTTGGCTCTTGGTGAGACAGGCCACGCAAAGTAAGCCAAAAGAAATTCAAGAAATACGGCTTACAGAACTACTTTATTGCAGCACAACACAGAATCCTTTGGGGGTACATACACATCTGAAGAAATATTAATACAATCAATAGGTCAGAAAAACAAAAAATATAGCATTTACTCTGTGTATATGCGTATTGTGGATTCAAAAGAGGGATTTTTGGGGTTAAAATGCATATTTAAGGAATGGGTTTAACTAAATATACTGTTAAATTAATTGTGTACATAAACACACATTAGTTGACTGAAAACACAAGAAAGGTAAAGACCCAGGGCCACATTGATAATACATCTTCAGCTCCAAGTGGACAACTTATTCACTCAGTCAGTATCAATGGCTGGCCTTGCCACTGAGTGCAATTTGGTTGAGGCCACCGCAACACACAGGAGCTGTAGAGATAGGTGGAGTAGCAAGGCGCTAGGAAAACTGGTCCCTTTTATGTCTGTAGATTTATTCCAAAGGCATGTCTGGATAAAATCACCACAGGGACAGAACCGCAGCCATTTTCTACCATTACCAGTCCCCTTAACAGGGATTCTGCTCTACAGCCATGTGCGCACTTGAAAGATAAGCCGTACAAACATCTGTTCCAACGTGCAGCTGTAATTGCAGTCGCAAAAGTAATCAAGGAAGAATCAGAGCGTTTGAGGAAACATCCTCACATGTAAATTAAAGGAAAGGACGTGATGCTTAAACAGCGCACACAAATCAAAGCGGGATACATCCTGTTTGGTGTAAACATAATGAACTCCTCGATCGTTTTATTGACTAACATTTTTATAACATTCACACCAGTTCCCTTTATATTTAGTGCATGTCAATAGCGTGTCCTGTGCGGTGCTTGTTCCTTTTCAAGCAACCACTCCGCTTCTCAGCAGTTGGAGATAAAGGACCAAAATATACAATTAACCTTTAACATGACAGCATCGAGCAGACACTGATTGGATGACGAAACTCGTCACTCCTCTTAAACCCAGCATCCCCAGTTGCTCCCTCCTTGCCGCCTGCATAGTATTTTTTTTAAACGGCCTCCAGTTTCCCTTGCATTCTAGAAACGCAGCTTCCACTTTGCACGGTACAAACAGGGAGAGGGACACTGGGCTGCTGCTCATGTATTGGGACCACCTATCATACACATTCCCCTTTTCGACAGAAGGGGAAAAAACGAAGATGAGGCCTTCTCATAATCGGTGACGAATGCTATGCCTTCCGGGACCTCGTGACACACTCATGGAATGAAGAACCTTGCCTGACCTTACTTGGGGTTCCCAGGGGGCAAGGGTGCGTCACAAGCCAGGTGATGCTAGTCCTGGGGACAGCACTAGGAGGAGCCCGTGGACAGCCCACCATGCCATGTGATGTATCTGAGTCAGGAATGACATGGAGCAGGAACCAGGCTGACTCAGGTAAGTATAAAAGGAACAGACTTTATTGACGTGGGCTACTGTCTAGAAGCCGTGGGCTTGCATCATGTTCTTCCATATCGCAGGCGCCGTCTCGCTTTCAGCACGGCTGCTGTGCCATACATTAGGCTGATCACCGGTCTCCTGGCACAAAATGGCAAATCTACTTCTGCCAATGTCCTTCAGTCACTCCAGTCCCCATCCTCACGCCTTACATGGATGGGCTACAAATTGTCTGACCCATGCCTCAGATGCCAGAGCTGTCTCCTTAATAGGCACGAACTCCAGTTCCATTTCCAGTTCACCAAAGCAGCGCTTCCACAAGCTGCTTACAGCATCAGGCTTCTCTTCCTCAGTTCTCATTCGCTCTCCCACCTTACTCCGGGTTTGTATTCCTCGTCGCCAAATGATGTATCTGAGTCCGGAATGACACGGAGCAGGAACCAGGCTGACTCAGGTAAGTATAAAAGGAACAGGCTTTATTCTTGCTTAGTTACATGGGTATAGTCAATGAAAGGTAGGAGAGTAAGAAACAATTCTCTGCCCTGGTTCCCAGTCTAACTCCAAGTCCCAACCGACACACTGTGGAATCCCCAGGCCTCCCACACTCCAAGCTCCACCTCATCATTCTATGAGGCCCCTGCATACACAGCCAGTCACCACCATCATACCAGGATACCACACCATGCCTACCATGGGGACAATTATTTCTAGTTAAGATAGGTCATGCCTTAAGAATTAAATCATGTTCGAGATGGGTTTGCTATGTCATGTGAGGTATCCAGTAATGATGGGCTTCTCCAGGTAAGGATGAAAGTATAACTTTATTTGATATACAGACCCAGCGCCCTGCACTCCATCTGCCCCCATCCAGTCCACCCGTTACTCAACCATCCGCATCCACTCTCCAAAGTCAAAACACTTCTCCCATTTCGATCATCAACATTCTTTCACACGCGGATGCAAGCCAGGACACCGAATACAAACATGTCATAAAGGAATGTAAGAACACAAAGTTACAACATCATGCATTGATCTCTGAAATATTTAGGGTGCAGCTATAGCTCTTTGCTCACAACAAAGGCACACTCCACCTAGGATGCATGTCTGATATTATTCAGTTGTGTGCGCATTAAACATACACATGACCTCACAGCTCCCAATAGCAGCTGGTGTGTTTTGTATGCGTCGAGGAATCTGGCTATAGAAGCAGAGCCAACTCACTCTGAACTTGTCTCAGTCAGGGACATGTTGCCTGGATTTCTCACCAGACGCTGGTGCAGGGAAGAAGAGCTGTATCCTGAAGTAGGAGATGCTGCCGGGGTAAAGGAGCTTGGTCTAGCGTGGAACACTGTCAGCCGCTGCCGCCGCGACTGGCGGATTCTTCCACATTGGCGCTTGCAGTATGAGTTTAGAGGGTGGTAGTCCTTCCTCTTTTTCGTTGCTCTGGGTGCCGTTCTAGTTTTCGTAGCATGTAGCCCGCCAGGAGTACTTATTCCTCCTCCTGGCGCACTCTGCATTGCAATCCCTCTGGATTGTTTCACGGCTTCCGGGTCAACGCTTGTGTGCTACTGACACTCGCCCGGATCGTCAGTTTTTCCTCATCTCCCTCTGGCTTCGCATTTTGTGCGAAGTTCTTTCGCTCCGCAGCTTCGCTGCACCTTACCTCGTCTCCTTCCCTCTAGGCACGGTGTCCGTTCTTTCCTCCACTTTCGTTCTTTTTCTCCTCTCCTCCTGGTTCCTCCTGCCGCCGGTGCTCCGGTTTCTTCCTCTTTTCCTCCACTTACCTGTGGTCTGTGTTTCTTGTGTTCCGTCCGGGATACCGGACTTTAACAACACCTACCTGCTCATCGTATGCTGCTGATTCCCACTGCCATCTTTGCCAGTGATTTTCTCCCTGCTGCACCATTCTTCCTCGCTTGCCACAACATCTCTGAGGTTCTTTCGAGGAGTTGGAGAGAGTTCATCGTTGTGCCACAGAAGGGTTTTTGCTGCCGGCTTAGCTTTTTCCCTTGAATTTCGGCTTGCTTCCGGAAAAGGAGCCACAGGTTCGCTGTCCCATCAGCATTCACTGTGGCTTCCTTTCCGTGACAGGCATTTACCACCTAAAAAGGAGAAGGATGACTTAACCAGACAACCTGTCATCTGAAAGCATCGATTCCAGCAGTTCAGGTGAGGAGAGTGTGGAAACAAGGGGTGAAGAGGGAATTAAGGAGTCACAGAAAGGACAGACTACTTGCCTGGAAGCTCCCTGAAGAGCCTAGAGGAAACTGATCGACCAATGGGGAAGATGGCGAGTACCCCCACAACCCCACTTAAGTCTAAAAGGTGGAATAGCTGACCTGGCTGAGAATAGGCTGAGGAAAGGGGAAGGAGGAGAGTACCCCTGCAACCCCACCAAAGCCAAAAAGCGGAAGAGCTGACTGGCCTGGAATAGGCTAAGACAACACTTTGAAAAGATCCTGGTACAGAGACCAGGACAGTAGGGAGTCCTCTGAAGAGAAGAGGGGCAGAAGGCAAAGCAAAGAGAAGGAGAAAAAGGCCACCCTGTAAGAGGTGAGGATAGCCCCACGCATGTGGTATAGAGCAGATCCGACAGATTGATAACAACCCCTGGAGGAAAACGGGGACAGAGGGGTGTTTGAAACCCCTGAAAGGAAGACAGGGGTATGGGCAAATAGGAGAGTGGGCCCCAACAGGAGCTTGGGTACAAAAGACCCCTGAAGAGAAGAGGTGCAGAAGCTAAAGGCTGTGGAAGAAAGTGATAGAGAGAAACTCAGAAGTTGTAACAGGAGGTAGGGGCAACATACGAAGCAACCAAGAGAGAGTGAAATATTGTGAGAGGGATGAATTAACCAAAGGATTACGATAAGGAACCAAAGCATATGACTGAGCTGATCCCTTGCCTAAGAGGTATTGCATCTGGTAGGTAACTACAGGTCCCAGTTTGAGTTTTTGCATGAGCAGCACTGTTGCTGGTCTACCAGAGGAACTGATTGACTTTGTTAATTTAGGGATGGACTTTAAGTTGGAAATGTTAACACCAACACTTTTCCATTTAAGGGAAGGACTTTGATTTATTTTCCTCATTTCACCATTGGATTTAGCCATTCTGACAATTCGTTATTTTAGCAACATTTGAATCAGGAAATCTTTATATTCAGCTAAGGATTAGTTGTGACAGGCTAGTTTTTGTAGTAATTTGGGCACCTTTTTCACTGCATAAGTGAAGTAAACCTTACGCTTGCGCTATTCACACAGGGTGGACTTCTGAAACATTTGTTTGAACACTTTGCTTTATTCCTCAAATCGTGTCTTGTCTTGCACTTGCTTATTAAAGAGTTTTATTTGAACAGATCCAAAGTCTGAGACCCTTCTGTCTGCCATATCATCACAAGTTACACGAGGGGAACACTTGAAACATTCCAATAATTTAGATGACATTTTGCCAAAAGCCCAAATTAGCATTTTGCCCACCAGAAAATTGTGCATGCGAGAACGGTGGATGCATAGCAGATATATATGTGGGCCAAATAACTGCAGCAGTTTACTGTGTGCCATTAGTGCACTGGGAAAGATTCCAAAGGTATGCCTCTAGAAATTAGTTTTAATTATGGCTCTAGGAAATGTTAGATTAAATCTAAATTAGTGTTCCTGTGCTAGTTAATAAAAAACAGAATTGCCAGAACATGAAATACAATCAGAAGTTACTGCATGGTTTTTGCCACCAAATTGGGCTTGTAAATGTGGCAATATTCAGCACAATGTGGCAGCATTATTAATAGTTTTTTTTTACTGCGCCAGCTCACCACCTTGTCCAAGTTAAGGTACATTAAGTCCCTCCGGTGGATAGCAGAACCCTTAGGCTTCTTAGGATGCATTGACCGGAAAAACATTAAGTAAAATTGGTGCACAGCATGAGAAGATGTGTAAGTGGGTGATAGATAGGTGGAATTACAGTATTGTAAATATATATTTAAATTCTGGGTACGTGAAGGGCTTGAGATGTTTTCGGGATATCTTAAGTATATTGTGGGCATGATTGATGAGGCTCATCCAATTGGATGGACTGTCTTTTTAACGGGTCTATAAGAAAGAATAAAAATACTAGCAAAAACAAATAGGAAATAGACATGGGAGCCTGTCCCACGTTACCACCCACAAAGTATCACGTGTCAGTTAGAATACCAATTTCCGCTTTCCAAGCCTGTTTCTAACTGCCATAGTAAATTATATGTCCGTCATTTTAGTTTCACCAGTTCAGTGCATGCCAGTGTTGGCCCAATAAAACACACTCATTACAACATGTGTTTTACTGGGTTATAACGTTTTTATGATGCTAGTGTAAAAATATTTTGGTGAGAGATCCACATAGCCCAAAATAATTATGGTGCCAGTTTCAACTATTTTATGGGATTCATTGCTATGCAGTGTTGCTCCACTTCATCACATTGTGATGGCGACATCAATATTTCCCCCAGAATTGCACCATGCCACGTACCAGTCATCTCTGAACTTACTCATATCACTCATGGCCCCTGGAACTTCCGCATTGCCACCCATTGTGCCCCACAGCAATCGCATTGCTTTCAAAAAGGGTTGCCATCCCAATCTGCGCCCAGAATTGGTCGATGCCACATTTCATTGCTCACTGTTTGGCCCCTTATTGCTTTGCTGCACCTCATGAATGCATTTCCATGTTCTGTTGCCCTGTATTTGCCCATGGCTCGCCACATTGCCCACAGATTGGTAGCAAACGGTTTGAGGAGTCCACTCCTGGTTGTACAACGGTGCTCCAAACATGTATAAAATGAATGAGAAGTTGGCTGACCCACACACTTTATGCTTTCCTCAGAGGTATAGCCACTTTTTTATGTGATAAGCAAGCGCAAGACTAAACTGATCTTAAAAGAATCGGTTCTCTGTCTCTGCAGTATGCTAACTTTTGACAACTTTTGACACTGACACAATTTGTGAAAGGAAGATGGCACAGGGGCAACAAGCTGGTCTTGGAAGCAAGACCACGCAGAGTAACAGAGGTTTGAATCCCAGATCCGCTCTTATAAACCAAACTCGGGTACGGTATTAGGCACGTTATTAAAAAAAAAACATTAAATAAATAAATAAATAAAACTGAGTCCTGTATGCACTATGAAAGGTCAGGTAATTGCTACAAGCTGTGTATTTTGGGGAATTTGGTCACATGAATTATTGATAAAGATACAAAGGAGTGTGGGAGCCCCTCTACTGAGAACGAACATGGGTTAAATACCCTGTTTTATGGACTTTCTCCCCCTCAGGAGGGTCTACAAAAACGTTTTCTCTCACTGCACCATTCTCAGAGGAGAAATATTGATTTGCATATCAGTGTTTGTCCCACCCACAAGGGCAGTCCAGCACCGAAATGCTAGGCAAATCTCTGAACATGTGTACCATCAGCAACCCCAGACACGTGTTTAGGCCTAATCAGGCCTCATCAGTGACTCGGGTGGCTAATGGTACTCTTGTTCAGAGGAGATTTGCCCAGCATTTCGGTGCTGGAGTGCCTTTGTGGGTGGGACAAAGACAGATACGCAAATAAATATTTCCATTTGAATTGAGTCCTCCCACGTATTCCTCATCCTTGATATCCCCAATGTCCAGCTTCAGCAGCTTCAGAAAAAAGAATTCGGCAGAGAGTGTTGTGCGTCGATGCAGTCAACTCGATGTCCCTCAATGGGCCTCCGTCTCGAGGATGATGTCATCGAAGGTGCATATAGCACGCGCAGCGCTCGCTGGCTTCAGTTCAGTTTTTCTGAGTAAGCCTACGCTTCGAGAACTATGGCGCGCTTCTGAATTTCCTTGAGAAATATCCGAAAATGTCTTTGTCTTCGACACCGACTACCCCGAAGACCAGGTTTAAAAGGTGTCAAGAGTGAGATACCAAGATGTCGCTCACCGATCCACATAGAGTATGCTTGTGGTGTCTCGGTGTGGAGCACAAGATCTCGGCCTGTTCAAAGTGTCAATTAATGACTGGAAAAGCTCTGAAGGAGCGTAAGGGGAAATTGGCAGTAGGTAGATTCCTTAAGAAATCCCCATAGACTAAGCCTTCTTATGACAAAGCGAGAGGCGACTCTCCTCAAAGAAAGAAGCCAAAAAAGGTCCAGGTCAAGGAGTGGCTCCCACCACTCCTTGTGGAAGAAGAGGCACTATAAATCACCTACGTCGACGTCCTTGTCCAACTTCTCTGCTGAGAGAGCTATATCCTGTCTCACTAAGGCCTCCACTCTTGCCGAATGGGAAGCATTCAGGCAAGAAATGCTTAAGATATTCAAGAGCCAGAAACCCTTGAAGCAGGCAGGCCAGCCTTGCTCCCACCGCGCCTTCTGAAGCGGTAAGGAAAATCCTGCACGCCCTTGAGCCCAGGACGTAGGCCAGATCCCCATCGAAAGCAGTCGAGGCCTCGACATGATGAGAAATCATCGAGGGATCCTTCGAGTCATAAGTCGAAAGACAAGTCGAGCTAATCTACGCCAGCTCTCCATCGATGCCATCAAAGCCAAAAACTTCTTCATCGAAGACATCGACGACTCCTCGGGCATCGGGCTCGAAATTTGCAAAGCCTTTAACGCCTTTACTTGAAAAAACCGTCACTCCTTTACCAAGAAAGGATTTCTTTAAGTCTCTGACCTCTATTTATGAGGACGATGAGCCATCTGATAATAATGTGCCCTTTGGTTTGCAGTATGGCACACCAAATGTCCCTGATGGTTTCATATCAGAGGAATCCAGACGGAAAGACCTATATGAACATTTGCAGACAGCCAGTGGAGTGGACACTTCACCGGAATTGGAATTTGAAAACCCTGAGTCAAATGAGCATGCAGATGCCTCTTACCGGCAGTTAATGACCAGGGTAATGGATTATCTGGGATGGAGCAGACCTGCCCTCCCTTTCGAACAGGATGACCTTACAGACATCCTAGATAAAGGTCCTCAAAAGGATTCCATTTTACCTTTTCAGAATGCTCTCCAGAAGCTAATAAGTGCCAACTGGGAAGCACCGGAGTAGAGTCCAGCAGTAAATAACCTGATCAGGAAATGCCGCCTATCAAGTAGTGGCCAGAGCTACTTATCGAAACACCCTACCCCCTGGTGGTGCAGGCAGCAACTGCTACCTCGAAACAGGCAGCTTATCCGACCATCTGACCTGATGGGGATGATAAAAGGGTAGATGCCTGGTAAAGAAAGGCATTTTCTGCTGGGAGCACAGCTCTTAAATTAGCCAACTCCACATGTGCCTCGGCAATGTTTTCATACTCTCTATGGGACTGCATTTTTATGGCATTCTGAGCATATTCCCAAAGGGTAGGAAAAAGACGGTTTCTTGGCCATTGTTAAGGATGGCAAGGACACCATGTGCGAGTCTCTTCAGTCGGGTGTGGATTCTGCTGACGGCATCGCCACAGCCATGGCGGCAAGCACTGTAATTCGCAGATTTGCTTGGTTAAGGAAATCTGTTTTTGCACCAGATGTGCAGTCTAGACTCCTTAACGTGACTTTTGACGGGTCTCATCTTTTTGGCAGCAAGGCCTTGAGAAGCTGCAGACCTCGAAGGCGGCAGCCAAATCTCTGGGTGCTGCTATTGGGCAGCCTCAGCCTTCTCAACTCAGTGGACAGTCTTTGAGGGGTAGATCGTTTTGCTACTACTCCTCAGATGGACGAGCGAGAGGAATGGCGGGTCAAGGAGGCCAAAGAAGATTGCCTCGTGGTGGACGAGGGAGAGGTGCCAAGTCTGCTCAAGCATCGGCATCTTTACCAGTCTTGTTTCATGACACCCCTGTGAGAGAGAGAGTGTCTCAGCATCTGAAAGAATGGCGAGTCATTACTTTTGATGCTTGTTCATCATAAACCATAGCCCAAGGTCACTGCCTCCCCTTCATTCAGAGACCTCAGAACCATCCACCGGGGAGCCATTCTTTGAAGGCTCCAGATCCGTTCCTTGTGCAGGAAATTTTGACCCTGATAGAGAAAGGTGCTATGGAGCCTGTAGTTCCTGCTGTCATTCCTCTCACACCACTGGCTGTCATACACTTTCAAGGTTGCTGGCCTCCTTGGCCTTGCACTTGCTCACCCAATTGTGGGGCCTGCACCTTTCTTTTGCAACCATTCCCTTTCAATCTCCTAGCCCCCTGTTGTGAAATCGTGAAACAATTATCCCCGGATTTAGAAATATAGGACATAGAAGAGACGGGAGACAAAGAACTGGTGCTATTGCCAGCTCCATTAAATGTGGGAACCAACATTTCTTTGGCCAAAAGGGTACTAGGAGGATTGCATATACCGCCGAATCCGTGATCTTGATTACCACTTTCTGAATCAATGGGAGCGGCAGAAAAGCATAGGAAACCCCCTAGCCACTACATATGCATAGCATCTATTCCTCATGCTCCCTGGCATGGAAACCTAGGGCAGAACGTCTCCGCCTTCACACTGTGGCGGAGGAATACAAGTCCAGTACCTAAGTCCCAAACTGGCAGCATATCATCCTGAATCTCCGGACAAAGTTCCCAATTGGCAGAAGGAAAAACCCCTGCTCAGATTGTCTATCGTATTTTCCTTCCCTTTGATGTGGGCCGCTTTTACAGATAGAAGATGAGTCACCACCCATTCCCCTAAGCAGTTCACAAATAGCTCCAGATCCCTGGATCTAGTAGCCCCCCTTCTTGTTAACGTATGTCACAGCCATGTTGTTGTGTGTTCTGACGACCACTGCCCCCCTTTGGAGAATAGATGCAAATGCCTGCAGGGCTTTACATGCTGCAGCCAATTTCCTCCAATTTGAAGAGTGAGCAGTTCGCCAGGCTTCCCACATCTCCTGAAGAATAAGATCTCTCACTGTAGCTCCCCACCCCAGCCTGCGGTCATCTGTGGAAACTGACTGGCCATGGTTAGGTAAGTGGAAGCCCCTTCATCAAATTGTCCATCTGATGCCACCATTGCTGCTTTGTTAAAACTCCCCTGTAACCAGGAGAAACATCTCGTCGTTCTGGGATTCCACCACCCAGTGTCTGTGCACATATGAAAGCAGAGGTCTCATATATAGCCTGACCCATGGAATAAAAACACACAGGACGCCATGTGGCCCTTGGTTTGTAAAGAAACGTGTTGTTGCAGCCTTCTCCACTTCCGTTAAGGACTGAACCAGACATCGAAGTCTGGCCACTCTTGCTTCTGGTAAAAGATCTGTGTTGTTGACTGTCCAGAATCTGACCCCTAAAAAGACCAAGTCCTGAGAGGGCACCAAATATGACTTCTCCTTGTTCAGCACAATACCTCGTCATGCTTCCGCAGCTCCTCCTGTGATGCCGTCCTGAAAAGCCAACCGTCAAAATTGGGGGGGGGGGAGTCTGGATTCCCTGTGCATGTAGAAATGCTACCACTGGGCCTTGAACCTTGGTGAACACTCTTGGGCTGATTTGAGCCCCATCTGAAGAGCCTGGAATTAGAAATGCTGCTCTCCCAAGGCAATCTTCTGATGATCCTTCCCGATGGGCACATGATAATAGGCATCCTGTAGATCCCAGGAGGCTAAAATAAATCCCCCTCCCTGATCATTGAGATCACCTTCTGCATACTCTGTCTTGCATCAATGGTTGGACATTAGCAGGTTCCGTTTTTCAAGTCCAGAATTAACCTGATTTTTTCAGATGGCTTTGGCACCAGAAAAACAATGGAGTAAAATCCCAGCCTTGGCATTCTTCTGACCACTTTCTTCTGCAGGGCATCCTGAATGTTCTCTTTCAATGCCAGCATTTTTGTTGTGCCCAGGGCTGCAGAGTGAAGATTGCTCCCGACAGGGGAATGGTAGCTGAAAATCCTACTCTGTACCCCCTCTTCAACAACATTTTCACCCATTCATCTGAGGACAGGACTTTTCATTGGCCCGCAAAGTACTGACGCCGTGCTCCTACTGACCTGGCATGAGAATTTGTTATTCCGAAATGATGAAAGAGGTTTCGCTCCCTTCTGTAAGGCCAGTTGTTTCTCCTTGCCCCAGGTCTTCCAAGAACCTTTGTTGCTTGCTGGGTTCTGCAGAATTTCCTTTGAACTGTCTGCGTGTACCTTAGCTCTGGGATCTTGCTTCGATCATAGCTTCCACGCGTGCTTATCTGCTCTAAATTCTTTTTTAACCTAGTCTTCTATGCTCTCTCCAAAAAGCAGCTTTCCCTCAGAGGTTATCGTCATTGCTGTGTCCTTCTGATCGGAATCCGTATGCTGATCTCTCGCCAGAATGTTTCTTCAACCTGCAATCGCTGCTTCCATAGATACTGCTGCTGTTTTAACTTCATCGCATGACTCATATGGCAGACGTTCGACCTGAAACTTCAAAATCTTAACCCAAGCGCATAATTCACTCCCTCTTCTAGCGTCTGAGCCAGCATCTTAATTGTTCCCAATGCTGTTCCTGGCGTGTACGAGACAAAGGTGGCTCCTTCCAAACTAGAGTCCACTTTCTTGTCCACATTGTCCAGCATTGCTGCTTTCGGACCCATCGATTACCTCCCCACAAGGCTGGGTATAATAGTATCAATAGGCACAGACTGAGAGATAGATTTCTCTTTCCATTTCAGAGGGTATCATTTTGGCATGAATCTTGGGATGCAGGCCCTCTATGCATCGCTCCATACCCCTTAACACCTCATCATTTATTTCCTGTAAAAGAGGTAGTGCCATTTGTAAAGGATGTTGAAACTGGAGCTAGGGGACCTTTCCTGCCTCTCTCCCCCAGTGGCAGGCTACAGCTACTGAAAGCCCATGTTCTCTGAAACCTGCAACAGCACCCTGGCCATTGCCTCTTTCTCCAAATACTTTCTTTTGGGAATCTCCTCATCTGCCTCTGCACCCTCCGAGAAGGATGAAGAGGTGGAATAGGAGGAGGAAGACGATGAGGAGGAAGGTAAAGTATCCCTTCCGGCCGCCTTTCCCCTTTTTCCTTCCTTTCTCTGGACTTTTTTGAAAACGTGCACAATCTGTTTTCAGAAAACCCTTTCTCCTCTCTTTACCTTTTCCTTTGTTGTATCCCTTCTGGTGAAATGGTACACGACGAGGAAGACACTTCAAGTTCTTACACTTCTCATTGTGCTTACAGCTAATATTGCAGGGGCTCGCGGTGTCTGAAGGCTTCAGCAGTTGCCTATCACGAACACGTTGGGAATGCAACAATGTTTCTGCATACCCTGCATATTTAACTTAGCAACCCCTGTCTATATTATCAGGCTCACAAGTGGTGTTCCCAATGCAAGATGCCCACCCCAAATGCTCCGTGTATGTGTCTTGGACCAGCCTGGCCCTCTCCTTATCTGAATGCCCAGGTGTGGCGATTCCATGCCCTGAGCTTGTCGAACCACCACTGCTGTGGTCTTTCTTCCATCACCGCTCAGCGCTCTCCGCCCTGCAATAGCTGTCCTTCCTCCAGCTGTCTGACACCCTGCCCTGCATAGACCTGGGAGAGCCAGGGAATTCATGGGTAGGGCCATGTTCGGGGACTGTCTTGGCCCTTAGACCAAACATGAGCGAGCCACGTAAATGGTTGCGCAAGGCAGCGGACGGGCCTGTGGCAGGGGCTGGGAGCATGACTAGGGGCTAAGGTGTAAGAAAAGGCACTGGGAGCAAGAAAAAGAAAAGGGACCGGAGAAACAAAAAAAGTTGGGGGGGGGGTCTAATAAGATGGGAAGAAAAGGGGATAAACAGGACCTGTTCAAGAAAAGGGACTAAAGGGGGTAGGAAAGGGGGCAGGGGAGCAACAAGAGGCTAAAGGGGACGGGGGCAAGAACATGGGATAAACGGGTTTGGGGGGCAAGAAAAGGGCCTGAGGGGCAACAAAATGGGCTAAAATGAACTGGGGCGAGAAAATGGGCTAAAGGAGGCAAGGGGCTTACAGTGAGAAAATGGGTAGAGATACTTGGGGGCGTTGGGGGTTGTGCCTGTGTCGTGGATGTGGGTACAGGGAAGGGGGGGCCCTTAGGGCGAGGTGGGTGCTGGAATTGCGGATGGTGGTACAGGGAAGAGAAATGGGGCTGGCAGCACTCAGGCGAGGTGGGAGGGATTGGGTAAGGGGGAGAAACGAGGACAGAATGGGGGAAGAAGGCGATGCTGGGACCGGGGTGGGGGAGTGGAAAAGAAGAGGCACTTACTTGCATCAAAGTTGCAGCTTTGTTCCCAGAAAATGCATACGCTCCTTGACCTGCCCCAGCCAATCAATGAGTGGAAAAGGGGCAGGACAGGAAATCACAGAAGTCAGGCAACAGCACTGCTGTACCTTCCTTCATGTCAGGGAAGCACATTTATTTTTGAACTGTGATCCCCGGCAGCAGATTGGACTCATGACCAGCCCCTGCTTTATTTAATTTTTATTTGTTTATGGTTTATTAAAACCTTAACAAAATGTACACTTTACATTGTTGCATAACTGTTTAGTCCTCCTTATTCATCTATTTCACAAAATGTCCTTCCGAGTTTTGTCCGACCAAATCCTAAGTAAATAAACATTTTGCTGTTGCTATTTGGAATCTCATACTCTTTGTTAAGAGAATTGCTTTCCATAATATTTGTACTGATAATATTGTATATTCCTTAAACAAATGTTTAAAATATTGATTTCTCTTATTATTAAGCTTTACACATTCCATTATCAGATGTTGTAGACTTTCTGGTTGCTTTGGATCACACCCAAATTTGCATACATTTTCTTCTGCTTTAATTTGCTTTCGTCTTAGTTGAATTTCTCTAGTATTTTACAGACCCAAAAGGAGGGCAGGCCAGAGCCCCATTAGCGACCCAGGCCAGTCTGACCCTCACTGGGGTAGCCCAGCTCTTGCCTGCAGAGCCCGCACACTGCCAGGCTTGCCACTCGCACCTGTAGGTGCCCCGGGAGCCGCTGCACCATAGATCCAGCCTGCCAGCTAGGCTGCCATCCCTGTAATTTCAGCAGAGTGAGGATCTTACAAGGTACGGAGCACAGCTACCTACCAGAGTCCCTGCCTTCAGGTAGGATAAGGAGTGCTATACACTCGGGTAAGAAGGGAGGGGAATGCTAAAAGTAATAAGAAAAAGGGTATCCTGTAGGATAATACCTCACAGGTAAGTCCTGGGAAGAGGAAGAGGGATGTAGAGTTAATGGAGATGGGGGAGTGGAGGCTGTCGTTGGTGCAGGTTTGTGGGCAAGGGCGGGCGATGCTGATGCAGAGTGGAGATTATTCTTAGGCAACTAGTATGTAAGGGAATGGGGGCTTGTACTGGTGCCTACAGCATGCGTTGCCTAGCCCCGGATTGGCTAATCATGCCGATGAGGGTGCTAATGATTGGTATAAATGCTCTGCACGTGGTATCATGGAAATGTGTATAGACTTGAAATTCAAGATACTAACACTGAAGACAAGTGACACTTCCTCGTACAAGAGTTCTAAAATGCGCTTGTGAGGTGAATTCTGTCCACTTAACTACTCCCGAGCAGAGCTTACTTATCAGCCTAAGAGTCATGACGCCTGAAAACCGTTGGATCGCAAAAAAATGTAGCATGCGTTGGGCCTGAGGGTAACGCGGAATGTCCGCTTCAGGGAACTCACGGTTTTATCCTGGTCTGCCTTTCGGGTGTTGTTTTTACTAGCTTCTTTGTGCATCTCTTGCAGTTGCAAACCGTTTTATGTTTTTTTCGCCGTGTTTTTATTTGGTGCAAGCTGGGCCACACACGCAGCTGTCCGAAGAGAAGACCGGTCTGCAGAAAATCGAGTTTCCTTTGAGGTTGATCTGTGGGCGCGGCTCAGGGCGAGGATCGAAACGTAACTGGCCTGGGTAACGAGGGCCTCAGTGGATTCCTACACCACCGCAAACAATTCAAGTGGTTTGGTGGAGGGTCCAGTCTAAATTCAGCAGCCTGCGAGCCCGTTTATGCTATTTTTAACAAGCTGTATTTAAAAAGTCCTTGAAGTGTTGCAAATGGAATTATAGTTGGTAGGAGTTTAAAAACGAAGTTTTAATCCATACCCATGCTGCTGTCATGCCAGCTGGCTCTTGCGATTTAAGATGAAAACTGAATTATTGGGCGAGTACCTGACAACGTCGCCCGTTCCCACTTGTAAGTATTACTCATTTTATCAGGGCCGGCTGAAGAGGTGTCGGAGCTCGTGGGGGTACATTTCGGGATGTCTGAGGCACCCGTGGAGTGCATAGATTATAATGAGATGAAGGAAAGCAGGGAGATGGGGAGAGGGGATGGGGTGTGGGGAGGGGGGGGGGTTAATATGTGCAGATGATCACGGGGTAGGCAGCTAGTTGGGCGCTGAAACACGAATGGTGCCATTTAAATGCTGTGGAGTGCGAACGTACGGCGTGAAATTCTCACTTTTGCATTCCAGGGCATTTTCGTGCCCTTCCAAGACTTAGGAGGACTTTCTTTCTTCCTCAGTCTTGGAAGAGCACCAGGTTTTAGGTTAGCATGAGATTTTTATGCAGGTGCAAAAACCAATGGATTCCTATGGAATCCGCTTTCCATTTGGTCAAAGCCGGAGTAAAAAAGCAACAAGATGTTATCACTGTTTAATACTGCAAAGCTTGAAGGAATGACAGTCCATGGGTGCCAGCAAAGTTAAGATGAATACTGTGACAAAGACCTACATAAGCTTTTCTACAGAGGACCTCATCGTGTCTTAACGCTAAGGTAACCTGGCTCCTTAGTTCAGCCCTCCTTTAGTCGCTGCTTTCTATTCTCCCCCCGCTCCCCGCCTTTCCTTGTGTCCTGGATCTTCGTTGCTTCCTGCCTTCCTGATGTCTGTCTTCACCTTCAATTCGGTTGCCATTTTTCTAGTTCTAGACTTATTTCGCTTTTGATATCGAACGTTTGCCTATTCAGGCATTCCTATGAACTTCTAGAATCTGTGACTTTCACTTCTCCATTTCACGCAACCTCGAACCATCATCAGAAACATTTAACAGTTTTTTTTCCTTCTGAGGGTTTTTTTAATGTCATCGGAGTCTTGCTCCAGGTGTCACTGAGCCTGTTGTCACAAAGTGCGGGCTGGGTGGCGTCTGGAGAAAGTCGTCCTTATCTGCAGGACTTTCGCTTACGGCATCGTCATCGCCGAAGACCATCTCCTCCATCATCCCGTCACGTCAATTGTGAAGGCATCATGAAGCAAGACACAGCCAACAGATTCACTTTTTTTTTTTTACAAAAAGGACTTTATTTTAAAATTTCAGAATGTATTAAGGCCTAACTTGCCCTACACTAAGGTGGGATTTACCTACCTAAAGAAACTAAGGATCGTCTGTGTCAGTAAGTCCAACAAAATTCTGTTTGTGTCCAACACCTATGCTTGCCTTCACAACTAAAGACATACAATGTGTAGGGATGGCATCACTAAAAGAAGCAGTTTTCAAAATAAAGTTCTGAGCTTCTTCCAGCTCAGGCTTGGTTCAGCTTCCCCAAGTTCAAATAGTTCCACAAAGAAGGACTCAGGGATCCCTTTCCCGAGTATTAGACAATTCTAAGATATCTCAGGGATCTCTTCCTCAAGTTTGCCACAGTTCCAGGATATCTGGGGGTTCCATTCCCCAAGTTCAACACAGTTTCAAGTGGTTCAAATCTCTTGGTTTCCACCAATATTGTACAGTTCGAACTGGCACTCCTTTTGATTTGTACCAAAACAAATGCTCTTTCACTCGCCTTGGTCTTTGGGCTTTGCTTGGCTCTTTCCCAAGTTGGGCTACTCGTTCTAGGTGCAGTTATCGGTCCACACCGTCCACCCATTACAGCGCATGCAACCGATAACCCTTGGCATGCTCTGATGCTCCTATTCCTCCTCGATTAACACTGGTTTTCCACCCAGCACAGCTAACATTGGCTGTGGTTTTTGTCTGGCAGCTTTGTGCTTAATAAACATTTATATATTGGCAGTCTTTTGGCTTTGTCACAACTTGCATTTAACTTGCCCCTCAGGGGTTCACAGCTTTACCCTTACACCTGCTTTTCATTGAGTTCATAAAGGTTCGTAACAGTTTTCAAGTTGTTTCTTAATGCCTGCAACATATTGCACTCCTTTCAACATAGCACATTATTCATTTTCAAATTGTATTACAATTTCACATGATTTCCATATCTTTTCATTAGTTCGGTATTCAATGTTTCTCGTCGTATTCTCCCCAATACTTGGCACCTCTTTCATTATTCCTTCAAAATCATTTGGTAATTTATTTACAATTCCTTATTTCTTAATTCGGGTTCCAAACCCTGTTATGCAGTTTTCGCTTGTGCGTAAATATTACCTGTCTTGCATTCAACCCAGAGCACCCCGGTACGAGTAATCTCTCTCTCGTACTCACTGGAGCTGCTCTGCTTTGCCGGGCATCCTCATGCTGTTTTTTGTTGCACTCTGTACTACCGGATAGGTGTCAGGAGTTTTTGGAAAACCTACAGGCAGCGTTCCACCGTAATCAGAAGTTGTCTGTGTTCGCCAGCTCCAGCTGGGAACACATAACACAGGAAAGTGTTGGGGTTTTGGTTCTCTCGCAACTCGCTCGTGTTGCGGCAACTTCTTTCTCCCCTGGGCACACGTAGTGTCCTCATGCCGGTCCTGCTCCAGCCTGCTCCTCGCCACACGTTTAACGCCTTGTCTACAGGCAGGTTCTCCCTGCTTTGCTGTGTGCGCCTGCTTTTAAACACCTGTAGCATCTCAATAGGCTGCAGGTGCAGGTAGTTTGCCTAACCCTCATTGCTACTATTAACAGAACATGCCTGATCCGGCATAGGCATCTTCCTCGTCTCAGTACTAAAGTGGTGAAACCAACTATAAGTGTGTTACTCCTATTCACCTCTTTCGCGTTCCATTCTTAAAGGGATACACTTAAGGTCCTAGTGTGTGTGTGTAAGAGATATGGACTGACAAAACCCTAATAAGGAAGGGGGGGTGGAGGATTCATTCTCATGGGGAAAAGGGAGGTACCAGGTCTCACCTACAGACACCCTCTCCCCACTCCCCAAGGTCCTTCCACCCAGGTGATCCTCCCTCCCTCGCATATCCACCCCCAGGGTCAGAATCCAAAAGCTATGGCCTTTCCGTGGCCAGTTGGGAGGAAGATCCAAGGGGAGTAGATTGGAGGATGCCATCAGGTTCCTCACACAAGACACAGATGAGCCTGATAGTTACGTGCGCTTCAAAAAGCCCACATGTAACATCTTGAATGAAAGAAGTATTTTGTCTTGTGATAAGAGTGCCAACATGGGGGCAGCTGCTCGGGGGAATGGAGGGAGACCCTGAGGCTCGAGGCACAATTCAGCAGGAAAGGTTGAATGTCCCTTGTGCCATCCTTGCATTTTATAAAAATGTTTTCTCAGCATACAATGGGCCTCATTACTAGCTTGTCGAAATTTACCAACGAGCAGCGTATTAGAGGGGTTCATCTCAACATGGGCGATTTGGAGCATTTACTGTGCACAGTAATTCATCAGCGGTAAATCCTCCATGTTTTTTAAGAAAGCTGGAGCAGCAACCTCCTGCCAACCTCTACTTTATATCGGAATTTGGCTGTGCAGTGAATTGGTAAAGTGGGAGTACATTTCTTACCACCACCTTTTACTGCATCATCAAACTCTCATTGACTCCCATTGTCTCCACTTTGCTTGCTGTGACTACTATCTTTGTTTGCCAGTTAACTCCTGCGCACACACCTTTCGAAAAGCATCTTGTAGACACATTTCTTTGTTTGATACATGTACATTGTTGTGTATTTATTTTTATGAAGGTCTCTAAAAAAAGTTCATATTCCCCGAGGACAGTTTAAAACTAGGTTTTGTAGGCTAGTGCATCTTCTTGAATATTTTTAATATAAATCAGAAAATGTCAGCAAGCAGCAGTACTTGGCTCTGTCCATGATAGAAGACATCGTACAGTAGAAGTCCCAAAGATCTTGCTGATCGGTTACCGCTAATATTCCTTATTGAGTTCTACTCTTCCACATTCCTGTCCTTAATCATTGTGGGTCACTGCGTCTCCAGAAAGAGGCACCTAGTTGTCACCACAAACATTCAAATTGTGTCGGCTGCTTCTTTCCTTTCAGCCATAAATGCTCCTATGCAATGACATGCAATGAAACCAGAGATCAAGTGTCCAAGACCGGGTGAGTGGGAGAGGTATGTGAACAGGAGTAGGACTCAGTGTAATCCGGATCATCAGTGACTTTGAGGGCATTGGCCCATTGTGGCTCTAAATCGCCTCAGTCCCTAATTATTTAGGATTTAGCAAGTCATTTGCACATAATCAAAATAATGAACACTCCACAATTGATGCACCACACATATTAATAAAAGAAAAGCATGGGAATCACTGTTTATATCAAGAAAGAGGAGTAAACAGCTACTCCAAAGGCAGATGTTGAACTACACATGTTCATTCTATAGCAAGAAATACATTGTCCGGTGAAATCCAGTATTCTCCCAGTAAATATCCTATACGTGAACCAATACTTTTATTTTATATATTTATTGATTATTTATAATCCGCCTATACAGCAAATGGTGTTTCAAGGTGCCACAAGGCAAAAAGAGATGGGCTGGTGGGGAAGGGGATAAAGAACCAAAAACGGCCCTACCAGGCTTTGTGTCATTCATATCATGCAAGTGCAGTAACAGGAAGTGGAGTGGGGAGGGGGAAATGCCAGTCAGAGCAGAATGTGTTAATGCTAAGATGGGAAGGGAAGAGTGGAGAGCACAGAAGTGCTAGTAAGTGGTGAGGATGAGAGCGCTTGGGCTAGGTGAGTGCTAGAGGGAGACCTAGTGGACAAGTGCCAGGGAAAGCAGTGACTGCTTAAACAGAACCGACAAAAGGGTACTCACACTGTAGACAGTCCTAAATTCTGTCAAAAAATTGAATTAAATCTCCATATCAATTTGAGGCTAGTGCTTGCAAAAGCCAGTCACTAAGGAAGTAAACCAAAGAAGAAGTCTAGAGTATGCTGACAATAAATTTATTGTTGAAAGCACAGTTTTTTAATAGATCGGAATTTTGTATACATTTGACAAAAATTGAATAAAAGCAATTGAAAAAAGTGAAGAAAGACATAAAACATAACATTTATCATGAATACATAGAGTACAAAAGAACAACATGTTCATCAAATCACAAACGTGGATTGTTCAGGAGCATTTAATGAGAAGAATAATCCTTGTAGGATACCAATTGTTCCTACAGCACGGGGCCTACCAGGGTGTATTAAAAATTACCCTGGTAGGTGTAGAGAAAAAATATTCAATTCGCTAAATTTGCATGTTTATCTGCCAACATGTAGGAGGAAATCATAAACTCGTTCCTGAGGGGAACAACACAAATAGATATCACGTTTCGGCGCGCCAGACTGGCATCAATAGTAGAGGCCTTCCCCAGGAAAGGATTGGAGTAATTTGGTGAAATCACCCTAAAGGGGGCAGAAATAGAGGGGACATAGATTATACATAAAAACTTCTGTTGGGACAACTTCAAAGGAATATCAAAGTTCAAGGGTTGCTGTCTTCTAATATGCGGAACACTCACCCAGTACAGATTTAAAGAAGACGGGGTGGAGTCCGTGGGAGCTACTTTTCCAGTTTATTAACCTTCTTGCATGGTATAACGGTGCCGCCTGGTTTTGAGAAGAGAGTGAACCTGGTTAACGGTTCTAGGCTCGCTGTGGGGGAGTACACCAACTGTATAAACAAAATTAAAACAAGAACGGTGGGTTGCAGAGCAGAGAGGCCATGAAAGCTTACTGCAAGTACATAACAGGTGGATAAGTACGACTGCCTATACTCTGGATCAAAAAGAATTTTATGTGACTGTTGAAAATAAATAAATAATAGTAAACACCAAAGTCAGTGGTTAGGTGCAGAGTAATCAAGGGGAAAGTAACTGAGGGAAAGGTTAAGCTAATGGAACTGAGTGGAAGCTTATGTAGGAGATGGCAGACTCATTGTTAAGATGAAGTTAGAAGTGCGCGCAAAACCCGTGCACAAAGTAGGAACGCAGCACAACAGAGGCACCACAGATAGGGTGGAGCGGGTTTGTAAGGGTGGGAGATCCAGTCGAAGGGAGACACACCCCAGAGTGGTAGGGAGGAGAAAAAAAATATATATAGAGAATATTGAGTATGCAGTGTAAAATGTGCAAAAAAGAGGGACCCAAAGGAATAGCAATAGACCTGAGGGATACCTTGTATTATTGTACTCCAGGTGGGGTTGGTCCATGGAAAAGGGTAGGATTGGATTTCCAACTGGTACGGTAAATGTTGATCAAAACCGGCGCCACAACGGGTGCTGTGGAAGAAAGCACACCAAACATAGCAAAAATGAAGGCGTGAGGAATGGCAGCGTGTAAAACCATTACGGCGCCATCAGGAGAGGGCACCAGAGTAGAGCAGTAACTGGCCACGAACCCGAGGCAAAAAGACCTGTGTGGCATGTGTAAATTAGAAACTCACCAGTGGCTGTGGAAAGAGGCTCAAGCAGCAGGCCTCGCGCAGTCAGAGCCAACAGGAAGAAAATACTGCGTCATGCTTCAGGGAGATGGATTGCCGTGAGACCCTCTCGAGACAAGCAGCTGAGGCTGGTGAAAGCCGGCTTGCACGTCGCGGGAGGGTTTTCACGGCAACCACGTTCTGAGTCTAAAAAAACCCTACAGAGGGTGTGTCAGGGAGAAGGCTCAAGCTGGAGAGCCAATGAGAAGGGGGGCGGGGCAGTGGCCCTGATAGAAAACAGTCTTTCCCGAAGTGGAGCCGTGTGTTGCTGGGACCCGGTTTCAAAAACGAGAGGTTGCTCGAGGGGGTGGGGGGTCGGGCGGGGGTGGTTTGGGGGTGGGCCTACAAAAATGCAAATATGCCGCGTGATTGTTGTGCGTTGTTGTACAGTCCTGTGCCATTCGTTCCCAGGCATTACCAACATGTTAAAGGTTCAAATTACTCAGTTTGCTGGTAAGCACAGGGTTTAAATATGGGAATTAGGTGCGGGGCAGAGAGAAAAGCACTGCCAAGGTAAAAGGGTGGGCACAGTTTGAAAAGGACGCCACGAGAGTGCTGCAGATCACCAGGCTGAATAGAATGCGGGCGCAGAGGGGGAAAAGGGAAAGGGGGGCCATATACAGGCAGCCATCTCAGGGAGCTTGAGTCAGAAAACTGGAGAATGTGCAGGCTCATAGTCACAGGGGCATGTGTGAAACCACAGGGGTCCCAAGTAAAGATTACAGAAAGTTATATTGGAGGTATGAATTCCTCATTGAGGCCATTGTGAAAGGTATCAAGGTGATGGATGCATCTGGCCTCTTTGGACAAAAGGCTCGTCAGGGCATTGGAGGAGTTGGTAACAACATCAACGATCCACCAAGTCATGTCATCAACAGAATGATGGAGTTCCAGGTAGTGACTTACCAATGGTGCAATCATGGTTTTACAGCGAATCCTTGAACGGTGTTCGCAAATTCTTATGTGCGCAGCACGCATAGTCTGACCCACATACCTAAGACCACATGGACATTCAATGATATACACTACTTGTTTGCTTTTACAGTTTGTCAGATTACGAAGGATCCAAGGTTTACCATTCACCAGAAACTCTTTAGTTTTTCTTGTGAACTTGCACGCGGTGCAATTGCCACATGCAAAGTGGCCCACTGTGCTTCTAAGGTTCCACAGACCCACTCTAGGTGCAGGTTTAACAAACCTAGAATGTACGAGGTGGTCTTTTAGGTTCTTATCACGCTTGAAAGCGAATCTGGGGGTTAGCTCGTCCTGCAGGCAAAGGCGAGTCAACGGCCAGTATTTAGAAATTAGTTTCTTAATTTTAATGGAATGAGTGCCATGTGTAATGACACAGGTGATCCTAGGGTGGGCATCAGGAGGTTTGGTTTCAGGTGCCAGAAGTTCCTCCCTGTTGTAAAATCTGGCCCGTTTTTTGGATTTAGATATGATGTGGCGTGGATATCCTCTCTCGGTCAATCTGTTATCCAAATCGTGTGCATGATGGTAAAAATCCTCAATGTCAGAGCAGTTACGTCTAATTCTAAGAAATTGACTGAAAGGGAAGTTCTCGCGGAGGTGTCTCGGGTGGTCACTAGAGAATTGAAGGAGGGTGTTCCTATCACTTGGTTTTCGGAAAAGGTTGCATCTAATCCTTCCTTTGTTGTGTTTAATTTCCAGGTCCAAAAAGTTAACTATGGTCTCACTAGTTTCCATGGTAAATTGAATGTCTGGGTTGACATTGTTCAGCCAAGTAAAAAAATTGTCAAGGGTGTCTTTGGTACCTTCCCAGATAAAGAGGATGTCATCAATGTACCTTTTCCATTGGTGTATATGACTTCTAAAGGGGTGGATGTCGGCAAGAATGTTTATTTCCTCAAACTCTGCCATAAAAAGGACAGCTAAACTGGGCTCAAAAGTCACGCTCATTGCCGTCCCTTTTGTTTGAAGGTAAAACTGGCCGTCGAAGTCGAAATAGTTTTTTGTAAGAGCCAGTGTGAGTAGTTTAATGATGAACGGTATAGGGACTCTATCCTGAAGATCATATTTCATCAATTGTCTCCTCATACACTCAATCGCTTCGGCTTGTGGTATGCTAGTATACAGGGATTTGATATCCATGGTTACTAGCAGATGTAATTGTGGATCAAAGGGAAGGTCTTCAAAAATCTGGATGGTATGGGTTGTGTCTCGTAAGTATGTGGAGGTCAGGGCACTCATCGGTTTCAAGAAAGAGTCTATAAACTTACAGACTGGTTTAAGGATCGAACCACATCCAGACACAATTGGTCTGCCCGGTGGGTTGACACTATTTTTGTGGATCTTGGGGAGGGCATAGATGGTAGGTACCCTCCCTTGGTTGCTGATCAAGAACTCAAATTCTTTTTTGGTGATCCAATCTCTGTCCCTTGCATAGTTAGCAATCTCAGTAATCTCATTGAGAGTAGTCTTGGTCGGATCTTGTCTAATTTTGGTGTAACTCCTGTCGTCAGCTAGGAGGTCATTTACCATTTTGAGGTAATGGGTTGATGTCATCAGGACAATCCCGCCTCCCTTATCCGCCGGTTTTATAACCAGTGAACGGTTTTTTGATAAATCCATAATGGCTTGGTTTTCCTCTCTAGAGATGTTGTGACGATAGTTCGATTTTTCTCTCTTGAGGGTGTGTAGGTCTTTTAACACACACTTCTCGAAGGTTATGATTTCAGAGGGGTACCTGATGGTCCTGAGGACAGAAAGTGGATAGCGCGTGTAACCCTGAGTCTGGTTCCATATGCTCATACTTTTGGTCCTCGAAAAGGCTTTAAGTCGCACAGTGCGAAAAAACTTTCGCACCTCCATTTCTGTCTTAAACCAATCGGTTTGGTGGGTAGGGACATAAGAAAGGCCTTTCGAGATAGCTGATGTTTGTGTTTTAGAGAGGGTGAAGTTGGCCAGATTAAAAATGGGTATGAGTTGTTCATCTATCTGGTTCGGCTCCTGCAACCTCGATTGTTGCGCATCATAGGTTGGAAGGAATTGTACCATGGGGATCCCCAACCGGGTAGTCCCATCATCCCACCTCCTCCTAAAAAAGGATGCGGTGGTGGTTGTTGGTAGTTGCCAGAGTTGCGTGGCTGGTTTGTGCGGCTCTGGTCGTCTGACCCACTGCTGCTGGAGTTCGAAAAAGAAACCCATTTCCTCCTGTATCTACCTTGATTTTGTGACGGTTGTTGAGTTTTAGCAGCTTCTCTGACTTGGTCTGTGGTGTAAGGAAAGATAATCTCTAAATTAAATTCCTTTGTGTCTTTGGCCAGTTTTTTTGTTTTTTTAGAGACAGTTGTAGCCTTAAAGTCTTCGAACAATTTATTGGTGGCCGAAAGTTGTTCTCGGGCATCAGTAAGTGCAGAGTTATTTAAAAAGCTCTGTTCCTCTTTGTCTAGATCTTTTTGAATGTCTTTACTGATACGCTGTGCCGTGGAGATAGTGAGGACCATGAGATCACGGCTACATTTTATAGCAATGTGGCTAAAGGTGGTAGTATATTCCTTGTCACTAAGGAAGAGGCAGGGTTCGTTACAAACTATTAGGCCAGCTGGGATTGTGTTAGATCGTAGATATTCCAGAAGGAAATGGCCATGAAGTTCCGTCCGGAATTGTTTCTTTTTGAGTTTTAGTAGGTCCTCGAACCCTGAAATTGGTATAGGGCACGGGTTGGACCCCACAGGGTCAAAAATTGAAGGGCCTTGGATTATGTCTGCCGTCTCCTCTACGGTGTAACCAAAAGTTTGGCCTTCGGCCATAATCAGGGTGTGGAAAACAGTATTAGTTGGCTGTGCAGAGGTCAAGGGAGCATGTTATCTGCAAGAAGGTAATAAGTAGATAAAGTAGCAGAAAAGGCAGCAAATGAAGGGGGATTGGGAGAAACGTAGAGTCCGGTACTAAATCAACCGGATACTGGCCTGAGAAAATCAGGGTTAGGTAGTAGCACAACCTAGGCAACCGTGGTTGCTGAAGTATATAACAAACAATAGGGGTGCCCCTGTGTGCGAGCATGAGTGGGGGCAAGATATACTGCTTAAACAGAACGGACAAAAGGGTACTCACACTGTAGACAGTCCTAAATTCTGTCAGCAGTGAGTGCAGGGAATGAGGGTCCACATGCTAAGTGCGGGACAGGCTGGATCGAGCTCAGTAGGGGTGTAGGCCCCGCCAGGCTAGTACAGGGGGAGGGAGCCTGGTAGGGCAAGTGCAGGTTTGGGGGGTCAAGGGAGAACGAAGGGCTGGGGTAGATTGGGTGAGGAGGAGAGGGAAGGAAGAAGAGAAAAGAGTCTTGAAAAGCTTAAGCCTAAGAGGGGCAGGGAGGCCATTCCAGCGGGAGGCTCCTATGGAAGCGAGATCTACCCCCCACTCTCTGCTTGGAAAAGCATCTGATCTGCAGAGAGTTGGAGCTAGAAGACAGAGGGGATCCAGAAGGGAGGTAATTAGGGAGAGAGAGTTGGAGGTAGTGGGGTCACAGGCCCCAGAAAGCCTTGTGGAAGGTCTTGAATTTGATCTTTGCAACAACCGAGGTCCAGTGGAGAGGTTTTAGGGCTGGAGTGATGCAGTCCCTGGGCTTAAGGCCAAGGATAAGTCTTGCAGTACTATTGTAGATTAGTTGGAGGTCAAGGGAGGATTTAGGCAGATTGAGGAAGAGGCTGTTGCAGTAGTCCACCCTAGAAAGGACCATAGCTCTGGAGACAATGAGCTTCCGGGGGAAGGTAAGGAAAAGGAGATTGCCTCTGAGGAGGTGCAGCTGAAAGTGGGCCTTCCTGGCAAGGCCCGTGATGGGAGGAGAGAAGGAGAGGGAGGAGTTGAAGATGACACCAATGTTGTTTTGTCTCACAAGAGGGTGAGGGGAGGGGGGGCCATGGAAGGCGGCCAGACAGTAGGAGGGAAGGAGGGAGCAGGGGTTACAATGAGAAGGATCTCAGTCTTAGTGGCATCAAGGCAGAGATCGTTAGCAGCACACTGTGCCTGCATAGCAGTCAGACAGTCAGGAATGAGAGAGGAAGAGGAGCAGGAAGTAGAGGGAAGTTTGAAGGAGAGCTAAATGTCATCTGCATAACACTGACAATGAGGAGAGAAGGTGGAGATCAAATGGGTAAGAGGGGCAAGTTAGATGTTGAAAAGCCACGGCGGATGGACAGAGTCCCGAGGGACGCCGCACGTGGACAGTCTGATGGGGAGAGAAAAAGGCCCAGTTGAACCTGGGCAGGTCGGTGTTAAAATGGATTTCTGAACTCTGACCTGGAGGGGCAGAGGTTCAGAAGGCCAGCCTAGTTTCTTGGAACAGGGTAACCTCTGGACAAGCCAGACCAATCAAGGTAGCGATGGCGGCAGTCAAGACTAAGTCTCAAGAGGGGTGAGGGTGACTGAAAGACCTCAATGAGCACACAAAGCAAGGACACTTACAAATTACTCCAGACAGTTGTTATATTAAAAATATAGACACATTTATTACAAGGCCTTTGTAACATCGACCATAGCAAAGAATCACAATAATACTAAAGTAAACCAACACATCACAATCAATACCATATATATACAAGCCTGAGGGGTCTAAGGAGTTATGATCACGTAATATGTAGACCACCTAGATGGGGAGGAAAACAGGCAGGGCAAGTAATCATTAGACCCAGATCGATGTCAGAAATGCACCTAACTAGGAGGAAGTCCGAGCCCTACGAAGAGAGGAGCCATATGCTCAAAAGTACCTGCACACCCTGGTGCCAATGGATAAAGTAGGGCCTCTTCAAGGGTCTCAGGCAGTTCAGGAAGGTGAATGAAGCGATGCAGAACAAGTCCCCACTACTCAAGCAAGGCCTCCACTTGTGGGCAGAGGCAGGGTGAGAGTGCGGGATAGAGTCGCTATTTCGCAACAGCGGTAGAAAAGAAACGTGCTCCTGCGCCAGGGGCCACCGGTTGGGGTATGGACTACTCACCGGTCCCCGACACAGGCAGACCCGGACTTCTCCAGTTCAGTTCACGTTGCTGGCAGGTTCAGCTGCGATGATCAGGACGTCTCCACACCGTGTAGATTCTGTGTAGCAGGATGCAGGGTCGAGGGTGTCCCAAATGCAGCAAACGTGCACAGGTTGTTACCGCAGCAGGGCAACACGGCAACCGCGTTTACCCTGGTCCGGGTGCACTCGTCTCACTTCAGACCTGGGAATGCCAAGTGTACGAAATTCGGTGTGAGGGTGCCGTGGACGCAGAGCAAGCAGTAAACCAAGTTTCGAGGGCTTCCCCGAAACGGCGGCGGTGACCGAGCAAAGCGTCCTGTGTAAGCTGGTCAGCCCACTGGTTGGCCCAGGGACACTTCCGAAGAGGCTTACTTGCAGGGTTTGATAAAGGTGCCGGGAATAGTTGATCCCACTATTCCAATGGGTCGAAGCACCTTCGCAGACCTTCTAGGACGATCAGATGCAGAGGGGTCTCGCAGGACAACAGCGTTTCAGGGTGCCAAACCTTCAGCAGGTCACCAGCGGTTCCTCGACTCAGCTTCTTGTTGCAGGATACTTGGCTCCTTATCCCTTGTTCGGTGTGAACTCAGAAGATCGACATGGTAGTGGTGTTTTCAGCCTCCTCTTATCCAAAGTTCCCTTTGTGCCAAAACGGAGAGGACCCAATGGGAGATCTGCTCACAAACACTCACACCATACATGGACCTATCACGGACCACGGTGGTCCCAGGCATTCAGGACACTCCAGACTCTCTGGCACCCAGGATGTGTATTGGGAACAGACATCCCAGCCCACATCCTGGAGGCACACACATTGCATGCAGAAGCCCGCGAAAGCGTTGGGTTTCGCGGGAAAGTGCATGACCAAATAAGGACGGACCTGGGTCGGCTGGACCTGGTGAAGGTGAAGGGGCAAGATGGTCAGAGGACCGGACAAAGAACCTTGTGGCATGGCCATTTTGGAAGCCAGGCCACTCATTTGTGCCAAACGCAGTAAGTGCGGATAACATGGCGAAAATGGGTTCAGAACACAAGAGAAACGATAGCTGCCACCAGTCCTGTCCGTGACACACTTGCACAGTTGATAACCAGTCCAGCGAGAGTTTCTAGGGCCTTTGGAATGACTAGAGACCCAAGAGCGCGGTAAAGTAAGTTACAGTGCACTCTTGTTTCATGTTGCACAAAAGCTGCAACATGAGGAAAGGACTAAGGGAAACAAAGTCTCCCAGTACGGACTGTCTTAAGGGCATGTCAGTTTCCCCATAAGAATTGAGCGAAAGCCCAGAGAAGTGCGGCAGAAGGCTGCGCTTCTCTGGCAAAGTCTAGATCAGGGTGTAAAACAACAGCAAAAAGTTTGGGGGTTGCCAAATGGAGGGAAAATTACATACAATCATGAAATCTTTCCTAACAGTCGGTTAGAGAGGAAGGAGGTCAACCAGGCCAGGCCAGGCACGTGATTCCAAGGGTATCACAGAGCTGATTTATAAGGGTGGCCTGATTGTCTGTATCAAAGGCAGAAGATAGGTCAATAAGGATGAGAACAGAAGGAGAGTTAGAATCGAGATTTGAGAGCAAGTCTTCATGATTGTTCAGGAGCGCAATTTCCCTGCCTCTGGCTGCTCTGAAGCCAGACTGGTGGTCATGGAGACAGCCAACAGATTCAGTGTGGAGGATCAGCTGGGAGATGACCAGCTTCTCCAAGAGTTTGCCCAGGAAGGGGGTAATGGAGATAGGACGATGGTTACCCAGGCAGGAGGGGTCAGCAGAAGGCTTTTTGAGGAGAGGGTGCACAAGGGAGTGCTTGAGTGGTAGGGAGAAGGAGTCCGTGGCAAAGGAGTGATTTCAGAAATCAGCCAAGGCCAGAGCAAGGGATGAAATGTTGTCCTTGATAGTTCTGGAGGTGAAGGGGAGCACCTGTTTGGAGGAGACCTTCATAGAGAGAACTTGTCTAGAGATTTCATGAGGTGCTATGGGCGAGAAAGAGGAGAGTAGCAGGGAATGGGCGAGGGGGCAAAGAGAGGCCTGAGCGGGTGAAGAGGAGGGTGAGGACAGGATGTCCTGAGTTTTGGTTAAGAAGTGAGAGGACAGTGCAGTGAGTGCAGAGTGACTGCGATGGTAGAGGAGAGGTGGAGACTGCAGAAGGATTGGCAAGTTCCTTGCAGATTTTGAACAGTTCAGCCGTGTTGTTAGTGGCCCCAGAGATGCAGGCTTGGATATAGGCGTTCTTCTTTGAGCAGATTGAGAGTCTGTATTGCCTTTGGAGCAGGCGGCAGACCAGTCTGTCAGAGGATAATGCTCAAGGCCTGCCACTTCCGCTCTGCAACTCTGCACTTGCGTTTCAGAGAGGCTAGGTTGGAATCATAACAGGTGTTGCATTTGGATGCAGGCTTCATGTGGATCCTCATGACATGGGAAAGGATGTCCAGAGTGTTGGAGAGGGGAAGGTTAGCAATGGCTGTGTCAGTGTAAGAGTCAGTGGCCAGAGTGGGAGTGGAAATGAAAGTGGCGGCAAAAGCGGCAACAGACACTTGCCTCATTGGTCGAATGATGGAGAAGGAGACTGGCTGTGCAGGCAGAGGCTTAGCCAGGGGACCCAAGATATCAAGGTGCGTGGACAGGAGGGCATGGTCAGGAGAGGGGTGTAGTGAGAATTTTGAAGATGGGCACGTCTGCTTAGATAAGAACATCCAAGGTGAGTGCGTCAGACCAGAGGGAAAAATGGTGAGGGGAAAGAGAGTCTGAGGATGCGGAAGAGACCAGAAGCTGCATCAGGAGAATCAAGGTGAATATTGAAGTCTCAGAGTAAGAGAAGCTTGGAGATTGAGGCCAGAAGAGAAGGGGTGAGGTCAGACCACTCTGAAAGGTAGAGGGAGACCGGAGCAGGGGTCCTATAGATGGTGGCAAGAGTCATCAAGAGGATTGTAGAGACACCAAACCTGCAGATGAGGCATTCGAATGAAGAGTAGGTGTTAGTGGGTATGATAGTAGTAGCAGGGACCCATTCAGGGAAGATCAGTACCACTCCACTGCCAGACCGGTTAGGCCTGGACTTAGAGAGGATCTTGTAACCATCCAGGAGGAGTGTGCTGAAAACAGTGACAGAGCTGGCAGTAAACCATGTTTCGGTGAGACCGAGGACGTAAAGGTCTAAGTCTTCAAGGAGGTGACAGATGTCAGAGGAGTGTTTAAGGGCAGAGCAAGAGTAGAGGGTAGCTAAGTGAAGATGGTTGCCGCCTTTGTCGGTCTTCCGAGGAGGGATACAGGAATGCGGTACGCCCATCGGTGGTGGTGAAGGGGCCATAGAGGTGGCAGAAGGAGGAGTGGCAGGAGAAGTGAGGGAGTTGATGGGAGACGGAAGCCACCTATCAAGTAGGAGGAGGTTGGGCCGAGTGCCCTGGACCAATACTGTGCCATTCTGGTAGACATTATTGATGCCTCTAGAGGATGGGAAGTGTGCCAAGAGTACTCCCCATTGGGGCCCACCATTAATGGGCAAAGAGGAGAAAGGGGAGAGGACAGAGACCATATGGGGAATCCAAAGGTCTGGGGAGGAAACGACAAAAGGGGGGTGACGGTGACAGTCTGTCTGGAAGAAGCGTGGACGTGGTTGTCAGCGATGGGCAGGCCTGGATTGGAGACCAGGAGTGCTTTCTTGAACTCTTTCCTTCCAGACTTAGAAAGGGAGATAGCGTAGGTGATAGAGTAGCAGTTAGAGTAGATAGGGGAGATGAAAAGCACCATGGAGGAAGCGAACGGAGAGATGGAAAGGGGGAGAGAGGGATGGAGAAACTGCATGAAGCACAACAAACTCACCAGGTGGTCTAGCAGCAAGACAGGCAACGATGAATCAGGTGCACGAGATGGAAGTCCAGACCAGTGAAGAGAGTCCTCCTGCAGGCAGCGGGGGAGTTCAGCGAGGAGGCTAAGAGACTTAATCCTTTGCCAGGTGGTACGATGGCCAATAAGGCCGCAGCTCACTCCTCAGAGGATGTGCAAGGCTGAAGCATCGGGCCACCTCAAGCCAAAGGAGCGGCCATCTTTTGCTGGAGTAGATCCACTACTTTCACTCACTGGCAGGGGGAACATGCACCAGGAGTCACACAGGTTGCAGAAAAAGGGTGTTGCAGAGCTCCAGCAGCGAGAGTGGGAATGGACCAAAATGAGGGTTCTTAATTCAAGTTGGGCCACGTTTTCAATCAATTTGTCAAATTTACCTTGCAGCCGTGTCACAGATTTATTGTATTCTTTATTTTTCAGTACGGGCTAATGCAGCAGGCACCGGGTATCTCCATTATTGTAGCTATGGCTTAATTATAACAATAAGAGGTGTAAATCCCTTCAGGTATTTATCCCAAAAGATATAAAAGGGGATCACTCCTGCCCTTCAACAAAATGGCCGCCTTCTGATCTTGCATAGATCAAGCTCGCCACTGATCTCCAGGCTGCCTTAGGTCATAAGCGCTGCAATAACACAAGTGGCTTTAGGGGCAGCCCCCGCCGTTGTGCCTCTCATGCTGTGTTAAGTAAGGGGCTATAGATCGGGCCCATCTGGTGAGCTGCATGCTCGCAGCTTTCAGCGCTGACTCTTCTCCCCTGTCTGCAGCTCCCCACGTTGATAATTGTCGGTTCGCGCTCACCCTAGGGCCAGGGAGCAATTGAAAATTGGTGAATCACTGGCCTCTCATTGAATCTCAGGCTCTCCTGGGGAGGGGCGGCCCCAACCGCAGAAGACCAAGGCAGAGGAGCTCAAGCGGGCAGGGCGCTCACCACATCATCCGGGCCCCATGCAGGCCAGTTCCAGCAGTATGCTCCAAAAGGTAGGGCCCCCAATCATGTCAGCACAGCATTCTGACCCCGCAGTTAGGCTCCCGTTCACAGAAACGGTAGCAGGGCATCCCACGTGCTCAGACCACCCCAAAGGATCATCCACAGAACAGGAAGTGCCTCTGGGGGCAAGCACAGCTCCCATGGGTGGGCAGCTCCACTCCAGCTGAGCGGCGGCATCAGTGACAGCTCAACTCTATGTAGTCCCAGCCACACCGCCAGACAGGTCGCGTGAATGCGAAGCTGCTGTGCTACTTGTGTAGCAACCCTCAATAGAGGTGGGGGGGAGGAAGACCTTGAGGCTGCTCACAAATGTCACCGATTGGACATTTAGGACCAAAAAGTACACCGAGATGATGTGCGCAAAGTTCCAGCATTTTTATTTTATTTAAACCTTTATTTCTTACTGGCAATATTAGGTACAGTAGAGGCAGCTGGAATTCAAACAATTGTATTGTATGCATAGATGTACACAGTAGTATCTGACAAAGGATGAAAGAGAGTCAATTTCTTGTCTTTCCACTTTAGCAGGATAGTTCTCTTAGCAACCATGTAGGCTATATTCACGAAAGCTTGGTGACTCTTGCTCTGAATAGTCGGCCATATAACAAAAAATGCCCCCAGTGGGTTTCGTTCCAGCGGAATGTCAGGGGGTTCAGAGGGGTACATCAGCCATCTAGCCGAGATTGCAACGTGTATCCCGTAGTATTGAAGTCGCTCACCTCCTGCCCTCCCATGTTCGGGTTTCCAAGAGGAGGGTGTAATAAATTCATCTTTAGGAAAAATGTCAGCCAGTGCTCTATAGCCCAGATTTTCCCACCTCGTCTGAAATGAACTGTCCCTAGTTGGTCTTAACTCAGGGAACTTCCACAGGGGGAGCCAGTGGTAGTATGGGCGGTCTGTCCCAGTGAGGGCGAACATTATTCGCCATGCTCGCAGCATGGTGGCAAACAGGTCGAATGGGTAGTCATCTCTATATTGTTCTAGTGTTAGCTAATTTAACAAAAGGAGGGGGCAATACCATGGGTTACCAGAGGGTGTCGAACTGTGCCTGGGCAGCCGTCCAGTACAATTCTAAATTTGACACGGTACATCTCCCTTTCTCGTATGGGTACATCATCTACACCCACTTCTTGCGGACCGCCCCGGAGTGCCATAGGAACGGCGCAACTAGCCCGTGTATCCTGGCGAAATAGGGTTTGCCTGTCCATACAGGGATGTTGGTGAACATGTATAGCATCTTAGAAGTAGTGTCCTCTTAATCAGTGAAAGTTTAGCAGCCAGGGAGAGTGAGAGGGATCTCTATTTATTCGTTTTAGTTTGGGTTTAGGTCCTGAGTGCATAATAGTTATCCTGTAGTAAGAAGGCCCAGGATCTTGACATCACCACCCCCAGGTATTTAATGCAATCGGGGGACCATTGCAGTGAAAGAGCTAAGTGGAAATATTTCTGCTTTGGAAAAGTTGATTGTGAAACCCGAGAATTTGCCTGTGTTTGATGTCTTGAAGGATAGGTTTGAGGTTGGTGTGGGGTTCTCTGACGTATAGAAGTACATCATCCACATATAGAGATATGATCTCAGGATGGGGGGTGGTCAAACGGATCCCACGTTGGCAGTGGTGTTTCCTGATGTATTCCACCATGGGCTCTATGGCCGGGGCGAAGAGTATGGGGGAGAGAGAGGCCATCCCTGTCGGGTGCCTCTTCCAAGCTGAAATGGTACGGATGTACATGAGCTGACCAGGACCTTGGCAAATGGTTGTGTATATAGTAGTTTAATGTATTGCATCATATTAGGTCCCATCCCCATCCTTTCTAGGGTCACCAGCAAGAACTCCCAGGAAACCATGTTGAAGGTTTTTTAGGCGTCTGTAGCTACTGCCACAGCTTGTGCCCCAGGGTCTATTCTGGTCATTATATTAACTTGCTGATATTTTGTGCAGTTGCCCTCCCAGGGATGAATCCGGCCTGATCGGGGTGGACCAGGTGTGGCATCAGCGGGAGAAGGCGGTTGGCCAATACGTTTGCATACATTTTCGTGTCACAATTAATGAGCGACAGGGGTCTGTAAGAGCTGCATTCATTGCTAAATTTGTCTGGGTTTAGAAGTACAGTTATTATAGCCTCTTTGTGATTCAGGCAAAATGTGCACACAGAGGCACTCCTCCCATACCAGCAATAGATTAGATAAGGGGCCAGTGCAGACACATATTCCTGGTAGAACTGTGAGGTCTGGCCATCGGAGCCACATGCCTTCCCTTTGGGCAAGGCGGAGATGACTGCCATAATCTCTGCCACTGCGACAATATCCACAATCTCCTCTAAAGTAATAGGGAGTTCCAGTTCCTCACTGGCTTGAGCGCTAAGGTTTGGTAATGGGGTGTTCTGCAGTAGTGTGTGTATGGCGGGTTCCCCTTGTGGTTGTGCAGCGGTTTAAAGTGCTTGGTAGAAGTCTCGGAATACCTTAACCAGTTCCGTGTCAGACCGTTTGTTACTCCCTTGCTCATCTAGGATGCAGTCTACCTGAGATTTTCACCTCTCTGACTGACCCACTCTTGCCGGTGTCTTCCCTCAGTCTGTCCCCCTCCCCATATCTCTTGGCCGCCAAAGGGCTGGAGAAGTACTGGGTTTCTCTAGTAGCATTGGCTTCAAATCTTTCTAACTCTGAGCGGATTTGTGCTAGCACTGCAGGGTCAGAGGTTCGAGAGTGTTCTTGTTAAAGGCTTTTAAGTGTAGGATTCAGATTTCGCAAGGTCCCTTCTAATACACTTATGCACCCTGATTCTCTTGATATTGCCATACCTCTCATATACTTTAAAGACCTGCCATCTGATGCCGTGAGATGTGGTGTCAGATGTGTTGGTGGCAAAGAAAGTTTCAATGTCAGCTTTGATATCAGCTCGGAATACAATGTCGTGCAATGTGGTCAGACTTGAATCTCCTGGTGCACCCGGTCCGACTCTCGCTTAGTTTCAAAGTTAACAATACTGGGGAATGGCCGGATAGTGTACGAGGTCTGATTTCTACGCCCAGCACTTTCCCCATTAATGAGTCAGATATTAGGAATAGATCTATCGGGATGACATGTCATGTACCGAGGAGTAGAAGGTGTATTCCCTTGAAACAGGGTGTATTGTTCGCCATGCATCCATAAATTCGAGTGTCTATGAACATTAGTAGCGATGGGGTGCTCTAGATGTGCGGTCAAGGATCAGGTTCATGTCTCCACCCCATATTTGAGGTATCCTGTAGTACCCGGCCAGGATTTCCCCTAAATGGTTGAACTCCGGGGGAGTCAATGTTGAGGCAGTAAGTGTTTATAAGTATTGTTTCTGTGCCCTCCAATATGCAGTGCACCAATATATATATCCCCTCAGGGTCCACATGCGTCCGTTTTGCTACAAATTTCAAGGATTTATGAATAATGATCATAACGCCTCTGAATTGAGTCGAGTAGGACGTGAAATATCTATTTTCCCCCCATGAGAGGGCTACATTGCGACATGTAGCTTCCTTGGTATGGGTTTCTTGGCAGGAATAAAATATTGGCTTTTTGTCTCTGAGCGTAGGATATGATTGTGCGTGATTTAGTAAAGTTCCCTAGGCCCCGGACATTCCAGCTCAGTATCTTTACCTGTTGTGCCATAAATTCTTTAATCATCCATATCTTGCCCTGTGTGTAGCTCTGATACTTCTGATTGTGTAATCTTTATCCCAAGCTCCTCTGCTAGGTTTTTATTTGTTATGACCCAACTTTTCCTTTGTATGGTGCAACCGACGCACAGCTTTCCCCTGGGCCTTGTTTTAGACCCTGAAACATTCCTCCCACCCCCCTCCCTCACTGCCTCCCCAACCCAGCAGTATATTCCCCCCACTCTACCTCCCCCAACAACCTCTTTATGCCACCCGGCCAAGGGGCCGAGTCCCACATAATTCACACAAGCAACTGCAAAGGGGAATGCTGTTGCCGCACGGCTTGTTGCAATATTAATTGACTTTCACACCCTTACCATAGCAAGTGTGGGGAAGTCTGCTGGTTTCGGCTTGGGAGAAAGTGCTTGGTGAGCTCGCTCCACAGTGACGAATGGAGAGAGGGCCCGCTGATCCAGATGGTCTTTAAGGAGGTTTTTCCACAGCCAATTCCATTTTCCCAGTTAGAGTTCTCTTGGACACTCAATATCTGTATGTTATTTCTCCGGGAGTGTGATTCAAGGTCATCTCATTTGCTCTTGACGTACTTGATGTCTTTAGAGAGGGTAGCTACCGTCTCCTGCAGTGTATGTATGCTGTCTTCGTTGGTACTGATTCTGTTTTCTGCCTTTGCAATCCTGGCCCCCTCCTGGGCTAGTTTAGCCTGCATCGAAGCTACATTTGTTGTGATATCGTCTAGCTTCTCATATACTGCTGCGAATCTGTTCGCCATCATGTCCATCATGCCTGTGAGGTCTGGCGTAAGTGGGGGGGTCCGATGTTGGGGAGGCCGGCTCTATCTGGGGCTGGCGTGTTTGTCCTGTTTCGGCTCAGGGGGTTGTCCATTGTGCCTGCCTTTTTACCTCCTCCGGATCCCTTGGTCATAGTTGGCTTTGGGGGGTTTGTTCAGAATGTCAGCTGATCCGCAGCTTTGGCGATTGGGTCAGACGTGGCTGGAGAGCTGTGATTCTCCAATCTTCACGATCAGCATTGCAATCACTGGGGTGCCGAGCACCGGGCCGCCTCAGAGGGTTGTGTGAGCTGCGCAGCGGTTCAGAGGTCCCTCTCAGGCATCTGGGCAGCCTTCCTTCTCATTCTTGGTGAATCTGTTCGATCCTTGAGCTGTGGCGCTTCACTGGCACCACAAAGAGATGTTCCCCCAAACACGGCCCCCCAGGAGCCCAGGTCACAGACCTACCATCCAGGCTCAGCACTCGGGAGGACTAACGGGCCCGAGCGGCGCAAGCGGACCTTGGCCGCACTCAATCTCATTTAACATGGAGGGAGTCAGCTGGTATATCAGGGTTGAGGGAGTGTGCTCCCACCACCCTTCAGCCCCCCCAAGACAGATTTCGTACCCTGTTGTGGGAAATATGCTGTGGATTTTCGGGCTTCGCGAAGCAGGCACGGTGTGGGATATTTTCAGGGAGTTAGCACAGGTCTGTACAGGTTTACCGGTTTCACCCAGTGTAGCCGATTACCCTCTGTTGCCAGGGCAGGTGTTAGAGTAAAGGGGGGGTCCCTCTGTCATGGATGTGGCAGCACTTTGCACATTGTTCGCAGTTCAGCTCAAGCACTGACGGGGGTGCTCTCCCCTCGAGTGGGCTCTGGTGGCAAGTATGTGATGAGTTAGGAATGAGTTGGGTGTGGCAGGCCCAGAACTACTTTCCCTGGTACTACTTTACCTGGGCTATATAAATCACACCCTGACTGCAGAACATGCTTTGTGTTATTCTGCAACCGGCAGCGTGATGCTCACCATGTCCAGCTCCTGGTCTTCAGCATCTTCCTGTAATCCTGCAAGAACAAGAACAAGATTATTCTGTTTTACCTGAGAAAACACCATCCAGCACTCAGCATCTCAACTGGGCTGCAATCTGTGGAAACCGATAGAGGAAACATCACTCACCTGTGAGTACTAGCTTAAGGACGTCCGGCGAACTGCTACCACAGCTACTGTTCGAACATTGCGACCTGCAATAACGAGAAAGGGAAAAACAATATTAGAACATGCACTTCCAAAACATCCAATTCCATCAGTCTTACCTGAATTCCATCGCGCTATGCCACGCTTCCGTCCGGAGCACCACAGCAACATCTGCAAAGGAAAAGAGACGGTTCGCTTTCAATATTAAACAACTGCACAGCGCTGTACTACCTTAACGGATTCCTGGGGCCTGTTTTTCATCGCGCTCTCATCCACTCGCAGCAACACAGCGGCCTGTGAGGAGAAGAAGAAGAAAACACAGTTTAGTTTCAAAAGACAATAAAGGCGCTGCGCTTCGCGCTTTCTCTTACCTAGAAACGTGCCTCTCCATCCGACACGCAAGCATCAAGACCTTCGCACCCGAAAAGGAGATAAAGACATTAACGAATCCCCACCATAACCAGAACAAAGACTTACAATTAACAAGCCTACCTGCAGAATCGGGGTCACGGCAGGCCTGGGCCCAAGGAAGGCGTACTGCACCAGTGAAGCAACTCGGGCAGCTCACCAACAAACATCAAGCGTCCCTGCACAAGAAACACAGGACGGATAGCTCACCCTACAAATAACTAAGGTGAGAAAATAACCTAGTGTGAAGGGAATCGGTCAGAGGGAGGTGGGAGATTCACCCATTAGAGACAGTTATCACAAATCCTCTCTTCTGTAATTGCAGATTCATTATTCACCACTGGCAACTACGCATCCAGGGTTTCAGATCTCAGAGCCTTCCAGACGCCCCCGGGGATATCACGTGAGCGTAACAATTACTTCGGGTCTCGTGCTACAGCTTCCCCCACCGGGACAGCAGCGACAGAGACCACCAGTGTGCTGCCGGGGCCTCGCTGGTCGTGTCTGCTCACGGGCTAGGTCAGACTGGTATTGCTTGGTGGGGGGAGGGGCATCCTCACTTCTTGACTGCTGGGGTGTTTCCCAATGTGGATGTCGGTTGCCACCTCGATCACTGCTCGCGGCCCAGCAGCTCTCAGATGGGTGGCTCCTTCCGGTCCAGCTGCTGTGTGTAACTTGTGTGCCGTGTGAGAGCGGCCGCTGGCACAGCTCCTCTGGCCCAGGACAGCAACTGAGTTGGAGAGGCACAGCCCCTCCCTTGTCCATCACAATGCCCACCAAATGTGGGCTGCACTGCTCCCGCTTCGGGACGTCTCGCGGAGATCCCCCCAGACGGGGTGTCGCTGTGTCAGAGCACCAACAAGTGTCTCCCTCTGCAGGGGTGCCCGCTCCCAGGCTGCCGAACGGAGCTGCTTCCCCCTGCTCCTCTTCTTCAATACGAGAGCACCCATTGTGGGTGGCCTCTCAGGGTTGGGAAGATGTGCGCTGTTGTCTCAGTAGCGTGTTGGGACCCAGTATGTTTCCACTGGGTTCTGGGCACACTTCCCGTAACAGCCGAGGAAGCCTGCACACTTCTCCTCTCTGCGTGTGGGCCAGTCTCCCTGCGTAGATGGTTATAGCCCGGCGTGCAGAGCCACTCAGCGATCGTGTCTCCGGCTCAGCTTTCACCAGCAATTTTGTTGTGGTTTGAGGACAGATATCGCCACCTTCTCGCTGAGTCTTTCGCCATGTTGCTGAGCTCGTGAACGAGGCAGCCATACTTGTTGGCTGCTCAACAGCACTCCAGTTCAACATTGTCTATACAGGGGTGGGCCAACTTAAATATAAACAGAATATTACCCAAAAAATAGGAAAATATGGGGTGGCCTTCTTCTACCAAATGTCCCTTATAACTTCTGTCCCACATTCAGGGTGAGTGGTCATGCTTTCGAGTTTCAGCCATTACGGTTCCAAAGTACCAGCGGAGTTACCTCAATCTTACCGATCCAGGCACCAGGATTAGCAAGCCTTACTTATGCTCATTTGTGGCCAAGTGTGGGCTCTCAGTGTCCCATACCCCAAGACTACGCCTGTCCTTGAGGTTCTATGGGACCTTTTGGGTTCTCTTACAGATGTTATTGGCGCTGCTACGAGAGGGGCAATAATCCTTACTAACCTTCCTTCCCGACTCTCTCCACAACCCCTAAACTATCACTAGGCTCCTTGAACACTATTGGATCATCCTCCTACCTGTCAGAAATGAAGTGGTTGGCTCTAGGGAGGTGAACAACCTGTGCTGAGCCCTGTTGTTAGTTGAAACTCGAAGAGTGAGGTTCTTCTGTTGCAAGCTCACAGGAGTGGTAGGGTTTAGCCGGTACCCCAAATTTGTTTGGTAAGAAGAAAGGTTTGTCTCCTGGATATCTTGCTTCTGTCTATCAATTAAGATTCCAACACATTGGTTTTTGCGATTAGATCTCGCTTTTTATTTGTACAGGACCCAGACGGATCGGACTGCCACGCTTAACACGGATAACAAGGGCCCAACAGGAGCCACTGATCCCCACAGGACAGCTCATATAAATCGGACCAGGACCCCAAAGGGGGCTCAAGACCATTTACACTTAGCCTTGATAAAGACCCACGGGTCAAAACACGTGTCGGCTGACCACAAGGGACATTATTGCCCCATAATTGTACCTAAACATGATGTACCGATCAAAAAATTCACAAATTACAGCACAATTGATAAAAATAAAAAGCGAGATCTAATCGCAAAAACCAATGTGTTAGAATCTTAATTGATAGACAGAAGCAAGATATCCAGGAGACAAACCTTTCTTCTTTCCTACCTGTCAGACCTGCCTGGGGCCTGACCTGGCCCTCTATAACCTCCTACCTCTAGCTGACTCACTTGCTTCTTGCTATTTGCCCCTCTCTTTTCAATACCTTAATAAAGTCCAGATTTCTTTTCTATAGTGCTTTTGTTTTCTCTCGCATTCTCTCACATTCCTCGTCAACCCCTGGCCAATCTTCTTCAGTTTCCTCATCTGAAGACGCATCGTCCTCCGTTTCCTCACTCTCGTCTACCCCCTTCTTCTGGTGATCTGTCACTGTCTCCTTACTATTGCCTTGTACTGTTCCCATTGTCACTTCCTTTCTTTTGATCTTAGTCTTCTTCCCCCCGTAGTCTAGCTACTTCTTCAACCACATTCTCCTGGTTACCTTTGCTTCCATTTTTCTGTGCCATCTTCCACGCCACTCCGGGTATCCAACCCCCCCCCCATCCCCTCCATCAGCCTTCTAATGTTACTCCTTCCTTTAGCTCCACTCCAAGTTCTATTTATTCTCTCCCTCCCATAGCTCCTATCTCCTCCTGCCACTACACTCCTGGTTTTACTTCCCACCTGTCCCATATTCCTTCAACCACCATCCACCTCATGCCTGGTTTTCTTTCCCCTCTCTTTGTCTCCCCTTTAACTCTGACCACATTCTTGTCTTCTGTAGAGATCACCTCATCCTCTCTCCTGCTGCCATATCTCCAGTTCTTCTCTGCAACCTTCTCCTAACTCCACTCTTCTTGAAAGTCTCTACAGCCCCTTTTCTTTCCAGAAGTCTTCCCTAAAGCCTTCTCCAAACAAGTGCCTCCTGCTCCTGTCAACCACCACCCTGGACTTGACTGCCTGGCTTATACAGTAAAATGCCCCCACCCCCTGATTGGAACTAGGTCTGCTGGTCTACAACTGTGAGCCTAAATGGTGCATGGGTTGGGTAGACTCTCTCACTTCCTGGGGCAGAAGGAGGCGGACGGGGCTAACTGGACTAACTTTATAAGAGCTCTGGTGGCCATTTTGAAACTGTGTGCCTGGATAGGTTGGAGAATATCCTGTTGCGCTGCGTTTGGGAAGGCAAGTGTGTTGGGGGTGAGGGAGCAGGGTTTAAGTGTGTTCAGATTTCCCTCTGGGTCTTCCTGTCTTTGAAGGATTTTCCTATGGTCTCCCTGTCCTTAACGTGATAATTTAATTTCCCTGATCCATTCTGGGTTTTGTTTGCCTGTACAGTTTCAGTATTTTGGCCCTGAGACAGGATTCCCAATGTCTTCTCTGGCTTAAGTGACTTGCTGGGTATTGTGCCAGATTTACCCTCTGCCTGGCCCCTTATTTCACTTCCTGGATCCGGTCCAGGTTTTGTTTTGATTCTTGAGGGGCATTATGGGAAATGTTGACTCCCTTGGCTAGGTACTCGGTTCCCCGAGTCACCTGGCTCATGGTCACCGGACAAAGTTTGAGGCACGGACACATGAACCAAGTAGCTATCCAATCTGAGCTGCCTATTGATAGTAGGGAAAGAATGGGTCTTACTCCTGTGACATGGTAGAAAAGTATTAGAGTGGTTGAGAACCTGTATGAGGCCATGTGAGAAAGGTAAATCTATCATTCCAACATTAAGGAAATGAAGGGCACGCTCCAGTTCCAGATTTGAAACTGAGGAAAGCAAAGGGAAGAGAAGTACTTGTGTAAGTGAATTACTGAACAAAATAAGTTTGCAAAGCTAGACCTTCAGGGAGAAAGCCTAGAAAAGCTTTTGTGCAAAGGAGCATAGCCAGCCCACCAACTCGCATGCAGAAATAATGGCTCTGAGGAAAGTAACCTTAGCCAAAAGATCAGATCTTTCAGAGAGGCGCTTTAAGGTAGGAGTCTTACGTTTGTTAAGGATTAGAAGAAGGTCCCAAATACAGAGTGAAAAATATCAAGTTACAACCTAGTAGCTAGGAATCAGTTACTTTTCCCCTTGCATGCATGCCAGTTCTCCACAGGGACATGATCTCTTAGTCGCCAAGAATTGAATTATCACTTTGCAGTGGTAAGTGACGAGTGTACTTTCTGTTGCCTGCTAAAAAGTAATAGGGGAATCTAACCCTTGGTTTATCAACTTCAAAACTATGGAGGTGACTTCTAGGATACCCTTGCAGCAAGCCAAGTTCTATCCAGGATTCATGGAATACCTCTGAAAAGAGAGGCCATCAGAGAGGCGATGAGTACAAGGGGAGTGCATTAATTACTGAGCGATTGACATTTGCTGTGACAAAAACCACTGTGATTTTGCTGCTAAGCGGAGGCCACCAAAATCATAGACGCTCCCAGCCTGTTGATCTTGGTCAAAATTCTTGGGCTTCAGTTGAAAGGAAGGAAATGCAAAGAGAAGTACATTGGGCCAAGCCAGACACATGAAGTACCAACCCCATGCCAAGGAACAATCATTGGCATATGATGGCCCTCCCTTGTGGCAAACTGGTTGATCAGGTGTGTACATAACCACTGCAAATCAGGGAGAATAGGTCTAGTGGAAGTGAGAGGTTTCGGGATGATGGGAAAATTCTGCTCAAGTTCTCCACTCCCACATTCTATGTTCCTCGGGTGTAGCTGGCTATGAATGGGAACAGGTGAAATTCTGGCCAAAGGCAAAGGTTGTGGGTAGTCTTTGCTATAGGTCTGGAGCATTTAACCCCTCCACTTAAGTTATAACATCCACATTGTCCTTGCAGACCAAAATCGGTCTGCGTTCTATGGTAGAGGCAATATTAAGGACTGCACAAAAAATGGCTGAATGTTTGTGCCAGTTTGATGATCTGTTTGCTTCTTCCATGGTCAAATCACCTGGATGAAGGAAGTTGTGAGCCCCTCTCCTTCCCTTCAGGCTGGAATATGAGGTGAGGACTTGAGGCATCATTGAGCAGAGATCTAGATCTCGGGAGTCTTCCCTGCTACAGCCAATCTTTGCCACTATTGCTTAGAAAAATACTACCACAATATGTCGGCAGCAAACTGCATCCCTTTCCTCCATTTGTATTTAATGCATCAGAAACATTCACAACAAATCCTCCTTATGGCATATCGGAAGCAACAAGAAAAAACGGTAAACAGACTTTAAAAAACGGACAAATGCCTGGATAAACACATCCCTGTCTTGTCAAACTATCATCTGTGTGTGCTATTTTTTCAGATCCATTGCCTTTTCCTGCAGAATACTCTATCAGAGGTGAACGATGAGTGTGCTGGCTACCCCCCATCTTTAGACGAAAATACACAGAAGAGATTATACTGCGACACCCTTTAATGACGTTTATTAGCAACTGTGAACAGATACTTTCTAGTGACACCAGGTTGGCGGGATGTTGGTGTTCCCCTCTTTGGAAAGACTGGATTGGTGACAGATTTTGGAGGGAAATGAAAAGCACTGCTCATGCAGGCTTTTTATCACAGCTTGACTGTCGGCACTGCCCACATTACTGCCTTGGAGTATAACAGACTTTCCCCCCTGACCAAACCATAATCATTATTAGGGTATTTGAATGTGGAGGATTGGCCTGAAAAGTCATAGGAACACCACAAGGATATTCTCTCAAAGCTGTAAGTAAAATAACGGGTGGTTAATGATTCTATTGCACACTGCCCTTCCAACTACTCCCACCCTTGCATCCATCATCTACTTTAACTAAGCAAGAAACCAGGAGATAACCTACTGAGATGATGCTGACATTGCTGAGACAGTTCATAGATCATAAGAGCCGTTCCCCACAGAAAACGGGTAAAAGAAAACGATGCAGTGTGGTGGGCATGACCCGTTTGACACGAGGGTCCAATCTAGTAACAGGAAAATCCAAGGAGTAGAGCAAAACACAGCCAAAACCAAATGGAAGTCCAGTATCTATGTGGTGCTCGGGCCAGGATGGAGGGGAAAACGGTGTGTGCCAAATCCAAAGGAAAACCAAAGTCAAATCCAGAGTTGAAGCCAAGGTCATCGTCCGATTAACACACCAAGATGCCAGAATCGAATATGGAAGATCCAGAGAGTAATCCAATGTACAGTTGGGTCAGCTGGGAATCCCATGAAGAAGAATGAACAGAACGCTACTCACAGGCAGAAGCCGGAATATTGAACTTCTTCCTTGTTCTGCTTCTCCTTCTTGAAGGTGGCAGCAGCGTGCAGCTTGCTAGCGCTGTTCACATGAGCGGAACATCTCTGCCTTCACAGGCTGCCGGAAGATGTAGTCTCCTTGGCATCTTTATTACCTGAGGCGCTGTGTCAGAATGATCCTCTCATGCCCCACAAAGCTTTCACCGCTCTACTTCCCGTAATTGTTCCTTGCAGCGACTGGCAGCTGTTCCATCATTGGTGCTGGTCCGATGGGGCCGCACAGAAGGCTCCGGTCTTACATAGGGGTTCCTGCGATGGCAGTTCTTCTGGCGGTGTCCCTGGAGGCAATGGGAGCCGCCCTTTTGCGCATGCCCTATCTCGGGTCGGTGCATGCGCATTAACACACATCTTCCTGTTTCCAGGATACGAGTCCCGAATCCTCGTTGTCAGTTTGCCCCATATAAGAAGCCCTTAGACTGCACCCGGTGTGTCCCAATACCTGTTGTGCTTGCTCTGAGGTCTGCTCTCCTTCCATCGCTCTGAGTTCCTCAATTGCCATCTAGTTTTTCCTTTCTCTTGCTCTTGGCTCTGTTTGTGCCTGGTCTTCTCTCTCTTGTTTCTTACCTCATTATTTTCATGCTTCCACCGTATTCCTGGTCCTTGCCATTTGGTCCTTCTTCTTGCCCTTGCCTCCTGCCTCCTTACCTTTCTCAGCACCTTGCACTGTTCCTGCCCACAATAAACCATGGGGTGTTGTCCTGTGGTGCAGGGAAGTGGGGCATCCTGCCCCATGTTACCCACTCATTGTGGTGGCCTTGTTTTGAATCTCTGTATCACACAGCATCTATCTGACCCTTACCCAGAACATAGTGGATCACACCGGAGCTTCCACCTCACCCCAGACCACAGATATGTGGAATCTGCGCTCAGCGATTGACAGATCCGGTCAGGTAGCACCAGGATCTTAGCAGCTTTTTTTTTTTGTTTTTTTTTTAAATTTGATTTTGAAAACAAATAAACAATACAAACCAAACTTGCAGCATTATTTACAAGAGACTCGTGAACATCAATTAACGCATGTTACTGCTCCCCAAATCCCCCCCCCCCTCAAGAGCTTGTTTGCGTTTCTCGTTCTGTATCCGCTGCGTGTGGCTGGGTATCGCTTCCTTCCGAAGCTGCAGAATCCACTACTGTGCCAAACAGTCCTGTTATTAACATTCTCCAAGCCATCAGGTTACCCACTTCTTCCCCGCACTTGCTACATGCCTCCTGCCACACCACCGTTTCAGCCTCTGCCCATTTTTGCAAGTCCCGCCACCATACCTCAACCCGTGGCTTGTGGCTCTGCTTCCAGCCCATGGCAATCCTTCTTTTAGCAAGCACATATGCCAGGTCCCTCAGTTTCCCAAGATGTTTAGTATTCCGTGGTCTGGGAAACCCTCCCAACAGGCAGGCCCAGGCCGTATCTATGTGGAGCGTGACCCCTTTACCCGCTAGTTTCCGTGCCACTTCCCCCCCCAAAAAGCTTCAATCACTGGGCAAGACCAGAACATGTGTGTCATATCAGCATCTCCTTCATCGCATTTTGGGCATGCTTGTCTTCCTGCGTTTACAAACTTAGATATTCTCTTCGGGGTCATATAGGCTCTATGCGTTATGTATAACTGTATCTGCTGCAATCTGGCGTTTCTGGACACCTTCTTGTGGTATCCTATAGCACGTTCCCACATTCCATCGGTCATCTGTGCCCCATCTCCGCTTCCCAGTCAAGCCTCAAATGAGTCAAATCCTTCCCCACCCGGGTCATCACCATCTCGTACAGTCTAGAGATCTCGTGCCCTCCTTCTGATATGTCATATATTGTTCCCAATAGGACGTCTGGCTCCTCCGCCAGTAGTCTCTGGCCAGGTTTTTCGAATAGTCTGCACTAGCCTAAGATACGTGACATATTGGCCTCTATGCAAACCTGTCTCTTCTCCCAGTTCTTCGAAATCTTTAATAATCCCTTCTTGCCATACAACTCCCAATGTGACCAGCCCAACCGATTCCCAATAGGTCCTAATTATCATTCTGAGTTGGTTGTCTCCCCCAGTTAAGGTGACTAGCGGCACCTGTGGGGAACACGGGCACGGGTTCTCCATCAGTTGGCATACCCTGTGCCACATCTTCCACCCAAGCAACAGCATACCCGGGCGTTCTTTCATTTCGAGTCTAGGCACCCAGATAATCTCCTTTAGGTAAAACGGGGTGCAGTCCTGCCCAAACAGCCTAGATTCAGGAGATACTTCATCAGAAAGCCATTTGGTTACATATTGCAACTGACTAGCTACATAATAGGCCTAAAAATTTGGCGGCTTAATGCCCCCTCTATCATGGAAGTTCTGTAGCTTCCATAGCGCCACTCTATTGCGAGTGCCATGCCATAGGAAGTCCCTGCACATGCTGTTCAGTTTGACAAAAAACTTTTTGGGTATCACGTATGGTATATTACTGAAGAAATGTAACAGCCTGGGCAGGACCACCATTTTGAGCATCGCCCCCCGTCCCATCATCGCCAGCGGCAGCTTCTTCCAAAACTTCATATTTGTTCGGATTTTTTCCATAGCCATCTCGGTATTATGCAAGTGTTCCTCCTCCACCGTATGATACACATCTATTCTAAGGTAGCGGAAGGAATCAGCCGCCCAAGGTACGGACAACACTGGCAACCGTTCCAGGGGGGCTCCTATGTAGCTCCCCAATGGGAACATGCTCGATTTTTGGGGGTTTACCGCTATGCCGGACAGTTCAGCGTACTTTTCCATAACCTCTAGAATATACTGAAGATTTTCTTCCGGATATTTCAAATATAGTAGTAAATCGTCAGCATACAAGGATATAAGGTGTTTCTCCAGCATGGGGTCTGGCATGGATTCACATGCTCATGAATATTCCCCGTCGTCAGGCTGGGAATCCTCGGTAAAGAAAAATCAGTATCAGTTTCGTTTCTGATCTGTCTTTCGTAGTAGTAACCAATCACTGATCTCTGCGTCATACTGACCACAGCCAATGACTGCCATCTCCCTAAGCCCCGCCTCTGGCAGCCATCTTCAGATTTTTACCACACGTTCAAGTGTTGGGATCCTCGTGCTATTGCTCTCGAGCTTTAGTGCTTTTTTCGCGCTTTTTCTTAGGAAAATTTTCTCTTTCGGTCAAAAGAGCTTCAAGCTTCACCGTTTCTTTATCCGATCAATGGGGACCCGTGTCGGATTCTTCTACGCCCCTCAAGGGTGAAGATTTCGTCGAGCCACGCTTTTGGAGGACTCCAGAAGTTTCTCAGGCCCATCTCGATCATGGCCCAGGAGAAGGGAAGCTCGACGCCTGGAAAGCTGTTCAGGGTCTGCTCTGGATGCCAGCTTCAGAATGTCTTTAAGGAGGACGAACACTCCCTTTGCGCCTCTACTGCCTGCATGAGGACAAGACGCACGTGGAGAAGGACTGTGCGTTTAGCGACAATATGTCGGAGCGGACCATGAAGGACTGCCATCTGCGTCTCGCCAACTGGCTGGAAGGGAAGAGCCCGTCAGGCGAGAAGAAGAAGAAGTCCGAGCGGTCTTCTAAGACCTTTGAGGGCGCCCCGGCGACGGGGGTCCAACAGAAGGCCAAGCACCGCGAGTCCGCTGGCACCGGTAGCGCCGAACGGTCGGGCTCTACGGGCGCCAGGCAGGGCGCATCCTCCCCGGCGCCATCAACCACGAGCCAACGCTCTGGCTCGGGTAAGAGGAAGGCCGAGCACCCGCCGAAGCTCCTGGAGAGACCCCGGTCGAGCTTGAAGGCCCCATCGGAGGGGGAGGGAGGCGGTGACCCTCCCCCCAAGGAGAAGGCATTGAGCGCACCTAAGGTGGTGAAAGCCTTAATCCATCCGGCCAAGGCCTCTATCGAGACAGTCGCGGCGGCCCTGGCTCAGCCTGTGGAGGCTACACCAGTGGTGGCGACCTCGGGGCCCAGAGTCTCCCTGCCACCGCGGAGGGAGTCCTCTTTCATGCCCATCGACAGGACCTCTGTGAAACCTCCGACGGAGAAGAAAAAGGGGGGGGCAGGAGGTCGTCATGGATTCGGCCTCAACCTCTGAGGAGGAGCTGAACGAAGTCTTAAGCCACGGCGTTGGCGTGGAAGAAGACCAGCCCGTCGGGAGGGACCCCGACGTAGGAGATGACGAGAACGTCGAGGGTGCCGACGGGGCTCCTGACCGCCCGTCGGACTCCCCTCAACCAGTGCCGCAAGACAACTCGGCGGCCATTTTGTTGGCTATACAGTCCTTATGCTCGGAGATAAGCACGAGATTGCCGTTACCACCAACGGAGGAACCTCTCCCGACGGGGGACCCGGAGCCAGGCCCTTCTGGGAGCCCGCCTCCTAAGAGAAGGAGGATTCATCCTCCACCTCCTTTTCAACCATCGCGCCCTGCTCAGCCCATCTCCCCGTCCACGACCCGTGGGGATGATATGGGGACTGACACGGCCACGACGGGCACAGACGACGAGGATCTCCCGTCGTCACCTCCTCCCCGGGCTTCCCCGCCCGACGAAATTGAATCGTTTCATGCCATGATCGCCAGGGCATCCAAACTTTTCCAGCTCTGCCCGGAAGAGAAGAAGGAAGGTTTTCCTTATCAACGGCGCGAGACCAAGAGGAAGACGGTCCTCGCTGTACCTCTACTGGACGATATCTGGGATGAGGGTCTCGCCCTCCTCAAGAACCCATCCACAACACCTGCGAGAAGGGATCGGTACGAGAAGAAGTACCGGGTCCTGGAAGCGGCCCCCTTGTGCCTTCGGGCACAGCCGACCCCGGACTCGGTCGTCTCCGCGGCGGCCAGGAAGAAAGCGGGGGGTCAACCTCCCCGCCGGACGGCGAGGGAAAGAAGTTGGACACGATGGGACGCAGGTCATCTCATCGGCAGCGACGACGATTAAGGCTGCTAACGCCTTGGCTATCGTAGCCCACTATGACAGGGAGTTGTGGTACAAAATCGCCCCCCTGCTGGATTTCCAACCAGACGACAAGAGGGCAGATGCCCTAGAGATCTTGCAGGAAGGAGAAGTGGCGTCGGACCACGCCATTACGATAGCGACGGACATCGCTGACACTGGATTTCGCCAGTTGGGCAACGGCGTGTGCCTTAGACGGCGTGGATGGCTCAAGGCAACTGACTTCCATCAGGACGTGCAGACCAGAGTCTTGGACATGCCGTTCGACGGGAGCAACCTGTTTGGAAAACAGTGGACGATTCCCTACAAGCCATCAAGACGGACACAGAGACGGCCCGGGTTCTTGGTGTTCTCCAGCAACGACAGCCGCCCTTTCATAGCGGCGGAGGCAAGCAGGGTGACTCCAAAGGTTCCGCAGTGGATTTTCCACCTATCGTCAAGTGGCCCGTTCGTCAAAGGGTGGGGAGCGCACACCGAAAATCTGCACGCGAGAGGCCTTTGGATGCCGACAGAGAAGTCCCTCCATATCAACGTCCTGGAACTCCGTGCAGTGTTTTGGGCCCTCGGGTCCTTTCTTCCGTCTCTCAAGGGCAAGGTGGTGAGGATCTTCACCGACAACACCACCACCATGTTCTACATCAGGAAGCAGGGTGGTACCAAATCCCCAGCCCTGTCCAAGGAGGCTCAGGATCTGTGGCATTGGGCCGTCGCCCAAGGGATGTTTCTGGTGCCGTTTCATCTGGCAGGGATAAAAAACACCATCGCCGACTCGCTCAGCAGAGAGCTGCGCTCGTGCCACGAGTGGGAACTACGACAGGATCTAGTGGACCGCCTCTTCCAACGGTGGGGCACACCCCAGATCGATCTGTTCGCGAAGAACTCCAAGTGCCGGAGGTTCGCCAGCAGGTTTACCCAGCCGAGGAGCATGGGTGATGCTTTCTCGTTCCCCTGGGAGGGCCTGTTCCTATATGCGTTCCCTCCATTGCCGCTGCTGATCCGGCTCATCAACCAGCTCAAGAGGTCACGGTGCAGGATGATCCTCGTCGCACCTGCGTGGCCGAGGCAGATATGGTTCCCGGACCTTCTGGACTTGTAAGCGTCCCCGTCAATCAAGCTGCCAGTGGACGCGGATCTTCTCTCCATGGAAGGGGGCGCCATCCTCCATCATGACCCTAAGTCGCTGAACTTGCAGGGCTGGCTCCTGCAGCGTTAGAGTTTGGAGGATACAACATACCGGCCGATTGCAGAGAGGTTCTTGCAAAGGCCAGGGCTTCCTCAACTCTTAAATGCTACGGACACAAATGGAAGAGGTTCTCTATCTGGTGCCACGCACAGAAGATTAACCCTCTACAGATTACGGCTCCTCAAGTACTGCCGTACCTGCTGATGCTGGCCAAGGCTGGACTGGCGCACGCTTCCATCAAGATTCCTCTTGCTGCGATCTCCCGATACACCAGAACCACGGGACGGACGTCTTTGTGGTCTCATCGTCTGGTGAAAGAATTCATGAAGGGACTGTTCAGATCGTTCCCGCCGGTGAAGGCACCGGCCCCGGCATGGGAGCTCAACGTGGTGCTGACCAAGCTCATGGGACCTCCGTTCGAGCCTCTGCACTCAGCTCCGTTGAAGTTCTTGTCGTGGAAAACAGCGTTTCTTGTGGCCATCACCTCCGCACGATGGGTGGGAGAGATCCAGGCCCTTTCCTGCAAGCCCCCGTACTTGACTTTTCACGACACGAGGGTAGTGCTCAGGACGCACCCCTCCTTCATGCCCAAGGTGCTGTCGGACTTCCACCTCAACGAACCCTTGGTGTTGCCTGTTTTCTTCCCGTCGCTTTTGTCGCCGGCTGCAAGGACTTTGCACTCGCTGGATGTGGCTAGAGTGCTGAAGTTCTACATGGACCGCACAAAGAGTTTTCGGAAGACATCACAACTTTTTGTGAACTTTGGGCCTGTCAATCAGGGGAAGGCTCTCTCGAAGGCTTCCATTTCCAGATGGCTCTCCGGCTGTATCATGCACTGTCATCGGTTGGCAAACCGACCGCTGCCTGGCCATCCGAGAGCCCATTCCACCAGAGCGATCGCAGCTACCACGGCGTTCCTATCTGGTGTGCCCTTGCTGGACATCTGCAAGGCTGCTACGTGGAGGTCGACGCACACCTTCACTAAATTCTACTGCGTCGATCGGGATTCCAGGGAGGAGTCCAGGGTCGGCCAAGCAGTGCTGCGCAACCTGTTCACCTAAGGTGAGCCTGGTGAGGAGGTAAGAATTGCTTAATGTTGAGTTTTGGATGTAATGCTTAATGTTGAGCCTTTGCCACCTCCCGTGGTTGTGCATGTGTGTACTGCTATGTATTCTTTTATTCATGAGCATGTGAATCCATGCCAGACCCCATGCTGGAGAAGGAACAAGTTACTTACCTGTAACTGTTGTTCTCCAGCATGGGTCTGGCATGGGTTCACATGCGAACCCTCCTGCCTACCCCTCTGCGGCTCTTCACTTGGTCATACTGCCACTTCACGTGCTACCAAATCTGAAGATGGCTGCCAGAGGCGGGGCTTAGGGAGATGGCAGTCATTGGCTGTGGTCAGTATGACGCAGAGATCAGTGATTGGTTACTACTACGAAAGACAGATCAGAATAGAAACTGATACTGATTTTTCTTTACCGAGGATTCCCAGCCAGACCCATGCTGGAGAACAACAGTTACAGGTAAGTAACTTGTTCCTTCTCTCCCCCTACCTCAATACCGACCATGTCATATTGTTGTTGAGGTACACTGCCAGGGGCTCCAGCGCTAGAATGTATAACATCGGGGACCAGGGGCACCCTTGTCTGGTGCCTCTACTGAGTTGCCACCTCTCAGATATCACCGATCCTGTGCGTACTCTGGCCAGTGGTTCACTGTATAGTATTTTTGCCCACCTAACATAACCCGACCCCATCCCGTATTCTTCCAGGGCCGCCAGCAACCACGGCCACCTCACTGAATCAAAAGCTTTGACTGCATCTAGGGATACCACCGCCATTTCCCCCTCGCTCCTGTTTCCCTCTTCAATCACCCTGTGGAGTCGCCTGTGGTTGTGGGTTATATTTCTGTTAGGGACATAACCTGTCTGATCCGGGTGTATCAGTTTGCTAATAACCCTTTGAAGCCTATTGGCCAGGACCGCCGTCAAGATCTTGCTATCCTGGTTCAACATTGACAACGGCCTATAGGAGCCGCAGCTATGCCCTGGCTTGTTGGGCTTAGGGAGCAGCACAATTAATGCTTCTCTGAGCGATTCCGGTAGCCGACCCATCTCAAAAGACTCATTAAGCATCTCTAGCATAGGGGGGGGGGGGAGTACTTCCACTTTATATGTTTTGTAAAACTCGCCAGGGAATCCGTCCGTGCCCGGGGTCTTGCAGGTGGGCAGCTGCTTCACCACCTCCTCTAATTCCTCTAAGGTAATCGGTGCGTCCAGCTCCTCCCTTTCTTCATCACTAATCTTAGGTAATTCCATGTCTTTTAGAGTTTCTCTAATCTTCTCCCGATTGTCCCCTCCTCTGTCCTCATATAATGTCCTATAATAGTCCAAGAATGCCTTGTTGACTCCCTCCTGGGTGTCAACCACCTCCCCGTCTTCTCTAGTTATTGTCCTAATCGGGAGCCTGGGGGTTTCGCTCTTATATAACCACGCCAACAAGCAGCCAGTTTTATCCCCCCCTGCATGTTGCCTCGACATACTTCTTGTAGTTAAGGTTGCAGAGCCTTCCCCAATGCTCTGCGCACCTTTGCTGCAACTCGAGTACAAGTTCTGCATCCCCTCTCGCCCTGTTGCTTTCGCGCACCAGTTTCTCTTCCGCTTCCTCTAGTTCCGTTAGGACCCCACCCTGTAGGCCTTTTGACTTAGCAATAGCAGCACCCCGCAATACCACCTTAAAGGCTTCCCAGAGCGTGCACGCTGAAGCTACGCTGCCTGTGTTTACCTCAAAGGACTGTGTGATCGCATCCCTGTTATCTTCCCTGAAGACTGGGTCTCGGAGCGCCTCCGCCCGGAGGCGCCATGCCGGTACCGCGCCCTGGGGCGGCAGTACTGCCAGCTCAGCACCAGAGGCGAATGGTCCGACAGGACCCTCGCTCTATAGTCTATTTGGGTGGTCTCCATCACCACATCTGGCGTGGCAAAAAAGTAATCCAGCCTCGTGTGCAGGTGCTGCGGAGCTGAGTTGTGCGACTACTGTGTTTCATTATGGTGTTTCAGTCTCTAAACATCCGCCAGCCCAAAGTCATCTAGTAATGTCTGCAATACCCTGGCCGCTAGGGTGGGCCTATCAATCTTCCCATCAGATCTGTCTGCCTTTGGGTTGAGCACGCAGTTGAAATCCCCTCCCCAGATAACCGCTCCTCCCATACACGCGCCCAGATGAGTACACAGGGTTCTAAAATACGTTGCAGTGTTTTGGTTGGGGGCAAACGTATTCATAATGCACACCTCTCTATTCTCCACCAAAGCCTTTAATATAACCAACCTCCCCTCAGTGTCCACCACTTCTTGTGTAAGTTGGAGCAGAACGTGCGGTGCTACCCAGACCAGCACTCCCCCAGCCTAGGCAGAATACGGAGAGCCTACTACAGTACCTCTCCACTTCTTCCCCACCAGTTCCAATTTTTGCTGGGTCAAATGTGTTTCTTGCAACAACACAATATCAATCTTCTGTCTTTTTAAGTACATCATGACTTTTTTTCTCTTTAAGTAACTGTTAAGTCCCCTGACATTCCATGTTATGATCTTAAGGTCCCCAATGGCTCATGAGTGTCTTCTTGCCTTCCGTGTAGCGACTCCCCTTTGCCCACGTGATACAGATACAGCTCTCCATCTTTGCTTGTAGCTTCTCGTACCAGCTCAAACACCCCATAACTATGTACACAGCAAATTCCCAACTTCCCTCCCCTCCCCCCACCTGTCCCTTTCCCAACATCACACACCCCAACTGTTGCCCAGCTCCATTCTCCGAACTCAGGCACCCCCACATCTAGCCCCGCAAGCACCAAACAATGCACAGAGCTCAGTAGGGTGAAGTCGCCCTAATGGCCACTTCACTAAAATTGTTGTGGGGTAGAGAGAACCGCTCTGTAAGGCTCCCGTTAATTCAATAATAACTACAGTGCTTATAACATTTAGTGCAATAGTCTGACCTTCTCTACTGAAGGTTGCGCAAACGACTATATTCAAGTCCCACGTGCCGCTTATCTCTTCCGTGCTCTTTCTCCGTCCGAACTTCTGACTCCTGGGGACATCCTTGCGCATCGAGCCATCCCATGGCATCCTCCGGGGTCTCGAAAAACAAAGTTTTGTGTTTATGAATGACTTTCAATTTTGCCGGATACAGTAACATATATTTGTAGCCCGCCTCTCTCAATCTCCGTTTTACCGTCCCAAAGTTCATGCGGCTACGCTGCACAGACAGGGTATAGTCCGGGTAGGCCGTGATGTTTGCCGCTCCTCGTGTAATCGTTCCTCCCTTACGAAAGTGTTCCAATATCCTCTCCCGATCTCGGTAGTTAAGAATTTTGGCTATCACCGGCCTAGGCGGGTTCCCCGGCGGCGGCCTCCTTGTTAGAGCTCTATGTGCCCTTTCCACTGCAAATCCTTGGGATAGGGCTCCTCCGGGTATATCTTGCAGTAGCATGGATTCAATGAATTTCGTGGGATCATGGCCCTCCAATCCCTCCGGCAGGTCCACGATGCGGATGTTGTTTCATCGGGCTCGTCCTTCCGCCTCCTCCGCTCTGCTCTCCAAGTTGCCCACTCTTTGTATCAGGGCATGCAATTCGGCCTTATGGGAGGCGCAATCCGCATTATTCAGGCTAACTTCCTTCTCAAGGGATTCTGTGCGCTCCGCCAAGGCCCTGACATCCTGTCGGAGTAGATTAACGTCCTCCTGCACCTCTCCGACCTTGTGATCCAGTGCCGTTTTCAGTTCAGTGACGGGTAGTTCGAGTTTATATTCCCAGGTCGCCCGTAGGTCCGCAATCGCAGCTAGGACTTCTTGGTTAGCGCCCAAAGTCGTCATGCCGCTTGCAGGCGGCTTGTCCCTGCTCTTGGTATTGTCTTGACCCGGGGACGTCTTAGCAAAGTCGTCTAAGGTGGGCTGTTTCGCCTTCGGCCTCACTGTTCTATTCGATATGACCCAGAGGACCCGTATTTTGCACAAATGACAAATATGCACTCAGTGTGCCCCTTTCGCTCGGTCACCGTGCGGCCTCCTCATTCCTTTGTTCCGGACATTGGTCTGCCATTTTGTGTCGTCTTTCGTCTCCGGCACTCCTTATTTTTCCGCACAGATCTCTGCCGCCGTTCTTCCTGCACCATCCAGAGGTTCACCACACGTGGCCCGATCATTCACACACCGACATGTGTATTTTCAGCGGTCGTCGGCCCATCATTACGCACTTTTTTTCGCCCGGATCATTACAGGATCTCGGGAGCTCCTCCAGATCGCGTCCTCCTATATGGCCCTCCAGTAGGTATTGCAGCTTACCTTTTGATTTTTCAGGAATCAAGTATTTTATTGACTTCATACTTTTCTGATGCCTGCACTAAGACGGATAAAGGTTTTTGGGGCAATCGTGCAGATGTTTTGCAAGGTCTTACTAGAAATACGTTGAACATGGGGTGGATTTTCCATGTTTGTGGGAGACGTAACTTCACTTATTCAAGATTAAGAAAACGAATGATCGAATATGGACACATATTGAGGAAGAAATGTTTTCTTCCCTTGTAGATGTAAATGGACCATGGATAACCAGACCTGATCTTGAATCATGTAGGTTGGAGAGGGACAGCTTTTCAAATTTCAAAGTAGCATAATGCAGTTCCTTTCTGTACTTCGAGAAGGTGGTTCTGTTCAGGGGACTGGGTGTCTGCCTCGTGGGAGATGCAGTGGTTAGATGCAGGAGTGTTTGATGTAGGAAGATTTTCCATGGGAAAATTCGTGGGTGTTGTCCATGAAGCGCATAGAATGGTAAACTGCCTGTCGAAGAATGAAAGAAGTTATTGTATGCAACTTCTACTATGTGGATGAGAGAGGACCAGTCTACCTACTGTTGGGTGCATAACAACATAATTATTGTTCGATAGTTTGCTACCAGCATTCCGTTTGCCCCACCATTTGAGGATGAATATCCGAACAGCAAGTATCTATAACAAGGAGGGCAGTATGTGCCTGCCTGAATGTAGACGTGAATTGCAGGCCCTTGTCTCATATAATAACAGATGGGAGCCAGAAAGAGCATAAACACATGATGGAAAAACAGGGAGGCCAATTTGGGAGTGGTTGGGATCTCAGTGCAAGGAACAAACTTGCCGATTTTCGTGAATGAAAAGATCACAACCAAAATGGTACCGATCCTTTGATTGGATGGTAATTCAACTATAGAATCCATGGTCAAACCAAGGTTTATGTGGGATGGGCATGGCCTGTAGGAGTCCTTCTGTTTTTTTTTAGAATGCTTTTATTGTGTAGACAGAACAGTTCTATATGTAATCTATCACGTCTCTTTATTGCTGGTAACCAATACCACTGGCTCAGCCAGGCCAGTGTTTTCTGCTTTACAGGCTGCTCAGCAATTGTTGCATCATGACACCACTGTAGCACCTTCCTTTGCAGGTTTTCTGATGGGATGCATAATCGTCCTTGTATAAAAAGCAGGCTTTCTACCAGGGTAGCGATAACGTTCACTACTTTCATTGCATCTATCTAGTAATTTGAAAGATCACAAACATAAAAAACATGTGAAGGGCCCAGAATTAGCTCTTCCAACGAGGAGGGAGCCACCTTGCCTCCTAGGTGCGTTAAAGCATCTGCCTTGCCGTAGAGACCTCCTGGCTGATATTTCACCATAGAATCAAAAAGGGAAAATAATGTTTGTCACTAGGCCCGCCGTGCATCGATGCCCTTCATGGACGCCATAGCTTGTCCGTTCCTGTGTTCAGAATACACCAGTTTTTGGTGCTTGGCACCTTGTAGATGATGCCTCTATTCTTGGAAAGCTGTCTTCACTGCCAATAGCTCTTGTTCTGTGACAGTGTAACATTGCTCTGCCGTGGTAAACGTTTGTGAAAAGGTGGCCACGGAATGGAGTTGACAAGTGTGAGGACAACGCAGAGACAGAATGGCCCCAGTAGATTCAGCAGAAGGTGTTGCCTCCACTACGATAGGGACGTCAGGATGCGGAGGACAGAAGCGGAAGTAAATGCCTTTTTCAAACAGTCAAAAACAGCTTGGGCATGGGAGGACCAAATAAAAGGGACTGAGGATTTCGTTAGGTTAGTAAGTGGAGTGGTTACCACAGATAAATACTGTACAAACCCTTGGTAGTTGTTGGCAAAAAGTGATTGTAGAGCTGCCCAGGATTGCTTGTACTTGCCCTGAGCTCATTTGGCCTCCCGTTGGGTGTCAAGACAAAATGTATGAATTCCACCTCAAAGATGTGAAATGGGCATTTCTCCTGCTTGGCATGCACGCAGTGTTCTCTTAGTAAAACTGACTGTAGGTATTGTTCGTTCATAGTGTAGCGAGTCATGAGTATGAATCGGACACAACGGCATGATTATGTGGCTATAAACTTGTATTAGCAAAAGAAAGGTTGGATAAATGCCTATCTTTCATACAGCTATGAGGGGTTTCCCTGCATTAATAAAACAAACCAAGGTAAAAGTCAGGATGTCAAAGTAAATAGTCTCCTGTTGCATGTCCAAAACTCTAATCTAGCCCTCACACTTTAACCATAACAAGACATCATAGGAATAACCTTCTTTAGCCACCGTGTTAAGCTTTTAGCCTAGTAGATCAAACACAAAGTTCCAAACGTGATAAAAACAAAATATAAATGTTCAACAGTTCCCAAAAAAATAGGAAAGAAGGACGTTTACCTTTCCCTAAAATATTGCACAATGTTCCAGCACTCAGACTTTATAGCAATTCAAGTTGCTTATTAGGTTCAAATTCTTTTGAGAAGCTGTGGTGTATCCTCCAACCTGCAATCCCAATTCTCCTTAAGAATGTACAGGCTCCTTTAGAATTTGTGGTATACTGTCCTGCCAGGATTCCCCGTTCTTTATTAAACAATCTTATGTTCTTGCGAATAGGGTTGTACTGAATAGTAGATATAAGTATTCGGCCGAATTCTAAATAGTTGGATAAGTATTTGTTCGGAGCCGAATATAGAGCCGAGTTGGCAGCAGAGTTGAGTAGCAGCAGTCTGTGGCAGTCTACCCTGTCCACCTCTACAGAGACCCGAGTCTCTCTTCAGTTGCTGTTTCCAGTGTGTGGGAGGTCGATAAAACCCCATGCTAACCGTGGAGCGGCCGCAGAGTTGGCAGCAGAGTTGAGTAGCTGCAGTCTGTGGCAGTCTACCCTGTCCACCTCTACAGAGACCCGAGTCTCTCTTCAGTTGCTGTTTCCAGTGTGTGGGAGGTCCATAAAACCCCATACTAACCGCAGAGCGGCCGCAGAGTTGGCAGCAGAGTAGAGTAGCTGCAGTCTGTGGCAGTCCGTGGGCAGGACGGGCAGACCTCCAAGCCATGGAAACTAAAACCCCTTCGGATCCGGAAGAAGACAGGCGCTGGTTGCGGAGCGGCAGCCTATCCTACAACAGACCAGAGCAAAGCAGGGTCTCCTCGGCCCGATTGACCCCAGGATCTCGTGGATGCCCCACTGATTTTGACGCTTGCCAAAGACCCAAAGGGTGCAAGTACCCCAGCTATAGCTACTGCGCCCTCAACGATCGTCCGCGTGGGGTCCACAAACCCCCCTCTCCAGATTTCATCCGCTCTGGTTGACTTGAACGTGTACACCAATTTGCATACCCCGACTGTAAGTGAGGCTACACAGAGCGGAGTATCGACAACAACATCGGACGTATTACCACAGTCGGAGCAAATCGAGGCAGTTCAAACTCCCGGCTCGCCCCCATTGCAGTCTGCCGAAGGGCGGCCTGCGAGGGATTCGCCAGCCGGTCTGAGTTGTCCCATCGGGTTTGTTCAAAGAAAAGATTTGCAGCTCCCGATCCGACCTGCAAGTAAACTCACCGCTCCAACGCTGCTGACTGCGAGTGCTCGTGGACCGCTGCTCGAGGCCATGGAGGTCCCGTTCAAAGTCCCGGGCTAACACCGCCGAGCCCGTGGTGCCGGCCAGAGTGGAGAAGGAAAGGAGGTCTCCTCCCCTCGGATCTTCATCAGAGCAAAGGCGGACCGAGGCTTTATTCCACGCCTCCGAAGACGCGGCACCGCCTCCAAGTGAAGGCGTAGCCAAGTGGCTCCCGGAAGAAATCACGCTGACAACGTCAGAGGGGAGAAAGATGCGCGCTCCTCTCTCGGAATCCAGTGTTCAAATGGACGATTCCATAGAAGAACTGGAAATAATGGAGTCTTCTATTTCGCTGTCTGCGACCCCTCCACCAAAGAAGAAAAATAAATCAAGATCTGGACCAAAAGTGTCACACTCAGCAACGTCAGAAAATAACAAAAAAACAAACACAACGTCCAGAACAAAAAGAAAAAAATATCTGCTCTGAAGGCATTGTCTAAAACAATCATATGCAATTCCCTGAAGGAATACTTTGTGAGCCAAGGGAAAAGAAAATACGACGTCCTAAAAGAACTCACGGACGCAGAGATTCTTGAAGTCACCATAGAGCACCCAACAGGCCTAAACCAAAGTCTACCAGCTTTAACAGAAATCAACAAACAAAACAAAGTAAAATGCCCCTTTAGTCTCCCGTGTGCAAGTGCAGGAAATCAGATGCCTTTGCGCCCGATTACTCCACCAGTACCCACAAATTTTCCATCAACTAATTCCATGGATGCTGCTCAATGCAAGGACCGGGCGCAAACCAATCCTAACCTCCCTATACAGAACCCTTTGCCATTACCAACTCCTACAAAATTGTTGCTTTCGCAACCTCTCTTTCGCCTAACACGTCTCAAGCCGAGAGTGCTCGGCGACTTCAAACTCAACCTGAAGACATCTCTGCGTCCTTAATTCAACCAAACGCAGAGGGAAAACAGACAAGCTCCCCTTTATGGCTCTCACCACAACAAGTAAGTCTATCACCAATTTCTAAGGACTCAAGACAAGAAAAAAGAAGCGTGCAGCAGAAGTTTCCTCCCTTGACTCCGCCTCCAGTTACACCAAGAAGAAAAAGTCAATCAGGAGAGCGGCAACAAGCCGAAACTCAGAAAGATTTACCTCCTAAACGACTAGACATACCAACATTAATGTCTGCAATTACAATCACCCTTGCCCCGTTTGGCAAACTATATGAGGCAATAAGTGACTCACTAAAAGATCAAACAACTTTATTGGCAATGACTCACACAAAACTGATCTATCTGGAAGGTTATATCGCTGCAAAAGAAAAATTGGACTCCGAACTGTTCAACAAAATTCTGCTTGCTCCCACCAGATTGGCCCCAACACTGAAGCAGACAAGCCAGAGAATCATTGAGATCAAGGACTCTATAGATCAAGGGTCCCAAACAGAAACCGTCAACCCATTTGAGCAACAGTTGGCATCCAACCAACCAGCGGCAGAAAAGAAGTCGCTTTCTGTCAATTTTCCTGAATATCAGAACAAACAAAAAAAGAACCTGTCTTACCCAGTTCACCCTGTACTAACCAACTTACCCGTGAATGGAACCAGCACACGGGGGACTACTACCACCCCCCTTCAATCAAAAGAGGTACCAATTAAGTTGTCCGAAAACCGGAATCACAAGAAGAGCCAGGACGGCGTACTGACGTCTCCTAAACGGGTGGAGAAAGTAAAAACTTCACTACAGGCTGATAAAGCGACAGAGCATTCCGACCCTAAGGAAACAAAACGACAGACTCAGCAAACAGGCCCCTCGGTTAGGCCTAAAGTGAAAGACCACAAGGAAAGCGAACCTTCGAGACTGGTATCAACCAGCCTTCCTCAAGAAGAAAATCCCAACCGGGTCAATCCAAGAAAGTCCCCAATCACAGCAGAGGATTTTATGAGTGATGAAAACCTCATGAACCTAACCATACATATATCACCGACGTGTGCTGTCGACCCACAAAATTGGCACTTTGGCAAGCAAACAACGCCCACAAAAAGTAACAAGTCCGCCTCTCCTCTCCCGAAAAAATGCAGACGAACGAGTGGCCCATACATTGAAGAGTCCCAAGCTAATAACTCCAGACATCCGAGAGGTCCGCAAGCGACAAGAAACTTTCCTTCATCTCCAAAAAATTGTCAAAAAGAAACGGAAGCAAAGGACTATGAGAACCCTAAGCAAAGAAGCAGAAGAAGCCCGGACAGTCTCAGAAGACGCTACAGCCCAAAAAAACAAAGAAGTCCTAACAGACAAAAAGTCTCCTCACGACTCCACAGGCCTCAGCATAATTTGCCCCCGTCTACCATTTTCAAGATAGAACAGATTCCACAAAACTCTGAAGCAGTAACATTGAATAGAGGCACCGTCCTAAAAATCCTTAAACATACCAAAGATTTTAGGCACTTGACAACGGCAGACTTAACGCTAGTCGAGCCCTACCACAAAGGACACAGGGCCAAGGCCTTTCTTCACGTCAAAGTTCACGCGGTGAGGAGGGGTTCAAGAGAAGACTCCATCAACCTCCTCAAACGTGGCTATACCATCACAGAATGGACAAGTTCGTCAGACAAGGAAACCAATCATTCGTCGAACTCATGCTCCATTCAAAATCCACCACCAACAGAAACAAATTGTAGTGCCCACGAACAAGCTAATCCAGCAAGACATCGGACGGCCACCTTTCAGGACCTCAGCAAAGAGGTTAAATGTTCAAAAAGAAAAGGAAATCAAAACCCCTCGGGGTAGGTAAGAGAAGAAAGAAACCCAACCCAAGCTCTATATGGACTACCTAAAACACCAATCAAAAATGCGAATGACAAACTAAAAGAAGTGATGAGCGAGAGCTCTCCTCTTCAATCCTCAAACACCTCATCAACATTTGCTCCTATTAAACAACTACTAGCGTGGTTGCCTAAAGCTCCTAAGTCCTCGACGAAAAAATAGCAACTAACATCAGTGAGTCTGCCAAACGGAGAAAAGATCCAACAACCATCTTCAGCAGCCTCAAAATACACAAAGACTCAAGATGGCTCCGTTATTACAATGATGTCTTGGAACACTAGAGGATTTAGCCATCTATTAAGACCAGGCGAAGTCAACCTTACGGAATACGATATCATAACACTGCAAGAAACATGGCTCACTGACGAACCAGGAATCAATGGCTTCTCAGTAATGGTCTCACCTGCCAGCCAAGGTCGACTGGGTCGCCGTCGTCCGGTCTCTTGGTAGCAGTCCGGACTGGAGCAGGTCTGTCAATCAAGAAAGACTTAGCCGCTACTCAAAACCATCTAGCGGTGCTGATGGAATGGGCGCCCCCCTCTGTATCAAAGACTGAGAAAAAAAAAAGAAAGGAGATCCAATGGCTGGCCATAATCACTACGTATTGGAATCCGCAGTCTATCACCGATGAGAAATTCCTTAAAATCATCGAAACAGAGATCGATGGAATCCTAGCAGCTCAGGAAGAGGCACTAATCATAATAAGTGCCGACTTAAACGCAAAGTGCCTGAAAAACGGACAGAACAACACCCACCAGCAAGCAAAAATTCAGACAGTCTCTCGAGGGCAGAAATGGCAATCATTAATGAACACCAGAAACCTTCATAACATCGAGGAGGCCCTTCCCCCAGCAAAACCCATCCCGACTTGGGAAAGAGGTGCGCAAAAGGGAACCATTGACTACATCTTCACATCTGAGGGCATGCTAACTCGGATTGCCGCATTCGAAGTATTGCGGACCTCCGCCGGCGACCATAACATCTTGAAAATCAGCTGGCCATCGGAGTTTAGCACTGTCTGAAACCCAGGAACTTACAGCCCAAGGAAATCGGCTCAGACTCACGACTGAAAGGATCAGAGAACTTACTAGAAACTATGCAAAGCAACAATATAGGGAAACTGGGCCTCTAATTCACCTAGCAGACTACCAACCTCTGCTAATTCCCTACTATTCAAAACCACAAAAAAAGCAAGGCTCTAAGTCCACCCGATGCACAAGTACAACAGGGAGTTGGTAATTAAAAGGCGAAATCTGCGGAAATTGGAGAGACAAACGGCAACTTTAAAATCAAGTGACGCAGTGAAAATCTACACGGTAGAACAAAAAAGATACAAGTCTTGGTTAAGATTTCACAGATCAGCCCTATATCAACAAGACGCCGAAGAAATGCTAAAGAAACTGGCAGACAAAAACTCGGGATCCTTTTGGCAATCGATAAAAAAAAACGATAACCCCCACGGCCGCTCCAACATCAAACTGTGTCGCAGAGGACGCCTGGAAAACTCACTTCTCTTCTATTTTCAAGCTCCCAAACGTGAATTCACTTACTATAGACGAGCCATCGGAACATACCGCCTGGGAGGACTTCTCTGATATTGATGACAACCATGAAAATGCTAAAATCGTCAAGAGCACCGGGACCCGACGGAATCACCAACATCTATTTGAAATTCCACCCGTTGGAATGGTCCACCTTTATCAGTCAAGTCTTCAAAAACTGTACCCTGTGGAGAACAATTCCAGGTTCGTGGTCCACTTCCGTGATCACCGCCATATACAAGAAAGACAGGTCGGTTCCTGCAAACTACCGCCCAATTGTTTTGCTAGACACCATCGGAAAATCTATGGTTCATTTCTACAAAGGAGCTTTCAAACTTGGGCAAAATCTGCTGAGTGCAACGACCCTTTCCAAGCGGGCTTCGTGAAGAACTGTGGAACTACAGTGAACATCATGATGCTTAGTATCTTAAAGGATCAGGAAATGTTTTCCTAGCTTTCATAGACCTCACCCAGGCATACAACCAAGTCGATAGAGAGATGCTATGGTCCAAATTGTCCTCCTGGAATTGCCCGTCCGCAATACTGGAACCCATCAAAGCCCTCCACACAGAAACCTCTATGAGAGTTAAAATGACCCACCAAGGCTTACTCTCTGAAGTAATACCAGCATTCTGAGGAGTCAAGCAGGGATGTCCATTGGCCCCTGCCCTGTTCATCTCTTTCCTAGGCGACTACAAAGAAAGTGCAAATCAAACAAGATCTTTTCCGCCAATAATTGGCCAAACACCCTTAGCTCGACTTCTTTATGCTGATGACATTGACCAGACAGAAATTGGCCTCCAAAGACAACTGGATAATTTGGCCTCTTACATATCCGCAAACAATCTGGAGATAAACAAGGAGAAAACGAAAATCTTGATAATGGAAAAACCACCTGGAAAGAAGTAAAAAAGAATGGAGTTGGCACATTGAAAAAGCAACCCTGGAGGTCATCAAAAACTTTAAATTCCTCGGCGTAATGATAGACAGCTCCAAAACAGAAGCTGCAATGCAAAAACATCTGTGGGAAAAAACACGAAAGCTCACAGCCCAGGCTCGGATCATCGACAGAAAATACGGTCGGTTCTCTCTGTTACCGGTCCTAAAATTCGATAAAGGAAAAGTGGTCCATGCCTGGTTTATGGAGAAGCCTTGCCCACGATCCCACCGACAATTTGGGAAAAACAGGAGGGGTACTTCTGGCGGAAAGTCCTCCAATTTCCGAATTCGACATCGATTGCAGCAATCGGACGAGAACTGGGCCTGTGCTCCCTGAAAGCTGGTAAAGAGGCAGGAGAAATGTCCCTCTTCAGGAAAGTGCTGATGCCTGAATCTCCACCGCTATATAATCTGATAAACACGGAAATGAACAACGATAGCTGCAAGATGCTGAATACATGGGCCGCCAAACAAAGAACAAGTCTGGCTAACATCGCATGCACAGAAGAGACATTGATCCAAAATCCAACCAAAGTAAAAAGGAAAATGGACCAAGAAGACTGGATTGAAACTCATACAATTGCGGAAAAAAATAAACTCCTAAAACACCTTTCATCTCAACCAAAAAAATTGAACACAATGACTGAAATCATCAAAAGATTTCCAGATAGAACTCTCCGCTCTACTCTCCTAAGGGTCGAGGTTGAACTTATTGCCAACTAATGAAGTCCGGGCCATTAGTGGCCTCTCTGCTACAAACCATTGTCGTCTGTGCAAAATCCTATCAGAAAAGGAGTCAGTGAAACATCTCCTTTTAAACTGCCCAAAGACCATCAAATGGAGAAGAGCATTCCTCGGCCCTCTACTTGAACCTTTCTCTCAGTACGACGAAGAAGTGTGGTGGTCCCATTTAATGAGTGGCTCAAGGACTTCATGGTCCCTAGCAACGGCAAAAATCCTAAAAGCCGCCTTGGACGAATGCGCAAAAAAAGTCGGAACTCCTCGCAGCAAACCTGGCCGTCTAAAGCATGGTCTCGAAACAGACAATCCTGTGCAAGAAAGCAGAAGAAAACAGAAAATGAAGAGGAAGATAGAAAACCATTTTGCAAAATCATAAAATTGATAAAAGCAAAATAAAAAAAATAAAAAATATAGAGCCGAATAGTTGCCTTTTTATTAAATAAAGTGATGTAGATAAGAAAAACACTTTGTAAATTAAAACACACTTTAAAATATGTATATCCATTCTTTATTGCATTTCATTTCTTGGTTGTCTACTGAAGATGTTTTTGAAACCCATGAAATGAATATATTATCAGAAAATAAACTGCTCAATACAGCACAGTTTGTATTTGTGTGCATTCATAAGTGTTGCCTTGTCTCCCTTCATGCCCCTGTTGCAACGGGTAATCGCGTCTGTGCCTCATTGTGGCAGTTTGTTCCTGCTCAGCTGCCCTCCTCCTCTCGAGACTCCTCGGGACCAGGCCCCTCCAGTTGCTGTCCTGGCAGGGTTAGCACATGTTCCACAGACTTGGTATCGCTTGGATTCAGCATGCTAGGCATGTGCTTCCAGTCACTTGCCACATCACCCAAAGGGAGGTTTCCCGACCTGCGCTGGCGGCTCTCCTCCTCGAACTCAGGTCTGAGTGGAGTACGCTGTTCCTCTTCCTGCCACTCCTCCCAGAAGGAGGTTCATGCTCTTCTCTGGCTCTGCAGTTTTCCCTTATTTCCACTTTCAATGCTCATTGACTCTTTATTTTCCCCCTCTGTTGGTGGGTGGGCCGCTCCAGTGTGTCCTCGTTCTAGACAAGCACTGTGCATTGAGAGGGTCAGAAACCATACTAGCCATTGTTATAGGAGGTTTTAAAGAGGAAGTGCACTCAAAAATGTTATTCTCCCGATCGTTCGAAGCATGTATTTTTAAGCATACTCTAATCATCTTGAAAAATGTTCCTATGCATCTTACCTTAGTTTGCCTCACTTGTACACATGCGAAAACAACGGGTTGGGCGCGGCCATCTTGTGCTGATTTTATCCGTTGAGTCATCGCATTAACTTCAAGGGCGCTCGCAGCAAGAATACAGATCACTTGCCCCTGAAGCTGATATCATTATTCCAAACGATAGGCTCCACTTATTTTCATCACGTTAGTGGCCAGCATAGCCAAACGCGCCCAGTCATCACCCACGCCATAACGTCAGTTAATGCAGAACCTGGAAAATAAACACACACATCCTCCTAACAGCGTGTCCCAAATCGGATAGGAAAACATCATTATTTTGCAATGTACCAAGTGCTTTTATTTATCAAGGAACGCTCCCGAAACCACATTAAGTCCACGAAATGAACAATATGTTTTTGCAATAAAAGTTATAGCTAGCGAATATTGCATGCTTCGATTGTAGTTTGTAATGTCCTCATGATCTGCTGATTGCGATCAACGACCAATTGTTGTGTGTCCTTATGTTACACCAGCAAAACTTTCTAATGGCATACATGGGGTTCCTTTTCTGAGAATATATGTATTTCTTTGCACTTTCATTCGCAACGCTTTCGCTTCAGCATGTTGCTACACCAGAAACGATGACAGGTTGCTCCTTGCCGCTGGTACCAGCAAAGGGCAGACCGGTCCCTGTCTGTCGTCCCACAGGATGGTAATGTAAAAAGCTCAGTTTATGCATATCTGCCACTGTTCATTGAAGAATCCATCCAACGGTTGCTGGAAACTATGGCATTTTTGCAGAACGGTACAATATATCTGAGTAGATAACAGAACACAAATATATTTTATTAGCCGTTCTTTATTCAAATTAATCCATTTACCCTGTAATTCTGCACTGGATGACACCTTATCATGAATACAAACCACACATAATGAACATACACGACAACATGGGTGAGTATTTGAGACCACAATGTGCATGAAAGGTTAGAGCTGTGAAGTAGGTATAGCTGCCAATGGGGTGGAGAACCTGATGGATATTGGGAACCACAGACAGATGGCATTATAATGGAACTGGGAATATTATTGGTCGAAAAGCGACCCGAGCTCCCTCGGAAATTGTTCAGCCCCCGGCACTTCCACCCCACACCTACTTTATGGTGGACAATAATGCAACATTCCACGGGACAAAGTGGTTTAAATATCACTAGCCTGCATATAGGTTGTGGTTGCGGGTCGTCAATGAACAATCGTCACAATATGCTCCAGCTAACAATCCATAACAAGGCCAGGAAGCAATACCGGCCAAAAAAAATCAAACCTCTATTCACTCCTCTTTAAACTATACACAAATAACAAATATTAGTAGACTTATAAACAAACCACAAGTTATGCACTTGTTTTTTTTAAATATGGCTCGGTATAAATATAATTCAACATAATGTATTGTGTCCATTATTTTTGTCAAATCGCACATCACTGAATTATTCAATATGCATAAAGCACAAATGCTCTTTTTAATCGCAAAAATAGTATGTATAGTTGAACTTACATAATGTTAGGTAGTTCATTCTCTCACACAGTGTGTCCAGTCCGAACAACAGATTGCAGGAATTGAAACTAAATGATCTAATGTCCCCTTTCAGTATAGTAAATGTTACCATTTTTGCGGATATTCGACACATTGTGTCCTTCCACCCTAGTGGTTGCTGACTTTCGCTCAAGGCCAAATAACAATAGAAGCTTGTTTTCAGCGAAGAAGCTGGAGATGGGTAGGTTTCTATTTTGTGAAAGAATGCCACAATACCGGACAAGACGCGTCAGTGTGACTTGATTAATTTCTTCTATTCCAACAAGAATCAGCACACGACCTGACCTTCACTCCATGGAGAGATGAGCCCAGGTGACCCACGTGGAATTCGAAATAGGCCTGAAAAATAAACTAATTGCAGGCTGGCATCCACCAATGCAGCACTATCATGAATACTGTCTTACCGATCACTAGTGCACTTTATGACCTTATATGGGATGTCATTACTGATGCTTTGGCCTCTCAAAAAAAACATTAATTCTGTAGTCTCAACGTTCTCGAACAGCGGACACGTTTGCTGATATTTTTTGAATTTGGTACAATTAAACCTTGTTAAACCCTGCAAGCTATCTCTTAGCTTCTTTCCCGAGAGGGTTGTATTTGTTCTGTTGTGAGCATAATGGAGCCAGCCTTCAATTGCACGCCGCCGACTATAGTTCATGCATGTCTGTTCAGACTATCTATCGCACCTGAGGCAGCCCTATCTACGTTCTTGCGAGACAGGTGACATTGCGTGCCCATACCAAGCAAGTTGCATTCATGCTCCGACTAGGCCTTGTGCCAATCGGCCGGGTGAGTGTATAGGGTAAGCAAGGATGAGCATTAAAACATTTTTGGAGTTGTTCCCCGACTTTCTAGTGCCACCCTGAGAAGTGGTGCCTTGTGTTCAACATTGCATTATTGCGTGAAAGCGCACAATCGCGCCGGTGAAGCAAAAAGCGTTTCTTCTTGGGAAGGTCATAGCAAGTCAGGAAGGGGCCTGAGGCGATGGAGAATGGATTGCCTCTATTCGAGTAGGATGTGCCCTTTATGGCAGATCAGTTTTCAAAAGGTGAGAATGGCTGGGGAGCGCAGGCTAACCCATCCAACATCGAATTCCTTGATGGGATATCCGTGCGCCAAAGGGATTGGTTGTGCCAGTCCAAAACTGTCAAGTGATGCAAGGTCTTGATCCATGTAGCCAAATGTAGCCATGGGATGGATTTTATGTCTGCCAGGACATCCGTTTTACCCCTTACAATTACCCTTTCATCACAGTTATTGTCGACATGACGCACCACTACCTCGTACGTATATAAAACTGATACCTTATTGTAACGATTTATCGCGTCTGCTACAGGGAGGATGTTAGTATAGTTTTTTTATCATCTTACTCGAGCTCTTCGCTCCTCCACCCACAACTCACTGAGGGTCAGTCCCTTCTCCAAGCAACAAGTTGGTGGTTGATCTTTATTCGGCTGGGGCTTCCCTTTGGAACAGCCTCCCTGCCTCTATCATATCATGTCAGTAATACCATGGATAGTAGACCCTATACGTTGTTCCATGACGCTCAGCAAGAAATCACATAGTGTAATGAACTGGACAATACATTTTTTGGATCTTGTGATAGTCATATAATAGGCACGGTATAAACCTATAACTTGTAATCTGGATAACAGTCATTCTAGGGGCATTGGACATTGGGGTGTAATATTAAATTACAGTTGCTTTTCGGTCCACAGAGTAGGGTAAGCAATTTCTTCAACTTAGTTTTGGATAACAGTTACACTCAAGATAAGTAAAACCGATACTACAAGCTACTGAAAGGCAGCTGTAACCTAAGACTCTTTTTGTGTCTGTCTAAAACAGACCATGCAAAGCAAAACCCAGTGTTACTGTATGAATGACCCAAAGTTATGCCGGCAAAACCTAAGGCAGGCTTTATCTGCACAGGGTAACAGCATGTCAGGGGAAGCAAAACCCAGTTATACAATTATTCTTACAGGAATAATAAACTCAAACCAACAACATTACTTTTGTGGAAGAGAATTACAGTTTGTTTTTCGAAACTCGAAAATGGGCGTCGACACAGGGCATGCCAGTAATACTATCCCTAGTGTGACGTCCACTGTACCCATGATCCGTCACGCGTCTCGGACCCTCAGATTGTTTTTTTCCGCCATAGTGGTCGGAAGCATTCCGCGGAGTTCCCTGGCCTTAGCCATACTTTTGCTAAAATATTGTTATATTTCCTCATTTCTCCACCCCAATGTCGAGTCACCGCATCTACACTTGACGTCGGCCTGGAGAAAAAAAATCGACCGTCGAGAGCTGCACGACGGATTTGGGCCTCGGAAGATCTTTGGCCTCGGCCCTGCAAGTAGGGAGAGTCCGGGGTGGACATACTCTACACTCATTTGGTATATAGGTACATTCTTATATATTCCGACACTTATTAGCCCGCTGCCACAGGGTGCGTATTGAGGGTACCCCTTTCCAATTTTGCCCCAAGTGCAACCGCAATTACCCTTGGGTTGACAGGCACGCCACGTGCAATCTCTGCTTACCGAGGGACCGCCCCGAGGCTAACTGCAGAGCGTGTAGTAGGTTCAAACCGAAAACACTCAAGGACTGTTCAATCAAGCGTTGGGCCCACCACGCCAGGCGTCAAGGGGCCATGGCAGCGGAGGGCGCCTTCAGCGATGGCAGCAACGCTGTGCTTTTTGGACGGCGAGGGCAACGTAGTGTCATTTGACAGCCAAGCGCAAGTCCCGGACCTCGGAAGGTCGTCCGGCAGGGCGGCTATGGGGGAAGACCTCCGGCGACACAAGCGCTACCCACAGCACTTCCACAAAACACATGAAGTCCAACCGAGACTCGATGCGCACGTCGAGTACTCGGAAAGAGGCACATAGAGAACGGTCCGAATCGGTATCCTCTGGGCGTTCTCGATCTAGATCGCCACATGACTCCAGGCAACCATCCACTGTTGCCAGAAGTGCCTCGCTCCCCAAGGTAACGGAGGTTTGATTGTCCGAAGACGAAACCGACCTCTATCCCCAGTTCGCACTCCAAGAGTCGACGTCAACAGGCCGCGCAACGGCTGCTCCCGAGTCCCAAACTCCACTATCCAGAGATAGGGACACTACCCCCGAACCTCGGCTAGGCGTCGCTAGGATCCGGAGGGGCAAAAAAACAGGGTAAACACTCTTCCACACACGGGGAAGGGGAAAAACAGAGGAAGCAGTCTCAGCCTCCTTCCACACCTCAAAAACTTTCTACCCCACATAAACAGATGGACACGTCTCGGTCTTCTGTTATCCCAAAGACCCCTGTTCAAACCAGTAGGTCCAGTCTAGATAAGACAGGGAAAGGCCTTCAAGAAAGAATCATTCCCAGTTCAAGAAAATGGTCTACTGATGAGTCATGTCAAGGATGTCATCATTGGCAGATTTCTACGCCAAAAACCCTGAACACTTTCTCTCTTTCACCCCCGACGGGTCAACTCCCTCAGGGTCTAAGGATCCTACACCCCCAAGTAAGAAGTCCCAGGTTGATGCTCCTACTTCAGACCCCTTCAGTATACAACCCTATTCTCAATATCAGGGAGATCCATCCCTTTATGAGGATCCAGATTTGGGCATGTTGGAAGAACAAATTGGGACGGCCTACTATGGGGATGACGAGGACCAAGAGGAGGAGGACAACCCAGAAACCTACAGGCTAGATTTCCCAGTAGATAAAAAAAACCTGGTTACCGACTCCCCTGTTGATAACCAGCCTCTCTTGAATGAAGTGCTGTCCAGAGTGGCAGAACACTTCCACATTGACACCAAGGGTGCTCAGGAAGAGAGGGACTTTGCCGAGGAGTTAGTGGGTGTAAGGAGACCTGTTGCCCAGGCCATCCCTACCCTTAAGTCAATACAAAGGAGGATAGACCCTTCCCTTGTTAATTCCTATCTCACTAGGGCGGTAAACCCCAGAGTTGAGAAGCTTTTCAGGGCAGCCCAAACAGACCCACTATACATAAGAGTGCATCTGAAACCGGACTCCCTGGTAGTTACAAACACCCGTAAGAGGGCAGGAACAACCTTGTCATCGTCGGAAGCTCCTCCCGACAAGGAGAGCAAGAAGATTTATTGCTTGGGCAGAAAAGTAGCCTCCACTTCCGCCTACCAGGCAAGGATTGCCAACTCCACCACCCTGCTGGCGAGTTACAACTGCCACCAGTGGGAAGAAGTCGCGGCACTCATAGATTCCGCCCCAGAACCCTTAAAAAGCCAGTTGGCACGAGTTTCGGCAGAAGGTAGAGCCCTGTCCGGTTGCATATTAAAAGCAACCTTTGATGCCACGGATAACGCGGGCAGATTGATAGCAGAAGGTACTGTTATCAAAAGGCATGCTTGGTTGCGACAGTCTGGGTTCAAAGCCGAAACCCAGGCTTCATTGATAAACAAACCGGTGGAGCCGGATGTATTGTTTGGAAAGGTGGTCGAGGACGCGCTGAAAAATGCCAAGGACAAGTATGAGACACTCAAATCCCTAGGCCAGCTAACCAATAAACCCCCAAACCAGAGAGGGAATGGCAATTTTCATCACCCACGCGGACAAAATTCCCAGAGAGGGTCTAACTATTCCCAAGGTCAGGGTACACAATGGAACAACAACAGCCAGCAGTCTACCCAGGGTTATGGCAGGGGTAATAAGAAAGGACGTGGTAAGGGTAGAGGCGGCGGCACGCCTCCACCAAAACAGTGACGTTCCGTTAAGGGTTCCTTCTCACACATCCCCAGTAAGGGGAAGCATTTCCAACTTCACCCAAGCTTGGGAAGGGATCACTTCAGACAGATGGATGCTGTCCACCGTGTCCGCAGGATACTGCTTAGAACTGTTGGAGAGTCCCCAAAACCACCCTCCACGACAAAGAATACATTTTTTGGACCACCAGAAGATCCTCCTCGAGGAGATCGTCTATCTTCTAGCAAAGGACGCGATAGAACTCGCCCCGGGACACCAGGTAAACAAGGGTATTTATTCAAACTACTTCCTTGTGCCAAAAAAAGATTTGAAAATGCGCCCAGTATTGGACTTACGGCCTGCAAACAAGTATGTCAAACCCCAAAAATGTCACATGACTACTCTCCAAGAGATAATCCCCCTCCTAAAAAAGGGGGATTACATGGCAACATTGGACATGAAAGATGCCTATTTTCATATTTCCATGTTCCCAGCGCACAGAAAGTACTTGCGCTTCAAGGTGGACAGTCGGCACTACCAGTTCAAGGTACTGCCCTTCGGGATAGCCTCGGCTCCAAGGGTATTCACCAAGGTACTGGCGGTGGCGGCAGCACACCTACACAGGGAGGCAATCCCGGTGTACCCTTACCTGGAAGACTGGCTCATCACGGGAGACTCCAGTAATTTGCAGAACAAACATTCAAAGGACGATCGACCTCCTCTTCGAATTAGGCTTCTCAATAAACGAGAAGAAGTGAAGCCTGGTGCCAAGCACATTCAAACAGTTCCTAGGAGCTATCCTAGACATGCAAGAGGGGTTGACCTTTCCATCGGAGGAAAGAATTCGGAATATACTGCTGCAAATTCCGCAATATGTAAACCGGAGGAAAAGCCCTATGTAATGGGAAGGTCAGGTTAAGGGCATCAAAAAGACTGTTATACAAACAAGGAACTGACCTCATCCCAATAAAAATATTCTTCTTATTATGGCACACACTATTACTTTCCGTGTGGTACTCTGCGAGCAGAAGGCTTAAGACTAATTCACCTATACAGCAATGAATGTTAAACCCAAGTGCTCTGGATATCTAATTAATTTGATATCTCAGGCTACCCCGAAGCAACCAGTGTTTGTGCCTTGGAGCGAAAGACAATACATAAAGGAAAAATGCTGTAATAGCTTGGTGGCTATTTATTAGTTTTACAGTTGTTGTCTAGCAAATGGACATGATCTCCCAAAGGAGCATTTACAAAGATGATACTTTCAAAAAAAGAAACAATGGTCATAAAAATGCACAATCAATTGCATCAAATAGTATAGAACATGAACTCTGGTGTTGGCAAGAAATAAACATTTACAAACAAAAACCATCCACAAGGTGTATAACTGAGCAAGCAGTCTATCTAATGAAAGATAAAGCAAAACAACAGAACGGAAAAACAAAGCAAAAAGACCCCAACACGTCCTGGTTGTGTATAATAGGGCAAAGCAACCAAATGCGACCCCCACCAGAGTCTGGTGTGTTTGTGGCCACGGCCAAAGAACCAAATGTCAAGTCCTACGGTTTGAAGCCCAGGGCATGCGTGGTTCCAAACCAGTGCCAGCGGTCAAGTCCTCCTGGTGGCTTGGAGGATCAGCTGATGGGAGTTTACAAAGAGATCAATCCTAGTCAACGTCTGTGATTGTATTCCTGCTGATTTTGAAAAATGGGCCGTATAGCTATTACGTGTCCAATAAGACGTTTCGGCGGGCAGTGAAGGCTACCTTCATCTGGACCTGCAGATGTCGCTCTACGTGGGGAAACAGAGCAGAGGAAAGGAGTCAGAAGACGGTGGAAAAGAGGTTAGGAGCAATTAACCCCCAGTATCCCACCAATCTGTGCAAACCTAATTTGGGGTGGAACACGTGAAGCAATAACAGTAAAAGGGGGGGGTTCATAAAGGACAAGACATAAAGCTGATGGAAAGGGTTACCAAAAAGGAAAATATTTAGGCACCTGCTGGCTGGCACCACCCACCTGAACAGAAAGGAAGGAGGGTGTAGAAAAGGAACTCCAATGATCAAAGTGACCTGGGAGTGGACCCTTGCAGGATGTGCACGGGTACTGTGTGGAACTCTGGTTGCGAAGAACAGGTTCCTCCGTATGGGCCCGGGACCAGTAGAGCAGGGGGTGAATTGACACGCGATGGGTCAAAACTGGAAAGCCTGTCAATGGGGTACAGAGAGAAAAAGAGAGAGAGAGAGTGTGTAGGCATGAGAGATCTGAACGAGTGCGGGAGCATCTCTATGCTGCAATAGTGCAGGACAAAGGTCCGGCAGCGCAAAAAGGAAAACACTTACTTCGGACAAGCTGAGAGTCATGTCAGAAGTCTGCGTGCGCGTCAGTAGGTAAGGCCCAGGGTCGGGTGTGAAGATGATGTTGAGCCAGAGGGCCAGTGGATCATTCCAGAGCCAGTACCGAGTCGTGGCAGGAGATCCTGCAACAAAGGCGGAAAAAAATATTGGTGTGAATAGACCTGGGAGCGCCCATGTTTGTGGGCTGGAAATTTGAGCAAAATTAACTTGCTCAGGAAAAAGAAAGAATTGGTGCGAGGACCGAAAAGTGCAGGCGGCATATTGAAGTGCCCATCACAACAAGTGGAAATGAATACACTATCAGTGTGGGCGAGTGAAAATTGACGTCCCCTGGGGGGTGAGGATAGCAAATGAAACATGCAGGGCAGCTCCGGAGTGCGGTCACCCCGAATCTCATAAAAAATAATGGAATGTTAAACCCGGTGAGGCACACAAAATATGTCCATGCAAAAGCCAGATAGCTGGGTAGATAAGGCTGGGGACATGCAGAATAAAGAAATCGAGTGGCGAACAAATCTGCATGTCCCGGGGGAGAGAGTCAAGGTAAAGCAACCCTGTAGGGTGAAAGCAGAGTAACCCCGTTGAGTGAAACAGGTGTGGGGGGGGCATACCTTGTCAATGCTGGGGCCCCAGAAGTGTGGAACCTACCCGTCTCAATGCGGCGTGTAGAGTGAGGTCATCACTGTGTGGGGGGGATGTCTCAAAAGTCTGCCGATCCGCCTCCCGAGCCGCATGTGAGCAGTGCAAAGTCTAACACACTGCTGAAATATTGAAGCGAGCACGAAGCGCTCAGAGTAAGAGAAGGGACCGTGCATGCGCGGACGTGGGAACACTGATCCCGTGAGGGCGGGTACCGCGCATGCCCGTAGGCAGAGACACTACTCCCGAAGGGGTGCGTGAGCTCCAAAGGAGGCTCCTGTCGCGTATAACTGGGCGCATGTGCATGGCATAGGAGTGTGGTGTCCTTGTCCAGCGCATGCGTCCCGGAAGAGCAGCGTCCAACATATGGTGCGAGTCGAGCCCGAATGGCGAGGAAGCTCGCAGAGTAGGCGCGAGTAGGTGAATGGAATACAAAGTGGCTGTATTGAAAAAACACGGGGAAACTCCGGGGGTGGGAAAGAAATACCCACTAAGCAGGGTGCATGGAGCTGGTGGGAACCCTGTGTGCAAAAATGCGTCAGGGGACTGAATGTGTGCAGGCAAAACATGAATCTAATGAGGTTACACTGGCTTCAAATGCATTAATAGTGAATCAGAAGGCTCTGGTGGATTAAAATGGTCTGCATCAGAGGCAATTATTACTGTAATGCAAAGTGGAAATTAAAAATGAAAAATGAGTCTCACGTTGACAAATTACAGTAGGTACACATTTTGGTGAATGGAGTTGTACAGCATGCAACAGTGAACAAGAAGCAGGAGACACAAAGCAGCAGCAATACAAGGGTACATTAAAAACCAGTCACAATCAGAGAAGAGTCAGGGTGTGGAAGGGTCCGGCGTATAATTGGGAAGCCACACAAAATACCCGAAACCCTATACAACACACCCTCTGATTTAGAAAAAAAATTCAAAATGCAAAACCCAACCAGGCAAAACCAACATTGTATATCAGCGTTACAATCTGTAGTCCACAACATTGGCCTCATTCAACCCGTGCTTCACGGTATCCAGTTTGAACACCCACCATGCTTCCTTGTGGTTAAGTGTGTTGGCAGTGTTGGTATTCCCTTGGACCATATCCGCAACCCACCATTTAATGTCATCGTGACTGTGCTGGTATTCCACAAACTGACCGACTAGTGGGGATGTGAGGCTCCTACACCTGATACGTGAGCAGTGCTCCACTATTCTTTTATGCACTGGTCGACTAGTTTGGCCCACGTATTTAAGTCCACATGGGCTTTCGATGAGGTAAATCACGTTCTGGCTTTTGCAGTTCGAAAAATGCCGGAAGACCCACTGCTTCCCTGAGATGGCAAAGCTTTTCAGTTTGGTGGTGAATCTGCATATGGAGCAGTTGCCACACGGGTGGTGTCCAGTTAGACTTCGTAAGTTCCAGAGTGTGTTCCGTGAAGTGGCACTTCTGAATCTGGCCTTAGTAAGGTGTTCTTTAAGATTTTTAGAGCGTTTCAAAGCCATTCGAGGGAGTGGTTCGTGTTCCAGATTCAGTTGGACTAACGGCCAGAATTTTTTGATGGCCTGTTTTATCTGTGTAGTTGCCCGACAGAAGGTGGTGACACAAGTCATCTTGACTTCTTCTTCTGATCTTGGTTTGGGTTGTAGTAGGACCTCTCGGGGGTATTCAAGGCTCTCATGTAGTTGTTCCTAACTAGTTTGCTGGGATACCCTCGGTCTAGAATACGTTCCTTGAGCTGAGATCCATTGTGGCGAAAGTCATTTTTTTCGGTGCAGTTCCTTCTCAACCAGAGGAATTGCCCATAAGGTAGGTTGTCCCTCAGGTTCCGTGGGTGTGAACTGGTGTAATGCAGTAGTGAGTTTCTGTCTGTCTATTTCTTGTATAATGAATAACACAACAAACCCTACTTCTCGCTGATTTGTAAGACTGTAAAACTAATAAATAGCCACCAAGCTATTACAGCATTTTTCATTTATGTATTGTCTTTCGCTCCAAGGCACAAACACTGGTTGCTTCGGGCTAGCCTGAGATATCAAATTAATTAAATATCCAGAGCACTTGGGTTTAACATTCATTGCTGTATAGGTGAATTAGTCTTAAGCCTTCTGCTCGCAGAGTACCACACGGAAAGTAATAGTGTGTGCCATAATAAGAAGAATATTTTTATTAGGATGAAGTCAGTTCCTTGTTTGTATAACAGTCTTTTTGATGCCCTTAACCTGACCTTCCCATTACATAGGGCTTTCCCTCCGGTTTACTTGTTCAGTTTCCACTGCTCTAGGATATGCATTGTCTTTGATAAAACCACCTATTTGTCACTTACATTTGTCTCTTTAGGGGTTGGACAGGTAGACGCTCCTTTTCTCGCTCCTGTCCTCCTCACACACACACACACATAAAATAGCTGGCACTACTTCTCTCCTGTTCAGAACCCTCTGTCCTGGTATCACCAGTATAAAATGAATCAGACACTAAGCTTCAATGAAGATCAAATCAACGATATTGTGGGGGGACCCACATTTTTTAACATGCAGGGCATGAGCCTTAGCGCAACAGCATCCAGCGACGACCTACTTAAAGGGATGGTCTAGTAAAAAAAATGTATTTAAAAAATAGATAGGCAACATAAAAAAAAATACTAGCATTCTCCGTTTTAAAACTTCCTATGTAAACTTTTGAGCTATTCAAGCTCAAAATTCGCAAAAGCAAGCACATGGGCGCATTCATTTTGTGAAATGGAGGCCCTCCTGTGTTGGCTTTTGCTTTTGCGGCACTAATGAAGGAAAAGCCAAAAACCCGCAGCTTTTTTGCATGTTTGCGGTCGCTTCAAAAGCGTTTTTAAAGCTGCGGGTGAAAACTTAGAAAAAAAACCGCAGCTAGTGCTTATTTTTAAAACAATAATAAATAGCACTTACCGAGATTCAGCTGCAGCTTTCCTGCTCTGGTCTCCAGTCCCCGTTCTCCGCCTACAGCACTAATGAAGGGAAAGCCACCCAGCGGTAGCCTTTGTTTACTACACACAGGAGGGCCTCCATTTCACAAAATGGATGCGCCCATGTGCTTGCTTTTGCGAATTCTGAGCTTGAATAGCTCAAAGTTTTACATAGGAAGTTTTAAAACGGAGAGTGCTAGTATTTTTTTTTATCTTGCCTATCTATTTTTTAAATAAACATTTTTACTAGACCATCCTTTTAAACTAAAGAAAAAAAGTTTTCGAACTGAATTGCACGGTCATTTCTTGAGGGAGTACCTGAGGGCCAATATCTTCCCCCTAGGTTTGATCGTGCGAAATGAACCAGCATTATTCCTTGATCATCCCGAATACATGCTCGGGTTCAGCCAAATCGCCACTAAGTGCAGCAGAGACTTGATGGTGTTGACCATCACAACGGCACAAAGGGTACATTTGAGAATCGAGAAAGATCTTGAGAAAGAAAAAGAGGAGTTCTTGAAGAACACGGCCCTGGATAATGCCAGGGAGAAGCTCAAGGAAATCAATAAAAATATGGACCAATTCATGGCAGATGCTTTAGAGAAAAAGCATAAAAAACTAGCAAAGGACATCAGCAGCTTTAAGATTGAGATAGTCTACCCATACCTTGCCCCGGAATACAAGGAAAACAAGGATAAGGAGAGGACACAAAGCATTGGTTCTGCCAATAGACAAAAGAAGAGAGGTGTTTCATTCTCAGACACCTCTAGTTCTGGTTCTGATAAAAGTAATCAACCTCCAGTTTACGGTAATTTCCCATACCCTAGACCATACCGATGCAACCGCCTTTTTTAGAGTATGGGGGCCCCAGAGGCGGACACTGGGGCCCCCCTCTACTCCCAATGCCCCCTTTGGGTTCCCCAATTAGAGACAACCGAGGGGGAGGAAGAGGTCACAACGGAGGTATTAGCACCTACTGGCAACACGATCCCCATATTTAACATCTCTGGGGTGCATCTGACGAATGGGGGAAATTAATGTCCTGTCTAAAGGACTCTCTTTTGTCCCGACCAATCCAACGAATTGGTATAACATGGACTGAGAACTAAGGAACTTCTTTCGTAAAATTTGCCTCAAATCCTTCTTCTAAGATACAGGTGAATCTGAACAGGAATCAGACACTGGTTTTCGTCCGAAATCCACATTTTGTCCCACTGAAGCTGAGGTGGCCCCAGCTATTATCACATTTGAGAAATGTGTACTACAAGAGGTCCAAAAAATATGAGCTAAAACACCTGTACACCGACACAATCTGTCGGATGAGGAACGACAAGCCCTCAAGAATCTGGCAGCCAACACAGGGATTGTGATTAAATCAGCTGACAAGGGTGGGGGGATAGTGGTTCAGAGCAAAGATCAATACCTGACTGTGGTTAACTCCCTCTTGGATGATGACACAAACTACAGGAAACTTAGGAAAGATCCAACATTGGAAATCAAACATTTCATACAGGAGGTTAGCACCTATGCCCTGGAACACCAATGGATTACTAAGAAGGAAGAAGAGTATTTGAACACCTCAGAAGTTCGCATGCCCTTCCTAAGATACATAAAGATGCACAGAACCCACCGGGTAGACCGATTGTATCTGGATGCGGCTCTATCCTTGAACCCCTGTGTAAGTTCATAGACTTTTTCCTGAAACCCCTCAGCCAGAAGACTCCAACGTATCTAAGGGACACAATGGCTACCATTGAATGCTTTGAAGGCCAACTACACAACTCCACGAGCAGCCGCATCGCTACAATGGACATTAAATCGCTATATACTAGCATCCCGCAAAATGAGGCAATTGAGTGCATGCGAGTACATTTCACCCACCACATGACCCAAAGTAGTGTGCCGACAAATTTCATAATCGAGCTTTTGGAATTGGCCCTGACCAATAACTTTTTCTTCTTCACCGAATGCTTCTATTTGAAAATTAGTGGCACGGCAATGGGGGCTGCATTTGCCCTGAGCCTTGCCATTATTTTTATGGCCGAGTTCGAAAGAAGCTTTGTATTGGATATTGAAAACCCATTTCTCAACAACATTAGCCACTGGAAAAGATATATAGATGATATAATTTTCCTGTGGGAAGGTATTTTGGACTCTCTTCTAAACTTTCAACAGTGGCTCAATTCCTGTCATCCATCTATATCATTTTCTCTGGAATCCAGTCCATCCAATATTAACTTCTTGGACCTTCAAATCAGCGAGAAGGAGGGTTTGTTGTCTTGTTCATTATACAAGAAAGAGACAGACAGAAACTCACTACTGCATTACACCAGTTCACACCCACGGAACCTGAGGGACAACCTACCTTATGGGCAATTCCTCCGGTTGAGGAGGAACTGCACCGAAAAAAATGACTTTCACCACCATGGATCTCAGCTCAAGGAACGTCTTCTAGACTGAGGGTACCCCAGCAAACTAGTTAGGAACAACTACAAGAGAGCCTTGAATACCCCCCGAGAGGTCCTACTACAACCCAAACCCAGATCAGAAGAGGAAGTCAAGATGACTTGTGTCACCACCTTCTGTCAGGCAACTACACAGATAAAACAGGCCATCAAAAAATTCTGGCCGTTAGTCCAACTGAATCTGGAACACGAACCACTCCCTCGAATGGCTTTGAAACGCTCTAAAAATCTTAAAGAACACCTTACTAAGGCCAGATTCACCAGTGCCACTTCACGGAACACACTCTGGAACTTACGAAGTCTAACTGGACACCACCCGTGTGACAATTACTCCATATGCAGATTCACCACCAAACTGAAAAGCTTTGCCATCTCAGGGAAGCAGTGGGTCTTCCAGCATTTTTCGAACTGCAAAAGCCAGAACGTGATTTACCTCATCGAAAGCCCATGTGGACTTAAATATGTGGGCCAAACTAGTTGACCAGTGCATAAAAGAATAGTGGAGCACTGCTCACGTATCAGGTGTAGGAGCCTCACATCCCCACTAGTCGGTCAGTTTGTGGAATACCAGCACAGTCACGATGACATTAAATGGTGGGTTGTGGATATGGTCCAAGGGAATACCAACACTGCCAACACACTTAACCACAAGGAAGCATGGTGGGTGTTCAAACTGGATACCGTGAAGAACGGGTTGAATGAGGCCAATGTTGTGGACTATAGATTGTAACGCTGATATACAATGTTGGTTTTGCCTGGTTGGGTTTTGCATTTTTAATTTTTTTTCAAAATCAGAGGGTGTGTTGTATAGGGTTTCGGGTATTTTGTGTGGCTTCCCAATTATACACCGGAACCTCCCCACACCCTGACTCTTCTCGGATTGTGACTGGTTTTTAATGTACCCTTGTATTGCTGCTGCTTTGTGTCTCCTGCTTCTTGTTCACTGTTGCATGCTGTACAACTCCATTCACCAAAATGTGCACCTACTGTAATTTGTCAACGTGAGACTCATTTTTCATTTTTCATTTCCACTTTGCATTACAGTAATGATCGCCTCTGATGCAGACCATTTTAATCCACCAGAGCCTTCTGATTCACTATGAATGCATTTGAAGCCAGTGTAACCTCATTAGATTCATGTTTTGCCTGCACACATTCAGTCCCCTGATGCATTTTTGCACACAGGGTTCTCACCAGCTCCATGCACCCTGCTTAGTGGGTATTTCTTTCCCACCCCCGGAGTTTCCCCGTGTTTTTTCAATACAGCCACTTTGTATTCCATTCACCTACTTGCACCTACTCTGCAAGCTTCCTCGCCATTTGGGCTCGACTCTCACCATATGTTGGACGCTGCTCTTCCGGGACGCATGCGCTGGACAAGGACACCACACTCCTATGCCATGCGCATGTGCCCGGTTATACGCGACAGGAGCCTTCTTTGGAGCTCACGCACCCCTTCGGGAGTAGTGTCTCTGCCTACGGGCATGCGCGGTACCCGCCCTCACGGGATCAGTGTTCCCACGTCCGCACATGCACGGTCCCTTCTCTTACTCTGAGCGCTTCGTGCTCGCTTCAATATTTCAGCAGTGTGTTAGACTTTGCACTGCTCACATGCGGCTCGGGACGCGGATCGGCAGACTTTTGAGACATCCCCCCCACAGTGATGACCTCACTCTACACGCCGCATTGAGACCGGTAGGTTCCACACTTCTGGGGCCCCAGCATTGACAAGGTATGTCCCCCCACACCTTTTTCACTCAACGGGGTTACTCTGCTTTCACCCTACAGGGTTGCTTTACCTTGACTCTCTCCCCCGGGACATGCAGATTTGTTCGCCAATCAATTTCTTTATTCTGCATGTCCCCAGCCTTATTTATCCAGCTATCTGGCTTTTGCATGGACATATTTTGTGTGCCTCACCGGTTTAACATTCCATTATTTTTTATGAGATTCGGGGTGACCGCACTCCGGAGCTGCCCTGCATGTTTCATTTGCTATCCTCACCCCCCAGGGGACGTCAATTTTCACTCGCCCACACTGATCGTGTATTCATTTCCACTTGTTGTGATGGGCACTTCAATATGCCCCCTGCACCTTTCGGTCCTCGCACCAATTCTTTCTTTTTCCTGAGCAAGTTAATTTTGCTGAAATTTCCAGCCCACATACATGGGCGCTCCCATGTCTATTCACACCAATACTTTTCTCCGCCTTTGTTGCAGGATCTCCAGCCACGACTCGCTACTGGCTCTGGAATGATCCACTGGCCCTCTGGCTCAACATCATCTTCACACCCGACCCTGGGCCTTACCTACTGACACGCACGCCGACTTCTGACATGACTCTCAGCTTGTCCGAAGTAAGTGTTTTCCTTTTTACGCTGCCGGACCTTTGGCCTGCACTATTGCAGCATAGAGATGCTCCCGCACTCGTTCGGATCCCTCATGCCTACACACTCTCTCTCTCTTTTTCTCTCTGTACCCCATTGACAGGCTTTCCAGTTTTGACCCATCGGGTGTCAATTCACCCCCTGCTCTACTGGTCCCGGGCCCATACGGAGGAACCTGTTCTTTGCAACCAGAGTTCCACACAGTACCCGTGCACATCCTGCAAGGCTCCCCTCCCAGGTCACTTTGATCATCGGAGTTCCTTTTCTACACCCTCCTTCCTTTCTGTTCAGGTGGGTGGTGCCAGCCAGCAGGTACCTAAATATTTTCCTTTTTGGTAACCCTTTCCATCAGCTTTATGTCTTGTCCTTTATGAACCCTCCCCTTTTACTGTTATTGCTTCACGTGTTCCACCCCAAATTAGGCTTGCACAGATTGGTGGGATACTGGGGGTTAATTGCTCCTACCCTCTTTTCCACCGTCTTCTGACTCCTTCCCTCTGCTCTGTTTCTCCACGTAGAGCGACATCCGCAGGTCCAGATGAAGTTAGCCTTCACTGCCCGCCAAAACGTCTTATTGGACACGTAATTGCTATACGGCCCATTTTTCAAAATCAGCAGGAATACAACCACCGACGTTGACCTAGGATTGATCTCTTTGTAAACTCCCATCAGCTGATCCTCCAAGCCACCATGAGGACTTGACCGCTGGCACTGGTTTGGAACCACACATGCCCTGGGCTCCAAACCGTAGGACTTGACATTTGGTTCTTTGGCCGTGGGCACAAACACACCAGACTCTGGTGGGGGTCGCATTTGGTTGCTTTGCCCTATTATACACAACCAGGGCGTGTTGGGGTCTTTTTGCTTTGTTTTTCCGTTCTGTTGTTTTGCTTTAACTTTCATTAGATAGACTGCTTGTTCAGTTATACACCTTGTGGATGGTTTTTGTTTGTAAATGTTTATTTCTTGCCAATACCAGAGTTCATGTTCTATACTATTTGATGCAATTGATTGTGCATTTTTATTACCATTGTTTCTTTTTTTGAAAGTATCATCTTTGTAAATGCTCCTTTGGGAGATCATGTCCATTTGCTAGACAACAACTGTAAAACTAATAAATAGCCACCAAGCTATTACAGCATTTTTCCTTTATGTATTGTCTTTCGCTCCAAGGCACAAACACTGGTTGCTTCGGGGTAGCCTGAGATATCAAATTAATTAGATATCCAGAGCACTTGGGTTTAACATTCATTGCTGTATAGGTGAATTAGTCTTAAGCCTTCTGCTCGCAGAGTACCACACGGAAAGTAATAGTGTGTGCCATAATAAGAAGAATATTTTTATTGGGATGAGGTCAGTTCCTTGTTTTTATAACAGCAAATTCCGCAATATCAGGCTGGTCAATGCGTTTGCTGGGCATGATGGCATCATGTATTTACCTGGTCCCCCACGGGCGCCCGCGCATGTGCCCCATGCAAGAATGGTTGGCAAAACAGTGGTCTCAGGCAAGTCGTCAGTGGGACGATCTAGTGGTCGCTTCGCCAACACTGGTACTAAGCCTTCTCTGGTGGACAAGAGAAAATCTGTCCATGGGGAAACCCTTTTACGATCCCGAGATACAGGCGGTAGTCACAACCGATGCATGCCTGACAAGGTGGGGAGCTCACCACCTCCATCACACAGCTCAGGGTCTCTGGTCTCACTCAGTGGCCAAGAATCACATCAACCTGCTAGAACTTCTGGCAGTATTCAGAGCGCTTCAAGCGTTCGAGCCCTACCTGCAGAATCTGTCAGTGCAGATCCGGACGGACAGCACTACAGCCATGTTTTACCTAAACAAGCAAGGAGGGACTCGTTCATCAAATCTGTCCAAGCTTGTCCAGAAAATTTGGATATGGGCACTCAGACGGAAGATCTTCCTGTCATCTCAACATGTTCCAGAGGATCTCAATTCTCTGGCGGATGCTTTGAGCAGAGATCCCCTCCCAGAGGAACACGAATGGTGTCTACACAGAGAAATCGTAGAAGATATCTTCTCTCAGTGGGGTTTCCCCACCATAGACCTATTCGCCACAACCGAAAACAGATCGTGCCCAGGATTTTCATCCAGGTTCCCCCAGCCAGACTCCCAGGGGAACGCCCTTTGGATGAACTGGTCAGGGATGTTAGCGTACGCTTTTCCACCAACACCTCTCATCAGGAAGGTGGTCAACAAGATGAACAAAGAATCAATGACGCTCGTCCTAGTTGCTCCCATGTGGGCGAGACAACCGTGGTTCCCACACCTACGCAAACTAGCAGTGTGCGAACCCATCAAACTCCGGGGCTGGTACAACCTACTGTCCCAGCATCAGGGTCAGAAAGTGCATCCTCAACCCAACTCAATGAACCTGGCAGTATGGCTCCTGAGGACATAGAGTTTGGACATCTTAAATTACCGCAGAGATGTATGGACATCCTAAAAGAATCTAGGAAGCCAAACACGAGGCACTGCTACTTTGACAAATGGAAACGATTCGTTATCTGGTGCCAGAATAAGCAAATCAACCCAGTTGATTGCAGTCCTTCCACAGTTGCCACATACATGCTCCACCTGCTGGATGCAGGACTGGTATTTAACTCACTGAAAGTACACCTGGCAGCACTGTTAGCATACACCACATCCCATAACAAGGTGTTGTGGTGGAAGATACCAGTGGTTAAAGCTTTCATGGAAGGAGTAAAGAGACTTCACCCTCCTATTTCAAACCCACCACCAGGATGGGACCTTAACGTGGTGCTATCTAAACTCATGGGCCCCCCCATTCGAACCCATGCATAAAAGCAGTCTCAAACACCTGACTTATAAGACGGCCTTCTTAGTAGCAATAACATCTGTAAGAAGGGTCAGTGAAATTTAGGCTCTGTCAGTGCAGGATCCATTCTTTACAGTTCATAAAGATAAACTGGCTTTACCTACACACCCTAGGTTCTCACCTAAGTTTATTTCTAAATGCCACGTGAACCAGTCCATCGAGCTTCTGGCTTTCTTCCAAGACCCACAAAGCTCGGCTGAGGTGAAAGTACACACCCTAGATGTGCGTAGGGCGGTCCTCTACTATGTAAACAAGACCAGACCGCTAAGGAAAACAGATCAGCTGTTTGTCTCCATAGCTACAGGCAGAGAGGGAGATCGCGTCTCTAAAGGTGCCATCTCTAAGTGGATTGTTAACTTATCCAGCTGTGTTACTCTCTTTCTGACAAAACTCTGCCTTTCACGCCAAGAGCCCACTCTACAAGAGGCATTGGGGCCACTCGGGCTTTCATTGCAAATGTACCCCTTGACACCATTTGCAAAGCAGCTACTTGGAGCTCTATTCACACTTTTACTCAGCACTACTGCATTGACACCCATTCCAAAACAGATACTCAAGTGGGACAAGCGGTTCTAAGACATTTATTTGCTCATGACCCTTCTCACATCCCACCTCCTTCTTCTAACACTGCTCGCTAATCTATGCACAGCATATGATCTAAGCAGATTCCACAAGCCTCAGAAGAGATACATTACTCACCGTAATCGTATTTCTGATGCTTATATCTGCTTAGATTCACATGCGACCCATCCTTCCTCCCCTCTGAGAGAAGGCGCATGGATGCTTGTAGTCTTATCTATCTATCTGCTTGGATTATCTGTACTCGCGCTACTCCTCATGCTACCTCATGTCAGAGAAAATACAATCTGAGGGTCCTAGACGCGTGAGGGATCATGGGTACAGTGGACGTCACACTAGGGATAGTATTGCTGGCATGCCCTGTGTCGACGCCCATTTTTGAGTTTCGAAAAACAAACTGTAATACTCCGCAGCTTCCACTAGATGTCGGCCTATGCACAGCATGTGATTCTAAGCAGATACAAGCATCAGGAATACGATTACGGTGAGTAATGTATCTCATATACATTCGAGAATAGCATAACATTTCAAAGGTAATTAAATTAAACTTGTATAGACTTAGTAGAAAGGTGGGAGCATGATTTCTTGTGATGTGAGGACAGTTTAAATCCTCTAGTGAAGTCTCGGTGGGCCTTTCACATCATTTGAATTGTTCAACAAATGGCTCCCACCTGCCATTAATGGTAAGTTTGTCCGTGTAACTTAAATGTTACATTTATTTAAAATGAGAAAGGGCATACTAACTATCAGCAAAAGGGATCAAAGGATACTTTCTACCATTCGCGAACTGTAGTTCAGTCAAGGTTAGCCATCGAGGGAAACCTAGCAACAACAGGCACTTATTGCCAAAAAGTTGCCAAAGAGGATACATTTAAAAAGACAATATGGACGCTATGGAGAGCTTTGGGGACCAAAAAAATCACACCCATCAAAAGACTGCAATACTCTTTGATTGTGTAAAAAGGTGCCCACTCACCGAGGTGTGAGAAAAAATAATACACCAGTAAAGCAAAACGTTCTGGAAGTTATGGGGTCAAGCATTTATCATTGCTATGAAAATCTTACCCTCCATAGGCCATCAACGCCAAATGCACTGCATGTGTGGATGTGGTTTGGGTCTAGCAGAGGGTTTGACGGACACCAATCCTCAGTCTACCTTTGACTGATGGCAAATACCAATTTGCATATCAGTATTTCTGCCCCCCAAATTGGCAGTGCAGCACCGATGTACTAGGGCATTTCTGTTATAAATATAGTACCGATAGCTACCACAGACATGTGTCTTCTCGATGGAGGACCAGTAATATAAATGTAGGGAAGGTAAAAGATATACATTAATGAATCATACACCCAATTAAATCTGTATAATTAAATACTTTTAAATACATTTTATAGCATTGCAATTGAGTGAAATAGCATTTGATTGTTTATGTACAATGTCCAAACATTGGGGAATATATTTAACATTTTATTGTGAGCGGATTATGAAGACAGCTACAAATCATTTAAATCTGGAAGTCCACCTTTCAACAAGTTCTGCTTTAGGTGGATAGGGCTCGTTTGCCATGTTTTGTGACATTGCATGTGTCTTAGGAACGAAATCAGCATCGATTCCATGAGTATGCTGGCCAACACATTCAATGTCAAATCTTTAACAAATTCAAATTCCATTCCCTGGTATATTGGCTTGGCCACCCATTGCTTGCCTCGTTTTGTAAAGGCCATGAGATAGCAAAGCATCCCGAAGGTTCCTGCAGTTTTCGCTTGTTCCCTCCCAATGTTCTAGTTGTGCGCAAGTACAGCTAGTCTTGTTCTGGCCTCCATACGGTCTATGCCGAAATGCAACCTTTTGGCATGTATTTTAGGCACATATTATGGAACACACCTCCAAATCTCCAGTATGACAGAATTCTGAGAGTCCCTTCTGGTCTCATGAAAGCGTTTTATTGTACACTAACTTCTCAAGTGCTTTGTGTGGAGGGGAACATGGCACCAACCACTTCTTGCGTTCCTGCTTCTTCGATAAAGGTCCATGTGCACATTCGTGGAAATGTTGGTTTTCTGTCCGTGAGTGTACGTTGGAAGAATGGTGCATCAATGAACGCCATTTTCCAAGTAGAATTTCTACAATCACAAGTTTTGGAGCTCCACCAAAGATGGTTTCTGATAGAGTGACACCACAAATATTTTCCTAACCCTGTTTCTTTTACCAGCAGCTGTAATTCTTTTATTGACAGATTTGGCAACGTGCCATACATCAAATTGATGCCAAATGTGTGGAAACTGCTCTTTCATGGCCTTGGCTATTGAAACGTGCATGTCAGTGGCTATCAGGTCTATTTGCATTCCATTGGATTGAAGATGTTCGACGGATTTGATGAAACCATGTTTCTCGAAGGCCACAGAAGATGTACATTTTGACACCTGCACGAGCATCGAACTCACAATTTATTTACTGTACATGTCTTGAAAGTGGTATGTGCAGTGCTTTGCTGAAAGTCCAGGATTGTCACACTGTCCGTCGCCAGCTAGCCTGAAATGTTTGCTAGAGAATGTACTTTCCATTGACATCTGTTTGATTTTCCAGGCTTGACTAATAGCGGGGAATAAGAATTCCCTTTGATATTTTTAGTACTGGGTTTTAGCAAGGAACTCAACTCTCACAAATTGACAGAAACTGGAAATCTTACCAAAGATCTAACCGCTGAAAAGTAAAGCTGCTGAACATAATAGATTATCAGCAGGCACTTTGCCCAGCATCGATTGAGCGGATCATGAAAATGTATTATGGAGGTGGACACAGCTGGCATGGATTTTCAGGTTAGTGCCTTCTAATACACAAGAAACATTCACCAATGGCTCCCTGCATATGTTCACCCTCAATGTATGGACACATTTCAGTATCTGTACGATCTCTAGCAGGCAGCTGTTGAATACAATGTATTTTTGCTCCTTTAATAGCCAATCGACTGGCATGAATGTGTTTTGTGACTCGACTGTGGTGAACAAATCGCCCCAAACTGATCTTTAGCTAATTCCTCGGTCAATTGCGTTAAAGTTTCAGTCTGTTAGTTCAGGTTGTGATATTTGCAGATGAATTGGAGAAACAGGTAACATTGAATGTTTCTTGAGTGGAACATTTTTATAGAGTGTAGATTGTGTTAAGGGGTCTGCTAGGAATTGCAATGCATCTTCATTGTATTCAGTTTCATCTTGTCGAGTTGGCACATGATAGCACTGGTACATAGACACTTTCTATGGTTCGCCAGTGAGATTCCATTCAGTTTCCAGCCACTGGTCATAAACATCACAAGTCTGCTTATTGATTGGACCACACTGTGCCTCAAATAGTAGTTGCTCCATTGTGAAATCTGTTTGGCAAGCAACATCTTTGGTTTCAATTGTTGTCTGAGTCTTTATACTTCTCTTCCTTCTGTGCCTCTGAAAGATGTGTAGATAAACATGCTCAATGTATAGTACACACACAGCAGATACCATTTTAAAACTAGAAACCTAATATGAATAAAACATCTGCCTAAAAACTTCTCCAAAACAAACGTTTGTTCTTTACCCTTGTTTTCTTAATTTGCTTCGGAACCGCAAGCTTCTCTTTGCCCACCGCACCTTCAAGCTGAAAAAAACAGTGTTTTTATATGGTTTAAATCAAGCAAATTTCATTTCCACGCAAATAAACATATGTACATAAGATATGTACATATCTACAAACAGAACCAATATGAGTGACTTGAAAACATTACAACATAAAAATGTATTTCAAATGCAATGTGATTTCCAATTGTATTCAATATTTGGTTATGCTCCCATCTGGTTCATGTGCCTCCTTTTCTAATTCCACATCTTGGGTACATTCCTTCAATAGAATATTCATTAAAAAAATAAAATGTCAATCATACTGGATATTAAAATCTTTCATCACACAGAGCACTTACACACAAAGTAGTATGAAATGATTAAGAACCGTATACTGTAAGGTTTGTCGCAAACATTCGTATGAACATACCCTCAAAAACAGTGTACATCATTTAGTCATAAAATACATTTCAGATTTCACCTGATAACCTTCTGAGATGACACATGTACTTGATCTGAGATCACCATGCAAAACATATTGATTGCAATGTCGCCCTCAAAAGATTTTTAATCTATTCAGCATTAGGGTGGAAGTGTAATGTTAGAACCGAAATCAGAAAAGTTTGAACCAGTTCAAGGTTACATGCATTTCACTCTCAGATAATATCCTTTGTAGGATTTACTTTCATTCTTGCAAGGAAACTGTAAGCACGCATACCTCATACTCTGGACCTGTTGCAAAGGAGGAAGTGGTTGTAGTTGAAGTTCCAGCATCCTCCTATAACAGTTTAAGTACAGATGAAAACAGCTAAATGGAACTGAGATAATGAGATGCAGATGATGGTACATACAGAGAGACACCCACACATGCCACTTAGTGTAAATAAACGATACCATACATATAAATGTTATAATTTCTTTTAAAATTTGAAGCATAACACATTGCGTAAAGGACAAGTACAACAAAATTACTTGATAGGCGAGTGAGCTTGATGTTGACTCCGGAAAAGTAATTGATGCAGAATCTTGCTCCTTCATTTTCAGTACATTGTCATAAAGTAGTACAAGGGAAAAGTTAAAGTTGTATTAGATATGTGGGCAGATCCAACGCTTGAAAATATCACTTTGTGCATATCGGTAGGACTCGCCATTGGGATCCTGGGGTCTATGTTTCCATCAGTGTGCTCCGCGGAAAAAAGGGGTATGTCAAGCAGCAGATTACAAAAACATTATGCAACTTTTAAAGGTCACTATGGCATTGTTTACTAATGGTCACAATTCACAGATTTATTAGAGGTTCCATAAAGTGGGGACAGATGCAGTATAGCAAAGTGAACATTTTTAAAATTCAATAGAATCTGGTAAATATGGAAACTTTAGTAAGACATTTTAAGTAAATATACACGGACAGCTCTAATCCGTTCATGAAGTTACCTTTTCAATATACTACCTTAATTAAATTGAGAGATCATAGAGAATACTTATTCATGCAGACCATCGTCCTACATACCAACAAACATCACTAATTCATCAACCACGATTCGCCTGAGGCAGCATGTACATTAATTGAGTTGGAATGCATTTGGAAGCAATTTACAAAGAATTCTGGGTCAATGCTTTTTTGTGTACTTTGTTTGTTCGTACATATCGTCGGTAAAGTGCAGGCTGCAAATGTGGAATCGATTGACCCTTGCATCGTTGAAGATAGCCTCTGCTCTACTTTCAATCTCGTCCACTGGAAAATCGCACTTTTTAATCCATCTTCTTATTAAATCAATATCCTTCGGGAATGTATGCAGGACTGTGTCCAGACTTTTGGCATGGCCCACAGAAGGGCCACCGAAAACGATACATACATGCAGGCATTCTACAAAAGTCTGTAAGATCTGTATACAAAATATAAATCATTTTAAAAGATAATAATACTGTATGCATGTGATTGACGGAATTATAACGCAGCTTTGTCTACAATATTTGTTTTACTCAAAGAACATAAACCTGTGTAACCTAGTCGAATGAACATGGTGATAACTTTCTTACAGAATTGATTGGTATGCCACAAATCGTAACGTGTTATTCGTCCGTTGAATGAACTTTCAAGCATCAAAAGGAAACATGCTTGCAAACATGGACACAAAAGATTCCATTCTATCACAATGCACAGTGATGCAATGTGCTATTTACCGAGATCAAAATACTTGAAACATTAGACAATGGTGAAGTCTTTGAGATAAGTTAACATTACAATACTGGGTACATTAGGTGGAAATGGATAGAAACTTTGAGATCAGCGATGGATGAATATAGAGAAGTAAATAGCTGACCTACCCTTACACGGATGATCAAACGAGCTGATTCAGCAAGCAGGGGAGCAAGTAGCCAGGGAACGGGTAGCACGATGACAAGATACCTTGTAGATCTCAAGAGATGTTCTCCTGTTAAATGTCAAGGTGTTTATAAAGGATTAGAAAAGTGAGTGTGTATGTGAATATGTGACGTGTTTGTTGTGGGGTCTGGAGACACTGTTTCTGGGAGGCAATGAGAACAGTGGTAACTGTGCAGAAGTTCCCTTTTGAAATGCACATGGTGGTTGGCACTTTGGCCGTTCCCATTCTCCCAGCCCCCTGCAAGCGCATGGCCACAGGTGCGAACTGCCATTGATACTGGAGGCGGGGGGTGGAGGGGTTTGCTTGAGGCGAGCACAAAAGACCCGGAACACTGCTGAAGGGAGACACACTTATGTGGATTGCAGGGGCGGGGTCTTGAAGAGGGGAGTCTGGAGACACTGGGTCTGGGGAGGCCATGAGAACAATGGTCATTGTGCAGAAGATCCCTTTTGAAGTGTACATGGTGTTTGGCACCTTGGCTGTTCCCACCCACCTAGTACCAGAGTGGGGTCTAATGGAGGGGGATGGATTGTTGCGGACAAGGTGAGCGCAAAAGGGCACCAACCATTCTTTCATGTCCTTCATAGACGATTGAGCGTGTTCTTGATTCACTGAAAAACTTAAACAATTATTCATATATGCTCGTTTGCAATGGGGCAGTCGTATGGTCGATGTGGTGGTAGTTGGTCTACTTTCCCTTTATCGAAGACGTCACTGAAAGCCTTGTATTCTTTTGGTATGGCTGTAGAGGTTATTGAACCAACTGCCAACGCGGTATCCATAAGAGGGCGACAAGGCCTTGAGGTCTTGAACCATTGTTTTCCAAGCATCGTGATTTGCAATAATGAGATAGAAAACAAACCTCTCGTTTCTGTCAATCAATACAGGGTTATGTAGGGAAAGCAATGGGAGAGCAAGGATGACTTTAAATTGCAGGGCAGCTATTAGATAACAGACTCTGTATGTCCACTTTCGGTGACCATTAGTATGTCCACCATGTGCTCGGTCACCAAACCGGAAACCAGTGTGGTGCCATCCACAGAATTGACCACTTCGGGGATATCCTTAGGAAGGATAGGAATCCCTGACTCACGGGCATACAAGATGTCTATATAGTTGCCTGTGGCACCAGAATCCGGGATGGCTGATGCGATCCAAGGCAGCCCCTGTGAGTGCGAAAGCGTAACTGAAATGGTGAAAGGTGAGCAACCCTCAGCGGGCCTGTGGTCCGTAATTGAAAGACTCAGCAGGCAGACCCCTTCTACTGACGAGTCTTGGAGTTTCCTGTCTTCTTGGGTTTTTTTTGGGACATGACCGTATGGAGTGCTCAGCTGAGCCGCAATAGAAAAAGAGGTTGTTTAATCTCCTGTTCTCCCTCTCATCAGAGGTAAGTGGCCCCCGCATAGCACCGATCTGAATAGGTTCAGAGTCATGATTTGTCGGCTCCGGACGGACCGGGACTAAGGGTCTCTTCTCCCCCTTCCGTTCCGCTTTCCTGGCATCGATCTGTAACACTAGGTCTAGAAGTTCAGTCGGGACCACTGAGACTGTAGCTAAAGTGTCTTTTAGGTACTCTGATAACCCCTTTATAAAAGACAGCAGACTTTTTGTCTTCCGGCCAATTGGTTTGGGCAACTAACTGGAGTATCCCCTTGACGCAAATTAAGTAATTCGAGGTCAGTTGCTTGGGTTTTATACTGAGTATCGAAAACACGACCCATTGCATTTATAAGTGCATCGCAATCGTAGAGCATAAAGCTGTCTTCCTGTAGCAGGGATTTACCCAGGCAGCCACTGTACCACCTAGACACGATAACACAAAAGCGGCTTTAGTGGTGGAATTGGGGAAGGAAGCCGGTCGACTAAGGAAGTGTAACTGACATTGATAAACGTCCGGTACTGTTTAGGGTCCCCATGGAACCTCTCTGGGGCAGCCAAGGGGAACTGAGTGGACATGAGTACCGGGACCGGGTCCTGGCGGGGTGTGGGGAAGCCAGAGCCGGAAGCAACCTGGGGAGCAGGGGCCTGTGCTCCAGTAGGGCATGATGCTGCTTGTAGATCATTGATACACCAATGCGTGGCTTGGTGTGGTGCGGTTACGTCTGCACGCAGCTCTGAAACCAGACGGACCAGATTGTCGAGAGCGTCTGCTGTCTCTATTGTAACTAGGCTTCTGATTATGTCAAGACCCACTACCAAGAGGAACATAACTTGAAAGGGGGACAAATTCAAGAAGGCCTGTTCAGTAGGTGAAGAATTCTTCCTACTGTTGTTAACTCTCTGCTGTTGAAACAAACAGACAGAGAGGTCTAGCAGTCGAAAGTGAAGACACACGCCCACGACTCACCGGCTATGAAAAATAAAACAGAGTGATTTCAGTACAAAGAACTGTGGACGATGAAAACACCCTCCCCGTCTCCTGTAAAACAAGACCAACCTTGGTTGGATACGTAGGATGATAACCGATAAATCTAGGACGGTGACGGAATGTACCGAAGGTCGCAGTACTGGAGTCTAGAACAATAACAAGAGTAGCTACGTAACTAAATCGAACAAAATTCCAAATGAAGTATATGCATCAGATAAGTGAATACTCTTACCACCATACCAGTCGTGTGTAGGACGTACTTTCTTGCGGGTTATGGTTGGATCTGGTGGAAGGAGATGTAGAATCCCAGGAAACCTTCCCAGACGGCATGAGGACACCTAGGGAGCACCTGCAGCAAGCGTCTCCAGTTCTGGTGCTTGAAAGGTCTACTGCAAGCAGTATCCAGACAGGAAACAGAAAAAAGTCAATCCATACTCCTGTTTGATGAGATGGAAACGAGCGCCCATTAGTATGTGAGATGAAGGCAATCCATAAAGTATCTAGTAATTTGTGGGCAGCAGTGGAGGCATAACATATGGCAAAAGGCAGGCCGTGTTCAGTTTGGACTATCCGATAACGTGCGGGTGGCGTATGGAGACAAAACGTGAGGCAAAAGCAATCCGTGTTAATTATGCCAGGTCTGTTAACATGCGGGTCGTGTCTGAAGACAAAATGTAAGGCAAAATCAGTCTGTTCTTCTTATGCCGGGTCTGTTTAGTGTGAAGGAAGCGTCTGAAGACAGAAACGTGAGGCAAAATCAGTCCATGTTTACATCGCCGGGTCAGATGGGAGCTGGTAGCACCTGGAGGCAAAACGGAGAGAGAGGCAATCTCAGTAGCAGACAGTGATGGGAGCTGGGGGAGCAGTTATGACAGGAAAGAAACAGCACAGGTTTGAAGAGGAACCAGGGAAGGGTAGCGGAGACAGGGTAGCAAGAGAGCTCAACTAAATAAAAAAACACAGTCAGGAATTAGGGGCAGAATCCAAGAACTAAGCTAAGGACAAGCAAGTCACAGAACTTCAATCAGAAGCACTCGCCGACTGCAGTGGGCAGGTTCTTTCCTCGTTTGCCGTGCGCATTCCTGCATAGCGTGAACAGCTGTTCCTCTGTTTCCTGATTGAGGACGTGGTAATGCACGCTTCCATGGTTGCCATGGTAAACCTGTACTGAAAAGGACGACCGTCTCCGATGCGAGGAATGTGTGAACATGGACATTTCTCTGTTGTGCTGCTAGCCTACGAGGAGCTACATTAGTGGGAACGGACCCTGAATGATGGATGTGCCAATGCCTGACACCACTTATCCGGAACAAAAGGGCACTCATTCTCACAAACAAAACATCTACAATGTTTAATGTAAACAAACAAGTCACCAGACCACTGCACTTGTCATTTTGGCACTGGGAAAGGGCACTTCAGCACTGCATTTCTCTCCAGGCAACTCACTGCCTGGCGGTGAACAACTTGTATGCTGACTAGCAAAGCCATTGTCATCACCAGACAAATTAGTGAGAAATATTGTTCGACACTCTTCTTCAACTTTGAAGTACCTCTCAGATCTATTTGCAACTCTCCCAAATATCAAATGTTTGATATATGCTTCCTGCCCTGGATGGGGGAGCGGGCCGCTGTCTGTGATTTGAAGATTCTCCCTTCAGACAACATGAGAGCATATATGCATTTCCTACACCGCACCTTGTACACAAGGTCTGCAGGATGTTTAGGTGGTCCAGAAATCGTCAGATCCCGATCAGAGTCCCCCACTGGCCCACAAAATTCTAGTTTTAGGTACTTCTGAAGTGGGCATCAGAGCCAACCCATACTCCTCCCGCGGGACCTCCACAACAAGTGGGGTATGGTGGGGGCCTTGTACTCCATCCGTCCCCTCAGACTTTGAGCTTAACAGTATGGTATCTGAAGTCTTAACCATGGGTTGCTCTGGGGCTATCATGGCTGTCGCTCAGGCAGCCAGGATGCAGTCTATGAGAGTGCAGTACCACAGCAAATGAACTAGGTTTTGTCAATGGTGCATAGTGTGAGAAACCTGAGGGTATCGTCACTCATACTCCCCCTGGATCCTCTTCTTAGGTGGCCTGGCAAAGGCCATCGCTTTTGGATCTGGACAATGGCGGTGGAGAAGCGAGGGATGATCACCTGGGTGGAAGGTTCTTGGGGATTGGGGTACCCACAGGTGGGACATGGTATTCCCCTTTTCCCTGTGAAAACCAATCTAACTCTCCCCCGGCCTTTATGTGCTACGGTAAGACATCTCCCTTAATTTCTCCTCATTTGAAGTGTTACAGTACTGGGACGAGGAAGAGGCGACTAGGAGTAGTGACCGCCAATAGAACCACTCTGGTACTGGGACAATGTAATGCTTTTGACTAAAGCATAGTGCCTGTGTGCAGTGCACCCAGAGCCATAATGGACATTTGCTTTAGGCTTCAGTGTAGGCTGCACTTGTTGCAAACTCCTCTCATATTATTCCATCGGTAAACATGTTTTCAGCACTGTCTATTGCTTATGTTATATTGCAATGCTTTGAGGACACATTGGAAAGAAGATACACGCACAGACGGCTAAGAATGAGCCAGCTGCTATTTGATAACTTTTTTATGGAATTTTGCAAAAGCTGAAGAGAATCTATGTAGTTGTTTTTGCTGCTTTCATGAGAAACGGCAAAAGTTATGCCTTTTTGGGGTTGCTATAGGCCACTCTGGTGGGGGCCCATGGGGACTTTCAACAGGTAGAGACTTGTAAAGCCAGAAAGTTCTGGAAAATGCGGTCATGCGTTCGCAGATGGCTTAAATTGAGGGGCTCCAAAGCCAGCAGTCAGAAGGCTTCACTGGAAGATGTACGCGTTGTTGCAGACCTGTTGATAACAAGAATCTCTCTGCCAGGCCTGTTTAGGAGCTTTTCAGAAGACTGCTGGTGGGATGAGGATATGCTTTGAAGCAGTGTCAACGGTGATTTATTTCATCTAATATTTCTATTATTCATTTATTATTCATGAATTTATTCAGTTATGTATGTGGTTTGTTAATAAAAGGGCCATATAGGAGCCATTTTCTAATCTAGCTAAATGTGTGTGTATATTTGCCCTTCAGAGTCCAAAGTTTTTAATTCACTGCACTCAGGAGGAAAATAGAAATATATCTGAGCATTTTCTGGGAAGCAAAACATTTGGCGCTGTGAGCTGGGGTGTCTTGTGATGAAGAATTCCAGGCATCAAATGATCTGTGTGGGAACACTGTTGGGCAAGATTTATAGTGAAAGTTATTTTTTTTTCTCTTTCTCCTTTTTGCAGTGGGAGGTAGGCTGTGTTTATAAGTGTTTTATGAGTGTGTTTGCATGACTGTAAATAGGTTGCTGTGAATATGTTACTGTGAATATGTCGTCATTTATTTTAAATATGAACAAAAAGATAAAGGTTTCTGCGCTGGCTGAGAATGCCTTTTTGTTATGATGCCAGGGTAGGCAAAGAGCCCATATGATAAATTAGCACAGGAAATGGGCATGCAGCGCAGGCTTAAGTGAACAGTGAAATGAAAATGTAGGTGAAGCAGGACCCACCAAGGTCTTATCTTGTTTACATCAGGTTTCAGTGGAGAAGGGAAAGGAATTTTCTGCCCTAGGAAGGCGGGGGATGGATTTTATTGCATGCCTACAGAAAAATAAACCACAGAAATATTGAACTGAAGGAAGATATTTTGTGTTTAGAAAAATAATTAGCTGCCGAAAAGCACATTTCACTCATGCAGCAATTGCAAATGAAGCTTTGATATGACAAATCTGATAAATACCAGGCAGTGGCTGAGCGGTCAGCTATCAGGGTTGCTCGATATAAATATATAAAAAGGCGGGGTTATGTAAACAAATGAAAAATAGTAGCTGTAATTGTCACAGCAGGGGTGGACTGGGACCCTGATCAGTGGGATGGGGATATTTGGAATTCCACTGACTCGGAACGTAGCCCAGAGGTGGATGCAGAATCTAAATCGAAACCTGAGAAAAAGACAGTAACTACCAAGCCAGTAACAAGGCGTAGGGCTGGCCCCCATCCCCATAACTCGGGACGGAGTGTTGTGGATTTGACTACGCTAGAAGATTATACACAACAAGCGGTTGGGGAGATTATTACTTGGTTTCGGCAGAGAACAGGCGAGCCCTTGCTTACATGAATGTTGCAAATGTTTAATGGGAGTTCGGGGGAGCCTGCCGGTAGACTCCACAGATTCCCTGCGCTTCCTGCCTCTGTCCAATGACACTAATATATAGGAGGTATTGAGGACAGGCCCTCCTACAGATGCAAATGGCCAAGCTTTGCAGGTGTATCTGTTGCACCTAGCACCCCTAGGGTGTAACCGCAAGTATCCTGTCACCGCTGACTGGCCAAGTTAGGAAAAGTGGTGTGATATGTTTAAAGATGCAATTCAGAAAATCAGGTAGCATGCCATGAAGGAAGCAATTCATGTAGATGAACCGATACAGATAGGGGTGGCGCCACTGTCAGTGTCAACCAGAAATATGGTTATGAGAACTGCCCCACAAGCGTACAAGAGTGTCATTATGATGTTCTTAGTAGGGATGACTGGAAAACCAACTGATGAGGTGATTGAAGCAATGCGGCAACTGTTGGATCTGGGTGAATGGGACAAAGAGGAGGACATACCAAGAGAGAGAGAGAGAGGGGCACAGTGAGAGAAGAAAAGAGAGCAGGAGACAGGATAGTAGAGACTCCCTGTTACACTCACCTGGTCTCTGCTGAGGCGTTGGGGCATGGTTGCAGCCCCCCTGAACTTGAATCACCCCCTTCAGGCCTCTCCCTCAGTAGAAAAGCTCTGACCGATGGTACGTGGTGATACTGCTTCTGCGTGGAGATAATAGTGTGCGAGTGCGCCAATCTGTGATTGTTTTACCTCTCGAACACTTCACCCCAAACTATGGTTTCTGTGAGCATACGCCGGCCCATAAAGCTCACCTGTGAATTATGGAAGATAAGCTCTCTGTCCTGCTACTTCTGACAGGGGTGCGTCTAATGGAATCTACTTCCTTCACTGATCCCAGATAAGGATATGTCCAGTCCAGCTGCGACTAAGCTTCTCCTTATGATTGGAAAAGTCTTTCTCGAGCTCTTGTGATGCTGTTCGTTGTAGTTAATGTCTTTATATGTTGCTCCTATTTATGCCCGCAATAATGTCTCTCTTCTGTTTTCTTCCCTTAGATGAAAATGCGGCCTCAATGAAGCTATGAGAAGGGAGACGCGCCCGGATGGAAGATGGATGCTACCGCAATGTTCAACAGCAGGTAAGTGATGGTATAAGGAAAAGCGCGAAGTATGGGGAAGCACAACCTTAAACTGAATGTTTTTTCGATGTCTAACCTTGTCTTCTGTTTTTCCTTGCAGGCGCTGCTGTGGACGATGGAGCGTGTCGTGCTGCGGTGCCAAGATGAAGATTTCGGCTTTCCGGAAAGTGTAAAGATGAATACTTGGTTCGCCGAAGAGATGTACAGGTAAGAACAGCTTCCCCCAGTTAGGAAGTATGCTGGCAGGAAGCAGGATGTCCAGGAAGCAAGATCTTCAAAGGTAAGTCTGACCTCAGGCGATGGTGAGGTTTACGCTTCTTGCAAGTGCAGAATAACGCAAAGCGTCTGTCTTGTGGATCGGGACAGCTTATATAGTTGAGATTGTGGGCACCCCCATTAGGGCCCGCTAACCAGCCACACCCTGCCACACCTAGAGATTGAGCATGTGCAAAGGCATTCCATTAGCAGCCACACCCAAGAATACACTTGGGGCTGCTTAATGGATGGAATGTTCAAGGTTAATGCATCCTGTTTAATGGAGGGAATGTTCAAGGTTATGGCATTTGAAGTGCTATGTCCATAGTAAAAACTTTTTGGTGTTAAATGGATGTTCTTGTTTACTTTTGTTCATGAGCCTGGTGCCAAAGGTGCCAGAACAGTGTCCACCCAGGTCTCCTGTGCATGCGAACCGTGCATGCCTGTGCCCCTGACTTCATGACCATGACACTCCTGAGTGTCAAGAAGGACATGTTTTTGGCATTGTTGAAAGATGGTATTGAAACCAGGGAGATGTATGAGTTATACAAAAAGAGAGGGCTTGCTGGAAAAGAGCGCTATTAACAAGTTAAGAGGCAGGTGGTGACTCACCCGAAAAGGGACACTTCACCTTCCTGAGGAGGAACACGAAGAAGGGTCTATGGGGACGCCTTCCCCGTACCAGCCAACATATGCTGATTTCAGAAAAGTGGTGAGTGCAATGTTAGAGTCCAAGTCCGGATACACTCATTCCAAATTTGTATAGGATTATGGCCAAGCTCTGACAGCATCGGCTCGTATAAAAGATGACAGACGATCTCATGTTAATGTTAAGATATTTTGGAAGCCTGGAAACACACAATGGGTCCAAACTTTGATAGACACCAGGGCGGAGTCCTCATTGATTCATGGATATCCTTCGAGATTTAAAGGTCAGCACTTTACCATTACTGGGCTGGGGGAAAGGAAACACCCGCAGTACAAACAGGAGTGGAGATGAAAATAGGCAATTTGTCAAAGCAGAAATATCAAGTGTTGATTGTCCCAATACCCGAGTACATTATTGGTTTTGACATTTTGGAGGGGTTGACTTTGGGATTAGGAGGTAAAAAGTATCAATTTGGAGTGAATGCATTGACTTGTATACCAGTTATTGCAGGCAAATTGAAAATCTCTCTGGGGCACGTGCCTTTGGCCACAAAGCGGGTATCGAAGCAGTACTGCATTCCCAGGGGACATAATGAAATGTCAGACACCATTAAGGGATATGTAGAAGCAGGTGTGTTATGCCCTGTTACTACTGCCTGGAATAATCCTATCTGGCCCTTGAAAAAAGGTGGCTGGGAACTGGAGAATGAAGGTGGATTATAGAGAATTGAACAAATACACTCCTCCTTTAGTGCCTGCAGCATCACACGCTATCACTTTGGTTGAGAAGGTACAATTGTTTGAGGAAACCGGTATGCTGTAGTAGACATAGGAAATGCATTCTTCTCTATGCCAATTGCAGAGGAGTGCCAGGAGCAGTTTTTATTTTCTTGGAATGGACATAATTATACCTTCATAAGGTTGCCTATGGGGTACTTGCGCAGCCCAACCGTTTTTCACCGGCTGGTGGCAGAACATTTGGGCAAAAATAACATGCAAACCTGATGTACAGATTTCACATTACATTGATGACATTTTGATTTACAGCAATTAGCAAAGGGTGTGAAATCAGTTGGAAGTAATCATTGATGGGTTAAAGAAGGAAGGATCGGAGATTAACCCTAACAAAATTCAATGGCCAGCTGAGACCGTGGTATTTCTGGGAGTTCAGTGACATAATAGACATAGAGAGATGGTGCTGAAAGCCCGACAAAAGATATTGAGTTTTCCACTCCTGTGAACAAGAAACAAGCTCAGCAGTTCATACGGCTGTTTGGGTTTTGGAGACAGCATATACCACATTTAGGGCAAATATTAGCTCCACTCTACAAAGTGACACGAAAGAAGTGGGAGTTTAAATGGGGGAGAGGAACAACAGAGAGTGTTTGACTTAGCAAAAGACGCTGTGCCACGTGTGCTTGATTTTTGTCCTTTTTAGTCCGGAATAATGGAGTTAAATGGGTCGGTACAAGAAAATTATGCTAATTGGAGTTTATGGCAAAAACAAGAGGGAAAATGTGTTCCCTTAGGATTTTGGAGTCGCAAATTACCAAAGGCTGTGGGTTATGGTGTATTGATCAGGCCCGAAATCCCGATTATGCACTGGGTTTTGTGCTCTCCTAAGACGCACGTGATAGGACATGCCCAGGAAGCCAGTATAATCAAGTAGAAATTGATCTGTAGACTATATACCGCAGGAAGTGACCGAAGTGCATGAGTCTCCAGTAAAATGGGGAGTACTTATGGAGATTTGATGGTAGAACTGACAGACCATGCCTGGTTCGCTGGCAGCTCAGCCAGTTATGTAGGAACATAGGGTTTTTGGAAGGCTGTGTCGTATAATCCCAAAACAAAAAAATATCCTAACCACATCAGTTAAAGGAAAGAGTAGCCAGTTTGCAGAGATTTATGCCGTATATCAAGCTTTGAAACAAGAAAGACCTGGTCAATGTCACTTGTACACAGATTCATGGTCAGTGGCTAATGAGCTAGCTACATGGCTGCCGACATTGGCAGAAGAATGAGAGGGAAATTCCCTCCAAAGAATTGTGGGGAAAAGAACTTGGGCAAGATGTCTGGGAAATGTTATCACAAAGTGAATTAACAATGTTTCTCCAGCATGGTGTCTGGCATGGATTCACATGCTCATGAATATTCCCCGTCGTCAGGCTGGGAATCCTCGGTAAAGGAAAAATCAGTTTCAGTTTTGTTTCTGAACTGTCTTTCCACTAATAACCAATCACTGGTCTCTGAGTCATACTGCCCCTAGCCAATGACTGCCCTCTACCTAAGCCCCTCCTCTGGCAGCCATCCTCAGTTTTTTACCGCACATTCAAGTGTTGGGAGTCCTTGTGCTATAGCTCTCGAGCTTTTGCTGCATTTTGCTTTTTTCCTAAGAGTTTACTCTTATTTTTCTGTCAATTCGAGCCTCAAGCTCCACCGATTTTTCTTCCGATCAACGGGGACCCGTTCTGGAATTTTTCTATGCCCCTCAAGGGCAAATTTTCGTTGAGTTTCTCTTCTTGGAGGATTCCGGAAGATTGTTTAGGCCTACCCCGTGTGGACATGGCGCAGGACAAAGGAGACACTATGCCTGTTGGATCCAAGTTGTTTAGGATCTGCACTGGATGTGAATTATAGAATGTCTTTAAGGAGGATGAGCACTCCCGATGCCTCAACTGCCTTCACAACAAGTCACACGTGGAAGAGTACTGCGCGTTATGTAAGAACATGTCCGTCCAGACATTGAAGGACCGTCAGACTCGACTCACCAACTGGCTGAAGGGGAATAGCCCAGCAGTAGGGGAGAAGTCTGAGCGGTCTTCTAAGACCTTTGGGGACGCTCCTGCGACGGAGGACCAAAGAAAGGCAAAACTCTGCGAGTCCACGTGCGCCGGGAGCGCCGTTGGTTCGGGCTCATCAGCTGCCAGGCAGGGCGCGATGTCCCCGACGCCATCAACCACGAGCCAGGGCTCTGGCTCGGGGAAAAGGAAGTCGGAGAACCCGGGTAGGCTTTGGGAGAAGGCCTGGTCGATCCCGACTGAGAAAGCCAAGGGGGGTGTGCGGCGGTGACCCTTCCCCTGAAGGTGGAGGCACCAGACGCGCCCACGGTCATGAAGGCCATAATTCACCCGGCGAAGGCCTCGATTGAGGGAGTCGTGACGGCCCTGACGAAGCCTGTGGAGGCTACACCAGTGGAGACTACTTCCGGGCCTAGAGTTTCCCTGACACCCCGGAGGGAATCATCTTTTCAACTGATTGAGAAGACCCCGTGAAACCCTGGGATGAGAAAGAGGGGGGGGGGCACAGTAGCCATAACGGACACAGATACCACCTCCGAAGATGAGCTGGCTGGCGCCAAAAAGATCCAGGACAAGAAGTTCGAGGAAGTCAGTTCCTATGGGAGGGATCCCGACGAGGCGGACGAAGAGAGCAATGGTGGGGCCATCGAGGAGCAGTGGACCGCGGAGGAAACTGATGTACCCGCGCCCCAGCAGTCGCTCCCGTTGCAACCGATACCTATACCACAGGACAGCTCAGGAGCAATCTCGATGGCTATCCTTTGTACGGAGATAAGGAAAAGGTTGCCCTTACCCCCAACGGATGATCCAGCGGCGCCTGGACCGTCGGGGAGCCTTCACCTCCATCCCCTCCACTGAGGGATGGGACGGGAACGGAGACGGCAACAGCGGGGACGGACGACGACGGTGGTGACAACAGGGCGGATCTCCCATTACCCCCCTGCCCGGGCCCCCTCCCCCCCCGACGAAATTGGCTCCTTTCACACCATGATCGCCAGGGCATCGGAGCTTTTCCAGCTTTGTCCCGAAGAACAGAAGGAAGGTTTCCTCTACCAAGGACGGGAGGCTAAGAGGAAGACCGTCCTCTCAGTCCCGTTTGCTGGACGACATCTGGGACGAAGGACTGTCACTGTTGAAGAACCCGTCCACGGCTCCTGCGAAGAGGGACCGGTACGAAAAGAAGTACCGGGTGCCAGACTCTGCCCCTATGTGCCTCAGAGCTCAGCCGTCCCCGGATTCAGTGGTCTCCACAGCGGCCAAGAAGAAATAGGCAGGGGCGACGGCATCAACTTCCGCTTCCCCACCGGACGGCGAGGGGAAGATGCTGGATGCCATGGGACGATGAGTCATCTCGTTGGCGGCGACGACCATCAAAGCGGCCAACGCCCTCACGATCGTGGCGCGCTACGACAGGGAGCTGTGGTTCAAGATCGCTCCCCTCCTGGATTTCCTGCAAGACAAGAGGGCAGAAGCCCTAGAAATCCTACAGGAAGGCAAGGTGGCATCGGACCACGCCATCACGGTGGCCACGGGCATTGCCAACTCTGGCTTTCGCCAGATGGGCAACAGCGTTTGCCTTCGCTGTCGCGGTTGGCTCAAGGCCACCGACTTCAGTCAGGACGAACAGAACAGAGTACTGGACATGCCGTTCGACGGGAACAACCTGTTCGGCAAGACCGTGGACGAGTCACTGCAGGCCATCAAGGCGGACACCGAAATGGCCTTGGCCTTGGGTTCTCTCCATTGACGGCCGTCCTTTCAGACCTCCGGGGGCAAGTCTCAAGGTGCCTCCAACTGATTCAGTGGTGGTTCCGCGTTGTACCGCCAGGTGGCCCACTCCTCGTCGCAGGAAGCGTACAGAGGCCGCAGCAAGGCCGGAGGACATAGTCGTCGTCGCCAAGGTGGCAAGGCCTCGGTGAAGCAAGACTGGACCGGCCGTGACATCGGGCCCCCACCCGAGCAGCCCAGTGGAGGCCGGCTGGTGAAATACGTCAGCTTGTGGGAGTCCATCTCCACCAACCGTTGGGTGTGGGACGTCCTGGCCAACGGGCACTCCCTGGAGTTCCCAAGAAAATGCCCCCATTTCCCACCTGTGGCCACAGCTGCTTCTGGAGGTACGAGCAATGCTGACAAAGGGTGCGATAGAACTCGTCCCAAAGAGACTACGGGGCTCCGGAGAATACTCGCGGTACTTCGTTGTCCGAAGGAAGACTGGCTGCCCATCCTAGACCTTCGCCGCCTCAACAAATACATCAAGTCCCAGAAGTTCCGGATGGTCACCCTTCAACACGTGCTGGGACAATTGGAGGAAGGAGACTTCCTGTCATCGCTGGACTTGGATGACGCTTACTTCCACATCCCCATACGAAAAGGACATCGAAAGTTCCTACGGTTCGTGGTGTAAGGGTGACACTACCAGTTCAAGGCCCTGCTTTTCAGGTTGAAGTCGGCGCCAAGGGTCTTCACCAAGTGCCTGGCACTGGTGGCGGTACGGCTGCGCCTGCAGGGGATCCGCGTATTCCCCTATCTGGACGATTGGCTCATCCGAGCAAAGTCAAGAGAACTTGCCGTCTATCACACAGCGAAGACCGTCCATCTGCTCACGGAACTGTAATTCTCGATCAACTTCGCAAAGTCCCACTTGGTACCGTCGCAGGCCGCCCTGTTCCTGGGAGCCAGACTCGACACAGTGGCACGGTTTGGCTTCACTGTCGGAGGAGAGGACGAAAGCCATCCTGGGCAAGGTACAACAGCCGTTGACCATGGAAGTGGCCAGGGTGAGGTCCATCAAGTCCCTGCTCAGCATGATGTCATTGAGCATCTACCTCGTGCATCTGTGCAGGTTGCGGATGCAGCCACTGCAGGAGTTCCTCGCCGCCCGTTGGATGCAATCAGCAGGCAGCTTTGAAAACAGGATCTCCCTCAACGAGACTTTCCGCCAAGCGATCCGGTAGTGGGGCAGCTGAGCGCATCTAGCGGCGGGCATGGTCTTCCAGACCCCGGTACACCAGGTAACGGCGACGACGGACGCCTCCCTGGAAGGATGGGGAGCGCACACCAGAGATCTTCACGCAAGAGGCCTTTGGCTCCCGGAGGAGAGGTCACTACACATCAACGTCCTGGAGCTCCGAGCCGTGTTCTGGGCCCTCAGGTCGTTCCTACCATCCCTCAAGGGCGAGGTGGTGAGGATCTCCACCGACAACACCACCACGATGTTCTACATATGGAAGAAGGGGGGCACCAGATCCCAAGCCCTATCCAAGGAAGCACAGGATCTGTGGCACTGAGCTGTTGCCCACGGGATATTCCTGGTACCATTCCGTCTGGCAGGAATAAAGAACACCATCGCCGACTCACTCAGCAGGGAGCTGCGCTCTTGCCATGAGTGGGCGCGTTGGCAGGATCAACTGGATCTCCTGTTCTGATGATGGGGCAATTCCCAGATCGACCTATTCGCGACGGCGACGAACACCAAGTGCCGGAGGTTCGCCAGCAGGTTTCTCCAGCCGGGGAGCATGGGCGACGCATTCTCATTCCCCAGAGACGGCCTGTTCCTGTATTTGTTCCCGCCGCTGCCGTTGCTGCTGCGACTCATCAGTCAACTCGGACTGTCCCGGTGCAGGATGATCCTCGTCGCACCGGCATGGCCGAGGTAGATCTGGTTCCCAGAGCTTCTGGACATGTCAGCGTCCCCCCCCCCCAGTCAAACTGCCGACGGACGTGGATCTTCTCGCCAGGGAAGGAGGCGCCATCCTCCACCACGACCCGGGATCGCTGAACCTGCAGGCCTGGCTCCTGCAGCACTAGAATTCAGATGGTACGATATCCCGGCGGACTGCAAGGAGGTGCTGGCAAAGGCCAGGGTGTCCCCGACTCTTAAGTGTTATGGACACCAATGGAAGAGGTTCTCTGTCTGGTGCCGTGCACAGAAGATCAACCCTCTGTGGATTACGGCCCCTCAAGTGCTGCCGTACTTGCTGTTGCTGGCCAAGGCGGAGCTAGCGCACGCCTCCATCAAAATCCATCTGGCGGCTTTCTCTCGCTACACCAGAACTCCGGGTCGGCCATCTCTGTGGTCTCATCGCCTGGTGAAGGAGTTCATGAAAGGACTGTTCCGCTCATTCCCACCGGTGAAGGCTCCGGCCCCCGCGTGGGAGCTCAACATGGTGTTGACCAGGCTCATGGGCCCGCCATTCGAGCCTCTGCATTCGGCACTGTTGAAGATCCTATCGTGGATGACAGCATTTCTTGTTGCCATCACCTTCGCACGACTAGTGGGAGAGATCCAGGCCCTCTCCTGTAAACCTCCATATCTGACATTCCACGAGACAAGGGTAGTGCTGAGGACGCACCCCTCTTTCATGCCCAAGGTGCCGTCGGACTTCCATCTCAATGAGCCTTTGGTGTTAACTGTTTTCTTCCCGTCGCCTTCGTCGCCGGCTCAGAGGACTTTGCACTCGCTGGATGTGGCTAGAGCGCTGAAGTTCTACGTGGACCACACGAAGAGTTTTCGGAAGACATCACAGCTGTTTGTGAACTTTGGCCCTGTGAACCAAGGGAAGGCCCTCTCGAAGGCTTCCATTTACAGATGGCTCTCTGGCTGCATCATGCACTGTCATCGGTTGGCAAACCGACCGTTGCCCGGCCGTCCGAGAGCCCATTCAACCAGAGCAATCGCTGCTACCACAGCGTGCCTGTCTGGTGTGCCCCTGCTGGACATCTGCAGGGCTGCTACGTGGAGGTTGACACACACCTTGACAAGAGTCTACTACGTTGACCGGGATTCCAGGGAGGAGTCCAGAGTCGGCCAGGCAGTGCTGCGCAACCTGTTCGCTTGAAGGTGAGCCTGGTAAGGAGGTAAGAGATGCTTAATGTTGAGTTGTTGTAATGCTTAATGTTGAGCCTTGCCACCTCCCGGTTGTGCATGTGTGTACTGCTATGTATTCATGAGCATGTGAATCCATGCCAGACCCCATGCTGGAGAAGGAACAAGTTACTTACCTGTAACTGTTGTTCTCCAGCATGGGTCTGGCATGGATTCACATGCGAACCCTCCCTCCAACTCATCTGCAGCTATTCTCTTGGTCCTACTGCCACTTTACGTGCTACCAAATCTGAAGGTGGCTGCCAGAGGAGGGGCTTAGGTAGAGAGCAGTCATTGGCTGGGGGCAGTTTGACCCAGAGACCAGTGATTGGTTATTAGTAGAAAGACAGTTCAGAAACAAAACAAACTGATTTTTTCTTTACCGAGGATTCCCAGCCTGACGACGGGGAATATTCATGAGCATGTGAATCCATGCCAGACCCATGCTGGAGAACAACAGTTATAGGTAAGGAACTCGTTCCATCATGTGGATGCGCATTGTACTACTAACTCATTAGAACGCTGGTTCAATTCTGTAGCAGACAATATTTAAGAGAATGATTATCAACACGGATATGTCTTTTCGGGTTTGCCTTGTAGAACCTCTGCTTGGTTGGTGTAATTATGATACTAAATGGACTCCATTCGAAGGGTCAAATGGTACATTGCAGCAAACATGAGGTGTCGTATCTGCGCAGCCGATCAATATGAGTCGGATGATGATGAGAAATGTCAAGAGGCCTTTCGATGCCAACGCACCAGCCACAACAGGACCGAAGAACTGGATTCGTAAAGCATTGAGCATACCCGAGGTATGAGTTCCCGAAACCATGACGCCAGTTGGACAGGAGATAGCCCAGCAGAGATATTCACTGATGATTGCCCAAACAGAGAACACATGGGCATATTTTGCACGGAAAGTACTAAATATATCACACTTGTTTTACTGGCGTGCACAATGCAGGAGACTTGATGACCACATGTTTAGTAGCAGTGCTAGTAGCGATGCCAACTCCTGCTTCAATTTTGAGACAGATTTTAAGTCTTGCATAATTATTCTTTAGTGGAGGATTCCAATGTACGGCAATCATTCTCAGTTTATAAATATTGTATATTTTGTCAATGCTATCATATGACTTGTGAACCAGAAGAGGTTGGCAAATGTCAACAACTGAAAGGTGAGCAAAAAGAAAAAAAAACAGTTTGAAAAGCAGTTATGTTGACGCTCTCCACACGCATGTACCAATGCCAATAATGCAATGTTTTGTAATCATACAGTTGCAGCAGCTAGCCACTTGAACCATGTGAAACTGCAGACAGGATTGCTTTTTTCATGTGGCAACGCTACATACACTTACATTTCAGCTATATTTCCGGAACACTGTATACTTTAACACGGCTTGGTTTCATTTTATTGTATTGTATTTTGTTATTTAGATAGCGCTCATTCCCCATTTGCATGGGCTCAATGCGCTTTTTGGTTGGAAAACCCTCGGTGACCATAGTCAATGTGCTGGAAATTCAAACAAAAAATTTGGATTAGGAGATATTGGGCCTCATTACAACTCAGGCGGTAAGGGGTTTACGGCAGCGTTAACAGCGCCGACCCTTACCGCCTGATTACGAGGTCCCCTAGCGCCATGGTGCTTTTAACACCTGCTTTTAGCAGGTGTTAAAATCCATGGCGCTAAGGGACCATGGAGTTAATTACGCCACCGTAATTTACGGTGGCGTAATTAACGCCTTCCCCACTCCCATTATGCCCTATGGGGCAAAAATGGGAAGGGTAAATGGGGATTGGGGACTTACCGCCCCGCCTAGGTCGGAATGGGGCGGTAAGTCCGCCAACCACCATGGCGTAAACATAGTTTACGCCATGGTGGTAAAGTCACGGCCCAGGCGGTAACTTACCGCCTGGGTCGTAATGAGGCCCATTGAGTGCATTTTTACCGGTCTTTGACTTGGGTGGCTGGCTAGCCTCCAAAATAGATCAGGCACATGAGTGGGCGCTGTTGGTGGTTTGTGATAAGGTGGTTTTGTTGGGAGAGTCAATGTGTGACCCGCTATACCAAATTTCTTTTTTTGGTATTCGCTGTATGCTAGTGGCAGAGGTGTTGAGGTACGTCAGGTGTTTCAGTGTGGGCGGCTATGTGTGCTGCTAGACTGGAAAGCATAGCCATTGCTGCAGTCTATGGTGCATGGTTGATTGGCTGTGCCTGTGACTTGTGTCCACAAGGGTGGTGTAAGGTATACGTACCATAGTCTTCATGGTTATTGTAGTCTTCAGAGTTGTTCAGCTGGAGCGATCTTTGTCCAGTGTGGACGGTGCGGTCTCATTTTTCATGGTCTCTCCAGTGTGGGTCTGAGCAGGCGGTAACCGTGAGTGAGTTTTTTTGCAGTGTGCCTCTGCGAGGGCTGCTGGCTTCCCTGGTCTATTTGTCTCATTATTTGTTGTCTTTTGTGCGGTGGTCTGGGGGGCGGTGAGCGTGGCTAAATTTACTGTGGTATGGCACAATGGCGGTGTTAGGCAGAAACCTGTGCAGTTCCCTTTGGGAACACTGCAAAAGATTTAGGACTACAGGTGTTAGCAGTAAACCCACTTGGTAGCAGTCTGTACCACCCAGATTTACCTGGTAGCTGTGGCTGAGCAGTCAGACTTCACTCAAGAAGAGTTAGGCAGTATGCAAAGTATACACAATAGGCACTCGGATACAATAGCACAAGCAAATACTTGACCAGAGCTTTGGTATCAAGGTATATAATTATTTATTTAAAAACACACTTATTGAAACACTCCAGCACTATTATTGTAAATCACTCTAAACACAGTTACTATTATTATATATACATCCCTTATTCCTTATCAGACAAGTCTTAGTTAACACCACTTATTTCCAGACAGAGGTGAGCGCTTAACTATAGATGGCACTCCAATAAGTTAACGAAAGAGGGAGGGAAAAAGGCAGAATGTAGGAAGATACACCACTCTAATACTTTGGAACACTTTAGCAAGGCAGAAAAGACAAAAGTTACTGGTGAGCCAAAGTCCATCGGCCGGGCCCACTCTTAGAGAGAGCAGAGCACAAAGGCGCCCAAGATCACACAATTACAATAGGCTTTGAAAGTCTTGCAGGGAGTTCAGAAAGGGTTTAGAGAGGCTCAGAAAAGTTTAGCCAAGGTGTCCCAGGCTAACCCAGGTTCGAAAGCCGGGGGCTAAATCTACCCCGTACAGTCGGTTGCAAGGGAAGCCAGGCGGAACACGGTACCTTAGGTGGAAAGGTTCCTCGAGCGGGGGCAGTTGTTCCTGGCAGCGAGTGCAAGTTGCAGCGTCGTCCAGAAGAAGAGAAGATCTCGACGTGGAGGAAAGATGAAGGTCGTTGCGCTGCCAGGGAACAAACCAGCCGCGGAGATTTCCGGTTAAAGGTACTACCCTTTGATTCGCGGTAGGGGTGAAACGTGGTATCCCGGTTGGCGGGGTGCTTGGCACGGGCAAGGCGGCCACGAGATGCTCCAGGAAGCGAAAAAGGAAGCAGACTGGTTATCCCCACCAGTCGAAGGAAGAAGACTCTCCGTGGCTGGAGATCTCCTCTGTCGTTGGGAAAAGTGGTGAGACGGTTCAGCAGGGCTCCACCGGTGGTGTCGTCATAGCAGGTCGGCTCAGCTTCTCCCTCGTCAGATTCTTAGGTCCTGTAGCGACTTCTAAAGTTCCAGTCCCCAAAGCCCTGCTTTTATGCAGAAAACCCCCATTCACTCGGCCTAGCTGTCACTCAAACATGCAAAGTGGTGAGCCGGCCGGCTCACCACTTTGGCCAATCAGGACGGAGTGCGACTTGAGTTTCCTAGGCAACTCAGTCCAGGGTGCCTAAATACCCCTCCACCCCTCCTAAGTACCCCAGACAGAGTGGCACCACTTTGGAGGGCTTCTGTGGAGAAGCCTGCCAAAAAGTGGAACAAAGGGCTCAACTTGGGTTGGAGTCACAGAAGCGAACACAAACGCCATTTTAGAATTGAGTTCTGGCAAAAAATACCAACCGGAGAATTAATATTAAATAAATAAACCGGCGGTATGTTCGAGGCTATAGGAATTAAATAATTAAAGTTGGTAGCCTCGAACAATGGGAAATCCCATAGAGATATATTCGCGGTCCAATATAAAAAGTAGTATCCACTGTCACCAGCCAAAACTCGATCAGGGGGGACGGAGACGTGCCCCCTCGACTAACAGACCCGGGGCAATCGAATTGCCCCGGCCAGTACGTCCACAATATGATGGTTTGTACTGGTTCTGTTCAGAATTTGAGACTAGTAAAGTCAATGGTGACTTTACATGCCCTGGGAGACAGTTGTCAGTCCCAGGGTATGGAGTCTATATTGGGGGGTCACTATGACACCCCTGTGTTACTGCACTGAGGGTGCTGTGTAACACACATCACAGAAACACATGAAGCCCTATGGAGTAAAAGACCCCATAGCCCATTAAACACATCTAGAGTCAAAGAAACACACTCAAATCATGCCCAAGAGTGAGGGTAAAAGAGTCTCACTCTTGGCAGGAGAAAAAAATAAACCCCCCAAAAATCCAGCAAAGCTGCTGGGGGACTCACTAGGTTAGGAATTTCAGCCTAAACAGAGAATTCTCCCCAACAGGAGGCTACTGGCTACACTGGAGTATTTGTCAGCTAAGCTGCGAAAGTTGCCGGCCACTTGTGTTGCACTTGGTGTAGGGGAAGTTGGGTTTGGCAGTGTAGTTTTGTTGAGCGATGGTTCAGGCCGAGATTGGGAATATTCCGAATTTTTAGACCCTTTCTGAGTTTCGGATCGTTTCCAGTGTTGCAAATGTATAGGGTTATGGAGTTCCAGGTGAATTGGTACTCACAGGTTTGAATGTGTGCCTGGTGGGCGTGGGTGAGTTTATTCGGGTGTGCCACAATGAAGGCTGCTGGCTTACCTGGTGTATTTGTTGGTTAATGTGTGTAGTTGTGTATGCGGGACAGTATGTCCGGTGAGTCGCTGCGAATGCTGCCGACCTCCGTGTTGTAATTGGTGTAAGGGTGTCCTGTCCTGATTGGCTGGCCTGATTAGGTTGGGCGATGGAGATTCGAAGGTGGCTAGGGGTGTCGAGGGGGAAGAGCCAGGATTTTTGTGCCTTTCTGAATTTCAGATGGTTTTCAGTGTTGCGAATGTGTAGGGGTAGGGAGTTCCATATGATTTGCGCTTTGACGGAGAAGGAGGATCTGCCCATCCTCGAAGTTGTGAGTTGAGACCACTAGGCGAAATGCTGGCGAGATTTGATATTCCTTGAGGGCTGCTAGGGCATGATATTGTCACGAAGGAAATTGGATCCAGTGTTGTGGACGGCTCGGTGGGTGATGCACATGGCTTTAAAGGTGGCGCTTCGACCAATCAGGAGCCAGTAGAGGACATTTAGTGTGGGGCTGATGTGTTCTCTGGCGGGTAGGTTAATGAGCAGGTGTGCTGCCGCGTTTTGGATTCTTTAGAGTTTTCTTAGTTGAGATGCTGGTGCGCCTAGGTAGAGACTGCGTAATCAAGGCGGGACAGGATGATGGAGTTGATGGCTGAGAAGCAGTGGTATAGGTGAAGTAAGGGAAGATACGACTGAGAATCCGTAGTTGGAAGAAACAGGTTTTAGATACAGTAGTGGTGTTGGGTAAGGGATAGGTCTGAGTCCAATGTGCATCCCAGGTTTTATAACCACGTTGGAGATTGCTGGTGCTTGTCCTAGGGATTGGGGCTACGTGATCGGTTGGAGGAGGAGGGCAGTTTTCCCACAAACTAGGATTTCAGTTTTTCCCAGGTTGAGGATGAGGTGGTTAGTCGTCATCCAGTAGTCAATATCTGAGACCTCACAAAAGTGAAAAATACTCAAAAGGCATCCAAGGGACAAATGAGCAGAACAATAAACACACAATGGGGAGTCCCCTAAATGAACCACTTCAATTTTTGATTCTGGGTGGCCTAACCTTTATTTAGGCATGACCGTTATTTTTAGTGATGAACACATCTATAAAAAGGCACACAAAATAATATAAGAAAACATTATTATTTGTTTTGTAGGCCTATATGTCCTACAGTGCAACACATAAGAAAAAGATGCATATACTCTTGATCTGTTACAAATTGTACAAATCAATCAAATACTCATTTACGTATAATAAATATCAACACCAATAAATCACCACTCCAAACCTGAAATCCAGAATAAGCATTGCATATACATAAATTGAAAATGCAATCAGTACATAAATGCATGTTTGTTAGATGGATACAAAACACCAAAAAGATCAAAACCATTCTTATTCGTTGTAAATGGGTTGAGAGTGTAGTTGTTTTCACACACGGTTATGGCTGAAGGTATGAGTCTATCACCTTTATGAATGTACAATTCCAATCCTGTGCTGCTGACCCTATCTAGCTACTACAAAGCAGAATCCATGTATGCCAATACCTTGTGGCTATTGCAAAAAGAACCAGACACACATCCCAGGTCTACGTCCCAAATATATTCACAAAGAAAAGAAATGGATTTGGTGCCACGTTTATACAGGCAGGATGTTTTGGCAGAAGTTGGATTTCACTGCCTTTTTCAGGACCCCAAGGGAGGTTGGAGCTCTGTGGATGTGATATGATAGAAATTACTACAACAATAAATTTAAAACTTGAATAAAATCTGATTTAAAAAATAGAAAATATAAAAAGGTGGGAGATGTAAATCGACCAAAAAAACATTCCTTAATACCATCACCCGGCAAGTGTGCCATCACCTGGATAAACGAAACCTCCAATGTGAACAGAAAAAGAAAATATGGTTCATCCAAAGGAGACCAACTCAGGAAGAACAACAAAAAGAGAAAATCAAAAAACCAAAACAAGTTTCGTGTAGGGAAAATTGAGTTCCCCATGCACACATGCAACACCCGGTGGGCCAGTGCCCATTAAACTAAAAAACCACAAATTGTGTACTTACTGAATAATCAAGCTGTAAATTACATTCAAAGGAAATGCAACACCACATTGCTGATGTCCATGAATACATCGAGGGCTGTCACCACGATTATAATTCTTGAAACTTACTTGGGCTATATTGGGGCGAGGGGGGAATACATAAATGTAAAGTTCCACCAAAAATGTTCCACTCTCTCTTTGGACTTCAGCTCAAACTCTAGTGTTGCCCACCTGGAAGCCGCTGCTCAAGTCAAGGCTGCGGTCCTACCGATCAACTCCCCTCGAAAAACACTGATTTCCCAGCATCCAACTCCAGCCCTAGAGAACAAGTTCCCCCCTAGTCATTCTCCCTGAAATACTGATCTATAACTTCTCCCATTTCCTTTTTCATTACCGGGTCGTGCTATGTAGCCCTGTTCAAATGCCACGGCACTCGCTCCGTGGGAGGAAGCACAAGACCCTCAATAGTGGGTGTGACCAGGGAATGATCTGTATGGAGTATGGGTTCAATTTCTAAGGAGGTGATGTCCCTCACAAGAGCCGGCAAGAGAGCCAGGCGGGAATCGCACACTTTCGGTAAGCTGTAAGCGTTCCAAGAATGAAAACAAGTGAGCGGAAGAAAGAAACCTTCAAGGTTCTTAAAATCAGCCCACGACCCTCCCGGGTGAACGATGGAGTTGAGGAAGAGCAGAGGAGGCATTGGAAACGGCCTAGACTGCTGCTTGAACAGCATTGATGAAAGAAGGCTGATTAACACAACCAGTGAGTTATCGAAGACAACAAAAGTTTGGTTTGTGATAAAAGCAAAAGTAACTATAACTCGAAAGTTTAAGGTTGCGCGTATGCCGATAAAACGCGTAATGGAACAGACAATTGCTGAATTGTAAAAGGAATGGATACAAACTAGCAGAGTGGTCCTGCAAGGCATAATTGCACATTGGAAAGTCTCTGTGAAATGTTCTGAGTTCATTGGGAACCAAAGGCAAGAAAGTAATAGCGATCGCGAAAGAAAGTGGAATGAGTGAAAAGCAAAGTATGCGAACTCTGAATATGCGTAGAGCGCAAAGTGTATGAACTTTGAAAGAGGCCAAGAAGGCAAACTAAAGCAAAAAAGAAACTACAAGTACCAAAAGGAGGAAGATTGTGACATTGATGTTGTAGGAGGAGGAAGATTGTGGATTGTAGAATTTTTGAACGAGAGGTTGAAGTGGTCATGCAGAAGTCTAGGTAAAATCCTTGCAGTTTCGAAGGTCTTCGACAGTGAAAAGCCATCTGAGACAAAACTTGAGGAAGGGAACCCCCATGAAGATAAAGCAAGGCTTGAGCCCGGGAGAGGAAAGCGTGATGCTGGAAATGCATCGGAGGGACAGGACCTCCGTATCCTTGCCCGTTACTGCTTTTTATCATGTGTTCTGTCGTGTTTTCCACGCAGGAGTTTATGTGGGACTCCTGGCGGTGCAGCTCTCTTTTGGTTTGGTGTTCGGACCCATGGGATACCCTTATGGCACCCATGGGTGGGAGTACAACCATCTGCCCCTAGTGTATGTTTTTGGACACCTGTGTGTGGCCCACAGAGCAGGGTATGGGCTGGTGGCAGCTCCATGCTGAATTTGACAGGTGCCCCGAGTATCCTCCATTTTGAGATACCCAGGCCCTGCCATTGGAATCAGTTGAATCCTGATAGGAAACAAGCTGGGCCCTGTGGCCTCTTGCTTTCTATCGCCTGTTACCTTGTTTTCCCAAGGTCCTGGGAAGCCCTGACTCTGTCCCTTCCCCCTGACCGGCTGTTGGGTGGAACTTCCATAAATGGTGTTGTTGTGAAGTCCGGGCCAGACTGACTGGAGCATTCCCAATGACTGTATGTTTTGGGTATGCCTATGGGTGGGACCTGGGTGAATGGAGTGTGTGACGAATATGCATTATGTGTTGTGGGTGTCTAGTATCTGGTTTTGACACAATGACTGAGACAGCCCTGCCGAAACTGGTATGAATGCAGTGTGGAGTGTTTGAATGGCTGGGTACTTGTCCCAATACACATAACTTGTGAGTGTCTGGAGAGAAGTGAATGGCCTGAATGCACTATGCACCCGATTGCCTGCCTGCATGAATGCCCTTCTGACCGATTGGTTGCCTGAGTGTGACCCAGCAGAATGAATGGGAGATCAACTAGTATATCTGGGGGCCTCTCACTGCTAAAATCTGTGTTCAGAAGCTGAAGAGAAACTGGAGTTGAAACTGAAGGTTAACCTTGAAGCCCTGCTGGAAGAGAAGAATTGCCAATGCTCTCCTTCACAATCTGAAAGCTTCTGTGTCTCCAAGAACTGACCCATAGAGGCATCCCAAAGAGAAGCGCCCGGACTGTTGTCTGCCACTGATGACGATCTCCGTCGCCGACTGGAGCCGCTGTGCTCCCATTTGCCTAAGAACTTAATTTGAGCCAAGGACGCTCTCGTCTGCATCGCTGCCCACTTTATCCCGCTGGAAAAGGCCCGACCGTCGACGCGCCGAGGAGCATCCACCTGTGGGTTTCCCGCCACCTAAAGACCACAGAGACGCTGACGACTCGACGTCCTTGCTCGGCCACAGTTCTTCAACATCTCTTTGCGGTCCAGAACTACAGTCGCCGAGGTGCTCTGCACGCCTCTTCCTTGCAGGATGCCAACGCTCTGTCGTCGACGAGCACCGCTAGGAACGAAGCTGCCACTTCACCGCCGTAGTTCACCCTGGTCTCCGTCGGACGTTCAATGACCCGCGACTCCTGCCTTAAAGAGATGGCACTCAAGAAGGGCCGTCGATTCCCCGACGATGAACACATTCCAGGTACATTGGGGCTATAGAACTATTGTAGAGGGAAATAAGACTCTTAGGACAATATATGGACTGGGCTTTTGATACATCTTTACTTTACAGGTTGCCCAGGTTGGGGGGGGGTTATCTCCACGCAGAATTGTGCCTAGTTGGTAAAGGCCAGTATTCTGCCAGTTGTTCAACCCTCTTGCTTTCCTTCCCCTCTCTCCTGCTGGTTTCCTCTGTATTGATCTGTGTGGCATTTTGACAATATAGTTGATGCACTTTAATGAGATCTGATAATAATTGTGGTGCCACTTTAGAACTGTATTACTCCTATGTCCCGTCCCTTTTCCTCCATAGTTATGGGACATCTCTCCATCCTGTGGGACGGTACCGGAGCACTTTGTAAAAAGCATCCAAAAAATGTTTTCAAAGATTTGTCCTTCCTCTCTTTCTTGCGCGGGGCCCGGCACGTGGCCGTAACCCCGCCCACCTTGGCTCAGCCCCGCGCATCGCTCATCAGTCCTTTTCTCCGATCGTTCAGGACTGGACGCACTTGCATCCGCTGAAGATTTTCTTCCCTTTTTTCTCTCGCTAGTAATCGTGGACTAGTCTGTCTGTCGTTCAAACTAGACTTTCCAGATTGTTCGTGTCACCGTCGTTTTGTGAGGCCGGATACCCATTCGAAGGGATTGTGTCCTCCGACGTATTCCTCATCTTAGATATCTCCTTGCAGCTCTGCTGGCCTCGGAAATAATTTTCTCTAGAGGGCGCTGCGCGTCGACGTCCTCCGAGTCGATGTCCCTCTACAGCCGCCGTATCGACGTCATCCTGGCTATAAAGGTCGCGCGCAGCGCCCGTTGCTCAGTTCCGTTTTTCCGCGCTTACTCAGTGCCTCGGAATACCGTTGCTCAGTTTTGTCAAGTTAAACCTATTTACCTCGAGTTATTCGATCCGTACTCGATGGCTTCTTCGTCGGAACCGACAACTCCTCGATCCGGCTTCAAAAAATGCCGAGATTGTGGGAAACAAATGTTGCTGACTGACCCTCACAGAGTTTGTCTGTGGTGTTTGGGAGCTGAACACCATTGTTCGGAGTGCGAGGACTGTATGTCCATGACAGCTAAGGCCCTGAAGGAGCGTAGGGGGAAGCTGGAGAAAGGTAAGACTTTTAAAGCTTCTTCTTCGTCGACGAAGTCGAGACATTCGTCTCCTCGTCACCATTCGCGCTCCAGATCTCGGAGTGGGTCTCAGCACTCCTCGAGATCGAAGCACTCGAAGAGGAGACGTCGAAGATCCCCTTCTCCGTCTTCCTCTTCCTCTGTTTCGCCAAAGAGAATCCCGTGCCCCACGAAACATAGTTCCCAGGCTGAATGGGAGGAATTCCGCAAAAATATGAGCGTCTTCGAGAAAGCGGCCTCAACCCCCTCGAAGACTGCCGAGAGCGATGCTCTGGTCGAAAGACCCGAAGGTCAAAAACGCCGCGAGTCGCAGTACCCGGCGAAGGAAACCTCTCGAGCGCGTCACAAACCCTCGAGTAGGACTATGACCTCCAAACCTTCATCGAAGGTTCCGTCGACGCCGTCGACGAAGGTTCCGTCGAGGTCGATGTCTTCGACGCCGTTGTCGAAGAGACCTTCGACACACGAGTCTGTCGACTCGACGCCAGCTTCGACGCCAAGAAAAGTCACGGTTACGACACACCCAGAAAAGTCACGGTTACGACACACCCAGTGACTATCACGTCGATGGCTTCGAGATTGTCGAGCAGAATCCCAATTCTGTCGAGGTCTTCGAGGCCTCCGCCTTTGTTTTCGACGCCACTCTCTAAGCCTTCGAAGTCGGCGTCGACGACATCGACGTTTTCGAGGCCGATTATGACAAGTTCGGCACCCTCTGCCTTGGAAATGGGGTTTACACCCTTTATGAGTTCAGAACAATTGAGAACTATGTCCTCAATTATGGAAGAGGGTGAATTGTCTGAACAGGAAGACACATTTGAGTTGCAGGGACCTGTCACCCCAATTAGAGAGGAATTTTCCTCTGAAGAACGCAGGTTAAAGGATCTTCATGATTCCTTACATGAGGCAAGTGGGTTAGACACCTCCCCTGAGGTGGAGTTTGCTAGGCCAGACCCGGGGGAACATGCTGAAACCCCCTATAGAGCCTTAATGTAACGCTCACCTGATTCCCGCAGAGGCGCCGGTCTTGACTGGGTGAATGCCGTATCTTCAAAGGTGATGTGTAACACACGGTTGGCTCTTTGGGCTGGACCTCTGTGCACTGTATGTCTGACTCGAAGAGTAAGATGTCTTAGGTAAATGAACGCCGAGCTCTCCATCTGCCTCGGGGCAGGGTGCCGTAACCAGTTTCTTCACTGGATAAGGGTGCAGGCCTCTTGACCTCAGAGGACTGCTGTCCGTTGTTAACTGCACGAACGGTAAGTTCTGGGCACTTCAAATGTCTTAAAAGTCTTTTGTAATGATATCTCTTGTTTTGCAGGGTTCCGGCGATGGCGGATGGCGGGCTGATGACTTGAGGATCGAACCCGCGTGAGGAATAGAAGCGCCTGGAAGCACGTAAGTAAGCGCTTGTAGCCTGCTTCACGATGCGCACTAACTGTCCCTTTTATCTTGCAGGTACAAGTTCGGAGCTTTAGAGAAGCTGAAGGGTGCTGGAATACTCACTGGATTCGGCGTGGGAAGGAGTAATGGCACGTGAGTAATAAAGTTGCCCAATGTCTTTAAACGCACCTTCTTTTGTCTTTCAGATGCGGGATGCAGCGCCGAAGGCCTCCAGAGCGTGCGAAGAGCTGGTAAGCTTTTGTCTTTCAGATGCCGGAATGCAGTGCGAACACCTCCGGAGCATGCAAAGAGTAGGTAAGCCTTTGTCTTTCAGATGCCGGAATGCAGCGCGAGGCGTTGGGACAGCCGATGGACCAGGTAAGAGATGCACTGCCACTGAAGACCGTAGTGCTAACCTGTTCTTTCTTTGTCTTTACAGGTGCTGCTGAAGACTGGATTCCAGGATGGTAAGCCTTTGTTTCCTTAGGCCCAGGATCAGAAGCAGAAGACACGATGAGCGTTCTGCTGCAAAGAATGCAGAATAACGCAAAGCAAGATTCATCCATCGGGTGTGGTTTAAATAGCCTCCTGTAGTGCTTAGGTGTCTCCTTCCACAGCCACGCCTAGGTAAGAAAAGAGTTCCTGCTTTCCAGTGTTCTGAACCTAGGGAGTGGCTCCTGCCACACCCAACAGGAAAAGTAGTCCCAAACAGAGGAGGATCAGGGGTTCAACTGGCAGGTAAGTAAGCAGCATGGTCTGCTGCAGGTAAGTCCACCCAAGCATTATGAGCCCGGCGCTTCCAGCGCTGGGACTGGGCATCTTTATGAGCCTGGTGCCACTGGCGCCAGGACAGGGTCCAAAAGGTCCCAATTGGGACTGGCTGGCACTCGGAACCGGGGTTATGGGTCTGCTTCCAAGGGAGTCGGGCAAGTCCTGATCTTTTGGAAGCAGAGATCATGACAGCACCCCCCCTCAAGGCCCCTCCCAAACCGGGCTTCTCCGGGGTTTTGGGCTTGTTAGGAAATGTTCGATGAAATCTTTTGATTAGACGAGGCGCGTGGACATATTCTGCAGGTTCCCAGGATCTTTCTTGGGGACCGTAGCCTTTCCAGTCAATCAGGTAAAATAGTTTAGATTTGGAGATCTTGGAATCCAGGATGCTTTTGACTTCAAACTCGAGTTCTCCATCAACTAGAATAGGTTTTGGAGATGTAGTTAGTCGGGTTTGAGGTTGCACAGGTTTTAATAGAGAGACGTGGAAGACCGGATGTATCTTCATGTGAGGGGGTAAGTCCAACTTGACCGCTACTGGATTTACTATGGTAGTGATGGAATAGGGACCAAGGTATCTTGGGTTGAATGTGCGTGGTCCTTTTAGAGGTAGATATTTGGTGGATAACCAGACTTGATCTCCTACTTGATATTGGGGGGCTTCCTTCCGATGTTGGTCTGCTCCTTTCTTGTATTGTTCTTTAGCCCTTAGAAGGTGAGAAACGGCTTCCTTAAAGGCTTGGGTGATTGTAGAATGCAGGTGGTCTACTGCTGGTGTTCCAAGATCTTGGAGTGGATCCAACTCCGAGGTTCGAGGGTGACTACCGTATAAAAGAAAAAACGGGGTCTTCCCAGTTCCCGAGTGGACAGAGTTATTGTAGGCATATTCGGCTATCCAAAGGATATCTTTCCAAGTTTTTTCAGTTTGTTGTAGCATGCAGCGCAAATACTGTTCCAGAGTTTGATTGGTCCTCTCGGTTTGTCTGTCGGTTTGAGGGTGGTGGCTGGTCGAAAGTCTCACATCAATTTGAGCCGACCGACAGCAACTTCGCCAAAAATGAGAAATAAATTGACTACCTCGATCCGAAATTAGAACTGAAGGAAAACCGTGCAGTCGGACGATGTTTTCGAGAAATTCTCGGGCCAGAGTTGCTGCTGGTGGTAAGCCTTTGAGTGGAATGAAATGCGCCATCTTGGAGAATAGGTCCACGATTACTAGGATCGTATTGTATCCGGAGCATGGAGGTAGATCGGTGATGAGGTCCATAGAAAGCGTATGCCAAGGGCGAGGCGGGATGTCAATAGGGCGTAAGAGGCCGGCTGGTTTTTCCTTTTGACTCTTGTTTTGGGCGCATACTCCACAGGACATTATAAAGTCTCTGATATCTTTTTTCCAAGACGGCCACCGGAAGTAGCGCTTGATCTTTTCCGAGGTCTTGGTCATACCGGGATGTCCTTCCATTAAAGAATCGTGATAACAAGAGATTACCTTTTTCTGTAAATCTGTGCTGGGCAGGTATAACCGTTCTTGGAAATATAATAGGTTGTCCTTCACCGTAAAGTCCTTTCCCTGCAGATGCCAATTCTGTATGTCTGCTGGAGTTACCAGTAGCCTGGCTTTATCCTTAACTTCCTCTATGGATTGTGTGGCGATTACACCTAGAATTCTTTGTTCGGGAATGATAGGTACAGGTTTAGGATTGATCAAATGTTCTTCCACTCCCATCCGAGAAAGGGCATCAGCTTTACCGTTTTTTGTACCAGGTCGATAGGTAATTATGAAGTCAAACTCGGCAAAGAATAGTGCCCAACGGAGTTGCCTAGAGGATTGAGCTTTAGCAGTTTTCAAATATTGCAGGTTTCGGTGATCTGTAATCACAGTAACGGTGTGTCGGGCCCCCAGAAGATAATGCCGCCAAGCCTTAAAGGCTGACTTGATAGCTAGAAGTTCCTTATCAGTAATAGTGTAATTGATTTCAGGAGGCGAGAATTTGCGGGACCAAAATGCCACGGGATGCAACTGATTGGTTACTGGGTCCTTTTGTGATAGAACTGCCCCCATGGCAAGGCTTGAAGCATCAGTTTCAACGATGTAGGGGAGTTCTGGGCGAGGATGTTTTAAGATCGGTGCAGAGATAAATCTAGTCTTCAAATTCTGGAAAGCTTGTTGCGCCTCGGTAGACCATTCAAAACGTTTGTTTTTCTTTAACAAGGCGGTGGTGGGCTGGACTATTCAAGAGAATTCGGGGATAAACCTGCGGTAAAAGTTAGCGAAGCCTAACATGCTTTGAACACCTTTTACGGAGGATGGCGATGGCCATTTGAGAATTGCATCGACCTTCTTTGAATCCATACGCACTCCGCTAGGTGATAATATGAATCCCAAGAATTCAACTTCAGTCACGTTGAAAACACATTTTTCCAACTTAGCGAAAAGTTTGTGTTGACGCAATCTCTCGAGGACCATTTTCACGTGTTTCCGATGTTCAGTTTCCGATGAAGAATAAACGAGGATGTTGTCAATGTAAACAACAACACACACATCTATGAGCTCTCTGAGGACATCGTTCATAAAATATTGAAAGGCGGCCGGGGCATTGCAAAGTCCGAAGGGCATGACCTGATATTCAAATAGCCCATACTTGGTGCGGAAGGCCGTCTTCCATTCATCGCCCTCTTTTACTCGTACCAAGTGGTAGGCTCCTCTAAGATCCAGCTTTGTATATATGCATGCTTTTCTGACTTGGTCCAGGAGTTCAGGGATCAAAGGTAACTGATATCTATTCTTAACAGTGATCTGGTTCAGGGCGCGATAATCTATACAAGTTCTAAGGTCCCCTTCTTTTTTTGGAACGAAGAACAAAGCTGAGGAAGCAGGGGACTTGGAAGGACGAATAAACCCATTCGCTAGGTATTGATCCAGGTATTGTCGGAGGTGAAGATTCTCAGGCTCGGTGAGGGCATAAATTCTACTACAAGGAGGAGTAGATCCAGGTATCAGGTCTATCTGGCAGTCATAAGACCTATGAGGAGGTAGAGAGTTAGCCTGATCCTTCCGGAAAACATCTTGGAATTCTAGGTATTCAGGAGGTAACTGGGGAGCCTCCGAGGAAATTGCTGCCAGTGCAACACCAGGTCGAGAGTGACAAGTAGAGACACATTCTGGAAACTGAACCGTTCTTGCTCGCCAATCGATCTGAGGATTGTGCTTCTCTAACCAAGGAATTCCTATAATAATCTGGAACTGAGGGGCCTTGATCACATCGAACACGATCTTCTCATGGTGTCCATCTTGACTTACTAGCGTCACTTCTTGGGTGGTATGCGTTACTGGTCCGGAGGCTATCTCCGTACCATCCACCGTAGTAATGACGTCCTTTACAGCCTTTGGACAAAGAGTCAGATTCATCCTCAAAACCATTTCATGATCCACATAATTGCCGATGGCACCGCTGTCGACGTAAGCTTCAATCGCATGTAATCGATCCGGATGTTCAGGGCTAATGAGGACCATAGGTATCACGAAATGCGAGGTCACGGAACTGGTTTTAACGCTCGGCAAGAGGACCTCTATTCTTGTCGGGCAAGGTCGTTTCCCTGCTCAGAGTTTGTGACCCTGGTAACTGCAGCTCCTACTGCTTTCTTGGCTGGTTTCACAGGACAGTCTCGAAGAAAGTGCCCCGAGTTTCCGCAATAGAGGCATAATTGCAGCTGTTTTCTTCTTTCCCGCTCCTTTTGTGTTAGTGGTCCTTTCAGGCCCCCTATTTGCATCGGTTCCCCGGAGTCTACTCCTTTGGTAGGAGTTGGTGGTTTGGAAAATACTCGAGCATCAAACTTGGAACGATCGGCCTTCCTGTTCTGCAGTCTGTGGTCAATTTGAACGACTAAGTCAATATAGTCCGAACAGTCTTGCGGGGCATTCACTTCTTGGGTTAACACATCTTTGAGCTCTCCATGTAGACCTCTATAAAACAGCGTAATCCTTTTGTCCTCAGGCCATCGAGTTTCCACTATCAGTCTGTTGAAAGACGCAATATAAGCCAAAAGGTCTTGATTACCCTGTCGCAATGAAAGGAGCTCATTGTCCAAGGCCTGCCCCTGTGAATGTCTTGCAAACAGTTTTTCCATACTGAGCTGAAAAGCTTGAAAATCATGGAGAACCGGATCATCTTGATTAAATAGAGGTTTCGACCAGTCTGCCGCATTGCCACTAAGGTACGAAAGCACGAAAGCTACCTTAGCTTGATCAGTTGGAAAGGCTGCTGGCCGGCATAAGAAGTGCAACCGGCATTGATTAATAAATACTGCAAACCTCTTTGGGTCACCAGAAAATCGTAAGGGCGGAGCCAGAGGTACATTCCCAGGTAGGTTGATCTGCACTGGGTTCGTAGAGGATGTTGAAGGAAGATTTGCCCCTGATGCGGGTAACGGAGTTTGTCCGGCTTGTGACTGTAGCAATCGTCTAGCGAGATCGTCTGTTCGCTCCTTGGAAATAATCAGTTCCCTTCTTAGAGCATTCGTTTCCTGACGGGCTGCATGCACTTCTGCTCTTAGTTCCCCAAGTAACTGGGCTAGCTGGTCGGCATCCGAGGTTTCCATAGCGCCTGGGTGGGAGTTTTGCGGTAGGCTTTGCGTTCTGTAACCCTCACCTGATTCCCGCAGAGGCGCCGGTCTTGACTGGGTGAATGCCGTATCTTCAAAGGTGATGTGTAACACACGGTTGGCTCTTTGGGCTGGACCTCTGTGCACTGTATGTCTGACTCGAAGAGTAAGATGTCTTAGGTAAATGAACGCCGAGCTCTCCATCTGCCTCGGGGCAGGGTGCCGTAACCAGTTTCTTCAGTGGATAAGGGTGCAGGCCTCTTGACCTCAGAGGACTGCTGTCCGTCGTTAACTGCACGAACGGTAAGTTCTGGGCACTTCAAATGTCTTAAAAGTCTTTTGTGATGATATCTCTTGTTTTGCAGGGTTCCGGCGATGGCGGTTGGCGGGCTGATGAGAGTTGAGGATCGAACCCGCGTGAGGAATAGAAGTGCCTGGAAGCACGTAAGTAAGCGCTTGTAGCCTGCTTCACGATGCGCACTAACTGTCCCTTTTATCTTGCAGGTACAAGTTCGGAGCTTTAGAGAAGCTGAAGGGTGCTGGAATACCCACTGGATTCGGCGTGGGAAGGAGTAATGGCACGTGAGTAATAAAGTTGCCCAATGTCTTTAAACGCACCTTCTTTTGTCTTTCAGATGCGGGATGCAGCGCCGAAGGCCTCCGGAGCGTGCGAAGAGCTGGTAAACTTTTGTCTTTCAGATGCCGGAATGCAGTGCGAAGACCTCCGGAGCATGCAAAGAGTAGGTAAGCCTTTGTCTTTCAGATGCCGGAATGCAGCGCGAGGCGTTGGTGACAGCCGATGGACCAGGTAAGAGATGCACTGCCACTGAAGACCGTAGTGCTAACCTGTCTTTCTTTGTCTTTACAGGTGCTGCTGAAGACTGGATTCCAGGATGGTAAGCCTTTGTTCCTTTAGGCCCAGGATTAGAAGCAGAAGACACGATGAGCGTTCTGCTGCAGAGAATGCAGAATAACGCAAAGCAAGATTCATCCATCGGGTGTGGTTTAAATAGCCTCCTGTAGTGCTTAGGTGTCTCCTTCCACAGCCTAGGTAAGAAAAGAGTTCCTGCTTTCCAGAAGAGTTCCAGTGTTCTGAACCTAGGGAGTGGCTCCTGCCCCACCCAACAGGAAAAGTAGTAGCAAACAGAAGAGGATCAGGGGTTCAACTGGCAGGTAAGTAAGCAGCATGGTCTGCTGCAGGTAAGTCCACCCAAGCATTATGAGCCCGACGCTTCCAGCGCTGGGACTGGGCATCTTTATGAGCCTGGTGCCACTGGCGCCAGGACAGGGTCCAAAAGGTCCCAATTGGGACTGGCTGGCACTCGGAACCGGGGTTATGGGTCTGCTTCCAAGGGAGTCGGGCAAGTCCTGATCTTTTGGAAGCAGAGATCATGACACTTAATGGCCAGGATCACAGAGTTTATGGGGTGGTCTACACCTTCACAATCTTTCCAACAAGATGACCTCACAGATATTCTTGACAAAGGCCCACAGGAGGATCCTGTGGTGCCTTTTCATAAAGCTCTTCAGAGGAAGATTATGACGAACTGGGAAACTCCAGATGTCGTACCGGCAGTAAATAAAAAACTGTCTACAAAGTACAGGGTATCCGCTACAGACCCGGAGTTTTTGTCTAAACACCCATCCCCAGAAAGTCTGGTGGTACAGGCAGCATCCTCTACCGATGTCAAGACGGCTTATCCTACTGTCCCACAGGACAGGGACGATAAAAAATATGATGCTATGGCAAAGAAAGTTTTTTCGGCATGGCGTTAAAATCTGTTAATGCTACTTGCACCCTTGCTAGATTCAGCCATACACTTTGGGAGTGTGCTTCTACAGCGGCTGACTGCATCCCGGAGGGAGAAGAAACGGATGCGTTCCTGAATATTATACAGGACGGTAAAGACACTATGTGCGAATCCCTCCAGACGGGCAATGATTCGGCTGACAGTATCAGCAGAGCAATGGCGGCAAGTACAACAACCAGGAGATTCGCTTGGTTGAGAAAGTCTGGTTTTGCCCCAGATGTGCAAGCCAGGCTCTTGAACATGCCATTCGATGGCTCTTCTTTGTTCAGGGAAAAAGGCGGATGACAGTTTAGAGAAACTGCAAACTTCAAAAGCAGCAGCAAAATCCCTAGGTGCTGCAATCCGTCAGACACCTTTTCGTCCCACAGGAACCTCTGCGAGGGGCAAGTCCTTTCGCTTCTACTCCGCATTGGGAAGAGGTAGAGGACGACCGGCTCAAAGGCGACAAAGAAGAACTACCCGAGGTGGACGGAGTAGATATTCAAAAGCCGCAGCAACAGCAGGTGCCTCTTTACCATCATCATCTGCATCAGCCGCCCCAAAACCACTCTGAGGACTTCCCTCACAGGACACCTGTAGGAGGCAGGTTGACTCAACATCTGGCGGTATGGCAGGCTATCACGTCAGATGCTTGGGCATTGGAGACAGTTGCCCAAGGTTACTGCCTGCCTTTCCTACGTATACCTCAGAGTCATCCACCGGGGATCAGCTCTCAGAAAGCTCCAGATCCGCTCCTCTTGCAGGAAATTTTGGACCTGCTAGAGAAAGGTGCCATATAACCGGTACCTGTAGCGGAGAGGAACAAGGGCTGGTACTCCCCTTACTTTCTCATTCCAAAGAAAGACAGAGGACTGAGACCCATCTTGGACTTGCGAGAATTGAACAAATTCCTCAGGAAAGACAAATTCAATATGGTCACTCTTTCTCAGATCCTCCAGGCCCTTCAGTTCCAGGACTGGTTGGTATCTCTGGACCTTCCCAGGACGCTTATTTCCATGTGCCTATCCATCTCAAACACAGGAAATACCTGAGGTTCGCAATTGGCAACTCTCACTATCAATTTCGAGTGCTGCCATTTGGGCTGACCTCCGCCCCGAGGGTCTTCACCAAGTTAATGTCGGTAGTGGCGGCAAGTCTAAGGAGGGAAGGGATTCACGTCTACCCCTACCTGGACGATTGGTTGATCAGGGCTGTTTCTTCGCAACAAGCTCAGATCCAGCTAAATCATGTGTGCCACTCCCTTCACAGACTGGGCTTCTCCCTCAATTTAAAGAAGTCACAAATGATACCATCACAGAGACTCCAGTTCATACGAGCGATCCTGGACACTTCCCTGGGAAAAGCCTCGCCACCAGAGGTGAGGGCTCAAGATATTCTACAGATGGTTACCAAGTTCCAACATGCCCAACTTCTCCCAGCCTTTGACTTTTTGAGGTTGCTAGGCCTCATGGCATCCTGCATTTTCCTAGTGCCAGAGGCTCGCCTGAGAATGAGATCCCTCCAGTGGGCACTGAGGACTCAGTGGTCACAATTCTCAGGGAGAATGACAGATCTTCTTCAGGTTCCCGACAGGGTGGCTCGAGACCTTCAGTGGTGGGCCTGTCAGGAGAACATTCTGAAAGGAGAACAGTTTTGGCAACCCTGGCCGGAGATAACAGTAGTCACGGATGCCTCACTCACGGGGTGGGGAGCCCACGCCAACGACTTGACCATCAGCGGTCGTTGGTCTCCATCGGAGTCCAGACTACATATCAACCTGTTAGAGCTGAGAGCCATCAGACTTGCGCTGAAGGCGTTCCTGCCAGCTGTACAAGGGAAAAACGTCCTGATAATGACGGACAACACGGTGGCCATGCATTACCTCAACAAAAGAGGAGGCGTAGGATCACTACCCCTGTGCAGAGAGGCGATGCAGCTCTGGTTTTGGGCAATCCAAGAAGGAATCTCTCTATCGGCAGTTCACCTAGCCGGAGAGAAGAACTGGACAGTGGACGCTCTGAGCAGGCAGAGCACAGTCTCCCACGAGTGGGAGCTAGCTCAGGAAGTCCTTCAAGAGATCTTCGCCCTTTGGGGAACCCCTCAGGTAGATCTGTTCGCCACCAGCCTCAACAGGAAGTGCGATCTGTTCTGCTCAAGGGAATTTCCCCCGAGAGGAGCTCTGGGAGACGCGTTCATAGTGGACTGGGAGTTTCCGCTTCTGTACGTGTTCCCACCGGTCCCTGTCATTCCTCAAATGATCAGGAGGTTGAGAAGATTCCGGAGAACCATGATCCTAATTGCCCCGGATTGGGCCAGGAGAACGTGGTACCCAGACCTTCTAGACTTGTCCATCTGCCCTCCAATTCGACTTCCACTCAGAGAGAACCTACTCTCACAGAAGGGAGGTCAGGTTCTCCATCCAGACATCAAAACCCTCAACCTTCACGCTTGGCTTCTGAAAGGCTGAGGTACAAGGATTGGGACCTCCCTGATGATGTTATGGAGGTGTTGCTTTCGGCAAGGAGGCCAGCAACAAAGTCTTTATACCGCTGCCGTTGGAACAGATTTTGCAGCTGGTGTAGAGAACAGAATATCGACCCTTTTTCATGTGGTACACCAATGGTTTTGTCCTTCCTACTATATTTGGCAAATTCCGGCCTTCAAGTTGGCACCATTAAGGGCTATCTCGCAGCGCTATCCATCTTTAAGCGCACTGCGGAAGAACCATCCTATTTCAGGTTACCCATGGCAATACAATTTCTAAAGGGGTTAACCAATGTTTATCCTCCAAGACCATTCCAAGTTCCCCTATGGGATTTAAACTTAGTCCTAACTTTCCTGATGAGCACACCTTTCAAACCACTCCATTCTTGTTCGTTAAGATTCCTTACCCTTAAAACTGTTTTATTAATAGCACTTACATCTGCTAGAAGGGTGAGCGAATTACAAGCTCTTTCTTGTAAACCCCCTCACACTATCTTTCACAAAGACAAAGTTGTCCTGCAAGTGAAGCCTAATTTCCTCCCAAAGGTGGTTTCTGAATTCCATATCACTCAGAAGATTACCCTACCATCTTTCTATCCTCCTCCTCACCCGGGGAAAGAGGAAGAGAGGTTACACAGGCTACACCCTAGAAGGGCTTTAGGTTTTTACATCAGTAGACTAGCCAGGATAAGACAGGCAGACCAGCTGTTTGTAGGTTACACAGGTCACAAGCTGGGATTACCAATAACTAAGCAGACCATTTCCAGATGGATCATTGTAGCCATTCTGGAATGTTATAAACTGGCAGGAAAAGAGCCCCCTCAAAACCTTAGGGCTCATTCGACCAGAGGTATTGCAGCTTCATCGGCCCTCAAAAGAGGTGTGCCGGTTAAAGACATCTGTGCGGCTGCTACATGGTCGTCTGTCCATACCTTTACACGATTTTACAACTTGGATTCCCCCTCCAGTCAAGAGACTAGGTTTGGAAGGGCTGTATTGCATTCTATTCATCAATAGAAGACAGCATGAAGTCAGTACTCCCTCCTCCAATAATAGAATACTGCTATGGGAGCCTATCTAAGATGAGGAATACGTCGGAGGACACAATCCCTTCGAAGAACAAGTTACTTCTTACCTTGTAACGTTCTTTCGACGGGATGTTCCTCCGACGTATTCCTCATCGACCCTCCCATCCATCCCCGCAGTTCTACTTCCCTTGTTGTTGCAGCTTACGCTCCTTCAGGGTGATTAGTTTAGTCCAGAAAGCATTATTGTGGGCTACAAAACGGAACTGAGCAACGGGCGCTGCGCGCGGCCTTTATAGCCAGGATGGCGTCGACGTCGATACGGCGGCTGTCGAGTGACATCGACTCGGAGGATGTCGACGCGTAGCGCCCTCTAGAGAAAACATTTTCCGAGGCCAGCAGAGCTGGAAGGAGATATCTAAGATGAGGAATACGTCGGAGGAACATCCCGTCGAAAGAACGTTACAAGGTAAGAAGTAACTTGTTCTTCTTTGTTTAGAGTGTTTGGGTCCGGATCACCTTTGGGACTCTTGGGACTCTTGTTTTTACTGTCACTCCCTTTCGGTCCGGGCACTTCAGCGTCGTTTGGAGCAGTGGGAGGAGGTGTTCCGACGAACTCCTCCTTCGCATTTTCAGGCGTTCATTGACGAAAAAAGAATAAACGCCTGGTAAGTTCTTTACTTTTCAGAGCACCCCAGCCGGGGGATACCTTTCCGGGTTCCTCCCGGGCCGGGAGGGGCGTTGATCGCACTGTCACCAGGGATTGCCCTGAGGTACCCGTTGGGCCTAATAATTGTACCAGAGTTTTCTCTGAGGGTCTCCGTAGGGGGCCTCTGGATACCGGAGCACGCTCCAAGGCCCCTCCTGTGGGGGCTGCTTGTAGACCCGGTTCTACTGAGTCGTGGGGTACCGGAGCTCGCTCTGAGGCCTCTTTATCGGCTTCCCTCAAAAATAAGACCGGGGTTCGACACGAGGCCTTGGTCGGGGCTTGGTTTTACCGAACGAATGTTCGAGGCCCGCGCTAATAAGGCTGTTACCGGACCATGGTCCGAGGTCCCTCGTACAGAGGCTAAGGCTACCAACATTTCTGAGACGCCTGGCAAGGCCTCATCAGTGAAGACTTTTTCTCACCGTTCCCGCTCTTGCAGCGATGCCCGATCTGTTGAGGGGACAAAGAAGGAAAATTCTTCTTTTACCAGCAGTGCCGAGGTCCTTCCTGGGAAGGCTAATTTGGCAGTTGGTATGTCGCAGAAACATTCCAGGCCTCATAGTACCGGCTCTGCCAAGGTTCCTTACGTTAAGGCTAAACTTAAGACCCCTGATGCATCGACGGGGTCCCCTGCCTCACTTCCTCACGTGCCGCAGTTCCCCTCAGATGATGACAAAATGGCGCTGTTCCCGCCACGACCGCGGCAGCCATTTTGGGCGCTACTCCTACAACTACGCCATCGGCCTCGGGTGTAGGACTTGGCTCTGTGGGTGAACCTAGAGTTCCTTGTGCGCATCCTTTTCGGCCAGTCTATGACTGGAATGCTCGGATGCCCCTTCCACACAATGTTACCCCGTTACGTCCCTGGAATTATCCTCCTCATTAGAGGCCTCCTCCGGTACCAAAACAGTCCACGGAGGATGCCTTTTTCGGCATATTTCCGACGATTACGTGTATCGACCCCATGAGGGAATATTTCAAAGGGCTTTTTAGAGAAATATGTCCACCTGCGCCTCCGGCTCCACCTGCTCCTACGGCAGTTCCGCCGGCGCCTCCCTTGCCCACGGTGCCTTCCCCGACTCTTCCGCCCTTGCCCCCATTGTCCCATGTGGACAAGGCAGCCCCCGACATGGCTCAACAGGATCCTGACCTGTCTGATGACGCGCAGGGCGATCAGGACAACAAGGACCTGCCCCGCTCTATTAGAGCTTTTCATGACTGGGTACTGGACATGATGTGCTTCTTGGATGTTCCGGTGCCCGAGGCAGGAGGGCATGCTTTCTGGGGCATTCACCCTGTCTCCTCTGGAGCGTACCAGCCTGTTCTCACAGAAGGACATTCTGGCCGAGGTCTGTAGGGTCTGGGAAAAGCCACACTCTAGACTTTTTGTCAATAAGAAAATTGACGCGCGATACAGGCTGCATTCTTCGAAAGAGGTGGCCCTGTCATCTTGTCTGCCCCATTCCTCCACGGTGGTGGCTGCGGCCACTTTACAATCCAGGCCTGCAGTGTCCTCTTCTACGACGGCTACTCAGGTTCTGGGAAAGGAGGACAAGCTCCTTGACTCCCTTGGAAGGAAGATTTTCCTCGGCCTTGCCGAACTGGTGCTAGCGGGGGCTAATATGCGGAAAGGTCTGTCAGAGTTTGAGGAGTTCATCCCGGTCGAGAGGCTGGAAGACTTTAGAGCGGGATTGTCCTACGCAAGGGTCTTGGCCCAGGATCTCCTGGAGGCTGCAGCTCAGCACGTAGACACCCCGGCTCGGGGCCTGATGCTGGGGGTTGATACCTCGCGACAGGCGTGGCTGCATGCCACCAAGTTTTCAAAAAAGTGCAGGACAAGGTGCTGGACCTTCCGTTTGATGGTGGGTTGCTCTTTCATTCTACAACAGATGTCGAGCTGACCAAGACGAAGGATAGCACACAGACAGCTAAGTCGTTGTCAGTCCTGGTAAAGACCCCCTTTAAAACCCAGGGACTGCTTTCGCAGAGTTGATAGGGTGGGTACCCCTTCGGGGAATAACCGCTGGAGGCAACAACGGACTCAGTTTTTCCCCCGCGCCTCTGACTCAGGTGGCAGCGCCACTGAAAAACCTGCAAAATTAGGTTTATTTTGCACTCGCACGAGGCCCCGGTGGGAGGACGGATTGCGTCTCATTGGGAGGCATGGCAGACCATCACAAAAGACAGATGGGTCTTGTCAGTCGCTCGGGCGGGCTTCCGCTTACCTTTACCCACTACCCCACCCTTCAACCCTCCTTTCCAGCTGTCGGACTCGCCCTCCCTGAAAGCCGAGGTTTAGAAACTTCTGAACCTCAGAGCTGTAGAACCCGTTACTCTCGCGGAGCGCGGGGAGGGTGGGGAGGGCTTCTATTCCCGGCTGTTTACGGTGCCCAAACCCAACCAGGATGGCCTGCGCACCATCCTAGAGCTTTCCCAGTTCAATCTTTCCCTACCCCAAGAGAAATTCAAGATGATCACGTCCAGCCAGATACGGTCTTCCTTGCAGATGGGCGATTGGCTCAGCGTGGTGGATCTACAGGATGCGTACATGCATATCCTGATATGGAATCCACATAGGAGATATCTCTGTTTCTCTTTGGGAGGGGAGCACTTCCAGTTTCGAGTGCTTCCTTTTGGCCTCAGCTCTGTGCCGCGCGTCTTCACGGAGATGATGTCAGTGATTGCGGCCTATCTTTGTCTGCAGGGTATCCATGTGTAACCGTACTTGGACGACTGGCTCTTACGCAGTCTTTGCCCGTTGAAAGCCCCGCGCAATCTTCAGTCTCTCCTTCAGCTCCTGTTCCATCTTGGGCTGTCGGTGAACTGGCGGAAATCTTCCATGACGGCCTCACAGGACTTGATTTTCCTGGGTTTTCGCTGGAACACGATCGACTGCAGGGTGTACTTGACCGGGGACAGAATGGTGGATCTGTTGGCCACGTGTCAGATGTTTGCGCAGTCGGAGAGCAAGTCGGCCTGGTGGTTCCAGAGGCTTCTGGGTCTCATGGCCTCGTGCGTGTTGGCTCTTCCTCTTGCTCGTCTCAAGATGAGGCGGACTCAGGCGGCTCTTTGGAGTTCTTGGCGTCAGGCTGTGGATCCGGATTCCAAGTTGATAACGATTCCGGCTTCCATGAGAGTGGACCTGGAGTGGTGGTCAACTCCCAGCAACCTGCTGGTGGCTGCAGGGTTACAGGACCCAGCCCCTACGGTGACCATCACGACGGCCTACTCCCTTCTGGGGTGGGGTGCGACATTGGATCATCTTCATGTCTCGGATCTCTGGTCACCTCAGGGCAAGCTCCTCCACATAAATCATTTAGAGCTTCTTCCGATCTTCATAGCGCTCAGGACGTTCAGACCAATCGTTGCCAACAAAGTTGTCCGCATACGCGCGGACAATGTGGTGTCGATGTATTACATCCACAAACAAGGGGGAACCAAGTCTCCCCCTCTCGTGGACCTCTCCATCCAGATTTGGGAGTGGGCTGTACTTTATGGTGTCTGGCTGCTTGCAGTGCACATCCCGGGCCAGCTGAATGTTACAGCGGATGCCCTCAGCCGGCAGACAGTGGTCAGCTACGAGTGGGAGTTTAAGGCGGAGGTCCTCTCATGGATCTTCCTGCGTTGGGGCACACCGGAAGTGGACCTCTTTGCTACGGCGGTAAACAAGAAGCTTCCTCGGTATGCCGCCAGAGGGGGGCTGGGAGCCTTCTCTCTGGGGAATGCTCTCGAGATTCCATGGCACAACATGAGAGCTTACGCCTTCCCGACTCTCCCTCTAGTTCACAGAGTAATTTTCAAGTTGAAGAACTCGGTGAACTGTTCCCTTCTGCTCATAGCTCTATGGTGGCCGGCCAGGTTTTGGTTCTCAGAACTTCAACACCTGTCGGTGTACCCACCGATCAGGTAACCAGTGACCCCCGATCTTCTTCACCAGGGGGAACAGCAGCTGTGGCACCCCTCCCCACAATCGCGCGGCATGATGCCTGAGTTCAAGTCTTTAGAACATCTTAACTTGTCTGCGGATAACATGCATATTATCCAGGCAGCCAGGAAACCTTCGACTAGGTCCCAGTACAGGAGCAAATGGTTCAGGTTCTGTCATTGGTGTTTAAGCAAGCAGTTGGACCCAAGGGGGACTACGATTGACACAGTGCTGTCCTTTGTATCCTTCTTAGCAGAGTCGGGTGTCCGTGTTCTGTCATGCAGAACTTACCTTTCAGCGGTTTCCGCTTATCTTTCTACAGACCAATGCTCTTACTCTCTGTGTAACCCAGTGGTTAAGAGGCATTTTGCAGGCTTGACACGCCTCTATCCTCCAATTCGTAGTCCGCACCCGTTGTGGGACCTATATAGTCCTGACGGCGTTGTGCCATAAGCCTTTCGAACCAATGGCCACGGTGGACCTCAAGTACCTATCCTGGAAAGTGTGCTTTTTGGTCGCTGTTACGTAAGCAAGACGGGTGAGTGAGCTCCAGGACTGGTCGGTGGAGCACCCCTTTTTGGTGTTTCACAAGGATCGGACAAATCCTGCTTTCCTGCCGAAGGTGGTATCTGAGTTCCATCTGAATCAGTCGATCTCCCTGACGGTCTTTTTTCCGAACCCTACATCAGAGGCAGAAAGGGTTCTGCATTGTCTCGATGTCAGAAGGGCTCTTAAGTTCAGTCTGGACAGAACATCCGAGCTTAGGAGTTCTTCTCAACTGTTTGTGACCTTTGGTAACCCTCAGGGTAAGCAGGCATCTAAGGCGACTATTTCCCGGTGGATCGCCGCCTGCATTACAGAGTCTTTCACCGTCCAACGGCTGAATCCTCCTAAGGGTATTCATGCACACCTAGTGCGGGGCAAGGCAGCCACGGTTGCTTTTCAGAAATATGTCCCCTGAGAGTCCATCGCTAGGGCAGCTACTTGGGCCTCCCCGTCTGCTTTTTGTAAGCATTTTTGTCTTGACATGAGCTCAAGAGCTGATGCTCAGTTTGGTCAGGCTGTGCTGAAGAACCTTTTTCAGTAAGGGGTATTTTCATCCACCCGTAGTTCCTGTAAGGAGTGCTTGGGAATCTCCCATAAGTATGGAGGAAAGGGGACGGGACGTAGGAGTATAACCAGGTTACTCACCATAGTGACCACCTTACTCCTAGTCCATAGTCCCCTTTCCTCCACACGCCCGCCCGCCGTCCCCTCTAATAAGGTTCCTCTGTTATTGCTAATAGGTCTCTGACATGGCGATAGAAAAAGGACTGATGAGTGATGCACGGGGCGGAGCCAAAGTGGGCGGGGTTACAGCCGCATGCCGGGCCCCGCGCAAGAAAGAGAGGAAGGACACATTTTTTAAAACATTTTTGGATGCTTTTTACAAAGTGCTCCGGTCCCATCCCACAGGATGGAGAGATGTCCCATAAGTATGGAGGAAAGGGGACTATGGACTAGGAGTAAGGTGGTCACTACAGTGAGTAACCTGGTTAATATTTACCATTATTGATTTTCTGAGCACAAAGTGAGTTATTGTGATAGTGTAGATAAACTTGAATATTAATTATATAAAGACTATGTTTTTACCACAACAGTGTGTGGACATTTCTTTGTGGGGGCTTGGGGGACTACACTTTACTTAAGAACCAGGCTGCATCACCTCCTGAGAAGCTAGGCCTCGATTGTTCGACCATAGCTACCGAATAGAGAATCTTGGCTGGGTCCTCTGTGCCTCTCCTCCACCAAATAGAGAGCAGAAGTACAGACACCCCCCTCCAGTCTTTACAGGAAGCCTGTGCAGAGGTGTGTGGTAAAGTGAAAGGTGAAAGACGGGCTCGAGCTCTGCAGAGGGAAGCCTGTGCAGAACTGTGTGATAAAGTGAAAGGTGAAAGACGGGCTCAAGCCCGGCAGAATGTAGCCTGTACAGTAAATGTTAAAAGTGGAACTTTATATTTATGACAAGGCGGACAAAGCCTAAGGAAGTGATTGAACTACCAGAAGCTTGAAGCCCAAGCCCGAACTGTTACATTGTACCAGTAAGCCAAAGTGTGTAAGACTGAAAGAACTGTGCCATCCAACTATACTTTTTAGGAAACTCTCTAGACCCTGTGGTGCTGAAAGTGGGGAAGGGAGTAGTTATTTAAGCTATTCTGACTTTTCTTTTGAGACACTCTTTTCCTTTTGTATTCCCTTAAAACATGCCTTTTTGAGAAAGAGGGCAAGGTTCTTTTTTTTGTTTGTTTTGTTTAAGCCTTTTTATTTAGACTAGCCTGACTTGGACTGTTTGTTATTTATTTAATGGTCATGATTACTCCCATTCTAGAGTTAGGGGGTGTTAGGGGAAGTCTTATCTATGTGAGGACAAATAACACTGTTCAAATCCCCCCTCCTTGAACCCCAGGATAATTGGGACCAACTCCCAGACAAATTGCTCCTGGTTGGCATTTGGAACATATAGCCCCACTATCGTCAGCAGAAGGCGCTCTAGGGAACCCTGCGGGGCCAGGTACCTCCCCTCAGGATTCGGTAAGACACCCCCCCACTCGGAAAGGGAGCTTTCTTGCCAGCAAAATACCCACACCCTTTCTTTTCACTGCTGCACTGCTGAAATAACTGCAGGGAAACCTCCTACATGTGATCCTCTTTTCGTCCTGGGGTAGTAAGTGTGTCTCCTGGAGGATTGCGATGTCCCACTGCACGGAACCCAGCCGACCTATAATCAGCTTGCGTTTCTTAGGGGAGTTAAGCTCACACACGTTCCATGTACCCACCTGCAGTGCTGATGTCACATTAGAGAATTATGCTGAGCCGCGCACACTATTAGTATTTCTGTAGGAGGTGGCCACCCTACTGCACCAACTCACCCGCCACATGCCCCCCCCGCACAGGTCCTGGTAACTCCAAGTACAACTCAATTTTCAGTGCAATTACCACACGGTAATACTGCCGGCGGTAATTGCGCTGAAAATTCCCCATTGACGCAATGGGGAATAACGTTTATCGCCCAACCCGTGTTACGGCGCTAATACAGCAGACAGGTGGCGGGTAACGCAAATAACGTTTGGCTGTATCCCTGTTGGGATAACTGACCAATCTGTGATGAGGCCCCAAGTCAGCTACTCTAAACGGAAATACTCTTGTCTTCCAGGCCGCTTGCATCAACTGCTCCTTCTGAGTGTAGAAATGCACCTTTGTGAGCACGCCCAGGCACAGGCCAGTCTTGATCTGAAACACTGTTTAATCCCTGCGTGTGCAGTCCAGGATCAGGTTTTCGGCCTCTGGCAATTGCAATATAGAGCGAAGCAGGGTCTCAACTTAGGAATTCAGCTTGTGGTCTGGTATCTGCCTGGGGATCCCTCTGATTCAGATGTCGTTACGTCTAGAGCGGTTTTCTGCATCTTCATGTTTGACCACGACCACCTCCAGCCGCTGTTCCAGTGCATCCATCCTTTCAGACATTACAGCTTGGTTATGAACCTGCTCCGTTGACAATCTTTCCAGCTCTTCATGCCTGGTTTCCGTAACACGGGACTGAAGGTCCACGACTGCGCCCATCACCTTATCTATGCCCCCTTGGATCTCTTGCTTAAGCTCAAGCTTCAGATCCATCAGCATGGTCTTGATGTCCACCCTCAGTGCCATCAATGTGGAGGAATTCTCCCCAGGAGAGGGCGGTGACGCCAGAGCGTGGATCTGGGTGCTTGTCTGTAACAGGGGCTTCTTAGGAACTCATGGTGGCAACAGTAAAGACAGACACAAGTTATCACAGTTCAAGGGTGTTTATTAAACTGTATAGGTAGGGTGGAAAAATGCCTAATCTAAACCTGAATCTAAGATGGGAGAAAGCTACGTACATCAAATAATAATAAGGTAGTCCTAGTGGCGTCTTTGTCAAATAAAAGGGCCTATACTAAAAAAAAATTATAATGCCAATCCTTACAATTAAACACAAAAAAGAGTGTGGGATAAGGTTCACAAGAAAGAAAGAAGTGTTCACAAATAAGTTATGATGTGGTACCCGGGGTCTCCCTTTTCTGTGTTTTGAGCACGGGACAAGGCAAAACTCCTGAGCACAGCACACACTCTAGCTTTCCCAGCACGAGACAACAGTTCTGCTCTCAGCTATCAGGACCTTCAGTGGTTAAGTCTATTTACTATGAAAAGTCTCCTGCTTCCGAGGACCTGGTGTGTTATATATGTACATTGGGTGAAGACTTTCTCTTCTGGGCTCAGATCCACCAAAACGTTTGTAGTGATATCAGGACCTTCAGTGTTTAAGTTTCTTGCTTCCGAGGGTCTGATGGGTTAAAAAATAACAAACAAAAGTTCCTTTCTGGTTACCGTTAGGGTGATATTAGTCACCCCTGGATGCCCTCCTCGTCCGGGCTCCGACCCTTCTCGAATGTTAGCCTCCCTCCGTTGGGTTCGCTACGGCTTTTCAAATCAATTCTACTTATGGCATTCACAAATCTTAATGTCTTTTTTTTATGACTCTTTCTGAGGCTTGTGGAATCTGCTTAGATCACATGCTGTGCATAGGCCGACATCTAGTGGAAGCTGCAGAATATTAGTTTGTTTTTCAAAACTCGAAAATGGGCGTCGACACAGGGCGTGCCAGTAATACTATCCCTAGTGTGATGTCCACTGTACCCATGATCACTCACGCGTGAAGGACCCTCAGATTGTTTTTTTCCGCCATACTTGTCGGAAGCATTGCGCAGAGTTCCCTGGCTTTCAGCCATATTTTCTCCTAAAAATCATATTAATTTCCCTGTTCTTTCACTCCCACGTCGAGGCATCGAAGTTCAAAGATCGACGCCAGTCCGAAGAACATACAGCCGTCGAGAGCTGCACGACGGACTTTGGGCCTCGGAAGGCCTCTGGTCTCGGCCCGGGCCTTGGAAGGCCTCTGGCCTTGGCCCTGCAAGTAGGGAGAGTGGGGGGTGGAAACATACTCTACACTCTTATTGTTCCTACACACTCTAGCCCGCTGCCTTAGGGTGCTTATGGAGGGTACCCCATTTAAATTTTGCCCCAAGTGCAACCGCAAGTATCCTTGGGTTGACAAACACGCCACCTTTAACCTCTGCTTGCTGAGGGATCAACCCGAGGCGAACTGCAGAGCACGTAGCCGGTTCAAGGCGAAAACACTAAAGGACCGCTCGACCAAACGTTGGGCCCACCACGACAGGCAACTCGAGGCCATGGAAGCGCAGGGCGCCTTCAGTGATGGCAGCGACGCTGTACTTCCGGACGGCGAGCGTAAAGAGGTGTCGGAAGACGCCCAAGCGCAAGTCCCCGACCTCGGAAGATTGTCCAGCAGGGCAGTTATGGCGAACACACCCGGCGACACGAGCGCTACCCACACTACTTCTACACCTAAACACTCGCAGTCCAACCGAGACTCGACACGTGTGTCGAGCTCTCGGAAAGAGGCACGAAGAGAGCGGTCCACAGAATTGGTGTCCTCTGGCCGTTCCAGGTCAAGATCGCCACACGACGCGAGGCAGCCGTCCACAGTTGCCAAGAGTGCCTCACTCACCAAAGTCACGGAGGTACGCTTGTCAGAAGACTAATCTGACCTCCAAGCCCAGGCCGCACACTAGAAGTCGGCTCCGGTAGACCGTTCGGCGTCTGCTTCCGAGTCCCGACGTGCGCACTCGAAAGAAGGAGACACTACCCCCGAATCTCGACGCCAGACGTGAAAAGCTCAGAAAAGGTGAAAACATCATGGAAACACTATTCTACTCATGGGGAAAGGGGTAAACAGCAGAAGAAACCATCTCCCTATTCTTTTGCACCACAGACACATAAGGACAGTTCAAAGTCTTCAGATAAACATAAATCCAAGACCCCTGTCCAGGACCCTAGGTCCATACAAGGAATAGAAGGGGAACCCTCTCAGGAAATGGTCATTCCCAGCTCCAAAAAATGGACCAGTGAAGATATAGACAGAGTAATGACTAGAATGTCCTCCCTAGCTGACTTCTACTCCAAGAACCCAGAGCACTTCCTCACCTATACCCCTGACAGTGCTACTCCTTCAGGATCCAGGGACCGTCAGCCCCCTAGTAAGAAACCTTGGGTTGTGACTCCAACTCAGGGACTGATTTCAGACCCTTTTTACATCCAGCCTTACACCCAGTATGGTGAGGATCCACAGCAGTACGATGAGGATCCAGACTTGGTAATGTGACGACCAAACAGGGGTGGACTATTATGGGGATGACGAGGGACCAGATGGGGAGGAAGATGACGTCACAGAAGTCTACAGGATAGACTCTCCTGTTCGCAAAGAACCTCAGGTTACCGACTCTCCGGTAGACAACCAGCCCCTCCTAAATGAGGTCTTGGCTAGAGCGGCAGAGCACTTCAGCATAGACACTCAGGGGGCACAGGAAGAGAGGGACTTTGCAGAAGAACTAGTGGGAGAGAGGAGACCCATTACCCAAGCCATTCCAGTTCTCAAGTCCATCTGACGGAGAATTGATCCTTCCCTTCTCACTCCTAACCTCACCAGGGCCGTAAACCCCAGAATTGAGAAATTGTTCAGGGCCGCCCAGTCAGACCCGCTTTACATAAGGGGTCAACTGAAACCCAACTGCTTGGTAATTACTAACACCAGAAAGAGGGCGGGACACCTATCATCATCTGAGGCCCCCCAGCCAAGGAGAGCAAGAGAATCTACCGGTTGGGAAGGAAGGTAGCCTCCACTTCCGCTTAACAGACAAGGATTGCCAACACTACCGCTCTGCTGGTAAGTTACAATTGCCACCAGTGGGAGCAGGTAGCTGCCCTCATTGACTCCGCACCGGAACCACTAAAAGGTCAGTTGGCCCAGGTCGCGTCGGAGGGGAGAGCCGTATCCAGTTGCATCCTTAAGGCAACCTTTGATGCCGCAGATAACGCGGGCAGGCTCATAGCAGAGGGCACTGTCGTTAAAAGGAATGCTTGGTTAAGACAGTTAGGGTTTAAACCCGAGACGCAAACATCCCTAATAGACATGCCGGTGGAACCGAATCTCCTGTTTGGCAAAGCGGTAGAGGACGCATTAAAAACTGCCAAAGACGAGTATGATACTCTGAAATCCCTGGGGCAGTTGACGAACAAGCCCCCTAATCAAAGAGGGAATGGTCTTTTTCATTGCCCACGCGGCCAGAATTCCCAAAGGGGCTCCAATTATACACAGGGACAGGGTACATCATGGGGTAACAACCAACAGACTACCCAGAGTTACGGCAGAGGAAACAAAAGAAGCCGTGGTAGAGGTAGAGGCAGCCCCAGCAGAGGCGGCACACCTCCTGCAAAACAGTGACGCTCCGCTCAGGGTCCCTTCTCACGCATCCCCAGTAGGGGGACGCATTTCCTACTTCACCCAAGCTTGGGAAGGGATCACATCACATCAGACAGATGGGTGCTGTCCACAGTGTCCGCAGGATACTGCATAGAAGCGTCCCCGAAACCACCCTCCACGTCAAGAGATACAATCCTTGGACCACCAAAAGATCCTCCTCGAGGAGATCGTCAATCTTCTAGCAAAGGACGTGATCGAACTCGTCCCGGGCAACCAGGTAAACAAGGGTATTTATTCAACTTACTTCCTTGTGACAGAAAAAGATTTAACAATGCGCCCAGTATTAGACTTGCGCTCTGCAAAAAAGTATGTCAAGCCCCATAAATTTCGCATGACTACTCTCCAAGAGGTAATCCCCCTCCCAAAAAAGGGGGATTACATGGCAACATTGGATATGAAAGATGCCTATTTTCATATTTCCATGTTCCCAGCGCACAGAAGATTCTTGCGCTTCAAGGTGGACTGTCAACAGTAGCAGTTCAAGGTGCTGCCCTTCGGTATAGCCTCGGCTCCAAGTGTATTCACCAAGGTACTGGCGGTGGCGGCGGTACAGCTACGCAGGGAGGCAATCTCAGTGTACCCTTACCTGGACGTCTGGCTCATCATGGGGGAGACCCCAGTAATTTGCAGATCAAACATTCAAAGAACGATCAACCTCCTCTTCGAATTGGGTTTCTCCATAAACAAGAAAAAATCAAGCCTGGTGCCAAGCACCTCCAAACAGTTCCTAGGAGCTGTCCTAAACACTCAAGAGGGGTTGGCCTTTCCATCAGAGGAAAGAATTCGGAATCTACTACTGCAAATTCCTCTATATCAGCCCGGTCGCCAGATAAGGGTGCGCAAAGCGATGCATTTGCTAGGCATGATGGCGTCATGTATTTACCTGGTCCCACACGTGTGCCTGCGCATGTGTCCCATGCAATAATGGTTGGCGAAACAGTGGTCTCTGGCAAGTGGTCAGTGGGACGATCTAGTGGTCGTTTCACCAACACTTGTACAAAGTCTTCACTGGTGGACAAGAGAGAACCTGTCAAAGGGGAAACCCTTTTATGATCCAGAAGTACAGGCTGTAGTCACAACAGACGCATCCCTGTCAGGGTTGGGAGCACACCTCCATCACCACACAGCTCAGGGTCTCTGGTCTCACACAGTGGCCAAGAATCATATCAATCTGCTAGAGCTTCTGGCAGTATTCAGAGCGCTTCAAGCGTTAGAGCCCCGCCTGTTGAACCTGTCAGTGCAGATCTTGACAGACAGCACACCAGCAATGTTTTACCTAAACAAACAGGGAGGGTCTTGTTCGCCAAATCTGTCCAAGCTTGCCCAGCAAATTTGGATATGGGCACTCAGACGGAACATTTACCTGTTATCTCAACATGTTCCAGGGGATCTCAATTCGCTAGCGGATGCTTTGAGCAGAGATACCCTCCCAGGAGAACACGAATGGTGTCTACACAGAGAAGTCGTAGAAGACATCTTCTCACAGTGGGGTTTCCCCACTGCAGACCTATTCGCCACAAGCGAAAACAGGCAATGCCCAGGATTCGCATCCAGGTTCCCGCAGCCAGACTCCCAGGGGAACTATCAGAGCTTGCTTCTTCTTGACGCAGAGGCAGCACAAACGCAGCAAGAACACCTCCCTCCCCGTTAGGTCTGAGCACCAGGGAATTGACAACACAGGCCACCTTGATCCTTCGGGGAAAGAGGGTTAGGGTCCGTTGGATGGATAGGTAGGGGAAGTTAAGAACACTGGTAAGAGGGATAGGTAGAGGTTGTGGATGGGAAGGGGGAATAACAGGGTCACATGCTCCTCGGCTCCAATTCCAAGAATACTCCGCCCTTTCACACATGCACTCTCCACTTACTCTTCTACTGTGTGTCTGTTTTCACACTGGGCCTTTGTGCTGGAGCCCTCACCAGGACATTCTCAGACTTCTCAGAAAATACATATCACAAGTATATACCTTGCAGCAGATCATACATTAACTCAGGTACGACTTACTCTTGCCCCCACATTACTGCATGCAAGGTTTTTCACACTGCATTAACTTCATGCAGCAACAATTGCAATTCCCCCAGAAATAACCTGAAAGTGCACTTAGCTTCGTTTTGCCAGAGTCCTATGGCTTTTCTGGCCTTTTCGTGTTGGTTGGCCACGATCTTCAGCAGCTTTCTCCTGTCTCTGCAATAAGCCAGAATTGAGTCAATACAGGTGCGGAATGTGTGTGCGACTGAGTTCTGGGCTTTGGCTCTTAGTAAGGTTATCCGCGCGGCGGAACAACCGCTCCGGATTCAAGCGACTACAAGTCTAAACACATGCGGGCATTGTTAGTTCAGGTCGCATGCACGGTTAATGATGTTATGACATCTAGCATCCCCTTTTAGTTCGTTCCCGCTTCCTGCTAAGTGCGGGCTGGCTGGAGTAGGAGCCGCTCCTATTACGTGGCCTTTCGGATGCTACAGGCTGTCAGCGCTAGGTAAGTAATGCACTTATCTCAGTTTGTACGCGGGGCCTGGGGTCTTGCAGGCGGTGGTCGGAAACGCCCCGCGTGTGCTTGCCACTGGAGCTCCTCTAGACACGTCCTTCCAGTTCGCTGGTCAGGATTGCGAGCGGTGTCCCACAGGCGCCACTCGCGCATGCACATTCGTGCAGGCCCAGTTGGAAGACGGCCTGCTGGGAAGTGTAGTTTCCGGGCTGTTCTCCATCCCTGGTCCACGGTCCTGCAGAAGGGTTGGAGAACACACCTGGAATACCTGGTGGGGTGCTTTCTGGCTCCCTTTCCATCCCTAATGCACACCATGAGTGCATTTACCCCCACACCTGCTCCAGCCCTGACAGGAACACCCTGTGGATGAACTGGTCCGGGATGTTTGCCTACGCTTTTCCACCAACCCCTCTCATAAGGAAGGTGGTCAACAAGATGCACAGGGAATCAATGACGCTCATCCTAGTTGCTCCCATTTGGGCGAGGCAACCGTGGTTCCCACACTTACGCAGACTAGAGGTGTGCGAGCCCATCAGGCTCCCGTGCTGGTACAACCTACTGTCCCAGCACCAAGGTCAAACCGTGCATCCTCAGCCCAGTTCAATGAAGCTGGCAGCATGGCTCCTGAAGTAATAGAGTTTGGACATCTCAACTTACCACAGAGGTGCATGGACATCCTAAAAGAATCTAGGAAGCCAAACACGAGGCACTGTTACTTTGACAAATGGAAAAGGTTTGTTATCTGGTGCCAGAATAAAAACATTAACCCGGCTGATTGCACTCCTCCCAACATTGTCACCTACATGCTCCACCTACTGGATGCAGGGTTGGTATTTAATTCACTCAAGGTACACCTGGCGGTGCTGTCAGCCTACACCACCTCCCATAACAAGGTTTCGTGGTGGAAAGACGGAAAGTACCAGTGGTTAAAACCTTCATGGAAGGGGTAAAGAGACTCCACCCTCCAATTTCAAACCCACCACCTGGATGGGACCTTAATGTGGTGCTTGCTAAGCTCATGAGGCCACCCTTTGAACCCATGCATAAAGCCAGTCTCAAACTCCTGACCTGTAAAACAGCCTTCTTATTAGCTATTACACCCATAGGAAGGGTCAGTGAAATTCAGGCTCCGTCAGTGCAGGATCCTTTCTTTACTGTTCATAAGGATAAACTGGTTCTACGAACACACCCTAGGTTCTCACCTAAATTAATTTCTAAATTCAACGTTAACCAGTCCATTGAGCTTCTGGCCTTCTTCCAAGAACCAAAATGCTCTGCTGAGGTGAAACTACACACTCTAGATGTGCGAAGAGCGGTTCTCTACTAGCTAGACAAGACCAGGCCGCTAAGAAAAACAGACCAACTATTTGTCTCCGTAGCTACAGGCAGAGAAGGAGATCGCGTCTCTAAAGGTGCCATCTCCAAGTGGATAGTCAACTGTATCCAGCTATGTTAATCCCTTTCTGAAAGAACTCTGCCTTTTACGCCAAGAGCCCACTCTACCAGAGGCACTGGGGCAACTCTGGCTTTCATTGCAAATGTACCCCTTGACACCATTTGAAAAGCAGCTACATGGAGCTCTATTCACACTTGTACTCAGCACTACTGCATTGACACTCATTCCAAGACAGATACTCAAGTGGGACAAGCGGTCCTAAGACATTTATTTGCTCATGACCCTTCTCACATCCCACCTCCTTCTTCTAACACTGCTCGCTAATCTATGCGCGGCATGTGATCTAAGCAGATTCCACAAGCCTCAGAAGGGATACATTACTCACCGTAATCATATTTCTGATGCTTGTATCTGCTTAGATTCACATGCGCCCGCCCTTCCTCCCCTCTGAGAAAAGGCGCATGGATGCTTGTAGTCTTATCTTTCTATCTATCTGCTTGGATAATCTGTACTCGCGGTACTCCTCATCCTACCTCATGTAAAGAAATATACAATCTGAGGGTCCTACACGTGTGAGGGGTCATGGGTACAGTGGACGTCACACTACGGATAGTATTACTGGCACGCCCTGTGTCAATGCCCATTTTCACGTTTCGAAAAACAAACTGTAATGCTCCGCAGCTTCCACTAGATGTCAGCCTATGCACAACATGTGAATCTAAGCAGATAAAAGCATCAGAAATACAATTACGGTGAGTAATGTATCCCTTATTTGGGTTTCAACAACAAAACATCATAAACATAGGCATTCATCAAGAAAATTATAGCAGTATTGACAATGGTAGGCAGCAAAGTCATAAGGGTACCTTGGGTATACCCGAGAGTCACAAAACAGGTGGCAGTTCTGGCTATGTGCTATGTCCCTGGGTGAGAAGAGGGGAGAAGGGGAGGGAGGGCGGTCTGGGGGGGTTGGTGGGCGTCTGAGGGATACCTCTCAGTACATGTCTAGCCATTTCCCCCATATCTTTTCACATTTTCGGGGGCAGCCCCTCGCATTGTAGATGCGGCGTTCCATAGATGCGCACCTGCTTAGTTCATTGATCCTACATTTCAAGCATATTGAGTCTGCCGAGCCCCAGGTTCCAGCAATCAGCCGTTTCCCCGCTACCAATGCTACCGCTAGGAACGACTTTTCATGTTTAGTGAGGTCGACCTCCCCCCAGATTCCCAAGATGGTCATTTTGGGGCCTTTCGGAATTGGTGCTGCTAGTATGTTGGAAACCGTATTGATACATTCATCCCAGAAGGTTTGTAGCACCTCGCAGTCCCAAATCATGTGGAAAAAGGTACCCGTTTCCCTTTTGCATCGGAGACATGTCTCATCTCCGGTCTCTCCCCATCTGGCGAGGGCTGTGCGAGGGTAGTAGGAGTGGTGAAGTATCCTGAATTGTATCAGTGTGAGTTTGGCTTCGATACCTATCTCTCGGGGGAACATCAATGCGTCCACGCAGTTTTCCAGTTCCAGGTTGCCCAGATCCCTTTCCCATCTCTCTTTCAGCTTAGTGAGTTCTTTAGTTCCAAAAGAGTTATGGGCTTGGTATAGCGTGGAGGTGACTTTGGAGGAAATATGTTGCGGAAGGGTGTTGTTCTCTAAGGGGGGAATCAGAGGGGTATAGTGGATATGTCCGGGAACTGGGTGTGTATGGCGTGAGCCAGCTGTGCATGTCAGAACCGGACCATCAGTGTCAGACCAAATTTGTCATGAAGAGTATCGAACTCTATATGCATCCCTCTTGGATCACATGTGCCAGTGTGGTTATCCCTCGCTTTTCCCAGTTCTCGAAGCAGCCCATTCTGTGTATTTCTGGGAGGTATGTGTTGTACCATATGGGTTAGGCTAGTGTTGGTTTTGCTCCCCAGCCAATATGTTTATGTGCTTCCCTACAGGCATGGTGACTATGGAGTGACATTCTTGGTATTTTCGAGGTTCGATTGTTGGTGGCGTATAGGGCCTGAAGGGGTGGTACGGGGTGCATAGCCTCGGTCTCAATGCAGATATGTGGTAATCTGGCTTCGGCATGTAGCCATTCATTTACCACCCCTGTCTGTGTTGCTAGATAGTAGATGTGTATACATGGTAATCCAATGCCTCTCTCCCAGTTTTTTGGGGGCTAAGATGTGAGCCAGCCAGTCTTCTAAGAAGAGTTGGGTGCTGGGGCCCGCCTCCTTCTCTGGGATCCCGAGAATCCTGAGATTGTTATGTTGCGCCCATCCCTCACTGTCCTCTGCGCGGTATTAGAGTTGGTCGACTTTCTTGGAGATGGCTGCCAGATGCTGCTCTAGTGGGTGAACTGTGTCTTCCGTGTCTGATATTCTTTGTTCAGATTCCCCGACTCAGGATGACAGGTTGTGTAGGTCTTGGCGAAGGAGGGATACTTCCGCAGATAGCCCTCCAATTTTGAGTTCCAGAGACATTCTCAAGTCGCTGATCGCTCTCATTAGGTCCGTTGGTGAGATAGGAGGGTCTTGAGTATCTTCCCTGGGTTCTTCCCCCTCTTGGGGTTGTAGGAGCCCATACTCTGAAGAGGGCCATTTTGCTTTGTAGGGTTTGTCTCTTAACCTTATCCTTACCCATGGCGCCGGTAGGATATCTCAGTGAGCCGCGGGGTCTAGATAGGTCGTTTCAGTGTGGTGAGGCTTGGCGTAGAGCGTTTTGCGTGTGTCCAGCCTCTATGATGCCGACCTCTGCTGTGGGTGACGGGGTGCCAATGAGGTCTCCCCTGGTCGCACAAGGGTGGATCCCTCTCCCTTAGTTCGCCAGCTGTGCTTAGTTCAAGAGGGGCTGGGCGGGTGTCAAGGGTACCAGCCGTGCAAGTGTGTTGTCAAGGGGGGGGGGGGGGGAGAAAGGGTCTTGTGGGCCCCTTCCTTGTGCTAGCTGCGGGTAGCCGGGGGAGAGTTTGTGGCTAATGAGGAGCCCCTCCGCGGGCCCATCAATGGTCTGGTCCCAGTGTCGGCACGAGGGGGGTAGCGAAAAAACCATCTCCCCGGGGGAGGGCAGATGTTTATGGTTGCCCAGGGAGGTGCTTGCGGCGTGCTCTGCTCCATGGGGCTTGGACCCTCTATCTCTCACTGTGATGTGGTGGCCTGGGGATCTTCCTGGTGGGGCTATATCTCCCAGGGGCCGTGGAGTGTATCTCAGGCTGTGGGGAGGCTCGCCTGCCACTGCTTTGGTCCGTGGGGGGGGGGTGAAGGAGTTGCTGCCGGTATCCGTGGGAAAGCCCCACCTCCACAATCGAGCTCAGTCGATGATGCACGTTCCCAGCGCTGCCTGGCTGGTTGGTCTCCGGCTCTGCACCATGTCACACCTCTCGGGCATTGGTGTCAGTCTGGGTTGCTTGGGGTGCCTGGAGCGCTCCTGCCTGGGTCCACTAGGTCTTCCTCCCCGAGTCGTTGCAGCGGGAGGCCTCAATTGAGTCCACGGGTTTGTTTTGTGTGCACGGGGGGGAGGCACACTAGCCCCGGGAGCCCCGCTGGTACCTGGGGGAGAGTTCTCTGCCCTGGAGCAGCTGGTGCACCGTCCTCTGGGTCTGCGCCTCCCGGCCGCGGGTTGTTGCGTGTCTCGTGGGCGCCAGGGAGCACCTTCAGCCGGGTGGGTGGGGAGGGGCCCTGGATGGGCTCGGTATCCACAGCCGGTGTAGCTTTGTGGAGCGCTTTTCCCTTCAGCTGGCTCCTAGCTGCGGCCCGCACCCCCGAGTCTCCCCTTTAGTACGGGACCTTCCCAGGCACAGCAGGCACCGGAACAGTATGTGGGCTGGTTGCCTATTGTTAGATCTGGGGCAAAGATGGCGGCCGTCGCCCCGCCGGAGTCTGTCTGTCCGTTTCACACTTTGCCGGTCCGGATTTTCGTCGGGATTGCAGCCGGTAATGCCCGTGAGGTTCCGCTGCACGGATGTCCCGTCACTTATAGGGACGGGTCCGGTGGATGGTTCTATTTGCAGGATGTTGGCGGTGGCCGCCGGAAGCTGGCTTCTTTAGTACCTCATGCGCGACTCGCGCATGCGCAGTCTCCCCTTAATGTCTTTTTAAACAGTTCACTTAGGAAATCCTTCTGTCGGGTTCACCTTTGTCAACACACTGTTTATTGGGACTTTACGCTTCGCCCCTTTCCATCGGCATCCCTCCATCGGGTTCACTCTTGCCAATTCTTTGCCAACTATACATTTCTTTCTCTTGAATTCACTATGCAGGATTCATGTTCCTTAGCTTTCCCAATTACGTGTAGGTCAATGATTTGGTTTTGCTACACCCTTGTATGTCCACTTTGACCTTTTTCTTGCGGCTCTGCCAGGGGCCTTCTGGTTTCAATAGTTACAACAAACGCGGGGTCACCCAGAGTCTGTTGAGTGAGCACCCGCGTTGTGTCAGACCCCTCTGCAGCTGATTTTCTCTTAATGTTCACAGTTCTTTGAACTATTCTTAATTTGCCACTTTGCGACTTTCATTCAACATAGGTTGGTTTCTTTATCGGTTCTCCCCGCTACTCACCGGCTGTGATGAACCGCTTGGCTTTCCTTGTATCTGGAGTCAAGGACGGTACCTCAGTAGCAGCAGTTTTTCTCTGTCCTGCTTATCAGCATAGGCATGCTCTGTGTACTGTTGACATCTACTGCAGCACACTCTGGCTATTGTTTGCAGTCTTCAGATTCCTTCCACGAAGGAATCGCGGGTCTGGGTCGGAAAGGGCAAGGTCGATTCTCTCCTTGTTACCCTTTCTATTCGCGCCGCCTTTCTCCTCTTTTTGAACTGCCGTGTTTGGATAGCTGTCTCGTCATGCTGTCTGCCTTTGTTTGTCGTGTGCTCTTGTGCTCCACCTTTTATCCCTTTGGGGAAGTGAAAGGGCCGTCAGGTGTGTGATTCTGGTCAATTGCCTGACTCTGCCTGACCCTTGTGTTGGGACATGTCAGTTAAACGGCTCTGGTGTTAGTCTGTCGTCTTTCGTGGTGTGTGAAAGTGTTCGTGTTGGAAGAGGGGGGGTGCATTATTTGAGTATTCTGGGGAAACGGTGTTAGAAGTAGGGGGATGCCAAGTCTCACCCGTCGGTGTCCCACTTCCACTCCCTGAGGACACCCCCATCCAGGTTATCCTCCCTCACTGGTCCACTCTCAGGAACTGGATCCAATAGCAATAGCTGTGTCCTGGCCACCTGGATGACAGATCCTCGGAGACTAGCGGGTGGGACACCTTCTGGTTTCTCACAGTAGTCACCTCCTGCAACGCCAACATCTGCGTAATGTTTCCAGACACAGGCGCCTTGGATTTCCCCGTACCAGACGACATCGCCTCTTGGGATAAAGCAGGAACCGCAGGACTCTTGTGCAGTAACAGGGTGTCTACCCAATGATACAAGGGAGAAAAGGGTCCTCTTCAACTTGACTCTGCCACACCACCCCTCTTTGTCCAACTCCTTAGCTGGTACTACAGGTGAGTGCCATGCTCCGGTGCCGGGAAGTGTTCGCAGAGAGCACACAGTCACACAAGTCTTCTCAGTGGCACAGGCCCACACTTGCGCCATAGAATCCCTCTCCGTTTACCTCCTCCAATACGGCACACCGGTCGGTGTGCCCTAAGATTGTCCTCCGGCGACCATCACGACTCCCGCTGCAATCCGGCAATGATTCGTACCTTCCGGACCGGGCTGCCTTCTCAAATCTCTGCACCATAACGGGAGCCGCCATCTTGGCCACGCGGTCCCTGAGGTTTGCCCCATCAAGCCGGGTCTTCGGGCTGCAGTTTCGCTCCCAGCTGGCTGTCGGGGGCTAGATCAGCAACATATCCCCCCCCAATCGAACACTCCTGGGGGGGATAAGGGCTAGTATAGAGGGTGCATGCAGCCTCTGCCAGCAGGAGCTCACTGCATCGGCATCCGCACCATTCACCAACGCCCCCCAGGGAAATCTATTTTCAATAAAGGCGAAGCAGAGTGATTTAGATAGGCAGGGATGTTCGGATTCAATTTTGTTTCCTGTAAAATTACATTTTTTATCCTGAGTTATCATAAACTGGTTGCGTTCAGGATAAATCATATGTATAGATGGTGTGATGTGTGTTTGCAAAAGTCTATTCATGTGAACGGAGCATCGAAAAGTTATGGGATCAGTGCACTGATAATTTTGCATTCTAGTAGCAACTGATCTCAGGATTTCATAGATGTATAATTTATTTATATTTAAAGGAATGAAAGTTTTTCTATTTTCTTAATAAATTTGTCCTTCAGCTTTTTATAGGAACGCTAGCTCCCTGAAAAAGACATTCACAGTACAATGTATTGTGTTTTTTAAGTAAAGTGTCTCTTCCCTTGGGCTACATGTGATGGTCTCCCTGCCCTCTTACTCCATGTTTATTTTTCAATGAATGTCCCTGCTGGCAACAGCTTCCTTTGGTTATTTTGCATCCGTTTGCCTTTTCAGTGCTGTCACTAATTGACTTAACCATGGTTCAACCAGTTCTATCTTGGAAATGGTCCAATGCCCTAGAGTGTTACTTTATGTCTGATTGTAGCTGGATTTTAGTTTGCATTTTGAATTCAGAAGCAGAATTCCACTAGTATTTCTTATGCAGGTCAACCTGAGGCCATTTATCAGGCAAATGGCAAAAAACCCATGGGTCACCAGTGGATCCAGTTTGGTTTGTCTTGGCCTGCGGGTGGAACCCCTCTATCATATTTTCAAATGTGGGACCCAAGAGTATGCTGCAATGAGAAATGTTACACACAACCATCTTCTCGCTCAGCAAACCGCACACACTTCACCACACTGCAACAACAAGCAAACACAAACTGCACCAACAGCACATGAGGTCTTGCATCGGTCCGACATTCACACCAAAGCTCCGCACACAGTGAAAACCGTACTGAAGTTGCCAACAGCACACCACTTCTCCCGCTTTCCTACTCCCTCTTTACCCGACGAACCGACCCCGCCTTCTTATTTTCAGAACCGCCTGAGAGCCTTGGGACCAATTCCATTGGTGACGGTGCACGATCTAAATACCTTTAACATTAACATATGTGCGTCGAGTGGTAAAAGGCCTGCAGGTAGCGCCCCTTTCTTTTCTGTGTCCAGATCTCCTCAGAGGTCACCTCCACTCTTATGCTGCCTTGCCCAAAAGCCCTTGAGGGAGAATAATTTGGCGCTATTAAGCAGAGACAGTTTTGTAATTGCATACATTCAGACACGTAACGTCATTGAGCTTACTGGCCTGAAGCCCCCCCCCCCAACCCCAAAATGTTAGCTGAGGGGTGGGGCTTCCGGTGCTGTGCATTTAACTTAAAGGATCAGGAACACAGTCCTGTTGGTGCATTTTCTTTCTTCTGTAAGCCGGTAAGATAACTCAGCGGGTTGAGCACTCGCTGCTGCGATCTGAGCATGATTTGCAGGACGCAGGTTCGAATCCCGGCAAGGCCAACTCAGCCTTTCATCCTTCCGATGTCTATACATGAGTACCAATTTCGGTTGTTGATATTGTATGTAAATATGTGCTCTGTAAAGCGCTTTGGATAAAGGCGCTATATAAATAACACACCATTATCATTATCTGCTCGCAGCGGATGATCAAGCACTGCTTGTTTCCCCCGAGTCACAGCCCCCCTGAGACACATAGGCTGTGTCCCTGGCTCTGCAGCCAGTGCCGTAATGAACTCAACACCTTTATTTTGTCATCAGCAGCATAGCCTTTCTTGTGCATAATGATGAATTTCCAACTGAAAGACCACCAGTCACCTTGCAGATCTGTGACAGTTAAAGTGAGCAGCACAAAGCACCCTTTGTAAATGTGTTCATACTCATAATGTCTCTAATAGCTTCATATGCTAAAAAGTAGTTTGCTTTGTTGTCCTTAGTTTAATGTTTAAAACCATACATAACAAGCTGGAGGTTTGTGACGAATTTCCAAACCGAAGTGAGTTTATTTATTAAACAACTTCTTTTATTGTGTGTCTTAAAGCGCTGAAAATAAAGTGGGTAAATAGATATTCTCCAGCATGGGGTTTGGCATGGATTCACATGCTCATGAATATTCCCTGTCATCAGGCTGGGAATCCTCGGTAAAGAAAAAATCAGTATCAGTTTCGTTTCTGATCTGTCTTTCATAGTAGTAACCAATCACTGATCTCTGCGTCATACTGACCACAGCCAATGACTGCCCTCTACCTAAGCCCCGCCTCTGGCAGCCATCTTCAGATTTTTACCGCACGTTCAAGTGTTGGGATCCTCGTGCTATTGCTCTCGAGCGTTAGTGCTTTTTTCACGTTTTTTCTCAGAAAAATGTCTCTTTTTTCGGTCAAAAGAGCCTCAAGCTCCACCGTTTCTTCATCCGATTAACGGGGACCCGTGTCGGATTCATCTACGCCCCTCAAGGGTGAAGATGTTGTCGAGCCACACTTTTGGAGGACTCCAGAAGTTTCTCAGGCCCATCTCGGACATGGCCCAGGAGAAGGAAAGCTCGACGCCCGGAAAGCTGTTCAGGGTCTGCCCTGGATGCCAGCTTCAGAATGTCTTTAAGGAGGACGAACACTCCCTTTGCCTTTACTGCCTACATGAGGACAAGACGCACGTGGAGAAGGACTGTGCGTTTTGCGGCAATATGTCGGAGCGGACCATGAAGGACCTCCATCAACGTCTCGCCTACTGGCTGGAAGGAAAGAGCCCGTCAGGCGAGAAGAAGTCCGAGCGGTCTTCTAAGACCTTTGAGGGCGCCCCGTCGACGGGGGACCAACAGAAGGCCAAGCACCGCGAGTCCGCTGGCACCGGGAGCGCCGAACGGTCGGGCTCTACGGGCGCCAGGCAGGGCGCATCCTCCCCGGCGCCATCAACCACGAGCCAACGCTCTGGTTCGGGTAAGAGGAAGGCCAAGCACCCGGCGAAGCTCCTGGAGAGACCCCGGTCGAGCTCGAAGGCCCCATCGGAGGGGGAGCGAGGCGGTGACCCTCCCCCCAAGGAGAAGGCGGTGAGCGCACCTAAGGTGGTGAAAGCCTTAATCCACCCGGCCAAGGCCTCTATCGAGGCAGTCGCGGCGGCCCTGGCTCAGCCTGTGGAGGCTACACCAGTGGTGGCGACCTCGGGGCCCAGAGTCTCCCTGCCACCGCGGAGGGAGTCCTCTTTCATGCCCATCGACAGGACCCCCGTGAAACCTCCGACGGAGAAGAAAAAGGGGGGGCAGGAGGTCATCGTGGATTTGGCCTCAACCTCTGAGGAGGAGCTGATCGAAGTCTTAAGCCACGGTGTTGGCGTGGAAGAAGACCAGCCCGTCGGGAAGGACCCCGACGTAGGAGACGACGAGAACGTCGAGGGTGCCGACGGGGCTCCTGACCGCCCGTCGGACTCCCCTCAACCAGTGCCACAAGACAACTCGGTGGCCATTTTGTTGGCTATACAGTCCTTATGCTCGGAGATAAGGACGAGACTGCCGTTACCACCAACGGAGGAACCGCTCCCGACGGGGGACCCGGAGCCAGGCCCTTCTGGGAGCCCTCCCCCTAAGAGAAGAAGGATTCATCCTCCACCTCCTTTTCAGCCATCGCGCCCTGTTCAGCCCTCCTCCCCGCCCACGACACGTGGGGATGATACGGGGACTGACATGGCCGCGACAGGTACAGACGACGAGGTTTACGACGAGGATCTCCTGTCGTCACCTCCCACCCGGGCTTCCCCGCCCGACGAGATTGGATCGTTTCACTCCATGATCGCCAGGGCATTCGAGCTTTTCCAGCTCTGCCCGGAAGAGAAGAAGGAAGGTTTCCTTTATCAACGGCGCGAGGCCAAGAGGAGGACGGTCCTCGCTGTACCTCTACTGGATGATATTTGGGATGAGGGCCTCGCCCTCCTCAAGAACCCATCCACGACGCCGGCTAGAAGAGATCGGTACGAGAAGAAGTACCGAGTCCTGGACGCGGCCCCGTTGTGCCTTCGGGCACAGCCGACCCCGGGCTCGGTCGTCTCCGCGGCGGCCAGGAAGAAAGCGGGGGGGGCGCGGCCTCTACGTCGACCTCCCCGCCGGACGGCGAGGGAAAGAAATTAGACACGATGGGACGCAGAGTTATCTCGTCGGCAGCGACGACGATTAAGGCGGCCAACGCCTTGGCTATCGTAGCCCGCTACGACAGGGAGTTGTGGTACAAACTGGCCCCCCTGCTGGACTTCCTACCAGACGACAAGAGGGCGGAAGCCCTAGAGATCTTGCAGGAAGGAGAGGTGGCATCGGACCACGCCATTACGATTGCGACGGACATCGCTGACACTGGATTTCGCGAGTTGGGCAACGGCGTGTGCCTTAGGCGGCGTGGATGGCTCAAGGCTACTGACTTCCGTCAGGACGTGCAGACCACAGTCTTGGACATGTTGTTCGACGGAAACAACCTGTTTGGGAAAATAGTGGACGATTCCCTTCAAGCCATCAAGGCGGACACGGAGACAGCCCGGGCTCTTGTGGTTCTCCAGCAACGCCGGCCGCCCTTTCGGAGCGGCGGAGGCAAACGGGGTGCCTCCAAAGGTTCCAGCGGCGGATTTTCCACCTACCGTCAAGCGGCCTGTTCGTCGTCACAGGAATCTTACAGGGGACGAGGCAAGTCAGGCGGACCCCGCCGTCGTTGCCAAGGAGGACAAGGCGGCAAAGCCTCGTCGAAGCAGGACTGAACCGGCCGTGGGGTCGGGCCCCCACCGAAGCACCCCGGTGGGAGGCCGGCTGGCGAGCTTCGTCAGCGTGTGGGAGTCCATCTCCACCGACCGTTGGGTGCTGGACGCCCTAGCTCAGGGTGAGGCGCTCGAGTTTCTTAAGAGGTGCCCGCGCGTCCCCTCTGTGGCCAGGAAAGAACATCACGTCCCTCAACTTCTCTAGAAGGTAAAGGCGATGCTCAAGAAGGGCGCCATCGAGCTCGTCCCAAAGAGGCTTTGGGGCTCCGGAGTTTACTCAAGATACTTCCTCGTGAAGAAGAAGACGGGAGGATGGCGTCCCATCCTGGACTTACGACTGAACAAATTCATCAAGGCACAGAAGTTCCGGGTGGTCACCCTCCAACACATCCTGGGTCAACTGGAGGAGGGCGATTTCCTGTCGTCGTTGGATTTGGAGGATGCCTACTTCCATATTTCCATCCTAAAGGGACACCGAAAGTTTCTCAGGTTCGTGGTCCAAGGGCGTCACTACCAGTTTAAAGCCCTTCCCTTCGGCTTGAGGTCGTCACCCAGGGTGTTCACCAAGTGCCTCGCACCGGTGGCGGCGCAGCTGCGCCGAGAGGGGATCCACGTCTACCCCTACCTGGACGACTGGCTCATCCGAGCAAAGACGAAGGAGCTCGCCGTGGAGCGCACGGCAAGGACCGTCCAACTACTCACGGACCTAGGATTCTCCATAAACTACGCCAAGTCCCACCTGGTGCCCGCGCAAGATGCACTGTTTCTGGGAGCGAAGCTCGACACAGTGTCGCTTCTGGCCTCTCCGTCGAAGGAAAGGACGAGGGCCATCTTGGGCAAGGTGCAGCCGATGCTGGCAGCGGACGCAGCCAGGGTAAGGTCCATCAAGTCCCTTCTCGGAATGATGTCTTCTTGCATTTATCTCATCCGCCTGTGCAGGCTCCAGATGCGCCCGTTGCAGAATTTCCTGGACGCGCGTTGGATCCAGACGGGCAGCTTCGAGGAGAGGATCACACTCGACGAGAGTTTCCGACGAGCGATCCGGTGGTGGGGCACCCGCGCGCATATGATGGCGGTAATGGACTTCCAGACCCCCGGCAACCAGGAGACAGTGACCACGGATGCCTCCCTGGAAGGGTGGGGAGCGCACACCGAAAATCTGCACGCGAGAGGCCTTTGGCTTCCGACGGAGAAGTCCCTCCATATCAACGTCCTGGAGCTCTGTGCAGTGTTTTGGGCCCTCAGGTCCTTTCTTCCGTCCCTCAAGGGCAAGGTGGTGAGGATCTTCACCGACAACACCACCACGATGTTCTACATCAGGAAGCAGGGTGGTACCAGATCCCCAGCCCTGTCCAAAGAGGCGCAGGATCTGTGGCATTGGGCCGTCGCCCAAGGGATGTTTCTGGTGCCGTTTCATCTGGCAGGGATAAAAAATACCATCGCCGACTCTCTCAGCAGAGAGTTGCGCTCGTGCCACGAGTGGGAACTACGACAGGATCTAGTGGACCGCCTCTTCCGACGGTGGGGCACTCCCCAGATCGATCTGTTCGCGACGGCGACGAAATCCAAGTGCCGGAGGTTCGCCAGTAGGTTTCCCCAGCCGAGGAGCATGGGCGATGCTTTCTAGTTCCCCTGGGTGGGCCTGTTTCTATACGCGTTCCCTCCATTGCCATTGCTGATCCGGCTCATCAACCAGCTCAAGAGGTCACGGTGCAGGATGATCCTCGTCGCACCTGTGTGGCCGAGGCAGATATGGTTCCCGGACCTTCTGGACTTGTCAGCGTCCCCGTCAATCAAGCTGCCAGTGGACGCGGATCTTCTCTCCAGGGAAGGAGGCGCCATCCTCCATCACGACCCGAAGTCGCTGAACTTGCAGGCCTGGCTCCTGCAGCGTTGGAGTTTGGAGGATACGACATACCGGCCGACTGCAGAGAGGTTCTTGCAAAGGCCAGTGCGTCCTCAACTCTTAAATGCTATGGACACAAATGGAAGAGGTTCTCTGCCTGGTGCCACGCACAGAAGATTAACCCTCTACGGATTACGGCTCCCCAGGTACTGCCGTACCTTCTGACGCTGGCCAAGGCTGGACTGGCGCACGCGTCCATCAAGATTAATCTTGCTGCGATCTCCCGATACACCAGAACCACGGGGCGGACGTCTTTGTGGTCTCATCGTCTGGTGAAAGAATTCATGAAGGGACTGTTCAGATCGTTCCCGCCGGTGAAGGCTCCGGCCCCGGCGTGGGAGCTCAACATGGTGCTGACCAAGCTCATGGGACCTCCGTTCGAGCCTCTGCACTCGGCTCCGTTGAAGTTCTTGTCGTGGAAAACAGCGTTTCTTGTGGCCATCACCTCCGCACGAAGAGTGGGAGAGATCCAGGCCCTTTCCTGCAAGCCCCCGTACTTGACTTTTCACGACACAAGGGTAGTGCTCAGGACGCACCCCTCCTTCATGCCCAAGTTGCCGTCGGACTTCCACCTCAACGAACCCTTGGTGTTGCCTGTTTTCTTCCCGTCATTTTTGTCGCCGGCCGAAAGGACTTTGCACTCGCTGGATGTGGCTAGAGCGCTGGACCGCACGAAGTGTTTTCGGAAGAAGTCACAACTTTTTGTGAACTTTGGACCTGTCAATCAGGGGAAGGCTCTCTCAAAGGCCTCCATTTCCAGATGGCTCTCTGGCTGTATCAGTACTGTCATCGGTTGGCAAACCGACCGCTGCCTGGCCATCCGAGAGCCCATTCCACCAGAGCGATCGCAGCTACCACGGCGTTCCTATCTGGTGTGCCCTTGTTGGACATCTGCAGGTCTGCTACGTGGAGGTCGACGCACACCTTCACGAAATTCTACTGCATTGATCGGGATTCCAGGGAGGAGTCCAGGGTCGGCCAAGCAGTGCTGCGCAACCTGTTCGCCTAAGGTGAGCCTGGTGAGTAGGTAAGAATTGCTTAATATGGAGTTTGATGTAATGCTTAATGTTGAGCCTTTGCCACCTCCCGTGGTTGTGCATGTGTGTACTGCTATGTATTCTTTATTCATGAGCATGTGAATCCATGCCAGACCCCATGCTGGAGAAGGAACAAGTTACTTACCTGTAACTGTTGTTCTCCAGCATGGGTCTGGCATGGATTCACATGCGAACCCTCCCGCCTACCCCTCTGCGGCTCTTCACTTGGTCATACTGCCACTTCACGTGCTACCAAATCTGAAGATGGCTGCCAGAGGCGGGGCTTAGGTAGAGGGCAGTCATTGGCTGTGGTCAGTATGACGCAGAGATCAGGGATTGGTTACTACTACGAAAGACAGATCAGAAACTAAACTGATACTGACTTTTTCTTTACTGAGGATTCCCAGCCTGACGACGGGGAATATTCATGAGCATGTGAATCCATGCCAGACCCATGCTGGAGAACAACAGTTACAGGTAAGTAACTTGTTCCTTTTGCATCTTATAGTTTTGCATTCAGGATGTGGAAAATAAAAGGTACACTGATATTATTTTGGCTCAACATGCTGCTATAAGGATTTACATGTTGCCATGATGCTTTACTATGCAATTTGTGTATTTTCAAGTAAACTCTACAGGACAGTATTATTGTAGGCCTTGACACCCAAAACTTAAATATTTGTAACAAGTAAAGCATGGAAGAATTTGGCCGTACCCAAATTGCAGAGTTGGTTAAAATCCCTGCTTCGCTGCTTAACGTAAGTGTATGATCCCGGCCAAATAATATGATCTCACCCTGACTCCAACTGCAAAAATTGGAGGGATTATAAGTGATTTTGTTTGCACCCTTACAATAGGACAGTTTTAATAAGTGTAAAGGACAAATGGGTGTACCCTGGTGCTCATCTGATAGTAGCTCCAATACGGTCACAGAATTGCATGATTAATGTACTGGCCCACCCCTCGTTTTGTATCACTTGATTTGACAGGCAGTCTCACCAGCCAGTCAGTGCACCAGAGATTCTAGGATAGCGGACTAACTGTGGTAGAACCAACATTACATTTTCTCCCGTTGCTCCCAGCCACTGAAGTTGCTTGGGCCATCCAGAGTACTGCCCCAGACTCTGCTATGTCCCGTTATGCTATGTGATAGAGGATTTAATTGCACACCATTTGCCCTTTTCACACTTTCTAGGACTTTCAGTGGGTTTGTTCAGACTTAAGGAGAGAGTTAACTGGTTGTGACATTGAAGCTGCACTAGAATAGTCTCATTACAATGAGTAAAGAAGTTAAATGCCCCTACACAAGTAAGTTTGCCACTCCTCCACTGTCTCTGAAGTTAGCGCCTCTCCCAACATTAGAGGGGTTAGCCCCTGCCTGCATTTTAGCCTAGGTGCACCCCTGGATGTGCGCACTTGCATTTTGTTAGGCAGAGGTGAGGGAGGCCTTTCCCGAAATTGGCGGTGGTGTTAAAGTTTTATTGTGTGTGTTGAACAAACGCAGCACAACTTTAAAGCTGCTACTTTCAATAAAGACTTCCATCGCCTTTCTGCTTGTGCTTTAAAATATATTATTTGATAGTTTGTCCCCACACCAGACCATGGGGGGTGGGGGGTAGAACAGTGGGGCTGGAGCCTTCCAAGTTTGCCCCACCTATTTTTCGGAAGTGGCCCCTCCCATCATCATTTAGCCCCCCGCTCCCGAAATGTAGGTTTCGTTGCACTTGCGCCCCCATACATTGAGCTAATGTATTCTATAGGACTGCATTATTAGGCATATTAAAGACCACATTTGATATTTAATATGTAGAAAACACCATTATCGTCTACTAAAATCAAGCAGTTTGTGAACATTTGCCTACCCCCCTCCTCCGATGTAGGGTTATGTTCAAGAGAGACCGAGGCTTCCCCAATACATAAACGAACCTGGCTCCCTTGACCTGTGGAGTGTGCCTGAGGAAAGGTGCTTTGTTTACTTCCTAGCGTGCTATATCAGCTTTCACGTTTTTCAATAACACGCCATTCGTGTTAAGGTGTATGAAAATACATCCAGCTCCATTCGTGACAACATGCAAGGCGTTGACAACATTACGTAAAGAACTTTGCACTTCTTGTGTGTATGCATACGTCAAGGAGACGCACGCCCTGGAGTCACGACTGCAAGCTAGGAATTCCTCACAGTTGGAGAGCTCCGGCGTACACGGAAGGCTGCTTTCGGTGACACCCCCCGCTCCGTGTGGGTCGGCCTCGGGCCTGCGCACTGCTCCACACACACGAAAGCGTCCCCACCCACAGTGTCACTGCTGGGCTTCCCCCAGCTGGGCAGGGCCTCGCACTGAACACACATTTTGCAGTATTGCGAGGAGGCAATTCCATCTGCAACAGAACAGAGGAAACGCTCACGGAGTTTTGGTAAGTACATTATGTATTCTGAAGTGTCTGTTGGTCTTGTTACTTTACAAGCGTATGAGATCACTTCGCTATTATTGCTGGGTAACCTGTATGGTGCTGAACGCTGTGAACCCGGGGTTGTTTCCAGCCAGACTTGCTAAATTAACCCTTGGGACAGGGGCAGAACTTCGCCCCAGAAGACGATCCGTACGCTCTGTTCGAAATCCCCCTCCTGTTTTTATCAGACAGTAGATGGAAACTGGGACGACTTGGCAGCCAGAAGTGCACGGCGTTTAACTTCGGTCACATGCTGTAAACAAACCGCTGCGCTTGTGCCCGAAATCCCAGCGGGAGCCCCTCGACCTCCCGCAGTCGCGGTTTCTTTCGGCAGTTGTTTCAAACGCGAGTTTTGGTAATAATAGCGTCTTTTCGGCGAATTCATACCCCATTGCCCATGACTCACCATGAGCAAGCACGCCAAACCGGCTGACTTGGAAAAGAGGGTGTGTCTTTTAAGAGATTCGCTGGTTTGTGGACCCCCGCCCCCCTTTAAAAAAAAAAAGATTTCCTCGGTTAGTTTAGGATCTCCTATAACCCGTGCATCCGTCCATTTTGGACCCCTTACATAGCAATAGCTCATTCCTCCTTTTCCCCCCCAGAAAAGCGTGACATGAGCCTTGCTTAGTTTTTTGGCATAAAAGGCCGCAGATTTATTTTCCACAAAATCATAAAACATACTGCACACATTAGTGGAAATACTTTGGAAGATGCGGCGACCGCTCCATGTCCAAAACCTGCTTCCCCCTTGCTTTCCAAAAGTCCATCATAGGCCCAACTCTCCCAACCCTTTGCGCCTGAGCCTCGCCTGCCCCTGCAGGTATCCGTGGGCGGGGAGAGTGCCGTTTCCTTGGGGGAAGCTGAGCCCTTGTTGTTCCCCCCAGACGCCCCTGCCGTTTTAGGCTCCCAAGGGGCGCTGGTCTGGAAAGGGCGAAGACCCTTCCCGCTTTCTCCTGGCTCATCCGGAGTCTGTCTCTTGTGTTTGGTTGCCCAAACACCGCCACATCGCCTGCCGTCCTGCGACGTCGACGGTCAGGCCTCCTGCTTGTCCTTATTTGTAGGGTGGGTGGGTGGAAAAACGAAGTCCTCGGTGGCAGGCGGGCGTCCCCCGCCAAGGCTGGATGATGCCTGCAGTGGGAACCCGCCTGCTTTAAAGGGGGATAACTCCGCCCCTTTCCATTGTCCCCCTTCCGCGGGCTTTTCCTCCCCCTTTGCCGCGCTCTTCTCATTTTCGCGGGCTTTCCCTGCTTTTGCCGCGCTCTGCCTTTCCTCCCCTCCTTTGAGGAGGGGGAGGGAGATTTAGGAGGAGGACACCGCCCGGGTTATCGGGGTGCCTCCTCCATTTTCGGATTTCGTCGTCGACACCTGGCATAACCCGTGCATCCGTCCATTTTGGACCCCTTACATAGCAATAGCTCATTCCTCCTTTTCCCCCCCAGAAAAGCGTGACATGAGCCTTGCTTAGTTTTTTGGCATAAAAGGCCGCAGATTTATTTTCCACAAAATCATAAAACATACTGCACACATTAGTGGAAATACTTTGGAAGATGCGGCGACCGCTCCATGTCCAAAACCTGCTTCCCCCTTGCTTTCCAAAAGTCCATCATAGGCCCAACTCTCCCAACCCTTTGCGCCTGAGCCTCGCCTGCCCCTGCAGGTATCCGTGGGCGGGGAGAGTGCCGTTTCCTTGGGGGAAGCTGAGCCCTTGTTGTTCCCCCCAGACGCCCCTGCCGTTTTAGGCTCCCAAGGGGCGCTGGTCTGGAAAGGGCGAAGACCCTTCCCGCTTTCTCCTGGCTCATCCGGAGTCTGTCTCTTGTGTTTGGTTGCCCAAACACCGCCACGCCACAGGTGGGTTACCGCCCACTGTGGCTCCCCCCTGCTTCCTTCCTCACATTTCTTGGATTTCTGTGCAAAGTGTCCAGAAGAATATCTCCAACCCCATTGGTGACAAATGCCCCCCAACTTCCATAATATACTCAAGGGAATTAAAATTAATCAAGCCGTGACTGCTCTGGCAAAAACCCTCAGAGGCCCCCTTTCCCAGGCTTGTCGGGTCAGCACCACCCAGACATAAGGCCAATATGTCCGTCTTTTGCTGTTTCCCAGGCTATCTGCGCACCTGCTGCTGCAGCTGCGCCCCTATCAACCCCGGCACCCCACCCATCCCAATCTCATTTCCTCCCGGCTGTTGCTGGTGGGGAAAGAAGGTGGCATGTCGATTTTAAGTTCCTTTCGGCCTGATGTACCTTCTCACCCCCAGACCTCCTTCCCCCCATGCCACCCGATGAGCACCAACTTTTCGAGATTATTCAGTGGAGCTTAAGATGCTAAGGCCATGTCTGCTGTACTTCTGCCCCTTCCACCTTTCCCTCTTGCTCCGCCTTACCAGGGCGAGCCTGCTCTGCGACCCTCTTTCCTTCGTTCCAGCTCCATCCTGCTCCGCCTTAACCAGGGTGTGCCTGTTCTGGGACACTTTTTCCATCTGACCCCTTTCCATCCTGCTCCGCCTTAACCAGGGCGGGCTTGCTCTGGGACACTTTTTCCATCTGTCCCCTTTCCATCCTGCTCCGCCTTAACCAGGGCGGGCTTGCTCTGGGACACTTTTTCCATCTGTCCCCTTTCCATCCTGCTCCGCCTTAACCAGGGCGGGCTTGCTCCGGGACACTCTTTCCATCTGTCCCCTTTCCATCCTGCTCCGCCTTAACCAGGGCGAGCCTGCTCCGGGACACTTTTAAAGTTAGAATTTCAGGCACCACATTTGCCTTACTTCCCCTTTCCCCGTCCTCTCGCCCCACAAGAATCCGTGGTCTTGTGCCGTCTTTCCTTATTGTTACATTTCCCAGAGTTTTGAGCTGGCTTCTACTATGGGGCTCTGTCCCTACTGCTGACAAATGTCTGCCATCCACTGGGTTGTCCTACGGGGACTTGGGTTGAACCGCCCATGCCTGCCCTGTGCAATACCTTTCCAAGAGCTTTGTGCACCTTGTGCCCAATTGCCATCCACTGGGTTAACCTACGGGAAACTTGGGTTGCACCGCCCATGCCTGCCCCGTGCAATACCTTTCCAGGGGCTTTGTGCACCTTGTGCCCAATTTCCAGTGACATTTCCTCAGCCCCGTGCTGGGCCGGGCACTCACTCTCTTGCATATTCAACCAGGGACTCATTTTCCACCCTTAGCAATTCATCTACCCTTTTACTGGACTAATCCTCCCCCCACCTTAATCTTGCTCCGCCTGCTGTGAGCTACCAACCGGGTGATTGCCTGCGCTGGACGGGAGGAGCTGCCTTTATAGTCCCTTGTTAGACCTGTACCTCTGCATTCATTTCCCCCTTGTCTCAGCCCAGGTACCATTTTTTCCTGTCCTGTGTGTACCGCCTCCCATCTTTCACTAGCGGGCTCCCCCCTTCCATTTTTCTTAACATGTAAGGCAACTGCCATAACCAACAAGACTGCCTCTCCTCAGGCGTACCTAGTGGTGCTATCCCACAACTCACTCTATATCGTTACCTGCCGTGCACACCTTTACCACTGATACTTGATCATTCTCATTGGTCAGGTGCAGGGCTGCGCTGACCCTGCTACCTGCGCCTTTAAACACGTTCCTGCTTTTCTCTGTGTACCACCTCTCGTTTTTAAATTTCAAGTACTTGAGCCCAAGCCAAACTGTTCCCCCTTCGCATCACTTTGCAGCTTTGTTAAGTGTGTACGCCTGACAACTGGCCCCTTGTCTGCTGAATTCATAATTGGGAATTTGAATTGCATTCATAATTGGGGAATGAAACCCATACTTGGGAATGCTCCCAGCGCCCTTTTCCATACTAGCCTTGTGGCGCTCCCACGCCCAACTGGCAAGAGGCATGCAATAATGCTCTTAGCGACATTTAGAAGTACGCGCCCCGTGGCGCTCCCCTTGCGCTGCCTCCTTCATACAATTTTCCTGTGCCATGGCGAGTGCTGTACCTCTGGGTACTGTAAGGGGGTCAGGCCATTATGCTCATAGTGCCGTTAAATCGTACCCTCCTCCTGGCACTCCCCTTTATCGTGAACGCATAATGCAATTGCGCTTATAGCGCCATACCTCTATCCCCAACTTCAGCGTGAAGGAACATGCAACCCTCTTATAGCGCACTTTGTACAACGGGCCTCCTCGCGCTGCCCCATATAATGGACCGGGTCCTGCCATACTGCCTGCAGCGCTATTCTGTAAGGATAAACTAGCGGTGCTCCTACCCCCACTGGACAGAGTCATGCCATACTACGTTACCAGGGTGAACCCCCAAATGCCCTTAGGGATCCCCGTTTCTTCAATCCATCCCGTCCAAGAGAGGCAACAGAAGCCACAACTCCTTCCCCAGCTGGGCTGCACACCCCAAACATTAGCATCGCTCAATATATTCCCATACCCATCACCCCAAACAACGCAAAGGGCGAAACTATGGAAGCATGTACAAACAATTAACCAAGAGTGAATGGATGATGCAGAAATACGGTATACCACTAAAGTGACGAGCTGACCTGCCCTCTTTAATGTTCTTGCGCACGAAACAAAGTGGCCCTTTAAATTTCCTAATAACCCACCTGGTGTGCGTTTTCCGCGGGTACCCGTGTTTAACCAATTAATGGACCGTCGCTGCGCCCTAACCCTGCGTGATCTCTATCGGCAGCCTCACTTCCCTTTCTGCTGCAAGCCTGGTTGGTATGTGTCGCCCAGCCGATTCCATTCTGATCTTTGTAATCCCCAACCGCGGGGATGGCCGAAGCCAGGCTCTTTTATTCTGTAGTTGTTCTATTGTTACAACCCCCAACGGCGGCTTCTACCCGCCATTCAAATTGCATAGCGTATACACGACGCTCTGCGACGAACTCCCCTGCATCCAATATGACCGGCGACCTGTTACACAGGGAGCCCTGCATGCCGCCATCTTTGTTTCTAACGTGTGGCGCGAACCTTCAGAAAACGGCTTACTCACTTGGTGACCGCAAGTATAACCTGGCCCTTGATGCCCTGCACTAATCAGTAAGTTAAGTCGTCCTAACAAAGTGCGCCCAGAAACACTTGTGCATAGGCGTGTTATAAATGCCATAACGGTTTCTTAACGTGCGGGGCGAAAATTAAATAACCATTAAATAACTGCCGTGCATGAAACCAACAAGTTGACCACCAATACAACACAGCACAACCGCTTTGTAAGGATACCTGGCTGCATTTCTAGACCCCCCAATATTTGTGTATGACATATGATAGTTTGTTTACAGTGCGCTTAATACCCCATGGTTTCTGAGCGCGGACCGAACCTGGGGTGCTTGGTACCGTCGCCCTTCCAAGGCGAGCACTTTGTCCCCAAAGCTATCCTCCACCTCTTTATAAAGTATGACTGCAGCTTTAAAACCCTCATCGGCCAACCTTCACACTGCCATGCCAACAACAATCACTTCCCTGTTCCTGGTGTGGACACCCCGATCGCAACTGCAACATTTCCCCCACTGTGTGACCAGATTGGGTATACGGTCAGTACCCCTAGCCCGACAACCAAAGCTGCAATATGCAACTTACACCGCAAGTTCTGTTGCCGCTACTATTAATGTGCGAAATATGACATTGAGAAACGGCCTATTCACTTGGCGACCTTAAGCATATACCTGCACAATGGTTGCACCGGCCTACACCCGTAAGCTAAATCATCCTAAAAGCGTGCGCCATGAAACACTTGTGTATAGGCGTTTTACAAATGCCCTATGGGTTTCATAATGTGCGGTGCGAAAAGTCGGGAACCACCTAATCCCTTCTCGCCTTAATCATAAACCAGGACAAAGGCTGCACCGCTCTAAGCCTTTAGGCTAAATCACCATAAAAACGTGCCCCAGGAACACCTGTTTATAGGCGCGTTCTGTTAGCTTGCCTATACAGGGATTGAACCTGTGACCTTGGCGTTATTAACATCACGCTCTAACCAACTGAGCTAACCGTCCAGCTAAATGTTAGTTGTTTTCGCCCAGCGTGAGGCTCGAACCCACGACCCTGAGATTAAGAGTCTCCTGCCCTACCGACTGAGCTAGCCAGGCTCCCGTTGCATGCGCCTTGCACCCCGTGCCTGGGAAACACCTCCCAGCAAATGCATCCTATTTGCAAGCCTCGCGCCCTGATGTATACAAGCATGTTAGCAACTGCACATGGACAACTATCTTTCTATTGCCCTTTTCTCACCCTTGTGGCCCACATCCCCTTTGTGGCTGCCTACCCGCGGGGCAAAGCAGCCCCTGGCCAGCACATCCTTAAGTTACTGCGACTAGGCCTGCATCCAGACCGATGCACGTAACCCAACCGGCCATAACCGCATACCTTCGCATCACCCAGCATGCTGAATTCACATTCCTTGACTTTACTTAGCCATTCTTCATTGCAAACATTTGAAATAATTAACCGCGAGGCGTGCATCTTAACCTCCCCCAACAGTAACCTTAACTGCATTGTTTCCCCGGACGCTCGTTAAATGCCTCCGCATACTGTCTATGCTTACTGCTAACCTATCTACTTTTAAAATCACATTATGTAATTGACTGACTTGTGCCTATTCTCCGCGCCAGTTTCCTAATCTTCCTTGACCCTCATGGATAAAGGAATCCACAGATTCAAACCACCAATAATTTAATTACTTTAGCATTTTATATAGCGCCAAGCACGCTCAGGCATCTGAGCGCTGCTTATTATTACCCACAGTGTGGGGTGTACATTTACCGACCCCGGAAGGATGAAAGGCTGAGTTTGGCGCTGCCGGGATTCGAACCTGCGACAGCAGGACCTACACAGATGTCGAAGGGAGCTGCTCTACTGGCTGTGCTACCGGACCGACACCGTTTCTCGCTTCCGACACCCTCCCCAACCCAGTTCCCTGGGGAGTTTCGCAGTAACTGAACGCTGATACCGTCCTGCCTGCACGTCTCATTAATTAACCCAAATCCGCCCTGCGTGGGATTAAGCTGCACGAACCGCGACCACCCAGTGCCCAGCCATTTACCTCTTTCTTTGCTCAAGCTGCGCCATCTCCATCTCCCGCTCCCGTGAACTGGGCAACACCTTCTCTGGAACCTCTGGAACTTTCCATCCCGGACCTCTTCCTTCACTGGGGTAACACGAACCTCCTCGTCTGGTCACACGAAGTCCTCGGTGGCAGGCGGGCGTCCCCCGCCAAGGCTGGATGATGCCTGCAGTGGGAACCCGCCTGCTTTAAAGGGGGATAACTCCGCCCCTTTCCATTGTCCCCCTTCCGCGGGCTTTTCCTCCCCCTTTGCCGCGCTCTTCTCATTTTCGCGGGCTTTCCCTGCTTTTGCCGCGCTCTGCCTTTCCTCCCCTCCTTTGAGGAGGGGGAGGGAGATTTAGGAGGAGGACACCGCCCGGGTTATCGGGGTGCCTCCTCCATTTTCGGATTTCGTCGTCGACACCTGGCAAACTTACTTGTCTCAGATGTGTCCAGGAGACCCCAACATACCAGTTTCAACACTCCCAGCCCGCTTCCGACAGCGCCTCGGCCCATCCTTCTCGCCCACAAAGTAATTGTTTTCGTATCCTTGAAAACGGAAGTTGCTGCTTCTTTTACTCGGTAGAGGAGTTTGGCGTCTCGTGAAAGTAGCATATGTGTCAGGAACTTGCTGAAAGACTCGCGCAAGTATGCACACGGGTTCCCTTTAAGTAAAGTTCCACCTTCGATTTAATATGGTGTTTATTTGCATTCTTTGTGGTGCATGTGGACTTAAAACATCTGAATGGATGAGCTACTCCCAGCTATGCCTCAAGTGTCACCTAGCAGTCACCACGTTTCCACTTGCGAGATTTCATTTACCAAACCAGTGAATTGTGGGTATTGTAGTGTCGCTTAATCTCCGTTGCAAATATTAATGTACACCGGATGCCAATGATCTATAAAAGGGAAACGGGGCAGTGCAACGCATGGTGTGTTCTGGGGTTTCTCCTCGGCGTCAGTTCTCATTGCTCAGAGTGGGCATGGTATGGCGCCCCCACCCCATGACTAGCCTTTACGTCTGCCAAAAAGGGGCTTTCACGAATGGGATCAGTGAAGTAAACTGAACAGAGCAGTGAGAGCACCTATGGCGGGACGCTGCAATTACACACTCCACCTGCTTCGAAAGTCACCCAGCATTTTTACTAACCCACAAATGTAAACACTAGACTTGTCCAGCACACATGTTTTTGTTGGAAGATGTTAAGGGGACTTCGGTGACATTTCGTTTCCTTGTTGGAGTCGCAATCTCTTCTGCCAGTCTCGTGGTAACTTCTTGGAGAGAACACTTTCACTTGAATCTAGCCTCTCGGTTTACCGGCCGTGCTCTGCTCTAGTCTAAACTTTTCCGACTTGGGTCTTCATCGTTGCTCGCCTTCTGGGGTTCAGTGCCGCGTGTATTCGCTATTAGTGCACCCGAGTTATGTGTGGTTTTTCTTTAGTGGTATTTGACGACTGTATTTGATGACCGTCGTCGAAAATATGTATCGACTCCTGGTTTTACCTTTTACTCTAAACGATTAGTCATTTCTCCAGGGAAGGGTTTCCCAAATGACCACCTTCTGCCCCCCATTCCTTTTGGTTACATGCAGGGGAGTTGCTAGGTCTGGAAAAGACCCGGGGCTACGCTGATGTCGGAACTGTTGGGACTGGAACGTAAAGAACTTTGCACTTCTTGTGTGTATGCATACGTCAAGGAGACGCACGCCCTGGAGTCATGACTGGCAAGCTAGGAATTCCTCACAGTTGGAGAGCTCCGGCGTACACGGAAGGCTGCTTTCGGTGACACCCCCCGCTCCGTGTGGGTCGGCCTCGGGCCTGCGCACTGCTCCACACACTCGAAACACAAGAAATATCAATTTGTATGAATGAGGGACATCTAGTCTTTTGGCTGTAGCTCCTGAGATTCTATCCGGGGCTACAACCTAAAGATCAGGGGCTATAGCCCCCTTAGCCCCCCCCCCCCAGCAACGCCCCTGGTTACATGTCTCCACGCAGCTACGTTCACACCCTAGCTCCCACTTGTTAACTCGACCACTCTCTCCGCCCATTTTTATCTGCCTTGCCTCTTGCCTGTCACTTAACAATAGCTCTACTGTGGTAATTCCTGCCAATCCATGCCCAGAGCAGGAGGAATTGCCCTGGTTATCTGGTGCAGGGGTAGTCTGGGCAAGCAACAACCTAGGGAAAACGGTTACTGCTACCACACAATGCGCTTGAGGGAACAGACTCTTAGGAGGACATCTTTCTGGCGTGGATAAGTTTTAAAAGGCCAGAATGGTGCCCATCATGTAAAAGGGATGTTACCCTGTATTTTTTCAAAAGTATTAGTTAAAAAATAAAATTTGAAATCGGGAGATGCCCGTGATCAAATATTTGCATGGCACGCGTGAACATCCAAGAGGATCCAGGCATAGGCAGATGTTCTCCAGTTTTAGGCTTGAGATATCGTGTACAAATCGGAGCTGCTTCGAGTCATCTCCTCGTTTGTTCCAGGGCAAATCTTTGAGGGTTAGGCCCTGAGTGCACGTGTAGTCGTCCAGTGTGTAATCCCTTGGCGATGATTGCAATAGTCCGTAAAAATGTGTAGAACAACTTTTGAAAATGTAGCTCAAGCAACAGCACAAACGTGGTATCAAAAGCATTCGATGAAAGGGCAGAGTGAAACAAGAAACGTATAAGTGAGTGGGTCATACCAATAAGAAGAATTAAAAGTGATCAATAAATGCCCATTTGCTAGTGTCTTTTACTTGGAAGTAACATTGAAAGACATGGCTGGGTGGGGTGCAGGCCTACACTGTGCTTCATTTTGAGAAACGCGCAGCATGGTAGAACATGTGGTGCATGGTGGCCATGATGAGGACCTGCAAACGGTTCCGCTGCGATAATCTGCTTGGCCCCTCTATCCTGTCATCACCTTTCCTTTCAAGAAATGTCAATGTGTATGAATGAGGGACATCTATCCACCCAGTGGACCCATGAAGAGGTTGGGCGTGGGCCTGCACTGTTGCAGTAAATAAACCAAATGAACTATATAGTGCTTCTTTTCCGTAGGTGTTGATTCAGTGGCTTTGTTTTTGAGAATTGCGCAGTTAAGATTCTCTGCAGTCTTTTGTAGGGGGTTACTTGTAATGCACCTCGTAGAGCTCAGAAAAGAAGACAGCTATAAAACATATTATGAAGGTATGGAAATCACGCAAAAAACCACATGTTGATGGTTGGATGGTAGATATGCGCATATTATCGAGACATGAAAAGTCTCGTGCTTATCGGCTTCATCGGGAGACTGCATATTGTGAATGTTGGGAATCCTTCAATGATTTATTTGGGTAAAGTGTAAGTTAATTGATTTGATTGATACGGTTAGGATGGTGGTTGGTGTTATGGTGTTATGTTTTGTGTGTGTATATGTTCTGTGTGTTTTTATTATATATTGGGTAAAGGGTGGGAATTTTGGATGAGGTTTCATTGCTATATGGTTGATGTTTTTGTACTTAAAAGTATTGTTGGAGTATAGTTACTTTGGTGATTTTCACGAATGTAGTTATTGTTGTATATGAATTCAAATTAAATAAAGATGTTAAAAAAAAGACTTTGTCCTAGGGCTCATTGAGCATCTGTGTTTTCGCCGGTTAAATCGTGGCATTATCCTATTGTGTGTGTGTGTTTAGACTATAGAGAACTGGTAAAGGATAAATATTACACACCAGAGCCTTGAACAAAGAAGCACAGGACTGTGGAATGCGTATTGCACTTGCCTTATTAGTATGGAACCAATTTAAACGGTGACCTTATAATTTGATATAGAGGAGAAGCACATATTAATACTTAATCAATTTATTCACTATGTTTCACAAAAGGAGACTTTGCACTTCCTCCACCCTCGATCATGTTACAAGTTTAGGCAGTTTAGCTAGCTCTCGTATGCTAGAAGCAGTCGCCATAGCGCAGTTTCCCAAAATGAGCCGTATCATCCTTGCATAACTCTTGTAGGCACTTGCACTGTACCAACCACTGGGGGTTTCCTTCAACACGAGCAGTCCACCTCCTGTCTTGACTGCAGTAGCATCAGCATAGGCCCTGCCAAAGAGGACATTGGTGTGCACTGGATTAATGCTGATTGCACTTTACTTTGGCACCACTGGGCTGATTGCACTTTACTTTGGCACCACTGGGGGTTTCCTTCAACACGAGCAGTCCACCACCTGTCTTGACTGCAGTAGCATCAGCATAGGCCCTGCCAAAGAGGACATTGGTGTGCACTGGATTAATGCTGATTGCACTTTACTTTGGCACCACTGGGCTGATTGCACTTTACTTTGGCACCACTGGGGGTTTCCTTCAACACGAGCAGTCCACCTCCTGTATTGACTGTAGCATCAGCATAGGCCCTCCCAAAGAGGCTGCCATTGTACAGTCCACGAAAACTGCCTTAAACTCTATAACTTTACAGAGAAAGGGACGCCCTTGGGATACATGTTTCTATCACGACGCATACTATACTGGATATCATGACATTTATATCGAAAGATATCGTTTTATAAGCTCTTTGCTGTGAAAAAATGTACATTCTTTGGAAATCTAAATCTGCTGGTCCTAATCCCGCGCACACTGTTATGCATGGGCAAGTTCTATGGTGGCCCATGACATTGACGTCATAACTTTCATTGTGCTCATTTAGAGCTTAACATTGCTGCCTTTTGAAAATAGCAAAGGCGCCTTCGGGCCTCTCTTTACCTGCGCATCTCGAGCGAGGGTAGCGGTTGGGGGCAGAAGGTTCCCTTTTCCTGAAGGGGGCAGAGGGAGTGATGAAGGAAGGCCGCAGACTATGTGGGCATGCTACTCTGAGCCTGTTACCGGATTAGAGCCTAGATGAGGGCACCTTTACCATTGCAAGCCTCCTAGGTAAGTGGGGGTGTCTGTATGTGCATGCTAGTGTGAATGTGTCTGCGCTATGACCCAAAGGGTATTTAAGCACCGAAGGTAATCCAGAGTAAAAACAGCAAGTCCTCAAAATAAATCTGAAAGCTTTGTGCTCTTAAGGGTCTCTGCGAGAGTAAAAGAGCCTGGCTAATAGCACTGATAAAGCTGCCCCCTGGAACTCTGAATATGTGAAGTCTTGCTTGCATTTCGAGTTTTAGTCCTTTGGGAGCTAGGGCGTTGCCGTGTAGAGGTTTATATAGTCGGCTGTTAAATATAATTATTGATTTAACCGGTGACAATGCAATTTTCTGAGTAACCTTGTAATATATTCTCTGCTGGGTAGGTTGGGAGTAATTCTAGTTGTAGTATTCTGAAACACTTGTAGGTGCGATGGTTAATTGAGCAGCACCTACATCTAAAGAGTTAAAATGATCAAGCCTAGATCGGACAATAGCAGCACAAGTAGTTTCAGATGGTAGTAGTCTAAACTGACTTAACAGCATAAGCTGGTAATTAACAGAGCTCATGATATATGTTTAATTAATTTACCATCTGAGGTAAACTAGGCCTCCTTCCCAATCAGGAACACCAGAAAGTATGTAGTTTCCATGTAGGTGTATTTCTCTTGCTCACAAGTAGAGAAAGCACTGGGACATCCAACCAGCCCAGCACCTTAGGTCCAACTGGCAACGGTAGAACCCAGCACTCCATCCATCAACATTCCACATTCCACACAGAGTCCCAGTGGCATCGCCACACCAACACTCCACCTAGAATGTCATTGACATCACCAGACCATCCTAACACTAATAGCCATAATCGGGGCCCAGACCGATTATGACATATCTCCCTCTCTTCTACTAACACAACACAACACCCATGATAGAGACCCATCACAATATTACTAGAAAAGTTACAAATGCAAAACTCATACCAGCTCAGACCGCAACACCCCAAGATCTAAATGGAAAACACCATCAACAACTAAACTTGAATCACAGGCCCTTCCCCAAAGCCTGCACCCCACTCAGCTACAAAACCCGCTTAAGGACACAACAATGGAAGAACAAACAACAATCCTTCTCTGCAGGAGATCCCATGCACCACAACCAAAACTAACCCATTCACCTTCTAATCCCCACACATAATTGTGGCCACCATGTCTATGTCCAACACCAAAAACATCAACCAAAGCTCTGATCCTACCTCCAGCCATCCTACCTCCAACCATCATTACACACTATCTCCATAACTTACTAAGCCAGCACCTCACTGCCCTTAGAAACGACCCAGACAGCACCTCACTGCCCCTTAACCAAAACGTAGACAGCACCTCACTGCCCCTGCAACCAGACCACTGCCCCTTAAGAATACCAGACAGCACCTCACTACCCCCTAAAAATACCAAGCAGCACCTCCCTGCCCCTTAACCAAACACAGACAGCACCTCACTGCCCCACCCATAGCCAGGGGACATGCCCCTACGAACATGAGAAACAAAACACCACAGGACAACATGTAAACCCTCAAAAACCAAAACAGTTAAAATCCATGGCGTCAACGTCCCTGCACCAAACCCCAAAATGTCCTGTAATGCCAAGCAACTGAATGCAAAGCAAGTAATTGTGAATGCAAGTGACATGGCACTGAAATAGTAACATGGCGCCAAAGTCCCTGCGCCATCCCAACATGTCCATGACGTGCAGGCAAATAAATGCAAGAATGACATGGCGCTACCTGCGCCATCCCCGCACCCACATGTCCAATTCAACCAACCTGGAAAGAAAACATTGTGTAAAAACAAACATTACAATATCCCATGGACCCCACACCCACGAGTCCATACAGCAAACCCAGGGAAAGTCCTAACATTAGGCCACCACAAAAACACAACAGCAGTACATAAATTGACAGGCCTTAAACCGCTAACATTAACCCAGGACCCAAACCATGTCCGTACTAAACCCCAGAGGCCACAACATATAAACAACGGCATTAACAGCAGAGACCGGCCTCACCCAACACCTACCTCGGACTAGTCCTCCTATTCAATGCATCCTTCAACCTGTATGTGTCCCCAGGAATCTGGATCCAAGTCTACCGGATGCAGCGCAAAAATATAGCACCAATATCCGCACTGGGCGCAAAACTCCCAACACCAGCTCCACACCCGGATCACAAGTGAAGTGTCCATTGACGTCCACGAACTCGCTGGACCTGTCCTCGCAGCAATCCACACGGCCCGAGAACCATTTCCATGCCGTTCCCATCTCTCCATTACTCTGCCCATTGGCTCGATCCTCGCCAGCAGTCCACGTGACCAGCCCCTCAATTGCGCAACGCTCTTGCAGCAGCAGTCGGACTTCGAAACCAACATCCCTGGCAGCGTCACGTTCCAGCCCTCCATGCTGGAATGCCATGGCAGCATCGCGATCCAGCCCTCCATGCTGGAATGCCGTGGCAGCGTCATGTTCCAGCCCTCCATGCTGGAACATACGCCCCCAGCCTAACAACGTCATCAGTCCGTCCTGCGGCAGCGCGGTGTGAACATCGACATCCGTTACTCCCGCAGTTACCATGTCAACCTCGGAGGACATCCACACTGCACCAAATACCTCCCAAAATGCAGCAACAGCAGCTAGAACGCAGCCCGCACCAACACACACGCGGCACCTCGGCTTCCCGGGACTGTAACACTGCCGGCCGCTCCAGACAATGGGCCACCTGAGCCCTTGCTCGACACCTTGACCAAACAGTCCCAAACAGAGCCACTGCAGCTCCTACCAACAGCTCAGCTGATAATCTGGACAGCTCCCCAGGGGTCTGCACACCGACCGCCACTACAGACAGTAGACCATCACAGCCCACCTCTGCCTAGCAGTCCCACTTTATAGACCAGCAACTATGTGCTCCGCCAAAACAGGTCCCCAGCCTTGGACCTTTGCTGCACCGCCCGGCCTGCAGCTTCCTGCTTCATGGATGTCTCCCTGGAAGGCAGCACTTCTCACCTGCTGCCCCTTCCCAGCAGCACCGGAACCATCCTCGTCACCAGTGAGGTAAACTAAGCCTCCTTCCCAATCAAGAGCATCAGAAGGCATGTATATGTATAGACATGTAGGTTTATTTCTACATGTAGGTTACATAAAGTAGGTAACATAAAGTAGGTTTATTTCTCTTGTTCACAAATAGAGAAAGCACTGGGACATCCATCCATCCAGCCCAGCACCTTAGGTCCAACTGACAACCGTAGAACCCAGCACTCCAAACAGCCATCAACATTCCACCCCGAGTCCCAGTGACATCACCACACCAAAACTCCACCTAGAATGTCGGTGACATCACCAGACCATCCTAACACTAATATCCTAAATCGGGCCCAGCACAGATTATGACACCATCCTCTTATGAGGCACAATCGAAGCCGTCCCAAGTGCTTTCGCTTTTAGCTGCCATTTGAATGAAGAATCTGCTATTATAATGCAGGAATACATAGAGGTTTAGGCAAGGTGAGATGAGGGAATGGAAGTTCGAGCTAGTTTATAGTCACCATCTTTTCTACTTGCTTGAAAGTAATCCTAATGTTAACTTTCATGTAGTTATCTCAATTTGGACAAATGAGAGCCAGAATATCGGTATTACCCAAATTGACCTTTTACCATTGACCTTTTGCCCAATTGACCTAATTATATTGGTCCTAATTGATCTTCTGCACAATTGACCTTTATATTATTTTAGTTATTTTATATATGTATTGGGTTGGTTTTCCATTATAAATAATATAAGGGGATTGGGTGGGAGTTGCGGAGGGTTTTGGATTGGGCGGGGAACTGCAGGGGGTTTCCCCCTGCATATGTCCTAATTGACCTTCTAAATTAGGTCGATTCTCCCGAGGTCAATTGTGAAAAGGTCAATTAGTATACAACCAGAATATCATCTTAATAATTCTGAAAAACCGCTCCCAATTTGTTCAACAAATCATGCAAAGATTTTAATTCTATGTGTAGGTTGTTTGCGTGCGTTTGTCGAGATGGGTAACAGAGACCAGGCTCCTACTGGTGTGCGGTTTATGCTGCGTGTTTGTATGTGCGGTTCAAAGTATAGGAAAATAGTTTACCTTAGCCACACTGGCATATATTGTTCCCTGTCAGCATGACATTTATTTATTTATTTTTATTATATTTTTTTTTTAGGGCATGGCGGGAGTAAATGCCGGCCTCCTGGCCTTTCTTTGAATGCAGCCAGCATGAAATACATTTAAAAATGCTCTTGTCTACTGTTGAAAACGTTTTGAAATGTTTCATGCGTTCCTCTATAGAACGTATTGTAAATTGTATGGCTCTTTTTAACCCAGTTTTTGAGAAATTTGTGATGCGAAATGCACAATTTCCACCAACCTGTGTGGGAAATCCTCGAATGGTTTAGGCTCACTGGCAGGACTCTTGCCAAGTCGGGGGTTGTGAGTGCCTTCCACTTCCACCGCTGCTAAATATGCTGTTCTTTGTGATGTCGCAGAGAGACATCCCTTTGAAAAGACAAACGTTCATGAACGTGAAAAAATACTGAGGTGGGCTGGAAGTGCTTGAAACCTGAAGACTCAAATTTGTTTCAAACAAAGTGGAAAATGAACAGTAATTCCATATGGAATCTCATTCTAGCCAAGCTTCTTTCCTTTTTTAATTTCTCCCACTAGCTTTTCCCCCAGCCCCCCGTTCGACCCCTCCTGTTCTGCTTTGCTTTCTCCATTGATCCTCCTGGCGTGGCAGGTCAGCCACTGAGCTTCCGTGAGTTCCTTTCAAACTGCCACGTGTTCCATTGTCTCAACGTGTATTTAACATCCTGCAGGCTCATAGGAATGTGGTTGGTGCAGTTTACCTGAATGCGAGGCATTGCCTTAAAGGGCTGGTCAGGCATTGGAATGCTGGCCTTTTTTTGTACGAGCCACTTGTTGACAACAGTTGTTCGCCTTTCTGTTAGGTCTTAGATTTGGATCAAAATGTTAATGGCACGTGTTGCCAACTTCGCCAAGATAAACTGGCAATTTACGCGCGTTTCTTAGTTTAAGAGCCACAGCTTGCACTGTTCTGACTTCGTTCACCCTACTGACCTTTAAATGAGGTGGAAATGAAAGCAATGTCTCGGGTACAGTCACATGCGGTGCTTCTGCGATGTTCTTATTCTGAAAATGTGTGCTGTTTCAGAATGTGAGTGAATCGTCGCCCCTCTTATTTTTCATTTGTATTTTTTATTTTTTAAATGCTAATACTATTTTTAAAGTAAACCTGCATGGATCACTGCAAGACATTTTCGCTCAAGTAGATAAATGGAAGCCACAGCCAGCCTATCCCTAAGCGGTATTAGCAAAAGGCAATGGGCATGGCTTTTACAGAGTGAAAAGCTTTTGTTGAATGCACAGGATGCGTGTTTTTTTTGTACACCTTTGGTAAGGCAATGGAAAAAGATGTAGTGCACTTGAAACGGGACAGTCGGTTATGTTTGGTCATGTGTAGGTAGCACACTTGCTTTCGCTTTCTTTCCTAGTATTTGGTTGTTTTATAATAATTGCCAACTTGGTGATTCACCATAATGTTTTGGAAAGGGAAAAGCTGGAAGACTGAAGTGGCCACTCATCACCTAGAAGTCCAGGTCTTCTCAACCAAAGGCATTGCTCATCGTGTTACATGTCATGATCTGTTTTTGATTACACTTGCTACCCATTTTCTTTGTGTTAGGGGACCCTAGAAAACAGTGATTTGGCAAGCAGCATTCAATTTGAGGTGATATTTGGATAATCTTTGGAAGGTTCTCAGGATATGACCTGTAGTTGAAATGGGTATCTCCGCAGCCGTAGCATTAAGCTGTCATGTGGTATTGGTACCTGTGACCTGTGAGTTCTGCCGCAAATGCCTTAAGTTACTCTGCTGTCTTATGGATGGTGGGGTTTGTGTTATATACAAAAAAGTAAGGGTTGGAAAGCTTAAAATAATTTATATAGCTTTTATAGACCTGTAGCGAGGGCCGCGTGGGTGTTATTTGGCCCTGAAGACCGAGTTAAAGGCCAGAGCGTAGAGAGGGACTTTAACGAGGTATGAGGCACCATAGCGCCCGGTATGGCCCGAGCTGCAGGTTTATAAAGTTATTCGAACACCCTCAGTATTTTATTAAACCAGAAAGAGATGAATGACTAATAAATGCTGCAGAAATTAATGTTAAGCAAATGCAGGTGTGAGTACTTAGTCTTTGTTAAGCTAACTACCATTGGTTGGTGTAGAGCTTAAATAGGGAAATTAAATGGTAAATGCGTTTTTTCTTTTTTTTTTCTTTCTTTTTTTTCAGGTAGCAAATTGGTATTGGAGGCGTGGAATATTTAAATGTGGAAAGTCAATGAAGGTGTCGGCAGGCTCGGACTGGCCAATAGGGCAATGCCCGAACCAAAAACACAAAATCGTAGTGTGGGCCACTTTTTAGGCTCATGTGGGCCAGCTCCATAAATTACTGCACCATGCGGCTAGTAGTTTCGACCAGTGTTACTGAAAAAATCAAAACCCTTCCCCTTGGGTACTACTCAGTCTGCCACAAAAGGAATGAATTGCCATTTGCAAATGTTGGCTACTTTTTCATTGGTGACCGAGGGAATTTTATGCCCCAGTTCGACCCTCGGTGTCGGTAGTTTATTTGGCATTTTTATTAGGCAGGGGTATGCATAGGCAAAGTTAGAAGTTTGACAATGAAATGTAACGTTTATTAGAAGGAAAAAAAGGTGTATTCACAAAGTTTAGCAGGTGTGACCTGTTTGTATTTAATATTGAAATATAATGTTTATTTAAAAAAGGGGGTTTTCATAGCGTTTAGCAGGAGGGCACTGTTGGAAATGAACGTTGCATATTATTTTTTAACTTTGTGTCAGGCGTTTTATTTCTTGTTGCAGAGTTTATTTTCCTGTAATGTCCCCGAGGAAATCTTTCAATGCGAATGATTTAGTGAGCGCTCGGGCCAGGGCAGGGGCCACATTACTCAGGGCAATGCGACAAATTAACTATTGCTGGTGTGTAATAGGACGGGGGTTAATGATGGAATCTGCGGCGCCAATTCAATTGCGGGCTATAATGCCTGCGGAGGTAAGCAGGACTTCATTTTTGCGGGCTATGCCAGTTTGTATAGCCCGCAGATTGACCAATCTGGTGATTGGAAACACCATTAGGGTTTTCCAGGACAGATTAGGATGGACTTGTAAATCTTCAGAGAAACCCTGGTTGAGGTACTCCCAGTTTGCATTCTCCTAACACATGACTTCACAAACATAAATACGTGCTGTCACCATAGTAATAATATTTGTTTATTGTACATTTGTAAGGCGCTTATACATCCATATGATCTAAGGACTTGTACTTTGTGCACTGCCCGTCTAGTTTTTGGCCGGGTTCTGTTTCTTGTTGACAGGTGTGATCAAAATATTGGTATGGCTGTAAATGGGTTCCCTAGCTGGTTGATGGCTCTGATTTTAGGTCTAATTATTGTAACCGGAGGATGTGCCACCAGTACTACACGGCTGTCTTCCTATATATGCTAGGTAAAATAACATGTATGTTATGTAACTGCCTAACGATGCACTTTTCCTTCGAGCGACGTGAGTGCCTGGAGACCATGAAAATTGCAGCGATGCGCGGTATACATCAACAAAACCTAAACACGAAGCACTATGGTTCTGTTGCGTTTCCAGTTTTATTCCCATGTGCTTTGTGTCTGCTGTATGTCCATACCTCTCCTGCGAATAGGTTTGTGCATTTTGTGCAGCTCTAAACTCATAATATAAGGGAAAATACAGGTTATGAGACACCGTAGATGGCATGGTATAGTAGGATGCAGTAAAATGAAAGTAAAAAAATGTGGATGAATGATTTCTGCAGCTCTGTAATCCAGCCATGTGCTCGGAGGCATTGGCCCTAACGCACACTACAGCCCACACGAACAAAATCTACCAACGTACCTGTACTGTATGCAGGCTCTTCTCTACAGCTGTCTCGGTAGGATAATTTTGGGGCAGGGGATAATGCTCCTGCTGCAGAGATCCTTGTAACTCTACTGTTCGTATTTCTCAATTTCACTTTTTGGTTAAGTGAGGCTGGTAAAGATGGCTTGGTGGGTTGTAACGGCTACTGTTAAAGTTAGATGTATGTAACCTATAGGTGACGGGTTCATATGTAAAGCCTTTGCTCAGCATTTCATCCATCCTAGGTCAATCAAAGCAGGGCCTTTGAGTTGGCTAACTAGGGCAGTGCTTGTTTGCAGTTAAAAGAGAGAGTTCAGTTTGCAGTGAGTACACAATCTTTGATCTGTTTAATAATTTACATCATGATGGGAATTGGGTTATGCAATACCATTGGCACTTTCAAAAGTGTCTTCCGGTTGCTTGCCGAGGCTGTTGCTAACGCATTGCCCCAATGAGGAATATGGGCATGCTCCTCTCGCTCTCTCTCGCTCTCTCTCGCTCTCTCTCGCTCTCTCTCGCTCTCTCTCTCGCATCTCTCAGTACACATTAGAAAACCTTGTATTAGCCTGTCTAACACGCCTTTATGTATGAGCAAAGCGGGGAGCAACGATAGCGCATTTCGAAGATCAAAAGGCAACTGATCGATCACTCCAAGAAGATGCAATCTGATGGCTTGTCCATGATGCTTGGTAGACCTATTACGGTGATCCGGCTAGTGGGCATAGAGGATTCCCTCTCGTGGACCACAGCACCAAAAACGAAGATCTATCCAAGCCTCGAGGTACGTATAAACGCACCATTTAGATGAACATTGGCTGCAGGTATGGCTACCCGAACTCATGCACCAACGACCAACAACAAATTCGGCCTAGCTGGGCACATAACATTTCGCTGACTTACACTAGACGAATCCTCAACACCTCTGCCATTAAAAAATACAGTGATGACCTACGACAAAAATTCGGTCAAGGTGGACACATAATGAGTCTCTTGTACTCTCACATTCTCCTGACCTCCCTTAGCACCTGACCACATACCTGATCTCTGGGATTGCTTACAGGAGCCCAGCCAGCCACCTAATTCCTTATGTTGACCAAAATGCACACATGCCTTCTAAGCCTCTCTGGGAATTCCCCATACTCTGGACTGGGGTCCCCGAGGGTGCTCCCACCACAAGCATGTTGAGACTATAGTAATGGTAAAAGGTGCTATGTAATTGATCACTACCATACATTATGCCACCCCTTTGACTAGATCTGAATCGTGCATACTGAGAGAAATAGAAACGCATGTTTACTGCGAAACATGTCAACATTGCGCTTTGTTTTATTTCAGTAGCCATTCAATATTTACTGCCAAATTTAGTCTTGTGTTCAAAATGGAGTGATTCCTACTTGCACGCTATCCCTATTCACCCGAACCCCTTGCCCCTTAAAACCCCCCTGTGAGGAGTAGGGACCAACACTGACCTGCAGTGGTGTGAGAAGTCAATCGGGACTTGGGGATGCAGGAAGTGGAACAAAATCTCAGAAAGCATCCAACTCCCCTAATATGAACAGGAGAGTCATGTGCTCAATGGGCTGAACCCAAGAGAAAAATGCCAACACAGGAAAAACCCAGTCCAGATGGTAAGTACTGTGTTGTCTTCTAGTGGAGATGAAGTGCAACGCAGGCATTCCACAATGCAGGGGAATCCACAGAAAGAGTACCGTTTGAGGCTCATGACAACTCAAGAAAAGGAAGACCTGATCGAGAGCACGAGCGAACAGAAGGATACTGCAAAGGCGGAGCCGCTTACAATGCGGGATATACAGTGGTGTATGAGCGGCAGGTCGTGAGTCCTCTGAATAGCAGCATGTAGGTGTGCAGGGAATTAGGGAGACAGGAAGAGACCGGGTTGTGAGAGGTAAATGGGAGGGGGGGTAAGAGAATTGCAGGGCAATGTACAGGAGCTGGAATCCAGACAGGGGGAAGCCAGGGGAGTCCAGAGAGGGAGGAACGGCTACAGTGCCAAAGGCAGCAAGGGAGGAATCAAAGAAAAACTAGCGTATAGCTTTGCAGAGCGAAGCGACGCTGGGTGTTACCTTCTGGCTGTCCTTAATACAGTCTGCAAGTAAAGACTCATCCAGCGAAGCAACGCAGCTCCTGGCGGTCATCTTGGGAAGTACTAGAATGCTGCAATGTTTCCCAAGATGCGTAACAACTGAGCGGTATCTTGAGGGTGAGAGTAGCCCATAGGGATGTCTTCTTCGCCATCGCGGCCAAAGGACCAGGAATTGGCAGGTGCCCTAACACTCTCATCCATCCTATGCTACCAACTGAGTGGAAGTATTTGGCCACCTATGAAGTTGCGGAATGGGTATGGGGGTGGGGAGTGTAATGAGAAAAGGAGATGTGCTCGAGCAGAGTGCATTTTCTTGAAAATGGAAGTTGTAATTCCGCACAAAGGAATATCCATTGTGTGGCAAACTGCTTATTTTGAATTTCTCCTGACATATGATTGGTTGGGTGATTCTAAATAGTTTACAACTTTCGATTGGATGTTTTCCCATTGTACCTGATTGTTTCAACCAGAGGGCCAGCTCAAAAGTATGAGTTTATGGCTGTGTTCTCTGTATTGAATTGGCTTCACACGATCCGCTTTTACTCTGTCAGGTGCTGGATATTTAACCCGGGGAGCAGATATATAAACGACAAGCGCTGGAACCAATGGTTTTTTTTTTCCCCCTTCGTTGCATGATGCCAGGAGTTGGGGCATGAGTGAGGGCTGCCAGCACGACATACATAACAGTTTACATGTTCTAGAGGTAGTGTGTAATAATTTGCCCCCTAAAGTTTAAGTTTCTTCCCAAAGATGTTGCCACTGTCTAGGCAGAAACAAAGAAACCTTCATTTCTAGGGTTTTTGTGCCAACGCGTCTTAATGATTTCCTCCTGGTTGCATCATGCTACACATGCATTTTTGTGATGCTTGGATTTTTTTTGTTCGTTTTTATTGGTTCATTATACATCTTTAACAAATTCATCCTATTTCAATCTCATCCTACATCATTACATGTCTTGAAAAAGAGGAGCGAGAAAGAACAAAAAAAACACAGCATAAATAGATTTTAAAAACTCAAATACAATCCTAACACATCAGAAGGGTGGGCGCATCACATTCTCCCCCCTCTTATTTCTTTCATCCCAAATCTACTAGGATTTTATTTTGGGGCGTAGGGGTATGACCAGGGCCACGCCAATGGAGAAGCCAAAGGTGCATTTTTTTTTCTTCAGTTTTTAGCCAGTGTTTAGATTTGAACACCTGCATAGGTTATTTCATTTTTACCTCCAGAATATCATTAATAAATGTCACCACAGCAAATATTTGCGTCAGGCTTTCTCCCAACAACAGTCTGCCACCATTCATCTGCAGATAGGTTTCCACCCTTTTGAGGATTTCTCCGAAGTAGGAGGTTCCCTTTTGAGGATTTCTCTGAAGTAGGAGGTTCTTTGGGCTAGAAAGCCCATACAGGAAACTGCTACATGCTTCAAAGTCTCTACAGAGTTTTGTTAAAGGCAAAACCTGCATGATGGTGCCGCTCTCTCTGTTTGGTCCTGAGTAGCCAGAACTTCTATAGTTGGATAAAGATTCAACCTGAATCTCATACATTGATCTCTGTATCTTCTGCCAGGTAAGTTGACCAAAAATGTTGGGAAAGATTTCATCACCCTACATTCACCATTATGATTCAACATAAATTTACTTTGATTTCTTTTTGCTTGAGTTGCTATCCAATCATCTTGTTGCACTTTCACAGCTACATGATTAGCTATTAGCTGTTCTAGTTCCCCATTGAATTTCATCAAACATTTCATGCATTTCTCCTTCCAATAGTATAATGGCCATTCCATACTTTTGGCTGGGACAGCTCCTAGAATTTCTAGCGGAGGAGACCATTTTGCAGTGAGAGATTTTCGAAATAATGTTAACGACTTGCAGAGGGTCACTGGGTATAGCGACTGTAGGCCCAACTCAAACCGGATCAGTCTCAGGTGCAGTCCCAGGGGAAGACGGGAAGACCTTTTTCCAAAAGGCTCCCCTTGTTTCCCAGATTTGCCATGGGAGGCTTAGCCCTGTCTCAGCTCCATAGCAAATAATCAGCACCACTTTCATGGTATAAAAAGTAAAGATTGGCATAATTGAAAATCTATCATGCAGAGCCATACCCTGAACGGCTAGATTTGTACTTTTACTGTCTGGCTCGAGACCCACGGGGTCTCAAACGGGATTGTGGTTAACACATACTTCCAAATACGTAATGGGTTCTATACGCTCCAGATATTCGATTCCGACTTTCCATTTGAAATTAGGCTTTCGATTCTTTTTACCAACGTTCAAGATGACATGACTTTTGATTTGTCTGCAGATCATTGATCTTAATATACTCTTGGAGGCAGGCGAGTCTTTTCTGAAGGCCTATGAGTTGTGTTGATGGGAATTAAATCATCGGCGTACAGAACCCAAGGTATTGGGGTTCCATTAATCTTGGGAGGCACGCTGTAACATGAACCTGTTATTTGCCTAAATCTGATAGATCTAGGTTAAACAGGGCAGCCCTGTTATGACCACGATATGTCCTGGTTTCTTTGGATAGTTTGCCTTGTTGGTTCAGTCGCACCTGTTGTTTTTTGGCTTGGTTTTTTACCAGCCTGAACTTCTTATCATTGGTAATCGCGCCGATATTCCAGGTCATCCATGTAATCCTCTCACCTTTCAGCCAGTATGCTACCAAACTGCGTTACATAACCCTGTCCCGTTCCTCCAACGTGGTCTCCCCCTACACTCTGCTTACCTGTGCAACCTCCAGGTGGCCTAGGGACCTGCCTCTGCAACCTCCAGGTGACCTAGCGGCCTGCAGTGGGATTATGAATGATGATGTACTATGTGCTGTCCTTGGTGCTGTATTCAACCCAACCCAGGTCCCACCCGTCACCCATGCTAGAAACCAGAACATACCGGCTAACCCCCCTACCCCCCAACCCACCCCACAACAAAACCAAACCAAACCAATCTCACCAACACACGCACTGACTGTGAAAGTAGGGAGCTGTTGACAGCTGCCAACGCTCCCAGTGGGAGACTAACTCACTTGCTTTCTGGCACCAGAGAACCGTCCAACCCCCTTGCGGTTCATAATCATGCCCGTCGCCGTACGGTTAGGTGAGCACTCTATGCATAATGGTTGCACTGGAAACAGAGTACTGCGCAACGAGATCAGTGCGCGGAGCTCCCAGGGTCTGGCAGTTCAGAAGCAAATCTCTCCGCTGCTTCAGGATTTGTGAAGAAAGTCACTGTGCCATTGTGGGCCGGGAATAGCATTGCGTAACTAACTCCTTTCCAGCGAAGAAGATTCGTGGACGTCTGGAAGCTTTTTCGCTTCTCCTGGACCTGCGCACTGATGTCTGGGAAGATTCTGATAGTTTACGGACCCCATCTTAAATCAGCTTTCTCTCAGGCGGCTTTAAGTATCACGTCCCTGTCTCTATAATTGAAAACCCTGGCAACTATGTCTTGTTCTGGGGACCCCAGTGGTGGCCTAGTAGCCAAGGATCGATGCACTCTCTTTACTGTAGAACATACAGGAGACCGGCGGGGTCCCCACGGTGTCAACAAGTAATCTCTGGACACATTTTTCCATGTTAATTGCAGTGGGCTCTGGGACCCCCAATATACATCAGTTGTTTCTCCTCCATCTGCCTATGAGAGTGTCGTACTTTGCCATGACCACCTTCAATGCCTGCTGAATGAGCGGCATCTTTTTATTTTTAAATGTTTTTTAGTGTGTGTTTTTTTTTTTAATTTGGTTGCAATGTAGCCACCTTATCTTCTCTGTCGCTGATTTTGTTCTGTGGCGGACATTCGTTGGCAAAGCGTTTCAATCTTTACTGCAGGGACATCAAACTTGCAGGTGAGGGCATCTGTCTTTGTCCCCAGATTATCTGTGCTATCCTTCAGAGCCAGCAAGGTCTGGTTCATGGACGTGGTATCAACGTTGGTCGGTCCCGGGGAGCTCTCTGGCACCTGTGTGGTGTGGTCTGCCCTAGTAAACTACTGCATTTTGATTACCTCATGGGGTTAACCATTCTGCGTCTGACCCCAGTTCACCAGGAGGGGGCCGGCAGGACCTTGCACTACGCCAAGCCGTATCTTTGTAACACACTGCCATGCACCGGCCTCGTGTCCAGGCATTAATGCAGGCAATGCAAATCCCTAGGGGCACGCACTGGCCGAAGAGTGGGGGCACTTTGAAGAGGTGGTGTTGGCGCTCACCAAGTCGGCCTTCGTCTGATTCTGCATCGCCGGAGCCCCTCACCTCACATCAATTGATAGAGGATCAGTGGGCCTGCACCTTCCATTAAGTCACCTTGCGCGCAGGGTCACATATGGCGGTCATGGTGGAGCAAGAGCGTCAAGGGGGCAGCACGTCCCTAGCACCCCCGGTGTATTTCAGACAAGGGGGTCCCATTTGCCTGTCCGTTCAGGATGTGCAATTTGGACCGTGGGGGCAGTAGACAGAAATGAATGCACTTTCCTCCCTGGACTCTGTGCAAGATAGTTAGGTCTCACCGCCGCTGGATCTCGCATCGTGTTCACAGTGCCGTCTGCTCTGCATCCAGACCTCCAGGGGCAGCCATAACCGCTGCCGCTCACTGACCCGTCCTCCCTGTGAGGGGTCAGTAATGTGAGGCGGGCAACTGCTTGTAGATTTCTCAAAATGTCAGATGTAAAGAAAACACCTTGCTTGTCCTACTCTACAGAGGAATTCCCTACCTAGTCTAAAGACTGAGGGGACGTTCTCTAGCATGGGAAAACTGGTCCTCTAAACAAAAAATATACAAAAGAAATTGGCTTGCAACATAATATAATGAACAATGTCAACATCATATCTAAATGGCCTTCTCCTGCCTGGGGTAATTAAAAGTCAACCGCAAAATGTTCAGCAAAAGAAAAGAAAAGGTTTTTAACCAGCTCTTGAAAGTTCGGAGTCAATGAAAAAGTTCATGAAACAAAAATCCACTGGTAACCACTTTTTTTCCTGGATGAAAAGATCGCCTTCCAACTTCCGGAATGTTCCCTGGGTGCCATATTTCCAGCACTGAAACAGCCAAATGTGTACTCTGGCACAATAGCCATGATAATGTGCTTCTCAATTACTTCACTCTGACATAGTCAAATATGGGGGTTTGGGCATGCCTATGGGCTTATGTCACTTCAGTTAACTGTGTTAGTCTGTGATTATGGTGCAATTTCCTGTGGCGAGGACTATCGACCCCTAGTCAAAAATACTAACGATGCGTGTGTATGTTATGCTTTCTTTGTTTCTTTCCTCCATTCCTTGTTCCTTTTCTATGCGACACACCCTGCACTCCCCACTGTTGGCTCCCTGCTCACTTTTTCTGTTTCCCTCACTGTGCTCTTCTCCCTATGTGTAAATAGCTCAATTGCTTCTGGAAGCAAAGTCAGCGCTCAATAAAGATTCTAATAATCATATGTAGTTGTTGGTTTAACCCAGTGTAATTTGGGCCTGATTTTACAGTAAATAAATATTGGAGTTTGGAATTGGTTTGTAAGAAGATTGTTTTCTGCAGTATGTGTTTAGTTTTACCCTACAGTAAGTAGTCGTTACTCGTGAACCTGGGGCTTTGTGTAATGTGTTCCTGGGGTCTGTTTGGGACAAATGTTTTCTGTCCGTTTCTATGTGGTGTGATTTTTCTATATGTGCCATGGGTGCGTTTACATATCTCTAAATGGAAGCTATGGGTTCAGGGGTTTGAAGGTGGTATGCAGCCATTGCTGGTCATTGGGCCGGCTCTTGGCGGATCTGAGATTCGGCACTAGATATGGAGCCGGAACTCGGGATCCAGCCAGAGTCAGCCGCCCAAGCCCATGAACCGCGCTGGAAAACCAAAAAAAAGTGCCCGCGCCGGCTTTGGCACTGGTGTGTAATACACAATGTAAATGGCAATGCTGCCGTCGCAGGCACTTTTTTTTGTCATTTTGTTTAATATTCTAGCATTGCTGGATGGCCTCTACGAGCCCCGCCCCCTCTAGACCACGCCCCCTCAGGCACCACCCCCACCCTTTTGTTGTGGGATCTCCCACTACATTTTTTCCATTTCCACCACTGTATGCAAGTAGTTGCTATCATCATCCATTTTAATCTGTAGATGCTTATCACGTTCTGGCTTTTTCTTTGCATTCTCGGACTTCTAGTTCTTTTCCCGATATAGAACTCTGACTTAAAGTCCTGAAATGGAACAGAAACAGTACCTGCAGATTGGAATGGATCAAATTGGCAACTGGGTTTCTTCTGTGTTTTAAGACGCTTTGTATTCGGTGTGTTATACTTTGGATGCTGAATTGGTAATCGCTGTCGCAATTTACCATGGTTTCACGCACGACTCGGCTGTGGTTTTGTCGTTTGAGACATGACGCTGCCATCCGGAATCACGATGACCCGCTTGTCATTACCACATTCGGTTTTTTTTGTACCCTGCCTGTTACAAGACTTTGTTCATGATGATACTGAGCATGTTCTACTGTTGGCCAACTGGCCAGTTTACTTTTTGGAAAGCGCTGTTTATATCGTCTGAAGATGTGTAAGGTTCTTAGGCCAGTGGCCTTTTTAGTGCAGTAGATTCTATGCTTGGAAGACTCCACTCTTATTTCCCCGCCCCCTTACTAACTCCGCCCTTTCAGTAACCACTCCTCTTGTCACCATGCTCAAACAGTAAAGGAAACAACAAAACGAACCTGCATGTAGCCAAGGTAACCGAAGTTCATCAACCTTGGCAGCTTACCCTTCATTCGAGCATGAACACATTTCTCACTTCCTCGCACGCACTTCACCCATCGACTATTCAAACCAGACGTGGTACAACTGTCTCCCTAAAACCTAAAACAAGCTTTGACAGGGGTCGAACTTTAAAAACAAATAAACTGTTCCTCATCCAGCCCCATTCCACCCCGCTCCCCACTGACCCGAATACTTCCCCTTGCCACACCACAAAGTCAAACCCCATACCTGGGTTCTGCCTTTTTTCTCAAATCCACCAAGATGCGTTTTACAGCAGTACGATCAAGACGTACGAAAATAAAGTGAAAGACAGTACATTTAGATGACCATCATTAGTTTGCCATTGTCCGTCACAGCATTATGCAACTTCCTCTTTCCAATCTACTATTCGTAAAACTTAAGGGCCATGCAAAGGCTATCCACACGCACCCCTCCCATTACCTGTGCAGACAGCTGCGCCTGCAGGAATTCATGCTTCATTGGCAAAGGCCGATCAGGCACTATGTCCCATGAAGAAACGAAGTCCAGCATGCAAGCTGGCTCAGTAAGTTGTGACTCGACCCCACCAGTGTTAACAGCAGGGCCCAAATTCTAATGCACAGTAGGGGAGAATAATGGGTACCCTTCCCTCCGTCCAGGGATGGTACTCTGGTAGCCGGAATGTAAAGGGTCGATGATGGATTTCCCGGAAAAGTAGGAGAGCATCATATTCTTTAGTTCTCTCGACCTCTGTGCTTGCATTGGTGCTAACTTCAGATATTCATAATATATAAGAATTGCAATTATATGTAGAACTCCTTATCAAATTAAATTGTATTTACCAACCTTGGGTAATTTGGTAACATAGTCTGCATGTGTGCTCTTGTACACATCGTCGACCGCAGTTGTGATAACATCTCTCACTTAGTCTTCAACTATTTTCCATGTCTCCATCAATTCCTCCTGCTCACCTAGGTAGTGTGGGTAGGCTTATTTTCTGTGTAGATGTACCTCTGTCTTTGCTGTGAGAGATCTGTGAGAGATCTGGGATTAAACATGTACGGAACGTATGTATCCCACAGAGCAGTTTATCTGTAGTATGCCATACAGAACAGTCCTTGTTCTTTGTAGTATTGGGAATGTTTGCTGCTGCACTGGGAGAGAATGTACTAGCTTTTTTATTATTGCATGCTAAGCAGATTACATTATTAATCAGCACCCCAATTGTCCACCATCCCCTTGAAGACGTCCTCTCCTAGGTGTGTTTTCTTTTCTTTTTTTTGTTTGTTTATGATGCATTCGTTTTATTCACATGTTCTCCTTAATTCATAGTTTCACGGTTTCCTTTGTATTTTGTCCATTTTAAACCGCTTGAATTTCTATTGCCCAGCTCTCCGATTTCCCATGAAGCCCCACTAAAAATGATGGTATAATGTGAGTTAATTTTGCAATTTGAGCACTTTGCACCCGAGGAAAAGATTGAAAATAATGTGCATTGCTTGCAAAATACTCATTACCCCGTCCCCGATGTCTTTTCCACATCCGAGTGATAACTACTGGAGTTTCACCCAAATGAAACCTGTGAAAAACAAATATATGCAATATATAATTGAATGATTGCTCTGAGATGGCATAAAGGACAAAACACATTTACCCCAGCACATTGAGCGAGCAGAAATGGCTGCTTAAATTGGGACAGAGGCACTAGACTTTCTCTAGTTATTGGATTCCAGATAACTAGACTTCATATCATGAATGCATTTAATTATATTTGTAGTATACTGTGTGGACTTGGCATGTTGGATTGTTTGATTCAACCCTACTCCAACCTCAGCACACCCATATAATAAAAAAGAAATGGGCCAGGATACGGTGGCGTTCTTCTGAGGACAGTTGTCTTGTATGCCCCACGAATGAGCTCCTTGCTTAGGGTTGATTCATAGGTCTCAGCAAGTTCAGTAATGATACAGCAATCGGCAAGGTAAAGATCTTCTTGTAGGCTGGAATAAGTCGTTCTTCACATACTATCTAATGAGTTGGATAGCTATGGACCAGTCCCCTCTGAAATGACCACCTTTCATCAATGCAAATCTTGGCTACTGCTGCATAGTGTTCAAAGTATGGATTGTGTACTAACTTTCCGAAAGTGTTCGCATGTGAAGGGCCTGGGTACACTAGAAAAAAGGTTAATTATAAGAATGCATGGTTATTTGCATAAGGGTCCTAAAATACAGCATCCATTAAAACAGTTTAGATGTCCTTTCTGGTGGTATACTGTACACTTTCACATTTTTGGGATAAAACCTTTCTGGCAGGTGAATGTATTGAGTAGTCCAGTTGCTATCTCATTGCATGTGTTAACCCATCATAGGATAATCTAACTATGTCTATGTTTCGTTGGAAGATTATGTCGTTATCAGTTGAAAAGATACACATTTTCGTGTGTCATAGTTAACGTTTTAATTGCTGTTTTTGTCTTGTGGATCTGCTACAAAGGAGATCAACTTAATTCACTCTTAAAATTAGTTTTGGTGTGCAGAGGTGAGGTATTGTCAAGTGATTGTATCTATATTGGCCTGTTGAAATTGATGGCTGAAATGCTTTGGATCAATCATAACCACTAGTAATTCCTCAGGGCAGCTTTCGATTCTCTTTTTGGGCCATCTATTACAGGAGGGAAAGAATATGCAATTGGTGACTCTCCCTATCCAAAAAAGGACGTCATTTTTTTTTTCTTCTGCATGGGACCTCAGACGACCCCAGACATGTTTCGGCAATGTCTGGCTGGCATCATCTGCAAAGTTATTTAGGCACTGATGACTGACGGAAAGCAATCTGCATGGGTGTGCAATCCTGAGCAGATCTATGAGTTTACTGCGAATAGAAAATACTAAAGACGAACATTTTTTTTTCCCACATTAAAACGCAATTCTATTTATTACCCTAACCCCCCAGTATATTGCTTTGAAATAAAAAAAAAAAATCGCCATTTTCGTCCTCTGTATTTTCTGCTGCGCAGTAATGGGGTGATACCGCACGGAGCGGTTTTCATTTTTTCTTTGCGAGATTAGGATGTTTTTCTCTCCCAGAAAGTGCACTCTACTATACAGATCCCACTCGCTAATGGTACATGCTAAAAAGTATCGTGTACATGTGCATTTTCCTTATCTATAGCTACCGAAAAGCTAGAAGCTGCAATGTGATTTGGCACCATGGCAGCTAAAAAGTAACACATGCCTTCCCAAAACAGACTGCTGGATTAAAAAGTAATTCCAAGACTCCAAGATGGCGGCCGAGATGTGAAGACGTGAGCAGGCTGAGTTCCGTCCCTGACGAGGCCTTTAAATGCTGGCGATTCCGAAATAAAGGATGTGGAAAGGAGTTTGATGCCGGCGCAGCCTCCTGAAGGATACATAAATGAGACCCACTGGGAAGCGGCTGGCAAAACTGTGATTGGGCGAGCCTGGCTGACACATCACGCAGAGGGTCCCTTTGCAGCTGCACGCCCTGGTGAGCCAGAAGGGCAGCTGCGCCACAACCTGCAGTGAAAAAGACGGTCGGGGCTCCCGGCAGCGAGAGCAGCACAGGATGGTGCGTGCAGGCAATACCTGCACCAGACTGCAGCAAGTGACCGGCAGGCTGCATGGCAGTCGGGATGCACTCTGGAACTCGGAGGCGGGGAGCGGTGAAGCAGCTACACAGTAAGTGCAGGAAACCCCATACAAGAGGGCGTTGGCCATACCTGGGCTGGTGAAACTGAGGCTATGGGGCTCCCGTCCCCGACAGATATAGGGTGGAAGTATCCAAGGGTGCCAGCAGTGCCGATCCAGAGGAAAATACCCACTGGGAGCTATCGGAGGCCAGCAGGAGGATCACCCATCAGCTTGGCCCCAGCCCCAACACTGCTATTGGGGACCAGCACTTCACCAACCAGCTCTCAGCTTTAGGCACACTGCCTTTCCCCGCCCCTCTCTCATAGCACTTGGGGAAACACTACGGACACTTGGTGTACCAGGACCCGGAGGAACTGACAACCACATACCATCACTCTAGGAGAGGGGGAAGGAGCCCTTGAACGTATAGAGCCAGAACCACCCTCAACTACAACAAATAACCCCAGCCAGATGCAGAGGCCATGGACGGGTTATTTGTGTCCCAGAGGATGGAAAGCAACAGGACATTAGCCTGGCCAACCGGGGTCCTCTGAATGTCGAGCACAAGGTGGCGGCCGCCCCTTCGCTAAAGCCCTTGGGTCATCCGGAACAAGCACCATGCCCAAAGACGTGTATAAAGCGCGAACACAGAGCCCAATGCTGGGGGCAAGTGGAAGGGCACCCCCAGTAAGCGACTATTGACTACAACGCTACACAATACCATGCTGCTGGCCCAAAGAACGGGACGCCTAAGCTTGCAGCAGTCCGCAGAACAGGAACCGCAAGAGGGCACCGAAGCAGGGACAGACCTGAACATGGCAGCATCCAAAGCAGACATAGAAGCATGCTTCAAGCACTTCCAGGATAGACTCACGTCCTCCTCATTTCATGACCTTCACCACTGAGGTGAAGCAGGCCCTCAACGAGGTGAATTAAGACCTCTCTTTGGGAGAGGGCACAGGCACGACGGAAAGGGTGCTTCAGGAGGTGGTGGAAGACAATAGGAGAATAGATGAGGCCTTGGAAGGACTGGCGAGGATTTCGCGTAATGTAGAGTTACAGTGTGACGACCTGGAAAACGGGTCCCACAGATCAAACATCCGAATCGGGAACCTCCAGAAACAGTGGGAGACTCGGAACTAAAAGAAGCAGTGTTACACTTCTTCGTAGACCTTTTTGGGGCGGACGAGCAAACAGACTTAGATAAGGCCCATAGAACGGGACCCAGAATACAGGAACCAGGGGTACGGCAGATGGACACGCTGGTGGCGCTGACTAGGTTCCCACAAAAAGGTCTAATTTTGCAAGCAGCACAACGGTCGAGATCTATAACTGACCACCTAGTCAACTATTTCTGGCCCGCTCTATGTTGCATAAAGGCAGAGAACTGCGCCCAGTAACGCAAGACCTACAGCAAAAGCACATTTAAATACAGATGGTCCTTCCCATTGCGCCTTCTCTTTCCCTGGGAGGGCCAACAGCATATAATCACGACGCTTGACGAAGGAGTTCATCTGCTCCAGATCAGCGAGGAGGACCTACACCCAACAGGAATGGCAGGTTCGAGCCAGTCCCGGGAGCCGAGGGCATGGGAGTGGTCACAGACACTGAGGCTCTGCCAACAGCGAGAGGCTTCCCGCTGGCCCGATGGAATCCTCACCAAAGTTATAATGCGTGCCCCGTGAACTACACAGTACCTTCCAAGAACAGCAATAAGTATGAAGCAGCATGACTGGAACAGACTCCGGCCGACCGGCCTGTCATTGGAGTCGTGACTTGGGGTTTAGGATACCCAACGAAGGACCCTGGAATGTGTGGCAAGCCAAGGGTGTATCGCCTGAGGACATATTCGGTACTTCGGCCTGCTCCAGAGGGAGGGGGGAGAGTTGGAGGTATCGGGTGGCGGTGGTGGGGGGAGGAGGGAATCGGGAAGGGGGGGGTTTGGGGCAGAAAAGTTTGAAGGGAAAGGGGATACTGAATGCCTTGATCGACGGGGAATGATGCACAGAAGCGCGTGCAGAATAGTGGGCGATTACCATTTCAACTCAGAACACAGCTGTAATTCAAGGGGACTTCGGGGACTGAACACCGCGGTAAAGAGGAAAAAACAGGAGCAGCTCCTTTCAAGCCACCAGCCAGACCTTATAACAAAAAACAACGGGGCTCTGGAGATGGAGCTTTGCAAATGGGGTACTCTCTGACCAGGTGATGCGGGAAGAGCTAGAACTTAAAATGAGAGAATCCTTTACTCTGAACATCTGTCCAGGGGTGGGGGAGACCATGGTATGGGATGCCTTTAAAGCAACATGCAGGGGGGACCAAATTACACCAAATTACACTGGAAGCCCATCAATGAAAGCAGAGGAGGGCCCAATAGTCAGAATTGGAACAAGAGTTGCAGACGGTATTAACAAAATGGAAACCAACTCCGGGTTAAGGCTCTGTAAACAATATAGGAGTATTAAAGGTAAACTGGAGCTTCTTCACACGAGATGTGTAGAGAAAAGCCTACTATGGACACGGCAATGGTATTATAAAAGCTAATAAAGCAGACCACCTCCTAGCAAGGCAACTTAAATAAAAGGCAGCATCGCAAATGATCCAAGCGATCGTAGACCCCAATGGTGCTAGGGTAACCACCACACCTGACTTAACTGTGCAGTTCACCACCTTTTACTCCTTGCTCTATCGGTCTGACAATCTGGCCCAGCCCCTACAACAGACATATTTGCAATCAGTGTCGCTCCCCAGATCACCTCAGAAGAGCGGGAAGCCCCGGAGACTGACATAATAGTCGAGCAAGTGCGACACACAATCGATCTCCCCCAAAATAAATCCCCAGGCACAACGGCTTCCCAGCAGTATTCTATGAGACATTCCAGTCAGTACTAGCCCCATATTTGACCAAACTATACGACTCCTTTGGCAAGATGGGACATATCACCCTGACAATGGAAGAGGCAAAATTGGTCCTCTTCCCTAAACTGGGGAAGGACCCAATGTGCTGTGGGTCCTACTGCCTGATTGCCCTTATAAACATTGACGCAAAAATCTTCACAAAAAAGTTAGCGACTAGGTTGGAGACCATCGTGCCAAAGCTGATATATCCAGATCAGGCAGGGTTTATTCCGCTATGGCAGACAAACGATAACGTAAGGAGGGCATGTCACCTCATAAAAAAAGCAGCCCTGAAAAAGGTCCCAGCGGTTCTCTTCTCTTTAGATGCAGAAAAAGCATTCGACAGGGTTGAGTGGTCCTTTTTATTCGAATCTATGGGTAAGATGAGGTTGGGACCAAGTCCAGGAGAATTTGCAGAACCCTGTGGGCAAGATCGTCCATTAATAATCGCATGTCATAATTGGTGCTGCTGAGCAGAGGTACCAAGCAGGGATGTCCTCTCTCTCCACTGCTATACTCCCTTCACTTGGAACCCTTTCTTGCTAAAATGAGATCGCCAAAATTCATTCGAGACATGTCCTTTGGGGACGCAGACCATAAAATTATGGCATATGCTGTTGACATGCTCCTATCCATGGCAGACCCAAAGGAGTCGCTCCCAACCTTAATCCGGGAATTTGGACGCGTTCGGGGCAGTAGCAGTGCTAAAAATTAATATCAATAAATCCGAAATCCTAAACTTGTCACTAGAGAGGGAAGGACTGAAGCGAGCTAAAGCAGCCACAAGCTTTAGATGGGTCCAAGGTGGCATCAAACTAATGGGGAAACATGAAATTTGGCAGATCTCTATAGCGCTAACTGTACATCACTGCTAGGGACAATTAAACAGCAACTCCGTACGTGGGGTCCGCTCTTGGTCTCTTGGCTGAGCCAGATCAATACTATGAAGATGGTTTACACTACTTAACAAAAATCCTGTACTACTTTCAGGCACTCCCAATCACGGTCCTGCAGTCCTTTTTTAGGACACTGAACAAGATGATCACATCCTTCATCTGGAACTATAAACCCCCCAAGTATAGACCTAAAGACTCTGATGGCCTCCAATGTTAGGGGCGGAGTATGTTTTCCGAATTTTCAAAGATATTGACCACACAACCCAACTCTGGGTCATTAAGGACTGGTTCTCCCAAACGTCAGATAAAAGATGGGTCCAAATGGTGCAAGCCGTCGTTGGGCCCTCTATACCTGAATCCCTCTGGCTGCCCAAAGCTGATAGACCCTTAAATATACACAAAAGCACAATCACAAATTTAGTCGAACTCATGGGATAAGGCGGTCCGATGTCGCCTAATTACCTCCTCCCCCTCCCCATGTACCCGATATTTCGCAATTCCCCCAGTTGGAAGTAGGCGAGTGTGAAAAATTGAGGGACATTGAGCAATGCAAACTGGAATTCCCTCTAAAGGAGGGACATGGGTAGCAGTATTTTCAGGTACAGCACAGGCTGATGCCCCCTCACTCCCCCTCCCCCAAACCCCCAGTAGGCAGACAGCCACGCACCCCTTTGTCGCATTAAAAAAATTGTTGGTTTTGGATCCGGGGACAAACCTCATCTCCACCCTATATTAATTACTAGCAGAAGACTCTTCTCCCAGGGAATGTACAGCTGTCCCATGGTCAAAACCCAAGAGTAAAGCGCATGTGATCCTCCGTTTGGCAGCGCTGTTAGTAATCGCACAGAATTGGAAGGTATGGAATGTTGTCTCTTTGGAGTGGGCCATGTATCGAATACAAGGAGATCAAAATAACGATGGAATGGGAATCGGTATTGACTTTTCTACACAATGTCTAGAGAGAATCCTACTGTCCGCAGAAGCTTCGCATCTTGAGAATTCACTGAACAATACAGACGCACATTTTCTACCCCGCTCAGCTCACATAATATGGTGGGGGTGAAGGGAAGGTCATAGGTGGGGGGTGGGTTGAGGTAGGCATCTTTTTGGTTTGATTATTGGTAGTTTGATAAAACAAAAACAAAGCTGTTTTAAAAAATAAAGTCCAACAGCCATGGGCTGCCTATACAAGTCTTGGCGCATATGTTTTAAATAACTTTAACTGCATATCCTAATTTATCTGGTGCCGGTACTTTAGTTAAATGTAGAGCTCTGTCTGCTTAGAGACAGTAGTATATGAGGAAATACAGTTAGAATTGCAAAAAACCGAATCTGTCGTCTTTTTATTGATCCACCTGGTTTCCTCTGTGACCTGTAGCTCTAGAGCCATTTAAGTATTGCATCTGGCCTGGAAGTTTCACCCACAAAAAATAGTGGATTTATCCAGGATACTTTGTTCTTTGCTGAGAAGCGTTGTCACTTTCCCAAGAGAGCAGGGCATACCGGATAGGAGCTGGGTGTTTCAATTTCCCTTGCAACACAATGGGGAGGTTAAGCCATGGAGATAATTACCAGGGTCCTATAGATCTGAGTAGGGATGGAGGAAGGGTATTGTATCTGGGAGAGTGCTTGCACAATGTCTTGGATTTGGCAGACTCCCACTTCCTGTTCTGCAGACAAGGCACTCATCACGTGGACTAATAATCCTTGTTAAAACAGTAAGAATGTGTGTGCAAAGGGTCCTGTGCCCCACTGATGGTAATCTTCTTTGGGAATGAAGTCCTTGCACCATCTGAAAGACCTTGCTCTTGAAATCCTCTCTGACTGAAAAAAGGCTTAACCGCCTACTATGCCCTACACAGCCATCAAACCAGAAGTGATCCCAAACATAAAGGTGAAACAGACCAGGCCCTACACGTAGATCTCCTATGACTTTTGTGGTAGCCCAGGCTGAGGGTTTAGGAGTGGTGTGAGGTTAAGCAGTAGTAACCCAAACAACTCGAGTACAATAATCTAAAATAAACGAATGTCATAAAATCGAAACCTTTAATTAAAAAATATGCTAACTAAACAGAACATACTAGGAAAACGTTTTGTAAAAGAAAGCATAGAGAATGCTAACTTTGGTGAGGGGGCACTCTGGGTAGATGAACAGAGGTGTTTAGGCACAAGTTTGGCACAGGGAGCCTGTTCAAAGGATGTTTTTAAAAACAAGGTAGAGAAGGAGGGCTTAAAAGTCGGTATGGTTACAAAACATGGACCAGAGGGACGGGGCCTCTTCATAGTACCTTATGTTCTTGTCTTTTGTCCGAAGAGCCTTAATCCAGGTGTAAAGGCGATTTAAAAGAAAATTACATTTTTCTTTTCTTTTTTTGAGGCATTGATTTGTCGTTTGGGAACTGGGTTTAAAACATGGTGCGTTTCACAAGCAGCAGTAGCACATGGAATGAAGAAGCTTAGGACAGACGGGCAATCACTGAGTCAGTGTAGTTCACAAGAAGTTTGATGTAGGAATCGGCCCAGAGCTCTTCCTTGTCTTCTGGGTTGCTGCAGAGGCCCAATCCAGAGTTTCCAGAGACAATGTGAATGTGATCAAATAATTACTTTTCTGCAGGAGTACAAGGATGAGTAGTGGCTAAAACCCCTATCTCGCACCACACTACTACCAAATCAGCAGTGATCCCAGTCATTGGGTAAAATGGACACAGCCCAACGGGCATAACTCCATGTCGTTTTTTGGTAAGTTGGCTCGACAGCAGGATATACCTTCAGGAGGGGTGTGAAGTGACGACTGTAGCAACTCAAGCAGCAATAGCAGAAAGACTCCAAAATAAAAGAATGTCCAATGAAGGTTATATGAATAATGTGTTTAATTAGGAAATGCACACCACTAACAAAACCTCACCCCAGTGGAGTTAATTGACAATTCAGGACTTTTATAGAATACTGCTCTGTATTCTTGAGGAAGGGGTATCAGGCAAGCAAATGCAGAAATGTCACTTTTCAAAGGATATATGTTTCAAAGAAAAGACAGATTCGTGCAGGGGGCTGGGGGAGGGTGGAGGCTTAAAAGTTGCTATGGTCCCAGTGGACCAGGGGAACGGGGTTCTTAACAGTACCTTAATATCTTTGGGAGCTACAGCATTGAGGCCGGCCTCTTGAGGCAATTATTTGGTGTTGGGTTTGTGAGTTGGTTGACTAGATCCAACACGCAGTGCAGTCCAATCAACAATTGCACTTGGCATGAAGAAGCTTGGGACAGTCAGGTGATATCTGGGTTGGTGTAACTCACAAGTTGTCCAATGCAGGAATCGTGGCCCAAAGCTATTCCCTACCTTTGTCCCTGGTGACCCCGAAATGGGCCTCCAAGCAGCCCAAAAGTTAAGTCCTTTGGCTGGCACCTACAGGAGATCATTCACGTTCAATGAACCGTGCCCTGGTACCAGTGCAGGCAGCAAAGCTGGCCTTGGTCCAATAGCAGTTCCTCCCACAGTTCCCTGGGTATGGTTAGGGACAGAGGTCTCCTCTGCCTTGGATGCCTTCTTTTTTACCTCTATGGCAGATGGCTTTGAAATGGACTGTACTTCGAACAGAGGCACAAAAGTCCATCATCCGTCTCTTGATGGTGGAAGTATGAATCAAGAAGAGTGGGACACTCCTTCCTTAAATTTAAAAGGCCAACAAGTGGCCCATGCCTTCTTGCAGCATACCCAGAGTGCCTTCTCCCAGTGGAAATGGAGGGGACCGGAAGTAAAGGGAACCCCACAGAAAAGCAAGATGGTGGAACCCTTTCTCAAGTCCACTTCATTATGTCTACCCTAACTCCACCCCTCCCTATATCTGCAACATCAAAGGTCCTTTGGTGTGCAGCACCCTGGTGTAAGGCTGGCCTTTATGTGAGTGCCCCTTGGAATCAGAGTTCCTAGGAGATCCCTTTGTGAGAGAGCCTATGTCTATGGGGAGCAGTTACCCTCACCCCTTCCTCCCCCTGGAAGAAAGCATCCTGGCCTATGTCTCGTTGGCAGCAGTACAAACCACCGTATTGCCATGAATACACATTGCCCTCCCTCACATATCTGATGTGGGCTTTCGGCACTGATTGGTCTGGCTTTAATATTTATGTTCTCTTAGCAGTCACTATGCAATAACCATGTATTTCTTATTCGGTGGATAAGGCAATACTTACCTTTTGCATCTCGGGTTCAGAAGTTGCCCTGAGCAGGTGCTTCAGTTGTCAGAACAGTGGCTCAGCAAAGGCACATATATGCACTATGCTTTTGTTCTGATGCTTTATGAAAGGGAGTTTGATCAGCAGACTATAGTTCCAGAAACAAAATTTCCTGAATCATTTTATTATTTCATGAAATCAAAAAAGCTAGGGCATTTACGTACTCTCTGGATGGCAATCTGTAAGCGTGAATCCCTCCGTTTTAGGCTTCCATTCCAGGTAGTTGGCTGAAACCTGGAGAGTCCAGTGCTAGATCCTTGTTAGAGTGCCACATCAGCAGAGAGGTCCTTGGTGCACAGCAGGTCACCCACGGTTCTCCCTAATAGTTAGCAGACATCTCTCTGCCTTCTGTATTAATCGCTATGGCAGATGACTTATCTTCATGGTACAAAGATTAATTAAGGAATGAGGGGCTGCGCCTGTCCTTTAAAGGCAAATTGCACAGTGGGTTGGTCCTTAGCAGGCTTGCTATAAGGGTCCAATCCAGGTTGTTGTTATGAGTACCCTTTGCCTTATGACATCACACCCAGAGTACCTTGACCACAGGAAATGGACAGGGGGGTGGGGGGGAGAGACAGTCCGCCTATGCCCCAATATACATCAATCTTGTAAAAGCTGGCCCTGCTCACAGGGCCGACACTGGTGCGATGTCTTATTGCTGTGGCTGTATGAGTTCCCTTAGCAGTCACCATGCTATAAAGAGGCATGACTTAAATTTAAAGACCACCGGGCTATATAATTTTTTATTTTTTTTTATTTTTAAAGTAGACCTCTAATCACTTTTGTTTCCAAAGGCGCAAGATTGTTTTAAACAATTTTTTTATGTGATAGCTGTGACCGTTAAGATTGTGAGCAATATGTAGAGAATCTCATAAATATACTTTACAAAAAAATAAACCTTGTATGAAATTGAAAACATAAAAATAATGAATGAAAGCAATAACATTACACACATCACCTACCCCCCACATATCTGCATAAATATATACATCTCCAATACTGACAACTTTGAAGCGCCAAAAGATGCTTTGGGTTGTGACTAAACCGCAGTCAAGGGGATATGTCCAGACTACACCAGTCCAACCTGGGACCCGAGTAACTCAATGTACTCAGTGTTGCATTAATTTACCACATTTAATCATTTGCATATTATTGTGAATCTGATCATATTCATAATGCCAACTTAAGTTTTGGCTGTCATGTAGCTTGATGACACAGCCTTCTTTAGGGCAGATCGTATTGGAGGGGAGATGGGTAACATGAAGAGTCAGTCATGTAAGGGAGCAAGTCTCAGCAATACAAAAGTTTTTTAGCGTTGAGCGTGAGCTGTAGCAAGTCGTTCCTTGCCAACACTGAGCAACGTGTTCCCAAGCCATCCCAAGGACCCAAATGGCTCTATACCAATGTCTTACTGCTTACTGCTAGATTGATATTTTACCAATTATCCTGACAGACCTACAGTTAAAATGTTCCCTTGTTGCCATCCTACAGCTGACTTATTGTGTGTAACTGTCCATACCATCAGGCCAGACCGCCTTTTCACTGCTGATTTAGTACATGTATCATGCCTCTTGCCGATGGACCCTGCTGTTAGCCTTGTCTACTGCTAAAATGCGCCCTGTGGCTGCCCTACTGTTGATTTATCGTGTGTATCTGACGGTACCGACAGGCCTGTATTATATACTACTGCTGATTTAGTACTTGTATTATGTTCCCTGCCACTGTTCTAGACCTTACGGCTGTATTATAGGACTAGCCTCTGTAATCAACTATTAGGCAACACTACACTATTTCAGGACTTAATGTTGTCACCCATTACTGACTAGTACCTAATCTAACTAGTCCTAGCATCTTACTTGACTAAACCAGATATCTATCTACTCAACAGCACATAACGCACTGCACATTTCAAACCTATTGCCCACCTCTACTACTGTTCCTTACCATTATACTCACGCTGTATACTAGGCACCAAATCTAATGGGTCCTGTCCCCCATCGCTTCCATCCTCATTTGTAATACACTCTCCCATTATGGAACTTGTAATAAATATGTCCGGAACTAACCAATACTTTAATAACGCAGCCTTATGGATCAAACACTTCACAACCAAACCAAATCCAAACCATCCTTGCTCCATTAACTATAGGAACCGAAGATTAGGCTCTAGACTCACCCTTAAATCATCGCACATCCCATCGCCGCCCCCTCTTAAACCATGCCTCTATTCAAGTGCACTTACTCCCGGTATGTCTCATAAAAAAACTATTGACCCATAACACCTCGCAGCAGGCAAAAGTCACCTTGATCAAAGGTGCCCTTATTAATGCTAGATCGATCCCAGCTCACTCACTAGACATTGCTGACTTTATTGAAACTGAAACCTTGGACTTCCTAGCCATTACAGAAACGTGGCTACATGCAGCATCGGGCCCTGCCTTATCCTTAGCTGTACCTGAGAATTACGCCATCATTAGATGTGACACAAACCCCCCCCCCCCAATCTAAAGCCGGAGGCGTAACCTTTATCTTCAAAAGATCTCTTGAACTTAGACCAATCCATAACATGCAAATCAACTCTGCTGAGCTACTAACAGTTAAACTGCAATTATCACCTAATCAAACGGGCACAGTGCACCTTATCTACAGGGCACCGTGTCCTATTGGCACTCTTACATCATCCCTCCTCACAGCCAACAACAAGCCTAACTCCCAAATCATTCTACTTGGTGATATAATCTAGGCTGTCAAGATCCTAATGACCTGATGGCGCTAGATTTAGCCCAATCACTAGTAGTCAGGATTCACCCAGCATATCCATGAACCCACTCATAGCAAAGGAAGAACCTTGGATTGGCTCATCGATCTGAACTGCTCCATCAATCTTGGATCTGTTACACCTTGTACTTGGTCGGATCATCGCAGGATAACTTTCACTATTTAATCTAACTCTCAGAGCCCCAAATCAAATCCTGCACCCTCTATCCAAACTAGGAATAAGGAGGACATCTCTAAGGATAAACTACCCCCATAATCCTTCCCCTTCTCAACGCCGCCTCCACGACCTACTCTGACCCCACAGTCTTTGTAGACATTTATAATCAAACCATACTGAAGGCATTAAACTCTATAGCCCCTCTCAGACTGAGGAAATCTAAACCTCACGCTCGCCTTAATTCCTGGTTTACCCCTCAACTAAGAGATTTACGTAAAGCCAAGAGAAACGCAGAGGCACACTGGAAAGACCACCCTTCAGAAACTAACAAAAACACCTGAACTACGACATCCACTGCATATAAAGATGCCATATTCTTAGCAAAAAAAGACACATACAATAAGCACATCTCTCAGGCTGAATCCAACACTAAAGAGCTCGTCAAGATCCTTAAAGAACTTGAATCTCCGATAGGCCTGATGGACAATTGCATCACATGGTGTTTCAACATTCAAAAAGCGCTTCTTGAGAAATCCTCTACCCTGCAACCTAAAATTAACACCATAAAATGTAGCCTACCAACTGACTACACTTCCAATCCCTTCACCAACTATCTCCCCGCTCATGCACATACGTCAAACCATTACATTTCTCCCCATTATCCACCTGGGAAGTGGAAAATATAATCAGAAAGATTAAACCCTCCAACTGCCAAGGTGATGCGTATCTGGGACCGGTCATTAAAGAAGCCGCCCGCGAACTAGCTCCCTTCATTCTCTCATTTATTAATGCTTCCTTCAAATCAAGATTGGTCCCGGACAACCTTAAGGACGCTTGGGTAATCCCTCATCAAAAAAAACTACCCTCGACCCTACCAACCCTGCCAACAACTGACCCATCACTGCTGTACCCTTCTTATTGAAAATTGTGGACCGTGCAGCATATCTGCAAATACAGGCCTACATAGAATCTAACAATCTCTTAGGTTCTGCCAGTCAGGCTTCCGACCCAGACACGGAACAGAAACTGCCCTTATCGACTTAAAAACACAAATCTAGGACTTAAAAGATAAGGTCAAACTGGCCCTTCTACTGTTGCTCGAACTATCGTCAGCTTTTGATTTGGTGGACCATCAAATCCTTTGCCATCACCTCAAAACTGCTGCCCATTTCTCAAATTAAGCCACCTGGATTAAATCCTTCTTGGTAAACGGAACCATGAGGTATTTTTCACCCACTGCTTCGGCAGAACCATTACCAGTACTGTGTGGGGTCCTGCAAGGGTCTTGCGTCTCCCCCACCTGTTGCAACGTATTTACTAAGCCACTCTTTGATATCCTTGACTATCTGGGTGTCACCTACACGAATTATGTGGATGATACCCAGCTACTCATCCCTATCACCGGTGACGACGTATTTGACTCAAACGCTCTCAACAAGGTCTACACGATCATACAGGCCTGGATGGCTCATCGTGGGCTTTGTTTGAACGATAAAGAACTGAGCTACTCGTCCTAGGCTCACGCGTCAGACTGAACAAATTAGACCCAGCCTTTAAGGCATTCAGCATCAATGGGAACACTATCAAGGTGTCCAATGATACTAAAACTCTTGGTATCTATCTTGATTCCACCTTATCTCTTAACAGACAAACTAACGCCGTGGCTTCAGCTACAGCTTATACGTGCAAACCTATAACAGCAAGTAGACCTTTTCTCACTGCCACTCATTGTATCACCATTGCCAGAACCCTCATAATGTCTAAAATAGACTATTGCAATGCTCTTTATCTTGGTACTAGCCGTAAGAACACCATTAAACTGCAGGTAACTCAAAACAACGCCATTAGGGCTGCCCTAAACATTCCCAGGAAATTACACATATCTGACACTAGACCTAACCTCCGCTGGCTCCCTGTTGACCAAAGAATAGCTTTGAAAACACTCGCTCTGACTCATAAATGCCAAGCGAACTGCGCCCCTGAATACTTATCCAACCGCTTCTTGGTTCATACATCTACACAACCTTTGAGATCTACCCAAGTCCACTCCTTTCGCATACCCAGATTTAAGCTGCAAAAAGCAGGGGGGGCCAGCTTCCCAGTCTTGGCAGCCAAGTTATGGAATTCCCTCCCTACTACACTGAGAATCGAGCCTTCCTTCCATTCCTTTAAGCACAAGGTCAAGAAATGGCTCTATGAGCAGGACCTAGCGCTGCTCACGCATAATTGCTTTTCTGTATGTTATACATCAATACTACTTGTATGCTACTTCTGTAAACTTTGTAACTGAATAACTGTGTAAACTACAGTTTATATTTTTTAACTTCTATTCCACGAAGAAATGTTCATTTATGTTGTAATCTATGTAACTAATGCAATTTATGTAATTCATGATGCGCCCTGATGCCCACGGGCCCGGTTGCGCTATACACATAAAACAAATACAAATGCAATAATTCTGTGGCTATTTCTTCTGCTTTAGTACATTTTGAGAAGGCAAGAAAACAGCAGCAATAGGTCTTCGTTAGATGAAACAAAAAGTTCAGATATTTGTAATAATTTGTGTCCCATTAGAGTGGATGGATATATAGAAAAGTAAATGGCAATTGAAGATATTCACTAATTGCAATACATCATGGGCAATGTACGGGATAAAAAGTCCATGTGGACTTCTGTATTTTGGCAAAACGAAAAGACTGGTCAAACAAAGAATCTGTGAACATCGCTCTTGCGTGAAAAACGCAATCACAGACAAGCCACTCGTGGCTCACTTCACACGAGCTAAACACAACCAGGAAGACATCTACTGGTTTATTATCTAAACTGTTCCAGCACATCCCCGAGGAGGAGACGGAGAGCTGGATTCTGGAAATTGTAACAAAGATGGATATTTGACTTGTACTCTTGTCAAGGCGGGATTCAATATTGCAATTGAATGGAATCTGTTCACTCATAAATGACTTATCTTTTCCCCAACAATAGCATATCAGAACCAAAATACGGCACGTTTGAAAGAAAAGAAAAAATTGTTTTGCGTAAATAGGATGCTACGACAGCAAGTGTCATAAAAATGGACACTTTGGACATTGCCTAATGTACAGCTCAATATACTGGGCTAGCGGTAAATTAATCAAATGGTTCTCCATTGAGTAACATGCTCTGGTCGAATAATGGTTGCTACTCTATATGATTGAATTGTTTGTACAATTCTCTTCTCTCGGATATATTATGTAATATTACGAGGTAATGAGAAAAATTGGAATTAATTGCAAAAACATCTAACTCTGCTTAGTGGCGTTCTAATAATGAAAAGATACATTCATCAGCTTTTAGTTAGTCGCAGGCAGATTTTTTTTTGTCATATCCAACATGGCACCCTGAATGACACCCAGGGCTACACGCAATGCACGTTGCAGCACTGCCTGTTCAATATAAAACACGCAAGTAGCAGCGGCACATTCTGTTTTTTCGTATGAACTGAAGGTGAACCTTTGCACCCTAAGGAAGTGGGAACTGGGAATTAAAGTAAGTGCCATGTCTACGAACCCTAGTGGTTTGTTTACATCTGACAAACGTAATTGAATGGGGTTCTGTTTCTATTATTTTTTTGTTATACGCTGCCTTGGTTTTCCAGGCAACAGCGAACATGTATGCAATCCCTGCAGCGCGGTGTAACACCTTCCGGGCATTGACCCTGTGCGGCATTAAACAGCATGTAGGACGGGGGGACATAATCCTAATCCATCAAGATAAGCGATATTTAAACTCTCAATAAACGTTTGCCTTCGTGATATTCTTCGGACACTTCTGTTGTGATGGAAGTACCAAAAGCCAGTATAATACGATTTGCTTTATCTGGGCGCTGTCTACATGGGAGAATTATACCAAGAAGTCCTGCTCGAACATGAATGGACACTCATCTTAGGCGCTTGTACAGTGCACTAAGAAATTAATTCAGTCTTGTGATTGCGCTACAGACAAAATGCCTAGTTTGGCTTGACACTAAAACGATGAATGACAAGAAATAATAAGTGGTCAACCTGAAAGTCTAGAATCCCAGTGATCAATCCATACTGGGGTGTAAGAAATTAAAAAATTGCAATCTGACTAGCGAATGTTTAATACATTTTGTTTATAAAAAGATCACATCTAAATAGGAAACACTAAACTTGCACTGCTTTCTTTATAGTGTGTATGAAGTGCCACCCAACGATGGATTCTTACTATCGCATAAAGATATGACCCCTCACGCCTGTAAAGAAATTAAAGGTCAGTGATCAAATCCACCACGCTAAAGATGGAGACATAATGGTACCAGTTGTTTTAAAACCACCAATACGTTTGGTTTTTAGATTTGTGTTATCTGAACGTTTTCACACAATACGTCCTCTTTGACCCGGTTGTGCCATTAAATAGTGTCCTGAAGACGGGCCCATTAGATCATGTAAATGAGATTGATTCAAGTGCATGTCATTGTGCTTTGGGACCCAGAAACACAACTAAGTGTCGACGAATCATAAGGCGGTAAATGAAGAGGGTTCACAATTTGTTGTAACCATATCCCTCGCTCCCTTACTAATCTCACTCATTACTGTGATAAGACCCAATTCAACAATTACATACACAAGGTTGTCCCAACCAGCAATTGCTTTATCTCAAAAATTAAATCTATTTTCTTTTTGTGGCAGTATAGTATTCTACGTTTTTAATCTAATCATCATATCCATAATAGGATCCAATTTCCTAGAAATATATTGTCTAGACCACACCTTTTTCCTTGTTTCCTTTTTCTTTATCAAAGGTATTTAATAATAACTCAGACAGAAAACGTACAATTGTTGCATCAGAAAAATTTCCTCAATCAATAATACATTTACATCCAACAAGTTCAAACTAAAAGGATCAGCATAAGGAGTAACAATTTGAAATATATCAAGCTCACATTAGAACTACAAATGCCTCTCTATCTAGCTAATCCTCGTTCGTTTGTAATGTAAACTTCAACAATAAGTCATATCCACCAGACAAATGTATGGACTCAGAGGTCTAAGTTAGTCCCAAGTTATGAATGAGACCTACAACCCTAATAAGAATACTTGATAAGTTCTCTCTCAAGGTTGAATACTTTTTGGCAGAAGAAGCCTGGATGATACCGCCTTCCTCAGGACCAAAAAACACACAGGTAACCCCTGGGAAAGCCCTATAAAATATATTTACATTTGTCATTTGTCTATTTTCCCAATGCATATCTTCAGCATGTTATATACACGTTTTTCACCAATAATCTAATAAGGAAAACAGGAGAGACATAAAAGACCCAATTCAGATATTTTGTGTTGCTGCTCTAGTGATTAAGAGTATTTGTGAATGTTAGAACATGCATTTTATGTGTTTTTTGTATGTTGAAATCATCAATGTATTGTCTATATAATGATTCAAATATGTATTATTTTATATAGAAGTCTACCTCTGTCTAAATAAAATAAGACGGCTCTCTCACACCTTGTGCGTATGAAGGTGGGTTGCTGTTTTGTGGAACCTTTTATAGATCACATATATTCCGTCCTCCTCCACACAGCCCCCGAAAAAAGAGGACAATCTGGCTCTGTAGAAGTATAGTCTATAGAAAAAGTAGGAAAATCAATTTGAGCCGAGTTACACACTCCACAGCGCACCTAGTGGCCATCGCTGGAGGTTCACCTCCAGTCCTGAGCCGCAACAGCAAGGCATTGTGGTATGCAAATTAGCCCAAATGCAAACCTTTTCTCCAGGAAATTGTCTTTGTCTAAGAGGGCAGTGATCTTTTAAACACCGCTTTTGTGGCTCAGAACTGCAGGTGAACTTCCAGTGATGGCTACTAGGGGCGCTGATTAGTGAGGGGTGAGGGACTCGGGTCAAATATGTTTTCCTACTTTTTTTTCCCAAACCTTTTTAAACCCACCATAACTTTCTTGATATATATATATATATTTCTGAGGCTTGTGGAATCTGGTTAGATCACATGCTGTGCATAGGCCGACATCTAGTGGAAGCTGCGGAGTATTAGTTTGTTTTTCGAAACTCGAAAATGGGCGTCGACACAGGCGTGCCAGTAATACTATCCCTAGTGTGACGTCCACTGTACCCAAGATCCCTCACGCGTCTGGGATCCTCAGATTGTTTTTTTCCGCCATACTGGTCGGAAGCATCTTGCGGAGTCCCCTGGCCTTAGCCATACTTTTGCTAATTATTGCAATTAATATTATTTATTGACATCCTTCCCCACCCCAAACGTCGACCATCGACACTCGACGACGGCTGGAGAAGACATCGACCGTCGGCTGCTGCACGACGGATCTGGGCCTCGGAAGGCCGCTGGCCTCGGCCCGGGCCTAGTAGGCCGCTGGCCTCGGCCCTGCAAGTAGGGAGAGTGGGGGGTGGTACATACTCTTCACTCTTGGTATATAGGTACACCTTATATATTTCCTACACTTACCAGCCCGCTGCCTCAAGGTGCGTATGGAGGGTACCCCTTTCCAATTCTGCCCCAAGTGCAACCGCAAATACCCTTGGGTCGACAGGCACGCCACGTGCAATCTCTGCTTGCCGAGGGACCACCCCGAAGCGAACTGCAGAGCGTGTAGTAGGTTTAAACCTAAAACACTTAAGGACCGTTCGACAAAGCGTTGGGCCCACCACGCCAGGCAGGCAGCCATGGCAGCGGAGGGCGCCTTCAGCGATGGCAGCGACGCCGTACTTTCGGACGGCGAGGGCATTACGGCGTCGAAAGACTGCCGAGCGCAGGTCCCCGACCTCGGAAGGTTGTCCGGCAGGGCGGCTATGGGGAAGACCCCCGGCGACGCAAGCGCTACACACCCTACACACACTAAACACACTAAGTCCAACCGAACCTCGACGACGTCGACTTCTCGGAAAGAGGCACGGATAGAACGGTCCGACTCGGTGTCCTCTGGGCGCTCTCGATCGAGATCGCCTCATGACGCAAGGCAATCATCCACTCTTGCCAAGAGTGCCTCACTCCCTAGATTAACGGAAGTTCGATCGTCGGAAGACGAAGACGACTTCCACCCCCAGGCCGCGCTCCAAGAGACCGAGAGCGCAGTTAACACCAGCGAGGCCCCACGCTCGAAGCAAGATACCTCTCCCGACCCTCGGCGCCAGGCGTCGAAAGTCTCTGGGGCCTCCAAGGGGCAGGGAAAACATTTTTCCACGCACGGGGAGGGAGGGAAACAGCGGAAAGCTCAGCCTTCCACTCCTGTAAGACCATCCTTCCACCCCAAGCAGACAGATAAACATAAATCTACTGGGACATCAACATCAAGCAAGGGTACCCTTGATAAGTCCTCTAAGTTGCCTACTAAAGTCATACCCTGTTCCAAAGAATGGTCCAGTGAGGACATAGACAGGGTCATGTCAAGGATGTCTTCCTTAGCTGATTTTTATGACAAAAACCCAGAACATTTCCTTTCGTATGACCCTCAAGGGGCCACACCCTCAGGCTCCTCTGATCCTATCCCCCTAAGTAAAAAGGCCCGGGTCGAAAGACCTGACCCCTTCGAGGTGCAGCCTTACTCTACTCCATACTCTACTCCACACCCCAGATACCAAGGAAAACCTTTCCCTGAAGGGGACCAGGAGTTTACAATTATGGAGGAACGAACCGGGTCTGAATACTATGCGGAGGATGAGGACCTGGAGGAGGTAGAAGATGAGCAGGAAATTTACAGAGTAGATTCCCCGGTAGAGAGCGAAGCCCCAGTTACCGACTCGCCAGTTGATAACCAACCCCTCCTTAATGAAGTTCTTGCTCGCGCAGCAGAACATTTTCACATCGACACCCACGGTGTACAGGAGGAAAGGGACTTCGCAGAGGAGTTGGTGGGAGAGAGGAGGCCGGTCGCTCAGACCATCCCTATCCTTAAATCCATCCAACGTAGAATAGATCCATCCCTGGTGAATCCTAACCTCACCAGAGCCGTCAACCCCAGAGTCGAAAAACTTTTTCGGGCAGCCCAGTCTGACCCTCTTTATATAAGAGGTCATCTTAAACCAGACTCCCTAGTGGTTACCAACACTCGGAAGAGGGCTGGGACACCCTTATCGTCGTCAGAAGCTCCTCCCGACAAGGAGAGCAAAAGACTGTACGGGTTTGGCAGGAAGGTAGCCTCAACGTCCGCCTACCAAGCAAGGATTGCAAACTCCACCACCCTGTTGGCAAGTTACAACTGCCATCAATGGTAAGAGGTCGCGGCGCTCATAGCCTCTGCTCCTGAACCGTTAAAGGGCCAGTTGGCTCGGATCTCGGCAGAAGGGAGAGCCGTGTCTGGTTGCATCTTAAAAGCAACTTTCGACGCTGCAGACAACGCAGGAAGATTGATAGCAGAAGGTACTGTTATCAAGAGACATGCGTGGTTACGGCAGTCGGGGTTCAAAACAGAAACCCAGGCTTCATTAATAGACAAGCCGGTGGAACCCGATCTATTGTTTGGGAAAGCGGTCGAAGACGCACTTAAGAATGCCAAGGACGAGTACGAGACTCTCAAATCCCTTGGCCAGCTTACCAACAAACCCCCAAACCAGAGGGGGAACAGTAATTTTCGTCGCCCACGCGGCCAAAATTCACAAAGAGGCAACTATGCCCAAGGACAGGGTACACAATGGAACAACAACCAGCAGTCTACCCAAAGTTACAGCAAGGGTAACAAGAGAGGTCGTGGAAGAGGCAGAGGCAGCCCCAACAAGGGAGGTGGCACGCCTCCGCCAAAGCAGTGACGCTCAGTTCAGGGTCCCTTCTCACGCAACCCCAGTAGGGGGACGCATTTCCAACTTCACCCAGGCTTGGGAAGGGATCACCTCAGACAGATGGGTGCTGTCAACAGTGTCCACAGGATATTGTATAGAATTACTGCAGCGTCCCCGGAACCACCCTCCACGACAAAGAATACACTCCTTAGAACATCAGAAGATCCTTCTCGAGGAGATCGCCATTCTGCTAGAAAAGGACGCGATAGAACTCGTCCCAGGACACCAGGTAAACAAGGGTATCTATTCAACTAACTTCCTTGTGCCAAAGAAAGATTTGACAATGCGCCCAGTATTGGACCTACGGCCTGCCAACAAGTATGTCAAGCCCCAAAAATTCCGTATGACCACGCTACAAGAGGTAATCCCCCTCCTAAAAAAGGGGGACTACATGGCAACCTTGGATATGAAAGATGCTTATTTTCATATTTCCATGCTCCCAGCGCACAAAAAATACTTGCGCTTCAAAGTGGACAGTCGCCACTACCAATTCAAGGTACTGCCCTTCGGGATAGCTTCAGCACCAAGGGTATTCACCAAGGTACTGGCGGTGGCAGCTGCACACCTACGCAGGGAGGCAATCCCAGTGTACCCTTATCTGGACGACTGGCTCATAACGGGGGAAACCCCAAGAATTTGCAGGTCAAACATTCAGAGGACTATCGACCTCCTCCACGAATTAGGCTTCTCTATCAGCGAGAAGAAGTCAAGTCTGGTGCCAAGCACCTCAAAACAGTTCCTAGGAGCAATCCTAGATACTCAGAAAGGGTTGACCTTCCCCTCGGAAGAAAGAATTCGGAATATACTACTGCAAATTCCACATTATCAGTCAGGTCAACAAATAACGGTACGCAAAGCAATGCGGTTACTGGGCATGATGGCGTCATGCATTTACCTGGTCCCCCACGCGCGTCTGCGCATGCGTCCCATGCAGGAATGGTTGGCGAAACAGTGGTCTCAGGCAAGTGGTCAGTGGGACGATCTAGTGGTCGTTTCGCCAACACTCGTACAAAGCTTACACTGGTGGACAAAAGAGAATCTCGCAAGGGGAAAACCCTTTTACGATCCCGAAGTACAAGCAGTGGTAACTACAGATGCTTGCCTGACTGGGTGGGGAGCTCACCATCTCCACCACACAGCTCAGGGTCTCTGGTCTCACTCAGTAGCCAAGAACCACATCAACCTGCTAGAGCTTCTGGCAATATTCCGAGCGCTTCTGGCGTTCGAGCCCCATCTACTAAACTTGTCGGTGCAGATCCGGACGGACAGCACGACAGCCATGTTCTATCTGAACAAACAAGGAGGGACTCGTTCGCCAAATCTGTCCAAGCTTGCCCAGAAAATCTGGATATGGGCACTCAGACGGAACATCTTCCTATCAGCACAACATGTTCCAGGGGAGCTCAATTCCCTAGCGGATGCCCTAAGCAGAGACTCCCTCCCAGAAGAACACGAATGGGTCCTTCACAGAGAGATCGTAGAAGATCTCTTCTCTCAGTGGGGGTTCCCCACTATAGACCTATTCGCCACAAGCGAAAACAAACAATGCCCAGGATTTGCATCCAGGTTCCCCCAGCCACACTCCCAAGGGAACGCCCTGTGGATGAACTGGTCAGGGATGTTTGCGTACGCTTTTCCACCAACTCCTCTCATCAGGAAGGTGGTGTACAAGATGAACAAGGAATCGATGACGCTCATCCTAGTTGCTCCCATGTGGGCGAGACAACCATGGTTTCCACACCTACGCAGGATGGCGCTGTGCGAGCCCATCAAACTCCCAGCCTGGTACAACCTACTGTCCCAGCAACAAGGTCAAACAGTGCACCAGGAACCCAACTCAATGAACCTGGCAGCATGGCTCCTGAGGTCATAGAGTTTGGGCATCTCAATTTACCACAGAGGTGTATGGACATCCTAAAAGAATCCAGGAAACCAAACACAAGGCACTGTTACTTTGACAAGTGGAAGAGATTCGTTATTTGGTGCCAGAATAAACAAATCAACCCAGTTGATTGCACTCCTTCCAACGTAGTAACATACATGCTCCACCTGCTGGACGCAGGTTTGGTTTTTAACTCTCTGAAAGTACACCTGGCAGCCCTCTCGGCTTACACCACATCCCATAACAAAGTATCGTGGTGGAAAGTACCAGTAGTTAAAGCCTTCATGGAAGGAGTAAAGAGACTTCACCCTCCTATTTCGAACCCACCGCCAGGATGGGACCTCAATGTGGTGCTAGCTAAGCTCATGGGCCCCCCTTTCGAACCCATGCATAAAAGTAGTCTCAAACACCTGACTTATAAAACGGCCTTCTTAGTAGCCATTACCTCCATAAGAAGGGTCAGTGAAATTCAGGCTCTGTCAGTGCAGGATCCTTTCTTTATTATCCACAAAGACAAACTGGTTTTACGCACACACCCTAGGTTTTCACCTAAATTCATATCTAAATTCCATGTAAACCAGTCCATCGAGCTTCCGGCTTTCTTCCAGAACCCGCAAAGCTCGGCTGAGGTGAAACTACACACCCTTGATGTGCGTAGGGCGGTCCTCTACTATGTAAATAAAACCAGACCGCTAAGAAAAACAGATCAACTGTTTGTCTCCGTAGCTACAGGCAGAGAGGGGGATCGCGTCTCTAAAGGCACGATCTCGAAGTGGATTATCAACTGTATACAGCTGTGTTACTCTCTTTCTGGAAAAACTCTGCCTTTTACGCCAAGGGCCCATTCTACTAGAGGCATTGGTGCCACTCTGGCTTTCATTGCAAATGTTCCCCTCGACACCATTTGCAAAGCAGCTACTTGGAGCTCTATTCACACTTTTACTCAGCATTACTGCATTGACACTCATTCCAAGACAGATACACAAGTGGGACAAGCGGTTCTAAGACACCTGTTTGCTCATGACCCTTCTCACATCCCACCTCCTTCTTCGGGTACTGCTCGCTAATCTATGCACAGCATGTGATCTAAGCAGATTCCACAAGCCTCAGAAGGGATACATTACTCACCGTAATCGTATTTCTGATGCTTGTATCTGCTTAGATTCACATGCGACCCACCCTTCGTCCCCTCCGAGAGAAGGCGCATGATTACTTGTAGTCTTACCTTTCTGTCTATCTGCTTGGATTATCTGTACTCACGCTACTCCTCATGCTTCCTCATGTCAGAAAAAATACAATCTGAGGATCCCAGACGCGTGAGGGATCTTGGGTACAGTGGACGTCACACTAGGGATAGTATTACTGGCACGCCTGTGTCGACGCCCATTTTCGAGTTTCGAAAAACAAACTGTAATACTCCGCAGCTTCCACTAGATGTCGGCCTATGCACAGCATGTGAATCTAAGCAGATACAAGCATCAGAAATACGATTACGGTGAGTAATGTATCCCATATATATATATATATATAATAGGGCAGGGATTCGTTAAGTTGAGACCATAGGAACCTCGAGAAAATGAATTGCTAATAACTTGATTATTGAGGATTGGCAGGCCTTTGGGGGTTGAGGGGAGAATCCCCATAGGTGAGACATGATGTTCTCTGTCATGACAACTTATCTTTGAATTCATGGAATATTACCAACCCTGTGCTATCTTTCCTCTGCCAATCGTACATAATACTAGTGTGAGAATGAAATGGGAGGGGATACTCATCACAGAATCGATCTTGGGAATAATAAAAGAAACCCTCATGAGGGACATACATTTCCTACTGTAAACCTCTGTTCCTCAAATCCCCTTTATTCCCAACTAATTCTAGGGCAGGGATAACACCTAGGGGTGAGACATGGTATCTCCCCCTTTCCTAATACTGACCTCCCGTTCCCTGAGACTTTATGGGCTATTCGCCCTCCTTCATCCCCACGATGTACTGAGAAGATGAAGAGGACGTGCATAGTAGTTCACACTTGCCATAGACAACACCACTCTAGTTCTGGGACGAAGAAGATGGGTATAGAGGAATACAGGACTGAAGGTCCGGCATGTTCCATTCATTGTAGTAACTATGATAGGGCAAGGAAAGACAAGGACACACACCTGAAGCCCCTTGAGAGGGCTTGGGTGTATAGAAGGTGGAGCACACAGCAGAGAGGGACGGAATCTAGGAGAGAGCAGTGGGAAAGTATAGACAGACCAGAAGCCAGAGGAGAGGGGACTGCGAGAACACTGGAAACCTGCAGTGCAGGGCGCTCTGCGGAAGCGTGGTGAGTGAGCCGTTTGGTCCTGCACTGCTAGTTCCTCTGGGCGGTGGAGCCAGCCCAAGAGTGCCCGAGGGACAGGGGTGTGACCCTGACCACCTCTACTGTGGACTCATGTGAACCGAGGAGCCGCTGAAAGAAGCAACGCGTCTGGTGAGTCACAAGTGTTGAAAGAGACCCAGTGGGTGAACAAAGTAAGTGATTTACATTGTATCGGAGGAGACGTGTACAGTTGGTACGGTCCTGAAAGCCTCTGAACCAATGAATGAGACTTGTGAATGAGAATTGTGTTAAGCGAAATACATTGTATTGGAGTGGTTGCATACTAGTAGTACATTCTCAAAGTCTCCGAACTAATCATATAGAAGAACAATGAATGTGTAGCCACAAGGGGACTGGCGGGAAACTATGTAACCAGGTGGTTACGAGAGTGCTAAGCGAAAGGAGTAAAGGAATTGTTGAGACACAGCAGAAGGGGGAGCAGTGAAAAGTGAGCAAAACTCTGAGGTGCCGAATAAGAAGCTTAGTGAGAAAGCTACAAGGGCCACTGGTTGCGCAAACTGTAATGGGTGGACTGCGCGCCAGAATCAGGGAGGCCCAACAATAGTATAATTGTGAAAATAACCGTTGAACGTTGTGCTAAAAGAATCTATGAACGTTGTACTCTGAAGAGAATTGCTTTGAGCTTGGAGAAGGGAGTCCTGAACTCTGATTACACATTGTGACAAGAACCTTGTGCTTTAAAGGAGAAAGTGATTTAAGCTTGGAGAAAGGAGATCCGAGCTTCTGTGCAACATTGTGCTTACAGAATAAGTGTGTTGTGGACTTGGGGAAAGGAACCCCCTAAGACTTGGTGAACTAGTTGAAACAAGCAACTACGAGAACGGTATGCTGAACTTTGGGAGGGAAGTCAGAAGTGGCTTCATATTTTTGTTTGGACACAGTTTAGCTAACTACAAACATCCCTACACTGTTTATTAAACGTGAGGGCAAGCATAGGTTTTGACACACAGTTTCTTGTTTTGGACTTACCGACGTTTTCTTAGTTTATTTAGGCAGGGAATATCCCACCTTAGTTATAGGGCAAGTTAGGTGTTGCACCAACCTGGGAATTTTAAATAAAGGTTTTGTAATCAGTTAACTTTCGCCGGAGGCAGGCATGGCATCAAGAGAGACAGACTCAAAAGTAACAGTTTGAAAACCTTATTAAAGATATTGTGTAATGCCTAACTGGCCCTAATTGTAAGGGGGTTGTTCCCTCAACTGATGATGTTAAGGGCCGTCGATATCTGTTAGTCCAAAAACAGTCGGTCTGCCTCTAACCCTATGCTTGCCTTCACTCTTAGAACAAATGTGATATTGGGTCTTCTTAAAGAAAAATGGTGGTTCAAAAAGAAATGCAAACCAGGATTGGTTTCAGGTAACCTTATCGTCTGGTTTAGTTCGGCCTGGTTAAAATAACAGAAAGGGGGTGCCCTTGGGATCTTCCAAACAGGGCTTTTGCAACAGGACTATACAGTTCACAATGTCTGCAGGTCGTTTGAGGTTCCCTTCTCCAAGCTTTGACCCCCCTCTGGTTTCCAAAACAAAAAACTTCCTTTTAGGCCTCTCAGGGTTTCCTTCCCTCACTGATGGCGCAGCTCTGGCTTTCCTGGATTTGGGTTGAGGTCTCATCACCTGCCCAAGGGTAGGTATCCAAAATCGATGGCCCTTCATGGCCACCTCAATGGAAGATCTAGAGGGAGTAGGCAGGTGAATACATTCAGGTTTCTGACAGCGGTTAGTTGGGGTCGTGTGATGTATCACAACGGTCACCAAGAAACTGGCCATAAAACAAGGGGGTTGTAGCACGCTGCTTTACCAAAGTGTTTGATACTTGGCAAATAATTTAATCTCACTGCGCTGCCTATAATCATTGTGCGTTCCCAAAGCAATCTTTGATTTATCGTCTTTGAGCAATGGGTTGCAAGCAGAGCCCCAGATAGGATTTTGGAGTGAGAGTATTGTACTCCCAATTTTTAGAATTGGAGAGTAAATCCAATTTCAAGAGTAAAAATGATTTTCCTCCTTTGAAAGAGTAGTAAGTGTCTGACAACTATCCAATTTGTGCGTAAATTAAAACTTCAAAAAAAATAAGTGACAGAACAGCAGTATTTCAAAGTGGTTCTAAATAATTTATTTCAGCTGTGCAAAACATTTTCCCCACACAAGAACCTTGTAGATGCATACTACCCAGCTTCATCTTCATGATACTTGGGCACAAACTCTGTTAAGAGTTACTACAGATGCCAGCTTGTTACATCCGGTGATTCATAAATAAAGTCCCTCACTCTTCCATCATCAAATCTCTGCCTCGTTGCTTCCAGGCACTACCTGCTTGACAGCCACTCCATGTTTTTGCCCCATCTTTCCTTCCCTTTGCTACTTTGTTTCCCTTCTCTCACTTTCTGATGCTTTGCCTCCCACTCTTAATTGTTGCGATGCCACATTTGCGGTCTGTTTCTGTCACTTTGCCTCTCCCATCTGTATTCTATTTTTGCTTTTTCCCTCCTATATCTCGCTGTATTGGTTAATATAAGTCCTCTTCCTCTCTCATATCATTACTCTGGCTATATCTGTTTTCATTTTCCCGGTTGTGGTGGCTACTCCTTTTGATTATGGCCTGCCCTTCTCTAGTCTTGCTTTTCTATTTCCATCACTCCCCACCAGCTGTTGATCTGTGTTTTATTTTACTGTCTCCAAATGTCTCCTTTGCTCTGCTTCTATCCCTCACTCCTATTGTATGTTTCTCCTATTAAACTCTTGTTTCCCTTCTCACTTTCTTTGTTGCCCTATCGTGTAGCTCATTGCTCTCTCTTCCTGTTGCTCGAATTCCTGTTTTGGATTGTCTAGTATGTTCTCTGTCCCTTCGCGCCCCTCCCCTCTTTGCCCCCCTTTGTTTTTCTGTGTTGCTTAGGTTCACAGTTGCTCTTACTCTTCTGTTTTTCTGTTTCTTTTAACATTGCACCGATAAATATCCAAAAAGCTGAAAATGCCTATTCTATTTTAAAATCTAGTGTAGCTTTACCATTGAGTGCTCCTTTTTAGATGTGTGCACACCTTATTTTGGTCATTTGGGTTGGGAATTATAGAGTTAGAGGTTTGTCTGACAAGATGCAGCACTTGCTTGAATGCAGATGCTTTACCAACACTGTATGCCATTACAAGTACAAGAGCCCATATGACATGTGTGTTCTAAGCCATTACAGGTATAGCAGCCTCAATGAGGTGTGAAATATAGCAGCCCTGAAGAGTTGTGTGTGCTAAGCCGTTACAAGTATAGCAGCCCAAATGAGAGATTTGTTCTGAGCCATTACAAGTATAGAAGTCCTCGTGGGATGTGCTTCTTCTGAGCCATCCCAGGTATAGAAACCCTGATGAGTTGTGTGTTATGAGCCATTACAAGTAGAGCATCCCGGATGGAATTTGTTTTCTGAATCACTCTGATAAGTCAAAAGTTAAGTCAATTGTGTTACAATTGAATGTTACATGCATCTTAAATGCATATCTCTGATGCAGACTCATTAACTCACCTATTAACAGGATTTGAACTAACAGGTTGCATAATAATCTCTGCAGCAGGGTTATTGACCCACTGAGCTGCCTTTCCCAACAGGCTGACACTGAAAGATACATAGGGTTAGGGCACTGGCAGCTCCATGTGTGGCTTGCCTGACATAAATGGCTTGTCAAAAGCTCTAAGCCTGTTTGGACTATCCTACATAATGAGGCTTTGAGATGTGCTCGGTTGTTGGCAGTGGAACTCTGTAATCGGACATGGGAGAAGCACAACACTGAGTGGAAGGGATTGAAGTATATGACAGCAATGCCATCTTCTCACACTGTCGGAGGTTGGTGGGAAGAGCTCAGACACTGTTCTTGTTTTGTACTTTAGCTCGCTGCAGAAAATGCAAATACATATTCGTGCTTTCTTAACAGCAGCTCTGTTAAGAAATGCAGGTACTGTCCTAAAACATAGAAGTATTGCTAAGAAATGTGGACATGATGCAGTCGGCCCTGCTATGAATATTTGGCATTGTGCCATGGCATGTGTACGGTATAGCAGCTCGTTGATAAATTGGGCTACTTTGCATGAATATATAGCAGTCCTGTTGAGAGGTACAGGTACAATCTGAGCCACTGAAAATGTATACAGCACTGCTTCTACCTGTATCCATTATACCTGCTTGCCGTGGGTGGTGTGGTCCGAAAGGGTGTTCAGAACACATGCCTAGCTATGCAATTGGTGTGCTTCTGTGATGAAAAGAAAACAAAGTATGAAATGCCCAAGCTGCTGAAACTGCGCTTCCTCTATTAAAGCCATTTAAGCAGACATGCAGCCCTTGTTTAAGACAGTTTTCATTTTACACCATTCTACCTGTGTCCTAAAGCAAAGTGAAAGGCATGTTCATGATGCTTCATTAACACTATAACTTACGAAACGCAGGCAGTTGAATAAAGTGAACCATAATTATTCCCTTTTACATTACTCGAAGTATTATCTTGATAGAATCATTAACGGAGAAGAGTGTTAAAAAAAAATAAACAGACCAGGACTCGTCCCATTTGCTTCTTTCAAGGAATTGTAAGGATTAATATGGTAAAGAGTGGATTTGCAAGCTGCTGGCTTCAGGGGCGCCCCGAAGGGGTGGCCAGGGGGGCCATGGCCACCCTTATAAAAACGCTGGCCCTCCCCATTGGCCACCCCACGAAAAAGCAAAAAAATATATACTTATTTTTTTCGCACTGAACTGTGCATGGACAACAATAACATGCCCAGTTCAGTGTGAAAAAAAGTGTCCTACTATTGCTTGTAGCACTCAAGGTTGGAGAGAAAGTCCAGTAGATCCCGAGGGCGAGTGTCGCTGCTGTCTGAAGTGCAGCACTGGGTGTGAACAGTCTTTGAGGCTTCAGTGAGTGCAAGAAGAACGCAAAGACACGCAGCTTGGATGTGCAAACTTGATGTTTAGGAGACCCAGAACATATGCTTAGGGAGGCATTACCTTCAAAAATGCATGCTAAACTCCACTCCTAGGTTATTAATAACCAGGATAAGAAAGGCTCCAAATTCGAGTGGCCTGGTACATGTGCACCCATGTGCAAGGCTAAGTTAATCATTTGTAGATACGGTTTCATGCAGGCCTGTAAAGAGTCTGTGATTACGTGTGTCTTTGAATTTACACGCATCGTTGTGCTATGCTGCACGCAACTGTCTGATCGCCCTCTGTCCACCCTCCAATAACTGAGACAGCACTCTACATTTAAATGGAGTTAACGTACAAGTGATTTTGTATCCTTTTTATATTAATGTCACAAGGCCCACTTAATTTCGTATCCCCTCTTTCCTTGCTCTTGGAGTGTTGAGCAGGTCTGATGCGCATCCTCCACGAAGCCCCCCACACGCTGGCTCTCTATGGGGCTCTGATCTCTACCCCACAACATCAGCCCCTTTTAGGCAGCAGCCATCCCTTCTCCTTGTGCTTCACTTGCTATTACCTTAAGAAAGGTTGCCACTTATTCAGTTTCCCCCTTTATACATCCTCCCACTCCTCTTTGCCAGGTTCGGGCTCAACATGAAATTAACCCCAGGCACCAAAGAAAAAGTGGCCCGCCTTTGCACATTGCAATTTGTTCCTTTCTTTGACAGATTTTTCAATACTTTTCATGGCAGCCAGTTACGGCACAACACATTGGGTAGTGTTCGGTAATATTAGTTACAGATAGTGATTTTTTTAAAAAGCATTTTTTACTCTGTAGCATTGGTCAAAACTATCAGCCACAAGCTACAGTAACCCATCAAACCGACCCACTTGGCCTAAAAAATGTCACTTTGACCAAAAAAAGTGTCCCATACTAGCATGTTAGGCTGGACTTACATGTATTGCCCTGTTGCCATATGGGCCAGTGTATGCCTTCCCTTTGCCTCATAGACTAGACGGCTCTTTGGACGGTGCCTCAAATTCACCCTTGCCCAAGTTGTCTACTCATTGCTTTGAAAGGATGCAGGGATCACCTCCTCTTTTCATTCTCATCTTCCTCTCCTTTCTCTGGGGCTCTGCCATGTCAGCTCTCTAATTCCTCCTTCTGGCCGGGGAAACATTCTTGCCTTTGCATGGATCAGACCTGGCTCTTTGTATACTACAGTGGGGCTGGCCTGGCTGTGTCCTACTGTGGCATGGAATGTTGTACTAGCATTAAGGTCAAAGGCAACATGAGTGTTCTTACATGGGGAGCACATGTTTCCTTATTTTGACTTGGGTCTTTATTTTACTGGTGTTTAAGCTCAAAGGCAACATAAATATTCTTACATGGGGGAATTTAACTTGATGCGTGCAACATAAGTGTTCTTATATGTCGTATTTGTGTGATGATATGCTATTTATATAGCGCTTTCTCCAAAGCGGTGTACAGAGAACATATTTACATCAAATGAATTACCCAGCCGGAGTTTGCACTCATTTAATGAGTTTTATTTATTTATTACATTTATTGACATCACCCAAACCCGTAAGTATCACTGCGGTGGTGCAACTTGGTGAGCAGGGAAAACAGTACAGTACAGAGTAACAGAGAAGCAACATAATAGAACAAGGTCCATAGAGTAGGGTAGAGATCACAGAGGTCACTTTGAAGTGTGAAAGGTAGAGTTGGCCCTGCCAGGATTTGAACCTACGAATCACACTCGGTTTACAAAAGCATGCGCTCAGTACGCTGAGCTATCTTACCAGCTAGCCAGCAAGAGCATGTTTTCTTTCTGTGGCATTTCAGTATATTACTGGTGTTTAAGGCCAAAGGCAACATAAGTATTCTTACATTGGGGTGGGGGAATTTGTGCTGCCTACAAGGCTGTTTTTTTTACTGTGGCATGACATTTTTTTACTGCCGTTAGGGAGCAAATACAACATTATGAGTGTTCTTATATGTGGAGTGGGGGATCTGTGTAGCCAGCAAGAGTATATGTTCTTACTGTGGCACGGCTTTTTTTTCACTGGCATCAAGGCAAAGCCAACAGGAGCATGTTCTTACATGGGGATACTGGCATGTATTGGGTGAGCCAGAATAAACATGGCTTTGTTCTAGTATAGTTACTGGCATTATGGACGAAGCATACATGCATATTTTCGTATGTGGGAATATTGGGATATATAGGTGTACCAATATGACAATGCTTTTTTACACTTGCAGAGTACTGACATATGGTGGGCAAAGGCATTATGAAAATGTTTGAAATTGCTCCTGTGTATTGTTGGTGGCTTGGCATCTAACGTACGTTTTATGTCTTAGCCTACAATTGTAAACTCTAGCTTTTTACCTAATTTATCTCAAAGTGTACTGTAAAATGCACATTTTTAACCCATTATTTGAAACCTTTTCTCAAGGGGACACCCCACCTTGATTGGTTCGCCCTCCCTCACTACTCTCTCTCACTCCTATGTCTTTGGCTGGGGGCAGAACAAGTGCCCTTCCTTCCGCAGGCTCTTCTTAATGTGGGCCCTACTACATTAGCTCCAGGCCCCACTTGTTAGAGTAATGGCTGCACCTCTGGTGAGTTGGGGTGAAAGATGGATCTAATGGGCCAACGGAAGGCGTGATATCTAGTCAGCCTCCTGGGCTTGGGGAGGAGGCGTGAGGACGATGGGGGTTCAGTAACGCAATAGGTTTAATGTCCCGTCTTACTAATAGTTTTCAAAACTGCCATCCAACCCCGCCAAAATGTTGAGGATGGATCCGCCCCTGTGTGCCACCCCAAGATTTCCTGTGGCCTCATCAGGCCACCCCTATGAAAAATGTCTGGGGGCGCCACTGGCTGGCTTGCCCGGCTGTCACCAGGGAGCTCCATGATTTATGGGGGTGCATCCATAAATAGCCTGTGTACATATGCAAGGAAGAATTAAAAGGGCCATATTGACAAGATTTCTGTGAGAAAATGGCCCATTATGCACCTTATCTGGAGGGCTGGTTGCAAGTGTTTTAAAATAGTGGCCGTGCCCACATGGCTAGTGGTCTGGTAGTGTTCTAAAATGGACAGAAGGCCGTAGCCACTGGCCATGTGCGGAAAAGGACTGTGACAACTTAACGCAACAAAACCCTTGTAATTCCGCTAAAGCCATCTTAACTTTATGCCCCCTATTGCACAGCCTGTGACCACAATGATGGTGTCACTCATGGCATTGCTGGTGACATCGCTAATAACATCATATATGAGATCAGTTATTATTTAAGCAATGGCATCGGACATAAAATCACTCTGGGTATTTGTGCATCTTTAGACTACCCTTACGTTTCCACATATGTGATATTAGCATTTTAGAATAGTTCATAACAATGAGTACATTGTTTAAAACAGTAAACGGCTACATGTGTATCATATCACTACTTATGAAGCCTTCTTCTGTTGTTCTGAATTATAAATGTTACACTTCTTAGAATGTGCCTGTTTGTGCCAAGCATATCTAAGACGCGTTCACTATAATATCTGTATATACATTTAGAAAAAATAATTGGTAGAAAGAGATGCATGTTGAACCCTAATAATTTACTACGTTTTAAAATAAACGTATGTACTCCATCCCGTCCCCTTTCCTCCATACTGTATGGGCATCCCTTGCTAGGGATGGGAGACGGAACCTTTTTCAGCAGAGAAAATCTTCTTCCTCTTTAGATTTAGCGGTACACAACCCTGGGAGCATAAGCTCCCCTGACTCCGCCCACCGGTGCCACTCCCCAGTCCTCTTTTCCGCGTCGACTGGAACAGACAGCTTTCACTAGCGTTCCTCCAGCCTAGTAATTCCACACGCTCTTAAGTGTTTTTTTGTCGTCTTCTTTCTTGTCTTTAATCAGATACCTCTGTCGTCTGGCACCACGCTCCTCCCCTGCATGGCGACGTCAGCGGGCTTCAGCAGGTGTCCAGCTTGCGAGGGGCTCCGCTATACGTCCGACCCCCACGGTCTCTGCCTCCACTGCCTTCGCCCCGACCACGGCTGGGAAGGCTGCACCGTGTGCAACCCGCTGACACTGTGTGCTCTGAAAAACAGGCTAGCTCGGTGGAGGGAGCTCTTCGGAAGTTCGCCTCCGAAAGACTTAAAGGAATTCGTCAAGTCCAGGCCCAAAGTAGGGGCACTTTTTTCATCTGCAACCTGCAACGGTGACTCCTTTCCCAGGAAGCGCACGAGCGGGAGGGACCATTCAGGTTCTTGTACCAGGGTGAGTACCGAGGCTGCTACAGCTACAAGACACCTGGCAGAGGGGTCGCTAGATCCTACTGGTGACGCCACTGAGGGACCGCAAGGTTCTATTACGGGTCTAGGCCTGAGGGGCAATGCCCTAGTACCAGACAGATGTCTGAGGAGCTGCCTGTACGCAGCACTACCGGCGACACAGCTGATGGCAATTGGCCTACCAGGCCTCGTCCTGAGATGCAGGGTAGGCCTCAACCTCCACCGCCAAGAGTCTTGGAAGAGACCGGGCCCAGCCAGGCAAGCACCATGATACAGGCATGTGGCATGCAGCCCGACAAGATGGCCGCAGGCCCAGATAAAATGCCGGCTCGCCCGGCAACATCGCCCTTTGGGGAACAGGTAGGGGAACGAGTTTCCAGGTGGGACTGGTCTTCACCGTGCCCTACGGCATACCAGTCATCGTCACAGAGCAGACACCCACACAGACAGTAAGGTAGAGTGTGTCCAGGCCTCGGCCCATTCCCGCGCCTCCAGGCACCCCACCGGCCTGTGAAGACAGGTTTTTTGAGAGGTTTCTGACCCTCATGAGGTCTCCACAGATGGGCATCATCCTCAAGGATGTGATCAGGGACATGTTCCTCCAGTCCTGCTGCCAGCACCCATGGCTACTCCGCCCGGGGTCCCAGCGACTCCACCCACGGTTCAGCCCCATCTGCCCTAGCCAGCTCCCACGCCTCCAAAACGGTCTTGGCAACTCCACAGCTTCCGCAACAGCTGCCTGTCCCCGTCCGTACGCCACAGCCACCGGCACCCAGCACTCCTCCAGCTGCACCTGACCAGCAGGACACATTGATGGACACGGACGAGCAGGAGGATCCAGACACACTGTCGTCGGCAAAGGCCTTCCATGAGCGGTTTGCCGGGTTGGCCGAATACTTGGGGCTTCCTCAGCCTGAGGTGGAACAACCAGAGGCGGGGGTACTAGCAGAGGTCCACGCTCTATGCCCCTAGGCTAGAACAGGGATGCTGATGCAAAAAGACATGGCACTGGCCAAAAAGGGATGGCTTAAACCCTATTCGGCGCAGCCTACCAACTAGTGCCTCAGCGCCAAGTTTAGGCAACTGGAAGGGGACTCGCTCTTGCTATTGGCACACCCTCCGCCCCACCCCTCAGTGATTGCCACAGCTTCGCTCTACTCCAAGCCACAATCTGCTTCAGCTACATCAGCCTCTTCGCTCCTGGGTAAGGAGGAGAAGATCCTGGAGGCATACGGGAAGAAAATGTATTCCAATGCTTCCCTTCATCTTCGTCAGTCTAATGTTATGTTATGCTACTTGGCGTTTATATAATGCGGATGCTATGCTCGCGGCCATCAACAAGAGGCTTTGGCGCGAAATTGCCGCCTTCCTTACGAAACTTCTGGTACAGAGCCAGGCACGCTTCAAGGTGGGACTGGCGGAAGCAAGACATCATAGAGTCCACAGTGGTGCACATTGACACCTCAGGCCGTGCCATTTAAATCGCTGCGGACATGAGAAGGACGGCCTGGCTACGGGCAACCAAGTTCAACCCAGACATCCAGGAACGCATACTGGACCTTCCCTTTTGAGGGTGGCGACCTGTTCCATTCCGCTACGGACGAGGAAATGGATAAGAACAGTTCAGAGACTGCTAAATCCTTATCCATCCTCAATAAGGCCACTCCTAAAGCATACAGTCAGACTCACCAGCGGTCAGACAATGGTCGGTCCTTTGGTGGTTTCCAGGGTTTCCAAGAACATTGGTCTAGGCAACCCAACAGGTCTCCGAGCCAGCACCGGCGCACACACCAGGCCCGGGCACAATGGGTTTTTCAGTCCCCCTCCTCAGCCTCAGGGAAAAAAGGCATGACACACCCGTTCTGGTCCATGTGTCAATGGTGAGGGGGCAGGCTTACCCTTCACTACCAATGTTGCTGCATGAGGTTTGCATACCCCTGGATCCTCTCAGTAGTGTCCACAGGCTACAGCCTACCTATCCCTTCTTCCCCTCTATACTCCCCTCCGCTCCCACAGATTGGGACAGCAACTCTGTTGGCAGAAATTTGCTCACTCGTAAAGAGTCAGGCAGTGGAAGAAGTCCCAGCCTCCCAGCGGAGTCTGGGCTTCTATTCACAGATTTTCGCCATACACAAGAAGAACCAGGCGGGCCCGAGAGTTGTTGGACCTTTCCACCTTAAACCTTTCCCTTCCTCTTCAAAAGTTCAAGATGGTTACCCCAGCGCTTATAGCTGAGACCTGGTGCTTGGGAGATTGGATGTGCTCCCTGGATCTGAAGGATGCGTACCTACACGTCCCAATCTGGCAGCCCCATCGGTCTTTTCAGAGGTTCAGGATCATGGGCTTTCATTTCCAATACAAGGTTCTACCCATTGGCCTCAATTCAGCCCCCAGAGTTTTTACAAGATTGATGAACGCCATGGCAGCCCTTTGCAGGGCCTAGGGGCACCCAGTCTATCCATACCTAGATGACTGGTTAGTCAGGGCAGGGTCTCCAGAGGCAGACCCCTCCTCCACCCTCATGAATACTCTGCACGAGTTGGGATTTTCTATCAATCGCAAGAAGTCACAGCTGGAGCCTACGCAGAATCTAACGTTCCTGGACCTAATCTGGGGTACGAGCTCCGAGATGGTCTTTTCCCTCGGACGACAAGATTATAACCATCAAAAGGGCCACAGGACATTTTCTCAGCAGAGCAGAGACCTCGGCATGGTGGTTCCAACACCTGCTGGGCATCATGCCCCTTGGCAGTGCCACACGCGAGGCTCAAAATGAGGCGCTTGCAGCTGCACTTTGCAGCCTCCTGGAGTCAGGAGAAGGGTTCCCAGGCGTAGCTGGTCAGCATCCAACTGCATCTTCACCAGGACCTAGTCTGGTGGAGCACGGACTACAACTTGTGGGTAGGCAGGCCCTTCAGGCAACCAACATTGCAGGTTACCATCACTACGGACTCCTCTCTAGAGGCCTGGGGAGCTACCTTGGACAACCATTGTCCATGGGGTCTGGTCCCGGCAGGAGGCCCACATCAACTGGCTCGAGATGGCCACCTGGATTAGCCTTCCTCCCAATGATCGGTAGCAGGGCGATCCTCATTCAAATGGATAGCTTCACCAACATGGATCACATCAACAAGCACGGTGGCACCCAGTCGCCTCCCCTCTGCACTCTAGCAGTTAACATTTGGGAGTGAGCTCTGGTAAACAACATGCACTTGGCAGCAATCAACCTCCCGGTGGAGTCCAAGGTGGAAGCGGACAGGCTCAGCAGGCTGGGTACAGGCAACTACGAGTTGCAGTTGAACGAACAAGTCCTGCAGGGGATCTTCGACAGATGGGGTCATCCTCAGGTGGATCTCTTTGCCGCCTGGTCCAACAGGAGGTGCCCTCAGTTTGCGTCCTGGCTGGTATAGGGATGGGACTCGCTGGGCGATGCAGATACAGTGGAACAGCATGAATACATATGCCTTCTCTTCCACTCCCCTGGTATACCGGGTAATCTGCAAGATAGTCCCGGCACCTCTATCATTCTGATAGCTCTGTGGTGGCCGGCAAGGGCATGGTTCTCGGAACTGCGCAGCCTTTCAGACCAGCCCCGATCTACCTTCGGCTGGGTCCAGCTCACCTACTATCTCAGCAGGGGGGCATGGTCATCCACCCTGTTCCCTAGAAGTTAGCCCTTGCAGCGTGGATCCTGAACAGGTCACACTAAAGCATCGGTCACAGGCTAACCTAGAAATCATGCAGGGTGCTAGGAGCAATGCTACTAGGAGCCAATATAGAAGCAAGTGGACGTGATTTTGTCACTGGGCGGAATCGAAGGAGGTTGATCCGCTGACCTGCACGTTGGACGACGTGTTTTCCTTCTCGGCACACCCTTCACACTCGGGGGTGCAAGTCGACAAATGCCTCACCTATCTGGCGGCCATCAGAGCCTACCGGAATGCCTCACCTATCTGGCGGCCATCAGAGCCTACCGGAACTCTGAGGAGATGGTCTTCCCGTCCTCCAACCCGGTGGTTAAGACATCTGGCAGGTCTCATCAGCCTCTACCCATCTATCAAGAAGCGCCACCCTGTGTGGGACCTCAACGTTGTCTTGGGCACCTGGCGCATAAACCATTTGAGCCAATGGCGTCCGCGGACATCAAGCTAGTCACCATTAAGACAACCCCCTTAGTGGGTCTTGCGTCTGCACGCAGGGTCCGTGAAATACTGGCACTGGTGGCATCAGAGCCTTACACTACTTTTCATAAGGACATGGTGGTGCTTAGAACTCACCTTGCATTCCTACTTAAAGTAGTCTCCTCATTTCACCTCAATGAGGAGGTTGTGCTACCTACTTTCTTCGCTGACCCTGTGGACGAAGTTCAGAGGGTACTGCACTGTCTAGATATTAGGTGCACTCTAAAATTCTACCTAGACACAACCAAGAGCTTCTGCAAATCGGAGGCTCTCTGTCACCTTCGGTGGGTCAAAGCCTGGCTATCAGGCTTCAAAGGCCTCTAAAGCAAGATGGATGGTTGCGACCATAAAGGAGGCCTGTGAGGGGCAGCACAAACCACTCCCGGCAAATATGCATGCCCACCCTTTCGGAGCCAAGGCTGCGGCTTGGCCTTCCAAAGGTACGTTCAATGGCAGGTCATCAGCAAGGCGGGTACATGGGCTACACCTTCGGCTTTCTGCAAGCACTACTTCTTGGATGCCAGCTCCAGGTCGGAAGCAGCGTTTGGGTAAGCAGTATTAAGGAACTTGTTTTCTTAGGAGGTTCACCTCTCAACCCTGGGGCTATATTCAGTTGTAATCGTCCATACAGTATGGAGGAAAGGGGATGGGACGTAAAAGTAATTTTAAGTTACTTGCCGTAGTGACTAACGTACTCCCAGTCCATAGTCCCCTTTCCTCCATACGTCCCACCACCCTCCCCTTAATAAAACTGGTGTCATTGGGCAATGGTCATATTGTCAATGCGTCAAAGGGGACTGAGGAGTGTGGCCGGTGGGCATAGTCAGGGGAGCACATACTCCTAGGGCCGCACCTCTAAATTTAAAGGGGGAAGAAGATTTCTCCAGCATGGGGTCTTGCATGGATTCACATGCTCATGAATATTCCCTGTTGTCAGGCTGGGAATCCTCGGTAAAGAAAATATCAGTATCAGTTTCGTTTCTGATCTGTCTTTCTTAGTAGTAACCAATCACTGATCTCTGGATCATACTGCCCCCAGCCAATGACTGCCCTCTCCCTAAGCCCCGCCTCTGGCAGCCATCCTAGATTTTTACTGCACGCTCAAGTGTTGGGAGTCCTCGTGCTTTAGCTCTCGAGTTTTTAGCTGCATTTTCATGCTTTTTCAGGAGATTTTCTCATTTTTTCAGTTTAATCGAGCCTCAAGCTCCACCGTTTCTACTTCCAACAACGGGGACCCTCTTTGGAATTCTTCTACGCCCCTCAAGGGTGAAGTTTTGATCGAGTTTACACTTATTGGAGGATTCCAGAAGAACTGCGGCCTACCTCAACGGAAATGCCCAGAAGCTCGACGCCCGGATCCAAGCTGTTCATGTGCTGCCCTGGATGCGGATTGCAAAACGTTTTCAAGGAGGACGAGCATTCGCAATGTCTCTACTGCCTTCATGAGGACAAGACGCACGTGGAGAAGGACACTGCGTTCTGCAAGAACCTTTCGGAACGGACCAAACAAGATCGTCGTTCCCGCCTCGCCGCCTGGCTGGAGAAGGGCACAGCAGGTGAGAAGGCGAAGAAAAAGTCTGAGCGGGCTTCTAAGTCCTGTGAGGGCGCCCCGGCGACAGGGGCCCAACAGAAGGCCAAGCACCGCGAGTCCGCGGGCTCCGGGAGCGCCAAAAGGTCGGGCTCTTCGGCTGCAAGGCAAGGCGCTACTTCCCCGGCACGTTCGACCACGAGCCAGCGCTCTGGTTCGGGGAAGAGGAAGTCCGAGAACCCGGGTAAGCCGCTGGAGCGGACCCGGTCGATCTCGATGGGGAAGCGAGGCGCTGACCCTCCCCCCAAGGCGAAGGCCCAGGACGCACCAAAGGTGGTGAGGGCTTTGATCCAGCCGGCAAAGGCTGGATCAAATCGAAGTGGTCGCTGCGACCCTGCCACCGCTGAGGAAATCCTCTTTCCAGCCCATCGTTAAGGGCCCCATGAAGTCCCCGGCGGAAAAAGAGGGGGGGGGGCGGTGGCCATTACAGACTCTGAGGAGGAGCTGATGGAAACTGAGAAGGGCCTCAACGAGAGGTCCATAGGCCTCAACGAGAGGTTCATAGGCCTCAACGGGAGGTTCGAGAAGATTCGATCCCAGGGGGCGGTCCCTGCTGACGTGATCGAAGATGGCGACAATGACGACGAAGAGGGCCCAGTGGAGCGGCCATCCCATCCGTCGCAGCCATTACCCGAGCCCCAGGATAGCTCGGCAGCCATTTTGTTGGCAATTCAATCCTTATGTGCCAAGATAAGGACGAGATTACCACGGACCCCGACGGAGGATACAGAACCAGGCCTGTAGGGAAGTCCTCCGAACAAGCGGAGGAGAGTCCACCCTGCTCCGCCCTTCGTGCCTGCGAGGCCTGTGGACCCTGCATCCCCCTCGCCGGACCCTACAGAGGATACGGCGACGGATACAGCGACAGGGATGGACGATGATGGCGGCGATGACACAGCGGACATCCCGCCATCACCCCCCCCAACGGGCTTCTCCAGCCGACGAAATTGGGTCTTTCCACGCCATGAGAACCAGGGCATCCGAGCTCTTCCAGCTCTGCCCTGAAGAACAAAAAAAAGGAAGGGTTTCTGTACCAACGACGAGAGACCCAAGAGGAAGATGGTCCTCGCAGTGCCTTTGCTCGACGACATCTGGGACAAGGGGCTTGCTGTCCTCAAGAACCCTTCCACGACACCCGCCAAGAGGGACAGGTACGTGAAGTACCGAGTCCCCGATTCCACCCTCTTATGCCTCAGGGCCCAGCCCACGCCGGACTCTGTCGTCTCGGCAGCGGCTAAGAAGAAGGCAGCGGATGCGGCAGCTTCAACTTCCACGCCGGACAGCGAGGGCAAGAAGTTGGACTCCATGGGAGGAGTCATCTCGTCGTCGGCGGCGACGACGATTAAGGCGGCCAATGCCTTGGCGATCGTGGCCCGCTACGACAGGGAGCTCTGGTTCAAGATGGCTGCCCTGCTAGACTTCCTGCCTGACGACAAGAGGGCGGAGGCCCTAGAAATTCTGCAGGAAGGCGAGGTGGCGTCGGATCACGCCATAACGGTGGCAATGGACATTGCCGATACCGGATTTCGCCAACTGGGCAACGGAGTTTGCCTCCGACGACGAGGATGGCTCAAGGCGACTGACTTTCGCCAGGACGTCCAGACCAGAGTGTTGGACATGCTGTTCGACGGCAACAACCTTTTTGGTAAGGCGGTGGACGAGTCTCTGCAGGCCATCAAGACCGACTCGGAGACGGCCCGGGCCCTAGGGGTGCTTCAACAGCGACAGCCCTTTCAGAGCTCCGGAGGCAGACAGGGTGCCTCCAAAGGATCCAGCGGTGGCTCCTCCACTTACCGCCAGGCGGCCCGCTCCTCTTCCCAGGAGGCCTACAGAGGTTACGGCAAGCAAGGGGGATCCCGTCATCGTCGCCAAGGAGGCCAAGGCAGCAAGGCCGCCTCCAAGCAAGACTGACCCGGCCGTGTTTTCGGGCCCCCACCAAAGCACCCCAGTGGGAGGCCAGCTGACGAAGTTAGTCAGCGTGTGGGAGTCCATCTCCACCGACCGTTGGGTGTTGGACACCCTGGCCAACGGGCACTCGCTGGAATTCCAAAAGAAGCGCCCTCGCATTCCTCCTGTGGCCAGGAAGGAGAATCACGTCCCCCAACTGCTGTTGGAGGTAAGAGCGATGCTCAAGAAAGGTGCCATCGAGCTCGTCCCCAGGAGGCTCCGGGGCTCCGGAGTGTACTCAAGGTACTTTCTCGTCAGAAAGAAGACAGGCGGTTGGCGCCCCATCCTGGACCTGCGTCGGTTAAACAAATACATCAAGGCGCAGAAATTCAGGATGGTCACCCTCCAGCACGTGCTGGGACAGCTGGAGGAAGGCGACTTCCTATCGTCGTTGGACCTGGAAGATGCTTACTTCCACATCCCCATTCTAAAAGGCACAGGAAGTTCCTCAGGTTCGTGGTTCAGGGACGCCACTACCAATTCAGAGCTCTACCGTTCGGATTAAAGTTGGCACCGAGGGTTTTCACCAAGTGCCTGGCACCAGTGGCAGCGCAGCTGCACCTGCAGGGGATCCACGTCTACCCTTACCTGGACGACTGGCTAATCCGGGCCAGGACAAGGGAACTCTCAGTCGAACACACGGCGAGGACCGACCGGTTGCTCACGGAGCTGGGGTTCGCCATCAACTACCCCAAATCCCACCTGGTTCCATCGCAGGTAGCACTGTTTCTGGGAGCGAAGCTCGATACAGTGGGGCAATTGGCCTCCCCTTCGGAGGAGAGGACCAAGACCATCCTGGGCAAGGTGCGGCGCCTGTTAGCCACGGACGTGGCCAGGGTGAGGTCCATCAATTCCCTTCTCGGGATGATGTCCTCATGCATCTACCTTGTACCCCTTTGCAGACTTCGGATGCGTCCACTACAGGAGTTTGTCGACGCCCGCTGGTTTCAGGCGACGGGCTGCTTCGAGGACAGGATCCCTCTCGACGAGGAGTTCCATCGGGCGATCCTATGGTGGGGCACCCGTGCTCACCTCACTACAGGCACGGACTTTCAAATCCCGCCGTTTCAGGAGACGGTGACGACGGACGCCTCTCTGGAGGGTTGGTGGGCCCACACCGGAGATCTCCACGCAAGAGGCCTTTGGCTCCCGGAGGAGAGGTCTCTCCACATCAACATTCTGGAGCTCCGGGCAGTGTTCTGGCTCTCAAGTCTTTCCTTCCGTCCCTTAGGACATAGTGGTGAGGATCTTCACCGACAACACCACCACAATGTTCTACATACGGAAGCAAGGGGGCACCAGATCCCCAGCCCTATCCAAGGAGGCCCAGGATCTGTGGCACTGGGCTGTCGCCCAGGGGATGTTTCTGGTTCCCTTCCACTTGGCAGGAATAAAAAACACCATCGCCGACTCACTCAGCAGGGAGCTGCACTTGTGCCACGAGTGGGAACTGCGCCAGGATCAAGTGGATCGGCTCATCCGACGATGGGGCAAACCCCAGATCGACCTGTTCGCGACGGCAACGAACTCCAAGTGCCAGAGGTTCGCCAGCAGGTTCCCACAGCCGAGGAGCATGGGCGATGCTTTCTCGTTCCCCTGGGACGGCCTGTTTCTATACACGTTCCCCCCCCGTTGCCGTTGCTGCTCCGCCTCATCAACCAGCTCAAGAAGTCCAGGTGCAGAATGATCCTCGTCGCACCGGCGTGGCCGAGGCAGATCTGGTTCCCGGACCTTCTGGACTTGTCAACGTCCCCACCAGTCAAGCTGCCGGCAGACGCGGATCTTCTCTCCAGAGGAGGCGGCGCCATTCTCCATCACGACCCACAGTCGCTGAACTTGCAGGCCTGGCTCCTGCAGCACTAGAGTTTAGAGGCTACGATTTACCGGCTGATTGCAGAGAGGTTCTTGCAAAAGCCAGGGCGTCCTCAACTCTCAAGTGTTATGGTCATAAATGGAAGAGGTTCTCTGTCTGGTGCCGTGCACAGAAGATTAACCCTTGGCGGATTATGGCCCCTCAAGTACTGCCGTACCTACTGTTGCTGGCCAAAGCTGGACTGGCTCACGACTCCATCAAAATACATCTGGCTGCCATCTCCCAATATACCAGGACTACGGGTCGGGCGTCCTTGTGGTCTCATCGCCTGGTGAAGGAATTTATGAAGGGACTATTCCGATCGTTCCTGCCGGTGAAGGCTCCGGCCCCGGTGTGGGAGCTTAGTGTGGTGCTGACCAGGCTCATTGGGGGGGCCCCATTCGAGCCTATGCATTTGGTGCCTTTGAAGTTCCTGTCATGGAAGACAGCGTTCCTCGTGGCCATCTCCTCCGCACGACGAGTGGGAGAGATCCAGGCCCTATCTTGCAAGCTTCCATATTTTACTTTTCATGACACGAGGGTGGTGCTGAGGACGCACCCCTCCTTCATGCCCAAGGTGCCGTCGGACTTCCACCTCAACGAGCCCTTCGTGTTACCAGTTTTCTTCCCTTCGACGCCGGCCGAGAGGACTTTGCACTCGCTGGATGTAGCTAGAGCGCTGAAGTTCTACGTGGACCGCACAAAGAGTTTTTGGAAGACGTCACAACTGTTTGTGAACTTTGGGTCTGTGAATCAAGGGAAGGCTCTCTCGAAGACTTCCATTTCCAGGTGGCTCTCCGGCTGCGTCATGCACTGTCACCGGTTGGCAAACCGACTGCTGCCCGGCCGTCCGAGAGCCCATTCGACCAGAGCGATCACTGCTACCACGGCGTTCCTGTCTGGTGTGCCCCTGCTGGACATCTGCGGGGCTGCTACGTGGAGGTCGACGCACACCTTCACAAGATTCTACTGCGTCGATCGGGACTCCAGGGAGGAGTCCAGGGTCGGCCAAGCAGTGCTGCGCAACCTGTTCGCCTAAAGTGAACCTGGTGAGGAGGTAAGAATTGCTTAATGTTGAGTTCTGGATGTAATGCTTAATGTTGAGCCTTTTCCACTTCCCGTGGTTGTGCATGTGTATACTGCTATGTATTCTTTTATTCATGAGCATGTGAATCCATGCCAAACCCCATGCTGGAGAAGGAACAAGTTACTTACCTGTAACTGTTGTTCTCCAGCATGGGTCTGGCATGGATTCACATGCAAACCCTCCCACCTGCCCCTCTGCGGCTCTTCGCTTGGTCATACTGCCACTTGGCGTGCTACCAAATCTGAGGATGGCTGCCAGAGGCGGGGCTTAGGGAGAGGGCAGTCATTGGCTGGGGGCAGTATGACCCAGAGATCAGTGATTGGTTACTACTAAGAAAGACAAATCAGAAACGAAACTGATACTGATTTTTTCTTTACCGAGGATTCCCAGCCTGACGAGGAATATTCATGAGCATGTGAATCCATGCTAGACCCATGCTGGAGAACAACAGTTACAGGTAAGTAACTTGTTCCTTTTTTCTGGTGAAAAAAGGTTCGGTCTCCTGTCCCTAGCGAGGGACGCCTATACAGTATGGAGGAAAGGGGACTATGGACTAGGAGTATGTTAGTCACTACAGTGAGTAACTTGTAATTAAATCCTCAATTGTTTTATTGTAAGAAACAGGTGTTCACATATTTTCTAAATGACATGAGAAGTTCTTTAAAACAAGGAACTATGTATTGAGATCTATTTTAAGATTTCCATATATGGGTATTGAAAAGAAAGTGATTATTACTCGAAATGTATGTATGTATAGAAAAGAAAGAAGTTTTACAATTCAACATTTGCTTGAAAACATGTTCATAGATGTTTATTTCTTTCTGTGTTTATTTTGTAAGTGATGGCATTAAAATTTGAATAAAACACACTGTACAAAGTGAATGTTTAAATAGCATCCACATTTTTAATACATTAACTTTTGTGTATGTCAAAGATGTCACCAGTGATGTCGTTGTGGTCATAGGCTGCGCAGCAGGGGATGTGAAGTTAAGGTGGCTTCAGCTGAATTTCAGCAGTTTTAAGTTCTCACCTTAACGTCCCTGCAACTAAAGTTTTTTCCTTGAATATATAATCACACCTCAAGATCAACTTCACCCAAGCATGGGAGGGAGTCACCTCAGACAAATGGGTGCTATCCACCGTAGCGGGTGGTTGTGTGGAGCTAATCGAACGACCCCGGAACCATCCCCTGTGCCAAAAGACCCACTTGAAGGAAGAACGCATCCTTCTCGAGGAAATCGCAACGCTGCTCCAAAAGGATGCCATAGAAATCGTCCCAGCGAACCTGGTAAACAAGGGTATTTATTTAATCTACTTCCTTGTGCCAAAAAAAAAAATGTCTAACAATGTGCCCCGTATTAGACCTGCGCCCTGCAAACACCTATGTCAAGCCACAAAAATTTGGCATGACAACGCTGCAAGAAGTAATCCATCTGTTAGAACGGGGGGATTACATGGCAACATTGGATATGAAGGATGCTTATTTTCATATTTCAATGTTCCAAGCGCACAAAACATTCTTGCGGTTAAAGATGGCAAACCAGCACTACCAATTCAAAGTGCTACCCTTCGGAATAGCATCCGCACCAAGGGTATTCAAAAAGGTACTGGCGGTGGTGGCAGCGCACCTGCGCAGGGATGCAATCCCAGTGTATCCTTGCCTGGCTGATTAGAGGGGAGACTCCGCAGGTTTGCAGGCAAAACACTCGAACTATCAACCTTTTCTTTCAATTGGGCTTCTCCATAAACGAGAAAAAATCAAGTCTAGTGCCAAGCACAACCAAACAGTTCCTAGGAGCTGTAATTGACTCGAAGGAGGGTTTAGTCTTTCCATCAGAGGAAAGAGTCCAGAATATGCTACTGCAAATGCCTCATTATCGAGCTGGCCGCCAGATAAGCATACGCAAAACTATGCATTTGCTAGGCATGATGTCATCTTGCATTTACCTGGTGCCACACGAGCGCCTGCGACCCATGCAGGAGTGGTTGGCGAAACAGTGGTCTCAGGCAAGCGGTCAGTGGGACAATCTAGTGGTAGTTTCCCCAACACTAGTACAAAACCTTTGCTGGTGGACGAGAGAAACTCTGTTGAAGGGAAAACCCTGCCACGATCCAGAGGTGCAGGCAATTGTGACAACAGACTTGTCACTCGCCGGGTTGGGGGGGGGGGGTTATGACCTTCATCACACAGCCCAGGGTCTGTGGACTCATGCTACAGTGCATAATCACATCAATCTGCTGGAACTACTGCCGGTGTTCAAGCATTCAGGCATTCGAGATACTCCTAGCAAACTAGGCTGTGCAAGTCCTCACCTACAGCACTAGAGCCTTACTCAATGAACTTGACAGTGTGGCTCCTGAAGTCCTAGAGTTCGGACATCTTGACCTGCATGGATATCCTCAAGGAGGCACGAAAGCCAAACACTAGACACTGTTATTTCGACAAGTGGGGGGATATTTGTAATTTGGTGCCAGTCTAAATAAATAATCCCCATAGAATGTACCCCATCCGACATTCTGAACTATATGCTCCACTTGCTAGACTCAGGGTTAGTATTCAACTCTATAAAGGTCCACCTGGCGGCCCTATCAGTTTACACCACCTTCCACAATAAAGTATTAAGTTGGAAGGTACCTGTCATCAAGGCATTCATGGAGGGATTAAAGAGACTCCACCCTCCAATTTTAAACCCACCGCCAGGATCTCAATGTAGTACTCGCTAAGCTCATGGGACCTCCTTTCGTGCCGATGCACAAGTCTTAAGCACCTGACTTAACAAGACTGCCTTCTTGGTGGCTATTACTTCCAAAAGAAGAGTTAGTGAATTACAAGCATTCAGTGCAGGAACCTTTCTTTGTCATACACAAGGACAAACTGGTTTTAAGTACTCATCCTCTCCCAAGTTCATCTCAAAATTTCATGTGAACCAGTCCATTGAGCTTCCGGCTTTCTTCCAGAACCCAAGAAGCCCATCTGAGGTAAAACTCCACACACTAGATGTAAGGAGGGCGATCTTTTACTATGTAAACAATACCAGACCGCTAAGGAAAACGGACCAACTGTTTGTCTCTGTAGCCCCAGGCAGAGAAGGGGACCGCATTTCCAAGAATGCCATCTCCAGATGGATAGTCCGATGCATACAACTTTGCTATTCCCTGTCGGACAAGACACTGCCTTTCACGCCAAGAGCTCACTCCACAAGGAGTCCCCGTAGACAGCATTTGCAAAGCAGCTACATGGAGCTCAGTACACACCAATTAATTCCAAGACAGATACACAGGTGGGACAAGCGGTTCTAAAACATCTGTTTGCCCCTGAACCTTCTCACAACCCACCACCTTCTCCCAACACTGCTCGCTAATCTATGCACAGCATGTGATCCAAGCAGATTCCACAAGCCTCAGAAGGGATACATTACTCACCGTAACCATATTTCTGATGCTTGTATCTGCTTAGATTCTCATGCGCCCACCCCTCCTCCCCTTGGAGAGAAGGCGCATGGATGATTATGAGCTGGTCTGATACATATCTGCTTGGATACACCTGTACTTGCGCTACATTTCATGCTACGTCATGTCGGAAACAAAACAATCTGAGGGACCTCGACGTGTGAAGGACCATGGGTACAGTGGACACCACACTATGGATAGTATTACTGCAACGCCCTGTCGATGTCCCTTTTCGAAAACTGTAATACTCTGCAGCTTCCACTAGATGTCAGCCTATGCACAGCATGTGAATCTAAGCAGATACAAGCATCATAAATACAATTACGGTGAGTAATTATCATATAATGTATATGATACATACTATATATATATGATACGCCTTATAAATATATATAAAATTTAGCATGTGTTTTTGTCTACCATGAAAGAATACATTTCACTTTGAGCAAAGTATTTTGCTCATGTCCGTCACTTTTCATTAAGTTGTTTTAGGCTTAGTTTCGAGCAACTTTTTCCATTGCACACATTCACCGAGGAGAACTGGAAAGTTTCTTTTGAAAGCAGCTGTAAGTTATGATATGTTAACGGGATTTATACCATGTACTGTTATTGTGTGCATGGTCTCTAGAACCTGTAGCGTATCTGAAAGAGGGGGTGGGTCAGGCTAGTGGGCAGGGAGGGAAATGCCAAATAGCGTTGCTGCTGTGTTGTGAACAGTCTGGAAGCACCTGGGTGCTGTGCAGATCTGTTTCTATACAGTCTTTGTCAAAGGTATTGGTCTTGTGCATCTAGTTGGGAGCTTCGGGTGCCTGTGATGCAGTGGAGCATTTGTATTTACTATGGTTCTAGGGATCCCGTGTTCTGTTGTCTGCAGAGAGTGATTTTAAATTGCTGTGTGCAAGTAATGTAGTTGTCCTTCACCACATGCAGCTGCTAATGCTAAGACAAACTTACTTTCTCCTGTTTGGCTACGCCGCGTCTGCAACAGGAGTCAGTTTTCAGTGTTGATTACGATGATAATACTGACCTCAGACTCCTGTATGAGACGCTGCATCACATGACAGGATAAAGATACATTTTTCTTTTTTTTTTATATCTTTACCTTTAGCACCCGTGTGTGAATATTCGCGGGTGCTAAATGGTGGATGGGAAGTTGAGCATGTAAGGCACAGGGTGAGGGGCACGCGGTCGTCGACGAGCTTGTAACAGACTTTTAAGAGGATTCTGCCTACGTTCTGAGCTTCCTGATTGGCTAGCGCCCCGCCCACGGTGCTAATGTCTTTGTGTCTTTTGTAGTGAAGAAGTTTTGTATTTCTTCACAAGACCATTCAAACTGATGTACACACTTATTTGAAGGGGGATCATGAGAACTTTGTGAAATGTTCTTAAAACGGAAGTAATGGTAGTTTTTCCCTGGTACGTTTTGCCTGTTCAAACTCTGGCCAGGTTATGATAGACTGCCTGGCTGTTGAAAAACAGTCACTGTTGAAGTTGGGACTATCTGAGCGAGCCGCTGAGGGAGTTAAGTCTCAAAGACGTTTTAGTAGGTCTTTTGCATCATTGGTCATCCTTTGAATCCTGGTGTTTCTCCAACTGTGCTTGTGTAATGGATTGTGCCCCTCTTATGATTTTGGATATTCTGTTGGAAGGGTTTCCCCTTTTTCACTGAGTGCAGTGGACTGCGCTTTAGGCATAAGACTGTTCTTAATAGCTGTTGTTTCTTATCAGATGGTTGGGTGATAATGGTGCTTTGGTCTTTAAGTCCCCCTACTATTTATTTGCCCCTTTCATTTCAATCAGGTTATTCTGGGGTGGTGCCAGGATCCTCTCTCAAAGGAAGAGGAGGCTCTCCATACTTTAGACGTAAGATGATGAGATTTGTGGAGTAAAGGTGTGGTAGATTCCATAAGTCTAGTGCTTTGCTTTCGGTCTTTATTTTTATTTTGTTAACAAGATACAGCACTTACTTTGGTATGTACTCATTAGTGAGGAACGTGACTAGACTAGGGACGATGTCTAGGGTTAATAGCCTGATTACGTGGGTAAACCGCTTCTCATTAGGCCTCTTCCGAGTTCTCGCCATGTTTCCGCCCCCCTTCCGTCCCCTCCTCCAAACCCCCCATGGGAGGTGGGAGAGAGTTGCAGCTTATCCAGTAAAAGGCCTAGGTAGGTCAGGAGGGGGGCATGATGCGTTCACCTTCTTATATCATTGGATAAGAGAAGGGCAGGGGCTGGTGAGGTCATGCCCTAGGAAAGTTTTGAGTGTAGATTCAGACAAAACGAATCCTCATTAGAGAGTACTGTGACGAGAGAGGAGGCCTGGTGTAACGATGATTGGGCCATTAATTGCATGCTGCTTTCATGAACACGAGCAGCTTTGTCAGAGCTTAGCAGTTGACATCAAATTCTGGTTTCATTTATTGTGTGCAGGTTAGATTTGTAGAATGATGTGCTTTTAGGATTGTAATCAGGGTTTGCTCTGGCAGGGACATTTCCACCCCTTTTTTCTTGAACGTCCCTGTGTGTTTACTTGTTTGCCTGGCTTTGTTGCTGGGTTAAATTCTTTATCCGAAGACTTCTGTAATACGATTAGCTGTTATTCTCCTCTTTAATTGGTTGCTGGGAGCACAACCAGCCTTTTGCTTTAGGAACTTAACTTTGTCTAACCTTTTCAGTGGTCTTGCCCACCCTGAGGAATTCAATGAGCTGCATACTAACCTGTGTGGCTTGAAACGGTCCCTCCTTTGCGCCAGACGCTTAAAGGTTGTCATGGAAAAAATGTGTTGGTATTTACCGTCGTGCTAATCCTAGGCAGCCATAAGAAAGAAGCAAAGTGCAGCGAAGAAGCACTCGGATAGAAACTCCAAACGCCAAAAGTGAGTTTCTTCTCTCCCCTTCCCCCTTTTCCCAGTAGTTTGTCTGTAAATGGTTTTCCACTGTTTCTTGCATGTCAGTCGCGGTTCGAATGTGAAGTTGGCATGTGTTGCCAAAAAGATGTCGTGAGTGTTGACCATGACCCTGTCGGGGGAGGCGATCATTGCAGATGTAGAGCCTAGTTGTTGAAATGGAGGCTGCCAGGCGTGTGAACCTCTAGCGAAGGGATAACTTAAAACATGCTGACTTGCTGCAACAGCTACTGGGATAAAGTCCAAAAGGGGGCAGTAGGCAGAAGATGACTGTTTACCATTTTTTTTAACCAACTGTTTAAGGTCGGCTTCAGTTGTAATGTACAGGAGATTAAACTAGCGAGACGAGTACATTCAAATCAGGCCCCTTAAAAGAACCCCCTCCCTCTCTGAATTTTGTATACCATTTCCCCCTGCCCTAAGTGTTTTCCCTATAACATTCTAGCATTTAAGGCTGTAATTAGTGTTTTATGAATCCTGGTTTGTGAAACTGATTGCCCTTTACAACATGCATAATGCAAGTGTCTTTTGTATTTCAGTACACAACCTTAAGATACGTCGGCCCTGTTGCTGATAATAAACCTATCATGTCCATAAACTAGTAAGATATGAAGCAGCTTATAATAGGTAAAAATGAGGAAAATCAAATACTTTGGTTTACGACCATTTTAATGTTCATGTAAAAAAATACATTTGATTTAATACCCCACTCCCCCTCGCTCATGGAGTTGTGAAATTGATCCTTTGTCTGTTGCGGACACCCCCAACACCCCTTATCCCCTCTGGGGGACACTCTTATAGCCCCCGATTTACGACCTCTTTGGTCCTGCATGAATGCTTGCTTGAGAGAATGCCTGATGGAATGTTATGCCTATGGAATGTTGTGGTGTGAGTGCCCCTTTAAGCTCCATGAAGGTCAGTTGGAGTGAAGCAGCCTGTTGGAGAGGAGGCCGGTGGATGTCTCCTGTGTACCTTCCTACTTACCTGATGTATATACCTTGTCACTGGAACTTAGTAAAGAAGTTCACTTCCCTTACTTAAGTATCGGACCATTTCATTTCACCCCGCAACACTGGCGACGAGCTTGCTTGAGGGAAGGGCTGGGAACCTGCAGCTTTACAGAGTGAGCAGGCCCAGAAGAAAGGAAAAGCGGTTGACACCAAGGAGGGGCACATCCACCGGCCCCCCCCCCGGAACCCAAAGGTGAGCTGACCCTTGTCCCATCGCCCAATAGTATTTGCATGGCAGGAAGGAGGCAGCTGGGGGGGGGGGGGAGTTAACTGTAGTAGCAGTTGGATTCCAGTGGGGCCACCTTACAGTCTCTAGCCACTGAAGCAGCACTTCCCACTGGGGCCAACTTGCAGTTTTTGGCTACTGGAGCAGCGTTTCCCAGCGTGGCCACCTTACAGATTCTGGCCACTTTAAGCATCTTCACCACTGCAATAGTAGTGAGCATCAGTGGGGCCACCTTTTTAGTATTTTGGCCACTGGAAAAAGATTTGTAGCAGTTCCCAGCGTGGCCACCATGAAGAATTGGTCACGGGTTCACAGCGGGCAACCTTACAGATTTTGGCCACCTGGCCAGATTTTCCAGCGGGGGCCACCTTAGTTATTTGGCCACTGGAGCAGCATTTCCCAGTGGGGCCACCGTGACATTTTTTTTGGCCACTGGAGCAGCACACCTGATCATTGGCACAGATACAGCCTGGGAGAGATTAAGTAGAGGATCAGGCACCAGAGGGGCCACCTTACAGCAGCATGGCCTTATGAAGCATGCAGATAAAGAATTTCTTGGTGCGGTTGATGTGGCCTCTGTTTAGAACAGTTGAAATGCTTTGTGATCATTGGATGTGACAGCAATGCATTAGTGAAAATTGATGGCGTGCACTAACATTTCTTCTTCCACAGGACCAATGTGTACTATCACAAAATGTTTAAAGTTTCAAGATTTGGATTGCAGTTTATCACCTTGTGTGTGGTTGAGGGTGGTGTACATTGGGAGAGTGGTGGAAGTTTTGCTTGGTAAAAATCTTATAATTATGCACACTTCATGCTCCTTCCCATTTCTAAAGGGAACCCGGCACACGTTTCATAGGGGCTTTCTGCCACCCATGGCACAGATTTTGGGGTTTGGAACCCGGCACTAGCTTTTAGGGGTGTTCTGCCACCCGTGCCACAGATTCTGGGGTGTTGAAAACCGCACTTGAGGGGGTGGGGGGGGGATTTCCTGCCCGTTCCTTGGGAAGTTGGATGCCGGTACCTTAGGGGGTGATCCTCTCCGCCTGCCGTGCACGGCGTGGGTGCCTGTGATCTGTGCATTTTGAGCTTTGATTATTTGTTCTGGTAGTATACTAGAAAATGAAGGGTGTGCTGTGTTTCAGTACATCTAAATTGCTGGCAGCAGGATGAATGAAGGTGTTTTGGGATCTTGCGGCAGTGCTAGTGTGTTGAGTTAAGGCTGGTTCCTTGGTTGGAGTGTCTGTGGTAGGCCTGCTACAGATTTAGTGTATTGGATAATGGATTGGCTGCTTTACAGGTCATTGAAGGGACTATGTTGGTGGGAGTATGAGGCATGTCTCCTTGTTCTTCGGAATGGAGTGGGTGGGATTTGGATTGGAGTGGAGGTGGCTAGAGTGTTGTTGGTTTCATACTTTAGTCACATTACTCCATGTATTTTTCCTCGCACTTCTTTCCATACCTTTATCTTGGTATCTGTTGAGGAGGGAGATCTGTTGTGTGTTGCCTGGTTTGGGCATGAATGCTTGCCTGAGAGAATGTCTGTTGGAATGTTATGCCTATGGAATGTTGTGGTGTGAGTGCCCCTGTAAGCTCCATGAAGGTCAGTTGGAGTGAAGCAGCCTGTTAGAGAGGAGGCTGGTGGATGTCTCCTGTGTACCTTCCTACTTATTTACCCTTGGACTTACCTGATGGTTTATGGTCACTGCAGTGAATTCCTTGCATCAACGTGCATTTGCATCACATTTTTTCCATTTAAAAAATGTGCATTGAATGCATTTATTTATTTTGGGGGCCCCCAACCCATGTTTTTTACCCTTTAAAATGCACCTAAACAGAAATTAACCCTTTACTCCCCAAAAATATGCAGTCGATGGAAATGTTTTAGATGGAAAAATTTCGATGCAATGATCAGATACCTTACCTGATGTATATACCTTGTCACTGGAACTTAGTAAAGACGTTCACTTCCCTTACTTGAGTATCAGACCTTTCATTTCACCATGCAACACCTCCTTCACCAGTCATTGAGCAATACGAAAAATACAGGGGATACCCCGCCACTTCTCCCCTCTCTAGTCAATCCCTTATCGTTCCGATTTTAACTTTCCGATTCCGGTGGCCCGGTCCATCGTCCTACAGGCTGATCATTGTGGAAGGGACATTTTGCACTGGATTATGTGCAAAACAGTACTTCGACAGTGTGCACCAAGGACCGATTTGATATTTGCTGACAAAATTGTTCACATGCTTCATTCTCTTGTTTAGTCTTACTTTATTTAGAAGTTTTCCTGGCCTTGCATAAGCCCTGAGGCTGGTCTGTCAGATCTCTTCTTGAATCACGCGGGTGTAGCAGGCCCCACAGACCCTTTGAGATCTGGACTCTCTCCGTGTTAAGGCAATGGTGTGCAAGCCAAGTGGAAGGCACCGCGTGGATGAGACCCCAATGTAGCACGAGCCAGGATTGTACATAACTAGCCAATCGGCTTGCTCTGGCAGACAGACGTGACACACCATTCATTTTGGGGCCATCAATCACTCGGGTGAACGACTGCAGAAGGTCAAAGCAGTTTAATAGGCAAGGGCCCTGAGGAGGCTGCTGTGGTGGATCTTTTGGCTGCAGGTTAGAGCAGTCCATCACAAACACACTAGTGTTTATGAAATCTGAAGGAAGAGGTCTACTTTGCACCTACACTGCTTGGCCCATCTGGGCGTGTAATGTACAACGACCTAACAGGGCAGCGATCCCGAAGTACGGGAGTCCAGGGACTTAAGCCGACCTGACACTTCAGTGTAGACGCATGGTACTGCTGCTGCAAAGCGCATTAAAAACCTCAAGCCTGTAAATTCAACTATAATGGGCCAGCCCCACGCTAGAGTCAGGCCCGCTCCCTGGGGACGGTGCTGCATACACACGCACTCCGACATCCCAACACATGTGGGCGCTGCTTGTGGGAGCCTGGAGTCGGGGAGGCTGTCACCAACTACAATTCCCAGCATGCTATGCATGAGTTCTGACAGCCATGACACCTGCACGGCTATTAAAGCCCTGCCCTACTCAGGACCCGTGCTTAGAGTTGTTTCTTCACAAGCCACGCTCCGTCTGATCCTGCCTTGCAGAACCGCATCCTGGAATCTGCATCGGAAAGAGGGAAAAACCAGAACAGCCGTTCGTGGTTGTGCTTCCCGTGCGCTCCCTCGGCTGTGCTCTAAACTCTCGGACAGCACACTGTGTCCCCGGCAGCTATCACAGACCCGGCTCTGCGGGTATGCCTCGGACCTAGCCCTCATAAGGGCGTGCTTGCCTGCCGCCTCCACCGTACGACCCCTCCAAAATGCATAGACCCGCTAGTGCAGCCAGTGTGCGAGTCTGGAGAGTTCATTTACCTGTTGTTACTGCGTACCCGAAGCGCCTCCTTTCCGCTTCCTCGGCGCAGATCTGAAACAAAACGAGACCTTCATGCAGCCCTGGACGCGACACCAAGGAATATTAACAGACGACAAACCAGTGAGGCAACTGGACATGTATCAACCGTCAACAACCCTGCGAAGCAATTTGCACCTAAAGGAACCTAGCAACCCACAGCAAACCAGTGAAACGACTGGACAGGAACACTGAGCTACAGCTAACAAACCAGTGAAGGAACTGGGATTTTGAACGGACATAAACCCGCCTGACATAGCCAGACTACCTTCAGTGCCTTAAAACTGGGCAGAGGAGCTGGTGACTAACCTTTCCGCGCCCCAGGTAACCACTAAAAGGACACGGGAGGAACCAGTGGTGGAAATGGAAAAAATGTGAAGGGGGAATCCCACAAGGGCCGGGATGGGGGCGGAGTTCCTAGGAGGTGGATTTCAGAGCTGGCAGGTGAACTCTGATCAAAGGATGTTGGAAATATTTTTTAAATGGCGCAATTTCATTCATGGCTTGAAAATCACACAAACCATAGTGAGATGCGCACAAAATATAAATATAAGGACTTCTATATTTCTGTGCTTACTTTACTATGGTTTGTGTACTTTTCAAGCCATCTTCTCAAGACTACAAATGGCAAAGTCAGTGATCACAGAGCCCCCAGCTTTGCATGCTCGATAATGTAAACTGCTCTTTATGCACAGTGTGCTTGCACAGAGCAGATTACATTACCAAGTCCGCAAAACTGGGGGCTCTGTGATCATTGCGTTTTCCAAATGGATTCTGCTCGGTGCACAGTGCGCTTTTTGCTCTGTCACAGGGTCTTTGACCCTCGGCGAACCTGGGGGGCTGTCCTAGGCAGGGTAATATCCAGCATTGCAATAGTGGGGAGGGGGTCGGGGGGAGGCGAGCCACGAAAGATATCCTGCTACTTTCCCCCCAAATGCAATGTGTGCAATTCCATACAGTCTCATTCGCATCCCCAAACCGGGCACCCCTGCCCCAATCTATTTTTTTGGTAGCATTAGTGGCAGATGCCATTTTAACACACAACAAAAACTGCAGGATCATTACAGATGCAGGAAAGTCATCTAAAGAGTGCTCTGTCCAGGCATTTTGTGTCAAAATACTAGCAAACCTCCTAATTTGCATATGGATTGCACCAACAAAAGTGACTTCATAGAAAAGGAAATAGCAAGGAGCATCATATTTGATACTTGGAGATCCCATGGAAATTACTTTAGAATAAGTTGCCATAATTAAGCCAAGTGGCAAACTTTGTGGTGTAAAATATCTAAATTGCACAATTATTATATATGGAGCAACTCTATAGTCATTAGACTTTTTTTTATAATAGCATGATATATTAACATATGCTATGAAGTGAACCAGTGTCGCATACAGAGCTGTGGATAAGACAGTGTGATTAAATGATTTGCCCAGGATCGCACACGTTGGTTAAATGATGAAACCGGGATGTGGACAATTTAAGCAACTCGGTTTTCTTCCCAGGTTTAGTTGATATACAAATTTAGATTTCGCTTTGCATTTCATGTCTTTAAATAATACTTTATTTAAAACCATGCCATGAAAGCAAACCACACTACATAATAAACTAGCCGTTCCTAGTAAACTAACTATAAACTATATACATTGTCATACAAATAAGTTGAGCAATAAAATAATGGCCTTTGTTTTTTATTCTCCCCATCCTGCAATAAAAGTGAGCCTAACAAATCCCCTTGGGTTTTAAAGCCATAGTCCTTATTTCATAAAGCATGTAACATCATGCACACTTACCACCCTCCCATTCACATTTCTAAAGGGATAAAAGTCCATGCTAATAGGTCCCTCCTCCCTCCCACCAGTGCCCAATGGCTCAACTTCTAGTGCTATGTTTGCTAAGAGCAACGTGAGAGCCCCTCAGCTGCCCGGAGCTCCTGGGGGGCATTCAGAAAGAGTAAGGTGCCTTGCCAGGACAATGAGCGGGGCTGAGCAGGAATGGTTTGCCGCATATCCTGCCAGCTGGGCACCTTTTCCGTTGGGCACACTCATTGAGGTGCTGAACGGGACAGGTGTCCCACTGACAATGTCCCGCTGCTGCTCCCTCCCGCCCCACAACTCCCTCATACCACTGGGACTCTGATCTTATGTGCTCTGTGCGAGAGCACTGTGCACACAGGTTGTGTGTGCACAGTGCGCTTACACAGAGCATATCAGATCATGTGCGAACACACCGTGCACAGCTGTTTGCTGGGGCTGGCGCAGAGGCAAGCCGGATCCTGAGATCTGGCTAGAGATCTGATGCCTGATCTCGGATTTGGCGAGAGCCGGCCCATTAGCCAACGCTGGGAGGAATGGTGGGTGAGGGCACACCACATGGGATGGGGTGGAATCTAAACTAGAGAAAATAGTTGGGGCCTGCGGGTGGGTACTAATCTTAGTTGACTTGTTTAGTGTTCGGATGTGTTCAGTGAGTCTTTCGGGGTTTTATATTGAGTAGACCTCGCGAGACGTAGTGGAGGTGGAACCACAGCACTCCTGTCTGCTTCTAAAGGTAAAGCAGCGTGACCCTGTCGGTTGGAGCTGCAGTACACCAGTAGATGCACTGCTGGCTGGTTTAGGTACACAATATATGCAGCAACTGTTACAGCCAACCAATTGTTGCCCTGTAGAGCACAAGCGGGTTGGAAGGGGGGCCATTTGCAGAAGATTGGCAATTATGTAATGATATATGATAGGTTATTTATAACGCGCTTAATACCCAGAGGTTTCTAAGCGCGGACCCGGGGATCGAACCGGTGTTGCTCCGTGTCGTCTTGCTTCCGAGGCGAGCATGTTACCACTTGAGCTATCCTCCCGAGGCGGGTAATGGGGGGAAAATGTTATATTAATGCCCAATAGTTTACCATTAAGAAGTTCAAATTGACTTTTTTTTCCCAATGCCAAGATTTGCAAATTATTTGTTAGAAGTGTTCCTTACGCAAGTGTGTTAATGGGCAAAATAATTGAACCCCATGCATCTTCTGGCATTTGTTCAGCTGGCAAGGTTTATAATGGTCAAACAATGGGCATGCATGCCCAATTTCCTCTTAGTAATTTTGCATATGCCAGACCTCAGTTTACACTCCCCACTAGCCATTTGCGAGTTATTAACTCTTGGCAATTAAGGCATTGCGTGTGATGTGTATGTGGAGAATTTAGGGACAAGTGATTTTGTAGACCTGACTTGTAGCTCACAATTTAATGTTTGCCCCTGGCCATCACCTCCTTTGTTTTTGCTTTGTCACCCCGAGTGGGACGGGTATGCCCAGACGTGGGTCCCGTGCCTGCTGGGCCTAGAGAACCAAGCTACTCCTCACTGATGAGGCCCAACAAGGCCGAAACATGTTTGGGGATGCTTGTGGTCTCGTGAAAAGGGATGTGACCTAGCAGTTTGGGCTGGACTGCCCCTTTTGGGGTGGGACCAAGTATGATTTGCATATGGTCTTTCCCCTTCTGTAATGGCTTGGCAGGCGAGGAACGATGGTCTGGAGGGTTGCCCAGAGCAATGCCAGTGGTTAAGATTCATTCTAAACCTTCCAGCCATCACCTCTTTGTTTTTGCTTTGCCCCTGGCATATGCCATCTTTTTACAGGCGAAGTTTGTGTTTGACAGCCCCATGCATACTATTTGTCAGAAATGCTTCAAACTCATTGCATTGTCATGGTGGAAAATTATTTTCTGATTCATTTCCATCTGGCACTTGGATAATGGGCAAAAAAGGCAAATGCATGCCAAATTGTTTCATAAAGTAATGTGCATAACATTCCAATGGAAATACAATGAATTTAGTTAATGTCTAAAGATTGAATTCTGTTAAATTTCAAAGTAAAACCCAGACTCTTCATGCAAGTGGTCTTCAAAGGCTCATAGTTATGGCTGGTGTTATTGGCCTAATGTGCACACAAATGTACTACTTTCCACTAAATTTCCCGGGAAGAGCCCATAAATCATTCAGGAAAATATTATTTTTTTATTATTAACCTCTTTTTCATAAATGTAACTGGTCACAATGTGCTTAAAATGTAGTTTTCCACTACATTTCTCAGGAGTTACTGGGAGGAGGAGGGGTATAACCACCTCACCCCCAAAAGAACCTAGTGAAGTGATCTTTAACCACAACTTTGTAAGTGGGCAGAACCTACAAAGATTCCTTATGGGGTTTTGGGACAAACCGACTCACCCGGTGCACTTGAGGGGTTAAATCCTAACCGCTACCATACTCGTGACCCATCCCCTTTCCTCTATCCTTGTGGGCTTCCCCCAACCTGGGGACAGTACCGGAATATTTGGCAGTGAAAAATTGAGCTTCCCCTTTAAATTTAGTACAGCACACGGGGCGTGGCATCGGGTGGGGGAACACCCCACCCTCTGGCTCCTCACCTCAGTCTCTTTTTCTGCATGGACCGTGTCGGACCTGGCAGCCAGCGCAGCAACTTTTTTAACTTTCCGCTTGCTCCCAGTTTTGTTTTTTTCAATCTTATTTGACTTCCCTTTGGTGCCTGGCGCATGTCTGCTGCAGGAGGCTTCACAAGATGTGCCTCATGCACGTTCCCGGCCTTGGACCCCCATGCACTCTGCCTTGAGTGTTTGGGGCTAGACCCCCGCTGGGATGCATTTTCAGCTTGCAGCGCTCTCGGTCACAGGGCATAATAATACAATACAATAAGAAATACTGCCCACGGGGCAAGGAAGGGAGCAGGCGTGGGACATAGATCAAAAATACATTAAAAACACTACTTGCCAGAAGTGGGGGGTGCTGGAGAGGAAAAGGGGAACGAAGCTACTATGCCTTGTGAGTATTCCGAACGTGAAAGTGCAGCAAGGAAGAGGGCAGGGGAGGGTACGTCCTGGGGTATCTGAGCTCATTGGTGAGCCACAGATGAAGTGCTAGGAATGTTGAGTGCTACACGGCCTAGAGCCATGAGTGGTGTAAGTGTGAGCCTCCAGTGTGGAGGGTGAAAGTGCAGAGGCTAGACAGGAGCTGGCCTGATTGGGTGCGGGCGCTCAGGGCCCTGAGGATGCATAAAGGCCCAGGACACCAATCGCAGCAACTGTGGGATTAACAGGGAGATGAAGGGAAGGAGCAGGTAAAGAGGAGAGTTTTAAGGAGCTTCTAGAATTTAAGAAGATCCTGCTTAAGGCGCAGATAGAGGGGGAGGCTGTTCCATTAGACTGAGTACTCTAGTCACTACAGCGAGTAACATTAATTTTTTTTAACAGTGTTACTGGTCTTGGATTTTTAAAAATACACCATTTGCCACATAAAATCCGGAAACTGAAAATTAACCTGTGATGTTTGTTTTAAATGCTCGAACTTGGTCCTGATTTTACAATCCAAACGTACTTTATTAAAATGCATTTGCCACAAAATAACCTGAAAATTCCATGGGGGAGAATTTCATGTCGTCCTACAATGTTTCTTAAGGTCTGCTATGTTTTTGAACAATTTAACTGTCTTTGTCTCTAAAAACGCTCTTTTTGACACTTGATTTCCTAAACATTCCTCGTAAACACCAACCTGTCAACCGAAGGTTGTTGTAAATTGCCATGGCTAGATTACTGTTCATTAATGCATATTAATATATCCTCTTAGCAGTATTACCTTGCTTAGTTATAATTTGTTTTGCAATCACTTTGCCACTAACTGAACGTCGATATATTCAATCGAAGTACGAAAGCTGCTCTCAGCTAAATATGATACACATTTGGTCATTGCCTACAAAAAGTAGAGGATTTATTTGCATTTATAAAGCGCACAACACGGCCCTGGGGCATCGTGGCGCTGTTGCAGCGAGCTTGAACTTAACATAGGTAAAATGAAACATAGTCGGTTGCAGTAATATAACAAGATTACATACTTTGAGTGCAGTATTAAGAGACAGGAATGACCGGTTGTAGGAGACAGATGCGGGTCAAATATGATGCTTGGCTATGGTTAAAGTACAATAGCATAATAATGCAGGCTGGTTTTATACATTAGCGGAAAACTTAGGTTTTTGCAGAAGGTGGTGTATGATTTTTCATTCCTTAGTGAGGTTGGCAGGGCATTCCTGTTTTTGGGTGCGAGGTGTTGGAAGCTAGACCCACCGGCTTTAGTTCTTTTGAACATAGGTAGATGGATCTGATTGGCGCGGTGGGCTCTAGTGGGTCTGTTAGAGGAATTGAGGGTGATTCTTTCCGAGAGGTAGGGTGGGGCATCTAATGAAAGACATCGGTGTGTGATGGCCATGGCTTTAAAGAGTATATGTTCCTTTACCGGTAGCCAATGGGCCTCTTTCCTTGCTTGAGAGATGTGTTCCCTTTTGGGAATGGTGAGCGCTGCCCGGAGCGCGTTGTTTTGCGTGATTTGTTTTTTTTTAGATTGTTGACAGAGGTGCCTAGGAATAGGGCATTACAGTAGTCCAATTTAGTACCTACTGTGGCTCTGGCGATGGATAGGCAGTTTTTGGTGGAGAGAAAGGGCTTGACTGCGTTGATCACATTGGTGATGAGTGCTGCGGAGGAGGCTCTGGCGTTGACCTGGCGGGACATGGATAATGAGGCGTCTAGGTGGGCACCTAGGGTTTTGACAGTCTTGGAAACTGTGATGGTGGCATTATCGATGTTGAAGGTTTTATATTGCGGGGCAGTTTAAGTGTTTCGCTAGTATCTACTATAAGGATCTCAGTTTTGTCCCCGTTTAGGCAGAGGCCGTTGGCAGCCATCCAGGTTTGGATAACTGTGTACATTTTGGTTACGGCTGTCGCATCTTCTTCATAGGTCCCAGTTAGTGGGAGTAGTACCTGCGTGTCGTCAGCGTAGTTGGTGTACGCTATGTTGCGACAGTCTAGATCATTGAAGGGTGGAAGGGTGAATATATTGTAGAGTGTGGGGGCAGTGGATGATGGTAGGGGATGCCGAAGCTGTGTCTTGAGAAGACTTTCATGAGTCTTGTATTTGGAAAGGAGGCCACCCAGGCGATAGCTTTTGGGGAGAAGTGAGCTTCATTTTTTAGGTGCATGCCTAAGATATCCTGGTTGACAAGGTCAAAGGCAGCGGACAGATCTAGTAGAAGTAGTGCCGGTTTGCCTTTGTCCATGATGTCCCCAAGTTGTATTTTTAAGTTGAGTAGGGCTGACTCAGTCCTGTGACCTGGTCAGAAGCCTGACTGCATTCCTACCCCAAAACATGCTGTGGGGTAGGAAAGAAATCCTATATCACGAAACCATTCTGTGCAGATGTGTAAAAAGGGCTGAAGTTAAGGGACCATGCAGGTGGATGGCACCAGCCCACTTTTTTTGTGGGTGTGGATACCGTCCCTCCTGTGTTTTGTAAGGAATTAAAAAAAAATATATATTTTCGTCACAAGTGTGCAGCTACACGACCGGGACTCTAACTTGGACCGTACAGTTGAAAGGGTACACGCTTAACCACAAGATCAGATAGTCTGTATTAAAACACAGTTCAATGTCTCCTGTGATGTCTTCGAGGAAGATGTCAACGCCGGTGTCGTCGAGGTCGTTGATTGACTCTTTCGAGGCCCCACCTCTGAAGAAGTCGTCGGCGCCATCAGCGCCCAGGCTGTCGAAGGACAAGGCTCCGTCCTTGAGGCCTGTGTCAACGCCATTGATGCTGTCAGCGCCGCGTTCGGCATCAACGCCGATTCACTTGATGCCCTTGACGCCTTTCGAGACTGTGTCGACGGGGGTACCCCGAGGCTCGGTGGAACCCCCTAGAAAGGCTCTGGCCAAGGTCAAGCATGGCTTTGGTTAACATTCTGTGCCTTCTTACCGCCCTCTTGAGTTTATTTCAGAGGTGGATGAGGGCTCTGATGGCATGGTTCCTAATACGGTGCCAGACGAGATTCTCTCGGGCCATAGCCAATTTGAGGACCTGAGGCAGTCCCTGCACGGTGCTAGTGGGCTGGACACCTCTTCGGAGGTGGAGTTTTGTAGGCCTGGGCCTAGCACTCATGCCGACTCCTCGTACCGGCGCCTTATGTCGAGGGTCACCGAGTACTTGGGATGGTCTGCTGCCCCGGGGGAGTTTCTTCAGGATGACCTTACGGATCTCCTCGACCTTGGTCCACCAACTGACCCGGTACTGCCGTTTCATATGGCTCTACAGAGGGTGGCGGCGGCGGCTTGGACTGCTCCGGAGAGTCTCCCGGCAGTGGGCAAGTCTTTGCCGCGAAAATACCGCCCAGCCAGTAACGACCCCTGCTACTTGACCAGGCACCCCACTCCAGAGAGTTTGGTGGTGCAGGCGGCTACGGCCCCGGCAAAGCAGGCGTCGTATCCTACCATCCCTCCTGATGGGGACGACAAGCGTTTTGACAGCTGGGCGAAGAAAGTGTTTTCTTCAGGGGGTATGGCGCTTCAGGCGGCCAACTCCATACGTGCCTTGTCACGTTTCACGCACACTCTGTGGAACTGTTTCCTTAGCGGCTGCACATATTCCCGAAGGGGACGAACGGGATGGTTTCCTTGCCATGGTTCAGGATGGCAAGGATGCCATGTGTGAGGCCGTTCAGTCGGGTTTGGACATGGCAGATTGCGTCAGCCGGTCCATGGCGGCAAGCACCGTGATACGCAGGTTTGCGTGGTTGCGGAAGTCGAGGTTTGCTCCTGATGTGCAGGCCCGGCTCCTCAACATGCCCTTTGACGGGGAACATCTTTTTGGCAGAAAGGCTGATGAGAGCCTTGAGAGGTTGCAGACCTCAAAAGCTGCAGCGATGTTGTTGGGCGCTGCAGTTCGACAACCTCTGCCTTTTCGTCCTAGGGGGCAGCAATGGAGGGGAGGTTCCTTTCGTTATTACTCATCCTTTGGTAAAGCGAGAGGAGCTGCCAGTCAAAGGGGCCACCGTAGGAGTGCCAGAGGTGGAAAACAAGGTACTCGAGGTGCCAAGGCCGCTCGGGCAGTTGCCTCTTTGCCCTCAGGCCGCAGCCGCTTCAGCTCAGTCATGAGGCCATGTCCCATGGTTCGCCAGTTGGGGGAAGGCGCCATTACTTCAGATGTGTGTGTTCTGGAGATCATAACCCACGGCTACTGTCTTCCTTTCCGGCAGAGGCCTGAAGACATTCCACCGGGGAATCTCTTTGAAGAGTCCTGATCCGCTCCTTGCGCAGGAAATTCAATCCCTGCTGGAGAAAGGCACCATAGAACTGGTGCCTGTAGCGGAGAGGAACAAGGGATGGTATTCACCTTATTTTTTGATTTCCAAGAAAGACGGGGGATTGAGACCCATCATGGATTTGCGCGGTTTGAACAAACTCCTCATGAAGGACAAGTTCAAGATGGTTACTCTCTCTCAAGTCCTCCAGGCCCTTCAACTTCAGGACTGGTTGGTGTCTCTCGACCTCAAGGACGCTTACTTTCATGTGCCGATACGCCCAAAGCACAAGAAGTACCTGAGGTTTGAGGTTCGCGATTTGCACTTTCAGTTTCAGGTCGTGCCGTTCGAATTGACTTCCGCCCCGAGGGTCTTCACCAAGCTCATGGTAGTGGTGGCAGCGCACCTCATGAAAGGGGGGATTCACGTCTACCCCTACCTGGACGATTGGTTGATCAGGGCGCGCTCTCCCGAGCAAGTCCTGGATCATCTGTCCGTCACCTGCCACTCCCTCCACAAGCTGGGCTTCTCCCTCAACTTAAAGAAGTCCCATTTGACACCAACTCAGAGGCTCCAGTACATCGGAGCAGTGCTCGACACTTCCCTGGGGCAGTGTTTTCCTCCCCAGGTGAGGGCTCATCACATTCAGCAGATGGTGCACAAGTTCCAGCTTGCCCAGAGTCTCCCAGCGTTCGGGTTCTTGGGATTGCTCGGCCTCATGGCATCCTGCATTCTTCTGGTGCCAGAGGCCAGGTTGCGGATGAGATCTTTGCAATGGGCACTCAAGCTCCAGTGGTCTGTCCTCTGGCAGGATGTCGGACCCTGTTCAGGTGCTGTCCTCGGTTACCCAGGACCTTCTGTGGTGGGCTGTCAAAGACAATCTGATGAAGGGGGCTCCATTTTGGCTACCCTGGCCGGAGTTGACGATCGTAACAGACGCATTCCTCACGGGATGGCGAGCTCATGCCAACGAGTTGACAGTTCGCAGTCATTGGTCTCCGTCGGAGTCCAGACTCCATATCAATATGTTGGCGCTGAGGGCCGTCAGGCTAGCCCTGACGGCTTTTCTGCCATCTGTGCGAGGGAAGAATGTCCTGATCCTGACGGACAACACGGTGGCCATGCACTACCTCAACAAAAAGGGGGGGGGCAGGGTCACTTCCTCTATGCAGGGCGGCGGTGCAGCTCTTGTTCTGGGCAATCCAGCAGGAAGTTTCGATCTCGGTAATTCACCTGGCCGGAGATGAAAACGAGACTGCGGATGCTCTGAGCAGGCAGAGCGCGATCTCACGAGTGGGAGTTGGCTCAGGAGATTCTCCTGGAGATCTTCGCCCTTTGGGGGAACCCCTCAAGTGGATCTCTTCACCTCCCGTGTCAACTGGAAGTGCGAGAGGTTCTGCTCGCAGGAATGTCCTCCGAAAGGAGCCTTAGGACACGCGTTCATGGTGGAGTGGTCATTCCCACTGCTGTACGCATTTCCTCTAGTCCCCGTCATCCCGCAAGCACTGCGGAGGTTACGGAGGTTCGGTTCCCAGATGATCCTCATTGCTCCGGCATGGGCCCGGAGGACGTGGTACCCGGACCTTCTCGACTTGTCCATCTGCCCTCCACGTTGTCTTCCCTACCGAGACGATCTGCTCTCACGGGAGGTGGGTCAGGTTCTCCATCCAGAGGTCAGATCCCTCAACCTTCACGCTTGGTTTCTGAAAGGTTGAGGTATAAGGATTGGGACCTCCCTGAAGACGTGTTGGAGGTGTTGGTCTCGGCCAGACGGCCAGCAACAAAGTCCCTGTACCATTGCCGCTGGCGTGAGTTCTGCGACTGGTGCAGGTTTAAGAATGTGGATCCTTTTTCATGCGACATTCTTGTAGTTGTCTTGTTTGCTTTCTTTGGCCCACAGGGGCCTGCAAGTGGGTACCGTTCAAGGTTACCTGGCGGCGCTGTCCATATTTAAGCGCTCGTCTGAAGAGCGTTCCTATTTTAAAATTCCTTTAATTTCTCAGTTTCTGAAAGGGCTCACTAATGTGGTCCCTCCGTCACCTTTCCAGGTGCCCGGTTGGGATTTGAACCTTGTTCTCAAGTTTCTGATGGGTGCTCCGTTTGAGCCTTTGCATTCATGCCCTTTTGAGACTGTTAACTCTTAAAACTGTATTTTTGGTTGCGGTCACATCCGCTTGCAGAGTGAGTGAGTTACAGGCACTTTCAGTTAAGCCACCTTTCACTGTGTTTCATAAGGACAGGGTTGTCCTTGGAGTTCGTCCTTCCTTTCTTCCGAAGGTGGTGTCGGAATTTCATTTAGACCAGAAGGTTGTTCTTCCGGCGTTTATCCTCCTCCACTTCCTGGTAAGGAAGAGGAGAGGCTCCATATGCTTGATCTTAGGAGACCGTTAAGCTTTTATATTTCACGCATGTCCCGGGTCAGAGTGGATGATCAACTCTTCATTGGTTGCGCTGGAAAGCGTTTGGGACAAGCTGTGATGAAACAGACTTTTTTCTCGCTGGATTATTTTGGCTATCTCTGAGCGTTACCTCTTGGCGGGTAAGGACCCACCGGTCGGTTTACGGGCCCATTCTACCAGCGGTATGGCTGCCTCTACTGCCCTACAGAGGGGTGTCCCTATTCGTAACATCTGTGATGCAGCCACCTGGGCTTCGGTACATACTTTTGTACATCCCTACTCCCTCGATTCCATCCGGGGGCAGGATCTGGCCTTTGGCAAGGCGGTCCTTTACTCCACAATTTGATTGGGCATTCTAAATTTTTGTTTTCTGAATTCTTTTCCCACCTCCTTGCATTGGTACTGCTTTGGGAGTCTGTCATAGATATGGAATACGTCGGAGAACCCAATCCCCTCGAAGAACAAGTTACTCTTACCTGTTAACGTTCTTTCGATGGGCTGGTCCGACGCCGTATTCCATATCGCTCCCTCCCTGCCTTCCCTGCTACAGAATTTCTTATGCGATTGCAGCTTCCGTTTCCGCAAGGCTTTGTGTGGTCAGACTGGCAGAAGACTGGTGCCACACGTTCTGGGGAAAATACTACAACTGCGGCTACGGGCGTCGTGCGTCCTACTTATAACATCTAGTGACGTCGGCCGTCGGAGGAGGTCCTCGAGGGCGGCGTATCGACGTCATTGACACAGGACGCAGAAAGATTTTCCGAAGTAGCACAGCTGTGATGATTATTGTCTTAGATGTGGAATACGTCGTCGGACCATCCCATCGAAAGAACTTTACAAGGTAAGAGTAACTTGTTCTTTGCTCTGCTTCTAGTCCTCACTCCTAGTGTGTGTGTGTGTGTGTGTCCTATTTACCTCTGTTCCCTTCTCACTTTTTGTTGCTCTTTTATGCAGCTCATTTGTCTCTCTTCCTGTTGCTCAAATTCCTTGTTTGGATTGTCCAATACGTTCTCTGTTCTCTTGGCCCCACCTCCCACTTGTTTTCCTGTATTGCTTGGGTTCAGAGTTGCTCCTACTCTCCTTTTTGTTTTTTGACAAAGCACCAATAAATATTCAAAAAGCTGAAAGAGCCTTTTCCATTTACAAATCTGTTGCAAAGTTACCATTGGATGTTCCTTTTTAGATGTGTGAAACCTTCTTTTGGCCATTAGGCTGGCAATTGGTTGTGCCTCACCAGATGCAGCACTTGCTTGAATGCAGATGTTTTACCAGCACTGTATGTCATTATAAGTATGAGTCCAGATGATATGTGCATTCTGATCCATTACAAGTATAGCAGCCCTGATGAGATGTGCATGGTTTGAGCCATCACAAGTATAGCAGCCCTCATGTGATGTGTGTTCTACTTCTGAACCATTAAAGGTACAGCAGCCCTGATCAGAGGTTTGTATTCCGAGCCATTACAAATATAGCATCCCTGATAAAATGTATGTGTCTGAATCGCTGAACATTTAGTAGTCCTTTTGATAAGTCAAAAGCGAAGTCTGCTCTGTTACAATTGAAAGTTACCTTCATCTTCAACAAATACCCCTGATGCAGACGAATGAGCCTCTCTAGCAACAGGATTTGCACTAAGAGGTTACACAATGATCTCTGCAGCAGTGTTATTGACCCACTGAGCTACCTTTACCAACAGGCTGTTGATTCTGAAAGGCGCATGGGGTTAGCGCACTGGGTGTTCCATGTGCGGCTTGCCTGACATAACTGGCTTGTCAAAAGCCCTCATCCTGTTTGGACTATCCTACATGAGTGAGGAGATGCATAATGAGGCTTTAAAATGTGCAAGATTTTTGGCAGTGGGACTCAGTAATCGGACAAGGGAGAAGCAGAGGTTTTGAAAACCGCAAGACTGAGTAGGACGAATTAAAGTATGACAGTAGTGCCATTTTCTCACACTGTCAGCCAGTGTGCATCACAACAGTTCAGGAGGATGGTGGGAAGGATCTATATGAAAATACCACATTTTCTACTGTGAGATAAAAAATCTTGCATGCAAATCACCACATTTTCTGTATTTTTAATGCAGGGGGTGACCCCTCCTCCCCCGCAGCCACTCCTTCCCACTTTATTAAATACCCTCACCCATCCCCCTCCTCCATCTATTTGTTTTGGGGGGGAATTAATTGTTTTTCATGCAAGGTTTTCTACCTCACAGTAATGGGATACAGTATTTTGTAGTGATACCAGTGAGAAGAGCTCAGACACTTCTTGCTCAGAAAATGCCACACGTTTTGTGCTTTGTCCCTACATCAGCTCTGTTAAGAAATTCAGGTACTGTCCCAAAACATAGTCCTGCTTAGAAATGTGGGCATGATGCAATCAGCCCTGCTTTCAATAATTGCCGTTGTGCCATGACATGCATATAGCAGTTCGGCTGATAAATTAGGCTACTTTATTTGAATATAATAGCAGTACTCTTGAGAGGCACTGGTACAATCTGTGCCACTGAAAATATACACAGCACTGCTTCTACCAGCATCCAGTAAGCCTGCTTGCGGCGGGCGGGTGATCAGAAAGGGAGTTAAAGTAAAGTTCAGACCAAATGCTGAGCTATTCCTTGCTCTCTAAGACAAACTATGTACTGTGCCCTTTAATGCATGCAAACACATGCAATCTTAAGACTACAAAAACACCAGAATCTTTCCTTCCTCACAAATGCCAAACAACTGCTTGCTGGGAACCCCAAGACATTAAATGCAATTGATGTGCTTCTGTGATTAAAAGAAAGTAAAGTATGAAATGCCCAGGCTGCTGCAACTGGCGGCCTCTATTAATGCTGATTAAAACAGGTTTAATCCGCAACGCAACCAAATGCACTTTAAATTGAATTAAAAAAAAAACTTTCAAAAAACCCAGGGGAAATGGAATCGGAGAAAGGCAGCCCTTATTTAGGACAATATTAATTTTATACAATGCTACATGTGTCATAAAGCAATGTGAACAGCATGTTGCATGATTCAAAATGCTTTAATAACACTGTAACCTACAACATGCAGGCAGTTAGTTACACAGGAGTGTGGAAAAATAAACAGAGCAGGACTCATCCAAGTTGCTTCTTTCAAGGAACTGTGTGGATTGCTAAAGTAAAGAGTGGATTTGCAAGATGATGCTGGCCAGGCTGTCACCGCTGACCTATGTGATTTATGGGGGTGCTGGCCATAAATAGCATGCATAAGCTGTACGCAACGAAGAAACAAAAGGGCTGTATTTACAAGATTTCTGTGCGTAAAAAGGCCTGATACGCACCTTATCTGGAGGGCCGGGAACACTTGTATGTCACCTTCACTTGGGCTATTTCTCTTGATATATTGTGCAATTGTCTTGTTGTTTCTCTCAATTTGTATTTTTCCTCAATAAGATATTCTGTTATTCTAATTTTCGAAGGGTATTTCTTCTTTCTGCTATTCTCTAGTTATCAATGGAATTTACATTAATTCGTTTACAGTTGCACTCTTTTTCATATTCTTCTTTGAGACGTGTTATTGGTGTCATAAAACGATCCCCTCTGTGCTTCCCGTCCCCCGCGTTGCTGACATGGGACCTTATCTGTGAGCTTTCTCAGTTGGGCACCTCTTCTCGGTTCACAGCTGTTTTTCATCTTGCTGGTGTCTCTCTCTGCCTTCAATTGCTTCTCTGTAGTGTCCAGGTACTCCCTTCCCCACCCCCTACGACCACTGGGCATGGCGTTGTTTGCTTCTTTCAGTGGTCTCGGTGATAGTTTGTGGATAGACTATCCACCACGGTTTCACCATTCGTGGTCTCGCCACCATCCTTTCACATGATCTTTCCTTTCTGGTTTCTGTTGGTTTGCACTCAGTACTGCATTCTCAGGTGAGTGCGAAACTTGTGGGATTCCATCTTCCCCAGTTATAACGTAGCGTGGGGCTACCAACCCCAGTATGTATTATGTACTTGAGGATTCAAGCTTACAGTTTTATCATAATTTTATTTGTCAAATACAAAGTTCTATAGTCATTCTTGTGTTACCAAAATGCTAATTGATCAGCCAGGAATGTTAGATTAGTGCTCTTTGTTCCCTTCCACTTTCTTAGAGGGGTATTTTGAAAGAGTACAATAGGAGTGTACCAAACTGTCCATCTTGAAATGGAAAACTTCCAACAGAAAAAATATATATGGTTATTCTAGGTTTTTACAACGTGATTGCTCAGTAAGGCACGAGTGAAATCATCTTATTACTGCAATACTTACAGAAAATTATCTTTTTGAAAGGCCAGTGTAACATTTAACAAATGAGCAGTTTGAAATGTTTCTACAATTAAATGTTTTAATAGCTCCTTTTGCATAACCCACCCTACCTTCAAGATGTTTTCTTTACCCTGGTGTCCACAATGGCTGGGGTAGCTCTAGGAAACATGCACATACTAGCATGATTCCCACCCACATAGAGACAGACCTGGAGTAAAACTGGTAGAGTGTGAGACAAGGTTACATCGCCATTGAATATATCAGACACTGATTGGAAAGCATATAAAACACAGTGTCTGACATGTCTGTCAACTTGCCTGTGCCTCAGTCTACCCTGACGTCCATCAAACCACTATATGTAGACTGCTCTCTGCAAATTAAAATGAATAAATATATTGACAGTCTTCTGTATCATTTGATCTAGCCTTCCATTGTTGAGGCTAAGTCAAGAAGTTTCCCTTTATTGATCACTGCAATACAGTATCCTTACTTGAATTATATTTTATAAGCCACTCTGATGCTAAATTGCCCAACTAGAGGAGGCCAAGACTGTGGAGACCTGAATAGGTTCGAACCTGTGACTGCAATGTATGTTGGTCTGTGTAGGATAATGCAGAGCAAGCTCTTTTGGGCCATTATAAAACATTGTGTGGTATGGAGAGCAGAGGAGAGGGGATATTCTCGACTGAAAATAAGGTGCAATCTGTATGAGGCTCGATCTTTAGGGGAATGGAAATCTGTCTGTATGACGGTGGCGAGCAATCTGTAAGGAGCAATACAGATCCATTGGTAGTTGGCAATGGGGGGGAAACAATCTGGACCAGGTACTTAGGAAATGAAAGAGCAATGGGCGGATGAGAAGTCATTGTTTTAGGTGGCGACAACCACACATTACACGTAGAAAACTTGTGTTAAGATGGGAGTGGATCAGACCAATTGGCAGCAAATTGACATAAAGAGAAGCTTAAACTTGGAGATAATGACTGTGTACCTAGTTTCCTGATCTAATTTGGTCCAGTGGCACAGCACCTTGCTGTTCTCGGATGCATGGCCTAAGCAAGCAGCTTAATTGCTGGGTACATTACAATAACTGTACCCGATTTGTGATTCAGGACAGGGATGGAAGCAGTGGTTTCCTTTTACTTATCGGGCGCCTAGTAAGGAGATGGATGTGGTCCCTCAAGAAGGACTTGTTGAAGTCTGAAATGATTGGACATTTCCACTCTCATCTCCTTATTAAAGAACCTAGATTTGTATGGAAATGAAATGGCTATGGAGGATGTTTAGGAACTGAATAACCTACAAGAAAATAGCAGTTTCATTTAGCAAGGGATAAGATGGTACTGTGGGGTTTACCCGCTTGGTCCTAAATGGTCTATAGTCGTCCACTGTTTGCGACGGTGGTTGCCACCCAGTCCAAATACTGAACACTCTCTTGGTGTAGTAAGGTTTTGGTTGGTCCACCTCCCCAGTTTTAGATTTACACTGATGAAGAAAAGCCATTCTGAACTTTGTTTGCACCCTTCATAGATATGTCCTGGCCTCTAAGTGGAGCCTGATGAGTTTGTTGGGTTTCGCGCCTACCCCTGCTTACAATGTAGGACAAAAAGATAAATATCCCTAAATAAATGCAAGGAAACTACAATGTTGGACAAAAAGATAAATATCCCTCAATAAATGCAAGAGAACTTGAGTGTGGTGTCTGGTCCTTCCATCCCTTTTTTTGGTATGTGACATACCAAATTGATTTTAAGGCAAAGCTATTTTTACAATAAACTGGAAAACATTGCCTCGTTAGCAGCTCATCTGTGTGATGGAATGGTCACACTCTGAATGCAATGAAACTGAAGCAGCTTCTGATACCATACAGCCTCAACGAAGTGGCAAGTACACAATGGGGATAACACATCCACTAATATGCAGTAGATAAAATACCGGCTGCTCTAGACTTAATGGAATTTCACCACCGGCATCTTCTCACTCACTTGAGAGATGCACGATTTCGGTTTCAAAATGTTTGGTAATGCAAAGTGGTCTGTACTCTGTTTTGCCTTGCCTGTGCATGTTCACAGTACATTTCCTCTCAATTTCGGACCTGGACTTCTCATACTGGCACTCAATTAGAAAAGCATTCCATACGCAACTTAATATTGGGCAAAACAGAAACTTGCTGAGATATGGTGTGTTTTATTAATAAGGGTTGGAAATGTTCTTTTAGTAGTGTTCAGTCAAGAATTTTTATCAAAGCTAATTTTTACCAAGGAGATGGTGCGAAAATTGGGATGCCAACGTTTATTAGCGTAGTGAAGTGTAGATATTCCTAGACCTTTTAAGCCTCACCTTTTACCAGTAAAACTCATACTCTTCGTGGATCGGCATTGCTAGGAATTTGGAGCAATTCTTCTCCTGCATGCAGCTTCCTTAGAGGAACCTGGTTAGCTTGATACCAAGAGCTCACAGGAACTCATTTTGACTTCAGACCAAATGGTGCCAAAGCGATATTGCCTGTACAATATTGCTGCTTGTGTATAACTTAACATTGGGGCACATCTAGAAGACACTTCAAGCATATGTGAGGAAACGGGAATGAGAAACCGACCCAGAGACTTGTGATTTTGACCATAAACCTTAATTAACACAAGAAAAGGGGGTTGGGAAAAGCCTCTCTTCCCCTGCTCTAAGAGGTGTTTCCTAACCTCAAACAAAAATAAGTGTCTGTCAATGCCAGAATGTCCAAACCAAAACATCCTGTGTCCAAAGTACTATTTTGGCCCTCACATTCTTAATATGGACTCTAAGGTGAAGAGGGAAAATGTCCTTGGCTTTTAGTAGTGTACAAATGTTCAAAAAGGAAATTCGTAATGTAAACATAAAAGGTTCTGGAAGGGTAGAGTGCCTTGTTCAAGGGAGTGATTCTGTTCCCATGGATTTCTCTTCACTCTGCTTTATATTCAAGAATATCAGTTCCTTAAGTTTCTCTTGATCACCAACACAACTGGTCTCCAAAATAACTTGGCTGTTAGTCTGTATCTTGTTAGGATACATAGTGTACTTTCCTGCCAGGTGTTCTTTCCTCTTTAATGGTTCCACAGCCTTTTGCTAATTCTGATGTATTTTTGTCATGACTTCTGTGGGTACTGTATATTACACATTGTTCAACTTGGCGATGCTTGTTATGTTCTCCTACCCAGGGCTTTTTTCATATGAACACACTTGCAACTTGCATCTGCCTGGCATACTCTCCTATCAGACCCTTCGTTCTATAAATATACTCTTGCAGCTTTAGCCTTCCTGGTATATTCTCCTACCAGGGCTTTTCTTATATATGAACTGCACACACGTTTAATCTCTTATATTTGTTCTGTCAATCCACCTGGTATACAATCCTGGCGGGGCCTCTTATAGGTGTACTGCATACACTCACAAACTTGGCCGTCTCTTATACTTTTTCTGTTCTGCCTCTTTAAGAAATGTGCATTTGTTTGTTCTCTCTCATATACTTCAGTCACATTTATTCTGTTTTGACAGGATTACCAATATTCCCGGGTGTCCCTTCTTCCATTGGGTGGACTCGCCGGCTCTTGCTGTCCTGTGTTAGTTCTCCTGTGGCAAGCCTGTGGTGGTCATTCGACGTTCTGCACCCTCTTGCTGCCTCTGCTTCTCTGCCTCTTGCGGCTCCCGCACCTCTGTTTCCACATCTTTGTTGTCTTTGGTGGTGTGGAGGCTGTCTTCCAATACCTGTGAACGCCCAGAAGCCTTTTTTTTGCTTTTGGCATTCTCCGAGCGTACTCCTTCTTGCAGCCTGATCCCCTCATCTCGGTGAACCAATTAGCGCCACGGACACCATACCAGCCCCCACGGGCCCTCGGTCAGCACCGAGCGAAATGGCATTTTCCTGTCAGCTGGTCTGTCGGTTTAAATTTCGCTGCATCAGACTTGTTCCTGCAACAACTAGAGCGTAGCGTGTACTCCTGGCTTCCAGTGATCTTCATTACTCAGCTCATCTTCTTAGTCACCGTTTTTTCGTTTTTGTAGTCCGTTTCTGATAACTTATATGCAAAGTCTGAAAAAGGGTTCTCAGTGATGTTAAAAGGCAAGTCAGTTCTTGAGGACTTGTATGCAATCTGGAAAGGTGTTTTCAGGAGTCTAGAAAGGCAAGTCAGATTTTAAGGACTTGGATGCAGATCCTGCAAAAGTGTTTTCAGTACCTTTCCTAGGTGGGTGAGGGGCGGTGTGACAATATGCCATTAAGGCATGGGGAATGGTGGGGGTATCATCAAAAGAAAAAGGGGGGGGTACTATGTCTCGTCTGATGTCCCTCCCTGCCTATGTGATCCTCCCTCACATAGCCGCCACCAGGGTCAGGAGCATGTAGCAGCTGCTGACCGCCGACCCTAGAAGTTAAACATGTTTTTAAAAAAAAAGGTTTGTAACTGTTAAAAGGGTGATATCTAATGTAATCAGTCTAATATGAGCCGCAGGGAAAGAGAAGGTAATGGTGTCAGGTAGAATACCTAGTCGAACACCATGTCAGAAGGTACAATTTATGCAAGGCTGATTACAAAACAGGGAAAATAACCAAATGGAGGACCAGGAAGCTAAATTACATTGTTGTTGGCATATATTTCTCTTCCCAGTACAAAGTATCCAATCATCTCTCCTTGGGTACAGTTCCCATCCCGCATGAGGCGGAAAAAAGCAAATACAACTTGCAGTCTTTCTGGATTTTCCCAGTCAGTTTGTTAGTTTTTTGCTTGATCTTTCGTTGTGTCGCTCTGCTAAGCCCTGTCCATATCACTGGGAATATGCAGGTCAAGGAGTAGCGTAAACGGAGAGCGTATTATTCTTGTTCTCATAAACTGAGCTGCAGGCCTTTCTGAGACTCCCTGTGGCCCACACTCTAATGATAAAGAAACCTATATTCACAGGCCTTCTGATCATGGAAGTGTTCCGAGTTAATTGGCGAGTTGTTAATGCTTTTGCTTCACTATGGATGCTCTAAAGGTCAGTGTTCCAGATAAGATTTGGAAGTAAGAGTATTTGACTCCCTATTTTTTAAAGTTAGGAGTAAAATGATTTTAGGGAGTAAAAATGTTCAATTTACAATGGGAGTAAGCGCGACAAATGTGTTAACTGGAAATAAGGGTTGTGAATACTTCTACACTAATAACTTTTGCCAGGGGGAGTGTTGGACCCCAATAGCTTTGACTGAGCTCTTGTAGAGTTGAATTTAGTACTTTTGCACTTAAACTAACTTTTATTTGACAGTTCTGCCTTAAATAAGATCAAGACTGGTTGAAACCTGTCGGCCAGGGCAATACTGTAACATGGAATTTGTTTTGAGCCAGATAGGCTATATGAATTTGACATCCAGTCTGTCACATTATTGAAACTTTATGAACCATAAGAATTGGATCCGAGCAATTAATTCTGTATTGAAGGGATTCTGCGTCATCAGGTCAGCGTTTCCTTTCTCTTCTCCATGCTCAGTCAGGATGATTCTCTGGTTTCTCTCGTGTCCCTCTTTCGACACACATCGTTGTTCTTTGGCGGTTTTAGTGAAGGAAGGATTTCTCATTAGGTTGTGTTCAATGCCACCACCTTCCTCCTTGCGTCTGTTATTGGTGTATTGCCTACCTGGCACGCCACGGCAGTGTTCTTCTTCACTGGCCCCTCTCGAGTGACCTTCCATGGGAGTCATTATGGTCGGGCAATGTGCTGCTGTCCTTGCTCCTTGTCTGCTTTCTGACTAGCAAGGCAGCTTCTCCTGTGGTTTCCCAGCCTCCTCGATCGGGCTGGTTTGAAATTACCGGGTCTCACTGTCGTTTTCTTTTGGCCCTCTTTTAATTACGTACTGCTGGGGCTTCAAAGGAAAGTCCTTCCTTTCTGTATGGGTTTTATTGACCCTGCCTCCTGCTGGCCTCTTCGTTTCAGTATCCGACAGACAAGCACTCCTCATTACTCTCCTGTTCTCACTCTTCGCAGTACCAGGTTGATGTTCTTTTTTTGATATTACATTACAAAAACACATGCAAGAGGCATTAGTTGTCTGTCAGTTAATTCTTTTGAACTGACATTTGGGGGGGGTTTGTGATGCACTTGGCGGCATCCTCCCATCTACTCCCCTTGGATCCTCCTTACAGGTGGCCATCACTTTTGGATCCACACCCTGTGGATGGATTTGTGAGGGAGGATCACCTTGGTGGAGGGGGCTTGGGGAATTCCCCTTTTCCGATGATCCTTTCATTCCAGAAATCTTTGTAGAATGTTGTCAAACCCCATCTTTTTCTATTGTTAATCTCAGATAGGTGAATGATATAAAGAGACCAGAAGGAGATCAGTCAGGAAAACAACCTTCTTATGTGACAGGCTAGACCTACATCCCCCTTTCCATGATCAGAATGCACCCCATCTCTCCCTACCTTCTCTAGGTCATTCTCTCTCTCTTCTCTTCTCTTCTCTTCTCCTCTCCTCTCCTCTCCTCTCCTCTCCTCTCCTCTCCTCTCCTCTCCTCTCCTCTCCTCTCCTCTCCTCCTCCTCTCCTCCTCCTCTCCTCTTCCTCTCCTCTTCCTCTCCTCTTCCTCTCCTCTTCCTCTCCTCTTCCTCTCCTCTTCCTCTCCTCTTCCTCTCCTCTTCCTCTCCTCTTCCTCTTCCTCTCCTCTTCCTCCTCCTCTCCTCCTCTCCTCTCCTCTCCTCTCCTCTCCTCTCCTCCTCCTCCTCCTCTCCTCCTCCTCCTTTCCTCTCCTCTCCTCTCCTCTCCTCTCCTCTCCTCTCCTCTCCTCTCCTCTCCTCTCCTCTCCTCTCCTCTCCTCTCCTCTCCTCTCCTCTCCTCCTCTTCTCCTCTTCTCCTCTTCTCCTCTTCTCCTCTTCTCCTCTTCTCCTCTTCTCCTCTTCTCCTCTTCTCCTCTTCTCCTCTTCTCCTCTTCTCCTCTTCTCCTCTTCTCCTCTTCTCCTCCTCCTCCTCTCCTCCTCCTCCTCCTCTCACCCCCGTTCAACTGCCTTTTAAAACTGGGATGAAGAGGCAGCAACTTGGAGTGATGCACACTTCCGTTTGTGCACACCACTCTGGTACAGAGATAAAGAAGAGGACTATGAAACATAATTTCCATGGTCCGGCCGTTCCCACTAATTGGAGTCCGGCAAAGGACTTAACAGCTGCAGCCCGTTGCTACTTGTGTATATAAAAGGGAGGGACTCATTTGAAAGGGGAGTCCTGCCTGGGGAAGGAAAGAAAGCTGTAGAAGGACAGAGCAGGTTGGAGAGAGAGTTTCAAGAGAGTGGAGAAGACGCCCGAGCGGGCTGTCAGCTCTGCAGAATGCAGTACCATGTCCCTCGCTGGAGCTGGGTTCCACTGAATACTCCAGGGAGCCGACAAAAGCAGCAGGAAGGTTCAGAGAAGATGAGTGCTGCTTGTCAGAGCTGCTGGTGAGTGGAAGGAATCCGAGAGACCGGAGCAGAGAAAACTGAAAGCACTGGAGAAGTTGTCGGAGACCAGTGAGTGATGGAAAGGGAATAGTCATGCCGGGGTGCTCCAGGGGCTGTGCTTGGGCACAGGGAGATGCCTATCAGATGAAAACTCCTGATAAGAGGGTCGGGAGACTGAAGGAAAGCTTTGTATAAATGCCGAACAAGCTGCAAAGTGTTTCATGAATTTTTGAATACCGACCTAAGGAAAAGGTATGCTAAGTACATGACAAGTACCGAATTAATTAAATGAAAGTGAGATGAAATTTCAAATACAGTGAAAGCAAGTAGTGTCATAATGGACAATGTACAAGTATGAACCAAATGAAAGCCAATGACAAGGGCTGAAGAAACAAGTAAAAGGTTAATGAGAAGTGCGACAGCAAAGTGGTGGCAAGGAAAGCAATCCACAAAGGGAATGGTGTGAAAGTCGCGTTGTGTCGGAGGCTAAAAGCTGACTAGGAAAAAATGAACTGCGAGTGGACAATTGACACAGATTCAAAGAGGGAGCTTGTGTTGGCAAAAAATTCCAATGAGAACAAGTAAATATAACAAAGTGCCAAGGGTTATCTGTTGCGTAACCTGTAGTGGGGGGACTATGTGGTCCGACTACTGCGCCTATTTGGTTCATTTTATTGTTAATTTGTAAGGTGCTTGTGCATCAAGACATTGTTTTCAAAGCGCCTAGACCGAGTGACCCCTTCTTGGAGTGAACCAAGGATTGTTTTAAGGTACTGAAGCAGTTGTACCTATCCAGTATTGAAGTTACATAAGAACAGAACACGTTGTGAACCATTTAGAAGCCAGAAGGGTTACATGGTTGATTTGTAACAGGTATTGAAAATCGAGAGAACGAATTGTGTTGAATTTGGGAAAGGGAATCCCGAGACCCTTTTGAACTGTGTTGAACTTGGGGAAGGGAACCTTGGAATTGTGTTTAACTTGGGGAAAGGAACTCCAAGCTATTTTTGTTTGGAACTGTCTTGATCTTGGGGAAGGGGCTGAAACGCAAGCCAAGAGCTGGAAGAAGCTCAGAACTTTACTTGGAACACTATTTCTTTTGGTGCTGACATCCCTACACATTCTTAAGCTTTAGTTGTTTGGGCAAGTATATGTTTTGGACAAAGACTTTTAAGTTTAACTTATTGACTGAGACTATCCTTATTTTCGTTAAGTTAGGGAAATCCCACCTTTAGCATAGGGCAAGTTGAGCCTCACACCATCCTGACAATTAAGTTAATGGAAGTGTTTGAATCTGTGTCTGTCTTGATGATGCCTTCACAGGGGTTAGTAATAGGGGAGTTCCTTATGGGAAAGGAGTCCTTATGTCCAAGAGGGGAGTCTCTCCCTGTGAGGGTGCACATACCACTACCCCTAGGGGGAATGTTGCATAGCGGGCTCGCCACCCTAGGGTTACATGAAGGCCAGTCCCCCACCCTTGGGGAATGTGACCGAGTCCCTCGATTCGTCGCAACACACACACACACAATATCCTCCCATCAGGATGGCCTCTGCTGTCTTTTTAACCCCTCTAGATTGAAGTGCCTGTAATGGTACAATCTAAACATTCTGCCCTGAAACAACCCTCTCCTGAGGGCTCCCAGAGGTGCACTGTTCTGGAATGCACCACTGATGGCTATTGCATAGGTCTTCTAGAGCCTCAACTTGCCTCGCCTTACTATCGCTCATGATTATTAGCCCAAATTTCCTTTCAGGCTCACCTCATTGGATCATTTTTTTTTTCTTTTTTTTTCCTCCCTCAACCCCAACAGTTTACCAACTCATCTGTTTTATATATCTTCCAAATTCATGATCGCTAACCCTCCGACCCTGATCCCTCTTCCCCATCGCCACCATGGAAAAGCTAATCTGATACCAGCATCTACAACTACTGAGCATTTATTTGCCATGCTCCCACAGCCAATGTGATGCTTTGGTATTCTTTGGCATGTGGCAGCATAAATTCTATTGGAAAAGTTCAACAACTCGGTTTTTTTAATGGAACTAATATGAGAAGGGGACAACTATTGTTATTCCTTTTGTAAGCAGTACTGGTAGTGCTGTTCTACCACACAATGGCAAGAGATTTTTCATCCTTTTCTGAGAGGTTGTCATCAACATTTGGCAAAGCACCCACTCGTCCAACGTGGTCTCTAAAAAAAAAAAAAAAAAAAAATAATAATAATAAATTTAAAAAAAAGTAGAAACAAAAATGTGCTGTTTTATGTGACTGAGCAGTTTGTAGTGCAGATGAGTCTTCTTCTGCATATGTGGCCAAAGCAGATAAACCACAGTTGTGTTTTTTGAAGTTATTTTAATCATATGGCATCCTTCCACCTCTGACAAGTGAAAGCAGATGTTGCTCTTGGTGCTTTAACGTGAAAACCTGGTAATGTCATCTAGGTAAAGCACCCGCAATCCTGAGAGACTGTGACCACTTCCAGTACATTGTTACAGAGGAGTTCCTTGCCTCTTCCTAGGTGGAATTTGCCTCGTGATCTATTAAACTACAGTCTTCATGCATCCACAGAACCTCTGACCTAAGACAAGGCGGCTCAGTGAGGAGGCTTCTTTCTTCTAGGACCACAGGCACATTGCAAGGTTCTGCCTACCATTTCAGCGCTCATGGCTAAATCCCCATTGATGGCCTCCAATAATCCTAGCCAGAATCAAGGAAATGCCTCTCGTAGAACTAGTTATAACTGTAATTTTTTTATGGCATGACAAATGGACTTTCCTTTTAAGATGGATTCTACAGTGGCTCATATGCAAATGCACCATATTTTTACCATGAGTAATACAATTGCCCCATTCGTTTCAGAGGTCAAAAAGAATGCCTTTTTAGAAATTTGGGAGCATTTATGAATTCATGCTGCATTGAGGGTGGGTGTTTGGGGAGGGGAGGGTCAGAGGTCCTCTCCAAAACTGTAGATTTTGTTTCACAGGAATTCAGAGGCCTCGCCTCTCGTCCTCCATCAGTCCACCTTTATCCTCCTAATCATGGAGTTGCAGAAGTTGCCAGACTTAAGGTACTTGTCCATTCAAACAGGATAGGTCTGTGGTGTTTCTCTTACTTTATTTTTAGATAAATAAAAAGAGGCAGGCTACACACCATTTTAGAACAGTACCGCAGAGTTGCAGCCGAGTTGTCGGCAGTCGGTGTACTGCTTGCAAAGTCTGCTTTCCCTGTCCCTACTTGTGCTTGTGAGGAGCCATCCCATAAGAACCTCACCATTCTGGGGAGCGGCCGCAGAGTTGTGTCTGCAGTCTGTGCGCACTGAGAGGACTAAGACTAAAAGGCAATAGGTGGGATGTGCTTGACTGATTGCATTGAGGTGTTTTTTACTTCCAACCTGTGCGCCTCATACTCTCATCATTCATGCCTTCTAAGAGGGTCTGTTGGCTTGCCCGTTAGCTCTCGTGCATCAGGAGAAATCTATTCTTTCCTGCAGATTTTTAATGAACTCCACTGTGGCTCCTAATGACTATTTAACAACTACACAAATTAATTGATATTACTTATATAGAGCGACTGCGGGCCTGGATGCCTTTTGAGCTCTGTTTGGAAACTTTCACGTGTGGTTGTGGCCTCGCCTTTAGACTTTTACACTCGAGGAGAACTCCATTCCTTATTGTGCAGTCTTCTGGTTAACTACGTTGTGGCTCCTAATGACTATTTAACGTTTACAAAGGCTGCTATTTGATAATATTTATACAGAGCGACTGTGGGCCAGGGTGCCTTTGAGCTCTGTTTGGAAATTTTAACTTATGAAATTTGCAAATCAAATTACGAAAAATAAATGGATTGCCATTTAATTGGTACTTTAAAAAAAAAAAAATGTCGGTAACATATTGTGGTCTGATAGAGCAAGAGCAGTGCTTTCTGTTTTAATTGTCTCTTGTTATCCCATGTGTGTGCCTGCTTGATATTGACTAACCTATTATCATTTGTGGAGTTTTGGAGGAGCCGCTTGAAGGCTTTGTGATTTGGACCTTCAGAATGACCCTGCAAAAGAGACAGAAACGTATGGGTCAGAGGAGTGATACCTCGAGACCTGGTAAAAGGATGAGTTTGTTAAGAAAGCTTGACAATTTGAAAAACGCCCCGAGAGTTAAAAAGGGCATACAGGATGCTAAGGGAACTAAGAATGATATTGTCAGCCTAGTTCTTTCTATTATGGGTTTTTGCAGCCCTAAAGCTCCACCAGCAAGTGTTATTTCAGAACATATTGAAATTAATATGCCAAACATTACTCCTAGCAAAGTAACTGAGTGATACTGTACATCCATTTACCATCGATTAATAATGGATCACTCCTCAATCTTTGTAATAACCTAAAACTCATTGGGGTCACCCTATAGTGACTTGTACTTTATAAAACCATCGAATCTATCTGCAAGCCCTAATTTAACTGTCTTAATTTCAGACTCGGAAGATACGGAATATGAAACTGGTGAAGAGTTAAATAATCTGTGCCCGAATGTACCTGTAGTGAATGATCAGGATAAATTGGCTAATTTTCATTCTGCATTACTTACCATGTCTGCTAACTTGATGCCGTATTCGAATTGTGCACTAGGCTGACGGAAGAGCAACAAGATTTAACATCCCAAGCAATTAGAATGATGGATGGTAAGGCTCCTATTGGTGTTTATGTACCCTTAACGGGTAACTCCTGTAGCCCTGTTAATATTCTTAACAAAGATCTTACGGTCATTAATGAATCACAGGAATTGCAGTCCACAGAATTAAGGCACTGACCGATAACATACAACCCTGCACTCTGACTGGAATGAGAGGGGCGACTGAGGAACAGGTGGTATTTTATGCTGCCAGCAAACCGGATGCCATTGACATTCCATGTCAGGAAATTGAGATGGAAAAAACTACATCACAAAAATCTAGGCCTGTTAAAGGAAATAAATCTAACCCAGGGATATTGCACACATATCTACCACCCTTGCAAAGAACGGTACACAGTATGAAAGATCAAAAGATAGATAAGGATTTAGCTACCTATTTTAATGAAATTGTCTAACACTGTTATTACGCTAGTCAGTAATAATGGGGAAATCGGACAGGTAGATCTTAAAGGTCCACTGTATAAGTGGGTTACAAATTACTCTGTCTCCGGTAGACCGGCACAACCGCTTCAGGAGACAGTGGATAATTTCATAAAATTAGAACGGGCTGGGGTAGATCTCAAATTAACCCCGAAGCCTGTTGAAACATCTCCATCAAAATGTACGAATACAATTGAACCTAGCCCTATGAATCCATCTGTATCTAACACTGTAAATGGTAAAAGCGAAGTTTGTTTGCAAAATTTGAGGAAATTAATGCCACCAATGACAGTCCTTTACTAAATAGAACCAGACTGTTTGCCCTATGGAATTCCATTCCTTGTCTCTCTATGCTCAGAAACGAGGATATTCTGAGATTGGAATTACCTAAATGGTTTGACCAACTGGGTACTGTTAGAATGTTCCTCCTCCGCAGTTACAGCATTATTGTGCTCTTGTTCAGATTTGCTATTAAAGCTAGGATATAATCTCATAACAAGATATAATGAGCCATCCAAGGGACACAATGAATACTCGCATAATATTAAACTCCACATTGTAGAACAGAAAGGTGGGAGTTATACGCAGAATAAAGATCAAGTTGGTGGGAATCTGGTACCCTCTTGTACCAATTGACCCTGTATTAATCTTACCTCAATTAAATGGTTGTTGGAACACAAGAGGATGTAACTAATTTCTTAATCACGGGGAAGGTCAGGCTTTTATTGGTCCTAGTCATGTTTTTCTGTTACAAGAAACATGGCTGGTGAATGACTTCATAGTTGACGACTATACAGTCATTAATCGCCATGCAATTAAAGGACCACAAGGCAGACCAATGGGGCATTAGCTATAGGAGCTTAACATTCCTATCTATCAGTCCTTATTGTTTGGAATTTAATTCTCGATATGTATAGTCTGCGGTTTTGCACTTTTCTCCACTTTCAAAAGACGTATTGATTTTCCCTTCAACTTCCCTTTCCTTTCCTTTCAGTGTGGCAACAAAGAAACCTTTAGTTCATGATCTGTGCTGGAAAACTGAGTACTAAAATTTCTTTTAAGCCTAAATGGCTTTCTTTTTGACTATAATGGGGAAGAGTCCTGGTTTGTCCCAAAGCCACTGTGGTGTGCGCAAACCAATTTTAAGGGCTTGTGCCCCACAGCTATGAAGAATAACGGCACAGCTTTGGATTTGGGGCTGTTACCAAAGCATCGGTTTAATGACAAGTCTTGTGGCGGGAATCTTGTTCAAATGCGAACTTCTCCTAAGGTGGAATTAATTCTCTTTGGGTGTAGTCTTCTTCAAATGGAATGGCATGTCGAAAGCTTGCATGTTGAATAGGTAAAAGAACATTTTCCCTGGTTGATGTTTGACTCTGGCCTTCCATTTCTGCAAACATGTCTACCTCACTCTTGGTTTTTCAAGTTGAACCACAACCTGTGCAAGAACAGTATATGATTTTGCTAGCAACACAATGAATGAATCTGGTTATGATGTGCCTATTTTATCTCTGGCTGATTTTCTACACCTGTTGATCTCTGAACCTAGCTGTGAATTACCCGAGGAGTTAGTATGTGTGTGTTCTAGGATGTGTGTGTTCTTGGCGCTTGCAATTGGTTACCTATCAAACGAGTAACCATATAGGCAGCTCAGGCTTTGTCAGGACAACATTGTCTTCTAAGTGTATTATGGAAACCTACACAGAGAAGAAAAGCAAGTGGCTAATGGTGCGTCATTGTGCTCTACAAACAAGTCCTTTTTCCTCATTTGTTATTGTGACTTGCACCACACGCTGCTGCCATTTTTCATGGTCTCCAGGCACTCGGGCGAGCTGACAATGAAGGGAGTTGGGGTGGTTAGTTAGATGGGTTGAGAGGGAAAAGCGCAAGGGAGCTTTGATGTGCTGTTGGTGGCTTCAGTTTAGAAAAAAACGGTCACTGTGTGCGGCAGATATGGTTTTAGTTGATTTGCATTTGTGTGATGTTTTGTGGGTGGTTGTATGCAGGTGTTTCATGTGCGTATTGGGTTGTTGTGGAGAGTTTTTAGAATGCCTGCAGTTTTGGTGTTTTGTGGCAATGGTATGGGTTGGGTGGTGGGTATGCAGAGTATTACGAGAGATTTTAGCAGGGTTGGACGGCGGTTGTCTGTATTATTTTGCATTGGCTCAACCCTTTGACTCACTTTTATTTCTTCTTCCTCAATTTGCTTCTTCCTTGGGTTTCCAACTAGGCTTCAGCTGCAGGGCTTAAATAGGTGACTTCTGAAAGTGATAGTGGTTATCAATGCAGGGTACTGTAGCTAAGCAGCATTTTCAGGGTATCCGGCATCTGTATTCTCTCAGTTTGCTAATACTTGATTAATTATGCTCTTTCTGCTAGTCTGAAACATGTCATTCATAAGGAGCTTTTGAGCACAACTTTCCTTTTTGTTAAAGTTGCACATTACCTACTTCTGTATTGTCTGTCTTCCGTTGGAAAGCAGTCGTCAATACCGTTTCAGATGGATTTGTTTCTTAAGTTATGAAAACGTTTTTTTTTTTAATGAATTTTTTTAGGCACACAGTCTTGTTGAAGGCAGCATCTTTGGCGGTACACTTTGGATATCATCGGTAGGCCTTCCATGTGCGCCACACCAACCTACCTCTGATTACATTATGCATAAGCGACAAGTTTTACCTATTTTTATTTTTTTATTTTTTTTGCCTAGCCTTTCTCAAGAATCTTTGCTCAAGTTTTAGTAATGTTTTTGTAGATGGCGAATCTAGCCATATGCCTTGCACTACAGAACACTAAATAGATGCTCTGTCTATTCACCTATCAAATGATACTCCTGTTAAAGGACTTGAAAAGATGAACAGCTCAGTCGGTCCTGCCCAGGATTCTGACTCATGACCACAGGAGTATGTGGTCTTGACCAGGCTGCAGTGTCTACATCGGCCTTACTGTAAGAAGGCTGCACTATAGCCCCGGCTCATTGGCAGTTTCGTGAAGGGCAAGCTTAAGGTACTCCTGTTGCATTATAAAGTAAATACATATTGAGAGGAACCTATACTGGCATTGTACCTCTCCCATGACTTCATACATTTATGATATTAGTATGCCTAAAAAATGTAAGGAAAAAATAAATGCAACCTGCGTAGCACAACAATGTGACGGTGCACAACAGAACGGTTAGCAGCAGTTGAAAATATTGCACTTCTTGAAAGCTGCTCGCAGTTCCATAGTTCCAGCTGTTCTGATGCTGCATTCCTCTCCTACCTCTGGCTTAGTAAGAGTTAGTTCTTGGGATAGGGGCGCAATCTCGCAGCTTCCTCTCCCACACAGCACCACCAGTCGGTGCCTCTAAAGATTGAGAGGCTCAGAAGGGGGCTGCACACGAGAGGGAGTAGCATAGGCGCTGCAGCAAAGACTGGTTTCCAAGGAATCCGTCACAAGATGCATAGTTGCAATATTTCCTGTTATGCCCTGTGCTGGGCACACTCTGATAGCCTGTAGAGAGGTCCTACAAGACATGCAACGTATGTTTTGTTTCCTGCCCCCGAGCAATCCATCTCCTTTATGACGTGATGTAAAGAAGCCCAATGCATCTGAGTACCAAGCATGGCAAAAGTGGTAGGGCGAAGTATGGAAAAATAATGTTTTTGTTTGTTTTGGGTGGAAACATTTAGTTCTCCCAAAGCGTGGTCAAAGAAGAGGTTGAGACTCAACCAGCCATCTTGTTGGGCTTCCATGTGCCACTCGCACAATGAATCTGCATTTTGGAGCAGTGGCAGCTGGTGCATTTGTAAAGCGGAGGGGTGTTAACGGAAAACATTAATTAGCCTGAGTGAGTGTTCCTGAACATTTGTCAGATTCTTCAACTTAGACCTGTTTTTTAAAATAATCAGTAAACAATCATGCTGCACAAATTTCAGAAATATTGGCGAACGATCCATAGAATTTTCACTCTGTTCTGCAGAACAATGCATGAAACATTCCAATAAATGTCATGTCATCAACAAACTGTACTTTTCAAGTTGAATGTCGCCAGCGTTCTCAACCATACATGCCATCATTGGCACTTTAAAACCCATTATCATGATGATAGTGCCAAAGGAAACCTGGGCCCGTCTCGGCAATATATGCCCATGCTGCCCCTTCTCATGTTGCCAGTGCAAAAATGAAATGCTGTCTTAACATATGGTTGTGCTGCCCACAGGTCTGCATCATGGCACTCTGTGCTCACAAACTGCATCTTTTATCCTGACATATGCGTGCACACGTTCATGCAAACAAACACTTTTTTAAAGCAAAAGCTTTTTTTGGCTGGCTCTGTCCGCACGCCACACGCTAAAACCAGAACTCCTACCTCTGAATGTCCCATAGAAGGATTAGCAGGCACTGATTCAGAGCCCTACAATGTGCTCCCCTGCACATCCTTTGCTTCAACAATAAATGGATCACATGGTATACGCCAACTCGAGTTTCGGCTGGGAGGTAGTCTTATTTTCACAGACCGTATGCCTTCATAAGGGCCAAACAACACTGTGTCATGTAAAGGGGGGGGGGGGGGGTCAGGGACTTTTGCCAACAGAGGAATTTCATATAATGAACAAAACCGCCGAACTGCAGGTTTCTGCATCGCAGGCTGAGTTCTGCATGCTTCTCTCGCCAGTGAGCATCAACCATTTAAAAAAATTAAAACGCACATGTGCCTGCATCACCACCTGTTCAGTGTGGCCCGCCATTCACCCCCAGAGGTACACCCATTCCTGTGGACCGTACCCCCCCCTACGTCCCCCGAAGCTCCACCGCGGGTATCTACTTAGACATTTGTGCCTAAATACCAGTTGTTAAAGGCACCGTTCTTACCCAATCAAAAGAACTGCCCAACTCGCACTCTCAAACTGGTGGCCTTACTCAATCTGGTAGAGCACAGTCAAAGTCCAGGCCAACCTGTTTGAAGAGACATGTGGCATAATGTGACCTAAGTGGCCTAAGGCAGGTCTTCAAGTGGAAAGGGGAACAGTTGCCCAATGTTTCACTTTGTCACTTTTTCAACAGAAATATGTCAATCTCTCAAGGGTGAAACTGTACGCAGTTTTCTTAGACCTTGGAAATTCTCTCAACAGCGCATCAAGGAAAATCCTATAGGAGAACTTGGCGCATGTAAGATATAGGCTGGGAGGTGATGTGACATTAGTCGACAAGGGAATCGAACAGGGCTGCGTGGTTGTGGTTGCCCCCTTGCTTTTCTATATGTACGTACAGGAAATGATCAAAGCCATCATGTCCGACTGTCAGGATAGTCCTACGTTGGAGCTATAAAGTACCCAACATTATTCTATGTGGATGACGCTGTGTTATTTGCAACCCCTCCTCAGGGTTTAAGGGATTCTTTAAGAATTTTCGAAAGTAAATGTAGAGAACTCTGTCTGGTACTCGACACAGAAAAAACAAAGGCAATGGTATGCCGTCCAAAACACTCAAAACCATATTCCCTCCGATTAAATGTGGACGATTTTCTTCTTGAGCAAGTTCGCAGTTTCGACTATCTAGGAACCAGTTTCCAAGAAGTTGGTGAATGGGGAGAGCAGATCGAGAGGTCCAACCTCAAATGAACAAATATTGCAGAGCAATCTATTCTGTTTCGCAAATTGGGAAGCAGAGCAGTTTCCCCTGCTTTTTTGCAGCATAGAGACCAAACTATTTCAGCCTCAATATATGGTGCAGAACTCTAGGGACAAGGGAACATGAAGACCTTGGATGTTTTGGAATAAAAGATCTTACCTGTTGTCTTTACCCCTGAGCGCTAGGTGTTACTTTTATCAGCGACCTTATTTCATTTAGACCAGTATTATGCTGAATAAGGTTATGCCAAGTAGAGGGATTATATCAACAGAGGCAAGGGTTGAAGCATTTTATGTCACTAGAAGGGGGGGGAACCTTAAGTGGATGAGCCATGTGAAGAATCTGTCAACTTTGGAATCTAGTTCGCTGCGGGAAACACCACAATGAATAGATAGCAAAGCATGTTTGGCACTAAAAGATACAGTAAAAGTAAAATCAGTAAGTCGTCTAGTGCAAGAAGCGTCCTCTCTGCAGACTGACTCAGAAAATCTTGCCAATTAATTGACAGTTGGCTTTGAGAACTATGTGTACCAGCCATGCACTATCTGTGAGAGGGGTCTGTATGCAAGATTTAGGTTGGGAATTCTACTGTTGGCTCCCATCACAAAGAAGTGGAACCTGGATCATAGTGACACATGCCCACTTTGTGGAGATCAAAAAGAAACCATTACCCGCTTCCTCTTGCTTTGTCCTGTGACCTATACACTTTGGTGTCAGTACTTGACCCCACTGTTTATTGCAGAGGGTTTTAGAAACACTAGAGAGGCTGTGGCTTTTTGTATACCATCATATTGTCAGCACGTGGTATTCTCTACCTCTCACATTTTTAGGAGTTGGTTTTAAGACAGAAAACTGATATAAAGCGCATTGCTAAAATGAATCACAATGGTTATCATGTGAAACTCCCAAGTTGACAACGTATGCATTTTGTATCAGGTTGTAAGTTACTGCACAATGGAGGAAAATTGAAAAATAAGGATATTGGTTTTTAGTAATTTACAACTGGATTCTAATGTATTTTAATGGTTTAAGGTTAGAACAACCATGAAGTGAGAGGAATTGGGTACCAGATATTTTTGCCGTGGGGGCTGGCATTTGACTCCTTGCAATTATGTTGCTGTTTTTAAGGCATGATTTTGGAGTAACTTTTATATATTTATTGTTGGATTTGTGACTAAGAATTTTTAGCTGTTAAATTTAGGCATTTTTATATGTGACAATATAATATAATTGCAAATGTTTTTATGGCTGTTGCCACAATAAAACAATTTAAACGGCCACAACTGGTAGTTTGGCACTCATTTTGAGTAGACACCTGCGGTGGACCTTTGGGAGGGGTATTGTCCACGGGCATGGGTATACCTCCGGGAGTGAATGGCGTTCCACACTGAACAGGTGACACTGGCACAGGTTGTGTGTTTTAAGTTAAATAGTTGATGCTCGCTGGTGGGCAAGCATGCAGAACTCGGCCTGCATGCACATGCACTGTGATACTGAAACCTGTAATGTTCAGTAGTTTTGTTGATCTGTAATTCCTCTGTTGGCAGAACCCCCTCCCCCTTCCCACTAGAAGCTGTGTTGTTTGTCCCTTTATGAAGGCAGAAGTTCTGTGAAAATAATACGACCTCCCTGCCGAAAGTCGATTTGGCCTATACCAGAAGTGATCCATCTATTGAAACACTTTTTTGTCATCTATGAACCGGCATGCCCAAAGAGTGGGTTCATTCACCATGGGCTTAGGAATCTCGTGTTTTTTCTTGTGGATTTTCCTATCTGGCCTTGAGCCAGCACCAGACAGGAGTTGTCGCTGTCATCTTTGTTGTTTTTCAATGTGTTCAATTGTGTTTTCTTTTATATGTATGTATATAGTATTGTTTAGGTATGACTGAGACATGTGTTATACGTGTAAGGGTTAAGGTTTTGCAGTATATAGCTTGTATGAACATTGATAGTCTTTTCCTGGTTTCATGTTTGTTCAATGTTTCATCTTGCGGTGTATTATCTTGATGTACGTTCTCAGCCTTTGCATTAAATGGATTATTTTACCGATTGCTTACAGCCTATGTATTAATGTATTGGATTGTTTTGCATGTGACACTTTCCTTGTTGGCTTTTGTTTAACCCCGACGCCCCCCCTCCTCCCAATTGCCCTGTGCACCTTGCAAATTCAAGTTGGGGAGACCTTGCGTGTGTTTCTTCTGCCACACCTAAATATTCTACTGCTTAAGGTGAAAATTCTAGAAAAACCACTGCCCGCTTTTCCCAAACCTCATTGCTTCATCCACACTGTTTCTAAATATGAGGAAATTGAGTTCTCAAATTATGCTTTGTAAATCCTGACATTTTTATGCATTGCATTTTGCCTTCATTATACATTTTGTGCAACGATTATTTGAATGCATTAGGCTGCAAGCCTTAAAGTCCGTTTTGGTGAAATATTTAACGTGATCTTCTGAATCTCGAGTGTCCTACTGAGCTTTCCCATTTTAAGACTTGGAACCACCAGCATCTTGTAGTCGCTACTTGACAAAGGTATCCATTTTCTTATACATAGTGTAGAAAAAAATATACATGTAAATAATCAGCCCTAATACTTAATTAGAGGTGAGACCTTTGAGAGGAAAGGGTCACCCTTGGACGGTTTACCATGTCTGCTCCAGCCATTAAACTACTGCCAGTTAGAGGTGCATCACTGGAAACTAAGGGTTTGCCATGTAGGAGGCCTTGGGGGAGGCGGGGACAGCTAGAACACTATCAAACACCCACATGAACCTCCTGACTGATCTTACAGCGGTAGCAGATGGGGGGGGGGGGAGGAGGGGAGTCCCAGACTTCTCCAAAACGTCCTGATGATCTCCGCTGTTGAGCCTGTGTGGGGCAAGCATGCCGCCTTAACCCATATTTGGTATGCTACTGCCCCATCCATGGTAACATTTGTATTGGGGCTTGCAGTTGTGCTGATACTCAAGTTGGATAACTTTTTTTTTATATATTTGGGTTAGTGCTTGGATATGATTATATGCAATGCTACCATTGTGCCCCATAGGACTGGAATGAAGTGCTCCACTAGGTTCATTTGTTTTTCAGTTATCTGCCATCTGTTTCTATGCTTGTCTCCTCCTGCTGCATGATCACTTGGTACCACCCTCAACCCACCACTACACGCAAGGCGCACAGGCTATTTCATCAAACTTAAATTGGGATACATTGAATACATGAAGAAGTGCAATGATGCTTCATACGTGATTGCATAAAGCATGAGAGTTAATGTTTCAAATGATTAAATCATGGAAAACCGACTGCTCTTCCATAAGTGAAGATGATCTTTCAGAGGGGATTAGAATTCCCTCAAGGAAGGGTACATTGTTTTGAAACCTAGGGTGTATATTTTAACCTCTCAGCAAAGTTAGATACTGTGGTAAATCACTATTACCATTCGCTGCACTGCTTATTTTTGTCCCCCAAAACGTTGTCAAGCTTGTTCTAGAGAGTTTAAAAAAAAAAAGAACGAGATTTTTTTAAGAGGCGGCCATTCAGCTGGATTCTTCCTTGTCTTTGGCCGACCGTTGTATGCAATGTAGTGTAACTTGCGTTAACACGATAATCACATTTTTCCTGGGATTTGCCTTGACAGTAAGGTTGCCCAGGTCCTTTGGCTCCATAATTCCTAAGATTCATTGAGCTGCCGAGAATGTGTGTTCACTTTACAATTCTTCAAGGTCAATTTTCCTGGTTGTTTCACTGGCTGTCACTTGCTGTATCCAGTTTCACTTTCCTACGCATGTTTACACAGCTGTTCATAACACTGGCCCAGTCTCACCTTCTGACCGCCATTCGCCAGCTCTTATTCAGCGATTGTGGTTCTGAGTTTTTCACTACTGATAAGTCTGTGTTTTTTCGTATTTCTTGTTCACTTGAAGGATCACCATTATAGGAATGTCCTGCCACATAACTTCTGGCTTCACGCCTTTGGTAGATGCAGGCTGCTTGGAACATGTAATGGAGGGGTACTTGCTTGTCTTTGGCAGCCGAGACACTGCAGAAGCAAATCGAGCTGCTGAATATGCTGCATTTAAAGCAGTAGAGTTCTGGCTCTTGACCCTGGATCGTCCAAGGTAGACATTTTATTGACTGCCAGAGAAGTTGTACAAGTTCCTTGTCTTGGGCACTCCAAGCTCCCCTTGCATTGGACAGCGGTGAAGCAGTGCAGTGCAATGCAGGGCTAGAGCTGTATCCCCCCTGAATTTGGCAAACATTGCCTTTCTGGACAAATTAAAAGCCCAGATCCAAACCTCCATTACAATACTGCACCCACAGCCATCCGAGGGTTTCAGCACCTGGAGACTAACTTCAAGCACAGAGCAGAAGTGTGCTCTGCTTTTGTTTGCAGTTAAGCCATTAAAGTGCAATTAGCATGAGATCGATGCAGGCATAGAAATGAGTGGATAATATTTTAATTTGCTATTGTTTTCTTTTGTAAAGCTTATAAATACAAACGGTCCTTTCACAGAGTATGAGGCAAGCAGTAAAAGGCGAAGAAGGGCAGACAAAACTGTGCTACCGAGTGAAAACGGTAGAAGGGAGTGGAGTTGACCAATGGTTGACCACTATGATGAATCCAGTGGAGTCATCCCTGATTCCCCTTCGATAACCTCCTCCCGTGTGGCCAGGGGACGACAGCTGCTACCTGATCCTGACAATGGCTATATGGGAGAGAATAACGTGGGAGGAGACCAGTACCGGTGGGGGCCTGGGGGGCTGACTCATTGGATGAGGCATGGTGTTGCCCCCACTCCCCTGAGAAAGATCCTGTAATACCAGAGTCCTTAATGGCTTGTCATTTAACAGTTCTACCCTACGGTAAAAGTAAAACTTTCCTCTGAATCATGCTAGTCAAGCCCCCATTTATGACTCAACCATTCACAACTCGTACATAACATCTTCTGGTTTTGATGCATCTTTATGTGAGACTTTTGAACAACATCCAAGAAATCCAAGAAGATCTATGGACTTTAACTTCCATAAATCCTCAAGTATTGAGACTAAGAGGGGGAAGGAGTCTGTGCTGATCAAGGGCAGCCTAAAGCCTAACGTGCAGGGTAGTTCTAATAGATCTAAAGTATGCAGCACATTTAAAAATATTAAAGGCAGTGCGAGAGGAGATCGTGCAGGAGAAAGCAGTGAGCAAGAGGACGTCCAAATCCTTGCAGCAGCTCGCTAATTCGAGGCACACATACCGGTGTGGAGAGAACAGAGGAGAGGTGCAGCTGACACACCTGAAGGATGGTGGAAGCAATGGGAGCCACAGCAGAGCTCCTGGTGGTATGGTTGTGCCGAGAAGTATCAGTATTCGGTCCAGGTCACCAGAGGAAATCCGGCAAGTGTTTCCAGAGCTGCAGGAAACGCTGGGGGGATGTCCACAACATGTAGGAAGCTCACCCAACAAGGCAGCTGCATTGCAAAGGCATGCCAAGAGTCTAAGACTCTGTGAGCGACTGAGTCTGTCCAAAGTTGTTGGCTATCCCGGGGCGTACCGACGTGCTTTTAATCAAATGACTGAGTGCCCAGATTGCGCACACGGACAATACTCAGTGGTTGAATGCAGACGAAAGCCAATCCTGTTTCAAATATGCAATAAGCCAAATATTTGATTGCTGACGAGATAAAGTGCAGCAACAAACCACAAGTAAGGCTAGGTGCATGAGATGCCAATGTGGAGCAAAGCTAAAACAAGTGTTACCATAGGCATATATATTGAGCACCTTAAGATATATGCTACCATGATATAATGAAAAGAACAGTGACACAAATAGAAGTCCTGGCAGAGACGACTACCGCGCACCTGAAATTGTATAAAGTTTCTGACACTGTGGGAAGATGCCTGGCAGGCGAGAATACCAGGCAATTAGCAAATGTTACCAAAAAATCTAAAGAAATACTGTCCTGGAATGTATTGTTTGACCAAGTTAAAGAAAAGTGCAGGCGAAGGGAACCTCCCTTTTGGATCCGAGGGGCTTTCTTTGGAAGTTATATTTGTTGGAGTCATCCTTATGTTTTTTTGATTGTGAATTATTTTTGCTAATATCAATCAAGACATTTTCTTGCACCCTTTGGTATTTTGTTTCTAGTGTCGGGGTCAGTTTATAATGTTTGGACAGAAGGACGGTTTTTAAGTTATTGACTATTTTACCCAGACAGATCCATAGTTTTTAGTTTTGAGGTAAGGAAATTCCTCTGTAGAATAAGGCTAGAGAGACATTTTTCCAACCCATTTTTTTTTAAATAAAATGTCTGGTTTTGAAAATAACATAACCTTGTGTCCGCCTCTCACTCCTGGCTTGTAACACCACGCAGTGTGATGAATCCTATGAAGTCCTCCCTGAACCTCAGCCTAAAATGTCCTCCGTTGTGGCCAGGGGAAGGCAGCTGCTCCCTGATCCTGGCGCTGTTATTATGAGGGTGGATCCAGTGTTCCAGATAAGATGTGGGAGTATCTTACTCCCTATAAGTTGGCAGTAAAATGATTTTTATGGGAGTAAAAATGTAAGTCCCATTCCCCAATGAGAGTATTTTTATAAACAAGTAAAAATATCTTTCAACTGAAAAACAAATGTTTTATTTCTTTGCTCCTAGTTCATGCACATTAGAAGATACATGTTAGTCTTCTTCAAATCAGGCAGTTATAATATTTTCTTTCTGTGGTACTGTGTGCACTACTGGTCCAAACCTATTCATGGAGCTGTGAGGGTGAAAGCAGGGGTGCAAGAGTCTACATGTCTTTTAGCTATTTTTTAGGGAGTAAAAGTGGCGATACACCCCCTATCTGTAGGGCTGGGTGGATCACATGGTAGGACATGGCTGTCGCGGATGCATGGTGACTCCATCAGGAGGGATGCAGGATTCTTTCCTTTCATGTGACGAAGCCCCTATAAGTCCAGATTTCCTAATGGCATGTTGTCATTATTGAAAACCTAGTTGTAAAACCTTGAAACACCTTCTTGTCAAACAACCTAGACAGAATACCATTCACTCTTCATGTATACATAACACCCATAAAATTATGGTTGTTACTTAAACAAAGATGTAGAGCAATGCAATTTAAGGTTTAAAGCTCCCCTGGACTCAACTCCCTTAAAGCCTCCAGTACTGAGATGAGGAAGAGGAGTAAGGATTCAATGTGGAATGAAAGTAACTTCAAGTTAGATGTGCAGATAGTATCATCCTAACCGTCAGTTGCATGGGACGTTTAAACCTGAAGAGCACCTGCAATCAAGGAGAGGAGAGCTGCAGAGCAAGCATAGCGGGAAGCGGACCCAACAACAGAAGCAGACGCACAGAGATGAGCCGTGCTGATAGAGCCACATGCTTGCCTGCAACCTCCTGCAAGCATGCTTTACCAGAGGAACTGGAGTCTGGTAAATGTGCAGTGGGTACCTTGGAGGGACCTCTGGAAGGCAGACAGCCGCCACAAGACTGTAGGAGACTGGTGCTGTTGGGCTGCTTTGGTTCCATTGGCGAGTGGTTGTAAAGCTGACATGGGAGCCGAGCGATAGTCTGCACGACAGGATAAGCCTGCCCAGAGATAAACCTTTGCCAGAGCTACACGTTACACTGGTAAGTCGGCCCAGAGAAGTTGGGGGTCCTGCAACGTGCTAGCAAACAATTGAATAACTATTTTGAATACTGACCAAATGGGCAAAAGTTGTACAAATCCCCTTATATGAAATGGTCAATTTGGGGAATCTTGGAACAAGCATTGTCACAAGCCAAGAGCTACTAACAAATAAGTTGATGGACAGAACTTGAAAAAATCTCCATATATGGGATATCAATATGGGGGAAGTTGGAACAAGTAGTACCTGAAGTCAATGAGGTATAAACAGTGAAGGAGTGCAACTGTGTTATACTTGGAAGGAAAGTGAAGATTGTAGGAAGACATGGTGAAAGAAACCCCATCAGTACGTGCACCCTTTTGGGAGTGGGATACCTGACAGAGTACACCAGGGGACCTGCAAAATACAGAAGGGGCGATTCCTGGCAGGGGAGTACACCAGGAAATCATCCTTTGGCTAGTTGTGGGAAAGAGAAACTTTGTCATCTGAAGCAGTTGTTGAAAATGGAGATTTTGCATCCTGTAAATTAGAAAAGACTTTATTTTACTGCCCTCCAAACAGTGTTGTGGGAAAAGACATTTCTACTATTTCTGTGGAATCATTGACACTTTTTGGCATCTTCCCAACCCCCAAAGGGATTCAAGAATTATTTTGTTGAATTTTCATACTGGAGTTGCATATACTTTTTATTAAGCAATAATCGGGAACATTTATTTTGTACATTTGATTAGTGCGAGGTTCGGACATCTTTTCGGTACAAGGATTATTTGCATAATTTCAACGACAAGACAGACTGATCTTTAGCTTTGGTTTCCTAGGTAAGGAAACTTTTTAGGATAGGGACAGAAAGTTTGTCCAAACTCTTTAATTTAATAAAATGTCTAAGGTTGAAAATGTTACAACTTTATCTCCGCCTCTCATTTCTGACAGCAGTCACAACTTCATAGTAAACAAATGGGCAATTAAATTGAATGTGATGGCTGAATAAACAAAGGTGGGAACTTTCAAAAATGTTAACATAGCTGCAGGTTCTGACTGTAAACCAAGAAAGTAATGGCAGCCAACCCGTTTGGGTGCATACTCTTAAGTCAATGTCTTGAGTCAATCGACATAAATAATGAGGGCAGTTACAACTCCACCAAAAATGGGCACTCCTAGTTAAATTGACCCTTTTTTTAAAAATTTAATAAAAACAAGAATGTTTGAAGTGCTTGGTATTCAGTAAGATGACAAGGGGGGTAGAGTTCCAAATACACTAGTATCCGGAAGTGCACCAAGGTCGGAAAACCTGCAGGTTAGGAAGGGGGAGGGGTGGGCAGACCAGCATGGGGGAGTGAAAGGGGTATTTGCAGGGATGGCATGATCGGGGCTCCCGCGAAAGGGAAGAGGCTTTAGTGAGTTGCTAATGGCACGCAGCCTTGGGGGCTATCTGCAAAAGCTGATTGGTCTTTACTGTTCATTTGAATCCGAAGTAGTTCTCTTCTAGATGCGGGGTTCTGGAAGGGCATTCCAGAATTAGGCTTTGTTGAGTGTGTGTGAAGGATTTACAACCCTGTGTTTTTCTTTGATTGAAGGTGCTTGGAAGATATTTAACCTCTAGCTTAGTTTTGTATTGAGGTCCTTTCTGCAGCTTTGTGTAAGGCAGTTTTCTTAGTGTAATGAAATGTTCCACGGAAAGCCAGTGCAATGAGGCCCGGTGTGATGTGGTCATTTGCCCGAAGGCCCAAAACTAAGCTAGGTGTACAATTCTGTATCGGGCGAAGTTGTGCAGAGTTTACACTTTTAACACCTAAGTATATTCTGTGACAATAGCCCAACTAGGATAGTACGTTTCGGACCCTGAAAGAAACTCGAGAGTAGGCGGAGAATCAAAAATCTACTGAGTGTTAACTTATTTATATACAACCTCAGGCTGATGGGTAAGAATTTTCTGGAACATGGGTTTGCGGTGGAAATACATGCTTGTAGCAATACCAAGAAGCATGTTGCCTGGTCTATCCCTGGGTAGATTGAGTTTTTTATTCTGAAAGCCAAAAGGCACTATTTCGAGGGGATTGGGTCCTCCGACGTATTCCATATCTATGACATGTAATCACCACAGCTGTGCTGCTTCGGAAACTTTTTTCGGCGTCTGCGTCGATGACGTCGATGCGCCGTCGCCGAGGACCTCGTCCGACGTCATCCGATGTGATAAGTAGGACGCACGACGCCCGTAGCCTCAGTTCCGTTTTTTCCGTGAACGTGTTGCTTCGTGAATCTCGGTTAACGCCTCGACTCTTTGGAGTTCGGTTCTTCTCGGTTTTTCGAACCTGTTCGTTTTTGTGAAAATCCTTCGTGTGAAGATGTCTTCTACTTAGTCTTCGACCCCGCGTCCGGGCTTCAAGAAGTGCGGGGAGTGTGGGTCCAAGATGTCAGTGACGGACTCGCACGACGCCTGCCTCTGGTGCCTCGGGGAGGCCCACGACACGGATGACTGTATCGACTGCCAGTCGCTCACGTCAAAGCCTTACGCGAACGTAAGAAGAAGTTGTCGGTAGGTCGGGTGTCCAAGCCCCGGAAGTCAATTTCTGCGGGGCTTTCGACGGATGATTCGAGGGGTGACTCTCCGCGTCATCGTCGGAAGTCTCGTGGGTCTCCTTCTAGGAGTCGGTCTCGCCACTCCTCAGCCTCTTCGAGTCATTCTCGGAAGCGCCGACACCGGTCGTCTTCCAGGTCCTCTTCGGAGGACTCTGCCCGGCACGTCACTTACCCAACCAGCCGTGCGACGCCGGAGGAATGGGCTTCCTTCGGGAAGAAAATGCTGGCGATTCTTGAGTCGCAGGGTACTAAGCCGTCCGCGCCCACCGAGTGGGGTCGGCCGTGAGAGGTCGAGAGACCCTGCTCGCAAGAGTGGTCGGCACGAGTCACGGGAGAGGTCCCGTTCGGACAAGGAGACTCGTTCTCGGAGTACCCGTTCCAGGTCCCGGTCCTCGACGCGTTCGAGACCGTGTGCACCTGTGAGGTCTTCGAGGAAGACATCGACGTCTGAGGCGTCAAGGGCGTCGAGGGCGTCGACAGGCTTTCTCGAGGCTCGGCTCCGAGGAAGTCGTCGAAGCCGTCGACGCTCAGGTCGTCGAGGGACACGCTCGGGGCTCCGGCTTCGAGGGCTGTGTCGACGCCGCCGATGCTGGCGGCGCTGCATCTGACGTCGACGCCGATCCTCTCGGCGCCGATGCCGGTTCTCTCGGCGCCGATTCGCTCTACGCCATCTACGCCTTTCGTGTCGAGGTACCCCGTGGCACGGGAGAACCCCCTAGGAAGGCTCTGGTTAAGAGCAAGCACTCTCGGGTGCCTTCTTTTCGCCACCTGGAATATATTTCAGAGGCGGAGGAGGATTCTGATGGCCTGGTTCCTAGTCAGGTTCCAGATGAAATTGTCTCGGGCCATAGTCAGTTTGACGATTTGAGGCAGTCACTGCATGATGCCAGTGGACTGGACACCTCTCCGAAGGTGGAGTTTTGTAGGCCTGAGCCTGGCTCTCCTGCCGATTCCTCGTACCGGCGCCTTTTGGCTAGGGTTTCTTAGTACTTGGGATGGTCTGCTCCCCCAGGGGATTTTGTGCAGGATGATCTAACGGACATCCTTGATGTTGGTCCCCCAACTGACCCGGTACTGCCGTTCCATATGGCTTTACAGAGAAGGGTGGCGGCGGCTTGGACTGCTCCGGAGAGTCTCCCGGCGGTGGGCAGATCCTTCTCGCGAAAATACCGTCCAGCCAGTAGCGACCCCTGCTACTTGACCAGGCACCCCACTCCGGAGAGGTTGGTGGTGCAGGCGGCCACAGCCCGGCAAAGCAGGCGTCGTACCCTACCATCCCTCCTGATAGGGACGACAAACGTTTTGATGGCTGGGCGAAGAAAGTGTTTTCTTCTGGTGGTATGGCGCTTCAGGCGGCCAACTCCATTTGTGCCTTGTCTCGTTTCACACACACACTGTGGAACTGTGTTGCGTTAGCGGCTGAACATATTCCCGAAGGGGACGAACGGGATGGTTTCCTTGCTATGGTCCAGGATGGTAAGGATGCCATGTGTGAGTCCGTTCAGTCGGGTTTGGACTTAGCTGAATGCGTCAGTAGGTCCATGGCGGCGAGCACCGTGATACGCAGGTTTGCGTGGTTGCGGAAGTCGGGGTTTGCTCCTGATGTGCAGTCCCGGCTCCTCAGCATGCCCTTTGATGGTGAACACCTTTTTGGCAGCAAGGCTGACGAGAGCCTTGAGAGGTTGCAGACCTCAAAAGCTGCAGCGAAGTCGTTGGGCGCTGCAGTTCGCCAACCTCCGCCTTTTCGTCCTAGGGGACAGCAGTGGAGGGGTGGTTCCTTTCGCTATTACTCGTCCTTCGGTAAAGCGAGAGAGGCTGACAGTCAAAGAGGCCAAGGCAGGGGTACCAGAGGTGGATGACGGGGTACCCGTGGTGCCAAGGCCGCTCGGGCAGTTGCCTCTTTGCCCTCAGGTAACACCGCAGCCGCTCCCACTCAGTCATGAGGCCATGTCCCATGGTTCGCCGGTTGGGGGAAGGCTGGCGCAGCATCTTGTAGAGTGGCAAGCCATTACTTCAGATGTGTGGGTTCTGGAGATCATAACCCACGGCTACTGTCTTCCCTTTCGGCACAGGCCTCGCGACAATCCACCGGGGAACCTCTCTTTGCAGAGTCCGGATCCGCTCCTTGCGCAGGAAATTCAAGCCCTACTGGAGAAAGGCGCCATAGAACTGGTGCCTGTAGCGGAGAGGAACAAGGGATGGTATTCCCCTTATTTTTTGATTTCGAAGAAAGACTGGGGATTGAGACCCATCATGGACTTGCGCGGTTTGAACAAACTCCTCAGGAAGGACAAGTTCAAGATGGTTACTCTCTCTCTCAAGTCCTCCAGGCCCTTCAGCTTCAGGACTGGTTGGTGTCACTCGACCTCAAGGATGCTTACTTTCATGTGCCGATCCATCCCAAGCACAAGAAGTACCTGAGGTTCGCGGTTGGCGACTCACACTTTCAGTTTCGGGTCCTGCCGTTCGGATTGACCTCCGCCCCGAGGGTTTTCACCAAGCTCATGGTGGTGGTGGCAGCGCATCTCAGGCAAGGGGGGATTCACGTCTACCCCTACCTGGACGATTGGTTGATCAGGGGGAGCTCTCCTGAGCAAGTCCTGGATCATCTGTCCGTCACCTGCCACTCCCTTCACAGGCTGGGCTTCTCCCTCAATTTAAAGAAGTCCCATTTGACGCCAACACAGCGGCTCCAGTACATCGGAGCAGTGCACGACACTTCCCTGGGGCAGTGTTTTCCTCCCCAGGTGAGGGCTCTTCACATTCAGCAGATGGTGCACAAGTTTCAGCATGCCCAGACGCTCCCAGCGTTCGAGTTCTTGAGGTTGCTCGGCCTCATGGCATCCTGCATTCTTCTGGTGCCAGAGGCTCGCCTGCGGATGAGATCTTTGCAGTGGGCACTCAAGACGCAATGGTCGCAGTCCTCCGGCAGGATGTCGGACCCGGTTCAGGTGCCGCCCTCGGTCGCCCGGGACCTTCTGTGGTGGGCCGTCGAAGGCAACTTGATGAAGGGGGCTCCATTTTGGCTTCCCTGGCCAGAGGTGACGATCGTGACGGATGCATCCCTCACGGGATGGGGAGCTCATGCCAACGGGCTGACAGTCAGCGGTCGTTGGTCTCAGTCGGAGTCCAGACTCTTATCAATCTGTTGGAGCTGAGGGCCGTCAGGCTAGCCCTGAAGGCTTTTCTGCCGACTGTGCGAGGAAAGAGTGTCCTGATCCTGACGGACAACACAGTGGCCATGCGCTACCTCAACAAAAAGGGGGGGGCAGGGTCACTTCCTCTGTGCAGGGAGGTGATGCAGCTCGAGTTCTGGGCCATCCAGCAGGAAGTTTCGATCTCGGCAGTTCATCTGGCCGGAGACGAAAACGTGACGGCGGACGCTCTGAGCAGGCAGAGCGCGATCTCTCACGAGTGGGAGTTGGCTCAGGAGATTCTCCTGGAGATCTTTGCCCTTTGGGGGACCCCTCAAGTGGATCTCTTCGCCTCCAGTGTCAACCGGAAGTGCGAAAGGTTTTGCTCGCGGGAATTTCCTCCAAAAGGAGCCTTAGGAGACGCGTTCGTGGTGGAGTGGTCATTCCCGCTGCTGTATGCGTTTCCTCCAGTCCCCGTCCTCCCGCAAGTGCTGCGGAGGTTACGGAAGTTCGGTTCCCGGATGATCCTCATTGCTCCGGCGTGGGCGCGGAGGACGTGGTAACCGGACCTTCTCGACTTGTCCATCTGCCCTCCACGTCGTCTTCCCTACCGAGACGATCTGCTCTCACGGGAGGGGGGGGGTCAGGTTCTCCATCCAGAGGTCAGATCCCTCAACCTTCACGCTTGGCTTCTGAAAGGTTGAGGTATAAGGATTGGGACCTCCCTGAAGACGTGATGGAGGTGTTGCTTTCGGCCCGAAGGCCAGCAACAAAGTCTCTGTACCGTTGCCGTTGGCGTAAGTTCTGCGACTGGTGCAGAGTTCAGAATGTGGATCCTTTTGCATGTGACATCCCCATCGTTCTGTCCTTTTTAATTTCTTTGGCCCACAGGGGCTTGCAAGTGGGTACCATTAAAGGTTACCTGGCGGCGCTGTCCATCTTTAAGCGCTCGTCTGAAGAGTGTTCTTACTTTAAAATCCCTTTAATTTTACAGTTTCTGAAAGGGCTCACTAATGTGTTCCCTCCGTCACCTTTCCTGGTGCCCGGTTGGGATTTAAACCTTGTTCTTAAGTTTCTTATGGGTGCTCCGTTTGAGCCTTTACATTCTTGCCCTTTGAGGCTGTTAACTCTGAAAACTGTGTTTTTAGTTGCGGTTACTTCCGCTCGCAGAGTGAGTGAGTTACAGGCACTTTCAGTTAAGCCACCCTTCACTGTATTTCACAAGGACAGGGTTGTCCTTAGAGTTCGTCCTTCTTTTCTTCCGAAGGTAGTGACGGAATTTCATTTGGCCCACAAGGTTGTTCTTCCGGCATTCTATCCTCCTCCGCATCCTGGTAAGGAAGAGGAGAGGCTCCATAGGCTTGATCCTAGGAGAGCTTTAAGCTTTTATGTTTCACGCATGTCCCGGGTCAGAGTGGACGATCAACTCTTTATTGGTTACGCTGGAAAGCGTTTGGGGCAAGCTGTGACGAAACAGACTTTGTCTCGCTGGATTATTTTGGCCATCTCGGAGTGTTACCGCTTGGCGGGTAAGGACCCACCGGCTGGCTTGCGGGCCCATTCTACCAGGGGTATGGCTGCATCTACTGCCCTGCAGAGGGGTGTTCCTATTCGCAACATCTGTGATGCAGCCACCTGGGCTTCAGTACATACATTTGTACGTCACTATTCCCTCGATTCCATCCGAGCACAGGATCTGGCCTTTGGCAAGGCAGTCCTTTGGCAAGGCAGTCCTTTGCTCTGCTATTTGATTGGCTATTCTAAATTTTGATTCTAAATTCTTTCCCTCCTCCTTGCTCTGGTACTGCTTTGGGAGTCTGTCATAGATATGGAATACGTCGGAGGACCCAATCCCCTCGAAGAACAAGTTACTTTCTTACCTGGTAACGTTCTTTCGATGGGATGGTCCGACGACGTATTCCATATCGCTCCCGCCCTGCCTTCCCCGCTGCATAATTTCTTTTGCGATTGCAGCTTACGTTCCGCAAGGCTTTGTGTCTGACTGGCAGTTGACTGTCACACGTTCTGGGGGAAAAAACTACAACTGAGGCTACGGGCGTCGTGCGTCCTACTTATCACATCGGATGACGTCGGAGGAGGTCCTCGACGACGGCGCATCGACGTCATCGACGCAGGACGCAGACGCCGAAAAAAGTTTCCGAAGCAGCACAGCTGTGGTGATTACATGTCATAGATATGGAATACGTCGTCGGACCATCCCATCGAAAGAACGTTACCAGGTAAGAAAGAAACTTGTTCATCTCTGACGGTGTAGTAGGTTCGGGAACCCTGAAATGTCCAGTGTTCCATGGGAAGGTTATACCCTTTCTTAGCTGTCTGTTTTGGCTGCTTCCGTAACTATTCCGAGAATAGGGAGACATGGGGCAGCTTGCTTTGAGCGGAGAGCTTACAGCACCCCTGAGTTAGTTATCCCGACACTTATAAGTAATCTCCGGCCCATCAGCCGTTCTTCCTCTCCCGTTGTGTTGAATTATATAACGTATCCACCTGTGCGTAGGGTCGGTACAATTGAACGTTTCACCCATATTTCATTAAGTGGGAACGTTGAATTGGTGCAAGTAGAAATGCTAGCTGAATTGAAGATGCACTTTGAGAGGATACACCTAATTGTATTTCAGCATTGAATGTCGCATCTCCTAAGAAAGTGTACTCCTTATAAAAATGAAACTGTAGCGTTACCTATATTATGCACAACGCGTTTTTTAATCATCCCTTTTCCGCACACTTTCATTGTTCATGTTTGTGTTTATCCTTATTTCAACCAGTAAGGTAATTGGCGTTCAGTTATTTTTGTGAACACATCAATATCACATTTTGTACAGTGGTCCATTTGTCAACCGCCCTCTATTGCAACGAAAAATGTAATGGGCCAGGGACATCATTGGAATGAATGCATGTGTTTGGAGTCGGCGCCTCACATCACTGTGTTTACTGCCTTGTGAGGAATACATCCACAACTAAAAGCACACGCGAGTTTCACCATTGCTCACCTCCTGCAGCTGCTAATGAAAATAAATGGATTTTGGCATCCGGGAATATTGACTGCCTTGATGAATTAACGAGCACCACGCTTATCTCTACTGCACTTCTGTTGGCACGTGACATATGTCTGAGGCTAGCACACATTCCTCTAGAGTGCAGTCGTAGAAAGGATTTGCAGTCTTGGTACAGGAACATATTCTATATTTAGAATTCGGTGCTGTTTGTTTGAGAAACGTGTTTTTATTTTGTTGGGGGGGGTCAGAGAAGCGGGGGGTAAATCTTCATTTACCAGTGTAACTCTCCCTTACCACATTGAAAGTATGCCTGAATCCTTCAACAGAGACTATGTATTAAACAGTTAATCTGTTTTGTTCTCTTCTGTGAGGCTTCTGGTTCCTTCCCTCTCTCCTGGGTCATTAAAATGCGACCAGGAGCCCCACTCTGCATGCGGGTACACTAGTGCACAAACCGCGCTGCTCCTTTGATCTGGGAAAGGAACTTGAAGAGGAAGAATTGCACTAGAGTAATGATTACACCCCTGTAAAATGCGCATTACCGCCTCACCCCTCTTCCTCATCATCTTCCTTACCTTAATATCCAAGCAATCTAAACCAGGTGCTGACGTTGGTTATGGAATCCATTAAGATGTTGCTGCAAAAGGTGTAAAACGTATGTTTTTTAGCACAGAAATCATTGACCAGTGAGCCTGAACTCAAGGGGAGGAGGGTGGGGAGCGGTCACAACATAATACTGCGGCTGATAGAACCCTCATCGCCAAAGGACTGGTCACGATTTCCCCCCAACCTTATTGCCTAATGCTTTGTTTGTTTAATGTTTGTTTGGGTGGAGAGGCACCTACAGGTTTCTAAGTGTGTGACCAAAGAATTAAAGTAAGAGCGAGACAAATCTAAAAAAAAATCATTATTCTGCCCTGGATTGTTTCAATCGATGGATAGACATGGAGTTTCTGGTTAAGTGCAATAAGGCTAGCAGAGCAATCGGTGGGCAGCTTAAAGTACATTCTGCCCTCCACCACGAACCAATGAAGACTGCACCAATTAGGCAGGGGCGCCGAGTACGGGGGGGCTCCGGGGCCCGAGCCCCCCCCGGCAAAATCGAGTGGGGGCTGAGCCCCCCCCTGGGCCGGAGAGAAGTGATGCAGTATCGATGGCCCTTTCCATCGATACTGCAGCACTTCAATCTGGCCCGGGTAAAAGCGCGAGAATGTCGGATTAAGCCCTCCCCTCTAGGACTCCTATTGGTGTATGGTCCTGGAGGGGAGGGCTTAGGGGCGAACCGGAAGCTTCTGTGTTTTGCTTCCGGTTCGCCCATGTTTAAAGCAGGAGCGGCAGCGGCAGCAATAGCAGACGTTTCCATCCAGAGAAGCAGAGAGAGCAGAACGTTCGGAAAACGGCAGCAGCAGGTAAGTGATTTTATTTTTATTTTGTTGCCATGGTTAGGGGGTGGGCGAGGTTCCAGGGCGCACAGTGCTCCACTAGGGTAGCATCAGGGGCCCACAGCACCCCAAAATGAGAGGAAGCGGGCACTCAAAGTCCCCCAACTAGGGAGACATTTAGAATCTGCAGCGCCCCAAGAGTTGAGGTTCACAGGAAAGGCCCCAGGGGCCCACAGTGCTCCAACCACGTCGGTTCCAGGGCCCCACTGTGCTCCACTAGCGTGGCATCGGTGGCCCACAGCACCCCAATATAAGAGGAATAGGGGACCGACAGGACCCGCACTAGGAAAGATGTCAGGGGCCTAAACTGCCCTAACTAGTGAGGTGGACCCAGAATGCACGAACTAGGCCGGTATCAGAGGCTCCTAGGGTCCCAATTAGGGAGATATCGGGGACCCACAGCGCCCTAAGAAGAGAGGGTCCAGGGTCTCACAGGGCTCTAAAGAGGGAGGCTCCAGGCGTTCACAGTGCTGCGACTATTGTGTTATCAGGGGCCCACAATGCTCCAACGAGGGTCGCATCTAGGGTGGACAGTGCTATTACGAGGGTGGTAACAGGGGCCCATATTGCTCGGAGTAGGGTGGCATCAGCGGACCACAGCACCTTAACTAGGGAGATATGGGGCCCAATGCGCTCCAAGATAGGAATCAGGGACCCACAGTGCCCTAGCAAGAGCAGAATCAGGGACCCACAGCACCCTAGCAAGAGAGGAATCGGGGACCCTGAGCGCCCTAGCAAGAGCAGAATCAGGGAGCCACAGCGCCCTAGCAAGAGACGAATCCGGGAGCCACAGCGCCCTAGCAAGAGCAGAATCAGGGACCCAGAGCACCCTAGCAAAAACAGAATCAGGTACCCTAGCAAGAGCAGAATCAGGGACCCTCAGTGCCCTAGCAAGAGAGGAATCAGGGACCCACAGCGCCCTAGCAAGAGAGGAATCAGGGACCCTCAGTGCCTTAGCAAGAGAGGAATCAGGGACCCTCAGGCCTAGTACGATAGTTATTGTCCGTTTCCTCCCCCCCCCTGTAGGACTCCTATTGGTGTTAGGGGGTGGGCGGGAATGTTTGTTGATTTTGCCGGGGGGGGGCTCGGGCCCCGGCCCCCATAGCCCCCCCCCCGTACTCGGCACCCCTGGTGTGCACCAGTTACATTACCTGCCCCAGAAATGAGAGCTCCAAGGATGGACTAACTTCCTGGATTGAGCTTGTACCCAGAGTTAACCTGCGAGTAAATTCCCTCATTCTTAAATCCGAGGATGCAGGGACAATCGGGGAAAAGGCTATTCTGCTGGTTTTCCCTGCATCCTCATGTTCTGAATGTAGTCTTAAGGAGTACACTTTGTACGTAAGGCATCTCCCGTCTGCAGGCGTTGAGACAAATATGCAGGCAATCCGCATATGCAAATTGTGATCAATACGGAGAGATGGAGGAGCTATGAAAGGGCCCAAATAGGCAAACGCACCACAAACGTTGGCCATAGACGGAGCAGCAGCGTCGTTCGTTGCAGCACAACCGATTCCGCTATTTTTGGCAGTAGCGCAGACGTTTGGCTGGGGGAAGGGGGGGGGGGTCCTCAGTACAGCCTCAAGTGCACAGGCCTAGGGTGTCACCTCATGACTAGCAAGTGCCCTTCAATGGTGACCTGCGTTAGATGTGTATTGCGTTAACGTATTTAAACATTGTTGATGTAGAAATATAAAAGGACAAGTAACTGTTACAAGATTCATTGAATTGCATGCAAGAAAATTCAGAGGCACAATGGCCGACTAATGCAGTGGTGGAATACAGGGGGGCAGGAGACTAATGCAGTGGTGAAATACAGGGGGGCAGGAGACTAATGCAGTGGTGGAATACAGGGGGGCAGGAGGGTTTGTGCCCCCGTCCAGTCCGGCTCCACCCTTGTTCCCGGTTCACCCACCTTGCCTTGTGTCAAATGTGATGCAACTTGAGAACATTCATTCAGTAACACTGGTCAAAACGACTAGACGCCTGTGCCATGAGTGGCAGTCCAGGACAGACTGTGTATAAAGGTGAATGATGTTGGTAACAGGAGGCACGGGAATGGAGTGGCCAATCAAGTGTGTTTATATCATGTTAGGCTGGTTATGTTGGTTGTACAGCACTCGCACAGTGGTAGAGCAGTCTCATAGCTCTGAGGTTAAGGGTAAGAGCGGGTGCACAAGAGGGAGGATGAAAGCAACAGGGGAGGGATAGACTGAACCAAGAGAGGAGCGTTCTGCTTTCAAATGCTCCAAGAGACATGCATGCAGAGCTCATGCAGTTGTAGCAATTTCGAGCTCCACAGTTGCATCAATCTGCCAGGCACAATACGTGGAAAGTATACCACATGCGCCTACAGTCATTGATGTTGGCAGCAGCAATGTGACACAAGAATGCTGCCCAAACATGAGTGATTCGAATGGTTTTAAGTCCCAGCAGGGCCGCACTTTTCAAAGGAAATGGTTAGAAACGTATAATTGGCTTAAATATGATGAGTCTGTTCAAAAAATGTTCTGTAAGGTATGTCCGTCTGCTGATGAAAAGGGCGTGCCATTGCCAAAAAGTAGCCGTGATAAGGATGCCTGGAATGCTTTTGTTAAACATGGCTTTAATAATTTTAAGAAGGCCATAGAGAGATGTAACGGCCATCAGACTTCAAATCTTCATCGGGCGGCTGCAGTGGTGCTAGTATCTGTGGAAAGGGGTACAAATGTTGTAGCAGCTCTGTCGTTGGGCCACCTCAAGCAGATGAGGGATAACAGAAGTGCGCTGTTGAATATCTTGACCACATTGTTGGCTTTAGCTCGGCAAGGTCTTGCAATTCGGGGCCATACTAATGAGGATTCTAATTTAAATGCAATTCTGTCGCTTCGTGGCAGAGATGTCCCAGAACTTCAAACTTGGCTTCAAAGAACAGAATACAAATGGATGTCGCATGACATAGTAAATGAAATGCTGGCAATTATGTCACATAATTTGCTCCGTGGCCTAATGAAAGAGATTCATGATGCAAAATTCTTTTCGATTATTTTGGATGAGACTGCTGATGTGTCAATAAAAGAGCAGGTCTCTGTAGTCTTTCGTATTGCAAAAGAGGATCTTCAGGTAGAGGAGATTTTTTTGGGCTTTTATCAAACGTCTAGCACTACATCACAAACTCTGTTTGCCATTTTAAAAGATGTTCTCCTGAGGTTTGGCTATGATATGGAAAACTGTCGGGGGCAGTGTTATGATGGTGCTTCCAATATGGCTGGACATCGACATGGTTTGCAGACATTGGTGCAGGAGGTGGCACCACGAGCCATTTATGTGCACTGCTTTGCACACAATCTGAATTTAGTAGTTCAGGATGCAGCTATAGGCACTGCCAAGTTCAGGGATCTGTTGGTTTTTGTAAGGGAATTGATTGGGTTCATTCGAAATTCCCCAAAACGGCTTGCTTGTTTTGAAGGTTGTCAAGAAGAAGGGAGTGTCAAACTGCTTCCATTCTGCCCTACCCGATGGACCGTTCGAGCAAAATCTTTGAAGACTGTACTAGCTAACTACAGTTCTGTAATTGAATTTCTGGGACTTGCAGCCGGTGACCACAATGAAGCGGGAGCAAAAGCCCATGGGTTGCACTTGCAGCTCCATAAACTCGAAACCTATCTAGGTCTTAATCTTCTGTACTTGGTATTTTCCCGTGTTGAAACTGTGAAGACTGCTCTACAGAAGGTCAATTTAAGGTTCCATGAAGCAGCGGTTATGATTGAAAACCTTAAGACCATAGTTGCACAACTGCGTGAGGGATTTGAAGACTTCTTCTCAAAAACCACATCAGCGGCCAATGATTTAGATGTGGAACTAGAGGAACATTTTGTGCAAAGAAGGGCCAGGAAAATCCCACGGCGCCTGGATGAAGGGTCAGTTCCTCATGTTTTTGAGTCTCCCAAAGACCTCTATAGACAAGGTTATTATGAACTCATGGACCTTACATTGGTAGCTTTATCAGAACGTTTCAATACAACTGCATGTGACCATATGGTTAACATTGAACAATTTGTTACAGGGAATGCCTCCAGTGATTATGTCATGAATTTTTATAAGACTGACTTCCATGAATGCAATCTAGATTTGCATAGAAATATGTTCCTTGAACTTATACAGAGGGATAAAACTCTGGTTATGTGTTTTCAGGATGTCTTTGACTTGTTCCAAGGTGAAAGGGGTCGTCCTATGCGCAATTTGTTCCCAGAACTGGCACGACTGCTTCAAATTGCAGTAACCATCCCTGTATCCTCTTGTTCTTCGGAGCGTTCATTTTCATGCCTTCGGCGCATCAAAACCTACCTGAGGGCTACAATGGGCCAAGCTCGATTAAATGCTGTTGCTTTGCTGCATGGACACAAAGATGAAGCTGCACATCTGGATGTTGAGGCCATTGCAGATGAATTTATTCAACAAACTGTTGTCCGTAAAAATACATTTAGCCTGGGGAAGGTGCTGCAATAAAAACAGTTCACCTGTTCTCCTCTACAGCAGCATTTGCTTGGTTTTAATCGGTAAACGTCTTTACTTCTCGTTTCCCTTGAATTGGGAACTTTTTTTGTGGTGGTGGTACTCCACCTTGCAGCTGTACCTTCTGTTTAGCAATCATTTCATTCTCCCATGTTGCTCTGCCTTTTGAGGGAGGGCTACTACAACCTGGATGATTATAGAGGGGTGGAGTAGGGGCAGTGATAGCTTACTGGAATGCAACTTGAAGGCTTAAATCTCCTTCTTTCTTGACTTTAGTATATGTAGTACATGCTAGCCAATGTTTCCACTGTTCTGCACTGCGCGCGACCCCACCCCTGCGCGCCGTTGCACCAAGTTGGCGACAATATGCAAATTTTCGGTCATGGCCAGTGATGTCACTTCCTGTATTTGAGCCCCCCCCCCCCCAGGAAATTCATAAGTCGGCTCCCCTGCAATTAGGAGAGGTGTGCATGTATTTCCGAGTCTTGGGAACAATCCTGACCGCGGTATTAAGCAGCGCTTATAGTTGTTAGAAGATTTGAAGTACCCCTTCAAAAAGTGAGTTGCACTAATCCAGGCTCGAGCAACAATGGCTTGGGCAATGATGGCGCAATGTTGCTCTGAGATGAGCACGGCCATAATTGGTGCGGTAGCATCAACCAGTAATATTCTTTAAATACTGCATCTGTTGGGCGCTATGGAAAGGGAAATGGCAAAACTCATGGCCAGTGTTTTGAACTTTGTCTGAACAGTATTATTATTATGGTATTTACTGTGCGCTGACCTGGTTTTGGGAAGCAGCAAGCGACTGACATGTCGGGGGTGAGGGGGCAGAGCACAAGGAGAAAGGCACATAAAGGGAGCAGGCAGCTAACTCACGAGGAGGAGGACAAGCAATTTGGCAGCAAGTTATCTACAAGCAACTAGTGGAGGAAACGGAGGGGAGCATATCGCCCAGTCTCCGGTTAGGTGGGAGTGGAGGGTGTGTGCACCCATGCTCTGGGGAGGAGCCATTCCTTGAGGAGGAGGTTATTGAGCTCCTTCATGAAATATAGAAGCGATGGGGCACGTTTTTTATTGACTGGAAAGGAGGTTCCTGAATCGGCGGGGGGGGGGCATAGACGGGCCTGCTTTCTGCACTGACGGAGATTAATTCTGCACATCTTTACGCCTGGTGGATCATGGGATGCTGAGCTTCTCGGTGAGGAAGCTTAGGCACTTGACAGCCTTGTAGATGATAACACTCATATGCAAAGGGACCAAAAACGTGCATAAAACATGCAGTTAAAGTGGGGTCTCCCACCGAAATCATATTTCTTACTGTTATAAAAGGCAGTGTCTTTCTACTAGAAATTAGGGATTTAATACACAATGTTACTGTTTACGCCCACTAACCTCACAAAAGATAACGCATAAGAATATACAGTAGTGTGACCGGGTCCTTTTTTATAAAAAAAAAATGTTTTCTTGCATACAATTTCTCTATCTATTTTTGTTTTTCACTGTATGTCCACCAACAAATGAGAGCAGTGCTCTCTGGGCTTTGTTTCTTTAATTGCTTGCCAATGATGCAGGATTTGAAGGTGGTACGTGCTTTCTGCAGGAGCCAGTGCTGTTTGATGAGGGCCGGTTGAAATGGCGGATCCTGCGGCATCTAGAACACATCAGTGTTGCCAGTGGGTTCACTGAAAGGCCTTCTAGAAGGGCATTGCCACCATCCAAGTGGGAGAGGGCAAGTTCCTAGGACAGCAGATCTGAAGTTGTTTCCTGGCGTGAAGGGCTTCCGTTATCTCAGGAGGAAAAGTTGGTACCAAGCCGGTTGTTACTTCCTTCCTTCCTTCCTTCCTTCCTTCCTTGCTTGCTTGCTTGCTTGCTCGCTTCCTTCCTTGAAGGAGGGGTGTCTGTCTCTGTACAACCAAAGGGACTTTGGTAAGGTGGTCTGCTGGGATGTGAAGCCCACTGCTTTGTAGTGAAGAGCAAGGTCTGGATGTCGGGGTGTTGAGTAGGAATATGGTCTTGGAGGAGTTTGGCTTCAGGTAAGCACTGGACATCCAGCATAGGATTGGTGTGAGGCAGGCCTTTGAGCATGTGGATACCTTCGATGGAGGATATCTTGCAGTAGAGCTGTGTGTCACCTGTGCATTGGTAAATCTTGTGTGCAGCCAGGAGGGCTCTGAGTGGTGCAATGTAAATGTTTAATCGGAGTTGGTATGAACACTTGTGGGACACCAGAGGTGATTGGTGAAGTTGGTGTTCTAGTGGAATCCATTTGGGTAAATTGGTTGCGGTTAGCAAGGGAAGATTTGAATGAGCTGAGGGTGGTCCTGCTGAACCCCATGCGCTCTTGTAGAATGTCAGTGAGTGGTGGTCTTCATTGTTAAATACTGCTGGGAGGTTGAGGAAACCAGGAAGCAAGGAGGCCATTGTTGAGGATGTTAAGGGCATTGTTGATCACCTGGGTAGTGGCTGTTTCTGTGCTGCATCTGGATATGAAGCCCGATTGGTAGGATTCAAGGAGGTTGTGGGACTGATTGTGCTGAATGAGTTGTGAGACTACTGCTTTCTCAAAGGTCTTGCATAGGAAGGCAAGATGGGTCGGTAGTTGCTTAGGTCCTCTGGGTCCAGCGCTGGCTTTTTGAGAAGCTGGAGGACTTGTCTATTCTTGAAGTTCATGGGGAAGGTTCCTGGAGTAACTAAGTATTGCCAAGATGTGATTTGAAACACATGTACATTTATTCCACTTTTCCTGTTGTCCATAACTGACTATGAATGAAGACGTGTTCACCATTTTTAATATCCGTTTATTAACATTTCCATGAGTAAATACCCAGACAAAATTAGAACAATACTAAATAATACAGCACCAGCATTCACATTGTGGACCCATTGTATCCTTTCTTCTTGTAACCGACCCAACTGCCCCCTCCCTTCCACAGGCTTATATCCCCAACCTAGAGGGCTGTGCTGTCCACGTCACCCCATGACTTCCTCCCACTTCCCCCAAATTTTCAAATATTTCCCATGCTAGTTTCTCTAAACCTGATCCATCAACCTCCCCCCACACACAAAGATTTTTGGACTGGTTCTTCACAAAAATGTCTTCTGTAGCACAAGAATTGCCTGGTGAATATGAAGAAGAGACTTCATTCTTCTCTTCTAGGGTATAATTAGTTCTACATTTTAGCTGGACTTCTCGAAATATCCATTGATCAAAATGGACAACCTCACACCCAAAATCATTTGAGTTGGAAGATCGGCTATTACTGCCACTAATGATACTTCCTTTCCCAATATGTTAACACAAAGCTGAGTTAATGGGTGTTCTGTTTTTTGACCATGAACACAACCTACAGTTCTCTGTCCCATGGGTTTCCATTCTGGAGGAAGATCTGCCATTATGGCCATCCCCTGCTTCCTGTGTCTAATTGGGCCCAAATCATCTTCTCCTGTATTATCACTGGTATTCAATATTGATTTTTCTTCCCTGTACCAAGCAGAATATCAGGCTTTTCAAAAGACTTTGCTTTTCTAGAATGGAAAACCTATAGTGCTCTCACTGCAGAACCCAGCATTTGTTTTTCCCATCTCTTTAGGGAGTTGTGGATAATGTAATGGACACTGACAGATCAAAGGCCTAAAACGTCCACAAATAATACATCCCCTCTCTTTCGGAGGACGAGTCCTATAATTCATCTGATCCCTCCAAGAGAAAGCTAAATATTCAAAATGTGGTTTCAACGTTTCTTTGGTTTGACTGTAGGGATTTTTGGGAAGTACCCTCTAGTGAGTTTAATATATCAAGAGATCTACCCTCCTGTCTTAAAGGATGGTTATTGGGTACTTCACAACTTGTCTCTGTAACCTCCCCAGGGGAAAAGGTGTTTCTTAAAATATTATTAGAGTAGTTATCAGATTTATCTGAGTACAAGAACATTTTATGTCAGCACAGTTTAGATTTATTTTCTTGATGGTCAAAATGACTATGCTCTACCCGATTCTCTTTGAAACTGGTCAACATATTTGTAGATCCACCCTTCTTTTCGTTAAGGAATTCACAATTTGAATCATTCCTAGGTCTATCATTGTTCCAGGTCTCCCAAGCAACATCATATATCAATCTTCCTACTCTAACCACCTGTATGGATTTTATACGAGTCTGGCGAAGTGTTTAGGAACATACATTTTAATTCCTTTCCACAAGAAAAAAGCAGACATATTTTGAACCCGGTCTCTTCCAAAGGCATAATGTAGGTTGATGGGTAAACCGCATATTCCATCTTTAGCTGTAGAGCGATTCATGTTTTGTCCTTTCCTGGGATCCCATAATCTTGAGGACAAAAAAGATGACCGATCGTGCAAAGCCATTACCCCTGTTATGAAACTTGTAGTTTCTGAAAATTCACACCGACATTAACATGGAAAGGCCATCCTTCAGTGTTCCCATTTTCCTGATGGAAAAAGGATCAGAGGTCATGTCTTCCCTAGTTGTAGATGTGGCAGAGTGGTAATCTGGTGATTGTGAATATGACCTATTCAGGGAGGGAGTGCGTCCATGCCAGTTTTCCTCTGATCCCACATATGTGGGATTTGTCTCATAATCTTATCCCAATTCTGACACCATATATGAGGAATCAGAGATGCGAGATGGACACAAAGGTAACGTTTTCTCACAAGAAGCCTTTTTATTAAATTACAAGGCTGAGACAAACACCTTTCTTTTCCTAGCCTAATAAGGTTGTCCTTACCTTTTATAAAGTGACTAGAGAAAAATGACCTAGTATCCAAGAAGTATCTGACCTCAGACTAATATGCACAACAAGGTCTGTTTGGCTGTCTTAAGTTCCACAAACTAACATATTCATTCAAACTCAAAAGCTTTAGAAAATACTCCTTGTGACCAGGGTTGCACTCCCTTCCCCTGGATCAAGTCAGGAATATCTTGAGCTGAGTTCCAATTCAATAAAGTTCCATTCAAAGTAGCACCAACATTCTTTTCCATGCAATAAATCCTTTAACTTGAATATCTTTCTTCCAAAGGCTTGTTCACAACTCAGAACTATTAATTTTCCACAGTCTTTTACTTGGCAAAACAAGTAATTTCCTCAAAACACAAGTTCATAACATAGGTTAAATGTTGTTTCTCAAAGGTCAAGCAATTACTAGCGCATTATCCTTCTTTAAAACTAAAACGCACTCTTCAAAGGAAATACTTTCTGAAATGTAACGGTTCAACAAGACAAGGTGACGGATTTGACATGACGAGGTGTTTGAGGTAACACTTCTTTTACAACACACATTTTAACCACAACCACATTACTTTAAATCATCTTCTTTCCTGGTATACTCGCCTGCCAGGACAAACTCCTGTTGGTCCCTCTCCTGGTTCACTCGCCTGCTGGATGAAGCTCCTACTACTACAATTGTACTCTGTGGTGATGCTTGTTCCAGAATTCTCCACACCAGATTCTAAGTGAGGAGGTTCGAACAAGTGCTTCTTTTGATAGTCTCTTGACTTAACAAAGTGGGTTATAGCTCTTCCCAAATTGATATTCAAAAAAAGGGAATCTGCTACCCTGCTGTCTGTGTTTTTGTTTTACTGCCTCTTGGCTATAGGCAATAATGGTTACAGTTCTCCCCCTACCCACCTTGGTCTCTGATATTAGGAGGGCTTTGCTCCTGCAGCCTATTTTTTGTTAATGCCACCTCATGGCTGCTGACAATGCGGTTGCAATTGTCCCCTGTTTTCAATCCTTTGTTAGGAGAGTTGAATGAAGTTTGCCTTGATGTCACTCTTCTCCGGCTTTCTCAATGCGGGTTACAATTATCCCTTAATTGGAATCCCTGGTTAGGAGAGTTGTGCCCAGTTTGCATCAGTTCATTGGTTCGTTATTTACAATTGTCAATTTCACCTAAGGATCTCTTTCAGAGCGCCCAGGGGGGTCACCTGCTTCAGGCTAACTCGCTAATGTTGCTGCAGGTCTCTTCCGGACCTTCTGTGCTTCTGCCAGTCCTGCTTGACTGCCACAATGTGCGCAGTCCTTCACAGGAGCTTTGGTGGCTCCGGGTGATTTCAGGTTTGACTTCCGTACCGGAGCAGTCCACTGTGTGTCTGGAGCTCATCTCCCACGTGGCATAGCTTCCTTCAGAGCTGCTTCCCGCTGCACATTCTCTGCAAGGCCACGCTTCCTCTGCAGCTACGGTGTCTCCCGCACAGCGTCCTGCTACTGCCATTACTAAACAATCAGATTCTCCTCCTGCAGCCCATTTATGTTACAGTACCTGAAAAGGATCTTTTTATCACAGCAATTGGACCGCTCATAATACTTCATCAACTCTTCCCTCTTCCTCATCCCAGTACTACAAGCATTCTGGGACTGGAGTCCTCATTTTTTTTGTCTTTTGTCATTAGTTACCTTAAGCTGATTTAACTGAGAATGTCCAGATGTACGTTTGGTTAGTGGATAGTTTACCCCTGTTTGTTAAACCTCTACATAAGTCGGAATCATGCCCATTAGAAGTTGTGATATTTACTTTTTGAAACCCCAATGCACAACTTTTATGCTGGTTAATGTTCTGTTATTTGGGCGGTTCTGTGAGAGGGAACCATACCTTTGACAGCATGCCATTGAATGTATGGGTATTATGGGTATCGCATCCTCCAGAAAATGATGAATACTGCATCTCTTCCCCTTGACAGCCATCTCTTCCCATGCAATTTCTCACTCATGTTCTCACCCCCAGGGTTAGGATCAGGTAGCGGCTGGTCACATGGGAGGAGACTTTGGGTTGGGGTTTGGTGACTCTGCAGGATTCATCACACAAGTTCTACTGTATCAACCTCATTCGTGAGGAGACCTTACCCCCCCTTGCAACCACCATTGCCTCCACCCAGTCCTCGTTTTCCAGGGTCCCAAGATCTTGTTCCTGTTTCTCATTTAGCTGTGTCAGTGGGGTTGCTGTAAAGTTACTTAAAGCCTGGTACAGCGTGCAGATCCCTTTTTATCCTGCAATTTTTCTGGAAAAAAGTTAATTTCCAGGGCACTTTGCTGCAGCAGGTCAAGACCACCCTCGAACTGTACCACCATTGTGTGTGCTAACAGAAGATGGGTGTATCTTTAGCCCAGCCCCATTCAGTATCTTCTCTGTATGGTCTGGAACGGCATTAGCCCATTGTTATCAGTCACCCACCCCACCTTTTGTAATACCCACCACACTCCCAACGCGGATGTTGCCCAAGTGTTCATTAAAGCTTGTAGTTTTTGGATAGACTTTTTTTTTTTAATGTCTTTTTTTATTGTATCTGCCTAATTTTGCAAGGACTACTGCATTATTTAAAAGCTTGTGTCAGGCAATGCTCAAAAATGTGCATTGCTTTAGATTGAGCCAGTTGCTGGTGAACACAGATCCTATCTATGCCAGGTTCGAGTAGATGGCAATTGATGCAGAATTTCTGTGAAAATGTGCAGATATTTTACAGAAAAAAAGCACAAGTACTGGTTGTCCCCACCCCCCTAAATGTTTGTGTTTGTTAACTATGGCCTTCACCGAACACCGAACAATACCAGTTCAACACCCCATGTAGAAGCCATCATTCACGAAATAGCCATGGCTTCCTTTTGTATTTATAAAATGACTATGTACTATGAAAATGTGCGAATAGCAAAAGATTGAAACTATTTCTAAGACTTGAAATTCGAAAATTTGCTGTATTTCTTTACCATCCTTGCTTTTTTCTAATGTGAATAGTCTTCAATATTTGTAAAACAATACTTTCACCTGTACCAAGGCATACATTAGTTTCCAAAAATGGATTAGTACAGTTTGCAACCCTATTTGATTAGCAATGTTGTACTGTTATTTGTAACGTCACCAGAAGTTATTTGTACACAAGATAAAAAATGAGCAACAATACAGCATTTTTTGTGTACGGTTGAAGTAACTCATTGGTAAAATGAGTATGTGTTAAATGTAAAGGCATGAATGGACACTGGTATGCAATTATTTGAAAAAGAAAACATTTTGTGCCTAGCAATCCCACAAAGGCATTTGGCACTTTTAAAAGTGGAGGAGATGATGACTCTCTTGCCATTAGCCTCTTTGAACTTGCAGTGATCAGAGAAAAGAGGGCGCAGCGATCCCTGAGAGCAAGAGGAATTCGGGGTGAGCTGTGCTTTCATTGTTAATTTGAATAGCTGGCTGTGCTACGAATTATCAATTTAATTAGCAAACCTCCAAAATTGCATCGAAAATTGCTATGCAACACTGCTTATTTTATGCCTTGCTGTACAGTGTTCCAAGGATGCCATTTTACATTCTCAAATGTGTTTTTGGTTAATATTGGTAAATAGTGTTGTCATTTTAAAATTGCACGCTGGAAAGATTAGGAGTGGGTGGAAACCAAGCAGGTCAATGGGCACGGATAAGTGTGTGAAAGTGTTGCAACAAACTGTGCCAACTATTTTAATTGCTTTATTATGAGAGCTTCAGGGAGTGTCCATTTCATTGATGGTGAGAAACCAGTCTACGCAGGTGTATACACTTGCACTCTTTCATTCTATGCTAACGTGTTCCTGCAATTCTGAATAGAATTTCGATCAGTGGTTCATTGTTACGGGTCTGAAATGTGTCCATACGATTTCTAACAAATACTTCTACACGCGAGCCAGCATAGTGTGCTTCGAATCCCTCCGTCACCGCCGCGCACACTACATGAATGAAACAAACGATTGCAAATGCAGTGGGTGCCTGTGACACTGTAAATGCACGGTGCAAATGATATTCCTGGACCCGGTATGGGGTGCGCTGTACTTCAAGCAGCAGGGGTTGCTCTGCCGTTCGCTTCTGTTTGTACTGCTGACTCTCCCTTACAGTGACCCAAGCAATTCATTCACAAACCCATAGAATTCAAGCTCAGGGGGGCAATGCCATTACACCTGATTATGTACGGTCGCTTGTGTGCGCAGCTTAATTAACGCTTATTCTGAGCCCAGGCAATGGTAGATATTTGAGGCCAACATTAAAGACATACTGCCATCTTCAACTGTTTATTCTCACAGACTTTCCGAGCAATATTCGATCTTCAAAGTAATCCCAATTTGCGCTTTGAATATTCTGGCTGGCTATATAGCGCCTTAAAAAACCCATACACTAAATCATACACTAAATGTAAGATCTATGTAAATGAGATCAAGAGCACTTTGGCATATTTGTTTGAATTTGTAAACGTGCCTCGTCTCTGATCACTTGCGCGTTCCTGAATCGATGTTCACATTAATGTGCGCTATTTTCTCCAGTGGAGCTTTTGCGAGACTGTCGCCTTTCTGCCTGCAGAGTGGACTGTTCTACTTATGTATATACAAAGAGTGCGTGCATACATGAAAGGGTGTTTAGTACAAAATCTTCGTGGAAATAATGAACATGCGGGTCGGCCACTTTCATTTGGCTTTTAAAGTTGGTTGAGGAAACTGGTCGTTTGAGCTTGTTGCTGAGCAGATCTAATCTGTTTTCTCAATTTATCGAAGCACATTGTTGACCCAAGTGTGTTCCGAATGCCGTTAAGGTCTCAAACGTTGGAAGAGCATTTGGAAAACTAAGGGAAGAGAATGATGCACCTGTGCGCACTGGGCAGGAGCCAGGGTGGAGCCAGGGTCCAGACACCGGTGCTTTCTCCCGCTGACCTCTGCAGCTGAGCGCACCATGGATCGGCTGGATATCTTATCACAAAGGGCAGCAGTACCTACCAGGGCCTGTCCCAGCCAGATATTATTGATATTGTCGGTCTCTGGCCTGACGTTTTACTTCTCGTGCAGGCCCCGGCCTGCTGCCTTTCTTTACTCTGCACTCTACTTCTCCAAATCACGAAGTTCCTGTTTGCGGTCCTGATTAGCTCCCAGCGTACCAGCGTTTACTCTCATTAAAGCAGACTTCCTTGTAATTTGCTTTGTCTCCCCACTTCCAGTTCCCTCTTCCCTTCTGCTTCTATTGCCCTATGAAGCACTCGTCAGTTTCATAGCTCTCAACCTTTTGCAGATGCTTGGAGGGTGAGATCCTGGGTTGGACACCAGAAGTGACATCCCGAAAGTGTACACAAACATCCTAATGAATATTAACGAACTAGGGTGCTCCATCACTAGGCCCTTTTGAATGCAGCTATTGTACCGAGTAAATGCAGTTTAAAAAATACAAACATGTTCATTCCGCACAGTTACACTGCAACCTCTAGAATCAGAAGCCAGAAGTATCTCAAGTTCTCAGGATAACGCACTTTAGTTAAACAGTGAAGCCGGAATTTGAACCCACTCTCCAATCTTGCGACTGAACCACATTCTTTCTGACGTTTCCATGGTACACCTATACGTTTTTGCTTTCAAGGGCAGGAATAATACTATTTTACAGTAGTTACGTACACACCACATAGTAAAGCAACTGGCAATATGTAAATCCTTCTAGAAGCACACTAAGCCAAAACAATATAATTATTGCCTTATTTTTACATTGTGAATGGAAAACTGCAAACTGGGAATGCAAAATAATGCAAGTATTTAACACAATAAAATAAATTAGGTAGTAAGATACCCATGGCATATAGTTTGTTTCTCGCAGTGTATCCAAATAAAGGCTGACGCATGTCAAGATAGTAGATCAACTAACCGTCTAAGAGGGTGCTGAAGTCGCAGGCAAAGGGCATTTTCACCACTATATCAATGGGGATGCAAATTGTAAGCATGCACAAGCAGCACTTGGGATCTATGGCATAATCAGACTCTGCTTGGTCGAAGAGAACCTAGAAGTGGCTGTGAATGAAGACTGAAGAGAACACAGCGCAACCTCCCTTCTGGGAAGTGGAGCACTGTGGCAGGTGTTGCATAGTGCATTGTGACAAAAGCTTAAAGGCGAAAGCCCTTAATTAAAATGTATTAGAACATCCGTTTCTAACACTACCTTTTACGCATGGGGGAAAGGGTATCCCAAGGTTAGCATGAGCAAAACTATGAGGAGGTCCCAGAGCACGCCATATAGAGACATTTGCAGCAAAAGGTCCTGCCAGACACCTTAGAAAGAGAAAGGCTTAACTGCGCACTGCCAAGCCACATAGCTGACCTGAAATGCATAATGCGCATATATATATATATATAGCAAATGCCCTAATAAAGAATGTTACATTTGAAAAAGGAGGCCAGAGGGAGTGTGGTATGCAATATTACAGGAGAGAAAAATACACACCACCTGTTGGGTAGTTCACTGAACGCCTCCTGCCTCCATTTCAGAGCGAGGTCAGAGAATCACTTCAGCAGGGCCAGGGTACGATGAGCACAGACACGATCACAGAAGGAGAGCTTTTCCAAGGGAGCCTCTATGGTTTTTTGGGTAGGTCCAGTCTTTGTTTTTTAATGCTTAAAACATTTAGCAAAAGACTTCAAACGATGCAATCTACACCAAGAATACATTCTTGCATCACATTTGGCATAAAAACATTAGTTCTCATTTAAACTTGTGTTGTACTCTCAAGCCAGCAGGTGATCTTGTCTGGAAGCAGGGCTGGGGCAGGGTCCTTCAGCGTTCGGTTTGGCAGTGGGAAGCAATGCAGCTAGGAGGATCCCGCACACTAGCAATCTCGGAAGCAAATGCTGTATTTGCTGAACGTGTGCTTGCTGCCTAGAGCGGCTCCTCCAGCTGTGCTGGCTCATTTAGTGAGACTGCATCTCTTAGGAATGCACGAGACATGAAAATAGTCTTGCAAGGTCGGGGAAACGATTTAGGGTGAAACAATGGAGCTGGTGGGAGTGTCGATGATTTAGGTGGATGACACCCGCCAAGAGCGGGTGAGTGGAGTTTGTAACAAAACATCCTCTACTCTTTAAATGTTTAGTATTTAAGCAATAAGCCCCGAGCTACGGGGGTGCTAAGTCAAGTAATGCTCCGGGGATCATAGTTATAGACCCAAGCAAAGCGAGGGCCTTAACGAAGGCCACGGAGCATTGCCTGACTTGGTAATGTCCCCACGGTGAGGGGCTTATTGCTAGTAGTACCCCGGCCCGCAAGACCAGGGTACTAATAGCATTTTTTCAGCGTTTCGGAACAGGAAAAAAAAAATGTCAATGAAGTCTGTTTTCCCTTTCCATGGCAGCCATCAGGAGCAAACGCCCTGTGTTCCCAGCGCGTTTGCTCCCAAAAAAAGGAGAAATAAGGAGGAGAGTGGGGAGGGGATTGTTTGCATGGGGGGGGGACTTACCGGAATCCCTGGTGGGGGAGGATGGCAGCATCCAGCCGAGTGGAGGCTCGGAGCGGGGATGGCCCCGTTTCGAGCTTCCTCATTGGCTGAGGGGCTGCCACGCCCCCCCCAGGAAACAAAAGAATGCAATCCCAGCCGAGGGATTCCCGGCCAGGTAAAGCCCCGGCGAGGGCCCATCGGAATGTTTGTTACATTCTGATGGACCCTCACCAGGGTTCTAATGATCATTATTTCCTTTATCTTGCGTCGCCATTCTGTTTGTGAAACACTTACATTCCTGATGCTTTCACCATCTGTTGAACGTACATTCTCATTCATTCTGTTTGATGTGTTCGGGGGTGGGATGCCACTGGCATCTCGGCATGTTATTCCTGGCAACTCTGCCCAATTTCTGACCCCACTTCCTTTGCTTCTTTATTTAAATATCACAGTATTCCCTTTATGTCCAGCTAAAGTCAGTGTGAGGGCTGTTTTAATGGGCTTACAGTAGGACTACTGGGGCTGCAGGGGTCCCAGTTTTGTTTGTAGTCCACCATCCGGCCAAACAGCAAGGTGCACCATGCGACATGTAGTCGTGATGCTATGTCTGAGCGAGGAAGACTGAATTCTGTGGGAAGTAGGCATCTGTTAAATCTGTGTCTGATGAGCACAGGGTGGAAAGGACTGGAAAGTTAAGGTAGCTTTACTCAAGAAACCTTAGTTGGCATGCTGAATGTAAAAGGCTACATCTTCCATAGTACGCTGTCATGGTCTACTGCAAGAGAAGAAACCACAATATGTACTTGTAAGACCCGGAAAAGTTATATGCACTACAGCCACCACAATGCACATTGCAGATCTACCGGATCCCTGCACTTTTGAACCTTTTAAAGATATTAATGCTGGATTTCATACAGCGAAAACCTACATTTCCCCGCAATGTACTGTGCTGGTCCACTGTAATGCCTGAAAACGCAACTTGACATTTTCAGCCAGTTTGAGAGGAAACGTTAGGGAAATGTGTTCTACACCCGAGGAAAAATCAGGAAGCAATGAAGAGATTCTGGGTATTTTATGTTGGGGAGGGTCACCTTTGCATGGAGTTGGGCAGAATGGTGGGGTCTTTTCTTGCACTGAAGTTTCTTCAACTTGCTGCCTTTGCAGCGCAGCTTGCCTGCACTCGATCAGTCTACATTTGGAAGAATTTGTGGGAATATTAAGTTAGCTTAATGAGTTGAATAAAGTTTTCTCTATTGGGGGCAGGCGGGTGTGTCTATGCTAGCGCCCCAGTCACCTGCAGGTCAATTATGATTCCCAGAAGACTAGACGTCCGAAAACATTGTGCATTCTGGAACATGAGCCTTTTTGTGGAGGGCCATGAACAGTTTTATTTAGTCCTGTGGGTCCATCTATAATGAATGTGACAATTTATTTTATGTGGCATGCAAGCGTGAGTGGGGGGCAAGGCGGAGGGTTGGGGAATATATGGTTCCTTAAGTGTATCGGAATGCCTCTGATCACATATCCTTTTGAGGCCACTTGTATTGCGATTGGCTATTGGTTTATGGGAAACTCTAGAGGCCTATTTAGTGTGACGCAATGCATTTTGGGATAGTTTTATTTGCGCTCTGAGAGGCGGAATACATTTTGGGCTATTTTAGTTCTGTGAGACAGCTGTACTGAAGCAGAGTGCATTTGGCGAATAGTCCACTGGGCTATATACTGTGTAAACGAATACAATCTTGACTATATAGTGGAATTTGGGGAAAAACAAATGAAATGCGGGGTTTGTCACTCGTGTGAGTGAACTTTTACTGTCTGAGGAAAAGGGAATGTGTTTGTTGCCAAGTGGCTCTTCACGCACCCTTCATGCCTTCAGAAAATTGGCTCAAATTTTCACATTAACCAGTCAATTTCCTTACCTGTGTTCTACCCAGATCCGGCATCCGATGGAGAGAGGGTTCTCAACAACCTTGATGTTAGGAGGACTCAAATTCCATCTGGGTAGAACTAAAGACTCTAGGACCGCCTCACATCTGTTTGTAAAGTTAGGAAATCCCAAGGGGACACAGGCCTCTAAAGCCTCTATTTCCCTGTGGGTCTCCTTGTGCATTTCGGAAGCTTACACCGTACAGGGACTGTAGGCCCCCAAGGGCATACATGCTCACCTTCTGTGAGGCAAAGCTGTGGCTGCAGCTTTCCAGAAGTATGTGCCTTGGGGAAACTATTGCTAAGGCGGCGGCCTGGACCTCTCCATCGCTTTTTGGAAACACTGTTGTCTTGACCTCGGTTCTATAGTGGATGCTCAGTTTGGTCAAGCTGTTCTTAAGAACCTCTTCAAGTAATGGAGTTTTTCCATCCACCCAGTTCTATGTATCAGTGCTTGTGAATCTCCCACAAGTCTGGAGGAAAGGGGACGAGATGTAAGAGTAAAATAAAGTTACTCACTGTAGTATGTACTCCTTGTCCATAGTCCCTTTTCCTCCATATGCCCACCCAACTTTCCTGTTTAAAAGTTCTCCATTATTGCTAAAATGTCTACCGACCTTGACGGTGTGGTTCCAACACCTTTTGGGCCCTATGGGGCGGCATCCTTCCTTGCTTTCATCGGACTCATCTGAAGATGAGAAAAATTCAGCTTCATGTAGCAGAGTCATGGGTTGAAGAAAAGGATCCGCAGTTGAGGCAAAACCTACTCTGGTGTAAGGAAGACAAAAATCTCCAAAGTTGGGGTGGGGGGGGTCCCTCTTTCACTATGCTCCCCACATTCACTTCATATCTTTAGATGCATCACTAACTGGCTGGGGAGCTACACTGGGGCCCTTTCAGCCTCATGCTGTATAGTCTCCCACAGAGAGCCAATAACATATCGACATGCTGGAGATACTAGCAGTCTTCAGGGCACTCAATTCCCTCTGCCCTTGATTAAGAAGTCAAGGGATCTTCTGAGAACCAACCGCATGACTACCAACTTTCGAAGTGGGCAGTACAGTATCGGCTTTCTCTCCATGGCGTTCATTTAGCTGGGGCATTCAACACCATGGTAGACACCTAGTACGGTCTCACCCACTACAACCACAAATGGGAGCCAAAAGAATCTGCTGTACAGGAGATCTTCTTAGCATGGGGTATCCCTCAGGTAGATCTTTTGCAACGTCACAGAACCATGGTTTGCAGCTCTTGGGACAGGACCCGGAATCATTGGGGGATGTGCTACAGATCACTTGGGACAGCATAGCTTTTTTATGATGTGTTCCACCACATTGCCTCTGATTCCGAGGGTATTGCACCCCCTCCCCACCATCGCTGATCTTGGCAGCCTGGTACTTGAACAGCTATATTTTGCTGGGTTAGGCATTTCAGATCACAATCTGGCATCAAGCAGGCAGCCTGAAAGCTCTACGAGGTTCTAATATAAGATTAAGTGGACTCAGTTCTGTTTCTGGATGCTAGAGAATTTGCTTAAACCTCTTCATCGGATGATGTCCTCTCATTCTGCTCTCATCTGTCTTCGACAGGCATAAATATCCATTCTTGTTACCCATATTTATCAGCTAAAGGAGCTTATGTCGGTTCTCTTCTACTCCATATATCTACATCAAACCCCGTTATAAAAAGACACTTTGAGGGCTTGCTCCATATTTATCCACCAGTGGCGAAGTCTCACCCTGAATGGGATCTCAGTGTGGTATTGGTGGTCATTTCAAATAGGCCGTTCTAGCCCATGGTGGCAGCAGATATAAAACGGGCGTCCTGGAAGACTGCATTTTTAGTGGCCATAACCTCCACTAGAAGAATTAGCAAGATTCAAACTCTGTCTGCATTAGAGCCATGTACTGCCTTTCACAGGGATAATGTGGTTATAAGAACTCCTACATTTTTGCCCACAGTTGTTGCATCCTTTCACCATTAATCAGGAATGTATTTTAGCGACATTTTATTTCCATCCAGCAGACACTGGGAAAGGGTTTTACATTCAATTGATGTTCAGCGGGAGCTTGTTTGTGACTTTTGGGGGTCAGCAGCCTGACCTTGAGTCTTCAAAGGCCACCATAGCAAGATGGGATTGTCACCTGTGTCAACGAGATATACAAGCTGCAGGACAGGTAAGTACCCAAGGCCTTGCACGCCCATGCAGTCAGAGCTAAAGCTACCAATTGCTTGCCAAATTAATATTCCATGGGAAGTCATTAGTAAGGCAGCAACTTTGTCTTCACTGTCTGCTTTTTGCAAACCCTACTGTATGGACACGTTAGCCAGATCTGTTGCCTGCGCTGGGCAGGTGGTTCAACGGAACCTTTTTTCTTAGATTGCTAGCCTCCCAGAGGATTAGCGTTTTGTAACTCCCATAAGTAAGGGCCGGTGGGTGTGCCAGTAGGTGGAGGCAGCAGGTCTGGCCACACCCACTCTGGTGCCTCCCACGCAACTTAAAATGTGCTGTGCAAAAGTGTTCTGTCACGTTCCCATAGGACGTATTCCCCATAAGTATGCAGTGAAGGAGACTTTAGTCAAGGGGTACAGAAGTCACTATGGTGAGAAACTTTTTCTTTCTTTCACAACTGTCAGCAGAATGTCCTCTTTAAGCGACTAGACAGTGATGTGGCCTGCAGACCAAATTCAAGGAGTATCTCAAATGTGATTTGCAAAATACATCTGCCCTTTTAGCAACTAGTCTTTAAACATTGACCTTTATTATGGTTCCATTAGACCATATGTCCTGGCCAATTTGTTTTTGAGCATGCACCATTGGAAGGACTACACCTGCTTAGTTTCATAGTTTTGTTCTTTAGTAGTGGGAAATAGGCATCCCCTTTTTTTTAAAATTAGAATAAAAAGTTTGAAGTGATGAGGGAAGCCATGTTGTAGGAAAACGTTCCTACTTTATATTTATTGTTCTGAATTAAAGCCATGCCCCAAAACACCTTTAGGAAGGCCTGCTTATATTGATGTGATTATTGTAAATCCTTGTGGGCACATGAAAACATGAACCCAGAATGAATCGCTTTTAAATGTGCTGCTGTATTGTATTTGTCTATTATTGCGTTCCATCTGCTCCGTTCTAGTTGGGGATTGGATTGTACAGTTGCGAGTGTATATGCGTTTGCAGGCCATGGAGGGTACTATGTTTTATGCAGTTTTTGCTGTTCAACACGTAGGGTGTAAACTAGGGGCTAAGTGATAATGTGATAAGCTTCTGGTATGTTTTTTGGAGTGGGGCGAATTAGTTCATGGGCAAGGCTTCGCTATTTTGGGACTTCTCGCTTATTAGAGATCCCATCTGAGGGTGAGAATAGCTCATGCGAGTGTTGAGGGGCAAAGCATGTTAAGATAAGCATTACATAGTTGTGTTGAGCAGTGAGTAAAGGGGAGATGTTGTGTGAAGTGTTCTAGAGAGGAATGATGGCACAGGAGGGGAAATAAAAACGTTAGTGTGTGTTAGGCCAAGTATGCCTTTGCTAAAATGATGTGACACTTGGGCAGATCGTGCATTGCATAAGCTATCAGCTACGCTTACCTTTACTATTGCCATGGCCGTAGGCTCTTAGTTCAAAGGCGGGGGTCGATTGGGCAGGGGGGCTTTAAGTGGGATGGGGCCTGCCAGGGCTGGTCCCCGGCTGGCTCCAAAATTTCGTTTTGAGGCGGGGCCCTGCCGGGGCCCACTAATCTCCCCTTGAAGCCCCGGCTACTACACGAAAAGGCTTTTTTCTACAGCCTGAAGCTCTCGCTCGTGTGCGAGTGCTTCAGGCTTCAGAAAAAATGCCTTTCAGGCATAATGTTGGCGCCGCACCCACGAGGCATCCCTTTAAGCAAAAGATGCCCGTGGGCCAGCGCCAACCTATATAAAAAAAACATGAGACTGCTGTAAGCAGAGGCCTTGCTTTATAAATACTGAAGCTCCTGCGGCTTCGCGGGAGGTTCAGTCTTTAGGAAAAAGGCCTCTGCTTCCAGCAGCCTCACCCTTTCAGCCTCAATGGTGACGTTGTCCCTCCCAAGCTAGCGAGGGGCAGCGCTTCCATTAAGGCTGAATAGGCGAGGCGCTATCCCCTGTCAGGCAAGCCTATAGAAAATAAATGCAGAGATCAGCACCCTCTCCCCCTAGGGGAGAGGGTGCTGATCTCTGCAAAAAGGCTGCCTGGCAGGGGTGCCAGTAGCCCATTGAGCCGAGGCTCGTCAGGGGGGCGCAGCCTAACGGGCCAGCGGGACCCCCGCCTTTAGGCCACGCCCCCTTGATGAGCCCTTACTCATTTTGTAGTGCCACTTAAGGGGGTCATGTATTCAGTTTTAGTTAAATGCTGCACAATGCGCTTCTAAACCGTCTCTGTGTGTAGTGCAGGTTCTCTACCCCCCCTCCCTCCACATTCTCGGTTGCTTGTGTCCTCAACCTTTGACCTTAGACGATCATGTGGGCGATATCACGAATAGAATTGTTTCACTCGTGAAATGAATGCGATTTGGCAGCTGCGTGAGGGCTAAACCAGAATTCCGCAGGTGACTTCTGTAATTATCCTGTTTCAGAACCTGTACCACTGCTGCAGGCCCTTTGCTGGCCTTGATCCACTGGTGGCTTTGCTGTAGATCCTGTTTTGCATTCCGGCTGGCTGGTCTGGCATTGTTTTCCAGAATGTTGACATTTTTCCAGGAGCGCGTTTCAAAAAAAGTGCATTAACAGTTACTCGTTCCTACACATCTTCTGTTAATTATTTTTTTTTAAGTAACTTATTTGGATGACTGGATATTTTTTATAACGCAAGTCTTTATCTTTCTCTCAACAGGGAACAAAAATAGGAAACAAGGAACCCTTTGAGCAGTGAAGCTTTCTCAAGTACAGCAAGTCGTCTTGTTGCTTGAAGTGTTAGCTTTTTCTTTGCGTCTCCTAGAAGTTGGCAAACCGGTTACTGCTATGCACCGGACAGGATGAACAAGCAAAGGAGCGATTTCTTGCCATACGGCAAGGAAAGGCCCTGACATGCCGTCCGGGAAGGGTTGAACACAGAACATTTGCTTGGCCGTAAAATGAAGGAAGTGACACATTGGTCACCGAAAGAGGTGGCTACTTGGCTTACAGAGACGGGCATGCAGGAATACTTGGAGACATTTCAGAATCTCAATGGGCAGAGCCTGTTAAAACTGACGGAAGATGACTTCAACAGACCTCCTTTGTCGCGGTTCACTTCGGACAATGGCCAGCAGCTCCTGGAAATGATAGAAACATTGAAAATCGAGCACCACATCGAGGAGCACAAGAATGGACATGCCAACGGGCACTTGAGCATTAGTACTGCTGTGCCCCCCTGTGAGAACAGCTTTACCAGCAAAATCAAAAAGAATGGAATGCCAAATGGATACAGGAAAGAGATGATCCAGATTCCCATGCCGGAGCCGGAGCGATTGAATCAGTTTCCTGCAGAGTGGGGGAAAACATTTGTTGCTTTTTTCTATGCTGTTTGTTGTTTCATCTTCACCAGCGTGATGATCTCTGTTGTCCATGAACGAGTGCCTCCCAAGGAGGTGCAGCCTCCGCTGCCGGACACCTTTTTTGATCACTTTAGCAGAGTGGAGTGGGCCTTTTCTATATGTGAAATCAACGGGATGATCCTGGTGGCAGTGTGGTTGGTGCAGTGGCTGTTTTTAAAACACAAGTAAGTTGGCTGTTAAGTGGATTTTTCTCTGTGTGTCGCAGATGGAGACGAAAATGTGCAAACGTTCACATTGGTGCCTATGTATGTATTCTGTACTACAGATGGAGGTGGATCATTTGTGTCCGAGAGTCAGTGTGGTATTCTCGATCAGATTTGTTGCTTACAGAAATGTTTTTCATGTTAAAAGCACTGTGTAATCATGACTTAAGTTTTATGCTATCCGGTTTTGAGGTAGAGCAGTGTAAAGGTAGGCAAGTGCAGGTAACCCATTTAAGAGCGCGTCTGCTTTTCTGAGCCCGTGTATTTAGACAAACTGGTTGTGTCGAAAAACAAATACTCAAATGTTAGAGATTGATAGGGTTGTTGCTGTATTGAAGAGATGTTTGGTAAATAGTTTACAGGGATTGCATTTGAGGAACGGATGATTTAACTCTCCAGTGCCGGCAACAAGTCATTCCCCAATCCACTCCTTGCATTTTACTGTCAGCTGCCAGGAACAAAGAGAAGCTTCCCGAGGGGCTTGTTCACAAAATCCATCTTGGCTGATGTAAGAGGCCACCTCCAGGGAGATGGTGCATGTAAGGGGCTTGTTCTAGGGCCCACTTTGTTCACTTTTGGAGCCATCTGATCCGTCCCACAGTGAACACCCCCTTAGGGGTGGTCCTTTCCTAAGCCAGTATTACTTAAAAAGTGCATAACAGAATGTTTGCCTTTCAAAGCATTGCAAAAAAACAATACAAAAACAATCCAATTCATCGAGGTTAGAGATTCGGATATAAGTTCCTTGTCATTCGTGCTTGTTGAAGTTGTTGGAGCCGTTGCTTTACTGAAGAGATTTTTGAGAAATATTTTAAAGTTTTTGCTTTACAGGGACTTAATGATTTCAATATGGAATGCCTTTTAGCTGCCAGGAAAGGCAACTGAAAGTGTTTGAGACGGGAACGAAAGGAGAAGGCAAAATGGATTAGTTGAGCTTACCAGTTCACTCGGTCTCATCCATGCACACGCATCTTAGTTTTTGAACCCACTGCCCCTTTTCAGACTTGGTGTTGCCTGTTTTGCCAATAGCTCAATGCCCCAGGTAAATGGGGTCTGGACCATTAAATACAGCCAATGAAGTGGTTACATTCTCAAGTTTTCATTTCTGGTGGCTAACATCATTGATCAACATTGCGTTCTTTGCATAGAGAGAGAATGGTTGAGTTCCGGCGCTTCTTGACACGCTTTCCTGAATGTCTACTTTAAAAAATGTGAGGACACATGGATTTTCTGTTTGTTTGCAATGCAAAGTGGAGTTTACCATCCGTTTGTTTCGTTTGTTTTCATGACTTTAATAGCAAGAGCACACTTTTTGTTTGTTAGATCTTGACTTCTTCATAGACTAGTTCTTTAACTTTTTAATATAGTGTGTGACTCTTTGGGAAAGGAAGCAACTTCATTCATGATGACCATTCCCGCTAATTAATTTGGTCACATTATCTTGGCTCTGAAGTTGAATTTCAATACTTTAAGTTGTTGATTGAAAGATCTTGATAGAACCTGTATAGAGCATTATTGATGACGATTGTAAAGGCGCACATCGGGACTGTGCATGAAGAGTTGCACTTCAAACCTTCCCGCCCCCCTCCCAACCCCCTGATTGGCTCACTTGAGCCCGATGTTGTGGGGTATTGTTACGCTGCTCACCCACGCTCGGCATTTCTATCTTGCTACGAGCGAGGTGAGTGCAGTGCCAGCAAGCATTGTATTTTTAGATCTTGCAGCCCTCCTGGGCTTTAATGCTTTGAAAGTGTTTGGGGGAATACTGTATGTGCATTGTTTGTTTTTCTTTTTGCCGTTCCGTGTCTCCTCTCTCCCGACCTCCCTCATCTGGCCCTCTTTCCCACCCTCCTCCCAACCCGGCCAACCCCCCTGATTGGCCTCCCCTTCCTTATATCTGAACCTCCTAGGGCAGCCTCTGCCCGGCAGCCCTACGGCTAAGGGCCCCCTAGGCAAAGGGCGGCTCCTTCTTGGCGGCTCCCTGTAAGTGTCTGCAGGTGTCCGCAGGGGGAACCAGTTGCCAGTTAGTCTCTATTGGTTAGTCCCTCTAGCCTCCCCACTCCCCCCTCCTCTGACTCTCATCACAGTTGTTCTGCCCCCTGTGCTGTTGTATGACACATTTATCAGTATTTCAAATGTCACTGTGAAAACTAGGCCTTTTTTCTCTCCTTTGAGGATTCTCAGCCTTGGGTGGCTTCTCCACATGTTATAAAGTTGGGCATTGTGAGCTCTTAAACCCTGTGAATTGTCTCATTGCAATACCTGATTAAATCCCACTCTCTTGTCAACCTACTCCCGCAAGTGCTCCACCTCACCTTCCACCCCTTCCTCTCCCACCTACTCTATGGTGCTCTCTGTCTCTCCTATCTTCTCAAACTGCTTCTCTATTGACTATCCTGCTCTCCTCACTAAATCTGGTAGGAAGAAGTTTAAAAAGGACATCCTGGTCTCCAACCCAGGCTTCCCTATCGCTGACACTTACACCGTGCCTCCTCCAAGGAAACTCTCACCGACATCCTCTTTGTCGTGCCTTCACCTGACCTATGAACCCTTCATATGGTCTCTGTGCTCTCTCCTTTCTCCTTTTCTCCCATTAATAGTGGAACCCGTTGGGATGCACGTCTGGCCTCCTTCCATTCCTCTAAAGTCGTCATTAATGTTTACTCTAATGGGACCGTCTTGGTCCAAGGCCCTCAGGCCAACCTGCACCTCTTTGATAGACGCTTCCCGCGCCTCATCAACTTCCTTTCTTCTCCTGCTGCCCCCCATCCCCTGTCTTCGGCTACCTTGCCTTCCCCCTCCCTCTCTGCCCCTTCTACACCTCTGCAGGGCATACCTCTGATCTGTACCCCCACCCTCCCCCCGGAAGTCCTTCAAGGATGGCAAACTCATCCACATTGCCACTCTTAACTCTCGCTCTGCTGTCAAACATTCCTCCGATATCTGCCGCCTCCTTGAAGAACTTGACCTCGATGTCCTCGATCTCACTGAGACATGGTTCACGGCCAGCTCTGTCACCAGCTTTGACACGCTTCTACCTGACGGCTACAAGATCCTCTCCGCGCCCAGGCCCAACCGATCCGGTGGGGGTGTAGCCCTTATCTTCCCTGACTGGATTCCTGCCGCTGTCATTCCTACGCAGACCTACTCCTCTTTTGAATGCCTTGTCTGCAGGCTCTCTCTCCCCCAGCCATTCCTTTACTGTGGCTACCATCTATCGGTGACCTGGTCAGATTTCTTCCTTCCTCTCTGAGTGGGCGGACCTCTCCTCTTCACTCCTGGCCTCTACCACTCAACTCCTCCTTCTGGGTGACTTCAACATCCACCTTGATGCCTCCTGTCCCCCCTCTGGTCTCTTTCGCGACCTCTGTGACTCTCTCTCACACCCCATTCTCCCCTCTGGCCCGACTCATTCTGCAGGGCACACTCTCGATGTTCTGATCTCCTCAGGCCTTCCCCTCTCTGTCGCTGTCCCCACTCCTCTCTCCTGGAGTGATCACTTTCTCCTATCCTCCCACCTCACCCTCCCCACCCCTCAGGCCACGCCACCTCCATCACTGCCACCCACCTTCTCGGTCATCCGACCTATGAAGCGCGTGTCAGTTGAGGCTTTCGCCGCCACCTTCTCACCCCCTCCTTCCCCTTTGGCTGACTCTCACCCCGACACAGCCCTCTCCACGCTCCACTCCTCTATCTGATACTCTTGATATCCTTGCCCCTGTCATGAGAATCCGCCTGAAGCCCAAAGCCAAGTGTAATTCCTGGTATGACTCCGACCTCGGCACCCTGAAACGCAAGTGCAGGGTGGCCGAGAGGAAATGGCGCGCTTCATGTACATCCTCTAACAAACTGGCCTGCCGCCTGCTACAAAGGCAATACCGTCTCTCCGTCCTCACCAAGAAGAGAGCTCCTATTCAAGACCGCATCTCTGAGGCATCTAACAACTCGGCTGAACTCTTTAAAATCTGCAAGGAACTGGCCAATCCTGCCGCAGTCTCTACCTCTCCTGTCCCTTCCCAGGCCCTCTGCTCAGCACTGGCATCCCATTTCATCTCTAAAACTCAGGACATCCTGTCCTCACTCTCCCCCTATCGCCTCCCTCCCTCTATTCCCTGCTCTTCCTCTGATCCTTCTGCAGCTACCCCCCCCCCCCTCCCTCCTTCTCGGCCTTTCCCTTGTTCTCAGCAGACGAGTTTTCTAGACAAGTCTGATCTATGAAAGTCTCGTCGAAACAGGTTCATCCCTGGTCTTCCAAAACTATCAAGGACCACATCGACTCTCTGGCTCCTGCCCTGGCTGATTTCTGCAATCATTCCTTCGCCACCGGCGTCTTCCCTTCCCCTCTGAAGCATTCTCTTGTGCACCCTCTTCTTAAGAAACCCTCTGCCGACCCCTCCTGCCCGGCTAACTACCGTCCAATCTCCATCATTCCCTTCCTGGGCAAGCTCCTGGAGAAACTGGCCATCTCCCAGCTTAATCTCCACACCAAATCTTTTGGTTGTCTTCATGACCATCAGTCTGGCTTCAGAGCGGCCAGAAGCACGGAAACTGCTCTCCTGAACTTCTGTGAAGACTTGCTCTCCAACCTTGACTCTAACACCCCGTGAGTCCTCATCTTGCTTGATCTCTCTTCTGCTTTTGACACTGTCCACCATGCCATCTTGCTGAACCGTCTCCGTGATAACCTGGGTATCACTGGTCAGGCTCTGGCGTGGCTGACTTCTTTCCTCTCTGACCGACCCTCCCAGGTCCAACTTGGGTCCTTGCTCTCCGATATCTGTTTCACTACCTGTGGTGGCCCCCAGGGATCTAACCTCTCTCCTTGGCTATTCAACCAATACCTAGCACTCCTTGCCCACTGCATCTCTGGTCTGTCACAATTTTCAGTGCTATGCGGATGATGCCCAGCTCATTTTCAGGCTACCCCCGACCGCCTCCTCTCCCGTCTGACTGTCTGCTATCCAGGAATGATGTGCCACCAATGACCTCTGCCTTAATGCCAGTAAGACTGAGATTCTACTCATTGGCACACCCACCCCCTCAGTCCCTGCATCTCTCTAGCCGGCCTCTCTTGGCCCTCTTCCTGCTCCCACCTGCAAGGCTAAAAACCTTGGGGTCACCTTCGACTCCACACTCTCCTTCTCTCCTCACATCTCTGACATCTCTAAGAAGTCACACTACCAGCTGCACCTCCTCAGAAGTATTCTTCCTTTCCTCTACTTCCCCCAGAAGCTCACTGTCTCCAGAGCCCTGGTTCTCTCCGGGCTGGACTACTGTAACAGCATCTATCTCAAACTGCCTGCCTCTACCCTCCGCCCTCTGCAACTTATCCAGAACAAGACTGCAAGACTTGGCCTCAAGCCTAGGGACCGCATCTCTCCAGGACTGAAATCTCTGCACTTGCTCCCAGTGGCTGCGAGGATTAAGTTCAAAACCCTCTGCATTGTCCACAAGGCCTTCTGGGGCCGCAATACCTTCAGCTCTCTCTTCCTAAATATCTTCCTTCTCGAGCTCTTCACTCATCCACCTCCAACTCCCTCAGGATCAGTGGCTTCGCCAAGCAAAGATTGGTGGTAGATCTCTCTCATCGGCAGGGGCCTCCCTCTGGAACAGCCTTCCTGCATCCCTTAAACTTGAGGAGAACCATCTTCGGTTCCGGAAGCACCTCAAAACCTTCCTCTTTGCTTCTGCTTTCTCAACCCCCCCCCTCCCCTGCTGATGTCCTGGCTGTTACTGCACTGGTTACCTGGCCACCCTTCTGATATCTGGACCAGGCCCCGCCAGCTGCACACCTGCACTGCCTCCCCGGCAACCCTTGCACCCTGGGGACTGTTTCTCTGTATCCCTACAGTCCCCCTACAAGCACTTACATATGCAGTTACCTTGCACTTGCCACCCCTGGCCTTTTACTCTTATTTATTCTAATATCCCTCCCCCTCCCTTACCCCCAGCACTTTTCCCTTTCCCCCTTCCCATGCACTTGCGTGATCTGAATGACACCGGGCCTAGTAAGATCGTTGTCTGTCTTCCCTTGTCCCCCTTCCCTTGCCTCGTCGCGCCTTGAAACACTTGTGTATAGGCGCGTTTTAAATGCCATATCATAAACCTTATAACTCATTTGCAAAGCCAAAAACTGGAGCAAGTCTCAGAGGTCTAATGAAAAACAAAATAATGCAGCCTGTTCGTATGATTCTTTATAACTCATTTCATATTGTTTAATATTTAACACCGTATTAAAAAAGATTGCAACCGTCAAGTCAATTTAAATATTAATACACATTCAGGGGGCTAGAAGATATGTCCGGTAAAGAAGTGAGGGCTGTGCCTAGGTGCTCAAAAGAAATTCATCAAAATAACTTCAACGAGTTGCACAACTGTTAAAACCACATGAAATGTGTTATTCTAATGGGTTGTTTAGAAGACAGCTCCACGTCTATACAGCATCAACACGCATGGTTCAACTCTTATGTATATTGTTTGTAGGGCCATTGTCAGGATGCAATATGCCTCCTGAATATTTTGGTTGTATAATAATTTATAATTGTTATTTTACAATTATTTGTGGGGAAATGAATCCCATTCAAAACCACATTTGACTATGTACGGTTTGTGTTATTTTTCAATACTATATTGCTGCATAGTTTCCGATTGTATTGTACCATTTAATTATGGGTTGGACTCAAACAAGGTTACATGACCAAAACCCAAATCTAAAACTATCCAGTGTTCATAAGAATTAAATAAACGTTTTAGATTTGACAACCTACCTCTACACCATTTTGCATGTTAAACAATTTGAAAGTACATTATTTTGACTATCTTTATAATCAGTAGGGGCAATGGAGCTTAAAGTTTCAAGCAGCATGGAATTAATGCTAGTTCTCCATATGTACACACAATTTCCTAATTGCCAAGTGTGATTCTCCAGCATGGGGTCTGGCATGCATTCACTTGCTCATGAATTGACCCCGTCGTCAGACTGGGAATCCCTGGTAAAAAGAAAAGCCGTTTATCTTTAGCCTGAAAGCTGCATTTGGCCCCCATGCAATGACAGTCGTCCCCTTAAACTCCACCCCTGGTGGACATCTTCAGATTTCTAGCGCAGTTTTCCATATTGGTAGTCCTCATCTTGCACTTCGGGTCTTTTTACTTCAATGTTTTTTCAGATAAATGTAGTGTTTTTATAAAAAAAAAATGTTATCAACTTTTTTCCATCGCCGACCATCTACCAAATAACGGCAGCGGGGACCCGTTGTCAGCAAAGATCTACTTTCATTGCAAATCTTCTCTTCGAGTTTTCGGAAGGCCCAGGCTTAGGCCGACTTAGCCCCTCGGAGGAGAAAAGGATCTGTGCCAAGTGTGGACTACGGAATGTCTACATCGAGGATCATCACCTCAAGTGCCTGTATTGCCTGCATCTAGACTATGGTGAGGAAGGATGCGATATTTGAAGCGGATCTCCAACAAAGGACCGTTACTGCAGTTTAGCGGTGTGGCTCAAGTTGGGGGAAGGCCTCTGCCTCAGCTTCCAGGCGCAGTGCTGCCTCGTCCAGGACCGGCAGTCCCATGAGCGTGCTTCCTCTGAAAAGAGGTTGCGGTCCTTTGTGGATGCCTCTTCTCAGAGGATCCAAAAGAAGGCTTAATGCCATGCTGCGTATCCTGGTAGGGTCGCTTGGCTGTGGGACCCAGTTCGGGAAGGTCTTGTTCCCAGTCTCCATCTCCGTCCACGGTGAATCTACCAGTTGGTGGGAAGGGAGTGCCCTCTGCGAGGAAGTCCTTGTGCTCCTTCGAAGCACAGATCCTCTTCCAAGGACAAGGGTGCAAAGGAGAGGCCCGGGTCACTGTCAACGCTGGCTCCTTCATCTAAAAACTAGTCTTCGTCAATGACTGCTTCGTCCTCCAAGACGTCTACTCTGTCGCTGGCTGCCCTGTCAACAACTGTGACTCCGTCAATGACCTCATCAGTGTTCACCAGTCGATGGCTTTGTCAACGATCATTACGTGGGCCACGGAGGAGCCCCTTACTACCATGGTGTTTACGGTGAAGACGGCACGCCCACGAGTGGCTCAGCCTCCGCGACCTCTTGCGGCTGCTGCGCTCATGACTACGAAGGATGCACCTGTTCGAGTACAGGTTCTCATCGTCGCTTCATTCCCAAAGGATGGAGGGAGGTTGAGGGAGCTACTTCCTCCTATGTACTTTCTGCCCAGGCCAGTGAGGGTGTCCCTGGTTGGCTTGAAGGAGTCATACACACCAGCTCCAATGACAACCAATTGCCTTAAGACTACTATTCGGACCACAAAGGAGGCCTGGGCTCCTTGTCCCTGGAGGGGATCCCCAAGGGAGGAGCCGGATCTACTGTTGGAACCATGCTCTGGTTATGGTTACGCTTTATGTTCATGCGCCAAGAAACAAAAAACAAAGACTCGATTTTTTTGTGATGATAGATAATATATTGTTTGTACAGTTGCCCTTTGTGATGACACGTGTTTCGACGGATCTCACCGTCTTTTTCAAAGCAGGGCTATATTATTATGTTCAACCATATCCAATCGCAACATTAGAATATCACATAAACATAAGCATAATAGTGAAAACAATACATTATGATAAACATAAATAGACATGAAGAGAGGGGGAAAAGGAGGGATAATTTAGGGTGAAAAAAAAATACAAAGCATTAGTTGGTTATAAGATGCATCTTGGTGTGAATATGTGATATTCTAATGTTGTGATTGTATATTGTTGAACATATTACTATAGCCCTGATTTGAAAAAGACGGTCAGATCTGTCGAAACACGTGTTATCACAAAGGGCAACTGTACAAACAATATATTATCTATCATCACAAAAAATCGAGTTGTCTTTCTTTTGTTTCTTGGCGCATGAACATAACAAAGCGTAACCAGAACCAGAGCATTTTTTTTCAAAACGGAGTTGAGGAACCAGTTTTTCTCCGTTGTTACTGGGTTCATGCGACTTAAATACAATTTGCATTGAAAAGGAGGGCGCTGAGGTCCAATTTCCAATTTTTAGTGTCCACTGGGAAAGGTTCCTCATTAAGTATTTACTGTTGGAACCACCAAGATGTTTTTAGTTCAGAGCCGTTTCCAGTTGCTCCGGTCGCACCCTAACCAACACCCAGGGACACGTCGCTGGATATTCTGACGACCCTCCACGCCTTGGTGTCGTAAATACGACTCCGGCTGCCCTGGCACCAAGGAGCCCTCGTGGGCTTCTGGTGAGGAGCCCTCCAAGGCCGAAGCTCCTGCCAAGCCCTACCAGGCTGAACCTAGCCCTTCAGAGCCGAATTGCCAGCCGGCACACCGACCCCCCTCTGCTCCTCCCACCCCCCTCCCCCGAGGCCTATGACCCCGGTGTGGGTGGTACCACCAGACACAGATGCTACAGCAATGCATAAGGAGGAGTATGACCACCATGTGTCAACTGATGGGGAACTGCTAGGTGCGGATCGGCCCGCCAGGCCCTTGCCCCCGGACGGGTTGGGCTCCTTTCATGGCATGATTTTGAGGGCCGCCACTCTCTTCAGTTTAGTCTCGGAAGAGAAGGAGAAGGGGTTCCTTTTTCAAAGCCAGGAGTCTACACGCAAAAGTGTCATGGCCATTCCTCTGCTGGATGATGTTTGCGTGGAAGGTTTGGCCCTGATGAAGACACCAAACACTGCACCAACCCCCTCTCCTCCCTCCCACAGAGACAGGCCGGATAACAAGTACAGATTCCCAGACTCGGCCCCCAGGTGTGAATGAGATGGCAGCCTTCTCCAGACTCTGTGGTGTCTGCCTACACCTGCAAGCGCTTGGTGAATCCATCATCCTCGTCCTTGGTGCCTCCGGACCAGGAGGGGAAGAAGCTTGATACAATGGGGAAGCGCATCATTTATACTGCACCGTCCACCGTCAAGGCTGCCAATGCCTTGGCCATCCTATCCCGCTATGACTGGGAACTCTGGTGTAAGCTCGGCCCAATCTTCGACTTCCTGCTGGATGAGAAGGCTGATCCCCTGTTCCAGGAAGGCTAGGTGGCCTCGGGCCATACCATCATGGTGGCATTGGATATTGGACTCCAGCTTCCACCAGATTGGCAATGGGCTGGCCCTGATGCATCAGGGTTGGCCGAAGGCGACTGACTTCAAGGTGAACGTACTATCCAAGGTGGTAGACATGCCTTTTGATGGGCACAATTTGTTTGGAAAGGCTGTGGACGAGACTCTCCAACTGATTAAGACTGACACAGAGGCGGCACGTTCTCTTGTAACTCCGAGGCAGAGGAGGTCATCGCCCTTTCATTCCTCAAGAGGGAAGTTGGGCAGGTGCTCCAAGGGGTACTCTGCACCCTATCGCCAGCCCTCATGCCCTACCACCCAGGAAGCCTTCGGCAGCGTAGGACCGCATCATCATCATCGCCCGCAGGCCAGGGCACAGATGCCCAAGCAGGGTTGGCCCGGCCGTGGATCCGAGCCCCGACTTCTGCAGCCGAGTGTGCAGCCAGCTACCAGCTAGCGAACATTTTCATCAAGTGGAAAACCGTCACCACAGACAAATGGGTTCTGGATGTTCTCCATCAGGGGCACGCCTTGGAATTTCAGCACAAGTGCCCTTGCATTCCTCTTGTAGCATGTCAAGAACTACACATGGCCAAACTGCTGCAAGGAGGTTCAAGCTACGTTAAGAGAAGGGGCAATGGAGCCCGTCCCTCAGCACCATGGGGTTGGCATCCAACCCTGGACTTAAGGTCCCTCAAGAAGTATCTGCAATTCCAAAAGTTCACATGCTCGAGCAGCTGGAGGAAGGGGATTTCCTGGCGAAGTTGAACCTGGAAGACGCCTACTTTCACATTCCCATTCATCCAAGACGATGAAAGTTTCTGCGGTTTGTGGAACAGGAAAGGCACTATCAGTTAAAGGCCCTGCGTTTCGATCTGAAATCAGAGCCTCGGGTGTTAACAAAGTACTTGGCTCAGGTGGCAGTGCATCTATGCCTCAGGGGCATCCACATATACCCATATCTGGATGACTGGCTCTCCCGCTCTCACATGCTGGTGATGCAGCACACTGCGCAGACCATTCGCTTTCTCATAGGGCTCGGATTCGCTATCTATAATCCTGCATAGAGCCATCACAGAACGCTCTGTTCCTGGGTGCCCGTCTCAACACTGTTGCATGCCGGGCTACCCCCTCGGTGGAGAGGGTGACGGCCATCCTGGGGAAGGTGCAGTGCCTGTCGCCTGTGCAATTCGCGACAGTGCGAGCCATCAAGTTGCTCCTGGGCATGATCTCCTCCTGCATCCACTCTGCAGGCTCCATATGAGACATCTTCGAGTTCCTGGATCAGTGGTATCTGCAGTTCACAGGTGCTTGGACAGGCTAGATCGCCTTCAACCTTGAGTTCCGATGAGCTCTACGATGGTGGGCAGTGCCGCCCACATTTGACGCAAGGAGCTCCTTTTCAGATCCCACTGGATCAGGCCACGGTCACCACGGATGCCTCTCTGGAAGGGTGAGGGGCCCACAGCGGACAGTCTCACGCCAGAGGCCTCTGGCTTCCGGAGGAGAAGGACCTTCACATAAACGTCCTGGAACTCCGTGCAGTCTTCTGGGCCCCAAGTCATTCCTGCCTCAACTGCGGGGTAAGGCTGTGAGGATTGTCGCGAACACCACCACCACCATGTTTTAAATCCAGAAACTGGGTGGGACGCGCTCCCCGGCACTCTCCCTGGAGGCTCAGTCCCTGTGGCACTGGACCATTCCTCGGGATATGTTCCTTGTCCCATTTCAGCTGGCAGGCACCAAGAACACCATCGAAGACTCGCTCAGCAGGGAGCTGCAGGCCTGCCATGAGTGGGCGCTTTGTCATGATCAAGTTTCCTTTCTATTCAGCAAGTGGGGTCAACCCCGGATCGACCTCTTAGCGACAGCGGCCAACTCCAAGTGCCAAAGTCTTGCCAGCAGGTGTGTTCTGGGGGGTGCCTTCTCAATCCTGTGGAAGGGGCTCTTCCTCTACACCTTCCGTTCGATCCCTCGCCTGCTACGTAGGATCAATATACTCGGACAATGTCTTTGCTGGATGCTACTTATCACTCTGCGTGGATACCCAGACCTGCTCAGTCTGTCAGTGGTGCCTTCTGTCTGCCTCCACTTCCCGATCTTCTATAGAGAAAGCAGAACAATTCTGCACCACAACCCAGCACCGCTGAGCCTCGCGGCCTGGTTCCTGCAGCCCTAGAATTTGGGCATTATTCCCTGCCGCTGGAATGCAAGAAGATTGTGTCCAAGGTCAGAGCTTCTTCTACATTGTTGTGCTACAGTCAGAAGTGTAAACACTTCTCAGTGTGGTGCAGGACTCCGAAGATTGTGCCGATGTGAGTCACAGCTCTGCAGCTCTTTCCGGATCTGCTTTCCCTGGCTGACCTTGCTCACGCCTCCATCAAGGTGCATCTGTTTGCCATATCCTGTTACATCCGGGAGCCGGGTAAGCCACCCCTGGGGTCGCACAGGCTCGTCTAGGAGTTCCTCAAAGGCCTCTTCAGAAATGTTCTACCAGTGAAGGCTCCTGCTCCAGCTTGGGAGCTCAACTTCATTTTGACTAAGCTCATGAGGGCCACATTTGAACAGATGGATCAAGCCCCTTTGAAATGTCTCTTGTGGAAGACTGCTTTCTTGGTGCCCATCACCTCGGCCAAGCACGCCAGGGCGATCCAGGCACTCTTTCAAGCAGCCATACTTGTCTTTCCATGTTGCGAGGGTGGTGCTGTTGACCCACTCTACCTTTATGCCGAAGATTCCTTCAGAATTCCATCTCAATGAGCCTTTGGTTCTGCCAGTCTTCTTCCCGAATCCTACACCGGCGGAAAGGACGTTGCATTCGCTGGACGTTGCTTGTGCCTTGGAAGTTTTATGTGGCACACACAAAGGACTTTTGGAAGACATCTCAACTCTTTGTGAATTTTGGACCTGTGAATCACGGACGGCCCGGTCTAAGGCTTCCATTACCAGGTGGCTCTCCGGGTGCATCATGCACCGTAATCGTCTGGCTAACAGATCTCTTCCAGGTCTACTGAGGGCACATTCCACCAGAACCATCGCAGCAACTACAGCGTTTCTCTCTGCAGTTTGCCTGCTCAACGTCTGTAGGGCTGCTACGGGGAGGTCCACCCACACCTTCACGAGATTCTACTGCGTCAACGGGGATTCCAGGGAGGAATGCCGGGTTGGCCAAGCGGTGCTACGCAACCTGTTTGAGGTGAGTCTGTTCCAGGGGTAAGTGTATTGCTTCTGTTGAGCCTTGCCACCTCCCGTGGTTGTAGATGTACTGCTATGTAATCGTATTCATGAGCATGTAAATCCATGCCAGACCTCAGGCAGGAGAAATGAACAAGATACTAACCTCTAACTTTTTTGTTCTCCAGTATGGGACTGGCATGGATTCACATGTGAACCCTCCCTACGTCCTTCCTCGCTGTGGCTCTCCTTGGTTCATACTGCTACTTTACATGCTCTACCAAGTCTGAAGATGGCCACCAGGGGTGGAGCTTAGGGAGTCTACTGTCATTGGATCTGGCAGTATGACCCCAAGGACAGTGATTATTGAGGAGAAATTCAGTTTTCAGTCTATAGCGAAACTGCTTTTCTTTTTACCGAGGATTCCTAGCCTGATGACTGGGAATATTCATGAGCATATGAATCCATGCCAGACCCCATGCTGGAGAACTGGAGTTACAGGTAAGTGACTTATTCCAATATTAATATCCTATGGCTAGTGATGTGTGCCTGTTTTGGTCCATATGGGGCCACAATACCTTCAACTCTCTTCCTAAATATCTTCCTTCTCGAGCTCTTCGCTCATCCGCCTCCAACTCTCTCGGGGTCAGTCGCTTCTCCAAGTAACGAGTTGGTGGTAGATCTCTCTCTTTGACAGGGGCCTCCCCCTGGAATAGACTTCCTGCCTCCCTGAAACTTGAGGAGAACCATCTCTGTTTCTGGAAGCACCTCAAAACCTTCGTCTTTGCTTCTGCTTTCTATCCCACTCTCCGCTGCTGAATTCCTTGCTGAAACTGCACTGGTTACCTGGCCACCCTTTCTGATCTCGAGTCCAGGCCCCGCCAGTTGCACACCTGCACTGCCTCCCTGGCAACCCCTGCACCTGGGGACTGTTTTCTGTATCCCTACAGTCCCTGTACCAGCACTTATGTTTGCACTTACCACCAGCTGGCTGTTTCTATTTATCTTGTTTATTCTACTATCCCATGTACTGCACTTTCCCCTCTCCCTTCCCCCACGCACTTTTCCCTTTCCCCCTTCCCATGCACTTGTGTGATCTGAATGACCCCTGCCTAGTAAGATCGTTGTCTCTTCCCTTTGTTCCCCCTCACTTGCCTCGTCGCACTTTGAAACACTTGTGTATAGGCGCATTATAAATGCCATATCATATGTACATAGCCTATGTTTGCGCTGTCTGCAGTTCATGTTGTAGCTTGACTACCACAATCCCAAACTCCCCTCTTCACTAATTGCTTAATTATCATGTCCTGTAAAGTACCCAAAAAAAAACTTCTTTTGTATTCTCATATACAGATGTTTTGTGTAGAGTTCTAGGATCCTGCAGAATCTGCACACACGTTCATGGACTGTGTTTTTTATTTTATTTAATTTTTTATGGGCACTCCTAAGCATTTGTCAGATATCCAACTGGGGTCATAAAAGATGCCTTCATATCTACACCACACCACCCACCGTCTATGGAACTACCCCCACTCCCGAACTCGTGAGCAAGGCCCTTGGTGTGGATTCATCGCCCACGTTTCCTGATTAAATGTTTTTTGGGATTTCATGGTTATAATTATGCAATAAAGCCATCTTAATTGTTCCACTATTCTTTGCATGAAGATGGAAAGATCACATTCCTCATAATGGAATCCTCTAGTTTAACGAACCATTAGAAAAAGCTTTCTGGGAGAACAAGAACGTTTGAGGAACAAAGACGAAAGTTCAGAGAAAATGTGGCACTTCATTAGATTCTGTGCCCAAGACTTGACCTAGCCCATCGACTGATCACAACATGCTTTTCTGTAATGAAATGTACCGATCTGTCACGGATGGCTTAAAGAACTCCACTCTCACTGGCGGTTCAAGGAATGTTTAGTTCTTTGCTGTGGTGCTAGGCAAGGGTCAAGTCCTAAAAAATAAAGTGGGGGGACTCAACAAACGCAGTGGGATGTGAAGTCACCAGAAATTAGCATATCAAGGTGAAACATGCACATTTCATTAAATTGGCTTTGCATAACCACCCAAATTGAACAGGACGAATGGCCTTTGCCTTTCATAAAATCAACACACGCACAAAACCAAGAGGATATTTTCCTCTAATAGTGTTTTTGAAAACTTGAAAAGGTGTGCATGTTTTTAAACTGCAAGAACCAATATAAATGTTTTCCCTGGGACTTGCAGTGCCGAAATGGGACATTTCACCTTTAGTTGTCTCTTATTTTTCTTCGGGTTGTATAGTGCAGTGGTGAAGTGTCTGGCCTACAAATCTGCTGACTGCGTTTTGATCCCCGAGGTTAGCTTTAATTCATAAATTCAAAGAGGACATTCAATGTTTCTCATTTTAGCTGGGGGGGGCGGAGTACCCCTCTGAAAAAAGTGGGTTGACTCTGTCCCCCCACATGTACCCTCGACTTGATCCCTGGCACTAGGTGGTCCCCTCTCTCGTCTTCATGTGCCAAACCCTCCCTAACTCAGGCGTCCCTACTCACAAGTTGGTATATAATCATTGTTTCTCTCTACTGTCTATTTCAAGATATCTAATGGTGATGATCTAAAGGTGCCTTATCTATCTAAGCTCTGACCCGCTGATGCCTGTCTACGCTCTTGGATGGTTTGAAACACAAAGCAGGAAGCGTGGACCTGGGAGTTTGGGGCCGAGAATTGTGAACTCTATTAAAATTTGTCTGAATCACCTCAACTTGCACTCCCAACACCTTTTGTATTCTTGGATAAGAATACCTGGTGAACTTGACAAAAAACAAAAGGGAGTGACCGTAGACACACACTCTCCTTTCCCGGCGGTGAGTGAGGGGGAAAAGGAAAGGGTGGGATCCAGAGTTGGGAAGTTGAGCAAATTGGAGTGATGAGGTGGGGGCAGACCTGTTGGTGTCCCTCCTTCCCCTCTTTTCTCAGAAACTGATGGGAAAGGAAAACCAGCGACTGCAGGCTAAATCCTTTGAACTGATTTGAAATGATTACCCTCTGACAGTCTTTTTGTGTGCCGGGCCCCGGGTGCTTATCTTTCCCTAGAGTTTTAGGAAAGATGAAATATGAGCGAGATGTGAAAGGAAGCGGAATCCAGGTGGACTCAGTACTCTTGCATTAAAGACAATGATTTTGGGCTGTTTTGCCTTTGAGCTGCCCCTGCTTATGAGCTTTTTTTAATCACGAAAACCAAACGATTAAGGCAATCTAATAACTGTGGCATTGACTGCGGGTTTGATAACCTTTTGAGCTGCCAAGTCTAATGGACTACCCACTAGTGGTTTTCGAAGTACTTACTACGTTTTTCTATGTCTTTTTCATACACTTAAGTGTGTTTAAGCACCATATTACTATTGTAATCGGGGTCAGAGAGCGGAACATGTGCTTCAATAAACTTTACTTCCTCCTCCGAGACCGTGAAAAAGTACAGTTTGTTGCGATGGGTGAATTTCAAGCATGCCGCGAAGAGCATGGCGTATTCAATTTTCCTTTCCCTGAGCATTTTCTTCACGCCATTGAACTGCCTGTGCTCCATTTGTACGCTAACAGAGATATCTGGGAAAATTCGGATGATCTGCGACTCCAGTCTCAATTCCCCCCTTCTCGCGGGCCAGGCGTAGTATATGGTCCCTGTAGCTAAGGACCTTGGCGATAATTGTCCTGGGAAAGTCGCCCGGTTTAGGACGGAGGCCAGCGCCCGGTGAGCACGCTCGATCGTGAAGAACGGCGAGAGTTGGGGGTTATCCAGAGTTGGTGAGGAGGTTTTCAACAGCCTGTTCCATTTTACCTTTAAGGGCGGACTCCGGGACCCCCACAATGCCGATGTTGTTTCTTCGGGATCTAGACTCTAAGTCATTGCACTTCGCCTTAATTCGCCTTAACTTGTTTCATATCGCACACCAGATCAGATACTGTGTTCTGGAGAGAGTGTACCTCGTCTTCATTAACCCCGATTCTGGTCTCCGCCTCCGTTAGTCTGGTCCCGTGTTGGTCTAATTTGGTCCTCATGGAGGCCACGCTTGCGTTGATGTCGTCTAGCTTCTCATGGAATGAAGCAAAGTTCTTTGCCATGGTCTCCATTGTTAAGTCGGGCTGATGGGGGGGGGGTCTGGGAGTGGACCGGAGTGGACCAGAGTCGTCGTGGTTCAAAGCAGACCCACCCTGTTCTTGTCTGGGCACCGACCTGGCATATTTATCCATTGTTCCCGTTTTAGTGGCGCCGCGTGACCTGTTTGGCATATTGCGAAAGTTCGATGGAGTAGGCCAGGGCCGTGCGCGGCAAGGCGTATGGTCGGGGGGCCCCCCCCGAGTCCTATAGTGATGTCTGTGTCCAAGCAGAAGAGACTGGCGCCCACCGAGTCACCAGTGGTTAAGTCGAGCGCGGAGGGAGTCAGCAGTAGGTAGCTGACTGGCCTGTCCTTCTCCGGGGCTCCTGTTATATTGCCTGGAGTGGACTATCTCGCCAATTGTACTTGCAGAGGTGTTGTGGGCCAAGTGAGGAGCAGGCCAGGTGGGGCGATGAACCAGGTGGGCTAGTCCACAGCCCGCGGGGGCCTCTAACCACAGAGGTCTAGGAGAGTCTCAGGCCCTATATGTAACAGTTCTTGCAGTTGTTGGGTTGGGAAGAGGGACGGTGTAATGCCAGGTCCGGCCAGGCCGCAAGATGGGGTGGGGGGAGCAAGTCCCTGGGGCCCGACTGGCTCAGCACAGGATGATGGGGGGGGGGCGGGTACCCGTGTCCACTACAGATTGATGAAGTTGTTGCAGTGCTGTAACGCTCACCTGATTCTCGCAGAGGCGCCGGTCTTGACTGGGCGACTACCGTATCTTCAAAGGTGATGTGTAGCACCCGGTTGGCTCTTTGGGCTGGACCTCTGTGCACTGTATGCCTGACGTGTAGAGTAAGATGTCTGCAGATAGAAAATATGGGGTTAATGAACTGGGGTTATTGGGGTGTCCCTATCTCTTTCCTCTTCTCCTCTCCTGTAGACCCCCAAAGGTTAACGCTCTCACCTTAGGTAAGTGAATGCCGAGCTCTCCATCTGCCTCGGGGCAGGGTGCTGTAACCAGTTTCTTCACTGGATAGGTAGCGCAGGCCTCTTGACTTCAGAGGACTGCTGTCCGTCGTTTACTGCACGAACGGTAAGTTTCGAGTCATTCAAATGTCTTTAAAGTCTTTAGTAATGATGTCTCTTGTTTTGCAGGGTTCCGGCGATGGCGGATGAGGGGCTGAAGTGAGTTGAAGATGGAGCCCGTGTGATGAATAGAAGCGCCTGGAAGCACGTAAGTAAGCGCTTGTTGCCTGCTTCACTATGCGCTCTAACTGTCTTTTTATTTTGCAGGTACGAGTTCGGAGCGGCTGCAGGGTGCCGGAATACCCACTGGATTAGATGTGGAAAGGAGTAATGGCACGTGAGTATTAAAGTTCCCCAATGTCTTTAAACGCACCTTGTTTTGTCTTTCAGATGCGGGATGCAGCGCCGAAGGCCTCCGGAGCGTGCGAAGAGTTGGTAAACTTTTGTCTTTCAGATGCCGGAATGCAGTGTGAAGACCTCCGGAGCGCACGAAGAGTAGGTAAGCCTTTGCCTTTCAGATGCCGGAATGCTAACCTGTTCTTTCTTGTCTTTATAGGTGTTGCTGAAGACTGGATTCAGGATGGTAAGCCTTTGCCTTTCAGATGCCGGAATGCTAACCTGTTCTTTCTTGTCTTTATAGGTGTTGCTGAAGACTGGATTCAGGATGGTAAGCCTTTTTCCTTAGGCCCAGGACCGGATGCAGAAGACACGATGAGCGTTCTGCTGCAGAGGTTGCAGAATAACGCAAAGCAAGATTCATCCACCGGGTGTGGTTTAAATAGCCTCCTGTAGTGCTTAGGTGTCTCCTTCCACAGCCACGCCTAAGTAAAAAAGAGTTCCTGGTAAGAAAAGAGTTCCTGCCTTCCAGAAGAGTTCCAGTGTTCTGAATCCAGGGAGTGGCTCCAGCCCCACCCAACAGGAAAAGTAGTTCCAAACAGAAGAGGATCAGAGGCTCAACTGGCAGGCAAGTAAGCAGCATGGTCTGCTGAAGGTAAGTCCACCCAAGCATTATGAGCCCGGCGCTTCCAGCGCTGGGACTGGGCATATTTATGAGCCTGGTGCCACTGGCGCCAGGACTGGGTCCAAAAGGTCCCAATTGGGACTGGTTGGCACTCGGAACCTGGGTTATGGATCTGCTTCCAAGGGAGTTGGGAAAACCCTGACCTTTTGGAAGCAGAGATCATGACAAGTGCCCCAGGTACAGGACCGTAGTATGGAGAAGATGGGCAGATCTCGCCCTCGGCGCCCGGAGGCCAAACAGCGTTGTGGGGATCCTCCGGCGCGAGAGTGTACCCAGGTCCAGGGCCGTGTTTACAGGCATGAGGGTCTCTGTCGGGTGTGGGCCACGCTGGGGCACCCGCGCCCCAGGAGAGGAGAGGGGCTCCATCGCGGATGTCAGGGGCCAGTTAAAGCTGGAGCGCAGTGGGGCCAAACCTTAAGATGGGGAGCGGGCGTGAGACGCGCTGCACCCCAAACCCCCAACTCCTCACCTGCGGCGGCGTAATGCGTTATCCAGAGCTGCGGTCGGCGTCCCCAGCCGCCAGAGGACCGCGGCCTGAGGTGGAGGGGCCCAGTCGGGCAGTCGAGGCAGGGGGCCGCGGCAAGCGGCAGATGGCCCCGTAGGACGGGAGGGGCGAGCCGGCTAGGCGCAGGGTGGAGGGCCGCGTTCACATCCAATGAGATGGTCCCAGCTCTGGCGGCTCCCACAGCGCGGCAAGGGGCCGCATCCGCACCCGGAGCGGGGGCGCGGCTCCGGCGGCCCCCGCGGCATGGCCAAGGGCCGCCCAGGTACCAGTTCAGGCGGCTCCAGCTGCTATGCAGATGAAGCTTCTGGGGCTCTTCAGCGAGGAGGGGCAACCCAGCGCTGGGTCCAGTACAGGATACACAGCCCCGGCAGCACAGGAGGGCCAGGCCCGCGGTGACAGCGCGCGGCCCGGCAGGCAGCAGCAGGCGAGGCAGTCGGCCGGGGAGAAGAGACGGGGTCCCAGTGCGGCTTTGGTGCTACGATTTTCCCCGGGAACTGATCTATTTGTTGCCCTGGAGGTTGTGCACAAGCCACGCCAGTTGCAGTCAACGGATGTAGTAATGAACCGCTGATGCTGGCGGATATCTGTCAGTTGGGTACGGAGCTCTAAGCTAGGCAGCCATCTTGCAGGCTGCTCAACAGCGCCCCCCAACCCTAGACATATTTAACTCTTATTGGGAGTAATCAGTGAGCTGTAGCTTGGGTGTCTAAGGACAGAAGGGTTAGGACCCATGTCTGGGAAAACTCGTCCCTCTCGTGGGAGACAAACGCAACACTGAATGTTAATTGCTTGAAGTGTTACGCTCACCTGGCTCCCACAGGGGCGTTGATCGGAACTGGACAGCTGCGGTCTCCACCAACGTGACGCATAGTGCAGAGATGACAGATTGGACTGGCCCGCCTAATTTCGTCTGCTTGATCCGTAGAAGTATTTTCCTGAAAGTGGAGAAAGGGAATTAGCCACCCGTGGATTTGAGTGATAACACCCCACTGTTCTTCCCACTAATCACCTCCGATATCTCCTTTCATAGTCTCACCTTATGTTTATAAAAGATGAGCTCTCCATCCTGCGTGGAATGCAGGGGCGCGTAGATAACCAGTTACTTCACTGGTCCGAAGGAGTTGGGAGAGTTCCAGACCAATATTGACTCTGAGGTCCCAGGCGAGGAACCGTAAGTATATAGTTTGTAAAAGTTCAAAATGTCTGATATTCACTCTTGTCCAATTCCTTTTATCTTGCAGCTTGACCCAAGAGAAGATTGCCTCGTGGCAGCTGGTAGCGTTCAGGTAAGTCTGCATTACCAACACTGTCTGGTAAATGATACCTGTGTTAAATCTGTTGCTTTCCCTCTTTTTACAGGAGCGGCGTGAGAAATGATGACGTCTTGATGAATAATGCCTCAGGTGGTAAAATCAGGTAAGTCTATGGTGGTAAACTGATTGCCTTTGTTTATTCTCTTGGCTCACCTTGCTGTTCTTTTTGTTCCCCTTAGGTGCCGGAGTTCGGCGAAGATGAGATGGAGACTGCGCCAGACCGTGGAGATGAATAATGCCTCAGGCGGTAAAATCAGGTAAATCTATGGTGGTAAACTGATTGCCTTTGTTTATTCTCTCGCCTCACCTTGCTGTTCTCTTGTCCCCCTTAGGTGCTGGAGTTCGGCGAAGATGTGATGGAGATTGCGGCGGATGGTGGAGGTGCTGCGAAGGCTGGTGAGAATAGCGCGGCGCTACAGCGGGCAATGCGACGCGTATAAAATTAACGTCTCTTTCCTTGTTTGAAGGCGCGATGGATCCGGAATCAGGTGAGAAATAGAAGTAATGTTCTTGTTCTAATCTTTCCTCCTTCTTCCCCTTTTTTCTAGGAGCTCCAGACTCGAGGCGGGCGTGGCAGAAGGATGGATGCTGACTTGCAGGCACGGTGAGCGTTACGCTGCTGGATGCGAGCATGTGCTGCTCTTCAGGCGTGGTTTAAATAGCCTTCAAAGTAGTCCCAGGTAAGAAGTTCCCCCAAGACCACTCCCAAGTAAGAAAATAGTCCCTGAAGTAAAGTAGTTCCCTTCAGGCTTCACGTTGGCTTGGATTCATAGCAGCATGGTCTGCAAGAGGTAAGTGAAAGCATATGAGCCTGGCGCCTATGGCGCCAGGACTGACTCCTTCTATGAGCCTGGTGCCTACGGCACCAGGACTGACTCCTTCTATGAGCCTGGTGCCTACGGCACCAGGACTGTACCCAGATAGCCCCTAGAGCTGCTGGGCTTTTTCTAAGTATCTGGATGCCTGCTCCCGGGACTGATGGGCCTGGTCCGGATGCCCGGGGGTAGGCATCATGACAGGAAGGTTATAGTTAAATTGCATGTAATCAAACCATTGGGAAGTGGATGGGTCGTATGTGGCTAAAACTGGGCCAAATGGACTACGCTGTCGGACTATATTAGAGGCGTGTACATTTTCTGTTGAATTCCTTGCACAGCTACAGGATATTTCAGACATCTAATAGAAAGCGCAAGACACCAGTTCTGAACTATGCCCTTATACCCGTTTGAAAAGTGTTGTAGTTATTAATTATGTATCATACACACGCCCTACTATTAATTCAGGCCTGGATTCCTCAACAAAGATTGCCATGGGTCTTTATGCCCAGGGTATTCCTTTAAGATCGTGACTTCATGATGTAGTGTGCTTTTTAGCGCTGTGGCCATTGGCGCTTGCAGGCGAGAGCACATGGAGCTGGTCATCATGTGCTTGCCAAAAATCCCTATAACCTTAATGAATGCTATGGGACACAATAACGGACAAATGGTTTAATAAAAGAAAGGACATATCCGCACGTCCAAGCTGTACTGTGAGATTTGAGTAGCAGCCGATGAAGTTGTTCTACAAAACGGAACGCATATGCACTTATCGATGAATGTGAAATCGGTCAGAACCAGATATATAAAAAGTAGTGCATCATACTCTTAAGTCCCATTCCCTTTCCTCCATACTTTATGCCCGTCCCTTCTTAGGGACGGGAGACAGAACTTTTTTCCCCTTTAAATTTAGAGGCGTTTGGGGGTTCGGCCCTGGGAGCATGTGCTCCACTGACTCCGCCCATTGGCGCCTCTCCTTAGTCCCCTTTTCTGCGTCGACGGGAACGGGCCGATTTCACCAGTGCTCCTGGGTTTGGCCTTGCCATGTAATTCCACGCGCTCTTCCCCAGATTCTTCCCTTATCTTTTTGTCTTTATTTGCCATCTAGGTACTTGGTCCTCCGATGTCATGCTCCTCCCCAGCGCATGTCGACTTTGGTGGGTTTCAGCAGGTGTCCAGCCTTCGAGGGACTGTTTCCCACATCTGACTCCCATGCTCTTTGCTTCCGCTGCCTTGGCCCTGACCACAGATGGGAAGGGTGCACCACGTGTGACTCCCTGACTCCACGTGCACTGAAGAACAGGCTTGCTAGGTGGAGGGAGCTCTTCGAAGCGTCGCCTCCAGACGACCTGAATAAGTTTGTCAAGCAGAGATCGTGGCCCAAGGGAGGGCCATTATTTTTCATCACACCCTGTAAGGGCGACTCCTTCCTGAGGAAATGGCCAAGCGGGAGGAACTTCTCGGGTTCTGTTACCAGCACATGCACCAAGGCTAACCCAGCTACAGGCCTTACGGCTGAGGGGTATTCAGATCCTACCGGTCTCAGTGCTGAGGGACGGCAATGTTCTTTTATCGGGTTTTATACCTGAGGGGCTACGCCCTAGTACCGGCTCCATGTCCGAGGGGGCGCCTGCACGCAGCACTAGTGGCGACAATGCCGAGGGTGATATGCCTCCCAGGTCTAGACCTGAGGTGCATGATAGGCCTCATGTTCCAACACCAAGAGTCTTGTGCGAGGTTGCGTCTGGAGGGCCATGAACCACGTCTCTGGCACGTGGCTCGCAGCCTGACAGAATGGCTGCCGCGCCAAACAACATGGCTGCTTGTCCGATGCCACTCCCAGGAACAGAGCAGGCGGGTGAACAAGTTTCAAGGTGGGACTGATGTCAACCAGGTATGTGGCCAACAGGGAATCCATCAGTAGCACCCTGCAACCCAGACCGAGTGTGCTCCAGCCCCAGCAGCCCCCAGCCACTCAGTTAGTATCTCCTGCCTCCTCTTCTGCCTCTGAAGATGGGTTCTTCGAAAGGTTCTTGGGGCTGATGCGAACCCCCCAAATAGGGGCCATCCTAAGGGATGCGGTCAAGGACTTGTCCCTCCGGCCACCCCACCAGTGCACATAGTCCCATGGCTCCGGCACCACAGGCCCCTACGCAGCCGCTGCTGCCGGCTCTTTCGAATCCGCCCCCAGTGCATCTGGTTCAGAACCAGCCTCAGCTGCAGCCTCCGGTCTCCACACCGCAGCCGGAACCAGCCTCTGCAGCATCCTTCGGCTCCGGTCTCCACGCCGCAGCCAACGGCGCCCAGCACCCCTCCTATCGGACACCCAGGCGGATACGGATGAGGAGGAGAACCCTGACAAGCCGTCTTCAGCAAAGGCCCTTCACAACAGGTTTGCAGGTTTGGCAGAATATTTAGGCCTTCCTCTTCCTGAGGTTGAGCAGCCTGAGGGGGTCTTGGCAGAGGTCCTCTCCCTAAGACCCCCTACCAAGATGGGTGTCCTGATGCAGAAAGATGTTGTCGCTCTGGCCAAGAAGGGTTGGCTCAAGCAACACTCAGTCCAGCCTGTCCATCGCGCCTCAATGCCAAGTAGACGGATGCAGGGTGATACACTCTTGCCATCAACGCACCCCCAACCGCACTCTTCTGTGATTGCTGCAGCGTCACTCTGCCCTAAGCCTCAGTCGTCCTCGGCCACCTCGTCCTCGGCGCTGCTAGGCAAGGAATAGAAGATCTTGGAGGCGTACGGGGAAAAAGCTGTACTCCGCCTCTTTGCACCTGCGTCAAGCCAATGGAGATAGCGGACTTCCTTCCGGAGCTCCGGGCGCAGAGCCAGGCACGCTTTAAGGCGGGTCTAGGAGAAGCCAAGCTGGTAGCGCAGGACATCATGGAGTCCAAAGTGGCCCACATAGACCCCTCTTGTCGGGCCATCTGCATCACCATGGACATGAGAAGGACGGCCTGGCTTTGGGCTAAGTTCAACCCAGACGTTCAGGATCGCATATTGGACCTTCCTTTCAGGGGAGTGACCGCTTCCACTGATGAGGAATTGGATAAGAAGAACAGCTTGCAAACTGAAAAGTTTTTATCTATTCTTACGAAGACCACGCCCAAGACGTACACCCAGTCGCATCAACGCTCCGATTAGGGGCAGGCGTTTGGTGGGTGCCGGGGATTCCAGGAACGGGGGTAGAGACAACCTGACCGCTTGCCAAGTCAGTACAGGTGCAGGCAATATAAAGGGGGGGGGAGAAGGACTTCTTCCAGTCCCCCTCCTCAGCGGCAGTCTCAAGAGAACAAAAAGGCATGACACATCCCTCTTGGTCCATGTGTCTCCAGTGGGGGGCAGGCTAGCCTCTCGGGTGCATTTCTGGCGCCAGAACTTTGCGGACTCTTGGATCTTCTCAGTGGTATCCACGGGGTATCGCCTACCTATACCTCCACTCCCACAGATTGGTACGGCAGCTTTGTTGGCGGAGATCCGGGCACTCCTCGAGAGCCAGGCAGTGGAAGAAGTACCAGCCTCCAAGAGAGGATTAGGCTTCTATTCCAGGATTTTTGCCATACAAAAGAAGAGCCAGGCTGGCCTGAGAGTTGTTGGACCTATCCACCCTCAACCTCTCCCTCCCTCTTCAAAAATTTCAAGATGGTTACGCCAGCACTCATTGCAGAGACACTAGACAAGGGAGATTGGATGTGCTCCCTGGATCTGAAGGATGCCTAGCTACACGTCACGATTTGGCAGCCCCACCACTCCTTCCTACGCTTCAGGATCATGGGCTATCATTTTCAGTACAAGGTGCTACCCTGCAACCTCAACTCAGCCCCCAGGGTATTTGCCAGACTTACGAATGCAGTGGCAGCCTCTCCTATGGGGGGGGCCCAGGACCACCATGTCTACCTGAACGACTGGCTTGGGAGGGCATGACAGCCAATGCTTTTTCGTCCACACCCTTGATCCCCTGAGTACCCCGCAACATAAAGGAGGCTTGTCACCTCATTATCATAGTGATGGTGCCCTGATGGCCAGCGAGACCATGGTTCTCCGAATTGCTCAGCCTCGCGGACCGACCCATTCACCTTCCGCTGGGCCCAGCAGCTCTCCAGTCCCAGCAGGGGGGCAGAGGTCTCCACCCACCTCCTCAGAAGTTAGTCCTCACAGCGTGGTTCCTGAGCAGATCACCCTCCAGCACCTGAGCCTATCTCAGGCTAACCTGGAGATCATCCGGGGTGCTAGGAGCAAGGCAACTAGGAGCCAATACAGGAGTAAATGGAGCAGGTTCTGTCACTGGGCGGAGGCTAAGGAGATCGACCCCCCTGACGTACACACTGGACGATGTGCTCTTTCTCGGCACACCTTGCCCACTCAGGCGTACAGGTGGACACTTATCGAACCTATCTTGCAGCCATAGGGGCCTACAGAAATTCAGGGGAGGAGATCTTCTCCACTTCCAACCAGATAAACATCTGGCGGGCCTGTCTAGGCTTTACCTACCCATCAAGAAGCCACACCCTGGCGCTCAAACCCTTCGAGCCAATGCCGTCCGCGGACATAAGGCTGGTCACCATCAAGACAGCTCTGCTAGTAGGACTCACCTCTGCTCGCAGAGTCCGTGAGATCCAGGCTCTGGTGGCTTCAGAACCCTATACCATTTTCCACAGGTATAAGGTGGTCCTGTGGGCTCACCTGGCGTCCCTACCTAAGGTTACTTCCGCGTTCCATCTAAACGAGGAAATAGTCTTACCTACATTGTTCGCTGACCCCAAGGACGAGGCTCATAGTTCTGCACTGCCTGGATGTCAGATGCGCTCTGAAATTTTTTATCTGGATAGGACCAAGGGCTTCTGCAAGTCGGACGCAATATCACCTTTGGGGGATCCAGGCCCGGTTATCAGGCATCCAAGGCTTCCATCGCAAAGTGGATGGATTGCGGCCATCAAAGAGCCCTATGAGGGGCAGCATAAGCCGCTGCCAGCCAACATTCACACCGTTAGGGCCAAGGCCACGGCTATCACATTCCAGCTGCAGGTTCTGTGACAGGTCATAATCAGGGCAGTTACCTGGGCCACCCCTTCAGCTTTCTGTAAGCATTACTCTTTGAACGCCAGCTCCAAGTCCGATGCGGCCTTCGGACAGGTGGTGCTAAGGAACTTGTTTGCTTAAGGAGGGTCTCATCTCCTCGCTGGGGCTACATTCAGTTGTAATCGCCCATACAGTATGGAGGCAAGGGGACGGGACGTAACTGTAGTGACTAACGTTTCCGCCATACGTCCCACATCCCCCCGCCCCCTAATAATACTGGTGTCATTAGGCAATTATAAATATTGTCCAAGCGTCAATGGGGACTGAGGAGGGCGGAGTCAGGGGAGTACATGCTCCCAGTGCTGCACCCTGCTTCCTCTAAATTTAAAGGGGGAAGAACGTTTTTCCGGTGAAAAAGGTTCTGTCTCCCATCCCTAGGAAGGAACGCCCATACAGTATGGAGGAAAGGGGACTAAGGAATAGTCACTATGGTGAGTAACTTGTAATCTCCTTGCGATCCTCTACGGTCTTGCTGTCTTTCGCCTTGTATTAAACTGCCATCTTGGAACTGCTACTTCCTCGTGTGCATAGCCTTGCTCAGTGTGTGCTCTCATGCTCTGCTTTTTATCCGTGTGGGGAAGTGTAATGGAAGTCAGATGTGTGTAATCGTCCGTAATTGTCCGACCATTGTATTGGGACATGTCAGGAATATGGCTCGGGTTTTAGTCCGTTTTCTTTTATGGTGAGCTGTCCGTGAGAGTGTTTGTGTCAGGAAAGGGGGCGGGGGGGGTTCAGTTCCTAAGTATCCTACCTGATATGATGGGTGTAAAGGAGGTGCAGAGAAGGGGATACCGCATCTCGCCATCTGGTGTCCCACTACCCGAAGGCCCCTCACTCAGGTGATCCCCACGCACTGGTCCACCCCAGGAACCGGATCCAAAAGCGAAGGCTGTGTCCTGCCCACCTGGGTGACAGATCCCCGGAGACTAGTGGGTGAGACATTTTCAGGTTTCTCACAGAACGCAAGACTAGTTTTCTTGTATCCCCCCTGTCACTGGTAAAAAATTCATAGGTTTGACTCCATGGCTCCGTTACAGCACTTATCAATTGGATTTAAAGCTATAGATGCCGTAGGCTTGTCCTGAATGGGTGAGTTTATTATTTGTGTTTTAATACATAAGCTTGAGCAGTGATTAATGTGCTCTTAGTGAAAGTGGTAGTAACCCGAAATATAGATTATAAATGGTTCAAAGCTTCCTTTTTGAGAACAAAAAGAAACAGTGGGCGGGCTACTGCTACAATGCCTGTACCCTCCATCATCAAAGATCAAATAGTGTTTGATGAAGCGCCCATTACTGGAGCCTATGCAAAAGAAAGAATGCAACATCCCAGCAGGCAGGGATCCATTAGAAAGAAGTTGTACCTGACCCTGCCGGCTCTTTGATCAAAATATGTGTAGCAGAAGCGACAGAGCCTGGTGGGAAACTGCTAGATGAGGGCCAGGCATTACCAATTGCCTCACCTGGCCCTTATATCAATAACCAACACTGCATGAAAACTCAAGATTCCCACTGAACACCAGTTAAACTCCAGCAAGTGCAGCACAATGTACCAGTTATTACTCTGTGCAAAGCAATACCCACCTGGACTGAAGCAGGCATCAAAATGTGTACTCTGCACTAGCCATTGGCAACTGATAACTGACTATTGGCGAGTAAGCAAAGGTGTACTGTGTGAATGTGGAGAATTGAGGGAGCGAGTGACTTTATACCTTGTTAGTAGCACTTGCAACTTTGATTTTTTTACATTTACTTTCAGTCCCAGGTAGAAAATGTAAACATGTCATTTACAATATGGAGTACTACCGTTTGCATTTTGTCTTCTATTATATGGTACACATTCCCAGCCATGTTTTTAATTGCTTTTGGTTTTTCTTTCTACTTTAAAAAAAAAAAATCATTAACTTTTTATTTTTACTCTTGTGAAATGTCATTTTTTTTACACACACATCTAAATCTAAGTGGTTTTATCATACATTCATATTGTCAAAGCATTTAATTATATTGTCCATTTGCAGGGTTACAAATTAAGCTTGGATAATCAGAAGCCAAAAGCAACTTTAGGGTATTGTGACAAATCCCTGGATGTCGTCTCTTCTCTCCAAGGGGGTGCCCCTTCCCATGAGGTCAGGGAGGTGAGACCGCTACCCGATAGTTCCCTTGGGGGTGATACTTAGCGGGCAGATCTCCTGGGGAGGGATTTCCCCTGCACCCCATGGGACTAGAGATGACTATCCAGGGAGAGCGCAGTATACTCCACCCAACCCTCCTTTACCTTGCCATCTCATGTACATAGTTGTAGCGGTACTGGGACGAGGAAGAACATAGTCAACCCAAGAGAGATCTATGGTTAAGTTAAGGGGAATCCGAAGAGGTCTACCATAGAGAGTGCTCTCGGCGGGGGGGGGGGGGGAGAGATACTGTGACAAGGAGGTGCGGAGGAATGGAGAGCGATCCTCAAAACACTATAGAGCTGTCTAGTGTTTCAGGAGCTCTGATTGGCCAGAACGAATACAAGTTGGGAGAGGGAAAACCAAGCAAGGAGAGAGACCCTCCTAGAGGAACCGCAAGTGCAGACGACAACTGGAGTGAAGAAGCAACACGGTTTCTAGCTGGAACCCTAGAGAACTTGCAGAGTGGTTCCAAATCGGTCCGGTGAGCGGGAAGGCCCCACATCAAGGTGAGCGCAGCAATTAAGGCATCCTGTTAAGCCTCAGAAGAGAGGAAGGCTGCTGAGTTGCTGCAGCCCCCGGAGAACCACACAAAGCATTACACAGGAAAGTTCAAGACCAACCGGAGACGATTGGCAAATACCCTTAAGATACTTGGGAGTGCGGGGTGGTTGGTGGGGTTGCAAAAGAGGGAGGAGCACAGGGGAGATTGGGAGGGGGGAGAGAGAGGGAGAGAAAGAAAATATATATGTATATGGGCCTGGGACCCGCAACCAGTTAAGCTTCACAACTCCTCTTCTTCGGCATAATACCTGGCAGGAAAGTGAATCAGGTGTGCCAAAGGAAAGCAGTAGAATCCTACAGGTCTGGGACCTACACCTACAGACCGGTAAAACAAGGTGAAAGGAAGACCAGGGGAAGAGAAGCATTTCCCCTGGTGGAGTAGAACTGGAAGAGTCATTCCCCCAACCTTTGAAAACTGTGGGAAAGAGCTTGAGAAGGGCCAGGGGAAGGAAGACATTCCCCCGACTACAGTGAAACAGCAAGCAAAGAAAGATCAGGAAGCCATAACCCTGGTGTTGTGTACTGTGAAGCAAAGCCATGAAGACCCGGGGAAGGGATTAATTCCCCTGGTACTGTGAACTAGATACCTGTAGAAGCAAGGCATTCTCCAGGAACTCAGTAGTGAAGAGAACGATTGGACAATAAGAAATGTTTGAGTTGCAACTTTTTTAGTTTGAACTGAGAACTTTCTTTTGTATCTTGGAAAGGAACCGAGACCTGGAGAAGGGAGTCATTCTCTCAGGCACAAAGTTCCCAGCTGCCAATTTGAACTATGATCCATTGTCCATAAGAAGGGAGCCTTTCATCTGGACCAAGAAGAGAGTATCTCTTTAGTTTAGTTACAAGTGTGAAAGTGTGAGGGACAGAAGTAGGCAATTCGACACACAACTGTGTACTCTTCATTTACTTGGACATTCTGAAAGAATCCCTAGTTGAGGCAGGCAAACGCCTCGTGGGTTTAGGGAGGGATAGGTTTCATCTTTATTTTTATGAAATAAAGGTCTATGCCAACAGGCACAGCACCTGTGCGACATTCCCCTCCTTACAGTATCCAGCATTAAGCAGGCGCTTCCACTGGGGAACCAGGATCTAGCACATAGCATTCCGCAAATCTAACTTCCATATAAGATGCAAAATTATCATTGTCTATTACATACGTCGTCTTATGCTTTAAATGGTTGTGTCCTACTGTTATAGAGTTAAATTCAGAGATATGCTTGTTTGGCATTAGTTGGCCTGGGGAGTCAAAACTAGTTCATACTAGCTGTTGTCAAGATAACCAGGTACTTCTAGGCTACAAGCAGGAGCTAAACAGTTCTTGGCTCCCCTCAATTTCAAACACTGCCATTGAGCTATTCATAGTCATTTGAGGGCTCATTATAAAACGTTAATCTGTCCACTGTAAAGTAACCTAAATTACACGCATTTCACTATCTGTATTTAAACCACACTGTTCTACCTTTAGGACAAGGATGTATTTTACTACACTTTGCTTATGTTACACGATGGAGCCGTCAAGGAGAGTCACTGGGTGAATTGGTCAAATAAGCAATATGCTTGGATGCAAGAAAGATGGTGCCAGGTGATAGAGAGATGACAGGGATGCAAGAACAGGGTAAAGTTTGGCATGCAAGGGTTTGATGGATTAATCGGTGATGCAGTAGAAAGTGGATACAAACAGATGGAGAGTCACTTGGTGCAATGTGCAAGTAAGGTTACGTTAGGTTGGGAGGAGTAGGGAAAAGTAGCAAGGCGTTGTATAGAGAGATTAGATGCAAAGGAGTGTGAGAGGATGAATTTGCAGGATAGACAGATACTGGTTGTGCAGAGCAGCTGGAAGGCAGATGAGGCAGTTAAACGGGAGCAGTAGAGACATTTTTCAGTTAGTGAGTTGAATATAGGTGCATTATTTAGTGGAAAAGGTAGATGGAGCCAAAATGGGTTTTGGAATGAAGGGTGTAATGGTGTGAAGGACATGCAGCAAATGCAATCTGGGTTCAAAATAGCTGGAGCTGTTTTGGCTCCTGCTTGTTGCCTAGGAGATCATTGTGAGCTTGACACCAGCTGCTATTGGAAGCTACTTTTGACTCCCAGGCCAAGTGGTGCTGCTCAAATATAAGTAAGTGATATGAACACCGGAAATGTGTTATGTATGAAAATAAATGACAAACTTGTAGAACATTTAAAGCATTATGCAGGTCTGACAATGTACACTTGGCACTATCAATTGCATACTGGCAATTGACCCTTGGCGAGTAAAAAAAAAATGGTGTTCTGTGTGTATATGGAGAACTAAGGGGGAAAATATGTATGCCTGGCTAGTAGCTTGCAACTTGAAATGTTTATCTCTGGCTTATAATTGGCAAAGTTCAAATTCGCATTTTAAGCGGAAGTAAAATTTTCAGCACATTAAGAACTAGCTTCTAGTCCCCCACGGTAGCTCCCAATTGCTGTACGATGCTCAAATCCGCCATGTGGTTTTAGATTCAGCTACAAAAAATCCTTATTCCGAACCGTCACGATAAACAGTAAATTGCCAATCAAGGAGTAGCATAGTGTTCTCCTCTGGGGGTTTCCTAGCGGACACTTTCTAAGTAGCACAGTCTAGTTTCATCTAATCTTAATCAGTGAACGAAGAATACGATAAGGAGTAGCTGAAGCAAGTGCTAGGCTCTCTTTTTAAGTGTACAAAATTACACTCCTTTGACTCATTTACAAAATCACTTACTCTGCATCAATTGCTACTTTATTCCCACCAACCAATATTGTATATAAATCCTAAGCAATGGCACTTTATTAGAACTTTTTCAGACAATGGCTAAAGTTTTGTTTCTTTGTGTTGTAGGTCTATTATTGGCAGGAGATTTTTCTTTTTGGTGGGCACACTTTATCTTTATCGGTGTATTACGATGTACGTAACAACACTCCCAGTCCCAGGAATGCATTTCCACTGTTCTCCAAAGGTAAGCTGTTGAAAACTATGTGGCTATACCTAATGTGGTCAGTGATCGTAATATTCGTTATGGTAGGTTTGGCTGTTTTGATTTTTGATGTTTCCTTGTTCTATTTCCTTTATTTTAGTTTGCTTTAAAATGGTTTGTTTTTCTATTTCATTGTTTTTTTTTTATTGTAATACTTTTGGAGTATTTTTCATGATGTATTGTTCACATTCCACGTTGACCCATTTCAATTCTAACAAGACCTGCGTGCATTTTTCCATGGCGTTGTTGTATTCCTTTCCTTACTAATCACGTAACAAGATAAGTCTGTTTGTTAGGTGGCTGCTGTTTTCCTGAAATTGAACGAAATGCCCAAATTGTTTGGTCTTGCAGCTGTGCGTACCGGTACATTTTCACAACAGTAATGCACCAAATTGTTGTCACATTTATTGAATGGCTCCGACAGGCGATGTTAAAATCCTGCCATTTCATCCTGCGACCATGCAGAATTTGCATTTCTTTGCCCGGAATCGAAACAGCACCTGCTGATCCAGGTCCCGTCCAGGGGAACCTTCCTGTGAGGAGTTTCACCATGGGTGTTTTCCGGTGAGCGGCGAGGCCTTCCATTGAGGCTGCCACGCAGAGAGAGACTGTGCCGGAGGTCATGTGGATAGCAAGCCTGACTGGCCCCGGGTGCCACGAGTCCGCTGATAGTTATCAATCCACTGGAGACTTTTGGTGTCCCGCTGTACCCCTGAGCCGCGTGTGGCTCCGACGGACGGCCGTGGAGGTAATAGGGGCTGGCATGGAGGCCGCATTGCGAGCTTGGCTGAGGGGGAGCAAATCCCTGGTGCTGTGGGGTAACATCCTGCAGCCCCCTGTTGAAGCAGTCCATACAGAGGTGGAGGGCGAGCCTCCTTTTGGCTGAGGAATAGCAAGGGCTCCTGCCTGCGCAGCAAAGCTTTCCCGGAACATCCTTGGGGCTTTGGTTCTTCCTGCCTTGAGAGGACACAGTGCATCTCACATACTGTGGGGGCCTAATACGGCCTGGATGGTGGTGGAGTTCTGTTAGAGACGTTGGTGAGTGCGGTGGGCCAATGCGGGTGGTGGGATCCCCATGCTGAGCTTGCTGCCTTGGCCATAGATCCTCGGGCCGTCATATAGGGCAAGCAGCCAGTGGATGGATCGATTCCCCATTTCAACCTTTTTGTCTGCAAATCTTCTCAATGCCTGGTTAGCAGGGGGAGGGGGGTCCGAGCATCTCCTTGGGTAGTGAGCTTGAGCTCCTGCATGGACTGTGTGGTGAGGCGACAGGAGCGGTGTGGAGGGATGAGTGTAGCTGCCCACCCCCATACCCCTGAGGTGCGATTCCTTCCTAGTAGTGAGAACTGGTGACTGGAAAGAAGGCTGGGACCGTTCCCTGGGGCTTGGTACTACCCATGTGCATGGACGGATGGAGCGAGTGGCCTACTGCTGTTCTGGTGCAGCAGATTGGACCCCCCTCTCGTGGGGGAGACCAGCATGGTCAATCCCAAGAAGCAATTTAAAAAATGGAACAATTTGCAAAGGTAGGTCAGTCAGACTTTGCAGTGGTCGCCACCCCAGGTCCCTCTACTATAGATGTGAAGACGCTGAACCATACGTTACTGTCCCTGAAGGACAGTACCGATAATCGGGGCACAAAGATAGGTGCCCTTACGTGCAAAGTTGTTGTCTTGGTGGCTCAGTTTGAGATGTTATGTGCCGTTGTATCTGCTGCAGAACAGCTAATTGGTGATGATGAGGACTGCAGAAAGAGATGGCACTCTGCCAACAGACGGTGAAAAGGGTTGCGTCTAAGATTGACTACCTGGAGTGACGGTCGCAGAGGAACAGCTTGTGTATCCTTGGGGTGCCGGAGTCCACCGCCATTGACAACATGGAGAAGTTTGAACAATTCCTTTTGGAGGTTTTGGATGGGTCACCACTCTCCAGTATGTTGCTGGTGGAGAGGATGCACCACCTGCTCAGGGGCTCCTGCACGGGTATATCATTTCCATAATCTTTAACTATGGGGACAGAGACATGTTCCTTAAGGCAGCCAGGGAGAAAGGGGAGCTGCGGTATGACTCTGCGATGATTCATATCTTTCCTGACTTCAGCCCACAGGTCCAGGAGCAGCGAGACATTTTAATCAGCAAAAAACATCCTGAGAAAGAAAGAGGTTCGATATGTTCTGCTATTTCCGGCAAAGCTGAGGGTGATACACAACAGCAAAACTAATTTCTTCATGTCCCCTCAGTCGGCTGAGAGATTTGCAGTCTGACTGCTCCCCGCAGCGCTCAACCCACTGACTGGGGCCTTGCTGTGATGTTGATTGTTCTGTGATTGTTTTTCCTTTGCTCTTTAATATAGAGAGTCATCGCAATGTGCCCAGTTATATGCTCTGCTCGGCCGTCATGGGAAGATGGTCACCATGCTTGGTTGCCTGTCGCCTGGAGCTTCGGCGGCTGGCGAGAGTTCCCCTGTTTGTTAAAGTAACTGCGTGGGAGTGATTGGCTTGGTTTATTGATTGAGGGAGCCAGGGGTAGGAGCCGTTAGGTTGGGGTTTCTGGTGTAGGTATATAGGGGGTGCGGAAAGGGCAGGCACTGCACACATTTTTTAGGTCTAGTATTGCCTCAATTCTTTAGTCTGGACATAATCTCTCAAGGAGCCCCAGACGGGTCCTTGGTGGGGTTTGCCCAATATGACTTTGCATGCGGTCTTGCGGTATGGAGGAAACGCTGGTAATGGGGTATTGCGACACATGAATGGATACGATGAGTGAGCATCTCATGCTGATGATATGGAACATTCAGGGGTTAACCACCACCAACAACAAGAAATTTCAGCTGATAGTGAAGCAGGCGAAAAGACACCAGGAGAAAGTTCTCTGCTCACAGGACACTCCTCTCGATAGGGAGGCCACACTGCCGGGGGCCCTTGGATGGGGTATACATAAATATAATTCTGCCTTTACATCACACACTAGAGGGGTGGCAATGTATATATACGGATCACTGGCTTTCCGTTTGCACAATCAGATTGCTGACCGGGAAGGGTGGTTTCTTTTACTGGGGGGTGAATGTCTAGACATGAATATTCTCTTTATCAACATCCATGCTTCCAAAGTTGATTCCCCAATCTTGCCTGTCGGATTATCTGGGCAAAGTATTTTAATCTTGCCATATCACTGACAATGGCCCGGTCTTCGACTGCGCAACATACGCTCTCGAAGGCTACTAGTACGTGGGGAAATCTGGCAGAATACCACTACCTCTCTGATGCCTGGAGGTTTTGTAATCCTGCGGCCAGGGAATACTTGTTTTATTCCGGGGTGCACAATAGTGCTTCTCGGATAGACTACATTATGGTGTCTGCAGACATAGTCAGCGCCCTGCCCTCAGCTCTGATCCTGCCTCGTATGTTATCTGATCACTCCCTGGTGTTAGTTTCCCTTACCAGGCCTGCGCTGGCGCCTGGGGGGTGGGGGGGAGGGCCGGTGGCATTTTAGTGTGAGTGCTGTTAAGGATGCTGTCTTCAGGGACGAAATTGAGCAGGACATACTCGCCTTTTTCCGGGTGAACATGATCTGAGAACAATTTTGGAAGCATTTAAAGTTTACATCAGGGGCTGTTGTATGTGCAAGGATGGGGTGGGGTCCTGAAATCACTGCGCGGAACCATGGCATTGCTTGAATGTGAAATCAAAGCATTGGAACAGCAACAGGTGGTTGCGGTGTCAGACCAGAGATTGGGTGGCTGTTGCGGGAGAAGCAGAACATGCATCAGTGGCTGGTAGGGACAGGAGATTTCTGGGTGACCCGATAGCTGCTGTCAACTATGAGGAGGGCGATGGACATAGCTGCACCCTGGCTGGGCAGTGAAATGCAAAAAAACCAGCAGGGGTCTACTCTCGATGACTCAAGGATGCTGATTGGAGATATTAAAAGGATCAACGTGATCTTTTGCGAGTATTCTGCTCAGCTGTATACTTCAAAGGTACTGGCAGTGTGGGATGATATCAGGCAGTATCTAGACAAGGTGGCCTTGGGCTGGCTAGACCCTGTGTAGGCAGATGCCTGCAATAGCCCCCTGTCTGACGTCCATCTCTCCCGAACGGTAAGGCTCCGGGCATGGATGGTATTATTGCAGAGTTGTACAAAGAATATGTAGATATCCTGGTACCCCATTTGCATGACATGTTCAAGGCCTCGTCCGCATCCTGGGTGCTGCCGGAGTCCACCCAGACTGCCCTGGTGACGGTCTTGCTGAAGGCCGATAAGGACCCTCCTGCATTGCGCCTCATACCGACCCCTGTTATTAATAAATATGGATAACAAGATTCTCGCAAAGGTACTGGTGGACAGGCTATTGCCGCATTTGCCCGCTTTGGTCCTTCCAGACCATTCCTGCTTCATACCGGGACACTCCACAGAGAATCTAATCTGTTCACCCTAATACATAACATGGATGATGGAGTCTCTATTGTGGTAGCCGCACTTGACGCCGAGAAGGCTTTCGTCTCTGTCAAGTGGCCTTTCCTGTTCAAAGGTCTTCATAGAGCGAAACTTGGGCTGGTCTACCTACAATGGGTGGTGAGGCTTCTCTACACAGCACCAGAATACTAACCAATCAAGTGATTGTGGTTTATATTGGTCCCACTAGGGGCACCAGGCAGGGGAGCCCCCTGCCCCGTGCTCTTTGCCTTGGCGATTGAGCCACTCGCCTGCTATCTGGATACCACGCCCATAGGGGCATTACAATATACTCTCCTGTCTCGACCATCTCTCTATGCTGATGATATACTCCTCTTATGCACCCAAAGCATAACCTTCAGCCATTGGTACATGAGATTTCCCAATTTGGTGACCTCTAGCGGCTGAGGATAAATTGGTCAAAGACTGAGGTATTACCGCTGATGGCGGTGGACTGTGGTGAGGATATAGATGAGGGCTTTAGATGGGGCCCTCGGGGGATACGGTACTTTGGTATTAAGGTGACTAGAGCCCAAGCCTCCCTATATGCTGAGAACCTGAAGGCACTGCAGCGCAAGGTTGAATCATAGATGATTCTTCTGCTGTCACAGGTGGCCCGAATAGCCCTTGCCAAGGTGGTACTCCTGAAACTATTGTACATATTCTGTAATGCCCCAGTTTTACCCCCAGGCACATTTTGGGCACGTTTGAAAAGTATGATGCTGCGTTTAGTCTGGGGAGGGTCACAGGGTAGGGTGTCATATGAGCTTCTTACCCAACCATTCGAGGAAGGCGGGTTGGAATACCCTGATTTATATGTATAATACCTGGCCGCTCAAATGCAAGAAGCATTGTGGCGGTGGCACCAATCACCGGACTTCCCTCATATTAAATTGAAAAACACTGTGACACATCTGGCTATTGGTGGACATGATGGCACTAAACGCTCTAGCATTCGCAATTTATGATTTGCGCAGGGTGGGTATCATGCAGGAGAAGGTCTTTCATCTGCACTTTGAGAAGATGGGATGCACACCGTGAGGGATATGGTACAGGGTGGGAGACTCCTTACATGGCACCTCCTCAAGGTACGTGTGGAGTGACTGCTGTGACTATTCCGTTATATTTCAGATTCCTTGAGGCAATGAGGGCCTGAAGGGACGGGAAGTCACTCTGCTAGTCCACCAAGTCAGTTCCACATTGTATAGACTCCTTAAACTGCAGAAGGTGGACAGGGTGACCACATTTAAATTGAAATCGGAGACTCTGTTGACCAGGGCATTCACGGAGGAACAGTGGAAACCGATATGCATGCAGACCTGCAGGCTGTCGCTGAATAACAGATTCTGATTGATTCACTTAAAATTCCTGCATCAGGTTTATTAAGTCCCCGGCCCAATTGAAGAGGTTCTACCCGGATAGATGAGCCAAATGCTATCAATGCTCTGTGGGCCCGCAGATTTTACACACATGGTGTGGGATTGCATGCATATAAGCCCTTTTTGGGAGCAGATTAGCGAGATCATGACACGAATGGTCACCAATTGCTCTCTGCTGTCCCCCGAGCTCTGGTGGCTCTGTTTGATACTGTGTTTAGGGACGCGGGAAACGGTTGGGAATGGCGTCTATTGTGGCACGCTCCTTGATTGTGAGGTCACGGGAAAACCGTGGGCGCCAGGTGTGCAGGAATGGTTAAATTGTTTTAATAACTGTGACAGACGTGAAACCTGCTGTGCATTGTCGATGCCAGGCAGGAGTAGACTGTGAGACTATTGGGCTCCGCTAAGGCTACATGCTTTAATACACTGTGAAATCCGCTGGTGAGATGGGGGTAACGTACCACATCGTTCTTTTGCTGGGGAGAGGGTGAGTTGATGGTGGTACATGGCGTTCCCTTTTCCATATTCTGCTTCGTGGGGATGCTTCCTTGGTGTGGGGGCAATGTGGTTTATCATATGAATTAATAATCTGGATTGAGGTATAGTGGAAGAAGTTCTGTATTGGTCATTTTGTGTTTCCAGCTTGACAGCTGCGCTAGTGCCTTTTGTGGTTTTTCTTTTTGATTGTAAAATGGTTGCTTTGATGGGGGATGTGGGTGGGGAATGGGAAGTTGTTTTTCCTTAACTTTTAAAAAAATAGTTTTTATAAAAAACGGTAGTCTTAAATGTGACCACAGTGGCCCTCCATGTGTATCCCTGTTACCTTACCAAGATCCATGCAGCCAAACTGTAAATTTGAAAATACATAGTTAATGGTTTGACTTTTAAGTGCAACTCATTTTTTTTAATCGTTTTTTTTACATGCAACTGTCACCTGTAAGGAAGACGTGGTATCAAACAGTAAGACATACACACGTGATGACAGTTCAAGGGTGTTTATTGAACTTCAATTGGTTTTTGAAAAATGCCCATCGAATCCTAAATCTAAAGATGGGAGCAAGCTACGACCATCAAATAATAACGCAGTCCTAGTCGAGTCTGTCAAAATAAAAGGGCCTATACTAATGAACATATTGCCAATCCTTACTTCTAAATACAAATCGTGTGAGAAACTGTGTTATGCAAAAGAAAAAAGTTAAAGAAATGATATGTCAGGCTATTCAAGCCGTTGGCTTCCCTTCCAAACATTTTCAGCACAGGACAAGGCAGCACAATCGAGCTTAGCACACACTCTGGCTTCTTTAGCACGATGATGCAGTTCAAAACCTTCACATCAGGACCTTCTGTGCTAAAGTGTCTTTGCCATTGAAAGGCTCTTGGTTTATAGTCATTCCATCGACAGCAAAAATCATCTAATGCCATACCAACTTAAAAAAAAAAAAGCATCTAATGCACTTTTTTTTTTAATGGGGGCGGGTGTGGGGTCTTTTTATGATTTCAAACATACACCTTCTCGGTTGATTAACTGCTCACCCCCGGGTCCCCCTCTGCCGGGCTCAGACCCACTTTGACATAAAAGCTTCACTTGGTCTCCCTCCGCCGGGCTCGGACCAATTTTATCTACTTCATCAAAATCGAAGATTTTGCTTGACCCGTCGCAGGACCACTTCAATTCACAATTACTCTTTCTCTTCTTGTTATAAACTTTTCTTACTTTCACTTTGCCAATTCTCAGCTGGATACCTTACAGAGTATTTCGACTGAGCACCCACACAGTGCCGGACCACTCTGTCAAAGGTATAGCATCTTGCTTTTAAAGTTCAATCGCTCCTCAGCAATTCAGCTTTACTTGCGTTTCTTATTGCAAGTGTTTTAACAATGTTCGTTCCAGCGCTTGCCATGCCATGTTGCTGCTTGCAACCTTCACTTCAACACAGACTGGTCTTGTAACAGTCCCCCCAACTCACCGGCTGTGTTGATTTCACTGACGTCGCTTTGTTCTTGGAGCCACGGACAGTACCACGATGGCTGGTGCTGCTCTCCACCTTGATTATTGACGCGAGAGGGCCCTGGGTATCTCCGACACACAATGCAGGATTCTTTAGCCTGGCTTCCCGGTCTTAAGCTTTCGAGTCTCAAGGTCTCTGGAAAGTAACAGTTCCTTGTTGAAAGGGTTAAGGGAACGTTCCTCCTTGCGATTCCCCTGTATGGCTGGCTGTCTTCTCTCGTTCAGCTGCTGTCTCAAAACTGCTGTTTCCTCGTGTGCTTTGCCTCGCTCAGTGTGCTCTCGTGCTCAACCTTTTATCCATGTGGTGAAACTTAGTGGGAGTCAGGGTGTGTGTGTGTTGGTCCGTAATTGCCTGACCATTGTATTGGGACACGTCGGGTGTACTGCTCGGGTGTTAGTCGGTTTTCTCTCATAGCGGAGAAAGTGTTTGTGTTGTAAAAGTGGGGTAGGATGGGGTGAAGGTGTTTTAGGTAAGGGGATAGCGCGTCTCCCCATCCAGTGTCCCACTCCCCGAAGACCCCTCACCCAGGTGATCCACCCGCACCAGTCCACCCCCTGGAACTGGATCAAAGCGATGGCTGTGTCCTGGCCACCTGGTAGATAGATCCCTGGGAACTAGTGGGTGAGACACCTTCTAGTTTCTCACACACCCCATACCTGGAGTAACTCCATATAGGAATTTAGCCACTGATGTGCCCCAGATAGTCCTGGTTTTTTTCTGATTTCCCTGCAGTGGGTCCCTATTGCGCTGCACTTGACCACTGTTTTAGATAATCTGTTTTTTGTGTTGTATTTGTTAAATAAAATTTATACCACATACACATTTCACACATTAGAAGACCAGAAGAATTACAATATCAAAAATGAAAAGTATGAAAAATATCTTTTTAAAAAAAAAAGTGATAGCAACACACCAGGAGCAATAAGTTAATGATGTATCAACTTTAAAATGTGTCTTTGATAATACAGTACAGTGTTAAAATAAATAAAATCTTCTCCTTATAGATTATAACAACTCTAGTATCTTTATCCACATGTTGTAAACCACAAAGTTTAAGGTTGTTTAACTTCCTGAATATATATTCGCCCATACATTTTCAAATGTGGAAGTTTGTAAAATTACATTTCAATCCACCATAACCTTTTTCGTGTATTTCCACCAATTTAGGACACACAGTTAATAGATATGTCCAGAGTTTCAACAGCTAGTTGCAGAGCCTGAAAAAGTCTAAATCCATATGGGATGCCTGTCCACGCCCCTGTACATGACAGCGTAGGGAGAAGTTCTAAACGCAATGACGTTATAAACCTTCTAACCCTTGTTGACGGAACATCCCATGGGAGTCCTAGTTACAAATATAGGCCATATCTCTTAAAGTTCCCCATGTAGGATACATTAGCATTGTGGTCCCACTTTCTAGGAAACATTTTTAAGTTTCTTTTCCATAACCCCTAAAGGATCATCAGCACTAATTTGAAAACCAATCCCCTCAAATAGGCGAACATCCGCTACCCACACTTGTTACAAATTTTTAGCACAGCCTTCCATTAGTAGATTCCTGAAGTCTGCAAACTACTGGTCATCTTTTTTTGTCAACTATACGTAGAAGGAATATTCCCATTCTTGTTTTTAAATGTGTTTCGAGAGACGTTAAACCCAACTCACAGTTGATCACCTTCTCATAACTTCCCTTCCAGTTGCTTAACGCACAGTCTTTCTTCGTTTGTGAATACCTCCAGGCATAGTTTAGACAGGGCATGTATACAGGGGTTCTGGCTGAAGTTCGCACACTACGCCCTACTGCCAGAACGGGAATCCCACTTCAGAAGGACATAGTAGCGCTTGGCAAAAAAGGGTGGCTCAAGCCACTCTACCCAGCCTACCAATAGGCTTTTCGACGATAAATACAGGCAGACGGAAGGGGACCCCCCTCTTATTGTTGGTGCACCCCAACCACATTCCTCTGTGACGGCAGCAGCATCACTGTACTCCAAGCCACAATGTTCTTCTGCGACTTTGGCCCCAGCACTCCTGGACAAGGAGAAAAAGATCTTGGAGGCGTTTAAGAAGAAAATGTATTCCAACGCCACTCCATCTGCGCCAGGCCAACGCAGATGCCATGTTGGCTGCTGTCAACCAGAAGTTATGGCGGGAGATTGCTGATTTCCTCCCTGAGATCCCTACCCACAGCCAGGCTTGCTTCAAGGCTGGGCTGGCTGGGGCCAAAACAGTGGCACAAGACATAATGGAGTCCACGGTGGCCCACATTGACACTTCAGGTCGTGCCATTTGCTTTGCCACGGACATGAGAAGGATGGCGGTGAGGGCCTGTTCCATTCGATAACGGATGAGGAACTCGATAAGAAAAAGAATAGCTGGCAGACAGCTCCATTTTTATCGATCCTCACCAAGGCCACTCCTAAGACCTACAGCCAAACGCACCAGCACTCTGACAAGGGTTGGTCCTTCAAAGGCTTCTGAGGCTTTCAGGAGAGACGGTCCAGGTAACTGGACAGATCCCCTAGCCAGCACAGGCGCAAACAGCACAAGGCGCCAAACATGGGTTTTTTCCAGTCCCCCTCCTCAGCCCTAGCCTCAGAAGGGAAGAAATTGTGACAAGCCCAACCACCAGAGACTCATGGATGCGGGAGGGCAGGCTTGCCCTTCACACACACCACTGGTGGACAAGGTACACGGACCCATGGATCCTCTCAATAGTATCCATGGGCTTCCGGCTCCCCATTCCTCCTCCTCCACCTTCCTCCCCTCTGCTCATGCAGATTGTTACAGCAACTCTGTTGGCGGAAATACGCTCGCTAGTAGCGAGCTTGGCAGTGGAGGAACTCCCAGCCTCACAGCAGGACACCGGCTTCTATTCACAAATTTTCGCCATTCGCAAAAAGAACCAGGCTGGCCTGAAAGTTGTGTTAGACCTTTGCACCTTGAACCTTTCCCCTCCCTCTCCAAAAGTTCAAGCTGGTTACCCCAGCCTTCATACCGAAGACATTGTGTGCAGGAGACTGGATGTGCCCCCTGGATCTGAAGTTTGCCTATGAACACGTCCTGATTTGGGAACCCCATCGGTCCTTCCTGAGGTTAAGCATCATGGGTTTTCACTTTCAATACAGGGTTCTACCCATTGGACTCAATTCGGTCCCCAGGGTCTTTACAAGGCTAATGAACGATGTGGCAGCCCTACTTGCGGCAGTCCAACATACGGCACCTGTCCTCATGGATAGACTGTATGACCTGGGATTTTCTATCAATCTCAAAAAGTCAGTTGATGCCCACGTAGAGCCTGACCTTCCTGGTACTTATCTGGGACACGAGCTCCAAGAGGATCTTTCCCTCGCAGGACCAGGTCAAGGCCATCAAGAGGGCCACTGGGCATTTTCTCAGCAGAGCAGTGACCTCGGCATGGTGGTACCAACACCTGTTGGCGGTTATGGCTGCATGACGTCTTGCAGTGCCGCATACAAGGCTCAAAATGAGGCGGCTGCTGCTACATTTCTCCGACTCCTGGAACCAGGAGAAGGGTTCGCAGGTGGAGTAAGTCAGCATACCACAACCGCTCCACCAGGATCTGATCTGGAGGGGTACGGACAACAACCTGCAGATAGGTAGGCCCTTCCGGCAACCATCACCTCAGGTCACCTTTACCATAGACTCCTCCCTATAGGGATGGGTAGCTACCCTGGACAGCCACAGCATCCAAGGAGTATGGTCCCGGCAGGAGCAGCTGGCGCACATCATCTGGCCAGATATGGCTATCTGGCTTGCTCTAAAGCCTTTCTACCTATTATCACTGGCAGGGCGATTCTCATTCAAACGGACAGCTCCACCTGTATGTATTACATCAACAAGAAGGGTGGCACTTGGTCCCCTCCCCTCTGCAGACTGGCGGTCAACATTTGGGAGTGGGCTCTGGTGAACTACATACACTTGTCAGCAGTCCATCTCCCAGGGGAGTCTAGCCTAGAGGCGGACAGGCTCAGCAGGCTAGTCACAGACAACTACAAATGGCAGTTGAACAAGCAGGTCCTTCAGGGGTTCTTCAACAGGTGGGGTCATCCGCAAGTGGACCGCTTCGCCACCAGTACCAACAGGAGGTGCCCCTAGTTTTCCTCCTGGCAGGAGCAAGGCAGGGGTTCGCTGAGCGACGCAATGCAGATCCTGTGGAATAACATTACTGGGTACGCTTTTTTCCACTCTCCCCTGATGCACAGGGTCATCTGTAGGATCAGGAGTAGAGGGACCTTCGGATCATCCCGATAGCCCCATGGTGGCCAGCAAGACCCTGGTTCTCGAAGCTGCTCAGCCTGTCAGACCAGGCCCCCGTACACCTCCCGCTGGGCCCAGCACACCTACTCTCTCAGCAGGGGGGGCACAGTCATCCACCCCTCCCCGCAGAAGTTAGCCCTTGCAGCATGGTTCCTGAACAGGTCTCCCTGAAGCATCTGCACCTGTCACAGGCTAACCTAGCCATTATACAGGGTGCTAGAAGTGATGCCACCAGGAGCCAGTACAAAAGCAATTGGACCAGGTTCTGTCACTGGGCAGAATCAAAGGAAATTGATGCTTTGACTTGCACGTTGGACGACGTGCTCACCTTCTCTGCAGACCTCGCACATTCGGGCGTGCAAGTAGACACATGCCGCACTTACCTGGCGACCAATATTCAACGGGGCGCCTGGTTGATGCCTTGCTCTGCTCAGGTAGGTATAATCATATAAAGAACACAGATGAGGAAGGTCATGCAAGTCTAACTGCTGACAAAAGAACAACTAAATCCTGGATTAATCACAACTTGATATGGTGGACACAGAATCATACAAAAATAATTTAAAAGAAAATGTCTGTATAATGCATTTCAGATTTAATTTGTTTGCAGTGGGTGTTTAAGATACACTTGTATTTCTAGAGCATAGGATATTCAGCATTACAAACTTACAAGGTGTAGTACCAGAGTTACATGGATCAAATGTCAAATATTTGAAAGACAAAGTTCTATTGCTTATACATTCTCTGTGTTCCTTGGGAAGGGAACTAGAGAACTTAGTGGAGTAATAGCATGGCCATCAGCATAATTGCGTGGAACACAATCTAGGGTTCAACAACAACAAACAAGTCAACACGACAGTGTTTCAGTCATATTTAAAGATAAGCTTAGTGAACTTTGGTGATGTAGGCCTTCATCAGGACGGGATATTCATGTGGGAGAGGTATCCTATTGTGGGATGTTCCGACCCACGAGGCTCTGCCCTGCAACACCACTGTGTGCTGCTTTCATCAGAAACAGGATGGCCGCCAAAAAGCTCTATGCGCTAAAAATCTCTGAGAAGTGCGCAGGGAAGCCTGAAAAATAGGCTGCCAATCCATTTTGCAGGTGTCAGTGGTGGAACCAGAGACCACACTACCAAAACCTGTCATTAGGCTGCCCACAGAGTGAAATGGAATTACCTGAAAAGGCAGGACTGCATTGCCAGGAAAGGCCAGAAGTGCTTTAAAATCTCTTTTTCCTTGGCTGTTGAAAGTGCAAAATCATGGTTCCCAAACATCAGTAAAGATCCAACATCCTTGTTGTGTGTTAAACATCTCTTTATTTAAAGAATCCACCTAAGCACAATGTCAGGAGAAGTACATTTCATCACAAAAATATCCCCATTCAAAAAGGTGCTTGCCTGGAAAAATGTCAGAATATGGGCGCAGTACCGCCGCTCGCCTGTGTCAGAGCTGTTATTTACTTATACTGGCAGTTTAAAACTTGTGTCTTAAAATCAAATTGTGGAAAAGAAGAGACTTGCCATCAAAAGCAATATAGGTTGCTACAATTCAATCTCTTCTTTGAAAAAGACTGGAATTATGAGATCTGTGTGTATATTTGGTGAAAATGTAAGTTTATTTAGAAAAGACAATTTTAAACAAGGGGTTTTAAAAGTGAACTAATGTTAGCCACAGCACTTCAAAGGCACATTCCATAGTTTGCCCCAAACAAAGGCATTTTCCCCCTGCTCTCTGCTCAGGAACGGTCATTGAGTTGTTAATGGAGGTGGGAGGAGATTTTGGCCTGTTGCTCTGAGGAGAGACAAAAGACTCCCTTGATTGAAAAGATATTCAGATTCAACTGTTAACAGAAAACAACTGGCAGCAGGAAGGGAGCCTGTGAGTGCTCTGGGCCCAGCAAACCATGGAGGCGGGACCAGACAGATTTGTGTATCTTGGATAACAAGAAAATATCTTTTTGAAAAAGACTCATAGAAAACTGTAAATAATGTGTAAAAATCTGTAAATTAGAGGTTGTTAATATGAAAATGCTGCTCACCGTATGAGACTATTCTGGACTCTGTGCGATGTTCATAGACAGGATACCGAAATTTGGATGTTGTAGCAATTGTGATAATGCTAGGAATATGAAAGTTTACAGGATTATGCCCAGGTGTCATGCGCATGTATGGAGAAAAATGTGGACAGATCGGACACTGGGTACCCAACCAAAAGCGCAAAAAACTGTGTAAAATTGGAACTAAAGCTCTCACTGAGTTGGAACTCGGACAGATACGTGCTCTACTAAATCTGTAATGTGAATATGTATGATTAGCAAGTTGGTGATATTGTAAATATGATTTATGTGGAAAATGGATTTACTGGACAGAAACCAGGGGGGAGGTACTCCCTGGGTTGTAAAATGCAGCATCGCTAGGACACTAGATTTCCTTCTCAAATCACGAGGGGGGAAAGACTTTAACCAATAGGAATCCTAGAGGGTGTGCTTAGTATAATTTAGCCTACCCACCCCTTTGGTAAATACATAAATAGGGACTGTTTAGGAGCTAGAGACACACACATTCACCCATCAACTGATTGTCGGCGAAGCACTCTGCAGGAGAACCCAGATCTAAGACTCCAGAACTCTGAAAGCAGAATGCCCCATTCCAAAGCTGAACCCTTCTCAGCTTGGCCTTTAAAATCTTGAAACCTGATTTTAACCCCAGACTTCCAAGGGGCACACCAAAAATTGAACAGCCTGGCTGTTCTGTTTCTGCTTTCTTGCCAAGAACTCTTGCCAGAACCCAGACATCCAAACCAGTAGAGCGGAGCTGTAACCTGATAGCTGTAACCCAGAACCAACCCGTCCGATCCAGTTCAGAGGCCGTGCAGAGACCAGAGTGCCGTGCTGAGTGCAGAACCGGGTGCCTGAATCCTGTCCGGTGGGCTAGCAGAATTCCAGTCCAAAAACTTTGACCAGATATTTGACGGGCCTATTCCAAACCATAGTTGAGTATCTATAGCATAGAATTGTCCATAGCCAGTCTCTTATCCTTAAGTAATCTTATCGAAATCATGTCCAGAACTGCATTTTAGAATCTTTTGTTTTTCCTGAATCTTTCCCTCATCCATATAGTCCTTTGTTAATGGTAGTGATAATCTAATCTTTGTGCTAATATATTTGCTAAAGAAAGACAAGTGTCTCGGTGGGCAAAAGTCAGAACAGAGGCGCCCTGATCTGGTGGCTGTCCTGTTGGGTATCTTGCACCTTCATAGGCTCCCTAGTGTACAGAAAATTCTTGTTTGTAATTCAAAAGCGCATCTTTCATTTGAAAATCTTGACTCTACTCTAAGAAAAATCCACCCCTACTAAAACCTCTAACTTCTGAAACGTGCATGCTAGAAACGAAATTTAAGTGTCAAACTGAAACCTTATAGTTTTGCCGCAATCGCGTTTCTCGCGCGCTGAAAAGTTTGACGCGAATCTGCAATTGGCTCAATTTCAACACGTGTAAAACAGCTTTTCCTCAATCATCATTGCTAGTGTTTATCTGGAACTATACCAAGCAGCTCCTACTAGTTTTGAATCCAATTTAGTGATTTAAATCCATTTTCCAATGTTTTTCCCATTCATTACAAGCCACATTCAAAAGATATTTGACCCGTTTTAAAATCATTCCTGTTTCTCTCTATGCTTGCTGGGGGGGTGGGGGGGGAGTGGGATTGAAACTGTATTTGTTGAGTGTTTATTCCTGAAACCTGTGTTCTCTCCTTCCATCTCTTCATCTTGCATATTAGGGGGGATTGAGTAGTATCAGGGGAAAAAGTGACATTGCATTGTTTTCCTATCCATATCAAGTATTATTTTATGCTGCATTGTTTTCCTATCCATACTCATTCTGATTAAAGAGATTGTTGATTGTTGTGACATCACCCAATGGTGATCACTGTATAAATATTAATAGTGTGATATCTACATTTCGAGGGGATTGGGTCCTCCGACGTATTCCATATCTATGACCGGTAATGTCCACAGCTGTGCTGCTTTGGAAAATCTTTGGCATCTGCGTCCTGCGTCGATGCGCCGTCTCCGAGGACGACCTCCGACGGCTGACGTCACCCGATGTGATAAGTAGGACGCACGACGCCCATAGCCCCAGTTCCGTTTTTTCCGCGAACGTGTTCGCTTTGTGAATCTCGGTACGCCTCGACTCGCTGGAGTTGCTGTTTTCTATTCTCGGTTCGTTTAACCTGTTCAGTTGGTTGTGAAGACCTGTTCGTGGCGATGTCTTTCTCATCTTCGACCCCGCGTCCGGGCTTCAAGAACTGCGGAGACTGTGGGTCCAAGATGTCGGTCACGGACTCGCACGACGCCTGCCTCTGGTGCCTCGGGGAGGCCCACGATACGGACGACTGTGTCGACTGCCAGTCGCTCACTGCGAAGGCCTTGCGGGAATGCAAGAAGAAACTGTCGGTAGGCCGGGTGTCATGCCCAGGAAGTCAAGGTCTGCGGGGCTTTCGACCGATGACTCGAGGGGTGACTCTCCGCGTCATCGGAAGTCCGGTGGGTCTCCTTCCAGGAGTCGGTCTCGCCACTCCTCCGCCTCTTCTAGGCATTCCAGGAAGCGCCGGCATAGGTCGCCTTCCCCGTCCTCTTCCGAGGACTCCGCCCGTCGGCGGGTCGCTTATCCCTCCATGCAAGCGACACCGGAGGAATGGGCTTCCTTCGGGAAGCAGATGCTAGCGATTCTGGAATCGCAGGGCACCGGTCCGTCTGCGCCTCCGAGTGGGGTCGGTTGGCACCGGTCGAGAGACACCGCCCATACGCCTTCGGGTGGTCGGCACGGCTCGTGGGAGAGGTCCCGCTCGGACAAGTGTAGCCATTCTCGCCATGCCCGTTCCAGGTCCCGGTCCTCGACGCGCTCAAGACCGCGTGATCCTGTGCCTGTGGCACCGAGGTCATCGACGATTTCTCTCGAGGTTCCGTCTTCGAGGGGGTCGTCGACGCCGTCGGCGCCCAGGTTGTCGAGAGACACGCTCGGAGCTCCGGCTTCGAGGACTGTGTCGACGCCGCAGATGCTGGAGGCGTTGCAGCTGTCGACGCCGATTCGCTCGACGTCAACGCCTTTTCTGTCGACGCTGGTGCCGACTTGTTCGGCGCCCTCGACGCCTTTCGAGGCGATGGTGTCGGAGGGGTCCCGTGGCACGGGGTTTGCCCCTAAAAAGGCTATGGCTAAGGTCCGGCACTGCTTTGGTCCGCAGAGGTCTTCCTCTCCCCGCCTGGAGTACATTTCAGAGGGTGATGAAGGCTCTGATGGCGGCCTGGTTCCGGTTACGGTTCCTATGAGCTTATCTCGGGCCATAGTCAGTTTGATGACCTGAGGCAGTCACTGCATGATGCCAGTGGACTGGACACCTCTACGGAGGTGGAGTTTTGTCGGCCGGAGCCTGGCACTCATGCCGATTCGTCATATCGGCGCCTTATGTCTCGGGTTACCGAGTACTTGGGTTGGTCAGCTCCCCCAGGGGAGTTCGTTCAGGATGATCTCACGGACATCCTTGATCTCGGTCTACCCACTGACCCGGTTTTGCCTTTTCATATGGCTCTGCAGAGAAGGGTGGCGGCGGCGGCTTGGACTGCTCCAGAGAGTCTCCCGGCAGTGGGCAAGTCTTTGTCGCGAAAATACCGTCCAGCCAGTAGCGACCCCTGCTGCTTGTCTAGGCACCCCACCCCGGAGAGTTTGGTGGTGCAGGCGGCTGCGGCCCCGGCAAAGCAGGCGTCAAATCCTACCATCCCTCCAGATAGGGACGACAAACGTTTTTACGGCTGGGCGAAGAAAGTGTTTTCTTCGGGGGGTATGGCGCTTCAGCCGGCCAACTCCATATGTGCCTTGTCTTGTTTCACACACACTCTGTGGAACTGTGTTGCATTAGCGGCTGATAAAATTCCTAAAGGGGACGAACGGGATGGTTTCCTTGCTATGGTTCAGGATGGCAAGGATGCTATGTGTGAGGCCGTTCAGTCGGGTTTGGACTTGGCGTATTGTGTCAGCCGGTCCATGGCGGCGAGCACCGTAATGCGCAGGTTTGCGTGGTTGCGGAAGTCTGGGTTCGCTCCTGATGTGCAGTCCCGGCTCCTCAACATGCCTTTTGATGGTGAACACCTTCTTGGCAGCAAGGCTGACGAGAGCCTTCAGAGGTTGCAGACCGCCAAAGCTGCAGCGAAATCGTTGGGTGCTGCAGTTCGCCAGCCTCCGCCTTTTCGTCCTAGGGGGCAGCAATGGAGGGGAGGTTCCTTTCGCTATTACTCATCCTTCAGTAAACCGAGAGGAGCTAGCAGTCAGAGGCCATCGTAAGAGTGCCAGAGGTGGAAACAGAGGTACTCGAGGTGCCAAGGCCGCTCGGGCAGTTGCCTCGTTGCCCTCAGGCAACGCTGCAGCTGCTACCACTCAGTCATGAGGCCAGGCCCCATGGTTCGCCGGTTGGGGGAAGGCTGGCGCAGCATCTTGAAGAGTGGCAAGCCATTACTTCGGATGTGTGGGTTCTGGAGATCATAACCCACGGCTACTGTCTTCCTTTTTGGCAGAGGCCTCACGACAATCCACCAGGGAACCTCTCTTTGAAGAGTCCGGATCCGCTCCTTGCGCAGGAAATTCAAGCCCTGCTGGAGAAAGGCGCCATAGAACTGGTGCCTGTAGCGGAGAGGAACAAGGGATAGTATTCCCCTTATTTTTTGATTTCAAAGAAAGACGGGGGATTGAGACCCATCATGGACTTGCGCGGTTTCAACAAACTCCTCAGGAAAGACAAGTTCAAGATGGTGACTCTTTCTCAAGTCCTCCAGGCCCTTCAATTCGGGACTGGTTGGTGTCTCTCGACCTCAAGGATGCTTACTTCCATGTGCCGATCCATCCCAAGCACAAGAAGTACCTGAGGTTCGCGGTTGGCGACTCGCACTTTCAGTTTCGGGTCCTGCCGTTCGGATTTACCTCCGCCCCGAGGGTTTTCACCAAGCTCATGGTGGTGGTGGCAGCGCATCTCAGGAAAGGGGGGATTCACGTCTACCCCTACCTGGACGATTGGTTGATCAGGGGGAGCTCTCCCGAGCAGGTCCTGGATCATCTGTCCGTCATCTGCCACTCCCTTCACAGGCTGGGCTTCTCCCTCAATTTAAATAAGTCCCATTTGACACCAACGCAGCGGCTCCAGTACATCGGAGCAGTGCTCGACACGTCCCTGGGGCAGTGTTTTCCTCCTCAGGTGAGGGCTCTTCACATTCAGCAGATGGTGCACAAGTTTCAGTTTGCCCAGAATCTCCCAGCGTCCGAGTTCTTGAGACTGCTCGGCCTCATGGCATCCTGCATTCTTCTGGTGCCAGAGGCTCGTCTGCGGATGAGACCTTTGCAGTGGGCACTCAAGCTCCAGTGGTCTCAGTCCTCCGGCAGGCTGTCGGACCCTGTTCAGGTGCCGCCCTCGGTAGCTCGGGACCTTGGGCCGTCGAGGGCAATCTGATGAAGGGGGCCCCATTTTGGCTGCCCTGGCCGGAGGTGACGATCGTGACGGACGCATCCCTCACGGGACGGGGAGCTCATGCCAACGAGCTGACAGTCAGCGGGCGTTGGTCTCCTTCGGAGTCCAGACTCCATATCAATCTGTTGGAGCTGAGGGCCGTCAGGCTAGCCCTGAAGGCTTTTCTGCCGACTGTGCGCGGGAAGAGTGTCCGGATTCTGACGGACAACACAGCGGCCATGCACTACCTCAACAAAAGGGGGGGCAGGGTCACTTCCGCTGTGCAGGGAGGCGATGCAGCTCGAGTTCTGGGCCATTCAGCAGGAAGTTTCGATCTCGGCAGTTCATCTGGCCGGAGACGACAACGAGACGGCGGACGCTTTGAGCAGGCAGAGCACGATCTCTCACAAGTGGGAGCTGGCTCAGGAGATTCTCCTGGAGGTCTTCGCCCTTTGGGGGACCCCTCAAGTGGATCTCTTCGCCTCCAGTGTCAACCGGAAGTGCGAGAGGTTCTGCTTGTGGGAATTTCCTCCAAAAGGAGCCTTAGTAGACGCGTTCGTGGTGGAGTGGTCATTCCCACTGCTGTACGTGTTTCCTCCAGTCCCTGTCATCCCGCAAGTGTTACGGAGGTTCGGTACCCGGAAGATCCTCATTGCTCCGGCGTGGGCCCGGAGGACGTGGTACCCGGACCTTCTAGACTTGTCCATCTTCCCTCCACGTCGTCTTCCCTACCGAGACGATCTGCTCTCACGGGAAGGGGGTCAGGTTCTCCATCCAGAGGTCAGATCCCTCAATCTTCACGCTTGGCTTCTGAAAGGTTGAGGTATAAGGATTGGGACCTCCCTGAAGGCGTGATGGAGGTGTTGCTCTCGGCCAGGCGGCCGGCAACAAAGTCTCTGTACTGTTGCCGTTGGAGAAAGTTCTGCGACTGGTGCAGAGTTCAGAATGTGGATCCTTTTGAATGCGACATTCCCATGGTTTTGTCTTTTTTGCTTTCTTTGGCCCACAGGGGCTTGCAAGTGGGGACCATTAAAGGTTACCTGGCGGCGCTGTCCATATTTAAGCGCTCGTCTGAAGAGTGTTCCTATTTTAAGATTCCTTTAATTTTGCAGTTTTTGAAAGGGCTCACTAATGTGTTCCCTCCGTCACCTTTTTTGGTGCCAGGTTGGGATTTTAACCTTGTTCTTAAGCTTCTTATGGGTGCTCCGTTTGAGCCTTTACATTCTTGCCCTTTGAGGCTGTTGACTCTGAAAACTGTTTTTGGTTGTGGTTACCTCCGCTTGCAGAGTGAGTGAGTTACAGGCACTTTCAGTTAAGCCACCCTTCACTGTGTTTCACAAGGACAGGGTTGTCCTTGGAGTTCGTCGTCCTTTTCTTCCGAAGGTGGTTTTGGAATTTCATTTGAGCCAGAAGGTTGTTCTTCCGGCGTTCTATCCTCCTCCAAATCCTGGTAAGGAAGAGGAGAGGCTCCATAGGCTTGATCCTAGGAGAGCGTTGAGCTTTTATATCTTGCGCATGTCCCGGGTCAGAGTGGACGATAAACTTTTCATTGGTTACGCTGGTAAGCGTTTGGGACAAGCTGTGACGAAACAGACTTTGTCTCGTTGGATTATTTTAGCTATCTCCGAGTGTTACCGCTTGGTGGGTAAGGACCCTCCGGCTGGCTTGCGGGCCCATTCTATCAGAGGAGTGGCTGCGTCTACTGCTCCGCAGAGGGGAGTCCCTATTCGTCACATCTGTGATGCAGCCACCTGGGCTTCAGTACATACTTTTGTACGTCACTATTCCCTCGATTCCATCAGAGGGCAAGATCTGGCCTTTGGCAAGGCAGTTCTCTATTCCGCAATTTGATTGGGCATGCTAAATTTGTATTCTAAATTCTTTCCCACCTCCTTGCTTGGTACTGCTTTGGGAGTCTGTCATAGATATGGAATACGTCGGAGGACCCAATCCCCTCGAAGAACAAGTTACTTTCTTACCTGGTAACGTACTTTCGATGGGATGGTCTGACGACGTGTTCCATATCGCTCCCTCCCTGCCTTCCCCGCTGCAGAATTTCTTTTGCGATTGCAGCTTGCGTTCCGCAAGGCCTTGTGTGTCTGACTGGCAGAAAACTGGTGGCACATGTTCTGGGAAAAAACTATAACTGAGGCTATGGGCGTCGTGCGTCCTACTTATCACATCGGGTGACGTCGGCCATCGGAGCAGGTCCTCGGAGGCGGCGCATCGACGTCATCGACGCAGGACGCAGACGCCAAAGATTTTCCGAAGCAGCACAGCTGTGGACATTACCTGTCATAGATGTGGAATACGTCGTCGGACCATCCCATCGAAAAAACGTTACCAGGTAAGAAAGTAACTTGTTCATTGTTCAAATTCATAAAAATAAATCTTTTAACTTTGCAAAACAGCCTGCTTCCTGGTTCAGTGAGACCGGGGGGCGAGGGGGTTCAAAGAGGGGGGCGTGATATAAGGATACATCATTCAGAAATAAAAGAACTTTTAGACATAAAAATATATAATTAAGGGTTCCAACTGTGCATCACACGCTAGGCATTGACTTAGGTGGAGTGCCGGGTTGGAATCACTTACACTATGTAGTCTGATCTGGGGAGCAGTGGCTCAAAGCATCTTAGTGTCTATGTACACTGAGGAGGGTTCATTCTCCGTGAAGTGGCCATTCCTATTGAGAGCCTGCTGATAGGATGGAGTAGTAATGGCAGGTGGCGTAATAAATACGGCTTGTGTTCCGGGAGAGACCAATTGGAATTGTCACTCGCGAGCTGGCTAATTAAAAGCGGGACCGCTCTGCAAAGGCTGGCGGCGGTCGCAGTGTCTTCTCCAGAATGGCTCACGGTGCACCTACTCATCCTATCAGCAGGCTACATAGGATACCTCTCCCACATGAATATCCCATCCTGATGAAGGCCTACACCACCAAAGTTCATTAAGTTTGTCTTTAAATATGGCCGAAACACTGTCGTGTTGACTTGTTTGTGGTTGTTGTTCAACTCTAGATTGTGTTCCACGCAATTATGCTGATGACCATGATATTACTCCACTAAGTTCTCTAGTTTCCTTCCCAAGGAACACATAGAGATTGTAGAAGCAATAGAACTTTGTCTTTCAAATATTTGACATTTTATCCATGTAACTCTGGTACTACACCTTGTAAGTTTGTAATGTTGAATATCCTATGCTCTTGAAATACAAGTGTATCTTAAACACCCACTGCAAACAAATTAAATCTGAACTGCAGTATACAGAAATTTTCTTTTAAATTATTTTTGCATGATTCTGTGTCCACCATGTCAAGTTGTGATTAATCCAGGATTAAGTTGTTTTTTTGTCAGCAGTTAGACTTGCATGACCTTGCTCATCGGTGCACTTATCTGGCGGCCATTGGAGCTTACAAGAACTCTCAGGAGGAGGTATCCAAAAATCCAATGGTTAAGAAGCACTTAGCGTGCCTGACTAGGCTATATCCACCTATCAAGAAACTGCACCCGGTGTGGGACTTTAATGTGGTCCTGGGCGCCCTGGGGCATAAACCATTCGAGTTGATGCCGTCCGCGAACATCAGGCTAGTAACCATTAAGACTGGCCTCCTAGTGGGATTTACCTCTGCACGCCTAATCAGTGAGATCCAGGCGCTAGTGGCTTCAGAGCCATATACTACATTTCATATGGACAAGGTGGTGCTCAGAACACGCCCTGCATTCTTACCTAAGGTAGTCTCCTCTTTTCACTTTAATGACGAGACCGTGTTACCAACTTTCTTTGCGGACACTATGGGTGACGCCCAGAGTGTACTGCACTGCCTAGACGTCATACAGGCATTAAGATTCTAACTAGACAGAACCAAGAGCTTCCGCAAATCAGATGCCCTATTCGTCACCTTTGGGGGATCAAAACCAGGCTGTCTGGTATCCAATGCTTCCATAGCAAGGTGGATGGTTATGGCCATCAAGGAGGCGAATGATGGGCAGCACAGGCCATTGCCAGCAAACATGCATGTCCACGCCATTAGAGCTAAAGCCACAGCGTTGGCCTTCCAAAGGCACATTCCGTGGCAGGTTATCAGCAAAGCGGCTACTCCCTCGGCTTTCTGCAAGCTCTACTGTTTGGATGCCAGAGCCAAGTCGGACGCAGCATTTGGTCAGGCAGTGTTAAGGAACTTGTTGTCTTAAGAGGGGCAACCCTCCACTCTGGGCTACTTTCAGTTGCAATCGCTCATACAGTATGGAGGAAAGGAGACGGGACGTAGGAGTAATTTTAAGTTATTCACTGTAGTGACTAACGTACTCCTAGTCCATTGTCCCCTTTTCTCCATACGTCCCACTATCTTCCCCCCCTAATAAAACTGGTGTCATTAGGCAATGTTAATATTGTTGACGCGTCAAGGGAGATTGAGGAGTGGTGCTGGTGAGCAGAGTCAAAGGAGCTCATGCTCCCAGGGCCGCGCCCCCGCACGCATCTAAATTTAAAGGGAAAGATGATTTTTTTTCTGTCTCCCATCCCTAGCAAGAGATGCCTATACAGTATGGAGGAAAGGGGACTACGGACTAGGAGTATGTCAGTCACTACGATGAGTAACTTATAATTTTTACATTCTAATATTCCTGCTAGGATGTTACTAGAGGGGTGTGTGAGGACAGAAGATATCCGTAGTAAGTCAGTTCGGAAACCCAAAAATGAGTCGCCATCCCCTGCATCCCCGAAGGCGTCCCGGCATTATTGTAGCTGGACTTTAGCTGTAAGATCTGATAGACATCCAATGTATAATCTCTGATCATACAAGTTTCTTGCAGGGAAAAAATGTCAGCCTCCAATAAATAGGCCATACCTGAGCAGTTCGATACAAAAGAATGAAACCCTATAGTGTTCCATGAGATAAATCTAAGGCAACCCTTGCCCCCTCAATGCATCAGTCGGTAGCTTCATTAGGGTTTCCGTGGTTGCATTTAATGGAAACACCACAACCACATGTGGGATTCCCCCTTAGGCAGGTAACCATTTGTTTGACTAATTTATCCAAATCAATATCGGTATTGATTTTAGGCTTTTCTGTGTTTCTCGAAAATATTGTTGACGCGTCAAAGGGGACTGAGTAGTGGCGCCGGTGGGCGGAGTAACGGTAGCGCATGCTCCCAAGACCGCACCCCTGCGCGCCTCTAAATTTAAAGGGGTAGATGGTTTTTCTGCTTAACCTCCTCTGAGGCATTCTCCCTTTCCTCACCTTCCCCCAGAAGCTCAACGTCTCCAGAGCTCTGGTTCTCTCTAGGCTGGACCACAGCAACACCCTATTTCTCAGTCGGTCTCTTTCCTCCCTTTGCCCCCTTCAACTAATTCAGAATAGGGCTGCAAGACTTCTCCTTGGCCTTAAGCCCAGGGACTGCATCTCTCCAGCTCTAAAATCTCTCCACTGGCTCCCGGTGAGTGCAAGGATCAAATTCGAGACCCTTTGCATCTTCCACAAGGCAGTCTGGGGCCTGGGACCTGTCTATATCCAGCTTTCTCTTCCCAAATACCTCCCTGCTAGAGTCCTCTAGCGCCAACTCTCTGCAGGTCAGATCTTTAAGCAGACAGTGGAGGTCGATCCCTTTCCTCTGAAGGCTCATTCCTCTAGAATGGCCTCCCTACCCCCTCAGGCTTGAGCCGGATATTCTCAAGTTCCAAAAACTGCTAAAGACCTTCCTTTTCCCCTCTTCCTTCCCCTTACCCCTCCCTTGCTAATTATCCATCTGCCGCTGCGACTGGTGTTTAGTCCCTTCTGAGTCATACAAGGGCCAGACCTCCACCGACCAGTCTCCCCAGCATCCCTTACCAGCACTTGCCCTCGGGAACCCTTCCTCAGACTTGCCCGAATCTGGTCCACCTTGTCCATTGCACTTGTCTTCCCTTCCTTTCCCCTTTTGTACCCCTCAAACTTTCCCACTTGCCCATCCCTCTTTGGGGCCCCGAATCCCACACTTCTCCTCCAACTCCACCCCCCCTGCACTTTTATCAACTTTACACTTGCACGGTAGGATTGTCACAAGACCACTATAGCTGTCACTGTTAATGTTACTTTACTATTGTTTCTCTTTCCTATGTCTCTTAACCCCCCCCATGCTACCTCCCCTCACCTGCCCCTCACCCCCCCAACCTCATTCCCCTCCGGACCTGCCATTTTTGTCTTGTGGTGCCTGGAAACACTTGTGTGTAGGCGTTCTACAAATGTCCAATAAAGAAATAAAGTACTGACGTGGTGATGTTTTTGCAAAACAGACCAGCCACGTTGAGCACATTTTAACAGTGAAAACCTGCTCCGATTGTTGACTGTCCATGCAAAAATGATAAATATGAATAATTACTGCCGCTTTCCAGCTCTCCGGACAGCGCCTTTCCAAGATATTTTGAAAAAGAAAAGAAAGGGTCCATGCCCATGATGTCGAGTCTGCCATAAGGATTCAATTAGTCAGGCCGTTCTATCCAGATGCTTTTGAGGTGGAAGCTTTTTTGATCAAATTTTTAACCACTTCAAAAGAGGGATTCGATGACCAAGGGATACTAGAAGACGCATAGACCCATTTCTCCAGCGGTTTGCTGAAAAGGTTCTTAAAGTGATTACACCAGGAATCCTCTGTGACACAATTACTTTAGAGATGAGATTGGGAGACATAACCATTATTAACTAATGACCAGAAATTGCGAGAATTGTTTGACATAAGTTTCTAACATAAGTTCCCCCTGTCTCTGGAATTTCAAGTATCTGTTAGGTCTATTCCAGTTTTGATAAACCGACATCAGCTGTTTCTTCTTAACCAGCATATCAGATACAGGAATGTCACGTTTTTTCTGAGCTCTTGCGTGTTTATCCAGTTGTCTTTTCTGTAACCATGTCTCCTGGTCAAAACCATACTCCTGCTTTGTGAGCTGAATTTTCATTCCTATCTTTGGACTACGGAAATCCCACAAACTCTCAGAAATTAATTGTAGTACAGGCTAAGGGTAATTGTTAGTGAGTCGGAAGCCTTAATGATTCTTTAAGGTTCTATAGGACAACTTAAGTCAGCTTGTTATGGACGCATTTCTGAGATTGTTTGATCTTAATTTCCGCACAGCTCTCAAATAGATCTTTAGACAAAATTATGCATCAATAAAAGATTTTGATCTGCCATTCTCCCAAGTGAAGGCAAGGATTAAATCCCCCTGCACACTACCATTACATATAACCAGATCCCATTCTTTTAAAAATGGACACCATTTCTTACCATTTTCCACAGCTGAAAGATTGCTATTCTGTGAAATCATCTGTCATATGCAGTATGAACTCCAATCCCCTCCCATAAGAATAGTTGTAGTTTCTTCATCACACCTGGCCTCTGACAGAACCTCTGTGATTGATTCCAAGAACTCATCAAAAGTGGAAAGCGCAGGGTTATATTAAAGATGCAAAACAATTAGACTACATGCTGCATCGCCAGAAAGGAAATACGCTTTTATTGCCAGAATACCATAAATGTTACTGGCTAGTTTGAGCACTTTTGATCTTTTTGCATTTCTCGGGGCAGCTATGAGGCCACCTGAAGGCAGCCACCATTAGTATTAGTGGCTGGCTGGGCTAGTATGGTAAAGCCATCCATTCTTAAATAGGTTTGCAGCCATGTTTCCTGTAACAGGATCAGGTAAAATGAGCCAAAAATATCTCTACTGGTTGGTTCGTTTATGAAACTTCTATAACCCAGCGTGTTCAACCTCATTACATTTAACTCGTAGTTTGCTGAAGCGAAACTTTGTTTTCTTCCAGTTTCTGAAAGACTTGGAATGCCGTACAACAAATACCAGAAATTACTCTTAGCGCTCAATGAAACTGAAGTATCTTTTGGCACTGACTTAATCAAGTCCTGCTCAGAGTTTACATTTGAAATACCTTCCTTCTAGCTCTGCACATTAGGGCTGTTCTTCCTGCCCTTGGGCCTATCAGTTGTAATATTGAACCCCATGCCAAAAATAACTTTTTGAGCAGCTAGCAGGGCATTCACCCCTAGCCTAGAATGCAAACCAATTTCAACAATGTTAGTACACTTTTCATGTGGGAAATGAATATAGTCGATATGATGAGTAGATAATCAGTATAGCTCCGGAGCATCTCTCATGATCCTCAAAAGTGTGTGTCTAAGGTAAACTGATCTTTCGGTTCTGCCATATGTTCGATTCAAACGTGCGGACGGGCAAAGGAGTTTGAATTTTGATCTTCGGCTTGCCCATCCTGAGCGTATTTAGAACTTTCTTTCTCAGTTGTCCTTGATGGACTATTATCTTTGTGACCATTTTGCTTGTTGGTCAAATGGAGAGCCTGTGGCTGGTTTCGAAGTATTTGTAAGTGAATCATCATCCTCAGATCAACTTATTACTGACAAACCTTGAGTTAATCCATTACACTCTATTTGTGCTTTATTTCCATTTAGCGCTGCTTGTTTATTTTTTCAATATGAAATATTGGAGCCCAGCGCTCTGGAGGGAGTCTCTCGGTCCGTGATGACGGAAACTATTGTTCACTTTCAACCAATTAGGTTGGGTGAACTGAACTTGAGTTTGCGTGTTCGAGAAGGACAGCTTCTCAGTGGTTCGATCATAAATCACAATCTGGTTTTCCATTTGCTGCGAGTGTCCTTACTTTGCAAATTGTTACCATTGTTAGTTGCCACAGTATTCCGTGATTCCTTCACTTGAGTCGAGATAACATTCCAGAGAACCTGAGTATAAGGTATGTGTATATCCACCTGGGCCTCAATGTTCTCATTTCTAGGCCGTATCAATGTAAGGATGCCAATATCCGGCTTACTAGGATGGGTTGCATTTAAATCTTCCTGGTCCATCAATCTGTTAGATATTTCAGTCATACTACAATCTGCATGCTCCCCACCGATAATGGGGTCATCTGACAGATTTAAAAATCTCAGAAGTTTCATGAATTTTTTCCCTTTTTCTTTGATTTTCCATTTGTTATGCCGTTGCCACATACATATGGAGCTTGTTCTGCAGCGTTCACACTCCCATCTCTGATCTGTGAACCACTACACAGATCTTGGGCCAGGGTTTTTATAGTAGCAATCTCTTCTAAGCCCCTTTCCGGGACCTCAGTCATTTTTCCTCTGATTTCCTGAGGTGGTCAATCTGTTTCCAGCTTTTGCCGTTGTTCCACAGCAGTCTGCAAAGTCAACTTGATTACTTAAAGAATCACTCCTCCTCTCACCCCCTCGCAGCCTGCTGCCACCCGCATAGGACCATCGCCCAAATGGTTCACGGCTCCCCTAAGGGCCTTCAAACACCAAAATGACTCCGTCAAACGCAAATGGCGTGCATCCAAAACCCCTCACAGCAAATCTGTGTTCGCCCTCCACCACCGCAGCTACAAATATGAAAGGCCAAAAAAGCCAACTGAAATAAAATAATTGTAAACGGCTGCAGCAGCACCAAAGAACTCCACAGGATAATCTCTGAATTTCTGAAGCCCATATCCACCATTGCCACAACCACACCCACGCAGTTGATCTCCGACTCCCTCTCCCAACACTTCCACAACACTGGACAGGCTATCCACCATCAATGCCAAACTCTCCACCCTCGTGCCCTGCTCAACTCCCACTCTTCAAGACTCCATTGTTCCGAGCCCTGTAATGCCATCTTTCTTCTCCTTCAACCTCACCTTGAGCAAGGAATTCCTCAAACTACTGTCCAACAGACCCTCCAGATCCCCCCCCTTCGACCCTGTCCCGCCTCTCTCCTCAAAGAAATGTTCTCCTCCACTTGCGCAGGAGAACTGGCAAGGTCCATCCATACTGAACGACTCCCTCACCTCTGGCATCTTCCCATAACCTCTCAATGTAGCTCATGTCAAACCACTTCGGAAAAAAGCGTCTCGATCCCCTCCCAACCAATGAACTACAGGTCCATCTCCAATGCCCCATTCCTGTCAAAACTCATTGACTGCTCTGCATACTCTCAACTCAACCATTTAGCAGAATCCAATAACCTACTCGACCCCACTCATCAGAGTTCCGACCGCACCATGGAACAGAAACCACTCTGATCCCGACCTTGGTTGACCTCAAAATCTCAGCAGATTCTGAGGGATGTGCAGCAATTGTGCTCTTGGATCTCTCAGAAGCCTTTGACACTGTTAACCACTCGATCCTCCTCCGACAACTCCACTCCCTAGGAATCCGAGACTTGGCACCCAACTGGATCACCTCTTTCCTCAACAACAGGAAACAGATCACCTTCCTCCCCCCTTTTCTCTAGCCCACTCACCCGGGGGAACACTGGTGTACCCCAAGGTGCCTGCCTCTCAGCTCTCCTTTTCAACCTCTACCTGTCCCACCCCCTCCCAGGGATCATCCGCGCATACAACCATACCTGTTATAACTACATTTATCTTGGTGCACCAGCCTACCAACTTAACAAACTTGAAAGAGTGGAAACGCTGCCTCCAGGCTCCTTCTTGCACTGGGACAATGAGCGCAATTCACTGGCTCTGTATTGATCGGAGGGCCACTTTCAAAACTCTATGCATCAACTGAGCAGTACACAAGACCGGCCCAACATAACTACAAGCACAGATTATGCCCTACCTCCCATCATGCACCTTAAGATCTAGCAAAGCCCTCCTACTAGTAATTCCTGCCTCCAATTCAGCCTGAATTGGAGGGCAAGCGTACTCCACCTTGGCACCAACACTATGGAACTCTCTGCCTCCCCACATTTGACACATCCAGGACCACATGGCCTACCGTAAAGCATTGAAAACCTGGATTTTCCCTAATCATTGAAAGCGACCATCTAGGACAGACTAAACACTCCACCAATGACCCATAACTTGGTTCATTTGGCAGTACCTCAAAATAACTGCTGGACTCATACTGGCCAATAATTACACCATCACAGAAACAGGAACCGTCATGACTCAAAAGCCAACCGTAGCGACCAACAGGCTCTAGGACATGGAGCTGATGACTCTCTGCATCGTTTCCTAACTAAAAAGACCAATATTAGTTGTATACTTTCACGCAGAAATGCTCATCCCATCCAGACCTGACCTACCCAAACTCTAAGACCAAAAGATGTCTGTCTTTATATATCATCCTGGACCGTAGCTCAGCAATACCGTAACTAAGCCCAATCACTATCTTCCCATGAAGAAGCACACCACCTCCCCCCAGGAGATACAAACCTCTGTCTTGCCACCAAATCCACAGACTCCGCACCACGGCACTCCCAAGCCCAATTAGCACCACTTACAGCAAATCAATTGCTCTTATCAATTCTACCACCGCTGATACCATTCCACAAACCACCATCGCATACCGGGAACCCTCCCAGAGAACCACTACTGCAAAACCTAAAGCACTACAGTTCAAACATAGCCTTATCTTGTCACCCTTACCTGGTATACAAACCGGTACTTGCTCAAGTCAGCAAGCAATAAGGCTACGAACTAACCTCATGAGGCTGAATACCATCCATGCAGTACTACCTACGCCCATTCTGCCCTCTGGCACCCCTGCCTTGATGAGACCACATTGCTGCGATATGATTTCTTATCTATAACCTCCATCATGTGAATGAGTCACACAGCCACCCGCCATAAACAATGTCAAGAGGCCCTCTGACACCTAACATAGGGTCGCATATCTGAAGGATCCGCCAACTGAGCAAACATAACATACCCGCTCCAACCAGAGAGTCTGACTCTTAAGATCCTATACCGCGAGCATCCAGGACAAACATGACATGCAAATTGGGCTTTGAAAGTAGTCAGATGCCTCCTACCATTAAGCACTATCACTCATACCAATATGCTCACCCTCTGCTTTGCACCAACAAACAATAGAACGCAGCTATACCCCTTGCTAAATTTCGGCCTAGCTGCACACATACCGACACTACTCCATGAACACCTCAACAGCTTGATAGAATGCAGTTACACCCCAAGAAAAAATCGGCCTAGCTGCACACACAAACCTCTCACGCAGGCCGTTGGCCGCCAGAATGCAGACTCAGTGACCACCTACATTGCTGCTCACATTCCACTGATCTCTCACAACCACTGCACCACACCTTATATTAGAATGCGGCTAGCAACGCGCCAACCACCCTGGCTACACACATGCAGAGTGCACCCATGCACTATAGACTACATTAACTCTCTCTGCACAAGCGCTTTGAGATCCTACCAATGGTATATAAAGCGCTATACAAATGCACAATAACAATAAACCTGTTAGATATGAGATGGTACACCAGAGTTAGCCATGTACAGACAAAAAGATCTGATCAAAGGGGCCTAAAAACATAAACTTTTGGACCAAATAAAAGTATGATGAAATGGTCTCAGAATCTTTTTTTTGTGAACAAGTGCTTCCATTTCCAAAAATGAACTGTAGATGGATTATATGACTTGCACATGCCACTGACTGTGTTTGATGCAAGAGATGTTTTTCCTTTGTTTATGTAAGCTGGCATGCATGAAGTGGAAAAAAATAAGCATACATTCATATATATCGGAACAGAAATAGAAAGTGGAGAATTACATGTATACAGTACAAATAGGGGTTACCCCGCTAAAGTTGTGAGACAATCGGCCAAGCGGGCATTTAATAATAACAGAAGTGCTGTTTGAAAAAAAGCAGGGTGGGAGCAATAATAACAATCAAGACACTCCACTAGTGTTTGTGAACGCCTTCAGTAACCGGTCATATAAAGTAGAGAACATAATTACAAAGAATTGTAAAAAGATCATGAGTACCCCATCTCCATTGGCAGCCTTTAAAAAGAGCACCAATATCCACCACAATTTCATGAAGAATGACATCCAAAACATAAGGAGACAAAGCCCCCCACAGTATGCTGTGGGGTTTGCCACAAGTAGTTGGACAGCACCTGTGTGGCTCATGTGTGATGTGTCCCCAAACTAGTAAAATGTCATCTGTCAATCTAGGACTACGTCAAGAGTGGAGTTTGAGAGAACACACTAACTGTAACACATAGAATGTTATCTACATGATCAGGTGTCCTTATCCGTGTCTCTACATTGGGAAGACTAACAGTAAGTCCAAGACTCAGTTGATGAAACATAAGAGTTGTCTGAAAAATAAGATCGAAAAAGCCCTCATATTGAAACTTTTTGGAGAGATTGGCCATTCCTTTATGGAATTCGAGTGGTGCATCCTGAAAAAAGTAAGTCAGGAGGATATACATAAAAAAACATATTAACTTGGAACAGAAACTCATTTTTCTTACTAGAAGCCACTTAATAGGGCTAAACTAAAATATCGAGTGACATAACATTAAGCAAGGCCTGTTTTCGATCCTCCGGAGTACTGCATTTCCTCTTGGTACAAATTTTCAAGTTTACATAGTATTGTGAAAACCTTCAGGATAATTAAATTGGCGAATGTTGCATCTACGATCATTGTGTTACTAGATTAATGGGCAACATGTGGGGCTTTTTAGCTCCTTTTCAGTGCGACACTGTACATTTCCATTACTCCACGGGTCACTATGTATATACACGTCAAGATGATGACCTTTAGACAAAAGAAAGAAATGTGGGATCCAGGATATGCAAACTGTACACATGGAGCAATACGGTATTATATTGGTTACATTGATTGTATTATTGATGTTCCGTTGTGATCTTGGTATAAGGCAACAATATGAGATGTGATGTTTGCATCCCCATCATACTGAATAGACTGTCTGAAAATGTGACTATTGGAGTATGTGATGTAAAAGATGCAGTATGAACTCTTGATCCAATATTTTTGGAGCTGTATATATGCCTCTTGGTATAAATGTCACCATGAGATTGTTACACCACTATTACCATGATTGAATAATGTGGCATTGATATAAGTTGATAAAACAATGCATGGTGATTTTGAGAGCTTATATTCTTTTTCTCATTGTTATCATGTGGGGGTTGTATTGTGTAACATTCAGTTATCCACATAGCCTTACATTTTACACTTCATCAGCATCATTAAAGGCTGCCCATATACCTCATTGTTGACAATTTTGGTTTCGGGACAATAATATAAATGCATTAATAAGGCAGGTGGGAAGGCTCCCTTTTGGATGTAGAAATTGCCGTGGGCGATGCTACATAGAGCCTGGGCACGATGCAATGTGTCAACACGTTACGCGATTACGTCACTAACGCGACGCCGCAAGTGCTATAAACACTGTGAAACCCGCTCCCATTAAGGTGATATGATGGCCGTGAGCATAACCAACTTCTAAGTTGAGGTAAGAAGCCATGATAGAGGGGATAGGTGACTTACAGAGCCTTTACTAAGCTAGTTATCCTAAAGAGTGCAGAGATATTCTCTTACACAGTTCCTGGTAAATATATTTCAAGTCACCATAAGCTGTGGGAAAATAGCTTGCTCCCTCTGGCAAGAAGATAAAAGATAAATTAATAAAGAAATTATTCTTCCTGTTGAGGCCCGGGAGGCCTTTAAGATTTACCGGTGACTAGAAATAAGTGAACATCTGTTCCCTTAGAGAGGGACTAGGGCATGCTCCGCTTTACTACCAAGGTACTGATGAGACCCATTGGTTTATTTTGAAGCCACTGTGTAGGGTTGTAGTACCAGCCATCCCTGTTGGCCATTTCTACAACGTTTGAGTTATGTGAAAGGTAAGACCAGCGGTTTTGATCCTACACTTTCAGAGTGGGGTTGAACCATTACAACATTAAGGAACTATGCTAAGGAATGTTTTTTTCCTTACAAGGTTTTTTTCCCTACAGGCATTCAACATAGTGCGAGTTTATCAATCGTAAGTGCATGAATAAGCAGGGGTGTTGCTAGGTCTGGAAAAGACCTGGGGCTTTGCTGATGTCGGAATGGTCAGGGCTGGGGGCTAGCTAGCCTTTTGGTTGTAGCTCATGAGATTGTATCCGGGGCTACAACCAAAAGACCAGGGGCTATAGCCCCCTTAGCCACCCCCTAGCAACGCCTCTGTGAATAAGTAACAATTGGAGTTGCTTTCTTGGTCTGATGACATTACCCAGCAGACTGTTTCAGGTATACTATTAAATAGCATACTTGTTTGTCCTTATGGTGGAAAGGATTTAGGCTAGGTCAGTAATGAGACCGTTTAAGCCCTTAAATTGATATGTTTAATTGTGTACCCACCTATACAGGGAGTCTGTGGATTAACACGAGAGACAACTAGAGGGAATTCTGCTTTGCCACCTTCAAGCAACACATTATCTACACATTTTTGCACCTGAAGAATGTCCTGCTAATTCCAGTTAAGGACAGAAACTTGTATAAGTAGGGCCTATGCGGACATAGTGCAATAGTAGGGGGATTTGAACCATTACTGTGTAGCATCAAGTTATGAATACTTGATTTGGTTTTGACCTTATGTTTGTTGATTGTTGTATTGATCTACATTGATTTGTGTTTATATGTTTTTGATTATAAACCAGCAGGTGGTTATACTTGTGCTTGATGAAATAATAAAATGAATGTGTTTGAATTATGAAAAATCCTATTTAACCACAATGTTATCTCCCCATGTTTGTTTAAGAGTTTGATAACAAGTTATTGTTTGCGAGCAAGGGTACACACTTTTTTATGAATAGACAGTGACCTTTGTTTTGTTTGATTGCATACATTGTATTCCCATTTAGTAAGAGGGTCCAACACCACGTAGTGGGAAAGCCCTTATGTGAACACTACTACAGTACGTTAATACCATTCATAACATAATTTAATTTTCACAAGGTATTATGGTAAAATCTGAGAATATACCAAATCTTCCTAAAATGTTTAATTTGTAATACTGGATTCATTATTGGTTTTTTTCCACTCTAAACTCAAAAAATCAACTATTTGGACCCTACCCAAAAGAAGGCAGCTTGAGGTCGATGTTGAGTGGAATGGTGCAGATGTCAAAGTCCAAGACTAATGCCTCAATGCAGGCGCTAGCTGTAGAGGACGCAGGGGATACTATCCCCACCCTGTGGGCCACACCAAGTGAGGCAAGAGGGCCTTCGAAGGCGGTCCGGGACATGGCGGAGCAAAAGGACCACACAGGGCCCGAATGGGCAGGATCCATCTTGCGACTGGATCTCCATGTCGACCTAATGAATCTCCAAACCTCGCTCACAAACACCTTCCAAGAACAATTCCAATTGAGGTCGGACCTCAACACAGCCCTACCAGAAATTAGACAGGAGGTTGGCCAACTAGGAGAGAGGAGAGACCTCCTCGAAAAGGGCCCTCCAGGAGGTGGACAAGGACACAACAACGCAAGGCGAGGTCATAGAATGCCTCAACGTGGCCACGCAAACTTGAGTTGCAGATGGAAGATATGGAGAACAGGTCAAGGAGGATCAACATAAGGATACAAAACCTGCTGGAGACAGTTGGAGAAGGACCTGAAAGGGGAGGCCCGGAAGATATTTGCGGACATCCTGGGGAATGCAAGTTCATAGGAGATCGAACTTGATAGTATTCATAGAACAGGCAGAACGCCAAGGGGTGCTGGTGGAAGGCTGAGGGACGTGTTGGAGGCCACCTCCCACTACACATAATATATCCAGAGCCATTGCTGCAGTCTTTGCGTGACTCCGGTGAGATGCATGGTATCCAGTTTGACGGCATCCAACATAAGGTAGCCACCTTCGCGGACGATATACTCCTCTTACGGAGCTGGGGAAGTCATTGAGGGCATGCAGGGGGATACTAGCAGACTTTCGGTAGGCCACAGGCCTTAATATCAATATAACCAAATCGGAACTATTAAACCTTGCGGTGAAGGGGGGGGGGGTGAAGTGGCAGCGTTGAAAGAATCCTCCCCATTCATATGGAGCCCCAATGGGATTAAGAACCTGCAAATATGTACGACGACTCTACTTACCGGCTGGTACTCAGAAAATTACCCGTCCATGCTGTAAACGATTAAAGCTGACCTTCAAAAGTGGAAGAATCTCTGGATTTCCTGTGGGGTAAGAATGCCTGCGGTAAAAATAGTGACGCTTCCCAGACTGCTTTACCTCTTCCAGGCAGTCCAGTTAGCGGTCCTGAACAGATTCTTCTGAGAGTTAAGGAAAATCACTGGAAACTTTATATGGGACGGCAAGTGGCCAAGGAACATGGCGCTCCCGAACTTCCAACTGTATTACGAAGTGTTGCGGTTGCGGATAATACAGGAATGTTTCACGGGACCTAAGGGGAAGCAGTGGGTATCTATGGATCGGGCAGTGGTGAGACATGACTTGAGGGAGGTTTTATGGCTACTGCGCCAACACAGGCCTCATCATCTGTATTTAAGTGCTTAGAGGCAAATATGTGGTAGACGTTGGTGAAGAAATGCGGAATTACGACCTTCCTGTCCCCATTCAACCCCATCTTTAGCAATCCGGAATTTACTCCAGGAACAGACCGTTCCGTTCACACATTGGCAGGAAGGAGGATGGCGGAGGCTAAGGGACATAATTCGGGATCTAATATTAGACCGGTTGCGGAGTGTAGACAATGCTTCGAAGTGGGGGAGAAGGAAAGGATGCATTACTTTCAGATACAGCACTGGCTTCAGAACCCAATGGTTAAGACGTCAGCCACAAGCCAAATTACCTCATTAGAAAAATCTTTAACTGTGCGCAATGGGCCGGATATCAACCCTCTAAAATCCTGGACGAGGCCACACCACGTCCAACCTGGTCCTACATAGGTAGCTGGGAGGGACCGTTAGGGAGGGTATTGATTAGGGGAAGACTGGGAAAGGCTGTGGAGGATACCGAGGGTAGCTTGGGCGTCCCAAATGCAGGAATTTTGGTGCAAATTGGTATTATTCAAGTGGCACTATACACTGGCTCGACTCCACAAGATCTACTCTGGGAATCTGCACGAGTGCTGGAGAGGATGCGGGGAGGTGGGCAGTTGGCCCCACATCTTGTGGAACTGCCCAAGAATCGAACCCTTCTGGCGGGAGATAGGAGTACCAAGCACAAGTCTTTGGTGAGTAGGCAGGGGTACCCCCGGAAGAATTACTTCTGAGCCTGGGGGCAGAGGGTGGAGAATTCGAGCCCGGAGGGCGAAGGTAAACCCGTAAGATGCTTACGATGGCCGCGCAATGATGGAAGTGTGCGTCCATCCCCGCTGTCCAGAATTTGCGCCGTAAAGTGTGGGACCTCGTAGCCCTGGAATGGGCCACAAAATCACATTTTGCTAAAGACTGGAGGGAGATATTGGCTTTGCTAAAGGAAGAATACAGTGAGCCCAATGGTGTCCCCAAAGACTAAACTTGTTGCAACTATGTTAGGAGTGTTATGTGGAAAATGCTTCCGAATGGATGCCTGCTTTGGCCTGGGGAGATGGGGCGGGTGGTTTGAAGATAGGGCAGGGGTAATCTGGGTAGGTTCCCATTCCGGAGGGTCTACAACCACGTTTTAGCTCACTGTACCTATGACAGAGGAGGAATAACCATTTGCATATCAGTCTGGTCCCACTCACTTGGGCAGTCCAGAACCGAAATTTTGGCAATTCTTCTCTGACCAAGAGTACCAACAGCAACCTCAGACATATGTTTGGGCCTAGTCGGGCCTTATCAGTGAGGTGAAGCTGTGGCCTTTTGGGGGAGAGAGCGAGAAAAACACGTTGAAGGCTAAGACTCGAAACAAACGTTTGTGTAATGTATACCATGACTGCAAAACTGTTTTTTCAATACTCTTCTAATGCTTTTAGAATCTGAAGCTAGCCATTATCTTTGATGTCGATGAAGACCAATCTTAATTTGTCCTAGCGGCTTGATGGAGCCAGCATACCCGAAAGCAGGATGCCCAATTGAGGTTAGAGAAATACAGGATTGTAGCAGGCTCTATCAAGTTGCTAGGAGTAGCTCACTCTTCGTACGTTTTGGGAATGGGCCTGCCAATGCTGCATGAGTTGCTTAGAACTGTTTAACTTTATAGCAAGTAAATTATAGTTCTTTCTTATGATGATTGGGATTGTTTTATGAATATCTTGACAATGACTGATAACTGTTGGAATATTGAGTCTAAACACATTGTGACACTGTAAAGACAAAACGGTTTTCTGACATGTAAACATGTTATTTATTGGGAACACAGTGGCCTAATATTAGGATGTGTGTTTGGACATGGAAGTGATTTAAAGTTAATGTTTCTTTTTATTTCCCCCACCCACTTATTTTCTGTACCTCTATTTTGTCTCCCCTTCTTTTGATGCAAATTGACCACTAACAAATGTTTGTTATAATTTGACAGTCTTGAATGGTTATTTTCCGGCATGTATATATTTCTTTGATTGACTCTGATGCGATTGGTTACTCAAAAGGACTTTCTGCCTTAAAGAAGTCCAAACTGGTCGAAACACGTATTGACCAACTTTAGTAACTACGAATTTGTTCAATAAATTAGGTTCACATATCTAGTATTCTATGTTTCCTTGCACAATGTGGCAATAACACTATATCCACTAATCTGGGACAAGCGCATTTGAGCTTGGCACGTGTTTTGTAAACGTGTTTTAGTCTTAGGCAGGGGTTGGCCTAATTAGTGCCAGGATCTGCAGCTGTTGACATTTCTTATTATTGCTTAACCTTGATCACTAACCCAAGTGCGCCCACTACCTGGTTTAGACCCCACTATTTGGGTAATATGTCCATGGAATTTTGCTCCTGAGAGCAAATATTTAATTTCAATATTCTGCATTCGATGTGGTTTGTCTGGCACAATATACTTTTATTCGGCTCAGAATTTCTTCTCATCATTCAATGCTAGTGTTGAAATTCAATGTGTTATTGATTTTGTTTTTGGCCATTGATTTAATCACTGTAGCACTTGGAAAGCCGTCAGTGCCTAAAGTATTAATTGTGGATTGGTACGAGAAGAATTCTCGATGGAAAGCTGATGATTGTTGGGGATGTACTCTATTTCCTTAAATGTTTTTATAGAGCATGCGCCTCTACTACTTCACCCACACCAATTAAAATCGCAAAAATGGAGTGCAGCTAAATCGCTTCAAAAGTTGAATAGCATTTAAACATAAAGTTAAAAAAAAAATCGGAACAAAGGTTTAGCGCGTCCTATGAGATTAAAGCCAGAGGTGAGATTTTTCCAGATTGCACCAGTGCTAAACGTGTAAAAGGGTCAAAGTGGAGACATTTCAGGCATTTGCAAACTAACTGCATAGGTGATGCTAATCCTACCCAAGCCACATTTCTCCATTGCCTCTTATTTTCCAGTCCCCAATACCTGGAATCTTCAGTCTGTCTGCTGTAAAAAAGAAAAACGAAATTTTTAAAACGTAATGGTTCTTAATTCTATCTATCCTCAAAGCTGCGTCTTTCCCCCTCTGACCACACCCCCCCCCCCCCAAAAAGTCTTCAACAACATTGTAGTGTACAATCAATCCTATGTAATGTACATTATCTTTTGTATTGGTTACAAAGATAAAAATGTTATACGAGGTTGCATTTAAAATTCATCTTGGCTATGCTATTAACACCCTGCCGCTCACGAGGATATCCAAAACTAGGGCATGATGTAAATGGGGCGAAATAGGGATTTGATGAGCAGGAGATGAAAGTAGCTCATGTGTATCGGTCATCCCCCAGCAAGCAGGAGATGCCTTTAGGGAAGCAGGAGCTAGCACACAGCGAGTCGTAAATCTAACTCCCACTCTTTAACCCTTTGTCCATTTTACATGGCAAAATATGCTTTAACACTTTACCAAACACACAGAATGAATGTCAGAAAGATATGGTTGAATGGCACCAGCTAGCCTGGAGTGTCAAAAGTATCTCCTCTTATCTTTTTGTGTGAATCTACCCAGGCTCTTCTATACTACTAGCAGGAGCTAAATAGCTCCCAGCTCCTGGACATTTTGAACCCTGTATAAAGACTCCTTCATTTACCTGCGTTCGACAAGAACTGCTTCACTAGATCTCAGCAAGGTATAGGCTCCATTCCGTACTCGGTTATCATAGGCTGGTTTGGTTTATATAGTATTAGTCTTGATGGCGTTGAAGTTAATTTAATAGACGGATGGATGATAATCGGGCTGCACAGACGGATGGATGATAATCGGGCTGCACAACTCTGATTCAAAGTCTGTATGCAGTGACTCTTCATTTCATGCCTAGATTTGCGCATCTGCAAGGAAAAAAGGACTGTTCAGGGTTGCTTGTCACGTTGAACCTTTCGCAAGAGACCCATTTCAGGCCTATTGACCTTTTTTTGCAGATGGGGTTAGAGTCCACTTGTAATATTTGCACAGCGCTTCACATTACTGATAAAGTGCGACAGTTTCACCTTCTCTGTCCTTGCAATTATCAGTGAAGATATACGGTTCTTTTATCTAAGCATAAAATAAATCCAACCCAAAAAATTATCTGAATATTGCAATTCACTGTACAACACGCCACGATCATTTACAGCATGCATGCTTACTGTAAAAAGGGCTGCGCGTATATTTGTACTGTTGGATTTGGAAATATACTTCTCTAGACTAACATTCTGAACTGTACTGCTGTAAGGTGTAGCAGAATAATGTGTATTGTAACTATCATATTGCAGACGGTCTGGTTTTAAAATCCACTCTGCGATGGAGACATTTTTTAGAGGTTGTATGTGCAGTGACGGCACCTTGGGCAAGTGAACTGCACCTCTAAAAGGAACTTTTCAGCAAAATGTTCACTTTGCTCTAGTTTTCATTCTCAGATGCCAGTGTAATTTTGCTTTTGGGACGGTGCCCTGTCGAGAAAAGGGGCGTTGCACGTGTACAGGGGAACAATGTCAAGTTGCAAGCTGCTAGCTACAAAGTTACTTGTGTCAGCTCCGTTCTACCCATAGACCCAGTACAGCATTTCTTACTCGCTAAGAGTAAATTATCACTAGCCCGTGGCTTGTGGTCAAATCCAGTGTTGCACCCTCCTTCTAGACAGAGCTGGAAGCTGTGAAAGGTCACTTTGAAATGTGATGTTCAGCTAGCCATATTGATATACAGGAAACCTAGATACTCTTCTACGCTTTTATTCTGTTCTGTATTGGGACGGGGACCAGCACCTTTTCATCCACAAAAATAAACGCTTCCCCTTTAGTTTTCAAGTGCATGACTACGCCCTGGAGCTACAAACTGCTGTAGTCAGTTTAGGGGGATCGAGAAAAGAGTACTGTAGACTAGGAGTACAGTAACTAGTCAATGTAGTGGGTAAAGTTATCTTACTCCTACATCCTTTCCCCTTTCCTCTATGCTGTATTGGCGATTATAGCACACGGACTACTTTCAGCAAAAAAGGTTCCTCTGAGTGTTGGCCCGAAAGGCAGCCGCAAAGACACTAATGCTTGCAAAAGACAGCGAGGGATTCCTGCGCGGCCGCTTTGCTGAAAGTGTCCCAGGAAATTAAGTTTATTTAATATAAATACAACCACTCACTAAACAAGATGCACTGTGCACGGTTTTTCATCCCCATAATGTAAAATGTAACAAAACAATCGTTCACAACATCTGTCTTGAGCAAACTGTGTTTATTTGCACAATAAAACAGTGTATTCTAATATTCTGCGATAAAATGACAAATCGATGCAGTATATATTGTTGACTGAATTAAATGTGTTAAGACAATCAGTAAGTTTGTATTAAGTGAAAAGTACATTAGCATTACTTTTTGCATATATCTCACTTTAAATGGTCAATGCAGATGGAATCCTACAAATCTGATTTGTGCAGGAAAGGGGACACTGGAGTAGGAATACAGTAGTCACTGTGGTGAATAGCTTTTATTTTATCTGGCAATGGTACCAGACACTTTGGTTAACGGAATTTCAGTCGTGTGAGGCAGATAACAAAGGAGACTGGCTGGATAACCCACTTTCCTGGGCGGTTTGTTCTGTTACCTGCCTCTGAAACGTGGCTATCTGGCATTTTCTTAACCAGAGCTATTACTGGCAATCGAGTTGCCAGTTAATTCGATGCCAGATAAAGCTTTTACTGTTATGTGAATGGATGGTCCCCCAGTTCTGACAAAGTTGTGGAAAAAAGAAGTCCAACTCCAACAATTCCTCAAGGTTCCATGTGCAAATATATTTGCCATTGCATGTGTAAATAAACAACAAATATGTTTTATATGCAAGTGCTTTTTACTTTGCCAACTAAAAGCCTTAGTTGGTGAATCTGGTGGCATTCAGGTCTAGGGTTTACTACTGCTGTAAAACTGTCGCATGTGTTTGTAGTACAAATAATTTAAGTATTTAAGGTTACATCGGAAAACTCGTTTTTCCTTGTGAAAGCCAGTAATGGTCCTAATAGTTGGCCCTCCCACAGTCCCACCGTATATTAGGTCTTTACAGTGTGTAGACTTGCTGTAGTTAATTTTTTAGTTCAAAAGAAAAATAACAAATAACCCACTATTCAGCAGTGGAGGTGTTTGGAATAGGGAATATGATCTTTTGCTAGTATTGGAATAATAGCCACAATAGCTGCAAGTTTCCATCTTCAGTTAGCTGATTCGATCCATTCATGATTATTGTTCCAGGTATATTTGCATATAGTTTCATGTGTCCCCAAGTAGTAAATATGTATCTTCCACAATTATTATAAAGTGGCAGGCGTAGTTAAAGTTTTGGTCTAAATTAGAATTGACAAGACGATATTGAGGTCTCAGTTGACTCTAACAAACAATTTTCTGTGACCATAGACCAGATCGTTGGTTACAGAGAGACTGTTATGAGAGGAGTAGGCCCCCACTCCTTTCTAGGCCTACTCCTCTCATAACAGGACATCACCCTTTCTAAGGCTCAAAGTCAAAATCTCCAACCAATATTGCAAGAACAAAGTTCATGCTTATAAACCGTGGCTCTCCACACCTTTGTGTTTATAAAGCTAAGATCCTTATTTTTTGAGGGGGAGCCGCCTCATTCTTTTTTACCATTTCATTGCCCAGGATAAAGCTTGTAACGGTTCAAAACACCACCTTCCTTAGAATCACCTGAAAACATTACTATAAATCAGCTGGTTCTCTCTTGCCCTGCTGACACTTAGTTCCTGGGCAAAAACATTTCTTGAGTCATCGGCCTGAGGCGCTATTCTCGGGATGATTTTTCTATGTCCACTATGAATATCCTACAGCAATTGTTGGGCAGCTAGGTGGATCATGTTGGCCCAAGGAAAGCCAGTCCCAACGCATACTCAACTAGGATCTCACTGAGCTGCAATATAATTGAATTCCTACTTGGACAGTATTCACAATGAATTGCCCTGCCCAGCCTTCATTCCTTCTGCTGAGTTGATGTTCTGCCTATAATATCCCTACATACTAATCAACCCTCTGACGAGGGAGAACCACCAGCTTTAATTAAACTTTCAGCATATTTCCTAAGTCTTGAGAATGTGCTACATTTCCAGACTTTGCCTCAAACACACTCCTCTGTTTCCCTCAAAATCTGAGTAGCGCAACATTTTTAAATTCTGGTGATCTTTAAAAAATCTCAATATCCTTTTTCTTCCAAGAGCTAGTAGCCCAATTATGTCCATCTGATTATGTAATTACTAAACCTGTCGAGTATCCTAATCTGCTCTTCTTTGTTTCTAGACAGGCCGACCAATTTGTATCCTCTGCTGCTTGATCTGCAGTTGAAAATAGGGTGCAGGAGGCCACCAGCGGGCACGCTGATGGTTGGTGCCTGATTGCGTGTCTCCCCTGTAGCAGACCCAAAAAGTGAAGGGAGCCCCCACTTTTTGCCCCCCCGGGGTGATCAACCTCGTGCCACGGGAGAGCTGGAGCCCCCCTGACCTGGAGGGAGAAACAGAGTTAATCCATGCAGTGCTCGCGTAGTACTGCCGCGTAGAAGAGGTGGCCGAAAACAAAAGTGCTCTGTCCTGCCCAGGACGGAGAGCGCAGCAACAGAGCATGGCCGCCAAGCACAGGGAGGGCCGCAGAGCAGGAGAAACAAGCTGACAGGCTACATTGAGGTGGGGTGAGCCCCCTCTGGCTCCCTCTCCTCGCATTTCACATCATTGCCTGGGGCCGCAAGGGTCTCACCCCCCCCCCCAATCAACCAGAGTTCACCTCAGGGCAACTAAGGGAAATACTCGGGACCCCGGATTTTGCCAGGCCCCTCCAGGGAGTGCCCATCTGGGGGCCTGAGCCGAGGGTGAGGGAGTAGGTGAATCAGTGCCAGGGTGCGCACCCCGGCCTATAGACTCTTGCAGGGTTTGCCGCGCCCAAGGTGGTGGGGCAGAGTCAGGAGGAGCAACTCCTTGGGCCTGCCCTCTCAGGAGGCGCCAGGGACTCGGATACATGAAGTGGACTGTGGTAGTGGGGTACTCTGGCCCACTGCTTCCTGGCACAGTTAACTGGTACAGGGTGTAATCTGTGGCCTCAGGACCTCTTGGCCAGGTGGCGTGGACCCCGCAAGAAAAGGAGGTCCTGGGAGCGTGCTGTGTTTTGGCGGCACCCAGGTACCGGTAGAAGGCTTGTGTGACTGGTGAAAGTACGGGGTGGTGTGCGTCCCCTATCTAGGAGCACGTTCCCGCCTCCCTCTCTGGACATAGAGTAGTGGGGACATGGGTCTGTCTGGCCTTGGTGGCATACACCGGACGGCAATGTAGTGGCCCGGGGTTGCGTGAGCCCTCACAACCCATGGAGCGAAGTTGCGGCTCGTCCACTGTACAGTGGTTCTAGGGGGATTGACCCTGTATACAAGCTACACAGGAGATCAGAGACGGGTCTCAAGATACGGATCCAGAGACAGTCTACCCTGCAGCAGCCCCCTCCATACAAGAGGGTAGCTGTACCAGTCAACTTCAGCAGGGTCACTACACACACACACACACTAGAGTGCACAAGCTGAAGAGAGGTGGCGCATGGACGGAAGATCGAAACTAGCCAACTTTGAATATACCCCAAGAACAAATGGAGGAACAGCTGGATGGGACACCATGTCCTTGGTGGAGGAGGAATCCGCTGCCACCAAACAATATTTTGCAGCACTAATGGAGGAGATTAGGAACATGAGAGTGGACATTGGAGTTGGGGTTGATAAAATTACTCAGTTATCCCTGGCGACCCAGATGGATGTGCGTCTTTCAGAGTAGGAGATTATCCTTAAAATTAATGACCTCACAAATCACAAAAGGCAAAACAATTTCAGACTTTTCAGAATCCCAGACAGAGAGGGAGAGACTGAGAAGGGCTTGAGGAGAACCCTGTATGAAATTATGAAACTCTTCTCCAGCATGGGGTCTGGCATGGATTCACATGGTCATAAATATATCCCCCATCGTCAGGCTGGGAATCCTCAGTAAAAGAAAAAAGTTTCACTTTCACTTACAAACTGTATTTCTCCTTTTAAACCAATCACTGTCCTCTGTGTCATACTGTCCCCATCCAATGACAGCCCTCTCCCTAAGCCCCTCCTCTAGCAGCCATCTTCATATTTTTACTGCACGCTTCAGTGTTGGTAGCCCTCGAGTTTGCTCTGTAAGCTACCTCTACCTTTTTTTGTGTTTTCAACAAGAAAAAGTTTCTATTTTGGTTCCGAGAGAGCTCTCTTCTCCATCTGCTGACAGCGGGGATCCATTGTGAGTAATTTTCAGTGTCCCTCAAGGGCGAAAATCATAGAAGATTCCGACAGGCCATCGGGTCTACTTCGTGCCCTCCAACCATGATGGAGGAGGCGGAGGGAAGGTCCCTCTTCAAGCCCTGCACCAGGTGCAGGTTCCAGAATGTGTTCCAGAATGTGTTTGTTGAAGACGAGCACCTGCAATGCCTCCCAGACCATAAGGAAGTAGAGTGCGAGATATGCCTCATGTTCTCCATGAGGATGGCGAGGAACAGGCACAGTAGACTGGCGGCATGGCTGGACACCAGGGCCTCTGCCCCATGCTCCGAGCAGGGTCATGTCTCACCCAGGTCTGAGGAACGGTCTTCAAAGTCCTTTGAGGGCGCCTCATCCGTGGGGGCCCAAGACAAGGCCAAGAACCGCAAGTCCGCATCCACTGGATTCGCTGTGGAGGCGGGTCCCAAGGTGGACAGGGCACGATCTACATCAACCTCCGCCTCCATTTCCAGTCGGCAATCAAGCTCCTCGAAAAGGAAATCTAACCCGGCTAAACTGCGGGAGAAGTCTGAGAAGGCACGGGTGGAGGAAAAGAAGGCCGAACAGCGCAAGCAGGCCCATTCGGCACATGATAAGACTTCGACTATGGTGGCCGATATCACGACAGCTAAGGGAGCTGAACCAGTAAAGGTATCCCTGCACCCCAGAAGGTATCCCTGCACACAAGGTGCAACACTGCTGCAGTGACTTTGGCAAAGTCTGCTGGCACGCCGGAAGGGAGTACACCGGCTCGGGCCCCGGTTCAAGCTCCACAGAGGGGGGGGGGGGGGTGCAGGGAGGCCCTGAAACAGCCCTCTGGAGGTCTTGTCCACAGACGACAGGGACAAGGAGGACAACAGATAACGGCGTGGGGCCTAGTGTTCCGATACCCGCCAGTTCAGCTGAGGGATGTGTGTCTGGACATACTGTTGACCCTTCACACCTTGGTGTCGGAGATCCAGAAGAGGATGCCCCCGGGCACGGTTCCGGTGATCCCCCTAGGTCCCCGGTCACCCTCCAATGAAGAAGAGGAAGTGTCACCCAACACCCCCATTTCAGCCTCCGCATCGGGCCCCTTCTCCCCCAACAGACACGGGGTCGGATATGGTCATGACTTTCGGACGACGAGGATATCGTTGCACCGGACAGCAAGTCTCTGCATTTGGATGCGCCACATAGGGTGTCCCCATCGGACGAGGTGGGGTAGTTCCACTCCATGATCTCCAGAGCCTCTGAGCTATCACAGCTTGTGCCCGAAGAAACCAGGAAGGAGGGTTTCTTGTACCAGAGGCCAAAGATCAAGAAGACTATCATGGCGGTGCCACTTCTGAATGACGTGTGGGAAGCGGGCCTGGCCCTTTTGATGAACCCTTGCATGGCTCCGGCCAAATTGGATTTGCTGGAGAAGAAGTTTCAGGTGACGGACTCCGCACCCAAGTGCCTCAGGTCGCAACCATCACACAATTCGCTGGAATCGGCTGCCACGAGGAAACGGTCGGCTAACCCGTCCTTGGTCCCTCCGGACAGCGAGGGGAAGATGATGGACACCATGGGAAGGATGGTGATTTACACCGTGGCTGCAACTATCAAGGCAGCCAACGTACTGGCAATCCTGGCCAGGTACGACAGGAAGCAAGGGCACAAGCTGGGCCTATTCTTTAGTTCCTCCTCCATGATAAGAAGATGGAGGCAATCGCTCTTTTCCAGGAGTGGGAAGTAGCATCTGATCACCCCGTAACAGTGATGTTGGACATCGGCGACACAGGGTTCAGGCAGATGCGGAATGGTGTCTGCCTTTGTCTACAAGGTTGGATGAAGGCCACGAATTTCCGGCAGGAGGTCCAGGCGAAGGTGTTGGACATGTCCTTTGATGGAGAGAAAACCCCATTGCAGAACACTCTGTTCCTAAGAGCAAGACTCAATATGATGTCCTGCCTGGTATCACCCTCGGAGGAAAGGGTAGCGGCCATTCAAGGGAAGGTGCAGCGGCTGTTGTCAATGAAGGCAGTCACGGTGCGGACCATCAAGTCGTTACTTGGCATGATGTCCTGCTTCTACCTCATCCGACTCTGTAGGTTGCACATGCAACCCCTTCAGGAGTTCCTGGACGTTCGCTGGATACAAGTGTGCAGGAGCTTCGCAGACGAGATTCTGCTCGACGTGGTGTTCCGTCAGGCTATAGGGTGGTGGGGCGTTTGCTCCAACATTGCCTGGGGCACAGGGTTTCAAACCCCTCCATATCAGGAGACGGTCACCAGGGGGGGCGCTTCCCTGGAAGGCTGGAAAGCCCACACCGGACGTCTGCATGCCAGAGGCCCGTGGTTACCGCAGGAGAAGGATCTCCATAATCAATATCCTGGAGCTACGGGCAGTGTTCTGGGCCCTCAAGTCGTTTCTTCAGTCTCTGGGCAAGGTCGTGAGGATCTTCACAGACAACAGCACCACAATGTTCTACATTAGGAAACAGGGAGGCACTCAATCCCCAGCGCTCTCCAATGAAGCGCAGGCTTTGTGGCGCTGGGCCGTCGGGTAAGAGATGTTAATCTTCACCTGGCGGGAGTCAAGAACACCATTGCAGACTCCCTCAGCAGGGAATAGCACTCCTGCCATGAGTGCGAACTTCGGCAGAACCAGGTGGACTGGATCTTCGTCAAGTGGGGCAGGCCACAGATTGATCTGTTTGCGACGGTGGCGAACTTCAAATGCCAGAAGTTTGCCAGCATATTCCACCAAGCGAGGAGCCTGGGGGGAGGCGTTCTCCTTCCTGTGGGAAGTGATGTTTCTGTATGCGTTTTATTAGTTGCCTCTCCTGCTACGTGTCAACACACTCACAGTGCGAATGCAGGATGATACTCCTCACCCTGGCATGGCCGAGGCAGATTTGGTATCCGGACCTTCTGATCCTGTCAGCGTCGCCTCTGATCAAGCTGCCAGTGGTTCCGGATCTTCTCACTAGAGGAGGCGCAATCCTACATCACGACCCAGGATCGCTGAACCTGGGGGCTTGGCTCCTACAGCCCTAGAGTTGGGAGGATATGAGTTGCCTGTGGACTGCAGGGAGGTCCTTGCTAAGGTGTCGTTGACTTTGAAGTGCTACAGTTACAAGTGGAAGCATTTCTCTGTGGTGCCGGTCTCAAAAGATTAACCCTCTGAGGGTCACGGCCTCGCAAATTCTTCCATACTTGCTATCCTTGGCCAAGGCCGGACTGGCACATGCCTCTATCAAGGTACATCTGGCAGCTATCTCCTGCCACACCAGATCTCCAGGACGGTCTTTAATTTAGGTCTCATTGACTAGTCAAGGAGTTCCTCAAAGGACTTTTTTGATCTTTACCGCCGGTGAAGGCTCCTGCCCCAGTGAGGGGACTCGACGTGGTGCTGACGAGGCTCATGGGGGATGGGGCCTTTGAGCCTATGCATCAGGCTCCTCTCAAGTTCCTCTTGTGGAAAACTGCTTTCCTTGCGGCCATCACCTCTGCCAGGAGGGTAGGTGAGATGAGGTCCTATCCTGCAAGCAACCATACCTGACTTTCCACAAATCGAGGGTGGTGCTGCGGACGCACCACTCTTTAATGCCGAAGGTTCTGTTGGAATTCCACCTGAAAGAGTCTTTGGTGTTACCTGTTTTTTTTTTTTCCCCCAAAGCCTTTGTCACCGGTTGAAAGGGCCTTGTACTTGCCTGACGTTGCTCGTGTCTTGAAGTCCTATATGACACGCACAAAGAGTTTTTAGAAGACTTTACTACTGTTTGGGAACTTTGGTCCTATGAACCATGGGAAGGCCTTGTCCAATGCTTCCATTTCAAGGTAGCTCTCTGGCTTTTGCTGCTCGGCCGAGAGCCCACTCCACCAGTGTGATCGCTGCGACAACAGCGTTCCTGTCTGGTGTGCCCCTGCTAGACATCTGCAGGGCTGCTGCGTGGAGGTCCACGCACACCTTCACGAAGTTCTACTGTGTCGACAGGGACTCCAGGGAGGAGTCCAGAGTCGGCCAAGCAGTGCTACGCAACTTGTTTGCTTGAGGTGGGACTGTTCCATCCAAAGTTAAGAGTTGATATATGATGTAGCATTTATAACGTGCCTTTACACAAGTGTTTCTAGGCGCGACAAGACCAGGAGGGGGAAACGAGGGAGGACAAAATAACGATCTTAGATCGCAAGTGCAGGTAAGAGGGAAGGGGAGAAGTGCCAGGGTGTAGGGGGCGGGGGAAGTGCAGTTAACTCACAAGTGCAGCCAGCGGGTGGCTCATAAGTGCAGAGAGAAGGGGCTGCAGGGTTGCAGATACAGACCCTTAAGTGCTGAGGAGCTTGGAGGCAGTGCAAGGGCAACTGGACGTGCAGGAGCCTGGGCCCAAGTTCAGCGGGTGACAAGGCGACAAGTGCACTGAGCAGTCGGGTGCATCCGCAGGGGAGAGGAAGAGAGAAAACGGAAGCGAAAAGAATGATCTTGAGTTGCTTCCGGAACAGGAGGTGGTTCCGCTCAAGTTTGAGAGAGGCAGGGAGTCTGTTCCAGAGGGAGGTCCCAGCCGAGAAGATGGATCTGCCTCACAACTCTCTGCTTGGCGAAGTGTCTGACCCTCAGAGAGTTGGAGATGGATAAGCGGAGAGCTCTAGAAGGAAGATGTTTTGGAAGAGAAAGTTGGAGGTAGAGCGGTCAAAGGCCCCAGAAAGCCTTGTGGACAATGCAGAGCGTCTTTAAGGTGATCCTTGAAACCATGGACGAGCCAGTGAAGAGATTTCAGAGCTGGAGAGATACGATCCATGGGTTTAAGGCCAAGTCTTTCAGTCCTGTTCTGGATAAGTTGTAAAGGTCAAGAGTAGAGGCAGGAATATTTCTAAAAAGGCTGTTGCAATAGTCCAGACTAGAGAGGACCCCAGTGAGCTTCTGGGGTAAAGTGAGAAAAGGAAGAATACCTCTGAGGAGGTGCAGCTAATAGCTTGACTTCTTAGAGACGTCAGAGATGTGAGGAGGGAAGGAGAGGGGGGAGTTGAAGATGGCACCAAGGTGCTTAGCCTCATAGGTAGGATCAGGAAGAGGTCCCAGAGGGAAGGTGCGGGGGGTGGAGAGAGGGAGGGAGGGAGATAGGCCCACCCAGACCCAATTAGGAGGATATCAGTTTTGGGCATTAAGGCACAAATCATTGGTCGCCCACAAAGCTCGGCTGAGTTGTTAGATGCCACAGAGAAGCTTGCTTGGATGTAGGCTCTCTTCTTAGAGTGTACAGAGAGTCTGTACTGCCTTTGGAGCAGGCGGCAGGCCAGTTTGTCAGGGGGTGTGCCCGAGGCCCTCCACTTCCTCTCATTCCAAGAGTTTCACTTGGATTTGGGCTTCAAGCAGAGCCTCATGGCTGGGGCAGACCGAGGCTATGACTTCCAGAGTGTTGGAGATAGAGATGAAGGGAGGGCTGTGTCAGGGTGCGAGTCAGGCAAAAGTTTAGGAGGAGGAGAGAAAGTAGCGGCAAAAGCCTCAACTGACAAACGCTTCATCGCATGAACGGTAGGTAGGTGGCAGTGCTGGAGTCAGCTTGACCTGAGGGGAAGAGCGAGAGAGGTGGGAAGAAAGTGAACACTCAGAGAGAGGAGTGGTGAGAGGGTTAGAGAAGAGGAGGTCTGAGGAGATCAGAACATCCAGGGTGTGCCCTGCAGAGTGAATCGGGCCAGAGGGAAGAACCGAGAGAGAGAGAATCTGAGGTTGAGAGTCCTGAAGGAGGGCTGGTAGCATCCAGGTGCAAGTTAATTGCTTCTGCTGAGCCTTACCACCTCCTGTGGTTGTGTAATGTTGTACTGCTATGTATTTGTTAGTCATGGGCATGTAAATCCATGCCAGACCCTTGCTGGAAAACAATAGTTACAAGTAAGTAACTTTTTCCTTCTCCAGCATGGGGTCTGCCATAGATTCACATGTGAACCCTCCCTTCGACCACCCTGCTGCTCTTCTTGGTCATACTGCCACTTTACGTGCTCACCAAATCCGAAGATGGCTGCCGGAGGAGGGGCTTAGGGAGAGGGCTGTCATTGTATGTGGGCAGTTTGACCCAGAGGACATTGATTGGTTTAAAGGAGAAATACAGTTTGTAAGTGAAACTGGTTTTTCTTTTACAGAGTATTCCCAGACTGATGACGGGGAATATTCATGAGCATGTGAATCCATGCTAGACCCATGCTGGAGAACAATAGCTGCAGATAAGTAATTTGTTCCATCTTTGACGACGACACAATTGACAAAGCAAAAATCGAGGATCCACAGGGTGGGATGCGCGCCCTGAGGACCCCGTCAGTCCTCGCCCGTTTCCACACCTATGGTGACACTCAAGATGCTGGAAAGAACGAGGAAAAAGGGCGCAGGATGAGGTTTATGGTTTTTCAGGACTTGTCCTCGCTGACCCTTACCAATAGAAGGCTGTGCTTACCCCTCACCAAGTGGTTAAATGGGGTCAGATACAGGTGGAGGTTCCCTTTCTCCATCGCTTTTGAAATGGATGGATACAAATACAATCTTATTACGGAGGAGGACATTTGCTGGGTCATTGGGGAACTCTTAGGAGACACTGAGACAGCACACACCTCAAAGGAAAAGGTGGCAGACGAAGGACAATAGCAGATTTAAGGGCCCCCGAAGGAGATGTATGCCAGACGTATTCCAGGCTCCCAGAATTTCAAGAAACTGAACACCCTTGCCCCCTCCCCCGGGTGTGTGAACTGACCTAAAACCGGTTATATAGTTTCTTGCTATTCGGCTGTTGCCGAATACTTTGTCATTCTCATTTGAATACAATGCAACTAGCACTGAAAGGCAAATATAGACTTCAGTTTGCAAAACTGAATAGAATTCGACCAGACACTTGGCCACAAGACCAGACAAATTACTATCACACAGCTGTAAAATATCTTGTATTGTAATCTGCTTTTAGGGCATGTTTTGTTACATATTATTAGACATGAAAGGTGCTCACCTTTTATACTTAGCCAGCAACAATACAGAAAGATCTTTTCTTTTGGTGAATGTTTATATGCAATGTGCAGTTTCTTCATGTGGAAAAGACAAACTGAAAGAAATGTGGACATTTCACTTTAGGATACATTCAGTTCCTGTCATGTCACTTACCATTGCGTATGTCATAGTTCCCCCTTTTCTTTTTTTTAATGACTTGAGTCCTGAGTTTAACATTATCTGATATTTTATCAGGAACAAGGTGCAAATGTTTGTGTATTGGTGAGAATGAGTGGTGACGATAAGTGAAAAGTGAGCAGCATTTGTCCCTATGGGCAATGCCCATAGAGAAACATTAAGAATTCACAATAGGTAGTGGAGACTAGCAGGGCTCGGTTAGGTGGGGGCATATTACTCTGCCTGACATAAGGAATTTATGCTGGGCAATCTCCCCAGTTCCAAAGTGGGCCAGTGTGTGACAGTAGGTAAAGATAGGCGTGGGAACTCTGCATGAGACTGCCTGAGAGCTCTGCTCTGTTGGTGGTATTTGTAGGATGTAGAGTTGGGAGAGCCAGAGAATTCCTGTGATGGGCGAAGTCAGGCTAAGTAGCAAACGTGGGCTGAACCAGCAAAATGAACATGCAAGTATTGGAACCAAAGACACCATTGCTGACACTGCCGGCATACAGTCCAAGTCCCCATTACTTGCATCCTGTCTCCCCAACTACTCCACAAACTTCCTACTTGGGGTCTGCAAACCCCTTCCACAAATACCATACATGGCATTCCACCTCCCACCTCAACACCACAAATCCCCTACCTGGAATTCTGCTTGTCCATCCCTACTAAACATAAATCCCTGCATGGCCTCCCACCTCCTCAGACCATGGAGAGAGAAAACACCCTACACCTACTCGGAGCAATCAGACAATGGAGCTTAAATCTGCTTTTTTTCTGGCTTTTATACTTTAGATAAAGATGCTGCATTGATTATAATGAAGAGAAATAAAGGTATAGAATTCATTTAAAATAGTGGTTTTTTTAAATAAATGTGTTTTATGACGTTTGGAACATGATTTATTAATTAAAGCAACTATTCAGCTTCATATTAGGCTTCGGCCGAATAGTTTACAAACTATTCAGTATTCGGTAAAATACTAAATATGCTATTCGCCACATCCCTACTTGAAACCCATTTGTGTATTAATTATGGGAATGCAGTTTTTAAAGGGTTGAGAAATACGGGAGTTGTTGTTTCATGAGAAACTGTTAATAGGTGCGAGAAGTAGGGGGCTCTAGAGCAAGTGGATTGGTAATGAAGGGATCAGATTGAACTGGTGGTGCTGGTGGTTCGTGTTCAACCTGGTGACGTTAACTGGGGAGCACCGGGTGCCCTGGGTTACGGACTTGGGAAGAGGGTGTGGGCGAAGGGGCTTGGGACCTTGGTACATGCTGTCTGCCTTTTTATATGGCAAGGTTTGCACTGGCATACGTAGGCCTCCTAGGTGGCAAGAGGTGACCTCCCGAATCGGGATAACATGATGGCGACAGTGGAGATTAGGACCACGGGATGACCGCTTAAGGGTGGGCACTTTGAATGTGAAAGAATTTAACATGCCCACGAAAAGATCACAGGTTGCAAGAGAATTCCGGAGGGCGGGATTAGACATCATGTTCCTCCAGGAGACCAGATTTACTAAGGGTCAAGAAAGAAGGATCACAAGTGGGATAGCTGGCTGAGAATACTGGGGCTCAGGTCCACTAAGGAAAGCAGGAGTGGGTATTCTTGTCAGTAAGGCACTTAAGATGGAACTATCCAATGCCTAATCTGATTGTAGGGGAGGGCCCTGTTGGTCACGGGCTCCACCAGGAGGGTGCGCTTCACGTTTGCTACAGTCTACGTCCCAAACCAGGGACAGTATAAGATTTCTGAAAGATGTACTTGTGAAAATATTGGTAGAAAGCTGAGGACATCTGATCACGGGTGATGACATTAATATCAGCGGATATCGTGTTAGACAAGAGTTGCATGACAGGGAACAGGAATTGCCAAGACTAGGTTGTCGGGAGTCATTGCAGGGGTATAGGTTAAGAGACACATGGCACCGCTTAGACCCATGGGAAAGGGGTTATACCTTTTATCCGCCCTCACACGGAACCTACACCAGAATTGATTATATCTATATTTCTAGAGACCTATGGGAAGAAGCACAGGGCTCGGCGATCCTCCTGATTTCCTGGTCTGACCATGATATGGTGATGGTGGACTTATACTGGATAGGCTGACCCCCAAAGATGCAAAATGGAGGTGTAATGAATCCCTGTGGAAGTACCTCATATTCCACTCGGAGGTGAGCGAGGAAATTGTGAATACTTTAAAGGCGAGGTAGAGAAAAGAATTGTGTGGGAAGCATGGAAGGCTACCTCGAGAGGTATCTTGATCAGGGAAGGGGCGAGGAAGAAAAGTGAGCGGTCACTTGTTGAAAGCAGGCTGAGGGAAGAGATAAAATAATTGGACAAAAGGGCGCATGAGCCTTCAGGGAGGCGAGATCAATGTATACTGGAGGTGAGGAGGGGGGTGGGGAGGTGGAGGAGCTGCGTTTTTTGGAAGATGGGGAAATAATCTGCAACCTGCAATTTCTGTAACAGAAATTCTATGAGAAAGGGGATAAAGCGGACGCACTCTAGGTGGCTAGACTTAGGGGGAAGCGCGTAGAAAGATGGGTCGCAGAAATCGAAGGGGCAGGCAGGATAAAAGAACGTTTGGAGGGGATTTCGGAGGCCACTGCAGCCTTCTATGAAAAACTGTACAGGCCAGAGGTGGAACCGGAGACATAGACACGCATCTAGCTGATATTCAACTGCCAAACTGTTTGCCACGGAGACTAGTGTATTGGAGGCCCCCATTACAGAAGAAGAAATTAAGGCAGTGGTGAGGTTACCGCTGGGAAAGGCCTCGGGTGGGGACGGGTTCTTTGTGGGGTTTTTGAAGTCCTTTCTCCCAACTTTAGTCCCTTTTATGACATAACTGTTCAACAATATACTGAACACAGAGCGGGCCCCAGAGTCCTTCGCTAGGGCGCTTATTGCGGTGATGCGTAAGGAGGGTAGGTATCCCCGAACATGCGCAGCCTATCGCCAGACCTCCCTCCTCAACGTGAAGCTCTACTACAAAGCCGCCCAACTCAGAATATTTATACCCCACCTTCGGTCCCAGAGGAATCTACCGTGGATTGCTTTGTACAACCTACAGTTGTACCCTGCCACAGTTGGGGAATGTTTGTGGGTAAAGAGAAGTGATATCTCACATAGGATTCGGGAGTACCCTATTGTGGGAACTATACGGGACATCTGGCGACAGAGTTGAAATGAAGGGTTTGACGACCTGGCCCTCACCCGTAGGGCATCTCTGGGTATCGGGAGTTAGGGATGCTATACTGAACCGCAATATATTCCAGAAATCCTTTGAGGCGGGGCTGGAAAGTATTGGCCAGCTCTGGAGGGGACGGTCATTTTATCACGATAATAGAGCAAGAGGAGGTGCTGGGCATAGGCAAACCTTCGGTATTCTCTTATCTACAGCTAAAGGGGGTCCTAACAGGGACGGGTCTCAAGGAAAAGATACAGAGGGACCTCACCCTGTTCGAAGCACTCCTAGATAAGAGGTCCGAAACGAAGGGGCTGTTTTTGGCTAGGTATGGGGCTCTGGTGGGGTTGGGTGGTGGGTCCACTGAGAAACTGAGGTGTCGATGGGAGTGAGATGTTGGAGGTGAAATACTCTGCCCTCCGGGGTAGAGTCTGCAGGGGCGTTTCCCAGACATCAATCTCCTGTCAATATAAGCTGCACTCCTTTAAGCTACTCTACTGTTGGCAATACGACCCGGTCAGAATATCAAAAATGTTTCAAAATTCTTGCCCTGCATGTTGGAGGGGTTCTGGAGAGAGCACCGACTATTGGCACATGTGGTGAGGGAGCCTGAGGGCACACATCTTTTGGGACGAGGTCCTGGGATGGATTAAAGACCTACAAGGTATTGCTCGAATCAGATTGCCTATGTTGGTTTTGTTTGGTATGGAGGAAGAGGACGGAGACTATGTCAGACTCCCGAATATTGTTGCTTCTCTACTTTTGGCCGCAAGGTCATGCTTTGCCACCAAATGGAAAAGTGTACAACCTCCTAGCAAAAGGGAGTGGACGAACGTCGCTAACAATCTATTTACGTTGGAGAGAATCACAGCGGGGCTCCACGTACTGGCAGCCCCCATGGAGATTGAGTGGGGTGACATTATTGCAAAATATATGGATCTGGAACCACATTCTGCAATGGACTGAGCTTGTAACATGAGTGGGGGATCCCAAAGGCCATGGGGCTGGACGAACAAAGGAACAGGGGAAGTCATGTCAAGTGAACTTGAAGGAGGGCTTACTATACAGGGGGCCAATAGCCATAGTGCTTAATTAGTAATTGTTTTAAATTGTCAAGAGGTTTTTAGATGTGCTTTGAGAAGGGGAAATAGTTGTATTAGGAGATCTGGGGGGAGGAAGGGGCAAAAAATTGGGGAAAAGAAGATGGTTATTGTTTCGGGTGAGCACAGTGGGCTGTTGTCCAATAACCCGTCCACAGATAACTGTTGTATGTAATTTAAATCTTCAATAAAAGAAAATTACGAAAAAAAAATGGTAGGGTCCAGATAATTCTGAGGAATGCCGAGGAATACCGCTCGAATGCGAGTCAAAGAAGGTGCATTGGTCTGATTCGCGTCAACTCTCACAAAAAAGCAAAAATCGGGTTGGTCTAAAAAGCAAACTACATCCCCAAAAGATTGGACTGGCCCTTACTCCAACTTTCCTAGGCAATAATCCTTTCTGTATGGGAACTCGGTAGGAAACGCTGTCCCCCTTTAGCTTCTGTACCACTGGAAACAAGCAAAGTTTTAATCCCTAGCAAAGCATCTTTGTCAAAATGTTCCCCTTTCAGTAAATTCAGAAAATACAGGTTGAGTCCTGGTTAGCTGCAACTTTCTGATACAGAAGGCCCAAGACAAGTGAATGTTAACCTTCCAGCCTCCTCCGAATAGAGTATGCAAGTTGGTGGCAAATGCTAAAATGGCAGTTATGTTTTCTTTGCAATCATGTTGACATGGTGGCGGTTGGCATGGTGCTAGTCTTTATGGTAGAGAGAGCAGCCGGTCTTCACTGTTCCGATTTTCATAAGCTCAGGAAAAGTTCCAAACTTCTTATGATTGAAGGTGGTTTTCACCTCATTGTCAGATGTTCCAAACGAGTAACTGTAAACATACCACTGATGTGTCATATAATTCTATTGAAGGCTTGGCAAACCATCCTGGTACTGACGAGACTAGCATCTCATGGATTGTGTGAGATAATACACTGGCAACAGACGCAAGTATCCACTAGACCTTTTCACCTCACCTTTGCAAAAGCCAACAATTTACTGAAAAGTACATTCACTCTATTTACTGTTCACCTTTTATCCTACTTTGCAAATGGATTTGTATTACTTTGCATTACTAAAAAAGTTGTATTTCCTAACAGTGGTTACATTGGACGGGGCTCAGTTTGAATGTCCACTAGTCACCAACTTTGAATTGATTTTCATATAATTCATAATTTTGAAGTTTAAATTGCTCTGTGGTATGACTTGTGTTAATGTCAATCTGAGTTTTCTTTTTTTTTTGGTTCAGAGTTAAAGCCATGTTGAATCCCCTTTTCTTTAAGACTGCTCCACTTAATTGAGGGGCACTTCACAATCGCACATCGTTTTTTGTTTTGATATTTGTTGGACATCGTTTACCTTTTGGTTTGTTCTATGGACCGCATTCCTTGGATTACCTTAGTTCCTTTCAGGGCTCGCAAAATCTACTAGCCCACTCGCATTGACGAGGAGTTTTTATGAAGGGCGAGTACCATTTGAATGGTACACAACCTTGTTGGCAAGTGTGAAAATGTTTGAAACCTTTGTCATTTACTGCAAAAACGCTTTGCTTGCAGTAAATGGCAAAGGTTTCACTGTGCATATCTGGCTTTTGGGTAGCATCTTGGTGCCGTGCACCATTTTACAAAAAGCACTGTTAAATATTTTGTCACCATGGGGTGAGTGTATTCCTCTTACGCAGAGTATTTAAACTAAGGTCTAGTGGGATTTTTAAGATATTTGCAAGGCTAACCTTTTATGCAGCCTCTATCCTGCTTAATGCTGACTGCAAACAGTCTGACAATTTCTTACTTTCTGAAGTCCTATTCCCATCAACAGGCCTAAGGAACACTGTGGTTTACCATATTAAATTGTTATGGTAACACAGTTTCGAGGGGATTGTGTCCTCTGACACATTCCACATCTGACTGGATGTTATAAGTAGGACGCACGAAGTCTGTAGCCTCAGTTCTGTTTTTTCCGCAAACGTGTTCGCTTTGGAATCTCGGCGCGCCTCGGTTCTTCTCCTGATTGAATTGGTTCCTCGTTCTTGTTTTTTGTGAAAAATCATGTTTTCATCTTCTTCTACCCCGCGGTCGGGCTTCAAGAGGTGCCGGGACTGCGGTTCCAAGATGTCGCTTATGGACCGGCACAACATCTGCCTCTGGTGCCTCGGCGAGGACCACGCCACCGATGACTGTGATGATTGCCAATATTTGACATCGAAGGCTGTGCGGGAGCGGAAGAAGCTATCTGTAGGTAGGGTTTCCAAACCTCGACGATTCGAGGGGCGACTCTCCGCGTCGGCGTAAGTCCAGGGGTCTCGGTCCTGGAGTGGTTCCCGCCATTCCTCTGTCTCTTCTAGGCACTCGCAGAAGCGCCGTCACCGGTCGCCTTCCCCATCCTCATCTGAGGACTCCGCCAGACGGCGGGTAGCTTGTCCCAACAAGCATTCCTCTCCTGTGGAATAGGACGCATTTTGTAAGTAGATTATGGTGATTATCGAATCGCAGGGCTCCGTTCCATCCGCGTCTTCGAGAGAAGCCGGCAAGGAACATGCTAGGGCCACTGCTTGCACGCCTTCGGGCTCGGGCGGTCGGTGCGATCATCGGGAGCCGTTGAGGTCCCGATCGGACAAGGTAGATCGCTCTAGCCATGCCCGCTCCAGGTCCCGGTCCTCGACGTCCTCGAGACCGTCTGAGCCTGTGAGGTCTTCTAAGAAGACGTTGATGCCCTCTCTCGAGGCTCTGCCTTTGAGGAAGTCATCAACGCCATTGGTGCCAAGGCCGTCTAAGGACACGCTCGGGGCTCCGGCCTCAAAGCCGTTGTCGAAGCCATTGGCGCCTCGCTCTGCGCCTATGCCGATTCCGTTCAAGCCTTTTGAGGAGGCTTTATCGGTGGTACCCCGGAGACCGGTGGATACACCGAGGAAGGCCCTGAGTAAGTCAGTGAGGCCTGTGTTTGAGCCTTTTTCTGTGCCCTCATCCAGGGATTTGTTACAACCTCTGGATTATATCTCTGAGGTGGATGAAGGGTCGGATGTGGAAGGTCTGGTTCCTCAGGAGGTTCCTGATGAACTATTGTCTGGTCATAGCCAGTTGGAGGACCTGCGTCAAACTTTGCATGACGCCAGTGGTCTGGAAACCTCCCTGGAGGTTGAATTTGGCAGGCTTGGGCCTGGTACTGACGCCAAATCTTCATACAGGCGTTTCATGTAGAGTATTTGGGGTGGTCTGCTCCACTTGTGGATTTTCTGCAGGATGACCTGACGGATATCTTTGACCAGGGTCCACCCACTGACCCGGTGCTGCCATTTCATGTGGCCTTACAAAGGAGGGTGGCGGCAGGTTGGTTGCTCCGGAGAGTCTCCCGGCAGTGAATAAGTCGTTGCTGAAAAAAATACCGTCCAGCCAGTGGTGACCCCGGCTATTTGTCTTTGCACCCCACTCCAGAGAGTTTGGTGGTGCAGGCGGCTACGGCCCCAGCGAAGCAGGCATCGTACCCTACCATCCCTCCTTATAGGCATGACAAGTGTTTCGACGGTTGGGCGAAGAAAGTGTTTTCATCTGGGGGTATGGCTTTAAAGGCAGCCAACTCTGTTTGTGCCTTGGCAAGATTCACTCACACTCTGTGGAATTGTGTATCTTTGGCGGCTGAACATATTCCCGAAGGGGAGGGACGGGATGGTTTTCTTGCCCTCATTCAGGATGGCAAGGATGCCATGTGTGAATCCGTTCAGTCAGGTCTGGACGTGGCAGACTGTGTCAGCCGGTCCATGGTGGCGAGCACCGTGATGCGCAGGTTTGCATGGTTGCGTAAGTCGGGGTTTGCTCCTGATGTACAGTCTCGGCTTCTCAACATGCCCTTTGATGGTGACCATCTTCTTGGCAGCAAGGCTGACGAGAGCCTTGAGAGGTTGCAGACCTCCAAAGCTGCAGCGAAGTCATTGAGTACTGCAGTACGTCAACCTTTGCCTTTTCGTCCTAGGTGACGGCAATGAAGGGGAGGTTCCTTTCGATACTACTCTTCCCTTGGTAGATTGAGGGAAGCTGCTAGTCAAAGGGGCCAACGTAGGAGTACCAGAGGTCGTAAACAAGGTACTCGAGGTGCCAAAGCCGCTCGGGCAGTTGCCTCTTTGCCCTCAGGCACTGCCGCAGCCATTTCAGCTCAGTCATGAGGCCATGTCCCATGGTTCGCCGGTTGGGGGAAGGCTGGCACAGCATCTGGTAGAATGGCGTGCCATTACTTCATGTGTGGGTTCTAGAGATCATAGCCCACGGCTACTGTCTTCCTTCCTGGCAGAGGCCTCACGACAATCAACCGGGGAAGCTCTCTTTGAAGAGTCCGGATCCGCTCCTTGCACAGGAAATCAAATCCCTGCTGGAGAAAGGTGCCATAGAACTGTTGCCTGTAGCGGAGAGGAACAAGGGATGGTATTCCCCATATTTTTTGATCCCGAAAAAAGATGGGGGGATTGAGACCCATCATGGACTTGCGTGGTTTGAACAAGCTCCTCAGGAAGGACAAGTTCAAGATGGTTACACTCTCACGTCCTCCAGGCCAGGTAACTTCAGGACTGGTTGGTGTCTCTCGACCTCAAGGACGCTTACTTTCATGTGCCGATTCATCCCAAGCACAAGAAATACCTGAGGTTCGCAGTTGGCGACTCCCATTTTCAGTTTCGGGTCCTGCCGTTCGGATTGACCTCCGCCCCGAGGGTCTTCACCAAGCTCATGGTGGTGGTGGCAGCGTATCTCAGGAAAGGGGGTATTCACGTCTACCCCGACCTGGACGATTGATTGATCAGGGCGCTCTCTCCCGAGCAAGTCCTGGATCATCTGTCAGTCACCTGCCACTCCCTTCACAGGCTGGGCTTCTCCCTCAACTTAAAGAAGTCCCACTTGACACCTACCCAGCGGCTCCAGTACATCGGAGCAGTGCTCGACACATCCCTGGGGCTGTGTTCGCCTCCCCAGGTGAGGGCTCATCATATTCTGCAGATGGTGCACAAGTTTCAACATGCCCAGAGTCTCCCGGCGTTCGAGTTCTTAAGGTTGCTCGGCCTCATGGCATCCGGCATTCTACTGGTGCCAGAGGCCAGGTTGCGAATGAGATCTCTGCAATGGGCTCTCATAATGCAGTGGTCGCAGTCCTCCGGCAGGATTTCGGATCTCGTTCAGGTGCTGCCCTCGGTCGCCCAGGATCTTCTGTGGCGGGCCGTCGAAGGCAATCTGATGAAGGGGGCTCCATTTTGGCTACCTTGGCCGGAGGCGACGATCGTGACGGATGCATCCCTCACAGGATGGGGAGCTCATGCCAACGAGTTGACAGTCAGCGGTCGTTTGTCTCCGTCGGAGTCTAGACTCCATATCAATCTGTTGGAGCTGAGGGCCGTCAGGTTAGCCCTGAAGGCTTTTCTGCCGTCTGTGCGAGGGAAGAATGTCCTGATTCTGACGGACAATAAAGTGGCCATGCACTACCTCAACAAAAAAAGGGGGGGCAGGGTCTCTCCCTCTGTGCAGAGGCGATGCAGCTCTGGTTCTGGGCCATCCAGCAGGAAATTTCAATCTCGGCAGTTCATTTGGCCGGAGACGAAAACGAGGCGGCGGACGCTCTGAGCAGGCAGAGCACGGTCTCTCACGAGTGGGAGCTGGCTCAGGAGTTTCTCCTGGAGATCTTCGCCCTTTGGGGGACCCCACAAGTGGATCCCTTTGCCACCAGTGTCAACCGGAAGTGCGAAAGAGTCTGCTTGCGGGAAATTCCTCCAAGAGGAGCCTTAGTGGACGTGTTCATAGTGGAGTGGTCCTTCCCACTGCTGTACGCGTTTCCTCCAGTCCCCGTCATTCTGCAAGTGCTGCGGAGGTTACGGCGGTTCGGTTCTCGAATGATCCTCATTGCTCCGGCATGGGCCAGGAGAGCGTGGTACCCGGACCTTCTGGACATGTCCATCTGCCTTCCACGCCATCTTCCCTACCGAGACAATCTGCTCTCACAGGAAGGGGGACAGGTTCTCCATCCATCCAGATGTCAAGTCTCTCAACCTTCCTGCTTGGATTGGGACCTCCCTGAAGACGTGATGAAGGTGTTGCTTTTGGCCAGAAGGCCTGCAACAAAGTCCCTGTAGTGTTGCCGTTGGACAAAGTTCTACGACTGGTGCAGGGTAAAGAATGTGGATCCTTTTTCATGTGCCATTCCTGTGGTTCTGTCTTTTTTGCTTTTGTTAGCCCGCAAGGGCCTGCAAGTGGTTACCATTAAGGGTTACCTGGTGGCGCTGTCCATATTTAAGCGCTCGTCCGAGGAGTGTTCTTATTTTAAGATTCCTTTTGATTTCTCAGTTTCTGAAAGGGCCAACTAATGTGTTCCCACCGTCTCCTTTCCAGGTGCCTGGTTGGGATTTGAACTTAGTTCTGAAACTCCTAATGGGAGCTACGTTTGATTCCTTACATTCTTGTCCTTTGAGACTGTTGACCTTTAAAACTGTATTTTTGGTTGTGGTTACTTCCGCTCGCAGAGTGAGTTGCAGGCACTATCCGCCAAGCCACCTTTCACGGTGTTCCATAAGGACAGGGTTGTCCTTATGGTCCGTCCTCCTTTTCTTCCGAAGGTTGTGTCAGACTTTCATTTGAGCCAGAATGTCATTCTTCCGGCGTTCTATCCTCCTCCACATCCTGGTAAGGAAGAAGAGGATCTATAGGTTGGATCCCAGGAGACCTTTAAGTTTCTACATCTCACGCATGCCCCGGGTAAGAGTGGACGGTCAGCTCTTTGTAGGATACGCTGGAAGGCGTTTGGGTCAAGCTGTTACTAAGCAGACCTTGTCCAGATGGATTATCTTGACAATCTCTGAATGCTACCGTCTGGCTTGTAAGGACCTTCCGGTAGGCCTACGGGCCCATTGTACTAGGGGTGTGGCTGCCTCTACTGCTCTGCAGAGGGGTGTTCCCATTCGTACAATCTGTGAAGCAGCCACATGGGCCTCTGTCCATACTTTTGTAAAACCCTACTCCCTGGTTTCTATCCATGGGCAAGATTTGGACTTTGGCAAGGCGGTCCTCTATTCTGCAATTTAATTGGGCATTCTAAAATTCTAAATACTTTTCCCACCTCCATACGTTGGTACTGCTTTGCGAGTCTGTCCTAGCTGTGGAATACGTCGGAGGACACAATCCCCTCGAGGAACAAGTTAATTTCTTACCTGGTGACGTTCTTTCAATGGGATGTTCCTCCGAGGTATTCCACATCACACCCTCCTAGCCTGCCGCTCTACAGAATTTCTTATGCGATTGCAGCTTACGTTTCCGCAAGGCTTTCTGTAGTCATACTGGCAGAAGATTGGTGCCACACGTTCTGGGGAAAAAACTACAACTGAGGCTACGGGCGTAGTGTGTCCTACTTCTAATATCCGGTGACGTCGGCACGACAGAGGCCCTTGAGGACAGCATATCGACGTCATCGAAGCAGGACACAGACAGCGAAAACTTTCCGAAGCAGCACAGCTGTCATGATTACGGGTCATAGATGTGGAATACGTTTGAGGAACATCCCATCGAAAGAACGTTACCAGGTAAGAAAGTAACTTGTTCTACTCCCTCAGTAAGGCTTGGCGGTAGAAATTGGGAGGCTGCTCAAGCCGAAACTTAAGTTGCCGACACACTTAATATTGTAGACACACTTGAATTTGCATCGGGATTGGAAGACACGCTTACATTCGTTTCAAGATTGGGTGGGCAAGTGCAACACCTTTTAATCATGTTAGAGACACATGAGAGAACACAACTCAGCCCCAAGAAAGAGTGTGCACTCCATAACTTTAGGATGGGGCGAGAGCCAGAAGGCCCCAGAGTGGACCAAGAGATAATCGACCTCCAAGAAGGGGTGTGCAACCCGAGACCCCAGGGCGGGGGTGAGAACCAGGACAGCCCCAAATGTCGGTTTGAAACCAGAGACCGCAGGGTGGGTAAAGGGGTTCTGTGAAGGGGCAAGGATGCCCTGGCTATACAGTGAAGAAAATAGAACATTTGTGGATCATTTGATTCGAACTGTGCTGTAGGCTAGGAGCCATAGAAACACAGAACTTTTGTTGGGCCTTGGTTCGAACTGTATTCTTGGCGGGATGCCCTAAAGACATTTTGGTGGTACTTCATTTGGAACTGTGAACTGGGCGAGAAGCCCGGAGACATTTGCTGGTGACCTGAACTGATCCTCAGGAAAGAAGCCCCTTTCTGTATAGAGACTTTCAGTGGGGGCCAGAAACCAGCCTCCCTTCTAGCATTCAGGTAGACTCCCCTAACAAGATTCTTCTGTTTGAGTTATTTAGGTTCTTGCTTTTCCTTCATAGTGGTAGGTTCAGCGGTCCAGATTGAACCCCTTTCTAGTCAGCAAGCAGACTTTCTTTTGCAAGACATCCTGACAAGCACCCTTCTTAATTCTTTTCCTTTTGTATAGGGACTTTACCTGTAGGGGCAAGGTAGGGTTGGTACTTCAATAAAGGCAATGTTATGGAACACAATGAGTTGTCGGTCTTGTGATTCTGACTTGCCACACAGATTGCTACGCAACTGGTTTTCCATTGCTTGGGGCTGGCTCACAGAAGTGATGGACGCATGTTGAAGACTGATGCGGACTAGGAAGGGAAGTTGCGCATAGACAACAGGTAGGAGCAGTAAGCATGCACAGAAACCACCCACATGGAATGTAGCAAAGGATTGCTGCACGCTGTTATATTCAGTGCCTGCCCGTAATCTGGGAAGCGGAGGGGATCGAGCCCGCAACAATGCGCAGGAGGGCTGCTGACCTTGATTGACAGCCACCATCAAGGAGCAGGCAGGTTGGAAGCATGTGAGGCTCACCAGCCTGAGGTGGTGGCGGCTTGGTAGCCGTTTGGACACAGCAATGGGTTCAATCGCTGATTTCTTCTGCCAGGGCCTCAGTGAAAGTCATTGCGGTTAAATAATGGCATGACATGGCAAGAGACAGACTAAGGGCCTCATTACACGGACGGCGGTAAGGGTTAACGGTCACCGTTAATGGCAACGGTGACCGTTAACCCTTACCGCCGTACTACGAGGTCCCTTAGCGGGTTGGTGCTTTATCGCCTGCTTTTTGCAGGCGTTAAAAACCAACCCGCTAAGGGACCTCAGAGCTAATTACGGCACCGCAAAATTGCGGTGCCGTAATTAGCGCCTTCCCCATTCCCATAGAGCCCTATGGGGCAGAAATGGGAATGGGGAAGGGCAATGGCGGAAGGGGGATTTACCGCCCCACCAACCTTGGAATGGGGCGGTAAATCCCCTTTCCGCCAAGGCGGTGCCGGTATTTTACCGGCATGAGCCATGGCGCTAATAGCGTCATGGCTCACCGCCTTCCGTGTAATGAGGCCCTAAGTCTTTTGGTAGGTTAGGATCAAGGAGCGCAGCTTCCTGCCTGCTCGGCACAGTCCAACTACCGAGAGTGGAACCTTGTATACTGTCCAAACTCCACATTCTTGAATGTGGAGTTGCTTGCCAGCAGGCAAGCACAATCGAGAGAACATTTGTCCTGGTATTAAATTTGTCATCCAAAGTACAGGACTAGAAGTCATAGAACACAATGATAAAAGCAAAACTTTTCAGTCCATCCCAATTAAATTGGGCATGTTGGTATGGATGTACCATGCCCAGTTACCTCCATGTATTTTTTAATACTTTATTTTCATTTTAAGTATATAACAGTAACAAATATCAACAACCAAAAATTAACAATTTCATAATAACACATCGAGCATCCTGTACATAAATACAAACCCCAACCCCCCCCCCCCAGCACCAGAGTTCACCACCCACACAAAGTAACAATCAATACGTAGTGAGAAATGTCTTCAATATTTTTTCAAACAAGTGAAGCTTTCCGTTACATTGAAAGATAACTCTCTCCATCTCCATGCATTTCATCAATCCAATGTTCGATCATAACTGCATTCATTGTTTTCCAACTTCTCCATATAATCCTCTTACTCACCATTGCACCACGAAATATGCATTTTTTCTGACCCATGGATAGTTCCTCCAAAAGGACATTGAGTATCAAGGTCTGAAAATCAAAGGCTATTCTTGCATCTAGCACAACATCACAGATCCTACCGAATTCAAACAAAGTACTGTGGGTGTACCTACCATGCCTTGTCGTAGAAGTAGGATGCATGTTTAACTCCACATTTTTACGTGGTGCTAAAGAGCAACCAATAAGCCAAAACTATTGCATTAACTTGCAGCCAGGGGGTAATGGCATATGTGGAGGGACTCAAAGCTTGTAGGTCGTCTTTGGTTATTTACCCTACCCATTGACTGCCTAGGGCCGTGCTTATATCTCTATGGTTATTCCCACCCACTTCCTGCCCAAAACACATCCTCCTGTGATCTTTGAGCTAGCTTCCTCAAGCCTTACCATCAAACATTGTGCCCAAAGTGCCTGCCATTGTTTTTTCAAAGCAGTCTTCTCCGAGTTTATGAATCAATTGGAGCTATAAACGTGTTACTTGTGTAACGAAAATATCTTAACCAGGTGTGCCTTTTTCCTTCATTGAACTCCTGTTAAAACCGGGCATTGGCAAAGCCAACAGTTTTGGCTTGTGCATAAGTATTAGACATTTGACAGGCACTGCTATTTGCCCAAGCACTCGTACCATTTTGCAGCTGCTAACATCAATGGGCAGTTAATGGCACTACTGCAGTCCTGGCAAATGTCTTTCCCATGCCTACACAAAAGGCAAATCTGTTTGCATTGCCAATGCTTGTTATTTCTCACTACCATCACGTATTGTTTTTGCCTTTTAAGCTTTCTTACTGCCTGCTTTCCTTGTGCCTTTTTTTCGCAGACAGTCACGCCACACTACCTTTCTAGAAGTAAAGCTAAAAGGAGAAATCGGGCTGCTGTATTGCAGCACATATTTACTGTTTCGTGGTTGCAGGATGTGCATTGGCTTCTCTTGGCGACATAGCTCCTACTGGGAATGGCTGCTCAATTACTCTTAAATGAATCCCAGCAGATTTACTTGTTCCCCTTTCAGTAATGAGCATTATTGAATTGAGCTGCGGAAGTTAACCCTGCAGCATTGTATGGCTCGTTGCATGCCAAGATGCGCCTGTCAAATGAGCGAGGCGATTTTCCATCGTTTATGAACATGTACGCTTATCTGATTGCCACTATTTATTAATTAATGCTCTGCACTACATTTATGACTAACAGGTTGTGGTTGTATGGCATGTGTATTTTAAAGACAAACCATTGCATTATTGTAGTTTTTAAAAGGACCCTAAACAATAGGTTTGCAGTTTACGTTGAATCTTCACTAAAATAATAATTCAGAATTGAAATGAATTACCTGTTAATCTTTAAAAAGTAGCATGCCTCGCCGTAGCATGCATACTTTATTTTTTCTTTTTAAAAGAAAAGGCGAATTTGCTTTTTGTTCGTTTCTGATCGTTTGGGGTTATCCTCGCATTCAGTTCTCTTCACTTACAGCACACTGAAACAGTGAAACCTTGTGAATGGTGCACGAAGAGGAGGTAGTTCACGGTTATATTGTGAACCCGGAGCGCTCTGCGACTGCCCGACTCCAGACACCTTTTTATAATACCAAACTGATGTAAAACAAGTTAATGATTGCGATGAATACCAAGCTGATTTTAAATCGAAGCAGTTGACCTGAAGGCTGTGACTGTTATATATTGGGTTACAATAAAAGACCAACCACACGAAGGGACAATGCCTCGAGAAGGAACTACAAACCATTTTTGCCAAAGCCAGAAACACTTGTGTATAGGCGTGTTATAAATGCCATATCGTATCATATCATAAACGGGATCCATATTAAGGCAAATAACAAACAACCAGTGTGGCCTAAGCCAAAAGAAGATACCTTAGTATAATAGTGTGTATTAAGAATATTGCCCAGGTGTAGAGAATGGCTTAACCCCACATTGCCAAAGCCAAGGAAGTGTGAAGGAGAGAAAGTTATTATCAGCATTTGGTTAATAATACAGAGGTGGAACAAGATTGGCAGGAGGGCTGCCCTTCTGATAAGAGGTTCAGGAGGAAGGATGGATTGTCTGTCTTGCGTGTGCCAAACACTCAGGTGCCGTAAATGGTACCAGTGTGATTCTTGTTTCCCTTGAAGAAATGCTCAACCCTAATTGTGTGAAGCAGAAGACCTTGTTAAAACCTTTGAAGTTCACCCTTACCACAGAAGTACTTGGAGTTAGTAGTTTGGCCTGGTAAGAGAGTATAGCAGGTCATAAGACTTTGAACCAATTGATACTGTTCGGGCAGAAACATACACCCGAGCAGAGAACTGCAGTAGTTTATCTTGGCTGGCAGAAGAGTAAACTTTTGTAACAATTGGTTCTGTTCTGGCAAGAGTATGCTGGATCAGAGAGCTGTACTTGTAGTAGGCCTGGCTTGAGAGTAAACCAGGTGTAAGTTCATGAAGTACTCTGGTGGTGTAAAGCTTATGAAGAAGCAGTTGAATCACTGACTTTGTTTTGTTGATGTGGTACTGAATCCTAAAGTGGTGCCCAAATATCCTAATGTAGCAGGGATACTGAAAGCAAATGGGCAGATTCATAAAGAATCTGTGCAGAGCGAGTGCAAGGGGCCACTGTGCAACACACTGTGTCCGCGTAGATTGCCAATTGTAAGACTCAGATACTAAAATGGTCTAGCTACGGGCACACTGAGTCTATGTCTGGCCCCATTATGAATACAAAAAAAAGAAAAGACGTGATGGCTGGAAGATTGACAATGAACCTTCCAGACCATCGTTCTTCGCCTGTCAAGCCATTACAAAAGAGGAAAGACCATATGCATATCAGGCTTGGTCCCACCCCCAAAGGAGTAGTACAACCCGAAATGCTTGGTCACATCCCTTCTGCACGAGACCACAAGCATCCCCAGAAATGTTTTAGCTTCATTGGGCGTCGTCATTGAGGAGTAGCTTGGGTCTCTAGGCCCAGCAGGCATGGGACCCACGCCTGGGCAGACCCGTCCCGCTCGGGGTGACCATAGCAAAACAAGTGGTGATGGCTGGAAGTTTAGAATGAATCTTAAGCTCTGGCATTGCTCTGGGCAACCCTCCAGACCATAGGTCTTTGCCTGCCAAGACTGGGCATACCCGGCATTGCATTAGTGAGAGGCACAAGCCTGCCATAAATGTATGGTGTGGGGATCTTCCATGTGGGCAGAGGGGTGACATCCCCCTCTATCAATGTTAGGTCTCCAAATGCATTTACTGTCACTTGCCCATCACTGTACATTTTTCCTCCTGAGCTCTGTTTGGGAGCTTGAAAGGGAAAATGTAATACAACCACTGGAACCAATGCATAAGCATTTCTTATTTGTAGGGGAAATCAGGGCCTCTGTTTTCTCCTGACATTTGTTTTTTGCCTGCACGGGATCAGAGACACAAGGGAAAGAGGGTGTGACTAAGTCACATTTGTCACCCCCCATCCTTTATTTGGGACTCATAGGGGCTCTGGGGACCAGGGAGGTTTCGTACTAAATCATTTTTGTCTGTTTTCCTCAGCATTGTTTAAGTACTTCACACTGCTGTCTAGTTTTATGTGCATGTTATTGGCCCATGCTTGGCCCTACTTCTTTATTTCCAAGTACACTTCGATGGACCACGTTTTAGTTACAGCTGACTATGCTGGGTTGTATTAATTTCATGCATTAATCTAGTAGATTTCGCCGCTATCAAATATAAAATAGCATGTTGTGTCTTTATGCCATATTTATTCAATTTAGGCCACAAAGTGATGAGTAGTATCTGCTGCCGTACAAGTTGATATGTCTAATATCTTGTCCGAAGATTAAGTATTCCACACCTGTGGAGACTTTACAGAAGACCAGGAAGAGTTTTTAGCTTGGTAACGATTCAGACCAAAGCACATTACCCCTGGTGTAGAATACAAATACCAGGTAGGGCTCTCTAACCTCGTGAAAATTGCCTTTGGCTAAGAAGCAGCTAATTCCTCTGTCGATGAAACTGTCACCCGAACCAAGAAGCAACTATGGCAATCACCCCCACGTCAGAGGGGTGGACATGGCCGGTAATAATCTGCCATCCCGAACCTAGGCATGCCCGCACCCCAACAAGGGGGTGATAGCTATTCGCACCCCAGGGTCCATCTGAGGTGCAAATGGTTCAATTTGTCTTCACAGGAGATCGTCTGCGTGCGTATTGTGTGAGCCCAATCTCCAGAAAAAAAATAAAAACAAGGCGGCTGCTGCCGCCGCCAGAGAAAATATGTAGTCTCTTTTCCATTTCCATAGCAGCAGCGGGCGGCAGGATCGCCGGTACTGGCGCACAAAGATCTGGTCCAGCATGTAAGCGAGAAGGGAGGGAGGGGGTTGGGGAAAGGTTATGTATGTTTTTGGGGTTCAGGGGAAGGTGAGGAGGCAACAGGGAGTTAATCTCTCTGTTGCCTCTCCACAATCAAGATGGTGCCACGCGGGGAAGGGCCTCAGGTGGCTGGAAACAGTTGGCGGTACATAGTGTGTTCTCACTGCTTTTCCAGCCACCTGATTGGCTGAGCTCCCTTCCCCAGGTGTAAATTGGCGATTTACCCCAGGGACTTTTTTTTTTTTAGAGCACCTAGGGGAGCCAGTATTCCTCATCACCTTACCACTTTGCTGTTTACCTCATCCACACACTGGAAGTTAGACCATACTCATGCGTCCCATCCCCCTTTGCTCCATCCTTGTGGGCGTCCCGACAGTGAAAAATGGAGCTTCCCCATTAAATTTAGTACAGGGCACGGCCTTGAGCGTGGGAACGCCCCACCCTCCAGTGCCTCACCCGAGTCCCTTTTTCCGCATGGACGGTGTCTGACCTGGCAGCCAGCGCAGAGACTTTTTTTTAGCTGTTCGCTTGCTCCCAGTTCTGTTTTTTAAATCTTATTTGAACTTCCCTTTGTTGCCTCGCCTCACCTCCCCCGGCACATGTCGGCTGCAGGAGGATTCACGAGATGTGCCTCATGCGACTGCTCATTCCAGGCCTCGGGCCCCTATGCACTCTGTCTTGAGTGTTTGTGGCCCGACCACCGCTGGGACGCATATTTGGCTTGCAGCGCTCTCTGTCACAGGCCATTGAAGAATCGATTTGTCGCAGTTGAGGGAGATCTTCCACACTTTTCCTGCGCAGCAACTCCTTTCCCAGGATTTCCTTGGATAGGGGTTCCTCGGATTCAGATTTTGCCAGGCCTGAGGCCTCTAAGGCTACCGGCTCCCAAGCTGAGGGTTTTAGGGGCGCTACCGGGCTGTCCTCGGAAGGGCGATTAAGTTTGTCCTCTTCTTTAACCCCAAGGGGTAAGGGATCGTCGAGTGCCACCTCCAAGAATCTGTTCTCGTCACAATCTAGCATGACTACCGGCTTGGGGGCTGAGGGACTTCCAGCCTACCGGAGTTTGTTCCGAGGTCATGAGTCGGGGTGTTACAACTACCAACCGGCCAGCCGAGGGCTCAGCAGCTACCAGAGTGATGTCTGAGGTTGACGCTTCTGCTTCGGGTGCAAGACCCAAGGTGTATGCTTCCATGCCTGAGGCCTCTCGTGGCTCAGGGCCTTTACACCCATGGTGTAGCGCAAAGCTTCAAAATGGCAGAAAGGTATGTTATGGAGCCTGCCAGGCCAGCGGCCATCTTGGATCCGACTCGGGGCCTGCCCGTGATCTCGCCCATCGAATGACCCCTGCATGATTATGCCAGTCCCCTTCCCTCTTTAAGCAGCAGCTTTTCGTATGGTACAGGTTTCTGGTGTCTTCAGGGATACATCTAACCTTTGCAGCCTTCTGACTACACGATACAGGCGCCTCAGCGCTTTCACCAGGAGCGGAGGCCCAGCGCATCACAAGGCGGCCCCCTAGGGAACCAGCGGCTCGTGAGGACAGCTTCTTAAAGCGCGTCCTCTTCCTCATGCGTTCCCCACAGATGAAGGGGCTCCTGAGGGATATTGTGAAGGTCATCCCGCAGGTGGCGCCCTCCTGGACCCCCTCCTCTAGGGATGCCTCCCATTCCACCAGCGATTCAGTTACAGTGCCAGTCCCTCCCCCAGTCCAGGCCCTACCGGTCATCCAGACAACTCCACCTCCGCCTCTACCACCAACGCCTCCACCTTAAACAGTCGTTGGACCGGTCTATGGCTCTGGTCAAGGGGGGGGGGCACCGGCACCTGTGTCCCAGGGCCCGATCTCGCCTCGGTCTGTAAAAAAGAGGGGGGGCGATAACAATGAGGACAATGATTTCCAGGATGAACCCTCGGCATCCGTTACATCCTTTCATAACCGCCTTCAGTGTCTGGCAGAGTTTTTGGGGGTCCCTCTACTCGAGGAAGCCCCCAGGAGTTGTGAGTGCTAGCAGAGGTCTTGGGTAAGCGCACCATGATCCAGTCTGGCATCCTTCTCCAGAAGGATATCGTGCAGGTAGTGCGAAAGGTCTGGAAGAAGCCCATGGTCAACGCCCAGATAAACAAGAAGTTGGACAGCACGTTCAGGCTGGTGGACTGGGGAGCCAATCCTCCTGGCCTCCCACCTGCAGCCACATTCTTCAGTCATGGCTGCGGCCTCCTTATATTCTAAACCATCGTCTTCGCCGTCTTCTGCTATGGGAGTCACCTTCATTTGTCTCTCCGAGGACAAGGTCCTAGAGTCTTTAGGAAAGCACTGTTATTCCATCTCAGGACTGAATCTGTGGCAAGCCAATGCAGACGCCCTCTTGGCTGTGGCTAATCAGAAGCTGTGGCGGGAGCTCTGGAACTTTCTGCCCGAACTCCCCTCGGATAAGCAAGCCTCTTTCAAGGCCGGTCTGGCAGATGCCCGGGCCATTGCATAGGACCTCATGGAGTCTTCAGTCTCCTGCATCGACATAGCCAACAGAGGTGTTGAGATGAGAAGGACAGCGTGGATGCATGCCACTAAGTTTTCATCTGACGTGCAGGAACGGAGTCTAGATCTGCCCTTCGAGGGCGTACACCTTTGTCATTCGTCAACCAATGACTAGTTGATGAAGAAGAAAACCTCCACCCAAAACGCCAAGTTCTTGGCCATCCTAACAATCCCTGGTCAGAAATCCTTCCCTCAATCCCAGGACAAGACTGAGTTCAAACACTGCACTTTTTCCAGCTTCAAGGGGTTTTGGGATTTTTGGCATGCGGAGGCCTGATGGGTCTCCTCCCAGCAACAACTGGAGGAAGCAGCAGAGGACTTTGCTCGGTTTTTCTGCTCCCCCTCCTCAGCCCCCACCTCTAATGCCAAGAAGCAGTGACGTCAAGGTCTGGGAACACAGCTCGCCTGTGCGGGGCTGTTTGGCTCTTTTCCAGGGTACCTGGAAGCGATTTTTTAAAGCAACCCGTGGATCCTATTTGTAATGTCCACAGGCTTCAGTCTTCCTCTTCCTTATCCTCTACCATCCTCTCCAAGTCTTCGTCAGATCGGGTCCCCGGTTCTCCTACGGGAGGTCCTGTCGCTCTTAGAGAGGCAAGCGATAGAACTGGTTCCCGTTTCAGACAGGGGCTCCGGGTACTATTCCAGGATTTTTGCAGTACCCAAGAACAACCAGGCTGGCCTGAGGGTTGTCCTGGGCCTGTCATTTCTGAATCTATCTTTACCGCTGGAACGCTTCAAGACGATTACTCCTGCGCACATAGCCAAGTCTCTGTGTGCAGGGCACTGGATCTGTTCCCTGGACCTCAAGGATGCGTACCTGCATGTACCCATCTAACAACATTATGTTGTACCACTTCCAGTACAAGGTCTGAACTCGGGCCCCTTCACAAAGTTGATGAACGCAGTTGCGGGTGTTCTCTAATTGGAGGGCCATCATCTGTACATGTACTTGGACGACTGGCTGGTGAGGGTGGGGTCACCAGAGTGGGTGTTGCACTCCTGCCAGAGACTGGCGGATATCCATCAGCTGGGGTTCTCCCTCAACCAGAGGAAGTCATTGTGCCCATCTCAGGTGTTGGTCTTCCTAGGGGAGAGTTGGGACACTACGGTTCAGCAGGTGTTCCCTACGCCCGAGAGGCTCCTGCCCCTCCGCAAGGCGGTGGGGCATTTTATGGCCAACTCTACCACCTCGGCATGGCGGTTCCAGCATAGTCTGGGCCTAATTGTCTCCTGCGTGCTCACTGTTCAGCACACTTGCCTGAAGATGAGGCACCTCCAGCTGCACCTGGTGGCCAACTGGGATCCGGAGACGGGGTCTCAGTCGGACAGGATCTCCCAGTACCTCTGCTCTGGCTGCCCAATCTCCGGTGGTGGATGATAGATGGCAATGTTTCGGTGGAAGCCCCCTTTGCCTGCCTGGAGACTACCCTGGTGGTGACTTCGGACTCCTCTCCTTGTGGCTGGGGCGCTACTCTGGAGGGCTACGCTATTCATGGCGCATGATCCAGGTGGAAGCCCTCCTGCATAACAATTTGCTCGATCTCAGGGCTTTGGGCCTGGCCCTCAAATCGTTTTTGCCCCTGATCAGGGACAGGTCTGTTCTGGTCAGGATGGACAAATCTACCACAATGTTTTACCTGAACAAGCAGTGTTGCACCTGTCCGTCCCCTCTACCCACTCCCCTCTGCATGGAGGCAGTGTCAATCTGGGAATGGTGCCTGACGTAGGGAGTTTGGATTTCAGCAGTCCACCTCTCGGGGGAACGCAATGCAGAAGCAGACCAGCTGAGGCGCTTGGGGTTGAACACCTACAAGTGGGAGTTGCACAACGATTCCTTGTTGCCCCTGTTCCAGCATTGGGGGTTCGCAGACCTGGATTTGTTTGTATGCCCCTCTGAATTACAAGTGCCCCCAGTTTGCTTCTTGGGCCGGACCGGGTCGGGGGTCTCTGGGAGATCCGGATGCAGGTGTTATGCATTTCCAACCACCCCTCTACTCCAATGGACCCTCTACAATTTTCGGGCTTCGGTGGATTGCAGCTGCATCCTGATTGCTCCCCACTGGCCGTCGAGACCCTGGATTTCGGATCTGCTACATTTGTGCTCGCAGGGTCCCGTCCACCTTCCAATCCCCCCTGCAGGGGATCACTGATGCAGCAGGAGGGGGTGGTGGAACATCCGGACCTGCCACGCTGGTGGCTTGGTTCCTGACCAGCTGAGGCTTCAATATTCTCCATTTTCGCATGATAACTGAACATCATTCAGGAGGCCCTCGACTTGGTCTCAGTATGAGTAAATGGACTAGGTTCTTCCATTGGGCTTGTGACAAGGGTCTGGACCCTGCCTCTGGATGACGTGCTGACTTTTTCAGCACACTTGGCTCATTCAGGTGGATACTTGCTGCACCTATTTGGCAGGCCATTAGGGCTTTCACCCGAGCATGCTTTCAGCGGCGAACCCAGTGGTTAAGGCCCACCTTAAGGAGTTGTCTATGCTTTTTCTGCCTGTGAATAGGCTGCACCCGGTCTGGGACTTCAATGTGGTTCTTGCAGCTTTGCAGGGCAAGCCTTTCGAGCCAATGGCCACTGTGGACATCCGCTTGGTTACACTGATGACAGTTTTACTGGTGGCTCTCACAGGGTTAGTGAGCTGCAGGCGTTGTCTTCGTGTGAGACCTTCACCATGCTTCACAACAAGGTCATCTTGCGCACTCATCCAAACGTCTTGCCCAAGGTGGTGTCTACATTTCATCTGAATCAATAGATGTGCCTGCCGGGGTTCTTCCCAAACCCAGAGGCAGAGAGGGCACTGCCTTTTTTGGACCTCAAGAGAATCCTCAAGTTTGACCTCTCTCGGACAAAATCCTTCAGGAAGTCTGAGTCATTGTTTGTGACTTTTGGGGGCTCCTCCACCGGCTCTCATTCTTCCAAGGCATCCATCGCCCATTGGATGGTTCAGGCCATTTCAGAGGCGTGCATGGGCAAACCTGTTCCTGCAGGGATTCATGCCCATGCGGTCAGAGCGAAGGCCACAGCCGTTGCATTTCAGAGACATGCTTCTTGAGATCTAAACAGCAAGGTAGCTTCTTGGGCCACTGCATCGGCCTTCTGTAGGCACTACTCCATGGACACAAGCTCCAGGCGCGATGCAGAGTTTGATCAGGCGGTTCTGAAGAACCTTTTTGCTTCATCCTAGATATGAGGCAGGTTGTCAGGGCTCCACCCAAGGATGGTGGAGAGTGGACGGGACGTATGAGTAATTAAAGTTACTCACCGTAGTGACTAGAGTACTCATAGTCCATAGACCCCTTTCCTCCAAATGTCCCACACCTTCCCCTGCTAGTATGCCAAAGGGCTAATGTGTACTTGGAATAGCCAGGTATCTAAGCGTAGGATGTGTTCAAATGGGACTGCGGTGAGGAATCGGTGGGAGGGGCCTCGGCAAGGGGTTCCCAGACCCGAGGCCGTGCCCCGCACGCTGTACTAAATTAAAGGGGAAATCTCAATTTTTCGCTGCCAAAGTTTCCAGTAACGTCCCCATCTTGGGGAAGGCCCACACAAGGATGGAGGAAAGAAGACGATGGACTGAATACTCAAGTTGCTAGGTTGTGCAACTTTAATTTCCCAATGAGCGTGGTGGTGGGGGCATTCTTTTGTGCTGTAGATCAATCCCTAGGCCATATAGGCATTTATCCCATACTTTTTCACTGTGTGCAAACTTGAGTCAATCAGCTAGGTGCTCTTTATCCCCAACACTCTGCATTGTATTTAGAAAATTAAGGTGGGGGGGTAGTATCCGCTAAATAGGGAAAACCTGAACACTTCATACCATCTCAGCACCATTGAATTGCAGCAATCCCATTGAGGGATGCACTTCTGATTATAAATATAACTCTAAACCCGTTAGTTTATCTCAAACCCCCTCCGATTGATAAAGCCTTGTTGAAAATGATATACGTGCACTAGATGTAGCCTCTAATGGTCCAATTGCAGCAAGATTACTTGGACTGGCAAAACCCTCTGGGAGAAGTGTCATCCCGCCCCACTGGTAAGTGGTGCAGCACCCGCCCCTTGAACCTTGCAGCTCCATCCTCTTCTGGTGACATTTGCACCTTCTGCAATCGCCATGTTTTGGTTTCTTACCTTTTTATTGTGCCACTCTTAAATTTTGTTCCAACCAGTGAGGGGCAAAATTCATTGCTAGAGGTATCCTATTTTTTCCCCTTAGGTCACTGGATCAGCCAATAAGTAAGTGTGGCTAGCTTTAGGAGTTTAGCGTTTCAATTACTGGAAATTATGCCTATAAATCAACAGGAAGGGTTTTCCTTTTTTCATGTTGGTTTCATGATATATAATCGCCCTGATTTGACGACTCTTGATTTGTTTAGTGTATAAATGTCGGTTGCGTCCATGTTTGTTCCCCTTGCTGCACACCCTGTTGCCACACTGCTTCACATTCTGCACCAGGCTACATGTCTGATTTCCCTCATTTTATGTACCTTCTACAGATATCTCATCCAGCTAGATAGTATCTGCTCTCAGTTCTTGCTCCTTCCTCCTAAAACACAGACATGGGTGAGCCCCCTGTCTGGGATTTTGAGGCAGTGGTGCAAATGCCATGGACATGAGGCTGCCACTTCTGGCCAGAACTGGCAAGCTCTGTGCTCTGTCGGCCTCTGAGTCTTATACATTCTTCCATAAAGATATGGCGATATTGCGCACCCGCCCTTCATTCAGTCCAAAAGCGTTTTATCTAAATCTGGGAATGTCGCTCCCCACCTTCATCTTGCTCAAGATGTTAATTCGGGATTCCAGGCACCTAATGCTTGGGAATTCCACCCACCTTGGGTGCTGATCTGGTTAATGGTAGAGGCATTGCATTTATTTTGGCCCAATGTTGTAACTACCGTTTTTAATAAACCCTTATCTGCATTTCTTTGTGGCGTTTATTCCCGTCAGCTCTGTGGCACTTGGATTATGACATCACATAGCTTTCAACTGGGGCAACTCACTTTGATCCCTGCTCCTCCCCACCCCTTCATATTCCCACAGTCCTTTCCATCACTCTCCATGCTTTAAGTGATGACCATAATGTCGGACCCATAAGAGGGATGAGTGGTGGAAGATAGAAGGCATTCATGGTGATTGTAAACAAGTAACGTGTGTGTGTGTGGAGTCACCATGTCTCCATAAATGTGAACCCAACTGGTTACCCATGCCTGCCCAGGGACCTTACACCTCAACTCTGGGACAAGGAACCTGCATGAGGAGAACTACAAACAAGCGCACATTCCAACCTTCTCCCGCCCCCTTATAGAGCACACATTTTAGCTCCTGAGGGCCGGGTTAACGTGTCGGCATCGTATGGTCTCTGCACTGCATTACGGCTGCAAGAATATTTGGCAAAACCTGTGCACTGTTCTGCATGCTGCATACCTTAGTGATCAGGCGCATGGTTGCCCAGGCCTGTGCAGGAGGAGCAGGGCCCTGCATGCTGGAGGATGGGCATGAGGAATAGTGTCTCCATGAGCAGCGTGACGCAAGGGATGGGAGACTCCTGCGTCAGGAACTTTAGGGCTTTTTATGGCAACTAGGGTAATGCCCCAATTTGATAAACAGCCTTTTTCTGCAGTCTTGTTTTAACACCCGATCATTATTTGTCCCCATTTTCTAAGAAGTTAGCGAAATGTGGGCAAAATGAAATTATTGTACTACATTTGGGGGTCACACAATTGTTTTGGGACACCATGCCATTAACAAAAAAACATGTCCTGAAGTACGCACCACCAGCTGCCAAGAGAGGAGTGTGTCCTGGAATTAAACCGAGCAGAGGCTTTTGTTATGTCTGAACTATTTTTCTGTTTGAAGCACATTTATGGCATCTGTAAAAGTGTATTAAAATGAACATGCCTCTGGTGGTTTGCTGCTGTATGATGGATTCTTTATTGTCTCACCAGCTATTTGGAGATTGGGAAGCCCAGCTGCGGCGGATAATGAAGATGATTGCAGGAGGTGGGCTTTCCATTACAGGGGCGCACAAAATGTGTGGAGACTATCTGTACAGTGGTCACACTGTCATGTTAACACTCACCTACATGTTTATCAAAGAGTGTAAGTGCATTTAACATTTCTTGTTGTATTGGCGGACTTGGTTCGTAAAAATGTTGATGTATAGCGCAGTCCTCTGGTTTTGTTGCAAAAATGCATGCCAGAGCTCTCAAGTTGTCCGGGGTCATTTCTGTTATTTATTTGCGTTGAATTCATGTAATACTATATTTTTAATATGAAAAAACAATTACCGTAAGTCAAGGAAAAAAACAGGAGTAGGATGAACTGTCAGCTGTACATATTGTGAGGAAACTGGAGAACTCTTGATATTTTCATTGGTGTACAACTCATAAACCTGTCTGTGTTGTAAATATTGCCTCTAAATAGCAATTTAATTGTAAATAAAACGCAGAGTTAAGTTTTGCATGGAGACAAGTTGAAGTTTTCAATTATAAAGTTATTAAACCCGTTAAAATGTGATATGATATGATATGGTATTTGTAACGCGCCTATACACAAGTACTTCAAGGCGCGACGAGGCAGGGAGGGAGGGAAACAAGGGGAAGACAGACAAACGATCCTACTAGGCCAGGTGTCATTCAGATCGTGCAAGTGCAGAGGTAAGGGGAAAAAGGAGAAAGTGCAGGGGGAGGAGGTGGGGGGGGGGAAAGTGCAGTACAAGGTAAGTAGCGTAATAAAATAATAAATAATAAATAATAAAAGGGCCAGCTGGTGGCAAGTGCGAGGTAAGTGCAGAGCAAGTGCTGGGAAGGGGGCTGTAGGGATGCAGTGACAGTCCCACAGTGCAGGAGGAGCCAGGGAGGCAGTGCAAGTGGAGAGTGGCTGGGCCCTGGACCGAGGTCACAGAAGTGGCCCAGATGCAGGTTTAGTGCAGACTTCAGTGGGGAGTTTAGCAGGTTTAGCAAGGGAGAGGGAGAGAGAAGGCAGAAGCGAAGAGGAAGGTTTTGAGGTGCTTCCGGACCCGGAGATGGTTCTCCTCAAGTTTCAGGGAGGCAGGAAGGCTGTTCCAGAGGGAGGCCCCTGCTGCGGAGAGAGATCTACCCCCAGCTCGTTGCTTCGAGAAGCGGCTGACCATGAGGGAGTTGGAGACGGATGAGCGAAGGGCTCGTGAAGGCAGATATTTAGGAAGAGAGAGTTGAAGGTATTTAGGCCCCAGGCCCCAGAAGGCCTTGTGGACAATGCAGAGGGTTTTGAACTTAATCCTCGCAGCCACTGGGAGCCAGTGAAGAGATTTCAGTCCTGGAGAGATACGGTCCCTGGGCTTGAGGCCAAGGACAAGTCTCGCAGTTCTGTTCTGGATAAGTTGCAGAGGGCGGAGAGTGGAGGCAGGCAGATTAAGATAGAGGCTGTTACAGTAGTCCAGCCTTGAGAGAACCAGGGCTCGGGAGACAGTGAGCTTCTGGGGGAAGGAGAGGAAGGGAAGAATACCTCTGAGGAGGTGCAGCTGGTAGTGTGACTTCTTAGAGACGTCAGATATATGAGGAGAGAAGGAGAGTGTGGAGTCGAAGATGACCCCGAGGTTTTTAGCTTTGCAGGTAGGGGCAGGAAGGGGGCCAAGGGAGGCCGGCCAGAGAGCTGCAGGAAAGGAGGGAGTGGGTGTGCCGATGAGTAGAATCTCAGTCTTACTGGCGTTAAGGCAGAGGTCGTTGGCGGCACACCATTCCTGGATAGCAGACAGACAGTCGGAGATGAGGGAAGGAGAGGAGGAGGCCGAGGGTAGCCTGAAAATGAGCTGGGTATCGTCCGCATAGCACTGAAGGTGGGGGCAGAGAGCGGCGATGCGGTGGGCAAGGAGTGCCAGATACTGGTTGAAAAGCCAGGGAGAGAGGTTGGATCCCTGGGGGACACCACAGGTGGAGTAAAAGATGTCAGAGAGGAAGGAGCCCATTTGGACCTGGGAGGGTCGACCGGAAAGGAAAGAGGTCAGCCATGCCAGAGCCTGACCAGTGATACCCAGGTTATCACGGAGACGGTTGAGCAGGATGGCATGGTTGACAGTGTCAAAGGCAGAGGAGAGATCGAGCAGAATGAGAACACAGGGAGTGTTGGAATCGAGGTTCAGGAGCAGGTCCTCACGGATGTTCAGGAGAGCAGTTTCCGTGCTTCTGGCCGCTCTGAAGCCGGATTGATGGTCATGAAGATTACCAACATATTCAGCATGGAGGTTAAGCTGGGAGATGGCCAGTTTCTCCAGGAGCTTGCCCAGGAAGGGAGTAATGGAGATTGGGCGATAGTTGGCCGGGCAGGAGGGGTCGGAAGAGGGTTTCTTGAGGAGGGGGTGCACAAGGGAGTGCTTGAGGGGGGATGGGAAGACTCCAGAGGCGAAAGAGTGGTTGCAAAAGTCAGCTAGGGCAGGAGCCAGGGAGTCGATGTGGTCCTTGATGGTTTTGGAGGAACAGGGGTGAACCTGTTTAGACGAGGCTTTCATAGATCGGACTTGTCTGGAAACCTCATCAGCAGAAAAAGGTGGAAAAGCAGAGAAGGAGGGCGGAGGGGTGGCTGCAAGAGAGCAAGAGGAAGAGCCGGGAAGAGAGGGAGGGAGGAGAGAGGAGGAGAGCGAGGACAGGATGTCCTGAGTTTTTGAGATGAAGTGCGAGGCCAGTGCAGTGCAGAGGGCCTGGGAGGGGACAGGAGAGGTAGAGACTGCAGCAGGGTTGGCCAGCTCCTTGCAGATTTTAAAGAGTTCGGCCGAGTTGTTTGATGCCTCAGAGATGCGGGCTTGGATAAGGGCTCTCTTCTTGGTGAGAACGGAGAGCCGGTATTGCCTTTGGAGCAGGCGGCAGGCCAGTTTGTCAGAGGATGAGCATGAAGCACGCCATTTCCTCTCTGCCACCCTGCACTTGCGTTTTAGGGAGACGAGATCCGAGTCATACCAGGAGTTACATTTGGCTTTGGGCTTCAGGCGGATTCTCATGACGGGGGCAAGGATATCGAGAGTATCAGATATAGAGGAATAGAGCATGGAGAGGGCTGTGTCAGGGTGGGAGTCAGCCAAGGGGGGAGAAGGGGGCGAGAAGGTAGCAGCGAAAGCCTCAACTGACACGCGCTTCATGGGTCGGATGACCGAGAAGGTGGGTGGCAGTGAAGAGGGTGGCTTTGCCTGTGGGGTAGGGAGGGAGAGGTGGGAGGATAGGAGAAAGTGATCGCTCCAAGAGAGAGGAGTGGAGAGAGGGAGGGAGAGGGGAAGGTCAGAAGAGATCAGAGCATCAAGAGTGTGCCCTGCAGAGTGAGTAGGCCCAGACGGGAGAATAGAGAGTGAGAGAGAGTTGCAGAGTTCGCGGAAGAGACCAGTGGGGGGACAGGAGGCATCGAGGTGGATGTTGAAGTCACCGAGAAAGAGGAGTAGGGTGGTTGAGGACAGGAGTGAGGAGGAGAGGTCAGCCCACTCAGAGAGGAAGGAGGAAATTTGACCAGGTGGCCGATAGATAGTAGCCACGGTAAGGGAATGGCTAGGAGAGAGAGAAAGTCGGCAGACAAGACATTCAAAAGAGGAGTAGGTCTGCGTAGGAGTGACAGTGGCATGAATCCACTCAGGGAAGATAAGGGCAACACCACCCCCTGAACGGTTGGGCCTGGGCACGGAGAGGATCTTGTAGCCGTCAGGTAGGAGTGTGTCGAAGCTGGTGGCAGAGCTGGCAGTGAACCAAGTCTCAGTGAGACCGAGGACGTCGAGGTCCAGTTCCTCAAGAAGGCGACAGATATCAGAGGAGTGCTTGATGGCAGAGCGAGAGTTTAGAGTGGCAATGTGGAGAAGGTTGCCACCCTTGAAAAACTTCCGGGGAGGGGTACAGATCAGAGGTACGCCCTGCGGAGGTGTTAGATAAGGAGTTGAAGAGGGAGCAAGAGAAGGGGCAGGGAGGGAGGGGAGAGGCAAGGTAGCCGAGGACAGAGGAGGGGGGACAGCGGGAGCGGAGAGGAAGTTGATGAGGCAAGGGAAGCGTCTATCAAAGAGGTGAAGGTTGGCCTGAGGGCCTTGGACCAAGACGGTCCCGTTAGCATAGACATTTATGATGGCTTTGGAGGAGTGGAAAGGGGCCAAGAGGACATCCCAACGGGTGCCACCATTAATGGGAGAGGTGGAGAAAGGAGAGAGCACAGTGACCATGTGAAGGGTCCATAGGTCAGGTGAAGGCACGAAAAAGAGAATGTCAGTGAGAGTTTCCTTGGAGCAGGCGCTCGTGTAGGTGTCAGCGATAGGGAGGCCTGGGTTGGAGACCAGGATGTCCTTTTTAAACTTTTTCCTACCGGATTTAGTGAGGAGAGCAGGATAGTCAATGGAGAAGCAGTTAGAGTAGATAGGCGAGATAGAGAGCACCATGGAGTAGGAGGGGAGGCGGACGACACGGGTATGCAGACAAGAAGAGAGTGGAGGGCACTAGTTTACCACAATGCAGAGCAAACAGTAATGCGTAGAAGGTCAGGGCCACCTAAGTATGAGAATCCTGCGAGGGGAGAAAAAGCACCCTAGTTTAACACAATGCAGAGCAAACAGTAATGCGTAATAGGTCAGGGCCACCTAAGTATGAGAATCCTGCGAGGGGAGAAAAGCACCCTAGTTTAACACAATGTTGTCTTTTCTTTGTCATCCATCCCAATGCTCAGCCAGTTTTTGACAATTGCAGAAGGTTTTTGTGTTTTCAGTAGCAGGTCTCTATTATGACCGGATCCACGATATTAACCCCTTAAGTGCCAAGTAGTTTTTCATAGGCGTGCATAATAGACTGCAACTGCAGAGGTTAAACATGTGTTTGTTTTTTTTTTTGTTTTTTACATTTCCCGTCGTTTTTGTGTCGAATCGTCACTGGTCTCGTTCGCAGCCTTGCTCCCCTGTACTTTCAGACTTAACGGCATGTCGGTTTGCTTTTGGTTGTAAATCTTTGGGTCAATTGCATGCAGTCTTTCAAGTAATTACGTTTTAAAAGTTTCTCTGGCCTTTTACTCTTGGTTTAACAGCATGTAGAGCTTCAAACAATGAACAGTTTCTCAGTTCTTTGTATTTCCTTGCCTTGTTCGTAGTCAAATCGTGCAGTAAATATTGTGCCTCGTTATGACATCGGGGCTAGTCGTGCCTGTAATAAAGGCACGGCTGTCGCCGGTGTCATTTTTTTTCCGGCGCCCTCGAATGGGGAATTACCGGGTCATTAAGGCCCTGCCCGACCTGGTAATTGCCCATTTGCGGGTGGCGGAAAAAAGATGCTCCCTATTCCCATTCGTCCCTATACGGCCGAATGGGGAGGTTGGATGCACCGGCACCGTTTATAACCGTGCCGGTGCATCCGACATGCTGTGCTTGCGGGTGCCTTTCTGTCCGCCAGATCCTACCTAGCGGGCAGAAAGGCACCTGCGAGCACAACTCGTATTTTGCCGGTCTGGGAACTATGGTACTGGCAAGCTTACCGGTACCGTTGTTCCCGGACTGGCAAACTTATTATGAGGCCCACTGTCTCAGTTCTCTGTGGACTTTTAGACTCTATTTTCCAGCATTTGGTATTTCAAGCAAACAGTTGGTCGTTACCGTGGGCTTTAGCACTCACTTTTCTGAAATGCTCTGTCAAGCAATATTAGTTTGTGGTTTTCAGACTCCCCTTCCCAGGGCATAGCTTTAAAGCAATAAATCATGTTTCGTGTTAGCTTTCAGACTAAAATTTCTGCAATGTATGATGGTTCAGTTAATTCTGGACTTTCAGACTCTGCATACAGCATTTCACAGATTTTGTCTTGCCAGTTTGCTTCATGTATCATGGCCAAACACTGATGTACTGCACTACCCGTTGGCTTTTAACGACTTTCTCTCTGGACGTGTCTTGGTCTTTAGCTCAGACCTTCGAATTCAGTCTGCAGAAATCTTTCCTTCAGTCCCTGTTGGAACTGATCAGTGTTCGCCTCCGCAGCCTGCTGTCTCTGTGTTGAGTAGGTGGAAACAACCTTCTATGCTGCAGTTCTCTAGACCACTGCAGCTTTTTCCACTGTCAGACCAGTTTAATGGTTCTTCAGCCAACATTGGGGCACTCTCCACTTACCAGGGTTCGTCCACCTCGTCTGTCATAATTGACTGCCTGTGCATGGACATCAACTGGTCTTCCTCTCACAGGCCTCGCTTCACAGATTTGTTCTTCCCAGTCAGGTTACCCGATATGGGCGTTTGCATCTACCCTTTGTTTGCCAATGATGCTGTTGGCCCAGACCTTGCGTTGCTTGGAGGAGATAGATTCCATCAATCCATTCTCAACGGAAATGGGTAAATCCATTTCAGTGGCTTTATACATCCCTGATTGCTATGGTACTTGCTAGTGGTGTTCTTGGTATCCTCCCATATCATTGGCAGAGGCACTTTTAAAGGGTGCCTCCTTTCTCCTCTCTTCTGCCCTTTAGATTGAGCCTTTGGTTGCACGTGTTCAACAAAAAAGCCAACAGAGAGGCATCAGCCTCTAGGGACCCTCATAATTTCACTATATGTTAATACTTTTATGTTAGAAACCCTGCTTATAGCTTTCAGAACATAAGACATTCAAATATTCGGTTCACTTTCAAGTCTTTGAGTAATCCAATCAAAACCAGCATAGTTCCCCCTAACAAGTGTGACTCCTTTTGGCGATGTGTGTGGGTTCCAGGAGGCATATGATAATAGTTTGTATCTTGCCATGCGAGATGAAAGAAAGCACGCTGTGCTCCCAATCTTTGGCAGCTATTTCATCTCACTATTGACGAAGCTGAAGTCATGGCTTGGGCTCAAACTATCCGGAGGCATTTTTTAGTAGCTGAAAATGACTGACGAAAAAGGTTTTATTATTTAACAAATTACCCCATGTGACTTTCTAGATATGTCTTTGAAATGCTCTGTGGTAGCGTTTATGTGGGATAAAGGTTATGCTGGAATGAAGTGGGTCAAGATGACAAAACCTTATGCATAGGGTGGTATAACAGCCCTCTGAGTTCGAGATGTACTGTCAGGTAGTACAGGCACAGTATACTTGTTATCGGCACCCTCCTTCTTTGGTTTTACCTCCTGCTCAAAAACAGTGGATAGAGACAATTCCTGCTAAGCTATGCGTGATTATACGCAATGCCAAATACTGACTCATGCCTGTATGATCCAGTCTAGTTAACAGTTGACGCTTGGTTTAGGATCTACTCCCATCGGAATGTTAGCGTACCTTTTACCAGAGATCGACTAACGATCATACTCTGGTCATAAAGTGAAGCATCTGGTCATAAAGTGAAGCGTCCAGGTAGACCCCTAGAGTCTTTACAGAATTTGAAACGGGAATAGAACAATTGTCAATTAGGAAGGCGGTGTTTAGCTTGCTAAGGGACTTTAGGGCGCTAAATGGGCCCACAATTAAGATTTCTGTTTGTCGCTTTTGAGACAAAGATGATTGGCTGCCATCTAGGTCTGTATTTTGGAGTAGATCCTGTCAAGGGTGGCGGAGTCATCTGCGTAGTTGCCTGAGAGAGGGATCAAGATTTGAGTGTTATCGGCTTAGTTGGTGTAAGCTATGCCGAGGCAGTCCAAGATGTTGAATAGGGGCCTGGTGAAGATTTTATAAAGATTTGGAGTGATGCAAGATCTTTGTGGCACACTGCAGGTGTTAAGCGCAGGAGAGGCGTTGGCAATTTCTGAGAAGACCCTCATGACTCTTCCCTCCAAGAAGGAAGCGACCGAGGCAGTGGCAGAGGGGGAGAAATGAGCGCGAGTGGTGAGGTGATGGCAAAGGATTTGGTGGTTGGCTAGGTCGAATGCCTCAAATGGGTCAAGAAGGAGAGAAGGGCTTTGAATAGCATTTGGAGATTTTGGTAAAGACCTGCTTGGCAATGTCAGTAGGATTTTTATGCCAAGTTAGCTGGGATTGTCATTTCATGGAACGAAATTCGAGGCTGTCGGGGGTGAACCATGAATGGGAACGTCTGACTTTCTTTAGATTTATGTGGAACCAGAGGGGCTAAGGTGTTTCCAGTACGTAGACTTGTTTTGCTGGTCAAAGCTGGGCATTGGAGCCCTCCTTTATATTGCTGTACCTCCGTATTAAACCCAAATGATCCTCATTCCTGCACAAGCAGAAAACACTTTGGCCTTCAATATATCATACACTCAGTGGTTTGCAGGAGGCTAGGGTCCTTTTGATCATATTCTATCTTTTTGAACGCCCTCATCAACTGCATTATTAAACACAGATGGGGAACGTATGATGGAAATCTCTGAGAAATCTAAACTGTCTAGAGGTTCTAGTTTCAGGAAATAAAGTTAAAAGTTCTTAAAAAGCTTTGCTATACACCAAATTGGCTGTCGAGATTTGATGGTGGTTAACCTGATACTTGCCCTTGATGCTCTTTTCCAAATGCTGGTTCTCTTCATATGTTATAGAATTGTTGATACTTAATTTTGGACTGGGGTGGCTGAGATCATATCTAATATTACCAACATTCCCTCTACAATTGCTCCATTAAAGTACATTTTAGGGGAAGTACATAGGTATGATCACAGAAATCCCTTGAAGATGTGTTTAATAAGGTACATTTAATTGCTAAGAGACCCATCATAAAATGCTGGACATCAAAATAGGCACCTTGAACATCCATGTGTCTTAAAAAATTGAACCTACTAGCTACATGTGCAAACTGTGGCTATCAAACAGTGACCTTAAGATATTTGGACTGCATTTTGTGATTGTCTTGCTCTGTTGAGTGATTGGCTCTTGTATCGAACTACATTTGTATTGCTTTTTTTTGTGCATCACCCACAAATAAATGAAGTTTGTTTTAAACAGAAAATAAATCGCACATAATGACATGTGCCTTCAATCAAATTCAGTACTCAAATAATTATTCCTACCTGCTACCATGGCAACCAGGAACGTAAAGGTTTTCAGTAATTCGTGCAATTGTTTTTTTAACGTTTATCTGAACTAACACAATTTGTCCATCTCCAGACCCCCAATAATGTTATCTGATTTTTCTGACACCTAAATGCCGTTCATTTGCTGAATTCAATAACTTTCACTCTTCAGGGACGTGCCATCATCCCTCCTGATGCAACTTCCCTCCTTAGCTGATCCTTGACTCACTGCATTTCTTCAATTTGCAACAATGAACTATGCTTCCACGTAGGAACACTCGCATAAGCTCGTTCTTGGAAACTTAAGGTAGATCCGCTCTGAGAAATCAAAATATTTCTCACCAAATGGCCCCATATTCAGAGATATGCCTCCCTGAACTCCTTAGTCCTGTCCTCTGTCCTCCATACTGTATGGGTTTTCCTGGCAAAGGACGGGGCCCAATCCTTTTGTACTGCAAAAACGTGCACTTCCTCTTCAAATTCTCCACGATCCCCGCCCTCTGGCATCACACCACCGCCCTCTTTTGCACATTGACAGAAATAGGTGCCTGCACCGCACAAGCGTCATTTCTTGATGAGAAATTCTTCCCGTTGTTTTTTTCCTTAGTCTTATTTGGTACCCCAGCACCCAGTGCCCATGTCCCCCCCCCCCAGCGTATACCGATTTTATGAGTGACTTTTCAAGGTGTGCAACCTGTAAGAAGTCTGTATCGACGTTGCATCGCCACGTGCTCTGTTCTGCAGTGTCTGGGGGATGACCACTCGTAGGATTCCTGTGCAGTGTGTGATGCTCTAAAATCGAGGCCCCTAAAGACCAGACTTTCCTGGTGTCAAGAAATCCTTTCAAGGTAGCCTCAAGATCAACTGAAAGCATTTGCCCATAAGCAGACAAAGGCTTTCTTTTACAGGACACCCCGGCAAGGAACTCCTTTCTTGGGAGTTGTTTTGCTGGGAGGAGTCGCAATAACTCAATCACTAGGGCCCATCCCAAAGACAATAGGGCTACTGGCATGTGTGCCGAAGAGTCTTTGGACTACAGGGTGTAGAACCAAGGGTTTTTAAAGCCTCTAGGAGTTTGCTTTGAGCACCCTAAGAGAACCGAAAAGTGTCCTGAGAATCCCAGTAGACTGACCTCCTCTTGAAGGCTCTGCAAGATTACCTGCACATTCCTGCACCCTGTCACACAAAATGGAGGCCATGTGGGATATGGAGGGTCCATCTTCAGTAGAATTTTCTCCAGCTGAAAGAGGGATTGAATTGAGCCTTGGGGCACCCAACAGCTACTCCTAGACAGGACCTTTGGTACCAGGGTGGACTCGTTTCCCTTGGATGTTCCATGGTACACGTCAGAACCTTCAACCTTGAGTTTTCTCCAGTAATCAAAGGAGTGGACACATCAGGTGTGGAAAGTTCTGTGGGTACCTGCCACTTGGTCACTGGCATCAGCAGCCCACACCCTGTCACACTGACTTCAGCAGCATGTGAAGAATGCTTCTTTAAGTGGTTAGCGGGGCACATGAAGTTGCCCATAATTAGTGGCCTAATTAAGGAAGCAATTCCTCAAAAGCTGCACCTTCTGGTTTAGGCTCTGGCATCAGTTTAGCCTAGAGTCCCTGAGACTGCATTCCGGCACACAGCTCTTGATGCCTGTTCCATAGGTGCCCTCACCACCTCCACTGGTGCTGGCAGATCCATTGCTGCATGACACTGCCTCCTCCAGATTCTCGGGACCTGGTGGACAAGACCGCTGCTCCAGCGTGCAATCTTTCTGCACTACACACTTGTTCTGGGGGACTAGGCAACTGCCAGCATACACAGAGGAAGTGGGGGGAGGAGAGCGATTTCCCATCATGTGCTAAAGCTTTCCATGATAGGTTGGAGGGACTTGCAGAGTTCCTAATGGTTCCGACATCCTAGCAGGAGCAGCCTGATTAGGGAGGCATGTCGAAGCAGAGCTTTTAGCACTACCGTCTTCTAGCCTAGCCACACCGGGAGCACTTCACATAAGGAGGGTCTTGTCTGTGGTAAAAAGATTTGGCTGAAGCAGCTTCTAACTGCCCACAAGCAAAATAATTGATGCTCTGTAAAGGCAAATGGGTATCATGGGACCACTTTTGTCATCACATCCATATCTCTGTATCATCAGTGGTGGCGGCACCTCATATACAAAGTCTTTTGCCTTCACTTCCTCTCTCGCTTTATAAGATATGTCTGAAGAGGTTAAATTGGTATATTATTGAAGTTCCTCACAGGAACGGAAGTCCTCCTGGTGAGGTCCTACTTGCCTCGACCCCTGGGGAGGGTGTTGCGGAGCAGGCTCACTTCCATAGCCTCACGGGGGGGATCCCCATTGGGTGGGAAAAGGGAGGATTTACAGCAATTTGTCGCACATCTTCTGAAGGATCTACCAAGTCCAAGAAAGAAGCATCCTGGGATGCATTAACCACTTAAGTAATGGAGTGTGCAGAGCCTACAATGATTACGTGTGGGAATTCGGGATGAACATAAACACCCTTAGCATTAAATACCTTGAGGCTGAGTAAACTAAAGTACCCTTGCAGGGTTCGACAACCCTGGCATTGTGTTGCTTAGAATAGGGAACTGGACTTTGAGTTAGGCCATTAAGTCTTATTTATCCATTTAGACCATGTTATGCACTCCTCCTTCCTGACACTGTTAACCTTTGTTTTCCATCTGAAGTTGTTAGATGGCATGCCCGCAGTCCCTTTAGGCGCTTCTCTCATCCTTGCCTGAACCCTTGAGCTAAGAGGTGTATTTAAACATTGTGGCTGAATCTAGAGAGCCCAACGAAGAAAGATGCTTGAGAGACCGCACAGAGTTGTATCTTAAAGTTCGAACCCCAATTGGTAAGCATTGAGTACTCTGTCCCTCCTCCACTGCAACCAATGTCAAAGTGGAAGCCTCTGTCCATGAAAGAACTGTCAGCGATACTGTCTAGGGCACCACCCTTGACTGTGACACAGTCCAAGTTAAAACTCAGAGTAGCCATGTCAACAATACCAACGTCTTTGGGGAAGTTCCTGTTCTAACAGCACTGTTGACTGGAGAAAAATCCCCAAAGGACTGGGGGGAAAAAGATGCTGTAAAAAGAATGTTGCACAATTAGGACAAGACTGGCTCTTCGTTTCATCTTGAGTAACCTATCTCAAATCTGGAAGACAAAACAATATTTTCCTATTCTTGATAATGAAATGGTGCCTGAAGAAATTCTAGGGCATCGCATTGATGCTGCCTTTGAAGAGTCTGGAAGCAGGGCAGAACTTGAGGAGGATCTAGACCCTTCTTTCGAAATTTCTTCAACATCAGAATCACAGTAAGACTTGCCTCCAGGCAGGCCACATGAGCCATCTTTGCTAGATGTTGGAGACGTTTCAACAGTACCTCTATGACAGTGTTGTCCTCCACCAGCACACTAGTTGTGCCTACAATCATGGCTCACCCCTATCTCCAGCCACATCCTGGATGTCCTCGTCCCCACAGGCATCGGCATCCAATACAAAGACGACAAAGGGAAGACTGGCAGAATGCTTTCTGTTATCCACAACACCCCTTTGGCATGCATTTTACAGGAGTGCATCGCACCTGCATTAAGACAACTCCTCACCTGCCACTTCCCACTCACCCATTCTCTGACAGCTGATCTACTGACTCCCCGCTCCCCCCCCATACAGGCAACGCCTTTCTAGACAAAAAATAGAGATGAACTAGCAGCATATGTCAACCACACAATTAACATCTTCCTAGGCAACCTCAAACAGCAGATGAGCCAATCCAACAGGAAAGACAGAGACACCGGGGAAATCAAACAACTCATCACACAACTAACCCAAAACAAAAGCAACACATTTGACCTGGTGGTCACCAGCTCTCCAGCCATCGTATATTCCCCCACAGCATGTTTAGACTGGACAGATCACACTCCAAACCTTCTTCCCTACTCCTATACACTGCTCAACCACCCGGGCCAAACCAACCCTGGCACCCCCAATACTCTATGAAGAATTTCCAAAACGGACTCTTTGGAAGGAAATCACCTTGGCCTCCATGTCTAACCCTTTGAGAGTGTCAAGCAAGGCCTAGCTCAACACGCTTAACTTAAATGACAGGCCCAACACCTATGCACCACCGAAACTTAAACTCAAAAAATGCCCTCCCCACCTTTGCAGGTATTCATCAAAAGCAAGTGGGACAACCGTTGATAAAGGTTCTGGATTAAATCGTACCAGGACCATCTCGTTACACTGAGAGCCCTCCGTTCAGCATGCAGAACACACATTACCACAGTCAAAGCAAACTACTACACAACAAGCATCTAACGCACAGAGGGAGCTTCAAAGCTGTAAAGTAATGCATCACCCACTGGCAGAAGCTCCACTATTGAAATCTGACAAATTAAATCCCATCAACATCTTCACTGACAATATAGACAAGAAAAAGCAACACATTAACTGCTTCAACCACTCTGCAGACAACCCTGTTGTGTCGACCTGTAATGTTGCATTGTGACTTCGGGTCAGATCTTTTTTTTTTATTTATTTTTTTTGGCTGCCCCTAGACACGTTTGATTTTGTGTGCATTATAAATACATCAAAATCAAATCCCACCTATGCTATCCTACAACATAACAAGAGACCTGACAAACACTAATCACCTTAAGACTTCATCTTCCCCCCTCCTTCATAGTAAAGATAAAAAGTGAAGCATTCTCACCTCTTTTCAACTTTCAGTGCATCACTCACAAGGCACCTTCCCACATAAACCTAAAACTGAGCAGATCCTGCTCCTGCTGAAGAAACCCACTTTACCCTGGTGACTTAGCCAACTATGGCCTCATCAAACATATACCAAACATATACCCTTCCTCGGCAGAGGTATTGAAAAGCCTGTCCTAATGCAGTTGCACAATAGAATCACTCTGCACAATATCCTGCATGACTACCCATCAATTTCAGAGCACAACCCAGCACAGACTGCCATCATCCAAGTTATCAATGACTGAAAATATTTTGGACAAAGAGGAACCCTGCTTGTTCATCCTATTCAACTTCTCTGTCCCATTCAATAGCCTTGGAAATGAAGCCCTCCTCATCATCACCCTTGTCACTTGAGCTTCCATTTAACAGCTCTACAATGGTTAGCCTCCTACTCTCCAACAGAGAGACAGTCCAAATGGGCCCTAAAAGATCCCAGTGCTGCCTAGTAATCTGTATTGTTCCACTAGGCTCCTTCCTGTCTTCTGCCTCTGCATGGACTAACTGGGTTAATTCCGCATCAAGATACACAAATATACAGATGAGGTGCAGTTAATCTGAAGATGGTTTGCATCCATGTCACCCATCAGCTCGCGCCCTGTTTCACCCTCCAAGCCTGGATGTCGAGCACCTAACTGAGCTCAACCCTGCGAAGAGCAAATTCATTCTCGTAGTAAAGCCCACCAAAGCATGCCCAAGTCAAGAATTGGCTACCTTGCATTAGGCCTGATGGCTGCATGATCAAACTTTCACCCAGTGCATAATCTCTCAACTTTACCATTGACTTTGATCTGAAAACCCAAGTAACCCTCCCTGGTTAGCTGCCCACTCCCTAATTTCCCTGCCTTCCCCGCTGTGGTCTTCCACCTATGACTGTAAAGCGCTCTGTTGCTTCCTGAAGCTAGGTCCTCACTCAATAAGTAACCTAATAACCCTAATAATCATGATACCAGCTTATGCTCGTCTGCAAAGCAGGGTCTTTAATTTCTGCTTCGAGTTTCAGGACAGAACTTTTTCCACCTGGATGGTGGCAACACCCTACTGACAGGGGTTCCAGATGCCACCATGGACCTTATGAAAGCTGTGGCATTATAGTGTTCCCTCATGTCCTTCATGTAGCTCAACCCACTGGGATCTAAATGTGAAAGACTTTCAGCACTTTTCTTTACAGGACTAAGAAAATTCAACCACATCATCCCCTTTCTGAAAGAGCTGCACTGGCTACTTCAACACGCTTCATGTGAAAGATTGCATGCATCACCTACAAATCATTTGTGGCCAAAATCCCACTCTACCTGGCCCGAAGTTCCCCATCTCTAGCGTTCATTGCACTACCAGGGGCCGTGACATGGCCAGACTGGAAACAAACATCTGAAAGGGAGGGAGGGGGTAGGGAACATGCCTTTTCCTGCTCTGTACCCTGGCTTGGAAGCAAAGTACCAATTGTAAGGGTGTTGAAGAAGGAAGCAGGCAGAAAGGTTGCATGATTTTGGTTATAGACTTATATTTATCGTATTGAAAAACCGAACTGTCCCTATCTCTAGGAGGGGTTTCCTTGCCTCACAACTAATACTGAAAGGTTCCGTCAATCTAATTTCCACCGTCTTGTGACACAACCTACTTCTATCCCTCACACTACAATTCCTCAGGAGAATGTCTCCCTTCTCCTGCTTCTTGGATAGTGTCCAAAAAGAATGTTTATTTACAAGTGGCAGGGCTAGGGCTGGATGATATATCTGGTTTTGTTGATAGATTGATATATTTTCAAAATTAATATAGGGTGAGACCAGATCAGTAACATAGATATATACATATATAAACACTACATGTAGTACCATTTCCTTACTGAAATGTTGATATTTACACAGCTGTTTTCTCAAACAGGAAGAGGAGCCCTGTATTTGCAGTTTATTTTGAGCAATGTCTTATAAATAAAGTTGTTTGTGACATCTCACATGTAGTTGGCGGCTTACAACTGAGTATTTAATCCACATAAACAATATGGATATATATGTATCACCATTCAGCCCATAGTAATCAAGATAACCTTTGGCCCTTATCGCCCAGCCCCAGCCAAGGGGAAGGACTCCCTTCCCCATGCTTGCAGATCTTGTAAAGTTTTTATATGGTTTCACGTCCAGCAGAATGGATCCCTTGTCCTGGTGTAGATCTATACAGTTTCTAATAAAACCAGGGGGAATTACTCCCTTCCCCTGGTGTGTACAGCGCAATTCATCGATGACAGTAATCGCCACAGCTGTGCTGCTTCGGAAAATGACGTCGATATGCTGCCCTCGAGGACCTCCTCCGACGGCTGACGTCACTGGATGTTATAAGTAAGACGCACGACGCCCCTAGCCTCAGTTCTGTTTTTTCCGCGAACGTGTTCGCTTCTTTAATCTCGGCGTGCCTCGACTCTTTGGAGTTTGTTGTTTCTCGGTTCTTCGAACCTGTTCGTTTTGTGAAGTTTCTTCTTAGTGAAGGATGTCTACCTCGTCTTCCACTCCGCGTCCGGGATTTAAGAAGTGTGGGGACTGTGGGTCCAAGATGTCGGTTACGGACTTGCGCGACACCTGCCTCTGGTGCCTCGGGGAGGCCCATGACACGGATGACTGTGTCGACTGCCAGTCGCTCACGTCTAAAGCCTTGCGTGAGCGCAAAAAGTTATCGGTAGGTAAGGTGTCTAAGCCACGGAAGTCGAGGTCTGCGGGGCTTTCGACGGATGATTCGAGAGGCGACTCTGTGTCGTCGTCGGAAGTCCAGTGAGTCTCTGTCCCGGAGTCGGTCTCACCACTCCTCTGCCTCTTCGAGGCACTCCCAGAAGCGCCATCATCGGTCGCCTTCCCCGTCCTCTTCCGAGGACTCTGCCCGTCGGCGGGTCGCTTATCCTACCAAGCAGGCGACGCCGGAGGAATGGCCTTCCTTAGGGAAGAAAATGTTAGCGATTCTCTAATCGCAGGGCACCGGTTCGTCCGCGCCTCCGAGTGGGGTCAGTCGTGATCGGTCGAGAGACACCCCTCGCGCGCCTTCGGGCTCGGGTGGTCGGCGCGATTCCGGGAGAGGTCCCGCTCGGACAGGGGGAATCATTCTCGTCATGCCCGGTCCAGGTCCCAGTCCTCGACGCACTCGAGACCGTGTGAATCTGTGTTGTCTTTGAGGAAGACGTCGATGCCGAGGTCGTCGACGGACTCTTTCGAGGCCCCGCCTCCGAAGAAGGCGGCACCATCGGCACCCAGGCTGTGTAAGGACACGCTCAGGGCTCCGGCCTCGAGGCATGCGTCGACGCCATTGATGCTGTCGGTGCCATGTTCGGTGTTGACGCCGATTCACTCGACTCCTTTCGAAGCTGTGTCGACGGGGGTACCCCAGGGCTCGGTGGAACCCCCTAGAAAGGCTCTGGCCAAGGTCAAGCATGGCTTTGGTTCACATTATTTGCCTTCTTACCGCCATCTTGAGTTTATTTCAGAGGTGGATGAAGGCTCTGATGATGGCATGGTTCCTAATACGGTGCCTGACGAGATTCGCTCGGCCCATAGCCAATTTGAGGACCTGAGGCAGACCCTGCACGATGCTAGTGGGCCGCACACCTCTCCGGAGGTGGAGTTTTGTAGGCCGGAGCCTGGCACTCATGCTGACTCCTCGTATCGGCGCCTTATGTCTAGGGTCACCGAGTACTTGGGATGGTCTGCTCCCCCAGGGGAGTTTCTTCAGGATGACCTTACGGATATCCACGACCTTGGTCCACCAACTGACCCGGTACTGCCATTTCATATGGCTCTACAGAGGAGGGTGGTGGCGGCTTGGACTGCTCCGGAGAGTCTCCCGGCAGTGTGCAAGTCTTTGCCGTGAAAATACCGCCCAGCCAGTAGCGTCCCCTGCTACTTGTCCAAGCACCCTACTCCGGAGAGTTTGGTGGTGCAGGCGGCTACGGCCCCGGCAAAGCAGGCGTCGTATCCTACCATCCCTCCTGATAGGGACGACAAGCGTTTTGACGGCTAGGTGAAGAAAGTGTTTTCTGCAGAGGGTATGGTGCTTCAGGCAGCCAACTCCATATGTGCCTTGTCACGTTTCACGCACACTCTGTGGAACTGTTTCCTTAGCGGCTGCACATATTCATGAAGGGGACGAACGGGATGGTTTCCTTGCCATGGTTCAGGATGGCAAGGATGCCATGTATGAGGCCGTTCAGTCGGGTTTGGACATAGCAGATTGCGTCAGCTGGTCCATGGCGGCGAGCACCGTGATACACAGGTTTGCGTGGTTGCGGAAGTCAGAGTTTGCTCCTGATGTTCAGGCCCGGCTCCTCAACATGCCCTTTGATGGGGAACATCTTTTTGGCACCAAGGCTGACGAGAGCCTTGAGAGGTTGCAGACCTCCAAAGCTGCAGCGAAGTCGTTGGGTGCTGCAGTTCGACAACCTCTGCCTTTTCGTCCTAGGGGACAGCAGTGGAGGGGAGGTTCCTTTTCGTTTTTACTCATCCTTTGGTAAAGCGAGAGGAGCTGCCAGTCAAAGGGGCCACCGTAGGAGTGCCAGAGGTGGAAAATAGGGTACCCGAGGTGCCAAGGCCGCTCGGGCAGTTGCCTCTTTGCCCTCAGGCAACTCCGCAGCCATTTCAGCTCAGTCATGAGGCCATGTCCCATGGTTCACCGGTTGGGGGGAAGGCTGGCGCAGCATCTTGTAGAATGGCGTGCCATTACTTCAGATGTGTGGGTTCTGGAGATCATAGCCCACAGCTATGGGCTTCCTTTCTGGCAGAGGCCTCACGACAATCCACCGGGGAATCCCTCTTTGAAGAGTTCGGATCCGCTCCATGCGCAGGAAATTCAATCCCTGCTGCAGAAAGGCGCCATAGAACTGGTGCCTGTAGCGGAGAGGAACAAGGGATGGCATTTCCCTTATTTTTTGATTTCCAAGAAAGACGGGGGGAATTGAGACCCATCATGGACTTGCGCAGTTTGAACAAACTCCTCAGGAAGGACAAGTTCAAGATGGTTACTCTCAAGTCCTCCAGGCCCTCCAACCTCAGGACTGGTTTGTGTCTCTCGACCCCAAGGATGCTTATTTTCATGTGCCGATACATCCAAAGCACAAGAAGTACCTGAGGTTCGCGGTTGGAGAATCGCACTTTCAGTTTTGGGTCCTGCCGTTCGGCTTGACCTCAGCCCCGAGGGTCTTCACCAAGCTCATGATAGTAGTGGCAGCGCATCTCAGGAAAGGGGGGATTCACGTCTACCCCTACCTGGACGATTGGTTGATCAAGGTGCGCTCTCCCGAGCAAGTCCTGGATCATCTGTCCGTCCCCTGACACTCCCTACACAAGCAGTACATCGGAGCAGTGCTCGACACGTCCCCGGGGCAGTGTTTTCCTCCCCAGGTGAGGGCTCACTCACATTCAGCAGATGGTGCACAAGTTTCAACTTGCCCAGCATCTCCCAGCGTTTGAGTTCTTGAGACTGCTCGGCCTCATGGCATCCTGCCATGGTGCCAGAGGCCAGGTTGCGGATGAGATCTTTGCAATGGGCATTCAAGCTCCAGTGGTCTCAGTCCTCCAGCAGGATGTCGGACCCTGTTCAGGTGCCGTCCTCGGTCGGCCAGGACCTTCTGTGGTGGGCCGACGAAGGCAATCTGATGAGGGGGGCTCCATTTTGGCTGTCCTGGCTGGAGGTGACGATCATGACGGACGCATCCCTCACGGGATGGGGAGCTCATGCCAACGAGTTGACAGTCAGCGGTCGTTGGTCTCCGTCGGAGTCCAGACTCCATATCAATCTGTTGGAGCTGATGGCCGTCGGGCTAGCCCTGAAAGCTTTTCTGCCGACTGCGGGGAAAGAATGTCCTGATCCTGACTGACAACATGGTGGCCATGCACTACCTCAACAAAAAGGGGTCGGGGGCAGGGTCACTTCCTCTGTGCAGGGAGGTGATGCAGCTCTGGTTCTGGGCAATCCAGCAGGAAGTTTCGATCTCGGCAGTTCATCTGGCCGGAGACGAAAACGAGACGGCGGACGCTCTGAGCAGGCAGAGCGCAATCTCTCACGAGTGGGAGTTGGTTTAGGAGATTCTCCTGGAGATCTACACCCTTTGGGGGACGCCTCAAGTGGATCTCTTCACCTCCAGTGTCAACCGGAAGTGCGAGAGGTTCTGCTCGCGGGAACGGTCTCCAAAAGGAGCCTTAGGGGCCACGGTCGTGGTGGAGTGGTCATTCCCACTGCTGTATACGTTTCCTCCAGTCCCCGTCATCCCGCAAGTACTGCAGAGGTTCGGTTCCCGGATGATCCTCATTGCTCCGGCGTGGGCCCCGAGGACATGGTACTTGGACCTTCTCGACTTGTCCATCTGTCCTCCACGTCGTCTTCCCTACCAAGACGATCTGCTCTCACGGGATGGGGGGGGGGTCAGGTTCTCCATCCAGAGGTCAGATCCCTCAACCTTCACGCTTGGTTTCTGAAAGGTTGAGGTACAAGGATTGGGACCTCCCTGAAGATGTGATGGAGGTGTTGCTCTCGGTCAGACGGCCCGCAACTAAGTCCCTGTACCGTTGCCGTTGGCATAAGTTCTGCGACTGGTGCAGGGTTAAGAATGTGGATCCTTTTGCATGTGACATTCCCATCGTTCTGTCTTTTTTGCTTTCCTTGGCCCACAGGTGCCTTCAAGTGGGTACCATTAATGGTTACCTGGTGGCGCTGTCCATATTTAAGCGCTCGTCTGAAGAGTGTTCCTATTTTAAAATCCCTTTAATTTCTCAGTTTCTGAAAGGGCTCACTAATGTGTTCCCTCCGTCACCTTTCCAGGTGCCCGGTTGGGATTTGAACCTTGTTCTCAAGTTTCTGATGGGTGCTCCGTTTGAGCCTTTGCATTCATGCCCTTTGAGACTGTTAACTCTTAAAACTGTATGTTTGTCTGCAGTCACTTCGCTCGCAGAGTGAGTGAGTTACAGGCACTTTCAGTTAAGCCACCCTTCACTGTGTTTCATAAGGACAGGGTTGTCCTTAAAGTTAGTCCTTCCTTTCTTCCGAAGGTGGTGTCGGAATTTCATTTAGGCCAGAAGGTTGTTCTTCTGGCGTTTTATCCTCCTCCACATCCTGGTAAGAAAGAGGAGAGGCTCCATAATCTTGATTCTAGGAGAGAGTTAAGCTTTTATATTTCACGCATGTCCCGGGTCAGAGTGGACGATCAACTCTTCATTGGTTACGCTGGAAAGCGTTTGGGACAAGCTGTGACGAAACCGACTTTGTCTCGCTGGATTATTTTGGCTATCTCTGAGTGTCACCGCTTGGTGGGTAAGGACCCACCGGTCGGCTTACGGGCCCATTCTACCAGGGGTATGGCTGCCTCTACTGCCCTACAGAGGGGTGTTCCTATTCGTAACATCTGTGATGCAGCCACCTGGGCTTCGGTACATACTTTTGTACGTCACTACTCCCTCGATTCCCTTTGGGGACAGGATCTGGCCTTTGGCAAGGCGGTCCTTTACTCCGCAATTTGACTGGGCATTCTAAATATCCATTTTCTAAATTCTTTTCCCACCTCCTTGCATTGGTACTGCTTTGGGAGTCTGTCATAGATATGGAATACGTCGGAGGACCCAATCCCCTCGAAGAACAAGTTACTCTCTTACCTGGTAACGTTCTTTCGATGGGATGGTCCGACGACGTATTCCATATTGCTCCCTCCCTGCCTTCTCTGCTACAGAATTTCGTATGCGATTGCAGCTTACGTTTCCGCAAGGCTTTGTGTGGTCAGACTGGCAGTCTCACTACAACTGAGGCTACGGGTGTCGTGCGTCCTACTTATAACATCGGCCGTCGGAGGAGGTCCTCGAGGGCAGCCTATCGACGCAGACGCCGAAAGATTTTCCGAAACAGCACAGCTGTGGTGATTACTGTCATAGATATGGAATACGTCGTCGGACCATCCCATCGAAAGAGCGTTACCAGGTAAGAGAGTAACTTGTTCTTCTCAGCTCGGGACCAAGAGGATGCCTTCCTTCTCCTGGTATTGTTTGGTACAGTTTGCAACAATGCCAGGGCAAATGACTCCCTTCCCCTGGCGTCTGTATCACCCCTCCTGGTTCTTTACCAGGAGAATGACTCCCTTCTCCCGATGCTCCTTGGCACAGTTATTTCTTTCTGCTTTCAGTTTCATGCATACTTTGCCACTCTGGTTTGTTGTTGGAAAAGTCCTGAATCTTGTTAGGGTCCCAGACCCTGCTCTGGTAGTCAGTTGGTTTCTGTCTGCCACTGACACAAGGAAGATGCTGGAGGCACGACTGAGACTGGCCAGGCCCAATAGTTGGTCCGCTTCCACTGGGCAGAGGGGAAGTTGTTTGGGCGTCGCTCCCACCTGCTCCCTCGTCCCCTCTGTCTGTCCTGAACCTCTGCTTATCTTCTCTGGGGCTTCAGTACATCACTGGGCTCGCTGGGACCGGAATCTGCTCTGTCGGCTCTTTGGACTTCTCTCCTTGCCAGGATCTGCAGCGTGATGCCTCCTTGCACGGCTAAGCTTGCTTCCCTCTCAGTAGTGTACTCTGGTCTGCATCAATCGTGCCAACAGAACTCCTACAGCTGCTCGCTGGCGTTCTGTGCCTTCCTATCTCTGGCCGGTCAGAAGAATTTGAATCTCCCGCTTGAAGATCTGCTACGCCTGCTTCCATTGACTGCTGCATTCGGCTCCATGGCTGGGCTTTTATCCTTTTTCATACATTGCATCCAGTTCCTCACATGCGGATTGCACAAGTCCTTTGTTTCTGCGGACTTAATCCTCTTGCCTCCTCTGGGCCACCTCATACCTGCGTCGGCACAGTCCATGATCTAAATGTCTCCTGTGCTCTTCCTCGTTCTAGTACTTTTGGCTTTCTCTCCTATGTTACAATAATACACGGGTTTGCTTTCAAGGTAGTGATTCTGAACATTAGGGCGGGCTAAGAAATGTCAGGGAGTGACAACATTCAATGGGCTGTACCCCAGTTGATCGACCTTATTCCACGAGGGGGTGGGGTCTTTCCCCATGAGGTCCTCCCGCATTAAACTACCCCTAAGGGGACCAATGGGGAAGCGGCTGCACCTCCCTAGCCTCGTGAAAAAGGACTCCCTCGTGGGGAGAAGTGACGACACCTTGTGAATAGTCGCACAATGCAGAAGGCTGGTGTGGTAAGCCAGAATCAGAAATGGACGAGGTGGCATTTTGTGTTTTTATTCACAATGATCAACCTTTTCTGTCCTGTTCTCTCCCAAGACTTAGGATCTTAGCCCTATTCTGCAGCAAAGTCCAAAGGGTGCTTGTCAGGATCTCGTAAATAATAGTCCTGTCAGTAACCTAGATTCTGTCTCTACCACTTATGTCTGCTTTCTGCCCTGGTAGGTGAATGTGGGCTGGTTTCTGACCCTGCTCCCACTTGGATAGGTTTTAACCTTTCAGGGCTCCCAGCTTTTGATATACAGTTCAGAGAGCGCTCCAAGTGTCAATTCACATGTCCTTTATACAGTTAACGAAACAACAAAAATGTCTCCTTCTCCTTTCTAGCAATGGGGCGTTTCTTGGTATTCTTTACCGGACAACTCTGGACCTTCTTGTCTGTGAGATAGCTCCATGACGTCCCACTGCATGCGAGTTTGGTTTCTCGCACTCCAACTTGGGGTCATGCACATCCCCACCTTTGAGTTTGGTTTCTTGTGACCTTCCTTGGGGTTCTGCTTCTCTAACTGTGTTTAGCTATAGTTGTTTTCACCCCAATCTTAGGTATTCCTGCACCCCATCTTAGGATCGGGTTTCTCGCAACCCTTCTGGGGAACATTATCTTCTTGCCTCACCTCAGGATATGATTCTTCTCGCCTAGCCTTTGAGTATGGTTTCTTGCACCCTGTCCTGGGGTTTGGTTTCTTGCACCCTGCCCTGGGGTATAGTTTCTTGCACCCTGCCCTGGGGTATGATCTCTTTCATCCTGCTTTGCCTCCCCAGTTCCGTGCAGCTATCGCAAACCAGTAAATTTGGTGTGGTGCTCTTCAGCTTACTGGGGAGGTTCATTGTATCCACCTCTCTGGTTCTGCAGTGTCCTCTGCCTCCCTCTCCCCGGTTGGGACTTCTACCTTTCTCTTGAAGGCTCCCCGCTACTCAGTGGCATCTGTCTCATGCTGCGGGTCGGGGTACAGGCTGAGCTCTGCACAGGTGTCCTTAACTGGGTGTTCCCGGCTCCAAGACCAGCACAGCTCTCAGCATTTCTCCGGCCTCCATTGGGCCTGCCACGCACGGTGTGCCTTCCTCCTCCTCCTGCTAGACCTGCGGGGGGATGGGCTCTGCGCTTCTGACGCTCTGCCGATGTGTCTCTTCTTCCTCAAAGGATGATACTCTTTATTCCTATGTAAGGGGCTGGGACCTCACACGATTCTTTCAATACTTGATGATACTGTGTTCACAGAGGGTGAGAAACCACACCAACCATTTCTACTGGAAGTCTCTGGTTATCACTTATTGTAACACCATAGTAGCCAGCAAAGGAAGTATTGGAGTCTTGGGGATAGAGAGGATAACTAATGTCCCTTCTTGGGGACTTCCTGTTCTATAAGACTAGTGTCGGGGGTCGGCCCCATTGGGGTTCCTGGTTGCCCTGTCCCGTAGGGAGTGTTAAGCTTAGCAACACTAAGCTTAACACTAAGCTAAGCACCCCCTTTAGGACTCCCTAGTCCCAAAGGGGGTGGCTGCCCCTTGGTGAGATGGGATGAATTCCCTGGATTTGGCACATTGGCCACCTCATCCTATATTCCTGGAATTGCCTGAATATTCTAGGTATTTGCATTATAAATCCAATGCATACTTGCATGCACTACACCGAACGATCTTGAACTTGTGCGTGCCCCTCTCCTTGGCTCCACCACCACGTGGCCTGATTACATGCTTGATTACATGTTTGGCCGTGGTGGGGGAGTTGGCCTGGAGCGAAGGCCTGCAGCGACCTCCCCACGTTTTTCTGAGCATTGGCTCCTCTACCAAGATGGCATACACGAGGTCTGCATTGATGAATGGGCTTTTGCTTCAGCCCTTCTGGCAGGCGAAGCCGGCCCCGGATAAGGACATCACCCCTATCTGAGCCTGTCCGGGCATGGAGGGCCCTGCACTGCCACCAGCCATCTTCTCCCTTATGCTGGATGTGAATTGCCGACAGCGCCGCATCTGCCACCGATGCGTATCAGGCTCTATCTCTGCCGACACCCTCATCTTGCATGAAGCGGATGGCGCTGTCCTTCGCCTTAAGATGTGAGTCTCTGCCGGTTGTGACTTTCCATGGATCTTTGCATCCCCACTTGACTGCCGTTCTGATGGCACCTGACAGCCTGTGAAATGGAGTTGCTCTGGCGTCTGATTGCCCAACACTTGGTGAGGCTGTGCCCTTCTGCTGCCACCTACCTATTGTGCCCCCTTGTCTGTCTACATGTATGAAGTAGCCCCCGCACCGTCACCTACCTATTACTGTACTACCAGACTGACTTTCTCCAGCCCTTCTCTGTGTTCAAACTACCTTTCACTATTGGATTGACATTCTCTAATTCTACCTGCAGCCCTTGCTGTTCAATTTGCTTGTGCATCGAGTCAATGCTCTGCCTGACCGAGCACCCACTCAAACTGTACACCTGTTGTAGCCCCTCACACCATGAGGCGTGGATTTGCCAGCTTGTTACCCAACTTTGCCTTTCTTATATCTGTATACATGATGTAGCCCCCACTGCACCACGAGGCGTGGCTTAACCAGTTTATGCTAAGACCTACTTGTAGCCTGCTTATGTGATCTTGCGCTTTTAAGTATTGAATGTTGCATTTTACTTTTTGTACCCTCATACTTAATTGGTTCATCATTCCAGCCTTGTGCTGGGTTGTACCTGTCCACTTATGTTCCATTCTCTTTCCTTCCTCCTTTTCCTACACTTCCCCGCCTCCCCATCTGCCATACATTTCATGTTGCATCGTTTGCATGTTCCGAATGTCACAAGGCCTAGTAGGAATGTTTTTGGTTTTGTTTGTTTTTGGTTTTTGTTCCTCCCCGACTTGCACTACCCTCCTCTCCCTCTCCTGTGCACTGCTTGTTCAGAACTTGCACGATCCAAATGTCTCAAGGCCTAGTAGGATTGTTTCTGTATTGTTTTTCTGGATCCCTGTTCCCCTCGCCCCTTGTCTTGATGCGCCTTGAAACACATGTATGCTAGGCGCATTACAAATAATCAATAAATAAGTAAATACATACTAAACTCCCTCTGCTGGCAGCATAATAGGACAGTAGACTAGCAGACACTAATTTGCCAGAGTCTGCCATGAACTTCCATAATGCCTCCAAATCCCCACATTTCATACCAACGCCAGCACCCACGTCTTATGTACCATGGAGGTGTGGAAGACGAGGGTAGCCCTTACCCATGCACATTTTATTGAGGCAGATGAAAGTCCACAGAACAAAGACCAGGATGGCACACAGTCTAGAGGGTACTTCATCCACCCATACCTGGTACTTGAGTCTGATTTGTTATTCAGCATTTATACTGTGCCCATCACCACCATAGTGGTTTTACGGCACCTACCCTTGTCTGAGAAGCAGCGTATTGTGACCCCACCATGGTCCTTAATTTCACTTAAGAAAACAGACTGCCTCTTATTTGACATGACTGAAAAACTGTAAAACAGTCGGCAAATTCTAGAGCATATCTGGGAGGAACGCGTGCCACGTTAAAGGCTGGTTTATCTGTAGCTCCTTTCTAAAGGGTTAAGTGAAAAGGCAATTTGGGCCACCAAATGATGCCCTTTAGTGCTTTAAAGGACAGCTGAGGCCAGACTGCAACATCCTATCTATGCCATTCTCCATACTGTTGGATAGGGAAGGAAAAATGAATAATGCTTTTGGCCAGCCATGGGCCCTACTATAGTGAACATGTTGCACTTTCTCAATTGCCACTGTAGACGGTGTCAGAGGATGGTCCACACTTGGAAGTTTTTTTGACAGCAGGAAAAAAATCATGTGCTATTCTTTAAAAAATATATATATATCTTTATTGGCATTTTAAGCAAGATAAACCCCGCTTTCCTCCAAGCCCCCTACCATGTCAAGACAGCAAAGGTGCTTCAATCGGGTCATGCATCAGTGGTGAAGACGTACAGATCAGGTTGCCAGCTTGGGCACATATTAAACATGTGCAGCCTAGATAGTATTTCACCACATTCTGGGAATAACCACCTCCCTGTTAGGCCACCTCGGAAGGGTCAACCTTAAGGCCGAGTCAGTGAGGAGCTGAACGCCCTCTCTATTCCAGAATAGTTATTAGGAAGCAGGTTGATTCTTGATTACGTCTGGGGAGAGGGGCACGGAGGTCCTCCATTTTTCTAGACCTATAATCTCTGAAAGGACCCCAGTAATCCAGTGGTCTACTATGGTCTGGAATGGTCAGCGCATATTAAGTTTCCCTCTTCTCACACATGATCAAACTGTTGAGGCATTCCTGAAAACAGGGAGCCCTTTGTTGCCCCCACGCCCTGGCTATTAAGGGTCTTGCAACCACTGATGCCATCCCTGCCAGTTTCTTCTCAGCTCGAGACACATCTTCAACCCGGCTAGCCAACCCAGCTCTGGGGATATTGCATTTCAGTGTATAGAATCTGGGAGATGGCTGCCTCTATTACTCCAGAAAGAATGTATCCGAGGACAACTCAAGGAGAAGTGAAAAAAATGGTCCGAGTCATCTCCACATCTCATACAATTGGGGGATTTGTCTGGGTAAAACCTGTGCAGGCGTGCTGGGGAATAATGCACTTGATGCAAAAATGTGAAATATATCAGACGATTGTTCAAGTATAGCTTGTGGGTTTGTGTACATATAGTTTTCCATTGTTTGACTGTCAGTACGTTCCCCAGAACAGTTTCCCATTTAACTTAGTTATTACATAATATATATATAATACCAGCTTCTTAGTGGTTGTTGGAGTAATGAACCTTCCATTTGTAATAAGATTCCCCCCCCCAATGTTTGGATCCCCAACTTTTCAAAATCTCAAAAAATGTTCTCATGGGTAAGTACTATTCTGCTAGCTTGGTATACAGCGAACAATTGGGAGTACCACTCTCCTTGTCCGACCATACGCCCCAACTGACCCCAGGCTCTGCATGTAACTTCCACTGGTTCTATGTCTGTTCTCACCTCCCTCTCTGCGGAGCCCCACAGCAGCCCTCTTACGTTATTTGGGTGTGAAGTCACTTTTTCGAGCAGGGTGTGGAAGTTCAGACTAGTGGGACCACCACCAGACAAAGTATTGTATCTGCACTGCTAGGAAATAATTGAATAGGTCCGGGTATTCTAGGCTCCGCTGCTCATATGGTAGAGCTAACGTATCATATGATATCCTAGCTTGTCAACCAGCCCAGGCTAGCCGGATCATCAAGCTCCTAAGCCGGGACCAAAAGCCTAATGGGGGAGGCAGGTCAGCACATCGTTAAAAATGTATAGGAGCATGCACGCGACCTTCACTAGAATAGATGATCTGCTACTAAGAAGGGAGAACAAATCGAGAATGCCAAATAGCACAATCTGCGCAGTGGGCTGGTCAGACCATGACATGGTCACCATGGACCATGAGATGGAAGGCATAGCAGGCAAGACCCCAAGTGGCACTGCAACAAGTATCTGTGGTGAGACAAGCTCTTCGCCCAGAAGATCACTGCTGTGATAGAGGAATAGTTTCTGGTCCACAACAACTGGAAAGTAGAGGAGATCACACTATTTGAGGCGGGAAAAGCAACATGGAGAGGGGCCCTAATGAAAGAGTGAGCAAGGAATAAACGAGAGCGAAGGTTGCAGGAGGAGAAGCTGGGTAAGGAAATTAAGCTCCTAGAGAGCAAATTACACTCCCTCGGGACATATCGAGATGAAGACCCGAGGGCATTAAAACAAGAGTGCTGAATTGAAAGCGCTGGGAGTAGGGGATACAGTACGGAAATACATTTTTTAAGGCAAATATTTTATGAAAAGGGGGACAAGGTAGACAGGTTGTAAGCCAATAGGTTGAGGGGCCAGAGGGCAGAGAGATGGGTGGAACAAGTCCAGGGAGAGGATGGACAATGCGCCTCCTCCCCAGAAGATATAGCAAACCATTTTGCCAAATATTATGAAGAACTCTGTAAGTGAGGACCCTGGAAATAGATCAGAGATGCGTGTATATATCGCTGGAACAGGACTGACGCATCTTACCCGAGAGGAGAGAGACCTGCTAAAGGCCCCATTCAGCCCTGAAGAAATAAAGGCAGCAATACATAGGCTGCCCCCGGGAGTAGCATCAGGGGAGGATGGCTATACGATGGGATTTTATACGAAATATTCAGCTACCCTAGTCCCTCACATGACCAGACTATTTCATTATATACAAGACACCGGACGGGCCCCTACCTCCTTCACAAAAGCACACATGGTGGTCATCCCCAAAAGCGGCAAGGACCCTACCAACTGTAAATCATATCGCCCAATATCCCTCCTGAATACAGACGCGAAGGTCTACATGAGCGCCCTAGCCACCCGAATGGAGGGAATCCTGCCCCTCTTAATTCACCCCGACCAAGTGGGCTTTTTGAAAGGCAGACCGTAAGCGGATGCCATGCGCAAAATCTTAAGACATTATGGAGCATTCGAGAGGAGAAGGGTTAAGCCATGCCTTGCTTAGCTTAGGCTCAGAGAAAGCATTCGACCAGGTGGAATGGGAGTTCCTTTGGGCCACACTGAAGACCGGGGGATTTGGGGAGCGGTTTGTAACAGGGATTCGAGTGATATGAGGCACCCCCAGCAAGGGTATTAGTCAACTGGAAAACCTCCAGAGAATTTAACCTTACGAGAAGGACCAGACAGTGCTGCCCGCTCTTGCCCCTTTTTTTACGCCCGATCTATAGAACCCCTGGGGAATATGGTCAGGAAAGAACCCGCTATAGAAGGAATAAGGGTAGGGGACCGGAATATAGGCTGGGAATGTTTGCAGATGATATGCTCCTTTACATGACCAACCCGACCTCCTCCATACCAAATGTTCTCCAGACGATAAAAGAATAAGGCTGATGTGCAGGACTGGACTGAAGGTCAACATAGAGAAATCCATAATCTTTCCCTACAGTAACCCAAGGGACATTGTGGAGGGGGGGGGCTTATCCAGCCTGGGAATTCCAGTCACCTGGAAAACTCTGAAATACTTAGGAATTAACATCACGAAAGATACAAAGGACCTCTACGAGGCTAGCCCATCCCCCGCTCATGTCGGAGCTAAGCACTGAACTAAACAGATGGGACAGGTTAACGATCTCCTGGCTGGGAAGCCTCAATGCAATTCTCCCCAGAGTCCCCTACTACTACTACCAGATGTTCCCAATAGAATTCCCAGGGGACCACTTCACTGAACTGTAAGCCAAAATCTGCAAGTTCCTATGGCAGGGGAAGAAACAGAGGATCGCATACAACACCCTGATTCGGGGCAAGGAGGAAGGGGGAGTGGGACTCTGGGACTGTTACACATACTATCGCGCAGCCCAACGCCAGGCCCTGGTCCCACATCTCATAGGAGACAAAGACCAGCAGTGGGTGGAAATGGAGAACTATATACTAAGACCAGTGACACTGGGAGAATGGCTCTGGGTGCCAAAATCAACATTCCCGAGCAAGGCCATATACCACAGGATAATGGGCCCGCTGCTGAACCTTTGGAAGAACGAAGGTAAAATGAAGGGACACACAACATGGCCCTCCCCTCATGAGCCACATTTGGGCCCCACCAGTCAGAAATGAGATCCTAGAGCCCCAGCGCTTTCGACAACGGTGGTCGAGGCGAGCCTGGAAAGAGTGGATCAGATCATAAAAAGCAAATCATGCCTCTCCCTCCAACAGCTAGAACAACTGAAAATCAAACTCATCCCGGCCCAGCACTTCCTCCAACTGAAGGGGGTTCTGATGTCCCCAGAATGGAAAGACAAGCTGCAAAAAGACCTTATTCCACTGGAAAAGATACTGAGTGAAACCACGTCATCTCTCAGATATACAAAACCCTTTTGAGCAAGGAAGTACTCAGGAAAAGATGGGGGGAAAAAGACCCAGGTGGCACAATCCACAAAGACCTATGGATACGGCTCTGCAGAAATGCCCATAAAACCTCCATCTCCTGCCAATACAAGCTACACGGACTTCTCCATAGGTGTCAATATGACAAGCCTGCTATGCTGGAGAGAATGCGGTGAACAAGCAGACTTCTGGCATGCATGGTGGGTGTTCCCGAAAGCGCAGTCATTCTGGAAGGAAGTACTGGCATGGATCAAAAACATAGAAGGGGTGGAACGCAGCTACAACCCCTGGCTAGTACCATTTGTACTGGAGGAATCGGAAGGCCGATGGGTGCACCTACCGCATATGCCAGACTGCCTGCTACTGGCCGCAAGAGTATGCCTCATGATAAGGTGGAAAGCCCAGTCCCACTCATCAAAAAGAATGTGGGCCCAGAAAGCCAAAGCGATCTACGAAATGGAGAACATTACAGGAGCGCTCCATGACCTCACTCTGGCAAGAAAAATTGAATGGCTGCCCTTTCTCAATGTGTACAATTAAACCACCCCTATTAGCAACCGTGTGCCTCCCCGCTGACCCATCCGAACTCCATCGACACCATCTGCATACTCGACCCATCACATCCCATGGGGGTTGAGGGGTTGTAAGAGGTTACCTCATTGAAACAGACTTGGCTGGATTCAACATTATACATTTCGATAATTATCCAAGTTCACACATTCATGAATGAATGTTTGCTTATGTGCTTTCTTAACCTAAAAAATGCTTAATAAAACACATTAAAAAAAAAAAAGTATAGAAGCTTCTGGAGGATCACCATCTTTGCCAGTGAAATCCGGCCTGCTTTGGAGGTGGGTAGGAGGATCCATGCATCCACCTTGTGTTCAGTTCCTCGAGCGTCATCACATAGTTTTCCCTGTACAATTCCAGCTGGGACAGTGACACAAGGATACCCAAATATCGAATGCCCTGCGGGCACCAACCACAGGCCTTGCCAATGTCACCCAGTCAACACTAGCAGTCAACGGGAGAATGTCCGATTTGGCCCAGTTGATCGTTAAACCAGAGAGGTCTCAGAATCTGGAGATCTCCTCTACAAGTGGTTGCAAGTTTTGTCTAGGGTGTTTTACATATAGCAGCATATTGTTTGCATAAAAGAAGATTATGGAGAGGTGGGAGTGGATTTTTACCCCTATGTGTGCATAATCTTCTCGAGGGTCAGAGCAAAAAGAATGGGGGACAGAGGGCATCCCTATAGAGTACCCAGGTTAGCCATGTAGGCTAGGAGCCTGTCGGCCAAGATCTTAGCCAAGATCTTATTGTCTCTGTTGACTAGAGACAGTGGTCTATATGAGGATCATTTGCGAGTGTCCTTGTTGGGCTTCAACTGCACTATTACAAGAGCAGTCCTGGTGGATTCAGGAAGAACGCCTGAGGTCATGGCCGCTTTGTACATATCACGTAAGTGTGGGATTAGGAGATCAGTGTATGCTTTGTAAACTTCAGCTGTGATACGGTCCAGGCCTGTCGCCTTACCATTAGGGGGGGGGAGAGGATCACTCTGCGGAACTCCTTTATCGGAAGGGGGTGGGGAGGCCTATAGGGAAATCCCCTGAGCTGGAACCAACCATCCCAGTGCTACTCTATCCAGATAGTGCCGTATAGAGTCATGTTCTGCAGTTGTCTGGGTGGTTTACAACCGTTCATAGAAGTCGCATAACACATTGTTAATTTGTTCAGTGTTTAGTGAGGTTCCCCTCAGTGTCCTCGATTTCCACTATGGTATCTAGTTGTAGTTTGTGTTTAATAGGCCCGGCTAGTGTACGACCTGGACGGTCCCCTTCGCCATATACTGCTGCTGCTATGAGATCTCCCAGATATTGTTCCTCGCTGGCTGTCAGAAGATCCAATTCCTCTTTTCACCCGTAATTGCGCCTGTACCTCTGCAGAGTCCAGGAGTTCTTGTTGCAATTCTAATCTTTTTATCTCTTTGTCTAGGGTAGACATGGACCTACGTATGGACTTCAAGACTCGACCCTCCTTAGCCATGCAACATCCCCTTACATATACCTTGAAAGTTTCCCATACAACCCTGGGATCAGGTACTGAGCCTGCATTAACCTGAAAGAAGGATTGAATGTCCTATCCTATTTCCTCTTGAAAAGCCGCATCCTCAAAAGCGCCAACGCATCTGCTTAGGGGGTCGGCTCGGGCCCAGCAAGTATACTAGTGCCAGGGAGTGATGGGTTCTGGGGAGTATCTGGGTTCTTATAATATCCCGAGCTAAGTCAGATGATACCATGACATAATCTGTTCTAGAGGAGCTACCATATACCCTTGAGTAATAGGAATATTCCCTTGATGTGCGATGTAATAGACGTCACGAGTCGTGGAGATCATATTTAGCTATGGCGGCCCAATTCTGGGCTATTCCCGGCAGGGTGAGTTCGGTGGAGGAGAATCTATCCAGATCTAGAAAATGAGCAAAATTAATGTCACCTGCCCACATGATCTCATATTTCAGGAATGTGCGCAGATGATTGGTGCTGAGCTGAACAAAGTCTGGAGAGTCATTAATTGGAGCATAGACATTCATAATAAACCGCCACCCTGCGAACTCTCCTGCCAATAAGGGATCGTCCCTCATCCCCGATCTGGTCATAAAGTAAAAATTCTAAGGAGAAGTGGATTTAAGTAGCTACCCAGCGGGAGTGTGTAGATTAGGAGGAGCAGTACGTGTGCCCCACCCAACAAGATTGGGAACCCTGCTGCCCCGTGCTAGGTGTGTTTCTTGCAGACACAAAATATTTACATTGTGATTCTTTGCATAATTCGGGATCAAGCACACTTTCTTAGTTGGTAAATCCACGTATGTTCCAGGTTAACAGAGATGTTTGCGCTGGACCCTTTATCATCTTTAGAGATGCCCATATTGTGATCTAGCATATATTTCCAAGAGAAGTTCATAAAGTGTCCATGGTACCCATTGACATTTATCTAAAGGGGAAGAAGAGCTTCTTCAGTTCCCTACAGGAATGTGTAATACTCAACCATACCGCTACTTGACATGACCTAACCTTGTCAACCCAAACAACGTTTCGACACAACTCATCTTGAACAATCCCACTGGAACCCACGCAACAAAAACCTATCGACCTCTGTCCCCTCCCCCACCCTAATCAACTCCACCAAATACCCCAACCAATGACTTATTTGCCGTTGGGAACAGAGGGGCTATCGGCAGCTGGATTAACTCCAAGTGACTGAAAGCTTAATACCATATTTGTTGCTTTTTTTTACCAATAGCTATTGGGTGCCATATTTTTTGGTCCCGCTACAAGAGGACACATAGGCACCCATCGTTCGGGTACCATTACGTTTTAAACTTATCTGAATGGCTGCAGTAAGGGCATTAAGGTGATCTGGGCGAGAGGCTCTCTGGTCCGGGTTGTCCATAGCAAAGCGTTCTGCAGCCTCTGGGTATGTAAAAAAGGAGACCCTGCCATTGTGCAACAACCTGAGCTTGGCTGGAAATAACATTGAGTAGCGAACCTCCTTTCTTCTTAGAAAATTTTTTACTGACTGAAACGTTTTTCTTTGATCGTGGACTGAAGTCAGGGAAGAGGCGAATGGTCGCTGGCCCCCATTGTAGTTCTTTATTTTCTCTGGCAGCGCGGAGCAGGATATCTCTGTCCCGGTAACTGAAAATCTGAGCTACAAAGGTCCTTTTCGGAGCCCCGGGGGGTTGGGAGGGAGGCCCTGGACACCAGAGACCTGTGTGCGCGCACGCTCTGCAATGAACATGCTTGTGACTGGTGACTAATTACTCCATGTTGTCTACAGGAGTGGACTCAGCCACTCCTGTTATTCAAATCTTATTCCTTTTGGATCTTCCTTCAAGGTCATCGTTTTTAGTGACCACCTTCTTGAATGTTTGTTGAAGAGTGATGACCTCACTTTGCAGAACTGCCACTTTTATCTTCCACGTCACTGATCCTCCGTTCCTCCTCTATCATGCGGCCACAGAGCTTATCGATGACACATCCACTTTGCACGTTAAGGCATCTAATTTGGCCCTGAGGTTTTCCATGCTGTTCTTCAGGGCTACTAATGTCTGGTTCAGAGCAGAGACATCTAGTTGAGATGGGCTTGGCATCCCTGCAGGTGAGGGAGGATTCTGTCAGACTTGGCGAACTAGGGTAGTTTATCTTGTTTTTTGGGGTTACTCATATTAGGGTGACAGTCAGTGGTGGCACTTGTGGTTCCTAGATACCTTCTTCCCGGGTCTGTCGCTTGCTAGAACTGGGATCTCACTGCAGTCTGTCAGTCAACACTTATCGGCAGTAGACTGCCACAGAGGGCTCAGGCGGAGGCTGGCCCCGATAATATTATCTATAGGTGCTGTGAGTAGGCCTGCACGATCTGTAGCCCATATACTATCATGTAGTGCGCCCAGGGATCCATGTGACCCAAATAAGATTTCAGCCATTTCCATCATTTCCACATTTCTAATCAGAGGGGGGGTAGGGAATGCTGCATGCCATCCCGGGGGGGAGGGGAGGGGAGGGTAGGTGATAGTTGACCCTATGGGCTCAAATTCCCCCTGAACCATACTCCTGAGTAGTCCCGGCAGTGACCTGCCGTCCCACCTTTGTCAGGGCACTTCCGGAGGGAGAGCCCCTCAGTAAAACAGTAAGTTTCTGCTCCTGTGTGGGTCAGCTGCAGTGGGCTGCTGGGTCTAGAAGGGATTTGCCTCTACGCTATGGCACTGGGCTCCTCCTCCCGCCTGTCAAGTTGGGGCTCTGTAATGTCCACAGTATTTTCGAGGAATGGTAGGGGAGGCTACGTGCCGTCCTGGGGGAGATGGTAGTTATCCCCGTGGGCCCACATTCCCACCCCCCTTCACTGTACTCGCGGGCTGCTGCAACGGTACTCTGCCGTCCCGTCCTCACCGGGGCACTTCTGGAGCACAGCCCCAACCACCAGAGGGCATGGGCTATGCTCTTGATGTAGGTGTTGGTCCAGGGCTGAAGAGGCAGGGCTCCCCAGTGACGGTCTGCTGCAGAGGTTGACCCAAGCCAAAAGGGCTTGTTTCAATGCTGTGGCGCAGGGCTCATTTTCTAGCGTTACGAAATTTGTTCCCCAAGTGGCAGCATCTAACTTTGCCATTAACGTGTAGCGAACCATACTTGCAGGTAAGTAACGGTTTCATTTCAGTACACCTATTTAATCCTGGGTTTTTCTCCCCACCTCCTGATTGGGCACAAAGATACTGGGCTGATAAAAACCCACAGCACCTCATTGTATAACAAATCATAGCCACCCCTAACATAACTACTGGCTCTCCAATAGGTGGCCATCAAACCCCTGCAGTGACTGTTATTGCCTAATAACTTCTACAGATCCCAAAGAAGTGGTCAAATACTGTTACTGGAACTGGGTGTGCTCTGTGACGAATCATGAGTATTCGCCCCTTCTCCCCAAGGGGGAGCCATCCCTGAGGCATGTGGAGGTGAGCCTGTTCCGCAAAACCCTCCGAGGGCCTGGGCAAGTGGGTGCTCCCAGGGACCAGCTCCACCCTTAGGGGGGGGGACAAGGACTCCCATTCCCAAGGGCAACTCCCTTTGAAAGATACTTTCTCTGCATACATGGGACTGCCTTACATTAAAAACACTGCCTTCCTTCTGTTTGGCTATAGACGATGTTGGCTCAAGCAAGCTGTGGAAAGGAGGAGGAAATGCAATTTCAAGAAAAACTAGGTATAAAATTGAGACAAGGCGGCCCAAGGAGAGGGGAAAGAACGGTACTCTGGGGGAAGCCCCCTTGGGTTAGAGCCCCTAGGAAAGGTGGCGCCAAGCAGGGTCATGGAACACGCAACTCTCCGATAATTATTAATTTATCGACTTCTTGATGACAGACGAGCACCTTTCAGTTTAGTTGGTTAGGCAGGGAAATACCCTACAGCGATGGGGAGAGATGAGTTTTTTCTTATTTAAATAAAAAGAAATTCAAATGTCCTACTTGTGTCCAACTTCGCCCTACCCAACACAGCTGTCAAAACTGCCCCTCTGCAATCTTGCATCTGGCCTTTTACTAATACTGCTTTAACTCTGTGAGTGAACTTTCAGGTGAGAAACCAACACCACTACTTTGCCCAGACTCCAAAATACTGACCCGTGGCATCAGCTAATATATATGCAAAAACTCAGAACTACAGTATAGCCTTAATACCAAGCAGCAATATAAACAGAATTTGATTGATAAGTCTCCCATTCTCTGCAAAACGCAATTGCTTCAAGGCACTACTGCAGTGTACTTGTGTCCCATCCCTTTCCAGATTGCCTAGTGGTGTTAGAATAAGGCAGCTTTATGCCAGCCCTAACTCACAAACCTACCTTAAAATTCTAACTTGAATGATGGAACCCTCGAGATATCATATCAGACCAAGGTTGTAACGTGCCAAAGCGAGTTGTATGTTGCAAAGCCCGGCAAGCATGCACCGGAAAAGGCAGGTGGTGCCAATGAATGATGCCCTAGGGGATACCAGATGAAGTTGTACCTAAAATGTGTGCAGCAACCAAAACGCTGCAAAATTCACACACAATTGCACACAAACACACACTGTAGATGCGTTCACGCAGGGCAGTTTCTACTCTTGGAAATATCTAATTCGAGGGGATTGGGTCCTCCGACGTATTCCATATCTATGACATGTAATCACCACAGCTGTGCTGCTTCGGAAAAGCTTCGGCGTCTGCGTCCTGCGTCGATGACATCGATACGCCGCCCTCGAGGACCTCCTCCGACAGCCGACATCACTGGATGTTATAAGTAGGATGCACGACGCCCGTAGCCTCAGTTCTGTTTTTTCCACGAACGTGTTCGCTACGGAGATCTCGGCGCGCCTCGACTATTTGGAGTTTCTGTTCTTTCTCGGTTCTTCGAACATGTTCGTATTGTGAAGTATATTCTTCGTGAAGAGGTCTACCTCGCCTTCCACACCACGTCCGGGCTTTAAGAAGTGCGGGGACTGTGGGTCGAAGATGTCGGTGACGGACTCGCACAATGCCTGCCTCTGGTGCCTCGGGGAGGCCCATGACACGGATGACTGTGTCGACTGCCAGTCGCTCACGTCCAAAGCCTTGCGGGAGCGCAAGAAGTTGTCGGTAGGTAAGGTGTCCAAGCCACGGAAGTCGAGGTCTGTGGGGCTTTCGACGGACGATTCGAGGGGCGACTCTCTGCATCGTCATCGGAAGTCCAGTGGGTCTCGGTCACGGAGTCGGTCCCGCCACTCCTGTGCCTCTTCGAGGCACTCCCAGAAGCGCCGTCATCGGTCGCCTTCCCAGTCCTCATCCGAGGACTCCGCCCTTCGGCGGGTCGCTTATCCCACCAAGCATGTGACGCCGGAGGAATGGGCTTCCTTCGGGAAGAAAATGTTAGCGATTCTCGAATCGCAGGGCACTGGTCCGTCCGTGCCTCCGAGTGGGGTCAGTCGTGATCGGTTGAGAGACACTGCTCGCACGCCTTCGGGCTCGGGTGGTCGGCACGATTTGCGGGAGAGGTCTTGCTCGGACAAGGGGAATTGTTCTGGTCATGCCCGGTCCAGGTCCCGGTCCTCGACGCGCTCGAGACCGTGTGCACCTGTGGTGTCTTCGAGGAAGACGTCGACGCCGGTGGCGCCGAGGTCGTCGACGGACTCTTTCGAGGCCCCGCCTCCGAAAAAGTTGTCAGCGCCCAGGCTGTCGAGGGACACGCTCGGGGCTCCGGCCTCTAGGCCTGTGTCGACGCCATTGATGCTGTCGGCGCCGCGTTGGGCAGCGATGCCGATTCACTCAACGCCTTTCGAGGCTGTTTCAACGGGGGTACCCCGGGGCTCGGAGGAACACCCTAGAAAGGCTCTGGCCAAGGTCAAGCATGGCTTTGTTCCACATTCTGTGCCTTCCTATCGCCATCTTGAGTTTATTTCAGAGGTGGATGAGGGCTCTGATGATGGCATGGTTCCTGATACGGTGCCAGACGAGATTCTCTCGGGCCATAGCCAGATTGAGGACCTACGGCAGTCCCTGCACGATGCCAGTCGGCTGGACACCTCTCCGGAGGTGGAGTTTTGTAGGCCTGAGCCTGGCACTCATGCCGACTCCTCGTATCGGCGCCTTATGTCTAGGGTCACCGAGTACTTGGGATGGTCTGCTCCCCCAGGGGATTTTCTTCAGGATGACCTTACGGATATCCTCGATCAAGGTCCACCAACTGACCCAGTACTGCCGTTCCATATGGCTCTACAGAGGAGGGTGGTGGCGGCTTGGACTGCTCCGTAGACTCTCCCGGCAGTGGGCAAGTCTTGGCTGCGAAAATACCGTCCTGCCAGTAGCGACCCCTGATACTTGACCAGGCACCCCACTCCGGAGAGTTTGGTGGTGCAGGCGGCTACGGCCCCGGCAAAGCAGGCGTCGTATCCTACCATCCCTCCTGATGGGGACGACAAGCGTTTTGACGGCTGGGCGAAGAAAGTGTTTTCTTCAGGGGGTATGGCGCTTCAAGCGGCCATCTCCCTATGTGCCTGGTCACATTTCACGCACACTCTGTGGAACTGTTTCCTTAGCGGCTGCACATATTCCCGAAGGGGACGAACGGGATGGTTTCCTTGCCATGGTTCAGGATGGCAAGGATGCCATGTGTGAGGCCGTTCAGTCGGGTTTGGCAGATTGCGTCAGCTGGTCCATGGCGGCAAGCGCAGTCATACGCAGGTTTGCGTGGTTGCGGAAGTCAGGGTTTGCGGCTCCTCAACATGCACTTTGACGTCGAACATCTTTTTTTTTTTTTTTTAATTTATTTTTATTTTCCAATGAAACAATACAACAGTGTCATTCTCGAAGCAATTATATGATTACATTAACTCCCCTTTTCCCTCTCTCCCCCCTTAGACCAAAACCACATAAGTGGGCTGCAGTTCAAACACGACGGGGTTCAATGCTGGCTGTCCGAGTCCTCTCCGGAGGGGCTGTTATCAATGCTATAGAACAGTGTCGTAGTGAGGGCCACCCATTGTAAAAGGTCGTCAGAGGTGCCTGTGCTTTGTTGTCGCTGCGCCAGTTCCCATGCCCGTGTTTCGGCTGCGGACCATCTTTGTAGGTCCGCCCACCAAGTCATGATGCTGGGGGCTACGGGGCTCTTCCAGGCCATCGCGATGCGACGTTTAGCCAAAATGTACATTAGGTCCTTAAGCCCGTTCAGAGGCCTGTTCTTCTTGCTCCTAGGGTATGAGCCCAGAATGCACGCCCTGGGTGATTGCACGTCCAGTATGATGTTTGCTTCGGCTGCTTTTTCATTGATTAGGGCCCAGAAGGCGTGTATGACCGGGCAACCCCAGAACATGAGACACATTCCGGCTGAGAGTTCTCGGCATTTGGGGCAAGGCACGGCGCCCGTGCTACTGAATCTGGAGATGACGTCCGGGGTGAGGTAAGCCCTATGGATGATGTGGAACTGAATGAGTTGAAAGCGGGCGTTCCTGGATACCTTTTTGTGGTAATATGTTATGGTCTCCCACTCTTTGTCTCCGAACGAAGTGCCGAGTTCCTGTTCCCATTTTGCCTTGCTTTTAAGCTCTTGTTGCGAGGCACTGTTGAGCATGATCTCATAGAGCCGCGAGGTTTCATGACCGCCTTCTGCCATGCTCAGCAGGTTCTCAATAGCCTCGTGTCCAGTATTGAGGGTCTCTATCTCGGGCCAACGTTTCTTGAGGTTTTTCACTGTCGCTCCATGCAGGAAAAATTGGCCTGGTGGCATTCCTGCAGTCTCTTGCAGTTCCACGAATGCTAGGATGCCGTGATCGTCTAGTAGGTCTCCCAAGGTGGCGATGCCAAGGGGTTCCCATAGGTTCCTGATCACCTTCTGGTCTTCTGGTCTGGTTGACATAGTGGCGGCTATCGGGATCTGGGGGGGAGAAGGTGTCGGCCACTTTGGCGAGCATGCAGGCTCTTCTCAGATCCTGGTGCCTAGCGTGATTAGGTATGGATTTTATTGTTTTGCGTCTGGCTTGATCCAGAGTAGGTCCCTTAGCAGCGTCTGGGGGTCTGAGGGTCGTAATAGGCGTGTGTCTGAGGTGGGGTCATCGGCCATCCACTGGATCACGTGTTTCAGCTGGCCTGCTAGATAATAGAGTTCGAAATTGGGTATTTTGAGGCCTCCTTTGTGGTACGGTCTTTGCGTTATATCTAGGGCGACTCTGTGTCTTCCTTCGTGCCATAGAAATTTTCTGCAGAGTTTGTTTAACTCATTGAAGTATTGTCGGGGGATGTTGTACGGGACATTGGTGAAGAAGTACACTAGTCTTGGTAATGCTACCATTTTGAGGAGTCCCGCTCTGCCGGCCACTGAAAGGGGCAATTTGCTCCAGAAGTCCATCGATTTAAACAAGCCAACTTTGGCGTTCTCGGTGTTCAGTGGATGTTCAATTCTGGGGTCGCGGTGGATCTTGATGCCTAGGTATTTAAAAGAGGTGGGCTCCCATTTGAGAGTTAGTGCGGGGAGGTGTTCTACCTTGGTGTTGCTCAGTGCGGCTAGAGGTTACAGGCAAGACTTGTCGTGTTTGATTTGGATCCCTGTGCATCTTTGAAACCCCCTGAATGTCTCCAATATGTAGGGTAGTATGTGTTCGGGGTCTTTAAGGTAGAGGAGCATGTCGTTGGCGTACATGGAAACTAGGTGGGCCACCCCGTTTATTGTTATGCCCCCGTCACCGTACTCCTGCCTGAGGTATGCAGCGACTGGCTCGATGGCTAAGTTGTAGAGTAAGGGGGTGAGGGGGCAACCCTGTCGGGTCCCTCTGGAGAGGTTCCATTTGTCAGAGAATGTGTGATTGGTTTGCACCCCGGCCGTTGGGTCTGTGTTGGTGAGTTTGACCCACTTTAAGAAAGCTGGGCCGAATCCCATCTTGGCCAGTGTGGCATGGAGCCATTTCCACCGGACCGAGTCAAAAGCTTTGGAGGCGTCCAAGGACGCCACCGCGCATCTATCCGGCCCGCCCTCGGTGCTATATATGACGCGGTGCAGCTTGCGCAGGTTTTCCGTGATGGATCGACCTTGCACGTACCCGGTTTGATCTAAGTGGATCAGGTGCGGGATGATGGCCTGTAGTCTCCTTGCCATTAGTGCCGTTAGTATTTTATAGTGCACGTTTAGCATGGACAAGGGCCTGTATGAGCTGCAGTTAGTGCTGTCTTTGTTGGGCTTCAGCAGGGGGATGATGGTGGCCTCGCGCATGGAGTCGGGGAGGCGGCCCACCTTGTACGCCTTGTTTACCTGGGATAGTAGTGGTGCTAGTAAATCTTTGTTGGTCTTGTAAAATTCCCTGGGAAGCCCGTCCGGCCCTGGTGTCTTCCCTGAGGGTAGTGACCTAATGGTCACCGCAACCTCATCTGGAGTGATGGGGCGGTCCAGGGACTCCGCCACATGTTCCTCCAAGTGGGGCAATTCAATGGTGTCAAGGGCATCTTCAATGTCCGTGTCAGTGGGAGGAGTGGGGTCTGAGTATAGGGCCTGATAGTATTCTTTGAACGCTAGGTTAATCCCAGCTTGGGTGTGGACGTTGGAGCCGTCTATGCGCTTGATTTGGCAGATAGGTGATCTGGGGGTCTCGCGCTTGTATAGCCACGCTAGCAGCTTCCCAGGTTTATCCCCCAGGGCGTGGTTTCTCGCGGTGTAACTCGCGTAGCTCAGTTTTCCCAGCATCTCCCAATGTGTTAGGCAAGATTGTTTAAGCTCTATTATTTTGTGCATATGGGCCGGGTCAGGGGATGGCGTTGCCTCCAGGACTTTCAGCTCTTTTTCGGTACGTGCAAGCAGGGCAGTAGTGTGTCTCTGGGCTCCCCCGGCGGCAGCAATCATTTCTCCCCTCGTTACGACCTTGTAAGCCTCCCATGCTGTGCGTATGTGTTGAACGCTGTCTGTGTTAGTTTGCCAGTAGTCTATTGTGCCTTGCCTGATTTGCTCATTGAAAGCGTTGTCTAGCCGCGCCTCGCTTCTGAGTTTCCAGGTCGGATTAGGGGGCCTGGGGGTCGTTGGTGTCCATGCAGTAATCAAGGGGGAGTGGTCTGACAGCACCCTGGCCAGGTATTGCGTGTTGCTGAACCGAGCCGTCTGTTCCTCACTCACAAATAGGTGATCGATTCTGGTGTGGACTTTATGTGGAGGTGAGTAGAAGGAATAGGCTCTGGTATCAGGGTGTTGGGTTCTCCATAGGTCTTTCAGGGCGAATTGGTGTGTGAGGGAGTTTAGTATTTTGGCGGGTGGGGAGGGGCTGGTATGCTTGTTGTCCGATCTGTCCATGCGGGGATCTAGGATGCAGTTGTGGTCGCCTCCCCATATTATTATGGCTTTGCTATTCGGGCTCAGGCGGGTGTATAGTGAGCGAAAGAAGACGGTGGCGTCGTGATTGGGGGCGTAGGTGCTGATCAGACAGAGGTCCTTTCCTTCTATGGTGCCTTGCATCAGGGCCATTCTGCCTTCATTGTCTGTTTTGGTGAGGGTCAGGGTGAAGGGGATGGAAGGTGCGATCCATATCAAGACTCCCCTCGTATAGGAGAAGTACGTGGAGCCTATCAGGGTTCCCCTCCAGGCTTTGGCTAGCGCTGCTAGTTTAGGTGCGTTAAGGTGGGTCTCTTGCAACAGAGCGACTCCTACTTTATGGCACTTCAGAAAGGAGTGAAGGCGGTGCTGTTTAACATAACTGTTTAGGCCCCTTACATTCCAGGACATTATTTTGATGTCGTCAGCCATGGTCTGTAAACGAGTGTGTTTCTGTGGGTGGGTCACAAGGCAGCCCCGTGGTATGTTCTAGCTTCCGGGGGGTCCCGGGCCGTCCCTGCCAGTGGTCTTGGTCTGTTCCCTGTGTAACTTCAACTGGGTTCCCTGCATGGGGCTCCCTTACCTATGAACGTGAACTTTTAACTCTACTGCTAACAAAACGCGTCTAACGAGGTTTCCCCCGTTCTGACTTCCCCGTTTCTGCTCCATTAGGCCTAGGCCCCTTGGTGCCCTGCGGGCAGGTAAACTACCCAAACAGTTCCTGGGGGCAGGAGTGGTGCACCTTCTGGTGGTGCAACTGTGCAGAGTCTTGTGTCTGGATTGGCTCCTGATGCATCATTATCGCCGCTTTAGTAGTGTGATACAATTACTCAGTGGGCGCTGCCTGGGGGGGCTGGGGGGAGGTTCTTCATGATTTTGGTTGTTGAAGTGTGCGCCCCTTCGGTTCAAGGTCTGGGACCTGCTCCCTGTACATCCATTCACTGGCCTCCTCAGGGGTCTCGAATAAGTAGGCTCTGTTGTTGTGCAGGATTTTCAGTCTGGCCGGGTATAGTAGCATATAACGCAGGCCTGCGTTCTTCAGTCTAGCTTTAATGTGATTGAATTGGGCCCTACTCCTTTGGACTTGTAGGGTGTAATCTGGATAAATGGCGATCTTCGCAGAATCGCGTAGTATGGTGCCGCCCTGTCTTGGTAAGGCTAAAAGGATTTCTCTATCCCTGTAGTTAAGCACTTTGGCTATGATGGGTCTAGGCGGGTTTCCCGGGGGTGGCCGCTTGGTGAGGGATCGGTGGGCTCTCTCTATGGTGAAACCTTGTGATAGTTTCCCTGCTCCAATTTCGTGTATGAAGAGGTTTTCGACATAATTCGTGGGGTCATTACCTTCGATACCCTCAGGCAGGCCAATAATTCTGATGTTACTTCTGCGGGCTCTCCCTTCCGCCTCGTCGGCCCTGTCTTCCAGGTTCTTTACCTTCTGTGTTAAGGTGTCAACTTCTTTCTGGAGTTGGATCTTTGCTTCGGTGTTGACTCGCACCTGCGTTTCTAAAGCTTCAGTTCTGCAGGCTATGGAGTGCACGTCCTGCCTCAGTAGGTTCAGATCGATGGCTACAGCGTCAATTTTATTTTCCATGGTTTTCTGGAGCGTCATGATGGCCTCCAATAGCTGCGAGTTTGCCGGTTCAGAAGTCTCCGTGCTCAGTGTCTCCCTGGTGGCAGCGTCGGCATCTGGTCCGCGCGACCCAGTAGCGGTAAAGGACTCCATTGTGGTCTGTCTATGCTTGTTTCGGGCACTTTTGGTTGACATAGCCCTGGGTGTGGGCAGGCCCGCAGGGTCCCTTCAAAGGCTTCTTGGCGGCGGTTGAGGCTGCATGTCCCCCCTGCGGCGCAGCCTCCGGGGCTATCTGGGGCCAGTCAACGACCTGTGCTTCCCTCTGACAGGCGAGGTGTAGTTTGGTGGGGGCGGTGGGGTGCCTGAAGCAGATGGGGCCTCTGTGGTGTATGCGCCTTTCAAGGGGAGCTTTTTAAGTTCAAGTTGGTGGGGAGGCCTTCAGTATCGGTGCTATCCGAGTGCCCAGAGTATGCAGGCGGTGTGCTGCGTCAGTTTTCGAGGTAGCGGCGGTCCCGCAAGCCGCTGGGTGCCACTTTGCCTCCCGTGCCCAGGTTGCGGGGTGCAATCATAAATTGGTGTTAGTGAACCTGTGCATTGCCGGAGATGTTGGCGTACTGGCACAACGTGGGGGCCGTGATGGTCGTAGGCCCCACCTCACTCCCACGGCTCTGTCCCCTTATGACTGGGGTCGGTGGTGTTTAAGGCCTTCTGTGGCGGCCTAGCTGGGCTCTCCGGGCCTCGCGGCTCACCGCCCGATGCTGGGCAGATTAAGCAGTATCAGGGAGAGCTTGCGGCGGAGCTGGGGGGCCAGCACCTTGTGTATGGGCTGCGCCAGTGGTGTCCACGGGGCCCTCTCCACCCCGCTCCTCACCTTGGATCTGTGGGTCACGCAGCCAACTCTCTCGGTGGGGCTGCCCCGGGGCTGGTCGAAATACGTGGTAACTCCCATCCAGGCCAGCGGAGTGCGGTTCGCTGTCCCAGGGTGGGCGCGTATCTTCTCCAGGGACCCCGGAGGTGACGCTGTCTCTGCGACCGCAGGGGTCCGCTCCGCTCCTCCTCGTCTCTCTTCCATGGCCACGCCGCGGGGGTCCGCTGCGCGCTGGGTCGGGGCCGCAGTCACCCCAGGGGAGCCTTGTTGTGTGGTCGAGGCAGGGCCAGGACGACTCCGGCCTCTTTCTCGCCGCTTCGGCGGGCAGCGCAGGCCACTCTCCGCTTTGGCGCTTCTTGTCCGCGGCCACTGCCGATGGCTTCTGTTCCAGCTCGACTCCCCCACGGTTCGGCCTCCGCTCGGAGGGGCTGCCTGGTCAGGATCTCCTGATCACAGGTCTCTGCTTCCACCGCGACTGGAGGGGGCCTCAGGGCCAGCAGGGTTGCGCGGTCTGTGTGTGATGGGGAGGCTCCAGCAGAGAGACGTAGCCCCTCGCAGCCGCCATTTTCTGGTCGCGGCGAGTCCTTCAAGGCGCGACGGGCTCGTGGTGGATCGGAGCGGCATCAAACTTCTGCCTCAGGTGCCCCAGGCTTACGCCCACGCTCGGGTTGATTTTCTGTAGTTTAAGTGCCAGGAAGATTGTAGGTAGCGGCGGATCACTGAACGTATTATATGGAGCAGCTTAGAGCACGTCTGTCCTACATGGCGGTTGGCCACGCCCCCCATGTCGAACATCTTTTTGGCAGCAAGGCTGACAAGAGCCTTGAGAGGTTGCAGACCCCCAAAGCTGCAGCGAAGTCGTTGGGCGCTGCATATTCGCCAACCTCCGCCTTTTCGTCCTATGTGACAGCAATGGAGGGGAGGTTCCTTTCGTTATTACTCATCCTTTGGTAAAGCGAGAGGAGCTGCCAGTCAGAGGCCACTGTAGGAGTGCCAGAGGTAGAAAACAAGGTACTCGAGGTGACAAGGCCGCTCGGGCTGTTGCCTCTTTCCCCTCAGGCAATGCCGCAGCTGCTTCAGCTCAGTCAAGAGGCCATGTCCCATGGTTCGCCGGTTGGGGGACGGCTGGCGCAGCATCTTGCAGGGTGGCGCGCCATTACTTCAGATGTGTGGGTTCTGGAGATCATAACCCACGGCTACTGTCTTCCTTTCCGGCAGAGGCCTCAAGACAATCCACCGGAGAATCTCTCTTTGAAGAGTCCTGATCCGCTCCTTGCACAGGAAATTCAATCCCTGCTGGAGAAAGGCGCCATAGAACTGGTGCCTGTAGCGGAGAGGAACAAGGGATGGTATTCCCCTAATTTTTTGATTTCCAAGAAAGACGGGGGTTTGAGACCCATCATGGACTTGCACGGTTTGAACAAACTCCTCAGGAAGGACAAGTTCAAGATGGTTACTCTCTCTCAAGTCCTCCAGGCCTGGTTGGTGTCTCTCGACCTCAAGGACGCTTAGTTTCATGTGCCGATACATCCGAAGCACAAGAAGTACCTGAGGTTCGCGGTTGGCGACTCGCACTTTGTTTCGGGTCATGCCGTTCGGATTGACCTCCGCCCGAGGGTCTTCACCAAGCTCATGGTAGTGGTGGCAACGCACCTCAGGAAAGGGGGGATTCACGTTTACCCCTACCTGGACGATTGGTTGATCAGGGCCCGCTCTCCCGAGCAAGTCCTGGATCATCTGTCCATCACCTGCCACTCCCTCCACAAGCTGGGCTTCTCCCTCAACTTAAAGAAGACCCATTTGACACCAACTCAGAGGCTCCAGTACATCGGAGCTGTGCTCGACACGTCCCTGGGGCAGTGTTTTCCTCCCCAGGTGAGGGCTCATCACATTAGCAGATGGTGCACAAGTTTCAGCTTGCCCAGAGTCTCCCAGCGTTCGAGTTCTTGAGATTGCTCGGCTCCTGCATTCTTCTGGTGCCAGAGGCCAGGTTGCGGATGAGATCTTTTCAATGGGCACTCAAGCTCCAGTGGTCTCAGTCCTCCGGCAGGTTGTCGGACCCTGTTCAGGTGCTGTCCTCGGTCGCCCAGGACCGTCTGTGGTGAGTCGGCAAAGACAATCTGTTGAAGGGGGCTCAATTTTGGCTACCCTGGCCGGAGGTGACTATCGTGACGGACGCATCCCTCACGGGATGAGGAGCTCCTGCCAACGAGTTGACAGTCAGCGGTCGTTGGTCTCCGTCGGAGTCCAGACTCCATATCAATCTGTTGGAGCTGCGGGCCGTCAGGGTAGCCCTGAAGGCTTTTCTGCCGACTGTGCGAGGGAAGAAAGTCCTGATCCTGATGGACAACACGGTGGCCATGCTCTACCTCAACAAAAAGGGGGGGGCAGGGTCGCTTCCTCTGTGCAGGGAGGCGATACAGCTCTGGTTCTGGGCAATCCAGCAGGAAGTTTCGATCTCGGCAGTTCATCTGGCTGGAAACGAAAACGAGACGGCGGATGCTCTGAGCAGGCAAAGCGCGATCTCTCACGAGTGGGAGTTGGCTCAGGAGATTCTCCTGGAGAGCTTCGCCCTTTGGGGGACCCCTTCAAGTGGATCTCTTCGCCTCCATTGTCAACCGGAAGTGCGAGAGGTTCTGCTCGTGGGAATTGCCTCCAAAAGGAGCCTTAGGAGACATGCTTGTGGTGGAGTGGTCATTCCCACTGCTGTACGCGTTTCCTCCAGTCCCTGTCATCCCGCAAGTACTGCGGAGGTTATGGAGGTTCAGTTCCCGGATGATCCTCATTGCTCCGGCGTGGGCCCGGAGGACGTTTTACCTGGACCTTCTCGACTTGTCCATCTGCCCTCCACGTCGTCTTCCCTACCGAGATGATCTGCTCTCAAGGGAGGGGGGCGGGTCAGGTTCTCCATCCAGAGGTCAGATCCCTCAACCTTCACGCTTGGTTTCTGAAAGGTTGAGGTATAAGGATTGGGACCTCCCTGAAGACGTGATGGAGGTGTTGCTCTCGGCCAAGTGGCCCGCAACAAAGTCCCTGTACCGTTGGCGTAAATTCTGCGACTGGTGCAGGGTTAAGAATGTGGATCCTTTTACATGTGACATTCCCATGGTTCTGTCTTTTTTGCTTTCTTTGGCCCAGAGGGGCTTGCAAGTGGCTACTGTTAAAGGTTACCTGGCGGCGCTGTCCATATTTAAGCGCTCGTCTGAAGAGTGTTCCTATTTTAAAATCCCTTTAATTTCTCAGTTTCTGAAAGGGCTCACTAATGTGTTCCCTCTGTCACCTTTCCAGGTGCCCGGTTGGGATTTGAACCTTGTTCTCAAGTTTCTGATGGGTGCTCCGTTTGAGCCTTTGCATTCATGCCCTTTGAGACTGTTAACTCTTAAAACTGTATTTTTGGTTTCGGTCACTTCCGCTCGCAGAGTGAGTGAGTTACAGGCACTTTCAGTTAAGCCACCCTTCACTGTGTTTCATAAGGACAGGGTTGTCCTTCGAGTTCGTCCTTCCTTTCTTCTGAAGGTGGTGTCGGAATTTCATTTAGGCCAGAAGGTTGTTCTTCTGGCATTTATCCTCCTCCACATCCTGGTAAGGAAGAGGAGAGGGTCCATAGGCTTGATCCTAGGAGAGCGTTAAGCTTTTATATTTCATGCATGTCCTGGGTCAGAGTGGACGATCAACTCTTCATTGGTTACGCTGGAAAGCGTTTCGGACAAGCTGTGACGAAGCAGACTTTGTCTCGCTGGATTATTCTGGCTATCTGAGTGTTACCGCTTGGCGGGTAAGGACCCACCAGTGGGCTTGCGGGCCCATTCTACCAGGGGTATGGCTGCCTCTACTGCCCTACAGAGGGGTGTTCCTATTCGTAACATCTGTGATGCAGCCACCTGGGCTTCGGTATATACTTTTGTACGTCACTACTCCCTCGATTCCATCCGTGGGCAGGATCTGGACTTTGGCAAGGTGGTCCTTTACTCTGCAATTTGATTGGGCATTCTAAATTTCTGTTTTCTAAATTCTTTTCCCACCTCCTTGCATTGGTACTGCTTTGGGAGTCTGTCATAGATATGGAATACGTCGGAGGACCCAATCCCCTCGAAGAACAAGTTACTCTCTTACCTGGTAATGTTCTTTCGATGGGATGGTCCGACGACTTATTCCATATCGCTCCCTCCCTGCCTTCCCCGCTACAGAATTTCTTATGCGATTGCAGCTTATGTTTCCGCAAGGCTTTGTGTGTCAGACTGGCAGCCACACGTTCTGGGGAAAAAACTACAACTGAGGCTACGGGCGTGGTGTGTCCTACTTATAACATCCAGTGATGTCAGCCGTCGGAGGAGGTCCTCGAGGGTGGCGTATCGATGTCATTGACGCAGGACGCAGACGCCGACGATTTTCCAAAGCAGCACAGCTGTGGTGATTACATGTCATAGATATGGAATACGTCGTCGGACCATCCCATCGAAAGAACGTTACCAGGTAAGAGAGTAACTTGTTCGTCTTTTATCTCCATGTTCTTGTGAGATTCTTTGCCTTACTGTCTAGATTCCTTTTGGGTTTGTAGCGCTCCCCTGTATCCATTACAATACATTACTTTAAACAACAATAGGGAAAGTAATTTTTGCAGAGGCAACTGCACTGCTAAACTTAACAGGGCTGTTCAACGGAGGCTATACAGAACTAACGACAGAAAAATATTATATGCAAAGGGCAAAAAGTGGGCACAAGAAAAAAAAAGGTAATACCCAGATATCACACCGTTATAAAAAGAAATTATCCATGCCCCTCAGAACTATTGGTAAACCTTTCATCACTATTACTTTGATTATGGAGTTTTAGATAACACCATAGGCATCATCTTTTTGTTACACAGTACCCTCAGTGCAGTGACAGCCTTTTAGACTTCCCAAAGGTTTAAATACCTTCACTGGTATAAACTACGGTTTCCCAGAGAATGTAAGGTTAAATTGAACTTACTAGTCTTTTTTTCAATTCCTAGACCCAGCACACACCATCTTCTTGTAGAGTGCTGGAGGGGTTACCTAGTATCCCCTATGTCTAGAAACTCGTGTAGCAGTTAAATTATACCCTTTCCTATCGAAATGGCTGGTGGCCGTGGTTTTACAACAAACTACCATGATTTTTCCCGACCGCGAACACCAGTAGCTAATAATCGTGGCAGCCATGTTTTTCACGATGGTGCCTTAAGCCCCTTTTTTTAAAACCGGTCCCTGTCTTCTTTTTTTGCCGTTTCTTTTTGGAAAGGTCCTTCTAGAGTTTGTCTCTGTGCGCCAAACCAGGTTTGGTCCCTTTGTTCGTACGCCTTTGGCGCGCTTCCGGGCTGAAAACCGCCTCTGGCGCCCGAGTGTCTGGGGTGGGCAGGAAGTGAGGGAGGTGCCCGACACTCCCTGTGCTAGTCTCCTAGGAGACCCAAATGCACTCTGGCGTGATTGGCTGACTGTCCGGCAAGGACAGCCACCCTACTGGGTGAGTGACAGCCAGGCTGGAATGAAAGGGAGAAAACTGTTTAAAAGGGTGAGTCTCTTGGCTTGGAATGCATTCGACCACTGGAACGAAGGAACCGAAGACGAGCTGTAAGAGGGCGGCTGCTGCAACTCCTGGACGGTTGGTTTGCCTGGTGAAGCCCTGCTGCAGGTCTGAATTGCCAGGTTCATCTCGACAGAGAAGCCCCTTCAAAGACGACTTCTTCCTTTGATTTGGTGGGACCAATCAACTCGTAAGCCACCTGGATACTTCTCAGAGCTGGTTAGGTTTAACCAGGGGGAAGGACACCAGCTTGTGTGCTTGACGACAGCCACGCGAATCAAAGATCTTCCATTTGCCAGCATTTTGACAAGTCCCCCTGCAGTGCAGGAGTCCCCCGATGTCCTCCCTCTTGTCCCCACGACTGAGGCTCAGGAACAGCGAGATCTGCAGGAACTAGCATCTTTTCTTCATATTAAGGTACTGTGCCAACCCGATTGAGAGAACTTGCCTCTCGCGGCGAACGTTTGTGGAACCTTCCCAACTTGCAGGCCTAATCAGCTTGTGACCTAACATTTGATTCTTTTTCGTACAAACTACTTCTGAGAACTTAAGCAAACACTTTACCGTTTACTACAAGAACTGCTTTTTCCTATCCAAGACACTAGCCCATTGACTTTGGCCTAGGCCTATTGTACAGAATCGAGTCCTAGTGAACTGAAACTATTTGCACTGCCTAAGAAAGTATTTGTGGTCTATTCTATTAACTTGTGCCTTTGTACTCCTATTCAAAGTGACTGAAATGCCATTTTCCTCCTATTTTAGGGGAGCCTAATTTACTCAAACTTATTGATTTTTGTGCTGAAGTGTATTTGTGTATAATTTGCCTCCTTCTAGTGAATGTTTTCTAAAGGACTGTGTAATAAATGTATGTGTTTTACTAAGAAACCTGGAGTGTGTCTACTTGAACCACTGTGATTGTAAGACCTCTGTGTAACATCTTTTACTGCTCACATTCCCTCTTGAGATGAGCCTTGTCTGCTAAGCTCGCTACCGAAAACTGTGTGGTACAGACTTCTACCAAAGGCTGGTTTTGCTTACACCTGTAGTCCTAATTGTATGTGGTGGTCACAGAGGGTACTACATGCAATTCTACCCAACAGTGACTAAAAAGTCAGAGCTGAGAGAAGGGGGGGTTACTAGGCCCTTTGGCACTCTACATAAGGTGGTGTGTACCAATCTCTGACTATATAAAGTTTGTTTTAGGAGAGATCAAGTATCTCTCGTTAAAAACTGTAGTTACTCTAGGATAAAGAAAATAATCTGAGGACCCAAAGGGTCCTCAGCAACACTGCCCATAAGGAGCTGTGTGCTGCAATAGTAAAATACAGATGCCTTTAAGAGTTTATAGAGAGACTAGACTCCATAATACAGTTCACATATACAAAAAATAGAGTTCCAAAAGACAGAGCCCATAAGAATGAATGAGTGGGAAAAGGCTCCCATTCATCCAGGATTTAAGAAAAAGGTCCAGAAGTCCAGCAGGAAGTGGTTGGGGGTGGGGGAAATCTCACTAGGAGAGGGGATGAAGCATAACAATGATCTCCCTAACACTGCATCAGTGAGAAAGGTAGTGTGCAACTGGCCAATGGATGGTGACAATACATGATACAGAAATGAGACCGTAGTCCAAAGGGAATGAGTATTTCTCCAGCATTGGATCTTTCATGGATTCACATGCTTAGAATATTCCCTGTTGTCAGGCTGGGAACCCTCGGTACATTTATAAAGACGTTTTCCATAGGAACATTTTTCGACACGTTTGTGTCCTATCTACGTGGTCTTGGGCCGCTTACGCCCGCCCAAATAGGACGTAGCCGTATAAATATCCCTGCCCCCGCGGCTCCCTTCAGATTTCAACCGTCTTCCAAAGTAGTGGGATCACCTCGTGTCATCTGCTATTATACAAGGTTGATTTTTTTTTCGTTTTCTTTCCCAGGAAGGGAAAGAAAACGAAAAAAAGTCTGGGAAGGCGTTATTCCGTCCGTGTGCTACATGCGGATTAAAAAAGGTGTACAAAGGAGATGGACATATGGACTGTCTGTATTATCTCCATCCTCATCATTCGGTGGACAATTGTGAAATTTGTAAAGGCTTCTCGCAGAAGACCCTGAAAGACTGAAATAGACATCTGGTGACGTGGCTGAATGACGGAGCGGGAGCGTACCCTCCCTCAGAGGTAGGCTCTACACATAGTTTGGCCTCGAGAGCTAAATCTCCGGTGGTCCCCCGCCGCTCTGTATCTGCAGAGCGACCGGCGAAGAAGTCACGTTCGACTGAGAAAAGTTCCTCTGAGAAACATTCTACGAGGGGAATCGTCACCAAAAACAAAAGCTTAGTCTTCCTCCTCGTCAAAAAAGGAGAGAAAAGACCTGTTAAAGACCTCGTCAGGTGACCATTATAGGTAATCCTTGAGTCGATTCGTTGAAGCATAAGTCAAGCTCAAAAAAGGCAGAAACGCCTCAGGATTCTGCGCCACACCAACGTTGACGCCCTCATTACCATCAATGCAGGGCATTCCTGCAGTAGCTCTGTTGATTCAGACGACTGAGAAGTTGGCATCGTCGACGGTGGCCCCTCTGGAAGGCTGGCAGCTGGAGGTGTACAATCTGATCTTACCAGAGACCCTGTTGCAACAGGAGGTGGCCTTTTCCATATCATCCGTAGAAGATGACCGTGAACCGGTGGTTGGCCCAACAGAGGTTGGATTACAGGGGGTCAGCTTGTTGACGGTCTCGAGTGGGCAAAGTATGCCAGTTACACCTTTACTCAATCCCCAGGCGGTGTTGTCCTTGGAGGTATTGTCCACATTACAGACTCTATTGAGCCGATTGGACACGAAGTTGCCTCAAGTTGGTGCTCCGGCAGTGGTACATGCTACGCCAGCCGACGACGAGCCAGGTCCTGCCACCCGGTCAATGGCTAGGGTACCAACAGCCCTTCTGGTTAATGAAGATCCTCCACGCTCACACCCGGAGGAAGGAGAACGACCAGAGTCCGAGTCGGAACGAGGAGAGTCTTTATCAGACACATCATCATCATCCCCTTCAAGAGACCCGACATGGGAGTCGGAGGCTGAGACGGAAGCTCCAAGAAGTCCGGCTCAACCATCACCGCCGGATGATATCGGTTCCTTCGACACAATGATGGGTAAGGCATGTACCGAGTTTGGCCTGGCCCAGGAGGAAGAAAAGAAAGACTGTTTCTTGTTTGATCATATGGCAAAGAGGAGAAAGTCGGTGTTTTCGGTCCCCATTTTAGATCACCTATGGCAAGAGGGGTTACGCACCATGCGCCATCCGTTTTCGGAGCCTGCGGTTAAAGGTAGACTGGAAAAGAAATGTAAAGCTCCGGAGTCTACTCCAAAATGTTTGTCTTCTCAACCTTTGCCGTAATCAGTGTTATTGGCAGCTGCTACAAGAAAGACAAGGTCACAACATAAATGTACAACCCCCCGGACAACGAGGCCAGGAGGCAAGATGCCTTTGGCAAGAAGGTAGCGTCGATAGGAGCAACAAAAAGTAAAGGCAGCTAACTCTGTAGCTATTATGGCGAGATACGACAGAGGGATGTGGCATCGTTTAGCCCCCATACTGGAACATCTACCGGACAAGCACAGAAAATCTGCTATGTTGCTGGTGCGTGAGGGGGAAGAGGTGTCAAACCACTCAAACATCGCCGTAGACCTGGCGGAATCAGGTTTTAAACAAATAAACAATGGAGTGGTTTTGAGGAGGCAAGCCTGTCTCAAATGCACAAACATTCGACCAGAAGTACAATATAAAGTGCTCGATATGCCTTTTTGAAGGGGAACAATTATTTGGGGAGAAAGTAGACAAGGCCTTAAAAGGCATGAAAGAAGACTCGGACACAGCACGCTCTCTTGGAGCCCTTCAGAGTGGCAGAGGTTTTCGTCCTTTTCGTCCCTTTAGAGGGTCATCAGGAAATTCCCGATTTGTCATCCAGGGACCGGGGCTTCAGTAGGCCATCATACTCCTCTCAAGGCTATAGGCGAGCTACCCAAACTGCTTGAAGAGGACGAAACTATCAAGCTTCAAGAAGAAGAGGTTCTTCATCGTCCACGAAGGACAAGCAGTGAAAGACCCAGCAATGACGAGCTTCAGGATGTCCTGGGAGGCAGAGTGTCTCGCCGTGTCGACGAGTGGGAGAAGATAATATCAGACCGGTGGGTATTAGACACAGTGAAACTAGGCCACTCTTTGCAGTTCAAAAGCATGCCACCGCACATTCCACCTGTGTTTTCGGCGCAGCCCCATCTTCAAATATCACAACAAGACGTGGTGCTTATGCTACAAAAAGGGGCTATAGAATTGGTCCTGGTGGCCGAGAGAGGTAATGGAGTTTACTCCCAGTACTTTGTTAAAAAGCCAAACGGCAAGGGGCGCCCCATTCTAGATCTTCGAGATCTCAACAAGACACTAAAAAATCTGAAGTTCAAGATGCTTACGCTTCAGGAAGTTATCCGATCTATCCAGCCAGGGGATTTTCTGGCGTTGTTAGATCTGCTGGACGAATAATTTCATATACCAATGCGTTGACGACACAGATAATTTCTGAGGTTCGTAGTCGGACGAACTCACTGTCAATACAAAGTACTCCCATTTGTGAACGTCTTGGGAGATGACTTTAGTCCAAAGTGTTTGGCTCCAATAGCAGCTTGGTTAAGAAGACAAGGTCATCATGTTTACCCTTATCTGAACGATTGGTAGGTAAGGGGGTCGTCTCCAATAATAGCGCAAGCAAGTCTAAAGGCCACCATTCAACTTCTGCAACAGTTGGGCTTTGCGATCAACTTCGAGAACTCCCTCAAGGAACTTGGTGTTTTTGGGTGCAGAGTTCGAAACTCAGTCAGGATTGGTGAAACCATCTGTGGAGAGAGTTCACAAACTCTGGCTACAGGCAAAGGAGTGGAAAGTCAACACCAAGGTGTCGGTAAGGAAATATGTCAATACTAGGGGCCATGGCATCGTGTATCCCCTTAGTAAACAACTGTCATCTCTTCATGAGACCGATTCAAGAATTTCTGGCAGACCGATGGTCCCAGAGTCAGGGGCTTTGGTCAGACAAATTGACCATCATCAACGGGCTTCTGCGAGCACTGCAATGGTGGCAACTCTTTAAAAATCTATCGAGAGGGATGCCCCTGCAGGATCCAGAGTTTCAAATGACGGTAGTGACGGATGCTTCCCTGACTGGATGGGGGAGCACATCTGGAGTCCCTGCAAGGTCTGTTGACGTCGGAAGAGTCAACCCTTCATATCAACGTGCTGGAATTGAGGGCGGTACTTTGGGCCCTGACGTCCTTTTTACCACACATAAAAGGATCGGTCGTGAGAATATTGACGGACAATACGACAATGTTCTACCTGAGAAAGCAGGGAGGTACTTGTTCCAGAACTCTCTCTACCGAAGCTCAAGAAATATGGCATTGGGCTCTCGAACAGAAGATAAATATATTGGCCTACCATCTGCCGGGAGAGTAAAAAATGTGCAAGCGGACTCTCTCATCAGAGATGAATAAGCTGCACGAATGGGAGTTGAACGACCAACAGCTGGCGAATGTTTTAAAAAAATGGGGCCAACCTTCCCTGGATCTCTTTGCGACAAGAGAGAACAAGAAGTGCGCACAGTACGCGAGCAGGTGGCCACAACCCGACTCGCTGGGGGAAGCATTCTCCTTCCCGTGGACGGACAAGTTTGTGTACGCGTTTCCCCCATTTCCACTCATATGACGAACCCTACAATGGATTCACAAATACACATGTCTGGTGATCTTAGTGGCTCCTTATTGGGCGAGACAGTCGTGGTTCTCTGACCTGCTCCAACTGTCGATGGCGCAACCAGTGAGGTTCCAGAAGATTCCGAACCTTCTATCTCGAGACAACAGGGGGGAGGGAGGAGTGTGGCATCACGATCTGGACGGACTCAGCCTGACAGCCTGGCTCCTGACTTCTCGGAATTTGGTACTCTAACCATTTCATCGGACTGTCGTCAAATTTTACAAGCCGCGCGGGCTCCGTCCACGAACACTTCGTATGCATGTAAGTGGAGGAGATTCTGCATGTGGTGCAAGGATCAACCAGGACTGGAACCCCTGAATATCGCGCCAGAACAGCTTCTTCCATACTACAAGGGGTTTGTCTTTTTCTTCGATAAAGGTTCATCTGGCAGCCATTTCAAGGTTCACTCGTAAAAGACATTCAACCCCACTGTTTAGTGATTGGTTAGTTAAACACTTCATGAAAGGCTTATTTCGTACTTTTCCAGCAACAAAAAAGTTTCCTCCGAACTGGAGTCTTAACCTGGTACTGGCAGAACTAATGAAAGCTCCTTTTGAGCCTATGTTGTTGTCATCTTTAAAATTCTTATTGTGGAAATTGGCCTTTTTGGTGGCTATTACTTTGGCACAACGACTTTCGGAACTACAGGCGTTAGTCATTGATCCGCCATATTTGAGATTTTTCAAAGACAAAGTGGTGTTGACAACCAACCCTCATTTCATACCAAAAGTTCCAACTGTCTTTCATAAGCATTTGTCTATTGTACTTCCGACATTCTTCGCAGCTCCTTCATCTGTCGCGGAAAAAGCTCTCCATACATTGGATGTGAAAAGAGCTCTAAAGTTTTACCTTCATCGTACTCAAGATTTAGTGGTTTATGGCCCTTCGGCAAAGCGAAAAGCAATCTCAAAACAAGGACTGGCTCGCTGGGTATCGTCGACGATTGCTTTTTGCCACTCGAAGGCGGCGAAGCTGCTAGAAAAGCATCCAAGAGCCCATTCCACGAGATCCACTTCGTCTTTGGCAGCATTGTGGTCCGGGATTCCGCTGGGAGATATGTCAGGCGGCATCCTGGTCGGTGCCACATACATTTACCCGCCATTATTGCCTCGAGCAACAACATGCAGAAGATCTACAGATGGGACGAGCAGTCCTAAGTCATCTGTTTCAGTAAGGTAAGCCCTATACAGGGGTATATCCTTCTATCAATGTATCTTAATGTGTGTTTTAATGTTAACGTACAACTACTACGTTTCTTTCATGGCAAAGGGCATGTATGGCTATGATGGTATTGGTTTGCATACACACCTCCAAATCAGGAGTACTGCTATAAATCTATTCTAAGCATGTGAATCCATGAAAGATCCAATGCTGGAGAAGGGAATAGTTTCTTACCTGTAACTCCATTTCGAATGGATTGTGTCCTCCGACGCATTCCTCATCTTGTGATAATCGTTATCTCCAGCTTCGCTGCTTCGGGAAAAAAAATTCTCGGCAGAGGGCGCTGTGCTCGAGGTTGTGGCGTCGATTGTCCCTCGACGTACTCCATACTCTGTCGACGTCACCGATGATATAAGTAGCTCGAGCCGCGCCCGTTTCTTCAGTTCCGTTTTTCTGATCGCTTCGCTTTCGAGAATGGCGCTCTTCTATTTTCTGTGAAGAAAATGTCATCATCTTCGACACCTTCGACACCCAGGACTGGGTTCAAGAAGTGTGCAGATTGTGGATCTAAGATGTCGATTACTGATCCCCACCGGATTTGTCTCTGGTGTCTCGGTTCCAGTCACCGAACCGACGACTGCGGCTCCTGCCAGTCGATGACCGAAAAAGCTCTTCGTGAGAGGAGAGGTAAACTGTCGGTGGGGAGGGAGGCCTCAAAAAAGGTTTCGTCGAAAAAACATAAAGCGACCGATTCTAAGGGATCGGATCGCCATAGACACTCGAAGAGATCTCGATCTAGAAGTAGATAGAGACATTCTTCGTCGTCATCGAAAAAAATGAAGAGGAGACATAGATCTCCCTCGTCATCTTCTTCATCAGAGTCGACTGAAGAAATTCATTGTCCGACTAAATCGGATTCTCCCAGTAAGTGGGAAGAATTCTGCAAAAAGATGATGGAGGTTTTCGAGAATGCGGCCTCGACCCCCTCGAAAAAGCCATACCCCTAAGGTCGCTCCGTTAGACGACAAAGGGAAGTCCAAGGCTACTATGGCTAAGACCAGTAGCGTCGAGGAATACAAAAAACCTCGAGTCTACGTAAAACCGTCGAAGAAACCTCGAGAGTCGAGCACCTCTCTGGTGCCGGCCAAGAAACGCAAATCGTTGAAGACTTCGACTTTGTCGACGCCCTCGACGTCGATAATTTCGACACCAAAACCACATACGTCATCGACGCCATTATCGAAGTCATCTTCGAAGACTTCGAAGACACCCTCGAAAACTTCGAGGGATTTGCCATTTCCTTCGAAGCAGATGGAAGAGGAAGAAAGGAGATTCACTCATTTGCCCAGATCAGACTTTTTCAAGTCTGTCTGCAATTTATGAAGAGTCTGCTTCAGAAGAAGACGAAGTTACTCCTTTGGGAGTTGCTTATGGGACAAGACAAGTTCCTGAAGAACTTATTGACCAGGAATCCAGAATGAGAGACCTGAGTGATACTCTACATTCTGCCAGTGGAGTTGACACATCCCCAGAATTCGAGTTCGCCAAACTTGATCCTGCAGAGCATGCAGATGCTGGGTGCAGGGGTCTTATGACCAGGGTAGTTGAATACATGGGTTGGGGTAATACTTCACCCATTTTTGAACAAGATGACATGACAGATATTATCGTCAAGGGACCTCAGAAGGATCCTGTTCTCCCTTTTCACAGGGCCCTTCAAAGGACTGTGGAGAAAAACTGGGAGAAACCAGAAACCATTGCTGCTGCAGACAGCACTTTTCCAAGAAAATACAGACCAGCTGGATCGGATCCAGAATATTTGAATAAACATCCGACTCCAGAGAGTTTAGTCATTCAAGCAGCATCCACTTCGAAACAAACTGCTTATCCAACTATCCCTCCAGATAGGATAAAAAAATTGACGCCTGGGCACGTAAAGTTTTCACGTCAGGCAGTATGGCACTTAAGTCGGCAAATGTCACCTGTACCCTAGCCAGGTTTACCCATACCCTGTGGGACTGTATTTCGGCGGCGGCTGATCATATTCCGGAAGGCGAGGAAAGGGACGGCTTCCTGAATATAGTCAAAGACTGGAAGGAGGCAATGGGGGAATGCCTCCAGTCTGGACTGGATACTGCTGATAGTATCAGCAGATCCATGGCTGCAAGCGTTGTGCTATGCAGATTTGCGTGGTTGAGGAAGTCGGGATTTGCACCAGATGTGCAAGCTAGACTCCTCAACATGCCCTTTGATGACTCGAGGCTCTTTGGCAGAAAGGCTGATGAAAGCCTTGAAAAACTTCAGACCTCGAAAGCGGAAGCTAAATCACTTAGCGCCTCTTTGCGCCAGCCTCTAAAACCCTATTCCGGCTCATCTTCCTGGAGGGGTCGTTCTTTTCGATACTACTCCTCTTTTGGTAGAGGAAGAGGACAGGCCTCTCAAAGGGGCAAAAGGAACTTCCCTCGTGGAACACGGGGAAGAGGTGCAAAATCAGCCTCAGGAGCGGCATCTGTACCCTCAGCCACTCCTGCAGCTGCCTCCAAATCCCTCTGAGACCCTGTTACACAAAACACCAATGGGAGGCAGGATCTCTCCATCGGAAGGAATGGCGGGGCATTACCTCAGATGCTTGGGCACTGGAAACAGTAGCCCAAGGTTACTGTCTCCCCTTTCTAAAAAGGCCTCAGAATCATCCACCAGGAGCCAATTCCGTCAAAATTCCGGATCCGCTCCTGTTGCAGGAAATTTTAACCCTGCTAGAGAAAGGTGCCATAGAACTGATACCTGTAGCGGAGAGGAACAGGGGTTGGTACTGCCCATATTTTCTCATCCCAAAAAAGGACAGAGGACTGAGACCCATCTTGGACTTGAGAAACTTGAACAAGTTCCTCAGGAAGGACAAGTTCAAGATGGTGACTCTTTCTCAGATCCTTCAGGCTCTCCAACTCCAAGATTGGTTGGTATCATTGGACCTTCAGGATGCTTACTTTCATGTGCCAATCCATCCAAAGCACAGAAAGTACCTGAGGTTCGCGATTGGCAATTCTCATTATCAGTTTCGAGTTCTGCCATTCGGGTTGACCTCCGCCCGAGGGTTTTCAGCAAACTGTTGGCGGTTGTGGCAGCAAGTCTCAGGAAAGGAGGTATTCACATATATCCCTACCTGGACGACTGGTTGATCAGAGCAAGTTCTCCAGAACAAGCTCAGGAACATCTTTCGATCACCTGCCACTTCCTCCACAAGCTGAGCTTCTCCCTCAAATTCAAGAAGTCCCACATGATACCATCCCAGAAACTCCAGTTTATCGGAGCAGTCTTGGACACTTCATCGGGAAAAGCCTCGCCTCCCGAAGTGAGAGCTCTCCACATCCAGCAGATGGTAACAAAAATTCCGGAATGCCCAACGTCTACCGGCCTTCGATTTTCTCAGGTTGCTCGGCCTCATGGCATCCTGCATTTTTCTTGTACCAGAGGCCAGATTGAGAATGAGATCCCATCAATGGGCATTCAGAACTCAGTGGTCCCAGTTCTCAGGGAATATGTTGGATCTTCTGCAAGTCCCGAGCGCAGTTGCTCAGGATCTTCTATGGTGGGCTTGCAACGACAGCATTCTCAAGGGAGAGTCTTTTTGGCAACCATGGCCGGAAATAACGGTAGTGACGGACGCCTCACTCACTGGGTGGGGAGCACACACCAACAATCTGACAATCAGTGGTCGTTGGTCTCCATCGGAGTCCAAACTACACATCAACCTATTAGAGTTGAGGGCAATCAGACTAGCTCTGAAGGCCTTTCTGCCCTCTGTACAGGGAAATAATGTTCTGATAATGACGGACAACACAGTGGCCATGTACTATCTCAACAAGAGAGGAGGAGTAGGGTCACTGCCACTGTGCAGAGAGGCAATGCAGCTCTGGTTCTGGGCAATAAGAGAAGGAATCTCTGTCGGCAAATCACCTAGCCGGAGAGAAGAACACGGCGGCAGACTCTCTGAGCAGGCAGAGCACGGTCTCTCACGAGTGGGAGCTGGCTCATGAAGTCCTTCTGGAGATCTTCGCCCTTTGGGGAACCCCTCAAGTGGATCAGTTCGCCACCGCAATCAACCGGAAGTGCGATCAGTACTGCTCAAGGGAATTTCCTCAAAGAGGAGCTCTAGGAGACGCATTCGTAGTGGAGTGGAAGTTTCCACTGCTGTACGTGTTTCCCCCAGTCGCCGTGATTCCTCAAGTAATCAGGAGGGTGAGAAAGTTCAGCCAGGAAAACCATGATCCTAACTGCCCCGGATTGGGCCAGGAGGACGTGGTACCCGGACCTTCTAGACATGTCCATCTGCCCTCCAATACGTCTTCCGCAAAGAGCGGATCTTCTCTCGCAAGAGGAAGGTCGGGTTCTCCATCCAGAGTTGATAACACTCAACCTTCACGCTGAGAGGTTGAGATACAAGGATTGGGATCTTCCGGATGACGTAATGGAAATCTTGCTTTCGGCCAGAAGACCAGCAACAAAGTCTTTGTACCGATGTCGCTGGAATAGGTTTAGTAACTGGTGCAAAGACAAGGATGTGGACCCTTTTCAGTGTGGCACCCCAATAGTGCTTTCCTTTCTGCTACATCTAGCTAATCTGGGGCTCCAGATAGGAACAATAAAAGGATACCTTGCTGCGCTATCCATTTTCAAGCGCTCCTCGGAAGAGGTTTCATATTTCAAAATACTGTTAATAGTTCAATTCTTAAAGGGGCTCACTAATTTGTACCCTCCAGTCCCTTTTCATGTAGCAGCCTGGGACTTAAATTTAGTATTAAAATTCTTGACTTGCATACCTTTTGAGCCTCTGCACTCATGTCCATTGAGGCTTTTGACTCTAAAAACTGTCCTACTTGTGACCCTATCATCAGCCCGCAGGGTTAGCGAACTTCAGGCTCTCTCATGCAAACCACCATGTACTATTTTTTTATAAAGACAAGGTAGTCCTTAAAGTTAAACCTTCATTTTTGCCAAAAGTAGTCTCGGACTTCCATTTGTCACAAAAAATAGTACTTCCTACGTTTTATCCTCCTCCTCATCTGGGCAAAGAAGAGGCGAGATTACACAGATTAGATCCCAAGAGGGCTCTTAGTTTTTACATATCTAGGATGGCTAAATTGAGACAAGATGACCAACTGTTTGTGGCTTACACTGGTCAAATATTAGGCTTATCTGTAACGAAACAGACCATTTCCTGCTGGATCATATTAGCTATAGTTGAATGCTATAGATTAGCAGGAAAAGAACCATCAGATGGGCTTCGTGCCCATTCTACAAGGGGAATGGCTACTTCTGCGGCTCTAAAGAGGGGAGTCGCGACCGCAGACATTTGCGCAGCTGCAACCTGGAAAACAATACATACCTTTGTTAAACATTGTCTGGACACTGCCTTCTCTAACGAGGGTTTATTTGCAAAGGCAGTTCTGCATTCTGTCCACGAAAACTGAAATGGTACTCCCACCTCCAAAAATTGATACTGCTATGGGAGCCTATCACAAGATGAGGAATACGTGGGAGGACACAATCCATTCGAAGAACAAGTTACTTACCAACTGTAACGTTCTTTCGACTGGATGTTCCTCCCACGTATTCCTCATCGACCCTCCCATCCAACCCCACAGTACAGTTTACGTGTTCTTACACTTTCCTCTCACGAAGAATGTATCGGTCATGGGACACGCCTGGGTGGTGTTCCTATATATATTTCATCGAAAAAACAGAACTGAAGCAACGGGCGCGTCTCGAGCTACTTATACCATCGGTGACGTCGACAGAGTACGCAGTACGTCGAGGGACAATCGACGCCACGACCTCGAGCACAGCGCCCTCTGACGAGAATGTTTTTTTCCAAAGCAGCGAAGCTGGAGATAACGATTATCACAAGATGAGGAATATGTGGGAGGAACATCCAGTCGAAAGAACGTTACAGTTAGTAAGTAACTTGTTCTTCTCCAGCATTGGTATCTTTCATGGATTCACATGCGCCCGCCGGCCTCCCCTGTATGCAAACAGTTATACCCCAGACTACTTTGGGGGGATAAAATCTGAAGGGAGCTGCGGGGGTGGGGATATTTATACGGCTGCGTCCTATTGGGGCAGCAGTAAGCGGCCCAAAACGATGTAGATAGGACACAAAATTGTTTAAATGTTTTCCTATGGAAAACATCTTTATAAATGTACCGAGGGTTTCCAGCCTGACGACAGGGAATATTCCAAGCATGTGAATCCATGAAAGATACCAATGCTGGAGAAATGGAGTTACAGGTAAACTATTCCCATACTGTACTGGGTGGTATGTAGATTGGAGTTATAAATCCATATTCAGCCAAGCTGCTCGAAGCTTACATATACAAAACGACCCAAGAGTTTATAGAAGAGCATGGCCTACTAGACCAGGCACAAGTTGGCTTTAGACCACTGAGAGGAACGGAATCGGCTCTACTCTCAATATGTGACGATCTAAAAATCAACGCAGACTCAGACAACAGCAGTGCCTCGATACTCGTAGACCTATCGGCCGCATTTGATAGTCGACCACGACACCCTCATAACGAGATGAGAAGCACTTGGAATAACAGACACCGCCCTACTATGGATCAAATCTTTCCTAACAAACAGAACGGAGACTGTATGGATGAAACCCTTCAAATCCAGCCCGAGAGATTCCACTTGTGGAGTACCGCAAGAATCGTCCTTCTCCCTGCTACTATTCAACATCTACCTGTATCTAGTGATCAGAATCATCACTTGCTACAACTACGCTGATTAACAAATAATCTTCAAAATACAAGACAATCCGGAAAGAAACTCAATGCTAGAAAACTGCCTCTGCAATGTTTTCTTCTGGATGAACTCCAATTCCCTCAAAATCAACCCAGGCAGAACTGAAATAATGATAGTCACAAAAAATGGAGGAGAAAACCAATTCATCCCTTGGCCAAGGGAACTCAGGACTACCCCCAGCACCCTGGGCGATTGTAAAAAACCTGGGGGTTCTGATGGACAATAATCTCACGATAGAGCCACAAGTAAATGCTCTCCTCAAGAAATGCTTTTTTCTCCTGCGAGCGACAAAGAGAATCTTACAATTCTTATCGTTAGCCAACAAAACGACAACCATCATCGCCCTCGTCATGTTCAAAGTAGACTACGCCATTAGCCTATACCTAGGCATGCCTGAATGACTCCTAAAAAAACAACGCATTCAAAACGCGGCAGCCAGACTACTCCTGAAACTACCCCAAAGAGAACACACTGCACCAGCGCTGAAAACACTACATTGGGTACCAATAAAACAACAAATATAATTCAAAACAATGTACATTATGCACAGAGCAGTACACAACGAAGTCACTGAGTTCCTGAGAGACAAAGTGCGCCTACATCAACCAACAAGACGCTCAGATCAAGCATGGACATCCGCCTGGAAATGAAAAACTAAAACAAAAGAAAACTTGGAGGATCCTCCTTCTCTCACCAAGCCCCGAAAACCTGGAACGACCTTCCAGTACATATGTAAGGCAAGAAACCACCTATTCAGGAAATTACTCAAAACCTGGCTCTTCACGTCATAACTAGAAAGACTGGCCATAGGGGCACCGACATAACTAAAAACATCAATGAACGTAGAGCGACCGCGATACGCACCGATCAATCAATCAATGGGAAAAGCGGAGGTAAATAGCCCACGGCATACGAAAGGACCAAACGGGAGTGTGTCGCAATACGGCCTAAGACAGTAAACCTAGCAAACTAAGACAGAAAGACTAGAACAAATCATCAAGAGGACCAGGAGCTAACTATGACCTTCCCCAACAGCCCTAAGAACAAAACCTAGAGAGGGAAAGGAAGCACTGCATCACGGGCCCAATGCAATGGGTGAGAAACAGAATATTTCATCACTACACACGGTCCACCATTACAAAGCAGGAAGCACAATGCCCCACTACACAAAACTACAACTAAACACTCCCAAGGATGTTCACCCCACGGAAATCAAAGAACCAGTCAGGACAAAAGGATACAAACGTCTGAATACACACGCTCACCAAGACGGATCCACTAGGACAACACTTTAACATGACCCCGTCTCTGAACCACTCAAAGCCTTAACCGACCAGGGTCACTCTAGATCTGAGAATAGATATCACCCACCCAGTCCCACACCTGAAGATTAGGTTCAGATGCACCCAACAATCCAAACTGTACTTGGTAGGATACAGTTTGATCAGCGCAACACCACCAAATCGAGTCGGCCCACGAGGAACCAGCAACATCCTAACCCACAGGTATACAACTCTAACGGCTTCGTAAGTACCTGAACCAGGATACAGACCCCACTAACCCAACCCTCAATCTTCTGCATACTTAAACCCAGACAAAACCACACAACCATCTCTCTTCCAGCAATCCGCACGCACTTTACCACACCGCATCAACAACACATAAACTTCACCCACAGCACTCGAGGCCTTCATCCGATCCGATAATAGCACCAAAGCCGAGCACTCGGTGTATACTGAGCTGAAGCTGCCAACAGCACACCACTTCTCCCACTCTCCTTCTTCCCTCCCCCTGACTAACCCTGCCCCATCCTTCCTGTTTACAGATCCGCCAGAGCGCCTGGGGACCAATTCCGTTGGTGACGGTGCTCTATACAAGTACCGCTTATATAACATAACTATTGAAATGGCCACAGTTCGAACAATAAGCAGTAAACCACCTTTTATAAATGTGCCTGTAAACCACCTTTCATAAATGTGCATGTAAAATAACCTTGACTGCTGTCTAGAACATACGTACATAAGCTTTTCTCTCACCAACTGGCTAGTTGGAAAATGGGAGTGGTGTGGGAATTTTAACAATCTCAACCATCTGCTGGATCCTAAACAGCACAGGGGCGCTTCTGACTTAGGGCCTCATTCCGAGTCCGGCGCTAACCAATGGCGGTAGTAGTGCCTTGGTCGGCACCGGACCCGTACCGGCACCGCCCTGGTGGAATCGGAAATTACTGCCCTATTCCGAGTTGACCAGGGCGGTAATTTCCCATTCCCCAGGGCTCTTCCCCATTCCCAAATGAGCCCCCATAGGACTCAATGGGAATGGGGAAATTGCAAATAACTGTGACCGTACGTTACGGTCACCGTTATTGGCTAAAAAGCCCCTTTGCGCCCTCGTCCCTAACGCCTGCTTTTAGCAGGCGTTAGGGACGAGGGCGCAAAGGGAACTCGGAATGTGGCGGTAAGGGATTACCGGCACCGGTCTTGTTAACGGTGACCGGTATCGCTTACCGCCATACTCGGAATGAGGCCCTAAGTCTTGTTTGTCATTACACCCATAATGAACAGTTTTGACAGATACAAAAAAGGGGAGGAGGTAATGAATGTCTTGAATCCCTGGGGGAGGGCACTATGTCGTTTTATATAACTTTATAAAAACTTTTATTAGTTAAGATATGTTGGTGTACAATTGATTTATTTTAATGCATGTAATTTTCATGTTTCATGTTTTGTGTGTGCAATTGGGAGTTTATAACAGTTTACCATCTAGTTGCAGGTTTATATTTTAGAAGATTCACGTTTTGGGATTATTTTTGTATTGCCTGCTTACAATGCAGAAATACCATAATTTTAACTACTCGCTGAAGTGTTTGTACACTTAAACATGCAAACGTTTTCACCGTTCAATAATATTGTGATGTTTGTGTGCTTCCAGATTCACCACAGCGATTCAGGTACTACCACTGGATTTGCTGGATCCTCAGCATTGTGGGGATATTCTGTATTTTACTGGCTCATGACCACTACACTGTCGATGTGGTTGTGGCGTACTACGTCACTTCAAGACTTTTCTGGTGGTATCATACAATGGCCAACCAGCAGGTGAGTTTTCAAATGTGTTGAGATTGCTCATGCTCTGTCTCAAACTTTTACACTTTATAATCATGGTTTTCTCCAGCCTGGGGTCTGGCATGGATTCACTTGCTCATGAATATTCCCCGTCGTCGGGCCAGGAATCCTTGGTAAAAGGAAAAAACTTTCACTTACAAAACTGTCTTTCTCCTCTAAACCATCACTGATCTCTTGGTCATACTGCCCCCAGCCAATGACTGCCCTCTCCCTAAGCCCTTCCTCTGGCAGCCATCTTCAGATTTTTACCAACCGCACATTCAAGTGTTGGGAGTCCTCGTGTTTTGCTCTGTGCTATTCTATGTTTTCACACTTTTTTTCTCGATAAAACATTATATTTTAGGTCAATTAAACCTGTTTGCTCTTTCGCTCCTTTTGCCCAGCAAGCAGGGATCTGTTTGTTGGTGTCTTTCAACACCCCTCAAGGGCAAGTTTCATCAAGGATTCAAGAAGTCCTTTGGGCCTACACCGCACGCCAGACCATGTCGGAGGAAAAGGAGGGAGGCTCCAGCTACGGATTGAGAAATGTGTTTGTAGAGGACAAATGCCTCCAGTGCCTCTGTCTCCATCCGGACCACAGGGAAGCTGATTGTGAAATGTGCATTGGTTTTTCCAAGGTGGATCGTCGCAGTAGGTTGGCAGCGTGGCTCAACGCCTAGTCCTTTCACCTTGTGTGGCAAGCAGCAGCATGCCTCGTCCAGGAGCGGCCGATCCAAGGAGCGGGCTTCTAAGTCCTTTAAGGGCGCTCCATCCGTGGGGGCCCAAGAAAAGGCCAAGCACTGCGAGTCCATTTCCGTCGAGGTTGCTGCGCAAGCGGGTACTGCGATGGGCAGGGCACACTCATCTTCAGAGTCTGCCTCCATCTCAGTCAGTGCTCCAGCTCCTCCTCGAAGAGGAAATGGCTAACCCAGGGAAGCTGCGGTAGAAGCCGGAGAAGACCAAGGCTCAGGCGAAGTCATCATTGACAATTGAACTGGTGGCAGCTGCCCCCTCGAAGGCAAAAGGAGCAGACCCAGTGCAGGGGGCCCTGGCGATGGTCAGAGTATCCCTACACCTAAGGTGGGAGGTGTTGGCTAAGCCTTTGGAGAAGACGCTGAAGAAGAGGATGCCATCCCTAAGCCTGACACCGACCCCTCAGGATGCAAAAAAGTGGGGGAGAGAAGGCCTCAAGCGTGCTCCAGGGCACAGATATTTCTTCATCGGATGAGAAGTACCTGGTGTCTGTTCACATGGTCCCAGAGGATGTGGGGAATGATGTCGGAAACGCAGAGGGGAACGATGACGGTGACAGCGGAAATGCAGACGAGGGTGCTGGGCCCAGCAAGCCTACTCCCCCGCCACCTCAGAGGGACGTATCGCTGGACCTACCTTCGACCCTCTACCCTGGTGTCGGAAATCCAGAACAGGATGCCGATGACTCCTCTGGCCCTGGCGACACTAGGCCAGGTCCCAGTGAAGAAGAGACAGCTGCATCAACCTCCTCATGTGCCCTACCCCCCATAGGGATACGGGGATGGACACGTCGACTACGGACACGAACGACGGCAGCAGCATTTCTCCACCACCGAGAGCTTCTGCCCCGGACAAAGTGGGGTCGTTCCATGCCATGGTAGCCAGAGCGTCTGAGCTCTTCCAGCTTACGCCAGAAGAGACCAAGAAGGAAGGTTTCCTTTACCAACGGTGTGAGGCCAAGAGGAAGACGATTCTGGCAGTGCCACTCCTGAACGATGTTTGGTATGAAGGCCTGGCGTTAATTAGAAACCCGCCCTCAGCCCCGGCGAAGAGGGATAGGCTGGAGAAAAAATACTGGGTGCCGGAGTGCGCACCGAAGTGCCTACGTTCACAGCCGTCTCCGGACTCTGTGGTCTCAGCGGCAGCAAGAAAGAAGTAATCTAACCCTTCATCCTCAGCCTGCGTTCCTCTGGACAGCGAAGGGAAGAAGTTGGATGCCATGGGTAGGAAAGTGATCTACTCGCGCCAAGAAACACTTGTGTATAGGCGCGTTATAAATGACACTTCATATCATACTCTGCGGCAACGCACCTGCAATCCTGGCCAGATACGACAGGGAACTGAGATATAAGATGGCCCCGCTCCTGGAGTCCCTGCCAGACAAGCGGGCCGAGGTGCTGGAGATCCTCCAGGAGGGCGAGGTGGCATCGGAACATGCCATCACTGTGGCCATGGTCATCGCAGACACAGGGTTCCGACAGATGGGGAACGGTGTATTGCCTCCGTCGTCGTGGCTGGTTGAAAGCCATCAACTTCCATCAGGAGGTCCAGAGAAGGGTGCTGGACATGCCCTTTGACGGGGACAACCTCTTTGGGAAGGCCGTCGATGAATTGTTGCAGGCCATGAAGACCGACACTGAGACGGCCCGTGCCCTGGGCAACATCGTCCTTCCTTTCATGCCTCAGGATGGAAATCTGGCAGATCTTCGGCAGAGGATCCCGTTTGTACTGCCAGCCCTCTCGATCTACGACCCAGGAGGCCTATAGGGGCGGTTCCAAGGCTTTTGGGGGAGGTGGCCGACGTCGCTCCCAAGGTGACACGCAGGCCCTGAAGCAAGATTGAACCGGCCAGGACATCGGGCTCTAACCCGGTGGGAGGCCGGCTGGCGGCTTTGTCAGCGAATGGGAAAAGATCTCCACCAACCGATGGGTGATGGATGCTCTTTCCCACAGACACACTCTGGAATTCCCACAAAAGTGTCTGCAGATGACGCCGGGGCCCGGCAGGAGCAAGACATCCCTCGGCTACTGCAGGAAGTACAGGCCATGATAAGAAAAGGAGTGATAGAGCTGGTTCCAGAGCGGTTACGGAGTCTACTTGAGATACTTCTTGGTAAAGAAGACAACCAGGGGCTGGAGGCCCATTCTGCACCTGTGGTGCCTCAACAAATACCTCAATTCCCAGAAATTCAGGATGGTCACGTTGCAGCACGTGCTCGCCCAACTGGAGGCATGAGACTTCCTGACGTTGCTGGATTTGGAGAACGCTTACTTCCATGTCCCCATTCATGAAAAACATTGGAAATTCCTGCGCTTCGTAGTGCAGGGAAAGCACAATCAATTCAAGGCCCTCCCCTTCGGACTGAAGTCGGCACCCAGGGTGTTTACAGGGCGGCCCATCTGCATCTACACGGGATACACGTGTACCCGTACCTCGACGACTGGCTCATGCGGGCCAGGTCAAGGGAACTGGCAGTCGAACACATGGAGAAGACTGTCCAGCTGCTGACGTATCTGGATTTCTGTCAACTATCCAAAGTCCTGCTTGATACCATCGCAGACTGCACTGTTCCTGGAGGCCAGACTCAACATGGTCTTCTGCCTGGCCGCTCCCTCGGACACGTGGATGGCGGCCCTGCTAGGCAATGTGCAATGGCTGTTGATTCTGAAGACTGCCACGGTGCGAACCATCAAGTCGCTGCTCTGCATGATGTCCTTGAGCATTTACCAGATCCGACTCTGCAGGTTGTGGATGTGACCCCTTCAGGAATTCGTGGACACTCAGTAAATACAGATCTCTGGAAACTTTGCAGACAAGATTACTCTCGACTAAGAGTTCTATCGAGCAATAAGATGGTGGGGCATACGCTCAAACATCTCCGGGGTCAAGGATTTCCAGAGCCCCCGTACCAGGAGACGGTCACCATGGACAGTTCCCTGGAGGGCTGGGGAGCCCACACCGGACGTCTACACACCAGAGGCCTGTGGCTGCCGGAAGCGTGATCTCCACATCCATGTCCTGGAGCTGCCGGAAGTGTTTTTGGGTCCTCAAGTCGTACCTTCCGTCCCTCAAGGGCAAGATGATGAAGGGTCTTCACGGACAATACCACCACAATGTTCTACATCAGGAGCCGGAGTGGACCAGGTCCCTAGCGCTCTCCAGGGAGGTGCAGGACTTGTGGCACTGGGGCGTTGCCCAGGAAATGTTTCTCATTCCTTACCACCTGGCTTGGGTCAAGAACACCATCACTGACTCACTCAGCAGGGAGCTGCGCTCTTGCCACCAATGGGAGCTTCGACAGGATCAAGTGGACAGCCTCTTCCTCAAATGGGGCAGACCCAAGATCGATCTGTTTGTGACTATGATGAATTCCAAATGCCAGCAATTTGCCAGCAGGTTCCACCAACCGAGGAGCATGGGGGATGCATTTTCCTTCCTGTGGGAAGGCATGTTCCTGTACGCATTGCCTCTCCTGCTGCAAGTCATCAGTCAACTCAAATGGTGCTAATGCAGAATGATCCTCGTCGCCCCGGCGTGGCCGAGGCAGATTTGGTACCTTCTCAGCTTGTCAACATCGCCTCAAGTCAAGCTGGCAGTGGTCGCAGATCTTCTCACTAGAGATGGAGGCGCAATCCTGCATCATGACCCAGGATCGCTGAACCTGAAGGCTTGGCTCCTGCAGCCCTAGAGTTCAGAGGATACGAGTTGCCGGCAGACTGCAGGGAGGTCCTTGCCAGGGCCAGAGCATCATCGACTTAGTGCTACGGGCACAAGTGGAAGCGTTTCACTACATGGTGCTGGTTGCAAAAGATTAACCCTCTGAGGGTCACGGCACCGCAGGTTCTACCGTACTTGTTGTCCTTGGCCGAGGCGGGGTAGGGGCACGCCTCTATCAAGGTGCATCTGGCGGCTATCTCCCGCTACGCCAGGTCTTCAGGACGGTCTTCTCTTGGTGGTTCCCGGCGGTGAAGGCGCCTGTCCCGGCATGGGAACTCAACGTGGTACTGACTAGGCTCAAGTGGGCTCCCTTCGAGCCGATGCATCAGGCCCGTTTCAAGTTTCTCTCATGGAAAAATGCTTTCCTTGTGGCCATCATCGCTGCCAGGAGGGTGGGTGAGATCCAGGCCCTATCCCTGCTAACAGCCTTATCTGACGTTTCACGACACAAGGGTGGTGCTGCAGACGCACCCCTCATTCATGCCAAAGGTTCCATCGGAATTCCAGCTCAACAAGCATTTGGTGTTGCCTGTGTTCTTTCCGAAACCTTTGTTGCTGGCTGAAAAGACTTTATACTTGCTGGATATGGCTCGCGCTCTGAAGGTCTATGTGGCATGCACAGAGTTTCCGGAAGACGTCTCAATTACTTGTGAACTTTGGTCCTGTGAACCATGAGAAGGCCTTGTCCGAGGCTTCAATCTCCAGGTGGCTCTCCGGCTGTATCGCACACTGTCATCGGTCGGCTAACCGACAGCTGCCCAACTGTCTGAAAGCCTGATCTACCAGAGCGATCGCTGTGATGACGGTGTTCCTGTCCTGTCCGCCCCTGCTGGACATCTACAGGGCTGCTAGGTGGAGGTCACCAAACACCTTCACAATATTCTACTGCGTCGACGAGGAGTCCAGGGAGGAGTCCAGGGAGGACCAGGCAGTGCTATGCAACCTGTTCGCTTGAAGGTGAGCCTGTTAAGAGTAATTGCTTCTGTTGAGCCTTGCCACCTCCCGTGGTTGTGTAATTTTGTACTGCTATGTATTTTTTATTCATGAGCATGTGAATCCATGTCGGACCCCATGCTGGAGAAGGAACAAGTTACTTACCTGTAACTATTGTTCTCAAGCAGGGGTCTGGCATGGATTCACATGCAAACCTTTCCGCAATGCCCTCTGCAGCTCTTCTTGGTCACACTGCCACTTTACGTGCTTACCAAATGTGAAGATGGCTGCCAGAGGCTGGGCTTAGGTAGAGGGCAGTCATTGGCTGGTGCAGTATGACCCAGAGCTCAGTAATTGGTTTAGAGGAGAAAGACAGTTTGTAAGTGAAAGGATTCCCGGCCTCACTGGGAATATTCATGAGCATATGAATCCATGCCAGACCCGTGCTGGAGAACAATAGTTACAGGTAAGTAACTTGTCCCTTACGTCTCATTTTTAAGTGCAAATAAATGCTTGAAGCATAAGATTTTAGGTCTCTGTTACAGCCCAGTCAGTGCTACAATAAGACCAGCCGTAAGAAGAATATTTGATGAACGTCAAATGTCGTCATTTTGGCAGTAGGATCAATCCAATAAATAATGCTAAAACATTACACGCTCCTGTTGAACTAATAAAGGCAGGGATGTGATCCACTTTTGTGTGTTCTCAATGGAATACACGTTTAAAAAACAAACATAGATCTTTTCAAAGATAGATCTGTAATTTCCCGTTTGTTTACATAATCGAGCAGCACTAGGTGGGTAGTTCATGAGTATTGCACTGCCGCTAGGCCAATTCCGCATTTCATCCTTCTGTGGTCGATAAACAGACCACCATTAAATTGTAAAGTCCCTGTCGTACAAGGGCTTTGAAGCAGAAGAAATCTGGCAGGAAGCACTAAACTCAAACTAGTATTGTTGTTACCACTTTAGTTACATAAATTATACAGCACTTTTTTGAATTTGTACTCTTGGAGTAGGAGCCAATGATTTTGCTTGAATGATTTATTTGCATACCCTTTTTATTGTTTGGCGTTATCTTTTTTTTGTTTGGTCTTGGATGCTTGTTTTTTATGCAGTGCTTTTTATGAGCACTTTTTCGAACTTGCAGGTTTTTAAATTGTGTATTCCTCTAAATACTTTATTTATACTGGTCTTCTTTAATTCTTAATGTTCATTTCATTTGTGCTGGACTGTTTTGTGCAATTTTGTTACTGCATTTTCTAGTTATGTTCTTTGGCTTGCTGTTATATAATTGCACCTTTTTTGTTTCTTTACTGGACAGTATTGGTTATTTTTTGTGGGTCACATTGATTATGCGGTGTTATATGGTGGGAGTCTATTGAAGCTTTTCATGTATTCTCTCGATTCATCCTGAATAGGTTTTTAAAATCTGGATAGAAAGCTTTTCAAAATGAAATCATGAAATACATTCAAATCTTGAAGATCGGATACCATGGTATGGAAGGAATATATAAAGACTTCCTTCTGGCTTATTAAAAATAAAAATGTCCTACGAAGATTTTTCAAGCTAGAGAGATATCTTACTTTAAGGGTTACAAGTCGTCTTATGGATCACTCTATCACTGGTGAAATACTTACCTCACCCAGGTCTTCCTCTCCTGATCTATAAACTATATGTAATGGATGCTTTCTAGATCTGTTTTCTTTTCAGCAGTACCATTGATGCTCTTTCAAGAGCAGATCACTAGCCTGCATATGCCACCCACACAATCTGTTGACAGCTACTTGAGGTGACTGTTGGTGCAATGGCTCCCTATGTCAGATTTCCTTTGAATGGTTAACTATAATGGCCCCTATCATTGAGAGCACTGCATTTAGGTAAACACTCTCAATACAATCAGTTAGCAATTTTCAGTGGTTTAATTTTAAATATGTTGGGAACCTAGTGCTTGTAGACGAGGGGGAATATTCCATGACTTAAAGTGAAATGGACCATTTTTAAAATCTATTTAAGAAACGCAGTTTCTGTATCCAATGTGGATCAGTTATAATCTATTGACCTAGTTCACACAATGACTTTTGCTGTAACTTCCAAGAGGAGATAATTTTATCAATCATGACCCCACTTCAAATAGTATTTAAGTGTTGTTCCATTCAAACATCTGAAGGCTGGAATCAAGTGGGTACTTTAATGGTGGCTTTGATTGATGAGCCCCCTCCACACCCTCCACTCCTTACCAGAGAATGGGTGATCTGATTGTTTCCTCCGATGTTTGCTTGTAGATCCCTTGCTGACAAATTGCCCCCCCCACCTGTTGTTCACTCCCTTGTTTGTCTGCTCCCCTCGCTGTGTTCTTCCGCCTATGTTTGTAAAGCACTCTGTGCTTAATAAATACCCTAATTATAATAGCTGCCCGGTAATCAGATCAAATATGCAAGCATTTTAGAGGTAAAATATGTATGTGTTCTAAAACTGGTCTTTGTACAGACCACCTCTTTTGAATAACCCAGTTTTGATCTTTGCAATAGGTCAAAGTTGCAGTTCAGTTGATTTGTGTGCCCACTGAAAAATAATGTAATTTAACATGAGAAAATTGGGTGTCCCAAAGTATCATTTATTGGCATCGGTTGTGAATTTCAAGTGTTGTACTGAAGATCCGAATGAGACGCATCATTAGATTGTTGTGAGATTCTGTTTACAACAAATGAAAGCTCTTTTTCATTCCCTCCAGGTTCTAAAAGAAGCTTCCCAAACAAACCACCTCTCGCAAGTCTGGTGGTACAGGCCCTTCCAGTACTTTGAAAAGAATATTCAAGGGACGGTACCTCGCTCCTATCATTGGCCTCGGTCATTTCCACTTCCATTTCGAAGGCGTTTTGGTCGACCAGTAGAATACAGCAGACTTGTGAATGATACATAGCATCTGAGAAACTTACAAGGGGGAAGGAACTGCCCTAAGTGCTAAGAACTCTGTGAGAGAACATTGCCATAAAGTGAATTGCTCCCTTGTCCGTCTTCAACAGTACCTTGACTAGCCTATTCAGTTACCTGGTCATCACTGTGATCTTGTTTTCCCTCCAAAGGACCTGCGTTGGACAACGGCAAAGCTTAACATGCCCTGTACAAAGTTCCAGTGAACAGATTGTTGATCTTCATTTCCCTTCAACATGTTCCTTTGTATATCTGACAACCACATAAACGTTTTATACCTTGGGTTGTGGTATTTCCAGTCCTGGCTGGGAAAAAACATATTATTTTCTTGGGAAAACATACTTTTCATATCTCTTGCCCCAAAGATTGGGCTGTAAGCCATTTTCTAAGAAATGTCTCTATGAAGGCTTTAAAATACCTGAACGGGAACGGATTAAAGGCTGAAATCTTTCTACCATCTGTACCAATGTTATAAAAATCGAAGCAAAAGAAAAGTTTTATAACTTTGATTTTGTAAAATCTGCAGTGGCAGTGTCAAAAGTGCAAACATACTCGGTTGTAAAGTGATTTTCTAAGTATTTCCTAACTTTATTTTTCAAAATGTATGAAAATTATTGATGATTTTTACATGTCTGGAAAATGAGCGTTAATGTTGGAAGAGATTTGTCTGTTTATAGTGCCTTTCTTGTCTTGATTGTACAGTCAGTAGACAGTCTTATATGTTTTATTTTAAATAAAGTATTCCATGAAAGAATGACATGTATATGTTACTGAATTCATAGCTAAATTAAACATGTTAGCTGCTTCAAATGTTGAATTTAATATAGTCTAAAATGTTTTTTTATGTTCTGAATTCACTTCATATGTGGTGGGTTATTTTCATGTGATTTGTCCCACATGAACATGTTTTTTTGCATGTTTATCCAAAAACATTATTTCCTGGCTTAGGTTGTGAAATGTTTTATCTGGAAATTGCATATGAATCTTCACCAAGACATCTTACTCCTGTTTCTCCCAAAATCTGTGCATATCGTTATCCATCCTTATTATTTTTAAAATCGGGTGCAATGCTTTTGAAAATAAATGAACCACAGATTTTCATTGTCTATTGATTTTGAGAGGGCTGAATTGCTTTCAGTGGTGACACTGTTATTATTAATTTTAAGATGAAAATCAGTTGTCTCAATCCCGTATGTAAGACCGCCTTTTATTTTCTTTTTTAAGGAAAAAGTATAAAAGCTCACCTTTTAATATTTCTTCCTATGTATGAAACTGAACTTCTTTCTCAGCAATACAGCCATCACTGTATAAGATCTGTATCTGCTGCATAATTGAAACCAGATACCTTGTCTGAAATTATACATATCTGGCAACTTCGTTGACAATTACAAAAGTATCTAATTCCTTTAAATATATTTGCACAGAAAAAACATGTAAATTGAGTTTCACTCCTACCACATTTTTGAAAAAAGTATTCTAACCTATATTTGCCAATGTGCAGATTTTATTGAAAATGTATAAAATATGTATTAATAGATATATATGTACACATGCACACATATATATGAATAAATACATATATTAACACATTCATTACATATTTTATGTGAAGCAGAGTTCTCTTCTGTAGGGTTTTGTGTATTCACAAGGTGATATTTGTATTGTAAAATACTAATGATGAAGGAAAATAAAAGACTTTCGTTCACTAATGTTTCTTTTTTTCAGTATTATCCATGGGGATGTTTGAGAAACATTGAGATTTGCATTTTGTGGTAACGCCAGGACTTAAACAAAACTAAAATGTTAAGGTTGTCTCTGATCATGCCAAACAATTAGTTTTAGTGGCCCATTTCATGGCATCAACCCTTTGTAAAAAAAAAAAAAAAATCCCCTTTAGGGGCTCCATCTTTATCTAAACAACTGGTTTCATTTCCTAACCATGGGTTACCTATAACAAAAGTAATGCCATCTAATAATTATTTCACTTTAAAGCAATTCTGTTATTCTATTACTCAGCAGGATTCAACATCTTAGAACAAAGTGGGTGACAGTGCCGAGTTGGGTACATTTAGTTTAGTCAAAGCACTGTTGCAATGCCATGGATTTCTTTAATTTCTTGTTTCCCAAATGTCATACTCATTGTGATATGTAATCAGTCATTTTAGACCTGGAATGTTGAGAGTATTCTATTTAGACAAGTTTATGCTGTGGCAATACATATTTGTGCTCCCTGCAGATCCTGTAAACAATTGAAGCATAACAGAGGGCTCTTTTGTGTGGTAAGTCACTACCACCCAAGTTAGTGGCCTCAAGATGAGGGCCTCCAATAAGGTAAATGTCACCTAACGCAACAGATCCCCAACGGAAGGGTTTTGATGTCGTTGGAGTCCCTGAATTGGGAAGGAGAAGACATGCATGGCGCGTGATGGGAACTTTGGTCACAGTGTCCTTGCCTGGTCTATGCACAACTCTTGCAGGCCACAATAGCATCCTTTCCAAGCTTGCTTTTGGCCAAAGCGCTGGAAACAGTGAGAAGAACAAACAAGAAGTATGGCATGCAGGCTTCTACAGTGGTTCGAGCCCCATATTCCAAACTTACTTATTGCCCAAAAGGTATAAAACATAACGTGTTTAGGAAAAATAGAACCTGCATTTGAGAGATTTGGAATGTTATGCAACATCTATACAGCACTGCTAATGTGAACATTTAATTTGAGCTGGGATGTAGGGATAGGGGATCCAACAGTCTACTGTTACTCATCAAATATTGTATAGGACATATTAAAGTATGCTTTGTTCCTAAATGACATACACAGACACTAGTGGGGACTTGTATGAACAAATTAAGATGGTGTTTTCTGATAAAGCTCATAGGACACCTCCAGCCCAACAGTAGCCTAACTCCTCAAGACATTTATTTGAAGTCTTTCTACAGAATTCTTCATTCTGGAACTCCTGCCACTTGTCCAGGACTTTGTTCTAAGGCCAGATTAAGGCAAGTGACTATATTGTACAATCCTAGCATCTGAGGCTTGGCCATACAACATCACAGCCTGATCCACAAAAACATGATATACTCCTTTCACTTACTTGGCAAGGTCCTACATTGAGAGTAGAAGAAATGGACCATATGTATGCACTCCCAATCCAGTGCTCTGAAAGGTCTGCATTCACACACAAGAAGCTGCTCTGCTGCCTGCATTCCTACTTTGCCTGATGCTTCAACCCAGTCCTCCGGTAGAGGTTGGTGTTGTGGCATCCTACTGGACGACAGCGGCTTCTCTTAGGGTGCCTTTACACATGGCGAGAGTGGTCAAGAATTTTAAATTTTTCTGTTTTAGTATATCGCCCACCCTCCACTCCTCTCAAAGAATCTCACCGGTTGCAAAGATTTTCCTGCTTGCACAACATGTTGCTGTTTCGAAACCAGCTTTTATCCTAGGAGACTTTAATATTCAAATGACTTTAGTCCTACAATAATCGGGGATAGGGACAACTCTGGCTTGGCCCAACTGTTCAGGAGGCCCATGCACATAAATGAACTTTGCCTCAACCTTCTATTGTCAGAAGAACCTTGCCTCAGTGGTTTGCAGCCGCTCCCCTGGTCGAATCATGTGCTGTTAAACATTTACCATTGAAAAGGGTCTGAGGATAAACTCCAAAATCTGCTTCCAGAAGCTCCCAATAGCTCCCTGGAATGAACCTCAACAGTCCTTTTGAGACCTACTGTTAAAAAATCCCATTTAAATCCTCAATTGCATCCAGAGTGAAGTCACCTTTGCTCTCAATCATGTCGGACCTACCTCACCTATTAGCACCCAAAAACACACACGCAGTGAAAAACCATTGACCTTGTGGTACAATGTAGACACAATGAAATTGAGGAAGACCAATGAGACACATGTTCCAAGTCAAAACTCCCAGATTTGACTGCCATCCCAATCTCAATCAAAATCTCCCTAACATACCAGTGAAAAGATGGTTATTGCACTTTAGTGACACGTGTCTCCTGCAGTAGGGTAAATATCACACCACTCACCTTCACACTCGACCTCATTTGTTATCCTTACACACACTGCCAGCCAGAATTCCTGAAATACACCCCAGTTAAAGACACTTGTATTAGATAAATGTTGCCCTCATTCAAGACATCATCCTCTCCCTTGGAGCCTTACAATGTCACACCCATCAAACTTTACATATTAAGCACTCTGCGCTATCCATCACAGTCATGCAAACAGTAAAAGCTGCCTTCATCCAATGGCTGAAACAAAACCAATGCTTTCCCCGATATACCAAACTGGACTTCCAAATTATATGTGCCATTGAAAACAGTGCTTAAGACTACTCCCTATTTATATGGAGGCCAGAATAATGCTTTATGATATGTAATCTGGATTCCATCATTGCCTTGGGGCTCTACACCGCATACCTGAATAACTACTGCCTGAAATCAGGGCAACATATCTGCCAAAACTTGTCTCAGCCTCTGTATCATTTGAAACTATCCATTACACAGTGCTGCTTACCCGATGCCACACAGTGGCTGGCATTAAGGAAAATCTCCCCAGATTTCCCCCATCCTTTGCATGGTGCCAAAACACTCTGTTCTCTTCCCTCTAGAGTTTAATGGCTGTATGTCACCACTAGCAAGGATCTTCAGAACCTATATTGGTTAGCATGCTTACATTGATGGTGCTCTTATCCACCTTAAATTGGAAATCGGTTTGGTTAGTCTTCCACAAATCATAAACTGTGTTAATCACATCCAATGGTAAATGCAGGCCAACTGGCTTTGTCTGAAAAGGCTAGAAAACAGAGATTCTCCTCTCCAGCTTTCTGGATCTCCCACTCTTCCTTTTCATTGGACAGTTGGCTCTTTCCAGTACCAATGCATAGTTGAAAATGGCCATACCTGCCATACAATTACCTGCCGCAAATAAAAGGTTGTAATAAATGGCTTCCAACCCGAGCACCTGCTGAAGGGGCATTTCGAGGGGATTGGGTCCTCCGTCGTATTCCATATCTATGACAGGTAATGTCCACAGCTGTGCTGCTTCGGAACATTTTCGGCTCCTGCGTCGATGACGTCGATGCGCCGTCCCCGAGGACCTCCGACGGCCGACATCACCCGATGTGATAAGTAGGACGCACGATGCCCGTAGCCTCAGTTCCGTTTTTTCCGCAAACGTGTTCGCTTTGTGAATCTCGGTACGCCGCGACTCTTTGGAGTTTGTTGTATTCTTCTCGGTTCTTTGAACCTGTTCGGTTTTTGTGAAAACCTGTTCGTGACGATGTCTACCTCGTCTTCAACCCCATGTCCGGGCTTCAAGAAATGCAGGGACTGTGGGTCCAAGATGTCGGTCACGGACTCGCACAACGCCTGCCTCTGGGAGGCCCACCATACGACGACTGTGTCGACTGCCAGTCGCTCACGGCCAAGGCCTTGCGGGAGGGCAAGAAGAAGTTGTCGATAGGTCGGGTGTCTAAGCCCCGGAAGTCGAGGTCTAAGGGGCTTTCGACGGATGACTCGAGAGACGACTCTCTGCATCATCGTCGGAAGTCCAGTGGGTCTCCTTCCAGGAGTCGGTCTCGCCACTCCTTTGCCTCTTCGAGGCATTCCCGGAAGCGCCGGCATCGGTCGCTTTCCCCGTCCTCTTCCGAGGACTCTGCCCGTCGGCGTGTCGCTTATCCCACCATGCAAGCGACACCAGAGGAATGGGCTTCCTTCGGGAAGCAGATGTTAGCGATTCTTGAATCGCAGGGCACCGGTCCGTCCGCGCCTCCGAGTGGGGTCGGTCGGCACCGGTCGAGAGACACCGCTTGTACGCCTTCAGGCTTGGGTGGTCGGCACGGCTCACGGGAGAGGTCCCGCTCGAACAAGGGTAGCCGTTCTCGCCATGCCCGTTCCAGTTCCCGGTCCTCGATGCGCTCGAGACCGCGTGATCCTGTTCCGTCTTCGAGGAAGACGTCGACGTCTGTGACGCCGAGGTCGTCGACGATCTCGCTCGAGGCTCTGCCTCCGAGGGGGTCGTCGACGCTGTTGGCGCCTAGGTCGTCGAGAGACACGCTCGGAGCTCCAGCTTCGAGGCCTGTGTCGACGCCGTCGATGCTGGCGGCGCTGCAGCTGACGTCAACGCCGATTAGCTCGACGCCGATTCTCTCGGCGCCGACTCGTTTGGCGCCCTCGATGCCTTTCTATTTCTATGTGTTTGTAACGCGCCGACAGCCCACAGTCATATATACCTAGGGAGGCCCTGTAGAGTCAGAAAGTTATTGGAAAAGATGTGTTTTCAATAATTTCCTGAACTTGCTATAATTACCTTCCAGTCTTAAATTCACTGGAAGGCTGTTCCAGGACTTAGCCGCTCTAATCGGGAACGCTCTGCCACCACCTGCTGCTCGTTTGACCAATGGGACGACCAGGAGGCCTATGTCGGCTGATCTCAGGTTTATCCTAGGTGTGTAGATGGAGAATTTCTCCTTAAAATATTTTGGGGCCTTGCAATGTAGGCATCTATGAACGATCGTCACGGCCTTGAAGAGGACTCGCTCTTCAATTCTGAGCCAATGAAGATCCTTCCTTGCCGCCGATATGTGCTCTCCATATTTGATTTTCTTAACAATGCGAACGGCATCATTTTGCATAACCTGGCATCGTTGCAACTCATTCTTGGTGGCGCCCACTAGCATCGCATTGCCATAGTCCAAACGGGACAGAGTAGTCATTCTTGCGATATTTGCAGCATTAGCTTCACTTATATAGGGTCTGATTGCTCTCAACAGTCGCAAGTAATATGTATTGTTTTTCTGCAAATAATTTACTTGTGCTTTCGGCCCCCACTGATGCTTCTACCAGCATCCCTAATGTTTTAACTTGGGGTAGCACTGGAATTTTGGCTCCTTTTATCATGAACTCCCTATATTGGTCTACTAATTTGGATCTTACATGCTTAGAACCAAAGATCATGAGCTCGGTCTTGCTGTTATTAAGACACATCCAGTGCTTCTGCATCCAGATGTCGATTTTATAGACTTCTATTTTCGCGCAGTCTGTGGTGTAATCTCCCGTCATTTTGAAAACCAACGGAGTATCATCGGCGAGTTAGTGAAAAACACACCGATGCTTTCTAATAAGTCAGAGACTACGCATATAAATATTAAAAAGCAGAGGAGACAGGCTGGCTTTCGAGGCGGTGGTGTTGGAGGGGCCCCGTGGCACGGGGTTAGCCCCTAGAAAGGCTCTGGCTAAGGTCAGGCATAGCTTTGGTCCACAGGTGTCTTCCTCTCACCGCCTGGAGTGCATTTCAGAGGGTGATGAAGGCTCTGATGAAGGCTTGGTTCCAGTTACGGTGCCAGATGAGCTTATCTCGGGCCATAGCCAATTTGATGACCTGAGGCAGTCACTGCATGATGCCAGTGGACTGGATACCTCTCCGGAGGTGGGGTTTTGTAGGCCGGAGCCTGGCACTCATGCCGATTCATCGTACCGGCGCCTTATGTCTCGGGTCACCGAGTATTTGGGATGGTCGGCTCCCCCAGAGGAGTTTGTTCAGGATGATCTCATGGACATCCTTGATCTTGGTCCCCCCACTGACCCGGTACTGCCGTTTCATATGGCTCTGCAGAGAATGGTGGCGGCAGCTTGGACTGCTCCGGAGAGTCTCCCAGCAGTGGGAAGTCTTTGTCGCGAAAATACTGTCCAGCCAGTAGCGACCCCTGCTACTTGTCCAGGCACCCCACTCTGGAGAGTTTGGTGGTGCAGGCGGCTACGGCCCCGGCAAAGCAGGTGTCGTATCCTACCATCCCTCCGGATAGGGACGACAAATGTTTTGACGGCTGGGTGAAGAAAGTGTTTTCTTGAGGGGGTATGGCGCTTCAAGTGGCCAACTCCGTATGTGCCTTGTCTCGTTTCACACACACTCTGTGGAACTGTGTTGCATTAGCAGCTGAACATATTTCCGAAGGGGACGAACGGGATGCTTTCCTTGCTATGGTTCAGGATGGCAAGGATGCCATGTGTGAGGCCGTTGAGTCGGGTTTGGACATGGCATATTGTGTTAGCCGGTCCATGGCGGCGAGCACCGTAATACGCAGGTTTGCGTGGTTGCGGAAGTCTGGGTTCACTCCTGATGTGCAGTCCCGGCTCCTCAACATGCCCTTTGACGGTGAACATCTTTTTGGCAGCAAGGCTGACAAGAGCCTTGAGAGGTTGCAGACCTCCAAAGCTGCAGCGAAGTCGTTGGGCGCTGCAGTTCGACAACCTCCGCCTTTTCGTCCTAGGGGACAACAATGTAGGGGAGGTTCCTTTCGCTATTACTCGTCCTTCAGTAAAGCAAGAGGAGCTGTCAGTCAAAGAGGTCACCGTAAGAGGGCCAGAGGTGTAAAACAGGGTACTCGAGGTGCCAAGGCCGCTCGGGCAGTTGCCTCTTTGTCCTTGGGCAACGCCGCAGCCACTACCACTCAGTCATGAGGAGGTGCCATGGTTCGCCAGTTGGGGGAAGGCTGGCGCAGCATCTTGTAGAGTGGCGTGCCATGACTTCAGATGTGTGGGTTCTGGAGATCATAACCCACGGCTACTGTCTTCCTTTTCGGCAGAGGCCTCACGACAATCCACCTGGGAGCCTCTCTTTGAAGAGTCCGGATCCGCTCCTTGCGCAGGAAATTCAAGCCCTGCTGGAGAAAGGCGCCATAGAACTGGTGCCTGTAGCGGAGAGGAACAAGGGATGGTATTCCCCTTATTTTTTGATTTCGTAGAAAGACTGGGGATTGAGACCCATCATGGACTTGCGCAGTTTGAACAGACTCCTCAGGAAGGACAAGTTCGAGATGGTTACTCTCAAGTCCTCCAGGCCCTTCAACTTCAGGACTGGTTGGTGTGTCTCGACCTCAAGGACGCTTACTTCCATGTGCCGATCTATCCCAAGCACAAGAAGTACCTGAGGTTCGCGGTTGGCGACTCGCACTTTCAGTTTCGGGTCCTGCCGTTCGGTTGACCTCCGCCCCAAGGGTTTTCACCAAGCTCGTAGTGGTGGTGGCAGCGCATCTCAGGAAAGGGGGGATTCATGAATACCCCTACCTGGACGATTGGTTGATCAGGGGGAGCTCTCCCGAGCAAGTCCTGGATCATCTGTCCGTCACCTGCCACTCCCTTCACAAGCTGGGCTTTTTCTCAATTTAAAGAAGTCCCATTTGACGTTAACACAGTGGCTCCAGTACAACGGAGCAGTGCTCGACACATCCCTGGCGCTGTGTTTTCCTCCCCAGGTGAGGGCTCTTCACATTCAGCAGATTGTGCACAAGTTTCAACTTGCCCAGACTCTCCCAACGTCCGAGTTCTTGAGACTGCTCGGCCTCATGGCATCCTGCATTCTTCTGGTGCAAGAGGCCAGGTTGCGGATGAGATCTTTGCAATGGGCACTCAAGCTCCAGTGGTCTCAGTCCTCTGGCAGGATGTCGGACCCTGTTCAGGTGCTGTCCTCGGTCAACTTAAATATGGAGGAAGCCCGGTATACAGTTGACTGACATAAGTTAGCAACGTATACTCTGTCTGTGTCCGGGGGGACAAAGATCTGTAGTTATGGTGAAGACAGAGCTAAAGTGTAGATGCCACACATTTACAGGACTCCCAGAATCGGGAGACCACACAAGGACCAGTCGTTATTAAAAAGAGATAAACATCAAATTTAATAGGTTCAGAGTCTAAAAAGTGATTAAATAATGTGGTCCACAACACATACAATTCATAAACAGAGTAACAGAAAAACAAACAGGCGTTACGTGACAGGCTAAAATTTAGCTGATTTACAATGTATCATACTGTAGACACATTCAATGTCTGTAGGTACATTTTAACAAATAGTGTACCATACCCTCCACTGGTTAGGTTTAGTTAAGACAAACAATTAATAACTCTGGTGAGAAATACAGAGTATTAGCTCTGTATTTCTCACCAGAGTTATTAATTGTTTGTCTTAACTAAACCTAACCAGTGGAGGGTATGGTACACTATTTGTTAAAATGTACCTACAGACATTGAATGTGTCTACAGTATGATACATTGTAAATCAGCTAAATTTTAGCCTGTCACGTAACGCCTGTTTGTTTTTCTGTTACTCTGTTTATGAATTGTATGTGTTGTGGACCACATTATTTAATCACTTTTTAGACTCTGAACCTATTAAATTTGATGTTTATCTCTTTTTAATAACGACTGGTCCTTGTGTGGTCTCCCGATTCTGGGAGTCCTGTAAATGTGTGGCATCTACACTTTAGCTCTGTCTTCACCATAACTACAGATCGCTGTCCTCGGTCACCCAGGACCTTTTGTGGTGGGCCGTCGAAGGCAATCTGATGAAGGGGGCCCCATTTTGGCTGCCCTGGCCGGAGGTGACGATCGTGACGGACGCATCCCTCACGGGATGGGGAGCTCATGCCAACGAGTTGACAGTCAGCGGTCGTTGGTCTCCGTCGGAGTCCAGACTCCATATCAATCTGTTGGAGCTGAGGGCCGTCAGGCTAGCCTTGAAGGCTTTTCTGCCGACTGTGCGAGGAAAGAGCGTCCTGATTCTAACGGACAACACGGTGGCCATGCACTACCTCAACAAAAAGGGGGGGGGCATGTTCACTTCCTCTGTGCAGGGAGGTGATGCAGCTCGAGTTCTGGGCCATCCAGCAGGAAGTGTCGATCTCGGCTGTTCATCTGGCCGGAGACGACAACGAGACGGCGGACTCTCTGAGCAGGTAGAGCACGATCTCTCACGAGTGGGAGCTGGCTCAGGAGATTCTCCCGGAGATCTTCGCCCTTTGGGGGACCCCTCAAGTGGATCTCTTCGCCTCCAGTGTCAACCAGAAGTGCGAAAGGTTCTGCTTGCGGGAATTTCCTACAAAAGGAGCCTTAGGAGACGCGTTCGTGGTGGAGTGGTCATTCCCACTGCTGTACGCGTTTCCTCCAGTCCCCGTCATCCCGCAAGTACTGCGGAGGTTGCCGAGATTCGGTTCCTGGATGATCCTCATTGCTCCGGCGTGGGCCCGGAGGACGTGGTACCCGGACCTTCTCGACTTGTCCATCTTCCCTCCACGTCGTCTTCCCTACCGAGATGATCTGCTCTCAAGGGATGGGGGTCAGGTTCTCCATCCAGAGGTCAGATCCCTCAACCTTCATGCTTGTCTTCTGGAAGGTTGAAGTATAAGGGTTGGGACCTCCCGGAAGACGTGATGGTGGTGTTGCTCTTGGCCAGGCGGCCGGCAACAAAGTCTCTGTACCGTTGCCGTTGGCGGAAGTTCTGCGACTGGTGCAGAGTTAAGAATGTGGATCCTTTTGAGTGTGACATTCCCATGGTTCTGTCTTTTTTGCTTTCCTTGGCCCACAGGGGCTTGCAAGTGGGGACCATTAAAGGTTACCTGGCGGCGCTGTCCATATTTAAGCGCTCGTCTGAAGAATGTTCCTATTTTAAGATTCCTTTAATTTCTCAGTTTTTGAAAGGGCTCACTAATGTGTTCCCTCCGTCACCTTTTCTGGAGCCCGGTTGGGATTTGATCCTTGTTCTTAAGTTTCTTATGGGTGCTCCGTTTGAGCCTTTGCATTCTTGCCCTTTGAGACTGTTAACTCTGAAAACTGTGTTTTTGGTTGCGGTTACTTCCGCTCGCAGAGTGAGTGAGTTACAGGCACTTTCAGTTAAGCCACCCTTCACTGTGTTTCATAAGGACAGGGTTGTCCTTAGAGTTCGTCCTTCCTTTCTTTCGAAGGTGGTTTCGGAATTTCATTTGAGCCAGACGGTGGTTGTTCCGTTGTTCTGTGTTCCTCCACATCCTGGTAAGGAAGAGGAGAGGCTCCATAGGCTTGATTTTAGGAGAGCGTTGAGCTTTTATATTTCGCGCATGTCCCGGGTCAAAGTGGACGATCAACTTTTCATTGGTTACGCTGGAAAGCGTTTGGGACAAGCTCTGACGAAACAGACTTTGTCTCGGATTATTTTAGCTATCTCCGAGTGTTACCGCTTGGCGGGTAAGGACCCTCCGTCTGGCTTGTGGGCCCATTCTACCAGGGGAGTGGCTGCATCTACTGCCCTGCAGAGGGGTGTTCCTATTCGTCACATCTGTGATGCAGCCAGCTGGGCTTCGGTACATACTTTTGTACGTCACTACTCCCTCGATTCCATCCGAGGGCAGGATCTGGCCTTTGGCAAGGCAGTCCTTTATTCTGCAATTTGATTGGGCATGCTAAATTTGTGCTCTAAATTCTTTTCCCACCTCCTTGCTTGGTACTGCTTTGGGAGTCTGTCATAGATATGGAATACGTCGGAGGACCCAATCCCCTCGAAGAACAAGTTACTCTCTTACCTGGTAACGTTCTTTCGATGGGATGGTCCGACGACGTATTCCATATCGCTCCCTCCCTACCTTCCCTGCTGCAGAATTTCTTATGCGATTGCAGCTTGCGTTCCGCAAGGCCTGGTGTGTCTGACTGGCAGAAAACTGGTGTCACACGTTCTGGGAGAAAAAACTACAACTGAGGCTACGGGCGTTGTGCGTCCTACTTATCACATAGGGTGACGTCGGCCGTCGGAGGAGGTCCTCGTGGATGGCGCATCGACGTCATCGACGCAGGACGCAGACGCGGACAATTTTCCGAAGCAGCACAGCTGTGGACATTACCTATCATAGATATAGAATACGTCGTCGGACCATCCCATCGAAAGAACGTTACCAGGTAAAAGAGTAACTTGTTCTTTTCATGCAACGGTTCAACAAAAAAATAGCTTTCCTTCTTGCAGCAGTATTGTTATGCTTCAGTGATTGCAATTACTTTTACAAAAGACTCCCAGCACTATCTTCTGAAACTGCAGAGGGTGCAAACCCGTGCTCTCCGACTCCTCTTTGGCCTAATACTCTGATTGTATTGTTGGAATTGAAATAATATTATGCCTCCTATCGCAGTAATTGAATATGTATTGGCCTACGCCAAGTTGTCTAAAATATCATGTAAATAGACTCCGCGGCAAGGTCTTGACCTTAACTAAAAGCAATGCAAGTCACCATCTTGGATTTAGCCGCCATTTTAGGTTCTCTTGTAATGTGGAAGTCACCCTGAACATCAAAATGGAGGCTGAATGACATTCTGAGTGAGATTCTGGCCGTTGTGACCTCCGCACACACGAATAATTAATATGCCTGCAGGCCACTTGTCGGGGTCGCGAACTGAGACCTTGTCCTATCACTGACCTATGTGTAAATGAACAACTGTATCAGCGGAACTGATCAAAATGCATACATTATAGGATTGACCTGGCAAGGAACCCTAGGCCTGATCCCAAGAATGGTTAACCCGCGAGGGGGTTGGCCAAGGGCTGGATAAAGGATATAAAAGCCCAAATATTCCAAATGTACGGGTTCTCTACTAATGCATCGAACCCTCGTTGAAGTTCGTTACGTTACTCTGAGAGCCGAATAGCTATCCGTTTGTCAATTGATTTTGGTAACTGTTGTAGCTTTTTAATAAAGCACTTGTATGTCCTTTGTAACCTGTGTTGGTGTGTTTCTTTTGGGCTTCCCAGCCTCATATCAATTTTTATGTTTTCACAGTTGGCGCCCAAATAGGGACCCTCAAGATTGATGCCGGATCATTGAAGGTTGACGCAGACTATCGAACCGGGATTGGACGGTGTGATTCTGCGGGCCCGACCGAACGAGACGCAATACCCCGGCAGCGCTGCACGATCCGATCCTTGGACGATAGTCGTGTGGTCTGACACGGCATCTTGACGAGGGTCCATTTTTGAGGCGGGCAGATTTGTCGAAACCACCAAACACAAGGTAAAATTTGTTAGGTAAGTTCTTTGATAAACCGTACGGTCCTCCTTAGGTTTGGTCAGGTGCAATCGTGACCCGGCTCTTAATTTAACCCTGACAATTTGAATTTGGCGTATTGTATCTGCAGACACAATTATTGACCAGGTAACACCAATTTTTTGTGAAATGCCTGGGAAATTGTCTAGCTGCTTTAGGGCTCTGTTCTGCAGCGATCGACAATCTTTGGAATTTAGCCGCCCGGCACCACAGGAGGGGTCGCCGGCATGTACTATGTACTGTAAGTATGGCATTGGTAGTATAGTATTTAATGATATTTGGCACAGACAGACCAGACATGCCTCCGAATTTCAGTGGCCAATCAATGGCAGTTTTGAGATCTCCCGTATTGAATACCTAGAATCGGTCTTGCTAAAAAAGAAGGCTAGACCTGCAGCCTTTGATGTTTTACAGAATTGGAAAAAAGAAGCGTTACAGCAGCTTAAAAGTAGGGATAAACATGCACGCCGTCATAAAACAAATGCCGAAAAAGCGTTGTTATATGATAAAGAAAAACATTCAGAATCAGTTAATATAGATAGGGCTTTTTCACTTGGAATCCAGAAATTTACCCCTCTAAAGATTTTCATGTTTCCGAAGAATTTATTGAAAAATTGTTAAACGAACGCAGGCCTGGTGCCTCTGCGCCACCTCCGTATGATCCTTTCTTGGGCGCTCTGCCCATTCCTGCTGTTGTTCCTGCTGTTATTCCTGTTCCCCCTGTACAACCTATTGTTCCTATTCCTCTAGTTGTTGTTCCTCCACCTATCGCACCGCCCCTTCCTTCTGCGCCGATAGTTGCACCTTTATTAAATTTACCTGCACCTCCGCTCCCGAGTGGTCCCGTATTGACTGAAGTTGATCAAGGTGCAGGATCAAAGATCGTCACCCGTAATACTGTTTCTGCAGATAAGAAAGAGGAATTGTTTGCATGGGCTAAGCACTGTATGGAGAAAGGTGATCAAGTTAATGTTTTTTCCACATTATCTAATTTGAACAGTTTTCCCAAGAAAAATGTGTTTATCGAAGGTTTGGGGACTCATTTATGTGTGGTGTGGGGTAGATTACAAAATTCGGATATTCCACAAGGGGTGAGAGATCTAAATGCTTTGGCACTTTCGGGGGACACAGAGCAGAAAGTATATGGTCATGTTGAAAGATTGTTTGAGTATAGGAAGGACTTTGAAAAGTCACAAGATGAGGATGACGAAGACGATAGTATGTATGTACAGAAACGGTTCCTTCCGTGCCATAGATCGGCACCTGAGGAAGTACGAATTTGTACCAAAGATGCGATTCGATGGATCTCGGATTCATCGATTCCGCCAGATGAAGTATATGACACGTATAGTCAGTATACAGTAGAAATGCAAAGAAAGGTAATTCAGGTAATGGTACAGTACCTGCAAGAAGAATGTGTAAGAAAGAAGGTTAGTTGCCCCATAGAATTGTTGGGGATTTGTAAAAGGGCTTTTTCGCCCGACACTTCTTCGGCTGCCTTAGCGCTCGACCTGGCTCTGTTGCTTAGTAAGCGGCCGGAGGTACCTATATCTCAGTTGCCTATGAGAGAGGTTCCTCCAACCTTTGTCCCAAAGGTTGAGATTCCCGCCAACGCTGGGACTGGTGCACCCGCTGTGGATATCCCTGCACATTATGTATCGCAATTCGTTCACGTCCCGTTTTCACGACAGGAAGTGAACACTATTAGACAATCAGTTCCCGATATCAGGAAAAACCCGACGGGGTTTTACAAAGAGATAGTCTGTCTTGCAGTCCTCTGTGTTCACCTTAAGTGATATTGACTTGCTATTCCCTGTACTCCTACCTGTAGATGTATGGAAGCAGGTTCAGACAACAGACGATGTGCCAGGGTTGGGAGATACATGGGCTAATATGATTAGGATTGATGGGGAAAGACCAGCATGTGAGAAACCACCACAGGTAATACTTACTTTGCCTGATAGAATTGTCGCAAAATTAAAAACTATAATTCCAGAGAAAATAATTATTTGGGACAAGCTTACGGCTTGTGTTAAAGGGAAAACTGAAGGCGCCACTGAATTCTTTAACAGATTCGAGCAGGTATTTTCTGACTTCAGTGGGCAGGATTTGGGTACAGAGTCTGGGAAAAGGTTGTTTGTGGACAAATCTGTATGTGGATTGTTGCCAGACATCCAGTCACAGATTATGTCCTCTGAGAGCGCTTGGCAGGCAAAATCTCAATCTGAAGTTTTGCACATGGCTCAGTATTATGAGAACCGTGTTAATAATGAGAAGGAGAAAATAGAAAAGAGGAAAGGAGATTTGGAAACCAAAGTATTATTACAACAAATTGTTAGAAACCCCAGAGGAGGCACGACACAGACTAGAGGTCAGTATCTCCCAAAAGGAAATGCTCCTTTGGGTCCTGTGAACATTAATCAATGTGCTTATTGCCGCCAGGAAGGTCATTGGCGAGCACAGTGCCCCGTCCTTCGACAAAGGTCAAACAGTGCGTTTGGGAGTGTGGGTAGACGACCCAGGGTCCGCCCTGGAGCAGGGGGCCCTGATAGAGGTCAGTTTTTGCAAGATCCTCAGCAACCTTTTTCACGGGAAAATCAGACCTCGAGTGTGGACTCGAGGAACATATTTGATCACCCTTCTGCTGCCTACCTTTCTGAAGAGCTTCCTTCCGACAATACTCTATTTCATTAGGACTGACCGAAGCAGGGTTTGGAACCTTCACCTATTCCCGTTAATCAGAAAGGCCCCTACGTTGAATTATTAGTAGGGAATAGGAAACACCAGTTTTTGATACACTGGAGCACAGAAGTGCTCCATTGATCATTCTCGGGTTCCAAACATTCCACTGTCAGGGCAAACAAATGTTTCCGTAGGGTTTTCTGGTATACCAATTGTCTGTCCGGTTTCTTCACCGGTGTCTGTTTCTTTGGGTCCCTTTACGGACCATTGCTTGCCCTTTTCTTCTCACTTCGAACTGTGGAGAGAATTTGCTGGGGTTGAATTTGTTAAAGAAATTGAATGCAGTAATTCATTGTTCCTCTGATGGAGTACGACTGACGGTTTCACCACAGCAACTTCCTAATTCTCAGTTTCTGATTCGACCTTTACCTCCCGAGTTTAGCATTGTCCCGGAATGTTTATGGGCGGTTGACGACAATGATGTCGGGGTACTGCAGATTGAGCCTGTTAAGATAGTTTTGAAACATGGAGTTAAACTACCACGCATTCCGCAGTATAAAATATCAGTTGAGGGCGAGCGTGCTTTGAAATGCATTGTCTCCGATTTTGTGCATCGTGGGGTGATCGAGGAGATTACAGGTAGTTTTGTGTAACAGTCCGATCTTGCCTGTATATAAGAAAGGCGACAATGCAATCCCATACCGGTTCATAATTGATCTTCGTGCTATTAACAGAGTTGTCGCCCCACAATTTCCAATCGTGCCTGATGTGACGATGATATTGACAATGATCCCTGCTACGGCTACGCACTTCAACGTTGTGGATTTAAAAAATGCTTTCTTTAGCATCCCTATACACAAAGAAAGTAGATATTTGTTTGCGTTCACCTTGGGGGGGGATGCTCCTTTACATTTACTAGGGCACCTCAAGGGTATACTGAAAGTCCAAGCATTTATAGTAGAGCTTTGAAAGAGCAGCTCGACACCCTTGAATTGCCACCTACTTGTACGCTGCTTCAATATGTTGATGATTTGCTTTTGGCTGCAGACTCTGAAAGTGCTTGTAAAGAAGGCACTGTACTGTTGCTTGTTCATCTAGCTAAAAATGGTCATAAAGCTTCACTCAAAAAATGTCAATATTGTTGTCAGGAGGTCGCCTATTTAGGCTACCTCCTGTCAAAGGAGGGGAGAAGATTGACACCTGAAAGAATAAAACACATTTCTGGCATGTCTGTTCCAAATACACAGAAGGAAGTCAGAGCCATAATAGGTATGGCTTCTTACTGTAGGTTGTGGATCCCGAACTTTTCGCTAGTGATAAAACCGATGTTGGCTTTGACGAAGAAGGGCATTTCTCTGCCACTGCCATGGAAATCGGAACATCAACGATCATTTGAGCTTCTCAAAACCGCGTTATGCTCTGCACCGGTTCTGGGTACTCCAAATTATGACAAGGCCTTTGTGTTGTTTGTGCATGAATGTGATGGATGTGCTTTGGCTGTGTTAACACAGGAACACGGAGGGAAGAATAGGCCGTGCGGCTACTACTCCTCCGCCCTTGATCCTGTCGCATGCGCTTTGCCAAGATGTTTGCGAACTGTCGCTGCTGCTGCCGCGTCTGTAAAACAGAGTGAGGGAATGGTCCTAGGCCATGATTTGATTTTGATGGTACCTCACTCTGTAGATATCCTATTGAACAAAACCCAAACGCAACACCTCACCTCTGCACGGTTAACAAGGTATGAATTAATTCTGTTTGCCCCTCACATTCAAATTAAGAGGTGTTGTGTTCTTAATCCGGCTGAACTCTTACCTTTCCCGCAAAACACTGTTTGCGGCGACGAAGAATTACATGACTGCCTGTATACCACTGAACAAGAAACGAAGGGAAGGATAGATCTTATAGATACTCCTTTGGACAATGCAGAAGGGGAGCTGTTTTGTGATGGCTCCTGCTTCAAACTTTCAGATGGTACATCTACAGCTGCTTACGCAGTTACTTCATTGAGTAAAGTTGTTGAAACTAAGAGAATTTCGCATAACTCTGCGCAGGCCACAGAGATTATAGCATTGACCCGAGCTTGTGAACTCTCCGAAGGGCGTATAGTAAATATATATACTGATAGCCAGTACGCCTTTGGGGTGGCTCACAACTTTGGGAGGCTCTGGTCGGAAAGGGGGTTCCTGACCTCACATGGGACCAAGATTCAGCATGGCCCCTTGATAGTGCAATTGCTCTCGGCACTCTCGCTCCCTACGCAGTTAGCGATCATGAAATGTGCAGCACATCGTAAGGTCATAGATGATGTGGGAAAAGGGAACGCCTTTGCGGACCTGATAGCCAGGCAAACGGCCACAGACCTTAGCACAGACATGTATGCGCGAAGGGAAACAAAAGATGCCTATGTAATGGATGAAGGTATTGGGTCTGTGCGGGATATTCAAACTGATGCTACAGTAGAAGAATCTAAAAGGTGGGCCGAAGGAATGGGGAAACTAGATGATGATGGGTGTTGGGTGGATACATCTGAAGGAAAATGGTTGCTCCCTGATTCATATGTACTGGCAATGGTTACGATGGCACACGGTCCTACACGTGTGTGCTCAGCAGATCACGAAAATGTTAGAACAAGTTTGGGTGAATAACAAGATTCCGGAGACTGCAAAACATCATGTTCGGAATTGCATGATCTGCTTACAGCACAATGTGGGTAAGGGGACAGTAACTCCAAGGGGAAGCTTTGGGCCCCCTTCTGTTCCCTTCGAGGTCATTCACTTTGATTTTATTGAGATGGAACGGTGTAACAATCTGAAATATGTTCTTGTAATTATTTGTGCCTTCAGTAAATGGGTCGAGGCTTTCCCCGTTAAAGATGCTACCACCATGACCACTGCAAAGATCATGGTAAAAGAATTCTTTCCTCGATTTGGGCTCCCAAGGGTAATTTGGTCGGACAATGGTCCTCATTTTGTTGCAGCAGTAATTTTGCAGATATGCACAGCATTACATATTGAGAAACCATTTCACTCAGCTAGACATCCTCAAAGTGCTGGGTTGGTGGAAAGACATAATGGTATCTTAAAGAATAAGCTTGCAAAAACATGTGCCGATACCAAACTGAAATGGCCAGATGCCTTACCTATTGTATTATTGGCTATGCGTACCACACCTCAAACTAAGACTGGGCTTTCTCCATTTGAGGTAGTGATGGGGAGACCTGCTAACATTTGGGGTCTCCCAAAACCTAACGCCCTGAGAGAGGTGGAAAATGTATTGCTTGTAGAATACTGTAACCAGTTAACTAAAAACCTGTATTTCATTTATCACCAGGTGTATTCGGCTTTACCTGTACGGTTACGGGCCCAGGACACGATATACAGCCTGGAAGTTGGGTCCTAGTGAAGGCCTACGAAAGGTCTTCCTGTCTCGCTCCTCGTTGGAAGGGACCCTACCAGGTGCTGTTGGTCACCCAGACAGCAGTGCGGGTGGCTGGGAAGAAACACTGGATCCACGCGACGCATGTCAAGAAACTTCCTCACCCGACGCCACACGTTACAGAAGAAGCAGATCCCCTCGCTGATGCTACAGTCCCTGATCTTGGAGTAGCAAACAGCGCTGTGAGTGCGTCGGAGAATTTCTCTGAGCCTGTGGAGCTTGGGGAACAGTCCATTTTGTCTCCGCACTCTTTTGAAAAATCACTTCCGGAAAACATTGTTTTGAGTTCTGCGACTTCCGTCGCCTCCGATACGTCGCTTCCCTCAGGAAGTGACGACGCCTTGTTTTCGGATCAAACAATCTTGGGTACCACCAGGTACAACCTTCGACGAAGAAAATAGAACTACGGCACAGGTTTTTCCGTGCATTTGGGAAAGAGAAGTGATTGAAAGTTTTCTTTTGTATAAGAAAGTTGCTGTTGAACAACAGGAAGAAAAGGGGATTCTGCTGGCTAGGGTTGGGAAGGACTAAGAAATCGCGCGACCGTAGCGTCGCCAGCAACGAACATTGGGGTCGTCGATTGAGGAACTACAATGCCTGCCACCTCCAATGCTGCTCCCCGCACTGGACTTGTGAATAAGGGAGTGACCAACTTGGACAATGAACAATGTGCTTGGGCCCCGAAAACGTATTGCTGTGTTTTGATAATGATAATTGTTATTTTTGCAATTACTGCTGTAGGACTTTGGTACTTTGAAGAAATCTATCCTCTAAAACCTCTACTACCGACTGAGATTGTACCAACTGCTTTGACTCCCTCTGTACACCTTCACACTCTGTCCCCTAGAGACTCCCGACATAGACAAAAGTATCATAATAACACTCTAATGATAGTAATAAATGCAACGCATGCCACTTTTAATAAGAGTGATTGTTGGATTTGCACTCATTTACCGCAACATGGGAACAAGGGACTAGGATGGTATATTCACCCTTTACCTTTAACGACTGCTTGCTATGCCTCTCTTAGAGCACTATTCTTTGGCCGTTGGAATGATAGCATCTCAGGGAACTTTGATGGAACTAATTTGAATGATTTTGAGAAACGTGAATTAACTCCCCTGGGATCCTCGCTTTTTGCAAATAGAAGTAAACCTAATGTCGCTTCTATTAGGCCGTCTGATAAACTGTCTCTTCCTTTTCAAACTTTAATTTCCTTTAAAATGGCTCTGATAGGCAATAAGGATGCCGTGCCTCCTTCTTACTCTATAAATCATAACCCTGATTCGGTCCCCTTTTGTGTACAAAGAAATGGCACTCGGCCAATGGGAGATTTTGAAGGTTGTATCAACATTGTAAATTTGACTGGAGAAAACAGGCCTCTGTATGTGGATGGGCCTGTTTATTTTGTTTGTGGTAGTTTAGCATTTCCCTGGTTGCCCAAGCATTGGCAGGGAACCTGTTATTTAGGAATCCTGCTACCCGGGGTATTTGTAGATAGTACATTGGAGGTTTCTAAGGCTCGCCCACGGCGGGACAAGAACGGAGATACCCCTGGGAAAGTATTGTGAGATATAGCAAAATCAGTTGTGCCCTTTTGGGGACAAATAAACTCTGAGAACATTAGGGGATTAGCAAGGGTACTGGAGAGAACGATCAACCGGACCACGGACATACTCTACAATATGACACTAGAGCAAAAAGCAATAAGATTGGTAGCACTCCAAAATCGGATGGCATTAGATGTCATTTTGGCAGAACGAGATGGAGTATGCAAATTGGTGGGGTCCGCTTGCTGTGTTTTCGTACCAGATTCCTCGCCGACAATTTTTAAAGCATTACAGAACTTGCATATTCTTAGTTCTGAAGTACATATCCCTGTAGGAGATTGGAATCTTAGCACCTGGTTCTGGGATTCTTTACGATCTTGGGGTTGGAAGGTGCTTTCTGTTGTTCTGGTTATTTTGGGGATCTTGCTATTTCTTTGTTGCTGTTTTCAATGTCTTCCGAGTATATGTGGAATGCTAGTGGGATGTTGTGCCCAAGCAGTGAGCACAATAGGGCATAGAATATATGCCCCAGATACAGCATCCAAAGAGTTTGTGTTACAAGAGGTTCTGATGAACGACCTAATGGCTATAGATATTACAGACAATGATTCGGGATGTATGGATGACAATACATGGGAGTTATTTGCAAAAGTATTAGAAATGATATTAGCACTTGGCATAGGCCAAAAGGAGGGTCTGTTGGAATTGAAATAATATTATGCCTCCTATCGCAGTAATTGAATATGTATTGGCCTACGCCAAGTTGTCTAAAATATCATGTAAATAGACTCTGCGGCAAGGTCTTGACCTTAACGAAAAGTAATGTAAGTCGCCATCTTGGATTTAGCCGCCATTTTAGGTTCTCTTGTAATGGGGAAGTCACCCTGAACATCAAAATGGAGGCTGAATGACATTCTGAGTGAGATGCTGGCCGTTGTGACCTCCGCACACACGAATAATTAATATTCCTGCAGGCCACTTGTCGGGGTCGCGAACTGAGACCTTGTCCTATCACTGACCTATGTGTAAATGAACAACTGTATCAGCGGAACTGATCAAAATGCATACATTATAGGATTGACCTGGCAAGGAACCCTAGGCCTGATCCCAAGAATGGTTAACCCGCGAGGGGGTTGGCCAAGGGCTGGATAAAGGATATAAAAGCCCAAGTATTCCGAATGTACGGTCTCTCTACTAATGCATCGAACCCTCGAAGTTCGTTACGTTACTCTGAGAGCCGAATAGCTATCCGTTTGTCAATTGATTTTGGTAACTGTTGTAGCTTTTTAATAAAGCACTTGTATGTCCTTTGTAACCTGTGTTGGTGTGTTTCTTTTGGACTTCCCAGCCTCATATCAATTTTTATGTTTTCACAGTATAACAAACACCAGTAGTGACATCACGCCACTGGCTCCCTTTAAAAGAATTATTTTACTTGAGTAATCTATTCTTTATCCATAAGGCAATGCAAAGCATCTACTTATACATCCCGCCCCCTTTCCTCCATCCTTGTGGGTGTCCCCCCACATGGGGATGGTTCTGAAAACCTTTGGCAGTGAAGAATTTAGCTTTCCCTTTAAATTTAGGATAGCCTCACCCCAGTCCCTTTTTCCACACGGACGGTGTAGGACCTGTCAGGGCAGAAACTCTTTAGCTCTCTGCTTGCTGCCTGTTTCGTTATTTCAACCTTATCAACCTTATTTAACTTTCCTTCGTTGCCTCTCCTTCCCTGGCGCTTGTCCGCTATAGAAGGATTCACAAGATGTGCCTCATGCGACTGCTCATTCCCGGCCTAGGGCCCCCAGGCACTCTGTCTTGAGCGTTTAGGGCTCGACCACCGCTGGGACGAATGTTCGCTTGCAGCGCTTTTAGTCACAGGGCATTGAAGAATAGTTTGTCGTGGTGGAGGAAGATCTTCCACACTTCTCTGCCCCACCTTAAGGACTTCGTCCCCAGGAACTCTCGTCAAGCAAGGTAAGGCCCTCTGTTCAGCACAGTGACTCCTTCCCCGGGATTACCTTGGAAAGGGGTTCCTCGGTTTCAGGTTCTGGAAGGCCCAAGGCCTCTAAGGCTACCGACTCCCAAGCCGGGGCTCTCTGGGGCCCTACCGGGCTGCCCTCGAAAGGACGATAAAGTTTGTGTTCTTCGACTCCCAAGGGGAAAGGGATCGTTGAGTGCCACCTCCAAGAGTCTGTCCTCGTCACTGTCCACCATGACTACCAGCACAGGTGCCAAGGGTGTCCTGCCTACCAGAACTTACTCCGAGGTCATGAGTCAGGACGTTATGACTATCAGCCACACAGCCGAGGGCTCAGTGCCTACCAGAGTGATCTGAGGTCGACGCTTATGCTTCGGGTGCAAGACCCTAGATGTATCCTTGCCGGTCTAAGGCCTCTCGTGGCTCAGTATCTTCGCCCCCTCCCACCCACAAAGTGGTGCAAGGCTTCAAGATGGCAGAAAGGCATGTGGCGGAGCTTGCTAGGCGGTGGCCATCTTGGATCCAACTCCGGGCCCGCCCGTGCTTTCGCCCATCAAATGTGCTCTCCAGAATAATCCAGGTCCCCTTCCTTCTGGAAGCAGCAGTGGGTTGTATGGTACAGCCTTCTGGCCTCCTCAGGGATACATCTACCCTTCGCAGCCTTATGGCTACATGCCCCAGGCACCTCAGTGCTTTGACCAGGAACGGAGGCCCAGCGCCTCAGAGGGCTGGCCCCTTAGGGACCCAGTGGCTAGCGAGGACTGTTTCTCTGAGCACTTCCTCTTCCTCATGCTTTCCCCTGAGATGAAGGAGCATCTGAGGGATATTGTGGAGGTCACGCCATAGGTGGCGCCTTCTGGGCCCCCTCCTCTGGGGACACCACCTGTTCCTCCAGCGTTGCTGCTTCCAGTGCTAGTCCCTCCCCCGGTCCATGCCCTGCCGGTTGAACACTCCACCTCCTGTACCCCCAACGTCTCCCCCTCAGCAGCCGTTGGACCTGTCTTTCGGCTCCAGACTTAGGGGTGGACCCTGCCTGCACCTGCACCTGCATCCCAGGGCCCAGACTCTCCTTGGTCTGTGAAAAGATGGTGGGGGTGCGGTGATGACGATAGAGGAGGATGACGCCCAGGAGGTTGAGCCCTCGGCTTACATTAAGGCATTTCATGACTGCCTTCAGGGTCTGGCGGAGTTCTTGGGGGAACCCTTGCCCATTGGAACTCTGGAGAAAGAGTTGTTGCGCTGCGGCTGTGCTAAACAGAGGGCATAACTTGTCTTGACGAGAGGTCCTGGAGACAGAGTCCTTAAGGTGGGGAGGAGAAGTGTGGAAGCTCTCTCTCCACCATGCCAAATGATTCTTTAATGCCCTGTGACAGAGCCCTGCAAGCCGAACATGTGTCCTAGCGGTGGTCGCCCCAAACGCTCAAGGCACAGTGCATAGGAGCCCGAGTCCTCGAACGAGCGGTCGCAGGAGGCTTCACGAGGGGTCCGAGGCCTGGAACGAGCGGTCGCATGAGGCACAGATCGTGAAGCCTCCTGCTGCGGACATGCCCCGGGGGAGGCGAGGCACTGAAGGCAAATAAGATTGAAAAAACAAGTGGAAAGTTAGTGTCTGTTCCGGCTGGCAGGTTTGACACTGTCAAGTGTGGGAAAGGTGGCGGAGGGCAGGGCCTCGGTAGGGCGTTGAAACGCCCGAGGCCGCCCCCTGCACGCTATACTAAATTTAAAGGGGAAGCTCAATTTCTCACTGCCAAAGGTTCTGGTATCGTCCGCATGTTGGGGAACGCCCACAAGGATGGAGGAAAGGGGACGGAAAGAGTACACAGCACTTCAGCCTTTATGCAGACACCCTATGAGCCTATTTAAAGATGCAGCTAAGTATCTCTCTAGGAAGGTCACTTTCCTTGTGGCCCTCGCATCTGCCAGATGGATTTGTCAGATCCAGGCTCTGAGTAAACATTCATGAAAATTTCACAAATACAGAGGTGGTTCTTGGAATATTTTCGGTAGGAACCTAGAGTGCAGTCTCTGAATTCACTCTTACAATGACATATTGTTACAGACTTTGATTGAGGTACATTCCACTTAAGCTGAACGGTCACCCCACTCGTACACTGCACTGTGTCCTTTAGAGCCTTGGAGTGTTTCTTTTTGGTCTATGGTGGACAGTGCTAGGGGCAAGCTGTCTCTAAGCAAGGAATTGCCCACTGGGGTGTATTTTGCATCAGCCACTCCATGCAGCAAGGCATGCACACTGACCGGTCCAGTGATGGCACACTCGTAGAGCAGTAACTGCAGTCTTCCGTGCGCTCAGGATCCCTTCTTGAAATGTACAGAGTGGCCACTTGAACGTCATTGCACGCTTTCACCTGGGACCACTGCCTTTGAGGAACCAGGCACGAGTCGGCGGGTGACTAAGCAGTGTTGCAGCATCGGTTTGTTTGCAGCCTCTCCAAGCTATCACTCTCTTGCACATTTAGTTTTCTTATTCGAATGTTCTCATGGACTGGCTACTTACCCTTCCATTGGAGAAGGGACAGTGTAACAGACAGGTTTCTTTTGGTTGGTATTATATTCAAGTGAGCAAATCTTTAAAATATCCCAAAACTGGAGAATAATTGGCCACAAATTGCCATACAGCCCGCCTGCCTCCTCTATAATGCTGCAGATAAACGATCTTAGTACACGTGATTGCTATTTCAAATCTGAAGATGGCCGGCTTGCTTGGAGCTAATGCCTAGCCACCTCATTGGTTTGGGCCAAAGGAGTTGGATAGGCTGCAAGTTATGTCTATTCCAGTCGATATTTTCATATAATGTATTACTGTGGCAATTGCTTATATACCAAGGATTCGGAGGTCAGCAATAGGAAAATAATCGAGCATGTTGTTATGTAGTGGCTGTCTGTGTAATGCTGTCTTGCTGTGAGCCTGTGATGTCACATGGAATGTTACTGTGTGGATGGTGGAATGTTTATCTGAAGGTTCCATACTGAGGCAGTTAGAGCTCCCCTGCCTGGGTGATGGGGCCAGTGCTGATATATAGTCCATACTCTCATGTATTTATCCTTCCTGTAACTGTGTCCTTAAGTTCCTGTGATGGCATGTAGTGGGTGTCTATGTGTGAATCCGCTAGTGTAACCCTTTGAGGATTTTCAGGGTGCTTTGCACGTAGCAACATGAAAATCCGCTAGTGTAACCCTTTGAGGATTTTCAGGGTGCTTCGCACGTAGCAACATGAACTTTTAGGTCTTAGAGGTTTTGGTTAAGGTCATAAATTGGCCAGGGACTTTTAGGACATATATGTATCAAGCCTATGGTATAGTACATTTATAAGTTTGCATATAGGGTTGTGTAATGCAAAATGCTTGGTGCCTGAGTTAAAGTCGACTGGGAAACGGATGCACAAGGATGTGCATGAAGGTGGTATGAGTCAGGTTGTCACTCAGAGGTAGCGCCTTTGGTGTGAGTGACACTGTGGATAATGAGAGGTAGTGCCTCTGTTGTGTGTAACGCTGTGGTTATAATGAGAGGTAGCGCCTCTGTTGAGTCTGTGTCGATGAGTATTAATATGAGGTAGCGCCTCTGGTTTGAGTGACATTGTAGCAGTACTTAGGGGTAGCGCCTCTGGTATGTGGGTCACGAGTGAGAGTGGTAGCGTCCCTGGTGAGTGTGGCTCTATTGGTCTTTGAGGGAGGTAGCGCCTCCGGTTAGTGTGGCAAAATAGGGTACTGAAGTGAGGTAGCGCCTCTGATGTGCGTGTCACCGGGGTGTTTGATGGAGGTTGCGCCTCCGGTTCGTATCCGAAGAATTGTATTGGAGAGAGGTAGCGCCTCTGGTGTGCATGGACCCTAGTGTACGCGAGGGAGGTAGCGCCTCCAGCGTGTGGAACATTCTGTTGTGCGAGAGGTAGCGCCTCTGCCAGTATGGAGTAGGGCTGGTAACATAGTAGATTAGTGTCGCGTAGGATTGTTTCCACAAATATTCAAAGGAGGTAGCGCCTTCGTTTTTTTTGTGATATTTTTCCTATATTTTGCTGTGCAAAGACTGCGTTTTCTCCAGACAGTCTGTTTGGCATAGTAATCTAGTAATGCTGTTTTGGGTCATCAGTGGTCGAATGCCTGGTACGCAGATGGACTTGGGATGTCTGGCCAGTGTCTCATGTGATCTGTGGTATTTGGTCTTTTTGACTAATCTGGTTACACCTGATAGGCTGTGTCTATTTGGAACTACTTATTGTTTTGCCTCTGTGTGTGGGTGTGTTTGGTAAGGCAAGGAGATGTGTTGTGTAATGACCTTCTGTGTGTATGTCCGGTAAGGAAAGGAGATGTGCTGTGTAGTGACCTTCCGTGTGTGTGTCTGGTAAGGAAAGGAGATGTGTTATGTAGTGGCTGTCTGTGTAATGCTGTCTTGCTGTGAGCCTGTGATGTCACATGGAATGTTACTGTGTGGATGGTGGAATGTTTATCTGAAGGTTCCATACTGAGGCAGTTAGAGCTCCCCTGCCTGGGTGATGGGGCCAGTGCTGATATATAGTCCATACTCTCATGTATTTATCCTTCCTGTAACTGTGTCCTTAAGTTCCTGTAATAAACCTAAGAAGTAACTAAGAAAGTCTGGAAGTCACTTCATAACAATGGCGACGAGGATGTCTTTAAAGAAGAATCTGCGCACAAGAAGAAGCTGAAGTTTGAAGGAGCCTGCTGCGGGGGGTGCAGGAGAGAGGAGGACAAAGCAGAGATCAGCATTGCCCCCACATCACAAGTAAGACCCATCACCCATGGCTCCTAAGGGGAGGAAGGAAGAAGTAAACCCCATAGAAGGAGGGACTGGCTCCCATTAATGTCAGGGAAAGCTGCGTCCAGGAGGGGAGAAGAAGCTGAAGAAAGGGGAAGCTCTTACTGAGAGACATGGGGCAATGATAAAGAAGTTGAGGTAGAAGCAGACAAGAGAATTACCATTTGGGTCGGCGAAGCAAAGTAAGCCTCATGGGAGGAGCAAGGCCTAATGACGCCCATAGATGCTGGGAGAAACGGAGTAAATCTCAAGGGAGGAGCATGCTGCCCCAGATACAGAAGTGTGAGGAAGCGGCATACTGTGAAGAGAGGAGGCAGACCCTGATATTATTGTAATGGAGTAGTTATGAGTTTCTTTATGAAACATGGAATTGCTGAAGAGAGAAGCTGCGTACTAATGCTCACCCTGAGTATGGTACCTAGTTGACCGATGGGGCGTACGCTGACCGTTGGTCTGCTCAGGAGTTCTGCTGTGCTTCGTTTCGTTTTGCAACTGATGACGTCACATCAGTCACAGATGGAGTCGGTGAAGAATTAGAGTGCAGAGCTCTCGGCATTCCGAGAGGGGAACAGCTTTCCTGTCAGAAGAGAATGAAAGACTTTTGAGAAACGGACCCAAAAGCGTGGCAGTACGTGATCTGCAAGTGCGGATGATTACTCGGAAGTAAAAGACGTCAGGGTACAGTGGGCTGTTTAATGAGCCTGAAGAATGCAGGACCGTGGTACCTTCATAAGAGCTGTAAAAAAGTTACGGCTGCTCGTGGCTTCTAGCTACAAGAGTGATAGGCGGTCGTGAAACGTGATTATTATATGGAAGTGATACCATTTCCGCAGGTTGTGTCTGTCAAGGAAAGAGAATGGCATCTGTTGAAGAATGGAATTACAAACGACAGAAAGTAGGAAGGATCGAGCGACGGATGCTGAGGTCTGCGTAAGTGACTGTTGTTAAGGAATGCAGCATTGAGAAAATGTTTTCCCACGGAAAGTGAAACGGTGAAGTTACGGTTCTGCTTTAAATACTGTCTGAGCAAGTACCATGGAGAAGAAATGGGAAAGGCGTATCCTTTAAGTATTGATGACAGTTCAAATGAAAGTGAAACTATTTGGTAAAGAAGTAATGGTGATGCCAACCTTATTAACCCCTGCAGGGAAATACTATTCAGAATCAGGGAGTGACAAAGGTATTGGAATGGTACTGTTAGTTTAAAGCAAATTCGAGGTGTTTACAGTTTACGGGTGCATCGCACTCATGGACTCATTGCAGATTGGATATATTTAAAGTTAGTATATCTTTGTTTGAGGAATTTTCCATGCGTCGGCCTTACAGACACGTTTAGAGGCCCCATGAGCAGTGAAGTGTCTGAAACGGGAATGGTTGGTTTATGAGTTAGATTTAACACTTTGAGAAAGTACAGATAGAAATGGACTCGTAGGGATATCCATGAGATTAATGTTGCTGTAATGTGCACTAGTGGCCAGTAAAGTGTATGAAGTGAGTTTGTGATGGCATGTAGTGGGTGTCTATGTGTGAATCCGCTAGTGTAACCCTTTGAGGATTTTCAGGGTGCTTTGCACGTAGCAACATGAAAATCCGCTAGTGTAACCCTTTGAGGATTTTCAGGGTGCTTCGCACGTAGCAACATGAACTTTTAGGTCTTAGAGGTTTTGGTTAAGGTCATAAATTGGCCAGGGACTTTTAGGACATATATGTATCAAGCCTATGGTATAGTACATTTATAAGTTTGCATATAGGGTTGTGTAATGCAAAATGCTTGGTGCCTGAGTTAAAGTCGACTGGGAAACGGATGCACAAGGATGTGCATGAAGGTGGTATGAGTCAGGTTGTCACTCAGAGGTAGCGCCTTTGGTGTGAGTGACACTGTGGATAATGAGAGGTAGTGCCTCTGTTGTGTGTAACGCTGTGGTTATAATGAGAGGTAGCGCCTCTGTTGAGTCTGTGTCGATGAGTATTAATATGAGGTAGCGCCTCTGGTTTGAGTGACATTGTAGCAGTACTTGGGGGTAGCGCCTCTGGTATGTGGGTCACGAGTGAGAGTGGTAGCGTCCCTGGTGAGTGTGGCTCTATTGGTCTTTGAGGGAGGTAGCGCCTCCGGTTAGTGTGGCAAAATAGGGTACTGAAGTGAGGTAGCGCCTCTGATGTGCGTGTCACCGGGGTGTTTGATGGAGGTTGCGCCTCCGGTTCGTATCCGAAGAATTGTATTGGAGAGAGGTAGCGCCTCTGGTGTGCATGGACCCTAGTGTACGCGAGGGAGGTAGCGCCTCCAGCGTGTGGAACATTCTGTTGTGCGAGAGGTAGCGCCTCTGCCAGTATGGAGTAGGGCTGGTAACATAGTAGATTAGTGTCGCGTAGGATTGTTTCCACAAATATTCAAAGGAGGTAGCGCCTTCGTTTTTTTTGTGATATTTTTCCTATATTTTGCTGTGCAAAGACTGCGTTTTCTCCAGACAGTCTGTTTGGCATAGTAATCTAGTAATGCTGTTTTGGGTCATCAGTGGTCGAATGCCTGGTACGCAGATGGACTTGGGATGTCTGGCCAGTGTCTCATGTGATCTGTGGTATTTGGTCTTTTTGACTAATCTGGTTACACCTGATAGGCTGTGTCTATTTGGAACTACTTATTGTTTTGCCTCTGTGTGTGGGTGTGTTTGGTAAGGCAAGGAGATGTGTTGTGTAATGACCTTCTGTGTGTATGTCCGGTAAGGAAAGGAGATGTGCTGTGTAGTGACCTTCCGTGTGTGTGTCTGGTAAGGAAAGGAGATGTGTTATGTAGTGGCTGTCTGTGTAATGCTGTCTTGCTGTGAGCCTGTGATGTCACATGGAATGTTACTGTGTGGATGGTGGAATGTTTATCTGAAGGTTCCATACTGAGGCAGTTAGAGCTCCCCTGCCTGGGTGATGGGGCCAGTGCTGATATATAGTCCATACTCTCATGTATTTATCCTTCCTGTAACTGTGTCCTTAAGTTCCTGTAATAAACCTAAGAAGTAACTAAGAAAGTCTGGAAGTCACTTCATAACACATGTGAACCTGTAAAAGATACCATTGGTGAATAACCACATTTAGAGGAAAGTAACTAATTCATCGCCTCAGGGCCGGTCTTTGCATAAGGCAGTGCAGGCGGCTGCCTGACGTGCCAGGCTCTTGGGGGGCGCCGAGAGGATCAACACACAAACCTGCTTTTGCATCATTTAATTTTAAAAAGTAGTACGTGCACCGTGTACAGCAGTAATGTTATCTAATTTTCTTTTCAAGTGTTACTCGAATTTGAAATTAGACTCAGTATGAGAGCACTGTCTGACTCACTGCAAGATGCCTAGGCAGGGATGACATTTGGGGGTTGCTCCCTAACAAAGCCTGACTTGCCCTTTGCGACACCCCTACCATATTAGAAAAGACAGACGTACAAACAGAAGCTCCGTTTTTGCGTCCGTGCTTTTCAATATAGGTGTCAGCTTACGGTCTGTCCCGCTTCGGCGGGCGCCACTTGGTCTCCTGCTTTGAAGAGATCTGTACCTTGCAACCATGAAAAGTTACAGGTCTTGAAAGTACGGGTGAAGGAGCCGAGGGGGCGGTTCTAAATGACATTGGGTGTTTACTTCCTCCTTCAGTTCACATACAAGGAAACACCTTGCCAAACAGGAAAGCTGATTCAGAACATCCATCCAGTCTTTTTTTTCCCTGTGATAATTATTGCAGAGGAAGCCTCCGCTTGCAGTCAGCAGAGGAGGCAGAGCCAAACCCCCTTCGATCTCTGCCGACTGCCGTGCCTTTCACCACACTGGCGTTTCCTTCAAGTGCTTGCCGAAGTGGAGGGGAGGTCCTTCCCATGCCGGCCGGACTGTGTGGTAAGCTGCAAGGTTCCACCTCAGGTATGCCACAGCAACAGGGCATTGAGCGGTACAATTGGAACCTGTGTCAACACACCCAGCATAGCGACTCCAAGAAGATGAGTGATCGAGTCGGTCATAACAAGCAAAGCAATACTAATGAGAAAAGGCCTTGGCAGACATCACAGACTCCAAGGTGATGCTGTCGTCTTGTCTGTCACTGCAAGGACACTGCTAAGAACACCGTAAGCACTACACGTTTAATCATGTGCAGTATAAAATGCATACCACCTTATATGCTAATTTGATTTGCAGTGTTTTCCCAGGCTGGTGTGGCCTAGACTGAATGGGCGAACCGCCCTTTCAATGACTTTGTCTAATCAGTTACTAATAAAGGCAATTTGTTTGATAAGTCCAGAACCCTTCACAGAATTATCAAGGCCATCTATGAGCTTACAGCTTCTGCAGAGAGTCTAAATAGACCTCGGATGCCGGGCTTGGGCACGTGGTCGCGGGGGCTTGTTTTTGTAGACGTACTGAATGCTGTGGCGTGGAAAGAGCAACCGTTTCACTGAAGCCAGAGGACCTCACGTGCCTGTCAGACCTGGCAGTTGTGGCTGCAGCCTCTCGCAGTGAAGCCACAGCCCAGGAGCTTGCAACTCAGGTAGGATGCATGTCGCGTTCACTATGCATTTGATGTTTAGTACATAGAAGAAACAAATTGGCGTTTCTTTTATTTTTTGAACAGTTGAAAAATTCTGTCAGCAGCACCATGGTACCTAAAACATTCCCTTGCAGTTATCTTCATGGACTCAGTGAAAGCTCGGATCGCAATGAAAACAAGCATTGGCAAAGCCAATCTTTTTTTTCTGTCACATGCCAAGTGCTATTCCACATGCTCCCGTAATGCCATTGTATGCCTGGCACAATCACCATACCTTAAGCATGAATGGCATCAGGGCCTTTCAACTTTTTCAAATTAAAGGGGCCTCGAGCCTCAGGGTGTCCCCCAACTGGCTCCCCATGTTGCCAGTCACCAGTCTTGTAACATTGCAATATATTTATTTCTCTATTTTTGTTCTATGGCTTAAAATATGCACTTTACGGCACTCATTACAAGCTGCATTTCCTCTTCTCCTGGGATATACAGAAGTGTTATCACCTCATTGCCTTCTAGCACTGGTTCCGCCACATCAACCACTTGAGGACAAAGAAGGGTTTATAGCTCTTCAGTGGGCATTTTGTGTTTAAGCTCCCTGGCAAAAGTGTCAAGAAAAGTTACTTTTTGAACACATGGGGCTCATTACAAGTATGGTGGAGCAGTAAAAAAATTGGCGGTAATGGAATTACTGCCACTTTTCCCACACCACCATACTACGAGTATGGCCCTGGAGAGGGGGATATACCTCCAGCATCATGGCAGAGGTAAATCCTCCCACTTTCTGCTGAAAAGCAGCAACATCAGTGGAATTACTGCAGTGGTAATTCCGCTGGTGGTAATTCCACCAAAAATGCCTCATAGAGTCCAAAGGGGATTAACTCTGCCAACACCACTTGTAATTTGGCAGTAATTTTGCTGGACCAAGTGGCGGTAACAGTAATTCCGTTGGGTGGTATTGCGGTATAGGATTTACCACTGCAATACTACCCAACTCGCGATGAGACCCATAATATAGGTAACATTCTAAGACTGTCACCTAGTATCTAAAGTATGCATTTTCTATTGAATTTGTATTTCCTTCTAGTTATTTATCGAGTGCCCTATTTACAACATTTGTAACATACAATTTTTGTTATTGTCATTTTTGGGGTAGGGGGCGCCAATGATGCTTCTCGCCTGGGGTGCAATCTGCTGTAAGACCGGCCCTGCATCGCCTCAATCTTGAGGGTGCCTATGTGCACATCTCCACTTAGGGGTCTTCATCAATATTTCCTTAGGTTTACAACTACTTGGCAGATCGACCAATTTAAAATGCCCCTGTTTGTTTTGAGCCTGGCCCCAGAATATTTGGAAAAGTAATGTTTCTCATTGGGCACCCATGTTAGTAGGGCATCCACACATACTTTTAATTGTGCGACTAGCTCTGTACTCTGCTTTAGGCAGTTTCTTCTGCTTTTCATGCAACGATGCAGTTGGTGTTTTCTCTGGTCCTGTCTAAGAACGTTGTATAAATGCTGTTTGAGCACAGGGTCCTCTTTTCTTGTTTGAGGGGCTTGTGGATGAGGACGGATACATAATAATATACAATTCCACAGCAGTTACCCCACTCTTACACACAATGACGTGGACAGTTATGGTGAATTCAGTATGGGTCTACCAAACCTTACTCAGTAAAGCCAGAGGATCCGCTTCAATTTTGAACATATTTAATTTATAAAGCAAGATAAAAACATTGAAAATGAGACCATACAAAATTCTGGCATTGTATCGAAACAAAAAAGTACAGAACACCACAATCAAATCGTCATATCAACTGCCTCCAACAATTTTTAAACAGTTAGGATTTAGGTGTTTGGTAGTAGCACACGTGAGAGAACTATTCGCAATATCAATTCGAAAATGGCATCTCTAGTGGGTGTCAACACAGGGTTCTGTTTCTTGAGGAACAAGCCGGGCATATATGGGTAAACCTATTCCTTGTTGAATGCACCCTTGAGTCTGTCTTCAGGGCACATAATGATATTTATGGATGGGATTGACGGACTTCTCCCAACGCGTGTTGTACACAAAAGGCACTTCAATTGCTTTGTTGTGCGTATGGCTGAGTATTTTATGCATGCATCAACCAATGATGTAGTAAGATAATCTGCATTACTCTTTCCTCATACGTTGTGTTCTAACGATGAACCAAGCATGGGGATGGTAAGTGTAATGTTCATCCGACTGGCGTTACCAGCTGGTGTGAGTTCACCATATCAGTGGGCACTTCACGCTGAGCTACAATTGATCTGTTATAAACGTGTAGTTGAATACATGGCATGGGTCAGTCCTTTGAATTCTGCGAAATGCTGTCTTCCGAATGGCAACAGCCAGAATTTTTTTATTGTCCTATTTTTAGTTTTTTTAGCTTGCTTTATAAATAAAATGTGTTAAAAAATGAAGCATACCCCATGAAGGACAGTGTTCTGGCACTTCCTTTCACTTGTTTGTAATTGATGGTAACCAATTGGGACCTGGCTTTTCTATTTCAAAGACTGTGGGAGCGTTTTTTCTTTTATATGCTTGGCATTCTCTTTGAAAGAATTACTTGCAGGAAGCCACCGCTACATCTGTCTGGCACTGGAATCGGGAGACCGAGGAGCAGTTCATTCTCACAACAGTTCAAGTTCTTAAAATGGATTTACATTCTTGGTTGATGGCCACAAATCTTTCAGTAGAGAAAGGAAAAACGCAGTTATACGTAGAGGGGTACTACTAAGTTTCTTATTCGGTAGTGATTTTTATGTCTTACTGTTTCCAGTGTTTACAATCTTAAAACAAAGTTCTATGACTTCTGGTGCAAGAGGGTATTCTCTCCTGGCCCCAGGGTAGATTAGTATCTTTCAGTGTAAGGGTGTGGGGGTTGGCTTCTTTACACCGGACTATGATTTCTATAGCAACTCGTTCTTTATACCCAAGGAGCGACCATAGGCTGGAGGTTTTTTGACCAATTTAGAGGATATAGGGGAGGCGGGCACCACCTGCAGTTAGTGTATGATAAAGTAAATAACTTAAGTATTTGGATCAGGTAAACAGTGGGAAACAATTGAATATGTCAAGGTCCAAGAGGTAAAACCCTGCAGCGTCGTATGATCCCTTGCAAATAATGCTTCAATTTCAGAACATTTAGAAATGTATTATCATTGTTCAAGGCAGTACTCTTAAACATTGTTTTATAAAATGATAATCTTTAATTAGGAGACAATCTCTCTGATGTACAATGCATTGCATTTCGGACCTAAAAAAAGTCCTTCATCAGGGACTACATCCATCTCCTTTTCAAATGTAAATATTAGACGTGGAAGACGGTACTTCCTTCTCTGTCAATGGTTTTGGCTGCTATGTCAATAAATTGCTCTTGGACCCGTGTGGCTGATAAAAGCATGGGCTGGGACACTCGGTACGCTCCGGTACCCGGCTGTTATCAGCCACACAGCTCTAAGAGCAATTTATTGACCTATGAGCAAAAACCGTCTAGAGAGATGAAAGTACTGTCTTCCACGTTTGAGATTTAAGTTTAAAAAGTGAGATGAACTTAGTTCCTGATCAAGGACTTGTTTAGGTTCAAAATACATTGGACATCACCCATATCGTCTCCCAATTAAAGATTTCATCATTTCATGAAACAGAGTATTGTCCTTCAACAATGATAATCATTTTCTAAATTGATTGTATGTTCTGAAATTGAAGCATTATTTGCAAGGGATCATAGGGCACTGCTAGTTTTTACGGCATGGTCCTGGATATTTGCAAATGAGTGGAAATGTTAAGTTGGTAAGTGTCCACATCCTGCCCTTCCAGACAAAACCAGTGCTGTGTTTTTCCATAAATAAGCAGGGGGCCACCAGCTCCCCATAACTTTGCAAGGTGGCATACAATATGGTGCTTTTCCCATGAGAAGTTAATTAGTGGGACATTTCATTGGCTTGGCGGACTCCCTCAGTAGGCCGGACAATGCTCCTCAAGAACAGTCCATGTCAGGGAATCTAATGATGAAAAAAAGTTCTTCCAACATATTTGCGAATCTACTTACTGACTTTTGTGCCACACTGGGGAACATGAGTTTTCCTTGTATGTCATTGGGCAGTCAAGGGATAGATTAACTTGGGAATTATTTCCTTCTGCTGTCGGAGGGGCATCCCATGGTGCATTCCTTTGTGTGTCTTGTTTTGCTAATGTGGCCCACAGACTGTGGAGAATCAAGCGCTGCCAGCTTTTCTTGATAGCACTTCGGTAGCGAAGGTGGGAGAGGTTTTCTGACCACCTATAGCTGTTCTGAGGGGCCAGAAATGATAGACGGACACAAAGCTGTAGTTTTCTCAATGTTTGACATATTTATTAAGGTTATGGGGATGGGATGAACCACGATCTGTCCCTACCCTAACAAGAATGGCCCTACTTAGAAAACTAAAACTAAAGGAAAAATAACCTTATGTCAATATGTGTCTGACCCTCACACTACAATACACAACCAAAATGCAGAAGGTACATTTCTCTGAATACAGTTAAATAAAAGTGTGTAAAGTTGTTCTTTTATTACCACCTGCCATTGTCATTTTGCGCCAACTGAAGAGGAGTTAAATTCTTTGAAAAAAGATTCCTTCAGGAAAGTCATTACAGATAAAGGAGAGGAAAACTGTTCTTGGACCTAGAACTATACAAGGAAGATGAACAAATCCAAACAAAACTATTTACAAAACCTACTGCAAGAAACCGCATACTGCATGCACTGAGCAACTACCCCAGACATGTGATCGACAACATCCCCTATGTGGAAATATTAAGGCTGAAAAGGAACTGTAGCACTGAAGTGGCCTATCTAGAGAACATGGAGAGAACTTTAAAAAATAGTTTAGTCAACGAGGATGCAACTGTAACAATTACAAGGATCTGTAGAAAAATCAGGTAGATCTCAAGAGAATTCTTATTAAAAGGCAAACCAAAAGCCACAACCCGGATGACCAAAACATTTATCACAACATATAGTTCAGCAGCTCAGACCACAAGATACATTCTCAAGAAATATTGGAACATTTTAAAAATTAATGAAAATGTAAGGGAGCATTTGGATGATACACCTTTCATTTGCTATCGGAAGGCTTCAACAATTGAAAACATAAGCCCAAGTTTTTTGAAACCATCAAAACCTAAAGACTTGAGCAGTATGCTCAACCAGAAACCAATTTTGGAAAACCATAGATGTGGGGGTTGCAAACTTTGTCCACAAATAATGAACGGAACTAAAAGTCTGAAACTACCAAATGGAAAATAAAAACAAATTCTCCAATTCATAAACTGTAACACTAAGATTGTTGTTTATGGAATAAAATGTATCTGTGAAACTTTATATTGGGGCACTGAAAATAAGAGTTTTTGAGCAAATGAGAGCCATTAGGAATAAAGACTTGAAATATCCCATGGCCATTAATTTTTGCACAGAGCATACAGAAACAAAAGTGGAACTCTTAAGCTTCTTGGGTCTTGAAACTATCAAGGAACTACCAAGGGGAGGTAACGGAGAATTGCTTTTGACACAAAAAGAATCCAAATGGATTTGTCTCATTGACACGTGAGACTGGTTTAAATTGTGACAATCAGATCTACAATTGGTTGTGACTTTGAGGTAAGAATATCATGAGTCAATGTTTCTACTATGAACAAAACTTGGTTGATCAAACCTACTCGAAAAAGGTAAGAATATAAATCAAAAAAGGGGTCACCGTCGGAGAGCATAATAAGTAATTAAAATGGTTGACATACCTGTAGCATAACTATTTGGCAACCCTTTTAGAGAAAAATGACTTTCCTGGAGGAATCTTTTTTTCATATAATTTAACTCCTCCTCATTTAGCACAAAAGGACAAAACCAGATGGTAATAAAACATTATTCAGGCTATGGGACAGTCAAAATAGTGGTATACACCTATGCTGACAACTGAAAATTATTACAAACTGTTAGACTCGCCAATTGGTCAGTTTATTGACTGTACTTTTTATGTCTAAAAAGTGTGTAAAGGTTTGTTGGGATGGATTTCTAAACTCTGACCTGGTGGCCAGAGGTTTAGGCCACCCTAGTTTAGTGGGACAGGGGAACCTTCTAGACAAGCCAGACTAATCAAGGTAGTTTGGCTGGCGATCGAGACTAGGTCTCGAGGGGTGAGTGGGATCAGAAGCCCACAATAAGCCGCACCGTAACAAGCCACAGAATACTTTCAGACAGCTGTATATCAAAAAAACATATACATTTATTATAGGCCTTATAATCAAAGATGAATAACCACAGTAATAGAGAAACAGTTACCACACAAACAAATCACTATTTAACGTACATACAATCACTTTTAGCTTAATGCAAGATGGGGGGGAAAACACATCCACAACCTGTATCAGAAGGGGGTTAACACAATTATTGCATTGGGCAGTGTGATGCTGGAAATGCATTGGAGGGACAGGGCCTCCATATCCTTGTCCTTTTTGCTTTATCATGTATGTTCTGTCTTGCTTTCCACGCAGGAGTTCATTTGGGACTCCTGGCAGTGCGGCTCTTCCTCTTTTTGGTAGTTGTGAGCAGACCCTTGGGATACCCTTATGGCACCCATGGGTAGGGGTACAACCCTGTAATCCTAGTGTATGTTTTTGGGCACCTGTTTGTGGCCCACAGAGCATGGTATGGGCTGGTGGCATCTCCATGCTGAATTGACAGGTGCTCTAAGTATCCTCCATTTTGGGATACCCAGGCCCTGCCATTGGAATCAGTCAATGCTTGATAGAAGACAAGATGGCCTCTGTGGCCTCTTACTTTCTATTGCCTGTTACTGTTTTCCCGAAGTCCCGGGAAGCCCTGACTCTGTCCTTTCCCCCTGACTGGCTATTGGGTGGAAGTTCCACATATGGTATTGTGGGGAAGTCCAGGCCAGACTGGCTGGAGCCTTCCCAATGACAGTATGTTGTGGGTAAACCCTTGGGGTGGGACCTCAGTGAATGGAGTGTGTGACGAGTATCCATTTCATGTTATGGGTGTCTAGTTTCTGGTGTTTGACACAATGACTGAGACAGCCCTGCCCGGAACTAGTATGAATGCAGTATGGAGTGCTGAATGGCTGGGCGCTTGTCTGAATCCACATTCCGTGTTGAGTGTCTGGATGTTTGGTGTGCCTGAATGACAGACCACAGTCAGCCGGGATTGGTCCACGTCTGGCGTGCATGCAAAAGAGCAGATCTTCCATTGGCTGTCCAAATCCGAGCCTGGCTAGAACTTTGGATAAGAGAAGGGGCTCTGCATCCATTCCAGGTCAATCTACTGTGGTTCACAGTGAACTACGAAAGGAGCCAAGTATCCTGTAAACTGAAGTAGACCTGTGGACCCGCCAGAGATGCGCTGGAAGGTTTGGCACCCTGAGCTAGCTGTTGTCCAGTCGGACCCTGCTTTGTCATCCTTCCTGGCTGACTGTGAGCTGTCATTCAGGCACACCAGACATCCTGGCACCAGTAGTGTGGATTGGAACCAGACAGTCCCAACCCTCTTCCTGGGTGCTAGCACACGTGACATGCAGGAGCCAGCGAAAGATGTGGGTTTCATGGGAGGCTGCATGCCCAAATAAGGAAGTCCTGGGGGAAGGTTAAGGGTCAAGATAGCGAAAGGACAGAACAAAAGACTTTGTGGCACGGCCATTTTTGGCACTGATCACCATCGGCAACCAAAACGAGATAAACTCGGTATGGTATGATAAAAAGAAGTAAAAATACCAGTAAAGTAAACTGCTGCCACCAGTTCTTCCTAGGCATACTTATCTCACCACCAAAAATTCCTTCGAGGTTGTCTAGAGCCATAAAACTGAAAGACGCACAGGGGTGCGCGGTACAGTAAGGTACTTGCCGCACAGATAAGTTACCAATAACTGACAAAGTCAGACTAAGGGGAACACAGTTTCCCTGAACTGACAGTCCAAAGAACATGTCGGTTTCCCCATAAAAAAATTAGTAAAAACCCTCGGGAGCGCTGCTGAAGGCTATGTTCCACTGGAAAAACTCAGGATAGGTCTGTCAAACAAAAGCAAAAAGTTTAAGGGTCCATAATATGGAGGGAAAATTGCAGTTTGAGAAATCTTTCCTAACAAGGTTCAAACCTATAGTTTTCACAAAGCAAGCCTTGTGTCCAGGGTTGGATTCCCTTTCCCTGAATCAGTTCAGGAAGACTTTTGAAAGTGTTCTGTTTCAACAGTGTTCTATTCAGTTCTATGGCAAATGTCTTCCATCCAGCACGTCTTTGCATTGTTAAAGAAAATGTCTTTCACAAAACCACTTGTTCACAGAAAACCCAAATCAACTGTCTTTCCCAAATTACTCTTCCCAAGACGAAAGGGTTATTTTAGAGAGGTGTAACGCTTATCCTTTCTGTAGAATACTTTTGTCAGGACATCACAACTAAGGTCTCCTATTAAACAATAGTTTGTCAGGATGATAGTGTGTACTTTATTTTCTTAAGTAAAACAACTCATCCTTTCCTGGTTTACTCTCCTATCAGGACTGACTTCTACTTCGAAGCAACTGTCACTGTTTACTTCTGTATGTGGCAATGCTTGTTCCATATTACTTCCCCAGTACCTGTTAGGGGGGGGAATTGTACAATGTTTGCCAATTTGTATAGACTCTTGACTGGTGGCAATGCGGGTTACAGATTTCCCTAAACTGCTATCCCATGTAAGGAGTATTGCACCTTTGTGCCCCTTTCTTCTGCTTAGTCGGTATTAAAAATTGTCTTTTAATTGTAACTTTTCTCTGTTGAGCGCCCGGGGTTACCTCTTCCCGTAGGCCAACTCACTGGTTTCTTTTGGCATCTCTGTGCAGTATCTGGATGCTGCAGTACATTTGCGGTGTGGGTTGGACTTCAGTACAGTCTAACCTTCTGGGTCTGACCATGCCTTTGACAGCTCTGCATCAGCTGTCTTTGTCCACTCTGCTCTTCCCAGGAGCTCGCCAGTCTTCGTTGGAACTTCCCGGCTGGGAGATGGCGCTCCCTTCCAGCTGTCCTTCTCCCCCTCTTGCCGTTCATCACAATTCCACTTCCTGCTTCATACATGCTACGGCACCTCACATCTCCTCCTCCAGCGTAGGCGGCAGCGTCCATTTCTGCTTCTGCTTCACCTTCTGCAGTCTTTTTCCCTGGCTTCCGTAGTTCTGCCAGCTCTCCTCACCTGCAGGTGATTTCTAATTGTAATAGTCTACTTTGCAGCAGTAGGAATCCGCATCCGCTCTTTGCTCCTCTTCATTGTCTCAGTACCATTAGCATTATGGGTCTTTTAGAGCTTTCAATGGCATTTTGTCAATTGTTTGTTGAACTGAATGTGATTAGAAACATCAGATGTCATATATGAATATTAGCAGTGGCATTTATTGTCTCCACTTTACAATATGCCATCAGTGTTTTGGGGAAAATGACAGAATCATACTTCAATGGAGTTACCACTTCCCCCAATGTGTGTGAGATTTTGAGGTAGGATCACATGGGACGGCCCATGTGATCCTCCCTCATAATCCCACCCCCAGGATCGGCTAGTGGCTACCTTTCCCTGGCCACATAAGAGAGACCAATACTGGGTTTTTAGTGATTTCACAGAATTCATCACACTGTTTACCCACCTTCCTTGGCCCATCTGCTGTCTCATGACCTTGACATGGAGGGGAAGTCTTGTCATGGACCCCTCAATTGCTCTGCTTAGTGGCCTTTTCCCTAATAAGTTAGTTTGGCAAGCTGGGTCTCACTAAATAGAACTTAGAAGTCGAAACACTGTCCAGAAATCAGTTTAGTCATCACCATTGGAATAAGCAGACCAGACATCTCTCACTGTTAACTTGAGTAGGATCTCAACACTCTAGTGAGCCCTTGTGCAAGGTACGGTCCTTTGCAGGGAACTAGGCAGCAACATGCTTAAAGCTGGCCTCCTAAATATATTTATCTGCAATCCTGGCATTCCTAATTCGCGATTGCTTGTCCCCTGCACCCCCTGTGGACACTGTACTGAAGACAATTTAATGGTCTTGTGAAGCTTCACGTGTATGTGTCCCACACATCATGTGTGGGACCTTAACATTGTTCTCTCTTCCTAGATCCATAAGCTCTGTGAACCAATTGCATCAGCACGCTGGGCCAGTAAACTCTGCGCATTGTGCTTAAAGGATACCTTTCTGAGTTTTTAGAGACATGGTAGTGATTTCTACCCATCTTTTCATTCTTCTGAAATGTAGTTAGTTTTATATCCACCACAATATCCGTTTGTCATTGTTCTACCCCAACCCGGATTCTGAAGCAGAGAGAACTCTACACAAACCCAAAATAGACAGAGCCTGTAAAATGCGTTTGCCTGGACAAAACTGAACTGAGGATATTTGCATGGCAAGAATGTGAGCAACCCCTTGTGTACTGCAAGCACACTTGCTGGATTTCGGTTACTGCATCCTTTAGAATAGTTTTGTATAACTATACTATGCTTTTCATACTATTTCTGTAAGGTGCCCCTGTAAGTGTCGAGGAAAACGGTGGGGTAGGATTAGTATGTGAAAATTGATTACTGTAACCCTAATCCATAAAACATTTTATCCACCTGCCACTGCCAATCCCTTTACTAAGATCTTCAGTCTTTCTCATGCTGATCTCAAGATGGACAGTTGGGTAGGGTGCATGTACAAAAGAGGTTCTGTGTCAGCGGCCATTCTACAGATGTGCATGCAGCATTATTCTTGATTTATGATTATAATATTTCTGTTGTCACATCCTCCGAGCTTGTTCCATTCCCATTGACAATATCCCATAAGTATAGAGGAAGAAGGATCCTGAATTGGGAGGACAGTCACTGGGTTGAGGTGCATGCATGTTTTCCTTATTCAAAACACTAAACCTTTGTCCTGTTTTATGACTTGCATGATAAAGTGACATGGGTTCAGCTTGGTAATGGGGCTAGAGTGACTATGGGATATCAACTGCTCTGTGGTGGAGGTAGGAAAAATGGAGGGTCCCTAAATACCCCAGCCTAGGACAAAACATCCCCATCACAATCCAGGCTACTCCATTACAGGCAAAGCCTAGAGGGAAAGATAAATCACTAAGTGGAAAAACAGGCATTTCAGACCACAATTGAAGGACGCGGTCTGTCAGGGGGCAAGGGTGCGTACAGTCTCTAGCAAGAAAGCAATGGCAACCACAAAGTCCTTTTTCTATGATCAGGTCTCCTAAAACCTATGATCCCAGTCATGAAAATAATGTAACTGGTCTCCTCAAGAACCCATCGTAGAACTATTAGGGTTTGGTTCATTCTATCACCATACCAATAACCTTCACCCTTACAAGTACAACCATGTTCTAAACCCCTAGCTTCTTAAAACCCCATTCCACATCAAAGTCCACTAGAATTCCAGTTCCCCTTTGAAGAATGGATGTTTGAAATGCAATTAACTTGCACTGAACAGCCCCTTATCAAGCTGTGTGCCATCTGCAACATTTTCAAGAAAGCCAAACAGGATCCCTACTCTGGCACTGTCAGGAGGTGATAGATTATTTTCAGCAGGGACACCGAGTCAGCCCTTGCTATACTAGCATGTGAAAACCCCCATCAGATGTGAACTGGAACTGTTGACACAGTAGACCTGCACGAGCGAAAAGGGTAGCCTTCAACCTCATTTTATGAAGTGCCTTGTTTGTAGCATTTCCTGGGCTAGGAAGAGCAGGCAAGATTGGCCAGTGGGAGCAGAAGTAGGAGGATAGGTGAGACAGTAAATAGGATGGTGTGTGTTGTTTGGGTGAGGGAGGAGGAGGAGGAGGAAGAGGAGGAGTAGGGGGAGGTGGTAGACCAAGAGACAAGAAAGAAGAAGGATGGTGGAAAATAGTGTGAAGGCGATTTGCAGAGAATGTAAGGTACTGGTTGGGGAAATAAAGTGTTACTGTATTGTAATTGTGCTTTTTAGGTGTGCGGGTGAGAGCGGTATAGCGGAGAGTGAGGGGTACCTGAAGGGTTGAGAGGAGTGTGCTTTAGAAGGTTAGGTGGAGGAGAGTGCGGTGGTGTGGAGGAGGGAGACTAGTATTGCAAACAGAAGGAAGTTGTAGTAGGGAGAGTAGGGAAAAAGTGAGATCAGAGGGTGGAGCTAAGCGAGTGGTAGATACATAGGAAGGACAGCGTAGGAAATAGCAGGGAGAGAGGGAAGAGAAAGTAGGTGGAGTTGAAGGGAGGAGAAAGGTGGAAAGACATAGGGAGAGGAATACCAGGGCATGGGAAGAAAAGACGGAGTGAAACCTGAGGGTCTGGAAGGCACCTCTTCCCCTCCCTAGTTTCTATAAGTAAACCAGGAATAGGTCCCATCTAGGAAGTTCCTGAGGGATTCCAATAGATAGGGCATTTGCCTTCAGGACATCTCATTGAGACAGGCAGAATCTGGACAGTAGGGAGTTAATAATCAGTAGATACTAAGCTATGGAGTAAGCATACCTGGGATAGGGAAGAACTTGCTGTCTCTAGACTAAATAGAGGGACTGCCCTCCATAAAAGCCCTGGCACCGTCTTTGAGAGTTGGTGTGTTATTAAGGCCATCTGTCACATAAGACAACAGTACTCCCCTCCCAATGGAACTGGCATTTGGGGCCCCCTCCATCCAAACAACCAATACTCTATAGTGGTTTACTGTTAGGAGGACTGCTATGTAGATCGATTTGCCATCCTTTGAGCATGCATAGAAATTGCTTGTGTGGGGCAGAGGTTTTCCTTGCACATTTTTTGACCGAGCGCCTTCTAATGTAGGTTGCCTGTACATTGGCTCCTGGAATCATTGTACTGGCTGTTTTCTGTGTTGTTCAGTTGCCAGAGGAATTAGCGGTTGTTTCTAGAGGTCCGTCCTTGCTGTCATTCAATGACTCTGGGAGGCGATGCATACTCTCCTTTAAGCATGCATATTGAGGCGTTGTAGCAAACCACAGGGCCTCATTACGACCCAGGCGGTAAGTTACCGCCTGGGTCGTACCCTTACCACCATGGTGTAAACTACGTTTACACCATGGTGGATGGCGGATTTACCGCCCCATTCCAAGGTGAGTGGGGCGGTAAATCCCCATTTCCCATTTTACCCTTCCCCATTTTTGCCACATAGGGCATAATGGGAGTGGGGAAGGCGCTAATTACGCCACCGTAAATTACGGTGGCGTAATTAGCACCATGGTCCCTTAGCGCCATGGATTTTAACGCCTGCAAAAAGCAGGTGCTAATATCACCATGGCGCTAAGGGACCTTGTAATCAGGCGTTAAGGGTCGGCACCGTTCACGGCGCCGTTAACCCCTTAACGCCTGATTCGTAATGAGGCCCACAGAATCGGAGCACAAGACCATCAGAGTTCCTCTGCATCCCTTGACCCAGCTGTCATATCTAAGGTACCTTCTCTATGAGCCCAATCTTCCTTGTTGGACCACAAGCTATGAGTCATCTGGGGTGTGTTCTGTAGTGCATAAACTAACACCAGAGAGACACGTCTCATAAGGAAAGCGCTCACTGATCGGAAGTCCCCAAAGGCAAGGACTCTTGTTATGGTTAAAGGACACATTTGTGGAAACCATATAGCTGGAAGAGAATTTGCCTAAGAGGAGGAAGCAAGCCTGTTACGACTTACCTCTGGAACCAGTGATGATCCTTATGGCAGCACTGGAGTTGGTGGGCTGCAGTGTGGATTTGGAATTCAGGAGGATCAGATTTTATGAAGACGGGCAGTCGGAGGTTCCGAAGCAGTCGTGCTCCAAAGACAAAGATGCACTGGTGATCCTATCAAGATGGCAGCTGCCATTCCTTTCCCTCAAAGTCACAATCAAGATGGTAGACTTCTACTGGAATGGCAGAAACTGGGTGCACAAATTCTATTTCGATGGTTGCAGATCACATTTTTCCATGTTGCAGCACTCCATATACATGTTGCCTGTGGCTTAATGTGTCCCCTGTTACATTGATTTTGTCAGTCCTTTTTTTTCTTGCCTCATAAAACCCTTGTCCCCTTTTCTTTGTTCCCAACTCATTGTGTCTTGTCAATCTCACAGGACATCCTGTCTTCTGTTAGAGGTCTCTACGGTGGCATTCTTTGATGAATCAGCTGATGCAAGAAGCTGTTCCAAGAAGAATATCTTCTACTCCTGCTTGGAAGTTTCTTTTCCCTGAGGAGGTTTCCTCCCAAGTGACCTTTCTGAAGACCACCTTTCTTCCAGCTGTCTCCTCATCTGAGGAGCAATGTGGAATCAGGAATGGATTGTTTGTACCGCTACACATCCTGCCTACAAAGGAAACCCAAAGTAAGGCTAGTCACTAACATAGCATTAGTCATGTTTTTCTAGGTCCCACACACACAGGTTCACTCCTGTGCCTCCCATGCTGCAACATTGTGTTCTTTGTTTATGAGGAGGATGCTTTCACAATGTTTCCAGAGGATGGTGCAGTTGGTCTTGTCAAACCACTTTTCGAGGGGTTGCAAACTTTGGCCCTGCTTTATATTTGGACGACATCAGAAGCAGCACCACTTCCCCACAGGACATGTGAGATTAAAGGTTGGTGAGCACCGCAGTACTCACCAGTACCCTTTGGATTGTTTTTTATTTTTTGTGCCCATATATGCCCTCAGATGATGACATTGGTTTACTCATTAGACACTCCAGTAAGATGGTTCTTCACTCCGGCTCCTTTTGCCATTTAGTCACGCCCTTCCTTTCTACGCTCACTGTCTTTCCATCAGCTATGCTCGATGGAAATGTCAGGAACTTGAAGATTATTTCAAGGCATTGTTCAAAGCAGTAGTACTGGCTCCACCAGTACTAGTGACGTTGGTCTCTTCTATTCGGATTCTCTGGTACCAGTGACTTTGATCTCTTATATTATGATTATGTGTTTGTCATCCAGTGGTGGGCCTGGCTAACCAATGCTTGCCTTTGGTGCTGATGTCCCAACCTCTCGGGCTCTGGACCCTGCCACAGAAAGATAGGGTGCACCTCATGATGATGCCATATCCAGGGCTAAGGGAGTTTCATTACTTCATTAAGTGAATGGCCCTGAAACTGGAGCGCCTTGTCATCTGCATGATGAGGGTCCTTTCCCTATAAGGCAGAGATGTTGGGAATTCTTATTTTGAGGAATTTCTTTAGGGTTGTGGCCAAAATCTTCAAAAAGGTAACCTCTTCTCTGATGAGCACAAGGTGGTGTCCACGTCACACTCCTGCAGCCCTTCATGAGGGGGAAGGGCTGGCCTGTATAAAGAGATGAACATTGTCATTAGAAGATTCACCAGAATTATTTACTCCACTTATGGGAAGCAATTAATGATGCTACCAGAAGAGAATGAAACCTCCACACATCGAAGAACCTCAGTTATTGCATCTGCCTTTCACCTAGATTGAGAGGGGTTTCAGCTCACATTAGTGAAGAAAATCCGATTTCTGCCTGCCTATCTGCTACCTCCATTGGCATACTCTTTGGAGTGTGCAGAGACTAAAATGGCTTAGGTCGACTTACTTCCTTGAAGCGCCTCATAAGGTCATGGACCTGCCATCCAATGGAAAGGTTTGAGGATGGGGACGGGTGAGCAGATGGTGAAGTTCAAGACTGTGTTTCCCTAACTGTCAAGTCATTCAGAGTGGTCTAAAGGTAGCCAGCCAAGTCATTCTCCATGTTATTAGTTTGAGGACTGGTCTAGACGGATGATGCCTTTTAAGCATTCCAGGCCCTTCGTCAGCATCAAAGTAAATCCTCCAACCATGATACAAAGATTGGGCAAGAGGTTCCTCGCCTTTGGTCCTGTTCCTCTGAATATAAAAATGGCAGACAACCTCCTGGTGATCCAGAACACGGCTTTCTAGTTTGGGGCTAGTGGTGACATGGCGCTGCGAAGAGTGACACTGTACCATCACGAGTTGCAGAAAATCAACTCAACTAGAATTATTTTGCACAGTAACCATTGCTATGACAATACAGTAAAAGAAGCATTGCATAAAATGTTACATGAGGCCCTACATCACAAACAGGAGGAACTTCTAACATACCTACTCTATAATTTCCCCCAATCAATGTGTCCTGCTGAAATAACGAGAGCCCAGTAAATGAAAGTGGAAAAGATAAAGCAGCTGTAATGATTGCATCCTTGAAGAGGTTAGATGTTGGCAATGCAGCTATCCATTGTCTTCTATTCAGTCATGCTTTCCAGATATATTGTAAAGACCATCCTCTGACTTGCTATACTATGGGCCAAACTACAGACTCTTTAAAATGTCAGATGCTCACTTCCAAGAGCAGTGGCTTCAGTTAATTTGATTGAAGGATGGGAACCTTTTGGCATATAAACTGTGTTGGGTGGTCGCCAAAAAGGTCCCACAAGCAGAGAGGGCCTAATTCCTTACACTTTCCCACTGTATTCCAAGTGGGAGGGAGCCTATGAGAAGCTTATTTTTTAAGGGACACATGTCCGGGTTAATCCACATGTCAATGCAAGGTTCCTGATGCAGCCTTTATTTTAAGTAAAAAGGAGTGTTTATCATCCAGTGTAGACCTCTTGAATGTTTTTTCGTTCCTAGGTTTCCAGTGTGTCTCCATCAGCTGCAGGTCAGAATGTTATAGGGTCCTGGAAGTCCCATAAATGAGTCAAGTTCAGTTTGGCCAGGCCCTGTCTAATGTACCTGAACCAGCCCAGGGCTTACTACTGTGGTTTAGATCACGTTGCACTAAGAGTGGTCTTATAGATTGAGACAGGATGCCTAGGTTCTGAGGGACCTATAGGGCAGGGTTTGAGGACTCCCTCATCACTGAGGTGATTCTTGTGTTTTAATAGGGAAGAAGTAGGATCTTCACAAGAGCTTTTAAGAATACATTTTCACTAGTGTTGGTCACTTTACAAAAACCTATATCTCATCCGTTTACAGTGCTTCCATCAGCACCTTGGCTCAATAGCCCTCTGAGGATGGGGTAGCTGAGTGCCCTCCAAATCTGTGATTGATTTGGAAGATCCCACTTTTGATTGCTTTAAGCTCAGAGTTCTTTTCTCAACCTGGGTCTTCCAAGACCTGATAAGTGTTGGAACAACTAATACCCAGGAAGTCATACCACACAACCACTTTGAAAGGTTCCGGTACCATGATGATGATGGATTACAATTGCATCTTCCTCCCCATAACCAGGATATTAGTTATTTTCCAATTTATGGTTAGAAGTTTAACTTGCCAGTAGCCCTTGAATGCATAAAGGAGCTTTAGATCACTGTTGTCTGCAAAGAGTACTGTAGGGTCTCTGATATTGCCCATCTTGTGTGGGGTGTCCCGCCCGTGCTCACTCAGCTAGTTACCGCAAAGTCTTTGGATTGCCCCAAACTAAAAGTGATCATTTCCCATTGACGCTTGCTCTTAGGCATTCTAGCCCCAAGTCGGAGCAAATTTCTCTAGTATATCCTATTATGTTGAATTGTTTTAATAATAGATAAAGGCTTAAATGTGATACTCTTGATAGCGATTCGGTTATGGACAGTTTCTTTTTGGAAGCACTTCATTATATAGAGGTAGACTTCTTTCTGGGCTTGTCTAATGATGAAGCCCTTTTGGGATTTTAATCTTAATTATGACCATACTTGGACACAAGCTAACTTTACCCTGTAAGCAGACTGGATCTTAACAAAAACAAGAACCTTTCAGCTGGGTGATTAGACTCCGACTGCAGGGTTAAGAAAGTTGCTCTGTTAGATCTTTTAAAATGTACTTATCCGATGGCAAGCCAATAGCAATCTCTTTTAAGGGAAGAACATAAGAAACTTTTAGCCCAAAACAAACAAATCCCATATGATTTTGTTGAGAAGCAGGGATGATCATCCCAGGCCCCCAAGAGGTTCCATATGAGACAGAGACCTTTAAGCGTGTTATTGGAAAGGGTATAGGGGGTAAGGGGATATCCCCGGAAACTGCCTCATGGATAGATATTATCTGCTGAGGTGTAGGTTGTGCCGAGAGTGAAACACCATTTTAGAAACCAGCCGCCATTTCGGAATCAAGGCTTAGTGTCGCGCTTCAGCCGGGACAGTAGGCCCAGAACATAGAGCTAGACCTGTACATGCAGGGGTGGGTTGCAGCATAGACGGTGAGAAAAACCAAACGCACGGACAGACATAAACCTCTCCTTGTCTCATACTACTAGCATTCGTATGCAAGAAGGAATCGACACCCTGCAAGGCCATGAGGCGGCAGAGAGCTCCCTGTGAACAGATATTCCACCAGAAGGAGGGAACGAGCCTCCAAACTTCACCAATCCTAACCCTTAAATTATAGTGCCAAGATGCCTCTGTCCTTTACCCGGGCATTCCAGGGTGCCAGCCTGCCGACCATAAAACTGTTGGATCGCCAAATTTATCAGAAAGATCACAGCCGAAGACCCTGCACCCCTGTGATTTGTGCTGCAAGGTGCCAGGGAGAGAAAGTAACACATTTAAGCATGAGGTGGGAAGAACTGAACGGTGCTGAGGCATCTGGAATCGAGCAGGGGTTTAGAATGATTGACCTCGAAAGTAGCCTCTGCACCCATGTCTGCAGAACCAGGTGCGCATTAGGCCATAGATGGGAGTTGCACTGAATTGCGCTAATTGCCAATTAACAGCTTCAAGCTGGATGATATGCAGCGAAGATCCCCCCTGTGGAAGAAGATGGGCAGGAGAAGTTGGGACTAATGACCTGGCATAGCATATGGAGCAGGCTGCCTATGTATAGGGTCGCACCTACCAGCTATGTGGATCTGAAAGTGATGTAAGTCAATTGTGATGTTTTTTAACCTTGTTTTCCTTGCAAGAGGTGTGCTGGGCCTTTTTCCCCTAGTGGGTTGTATTTTTTCTGGTGTGAGTGTTTAGAGGCGTCTCTGAATTTTTAGTGACGCCCGACATGATCCAGTATTTTCTATGAAGATGGAAGCTTCCAGGCCGCAGATCTGGAGGGGCCGTGCCCACCTGCAGTGACCAGTCCCAAGCATGCCACCCGGAGTAGTGTTCAGAAGACGTTTTCTCAGAATTCATGTCTGCTCTTTGGTGCGGGGCGGGCCCCTAGCAAGGTGCAGGCCATTATTGGGACCCCATGACCGAGGAGCTTGGGTGAACACACAATGTAAGTACGCCTCTTGCAGGCGATAACAACGGGGGTTGATGCTAAGTGAGGAGTGGGGGAACAGGGATAACGGTGTGTGGATTTGTGTGAGAAGAAGAGGGAGTAGGAGTGTATGATAGACTGGTGTTTATTCAAATTGCATAGTGTTTTATTATTGTTGTAAGTATATGAGAAGAGGAGAAGTGGAATCCTTTTCTGAGCTAGGGAAGAAGGTGGCGCCATATTTTTTTATTGTGATAAGAGGACATAAAAAAAGGCACTCGGTATAATTAGATGGCTCTGATTCCTGTGCCCAATATATTCCAGGTGGGGGAATAAGATGACGTAGTGGTTGTTATTTTAGTTTGTTGTTTTGGTTTGTTTTAGTTTACTTCATTTTTATTGTGCTGCAGCCAAGGGATGGCTTTGTAAGAAGAAGTGTGGGTGTTGGGTATGAGGTGTGAGAGATTGTGTGTGTTGAGGGTGTGGGCACAGGGGGCAACTGGGGAGCAGGGACGGCAGACTGTCAGGACCTTTACGACAAATTGTTTTTGCTATATGATCTAAGTTTTTTTAATAGGAGTGTCAACATGGGGGTAGTTAATCCATTGGAGTATATGTTTAGTGCATTGCTGTTGTATCGAGGAGATTGCGAAATACGACAAGCAGTGGGTGGCAGGGACGCAGGAGGGAATGTTCCGCCCTTGGTCAGAGCAGGGTACGAACAATTGGGGGATATTGGAACACATGCACACACATTTAGCAGCTAAATACAAAGGTAAAAAACATCAAATGAGGAAAGAGATTTTAGAGTTCTGGAAAATGGTTGAGGACATAGAGGACTACGATGAGTGCAAGTCCCAGTGTGATGCCAGCCCAGCCCTGACTGTAGTTAAAGCAACAGCACCTGAAGGCACGCAGTTATCCTCGCCCAAAGGGGGGCTTTAGACGATTGCCACCATCCCTGCCACAGGATATAGTAGCCTAGCCTATGTGCCCTTGCCCACCATAGCACCGCCCCCATACCAAACTAACTCTAACACTGCAGTGTCAATAGATGGGAAACCTCAGAAGGAACTAGAAGCTTTGCAGGCAGCGCAAGTGGAGTTGGAGCAATTAAGGGCCCTCCGAGAAGAAGGGGTTAAGTCAGGAGGGTGGCCTAGATCACTGGCGGGCTGCAGATATGTTGTTTAGATTAGACAGCACTGCAATCAAGGATGTGCATATTGAGAAGTAGAAGAGTAATAAGCGAGGAGCAGAGAGTGTTAAGTTATGGGACAGTGAGCTCGGACGGAGATATAAATAAAGACTTGCAGGAAGGGGAATGGGATACAATGGATGGATTAGACGACGAAGAAGAGGCACAGAAGGCACCAGACGTTACCGCAATGGTAGAGAGTTTGTGGGGTCCGCAGTTGAGGAACAGGTTTGGGTGGGTAGCAGTGAGTAGGAAAAAGGAAGTGACAGCAGGAGGACCAAGCAGGAAATGGGCACGCAGTTGCCATAGTTGCGTAAAGGCCTCGGGAGGTCGCAGTATGTACCCTGGGCTCAGATGGATAATAACTTAATCAAAGCACTCCCTCCCCTCACTTCGGGGGCTGGGAAATGGATATATACGTTTGAGAAACAAACAGCTGGGATACCTTTAGCTGTGGGGAACATAAAAAGCTTGCTCGTAGCAATAGTGGGAGGCCAGGCTGGGGATGTTTGGGTTAAAGCTGGATACCCAGGGTTTAAACTAGATGATGACGCACATGATGGGGTACCATTTAACCATATCAGAGCGCAGGTGTGGGATGCATTGCGTCGGGCATATCCTGACACACCAGACTTGCAGTCCATAGTGCAATATACTATGGGGCATGATGAAGACCCCGCTCAGTACATTTTGAAAGTGCAGGAGATCTGGAGAATAGAATGCCCAAAGCAAGAGGACTGCACTGTGATCCCAGCGAGGCCATGACGGCATTGCGCATTTTCTAATGCAATTGCGTCATCACGCCGCTATAAGAAGTGGCCATTTCATGTTTACCTCAGTACACACGCCGTGAGGAAACTAGCACTTGGGGAAACCCTCCTTCCAAATTGGCATGTCTGAGCTCTCTAGCTCTTTGAACTAGCTATTCAATGCAACTTTTTGCTGCATTTTAACTGCTCCATACTGCATTTGTTAAATAGCAAATTTTAAATTGTAGGCATTTCCTTAAACTTTGATAAAGGTCAGAAGATAAACTACTGCCTTCTCCCAACTGCAACATTTTTTGTGTCCATACTTGATGAACTTAATCAATATCAAAGGGAAAACAGCACTTAAAGTGACTAACCAATCTATTTAAGAACTGTGTTAAATCAATTGAATTGAACAAAGAATTGTGTTTAATCAAGTAAAAAGAATTTGGGGGAAATTTAGTGTACAGAACCCATACTGAGGTTAAGTAAGAATTATTTTTGTTTTGTATTTAGAGTTGTTCAAAATCCTCCTGATGAACCACCAAATATAGTTTGGGAAACACGTGTTGAGGAAGAGGAATTATTGATTTATAGAAGGAATTCATAAAGGAACTTTTTTATGCATATTACACAATAAACTACTGAACTGGTGCAAATTATGGATTCCATCTTTTTCACTACCCATCTTATATATTGGGCAGCCTCAATATTTTGACAATTAATTTTTTTCAGACCATAAGCTCATAACCTATTAACAAAATACCTGATATCAATAAGGACTCACCATTGGTTGCCTTAAGGCTTTAACTCTTTACACACCTTTGATGTGGAGAACTGAGACAGGGGTCCTGTGGGACCGATCAGTTCCTCTTTTCTCTTTCATTATCAAAAGGAGATTGCCAAAGAAGTACGGAAAGCCCTCAAGAAAATAGTGGGTATAGAGGTGAAAGGGTGGCCCGAAATACAAACTATAATTATACACCATTGCAAGCGGACCAAAAGAAAAAGAGAAAAAGAAATGGGCGAAGGTTGCATGCTAAGGAAGTGAAACTGGTACAGAACAAATTGGAAAAATAGCAGTTCAAGGGGCGGTAACAGCAGTTACCTAAACGGAGCCAGAAGAGCTGACGGCAGCATGAGCGGATGCAAGGATAGCACGCTCTGTCCAGGTGGAGGGCAAGGGCAGTGGAACGGTGTACCTCAACCACAGTATTCTGAATGGTATCAAGGAGATCAGCAGCATGGAAGAGGAGGGTTTCGAGTGGGCAGAGGTGGATTTGGAGGGATGGGGCCGAGAGGGGGAGCGTGAACAGGGCAGTGTTGGGGATGTGGGAAATTAGGTCATTTTGCAAGGGAATACAGAAGTAGAATGGGAGCGGGATACAATCCATATACCCCTGCAAGCCCAGAACAACAGGAACACTTCCCTGCACCCCTGATGGCCACATCAGCCCCATCGATACCACACGAAATACACCAGGAATACGCGCAGTTACCCTCATGACTCCTGTGAGAAACCTGAAAGTGTCTCCCTAGCTAGTCCCTGAGTGGGACACCGACGGGTGAGAGGCGGTATCCCCCTTCTTTCAACACCTTTTCCCCATCCTACCATGTAGCATATTGCAAAACACTGCCCCCCTTTTTCCGACAAACACACTTTTGCAAAACACAAAAGACAATGGACTAACACCAGAGCTGTTTATCTGACATGTCTCAATACAAGGCTCAGGCAACTGACCAGAATCACACACACCTGACAGCCCTTTGCCTTCCCCACAGGGATAAAAGGTGGAGCACAAGAGCACAGAACGAGCAAGACAGACCGCACAATGTGAGACCTAACTCAGCACAGCAGTTCAAGAGGAGGAGAAAGGCGGCGCATACTGAGAGGGTGACAAGGAGAGAAACGACTGTGCCCTTTCCGACCAAGGCCTGTGAAACATCTGCAGAAGGAATTTAGGACCGCAAACAATAGCCAGCGTGTGTAGCAGCAGATGTCTATGGTACGCAAGACCCTCCTCTGCTGATAACCAAGCCAGGGAATGACGCGGGTCTCCGTGGTACCAACCTTGACTCACTCAAAGGAGAAGAAAGCCAAGCGGTGCATCAAAGCCGGTGAGTCGAGGGGCGGATCGATAAGAAACCAAACTGTGTTGAACGAAAAGTAGCCAACAGCTAATTTGAACTTTGAAAGGCTTGAAGATACAATTGATGGAAAAGGGGGAAAACCAGTAACAGAGGAGTCCAGTACTACGTGGGTGCTCACGAAGGAAACTCTGGGCGATTACCCGATGGTAGAAACTACCATAACCAGAAGCCCTTGGGAAGAGGCGAAAAGAGGTCAAAGTGGTCAAACATGGGTCTCGCTAAGTGTCTTGGCGCTGTGCTTGGCTGCTCTCATACAGACCGGAGTCTCTTTACTTGCAGTCCTACTGAGGCGGTGCTTATAATCCTTGCACCCGAGGGAGAGCTTCTGGCGGAGTGCAGCTGGGTGTCTGAGTGCAGGTGACATGTTAAGGGTTACACCCAAACAATGCAGCCTGGCCTCGGTCGGCAACCTCCTAGGACACTTTCTTCTTGACTGGAGTGCGCACCCACTTTTGAAGTCTTTTGTGGAGGGGCGGAACAAATCGGCATTTCAACTGGTGCCGAGGCTGCAGGTTTTTTGGATGCCCCATGAGGTAGGACACAACGATTCTACGACTTTCAGTGCCAGACTAGTTGGGGAGCTGAGGTGATCTATTGGTAGTCTCCAAATTGTTTGCTGGTGCATTGTAGATGCGGATTCCCTGACCAGCACCTCCTATTGGAAGCTAGTTTCTTCAACTGTCCCTCCTGATGCAGCCTCTAAAAGTTAATGAGAAGTGGCGCACCTGTACAGGAGTGCGTTTTCCTGGAAGTGTCTCTCCAAGTAATACCTATTGAGTGACATAGTCCGGCGCAGCCTGTTTATCTCTATTAATATCATCCATCTTCTGTCGTATATATCTGGAACTCTGCCCTGTGATTCGATTTTCAGGGTGATTGGAGGGCAATATTTTGCACCACGCCTAAACATCGGGCTGGTGGGAGTGGTACTTAGTCTAAATATTTTTGCTACCCATACTAGTCCCTTGCTCTTCTCTCTCCGGAATATGCCTGCGAAAATGGGTCTCAGATCTAATATTCATAAACAGAAGAAAAATGCTACAAACCTTAAAAGTTACATAAGTTTGGGGGCGCAAAATCACACCTGAGGCTCTAAGGCAAACAACTCTAGATTATGCATAACTAGTTTGCCTAGGCCCTAGAGGGAACCCGAACAGTGAAGATAAAATTGGGACAGTTGATTCATATTACTCGCCCAATCCGAAAGAGAGTTGCCTTCCATCTATCCCTATATCTTCTCATCCTTTAATTAATGAACAGCTTTCTAGTGGAATTAATATTTCCTCGCATCTTGACGCATCATTCTCGGCCATTCACAACAACCATTCATTGTTGGCATTGTGCTACTCCCTGAGAGACTCGCTTGCACCCAATAACTTACATCATCATCAGATAATGGGACTTGGGAGGGCAACAAACTCATAAAAAGTGGGTGGAGGTACATTTGACCTCCTTGGAGTATGCTGAGTTGGAAGCAATGGATGATGGGGGACAAAGACTATCAACTTCACCTAATATGTGCCCCACTGACTTGGAGGGGGTACCAACGTGTCCTCTTGGGCTAATCAGGGAAACAACTGCCCAGCCCAAGCTCAAATATCTGTACTAAAATATGCCATGAAGGTGTTATAAAAGTTGTGTGGGAAAATTCGGGGGAGGTTAGACTCTTGGCTAGACGAAGACCACCAGACTTTGAAGATGACGGAGCCTTAGGCGAATTGATAGCTGCACCAACACCATATGCCACTGAAAATCAGGCTCATCGTAATATGCCAATAACAGAAATAAGCATGACAGCTATCCCTGACTCAAACATGGTGTAGGGGGAGGAGATGATCGAACTCCCTAGTGAATCTTCAACCATCTATTTGACTTGTAAACAGTAAAGGAAACGAAAGAGACTAAATCCTAAGGTGGCAATAATTATTTTAGATCCCACACAACCACAGTTGGATGACAATGTACAGGAGACCCCCAAGATAGCTACCACTACTAAAAGCTCAAAAAGCTCTCTAAGAAACTATTGACACACTTACAAGTTGGGTGCTGAATGATACCCATCTTAGCTCCAAACAAACTGGGAATTTGGTAGGTCCATCTAGTCCAGTTGTGGCACCACAGAACAAAGGAAAGCATCTTCCAACCTTGATATCCGGTACCAATACTTTGGCACAGTCAACAAATGCCGGTAAGGAAGATATGATCTCAGATAATTCCTTGGAGCAAGTTGTAAATCATCAACCACGCACCGACACCATTAGGAAAATATCTCCTGGCAAATCTAAACTACATCTGCATATTAACATAGCTGATTTCCTCCCTTTACCACGTAAAATATTACCTCTTAGGATCCTGGATACTAAGGACTTTGATTTTGTAGAACCAATTAAAGACCCTAAGTTCCAGTTTAGTAAAATTTACTGTGGATCAGAAGAAACTGCACAGCTTATTAGATCATACAGTGACCGGTATGTTGAGCTGGGTTATGAGCTAGATGTCACTCAGGAGGCAATCATTATTAAACCAATCCAGCAGTTCGAACCTGGTACTCTTAAGGACACGATTACCTCCATTAGCATCTCTGGTTGTATGTCTGATAACAGCTCTGCTCTTCAAGCCACCATTCTGGGCATACTGAATTGGCTGATCTCAAACAGCGTAAATGGCCTACCTCCTGGAAAATGAGATTAGGCCATTTGTACCTGGAATACCAGAAGCTTTTTCCCATCTTATCGAGCCAAGGGGGTCTTTGGACCTTCTGTTCAAGAATATATTTCTCCAGGAAGTATGGCTAGTGTCTGATTGACGGTTTTCAGATTTTTCAAGTACCCTCAAAGACGGGTCCTCGAGGACGCCCTTATGGTGGCTTTGTTTTAGAGGTACGTAATCATCTGAATGCCTCTAAAATAATGACCACATTTGACAGTCCATTTGTTTTGGCAGTGTGTGAGAGGAAATAATGAGGTGGGTGACAATGTGTCAGGATTAATCAGGTGAGTACAAAGGCAGCGAATATGGCAAGGGAAATGTGCACAAAATCGCACAGTGAATAACCTTGAATCAAACAACGTGCACACAAGAACCACGACTCATAATACTAAAACCCAGGAGTGCAGATAGAGTGAAACAAAAATACCTATATATGAAAAGGGATGTGGGGTAAGCACTTAGAACCTCCTTATGACTGAAAGGAAAGTCGGCAAACTCCTTACCCACTATGCTCTTACAGATACTGACAGCGCTAAGCCCACGTAAAGGGCAAGCAAGGACAGGATCTGTGTGCTGACACTCTGGATGATACTGAATAAGGAACTTGGAAACAGTACTCACGAGAACCAGAAAGACCACTTGAATGTCAGTAAACCCACGAACCCAGTTGATCAAACAGGGACCCAGAAGGCTATAACAGCAACGGGTGGAGGATAACTAAATACCTAAGACCCAAGTCAAGGAGCATGTAGGAATTGTGATTAAAGAAATAGTGAGGAAAACAAAAGGCATTCACACAGGGACTAGTTACTACAGCACCCCACACCTAAATAATCAAATGGGAAATAAATGCAGAAGTGAAATGGAAAACATGGCATGGATCCCAATAGGAAGTAAGGATCAGGAGCAGGGAAAATGATATCACAAAAGGAAACCTTACCCACCCATCCAAGGAGAAAAGGCAGGAAACTAAATCTAAAAAAGGAAAGACTAATGCATCAAGTTTTTCAGTAGCAAAGGACAGCATCAAAGAAACAGAAAACACAGGCACATTGGGCTGCATCAAAGGGTAAAGCACAGAGAAAGGCTGCCTGCAGACAGAGGAAGACAGAAAGGGAAATCCAGAAAGCAGAAATCAATTTAGCACATGAATCCGAAATCCAGGGTGGAGGAACAAGAAACAGGAACTAGGAACTAGGCACAAAAGCCAGGAACAAGGAACAAGGGACTAGTCGCAACAGGAACACTGCAACGATGACCAGCGCTGGACTGAAGTAAACTGAGGCTTTTAAAGCTGCTTAATGAGCACACCCCTCAGGTGTGCCGCCTGCTGCACCTGCAGCCACAGGTGTTGCCTATCCTCCACCCAACCTTGTCCTGCAAGGGAGGAGGTGAAGCAGTGAGCCAGGCATTCTGGGAAGCATAGTCATTTGAGTAAAGTAGCATGCTGGCTGCCAAAAACCTGGAATGGATCTGGAAGGGAAGTAACTTGGAAAATAAGGTTTTAGCGCGCCCAATACATCACAGCACTGTAGCATTAGGTTCGGAGGAAATGTCCAGTAGGGAATAAACCCCAAAACATGCCCCCAAGTGGCGGGAACGGGAGCGAAGGGAGCGAGTCGTGACACAATGTTGTAAATGTTTACGGTCCTCCTCGGCTGGCAGTCACTGACGGCGTGGTAGATTTGGTTCTCAACGTTATCGGTGGTATCCAAAACAGGAATGGCTTGGCACAGATATATGTAGGAGGTGACCTGAATGCATGTTATAAATGCCCATATGTAATTAATGAAACCGATACTGTTAAAAGTAAGTCCCTCACCAATATGACTGCTAAAAGAAATGCTAAAGGTAAATCCTAGCTTGACTCCTTGTATGACTGGTACTGCTTCTTGTTAAATGGAAGAGTTGAGGGCGATATCCCAGGAAGCAGTACCTGAAGGGCTTGGAATAAGTCATCAACTCTGGATTACCTGTTTTGCAATCAGCTGGTGATCCCCTTCACAAATAAACTGGATACCACTAATACAAACTTTAGTGATCATGCCATGCTTTTCCTGCATATAGTGGGTATCAACTCGTGTCCATACGAGGCCCTGCAGTCGAGTTGGAAAGACATGACTCCGGCTGTAGAATTCGCTGGACGGACCGTAGTATTGAGAGTGCGGGGAGATGCTTCCTTTCCTTGAGTGAAGACTGGATCTCCTCAATGGCGGCTTTAACGGCTGATGGGATAGAAGTCAAGATTAAAGATGCTACTTCATTGCTAGTGACCTATAAAAGCAATGTTTCAATAATTCATAATAAGAAATATTGCTTCGATAGGATGATTAGGGAAAAAATCCCTTAAGCTAGAATCAGGAAGCAGCATCACTGCACAGTCTTGGCATAGGTTGCAATTAGGAAAGCAAAAAATAGATACTGAAGATGGGTGAAAGATTGATTAGCCTCAGGAAGAACCATACAGTGGCAATTGCGAATTTAGTGGCAATTGTGAACAATGGGGACCACCGTAGGTTTTGGAATTTGCTTAGAGATTTTAATTCTGAAAACCCCCCCTCCCTGAATCTGAGTGAACAAGGTATAGTAGAAGAAATGTTTATGACCCTGTAGCCTGCATTGCGAAGCCTATCCCTGCAGAAGAGAAATTTACCATCCGTTGCTCCCGTATGGAAATTGGGTGAAAAATCGACTCTAGAGCCCCTGGTCCCAGTGAACTCCCTAATGTCTTACTAAAGAGGAACGCCAGTTTCTAGGTGGAACTGTTGCGTTGTCTATTCAACAAAGTGAGCAAAGAAGGTCAGATTCCAGTATCTTGGCGTAGGTCTATCTTGGTTACAATACATAAGAAAGGACTCAGAACCTTCCCTGAACATTTCAGGTGGTTAGCAATGCTTGATACAACTGGTAAAACCTTTGCGTCCCTACTGTTGGAAATATTAGTAACGTGCGTAGAATCCAACTGCTTTCTCCAAATGGGATTTTGTTCTGGCTCGGGGACTTCCCAATGTTTTTGATTGCTGGATTCTCTGATCACGAAGTCTAAAGCTAAAGATCAACCCGGCCTATATGTGGTCATGATTGATTTCAAGGCCGCTTTTGACACGGTCAATAGGGAGAAACTTTGGGCTAAAATGAAGACTGGGTTGCCCAAAAAACCTCCAACTGGCCATTATGGGTCTACATGAGAATACCTCTGTCCAAGTCAGATTAGATAACAAAGGACTAATATCTGGCCTAAATATCACCAACCGTGGAGTAAAGCAGGGCTGCTCCCTTGCCCCAGTTCTCTTTAACATATATCTTTCTGAGCCCCCCATTGCATTACAAGCTGCACATACTTGCCCTCCAAAGATCCTGGGTGTGAGCATCTTCTGACTATCATACACTGATGACCTTATCATCTTTGACCATACTATTGCAGGGCTTAAAAGAGCTATGGATGTAGTGCTTACATATGCCTCTGAACACGATCTGCAATTAAACCTTGATAAGACCAAGCTAATGCACTTCTCACACAGGCCTGTGACAATTCCTACTTTGTCAATTGGCGGTAAAGTGATTGAGCAAGTGCATTGCTACAAGTATTTGGGAGTGGCATTCACCACGACATCTGACTATGTACAGCTGAGGGAGGCTAGAAAGCTGTCATGATGCCTACCTCCAAGGAGCCAGGTCTGACCCAGCAACCCCAGAGGCAGGCATAATTCCCCCCAGGGAAGTGCCAGCGGGCCCAAGCTGGGGACTTTGGACACAGTCCTGGCACCTTAGGCGCCAGGCTCATGTTGGACCCCTGTCCTGGCGCCTTAGGCGCCAGGCTCATAAAGCTAGACATGTGTTCAAGTGTTTTAATGTGCACTTACCTGATGCAGACCATGCTGCTACATCCAGGCCCTCTTGAGGCCTGAATGGAACTACTTTACCTGTGGGACTACTTTCCACCTGGGTGTGGTTGGGGAAGGATACATACCTGGAACTTCTTCCAAAGCTATTTAAACCACACCCGATCAGCAACTCACGCTTCGCGTTGTTCTGCTCCTCGCAGCTGGACGCTCACCGTGTCAGCTCCTGCATCTGGACTTCAGCCACGCCTGTCAGCATCCTGGGTCGCCTGCAAAGGGAGATAAGAGAGAATTGGGGAGAGAGAAGGCATTACCTGCACACCGACGATCCTGAAAGGGAAGACATCATTTTAAAAGCATTTCGCTTCGATCGCTGCAGCGCTGCATTTCACTCACCTTTCCTGGGCGCCTCCATCTCAGCAGCGATCATCAGGAACCGCACCCACTTCCCAGAGCCTAGAGAGAAAAAGACATGAAAACAAGGTGAGAGAAGGAAGGGAATAGGAAAAGCTCAGTTCTAAGACTTACCTGTTGGGTCATTCCCATTTCATTTCGGGTCCTGCCGCTTCCCGGCATTCCGGACCCCGGCCCCTATGGGGAAAAAAGACAAAGACATTGAATGAGCGAATGCAAAGACATTACTTGAACGCTCATCCAGAACTTACCTGTCATTTACTGGAACTGCACGTTTCACTTCGGGTCGGCGCCATATCTCGGGCATTCCGAACCCCGGCCCCTAAGGGGAAAAAGACATAAGCATTAGCGCTTGCTGCAATAAGACAATGAACATTATTATTAAGCTTGAACTTTTGGACTTGCAACAGAACTCTTACAGCGCCTCACCTGAATAGTCAAGCTTATTTTGTACTCCCATCAAACCTCAATCCAGTGAAGTAACTGGGTTTCAACGCGCCCCTGCATCAGAAGCAGGATGGAGAACTCATCCTTCCAGACCCTAAGGTGAGACTTCACGGGGAATCGTGGAAGGGTATCGTGGAGGGTTGGAAGGGAGTGGGAGGCTTGAGCATTATTCCGTCAGTAGGTAATACTCCCTTTTCACGCACAGGGGAATATTCCTGCGAGCCAGAAAAGCCAGAGTAGAGGGGCCCTTCCTGTCCATCTTCAGAGTCCTGCACTTCACCATTGAAGAAGCATCAGCACTCGAAGCCAGGCCTGCGCCTCCGTGGGAATCAGGTGAGCATGACAAAAGCGCAAGGCTATATCTAAATTAAATACGATAGCTAGATGCCTACGATCTGCATTCGGATTTAGCCTTAAAGGCATTCTGATCCTCTACAAACAGTGCTTTAGTACCTCTCTGCTCTATGTCCTGGAGGCACTTACCATGAAGGATCGAACATGGCTTAAAACACTTGACGACAGATTTTGGTGTAAAATGCTGGGGCTTTGGCCCAGTGTCCCAATTGAAATACTGCGCCTTGAGTTGGGACTTCTCTCTTCCTGCTATTGTTAGAAAAAAAACGTTGTCTACTTTTTCTAATATCTCGTAAGGCACCCATTTGCCCCTTGTTGAGACTGCTGGAGAAATTATCCCACATGCCTGCAACATTGGCGTCTTTGGCTCTCAGATAGCTGTAATAGATTTTTGTTTTAGTGGGGTAAATTTGGGATTTTGCAGGATTATTTTACCGTAAAAATGTTGGTGGTAATTTGGTGGTAAATTAGTCTTGCATTTAGATTGGGTTTGGCATCACATTATTTTAGTAACCATACCTTGTTAGCTTATATTGGTGGTAATTTTAGTGGTATTTTGTTTTGCGGTAGTTATTTCTGTGGTATAGTGGTGAGCATGATTTCCTTCTTTATACTATAACCACATCATAAAACAAAACTTTCCTTTCTATTTGAATACCTCTTAGTTTTCTGTAGAGAGCCCCAGACGTATGCACTGTTAGAACCCAATGATTTTATTCAGAGCGCCACCTACAGTTTGTGGCTGGTATCACTGGCTTATCTACATCCTGTAATCTATTTGCCCTTAGGCATTACTGGCTCATGGACGTCCAGTTATCTATATATCATATCAGATTCCTTCCTATCAGCATGCAAGGAAGTCACACACACACACAAACCTGCCTTATCACTGAATATTATTAGCTTCTTCTGGGTTGTTATTTTACCTGCAATAGTAAATTGACAAATGCACTACTGAACAGAAATTAACCTCCCCTGTATAATTTATATATATATATATATATATATATATATATATATATATATATATATATATATATATATATGAATTCACAGATGCAAAAATGACACTAAATTCCATTGGTTTTCATGGATACTTATTATATTGAATCTTATTTACATGTCATCAAGCCCTACCATGGATACATTGCATTGTCATCTGAAATACAAAAAGAAAACAAAACAGAACAAACAGGCCTTTTGAAACATGGGTTAATGTTCCCACATTCTGAACATGACGAAAAATAAACATGCAGTGATTTCCTAACCTTTCTACACTGTAATAAATCTTAGCCAAACATACAGCGTTCAAATGATCCTCACTTGGCACATATCTTACCAAGATTAGTATTTCTTTGAAGTTCCCAGCACGACCTTGCTCCACTCGCAAAGGCAGGCCCAGTGTCAGCGCAAAATTATTCTGTAATCTTGTGTGGAGAGCACCAGCGAGATATCTCTCATAGCCAGCGCTCTGACCCCTTGGACCACTGTCAGTCTTCTCAGCCCAGCACAAACTAACAATTTCCCTGCATTTCTTGTCCCAAGAAACCTTCTGTCCTTCCCCTTTTGACGTTTCTTGTCTGCCTATATTTTCCCCCAATCAGGTTAACAAGAATGTGTTTTGTATCAACCCTCATGTTTAGAACAATGAGGGCTATAGGCCTCCCTGAATAAATGTTTCATTCTGTTTCCTGCTGCCTCTTTCCCTCTGCTCTCCACAAGCTAATACAGAAAAAAATGCCAGTGTGCATTTAAAAATGAATTACAGCAGTGCCACTAAAACATGGATTTTCGCTTCATTTTGCATAAGAGACTGCATTATAATGTTAGGGAAGTTAGAATTTAGTATTTTAGCAATGTTAATTATGTTAGTCAGTTATATAACTTAATGTAGTCTCCATGTAGGAGGTATCCAAAAAATATATGGTGCACTTCATTATTTGGCCGGGCGCACTAAGCTTTTCTATGCTTGCATTTCACTCTCTGCAGTTTCAAGTTGGGCTTGGCTGTGTTGTAAAACCTGTACTTTGCATGCAACTAACAACACCTTTACGTGTCATACTGGCAAAATATACATATATATGTGCAATATTACTGCTGGCAACAAAAATGCCACTACATTTTGCAATAAAAAATGCCATTACATTGTGGTAAAATATATATGTCCTTACATAGCTTAATAATGCGGGCTGGAAACCTATTATGGAGGAAAGCCTGCATGTTTTAACCAAGAAAGCTACCTTAAAAATTGAGCAATGGGACTGGTGTCAAAATTAAACACATATGGCCACTTTAACCAGTTAGCATTATTTAATGCATATTTATGGTGCATAGATACAAAGTACCTGAGGGCTTTTTGCTGTTATGCCCTTCTCCTGAATTACATAAATTCCTGCTCCTTCTTAGAGTAGGCAAGCTGCCGGTTCTGGTGACTTTTGGCCCAGAGCAGGATATTCCAAAGGAGGAACGACTCCTTTGCTCCTGTGGGCTTGGAAACCATTTAGAGACTGGCCAGCACATCCTTACGGAGTGCAGAGAACATGGTCTGTTCTATGTAAGTCGGTTGAGGTCTTAAATTTCGGATCCTAACAACATTATATCAGAGACGTTTTGGAGCTATTGTTTGAATTCAGACAATAAAGCAATGCAGCTTGCACTTTTTGGTATTTGGAGTGAATTTTCTAAAATATGTTAAAGTTGAGACCTACACAAAAAACAATACCAACTAATGATAAAGGAATCTTCCAAATGTGTCTGAGTAGTGATTTCAAATGCAGAAAGTGACTTTTGTATTGAGCACTTTAATGCGACTCTTGCACTGAGCACTTTAATATGATTTGATGTGAACATGTTTATTTTGAGATACTTCTGTGCGTCCCTCCTTTCATGTAGAAACAGTCTCATGATACACAATGTATCGGGTCACTTGAAAAAAGCTTTAGTATTTTACTTTTGTGAATTTATGGTTTAAGTCTATTTTATCTGTAAGAATTTTATCTTATGACTTTTAATCGTAGGAATGTTATTTGATAGGACTACATTGTGAAATGAATTATATTTATGTAATATTAATGAAATAATTGTATGTGATATGATTGATGTTTTGTGATATGAATTGTTCGTATAGGTAGTATGTTAAAGCTCTTTGAGATATAATCATAATTACAAATAAAATCCTCTGTACCATCGAAAGTCTTTGACCGACAGATGAGTGCGAAGCTAAGGGAAATGAATCCCGCTTGGTGAAATGAGCACATGAACAGTGTGTTGTAAAAGTTGGCAAGAGTGAACCCGGGGGCGATGCCTGAAGAATTGTTTGAAAAGACATTAAGATTCATGACTGCAAGAAGTATTGCAAGACCAGAGGAAGTGAACTGTCCCCCTTGTCATTTGGGTCCGAGCCCGGCAGTGGGAGATACAGGGGTGGAAAGTTATCACCATAGTTCATTGAAAAAAGGAACTGTTTAGTTGATTTGTTGAATATGATTTTTGAAGGGTCTATGCCCGGAAGGGGGGGACTCAGGGGTGAAGCCATCACCCAAAGTATACGTGGAACAGAACTTTGTGTTTGTTTGTTGGATTCATCAAGCCTCAAAGGCACAAGACTTTTTACTGAAAAGAGACTTAACCATCAAAGAACCTGATAGCTGGTACAGAACTGCCGGCTGGTGATGGGAAAGCTCAAGTATGTACTGTGCTCAGGAGATCTACCTTGGTCCTGTGCTCAAAACGTGGGGAAGGGAGAACCCTGGCAATTACATCCTAACTTATTATTTGTGAACACCCTATCCAACACTCTTTCTGTAATTATTTGTAAGGATTTGGCAATATTTTATTTTTTAGTATAGGCATTTTACTTTGACAAGACTCCACAAGGACTGCCTTATTTTGTATTTGATGGCCGAAGCTTGCTCCCATCTTAGATTTAGGTTTAGGTTAGGCGTTTTTCCACCCTGCATTTACAGTTTAATAAACACCCTTGAACTGTGATCACTTGTGTCTGTCTTTACTGTTGCCACCATGAGTTCCTTGCACCCCCACAGGTGCAACTGCCAGCCCCCTCCCGGGTGTCCCCAATCCAAGCGGCACAGGTGAACCAATCATACAGTAACCCTGTGCCTGGGAGCAATGCGGTCCCAAATGGGACAGTGAGACCTTATCGGGGTATGATTGTGTTAGGAGATAACTCTTTTACATTCCCGGGAACCAACACATATTCTGACTTAGACAGCCCACACAGAGCTCTTGCGTCCCTGGTCCTGTCCAGGACTGCCCACCCTGATGAAGAACCCTTGGTTGGTACTGAGAGAGGAAATAAACAATTCATCTTTATGGTCACCACAGGTGCCACTAAATCATGCGCCAGTGAAAGAAATTTCCCGTTATCAGGCGAAACACTCAACACGCAGGGCTTCTCTGGGGCTGTAGCAACGGTTCTGTATTAAGAAGAGGTAGCTATCAAGATAGGAAGAAAAGTGGTGCATGCACCCTTACTATACTCAGAAACCTCCTCATTGAATTTGGTAGGGCAAAACCTCCTTAGCAAATTGAATATGACCATTTCCTTCAGAGTTTGCGTACTATCGTGCGCTGCCCCAGGGAAGTGTGCCATGAGGGTGATGGTGAGAATACATGGGATGGGAAGAGAGGTGGTGGTTTGCTACATTCCTGTCGACTCTTGACATGTTTGTGTACAGGAACACAGTTTTGCTTGACGCAGTGCCCCAGATTGGTAAGGCGTGTTGGTGTATACCGTCTGATTTCAGGTGAGAGGGGCCATACAAAGCCCATCGACAGCCAGGGTACCGAGGCTCACAGAGCTACCGCCCGCACGGCTGAGGGATCCATGGATCCTCCCGGTCCCAGCCCTGAGGGGCCAAAAGGCTTTCACTGAGGAGCTCTGCCCTAGTACCAGCCCAGGCCTGAGGGGGCACCTACACGCACTAGCATTATCTGCTCCATGTCTGAGGGCGATCAGCCTACCAGGTCCAGGCGAGACTTGAGCTTACATGCTCAAGCAAACGGACAGAAGCCAGAGCCATTTCCATGACGGACATGCAGACCGTGCAAGTGTCGGTCCAGGACAAGATGGTGGTGCCGACAGACAAAATGGCGGCACGTGTGGACGCAAGTCACTCCAGTGAACCAAAGGCAGCACCTCACTTCCAGGGTGGAATCGACTCCCATGGCCATGCCACAGGTAACGTTGTGCACATCTTACCCGGTGCCATCTGGGCAGGGGTGTTACACTGAGGCAAGTTTCTCTCAAAGCTGACGCAGCGCAGCCTTCCACGCCACTCACACCATTGACGCCTTTGCAGGAACGATTCTTCGAGAAATTCCTCACCATGATGAAGTCTCCTCAAATGGGTGGCATCCTGAGGGTAATAAAGTACATACTTTCGCCTACGCCTACACAGCCTTGGTCTCCAGTCCAGCTGCAGCTGGCTACATCTTTAGTCTCAACGGATTCTTTGCCTACACAGGTGCCTCTGCAGCCTACCGTCACAGCCATGTCCCAGCCGCCCGTGACCCCTCTGTGCCTGGTGGCCACGGCCACCCTTCCCGTGGATCTGGCAACCCCCCAGGACCCTGCTGATCAGCGGGAAACAGGCTAAGAGGAGGATCCAGACACCTCATCGTCAGCCAGGGCCTTCCACGATAGGCTAGCAGGATTGGTGGAGTACCTGGTCATCCTTCAGCCTCAGAAGGAACAGCCAGAAGCGGGGATCCTAGCACAAGTACTGACCATAAGATCAACCACCAGATCAGGCATCCCACTCCAGAAAGATGTGGAAGCTTGGCACAAAAGGGCTGGTCCAAGCCCCATTATACGCAGCCCACCAACAAACGGCTGGATGGCAAGTACAGGTAGGCAGAAGGGGATACACTACTTATTGGTTCACCCTCAGCCTCATTCAGCTGTGATAGCGGCGGCCTCCATGTATGCCAAACCACAGACATCTGCATCATCCTCATCTACCTCTGCCTTATTGGACAAAGAGGCAAAGGTTCTGGAGGCCTACAGGACGAAAGTATACGCCAACAGCAGCATCCACCTGCGGCAAGTTAACGCAGACGATATGCTGGCTGGACATTTCTGATTTCCTTCCTTATCTGCGAGTGAACAAGCAAGCACTTCATCAAACTGGTGTTGCAGGACCTAATGGAGTCGACTGTGGCTCATATCGACACGGCTGGCAGGGCCATTTGCATGATCACAGACATGAGGTGGATGGCGTGGCTCAGAGCCACCAGGTTTAATCCGGACGTACATCTTGATTCTTCCATTTGATGGAGGGGACTTGTTCCATTTTTCCACTGATGAGGAGTTGGACAAGAAGAGGAACAGTTCCCAAACTGCTAAATTGTTGGCAATACTGGCAAAGCCCTCTTCCAAGCCCTTTCTGGGAGGGGCAAACCCGTTCCGACAGGGGAAGAAAATTCGGCAGGTTCAAGGGTTTTTAGGACCGGAGAGCTAGGCAACCAGACAGGTACCCCAGCCAACACAGGTGCAAGCAACAAAGGACCTCCCACAAAGGCTTCTTCCAGTCCCCTTCTCAGGCACCAGCCTCTAAAGAAAAGAAGCAAAGAAGCTATCATTAGGGTCCAAAATTCTTGAGAGGGGTTCCGACTTGCTCTGCACATTCAGTCCTGGCGGACTCTCTTCGCAGATCCATGGATCCCATCAGTGGTTTCCCCATGGTTTCCGCCTCCCCCTCCCTCTGACCCCACATTTGTCCCCATCCCTCCCTCAGATTGGGACACCAGCTCTCCTTGCGGAGATCCGCTTGCTGGTAGTGAGTAGGGCAGTAGAGGAAGTCCCCCTCTCGCAGAGATGCTTGGGGTTTTACTCGTGGATTTTCGCATTGCAGAAGAAGAACCAGACGGGCCTGCAAGTGGTTCTCGATCTATCCTTCTTAAACCTATCCCTACCCCTCCAAGGTTCAAGATGGTTGCGCCAGCTCTAATAGCGGAGTGTTTGTGCAGAGGAGACTGGACCTGCTCCTTGGACCTGAAAGAAGCATACCTACATGTCCCAATATGGCAGCCCCATCGCTCATTCCTTACGTTTTGAGTGATGGGCTCCCTCTTCCAGTACAAGGTCCATCCATTCAGGCTCAATTCAGCCCAGAGGATATTCACAAGGCTCATGAATGTGGTGGCGGCGCTGCTCAGGGCAGCGGGCCACCATGCTTACCCATACCTCAATGACTGGTTAGTCCGAGTGCAATCTCTGGGGCATGTGCGGGATACGGCCTCCGGGCTAATGGATATTCTTTACAAACAGGTTCTCCATCACCCACAAGAAGTCTCAGCTCCAGCCTACCCAAACCTTGGTCTTCCTGGGTCTGATGAGGGATACCAAGGGGCAGAGGATTTCCACACCAGGAAAAGGGTTTCAGCTCTGAAAATCTGAAACTGGACATTTTCTCAGCAAATCGGAAACCTTGGCTTGGTGGTACCAACACCTGTTGGGGATTATGGTGGCATGCCTCCTGTCTATTCTGCATATGAGGCTCAAAATGAGGAGAGTGCAGTTACACCTCTCAGCCTCCTGGAAGCAGGAAACAGGTTCTGAAGCGGCATCAATCACCATTCCGGTGAAGTTTCACCATGGTTTGGTGGAGACAAGAGTCCATTCCTATTGCGGACAGACCATTCAAACCCCCCCTGCTGGCTTATACCAGGCTTACCTGGAGGGATGGGGAACCGTACTGGGCACCTGCAGTGTTCATGGTATGTGGATCAGTGAGGACCAGAAGAGTTGCATCAACTTGCTGGAACTAACAGCCATACAGCTGACTCTGAGGGCCTTCCTACCAGTGATCAAGAACAGCCCAGTATGTATTCAGATGGACAGCTCTACTCGCATCTACTACCTCAACAAACGGGGGCACCAGATCGCCTCTGCTGTGCAGGCTCACCATCGAGATATGGGAATGGGCAATAGCCCACAATATATGGCTGTCTGCAATCCACCTTCCGGGGGAGTCCAACCTTGAGGCAGACAGACTCAGCAGATTGGGCGTCGACAACTACGAGTGGCAGTTGGATGAGCACGTCCTTTAGGAGATCTTCAGGAGGTGGGGTCAGTCCCAGTTAGACCTATTCGCCACAGAGCACCACTGGCGATGCCAACAGTTTGCCTCCTGGCTGGGTAGGGGAAGAGGCTCACAGGGGGGTGCCTTGCAACTTCAATGGAACAGGATGTGGGCTTACGCATTTCCCAAACTCCACTGATACATAAGGTTATCTGCAAGGTCAGAGAATCGCTTGACTTATGGCTGATACGGATAGCCCTGCAGTAGCTGTCCGGACCATGGTTTTCAGACCTCTTACAGCTCCCGGCACTGGCCCTGTTGCTGCATCTGGTGGGAGGGGGGAAGACCGCTCCTCTCCCAGCATGGGGGCGTGGGGGAAAGTGGTGCACGCAGTGGTGCACGCCTCCCAGAGAAATTAGCCCTTGCAGCCTGGTTCATGAGCACATAACCCTGCATCACCTTCACCTGTCTCAGGACAACCTCAAGATAATTGAGAAGGCAAGAAGCAACTCCACCAGGAATGAGCACAGGAGCAAATGGACCAGGTTTTGCTTCTTGGCCAAGGAAAGTGGGGTAAACCCATTGACGTGCACACTTGATCAGATGCTGTTCTTTTCAGCACATCTGGGGTTTTTCAGACATCGGCACATTCTCCACCTCTAAACCTGTGGTCAAGAGGCATTTCACAGGGCTCACAAGATTTTACCCCCCTATGAAGCAACTGCACCCAGTCTAGGACCTCAACGTGGTGCTGCATGCCATAGCGCATAAACCATTCGAGCCCATGGCGTCCGTTGACATTAGATTGTTCACGATCAAGACAGAATTGCTGGTGGGCCTTACTTCAGCGTGTAGGATCAGTGAGCCTGAGAACCCTGTACCACATTCTATCGCGACAAGATGGTGCTCAGTCACACATCCTTCATTCCCCCCGAAGGTGGTATCTTAGTTTCACCTCAACGAGGTAATAGTCCCAGCAACTTTCTTTCCTAACCCAAAATACGAGGCAGAAAGGGTACTACACTGTTTTGATGTCAGAAGAGCCCTAAAGTTTTTTCTGGACAGGACATAAAGCTTCTGCAAGTCTGATGCGCTATTCATCACCTTTGGTGGGTCGAAACTACATTGTCAGGCGTCAAAGGCCTCAACAGCTAGGTGGATGGTCATGGCCATTCAGGAGGGCCTATAAGGGACAACATAAGGAGGTGCCAGCAAATATTCATGCTCATATAGTCAGGCCTAAGTCAATGGCCGTCGCCTTCCAGAGGCATGTGCCATGGCAAACATTCAGCAGGACGGCTACCTGGGCAACCCCTTCAGCATTCTGCAAGCATTATTGTCTAGATGGCAGTGCATGCTCCGACGCGGCCTTCGGGTAAGCAGTCCTGAGGAACCTCTTATCTTAAGGGCATCAGCGTCTCGCCTCCCTAGGGCTACAATCTGTTGGGCTAGGAGCAAGGCCACTAGGAGCCAATACAGGAGCAAATGGAGCAGGTTCTGTCACTATGCAGATTCTACGGAAATCAACCTCCCGAAATGCACACTGGACTATGTGCTTTAGTTCTCAGCGCACCTTGCCCACTCAGGCATACAGGTGGACACATGTCGCACCATTCTCACAGCCATAGGGGCCTACAGAAAATCAGAGGAGTTGGTCTTCTCTTCCAACCCGATAGGAAACATCTGGCGGGCCTGTCCAGGCTTTACCCACCCATCAAAAAGCCACACCCTGTGTGGGACCTCAATGTGGTGTTGGGCGCCCTGGCGCACAAACCCTTCGAGCCAATGGCATCTGCGGACATCAGGCTGGTCACCATCAAGACAGCTCTGCTAGTAGGTCTCACATCTGTTCGCAGAGTCAGCGAGATCCAGGCTCTGGTGGCTTCAGAACCCTATACCACTTTCCACAGGGATAAGGTGGTCCTGCAGACTCACCCAGCGTTCCTACCTAAGGTACCCTCTGCGTTCCATCTAAAGGAGGAAATAGTCCTACCTACATTCTTTGCGACCCCAAGAATGAGTCTTGCACTGTCTGGATGTTAGACGCGCTCTGAAATTCGATAGGACCAAGTCTTCCACAATTTTTGTCACCTTGGGGGCTCCAGACCCGGCTATCAGCCATCCAAGGCCTCCAAAGCAAGGTGGATGGTTGCAGCAATCAAAAAGGCCTATGAGGGGCAGCGCAGGCCGTTGCCAGCCAACATGCACACCCATGCCATCAGGGCCAAGGCCATCGCATTCCAGCGGCAGGTCATAAGCAGGGCAGCTACCTGGGCCACCCTGTCAGCTTTCTGCAAGCACTACTGTTTGGACGCTGGCTACAAGTAAGATGCAGCCTTTGGACAGGCGGTTCTAAGGAACTTGTTTGCTTATGGAGGTTCTCCTCTCCACCTTGGGGCTACATTTAGTTGTAATCGCTCATACAGTATGGAGGAAAGGGGACGGGATGTAAGAGCATTTACAAGTTACTCACTGTAGTGACTAACATACTCTTAGTCCCTTTTCCTCCCTACGTCCCACCATTCTCCCCCCTATTAATACTGGTGTCATTAGGCAATGATAAATATTATCGACGCGTCAATGGGGACTGAGGAGTGGGCCAGTGGGTAGAGTCAAGGTACCACATGCTGCCTGGGCCGCACCTCTAAATTTAAAGGGGAAGAAGGTTTCTCAGTTGAAAAAGGTTCCGTCTCCCGTCCCTAGAAAGGAACGCCCATACAGTACGGAGGAAACAGGACTAAGAGTACGTAAATCACTACGGTGAGTAACTTGTAATATCTCCTGCCTGGTGGCCACCCCAAAAGCTTTTTCTATCTTTTTATCTTTAGAGCGGGGTCTCTGCGGCCCTTCTGGATCTGACTCCTCTCTGGGGGACACCCCAATGTTTTTCAACGCTCTTGGTTTATTGGAAAGTCTATTTCCCCTTTACTTTTGGGGATTTTGCTCCCGCTTTCGTTTTTGCACAGCTCCCCCTTTTTTGATCTCTTCTTTCACTTTTTGACTTCAGACTCAGACACGCAACGGGTTTCTCTTACTTTCAGAAACTCACTGGTCAGCCTGATGCTGTTCCCATTGTCCGCTTCTCTCAGCATGGAGGTCAGAGTCTCTCATCCTGTCCCTCCGACATCCCTGAGGTCTGGATCCCACCCAGGGAAACAAGCACTTTGCTTCACGCTGCCAACAGAATTCAGCCTGCCCTCTAGGCTTCAGAACTCCAGCTCGTTGGAGACCCAGCTCCCTTGCCACGCTGTGAACCTCACCAAACAGGGTAGCATTTCGGCATCCCATTCTCCACCGGATACTTCGGGGCTCCTCTGCAGCTTTTTTCGCATTTTGCTCCCATGGCTCTTTCTCTGGTATAAACTGGCTTAGGAACAAGAAGGAATCCCCTGTTGAACTCCACGCAGCCTCCCTTCTGCCCTCCCAACTGCTGAATGCCCCACCTTTTATACACCTGAATCCTATCAAGGGGTTTCAGGTGTGAGTCCTTGACCTCCCTTGCCTGACTCTCATTAGGCCAATTGATAGGACATGCCTGGCCCTTAGGTCCCCTTCTCTCCTAGTCAGTCCTGGAGCGGTGTTCAATAGAGTGCAGGTGTGCATAATTAAGTGTCTGACCTCAGGGACAGCCTAGTGGTGGAGTGTAGTAGGCCTCTCCTTTCCTCTTCCTCCTTACAGTACTTTTCGCATAGGTAATCTTTCTAGCTCTCGGTCGCCTCTTCTTCTTCCCAATACATGTTCGAAATGGGAACGGGATGAGATTGAAAATACCCCATAAAGGCTGAGGGGGAGTGATATGATGTAAAACTGGGAAAGGGGGAATACCTTGTCTCTGTACCAGTAGATGTTGCATGTGGAAAAATTAAGGACGTTTTTTTTACCTCAACCAAAGAGGTCATGGGAGGGGTGAGAGTAGATTGGTTGTTAGTAGAACAAAGGGGGATACCATTATTCACCCATGGATACACCAGTCCTAATCCCCAAGAATCTTCCACCCAGGTGATCCTCCCTCACTTGTCCACCCCCAGGTTCTGGATCAATGGCTGCCCCCTGACCATCTGAGAAGAGGATCGAGGAGGAACAGGAGTGAAAATACCCTCATGTTTTTCAAATAGTCTACAAGCAGAATTTCACAAAGTTCCCAATCCTGCGACAATTCTGTGCAGCATCCTAAAACAAGCAACACATTACACGGTGGTAGATTGAAAAATGCTTTCTTTTTCATACCTTTGCATCCAGACCTGCAATACCTCACTGTGTTTACACATGGGTGAATGCGGTTCAAACACACAAGACTGACACAAGGATACTGTGAATTTCCTAGTATCTTTAATCAAATATTACATGCTGATTTGGGAACCATTCAGGTGCCCAGTACTATCATCCAATATTTGGACAATCTCCTAGTGTGCAGTGACAATGAACAACAATGCCAAAGGGGCTCGGTCACTCTGCTGCAGCTGTTAGCATATAAGGGGTACAAAGTATATTAGGCAAAGCTACAGTATTGCCTTCAAGAAGTTCTCTGTTTGGGACAGTTGATTTCTGTCCACAGGAAGACAATTGTACCAGAACATGCTGCATCAGTGTGCAGTGCTCCCCAGCCAAAAACTGTCAAGGAAATGCTAAAGTTCCTAGGGAGGGTTGTGTAATTACTGCAGAGCGTGGATTCTAGACTATGCGTCTTATACCAGACCCCTGTTTCAAGGCCTCAAGGAGGCACAAAAGAATGAAAAAAAGATTGTCTGGACAGAGGACATGCTCACCAGCTTCAATTAACTAAAAGGGGTAATTTCTACCACTCCAGTGCTAGCTACCCCTGATTACAGAATTATATTTCCTTTTCCCACTCTAATGGTCAAATGATGACTGCAGTACTCACGCACAAAAGCACTATGAGCCACAAGCCATTGGCCTATTACAGTGGAGTGCTAGATTCAGTTTTGCAACAGACGCTTTCTGCTGCTGCGTTTGCAATTGAGAAAAGCTCCACAATTTTCATGGGATGTTCTGTATCACTGTACTGGGAGCATGCATTAATTGCCATTCTTAAACGATCCAAATCAACCCTAACTTCACAGCAGGTATCTGCATATGAGGTTATTTTGTCCAGCCCAAACATCCAGATGCAAAACAGTGAACCCTGCCACATTATTGACAGAGCTATGAACCAAAGAAAATTTTGCAAAACATGTAATATTAAAAAAATGTATAAAGCGCACAGTCACCCAGGGGTATCATGGCGCTGGAGAGGAAGATATATGAACCACATGCTCATCAAACATCAGTCATCTAGAACAAATATGTTTTTAAAGCCTTTTGTAAACGCCAAGTGATTCGGCAGATTTTTAACTGCCAATGAAAGGTCATTCCATAATTGAGCAGCGGCCACCGAAAACGCCTGACCACCAATACGGGAACGGCAGAAAGAAGGCACACATGGCAGACCTGCTGAAGCTGATTGCAATGGCCGATTTGGGAGACACCGGGTAAATTTAGTCCATAGGTACTCTGCCCCTTGGTTATGCAATTCCCGATGGACAATGCACAGTGGCTTAAACCCAATGTGCTGGGCCACAGGCAGCCAGGGCAAAAAACGCAGAACTGGTGAGATATGAGCCCCATAAGGGGTTGCCGTTGCCACCCGAGCTGCCAAATTTGCAGGCGCTGCAGCCGTTGTACTATGCCCTTAGGCTGGGTCAGGTAAAGGGCATTACAATAATTCAAATGGCTCAACACCATGGCCGCAACCACTGTCGGTCGCAGGTTGGCCAGTAACGGGAAGCACCTTTCTCAATATTTTGAGATGAAAAAGGCCGGTTTGACACACCGCTGATACTTGGGTCTCCATAGAGAGAGTGGTGGAAATAACCACTCCTAAATTCTTCACTTTAGCCACCGGGATGGGGAGAGGGCCAGGAGAAAATGGCCAGAAAGAAGATACCCATAGTGAAGGATTTGGGGGGGGTGGGGAGATCCTACCACCAACACCTCCGTCTTGTCTCCATTTAGCATCAGCCAATTGTGGGTCATCCAGTCTCCCACGGAAGTCAGGCACTGGTAAAGACACAAGGACATCTCATCCTGATCAAGATCTAAACGGATCAGGATCTGAGTGTCATCAGCATAAGAATAGCACCTGATGCCGAAGGAGTGGATAAGATGCACTAATGGCCAGATATAAATGTTAAAAAGAATGATTGACAAGGTGGAGCCCTGCAGCACCCCACAACCATGGTGGTAGGAACCAAAGAAAAAAGGAGGGAGACAAAGGATTTGTTTGCCAGGAACGAAGAGAGCCAGGCCAACACTTGACCAGAGATTCCAGCCTGGGACAGGCAGGTCAGCAGGGTAGGATGGTCTATGGTATCAAAAGCAGCAGAAAGGTCAAGTAGAATCAGGGTGCCAACCCCACCTGCATCAACAAGCCTGGCCACATCGTCCTGGACCAAGACCAAAACTCTTTCTGTACCCCGGCCGGTCCTAAAGCCTGACTGAGCAGGGTCAAGAGGTTCGGAGGACTCCAAGAAGGAAGACAAAAGTGGGGAAACCAAAGATTCCAGAAGCTTCATGAGAATAGGCAGGAGAGAGATGGGGCGTAAATTCAAAAGAAGTGAAGGATCCAACGATGGCTTTTTCAAAAGGGTAATTACAGTTGCAACCTTAAGTTCCGGTGGGATGCAACCATGCTGGCAAGAGGCATTAATAACTATTGTGCTCTCCCTCAGTAACTCAGGAGAAATATCCTTCATAACTGCCAGTGGGACCACATCCGCTGGAGCACCTGACTTAATTTGTTGAATGTCTGTAGATACCATCGACTCAGTAAAAAGACATGACTGTGACACTTTTGATAGGTAGAAGGAAGATATACCAAGAGTGATGGACAGCCATGTTACTATTTACTCTGACTCGGCTTACGTTACCACAATGGTGCATTCAGGCTTTGCGTGATGGAAAAGGAGGTGGTTTAGGAGGGCTGACGGGTCCCCAGTACAATATGTGGCATTATTGGACCAACTGATTGAAGCACTTTCCCAACCCTCCATGGCGGCTGTGTTAAAAAGCACGGCCCATGCCAATGACACAGATGAGGTTTCACTCGGTAACGCTGCCTCGAACGTGGCGGCCAAACATTCAGCATATTTCCCTGTGCTTCTGACTATCCAGTGATAGCACAGGGACGAGTGCAATTGCCTCAATCGAACAACTCATTACCAATTGCACAGATTATTGAATAACAGGGCAGTACCCCGCAGGAGGAGAGTGACGCGTGGCAGAGAAGGGGATGTAAATGGTCTCCTACAGACTTATTATGGTGACAGGAAACCGGTAAGGCAGTTATGCCGAATGACGACCTGTTGGTCGCTTTCGACCAGCTACATCACCCATCCCACGTCTCGAAGCAGCATATTGCTGCAAATTTATAGGAGGATTGGTTTGTCCCCAATCTGCAAGAAACCCTGACTAAAATGGTAATTTATTCTACCTGTGAAACGTACAGTACTGGTCAACCCTAAGAACTATTCGAGGTACTCTACCCCACCCAACTGGCCCATTTCATGAGTTGCATATCGATTATGCAGATATGGGGGAGAGGTGTAATGGCTGTTGTTACATAATTGTCATTGTGTGTCCCTTCTCCCGATGGGTGGAGGCAGGTCCCTGTGCACATCCAGGTGCTAAATGTGCTGCCAAATGTTTGGTTAGAGAGGATTTCCCTTGTTCGGGAGTGTGTGATGTACCAAGGTCTGACAATGGCACCCACTTCTTCAATGGGCTGCTTAAGGAAATAACTGCATTACTGGGCATAAAGCATCGGATGTGCACAATTTACCACCCCCAGGCCAACAAGGTTAAAGAACGGATCAATGGTCTATTGAAGAATAAACTTTTAAAGTTGTGCGTCTCGTTAAAGAAAAATTGGATGCACTGCCTGCCCCTAGCATTGTTGAACATGCACCCCTGTAAGGACCACCATTTATCGCCCCATGAGATGGTAACAGGGCTGCGAATGCACACCGCCCTATCTTCTGTCAGAAGAGCTCCAGATGGTGCGTCCATTCTAGGGGATGAGTTTAGAGATTATCTTTCTGCCTTAACAAAAGCAACAATATGTAAGTCTCAACAGATGGCACCACCGCAATGTGAAGATCCAACCAGCGCTGCATCTACTTCAGTAATGTCACTACCACTCCAGTTATTTCCCGGTGACCAGATCTTCGTTAAGAATTTTGTCCGATGGTGGAGTGAGCTTAGATATGATGATCCCTTCACTGTTGTCTATGCCACTCCCCTCCCCTAAAGATTAGGGAGGTGCAGTATTGGATACATCTTTTGGATTTCTGTAAGGTCCCCCATGCCGCAACGCCTGCACAGGTTGAGTAGATGTGCAAGACCTCTGACACAGACTGATTTCTTTTAGACCACTTTTTTGAACACACCAAGGTACTGAGCTCATGTACATACCTATAATTTCAACACAACACTGTTCTATGGTATCAGTTTTTTGGTTTTGTTCTTATAACCTGTTAATTTTCATCAATTATTAACTCTACTAAGCACAATTTGCACTTTCATTCTATCTCCTTCTTGGCTTCTGTAAATCTACCTGCTGTTTTACTTTCCTCTTCCTTTTTATTATGACCAAAATGCAGCCACGTATGCATTTATTTGGAAGCGAGCAAAATTCACTTTCGCCTGAATACTGTGCGGATACCACATTTTATATTCTGCATATACCTGTGTCATGCATTGCGTTGCTGCACTGTTTGCTTTGTCTATGTTCGGATTGGGAATATATTTAGGATGTTTTTTTTTATATGGGGAGAGCATATGAAAGGAGGGGGGACAGGTGAATGCCAACACTGCTAATATTTTTCCAACCACTAATATTTCTTCATCATAGGGGGAACTGGGAAATATAACAAAGCTGTCATAAACAAAGACAACTGTTTTTAACACAAATGCTCCCCAGGAGCAAATGGGGAAGTTTACTAAACTGGCTTTGTCATTGTTATTTCCTAATGTGTTTTTTAATATTACTGCGAATCTGACTTCTTCTTCTACTATGACACACGTGAGTGCATCAACATGTTTCAAAAGACAAGTGGGAAGAGCCAAATATGATGAGTTTAGAGGTCTAGGTTTGAATTTGATAGAAGATGTTCACCATCCAGAATTGAGCAATAGTTTGTATGCAGACATGAGCTCAGTGGAGAAAAAGAGGGTTAATGGGAGCTGTTATATGTGTTCCTTGTTACCACATGCACTGGGGGGGCGTAGGAAGGCAGGTATTGATGCCACAAGAAATTCTACTGTTAGAGGCTCAATGTTTGGTCCATCAGACATTATGCAAGTTGCAAAGCACTTTTCAGGCATGGAGCATACAACTCGTGATGATGGATTCAGAAGAACTGCAATGTGCCCGCAAACCCAAAAGCTCACAGTGTTCACAAAGACCATACCTGAAGCTGGAAGGTGTAAAATCTGTGACAAACAGATGGCAAGAGACTCCAATGAGCTGCATGGCGAGAGGCTTCATGGGATTCAGCAAAGTAATCTAAAAGGTGAATGCTGTATGCCGAGAATACTGGAATGAACATGTGGCAAAACTCATGTGGATAGAAGCAATGGAAAAACCAGTACAAGTGCAGAAGCAAGGAGAATATGAACTGTGTTTTTATAACAAAGACAATGGGCCTCATTACAAGCCTGCTGGTCCGGAAACAACAGTGGTGGTAAACCCACTGCCACTGTTGTCTCCGGACCGGCAGACTACAAGTTCTGCAGGCGGGTGGTGACACTCCCGCCAGGTCTGACCTGATGGGAGTAACGCCACCCGCCTGCAGACGGAAATGGAAACACCAGCACCGTTATTTACGGTGCCAGTTGTTCCATTGTCCCCATCCCCATGGAGTCCTATTGGACTCCATGGGAATGGGGACTAAAGGAATTACGCCTCCAGAATTACCGGGTCACTGAGGTTGTAATGCCCTGGTCGATTCTGCCAATCACGGAGGCAGTAATTCATTCCGGGTCCGGCGGCAGCCTGCCGGTTTTTCCAGCACGGCTACCACCAGACTCGTAATGAGGCCCAACAGCAATTACTGGGTCTGCGGGCAGCATGCGTTTCTGCACCTCCCGCTACTATGGAGGGGCACCTGCTCGCTAGGATAGTCTCATTGCACTCTGATCTCCTGGTGGTCCCTGAAGAGTACTTGATAGTGGAACCAGGTGGCTTTTCTGCCCCAGCAACAGCACCAGTGTCGGATGCCCCTACCACAGTTCCGCCGCAGCTGCCCATATTCTGTATCCCGCCAGAAAAAGCAAAGAAAGAAAAATTGCGGAGAAAGGGAGATCCAACTATTTGTCCCAAGGTTCATTACAGCTGCTCAAAGAAATACCAGATCAATACATATTGTATAGCAAGGAAGAGACATTTTTCACATCATTTTTCTGCCAGGCGTACAAGGGGCTGCCAACGCCAAGTGGCTCAAAAGAGTCCGCTGGGAGGTGATACAGTTGAACAGGGCCTCAATGCAATAAAGATGTAGATGCAAGTGATCAGGTTGATTATGTTGCAGAATCGCTATGTTCTGGACTTACAGCGATGGAAGGCAGGGTTTGCAAGAAGATCAGTATTCATGTTGCACAAAAGTACCTCCAAATGCAAAACTCCAGGTATACTTTCCTTGCACAAAAGGATCAGCTCTATTCTCCTTTGTGCGATTCACGTTGCAAGACACATAGAACGACGCATGCGAGACATAACAACACACACTATGGTAAGTAGTGTGTGGGATAAATTAACCCACCCAGCTGTGCTTTACTACAGTGGTGCAAGAAACAGCAAAATGGCTGCACTGACTCCTGTGCACGCCAGGATCTCTAAACTGCGTTTTTGCAACAACCAGAAAATGGCTGCACCACCCTACCACACACATTTCAGGTGGGGTGGAACAGAGTACTCACTGCAGGAATGTGCCAGTGTGCTCTGCAACTTTTAACATGGAGTGAAGTGAAAGAGGCAGCATTACTTTGCTGAAAACCCAAAATGCCTCTTTAAAATGATACCTTTTTCAACCTTTAAAAGTGCTGCTTGGCCCTAAACTCATCCAGTCCTTATGAACCACTGTGATTAAAAAGGCCCTGCAATACCCAGGATCATCCAGTGTGTCTCAGCAGAACCGGGCTGAATTCTTGAATGACAGCTCCTGTCAAAAGTATCTTTGAAAAATCAACCAGGGGCTTTGTTTTCGTTTTACATGGGAAACACATCTATTTGCTTTCAGAAGTATCTAAAAATCAGCTGCCAGAGAAAGACTCTAAATAGATGCCTGTTTAAATGTATCCATGCTGTGAAACAACTCCAGCACTCAAGAAAAGAACTATAGCTGCATAATGTGTGCATTTGCTGGAGATGAAAACCGAATTTAAAGAAATAGTAAAATGTGCTTTTTCTGACTGAAGAGAGAACATCCCCTTTTTAAAAGTAAATTGTTGTGTGAAGGCCTGCTTACTTAGCAATGTAAAAGGATTTGTTGCTGGTAAAAGTACACCCATAAACTGTTTTGATTCCACAGGTTTTGTTTAAGTCAATATTTAAAATGAGAGAATGAAGGCTACAACTCATAGGCTAAGTTGGCAAGCTATAAATAAATCTTGCTCTGCCAGTTGCTAGCCTTGAGAAAGTGTGACACCTCATAAACTTCTGGGACAAGAAAGCACTAATTGCTAGCTTAATAGACTTTGAATGAACCAGGACAATGGAGGTCACATCCTCATCAGACATTTGTCTGTGCCCCAGGTTGAGACAATAGCAGGCTGGGACACTCACCGGAGGGGCAATACAAACTTCAATTAAGACTGGAAATTCCACTTTGCCTTGAAGAAAGTGACAATTTACAGCAGTTGGGGGAAAGAAAAAAAACTGATCAAGTGACAATGGACTTCCTTTTGGTTTTAAAGGCTATTTTGTAACTGAACTTTAAAGACCTTTAACTTTGCAGCAAGAATTAGGAAAAACATAAATGTTTGTAGTTCTAAATCTAATTGTATGCTCTTTCCAGGAAAACTTGGTAGAACTCATTACTGCATAAGGAACAGAAGTTACAAAATATGACAGATTCCCATGAAAGTATTGATGTTGCGAACATAACATTTTGTACACACATCCCTGGGGTAAATGTGCATCTGTGTACAAAGTTGGGCCATTTTAGCCCAAATCTTTCATGTTTAAAATTACCAAAATGTGTCAGCAAGGCGAAACTAGGTCCCACAGACTTGGGGTTTGGATTGAAATATGACGCACAAAATATGTAACCTGTGTATCTGATTTTCTCTGGCATGATAAATAAGGGCCCCTGACAGCATACAGGGTACACACTGATTCCTGACTTTCTTCCTGAATTCCTGCATGACGTCTGGTTCCTGATTTCTTCATCCTGTTTGATCCTGATTCCAGATTTTCCTTGCAAAGCCAAGGCCTATGCATTGCTGACCCCATTTTCAGCTAGGCCTAAAATTCTAAAAAAATCCCAAAAACCCAAGGGAAGCATCCTGATCCAGCCGGGCTTACTGCTACTAGATGAATGCCTGCTGCAAACTTGCCATCCCGCTGACCTGTAGTATCCCGTAACCAGAAGTGCCAGTCCAGTGTAGTCTGGTGACCAGAACGGCCCAGCTGATCCCGTCCCAACAGATTTGCCCAGCTGTCCTTTGTTAGACCAGATTCGTGTGGTGACCAGAACCCTTGACGGTCCAAAATCCTAAATTAAAGCAGACTGTAACTATTAATAGGAATCATAGAAAAACATAGCATACCTTGCCTTGCCTAGTCCTATCCCAATCTCTAAACCATCCTATCCTTACCATAATAACTTGTAACATTGTCAGAATCCTTATTGCAATCCTGTCCTTGATTTATCTTGCTAAGCGCCATTTCTTTAGTCATTTTTATCTTGTGTAAATCCTAGACTATCAATCCTATTTCGAGTGATCGGACTGGTCCCGCCAGGGCGGGCGCTGGGGATCTTGGGTTGAAGTTGTGAATCAACTCTGGAGCTTACTGTGTCCCTCTTTGGTATTCTAGCCTGAATGCTCTAGTATAGAGTAAAAATTAGAGTAAAATTGTTCTTGTCCCAATTTAATTTCTTTTCTGTTTTCACTACCCAATTTTCTAAAAATGCCTCTCATTCTACATTGCATATCTCCCTCAGTTTAATAGCTAGAAACCTCTTTTCAATTCTTGATTATACCTAAGACTTATACCTACATCCCAACCCAATGACTGCACTCAAAATTGGTGAATTTCACCCATTTGTATTAAAAACCGTTTGGTTAATTTCAGGTGGGAATTGCAAAAGTTTGCTAAATTTTACACATGTTATTTTTGCTATCAATTGTTTTAAACCTTCCATTCAATTTTGATGTGTATCTTGTTGCTCAAACTATTGCTTATAATTGCTAGTAACTTTCCAGTGTTGCTCCCGTAAGGTTTTGTACTTATTTAAGGATTTCTGCACACATTCATTGTTTTATTAAGCCATTTCCGAGTGTCATTTTAACAGTGTAAGGGTTTCAGATCCGTTTTTCTCTCTTGTTTGGGGAGGGAAGGTTGGATTTGAATTTGGTTTCTTATTCCTCATTCCTGATTACCTGCTGCTTCCTTATAGCTATTTAGAATTGCTTATTTGTGGGTTGAGGAACATTGCTGGTGGAAATTTTAACTTGAGTGCTATCTTTCCAAAAATTCAAAGTGTTCATATTTCTCTGGTGTTTTCTATTTTGTGTTGCTAAAGAGTGAATTTAAGTGCATTACATACCTTCTTATTTGTTATTGTCACCACATTGGTGATTGCTGCCCCATATATTAAAAGGTGTATGATTGATTTATTTGAATTTTAAATAAATAAATAAATATTACATTTACCAACCAGCCTGATTCCTGGTCCATCGTGACCCAGGGTATTTGAAAAGGGGTGTGATATGAGTGGTGTATCTCTCAAATATTGAACCTACATATATAACAAAATTTTGGTTGTGTGCTGCATACTAGGCTGAGACCAGGGTGTATCGCCTGATTGAAATACTTAACAAGTGGAAGTTGCCATGGAGACTGTGGCACCCACGGAAGTCTCCCGCTCAAGTCACATGCATGTTACGGGTCATGTGAGCTTGTGCTTTTAAGCACCACCTTGTCAGACCGGTGGTGCTTCTGATTTTGCTGAAGTACATTCTGTTAATTGCCTTGATTCGCCTGATCTCTCATTATTTGGATTTATTGCCTACCTACTGGATTCCTTTGTGCATCCCTCATCTGCTACGTCACCTCGGAAGTCTTGTTTTTCTTGTGGTTTTTACTTCGACTCAGAATTTGTACCTGGACTGCCTTTGCCTGCCCTCCTTGGATTCCACGCTGCCCGCTCTGTTGCCGACCTATTTGTTCTACTGGATTCCCTCACCAAGTAAGCCAGGAAGCGTCAGTCTTCTTCCCGCTACTCGCTTAGTACAGACTAGAAACTTCCAGTGTATTAACGCTGTAGCCCGGGAAGCATCCTCATTCCATCGAGTCCTTTGAACTAAAGACTTCCTTGCTCTTAGGCGTCCACGTGCCGTCGGGCTTTATTTCAACCTGGACTTGTTTATGCTTCTTGGGCTTACTTCCTCCGGAGACTCCATTTATATATTTTACAGACTATCATGAAGGCTACATTTCACCCTGTAAGAAGGACCTTGTGGCCACCTGTTGCTAAGAGCCTTCACTAACCAATCTTCCTGCCAGAGGTGAGCCATTGGTTATGGTGGGAAAAGCTTGCATTCATTGAAGAAGGGTCGCACCTAATCTGGTTGTTCCTTTCCTTTTCTAGGATTCTAGTGGTTCATGTGGGTCCATTCTTTCAAGGAATAGATCCCTCTGTATTGGTTTTCAGTTCCATACACAGGGTTATATTGTTAGGAAGAACTTGTCTACTACACTATGTGGACAACAGTAAGGCGAATTCTGACATGGTGTTAGCACGATAATCGGAACTCTAGGTTCACAGGGAAGTGAGACCAAAATCTTAAATTAGTTTAGATGAGGGTTAAAGGCTGGAAGGGCTGGTGCTATTGCTTACGGGTGGAGATGCCCATACCATGACCCCTCATTAGGTGGGCGAAAAAACATCAGATGAAAGTTATGTTTGTTCCTTAATACCGTAGGCCGTGAATGCGGCAAGAACCTTTATTGCAAGAGAAATGTCTCCCCATGATGCAAAATGGCTCAGCCATCTAGCAGCATGCACAACCAAAGGACAATATGAAGGAAATGGCCTATGTTACGATGGTGAACAAAAGTGGCATTCCCATATGAAGGTGCCTACGTGAAAACAAGAAGGATGGAAAATGAATTAAGATGGACAAGCAAGAAATGCATGTATCCATCCCAGATAGGAGAACACATAAAGGTTGTCCAGCAGAAGAAGTGGAATTGTTTAATTGCTCAGGCATCACTGAAAAACCAGGAGAGCCAAGATGTGGAGGAAGACCTCAGTTGGTAATATATGGGATATATGCACGTGTTTTCACTAGTACTGAATGGGAAGAAGGGCTATTGGCCTGCCCTGCACATCTATTGAAGAAGGAATCCGCAAGTATAGTGCAGATAGAGAGTGACAAATGCTTGGAATGATGGGCCAAGTATTAAAATTACTCATATGGGTCAACAATGAAGCATGACCAGTTTCTATAATACCACTGAGAAATGCCACAACATGCTTCTGGAATGATGGCCTGATCCTGGTTGGGAACAATAAAGGATGTGGACAGATAATTGTAGTTCCAGGAATTAATGGAGGAACTGCAGTGTTAATGGATCGATATTGGGCCTGTGGATCCTGAGCCTACATGCAGTTGCCTAAAAACTGGGGAGGAATATGCTCTATGGTAATGCTACATGTACCAGCATTGGTGATTCCCCAAGGTGACCTCCATATTGATGTATTTCGAAAAATGGATGAACATTTATGGAAGAAGAGATCACCCGAACTCCGTTGACTGAAGAGAAGCAATTACTTTTCAGCAAAATCAATGGAGTCCTGTGACAATATCCCAGATGAGCATAAATTGTTCAGCAAGGCGGAAATGATAATGACAGCTATATTCTTGCCAGGGCTTCAAGCTGCAGTAAACACCAAGTGGCTGGAGATTACAAGATGGGAGCTGCTTCAGTCAATCAATGCAACAATAAAAGGACTCGATGCAATCAGAGAAGAATTAAGAGCCATCATGCTGATGACTTTCCAGAATCGGTATATCCTGGACTTAATTACAGAAATGGAAAGAGGCATGTGTGCCAAGGTCGGGCCTTCTTGCTGTACATTTATACCTTCTGATGAGTGAGAAAATGGAACCCTGACAGAAGCAATAACCATGCTGTAAACCTTTCACACAAAGATGGTGGAGGAGTTGACGAAATTGAAGATGATGATAGATTTACATCTCTGTTCACATGGATTTCAACTTGGCTGGCAAATGCTTTCAAGATGCTTGGAGCAATACTAGTTTTCGTATTGCTAGGGTTCTGTCTCTTAAGGATCATCGTGGGACAATGTAAGAAGACAGCCAAGAAAGCTATTGGAATGAAGATAATGATTGATTATAACTGGTGAACAAGTGCAAAGTGAAGACAGTATGTGTGAACACATAATGAAAAGTACCCTTGCACCTCAAGGATCTAAGTTCTATTATCCTGAATATCGGAAGAAATATGTGGGACAAAGGATATTGTGTGCACCAGCAGGAGATTGTCGTTTGATGACCCGGAGTGTGGATGAACATATAAAAAAGGCTGGTCACCTGGTGAGGGGTGACAAAGATATGGGTCTCGAAGAAAAGAAAATATGATGAAATGATAGAAGATGACAAAGCAGGAATTGCAGAAGAGGAGACAAAGAGTTTGGTCGAGAACTCAACCAGAGGGGGAATGCAGAGGAGCAGGTGGACACCTTCGCCCTGATCATTGCCCCCTTAGCACCATCCCATTGGAGTGACAGACAAAGAGCCACAATTGGGAACCTGTGCATGAGTCCTTGCACAATAGTCCTGTACCATGCACTCAGGCAACCATTTAGCGTGTATCCACAAGTTGACATAATGGAGGAATGCTACCAAGAAGGATTCCCTTTGCCGAGCTGTTAAAATCCTGCCATGAACAGGGTATATGTTAAAATAAAGTCTGACGACAGCAAAAGAATGTCATGAAGAAGATATAAGAACCTATACTGAAACGATATGAAAATACTTAAGAATGACGATGTACCTGGAGCACTAAGAGAAACATGTACCCAATGATACAGTAATCATGAACATAAAAAAGAAGAATGAAGTGACTCACTGGTCAATAACTGTAAATACGCAGTTACGCAAGGTAGGAAGAACATATAGAAGCGTGCTTATAATAGGTCTATATTCAAGGTTTAGGACGACCATTAGAAGAAGATGGAAGAAGGCTAATTTCAATCAACACAGCTACCTCAAAATACGAGCCCATGATCATGAAGTGAAAAGACGATGAATAGGCTGTTTTTCAATTGCAAAATCAAGACGTACATTGGCCAGGGACAAATAATGCTATTTCGAGAGATGAAGGCAAAGTACAAAGGGAGTCCAATAAGGAGACCATGTGCGAAGGACATATTCCTCAAGATTAGGAGGAACAAGAACATTCACAGATGCCAAGTGTTGGACACATTAAAAGTGAATAAAGTTAGGAAGTCTCTAAAGGCCAAGAGGAGCAACTGCACCCCGTATAATTGAATCAAATAGTGCTAAATACACTATCGAAATGGACAAATTTGTGGTCTCTTAACACATGATGAAGAGGTCACAAACAAGGGCTATTCATTAGGCTTGAAACTCAGATAATAGTGTGCCTACACTCCCTTGAATGTTCCGAGACAGTGCAGATTAGAGGGTAGACTAATTGGAAAAACAGGGTGAGAGCTGACCTATCTCAAAGCACCTGGGTTTTGTTTCTATGTACATGCCACTAGCGAGCCGAATGTCCAAGGTTGGATTTGGGTTGCCAGCCATCCAGAAAAGCCAGCCATGCACTATTACATACAATGCTCCAAGTATTATTGCAAGTATTATTCTGCTGCCATATTCTCTGCTGTAATCAGTATTATACATATTTAGAAGTAGCTCAGGGCGTGTCCGACAGACAAGGGCCACCAATGACAGACTAATACTCATGCATTCTATATGTAGACATGTTCCCCTAATCCATTCCCATCCCTCAATACGTTTTTGTGCTATGCCATGTAGGATGACTTCATGGATGATGCATCTAGCTTTATATAAACTAAGTATAATCAAGAAGACAGTGTGATCTTGCATGAATCAATTTGATGTATGACAATTAACCCTGCTTTCTTTCATTGAGATAAAAGCAGTATTTTACCATCTTCTTTGAGTCTGTCTGGTTATTTGATCTGAGACATTTTATTGGTAATTCCATCTAGCATAAAGCCGCTTCAAGGTGCTAGAGCACAGTACCACTGTCTATTGAATATAAAATATGCCAGCACTAAAAATAATCAGGCATCGAGTCTAGCCAAGTCAATGTAGCTGGTTTATGCATTCAAAGAGTGAAAACAAAGCCAGAATGTGTGAAGTAACTGGAACTGGGGCTGGGTAGAGTAAATTGGAAGAGGATGCTCCATTCGATGAGTATACAATTACTCCTCTTCAAGATGGCTGGCCTGGGGCCAAGACGCAGTGGCCTAGGATCAACACAGACCATGTGACTAGAGTCACATGACCGTGATGGTCACAAACCACAGACATACATGCCGGGTAATCAGGGATGCTGTTTTGTTTCATAATGCACAACCTGTGCGCACTGAGAGACGCAGGAGTTTATGGAATGCGTTAATCTAGGAGGTGAGATTTTGAACTGTCGCCAGGGTGCATGTTATAAACCCTCATGTTACAACGCAGTAATAGGAATTTTACAGATGTTTCGAAAACACACTAGGAGGACGTGTATCATGGGATAGTGACCAGTTGTTGTTTTTTGTGTTATATTCAATTTAATAGCCCCATAGACTGACGAGGCAGACAGCAGTCCAGAGATCGCGACTCTGGTTTGAATTAGCAGCCCTCATATCACGCTCTGTATGGGTCGACAAGCCATAAATGAGGTGAGTGGCTGGCAAGCATTTTCTAAGATTATCAATGGTTGTGCTGAGCGTCTGAAGATACACGCTCTGGAAGGAACAGAACGAGTTTAATGCAACATAAGTGGGACAGAACTTGTGTGCAGTTGTGTTGACCTTTAAGTTGGGGATAGACTTAGACTTCCTCGCTCCATCTTGCTGTTTCGTTTTTAGAGTAAAGACTTGAAACAGCAGTGATGGAATCAAATAGAGTGAGGCTGCTCCAATTATTGGAACATGGATGCTGACTACAGACATAACATCTTTAAAAACAACACCTGGTTGGTGCAGTCTTTTGAGCCTTTATTTTGGTGAATATGTACATGTATAACAAGTTATATACATAAAAAGTATATTACATTGATTGTGTGTAGAAGCACAGGCTGTGCTCAGATTGTAAAAAAGAGTGTCCTCTATCCCTCTGTTTAGGTTAATGTTCGCCTGTCTACAATAATTGATTGTGAACAGGAGGAATTATCAATAGCCTTAACCAAAGCAGATGTGTATTTTGTCCTGAAGAAGGTGGCAAATGAAATGCCACTGAAACCGGTCGACCGCTACCACAGCTATCCTTTTGAATGGTCTTGATAGGGATAACAATTAGGAAAGCAAATTTGTTCCTTTCTTTTTAAGTCCAGATGTAACGCTTTTGATTTTGAGAAGAATTTAAAAGGTAATTATATTTGAAATCACATACCTACGCAGTGGGCAGGGGTAGATTAAAACCTAAAATCCCTTCCACAAATGTTAGATGTGGTTCATTGAGCAACATTGATTTTTATCTTTTATTGTTTTACCCTGTGTTGATATTTTGGTGGATCTTAGGTATTTGGAAACAAAAACAGCAAGTGTGTCTGTTTTGTTTTTAAAAAAAAATCAAAAGTGTTGATTTAGTGGAGGGACTGTCTCCTCTTGTCCTGTCCCTGTTAGAGAGGCGGCGCAACACCTCTCACTAGGGGCAGGTTTCACCTAGGGGTAGCGCAGTTCTTTGTCGAGGGACAGAGTGAGTTTATGGATAGGTTTGATTCATTTAAGTCACTAAAATATATGTAATAATCCAAGTTACCCTTGTGTGATATAGTCACAGAGAGGTTTCCTTTGCCCAAGATCGAGGAATTGAGCACGAATTTAGTTGGCTCAAAGGTATATTCCCTTCTTAGACTTCAAGTCAGCATAGCATCAAATCTGCATGCACACAGCTTCCTATGACATTCTCACATTTATTACACATTAAAGGGTTTTAAGGTGTGTTAAGATGCGATTTGGATTCATTTCGGTGGACAGTGTGTTCCAGAGGATGATGCACAGTATTTTGGGAGGTATGGATGGAGTCAAATTTTATCAGGATGATGTTTTGGTTTGGGGGTGGTGACAGGATGGAACATGGTTCGAGGTTGAAAGAGGTGTTGAAGAGACTAGAAGGTGCGGGTCTGACATTGACACTAGATAAATGCACATTTGGAAAACCTGCAGTGGACTACATAGGTCACAGCTTGTCCGAGGATGGTGTATGCCCCAAACCTAGTATGGTTAAAGCCATTGTAGAGATGACCTCTCACAGAAATAAACTTGAAGTGGCTTCATTTTTATGCATGATTGAATATTACTCTGGGTCTGTTAAGGGGTTGGCCAATAAGACAGTGGCAATGAGGAAACTCCCCAGAAAAGGGGTCAAATTTGAGTGGCCTGAAGTCTGTGAGGAGGAGTTTATATGGGTAAAGCATGACATCAAACATGCACCTGTTTTACAGGGTTTCAGAGCAAGTACCATTCTATACAGATGTGTCAGGGTTTGGTTTGGGGGCGGTGCTCACACAGGAAGACAGTTCGTGCATACACACTATAGTGTATGATTTGAGGACACTCGAACAAGTGGGGAGTTGCTACTCTGTCATTGAGCAGGAGGTGTTGGCAGTTATGTGGGCCATCATAAAATGTAGAGTATACCTGTATAGTAGAGCATTTGTTGTACAAACTGACCATAAACGACATTTGCCGATTTTCAATGAAAAGGGGCTGGATGGGGTTTCGCGAAGGATATCGAAGTGGATCACCATAGTTGAGGGTTTGGACTTTAGAGTGGAGCTTGTGCAGGGCTCTTTTGAGACATCCAGTGGTTGAGGAGGAGGAGTTGAACATGCTGGTGGAGGATGATGTCAAGGACATCCTTGCGGTAGGAGAGAGTCTCCATGAGACTGAGTGGGTGGTGGCATGTCAGGAAGGATGAGGTTTAACAGCAGGTCAAACTAGTTGTTCAGAACAAGTAGAGGTTAGAGAACCAAGCTTTGAGTGAGAATTTGAAGGGATATAAAAGGGTCAAAGATGAGCTGAACATGGAAGGTGATTTTGTTTGCAAAGGTCATAGATTATTGGTCCTGCGTGACATAGGGGAGATGGTTGTGGAACTAGGACATAAGGCCCATATGGGCTTTTGCAGGACAAAGTCACTGATTAGGTGGGATTTTTGGTGACAAAAATGAATGTGTTCATAGAGATGCGTGTTAGGGAGTGTTGCGACGGCAACAAAGTATTGGAAACCAGGGTTCCCCCATGGTGTTCCAACACGTACCCAAGATGCCATGGGGGGCCATAGTTGTAGCCTTGCTTGGACCTTTAAATGTTCATGGCTCCAGGGACAGTTATGTGGTTGTTGCCTTGGACTTACTTTCAAAGTGGCCTGAGGTAGCAGTCCTCAAGGATATCACCTCCAAGAATGTGATTACATTTCTGGAGAATGTATTCTGGAGGGAAGGTTGGCCAGCACAAATTATCAATGACAATAGGCCACAATTTATGTCTAATGAATTTCAGTCTTGGTTGAGTGAGTTTGGGGTGGAGCATAAGAGAAGGGCTTTGTACCATACCCAGAATAATGGGTGTGTTGAATGTTTCAACATGACAGTCATGGAAGGTGTTAGGCTTTCGGTCCAGTATTCCAGAGATTGGCAGAGAGATATGATTTGGAGAGTGTTTCAATGCAGGTTGAACCTTCATCAATCCAGTGGTGTCTCTCCGTTCGAACTTGTGTGGGGCCGCAAACCAAACACGCTACTAATTCCAGATTGGTGAAACTTTCCAGGATGTTTGCCACTAAAATCAGAAGGGTAGGAGCTAGGATGAGAGAACGTGGTGAAGTATCCAAGCGCTGGGATAATGCCAAGCAGGGATGTAAGTCCAGAGAGACGCCTGTTGGTGATTGGGTCAAAATCAAGCTTCTCAGAAGGGGCAGGAAATGTGAGTCCAAATTTTTGGGACTCAAAACGGTGCTCGGAGGATTATAGGAATGCTGTACGCCGGGCAGGAGGTAAGATATGGAACAAAGGGAAAGTTCTGCGGGTTGGTTTTGGGGACAATTGAACATTTAATATCGACCAACCTCCCCGCTCTCCTTTGGTACAATCTCTGTCCAGGTATTGTGCGTTAAGAAAGGTCAAGAGTTTTGGTGTGTTTTTCTTTTAGCCCACACAGTTTTTTTCTTTCCACTCCCCGTTCATTTCTATCCTGCATTTAAACACTTTGTTGCTGATCCAAAGGGAAAGATGTGTGTCATATATTGTAATACTTAATGAAACATTGAGTGTCTTTCATTCTGACTGCATCAGAATGCTTAGGGTCGAATCTAGGAACGTTGGGGTGGAAATCTAAAAGGAGGGAGTCAGTTGATCCTGATGTGGGAGGATGAAGAATGTTACTGCAGTCATTATGTGATAACTCCTATGCCAATAAATGCACCTACCTTACCTGAGAGCCTTGTCAGCTTTATTATATTAGTCTTTCAGACTGATCTTTTGGGGTCCCCGAGTGCCTTTTGCAGCCCCTACTTGTTCCTCTTTCAAGATAGCCCCTGGAGAAAACCACTAGTAGCCTACCTTTTGGTCCTGATTTAAGAGGAAGATGCTTTCAGGACCTCTGCTGTCCCAGCTGCAGCTTCTTCAAGTTGAGCTGATCAGGAAGAGGATCCAGCTACTACTCCCTCCTCTCCTTTCCTTCTCATCACCTGTTCTCTTTCCAGAAATTCCAATCAAAGACAGGTGGGGCAAGATAGGGAGTGGAGGGCCAATGCTCAAGGTCTGTTACCCTGTGCCTTTTAATGCCCATAGTAGCCATTCTACAGATGCACTTTAGGGCCCCTGAGATGGGCGTATCAGGATATTTGTGAACTTGATCCCCTTCTGGGTAGTAAGCTCAACCCCCTGCCTGGCCCTCATCCAGCAGTGCTCTATCTCTTGCTCTGGGTTTGAAAGGTCCTTAGCCCCCCCTGGAAGAAAAAGTGGTTTTCTTCTGGGACAGGAACACAGTGGCAGAAAAATGTGAGGTATGAAACTTTTCTATGTCCTGTTGAATGCCTATAGAAGAACTGTGGAGGTGCTCCTGATTGAGAGTACACCCCACTAAAGAAGGCCGAAACACACCTGTGTCGACAGTTTGAATGTTTTGTGTTGTGCATTAAACGAAGTGTGGTCTCAGATAGGATTTTCTTTAGCATACAATGAAAGAGTGCTATAGATGGCAATTTGCTGCAGGCTGCCTAACAACGTATATGAGCATGACATGCGGGAGGCTGCTTTTGTCCTTTGGAAATAAGTGAAAGTAAAGTCAAGCTAGACCACTGCAATAGTAGACATTGGTTTAAGTGGACCCAATTGTGGTATGTATATTGTTTTGATCTGTGGGAAATATGTTAAAATAAACTCCCTTTGATATTTTTTCTACAAAACAAAAGCATAGTGTACAAACTGTGTGTGGAAAAGGAATTTTGTCAGGATAGGTAAAAGTAAATAAGAGTGCATTCCAAAGGTGGTGTGTTTTTTGAGTAATTAGTATTCGGGGGGAGGGAGGTACTCTCTTTCCAGGCCCCCACTCTTTTTGAACACTTTGTACATGAACATAGAACTCTAATGATATGGGCCAGAGGGCTCTCTCCTGGCCTCAATGTAGGGAAGCAGGGTGCCTTTGGTTCTCTCAGGTCTTGGTATTCGTGTCCTGGGTCGACTCCTGGTTCCTCCCTTTTGCCAGGCAACACTGCAGCAAGCAGCAAGCAGGCTTACACCACCCAGCTTTACTCAGCATCCAAGCCAGGAGAGTCCGCCAATCTGTGCTGATGCCAAGTACCGGTAAACAGGCTTGAGCATACCATCAGTAAACTTGCCACACAGTAAAGTCATTCTGGAAACTGCCCAATGAAAAGAAGCCTGATCGGGTGGACACAAGTGAAAGGCCAAGCTCGGCAGCAATGACTATCGCAGCCTGGGTCCTTTTCCATCATTCCATTTCTTCTCCCTGTGCCATCATTTAGCATTTAGCAACATAGCTGATGTTGGTGATCCAGGCCTTGCTGGATTTACATACCATAGAAGGGTCTAAACATCACTTCTGAGAGAGATCAAGGCTTTTGCTGTCACTTACTTTCAGTGGAGAAGAAAGTGCACAGCTGACATTTCTTCTGGTTCAACCCGTGCGCCTCTGTCCTGCACTTCAAGATGGCGGCAGCACAGCAAGCCATCATTTACACCCCTTCAGAAAAATGGCCGCTCTGTGCAATTTTTGCACAGATGTGATGCAGCATGATTCCAAGGTTAAATAAATCAAAGTGATACTCCTAGAATCAAGCATTTAATCTCAAAAAGAAATTTCATAAAGGAAGAAAAAAACGAATATGGCAAATCGTTCTTTTAGAAAATTGTAATCCATTATTCTGTGCCTTCCTCAGGCCCGCATATAAGTGGGTCAAACAAGAATTAACCGAAATTAACACTTCAGAATAAATAAATAATGAATCCTGGTGCCTTAAAACGAATAAAACCAGTCCACTGAATTCTGTGCAGGGATGTTAATTTCCTAATATTCCCTAATTTGTTTTATAGATAGACATGCAATCCTTCACACCCACATCCATGGATTGTATCCGGTATGCTACATTTCTGATAGCCTTGAGTACATGAAAAGGACCAAAATACTTGGGAGATAATTTGGAAGGTATTCATCTTTTTGGAAGAAATCTGGATGATAACCATACCAGGTCTCCCTGATGATAAGTTGGTTCTTGGGATCGTTTCTTGTCTGCGTCGCTTAATGTGTCCGGAAAGCAGAGCCCGTCAAGGGACAACCTCCCAGATCGAGCAGACCGAGTCTAGCAACCCAGTGAGACGGACAACCTCACCCTACATTAAAAAAAAAAGCTATTGAAAGGTAAAGAGAGGCCTTCAAGCGCAAACAAGCACCTTAATCTGCGTGGGCATGTTTAAAAAAGAATTGCCATCATACATACAGGAACACACACCAATACACACCTGCTGCTGTCTGGGAGTAATGAATATGTCCTATTGTTTCCTGAATTACCATTGACATTTGTGTTAAACAACGTCCAAATCAATATCACAGGAGGAAGGAATACGTGTCCCAGTTGCTCAGCATGATTTGAACAGGTCTGTCTAGAGAAAGAGAAAGGCACGGAAAGGTCACTGTAATCAAGGAGTGACAATCAGGGGTGAAAACACCACCTGAAAATGTCATACTAATCAGTAAATACAATCCTAGACATAGCTAATGAACTGCTGAACCAAAACAAACCGGTAAACTACCCAGGAACAGCATGAAATGGCAGCCACTGCCATCTATGGTTCACCTTGAGCAAGTTTGAAAAGTGCAATGTAATGGCCGATCACAGCATTCCCTGGGGTGTCGGCAGGGTAGAAAGTACATTCAGTGTAACGCAGGGTTCCTCATTGCATGTGCAACTCAGCATGCGATCTTGCCAATAAGTGGTCATTCTGTCGACCATCAACAATAAAACAAAATGATGCCCGGTCATTCACATTCAATTGTGATGCTTAGTACAGCATACATATATTGTCAGTAGCACGTAAAAACGTGATGACTTTTTCCAAATACGTGAGGCCGGGAATACCTCATAAGGAAAGATAATCTGCTATGAAGAAGGGATGGGTCTAGAGCAGCACTTTTCATTTTCATTCAGAACAATTCTGAATAAACATGAACTGTATAAGCAAGTAGACCCATGTGCTTGCACCCAATGCACTATGGTATAGAGATGCATTGCATGGCCCACAGTATCAATTCTAAATGAAATTAATAAGCAGTCCACCTGCTCGGTCAGGCCACATGTGTGCCTGAATGCTCAGGATCCAACCTTGTTCCAAAGATAGCGATTTGCTAGTTAAGGTGCGCTTACACTCAGCAGGTTTACGCATCGGACTCAAAATGCCCCTGATCTAAAAAAAAAATTGTGTCTTGATCCAAATACCAGTGATACAATTGTACCAAAAAGTAGTGTAACTGTGGCTCAGGTGGGGTACAGAATAGGAAGGAAGGGAGCAATGTGCAACACATTTTTCAAGGGTTGCAGTCATGCCGGTTGACAGCCAATTGAGTTGAAACGGATTTCAGTTTAGCTGTAACTGGTAGCCGGTGGTAAAATGGAGACTGGTGCTTTAACGTCACAAAACACAGTTCCAGAATGGTGAAAATAGTTGCAAAAAGTAGTGGAGCTGTTAGTAAAAAAAATAAAAGTAGTGGTACACCACTCCTAAACATTCCTGCTCACTTCGACCACTGCCAAATACAAGATCTATGCATACTGGTCCATTTTGGAATTTCTCTGCATGTTTTTCCTACATGTTGTAGGGAGTATGGGCACCTAACAGCCAAAACACACATCTTAATTTTGCAGTTGGTATGGTGCTTATGTGACCAGGTCAACATACCTGAAGTCAAACATAGCCGCCCTTTTAATTGGGGCACACAAGGAGCATACCCAGGAGAACACCCATGAACGTGGGTGTTGCTATAGAGTCAGGAGCAAGGAGTTAGGGGACATATGATCAGATCTAAGTTAATGAGCACGTTTATCACTGCAGGCTAGCAGTGCGAAAAGCAAATTAGGCATACCTTGCCTCTGAATTCTGCAAGGCCACTTAACGAATACCAGTTTGTTTTCACTAAACTTTAATTTAAGTGCTATATATAAATATTACATGGCCTGCGGTAGCGGCCGTGTAGTTATGGTTAATTTGCTCAAATCATAGGAAGAACTCTTTTTGAGTGGCTTAGAACGTCGCTCCCCCTGGACGAATCCATACCAAACTTTGCAAGAAAGGTATATGGCCATTTTCCATAGACATATGGAATTATTTTTTATCACGTCTTCAGGCCAAACCGCTGGACGGATTTTTTCCAAATTTGTGCCAGGAGTGGCGGCTTGGTCCAGAAAGCATGCTTTTGTAAATTCGGTGTAAATCCATCCAGTAGGTTTTTAAAAAATGACCAAAAAGTAGGTCTAAAAAAATGAGTGATATCTGGTTCCGCTTCGCGGACCCATTTCCTTGTTCGGTTCGCAGACAGGCATCTGATTGGCCCAGAAGGTGCTGTGATGTCCGTGGACATCAGACGCCCCACTGATTGGATGGTGAAAAGCGTGAAGTGCGTCAGACTTTTGGAAAGGCTCACCATGTTGGATTCGGGGACATCCGTCGGTGTCCGCGGACACCGCGGTAGAAAACTTAACATAAACACAACATTGCACCTGTCAAACCTATCAAGCAATCTCTGGAGTGGTGAGGGGTGATGCGGTTGGGATGGGATATAGCCGTAAGAAGCCAAAAAACAGGTGTTTTTCACCCCCGAAGTCCGCGAACAGACCGGATGGTCAGGTACAGTCCTGTGATGTTCGCAAACACTTCGGATGTTCGGGGAAATCTATGCCTATTTCTGCATTACATGGTTGGTGAAAAGCAGTTTTGGATGGCTTATAACTTTGGCGCCACTCAATGAAACAGCATGACATTTTGGAATGTATTCTAGGCTTGATTCTGAATGGTTTTGGAAAGTGTGGAACTGTTTTGTCAAGAAAAAACAAATTTAGAGGGGGAGTCCCAAAATATTGTAAAGGCTTATAAATGTGGTGCCATTTGACGAATCTGCACAAAAGTTTGCCAATTTCAAATCTACATATAAATGTTTAAGTAAAGTTTGGTGGGATTTTCTCAAGACTAAATTAGAGGGGGGGTCTCAACATTTTTAGATGGTTTATAACTTTGTTGCCATTTGACGAATGTAGACAAAAGTTTTCAGAAAGATTATAGACCCAACCTTCAATGTTTGTGTGAAGACGGAATGGATTGTGTCAAGTGGTGGCTAAGCTATATGACTATTTTATGTACATACATTTTGACACTTTTGAAAAAATATAACATGGCCGAGTAGGAAGCATTGGCAGGCACCTTAAAGCATGGTTTTGCAAATGTGCCTGTTTTATTTTTTGACAAGTATCATAATGTGGGTACAAAAATAGTGATATACCTTTGGCGACTAAGGTATAGCTTGTGGCCATGGGCAGTGGCCAGATTGTCAAGGTCATGGTATAAGGTCATGACCCGGACAATCTGGCTACTGGCCATGACCGCGACGGACAGCTATGTGATAAAGTTATTTGAAAGTAGGATAAGTGTGAAAGGGAAAAAAATGTGCTTGTGGTAATATGGTCATTGGGTTCTGACTTTGCCTTCTGCAGGCTGCAATGGAAAGGGAAGAGAGGCTCTGTACGGAGTCCTGACTTTTCTTTCCATGGTGGCCATCTTGGAAAAGGATTTTCCTTCATACAGCAGAACGCCGCACTCCGGGTTCCAGCTTTGAATAAACTTTGTTAAAGGGACATTATGGTTAAATTGCACTAATAAAAACCTATGAAATTCAATGAAAACATTTTGTTAAAGGGACGTTTTGGTTAAAAGTAAAACTAAAAAACCTCAGAAATTCACCAGTTATGGAAAGCTAAGCAACCATACCTTGTGCCAACACCGTGCACTGCTAAGACTAACACCCAGGACATCAAAGATGACATCACAAATGTCATTGATGACATCACTGGTGACATCACATATCTGGCACACTTGTTTTTGTTCACTGAAATATCTAAACCAGGTGGTTTTGTTCACTGACAGTCAGAATATTAAAATTCAAAAGGTGCTGTATATCTATACGTTAACCTTTTCATATGTTCTTAAAGTACTTTCCTTAGGGTTTGGTCTCAGCTCATGGTGCACGTATATGGTGCAATAGGCAGGCCTCAAACACACAATTCATTTGTATACAGGGGTCAAGTCCTAAAAATAAAAGTGAGGGGACTCATCAACAAATACCATGGGATCTGATGTCGCCAGAAATTAGCATATCAAGGGGAAATATGTACATTTCGTTAAATTGACTTTGCATGACCACCCAAATTGCATAGGATGAATGTCAATTGCCTTTCATTAAGTCAACCCACACACACAAAACCAAGAGAGGATATTTTCGTTTAATAGTGGTTTTGAAAACGTTGAAATCTGTGCATGTTTTAAATTCCAAGAACCAATACGAATGTTTTCCCTGGGACGTGCAGTACCGCAATGTGACATTTCACCTTTAGTTGTTCGTTATTTTACACCAGGTTATATAGTGCAGTGGTGAAGTGTCCACCGGCAAACCTGACCCAGAGGTCAGCTTTAATTCACAAATTCAATGAAGAGTTCAATGTTTCTCATTTTAGCTAGGGGGGACTGAGTCCACCCTCTGAAAAAGGTGGGCAGACTCCGTCCACCCCTGTGTACCCTGGACGTTAGCCCTGTTTGTATATATGAAGATAAACTTTAATGCTATTAACATTTTCTGATATTGCTGTTTCTTTCGTCCTTACTTTAGTTTACCTGTATGTGCCTCTGATTTGTATGCATTGTTGGTCTTCATATGTATTGCTGTTGTGCTAGCACAAGTGTGTAGTGAGTCTTGAATTGTTAGCTAGTTATTACATGTTTAACATTACACTTTCACCCCCAACATCATGTAACCAACATTATAAATACAACCCCTTGCAGGGACTTTTCATCAAAATTAATTTCACATGTGATGTCATCAGTGACATTTGTGATGTCATCTTTGATGTCCTGGGTGTTAGTCTTAGTGCACGGTGGTGGCGCAAGTTATGGTTGCTTAGCTTACCATAACTGGCGAATTTCTGAGGTTTTTCCGTTTCACTTGTAACCATAACGTCCCTTTAACAACGTTTTTTCATTGAATTTCATACGTTTTTATTAGTGCAATTTAACCATAACGTCCCTTTAACAACGTTTTTTCATTGAATTTCATACGTTTTTTCATTGAATTTCATATGTTTTTATTAGTGCAATTTAACCATAACGTCCCTTTAACAACGTTTTTTCATTGAATATATATATATATATATATATGTATATATATATATATTCCAAACTTTTATCACACCGACTAAACGGCGTGATATTGAGCCGCACTACCTGAGTGGGATTCTGCTTTCAGGTTCCGCGCTTACATACCACAGATTGCACCGCAGTCCAAAAACAATTAAAAAATGTCTTTATTCAAAAATTTGACTAAAATTTGCCTATAAACTTCCAACCCTCGCCCAGCCTAACGAAAGTCCTCCTCAGATGACGCGTTTCGCTACAGCTTGAAGCTTGGTCACATGATCTTGCTAACATCTTAGACACTCCTTTATTCCCTTTCCCTCAAAAAACTTCAGTGTTCTCACGTGATCAGCATGAAAACAAACAGAGGACTAATTCCTTGTCAGACAGTCCTACCCCAGATTCTACTGCCGCCATTTGCCAAGCACATTGAATACAATATAAAATGTATTCCATTGTGGTGTCTGATGTTTTATAACAGGTACCATACCATAATTCTGTCCGTATCGCATAGATCGTGTATAACAGAGCCCATAACACTGTCTTATCATATTGTGTATTCTGATCTATATATTCAGATATTATAAAGTGCATAATGCAGATTCTTATCGTGAATAGGTTTACTGCCTTATTTAATGATTTCTTTAAGGTGCATAGTGCAATTCTGTACATCGTGTTAATGAATATCACTGATATGGCTTCCTGTATGTCCATACAACTAATGGCCCATGTAAATATGGCAATGGCTAATATGGTGCCTTCATGTTATCGTGCAAAGTGCATTCTGTCATGTGGCATGTCTCATATATCCAACCACTGTTCTACATATCCACTGGGCATGAAGTGCATAGTGCCTCACATATTAAAAAATGAAGTACTCTATCTAAAATGCCTTGGTGTTTTCATAGAGTGTGTGGCACAATACCTGTCTGCAGTCCACCCACTAATGGTTCATAATTTGGACAACAGCAAATAAACGAGGGAATATACAGGATCATTCTGGGTGTCTAATGTTACTACTAAAAGGCTCTCCACCAACCAAAAAAATATTTTTTCCCTTGTTGGCGGGAGTATTTAAAAATGTTACAAGAACAATAATAATAAACAACAGTGTAAGGGAATTAGCAATCCATCAGATGTTGAACAACAATTGCTAAATATTTCATGTGGGGATGTGCAACAAGTCTTGTGCAAACAGTATATATCGCCGGTACAATGCTTGTTTCATAAATCATTCACCCAAGAAAGTATAAAGTTCCTCATCAATATTGTGTCTTAGAGGGGTCTTACTCTCGAAGTCAATAATATATCTTGTTTTTCGTTGTCTCAACAATTATTCTCTGTCTCCTCCCCTAAATCCAATGTTCATTTGTTGTAACCCCATAAATGAAAAAACCCTTGTTCCTGCAGTTTAGCCTCGTGGATTGATGGGGAGTTATTTCAGGTGCCATCAAACTAATGACTAACCTATCTTTAATGGATTGACATTTCCGCAATGAGAAATTGGGCTAGCTGCCCAATGATTGTTTCAAATCTGTGTCTACCACTAATGTGGTCCAGTGCTTCCGAATGATGGTTTTGATGGCCTTTGCTGATTGTCCATATGTTAGTATAAGATGAGTTTTTTCTTCTTTATCCATACTTTTGGTTTTGTTAGCATTATCCAATAACAGCAACGATCTATCACATTGTCGTGCTTTCAAATACGCCCGTTGGATAATTTATTTGGGGTAGCACTGTTTCTTAAAGCCCCATGCTGTCATTTTACTCTCCTCATCATAGCTGCCCATTTCAGAACAGTTTCTCCGTAAGCGGATAAACTCGAGGTAAGGTATACTCCAAATCAGATTTGGGCTATGTGCACTTTTCGCATGTAATGGAGCATTAACTCCAGTTGGTTAACGAAATAATTTTGTTTTGAATTTCCCATCTTCTATAAAGACTGTCACATCCAGAAAGACCACCTCTTTAGGACTATGTGTCGCAGTGAATTGTAGATTGTAACTGTTAATGTTCAACTGTTTCATGAAGTCCATCCATTCTCCAGAAGTGCCCTTCCAAATAATAAAGAGGTCGTCAATATAACGCTGCCACATGATCACCTTGCTTGTGAATTTTCCACGTTCTTCTTTCCAAGCCTCATACCTTTCCCAGTACCCCATAGTAAGGTTTGCATAGGATGGGGGAACGGTCGTGCCCATCGCCGTTCCCTGTTTTTGTCTGTAGTATTTTTGATTGAATAAAAATACATTATTTGTCAAACACAGATGGATCATAGCCATGATCATTTCGGAATGTCGGGTAGAGTTTAGTGACCTGGCGTTCAAAAAGTATGCACAGGCCTTCATTCCTTGTTCGTGTGTGATTGATGTGTATAGGGAAATGACATCCATTGTTACCAAAAGGAAATCCGGGTCACATGGTAGTTCATTGACTTTCAACAAAAAATACATATATATATTATTGTAAGCCAAGCTTGTTTTGTTGCCTACTTTGTTATTTGATGTATGCATTCTTTAGCTTGTAGTAGATCACCATTTTATTTAGATTCCTCGAAATAATCCTCTTTAGGGTAACAATTAAGCTGTAGAAGTAAACACTGCCCATACGGTAAGCTGTCCCTCTGTGTCTTAGAGTGTCGGCTGTCGTAACAAAGCAGCGTGTTTCTGTCTGTAGCTTTCCTAACTAACCTCGTTGAGAAACCTTGCGCAGAGGCATATATCATTAGATATAAAAATGGCAGCGCAGTGCTACTAATATGGCTAGTAAACAGATGAAAGTTTCTATCATTAAGCCAGGTAAGGAATTCAGAACGGTTTAGTCCACTTCCTGACTAAATGAAGAAAGTATTATCTATGTATATCACTGCCATTCCTGACACTATCCAGATATGGGTTATTGGTAAATAGATTATAATTCATAAAGGTTGCCATGTATACGTTTGCCAGGCAAGGGGAAAACGCTGCCCATCACCGTATCTTTCAAGGCCAAATTCAGCCATCACTGTGTGTCAGGCCAAATCAATAAGATTCAACAGCCAAGAAGTTGTAATCCTGTATGGCTGCGGACAGCTATTTAAATTGAGTTCCGCTACACTCTCATCCTGTGGGATATTAGTACATAATACTGAAGCATCAATGAAACAAGAACTAATCCTTCATAAAAGCTCTAATACCTTAAGCCACAGGGTGAAGAATGAATAGAATGAACTTTCACACAGTTTCCAAAATGGCACCACACCCAATACCATTGCACTCTGAGGGGGCCTGTAGATATTTTTTGTTTATCTGAAGCAGTATGTAAAAAGATGGTATTCTGAGATTTCACAAAAATGCTGGTGCCGTTAACCCCTTACCGCCGCATTACGAGGTCCTTTAGAGGGTCCCGCTAAGGGCGGCTGGTTTTACCAGGCGCCCTTAGTGGGAGCCGCTAAGGACCAGCATGCTAACAACGGGCCCGTTATTAACAGGCCCGTTCTTAGCATGGTCCCCATTCCCATTGAGCCCTATGGGGGCTCGAATGAGAATGGGTAGGGGTTCCTTGAATGGGGAAATACCGGGTCCTCCAAGGTTGGAATGGCACGGTAATTCCCCATTCAGGGAACCCGGACCCGGTATGTGGTAAGGGGGTAGCCATGGTGCTAAAAGCGCCATGGCTACCTCCAACCTCGGAATGAGGCCCATGGAGTGTGATTTTTCTTAAAGCCCTAATTTCAGTTTTTGCATCAATAAGCAAAAGCCCAGTGACAACTGATGGGTGAATTGGGATCAGTTGGAGGATTTTAAGTCACACAAGACCCTCCGATACGGCTGATGTGCGGGAGGGCATTCATTAGTGGATATGGAATTCCCACTTGGTCGGAGTGTCCTTTTTTCCCTCCTAATCCTGAGGTCTTCATGAACACAAACTCATAAGAGTTTGAAGGTGGTGCGACCCTGGATTATTTTCAGCATCAGGACACGTCAACCCATATCAGTGTTCTCACGGTCTTGCCCTTAATGTGTTTCTTCTCTACTTGCAGGACTTGAGGGTGTTGGTCTGTACCAACAATCCAACTGAAATGTTCTACATAAACAAGAAGGGTGATGCTATTTCATTCTCCATAGCTATGTGCTCTGGAGGTCTGGTGGTTGGGCGTAGCTCTTGGCAATGGTTTCTTTGACACTTTAGTGTGGTGGACACTTGCAAATCGAACTCCATTTTATTTATTTAGATTTATATAGCGCACAAACAGCCCATGGGCATCGAGGCGCTGTTACATGGGGCATCAGAGACGCCTTTGGAGTCAATACAGGTTAGTTACATACATTATACATTTTAGGCAGGCAATATATGTAACAGTCAGTAGCATGTGGTGGTGATTAGATGAAGAGTGGCATCTTGACTGCTTTGCGGAATGCGATGTGTGAGTTTTCTGCTCCATGACCTGACAAGTAGCAGATGCCATAATTTAAAGATGGACTCTTCCTCAAATTGAACTTTTTGTGACTCAGCAGAAATTGAAATGTATTCAGTCGGCATCTTGGAAGATCCCAGAACAGTCTTTCTCTGTCATATGCCCAGAGTCATTGTTCTCTGGCATCTGACTTTCAAATGGATTGTGTCCTCCCACGTGTTCCTCATCTTATGATATGTCTTCCAGCTTCAGCTGCTTTGGAATCTTTTTTTTGCAGCGGGTGCTGTTTGGTGAAGTGGTCGACTCAATGTCCCTAGAGGGCCTTCCATCTTGGACTCAACCTAATTATCAGTATATATAGCCCGCACAGTGCCCCGTTAGCTTCAGTTCCATTTTGCCACAATAGCATTTGCTTTGAGAATTACAGCGCGCTGCAGTTTTTTGTGAGAAAACTTCGTTCTAGCAATGGCCTCATCTTCAGCTCCTTCAACCCTGAAGACCGGGTGCAAGAAGTGCTACAACTGTGCGCCATTGGGTGTGTCTGTGGTGCCCTGGCATAGAACAAAGAAATGTAAATGATGTCAGTCGATGACCGGTAAGGCTCCAAAAAGTCTGCCCAAGCAACAGCTACTGTAGCATCAGCCCCTGCTTCAGCCACCTCAAAAACTCTCTGAGGCCTTGACCCACAAGAACCCAGTGGGAGGCAGACTCTCACTGCATCTGCAACAATGGCGTGGCATTCAGATGAGTGGGCATTGGAAATAGTACCAGGGTTGCTGCCTCTCCTTTCTAAAAGGCCTCAGGGCCATACACCAGGGAGCCACTCTTTCAAGGTTCCAGATCTGTTCCGTGTGCAGGATATTATTAGCCTGTTAGAGAAAGGTACTATAGAACCAGTACATGTAACGGGGAGGACCAAAGAGTGGTAGTCTCCCTATTTTCTAATCCCCAGTAAGGATGGAGGATTGAGAGCCATCTTGGACTTGATGCTTGAACAAGTTCCTCAGGAAGGACAATTTCAAGATGATGGCACCTTTTCAGATCCTTCAGGCACTCCAGCTCCAGGATTGGATGGTGTCATTGGACCTTCAGGGTGCTTACTTTCATGTGCCAATCCATCACAAGCACAGAAAGTACCTGAGGTTCTCATTATCAGTTTTGAGTTCTGCCATTCGGGCTGACCTCCACACAAGGTTTTTCACCAAGCTGATGGCGGTGGTGGCAGCGAGTCTCAGGAGAGGGGGGAATCATGGCTACCCCTACCTGGACGATTGGCTGATCAGGGCACGTTCTCCCAAATAAGCCAGGGAACCTCTCAGCATCACCTGCCACTCTCTCCACAGACTGTACTTGGTGGGGGTATTGGTGGGGGTCAACTTCTTCGGCCTCGCAACCTCTTTAAATGAACAATGGAGAGGTGTTGCGTATGTGTGAAATGGTAATCGGAGGAACCACTGCCCCACCTCCGAGGTTGGACATGAGTTTGTTGCATTCACACATGAACTGCGCCACACATTTTTGATTTGCTTTCAAGTTGAGTATTTTATGAGTCACACAAAATTGTGAGTATACATCATAAATCTCCCAATGGCGCGCCCTTGTTGATGACACGTGTTTCGACTCTTTCCTGAGCCTTTTTGAAATCAGGGCACATCACAAGTTCACATAAATTCAATTGGTGAAGATTCCATGTTGAATTTGTGTTTTGATTTGGATTCTTTGAAATTCCACCGTTTAAATCCCACCTGCAAATTGCTATTTTCCATCTCCGCGCGTTGGCTTCAATAATGTGAGAACCGTTCTCATATTTTTGAAGCCGATGCGTGGAAAAGCAAACCAAGCAAACCAAACATGTGTGGCGCAGTTCATGTGTGAATACAACAAACTCTCCACAGACTGTGCTTCTCCCTTATTTACAAGAAGTTCCACATGATACCATCTCAAAGACTCCATTTCATTGGAGCAGTCCTGGATGCATCCTTGGGAAAAGCATCGCCACCCGAGGTGAGGGCTCACCACATTCGGCAGATGGTCGCCAAATTCCAGAGTGCCCAGCGTCTTCCAGCATTTTGCTGGTGCCACAGGCTCGCATGAGAATGACATGGCTCCTATGGTCTCTCAGGTCTCAATGTTCCCATTTCTCAGGCAAGATGTCAGACCTTCTTCGGGTTCTGAGCAGAGTCGCACAGGACCTTCTGTGATGGGCCTGAAATGACAACATTCTGAAGTGAGAACCTTTTTGGCAACCATGGCTGGAGATTACAGTAGTGACAGATGCCTCATTGAGAGCCCATGACAACGATCTGACAATCAGCAGTCATTGGTCTCCATCGGAGTCCAAACTACACATCAATCTGTTGGAGCTGACAGCAATGAGACTAGCGCTGAAGGCCTTTCTGCCCTCTATGTGGGGAAAGAATGTCCTGATAGTGATGGACAACACAGTGGCCATGTACTACCTCAACAAAAGAGGAGGTGTAGGTTCACTACCACTGTGCAGAGAGGCGATGCAGTTCTGGTTCTGGGCACTTCAAGAAGGAATCTCCTTATCAGCAGTTCACCCAGCCGGAGAGGAGAACATGGTAGTGGATGCTCTGAGCAGGCAGAGCACAGTCTCCCACGAGTGGGAACTAACTCAGGAAGTCCTTCAAGAGATCTTCACACTTTGGGGAACCCCTCAAGCGGATCTGTTCACGACCAGTGTCAACTGGAAGTGCGAACTGTTCTGTTCCAGGGAATTTCCCCCAAGAGGAGCTCTAGGAGATGCGTTTGTAGTGAATCCGGAGTTTCCACTGCTGTACGCATTTCCTCCATTCCCCGTAATTCCTCACGTAATCAGGAGGTTGAGAAAGTGTGGGAAATCCATGATCCGAATTGCCCCGGATTGGTCAAGGAGGATGTGATACACAGACCTTCTGGACATGCCCATCTGCCCTCCAATATGTCTTCCTCAAAGAGAGGACCTTCTCTTGCGAGAGGAAGGCCAGGTTCTCCATCCAGAGGACAAAACACTCAACCTTCATGCAAGGTTTCTGAGATATTGAGGTTGGGTTCTCCATCCAGAGGTCAAGACACTCAACCGTCACGCATGCTTTCTGAGAGTTTCAGATACAAGGATTTGAACCTCCCAGACAACGTAATGGAGATTACTCTTTCGGCCAGAAGGACAGCAACAAAATCCTTATACCGCTGCCCTTGGAACAAATTCTGCAGCTGGTGTAGGGAAAAGGATGTGAAACCTTTTCAATGCAGTACACCTATGGTGTTGTCTTTTTTTTTTACATTTTGCTAATCTGTGGCTCCAGATTGGGACCATTAAAGGATGCTTGTTAGCGCTTTCCATCTTTAAGCGCACCTCAGAGGAGGTATCTTATTTTAAAATGCCACTGATTATACAATTCCTTATGGGAGTCACTGTTCCCTTCTACTACACCTTTTCAAGTCCCAATTTGGGATCTTAATCTGCTATTAAAATTCCTGATGTGTGCTCCTTTTGAGCCACTTCACTCATGTTAGTTGCGTTAACATCAGCTCACAGAATTCTAGTAAGCCTCCATGTACCATTTTTTATAAGGATAAGGTTGTCCTTAGGGCTCAACCTTAGGGCTCAACCTTCTTTTTTTACCAAAGATTGTGTCAGATTTGCATTTAGCCCAGAGGATTGTGCTTCCAACTTTATATCTGCCACCTCACCGTAGTAAGGAAGAGGAAAGGCTACATAGGCTCGATCCAAAAAGAGCTTTGAGCTTTTACATTTCTCAGATGACAAAGATACGTCAGCATGGTCAACTTTTTATTAGCTATACTGGCCACAAACTGGGACTTCCAGTTTCTAAACAAACTTTATTCAGATGGATCATTCTTGCCATTTCTGAATGCTACAGATTGGTAAAGAGGGGTGCCTATGAAAGACATTTTTGCGGCAGCCACTTGGTTTACGATCCATACTTTCACAAAGCATTACTGTCTGGACTCAACCTCTCCAGGAAGGAGGATTTGGGAAAGCTCTCTTATACTCAATCCAGGACAAACATTAAAACGGAAAATTCTTACTCCTTCCTCCAAAACCTAACACTGCTTTGGGAGTCTATCATTAGATGAGGACTACATGGGAGGACACAAGCCATCCGAAGAACAAGTTACTTACCCCTGGAAACGTTCTTTTGACTGGATGTTCCACCCACGTATTCGTCATCACCGCTCCCAACCTACCCTGCTGTAGAATTTCCAGACATTACACTTTATACTCGTTCACAGTCTAGTACTGTCCAGGATTAACTGATGCTGGTAATTCTGCATGAGGAAGGCGTAACAATAGAACTGAAGCCAACAGGCGCTGTGCATGCTATATATACCGACGATGCTGTTGACTATGACACAAAAACCCTTGAGGGCTATCACGTCGACCGCATCGACGCACTGCACCCGCTGCCGAATTTATTTTCCGAAGCAGCTGAAGCTGGAAAATATCATATCATAAGATGAGGAATACGGTGGAGGAACATCCAGTAGAAAGAACGTTACCAGGGGTAAGTAACTTGATCTTCTGGTGTGTTGGTCAGGGATGTTCCACATACATGACTTCTCCGCTCCCTCTCATATATTGACCTTTCTTCCCCTCTGAACTTCTGACTCCCACAGACACAAGACATTTTTTGCAGCAGTCGAGACAGTGTCCTCATCCATGCTCTCAGTCACTAAGTTTGCAAACCGTTGCCTAATGAAAGAGTTTGGGCATTTGGGATTGTTGGATATCAATCTCCAGGCCCTGCAAATGGCCAGAAGACATACTACAAATTGCATTGCAAATTCAAATGGCATAGCTTTTGCCACTGATCTGTAGAAAGTAGTGGAATCTGCTTGTTTGTGCCCTGGGAAAATGATATCATTCATCTTTTGTCTGGAGGAAATAGAAATTCAGTTTGGGTCCTATAGGTCCTCCCTCGCAACTGTTGTTGCGTGTGGAAACTTAGAAACTGAGATTTCCTCTTTGTAGAATGCCATGGTCCAGACATTTTGAGGGCCTACCGAGCCTGAATCCTCCAGTAAGGAGACCTCATTGTTCCCAGGATCAGAAGCCCTTTGAGCCTTTGTCCACACGTGACATCCAGCTTGTCACATGGAAGGTGATGTTTCTTGTTGACATCATGTTGGCCTAATGTGTGAGCGAGTTCCAAGTCTTGTTGGCTAGGGAGCATCACATTGAGTATTACACTTCCATTTCAATGTAGATTCATTTATTTATATTTATGTACAGGGAGGAACAATGCTCTTTTGATCACAAAAGAATGTACAACAGCAAAGAAATCAGATTTGACGGAAAGCAGTGAGCTTCTTACAATGGGGTGAGTTTAAGGGACACATTGTGGAGGGGAGTAAATTGAACAGTCACCAGGGACAATACATAATTTGACATACATAGATTAAGGACAACCAACCTTAGACATTTTTAAGTGCAGCTAGGTGGCACATTCAACTACAGTTCATCTTCCTTAGTAAGTCATATGACATGGAAATAACTTTTCATCATCTAAACGTAAGAAGGCCCTGCAACTTTGCATAGACAGGACTAAGAGTTCAGGTCCTTGAATTGGCTATTTGTGATGTATGGCAGCCTTCTGCTTTGAAAATAAGCTTCCAAAACATCATTGGCCAATGCTTTCTTTCATTGTAGAGGCATACACGGTTCAAAATATGCAGGCAATGGTCCATGTACCATGAGCAAGTGCTCAGGATGTGTTGGTTGTGTGCAAACAGAATCTGACCCTTCTGCAGAGAAGCTACCTGGGATATGCCGTGTGCTCTTTGTGATCATTACTCCATGGATACAAGTTCTAGCCCAGATGCCCTTTTTGACCTGGACCTGCTAAAAATCAATTTGGCTAAATAGATCAGTTGCTTCCATCCTCCCCAAAATTAGTCTGGGTGCTGTGTAATCAATTTCAATGTATGGAAATTATAAACTGTAAAGCTTTATTTGTTTGAACGGAATGCTCTGTTGAATGTCAGCTCAGAATTGTATCTTGCACTGAAATATGTAATTAAATAGAACAAGAACAAATGTTTGACTCAAAAAACGAAATTAGTTAACACAAAGGAGCTGCTTTGTTTATGTTGACATGCACAAAGGAAATATGGTCAGCCGTGCAACTTGTATTTTGGGATTGTACAAGGAAATGATGAACAGAATGGTAACTGCAAATCGCATTAGAGAGGTTTAGTAAATTTAAGAACCAACCAGTTTACTGTTTAAAGACTATTTCAGATATGACATTTTCTGCGTGCTTGTCCTTTAAACATTGTATGTATAAATAACTGAAGCACAAGTATTCATGTAAGGATGTAATCCAAATTATATCAGCACTAGTCTTTTATTTGAGCACAATGTCAGCTGACACGTGTTTCGACTTGATCGTCGTTATCAAGGCTGACAGTATCATTCAAAGTGATTATACAGTATATAACAGCATGTCCCCATCAAATAGAGAATGCAGATACAAATTAATAATCCAAAATCATGATTAAATAAATATTCATAAAAGGTACACATACACAAGTAGCAGTCAAGAGTGCAGGTCACGTGGAGGTAGAGCAGAACAGCAGAAGACAAGTAAAAGATTACAATAAATTGTTGGCAAACACTGTTAATTATGTTACCATATATTGACAGCACTGATGTGATCTGACAGCACCCTGAGTAACACTGTGTCTAAACATCCCTGGTAAAGTGTGCAATTAAACTTACTTATTGAATCTAAAATGAGGTCACAAAGCATAGATGCCAAAGTTCTGTGTTAAAGAGCAAGATGTATTGCAAACCCGTCTAGAGTACAGGCGCAAGCGTTAACAAATATTATTGACATATTACAGTGCATTCTAAGTGGTGCTGCATTCTAAAAGGTGCGTCGTAAATAAACATTGGGCCTCATTACGAGTCCGGCGTTAACCAAGGCGGTAAAACCGCCTGGTTAACGCCGGACTCGTATTACCATTCCGCCTCCGTGATTCCCGGAATTACCGGGGCATCACAACCCCGGTTTTCCGGGAATCACGGAGGCGGAATGGTGTAAATCCCCATTCCCATTGAGTCCTATGGGACTCAATGGGAATCGGGATCATGGAAACACCGGCAGCATCTTGTAATGCTGCCGGTGTTTCCTCGTCCGCCTGCAGGCGGGCGATGTTAAACCCGCCAGGTCAGACCTGGCGGGAACATCACCTCCCGCCTGCAGGGGTCGGGATCAGGCGGTCCGGAAACAACGGTGGTGGCGGGTTTACCGCCACCGTTATTTCCGGACCGCCACGGTCGTAATGAGGCCCATTGTCTCACCTATCTTCATTTTGTACCACAATCTAAATAATGTGGTAGATTGGGGATGATAAAGGAGATGGTCCTCTGAAGTGGTTGAGGTAAGGAAGAAGGAGAAATAAGTATGTATATATATATGCATATATATATATACCTTTATTGATTACAAATGACAAGGTATAATTGTATTGATAAGTAATGGGGAAGTATAAGGCCCCACCGACCGCGGCTCCAACGACTCAGCAATGGTTTGAATCCCAGTGTTCTCTGTACCAGATTGACATCTCACGCCCTCTGTAATGAAACATTCCATTGCTCATGTTTCCACGAGCTGATACTCTTGTGAAGCCTCATGGTGGAGTAAAGAGAGCATATAGAATATTACATCCTCTGAATGAAGTTGGCTGTTGGAGTTATCTGTATGTAAGTGAAAGTAGGGTGCAATTGTTAACTGAATCAAAGCAGAACATTATAAAGGCACTGTTACGTTAATGTATTGAAGGTTGAAAGCATTGGTACATGGACTCACCAATTTAAGGTTACTCACGCCATGTGATTGTGCTTGGAGAACTTATTCAATTAGTGTGTGGCGGCAGTCCAAATAATGCCATCTCGCCCATTGCTCGTGATGATAGAATGAAGATCCTAACAAGTAAAGAGGATCTTCAATTAATAATAACTTATGGAATCCATAAAAGATTCTCATTGAAATCTACCCACCCACTCATGTAGTTGTTATTGTCTCCTAATGCTAATTTACCAATTAATGAGGGCTCAATCCCTTCAACGTAAAGCTCTGACTCGCGGGGGCCAGTTGGGCTTATATTTATCCCAGTTAAATGAGATGTGCTAAACATCCATTACGATCTACGCATGCTCGTGATACAATGCATTTAGGAACACCCCATGTATATCTGAATCATTGAGACAAAAATGTGTCAGACTAGAGAGGCTCTCACAAAAAGAGATCAACAAGTACTGGGAGATAGCATCCCTTACCAACTATTTAGAAAATTCAAAAATTCCAAGAGGTTTGAGAATACTTATATTCCCTAATTTTGAAAATGAAGAGGACAAAGATCTTGCTGATCAGTGGGAGGCTAATTTACATCAAACCTCCAAAACTGTGTTGGAACTTTTGATCCCCCACGCTAAAAGGGAACACACTAGGGTGACCGAACAGATAGATGGATTAAAAGAAGAAATTTCTAAAATGACGAATCCAGAGGCAACCAAGAAGAAGAATTTTGAGAAAATGTATGAAACCTTGAGCGAGTATTAAGATGAGATAAAGTTAAGAAAAGGTCATACATTTTTTAGGGATGATAAAGACTACCATCTAGATAGGGTGTATACGTTCCAGACTAAATATGATGATTCAACATCTCGCTCACGTAATAACACTATCATCTCCCTGGTTAGTTTGGATCCAGATTCTGAGGACGAAGCCACAGGGCTTTTGGAAAATTACAGTTAGTGGAATGAGTTTTTTGGATCAGATAAGGAGGTACAAAAGGGGCTCCCAAAGAACACTCAAACAAGTAAGGTTTCAGACAGACCAAACACTAAATATTACAATGCCAACCACCACATCTGGAGCAGGAGGGGATGGCGGAAGTGCAGACGAAGACATCAGACCAAGAGGAATTCTAACATGCTCAACCACAAGGAAACAACAGGGAAGATGAATGTCTTCAATTTAGTTGTTAATCTATCGAATAGGACCTTAACTTCAACTGAGTTATCGGTTCTTAATAAAGGATTGTCCTATGCACCATCATGTGAGATTGAATTTGTAGAATTTCAGATAGATCTGTTCAAAATTAAGAAATACTTTGCCACACAACTTAATACATACTCTCCTAAACCACCCCTGAATCCTCTCAATGTTCACACTATGCGACACATAGAAGACACTCAAACACTACTGTCTCTAATGACTGATATAAATGTCGACCACTCTTCTATATGTAGAGATCTAGGGATTCAAGAGAGAATGCTGAAACTGCAGGAGCTCAAACCACAATCTAGATTTACTCCAAATTTGGGTATGGACAATGTCATAGAGACCTTTTACCAAGCAGTCACACAAGATATTCATAAGCATATGGATCAGAACCAGTCCAAGAAGAAGAAAAATAAATTCACTCATCTTAGACAGGATGAGAGAGCTTCCTTAAACAGACTAGCCAAAGACAATACCATAACCATTAAGGAAGCAGACAAAGGGGGCAATGTAGTGATATTAAATACCTCAGATTACATAGAGATGGCGAATAAACATTTGGCTACCCCAAATTGCTATAAACTTCTACGAGCAGATCCAACAAAAGTAGTAGTGAAGAACATGTTGGCAATGATTGATGAATGGTACTCTATGGGTTTTTTGTCAGATGAAGAAAAGAGAATTTTGTGTATCATAGAGCCTACTATGCCTACTTTATACTTTTTGCCGAAGATTCATAAGGCTGTTGACCATTTGCCAGATGTAAGACCCATCATGAGTGGGATAAGCTGGGCCACTGAGGGAATCTCAAAGTATCTTGATAGTGCGCTCAAACAATTTGTTACAAAGATACCATTGTATATTAGAGACACGACACATGTGCTTCAAATACTATCACAAATAAAATGGAAACAACACCACTTGTTAGATACTTTGGATGTATCTGCCTTGTATACCAGTATTGATCACAGTCTAGCAGTTGCCACTCTAGACTATACATACCGCAATGAATCAGCCTCGTATCGCATTCACATTACAATGCTTAAAATGTTCTTGCAATTCACTCTCAACAATAATGTTTTTTTGTTCAATGATCAATATTATGCCCAGGTAAAGGGTGTGGCCAGGGGAGCCAAATACGCCCCCTCACTTTTTAATCTATTTATGGCCCAGAAGGAAGAGACACATATTCTGAATAACAGTCAGTACAACACTAACATTGTTCTTTGGAGGAGATTTATTGATGATGTCCTCATGATATGGTCTGGGACTGGAGATGAATTTGTTCAATTTCTACAGTACACCAATACCAACTAATTTGGTATCAAATTCACAGGCCACTATAGCAGTGAATATATAGATTTCCTCGACCTCAGAATATTCATAAGAGATGGCATAATCAACACTAAAACATTTCGTAAACCCACTGAGGCCAACTCAACTCTTTATTCCACTAGCTGTCATCGGGGTTCTACTATACTAAACATACCAAGCGGAGAATTCTACAGAGCCTGCAGAAATTGCAGTAGAGATTGGGATTTTGAGAAGGAATGTGAGCTCTTGGCAGCAAGGTTCAGCCAAAGGGGCTACTCTAAAGACAACATTAGATGTAGCCTGAACAGATACCGCACAATGGCTAGATCCTGTACTTTAAAACCATCGAGTTGTAGATCTAAACTGCATAACACTGTACATTTCATTACTAAGTTTTCAAGAGACTCCAGTTGCTTATACAAGCTACTGTATTAGAACATCATTTTATTGGACAATGATATCAAACTCTTTTTGGCAGATAAGCCTAGGTTTGTCTACACCAGAGCAGAAACAATTCGAGACAAGGTTAGTCCCTCATTCTTTCAACCAACATGGGATACACAAGAGAGAAAAAACACATGGTTGACTCCAGTCACAGGATTTCATCAGTGTGGCAATTGCTCAATGTGTCGATTTGCATATAGTCACTACACTGATCTGAATGGTCATGAGATTGTGATTCGAGATTTCATCAATTACCGCACCACGCATGTTGTTTATGCATTGAGATGTGTGTGCAATAAAACTTATGTAGGATCCACCATCAGACAACTGCGTGTTAGTATTCGAGAGCATTTGGCCAGTCTGGGCAGTCTGGACCCTAAACTGCCCCTTGCCATTCATTGGCAAACCATGCAACAAGGAGGATATACGCTTTATTGGTTTAATGAGATCTAAAAAGAGGAAAAGAGGGGGTGATATGGTTTTGAAATTGAGACAATTGGAAGCAAAATGTATCTGTTTATTTCGGTGTACCCAAGACGCTTTTAACTCTGACAATGAGATGTATGTGTTTTTATGATCAATATGGGATTCGTAATAGATTTAAGCAGATATTGTGAATGTTGAACACAACCAGGTTCTGGAACTTCTGACACCACTGGTGTGCTCTGGCTATTGACCGGGTGATACTCTGTTCAGTTCAAAATCAGATACACATTGTGCATGCTTATTTTAGTAATGACAACATTCAGCAGTTTTATTTCTACAGTGCTCCACTCATTGAACCTTTGTGGTTTACAATACATTTTTGATTTTTCAATTTCACATTTTGTGCAGGTGCTATTTGTTAAGAGCACACTCAAGAATAGCTTTCACTCAGCAACACATCCATTATGCTTCTTTCTTTGCATTTAAAGCACACATTATCTTAGTAATTCGAGTTCGATATATTCAGAACTACTCTCCATTTCATTGACTTTCGGTTTCTAACAATTACGTTCAGTACGCATGCGTCGATAGCTAGCAGCTCATCATGGCAACATGCGCGCGTGTGCAGAGGCTCGTATTACGATCATGCGTAGATCGTCACCCAATGCATGTTTAGCACATCTCATTCAACTAGGATAAATGTAAGCCCAACCGGCCCCGCAAGTCAGAGCTTTACGTTGAAGGGATCAAGCCCTCATTAATTGGTAAGCTAGCATAAGGAGACAATAACAACTACGTGAGTGTGTGGGTAGATTTGAAGATCCTCTTTAGTTGTTAGGATCTTCATTCTATCATCACACGCAATGGGCGAGACAGCATTATTTGGACTGCCGCCACACACTAATTGAATAAGTTCTCCAAGCACAATCCCATGGCGTGAGTAACCTTAAATTGGTGAGTCCATGTACTAATGCTTTCAACCTTCAATACATTAAAGTAACAGTGCCTTTATAATGTTCTTCTTTGATTCAGTTAACAATAGCACCCTACTTTCACTTACATACAGATAACTCCAACAGCCCACTTCATTCAGAGGACCATCTCCTTTATCATCCCCAATCTACCACATTATTTAGATTGTGGTACAAAATGAAGATAGGTGAGACAATGTTTATTTACGACGCACCTTTTAGAATGCAGCACCGCTTAGAATGCACTATAATATGTCAATGATATTTGTTGCTAACTTAACACTTGCGTCTGTACTCTACATGGGTTTGCATTACATCATGCTCTTTAACACGGAACTTTGGCATCATTGCTTTGTGACCTCATTTTAGATTCAATAAGTGAGTTTAATTGCACACTTTACCAGGGATGTTTAGACACGGTGTTACTCAGGGTGCTGTCTGATCACATCAGTGCTGTCAATATATGGTAACATAGTTAACAGTGTTTGCCAACAATTTATTGTAATCTTTTACTTGTCTTCTGCTGTTCTGCTCTACCTCCACGTGACCTGCACTCTTGACTGCTACTTGGGTATGTGTACCTTTTATGAATATTTGTTTAATCATGATTTTAGATTATTAATTTGTATCTGCATTCTCTATTTGATGGGGACATGCTGTTATGTAATGTATGATCACTTTGAATGATACTGTCAGCCTTGATAACGCGATCAAGTTGAAACACGTGTCGGCTGACATTGTGCTCAAATAAAAGACTAGTGCTGATATATCTTGGATTAGGTCCTTACATGAATACTTGTGCTTGGGTTATTTATACATACAATGTTTAAAGGACAAGCGCAGTGAAAATGTCATATCTGAACAAGTCTTTCTCCAATTGTTAGGTGTTAGTGGGTACGCCTATTACATGACTTTTACACCGCAGCTTAGCCCAGGTCTAACATTTGAAGTGGGCAAAGCGCAATTCCTATACCCTTTGCCCACAATCTTACTCTGTGTCAGTTTACTGTTTAGGTTGTATTATAATTCTCCAGCATTGGATCTTTCATAGATTCACATGCTGTTATGAGGATTTCAGTGGTATGGCAGTCTTTCTGTTGCAGAGTGAGCATGGGTGCTATTTCCCTTCTTTACCCCTTTTCCACAGGAAGCCTTCACTTGGGATTGCAACTTCTTAGAAGAGGTGTCACGCTCTTGGGTTATGCTGTGGTGCATGACTTCTAACGGAAGCCGAGTCCGAGGCCACAGTCCCCATCAACCTGCCAAGCCACCAACGTTCTGTGATAGTCTTTCAAGGTTTTATTTGAAAGCGATTGGCAGATGGAACACAAATCAACATTGCGGTCTGGATATAAGCAGTGGAGGCTTGTCTTCATTGTATGCATTTTTAAGATGGCAGGTGCAACATACCTTGAAAAGGCTTTGTCTAGCCTTTGTGTGCACCTCTTCGCACCATGCCAATCTCACAGACACAAGGATACAGTTTGAAAACCTTTATTTAGGACAAGGGGTTGGGATAACTCCTATCTTGCCCTAAGATACCTGGGAGGAATCTCAACCATAAAGAAATTGAATACAAGTCCAAAGTCTGTCCGTCAAAATCAAAAGAAATTCTGTGTCTAACCTAATCTTGCCTTCACTTTCTAAATAGATACTGTGTAGGGAGTTGGCCAACATAAAAAAGCTTGTAGCAAAGAAAATGTCAGGATAGCACTGCAGTGGCTCTGCAGCTTTCTTCTCCAATGTTCTTTCAATGATACTGGAGCTGTCCCACTGCTCCCTTCCACAAGCTTGAGCTGCTCAGGATCACCAAAATTCCATAGAATTAAATGTTTCTCAGAATGTTCTTTTTGGCTTCTCTGGGCTTTCCTGTACACCAGATTCCACAGCCCTCTTAGTTCCACAATTTAAAGTTCCAATGCTTTTCAGATGCTTCTGGCTTTCAGTTACAATTTTCACAAAGTTCGATTTTAAAGGCTTTAACGCAAAATTCTTTCACTCCTGATTTTCAATCTTGATTCAGCAGGGGTTCCCTTCCCCTACACTTCCACAACTTATCACAGTTCACTAAATCTTTGTGTCAGAGATTTTAAAAATGCACATAGGCTACTTTGTTCTATGCATGACCACTCCGACACCTTGACTCTCATAGGATCATGCCCCCGGCACTCGGTTTCTCAAGTTCCTTTAATTCAACAATTCTTCATGTCGGAGATTTTTGAATGTGCATTTATAACTTTCCTCTATGCGTGACCACTCAGACACCTTAACTCTCAGATGATAGTACCCCCGGCACTCTATCACTCGTGCTGTACTTTTAGCTCCACTTCGGGCTTCGCACAGCTCCCCTACACTTCGGAGAAATATCTTCACTTTCAACTGAACCCTTCCGTACTTTGTTTTCTTCTACACTTGAAGCTTTCTCTTCAGCGCATCTTTCATCTTAGACTCGTCTTTCTTTTGGCTACATTTTATCTCTCGCACTTTGTGTCCTTCACCAACCGGGTTCCTCTCTGACTTTGAACTCACCGGTTGTAATCAGCATAGCCTTCTGTGTCGAGGTCAGAGACTCCTTGTTTGCCCCTCTGAGACTCCTGGCCGGCCTCTCTGGCTCAGGGGAACAAACACCTTCAAGGATTCTGTTTTTAGAGAGCAGCTTTCCACACTACCCCCTTCTGGCTCCTTGGAGACACGGCTCCCTCGCCACCCTCTTTCAGGCTCTCTCAAAGCACGGCCTCTCAGCTTCTCAGCGTTGCGTTCACCACCAGCCTCTCTCGCGGTGTTCATGCCTTCTCCATAGTCTCTTAGCTCAGTCTCTGTCTCAGGTTCCTTTTCCGGCTCCAGCTCATTCTCTGTCTCTCACGTGGTTACTCCTTTTATATGATATGATATGATAAGTTATTTATAATGCTCTTAATACCCAGAGGTTTCTAAGCGTGGACCCGGGGATCGAACCTGTGTGCTCTGTGTCGTCTTGCTTCCAAGACAAGCATATTGCCTCTGAGCTATCCTCCCAAGGCACCTGAGGAGCATTAACAGGCTTCAGGTGGTTACAATGTTCATTCAGGGCCTGAGTTTGCCTGACCTTGTTAATGGGACATTCATGAAAATAGTAGAGTCCCTCTGAATGTAGCTGTTCCATCTGTGTAACATTGTGACGGTTTAAACAAGGATAGTTCAGGGAAAATCAGGGGTCTGGTTGACAGTAGGCAGGGGGATGTCAGGTATGGGGGTGTTTGGGCAGGGGGATACCCTCACCTTTGGGTAATCCCAGAGGACCCTCCACTCAGGTGATCCCCCCCTTGCTAGTCGCCCCCCCCCCAGGGTCGGGATCCACAACTGATCACCCTCTCCTTGCCACCTGTTTGGAACATCCCCCTTGAGTGGGAAGGGAAAAACCCTCTGGTTTTTCACACCTTGGAATCATCCATGGTGGATGAAGAAACTGGACTCCAAAGGCTTCAACTTCAACCCTGGGGTGGGGGTAGCACAGATCTGCCCTGAAGGGGAGCACCCAATGGATTCCAGACTTCCTGAAACCTAAACAAGAAGGTACTTATCTTAGCCCTCAGTGATATGGAAAGCATCCTGGAAAGTTGTAAAGATTGTAGACAATTTCTTTTTATAAACAACTTTTATTGGTTTTATATTTCATAGCAAACATAGACCAAGAAAATAACCTCCAAAATAAAAGGTACAAGTGAAGTAGCAATCCAGATTTCCAGAACTTCGTTGCTATGCAGGGTGCGTTACCCTTCCCATCCCTGCTCCACCACAGGGGCCGCAGGACTGGGAGAACCCTATCTCATCCTCTACTACACACCACTCTCCCAATTCTTCAGTCACATCTGGGATCAGTTGGCCTCTAGCCCTTTGCCCCATATCTTCTGGTGCTTTTGGGGGAAGCCTCTCTTACTGAATAGTCTACATTCCATCTTGCAGCAGTGGTCCATGCCCTCTCACCATGTGGTAATGTTAGGAGTGGTTGGTCTACCCCACCTCACTGCCAGATCTCTTTTGGCTACCATCCCTTCAGTCCTAATCAGACCTCAGATTAAAGTCTGATTCACTTCAAATATGTAGAAGTACCTATTTGGGGCACTCTGGGACTCCCTGGACGACCCCAATGCCTCAGACCAGTCCTCTTCCTTGAAGACCCCCCGAGATCCCTTTCTGACGCGTCTCTAAGCTTTTGGAGTGGCGGAGAGGAGATCCTGTTGATCGCTTGGCAAAGCTGTGTGATGACCTTCCTACCTATTTGCCCCACCAGGAGGTTGCCCTCCAATGGTGATCCTTCGAGAAAGTCCGACTCCTCTCTACCCTCATTGCCCATCACGTGGCAACAGGGAGCCAATTGCTTCTGAGCCATTATTTGATTAACCTTCCAGATCCCCTGAGAAGCCCATCCTGATTTCCCCAAACTGGAGCTTCTAATGTCACCACTCCTCCCCAGCCCATTCCTTTGGTTCCTCCTTCCACGCCTCTCATGTGCAGAGGTCTGGCGGTGACATTTCGGATCGGAGTGGGGCCCCATGTAGAACCTGTGTAGGCATCAGGTCCCCCATCAATTCTTTCTCCAATCTGATGTGAGAGGCACCACCCTCATCGAAAGCCCATTTGTTTGCTGCTACTAGTTGGGATGCCCAATAATACTTTCATGCATCAGGAATGGCAAGCCCCTGTTACCACACCGAAGGAGTCATGGTAGTAAGTGCGATTCTCGGAATGCCTTGCTCCTATTACTTCCCTTTGTAAATTCTCTATGACCCAAAATGCTGTTCAGGGGATTTTGACCAGTGTGTTTTGGAGAACCCAGAGCAACCGTGTAAGCGACATCATTTTGAACAGATTTGCTATGCCCAGCATGGATACTGGCAGAGTCGTCCCATGCCTGGTGTCCTCCTGCCCTCTCGCCAAGACAGGATCCAGAATATATCTTTCAAGAAAACGGATCCAGCCACCCTGATTCTTGTACCTAGGTACATGATAGTATCCCTGGCAATGGCAGGGGGGGGGGAGTGCTTTGGTTTTATCATTTTCTCCCACGACACCAGAAGGAGCTCCGATTTGTCCTAGTTAATGTGAAGCCCGCTGTGATCACCGAACCTCCCCACTACCTCTAGTACCACAGGTCCAGAGTTCTTAGGGTCCCGCAGGGAGACAAGGACATCACTTGTGTAATGGGAAATGCGATCTTCACTGCCCCCGGTTTGTCTAAAACCTGTAATCTGTGGGTCTGCTCTTACCCTTGCCTCGAGGGGCTCAATGGTAAGTAAAAACAGGAGGAGCAGCAAGGGGCACCCCTGCCTTGGCCCGCTATTTAAAGGAAACCATATGGACACGAGGCAGTTCATCTTCACCCTGGTCATCACGCTAATGTACCACAATTTTACCCAGTTCAAAAACCACCCAAAAATATTCCCACCTGACCGAATCGAACGACTTCTTTAAATTGAGGGCTATAAGGGCGCATGGCCCCTCCAGCAGGTCCGACATACCATAGCATTATGCACTCTCCCCAGATTCATCCTCATTGACCTTCCCGGCAGAAACCCGCACTGATGGCTTTGTATCACCCGTTCAATGACATACAGTTGCCTATCCGACAACACCTTAGCAAGAATGTTTGCTTCACTGTTTAGTAACGAGATGGGTCTATACGCACTGCAACTATCCTGAGATCAGCAGGTAATTCTCCCTTGTCCAAGCTTTCTGCAAAGATCCCACTCATAGCGGAAGTCTTCTTCTGCCCAGCCATTTTTCAAAATTCAATGGTAAACTCGTTGGGACCTGGGGTTTTCACCAACTGAAGCGGACCTATCGCCCCCTGAGTTTCCTCCTCCGTAACCTCAGCCTCCAGCCCTCCACCTCTTCGAACTGGGGCAAATCTATCTCTGCCAAATAACTAATGATATCCGCCAGCCCTCTGCCCTAATCCCTCCCCCCTTTTCTGATATAGCTCTTGGTAGTAACATGAAAACACCTTAGCAATGTCCTCCCCTTTGTTAACCATATGCCCATCATCCAGTGTCAGCTCCTGTACCCATCTACTACTGTGAAGGGTCAGCAATGCGAGCCGGACAACTGTTTGATGATTGTTCAGCACATGCCATTTTATTAAAGTCAAAATGATATCAAATGCCTCAATATCCCTACTCTGATGAGGATTTCCCTGCCTAACAAAACTAAAGGGAACCACTCTAACACAGGATGTCTGGCCCTCACACTTGAACATCAAATACACAAAGAAAATATATGGCAATTAAAATAACATCAACAGTTACCTTCACTGTTTCTTGATAACTTTTGAGTAACCTGGATGAACTCCCTTCTCCAGGATTCAAGGTAAATTCAGTTCTTAGAAATCGAAACTAGGCACATGCGACCACTTCTTAAGTTTTTCAAGTTTTACCAGGTTTAAGGGTTTAACAATGCTTTCCGCAATGAGCGTTCTGCTTAATGAGAGACACAGGACCACTTCTTCATAAAGTTTAAGGGTTTAACAATGGTTTTCAGCAGCGTTTTCTTTCACACGAGTAAAAGAAATATTTCATCACACACGAGTGTTACTTTCCATTGTTCCCTTGTTAGGAACTCAACAATCTACTTCAACTCGCTTCTGCTTCTACGCAAGGGAACATTAAGCTGGATACTGATACCCGCAGTGCTCGCGCACGGAATCAGAATACCAGTTTTGACTCACCGACTTCTGTGATCCTCTTTCCACATGTTGCACAACTTCTACTGCTTCTGGCTCACTTGAGACTAACACCCTTCCACGCTAACAGTGTTTCTGACCACTCGATTAAGGAGACCCTCTCGCTCCTGAGAACCGCAGTTTGACAACAGCTCCTAGCCTCGGTCTCCGACATGTTTCCTGCATGGAAACCACTGAAATTAGGCTTACATGGGGCAAAGGCAGCCTTCCTGCACGCCTTTCGCTGCTTCAGAGTCTGGGGAAACAGGACCCTCTCAGAACAAGCAGGTGGAAGTTGTTGCATCCACATTCCTGTGTCCCTCTGGTTCTCCCACTTCTGCTGGGCTTGCCAACGCTGTGCTTTCTTCTTCTTCTTCTTCTCAATTGAGACCCACGCAGGCGCTTCCCCATTCTAAAGGATGATGTGCACCTGTAGTACGCTGTGCTTTCTTCTTCTTTCTGCTTCTGCTACTACTACTGAACTCACTCCATTCACAGGTCCAGTTCCTTCTAATTGCCTGCACCTGAGGGGTCCTTTTATGCCTCCTGGGTTCCTTCAGGTGTGGGCCGTTAGGCTTAATTGCTGACTACTGCTACAGCATAACTCTTCAGTCCTCTTCCTCAACCCAGTACTTGTGGGATTATGGGACTTGTAGTCCTTTAGAACAACATTACGTTTTCTAACTTCTGCTGTGCAGAAAATAGCCATCTAAAGTGTGGGATTATGGGGAAAGTTAAACAGGAGGGTTTCCTAGTCTTCCTGACTTGTCCCCCCCACCCCCATGTGATACTCCCTGCAATAAAGCACCCAGAGGGTCGGGATCAGGAAGAGTCTGCCTTTCCCTGGCAGCATGAGAAGGGCTTCAGGCCAGGAGTCTGGGAAGAATCACTACTGATTCCTCATTACACTACCCTCCTCTCTCCTTTCTAACCAGGCAAACGTCCGCCTAAATTTATCTCAAATTTCATTTAACCATGCTTTTTTAAACCAAAATGCTGCTTTGGCCTCATCTCTTGCCACTGATTGTAGACAATATTGAAGAAGAGGACTGACAGCATTTGAACGTGTGGTAAAGATCTGAAGATGGCCTCTAGGGTTGGAGCTAATGGGGATACTGCCTATTGGCCAATGGGCAAGATGACTTAAATGTGTGTAAGAGAACACTAAAGTGACTGCAGTTTTTCAAATTCAAATGAACATGTTTCTAATATTACAGAGGATTCCTAGATTGATGATAGGGAATATTCAAACAGCATGTGGCTCTAGTTCCTTTTTTCTTGTACGTTGGGTGATATCTTTCACCCCTGGATACCCCTCTTCTGGGCTCAGATCCACAAATGTTCTTGACAATATCAGAACCTTCGGTAGTTAAGTTTATTACTTCCGAGGGCCTGATGAGCTCACAATCATAATACAAAAGTTCTTCCCTGTTTGTACTTGGGGTGATAATTCTTCGCCCCTGGGTCCTCCTCTTCCAGGCTCAGACCCCTCTCGAATGTCAGCCTCTCTCAGTCAGGTTCTCCCTGGCTTGTATTGAAATGCTTTCTCTGTGGTACTTCACGTGTTGAGGGGGGGAGGTGGTGATGGCTTCTCACCCCTGGACCCCCCTCTTCCGAGCTCAGATCCCTCTCAAACTGGATCCCCCTCTTCCGGGCTCAGATCCCTCTCGGATGTTACTTTCCCTCCATCGGGTTCACTATGGCTTTAATCACAATCTCATCTGTGACATTCACAAATCTTAATGCCCTTTTATACCGTTCACTGTGGACATCCCTTTGCCGGGGTCACTCCTGTCAACTTTGTCAATCACACTGTTTCTTTCTTCAACAGTTCTTATGATGCGGGTTTCACTTCCCTTAGCTTCACAATCATCTGTCGATCAAAGACTTTCGACTGTAAAGAGGATTTTACTAGACCCCTGTATGACCACTTTGACCCCTTTCTCGCCTTCCCAAGGCCTACTGGCAACAGTAGTTTCAACAATAGGGTAGTCACCCAGAGTTTCCAGAGGGAGCACCCATGTGGTGCCTGACACCTCTATAGCTGGTTTTGCCCTCTTGTATTAACAGTTCTTTGTACTTTCTTCAGTTAGCTGTTTGCTACTTCTGTTTAAAACAGTTTGGTTTCTTATTGGCTCTCCCCTCGACTCACCAATTGTGATCAACTGCTTGGCTTTGCTTGTCTCTGGAGTCAAGGTAGGTACCACAGTGGCAAGCATCTCTCCCTGGCAAGGTTATCAGCGGAGGAGGGCACTGTGTACCTTTGACATCTGCTGCAACACATGCTGGTTATTGTTTGCGGTCTTACGATTCCTTCCGTTGAGGTTTCACAGGCCTGGCTCGGAAAGGGCAATGTTGCTTCTCTCCCTGTCACTCTTTCGATTTGCGCGGTCTTTCTCATCCTCTTGAACTGCTGTGCTGAGTTAGCTCTATTGTTGTGCGGTCTGCCTTGCTCATTTTATGCTCTCGTGCTCCACCTTTTATCCCAGTGGGGAAAGGAAAGAGCTGTCAGGTGTGTGCAGTTCTGGTCAATGGGCTGACTTTGCCTAACCCTTGGGTTGGGACATGTCAGGTAAATGGTTTTAGTGTTAGTGGTGTCGGAAAAGGGCAGGTAAAGTATCTAAGTATTCTACGTGGTAGGATGGGGAGAAGGTGTTATAAGAAGGGGGAATTATATTCTTTGTCCTAGGGGGGGGTAGGTGAATTCAGAAGGGTGAGTGTGGTAGGGTTTGTGACATGAATAGGGGGGATTATGGGAAAAGTAGTATTTTATCAATGATTCCCAGGCCAACTGAATAAGGGATTCTCGAGGCTTGCTTGGGAGAATACCCTAAGGTTTCTCACACCACCCACAAAGGCAGTCCACCACGGAAATGCTAGGCAATTCTCCTCTGAACAAGAGTACCATCAGCAACCCCGACATGGGTTTCGGCCTTGTTGAGCCTCCTCAGTGAGGTGAAGCTGAGCCTTTCTAAGTCTTATGCTGATTTTCCATATATAAACATAATGAGATTTAGAATTAGGGCAATAGTATATATTTACTTCTTTTTTTATTTCTTAATTTTTTCAACCATAGGTTTGAATAAACACATACTGGTAACTGGAGGGATAGCCCGACTAAGGCAGAACAAAGGGCTAAATATTCTAGATCAACAGTGGGGGGCTGTTCTGTCGTATAACATTTTTAGGGCCTATTATTTGACTTAAGTAGGCCTGGGTTATTTTTATTATGTCAGGAAAGATACACAAACACTATAAATGTGAGAATGTACCAAAGGGAGTTTCAGACACACATAGATAGCAATTTTACAGCTTTTATAATTTATTTTGCTGCTGGATGCAATTGGTAATACTGCATCAATAATTTTTTTTATAATAAAAGAAGAGAAGGGAAAAACTTTTGTTGAAAGAACACAATCAGGAAATGCAAAAATACAGAGTTTATAAGGAGATGAATTATTAATCTTGACTTTTCCTTAAGCATCTGTTTATGACAAGGTAAATTTTCAAAACATGACAAAATAGTGTTTAAGAAGAAACACTGTGAAACCACCACCTTAGTGACAAGTGATTAGCATGTAATCTATACATGACAACCAAGACACAAGCACTTAATGAGAAAGCTCTTGGGTAGGTGTAGCCAGGCTGGAGGGTGACCTAACAAGTGGTCGACGTCTAGATATTGATCTAAAAAGAAGTAGGGACCAGAAGGAATTTAGAGGTGCTGGTCGATGAGACGTTTCGGCTGGATGCCTTCATCTTGGGCCTGGGGTAGGTCTCCCTAAAAGGAGAAGTAGGGGGTCTCTATTAGTGACTGGGTTGAGAGGTGTAAAAACGTATTGGTTAAAACAAGACATAATAAATCCATATTTGTGGTACACCACTAAAAAATAAGGGACAAGAGGTACACGGGACTGACCTTGGGGGCTGCAGGACTCCCTTGGTCTGGAATAGCTGTGGCCTGCTGTGATGCCAAATGATTTAGTTTTCTGTTTTCCGGCTGTAGGTGACTGCAGGAATTAGGGAACATAGTGTTCTGGGTAAGGATGCTGTTAGTGACGGTTAAAAAACAGCACAGGAATGAGCTAAGACTAGACAAAAAAGTAACAGGCGCTCACCTTTGTGCGTTGTAACTGAGCGGTGAGGCACAGGAAAAAACGTGCGGGGTTCCAGTGAGATGGCTGCTCACGAGCACATGGAACAGCACGTAATGTAGGCTGGATGGGTATTAGTTACCATGATTGCCTAACATGAACCTGTGAGGAGAACGAGATGCATGCGCCTCGTTAGAAAGAGTAGTGGAAATAAAAATTGTATGAACAGGCAAGTACAGGAGGAGTATTTACCTTGAAAATGAAGATGTAGGCTCACTGCATGCTAGCGAGTGTAATCGCGTTTCGAGGCTGCGACTGGAGCACTCTGTTGAGGCTGGGAAGTAATGGTGCCGAGATGTGCACGGCTGCCCTGACTACGCATGCGCGCCGAGAGTAGTGTTAGGATTGTTGTTATTCGCGGGTGCGCATGCGTGGGCCCGCTTGTCTGTAGTGTTGCTGGGTGTGAGTAATTCAGCGAGACACTATTCTGGAGTCATGCTCATAGCATTGCTATATGACAATTGTAATATATTACGATTATTTGCAGACCTTTGTGAGCTGGGTGTCGGTCTGATGTGAATAGCTAGTTGCAATTGGGCGCAATATATATAGAGAAAATTAAGCTGTGACTGTATACAGATGTAGGCAAGTGCCAGGGGGCCCTATATTGTGGATGGGATCCCCATGAAGGAGGTAGAGCGCCTAACAGGGATTGTATGGGGCGCAACTATTGTTAAAATGGTATCAGTGAATTGAGTGGGGCCCTGAATTGTGGGATCTCAAGGGGGCATGAGAACCCTAAATGGGGGAATAATAACCTGGCAGGAGAGAACAACTTTGATAAAGGTTAATTATCTGCTGAAGTACGAGGGGTCTATCTCGTTAAGCCCTGTGGTTGTGCTTTTCAATTTAAAAATCCACCATGCTTCTTTATGGTTAAGTGAGTTGGTGGTGTTACTCGTATTTGGTACTGCATCTGCTATCCACCATAGGATATCGTCAGGACCGTGATGGTTTTCAATGTAATGTTGTACCATTGGGGCAGCGGCAGATTTGCATCGGATACGGGATCTATGTTCTCCTATCCTTTTGTGGATCTGTCTGGTTGTTTTTCCAACATAGCGTAACCCACAAGGACATTCAATGATGTAAATTACATTGGCCGTTTTGCAGTTAGTGAACTGCCTAAGTTCCCAGTCTTTTTCGCCAATCTTAAAAGAAGACATTTTCTGGTAAAGCGACAGACTGTGCAGGTGCCACAGGGGTGGTGCCCTCTTATTTCCCGCATGTTCCAAAGTGTTGATCTTTGTGTTTTCTTCTCCAATCTTGCATGTGTTAGTATGTCTTTCAAGTTTTTGGATCGTTTTAACGCCATTCTAGGTGTTTTCTCTTCTGGCAGGCTTAATTGAACCAGGGGCCAAAATTTCTTCAGAAGTCCTTTAAGTTTGGTTGTGTCAGGGCCGAAGGTGGAGACAAAAGTGATGGTATCCTCTTGGTCCGGATTTCTTGTTTTGGGTGTTAGTAAACTTTCCCTGGGAGTATATTTGGCTCTTTTAGTCGACCGGCTGACAAGTTTTTTGGGATATCCTCTGGCTTGTAGTTTGTTTTTGAGTTTTTTTGCATGTTCTTGAAATGAGTTCATTTCAGTGCAATTATACCTTAATCTTAAAAATTGGCCATATTGGAGGTTATCCCTTAGGTTTTTTGGCTGATGGCTTTTGTAATGAAGTAAGGTATTCCTCTCAGTCTCCTTTGTGAAGAGGTCGCATTGCAGTACACCATTCTTAACTAAGATAGTTAAGTCCAAAAAGTTAATGGCACTTCTGCTATTTTGCATAGTGAATTTTATCTTCTGTGTCTGGATATTAATCCACTCTATCTAGAGAGAGAGAGAGAGAGAGAGAGAGAGAGAGAGTATCTTGAGCTATATATTTTTAATTGATTAAAATATGAATGTGAATGGACACTTTCAAAAACTTGCCCAAGTGTATTTCTATACATTGGTTATTATACATGTAATTTAAATACACATTTTTGACTGTCTTTTGGTCTGTAACAACGTTGTGCACGGGACAGGAGTGCCCGCTTCTTAAGGACACTGTATTCGTTTCTTGCACAGGGCAAAGGAGCCAGCATTACATCCACCTGCATTATTTGGCCTCCAAGCACTCCAGTTCTCTTTAGGAGTTTGTTGATCAGAAGATGCAATTGTCTTATTTGCTGCACAGCCATACTGTCGCCTTGTATGACGGTAGGGATGGGATTGTTGTGCTAGTACCTGTTTTTTTAAATGCCCTTCCTGGGGAATTCCCAAGGGACACACACTTTCTTGCCTAGCACCATTGGATCCTGCCGGGGACGTCATTTCACCAAAATGCCAGGGGTAGCGGAAGTGACATCACACGACCCTTGACCACCTGATGGCATCACAGGAAGTGATGTCCTTTGACCCCACCCCGAAGTGATATCAGGAAGCGATGGAACACGACCTTTCAACCGTTGACAAAACAGGAAGTGGCATCTTACACTACGAAAAAGATATCACTATAATGTGATGTACATTTCATACAAGAATGGATCTCAACATGTATCGTTAAGATCAGTGTGGATAGGCCCATATTACCAAATTACTGTAAAATGCAAGCAGACGTCCATGACTAAATGATAATGATGTGTTATTATAAAGCACTTACTCTTAAGCGCTTTATATAGAAAAAATATACACCCAATATCAACTTGTGTTGGTACTCATTTATCGACCTCAGAAGGATGAAAGGCTGAGTTGAGTCGTTTAAGAACAGACTAAATTAGTGACTCACCCCCTGAAGTGTGCCTGAAATAAACTTTTAATGAGTCTAGCAATTATTGTATAAAATTTCGGAATATTCCTATTCTTTCTTATTTAGGGACAGTGTTAGACTTGTGGCACTCCTGTTCTTATTTTTCTTCTTTTTTTTTTTTAATGGGCCTGAAAAAGAAAGCCAGCCACTCCAAAAGTGAAGAGCCACATGGTGCTGGCCACAGCCCAGGAGCTTGATTTTTTAGAGGTCTCAAGGGAGACCACAGAGTTCGCAAGGGAGACATCAGAGGTCGTAGTTGTGACCTCTGGCGACCCCAAAATGACGTCCCTGGATTATGCAGGCTTGTGCAGATATGTGCACGCTTTTGCCCTTTTCCTTGTCTGGATGCACAGAGTCTTCATTTTCCTGTTGGCTTTGCCAACTCATGTTCTTTCTGAGCCCCACTCTCTAACTCATTCTTTGGCCCAAGGGATCACGATTTCCCGGTGCAGTGTTCCATTTCATGGTCTCGCTGAGCACCATACTCATTAACCCCTCCTCCAAAACATGCTCAGGTGCTAGATAAACCACCATTACTTTGCAGAACCTGTAGGGCCAGAAGAAAGTTGAGTTAAGGTACTTGCCAAGAAATGCGCAACTATTCACACCACATTTTGCATTACAGTACGGCCTGTAGAAACCGGCAGCTCATCGCCATAATATCCATGACAGAGCCATGCAGCAAAGGCAGAGACATGGTTTATGTTCCTACTGCTGTGCAGAAATGGGCTGGGAAACCGGCATAGTGCCCCAGTCTCAAAAGATTGAGCCCAGCACAGTAACTCTGTTTTAATACAGGTTTACACAATGAGTTTCATACAAAGTCAATATGATACTTTTAGTGACGGTTACATTAACAAGGGACTTCCTAAGGTTACATCGTGGGGGCATGGCTTTACAGGACCATTAGAGCTCGATATAATACTACTCTGCCCACCCACATGACATACACCACCTCCTCTACAGAGATTATCCGTTAGGCCTAGCGGTACAAAACTGCAGACTCGGCATTTGCATGACTTGTTCCAGTTTTCAGGCAGCTGAATCTGCCTTTGTGACTTGCGGTGGATGTGAACGTACCTGTGCCTCAGAAGATGGTTTGCCTCATCCTCGCACGGCCTTCTGGGCACTCACACGCTTGCCCTCCAATCACTATTCATTCCACATCACCCCCCTTAGCATGGCTGCAGCTTCTACTTAGTTGCTGCAGTGATGGCTGCTGTCTGAGGCTCATGGACGCCCACACTCCTAATGTAAAATGCCATCCGTTTCCACATGCCATACCCACTTGGCACAATACACATGTGTTCAGCTATCAACAGTACTGCACATACATTGAGTGAGAAACATGGATAAAGGGACAGACCAAGATGCACAAACACTTTGAGGGGCATAGATAGACACAGATGCAGTAAACACACAGTTGCACAAATATGCTCCTGTACATACACAAAAAGACATGGGTTACAGACTGCATGACAGTCTCACTCACACATACAACTTCATTAGAGGAAAGAGGCATAGCAACACATACTTCGAGGGAGCTATGCAGGCTTACACATAGTGGGACACTTTAGTACATACTGAAGGATACAGAGCCCCGAGGAGGGAGGCAAAGGCACGCACACACTTGGAGAAAGGGTGGAGAAAGGAAGGGAGACGAGCACAGCGGCAGACTGAATAATGCACATGACACCCAGTCACATAGACTCGCAGAAGGAGAAAGAGAAAAAGAAGAACGCACATTGAGAGGGACACAATACAGGGGCGCCTACACAGGGATAGAGAGCCCGGAAGAAGGAGACAGACATGGACACACAGACACACACTGTTAGAGAGACACACATAGGGATTCACAGAGAAAGTGGGAGAAAGGGAGCGAGACGAGCACAGAGGCAAACCCAATAAGACTCAAGGGGAACCAGACAAGGAAAACACACATACCCCCAGACGGAGAGGGACACAATAGAGGCTCAAACACATGTATAAAGAGATATAGTGGCTATCAGAGAGGCATACAAACACGCACTGATAGACCCACACAAATATGTGTGCAGTCATGTAGAAAGACTGAGAGAAAGAGACATATACATTGAAAAACAAAAACATTCCGTAAAGCTTGAGGTAATACACTGGTACAATGCAGTGTTACCTATCGCCCTGGCTCTTTAACATCAATCTCGCCCCTCTCGCTCACCTTATCTCCACTTTCTTACCTCACTTCCAGTGTTATGCAGACGATAACCCAACTTTTCTTCAGACTACCCTCTGCATCTCTTCTGACCTCCTCTGTCGTTCTTGACAACTTGTCCGCTACCCAGTTGTGGTTTACCTCCAATGACCTCTGTCTCAATGCCAGCAGACTGAGATTCTTCCTATCGGGACTCCAATTCCCTCTTTTCCCCCCTCACTTTGGCCACCCTCAATGGGCTCTCCCCCCTCTCCTTCTTCTGAGACCAGAAACCTGGGAGATTTCTTCGACACCTCTCTTTTTTTCCTTCCTCACATCTTGGACCTTGCCAAAAAGGCCCATTTCCAACTCTACCTCCTCAGGGGCATCCTTCCCTTCCTCACTTTCCCCTAAAAGCTGAAATGTCACCAGAGCTCTGGTACTCCATGCTGGACTATTGCAAGAGCCTCTTACTTAATCTACCTTCTTCTAGCCGCCCCCTCCAACTAACCAACAATAGGGCTTCAAGACTTATCATTGCCCGTAAGCCCAGGGACCGTATCTCTCTATCCCTAAAGTCTCTCCACTGGCTCCCCGTTGCTGCAAGAATCAAATTTAAACCCCTGTGCATCATCCATAAGGCTGTCTGGAGCTGGGGACCACGCTATCTGTGCCTTGTTCTCACCAAATACTCTCCTTAGCGATCCCTCCGATCCTCCCTGCTCCAACTCTCTGCTTGTCAACTGCTTCTCCAAGTAGAGAGTGGCAGCAGCTCCCTCGCCTCAACTGGCTCCCTTATCCGGAACAGCCTCCCCTTTCTCTCCTTCTTGTGCCGGATCTCCTCAAGTTCCGCAAGCACCTCTCTCGCTCCTGTGCTAAACCCCACAGTAGCTGTGATTGGTGACCTGGGCCCTTATGTGTCCTTTCTGGGTCCTGGCCGTCTGTCCAATCACATGCAGAATCCTCCCTCCCCACTGCACTTTCCTTCGGCTACCACTCGGCCTGTGCTGCCTCACAGGCCTGCACTTATTGGATGGGCTGGTGGCCCCTCTTCCATCCAGTGGTCACTGCCTGGCACTTTCCTGTTGCCTTAGTAACTGGTTCTCACACTTACCTGTTGCCTTGCAACTACCTGCCTGGCACTTCACTCCTCTGTGGATCCTCCAGCATTTACTCCTTGCCCCTGTCCCTTCTATCTCTGCACTTGCACGATCCAAATGTTCACAAGGCCTATTAGGACTGCTTTTTCGTTATTTGGCGTATTCCATTGCCTTATGTTTCCCTTGTTCTCTTCCCTTTGCCCTGTGGGTGCTTTGAAACACCATGTTCTTGATGTATAAGTGCCTTACAAATGCCCAATAAAACAAAAGTCATAAAATAAATATATCACGGTCTGCAGCCGGTGGCTCTGGACATGTTTTGGACTGACTCCTATGATCCCTCACCATTGACTATGCTGTCTCGGGCTGATGAGATTTGTAGTCCAAAACATCTGCAGACCCAAAGAATATTGACTATATATGTGCATCTATTCAGTGGAAAAACGTTCTTCAAGGGACATTATTGTTAAAATGCACTAATAAAACCCTGAGAAATTCAGTGAAAAAACGTTATGGTTGCAGCACAAAATCTAAAACTAAAGACATTTGCCAGTTTAGGCAAGCTAAGCAGCCATAACTCCTACCCCTGCCATGCACCGGTCAGACTAACACCCAGTACATCAAAGAAAGTATTCATCAATGTATCACCATTAGCAGAGTATTCCGATGTATCCGTGATAGGTAGGCCTCTCATGGACTACTCCACGTACCACAAAATGTACATATTGAAACACTGATGAAGTTCTGTTGATATTTGAGCAATCTAAATGTATATAAACATAGGCAATGGCTGTAGCAGGGATAATAGAGGTTGAGTATGCTTAATCTGGTAGATTTGGCCAGAAGAATTATCAATCAAAGCCTATCAGTCTCTTGACTAATGGTAAACTTGGTAAAAAGTGCTAAATCATGCTTTCAATGCAGGACACCCAGGGCACGTCCACTAAACAAAAACAACTTACTAGGATATGTGATGTTATCGATGATGCCATTTGTGATGTCATCTTTGACCACTGGGTGTTAGTCTGAGCAGTGCATGGCGGTGGGCAAGTTTTGCTGCCTGGCTTACAATGACTATCATATTGCTTTGGTTTTTAAATTTTGCGCTGCAACCATAATGTCTCTTTAAGAACGTGTTTTCACTGATTGTCATAGGTTTTTATTAGAGCAATTTAACCATAACTCCCTTTTAGCAATGCAATGTTTTTTCACAAGGGCCTCATTACAACCAAGGCGTTAAGGGTTTAACGGCGCCGTCGGCGGCGTTAACCCTTAACGCCTGATTACCATTTTAATGCCTGCTTTTTTAATGCCTGCTTTTAGCAGGCATTAAAATGCAAGGCGCTAACCCGCCTTGGTGCTAATTACGGCACTGTAATTTACGGTGCCGTAATTAGCGCCTTCCCCACTCCCATTACGCCCTATGGGGCAAAAATGGGAATGGGGAAGGGTAAATGGGGAATGGGGATTTACCGCCCCACTCACCTTGGAATGGGGCGGTAAATCCGCCAACCACCATGGTGTAAACAGAGTTTACACCATGGTGGTAAAGTAGGGAACTTACCGCCTGGGTTGTAATGAGGCCCTTTGTTAACAGTTTTTGTCACTGAAAATGTTTCATGATGTTTCAGCATTCGATGTAAGTCATTAATAATTGCACTTTTAACATATATGAAAGAATTATAATGTTACTTTAACAAACATCTTTCAATGCATGCTGATGTGTGTCACTTTGAGTAGCACATGTTGGGGATGTGAGTCACGGTTGACTTGCTTAGTGCATGAGGCTCAACCATGATTCCGGCCCCACCAAACCACCCTTAATATCCACTGCTCCTAACCTGCAGCCTGGTTTAGTGTCCACTATACCACCATAATGACATCAGGACTACTGTACATGAACCAGTCAGCACACTCATAGGTCCAATAGGCCAGCCACCTCAGGCCCTGTGCACTTTTCTAGACATACTATTACAGTACTTCAACCAGTGGGTTGACTCTTGGACTCTTGGGTGCATGGCCTCAAAGTTTTTTTCCTATCAATCTATGGAAAAAAAAATAATTGGGACCCTCCTATAACTTTGCCCCCCGTTGACGACACCTCAACAAAAGAATTCAGAGCGGGCCATATACTTTTCTTGCAAAGTTTGGTAAGGATTCGCCCAGGTGGAGCATAGTTATAAGCCACCCAAAAAGTGCTCTTCCTATGATATGATATATGATATGGCATTTATAACATGCCCATATACAAGTGTTTCAGGGCGCAACGAGGCAAGGGAGGGGAAACAGTGGGAAACAGACAACGTTCCTACTAGGCCAGATGTCATTCAGATCGCGCAAGTGCATGGGTAGGGAGAAAGGGAAAGTGCCTGGGGGAAGGGAGAGGGGAAAAGTGCTGTGCAAGGGATAGAAGAATAAATAAGATAAATAAAAGCGGCCAGATGGTGGCAAGTGCAGGGCAAGAGCAGAATAAGTGCTGGTAGGGGACTGTAGGGATACAGAAAACAGTCCCCAGGTGCGATGGGTTGCCAGGGGGGCAGGGCAGGTGTGCAAAAGCGGGGCCTAGTCTGGACCCAAGGTCAGAAAGGGTGGCCAGGTAACCAGTGCAGTTTCAGCCAGGAATTTCAGCAGGGGATAGAGGCAGAGAAAGCAGAAGCAAAGAGGAAGGTTTTGAGGTGTTTCTGGAACCAGAGATGGTTCTCCTCAAGTTTCAGGGAGGCAGGAAGACTGTTCCAGAGGGAGGCCCCTGTTGAAGAGAGGGCTCAACCACCCACTCGTTGCTTGGAGAAGCGACTGACCCTGAGGGAGTTGGAGGCAGATGAGCGAAGAGCCCGAGAAGGAAGGTGTTTGGGAAGAGAGAGTTGAAGATATTGCGGCCCCAGGCCCCAGAAGGCCTTCTGGACAATGCAGAGGGTTTTTACCTTAACCCTTGCAGCACTGGGAGCCAGAGCAGAGATTTCAGTCCTGGAGAGATACAATCCCTGGGCTTGAGGCCAAGGACAAGTCTCGCAGTCCTGTTTTGGATAAGTTGCAGAGGGCGGAGAGTAGAGGCAGGCAGATTAAGATAGAGACTGTTGCAATAGTCCAGCTTAGAGAGAACCATGGCTCTGGAGACGGTGAGCTTCTAGGGGAAGGAGAGGAAAGGAAGAATACCTCTGAGGTGGTGGAGCTGGTAGTGGGATTTCTTAGAGATATCTGAGATGTGAGGAGAGAATGAGAGTGTGGAGTCGAAGATGACCCCAAGGTTTTTGGCCTTGCACGTGGGAGCACGAAGAGGGCCAAGAGAGGCCGGCCAGAGAGCTGCAGGGAAGGAGGGAGTGGGTGTGCCGATGAGTATGATCTCAGTCTTACTGGCATTAAGGCAGAGGTCATTGGCGGCACACCACTCCTGAATAACAGACAGACAGTCAGAGATGAGGGAAGGAGAAGAGGAGGCCGAGGGTAGCCTGAAAATGAGCTGGGTATCATCAGCATAGCACTGAAAGGTAGGGCAGAGAGCGGGCATGCGATGGGCAAGGAGTGCCAAGTATTGGTTGAACAGCCAGGGAGAGAGGTTAGACCCCTGGGGGACACCACAGGTAGAGAAAAAGATATCGGAGAGGAAGGACCCGAGTTGGACCTGGGAGGGTCGGTTGGAGAGGAAAGAAGTCAGCCACGCCAGAGCCTGTCCAGTAATACCCAGTTTGTCACAGAGATGGTTAAGCAGGATGGCATGATTGACAGTGTCAAAGGCAGAAGAGAGATCAAGCAAGATGAGGACCCACGGGGTGTTGGAGTCAAGGTTGGAGAGCAGGTCTTCACGCATGTTCAGGAGAGCAGTTTCCGGGCTTCTGGCAGCCCTGAAGCCAGACAAATGGTCATGAAGACAACCAACATATTCAGTGTGGAGATTAAGATGGGAGATGGCCAGTTTCTCCAGGAGCTTGCCCAGGAAGGGAGTGATGGAGATTGGGGGATAGTTAGCTAGGTAGGAGGGGTCAGCAGAGGGTTTCTTAAGAACAGGGTGCACAAGGGAGTCAGCTGAAAGCCTTTGTCTGGAGATTTTGGCATCAGCAAAGTCCCTTTTTCCTATCTGCCCACCTGGAAACTCTTCTCCAAATAAATGGCCTGATAATATCTCTGAAAGGGCTTATTTTGTCCAGCCTGCCTGGAAATCAATCTCCAATTGCTCTCAGTTCTCCCCAGCCATCTCCTTCCAGTGGTATCCAGAAATGTTCTTCAATCTTCTTTATCCAATCTATGCTTATCTATCTCTGTACAAGCGTTTTCATAATCCAAAACTCCTCCCCTCATCTTGTGGCTAAGGTGTGGCTATCTACTAGTTACATGACTTTGTAGGGACGGTGAACTCACTCCTAGTCGTATAGAGAGGCATTTATTGTATGTAATAAACCTTGGGAAGTGAATGTGCAAGTTTAATAAAAAAACATTAATTGCAATTTAGAGATTGGGAGGAACGATTCAAGATGCTGCATGTCTTTGTGTGATTTAAATGTATAGAGTTAAACATCCAAAAAAAAATAGTAAAAGTAATTATCATTATACAACAGGTGGATTTTATATTGGCTGCAAAATACACATTGTATGTTCAAATTGCAATTTGTTCAAAGTTTTTAGGACCTTCCTTTCTAAAGTCACACATTTTTATTTTGTTATATTTTTAGTTTGAAATGCACACATGGAACATTTTTGTTCAATTTGACATGAGTTGTATGTGATAAATGCTGATTTTGGCCTGCAAATGTCACTGTTGATACCTAGGGAATAGACTGTTTTCCATGAAACTGATATAGGAAGCTTAAAAGCTGACTTTGATTTGAGGAAAACAATATTTTCTGAGCAGGGTCAGGAAAACCCAGTTTGCACACAATGGGTCTCATCACAGGTTGGGCGGAGCAGTAAAACGTGGCAGTAATGCTACTACTGCTGCATGTACCACTTTGCCCAATCTCGAGTTCGGCGTAAAGTTGGAGTTTTACTTCCATCTTTTTGCTGGAGGTAAAAATCTCCACTTTCCACTTGTTTTGGGTGCTATTAGCGTGACGCTAATTGCACCAGTGCTAAGAGCCCAGAGGAGAACCCCCATTGGGAAATGGGGATTTACATTACAAAATTACATGATTGGGGTTTGCCGACTGCTTTGTTGGGTATCTTTACACACAGATACAATGATTAGGGTTAGGCTTGATGCTTTTGGAGGCTAGTCACCATAAATACAGACTAATAGGGGCTTACGGCAGGGTTGTATACTGGCCCCTTTTCTTTTTTGTTTTTATTTACTGGGGCTGGGGAGTTACCTGGGAACACTTAACACCTTTCCACCTAGACTGGGATCTCTGGTAATCCAATATTTATTTTACATAGACGATATTGTTTTATGCGATTTGACAGCTATTGGATTAGAGAGAGCATTAACAGCAGTGGAGGGAACTCTGAGGAATTTGGATTTGCTACTAAATATAACAAAATCAAAGGTGCTTGTGTTAAAGGGTGGGAAAAAAAGTTGTAAATCACTACCTTGGCATTTGAAAAGTGATAATCTTGAAGTACTGAACACGTTTGTTTATCTAGGTCTCTTGGTTTATGATAAGGTCATAGGGCCAGAGCCTGAGGAAGATCTCAAGGCTAAATTCCTAGGGGCACTTGTGAAGTTGCGAGTTTTTGATGGTAAATTTGGGAGATTTTCACTCTTACCAGTTCTGAAACTATATAAACAACAATTAGTTCCGAAATTAATTTACGGTGCTCAAACTAGGAGTCAGGAGGTAGACTGGTCAAAATTACAGGGCGCATTGTAGAGAGGCTTTTTTGTATCTTCCACAGTCAGTACCTCTTTCTGGGATCCTGTTTGAGTTGGGACAGCTCCCTGTTCATACAATGGTGGACTCGGGGAAACTCCAGTTATTCACAAATATTTCGAATCCACTAGTGGCCTCAGTTTTTGAGCAATTGAATTTTGTCAGGATTCAGTGTGGCTGTATTGTCCTATCGGATTGGGCTATGAGCTTTGAAACAATGCTTCAAAGTGCGATATATCAGTGGAAGCATTGGATCTTACACCAAAAGTAGCCAAGTTAAAATGGTGTAGATACATCTGGACCATAGAAGAACCATAATGGACTAAAATGTTTTGGTGACCATCTTATGTGGACTTGTAAAAGTTTAAATGCACCAGCACCTTATTTGAAAAAACACCAATCAAGAAGCTTTAGGTCGCAAATATTAAGAGTTAGGTTGAATCTGGTCCTCACTAATGAAATATTGGGGTGTCGGCCTAATATTCCACAGGAACAGAGACTGTGTTGTCATTGTAAGACCCAGATTGAGACTTTAAAGCATCTCTGTGTGGAGTGCCCCATTTTGGAAACTTAGAGATCTCAAATTTTATCTGGGAATTTCTACTTTTCTGAAGATGATTTGTGGAGGAGGAGTTTAAATTGTAATGAATTGAGTCTGAGTATTCATGTTTTAGAATTTTTAAAGAATGCTGCAGTATCTTTTTAGTAGATTGTGGTATGTTTTAACTGCATTATGAATTGTAAAGAATGAAATTTGTTGACTAAACTGTCGTTGAAGTTGGTTGAATCGAATTTTGAAATGTGAATCTCAAATTGCACTGGATTTGTTAAACTTTTTATATTATGATTTTAAACACTGTGTTAAAAGTACATTTGTATTGTGGGAAACAATAAAAAAAATGGGGATTTACTGACTTACCACTACTTCTGATCCCACGCAAATTGCACTGGACTGAGTAGCGGTAACACTAATTGCGTTGGGTAGTACACTGGCACAATTACCGCTGGAATACCGCCCAACTCAGGATGAGGCCCAATGAATCTTACTGTGACAATCAGAACCTGTGATCTGTCTTGGGAAGGAAATTCCCGAGGTTGCGGCAGGTTGCTCCTATGACTTGCACAGACATGTCTCATTTCAAGTTAAATATAAATGCATTGTTATTCAAAGTTAAATTAAATACATGTTGAGCTACAATGGTTGAACATTACTGAAAGGTTACTTTTTGTTAGAATTCACAAATGCACCATCTGCTAACATTATTAGGAAATCCTGGAATTGTTAATTTCTGTTCTAAAGCTCCAATAAATGGTCTGGTGCCTGCAGAGTTCTTTTTGCTGGTAAAACATTCTCCAAATATTTGTCCCTTATCAATTTTACATGCAGCAACAGTTCCAACTTCCATTGGAATATTTCTCTGCATGCCCTTAGCATTGACCGATCAGTCTCTGCAATCCATGTACTTTAAAAGGACCTAAGAAATGGTTTCAGCTCATGCAAATCTCGATTTACTTGTTGAAAAAATCTCCCGGGGGCACCTTTGCACCATGGCAGCGAGTAAGGAGTGAAAGCAAACTCTTTTGAACAATGCTTCCCTGGCACTATAGAAACACTTTTCTGTTCTGAGTTTACTTTAGGCAAATAATCTTTTGCTAAATCTTTTTTTTACAGGCACCGATGGTCAGACACTGTCATCATGGGTGAGGTAAGGAGATGCTCGGCCAATTCGGTGTATAATGTGACTCTAATTCTCAACCACACAGGAAGGAAAAAGTATCATTTGCAGCATCACTTACTGTTTGGAGTTCCAATGCTCTGGCTATTTTGGAAGAAATGATAATGAGATGTGGTATACTAGATGGATGATTTCAAAGAATACCTATCACATGGTAGGCCATTTAAGGCAATGATCATCATGAAATGGTGTGAAATGTCATCAAATATCACCATTGGCTGTGGATCTTTCTGATAGGGAGTCTGCCGATTGGATTGTGGCATTATGCAAAGATGACAAGCATTGATGAAAGCCACTAACTTCCACAGGCAGCTTGATAAAACTCCATTTTTGGGAGAAAACAAGTTGAATTAAACCCTGAAGGACATTAACACAGAGACACTGCTGTGGGTCTAGAAATTACCCTCCCATAGCATAGGCGATGTATTTTGTTGGCCGAAGACCAACCATATCATGTATTCAGCATCGGTAGTACAGACTCATGAGGATGACCAAAGTGCGTCCATTTTGATGGAATAAAATTCACCATTTTGTCTAATTTTCGCTTCTTGCTTTCTGTTCAAACTGCTTTCCTGTAAGCTTATTCTATTCCGCTATTTCATTGTTGCTCGTGCATAGAGCAAGGCCACAAGATACATGTTGAAACACAACGCAGGCAATCCAGACAGCAATGTCCGGTCTCCTCCCTCACAAGTCCTTGGAAGTAAGCAACAAGGCATTTAATCACTATGCAGGTGCCAGCTAGTCTCACTGATGCGGTAGAAATGGTTGGAACAAACAATTAATGGCTTGAATTATGCTCTCTTTTACGGCACCCCTTCACCGAACCCTGTAGAGCGAGTTGACCCCTAGCACACAAGTAGAAACTAGAAGATAGCAAGGCCTGGAATGTGTCTCTCCCCTGCAGGCAGCTTGCTTGAAAGAACAAGAACAGTGTGTTCCCTAAAACAAAGAATCATGTCTAAAAATGAATGCCCGAAGGTGTCAGATTTGTCACAATTGTCAATCATCGAATCCATTTCAAAGGAAATACATTATGGGCGGTATTAAACATGTCATTTCTGATAGTGAGATGTTTGTATTGTATATATATAACTGTTGTATAATGCTCGCTCTCTTTTGCGTCCCTCGGGGTCTGGAGACACACGTTGCGGGACGTGAGACCCAGTTGGCCAACTAAGACTATTTGCTATGCAATAAACCCTAGCTTTTGGGAAATTAACCTCGTGTCTGGCGTATCAGTTCGTGTGTGGTGATTGTGCCTTGTTTCCATACGTGAGGGTCTCCTGTGGGCCCCATCAAAATGGCGCCCGAATAGGCACCCTCCCCGCTTGTTCCATCATGTACGTTGTAATATAAAGAAGGCAAGAGGAGAAAATGAAGCGAGGATGAGACGGTCGAACCGGGATCAAGGAGTGTTCGGGGCACCCCTGTGAAAGTGATGAGAGATTCCTTTGCAGATCTGTACACAGCTGATCCCTGATCGACGTCTCCGGCCAGAGAACAAGGAGGCGAGGGTCCTGAAACGAGGCACAGTGAGCCAAGATACGCAGACACGACGATTTTTGGTTGCGTCAGTATATGGACGAATTGCGTCTTGAAAGACGAATTGGTTGATCAGGTGAGTCGTGCCCCGATTCTAAATAACCCTGATATTGGTTGAGAGATGGTTTTGCAAAATCAAACGCCCAAGGTAAGGTTGAAATTAACCAAGGGTCAGGTTAAACCATGCCTGGGGTATTGTCTTCCTGCCTAGTGGGTTTTTTCCACTGCGGTAGACAATCTTTGGAAACTGGCCAGGTCGCGCCACCCGTGGGGTCACCGGTGTATGAAATGTATGTAAAGTATGGTGTAGGGGCGATAATGTTTTGTGAAATTTGGCATAGGCAAACCAGGCACGAAGAAGATTTACAATGGCCAAAACACAGGAGTTATGAGATTTCGAGGATAGATTATTTGGAAAAAGTATTGCTGCAAAATAAAACACGCCCTACAGCATTTGACGTCATTAGAGATTGGAGGAAGGAAGCCATGCTTCGTTGGAAAAGCAGGGAGAAAAATGCATGCAGGCATAAGTCAAAAACAGAAAGAGTGAAAGAGCAGGATGAAAAGGAATGGGATGATAATTTGAGAAAGTCAGAGAGATGTGGTCAGTTGGGGGTAGGCAAAATATATCCTCAACAAGAATTGCATTCATCAGATAAGTTAATAAATAAAATATTAACTGAAAAGAGGCAGGAGCGCCCAAATAGAGAGACTAAGAGGATTGCACCAGAGCCTATTGCTCAACCCCCTTCAGTTGCCCAGCCCCTCCCAGCTGCCCAGATCCCAGTGCAGCCGCAGATCGTACAGCAAGCAGCGCCACAGCCCGCAACTCCAGCGCCACAGCAGCCACTCCCCGTTCCCAGTCTGGTTGTTCCATCCGCACCTCCCTCCCAAGATATTCCCCTTCCCCCTCCGCTCTTTGAACTTGAATTCACTGTAATGAGAGAAGACAAAAGAGGGAGAGAGGGGACGGCACAAAGTGAGTGCACTAGAGTAACCCGTAGTGCGGTCAGCAAGGAGAGAAAACAAGAGTTGAAAGAACAGGCAGAGATGTATATAGATGGTAATGATGAAATATCAACGCTGGACTCGATGTATGATTTCAGAAAGAATGGTGAAAAGCAGGTACTGTTGGAATGCATGGGAGAATATTTATTGGAGAGATGGAAGCAGTTAATGGAATGGTAGCGCCGCAGAAGTTGCAGGATTTCAATGCGTTGGCACGATGTAGAGAGAGAGATGAAGAGATAAAAGAACATGTGGACAGGCTTTTTGAATTTAAAAATGAACTTGATGATTCATATGCTGAAATGTTTGCTATGCCGGGTTATAGGAATAAAGATATAAGAAGGGATAGGAAAGAGGCGGTACCATATGTGCAGCGGCGATTTCTTCCGTCATCAAGACAGACTAGTGAAAAGCAGAAACTATGTACATGAGAAGCGCTAAAATGGATCGCAGATCCTAGTATTCCCACGATGGAAGTGCATGAAATATTTCATCAATACACATTGCCAATGAAGAGAAAAGCATTGCAGGTGATGGTTAAGTATTTGCAGGACAAAGACAGAGGGCCTCATTACACGGTAGGCGGTAAGGGTTTACCGGTACCAATATTTTACCGGTACTGGTAAATCCTTACCGCCTTACTATGAGGTCCCTTTGCGGGTTGGGGAATTTAACGCCTGCTTTTTGCAGGCGCTAAAAACCAACCCGCAAAGAGACCAGGGAGCTAATTACGGCACCGCGATTTGCGGTGCCGTAATTAGCATCTTCCCCATTCCCATAGAGCCCTATGGGGCAAAAATGGGAATGGGGAAGGGCAATGGGGGAAGGGGGAATTACGGCCCCACCAACCTTGGAATAGGGCGGTAATTCCCCTTTCCACCAAGGCGGTGCCAGTATTTTACCGGCATGGACCAAGGTGCTAATAGCACCTTGGTCCACCGCCATCCGTGTAATGAGGCACATAGACAATAAACAAGCTAGCCCCCCGAATTGATGGCAATATATAAAAGAGCAATATAATGCGGAACGGGAGAAACAGCCTTATCACTTGATTTGGGAATAGTATTGCATATGAGGGAGGGAGGAGGAAAAGTGAGTACAGTATTTCCTATGAGCGAAGTCCCACCTACTTTTGTGCCAAAAGTAGAAATTCCTGGTGTTAATGGAGGCGCAGCGCAGGTAACGGAAGCGCATTATATAGCACAATATGTGCATGTCTCGTTCTCCAGACAAGAAGTGAATAATATAAAACAAACGATTACTGATTTGAGGAAGAATCCAGCGGGATTCTATAAGGAAATAGAGTCCTATTTGAGATCGTCCATTTTTACCATGAATGATATAGACTTAATATTTCCAGTAATTTTGCCAGCGGATATATGGAAGCAAATAAGGAAAATAGATGATGATGCCTACGGTGCTACATGGGAAGATCTAGTAAAAGAGGATAAGGATAGAAAAGCAGGCGAGAAACCATCGCCAAATATGGTAGCGCTACCAGGACAAGTAATACAAAAACTGAAAACAATTGTTCGGGAAAAAAGAATTGTCTGGGACAAATTAACTGCATGTGTTCAAAACAAAGATGAGTTATCTACAGATTATTTCAATAGATTTGAGGAAGTGTTTACAGATTTTAGTGGACAGGATGTAAGCATGGAGGCAGGTAAAATACTATTTGTTAATAAGTATGTAAGAGGGTTAATACCTCCAATTCAAAAGTTAATAATGACATCAGAAAGTGCATGGCCAGCGAAATCACTAAGTGAGGTATTGCAAATGGCCCAGTATTATGAGAATAGGGTGAACACAGAGAAAGAGAAAGAGGAAAAGGACAGGGTAAATTTGAAAACGAGGGTGTTACTTCAGCAGGTGACTGGACACAATAGAGGGAGTGGGAATGCACAAGGGAGAAGTAATTCTAACATGCATGGGGAGCCTTTGGGATTAAATCAATGTGCATATTGTAGACAAGAGGGTCATTGGAGAGCGCAATGTCCACACTTACAAAACAGGAATGGGTTTGGTCAGAGAAGACTGCATAGGGGACACCCGGGAACAAATGGACAGAGTAGAAATAATAATATGCAGCAACACCAGAATAATCAAGGAAATGGCACTCAGAATCAGAGCCAAGAACAGATAGTCAGGTTCCTTTTAACCAAAATCAGAGTGGGCAAAATAAAGGCAAAAGCGGAAACATTTTTGACACACAACCCAATACATATTATTGTGGCGACTACACATCGGACGATGTGTTATTTCCCCAATATCCCCAATAGGACAGCCCAGGACAGGGGTCGGAACCAGTGTCTATTCCCGTGAATCAAAAAGGACCCTATGTAGAAATGAAAGTCGGGAATAGAGAGCACAACTTTCTCGTAGACAAAGGTGCGCAAAAATGCTCAATAGACCACCACTTGGTTCCGGAAATACCATTGTCAGGGCAAAGTCATATTTCAGTAGGGTTCGCAGGTACGCCAGTAATAAATCCAGTGTCCCAATCAGTACCAGTAACATTAGGTCAATTTACTGAATATTGCCCATTTCTCTTAACATAATTGTGGGGAGAATCTTATAGGATTAAATTTGTTGAAAAAACTGAGTGCAGTTATCCATTGCACTCCTGATGGAGTGTTCTTGACAATTTCGCCACAGAACATACCAGTGTCCGAATATTTGTCCAAACCTTTGCCGGGGGAGTTGAGTGAGGTACCAGCTTGCATATGGGCAATGAATGACAATGATGTGGGATGCTTGAAAATAGAGCCAGTAAAAAAATGTTTGAAGGAGGGAATCACATTGCCACGTATTCCTCAATACAAGATTTCAATGGAGGGAGAGAAAGCATTGAAAAATATTGTTTCAGATTTGGTAAAATTGAAGGTAATTGAAGAAATTACAGGTAGCACATGTAACAGCCCCATTCTCCTGGTGTATAAGAAAGGAGGTAATGAAATACCGTATCGTTTCATAATTGATCTGCGCGCATTGAACAAAGTGGTTGGCCCTCAATTCCCATTGGTCCCAGACATCACCACCATTTTGACAATGATACCGGCCTCGGCAGAATATGTTAGCGTGATAGACCTTAAAAATGCTTTTTTCAGCATCCCAGTACACAAAGTTAGCAGATACCTGTTTGCTTTCACATTAGGAGGGCGGTCATTCACATTCACGTGCATTCCACAAGGCTATACAGAGAGTCTGAGTATTTATAGCAGAGCATTGAAAGAACAGCTAGATATGTTAGAACTACCGTCAGGTTGTGTATTATTCCAATATATAGATGATTTATTAATTGCTGCGGATACAGAGACGTTTTGTAAAGAAAGTACTGTTTGGTTATTGTCACACTTAGCAGCACATGGCCATAAAGCTAGTTGAAGAAATTCCAGTATTGTCGAAAGGAGGTGGCTCATTGGGCTACCTATTTTCGAAAGAGGGCAGAAGACTGACACCAGAAAGAATAGAGAGTATTGCTGGTATGCCTATTCCAAAAACACAGAAAGGAGTCAGAGCCATTATAGGCATGGCTACCAATTGCCGGCAGTGGATAGTGAAATTTGCAATGATTGTGAAACCAATGGTGGCATTGACAAAAAAGGATGCTGTGATGCCTTTGCAATGGAATGAAGAATGCCAGAGAGCATTTGATCTGCTCAAAACTGCATTGTGCTCCGCCCCAGTTTTGGGCACACCAAACTATGAAAAAATGTTCAGATTATTTGTGCATGAAAATGAAGGCTGCGCGTTGGCTGTTTTAACACAGGAACAAGGTGGAAGAAATAGACCATGCAGTTATTTTTCTTCCACGCTGGACCCTGTCGCTTGCACGATACCACGTTGTTTGCGAGCTGTTACAGCGGCTGCTACGTCAGTGAAACAAACTGAAGGAATGGTGCTGGGGCACACCTTGATTTTAATGGTTCCACATTCCATAGACGTTCTATTAAATAGAACGCAGACGCAACACCTCACGTCCGCTAGATTGACTGAATATGAAATTGTCATATTTGCACCACACATCCAAATTATGAGGTGTAGCGCTTTGAATCCTTCAGAATTAATGCCACTGCCCAATGGAGAACTAGGTGAGAGTGAATCACCTCCCCATGATTGTTTAATGGTTACTGAGGAAGAAACAAAAGGAAGAATTGATTTAACAGACACCCCACAGAAAAATCCAGATGGAGAACTATTTTGTGATGGCTCCTGTTTCAAATTATCTGATGGCACATCAACTTCTGCCTATGCAACTACGACACAGAAAAGTATTGTAGAAAGTAAAAGAATCCCCTACAACTCTGCACAAGCCGCACAGATACTAGCATTAACCTGAGCATGTGATATTTCTGAAAATCTGAGTGTAAACATATATACTGACAGCCAATACGCCTTTGGGGTGGTACATAACTTTGTCCGACTCTGGGCTGAGAGGGGTTTCTTGACATCACATGGAAACAGAATTCAACATGGGCCTTTGATAGTACGATTGCTGTCTGCACTTACGTGGCCAAAGCATCTAGCAATAGTGAAATGCGAGGCGCATAAAAAGGTAACATGTAAAGTGGGAGAGGGAAACGCATTTGCAGACAGGATTGCGAAGCAAACTGCCACTGATTTGAATACTAAGATGTTAACAGTACAGTCAGAGGAAGTGCCTTGCATGATATAGGATGAGATTTCCACTGTTAAAGAGATGCAGGCAGAAGCCACTGCTGAAGAAATACAAAAATGGGCTGAGGGCTCTGCAGAACTAGATGTGGAAGGTTGTTGGGTGGACAAGCAAAGTAGAAATTGGATGCTGCCCAACTCCTATGTAACCGCGATGGTCACAATGGCTCATAGTCCCACACACATTTGTGCAAAAAAGATAGTCCAGCACTTAGCCACAGTATGGCAAAACACACACATAAAGAAAAATGCAGAAAGACTGGTACAGAATTGCATTACGTGTCTACAACACAATTTGGGGAAGGGGACAGTGACTCCAACAGGTAGTTTTGGCCCACCTTCTATGCCATTTGAGGTAATCCATTTTGATTTCATAGAAATGGAAAGGTGTCAAAACTTGAGATACGTTCTAGTGGTTGTGTGTGCATTCAGTAAGTGGGTGGAGGCATATCCATTGAAGGACTGCACTGTCATGAGCACCGCAAAAGTGATGTTGAAGGAATACTTATCTCGGTTTGGTTTGCCCCGGGTCATATGGTCAGATAATGGCCCACATTTTGTGGGCGCAGTGGTACTACAGATTTGCGCAGGTCTCCAGATTGACAAACGATTCCATTGTGCCAGGCATCCCATGAGTGCCGGCCTTGTTGAGTGCCAGAATGGCATATTAAAAGCCAAGATTAGCTAAATCTGTGCAGGGAATAAGTTGCATTGGACGGACACATTGCCCATAGCGTTATTGTGCATGCGCACATCTGTGCAGGCAAGGACTGGGCTCTCCCCTTACGAGATTGTGATGGGGAGGCCGGCGAATGTTTGGTGTGCGCCTCAGCCAAGACGATTGAGAGAAGTCGAGTATCCTGTGCTCAGTACATATTGTAACCTGTTAATGCAGAAATTGCGTTTGATTCATCAGCAGGTGCAGGAGGCTCTACCCATCAGATATATTGGTCCGGGGCATTCGCTGCAACCAGGCGACTGGATCCTGGTGAAAGATTTCAAAAGGAAATCATTGCTTGCACCCAGACGGCGTGGACCCTACCAGGTACTTTTGGCAACACAAACAACAGTCTGTGTGGATGGTAGGAAGGCGTGGATACATTCCACGCATACAAAGAAAGTTCCATTGTCCTTGAAAGAACTGCCCGATCAAGACGACCAGAAAGAGACAGCTGCTTCTGAAACAAAGGAAATTGTTGCCAGTTCTTTGCCGCAAAATCTGTCTGACCCTGAAACAAAGCCTGGAAAGATTGCTATAAAGGAGGAAGGGCTAAGAGTGCCCCAACGTTGCCCAGCAGAATCTGCATCACTGCTGGCTGACACCAAACCTGCATCGACACTTTGGCGCCCACCAGTTATCGTTGCGCCGCAGGCTAGCACTGAGCCTGAGTCCGGAAGTGCACCTGCACTATTCATTGATCATACAGTACCAGGAGTAAGGCGGTATAATTTACGGCCTCAAAACAAGCAGTGATCAAATCTTCGTTTTATTGATCTTTGTTGCCTCTGTTTCCCATCACGGATGAAGTGGGAACCGGAGGCCTAGGGGAGGGAGGCGTGGGAGATGTGCAAATCCGACAGCTCAAGAACGTGGCTCCCCGGTGCTATCTTTGGAAAAAATCCATGTGTAGATCACCCCTCATGGACAAGAGTGGCTCATATGGTATGAAGGCAATTGATAACTGCTCTGGAGTTCTTTGAGCAATGTGAAGAAGCACGACAAATCTTGCCCAACATATAGCAATTCAGGCTGCTGAGAACTGGCAAAACACTTGTATGACATTCATGAACTTACTAACATTTGAACGAGTACAACGGTGAGAGGTATTCACGACAAACATTGTTGGAGAAGAAGAATCAAGAAAAATGCCTGCACCAGCTTTGGCCCCCTCCTGCACCGCTGCTGATGATGAGTTAACTATAGAACCTGTAAGGTTACAGAAAAAACACTGTCGGAAAAATTGTATGCTCATCCTAACAATAGTCATGTGCGTTATGAGTATATTAGCACCGATAATGACAGTATTGGTACTAGGGTATTTAGAAGAAATACACCCATTAGAAGTGTTCTTACCTATTAAAAATATTTCTGCCACTGAAAGCCCGGTCCATGTAATTACCTATACTCTGTCCCCAATGGAAGAGAGACACAGGGAAGGATATGGAAATAACACACTACTGCTAATAATGAATATGACACACTCAATTCAGACAAAAAACAATTGTTGGGTTTGTGCTCACTTACCACAACATGGTGGTAAGGGAATAGGTCGGTATGTGCAGCCATTGCCATGCAATTCTGCATGTTACGCATCTTTAAGTGCATTGTACTATGGGAAATGGAATAAGAGTCTAACGGGTCAATTAGATAGAACAAATATGGATGAATTCGAGGAGATGGTAATGAAACCTGTAGGTTGCTCCATATTTACCAAAGCAAGATTAATAAGACCAGCAGTCACACCAAAAGATTGATTATATGTGCCATACAAATCATCTGTAATTACGTTTCATATGAACCTAGAAGGAAATAAAGATACAGTGCCCCCCTCCTATGCAGTAAATTACAGTCCACGCTCTGTTCCATTTTGTCTAAAGAAAAAAGGCTCCTATTCAGTAGGGACATACACCCGGTGTATGAACATTGCAATCCTTGAGAGAGAGGAAGAACCAGTGTATATAGGTGACCCTGTCTATTTCATATGTGGAGAAAAAGCTTATCCCGGGTTGCCTAGAAATTGGGGAGGTACTTGTTATTTGGGGATTCTGTTTCCAGGGGTGTTTCTTTCAAAACCAGCCGACATAGCCAAACTATCTAGATCAAGACCACAACGAGACGAGGAGGGAGGATTAATTGCGGAGGACATAGCAAAATCATTTATGCCATTTTTGGGCCAAGCAATAAACTCCTATAATATAAGACAACTGTCCAGAATATTAGAGAACACGATAAATGGGACAACAGACATATTATACAACATGACGTTGGCGGAAAAAGGAATTAGATTGATGACACTCCAAAATAGGATGGCTCTTGACATAATTTTGGCTGATCGTGGGGGAGTTTGCAAAATCATGGGATCATCTTTTTGCATATTTGTAAGTGACTCATCTCCAATGATATTTCAAGCAATAAAAAAAGTTGCACGTTTTGAGCTCCGACCTCCATCCTCTAGGAGGTAGTTGGGAATTAAACATAAGCTCCTGGTTTTGGGAAACATTACGCTCATGGGGATGGAAACTAGTTGCAATCCTAGTAGCAGTACTAGGAATATTTATGACATGTTGTTGTTGCATACACTGTTTACCAATAATTTGCACTGAAATAAGTGAGGAGTGTGTACATATAGTAACACGGGAAAAATCTCCTGGGTGGGATCTCAAATAAATCATGAAATGAAGACGGTGAAAGAATTCATGTCAATCAATATTGATGACAATGATGACGATTATAATAGTATGCAAAGTTCGCAATCAGATATTTGGTCAGAAGAGGATGCAATGTATGGATAATGCGTTTGGCTTACGGCCAAGAGTAGGGTTTGTGAGTCTAGAAATTACCCTTCCATAGCATAGGCGATGTATTTTGTTGGCCGAACACCAACCACATCATGTATTCAGCATCGGTAGTACAGACTCATGAGGATGACCAAAGTACGTCCATTTTGATGGAATAGAATTCGCTATTTTATCTAATTTTCGTTTCTTGCTTTCTGTTCAAACTGCTTTGCTGTAAGCTTATTCTATTCCGCTATTTCATTGTTGCTCATGCATAGAGCAAGGCCACAAGATACATGTTGAAACACAACGCAGGCAATCCAGACAGCAATGCCCTGTCTCCTCCCTCACAAGTCCTTGGAAGTAAGCAACAAGGCATTTAATCACTACGCAGGTGCCAGCTAGTCTCACTGATACGGTAGAAATGGTAGGAACAAACAATTAATGGCTTGAATTATGCTCTCTTTTACGGCCCTCCCTCTCCGAACCCTGTAGACCGAGTTGACCCCTAGCACAGCATAGAAACTAGAAGATAGCAAGGCCTGATATGTGTCTCTCCCCTGCACGCAGCTTGCTTGAAAGAACAAGAGCAGTGTGTTCCCTAAAACAAAGAATCATGTCTGCACGTCCGCAGATTGCAAACTGTTGCTAAAAATGAATGTCTGAAGGTGTCATGTTTGTCACAATTGTCAATCATCAAATCCATTTAAAAGGAAATACATTATGGGCGGTATTGAACATGTCATTACTGATGGTGAGATGTTCGTTTTGTACATATGTAACTGTTGTATAATGCTTGCTCTCTTGCGTTCCTCGGGGTCTGGAGACACACGTTGCAAGACCTGAGACCCAGTTGGCCAACTGAGACTATTTGCTTTTCAATAAACCCTAGCTTCTGGGAAATGAACCTTGTGTCTGGCGTATCAGTTCGTGTGTGGTGATTGTGCCTTGTTTCCATACGCGAGGGTCCCCTAGGGGCCCCATCACTGCAAAAGCGTGAGTATCTCTGAGGGAATGGTAATCCTCACTGCCCTTTCCATGATCAGCTTTGGAATGTCAGAGAATTGAACCCATAAAAAAGACAAAACACATAGCCCTATGGTACACACGTGTCTGTGTGTACCAGTGGAGTCCCACCACTGGTACACACAGACACGTTCTTCACAAAGATCCAGTGCTGCTAGCCAAAGAAAGAACTGGAGACAGACAACGTTCCAGACAGCGAACCAATCCATCTCCCTCTCAATTGCACTCAGGTTGTTTCTGCCTACAGAAAAAACAACCACCATCCAAGTTCAGACAGAGAACACCATTTCCATGTTTTTGTCGAGAAGCACATTGGCATGTGGTCCCATAAGTTCTTGACAGAAGCCCAACAGCTCTGTAGTACATTACCACCTGTGGGCACTTGCAATAAACACACACACACACACACACACACACACACACACACACACACACACACACACACACACACACACACACACACACACACACACACACACACACACACACACACACACACACACACACACACACACACACACACACACACACACACACACACACACACACACACACACACACACACACACACACACACACACACACACACACACACACACACACACACACACACACACACACACACACACACACACACACACACACACACCCCCCCCCCCCCCCCCCCCCCCTCTCTCACACTCTGAGGGCCCATCCCTACGAGCCCTGTATTGCATGATCATACATTGACTACACTTGGATGTATATGACACGGTTTGTTATGCACTGCACTATATGATATTATGTAATGTAACCATGTTAGCAACTGTAACCTAACTAACTGTATCTAAGCTTTTATTCTTGGGCCGCTCATTGTAACCCTCAAGCAAGCCTTCTTAAGTATCCTTATAGCGCCTGGATGCCTGTGGGCTTTAGTGCGCTCTACAAATCCAAAAAATAAAAAATAAATCTCTCTCTCTCTCTCTCTCTCTCTCCCTCTCTCTCCTACAGTTAAAGTCCCTTATGTAGATTGTACTTGACTCAATAAATGATTCTCTGGCTGCGCAGTGAGGTGAGGTAACTGTAAAGGCAGTTGAGGTGGTCCACATAGGTATGGGTTTGAGGGGTGTGTGCAAGGATGGGGCATCGGGACAAGCTTACGCACTATTGGCACGAATGTAAGCCAATTGTTAGACTGTGAATTAGGAAGAGGAGGCATGAAGGTAAAAGTGACAACCCATCACTTAGTCAGCCATTTGCGGCTTCATGCAAGAACTGGCACATAGGGCAAAGTCTTACCCAATGGGTAGAGATGATTGCCAATGATGTCAAGGATGATGGAAAGGAGAGTGAACAGGCCTTCCTTAAAGAACGGGTGTGTGGACAGATGCAAGGATGGCACACCAAGACATTCTGAGTAGGAGTAAAAGACCGGGCTTTGATTCCCAAGAAATGCAATTCATCTATGTTATTATATAACCCTTGCCTGCTACCATAAGAAAACACAACCTAATGACTGCCAAGATGACAACGAATACAAACCAGTCACAGCACACCACATTCTCTGCTAGATGTATGTATGTATTATGGGCAACATGTTATTGCATACACTACTTAGCAGTATGAAAAACCTGTAAGCGCAAAGGAAGGGCGCTGCAGTGATACTGTGTCAGTGCGGGAGAGATGAGGGTGATGGAGAGATGGGGAACACACTAGTGCACACGTCCAGTTGATTTGATTTACACAAGAGGGAGTTACTGCGAAAGGGCAAGGGAATTGGTCAACAGACATGGACTGCATGAGGGCAGATTATACATGCTCTCCTAAAAAAAAGGGCTGATATAACAGGAAGAAGACCATGCTGGGTCTCAGACAGCCTTACTGAACAGTAGGTCTACTATAGATAAGATGTGTGTGGGGGGGGGGGTGCACAGTCTGCAGAATGGGTAGAAGGTGACAAAGAAAAACAGATAAGAGTTTGGGATTTCATTGTCAACCCTACCGATGCTTTATCCAGAAGAAAGAGGCCAAACAACATAGTATAGGAATGTAGGATGAAAAGCTAAGAAGAGGAAGAAGGCACTGAACTGTGTCTGACGTGTAAAAGGAAGATAATAGGATCTGTTTGAAAAACGACTTTAGTCCTATGACCATCATGCCTCAGAATTTATGTACATACCCAGGTCACAATGTCCACTATGCTACTTGAGCATAATAGTTTAAATGCATATGAATGTTGTGTCAATAATGATAATGATGTGTTATTTATATAGCGCCTTAATCAAAAGCGCTTTACAGAGCACATACTTACATACAATATCACCCAACCGAAATTGGTACTCATTTATCGACCTCGGAAGGATGAAAAGCTGAGTTGGCCTTGCCGGGATTCGAACCTGCAACCTGCAGATCACGCTCAGATCGCAGCAGCAAGCGCTCAACTCGCTGAGCATTGATAATTTGACTCTTTTATTGCACAGCAATGTACCTCTCAGAATGACTCCCCGGGCACATATAATTGTGACGCAACGTTTTACAATAGGCACTAGTGAGGAAACAGGGAAGTAGTGCATTCTGGGACAGGCCATGCACCAATTCTATGGGCATAGCTGCATGGACACGAATGTCTCACTTTAGGAGGGCGGTCATTCACATTCACGCGCATTCCACAAGGCTAGACAGAGAGTTTGAGTATTTATAGCAGAGCATTGAAAGAACAGCTAGATATGTTAGAACTACCGTCAGGTTGCGTATTATTACAATATATAGATGATTTATTAATTGCTGCGGATACGGAGACGTTTTGTAAAGAAAGTACTGTTTGGTTATTGTCACACTTAGCAGCACATGGCCATAAAGCTAGTTTGAAGAAATTCCAGTATTGTCGAAAGGAGGTGGCTCATTGGGCTACCTATTTTCGAAAGAGGGGAGAAGACTGACACCAGAAAGAATAGAGAGTATTGCTGGTATGACTATTCCAAAAACACAGAAAGGAGTCGGAGCCATTATAGGCATGGCTTCCAATTGCCGGCAGTGGATAGTGAAATTTGCAATGATTGTGAAACCAATGGTGGCATTGACAAAAAAGGATGCTGTGATGCCTTTGCAATGGAATGAAGAATGCCAGAGAGCATTTGATCTGCTCAAAACTGCATTGTGCTCCGCCCCAGTTTTGGGCACACCAAACTATGAAAAAATGTTCAGATTATTTGTGCATGAGAATGAAGGCTGCGCGTTGGCTGTTTTAACACAGGAACAAGGCGGAAGAAATAGACCATGCAGTTATTTTTCTTCCACGCTGGACCCTGTCGCTTGCACGATACCACGTTGTTTGCGAGCTGTTACAGCGGCTGCTGCGTCAGTGAAACAAACTGAAGGAATGGTGCTGGGGCACACCTTGATTTTAATGGTTCCACATTCCATAGACGTTCTATTAAATAGAACGCAGACGCAACACCTCACGTCCGCTAGATTGACTAAATATGAAATTGTCCTATTTGCACCACACATCCAAATTATGAGGTGTAGCGCTTTGAATCCTGCAGAATTAATGCCACTGCCCAATGGAGAACTAGGTGAGAGTGAATCACCTCCCCATGATTGTTTAATGGTTACTGAGGAAGAAACGAAAGGAAGAATTGATTTAACAGACGCCCCACAGAAAAATCCAGATGGAGAACTATTTTGTGATGGCTCCTGTTTCAAATTATCTGATGGCACATCAACTGCTGCCTATGCAATTACGACACAGAAAAGTATTGTAGAAAGTAAAAGAATCCCCTACAACTCTGCACAAGCCGCACAGATACTAGCATTAACCTGAGCATGTGATATTTCTGAAAATCTGAGTGTAAACATATATACTGACAGCCAATACGCCTTTGGGGTGGTACATAACTTTGGCCGACTCTGGGCTGAGAGGGGTTTCTTGACATCACATGGAAACAGAATTCAACATGGGCCTTTGATAGTACGATTGCTGTCTGCACTTACGTGGCCAAAGCACCTAGCAATAGTGAAACGCAAGGCGCATAAAAAGGTAACATGTAAAGTGGGAGAGGGAAACGCATTTGCAGACAGGATTGCGAAGCAAACTGCCACTGATTTGAATACTAAGATGTTAACAGTACAGTCAGAGGAAGTGCCTTGCATGATATAGGATGAGATTTCCACTGTTAAAGAGATGCAGGCAGAAGCCACTGCTGAAGAAATACAAAAATGGGCTGAGGGCTCTGCAGAACTAGATGTGGAAGGTTGTTGGGTGGACAAGCAAAGTAGAAATTGGATGCTGCCCAACTCCTATGTAACCGCGATGGTCACAATGGCTCATAGTCCCACACACATTTGTGCAAAAAAGATAGTCCAGCACTTAGCCACAGTATGGCAAAACACACACATAAAGAAAAATGCAGAAAGACTGGTACAGAATTGCATTACGTGTCTACAACACAATGTGGGGAAGGGGACAGTGACTCCAACAGGTAGTTTTGGCCCACCTTCTATGCCATTTGAGGTAATCCATTTTGATTTCATAGAAATGGAAAGGTGTCAAAACTTGAGATACGTTCTAGTGGTTGTGTGTGCATTCAGTAAGTGGGTGGAGGCATATTCATTGAAGGACTGCACTGTCATGAGCACCGCAAAAGTGATGTTGAAGGAATACTTCTCTCGGTTTGGTTTGCCCCGGGTCATATGGTCAGATAATGGCCCACATTTTGTGGGCGCAGTGGTACTACAGATTTGCGCAGGTCTCCAGATTGACAAACGATTCCATTGTGCCAGACATCCCATGAGTGCCGGCCTTGTTGAGTGCCAGAACGGCATATTAAAAGCCAAGATTAGCTAAATCTGTGCAGGGAATAAGTTGCATTGGACGGACGCATTGCCCATAGCGTTATTGTGCATGCGCACATCTGTGCAGGCAAGGACTGGGCTCTCCCCTTACGAGATCATGATGGGGAGGCCGGCGAATGTTTGGTGTGCGCCTCAGCCAAGGCGATTGAGAGAAGTCGAGTATCCTGTGCTCAGTACATATTGTAACCTGTTAATGCAGAAATTGCGTTTGATTCATCAGCAGGTGCAGGAGGCTCTACCCATCAGATATATTGGTCCGGGGCATTCGCTGCAACCAGGCGACTGGATCCTGGTGAAAGATTTCAAAAGGAAATCATTGCTTGCACCCAGACGGCGTGGACCCTACCAGGTACTTTTGACAACACAAACAACAGTCTGTGTGGATGGTAGGAAGGCGTGGATACATTCCACGCATACAAAGAAAGTTCCATTGTCCTTGAAAGAACTGCCCGATCCAGACGACCAGAAAGAGACAGCTGCTTCTGAAACAAAGGAAATTGTTGCCAGTTCTTTGCCGCAAAATCTGTCCGACCCTGAAACAAAGCCTGGAAAGATTGCTATAAAGGAGGAAGGGCTAAGAGTGCCCCAACGTTGCCCAGCAGAATCTGCATCACTGCTGGCTGACACCAAACCTGCATCGACACTTTGGCGCCCACCACTTATCGTTGCGCCGCAGGCTAGCACTGAGCCTGAGTCCGGAAGTGCACCTGCACTATTCATTGATCATACAGTACCAGGAGTAAGGCGGTATAATTTACGGCCTCGAAACAAGGAGTGATCAAATCTTCGTTTTATTGATCTTTTTTGCCTCTGTTTCCCATCACGGATGAAGTGGGAACCGGAGGCCTAGGGGAGGGAGGCGTGGGAGTTGTGCAAATCCGACAGCTCAAGAACGTGGCTCCCCGGTGCTATCTTTGGAAAAAATCCATGTGTAGATCACCTCTCACGGACAAGAGTGGCTCATATGGTATGAAGGCAATTGATAACTGCTCTGGAGTTCTTTGAGCAATGTGAAGAAGCACGACAAATCTTCCAGGCTGCTGAGACCTGGCAAAACACTTGTATGACATTCATGAATTTACTAACATTTGAACGAGTACAACGGTGAGAGGTATTCACGACGAACATTGTTGGAGAAGAAGAATCAAGAAAAATGCCTGCACCAGCTTCGGCCCCCTCCTGCACCGCTGCTGATGATGAGTTAACTATAGAACCTGTAAGGTTACAGAAAAAACACTGTCGGAAAAATTGTATGCTCATCCTAACAATAGTCATGTGCGTTATGAGTATATTAGCACCGATAATGACAGTATTGGTACTAGGGTATTTAGAAGAAATACACCCATTAGAAGTGTTCTTACCTATTAAAAATATTTCTGCCACTGAAAGCCCGGTCCATGTAATTACCTATACTCTGTCCCCAATGGAAGAGAGACACAGGGAAGGATATGGAAATAACACACTACTGCTAATAATGAATATGACACACTCAATTCAGACAAAAAACAATTGTTGGGTTTGTGCTCACTTACCACAACATGGTGGTAAGGGAATAGGTCGGTATGTGCAGCCATTGCCATGCAATTCTGCATGTTACGCATCTTTAAGTGCATTGTACTATGGGAAATGGAATAAGAGTCTAACGGGTCAATTAGATAGAACAAATATGGATGAATTCGAGGAGATGGTAATGAAACCTGTAGGTTGCTCCATATTTACCAAAGCAAGATTAATAAGACCAGCAGTCACACCAAAAGATTGATTATATGTGCCATACAAATCATCTGTAATTACGTTTCATATGAACCTAGAAGGAAATAAAGATACAGTGCCCCCCTCCTATGCAGTAAATTACAGTCCACGCTCTGTTCCATTTTGTCTAAAGAAAAAAGGCTCCTATTCAGTAGGGACATACACCCGGTGTATGAACATTGCAATCCTTGAGAGAGAGGAAGAACCAGTGTATATAGGTGACCCTGTCTATTTCATATGTGGAGAAAAAGCTTATCCCGGGTTGCCTAGAAATTGGGGAGGTACTTGTTATTTGGGGATTCTGTTTCCAGGGGTGTTTCTTTCAAAACCAGCCGACATAGCCAAACTATCTAGATCAAGACCACAACGAGACGAGGAGGGAGGATTAATTGCGGAGGACATAGCAAAATCATTTATGCCATTTTTGGGCCAAGCAATAAACTCCTATAATATAAGACAACTGTCCAGAATATTAGAGAACACGATAAATGGGACAACAGACATATTATACAACATGACGTTGGCGGCAAAAGGAATTAGATTGATGACACTCCAAAATAGGATGGCTCTTGACATAATTTTGGCTGATCATGGGGGAGTTTGCAAAATCATGGGATCATCTTGTTGCATATTTGTAAGTGACTCATCTCCAATGATATTTCAAGCAATAAAAAAAGTTGCACGTTTTGAGCTACGACCTCCATCCTCTAGGAGGTAGTTGGGAATTAAACATAAGCTCCTGGTTTGGGAAACATTACGCTCATGGGGATGGAAACTAGTTGCAATCCTAGTAGCAGTACTAGGAATATTTATGACATGTTGTTGTTGCATACACTGTTTACCAATAATTTGCACTGAAATAAGTGAGGAGTGTGTACATATAGTAACACGGGAAAAATCTCCTGGGTGGGATCTCAAATAAATCATGAAATGAAGACGGTGAAAGAATTCATGTCAATCAATATTGATGACAATGATGACGATTATAATAGTATGCAAAGTTCGCAATCAGATATTTGGTCAGAAGAGGATGCAATGTATGGATGATGCGTTTGGCTTACGGCCAAGAGTAGGGTTTGTGAGTCTAGAAATTACCCTTCCATAGCATAGGCGATGTATTTTGTTGGCCGAACACCAACCACATCATGTATTCAGCATCGGTAGTACAGACTCATGAGGATGACCAAAGTACGTCAATTTTGATGGAATAGAATTCGCTATTTTATCTAATTTTCGTTTCTTGCTTTCTGTTCAAACTGCTTTGCTGTAAGCTTATTCTATTCCGCTATTTCATTGTTGCTCATGCATAGAGCAAGGCCACAAGATACATGTTGAAACACAACGCAGGCAATCCAGACAGCAATGCCCGGTCTCCTCCCTCACAAGTCCTTGGAAGTAAGCAACAAGGCATTTAATCACTACGCAGGTGCCAGCTAGTCTCACTGATACGGTAGAAATGGTAGGAACAAACAATTAATGGCTTGAATTATGCTCTCTTTTACGGCCCTCCCTCTCCGAACCCTGTAGACCGAGTTGACCCCTAGCACAGCATAGAAACTAGAAGATAGCAAGGCCTGATATGTGTCTCTCCCCTGCACGCAGCTTGCTTGAAAGAACAAGAGCAGTGTGTTCCCTAAAACAAAGAATCATGTCTGCAAGTCCACAGATTGCAAACTGTTGCTAAAAATGAATGTCTGAAGGTGTCATGTTTGTCACAATTGTCAATCATCAAATCCATTTAAAAGGAAATACATTATGGGCGGTATTGAACATGTCATTACTGATGGTGAGATGTTCGTTTTGTACATATGTAACTGTTGTATAATGCTTGCTCTCTTGCGTTCCTCGGGGTCTGGAGACACACGTTGCAAGACCTGAGACCCAGTTGGCCAACTGAGACTATTTGCTTTTCAATAAACTCTAGCTTCTGGGAAATGAACCTTGTGTCTGGCGTATCAGTTCGTGTGTGGTGATTGTGCCTTGTTTCCATACGCGAGGGTCCCCTAGGGGCCCCATCACTGCAAAAGCGTGAGTATCGCTGAGGGAATGGTAATCCTCACTGCCCTTTCCATGATCAGCTTTGGAATGTCAGAGAATTGAACCCATAAAAAAGACAAAACACATAGCCCTATGGTACACACGTGTCTGTGTGTACCAGTGGAGTCCCACCACTGGTACACACAGACACGTTCTTCACAAAGATCCAGTGCTGCTAGCCAAAGAAAGAACTGGAGACAGACAACGTTCCAGACAGCGAACCAATCCATCTCCCTCTCAATTGCACTCAGGTTGTTTCTGCCTACAGAAAAAACAACCACCATCCAAGTTCAGACAGAGAACACCATTTCCATGTTTTTGTCGAGAAGCACATTGGCATGTGGTCCCATAAGTTCTTGACAGAAGCCCAACAGCTCTGTAGTACATTACCACCTGTGGGCACTTGCAATAAACACACACACACACACACACACACACACACACACACACCTCTCTCACACTCTGAGGGCCCATCCCTACGAGCCCTGTATTGCATGATCATACATTGACTACACTTGGATGTATATGTCACGGTTTGTTATGCACTGCACTATATGATATTATGTAATGTAACCATGTTAGCAACTGTAACCTAACTAACTGTATCTAAGCTTTTATTCTTGGGCCGCTCATTGTAACCCTCAAGCAAGCCTTCTTAAGTATCCTTATAGCGCCTGGATGCCTGTGGGCTTTAGTGCGCTCTACAAATCCAAAAAATAAAAAATAAATCTCTCTCTCTCTCTCTCTCTCTCTCTCTCTCCTACAGTTAAAGTCCCTTATGTAGATTGTACTTGACTCAATAAATGATTCTCTGGCTGCGCAGTGAGGTGAGGTAACTGTAAAGGCAGTTGAGGTGGTCCACATAGGTATGGGTTTGAGGGGTGTGTGCAAGGATGGGGCATCGGGACAAGCTTACGCACTATTGGCACGAATGTAAGCCAATTGTTAGACTGTGAATTAGGAAGAGGAGGCATGAAGGTAAAAGTGACAACCCATCACTTAGTCAGCCATTTGCGGCTTCATGCAAGAACTGGCACATAGGGCAAAGTCTTACCCAATGGGTAGAGATGATTGCCAATGATGTCAAGGATGATGGAAAGGAGAGTGAACAGGCCTTCCTTAAAGAACGGGTGTGTGGACAGATGCAAGGATGGCACACCAAGACATTCTGAGTAGGAGTAAAAGACCGGGCTTTGATTCCCAAGAAATGCAATTCATCTATTTTATTATATAACCCTTGCCTGCTACCATAAGAAAACACAACCTAATGACTGCCAAGATGACAACGAATACAAACCAGTCACAGCACACCACATTCTCTGCTAGATGTATGTATGTATTATGGGCAACATGTTATTGCATACACTACTTAGCAGTATGAAAAACCTGTAAGCGCAAAGGAAGGGCGCTGCAGTGATACTGTGTCAGTGCGGGAGAGATGAGGGTGATGGAGAGATGGGGAACACACTAGTGCACACGTCCAGTTGATTTGATTTACACAAGAGGGAGTTACTGCGAAAGGGCAAGGGAATTGGTCAACAGACATGGACTGCATGAGGGCAGATTATACATGCTCTCCTAAAAAAAGGGCTGATATAACAGGAAGAAGACCATGCTGGGTCTCAGACAGCCTTACTGAACAGTAGGTCTACTATAGATAAGATGTGTGTGGGGGGGGGGGGTGCACAGTCTGCAGAATGGGTAGAAGCTGACAAAGAAAAACAGATAAGAGTTTGGGATTTCATTGTCAACCCTACCGATGCTTTATCCAGAAGAAAGAGGCCAAACAACATAGTATAGGAATGTAGGATGAAAAGCTAAGAAGTGGAAGAAGGCACTGAACTGTGTCTGACGTGTAAAAGGAAGATAATAGGATCTGTTTGAAAAACGACTTTAGTCCTATGACCATCATGCCTCAGAATGTATGTACATACCCAGGTCACAATGTCCACTATGCTACTTGAGCATAATAGTTTAAATGCATATGAATGTTGTGTCAATAATGATAATGATGTGTTATTTATATAGCGCCTTAATCAAAAGCGCTTTACAGAGCACATACTTACATACAATATCACCCAACCGAAATTGGTACTCATTTATCGACCTCGGAAGGATGAAAAGCTGAGTTGGCCTTGCCGGGATTCGAACCTGCAACCTGCAGATCACGCTCAGATCGCAGCAGCAAGCGCTCAACTCGCTGAGCATTGATAATTTGACTCTTTTATTGCACAGCAATGTACCTCTCAGAATGACTCCCCAGGCACATATAATTGTGACGCAACGTTTTACAATAGGCACTAGTGAGGAAATAGGGAAGTAGTGCATCCTGGGACAGGCCATGCACCAATTCTATGGGCATAGCTGCATGGACACGAATGTCTCACTTTAGGAGGGCGGTCATTCACATTCACGCGCATTCCACAAGGCTATGCAGAGAGTCTGAGTATTTATAGCAGAGCATTGAAAGAACAGCTAGATATGTTAGAACTACCGTCAGGTTGCGTATTATTACAATATATAGATGATTTATTAATTGCTGCGGATACGGAGACGTTTTGTAAAGAAAGTACTGTTTGGTTATTGTCACACTTAGCAGCACATGGCCATAAAGCTAGTTTGAAGAAATTCCAGTATTGTCGAAAGGAGGTGGCTCATTGGGCTACCTATTTTCGAAAGAGGGGAGAAGACTGACACCAGAAAGAATAGAGAGTATTGCTGGTATGACTATTCCAAAAACACAGAAAGGAGTCAGAGCCATTATAGGCATGGCTTCCAATTGCCGGCAGTGGATAGTGAAATTTGCAATGATTGTGAAACCAATGGTGGCATTGACAAAAAAGGATGCTGTGATGCCTTTGCAATGGAATGAAGAATGCCAGAGAGCATTTGATCTGCTCAAAACTGCATTGTGCTCCGCCCCAGTTTTGGGCACACCAAACTATGAAAAAATGTTCAGATTATTTGTGCATGAGAATGAAGGCTGCGCGTTGGCTGTTTTAACACAGGAACAAGGCGGAAGAAATAGACCATGCAGTTATTTTTCTTCCACGCTGGACCCTGTCGCTTGCACGATACCACGTTGTTTGCGAGCTGTTACAGCGGCTGCTGCGTCAGTGAAACAAACTGAAGGAATGGTGCTGGGGCACACCTTGATTTTAATGGTTCCACATTCCATAGACGTTCTATTAAATAGAACGCAGACGCAACACCTCACGTCCGCTAGATTGACTAAATATGAAATTGTCCTATTTGCACCACACATCCAAATTATGAGGTGTAGCGCTTTGAATCCTGCAGAATTAATGCCACTGCCCAATGGAGAACTAGGTGAGAGTGAATCACCTCCCCATGATTGTTTAATGGTTACTGAGGAAGAAACGAAAGGAAGAATTGATTTAACAGACGCCCCACAGAAAAATCCAGATGTAGAACTATTTTGTGATGGCTCCTGTTTCAAATTATCTGATGGCACATCAACTGCTGCCTATGCAATTACGACACAGAAAAGTATTGTAGAAAGTAAAAGAATCCCCTACAACTCTGCACAAGCCGCACAGATACTAGCATTAACCTGAGCATGTGATATTTCTGAAAATCTGAGTGTAAACATATATACTGACAGCCAATATGCCTTTGGGGTGGTACATAACTTTGGCCGACTCTGGGCTGAGAGGGGTTTCTTGACATCACATGGAAACAGAATTCAACATGGGCCTTTGATAGTACGATTGCTGTCTGCACTTACGTGGCCAAAGCACCTAGCAATAGTGAAACGCGAGGCGCATAAAAAGGTAACATGTAAAGTGGGAGAGGGAAACGCATTTGCAGACAGGATTGCGAAGCAAACTGCCACTGATTTGAATACTAAGATGTTAACAGTACAGTCAGAGGAAGTGCCTTGCATGATATAGGATGAGATTTCCACTGTTAAAGAGATGCAGGCAGAAGCCACTGCTGAAGAAATACAAAAATGGGCTGAGGGCTCTGCAGAACTAGATGTGGAAGGTTGTTGGGTGGACAAGCAAAGTAGAAATTGGATGCTGCCCAACTCCTATGTAACCGCGATGGTCACAATGGCTCATAGTCCCACACACATTTGTGCAAAAAAGATAGTCCAGCACTTAGCCACATTATGGCAAAACACACACATAAAGAAAAATGCAGAAAGACTGGTACAGAATTGCATTACGTGTCTACAACACAATGTGGGGAAGGGGACAGTGACTCCAACAGGTAGTTTTGGCCCACCTTCTATGCCATTTGAGGTAATCCATTTTGATTTCATAGAAATGGAAAGGTGTCAAAACTTGAGATACGTTCTAGTGGTTGTGTGTGCATTCAGTAAGTGGGTGGAGGCATATCCATTGAAGGACTGCACTGTCATGAGCACCGCAAAAGTGATGTTGAAGGAATACTTCTCTCGGTTTGGTTTGCCCCGGGTCATATGGTCAGATAATGGCCCACATTTTGTGGGCGCAGTGGTACTACAGATTTGCGCAGGTCTCCAGATTGACAAACGATTCCATTGTGCCAGACATCCCATGAGTGCCGGCCTTGTTGAGTGCCAGAACGGCATATTAAAAGCCAAGATTAGCTAAATCTGTGCAGGGAAGGAGTTGCATTGGACGGACGCATTGCCCATAGCGTTATTGTGCATGTGCACATCTGTGCAGGCAAGGACTGGGCTCTCCCCTCACGAGATCGTAATGGGGAGGCCGGCGAATGTTTGGTGTGCGCCTCAGCCAAGGCGATTGAGAGAAGTCGAGTATCCTGTGCTCAGTACATATTGTAACCTGTTAATGCAGAAATTGCGTTTGATTCATCAGCAGGTGCAGGAGGCTCTACCCATCAGATATATTGGTCCGGGGCATTCGCTGCAACCAGGCGACTGGATCCTGGTGAAAGATTTCAAAAGGAAATCATTGCTTGCACCCAGACGGCGTGGACCCTACCAGGTACTTTTGGCAACACAAACAACAGTCTGTGTGGATGGTAGGAAGGCGTGGATACATTCCACGCATACAAAGAAAGTTCCATTGTCCTTGAAAGAACTGCCCGATCCAGACGACCAGAAAGAGACAGCTGCTTCTGAAACAAAGGAAATTGTTGCCAGTTCTTTGCCGCAAAATCTGTCCGACCCTGAAACAAAGCCTGGAAAGATTGCTATAAAGGAGGAAGGGCTAAGAGTGCCTCAACGTTGCCCAGCAGAATCTGCATCACTGCTGGCTGACACCAAACCTGCATCGACACTTTGGCGCCCACCACTTATCGTTGCGCCGCAGGCTAGCACTGAGCCTGAGTCCGGAAGTGCACCTGCACTATTCATTGATCATACAGTACCAGGAGTAAGGCGGTATAATTTACGGCCTCGAAACAAGGAGTGATCAAATCTTCGTTTCATTGATCTTTGTTGCCTCTGTTTCCCATCACGGATGAAGTGGGAACCGGAGGCCTAGGGGAGGGAGGCGTGGGAGTTGTGCAAATCCGACAGCTCAAGAACGTGGCTCCCCGGTGCTATCTTTGGAAAAAATCCATGTGTAGATCACCCCTCACGGACAAGAGTGGCTCATATGGTATGAAGGCAATTGATAACTGCTCTGGAGTTCTTTGAGCAATGTGAAGAAGCACGACAAATCTTGCCCAACGTATAGCAATCCAGGCTGCTGAGACCCGGCAAAACACTTGTATGACATTCATGAACTTACTAACATTTGAACGAGTACAACGGTGAGAGGTATTCACGACGAGCATTGTTGGAGAAGAAGAATCAAGAAAAATGCTTGCACCAGCTTCGGCCCCCTCCTGCACCGCTGCTGATGATGAGTTAACTATAGAACCTGTAAGGTTACAGAAAAAACACTGTCGGAAAAATTGTATGCTCATCCTAACAATAGTCATGTGCGTTATGAGTATATTAGCACCGATAATGACAGTATTGGTACTAGGGTATTTAGAAGAAATACACCCATTAGAAGTGTTCTTACCTATTAAAAATATTTCTGCCACTGAAAGCCCGGTCCATGTAATTACCTATACTCTGTCCCCAATGGAAGAGAGACACAGGGAAGGATATGGAAATAACACACTACTGCTAATAATGAATATGACACACTCAATTCAGACAAAAAACAATTGTTGGGTTTGTGCTCACTTACCACAACATGGTGGTAAGGGAATAGGTCGGTATGTGCAGCCATTGCCATGCAATTCTGCATGTTACGCATCTTTAAGTGCATTGTACTATGGGAAATGGAATAAGAGTCTAACGGGTCAATTAGATAGAACAAATATGGATGAATTCGAGGAGATGGTAATGAAACCTGTAGGTTGCTCCATATTTACCAAAGCAAGATTAATAAGACGAGCAGTGACACCAAAAGATTGATTATATGTGCCATACAAATCATCTGTAATTACGTTTCATATGAACCTAGAAGGAAATAAAGATACAGTGCCCCCCTCCTATGCAGTAAATTACAGTCCACGCTCTGTTCCATTTTGTCCAAAGAAAAAAGGCTCCTATTCAGTAGGGACATACACCCGGTGTATGAACATTGCAATCCTTGAGAGAGAGGAAGAACCAGTGTATATAGGTGACCCTGTCTATTTCATATGTGGAGAAAAAGCTTATCCCGGGTTGCCTAGAAATTGGGGAGGTACTTGTTATTTGGGGATTCTGTTTCCAGGGGTGTTTCTTTCAAAACCAGCCGACATAGCCAAACTATCTAGATCAAGACCACAACGAGACGAGCAGGGAGGATTAATTGCGGAGGACATAGCAAAATCATTTATGCCATTTTTGGGCCAAGCAATAAACTCCTATAATATAAGACAACTGTCCAGAATATTAGAGAACACGATAAATGGGACAACAGACATATTATACAACATGACGTTGGCGGAAAAAGGAATTAGATTGATGACACTCCAAAATAGGATGGCTCTTGACATAATTTTGGCTGATCGTGGGGGAGTTTGCAAAATCATGGGATCATCTTGTTGCATATTTGTAAGTGACTCATCTCCAATGATATTTCAAGCAATAAAAAAAGTTGCACGTTTTGAGCTCCGACCTCCATCCTCTAGGAGGTAGTTGGGAATTAAACATAAGCTCCTGGTTTTGGGAAACATTGCGCTCATGGGGATGGAAACTAGTTGCAATCCTAGTAGCAGAACTAGGAATATTTATGACATGTTGTTGTTGCATACACTGTTTACCAATAATTTGCACTGAAATAAGTGAGGAGTGTGTACATATAGTAACACGGGAAAAATCTCCTGGGTGGGATCTCAAATAAATCATGAAATGAAGACGGTGAAAGAATTCATGTCAATCAATATTGATGACAATGATGACGATTATAATAGTATGCAAAGTTCGCAATCAGATATTTGGTCAGAAGAGGATGCAATGTATGGATGATGCGTTTGGCTTACGGCCAAGAGTAGGGTTTGTGAGTCTAGAAATTACCCTTCCATAGCATAGGCGATGTATTTTGTTGGCCGAACACCAACCACATCATGTATTCAGCATTGGTAGTACAGACTCATGAGGATGACCAACGTACGTCCATTTTGATGGAATAGAATTCGCTATTTTATCTAATTTTCGTTTCTTGCTTTCTGTTCAAACTGCTTTGCTGTAAGCTTATTCTATTCCGCTATTTCATTGTTGCTCATGCATAGAGCAAGGCCACAAGATACATGTTGAAACACAACGCAGGGAATCCAGACAGCAATGCCCGGTCTCCTCCCTCACAAGTCCTTGGAAGTAAGCAACAAGGCATTTAATCACTACGCAGGTGCCAGCTAGTCTCACTGACACGGTAGAAATGGTAGGAACAAACAATTAATGGCTTGAATTATGCTCTCTTTTACGGCCCTCCCTCTCCGAACCCTGTAGACCGAGTTGACCCCTAGCACAGCATAGAAACTAGAAGATAGCAAGGCCTGATATGTGTCTCTCCCCTGCACGCAGCTTGCTTGAAAGAACAAGAGCAGTGTGTTCCCTAAAACAAAGAATCATGTCTGCAAGTCCGCAGATTGCAAACTGTTGCTAAAAATGAATGTCTGAAGGTGTCAGGTTTGTCACAATTGTCAATCATCAAATCCATTTAAAAGGAAATACATTATGGGCGGTATTGAACATGTCATTACTGATGGTGAGATGTTCGTTTTGTACATATGTAACTGTTGTATAATGCTTGCTCTCTTGCGTTCCTCGGGGTCTGGAGACACACGTTGCAAGACCTGAGACCCAGTTGGCCAACTGAGACTATTTGCTTTTCAATAAACCCTAGCTTCTGGGAAATGAACCTTGTGTCTGGCGTATCAGTTCGTGTGTGGTGATTGTGCCTTTTTTCCATACGCGAGGGTCCCCTAGGGGCCCCATCACTGCAAAAGCGTGAGTATCGCTGAGGGAATGGTAATCCTCACTGCCCTTTCCATGATCAGCTTTGGAATGTCAGAGAATTGAACCCATAAAAAAGACAAAACACATAGCCCTATGGTACACACGTGTCTGTGTGTACCAGTGGAGTCCCACCACTGGTACACACAGACACGTTCTTCACAAAGATCCAGTGCTGCTAGCCAAAGAAAGAACTGGAGACAGACAACGTTCCAGACAGCGAACCAATCCATCTCCCTCTCAATTGCACTCAGGTTGTTTCTGCCTACAGAAAAAACAACCACCATCCAAGTTCAGACAGAGAACACCATTTCCATGTTTTTGTCGAGAAGCACATTGGCATGTGGTCCCATAAGTTCTTGACAGAAGCCCAACAGCTCTGTAGTACATTACCACCTGTGGGCACTTGCAATAAACACACCCACACACACACACACACACACACACACACACACACACACACACACACACCTCTCTCACACTCTGAGGGCCCATCCCTACGAGCCCTGTATTGCATGATCATACATTGACTACACTTGGATGTATATGTCACGGTTTGTTATGCACTGCACTATATGATATTATGTAATGTAACCATGTTAGCAACTGTACCCTAACTAACTGTATCTAAGCTTTTATTCTTGGGCCGCTTATTGTAACCCTCATGCAAGCCTTCTTAAGTATCCTTATAGCGCCTGGATGCCTGTGGGCTTTAGTGCGCTCTACAAATCCAAAAAATAAAAAATAAATCTCTCTCTCTCTCTCTCTCCTGCAGTTAAAGTCCCTTATGTAGATTGTACTTGACTCAATAAATGATTCTCTGGCTGCGCAGTGAGGTGAGGTAACTGTAAAGGCAGTTGAGGTGGTCCACATAGGTATGGGTTTGAGGGGTGTGTACAAGGATGGGGCATCGGGACAAGCTTACGCACTATTGGCACGAATGTAAGCCAATTGTTAGACTGTGAATTAGGAAGAGGAGGCATGAAGGTAAAAGTGACAACCCATCACTTAGTCAGCCATTTGCGGCTTCATGCAAGAACTGGCACATAGAGCAAAGTCTTACCCAATGGGTAGAGATGATTGCCAATGATGTCAAGGATGATGGAAAGGAGAGTGAACAGGCCTTCCTTAAAGAACGGGTGTGTGGACAGATGCAAGGATGGCACACCAAGACATTCTGAGTAGGAGTAAAAGACCGGGCTTTGATTCCCAAGAAATGCAATTCATCTATGTTATTATATAACCCTTGCCTGCTACCATAAGAAAACACAACCTAATGACTGCCAAGATGACAACGAATACAAACCAGTCACAGCACACCACATTCTCTGCTAGATGTATGTATGTATTATGGGCAACATGTTATTGCATACACTACTTAGCAGTATGAAAAACCTGTAAGCGCAAAGGAAGGGCGCTGCAGTGATACTGTGTCAGTGCGGGAGAGATGAGGGTGATGGAGAGATGGGGAACACACTAGTGCACACGTCCAGTTGATTTGATTTACACAAGAGGGAGTTACTGCGAAAGGGCAAGGGAATTGGTCAACAGACATGGACTGCATGAGGGCAGATTATACATGCTCTCCTAAAAAAAAGGGCTGCTATAACAGGAAGAAGACCATGCTGGGTCTCAGACAGCCTTACTGAACAGTAGGTCTACTATAGATAAGATGTGTGTGGGGGGGGGGTGCACAGTCTGCAGAATGGGTAGAAGGTGACAAAGAAAAACAGATAAGAGTTTGGGATTTCATTGTCAACCCTACCGATGCTTTATCCAGAAGAAAGAGGCCAAACAACATAGTATAGGAATGTAGGATGAAAAGCTAAGAAGAGGAAGAAGGCACTGAACTGTGTCTGACGTGTAAAAGGAAGATAATAGGATCTGTTTGAAAAACGACTTTAGTCCTATGACCATCATGCCTCAGAATGTATGTACGTACCCAGGTCACAATGTCCACTATGCTACTTGAGCATAATAGTTTAAATGCATATGAATGTTGTGTCAATAATGATAATGATGTGTTATTTATATAGCGCCTTAATCAAAAGCGCTTTACAGAGCACATACTTACACACAATATCGCCCAACCGAAATTGGTACTCATTTATCGACCTCGGAAGGATGAAAAGCTGAGTTGGCCTTGCCGGGATTCGAACCTGCAACCTGCAGATCACGCTCAGATCGCAGCAGCAAGCGCTCAACTCGCTGAGCATTGATAATTTGACTCTTTTATTGCACAGCAATGTACCTCTCAGAATGACTCCCCGGGCACATATAATTGTGACGCAACGTTTTACAATAGGCACTAGTGAGGAAAGAGGGAAGTAGTGCATCCTGGGACAGGCCATGCACCAATTCTATGGGCATAGCTGCATGGACACGAATGTCTCGATCAAAGGCCATTACTCTACTTTAGGGCAGACCCTTTGCATGAGGTACAATAAAGTAAAAACAGGGCAAAATGGCACCAGGAAAGAGAGACCACACTAGTGCATTGCAGTGTAAGAGACATACTTTTGGTAAATGCACAGTAAAGTGCATGTCAACAGTGTGACAATGGATGAGTGCTGGCATTGCCATGGCGATGGAAGTGAGGACATTTAAGTGAGAGCCACTTTCCACCAATGTGGGAATGACATCTGTAATGGTTGTGGGATCGAGAGGTGATTGGAAACCACCGAAAAGTCATCAATTTGTTATATTGTACGCACATCAGGTGTTTAGGTTTGACTGGGCATCCAATGATTATATTAGAAATTGTTGAACAATCTACCCAGCACCCAACCAGACCAGTAACAATTCTGTGGACAGTGGCCCTCATCCCCCCCTCTCTCTCGCTCTCTCTCTCTCTTCCTCCCTCTCCCTCCCTCTCTCTCTCTCTCTCTCTCTTTCTCTCGCTCATTCTCCACCCCTCTTTGTCAGGTCAATGCCACCTCCCCTGCAGATCCAGCTCTTACTCCCATTCTCTCGTATTTTATAGGGTCCTGAACACTTCTTTCTTGACCCTGTCTTTCTTGGCTGGCACAGGGGATGTCACGCTCTCACCATGACCATCTTAGACTGTGCTGTTAGGTACCACCGCCGAGGACTCATAGTTCATGCAATGGGGGTCAGGCACCCCCCATCATCCCTCCTGGTTTCTTTTTTCTGAGCAGCAACTTTTCAACTGAGGGCTGCACTTGAGTTCTCCTCTCATAAGCTCGTGTCTCAAACTTAATTTTGTCTCTTGAACTGGTGCTTGTACACCACCCTAGGAGTACGCTCATCACCCAGATCTTAAAGGATTCCCGTTCCTTTTCCTAACTTTCAGGACTTAAATCCCGTCCGCCCTCCTTAAGGCCTTTTCATTCCCCAAATGTTCTTTGTATTCCTTCTCATCCTCTGTCACTCCTCCTTCCTACTCGTTCCATTAGTTTCTCAGTGGCTCTGTGCTGGGGCTTCCCCTCCTTCCTGTTCACCCGTCCTCAATATTCTCCTTCCGCCTCATCCCCTTCTTCCATCAGCAGGTGGCTTCCATTCATCTCCTCTCCTTTCTCTTACTTCTCTCTTCCCCATCTCCTTTCCTTAGATGTTTCATTCCTCCCATTTCCTCCACTCTTTGTCTACTTTTGCCACGTCCTCATCTGCCTTCATTCTCTCTCTCTATTTCTCTCTCCCTTTCTTCCACTCCCACTCATTCCTTGTCCATTCCTCTCCTATCTCATGACCAATCTCCTCCTCCCACCTTTTCTTTCTCCTCTGATGTTCCTCTTCCAACTCCTTTGTGCACTCTATCTGTATGCTTCAACTCTTCCTCCTCTTCTTCCTCCCTCTCTATATCTCACTTCTCTTCCTCAGCTCTTATTTCTCCCACTTCCTATGTTCCAACCTCTCTTTCCATACTTTTACTCCTCTTTCACTCTCTCACTCTCTTTTCCTCCTGTCTGAGCTCTTGCTTCTCTACTCTCATCATTTTAATCCACTTGATTTCGAACCCACAATTTTCCTCTGGCTAGTTTGGTTTATATACTCTAGCAGGGTTTGTAATTGCTTTTGTAAGTGTGAGATGTTTGTGTGCTGTGCGCAGTTTAGGAGCGGGATTTGTGATTGGTGTACACTCAGGCAGACTACAATTTTGTTTTATTCTAAGGAATTTTTCTAAGGCGCATATTCGCCTGCAGGTCTCAGAGCGGCTCACAGACAATACAAACAAGAACCAGAAATAGGGAAACCATGGCAATGATTTGCAGTCAAAGAGAAGAGGGGGAGAGGAAGGGAGGGTGACAATTTACCCATGTGAGATTGTTTGTGCTTCAGATTGCCCTGACATTCCTAAGCCAGTCAGGGCTTTTCTTCTGGAAGCCCTACTTGAAGATTGCATCCTATTCTGCTAGCATAGGGTCTCTGGTTTTGCCTGACCCTAGAGCACGTATCCTGGATTTGATGTAGGACAGGATCACAGGGGTCTCCGAGCTGCGTTTGAATAACTGTTCCCGAGTGATATTTGCTCGGGACAAGATGCGGCATGCAGAGCCTCCAATCACGGGGCCCGCGAGTGGCTTGCTCCAAAGTCCTCACGTTTCTCCTTTGCAAACCCAGGTTTTTACTTTCTGGGCCACAATGGGGGTCTTGGGGTACTCTCAGACTTTTGACAAACCAGGGAAGAGCTACGGTGGGCACGGTGAGGGATTCCCTGTATTACATCCGCCGGGTGGGCCAGCATGGTGGAGAAGGTGGTTGTTTATGCCTCCCAGGATCTCCCAACCCCCATCCCAAAACCTCTCTCTTGTGACCTCATCACACATTTCAGTGCTAACACTAGATGGAAGAACCATTTTAAGATTGGCCAAATGAGATGACCTGCGTAGTGTGATTTTAGCTGCCACCACACCAGGGAGGAGCCAGGACATGCATGTTGAGGAATATTGCTGGGTTTTCAGAATGCTATATCCAAATGCCACTTCCACAACTATAGGATTTACGAGTATGGTGGTGCGGTAAAGAGTGATGATACTGGAATTGCGGGCCTTTGTATCACACTGCCCTACCATGAGTTTGGATAGAAAGCGGAGAAAATAACTTCAACACTTGGCAGTAGGTATTTCCTTCCCTTTACCTCCAATTTCCATGCGCTGTAATTCCTCTGAACCCCAATGGAGTGCTATGCGACCCCATAATTGGGAAAAACTGCACATTGGAATATGGAGGATTTACCTCGAGTTCTGAGATAGTATTTTGGAAGTAAAAATAATCAAATATGGTGGAAATGGTAAGAACCACTTGTAATTATGCCATACTTGTAATGTGGACCAAAGTCTTCTCCAGCCGAGATGGCATTCTGTGGGTGGAATTCCATAATGCAAGTTGCCACTTCCAGAATATCTCTCCTAATTGCCAGATTGATTGCTCTGTTTCTATGGATGTGTCAATAGAGCAGATCCTGACTGAGGAGCGGATTTCAATGTCCAGACATCATGTCATGCCACATTAGAATGTGTTCTGCAGGAAGTAAAATTGATAAGGGGATTACCACAATCAGTACTCAAAAGGGAATTTGGCAATAAAAGAGGGAAGATTTTACTCGGGAGTAAAGAGGAATGTGTGTTGTGTTTTACTAATGTGTGGAGTGTGGGCGATATCCCGACCAGCTACACATGTTTTTCCAGGAACTCTGCTTCAATACTAGGCAACCTTGTCATTTGACAAATCATTATTTGATATATGCTGTAGAATGGAGGAGATACCAATGATAGAAAGTCATAAGTGGCCGGTCCCTAGATACATTATTCTTTCTTTTTCTTAGAGCAGTGTCTGTGGCTGCTATGGATGAAGAACACGTAGTAAGATGCCAGGAAAGCAACTGTGCTGGACCGTATAGTGTATTTAAAAGCATGAGCCTATTTTGGAAACTTGCGAAATTTCTGACTAAGAGAGTATGAATTGCCCCATTGACTATTCTTTAAATAATAATTGGGATTGCGACCAATACCCTAATGAGACATTTGGGGAATCTTTGCTGCAGCCAACAGAATAAAGCATGGGCATGATTTAAGGGGCGACGTAGGTGTCTGTCCACCCCCCAACTTTAGTGGCACTTCATATTGTGCCCCACCCCCATTATTTAGCATACTAGCCAACTGAAGAAAGCACACAAGAAAGACAAGCGGATGAAACGTTACCAAAGAGATGATACTTTTAAGATACGAAGTGAGCCTTTCTTCAGCTTACAGTGCCTTTAATGCGGTCTGCTTCTATAAACAGCCTTAGTTCATAGCCACCTGCCCAGGCCCCCTCTCACCTCTAAACCATGAATAGGAGACTGCTGTGTCCCGAATGGCACCCCCAATTCCTTAACTTGGCACTGCGTCAACTGTGAATGGCAGCAAGTCCTCTAATTTAACATCACCAGTTGGGCAATAATAGCTGATTGCCTCAGAAAAGCCCCAGACACCTTCCACCCATGAATCTACATCTTCTCTCGAGACACCTACATGGTGTAAATAAATCACTCCTTCCCCCATTTTTAAACTAATTTATTTCCATGATTTCATGGAAAAAAAAGATTTGTTTCCCTCTTTTGGAACTTCACATTTTCCTTACATTGTGCATAATCACAAGCTGCGAGTGGTGCTTCTTTAAGCCTTCAAATTAAGTTGCAGAACAAAGCGTAGAAGGATTAGTCTTTAACTATTAGCATTCTGTTACTGGTATACTTCCATTCTGAATGGGGGAATGTAAAGCTACGATAATGCACCTTTTGCTCAATGTATTTCAACAAAGATTAATATTATTTGTCACATCTGTTTATTTATTTTAAAAAAACATTTCTTTACACACCAGAGTTAAGAAGAGATGTGGTCAGTCAAGGCTCAAATTGCAGACTTGGCTCAAATCCCAGCTTCTCCACATAATTAAAGTGTGTGATCTTGGGCAAATCATTTCCTCTTATTGTACATTATCTGCCAAAATGTTTAGCCAATAGAAGTGATTCAATTTATGGTCTACACTTTTCAAAAAAGCCTCAATAATTGTTTAATGGACTACAAATATGACTCCATTTGTAATATTATGGACCAATCATAAGAACTTCAAAAGGTTTGTGTTCCTGATAGCTGCTATTTCTTCTGCTCTAGTCCGTTTTTCACCTGCCTCGCAACTTTCCTTCAGCTATTGTGTCCTCCCACCTTTTCAGCAAAATTACTCCTCTGTGTCTGCCAGAGGCAAGAGCAACTAAAGCTAATTATATGTAAGCCCAAATGGAAGTGTACACACATTCTCCCCTTTCTGAAAGAGCACTATATATTCGGAGAATGAAGACAGGGTATACACATGGTTTCAAATAAAAAGGAGAACATTTATTATACGAATAGCAACAATGCTGGATGTTCAGTGCTTACCAGAAGCTCAGCTCTTCCAGACTGAATCCTATTGCTGACCAACACCAAATACCCTGGCATTCAGACCTGACCCTTCGCTATGAACCTTGAGTGATTCACATCCCAGCTGTCTACCTGCACCAAGGGTTGTACATCGCCAGACACCTCTCATTCACGAAGCACATCACAAGGAAGGCACACACAGCTTGCTACCAACATGCAGAAAAATCAAGAACGTCATCCCAGCAAACCTCTTCTGATCTGATTTACAAGACTTCATCCTCTTCCATCTGGATGGTAGCAATGGCCTTCTGGAAGGCTCCCGGCAACCACCCTGGCATCCTTGAAATGTGTCCTACATGCTGCAGCATGACTCATCAAAGAACTCTGCAAATTAGACCACATCACCCCAAACCTAATGGAAATGCACTGGCTATCTCTTCATGCACAGAGAGAGTCCGCCTTCCACAAAACCTCGCCCCCCTCAGCAGTTATGGTGATACTCTCGCCCTCTCAGCTTGGACGTGCGGCCTACTGGGGTTCACCTCGTACCAAAAAGACAGTAAGTGGGCCTGTGCCACCCAATAATGATGCTCGAAACCTGGAGGCGCTAGGCCCCTCTCTGTAGAGCAATTCGTAAGCACCTCCCAGCACACTCTTGCAACCTTCCCTGCCAACAAAAACCCCACCAGCATCCTGCATAGTTTTTGACCACCGCTACCCGCCCCATCAGAGTAAGGGGAGGCCTCTCCATTTACCCAGCTGCTCCTGTATTTTATCCACCGGCCTCCCATAGTTTTACATGAAGAGCACCTCTGGGTCCCTTGTTATCTCCCAGGTACCTGGTTTTAACAAGCTCCCACCTAAGTCCCTAGTTATCATCAAATGGCATCACCCTGGCCCTCAGAGGAAATATGACTGACTTATCGTAGTTGATTTTTAAACCGCATACCTCGCTGAATGGTATAATTTGTCTCATTACTGGATAGAGATTGTCTGCCGGGGCCCTCAGAAAGAATGCAATGTCATCTGCGTACCATGAGATGATAACTTTATGAGTATACAGTTGGATACCTTTCTCAAAGTGCTATTCCCTCAGTGCTGCGGCCAGTGGTTCAATAGCGAGTGCAAACAGTAGTGGCAAGAGAGGGCAACCATGTTGCGTCCCCCTTGCCAGTGGTATGGTCACCATCCGTTCACAATGAATGGCTATTTATGCCAAGGGGGTAGCGTACAGCAGAGGTACATATTCTAGAAACTGGTAGCCCAACCCCATTTGTCGCAGTGTAGTAAACAAGAATGGCTACCAAGTCGAACGCCTTCCCGGCATCTAGTAAGACCGCTATCGACGAGATGTCCTGATCCACCCCCTCCAGCAAGCCGAAGGACCGCCTCAGCCCATATGTGGTGTTCCTCCCCGGGATGAACCCTGACTGATCTGCAAGCACAAGGTCCCGCATGAAGGGAAGGAGCCTATTCGTCAGCAATTTAGCAAGAATGTTATTATCTAGGTTAATGAGGGTGATAGGTTCGTATGAAGCAAAGTTATCTGCCAGCGTCCCCACCTTATACAGTAACATTATCTAGGCCTCACAAAGTGTCGGTGGAAGAGTGCCCTTCAGCACCACTTCCTGATATACCTGAAGCAGATGCGGGGCCACCACGTGACTATAGGCTTTATAAAAATGTACCCGTCAGGCCATCTTGGCCTGGTGATTTGGCACTTGCCAGTTCGTTAATCACTCCCTTAATTTTCTCCACGGTCACCTCTCTGTCCAGGTATTCCCTCTGCTCAGGGGACAGCCAATACAGTGCCACCTCTCCCAGATACTGCTGGATCTACTCCTCGGAGTGCATCCCCTTGGATGAGTATAGCACACCATACTATTCCCGGAATACTGGCTGTCTCGAAGACAGACTCCCCTCTGTGACTGCATATATAATCCACCTGCGTGGGTCGCTTCTCTGCCCTGAGGCCCCTCCCCATATTGTCTAACCTGGGCAGGTGTAGATAGCATACCTCCCTTAATGCGTTCACCTCTAATGCATCTAGCTCCTTCCTGATTTCTGTTAGGATGATCCTCTCCCCCGATTCCTGATACTGGTGCTCCAACCCTTTCAATTTAGTCTCGTTGGCCTAAAGCTCACCCCTGATCAGCTTTAAATCCCTGCCTCCTTCCCCACACAGATGCCATGGACATAACATTTAAAAGTCTCCCATTGTACCCCATGAGAATCTACCGTACCGCTATTGATGTCAAAGAAGGCCTGTATATCCGCTAGTAGTTCCTGGTGGAACACAGCGTCCCTGAGTGCCTTTGACTTAAATCGCCAATTTTCCCCCTTCACCATCATCCCAGGGATGAGACACTCCAGCACCATTGGCGAGTGATCCGAAAGTGTTCTCAGCAGGATCTTGCAAGGTCCCAAATGCACCCTCGATTGTCTGGAGACCAGGATAAGGTTGATCCTTGATGATGTGTGATGTACCCATGAATGGAATGTATAGTCCATAGCCCGGGCATGCTGCACCCGCCACACATCCACCAGGTCGAAGAATGCGCAGATATCCAGCACCTTCCTCCTATCCTTGGACTGCCGTTGTGTCCCTCCAGTGGACCTATCCAGGACGTTATCTAAAGTTGTATTAAAGTCCCCCCTCCAAAGGATAAGGAAGTCTGGGATCAGGGGCAGATGCGATGTAATCCACTAAAAACAAAAACAGATTGTCAGTGTTCGGGGCATATGTATTCAGCAGGGATACCTTCAACCCATCCAAATACCCAGTTAATAGCAATGCCCTCCCCTCCTGGTCTCTGGCCAGTTCTATAAGGTGAAATCTGAGGAAGCTGTGGACTGGAATAGCCACCCCTCTCGCATAAGAGGAGTACAATAAGTAATATTGATGACAGCCCCACTGCACCGCCCACTTACTCTCACCTGCCCGGTTAGGTGGGTTTCATGTATAAAGGCTATTTTAATGTTGTGGCGTCTCATATATAGAAGAGCTTTCCTCACCTTATCGGGACGCACGACCCCCCGTATGTTTCAGGTAATTACTTTAAAGCTTTTCATGCCCCTCGCTCCTCCCCCATTAGAAAGCCTCAAGGACACCATTCAGCAGCACTGCTCCGATTCCCCATGATAGTTTCTCCATTCCAGCTGGCTCCATTATCTCCAACCAGGCTCCCTGGACTGCCCTCACTCCTGATCCAGATATTAGATCACACTCCAACAACCGTGAGCAAACTGACAAACTTTCATACCCCCAGCCCCCTTCTACCAGCCGAACCACCACCCCAAAATGTTCTGGGAATACCCACCCCAACTCTCCCTCCCCAGACCAACATTGTGCAGTACACACATGGCCCTCGCGCCTCCACCCAGCCTCGATCCTTTACCATCCATTATCGTTCCTAGCTCTATGTCCTACCACCCCCACTCCAGGCGGACTCTGAGTCTGCACCCCTTGTCCAAGCCACCCGGCCCAATGTCGACACCAAGGTGCGGCCGTCCAGACCCTGATAACTACCCATTCATCCGTAGCCCACCTGAAGTGTATAAGGGCCAAGCTATTATCTCCAATGGAAAACATAAGGAGGCCTGCTCCACAAGCCAGTATCATTAGTCCCCAACCCGGCCCATTCATCCGTAGCCCGCCTGAAGTGTATAAGGGCCAAGCTATTATCTCCAATGGAAAACATAAGGAGGCCCGCTCCACAAGCCAGTATCATTAGTCCCCATCCCGGCCCTCTCCCATAACGGTCTTCAAACAGGGTCCGCTGCCCTTAACATCTCTTCTCTGCCATTCTCAAGTCTGGTTGCATGGCGAACCTGTCCCTTCATGCTCGGGCTGCAGGGCGACCCACCCTCTCTCGGCCATCTCTTGGAAAGGCCGTCTATAAACCTGCTTGCTTTCTCCGTGTATGCAAAGAAATGTGCCTTCCCAGTGCATTGGATTCTAAGCTTAGCTGGGAACATCATTGCATAGCGAATATCCAAGTCCTGAAGCCGCTGCTTTACTCTCACAAATGTTCTCCTTGCTGCCTGCACCGCTGCTGAGAAATCTGGGAAAATCTGGACACGGTCTCCGTCATTAGAGAGGTCTCCTTTATCCATGGCCTTCCAGAGGATTGAGTTGCAGTCCATGTAGTTAAGGAGTCTCATGATTATAGTGTGCAGTGGGACCCCGAGGGCAGGCCGCAACACTGGGATCCTGTGGGCCTGTTTGACAATAAACATTGGTGAAAAGCCCTCCTTCCCAAAAAGTGTCACACAAAGCTTTTCCACAAACTCCTCCATGCGTCCTGAATCTTGTTGTTCCTTGACCCCCACCAGACATATGTTATTGCACCTTGCCCCGCCCTCCATATCTTAATTTTTTGCCATGATGACCTTCACCGCCGTTTCCAGGGTTGCCAACCGGGCTGGGACTTTTGCTCTGCGTCCTCCAGGCCACCAGAGATCCTGTTCTCCGCCTCGTCCAATCTGGCACTGTGTTTATCAAGCTGCAGTTGAATAAGGTCCACCTTAGTGTCCAGAGCATCCAATTTAGTGTCCAGTTTCCCTATCCCCTCTTTGAGATGCAGTAGGATGTCTCTCATGTCCAGTTCCGGCTCTTCCCCAACCCAAGCCCCCTCTTTTGAGCCCCAAGGATGGGCAGGGATCTTCACCTGTGCCTTTGATTTCTTCCTGGCCGACTGTCCCTCGAAGGCCAGGGTGCACTGCATTTTATTACCTTTCACCATTCTGACGTCCCACACCACCTTTGGAGCCCTTCCAGCATCGCTTCCAGCTGGCTTTTATGATGACCCTGGTGCTGTATCAACCCCATGTTCACGCGCGTCTCCACACTTTCCGGTCAAGGCACCTCTCAGAACCGCCTCTCATGCAGGGCTTCCCTCCAAACTAGGTACTCCTCACCTCTTAGCCCTGGGGCTAGATTTAACCACCAGCAGCCTCTGCCCACTTCCGCTGCACTGCACTGAAGCCAGGCTGCCCACCAGCTGCCTGCTGTTGAGTTTCTTTGCCCAGTTCCTGGATTCCAGTCGCTCACACAGCACTCCCTCCTTCAGCAGGATACTGAGGTGATTACCCCCTGTCCCAGTAGGTGAGCATGGCTCCCTCACTCTGTTCACTCTCTGGGCTGGACTGACCTCTTTTTCCCAGGCAGTCAATTACTTTCAGGCCACCATCTGTTCCTCAGGCCCCTTCTGGTGCACCTGATGTCTTACCTTGCCGCATTCGGACACCCCTACAGCACAGCGCTGCACTGGAGGGAGCTCCTCCTCGGCAGCTTCCCACTCACCAGGAGGCTCCTGAAGTTGTTTGGGGTCCACCTCGCTAGGCACAGTAGGTCCAAACCTCTGTCGTACTTTCTCTGACAGGTCCTCCGTATCGGTGTGAGGCCCACAGACTGTCTCTCCCACTTATCGCAGAAACTGGCACCTCACTCCTGTCTGCTGGGCGGGTATAGCCAGCTGCGTTGCCCGGCTCTTACTGCAGCCGTGGTTTATGCTCCTTATTGCCACTCCTGGGAGCATCTCTGTCTTGCAGGACATTGCCCACCACTTCACCGGACCACCGAGCTGCCGCAGAATTTCCTGGCGATCCGGCCTCTACCTCTAGCTGTCGTCGGCTTGCTGCTCTGCAGTCCTCCGCAGCCAGCACCCTTTCGCTGCCTCCTCTTCTAGGCTGCCTGCCGGGCCGTCTCTGCTGCAATCAGCACTGTCGAAGGCCTTCACGCCTTTCAGCTGTATCGCGGCTAGAGCCCAAAATCCCATGCACACCAGGCTGGAACTCCGTCGGTCTGCTTTGCGGTCCTGGGAGGCCAAGTGACTATGGTTTCACACTTGAACTCACTGTGGAGCCACAGGATTTTAACAGGATATCTTTTTTTGTTTTTTATTTTATTTGTGTTTAATCATAAAAGATTTTTACAAAATTACGTTTTTACATTCGTTAGTTTCGGAAAAATGTTGGCAGTACTTAAGACACCACTTACATTGTCCGAACTGTACAAAGTCCGTCTGAGAAATGTTCAATTTGGCTTTGTATTTTGTAATTGGGTTTTATTAGTTTGATACTGCTTTAGGTAAATTTGCTCTTTTCAACGCTATATCCAGTAATTTAGCCGCGGCTCTGGACCAGCGTGCCGAGTCACCCGCCATAAGCCGACTCAAACCCGTTTGTTCGTCAACTACTGATGGTTGGGATATAAGTGGTACCAAGTACGCCTCTCTTTCCTTTGACATTTCCGTACAAGTCATAAGGAGATGTTTCACTGATTCTATTTGCTCCAAATTTTCGCACAGGCGGCAAGAGTCTGTTGGTGACTGTGATCTTTTCGCCAACATTTCTCTAGTTTGGAGAATATTTAGGCGCGCTCTCATGAAAGTTTTTCTCAATTCCGTCTCTGGAAATTTTTCACAGTATCTCAAAGGAGTTTTCAATTTGTTGTAGCTAGGGGGAAGATCTTTAAGGGATTTGTAGGTCAGAATCTTTTCATTGGTAGCGATCCAATCTTGTTGCTCTATCTTTTTTTTTTACCTTAGTTGGGTTTGCAATCAGCAGCTCCTCTGTAAGGGCTATTGCATTCAATTTTTCTTGTAGTTTTTGACCCATATGTTGAGAGGATAGCATCCCCCTTCTTTATTTCATCTGCTACCACCTTGAAGACCGGAAGAGAATTAGGCAGGAGAGTCTTTCTATATAGAAGGAGGGCACTTTGATCAACTACTGATGCTAGTGAGACCAGGCCCAGATCACGCCGAATTGCTGCAATAGGAGCTGATTTGGGTAGGCCCAACACCGCCTTCCACACATATCCTTCCAACTTGGTCCAGAATTCCGGGGAGAGTGTTAGATTGGCACTCATGCCGTATGTCAGCGCTGGTACAATTTATTATTTATAAAATTGGAGAGCTGGCATCCACGAGAACTTACCAAATTTTTTATCCACTGCTTTTAGTTGTGATGTTAGATTTCTAGTTTTGTCCCAAAGGGACTTCTGGATGGAGTTGTCTTTCAGAGAGTTATCAATCCAGACTCCTAGATATTTAAATTCTTGTACCACTTCCAATTTTGTATTTTCCAAGAACAGGACCGAAGATACTTTTCGGTCCTGTATTGATTTCGAAAACAGCAAGATTTTTGTTTTTTGTTCATTTATCTCCAAGTTATTGTTTTTCATGTATGCTGACAGATTCGCTAGCTGACGTTGGAGACCTATTTTTGTCTGGTCCATAAGTATCAAGTGGTTGGCATACCATAATCAGGAGATTTTAGTCAATCCTACCGTAGGGGGGAATGAGCGAATTTGATTTTCGGTAGTCTGAAAGTCTCCAATAAAGGCAATGAATAAGGCCGGAGCAAATGGGCATCCTTGTTTAACCCCTCGTTCCGAAAATATAGGGGTAGATAGATGGCCCTGTTAACTCAGCCGAACACACAACAATGTTTTTGTGTGCAATGCCTTTATTGGTTCCAGCACTGATGGTGGGCATTTCCAAGTTCTGAGTTTGGACCAAAGTTTGCTACGGTCTACCATATCAAACGCCTTTGAGAGGTCTATCATCGCCAGGTATACATTAGGAGCGCCACATTTCACTTTTGCTTTTATGATATTTAGCAGAAGTAGATTGATTTCAGTTCCTGCTCCTTTTTGGAATCCTGTTTGAAAGATATCCATTGCTGGGGAACTTTTGAACCATTTTTGGAAATGTAAGAGCAGCAAAGAAGCAAAATTTTTTCCTATAATGTCCAATAGTGCGATCGGCCTATAGTTGTTCTGGCTTTCTCTACAACCTTTTTTAAAGATTGGGACCAAGATTGCTTTCGTCCAAGACTCTGGAATTTGTTTCGCCTTTTGGCAGATATTAAAAATATCGCTTAGAATTCCGTCCATTCTTCTGGGTATTTTTTGATGTCTTAGTTGGTAAGACCATCCGTACCCGGGGCTCTCGAGGACTTCAGTTTTTTAATTACTGTGATAATATCTTCCTCGTCTGTTAGTGGGATCCATACTTATTGGGACGACTGGACGTCCGTTTCTTCAGACCCTAACGGACGTCGAAATAAATTGGTGAAATGTAAGACCCAACTTTCTTCCGATACGGCGTTCACAAGCTGAGGAGCCTTTTGCCCGTTTGCACTCTTTAATAGGTTCCAGAAGTCTTTTGTCTTTCTTGAAGCCCAGGTCTTTAACATTACTTCTGCATCATTTTGATACAGAGTTTCTGCGTGATGTTTAATCCAAGATTTATAATGGCCGCTCCCTTCTGGTATGCTTTCCATGCCTCTTCTGTTTTATGGCGATGTGCAACATTTTTCAAGTTTCTCATCTCTCGACGTTTTATCACAACCATACTGTCGAGTGGTTGTGTTTCTGATGTTTGCCGTTTGTTTTTGAGAAGCTCACCTTATGAGGTGACAGTAGGGGCACGTAATCTGGTCTTTTTGCCACCGCACCTATCAGAGCTGGCCTTTCATCCATTCTTAGTCTTTCTTTTATTGATCTTATATTTTCGGTAGTCAGGCGGAGTCGAGTTTGTCGCTTATTTGATTCGATGTTCGATGTATATTTTTGCTTTTCAGTGTCCCTGCCACCCCAGACCATTTGAAGTAAATTGTGATCACTCTCAGATGTTTTCTGTACTCTAGAGGAGATGATGTACGGTATCAGACCTTGGGTTATGAAGATGTCGTCTAGAGTAGCAGCACATTCTTGTCTTTCCCACGTAGGAATTTGTGGTTCTGAATCTTTTAAGGTCATTACGTTGTGGAAATTTCTAGATTTCATCAATTTTTGCCACGCTACCCCTCGTACGTCGGCTAGGCAGCGTGATAGTTGTTGTGTTTCTAAAACAGTCAAATTTTTGCATTTTGCATTTAGATCTCCACAAACTATAATATTGTCCACTTCTAGATCAACGTTAAGGGTGTCGATAGCGTTAGAAACCAGATTACAAAAATCTTTTGTGGACGTTCTTTCCGGGTTCCAGTAGAGGTTAATTATCGCAAGGTCTGAAACGGCCCATGAACCTAGTTCTAGATCCGGGTGTTGCCATGAAGTTAATGTGACAAGCATAACATAGGCTTCCATAATTTTTCTTTTCGGGGTTAAGCTTGATCCTATACGAACTGCCGTTATCAGACCCGCAGATGGTCTCCCCAGTAGTGACTTGGTGGCTGGTGAAAGTTCAATTACGAACCCGTCTAGGGACGGCTTGTCCGATAACCAGGTTTCCTGCAGACATATGAGGTCGAAGTGACCCAGATTCACTACGCTGGGGCGAGTTAGATGTTTATACCCTCTTGTATTCCATGATGCCATTTTTAGTTCTTTTTTTGAAACCTCTGTAACTGTTGCGCCGGCCGACTTTGTTGACTCCTGGGACTTCCATGTTGACTGCTATTTCTTTTGACTTCGTCCAAAGGTGTCTGCCAGCCATTTCCATGGCCCATCTGATATATTTGAGTTCTTGTAGGTAGAATTTTGGTGATCGTTTTCCGTCCACCTATTATGAGGGTCGCAATTTTTATTTCTTTGTAGAGCACTCCTGGGGGTTTTGTATTGTATGTGCTGTTGTCCGCTCTTACGGGGACTACTGTATCCTTCCAATCGCTCTTGCTATTCATCTTCTTTCCTTCTATAGTAGTCTTCCGAATTGTTCTTTAAGGACTGTTGTGATGGTCCCTGATGACTTTTTATAGATAGATCCCTTCTATAGTGTTCTGGAGCCAGTTGTCTGGATTTCGGCAAATCTTGCCCTCGCTTTTGCTCAATTCGTCCTTTACTCCTTGATGTTCGATATGTTTTAGTTTGTATACCCCTTTTGTCGGTTTCCAAGTCCAGTTTTCTTGATTTAGGTCTTGATTGACTAAGCCGGTTAAATCCGAGCTTATACAGTTCTTTTGTTGCATCTGTGGTAATGTCCAATACAGCTTTATTTCTTATGTGAATGTAGGCCTTAGCTCTGTGTTCTCGATGGTATGGCTCTACTAAGATGAAATCATCAGTTGTCAATTGGCAGAGCTTGGTGGTTTTTGCAATAATTTTCAGAACCATTCTTCTATTTAATACCATATAGCCTTCATTTGCTGAAATTTGCTCCAATTTATAGATTGATGTTTCTATCAGTTTTTCCTCCAGTTTCTTTACGCCGTGGTTTGTTTTCCGGTGGTCAGTGTGTGTTGTTTCTGCATTTGAAGTTTGTAGATGCTCTCTTCTTGTTCTATTTATGTTTGCCCGACTAGTTCTTACTGTAGGTGGGCTCGAATGCTGATACCTTCTTCTATCTTTGGGGGTTTCTTCTCCCCTGATTGGCCCGGGACTCCGGTTATTGCTCTTCTCACCACCTTCTGCTTTCTCGAGATAAATTACCACTGGATTCTTAGCTATGAATGTAGGTGATAATTTCTTCGGAGGCGAGGGTGTTTTAAGGTCAGCCGCTCGAACATCGTGAGTGTCAATGTGCTGCGAGAGGTTCATTAATTCACAGTTATTCATGAAGTCCTCGATCGTTTTTGGAGAGTGGGCCGATCCTATATGGACTGTATCCGAATTAGATGGTAGTATTATTGGTTCAATTGGTCTTTGTCTTTCGCCTTCCTTTTTGCCGTTGCATTGGACCAAGAGGACTTGGGGGACTTTTCCCTTGTTTGATTGGGAGATGCAATCACTATTGGGTTGTTTCCCCTGCTTATGGTTCTTCCTTGAGGCGTTTCGATGGCTATCCAATGCTGCTTGTCCTCTTTCGGTCTTAATGTTCAGTGTCGTATCCGGGATCCGTGATATGGATTTTGCAAAGATGGGGGCCACGTTTGTCTGTTTAGGACCTTCAGGGGTTTGTGTCCTCCTTGAGGATTTTGGGGCATTAGTCTGTCCCCTTTGGTGCCTTTCCTTTAGCTGATCTTCGAGCTTGGTAATTCACAGCTCCAGGCGAGTCTCTGTTTTATCTGCTTTTGTTTCCAATGCTGTTATGAAACCTTCGATATTGTCATGATGCCTACCCCCGGAGCACCAGGCCTGGCCCAGCACCCCCGGGAGCAGACATCACGCCCCCGGGTAAAAGCCTAGCGGCCCTTTATCGGGTCTCTTTGGACTCTGTCCTGGCGCCGTTGGCACCAGGCTCATGTTGGACGGCGCCAGGCTCATAAGGGGAAGTGTTTGGTGCACTTACCTGAAGCAGACCATGCTGCACACTCACCTGATGCAGACCATGCTGCATGAAGAACCAAGCCAAATGAGGCTTAGGAGGGACTATTTTTCTGAAGGAACTATTTTGTTACTTGGGTGGGGCTGTGGAAGAATACTCACCTGGAACTTCTTCCAAGGCTATTTAAGCCACGCCCGGACAGCCACACGTGCTTCGCGTTGTTCTGCATCCCAGCAGCTGAACGCTCACTGTGTCTGCTCCTGCACCTGGACTCCAGCCACGCCCGCCTCGAACCTGGAACACCTGTAAGGGAATAAGAGAAGAGAAAGGTGAAAACCAAGAACTATTTCAACTTTCTTACCTGCATCCGGAATCTTCACGCCAGCATTCCTGAAGGAAAACTTCCATTTAAAAGCACCGCGTTGCTCGCTGCAGCGCCGCGCTTCACTCACCTGTTCCCGAGACGCCGCCCGGCTCCATCGCGGCTCTCAGTACCGGTCGCCACATCTCTGCACAGCACCTAAGGGAGAGAAGAAGAGACAAAAGGTGAGCAAGGGAACACAAGAGGAAAGCCGAATTTTCAGCCATATTTCTAACCGGCTATTCTTGGTGAACCATTCCACATCTCGGGTCGGCGCCACATCTCTGGCAGGTACCGCACCCCAGCCCCTATGGGGAAAGGACAAAAGACATTACTGGGGAATTATAAAGACATTTAGAGGGGTCGCCCTCATCACTAACTCACCTGATTTTACCCCGGCAATTTAACCCCTCAACGCATCGGCTTTGTTCTGCACCTGAAATAAAGGACAGAAAAAGACAACATAAAAGGAGGCTCACACTTGAACTTTTGCATCTTCATACTTACGGCGTATCGCTCAGTAAAGTCAAGTGGATTTGCCAGCGCCATTCTGAAAACCAGTGAAGTAACTGGACGAAAGCGCGCCCCTGCACCAGAAGCAGGATGGAGAGTTCATCCTTCCAAACCATAAGGTGAGCTTAAACCGGGGGTTTTGGAGGAAGTCAGAGGAGAACGAAGGGACGAAGGGGGAAAGGGGGGAGCAAGCACATTATTCAGCAGACAGTTAATCCCCTTTCTCATCTGCAGAAGGATATTCCTACGGGCCAGACAAGCAAGATTTGGGGGTCCTGTTCAATCGGTGGTCCGAATTCTGCGCATCACGCTTGAAGAGGCCCCAGCAACCCAGACCAGACCAGCGCCTCCGTGGGAGCCAGGTGAGCATTACAAATATATGTCAGTTTAGCCAGCATTGTGGCTGACATTATGGTGTTGTCTTTTAGTGCTTCATTTATTGACTCATATAACTTTCCAAACGGGTTCAGTGCTATTGTTATAGATGACATTATTGATAGTTGGTCGGCTTTTTTGCTAGGGGACTCCTTCTGAGCGGAGGATGAAATTTCGCTTAGGCGTCTGCTTTTAGCAGGGGTAAATACACTTCTATCCCCCGCATATTGTGGGAGTCTGTCTTGAGCTCTTTCCTCTGTAAGAGTCGTTTTCTCTTGCAGCGCTTCTTGAACCACAGATTTGGGGGCTGATTGATTGAAAGAATGTCCTTGTATATGAGGTTTAGTCCAAGCGAGCCCCTCTTTTGAGGGTACAGCCAGTGTTTTTAGTCCGGCCTGATCACCTGTTGGAATGGTTGGCATTTGGTTTAAGCTCTCTTCGGTTGGCCTAGGGGGTGACCTTTTTTGCGAATCTTCAATATTCAGCAATCGTATAAATTCTGATGCCCTTGGGATGACAATTCGATCCGTAGGTATTTGTAAAGATTGAGTCTGAGCTAATGTTTTTGTGATAGGTTTGTCAGTTTGCATCCTTAGTGGTACAAGGTTAGGAATTCTCTCCAGCCTAGGGTTGCTTTGGTCAGTTTTGCGAGATTTATTAGCTGGGGGCGAGTCTTTTATAGCTTCTAGGATCTCAGCATCGGAAAGCTCCAGGTCTTGCTCCAATTTCCTTTTATGCTGTTTCAGGAAATATTTTTGCAACGAGGATGATATTAGTGGGGTTAGAAAACATTTTTTCCCCCCTGAATTTTAGGGCCAGGTTTCCGGAGTTTTTTTGAAATAATTTTGTTTGGGCCAGTTTTTGTTTTTTCCATTTCCCTAGGCTCTTTCTCTTTAGATGCTAGATGTGGTAGTTTTTTTTTCTCACAGGTTTAGTGACCTTTCATTCAAACAGGGGTCCTTTTGACCATTCGATGAATCAGCCTTTGACTTTTTATTTAGATCCTCCGTTGAGTTAACATGGAGATGTTTTTCCATGTTCTGGACATGATTTTCAAGTCCTACTGATAACTGAGGGGACCTGGGATGGTTAGATATTACGCTTTGGATTGTTTCAGGATCCTCGTCAGCGGAGGACCCTGATTCGCCAATTAGTGATTGGTCTGTTTGATCAGCTTGGTCCAAGATCGAAGAGTTGCTCAAGTCAATTCTAATAGGTTGAGCATTGAAGGTTGGCTGACGCTGGTTTACCGTAGCTGCATTCGTGCTTTTGTGAACCTGAGCTGAAATTAAAATCTTCTTACTGAAAGGCACCTGGGCTTGTGCTTCTTCGCCTCCATTTTGTCCTTTCGACCCCCCGTTGGGAGCCACAGGGGAACTGAGCCTTTGTTCAACTTGTGCGATGTCGACCTTGTCGAATTGTTCAGAATTAGTCCGAACCCTCAGCCCTTCAGACTCCCGCCTCGACCGTCCTCCAACCGTCTCAGGCTGAGAGTCGCTCGTCAAGACGGTGGAACAGGCGGGGGTTCATATTGACATTATTGATGTTGTAAGTGTCGTGTTGCGAGAAGCCTTCATTTGCTCATCCGGGGCCGGAACTCTGGTAGCTTCAGTTTCCAGCGCCCGCTTCTCTGTAGCAGACCGCCCCTCGTAGGTCTTCAAGGCGCTCAAGATGCTCTCTGTTCGCTCTTGGTTATCTGTCCCGTTCTCGGCAGTACTGCCGGACAGGGACCAATGCTCTCGATTCGGCGTTCTAGCCTTGAATTGAGAAGGTGCCATTTCGTGCAATATTTCAGGCATTTCATGAATCATAGGAGTCTTTCCTAAGTGTCTGGGCTCTTTCAATAAGGATTCCCACTGACTAGGTTGCTGCGTCTGAAGCTCCACAGATCGTTGAAGGTTTGTCACCCTTCCTTCCACAGCACCCCCTGCCTCATTTGTTAATTTACTGCTTCGCAGTCATCGCTTCCCGGTATCCGCCTCCGTAGGATTGGGCGGCGCCATGTTGTCAATAGCCTGAGAATTGCTGGAAATTGCTGATAGGAAAGCGCCACAAATGAGGAGGAGAGACGGAAAGATGAGAAAAAGGGAAAAAGGGACTGCTTACCGCTCCACTCCGCCCGACGCCTGTTTATGTAGAAGCGGTAGATCTTCTTGGAGAAACAGAAAGCGGACTGATTAATCAAAACGTCTATCAGGCAGTCTTTAAAGATTCTTGAAGAGCGGTTTAAACAGCGGTCTGTCCTCACCAGACACACTGCTCGCACACCGCGCAGCGCTCCGCGCATGCGCTGTGTTTATATAGAAGCGGGTAGATCTTCTTGGAGAAACAGAAAGCGGACTGATGAATCAAAACGTCTCTCAGGCAGTCTTTAAAGATTCTTGAAGAGCGGTTTAAACAGCAGTCTGTCCTCACATCCTCACCAGACACACTGCTCGCACACCGCGGGATATCTGGATCGAGCTTGCAGCTCACTCAAGAGCCGCCATGCTGCTTGGGCTCACACGCCCCTCCTCCCCCCACCATCCCCGCTTCAAAGCTCCCTGCTCCCCTTTATCTCTGCTTTCCACGTTGTGCACTTCCCCCTATGGCTTGAAATCGTTCTGTTGCTTCCTGAAACTATGTCCATGCTCAATAAATACCCTAATGATAATAATAACAATTAATGTGGGCAGCTAAAAACAATACGGTTCATAGGTTATGAACACTTTTAATGTTCATACAATATACAAAGACATTTTAGAGGGCCTACATTGCCTCTCCTAATTGGTCCTTAGTGTACTAGTCAGGTGGATTTTGGCAATATAGATACTGGGAAGTGTTGAACTGAGGGGTCTACGAAAGCTAGGATAGCCAGGGGTATCAACTCCCTAAAATACTCCAGAGCACTGTGACCTGATGGGCTAGTGGTTGTGACCATTAAAGCTAGTTCAGCCTGGTGGGGAAAAATTAGATGTCTTGTGTTTGATAAGGTTTTCGATTTGGCAAATGCCTCTGACTTGTACCGAGGTAGAATCGTTGTTGCAATACACACAAAAAAGAACCTTGGAAAAGTCTACATAATTGTAGAACAATTGCTCTACTTTGTGGAAAATCCCTGGTAAGCATTTTTTGGAAGGATTTCTAGCAGTCAGCTGAACATGCAAACCCAATTCATTGCCCAATTCGGGTTTCAGAAACCTTGTAGCAAACTAATGAACTTGGACAGTAAATAATGTCTGCCTCCCAGACTGACCAATGCTTGCCCAGCCTGAGGGCAAGGCAAGATCTTTCTAACCACCTGATTATTTATCAGTAATCTTGATTACTTGGATTCCAAGTCCAGTCCTCACTCTGAGAGAAGTCGGGTGAAACGCAAACACCATAAAAAATGTTTGTCTCACAATTCTATTTGAATTGTTTTTTTTAAATACCTCCCTTCTATTGGGTATAAAAGCACCTTCTAGTCACTTATAGTGTGTTTGACCAAGTAGTAGTACATTGTTTAAAACCAAACTGGGAAAGTGGTGGAAAGATCACAAAGGATGTGATGATTAAGACTCGAGACCTCATTATGAGTATGGTGGTAATGATAAAACATGTGGTAGTTGAACTACCACTCGTTTTAAAAATGCTGCCAACACATGAGTTGTGATTTCATCAAATATGCAGGTTATTTACTCCAGGCAGCACAATCAGAAAGGTTGTGGGTGCTCCTGCCAGGAGTCAGAAGAAAACACCTGTGATATTTGGAACTGGGATCTGGAGAGATTGGGGTGCCCTCCAGAATGACGCTTCTGATCTATGTAGGGAATTTGTTTTGATAACCCAGGAAGGTCTCAGATTGCAAGGAAATTGGCTAGAAGGAAACACCTTGCCTGGGAGACCTTGGGCATTTGGGTGAAAGATGAGCTAGGAAGGGAGAAAGTCTTCCTGACTCATTTGATCAGCGTAGCCCAGTTTATTCACCTTCGTTAGTTGCTCCCATTTTTGTTTGTGAATCCCTGGATCGTCCTGTTTTATCCATGTCCACCCAGTGGACAAGGGTACACTGGACAATTTAATTTTTTTGTCTCACAATATAGTCGTTTCTTCTCTTGGAAAGCCTTTGCTCTGACCACAGAACCCGATCACTCACAGACCTGTAGCTATCTTTTTGAGAAACCACATGCTCAATCATTTGCGTCAAGTCCTCTCTGTGCCCTGGGTGAAACAAGCACTGTCTTTTTTCAGCGGAGCACCCACTTACTGCTACCAAATAATTGAATTGTGTAATATGTCACAGAGCCTTTGACCCTTGACATAAAGATGACAGTACCTGACCACTGGCCAATGCCTTGGTCCTCTGGTTCAAGACTTTTCTAAATTCTTCCAAAAATTGATCGTAATTCTAAATGATTGGATTATCCATCTGCTTGAAATATGTTCCCATGCTGCAGCATCCCTACTATAGTATAATATGAAGAAGGCTGTATGTGTGTGGATGGCTTGAAGTGTTGTCAGACGTGTCAAGGAGTGTAATTGACACTGGATTACAAAAGATTGATGCTTTTCTACCTGTTTGTATTGGCGAGGCGCTGATAGTGGTATGGACAATTGGGCAGTCACCTGCACCTTCACTAGGGCAGTGGGCACTGGTTGTGGTTGCACAGGAGGCGGTGAAACTAACACAGTAACTTGAGCTGGGAGTGCTTTCCCTTGGTTAGTGGTTGCACTGTATCAGCTCTAGCTGTGTTTCATTCTGACCAGACTTTTGTAATGATTTCATAATTTCTGCCACAGTGGCAATTATGTGATCCGCAAAGGGTTGGGGTCCCTTGATTGGAGGGGTAAGGTAAAGAGGGCACTTTGGGAATAGATGCATGACTTACCTTTTGCATATAAAGCGGGTTTTATTGTGAGTTTCTTTTCTTTTTGGTTCCTCACTCCTATTATGGAATAGGCAAATATGTCTATTATTAGTATTCACATATGTGCATGCAGATATACACACAGTAACTGGGCACTTCCTATTGGCATGCATCAACACAACAGCCAAGCTTTCTTGCTGTTTTCCTCTCTCCTCACTCAGCAAGCATAGCCCCCCTGTATGTCAGATCCACCAGAGCACCAAGAGAGAACGCAGCTGGCCGCCACGCGTGGTATAAAACCTAACAACATAACATACTTGGGGGGTAGATGCAAAAATGATAGTATACAAGATCTCATTTGTCCAAGCGATGATGTATGCATTAGTGGCCGTCCTCTCGAAAGCAGTTGAGTTTTTATGTAAGCTTGAGCGGTCGATATTGCGATCGCTGCTCAACCTACCGCCTTGCGTTCCGGTGGAAGCAATTAGGTTCAAAGTTGGCCTTCCATCACTAACTTCTTTATGGGCATTGGCGGCTTGTACATTTTGGGCAAAGATACAGTATTACCTGGTGGGAAAGGATTCCCTATTGGGCCTTTTGGCCAACATTCCAAAAGATTCTCAAGGAGTAGTTGGTTTTGGCATTTGGATGCTAGAGTGAGGACTTATTTCTGGGATTTAGGGGTGTGCCCTGTTCCTGGATCCTGGCTTGACTTTAATCTTGCAAAGATACCAGAGAAATCCTGGCCCTTTGATGCGGATTGGGCTGACACATTTAGCGACATTCTGGAAATTCATCCACTATTCTCATCAAGCTTTTGTTCAGTCATATTTGTTCAAATGTTGTGTTCCAGCACTTAGTAGATTTATTCCCGCATTGCGGATGCAGACCCTCCTGATCCTGAAAATCACTGCGGCCTAAGGGGGCATTCCCCATAGAGATAGAATCTGCAGACTTTGCAATAAACAGCTAGAATCCACCCCAACATGTTCTGACCCAATATGAAGTGCTCGATAGTTCTCACGAGAAAGGATATAGCAAATTCCATCTGTCCACTTCAGATCAACTGTGGGGCAGTATTTTTGGGGCGGTGTCGCTGGTTATACCGGCGGCAGCATATTATGTTTGGAAATCAGTGGTTGGCAGATTATGTCTACCATCAGGGAAGATTTAATGGAATGTAAATTGCAATGTTTTGTCCTCTAATTTTAGATTCTGCATTTTCTATTTGAACAGAATTTAATGGCCCTCTTAAAGGTCCTTTTAATGTATGGTTTTACAAAGCACAGTTTTTATATGTTGGGTTCTTACTGTGTCTTAGTGTAAAAGCCTACAATGTAAACAAATGCACTTAAATAAAAAAAAAATAACATACTTCTGAATAAACACAAACCCTTACCACATTGCCTTTTATCACTTCACACGTTCATGCCTCCGCTCTTTTACAAATTAGTTTGCAACATCAAGGTTATCATGAAGAATCATGACACTGGTTAGGGTAAAGCCTTTGTGTAAGTGAGTCAGTCTCTGATTAGTACATCTTGAGTAAACAAGCATTCCTAACAGTTTCTCATCATAAAGTGCGCATAGTGTGGCACTTTCTTAAATCCTGGGAGGGATCCTGGGAATTGCCTTCTCCTTTGTGTGACAAGCACATAAACTAATATGAGAATGACATTATACCAGTCTACAACCAACCCAAGTTAGAAGTGCAGGTATTATAAAGTCTAATTTAGTATTGCTTCCACTTCTCTCTCAGCAGACCCTGTGCACATAAGAGGAATCGCCACACTCAGAACAATGGATGGCGATGGTGGCTGTAAACCCTGGGAATGCCGTTTGTAAGCTGGGACAAGGATATGATGCACTGCTCAAAAAAGGTAGCAAGCGCCACTCTCCAGAAAGATCATGGTATGATAACCTGTTCTGTGTTTTATTCCCACTTTGAGAGTTCCCAGCCATTGCTTTTTGCTCACTGTACCTTTCACAGATAGGAAATATCCATTTGCATCTCAGTCTTTGTCCTGCATTTCGGTGCTGGGCTGCCTTTGTGGGCGGGACAAAGACTGACATGCAAATGGATATTTCTCCTTTGTGAAAAGTACAGTGAGCTAAAAGCGATGGCTGCGGACTCCCACTGTGGGTAAAAACCACAGAACAGGTTATCATGCCATGTTCTTTCGAGAGAGGGGCACCTGCTACCTTTTTTGCATTTTTGTAAGGAACTTGGGGTTGGTCACCATATGTTACCTGGGGGAACCCAGACGTGCACCCCTTGCTCACTGTGCTTAGAGAGGCACAGCTCCACCTCACTGATGATGCCCAACAAGGCTGACACACATGTATGGGGGTGCTGTTGGTACTCTTGTTCAAAGGAGGTTTGCCTGGCATTTCGTTGCTGGACTGCCCTTGTGGGCGGGACAAATACTGATATGCAAATGGATATTCCTCCTTTGTGAAAAGTACAGTGAGTTAAAAGCGATGGCTGCAGACTCTCACAGTGGGTAAAAACCACAGAACAGGTTATCATGCCATGTTCTTTCGAGAGAGGGGCGTCTGCTACCTTTTTTGCATTTTTGTAAGGAACTTGGGGTTGGTCACCCTAAGTGACCTGGGGCTCCCAGACGTGGACCCCTTTCTCACTGTGCTCAGAGAGGCACAGCTCCACCTCACTGATGAGGCCCAACAAGGCTGAAACACGTGTATGGGGTTGCTGTTGGTACTCTTGTACAAACGAGGTTTGCCTGCATTTCGGTGCTGGACTGCCCTTGTGGCCGAGACAAAGACTGATATGCAAATGGGAATTCCTCCTTTATGGAAATACAGCTAAAAGCGATGTCTGCGGACTCTCACAGCGGGTAAAAACAACAGAATAGGTTATCATGCCATGTTCTTTCGAGAGGGGGGCACCTGCTACATTTTTTTGCATATAATGCACTGCTCTGCTGATGCTGGCAATCGAGGTCGGGAACCCATTGGAGCAAGCAGATTGTGAATGTGATACAGCAAGGTCACAGTGAAGTGTCCACCAGAAGATCTCTAGTACAAGTGGTGCCCCATGGCATGGCCCATTTTAAAAAGCACCAGTGCCCAAAATGGCTGCCTGAACCAGGATTTTGCTATTTGAGCTATACACTACCCTTTTGGATACCTGCATTGGTATACATCTCTGCATTTTGTGGGCCTCATCATGAGTTGGGCTGCAGGCCTTAAATGCAGCAGTAAAGCTATTACTGCTGCATTAAAGGGTCTGCCAAATCACGGACCTGGCGGATTTAACCCCAGCTAAGAGCTGGGGGCAAATCCGCTGTGATTTTGCTGATTTTTGGCGCTATTACTGCCGGCGGTAATAGCGCTGGCGGTAATAGCGCCAAACATTCCCCTTTTGGCCCAATGGGGAATGGGAAATTCCCGAATGGGCCCAATGGGGAATGGGGACTTACCATTCCACCCAACCCGTGATCTGACGCTAATAGTGCTGGGGGGTTTGGCGGTAGGGCTAATAGCCCCAGCGACAATACCGCAGGGGTTAACGCCCAACTCGTGATGAGGCCTAACATTCTTTTGCCTCATATTACACCTCTTCCACAAAGTAACATGCCCCTATGCACTTTATCTTAGAATCTGCTTTAGAGCACAAAGTCCATGGCAATTTGATTATAAATGAAAATAGGGAAAACTACTGGAACTCAGGAGAGGGAAAGTTTAGCTTTTTGTAGAAGGGGCACCAAACTAGTGATGTGATATACAGTTCTTGAGGGGGTTTATTGACTGTGCTTTTATTTTGTTTGACAATATGAGCTCTGTGAGATTGGCATGGTGCGAAGAGGTAGACACAGACCTTTATTTATAAAGACAAGGGGTTGGGATACATTCTGTCTTGCCATATACTATATGGGAGTAGTCTCAACCATAAAAGGAAATGAATACCAGTCCAAAGTCTGCCCGTCAAAATTAAAAGAAAGCCTGTGTCTAACCTAAGCTTCCTCTCACTTTCTAAATAGATATTGTGTAGGGATTTGGCCAATATAAAAAAGGTGTAGAAAAGAAAATGTCAGGATAGCACTGCAGTTGCTCTGCAGCTTTCTTCTCCAAAGTTCTTTCAACGATACTGGAGCTGTCCCACAGCTCCCTTCCCCAAGCTTGAATTACTCGGGATCACCAAATTTCCATAGACTTAAATGATTCTCATAACGTCTTTTGGGCTTCTCCGGGTGTTTCAGTTACCCAAATTCCACAGCCCTCTTCATTCCACAATTTAAGTACCAATACTTTTCAGATGTTTCTAGCTTTCAATCATTGTTTCACAAGTTTCATCAAAGTTCAATTTAAAGGCTTTAACACAAGATTCTTTCACTCTTGATTCTCACTCTTGATTCAACAGGGGTTCCCTTCCCCTATAATTACACAACTTATCACAGTTCACCAAATCTTTGTGTTAGAGACTTTCAAATGTGCATAGGTTACTTTGTTCTATGCGTGACTACTCCGACACCATGACTCTCATAGGATCGTGCCCCCGGCACTCGGTTTCTCAAGTTCTTTTAATTTAACAATTCTTCATATTGAAGACTTTTGAATGCGCATCTATAACTTTCCTCTATGCGTGACACCTTAACTCTCATAGAATTGTGCCCCAGGCTCTCTGTCACTCTTGCTTTACTTTTAGCTCCACTTCAGGCTTTGCACAGCTCCCTTGCACTTCGGGGAGATATCTTCACTTTCAACCAAACCTTTTTATAACATGTACACGTACACGCTACCCTTCCGTTACTTTGTTTCCTTCTCGCTCACACAATGTTTACAGTTCACAATGGACAATTGAAGCTTTCTCTTCAGTGCGTCTTTCATCTTATGCTCGTCCTTCATTTGGCTGCATTTTATCTCTCTCGCTTTGCATCTTTCATCAACAGGGTTCACCTCCAACTTTGAACCCGCCGGTTGTGATCATTGTAGCTTTCTGTATCGAGGTCAGGGAATCCTCACTCGCTCCTCCAACGCTCTGACACTCCAGGATGGCTTCTCTCGCCCAGGGGAATTAACACCTTTGAGGATTTGGTTTTTAGAGAGCAGCTTTCCACACCATCCCCTTGTGGCTCCTTGGAGACACCGCTCCGTCGCCACGCTTTCTTGGGCCCTCTCAAACCACGGCCCTTCAGCGTCTCGGTGCTTCGTTCTCTGCATGCCTCCCTCTGGGTGTTCCAGCTTTCACCATAGCCTCTTAGCTCGGTCTCTGACTCGGGTTCCTTCTCCGGCTCCAGCTCCTTCTCTGTCTCTCATGTGGTTGTTCCTTTTATAAATCTAAGGAGCATTAACAGGCTTCAGGTGGTTACAATGTTAATTCAGTGCCTGACTTCGCCTGTGAATAGGATAGTCATGAAAATAGTAGAGTCCCTCTGAGTGTAGCTGTTCTGTCTGTGAAACATTGTGATGTTTTAAACAAGGAGATTTCAGGGAAAACCAGGGGTCTTGTTGACAGTAGGCTGAGGGGATGTCGGGTAGGAGGCTGTTTGAAAAAGGGGGATACCATGTCTCACCTTCGGGTAATCCCTCCTCAATCCCAGAAGACCCCCACCCAGGTGATCCTCCCTCGCTAGTCCGCCCCCAGGGTCGGGATCCAAAAGCGATGGCCCTCCCTTGGCCGCCTGTTTGGAAGATTCCCTGGGAGTGGAACAGTCGATCCGGAGGAGGATTGACTGAAAACAAATTAAGAAGAGCACTCTTGAAAGAAAGGTACGAAGGAAGAGTGGGCGGTCGCGACACCCATAAACACAATGACGATCAATTTAAAAGAAGGATGGATGTGCAGGGAAGATGATCGTGTGAAGATTAGCAAATAATTTCTAAATCACACTCGAGGCTTCATGCATTTGTTCCGTGTGGCCGGGTTAAACAAGGAAAGCCACTCAATAATATGCCTCCAAGAGACCTGGCTACGTGAGCTTCCTGTGTGTGATGGCTACACAATTCTTCTCAATGCTGCTGTGAAGAATAAGACCGGTCACCTCTTCTCTGGTCTCCTAACAATGATTAAAATACCATTGACCGGAAAATAATAAAGACATCAAATCCAAACTTATTTGTTCAAGGAACTGTCATTCAGACTGTTTGCCAAAAGAACATTAAAATGGAACATCTTCTGATCACTAATACTTATTGGACTCCAGCAATGATCTCATCAGGGAAATTCATCTCATCCGTAATGATGTTAATTGATGAGTGTGTCCACGAATTTAATAACGCTTAAATAAATCATTGTGTGTGGAGATCTGAATTTCTCATGGTTTCACATAAATGGTAATAAGAAAGTGATGAGGACAAACCAGACTAACCAAACAAATGAGCATGGCAAACGTTGGATTTGGCCTTTAGGAACTGTGAGATGTGAAATGGCCAGACTAGAGGAAACATCCCTGTGCGCCATACCTGGCATAGAAATGGGAGTCCCAAAACTCTTGATCTCATATGGGCCTCAAGAAACTTCTCACATACAATCAAAAATCTAAAAATAATTAAGATGCAAAACAGCGATCACAACACCATAAACTTGATCTGGATGTCAGAAACTAAATTAAGCGGTGATCGATATGTGGCCAATCTGCGAATTAATCAAGGCTTAAACCATCTGAGAAAAAACCAGAAAGAGATTGTGGTCTTGACAGAGAAATTTACATCCCTTAAGGTACATGACTATGTCACGCTTTTATCACAGTTCAAAACAAGAACAACTGGATTTAGATCTGATCATCATAGCAACAAATATACATTTAGCATAAAAGTGGCGGAAGAAAAGCAAAAAATTCGAAAAGATTTAAAGGCCTTAAAATCCAGTGACATCTCAAAGCAGAAGCTGGCTGTAAAGAAGCACCGGCAAAGATATCGCAATTGGTTAATCTCGTTTAGATTGATCCGCGATCAAGAGAGAGCGGAGGTAATGCTAAAATCCATTTTCGTACATCATAGCGGAGATACTTGGACCATAATTAATGAAGGTTCATTATCTCAGAAAGCGAAAATGATAATAAGTGTTAATGCAGATGTGTGGGTGAAGCATTATTGTAATGTATTCAAACTCCCCACGCCACTAGGCGTTGAAGGATGGGCGAGATAGTACCTTGGAAGACCTGTTTTAGCAAAGAAGAGATTTTGGAAGAAATCTCAAAATTAAGAACTCAGGCGCAGCTGGCCCTGATGGCCTATCCAACATTGCTCTTCATGCAGATTTTCAAGGTGATGTCAATTCCAACGTCATGGCAATCAGCGGTAGTTGTTCCGATCTTCAAAAAAGGAGATCGTACAGATCCTAAAAACTACCGTCCGATTGCGCTTTAGGATGTCATTGGCAAGTTGTTTGCCTCATTTCTGCAAAAAAGACTCTCTAAATGGGCAGAAGAAGCTGGTATCCTAGATCCAGACAGACTGGCTTTACCAAAGGGGTAGGGGTCGAGCTAACCACTTCATGCAAAATGTGTTCCTTGCATCTATCCATTTATGTCAAGCATTTGACAGTGTAAATAGAGCTACATTCTGGAAGAAACTTGAGAGGTGGAATTGTCCGCTGGACCTCTTACAAGTCATTAGAGTGCTCCACTCCGACACGTCAATTCGAATCAGAATAAATGCTGAAGGCGGCCTCACCGAAATAATATCAACTGAAAAAGGTGTGAAGCAAGGCTGCCCACTAGCTGCCTTAATATTTAAGCTGTACATGGTGGACTTACCAGCGGCATTAATAATGTACGATTCTTCCCCCCGAGAATCAACGGGCATCAGATAGCCTGGGCAATTAATGCTGACAGCCTGGTGCTTTTGGACACTACAGAAATAAGTCTTCAGAGATTGCTGAAAGACTTGGTAGTATATTTGCAGGAAAATGATCTACAAATAAATGTCAAGAAGTCCAACATTATGTCGTTCGGTTCAAACCTTGGGAAGAGAGGAAAACCCTTTAAATGGCATGCAGCCGGCGAACAACTAGACATGACTGACTCTATTTGATATTTAGGCGTTCTCTTTAATAAATCGATTAGAGAATGGCAGTGAACCCAAGATTTGAGATCAAGAATGAAAAACTTGACGCTGCAAGGTATGAAATCAAATGCTGAATATGTTAAATTCACAGCTAAACCTGTCCTCATGTTCTATCGGCAGAAGGTGACAGCTGCCATAACGTTTGGCAGTGACGCCGGTCTGAATATAAGTCGGGCAGTGTGGGATGTGTTGGAGGGTCAATTTCGGCAAAGGGTTCTGCGCCTGCCAAGGTACGTGCCGATGACAGCAATTCGTTATGAACTTGGGTTGCAGTCAATGTTTGCATCAGTTCTTTGGAAGTCCGCTGCTATGGTGAGGAAAATGTCATTGGAGACGTCAGCAACTCCTTATCACATTTTTAACCCCACTGTTGGAAAGCCTTATGTAGGGTTGCTAAAGGAATGGATTAGGACGATTCATTTTCAATTGGCTAATGCGAATATCGATATGCACACACTTCTAAATAATCCCTGTGCAGCAAAGAAAAAGCGGACATATTGCGACTGGATTGAAATGCAAAATAAAAGAGCTGAATTTGCCACCACATTAGATCTGGGATGTGAAGCTAGGGTAGTGAATATCCTCCCAAATTATTTGTAGAGGTTTCCCTGTTGTGATCATTTTTTTCAGTTAAGTTTAAACCTTTATCCAACCAAAGAAATGTTCTTTAAGAGACATCAAGTGGACACTTTAAACAATCACTGTTGATTCTGCGTGAATGCCGCAGAATCATTGAAACCGTTGGGCATTGAATGTCTCTCTCTCTGAAAAATCAAAGAAGTCTGTTTTTGGGGAAATACACACCAGAAAATGATAACCTGGAAGAGTGGTGGCAGGGACTCCTGTCTGGCAAGAATGTTATGCTAGCTTGCGCAGCACTTGACTATTTGGATAACATTTTGATGAACTAGATGTGCTCTTTTGAGGGAACGCATGCGAGTTATCATTATTATTGGCTATAGATCAAGTTCTTGAAGTTGATGATGCAGGGATGCACAGTTTTATGTTTCTAAATATGTGTGACAAAAAATATAAAATAAAGTTTGTAATAAACCGAATTTACAATTTAAACAAAAAGATTATTAATACCTCAAAACCAGGTCATATATGTGGCCTCTTGCGTCCGGATAATGGCACCATCCGGTTACCCGAACAATAATGCACTACAAACCATTTTGACGATTTGGACGATTTGTGGTAATTGTTGTAATGTCAGTATGGCATTGTACTTTGCTATTTCATAGGTACTTAATTTCTTTTGTTTCATTCAATAGACTCTGTGAAACATGAAGCCCATTAAGGGCATCATGTGTCAAGCAGTCTTAAAAGAAACAAAATAAATCCAGCACCTACGAAATGGCATCTTTTTTTTGTTTCATTCAATAGACTATTTGAAACATGAAGCCTGTCATGTCAAGCAATCTATATAAATAAAAATGTAAATGTTTGTTTGTTCAAAATCTCAAATCTCGGAAAGTTCTTCACTGATTGCTTTGAAATTTTGATACGACGTTGCATTCAAATAGGCGTGTGTTTTTATATACCTACTATACATAGCTGTCACACCTGTGACAGGTACAAACATGTTTTTTGGGAAAAAAAGCGCCATCTGTTGGACACAAAAGCAAAACACGCTATACTAAATATTTTACGGTTTTTGGGAAAAACAGCGCCATCTGTTGGACGTAAAAGAACCACACGCTATACTAAATATTTTACGATTCCATTTCAATGTTTCTGATTTAGAATGGCTCAAATACGTGCCGAGGAAGCAGCAGAGCGACGTGCAGCCAGACTTGAGGATGCATGGTTGCGAGCACGCCGATCATGTGCATCTCATTGAAGAATGTATTAATTTGGCTGATGGGTGCAGCAACTGCCAAGAGCTATAATGATCATGGCAGAGGGCTGAGGAACACTAACTGAGCTAAGTATCATTCCATGCTGTGTGTATCCTGCAGCAGGCAAGATAGCACAATGCAAACTCTGACCCATGAAGAGGGATAAGCGGGGGCACAAAACCCAGACTACAAGCAAGGAGGGAATGGAACTGCACTCTCTGCCTCCACCAATGGCACTGGGAGAGTGGAGGGGGTTGTTTTGCGCTTTCTCTTTTCTTTCTGTTCCATTTAACCAGACTGAGCCACAGCAACGCATGGCCGGGGACAGCTAGTCTATTGAATAAAACCAAAGCCGTTCATGCAACTCTTAAATAACACAGTGGCTGTGACACTGGCTTGATAGCAGGCCAAGCTCGGGTTTGAATCCAGAGGCTGCAGCAACAAAACAAGTGTCTTTCGTTGCTAATGGGGAGGGAGACAGGCTCAGTTAGAGCTTTGGGAGACTGCCAGAGCCTGTGCCCACTTCAAGCCCTGGGTATTTTCCTGCACTTCTCACCTACCTTGTTTAATGTTTACTTACATGGCAATCTCCAGTTTGCTGTTAATGTTATGCTCAATGAACTATGCTGAAAGAGATGTAATGAAGACCTTGAAAACGCAGGCGTGCTGCACAGAACAGCCTAAGGCTTGCTTATGTTTCTTGTTGGCACAATCATCCAGGATCCGGTCCGCCAATACATTTTGCAGGACTCCTATCTCATAATTTTTAACGGTTTTGCACGATACTAAGCACGTAATGCTTTTGATAACAGCAGAAATAAAGGCAACGCATACATAGCGTATGTTTATAACCTGCAACGTGTTTTTTTGTAATTCTTACATTGCAAAATCACAGTTTGCAATTTAGTAGGGTGAACAGACATCCAGGTTTTGCCAGGATCGTGCTGGAATTAGTACCCCTGTCTTACAGTCCTGAGAGTTTTTAAAATTTAGAATACATGTCCCAGTTTTGGGAAAGGGAGGGTTAAAGAACTGTTTTCTAGCATCACCATTGCTAGAAACCTCATGGTAGCTTGGGACTTCCAACCTTTTTGTTCATTACCACGCGCATCTACTGATTCAATGTCAAGACCGGAGGCTCGGATTATGCTTTCTCTCTTTACTTCAAAACTCGAGCAGCATTGAAACTATTACAACCATACAAAAAATGTTTGCCTCAAAACTACATTTCTCAGTGAAAAAGTATTTTTCTCTGTAGTTCATTTTTTATAAGTCCACCAGAAAACATGAAATATTTCCACAAATCCTGTCACCCAAAGTCCATTATCTTCCCTTCCATTCCTCTGTCCTTCCTCTTTCTTTGCTACTTGGTCAGCCAGTTAAGTGATTTATCTCTTTATATGGTTTTGATTGTATATGGTGTTTGCACTGTGTGACACGCAGTAACTTTCATAGCCGCTCATCTCCCTTTTCTCTATTCTGATCCTAGGAAAACTACTTCATCATCTGATGGATCTTCTCCAAACATGTCATCGTCACTGGCGTCAGTCAATCTGCACCCTTCCCTAATGGCAATCACTGTTCTCCATGGCCTACCCTCATCATCCGTTCCTTCGAGCATTGCCATTTCCCCTCATACTATGGCTGTATCTAACTCTAGGGGGATGGTCTGTCCCCCCTCTTCGTCCATAGGTATCTGTGGGCTAAATAAACATTCATCAGGTATCCTCATAGTCTTTCCCACTAAGCCAGGTAGGCATGTTAACAGAATGCTCCCCCCATAAAGGAACACTTCTGGTTCTAACAGTACACCTCGCAGAGCCATTTGCCACGTAAATGCCAATATAAATTCACCTACATTCATATAGTGTATCCCAGGAGTGGAGCACAATATACCTTTGTCAGTAAAATAAATCGTCATGTTAAGTTTGTAATTAAATCTCTTCCCAAAGTATCAACTGGTGTCTGTCACGAATACAAGAATGCAACAGACATGTCACACTCTCCTATAGAGATTGGTAATTCATCAGTAAAAGGAACTTGAGTCGTAGCTCCAGAGAACCCTTGAGCATTCATGGAAATTCCCGACATTGGATATTTTCCTTCCCGTATACATGAACGAGTTGCACCAGTGTCTACTAGAAACGAAAAAGATTTGCCTCCTATCGTCACATCACCCCTTGGTTCCTTTTGGGGGTCAGGTGTCACAGATAGTACTGTACACATCAAGTCGCCCAGTGAGCTGTCCTATTGTGGATACATGAATACCCATCCCTGTACCTGTGAAAGGATTCCCTCCTACTACAGTGACACCCCCTATCCTAGGTGTAAATAATTGTACTGTATTAGCATTCTGTATCTGCATGGGTGCGCGCTGTGACTGCCTTTGTGGTGGATTCAATGGTGCTTGCTGTAGTTGCTGTGCCTGTTGCATTTGTGGCGCTTGTGCCTGATACACTGTCTATTCTTGGACAAACCCTTCCCTAGCTTGTGAGCTATATGCTGGAGGATAGGCTGTCCCCCCTCTTGAGAATTGGCCATTTTGTATATACCATTGGCTTCCGCATACGCGCACAATGTCATCCCACATTTACAACATACAGGAGGACCCCGTCTGACTAGTCACCCTTGGTTGAAGACTCCTTCCACATTCTGATTCTCATTCTGTATGTTCTGAAACCCAGTGTACTGGGGAGACCCCCGGCCGGCTCATAGAGTTGGGGTTTGCTCCGAAGTACGTTAAAACGAGACAGCTGCACCTCGAGATGAATGGGGGTGCATATTCAATTACTCCAACACCAATCAATAAGGACAACTCAATAGTTTGGCAAAGGGAGTCCATTTAATGACAAGTACAAAAAACGGGGAGTCATGGCAATCAGCAGTGATGCAATTGTCCGTCTCGCTTCAACTCCAATGAACTTCATAAAAACAACATCATTTATACTAAAAACTTGTCATAGCTGACGTGTAACCCTCAAAAGTTAATAAGCATTTCTATTGGTTCGGAAAAGGTAACTTTAATATTGGTGCTATATCTGTGTATGGTAACGGGGTGAGAGGACTGGATAAACTAATGTCAAGTGGGCATCTAAGCACTTCCTTCAAAATGATTACTCTAGATGTCACTGATTCTTCCACTTTGCTTAGCAGCACGCAGAACGGTCATCCAGGTGCAGGGTGCCCCCCTCAGCTACCTGGCTTTTCTCCAATTAAGGTTACAATCAATCATCGCTACAACAACTATGTGTCAATTATCTCACTGTGGTTGGCCTTGAAACTGCATCTTCTGTCTGGAAAAGTTCTGATATCTCTTGCTTGGGCGGATGCCAGGCATAGGTGTGAACTCGTGCTGCTCCTCACTCGGCTGATCACGTGATGCAGACACCAAGAATTTGTCTAGTTTCTTGCAATTTCTGTATTTGATTCTCATTCAGCTTGCCACCTGCCCACACCTCCTTATCTTTGGCCTTTTAGAAGCAGGATATTCTGTTCTTAAGTTTCAATTATGTGAAGCTACTGTTCATTCCTTTATTAGTATGACCTTGGCTCTCCTGGCACGAGTTGCATTTGCTGAGTTTCGATTCAGCCGTCTCTTCTCGTTTTTGCTAGAATATGAATCCTGTCTTGTTTGGCCTCTAGTACCCTAAGTTGATTCTGCTTTTAGTGCAAAGTAGACTTGCACTTATAATACTGTGCCTTGTTTTGAGGTACATTATGTTATAATGGCGCTTGCTGCTCTATTCTTCTACGTAAGCATAGCAAGCCGCACTGGTTTCTTAGCTTCTTGCATTTCAAGCACATGTACAGGCGTTAGCGGGTTGGAAGTCTTCATCCTGCTTACAGCCTAAGCTTCTTGCATTTTGACATTGTCCCATCATTCTATGTTCACGATATCTTTATTCAGAGCGTTTCGACTCTCTGCATCATTCTATGGTTGTCATTTCTTCTATCTGCAAGTCAGTCCGGGCCCTCGTGATGTCACAATTTGTCTTCCATTAAGGCCTTTTTGGTTTCTTCCGGGACTGTACTTAAGCAATCTTCATTTCGTCTCATTTGCTGGTAGGGTTTTCTTAATGGATACCTTACTGTCCATGGTGTTCTTGGTATGGGTACGTCAATAGGTGCTGTTCTTCTGATGGGTAGTGTGCAGAGCCCTACTGTGGCTGTCTGCCGGTTTGTTTGTTCTGTTCTTCTGTATTCTTCTTCACTTCTGCTCTTGTGTTCATTTCTTCTTCATCTTCTGGATCTACACATGATGGCCTGAAGAAGTGTCTCTTTGGATTCCATATCTTTATAACTCCCTTCAGGCTTCCTGCATTTGTTACATGTTTGTCCTTGTTCCAGGTCATCAGTTGACATTATCCATTCGGGCTGCAGTAAATCCAACTTTCCACATAGTTTCTGTGCTTCTTGGGATAGAGAAATTTTGTACCTTCTCGCGCATGCCTGCTGGCCTTCACAAAGTCTCTTATTTCTTCATCAGTCAGGTCTTTGGGCTTCCATCCTGGCTCGACATCAATCATGATCATCCCTGTAGCTTTCTTCGCAGTTTTCTGGCATTGCGAGATTATTATCTTGATAACACAAAATCCTAGTAATATCATCACTAGCAGGGCTCCTAGAAACTTGAATATGTCTGCCATCCATTGTGGGACTCATGAGAACAGTGATCCAAGCCAACTGTCATCATCAACTTCGTCAGTTTCATCAATCATTTGGTTCTGTAATTTTGTCAGCATACCTATGGCTTCAGTTAAGGTTCCATTCTCCTCATCGTGTAATGGTATGAACGTGCAACATGATTCTCCTATTTTTGCACGAACTCCTCCATCCATAGCTGTGATCATGTCAAGCACGTATCTGTTCTGGAGAGTCATCAGTTGGATGGCTCTTAATTCTTCTTTAATCGCATTAAATTCTTTTATGGTCATGTTAATGGTCTGTAGTAACTCCCATCTGGTTATCTGCAACCATTTAGTATTTGCTCCAACCTGAAAATCGTTGCGAACACTGATGAAGTGAGGCTAAACAGTCTGTGTTCGTATGGGATTGCATGAAAGTCTTCTTCTGATTTGGCAGATAAGTAATTCTCTCTCTTCATTCGAATTGTCAGTTCCACAGATCTCTTCTTCCTCAAGTGAGCATCTGCTTTCGGGAAACTGTCAGTATTCAGGTCACTTTTTGGGATCACCAATGCTGGAACGTTGACGTTCATTATTGTGCATATGCCACCCCCGCCTCTTGGCAGTCTGATGTATGCTTTGGATCCACACGCCCAATAATGGTCCATAATCACTGCAGTTCCATGTACCATTCCTGGCGCGTCAAAAACTCGTCCACAGTTCTGATTCTCTCCCATCTTCCTTGTGCCGTTATTTCTGAAACAGAACTTTGGGCTTTCTAGTGGCACTATCTGCAAGGGTCCTCCTCTGTCTTCGACCCATGTGAGTAGTTTTGCAAGTTTTGGCCATAATGGCTTGCATCCGTTTCGTACTGTGTTGATGGTTGGCTCGTAGTGACCGAAAACCATCCATGCTCGGCATATCACTACTCCTTTCTCCCATCTGTCTGGTGAAAGCACTGTTACCCAAATTTGCATTTGGCCTCGATTCTTCCATCTCCAAGCTTCTTCCAGAGTTTTTCCTTGCACATTTAGCTTCTGATTTGCTTCTCTTCTAATCTCTGCTCCTTTAACTCCAGGCTTCTCATATCTTATCACAACGTGTTTCATCTTTCCATTGTTTCTTGTCTTTATGTCCTGGACATAATCGTCTTCATTTGGATCAGTTGCTTCAGTTGCCCATTTCAAAGAGGCATCACTACCCATGAACTGGCTAATGGTCTTGCACATTGCCACGTGTGTTGCCTGGACATCAATTTCTACAGCCACGAAGTTCTTGGACTTCCCCATGCTGTATGGTAGGAGTGCACATACAAAACATTCCCCTTCTGAACTTCGTCTTCCAACTTCTTTCATGTGCTGGTAACAAATGTTGTTTCCCAGATGTGCTGTGCTGTCCAGGTAATTGTTTAGTTCATTGTCATCTACATGCATGCTTCTCTTGATTCTTAGGGCCTCATTACACGGATGGCGGTAAGGATTTACCGGTGCCGGTAAAATACCGGTACTGGTAAATCCTTACCGCCTTACTACGAGGTCCCTTTGTGGGTTGGGGGATTTAACGCCTGCTTTTTGCAGGCGTTAAAAACCAACCCGCAAAGGGACCCAGGGAGCTAATTACGGTACCGCAATTTGCGGTACCGTAATTAGCGCCTTCCCCATTCCCATTGAGCCCTATGGGCCAGAAATAGGAATGGGGAAGGGCAATGGTGGAAGGGGGAATTACCGCCCCGCCAACCTTGGAATGGGGCGGTAATTCCCCTTTCCGCCAAGGCGGTGCCGGTATTTTACCGGCATGAACCATGGCGCTAATAGCGCCATGGTTCTCCGCCATCCGTGTAATGAGGCCCATTGTGTTTTCCTGTATTTGGCTATGACTACATCCCTTAAGGCATCTGTATGGCTTTTTCTTGCTGGAGGATTCTCAGGTTTCCTGGTCCATGGTGCAGGCCTTCTCATCTGTGCCATTTGGGTAGATCGAATTCTGGCAGCTCTTTCTCTTTCTTCATACATCTTTCTCTGTCGGGTTATAAATGTTTGTATCCATTCCGGCATTTGTCTGGTGTATGGCTGTACTGTGGAACCGGTGCTTGTTCCTTTCGTTGGGACATATATGCTTTGCAGTACAGTTTCTGCAGTTTTGTTCTTCAGTTCCTCTTGCAGCTCCCTTGCTTTGGCTATGTATGGATTATAATAAGTCTACTATCCCTTGTGTCCATGTAGAGAGTTTCGCCAAGTTCGCTCTTGTTTTCTTAAGAGTTTCTGGTATGATGGTTTCTGTTGGTTTTCCTCTTAACTCTTGTTTTCTCACAACATCTGCTGTGGAGTTTCTTATGGCGGGCAGTCTCTTCTTCTCTGCTGGTTCTGTTTGTGGTTCTGTAGTAATTGACACTAGGCCTGTTTCGTGTGCATTCAGTGTTTGCGTGTGTGTAGTTGTCAGTGATGTTACTTCATTCATCCCTTGCCGACCCTGTCTCCGGCTTTCCTTTCCATTTGTTCCACAGGAGTGTGTGTATCACTGCTAATCACATTCATTTCAAGTTCATTCATTCTGCCATTAGATTTTTTAGGGACTGGAATGACTACATAAGGTCTGGGTGTTTTTGTGGGTTTTATGCGTACATCATTAGGTGGGTGCACTGAATTTGGAACGCTTTGTGCACCAATAAAGAATGCAGTTCTGATTGTTAATGACAATAAAATAATGATGAATATGATACATAGGCACATTATGCCCCTGTAAATCAGGCGGCAGCATTTTCGTCCAGAGAAGCGGGGGCGCCTCTCTTCTTGTGGAAGGACCAGGTTGCTGTTCAGGGTCCCCATCTTGATCATTGCCCAAATGTCAATGTTAGTATTTCCTTAACCAGTATCGTCCTTTGAGTTCTGTGTTTTAGAGTGTCAGATACTTCGAAAGTGTCCCCCCTCATGCGGGTGACGGATTGTCTCTTAATTCAGAATACAGTTCATTTGCTGGGCTATGGGAATAATCAAAACAAATAACACTTCAATGATTCCCCTTTACCGTGCATGTTCAAAATAGGTGAGCTCCCAATCCAACCCCCTGATTTGCCTCCATCCTGAGGACATGGCGTACGTTGGTCAGATACGAAGAGTAAGGACAGAAAATATCCAATACAAATGAATTTCTTGCGCTGCTTTCTCGATCTGTCCCTCAGCGAAAACTCTTTAGAATATCCTTGGATAGCTCCTCTGATGGTTGGAAAGTTCCACCTGAAGCATAATTCCATGTAGGAGCATTCCCATCTGTGCAACATTAGTTGGATCTCTGATGAAAGTGAGGACGTCAACATCGATTGGTCTCCCCACTAGCTCTGGAAAGTCAGTAACTAGGCGTAAAAGGACGTTGTGTGCCAACCTGTCTTCTGGTGACAGGGACATCTGTCCTGTCTTTGTTGAGGTTCAGGATTATATGCTCTTTCCTTGATGTAAACAATGTCTGCACTGTCCGGTCGCATGGAGTGCAACCAGAACGATTATCTTATTTATGAGATGGCTGAAATGTTCTGTATTTGCTGGATCTCAAAGAAATGTGAATGTGTCTGTTGTTCTTCCAATGAGAGTTGGACAATGTTCGATTATGCGAAAGAACAGTGTGTTGATGAGCTCATCTATTTCCGTCCGCCTGTGTTGGGATCATTTGGTTTTTCCTCACTGTACTCAGGGAGTAGAACAAATCATTTGGCAATGACAGTTGTCTTATTATCTTTTCATTTTCGGTATCTTGTAAAAAGTCAGTGACACTGGTGAGCCTTCCTATCAATGACGGGTATGACTCTAGCACTAAGTCAAAGTAGGTAATTATGTCCTTTGTGATGTCACTACTGTGGGACACCATAAGTGATTCCAAACAGCGTTATTGTGCAGAAAGAGTCAGGATATTGGTTTTTCTTCCAGCTTATATGTCCTCGATCAAAACATTGCATGTTCTCCTTTCTTTATTAAGGCTTTTGTGTGTCTTAGTTCAGAGTTCAACATCATCTGACTGCATTGTGGCTTGTGCGTGCAATTTTCGTCTTCACCCTGCAACTAGGATGCACAGAGTGTCAGTTTTTTATGTCCTTTTCCCCCTTTTTTTTGCTTAGAGGATGCGTCCAATATTAAGCCACAACTTGCGAAAAGTTCCTTTTCTTTGTCTGGCTGATTATGCGTCGTTCTTCTGCCTCATGGATCTCGTCTGCATGTGCTGTGGTTCTTCCCCGTCACTCGTCGATTCCTCTTGTTGGGGTTCAGGCAGGGGGCCTTCTCCAATGTAGGGTTTTATATGGCCAAGAAAAATCCACGCTCTCCTGCCTTGCAATTTCACAGCGGCAGTCCTCCACTGTAAAAGGACCATTGAACCATGGCGCGTCCCACCTTTTCCTTGTATGGTTTTTCACAAGGACAGTGTCTCCAGGGCAGTCGAGTGGAACACGTAGACCTTGAACTTGGTCTGTTGTAGTGTCATCTTCTGTGTTCTGTGCTGCGCTGCACCCTTTTCGTCGTCGCTGCAGCTGGTCTGAAATTACAGTAAGGCAAGTTCAGATAGTTTTGAATTTCAGACCCTAAAAACTTCTCCTGTTGACTGGGCATCACATCTAGTTCTATCTCAGGGTGTCGGCGGAGTTCTCATTCTTCTTCCTGTGGCTATCTCTGTGGCGTAGATGATGGTCGGAGCTGGGTTGATTCCGAAGAGCATACAGTGCCAGTGGAAGGCAGTGCAACCATCCCTTTTTTAGAGTAAGCTTCAACTTGGCTATCCTTTCCTTTAACAAGCCGTTGAGCTTCTCACAGATTCCATTACCTTGTGGATGATACGCCAATGAGATCTTGTGCTTTATACCAAGCAGCAAGCTAATCTACTCAAATATAGCATTGACATAATGAGGGCCATTATCTGATCTCATGACTTTGCAAACCCCCCACCTGGGGAACACTTCCCTCACTAAGAATTTGGCAGCACAGGTAGAGTCTGGGTGTGTACATGGCCCTGCCTCAATCCATCTAGAGAATGGACACACCACAACAATTAAGTATCTGTACCCGTTACATACTTGAATCATGATGACGTAATCGACGTTCAAGTGCTGAAAAGGCCCATTTGGCCTGAGGATGACTCCTCTCATTACTTTTAATGTGTGCCCTGCCGTAAATTGCTGGCCAATTATACAGTTCACCATGAAGAATGCAACGTGCTTGGTTAAATTCGGTATGAACCAGTCTTCTGCGGGCATGGCTGCTAGATTCTCTTTTGTCATGTGTGCCGGGTAATGTAACTGTTCCAGTGCCTTTTTTAATAGGGCTGCAGGCATTTCTGGTTTACCCATGCTGTCTTGTCACCACAAGCTGTCAGAGGGCTTTAAAGAACACCCTTGACATTTCCACAGGCTCTTCTCTTCCTGTGGTGCCTCCCCTTGGAGTTCCATTAGCTGTGTTTGCCCTAAATCGCTATAACTCTCAGATGCAGTTCGTGCCATCAGCATCCTTTCATTGATATGGATGACTTCCACTTCCATGATCGTCTCACTTTTGGATGTCATGCGCTTGTCTTCCGTGTCTGCTGCATGATTTCCGCTCGAGATTAAATCTGTCCCTTTCGTGTGGGCGGTGCATTTCATGACCGCTATGCCCACTGGGAGCTGTAGTGCTTTTATGAGCCTGTCCAATAAGGCTGCGTGCTGCACTGGAGTGCCGTCCGCTCTGAGGTAGCCCCTCCTTTTCCAGTGCGCTAAGCCTGCGTGCACTGTCGACGTCACATAGGCGGAGTCACTGTACACTGTTACTTCCTGGTCTGCATGATTCTCAATAGCGAGTATCAATGCCAATAATTCTGCAGCCTGTGCTGAATATTGAGATGGTATTCATGCACTCAGAAGCACTCAAAACTCTCCATTTGCTGTGTGCTTCATCACATTGATGCCTGTGTATCTTTGCCCATCAGTTTGGTCGATCCGTGAAGACCCATCAATAAAGACGATCTCTCCTCCTGCCCAAGGCATTTTCTTTCACCCCGGGGATTTCATCATAGAATTCTTCATAATTTGCACATTCATGTATGGGCTCTCCTTCAGTGACTGGCTCTGCTATAAACATAGCTGGGTTCACTATCTTACATCTAACTATTTTGATCAATGGATTTGATATGATCACTTCATAAGCAGAAGCTCTCTGAGATGTCAATGTTCTCTTTGGTTTCTCTAGAATGGCAAATAGCGAGTGCTGGACGTACAACGTCCTTGAGCATCCCATTACAATGGTTGTGGCCTTTTCTATGCCGAACGCTGCGACATCTAAATTTTATTTGCACGGGAAGTGGCCTCTCATCACTGGGTCCAGATTCCTGCTGTAATATGCCGGGGGCTTGTACCCCAACAAGGTTCTTTGAGCGAGCACTGCTGTCATAATGCTGCCATTTGTGTGCAAAAACAGGTAAAATTCCTCTGCATAATTAGGAATCCCTAGAACTGGTGCTGTGAAAATGGCTCTTTTGAGTTCAGCAAACCCCTTTTCCATGGACTCAGACCGTTCAATCTTCTCCTTCGTAACTTGGGCCTTCTTTAGGGCCTCAAGTAAAGGCTTAGTGTAAGAGCTGTAGTCAAAGACCCATGCCCTGACATAGTTGCATAGGCCTAAAAATCTCTGCATCTGATTTATCGTGTGTGGTTTAGCCGTGTTCAATATGGCTTCAGCCCTTTCTGGGGGGTCACCATTTTTCCCTCATGTGAGATCAGTTGGCCTATGTACAGCACTTCTTGTTGACAATATTGTAGTTTTTTCTTTTTCAACCTTGTATCCTTTTTCAGCCAGTATAGTCAATAGCTGAATAGAATCGTGCCTGCATTAATCTTCTGTGGTGCTGCAAATTAAGTGTCATCCACGTATTGCAGGACGACACTTTCTAATGTTGCTCAAGTCCATCTATAGGACTCTGTTGAAAATGGAAGGGGACTCACAGCACCCCTGTGGTAGCCTCGTGCTTTTCAGACACATTTGTCTGAATGTGAATGACGTTAGATCCTGTGAGTCACGGTGCAACAGTATTGAGAAAAATGCATTTTCCAAGTCAGTCACTGTGAAATATTTTGCCTCAACAGGTATATTACATAGGATTGTAGACGGGTTAGGGTCTAGAGGGAACTCGGCCTCAACAATATTGTTTATTGGCCTTAAATCTTGCACTGGCCTCCAAGACCCCCATTTACTTTTTTTCACAGGATACACTGACGTATTACATGGTGACTCTGAAGTCACTAAGATGCCTTGGTCCATCATGTCAGAAATTGTCTTAAAAATCCCTTCATCTGCCTCTCTGGACATGGGATATTGTCGCGCCTTTGGTAAAATAGCTCCTGGTTTCAATTAAATTCTTACTTCTCCAACCCCCTTCAAGAGGCCTACGTCATAGGGTCCTGTAGTCCATACTGAGACAGGCACATGGGCCATATCGCCATCAAAATATTCAGGACGATTTAGCGCCAACATCATTCTCTGGGGCACCTCTTTTAATCATTTTAACCCAAAAGGTGAGACACTTCTACCATTGTCTCTCCCATACATGTTGGTTCTTCAAATAGATCACCATCAGTGACGTCAGTCACTCGATATCCTTCTTCAATGGCGATTATCGCGCACCAATGTCTGCCCTCGTCATTTTAACCATCAATCAAGACTACTTTCCCTCGTACTACAGCTGTGTGTATCATCAAGGGAAATACTTGTCCCTCCTCCTCATGCATCGGTATTCTGGGTCTGAATAAGAACTCATCAGGGGTTCTCATGATTTTGTCTGCAAGGCCTGGTAATCCTGCCATAAGCACACGCATACCATATGCAAAAATGTCTGGCTCTAATGGTATGGCCCTCATGGCTATGCGTCCTGAGTATGCCCTGATTATTTTGCATACATTTGAATAGTGCATTCCTGGAGTTGAACATACTATGCCCTCCTCCCTGAACAAGATTGTCATGTTTAATTTCATCATTAGATCTCTGCCCAAAATATTTACTGGGGTCTGACGTGACTATAGTAAAGGCACGTTCATTTCACATTCTCCTATAGAGACTGGAAGTACTTTGGTAAAGGGAACACAACTTGTAGCTCCTGTGAAACTCTGAGTATTTATGGCCTCGCCGGACAAGGAAAATTTGCCTTCATGAATACACGAGCGTGTTGCACCCGTGTCAACACGGAAGGGATATTATTTATCCCCTATAACGACATCCACCCTAGGTTCTCTTTGAGGGTCTTGTGTCCCTGATAGGATAGAAGACATCAGGGTTCTATCCTAGTCCATATACGAATTTGGCCCACCATGTGTTGGTGGATTTCCCCAATTTCCATTGTTACTTCCCATTCCAGGGTTCGTGGTCTGCTTTGTGCCCCTCATTTGTGCCACTTATAGCGGGGACTGTTGGGGCTGTCCTTGTGGAAAATTCCCCATGCTCTGAGGTTGTGCACCTTGTTGCACTCCTGGTGCTTGTTGTTGCACCGTGTGATTCTGTGCAACTCCCTGCTGTAAGGCTGCAAGTGGATTCACCATACCTGCTCCTGTCCCTTGGCCGTTCTGCATTATGCCTTGGCTTCTGCATGTGCGCACAAAGTGCCCTGTCATTCCACACAGCCAACATACTGGCGGTGGTCGGATTATTTGCCCATTTGACATATCATGATTACCATTTTGCATATTTTGAAAACCTCCTTGATTATTTTGGAAACCTCCCTGATTACTCTGCCATCCTCTTCCCCTAAATCCTCTTCCCTGTGGGTAAAACCCTGCATTACTCTGATTATTTTGCTGTGGACTAGCCACCTGCTGCATGCTCGATTCAGCTGCGCAGTTATCATGGCTCCCTCAAGAGCATATTTTGACAATTTCTTTTGCACCAATTTCGCTTCCTCACCTTTTCGAGTTGCTTCCTTTTTGTGATTCTTTTCCTGCAGCAGCCTACAATAATGTGCGATGGTTAACTGTATTTCTGCCCAAGGTTTAGCTTCAATTCCCACCAATTTCTTGAGCTGCTTCTGTACTGGTTTCGGCAGTCCTTGGCACAATATATGGTAAAATACAGGTATAGATTTCGTCCAAGATACATGAGTCTTGAGCACCCATGCGTCTTGAAAATTCTATATATAAATCAATGGATCCTCAGACTCTTTCATTTTCTGCGTCATTATAGCTCCCATATCGGAAGTATCTGGATATAGCACTCGTAGTGCTTTCCATACTGTGGCTCTAAAATTGTTAAATGGAGCTCTGTCATGCGAGGTATTGATCGTGGTCACACCAGGGTAGCCTGCTCGTGTCCACACATCGTCAGATCTCTCACCAAGTATGGCGATTAGGAGACCTTTGATGTCTCCTATACGTATTTCCTCCTGTCATTTTTTCTAACTTGTGAATCCATTTTCCGGCTCCCGTTGTCAGTTTTGGAAGTTTGTTTTTCAAGTTTTCTCGATCCATGTGTGGCCATGGGATATATTGCGGTCTTATTCCCCCCTTCTCGAGCAACGGAAATTGGAATGTCTAGCCCTCTCTCTCTTCTCTCATTGTTCTCCTGTCTATTGCAGGGGTAATATTTCCACATCGCTGTCTACCTGGCAATGCCCTCTGACCGTGAGATACTTCTTCATATCGGTAAGGCTGCGTGGCTGACTCTGATGCCCTCGGTGCAGACCCGCTAGTGTCTGACCATCTTATTCCTTTTCCATCGGGAGTCGTCTTTTGCTCCTTTCCTCCCCCTCAATTTGAGTCGTACTCAGGAAAAAATTCTTCAATATCTTCCCAATCTACCACTGGAGTGGGTTTTTGTAACCTCTCTCCCCAGATATTCAAGATCGCGTGCTCTCTGTCTTCACTTAGGTTCTATGCCTTCATCGAACTCCTTGCGTTTCCTCGCCTCTTCTCTGACCCTATGTTCTTCCTTTCTTTTTTCATTTCTAAGTTCATCTGCCCTTCTAATTTCCTCATCTCTTTGTCTTTTTATTCTTTTGTCATGTATCCTTTGCTCTTCTTCTAACCTTTGCGATTTCTGTCTGTCTTGATGATTGGCTGCTCTTGGGTTGTGATCAAGCTGTTTTTCTTGCTCTTCGCGATATAGTTGTTATCGCCTTTGTCTGTCTTTCTTCTTTATCCTTTCATCTCTTAACTCCTTCTCTTTCCCCTTTCTATGTGTCTCATCTAACCTCTCCTTTTGTCTCACGTCATCAATGCTTTTGCCATCGAGTTTCAGTAAAATGTACCCTCCCATCCATTTGTCCTTTGCAAATGCTATCTCATCAGTTCTATCCTCACTTTGCTTCCATCTCTTTCCTTCTCGCTCCTTGTCGAGAGATGCACTTGTCTGTGCCTGATCTCTTCTTGCGTCATCACGTCTCTCCTTGTCCCGTTGGACTCCGGAGGTAACATTCTTGCCCTTATCCTTCCCTTGATTTTCGTCACTACTAGGTGTAGGTGACTCATATGCGGGGTTGCTGTACCCCGTGGCTGCTTTGAGATCTCTCAGTGGGTATAACCCCTCGTCCTTACTTTCTTCAACTTTCGTTTCGAGTGGGGCAGGTGGCGCGGTAGGCATCTCACCCCTCTCTGTGCATACATTAAGTATCCAATCTGTTGGCGGCTCTTCCTCCTTTCCCTGTTCATACATTTTCCCCAACTTGAGAACAGCAAGGCGTTTTTCCAACTTCTTGCCTGAATATGTGACAATGCAAATATGTCATCATATGTTGTAAGACGGCTTTAGATAAAGACCCATTTTCTGGCCATGGCATAAACAGCTTGTGGTCGGTACCTTTAACCCACTTGTTACTATATTTCTTTAGCTTGGATGCGTGTTTTGGCAACTGCTTGCATAAGTGTGCCAATGGAGTTATATCTTTCATGCTTAACTCTGTTTCCTTTCCTTTTATACAACACTTGTCCATGTTTTCGTGTGACTTAAACAACTTCTAACAATATGAGCGAGCACCAAACACTGCAAGCTCCAATCCAAATTTTCACAAAAATGTTATATCTTCCAATTTACTCAAAAACATTAATTCACGTGCGATTTCATCTCAGTTGTAAAATCGCACAACATTTAGATTTGTTTTCTTCAAAGAAAATGTTTAGCCATATGACGTCACCACAAAAAACATGTACGACAGACGCTTGACAGACTAAACAGACACCATCTGGACACAGATATTTCTGCCTCTAATAATTACCCCTTCATGAAGTGTAAACGTACCCCTTTCACGACGTCTTTAAACGTGGTAGTCTAATCGTTCCCTATTATGTGGGACTCTGGGTACAAGTTTCTTCTAGCCGCTATATTAAAGCGTAGGAATAATGCGAATCCTCTCACTTCTCGGGTGTCTCCCCCGGTATCCTCTCACTTCTCGGGTGTCTCCCCCGGTAACCTTTCACTTCTCGGGTGTCTGCCCCAGTAACCTTTCATTTCTCGGGTGTCTGCCCCAGTAACCTCTCACTTCTCTATTCTTGAGTCATTATCCCTTTATATATATACAGTCTTCTCTACTTCTAACTATATTTTGTTTTCTTCCCGCCTCCCTCCGTTACTTTTTCCCTTTACTTGTTCTAAGGCATGCACTATTTGGCAAAACATTCAATTTTTTGTTTCACTCACCGTTCGCATAGTTCCTCTCTGGACCCTCGGGATCGCCGCCTTTGTTACCGCCTTCTTCAGCTTTTTGCCCGCTCAGCTGGCCGTACGAATGGGAAGGGAAGTGTGGGGAACATGGGTCCTTGCAGACCCTGCCTGCAGTCTCTTTTAACCTGCCACTGTCTACGGTGAGCTTCACGGCCTACTCAGCCACATTGCAAAGGACTCGTGATATTGCTGAAGACATAGAGTTACTTTATGTCGACGGTCAATAAGTGTCTTACTTTAATCAATAATTGATAGTCGATAAACCATCCTCTGCTACCAAGTGTACTGGGGAGACCCCCGGCCGGCCCATAGAGTCGGGGTTTGCTCCGAAGTACTTTAAGACGAGACAGCTGCACCTCGAGATGAATGGGGTGCAGATTCAATTACTCCAACACCAATCAATAAGGACACCTCAATGGTTTGGCAAAGGGAGTCAGTTTAATGACAAGTGCAAAAAACAGGGAGTTATGGCAATCAGCAGTGATGCGATTGTCCGTCTCGCTTCAACTCCAACGAACTTCATAAAAACAACATCATTTATACTAAAAACTCATCATAGCTGATGTGTAACACTCAAAAGTTAATAAGCATTTCTATTGGTTCGGAAAGGTAACTTTAATATAGGTGCTATATCTGTATATGATAACGGGGTGAGGGGATTGGATAAACTACTGTCAGGTGGGCATCTAAACCCTTCCTTCAAAATGATTACTGTAGATGTCACTAATAGTACGACGTCTCATTGGTTCTACTAACTATAGGACCCTAGATTATTTGGTCCATTGTTATTGGGTTGGCATCAACCCCATGCATATTCTTCCACTTTGCTTAGCAGCACGCAGAACGGTCAGCCAGGTGCAGGGTGCCCCCCTCAGCTACCCGGCTTTTCTCCAATGAAGGTTTCAATCAATTAAACTATGTGTCAATTATTTCACTGTGGTTGGCCTCGAAACTGCATCTTCTGTCTGGAAAAGTTCTGAAATCTCTTGCTTGGGCGGATGCCGGGCACAGGTGTGAACTTGTGCTGCTCCTCGCTCAGCTGGTCACCTGATGCAGACTCCATGAAGTTGTCTAGTTTCTTGCAATTTCTGTATTTGATTCTCATTCGGCTTGCCACATGCCCATGTCCTTATCTTTGGCCTTTCAGAAGCAGGATATTCTGTTCTTAAGTTTCAATTATGTGAAGCTACTATTTGTTCCTTTATTGGTATGACCTTGGCTCTCCTGGCACGAGTTGCATTTGCTGAGTTTCGATTCAGCCGTCTCTTCTCCTTTTGCTAGAATATGAATCCTGTCTTGTTTGGCCTCTAGTAACCTAAGTTGATTCTGCTTTTAGTGCAAAGTGGACTTGCACTTAAAATACTGTGCCTTGTTTTGAGGTACATTATGTTATAATGGCCACTGTTCACTGTACTCCTGGTCCTTCTCTGCTTGTCAATACCACCCCTTCTATGGCATATTTTCACCATTTCTTTTGAACTAACTTCGCTTCCTCAATTTATATAGCATCGTCTTTCTTCCTGTTTTTCTCCTGTAACAGCCAACAATGATGCACTATAGTCGACTGTATTTCAGGCCATGGCTTTGCTTCCATTCCCGCTTGCTTCTTGAGTTGCCTCTGTACCTGCTCAGGCAATCCCTGACATATAATGTGATCCAATACTGCCACTGCTTTTCTCCACGGTTTGCACGTTTCATCTTTTGTGTCATAATAGCACCCATGTCTTATACATACGGATACTGTACTATGAGAGCCCTACAATTATTAAATGGTGCTCCATCGTGCTACGTGTTTTGTGCCGTGACACTCGGAAAACCTGCACAGCTTTTTCCCCAGAAATGGCTGCTAGGACACCCTTAATATCTCCTATTACTAAGGTATTTCCTCCTGTCATTTATTCTAGCTCATAAATCAATTTTCCTGAACACACCATTAAACTGGGGAGTTTGCACCTTAAACTATCCTTATACATCTGTGGCCATGAAATCTACTGTGGTCTTGCTCCCCCTTTTTCCAACAAGGGAAACTGTGTAAATCCTGATCCGCAATCGGCTCCCATCGTCTGCCTTTCCATGATGGGGACAATGGTTCCTGATCGCCTTAAGGTCATTGCTCTTCTCCTGGCAATGACCTTAACCGACTTACATATGGCAGTGATTCTCTCTTCTCGCTATACGATCGTCCTTTAGGGCACTCTCGATATACTATAGGATCTGGCGTCTTTTCCTTAGGTTGCTCTAGATCAGACCATCTTACTTTCTTGTCTGCCTGCAGGCCTCCATCAGGGGCACATACACATCCTCCCTCTCCACTGAAGGATTCTCTCTCTTCATCGGACATATCTAGTCCCCAACTAGTGTGGCTCTGTGCTCAAGAATCAATGGATTATTCTCTTTGTTTCGTGATTGGAAGACTAGGGTTTGATCTCCCTTCCCTTGACTTCCCATTTTGTCACCTTCTCTTAAGTCCTGATAGGCTTTATCAATCCTATCTCTGATGCTTCCTATATCGAAGTCCTCTTCTAGGGTTACTCGAGGTGTCTCTGACATTGCTCCATGTGATGGGAGGAACTCTTCTATTCTTCCCCATTGTATTGATGGACTTGGCTCCATTAATTCCTTTTGAATGCGGCCAATATCGTGCTCCCACTGTCTCTTCATTCGTTCGTTCTAATTCTTCATGTACTTCTCTTTGCTTTTTTGCTTCCCATGTAACACTTTCCTCTTCTTCTCTTATCTCGTCTCTCCTTACCCCTGCTCTTCTTTCTTCCTCTTCTTTTCGCCTCTGTTTTCTTTTGTCCCTTCATTTCTATGCTTCCTTCTCTTCTCTCTTCCTTTCTTGTCTATCCCGTTCTTCTATTGCTCTCTGTCTGTTGTCATACTTTCTTTGCTCCTCTGCCCTTTCTTCTTTCTTTTGTTGCTCCTCCTGATACATCTGTTCTTGCTGCTGTCTACTCTTCCTTTTATGCTCACCTTCTTTCAATCTTTTTTCTCATTCACTGTCTTTCCTATCCTGTTCGTCTTGATCTCCCCTTTGCCTGACCTTCTCAATGCTCTTCGCATCTAGCTTGAGTAATATATGTCCTCACATCCATTCATTCTGAACTAGCGTTACTTCGTCAGATTTATCCTTCTCTCCTTTCCATCTCTTGATCTCTCATTCTATGTCTATCGAGATATTTGACCGCTCGCTTTTCTGTTCCCTGTTTTGTAAGACCTTAAAGATCAAAGATCTCCTCCTTTTCCTTGGCCTCCTCTGGACTATCATCACTACTATAAGCAGGTGGTTTGTATATTGGATTACTATACCCCGTTGACACTTTCAGTTCCTTTAACAGATACAATTCTATGTCTTCTGTACTATCGCTTTTTACCTCAGACGAGCTAAGGGGTGCAGAAGGCTTGACACCTTCCTCCTTACACTGGTTAAGCATTCACTCCTCAGGTGGTGGATCCTCTTTCTCTTCTTGGTACATTTTCCAAAGTTCTAAAATAGCTAACCTTTTCTCCAATTTCTTTCCAGTGTACGCAGCATGCAAGTAGGTGGTCATGTGTTGCAATACTGCTTTTGACAATGATCCCCCTTGTGGCCATGGCTTGAACATCTTATCTGTCGTGCCTTTCACCCATTCTGCACTCTTCTGTTTGAGCTTGGGCATGTGTTTTGGCAATGTCTTACATAAATGCATCAGATGAGTAATGTCTCCCATTTTGACAACTCTCAATTGACTGCTAATACTTACCAGCGTTTCCAAAAATACTTTTATGAAAACAACAAATATGAGCGTGTTTCAACAATCGCCGCTCAAAACCTCTGTTTTTCAATAATCTCACTCTACCTCTCAGACGGTACTGACCTTGACCTCCTTGACCTTTCCTCAAGTTTCCCTACACAACTGTCACCCTTCGACCCCACAATTTACCAAAAATACACAGACAGTCGACGCTTCACATTAATCCTCACTGATCACCATTTTATCTCTGCTCCTAATAATATCGTGATCACAGGATTTAGATTATCTCCTTATATGGACCTGTCCTGTACGTGGCCTATTTTACTGCAACTGGAGTGTGAGATTATCTCTTCTAGAACCCCCTTGGGTTAGGAATTTCGGACAATCTCTCTCTCTCTCTTGTTACACAAAAAAAATCTCCCATTACTTTTCCCGATACTTTTTAAATTATATGTTACTTTCCCTGTTACTTTCTAAACTACCAAAATCCCACCCCCTCAATTTGCTATTCCCCTTAGTCTACTCAACATTCATTCGTTCTTCAGCTCGAGCCCTTCGGTATCGACTCCCCCCTCCAATCGACCACTTTTGCCTTCCGTCTGCAAAGCGGCTGTGGAAACCAGATGGGATTTCATCAAAGATTACTTCGCGATATTCCGGTTAGACGGCAAAGGGTGCCCGATCGTCGGAAGTACTGGAGTCTACTGATCGATGGGTCTTTAACCATCCAACATGCTACCAAGTGAACCCGTATATTCCTTTCAATCGAGGCAACACATCGTACGATGGAGGGGACAGAGAATAACCCTTCCACCCAATAATAAGACGGACTCAGGAAGTGGCAAAATGTCTCTGTTTTAATTTCAATCTAAAACAGGGAGTTACAACGGACATCAACGGACGTCGTACAGCAAATTCTCAATGCATTTCATAAAAAACAGTACTTATATAGCAAAATCTGGGGGGCGTGGCTAAAAGGCCATGTGAGCAGACGTGCTCTTGGAGGAGCTCCTGTTGATTCTGCAGCAATCCGGATGAAATGTGCAGATGCATTAGCCCGTGGAAGATGGAACTATAGGTGCTGGACTATGAATATACTGAGCACAGATGCTGAAAGTCTGGAGCCCACACGACCAAAGAAACATTAGATAGGAGCGTTTAAAGTTCCAGACGGAGACCCGAAAATACAAAATGGCGGACGTCCCTGCATGAAGAAATAACAAGTAGCCCAGAAGCGGCGCCCATCGTGTGAACGGCGGTGGGACAAGCCGAGTAAAGCGAAGATATATCTCGGCGCGACACGGACGAGCACATTCAGCTCTGGATGGCTCCGAATGCAAAGAAACAAGGAGCCAGTGACTTCGCAAGGCGGAGGGCTAGGACCGCATCCGTGCCGCGGCGGGGGCTGCAGGACCTCGCTGCCTGAGCGAGATAGCGCCGCAGACATCCTGGGGCTGGAGGGGGTGAACAATAGACCCCGGCCCATCAGCTGATATCCGGAGACCAGTGACTGCAGTGTCGCACCGTGAAGCGCCCGCCAACGAAAATTGCGGCTGCAGGGACACGCTTATACGGCAGGGAGCCCGGCAGCTGCACAGAGAAATGCCTGGGTTGAGCTGCGCACCGGAGCACAAGTGTGAGGAACGAGCAGCCAGACCTCACGGCCCCAGCAGCGGAGCGGCCGCGGCACCTCATGGCGGGTGGAGCAACCCGACCTTGTAGTGGTTCGACCGGAGCTACGGAGACAGTGGCCTGCGGTGGAGCACCAAACAGATGTACAGCGGTCATGGCTCACGATGAGTATAATGAGAAATGAAGCGGGCGAACAGGCGAGCGACTAAAACTAAAACCAGATTCCAAGAGGTCAGGGTGGAGGGCTGATAAAACTGTGAGCCGCTGGTGCTCCCCTCCCCTAGGCTAGCCTGTTGGATCTATAACAAAGGGCTCTGAACAAAGGGCTCTATACCAAAGGGCTCTGAACATTCCCCCATCCCTCGGTGGAAGTGATAGTATAATGGCCTTCTTTATTCAGGGCCTAAATGGTGGTAGGCCCTGAATAAAGAAGGGTGCTGTGGGGATTATAAGCACAGACTGATTTTCGGATACCCCAAATTGCCACAATCACCCAGCGGGCACGAAGCGGAGAGTGTGGGCATAAAGAGTGGGACACACAAGGGTCACATAAGGAGAGCCGGAAGACCTGTTTGGGCCCGCAGCCAGCCGGGACACACGGGGCCTAGTCCAGCTGGCCTACAGGACGGGTGGGCGCTGGATCGGAGTGAAGACTTACATGTCTACGTGGGAGGACGCAACCCACTCCGGTAGCTAATAAGGTGTTCCAAGACACCTCTTATGTAGTCTGTCCGGGCCCAGGTGCTAATGGCGGTCTAACCCTGCTGGGGCTGACTAGTGGAGCGGTTCGCCCACAAACCTTTGGCTCGACGCCATGTCCAGTAAACCTCTAAGAACGAAAAGCAAGCAACGCACGCTGGACGAATACGCCAGAACACCACCGGGCCCGGAGGGAGCCAAGAGCAAAGACAAAACCCCCACTGGGAGCGCAGCCACCATGGGCACTAACCAGGAGATCCTTGCCGCAATTGTGGACCTGAAAGTGGCCTGGGAGACCAAATTGGGACTGGCTATGACGGAATTGAAAGCAGCACTGGAGCTCAAAGTCGGTGCAGTGCAGGAGAAAGTGAACCTTCTACGGCAAGATGTCAGGTCGCTGGCGGAATGCACCGAGAATTTGGAAAAAGAGGTGGGCCCGAACACAGCGGACTGTACAACACATAAAGCGGACCTTCACGCTCTAGTGCAACGCGTGGACAACTTATTTGGCAAAAACTCATCATATGTGACATCATACTATGTGGCAAGAAAAACTACACGGGATTGTGATAGGACTGAGGGGACTATCTAAGTGTACTTTCTATAAGGGAGTGGATTTGGATTGCGTCCCTATAGTCAGGTGGGCAACTTATATCCTTGCTTAGTACAAGTCATCTTCAACAGTTATTAGAAACAGAACACATCATTGTCTCTCACACTATAAGGCCCTTCATTATGTGGCCTTTTACAATTGGTTGGCATGCTTGCACCCTTCTGGAACATTTGATTCTCTAGCAGCACATAAGATGGTAAAACAGGTTCTGGTGGGTGGACTTGACCGTACCTTCCAACCCAGTTAGCTCATCAACTCTCATCGCTCATGCCTTCTGCCATTCAGATTGTCTTTGAACTTGGCCTTGTAGTCGCTTTTCTTCTCTGGGAATGTAAGGGAGTGTGAGCATGTTCTTATCAAGGTTCAGATCTGCATGCCCACTTCTATTTCCATCCTGGACTTACATGACAGGAGACCATGAATCAACCCATATTATAGCATTTAATTGTCTCGAATAAAGAAACTTGGCACTCATGTTGTTCTCTCTTTGCAACTGAACAATGGATGACTTAGTGTCTCACATTCAGTGTTCTTCAAGTACTGATAACCAGATTTGGCTGCCTTAGCCTTTGACACCAGGCCAAACAGCCTTCCTTTGGTCCATCTTCAAACTTCGGCTTATTTCTTTGCTGTGACACACACACACCTATCAATCCTCCTTTCTCCTATATATATTACATGGCTACGGTAGTGGCCATGTAGTTATGGTTAAGTTGCTGTTTGTTTTTTGCAAAAGAAGAATATGGCCCACTCTGAATTTTATTTGCAAAGTTTGGTGAGATTTGGTCCAGGGGGGGGCAAAGTTATAGGGGGGGTCCCAAAATGTCTTTTTTTCCCATAGACATAATGGGAAAAAAACTTTGCTCATGCCTACAGTCCAAACCGCTGGACGGATTTACACCAAATTTGTTGCAGGAGCGGCGGCTTGGTCCCGAAGGCGTGCTTTTTCTATTTGGTGTAAATCCGTCCAGTAGTTTCTTTTTAAATGACCAAAATGTAAAGCACAAAAATTAGTGATATCTATGTCCGCTTCCCTGTTCGGTCCGCGGCCTGGCCTCTGATTGGCTGTGCTGTCCGCGGACTGGCCTCTTATTGGCCAAAATATTCACTGACTTTTGCGTGGTCCGCGAACACCGGGACGCGTCCGCTGATTGGATGGTGAGAAAACGTGAAATGCGTCTGTTTTCTTGAAACGCCCGCCATCTTGGATTCGGAGACTTTTTTGGGGTCCGCGAACAGCGCAGTGAATTGTTTTTAAAAAAAAAGCAGCATTCACTTTTCAAACTCAACAAGGGAGGTGGGGGGATGAGGATGGGATGGGATATGGCCAAAGAAACCAAAAAACGGGTTGTTTCACCCCCGAAGGTCCACAAACACTCCAGATGTCCCGGGACAGTCCTGAGGTGTTTGCAAACACTCCAGATGCTCTGGGACAGTCCTGTGGTGTTCACGAACACCCCAGATGTCTTGGGGCAGTCCTGTAGTGTTCGCGGACACCTCAGATGTCCTAGGACATCTGTACCTATTTCTGCATTACAGGGTAGGGGAAAAGCAATTTTTGGATGGCTTATAACTTTTGCGCCACTCAGTGAAACTGCATGTAATTTTGAAATCCTATTTCAGGACAAATCCTGAATGGTTTTGCAATGTTTTGTGGGATTCTGTCAAGAGGGGGCAAAATTAGAGGGGGGGTCCCAAGATATTGTAAAGGCATATAAATGTGGTGTCATTTGACGAATCTGCACAACATTTGGCAAAACGATTTAGGATCTAGATATAAATGGTTTTTTAAAGTTTGGTGGGATTTTCTCAAGAGGGGGTGAAATTAGAGGGGGGGTCTCAACATTTTTAGATGGCTTATAACTTTGTTGCTATTTGACGAATGTGGACAAAAGTTTTGAGAAAGATTATAGCCCCAACCTTCAATGTTTGTGTAAAGACTAAATGGATTTTGTCAAGTGGGAACTAAGTTATATGACTATTGTATGTACATATATTTTGACACTTTTTAAAAAATAAAACATGGGCGGGTTTCGAGCAAACTCGTCAGGAGCATTGGCAAGGACATTAAAGCATGGTTTTACAAATGTGGCCGTGTTTTATTTTTTGACAAGTGTAATAATGTAGGTACAAAAAATAGTCATATACCTTTGGTGACTGAGGTATAGCCTGTGTCCGTGGGCAGTTGCCAGATTGTCTGGGTCATGGCATAAGGTCATGATGCGGATATCTGACTACTGGCCATGACCGCTAGTGACGAAAAATGGTGTTAAAGTGGCTATGTCTACCTGGGACCGGCTATGTGGTAAAGTTATTCGAAGGTAGGATAGGTTTGAAAGGGAAAAAAAGTGCTTGTGGTAATATGTTCATAGGGTTTTGCAGGCTGCCATGGCAAGGGAAGAGGGGCTGTGTACGGAGCCCCATCTTCTCTTTCCATGTTGGCTGTCTTGGAAAAGGATTTTCCTTCCTACAGCGGGATGTTGAAGGCGACCCGCTGTATTAAGAATAATCCTTCCATTTTACAGCGGGACGTCGCAGCGCTATAGGAAGAAAAATCTATGTTTTAGCACCCTGGGTTCCCGCTTTGGGAACCAGGGGTGCTAATGGCCTTTATCCCCAATTTCAGGGGCTGCAATGGACGATAATGGTCTGTAGCCCTCCTTATTTATTTATTTATTTATTTATTTATTTATTTATTTATTTATTTATTTATTTATTTATAATGCACCAATGCCCGCAGACATCAGGCTGTGTGGTGACAGTACTTGTTAAAGAAGATGAGGTGGAGGAAGTTCTATTTTTTAACTGTGAAAGGTGGTTCCTAAAGGAACATTCATTTTATTGTTTTTGGATGGGAAATGAGGGATGAAGCACCAAACCCTACTATTGAGGGGCAGGTGGACAGGGGAAAATGTTGCGCGTGTGTTATTTCTGAGCTGGGGGCAGTGTTTCTCATGCTCCTTGATTACAGCAGTCGTGGTGTCTCTTGGGGAGGAGGGATGGCATTAACTGATTCCATTTTAAGAGAAATAGCAGCTTTGCTAAAAGTATGTACTGTGTACTAGATTGTTAATGGATGAGTAGGAATAGGTGTTGGAGCTGTGCAAGGGAAATTTTTAAGTTGAAAGTTCCTAGATAAGTAGAAAATGCAGTTCCGAACTGTCCGCGAAGGACGGACCTTATTGTGAAGTGCAGACGGGTTCTTGGACATGTCATCATGCCGTGCGCTAGCGTATGATCATGTGACACTGTCTGGAAGGTCCGCAATGAAGTCAGATGTTCGTAGACATCTACGGATGCAAAACTAGTTGAAATAGTTGAAGAAAGTGTATAGAAGTGTTAAAAATGATTCTAGAAGGTGGGAATTGGCAGAGTTTTAAGGTGACAATTTGTAAATTGGACACAAATATTGTTATATTTGGTAAGTATGATATTAGAAAGTTGTAGGAAAATAACATGCACTAATAAAAACCTATGAAATTCAATGAAAAAACTTTGTTAAGTGGATGTTATGCTTAAGTTGCACTAATAAAGACCAATGAAATTCACTGAAAAAACTTTGTTAAAGGGACGTTATGGTTAAGTTGCACTAATAAAAATCAATGAAATTCACTGAAAAAACTTTGTTAAAGGGACTTTATGGTTAAATTGGACTCATAAAAACCCATGAAATTCAATGAAAAAACTTTGCTAAGGGTACATTATGGTTAAGTTGCAATAATAAAAACCTATGAAATTCAATGAAAAAACTTTGTTAAAGGGACGTTATGGTTAAGTTGCGCTACTAAAAACCTATGAAATTCAGTGAAAAAACTTTGTTAAAGGGACGTTATCGTTCCAAGTAAAATCGTAAAACCCCTGAAATTCGCCCGTTATGGTAAGCTAAGCAACCATAACTCGCGCCACCACCGTGCACTGCTAAGACTAACACCCAGGTCATCAAAGATGACATCACAAATGTCCTTGATGACATCACTGATGACATCACATGTGCATTTACCTTTCATGAAAAGTCTGTACAAGGGATTCTTATTGTAATGTTAATTAAAAAAGTGTCAAGGATCATTGGAATAAATATCAAATGCTAATTAGTGCATTAAGCAATGCATTGATATAAATAGCATTCAATTATGAAGTACTATCCAGTATACGAAGGTACTCATGTAGAAACATAGGCATTGTGTGCAGCATACATGATGGAGGTGCAATATTCATAAGCTTGCTATTTTGAATAGTGAAATGATAACTGTTTTCTTATTAGAGTTTTGCGTACTGTGAAATGTGATAAGTAGGTAATAAAACCAACCCACTTACTACATAATTGCATTATTATAGACAAAACACAAAGAGACAACACCACATACAAATATGAGTATATACAAGGAAATTGAAGTGAGAAAAAAAACTGCAGTAGTAGCAGAAAGTGTTCATAACCTAACTGATTACCTTTATGCAGAGAACTGATTGCTCTGTTTCAAAGCTGCTACTTACCCCATGTATATGTATCACATGATTTGGCTGGACCCTAAGGGAATTACTGTAAGAACATACTTGAAGGATAAGTCTACAAATATACTACCTTTTCCACTTTTAATTCCTGACTGTTACTGAAGAAAACCATGTGGCCTAGATTTGTCAGTAAAGGAAAAAAGGGAGAGCCAGACATGTGATGTCATCAGTGATGTCATCAATGACATTTGTGATGTCATCTTTGATGTCCTGGGTGTTAGTCTTAGCAGTGTACGGTGGTGGCGTGAGTTATGGTTGCTTAGCTTACCATAACTGGCGAATTTCACGGGTTTTTCGGTTCTATTTGGAACCATGACATCCCTTTAACAAAGTTTTTTCACTGAATTTCATAGGTTTTTACTAGCGCAACTTAACCATAACGTCCCTTTAACAAAGTGTTTTCATTGAATATATATATATATATATATATATATATATATATATATATATATATATATATATATATATGCGGCACCATCTGCAGTTCTATTCACTACGTATAGCCAACCTTTAAAATTACTTAGTCTACTTGCGTTACGGCATCTGTATAGTTATAAAACGGCTTGCATTTTCTGCAGTGCTTCTTCACATGTGCAATCTTCATTCCGCACATGAAAAGCTTTGTGATTCTTTACTTCACCATCAGATTCTATAAGGTCTAGGCATTCTCTTCTTTGGTCATCCTTCTACGTGCGTCACGCTCATTTCTTGTGACGTCACCAGCCTCTTCTTTTCACATCTTCACACATCCTCGGGGGTCTCCCTCAGAAAACCGTCATCTCTTCAGGGATACATCACATAGGCTTTCCTCAGTTTATACCTTGTCTCAAAGGCTTTTCATCTAATAGGCACCATTAGTGTAGTTGTACAAGTCATAATTTCCGTTTGCCAACATATAGGCAGAATAGGGCCAGGAATTTCTGCAGAGGCATTCACCTGCTCCTCTACATATGAAACACTAATGTTGTAAAAGATTGCTGTTTCGCAACAATTGCCCACCCTATCACAGCTAGCCTCAGCTTGTTGTTTCATTAATCTACAGGAACAGAGGTGAAGACAACAGGAACATGAGCAAGGATAGAGAAGGCCACAGCACTATGCAGTGTCTAACGGTTGGGGCGCAAGTCTTAAAGTTGGAGACAGATAAAGAAAGAAGAAGGACAGAGGAATGGAAGAGAAGATAATGGACTATGGGTGGGTGTGAGGATTAGTTGAAAGATGTCACGTGTTCTGGTTGACATATCAAAAAGGGAGTACACACTAAAAGACTTTTCACTGGGAAGTGTAGTTTTGATGTGAATTTTTTTTATATGGTTGTAATAGTTTCAATGCTGCTCGAGTTTTAAAGTAAAGAGAGAAAGCAAAATCCTCTGCCTCCGTGTCTTTAATAGAATCTTGAACGTTAGTATGGAAAATCAGTATTGCGCCACTGAGACTGGTTAGAAAAAGAGTGTAGCAAAGCCAGTTACAACAATAAAAGCAAAAGCTCCTAAAAGCGCTATAGTGACGCATCATTTTACAACCTGGCAGTTAATATATATTCCACGGCCCATGTAGTTATGGTTAAATTGCTAAACTCATAGGAAAAGCACTTTTTCGGCGGCGTATAACTTTGCTCCCCCCTGGAGGAATCCTCACCAAACTTTGCAAAAAAGGTATATGAGCGGCTCTGAATTTTTTCGTCAAGTTGGGTGAAGTTTCGTGCTGAGGGCAAAGTTATAGGGTGGGGTCCCAAATGTTTTTTTCCCATAGATCAAATGGTGAAAAATGCACAGCTACAGGCCAAACGGCTTGATGGATTTTCACCAAATTTGCGGCAGGATTGGGTGCTTGGGTCAGAAAGTGTGCTTTTGTGTGTTTGGCGGAAATTCTACCAGTACTTTTGTTGCAAATTAGTGAAATGTACATCCCAAAAAATGTGTGATATCTGGGTCCACTGCGCAGATCCATTTTCCTGTTCGCTCCGCGGACCGAAGTCTCATTGGCCTGTGGTATGCCGTAATGTCGGCGAACATTGGACGCAGCCAGTGGTTGGCTGGAGGGAAGCGTGCTGTGCATCAAAGTTTTTGGGAAACGCTTCCACGGTGTATCGGAGGACAGTGCGGCAGTGATGGGTCTGGAAAATGTACCATAACCCGACTGTCGGCAGAAAGAAGGGAGGGAACGATTGGGAGACTGAGAAGTGGTTCATGTGACATATGTAGATAGGTGGAAGAAGATGGAGGAGTGCCTGCAGTTTTCACGTGTACTGCGTCAAATCGCGGGTAGCTAGACAGGCAAGTTTTTTGTGTGGTGATTGGTGGCAGGTGTTGTAACGGCCCGATAGCTTCTGGCGCGATCCGTTTGCGGCGACCTATTTCTGTGGTGAGTGGTGGCAGGTGAACTTCAGAAGGGGAATTAATTGCACATGACATAGGTTGGGTGGGAGCGCGGGTGGCTGTGCTATGAGGATGGAATGCAGTAGTTGGGCCCATGGTGGCATGCATGTATGCAGGAGGTTGTGGTGGGTGTGTGGAAGAATTAGACTATTGGGTGCATGCGAAAAAGGTGTAGACCATAGGGCATGCTCTCAAGAGTGTAGGGCTTCAGCATACGCACTGCAGCAACGCAAGTTCGCTGGGCATCCGGTAGAGGGTGATGCTTGCATAGTGTGGTGTTTGCAGATTGGTTGCAGTAGGGCCACTGTTTTGGACCAATTGTGGGTAGTTTGGCAGTGACACAATAGTTTGGAAATGTAAGTGGGGACGGCCATAGCATGTCAATGAAAGTGCACAGGGGTGCACGACAGAGTGCTTTCTTTCTACATTATGGTAACTGTTGTAATTTGTTGCTGCATAGTTCCATGGTGGTGCGCAGGTTGGGTAGGAGTGCTGGTGGTAGTGTTGTGTATGTGGATAGTCGAAGTTGCTGACATGGTGAAATGGATGGTGCCATTATGTAGCTGTGAGAGTGTTGAAGGCCTAGACTGTTGGGTGCATGGCCGGAGGCCGTAGCCGTAGGCCATGCACTCAAGAGGCTAGGACACGGCAGTAATGCAGTTTGGATTCTGTAGCAGTTAGAGGGTGCTGACCTGTAAAGAATGGGTGTGGAGCACATTTCAGATGCTATAGAGCAGCAGAAGTGAGCTGCCATGCGTGCATGTTCGGTTTCGCAGGTGAGGACACTGTTACAACATGGTAAAGTTTTTGCTGTGTACTTGTTGATGGTGCTGTGAAAAGTCATGCAGTGTGGGCACTGGGTGCTGGATTTGCATACTGTCAGTATGGAAGAGGATATGGTAGAAGTGCACCTTAAATGTCCTTGGTTACTATGCTGTTTGCTACTTTGGTGAAGTAGGGCCAATGTTGTGAAAATGTTGTGGTTAGGTTGGTAGTCACACAATACTTTGTGAATGGATGTGGGCAGGGGTGATGGAGGCTGTGGTATGTTTGTGGATTCTGCTGATAGCGACGAGTTTGCGTGAATGGGTGTTTTATTGTGTGTGGGTGTTGGGTAGAAGTGCTGCTATCTGTGCATGTAACGTTTCTGTGTAATGTGAGCTGCCCACATGGTGGCATGCATGGATCCATACTGTTGTGGTGGGTGTGGGCAAGGGTGGACTTGTGTGTGCATTGCCAAAGGTGTGCTGGGTGCGCCTCAGGATTTTTGTGGATGTTCAGATAGTGCATCCTTTAGCACAAGTTTCTGGTGGAGGGCCTTTGGAAGCAAAAGGAACCGTGCATTGAGAGTGTTTAACAATAAATATGGAGTGGCGTACAGAAATGATAGTGTGCAATGCCGAGGTTCAGAATTTGATTGGTGGATGCATGTGCAGGTTGGGTAGGAGTTCAGGTGGCAGTGGTGTGTATGTGGATTGGCATAGTTGGTGATATGGTGACATGCATGGTGGCATTATGTTGCGGTGCATGTGTTCAAGGCCTACCCTATTGGGTGCATGGGCGAAGGCCTTAGGTTGTAGTCCATGTATTGAAGAGCCTAGGCCTTGAGGAAACCCACGCCACTAATGTAATTTTGACTGTGCATCAGGTAGAGGGGGGTGACCTGTAAAGGATGGTTGTGGAGCACATTTCAGACACCATAGAGCAGCAGAAGTGAGCTGGCAGGTGTGTATGTTTGTTTTCGCAGGTGAGGTTGATGGTACAACATGGTTGCATGCATGGATTCATAGTGTTGTGCTGGGTGTGGGCAATGGTGGACTGTTGTGTGCATGATGAAAGGTGTGCTCGGTGTGCTGCAGGAGGCCGGAGGCCGTAGGGCATGCATTGAAGAGCCTAGGACTTGAGGAAAGCCATGCCTCTAATGCAATTATGACTGTGCATCAGGTAGAGGTTGTGATCTGTAAAGAATGGTTGTGGAGCACATTTCAGATGCCATAGAGCAGCAGAAGTGAGCTGGCAGGTGTGTATGTTTGGTTCCGCAGGTGAGGTGGCTGGTACAACATGGTAAAGATTTTGGATGTGTGGTTGGAGATGGTGAAATGAGAAGTCCTGTAGTGTGGGCACTAGGTGCAGTGCGTGCATACAGTCAGTATGGAAGAGGGTATGGTTGAAATGCAGGTTATATGGGTTTGTTACTATGCCATGTGCAGATTTGTTGAAGTAGGGCCAATGTTGTGAAAATGTTGTGGTTAGGTTGGTAGTGACACAATACTTTGTGAATGGCAGTGGGTAGGGGTGCTGGAAGCTGTGGTATGTTTATGGATGCTGCTAATTACGACCTGTTTTTGTGAATGGGTGTTTTATGGTGTGAGGGAGTTGGGTTGAAGTGCTGCAATGTATGTTACGTTTGTGCACAATGTTAGCTGCCCACATGGTTGCATGCATGGATTCATAGTGTTGTGCTGGGTGTGGGCAAATGTGGACTGTTGTGTGCATGACGAGAGGTGTGCTCGGTGTGCCGCAGGAGGCTGTAGGCCATGCATTGAAGAGCCTAGGACTTGAGGAAAGCCAAGCCACTAATGCAATTATGACTGTGCATCAGATAGAGGTTGTGATCTGTAAAGAATGGTTGTGGAGCACATTTCAGACGCCATAGAGCAGCAGAAGTGAGCTGGCATGTGTGTATGTTTGGTTCCGCAGGTGAGGTCGCTGGTACAACATAGTAATGTTTTGGATGTGTGATTGCTGGGTACTGGGTGCAGTGTGTGCATACTGTCAGTATGGAAAAGGGTATGGTTGAAGTCCAGCTAACATGGGTTTGTTGCTATGCTGTGTGTAGATTTGGTGAAGTAGGGCCAATGTTGTGAAAATATTGTGGTTTGGTTGGTAGTGACACAATACTTTGTGAATGCCAGTGGGTAGGGGTGGTGGAGGCTGTGGTATGTTTGTGGATGCTGCTAATTGCGACCTGTTTTACTGAATGGTTGTTTTATGGTGTGAGGGAGTTGGGTTGAAGTGCTGCTATGAATGTTACATTTGTGCACAATGTTAGCTGCCCACATGGTCGCATCCATGGATTCATATTGTTGTGCTGGGTGTGGTCAAGGGTTGATCGTTGTGTGCATGGCGAAAGAGGTGCTGGGTGCGCTGAAGGATCATTGTGGATGCTGAAATAGGGCATCCTGTAGCAAAGGTGTCTGGTGGAGGGGCTTTGGAAGCAAAGGGATCATGTTCTGAGAGTGTTTAATGTGAAATATGGAGTGGTGTACAGAAATGATAGTGTGCAATGCCGAGGTTCAGTATGTGATTGGTGCAGGCATTTTTGAAAATTTCTCAGCCGCCAATAATGGAGTGCTGGAAAAATGTCAGTGCAAAGGGAAGAAGTATTGTGTCTGCTTTACTGAGGCGTGCCCCTAGCTGTAGCTTGGAAAGCACACGTGCCACATCATGGCCTTGTGAGCATGGAGCCTTCGTAAATGGAACTGTGGGGATTCTCCAATGAGGTTTCGAGGGTGTGATTCACAGGAAGGGGCGGCGACATATTTACCCAAACTTCGATGCAGTGAGGTTGGCAGAGATGGACAAACAGCGAGTGCTTATAGTGGGTGTCACCTTTGTGCACGATCTGCACAGGAATGCTGTGGAAAGAGGCTTTGAAATGGACTTTCGGTTGGAAGGAGTGTAGGCTTTTTGGGGCACAGTTTATGAGTGGGGTTTTGGGTGCATAGGTCTCCTTTGCAAATATGCGGCCTCTGTTGGTACTGTGGTCGTGGATTTTGGAGGACTACATTTGGGGCACATGTCGTGCTCACGTTTGCTCGCTTGCTTAAAGAAGTTGATGACAGCCGTGATGCAGATGTTTCCTACTGCAAAGATGTTTTATCATTGATGACACCTAGAGGACAAGGGACCATGCCAGTATAATTTGTCCACAGCCAGAGGTCGGGAGATGTTGGATAAACAGAAGCATGTGTGACTTTATGTGCAGTGCTGGGATGTTCAGCACCGACTATGAAAGCATTAATAACCAGCAAGAATTCTGCTGGTTCCAAGGAAATGGCATTTTTTTAACCTCCATTCGGCAATGCTGTCGTGTTTGCCACTCTGCACGAAGCGTTGCAGAGAATCCTGTAGAAATGTAAGATAAATGTTCATCTTCAGTCGAGAGAAATGTCAGGAGGAGAAGCAAACAGAAAGTGAGCACAAGAGAGCAAAAACAAAAAAAGACAAATGTATGAATGCATGTACATAAGACAAACACGACAAAACACAAATAAAATATATAAGTGTTTTAGAGACAATACTAAAGACATAATCCCCAATCCTGTTTTACATTCCCCTCCCCCTCCTGTTTGTAGCACGGTAATGCCGCGGATTACATGGTACTTTGAGGATTAGATGTGGCACATCTGTCTCTTTTTATGATGGCAGCTATGGCATTTGCACTGTGGAGGCTAAGACATTGGGCAATGTCGTTGCTTGATATGGTGTGTACACAAACACTGTGACAGAAGGTCTGTTTGTACAGATAAATGTAGGAGAAGTGGTGGCTGGACTGTTAGGGTTATAGAAAACAGTCCCCAAGTGTGGGGGGTTGGCAGAAACCCAGTGTAGGGGTGGAACTGTAGGGAGAGAGGTGGCCTGGGGCACAGATTATAGAGTGGGTTGGAAACAGGTGCACAATACTTTTTAGCCAGGAACTGAGCAGGGGAGAGGAGGGGAAGAAGAAGAAGCACATGGAAAGATTTCAGGTGCTTTCAGACGCTAACATGTTTCTCCTCAAGGCCCAGGGAGACAGAGAGCCTGTTCCAGAGGGACGCCCCAGCAGAAGAAACACATCTAGCACCAGCTGGTTGCGTGCAGAAGCAACTGACCCAGCGAGAGTAGGAGGTGGATGAGGGAAGAGCTAGAGCAAGCAAATATTTAGAAAGTGAGAGTGCAAGGTATTGAGGTCACAGGGACCAGCAGGCCTTCTGCATAATGTGCAGGGCTTTTATTTTATTGTTTGAAGCCACTGGGAGCTATTGCAGCCTTTTTAGTCGAGCAGAGATATGATCCCTGGCGTTCAGGCATAGGACAAGTTGCACAGTCCTCTTATGGATGAGTTGCTGAGGGAGCAGAGTGGAAGCTGGCACATTTAAAAAGAGCCTGTGGCAACAGTGCAGCGTACAAAGAACCACAGCTGTGCACACACTGACATTTTGGAAAGTGATTTTAGGTTGGTAAGATACATTTAGTGGTGGCTTTAGTTCCTTCTTTTTACGAGTTATGTATTAGGTGGGTTAGTGGGGAACAGTTTTCATAACATTGTCGGAAGGAAAGAACAGAGTTCCTGTTTCGCTAATACAGTGCATGATATGGGTAAATGAAAACGTTGCAAGCATATACCATTAAATTGCCACTTCATGGTATGAGATGGAAGGAACATCAGTATGCTTTTTACACACATAGTGGACGCTTAGAGCCAGATATCGCACGCAGACGCACTTGTAACAGAGTTCTGAACTTACTGCCAAAAAATGTTTTATACCTTTCTTTTGTGGTGATGGGTGCTCATGTTGATGAATGTGCATGTATAACTCCTGCAATGTTTCACTGAACATTCCACTGGACGTGCTTTTCAATAACAGCACACTTGCAGGCTGATTTTGTAACAGTACATATGAAGTCTTGTGGAGAACTAACATTGTAAGATGCTGAGGTCTTGGAGGACATTGGCGGATGCGTGTGTGAATACTTAGCAATACCTAATAAGGGCGTGGTGGGAAGAGGATAGTGGAAAGCGAAGAAGGACTGTTAGTGATTTACTGGGGCGCAGCCCTCACGATACTGTGCGAGGCGCACATGCTACATTCTGCGCTTTTGACCATGCTGGCCAAAGGAAATGCGACTGTTGAAATTGTCCAATCAGATGGTTAGAGTGTGCGTCACTGGAAAGGGCAGCCATATTTTGTTTCTGTGTAGTGAGGCTGGCAGAGATGGCAAGACGCACAGTTTTCGTATTGGGTGATCGCTTTGTGCTAGATCTGGTCCAGTATCCTGTGGAAAGAGGCCTTAATGGCAATTTGAATTTGGAGGAAGTGGAGGCTTTGTGCTGCGGTGTCGCTGTCTGTACTTGCGACCATTTGCTTGCAGAATGTCGACGAGTGGCCACTTTAGGTACTGTACACGTTGCGGTAGTGCACTCTGGAGCATTGCTTTTGGGTTCCATAGCTTATTCAAGTGTGTACCGTCAACTCAAAGAGATGATGAAAGAAGTGCAGTGCATTTTTGCCACTGCGAAGGTGCTTTTCTCATGTATACCACCAAGTCCAGTATATAACTATTCCAATGAATGTTGTCGGCATCCAGAGGTGGGAAGGCGTCTTATTATCAGAAGTATGAGTAACTTCTTGCGTGTTGCTGGGATGTACTCTTGTCAGAATGACAACATTGGTTATCGATATGTTCACCTTCTCAATGGAAATGGCATTTCATTGTCACCCAGTGGCAATGACATTTGGTTTTCAAATCTACAGGCTGCACTGAAGACGCAATTGTAAGAGTGTGAGGCGCAGTGCAACAAATAAAAACAATTATAAAAACCCAAAAAAAGAGTTGTTACTGTGAAAGCTCCTTCATTTGTGATGTCATCTTTCATGGCATGGGTGTTAGTCTTAGCAGAGCACAGTGCTGGCACGAGTTATGGTTGCTTAGCTTATCATAACTGGTGAATTTCTGGGGTTGTTCGGTTTGACCTGTAACCATAACGTCCCTGTAAAAACGTTTTTCCATTGAATTTCATAGGTTTTTGCTAGTGCAACTTAACCATAACGTCCCTTTAACAATGTTTTTTGTTAGTAAATATATATATATATATATATATATATATATATATATGTATATATATATATATATATATATATATATATATATATATATATATGTTACACAGCCACGGTAGTGGCAGTGTAGTTACGGTTAAATTGCTAATCCCACAGGAAGAGTACTTTTTGGGTGGCTTATAACATCGCTCTCTCTGGACGAATCCTCACCAAACTTTGCAAAAAATGTATATGGCCCACTCTGATTATTTTTGCAAAGTTTGGTAAGGTTTGATCCAGGGGGGGAAACGTAATAGGGAGGGTCCCAAAATGTCTTTTTTTCCCATAAACTGAATGGGGAAAAATATTTGCTCATGCCAACAGCCCAAACCGCTGGACGATTGTCACTAAATTTGTGCAGGAGCAGAGGCTTGGTCCTGAAAGCGTGTTTTTGTAAATTTGGTGAGAATCCGTCCAGTAGTTTTTTTTTAAATCGCCAAAAAGTAGGTCACAAAAAATTAGTGATATCTATGTCCGCTCCGCGGACACACTTCCCTGTTCGCTCCGCGGAAGGACACCGATTGGTTAATCAGCTTGCGTCATGTCTGTGGACATGCGACGTGTTCGCTGATTGGATGGTGAAGAGCGTGAAGTGCATCAGATTTTTGGAAACACCCGCCACCTTGGATTCGCGGACAGCGGCCAGTGTCCGTGGACATCGCGGTAAACAAATATTAAAAAACACAACATTGCACTTGTCAAACTTATCAAATAATCTCTGGGGAGGTGAGGGGTGATGAGGAGGGGATGGGATATGGCTGCAAGATGCAAAATAATGTGTGTTTTTTGCCACAAAAATCCGCGAACAGTTCGGATGTTAGCAAACAGTCCTGAAAAGTTTGCGGACACCTCAGCATTACAGGGTTGGTGAAATGCAGTTCTTGGATGGGTTATAACTTTGGCACCACTTAATGGAACTGCATCTATGTTTGTGACCTGATTCTGAGTGAGTATGCAAAGTTTGGTGGTATTCTGTCATGAGGGGGCAAAATTAGAGGGGGGGTCCCAAAATAATGTAAAGGCTTATAAATGAGGTGCCAATTGACCAATCTACACTTCATTTGGGAAACCGATAATACATTTAGATATGAATGTTTTTGCGAAGTTTGGTGGGATTTTGTGAAGAGGGGGCAAAATTAGAAGTGAGGGTCCCAAAATAATGTAAAGGCTTATAAATGAGGTGCCAATTGACCAATCTACACTTAATCTGGCAAACTGATAATACATTTAGATATACATGTTTTTGCGAAGTTTGGAGGGATTCTGTCAAGAGGTAGCAAAATTAGAGGGGGTCCAAATTATTGTAAAGGCTTATTAATGTGGTGCAATTTGACAAATCTACACAAAGGTTTGCAAAAAGATTATAGATCTAGATATAGATGTTTTTCGTAAAGTCTGAATGGATTTTGTCAAGTGGGGGCTAGGGTATATGATGATTGTATGTGCATACATTTGACACTTTTGAAAAAATAAAACATGGGGGGATTTCCAGCAAACGTGCATAAAGAGCATTGGCAAGGACCTACAAGCATTGTTTTGCAAATGTGCCAGTGTATTATTTGGCAAGTGTCATAATGTAGCTACAAAAAATAGTGGTATACCTTTAGTGACTGAGGGGTAGCCTGTGGCCATGGGCAGTGGCCAGATTGTCCGGGTCATGGAATAAGGTCATGATCCGGACAATCTGGCTACTGGCTATGACCACAAGGGACAAAACATAGGATGAAGGTGGCCATGTCCACCTGGGACTGGATTTGTGGTAAAGGTATTCGATATTAGGATAGATCTGAAAGGGAAGAAAAATATGTTTGTGGTAATATGGTCATAGGGTTCTCTTTTTGCCTTCTGCAGGCTGCCATGGAAAGTGAAGAGGGGCCCTGTATGGAACCCTCACCTTCCCTTTCCATGGTGGCCATCTTGGAAAAGGCGTCCCGGTGTAGGAAGAGAAATGCTCTTTTTTAGCACCCCGGGTTCCCGCTTTGGGAACCTAGGGTGCTAATGGCCTTGATCCCCATTTCAGGGGCTGGAATTGGGGGATAATGGTCCAGAGACTTTGTTATCCACCCGCACTTCGCTTGGGCTGATAACTTGGGCTGCTGGGCCAGTAGCCACCGTTCCAGTCCCTGGAACGGAGGATGAACGCCACAATATTCCCATTAGCATAACACAAAATGAAAATGGAAATGTTGGAAAATCTTATTGAGTCTATGTACTGTACTGAGAAATATAAAGTAGATGGAGTCTATAGATGTTTTTTTTAGTTCTATTTTTTAACTGTGAAAGGTGGTTCCTAAAGGAATATGTCTTTTGTTGTTTTTGGATGTATTTTGTTTGGCAGGATAGCTGAGAACGAAAGGTGGGGAGGGAAATGGGGGAAGAGGAACCAAACACTAATATGGAGGGGTAGGTGGACAAGGGAAAATGTTGTGGGTGTGTTATTTCTAAGGTAGGGGACAGTGTTTCTCATGCCCCTTGATTACAGCAGTGGTGGTGGCTCTTGGGGAGGAGGGATGGCATTAGCTGATGCCATTTTAAGATAAATAGCAGTTTTGCTAAAAGTATGTACTGTGTACTAGATTGTTAACGGATAATGAGTAGGAATAGGTGTTGTAGCTGTGCAAGGGAAATTTTGAAGTTGAAAGTTCCTAGATCAGTAGAAAATGCAGTTCTGAACTGTCCACGAAGCAGAGATATTATTGTGAAGTGCGGACGGGTTCTTGGACACGTCATTATGCCGCGTGCCAGTATATGGCCATGTGGAACTGTCCGGAAGGTGCGCTATGAAGTCAGATGTTCGTAGACGTCTACGGATCAAAAACTGGTTGAAATAGTTGCAAAAAGAGTATGGAAGTGTTAAAAATGATTCCAGGAGGTGGGAAATGGCAGAGTTTTAAGGTGACACTTTATAAATTGGACACAAACATTGCTATATTGGTTAAGTATGATATTAGTAAGTTGTAGGAAAATAGCATGAACTGGCAAAAACCTGTGAAATTCACTGAAAAAACTTTGTTAAAGGGACGTTATGGTTAAGTTGCACTCATAAAAACCTATGAAATTCAATGAAAAAACTTTGTCAAGTGGATGTTATGGTTATGTTGGAGTAATAAAAACCTATGAAATTTAAAGAAAAAACTTTGTTAAAGGGACATTATGGTTTCAAGTAAAATCGAAAACCCCCAGAAATTTGCCAGTTATGGTAAGCTAAACAACCATAACTCGCGCCAACATCGTGCACTGCTAAGACTAACACCCAGGACATCAAAGATGGCATCACAATTGTCATTGATGACAACACTGATAACATCACATATCTGGTCCACTTGTTTTTGTTTATTGACATATATAGGCCAGGTGGTTTTGTTCACTGGCAGTCAGAATAATAAAATTGAAAAAGGTGCTGTATATCTAGACGTTGACCTTGTCATATGTTCTTTGAGTACTTTCCTTAGAGCTTGGTCTCAGCTCATGGTGCACATACATGGGGAAATGAGCAGGCCTCAAACACACAATTCATTTGTATACATGAAGATAAACTTTAATGTCATTAACATTTTCTGATGATGCAGGTTCTTTCTTCTTTACTTTAGTTTCCCTACATGTGCCTCTGACTAGTATGCATTGTGGTTCTTCATATGTATTGTTTGTACCAGCACAAGTGCTGTAAGTCTTGAATTGTTAGCTAGTTATTACATGTTTAACATTACTCAAAACTCTGATAAGGGAGCATTCATTATTGTACTATCCAGAATTGCAAGATTATAAATAGTGTACTTCTATGGTGCATGCTGCAGTCATTGCCTATGTTTATATATGGAGGATGGTTTAGCACGGGACGAATAGTGTTAAGATGGACCTGGGATTTAAGCCGTGAAATTATTTGAAAGACATAAAGAATACTAGTAGCCAACAGCACAATTAGCCCTGATTTGAAAAAGATGAGCAAGTCATCGAAACACGTGTAATCACATAGGGCACGAGAAAACCTTGAAATAAACCACAACAAGTGGAGTTTTTTCTGAACACTGAAAAGGGGGCTATTTGTCATCCTTTTCGGTAATATGTGAGCGCATGGGACTGTGGGGCCGATTCATGGAACCAACGTGCGCCGAAAATCTAGGCGCAAGTATGCGCAAGCATGCGCAAGCGGAAAAAAACAGGCGCACACGCACGCGTGCGATTCATGGAAGTCCCTGCGCGTGTTCACCGCGGGATGTGCGCCAAACCCGTGCATGGCGCACAAGTCACTGCAACATCGCGAAAGGCGTGCGCGACGGTGCGCGACGCGCACAGTGAAAGCGCACAACCTCAGCGCACACAGCAGAAAGTGGGCGGGACATGGGGCGTAACGCGCGGAATGGGGAACAACACGTGAAAATAAGGGCGTAACTGGGGATGCACTGCACGGAAGCAGAGGGAACGCCCACACGCACACGAACCACACGTATTCATGGAATGGAATAGGGCAAACCCACGCACAGCCAAAGCCACGCACAAGCTGAAACACGTCCGCCACACGAAGGCAGGCGGTAGAGTCCCAGCGCATCAAAAAAGTGGCGCCGCTGGAAGTAAAATACGCGATTGAGCGGGGTACGTGTATTCCGGGGGTGCGCGGGAAGTTACACACGCGAATGAGCGGGGTACGTGTATTACGGGGGTGCGCGGGAAGTTACACACGCGATTTGGCCGGGTACGTGGATTCCAGGGGTGCGCGGGAAGTTCCACACGCGAATTGGCCGGGTACGTGGATTTCAGGGGTGCGCGGGAAGTTCCACACGCGATTGAGCGGGGTACGTGTATTTCGGGGGTGCGCGGGAAGTTCCACACGCGATTTGGCCGGGTACGTGGATTCCAGGGGTGCGCGGGAAGTTCCACACGCGATTTGGCCGGGTACGTGGATTTCAGGGGTGCGCGGGAAGTTCCACACGCGATTGAGCGGGGTACGTGTATTTCGGGGGTGCGCGGGAAGTTCCACACGCGATTTGGCCAGGTACGTGGATTCCAGGGGTGCGCGGGAAGTTCCACACGCGATTTGGCCGGGTACGTGGATTTCAGGGGTGCGCGGGAAGTTCCACACGCGATTGAGCGGGGTACGTGTATTTCGGGGGTGCGCTGGAAGTCAAATATGCGACTGACTGAGGTACGTGTATTCCGGGGGTGCGCGGGAAGTTACACACGCGAATGAGCGGGGTACGTGTATTTCGGGGGTGCGCGGGAAGTCCCACACGTGATTTGGCCGGGTACGTGGATTCCAGGGGTGCGCGGGAAGTCAAATATGCGATTGAGCGAGGCACGTGTATTCCGGGGGTGCGCGGGAAGTTACACACGCGAATGAGCGGGGTACGTGTATTTCGGGGGTGCGCGGGAAGTACCACACGCGATTTGGCCAGGTACGTGGATTCCAGGGGTGCGCGGGAAGTTCCATACGCGATTTGGCCGGGTACGTGGATTTCAGGGGTGCGCGGGAAGTTCCACACGCGATTGAGCGGGGTACGTGTATTCCGGGGGTGCGCGGGGAGCAGCACACGTGAATTGCACGTGTGGGTCCTCCCAGGTGTACCCTCTACACCCTCCACGGCCCCTGCAGGTGGCTCACACCACAGGGGCCTACCCAGCACATGTCCTGCAGGCACCCCATCCACCATGGCCATGCCCACCAGCCAACCCACATATCAACTAGCACTACTGCCCACCAACGCATGTCCCCCTGCACCCCCAGCCACCAGGGGCAGCCTCCAGCAGGCCCCCACCCATGTCTCCCACCACCCCCACCCCCCAGCAGTGCAGGGGCAGCCTCCAGCAGGCCCCCACCCATGTCTCCCACCACCCCCACCCCCCAGCAGTGCAGGGGCAGCCTCAACCAGGCCCCCACCCATGTCTCCCACCACCCCCACCCCCCAGCAGTGCAGGGGCAGCCTCCACCAGGCCCCCACTCATGTCCAACTCATGTCCCCCAGCACCCCCACCCACCAGCCTCCAGGGGCACCCTCCACCAGGCCCCCACTCATGTCTCCCATCACCCCCACCCCCCAGCAGTGCAGGACACCCTCCACCAGGCCCCCACACATGTCTCCTATCACCCCCACCCCCCAGCAGTGCAGGGGCACCCTCCAGCAGGCCCCCACACATGTCCCCCTGCACCCTCACCCCCCAGAATCCAGGGGCACCCTCCACCAGGCCCCCACTCATGTCCCCCTGCACCCCCACCTCCCAGCAGTGCAGCGGCAGCCTCCACCAGGCCCCCACTCATGTCCAACTCATGTCCCCCAGCACCCCCACCCACCAGCCTCCAGGGGCACCCTCCACCAGGCCCCCACTCATGTCTCCCACCACCCCCACCCCCGAGCATCCAGGGGCACACTCCACCAGGCCCCCACTCATGTGACCCATCACCCCACCCCCCAGCTGTGCAGGGCACCCTCCACCAGGCCCCCACTCATGTCTCCCACCACCCCACCCCCCAGCATCCAGGTGCACCCTCCACCAGGCCCCCACTCATGTCCCCCTGCACCCCCACCCCCTAGCATCCAGGGGCACCCTCCACCTGGCACCCACTCATGTCTCCCATCACCCCCACTCCCCAGCAGTGCAGGGCACCCTCCACCAGGCCCCCACTCATGTCTCCCACCACCCCCACCCCCCAGCAGTGCAGAGGCAGCCTCCACCAGGCCCCCACTCATGTCTCCCATCACCCCCACCCCCCAGCAGTGCAGGGCACCCTCCACCAGGCCCCCACACATGTCTCCCATCACCCCCACCCCCCAGCAGTGCAGGGGCACCCTCCACCAGGCCCCCACACATGTCCCCCTGCACCCCCACCCACCAGCATCCAGGGGCACCCTCCACCAGGCCCCCACTCATGTCTCCCACCACCCCCACCCCCCAGCAGTGCAGAGGCAGCCTCCACCAGGCCCCCACTCATGTCTCCCATCACCCCCACCCCCCAGCAGTGCAGGGCACCCTCCACCAGGCCCCCACACATGTCTCCCATCACCCCCACCCCCCAGCAGTGCAGGGGCACCCTCCACCAGGCCCCCACACATGTCCCCCTGCACCCCCACCCACCAGCATCCAGGGGCACCCTCCACCAGGCCCCCACTCATGTCTCCCACCACCCCCACCCCCCAGCATCCAGGGGAACCCTCCACCAGGCCCCCACTCATGTCACCCATCACCCCCACCCCCCAGCAGTGTAGGGCACCCTCCACCAGGCCCCCACCCATGTCTCCCACAACCCCCACCCCCCAGCATCCAGGGGCACCCTCCAGCAGGCCCCCACCCATGTCTCCCAGCACCCCCACCCCCCAGTCACCAGGGGCAGCCTCCACCAGGCCCCCACCCATGTCTCCCACCACCCCCACACCCCAGCAGTGCAGGGGCAGCCTCCACCAGGCCCCCACCCATGTCAAACTCATGTCTCCCACCACCCCCACCCCCCCAGCATCCAGGGGCACCCTCAACCAGGCCCCCACCCATGTCTCACCCCCCCACCCCCCAGTCACCAGGGGCACCTTCCACCAGGCCCCCACTCATGTCCAACTCATGTCCCCCAGCACCCCCACCCACCAGCATCCAGGGGCACCCTCCACCAGGCCCCCACTCATGTCGACCACCACCCCCACCCCCCAGCAGTGCAGGGCACCCTCCACCAGGCCCCCACACATGTCCCCCTGCACCCCCACCCACCAGCATCCAGGGGAACCCTCCACCAGGCCCCCACTCATGTCTCCCACCACCCCCACCCCCCAGCATCCAGGGGAACCCTCCACCAGGCCCCCACTCATGTCACCCATCACCCCCACCCCCCAGCAGTGTAGGGCACCCTCCACCAGGCCCCCACCCATGTCTCCCACAACCCCCACCCCCCAGCATCCAGGGGCACCCTCCAGCAGGCCCCCACCCATGTCTCCCACCACCCCCACACCCCAGCAGTGCAGGGGCAGCCTCAACCAGGCCCCCACCCATGTCTCCCACCACCCCCACCCCCCAGCATCCAGGGGAACGCTCCACCAGGCCCCCACTCATGTCACCCATCACCCCCACCCCCCAGCAGTGTAGGGCACCCTCCACCAGGCCCCCACCCATGTCTCCCACAACCCCCACCCCCCAGCATTCAGGGGCACCCTCCAGCAGGCCCCCACCCATGTCTCCCAGCACCCCAACCCCCCAGTCACCAGGGGCAGCCTCCACCAGGCCCCCACCCATGTCTCCCACCACCCCCACCCCCCCAGCATCCAGGGGCACCCTCAACCAGGCCCCCACCCATGTCTCACCCCCCCACCCCCCAGTCACCAGGGGCACCTTCCACCAGGCCCCCACTCATGTCCAACTCATGTCCCCCAGCACCCCCACCCACCAGCATCCAGGGGCACCCTCCACCAGGCCCCCACTCATGTCGACCACCACCCCCACCCCCCAGCAGTGCAGGGCACCCTCCACCAGGCCCCCACACATGTCCCCCTGCACCCCCACCCACCAGCATCCAGGGGAACCCTCCACCAGGCCCCCACTCATGTCTCCCACCACCCCCACCCCCCAGCATCCAGGGGAACCCTCCACCAGGCCCCCACTCATGTCACCCATCACCCCCACCCCCCAGCAGTGTAGGGCACCCTCCACCAGGCCCCCACCCATGTCTCCCACCACCCCCACACCCCAGCAGTGCAGGGGCAGCCTCAACCAGGCCCCCACCCATGTCTCCCACCACCCCCACCCCCCAGCATCCAGGGGAACCCTCCACCAGGCCCCCACTCATGTCACCCATCACCCCCACCCCCCAGCAGTGTAGGGCACCCTCCACCAGGCCCCCACCCATGTCTCCCACAACCCCCACCCCCCAGCATCCAGGGGCACCCTCCAGCAGGCCCCCACCCATGTCTCCCAGCACCCCCACCCCCCAGTCACCAGGGGCAGCCTCCGCCAGGCCCCCACCCATGTCTCCCACCACCCCCACACCCCAGCAGTGCAGGGGCAGCCTCCACCAGGCCCCCACCCATGTCAAACTCATGTCTCCCACCACCCCCACCCCCCCAGCATCCAGGGGCACCCTCAACCAGGCCCCCACCCATGTCTCACACCCCTCCCACCCCCCAGTCACCAGGGGCACCCTCCACCAGGCCCCCACTCATGTCCAACTCATGTCCCCCAGCACCCCCACCCACCAGCATCCAGGGGCACCCTCCACCAGGCCCCCACTCATGTCGACCACCACCCCCACCCCCCAGCAGTGCAGGGCACCCTCCACCAGGCCCCCACACATGTCCCCCTGCACCCGCACCCCCCAGCATCCAGGGGCACCCTCCACCAGGCCCCCACTCATGTCTCCCATCACCCCACCCCCCAGCAGTGCAGGGCACCCTCCACCAGGCCCCCACACATGTCTCCCATCACCCCCACCCCCCAGCAGTGCAGGGGCACCCTCCACCAGGCCCCCACACATGTCCCCCTGCACCCCCACCCACCAGCTGTGCAGGGCACCCTCCACCAGGCCCCCACTCATGTCTCCCACCACCCCCACCCCCCAGCATCCAGGGGCACCCTCCACCAGGCCCCCACTCATGTCTCCCACCACCCCCACCCCCCAGCAGTGCAGGGGCAGCCTCAACCAGGCCCCCACCCATGTCTCCCACCACCCCCACCCCCCAGCAGTGCAGGGGCAGCCTCCACCAGGCCCCCACTCATGTCCAACTCATGTCCCCCAGCACCCCCACCCACCAGCCTCCAGGGGCACCCTCCACCAGGCCCCCACTCATGTCCAACTCATGTCCCCCACCACCCCCACCCCCCAGCCACCAGGGGCAGCCTCCAGCAGGCCCCCACCCATGTCCAACTCATGTTCCCCACCCAACATGTCATCACAGTCCAGATCCCTGGTCTCTATGGTCAGCCCCCAAATGCAAAACACCCACCCGAGTATTGCATCCACCCACTCATATCTTGCAATTACATCACAGAACACCAATTGCAAGTTCCAAAACAAACACATGTCCCTCACATACACCCAATGGGTGTCAGTGATTCTCAAAACACATAACATGAAATGCATGAAAACAATGAGACACCACACATTGAAGTTCAACAAATAAATAATGTATTAAAGGAAAGATGAATAGAAACAAAAATGAAGAAACAGAAATGTGAATGGAAAAAAATGAAAAGAAGCATGTCCGTTCAAAATAAAAAAAAATCAAAGAATATAGAAATCCAAAGTAATGTAGTACAAAGTCAATGTCCACCAAACAAAATCCAATGTGAAATAAAAATAATAAGCCATTGATCCATGGAGAATGTTAAAAAAGAAAGTATGTACAAGTCCACAACTATGTACAATGCAAGAAGCCAGGGTCCATCATCCCAACAAAATAAAGGAAACCTAACTAACTACACTAACTAATAAAAAAAACTATATACAAAAATGTGGCCAATGTCCAAAAGGTCCAAATGAAATAAAAACAAAAATGAAACTTAACACTACCTACATAACTATGTACAAGGGCAGCGGGCTAGTTCCACGGCTCACTTCTGGATGTGCCGGGCCAGGGCATCATCGAACTCCTCCTCAATGTCCCGGAGGCGGTCCTCCTCCATGGCCCCGAGGGTCCGCAGGGCCGTCGACGTGTCCACCTCCAAAGCCCTGCGGATTGCCTCGAGGCACTCGACCCGCCTCAGGGCCCTCTGCATGGAGTTCTCCGCCCTGACCATTGAGAGCCGTGCCTCTTCCGCCCGCTGCCGCTCCGCATCTATGGCGTGGCCCAACCGCTGCCACACGGAAGACACTTTTTGTCCTGGGTCCTCCTGCCCTCCGGCCGATGCCTGCCCCTCCGATGTCGAAGGCCCCGAGCCTTCATGGCTCCCACCATGGTGCTGCTGCTGCTGTGCCTCTGCCCCTGCACTGCCTCCTGCTGCCTGCACATCCTCCGCCGGCTGGGGTGCAGTCGTTGACGTGGCCACCCCTGCTGGACGTCCGACTCCCGACTGTGGCAGGGATGCCTCCTCCACCAGCCTGGCCGCACCGTCAGAGGCAGCTCCACAGGGCACCCAGGTGACTGATGGGTGGGAAGATGGCACAGAGGACGACTGGCGCTTAGGGGGTCCAGCTGAGGAGGGGGTCGTGGCAAGCCCCATCAGACGGAGGAATCCGGCCTGGGTGACCTGTCCCAGCAGGCTGACGTGGTCAACGAGCCATTCGAGATGATGTGCAGTCTCTTCATGAAAAGACTGCAGGTCACCTCGCATGGCCCGTTGACGCAACGCCACACCAGCCAGGACAGGCTCAACCCGGGCCTGGATAGCCACGTCCGCAGGCAGAGGAAGGCCAGTTGACGTCAGCTCATCCCCTGCCTGAAAACTGGTCTGGACATGGGCATCCCTGCTGGTGCAAGATGATGCAGGGACAGGATCAGGGACAGGATTGCACACAGGCACCTCCGCGGCGGCCTGTGCTGTCTCCTGTCCCTGGTCCTGCACTGCACCACTAGCACCAGTGGGATCCCCACCCCCAGACCCCGTCTCCGGTGCTTGCACGGCCTCCTCCTCCACCAAACCCCCCACCAACCTGGATGACTCTGTGCCATCTTCCCCCGTTGGGCCCTGTGGGGTCCCAGCTGCCCCTTCTGCTGCCGAGGAGTCCAACTGCAACCTCCGCCTCTTGGACCTCCCCCCGGCAGCTGCGGCCTGGGATGCGGCACCGGACTCCTCACTCCCCGACGAGATGACAACCTGGGAGGGGAGCCGGGCCTTGCGTCTCCGGCTGGCGGTGGGATCCCCGCCGCTGTGCTCCACAGCACCTTCTCCGCCCTCTTCATCAGTTGACGCTGCAGACAGGGAGAAACAAAACACAGGCATCAGGGCACTGTACAATGTACACATACACACATGACAGTTGTACATGAGTGGCATTGGCAAACCTCAGACATGTCATCACAATCCCCAACACACATGTCATTACAACTTGCACACACGAGCCATACCACAGCCATGTTGCAACTGCCAACACCATCCATACACATACAACAGCATCAGCAGCCAAAGGTGAGCCAGACATCACATGCAACACAGGAAGTGCACCACACATGTACACACACCACCACACTTGCATGCATGTGTACACCTCTGCCAAGTGTCGCAGTGTTCAGACGGGCATCCATGTCACATCTGCCCATCAGGCTTCCACTTAAAGCTGTCACATGCATCCATGTTGCATCACTGTTGCACCCTTGTCAAATACACACACATGCACATGTACACAGCGCTGATACAATCAGCTGAAAACAACATACATGCGTGACATCACGGACATGTCTACTCACATACACATTCATACAAACTTGTGTGCCCACACAACTGCATTTGGCATGCAAGCCCACACACACAGGCACCATCCATGTCTCACACATTACAGCCCTCGCATGTGTCAGCCCCACGGCCCTGTACACCCGCACCCATACTCGACCCCATACAAACAGATGTGCAACCTGCACACTACTGAACAATCACCACACGCACTGCTCACAATCAGGATGCATGTACACTCACCGCTCGACTCCAGACGGGTCTGCCTCTCAAGGACCTGGACGTGGAGCGCTGGGGATATGTGTTCCAGGACCCTCATCTGTTCTTCCGACAAGTGGCCCCGGCGCCCCTTGGCATCCGCTGCCTTCAAGAGGCGCCGGGCCTTGTTCAGGGTCCTGGACCAGAAGTCCTCCCAGCACTTCTTGACATGTTGGAAGTCGCGGACTGCCACCCCCTCCGCGTTGATGGCAGTCACGATGTCAGTCCAGATCCGAGTCCGTCCTTCCTTGTCGGCGCGGCAACTTCCAAAGAGGGCATCATACTGCCCCAGGACTTGCTCCACCAGGACACCAACTTCGGTGGCACTGAAGCTGGTGCCCCTCTGCCTCTCTGGCCGGGGGTTGTCAGTGGTCACAGATGGAGTTTGCCCCGACATGACAACCCCAGAGGCAGGAGTGGGTGGGCAACTGGGTCCTGGGGCTGGGCTGTGGAGCGATGGAATCCCAGTCGGGAGTCTTTGGTTCCAGCAGGGGTGGTCACACCAACAGCACCCCTGGCTGATGTGCAGGCAGCAAATGGCAGGGCACGTGGGCAGCAGGCAGTCAGGCAGCAGCAGATGGCAGGTGGGAGCGTGCTCGGGGCTCTGGGGGGCAGTAGTTCGGCCTTCTGGGCAGGAGCGTGGTCTTCCGTGTGCTTACGCGTGGCCAGCTTGATACGGAGTGATTTGGCACGTGAAAATTCTGCACGTCAGCGTGTAATTCGAGGAAAGGCCCTTAGCGCGTAAGCGCGTCTGCACGCATACGCATTTTCATTGGACCAAAGGCCCTCAGCGCGTGAGCGCGTCTGTGACGTGACGTGCGAGGGAGTATCCCTCATTGCACGTGATGACAGTACACACGTGGATCCCAACCAATCGCGTGTGAAAGTTCACGGGACCCCGGAACACACGTACCCAGGCCAATGGCGTGTGGAACTACCCGCGCACCCCGAAACACACGTACCCAGGCCAATCGCGTGTGGAACTACCCGCGCACCCCGAAACACACATACCCAGGCCAATCGCGTGTACGCTCGCTCCCCTCCGATCACACGCGATGACACCCGAATACGGGAAACCAACGAGTCCGCCCACACGGAGGCGTCCCGCGCCCGCGCACAGCATAAAAGTGCGCGCAAACAACAAACGCGTATATACAGCGACGATGAATGCCCCATTTGTTGCTGCAGTGATTGTGGGACACCGCAGGAGGAGGAGAATAGCCAGGGCACGCATTTTTGCACCACGGACAGGCCTTTTTGGGATGCCTGACGACCAGGTCTACGGCAGGTATAGGTTTCCACCCCATATCATCCTAGACCTGGTCAGGGAGTGGGAAGATGACCTCACATCCCCCACCCTTTGCTCCCAAGCATTGAGCCCCTTGGAGAAGCTGCTCAATGTCTTGCATTTCTTGGCCACTGGGTCGTTTCAGCGGACCACTGCCATAGTGGGGGGGGGTCTCACAGGCCACGCAGTCACGCTGCCTACACCAGGTACTGGCAATCATGACAGCGCGCCCCTCAGTCCGCAGGCACATATACATGCCCAGAACACCCGCAGAAAGGCAGGCCGTTGTCCTGGATTTTTTCAGGGTGGCACACTTCCCCAAAGTGCTCGGTGCCATAGATTGCACCCATGTGGCCCTACGTCCACCTAGGGCCACTGAGCACATCTACCGAAACCGCAAGCACTGGCATTCCATCAATGTACAGGTGGTATGCGATGCAAAGGGAATCATCACCTCTGTCTATGCAAACTACCCTGGCTCCACCCATGACAGTTTCATATACAGAATGTCCGCCCTGAGCCGGGCCCTGGAAGCTGGGCAGCATGGCGACACATGGCTCCTAGGTGAGTACAAATGCCCTTGCACATGCATGCAAGTCACACACAGACAAATATACCAACCCTAATAAACTGAACAATTATCACCTCCCCAGGGGACAGTGCCTACCCTCTGAGCAACCACATGATGACGCCAATCCGGAACCCCACCACACCACCCCAGGTAAGATACAACGCTGCCCATATTGCAACCAGGGGCATAGTGGAGCGCACATTCGGAGTGCTCAAGTCACGTTTCCGCTCCCTTGACCGCTCTGGTGGGCAACTACTCTATGCACCAGCAGTTGTGTGCAGGATCATTGTGGCAGCATGTGTCCTGCACAATGTTGCAACACGGCAGGGCGTCCCGGTGGACATGGTGGTGCCCCCACATCCCCAACCACAGGCACAGGCGCTGCCCATGGGAGGGGACAGGGCACGTGGCGAGGTAGCCCGGACCCAGCTTGTGGCCACATTTTTCACCTAAACTCCCACCCCTGCGGAGTGCACACAGGCCTGGCACATACCAGGTGACAATCGATGATGACAAAGTGACAGTCAACTGTCACAACCCTACCACCCTGAGATAGTTGCCATGGAAGTGCCACATCGTCTGCATCCCTAGCTACTTAAACACAAGCTATCCTGTGCAACCAAAATGCACACATATGACATGTGACATGACATGAGCCATACACAAGTATTACAAGGCACAATGAGGCGGGGGGGGGGAACAAGGGAACACAGAGAACGGTACTACTAGGCCAGGTGTCATTGTGATTGTGCAAGTGCAGGGGTAGGGGGAAGGGAAAAGTGCAAGGGTGGGGGGGAGTCCAGTACAGGGGAAGTAGGCCAAAAAAATAATACATAGGTCGCCTGGTGGCAACTGCTAAGGTAAGTGCAGACGAGTGCTGGGAAGGGAGGGCTGTAGGGATAGAGAGACAGTACTGCAGTGCAGGGGTTGCCAGGGTGGCAGTGCAAGTGGACAGTGGCTGGGCCAGGGACCGAGGTTGGTGAGAGTGTCCCAGTTGCAGCTCCTGTGCAGTTCCAGTGAACAATTCTGCAAGGGAGAGGCAGAGAGTAAGCAGAAGCAAAGAGGAAGGTCTTGAGGTGCTTCCAGAACTGGAGATGGTTCCCCTCAAGTTCAAGTCAGGAAGTCTGTTCGAGGGGGAGGGCCCTGCTGCGGAGAGAAACCTACCCCCAGCTAGTTGCTCTGAGAAGCGGATGACCTGGACATGCAAGGTGTGCATCACACACACCTGCAAAACAGGCCATGGCCATCACTGTCATGTCAGTCAAACCCTCCCAAACATCAACATGACATGGCAAGCAATACCCATACACCGACCCAGTAACGATAAGGTACACATTGCCATGTCCTAAATGTACAGTGGCATCGGACAATGATGCCTGACCCGGAATCCGATGAAATGACAGACCAACAAAATGTCCCACCAAAAATAAGTCGATTCCAAATGCATTACAACAGTCGTAGACGTAACATCACAATGAATGCCTGGCTATATGCACATTATGCATTGCAAAATGAACACTGCAGCTCATGTGTGCAATGTCCTACTCCTGCATCACACTGCTCAGCGCACAGCACAGTGAACAGCCATTGCGTGTGATGCACACCCTGAGCATCACATCTAAGTGACAGACTACATCAAACATCAAATTAGGCATGTACTCGAACCATAATCGGTCACAGAACATGTGCTGCCGGGACACAGTGGGCACCAGAAGGCAAACAGTGTACACGTGGATATGCAAGGGTGGGAGTACATGGAGTGCATCCGAGTGCAAGTGTGTGGTTCTGCAAGGACATGCACTCCACAAATGCATGTGCACTCAAGTGACCATCAGTGTTCCCTACACATCACATGTGAACATCCACCATGTGTACACCCCAGCATGTCAAACCACTACTATCCCCTCGCACCTGAAAGGAAAACACAACACATGAACAGGCATTGATCAGCAGAACACAACATGTACATAGGACAACAACATTACAATGTCAGAGTTCCCATCACACTGCAGGGCAACGCAACTATCAACAACAACCCCCCCCCCCTCGCAAATGACCATGACCCACTGAACAACTGCACCTGGGTCATGGAGCCTCCAACCCTCATTCCCACCTGGCCACAGGATCACCTTTACCCTTCGTGTCCATCTCCCACCTTGTGTGTAAAGAGATGCCTGAACCCTCAGAATCCACACTCATTTCCAAAATCACATAATCCAAGGCATGAAAAGGAACCCAAACACCCTCCAGTAGATGACTTGACATAGCAGTACGTCTCAAAGGCCAAGTACTACCACAATGATGCAACAACCAAGGTAGCACAGCAAAACAATGTCACGACAGGATGTGAGACATGTGTGGTACATGACATAGGATGATGCACCATGAATGGATGTGTACTGTCACAGATCCCCTGTACAGGCGCTGGAGTCTCATGAAACAACCACCCACACCATGTCCCGGGTGCCTGCAAGGTCATCTCACACAGGCCCCTGAGATCCTGGTGGGGAATGATGTTCAGGGATATGCTGTCGGGACAGGTGTAGACACACTGGATGACTGGAATGCGTGGCAGGTGAGGGGAGTAGGAATGACACATGAAACTAGGGAATGCACGAAAATGTACAACCTGCATGAACACATGCACAATCCAAACAAACTTGGACATCATTGTCATGGCCTTCTGTAGTCCAGGCTCAGGAGTGGTACGAACCAACCACCCCCTCTAGGGTTTTGGCGCCTGCAGGTTCGGGGCTTACACAGGCATCCGCAACCCCAATGGGGAAAGAGGGTCAGGGAACGTTGCTTGGATAGGCACGGGAAGCAGGAACACCGGGTAGAGGGTACAGGTTTCAAAATTGCATAGGATCACGGGTGATTAGGGTAAAAAACATACCAAATAGGACCACACATACATCCATGCATCAGTACACTCCCAAGCAAGCCTATGCAGGGCAGTTTGTAAGAAAAACAACAAGACACTTATCTCTGGTTTTGAGTGCTGGCCTCCTGCCTGCGCACTCTCAGGTCCGGTTACAGGAGCACTGCAATGCTGCAAAGAGAGACACAGTCAACAACCTGTACGTGCCAATTACACAAAAACACAACACAAAACATGCCCCATAACAACAAACTACTCTACAAACAGACAATCTGTGCTCCATGCTTCGTACCCATATATTACATCACCCCTGTGACGGGTCATTCACAGTCAATGCAGTAAGTCAGCCGCTGGTGGGTGCGTGGCAAATGGAACACCAATGTGTCACAATTCACACAACATGCAATGTTCCCTGGGTAAGCAGACAGATCCATGTGGCAAGCCATGACTACAGAGCAAGTTGCGTACCACCATGACCAAAACAAAGTTGCCAGTGCATTTATCATGAAGTACGTGGAATAGACATGCACTGCACCCGAGTATGTCCCTTGCTGTATGTCCCTGTGAGCTGCCCCTTTCCATGTCTTGGAAGGCTACATGGTTGATACAAGTGCCTCAATGAACCTTGGTGTACCGCAGGGTATGTGCCGCTGCCCCCGCATGTGTCCCAGACAACCCTACTTTCAACAGCCATCAGTCCACAAACACATCTGAGCTGCATTGTGTGCTTCAACACCAATATTTGTCTAAGCTCACCCTCAGTGCTGTGACTAAGCCTGCATGTGCAACTCGCCTGGTGCAAGCTTTGCTGTCTCGTGGCCCCCCTGTGATGCTCACCTTGCCTGGAGTTCCTTGGAACATGTCAGCAGTTCTTGGATGTGGGTCTGCAATCACTGTGGCTCTGCTTGTGCACACATGTGCATGTGGGCACCAACAAACGGGTCAGGAATTACGTCGTCCAATGGGCCATGTCTGCTGGCAAAGGTGCTCTGGTGCCTCATCCCCCTGCAGAAAGTGCATGAAACACATGATTAATGCATCAAAGTGATCTGTGTGTGTCTCCTCAGGCATCTCATTACTTGACCATGTCAGAGAGTCACATCACAAATCACACCATCAGCCCGTCTTTCACCTCCAAAGTGTGGAACACTATCTACAGCATGATTTGCAACAAGCACGTGTACAGGAAAGATATACAACATCATACACAATGCATAGCAATCAATGTCCACATTATTCATGACACGCCCCATCTAGCAAAAGCTGAACAGTGGACAATTACACCTAAATCATCCCCACTAGGGGTGTCAACACAAGTCAAAAAGCACCAGACATGCCACAGATATGACAGTCCAAAGCCCTTGTGTAAAATTCTGTAACACCGAACCATCCTTGCGAGCCCATGGATAAGGGAGGCAGGAGTGGCATATGTGAGTCAAGGAACCCAAGCAGCAAACACATACACAAGACAACCATGAAGGGCCCAGCTGGAACAGACAGTGGATGCCTTCAAAAACCACAAGGCACCGCACTGTCACATGTAAGCACAATAGACTACACATATTAAACTAACTCAACTATTAACTAATTAAAACTATGGAAAACCTACATTACCTATTTAAACTAACTATCAAACTGAAACTTAACTAACTAAACTAAAAGAAAAATCAAAAATGGCCACATACGACCCGGGGGGGAGGGGAGGCACCCAGGAGGGGGGAGGTACAGGGTGCTGCTCAACATCCACATGCGATGATGCTGAGCCAAAAAAAAATACCTCCATGGGCTCAACGCCTTCACAGCACGACCTATGTGGGAGATAGATGGTCGTCCGAGTCTGGCTCATCCTGGAAAGGAGGACGTGGCACAGTAGCCTGGCCACGCCTAGCCGCAGCTTGCCCCTCGTCGGCAGCAAGTCTGCCGGACAGGTGAGTCTGGTTCTGTGTGGCGATGTTACATAGGTCTGCATGCAGAACCTCACGTGATACACGTGCTTCCTCTTGCAAGGTAGCACGTGTGACACGGAGTTCCTCCTGCAAGGCCTGGCTGGACAACCGCTGCACCTCCCGGCAAGCCTGTAGCTCAGCCGAGATGGTGCGCTCAAGCTGTGCAAACCTCTCCTCTGCCCGCTGCCTCTGGGACATCATATGGACACCCAGAGTGGATCTGAGGGAGGCATACTCCTCCCTCAGGGAATCCATGTGCGCCTCTGCGTGAGCAGCAATTGCTTGATGCAGAGACGACATTTCAGCCTGGCGTGCCCTGTCTGAGGCCGCCATGCCCAGCCTGAATGAGCGGGCCGTGGACCGTGCCGCCTGCTGCTGGAGAAGCACCTGCCTAGCAGGGGGGAGCACAGATCGGGCCACACGCTCCATGCTGTCAGCGATGTTCTCCATTGCTGCCCCCTGCCGTTCTGAATTGGCAGTCATGTCTTGCTCCCACTCAGTATACAGCGGTTGCGCGCGGCGACCGCGTTGCCGGGCTTGACCCCTGCGGGACCCAAGGACCGGGGGTCCTCGCTGTGTTGGCACCGCCTGCGGCTGCACGACTACATGCCCCCGTCGACGTGATGTCCCAGGCACATCAGTGACTGGTGTGGAGGGTGACCCTGCGTCCCGATCCACCACAGGCGGAGGAACCAAGACTGTCTGATCCCTCAGTGCAGGTGTCGCAGACAGAGGAGTGTCCACATCAGAATCACTCACCCCTGACACATGGACTTGATGCTCATCCAACTCAACATGGACGTCAGAGTCGTCATCAAGGCTGGACTCATAGGCAGCCAGAGACAGGATGGACTGCAGCACTTGGGGGTTTTCGTGGCCTACCACCCCACGACCCCCACTAGTGCCGGGTTGATGTGGTCTTACCAACCCTGTGTCTGGCATGACAACACCATCCTCTGCATCCATTGCGTCATCACCTGAAAAATAGAGAGGAAAAGGTCACTACACATGTCAGAAGCACACAACACACACACACACACACACCGACAGCAAAGGCATCCGGCAGACATGTGACACACAACATATGACCTGGCATGCATGCTGGGTCTACTTAGAATAGCTTCTGTGATCAGACCTGTTGAAAGGTGGCAGTTTGCATGGAAGTGGGTCTATGCAGTGCAGAAAATGTGTACGCCACTCACTACCTACATGTACAAGCACTCCATGGTGTGTGCCAGGAAATGTGAAGGCAGTGCAATGTCAAAATCAGACATCACCTGCATTGTGTATTCAATGTGTACCATGTCTAGAAGGCAAGCACCCCTCCACCCCAGTACCAAAGCAGGGATGCCTAGCATGGTATCAAAAGGCTGACCATACACCTGTGTATTGACAAGCAGTGTTGACTGGCATCAACAGCTTAATGTGATTTCAATTACAACACTGCAAATGATGCTGGGACAGTGGGCAGGACACATGATGGAAGATCCGGAGGCCGGCCACGTGTGAAGAAGACACGACAAGAGTTGGACAGAGTCATTGGCCATTGAACAGGCTGAGGCCTGTGAGCCACACAGATTGTCAGAGCCTAAACATGTGTGCAACGCAGGACAGAGCCACAGTTGACATGGGGAGGCCGATAATATGGCAGGCAATGTATGTAACCAAGGACTCATATTACAGTGATCATCCAGTCAAGGACACATAGGGGCATGCGTGCAATGCACATGGAGCATGAATGGGCACTCATGTCCCTGCGGGACATCTGACCCATGCACAGTACAAGTGGGATACCCTGCATCGAGTACTAAGGCTGTACCACACGGCATATGTCTGGCACTTTCTAAGCTGGAAGTTAGCATCTACACAGGACACATGAACATGAAACTACACATTGGCAAGAATGTAGCAGACCAGTGCAAAGGTGGAACTGTGGTGCAGAGTGGCGGAGGAGGGGCAAGGGAGCATGGCCACATGTAGTCCCGCATGCAGGCAGTGGAGACATGCATGACGGTGGCATTGCATTACTTACACATCAGAACCATGTACACGTCACATGTCGCAGCAATCATGCACAACACATCCCACAAGTGAAACACACACGTCCTCAACAACTACGCATCAACACTCACTGGACTGGGCATCAAAGTCCAGCATCTCTCCCACACCTTCGACCAATTCTGGTGGTATGAACTCCGCAACGAGAGCCTCATGCGGAGTGAGTTCTTCCTCCTCTGGTGCAGGCCCACTGCCAGTCACCAGAGTCAAGTTGTAATTTGAGGCACGCTTGGCCTTAGTGCTGCGCTTGATGTCATTCCAGCGCTTTTTGCACTCCTGCGCCGTGCGCACCTCATGGCCGAATGAACTGATATGTTCCGCAACATGCTTCCAGTGGGTGTCACGTTGGGCAGCCGTAGTCTGACTATTGGCACCCACTAGCATGTCACGGCTGTGTCCCCGCACGTAGTCCACGAGGAAGTCCAGTTCCTGCTTACAGAAAGGCTTCTTCCTCGACGTGCAGGAGGTCGTGGCTGTGTGTGGGGTCCCAGCCTGTGCTGCAGATGCAACCTTCCTCCTCTTGGACTGTGGCGCAGACCCTGGCTGGCTAATGCCGCCCTGACCAGTATGGCCAGTGGGTTGGGTGGATTGAGCCGAGGGAGTGGCAGGTGGAGGGATGACCAAAGGCCTGACTTGTGTCAGTGGCAGCTGGGTGCCCACTAATGGACCCTGCGCAGCAACATCAGCTGTGGCAGGGTCATTGACCGCAACGGTCCTGGTTGGCAGACTCACAACCGGGGTGCTGTTGGGTGCATCTGCCCCTGCACTTGCCAACACCCGGCTGTTCGGGGCAGCAGATGACATGACTGCCCCAGGGACACGTGTCTTGGTCTGAGCAGCCCGGCCTGCCCCAATGGTTTCCCCCCTGGCCTGTTGGAGATCTACCAAGGGCTCTTCAAATGCCAACGCAGCCTGCGCTGGCAGACCCTGAGCCTGGGTGGCGGTGTCCACAGCTGCACCTGCAGCTACCGCTACCCTTGGGCCCGTGGCAGTCGATGAAACTGACTGCCGGGTCATACGGGTGCCAGTGCCAGATGCAGGAGCTGCATCCCCCTGAACCACAGGGGGTGGTGGCATGGCTGCACCAACACATGGCACAACATTGTTCTCAAGTGGCGCACCCCTGCCTCTTCCCCCTCTGTGGCTGCCCTGGACACCCTGGAGTCCCCCTACTCCCTGGTCACCACGGCCACGTCCCCGACCACGCCCGCCACGAGGAGGACGCCCAGCTGAGGCGCCCCTCACCTTTGGTAGCCTCCCTACCATGGCACAGATGTAATAGTGCTGGCACAGATGGAGTGGTGCCAATGGGAGGTGTACAGCACAATTGACCTGGGCAATTGGGGTGAAGGGGGTGGGAAGCAAGATGTTAACAGCCCCCCTGCACCTGCAAGGCTGTATGTGACCCCGGTGATGTGTTGACGGGTCACGCAACGCTCAGGCACCCCAAAACTGCAGTAAAACCGTGCACGCAACCCTGCAGCCTACGTGCGTGGATTGAACCTCCCGCAGTACGCGGTGGCACCCAGTAACACGAATAACGCGTACGCGTGGGACACGCAGGCTACGATGACATCGAAAATGGGTGCGATACACAGGGGCACCCGCAGTGGGAAAAGGAGCGTTAGCGACTCACCGTCTGACTAGCGCGATGCAGAAAAACACGCGCAGCCAATACCGCCGCCAAAAGAAGAGATACGTCCTTGAGAGCTGTGAAGTAGATGGCGCGTGAAACAACTGGAAGCAGCAACACACGTCGGTCTCCACGAAAGGCACGTACAGCGAACTGCTGGGCCCGCTCACCTTTAACCCGTGCTGAGGGAAACGCACGCGCGCGTCACGTCACATGCGGACGTGCACTTTTTCACATTTGATTACGCGCATTACACGCGGACGTGCAGTTTTTCACGCGCGCACGCTTATGCATGGGCCCTTTCCTCCTATTACAAGCGGACTTGCAGTTTTTCACGCGCGCTTACGCGCATTACACGCTGCGTGCAGATTTTTCACGTGCCTAATCACTCCGTATCAAGCTGGCCACGCGAAAACACACGGAAGACCACGCTCCTGCCCAGAAGGCCAATTCACTGGCCCCCAGTGCCCCAAGCAGCCTCCCACATGCCATCTGCTGCTGCCTGCCTGCCTGGTGCCTGCACATCAGCCATCTGCAGGGGTCCAGTTGCTGTGTCCACCCCTGCTGGTACAGAAGAGTCCCGACTCAAATGACATCGCTCCACAGCCCAGCCCCAGGACCCAGTTGGCCACCCACTCCTGCCCCTGGGGTTGCCATGTCGGGCACATCCACATCTGACACCAGTGGCAACCCCCGGCCAGAGGGGCAGAGGGGCACCAGCTTCAGTGCCACCGGAGTTGGTGTCCTGGTGGAGCAAGTCCTGGGGCAGTATGATGCCCTCTTCGGATCGTCCCGCGCCAACAGGGAAGGACGGGAGAGGACGCGGAGGGGGTGGCAACCCGCACCATCCAGAAGGTCAAGAAGCGCTGGGAGGACTTGAGGTCCTGGACCCTCATGAAGGCCCGCCGCCTTGTGGAGGGGGGCCGGGGCCGCATGAGTTCCATCCAGTTGTGGGTCCTGGAAAGCGCACACCCAGCGCTCCACAGCCAGGTCCTTGTGAGGGAGACCCGTCTGGAGTTGAGCGGTAAGTGGCCAAGCATTTCTGTGTGAGACAGGGCATGTTGCAGTGTGCTGGTTGTCTGATACTTGCCTGCATGTGTGACATAGGCCATGTACACATGTATGTGTGCAGGGACATCATGGTAATGCATGTGCGACCTGTAATGTGTGAACCGCATGGTTGTTGCATGTGTTTGAATGCGACATGGGGAGCCCTGTGCAGATTGCACGCATGACAGCATGGCAGTCTCTGTTCCTGGACATGGGTGGGGCCGAGGGATGGGTGCTGATGCCAGATACATATGTGGTATCCATGTCTGTGTGCCTGACCTGCGTGTCTGTGACTTGTGAGTGCCATGGATGCATGACACATGTCTGTGACAATGTACTGATTCACTGATGCAGCCTAGTCATCCCTGTATGCACTGTGATTGGGGTATACGGGGCCAGATGGATGTGACTGAGGTGAAGTGTGTGCATGTGATAGGCATGACCCATGATGCATGTGAGTCCCATTACATTGTATGATTCGTGAGTCCATTGGACATGCATAGAAATGTCCATGGCACGCAGCATGACTGTCACTGTGTGTGTTTTGCCTGGACTGACACATGTGTTGTGGTGTGACATGATGGAAGTGTACTTTGACAGTGGCACTCATCTGCTATTGCTTCCTGTCTAGGGTACCATTGTACAGTACCCTGATGCTTGTGTTCTATGTCTCCCTCTACACAGCGGCTAGTGAAGGAGAGGGTGTAGACGGCGCTGTGGAGCAAGGCGGCAGGGATGCCCCCACGGCTGCAGCGGAAGGGGTGGGTGAGCCCCCACAGGGGCCTGCTACGGCGGTAGACGGCAAGGTGCCATCCAGGTTGGTGGTTTCCACAGAGGAGGAGGAGTCTGCCACTGAGGCGCACATGGGGCCTGGTGGGGGCTGCCCCTGGTGACTGGGGGGTGGGGGTGGTGGGAGACATGGGTGGGGGCCTGGTGGAGGGTGCTCCTGGTGACTGGGGGGTGGGGGGGTGGGAGACATGGGTGGGGGCCTGGTGGAGGCTGCCCCTGGTGACTGGGGGGTGGGGGTGGTGGGAGACATGGGTGGGGCCTGGTGGAGGGTGCCCCTGGTGACTGGGGGGTGGGGGGGGTGGGAGACATGGGTTGGACATGGGTGGGGGCCTGCTGGCAGGTGCCCCACAGTGCTGGGGGGTGGGAGACATGAGTTGGACATGGGTGGGGGCCTGGTGGAGGCTGCCCCTGGTGGCTGGGGGGTGGGGGTGGTGGGAGACATGGGTGGGGGCCTGGTGGATGGTGCCCCTGGTGACTGGGGGGTGGGGGGGTGGGAGACATGGGTTGGACATGGGTGGGGGCCTGCTGGCAGGTGCCCCACAGTGCTGGGGGGTGGGAGACATGAGTTGGACATGGGTGGGGGCCTGGTGGAGGCTGCCCCTGGTGGCTGGGGGGTGGGGGTGCTGGGAACATGGGTGGGGGCCTGGTGGAGGCTGCCCCTGGTGACTGGGGGGTGGGGGGGGTGGGAGACATGGGTGGGGGCCTGGTGGAGGCTGCCCCTGGTGGCTGGGGGGTGGGGGTGGTGGGAGACATGGGTGGGGGCCTGGTGGAGGGTGCCCCTGGTGGCTGGGGGGTGGGGGTGGTGGGAGACATGGGTGGGGGCCTGGTGGAGGGTGCCCCTGGTGACTGGGGGGTGGGGGGGGTGGGAGACATGGGTGGGGGCCTGGTGGAGGCTGCCCCTGGTGACTGGGGGGTGGGGGTGGTGGGAGACATGGGTGGGGGCCTGGTGGAGGCTGCCCCTGGTGACTGGGGGGTGGGGGGGTGGGAGACATGGGTGGGGGCCTGGTTGAGGCTGCCCCTGGTGGCTGGGTGGTGGGGGTGGTGGGAGACATGGGTGGGGGCCTGGTGGAGGGTGCCCCTGGTGACTGGGGGTGGGGGGGTGGGAGACATGGGTGGGGGCCTGGTGGAGGCTGCCCCTGGTGGCTGGGGGGTGGGGTGGTGGGAGACATGGGTGGGGGCCTGGTGGAGGGTGCCCCTGGTGGCTGGGGGGTGGTGGGAGACATGGGTGGGGGCCTGCTGGCAGGTGCCCCACAGTGCTGGGGGGTGGGAGACATGAGTTGGACATGGGTGGGGGCCTGCTGGCAGGTGCCCCACAGTGCTGGGGGGTGGGAGACATGAGTTTGACATAGGTGGGGGCCTGCTGGCAGGTGCCCCACAGTGCTGGGGGGTGGGAGACATGAGTTGGACATGGGTGGGGGCCTGGTGGAGGCTGGCCCTGCACTGCTGGGGGGTGGGGGTGGTGGGAGACATGAGTTTGACATGGGTGGGGGCCTGGTGGAGGCTGCCCCTGGTGACTGGGGGGTGGGGGGGGTGGGAGACATGGGTGGGGGCCTGGTTGAGGCTGCCCCTGGTGGCTGGGGGGTGGGGGTGGTGGGAGACATGGGTGGGGGCCTGGTGGAGGGTGCCCCTGGTGACTGGGGGGTGGGGGGGTGGGAGACATGGGTGGGGGCCTGGTGGAGGCTGCCCCTGGTGACTGGGGGGTGGGGGTGCTGGGTGACATGGGTGGGGGCCTGGTGGAGGCTGCCCCTGGTGACTGGGGGTTGGGGGGGTGGGAGACATGGGTGGGGGCCTGGTTGAGGCTGCCCCTGGTGGCTGGGGGGTGGGGGTGGTGGGAGACATGGGTGGGGGCCTGGTGGAGGGTGCCCCTGGTGACTGGGGGGTGGGGGGGTGGGAGACATGGGTGGGGGCCTGGTGGAGGCTGCCCCTGGTGACTGGGGGGTAGGGGTGGTGGGAGACATGGGTGGGGGCCTGGTGGAGGCTGCCCCTGGTGACTGGGGGGTGGGGGGGTGGGAGACATGGGTGGGGGCCTGGTGGAGGCTGCCCCTGGTGGCTGGGGGGTGGGGGTGCAAGGGGACATGTGGCTTGGCTGGGGGGCATGGCCATGGTGGATGGGCTGCCTGCGGGACATGACATGGGGTGCAGGGTAGTCCCCTGTGGTGTGGGATGCCTACAGAGGTCGTGGAGGGGGTAGAGGGGAGACCTGGGAGGACCCACACTGCCAATTCACGTCTTGAACTTCCCGCACACCCACGTAATACACTACCCCACTCGCACAGGCCCTTTCGCGTGTGGAACCACCTGCGAGCCCCTGAAATCCACGTACCCAGGCCAATCGCGTGTAGACTTTCTCGCGCACCCCTGAAATCCACGTACCCAGGCCAATCGCCTGTAGACTTTCTCGCGCACCCCTGTAATCCACGTACCCAGGCCAATCGCGTGTAGACTTTCTCGCGCACCCCTGAAATCCACGTACCCAGGCCAATCGCGTGTAGACTTTCTCGCGCACCCCTGAAATCCACGTACCCAGGCCAATCGCGTGTAGACTTTCTCGCGCACCCCTGAAATACACGTACCCAGGCCAATCGCGTGTAGACTTTCTCGCGCACCCCTGAAATCCACGTACCCAGGCCAATCGCGTGTAGACTTTCTCGCGCACCCCTGAAATCCACGTACCCAGGCCAATCGCGTGTAGACTTTCTCGCGCACCCCTGAAATCCACGTACACAGGCCAATCGCGTGTAGACTTTCTCGCGCACCCCTACAATCCACGTACCCAGGCCAATCGCGTGTAGACTTTCTCGTGCACCCCTGAAATACACGTACCCAGCCCAGTCGCGTATGGAAACACCCGCACACCCCTGGAATACACGCTCCCAGCTCTGCGTTTGCTGCTGCCCTTTGCGCTGGGTTGGGGATTTTGATGGCTTTTCCCTGCGCGAGAGGCGTTCTTGGAGGCGTAACTGGCGCTGCTGCAGGGTCGCTGCGCCACTGTGCGCCACGGCTGGTTTTGGTGGCTGGAATCCATGAATACGCTGTGCGCGGAAATGGATTTTAGCGCACGCGGCTGGCGCAGGGATTCGCACGCGCACACTGTGCGCCAGCCGCGTGCGCCACTTGTGCGCTGAATTCTATGAATCGGCCCCTGTGTCTATGTAGCAACCCAATAAGTATGTTTATATATGATTAGGTTTCTGTATTAACGACAACACTCCAATACAATGCTATTAGATGAGTACATTCTTTAATAAATTAAGTAGTTCGTGATAGGTATCCCGATCACCCCTGACATCTTGTTACCAACAATATAAACACATCTCCTTGTAGGGACTTTTCATCAAAATGTATTTCACATGTGATGTCATCAATGACATTTGTGATGTCATCTTTGATGTCCTGGGTGTTAGTCTTAGCAGTGCACGATGGTGGCGCGAGTTATGGTTGTTTAGCTTACCATAACTGGCAAATTTCTGTTTTTTTTTTATTTTACTTGAAACCATAACGTCCCTTTAACAAAGTTTTTTTCTTTGAATTTCATAGGTTTTTATTAGTCCAACATAACCATAACGTCCCCTTAACAAAGTTTTTTTCATTGAATTTCATAGGTTTTTATTAGTGCAACTTACCCATAACGTCCCTGTAACAAAGTTTTTTCATTGAAAAAATAAATATATATATATATAAGTCGTGCTGGACATTTTCATTTTAATGCATGATCCCATGGGGAGAGGCTGCCATGGAAGAAGGATGAGACAGAGGTGAGTGTGGCGGGCGAGGGGGATATAGGGTGGGTGAATGTGCGTAATGTGCTAGTCCTACTTTTTTTTATGTTTCTAACCTGTCCTGGTTTTTCATTTTCAAAATCTGGTCACCATACAATTTAGGAGACTGGGGCCTGATGCATAGAAGCGTTTTCAAAGGACGCAATTCCAATACAAAATGCTCTGTTAATCAGGCCCCAGGTCATAGTTCCAAGAAAGAAAGCCATTTGGCCTTTTAAATGAAAGACCGAATCCACGTTTAACAGGGAGATTGATGGTCGCTGGCACAAAGGTCAACCGATCGATGCATTCATATTGTTTGCATACTCCTGGGGGAGTTTGGGTCTGGATTCTTTAACAGCAGGTTTCGTATACTCCACATTAAGCCTCTCTGAGACGTTCATTGTCACTTGGCGCCCTTGCGCAACTAAACTGTGTTCTGTATTGCCCTAAGCATTTCCCCTGCTGTCACATTGATTTCCTTTGTTGTGGCTATTAGATGGCGCTGTACGCATTGCATGTAATCCCATATTATTTGCATGGGAAGTGAGGTGGGATGTGAGGAGGGACACGGAGTATGTGGGTGTTGCTTGGTTTTTTACACACCCGTTGACTGGTCATGGCTATGCTAGACCCTATGATGATTCTCAACTACTACCTTCCCACCTCTGTTCAAAACACCCCCACTGGCATATGTTTGAGCCAGCTGTCTGTTTTTAAGAGCATGCGGGCGTTATTTCTAAGCGGGTTTCTGAAAGTTAATGGCTTAATTTGTGCTGTAAACCTGTCTCTACTGTAATAAAAATGTCTTACCAAGTGTGCCATTGTCCACTTCGTTTAAAAGCAATAAGTGTGTTCTTGCATCTGTTCCTGTCACTGAATTCCGGCTAAAAACAAGCTTCTTTCCATCCTTACTTCACGTCTTCTGAGAATTTGGAAACTGTCGGTCTTCAAGGACAAGATCTCAAAAATGTAAATTCTCCCAATTTTTGTGAAATGCTTTAGAGGCTCATTTTCTGGGCTTCAGTTTCATTGGACCAAGGATGGATGTACCTCAGAGTTACTGTCATGAGAGATAATTTACACTTACTGGGAAAATATTACTGAAGCTTATGAACTTATTTAGCATCCTACTACCTGTCCCTGCTAGTCTACTAAAGGCGATATTTAAAAGCTTCAACAACTTTCTCCGGGTATAAAGATTTAGGCCTAAAATTCCATTATCAAACTTAACCTCCCATGTAAGAAAAAATGGCAGCTTTGGCTTCCCCTGTACAAGGGAATACCACAGAGTCTTCTCTCTATGCACTCTGCAATACTGGATCAACACAACAACTTTAAACACATAATCCCAAGTGGTTATTGAAAAGGAACGTGTCTTCCCTTTCTCTAAACCATAGATAAACTCCTTCCTATTGCTGCCACACTGCCTCCTGTCGGCCATGCCCTGTCAGATTAAAAAGCTGGTATCGGGATGACAAAGACCTCCTGTGTGGAGAGTCATGCGTATGGAATCCCCCAACCACCTGTAACATTACTGCATAAAAAGCCATTAGATTGGCGGTCATGGGAGAGTACAGAGATCTGGAAATGAACTCACAATCTAGATGGAGAATCGTGAGTGGACTTTGTTTTTCTACGCAGATACGAACCCCCAAGATATTGTCGACTCTCGAATATCTTTTCCTCTACCGTCTCACCATTGAACGGGTGCATACAGGAGATACCAGAGTAGTATCACTGCTCCCCTATTAGCAGCCACAGTTTTATTTAATCACCGGTTGCCGGCTCCTGATTGGACCACTGGGAAGGGAGATATGGGAAGACGAGATGGGAACACCTGTTAAGGATCAAGGCTGGTTGCACATAAGAAATGTAATACAAATTAAAATGTATCATTATCCTTACTGGCTTATCTGGAAAATGTGGAAATGTAAACTACTACCACTTGATCAAGGCTGTGGTTGTAAGACTAAACAAAGTCACCAGTCTACATAGGTTTTGGGATTGTGATCGGGATTTTGAATCGGGATTTTGACAGGGGCTCACCTTACTCAGAAGATCTACTTCTGCAGAGTCGTAGACAGAGTGGGCCCGAGGGGAAAATCTGTAAATGCATGGCTGTGTGGGCATGCACAACTGCCACTGTGCAGCCTGAGCAGCAGGGCTCGCTCTCTGGGAAATCTGTGCTTTGCGCAGATGAGCCCGTGAATGGACCCTGCTGCGTGCATGTCAGGAAGCAGTACGCTATCTCTGCTTCCTGGTTTCTGTCTGTGCAGGAGCCGGCGGCCTAGGAGTAGCCGAGGAGTCTGGAGGGAAACAGGCAATGGAAGAAAAGGTGTTTTTGTTTGTGTGTATGCGTGCGTATGAGGATTGTATGTAGGTATGAATGTACGTGTGCATGCTTAGGAGGGTGTGTGTAAGTGTACGTTTGTGTGTATTTATTCAATGGGGTGGCTGTAAGTGCATTCATATGAATTAATGCAGTGTGAAGGGTGTCCATTGGTGCGAGAACGGGTGTGAATGAGAATGCAGTATGAATGTTCTGGGGGGGGGGGGGGGGGTGTGTGTGTGTGTGTGTGTGTGTGTGTGTGTGTGTGTGTGTGTGTGTGTGTGTGTGTGTGTGTGTGTGTGTGTGTGTGTGTGTGTGTGTGTGTGTGTGTGTGTGTGTGTGTGTGTGTGTGTGTGTGTGTGTGTGTGTGTGTGTGTGTGTGTGTGTGTGTGTGTGTGTGTGTGTGTGTGTGTGTGTGTGTGTGTGTGTGTGTGTGTGTGTGTGTGTGTGTGTGTGTGTGTGTGTGTGTGTGTGTGTGTGTGTGTGTGTGTGTGTGTGTGTGTGTGGGGCTGGGGCCTGGGGAGGGTCATTAGTCCATGGCCCTCATTACAACACCGGCACTAAACCATGGCGCTATTAGCACCATGGTTGGTGCCGGTGTTGTAACGGGTCCGCCATGGTTCAATGGGGAATTACCACCCCATTCCAAGCTTGGCGGGGCGGTAATTCCCCATTGAACCATGGCCCTTCCCCATTCCCATTTTCGCCCCATAGGGCTCTATGGGAATGGGGAAGGCGCTAAGTACGGTACCGCAAATTGCGGTACCGTACTTAGCACCAAGGTCCCTTTGCGGGTCCCTACTTTAACGGCTGGTGTAGACCAGCTGTTAAGGTCGGGTCCCGCAAAGGGACCTCGTAGTAAGGCGCTGAGTGTTTAACAGCGCCACAGCCTTTTACGGCGCCGTTAAACACTTAGCGCCAGGGTCGTAATGAGACAGGGACATGGCATGTTTAACTGATGTTTATGGGTGCAAAAAAGCCAAATTGAGTGATATTATTTGAAGGAGAGGTTGGTGTAGGGGGATGGTACTACACTATGAAAATGCATTGGAAACTTCTGTGCATTGTTGGTGACTTGGCTCTTCTAATGAACCCCCTTGAATGGTTTGGGCTCCCTATCTATGCTTTGTCGCTCCTACGTAATTAGAAGAAATGCATGTCCCTCTGCAGGCTATCCTTAGGATGGGCCCTACTACACTAGCTCCAGGCCCAACTTGTTACGCAATCCTGGCTACACCTCTGTACTCCTGACAATTCAACTAATAACGAAACATCAGGTCCAGACAGTGGTCAAACTGGGAGGGAGCGATGCTCCTTTACTTGTTGAAATTAAGTTTTACAGGTTCTATACTTTTATTTTAAAAAGAAACCCTTCTGGAATGTTTTTGTTTTAAAAATCAAAGTGCAGGAAGAAGTTGAAACTTGCACTTTCAGTGCACTCCACTGAATGTTCCCTTAAACAGCTGGCACATTTCTCTGGGTTTTTATTTGTATTGTAAGTGGGAGAGGGCGTGGGGATGGGTTTTGTGAGGCGTGGGGACAGGCCAGCAGGGAGCATAGTTCCACTGCTTCTTTTCATACACTTCAACCACTGGGTCCAGCCTATTCCCATGCTCTGCGTGTTTGGCAGGCCCGGCTCCAGGACTTTTCATCTGGGTGGCCTAGGGTTGTGTACAGGGGGGCCCACATTCCATTGGGTGTGGTTCTAGGAGTACCCTAAACAAAGTGCTGGTGTTGATCCAGATTTCCCAGATCCGTGATCAAGCAAATTCTGTTTCCCAGATCTGCAAAAATACACTTGCACCCCTCTATAAAAAACAGTACATACCATAGAGAAGCAAGGAAAATAGTGTTGCAACATCAATCTACCTATGTTCCCTTCCCATCTGCTCTCCCCTTTCTGTTATATCTGATCCTCCTTCACTTTGCACCGTCCAGACACCTTCCTTCAGCTGCCACTGTTCCCATTTACCTACCCTCCAACCTATTCACACCAACACCAGCATGCCTTTCCTGGCCTGACATGGGAGAATTGAGGTTTATGCCTCCTCCTCTTCCTCTGAGAGGGCTGAGCACTGAGGCCCCCAGTGTTTGTACCATCTCGGATGGTGCCTTCCCAACAATACCTTCCTGAGCACTGCGGCTACTCCCGCCAGGACCCAAAGGAGGTGATTGTGCTCCCTCCATCTTGTTGTGAAAGATAGACCGCGCCCAGAATACTGAAGCAAGGAATATGATATTTTGTTTCCTATTAAATTACATTTTTTTCAAACTTCTTTTTCTTTCAAGAACAGAACATACCATGCCCAATCAACACAGGTAGTCTTGTTTATCTCAACGATATTTAGAACACTACAACATATCCTCCAATAACATACACATGTATACAATCCTCCCTTCACCCACCCATTCCACAACCCCCCCTCCTTTCCAACTGAACCTCTACAGTAGTCCCATTCTGAATGTCTCCCATCAATGGTTCATGTCCAAAATTCCATTTTAAACACAAAATGTTATTTTTTGTTGCATTTTTGCAGCACATTTTTAATTGTGTTGAGAGTGCAAGGCAGTGCTAGGGCTGTAAGAGCTGCATCAGGAGACAGACAGTGCTGGTTGAGGGGTTTCCGGCCTCCTGGTATCACTCCTGGTGGAGCGTGGCATGAAGGAGAGGGCCTTGCTCCCCTGACATGCCCCTGTACATCATTGTCTGGTACATACTCATTACATACTGGTTATAATATGGAATTGTCCATGATGACTCTTTGTTTGATGTGTTTACTTTGATTTGGTATTGAATGATACAATTCTGTTCAATAAATGTGGCCCGGATATTTCTAAAGTTAGATGTGTGTGTCCTAATGCCTGTGCTGCTCATTTATTAAACCATGAGTGAGGCTTTTTGGAATAGCTTAGAATGTGAACTGAATCACTTCTAGGGGCACCTAAAAAACTGATTACTTGGTAAAGCCATAATTTCACCCTAGCCTGAAATTTAGATACTTGACCACACCTCTTCCAAGTTCAAGTTTGCAGAAATATGTGTTGAAATTTGGCTTTGAATACCTAAAATAATACTAAATGTTATACAGGTTACTTTAAAAATGCAAAAGTCACCTGAAAATGTATTCATCATTGTAAAAACATGTTGATGAAAAGATTAAGGGGGAGGCATTTTGTTTTCAATCCTAAACTGCAGAGCAGGAATTAGCCTGTTTGCACTATTTGCAAAAGGGGCCATTCATTAATTTTAATTAGAACCAGAATCAGAATGTAAGAACCATTCTGATTGGCCCTCGCCGGGGCTTTACCCGGCCGGGAATTCCTTGGCCGGGATCCCACTACTTTGTTCCCGGCGGGTGGCGTGGCAGCCCCTCAGCCAATGAGGAGGCTCGAAGCGGGGCCATCCCCGCTCGGAGCCTCACGCGCCATCGTCCCCCGCCGGGGTTTCAGGTATGTGTTTTTTTTGTTCCTCCCCTCTTCCCACCCTCCCAACCCCACTTACCTTCTGATTTCTCCTTTTTCGGGAGCAAACGCGCTGGGAATACTTCTGTTTCCAGCGCATCCGCTCCCGATGGCCGCCATGGAAAGGGAAAACTGACTCTGTTTTCCCTTTCCCGGCGGCCATTTCTTTGGACATTTTTTTTCCTTTTCTGAAATGCTGCAGCGTTTCGGAACAGAAAAGAATGCTATTAGTACCCCGGTCTTGTGGGCCGGGATACTAAAAGCAATATGCCTCTCACCGCGGGGGCATTACCGAGTCTGGTAATGCCCCAGCGCCTTTTATAACTATGGGCACAGGGGCATTATCTGACTTGTAAATGCCGCAGGGGCTCGGGGCATATTGCTTAATTGTTTCCACCAAGCACTGGAAAAGTAAAGAGTAAAACACAGGCGGAAATCGCCTTTGCTCTTTACTTTACCACTACTTGTCTGGAAAAGTGTTAATTACTTCCACAATTAACGATTGTGGGAGCCATCCACAATGGATTCCTTTTGACTCTGTCCGCTTTTACCGGGTGTCAAGGTCAGGCAGATCCCATAGGAATCCATTGGTTTTCCACCAGTGTAAAAATACATGCTGGTGGAATACCAATCGGATTTGGCCGGGGGACTTTGCCTACCAAATCATACAAAATCCTGCAGCTCATAAAAAGTGGAGCTAAATGCAGTTAGCGCCACTTCTTCCACTCCGCTTGACCTAGACTAGCTTTACTTTCCCCATCCTGAATGGAAGCCTACAAGCTCCGGCATAGCAATTAATGAGAACTTACAGAAATCCTCATACAGACACAATGCATGAGAAGGTTATTGTTTCACACAGATTGTTCTGTATCCCCTTAATTACTAGTCATCCAGCAATCACACTTAAACAGCTTCTTAAAACCCTTTATAATTTTTGTTAAAGTGCTAAAGCAATGCTTACTGCCTTTTAACTGTTTCTCATCTCTAATGTATTTATTTTATTTTTTCTAAAGCGCTAGGACAGTGGCCCAGAGCCATAAGAGCGCTGACATGACACAATAAAAAACATAAAGCTCAGAGAGTCCTAAGGAGAAACCTGAGAGAAAGTAGTGGAGGCCAAGGATCCATTTACTTGAAAATAAAGGTTTTCAGGACACGTTTGAACCTCGGAAGACTGGCACACAGCCTCAAATCAGGTGGAAGAGTATTCCACAAGTGTGGGATTGCGGCTCAGAAGCATCTATTTTGCACCTGTACCAGTTTGGCCTTTGGAGTGAAAAGAAACCCTGTGTTATTGGATGTTAGATTACGCCTGTTAGATAGCCACTTCAACTGTGCTGCCATATAAGAAGGGCTTATTCCATACATGCAAGCATGTACACTGCAAAGGGTACGAAACTTGATTCTCTTTGTAATGGGGAGCCAATGTAATGCTTTACGTGCTGTTGAGACATGATCTGTTTTACGCGTACCCACATCGACCCTCACTGCGTTGTTCTAGACAACTTGCAGATGATTGAGTTCTCCTTTGCCTACCCCAAGTAGACTACTGGCATAGAAGCCTGGGCAGCTCCCAATGATCGCCCTGGCAAGGGTGACACAACTAGAAGCCTCAAGGAATGGTCTGATTTGTGCCAAAAGTGTAATGTAATTTGTTGAGTTAGACACTTGGCAACTGATATGGGACCTCATTGAGAGCTCCTGGTCAATAGTGACTCCCAAGGTTTTTACTTTTTTCAAAGTGGGCAGCAGTCTGTGATTTGAAACAATGAATAGGATTGATCAAGCTGGCGCCACTTGGGGCAGGTGCCCTGTATAATAATCTCAGTTTTTGAGTAATTCAGGACTAGGCCATTACACAGCATCCAGAGTTGGATTTGGTTGTATGTGGCATTAATGAGTATCATCAGCATAGTTGGCACAGCACTTCCTCTTGTAAACAATCTGCTTCTGAGACACGTTAAAAAGATACAATCCAAATGGTAGGGCTTGTTCAGCCCTGCTGTTTGCATTTGAGGGGGAAAGTAAGGGCAGGGCAGGTGGGGGCCATTGGCATTTGTCCCTTGTCCAAATGTTAAATCCACCTTTGATTGCACTCTTTAGAAAATATTGAAATACTGCTCTTTAGTTATAAAAGATGCACACCTTTTATGCTTTGTCTGCAACATTATAGAAAACGCTCTTCTTTTTTGTTATTTTATGGGTGTTCAGGTTTTATTTATCCAACACTGCCTAAACACCCAGCACCCCGATTTACATCATACTTTCCAAACAAAACCCACAACATGCATGACATATTCTGTAAAGTTACTCAAACAGAATGAGGTTATCAAGTCAGTACTTATCAGTTTGAATCATGAAACGTTCTGGCAGAGTAGACTAGGCTTCCAAACAAAGATACATTCTATTTAGGTAGGAGCTGCACTGGTAAGTATGTATGAGAAGATCTGAAACTGCCCAATTCTTGTGACCCTAGCCTTATCATTTTCAGGTAGGGCCTGGTTGGACCAGCTCAGTGAGGTGCCACTTGATCCCCTAGGCGTAGCAAGCAAGACACCCACATCTGGGCATTACACATTCACTTATGGAGACAAACGGAAGGCAACATGCATTGGCAAAGCCAACAGCTTGGGCTTTTGATTAGGCATGGATAGTCATTTGCCAGGCACTGCCATAAGGGTACCACATAACTATACCACCTGGCCATAAAATGGGAACAGCTGAAAAATGGTGCATATTAGTCTCGGGAGGATAGCTCAAGGGCAACGTGTTCGCCTTGGAAGCAAGACGATACAGAGCACCACAGGTTCAAATGTCTGCTAATACCTACATGCAAGGCAAAACTGATGGAATGTGGTTGCTTGACAGGACTTCAGTGCAAGTGACAGAGGCCTTAACAAATATATTGCTTATAAAATTAATTGGCTGAAGAGACACATTAAGAGAATTTTATCACACCAGGAACTTATTAAACACTCAAAAAAATGCTTAGATATAACACTGGCAGGCCCTATACAGAAACACGTTTGGTGTTACTTTGTGTTAGAGCTTGCTCAAAGAGTTCTGAAAAGGTTAGGTTTTGGTAAATGACCAGACACACCCATAGGGTATGTGTTTCTCCTCACATTTTATCGCCATCCTATCTGTGTTTCACTGCATGCGTTTTGGTTGTACCTAATAGGTAAAAAGTCTCTGAATCAATTAGAACCATCGTCATTGCTCTAGCCAGCCTTCCATACCATTGTTTGCATATCAGCCTTGGCCCTGTCACCAATATCAGAAGCCAGTCTCAAACTGCTAAACCACAGGGCCTAAATATCCATGTGGTTACTTGTGTTCCAGTGCAGATGGAACACGGCCTAGCAATTGAGATTGAACTGCACCTTTTGGTGGCAGCACCAAAAGTAATGTGCTAATGACTTGTCCCCTTCTCTAATGGCACATACATACTACAGAATGATGGCATGGAATCTTGCGCAGAGCAACGCTAGTGGTAATGTTTAATACAAAGCATTGCATCTATCACTTTTTGATTTTACTACACTCTCCCCTCCAGAATAAAATTTTGGTTACTACCAACCTTATATTTTCACTTATACTCAAGTAGTTAATGCAGCAGAATATATACTTTGAATGTAATTTGTAAGGGCCCCCAGTCAGTTGACGCACCTTCTGCAGAAATCTGTGTTCAAGCAACTTTACCTGTCATTTATATTGTTTGATATAGTTAACCATTTTATTAAGCGTGTTTAAGCCTGATGAGAAAAACCACTATAGTCCCACAAAAAATAAACATACTTTAAATTACAGAAACCAAAATTGTGATTTTAGGTTTGAGAAAATAGTTGTAGGCAGCCTGCTTGAATACGTGTGCTAACTCACTTAGAGGTGTGAATGGCCCTCCGTCTCCCTGGTCATTTGCACTTTCATGGCTGTGGGGCATGAATCATTGTTTAGGGTAAGAAAACAAATCCTGTCCAGGCCTCCTGCAGTTCACCCTTTCAGAATGATGTCTCTGAGGTTGCTGATGAATGTTTAGAGTGACATCCATCCCCCACTCCCTTGGTTACCAGTGGTGTATAACACCACTGACATGGCCTCCTTTCTAGGGTGGGCCACAGGATGGCTCTGTGGGGGTCTGGCCCCCTTGGTCCTCCTGCTGGAGCCGGGCCTGGTGTTTGGCCTTTTATCACAGGAGCCACATGTTTGTTATGACACTAAAAACTGGATTAAATGGTAGGGCATATAGGCGTCATAATATGAATCAAACAAGTTTTGTCTCTGACAGAGGCAAAAAGACTTTAATTAAGTTTGACTAGTGTCTACAAATTCCATAATTCCACCAACCATAGAGTCCAAATCGGTCTAGCCATTTCCACCGTAAAAAGGATCACATGCCAGCAAAATGTTCTCTTTTCTGTTGTTAGTGTTTGAGTGTGGGTGACATCACTGATGGTGGAATATGGTGATGTCAGTGAGTGTGGAGTGCTGAGGTGTTATGTTCTTAAGTACTGTTCTAACAGTTACAGTTGGAGATCTAAGCTCACATGAAGGGAGGTACCGGTGTCTTCCTGGCATATACTTACTAATAAACCTACAGATAACTTACCTGCTGGTCTGGGTGTTACTTCTGGTACCACAATATTTCACTGGTGACGAGGATGGGATCCTGTCAAGGAGAGGGCAGCGGATGAGCCAGGAACACCGCCCTCCATCAGTACACGTCCTTGTTGGTTGCTGCCAGCAGCCTTAGCCCCAGTAGCAGGGATCTGGGTGCTGCTCTTCAGTAGGCCGGGTGATGCTGGAGGAGGCGATCCCTGTTTGCACTGAGTCCATGGTCTTCTTTTGGAGTCCTGAGTCCAGAAGCCAGAAGCAGAAATGTGCCTTTGATGCTGAGTTGAGTCGGCTTTAAGCAATGAGGAGCGGGACCTGTGAGGCAGCGTTGGAGTGGTGAGTGTGTTGGCTTTGGTTGGCCAGTAGCCGGAAAATGTCCGGCGGACAGGAGGCATGCAAGAGGCGGCGTGCTGACATGGCGAGTGGGGTTTTGGTTGAAGAGGTTGTACACCGAGGAGTTCGGGTGTGTATTGATGAGATGTGCCCACCAGGTAGCCGCCGTGTGGATGCTGCTGTCGGGTGCTTGCAGCAGTGGAGGGCATCGGGGTGGGGATTCCCCAGCACCATGGACGTGGAGGGGATTGCTGTGATGGCGGGGCAGCAGATATGCTGCTTCTACAGCACCTCAGGCAGAATGGTGATGTCAGTCTGCTTATGCGATGCGTTCCAGCGCGAGAGGCTGGAATGCGGAAATGGATTCAAGTGTGCTGCGTACGATGCGTGCTGTCATGAAGGAGTTGTTATGATGCTTTTTCGTTGGTGGAGTTCCAATTACTCTACAACATTGGTCCTGAGCTGGACCAGCGAGTTGTGCCCTCCGGAGGAGGAGCCTTGGATAACTGTGGACTGGATGGCAAGCAGCGCAGTGCTGGATTGTTCCTCGGACTGCATGAACAGGAAAGAATTAGAGTCAACGCGGCTTAATGGAGTTGCGGACATGTGCGTTTCAACGGATGTTCTGGATGGCAAGCAGCGGAGTGCTGGATTGTTCCTCGGACTGCGTAACCAGGAAAGAATTAGAGTCAACGCAGCTTTTTGGAGATGCGGACATGTGCGTTTCAACGGATGTTCATTCATGCGGTTTTGTTGTATTTGAGGACCGAGACCTGTTTGGGTTTGGCTCCGGGGAGCAGCACCTTACGAGGAAGAGGTTTTCGCCGTAAAACGGATATTATCCAGTAGGTGTTACTATGGCCGTTTGCGTGGTGTATCGTGTGCATGTTGTGGCCTTAATTGTTAGATCTGCTGTTAATGTGTCGGGCCTGTGAGCATGGTGTGTTTTTATGCAGTGGCCTTGTTCATGAAATGTTTTGTAAACATGTGTTTTCTTGCAGGTGGAGTTTGGACTCGTGGGTTGGACCTGGACTTGCGGGTGGGTTGGACTTGTGGGTTGTGGGTCTATCTCTTGATTACTGCGCATTTTGGTTCATTTCGTGTTTTGGTTGCAGTGCAGTCCGGGTCCTGCATTATGGAAAAATCATTGTACAGAAAAATAGTTTTTCCTACATGGGAGCTGAAATGTTTCCGTCGTTTAGTGATATTTATACTCTTTTGTGCCATCTGTCTTGTGTGTGGCATTAGTTGTGTGTGGTGTGGTGGTGTAGTTGTGGTGGTGATACTTATCTAGATTCTGGTGTGGTGTTGGCCTTACATTAACAGTGATCCAGCATTGTGGTGCGTGGAGTGGATTTCATCAGCACTCTGCAGTGTGAGTTTGTACAGAATTGTGGTGTGCGGAGTGGATTTTATCAGCACTCTGCATTGTGAGTTTGTACTGCGGGCGGTGCAGTTTGGCAAGGGCTTGGAGCCCTTTAGGTGGTGAGTAGTATTTTGGGTTGCAGTCGTGGTGCTGTACTGGTTTTGGGGGGGGGGGTTGTTAATGCTGGTTATGGAAGCTTGATTGGTGCCAGGGGTCCCATTTCCATATTGGTAGTTGCTTTCTTCCCTGTGAGGGTACTTATGGTGTGCTGGGGTGTGCAGCCGGCTTGGACTAGGGGTCCTGGGTTGTAGTTAAGGTGTTCTGCGGTGGCACAGTCGGCTTGGACTAGGAGTCCTGGGTTGTCATTATGGTGTACTGCGGCAGTACAGTTGGCTTGGACTAGGGGTCCTCGGTGTGCTGGGTGTACTGTTAAGGGCAGTGGCCAGGAACCTGGGGTCCCATTGGTGTGGTAGTTGAAGGAGTGTGTTTTGGTGCGGTTTAGGTTGACCGTGTTTTCTTAGGGAGTTCTTGTGTGTTAGGTGTGCTCTTTTTGAGTGCTGTTGTGGACTGATGTTAGGGTGAAATGCTTGTTGTGCTCTCTGCTGAGCTGGGATTGTGCCTGGGGGTGGCAGCCCTGGTGCCCTAGGGTGCAGACTAGGCCGGTAGGTTGTTTGGTGCACGGAAGGTTTGGAGTGTTAGTGTAATTTATTTTGGGGAATGCTGGAGCGTGGCAGGCTCTAAGTTTCAAGGGGCAACTTGAAACAGGTGGAGTTTGTAGTTTATTATTTTTGTTCCTTGAGTGTCTTCCAGTTCTGGTTTTAAGGGAGGAGTAAGCCCTTATTCTACTTCGGTGGGTTCCTCGTGGTTTGTCTTTTGTGGGGACGGAGTGGAGTTGGAGGTATTCTTCAGTGTAGTTAGCCAAATGTATGGATTTTCTGGCACGGTTATGGTTCTTTGTTGTCCATTTGTTTGTAGGCACAGTTAGGGTATATATTCTTGGGGTGCCAACTTAGGTTATGCTTGTGCCGTGGTTTTAGTCCTATTTAAGGCGCAGTTTCCGTTAGTGTTGGTCTCGGTTTGGTTGGCATCCGGTTATTTAATGTATGGTGTTGGGGTTGTGAGCGAGCTCCAGGTGGCCAGCTTTTGTGGCATCCATTTGGGGTCTGGTTCGTTGGTGCGTTATGTGCTGGCCACACGTACATTTGAGGGTTTGTTTTGGGTGAAAGGTTTAGTTGGAAGATCCTTGTTGTTCAAGAAATGTAAGGAGGGAGAAGTGTTGTAGTGTGTCTCTGAGTGTGGGTGACATCACTGATGGTGGAATGTGGTGATGTCAGTGAGTGTGGAGTGCTGAGGTGTTGTGTTTTGAAGTACTGTTCTAACAGTTACAGTTGGAGATCTAAGCTGGCATGAAGGGACGTGCCGGTGTCTTCCTGGCATATACTTACTAATAAACCTATAGTAACCTTACCTGCTGGTACCATGATATTTCACTTTGCTATCTATGAGGTGTCTCAAGTTAGCATTGTGCTGAGCTTGTCCTAGATATGAGCAGAGATACGTTTCCGGGAGAGGGGGATTTCATCATTGGTCCCAAGCATGTTCTCTCTTATGTGCTGTGCACAAGTGTTTCTAGGCACGACAAGACAAGGAGGGGGAAACAGAAGGAGGACAAACAACAATCTTACTAGGCCTTGTGTCATTCAGATCGCGCAAGTGCGGGGGAAGAGGGGAGAAGTGCAGGTGACTCAATAAGTGCTGCCAAAGGGTGGCTCTTAAGTGCAAAGAGAATGGACTGTAGGGTTGCAGATACAGACCCTTAAGTGTGGAGGGAGCCTGGAGACAGTCCAAGGGCAACTGGACATGCAGGGGCCAGGGCCCGAGTTCAGCTGTGGCCAGGTGATCAGTGTGCGGAGCTATCAGGGACATTACCAGGGGAGAGGAAGAGAGAAAGCAGAAGCGAAAAGCAAGGTCTTGATTTGCTTCCGGAACCGGAAGTGCTTCTACTCAGGTTTGAGGGAGGCAGGGAGGCTGTTCCAGAGGGAGACCCTAGCCAGGGAAAGAGTTTTGCCCCCCCATTCTCTGCTTGGAAAAGCTTCTGACCCTCAGAGAATTGGAGGTGGATCAGCGGAGAGCTCGAGAAGGAAGATGTTTAGGAAGAGAAAGTTGGAGGTAGTGCAGTCCCATGACTCAGAAAGCCTTGTGGACGATTCAAAAGGTCTAGAATTGTATCCTTGCAGCAACAGGGAGTCAGTGCAGAGATTTCAGAGCTTGGGAGATATGATCCCTGGGCTTGAGGCCAAGGAAATGTCTCGCAGTCCTGTTCTGGGTGAGTTGTAGAGGTCGAAGAGTAGAGACAGGTAGATTTAGAAAGAAGCTGTTGCAATAGTCCAGCCTGGAGTGGACCAGGGCTGTAGAGACAGTGAGTTTCTGTGGGAAAGTGAGAAAAGGCAGAATACCTTGGAGGAGGTGCAGTTGAAAGTGTGACTTCTTGGAGATGTCGGAGAGATGTGAGGAGAGAAGGAGAGGGTGGAGTTGAAGATGACACCAAGGTTCTTAGCATCATAGGAAGGAGCAGGAAGAGGGACCAGGGTGGGCGACCAGAGAGAGACAGGAAAGGAGGGAACAGGTGTCCCGATGAGGAGGTTCTCAGTCTTACTGGCATTAAGGCAGAGATCATTGGCAGCACACCATTCCTGAATTACGGCCAGACAGTCTGGTATGAGAGAAGGAGCAGAGGTGGCTAATGGGAGCCTGAAGGAGAGCTGTGTGTCATCTGCATAACACTGAAAGTTAGAACAGAATGTAGCGATGCAGTGGGCCAGAGGTGCCAGGTAGTGATTGAATAGCAAGGGAGAAAGGTTAGACCCCTGAGGAACACCACAAGTAGGGAGAGAGATAGAAGAGAGGAAAGACCCCAGTTGGACCTGTGAGGGTTGGTCAGTGAGAAAGGAGGTCAATCAGGACAGGGCTTAACCAGCGATACCTAGGTTGTCACGGAGGTGATTGATCAGGATGGCATGGTTGACCATGTCAGAAGCACAGGATAGATCAAGGAGAATGAGAAGAGAAGGAAGATTAAAGTAAAGATTAGAGAGCAAGTCTTCACAGGTGTTCAGGAGAGCAGTTTTCATGCTTCTGGCAGCTCTGAAGCCCGACTGGTGGTTGTGGAGACAACCAACAGGTTCAGCATGCAGATTAAGCTGGGAAATGGACAGCCTTTCCAGGAGTTTGCCCAGCAAAGGAGTGATGGAGGTCAGGCGATAGCTTGAGAGGAAGGATCGGCGGAGGGCTTCTTAAGAAGGGGGTGCACAAGGGAGTGCTTAAGGAGGGAGGGGAAGGTTCCATTGTATGATGTTTGGAATTATTATTTACATTCTAAACAGGATGTCATTTATCTCAGTTACGATTTAGGGTAATTGAGACATTTCTGGGCTGTGGCTGACCCCTGTATTGGATTCTAAACAATCTGATGATGACACCACGTATCACAGACATTTTTAAAAAATCCCAGACATTAAAAAGTGGTTCAATTTTGCTTTTTTTCAAATGTGTAAAAATTATGTTTTTTATATTCTAGTCAGGATGTAGGCAGAGTCTACTACTGGGCTCCCTCACTTAACATGCAGTGGTTTCCTCCATCCTAACCGAGGCATCCCTAAACCTAAGGCTTTCCAAATAGTGATCAGTTACACCTACTATCAAAGGCTAGATATACGTAAGGCAAAATGCCTCATCTATCTGGCTCCCTCTGGGGCTTTTCTCGGGGTGCAATCACCTAAGAGTCCCCATGGTATCTCAATGGGAAAATGAGGAGGGAATATTTCTAATGTGCCAATGTTAGAGACTCTGGTTCAGGCACTCCTTCAGTCACTCCCTTTGTCTCCTCTCCCTGCACTCACTGCTACCTCGATTCTACTCTCTCTCTCTCTCTCTCTCTCTCTCTCTCTCTCTCTCTCTCTCTCTCTGTCTCACTCCCTCCAGTTGTCTTCCCACTCTCTCTCTTCTGTCCAGCCACTGTTCACACATGCTCTTTGTTATTCTTTCCTCACTTCTCACCTCTCAATGCTCTGCTATACACTACTCTCATCGCCCCTCACTAGTCTGCTCCTCCCTGTCCATTCTACTCTCCCCTCTCCACTCTGCTCTCACACTCATTTCACTCTCAGTCACACCTCTTATTTTCACTCAAATTATCTACTACTCTATATATGACCCCTCTTAGTCTACAATATACTTTCTAATTCATCACCATATTCACTCAATCAATCTCTCACTATCAACACCACACCTACAAAAAACAACAGCACAATCTCTGCAACGCTCTGCTCCACCTTCCTTTCACCTAGTATCTTGGTCTGCTTCCACTACACCTGACCTCACCTCACCTGAAAACCCTTCACTGTTTTTGGTTCTTGTAGAGTTTTTATATCTCCTGCAATTTCTTTGCCTTCCTTTACCTTTTCCTCCCCATTCCATTGGTTGCTTTGTTCATCTGGCTTCCTGGGCCAATCTGGGTTTACTCGTTCCCCGGCGTTAGGCCATAGTATCTGGAGGCTTCAAAACCCCAATTCAGGACTCCCCCTTTCTATTCATAATGGTTGAATGCATATCTCTGGTGTCACTGGTGGCGAGCTGCCACCTCTGATATGATATGAGTCATGTATAACGCGCTTGCACTCAAGTGTTTCTAGACGCGACAAGACAAGGAGACATGGGGAGGACTAAAACAAACGATCTTACTAGGCCTTGTGTCATTCAGATCGTGCAAGTGCAAGGGGGGGAGAAGTGCCAGGGGGAAGCGAGAAGGATAGTGTGGTCAAGGCAGCAATTGCTCTGTGTAAGTGCAGCCATTGAGCCAGCTAGAGAAGTGCAAAAGGGGGTAGGCGGGGACCGTAGGGTTACAGATACAGCCTATAAGTGTGCATAGGCCTGGAGGCAGTGCAGGTACTTGCAGGTCGTGGAGTAAGCATGGTGCCCATTAGGTTCAGAAGGTAGCCAGGCGGGTTTGAGAGGGGCAGGGAGGCCATTCCAGAGGGAGGCCTCTACATTTCTGAGACTCTAAGTAGGAGTTTGACTTCCACCTTAAGAGGAATCACTTCAGAATTGGGCAGGTCTATTTCAGTGCAGTGACTGAGGCTCTGGCCCCCCTTTTAGTGGCCATCTCCTCCCTAGTTACGGGCCCTATCTGTTACACTCAGCTGGTCTCTGCAGAGGTGTTGGGGCACGGTTGCAGCCCTCCCTAAACTTGAATCACCCCCTTCAGGCATCTCCCTCAGTAGAAAAGCTGTGAGGGGTGGTGCATGGTGATACTGCAACTGTGAATTATGGAAGAAAAGCTCTCGGTCCTGCTACTTCTGGCAGGGGCTCGTCAAATGGGATCTAGTTCCTTCACTGATCCCTGATAAGGATTAGTCTAGTCCAGCTGCGACTATGCTTCCCTTATGATTGGTAAGTCTTTCTTGAGCTCTTGTGATGCTGTTCGTTCTGTTTAATGTCTTTATATGTTGCTCCTATTTATGCCCGCAACAATGTCTCTCTTCTGTTTTCTTCCCTTAGATGAAAATGTGGCCGCAATGCAGCTGTGAGCAGGTAAGTGATGGTTTAAGGAAAAGCGCTAAGTATGGTGAAGCACAACCTTAAACTGACTTTTTTTTCGATGTCTAACCTTGTCTTCTGTTTTTCCTTGCAAGTGCTGCTGTCCATGATGGAGCGTGTTGTGCTGCGGTACCAAGATGAAGATTTTGGCATTCTGGAAAGTGTAAAGATGAATTCTTGGTTCACCAAAGAGATGTACAGGTAAGAACAGCTTCCCCCAGTTGGTAAGTATGCTGGCAGGAAGGAGGATGTCTTGAGGATCGGGGCAGCTTATATAGCTGCGATCGTGGGCATGCCCATTAGGGCCATCTTACCAGCCACACCCTGCCACTCCTAGAGAGTGAGCACATGCAAATGCAATCCATTAGCAGCCACACTCAAGAATACACTTGGGGCTGCTTAATGGATGGAATGTTCAAGGTTAATCCATCCTGCTTAATGGATGGAATGTTCAAAGATAATGTATCTGAAGTGCTTTGTCCATAATGAAAGCTTTTTGGTGTTAAATGCATGTTCTTGTTTACTTTTGTTCATGAGCCCGGCGCCAAAGGCGCATGGCCAGTGTCCATCCAGGTCTCCTGTGCATGCGACCCCTGCATGCCTGTGCCCCTGACTTCATGACCATTGTGGGATGTTTTACCCAATAGTGCAGGTCCTGCAACATTCCTGTGCACTGCTTGCATCAGGAACATCAGAATGGCCGCTGGAAAGCATTATGCACGCTAAAATCACCCAGAAGTGCGCAGGAAAAATCAGAAAAATAGGCTGCATCAACTTTTGCCTATGTCAGTGGTAACACAGGAGACCACTGCCAAAACCCATCATTTGGCTGCCCACAGAGCAAAATGATTACAAAAGAAACACAGAGCTGTGTGGAAATCCGTTTTTCTTGGTTGTCAAATTTGCAAAAATCATGGCTCACCAACCACCCAAAAGATCTAACCTCCTTGTGGGGTGTTGAACATCATTCTACTTCCAGAATCCACATAAATATAATGTCAGCAGAAGTATATTTTATCAGAACAAAGTCCACTTTTAAAGATACTTGCTGGAAAGAAATATGTCAAAAATGGGTGCAATACCGTTACTCGCCTCTGTCAGACGCTGGCGATCGCTAAATCTATCAGGTGAAACTTGTGTCTCAAAAGCTAAATATGCCAAAGAAGGGACTTCTATCAAATGCAATATAGGGTGCCACACATTGATTTTCATGTTGAAAAAGACTGAAATTGAAGATATGTTTGCTTATTTTTAAATTTGTAACTTAAATTTTTCACAAGGAACAATGTCACAATGTACTGTAGGTAACCTGATTCAGCTAAACTTCCAAGAGGTTTTCCCCCAATGAGAACACACCATGTTGTTCCTTCCCACCAAAAGGAGAGAATATCTCATGGGCTTGCTAATGAGAAGGGGAGGATACTTCCTCTGCTGCTCTGGGAATGAGATATTGGGTTTCTTGAACTGAAAAGAAAATGCTAATTCGGGTGTGACAGAAACCAAGCCCAGGCAGGAACAAGCTCATGTTACTCTCTGGCTCAGCCAAGCCTTGGAGGCGGGCCAGACTGAAAATGTGGATTGAAACTGGAGTAAATATATGTTTAAGAAAAAGACTTATAACAATTTGTACTGAACTGGTAAAAATATGGAATTTAGAGGTTATTAAAATGAAAAGATCGCTCACAATTTAAAACTAATCTGGAATCTGTGTGATGTTCTGAGACTGAACCACGAAAATTTTAATATTGTAGCTATTGTGATTATGCTATGAAGATGAATATTTACAGAAGTATGCACAAATGGTATGTGCATGATGTGTGAAAAATTGTACAGATCCGAAAATGTGTAACCAACCAAAAGCGCTAAAAACTGTCATTTGTTAACCAAAACTCGTAGGAATATGAGACTTTGACAGACGCGTACCTTAAGTAATCTGTAATGTAAATATGCATTATCAACAAGTTTGTGATATTGGAAATATGTTTTTTTATGAAAAATTGATTTTCTGGTTAGACACAAAGGGGAGTTTTTTTCTTTGGACCATAAACACAGTGCCACTCTGACACATCATGACACACTGTTACTTTCTCAAATCAGGAGAGGGGGAATTCTCTGACCTATAAGTTCCTTAGAGGGTTGAGCATTGTATAATCAGCCTCCCCACCCCTTTGGAAAATGGATAAATAGGGACTGCTGAGGAGAGACACACACATTCACTCATCACTGATCCACTGGCGAAGCACCCTGCAGGAAGATCCAGGCTCCAGAACCTAGATCCAGACTCCAGAACCCAGAATCCAGACTCTAGAACTCTGAAGCAGAAAGGCCCAATCCAAAAAGCTGAACCCTTCTCAGCTGGCCTTTAGAATCTTTTGTAACCTAATTCTAACCCCAAACTTTCAAGGGGCACCACAAAATCCAACAGCCTGGCTGAGCTGTTTTGCGGCTTCTGGCCAAGAACCCGTGCTAGAACCCAGAGATCCAAACCGGTAGAGCAGTGCTGTAACCCAGAACCCATCAGATCCAGTCCAAGAGGCCGTGCAGACCAGAGTGCCTTGCTGAGAGCAGAACCAAGCGCCTTAGACCTGTCCGGTGGCGAGCGAATCCCAGCCAAGCCCTTGACCAGATCTTTGACGGGCCCATTCCAAAGCCATAATAGTGAGTATTTAGTATAGAACTGTCCATAGTCATCTCTTAGTTTAAAGTAATCCTATTCAATCCATTTCAACCTATCCAGAACTGCATTATAGAATCTTGTGTCCATCCTGAATCCTTCTCATTATATAGTCTTGTGATAACTGTAGCGATAAATCATCCTTGCACTAAATATATTTTCTGAAGAAAGTCAAGTGTCCTGGTGGACAAAAGTCAGAGCGGTTCGCCGCTGCTCTGGTGGCTGGCTGTTGGGTATCTTGCATCTTCATAGCCCCTTAGTATAAGCCCATTCTTGTTTGTAAATCTTCAAAAGCGCAATCCCATTTGTAAAATCTTGACCCTTTTTGAGAAAAATCGACCTTCACTAAAACCTCTGTAACTTTTGAACCGTACGTCCTAGAAACGGAATTTTGAAGCTAACATCCTATGCTTTCAAACGAACCCAAAACGACATTCCAATTCCTTATAGTTTTTCCGTAATCGCATTTCTCGCGTGCGGAAAAGTTGCAGCGAATTTGTATTTGGCTCAATTTCACCACATGTAAAAACAGCTATTTCTTGCTTTCAACTTCTGAATTTTGTTTTCCATCTACTAATCATTCACATAATCATTGCTAGTGTTTACCTGACCCAATCCAAAGCAACTCTCACTAGTTCTGAATCTCATTTAGTGAATTCAAATCATTTTTAGCATTTTTCCCATCATTTCAAACCACAATTTAAAAGCATTTGACCTGTTTAAGATCAGCTCTGTTTCTCTCTGCTTGCTGGGGAGAATCGGGATTGAAACTGCAATTGTTGATTGTTATTCCTGAAACCTGTGTGCCCTCATTCCATCTCTTCATATTGCATATTGGGGGGTGAGTAATAACAGGGGGAAATAGTGGTCACATTGTGTTTGATTGAAGTCATATCAAGTTTATTTCTGTGTTGCATTCTTTCCTATCATTGCATTTCCTTGAACCATACAAAGTTATTCTCTGCTACATTATTCTTCCTATTCCTACTCCTGATTGATTAAAGAGATTGTTGATATTGTAATATTACCCATTGCATAAATATTCAGAAGTGTGATATTCAGATATTATTCATATTTATAAAAGCGTGATCTATATATATATATATATATATTGTTCAATTCTTCAAATAAATCTTTTTACTTTGCAAAACAAACCTACTTCTTGGCTCAGTGAGGCTGCGGGGATTCAAAGAGAGGGGCGTTATAAAAGGGTACATCATCCAGAATTAAAAGAACTTTTGACATAAAAATATATAAATAAGGGTTTCAATTGGGCATCTCATACTAGGCATGGACCTAGTTGGAGTGCTGGGTTGACACCACTTACAGATTGGGGGCTTGTCTGGGATTTCTGGATTAGGTCTACCACTTGTGCAGCTTAATACAGTGTGCTAACTGACAGAATACATAAATCCTGTTGGGTTACCACGCTGTGTTACACTGTAAAAGCACCCCTCAAAAGGGAACGCTCTAAGGAAACGGTCTGTTTTGCAAAAATAAAATAAAAAACTTCTGTAAGTCAGGAAGGGAATTAATATTTCCAAAATGGCGACATTGGTAGACATCAAGATGGCTAGAGAACACCTTTTACATAAGTTATTTGTGAGAGGTGAATGGACGGAGCAGGATCAGAATGTGTGGTTGCAGGCAATCACACAACAGGTCACTGCAACAGGGTTAGATATCTGGAAAGACCAGGGTCACTTACATGTTGCCCCGAGTGAGCTATATATGGCCCCTAAGGCCAAGGATGAGCAAAATAAGATTGCCAAGATAGCGGCATATCTATATTTATCTATGGGAGCCATACAGGATAAATATGCTGAAGGCCACGATCTGGCAAGTAGGCAGCTGATGGCATTAGAAAAGGCCCAATCTGATGTGGACTCTTCTGAGCAGAGGCTGCAGAGGAGCCAAGAGTCAGAAAATGAAAGCAGGCAGTATATAGTTAAAATAAAAGAGGATATGGGTATCCTGCAACAGGAAAAGGCAGAATAAGAAACCAGAATGCCGGCCTTGCAGAGGGAGTACCAAGAAAGTTTGGACTCCCTACTGCAGAACCAGAAAAAGCTGGAGCAACAACTGTATTTCAACAGGGCATGCACAGAGCAGATAGTCACCCCACAAAGCCACCTAGATAGAGAGAAGGTAGAGAGCAGCAAATTAATTCTGAAAGACCTGGATACCCAAGCAGAGTTTGAGGAAGAGCGCCAGAAAGCTGGTGCACTTCAAAGACAGAGGGACGACCTGGCAGCACAGAGGCAGGCCCTTGCTCAGGAAAGGGACACCTCAGGTCAGGAAGTTTGTCACTTAAAAGGGAAACTGGAAGAAAATCACCTGGCCCTCCAGGGGCTGGGTGACCTCCAAAAAAGCATGATAGATTGTTAGAGCACACCAGGAGGGTGGAAGATGCTCTGGCAGGCCAGTATGGATAGGACTCAGGAGGTAACCCTCATGCAGAAAAGACTGGCCCAGTACTCAAAGACACAGACCAGGAAGCACAGAGAGAAAACGAGGCTCTCTGTCAGAACAATGATAGGCTCCACAGGCGGTTAGCCATGCAAGAGAGACTGATAGAGACTAGTAAGGCCTTGATTGAGGAACAGAAAGCTCAGGTTCTTGCATGGCAACAGGGAGCAGGGGCTGATAGAGATGAGATTCGCTGGGAAAGGGAAACACCTGAGCATAACCTCAGGAACCCTAGTACCAGAGGCCTTCATCTCTCCCAGTCCCTGGATTCTGCCACCTCCATGTCCACTGGTGCACATGAGTCCAGGGCCACGGGGATGGCAAATTACTATCCAGTCAGAAGTATGGGGCTCATAGACCAGTACCTCCCAGGAATGGATGGGCGGGCATCTCGGTGTGGGTACCCAAGCACTGTGACATTTAGTGGGGAACTCCAGGAGAGTAGGCCCACTAAGGGCATCTTGAAAACCTCTGCCCACCTAGGACAGTGAGGGGGGGTACCCATCAAATCCCGGGAGCAAGGAGGAATCAGAAGACTCCTCTGAGCACCCCAGGACACAGGAGACTAGGTCCCCACATTCTGCCAGCCATTCTCAGGCTCGCAGAATCCGGTAGAACCTGGAAGACCAGACAGGCACCTCTGGGAGCAGTGCCCCTGAGTCAGAGGATGATTGGACCAGGGCTACCCGAACCAAGAAGGCCAATAAGGCAAAAAGGGCCTTGCTTAAGACCCCTTAAAATAAATCAAGGCAATATGGAGCGTCATCATGCCTTATCATAAGAACGCTAGGTATTCTGTTTGGGAGCACTTACAGCTCTTTGAGCAAATGATGTAAACTTTCCATTTGAAAGACAGCAGTAGCTGCATTCAGTATGTGAAATGGACATTCTCACCAGAATACTCGAGTTTCTTTGCTGGGCTGGAGGACCAAAATCATTCTAGATGGTCCACCTATAGGGCGGCCATCTTGAAGCATTTTTCTGTACACAGAAATCCCCAAGAGGCTCGCAAGGCAGCCTACAACTTGCAATGTGGGGAGGATCAGGCCCCACAAGAATTTGTGCAGGAATTAAGGCGTGCCTTTGCACAGACCACAAAAAGGGTGCGCACGGATAGCAAAGAATTTGTTAATACTTTTTTCCATGCACTACCAAAATACATCATGACCCAGCTAGTGAGAGATTTTCATGAGAAAAGATCACTAAACTGGATCATTGAACAGGCCACCTGAATCCATGAGGTGCAAAAGCCCATAGAAAACAAGAATGCTCAAAAAAGTCCCAAACCAACCAACACCCCTGCGGCTGCAAAGGTGGCAGAGGTAAAGGTTGCCCCCATTTTGGATTTGGAGATGGGGGGGCCTAAAAACCCACCTGCACAGCAGAATAATTCCAAGCCCAGAAGGCCCTCGGGCCAGTCACAGATAGGGAGCCAAGGAGGTAGTCCCACAAATGGGATCCGTCACTCCCCTGACTATATAAGTCCCCGCTACAAGGGGAACAGACCCATCCTGGGTTATGTGTGGACTCCTCCAGCCCAAGGGTGGGGGGATCCAACCAAGCACCTAACCCAGGCAACTTCCCTCCTCACTTTCCCCAGGAGGGCAGAAATTCCCCAAATCCTGGGCAGAACGTTTTCCCCAGGTATCCACAAAATGTTCAACCCCAGAAAAATCCATCCTTCTTTTCCCACTTTCCTGAGCCCAGACAACCTAATTCGGGACAGGGGAGGCCAAGGGTGGAGGGGTACCCAAATCTTCCCAACCCGGGGTATTACCAGAGAAGGGATAGCTACCCTTCCCGCGATCAGCCCAGGGGAGAAATGAGAACCCTGTATCAGCCTTAGCGGGTTTCACAGCTAGAGCACCAGGTCCAAAACATGGCACAGGATCTGGGTCGCATGCTGAGGGCTCAGCAGAACCCTCAGATGAGCATGCCGGCACAGAATGCCTCAAACTTCGGACCTGGTGCTCCAGAACAATGACGGGGGCAGCACCCCGACAACCTACTGGTTCCCAGGGAGGAGGCACAAGGGGAAGGTGTAAAGCCTTGGAGGAAGTTTCCTTCCCCATTTGTAGAAAGCCCCTGGAAACCCAGGAACCGGAACCAAAATCTCCTGCCCTGAAAATCTGCCACCAAAGGAGCAGAGGAGGGGTAGGAGAAACAAAGAACCCAAACAGACCCATTTTGAGGAGGAGGTACAGATCTTCCAATTTGAAGGAGAGGGGTCCTCAGAGGATCCTGGGAAAAGGATCTTCTCCTTCAGAGATGGGGAAACTACTCCCAAGGAAAAATGGGTCCCAAAGGATTCAAATCCAGACTGGGTAGATATGAGGTCTGAGCTAGCGCCACCCATCATCCAATCCCAGAACCAACAGCATAAAAATCCCCTGGTTCAAACCCACTCTGGTGACTTCCTCCAAAAGGGGGGGGCAGCCCTGAACCAGAACCAAGGGAACTCAAAACTTCTCCCATCTCTATTGCCACCTTTTCTTTGCAGATTCCCTAGACTCCCCACTGAATTCTGCCCAAATCTCTTCTCTCTCAATGTCCAAAACTAGAAAATTAGCCCACCAGTTGTCCAAAAAATTTGCATTATCTGTGCCCCTTGTGTAGAAGGAGGGAAGATAGTATGCGCCGGTGCAAGTACAGGGGCAGGGTACAATTTTGGCACTGGTGGACACTGGATCCCAAGCTACCCTCTGTCCAAAAAGGCCTTTGATGAACTGAACTCAGGAAGGGGGGAGAATTACGAAATTCCTCTCACCTCTCTTCCTGGACAACTTCAGAACTGTGACGGGAAGAAAATTCCCATCGAGGGGACTGTGGATTTGGACATTAAAATTGGCCGACACAAGGTGAAGCACCCGGTCATAGTTGTGACTCCAGAGGGCACTCCTTTTTTACTAGGGAATGACCTCCTGAGAAGGTTATCACCCCTAATAGATTGCATAAACAAGGTCCTCTGGACCCAGACTAGCCGACCCATAAAGTTAAAACAGAGTGCCAACCATGTTAGTTTAAACGGCACGTGCCACATGGTTGAACAAAAATCTGACCAAGTAGAATTTCACTTCCAGAACAACCAAATTCCAGACGTGACAGTAATAGCAGTAGGACAACAGACTGGTGATGGGGGGTCCTCTCTATTTCTGAAAATCAACCTTCCTTCCAGTTTAAGGTCGCATTTCACACTGGAAGGAAACACTCTGAAATTCTTTACCAATCCACAATCAGACATTCCCACTCCTATAGTCCAGAAATATGAGAAATCACCTCAGAGCCTGGCTGATATTCAGCAAATTGGAAAGCAGTTGTTCCTCCCTGTTCAGTTAAATGAAGGGAAGGTCTCTGTTTTTGCCTGAGTGTGTGTGAACAACGGTAAGAGCTTCATCAGCAAAGCCATGTTCCGCCAACTCCCAAAAGATCCAGCCATTCCCACCTTTAGACTGATAGACAAATGGGAAATGGATCTGGAAACACCCAATTCCAAACATCTCCTGCCAAGCAGGTGTATGCTCAAAATCTCCATAGGCAACAAGAGTATAGTCCATAATTGTTGGGTCGTGCGAGACGTCCCTGCCACCTTTTACTTAGGGAGTGACATTCTCAATCGCTTTGCCATTAGTTTGGACCTAATAAACTTCAAAGCTTGGTCCCGATTAGCGGATAATCCCATGGGCTTGATGATCCAGAGAAAGCATTTACGTCAGCTCAACTGCTGCCTTATGCAGTTGAAATTCAGATTGGAGAGGAAGTCACCATCCCAGAAAGGCTCGACAATTCTCCCTGGAAGTGAAAGTTAAAAGAGGATAGAAATTGAAAAACCCTGATGCCTATATTCATCTAAATGCTTCTCTCCAACAGCAAGGGTTGGGGGTAAACCCAACACCACTAGTCAACATAGAACATGACACCATTCCAACAGAGGTGGATAACAGCGACTTAAAGAGTATCACTCTAGCCGCAGGCACCATTATTGGAATGGCGGTTGATGACCGACATTTTTCCATTGATCTATGCAATGAACTGTTAGGACCAATCCCCAAGGACTGTTTTGACAGTGACAGTGATGACAACACAACACCAGACAGGATCTTTACCCGGCATGGGGGGAACTTCCTGGTGTACACTTCCTGCTCTTATGGTAAGGAAGATGTGACTTGTGACTTCAGAAGCGATGAGGTGATTTTCCAAGTCCTTGAGGACTGCCTTCCCCACCTGAAGCCACCAGTCCAAATCAGCACTCTGGCCAGGGACTTCTCCACCCAGCTGGAGGAGGCCGCTTAGATAGCAAAACCAGAAGTCTTTCCAGGCTTCAGGCAGATGGTTGAAGAGAGAGTCAACCTAGCTGATGCCTGTGAGACTCTGGAGCAGAAGCAAAAATTGAAACAGGTTTTCTTGGATTTTGAAGATCTCTTTGCGGTGGACTCATATGACTGTGGTCACACTGACATCCACACAACAACAAGACCCAATTTAGGAGCCTCCTTGGACTGACTAATTACAGCAGAAACTTAATTGAGGGCTACGCAGAAATCACAAGACCCCTGATTCATCTATTGAAGGGGGGGTCAAGTGGGAGTGGGGTCCAGAACAAGCCGAGGCAGTAAGACAACTCAAAAGAAGCCTCTCACAAGCACCTTGCCTAGCTTACCCTGTCAGAACCTAGCAGTTCTTCTTGGAGACAGGGTTCTCTAATACATGCTTGACTGCAGTATTATACCAAAAGCATGACAAGGTCAATAAAGTAATCTCCTATGCGAGTAAAACTTTATCCTCTGTGGAGGAAAAATTCAACGATTGTGAGAAAGCACTCCTGGCAACGGTGTGGGCATTGAAGAATTACCGCCCGTTTATCCAGGGGGAACACATCATAGTGGAGACTCCACACCAGCCTCTGCAATATCTCCAAAGTGACAGAATCCGGGCCGGAAATGTGAGTAATTCCCGAATTACTTCCTGCATTCTGTCAATGCAAGGCTTTCCTATGGAGGTCAGATATGGCCAAAACAAGAAGAGTCCCCTCGCACAAGGTCTGGCTGACTCGCACAGAAAACTGTCTCGAGGACGAGAGTCTAAAAATCAAGGACAACATGGAGGCATACCTCAATTCCCCACACAAAGTCTTTGAAGAAGACAAGTGTGAGGGAATGCCCACTGTCTATGTGGATGGATGCTCTTACCATGTTTACAACAACAGGGAAAAAGAACTTGTGGCCGGCGTAGGGAATGCATGGGTGAATGAGAGCCCAGAACCTTCGGCTGGCTACAAGATTGGTCCCCGAAGTAGTCAAGTGGCAGAGTTGATGGCTGTGCATCAAGCCATCCTCACTGCTGTCCAACATTAACTCCACGAACTGGGCATAATCACAGATTCAGATTATGTACGGAACGGGTTCGTGGAGCACCTGGTTAACTGGAAAACCACAGGCATGTTATGTGCTAATAACAAACCCTTGAAACATGGGAAATTAATTCAAAACATTGATGATCAGGTCACCTTGAATGGGATGACCATCTACTGGAAAAAGACCAAGTGTCATTCTAAAGTAGAGGGACCAGACAAAACTGGAAATGACTTAGCTGATCAGATGGCCAAAACCAGAGCCATCCAAGGGGATCTACTTGAGAACGAGTCCCTGTTGGGGGAAATCCAGGTCACTGCTATCACTAGGTCCCAGACAAATGCTCACAATGAACTCTCAGCTGCACAATGGAGTAAGGAGACCCCAGATGCTGATTTGATTACGGCTCAAAAAGGGGATCCAATAATTGGTAAGTTTTATCAACACATTGAGGACCCTGAGAACTTTCCCCTGATGGATACTGATTACATTGGGAAAGAGGACCTCAGAGTGTTTTCCGAATCCAAGACAGTTTGTTGGTGAGGAAATCCCTAGCTGGCCATGATCAGTGGGTGGTCCCTACCTCATTCCGAAGCCTGATGTTAAGTCACGCCCATGATGTGGCCACAGCCAGTCATAGGGGGTTTCATACAACACTTGAAATCTTAAGAGAGGTTACATACTTGCCACACATGTGGCAGGACCTCGACCAATACTTGAAGGGGTGTCTTGTGTGTGCACAATTTCAGCCAACATCCCTCACACACCGTGCGCCTCTCCAAAAGAGGGGGATGACACTGCCATGGTCAGATTTGCACGCCGATTTCATTGGGCCCGTGATTCGCTCCTCTAGGGGAAACAAGTACATGTTGACCGTGACATGCTTGTTTACTAAATGGGTGGAATGTCTCCCGGCCCCAAACTGCAAGGTAGAAACAGCAGCTGCCTTGATGATCAACCTCATCTTTTCGCGTTGTGGACTACCCCAAAGGATCGAGTCAGACAGAGGTAGCCATTTCACCAGTGAAGTAATGGCAAAGATGTGGGAGATACTTGGGGTCAAAAGGAAGCTACACATTGCTTACCGGCAAGCCTCTAGTGGTGCAGTGGGGAGATACAACTAAACAATTGTGAGCATATTAAAAACGTTTGTGGCAGATTCTGGGCCAAGTTGGGATATTCAACTACCTCTTGTCCTAATGGCCATCAGATCTACCCCTGCATCTGCAACTAAAATGTCACCGTTTGAGCTGATGACTGGACGCAGGATGGTGCTTCCCCAGCATCTGCTCTACAGAACCCAAGAGCAGACATTGATCAATGCCTCCACAACTCATGAGTATGTTGAAAATATAAGAAAACACCTTAAACATGCTTTTGCCTATGCTCAGCGAAATCTAGAGAGATCTGCAGACAGCATGAAGACCCACTATGACTTAAAGACTACCAGAAAAAAATACAATGTAGGAGACCAGGTCTACTTATACAATTTCCAAAGGAACCAGGCCAAACAGCGCACATTTTTGCCTACCTGGAGGGGTCCTTTTGAAATTGTAGACAAAATCTCACCAGTCACCTACAAAATCCGCATCCCCAAAGGCAGTTTGGCGGAGGGGGAAGAAGGACTTAACAAACTAAAGTGTTGCCATCCTAGGCACACTCTGCAGCAACTGGAGGAGTCTTCTGGAACCCCAGAGTGGGCCACTCCAGCTCCATAAAATTCCAACTCTAAAATATTCCATATATCGCCTATAAAATACAATAATACAAATGTGTCCTGATGTATCAAAATGTATGTGTCCGCCCCACTACATTAATAGTGGTGGGGAATTGTCTACAAATATGTTTTTGTTTTGTCATCCTAGGATTGGAAACCATGGAGACTAACCAAGGAGGACTACCCAGGGACCGGGAGCAAAGATCTGAGGGGCCCGGAGTATCGCTCAATACTCACACTTGGACTGGAGAGGAGAACCGATCCATCCACCCCTGATGGAGGAAAAGAGGATGAACTTTGCCATTTGTGGAATCAGAAGAGATGAAACTGACATCGCAGTTTTGTGAATTCCCATTGATGGACGGTCAACGCCAAATTGCAAGAGGGGGGGCTTGTGGGATGTTTTACCCACTAGACCAGGCCCTGCAACATTCCTGTGCACTGCTTGTATCAGGAACATCAGAATGGCCGCTGGAAAGCATTATGCACGCTACAATCACCCAGAAGTGCACAGGAAAAACCTGAAAAATAGGCTGCCATCCACTTTTGCCTATGCCAGTGGTAACATAGGAGACCACTGCCAAAACCCATCATTTGGCTGCCCACAGAGCAAAATGATTACAAAAGAAACACAGAGCTGTGTGGAAATCCGTTTTTCTTGGTTGTCAAATTTGCAAAATTCATGGCTCACCAACCACCCAAAAGATCTAACCACCTTGTGGGGTGTTGAACATCATTCTACTTCCAGAATCCACAAAAATATAATGTCAGCAGAAGTATATTTTATCAGAACAAAGTCCACTTTTAAAGATATTTGCTGGAAAGAAATATGTAAAAAATGGGTGCAATACCATTACTCACCTCTGTCAGATGCTGGCGATCTCTAAATCTGTCAGGTGAAACTTGTGTCTCAAAAGCTAAATATGCCAAAGAAGGGACTTCCATCAAATGCAATATAGGGTGGCACACATTGATTTTCATGTTGAAAAAGATTGCAATTGAAGATATGTTTGCTTATTTTTAAATTTGTAACTTACATTTTTCACAAGGAACAATGCCACAATGTACTGTAGGTAACCTGATTCAGCTAAACTTCAAAGAGGTTTTCCCCCACTGAGAACACACCATCTTGTTCCTTCCCACCAAAAGGAAAGAATATCTCATTGGGTTGCTAATGAGAAGGGGAGGAGACTTCCTCGAATGCTCTGGGAATGAGACAATGGGTTTCTTGAACTGAAAAGAAAATGCTAATTCGGGTGTGACAGAAACCAAGCCCAGGCAGGAACAAGCTCATGTTACTCGCTGGCTCAGCCAAGCCTTGGACGAGGGCCAGACTGAAAATGTGGATTGAAACTGGAGTAAATATATGTTTATGAAAAAGACTTATAACAAATAGTACTGAACTGGTAACAATATGGAATTTAGAAGTTCTTAAAATGAAAAGATCGCTCACAGTTCAAAACTAATCTGGAATCTGTGTGATGTTCTGAGACTGAACCACAAACATTTTAATATTGTAGCTATTGTGATTATGCTATGAAGATGAACATTTACAGAAGTGTGCCCAAATGGTATGTGCGTGTATGTGTAAAAAATTGTACAGATCCGAAAATGTGTAACCAAGCAAAAGCGCGAAAAACTGTCATTTGTGAACCGAAACTCGTAGGAATATGAGACTTTGACAGAAGCGTACCTTAAGTAATCTGTAATGTAAATATGCATTATCAACAAGTTTGTGATATTGGAAATATGTTTTTTTTTATGAAAAATTGATTTTCTGGTTAGACACAAAGGGGAGTTTTTTTCTTTGGACCATAAACACAGTGTCACTCTGACACATCATGACACACCATAACACACTGTTCCTTTCTCAAATCAGGAGAGGGGGAATTCTCTGACATATAAGAACCTTAGAGGGTTGGGCATTGTATAATCAGCCTCCCCACCCCTTTGGAAAATGGATAAATAGGGACTGCCGAGGACAGACACACACATTCACTCATCACTGATCCACTGGCGAAGCACCCTGCAGGAAGATCCAGACTCCAGAACCTAGATCCAGACTCCAGAACCCAGAATCCAGACTCTAGAACTCTGAAGCAGAAAGGCCCAATCCAAAAAGCTGAACCTTTCTCAGCTGGCCTTTAGAATCTTTTGCAACCTGATTCTTACCCCAAACTTTCAAGGGGCACCACAAAATCCAACAGCCTGGCTGAGCTGTTTTGCTGCTTCTGGCCAAGAACCCGTGCTAGAGAGATCCAAATTGGTAGAGCAGTGCTGTAACCCAGAACCCGTCAGATCCACTCCAAGAGGCTGTGCAGACCAGAGTGCCTTGCTGAGAGCAGAACCAAATGCCTGAGACCTGTACGGTGGCGAGCGAATCCCAGCCAAACCCTTGACCAGATCTTTGATGGGCCCATTCCATTCCAAAGCCGTAGAAGTGAGTATTTACTATAGAACTGTCCATAGCTCCTAGTTTAAAGTAATCCTATTCAATCCATTTTAACCTATCCAGAACTGCATTATAGAATCTTGTGTCCATCCTGAATCCTTCTCATTATACAGTCTTGTGATAACTGCAGCGATAAATCATCCTTGCGCCAAATATATTTTCTGAAGAAAGTCAAGTGTCCTGGCGGACAAAAGTCGGAGCGGAGGCGCCGCTGCTCTGGTGGCTGGCTGTTGGGTATCTTGCATCTTCATAGCCCCTTAGTATAAGCCCATTCTTGTTTGTAAATCTTCAAAAGCGCAATCCCATTTGTAAAATCTTGACCCTTTTGAGAAAAATCGACCTTCACTAAAACCTCTGTAACTTTTGAACCATACATCCTAGAAACTAGGAAGCTAACATCCTAAACTTTCAAATGAACCGAAAACGACATTCCAATTCCTGATAGTTTTTCCATAATTGTATTTCTCGCACGCGGAAAAGTTGCCGCAAATTTGTATTTGGCTCAATTTCACCACATGTAAAAACAGCTATTTCTTGCTTTCAACTTCTGAATTTCGTTTTCCATCTACTAATCATTCACATAATCATTGCTAGTGTTTACCTGACCCAATCCAAAGCAACTCTCACTAGTTCTGAATCTCATTTAGCGAATTAAAATCATTTTTAGCATTTTTCCCATCATTTCAAACCACAATTTAAAAGCATTTGACCTGTTTAAAATCAGCCCGGTTTCTCTCTGCTTGCTGGCGGGAATCGGGATTGAAACTGCAATTGTTGATTGTTATTCCTGAAACCTGTGTGCCTTTATTACATCTCTTCATATTCCATATTGGAGGGGAGTGAGTAATAACAGGGGGAAAGAGTGGTCCCATTGTCTTTGATTGAAGTCATATCAAGTTTATTTCTGGGCTGCATTCTTTCCTATCATTGCATTTCCTTGAACCATACAAAGTTATTCTCTGCTACATTATTCTTCCTATTCCTACTCCTAATTGATTAAAGAGATCGTTGATATTGTAATATTACCCATTGCTGATCATTGCATAAATATTCAGAAGTGTGATATTCAGATATTATTCATATTTATAAAAGCGTGATCTTTATATATATTGTTCAATTCTTCAAATAAATCTTTTTATTTTGCAAAACAAACCTACTTCTTGGCTCAGTGAGGCCGGGGGGATTCAAAGAGAGGGGCGTTATATAAGGGTACATCATCCAGAATTAAAAGAATTTTTGACATAAAAATATATAAATAAGGGTTTCCATTGGGCATCCCATACTAGGCATTGACTTAGTTGGAGTGCTGGGTTGAAACACTTACACCATGACACTATCCTATTTGATGGTGGTAAAGGGTGCTCATCCACAGGCCCTAGTAAAAAGAGGATATAACTGGTATGTGCCAGAGGTTGGTGCAGTGTTATTGGGATAAGAAAGGGTATTGATCCCAGAATTTCCTCTAGCCAAGAGGTCATGGTATGAACAGCGAAGAGAGCACCAATTCAGCATGCTCTAATGGTCATAGAAAACCAAGGTATCGTCCTCAAAATTGACATACTTGGATAATAGGCAAAGACCGAACTACTGGAGACTCTGAGGCACCAGACAGTAGTGAGATATAGGAGACCATAGGTCACCTCATGCTTGAACCTGCTCCCATTTTAGATTCTAGCTCCATGAAATGCAGTCCTTTCCCCCTTGTGGTACAGTATGTTCGTATGTACATGTGCTGAACATTGATAAAGTTGATAAGGTCTGTGGGAAGGATGCATTCAGAATGCCCCTGAACTCTCACTCCAGAGAAATGCCTTTACACCCCTACAGTTGATACTAGAATGGGCATGTTCTTAGCACAATATGGCACAGTTTTCACTAAGGGGTGGGTCGTCAGAACAAGCTACTGGATGCCTTTGGTCCCCTTGTTAAAATTCTCAATATAAGGTGAGAGAGCCAAATAGGAGACTACAACTATCACATCGAGAGGTTTTGAGTGTATGAGCCCAGAACATTATCAGCTTTTTGCTAATGCTTCCTTATCACCTGAATATCACAAAAGCCTCCTTTTAAATATCACTCTCAAGTTAAGGGTAATTTCTGACACCTTCTCTCTAAGTACTAAGAGACTGCTTTATGGATATCAATATCTTGGTGGCTAGGTATGTCACCTTTTTCACATTGATTGGGCACTCTTCTTTGAAGAAGATATTTTACACAGATAGGGTTTTAATCTGAGGCTGGGTGTGGAAGGGGATGCTTGTCCTGCATTTCATTCAGATCCTAAAGCTCTTTAAATGTTTCTAGAGGTAGAGGATTTTCAGGACCTACCCCTTGTCCAACAGACATTCTTTCTGGAAATGGGTAAATTTCATAGAGGGTGGTCGTCCAGCAGGAGAAATGTTTAAGGATGGTGTGTGTTAGAGGTGACTACATTAGGGCCGCATTACACGGTAGGCGGTGAGCCATGGCGCTATTAGCGCCATGGCTCATGCCGGTAAAATACCGGCACCGCCTTGGCGGAAAGGGGATTTACCGCCCCATTCCAAGGATGGAGGGGCGGTAAATTCCCTTTCTGCCATTGCCCTTCCCCATTCCCATTTCTGCCCCATAGGGCTCTATGGGAATGGGGAAGGCGCTAATTACGGCACCGCAATTTTGCAGTGCCGTAATTAGCTCTGAGGTCCCTTAGCGGGTTGGATATTAATGCCTGCAAAAAGCAGGCGTTAAATCCCCCAACCCGCAAAGGGACCTCGTAGTAAGGCGGTAAGGATGAACGTTTTACTAAATTGCTATTCCTCAAAATCCTCAAAATCAAGAGGGGCAAGTATTTTAGTTCACAGGAGGCTCGGTTTGGTAGTAGAAAATGTGTCAATGGATGATGAAGGTCAGATTATTTTGGCAGATGTTAGGTATGAAGGGAGATTAATAACTTTGGGCTCGGTATACGAACCATGTCCAAGTGGGTATGTTTTTTTCAATGCCTTGGCCAAATCTTTGCGGGGTATGAAAGGTGATTGTATTATTATTGTGGATGATTCCAATTGTGTATTGCACCACAGATTGGATAGGTCATCTGATTGTAGATTCATGGGTCAAAATTTGAGATGGGGTTTTTGGGGCTTTATTGAATTGTTTGATCTGATAGACATTTGGATGGTCTTACATTCGGGGGAGAGGGAGTTTTCATTCTGTTCCCCAGTAGATAATTCTTTCTCAAGAATTGACTATTTTTTAATTTCAGATAAGTTAGTAGAAGATTTAGTAGAGGCTAAGATTGGGGAGCGTTGTCTTTCGGATCAATCCTTCGTCACACTAAAATAGAATTTTGAAAAATGTTGTCCCAATTGTACTAAATGGCGGGTTAAAACATTTATCTTAAAGGATGAGAAAGCATATGAGGTTATAGATAACTTTATTATTAACTATTTTAAGGAGAATAAGGGGTCTACTAATAATGTAATTGTTTGGGATGCTTTAAGGCAACTATTTGTGGTGAACTAATGAATTGGACATCTCGGGCAAGGAAGTCGGGAGATGTAAAAGTAAAAGATCTTGAGGCAGAACTGGGTGTCTGATCAGGTGTCTAAACAACATAACTCAACACTAGGCCAGGGTGTTCTGGAATGGGCTTATGGTCCTCCTTCTGAGGTTTTCCGTTTCACATCCCTAAAAATGGCAGGGGGGAGTCTTTTGTATTACATATAACAGGTTACTGCTTCATGTGCACTTAGCTACTTCTGTACTTGAGAGGAATACCCTATGACATTGTTCAAACTTCATATGCTTTTGGGCAATTTCATAACATAAGAACAAGGGGGTGGTGGGAAAGGGATGGCAGGCGGACAATTAATACAACATTAATAATAAGTTTGATCAACAATTCACATGACTTTGTCTAATGATATGTCCAGACGTACATTCTGCATTATTAACAGCGAGGTAGCATTGTCTGAGTTTGCATAGGTCTTTGGCTCGTTTACTCATTTGGGACTGCACGTTAATCGTGCTGGCATTTGAATGTTATAAGTCAACACACACTCTGATTTCAATGGAACAGGCAATCTAAAGAACTTTTAATACCTACGTATATGTATTTACACTGTTATGCTCATTGGCTCATTGAAGGTGTCAACGGGTTTACATGTATTCCAAATACAAGGAGAGGGCCTTCGTTTACGCACATATGTTAGAAAGGGAAGATACATTTGTCACTTCAAAAGTCTCTCTTGTTGTTGACTCTGCTCTGGGGTACATGGGGATTAGGTGTCTGTGGCCCAGGTCTAAAGGGTGCGAGGCAGGTTTTACGGTGACAGATAGCCCTGGCCTTCGCCTCTTCCCCTTGAGCTGCCTCTTAGTCAATAGAGGGAGTTTAGACGGCAAGTGATACAGTGCAGATTTTGTTGCTTTTCTGCTTCCAGCCTTCTCATGGGAACCAGGCAGTTATGTGGACGGCAAGGAGGAGGTGGCGGGAGAAGCGCTACACTGACTGTGTGCTTCCAAAGAGGGTTGCAGTTGGGGTGAAATCTGAACACCCTCTCACCTATTTGCAAGATGGAGCCTCTGTGGTACAAACTGGAGTCTTGACTTAACCTTATAATGTAATATATAAGGATGTGGCAGTGATCATAGGTGTATTTGTACGAAAGGGGTGATGGTTCCCCGAGGTGTTTCCACATGAGTGCCCCAAGTCCGGGGCCCTGGACTTGAAGCAGGCATGACTGGGCCTACCCGGGAAGCATGGGAATTAGGGGGGGGCTTGAATGTCCCTCCACCCACTCATTTCCCCCCTTTCGTTACTTAAGTAACGAATACTGCAACTGTCCCAACCTCTTGCGTTCTTCCTCCTCTGCCACGGCTTCGTCCCACGCCAGTGTTCCTTTTATTGGCATCCATGCTCTACATACTGCACGGAGGCTATGTCCCCGCCTAGCATACTCATCTGCGGTGCAGCTTAGATACATGCACCCTCCATCCCCTTCTAAATCTACCCATACCTCCTCATACCAGCATAACTTGCGGGTTCTTTTATGGTTGTGTGGTATAGGCTATCATCTATGTGCTCTGTGTTGTATACTGCTGTCATTCTGTATTTGGGACCCGGGGCATCCCCCGTTTGCACTTCCGCCTCGTGTTTTATTTGTGCCACACCATTTGCACGTCCCATTGTCACCATCATTAGTGCGCCGTTTGGTACTGCATTTGCACAGCATCGAATTCCTAATTGGCACACACAAAATATTAGGAGTAGAAAAACAATGAGAGGCATGAGTACTTTTACAGTCATTCCAAGCCATGTAGGCACCCACGAGAATAGGTTGTTGAACCAGGCGCTGGGCTAATTTCCTCCTTCGCTCTTCATCCTCTCACCGAGGTCGTGTACCACAGCAATTACGTGTGACAGGGAACCATTCTCTGCGTCGGCAGAGGGTACAAATGTGCAACATGCACCCCCAATTTTTCGGCAAACACCTCCATCGATTGCAGTCAATAAGTCCAGCACATATCGATTCTGCATTGTCATCAATCGCAAGGCCCGTAGTTCCACCTTGATGACGTTAAATCCTTCTTCAGTGTCGTTGGCCAGCTGAATGAGCTCCCATCTGGTAATCTGCAACCACTTGGCGTTTGCTCTTGCCTGGATGCTGGGAACAAGTGATGCAAAGAATGTCTCCACTGAGCTGAATAGTCTGTACTTATCTGGGATCTCGGCCAAGAGTTCTGATGACTTTGTGGAGATATCATTGGATGACCTTCTTCTCCTTCTAAATGGGCCTTGCTCCTCTCCTTCATTCAGAACGTCTGCAGGCCCTCTCTCGAATGGTGTTGGGGAAGGTGCTCCTGCATTTATGGGCGTTTCACGTTTCCCGTTAATGTGGCTCTCTGGGATCACCATCCGTGTGGAGTGCAGTGTCGCCATGGAGCACGTTCCTTTCCAGGACTGTGGAAGATGCAGGTAGGCCATGTTGCCGCAAACCCATATCTGTCCATCAGAGCGGCGGTGCCTTTCTTCATGTCAGGGATTATAAGCAACTTCCTGCAATTTTCGTTTCTCCCCATGTCCTTTTTCCCTTCTCCATTGGAGCACAGTTCATACAAGATGTTCTTCTGTAGCTTGAAGGGCTTTTCGATGGTGCTAACCCATGTTAGTTTGCTTATATGTTTAGTCCATGTGGGGGTGAATGTTCTCTGTACCCATGCAAGTTTATCCACTGAGAGGCCTCGGAGTGCTTCTGCTTTGCACAAGATCGACTCCTTCTGCCACTTGTTGACAGCATGCAATGTGCCTTTAATTACCAGGAAAGGTTCCTTTACACAGACTACTCCTTGCGGCTGGGAGTAGCATGTGCATTCGTTTTGTAGCAGTTCAAAAGACACTGTGTGTGCTCGAAAAGTATTTTTGATTCGACACAGCGTAAGATGTACAAGACATTGGGCCTCTGCAACTGATATTTCTTGTGGCAACAACACTTTGGGGGTACCTGAGGCGTGGGGAATAAGGGAGCAGACGTAGCGACTCTCATTAGTGGTTTGCTGTGCCGTATGGCTCATATCGGCACACCATCTATTTGCTTGATGGGGGTGTTGGGGATTATCAACAGTATCTAAGTCAAAGCTGTATTCTTCCACCTCCCCGTCTGCCTCCTATTCCCTTCTTTTCCTCTCCAATCTCTTCTCTTCCGGCCCCCTTTGCTTGCTCTTCACAACAATTTGGAAGTTGTCATTATCTCTACGCATCATCCCTCCTTCATCATACCCCTCTTTAATAGTTGAGCCAGGGTGTCCGCTTATTTCTTCTATTGCCATAGTGGTGGGATATGGATGTGTGCCGGTCAAGTGGCACAGCGAGTAGAGCGCTCGCTTTGGCATGTGCAGAGCCTGCTGACACAGGTTCGAATCCCGGCAGGGCCAGTCTCAGCCTTTCATCCTTCCAAGGTTGATAAATGAGCACCACACACTATGGGTAATAATAAGCAGCGCTCAGATACCTGAGGGTTCGTAGCGCTATATAAATGCAAAATTATTATTATGGTTTAACACCCACGTTAGTTCTGAGGATGTTTTGTCATACATTGAAATGTGCATTTTTCACTGTCGGGGGTGATGTTGTGTTGTACATCTCAGTGGCATTGTTTGTAATGTTCAGGTTGTTTTGTGGGGTCCAATAACCCCATATTAGCCTTGCCCCATCCCAAATCAGGTGGGTTCCTCTCTCTATTGTCTTTATGCCAGCACCCCCTTTACCAACATCAATAGAAATATACACTATGGCCCAGTACAGGAACAGGCTAAATAACACGTTAAAGAACACCACAGCACACAAAAATAACATGCACTCATACGAATAGCTGGGATATGACTCTCTCCTCCTTCTATCCCTTTCTACACTATCTCTAACTGTGTTCGGAGGCTTATCCATGCCGGATGAGTTTCCTAATAAATGAAACATAAGCACTTGTTAATCATGCATGGCAGTATATACATTACATTGTTTAATCATCCATGCGCTATTTTAAACTCTTGTCATTATCGTTTTGTCATTTTAATTTTTCTCGTCTTTTCTGCTTATAATTTATATTATTTATATTTCTGGCCATGTCCGTCCATCACTACTCCCACATCGTACGTTTGGGGAGGAGAGAGGGAGGGAGGCATGTGTCATGCTTGTATCACTTCGCTGTTGGAGAGAAGAAGACGTTACTCACACATCGTTATTGTACACCATACCTTCAATCATGAAATGCAGTCATTTTCATTAGCTTTCTCGTTTTACGATATCACATATTCCTGCCATATTTACACTTTTATTTACATCTTTTACCCCCACTAGGGTTTGTCAAGCATTCAATGGGATACCAATGTCCCACCCGATCCCATTATTGCGTTTGAGTGTCGCCTTCCTCCACACTTTCTTGGGCATTTCGATCATCTACATTCCTGCAGGCCCTGCACACATCTGTCAAATGCACCCAGTAGCACAACCCCTCTACCTTGACAGCTGTGGGTGTGCAGAATATTACCTTATATGGGCCATTGGACCTGGGTCCGTTCCATCTCCTTACAAAACACCTAACGTAAACCATGTCACCTGTCATCAGCTGGCAATCTGCGTTTTCTGTTATACGTGCTGCTGGGTTTGTCGGCGTGTCATGCGTGAAGGGGGGTGCTATTTGTTTTGCTATCGCATGTGCCGCTTTTGTCAGGTTTCTGAGATACTCATGGAAATCCTCGCCTAGTACTGTGGCGCTTTGGTGGGCGTATGACTGCTTGCACAGGGGCGGGTGAGCTGTGTGCATTCTCCGACCTGTCACAATTTCGTGTGGTGACAGGTGGTGGTCCATACTGGGTTGATTCCTCATTTTAAAAAGCGCTAGGGGTAAACAATACACCCAGTTCTTCTTGAGAGTGTGACACAGTTTAGACAATCTACTCTTGAGCAATCCGTTCATTTTTCTACAACGTCATTCGATTGCGGATGATAAATCGTGCAGAGCTTGTGTGTTATGCCTAACATCGCTGTAATGTGCTTGAACATGTCATTCACAAAATGTGTTCCGTTGTCGGAACAGATGATGTCACAAATACCCCAGCGAGGGAATACCTCCATCACCAGGAATCTAGCCACACATCGTGCGTCTGGGTGGGCACATGGTCCTGCTTTCACCCACTGGGAGAATGGGCATACAACACAACAACAATTAAGTATCTGGCTCCATTACACCGTTCTCCCATGTCGGCGTAGACTATGTGTAGTTCTCTAAAGGGCCCTTCCGGTTTCGGTAGTGTTCCTCTGTGTGTACGTAGTGTCATGCCAGAATTATAGGTCTGACACGTGACGCATTCTACTATCAGCTTTGTGACATGTTCCTGTAATCCGGGGGCAAACCAGTTTTCCTGAATCTCTGCAATGATGTGCTGTTTGGCGTTGTGGGCTGGGAAGTGCAACTGCTTAAATGCTACCTCTAGCAATTTGGTTGACATTACCACTTTGCCAGTGATGTTTTGTCTCCAGAGTAGGTCAGTTGGGGACTGACTACACCCTCGCTTCACCCATAATTCCTTTTCCTCACCTGGTGCATCATTCTGGAATTCAATGATTTGGGAAACTGGTAGCGCATTGAAGCTTTCCGGCTGTTCCTCTTCTATTGCCTTCTGTAATATGTACTCACCTGTTGGGCTCTTAGGCAGGTAGGAGGCCTCTTTGGCAGCAGCGTCCGCTGCCACATTCCCTAATGAGATGACGTCATCACCTCGAGTGTGGGCCTGACCTTTCACGACCGCGACAAGTGTGGGCTCTTTTAGGGCGTCGATCAGATCACTTAATAATGCTGCATGTTTTACTGGTGACCCATCAGCTCTTCTGAATCCCCTTCTAACCCACCGGGCCAGCCGCCCGTGGACCGTGGTTGTCATGTATGCTGAGTCTGTGTACACTGTTACCATGCGTCCCATAGCTGCGTGTAGTGCTTTTAACAACGCTACTCATTCTGCCGCTTGAGCTGAAAAATGTGCGGGTAATCTCTTTTGCACAATCACCTCGAGCTCCCCATCCTCCACTCGCACTACTGCTGCTCCTACATGCTTTTCCCCTATCTTGCAGTCTATAGAGGCAGACCCATCAACAAAGTAAACCTCTCCTTCTGATAATGCAGTTTTGTGTGCCTGTTGAGTGTCTTCGCCACTCCCTGTATACGTGGTACAATCATGTTGTTGCATATCTTCTACGGTGCACGCTTCTGTGATAAACGTGGCTGGATTTACACTTTTACACCGCACTATGTGGATGTTGGGGCTGGAAATAATCAGTTCATAGGCTGTGGCCCTTTGTGTCATCAGTGTGCTTTTTGACCTTTCGAGTATGGCAAACAGGGAATGCTCTACGTACAGAGTGACGGAGCATCCCATCATGATAGTGGAACTTTTTTCCATTGTGAACGCAGCGGCTGTGAGAGCCTGTTCGCATGCAAAGTGTCCTTGCATCACTGCGTCGAGTGTTCCACTATAAAATGCCTGGGGTTTGTGGCCCAGTGACGTCTTTTGTGTCAGCACGGCAGTCATGAGTGAGCCATTGCAATGTGAAAAAACATAAAATTCCTGTTAGTAATTTGGGGTCGCAAGAACCGGTGCAGTGGATATCAGTTCTTTAAGTGTATTGAAAGCTGTGTGCATTTCTTGTGTCCATTGCAGTTTAGTGTTCTCCCTTTGTGCCTCTTTGAGGGCCTGTAACAGGGGCTTTGTGTATGACGCATAGTCTAATATCCATGCCCGTCAGTAATTACACATACCGAAAATTTCTGAATCTCCTTCACTGTGCCGGGCTCTTTAACTGCTTTTATTGCTGCTGCTCTGTCTGGTATAATTCTTTTACCATCTCTTGAGATCAATTGGCCCAAATACAATACTTCTGTTAGGCAGTAGTGCAACTTCTGTCTGTCTACCTTGTCCCCTTTTTGGGCCAAGTGTGTCAGGAGGGTGATTGAGTCTTTTCTGCACTCGCTCTCATTCTTTCCGCAGACCAACACATTGGCCCTCATTACGACCCTGGCGGATTTTTTCCGCCATCGGCGGACTTTTCCGCCATGGCGCAAAGTCCCTTTACGCCATGGCGGATGGCGGACTTACCGCCCCATTCCGAGGTCGGCGGGGCGGTAAGTCCCCATTGACCCATTTACCCTTCCCCATTCCCATTTCGGCCCCATAGGGCTCAATGGGAGTGGGGAAGGTGTTAATTACGCCACCGTACACTACGGTGGCGTAATTAACACTGAGGTCCCATAGCGCCATGGATTTTTACGCCCGCAAAAAGCGGGCGGAAAAATGACCATGGCGCTATGGGAACTCGTAGTTGGCGGTAAGGGGTCGGCGCAGCTAACGCTGGCGCAAACCCCTTAGCGCCAGGGTCCTAATGAGGGCCATTGTCTACGTACTGAATTATTGGGTTTGCTGTGCATATGTTCGCGAGGTCTTCGTGCAATATCCTGTTGAATATTCTGGGGCTCTCACAATATCCTTGGGGCAACCGACAATGTTCATACCTTTTCCCCCTAGGGTGAATGCTGTCAAATACCAGGACCCTCGATCGAGTGGTATCAAAAAGAATGCATTCTTCAAGTCTACCACCGTGAACTGGGTGGCTTCTGTTGGAATGTGGCATAATATTGAGGCAGGATTTGGAACTAGAGGAAACTCCTTCTGTACCACATCATTGAGGGGGCGTAAATCTTGGATCATCCTCCATGCTCCTCCCTTTGCTTTCTTAATCGGGTAAATGCAGGTGTTACAAGGCGAACTAGAAGCTATTATTATGCCCTGCACTAATAGTGCATAAATTGTATCTTTTACTCCTTCCTCTGCTTCCCTGGATATAGGGTATTGTTTTACTCGGGGTAAAATGGCCCCAGGTTTGAGCTTAATCTTTACTGGTGTTACTTTGTGTAGCAGCCCTACGTCATGTAGACCTGTTGTCCACAGCTGTTGAGGCACTAGAGGCATATCTTCCTCAAAATACGCTGGTGGGGCTCCGATCATGGCTACAAGGGGCAACTGCACTTTCCGCCTTTGGATCATTATTTTGCAAGGGATTGCAATTTCCATTACTATTTCCCCTGTGTGTTCTGTGTCACTAAAAAGTTCTGCATCAGATAAGTCTCGCAGGGCCATATTGGCATCAATACACAGCACTGTTCTCCACTGGCACCCCTGCATGTCGATTGCTATCACTGCTATCCTGTGCGCTGATACTTGCATGGCATGTATGTCCAGGGGCACGATGGACCCTGGCACTATTTTTGGATCTGCCACGGTGCAAAATATGAATTCAGAGGGCACTCTCCATTTGTTGTTTTTTAGTTCTGGCACCACTCGTGTTAGTATTCTTAGCCCCTGTATAAACATGTCAGGATTCACAGGTATGCCTCGTGTTTGCAGGAAGCCTGCTTGAGTGTGTATTAATAACATTGCCCGTATTGTGCATATGCCAGGTGTGGAGCATACTAGCCCTCTCTCTGTAAATGAGATGGACATATTGAGTTTACTAAGAGGGTCCCTTCCCAGCAAGTTAATGGGCGATTCCTCGTAATACAGGAGAGGGGCCCGTACAGTCTTCCCTCCCAATGTTGTGTCTAGTTCTTCTGTGTATGGAACCTCGACCACCACCCCAGAGGACCCCTGCGTCTCCAAGGTCTGATTCGAAAGCGGAAACCTGCCTTCCTTAAGGTATGATTTTTCCGCTCCCGAATCCACCATGAAAATAAATTGCTTGTTTCCTATCGCTGCCCCTACGAGTGGTTCCTCTGTTGCATCGCGGGTTACCGCTAGTACTGGACACGCAAACGCTCTCTGTGGGCTGTCCTATGCTGAGTGCCACAGGAGTTCATCTACGTCAAAAACATTCCCCGTTACGACGGCGGCTCCTCTGCATGGTGCTGCTGGGGCCCCATTGGCGGTAGTGGCATAAGTTTGATTGCGCATGTGGGCGGCGTGGTTGTGGCACTCGGGGTGCATAGGTGAGTTCTACTGAGGCATGGGGTGTTTACCAGTGTGCCTGTGGTCAGGCTGACCGTCTCTCCTCCCACTACCCGTCGGCAGCCCATATGGGCTTCCTGGGTGTGGATGTCTGCCGGCGTACGAGCTACTTGGCCTACTTTGACACTCTCTCATGAAATGGCCCCACCTCCCGCACTGCCAACATTGTCCTTGCATTCCCCCTCGCGGCCCTCCATACCCTGCACAGCCTCCTCTGGACCCTCTAAATCCCCCTCTGTTTCCTCGCCTGCCCCTCGACTGCCACTGTTGCCCCTCGTATCCACTCTCCTCCATCCATGGTTCCTGACCATTACCTATCCAGTTGGTCACCATCTGCATTGGGACTCCCGTCTGCTCGTCTTCTTCCCCCTCCCTTCCTGCCACGCTGGTGACTGCTGCTGCATTGACCTTCAGTAAATTACTCTGCACTAATTTAGCTTTGTCTGCCAGCCGCCGTTTGGCTATCTCTTTCTCTTTCTCTTTGATCCTTTTGCAGTGGTGCACTATAATGCTTTGATTTTCAGGCCACACCTTGGCTTCTATCCCAGCTATTTCATCAAGGGCCTTCTGCACTTCCTTTGGGAGCCCTCTTTTAATAATGAAGAAAAACAGGGACGTGGATTGATCCCAGGCCGTACCCGTTTAAGCTCTCCACATGTCCTGCACCCGAAGGATAAAGGTCATCGCATCTTCCTCATTATTTATGGTACATTGCATCACTGACTGTAAATCAGGGGTGTCTGGGAATGTTTCCCTCAGCGCATGCCACACGCGCGCTCGTACTGTGTTAAATCAGGCCCCATCATGGCGGTCACAATCTAGCGTTATTCCTGGGAACCATGCCTTCGCCCAGACCCTACTAGCCTGATCTCCCACTGCAGAAACAAGCAGGCTGCTTTCTACAGTATTTACTTCTATTATTCGCGTTGGGGTATCATTAATTCGGAACAAGATCTCTCCCTTTTTCCATCCATCTTCCCCTGTCCCCGTACTCAGTGTGGGAGTGTCATCTTGGTTCGCCCGTGGGGTGGATGTCCCTTCCCCCTCTCCCAGCGCCCTTATACGAGACAGTTCTGTGCGGGCCATTGTGAGCCGTGATTCCAGATCTTGGGCTAGTTTTCCGATATCGACCATTGAGCTGTCCAAAGGTCGTGTTATGCTTTGGCTCTCGAATGGGGATGGTGCAGTAGTGGATGGTTTGTGTACAGGCGGGGCTGTGGGCTGTGCTACATACACGGGGTTACTGTACCCCTCAGCAGGTTCTGGTTTTGACACCAAGGGATAAACACGTGTTACCTCTATGTTCTTTTCATCTTGAGTGGGCGGCCCTGCATTGGCAGCTGTTGTCAGGGGAGATGCACTTCGCTCGCTATCTTTACCTGGGGGCACCTCCTCAAATAGGCGCCACAGATCCAATATCTCTCTCCTATTATGGAACTGCTTTCCCTTGTACTTTATGAACAAACAAGTGGTGCCCATATCCAATACTTCCTTATCAAAAGACCCCCCTTCTGGCCATACTTGGGGCAATCCCTCCCCCTTCAATTCTTTAATCCACTGTTCCTGGTACTTTCTAATCTTATCAGCATAACATGGTAGTGTGTTACAAATATGAGCAAGGGGCGTTTCTGCACCCATTGTACCTCACTCGTATGATACCTTACCTGGTTGGCCTACCGTGTATTTATTCGTTGCTTGTATACTCAATTTACTCTTGGTTACAATTTTCAACTGTTTAATTACCTTTTAGTATTTTCACACTGCACTAGGTACCAAGCAATTCCCCTTTGGAATCAACAAATCTGCATTGCACATTGTACACCAAGAATAGAAATTTCACATTCGGAATAGACATTTAACGTTTACATAGACGATGAAAAACATAGACACAAACATGACACTTCCCACCGTTTCCAATGTCCCGTTCTTCTCACCCACTCCCTTGTTGCGTTACCAAGTTTTAACCCCTTCTCCTCCCTTGCACCAATCCACCCACTTTGGAGGGCAAGGAGAAGAATGAGAGAAGAAAAAGGTTAGGAAAAAAACGTTTCTACTTGATACTCTGGGTTTCTCTGCTGACCCCTTGATCTCTTTTATTTTTCCCTTTTCACTTCAACTTCTTACACCTCTATGTCCTGTACTAGTCGAGGTATGCGGTGCCGCCTTCTACTCCCCATGGAGATAGGATCCCTGTTAACTTCTTATCCCTTTTTACTTCATTTCCGTCCGAATGGCCACATGCGATAGGAAGAGAGCATAAGGAAAGATAGAAAAAAGACCCCAGACTCCAGAACCTTGTGTCACTCCCCCTCTAATTCACCTTTACACTCCTGCGGTGCGACCCAAATTATTTTCTTTGCATCCTCAACCCTTCCTAATCTGACTCCCACCCACGCCTTTAGTATCACTGACACGTAATACTCACGTGTCCGTCTTGATCCGAGACCCCCTGGACCCGATCGGCAGGGCGCTGCTCCTTGCTCAAAGACCACACCCAGCTCCGGCGAGTGGTATGTATGGGTTTTGTTAAGGGGGATCCCGTACCCGCTCACCCTACTGCGTGCGCACGTCTAAGTGTACCGTTGCCTTTGGCGAGTAGCTCTTGAGGGAGCGCGCTCAGGGTCAAAGCAGGGGGGCGTCTCTTGCCAGAAGGACGGGAAAGAACGCTATCATGAAGGGGTCACCAATGAATGTGAGAGGCCCAGGCAGACCTGCCAGTGAACTACCACCAGTGTCAATAAAGGTACATCCCAGGAGGGAATAAGACCAAGACCAAGTGAGAGTGATGTCAAAGGCTTTATCTAAAATTAGGGCAAACAGAATCTACTCTGCTCACGCTGAGAGCGCTCTGCAGAAGCCATGTTGCAAATTACTTTTATACAGAAAAATCGTCATCGAATTGTGGGAAGGCCTAGGGGGCACATGAACAGTTGGGATTGGTCACTAAGAGGAGGCACCTATAGGTGCTATATGGTCGGAGATGGCTGATTGGTCCATGGGTGGGTGGTGAGTTGACATCATGATGTGGTGTGCTGGGTCAGAAGTTCATCCGGGCTCATCTGTCCAACCTCCAACGACTGGACACATTTCATCCTGGCCCTGTCACATTTTGCCATTGTGGCCACACATTCCCATCGGTTGCACATAGAAAAACAAGGCATGATTCTCCAATATTGGACACCAATTGCGTGCCTCTTACCAAGGATATCGTTTTCATGTAAAAACACATAAACATATTTGGATACCGGGTTAGGGGCATTTCTTCATTATTGACAGGGGAGAGGTAGGGGTATATGGTTACTGCGAATGGATTTCAGGAAATACATTTAATCTTTGGACGTGTCCTTTCTCGGAGGGCCTCTCTGATCAGGTGTCTAAACAACATAACTCAACACTAGGCCAGGGTGTTCTGGAATGGGCTTAAGGTCCTCCTTCTGAGGTTTTCAGTTTCACATCCCTAAAAATGGCGGGGGGGGGTCTTTTGTATTACATATAACAGGTTACTGCTTCATGTGCACTTAGCTACTTCTGTACTTCAGAGGAATACCCTATGACATTGTTCAAACTTCATATGCTTTTGGGCAATTTCATAACATAAGAACAAGGGGGTGGTGGGAAAGGGATGGCTAGCGCACAATGAATACAACATTAATATCTAAGTTCGATCAACAATTCACATGACTCTGTCTAATGATATGTACAGGCATACATTCTGCATTATTAACAGCGAGGTAGCATTGTGTGAGTTTGCATAGGTCTTTGGCTCGTTTGTACTCATTAAGGGACTGCACGTTAATCGTGCTCGCATTTGAATGTTATAAGTCAACACACACTCTGATTTCAATGGAACAGACTATCATAAGAACTTCTAATACCTATGTATATGTATTTACACTGTTATGTATGCTCATTGGCTTATTGAAGGTGTCAACAGGTTTACATATATTCCAAATACAAGGAGAGGGCCTTTGTTTACGCACATCAGTTAGAAAGGGAAGATACATTTGTCACTTCAAAAGTCTCTTTTGTTGTTGACTCTGCTCTGGGGTACACAGGGATTAGGTGTCTGCGGCCCAGGTCTAAAGGGTGCGGGGCATGTTTTATGGAGTCAGATAGCCCTGGCCTTCGCCTCTTCCCCTTGAGCTGCCTCTTAGTCAATAGAGGGAGTTTAGACCGCAAGTGATACAGTGCACATTTTGTTGCTTTTCTTCTGCCAGCCTTCTTATGGGAACCAGGCAGTTATGCGGACGGAAAGGAGGAGGTGGCGGGGGAAGCGCTACACTGACTGTGTGTTTCCAAAGAGGGTTGCAGGTCGGGGTGAAATCTGAACACCCTCTCGCCTATTTGCAAGATGGAGTCTGTGCGGTACAAAATGGAGTCTTGACTTAACCTTATAATGTAATATATAAGTATTTGGCAGTGATCTTAGGTGTATTTGAACGAAAGGGGTGATGGTTCCCTGAGTTGTTCCCACATGAGTGCCCCAAGTCCGGGGCCCTGGACTTGAAGCAGGCATGACTGTGCCCACCCAGAAAGCATGGGAATAAGGGGAGGGGGGCTTGAATGTCCCCTGCTCCCCCTCACAGGTAATGTTGTCAAGTTTATTGTGCCTCCTATTGTAATAGATATATTAATATTGGCGTACGCCAAGCTGCTCGAAAGTCACTTGCGAAAGAAATCCGTGTTGCAAGGTCCTGACCTTAAATCCATGTAAGCCGCCATTTTAGGTCAAACTGCCGTTTTAGGGTTCGCTTTGTAAAAGTCACCCTGTGAGTTAAAATGGTGGACGAGGTCATTCCAGAATACAACATGGCTGTCTTGACCTCTGTACATAGCTAATGTGTAACTTGCCTGCAGGCCACTTGTTGAGGTCGTGAACTGAGACCTTGTCCTTCGTTGACCTGTGTGTAAAAGGATTATTCGTGCAATGAAACTAATCCAAGAGCATATGTTGAAACAATGTATTCAAATACTGAACGTAGAACATCTGTCTAATGACATTGGCCCTCATTCCAACCCAGGTGGTAAGTTCCCTACTTTACCACCATGGTGTAAACTCTGTTTACAGCATGGTGGATGGTGGATTTACCGCCCCATTCCGAGGTGAGTGGGGCGGTAAATCCCCAATCCCCGTTTACCCTTCCCCATTCCCATTTTTGCCCCATAGGGCATAATGGGAGTGGGGAAGGCGCTAATTAGCGCCTTGGTACTTAACGACTGCTAAAAGCAGACGTTAAGGTGAAAATCAGGCGTTAAGGGTTTAACGGCGCCGACGGCGCCATTAAACCCTTAACGCCTGGGTTGGAATGAGGGGCATTGTATTAATGTTTGAGAAGGCCTGCATGGAAAATCCTAGAATACACAGTTAGTGCATAGACTTGTTGAAACAATGTATTAATGGCAAACCAGTTATATGCGGTTGTTCGAGACTTGGCACGAACCCTAGATCGGTGATGTATTAAAAGGAATATTAACCCGAAGTGGGGCTGGACATTGTGCTCACTGAATGTATAAAAAGCGTATGCATTCTAATGTACAACGTCTCTCACTGAACACACTGAATCACGCTGGAGTTCGTTGTGTTGTCCTTTTGGGGTACTCAGCCTCGATATTTTGATTCACAGTTGGCGCCCGAATAGGGACCCTCAAGATTGATGCCGGATTGTTGAAGGTTGACGCACGCTATCGGACCAGGATTGGACGGTGTGACATATGGGGCCCCCTGAACGAGACGCGACACCTCAGCAGCGCTGCACGACCCGATCCTTGGACGATAAGCGCGTGGTCCGAGACGGCATCTTGGCGAGGGTCCACTTATCGAGGTGGGCAGATTTGCCGAAATCACCATACACGAGGTAAGATTAGTTAGGTAAGATTCTTAGAAATCCGATCGGACCTCCTCAGGTTTGGTCAGGTGAGTCGTGACCCGATTCTTAATTTAACCCTGACAATTTGAATTTTGGCGCATTGTATCTACAGACACAATTATTGACCAGGTAAAAGCAATAATTTGATATGTCTCTGAAATTGTCTACCTGCTTTAGGGCATTATTAGCCGTCCCGCACCACAGGAGGGGTCGCCGGCATGTACTATGTACTGTAAGCATGGCATTGGAAGTATAGTATTTAATAACATTTGGCACAGACAAACCAGACATGCCTGCGAGCTTCAGTAGCCAATCAATGGTAGTTTTGAAATCCCTCGTATTGAGTGTTTAGAGTCAATTCTATTAAAGAAAAAGGCTAGACCTGCAGCATTTGATGTTTTGCAGAATTGGAAAAAAAAGCGTTGCAACAACTTAAAAGTAGAGAGAAACATGCACGTCATCATAAAACGAACGCTGAAAAAGCGTTGTTATATGATCAGCACAAACAGTCTGAGGCGACAAAAAATATGGATAGGGCTTTCTCACTCGGTATTCAGAAAATCTATCCTTCTAAAGATCTTCATATTTCTGATGAGTTTATTGACAAAATATTAAATGAATGAAGGCCTGGTGCCTCTGCGCCACCTCCGTATGTTCCTCTTCCTGCTGCTTTGCCTCTTCCTCCTGTTATTCCTGCTCCACCTGTTGTTGTTCCTGTTGTTCTTGCTCCGCCTAATGTTCCCCTTCCTCCAGCTCCCCCACCTCTTTTTATCGCACCAGTTATAGTACCTGCATCAAATATGCCTGCTCCCTCTCTTCCAAGTGGTCCTGAGCCGCTTGTAATCGATTGAGGTACAGGAACAAAGGTTGCCACTCGCAATACTGTACCGCCGGAGAAGAAACGTGAGTTAATTGCATGGGTTAAGCATTGTATGGAGAAGGATGATCAATCTAGCGTTTTTGCAACACTTTGTAATACGGATAGTTTTTCTGAGAAAAATGTTTTTATTGAAGGTTTAGGGATTCAGTTATGTATAATGTGGTGAAGATTAAATAATGCAGATTTTCCGCAAGGGTTAAGGGATCTAAATACTCTAGCGCTTTCTAGAGACACTGTGGAGAAGATAAATGAGCATGTCAAGAGGTTATTTGGGTATAGAAAGGAGTTAGAAAAGTTACAGAACAAGGATGACGAGGAGGAAAATATGTATGTTCAGAAACGGTTCCTTCCGTGTCGTAAATCGATATCTGAAGAAACGCGAATTTGTAAGAAAGACGCGATTAGATGGATTTCAGACATATCGATAACTCCAGCTGAGGTACATGACACATATAGTCATTATACGCTAGAAATGCAGAGGAAAGTGATACAGGTAATGGTAGAGTACCTGCAGGATGAGTGTGTAAAAAGGAAGATTATTTGTCCCACAGAGTTATTGAGCATTTATGAGAGAGCTTTTTCACTTGACACTTCTTCGACTGCTTTAGCGCTCAACTTGGCTCTGTTGCTTAGTAAGCGTTCTGAGTCACCTACTTCTCAGATGCCTATGAGAGAGGTTCCTCCGACATTTGTCCCGAAGGTTGAGATTGCGGCTGATCCTGCACATAATAAAGTCGCTGTGAACATTCATGCACATTATGTATCACAGTTTGTTCACGTCCCGTTTTCACGGCAGGAAGTGAACACCATTAGACAGTCTATTCCTGACAGTAGGAAAAATCCGCCAGGGTTCTATAAAGAGAAAGAGTCTATTTTGCAATCCTCAGTGTTCACCCTAGGTGACATTGATTTGTTGTTTCCTGTACTCCTGCCCGTAGATTTATGGAAACAAGTTAGAACTATTGATGACGTACCCGGGTTGGGAGATACATGGGTGAATATAACTAGACTCGATGGGGAAAGGCCAGCTGGTGATAGACCGCCTAAGGTGATATTAACTTTGCCTGACAGAATCGTTGCTAAATTAAAAACCATAATTTCCGAAAAGAGAATTATTTGGGACAAGTTTACGGCCTGTGTCCAAGGAAAGTCTGAGGGTGCTACCGAGTTCTTTAATCGGTTCGAACAGGTATTCTCGTATTTCAGTGGACAAGACTTAGGCACAGAGTCTGGGAAAAGATTATTTGTGGACAAATTTGTACGTGGATTGCTGCCTGACATCCAGGCACAAATTATGTCTTCTGAGAGCGCTTGGCAGGCGAAATCACAATCAGAAGTACTGCACATGGCTCAGTACTACGAGAACCGTGTAAATAATGAAAGAGATAGGATTGAAAAACAGAAAGGCGATTTAAAAACTAAAGTGCTATTGCAGCAAATTGTTAGGGGCCCCAGAGGGGGTAGTTCTCAGGTTAGAGGTCAGTATGTCCTGCAGGGGAATGTGCCCTTGGGTCCTGTGAACATTAACCAGTGCGCTTATTGTCGTTGAGAGGGTCATTGGCGAGCACAATACCCCGTCCTTCAACAAAGGTCAAATAATACATTTGGTAATATGGGTAGGCGATCCAGAGGTTGTCTGGGTCTAGGGGGCCCTGGTAGAGGTCAGTTTGCACAGGACCCTCAGCAACCTTTCTCGCAGGACAATCAGGCTCTGCGTGTGGACACCAGGAACATATTTGATCATCCTTCTGCTGCATATTTATCTGAAGAGCTTCCTTTTGATGATATTCTGCTTCATTAGGATTGCCCGAAGCAGGGTTTGGAACCTACACCTATTCCCGTCAATCAGAAAGGTCCCTACGTTGAAATGGTGGTGGGAAATAGGAAACCTCAGTTTTTGATAGACACTGGAGCACTGAAGTGTTCCATTGATCATTCACAGGTTCCAAACATTCCACTGTCAGGGCAAACCAATGTTTCTGTAGGGTTTTCTGGTACACCAGTTGTTTGTCTGGTTTCTATGCCATTACCTATTTCTTTGGGTCCCTTTATGGACCATTGTCCATTTCTGTTGACTTTGGATTGCGGACAGAACTTGCTGGGGTTGAATCTGTTCAAAGAAGTAAATGCCGTGATTTATTGTTCTTCTGATGGAGTGCGCTTGACGATTTCGCCACAGCAATTTTCTGCCTCGCAATTCTTGACTAGACCTTTGCCTCCGGAATTCATTAATGTACCAGAGAGATTGTGGGCTGTCAGCGACAATGATGTTGGTGTTTTACAGATTGAGCCTGTCAAGATAGTTTTGAAACATGAAATTGAGCTGCCACGCATTCCTCAGTATAAGATTTCAGTTGAGGGCAAGCGAGCTTTGAAATGCATTGTTTCCGATTTTGTGCATCGCGGGGTGATTGAAGAAATTTCAGGAAGTTTGTGTAACAGTCCGATTTTACCTGTGTACAAGAAATGCGATAATGCAATTCCATTCCGTTTCATAATTGATTTACGTCCCATTAATAAAGTTGTGGCACCACAATTTCCAATTGTGCCTGATGTAACGACAATCCTAACCATGATTCCAGCTACAGCTACTAACTTTAGTGTTGTGGACCTGAAGAATGCGTTCTTTAGTATTCCTATACACAAGGATAGTAGATATTCGTTCGCATTCACCTTAGGGGGACGCTCGTTCACATTTACTCGTGCACCTCAAGGGTACACAGAGAGTCCTAGCATTTACAGTAGGGCTTTGAAAGAACAGCTTGATACCCTTGAATTGCCCTCTACCTGTACTTTGATTCAGTACATCGATGATTTGCTTCTAGCTGCTGACTCTGAGAGTGCCTGTAAGGAGGGCACTGTGTTATTACTTATTCATCTAGCTAAGCATGGTCACAAAGCTTCGCTTAAAAAATGTCAATATTGTTGTCAGGAGGTCGCCTATTTAGGCTATCTCCTGTCAAAGGAGGGAAGAACATTGACACCTGAAAGAATAAAATACATTTCTGGCATGTCTGTCCCAAATATACAGAAGGAAGTTAGGGCCTTGATAGGATGGCTTCTAACTGTAGGTTGTGGATCCCGAATTTTTCACTAGTGATCAAACCGATGTTGGCTTTGACGAAGAAGGGCATTTCTTCGCCATTGCCATGGAACGCGGTACACCAGCAGTCGTTTGACTTGCTTAAGACTGCATTATGCTCTGCACCAGTTTTGGGCACACTAAACTATGAAAAGGCCTTTGTGTTGTTTGTGCATGAATGTGATGGATGTGCTTTGGCTGTATTAACGCAGGAACATGGAGGGAAGAATAGGCCGTGCGGTTACTTTTCTTCTGCCCTTGATCCTGTAGCATGCGCTTTGCTGTCGCTGCTGCTGCCGCGTCTGTAAAACAGAGTGAGGGAATGGTCCTAGGCCATGATCTAACCCTGATGGTGCCTCACTCTGTAGATGTTCTACTGAACCGAACTCAAACGCAACACCTCACTTCTGCACGGTTGACAAGATATGAATTGATCTTGTTTGCTCCTCACATTCAAATTAAGAGGTGTTGTGTTCTTAATCCGGCTGAACTCCTACCTTTCCCGCAAGATACTACTTGCGGCGATGAAGTGCCACATGATTGTTTGTATACGACCGAACAAGAGACCAAAGGTAGAATTGGTTTGAAGGATACTCCCTTGGATAATCCGCAAGGAGAGCTGTTTTGTGACGGCTCCTGCTTCAAACTTCCGGATGGTACATCCACAGCTGCTTATGTGATCAGTACATTGAGCACGGTTGTGGAAACTAAGAGAATCACGCATAATTCTTCGCAGGCCACAGAGATTATAGCATTGACCCGAGCTTGTGAACTTTCCGAGGGGCTTGCAGTAAATATATATACTGATAGTCAGTATGCCTTTGGAGTGGTCCACAACTTTGGGAGGCTTTGGTCAGAGAGAGGGTTCCTAACTTCGCATGGCACCAAAATTCAACATGGCTCCCTAATAGTACAACTACTCTCAGCGCTTGCGCTCCCTACTCAGTTAGCAGTTATGAAATGTGCAGCACATCGAAAGATTACAGATGACATAGGGAAAGGGAATGCTTTCGCTGATCAGATAGCTAGGCAAACTGCTACTGATCTCCTTAGGCAGATGTATGTTTCAAGGGAATCTGTAGATGCTTATGCAATAGATGAGGCTGTTGGGTCTCTACGGGATATCCAAGCTGATGCCACATTAGAAGAATCCAAAAGGTGGGCTGAAGGCTCGGGGAAACTTGATGATGACGGGTGTTGGGTGGACATAGTAGAAGGGAAATGGCTATTCCCTGACGCATATGTCATGATGATGGTCATCATGGCCCATGGTCCTACGCATGTATGTGCCCAGAAAATGACAAAAATGTTAGAGAAAGTTTGGGTAAATTCCGAAAAATTGCCCTGCGCTACGTCCGGGAGTGCATGATTTGCCTGCAACACAATGTGGGAAAGGGGACAGCAACTCCAGTTATCGAAGTGATCCACTTTGATTTCATTGAAATGCAACGATGCGAGAATAAGAAATATGTACTGGTGGTTATCTGTGCTTTTAGTAAATGGGTTGAGGCTTTCCCTGTTAAAGATGCTACAGCTATGACTACTGCAAAAATCATGTTAAAAGAATACTTCCCGCGGTTCGACTTGCCAAGAGTTATCTGGTCGGACAATGGTCCACATTTTGTCGCCGCTGTAATTCTGCAGATATGTACAGCATTACGAAATGACAAACGGTTCCATTCGGCCAGACATGCTCAGAGCGCCGGACTAGTAGAAAGACACAACGGTATCGTCAAGAACAAGCTCGCTAAGACGTGTGCCGGCACCAAACTAAAATGGCCGGATGCCTTAACGATCGTGTTGTTATCTATGCGCACAACCCCTCAAACTAAGACTGGGCTCTCTCCATTTGAGGTGGTAATGGGGAGACCTGCCAATATTTGGAACCTTCCTAAATGTAACTCGTTAAGAAATGTTGAAAATGTACTATCTTCAGATTATTGCAGCCAATTGACTAAAAACCTGTATTTGATTTATCACCAGGTACGAGAAGCTTTACCTGTGCGATACGAGGGCCCGGGCCACAGCATACAGCCTGGAAGTTGGGTGCTCGTCAAATCGTTTGAACGCTCCTCTTGCCTCGCGCCTCGCTGGCTTGGGCCATTCCAAGTCCTGTTGGACACCCAGACAGCGGTGCGGGTCGCTGGGAGAAAGAACTGGATACACGAATCCCACATCAAGAAACTTCGTCACCCTGTGCCACACGTTACAGAAGAAACAGAGCCCCTCGCTGACACTACAACCAATGATCCCAAAGCAGTAAGTGTCACTGATAGTGTGTTGGAGAATTTCTCTGAGTCCGTGAGGCTTGGGGAAGCTGCCATTTTGTCTCCACGCTCTCCACAAATTTTGCATCCGGAAACTGCTATTTCAAATTCAGTACCTTCTCTTGCTTCCGACACGTTGCTTCCAGTGACGACATCTTGTTTCCGGATCAATCAGTACCGGGAAAAGTATAATATAATCTATGACCACGAAGATAGACTTACGGCACGGTTTTGCTGTTCATTTGATAGATTTACGGCATGGTTTTGCTGTGCATTTGATAGACTTATGGCACGGTTTTGCTGTGCATCTGATAGACATATGGCACGGATCGCCCGTGCATTCGGAGAAGGAAAAGAGCCATCGAGGGCTTGCTTTTGCCCAAATTTGAGAAAGGGGATTCTGTTGGCTAGGGTTGAGGAAGGACTAAGAAGTCTCTCGACCGGGAGGTCGCCAGCAACAAACTTTGGAGTATCCGTTTGAAGACTACGATGCCCGCCACCGCTACCGCTCGTATGGGACTTGTAAATAAGGGGGTGACCAACCAGGACAATGGACAAAATGCCTGGGCCCCGAAAATGTATTGCTGTATTTTTATAATGATATTTGGGTTTTTTATTAGTCGCTGCCTTAGGATTGTGGTACCACGAGGAAACTCACTCTTTAGAACTTTTGTTGCCTACTGAAAGTGCACCCATTGTTCCTACTCCCTTTGTACATTTGCTTACTCTATCCCCTAGGGATTCTCAGCACAGACAAAGGTACCACAATAACACTTTACTGCTTATCATGAATGCTACACATGCCATTTTTAATAAATCTAACTGTTGGGTCTGCTCACATTTACCGCATCACGGGGATAAGGGGCTAGGTTGGTATATTCATCCTTTATCGTTGACAAATGCTTGCTATGCTTCTCTTAGAGCACTGTTCTTTGGCCGATGGAATAATAGCATCTCAGGGAATTTTGATTGCACCAATTTGAATAGTTTTGAGAAACATGTTTTGACTCCCCTGGGATGCTCGCTTTTTGCAAATAGGAGTAAACTGAATGTTGCTTCTATTAGGCCTTCTGATAAACTGTCTCATCCTTTCCAATCTTTGATTTCCTTTAAGATGGCTCCAATAGGCAATAAGGATGCCATGCCTCCTTCTTACACTGTAAACCATAGCCCCAATTCAGTTTCTTTTTGCATACAAAGGAATGGAACTCAGTCAATGGGAAATGTTCTAGGTTGTGCCAACGTTGCAAATTTGACTGGGGAAAACAGACCTTTGTATGTAGGCGAACCTGTCTACTTTGTCTGCAGTGATGTAGCATTCCCATATTCCCATGGTTGCCCAGAGATTGGCAGGGAACCTGTTATTTAGGGATCCTGTTACCTGGGGTGTTTATAGCTAGTACAAGAGAAGTTTCGAAGGCTCGTCCACGGCGGGACGAGAATGGTGACACCCCAGCACAAATCTTGGGAGATATAGCTAAATCAGTTGTGCCATTTTGGGGGCAGATAGCAAATCCAGAAGATGTCAGAAAACTAGCGAGAGTACTGGAGAGAACCATCAACCGGACCACGGATATACTCTATAATATGACGTTAGAACAAAAGGCGATAAGATTAGTAGCACTTCAAAACCGAATGGCATTAGATGTCATTCTAGCTGAGCGTGGTGGAGTGTGCAAATTAGTGGGGTCCGCTTGCTGTGTTTTCGTACCAGATTCCTCCCCAACTATCTTCAAGGCAACTCAGAATCTGCACGTCCTTAGTTCCGAAGTGCATGTTCCCGAGGGATACTGGGATCTAAGCGCTTGGTTCTGGGACTTCTTGCGATCTTGGGCTTGGAAGGTACTTTCGGTCTTACTAATTATTTTGGGAATCCTGTTGCTTCTTTGTTGCTGTATTCAGTGTCTACCTGGTATGTGTTCGATGCTAGGGGGATGTTGCGCACAAGCGATAGGTTCAATAGGACATAAAGTGTATGCCCCGGATAAAACTTCCAAAGAATATGTGTTGAAAGATATTGTAGCAAATGACCTAATGGCAATAGAGATTTCCGATAGTGATTCAGGGTGCATGGACGATGATGCATGGAGTTATTTGCAAGGAGATCCAAAGTAGTTTTTTAGCACTTGGCATAGGCTAAAAGGAGGGTTTGTCGAAAGAGAAAGTATATTGTGCCTCCTATTGTAATAAATATATTAATATTGGCCTACGCCAAGCTGCTCAAAAGTCACTTGCGAAAGAAATCCGTGTTGCAAGGTCCTGACCTTAAATCCATGTAAGCCGCCATTTTAGGTCAAACCGCCATTTTAGGATTCGCTTTGTAAAAGTCACCCTGTGAGTTAAAATGGTGGACGATGTCATTCCAGAATACAACATGGCCGACTTGACCTCTGTACATAGCTAATGTGTAACTTTCCTGCAGGCCACTTGTTGAGGTCGTGAACTGAGACCTTGTCCTTCGTTGACCTTTGTGTAAAAGGATTATTTGTGCAATGAAACTAATCCACGAGCATATGTTGAAACAATGTATTCAAATACTGAACGTAGAACATCTGTTTAATTACATTGTATTAATGTTTGAGAAGGCCTGCACGGAAAATCTTAGAATACACAGTTAGTGCATAGGTTTGTTGAAACAATGTATTAACGGCAAACCAGTTATATGCAGTTGTTCAAGACTTTGCACAAACCCTAGATCGGTAATGTATTAAAAGGAATATTAACCCGAAGTGGGTCTGGACATCGTGCACACCGAATGTATAATAAGTGAATGCATTCTAATGTACAACGTCTCTCACTGAACACAGTGAACCACGCTGGAGTTCGTTGTGTTGTACTGAGGGCCGATAGCTATCTGATTTTGCTCTGTTTTTGTAACTGGATTCAGTATAAAATAAAGTACTTTGTATGTTCCTTTGTAACCCGTGTTCGGTGTATTTCCTTTTGGGGTACTCAGCCTCGATATTTTGATTCTGTTTTCACAATGTTACTATGGCAGTGACGTGTTTGGCTGAGAGTGCCGGAAGTTCTATGTCTCCGATGCGGTGTGCAGAGAGTTCTTTGGCGTGACTGGAGGAAGATCAAGGCCGGGGACGACTCACTCAGCGGGGGAGAGCGAATGTCCACTCGGCTTGCCTCAAGATGGCACTCCAGTGGCAGCCTTATGGACGGTGCGATCGTGTTGATATTGATATTTTATTTGTATTGCACTCATATACAAGTGTTTCAGAGCGCGACAAGGCAAGGGAGGGGAAAAAGGGAGAACAAAAACAACAATCTTACAAGGCCCAGTGACATTGAGAATGCACAAGTGCAGGGGAGAGGGGAGGGGGGAAATGCAGGGGAGGGGAAGAAGTGGAAAGTGCTGAGCAAAGGGAAAACAAAATAACAGTGGTATTGCAGCCAGCAAGTGGCAAATTCTAGGTTTAAGGCACAGGCAGGGGGTGCCTGATAATTGTGGAAGAATGGGGTGGGGGGACTGTAGGGTTACAGATACAGACCCAAATGCAAGGGTTGGGTGCGTGGCAGGGTGAGAAAGTACCTGGGCCCGAAATCAGAGGGTAACCAGGTGCACGATGCCGAAGCAGTGCAAATCTGCAGATGAGAGGAGGAGCGAAGGCAGAATCAAAGAGGAAGGTCTTGAGGTGCTTCCAGAACCAGAGATTAGTTCTCCTCAAATTTCAGAGTGGCAGGGAGGCTGTTCCAGAGGGAGGCCCCAGCCAAAGACAGAGATCTACCCCCAGATAAGTGAAGGTACAGTGGAAGTGGGTTTAACTATTAGGCTTTGTGAGGATAACTGGTTGGTCATCCAGTTGAGTTGGGGCAGTAAGACACTGTCGGACCACGGATGGTGTGACTTGTGAACAATCTCTAATGAATGGAGGTAACAGCGGAAGTGGGGCGATTGTGAGACAATGTTTACAGTCTTGCTGCAATAAACTGAGCCGTGGGGAGCAATAACATTGAATCTGGCTGGCGAGAGTCATACACGGTCTAATAGGCACAGTCATTTTATGCTAACCTGGGGTGCGGGATGAAACCTTTATTTCACTTCATATCCAGTGAACTTGAAGCATAATCTTTTGCATTAACGTCCAGAATGGTGGAAGAATTGAGGTGGCGTGTTTGACCTTATGCTGAGCATGAGGGTGGGACGTTTTTCAGAATATGCTAATGTTTATAGGTTAGGAATTAATGCTAGAGCAGGAGTTGTAGGGACAATGCAATGTAGTTTGTTGGAGGCTTTATGAATAAAAGAGGCCTAGATCGAAAGACAGCTTAGGGACACCTGGATATTGAACATGGGTTGGTGTCCATAAAGCAATAGAACAACAGAAGAATGATGGGGTTGAGACTTATAGATATTTTACTTAATAGGCGGGTGCGGCTGTGATGTGCAATGTGGCTACCTATGCAGTAACTGGTACTCATTGTATTACTAGTGAGTGTGTTGTGTGGTTATTGCACTGCTATGTGAGAATGAACAGAAGATTAGCAAAGGGAACAGGTGTTTTAATGGTAGTATTTTAGTGGGGGAAGTTAATATTGTAGTGCATTAATTCTGATGTTCGTTCCTTGTTTTAGATAGCTACCTGTAAGAGTCTATGGAAAGTTCTGACTCAGAATATTCCTTTGTATATTTCGATGGGATTTTTGGCCATGCAAATACATATGTACATTCTAACGTAATAGATGTCTTGTTGAAAAGGAAATGTGTAGCAGGGGATGGGACACACATGTATAGAGGAAGGGGCTATTGAGTTGAGCCTGACTGATAATAGTATTGATTTAGATAGTAATGGGGGATATATTAGAATTTAGGGTACTGATTGGTCACAGCGTTCTAGGAGTATAGTTCAGATTTGTGAAAGCTTTGTACATAACTGTTCTCTTAAAAGGTGTGTTGTGTGTATTTTGGGGAAAGGGAGGGGTAAACTACACTCGTTTACGACCAGGTGAAGTAATAGGGGAAGTAAAAGGGTCCATAGTTGTGCTGGATGACGTATTGCAGTCTGATTTAGTAATGCATTCTGTTAATACTTTGGGATGGGATCATTAAAGGTTGTCACTTGGAATGTAAAAGGCTTAAACTGTCCCAAGAAAAGAAAGAACATACTAGCCGGGCTCTGGAGGGAGAAGGCTGTTGTAGTATGTTTGCAAGAAACACATCTGTTAGAACATTCAGAGAATATATTCATTAATTCTAAATATATTAACGTTTTACTAAATTGCTATTCCTCAAAATCCTCAAAATCAAGAGGGGCAGGAATTTTAGTTCACAGGAGGCTCGGTATGGCAGTAAAAAATGTGTCAATGGATGACAAAGGTCGGATTATTTTGGCAGATGTTAGGTATGAAGGGAGATTAATAATTTTGGGCTCGGTAAACAGACCGTGTCCAAGTGCGGATGTTTTTTTCAATGCCTCGACCAAAACTTTGCGGGGTATGAAAGGTGATTGGATGATTATTATTGTGGGTGATTTCAATTGTGTATTGCACCACAGATTGGATAGGTCATCTGATTGTAGATTCACGGGTCAAAAGTTGAGTAGCGGTTTTCGTGGCTTTATTGAATTGTTTGATCTGATAGATATTTGGAGGGTCTTACATTCGGGGAGAGAGAGTTTTCATTCTATTCCCCAGTACATAATTCTTACTCAAGAATTGACTATTTTTTAATTTCAGATAGGTTAGTAGAAGATTTAGTAGAGGCTAAGATTAGGGAGCGTTGTCTTTCGGATCACCTTGGTCACGCTAAAATAGAATTTTGAAAAATCTCAGCCCAATTCTACCAAATGGTGGGTTAAAACATTTATCTTAAAGAATGAGAAAGCATATGAGGCTATAGATAACTTTATTATTAACTATTTTAAAGGGGGAATAAGGCGTCTACTAATAATTTAATTGTTTGGGATACCTTTAAGGCACCTATTCATGGTGAACTAATGAATTGGACATCTCGGGCAAGGAAGTCGGGAGATGTGAAAGTAAAGGATCTTGAGGCAGAGTTGGGGGTCATGCAAAGGAAATATGGGTTGTCCAAAAGCAGGAAGGATAAAATAAGCGTGGATAGAGTCAGGGAGACATTAAAGGGTGAAGTGGAAAGACAAGCTGAAAATGGTTTATATTTTATGAAACAAAAATATTAGGAGTAAGGGGAACGGGGAGGCTGACTTTTAGCAAACAGGTTAAAGAATTTGATGGAAAGATCATATGTTCAGAAGATAGATAATGGAAGGGGTGAAATAGTATTTGGAAAAAGAGAAATGTGTGTTTCATATCATTATATGCTTCCCTCTACTCAGAAGAATTAACTACTCAAGCAACGGAATTAGCGAAATTCTTTGATAAAATAGATCTTCTGTGTTAATCTGAGGAGGGGAGAGATGCATTAGATGCACCAATCGCTATATCTGAAGTTGAGACAGCAATAAACCAACTCAATCTAGGAACATCCCCAGGCATGGATGCGATACCTGTGAAATTTTATAGGTCCTTTAGGACTAATCTGGCACCTGAACTTTGTGATTTATATAATCAATTTTCAACAGGGGGGATTCTTTGTCCTTCGATGAGAGAAGCAATTATTACCTTGATACCAAAATCAGGAAAAGATACCACTAAATGTAGTAATTATCACCCAATTTCACTTCTGAATGTAGATGTAAAAAGTTTAACAAAAATCTTGGCTGCCCGTCTACTAAGTATACAGGTGAGTTAATTGATCATTCTCAGGTGGGATTCATGGGAGAAAGGCATGGGTATACCAGCATCAGAACTTTATTAGATATTATGGGATTATCAGATTCAAAAGTGCAGGAGATGTTGCTTGTTTATTTAGATGCTGAGAAAGCTTTTGATCGTGTAAATTGGTCATTTTTTAATTATACACTGCTTGAAATGGGGGTTGGGCCGCAAATCTTGAATGTTGTTGGAGCTTTGCAGTTTGAAATTAATAATGAGCTTTCATCAGCGTTTCAGCTATTTAGAGGTACGAGAAAAGGTTGTCCGCTTTCACCTTTTCTTTTAATCTAGCCCTGGAACCTTTACTTGCCTATATAAGACAGAAACAGGCCCTTCGTGGTTGGCGTGTGGGAGACAGGGAAGTTAAGGTTTTGCCATATGCTGACGATATAACTATTGTATTGGCCAATCCAGAAGGGGGAGGTACACTTTTGAAACACATGATAGAGGGAGGTGGGATTATTATCTGGGCATAAAAGTAACTGATGGAAAACTGTGGTCTTTCCAATCAAAGAAAACCCTTCAAGTAATTGCTTTAAATGATTGGAGCTGTCAATGGGCAAACTCAAATGTGAAATATTTGGGGATCTATCTTCTACGTGACACGAAGAAAATGGTGGACTTTAATACTGGTAAATTGATTGAGACACTTCAAAGGGACATTTGTAAATGGGACTGTATGATTTTGAATACTTGGGCCAAGGTAAATGCTATTAAAATGATGTTTCTACCCTGAGTTTTGTACTACATACAGTCGCTTCCTCTGAAATGTACCAAAAAAGGGTTTAAGCGCATTGACAGGGTATTTTTTAAATTTTTTTATGGGGCTTATGGAAAAGGGCAAAGATTCCCCATTTCATTATTACTTGTAAAGTTCGGGAGTGGGGTTTTGGGTATCCAATTTTAGAAAATGATCACAGAGGGTTTTTGTTAAAGAAGTCTTCTTGTTATTTTTTGGAGGGGAGGAGATCAGAACCGTTTTGGGTATCAACAGAAAGAGATAGATTGAAGCCTTACTGTTTATATTCCTTTGGGAAAGTGGCAAAATCTGGGGGAAAATTCAAAACTATAGTCGTCACGAGAACCGCTTTCATGGAGTGGGGTGTGGGCAAGGTATATTCATGTATGGAGAAGCGTCCATTTGGCATAATCCTGGGTTACAGTTAGATAACAAAATGCTAAACTGGTGTAGTTGGGCTAACAAAGGTATTCTGAAAATTGAAGATGTCTGTCGGGATGAGAAAATGTTACCCTTCACAGGGCTCATGGAGCGATTTGGACTGGGTAATAGGGGGTATGGGAGATATAGGGCTTTAGAGAAATTGATGGTTGAAAGACAGCAGATGATAGATGCGCCTATGATTGGGAAACCCAAAATATGTGAGTTGTTTGATGCTCCGCCCCATATGGTGTCAACTTTTACTAAGTTAATGCCAATGGAGAGTCATATGACTGGGCTATGGAACTAGGGAAGGAGGTATTGGTGAAAGAATGGGAGAGTGTTTTGAGGGTGGCGGTTAAAGCTAAAATGGATATGAAGTTGTGTTATATTCATCAACAGGTTTTAGGCCGTTTATATTGGACTCCAGTGCAGATGAGTGAGATGGGCTTGATGGATAATGAGTTGTGTTGGGGCTGTCAACAGATGAAGGGTGCATTGCTTCATATTCTCTGAGAATGCAATAGAGCGGTTGACTCCTTTCCACGTACCTCTCTGGCAGTGATTTTACTATCGGCTGAGGGTAGATGCAGAAGTGCATGCGAATCATCAAGCTGGATTGATAAAGTCTTACTGGTGGCAACTAAGCTAATTCTGAAGGCGTGGAAAACAAGAAAGAAGCCTCTGATAGAGGTTTTCTGTCAGATATGCAAACACTTTCAGGCTTTGAAAAACTTTGAAAAACTTTAGTTTGTGAGGCAAAATCAAGAGGGAGAGAACTATGGGGGCCCCTTCATGATATGTATGGGTGAGTGCAGGTTGGGCTTCTGAAATGTACATTTATATGTGTTAGTAACTTGGGGGTTCGCTGTCAAGGTTGTGGGGGGTTTGTGTGGTTTGTGTTGGGTCTTGTTGTTTTATGTTGTCTTTTGTGTTTTGTTTTAACCAATGGGATTTTGGGCTAGTGAAGGATTCTTGAAAGCTTAATGGTATTTTGTATTCATTATTGTGATTACCTGACTTACGGGGTTTGGTCATTTGGAGTTATAGTAGTTCAAATTTTGTATAATTAATGCAATGTCTGTTGGTTAAATTAAAATAAAGGGATGTAAAAAACAAGAAGTGCCAAGAGGGAAAATATGAAGAAAAAAGAACATTCAGAAGGGATACGCTTGACTGCTCTAGAGATATAGGGCTTCATTACGAGTATGAAGGTAGCCATGCCCTTAATAAGGGCATGGCTGCTTCCATACCGGGTTCCAGTACCGGGTTCTGTGAATGAGGAATTACCGGGTCATTCCAACCTTGGAGGACACGGTAATTCCTCATGTACAAAACCAATCCCCATTCCCATTTGAGCCCACATAGGGCTCAATGGGAATGGGGATGGAGCTAATAATGGGCCCGTTAATAACGGGCCCGTTATTAGCTCCTTGGTCCCCTCGCGGGACCCAGAAAGAACATCTGGTTTTACCAGACGTCTGTTCGGGTCCCGCTAGGGGACCTCATAATCAGACATCCCGTAATGAATGGTGCCGGACCCGTACCGGCACCCTTCATTATGGGAGCGCAAGCCTCGTAGTGAGGCCCATAGTCTATATGTGGCAAAACTTTTATTTTTACCTCCCCTTCCCTTCCTCTCTCCTCTGCTAAGCCCCACTGTTGCTGAGATTGGTGACCAGGACCCGTATGTGCCCTCTTGGGCCCTGGCCACCCACACCTAATTGCCTTCAGCCACCCCCCCAGCACTTGCCTTGGCACCAACTGGCGTATGCCACCTCATGCCTGCACTCACTTATTTATTGGAAGCTGACCACTCACCTAGGCACTTACAGCTGCTCACTCCCTAGCACTTCCCTCCTGGTACACCTTGCACTTATACCCCAACCCATCATCCCTTATCTCTCTCACTGCACTTGCACGCTCTGAATGCTCACAAGGTCTAGTAGGTCTGCCTCTATCTTTCACTGTTATATTTGATTTTCATTCCCACATGCCCATGTACCCTCCCTGTTGCCCTGTCAGTGCTTTGAAACACAATCTACTTGATGTATATGCGCCTTACAAATGCACAATAAATAAATAAATACATACATACACATACTGAAGCTAAGACTAAGGGCCTCATTACACGTTGTGTGGTAACCATGGCGCTATTAGCGATATGGTTGCTGCTGGTATTTTAACGTGTCCGCCTTGGTGGATGGCGGAATTACCGGCCTACTCCAAGGTGAGCGGGGCCGGTGATTCCCCATTCACCAAGGTCCTTCCCCATTCCCATTTTTGCCCCCATAGGGCATAATGGGAATGGGGAAAGTGGTAATTATGGTACCACAAATTGCAGTACCGTAATTAGCACCGAGGTACCTTTGCGGCACCCTATTTTAATGGCTGGTAAAACCAGCCGTTAAGGTCGGGTCCCGCAAAGGGAACTCGTAGTAAGGTGGTAAGGGTTTACCGGTACCGGTGCCCTTACGGTACCGGTAAACCCTTACCACCTACCGTGTAATGAGGCCTTAAGAGTATCTTACAGAGGAGGAAGAGCTGTTACAAACTAAAATGCAGAGATATGATCATCCCTTGATCTACTTGACGAAAGTTTCTAAACACACTATGCAAATCAACTGCCTACTGAGGAAGAATATGAAAATCACTAGACTAGATGCCCAGCTGACAAAACTGTTCCTGCGACTACCTATAGTGGCATATATAAGAAGATGTAACATCAGGGACTATCTAGTGAAAGCAGAGAACTCTGATACATCAAAACAACTAATTTTCAACAAACCAATATATGGTACCTTTGCATGTTTACATTGCAGCCATTGCAGCAATTTTCAAAAAGGTGATTATTTTAAGCATCCCCGTACTGGTTAAAAAATGTATTTGAAACATTATGCCACATGTGACTCCAAATGTGTTATTTTTGGATTAATCTGCCCATATGGTCAGTTGAAAATAACAAGGGGGGTCCTGGGAGACTCTCTGCCAGATATGAGTCCTGGTTACAAGAGCCTTACCCTTGAGTCTTTAGCTCACTATCTTTCACAGAGGAGAAATATCCTAAACATATCAGTCTTTGTCCTGCCCTGGGGCAGTCCAGCACCAAAAGGCTAGGCAATTCTCCTCTGAACAAGAGTACCAACAGCAACCCCAGACACGTGTTTCGGTCTGGTTGACCCTCATCAGTAGAGTGTAGCTGTGCCTCTCTAAGAATAGTGAGCAAGGGGTTCAGGTCTGGATTCCCCGAGTAACTTAGGGTGAGACCCAAAGCTACTTGAAATATGCAAATAACAAGGGGAGTCCTGGGAGACTCTCTGCCAGACATTGTTAGATCTCTCTGCCCTTCCAATCTTTTAGCTGGAAAAGAAAGCACAGCGTCGCCAGTTGCTCACCGGCGCATCCGCGATCAAAGACTTCAGCGCAAAACTAAGGTGTATCCTAGCAGTCGAGTACTTTACTTACCCCGGATGCAGCGCGGTGCCTGGAAGGTAGCCTGGCAACTCTGGCGTCCTCTACACTACAGGAGCACTCGTCCTGCTGTGACGGTATCATGCAAACCAAGTCACGTGATACAGTCTTCATAAGCTCCTCCCTGTACAATCACCGGCGCTTCTGAAGTTTCTTCGGTGGCGTTTCGGATTTGATTCCTGTTTCCTGATCATAGTTTTTCCTGGTCCTCCCGGTTTTAACTTCGGACTGCTTTGGTTGCTCTTTGGGATTTGCCTTTTGATCTGTTTGCCTGCCTCCTCTTGACCACGGACTGTCCCTGATTTTGCCTTGGATTCTGAATTGGTCTGCACTGCCCGCTCCCTGCTCGACATTGGCCTGACATTGGATATTGCCTTGGATACTGATTTGGTCTGCTTTGCTCGCTCCCTGCACGACATTGGATTGTTATTGGACTTTGCCTTGGATTGCTTCCACGCTGCTACCTCACCTTGAAAGATTTTGGCTTCGTTTTGGCTTTTGAACTTCCTTGCTTTCGTCCCTCACAAGTACACGGACTAGAGACTTCTAAAGGTGTACGTTGTGGGTTGTTTGCTTGTCTTCTGCCTCGCGACTGAGGTTTGCTACGAACTTGCTCTGCCCCTCCGGACCCTTGTTACCACTGGACAGGAGTCCAACACGGTAAGACTATGAGAGTAATTAGGGACTCCTAGTTATTCTGTTGATGCTTATTAATAAGTGACTCATTGCCGTATTCTTTGCTTAGACTGCAGGTGTCGGCATTACCAGCCCGTTAACTTTCTTACCTGAGTTAGCAGGTTAGTGGTATTCCGTGTATGCTGTTTTGTATTGGCTTTATTGTTTATGCAAAGTCTGATACTTGCCTTGTTTTCAGCTGGTGGTGTGTCCTCCTGTATACCGTGTCTACACTTCTACGGCGCCTGGGTCATCGGTCTCCTGTCTTTCCAGTAATAGACCATTCTGGTTGTTATTTCTAATAGCCAGACAGGTACATTATTTGGAAGACTTCGTCATCTACACGACGAGGCAAGTCGCTCCATTTCAAGTGCTCCCTTGGTCTGACAGACATGAGTTCTGGTTACAAGAGCCTTACCCAGAGTCATTAGCTCACTATCTTTCACAGAGGAGAAATATCCTAAACATATCAGTCTTTGTCCTGCCCTGGGGCACTCCAGCACTGAAATGCTAGGCAATTCTCCTCTGAACAAGAGTACCAACAGCAACCCCAGACACGTGTTTCGGTCTGGTTGAACCTCATCAGTAGGGTGTAGCTGTGCCTCTCTAAGAATAGTGAGCAAGGGGTCAGCGTCTGGATGGACCCTTTTGAGGTGGGGCCAAGCCTGATTTGCACATGGTCTTTCCCCTTCTGTAATGACTTGGCAGGCGAAGAACGATGGTCTGGAGGGTTGCCCAAAGCAATGCCAGTGGTTTCATTCTAAACCTTCCAGCCATCACCTCTTTGTTTTTGCTTTGTCACCCTGAGTGGGACGTGTATGCCCAGACGTGGGTCCTGTGCCTGCTGGGCCTAGAGACCCAAGCTACAACTCACTGATGAGGCCCAACAAGGCTGAAACATGTTTGGGGATGCTTGTGGTCTCGTGCAGAAGGGATTGACCTAGCGGTTTGGGCTGGATGGACTGCCCCTTTTGGGGCGGGGCCAAGCCTGATTTGCATATGTCTTTCCCCTTCTGTAATTGCTTGGCAGGCGAAGAACGATAGTCTGGAGGGTTGCCCAGAGCAATGCCAGTGGTTAAGATTCATTCTAAACCTTCCAGCCATCACCTCTTTGTTTTTACTTTGTCACCCCGAGTGGGACGGGTATGCCCAGATGTGGGTCCCGTGCCTGCTGGGCCTAGAGACCAAAGCTACTCCTCACTGATGAGGCCCAACAAGGCTGAAACATGTTTGGGGATGCTTGTGGTCTCGTGCAGAAGGGATGTGACCTAGCAGTTCGGGCTGGACTGCCCCTTTTGGGGTGGGGCCAAGCCTGATTTGCATATGGTGTTTCCCCTTCTGTAATTACTTGGAAGGTGAAGAACAATGGTCTGGAGGGTTGCCCAGAGCAATGCCAGTGGTTAAGATTCATTCTAAACCTTCCAGACATCACCTTTGTTTTTGCTTTGTCACCCCATATGGTCAGTTGTACACAGGACAGACAACCAGAAGAATTAAAGAGAGATGGCTCAGCACAAACCTAATATTAGGACTAACAATCATCAATCACCCGTAGCAAGACACTTTGAGGCAAATAGACACAGCAGTTCCAAACTCAAATTTGTCATCTTAGAATTAGTGAAAACGCTGCCAAGAGGAGGCAATACCAACGACCTACTCACACGCAGGGACATGTTCTGGATTCATAAGTTAAATGCACCCAACAGGAATGAATGAAGCGTTTTCACTGACAGCATTCCTGTAGTCAACCCCTACATATTGTGCACATTAAGGGCCCGATTCACAGACCGTTTTCCTATGCCATTGTGCCATTATAAAACGCTTATGTGAATCAGGCCATAAGTCATTAATTCCTGATAGGACCTATATATGTGTAAGATCCACATCTGGTCAAATAACGATTCACTGACCGGAACCGCACTTAGCCCCAGAGCATGTAATATAATACCTTAACCTTGCTGTCACTCTGAATGTACCACCAGCTTGTAAATACACATGTATGAAATTGCTTTCCATCACAATTATTATGCATAGCGACATTGGAGAGATGATACTGGTACATCACTGCTAATAATGATTATAAATGTAGGATCTACATTCAGCTGATGAACGATGCAGTGACTGTACCACTGAGTCGCACTGAGCCAAAGAGCGTCTCGTATAATATTTTAACATTGTTGTTACTTTGAACATACCACCAACTTGTCAATACACATGTATGTTAAACTGTCTACCATTACAACGTTTATGTACAAACGACACCAAAGGGATGATGTGGAAATGCTACTGCTCATATCTATGAGGTGATAGAAGAGTGTTACTCTGTTAGGAATTGGTTAATCTAATTTAAATATTGCACCCGATGTACACGTGAGGCTGTACACTATCTGTACAGGTTGAACATCTGGCTTAAAATGTTATTCACTACGCTTTTTATGAATGTATGTTGTTTTCCATAACTAACACATGGCGTATATCCACTTTATACAGTGGATACCATGTCTGCGCGTGATAGTGTATAACACCGAGGTACAATGACAGATCTATACTCTGCTATGGAGTAAACACATTTGCCAATCTTTGTTAGAATATAAGTGGAATTTTATGCTTTCACCTATACGCGCTGCATAGAATACAGTCATGTATGCCTGATATAGATGACAATTGACGAAAACAATCAAGATCAAAGGCAGTGCATCTGAGTCAGATGTCCTGCTATACAATCTATGGAAATGCCATAACACTATTATTACATAGTTGTCGCTGAGTAGTTTATTTTTATCTTCTTTTTAAATGTTGTACTATCATGTCTTCTGCAGAATTAATTTCGCCACTAATGCCATATACAAAATATATTTATCAGAGGTTAACGTTAAATCCATGGCAACGTCACTGAGACACGTGCCCTGTCATGCCTCTGATGTCATCTCCATGATGTCATCACGTTGACAGCAAAGCAACCAGACGTGGACGTGATTTGAATATTGGTCATCTTGGATTGCGATTGTAAGTACAATCGCATCCAAGAGGCTGCAGCAAATCACTATAGGTAAGTGTATTAAACACACTCCTCCACATAAAATAAGCCACCCAACAATGCATCCAACTGTGGATGCATACACTATATCATTATTTTATAATCCTGTCCCTCCGATGAGACCATTTTACTATAGACCTATACTAAATAGTACCATGTCACTGTTACACCACTGACCTGCTGAGTCATGAAAGAGTTTCGCTGCCTGAAAGTAATGATTCCATAACCTGCTCATATTCCTTACCATGGAGGACCTTTCTCTTGCTCAGACACTCATTACACCCAACGAGGGTAAGTTAGTTGGCATTTCCGTTTGTCCTAATAACACTGGATGGATCTTTTAAAAGTAGCGAACTATGGTCATACTATCATTACAGAACCATAGAATTGAAATATCTGGTTTGGCATTTCCCACTTTGGATGACCATATCTATGCTACATTACCCTATGTTTCTACACCAGATCAGGCGAGCCGGTGAGTCTCTTTCGCTGATCATATGCTTACTTTAATCCTTTGAAATGTGTTGTCCTGTCAACAGCTATATTCATATATCCAAATACCTATAGTAGACTCTCTTCATATCTATATATATATATAGATTTCAAATCAAACCCAGGATGGTGAAGTTTATATCCCGACACAGTGTTCTTTAGAGGTATAGAGTGTAGCCTTAAACCGAGTTAGGCCCACCCTGCTATTTTTTTGAATTAACTTCTTACCTCAAGTAAACTCCAGTACTAAGCAATTGTAATAAAACAACAGGTGAAACACTCATCTCACCACCACAATATCACCACCTTAGAGAAGATTGTACTAACCAAGAGTCTCACGTACTCGCCCAAAGGTGAATTTCTAAAGTTCTCTAAGGAATGTTTCTTTACAAAATATGTTCTGCTATCTGTATAAAATTAATTCATTTAAACTGTTGATAACTGTCATTGGCCGCACTGTTAGTAGTTTTCTCTACTTATTTCTATAGATATATGAAATTTTGGAAGACTTGTTTAATAAACTTTTAGGCCCTCATTATGAGTGTGCTGGTCCCGTGACAACGCCATGCTGTGACCGGCACCGGCATTCTTACCGGACTGGCTCACTCTGAGTCTGCCAGTAAGGGCAGTGAACTGCCGACAGGCCTGACCTGCCGGTAATTCTGGCCCCTAACAGCAGAGTTTTCACTGAAGTTAGTAATGGTTCTGGTGCTTCAGGGTTCCCATTCCCATGCAGTCCTACGTGATCTAATGTTAAGCATTTCCTTCACTTCCTGCATAAGACAGGACATGAAGGTTGTGCCTTGATAAGTCAGTATTTCCTTAGGAAACCCCACCCTGGACAGTAAGGGAATTAGTTGTTTCAGGGTGTGCTGGCTAGTTTTATTTCTTGTGGGAAATGCTTTGGGGCATCATGTACCATAATCTAGGATCACTATGATGTATTTGTCACCCAATCTGGAGTGAGACAGCAGTCCCAAAATGTCCATAGATGTTCGGGAATACAGGACTAAATTAACTTTGAGAGGCAGTAAAAGGGCGCAGGGTATTGGGCGGGTGAAGTCTTTTGGCAGATTCTGCAGGAGGCGACACAGGATTTGAAGTTGGCATATACACCAGGTCAATAAAACTGGTGAAGGATCTGATCCTGAGTTTCCCTATCCCTTGATGTCCAGCTGTTAGGTGGGAATGGGCCAGTACCAGTACGAGCTAACTGTAACCAGTTGGCTCTTACGGGTTCCACCCCCCTCTGCATACCCTCAATATAATAGACTTTTTTTGGAAAAAAGAAGGGTCCTTACTGGTCGCCCTTTTGTACTTGAGATGTTCCCAATTCAAAGGCTTCTATCAGATTTTGGTCATTCCTCTGTGCAGAAGCCAGACTCTGGGGTAGAGGGATTACGTTTGTAGCAGCCGTCCTCATTGTATGTTACCCCTTTCAGTGGTGGAAATATCTCCAACCTTTCATACATTAGGGGTCATGGCCTGCTCTATGATCCACTAGGCTATGGGATTGTTCGGTTTTGCTTTATAACTCTGACACCATGCATTGTGTAGGCCTATTTTTACTTTTTACTATTTTTACTTTTCCCATATATTCTGGGTCAATTGCCCCGTCACCTGCATCCAAGGAGTGTTTCCAATCTGATCCAGACTTAGATCCTTTTTGGCTGGGAGATGGCTTGGCCCATAAATATTAATCTCCTTTCCTGTGCAGGGATCTCTACCTCTTCCAGGCGAAAGACATCAAAGCCAATAGATTTAGGGGAAGCTATTTCAGGGAGTCTGGCTCTGGGTTCTATTTTAGTTATTAACATGTAGTTCAACCATGTGTCAGGTTGTGGGCATCCACACAGGGCTTCTCTCGGTATCTCTACCCACTTTGGGGATTCTCAGTTTCTTTCCATTGGGGATTCTTTCAATTTCCCTTCCTAATCCAGGGGCTTCTCTGTTTCTTCCCCACAGAGGAGCTTCTTCCTGTTGCCTGCCTCCCATTCCTCAGACACCACTGTGTACTTTTATAAGATGAGTGTTTTTCCCTGGGAGGGCTATGTAGGCCGACTGCCTCTAGTCTCGTCGCTGAACCACTTACGAGACTCCGCAAATGCACTCCATGGCAGTGGGTTTCTCCTGACTCCAGCTGGCTTGGTGAAGGACCTTGTGGCAGTTCCTCCTCCGAACTCTGCTTCGGCCAGCTAAGGTACTCCATTCTCGCTTGGGCTGCAACACCCCATGGCTCTGGTTATGCGCCTGCCGAGCTACATTGCCTTTTCCTAGTGCGGACCTCCGATTATTCCCAAGAGCCCTTTAAGACGAGGTAGCAATACTCAGAGGTGGATGGGGATGCAGAAGTTACTCAGACATCAATAATCAAAATGACTCAGGAAGTTTGGCAAAGTGCTTTTCTGTTTTAATATCAATGATCTAAAACAGGGAGTACAATGGGCATCATCCGATGCCGGACAGGTCAGTCTGCAAATATTTAACAAAAAACAGTCCTTTTATGACCAAAATTCATCACTGCTGACGTCATACTATGTGGCAAAGTACAAAACTTATGGGCACCCGTGATTGGCTCTCCGTGAACATCTAAGTATACATCCTATATAGCCACTGGTTATGATTGGGTAAGTCAGGTGGGTATCAGACCCCACCCCCAATAACTGGTCACTATTGTTGTCACTAAATACACAACGATTCATTGGGTCTTCATACTATAGGGCTTCTTCATTATACGGCCTACTATGATTGGTTTGGCACCCTTGTGCCCTTCTGGAATATTCCTCACGCAAGCAGCACGCAGGCTACCACTACAGGTGCATGGAAGCTCAGCATGATCATGCCTTCCCTCCAATTTACCCACTATCTGTTAACACTCCTTATGTTTGTCAGATATTTAGCTTTTGAACTTGGCCTTGTAGCTGTGGACTTCATCTGGGAAATAAAGGGAGGATAGCTTCACTGTGTCTTTTTAGTTTCGGTACAGCCTGACCCAAGCTGTTCTGATTTTACTCCTGTGACTTGAAAACCACTCTTTTTGAGCCTTTTGCAGTATTTAATCCTTTAAATGATAACCTGTAGAAACCTTTACTGTTTTTTCATACTGCTTCAAACAAGAGCGTGTTCCTTTATCGCATTCGCTGTAGCTTTCTTGACAGGCATCAGTTGCACTGTGGTCTTTTCCCTTGGTTCTGAGCCAGCCCCATCATCTCCGAAACTTGCCATGCCATCAGTCATTTCCAACTGCGCCACACAGTTTGAAAGTATTTTTCTTGTTCATGAACTTTCAGGCCTGCTTAAAAGTGTGCTGTGTAACATCCAGGTTATATACATTCCTATGCATATACATTGGCGCATCGCCACAAAATAATTCACTATGTTAGCCAGTCTTTTGAATACTTTTCCCTACTTGCGTTTCCAGCAACTGTATACATGTAAACTGATTTACATAAACTGATTTACATATTCTTCAGTGTTTCTATAGACTGAGCATCTTCATCTCGAGCACGAAATGTTGCTCATATGTACCGTCTATTATTTAAGTCTTTATAGAATACTTGTCATGTTTCTTATCTCCATCCAGCTTCTAGATACATCAACTTCCTTTCATGTGACGTCACCAGGCTCCTTTCTGTGTTCAAAGGCACATTTCTTCTGGTACTTCATCCAAAAGAGTGCTATGTCTCTGTCCAGTGAGATAGGGTTACCTTAATGGGTATCTTGTCTTCAAGGTTCTCTGCGGTATTGGTACTGGGACTGCGCATGTCATCATCTCTGGTTCCCAACATATAGCAACATAGAGGCAGAGCTTTGAGTGAGGATGTCTGACAGTACCTGTACAGACGCCACATCTGGCATTCTGTCTACTCTGAGCGACTCTCGCCTCAATGTCCTACCCGGGCTAATTAAATTATGTGGGCTGTGTGACTAATCCTTCCTGATTGCTTCCTTTCCTGACATGAATTCAATAGGCTTATTTTTTGGTCATTTGATTGTTTTCCCTAAAGAGGATGTAAAGAAGTTTGCGTCAAAAGCTGAACCAGCGGTTGTAAAAAGGTTCTTACACATACCAGTTTCTGTATATCCCATAAAAGTGCTAGTCTCTGGGGGGAAAGGATGGTGTATTAGGTCTCTCTATCTATGGCTTTTCCGTGTCCCCTAAGGGGAGTCACCTCCAGAGTTATCCCGCTTATCCTGCCCCAAACCGGGTGTTAACCATAATGGGCTCACCCCACTAGTCCGACAGGAGGTGGCTCCCCTTTGGGGAGAGGAGATGAACTCCATGTATTCATCACAGCTGGGTCTGCCAATATATACCAGTATCCCCACAGAAGAACATACTGCTATTGGCTTTGACAGTCAAGAAATTAAATACCAGAGTAAGAAAATATGTTTAGAATGAAAGCACCAATGTAGGCCATCATGGCCACGTAAGAACACTCATCATGTTGACTTTACCCTTAAAACCAGCAATACATGACATTCCACAGTAAGAAAATATTTCCAGACTGGCTGCACCAATGTAGGCCATTGTGGCCAGGTAACAAAACGTATCATGTTGGTTTTTACTCTTGATGGCAGTAAAAATACCATGGATGCCACTGCACTAATGAAGCATCAAATTCTCACCCCCCAAAATCAGAGGCCCGCTCTCCAGACTAACCCACAAATTCACACAGCATACACATCCTTATTCAAACACATGCTCCTACAGCATACACTCTCCCACTTACACGTGTACTTACACAACAGACACTCCCTCATTCACACGCACACCCAAACAAGATGCATTCTGACATTCACATGTGCACTTATAGACACAAACTCTTGCACGCATGCATACACACCTACATACATACATAAATGTTTTTTTCCTTACCTGCAGAGTCCTTCCAGAGTCCAGATGTTGCTCAGCCTTGAGCTGCATCAGGGCCATTTGGCTCCCATACAGCCTGCAACAGTAACCACGAAGCAGTGAACGCTTCCTGACTCCTGCACAGGTGCAGCGAAGCAAGAGAACCTCCATCTTGACGGCCCTTGGTCTCTGAATGTGTGGGGAGGTAGAGTAGGGCCCTCTATGTACATTCAGCTTTGCAACACCACAGCCTGCATTTTTAATGTGCCATGAAAGGCTGGGGAAGCAAAACACTGCCCTCCACACCGCCAACCCGCTTTGGCCCATTGAGCATTCAAGCCTAGGTACTTAAATATAAAAGGGAAAACATGTTTCTGTGTGCAATTAATGCCAGACCAGGGAACACAGCTTGCAGCAGCTGAAGGAGTGCTTAGTGTTTTTACTGGGCTGGCTTGGCTCATCCATAATGTGCCATAGAATTAGTTGCTTCTGTCCTATGTCTCAAGATCTTCTGCTTCCACATCCCTAGATTGAAAGTTAGTTGACATTTTAATGCCATATTCTGTAGATAGTTGATATATACTTCTGTTTAGGTTCGCCAGTTAATGTGACATAATTCTGCCTTGACTGGATAACTGAGTGTTTGTAATAGATGCAGGCATACATCAACCTTATTGGTGAAAATATCTTCGGAAAATTCCATCCCTGTTTGGCGCAGGGTACCAAACCCTATTATTGTATTTGCCCAACATCAGAATATAATAAGGTTGAAAAAGGGGCGCTTTGTTTGCACTTAATAACAAAATTCAGATGTAATATATATAAGCCATATGGTCATTGTTTTATTACTTAACTGTTTCAGTCATAGCTGGTGGAATTAGATCATCTGTATAAAATTCACGGAGTCCTTAAAATACATCACATACTGATAATTGTTGTTGCTTGATTTCACAGCAAAGAAACTCCTTTATTTATATTTATTAGCATTCCTTAATGTTGTTAAGCTATACTCCTGAAATTTCAGTTAATTTTTAGGTGCTGCATTAGTAATACGAATTTAAATGTGCATGTAAAACTGTGTTTATATTTCTCTACGTTTTGCAGCAAGTCAGAGTTTATTTATTCTGCCATCTTTGTTGCAAAGTCAAGGCTGATAACAGGCAGAGCTCTGCACTTTATCGCAGATGAAACTTTGTGTTTGAATTTACAACGTGGGCTCACATGTCACTTTGTGTAACTTGCATAGTTGTAGTTTATGATAAAAATAATCATTTGAAAAGGAAATTTAGTCTCAGTGTATTTCTTCTGCATTCCGCCTCAGTCATTTGGCATGCATTGGGAGATAGAACGTGCGGCAAGAAATCTCAAAGCAAAGTTAGTCACAGTAAATTGGAGAGGCTGAATTAATGTTTTTTATTTAATTTGCATGCTTCATGTATTTTGAAACACAGCTAAAAGGGCATAAGGGTGATATTGTAAATAAAATATCACAGGAGAGCATGAGCCAATTATTCAGAGTGTACTTAGTCTAGTATTTGTTTACCGTTAGTGACCGTGGTGAAATTAGTCTCACCACTATACAAAATACCACCATACCAAAATACCACAGAATACCACAAGATACTAAATATAATCCAAAAAATCTCCTACACTTCTTTGTCCATGCTTGTGAATATTTTACATTTCCTCTCAGGCGCTTAAAGATTAGTAGGCGCGCAGATACTTTGTAATTCCTGCAAGACTAGATTTGGACAGCCTGTCAATGATATCCACTGCCCAGACCTTTTCATTGCCTTTGCTGGAATAGGAATACCTGGTCATGTATCTCTCAGATTAATGTGGATATCAATGAAAGTATGGGTGCTACACCGTCTGCCTACCCAGTTAATTTGCTGTCGGGAGCATATTCAGCTCCTTATTTACCAATGCCAGCGTCTCTTTTCACAGTAAGGCACATGGAGCAACAGGCAGAGCTGCCACCTTTTTCATCAGTACATGGACGATGGTCCAAATTCACTGCATGTTGTTCCTCTACAGATCTCTGACACTTGGTCAACAACTAAGCCTGCTGCTACTCTGATCACACTCATCCCTCAGTGCTCAGGCTCTTCCCTAATACTTTCTTCTTCTCTTAGACTTCTTACCAATATCTGTGGAAATTCTGTGCAGGTGTCACTGTGCACTGTTGATGTCATTAGATTTGCAAAAAGGTAATTTGGTCAATTTTCTAAAAATGTCCTAAATAGTGCAGAGAAGACGGGTTTGGATGCTGTCATAACATGGTTTACAATTGGGTCGCCGGTCACTGCTGGGACACTGCTGGGATTTGAGAATATTTCCATGCTTAGATCCTTAGATTAACCTCCCAGATGAATGCCTCAAGGCCTGCTTCCATGTCCTCTACAAATGTGTCAACAGGCTCCGAGCTTCTGTGGGCAAGGCACTATGTACACACCCACCATAACTATAGTGCCAGGAACAAGCACTGTGCAAAGACAATAGCAACACTGAAGACGGCACATACAGATGGGAATTGCAGATGGGGAACTGTTGCCGTTCCATAGTAACGTATAGTGACGCATAAGCAGTTAGGTGACATCCATGCTTAGAAAATGGGATAGGAGAAACAGGAAAAGCAAAAGTGGAAATGCCTGCATAACTTATAGGAAATCTTTATTATTATTCCTTGTAAAAGCACTTACTTCTGAGGTGGCCCACCAGCCGACAGGAATCTTTTCCAGATAATACCCCCATTGCCTGCAAGGTATAAAGCTAGCTCATTACCCAGAATTCTCTCAATCATATCCCCGCCCTGTACTTACTTTTGTGGAGTAACACAGCTTGGCCCATTTCCCCAAGAAATCCAGAACACCTGATTTGATGCTATCACACAGAAGTGGGTTTATTCATCATCAGACAAGAAAAAGAATAACATCTTTACCAAAGGAGGGGTATGAGTCGTTGCCTACCTAAAAAGGAGATGCACAATCTCTTGGTGTCCAACTCAACAACACAGTGTACATTGTTCTGTGTGACTGGACAATTGAACCCACCACCTTAAAGCTAGGTTGACCGTGCTCTAGTGACTGAGCTAATTGTTCTTCCTCTGAAAGAGAGAACCTGGATAATTTTTAGCAGGAATGCAATGAATTAAATAGAGGGCCCGCCAATAGGAAGTAGGTCCCCTTGAATAGTGAGTAACTTCATTTGAGCTACAGGTTTCTACATTGCCAAAACCGATACTGCAGGCCACACACAGACATCCACGGTGAGTGCTCACTTCTCTGAGCCAGCCAGCCAGTTCTTCTGGTGAGATAAAAAGCAGATGCATGTTGAAAAACAAAAGAAACACATCATCAAATTAAATACGCAGCCACTCAAGAATGTTGGCAAACTACTTGAGTAGTTACTGGTCATGAGCTTTCATAACGCTACCAGTATTTATATAGTGCGCATTTACCATCACGGAAGAGGTTCATTTGTACCCCATAAGAACTGAGGATCAAGTGACTCACTGGGATCTGAACCTGTGGCTTTCAGAAAGTCATCAATCCCCTGCAGTGGGTGTATCACTGCAGGGGATTGATTCCATTAATGGGGACTAACACCACAATACTGACACTTGTAATCTGGTGGTAATTCCGCCAGAGCCGGACCAAGTGGCGGTAACAGTGAATCTGTTTAGTGGTATCTAGGCAGATTTACCATGAGATACCACCAAACTCATAATGAGGCCTTAGTCTTTACACTCAGAAGGGACTTTTGTGGCAGGAATGCCTTTTCTGAAATAGCGTTACCACCACTTGGTCCTGTGGATTAACTGCAGGATTTTGCTGGTAGGGCGCCATTTATCCCCATTTTCGGAGTCCATTGGACTTCATGGGGATTTTGTCAGAATTAACCCCAGCAGTAGTTCTATCGATTTTGCTGATTGGTGGAGGATTTACCTCCAGCTTTTTACTGGTGGTAAATTACACCTTACCACCACACTTGTAGTGCAGCGGTGTGATAATGCGATGGTAACGGAATTACCACTGCATTACTGTCATTTTTACCTGCACTGCCATATTTATAATGAGGACCTATAGAACTATGAATCACATAAAGCCAGAAATCCGGACCTCTTGAGAGCCTTTTCCATTTCTTAAAGGTGTATTTAAAGCCATTTTGAAATCGCAGTATTCACAGGTTTCCAGCCGGACGCAGACATTAAACATTACTGGCTTGCAAACAAATATTTATGGGGGAAGGAAGACTGACCACACCTGCATTGCTTGCCTGTGAACATAGCGATCAGAAAGAATCGCATTCCTAACACAGGCAACACCCTTCCAGAACGAAAGCTACACAACTGCTACTGATTTAGCTTCTGGCATCCACCGCATCACTGTCTGCACATTACAGCCTACAATTAAAATTGTTCTTTTGTAACGCGCTTGATACTGGAGACCAGTTTCTAAGCAGGAGACCAGAATCTGAACCTGTATTGTAATTGTAATTGGTTAGTTATAACGCACAAACGCGTTGCCCCTGAGCTATCCTCCTAGCCCTCCTAACCACTTTGGGAAGCTGAAAAGCACACACGGATACATTGTTGACGTGAGTAGAGAGCGAGGACAGGACAGCAACTGTTAACCCAAGCCAGGTAACTGACAATGCTGTCCAGTTTCCCGTGGGCATGCGTGAAAAGGTCATCCAGTCCTGTTTTTGCTTGGAATTCTTGCATTTGCTGTGCTCCTAAATTTCGAATGGGAAAGAAAAAACGACACGTCTCAGAATCAAAGGGAAAAAAACAGTACTGGATGGCCTTCTAAGACATGGCAGCAGGAAAGGTGAGTGCTCTGAATGTATGTGTTCTTCAGTATATAGCAAGACCTTTCCATACATCTCCCTCAATCCGCTGTAGCAGGATTACAATGGATTAAACGTGATGCTAAGTAGTAGGCACAAACTATTAGAAACTAAAGTCTACAGCGGAGCTTAGCTCCTAACAGACATCACCAACAGAGCTTATGTACATATTTTGCTTATTGCTTCCAAAAACGAGTCTCCGAACCAAAAACGTACAGGGTGCAGAAACTCGGGATTGGCTCACCAGGATCCCTATTCAATGGACACCAAAGTCAGTGCGAATGTATAAACTCTCAGAACCATACATAGGCTGCGTCACAGCAGAATCCCATGCTGCCAGGGGTTCTGCAGACTAACATTTTCAAAGTGCACTTACATGATCAGAAAAACAAATGTAGTCACTAAGGGCAACACAACACAGAAGAAAATCATGACAATGTTGGTGAACTTCACTTACCTGTTTGACAAGATGGAGGGAGATTTGTAGACCCGCCTCCATTGGAGATTGAAAACAACAAGGAGTCCAGTGATTTTGAGAACTATTTATTTTTTGTAGCAAGCCCCGGGCTGTATCAGCCGTGTGTCTGGAGTGAAACGTGTGACTCAGGCTGTACTGGTGCCAGGCGGGGTGGGCTACCGCAATCCAAAAGTCATGGGCCATGTATGAATTCTGCTCAGGTGAAGAGTACGGAATGTGCCGGATGTGCTCCTGTTCCCTGTGTAGTAGCAGTGATGGGGAAGGGAGGTGTTGGGGGAGTCCAGGGCAGAAGTCTCACACAGGGCCCCCTGACTGTAAACCGGGGAGTAAGCACAACACAGGCACAAGCCAGTGATGTGGGTGGGCTCTGCACATGCAAGTCGGGGAGGGTTGATGGCGAAGGACAACGGGCTGGGCCCGCTATGACCTGTGATTGTGACATTCAGGCATATAACGTGGAAAAAGTGGGTTTGCTGCCCTGCGTGTGTGGACTGCCAACAAACAATGCTCCGCCATGGAGGGAAATAAATCATGTGAAGCCTTTGTCATTAGAGGGCTGGAGACCAGCAACAGCCACCCATGGTAGAGCTGGGAATGCAGCCCACAAATGAGACTTAGACTCTTTGCATATAAAGCATCCTCTGCTGATCTTCTGCCAAGGTTGGGCTTGTGTTTGATGGGTGCCTTATGTGCGGTAGTTTGCTGGTAGTAGCCTCTGCGGGATACACTACTAAGGCTGGCGGCAGCAGCCATTGGTAAGCCCCATATCCATATTTGAAAGTACAGACATAGGCCTTCTGAAGGCTAATCAAGGGTACGGGTTGCATTTCCCCTGAGGACTCTAGTTCAGGTCCAGGGGACGACCAGTGAAGGTGGCAAAAATAAGATGGGACTCTTTATGGGAGTTTGGCTAATGCCAATGGTGTATTATCTGCTAACAAGGACTATTCTAAAGTGCCTAAAGTGTGCAATTCGTCGTCCATGATGTCATAATATGTGTCCCATGTGGTTTAAAAAGCAATATTCTTGAGTTGTGTGATTATTCTGACTCAGGAACTGAGGATGTGAACCGGCTCCTGTTGAGATATTTTAATTGTGTTGAAGGTTGCCTGACATTAACTATGCGGATCTTACTGCCTTAAAGAGAAACCATCATCATTGGGAGAATTGATCACCCATGAATGCACCCCAACTCAACTGTCTAGTGCCCATGGTGACTGGAGGAGGTGGATCGAGTGGAAACTCCCTCAACAGGTGGAATGGCACTGGCCACTACTGGAGAGACAGAAAAAAGAATGGGGGTCCTGTAAGAGGAAGTCATAATCCTGGTGTTTCTGCATACAACTACTGTTGATGTGGGGAACTAGTGGGTGATGGTGGGTTCTGGTTCATGGACAAGAAACACACAAGGCCATGGATCTGTTTCAGTAGTGCTTATTGGAGAGGTTGGAACTGTAAGAGGAAGGGACAACGTTGGCTTGCATGATCCACTTGGAGAAGTGCCTCACCATGGTGGGTTCCGAATCTTGCCCCTATGAATATCAAGTCCTTGGGGCGATCCAGACATAATGTGTTACAGTTGAGGAGGAAGCCCAGATCTTAAGTGATACCAATGTTGCTTGCTATGTGAAGGTTCTGGGGAGTTTGGTAATTTGCCTGGAGGAGACACTCATCCAGATACAGAAAAATCTAAATTCGCTCCTTGCACAGGAGTGCCACCACTGGAGCCAGGCTCTGATGAAGATTATAGGTACTGCCTTCAAACCAAAAGAGAGAACTACAAATTGTAATTGAGATGTCCCAACGGAAAAGCAAAGGAATCAGAAGTGCTCCATGTGAATAGGGGCCTTGAGGTAGGAATCCGTCAATTTCAGAGGGGTGTTCACATGGAACCTGTAGGGCAAGGTGGATTTCAACATATGTCTTCTTTAAGGAAGAGCCAACCCTCTTTTCCAACTTGTACCGAACGGGGCATTTGTCTGTTGACATGGATGGGTGGCCATAATGCTGTAGAGTATGGAATCCACCATAACACTGTCAAAGATGTGTTCTCTCCTGTAAGGGGGCACATTTAGGCCGTAAAGTGAGTCACTGCGATTTCCATGGGCACCCTCCAATCCTTGGGAATCTCGTTTTTGACAGAAGTGCTGAGAGGAGAACACTGGAGTACTCTCTGTACATACTGATGAATTGTATGGTTGCACACGTTGCCCCTCGCGCCACCTGACTTGCTAGATCCCACCCACCCCTCTCGTCCCCACCACCCGGTACAGATGTGCCCCTGCCCCTCTTTATCCTACCCCCTTCTGCATAGCTGGGTTCCATGTCATTTCATCGCGGGATGTTTTTTCGCTGGCTTTTTTACCGTGGATTTTTTTACGAAAAAACTCATCGAATTTTTTTTTTGGTCTGGGTTTCCTCCTAACCGCCCCATTCCATTTATTTTTTTTTATATATCCCCGAACACCCACACCCAATATATATCTTTTTCCAACCCCCCCAAAAAAATTGTGGTGAAACACCCAGCGAAAAAACATCCCGCAATGAAAGGACGTCGTACCGTATAGCTGTATAGCTGTACTTTTGTATACCTCTGTAAAGTGCTCCGTTATATATCTCTATTGTTGTAAACCTCTGTAAAGCACTCTGTTGCTTCTCGAAGCTAGATCCGTGCTCAATAAATACAATAATAATAATAATAATAATAATAATAATAATAATAATATAATAATAATAAATGACTTTAGGTAGTTTCTTCAAGGGACTTGCACTCGTGCCTCTTCCACTGCATCTGGTTCAGGCGACAAACGTGTTTCATTAGGTGAGGAAGAGGCCGAGGAGGCAGAGGAGGCCGAGGAGGCTTGATCCACTGAGACTCTGTTTTCTTTTTGTTTGAACCATAGGCCACAGAAGGCTCCTTAATCAATTCGCATCCTTTAGCCTCTTTTTCTTTTTTTTTTTTAAAAAAAGGAAAATCCTTTTTTCTCTTATGTGAGAAGAGAAAGGAGAAGAGGATGAGTCAGATGAACTGTCCCCAGTGCCGCTTCTCTAACAATTTCGTGGCTGAAATGTGCACCGGGATGCAGATACTGGGAGTCTGATCAGATTCCCATTCTTTCCTCCACTTGTATCTGTTGCCATTCGTTCTCAAATCTCTGTTCATCCACCAACATGTGACCAGATTTCATGCACTTGTATCTAGCTCTGTCAGAAGCGAGGTAAAGAGCTTTTATTTCTTTGAGGGTTCAAGAATTTACAAAAAAAATCTTAGTACTCATTCATTCTTCATTTCTCACAACATTCTAATTTATTCCTTTCAGTTAAAAAAATTTATTGGGGAGCGTGGCTTGGGTGGAACCTCAATATGCACATGTCTGCAGAGACCCAAAAGACTGGATCCGTCCAGCGTAACCTGTTTGCTGGTGATCGACTGCATGAAGGGTAGCTATTGGCTGCATCGATCAAGGGTGGCCCCTAGAGAAGGCATGCGTGGTGGGCAGCCTTTCCAGAGTGTGTTGACCAGTACAGGAATCGAGTCACCTGTGCCACCACCAAGAACTTTTATGGATGCTCCATGAAATTTGTGCTCCTCGGTCAAGCTCAGCAGCAGCTGGGAACAAGTCACTTTAATTTGGGTGTTGCCTGACCACCTCTTACACAAAGATGCTCTTACACATTCCGACTATTGGGGGGTGGGGAAGATATGGTGGGGCTGAACAAGAAAATGATATATGTAAATCTGTCGACATTATAATGTGTGGAAAAGGTTTCTGAGGTCTGGAGGCCACCAGAAAAGTAATTACTGGGAGAAGGAAAAGGGGACGAGGGGTACTCACGCTTTCAGTAGATGCAAGCAGTTGCACTGGCAATGGTAGCCTGAGATGTATTTTGTAATTTAACGCTAAAACGATTGCAACTTGTTTTTTTGGGACTTTGGCTTTAGAATTGATTTAATTCAAAACCCATACCACTCACTCCACAAAATCCAACACTCACCTCACTCAGGTGACTTAATTTGTCTCCCCACTCCGAGGAGCACAGTCCCACCCACTCCAGTACTCATGTTGCTGCTCACGCCAATACTCCACTTGCACTATCCACAAGTGCCAGCATCCTCTTCATAGTTGCAATCTTATTAAACTAAGGAAATTACGCATCTTCCTACTTCATGCATTGACGTTTCTCTAATCAAAAATGGTGGCAGTATTGACCAGGTTCCCAAGGGGCTATTCCATTTAATGTTGAAAAGGACAGACGTCTTTTTAGTGCTGTATGTAGAGAACTTGCCCCTGGTAGAAGATACGAACAGTTTCTCAGCAGTTATGCTTGCATGAACATAGCATTATTGAAATGAACAACCAATCACTTAGGACAGGGGTTTGCAAGCTTTGGCTCTCCAGATGGTTTAGACTACGAATCCCATGACTCATTATGTTGGCTCTACTGGCTAGGGCTGATGGGATTTGTATTCCAAAACATGCGCAGAGCCAACGTGTGCAGAATAGTTTAATGGCCACAAAGGTCCCAGTGAAAAAAAGTATTTCGAAATGTGAGTTTAATTATGAACAATTACACAGAATTGGGTCAGCTCAGAGATAAGACAAAGCACTGCATCCACAATACAGACATAACAGGCAATGCTGTCGTCCTTCACCTGGATCCCAATCACACAATGTGGAGGGATGTGTTTCACTTTTGGTCCAGATTCAACATTTAGTAATGGTTGTGCAACAGGTTTAAACACTTCTTTAAAACCATTAATAAACTCTAATGTCTGAAAAACAGAGGGGGCCCAACCAGGCATAGGTACATTTCATGTTACATATACCACAGGAACAAAAGTACCACCACAACTGCTTGCACCACCAGCCAAGCGCACAAACAAGCGCTTTAAAAGAATTACCCATCATTTAACTGGTTCTAACTCCCAAGTGCACCTGCATCAGTAAAAATCAAACCCAAAGATGCGCAATCCACAGGCAATTGAATGACAAATGTACCTCTGCTGTACCAACAAAGGTACACAGGTGCAGTAACAATGTGGATTTGCACAAAAAACATGCAATGCAGTTACATGTCACAAAGCACATTAGGAGCTGTGTGGCCGGTTTGCCCGGGTGAAATATGCACTCTCCGTGAGCACTTCTCGCAGACTGAACTCTACTTAGCGATTCCGTTCTTGAAAAGAGTAGATCCGTGCCAAGATTTAATGAACCACAGGAACTTGGAACAGAGCGTGAGTATCCGGCCTCCCGCCCACAACGCCTGCTGGTCGGATGTTGGAAAGGGAAGGAAGATAGACTCTCTCATTGGTTGGAGAGGTTCAGGCAATAAGGTGAATCAGTTAGGACTCGGTGAGGACTAGGAGAAGCAGGAAATGAGGGTAGGAACAAACTTTTGCTCACAATGCTCTTATGATGTACTGTTGTTCCACGCCTGGCCACACTCCCTCTCATGCATAGAACAAGCAATAACGGTATCTAGTCTTTGCATCGAATGTCAAAGCATCGAATGCCTTACCATAGAAAAAAATGCATCGAAAAAAAATCATTGAATGCATTTTTTCCATGGTGAAAGGTTTATTTTAATTATAATGGTTTTTTGAGGTTAAAAAAAGGGGGCGAGGGGGACCCCCACATTTAAAAAAAAAAAAAAGAAACGCATTTGATGCTTTTTTTCTGATGGTAAGGAATTCGATGCTTTGGCATACAATGCAATGACTAGGAACCGCAATAACACCATATCAGTGCAAACCTTAGCTATTCAGTATCCAGTAGGAAGCACACTAAGGGGCCGATTCATGGAATAAATGTGCGCCGAAAATCGTGGCGCAAGAGTGAAAAAGTAAGCGCACGCGTGTGATTCATGGAAGGCCCTGCGCGTGTTTTCCCCGTGATGTGCGCCAAATCTGCGCATGGCGCACACGGGTGCCCATGTCACTGCAACATCCCGAATGCTGTGTGGGATGCGCACAGCAAAAGCGCACAACGTTAGCGCACACACCAAAAAGCAGGTGGAACAAGGGCGTAACTGGGGAAGTACTGCTGCGAAGTACACAGAATGCCCACATGCATGACGCGAACTACACGTATTCATGGAATCGAATAGGGGAAATCCACGCACGGCAAAAGGCACGCACCGGCCTAAACACGTCTGCCACACGAAGGTAGGCGGTAGCAAACAACAAACACGTATATACAGCTACGATGAATGTCCCATTTCTCGCAGCACTGATCAGGGGACACCGCAGGAGGAGGAGAATATCCAGGCCCCGCATTTTTTTGTCCAGGACCAGCCTTATTGGGATGCCTGATGACCAGGTCTATGGCAGGTATAGGTTTCCACCTCATATCATCCTAGACCTGGTCCAGGAGTGGGAGGATGACCTCACATCACCCACCTTGTGCTCCCAAGCACTGAGCCCCTTGGAAAGGGTGCTCAATGTACTGCATTCCTTGGCCACTGGGTCATTTCAGCGGACCACTGCCATAGTGGGGGGCGTCTCACAGCCCACACAGTCACACTGCCTACACAAGGTGTTGGTAATCATGACTGGGCGACCCTCAGTCCGCAGGCACATATACATGCCCAGAACACCCGCAGAAAGGCAGGCCATGGTCCAGGACTTTTACAGGGTGCCACACATCCCCAAAGTGCTTGGTGCCCTAGATTGCACCCATGTGGCCCTACGTCCACCTAGGGCCACAGAGAATATCCACCACAACCGCAAGCACTGGCATTCCATCAACGTGCAGGTTGTATGCGATGCACAAGGGATCATCACCTCTGTCTATGCTAACTATCCTCGGTCCACCCATGACAGTTACATATACAGAATGTCCGCCCTGAGCCAGGTCCTGGAAGCTGTGAAGCATGGCGACACATGGCTCATTGGTGAGTACAAATGCCTGTGCACATGCATGCATGTCACACAGACAAATACACAAACCAAACTAATGACAACCATTATCACCTCCCCAGGGGACAGTGCCTACCCTCTGAGCACCCACATGATGACGCCAATACGGAACAACACCACCCCACCCCTGGTAAGATACAACGCAGCCCATATTGCAACCTGCCCCATAGTGGAGGGTACATTTGAAGTGCTCAAGTCACGCTTCTGGTCCCTTGACCGTTCTGGCAGGCAGCTACTCTATGCACCCCCAGTAATGTGCAGGATCATTGTGGCAGCATGTGATCTGCACAATGTTGCAAGAAGGCGGGGCGTACCGGTGGACATGGTGGTGCCCCCACATACCCAACCATATGCACAAGCACTGCGCATGTGAGGGGAAAGGGCACGTGGAGGCCGCCCAACTGAGGCGCCCCTCACCTTTTGTGGCCTCCCAACCATGGCACAGATGTACTAGTACCGATGGGAGGTGCACACAAAAATTGTCCTGGGCAACTTGTGTGTGGGGGGGCAAGGAACGTGATGCAAACAGCACCCCTGTGCTCCTGCAAGGCTGCCTGTGGCCCCTCAGGAAAAATGATGGGTCACGCAACGCTCAGGCATCCCAAAATAGCAAGAAAAAGAGATATGCGACCCCTGTAGCCCACGTGTGTTTAAAAAAAACACATGCTGCACACTGTGGCAGCTTGGAACACAAAAAACGCATATGTGGTGAAGATGCGGCCTAGTATAATCAAAAAAGGGGTATGTGACAAACAGGGACACCCGCAGTGGGAAAAATAGCATGCACAACTCACTGTCTGCCTTGCGTGTAGAAGAAGAACGCGTAGGCAACACCCCTGCCAAAAGAAGAAGTACGCACTGTAGCCGCTGTGAAGTAATCGAGTATGAACCCCAACATCTGGAAAACACACGCACCGCTCTCCACGAAAAGCACGTACAGAGCGATGGAAACCCACCTGGGACCTTTAACCCGTGGCGAGGGAAATGCCCGTGTGTGTTACGTCACATACGCGCTTATACGCTTAGGGCCTTTCCTCAAATTACACGCTGAGGTGCTGTTTTTTCATATGCCAAATCACTCCGTATCAAGCTGGCCACGCGACAACACACAGAAGACCACGCTCCTGCCCAGAAGGCTGATTTACTGCCCCCAGAGCCCCGAGCATCCTCCTACAAGCCATCTGCTGCTGCCTGCCTGCTGCCAACAGTGCCTTGCCATTGGGTGCCAGCACATCAGCCATCTGCAGGGGTCCAGTTATTGTGACCACCCCTGCTGTTACAAAAGACTCCCAACTGCAGTTCCATCACTCCACAGCCCAGCCCCAGGACCCAGTTGCCCACCCACACCTGCCTTGGGGGTTGCCATGTCCGACCCAACACCATCCGGGACCAGTGGCAACCCCCCATTACAGAGGGAGAGGGCTGCCAGCTTCAGTGATAAGGAAGTTGGCATCCTGGTGGAGCAAGTCCTGGGGAATTATGATGCCCTCTTCAAACCATTGCATGCCGACCAGGAAGGATGGAAGAGGATCTGGAAGGACATAGTGGGTGCCATCAATGCGGAGGGGGTGGCACCCCGTGACATCAAACATGTCCAGAAGTGCTGGGAGGACTACAAGTCCAGGACCCTGCATCCACTGCGTCCAAGAGGCGCCGGGTCCAGCTTACCACCCAGCAGATGAGGGTCCTGGAGCGCATTCGCCCAGTGCTTCACCACCAGATCCTCCTGATGCAGGCCAATCTGGAGTCATGTTTAAAACAGTGCATGTTGCAGTGTGGTGGTAGTTAGCTACTCGGCTGCATGTGTAGATGGGTCATGTATGGATGTGTGTGTGCAGGGACATGATGGTGCTGCATGTGAGTCCAGTCAGGCGTGGCCCACATGGATGGTGTATGTGTTACAATGCATCATGCGGAGCAGCATACAGAATGCACACATGTATGCATGCCTGTGTCTGTACTTTGACATGTTTGGGGTGTGAGAGATGTGTGCTGCTGTCATGGACATGCATGGCGTACATGTCTGTGTGTCTGAGTCGTGTGTGTGCCATGGATGCATGACACATGTTCATGACGATGTGTTGAATCACTGATACAGCCTAGTCATCCTTGTATCCACTGTGTCTGGGGGTATACAGGGCCAGATGCATGACCCTCCGGTGATGTGTGTGCATGTGATCAGCATGTCCCATGATGCATGTGAGTTTCAGCCCACCATTGGATGTTACTACGGTGCCTTAGACATGGATGCAAATGTTCGTTGCATGTGCCATGCCTGTTTCTACATGTGTGTTGCCTGCACTGACCCATGTGTTGTGGAGGGACATGATGGAAGTGACGTTTGACAGTGCCACTCATCTGCTATTGCTTCCTGTCTAGGCGACTATTGTACAGTACCCTGATGTTTGTGTTCTATGTCTCCCTTTACACAGCGGCGAGTGAAGAAGAGGGCGGAGACGGCGCTGTGGAGGAAAGTGGCAGGGATGCCTCCACTGGCCGGCGACGCAAGGCCCGGTCACCCTCCCAGGAAATTCCATCATCCGGGAGCGTGGGGACTGGTGCTGTGTCCACCACTACAGCTGCAGCAGAAGGGGTGGGTGAGCCCCCACAAGGGCTTGCGACGGTGGAAGACGGTGCAGAGCCATCCAGGTCGGTGGTGTGTGCGGAGAAGGAGGAGGCTGCTACAGAGCCACACATGGGGCCTGGTGGGGGTGGTACCACTGGTGCAAGTGGTGCAGTCCAGGGGCAGGAGGCAGCACAGGTCGCCGCAGAGGGGCCTATCCATGTCACTGTCCCTGACACTGTGACTGCATCACCATGCACCAGCAGGGATGCCCCGTCCCAGGCCCGTCTGCAGGTAGGGGGAGGTCCATGTCATCTGATACTCCTCTACCTGCGGACGAGGGGACCGGTGACAGGATTGAGTCCGTCCTGATTGGTGTCGCGTTGCGCACACGTGAGATTCATGATGACGTGCGTGGTTCCTGGGGGGACCACGCACTTCATCACGAAGAGCTGTGTGGCAACATGTCCCAGTTGGGAGGGATGATGTTCGGGGGTTTCCTCCATGTGTCGGCCAGTCTTGCCGCCCTCTCCTCCTATGTGCACAGTATACGCCAGTCGTTCTCCGTGCCGTCTTCCAGCCCAGATGAAACCAGGGCCCCCCTGTGGACCTGCCCCAAACAACGCAGCCAGCCTGGTGGAGATCCTGTCCCTGCCACAGTCAGGAGTCGGAGGTCCAGCAGGGGTGGCCACCCCACGGACTGGACCCCAGCAGATGGAAGATGCGCCATCATCATCGGGCAGGGCACGATGGCACCGGGGGATTTCATCAGCCCGGAGGCCTTCGTGGTGGCAGAGGCAGTTGCGTCGGAGGCAGCAGCAGGCTCAGCGTGGGAGGCATCATGGCTTGGGCCATCAACACCCCGGGGGCAAGCATCGGCCGAGGGGCAGGAGGACCCCGGACTGGGAGTGTCTTCTGCCTGGCAGCGGTTGGGCCAGGAGATAGATGCGGAGAGGCGGCAGGCGGAGAGGGCACGGCTCAGGATGGTCAGGGCGGAGAACTCCATGTACTGGGCTTTGAGGCGGATGGAGGGCCTCGAGGAAACTTGCAGGGAGTTGAGCGATTCCATGGCTGCATCCATGCTAGACCTCGAGGCAAGGGAACAGGCCCGCCTCCGGACCATCGATGTGGAGTTCGATGATGCCCTGGCCCGGAACAGCAAACAGTGAGCTATGGGACTAGCCTGCTACCTTTGTAAATAGTTATGTAGTTGTAGGTTTCCTTTCTTTATTTTTTTCCTTTGGGGTGCATGGACTATGCCCGTCCTTTTTGTAAATAGTTATTTATTAGGTTTTTTTTTTCTTAGGTTTCCTTTGGATTGTTGGGCTCATGGACCCTTGATTTTTATATTGTATATAGTTATGGACCTGATTTTACATTTTTATTTTTACCATGGAGGAATGGTTTGGTTTTTATTTTGACTTTGGATTTGGTTTATGGACGGAGAGTTTGGAGGCATTTTTCTCTGGATTTTATTGATTTCAACATTAATATTTTTTCCTTTATTTCAGACATCCTTTTATTTATCATTTTTTTCTTGTGTAATTTCGTTTCATTCATTCAGTTTTGCATATAATACATTTTTATTTTTTACTTCATTTGTGTGGTCTTCTCTCATTGGTTTCGTGCATGTCACAATGTGGGTTTTCTCAGTCATGTGTCGCCATTGTGTGGGTCTGACGGACTTGTACTCATGCGCATACTGGTTATTTGGGATCTATCATGACATGGGAATTTCAATGTGGAGTGGATGGAATGCTTGGTTGGGTGTTTGGACTGGGGTGGCGTGGGGTGGGATTTGGGTGGCCATAAGGGCCATGGATCTGGATTGGGATGACGTGTTGGGTGGGGGACATGAGTCGGGGCCTGCTGGCATGTGCCTGTCACTGGGGGTGGGGGACATGAGTCGGGGCCTGCTGGCAGGTGCCCGTCACTGGGGGTGGGGTGGGGGACATGAGTCATTTGGCCTGTCTGCGGGTCATGTTCATGATGGATGGGCTGCCTGCGGGTCATGGACTGGGGTGATGGGCTGCCTGTGGATCATGCTCTGGGGTGATGGGCTGCCTGCGGGGCATACCCAGGGGTGTAGGGTTTTCCCCTGTGGTGTGGGCTGACTGTAGGACATGAGGATGGGGGAAGGGTACACCCGGGAGGGCCCACACTGCAAAATCGCGTGTAAAACTCCCTGCGCACCCCCAGAATACATGTACCTGCTCGCGCCAGGCCTCTCGCGTGTGGAACTGCACGCGCAACCCCGGAATACACGTACCATGCTCGCGGCAGGCCTATCGCATGTGGAACTGCACGCTCACCCCCGGAATACACGTACCCCACTCGCGCCAGGCCTATCGCGTGTGGAATTGCATGCGTACCCCGGAATACACACAGGCAGCCCTTTCACCCTACCCATGCTCCGCAGGCTGCCCATCCACCCTCCCCATACCCCGCAGGTAGCCCATCCACCATGACCATGACCTGCAGGCAGCCCATCACCCCAGTCCATGACCCACAGGCAGCCCATCACCCCAGTCCATGATCCACAGGCAGCCCATCCACCCTCCCCATGCCCCACAAGCAGCCCACACCACAGGGGGGACTTTCTCCACGCATTTTACCTGACGCGAGCAGGGTACACATATTCAGAGGGCTGCGCGGGGGTTTTACACACAATTGGCCTGCCGCGAGCGGGGTACGTGGATTCCGGGGGTGCGCGTGGAGTTTTACATGCGATTTCGATGGCGCGAGTGGGGTAAATGTATTCTGAGGGGTTTACATGCGATTTCGCTGGCGCGAGCGGGTTATGGTATTCCAAGGGGTGCGCAGGGATTTTTACACGTGATTTCGGCAGCGCGAGCGGGGTACGCGTATTCCGAGGGGTGCATGGGGAGTTTTACACGTGTTTTCATGGTTGGGGGGGTTTATACTGGTCCCCTGGCCTTTGCGCCATGTAGGGGATTTGTGCGATGTTTTTGGCGCACAGGGCGGTGTTGGGAGCGTAACTGGCGCTGCTGCAGGCTCGCTGCACCACTCTGCTCCACGGCTGCTTATGGATGTATAAATCCATGAATACACTGGGGGTGCGCGTGCAATTCTACACTCAAAATGGGTTTTGGCACACGCGGCTGGCGCAAGCTGCCGCACACGCACTCTGTGCGCCAGCCGCATGCGCCACTTGTGCGCTAAATTCTGTAAATTACCCCCTAAGTAACTAAGCGTTATTTGTTAGCTATTACCCCAAGTTAGAATGAACTTTTGTTAGCGTTTGTGGAGTGAGTTGAGTTGGATTTTGAAGTAACTCAAGGCAAAGTGAAAGCTCTTCTCGCACAATCTCCGAAAACAGGAAGCCATCCTTTCAGTGTTCAACTACAACTTAAATATCACTCTATCACTGCCATGGCAACTGCTTGCACCCACTGTAACCGTGATTTGTCCACACGCTTACGCCTTAGGCTTGCTTATTTTGCTTGTGCATTCCCATTTTCCCATTATGTTTTGAAGTTAAATGAGTTCAGCATTGGAGTGAAAGAGCTCAGTGTTGGAGTGTCAGTCAACAGGGAGAACACTGCTGCAGTGAGTTGGTTAAGTGGAGTGAAAGAGAGTGCTGAAGTGAGTAGGGTACGTTTTATTGTCATTGGGTGAGTGCTAAAGTAAGTGGATTGAAAGGGGGATGATGGCATAAGTTACAATTGCGTAAAATGGGAGTTGAAGTGAGTTTCTTGATTATTGGAGTGAGAAGAATGACTGGATTTAGTGTTAGAATGAGTGGCGCACATGGGTTTAATATTCAATTGAGTAGACAGAATTTAGGAGTAAGTAGGGAGTGTTTTGAGGTGGGAGGTGTAATGGAGTGAAGATTGACTTGAGTGGGGTGCAGAGGGAAATTCTTCAAGCATGTTGAGTGGGTGGGTGTGGGAGTGAGTGGAGTGAGTGGGCTGAGTGCTGGAGTGAATGGGGTGATTCTGAGAGGATTTGTGGCAAGTGGGATGGGTTTTAGCATGACTGTGGCCAGAGTACATGTGAGTGTGCTGAGGGATGGAGTGCTTCGGACAGCAGATCCCCTGGACCAGGCAAAACCGTTTTGGCTCTCGCGTGGCAGACAAATGGGAGTGCCAAGCTGTCCCCCTTGTCTCCTCTTTCTCCGCCTGGCCCATTAGTTCTTTGTCCCAAGCTCCACTCTTTTGAGGCAGCAGGGGCAGAAAGGATTGCAGTGATAGCATGTGTGTGCAGCTCAGCTGAGAGGTGCAAGAATGTAACGCTGCACCCTGCTGGGCAGTTGGCATAGTTGTAGATCACTGCAGTAGTCACATGGGAGTGGAGAGGTGACAGCCACTATTTCCTCTTTTGAGGCAGCAATGTTGGTGAAGTTTGGAGGTGATATCAGGTTGATGTGGTTGAGCGGGAATGCTGGGGCAGGCAAAGCTGGGTTACTTGTTGTGATGTGTAGTGATGGCTCCATGAATCAGCAAACAGTAGTGCAGAGGTTCCACCATCTACCACCTTTTGCCAGTGTTTCCTAGCCCTGAGCTCATCTGTTTTGAGGCAGCAACAGGCAGAGAATACCGCACTAACCTTAGCAGATAGACAGAGCTGTGCAGGAAGGTGGGAGCAATGAGCCCCCAGATTCCATTTTGCACAATTCTCAGGTGTATTGGTGTTTGAAAGCCCAAGTGGCCTGTGACTATTTGCTGGTCACCCCTTTAAAAATTGAATGACCAAGTTTTGCTGAACCATCCCGAATTTCCATCTTATCATAGGATAGCTCATGGAGCAATAGAAAGTTGAAATCGGATCCAGTGGAGGGAGAGTTAGAAAATTGAGAAAGGATAGCTTTGTTTTTTTTTAATTCTAAAAATCCTCAACGTTTGTTGGAGGCAGGCGATTATGTTTAGTGGCTGTAACTTAGTGTGCAATACACATATAACATTGTGACTAGTAAGGAGAGGAGAGTCCAAGTGACCACTTTGTATGACGTACACGCACTTGACATTTGTTGTCTGTGAAAAGTAGGGAAGAGGAAATTCCACAGAGGAAATTGTTTGGAGACACAAGGCTAATATAAGTGTCTGCAAATGAGTGTACATTGCACAAGCAATCTTGCTGTGAATAGGGAGGAGAACGTTCGGGCACGTTTGGGTTCATTCGGGAGCAAGGACGAGTCTGCTGAATGCAAAATAGGGCGTTTGGTTTGACTTGCAAGTTGGGTCAGGTGGGCCTTTGCCCAGGATTGCTGCTCATTCACGTTTGAAACAAAAAAACTGTTCTGGACTTCATTAGTGGTTTCATGGTGCATTCAAAAAATGGCGGTAATTCCGTTTCACCATTTTTTGGCAGTAAAGGAATTGCTGTAATTTTCTCACACTGCTGAATTGCGAGTTTGACCTTCAAGTGAAGAATTGACCTTCAGCAAAAATGTTGTCATAAATCCACCATTTTGAGGCAAAAATGTGTAACCGACTTCAAGTCATTCAAAATAATGCGCTCAGGGCTGCCCTCAGCATCCCCAAAACAGAGCACATTGCTAGCGACAGACAAAAAGCACATTGGCTTCCATTCAAAGAAAGAATACTATTCAAGACCATGTCCATAACTCACACATGTCTCTCACTCACAGCCCCCCCCCTTATCTGGCAGAAGAAATTACCAGAGTAACATCCTCCAGATCTATAAGGTCCCACCTCTCCAACCAGCTTCAAGTCCCCACTGTCAAAAGGGCAAAAGCAGGAGGGACTTGCTTCACATTCCCTGCCCCCAATCACTGGAACGCCCTCCGCACAACCCTTCGAAACAAGACATCCTATCCAGCATTCCGCAAATCGCTCAAAACTGAGCTCTTCATCTAGCTCACCTAGTACTCTCTGCTCACTCACCTTGCATCCTTGAGGAGGTCTCCTGCCGTGTCTAGTTTGTTGTTTTTGTTACCTCAATCCGTCTGCCTGTAGCGCAGGACTTTTTGTCGCCTTTTTGTCTTTGTATTGCTCACCTGTCTGGCAAAAGGTTCAATGTAACCAAGAACCACATACAGGTGCTCTTGTCTTTTTCTTTGTATCTAAGTAAGTACTGCTGTAACAGTGCCACAATGCCCCAGGGCCGCTTTGTGCACTTTATAAATTCCAATAAATAAATAAAATAAAAATTGGCAGATTTATCAAACAGAACTACCACTTGCAGTACATCCGAAAGAATTCTCATGGAATCCCATGGACCCCAAACCTGGGGATATACACCACTTGGAATCTGGCATTCAATCCGCGGGAATGAGCGGCAGTAACGCCAAACGATTTTTGCAGTAATTTCATGGAATTACATTGACATTACCACCAAACCAGCAACACTAAATGATTTCTGTTTCTACCACAAGTATGCCCACTTGTGCTGCAAGTAGAAAAATCAGTAGACGCTCATATTTTCTGGCCTTTCGCTTCCTCAGCAAACAGAAAGCAGAACGCCTACGACAAAGCATTCCACAGCTATCGTACCGATTTCGCATATTGTTCTTATAGATCACTATCCCTGTCAGAGCACTAAAGCTCTCCTGAGCCAGCCCTACTAAGATTTTCTCCACATCTCGTGACATACAAATGTAACAAACAAACACAATACATTTACCTCTTGACTTGTGAGCAATGTAGATTTGCTTATTTTCTCGGGCGTGACTGTTCTGGTAAAAACAAAGGCACTACCCAAAAGTAAAAATATTGTTAGAGTCACAGTTCAAGAACCTTTGGCCGAATGCATGTTCCACTTGACTAAACACAGTTGATCTTTGAAACGTGTTTGCAAACCTGTGGCACTGGGCAGCAACTTGATCATCTGGTTGTTAAGGCAAGGCACTGAGAGGTTGCAGGCAGGCTTCTACCCACAAGTTCCCAGATCCACGGGCAGATCACAGACACAAAAACAAGATTACAGACAGTCCCACTGTGTTAGTTTCATGTTTATACCACGAGGAGGCGGCCTCAAGGAGCTGATGCATCACAAGATCAATAGAGGAATCAGGATTTGATGCAGAGAAAGCTGCTGTTGTTACATTGCCGTATCAGCTGGCAAAGCTCCACTTAGATGTTGCTAATTTTGATCAAAGCAAAATAAATAAAAAAAACAAGTCAGCCGTTGGCATACACTTACCGATAATCAGTATCACGCCAATGCTAGGCTCTGCTTTCACATTGAATTTACTGTAGGGTTGTGTTCTGTGGCCTCCAGTTTCCTAAGAGGACAACACCCAAACCTGTTTCACTTCATCCGGCATGACATACAAGGCAGTTATTTTATTTACGTACTCACTAACTGACATTCCTGGGCACTTACTGTGCTTGTACACATACTCCCACTTATTCATCGGCTCGCTTGCCTACTAACATAGTTAATCAATTAGCCACCTTCTCACCGTCTCTCTGACTCACTCTTAATAACATATTCACCTGCTCACTTACGTAAGTATTCTGCGTGTACACTGACTTGTCCATATATCCACTAGAACATTCATTAACTGCTCTTAAATTTGCCCGTTATCTCTGGCACAGCCAATCATTTATCGACTCACTCGCGGACTGATTTACTGACTTTCACCCTTTCAATGAGGACCAAACGAGTCTTTTTTCTTATGTGTGGTCAAATGTCGACTGATAAAGGCTGGATTGGTAAACTCTGTCTGTTGCCTAAACATTTTAATGCAATGTTTTATTTTTTTTTATAATACTGGTACTTTTCACATTCAACATTGAACCTTATGCAATAGTTAAACATGGAAGTCTATTAGAGGGCTAACATTTGCCAGAAAAAAAAGGATCCTACGTGAGCAAGATAATTATTAACGGACCAAAGAAGATTGTGTTTATCCAACTGTTTTGCTTAACATGCATATTTTATGATGCATGTTTGACTCTGCAGTAAGCGCAAGGCAAGTAGACCTGACTTTGTATGGCTCTATAATACTCCATGGGTACTTCAAAAGGGGACCCAATGCTTGCATGTAGTACAGTGGTTTTTATTAGAGTCCACCCCTACCACACTTATGCATTATATTCTGATGGAGGGCAATTATCATGGGATAATGACTAGCCTTACAATTTCATTTCGGACCTTAAGTTGAGAATGTGTCATTATCTCAAGTGATAATGAACTCTCCCGAGGTCTAAAAGGATATAAGTTCACAGTGCATAGAGGTAGTAAGAATACAGGTTTTGGGGCTGCACTGCTGAAGCAAAGAAGATAGTTTAATATGTTATGTTATTAGGATTTGTGCTGTACACCACTGCCATGTGCATGGTCTTCAGGCGTATGTAAGCAGACAATACATGTTAGTGAATTATATTTTGGTTTATTTGGTAGTATTTAAATAGCAAGGTTGTGTTTATTCGATAATCATTTTAATTGTAAACTTGGTTGAAGTGAAACCGTTTTTAAAACGCGCATGCATCGTGGTGTAATGTCAAAGGCAATGGTTTCTGTGTAGGTTGTTAATGCTTTCACGCTGGTGCATTCATTTTGATGTTCCATTTCACATTGAAGGTGCAGTCAAAAAGACTTCCTCCCAGAGAGCGATTGCCTTGTTTTGCTGGCAGGAGAGTTGAAATAACAGTGGACACGCTTCTCTGACGGACTAGCTCCAGGCTCTGAGGAACAGTGTGTATGGCGTTAGTGACAGGATTTTTCTGTATTTTATTCCTGAGAGGGATATGGGTGCGCAAGCTAGTGGACGTTTTATGTTTTTGTTCTTGTAACGCAGGTTGTTTCATTGCCTGCTTCTGAGTCAGTATGCTCGGAATCCAGTCAATAACAGTCGATATTGACTGCATTGCGACTCTGCGAGCATTCTGAGTAGCTGAGAGGAGGGCACTATTGATTTCCATCTGCCAATACAGAACATGCAACAGTTGCTTACACGTCAAGCCCCAGTTTGCTTCTAAGGTAGGTGCTTTAATATACACAGCTGAGAAGGGGAAGAACCAATTCTTTATTTAATTTAACTTTTTTAGTTGAACAATCCATTTCAAGTTATTTCAAATGATAGGTTGGGCAGGTTGGTTTCATGTAGTATCTTTTTCCCACCTGCTTCTTGATAGCTGTAGTTGCATTCTACCATGAAGGTTTCTTTGTTCTTATTACATGGATGGTGGAAAAGGAAAAGGGAAAAATGGCAGTATTTATAAATACCTCCAGATTTACCATTCCACCTGATTAAGGGTTTTGTTGCCCAGGTATCATAAAACCCCCATCACTGGCACAAAGGTGAATCCTCCATGAAAAGTGGTGGTAGAGGTCCTGGTGGAGGTACCACACGCAGTAATTCCACCCACAATACAAAATAGTACTATTACCAACATTAAGCATATCCCTACTACTACTGGTGGCAGTACTAGTACTATTGATAGCTCTTTTACTGTGGCTACTACTTGTAGTAGTAACATTACTTCTACTGCTAGTACGAATAGTAGTTTAGTGGTAGTACTGTTGGTTGCTTCTGCTATTGATACTAGTAGTACTGGTAGTAACCCTACTTAGTGATCGTAGTAGTGTAGTGGAAATACTGTAAACAGTAGCACTACTGCCAGTACCAGCGCTAGTAGTAGAGCTGCCACTGCTGCTGGTAGTAGTTCTACTAATGCTACTGCTTCTTCTACTGTTTGTAATGGTTCTGATACTACAATGTATGGTTGTAGAAGTTTTTCTACGGGCAGAAATACTATCAGTAATACTATTGCTACTAAAAGTACTATAACTCAAATGAGCGTTTTGTGAGGACTGATAACTCAAAGATTGCTTTGGGTGTATTATTGCTTCGGAATAATGATGGCAATGTGTAACAGGGCTCTTGCGCCTGTGAAAAGTTGAGTCGAAATGAGCAAAATTACCATCTACTGAAAAATAAACTTGTAGTGCTAAAGGAGGCCGTAGAGAATGGAGACTGCAATTGGAGAATGTGCCCTCACTTTAGAAATGAGGGGTCAAGTCCTAAAAATAAAAGTGGGGGACTCATCAACAAACGCAATGGGATGTGATGTTGTCAAGAATTAGCATATCAAGGTGAAATATGCGCATTTCATTAAATTGACTTTGCATAACCACCCAAATTGCATAGGATTAATGTCATTTGCCTTTCATAAAATCAACCCACACACACAAAACCGTGAGAGGATATTTTCTTCTAATAGTGTTTTCCAAGAACCAATACAAATGTTTTCCCTGGAATATAGGGTACCGAAATGGGACATTTAACCTTTAATTGTCGTTAATTTACATCAGGTTAATCCAGCCGGCAAACCTGACGACTGCAGTTCGATCACCGAGGTCGGCTTTAATTCATAATTTCAAGGAAGAGCTCAATGTTTCTCATTTAAGCTGGGTGGTACTGAGTCCACCCTCTGAAGAAAGTGGAGGACTCTGTCCACCCGCGTGTACCCTCGACATTAGCCCTGCAGAAAGTGATGAGCTTGGATATACGAAGACAGGTAGGTATACCCATCCGAGGCAGAATAGATTGAGCCTGTACTTCTATTGTAATATTTTCTGTTCAGATATTTCTCGTTTCCAGTAATAATAATGTTTCCCTATAAACATGCACCCACTGACCTGATCCTGTAACTCGGACGTGTGGAATTTGAAAAGCCCCCCCGGGGGAATCCCCTCCTATCCCGTGATAGCTTACACCAGGAAGGAATGAACTCCCCAGGGAAACCCTCTGGGGAAGAAAACCCTGTCCGCCTCAGTTGTTGGAAGTCTTCTCTGTGAGCAGGTAAGGGCGAGTCTTTAACACATTTCCAGGTGACTGGATGCAGGTACCGTAAAGAAAAATAAGAAAGACACAGATTAGAGAAAGGTAAGTATGTGCTTAAACACAGAGTAGAAGCGGATGTCAGTAGCCTAATATTTACCAGTATTAAGAGGATTGTGATCTATATTGCCTCAAGATTGCATACGTTCGGATTGTTGAGAGTGATGACTCGTGGACAACGTGATGTAACTTCGGAAGCCTAATATATATAAAAGGAAGCGTGAGGAGACTAGAAGGTAGAAGAGACGGGCAGGTAGTTCGAAATAACGAGAAGAGAAGGAGAGAAGGGTACCTGGCAGCAGATTCGAATCGAAGCAAAAGCCTTACGAACAACGCGGCTGGGAAATGAGTGAAACCGCTGAATCGAATCAATGTGTGTAAACTGTCTAACCTGGTGTGAGTGGAAGCGGTTGTAGAAGACAGGAGAAGGATCTGTCTTGCTCCGCACTGGAACTCGTAAATATAGTTTAGGAAGCGGAATCGCTGTCTTTGAAATGCAACAAGGAGGCTTCTATAAAAACAGAGACAGAAGAAGGTTTAGCAAGAAGTAAATGAGAATGCAAATAGTGGTAAGCCTAGAGACGAACTTACGAAGCGCTGACTGGGAAGAGTAGCAACGCACTCGAGCGTTGTGCCTGCCGCAAGATAACCGGATCTCTGCTGAGGAGGAGGAGCCTCCACAGCCAGCAACTCTTGCAAGACTGGAACACTGCCCTCGGACGGTGTCGCCATCTTGGGAGACAAAATGGCCGCCACCCGTGATTGGGACCAACGGCGCCACAATGACCATCTCCTTCTATGGAATATGACAGTATGCCCCCTCCAAAGAGCTGACGTACCCGGTTTGCCTGGATGAGAACGATGAAAGCGGCGAACCAGTTGTGGAGCATGAACGGCAGAAGCCGGTTCCCAGGACCGTTCAGCCGGCGAATACCCCCGCCAATCCACCAAGTACTGAAGACGGCCCCGGTGGTAACGGGAATCGCAAATGCCGGCAACTTCAAACTCCGGCCCCGAAGGAGTCGAAATAGGAGGAGGACGAGCCATCTGATGACGGGAAAAGCGATCCGCCACGTCCTGTTTAAGCTGAGAAACATGAAATACTGGGTGAATTCTGGACCAAGAAGGAGGAAGACGTAGACGATAGGCTGCCTCTCCCAGACGTTGAAGCACAGGAAACGGACCAAAGTACTTAGGAGAAAGTTTGGAAGGCACCAGGTGTCGAGGAAGAAAACGAGAGGCCAACCACACCCTGTCCCCGGATGCAAAGACCGGAGCTGGAGAGCGTCTGCGATCAGCAAAATGTTTGATCCGTTCCTGAGAGTTCTGAAGAGAAGATAGAGCCATCTGGTGACCCCGCTGGATCTCCTGCATCAGACAGACTACATCCGGGAAAGAAGACGCAGATGACACCCCCACAGGGAAGCAGGTAGGATGGAATCCATAGGAACAGTGAAAAGGACTGGATCTTAATGATGTGTGATGCGCATTATTGTAAGCAAATTCAGCCAATGACAATAACTCCGTCCAATTGTCTTGAGATGCTGAAACATAGCATCTGAGGTAGCCCTCAAGGGTCTGATTCAATCGTTCCGTCTGCCCATTGGTTTGCGGATGGAAACCCGAGCTCAAGGCGCGGGTAACACCAAGCATCTTGCACAGTTGTTGCCAATATCTAGACGTGTACTGAGGACCTCTGTCCGAAACGATAGTATCTGGTAACCCGTGAACAGAAAAGATATGCGTAATAAAGATCCTTGCCATCTGTGCTGAGGTAGGTACTTTAGGCAAGGCCACGAAGTGGGCCATTTTAGTGAAATAGTCAATAGTGACCATAATGGTCGTACATCCTGCTGATTTAGGAAGGTCCACTACAAAGTCCGTGGAAATGATCTGCCATGGACGAATCGGCACGGGCATTCTCGTGAGTAGACCTAAGGGGGAACCTCGAGGTGCCTTTGATTGTAAACAGACGGTACAGGCAGCCACATATTGTTTAACATCTTCCACAAGACTAGGCCACCAGAAGTTGCGGCGGACCAGTTCCATAGTATTGTTGACTCCTCGATGACCAGCTATGAGTGAGTCATGACACATTGTAAGAACAGATTTTTGGAGTTCCGCTGAGGGTAAAAACAGTTTCTGATGTCGGTAAGCACAGTCCTGCAATACCGTGAGTCCCAGGGCCCGAAACAGGTCAGGGTTATCCTGTTGGAAAACCGACGTAGCTCTTGCTACGGACTGAAGAAAACTGGATATCACATGCACAAAACAAGCATTGGGAAATAAAGGTTCGGCCCGGAAATGAGCCCACTCAGTAGATTCCTTCCTAGATAAGGCATCAGCCTTTAAATTACTTTTGCCAGGAATGAAGGTAAACACGATCTCATATGGAGAGAAAAAATGAGCCCAACGGGCTTGTCTGCTATTGCGAGTTTGTGCATTCTGAAGGGCTCGAAGATTGTGGTGGTCAGTCCGAACCTCTACCGGAAATTGGGCTCCTAGCAGTAAATGTCGCCATTCCTCAAAAGCCCGTTTGATGGCAAGTAACTCCTTCTCAAGGACGGTATAGTTCAGTTCTGAAGGAGAAAGGGTCTTAGACATATACGCCACGGGACACTCCACCCCCTGATCATCTTCTTGAAGAAGGATAGCTCCAAGGGCAAAGTGGGAGTCATCCGATTCTACGATAAATCGCTTTCCCTGATCAGGAGAGAGTAGAATAGGCCCGGTCATGAAACAGTCTTTCAGGGAGGTGAAAGCTTCTTCTGCTTGTTTGGACCAATGGAATGGAACCCCTTTCTTGAGGAGAGCCGTTAACGGTAAGATGATCCCAGAGAATCTGGGAATAAATCGCCGATAGAAGTTGGCAAACCCCAGGAATCGCTGGATATCCTTAACGCAATTTGGAGAAGCCCAGTCCCGGATAGCAGAAACCTTCCGGGGATCCATAGAAACCCCCTGAGCGGATAGAATGAAGCCCAAATATGCCACACTGTCTTGATGAAACTCACACTTGTCCAGCTTACAGAACAAATGATTGTCTAGAAGGCGCTGAAGTACATCCGTAACATGAGCAATGTGTTCAGTGGGAGTATTAGAAAACACCAAAATATCATCGAGATATACAATAACTGAATGCAGGAGAATGTCAGAGAATAAATGGTCCATAAAGCGCTGAAAAACTGCCGGAGCATTGGACAATCCAAAAGGCATCACGCGATACTCATAATGACCAAATGGCGTCCGAAAAGCCGTCTTCCACTCATCACCCGATTTGATGCGGATGAGATGGTAGGCTCCTCGTAGATCTAGCTTGGTGAAAATCCTGGCTCCTTTTATGGCTTCAAGGATGTCAGCTATTAGGGGCATCGGATAACGATCAGGAACCGTAATCCTGTTCAATCCGCGAAAGTCTATGCAAGGTCGGAGTTCAGCAGAGTCTTTTTTGGGAATAAAAAACAAGGAAGCCCCAGCAGGGGAGGTGGATTCGGCAATGAGACCATTGTGCATATTCTTGCGAAGATACTCTTTAAGAACCTCCTTTTCTCTCGCGGATAGCACGTACAAGCGACCAAATGGGATAGGGAGGTCCGGAAGTAGATCAATGGCACAATCATCCCTACGATGAGGTGGCAGTTCAGCATATTCAGTATTAGAAAATACTTTATGGAAAGATTGATAAGGTTCAGGAATCCCCTGAATCTGATTTAGCACAGTGGTTCTTAATCCCTCCCCTTCATGTGACGAGGCAGAAAGTAGTTCACCAGTACCACGAATAAAACAATGAGCTTGACAGTGAACAGAACCCAGAAAAAATGTACCCGCTGACCAATTGATGTAGGGGTTGTGCACTCTAAGCCAAGGTAAACCCAATATCACAGGATAATGGGCAGTCCGGATAATGTCTAACGTGATGACTTCCCTATGATTAGCAATAGACATCTGTAAAGGAACTGTCTGTTCCTTAATGGGACCTGAGACCAGCGGACTCCCATCAACTGATTCAACAGGAATAGCCATAGATTTGGAAGAACGGGGAATTCTAAATTTGGTCGCCCAAATGTCATCAATAAAATTGCCTGCTGCCCCGCAATCCACCAATGCGGGAACCTCCACCAAACCCAAGGAATCACAAGAAAAAGTAACCTTTAGAACCAACATAGAGGTGTCAGGGACGTCAGTACCATTGGATGTAATGGAGGAAGAAGGGGAACCGCTCACTGATTCCCTAACCGCGGTTCCCCTAACGGTCGGGTTCGAGCGTTTCCCTGCTTCCGAGAGAGAATTATCGGACAATTTTGTAAAGAATGCTCCTTGGAACCACAGTACATGCATAGCCCTAAGGTGCGACGTCGAAGCCGCTCCTCAGTGGACAAAGGACCCCGAGCAGCTCCTATTTGCATTGGTTCGTCAGAGAAGTTTCCCTTGGGGGAGACCATTGGCTTTTCAGGCTGAGACCTAAAATTCTTTTGCCGTCTCTTTTCCTGACGTCTTTCCAAAATCCTATAGTCCATCTGCATAACCATGGATATTAATTCGGCCAAATTAGGTGGGCGAGGAACTCTAGAGACCTCATCCTTTAGCTCCTCATTCAAGCCCCGTCTAAAAAGCGTAATCAAGGCGTCATCTGCCCAAGACGTGCCTGCTGCCAATTGTTTGAAACGGGTAATATAAACCAAGAGATCCAAAGAACCCTGATGGAAGTCTAATAGTTGTTCTTGAGCTGATACTGTGACCTCCTGCCTCCCGAACATGGTCTTAAGACTATTCACAAAGGCGGGATATGAATCTAGAATAGGATTGTTTGAAGTGACTAAAGGGGTAGCCCAGGCTAGAGCGGGACCGGTAAGGTGAGCAATCATGTGTCCCACCTTATCCCTATCAGTGTGAAAGAATGCCGTCTTAAACGTAAACTGCACTGTGCAAGACTCTAAAAACTCTCTCAACTTATGCGGGTCTCCATCAAAGCGTCCCCCTGGTAAAGGTCCAGGAGGTAGCTCGGAACAACTAGGAGACCTCCCCATGTGTTGCCGTAACACCGCATTCTCTTGTTTAAGTGCCTGTACTTCGGCCGTTAGTGACTGGACCGCCGCCATTAATTGTTGTTGTTGAGCCGGATCCATTTCAGTGTGAGCGTAAGGGAAAGAACAATTATGCCTGGAAACCGAATGGAAGTAGAAAAAAGAGACTAAGATAATCTCTATATGTATATTCTGTGGGCGTTGCTAACTGTAATATTTTCTGTTCAGATATTTCTCGTTTCCAGTAATAATAATGTTTCCCTATAAACATGCACCCACTGACCTGATCCTGTAACTCGGACGTGTGGAATTTGAAAAGCCCCCCCGGGGGAATCCCCTCCTATCCCGTGATAGCTTACACCAGGAAGGAATGAACTCCCCAGGGAAACCCTCTGGGGAAGAAAACCCTGTCCGCCTCAGTTGTTGGAAGTCTTCTCTGTGAGCAGGTAAGGGCGAGTCTTTAACACATTTCCAGGTGACTGGATGCAGGTACCGTAAAGAAAAATAAGAAAGACACAGATTAGAGAAAGGTAAGTATGTGCTTAAACACAGAGCAGAAGCGGATGTCAGTAGCCTAATATTTACCAGTATTAAGAGGATTGTGATCTATATTGCCTCAAGATTGCATACGTTCGGATTGTTGAGAGTGATGACTCGTGGACAACGTGATGTAACTTCGGAAGCCTAATATATATAAAAGGAAGCGTGAGGAGACTAGAAGGTAGAAGAGACGGGCAGGTAGTTCGAAATAACGAGAAGAGAAGGAGAGAAGGGTACCTGGCAGCAGATTCGAATCGAAGCAAAAGCCTTACGAACAACGCGGCTGGGAAATGAGTGAAACCGCTGAATCGAATCAATGTGTGTAAACTGTCTAACCTGGTGTGAGTGGAAGCGGTTGTAGAAGACAGGAGAAGGATCTGTCTTGCTCCGCACTGGAACTCGTAAATATAGTTTAGGAAGCGGAATCGCTGTCTTTGAAATGCAACAAGGAGGCTTCTATAAAAACAGAGACAGAAGAAGGTTTAGCAAGAAGTAAATGAGAATGCAAATAGTGGTAAGCCTAGAGACGAACTTACGAAGCGCTGACTGGGAAGAGTAGCAACGCACTCGAGCGTTGTGCCTGCCGCAAGATAACTGGATCTCTGCTGAGGAGGAGGAGCCTCCACAGCCAGCAACTCTTGCAAGACTGGAACACTGCCCTCGGACGGTGTCGCCATCTTGGGAGACAAAATGGCCGCCACCCGTGATTGGGACCAACGGCGCCACAATGACCATCTCCTTCTATGGAATATGACATCTATAGCTTCAACTGCAGCATAACTTTCTGCATGGAAAGGAGAATGGGCAGCTGGTGTGTGTCTGACCTTCCTCCATCTAAATGTAGCTAAAAGCTCAACTTCTACTGATAACTCTTAACAAGAGATGGAATCAAACATAGGACTTGGTTGGTTTCAACATGGGAAAGGTTTACCAAACTGGGGTGATTCAATCAAGTTATGGTGTTGGAATTTTGAACAGGTAATGTAGTCACAATACCATCACCAGCGTTGTCTTCCGAGCAGCGCAGTGCATAGAGCAGCATGCTACTGGAGTGCAGAAGGAGTGACAGGAGCAAGGACTGTGTAGCAACAGTCTAGCAGGCCAACAGGGGAAGGAACAGTTCAGGAGCAGTGAGCTGTGCGATGTGATATCCCACACTAAATGGTGTCTGTGCCCACCATTGCATGTTAGCTGCCTGGGTTAACTCAGGTACACAGGTTTCTAACGGCGTGAAGGTGAGAAAGTGAGTGTGCGCGGGAGCTGATGGCAGATTGAAAATGTGCTTGCCAATATTAGGGTATGGTGGCATTGTGGGAGGATGACCAAGCTAACATGAAAGGAACTGCCACAGGGTGGTGATGATAGAACCTGTAAAGTATGGGACACAGGTAAAAACAATCCCAACCCGCCTGCCTCTTAGGCTCTTTGTATTGCTTGTATTTCCTCTGCTACCTCATAGATAATCTTCCTACAATCTGTCCTACACATCGTTCAGCAACAGACCGGAAGACTGGAAAAAGATAAAGAAGAACAATGATATCGATTAAAGCAGAAAACCTTGTTATGGAATCTTCCAGTGAAACCAACAGTGAGTAAAACCCCAGATATGGCTAGGAAGTACTCAATGTGTAAAAATAAAAAAGGTCTTCCTGCTCACCAATTGATCTAGTTTAAAACCAGCTGAGAAAAGCACCTTATTTGCCGATATATGATTAGTTCAACTGAACAAATTTCTCCAAAGATAAGGAATAGAGAGTGTTTGTTGGAAGTGAACAATTAAAACGGGTTGGCCTCTTACTGAAATCCACAAGATGAATTAACCCAAACCATCCCAACTATGAAAGGCCAATCCCCCACAGTATGTAGAGAAACAGAGGGTAGGTGAGGCGGGCACTCTAGTTCCAAGTGTTCAATACCTGCTGCATTTCAAGTTGCTGTTCGCCTTCAAGCGCTTTCATGTCTCTAACAATCTTCAGGGAGGCTGTCTTTTCAGATGTTACAAATTAGTCTCAATTGGTCTCAAGGAATTCTGGTAGCTGTAGTCTGTTTTTGGTAACGAGAAACCAACTCCCCTCAAACTAGAGTGTGCGCCTCACCTAACCTCTGTTTCTCTACAATCCCCCACAGTACAAGAACCTGATGGAGCTACTTAAGTCAAACTAACTTAGATTCAAAGAAAAGTCTTAAAACTAATTGTGAAGGAAAACAGATGAAAGGCAAGCCAGCCCAAAAAAAGAAGGCCCACCCATTGACTAATCGTATTTCTCTCTGGCTTACACATTGGCCATTCTGTGGGATTCAGCCAGTTAAAAAGATACACACAGCTGACAATTCACTCAAAACAAATAACACATCTAAGCACTCACCAGAAGTCTCCTAGGTAGAGGGCAAACAAAACCACAGTGAGAAACAATCATCAAAAAATGCAACCTTGGACATATTTGTAGTTGCAGGTGCTTGTAATCACGACAAGAACATTCTAGACTTGGGGCCTCATTTCGGGTCAGTCGGTAACCCTGGTGGTGCTACTGGCAGGTTGCCACCAGACTTGTAATAATTTACCGGCACCTAACTTCCCGGTGCCACCTGGCGGGCAGGAAGTCAGGCTCTGGTACATTTGTTAATACTGGGACTCCATGGGAGTGGGGACATGCACTGTTAACAATGGTGCCCATGCTCCCGTTACAAGTCTGCCTACCATAGCCGCTGCGCCCGGCAGGGTGGAAATGTGCAAACCTCAAAATAAATAATGTCCCAGGACAGACAGGGTGTCCAGTTAAAGTACCTAATACAAAAGGATCGAATGCCAAAGGGTCGACTCAATTTGACCTAAAACCAAAGGGTTGATTTTTTTTTTTAAATATATATTTTTTTGGGTTTCCAGTTTTGAAAAAAAAAGTGGTTTTACCACAAAAATGGCGGTTTGGGGGGAGACCCCCCAAAAATAATACATAAATAAAAAAATAAAAAAAATTTGACCCTTTTGGCATTCGATCCTATGCATTCGAAACTTTCACCTATAACCCCAGTGTCGGAATAAAAAGTATATCGTGCCTCCTACTGTAATAAATATATTAATATTGGCCTACGCCAAGCTGCTCAAAAGTCACTTGCGGGATCTCTGTTACAAGGTCCTGACCTTTAATCCATGTAGGCCGCCATTTTAGGTCAAACCGCCATTTTAGGATTTATGTGGAAAAGTCACCCTGTGAGCTAAAATGGAGGACAATGTCATTGCAAAATACAATATGGCCGTCTTGACCTCTGTACATCGTTAATGTGTAATCTGCCTACAGGCTACTTGTTGAGGTCATGAACTGAGACCTCGTCCTACGTTGACCCATGTGTAAAAGGATTACTAGCGCAATGAAACCAATCCACGAGTATATATTATGATAATGTATTTTGTATTGAACAAAGAACATCTGTTTTACTATATTGTATTAATGTTTAAAAAGACCTGCAATACGAAACTTAGAATACACAGTTAATGCATACACTTATTGTTACATGTAATAAAGAACAAACCAGTTAGATGTGGTTATTTAAGACTCGGCAATGAACCCTAGAATTGGTGATGTATAAAGTAGAATATTAACCCGAAGAGGGGTTGGCCATAGCGCTCACAAAAGGTATAAAAAACGAATGCATTCTAATGTACAGTCTCTCACTGAACACACTGAACCATGCTGGAGTTCGTTGTGTTGTACTGAGGGCCGATAGCTATCTGACTTTGCACTGTTCTGTAACTGAATTCGATAGAGAATAAAGTATCTTGTATGTTCCTTTGTAACCTGTGTGTGGTGTATTTCCTTTTGGGGTACTCAGCCTCGACAATTCTTTTTTTCTGTTTTCTCAGTTGGCGCTCGAATAGGGACCCTCAAGATTGATGCCGGATTGTTGAAGGTTGACACTTGCTATCGGACCGGGATCGGACGGTGTAAAAAAGTAAGGGGCCCCCGGATGAGACGCGACACCTCAGCAGCGCTGCACGATCCGATCCCTGGACGACTAGCCTGTGGTCTGAGACGGCATCTTGACGAGGGTCCACTTATCGAGGCGGGCAGATTTGGCGAAATCACCATACACGAGGTAAGATTAGTTAGGTAAGATTCTTAGAAGTACCGATCGGTCCTCCTTAGGTTTGGCCAGGTGAGTCGTGACCCGATTCTTAATTTAACCCTGGCAATTTGAATTCTGGCGCATTGTATCTGCCGACACAATTATTGACCAGGTAACACTAAGAATTTGACATATGCCTGGGAAATTGTCTACCTGCTTTAGGGCATTATTCCGCAGTGATAGACAATCTTTGGAATTTAGCCGTCCCGCACAACAGGAGGGGTCGCCGGCATGCACTATGGACTGTAAGCATGGCATTGGAAGTATAGTATTTAATGATATTTGGCACAGACAAACCAGACATGCCTCCGAACTTCAGTGGCCAATCAATGGTAGTTTCGAGATCCCTCGCATTGAATATTTGGAGTCAATATTGTTAAAGAAAAAGGCTAGACCTGCAGCATTTGATGTTTTACAGAATTGGAAAAAGGAAGCGTTGCAACAGCTTAAGAGTAGAGAGAAACATGCGCGCCGTCATAAGACGGTTGCCGAAAAAGCTTTATTATATGATCAGGATAAACAGGCCGAGTCGGCTAAAAATATAGAAAGGGCTTTTTCACTTGGTATTCAGAAAATCTATCCTTCCAAAGATCTTCATGATTCTGATGAGTTTTTTGAGAAAATATTAAATGAACGAAGGCCTGGTGCCTCTGCGCCACCTCCGTATGTTCCTCTTCCCACTGCTGTACCTTTTCCTGCTGTTATTCCTACTCTTCCTGCTCAACCTGTTGTTCCTATTTTTCCGACTGTTGTTCCTCCACCTGCTCCTCTGCCTCTTCCTGTCGCACCAGTTATAGCTCCTCCATCGAATTTGCCTATCCCCTCTCTTCCAAATGGTCTTGAGCCGCTTGTAATCGATCATGGTGCAGGCTCGAAGGTTGTCACTCACAGTACTGTACCACCGGAGAAGAAACGTGAGTTAATTGCATGGGCTAAACATTGTATGGAGAAGGATGATCAGGCTAGTGTTTTTTCCACACTTTCTAATACAGATAATTTTCCTGAGAAAAATGTTTTTATTGAAGGTTTGGGGATTCATTTATGTATAATGTGGGGTAGATTAAATAATGCGGATGTTCCGCAAGAGTTAAGGGATCTTAATACTTTAGCACTTTCCAGAGATATTGTGGAGAAGGTAAATAAGCATGTCGAGAGATTATTTGAGTATAGAAGGGAATTAGAAAGGATACGGAATGAGGATGATGAAGAGGAAAGTATGTATGTACAGAAACGGTACCTTCCGTGTCGTAAACCGATATCGGAGGAAATGCGAATTTGTAAGAAAGATGCGATTAGATGGATTTCAGACATAGCGATAACTCCAGTTGAGGTATATGACACATATAGTCAATATACGTTGCAAATACAGAGAAAAGTGATACAGGTAATGATAGAGTACCTGCAAGATGAATATGTAAAGAGGAAAATTTGTTGTCTCACAGAGTTATTGAATATTTATAAGAGAGCTTTTTCATTTGACACTTCTTCGACTGCTTTAGCGCTCGACTTGGCTCTGTTGCTTAGTAAGCGCTCGGAGTTGCCTACATCTCAGTTGCCTCTGAGAGAGGTTCCTCTGACATTTGTCCCGAAGGTTGAGGTTGCGGCCGATGCTGCACGAGGTATAGTCACTGTGGACATTCCCGCACATTATGTATCACAGTTTGTTCACGTCCCGTTTTCACGACAGGAAGTGAACACCATTAGACAGTCTATTCCTGATATTAGGAAAAATCCGACAGGTTTCTATAAAGAGATGGAATCTGTTTTGCAATCCTCAGTGTTCATCTTAGGTGATATTGATTTGTTGTTTCCAGTACTCCTGCCCATAGATTTATGGAAACAAGTTAGAACTATTGACGATGTACCCAGGTTGGGAGATACATGGGCGAATTTAACTAGACTCGATGAGGAAAGGCCAGCTGGCGAAAGACCACAACAGGTGATATTAACCTTGCCTGATAGAATCATTGCTAAATTAAAAACCATAATTCCTGAAAAAAGAATTATTTGGGACAAGCTTATGGCCTGTGTCCAAGGAAAATCTGAGGGTGCTACCGAGTTCTTTAATTGGTTCGAACAGGTATTTTCAGATTTCAGTGGACAAGACTTAGGCACAGAGTCTGGGAAAAGGTTATTTGTGGAAAATTTGGTACGTGGATTACTGCCTGACATCCAGTCACAGATTATGTCCTCTGAGAGCGCTTGGCAGGCGAAATCGCAATCAGAAGTACTGCATATGGCTCAGTACTATGAGAATCGTGTCAACAATGAAAAAGATAGGATTGAAAAACGGAAGGGTGATTTAAAAACAAAGGTGCTATTGCAGCAAATTGTTAGAGGCCCCAGAGGGGGTAACTCTCAGGTTAGAGGTCAGTATGTCCCACAGGGGAATGTGCCCTTGGGTCCTGTGAACATTAATCAATGTGCTTATTGTCGACGAGAGGGTCATTGGCGAGCACAATGCCCCGTCCTTCAACAGAGGTCGAATAATAACATGGGTAGGCGATCTAGAGGTCGCCCAGGCATAGGGGGCCCTGGTAGAGGTCAGTTCACACAGGACCCTCAACAACCTTTTTCGCAGGACAATCAGACTCCGAGTGTGGATACTAGGAACATATTGGATCATCCTTCCGCTGCATATTTGCCTGAAGAGCTTCCTTTTGACAATATTCTGTTTCGTTAGGATTGCCCGAAGCAGGGTTTGGAACCTACACCTATTCCCGTCAATCAGAAAGGTCCCTACGTTGAAATGATAGTGGGAAATAGGAAACATCAGTTTTTGATAGATAGTGGAGCGCAGAAGTGTTCCATTGATCGCTCACAGGTTCCAAACGTTCCACTGTCAGGGCAAACCAATGTTTCTGTAGGGTTTTCCGTTACTCCATTTATTTGTCCGGTCTCTATATCAGTACCTATTTCTTTGGATCCCTTTACGGACCAGTGTCCTTTTCTATTGACCTCGGATTGCGGGGAAAACTTGCTGGGATTGAACTTGTTAAAATAATTAAATGCAGCGATTATTGTTCTTCTGATGGAGTACGCTTGACAATTTCACCACAGCAATCTTCTGCCTCGCAATTTCTGACTAGACCTTTGCCTCCAGAATTCATTGATGTACCTGAGACCTTATGGGCTGTTGACGACAATGATGTCGGTGTTTTGCAGATTGAGCCTGTTAAAATAGTTTTGAAACATGGAATTGAGCTGCCACGCATTCCCCAGTACAAGATTTCGGTTGAGGGTGAGCAAGCTTTGAAATGTATTGTTTCCGATTTTGTGCACCGTGGTGTGATTGAAGAAATTTCAGGAAGTTTGTGTAATAGTCCGATTTTTCCTGTGTACAAGAAAGGCAATAATGTAATCCCGTTTCGTTTTATAATTGATTTATGCGCCATTAATAAAGTTGTGGCACCGCAATTTCCAATTGTGCCTGATGTGACAACGATCGTAACCATGATTCCAGCTACAGCTACTTACTTTAGTGTTGTGGACCTAAAGAATGGATTCTTTAGTATTCCTATACACAAGGATAGTAGATATTTGTTCGCCTTCACCTTAGGGGGACGCTCGTTTACATTTACTCGTGCACCTCAAGGGTACACAGAGAGTCCTAGTATTTATAGTAGGGCTTTGGAAGAACAACTTGATGCCCTTGAATTGCCCTCTACTTATACTTTGCTTCACTACGTTGGCGATTGGCTTCTGGCTGCAGACTCTGAGAGTGCCTGTAAGGAGGGCACCGTGTTACTACTTATTCATCTAGCTAAGCATGGTCACAATGCTTTGCTTAAGAAATTTCAATATTGTTGTCAGGAGGTCACCTATTTAGGCTATCTCCTGTCAAAGGAGGGAAGAAGATTGACACCTGAAAGAATAAAACACATTTCTGGTATGTCTGTCCCAAATACGCAGAAGGAAGTTAGGGCCTTGATAGGTATGGCTTCTTACTGTAGGTTGTGGATCCCAAATGTTTCACTAGTGATAAAATCGATGTTGGCCTTGACGAAGAAGGGCATTTCTTCGCCGTTGGCATGGACTTCGGAACACCAGCAATCGCTTGACTTGCTTAGGACTGCATTATGCTCTCCACCAGTTTTGGGCACACCAAACTATGAAAAGGCCTTCGTATTGTTTGTGCATGAACGTCATCGATGTGCTTTGGCTGTATTAACGTAGGAGCATGGAGGGAAGAATAGGCCGTGCGGTTACTATTCCTCTGCCCTTGATCCTGTAGCATGCGCTTTGCCAAGATGTTTGTGTGCTGTCGCTGCTGCTGCTGCGTCTGTAAAGCAGAGTGAGGGAATGGTCCTAAACCATGATTTGACCCTGATGGTGCCTCACTCTGTAGATGTTCTGTTGAACCGAACTCAAACACAACACCTCACTTCCGCACGGTTGACGAGATACAAATTGATCTTGTTTGCCCCTCACATTCAAATTAAGAGGTGTTGTGTTCTTAATCCGGCTGAACTCCTACCTTTCCCGCAAGATATTACTTGCGGCGATGAAGATTCACATGATTGTTTGTATACGACTGAGCAAGAAACAAAGGGCAGGATCGATTTGAAAGATACCCCTTTGGATAATCTACAAGGAGAGCTGTTTTGTGACAGTTCTTGCTTTAAACTTCCGGATGGTACATCCACAGCCGCTTATGCAATCACTACCTTGAGCACGGTTGTGGAAACTAAGAGAATTACGCATAATTTTGCGCAGGCCGCAGAGTTTATAGCATTAACCCGAGCTTGTGAACTTTCCAAAGGGCTTGCAGTAAATATATATACTGATAGTCAGTGTGCCTTTGGGGTGGTTCGCAACTTTGGGAGACTTTGGTCGGAGAGAGGATTCCTAACCTTGCATGGTACCAAGATCCAGCAATTGCGCTCCCTACCCAGTTAGCAGTTGTAAAATGTGCAGCACATCGCAAGATTGTAGATAACATTGGAAAAGGGAATGCTTTAGCTGATCAAATAGCTAGACAAACTGCCACTGATCTCTTTACGGAGATATATGTTTCTAGGGAGACTGAAAATGCTAATGTGATGGTTGAGGGAGTGGGGTCTGTATGGGATATCCAAGCCGATGCCACAGTAGAAGAAGCCAAGAGGTGGGCTGAGGGCTTGGGAGAACTTGATGACGATGGGTGTTGGGTGGACACGGTGGATGGGAAATGGTTACTCCCCAATGCGTATGTGATAATGATGGTTGTAATGGCACACGGTCCTACGCATGTGTGTGCTCAACAGATGACGAAAATGTCAGAAAGAGTGTGGGTAAACGACAAAATTTCAAAAATTGCTCAGCACTATGTCCAGAATTGTATGATTTGCCTACAACATAATATGGGAAAGGGGATAGCAACCCCGAGGGGATGTTTTGGGCCACCCTCTGTCCCATTTGAAGTAATTCACTTTGATTTCATTGAAATGGAGCGATGCAATAATTTAAAATATGTATTGGTAGTCATTTGTGCCTTTAGTAAGTGGGTTGAGGCTTTCCCTGTTAAAGATGCCACAGCTATGACCACTGCGAAAACTATGTTAAAAGAGTACTTTCCCCGGTTTGGTTTGCCGAGAGTTATCTGGTCGGACAATGATCCACACTTTGTCGCCGCTGTAATCCGACAGATATGTACAGCGCTACAAATTGACAAACGGTTCCATTCGGCCAGACCTCCTCAGAGCGCCGGACTAGTAGAAAGACACAACGGCATCATCAAGAACAAACTCGCTAAGACATGTGCCGGCACCAAACTAAAATGGCCGGACGCCTTACCGATTGTGTTATTAACGATGCGTACAACCCCTCAAACTAAGACTGGGCTTTCTCCATTTGAGGTGGTAATGGGGAGATCTGCCAATATCTGGAATTTGCCAAAATGTCGAAAGCTGAGAGATATCTAAAATGTATCACTTTCAGATTATTGTAGCCAATTGACTAAAAACCTGTATTTGATTTACCACCAGGTACGAGAGGCCTTACCTGTGCGGTACGAAGGCCCGGGCCACGGCATACGACCTGGAAGCTGGGTGCTCACTAAGTCATTTGAGCGCACCTCCTGCCTCGCGCCTCGCTGGCGTGGGCCGTTCCAGGTCTTGTTGGTCACCCAAACAGCGGTGCGGGTAGCTGGCCGAAAGAATTGGATCCACGTGTCACACATCAAGAAACTTCCTCACCCTGTACCACACGTTACAGAAGAAGCAGAACCCCTTGCTGATACTGCAACCAATGATCCCAAAGCAGTAAACAGCACAGAGAGTGTGTCGGAGAATATCTCTAAGCCCGAGAGGCTTGGGGAAGCTGCCATTTTGTTTCCACACTCTCCTCCGATTTTGCACCCGGGAACGGCTGTTTCAAACGCAGCCCCTTCGTTTGTCCCGGATACGTTGCTTCCAACGGGAAGTGACGACACATTGCTTCCGGATCAATCAGTGCCAGGAACAGCCAGATATCACTTGCGTCCAAGGAAATAGACATACGGCACGGTTCGACTGTGCATTCAGGGAAGATAAAGAATCATCGAGGGCTTACTTTTGCCCCAATTTGAGAAAGGGGATTCTGTTGGCTAGGGTTTTGGAAGGACACAGAAATCGAGCGACCGGGGGGTCGCCAGCAACGAATATTGGGGTTTCCGTCTGAAGACTGCAATGCCTGCTACCGCCGCCACTCGTATTGGACTTGTAAATAAGGGGGTGACCAACCGGGACAATGGACAAAATGCCTGGGCCCCGAAAACATACTGCTGTGTTTTTGTAATAATATTTGGTTTTATAATAGGCCCTGCTGTAGGCCTTTGGTATTTAGAAGAAGCTTATCCTTTTCGCTACCGACTGTAAATGTACGCACTGTTCATACACCTTTTGTGCATTCGCATACTTTGTCCCCTAGAGATTCCCAGCACAGACAAAAGTATCATATAATAATACTTTGTTACTTATTATGAACGCTACGCATGCCATTTTTAATAGGTCCAATTGCTGGGTCTGTTCACATTTACCACAACACAGGGACAAGGGGCTAGGGTGGTATATTCATCCTTTACCGTTGACAACTGCTTGCTATGCTTCTCTTAGAGCATTGTTCTTTGGCCGATGGAATGATAGCATCTCAGGGAACTTTCAAGGCACCAATTTGAATAGTTTTGAGAAACGTGTTTTGACTCCCCTGGAATGCTCTTTTTTCGAATAGGAGTAGACCGAATGTTGCTTCTATTAGGCCTTCTGATAGACTGTCTCGTCCCTTTCAATCTTTGATTTCCTTTAAAATGGCTCTGATAGGCAATAAGGATGCCATGCCTCCTTCTTAAACTGTTAACCATAGCCCCGATTTAGTTTCTTTCTGCATACAGAGGAATGGCACTCGGTCAATGGGAGATTTTAAAGGTTGTGCCAATGTTGCAAATTTGACTGGGGAAGACAGACCTTTGTATGTAGGCGAACCTGTCTATTTTGTTTGCAGTAATATAGCGTTTCCATGGTTGCCCAGGGATTGGCAAGAAACCTGTTATTTAGGGATCCTGTTACCTGGGGTGTTCATAGCGAGTACTAAAGAAGTTTCGAAGGCTCGTCCACGACGGGGTGAGAATGGTGATACCCCGGCACAAGTATTGGGAGATATAGCAAAATCAGTTGTGCCATTTTGGGGGCAGATAGCGAATTCAGAAGACATTAGAAAACTAGCAAGAGTACTGGAGAGAAGCATCAATCGGACCACAGATATACTCTACAATATGACATTAGAGCAGAAAGCAATAAGATTAGTAGCACTCCAGAATCGAATGGCATTAGATGTCATTAGATGTCATTCTAGCTGAGCGTGGTGGAGTATGCAAATTAGTGGGATCCGCTTGCTGTGTTTTCGTACCAGATTCCTCCCCAACTATCTTCAAGGCAATACAATATCTGCACGTCCTTGGTTCTGAAGTGCATGTTCCCGAGGGAAACTGGGACCTAAGTGCTTGGTTCTGGGACTTCTTGCGATCTTGGGGTTGAAAGGTACTTTCGGTCTTATTAACTATTTTAGGATTTCTGTTGTTCCTTTGTTGTTGTATTCAGGGCTTGCCTGGTATGTGTTCGATGCTAGGGGGATGATGTGCACAAGCAATAAATTCGATAGTACATGAGGTGTATGCCTCAGATAAAACTTCCCAAGAATATGTGTTAAAAGATATATTGGTAAAAGACCTAATGGCAATAGGTATTTCAGATAGTGATTCAGGGTACATGGATACTGATGCATGGAGTTATTCGTAAGGAGACCCAAAATAGTTTTTAGCACTTGGCATAGGCCAAAAGGAGGGTTTGTCGGAATAAAAAGTATATTGTGCCTCCTACTGTAATAAATATATTAATATTGGCCTACGCCAATCTGCTCGAAAATCACTTGCGGGATCTGTGTTACAAGGTCCTGACCTTTAATCCATGTGGGCCGCCATTTTAGGTCAAACCGGCATTTTAGGATGTATGTGGAAAAGTCACCCTGTGAGCTAAAATGGAGGACGATGTCATTGCAAAATACAATATGGCCGTCTTGACCTCTGTACATCGCTAATGTGTAATATGCCTACAGGCTACTTGTTGAGGTCATGAACTGAGACCTCGTCCTACGTTGACCCATGTGTAAAAGGATTACTCGTGCAATGAAACCAATCCACGAGTATATATTATGATAATGTATTTTGTATTGAACAAAGAACATCTGTTTTACTATATTGTATTAATGTTTAAAAAGACCTGCAATACGAAACTTAGAATACACAGTTAATGCATACACTTATTGTTACATGTAATAAAGAACAAACCAGTTAGGTGCGGTTATTTAAGACTCGGCAACGAACCCTAGAATTGGTGATGTATAAAGTAGAATATTAACCCGAAGAGAGGTTTGCCATAGCGCTCACGAAAGGTATAAAAAACGAATGCATTCTAATGTAGTCTCTCACTGACCACACTGAACCACGCTGGAGTTCGTTGTGTTGTACTGAGGGCCGATAGCTATCTGACTTTGCACTGTTCTGTAACTGAATTCGATAGAGAATAAAGTATCTTGTATGTTCCTTTGTAACCTGTGTGTGGTGTATTTCCTTTTGGGGTACTCAGCCTCGATATTTTGTTTCTGTTTTCACACCAGGACAGCGCTCCTCAAACGGTCGAGGCACATTGGACGGTTCTCTCTCATGCATTTGTTGTTTGGGACAGCGACATAGCATAGTGACGCATGCCCAATTTCAGGATTGATATTGTCGGTGCATTGACAAAAAGTAGATCAGTGAAATCAATGTGGGCCAGCAGCAGTAGCTTCCCCTTCCCCACCCCCGCTAAGGACCAAGGAAAGCAGAGCAGCACCCTTGTCCAGGGCCCAAGTAGAGTCAGAGGGACTCCTCCCTTTCCCCAGAAGGAGTGGCCTACTGCAGCCCTCACGGAGAGGGACTTTCCACAGCCGCAGGAGGAAGCTCCAAAACCGAGGTGGTGAGCTGCGCCGAGCCATATATATTTGTCCATAAAATATTTCAAACCTACATGGTTGTGTGCGGCAACATTATTCATAGTTTTCGTGTCAAAATATTTTGCAGAGCACTGTTTTCTGAAGCTCTGAGAATCATCGTCTATGCCCCCACTTTTCTTTCTTGCATGCAAATGTATAACTCCTGCCCCTCTCTTTAAGGCTAACATGTATTCATGTTCCTCCATGTTAGCATGGCATCCACCTCCAATGGCTTTTTATTTAAAAGGATCTATGAAATTAGGTTTCACCCTTTGGAGCTGCAGTGGTGTGGTAAAGCTGCCTATCTGCTCTCTAAGCTGATTCATGTATTATTTGCTTGATTTTATTCCAGATCATCATATTAATCATTGTAGTGTTTTAGAGAGTGGGACAACCTTGTCTTATACGCATTTATTTTCCTTTTGTTGTTTCTTGCAGACCCCAGGTCTGCAGGTTAACTGTATTCCAATTTGCCCCCTTTTTAAACTTAGTGTGGGCCTCATTCCGAGTGCTGTCGACCTTGTAACACCATTCCGCCACCTAATATCCCAGTGCCACTGGGACATTACAAATCCCAGCGGCCCGGGATATCATGCAACGGAAAATGTAAGTCCCTATTCCCGTGGAGTCCCATTGGACTTCACGGGAATGGGGACACGGAAGCACCAGCACCGTTGCTAATGGTGCCGGTGCTTTTGTGACAACTCTGCCTACCAGGGCCAGTGCGCACGGCAGGTCAGACCTGCCGGGCGCAACGGCCCCAAAGGCAGAGTTGGAGTGTGGTGGTCCGGAAAGAGTGCCGGTACTGTGTAACTGGCACCCTTATTTCCAGACCGCCACATTTGGAATGAGGCTCATTGTCAGTGTGAAACTCTTTGAAATGGCCACCACAGTCAAATGGGAAGGCCTCTCTTTATTGGCTCTCTTAAGCACATGATAATCCTCATAGCCCTGGGGAGAATACGTGCTGCAGGCTCAGTCTCGTCCGTACCTGTTCTAGTTTCAGGGACCATCACGCTGATCCTGTAACCAAGAAAACGCCTGTTCATTGGACAAGATACGCAAAAGAACACCTTTTCCAGCTAGCTAATCCTGCAACCCACCCTGTATAGGATTAATTTAGACTGCTGGTTAAAACAAGCCTTGCACCATGCCGTAATAATAAAAATAATAACACCTACCAGCAATTTCAATATTCATGCTGGTATTCCCGTGAATACACGGTCACTAATCAAAACCAGATTTTTTTCTGCATGACATGCTGAAAAGCAGGACATTTTGCCTGCATCACAACATATGGCAGTATTCATACATTAAGTGACGCTTCCCCCTGACTCCAAAGGAATACCATGTAACAGGAAAATAAGAATTGGAGATGTCACACCTGTCTATAACAGGACCAGGATCAAGAATTTGGCCCTAATTACGAGTATGCCATTTGCACTGCCTAATGTCCCGGCAACACCGGGATATTACGGGCAATGGAGGAACGGTAAGTTTCCATTCCCATAGAGTCCAATAGGACTCCACAGGAATAGGAACCCTGAAGCAACAGCACTGTTACTAACGGCGCCGATGCTTCAGTGAAAAATGTGGGAGGGGGCAGAACTACCGGCAGGTCATGCCTGCCGGTAGTTCACTGCCCCTAGCGGCAGACTTGTAGTTTGCCGGTCTGGGAAAGGTGCCGGTAACCATTGTTGCCAGCATTTTTGTCCGGACTGGCAAACATATAATGAGGGCCCTTATCTTATAAAGAGTTTGATATTACCAAACTTGAAAAAAAGATTCTGCCTATCACCATCCGAATCTGGATCCTACTTTTGTTGAATGCTTTGGTGATTTTATGATTTTATAGCTGCAATTCTACCAGATTGCTCCCAGGTGTGCTTAGGTGGGGATTTCAATGTCTGCCTAGAGACTGTAAGATATATGTGCACTAGGGAGTACTGTTCACTTAACCCCCACACCGGCTTGGTCTCCACCTGGATGGTGTGTTTTCTGTTAATATGGCCTCGGTGGCGCTTTATCAAGGCCACATGCCATTTTTAAATTCTGATGATTTTTGCAGCTATTCACTGCTCTGAAACAAATGGCAGGAATCTCTGATCACATTTTGCAAATGGCCAGCGACTACACCAGAGGCAGTGGAACTCCAGCTTGCAAAGCACTTGATGGATAAAAGCCCCATCATAGTTACCAAAGAGCAGGTCCTATTCCAAAATGCTAAAATCACCCACAGCATTGTATTTACTGGCTTCTAGCATACTCGCAATAACGAAGAATACGTTTCATAAGCCCCCAACCTTTCCACAATCAAGAGTAAACTGAAGAAAATGCAAATGATGGCAGCTTAAATTACTATGGCTCGAAACCAAGACTAATCACAACTGCCTAAAACGGCAGTCGCTGAAAGTAGACACTGTAAGCCTAAAACCGCTAATCGCACAAATCGAGTATTCTCTCCACAGAACGGCTCAAAACATTTGTTCAAAATTCAAAATGAATTGAATCATCCGAAAACATTTGTCAACACAATTATTCCCTTACTGCCGCTCTCCAACGGCTCTTTTGATAAGAAAGTGGGAACCATGCGGTCAGATCTCAGGGGCTGATAATCCTCTGAATAAATTAGCACATTTTATTCGGCTGAAAAGTGCCTGGCTCACCTAGGGATCCATGTCTGGATCACCTAGAGATCCATGTCCTGCCAAAATAGCTAGATCTATCTCTCACCTAATAAAGGAGAGGATCAGATGCTTAGTAGGTAGCCCACAGCTTTCCTTGCAGGGCCACCTGGTGTTAAACATGCTATCGCCCTCCCTCTTCTGAAGAAAAAACCATTAGACCACAATGACCCAACCAGTTTCAGGCCAATTTCTTGCCTTCCTTTTTTGGCAACCTTCTGGAAACTGCAGTCATGCATCAGCTGCAAGATAATGTGGAGAAGTCTGCAATTCTGGACCCACTCCTGGCTGGTTTCCAGCTCAGCATTGGAACATCAAAGGCAGTAGCAGCCATGGTGAATAATATACCAGGAATGGCTGATGACGATGGCATTGTGACTTTATTGTTACTGCGCTTAGCCACACTCTTTGACACCATCGAGCAAGGCATTCTTCTAGGATACCTGGATCATCTTCGCTTCTCCTGAAAGGAACTGACATGGATCATATCGTTCCTGTCAGGCTGTTCGCAATCAGTAGCACTCGGCTCTTATGAGTCCAAGACTGTCCGTTAGATGTGGAGTTCCTCAGGGGTCGCCACATTCACAATTTATGTTTAATCTGTTACACAATTGTTGGCCAAACTGTTTCTGAAATTCAAGATACAGTTTATACATATCCAGATGAAGACGAATGTTGGCACACCCTATCTTTGTATTTTAGGACAGAGTCTCTGCAAAACATTACCATATTGGCAGCTGTAGATTTGTTCTCCAAAATGGCACTCTTTCTAGCATTGACTTGGTTGCCATCATCAGTAACACAGGCACGTGTCGTAGCATCAGCATGATCATCAGGAATCCTGGTCCAAATTAGAAGAACACAATTTACAACCACAATTTCCAGGTCAATGATAAAGTTATATCAATCATCAACATTTGACTACTAATCCGATAGCAAAATACAAAGGCAAATATCCCTGGAGCCATATTTGACACTATGCAAGACACCTGGGATATATTATTACTAATGGCAGAGTTTTCATTCAATACTGTAATGCTTTTTTTGGCTGAAGTGTACAGTAATAATCTTTATTGCGCTTCATGGCAGATTCATTGCACTGTCTTTCACACTTGTGTTATTTATTGACCTCAGGTGGATGAAGGGATGAGTCAACTGTCTTTATTATCAAACCTACCAACATTTCATCGTTCTGCTCCCAAGGCAAGCGCTTCGCGCTTGAGCTATTGTGCCCAGCCATTTATTTTGTATTTAGGCATGTCACCATTTGTGTTTTACTATACAGATTCACAAGTGCTAAACATGGATTCAGGTAGTTTCACAACGTGTCTTGATGTTAAAGGGCACTTAATTGGCCCTCCTTAATATGAGATATATGTATATTAAAATTGAAGACAGCATAAAATGGCCCCTGATTGGAGTGAGGAGGTGGTACAAACAATGGCTCCCATTTGATTTGTAGGACTTATTTAAGTTGTACAAGTATTAAATACAATGATTGTGTGTTTGGAACTGCCAAATGGGTGGAAGATGCACCATGTGTTTTATATGTACAAATGATGTCCTGGCAGGTTTCTCCAGAGCTTGAGGTTTATGAACCCTTGGACTTCAGCATTTCCTTAGGACATTTACAGGACGGAAGTACTCGAAACATAGATCTTGTAAAGCTCTATATATAAACAATTGATGGATAGTTTTTTGCAGTGTGTTTATTCCTTTACATTTTTATGTTATTACAATATTTAAAAACGATTAGACATCTCCTATAGTATAACGAATGGCTAGCTAAAGTAGAAAATTCCTATTGAACGGTTTGTCTTCCAATATATCGATAACGTGTGTATTATCTTTTACGTATGACTTCATGCCTGGATTATACCTTTGTAGAAAAACATCTGCATATTGTGATAGAGGCTCCAGGACTGAAGATACGCGTGTGATTATAGGGCCGCTAGGAGGTCTGTGTGTTTTGCAGACCAGGTAAAAAACTGGTAAACATGGATTTTATTGCATGAGGAAGTCAGCCTCCTGATCTAAAATCCAACCATTTTGTTTGGCTCTTATTGTACGAGATTGTATGGTTTCCTGTAACTTGGAGGTAGGATCTTGATAAATCCTTTCCTACGATACAGGATCTGCTGTCTATTACATTCTCTTATGTAATCATATATATTCTGGATGACTATAACACCCCCTTTGTCTGTTTTTCATATGACTATGGCTACATTATCTTCCAAGTAATTCAAGCGTTCTCCTCTTTTCTCGTTATGTTGTTAAAGGCTTTCTTGGATCTGATTTCAAGACCCTATTCTGGAAAATGAATGCTTCTGTTTTCCTAGCGTGTATTGGAGTCGCAAAGTCTGACAGATTCTTTAATCTTGAAAAGTTGTTTCCGCTGGTTCATATTCCCGGTTTTCAAAATATTGTTGTACATGGTTTTCACACATGAAGGATTGGAACACCACTCTAATATGAAACGGATCATGTTCTTCGGTAAGGGCAAACCCTAAACCCATATCTAGCACTGATTCTTCTTCTTGTGTTAGAGTATATTCTGATAGATTGCCTATCATGGACTTCCACTTCGCACCCTTTTCGGGTCTAATTCTCTCCATTGTTCTTTTCTCCCTCGTCCTCTGTCTAAAAAAAAGGTCTTCATCTTCTTGTTCCACTGCTTCTACCTTTGCCTCTGTACAATCCTCTCTCTTTGTACACTTGATTTTCATTCCGGTAAGAAGTCGAGGGTCCACCTTTTCCTTCACTGGGGTCTCTTTCCCCACTATCATCACTGCTACAATGTGAAGATATCCATAAATCTCACTCTCCTTGTTCTTCCTTGACTCTCCTGGCTGTCTCGCAAGGTGAAACCATTGTAAGCTTTATGGTCTTCTCTAACATAAGGAAACCTTTTTCCATGTGCAAAGTTGTAAAAATCTTTCTTGAATCTCTTCATACGCTCTTGAGTGGTATCGTTTTTAAACTATTCCATTTCTTTGTTTAATTCTTTTCTTAAAAGCAGCTAAGGGCATTCACTGTTTTTAAATCTTCTCCTGCTCTTAATAGTTATTATGTATTTGTTTAGTGCCTTCTCGTGCCTTGTCTATGATTAGTAGGACCCAATCACAGCCACACTTATTTGCTATGTAACTCTGTTTTAGTTTGAATTTTTGATGATGTTAAAAAAAAGTCTTGGCTCATTTCTTATTATAAAGCCCTGTGGAAGCGTCTTGCTTCTTTAATATTCTAGCATAATCGCTTCATCCAATTCTGTCATTATGAGCCTCTTTTTTAATTGGGTCATTGCGCCCCAATTTGTCAAGTTAGTGGTACCTTCTTCTTCCGATAATATCGATGTATTACTCAAGAGTTCTAACATGTAATCATCTGAGAATGCAATGCATCGTTCCTCTTTCATCTTGTCCCTATTGTTAGGTATTCTAAGTATGGATCTAATAGTATTCTAATGAAACTGCCCTCTGACATGCATCCACTATGTAGCGCGTAGTCTTTTAGGTGGGCTACCAATGTGTCTCCCATATCATTCACTCATTTCTGAAAACAATCTCTATATATAAACAATAGATGCAGGATTTTTTGCAGTGTGTGAATTACTTCTTCTATTATATACTTCCACACATACTTTTTAATCATTGACATTTTTATTTTATTACAACATTTGTGCTGTGAGTGTTCTAAAAGTGCTTATGCAGGACTATGTACAACTTCCATTCAATGTATAAGTCATATCTATGGCAATACACAATAACTCATACACCTATATTTATAAAAGTGAAAATGTGTGGGTGGCTGTTTTTGTGGCAAAGCGTTGTTCCTTATACAATTCCATACTTTTTCACCAATGTGCACCTAAATGTGCATAGTTGCCTGTTAGGACCCTCTGGACATTACTGGCTGCATGACATTTGGACACCTCACCCTTTTCCCCCGGATTTCAGAAAATCTCTGAATTTGTTTGGGGTTTGTGGCTTAGCGAAGCACTGTTCCTTATTCAATTCCACACTGTTTCACCAATCTGCACCACATTTTGCATAGTTAGCTGTTAGGAGCCTCTGGACATTACTGGCTACATGTCATGTGGCCACCCACCCCTTTCCCCAGATGTCAGCACAAGTCAAAATATGTGGTTTTGTGGTTTGGCGAAGCTTTCCTTATACAATTCCACACTATTTCACCAATCTGTTTTGTGGCTTGTCGAAGCGTTGTTCCTTCTACAATTCCACACAACGTTTCACCAAACTGCACCACATTTTTTCTCTTCGCAGACTGGTAATATCCTATTCTATTCACCCTACATGCATATGTTTCTGTTTTATCATGCTTAGACATTCATCAGGGGTTCTCTTAACATTGTACGAAATCCTATTCATGCAACTAACACATTAACATTTTACTAATGCTTTCTTATCTTTGCATATCATCTACATGGAGCATGGTATTCCAATCGCTCTCTCAGTTGCTTCTTCAGGTATATTCATTTAATTCCTGAAAAAACTTGGAAGGGATCACTGGAGTTGCCTTCTATACTGTTGGCCTTTTTTTTGTTGTCGAAGTTGACAACAACGCATATCAAAAAGATATATTTTCATGTTTTAACTCTTATTATTTACCAATATTTACATCTATCTTAATAGATCCTTTTATTTAGCCTCTTATAAGGGCACTAATTGTTTCCCGGCCTAACAATGTTACCTGCTGTGCTCGTTGTACTGCAAAATCTGTGAGGATTGTAGTTGTTACACGATTTTCGTTTTTGCACGAATTTTGTTCCTCCAAAGCAACTAGTTGTTACTGTTCACATGTTTACAGTTAAACCAGGGGTCAAGTTCTAAAAAGAAAAATGTGAGGGGACTCATTAATATACCATTTGAATGTGGCGTAGCAGAAATTGGCATATCAAGGTGCCCTCTAAAAAAAGTGGGGGGACTCGTGATAAAAGTGGGGGGACTCCGTCCACCTGCGTGTACCCTCAATTTGAGCCCTGAGATCCACACAATTTATATTTAGTGTGATGTTAATGTTTTCCTTGTAATGGCGTTATCTGTTTTCGGCATGATGATACTGGATGCTGATTGTGTACCAGTAAAATAAAAGCGTGCCTTGGTGAAGTGTAGTGTCTCTGGGCGTCATTAGTAACATTTCTGATATTAGTACTGTGGTACTACAATTGGTAGTAGTACTATTTATACTGCTACTAATGATAGAACTAAGGTCTGGTTCCACTGGTAGTGGTGAGGCAGGATTAGTAAAAAGGGATCATGTTAAGTAAAACAGCGTTCAACCTTTTTCCCCATTTGCTACCATGTTGGATCTGCAGAATGAACTTTCTCTCCTCCTCTAATTGCCCTTCCTTTATCAGGGCTTGAAAGCAGTTCAGAAAATAGAGGACAATCACAGCAAGAATATAATGCTTACAAAAAATGTTGAAAATAAGATAGATGGGATTATTACTTTCCACTGCAATAGGCCAACCAGAAATTATGAAAAGTTAGAGAGACAGCTTTAAACATGTCAATACACAACACCCTTGTCCTCCAAGCACAATTAGACTGAATAATTTGATGAACGATAGTTAGCTTCTCAACAGTTGTTATTCTAAGATGTTAGTTGACATGTGTCTCTCGAAACTCTGAGACTTGTCTTGAAGTTAGGAAGGCAACCAACGGAGTTTATCTCGAGTCTAAATGGACAGTCTTAGACATACTGGTGTATGTTGATGCACTTCTAAGTTTGTTCATGTACAGGAGGAGTACACTGTGGGATAGTACTGAATAATCTGGTTGAATGTCTTATGAGACTATCTTTTGAATGCTCTTTGAGTTGAACTTTCAGGTGGCTAGTACAAAGTTCAGGATACCTCCAGAGGTTTAGGTGCATGAATGGCAGGTAAACAAGGGGTACAGCATAAGAATATTTAGCAAATCCAATATAGTTCCTGGATACTTGTTCTTGCAAGCCACCGTCTTTACTAAACCTACCCTGTGTGGGTGCTAAGATATTGTTGGAAACCACCGTGCCAGAAAGACTACAATGTAACACGTTCCCAAAGAGTTTAGATGATGAGTCGAGAAGTGAGATTGGGTGATAGGATTTAGTTATATTCCTGTCCTCTTTCTCCAATAAATGCCTCTTTTCATGAAGCTGGAATTTTACTTTCCCGGCCTTCAAAATTAAATAGATTTGTCAATAATGGTTTCCATAACTCTGATTCTCATTTGAACAGTCCCATAACACTCGCGTCCGGGACTGGCTCTTGTTTGTCACTTGCAAATCTATGGGATTTTGTACCTCTTCTGCTTTAAAAGGAGGGTCCATTCTGGAGTGAGTAACAGGTAAACATAGTTATTCTAAAGAGTTAAACATTTCCGAAAAATAAGCGGCACACCATGGAGGAGGCATGTGAATCTCAGGCAAATTAGGATGGGTCTAATATCTCAGTATGCACTGCATGATGTTATGCGTCTTGTGAAACAACACTGCACAACTACCAGCCAATATCACATCATAACGTTTTTGTGATTGTTAGACATTTCAGAGTCAAACAGCAGTGCAAGAGACTAAGAGGAAAAAGTGATATAAAATGTGTCATGCTTACATTTTCTGATGAAACAGGTATGTGAAATATCCTACAAGACTCTCAGTCCATGTGTCAAATTGTGTAAAGTGACATGAGCTGCCATATCTGCCAGACAGGTTTACACGTTGCATTTTTTGATGGACTTCACGTTTCTGGAAAAAGTATTTTTCGCCTCTATGATATTATTAACCTTTGCATATAAAAATTATGTCTGCGGTCAACAACCTTTGGCATTCCAGATGTCATGGACTACAGCTTCCACCAGCCCTAGCCAGCACTGACAATGGTGAGGGATGTTGGAATTTGTAGTCCAAAACATCTGCAGAGCCGCAGGTTGCAGACCCATTATCAAAAAGGGAAACATACTTAAGCATGATCTTGGCTTCATTGAGTTTGATTAGAAGGTCCTGGGGTCGTGGAATTCGGCAACATCGAATTATTATGGTCAAAGCACATGTGTGCCAACCCCCAAATAGTTGCACTGTAATGTTACATAAGATTTTCTTTTTATGACTTAATTATTTAAATGTATTTTTAAGTAGGATTGTCATGGTCTTCTTGGCCCTCCTTCATTTTTATGTTTGATTGTTTTTTTTAATAATTGATCACTAACATATTTTTTGGGTGAATACGTAGTTTTTTGCATTGTTAAGCTCATGAAAACTAGAGATCATGGTTTTACATGCTTTTGTATCATTTATTTGAAAAATAATTCAAACAAATGTTTACAAAATGATGTGATGTACCAAAAAAAGTAGAAAACGTATCTAACGAGGAGCATTTAAATGCGATCTCTGGCCTTTTTATTTATTGCTGTTGTATTTCACAATCATCTGTTATTGGGGATTTTATAGACGGCAATAGCCTTAAATTAATGTTGCTTCTTAGTAGCATAATATACGTCTGGCTGTATTAACTGACCTTCAAACCCGCTTCCACTAGATGCTAATGGACAGCTAACACATCTTATTCAAGTCTGCATCACAGCTGATGGTCAACTTTCATCAGGAGAGAGCACTCAGTCCATGATGTATTTAGAGTGCATTGCACACCCTTTTAAAATTAAATTTGTTAAGAGTCAGGAAAAGAAAATGCTGTCAACTCATTCTGGGTTGAGTGTGCTGCATAATTAGAAATTTGTGAATGAATCATAAATATTAGGAACAGCTTTGTGCCAGCCTCCAAAAGCATTGATAATAAAATATATTGTCAAGGCCAACAGTTTAGGTTTTTGCTGAAACATCGGGAAGGCACTTGCCAGGCACTGACGTAGTGGTTTTAACTGCCCATTGATGGTAGCAGCTGCAAAATGGTGCGAATACCTGGACAGCTAATAGTATTGCCTGGCAAATGCCTAATACCTATAAACAGGCCAAAGCTGTTGGCTGTGCCAATGCTTGTTTTTTCCAGGACTTCAGTGAAGGACACACATAGTGCTTATAAACTGAGAGGCTGAAGGCAGACCTGGATAAGGAATTTTTATTACACCAATAGCAGACTTAAAGCTCAAATTAAGTCATTAACTCTTAGAAGATTTGTCTGGAAAACAAGAACACTGCAGGATGATAAGACTTGATTAAAGCGAGGTGAAAGTGTTGCCATGAGGAGGTGTTTCGGACTGGGAGAGGCAGGAACTGGGTGAGAATGGCCATAGGAATTAGCATGGCAATGGGTGGAAGTAAAAAAAACTACACCTATCAGCTGTAGGTCCCTCCCCACATGCCATTCTTCCCTAGCTGTACTCTAATGCAATAGTTTTGGCTTATAGGTGGTGCATGTGCTACCCAATAGCCCAAACTAAAAAAACAACTTTTGGAATGTTCTACAAGTGAGTAGAGACATTTTACCTTTATTGAGCATAACATACAAAACCGCATGTAGTTTAAAGGCTATTGTCGTAAAAGTGTCTAGCAGCCCATGAACCAGTAAGGTGGATGAATAGGGATTCACTGGGCCACATTATAAGTTTGTCAGACCGGAAACAAGGGTGCCGGTAAGCTCACTGGCACCCTTAATTCTGGGCAGGCAAACTAGGAGTCTGCCTGGTGGAGCCGCTGTGCCCGACAGGTCTGACCCTGCCGGGCGCAGCGACCACGGAAGGAAGACCGGTCATGGAATCACTGACACTGTTAGCAATTGTGTCTGTGCCTCCGTGTCCCCACTCCCATAGAGTCCCAAGGGACTCTATGGGAATGGGGACTTACATTTTACCGGTGTCTGACTTCCCGGGCTGCCGGACTTGGAATCTCTCGGAGGCACCGGGAAGTCAGGTGCCGGTAAAATTCTACGCGTCCGGCAGCAACCCGCTGGTAGCACCAGCAGGGTTACCACTGGACTCCTAATGAGGCCCAGTGTTTGCTCAAACAAAAAATAAGTATTGGAAAACATGTAGATGGTTTGGTATGTATAACAAACTTAGTGTAAATTGATCTATGACATTCGGAAATTACTCCTTAAAACTGGCATAGTTTGCAAACTTGCAAATCAGTTCAACTCCTATTTGCATTTCGTAAAGGAAAACATGTAACTAACAGTTAGTAAGAACATTGAGAACATCATCAGGGAATATGCCCGTGACCACCTCCAACATATGGGAGACGGGCGATGTTATGTTATTAGAATTTTTATGTTATGCTATGTGACTGCGATTTACACCAAGCACTGCTGTCATTTGCATGGTTTCTGGACTTGGCATACCTTTAATTTGCACATGAGAGGATTAGATGAGACAGCTATTAACCTACGTCTGCAGACAGGAGATGAGAAATACTACTGGTTTGTGGGAACAGACTTATCCTAGGAAAGCTATCCTTCCCGTACCCATGCAATCGATTTCATTACAGCATGGTATGTGATTGTAGCATTGTGTGGCTTGAAGTCAATTTCTTATCTATGTGCCAGCTGTGAATCACAAATCGTGTACTTTCTAGCTCTTCTTAGCAGCATGAGATATATTTGCCAAAGATAGATTCCTCGAAGGGCGAAGAAGACATCCAGAACAGGATACATCTAGCCCCTGATTAAGTCCTCAAGAACAGTGTCACCCACTCTGCAGACATCTGGAAGCTCTCGGGGCAAGCTTGGCCTTTTGAAGCTCTGCACCTGCTGTGGTATCTCATATCAGGAGGGTTTGAACTTTTTTTTGATTCTCATAGGAATGCCATGGGGTAAGATCATGGGGGACATGGGAGAAGCCGAATCGTTGATGTTGATCTCCATAGTGGCAGAATGGATGGCAATAATGAGAGCATGAATGATGGCAATGCCACCCAAGGAGCCGGCAAACAGAGGTGATGAGAGTGAGGATTTTAAATTTGAGATCTGCAAGACTCAAGGTGAGAGGGGCTTCAAAGCCGGGCTTACCAAAGCTAAGGCAGACGTCCCAATAGTGATGTATTCCCAGTGAAGGGGGTAGGTGGTTAGGTAGTGGGTAGAATGGGCACACATTACCAGTTCTCAGGATGGGAAGAAGTAACCAGACCCGGAGGACTTAATAAGAGCCTCTGGGACTTTTCTGGGGCTCACGGATGAGAAGAATGCACACAACATAAACATTTATCAAAATACTTTTACAGAAGGCAGTAGAATTGGGTATGTACAACAGTTTCCTGAAAACGAGTTTACAAGGCACACACTTGTATTGGGTGAAAAAGAAAACAATACATAACTACATAACTTTGAATAATGTCTTGAAAATGAAGGGGTGTGAAATTTGGTGTAAAGAAATAAATACAAAGTAAGTATGCATCATTTGCTGCAGATATTTAATGTCAAGCAGTTTTGAGCAAAAAAGAAACGCAAAATATGTATGTACATTTTTCTGGAATTTATTTCATAAAGAGGATGCATTTATAAATTGCAATGACATTTTTATGCAAGTCATTAATGAAAATAAAGCCAGTTACACATGTTGGTGCTAGTGTGAACAGCAAGATGGTGGTGATTCCACGAAGGCCTAGAGTTATCTCCTGTGTCCCTAGGATATGTACACACTGGTGTGCCAAAAAGTCTCCATGAGTCAAGGGTTTGCATTTATGTTTATGTGTTGTTGGATTTTTGGATTTTGGATTTGTGTTGCGCATACCTGCAGAGACGACCACACAGGAAACCTGTATCTGGGCGCAGATGATACTACCAATGATTCCAGGTGAGAGACTCACTGAAAAGGGAACATTTTATATTGTTTTTTTAAAACTTTATAAGGGAATTAATTTTGCGGAAGTCCAACGCAAGCACGTTCCACAACTTCGGCCCTGCGACTGCACGGGTTCAAGGTGTTTTCTGAAGGCACGTAAAAGGAGTCGGACTGCAGCTGTTGGCAAAAGAAATGGCCCATTGCCTTATCTTTGTTTTTTTTATAACAAGGACTGGTCTTACAGCCCTCATTCTTTGCCATCTTCTGTGGGCTGAGTGTTGCATGCAACAGGCCCACACACACATCTCAGGAAACCTTTTAGTGGTAATATGGTGAATTCCTTTAACTAATCTAGATATAGTTTCTTTTCATTTCTACAAACTCTAGGTTTTCCGGAAATGATCTGACCCCTAAACCAAGGCAATTCAGAGGAACTAGAGAACCAATTTAAATGTTATGATATGAAGGCCTTCGAGATTGCTCTAAAAATCAATCACTTTGTATCCAGGAGGGGGCATCTCAGACCTACTGTGGCATCATCCCTTCCCCGAGCCCCCAGTCTAACCCTCCATGGCACCTGAGCTTGAACATCAATAAATGTGACTATTTACAGAGTGTTGTCAATTTGTAATGTCCCCTTTTCATGTTCCCACTGGTCTCTTACTCCTCTACCACCTTGATCAAAACCCACCCATGATTCACTATCTACCATTGTGACGGACCGTGCTTAGTTTTGCTCAGCTTGCTGTTCTTAATTTGTGAACAGTGGTTCTGATAGAAGCTCCCACCTTTCTCATCAATGTACAGGGTTTTTGCAAACTCATCAAAGATATACTGGGCCTCGTTACAAGTTTGCCGGTCCGGTAACAACGGTGCTTGTAAGCTACCAGCACCGGTGCTATGGGAACAGCAAACTACGAGTTCTGCTAGCGGGTGCCTTACCGGCCCGCCAAGTGCGACCTGGCGAGCAGACCAGCACCCGCGAGCAGACGTCGAGGGATGCACCGGCACCATTCGTGAATGCCGGTGCATCCTGCCTCCCCATTCTTATTGAGTCCAATGGGACTCAAATGGGAATGGGGAGTAATAATTACCGGCACCCGGCAATGGGGTGGTACCAGGTCTGCAGGGGCTGTAATTCCCCGGGAAGTCCCCATTGCGGGGTGCCGGTAAATTCATGACTACGGTGGCAGCCGTGCCGGTATTTACCGGCACAGCTACTGCCAGGCTCATAATGACCCCCACTGTCTTCCGTGCACTTTCCAAAAGGGTCACATAGGCCCCCTTGTGGTCAGGGATGCAAGGACGAACATGTATATGGTTTAAAACAACAGGTGCTCTAGTAGTTGGAAAGTAATAGAGAAGCAGGTTAGATGGAGAGATCGGGAGTGGAAGTTTTGAGAGCAAGATGGAGTGGGAAGGGAAAGCAAAGAGAGAGAAAGCGATAGATAGAGAGTTTAAGAGACAGAAAGAATGAAGAAAATGAAAGGGATCAGAAAAGATTGCACAGTATTGCTAGGTTTTCCCCTTTCTGATTGTACTCATTTTGGGCTACCACAATAGAAATGCTGCATCGGTATGTGTGACTTCTGTATCGTGATTAAGTCGATGTGGTTAATTAATCTTTAAAGTGAAAAATCCCCAAAAACATACAGTCAGAATTCATATATAAAACCTCACCTCAATAATACATACGCACATCTTGATAACTAGACAGCAACATAATAATGCCATAATGCAGAACATAACATAAATCAAACATCACTGCACGAATAGAAGCTATTCACCATTTCAAAAAAGAATAATCTACTGTAACTAAAAACAGCACAATACTCACTATAAATCCCCACGGGCATTAAGTCTATAAACAATGGAAATCTAGTTTATCAAAAGGCCTGTGGTCTGGTACAGATTTAAAATGAACGGTTACTTACCAATAAATACTTCAGCAAAATGAATTGCCATATTGTGCGCCTGGGATATAAATATGTCTATGAGGAGAGAACGACTGCCAGGCTGCGTTACAATTTGAACATATGCCCTCCGTGTAAAGTGTCTTGCAGGATCACACCCTTTTAATTCATATTAACACTGTATTCTACATTGATGATTTTCTTTTATAGCAAAGCGTCTTATAGCAATTTGCATTTTTTTAAATGTACATTTTGTATTCAGCCAAATTTGTCTGCATATCAATCTGCCTGCAATGCACTAGCAGTGAGGAATCTCAAAATAGTATATTGCACCCTGTGCAGTGCAACCAGCCGATCAGGGAGCAAGCAGCATGGGTATTATATACTGATCCAAGCCTGCATTCCATGTTCCCGGGTGCATTCCCTGTCGGCCTTCCCCGGTGCCTGCTCTCCCTCAGTGGCTGCCCCTTCTGTCTACTGCCAACAACCCATCCTCACATTGCCTAACAAGCCCCTCTGCGGCCCCCTCTCCTTGATCCTGTCTCCACCCCTCCACCTTGCATAAAAAGCCCCCAGTACTCCCTGTAAATGAAAGAGGGGCTTTGCGTCGAGCCCCACGTTCTATCTCCAAGGCATCCAATCCCCCTTGCCCCCTCACAGAGACTCCACAGGCCACATGTTAGCTGAGGCTCAAGTTTTTCTTTTTTATTTACTTTGTCTAGGCACCCTGGGCTACACCCTGAGGTGCGAATATCAACAGTAACTTATACTAAAAGCTTAGAACAGGGCAGTATTTCTTAGTCAAGAAAGGACTATTGTTATTCTCAGTAGTGGAAAGTGAACCTTATGTCAACCTTATGTCGAAGAACAAGGTTGTCTTCTTAAGGTAAGCATATTTGGTTAAACTGGAACAGTTTTAGCATGAGCTGGCATTATGGGTAAATAAAACCTGAGCAGGTTTGTTGTATACATTGTGATGAAGCAGAGCGGATCATCCCAAGGACCCTGGCCTGGAACCCCTCTCATGTGGCCAGGGAAATGCAGACGCTTCCCAATCCTGACCCTGAGGGTGGTGTTCTGCAGGAGGATCACATAGGAGGGGACTTAGGTCAGGAGAATTGGGAGAACCATCTAAACAACCTCCCTAGTGGCCCACAGTCTTAATGGCCTATTGCAAAGTCATAATGTGTGATAAAAAGAAGAATGAGAACATTGGGAACTTCAAGTCTCATAATGCCATAGGAACTGGAACGAGGGAGAGGGGCGCAAAGGCAGAGAACTGCAATATGCAGTCTAGAGTTCCTGAAGACCTACATCTGAGTGGGAATTTTGAGAATTTAAATCCCCCTCAGGCGCAGGTGATGAGGAGTAGCAGTAGTAGTAGTGGAAGACATTATCAGCGGCTGTGCATGCAGCAGGGGCAGAGAGCAAAGTACGCTGGGACCACCGCCGTGCCTTTAACGGTTGATAGTGCTGGGAGAGTTTTGAGAAAGAGAAGCCTGAGTTGCAGAGGTTGTGCAGAGGGATGCGCTGCTGTTGCAGGTTATCCAGTGGGAGAGAAGCGCTCCCCCTGCCTTGTCCTTGACTCTGATGGCTGGCAAGCATCAGGGAGCGAGAGGAGCAATGTTGACTACCGTCAGCGGAGGCACAAGTCAAAGGACTGCAACTGGAGCTGTCATAAACTCCAAATTCAACAAACAGAGAAGATGTGGCAGTGGCAGCGGGATACGCCGATGCACAGGGAAAGACCAGTGAGTTGGCCTTTAAGAGGGTCCCCCGGGGCTCTCCATTGTAAACTGCTGACCAATTATGGAGTTTTTGAATACCGAACTAATGAATAAGAGTGTTTTTGGCCCAAAACCTATGTGAAGAGAAAATGAAAAGAGAACGTTTATAACTATCACTCCCCAAGTGAAGAGAGAATAATATTTAAAGTAGACTGACTACCCTTGCCTAAGGAAAGAGGTAACAGTATTGAACCCAAAGTGTAACCACCACTGGCAAAGTAAAGAGGGAGCAATATTAAACCAAAACTGTAACCAGAATTACAAAAGTAAAGAGAAGGCAGTATTTGAGCCAGATAAAACCCAGCATTGCCCACACCAAAGAAAGGCCATTGGAAGTAAAAGGGGAAACAGCTTTCGTGGATAGAGAGAAACTTGAATAGAAGATATTATCAGCAATTACCTTGTGTGATCGTGTAAACACAAAGGTGGCAGGAAAGTGGCCCTCCTTATGGAGAGTGTCAAGAGTGAGAGGAACTCAACGTGCATTGTATGTGAACAATCAATCAGTGGAACAAAAAGCATCAATGGGTGTTGTATCCTTATGGAGGAAGCTGTGAAAGTTACTGTTATTGAACGTCAAAGACTGTACTGATGTTTTGAAGTAAACCACACTACAGAGTACTTGTAGTAGTGTTAGGAAATTCATCCTGGCAGGAGAGTACACCAGGAAAGGGATTGTTAGTGATAGTCCTGGCAGGTTTGTGAATCAGGAAAAAGACATTGAAGTACTGCATTGTGGTGAAAGGTTGTGGTGGAAAGAAAGGGGCAAGCCAAGTAATGTGTTTGAGGAATTATGGTAAAACCATCCTGACGAAAACATTGTTGTGTATAAACCGATTAGTAGTTGTCTTTCAATTGAAGAGTTGAAGACAAAGGGCCTCATTACGACCCAGGCGGTCGAGGGTTAACAGCGCCAGTAGAGCTGCCGGCGCCGTTAATCCTCTACCGCCTCATTACGAGGTCAGCTTGTTGGTTCCGCTAAGGATGTCTGATAAAACCAGGCGTCTTTAGCGGGAACCGCTAGCAGACCAGGATGCTAACAATGGGCCCGTCATTAATGACGGGCCCTTTGTTAGCATCCTCCCCATCACCATTGAGCGCCCTGAAAGGGCTCAGATGGGAATTGGGATGTACCGGGTCCGGGTCCCGGGAAAGGGAATTACCGGGCCCTCCAAGGTTGGAATGGCCCGGTAATTCCCCATTCCAGGAACCCAGACCCGGTACCCGGTATGGGGGTAGGCCCAAAGACTTTTGGATTGACAAAAGAAAACATGTGGAAACTTTATGTTTAAGAGTGTTGAACTTTGTGTAATTAAAATACAGTGGCCCTCATTACGACCCTTGCGGAAATCGACTGACCGGAGCGCCACAGCGTAAATAGCGTTTCCGCCATTGCACGAAGGAGCAAAGTGCGGCCCATTCCGACCCATCGGGCACGAGCACCACGCCACGGCGGAAGTGCAAAGTCCGCGATGGCGGAAATGACCCCAAAACGGCCCACACCGCCGCCGTACGGCGCCCTAGGTGCAATACCGCCACCCCTCTTAGCGGTCACCGCAGTGTGCGCCTACCGCAAAGTACGGTGACCGGAAATATACGGAAACGGAAGTTAAAACACGGGCCCGGAACGGGAAACATCCCGGCGTACACCTATAAAAACACTAAAACCACACAACCACTAAAATCACTACCCTGAAACACACCCCAACCCGTCAACCACCCTAGCGAAACCAAGAAAAATGGGAAAAGTAGCGAAGAAAGCGTGCGACCGCAAGCGGCAGGTCCACTTCTCCCGTGAGGAACTCACCGTGCTAACAGAGACCCTCCAGGAGAATGCTGCCGTCGTCTTCTGCACGCAAATGACCAGGACGGCACTTGCAAACAAGAAGGCCATATGGGCTCTGGTGGCACAGCGGGTAAGTGCGGTGGGGACCGCACCCCGCACCCCACAGCAATGCCGCAAGCGATGGGACGACCTGCGGATACGCGTCCGCAGCATACTCTCTGCCAACCGCAACATTGCCACAGCCACCGGGGGAGGTCCTGAATCACCCATCAAGTTGACCCCCTGGGAAGAAATCTGTGCCTCCACCATCGGAATGGAGAGCATAGAGGGAGTCGGAGGGATGGAGAAAGGAGTGCAGACATCCGAAGATTCAGGTAGGTGGGCCAGATAAAACAATGCCAAATCCACACAGTCCATCCATGTGAAGTACCATGCGTCCACATAGTGCAACAGAAACACATGTCCAGGAGAACGTCCACACACATCGGCCTGATAGCGCACGTTAAAAACCACAATAAATACATAAATAATTAAAAACCCCTAAAACACGCACTACACGTGCAGCAGGCACACCCTAACTGCAGGCTGCCAAACAACTGCACCCTCACTCCACACACAAATGAAAGCACCTCCAAGGCCCCGACCCAAATCACCCTCAGGTACCACCCCAAAGCATGTGATACAATGCCATTCCAATTCCCACAGACCCATCAATAACCCTCGCCCTCCTTTACTCCACCACAGGGTCCGATCCAAACGACGAGCTACAGGACACCCCTACCAGCACACCTGCAAAGAGGGCCAAGACCAACGGCCAGAGACCCTCCACCTCAGCTGCACGCATCAAGACACGGCAGCAGCACAAATCAGGTGGCAGCACAGAGGAGGGAACATCAACAGGCACCCCAGCAGCCAGCATGCCCACAACACCACCACCACAGGTCCCCCCAATGGATGCCACAGAAGGCACTGCCTCTGGTGGCAGCAGCACCATAGGTGACACCCCATTGATGGCAGCATGCTCGGACACAGAAAACGGGGATGCCGAAGTCAGATCCATCCATGACCTGTCCCAATCCCCCTGTCTGTCCCATCCCGTACAACATGAGGATACCACGCAGGGGCACCCACAAGACGACGACTGGCCATCCCCCACAAGCCCTGTGGCAAGGCAACATGAGGACAACAGCCCCTCTGTGACACCCCCGCAAATGGCCATGGCCCAGCAGAGGCAACAGTCCCTCGACCAGTTGATCGAACAACAGCAGCAACTGGCCACACTCCTCAAGGACCATGCCGATGAATGTGGGGGCACTAAGGCAGACATAGAAACATCAACTGATACACTTAGGGCAGAAATGGAGAGAGGTACAGAGACGCTAAGGGCACAAATTGAGAGAAGCACCGAGAGCCTGAGGGGGGAACTGCATGCGACGTCCAAAGACGTATGTGCCGAACTTGCCGCAGTGCGCCGTGTGCTCACTGAGCTCTCGCAAACCCTTAGGGACATGCATGGACGTGAGCAGGCAGACACATCATCCGTTGCAAGTTCCGTCCAGGGCAGCCCCCAACGTAGATCTGGAAGGAACCTGCGCTCCACAGGCAGGGGTGCCCCTGATACCCGCAGAGGGGGCATGCAATAGCGACAGCCCACTGACAATGAGCATCTTTGGACACTGGTGTTCGGGGGGGAGGTAGGAGGGTGGAGGGGGTGTGTTGGGCTCACTTGGGTGGCGGGTCGATAGGGTGTTCAACATTATATCACATATGCCATAAAAAGTGCACGATCAACCAATGAGAAGTGTGGACATTGATCTTTGTGTACTAGGCCATCATAGGCGTACAGTCCATATTGTGCATGTCCCAGACACACGCAGTGCCACGAGTCCCGTGTCCATGTATCAGCCACCAGGCGTGAGTGCTAGAAGCATACATCGATGAGATGCTGACGAATGTCACGGGCCTCCGGTGCCTCGCAGACTCCATGAGGTGCTGCCACATCCCCACCCTCATCATGACCATCATCAGGTGCTTGCAGTTCTGCGTCAGGGGGCATGGGCACATTTCTACGTACGCACATGTTGTGGAGCATGACACATGCCATCACCATCTTTGCAACCTTCTCATGGCGGTACAGGAGTGCCCCGCCAGACCTGCTGAGGCAGCGGAAACGGCCCTTCAGTAGGCCGAATGCCTGTTCTATGACTACACGGGTACGTGAGTGGGCATGGTTGTAGTCCTCCTCATGCTGGTCCCGTGGGTTCCGGACTGGTGTGAGGAGCCATCTCTTCAGTGGATATCCAGCATCACCTGTATGTGGACGAGAAACGTATGATGTGGAATGCCATTGATACGTACGCACACCCCCCCCCCCTTCCTGCAAGGTCATTGCCAATTCACATACCCCACATCATCATGCATGTAATGAGACTCACCGAGTAGCCAGGATCTGTTCCCTGCGTGTCGCTCCATGTAGCGTGGTATTGTAGAGTTCCTCAAGACCATAGAATCATGGGTTGATCCAGGGAATCGGGCACAACAATGTGTAATGATCCTGTTGGAGTCACACACCATTTGTACATTCAGGGAATGAAATTGTTTTCGGTTGCGGTTCTGGGCCTCCATGGCATGTGGGACGACCAATTCCACATGGGTGCAGTCGATGGCATCAATGCAACCCGGTATACCGGCAAGTGCATGGAATCCCACTTTTGTGTTGGTAATTTCCTGCTCCGAGCGTGGTAGAGAGATGTAGTCGTCTGCGTGCAGCAGGAGGGCATCGAGCACTTGCAATAGTGTCTGTGAGAACAGTGGCTGAGAAATGCCATGCAACTGTCCGACTGTGTGCTGGTAGGTGCCTGTGGCCAGGAAGTGTAGTACAGACACCACCTTCAGTAGGGGTGGGATGGCGGTTGGGCTATCTATCATGCTGACAAGGTCAGCCTGTGTCATGTCCACAATGGCGGCTATGGTGTCCCGGTCCAGACGGTAGAGGGTGTGGATCTGCTCATCAGTGAGGTTGAACGGATGTGCTCGGAGGCGTGGTATTGCGGGCTGCCTGCGTGGTGGTAGTGGCTGTGCTGGTGGGCCTTGCTGGCCCTGCCTTGGCCTCCTCCTCCTCCTCCTGCGTCTCCTCCGTGCGGCTGGTTGTAGTTGGTGTTCGTCTTCTTCTTGGAGTCGGAGCACTTGCAGTGCTATCAGGTCCCCCAGGGCCAACATCGCGAGTCCTGCCGGTAGCATTTCGGTGTGGTTGTGGGAGGAGACTGGCTGTGCAATTTATGTGTTTTCAGGCTGTATGGCCTCCACCTGTGGTGATTGATTCCACCTGTGCAAACTGCTCTCCCCTTTGGCCGAGCACGTCCCGCGCACAACGCTGCAATTCGGGGAATTGTATCTTGCTATTGCAATCATGTATTTGTACCCGATGGCCGTGTAAGATTGGTTGATATGTTCATTCTGCTGTGGTCCCATTGTTTCCCATACTATCTGTGCAGTCGCGAACAGACTTGTGAAGGGTCAGTGGAACGTAGTACTCGAGTAACGGTGGGCCCTCATGCATCACTGTACCGAGTTGCAACGACGGGCGGGGCGTCCCATTTGTGGGTGAAGGCAGTTGCCATTTTCACACACAGCCGCACTCGATGGAATAATTAGTGATTTCAAACGGCCACAGATGCCTTTTCGACGTGATGTTGCAAATGAGGAATTCGAAGGGCGGCGCTTTCGGTTTCCAGCTAGCGGCGAGGAGATGCCCACACGTCTGACTGCAAATATAACGTTCTATTGTTCTATGTCCTTGAGACAGGGCCCATGGCGAGGGAGCAATGATTGATATGAATAGTTTGGGATGCGCAATAGCTACGTGGGCGATGAGGCCGTCCGTTCCCAAATTCATGTTACTTCACAACACTGGAATTACGGGCTGGGGCACTGTGGATTTAGCAGGCTGCATTACGCACAGACTCAATGGATGTTTCTAATGTTATGTGAGTAATTATTCAGGCGTTTTGATCCCGGGATGAGGGAATGATGAATGGATGCATGGGCAGGTGATTTGATACAGAGTTTGCCATGTACAGGGCTTCTTGGGATCTATCCGCCTCCCCTACGCTATGTGATGCAGGGCTGCCATAGTGGGACCATCGTCTATCTGGCCTTGTTGAGCCCTCCCTGTCTCGAGGCGCCCTCAGACACTTGTGTCCATGCACGTTAACATTCCCATCTGATGGAATCTGTTTTGACAGACGCATGCACAGGTACACTCGTTTGTGATGGTGTTTGCACCTCGATATAGATGGTTATGAGTCGCAAGTGGTTTTGGGGTGGTGATGATCCTTTGGAGTGGGCTAGCATGCATATGGCTGTGGATTTCGTGTGATCATTGAAGTGAGTTGTTCGAATGTAGTTCTGATGGCCATTCTGTTCTTTTTCTTTTCTTTTGGTTGACAGGTATCTCCTCCCCTTTTGCCACTGCCATCTGTATGCCACTCCTGCAGATGGATTTTACTCCCGACACCTGCTGCTTCGTGTTAATCAGTGGAGCAGCATTACGATCTTATGGGACGATCGCCAATGGCCCACATGCCCTTACGCAGTACTGGTGGCTCGGAGCAACATTTCGGCCTTTCAGCTGGACTAGTGCCTCCCCATTGGGACGGCCCTGCGGTTCTGTGCGCTTCCATGTTGCCTTTTCGTACGTGAATGTGGCTCTGTGTACCATGGGGGAACAGGGCGACACACAGGTAGTGGCTGGTCATTTCTTGCGGAAGCAGCCCACAATGGTGATTAGTGTTTTGGAGTTCATGGCCTGATGGCTGTATGGGCTTGGTGACTTTGATGTGCATAAAATTTCTATTCTGATTTGGCCCGTGTAGCGTTTTTCTTTGCAAGTGATGTGGCATATGCCTATTTGGGGGGCGATGTTTTGTGAGGAGATCTGCATTGGGTTCCAGCTTCGGGGTTTAGTTGCGTGGTACTGTGCTGGGCGCGTTTGCCTACGAAGCCCAGTGAGGTCAGGGATGGGGGCTGCCAATATGACTGTTTGAATGTTGTCATGCTCAGGGGCGGGGGATTGGGTTTTGTGTAACAGATGCCGGTCAGCCAGGTGGACTGGTGGAATGATGTGATTTTCGGAATATTGCTGGTCACAGGTGCCTGTGTTTGCGTGCGTTTCTTGGTGGGGGACTGTGGTCATGTCCATTGGGATGGCTTCTGTATTCGTGCCATCTGTGCCCTGCAGCTCCCATTGGCCCCTCTTGTGTTTCTTTTGTTCGTTGCCATGCATGGGTGACTTGTACATTTCAATGGTTGCATTGTGGCTTCATTGCACCTACGGGGAGTTGTACTTTGTGGGCAGGGAGCGGTGTACAGGCACTCAGTGGGGCCGTTTACGGTTGATTCGCGATGCCGTACTTCTCGCCATGGCGGAATGGTACATTACGCCATGCCTGATGGCGTTAGGTGCATGTCCGCTAGGGTCGGAATTGGCGTACCCTTGCGCCATGGTGGTGTTTGCGGTTTGGCATGGCGCGCGCGCGCGTGCTTGGTGCAGTTAGCGTTGGCGTTCACTACGGTGTCGCTAATGGCTTCGTACTTTGCGGTGACGGGTCATAGTCGCACCGAGCGCTATTCGATGGCGGTATTGCATTTCCGCCATCGTTTTTCGATTTCCGCAAGGGTCGTAATGAGGGCCAGTTTCTAAGCCAAGTGAAACTCTGTAGAAGTAAATGAACTTTGTGTTGGAAACAGAATGTGGCCATTGGAAGAAACCTTTGTCTGTTACCTTTTGAAGTAGAACCAAATTATTGGAGTAATCTTTATTCATTGGCATTTTTATTTGGAATTTCTACTTTGATCCTGGGGAAGGGGCTCTGACCCTGGTTACAAGAACATTTGGTTCTAATTACTATTTGGTTGAATCTGAACAGCCATATAAAACCTGAAGTGTTTTTGTTGTATGTATAGGTGGTGTAAATGTGACAGACAGATATCTTGTTGTATTAGAGTGTTTTCTTTCAGTCTTAGTTTCAAGGCAGGGAAACCCACGTTAGGTTAGGGAAAGCAAGGTGTTTATCATACCCTTTTAAGTTAATAAAACTGATTCTTTTGAAAAACCTTTATCACGTTGTCCGCCTTGCATTTCTGACCCCTCATAACAAGTAAAAGCATTTTTCCATGTTTTAGCTTTCACTTTGGTGTGCTAAATAAGATTGTAATACCATGTTGCATAAGTAGTGAGAAAAAAGATTGTCTTGTTAAAATACTTTTTTCTGGGTAATAGCATTACCCTTTCTTGAATGCAGAGTAATGTGTTAGGCTGTTTCCTTGTCTGCTTCTGAATGCAGAATGTTTGAGGTACAGTCAATACCAGTAGATTTTGACTGCATTCTGAGAATTGTGAATAACTGATGGGAGGTCAATAATAACATCTATATGCTAATTATTTATGGATTTTGCGATGCATGAAACATTTTCAGCAATGCCTGAGCAACCCAAAATGTACTTGGATATTCTCGGGTACCTGAAAATCATGTTGTAAAAGGCTCAGACAGACGTAATCCTCTGTGGTCTGGGCTTGACAGATGGTTTATACACACACATTTACATAGTTTTAGGAGCCAAAACTACGGAGTCTTGTCTTTGAATTAGGTAAGAACTGCATATATTTACAGTGAGGAAGAAGGTTGATACAGTACATATTTACCCCCGATAGCTAGTAGGAGCCACCCACTAGATTTTGGGTGGTACCTTCGATCAATTTAATGTAGTCCACCCTATACCAGCGTTTCACCCATGTCTGCACAATGCCTGTTTTGCTCTTTTAGTGGATTGAAATCATAACCAATCCCCTAGACAAATTGCACTATAAGAATGCCAACTGTCCTACAGAAGTGGAATCCTCTTTGAGTACCAACGCCTTTGTAACAAGAGTTTTCTACAACACCTTCTAGAGAGTATTCTCCAGGTTATGCTGATATTTTCATTCATTCACTGCAGCAATGCAGCCTTTCAGCTGGTGGTTCCATGTGTGTTGTGTAGGGCGTGTTGGACCCTACGGGTCATGTTGGTGTTCTGGTGGTTATTCTCAACAAGGTCCTTTTGTAGAAAAAAAAGACATGGCATCTTCACTGTTCAGGGTCCTGGAGCTCATGCACCCAAATCATGCGTGCAGAATTCTCTAACCAAAATGGCCACCACATGTCACATAGTCTTCTATATCAGTCTGACTTGCATAACCAAGATGGCGATCAGCTACTACAGTGAATCAGCAAGAGGTCCTATAGCCCCTTGTGGTTATTACTGCCAGCAGCAATATCAGCGACATGATGCCTGGAAAACCTGTGTCTTGGTCATTTATTAACATTTACTCTAGTCAAACACAACCTCCCTGCAGCTCACTTTTCTGGTTATCCCCTGGGATTTACGTCTGGTTGCTTGTATTAATGCTAACAAGAAAACAGTACTCCGTTCTTCCAAGCCACCCTGGAGAATGCATTAGGTATAATAATAACTTGTTCTTATGGTTCATCTGTGCATTTACCTTGATAGTAATCTTTGTTTCTTTTATTAGGTTTCCTGTCTCGACTTAACCTTCATTTTACACCCACCTTCCCTAACTGCTACTCTTTTTGCCGCTATATATTGTCCAGAATTTTCAAAGGTGCCATTTTGGGGATTATGTTCTGAATCTATGCTGGATCAGAAGGCTTTTCACTCATTGACTGGTCCGGCAATCGCAATTAGCCTTTTAGGGCGTGGCACTAGTACATTCCCAAATGGACCTCATGTATTACTTCTTTGTTGAGGTACTTCCACATCCACTGAAAGATCATATATATATAAACACTGGTTAGATGAGGAGGCAGAAAGTAACATAGTCCTCTGCTCCTTCAACTTCATTGTATGCACAAATACAAATCTTTCAAATCTGTCCTACTGTAATTTAAATATTTGTAAATCAGACTTTCAACTAAGTTCGAACAAATTAATTTTGAAAGCATATGCAAGCATTGCCTAATTCGAGAGTTCTGAAAAAATGATAACACAACATAACATAAAATAGCATTACATAAGATACACTTAGCAGAGTTCACGCCATTGGCTACCAGTTGAACAAAAGTTCACATTAAAGACACAGTTATGGATCACCAGGCACACTGACACATGGCCTCAAATACTTTTCTGGACACTTGAACAAAAATACATTGTCAAGAACCCTCTCTGAAAACAAGGTCAGACCGTCATCTGCCAATAAGACTAACATTGGGACCTTGATGCTCTTGTCCAGTAGCTCTGTGATCTAGATCGGATCAGAGACAACAAGAAGGCTGCCAGATGTTCAGGGAAGCGTTAAAAACATAGTTGTTGGAATAGTCATTCCCAAACCTATGATGACTTACTGGCGATCTAAAGGATCCATAGATATTGCTGAGCAGAGTGACCTTTTATGATTAGTATTTTTCATCTGCATATATTATATTCTCAGTATATTGCCTTGATAGGGGTGGCCACATTTGGAGGAGGCATGTCATGTAATGTTTTTCAAGCTAGCCTAATCCACACCCCCCTCGAGGGCTCTCATTATTTTGCACAGGGCCTTCTTCTATTTATTTAATTTATTTATTACATTCATTATACGCCCAGGACCAGGAGATATTACGGCGTAGTTACAGACAGTGGCAAGATGCAGTCTTGAGGTCAGGCACAGCGATGCATGCGTTAGAACAAATATGCATTTATAACACACTTATATACAATTATATACAATAGCGCAGGGACTTAGGCCTAAGCTGGTCAGGTTCTATGTGTATGTTAGAACTGATTGAATAACCAGGTTTTGAGTAATTTTTTGAGTTGTGGGAAGGATGTTTAATTCTTGACGTTGGTGGGGAGGGCATTCCAGTGCCTGGGTGCGAGTAGTTTGAAACTGCTGCTGCCTGCTTTTTCTCTTTTATATCGTGGGACTTCTGGATTTTCACTATTGTTGATCTGAGAAGTCTGTTATGATTTGTCTTGGTGACTGCGTTGAGGAGGTATTTTGGTGCTTTGTTGGTAATACATTTGTGGGTGATACTGAGGGTTTTGAAGAGCATTCTGGCTTTGATGGGGAGCCAATGGTTTTCTCTTCTGATTTTGGCAATGTGGTTGGATTTCTTTATGCCGAGTGCCGCTCGAAGGGCTTTATTTTGCATCAATTGGAGTATTGCTAAGTTTGTGTTACTTGTGCCTAGGAAGAGGACGTTACAATAATCGAGCTTCGAGAGTATAAGTGCTCTTGCTAAAGTAACGCAGTTTTTGGCAGTAAGGAATTTGCGGCTGAGGGAGATGAGTTTGGATGCGTAGGACGTGGAGGAGGCTAAAGTACTGATTTGTTTGGTCATTGTTAAGGAGGCGTCTAAATAAACGCCAAGTGTCTTTACTTGTTTAAGTACTGGGATTGTAATGCCATCAATGGTGAAGGCCGAGTAGGCAGGCTGTAGGGAGGCGATTTTAGATGATGATCCTAGTATTAGTAACTCTGTTTTGTCATCATTGAGACAAAGGGCCTCATTACACGATAGGCGGTAACCATGGCGCTATTAGCGCCATGGTTGCCGCCGGTATTTTATCGTGTCCGCCTTGGTGGATGGCAGAATTACCGCCCTACTCCAAGGTGAGTGGGGGCGGTAATTCCCCATTCACCAAGGCAGAAACAAAATGTCTATACCTGATATAGCTTTTTCTTTTTTTACCATGTTAATCAGAAGTTATTACAAACGACTTTTTAACACATGAAAGGAAAAAAATAAGAGAAGCCACATGAAAGGAAAAAGAAGCAACCATTGGAAATGAAACGAAGTTAAACAAATGTTATGGCCTATTAGCCATGGGTAGCCAAAAGAGAAGCTACTTTTTTCCATAATATGGTAAAAAACACATCACATGGCTCATGGTTCCCAACCCCATGAAAGGATCCCAAAGTGCCTCTTCAGAAATGGAGGGATCTAGACCAGCGCTAACCTGGCCACTGCTCATTGGGCTTCAGTCGACTCGCACTGAAGCATCAAGTGCTGCATAGTTTCCAAGCTTCCACTGCCACATAACCTGCATAGCCATAAAGGCCTAGGGATATGATCCCACGCCCCTGTTACCTCCAAGGTTTCAACAGAGTTGGTTTTCAGCTTCAGATAGTCCCATATCAGTGAATTGCCCACAGATTGCTCAATATACTTCGGGGTGTTAGTCCTGGCCAAGATGTACTCGATGAACAGTTGACTATTATGTTTTTGTAGCAGCTGATCAATGTACAGTGCATGAAAGTGTACTTGAACCACCTTTTTCATGGCCGTTTTAAAGTGTGGATAAGACCAGCAAATGGAGACCCCAGGCGCCACCCTCAGCCATTGGTGCGCAGATTACACAATGCGATGCAATGCATTGCCCCTCGTGAGCAAAGGTTTGCTCGAAGCTGCCTTAAAGATAATGTAGTTAAGCGTGTCGTCCACTGCGTTGGCCAGGAGCCAGTAGAGATTCAGCAAGGACATCTGCAGTTTCGCTTTGCAAGAGAATATCTTAAGCTCAAGGAAGATGGTTTGTACCGGGGTGCGCAGAGGGAAGTACAATAGTCTCTTAAGCATCATGGATTCAAGCACAGCAACTTGTGATTCAACCCTTGAGTGCCAGTATTCAACACCGTACAGTAGGATGGGGCTAATCTTAGCCGGAAATATCTGAGTCAGAATCCAGCTGAGTAGCTCCCCCCACCCCCGATGTGTGCTTGTCTCCCCACTGATCCAATTGTCTGGGGACATCTGTCCTTAACATGGACAAGATGAGAATTGCCCCCTAGATCCTCCTCAACCTTGATCCCCAGGTACTTGTACTCCCTAACCCCCTCAAGGGGAACACCATCCAGGTTCCAGGTAATAGTGATCCTGCGATGGCCAGGGGGATGAAAGACCAAAATCATGGTTTTTAGAATGTTAACCGTAAGGTCCAAGGCATCAGAGAACCTCTTTAGGGAGTCAAGTGAGGTTTGCAATCCCGCTGGGGTTAGGTCTAAAAGGATGATGTCATTGGCATAGCCGAGCCACTATAGGGGAAAATCGACCAGCTTAGGAGGAATCAACTTGGAATTAGCCAGGGCGTGCCCCATGTCTGCAAGATATAATAGAAACAGGAAAGGGGCGAGATTACAGCCCTGTTTCAGGCCCTGTGTCATCGGAATCCAGGTGGAAAACATTGGGACAGCTGAGGGCTACAGCTTCGAGGTGGAAATAGCATCCATGGGAGCAGAAAGAGGCTGAGAACAGTGCAACTGCAGCTCTGCCCGGTTAGGCTCACAGTAGCTAGGTTTTGTAAGATGTGTAGTGTCTCGACTTTTAGTTTACCATTCGTCACGTTGGATTTGCTGGTTAGATCAGAGAGCACAGATTCCAGAGCATAGAATAACATGGCAGAACTACTGCTGTCATCGGCAGGACTCATAAAGGAAGAGGAATTCTAGACAGGAGTGAGAATGCTATTTTCTCTGCATGCAGAGACTGGATGTAACTCAGCAAGGTTGCGGGCAGGGTCAGCAGGTGGCAAAGAGTCCACATGTGGGGGCGATGGCTGAGGGGAGACATTGGGTGAAACCTCAGACTCACAGAAAGTGGAAAAGGAGTCCACCAGTGACTTTAAGTCCTCAGAAAGGCTGCTTTCTCTGTGTACTTGTGCCGAGCACACCACGTCCCCCCTGGGGTATACATCAGTTGTGCTTCCTCCGATGAAGGAATAGTCAGTGTGGGAAAGCCACATCTGTGGTTCCACATAAAGTTGTAACTAGAGAAGGTGCCACAATGGATTCAGACAGAATGTCCTGGGTATTCGGTTCACAGGTGAGGGCTATGGTGACTTTTTCAACAGTTATCAACCCCAAACACTTTAGGGGGACTGAAGGTTCCACTATTAAATCCTCAGTAAATGCCCTGGTGGACAATGCATTTTCAGTCTTAGCCTTGTTGCACAAGAGAAAATAGGAAGTCATTTTTGATGCCTCCGAAATATTTTATGGGCGTTTCAGCGTACGTTGGGGGCAAATCCGCTTTGTGCAGCGGGTGTTCTTTGCTGGATAGTCAGAGCATTTCACGTTCACTGGGCCTATCATTGTGTTGGCATCAGGAGATACCTCGGAAGAGACCTCAGACCCCTCCCCCCCATGGTAGGTGATCCATCAATGGTAACGGCCATAGAGATCATCCTTTAGATGGTGTAGCGGGATCAAGAGAGGTACCAGAGTAAAGAGTAGAGAGTTCAGATCATAAGAAAGAGGCAGTCAAAAGGGGGGAACAGCCAGAGTGAGACAAACTCACCGAAACTCGCCAAACTGTGATCTAACTTTCACCCTCACTTCCACACTCGCGGCGTATTCACACTGCCAGCAAGGTTTTGGCAGGAAGCAGGGGGGGGCTGGAGCCAAAGCCAGCCGAGTGCAGGCAAAAACAAGTGAGTGAAGAGCAAGGGGGCGTGGCTAGCGGCCATGTAGGAGGCTGAAGGACTCCGGAGCTCCTGATGATCCGGCACACATCCTGCTGAAATCTGCCTTCCCTGCTACAAAATCCTGGCCCAAAAGATAGGATTGTGCAGGAGAAGGCAGGCGGCGCGCAATGCGTGCTACAAGAACAAAAAACGCACACTATTGAGGAACATAACCCGGCACTGAATTTTTCGCGGACCTGAGGAGCGCCATCTAAAATGGCCACTGTGCCTCTTCACAAAGGCTTTGAGAGTGGGGCGCAGCGGTGCGGTCGCGGAGGACCCCCGCAGTAAAAAAAAAAACACGGACCCGACAGCGAGGAACTCCTGCACGGGGATTGCACCGCAGGACATAAGAAGCGTGCACGAAAGGCAGAGAGCCGGCGCCTGGGCCACTCTTATGCCCAGAACGACCCTGGTGGGGGAGGGGCGACGGTGGCAGGCAGCGCCTTTGTAGAGGCGACTGATGCTGTCCACCCACTGCAGCCTGATCCCCCAGGCACCGGCTAACCAGGTACGTGCAGACCGGTAACGCTGTTGATAACAATCCGCTTTCTGCATGTGTTCCCTGATTCGGGGCGCAGGACACTTGAGGGGTTTTCTGCCGTGTCCTGCTGGGAAAGTGACTAAATACGGAACTGATCCGTACAGAGACACCGAAGGCTGTGAGGAGGAGGAGGGGTGCAAAGGTGGCAGAAGAGGGGCTAGCCCTCTCAGCTGCGGTAGCACAGATGCCCCCACAACATCACCAACAGGGTCACACAGAGAGCGGACATGGGTGGGGTGCCACAACACTCCATGCCACAAGTGGATATTCAACCCCTACGATGGCCTGCCATGATAAGCAGATGCAATCAGTACAAGCGGCACAATAGCACTGGCTGCGGGTACACAGTGGCTGGCATACGGAGGCCCATCTGGATTTGGTAGCCTGGAGGCCATATCAGTCCAATGGGACCACAGAAGCAGCAGGAATTGGGGCACTGAAGGACGTCCACTGGTGACACGACCTGGGCCACCTGGGCAAGGATCGGATGGACAGACCCAGCACCTTTACAGGTCGGTGCTTACCCCTGCAGACAAGGAAGGTGGAGACCCTGACAAGACACACGCAGCTCACACGGAGCACTGCACTGGGTTGCCCCATATTGTAACACTGCTGGGGAGTACACCAGCTAAAGAGCAAGGAGGTGGTGCAGGGGATGCAAAGTGGCCTGACACCACCCATGTCGGACGTTGCGGAGCAGTGGGACTGCCCTAGATGGCACTAGGTTGAACGATCGCGAAAGAGATCACTGCCCTGGAAGTGAACTACTGGGCTACCCACATTCACGAGGCGGGGCCCCTGGCAGTGGCAATACACCGCAACGACCGGAACAGGGGGCTCGCGCACCTGGCATAGCACTAGACATGGCGACCAAGTTCAACAAAACTAAAGGGAAACAGCCCACGACCCCGCAACCAACAGAGGGCACCAGGAGCAAGGACAGAAGCGCCCAGCAAGACACCTCACCAGCGCGGGATGACAGGCAGATCCTGGAAGCTATTGCAGACCTGAAAGCCGCGTGGGAAACGAAACTGGAAGCCGCCATGACCACACTGAAGGTAGCGCTGGAATCCAAAATAGAGACAGTGCAAATAGACCTGAACTTCTTCAGACAAGATGTAAGGGCAATAGCGGACTGCACAGGAGAACTGGAAAAAAGATTAGAGGCCAACAGAGCGGCTTGCGCCTCACACGCATCGGAAATCCACGTGTTGCGACAGCAGGTGGGCAACCTGGAGAGCAGAGCTGAAGAAGCGGAGGGAAGAGCGCGAAGGAACAATATACGCATCGTGGGGCTTCCCGAAGGAGAAGAGGGGGCGAACTCCACGGAGTACGTTGAATCCATGTTGCTGCAAGAGATAGAAGGAGGCACACTTACCCAGGGATTCGCTGTAGAAAAGGTGCATAGAGCCCTGGCAAGGAGGCCCCCCGCCCCCAAGACCCGTCATCGCTAAAATATTGAACTACTGCGACAGGGAAAGGATACTGGAACACTTCCGCAAGGGAGGCACAATCCAGAGGGCATCCGCCTCAATAACAGCATACCCTGACTATACTCTCGAGGTACAACGAAGAAGATTCAATTTTGGTGCGGTTAAGAGGAGACTACGGGAATCGGGCCATAGGTACATGCTGATGTACCCAGCGAGACTGAAGGTATTTCACAAGAACAGAACACTGTTTTTTGACACCCCAAAGGAGGCGTCGGATTGGTTGGATGCACAAAATTGCCCGGAAGGAAAGGAAGACCAGAAAGGAAGCAGTGCGAAGAAATGATGCAGCGGTCGGCGAGCAAGGTGCTGTATAAAGATGTAACAGTGGGACTTGATTATAGTTGTGCTAGATAATGGGAAGGCAGCATACGGTGACGCATAATAGGGAGAAGAAGAGCACCCGACCTCACACCCCCTTAATTAGGTAGTTTGGTTACCAGTAGAGCGGTAACCTCCTGCTGGGTGCCTGGCACTGGTGTAGCTGGATGGGACCAAATGTGGGATCGCCTGAGATCCAGGGATGGAGCTGGGCAACAGTTGGGGTTGGGATGGGGGGGAAGGGGAGGGAGTTGGAAGTGGTAGCGGTTAGGGAACGAGCAAGCACCCATGTGCCTCCGCGCGTAATCCAAGATGAGCATTCTTGGGCTGGAAACACTGGAGGGAGGGACGTGAGAAGAGACCGAAAGGGAGATGGGTGACCTTAGAATGATAACCTGGAATGTCAGAGGGCTTAACACCTACTTGAAGAGAAATAAGGTGACGATGTACAGAAAATAGACATATCCCTGCAGCAAGAGACCCACCTTACAAAGGAGAAACAGGAGGTAATAAAAGAAAGTGGAAGGGCACTACTGTCGGTGCCACATACTCAGCATATACCAGAGGGGTGATCATATGGGTCGCACCTCAGGTGCCTCTTCAGATACCACAGACTGTGGTGGAGCCGGATGGGAGGATGTCGGCACTCCGGGGGATCTTGGAGAATAGGGAAATAAGCATCATAAATACATATGCCCCAAATCAAGATACTGTGACTTACTATAAAATGTTATATAGGAACATCAGCCCCCTCGCGAGCGAGATGATCATATGGGGGGGGGACTTTAACTGTACGCTAGACCCTAAATTAGATAGATTGGACATGATGTTCGATAAACCTTTGCCCACAGCGAGAGCATTACGGGCCCTCCTGAGGGACTTCGGGCTCGAAGACATATGGAGGCTGCAGCACCCGACAGCAAGACACTATTCCCACTGTGCAGCCCCACATAAGCTGTACACGAGGTTGGATTATATGTTCACCACCCCCGGAATAGCTAGGGAGGTGGTGGGCTCAGGATACAAAGCCAGGATACTGTCGGACCACTCCCATATGGTGCTGGAGTGGATGCATCAACCCCCAAGAGCCAGAATTCCCACATAGAGGCTCAGAGCCAAGGCCCTGAAAGAAGCTACATTCAGAGAGGACCTACGGGAAGAGATGATAAGCTATTTTGAACTTAACACGGGGAGTGTGGAATCGGAGGTGACCCTGTGGGAGGCCTTCAAGGTGGTAATCAGGGGGGTGGCCATCTCCAAATCTAAAGGGCTTTAGAGGGATATAGAGCGGGAGCTCCAGGACATTGAAAAGAGATTGGAAATAATAATGGTGAAAGAGGGGACCTCGCAGGAACAGGCGGAAGGGGCGAGCCAGCTGCAATTGGAGGGCAGAGAGCTATGGGAAAGGCTCAGCAACCAGAACTACTAGAAATATGTTGAACGCCAACACGCTGGAGGGGACAAACCAGGGAGGCTGCTAGCATGGCTATATAAAAAGGAGGAACCATGGCCTGCAATTAGAGAGATAGTGGGTGAGGCAGGACAGGTTTGGAATACCCAAGAAACGGTGAACGAAAGATTCCTTGTATTTTATAAACACCTCTACGCAGATGTGGTGGAGGACATGGAGAGGGAAACGCAAGAGGTCCTGGAAGACATAGGATTGCCCCAACTAAGCGCAGAAGATAGAGAGAGCTTAGAAGCTCCAGTTACGCTGGAGGAATTAGAGGCAGTGGTGATGCATCTACCCATGTGCAAAGCCCCAGGCATGGACGGGCTCCACAGCGAGTTTTATAAAACATACAGACGGGAGATCCCTCCCCCGTTACTGGCCATGCTGAACGAAGAATATGAGAAAGGGAGACTGCCGGAATCCCTGAGAGAGGCAGTAATTATTCCCCTCCTTATGTCAGGCAAACCCAGCGTGGACTGTGGGTCGTACAGACTATTGTCCATTCTGAACCAAGACAGTAATATCCTTACGGCAATACTCACGAATAGACTTAAGCCGGTGATAAATAAACTAATACACACAGACCAAACGGGATATGTTCCAGGTAGGAGCATATCTGATAACCATATGAGGACCCACCACATCATAGAGCAGACAGAGGGGGACCCAGACGAAATAGCAGTAGTCTCACTGGATGCAGTCAAGGCATTTGACTCGGTCCGATGGCCATGGTTGATTGCGGCTTTAAAGGGATTCGGGATGGGACCTGGGTACTTGCGGTGGGTGAAAATGTTGTACAGCTCCCCCACAGCCAGAGTAAAAACGGGAAAGATCATATCGGAGAGTTGGCAACTAAGCAGAGGCACAAGGCAGGGCTGTCCATGGTCACTGATGCAGTATATACTTGCACTCGAGCCACTAGCTGTCTACCTCAGACAACAGTATAGCGAGATAAGGGTGCGTACCAAAGGTGGACCGCACCTAATATCACTATATGCAGACAACATGCTCATATACCTGCGTTACCCGGAGGAGAACCTGCAATACATTTCAGAGGTGATGGAACGCTATGCGGCCTTCTCCGGGATAACGGTTAACCCCAAAAAATCGAGTATATTCCCCCTGGGCAGATACAGCGGCATTCCACAGACAAACCTGCCTACTCTGCAGATAGCTTGGCAGATCGAAACGTTCAGATACCTGGGGATTAACATTTATCACACGGCAGCGGCGGAGCACAGATACAATACAGAGAAAGCATTGGAGGGTGTAAAACATAGCATGGAATTTTGGGCTAAACTACCCCTGGCTATGGTAGGGAGGGCGGCCCTGCTGAAGATGGTGGTCCTGCCCAGGCTATTGCATTCCTTCACAAACATCCCATACATGGTGCCCAGGCACTTCTTTACCAAACTGCACAGCCTGTGCAGGGGTTTCCTGTGGCATAACACAAGAAATAGAGTGGCCCTGTGGAAACTACAGAATGCATATGATCGAGGGGGATAAACTCGCCAAATTTCGAGATATACCACCTGGCGGCGCAACTACAATAAGTAGCCAGGTGGCTGGCAGAGGACGAGACGGCAGAATCCAGGCTGCTGAAGGAGGAGAGTGTGCCGTACTTCTTACGAGAACTAATATGGCTACCCAAATCAGAGATGGGGGGAGACCGAGATTGTTGACACTGGGCAGGGAGGTCTGGCACAAGGCGTGCCGGAACATGGGAGGCCTGGCCCCGTCCTCCCTGCAGGCGCCACTAGTGGCGCTATGCGGAGCAGATGACCAACTGAGAAAAGTGATCTGGAAATATTGGGAGCCAGTGGGCCTAGCCACCCTGGGGGACATTTGGCAGGAGGGGGAGGCCATGGATTTCCAAACAATAGTGGACGGAACCGGGGTACAGCTAGGACAGCATATTAAATATAACAGAATAGTCAAAAGAGTGAAAGAAACATGGTCTGAAATAGCACTAGCAGAGCAACCGGATACAGCTATCGAAACAATGTATGACATCTCGGAGGGGGGGACATGAGATATCCAGGATATACACATTAGCTATGTCAAGAGTGGGAAAGGAGCTGCTCAAACTAAGGCGGGATTGGGAGGGGGAGGCGGGAGAAACCATGCAGGACGGGCAATGGGAGAGGGCACAAAGATACCACAAGAAGGTGTCAAGAAATGCCAGGTTACAACAAATTCAACTGTATGTCACCCACAGCGCATATAGGACCCCCCCAAATGATAGCGAAATTTGGAAACGCAGAGGCACAAAAATGCCCTAAGTGTGGAGAGGAGAGAGCCAGGATGATCCACATGTTCTGGGCATGCCCGGAGGTCGGGAAGTTTTGGGTGGAAATTAAACTCAAGCTGTCCGAGAAGGGGATCAAACTAGATGTAGAATCCATATGGGCATGCATGCTGGGGGGATTCACCAGGCCTCATAACTTGAGACATGTATGTAAACTTAAAGACCTAGCATACATACTGGGCAAGAGGAGAATGGCCATGAGCTGGAAAGCCGCTCACAGACCTAGATTGGAGAGGCTGGTGGGAGGACCTCCTTAAGTGGGCAGGCGCTGAGACAATGGCATAGCAGGAGGTGGCTAGCAAAGGGGAGGGAGAAGAAGTGGGACCACTGATGGAATGGAGATAAATGTTTGCCTCGCTACACGGGTGCACTCAAAGTGACCCCAGTGATGAGGACCTGCCCGAGAAGCAGGAGGAGGACTGATCCTGAGCAACAGAGGCTGGAGGAACAAGCGGGAGTGCTCGAGTTTAAGGGGGAGGGAGGGGTAAGACATTATGGAGAGAAACATGTAATGCATACTGTGATACACATGTCATTGTAAATGTCGGGAGTGTATGTTATGTGTTGTTTGTTGTAAAATCAATAAAACCATTTTTTTTAAAAAGTGAGTGCAGAGCAAAGCAGGAGCAGTAAGGTACCGGAGTCCACAGCAAACGGAACAGCAAGGAGAAGTGGAATGTGTAAACTGTGACCTCACGTTCTCCCACATTTACGCACTCGCCCGCACATTTGCGCTGACAGGGATGTTTTGACAGGAAGCAAGGGGAGCCGGAGCCAAAGCCAGCCGAGTGCTGAGCTCCCAGGCAGGTAAAAACAAGTGAGTGCAGAACATAGCAGGAGCAGCAAGGTACCAGAGTCCACAGAAAACGGAAGAGCAAGGAGAAGTGGACAGTGCAAAAAGTGATTTCACTTTCTCCCTCACTTCCCCACTCATGCGCTCATTTGCACTGCCAGCGAGGTTTTGACAGGAAGCAGGGGGAGCCGCAGCCAAAGCCAGCCGAGTGCCGAGCTCCCAGGCAGGCAAAAGCAAGTGAGTGCAGAATAAAGCAGGGGCAGCAAGGTACCGGAGTCCACAGCAAATGGAAGAGCATGGAGAAGTGGACTGTGCAAACTGTGATCTCACTTTCTCCATCACTTCCTCACTCGTGTGCGCATTTGTGCTGGCAGCAAGGTTTTGACAGGAAGCAGGGGGAGCCAGAGCCAACGCCACCCGAGCACCGAGCTCCCAGAAAGGCAAAAGCAAATGAGTGCAGAACAAAGCAGGAGCAGCAAGGTACCGGAGTCCACGGCAAACTGAAGAGCTAGGAGAAGTCGACTGTGCAAACTGTCATTCACTTTCTCCCACACTTCCCCGCTCGCACACGCATTCACACTGCCAGCAAGGTTTTGACAGGAAGCAGGGGGAGCCGTAGCCAAAGCCAGCCGAGCGCCGAGCTCCCAGGCAGGCAAAAGCAAGTGAGTACAGAACAACGCAGGAGCAGCAAGGTACCGGAGTCCACAGCAAACGGACGAGCAAGTAGAAGTGGACTGTGCAAACTGTGATCTCACTTTCTCCCTCACTTCCCCATGTAGCTTCATTATTTAAATCCTTGCCTCTGTGGGGAATGTAGCTATTGAATCCTGCATATCTATCCTATAGGATATGGGAATATTAAACCGGATGTGCAATAGTGATTTCCCAGAATCCATATGGAAAACAAAATGGGCCAAAGGTTTACTCAGGCCTTACTACCAAGCAGTTTCAGGGTTTAGTTTCGAAATAAAATGTTATAAGTGACCATCTAGCCCAGATGTTCTTTTTAAAGAGTTTGACATTATCAGTAGTCCAAATGTCCCAGACGCCTTAATTGTAGGCTGTACCCCTTCCGGGCCCTGTGCAGGAGTTCCTGAATTAAAAAAGTAGACATAAGTCCTAATATACTTATTTTCATGTTTGTGGAAACATTGATAGATAGAAGAAAAAGCCTAATATGAAATCAACACCAAGAAAAATATACTTTTTAAGTTTCTGAAGAGGTTTTTGCAGCAATTCTATCACATAGAACCAAGCAGGGTGGAAGTCAGTGTGTGCAGTGTGACTGTGATTTGGGGTGTGTGTGAATACATAGTAGCCGATTTAACACACATTATTCAGTATACTGCCATAACATAGTTGGCTCGTTGGTGCCGGGTACCAAAAATGCAGGTTCGAAGGCTCGGTGGTGTAACCGAAGAAAGGTCTTAATTGCTAAAAATGCTATTTTTTAAAATGATTGATTAACTATACAATATCCTTTTTATAGTTTACAAAAGAACATTTTTAAAAATGAAACAAGATAAAATGATCGCTTCGGAGTACAATTAAATACAATGCTACTGGATAAGTGTACTTCCATTACGCATGTTTCTAATCCTTCAAAAGCAATGCTTAGCGGCAGTAGTGAGTGTAAAGCCGAATGAAAAATGTGTTGGTCAGTCATACACTTAGCCTGCTCAACTGTGTGCCGCCAGCACTGTCTGGCGTCAAACTCTATCAGCTAAACCTGCGCACATACAGAGAGCATAGGTAGACCAGCAAACACAGGGATGTGTAACATGATAAGCTTCAGCAAATCTGCTGTGTTTTTCCAGTGGTGCCACGGGCGGCTCTCGGACCTTTAAACCTTTTCCGTCTTGGGGCTCCTCTGAGCAGCTGCCCCATGTTGGCAGCATTATCACACAGAAACATACTCCTTTAATTTGGATGTTAAATGTGTGCAGTGCAGGAGTTACAGGCTCCCTTTGCTGGCGTTCTCAGGCAGTCACCTCCCTCTTGCAGTATGTAGCAACATTCTTATCACCTCATTACCTTTGTTGCTTTGGTGTCCCTGACAGCCTCCTGCTGTCAGGGAGCGATTGACAGATTTTCAGTAGACAATCCGTGTTTCAGAACCCTGCTGCGTGCACGTCCCATGCTAATCAGCTATTGACCACTTTATTATACTTTAATCATCCCAAGTGTCCCTCGCGCTGTTTTTCCCTGCTGTAAGGCAAGGGAGCCCACACAACATTATGCTTAAAGGCCCCCCCCCCCGCCAGCCCTGACACATCTTTAGCCTGAGTGATGTCTAATGTTATCAGGTGACCAGAGCCTACTGTTACGCACGTACAGCCAGCTTTATTTAATTAGGCTGTTTCTTGTTGGACAAGTTTACCCTCGGGCATTCTTTTTCAGCCAATGAGCCACCAGTTAGCAGCAAAGTACGTCCCTTAACTTGCAGCTAGATTGCAATTTTGAACTATGCCCTGCAGGTGGCTGGCATTGACTGCAGATTCTGAACAGGCATAACCACATGCAGATCATTTTACAGACCTGGTATGACGTGCACTTTACATTCTGGATGTAGGAGTGTCTCCTTTGGAATTCAAATGATTTCTTTTATTAGAATTTTCAAGTCATTTTTTAGAATTACTATGTTTTAAAAGCCATAATTTATTTTCTCTCATTCCATCTTTTCACCGCTGGTTTAATGATACCAGAGACATTTTTACCATCCTTTATGTTTTCTCCTGTCATGGTTCCCAGCGTTGCTATTATGTTATTCAATCAAAGCCAAACATCTCCACCAAAACACCTCTCTGGAGTTCAGTGTTTTGTGTGGATATTTGATTTTAAAACATGTGATTAATTATTAGGGATACTTCTGTTGATTTCTTTTTCAGCAGTAAGAGCAGGGCTTTAAGTGGGGTAAGAAATCGAGGGGGGGTCCTCATTTGGGGGCGTGGCTTGTGGGAGGGGCGTGGCCTAAAAAGTACGCAAATCGTTGGGTATACACACAAATATATATAAATGTTATATATTTGTGTGCGTACCTTACTATGGTTTGTGTACTATGCAAGCCATCTTTTCTAAACATAGAGATATGTAACATATTTCTACGTTTATAAAAGATGGCTTGCAAAGTACACAAACCATAGTAAGGTACGCACACAAATATATAACATTTATATATATTTGTGTGCATACCCTACGGTTTGCCTAGTTTTCAGGCCATCTTTTTTTTTTAAAGATTTCGGGTTTATAAAAGATGGCTTTGAAAGTACACAATTCAAGCCATCTTTTAAAAAGCTTTGACTACGGACAAAATTGTCCGTCGACAAAGCTTTATAAAAGATGGCTTGAAATGTGTACTTTCAAAGCCATTTTTTATAAACGTCGAGGAATCCCCAGGTTCGCCGAGGGTTAAAGACGCCTCGGCGACCTGGGGAAACAAAGGGACAGTAACTGCCTCTGGTGACCTCTCGCGCGAGGGGTCACCAAAGGCAGTTACTATGACTGACAGAAGTGGCAGCCAGGCACAGCGTCTCTGTGGCTGGCTGCCACTTCTGTCAGCTCGCCTGACTTCATGGCAGGCGCATCACCCATCGCGGCTGCGGCCGCGATGGGATAATGCATTCCGCCAATGTTGCGGTTGGACGGGGGCCCCGGCAGGGCCCCGGCTCAGTCCCACTTTTTGGAGACTGCCGGGGCCCGGCCCTGGCAGGCCCCAGCCCACTTTAAGCACTGAGTAAGAGTGACTCCAAAATAACGGCATTTCAGTGCAAATGTCACCCATCAGGCAGCTGAAAAATAACTGAAGATTGGTTCATTCCACTTCCAGGTTCCATCTCCCAACAGTGCTACAATTGATTGTGTAATAGGTCCTAGTTACTTAAATGACACTACATTGCTTAAGACTCTGGCTCTAAGGGGCTCTTAGCCTGAACCGATAAAGACAGTGACCTGGAGTGGCTTGTCCTCGTCCAGTAGTAATGAATGCTCTCTTATCTCTCACTTAAGTTTCATAACCCAGCTAGAGTTCTGTTAAACCAGATATGTTACCAGTGTCGCTTGACTGGCCAATACTAATAATATGATAGTCAGCAGACACTTAAGTGTCATTGTTCATTGGCTTGAGCCGTAGAGTAAGTCATTGATAAAAAAATACATTTGACCTCATCTCGCTCATTTTAGCAGGTAGAAGAGATATTAAAGATACTGGCCCTGATTCATGGAATAATTTGCACGATAAATAGGGACATTACACACCAAACTGCGTGCAAAATCCTGTTTGTCGATTCATGGAATCTACTGCATGGCACTTTTTCATACTTTGCAGGGACTTTGCACTTCTCTGCGAGTGGCCGAGTGCCTTGGGCGAGACACCACACAGAGCATGGGCGTGGCTTGTGCAAGGGACTGGGAAGGGGGTGGAACTTATTAAATGAGGGAGAACAAGGGAAAAGGTGGGCGCTACGAGGTACGGCCCCACAGGCAGGCCATTGTATGCCCATTATTGTGCGGAATTATACGTATTCATGGATCCGCGCAACCTCTTGGCAGGGAAATGGCCACGCAAAGCCCTCATTCTATCCGCCACCTGAAGGCATGCTACAGACACTTGAGCATAGGATTTACTGTGCAGAAGTAAGATCTGGTGTTGGATTTAGGGCTGCGTGTATGCAGCCGGGGGAAACAATCTAATTTAGGGCTGCGCGTACGCAGTGTAGCGGGGTGCGAGAATGGTTTACGGGGGTTTGCATGCAGATTTTCTTTTTTTAATCCGAATTACGATAAATCGTATGCGTGTTGTCAGGGTGCCGGTAACAGTTACAGGGGACCCCACGCAGGTTCCCCGAGATGCAGGCCTGCTTGCGGGGACCCCATGCACTGCTTTAAGGGTGCATGTATTTGCGCCCAGGGAGCACGCAAAGGTAGCTGTTTCTGGCTGTTTTTGCTTTGCTTGGGGTCATGTCAGGGGCATTCCTGCCGCGACCTGCATATACGGTTACTTTTCACAAACAATTCCATGAATACACAGAGGGCACAGAAAAACTTTTGCGTGCAGGTTCGCACAGTGTCATTCTCAGTGTGCAGGCATTGCGAGATCTCTGCACGCTATTCCATGAATTGGGTTCCCTGCGTTACACTATTCCTTTTGGATACAGTATACATGAGAAACAACTATTTTACATAGTGGCACCTGGTGAATTTATGAATTGGTGGGGCGTAAATGTATGTGCCTAATGTGTGGGTGTGACTGAGCGCAGTGAGGGAGCCTGAAGCAAAAAAAGAGGATTCAAGGGGGCTGGGTCGTTTTCCCCCTGAGAACATCTTTAAAATAATGTGTTAAGTTAAAGGGTGTGTTCATGGACCGCACATGGGGGAGAACCTGCGTAGAGAACTGGTAGAATTCAAAATGTTGTTGATTGGAAACCTCGGAACCAAGGGGCGCATTGCATGGCTGTACAAAGCTATCCTGTTAGCGGAGGCTCTAGACTTATTGCCTGCTAGATTAAAGTGGGGGAAAATACCAGAGTAGGGACATTGATGATGCCCTGTGGGTGCAGATGTGTAGGAGGATCTCTCAGTTTACTGTTTCTCTGAAGTACAGGATGCAGGCAATAAACTATTCCATAGGTGGCAGTACCCGCCCGCCACATTATCCAAAATGTACAAGGGATATGAGTCCTGATGTTGGAAATGTCGTCGGGTGGTGGGTGACTACTGTCATTTGTGGTGGGGGTGCCCTCAAATACAGCAATATTGGAAGGAAGTCCTTTCATGGATCAAAGGGATTGATGGGGTCTCCAGATCACTCTCGCCATGGATGCTCTTGTTTGGGGTGAGGACAGAGGAGGATGACATGGAGGCGGGTGGACACATGGCTCGGGCTTTGTTTGTGGCTGCCAGAAGCTGTTTGGCTCAACTCTGGAAGGGACATTATTGGCCACGGAAAGGGAATTGGTGGCTAAGGTTTGAGCCATATATGACATGGAGTTCCTCTCACCCTCCTGGAGGAGTGGAGCTGAGGTCTAATATTGAAAGTCTTTGGTTACCCTTCTTTGAGAAATATGGCTGGAAATAAGCCCTGAAGGTTGTGTTTAAGGGAGGTCACCCTTAATATAACTTACCCGGATGTTGTTGGGGTATGCTGCATGGGGTTTGTAACAAGGTTGCCTAGTTAAATTTATTAATGATAGTAATTTGTGATATGCTTTGTATTTCTTAAATATCAATAAAGTTCAATTTTGAAAAATAAATAATGGGTTAAAAGGGTGCTTATTACAGCGCTTTCTGTGAAAATTTGGGTCAAAAGCCACACAGCTTGCAATCAGTTTTGTATGGCAGCATAATGGTAGGATCCTTTTGCAATACATTTTCATGATGCCTTTAATATTTTTTTTTCTTTTTTCTATTGCATTTCTATAGCGCTTGATACCTTAGCACTGCACAAAAGAACCAATGGTACAATTGCATTAACAAATAAAAGTAAAAAGGAACCAACAGATTACAAAGTCAGGAGATGGGTTTTAACACGCGTCTTGAAAAGCGAAAAAGATATTATAGAATGCAAGGAAAGAGGGAGAGAATTCCAATTTTTGGGGGCCAAAATGGCAAAAGAACGGAACCGAGAAGAGGCACAAGGAGCACAGGGGACAGCAAGAAGAAAGAGGGATTTTGGAACGAAGGGAACAAGCAGGAATGTAAACGAAATTAAGGAAGACAGATATTGAGGCGCAATACCATACAGACACTTGAAAACAATACAAAGGAAATTAAAACATTGACCATTTTCAAAAGAGAGCCATTGCAAAGAATGTAGGGCAGAAGAAATAGAATACCAAGGAGCAAGAGAACGAAGATCCCGAACTGAAGACTGATACATTGAACGAAGAGGGCCGAGATGAGATGCAGGAAGGCCAAAGAAGAGAGAAGAATAATAAAGCAAGTGAGAAAAAAACAAAGAAAAAACAAGAAGTTTAGCAGAGGAAAAAGTAATAAAATTATGTTTTTTACCATTAAAAAGTTGATAGCGATAGGAGAGAGAAACAGGAAACATGAATAGAAAAAGATAACAAAGAATCTAGAATAACACCAAGATTGGGAGCAGAAGAAGACATATGAAGAACAGAAGTCAAAAAAGAAAGAAAAGAGGGAGGAATACGAGGAGGACTAGTTGAAGCTTTGCCCTCAACATATGCCATTATATAAAACATGTTAATTCTGACTGTGCCTATTCATCTCCATGCATGCTGCACCAAGATATGCCACTATTACCATATCAGGCCTCTCAGCCAGTAAAAAATGCTATATAACAGAAAAAATATATATCCAGACTGGTTATACCAGGATAGGCCAGTGTAGCACGCAAACCCACTAATGTTCGCTTTTAACCTTGAAGCAAAGTATCAAAATGCCATGACACACAAAGAATATATGACTAGACTCGAGCCACCAATGTACGCCAGTCTAGACATTGAACCCATCATGTTTGTTTTACCCCTGATGCCAAGTAAAAAGTAACAAATCCCATGCCACAGAAAGATAGTAAATGTACACTGGCACCATAGGCCAAACTAGCCACGCGCTAACACTTATTACGTTTGCTTTACCCTTGATGCCAAGTCAAAAGTGTCATACCACAATAGGAAAGTAAATGCAGACTGGCCCTAATTTTGTAGGTCAGTCTAGAAAAGCATTAAAACGTATCATGTTTGCTCTGTCCTGACTCTGAGGGAGTTGGAGGCGGATGAGCGAAGATCTCAAAAAGAAAGGTATTTAGGAAGAGAGAGTTGAAGGTATTGAGGTACCAGGCCCCAGAAGGCCTTGTGGACAATGCAGAGGGTTTTGAACTTAATCCTCGCAGCCACTGGGAGCCAGTGAAGAGATTTCAGTGCTGGAGAGATACGATCCCTGGGCTTGAGGCCAAGGACAAGTCTTGCAGTCCTGTTCTGGATGAGTTGCAGAGGGCGGAGAGTAGAAGCAGGCAGATTTAGAAAGAGGCTGTTGCAGTAGTCCAGCTCGGAGAGAACCAGAGCTCTGGAGACAGTGAGCTTCTGGGGGAAGGAGAGGAAAGGAAGAATACCTCTGAGGAGGTGCAACTGGTAGTGTGACTTTTTAGAGGCATCAGAGATGTGAGGAGAGAAGGAGAGTGTGGAGTCGAAGATGACCCCGAGGTTTTTAGCCTAGCAGGTGGGAGCAGAAAGAGGGGCCGGCCAGCGAGTGACAGGAAAGGAGGGAGCAGTTGTGCCGATGCAGAGAATCTCAGTCTTACTGGCATTAAGGCAGAGATCATTGAAGGCATACCACTCCTGGATAGCAGACAGACAGTCAGAGATGAGAGACAGTTGCGACCTCTGGCGACCCCTAAATGATATCCCTGGAGGAGAGAAGGACCCAAGTTGGCCCTGGGAGGGTCGATCAGAGAGGAAAGAAGTCAGCCATGCCAGGGCCTTACCGGTGATACCCAGGTTATCATGGAGACGGTGGAGCAGGATGGCATGGTTGACACTTATGTTTGGTTTATCCTTGATGCACAGGTACTGTGCTTCAAGGCAAGGTAGCCTCTCCTGTCAGTCAACGTGTCTCAGCAATGATGACTAACAAGCGTGGCTAGGCATTCACCACATTGCCGGCTCTCATTATTCTGAATTATGTTTGTACAGGGTTCTTTAATGTTCTGTCCTGCACAGGGGAGCGAGGGGTCTAAGTATGGAGTAGCATATATGGGATGAATGTGGTTGTCTCTAAGTATACAGAGTTCTCCTATCTGTGAGGAAGTAAAAAGTTGTTGGGTGGGGCAAACTGTAAGGTGGCATGACCTTCACTCTAATACGAATAATGATCTCCCTCAGGATCCGTTCTCTTGACACAGTCTCAGGTACATAGCACACACCGCTTCTTGATTCTTAAGCACAGTCTCCAAAATACAGCACCTAACTGGCTCTCAAGATTGGAATAGGAGTAAATTGTTCCAGGAGCAAGGCCCTTGAATTCTTTTGTTAATCACTAAACCTCCTTTTACATGTGTAGGAGTGTCTCATTTGAATTGCCAACCACTGACACTCCTCCAGACACACTCCTCAAGCACACTCCTTTTGAATATGAAAAGTGGGTGTCACTGTAGGTACACCCCAATCCAGCCCATTGAGTCGCAGGCACACTTATTCTCATCACGACTAGTTGAAATGTTGGTATTTATCACTGTTTTGTGAACCAGACATTGTTTGCTGTAGCTGTGATTCATGCATTTCTCAGCCAAAAATGCAGTTTTGGCCACAATAATGCTCGTTAATTGGGCCCATATCTTTCGGACCCTTGTTAGAAATTGATTCACTTTCACGCAGGATGGTGATAAAGCCCATTTCTTTATGATGTGTGAAGTGCCATGTTGTAGTGCGGTACTTCTGGCCCCTTTTGGATGATTGGGCATGGCCAGAAACCTCCCCTAATGACAATACCTTCATTTGATTTATTGTTTTTGCGAGGAGGGACTGTTTGCAGTAATGTATCGAGATGGGCATAGCCAAAATAGGCTACCTTTAGTCAGGTGCCAATCGTACAGACCACAGGAAACCAGAATATTCAGCTAATGTTGTTCGAATGGTTGCTTTTACTGAATAGTGACATTGGTCCTATATTTGTGATTTTTGTCAGTGCTCTACTTTTCTTTTATATTTTATTGCATTTTTCAAAACATAAATACATCACCTCATTTTATTCACAATACCTAAAAACAAAACCATTGACAACCTGCCCAACATCGCCCCAGCTGCCCTATACAGAAACTCTCGCAACATATGGCCAGATAAATCACTACCGCTGATGCTTCCCATCATAGAACACCAGAACTGCACTGATAACGACCCATCCACTATGGTAGAGCTATACAATCAAACCTGCGTAGCGGCCATAGACAAAGTAGCACCTCTAACCATGTGTAAACCCAAACTCCATGCGCATATCAACTCTTGGTACACCCCCAACTTCAAAACCTTACGCAGCACCAAAAGAACAGCTGGTACCAACTGGAAAAAATCACCCACTGATCTGAACAAAGATATCTTCACCTCTGCATCTAAAAACTACAAAAAGGCTATACTACTAACTAAATGTTCGACCTATAAGGAAAGAATCACTAAAGCCAACTTTGGCACCAAAGAACTATTCACTATTTTACGTGAGAATGAGTCACCAGGGCCTCCACAAGACTCCTGCATCAAAGACACCACCTTGTGCACAGATATTCAAAAAGCTCTGCTAGACAGAATCGCTCTGCTCGAGTCGAAAATTGAACAAAAAAAGTTAAACCACACTCCAAATCAACCTATGCAGATCCCTATATACTCCACCCAGAACCCTATCACCTACTTTGACTTCTCCCCTGCCAGCCTCAAACCTTTTTGCCAAAAAGACATATGCCAGGCTCCCTCATCAAAGAATGTGCAGCTGAATTGACCCCCTTCCTTACAACTATAATCAATGCCTCCTTTAAAACAAATACTGTCCCCAACAACCTAAAATACGTCTGGGTCCTCCAACTACACAAGAAGCCTTCCCTAAATCCGAACATACCCACACACTATCGCCCCATAACATTAAGTGCCTTTCCTCCTCAAAATACTTGACCAAGCAGTCTATCTGCAAATTCAAAATCATCTTGAAACCAACAACCTCCTAGGCCTCCGTCAATCAGGCTTCTGACCGGCACAGGGTACAAAGACAGCCTTACTTGACCTTAAAATACAAATGGACGAGATAAAAGATAATGGCAAACTAGCACTCCTCCTCTTGCTCGACCTTTCAGCGGCCTTCAATCTAGTTAACCACAACATCTAATGCAACCACCTTGCCTCAGCAGCCCAATTCTTTACTAACGCCATAGACTGGATACAGTCCTTTCTCTCTAACAGACCTATGAGAGTCTTCTTCACAATGACAGCAGCGCTGCCAGCCCCTGTCACCTCTGGCGTACCTTGCGTATCACCAAATCTATACAATATTTTTACAAAACCTTAATTACACGGATGACACCCAAATACTCATAACTATAACAGGTATTCATGACATAGACAACAAATGCCTAAACGAAACTTACCAAACGATCCAGGCGTGGATGGCCCAACACGGCCTCTGCCTCAACGATGATAAGACCAAATTACTCATCATAGGATCTCAACACCAGTTAAACAAACTCAACGACTCCTTTAATTCTTTCACAGTTGACGACATTTCCATCAAAGTCTACAAGGAAGTAAAAATCTTGGGCGTTTACCTGGACTCTGCCCTCACACTAACCCGACAAGTCAACGCCACAGCCTCGGTGGCAGCTTACATATCTAAACTTATCAATGGCTGCAGATCCTTTTTGTCATCTGATAGTTGCATCACACTAGCCAGAGCTCTTATCTTATCCAGATTAGACTACTGCAATGCCCTGTATTCAGGCACCAATATACGTAACCTAAGAAAACTTCAGGTGATCCAAAATAATGCCCTAAGAGCAGCACTAAATATCCCCAAAACCTCCCATATAGCTGCAGAGGGACGTAAAGTCAAATGGCTGCCGGTCCATGATCGAATTGTCTTCAAAACTCTCTCACTGACACATAAATGCATCTCACTGTCAGCTCCCAAATACCTATCCAATACATTCTCACAGCACAAATCCAACAGACCCACCAGCACACACGGCCTACACACATCTTCTCGCTGTTCGCAAATACAAACTTTAGAAGGAGGGGCAATAGCGTCCCAGTGGTAGCTGCAAAACATTGGAATGCACTACCTGCACCACTCAGATCTGAATCTTCCTTCTTGGCCTTCCGCAACAGTCTGAAAACATGGCTCTTTTCACAAGAGCATTCTCACCCACTCTAAGCCTCCAGTGTTACTTGACTCACCATGCTTATACCTGCTTGATGCTTCTGGCCTACCTGTATTGATAATGTACTCATAATTTTCTGTATTAACTGGTGCTGCTCCACATTTGCATGGTGACTCCCACTGAAAAATACCTTGATTATCTGCGATATGTCAAGATTAGCTCTACTACAATGATAGAATAAGTGCTGTACCATCAATTGTAAGACTTATTGCTTTGTGATTTGCCTACGGTCTGTAATGTTCACAAGAAACATAGTGCCCAGATGCCCCAGGGCTGGGTGCGCTTTACAAATGGCAAAATAAATAAATAAACCATACACATGGACGGCCCCTTTAACAGAGAAATACAGAAAGCAGCTTTTCCATTCCTGCTTGATCTCCAAATCCCGTCCATAATGAGTCTCTTATGTAAGTCCACTAATTATGTATATTTGGTAGAAATGCTGGGTCTCCATGGCTAACATGGCCTGATTGTTTGAAAACCACTCTTTACTTGTTTGCTCTAGAACTCAACATCATTGATACCAGTGTTTTCCTCATGCCACCCACTCGCCTCATAAGAGATGCTATAACTTTGGTCACCATCCCCACAGGCAAATAAGGACCTCCTCAAATGTTCAGCCCTCTCTGGGTCCCAAAAAGTTATTCAATTTCTCCCCACAATACTCTTAGTTTGCCAGATCAGAGCAGTTTGAAACCCCTTCTCAATGGAACACTTGGTGACTTCCTTTAACTTCTCGCTTTTCTTCATGGAAGGCGTGGGAGGAGGAACATTTTTGACATTGTGCTAACTGCATGGGCGAGTCGGGAGGGGGCTTGCCAATGTGTGCATTTACTTTAATAGATGAAGGAAAATCCGGTTAGATCAAGGTTTTTTATTTTTTGTTGGTGATTTAAACCTTTTTTTATTGAAAGGCAAATATCATACAACCATACAAAGAAAATACCAACATAACAACCAATACTATATCGGGGGACCATAATACAAATCAGAAGAAGCACATATTGGGGATACAGCAAGAAGGGGACAGGGGCCAAGGGAGCGCCTTTCATGCCTACAAAGGCCAGAAAACCCCCTCCCAAACATTCAAAAGCGGCTCTCACTGGGACTTCCACCTAATAAGAATGGCCTTTCTGGCCGCAAATAGCATTGTGTGCAGAAGCCGATTCACATTAGCATCGTCATGCCAGGTTTAAGCTCATTATGTGGATTTTGTAGTGCAAACAAGTGTGAACGACTCCCACCACATACACACGACAGGGTGAATTTATACATATTCCTATGGAATCTACCAGCTGTTGTCAGCCCCATATGAGCCCAATCCTTTTCTGTCAGCTTCAAAATCAGATGTGGGCAGAAAGAAATGTTGATAAATGGATGGGATGCTCCTGCTCCGCATATCAGAAATGTTAAAGTCCCTTAGACCCGTAACAGACTCTGCCTAAATGTTTTACGCATTGTTTTTACTCATCTTTTACACGACCGGATGACTAAAAAATAACGCTATAATTTCAGGGCCCAGAAATGAGAAAAGATGTATTATGCGAGCCTCAAATTCTAAAATTGCACTTAAGGCTGCTTGCTACCTATGGATCTTGTGAAGCAGATTTACTATGTGCTTGACGAAGTATCTCATTTTAATGTCATTATGTTGTCATATTTTAACTGCTGGTATAGGAATATTCATTTTTCCATGTTACATGTTGTGTCCCGGCAGTCCCAGGGTCTTGCCTAATTCATTGGCTCCCAGTCAAGGAAAGGGTCAATTTTAAAATCCTCACCCTCACACACAAATGCATCAATCTCTCTGCCCCCTCCTACCTATCGGATACCATCGCCAAAGACTCCTCTGCACGCCCTAAAAGAAGTCACCATGCCAATCAACTCTGCATTCCCCACATCAAAAGAGCGAAAGCAGGTGGTATAGCTTTTCCTCACATAGCTCCCAAGCTGTGGAATGCCCTGCCCAACGCTGTCAGAGCAGAACCGTCCCTTTCCACTTTTCGCAAAACCCTCAAAATCACTCTTTTCAAATAACCCCTCTGCCCATTCTGCATAATCTTGTAACTTGGTCCTTCTGTAACATTTGTAACCATTAAGCTTTTTCTTCTATGTCAACCTACAAGGGTACCTATATTCAAACTTTCTGTAATGTAAATTGTCTGCTACTTCTGTAACCTCCAAGCCTATATCATCTGTAACCAGCAAGTGTCTGTAACAGCGCCACGATGCCCCAGGGCTGCTGCGCGCTTTATACATGTAAAATAAATAAATAAATAAATACATTGTAGCGTGGGCCAAGCAAGGAACGCGCCTATAGGTTGGCAGGAGCCCAGAAGACCTCTGCAAATGAGAAGCAATCCGTACCGTGGTGACCATGTCCCTAACCCATATATGTTCGTACCCAACACCCGTCAGCCAATTCACATGCTTTAAGAGGGCATTGCAGGTTAACCCAGGAACACGTGCACTAATTCTGTGAATAGAAATAGATTGGCACTATATAGGGACCGATTTACAAAAGCGTTCAGGCGAAAAACGATTTGTTAATCAGGCCCTTTGTTTCATAAAAGAAGGAGAATCTTACTTGCACGTAATTCTGCCTCGTGTAATCAGCTGGTGCATGCGATTGCAATCACATGCACCAGCTCACATGTGAGCACAAGAAAATGTCATTAACGCCATTGTGCACGTGAAGGGGCAATTTGGCATTGTGATGGCATGTGAACCGTGACCCACTTTATGTAATATGCGCTCTACTGCTTATGTTTTGAGTGTTTTTGCTTCGCAGTCTTTTTTCCCTCCTCAACCTCAGAGCCCGCCTTAGCCCCCACCTCGCCAACTCGGGGAGTCTTTCAAGGGCTCCCCCGAGCTGGTGTGGTGGTTGAAGGCACGGCAGGCAGGCTTTTGGATTCAAATGCCCCTGCGGCGGCAGGCGCATCTAATAACAATAAGGTGCTGTTGTCAGCACCCTATTGTTACCAAATGCGCCCCTCTGCCGTGGGCGCTTCCAATGACAAAAGGGTGTCATTAGCCCCCCAACCACGGCAGCTCAGGGAAGTCTTTCAAGGGCTCCCGCAAGCTGGCGTAGTGGCAGAAGGTGTGGCTGGAGCCCCATTGTCATCAAATGCACCCACAGTGGCAAAGCACATACAACAATAGGGTGCTAATGCACCCTACTCACATCATCACCTCCTCGCCCGAGCAAGGAGGTTAAAAAAAAGGCCAGGGGCGCGCGGGAAGGGGGAGGTCTGAGGGGGGGCGCCAATTCACTCAGGGCGCTGCTGCCCCTAAGGCCGGCCCTGCTCACCCTCAATTCTGCAGTACGTTAAGAGCTGCTGGCGGGAAGGACATGTAGAGCGCGGGTGGGGGTGTGGTAAGTATGGCACTAGAGCATGGGTGCACAACATACGGCCCGCGGGCCAGTTGCGGCCCGCCATGCTCTTTTGTCCGGCCCGCCAGGCACAAAGACTTTCCTAATGGAGGGCGGCCCGCGGCCGCCCTCCATTAGGAAAGTCTTTGTTGTCTTCCGGACAAAACACTTGCCCTCATTGGCTCAGCACACACACGCACCACGTCGCTCCTACAAGCCACGTAATGCGTGTGTGCTGCACCAATGGAGCGCCAGCACTACGGCTGGCGTGGTCCATAAGGCTTGATGCCGGAAGGCATTTCAGCCTTGGACCACGCCAGCCGTAGTGCGATTCCAGCGTTCCAGCTTACCTGCCTTCCAGCACGTCTCCGGTAAGTGCTCTGTTTGTGTTTGTGTGTCGGGTTTGTTTTGCTTTATGTTTGTGTGTGTATGTTGAGATGCGGGGGGGGGGGTGTCGGATGTGTGTGAATGTTTGTATTTGAATGTATTTTGTGTGTATGTTGTGATGCGGGGGCGGGGGGATGTGTCGGATGTGTGTGAATGTTTGTATTTGAATGTATTTTGTGTGTATGTTGTGATGCGGGGGTGGGGGGTGTGTCGGATGTGTATGAATGTTTGTATTTGAATGTATTTTGTGTGCATGTTGAGATGCGGGGGTGGGGGGTGTGTCGGATGTGTATGAATGTTTGTATTTGAATTTATTTTGTGTGTATGTTGAGATGCGGGGGTGGGGGGGTGGTGTCGGATGTGTATGAATGTTTGTATTTGAATGTATGTATTTTGTGTGTATGTTGAGATGCGGGGGTGGGGAGTGTGTATGAATGTTTGGATTTGAATGTTTTTTGTGTGTATGTTGAGATGCGGGGGTGGGGGGGGTTTGTCGGATGTGTATGAATGTTTTGATTTGAATGTTTTTTGTGTGCTGAGTTGGGGGGTGGGGGTTCGGGTCTGTATGGGTGCATGTTTGTGTGTGTGCTGAGTTGGGGGGTGGGGGTTCGGGTCTGTATGGGTGCTTGTTTGAGAGTGTGCTGATTTGGGGGGGTTGGGGGTTCGGGTCTGTATGGGTGCATGTTTGTGTGTGTGCTGAGTTGGGGGGTGGGGGTTCGGGTCTGTATGGGTGCATGTTTGTGTGTGTGCTGAGTTGGGGGGTGGGGGTTTGGGGTCTGTATGGGTGCATGTTTGTGTGTGTTCTGAGTTGGGGGGTGGGGGTTCGGGTGTGTGCTGAGTTGGGGGGTGGGGGTTCGGTTCTGTATTGGTGCTGGTTTGTGTGTGCTGATTTGGGGGGTTGGGGTTTGGTTGGGGGTGAGGGGGCCATGGGGTGGGGGGTTTGGTTGGGGGTGAGGAGGCCATGGGGCATAGTGTTTGGTTGGGGGTGAGGGGGCCATGGGGCATAGTGTTTGGTTGGGGGTGAGGGGGCCATGGGGCACAGTGTTTGGTTGGGGGTGAGGGGGCCATGGGGCATAGTGTTTGGTTGGGGGTGAGGGGGACATGGGGCATAGTGTTTGGTTGGGGGTGAGGGGGACATGGGGCATAGTGTTTGGTAGGGGGTGAGGGGGACATGGGGCATAGTGTTTGGTTGGGGGTGAGGGACATGGGGCATTGTGTTTGGTTGGGTGTAAGGGGGCCATGGGGCATTGTGTGTGGTTGGGGGTGAGGGACATGGGGCATAGTGTTTGGTTGGGGGTGAGGGGGACATGGGGCATAGTGTTTGGGTGGGGGTGGGGGGACATGGGGCATAGTGTTTGGTTGGGGGTGAGGGGGACATGGGGCACAGTGTTTGGTTGGGGGTGAGGGACATGGGGCATAGTGTTTGGTTGGGGGTGAGGGACATGGGCATAGTGTTTGGTTGGGGGTGAGGGGGACATGGGGCATAGTGTTTGGTTGGGGGTGAGTGACATGGGGCATAGTGTTTGGTTGGGGGTGAGGGGGACATGGGGCATAGTGTTTGGTTGGGGGTGAGTGACATGGGGCATAGTGTTTGGTTGGGGGTGAGTGACATGGGGCATAGTGTTTGGTTGGGGGTGAGGGGGACATGGGGCACAGTGTTTGGTTGGGGTTGAGGGGGACATGGGGCATAGTGTTTGGTTGGATGTAAGGGGGCCATGGGGCATAGTGTTTGGTTGGGGGTGAGGGACACATGGGGCATAGTGTTTGGTTGGGGGTGAGGGGGACATGGGGCATAGTGTTTGGTTGGGGGTGAGTGACATGGGGCATAGTGTTTGGTTGGGGCGAGGGGGCCATGGGGCATAGTGTTTGGTTGGCGGTAAGGGGGCCCTTGGGCATAGTGTTGCACTCCAAGAGTGAACCCAATAATAAAGCTAAAACGGGCACAGTTAGGAGATGTTCATCTTTGGCTTTTTGAGGAAACCTGACTCAACGAAGGCCATACTCCTCTTGGGCAACCCAAATAGCAAACTGTAGCAGTCCAAAATAACGGCATGTCCAATCTAGGGTCAATAAAATATATATAAGTTAATTAAACAGGCGAGATACAATAACTAAATAGAAATAAATTATAACAATGGAAAATGTGTAGTACAAAATGTAAGTTTGAAATGCAAATAAAAATCGTTACCCCTCAAAAACATTCTTTTTCCATGTGTTTAGTACAACTTGGGGGTTTAAAAAGCCTCCTGCCATGCCCCGCCTACCGCCCCGCCCACATTTACTTTTCGGCCCACTATAGCCCTCATGTAAGGTACTTTCGGCCCTCTGTCAAAATCAGTTGTGCACCCCTGCACTAGAGGAACTGTGGGTGAGGCAGAGCAGTGCAGACTGACTGCTACACAGCACGCGAGCTTTCAACATTTCTGATATAGCACCACTGCATGCGCAATCAAAAGGACCCCTGACGCCTGTTACATGCTGAATAAAGACGCATTTCATGTAAACCGGTATAGGAGTTGGACTTCTTTCATGCCATTGCATTCACAATATTGGCTGCATAGGTGGGGTTGGCCATGCAAACACAACCACTGCCTGATAATAAAATGACGGTGCCAAACAAATTAAGAAAAGTTCAGCGAAATCCAACATTATGAAAAATCATGTAACATCGCCATTCCTGCCACACCGGATAAATCCTGCCATACTACGCAGACAAAGCAATGAATGCATACCTCTCATCCGTACAGGGCTGCAGGGCAGGTAAAAGCAGGCCATTTTGTTTTGGGCGGGTGCCAGTCCATTGAATTCTATGAGTGGGTAAGAGGCCGGTCAGGTGTTTGAACCATTTGCACTGTGGGTGTTACCCGCCCAAAGCGTGGGAGTTGAGAGCTATGTGAATGGCAGGTAATTGAAAACTGCAACAAAGAAAGCTATGCTATTAAATAACGTAGGAGTGAAAACACACTGACGAAAGTCCTGAAGGCACGCCACCAAACCAAGGTGAGGATTACACCACATGAAGCCCAAAGCAGATAAGAGCAACATTCTAAAAGAGATTCTGACTACAAGACGCCAATGAGCCAGTTAGCTGGTGGTTTTGTAATAGGCTTCCATTTTGGCGACATTATGGACATTCTGGTCGAGGGTATTCTTCGAGTACATTGCAGAGAACTGAACATACTGGGAAAAAAGCGGTCCTCCAAGAGCCTCACATTAGATGAAGAATTAGCAGTGACACAGACAGCGAAGAAACGACGTCATGTGAAAAACTAAAGGTGGACATATGTTAAGAAGACCTTCATCAAATAAGTGAAATATCAAAATGCGGCGAGGCAACACACAACACATCATGTCTAGCCAAGGATAAAGTGTGCTCACCTGACGGTAGGGACATTTTTAACGTGCTCACACAGCCCACGGGCATCGAGGCGCCGTTACTGGACTTTGTTGTGTTTTAGTTGCGTAATTCTTTTTGTCTTATTTGTGTATTTAAAATGCGCTTAAACATCAGGATGGAACCTGCGTTGCTTCGTGTCGTCTTGCTTCCCAGGCGGGCACGTTGCCACTAAGCTATCCTCCTGGGACATGTCAATAAGTTCTGTAATACTCTAATGCACACAACGCTAAGGGAAGCTCCATCGAGCAATGAAGAATCCAACAATGGAGAAGACAACGTGCTAGTAACCCAGCATGAAAGTGAGACACCGAGTAAACCCTACTGTGCTACAATGATAAATAATCAAGAAGTTACACGGCAGCAGACTCAGGATCGCATCTTCTAATATTGCTTCGACAAAGAAGTGTCACAAGCAAGAAACACTGAAACTGTGCAGCTGATGTTAAACCAGAAGTACACAGCGGTATTAGAGCCTACTAACAGGACTTTGACGAATGTGTGATGACTTTTGAATGGTGCTCAGCCTGTAGAAAAGTATATGCTACAGAGAGTGGAATTCCCAGGGCAGAATGAGCAAACAGCTTAAGTATAAGATAGAACACTGTGGATGTGAACAGGTTTATGGCACAAATACAGAAAACTGGGAAAATAGGGTTCCATGTGATAATGTCTCTTGGGAAAAAGTCGCCAGATGGGCGACTTTTTCCCCTGCACCCCTAAAAGCCTTCCACAACATATTTTAGGACGGGGACAATTTTCTATTCTAATTCCAGTCATAGTATATTTGGAGGAAGGGCTTTATTTTTTGTGGGAGCATAAATTTGGGAATTCTGCCCCCTGGTGACCTTTTCTCAGCCGTCATTATCAATGGATACTGAAATTACCATCAGGATCAAATATCTTCAGAAACGAAATTTGCTGCTTGGAGGGCTATATGCATTACATTAAACTTGAACCAAAAGCTTTACCAATGCATGTTATGTTATGTCAAAGGTTCTTATACCGCACACTGTGGCCACCTGCATGGTCTCTTGGTGCTCTGGTGGATCTGCAATGCAAGGGAGGTTGCGGGGTTGGTGAGTTGGTTTGAGTGGGAAAAGAGCAAGAGAGTTTTGATGTGCTGTTGGCAGCTTCAGTTCGGAGAAACCAGCCACTGAGCTTTGGTGCGTTTTTGGGTTGGTAGCCGCCATGTGGTGTTGAGATGAGATTGTGGGTGATTTGGTTTCATGTTAGGTGTTGTGAAGTGGGTGTGGTCTGTGGTGCGGTAGAGGTATGGTTGTGTTTAGTTCCGAGTTTGAGGGTGAGTATGCAGAATGGTGAGTTATTTAGTGTGGTTAGTTAGTAGCAATACATTTCCTACTGCCAACAATCCATCTATGTGTGACACATTAGTGTTCCCTACAATCCATCCAAGTCTGATACATCTCCCAGCCCCAACAATCCACACAAGTGCGGTACATTAATGGTCCTAACCATTCAGCTAACCAACCCCATTCCTACCCCAACAATCCATCTAAGTGTGGAACATTTCCTACCCCCAACAATCTTGGGCGGCACGACCCAGCACGATACGGACACTACACCATGCCCGTCTCATGGCGCCATAGATAGCATAAGGCTAGCCCATTCAGTTAGACCAGATGTGAACAAATGTTAATCTAGGCAAACAGGTTAAGTGCACATATGGGTAATTTACATAATGGGGCTACATGCAAGATAAGGCTGATCTTAATAAGTAGACTAAGTGCAAGTATGTATAAGATATTAGGCAATAAGAGTGGTGGGGTTTTACTGCAGCGCAGTAATGGCTGCACTCCCCACCCAAAGCACACTTACCTTATTGGTCGCTGCTGGTTGACTGCGGCATGCTTCCCATGCAAAGACGGTGTGGAGCTGCTACTTCAGGAGCTGCCCTTTGCCTTGTGGTCCTTAGCCAAGGGCTGCCTGGGCAGGCTACCCTGGGAGAGGCCCTGAAGTAGTGATGTGTCGGGTAGGTGGGAGAGTGCTAAGCCCCAATCAGAGGCAAAAGCTGAGCCGGGATATGGAGAGAGGTGGGATTAAGGAGGGTGATAGCAGGCAATGGGGAAATGAACTCAGAGCGCATGGATCACTACACATCTAAAGAATGCACACAGGCAGCAAGCCTGTAATGCGCTTACAAGGGGGAACAGTTCACTCTTGCTCGAATGGCGGGAAATGGTGGGAACATAAAAGAAGACCGGTTCTGATAACTGCCCAGAAGGACCTTCAATAAATGTTAAACCAAATAGAACCATTGAGCCATTGACAGTGACTGAATGCCTCTGCCCTTTTGTACTCCTTCATATGAACACGGGCTAGCTGTGATTCAGTTTAGATTCAAGGAGTTTAAAGAGAGAAATAATTAGGGATAATTATTCAATACCCAAAAGGTCCAAACTGATATTAATGCTGGCAAAGGCAGACTTAAAAAAATAGACATGTGCAATGCCTGCTATCATGTTAATCTTCAGGACTTATTGAAGTATTTGTCAGCATTAGAACGCCAATGGAATTCTTTCAGTTGAACAGAATGCCATTTGGACTGTCATCGGCAGAGTCTCTGTTCCAAGGAATGATTCACCACTCCTCCAATGTTATATATTTTCAGGAGGATGGACGCATTCATGGAGAAGATGCCTCAACTCATAAATACAAGAATAATCTGTGGGGTGCATTTACAGAAATTCCCTTCACCTCAAAACCGTATCTCAACATTGCCATGAAAAACGCCTCTGCTCTGTTTCCCTGGCACATTTGTAGCAAGCATTTGAAACTTTCACCAAAAACGGCTGCGCTTTGTTCCCTGGCACATGCGTTGCAAGCATGTGAACAATGCATCCTGGAAAATGGTCCTACAAATGTTGTTCCTTTCATCTGAACCAAGTTATGCGCTGCAGTGAAAAACGGCTATACATTGCTGTTCTGTCAACTGAATACCAAAGTTGTGCACTGCATTCAAAATGGCTCTACAATTGTTGTTCCTTTCATCTGAACCATAAAGATGTGCACTGCATTCAAGATGGCTCTACATCTGCTGTTCTGTCATTTGAATACCAAAGTTGTGCACTGCATTCAAGGCGGCCCTGCGTTTGCTTCTTTCATCTGAAACACCACAAAGTTAGGCGCTGCATTGAAAAACAGCCCTGCATTTATTTTATTTCATCTGGATGGCAAAATGTGAGGCAATACATTGGAAAAGAGCCTTGTCTGACTGTTCATTCACATAAGCGGCAAGGAGTTCACATTGCAACCCGACACAACTTTGTTTTCCCTTTCATGTGGACGGCAGCACTCTAAAACACTGCAAATCAAAGAAAACAGCTTAGTTTGTTCTTTTCTGTGTCAAATCAAAGAACCCTTTGCAGAGGGTCTCCCCTCTGTGTCTATGGATCAACTTCAAATGCAAACCCATTTGAGAAGGACAAATTAAAAAGTATCCCATGACTTGCAGAATCGCATTTCCCACATTAGACATTCAGCTTGCACACGTATGGAAGAGGAAAAAGGAAATACTTTACTTTTAAAATCCACTGTGAAAGGGTATCTTGTTGTGAAGACTATGTTGTGGGTGGGGGTTGACAAAGCCATGTACCTTATGCTTTCCCCCACAAGACTTCAATTAACTTTGCAACTCAATTGAAAGCCTGTCCTCTATGGGGAAATCGCACCTAGAAGTGAACTCTTCCACAATGACATATGAGGTGGCTGAGGGCGTGATAATTACCTGTTCTGCCAGACTGGAAGGCAGTCCTAGCAGGGGAGACAAAGAAAGTCAGTGGGGCTAGTGTTTGACCGAGAAGTGCGAGTTCCTCCAGCACCCATTTTGAAGGACAAACTGACAAACATCAAAGGGGCAGTAAAAGTCTTTTGTTGCAAAATGAGCCAGGGAGAGACGGTTTGCTGTGGGGGATGAGGCACCACCCTCCCATATGTGACAGACCATCCAAATTGACATTAAAGGAGTTATGCATTTTAGGCATTTTTCCCAGCACTCAGAATAAGATTTTGTTTCCGTTCTATGCTATTTTTCCATGCAATTTCCAGGCAGATGTTGAGAGATTAAGTACATTTTCCTAGCACTCTGTGAACTGAAATGGCCAGTCAAGTCTCTGGCTGATTTTAAAATGGGACAAATTTGACTGTTGGTGGAAAGATAGAGACGACATTATGAAAATGCTTAATTATATGCAGAGTGATAACTATTATACATTTTATGAAAATGACCAAAAGGTGCCAAGGGGCCATGCTACCTCGCACAGAGTCGGTGATCAGCTTGTCTGATTCCCCATGATCAAATGAAAACACCTATCCCTTTATTATGGTGATATCTAGTATACATTTGAAGTTATGATACATAACTAATTTTGTTAGAAATTTGGTCAAGAGAACAAGAACAGTCATAAATGTCAAAGAGACAGATGTTGATCCCTCCACTTGGACCAATGACACAAGGGGCAAGGAAAGGAATGGTCGGCTGTCCTATCCCAGGGTAGGAGCAATTCTAGAACACTTCCCCAGATTGTAAAATAAATTATGTCATTTTGGGCTACAGGAATCCAGGGAGACAGGAGATAGAGAACGGAGGCAGCTGATCCCATCCGGAGAGTGCAGAGACCAGACCCCTTACCTAGCTGTCCAGCTGATCCCATCCAGGAGAGTGGAGAGACCAGACCCCTTGCCTAGCTGTCCAGAGGGTCCTGAGATACCGCTGACTTTCCAAAATCCCACACCAAGGCTTACTTTGTAAGTAGCAAATAACCCCAGTCCCAAATTGCATACACCTCTCTTTTGTAACCTCATTCCCATTAAAAATCCCATAGGAAATCCTATTGAAAATGCTATTGAAAGTCCAAATTGCCAGTATAATTCATTCACCTTTCCATAGAAGAATCTGTATTAGCCTGCATATTCCTTGTCCTTAAAACCAATTTCCGATTTTGACAGCTCATTCCGTTTCTTAGCTACCTGTCATCACAAATCCAGTGTAAAGCGAATTTCCATTTTGCTGTGTTTTATTTGTTTTGCATTTACTTTCTTCCCCAAAATTGATTTTCCTACCTTGTTTTCACTTTGCCCTGGTGTGCTGAGTAGTAGTCTTCTGGCTTCCTTATCTCCTCAAGTGTAGCATCACAAATTTCCTTTATAGCTGTCTCAACGTCGATGCCCGTCCGTGCACGGATTGGGCACGCCAAGCTGAATGAAAAAAACGCTGAAACTGCAGAAACAGGTATGCTGCAGAGAACAAGGGACACGACCTGCACTTTGTTAATCTGTCTGGCACCCACAGACACATAATGGCCACCAGGGTTTATAACTCATCCCCAGATCTTTATCACTAACACTCCTGATAGTCTTAAGTGTGGCTTGCTGAACACACGTTCATTCGCTGCGCATGCTGCGCATTGCCATGATCTTGTATCCACACATCAGTTCGATCTTTTTCTTCTCACAGAAACCTGGCTTCAGGAATCCTTGGGCCCATCCATTCTCCAGGCCCCGCCACCTGGCCACAGTTTGATTCATGTTGACCGCACCGCCACTCACCCTTGCGGAGGGGGTTGCTATTATTCACAAAGATATCTATAAGACCCGGTGCCTACTCCTTCTCACTCCTTGAGGATGGAGCGTCTTCTTGCACATATTGCCATCTCTTCTAAGTCTACTCAGACCATCTTAGTAGTATATCGACTTCCTGGTGCAGATGCTATTTTTTGCACTGCTTTTCCGGAACTAATATTGGAACTTATAACTGAATATCCCAATCTCTGGGTTGCCAGTGATTTTAATCTGTCACCTAATACTTTTAATCCTAATCATATTTCATTTTTTCTGTGATCTGTGGACGACTTAGGGCTGCCGCAGCTGATTGGAGAGCCTACACATCAATTACGCAATTACTCTTGATTTTGTTTGTGCCCCTTTGTCTTCCAGTTTGATCTCCTCATTCTATCCTCTTCCATGGTCAGATCACTCTCTGATCCATTTCTCTCTCCCTTACTATCCTTCTATGCCTTCAGTTTGCTGCTCTCAGATGTGACTGGCAGAAAATATCAAAATCTGAGCCCTACTTAAACGACTCACATCTGACAGCTCCCCTACTCTTACTATAGTCGAGAACGCCTTTTTGGAAGTGGCCGATTTTATGGCGCCTTTTACATTGTCCAAAGGTACTAAGCATAGGTCAGAGCCATGGTTCTCTGATGAACATAAGCTAAAAAAACTGGCTTGCAGACAAGCTGAAAAAAACTGGAGAATATGCTACTCGCCTCCAGCTAAGCTCATTTTTCGTAACCTACTGTCTGACGTTCAGCAGGCTATTGTCCTGGTGAAAAAGGCCTTCTTTGGGTCCAAGGTAGAAGTAGCCATAAATAAACCCAAGGCCCTCTTTGAATTGGTCAGTTCTCTTTCTGCTACAATTAAAACAGGCCCGGTGGTTATTCCATCACAAGCCCCGTGTGACTCTCTCGCATCTTTTTTCTCCTCCAAAATTGAAAGCATACCTGCTGATATTGCCAATGTAGCCCCTGCCATTACTAATCGCCTGTGCTTTCCTCTGCTTTCTGCTTCCACTGCTTCGGGGTCCTCCTTTCCTGTGTTCTCTGGCCATTCATGGCCTTAAATCTGCCTCTCCGGCTGATGCTATTCCACTTACCTTGATGAAAGACACTGCTAACGAGGTACTTCCTCACATTACTGCTGCTATCAATAACTCTTTTCACACCGGTACAATTGCTAGCCAACTTAAACATGCGCTAGTGCTTCCTTTGTTGATGAAGCCCACTCTCAACCCTTAGGTCATGGCCAATTTCAGACCTATTTCTCTGTTACCTTTTAATATGAAGCTGCTTGAGACCTTGATCCCCCCTCGTCTTTCCTCCTTCCTTTACTCATCTGGCTTTTTGACCCCTTCCAGTCTGGCTTTCGTCCTGGATGGGGAACAGAGTCTGTTCTTAACTCTGTTATGGACGATCTTGCCTGATTAGTAGTCCAGGGCGGGGTGGGAGCGGTACTATTGTTGGACCTGTCAGCTGCATTCGACACGGTTGACCACTCCATTCTCCTGGCTCGATTGGCTGATGCTGGCATTTCAGGTCAGGTCCTTGACTGGTTTCAAGCTTTTCTTTCCAATCGGACCTAGTCAGTGTCCCTGCCCCTTTTCTGCTCCCTTCCGGGATTGCTCTCTTGTGGAGTCCCCAAGGGATCGGCGCTCTCCCCCATTCTTTTCAATATGTATATCCGCCCTCTCCTTCTTCTTATCTTATCGCATGGGTTTAGATACTACTCCTATGCCGATGATACGCAGATTTTGGTCCAGCTGGACCTCACCAGGGCCGACACTGTGTCTTGGCTACCGTGGTGTTTGGAAGATCTCGGCTCCTGGATGACGGCTAACTGGCTGAAACTCAATGGATCCAAAACTGAGGTGCTAGTGGTTGGCACCTCTAGTCCTCTTTCTTTTTGGACCCCGGAGTTCTGGCCAATTTCATTAGGTACCTGCCCTATGCCAGCAACCTCTGTTAAAACCTGGCTGTGACGCTTTAATTCTCTCTCTCCATGGCACTCCAAGTAGCCTGTGTATGCAAGTCTGGGCACTTTAAACTGCGGATTCTACGCATGGTGCTTCCTTTCATTCCAGCTAAACAGCGTGCCCCGTGCTTGCTGCTTTAGTCCTGAGCACCACGGACTATTGTAATTCTTTTTGCTTAGGTCAACCAGGCTACCTCATCAAGCGCCTTCAACTGCTTCAAAATTCTGCTGCTCGGGCAGTTTTCTGTCCCCGCCGCCCCCGTGCCTGCATGTGCCCACTTCGCAGGCAACTACATTGGCTGCTGATTGAGAAGCTCATTCTTTTTAAATCTCTGTGTGTGGTACACCGCGTCTTCTATAAAAAGGGCACAGAATACATACAGGCAACATTTTTCTGCTATGTGCCGTCTCGGCCTCTGTGCTCTCAGTCAGCTTTATTGATTTCTGTTCCTCGAGTCAGGCACTCCCGTATTGGCGACCGTGCTTTGTCTGTGATGACCGCGAAGACCTGGAACAGTCCTGCATTGCATCTTCACCCTATTGACAACCGTCTGTCATTTCGCCATGCTCTAAAGACCTATTTGTATTAGGTCCTCCTGTTGCTGCGTCTCCTGCTCCACTCAGCATGCAGAATCTATCTACCTCAGAGGATGAATTGTCAGTGATGCTGGATTGTGTAATGGCTTGTCGGAGGGAGCTTTTCTTTCCCAAAGCTAACTATCATGAGGGTGGCGGAAACTGTTATGACCAATCATTTATTGGGAGTAAAAGCCCCCCTCCTAAAATCATTTACATTTATGGAGATCAGAGTTCCTATGATCAGCAGAGGAATGTTATATGTGAGTCTTTAAACATTAACATCTAAGAGTCTGAAAACCCTGATTCCGCTGTAAAGCCAAACCACTCATTAAATCCTTATAATACTCCTTTAGTAAGTATAAGTAAGGATAAAAATGGAGTTGATAACAACATTCTTTTTAAATGAAGAAATGGGAACATTGGGGACTTCATGTCCCACAATGACCAAAGTACTGGGATAAAGAAGAGGGATGCAGACAAACTGGACTGCAAGTTGCAGCCTAATAGGGTTAATGATCCACACCTGAAGGAGACTGAGAGGCAAAAATGGCCCCCTCAGGTGCAGGGCACAGAGAGCAGTAGTGGGAGGTGGAGTGATTGCAGTAAATCCACATTGCAGCTGCAGCTGAAGGAGATTGTAGATGTTGCGCAGCGCAAAGCATTGTTTCTGAAAGCTTTCCCCCTGAAGACTGTAGCTGCAGACATCACCTTGTGGGAAGTGTGAATTTTAGAAACCTTCTGCAGAGTAAGTCAGGCTGCGGTGTCAGGTGAGCACGGAGAGCCCTAGGAGCGAGTAGCACTCATTTTCCGACCCGCACAGACTGTGGAAATCTCAAACAAGCAGTTTTCCGGGCCGAGCGGAGCAGAAGACCACCAGGCAGCAAAGTTAGCGGACATGCATGTCAGACCTGGGGAGTTCACTAGCATATTGTGACACCGGAGCGCAGAAGAATAATCCAGTTGAATACTGAACTGATCTAAAGCATAATACGTGTTTTAAATATCAAGCTGATACGAAGAAGAGCAAGTGGCAGAATAAGAACTTGGTGAACAGGCCAGAAAAGTGTCATTGTGCTTATGAAGGTCAGAAGAATTGCCAACAAGAGAGGGCAATATTACTAGAAGTCAATACAAACAATTATTGCCAGAACCAAAAGAGGGCAATAGCAAAGCAAGTTTAAAAGAACTAACATTGGCAAAGCCAAGAAAGGGCACTTCAGAAACAAGCTGTTCATAGACCCTATTGTCAGAGGGGCGAAGAAGCTATATGGGCAACTGACCTAAACAAGCATTGCCTAAAACAAAGAAGAACAAGCATGAGAAAAAGCCATTATCAGTACTTGGTTAATACAAGAGTGGGAAAACAAGAATGGCAGGAAAACTGCCCTTCTGACAAAAGTATTCAGGAGGAGAAGAGCATAACCTGCATTGCATGTGGTAATCACAAGTGTGGAACAAACAGCATCAATGTGTTTCATGTTTTCCTAGAAGAAGTAATCAAAACTGGTGTTGTGGAAAAGTCAAGAAACTTTATAAGTTGTTTGAAGTAAACTGTGCTGTGTAAACAAGAAGTACTTGTAGTAGTGTTAGTAGTTTCATCGGTCCTGACAAGCTAGTATACATGGGCAAGGGACTTTGTAGTTGTAGACCTTGCAGGTGAGTGGGCCAGATAAAAAGTATTAAAGTACTGTTGTGTGGTTAAACGCATTGAAGAAGTGGCAAGGTCACTAAGGTACATTGTGAGTTGTGAAATCATCCTGACAAATCCATATTGCTGATGCAAACATTTTGTGAACTTTTGCAGAATCATCCTGACAGAATCATTTTTGTTTATGATGTGAACTGTGGAAATATAGCAATTTTTTGAGAAACACGTATGTTGAACTCTCTGCCACCAGAGGAGAGATTAGAGACTTGTTGAATATTTCGTTGGTCAAATCCAAGTGAAAACCTTTTTGGAGTAAGAAGTACTTTATTAGGATTTTGTTATACAACAGAACATTCTTATTTTTATTTTGAACTGTTGATTGAAAATCCTGTTTGAATCTGGGGAAGGGAAAATCACTCTGGTTACAAGTATAAACAGTTATCAAGTTTTTAACATAACAGTTATGTCTGTTATATTTGAAGTGCCATATATCACCTTGTTAAGTTTGTTGTATGTAAAAGTGTGGGGACAGATTCCTTGTGTTAGAATGTTTCCTTTATTTACTTTGACAGGCAGGGAAATCCTTGATAGGGTACGGATAGTGAGGCGTTTATCAAACCCTTTTAAGTTAATAAAATGGCATTTTATGAAAAACCTTCATAAAGCTGTCCGCCTCACATTTCTGACCCCTCACATAAAGAACAACTCCCATACCATGTTGAAGGACAAAAATTAGATCTACTCCACAAGATCCTGAGCGAAGGAGGCACAGGCATTCTGTTCATTACAAAAACATGGTTAGCACACAGCTACACAATGATAACACACAAAGATATCCCAAACAACTTCAAACTCCTCCAAGCCAACCATACAGATAAAAGAGGAGGCAAAACAGTTGTGCTGTATAAGCAACACATCTGAATAACTGCAGCACCAGCCTTGGACATACCAGACTGCGAGATGCTCATGTTGAATCTCATTCTATTCCATAAAACCACCCAATCCGTCCTGCTCATATGCAGACAAATCTACTACAATCCGACCTTTGCAGAAAATCTCATGCATACAATAGCTAGCGTCATGGTGGAAGACCAGCACCTAATCATTCTTGTGGATTTCAATATCTGGTTTGAGGAAGAAAATTTAAATTCTAACAAATAACATGGCCAGCATTCACCCCTGATATATGGTCAAGGAAGCAATGCATGCAGCTGGCCATAAACCCATTGCAATCTGCTGTGATGAATGTGTAGCAACTGCAACTCCCATAGTGTGGAGTGACCATCAAATGATACCTTTTGTTACCCACACCCCAACATGAAGGCCCCCGAATCACAAACAACAAGCCAACATTGTCAGTAGAAAATGGAAAACACATCATCAAAAAACAAAAAAATAGAAGCATTAATGGAGGTCAACAAACTAAATCCACGAGCAACAGAACTCTCAATCCCAGAGGACAATTTAAAGATGCTCCAAAGCTGGAGTTACGAAGCACTGGGCATCTTCACACCTCTGAAATACTTCATTCTTTCTGAAAAAAAGATAGCTGCTAGATGGTTTAGCCCATTTAACATGCTAGTACACAGCAGAAATATTGAAAGTCAAAAAGTCACTACACATAACACATTAAAACAGCAACTTAGCATGAGCAAGAAATGATTAAAAACATGAAGAAAATTAAAACATCTTGCAACAAATCACCTAAGCCCACATGAAACTGTGTGATGATACTAACAACCCTTTCCAAAAATAAGGTGAAAAACATCCAGTAAGCAATAAATGCAGTGCACATGGATGGAATTGATGTAATCCTCCAATAACACAATCACGATACCAACACTCAACCAATTCATCCCAATCATGGAAGTGGTTTTGAGTGAACTGGTGAAGGGAAGCAACAAAGGAGGCTCCAAAGCGGGCCCATACCCACTGGATATCAGCGCTGGAAATGGAAACTATGTACTCTGGGAACCCTCCCCCTTTTCCTCTTGGGGGTGCATGTAGGCGGTGGAGAGGCAGCACTCCAAGCCAAGTTGAGCACAGCCGTATCCCTGCAATGAACCAAAACCTTACAATTTGCATAAAAGCAAAGAGCATTTTGAGAACATACAAATGACCACATTTTACATTTGCAATGTGTCTGTGACATCGATTCTGACCAAGTAATGCAAATAAGGTTATCTGATATTTTCATGTGTGTTAATACTGACCCTAATAGAAAAATGTTGGTAAATAGCAAGACATATATACCCATTTGGACAGCTTGCCCTTAGGATGTGAGGCTTGGGCTTTTTCTGCATGGGACGCACAAGTTAAACATTCAGTTTTACTTGCACAAGTCCCCTGAAGCCTGCCTGTGAGTGAGAGATTGCAAACCATTACTCAGGAGAAGATTTTTGGGACTGGTTTGGGACTGGTTATGGAACAGTGCTCTGGCAAGACATACTTTGCAAGAGCATAGCTATATCTTGTTTTGGCCCACTTTCTAACCTTCTAGACATCTATAAAGAGATCCTAGCAAAAGAAAGCCTGAAACACTATTTTCACAAACTGATGAAATCCTCACTGGAAACAGCAATTTCCAAGATCTTCAAGGTGGCATACTTTAAAGTTCTCCACAAAAACAGCACTGGAGACCTTGATGACCCAATTGCTTGTAGACCAATCACAAATACTCCCTACCCACCTAAGAATCTGAAAGATGTGCATGCCAAAAACATCCTAGATCCACCACAATTAGGTTTTATGGGAAACAAGAGGAACACTATCAGGGACAACCTCAAAATCAATGCACATACTTATATCACCTCAGCCCCCATAGTACTGGATATTTCAGTGACATTTGGAACTGTTGACCAATCATCTTCAATCAAGAAACTGCAAGAAGTTTGACTACAAAGCACAACACTACAGTGCATGAAGTTTCTCCTCATGAATAGTGCTCCCCCTTTCATCGCCAACTCATGAAAAATGACCTATGGAGTTCGGCAATGATCGAGAGTATCAACTCTCCTCTTCACCATCTACAGGGCCCCTCTTTTAAAGGTCACAAAAGAAGCAAAAACTCACCTGCTACAAATATGTGGATGACACACATTCATTTTAAAATGTCTAGCAACAAAGAGACTGACAAAGCCTTAAACCTAAAACACAACTTGGGCAAAACAGACATCATGATTGTCTACCCCAAAGCAGCACCAAAAGCACTATTACCAAGGCCTACAAAAATGGGTACCTGCCGGAAAACCTCAAAGGTAATGAAGAATCTCAGTTCATTATGGGCAATGGGTTCAACCTTTAACCGCACATCAACATACAAGTAAAGAAATGGGCCCCCCACCTTTGTATAATCAGATAGATCCTGCCATTCCTTGCCTCTCAGCACAGCACCTTTGCTATCATAGCACTGGTCCATGCCAACAGCCTATACTTCAGGATGCCAGACTATCTCTCAAAGAAACTACTAAATGCCCAAAGTTCACCAGCAAGACTATTGCTTAGACCCGACAGGAAAACTCTCAGCTGGCTCCCAGTGCACACTTCAAAACACTCTGCCTTGCCTAAAAAACTCTTCATGGCCCTGGAGCCAAATTCATCTGGGAAAAGGTCACCCAATTCCATTACAGAAGGACACTAAGATCCAAGAACAATGTACTTACAGAGAACATGTGCTAAAGCAGGAAGAGACACTGAAGATTGGCTTTCTCTACACAGTGGCTACATTCCAGAATATCCTTCCAAAGGGAATCAGCACAATCAAGGATCACCTTATTTACATGGAAACGCGAAACACCTGCCTTTTTAAAATGTAATCAATTATGAAGCCCAGAAACTATAAGCTTATTGTTTTTTAGAACAATCAAACCCAGCTTGGACAATAAGACAGCCACCATCTGACCGAGCCTCTACCAAATCCCTTCTGGAGAATTCTTGTCCACCCCCCCCACCATTTTGGTGGAATGCCAGACCTGCTTCAATTGACCACCATCTATATGCAAAGCCATCATGGCCACACCAGGGGGCATGCCCTAACCTTGCCCAACACCCCTCAATGAACCCCTCTCACCAACCTTTCAATCTCTATTATGTTACATTACATAACAAAAGATTTGCCTGCTGCGAGGCGTTTACATCCACCTCTATTGTCTTATTGGAAACTTGTACATTAAACACTATAAAAAATGGCATAATTGTGAGTAATCATGTAATTACCCCCTGCCCTGGATGGGAATGAGAAGTAATCTGATTGTAAAAGCACACCAAGAAATGTAGGAGCGACCATGACAAAAAATATACTGAGAGAAACAAGTATTGGTGGTTTGGCATGGACATCTGTGAAGCTGACCACTTCCCCTGTCAACAGTTAATATTATTTACTGCCCATCAGGTCCCACACTTACCTACGAGGTAGACCTTCTCCACACAATTGGCGATAATATCAAACCCCTGTCAAAAATGATCCTCCTTGGCAACATGAACGTAGGCTTGAACGACCATACCGACCTGCCAGCCTCCTACATGGCCGACTATCTAAATGCCCTTGGATTCAGCCACCACATCAGTGCTCCCACTCATGCCAAAGGACGCTCCCTGGATTGGATCGCAGACCTTCACCATTTGATCTAATTCTCTGTGTCTGTGGTCTGACCATCATATTATTGCCTTTGCTATCCCACTCTGCCACCATACCAAACCCACCACCATACCACTCCCCCCACCATGGCATGCAGCTGCCGCAAACTCACCAAGGACCGTATCCTACCCTACCTCAATCCCCTCAAACAAGAGCACCTCTACTCACTAGATCGAAACACTCTAGCAGACCTCTATATCATATCTCAAACAACCGCAGTTGACACCATCACCCCCTTGCTGCCTAAAAAAGCTAAACCGGCAGGACCTATTAACTGCTAGTTCACTCCTGACCTCCTTGAACTCAGCACCAAAAAACAACTTGCAGAAACATGCCGGAAGAAAAACCACAGATGCTCACTTTCATGAGGGTTGCTAAACTGTACACATAAGTCATCATCCACGCCAAAGCTACCACCTGTAAGGACATGTATAGCATTTTGCCAGTATGTAATATAGCATTTTTTTAAGGACATGTATAGCATTTTGCCAGTATGTAATATAGATTTTTATGTTTTTTTGCCAGTATAATATATAGCAGTATTGGTGGTATGTAAAGTACAGGATTTACAACACAGTCAGGCCCAATTTGAAACTGCAGATATTTAGAGCATGCATAGATAAGCTTAGTGTGCTGCCAGGTTCAAATAATGAAGTGCACCATTTTCTTTTTGTTGATGTTTCAAGTATGGATACTACATTATAATACATAACCCACTAACATTATTAACATTACTAAAATACTAATTCTAACTTCTCTAACATTAAAATGCAGTCTCCTATGCAAAATGAGGTAAAATCCATGTTTTGGTGGCACTGCTGAGATTCATTTTTAAACACACCGTGGCGTTTTCTTCAGCTTGTGGAGAACAGAAAAATGCAAGCTGCAGGAAACAAAGTGAAATAGTAACTCTGGATCTGAAGCTTTCATTGTTCTGAAAATGAGGGCTGGTACAGAGCAATTATTTTTTACTATGATTGGTAGAAATTGTAGGCAGACAAGCCACGTCAGTAAGGGGATGGATAAGAGTTTTCTTAGTAGCAAGAAATGAGGAGAGCAGTTAGTTCATGCTGGGCTGAGGAGACAGGCGGAGGTTCCAGGGGGTAGAGCGCTCCCCACACAAGATTACGGAAGAGTTTCACGCTGACACTGGGTCTGCATCTGCGAACACAACAAGGTTGTGCGGGGGACTTCAAAGAAAGGCCGACCTTGGTAAGATAAATACTAAGTGAGGACCAGATAAAATGCTGTATGTGTGACTAAGCGTTATTGCAGTGTAGGGAAGTTAGGAAGTCATTTCATGTTTATTTTTTGTTATTTTCAGAATGTGGCAACATTAATCCATGTTTAAAAAAATATATGCTTGTTTTGTTCTCTTGTATTGCAGATGATGCTGTAATTAACCCATGGTACGACTTGGTGATTTGTAAATAAGATACAATACAAGAAGTATTTATAAAAACCAATGGGATTTTTGTGTCATTCATGCATCTGTGAATTATTTACATAAGTGATGTATAAAGGGGAGGTCATATCAGTGCAGTAGTGCATTTGCCAATTTACTAATGCAAGTAAAATAGCAAACAAGAGAAAGCTAGTAATAAACAGCTATAAAGCAGAGGTTTGTGTGCAGTGTGATGAATGTTTCCTTCCTTGCATGCTGATGGAAAGGTGTCTGATCTGATACATAGATTACTGGAGGTACATAAACCAGTAATGCCAGCCACAAACTGTAGGTGGCGATATGAATACAATCATTAGGTTCTACTAAAGTGTATAAGTCTGGGGCTCGCTACAGACAACTAGAAGGTATTCTAATAGAAAGGAAAGGTTTGTTTTATAATGGGGTTATAGTATAAAAAAGAAACCATGCTCACCACTATACCACAGGAATAAAATACCGCAAAACAAGATACCACTAAAATTACCACCAATACACGCTAACAAGGTATGGTCACTAATATTATGTGATACCAAACCCAATCTAAATGTAAGACTAAGTTACCACCAATTTACAGCCAATATTTGTACGGTAAGAAAATACCAGCAAATCCCGAATTTACCCCAATAAAACTAAATCTCTTACAAATAATTGATAAAATGCTATATTACATACTGACAAAATGCTATACATGTCCTTACATACCCATTATTTGTAAGAGATTTTGTTTTATTGGGGTAAATTCAGGATTTGACGGTATTCTCTTACCGTAAAAATATTGGTGGTAATTTGGCGGTAAATTAGTCTTACATTTAGATTGGGTTTGGTATCACACTATTTTAGTGACCATACCTTGTTAGCTTGTATTTGTGGTAATTTTAGTGGTATCTTATTTTACGGTATTTTATTCCTGTGGTATAGTGGTGAGCATGGTTTCTTTTTTATACTATAATCCCATCATAAAACAAACTTTTCCTTTCTATTAGAATACCTTCTAGTTGTCTGTAGAGAGCCCCAGACTTATACACTTTAGTAGATCCCAATGATTTTATTCATAGCACCACCTACAGTTTGTGGCTGGTATTACTGGCTTGTGTACATCCAGTAATGTATGTGCCATTAGGCATTACTGGTTTATGTACCTCCAGTAATCTATGTATCAGATCAGACACCTTCCCATCAGCATGCAAGGAAGGAAACATTCATCACACCGCACACAAACCTCTGCTTTATAGCTGTTTATTACTAGCTTTCTCTTATTTGCTATTTTACTTGCATTAGTCGATTGGCAAATGCACTACTGCACTGATATGAGCTTCCCCTATATACATCACTTATGTAAATAATTCACAGATGCATGAATGACACAAAAATCCCATTGGTTTTTATAAATATTTCTTGTATTGTATCTTATTTACAAGTCACCAAGTCTTACCATGGGTTAATTACAGCATCATCTGCAATACAAAAGAACAAAACGGAACAAGCATATCTTGTTTTTAAACATGGATCAATGTTCCCACATTCTGAAAATAACAAAAAATAAACATGCAATGACTTCCTAACTTCACTACACTGCAATAACTCTTAGTCACACATACAGCATTTTATCTGGTCCTCACGTAGCACTTATGTTACCAAGGTCGGCCTTTCTTTGAAGTCCCCCACACAACCTTGTTGTGTTCGCAGATGCAGACCCAGTGTCAGCGTGAAACTCTTCCGTAATCTTGTGTGGGGAGCGCCAGCTGATTATGTCCCACAGCTAGCGCTCTACCCCCTGGAACCTCTGTCTGTTTCCGCAGCCCAGCAGGAACTAACTGCTCTCCTCATTTCTTGTTACTAAGAAAACTCTTATCCATCCCCTTATTGACGTGGCTTGTCTGCCTACAATTTCCACCAATCATAGTAAAAACAATGTGCTCTGTACCAGCCCTCATTTTCAGAACAATGAAAGCTTCAGACCCAGAGTTACTGTTTCACTTTGTTTCCCGCAGCTTGCATTTTTCTGTTCTCCACAAGCTGAAGAAAACGCCAGTGTGCGTTTAAAAATGAATCTCAGCAGTGCCACCAAAACATGGATTTCACCTCATTTTGCATAGGAGACTGCATTTTAATGTTAGAGTGGTTAGAATTAGTATTTTAGTAATGTTAAAAATGTTAGTCGGTTATATATTATAATGTAGTCTCCATATATGAAGCATCCAAAAATAAAAATGGTGCACTTCATTATTTGAACCTGGCAGCACACTAAGCTTTTCTATGCGTGCTCTGAATATCTGCAGTTTCAAATTGGGCCTGACTGTGTTGTAAATCGTGTACTTTGCATACTACCAATAATGCTACATATTATACTGGCAAAAAAAAGCTATTTTACATACTGGCAACATGCTATACATGTCCTTAAAAAAATGCTATATTACATACTGGCAAAATGATATACATGTCCTTGCATACCCTCCTTTTTTCCAACAATTCTGGCTAACCAAATCCACAATTGGAGGAAACCCAAATTGTTCTTCATTCTTTTTCCATTATATATATCACAATTGAAATATTAGCAGCTCAGTAAAATGAACATTGAAATATTTCTTAATAAACCACTGCTCAATTATAACAACAGTAAAACAGATCCCAAACGGGCTCACACATCTTTCTTTCCAGCTGAATTGTCCGCATAGGTTTGAATGTTCTTTTACTCATAGTCTTTATATATGTGACATCAACATTTCATATATAATAACAAAAATAATAAAATAAAATAAATAGATAAATTAATGACTAGTAGAACTAACTAAAACAAATAATTAAAATAACAAACATGTGATTCTCCACCACACTTATTTTCAGTCCCATAGAACAATACTATGCTTCATCAGGAACACTGTAGAATTAAGTTCAATTCACTACTCTTCCTTTAATGACGTTTACCATCTTTATGACTGCACCTCTGAGATGTCCTGATCGTCAATTTCTCATCATCTGATTCATTCGGTGAAACTCTTTCATCCTGGCGCTCTTGGGTGCTTTTCCATAGATCTAATTTCTTTAGGCATCCCTGTCACTTTGTCTTCACCTCCATACTTCAGTCCGGAGGCTTTACTTGAGCTTCATCCTGTGGACTCCATGACTCCGTCATTTCTCGTGTCCTCCGGTCCTGTGACCTCCGACCCCAATGAATAATGGTTAATTGTCTAAAATAAATAGAAAAGAGACAGATTAAGTATACAGCACAATACCAATTTTACCCTTTCTACCACTTCACCAAAAATAAAATTGTGGCTCAAAATATGATTTGAATACCTGCAATGTTAAAGAGAAAACAACAACATACATATGACATCATTATACATCAAAACAATTTTATGTAACATATTTCAGCATTGTACTATAGTAAGTCAACCTGATTCAGCACCTTCTATCAATTTTTATTACTGTACCTTTCTCAAATGTGGTATTTTCATCTTTATCTCCACAATAAACATTACATCTATTTTTATTTTTATGGCGTGAGACACTATGAAGACAGCCACTGTGTCTTTCTCCCCATATATTTAGGGCACTTAAGCTGTCTCTACTTGCTCAAGTCTCCTTATTTCATGTTTGGGGTGACAGGGTTTAATTTGGTTAACATGAACAAATTGTTCTGTTACCATTTCACCCAATATTTTGTAAACTACTGGGGGCACCTTATCCACTATTCGAAAGTGCCCTTGCCAGGCCGCAAGAAATTTAGAATTTTTATGTTTACCTTTTCCAAAATGAAATGTATATACCTGATCCCCTACATTATACTCTTTCACAGACGTCTTTTTATCATAATATGACTTTGCACTGTCAGCAGCTCTCTCCAAATTTCACTGCACAAATGCAAATGCATGTTGTAAATGCTTCCTCAATTCTTCCACATATTCGTGAACTGTAGATGCACTCACAAGTGTCTGCTCATGTGTCCTGTACAATAAATGTTGTGGCAGTACCATCTTCCTTCCTGTTAAGACCTCATGAGGACTGATACCTGTCGCTTTGGCAGGAGTCGATCTGATTGCCATCAATACCAGAGGTAATCGTAAATCCCAACTGGAACCTGCCTCCACTATAAACTTCTTTAATATCTCCACAACAGACCTGTTGCAATGTTCAGTATTTCAAGAAGAGGCGGGCCGGTACTCAATATGCTGTTTCTTTTTTGCCCCCAATATCTGCCACACCTTACTCATTAAGGTGCCTGTGAAATGACTTCCTCTGTCTGACTCAATTCTTTGTGGTAACCCAAATCTTGAGAATATATGATTAACCAGTAATGTAGCTGCTGTTTGCGCACTACAATCTGGTGCAGGGATATACTCTATCCATTTCAACATCAAACAAACCACGGTCAAAAGCTAACGGTTTTCCCTACTCAACCTTTTTACAGGCCCTACATAGTCAATTTGCAAATCTGACCATGCAAGGGTCAAGCCTCTTTTCATCAGTGGAGCTCTATGCATTGGTGAAGCGGGTTTAAATTGGGAACATACCAGGCACCCCCTAGTACATAATTCCACATCTTGGGACATATGTGGCCAGTAGACATAATCTTTCAGTATCTTTAAAGTCTTTTGTGAACTTCTGCGCCCTACAGTTATTGCATCATGTGCATGGAGTAACATTAGCCCTCTGAATGAAAGGGGTACCACCCACTGTATCTGTCCTGTTATGGATGCCCTGATCATAAATCCATCCTGTAGCCTAATCAGTTTTTTATTCTTTAATAACACCCTCAACTCTTCTTTTCCTGTACAATCATTTTCAGTTAAATGATTGAACCCCAATACTGGATAATCTTTTTGCGCCTTAATCAGATCTTGATCTGGTGTATCAGAACTCCATTGCACTACTGGTTGTTCTACCTCTTTTGGAGCCTTAGAGCGTGTAACTGCATCTATTTGTATTTCACCAATTAAATGTTCAATGGGTAACAACTCTCCTATAACAGCCCCAATCTTGGCTAAGTGACCTTCTTTATCATTTCCCTCCTTATCTTCTCATGGAGTTTTCAAATGTCCACAAATTTTCCTCCAGTATACTGTTAAGTCATTTTCTGACACTAATTTATCTATAGCCTGTATCATTTTGCCATGCTTGAGAGGCTTTTTATTATATGTAAGCATGCCTCTTGCTTTCCAGCCAGGCAAATATTCTACAAAGCCATTTCGTGCATAATCAGAATCAGTCACCAGCACAATTTCACTGAATTTATTATCAACTGCAGTAGTAATTGCTTTATAAATGGCTGCCAACTCTGCTACCTGGCTACTCCTAGCCCCATTTCTCATCCGTATACTAGGAATGCCCTCACATTTCAACCAGACATTTCCTATCCCTGATACCAACTGTTTATTGCTGTCATTCTCAATGTGAAAGGCACATCTGTCAACATATACAGTTGGTAAATTCTTACATGTCTTTTCATCAAAAGCTTTGCGCTGTGATTGTTCAATCTCCTGCAAACTAGATTCCACCTCTACTTCGTCTGATACACATTCAGCTGCATAGTCATGTACATCTCCTAATTCCTGAGCAACTGGGCTCTTTTTATTCTGGCCATACCTCACTTCTACAGGAAAGCCTTGCAATGCCAATGTCCATGAAATAATTCTGGACTGCGCTAGATTGCCTGACCTAATCCTTTTACTCTGTAAAAACTGCAATGGTTGATGATTTGTCTCAATGATTACCTTTTCCCCTTGAACAATGGGGCAAAAATGTTGCAACGCCCACACAGTGGTCAGAAGAGCCTTTTCACATTCACTGAATTTAATCTCAACCTGGGAAAATGCCTTAATTGCATAAGCAATAATTTTGTGGTTCAAATCATGTTTTAGAGATAACACTGCTGACATACAATTTTCAGTGAAACCTTTTGCTATAAAGAAATCTCTGTTTTTTATGGGATTTGCTAAGCATGGTCCCTTTATGAGACATTCCTTCAATTTAGCAACTGCCTCATATTGCTCCTTTCCCACTTCCAGGGCATATTCAGCTTCAATAGTTTAGTCAATGGTTCAGTGATTTCAGCATAAGTTTCAATACATTTCCTGTTATAGCCCGTCATTCCTAATAAACTTTTTAAACCTTTCACATTTCTAGGATCTTTCAATTTCTGTATGGCATTCACCTTTTTCTTTTGTGGATTTAGCCCATGTTCAGTTACTTCATGGTCTAGGAAATTCACCTTTTTCTTGCACCATTGGCCTTTCTGTAAAGAAACTTTGGCACCGCCTTTGCAATTGGTCAAGTACATGTCAAATTTCATCAAAATAGCTTTTCAAGTTTTCATTTTTTATCAGGACATCATCCACATAAACTATAGTTACTCTTTCCGCTGCATCTGGCATTGCCTTTCTCAAAAATATTCGAATTCACTCCCACTATTGACATACCCGAATAGTGTTCTAGCCCATTCTTATTGCGTTTTATAAAATGAAAATGAAAATAAATTCTGAATGTCCTAGGCCAGTGGCACACACCAATATCCAGATGTAAGATCTAATGTGGTAAATACCTTTCACCCGTGAACCTGAGTAAGGGCTTGATCAATGAATGGCAGTGGCCATCTAGACACTGATACTCTTCTATTTAACTCCCTCAGGTCTGCACACAGGCACCATTGACCATTTGGCTTTAACACACCCAAAATAGGAGTGTTGGAGGTACTATGAATTGTTCGGATAATTCCCCTAGATTCCAAGTTCTTGATTATCTCTGCCAATGACTCCAAGCAAGCCAATGGCAATCGATATTGGCGCACGAATACTGGATTTCTACCAAACCCCTGTGCTAATGTGGCAACATGTAAATTGGTTAGGCCGCAATCATATGCATCTTTGGCAAATACTTCTTTAAATTCCTCAGCTCATTCTTATCTTCTTAGCTATCACATGCATCTGCTAACATAATCTGCTCCTCTACCATTTTTAAAAATTCTGGGAAATCCTCTAATGGAGGAACCTCTGTGCTCTCTTCTAACTGTGTGGCTGTATCTCTTTGCAAAGTTGCCACTTTTAAATATTTTGGCATCTCAGCTTCCACTTCAATGTGCTGATTTTCTGTTTCATTTTCATTCAAGTCAAACACTATACAATTCTCTTGGTGACAGCACACTGTCTCATTGGAATCATAAGGGTACACAGATTGAATTTTAAAGATCCCTTTGGGTTGAGAATCCAGATATTTTGGCAACACACCCTGTGCATTTACATATCTCTCAGGGAGATTTCCAATCACCATGTTATTGAGATCTGCATTATAATGTGATTTTTGTATGGCCATTCCTAATAAAGAATTCTCTTCTAAATGAATATCCTGACATCCTTTATTATTCACCATAATTTTGACGGACCCTTCCCCAACATCTACCAATGGGGTATATTCATAATCCAGGCCTTGCTGTTTCATGGATTCATTCAAACACACAAATGCATCAGAATCTTTCATTTGCTGTCCATTATTGCACTCTAGTGTTATGGCAACCTGCTTGGTGAATGCAGGAATAGTAATATCCTTCTTCACCTGTAATTCAATTGCATATATATGGGACCAACTTTGCACAATGATAAGCCTTTCTCTTGTCTTCAAATTCAGGTGCAGGCCCACCTAGTCGGGACCATATTTTTTGATTAAGAACATCTAATACCATGCACATTCTGTGCATGACATCATTGCCCAGATAAAAATCATTTTGTGTTCCACTCACTATCCACACATTGTGGTCGATGGTTTTTGTCCAATATACATTTTTAGGATACGCCTTCCTGCAATTCGATTTTCAAAATCTGGTTTGTCCAAACCAGAGATATATTGGTTTTTAATTCTAAATTTTGGGATCTCCTCACTTTCCATCATTCTCTACAGTAGTTTCTCATTAATAAAACTCCTTTCCTGTTCGAGTGCCAAAGTGACTTTTATCATTTTAGAATGGTCATTTATACCAATGTGAATCCATGGCTGCTCATCTTCCATGTGTATTTCAGCAAGGGTGGTGATGTTTTTTTCCATGTCTGCTTTAGGAATAGTGTTCTGTTTGCATTTCTTCTCTTTTAAATAGAAGCACAATGTGTGTTCATCTATTTCAGTTTGCCATTTCTTCCTAGGATCCAAATAAATCTGCACAGATTTTTTTTCTTGTTTACTTTGCATTTTGTCCTGACACATCAAGATGATAGTGACACTAGGCACACAGCTATTCTGTAGGTACACCTCCACTGCATCATTTGATTTGGCAACATTATGGCATTCATTTATACTGCTGTTTTGTGACTTTATTTTCTTAGGTCTGAATGTTTTTTTTGTTAAAGACCACAGTATCCCATTTACCCCATCTACGAGAGGAGACAATCTTTGAAGGCAATCTGTCCCCATCAAAAATGGAATTTCACAAATAGATATGATCAACACTTCCTGTTTCATTCTGTGTTTCCTATCTTTATGTCAACCTCGGTAACACCTACGATAGGCAACTCTTCACCGTTAAAGTTATGTACTGGGCCTTCACTCTGCCTCACTGTGATCTGATTCTGTGGAGATATCCCTTCATTGATACTTTTTACCAATTCTTTGGACATAATTGTGGCCTTTGCGCCTGTGTCAATCATTGCAAATGTATTGCATTTCTCTTCTAAAGTAATGGGAGCATAATATCTGTCTTCAACTTCCTCTAACACACACAAAAATTGCGAATTCTTACTGATTTCAGGATTCACTTTTCTCAGACCTTTCTCACTTTTGGCTAAGCACATTGGTAAATGAAAGGACATTTTTACCTCCTTTCTGTCCACTTCCGTTTGAGAAACCTTACTCATTTCCCCATATTCAGCAGTCCTTTGGAGTGTGCCACTGTTCGCCCTTCCATCCGGGGATCATCAGAGTTCACACTACAATTCTCCAACTGAATATGCGTATAAATATCACCTGATAATTTGTCATTTTCTAATTCTGGGCAATTGGGGGTATTTGGCATGGGACCAGTCTTTTTAACTTCCTCAAAAATCTGTGGCTCAAAGAACTCCTCAGGTGACTGATCAGTTCCCTCCTTTTGAGTACTTATTCTTCCTGCCTGTATTTTATTAGCATCTTGATTGTCTAGGGAGAGCGTTCTAACATTCACATCTACCCCTCATCAATTATTTTACCCGTGCAGGAGTTGTCTTTCTTACATCTGTCTCTTTGTGCTTATGAAATTTCAGGTTTTTCTCGTTTTCCTTTTTCATTTGTGCCAATTTCCAATGTTTGATTTAACTCCAGGTTAAGCCAAACCTCTTTTTAGATGTATTTACAATTTCTGCCTCATGTTTATTTGCAGGTATTTTCGTTTTTATAATCATTAAACAGCTCAACGTCATTATGCAAAACCAGATCAGGGCAATTTGTCTTTTTATCATTGCAGGTATCATGAACATTTAGTCACTTATTATCGGAATCCACCCGGTCACTTCTATGGCCATCTGCTCCCTCCTTTGATGACTGTTTTTGAAGCGTACAGAGTTTTCCTATTTGTTCATCCAACCTTTTTACTTTGGCTTCGAGACACTGGAATCTTTCCATCTCTCTAGAATCTTCTCTCTGCGGCCTATGTCGATATTGGTTGTTTTCCCCCTGGTTGAATCTATTCTGATATCTCTCAGGAGAGTGATTTCTATTGGGGTTGTTTCTGAACTCTTGGTTCATGTGGGGCGGGGAGCGGGTTGCACCTATCCTTTGGTTGTAGTCCCCCGGTGGCGGTGATTGATTGAATTGACGTGGGGCATAATTCATAATCGGCCTCATGTCCTGTCTCACATTTTGTGAGTATTGTCCCCTATGCTGATTCCCATTTTCAGTCAATCGATCCACATACCGGGGTCTGTCCTGATTACCATATATCATGGTGTTTGGGTCAAATCTGCTCTGTGTCCCCAATGTCTGGTAGGGACCATTACTTCTTTGATCCTGGCTTTGTCTCTGATTATTGTTCATACCTGACATATCAGGCTGATATCCTGACCGGGGCCTGTCTCCTAAGTACCTAGGGCTAATGTAGCTCTCCCTATTACTAGGATCATGTGACTGAAACATCGGTGCAGAGAGCGGTAACCTCCGTTGATTACCCCTCTGTTCAGGTGTCACATTATTTTTGCCTGAACTTTGAGCTGACTCAAGTGACATTTTAGCTGACCCAATCTCCATTACTGTTGCTGAGGATTCTTTAGATTTTGGTCTAGTATCTTTCATTTTATCACTCTCTCTACCTTGACAGTATAGCACTTCCCATAGCTTTGTACTTTGGTGCACAATCCACTCAAGGGACTTGTCACGATCATATTTGCGGGCTAACTGTGATATAATGTCTTTCTGCAACCCATCGAAATAGGCAGTTTTAAATTCATTGGAATTGGGATCAAAAGATACATCAAAATGAGAAAAAATTATTTTTAAGTCTTGCAAAAACTGGCTAGGGGACGTATTTGGCCCAGCCATAATCCTGTATGCAACTTTCTTTATCTCCTGTAATGATTGGAATGGAGAAAAATGACATCTAATCTCTTTTTCAAACTCTGCCCATGTCTTGTTCTGCTGTTCATTTAATCCTCTAATGATACTGGCTGTGGGAGCCTCCAGAGTTAAGTGAAAGTATTGTCTGTATTGTTCCTTAGGTATCTGGAGGGCTTTAAATATATCATGCACTGCTTCTAAGTGGTCCTCTATACAGCACTTCCCTCCTTTTTTGAATGGTTTGATCAGGGCCTTGATTGATTTCATTATTTTGATAGGGCTACTTGTTGCTATGCTTGGGATTGCGCTACTTTGTGATTCAACCCTTGTTTCAGGTGTATGGGATTGGTGGCGGCCCCCAATGGGTGTGTCAAATCCCCCAACGGCGTTACAACCAAGTTCAGACACCGGCAGAGCCACTGGGGCACTATCTCTCCTTGTAGAAATAGAATTCACCTCAATTCCATTGAATGTGGTGCCCTGTCGTTTGTCCTGGGACCTGGAAGTGCATATTTGCTGTTCCAAATCCTTGCACTTTTTAATGAGCCGATCTGCCTCCTTACGCAAGTAATTGTTTTCATCACCCATCTTATTGATCACATTTTGCATATCGCTCATTTGCATTTGGCATTCATTGAACTCTTTCTCTCGTTTGTCCCTTTCTTGAAACATTTTAACTATTTCTTGTTCAGCATTTTGAAGATCACTTTCTTTCTCGAAATGTTCTTTTTGTAAAATCTGCATTTCCAAAATAACCTAGTTTTTATCTTGTCTAATGTGATCTACCAATCCTTTCAAGTGTTTTAATTCTTACTCACTATGCTCAAACTATTTCTTTCTTTGGGACAATTGAGTGTCGAGATCTTTACACTTTGACTGCAGGCCCTTTTCACATACCTCCAGTTCTGCTCTTAACTTTTCCTCCTGTTCACTAGCTCCATCTAGTTAAATTTTTAATCTACTAATCAGCTTGGTATCATTTTCTTGCATTCGCAGAAACCTATTTAAAATGAACCATGTCTTGACACATAGTCGTAACAGACAATCTTTCTCTGCATGTTTATCAACAACATTTAATAATCTCAAAAGACAGACCTGATTTATGCTACCTTCTGCAAAAATATTGTCCAATGGTTCTTTCTGCACTTCCCCATAAATATGGTCATGCCACTGCGTGGCGTTATTTGAGGACCATGTCCCATGTGCATATCATTTTGCCTCCAGATATTGTACCAACGCTGGGAATGTGGCCTCCATTTGAGACATTCTGATATTCACTTCCAGTGTCAACCTGCTCTCATAAAATGGGTTCCCCTTAATGGATGTAGGGTAATGTAGAATACACTTGCCACTCCCAGTAGATGCTCTACAGTCAGTTTCCCAGCCAATGCACCATTATTTGTAAGAGAGTTTGTTTTATTGGGGTAAATTCGGGATTTGGCTGTATTTTCTTATCATAAAATATTGGTGGTAATTTGGCGGTAAATTAGTCTTACATTTAGATTGGGTTTGGTATCACACTATTTTAGTGACCATACCTGTATTGGTGGTAATTTTAGTGGTATCTTATTTTGCGGTATTTTATTCCTGTGGTATAGTGGTAAGCATGGCTTCTTTTTTTATACTATAACCCCATCATAAAACAAACCTTTCCTTTCTATTAGAATACCTTCTATTTGTGTTTAGAGAGCCCCAGACTTATACACTTTAGTAGAACCCAATGATTTTATTCATAGCACCACCTACAGTTTGTGGCTGGTATTACTGGCTTGTGTACATCCAGTAATGTATGTGCCATTAGGCATTACTGGTTTATGTACCTCCAGTAATCTATGTATCAGATCAGACACCTTCCCATCAGCATGCAAGGAAGGAAACATTCATCACACTGCACACAAACCTCTGCTTTATAGCTGTTTATTACTAGCTTTCTCTTGTTTGCTATTTTACTTGCATTAGTAAATTGGCAAATGCACTACTGCACTGATATGAGCCTCCCCTTTATACATGACTTATGTAAATAATTCACAGATGCATGAATAACACAAAAATCCCATTGGTTTTTATAAATACTTCTTGTATTGTATCTTATTCACAAGTCACCAAGTCTTACCATGGGTTAATTACAGCATCATCTGCAATACAAGAGAACAAAACAAAACAAGCATATCATATATTCTTTTTTAAACATGGATTAATGTTCCCACATTCTGAAAATAACAAAAATAAACATGCAATGATTTCCTAACTTCCATACACTGCAATAACTCTTAGTCACACATACAGCATTTTATCTGGTCCTCACTTAGCACTTATCTTACCAAGGTCGGCCTTTCTTTGAAGTCCCCCGCACAACCTTGTTGTTTTCGCAGATGCAGACCCAGTGTCTGCACGAAACTCTTCCGTAACCTTGTGTGGGGAGCGCCAGCTGATTATGTCCCACAGCTAGCGTTCTACCCCCTGGAACCTCCGTCTGTCTCTGCAGCGCAGCATGAACTAACTGCTCTCTCATTTCTTGTTACTAAGAAAACTCGTATCCATCCCCTTACTGACGTGGCTTGTCTGCCTACAATTTCCACCAATCATAGTAAAAATAATTTGCTTTGTACCAGCCCTCATTTTCAGAACAATGAAAGCTTCGGACCCAGATTTACTGTTTCACTTTGTTTCCTGCAGCTTGCATCTTTCTGTTCTCCACAAGCTGAAGAAAACGCCAGTGTGCATTTAAAAATGAATCTCAGCAGTGCCACCAAAACATGGATTTCACCTCATTTTGCATAGGAGACTGCATTTTAATGTTAGAAAAGTTAGAATTAGTATTTTAGTAATGTTAATAATGTTAGTCGGTTATGTATTATAATGTAGTCTCCATACATGAAGCATCCAAAAATAAAAAAATGGTGCACTTCATTATTTGAACCTGGCAGCACGCTAAGCTTTTCTATGCGTGCTGTGAATATCTGCAGTTTCAAATTGGGCCTGACTGTTTTGTAAAACCTGTACTTTGCATACTACCAATAATGCTATATATTATATTGGCAAAAAAAATGCTATATTATATACTGGCAAAATGCTATACATGTCCTTACACACCTTCAATACCAGAAAAGCCAAGGCCAAATCTGACACTAGAGAACTATTCACCGTCATCAAGGAGTGCAAAGCCCCTATCACCCTACCCTCTACCCTTACTAAAGACAAGGCATGGTGTGCGAACATACTGAATGCTATGATTCTAAAAATTCTCTCAACCGGCCACTGCTGACAACACCTTTCCCATGACCACTAGCTTCAGCATCCCTCTGTTTTGCTTCAAAAAAGTCACTGAACTGGAAACCCTTCACATCTTAAAGAGCCTTAAAGCGTCAAGATGTAAAGGAGATGTCTCTCCCCTGCGGAGACTTTGCAGAATCTTTGACACCCTTCATCACCGCATTTATTAATGCCTACTTTGAGGCAGGTACAGTGCCACCCAGCCACAAGGAAGCTTGGGTTTTCCCCTTACTGAAAAAACCTACTCTTGACCCCGCCCTGCCCAACAACTACGGGCTGATCACCACAGTCCCCTTTCTACTAAATATTCTGCACAGGGCATGTCTGAATTCAACACCACCTGGAAGTGAACCATATCTTAGAAGTCTGGCAGTTTTGCTTCCGTCCAGGCCATTGCACTTAGTCAGCACTTCTAGACTGACAAAAAAACAGAATGTTGAGATCAGGGATGAAGGGAGACCCACCCTGCTTCTCCTTCTAGATCTGTCTGCTGCCTTCAAACTAATCGACTACAAAACCCTCTGCCACCATCCGACCACCTCAGCATCTTTCTCACCTGAAGCCACAACTTGCACACCTCCTTCTGAGATGGCTGAGCAATGAGAGCCTTTGCTGATAATGCAAGTGCTCCCCTAGTGCCAATAAAATGTGGAGTGCCAAAAGGATCTTGCGCCCATCCTACGCTATATAACATATTTAATAAACCTCTCTTTCACCTCCTGGATTTCCTCAGCATAAACTACACCAACTATGCTGATGATACGCAAATTCTTTTGCCCCTCTCAGGATATTATTCTAATGATGCTGACACCCTCAACATAGCCTATGAGACCATCCAAGCCTGGATGGCAACGCATGGCCTATGTCTGAATGACGAGAAGACCAAGCTCCTTCTTGTTGGACCTTCAACAGTGCTAAAAAAACTTGACCCCGGGTACTCAGCCTTCAATATTGACGGCACTCTGATTACTGTCTCCCTTGCATTGGAAACTCTGGGGTATACCTGGATGCCACCCTATCTCTGACTCGCCAAGTGAATGCTATCTCATCCTCAGCAGCAAACACGACCAAATTGATAGTTGCAACTAGACCTTTCCTATCCACAGATAGCTGCCTCACGATTGTGCATGCAGTAGTTTGCGCCAAGCTCGACTATTGCAATGTACTTTTTGCTGGTACCTCTGCACATACCATAAAGAAACTACAGATGATACAAAACAATTCCCTCAGAGCGGCAATGCACATTCCCAATACGGAACACATCTCGGCCGACTGTAGAGCTGTATATTGGCTCCCCATCCAAGAAAATATCCAAGAACCTCTCCATCACACACAGGTGCATCTCCAGATCTACCTCACCCAACCTGTCCCAGAAAATCTCCAAGACCTTCTCGTCTAGGCCCACCAGAACACCTTCCTCCCATCGGTTAGTCTAGCCCAGATTTAAACGCTCTAAAGCGGGAGGCTCGAGCTTTCCATTCATTTCAGCCAAACAAAGGAACTCCCTACCACATGCATTGAGAGCTGAAGAATCTTATTGGGCCTTCCACAGAGCTCGCAAAACCTGGCTGTTTACATGACTGCATGAACTCAACATTGATCCCCTGTCATTACTGTCTGCATGTAATATATTACTGCTCCTTACCTCTGTCCTGTATGTAACAGTTAATCTGTCTGCACTTAACTATCAATTGCCAATTGGCCACATGTAACTGGTACCTGTAACAGTGCCTCAATGCCTCTGGGTTTTTGTGCGCTTTATGAATGAGTAAACAAATAAATAAATAAACAAATACATAAAAGTGCAAACTATTGTAGAACATAGTTCTCTGTGTAATCTGAGTGATAAAAGTATCTTCACAGGCATGAAACAAAGACAATCCGGAAAAAAGGTATGGTCTGAATTTGGACTGCACTTGATAAGCCCACTCGATATAATAGATGATAAAGATAAACTTGTAACTGTGGTAATAGACCATTTTTTAAAATGTATTTATTTATATAGCACCGCAGCCGGCATGCATCAGAGTGCATCACAAAAAGGCAAGGACAACGGAGAAAACAGGACAACATATAAAAGTACAATCTGTCAGCAGAGTCAGGGTGGAGAAGTCTTGTCGTTGCCCACTTATTTGAACAGTAAAGTTTTCAGATTTAATTCTAATCTGAGGTGCGCTGGGAGTTAATTCCATTTAGCAGTTGCTCTAGTGGGAAAAGGCCGACCAAGTCCGTTGGCATTTTTTGTATACAAAGCTTTCACGAGCCCTTGGGTTTTGGACCTTAGAACACGACCTGGTTCGTATGGGCTGATTTGCTTTTTTAGGCAGTCGGGGGCAGCTCGTATAAGCAGTGATGGACAAAGGACATTGATTTGAAAGTAATGCGGTCTTCTATGGACAGCCAGTGAAGGGCTTTTCTTTCCTTGGTGATGTGCTCCTTTCTTGGTTTATCGCTGATTGTCCTCACAGCATTATTTTGAATGTCCTGGCACTGTTTAATGAATTTGTTGCTGGCCCCCAGCATCAATGAGTTCCCATAATCCAATCTGGATAAGATTGTAGCTCTAGCAATGATGAAGCTGTTGTGCTGACTCAGTAGGGGCCTAATCCGTCTAAGGAGTCTTTGATGGTATTAGCAGGTTTGCTTAAGGTGTGTAAGATGGGCATCTGCTCCCAAAGAAGCCTGTAAATAAACCCCAAGTGTTGTCACTTTGTCAGATACCCTAACAGCTGAGCTTTTGATTTTAAATGTCAAGTAGGCTAGATCGAGTTTGGCTGTGGCCTGTAGGGATCCAAAGATCATAAGCTCGGTCTTGCTTCCATTGAGGCACATCCAGTTGGTCTTCATCCACACCTCAATAGAGTTGTAAATGCAACTTGTGCAAATGGTTTATATTGCATTTTGTGAGTAACACAACAATAATTACAACTGAAGAGCTAGAAACCATCTTCCAAGAAAAAGCTGCACAATGGAAATGGTTCCTGACACCAGAGTACAACATAGCTCTAGCAAAATGAGCCAATACCTGGAAAGAGGGATAAAACACAACCACACAGCACTATACCATCCTCAGGCAAACTACCAAGTGTAACGTGCAAATAGTTTTCCTAGAAGAAAGCTTACAGCTTGCAGATGCTTCCGGACAATAACAAAAGTCTTCTAAAGCAATAGCTGCTCACCAGATGACGTGACACCACAACACCACAGGAATTGCTCCCCTTTTTATGATGAGAGTGAGATGGGCTAGATCAGAATGTTTTCCTTGCTGGATGCAGAACATGAAGGTTTCCAACGTCATATGTATGATATTAATACATAATAAAATTAAACAAAAGCAATGCAACATGAAACTAAAAATATGACATCAAACATGCTGTGGCAACACCTAGACTTCGTCCAGGAGATGACGTCAAATTATGATTGGCCACCAAAGACAAAGAAAAACTTTATAAATAAAGCAATCCAAAAAGGCAACAAAAATGGCAGAGGATGAAAAGTATAAAGAGTAACATAAATGTCAATGAGAATCAAGGACCTGAAGCCAGTAACATAATACAGTGAACATACAGGGCGACCCGATTTCGTCAATGCACCAGAGAAGGAATAAGCACCCACAGTAACTCTGTCCAATAGGATAAAGAAACGTTCCCAACAGACTGAATGATTTTAAATTGTATTGAAATTTAGTTCACCATGTCCTTTGAATTTCTAAGAAAAGGAGGTATATGGTAGGAAATCTTTCTTCCGTCCCCACTCTCCCCTGTGCTGAGCTGCCAACTGACCCGTGACTCGTGGGATTGACCAGCAAAAAAAAACCAAAACCTTGAGGCTGCAATCCGTGTCAGGAAACCCATGAGCAGGGCAGGCTGAAAAAAGGTATCTTACTAAAGTGATGATCCTTTTACGTGCAAAGCGAGCCTTTTATCTCCGTATAATGGCTTTCCTGAGGTGTGCTTCTGCCAGTGATAGAGGATTGACCTCTTGTGGCCCCCTAAAGCTAGCAGATTTCGCAGCCCAGGTGTGTTTAGCCTTGCTGTCACATAAAAAAAGAAAAAATCAATTGCAGTGCTTTGGGGTCAGACGCCCAAGCATTGGTGGCGGTGGATTGAAAATAAAATGCAAATGGATAAAAAAAACATGCAGTCATATACAAGTGTTGATAATTGGGTTAATTTTAAGTCCAGATAATTGTGTTTGTCCCATCACCACATTTATTATGTACTGATATTTCAGTTTGTCAAGAAAGTCACTGCTAGTGACAGCACGTTTTCAGAAAAGTTTTGCTCAAGATCACAAGCCACTCCAGTGCAATCCCATCACTTCCAATTTCTTATTAAAGGGTAACTAAAAAGTACAGCATAGCGTTCTTTCATCGATGGGTGAAATTTTGATGTTTTTTTTTTGAGTACATTTTACCGAAAAAACTCTTTGAAATATATAGGGGGTGGGGGATGGAAAAGTATATATAAGGGGTGGGGGTGGTTGGGAATAGGTAAAAAAACAATAGGGATTCGGCGTTTGGGGGGAAACCCACCAAAAATAAAAAATAAAACAATTTCAATTCGTTTTTTCAGTAAAAAATACTCGGGGAAAAAAAACATCGAAATTTCACCCATCAATGAAATTACATAGAACCAAAAATACAAAGCAGGGCATACTTTAGCTGAGTGATCCAAATAAAATGAAGTGCTTGTCTTTCAAACTAATCACAAATCATGTATATTTGCCACCACTATTTGAGCAAGTACAGTTATCGATGCTTTTAAATACTAGTAAAAAGGGAACTGTGCTTGTTTCTACTTCTAATGGCATGTTTCTCTATGTGGTGGGCTCACTGTGCATTTTGTCCTTTTTACGAAGTGGGCCTTTTTGGAGGGCGGCCCATCAGAGTGTGAGCAACGCAAAATTGACCATCCAGACCACTATAAATAGTTGGCATCTGTGCCTGCGTAGCGTGCCAGGAGCATGTGGTAAGGGTGACATGAGTTGAGCTGGGAGCGAGCTAGAGAGCAACACGAATTCAGTGCTCCATGATTTAGTGCCATGGCATTTGCAATCACACCGAGTCCTGGAACGAGCTACCTGCTGAATAAAGAGGAACGTAATTTAAACCTGAATAGGATTTGTACTTTTTTAAAGATGTACGTGCACTCGCAGTACTTCAATGTTTTGTTTTACTTGAAGTTTGGCTGCTTTCACAGGTAGTCCTCCCTTTCAAAGTCACCTTGGCATGCCTGTCGATCACTGCACGCTATTGTCCAACACTCACTCCAAGTACTGAGACCTGATGAGCCTTGCCCCCTTCTATTTGCCTCACTTCATAGACTTTCAATGTTATTACATTGCTAAAAATACTATCGTTTTTCACTGAGCGGTTAGAGTCTGATAAATGTGATAATGTGTCAACACTTTGGCTCCAGGCAGACCGCTTTTTCTCATTCTGTTAAGGTCGAGCGCTCTTCACAGTTCAGCTGGCACAGCTAGTCATATCTACTTCTAATTTACAGCACACCTTTCACAGTATTTTCTTTCTTTATAAGGAGCTCTGCCGCTATCCCAACAGATAAGGTGTGATCTTTGAGCGAACAGCTATCGTGCACTATTCTATCAGAGTCACCTTGTGTGCATCATTATCCATGCCTAGGAGTGGTACATTACGCCATCTCACCCTTGGTAGAACAAAACATTTTCTGCTGAGCACAGATGCAATAAATGTTTACACTGCCATCTGGGAGATAATTGCTGTGTCATAATGTACACTTCTTTGATAGAAATCTCTTACGGAAATACTCACTGCAACCTGGCCCCCACCAAGGGCCCACAACAAAGGTCAGCCCCTCTCTTGGCCTGTCTGGGCATGGAGGTACCATACCAGTCCTGGCCTACTGCCCAAGATCGACCCATCTCAGCCATACCAGCCTTCTCTGCCTCTTGGCTGCTCTCTGCATTATCTCTCTCAGGTATGCCAACTCACCACATTTGCAAAACTCTCCACACCCACTTGCGCTGCACTCATAACCCTGCCACCTACCACTAGCTTGCTCCCTCCTCTCTTGCAATTGGGTGCCTCATTTTCCTCCCAAGCACAGACTAAAGGTTTAAAACCCCAGCGTGCCATCTTGGAGTCAGGTGGTAGTTGGTTCAATGTTGTGCAATTTCTGGTCAAAATGTCTTTGGCTGGAAATGTTCCTCTACTGCATAGACCATCCATTTCATCTTGTATTGCTAGTGATGTGAGCCTTTACACCGCACACTTGGGGTAGTGCTACATACGCAATGCACATAGCTTCCACTGCATCAGTGCAATTGTGGAATTCGTGCCCGGTGTCACTACAGTCAAATCAGACACACTATGGCAATTCACATTGGAGAGGGATTAGGATGGTGTGCCTCATTTTATATCTCAGTTGTGCATGTGTTCATGATAAGGTACATGCAGAGGTGTTAGGATGAGGAGTTAATGCATGAGTGCTGTAATAGGCCAGAAACATAACATAAGGACTAACGGCACACATTCAATTTCTCCTTCTACTAACTCCAATGACTGCAGAGCGTAAAAGGATCTTGGAATGCCACTAAGGTACTTTTCAGAGCTTTTTTTGCCTCCCCCTTAGCACTACCCCACCCCTTTCAGATATAGACGTTTCTCCGTCCCATCGAGAGCACCATCAAATTCTGATGCCCCCCTCAAGACTCACTCACTTAGCCTCCCGTACTCATGCACCAGATACCCCTACTCCTTTCATCCTCCACTTCATGCCAGAAACAACTCTCAGCTATGTGCCTGCACGGAACCATCATACACAGCAACACCAAGGGCCTCATTACGAGTCACCCGGTATGGAAATAACGGTGGCGGTAAATCCGCTACCTCTGTTGTTTCCATACCGGGTGATCTCAAGTCCTGCAGGCGGAGGTGTCATTCCCGCCAGGTCTGACCTGGCTGGTTTAACACCGGCCGCCTGCAGGCGGACGTGGAAACACCAGCACCATCACGAGATGGTGCCGGTGTTTCCATGGTCCCCATTCCCATTGAGTCCTATGGGACTCAATGGGAATGGGGATTTACCGAATTCCGACTCCGGAATTCCTGAGTCACCGGGGTTGTAATGCCCCGGTAATTCCGGGAATCACGGAGGCAGAATGGTAATGCGAGTCCGGCGGTAACCGAGCCGGAAAAACCAGCAGGTCACCGCCGGACTCGTAATGAGGCCCCAACTCTTACACTCCCATGCATACACCGTCAAAGGGCTCCTCCACGACCTCGATAAACATAGCAGCCCCCCAATGCTAGCGTGCCCACATACTCACCTCCCTCTGCCCTCAAATGCACCTTCATCAATGCCCAATCACTCCCAGCACATGCTGTAATGCCCTAAACATCTGTGACATTATCACCACCAAGAACCTTGATATCCCAGCTATTACTGAAACCTGGCTCCACGCCGCTGTTGGACCAGCCTTATCCCTAGCCTTACTCACCGGATACTCCATACACTGCAACAATAGACCAACTGGTAAAGGCAGTGGGGTAGCAAGTATCCATAAAGATGCTATCCCCCTCAGAGCCACCACCACCAATACTCCTCTGAACTATGATCTGCTCTCCACTAATCTCTCACTCTCACCTATCTCTACCATATCCATTCACCTCCTCTATCGCCCACCTGGACCCAACTCCACTTCCAAAGAGGACATGCTTCAGCTCATCACTACCAGTCTCAAACCTACCACCAAACCTCTACTACTTTGTGACATGAACCTTGCCTTCAACAACCCACCAACACCAATGCCACCTCCTTGGCCAAAACACTTCATCAAATCAGTGGCACAAAACTTGTTTCGACACCCACCCACATCCTTGACTGTACTCTACATTGGCTTGTTGACTTTAACTGCAATATTGAACTTAAATCCAACACTCCCTGTGCTTGGCCGCACCACCACATTATCTCATTCTCCAGCCGCACCTCACACCATAACATCCCTTCTCCCATGCCACTCCCTCCCACCTTGTCATGATGCACACTCAACCTCACCAAAGAGCGCTTCCTTCTTCTTCTCGCCAATATTAGCTACCCAGACACCACCATCACGGATCCCACCACCCTTGTCAACTCTTATAAAGATTTAATAACCCAAGCAGTTGAAACTCTTGCTCCCCTCAAACTGCGCAAGGCCAAACCTACCACTCACACAAACTCGTGGTTTACCCTGGACCTTGCAGCTATTAATGCTAAAAAGCGATCCAGCAAAGCAGTATGGCATCATAACCCATAACCTCCACCAAATCTCACTTTATCACCTTTGCCAGGGAATATAAGCCTGCAATTCAAACTGCCAAAGCCTCCAACTTCAAAATTAGAATCTCTAACACAAAATCAAAGTCATGCAAGCTCTTTACTATCCTGAGATAACTCGAGAACACCACTACACCACCATCTACCATCACTATCAACAACGCATTATCAGAAAGAATTGCCCTACTTCAAGATACAATCATTGCCATGCAACAGACTATCCTTGCAAAAACCCATCTTGTTCAACTATCCCTACCATGGCACAGAACTTCCCCTAATCACAAACCAGATACATTACCTCCGCGACTCTGTCAAAATTGCCATCCTCCTTCTATTGGACCTCTCGGCTGTCTTCAACTTGGTTTACCACAAAAGACTGTAAACATCTAAGGGGAAAATATGTATGTGTAAAGGCACCTAAGGAGCAAACCTGACACTTCTTAAACAAAAAACTCGGGGGGCTCCTTTGCCTACGGAAGGTTTGGATTCACAGTACACTGGAGAATTCTAGGTTTATCACACTGTCAAGCCAATTCAAACAATGTCAGAGCGAAGTACATGGAAAATACAACCAGACTTCAATAATTATTCATTTAAAATACATGCAATTTAATTTAAATAACAGGAAGAACTTTTTGTTAAAAACAAACACCTAAAAGCTTACAAAGTGACCAGTGCTTTAACAAAGTGCTAAGTGCTAGTCACCAACGGACTGACAATGTGCAAAATTATACAATAGTTGTATCTCTCCTAGATACTACAATCACATTGGATATACAAATATATACATACACATCATTTCAGGGTTATTTAGACCTTGATTCTTAAGTACATGGAAAAACACAAAATGCATAAACAGAGAATATTGGTGAAAAGAAAATCAATTGTTCTCTATTGTTGATGCCTTGGTCCAGAAGTACCTATAGTGCATCTCTCTCAGAGTCCTTGTACTCTCCTTGATACTTGACAATAGTAACTGTCAATTCCCTACATGTTTCACTCCTATAATAGATGAAGTTGATGTTAGGAACTTCTTCAGGGGAGCGAATGGGTCGGTGCAAAGGAGCACTCAATACCCAATTCGTGGTGGTAACAACAAGAGAAGCTTGACACGTCGATACTGGCGTGACTGTGTGGGATCTTGAAGATAAAGTCCCAGGGGACAGTAAAGCAAAGTAAGGTAAATGTCCACGTAACCTTGTCTTGAATACAAGGGGTCAAATCCAGGCCAAACCGTCTGTTAATGTCGGTAACTGATCCTAAAGAGGCTGCATTAATTCTCAGTATAGCAGTCTCGTTGTTCCAAAATCCCATCGTAAAATGCCATTGTTCATCTTCCATGTACGTTTTCTGTGTTAGGACAGCCGTCATCGCAACTCCATTTGATTGGGAGAACACAAACACATCTTTACCATAATCTGGGACCCCTAACACAGGAGCTGCACTTATTCCTTGTTTTAATTCATGAAAGACATCTGTCATAGCACCTGTCCAGGCAATTTCACTTTACTCTTTCTGTGCTTCTTTCAGACCCTCTAAAAGGGGTCAGACATATGTGCTGTAGTTAAAGACCCATACCCAACAATAATTGCAAAGTCCTAAACACTGCTGCAGGTCCTTTAATTTATTTGGCCAGGGTGTATTGGTAATACCCTCTGCTCTTTCAGGTGTCACCTTCCTCCCTTTCTATTGTATTATCTGTCCTAAGTAAAATACTTCTTACTGACAATATTGCAGTTTCTCTTTGTCTGCCTTGTACCCTTTGTCAACCAGTATTGACAATAATTTCACTGTGTCTTTCCTGCACTCTTCCTTTGTTGCACTGCAAACTAGTAGGTCATCAACATATTATAATATTGTGCTGTGTGATGAATCCAATGATGTCATCACTTCTTTCTCTGAGATAGCCTCTCCTCATGTGACCAGGTGACGGCAGCCGCTACATAATCCAGACCCTCGGGGCGGCTATTTGTCTGCCTTTCTCTTGTTTCAACCGACAATAATGAACAATGTTCAATTGTATCTTGGCTCATGGTTTTGCCTCAATCCCCACAATTTTCTTTTATTCCCTTTGTGTTTCCTAAGGGAGTCCATGACATAAACAGGGTAATTCATAGAATTTCGCACAAAAGTGGTGCACGCAGCTGGCGCACAGTGTATGCGTGCGAATGCCTGCGCCAGCTGCGTGCGCTAAAATCGATATCCGCGCACAGCGTATTCATGGATTTTAGCCTCCAAAACCAGCCGGTGCACAGAGTGGCGCAGCGACCCTGCAGCAGCGCCAGTTACGCCCCCCAGTACGCCCTCGCGCAAGGAAAAGCCATCAAAATTCCCAATTCAGCGCAAAGGGCTGCGCTAACCCTGGACCAGTATACAGGGCTGCCAAACAGCAAACGCCGAGCGGGGAACGTGTATTACTGGGGTGCGCGGGTAGTGCCACACGCAATTTCAGCAGGGTACATGTATTTCTGGGGTGTGGGGAAGTTTAACATGCGATTACAGCAGGGTACGTGTATTACAGGGGTGCGCGGGAAGTTCCACACGCGATTTCAGCAGGGTAAGTGTATTTCTGGGGTGCGGGGAAGTTTAACACGCAATTTCAGCAGGGTACGTGTATTACTGGGGTGCGCGGGAAGTTCCACACGCAATTTCAGCAGGGTACGTGTATTTCTGGGGTGCGGGGAAGTTTAACACACGATTTCAGCAGGGTACGTGTATTACAGGGGTGCATGGGAAGTTCCACACGCGATTTCAGCAGGGTACGTGTATTTCTGGGGTGCGCGGGAAGTGCCACACGCAATTTCAGTAGGGTACGTGTATTACTGGGGTGCGCGGGAAGTTCCACACGCAATTTCAGCAGGGTACGTGTATTTCTGGGGTGCGGGGAAGTTGAACACGCGATTTCAGCAGGGTACGTGTATTACTGGGGTGCGGGGAAGTTTAACACGCGATTTCAGCAGGGTACGTGTATTACTGGGGTGCGCGGGAAGTTCCACATGCGATTTCAGCAGGGTACGTGTATTTCTGGGGTGCGGGGAAGTTTAACACGCGATTTCAGTGGGGTACGTGTATTACTGGGGTGCGCGGGAAGTTCCACACGTGATTTCAGCAGGGTACGTGTATTTCTGGGGTGCGGGGAAGTTTAACACGCAATTTCAGCAGGGTACGTGTATTACTGGAGTGCGCGGGAAGTTTCACACGCGATAGGCCCTGTGCGAGTGGGGTACGTGTATTTCGGGGGTGCAGGGGAGTCCTACACGTGAATTGGCAGTGTGGGTCCTCCCAGGTGGTCCCTCTACACCCTCCACGGCCCCTGCAGGCAGACCACACCACAGGGGACTACCCTGCACCCCTGGTCATGTCCCGCAGGCAGCCCATCCACCATGGGCATGCCCCCCCAGCCAAGCCACATGTCACCTTGCACTAGTGATCACCAATGCATTACCCCCTTGCACCCCCACCCCCCAGCAGTGCAGGGCACCTGCCAGCAGGCCCCCACTCATGTCCCCCAGCACCCCCACCCCGCAAACAGTGCAGGGCACCTGCCAGCAGGCCTCCACTCATGTCCCCTTGCACCCCCACCCCCCAAGCCGTGCGGGGCACCTGCCTGCAGGCCCCCACTCATGTCCCCCAGGAACCCCACCCCAGCAGTCAGGGGCACCTGCCAGCAGGCCCCCCACTCATGTCCCACTCATGTCCCCTTGCACCCCCACCCCCCAGTACTGAGGGGCACCTGCCAGCAGGCCCCCACTCATGTCCCCTTGCACCCCCACCCCCCAGCAGTGCATGGCACCTGCCAGCAGGCCCCCACTCATGTCCCCTTGCCCACCCACCCCCAAAGCAGTGCAGGGCACCTGCCAGCAGGCCCACACTCATGTCTCCCAGCACTCCCACACCCCAGCAGTGCAGGGCACCTGCCTGTAGGCCCCCACTCATGTCCCACTCATGTCCCCTTGCACCCCCACCCCCCAGCAGTGCAGGGCACCTGCCAGCAGGCCCCCACACATGTCCCATGCACCCCCACCCCCCAGCAGTGCGGGGCACCTGCCAGCAGGCCCCGACACATGTCCCCTGCACCCCCACCCCCCAGCAGTGCAGGGCACCTGCTAGCAGGCCCCGACACATGTCCCCCAGCCAACACGTCATCACAATCTAGATCCCTGGCCCTTATGGCCAGCCTCCACATGCCAAAGACCCACCCAAGTATTGCATCCACCCACATAGAAATGCCAATTACATGATACAACCCCAATGGCAAATATGTTAATGAACACATGTCCGTCACACACACACAATGGGTGCAAGTGAATGTCAAAACCCATATCATGACATGCATGAAACCAATGAGATGATACCACAAATGGAAGTATACAAAAATATATATTAAAGATAACATGAACGTAAATCAAATTAAACACACAACAATGGGAATAACAAAAGAAATGGTCCATGTCCGATAAATTATGAAAATCAAGAAAACATAAGCAAAAGAAATCCAAAAAGAAATGTTGTCCAAAGTCACAGTTCAAAAAATCAAATCCAAGGGAAAATAAAAAGTAAAAACCATTGCTCCATGGTGAACACAAAAAAAATATTAAAAAAGACGAATCCAATGTAGAACTATGTACAATTGAAGAATCCAGGGTCCATGAGCCCAACTTAAGAAATGAAACCTACCAAAAACTACTACCTAATAAAAAAAAACTATATACAAAAATGTGGTCCATTGTCCAAGCGGTCCAAAATAAAGAAAAAACGAAAGGAAACCTAATACTAACTAATTATTTACAAGGGCAGCGGGCAAGTCCAACGGCTCACTTGTTGATGTCCCGGGCCAGGGCATCATCGAACTCCTGCTCGATGTCCCGGAGGCGGTCCTCTTCCATGGCCCCAAGGGTTCGCAGGGACGATGACATCTGGATCTCCAGGTCCCTGCGAATGGCCTTGAGGCACTCGGCCCACCTCAGGGCCCTACGCGTGGAGTTCTCCGCCCTGACTATCGTGAGCCGTGCCTCTTCTGCCCGCTGCCGCTCCGCATCTATCTGCTGGCCCAACCGCTTCCACACGGAAGACGCTCCCATTTCTGGGTCCTCCTGCCCTGTGGCCGATGCCTGCCCCTCTGATGTTGATGGCCCCGAGCCATCATTGCTCACACCTACAGCCTGCTCCTGCTGCTGCTACTGCTGTCCATGTGCCCTGTCCGATGGTGCCTGCACATCCTCCATCTGCTGGTCTCCAGTTGTGGTGTCCACCCCTGCTGGACCGCCAACTCCCGACTGTGGCAGGTATGGGATCTCCACCAAGCTGGCTGTGTTGGTCAGGCCAGGTCCACAGGCGGCCCTGGTGGAATCTGGGCCGGAAGACGATGTGGAGAAAGACCGGCACATAGCCTCCACAGAGGAGGAGAGGTCCGCCAGAGTGCGCGTCACATGTAGGAACCCACCGACCAGGGCCCCTCCCAGCAGTGCCACGTCACGACGCTGCTCTTCGTGATGGCGTGCGTTCTTCCTGGGCGAGAACGCATGTCATCACGAATGACACGCGTGCGCAACGCGACACCCACCAGGATGGATCCCATATGGTCGCGGGACCCCTCGCCCGCAGGTAGTGAAGGGGCAGGTGATATGGCCCTCTCCCCTGCCTGTGGACGGGCCTGGGATAGGGCCTCCCTGCTGGTGCATAATGGTGCAGTCAAAGGGTCAAGTACAGCGACATGCACAGGCCCCTACGCGGTGACCTGTGCTGCCTCCTGGCCCTGGACTGCACCACTTGCACCAGTGGTACTACCGCCACCAGGCCCCATGTACGGCTCAGTAGCGGGCTCCTCCTCCTCTGTGGAGACCACCAACCTGGATGTCTCCACACCGTCTTCCACCATTGGAAGCCCCTGTGGGGGCTCACCCGGCCCTTCCGCCACAGCCGTTGTGGCAGACGCGGCGCCCGCCCCCTCGCTCCCAGCTGATGATAATTCCTGGGAGGGTGGCTGGGCCATGCGTCGACGCCCGGTGGAGGCATCCCCGCCGCTTGGCTCCACAGCGCCGTCTCCGCCCTCTTCTTCACTTGACGCTGCGTAGAGGGAGACATAGAACACAAGCATCAGGGTACAGCACAAAATACCCTAGACAGGAAGCAATAACACATGAGTGGCACTGTCAAATGTCACTTCCATCCTGTCCTTCCACAACACATGGGTCAATGCATGCAACACACAGGCAGAAACACTCCTGGCGCCTGCAATCAACATCAACACCCATGTACAAGGGCCCCTGTAAACCAAGATGTTGCCTTCAAAGTCACATGCATCCATGGTGTTTCAAAGTCTCACACACACACACACACACACACTCCTCATCCCCCCTCCATGTCCAGGAACAGAGACTGGCATGGTTTCAGGTGTGCATTCTGCATAGAGGTCCCCATGTTGCATTAAAACACATGCACCTACCATGTGGTTCACACATAACTGGTCCCACACGCATGACCATGATGTCCCTGCACACACACATATCCATACATGGCCTATGCCACACATACAGGCAGGTATCAGACTACCAGCACACTGCAACATGCCCTGTCTCACACAGCAATGCTTGGCCACTTACCACACAACTCCAGACGGGTCTGCCTCCGAAGGATCTGGGCGTGGAGCGCTGGGCCTACGCGTTCCAGGACCCTCATCTGGATGTTTCTCAGGCTTACCCGCCCCCCCTCCGCGAGGTGCCGGGCCTTGTTGAGGGTCCTGGACCTGAAGTCCTCCAGCGCTTCTTGACATGATGGAATTCGCGGACTGCCAACCCCTCCGCGTTGATGGCAGTCACAATGTCCGTCCAGATCCGTCCTTCCTTGTTGGCGCGTCTTGTTCCGAAGAGGGCATCATAATGCCCCAGGACATGCTCCACCAGGCCACCAACTTCGGTGGCAGTGAAGCTGGTGGCCCTCTGCCTCTCTGGCTGGGGGTTGCCAGTGGTGCTAGATGGAGATGTGCCCGACATGGCAACCCCAGAGGCAGGAGTGGGTGGGCAACTGGGTCCTGGGGCTGGGCTGTGGAGCGATGGAATCCCAGTCGGGAGTCTTTGGTTCCAGCAAGGGTGGACACAGCAACTGGACCCCTGCAGATGGCTGATGTGCAGGCACCAAATAGCAGGGCACGTGGGCAGCAGGCAGTCAGGCAGCAGCAGATGGCTGCTGGGAGCGTGCTCGGGGTTCTGGGGGGCAGGAAAATGGCCTTCAGGGCAAGAGCGTGGTCTTCGTATGTGTACGCGTGGCCAGCTTAATACGGAGTGATTTGGCACGTGAAAATCTTTCACGTCAGCGTGTAATTCGAGGAAAGGCCCTTAGCGCGTAAGCGCGTCAGCGCACATACGCGATTTCATTGGACCAAAGGCCCTTAGCACCTAAGCGTGTCTGTGACGTGACACACGCGGGTGTTTCCCTCATAGCACGTGATGACAGAGCACACGTGGAAAAGCTGCACGTCCGAGTGTCAGCGTGTGTAATTGGAGGAAAGGACGCATACATGCGTAAGTGACGTGTACGTGTGGGCCGGTTTAAAAGGTACGTGTAGAACGCCATTTTCTTGTACGTGCTTTTCGTGGAGAGCGAGTGGGTGAATTCTGTACTTCTTGTCGGTTCACACGCGATTGCTTCACAGCGTTTCAAGTTCGTACTCCCTGTTACCTCTGACAGCTTTCATTTTTCTATTTTTTTTGGGCCTGTTTCCTCAAACAGTGTTCACTTCCCCTTTTGTCCTGTCTCCTCAGACAGCGTACAATTCTTCTTTTGGCGGGGGTGTGCGCGTATTTTTCACGTTCTTATTCCAGGCAGACGGTGAGTTCCGCACGTACTTAGCAACTGTGCTTGCCCCGTGTGTCGCACTCTCCTTCAGAGGTCATTGTAGGCTGCGTGTATTACGCGTATGCTTATTTTTGTGTTTCTGGGTGCCACAGCGTAGTGCGAGTTCATTATTCCACGCACGTGGTCTACGAGGGGTTACATGCACGTTTATTTTTGTTTTTGGGCTGCCTGTGCGTTGCGTGACCCGTCATCTTCCCCCAGGGGTCACAGACAGCCTTGTTAGAGCACTAGGGTATGAATTCCATCTAGTACCCTACCCCTTTGACCCCCAATTGCCCAGGACAATAGTTTACTGCTCCTCCCATACGCACAACAACATCAGTGCCATGGTTGGGAGGCGACCAAGCGGTAAGGGAGGCAAAGGTGGTCGACCTTCAAAAGGTGGATGTGGTGGGCACGGTAGGGGACGTGGCCAGGATTTACAGGCTGCCCCTAGACCCCCATGTGTGGAGGACCAATCAGGGACACCCATGCTTCCCCCCCACATGGTTGAGGGAAACGTGGCTGAGACCATCCCAGCTCAGCCCCTGTTGGACCAGCCCATTGTGGCATCTGACCTGGCACAGGATGACTCCCTGACTGACTTCCAGGCCAGCAAGTCTAGGCCACGTGTGGCGGTGCAAGTTATCACCAAGGCACGTGGATCTGGGGCAGCTATGTCATCTGCTGACCCAAGTATGCAGGGTGGTGAGGCTGCAGGGGCAGCTGCAACTCCATCCGCCCCAGCTCTGACTCTCCCAGCCAGGACAGTGTCGGTCCTGATCCATCATACTGATGTTCCCCCCTGCCAACATCACACTTCAGACAATGCCTGCACCAAGTCCTATGGTCAATGTGCATTCGCACACTCCAACAACCCAGTCCACCGGTGATTCTGCCCCTACTGACCAGAGCGGCATTAGCAACTTTGGCTTCGCTCGACCTTCTAAAAAGAGGAAGAAGGGTGCTCTGGCACGACAGGCTGAGACCCCAGGCATGGCTACACACTCCGGCACGTCAAGGAAGCCTTGCTTTAATGACGCAGAGCTTAATGCACTTGTGAGCTATGTGTCTCAACATAGCCACGAAATGGTGGTGACTGCAGGGTCCAAGACCACACCTGGTCAACGTAAGGCACACTGGCAGACCATCGCCAACCACATAAGTGCCCCTGGATTTGTGAGGCGCTCAGCTGATGATTGCTACAAGTGGTGGAACGACCTGAAACGCAGAGCAAAGGACAAGCTGGCCTCAAATCATGCCGCTACTCTGGTCACTGGCGGTGGGTCTCCACAAGAGGACAACAAACTCACTGAACATGAGTCTGTTGCTGGGTCCTTCGTCACAGAGGAACAGATCTGAGGTGTGGGAGAACTACCTGATTATGACACATTGTCCGGTGAGTGCCCATGCGTGTGTGTGTGTAGTGCATGTGTATGGTGTTTTGGTGACGGGTTCTGATTGAGTGCCAGGTGAGGGTGTGTACTCCAGAGTGTTATGAATCACCCATTTCCTTCCTCACATGGGATCACGTGCCTTGTATTTGGTTATGACTGCATCCCTTCTGCCCACAGTATCCTATTAGGTCCACAATTGTGCAGTTGACCTTGTACTGCCATCTTGCAACTACATTGGTCAGAATTTGTAAGTGTGCCTTCAGGATAATATTTTCCACCCTCCCCTTTTTTGCTAGACATTTATAAACCATATTGTGACATATGTGATATGCTTCGGTCATTGTTTACTGGCCACACTGGGGCAATGCTTTACCTGGTTATGTACACAATGAGACCATTCAGGCTGATGGAGTATTGGCCAGCACAAATGTTTAGATGTGTGCCTGTTTGCATGTGGAAAATGACAGATGTTTCCTGTGATGTCAATGTGACGAAAAATAGATCAGCCAACTATTACTGTATTCTTGTACCTTGCATGTGTTGCAGTGAGTGGCACATGTGTACTTAGTCACAGTATGCAGCATTTTTCATGTCATCATGTCCATCTCACATGGATGGGTGACAGTACTCAATCACTGACATATGGCTGCACTTGTCAAATGTACCATGGCTATGCTAAATGCCATCTGTGTGCTGCCATGTGTCATGTATGTGTATTGGACATGCCACTCACAGGCCAATGTGTGATGGCAGTGCTACCCAGCATGCAGCAAATGTGTTGCTCTCCCATATTGGTGTCATCAGTGTCTGCCTTTTGCCTCCCCTTACTACTCAGTGACAGTGCAGGCATGGGAGGGTTATAGTCATGTGGGACATGTGTGAATCATGTACAGGTTCTGTAGCTTGACAGGCCTATTTGTGTGCTATGATGCTAATGCCTGTTTCCATTTTTTCTCTTTCATGTTTTTGCAGGGAATGACGCACTTGATGCTGTTGAGGTTGAGGAAATGGTGCAGTCCCAGGAGGAATCCCAGGCACGACCGGGCACCAGCGGGGGACGTGGTGTGGTGGTGGGTGAGAACCCAATCCTCCTGCAGACCAAACTTTCCAGGGGTGTCTCTGGGTGCACCTCCCCAGACCTCTATTCAGGTGCTGATTCGGATGATGAGACCTATGTGCCGTCACAGGTAAGTGTTTCTGCCAGGGATTCTGTTCTGTCCAACCCACCTGCACCAGGGGTAGATCCCTCTATGGTGATGTCAGTGTTGGTAGAGGTGCCTTTGGCGGTTACGGATGCAGGGTCACACTCCACAGCATCTGATCCTGTTCCTGGGCCAGCAGATCAGAGGGGGAATGCAGTCCTGCAGCCTCAGGCGGTGCCAGCACAGCAAGGTGCACATCGCCTTGCCCCAAACAGGTGTGGTGCCCGTCGACGCGGTGGCCGTACGCCACCAGGCAATAGCGTATGGGAGAACTCCGTGTACGCTATGGCAACCCAACAGGCAGCATCAGTTGAAATGATGGCTCAGGCAATGGAGAGCGTGGCCATTTCCATTATCCCCCCTGAAAGGCAGATGGAGCAACTACAGCAGGCAACAGACTCCATTTGCCAATCACACAGGGAAGCGATGTTGGCGTCCAACAGGGACCGACGGGCGGCACTGGAGACTCTGCGCCAATCCATCTCAATAGAGTCCCAGGCCCACAGGGAAGCCCTGAGTGAAGAACTCCATAACCTCAGGCAGACTCTTCTTGAGCTTGAGACTTCCGCTAATTTTAGGGCAGAACAGCGGCTGGAGGAGCACCTCACAAGTACGCTCTCAGCTGAGATGCAGGCAACTCGGGAGGAGATCCGGGCATCACGTCAGGTGTTGCATGAGGATCTCCGCACTATAATCCCCCAGAACGAGACCTTCCACACCCGCAAGCTTGCTGCCATGGAGGACCATACCAGGGCTTTGCATGGGCTGCCTCCCATAGCACCACCACCTCCTGATGCATCAGTAGAGGGTCATGAGAGCGACGGCAGCAGTTCTCCCACATTGGCATAGCCGTGCAGTCCATGAGCCCATGGAGGTGCTTTTTTTCCCCAACATCCACACAGGTGGCTGTTGGTGCGCACCCTGTCCTCGGACCTCCTGAGTGGCCTCCCCCCTGGCCCCCACATGGCCATTTTTGATTTTTGATTTTAGAATTTTGATTTTTTTTTTAAATGTTGACAGTGTGTTGCCTTGTGTCGCTCCCGTGGGCATCCACTGTATTCCGGCTGGGCACATGCAGGCTTGTCCTGAGTTTGGGTTAGATGCTTGGGTTCATGAGACACACACCCCTCCTGCTTCCCGTTTCCATGGGCTTGCAAAGGGTGTGACCAAGTGACAGTGATGTACACAGTGACATTGGGCTCCCATGAGCTGTGTGGGCAGTCTGTAGTCAATACTGTGTAGACATTCCTTGTGTATATTGTTGTGTATTGTACACTGCATGGTGTATTAATGTATGATTTTGCTTCCATGTCTCCCTCTGAATTTGCAGGTTCATTCCTCATGTCTTCACAAGGCCGTCTACTTTGGAGATGGAGTTCATGTTGTATGCAGTACACAGACCAGTTTTGAAGGCTGCAAGACTACAGTTTGAAGGGGGCGAAGTGGTGGCATATTCAGGTTGTATGACTACGACTACTTTAACTTAGTACTGTCATGTTTTAGAAATGTTTGAACTTGTCTAGATGCATTGTTTAGTTGGTAAGTATTTGGTCATGTGTGTTGTTAGTTCAACATTACTAGGAGCATATTGTGTGTGGCCAGTTTCCATTAGGGACACTGTACTTTGTGACACTTGTGTCAGGTTTTTGGGATTGCTTTGTTTGCTCTCACATAGCATGACATGCCATGGTGTGTTGGGTGGCGGTGCTGGGGTAGGGTTGGGTGACATGGCACTGTTCTCATGTTGTATTTTGCAAGGGGGTCATGCATTTAGCAGCATATGTGTCTTTTGATGACACAGCATTGGTGGTGTTTCTGTAGGTAGGGATGCACACATTGTGACACTTCCAGGTGACCAATCTCAGGATGGTATGGTTGTGACAGTTGACCGTCCCTCATGTCATCATCATTGATTGTCAGCTGGTATGTGGCAGGGCTGTGTGCACTGTAGAGGGGTGTGATTCTAAGTGAATTAATTAGCCACCAGCTGTGTTAGGGCTGCCTCACCCCGTGCCCTTTCCCCTCCCATGCGCAGCGGGCGTGCATGTGGTTGGGGATGTGGGGCCACCACCATGTCCACCGGCAGGCCCCGGCGTGTTGCAACATTGTGCAGGACACATGCTGCCACTATGATCCTGCACACTACTGGGGGAGCGTATAACAGCTGCCCACCAGAACGGTCAAGGGAGCAAAAGCGTGACTTGAACACTCCAAATGTGCGCTCCACTATGCCCCGGGTTGCAATATGGGCTGTGTTGTATCTTACCTCGGGTGGCGTGGTGGGGTTCCAAATTGGCGTCATCATGTAGGTGCTCAGAGGGTAGGCACTGTCCCCTGGGGAGGTGGTGATGGCTATCATTAGTGGGGTTGTGACATTACTCAGTATCTGGCATGCATGCATGTGCTGTGGCATTTATACTCACCAAGCAGCCATGTATCGCCATGCCGCCCAGATTCTAGGTCCCGGTTTAGGGTTGACATTCTGTAAATGAAACTGTTGTGGGTGGACCCTGGATAGTTGGCATATACTGAGGTGATGATTCCCTTGGCATCACATACTACCTGCACGTTGATGGAATGCCAGTGCTTGCAGTTTCTATAGATGTGCTCTGATGCCCTGGGGGGACGTAGGGCCACATGGGTGCAATCAATGGCACCTTGGACTTTGGGGAATTGTGCCACCCCGTAGAAATATCCTGGACGACAGCCTGCCTTTCTGCAGGTGTTCAGGGCAGGTATATGTGCCTGCGCACTGATGGGCGTGCAGTCATGATGGCCAAGACCTGGTGTAGGCAGCGTGACTGTGTGGCCTGTGACACCCCCCCCCACTATGGCCTCCTGTACTTCCCCGCCCACCCCAGATTTACACGTACCCTGCTCGCACAGGCCCAATCACGTGTAAAACTTCACGTGAGCCCAACTTCCCACGAGCCCAACTTCCCGCGAGCCCCTGAAGTACACGTACCCCGCTCGCCCAGGCACAATCGCGTGTGAAACTTCCCGCGCACCCACGAAATACACGCTATTGTTGACACAGCGGATGTCCGTGTTTGTTGCGTACCCCTTTGCACGTCATTTGTCCTAGAGGGCCACAGTATGGGAAATTCATCAGAGCTGTATATACATGCTTTTTGATAGCGCACATTTTTTTAATGTGCAGGGACGCTACCGCCTGCCTTCGTGTGGCGGGCATGTGTTGATGTACATAGTTGACTTTTGGTTTGTGTCATGGAATCGCCATTTCACTGCTGGGGGCTGGGGTGCAGGGGGACATGAGTGGGACATGAGTGCGGGCCTGCTGGCAGGTGCCACTGACTGCTGGGGGGTGGGGGTGCAGGGGGACATGAGTGGGACATGAGTGGGGTCTGCTGGCAGGTGCCCCTTACTGCTGGGGGACGGGGGTGCAGGGGGACATGAGTGGGGGCCTTCTGCCAGGTGCCCCTGACTGCTGGGGGCTGGGGTGCAGGGGGACATGAGTGGGACATGAGTGGGGGCCTGCTGGCAGGTGCCCCTGACTGCTGGGGGGTGGGGGTGCAGGGGGACATGAGTGGGACATGAGTGGGGTCTGCTGGCAGGTGCCCCTGACTGCTGGGGGATGGGGGTGCAGGGGGACATGAGGGGGGGCCTTCTGCCAGGTGCCCCTGACTGCTGGGGGATGGGGGTGCAGGGGGACATGAGTGGGACATGAGTGGGGGCCTGCTGGCAGGTGCCCCTGACTGCTGGGGGGTGGGGGTGCAGGGGGACATGAGTGGGACATGAGTGGGGGCCTGCTGCCAGGTGTCCCTGACTGCTGGGGGGTGGGGGTGCAGGGGGACATGAGTGGGACATGAGTGGGGGCCTGCTGGCAGGTGCCCCTGACTGCTGGGGGGTGGGGGTGCAGGGGGACATGAGTGGGACATTTGTGGGGGCCTGCTGGCAGGTGCTCCTGACTGCTGGGGGATGGGGGTGCAGGGGGACATGAGTGGGGGGCCTTCTGCCAGATGCCCCTGACTGCTGGGGGATGGGGGTGCAGGGGGACATGAGTGGGACATGAGTGGGGGCCTGCTGGCAGGTGCCCCTGACTATTGGGGGGTGGGGGTGCAGGGGGACGTGAGTGGGACATGAGCGGGGGCCTGCTGGCAGGTGCCCCTGACTGCTGCGGGGTGGGGGTGCAGGGGGACATGAGTGGGACATGAGTGGGGGCCTGCTGGCAAGGGCCCCTGACTGCTGGGGGGTGGGTGTGCAAGGGGACATGAGTGGGGGCCTGCTGGCAGGTGCCCCTGACTGCTGGGGGGTGGGGGTGCAGGGAGACTGAGTGGGGGCCTGCTGGCAGGTGCCCCTGACTGCTGGGGGGTGGGGGTTCAGGGGGACATGAGTGGGGCATGAGTGGGGGCCTGCTGGCAGGTGCCACTGACTGCTGGGGGGTGGGGGTCCAGGGGGACATGAGTGGGACATGAGTGGGGGCCTGCTGCCAGGTGCCCCTGACTGCTGGGGGGTGGGGGTGCAGGGGGACATGAGTGAGACATGAGTGGGGGCCTGCTGCCGGGTGCCCATGACTGCTGGGGGGTGGGGGTGCAGGGGGACATGAGTGGGACATGAGTGGGGGCCTGCTGGCGGGTGCCCCTGACTGCTGGGGGTGAGGGTGCAGGGGGACATGAGTGGGACATGAGTGGGGGCCTGCTGGTGGGTGCCACTGACTGCTGGGGGGTGGGGGTGCAGGGGACATGAGTGGGACATGAGTGGGGGGCTGCTGACAGGTGCCCCTGACTGCTGGGGGGTGGGGGTGCAGGAGGACATGAGTGGGACATGAGTGGGGCCTGCTGGCAGGTGCCACTGACTGCTGGGGGGTGGGGGTGCAGGGGGACATGAGTGGGACATGAGTGGGGGCCTGCTGCCAGGTGCCCCTGACTGCTGGGGGATGGCGGTGCAGGGGGACATGAGTGGGACATGAGGGGGGGCCTGCTGCCAGGTGCCTCTGACTGCTGGGGGTGGGAGTGCAGGGGGACATGAGTGGGACATGAGTGGGGGCCTGCTGGCAGGGGCCCCTGACTGCTGGGGGGTGGGGGTGCAAGGGGACATGAGTGGGGCCTGCTGGCAGGTGCCCCTGACTGCTGGGGGTGGGGGTGCAGGGGGACATGAGTGGGACATGAGTGGGGGTCTGCTGGAAGGTGCCCCTGACTGCTGGGGGGGATGCAGGGGGACATAAGTGGGACATGAGTGGGGGCCTGCTGCCAGGTGCCCCTGACTGCTGGGGGGTGGGAGTCCAGGGGGACATGAGTGGGACATGAGTGGGGGCCTGCTGGCAGGTGCCACTCACTGCTGGGTGGTGGGGGTTCAGGGGGACATGAGTGGGGGCCTGCTGCCAGGTGCCCCTGACTGCTGGGGGGTGGGGGTGTAAGGGGACATGAGTGGGGGCCTGCTGGCAGGTGCCCCTGACAGCTGGGGGGTGGGGTGCAGGGGGACATGAGTGGGACATGAGTGGGGGCCTGCTGGCAGGTGCCCCTGACTGCTGGGGGGTGGGGATGCAGGGGGACATGAGTGGGACATGAGTGGGGGCCTGCTGCCAGGTGCCCCTGATTGCTGGGGGGTGGGGGTGCAGGGGGACATGAGTTGTTGAACAAATTGCAAGGTGACATGTGCCTTGGCTGGGGGGCATGGCCATGGTGGATGGGCTGCCTGCGGGACATGACCAGGGGTGCAGGGTAGTTCCCTGTGGTGTGGGCTGCCTGAAGGGGTCTTGGAGGGGGTAGAGGGGACACCTGGGGGGCCCACACTGCCAATTCACGTCTAGGACTCCCAGCGCACCCCTGAAATACACGTTCCCCACTCTGACAGCAAAATCGCGTGTGAAACTTCCCGCGCACCCCTGAAATACACGTACCCAGGCCAATCGCGTGTGAAACTTCCCGCGCACCCCAGATTTACACGTACCCCGCTCGCCCAAGTCCAATTGCGTGTGAAACTTCACGTGTACCCCTGAAATACACGTACCCCGCTCGCCCAAGGCCTATCGCGTGTGAAACTTCACGCGATCCCCTGAAATACACGTACCCCACTCGCCCAAGGCATATCGCATGTGAAACTTCCCGCGCACCCCTGAAATACACGCACACGCTATTTTTCACACAGCGGGTGTCAGTGTTTGTCGCGTACCCCTTTGCACGTCATTTGTCCTAGAGGGCCACAATATGGGACATTCATCATGGCTGTATGTACGTCCTTTTTGTTAGCGCACATTTTGGCGCACATTTCTTTCATGCGCAGGGACGCTACCGCCTGCCTTCGTGTGGCGGACGTGTTTAGGCCTGTGCGCGTCTTTGCCCGTGCGCTGGTTTGCCCTATTTGATTCCATGAATACGTGTTGTAGGCGAGCGTGTGGGCGTTCCACGCACTTGCCTCCTGTACTTCCCCCGTGACGCCCACATTTTCACGCGTTGTTCCCCATTCCACGTATCACGCCCCGTGTTACGCCTACTTTTGTTGTGTGTGCCGCACTATGTGTGCTTTAGCTGTGCGCTTAGCGCATACGGTTTGAAGACGTGTGCGCCAGCGTGCGCCACACAGTATTTTGGCGCACATCCTGGAATTTCCTCGCGCACGGACTTCCATGAATCGCTGTGCGCGGGTTTCGCTGCGATTTTCGCACTGGCACTGCGATTCGCACGCTTTCGCCGAACATTTCACCGCACATTATTTCCATGAATCGACCCGTAAATGTGATAAAACATTTTTTTATTTGTGTTCCAAGCTTCCATTGTTTCTAAATGCCATCACTCTTGAATTGCTTGTATATAACCAGCTGGGTCCTCTTCCGGACCCATATTTCATGTCATTATCACACTCATATCTGATAGGTCTGGGAATTGTATTCTGAGTGCCTTCCAAACATCTGCTCTGCAATTATTAATAGGCACACTGTCATGACTGGTATTTTGTGTTGCCACTCTAGGATATGTTCTACATGTCTTCTGATTGCTCTCCCAATATGGCAGCAAACACGCTTTTTATGTCCCCTATTGCCAACGTCATGCCTGCCGTGTCCCTTTCTAACTCATAAATCCACTTCCCTGCATCCACTGTAAGTGACGGCAATTTATTTATTAAATCTTTTTTGTAAGTTTGTGGCCAAGGTATATATTGTGCTAGTTTTCTTCCTTTTTGTGATAAGGGGAATTGCATCAGCTTAGTTCTGCATGCGGGTGCGGCTGTACCCTTTTCCTTCTTTGGCGGGTGCGGCTGTCACACAAACCTTTGTACAGCCTGCTGAATATCTTCATCGATTGTTATACGGTGTGTTTCTTTCTGGACTCATTGGATGCCTCTATGGGAGCAATGGCTACCTAATGGGCACTATCGCTCTTTTCTCCACTATCAAATGTATCTCTCTCCCTGCAGGTGCACCAGTAAGGGGCACTGGTGCGGCTTCCTCCTTCCCACTATCTTCATCATTTTTCCATTCCGACTGCCCTTCCTCTCCTTCCTTGTCCTCATCCATTTCATGAAACTCTAGTTTTCTGAGGGGTTCTTTGATATATTTTATTTTTTATTTTATTTGGCATTCATAAAGCGCGCCAAGCCTGTGGGTATCTGGGCACTGGCTACAATCAGGAAAAAATACTCATGTAAAACTGGAGGAGCAAGTTAGCATGGGTAGAGAGCAGTGTTTCAGTTGAAGAGGTGGGTTTTGAGCTTTCTTCTCACAGATGTGCGGGTAGCTCGTTCCAGAGAGTGGTGGCCTGGTACGGGAAGCTGGAGCCTCCTGCTCTTTTGTGGTTGAATCTGTGGGTGGTGAGGCAATGTTTGTAGGATGCTCTTAAGGGTCTTGCTGGAACATGTCTTTTGAATTTATTTGCACGGTAGGGGGGCGTCATTAGAAAGACAGCAATGTGCGATGGCGAGAATTATTAAAGAGCCAATGGGCAGAGTTTCTGACCTCTGTGATGTTGTCAAGCCAACCGATGTCTACTGCTGCTCGCAGTGCATTATTTTGTATTGTTTGAAGTTTGCTCCAGTTTTTGATGGAGGTGCCACTGAGCAGTGAGTTGCATTAATCAAGTTTTGAGCAGAAAACGGCGAAAACCACCTCAAGCCATTTTTTTTGTGGACAAAAAAGGTCTGCTGGCATTGATAAGCTTTGTGGCATATCCTAGTGTTGTGGCAATATGATTAACCTGGCGTGACAGGTTAAGCGAGGAGTCCAGCTAAACGCCAAGGGCTTTCACTGCCTAGGATACAGGGATGATGTGGCCATCATTAATTAATGAATTGGGGGCCAATTATAAGAAGCTCCGTTTTGTCATTGTTGAAGCATAGGCTGTGTGTGGCCATCCAGAATTGAGGGAGTCCTGCGTCTGATTGCCAGAGAAGGGGATGACAATCTGCATATCAACCGCATAGTTGGTGTATGAAATGCCTAGCGAGTCGAGGTGGTCGAAGAGTGGTTTGTATATATGTTGTAAAGGGAAGGGCAGACACAGGAGCCTTGTGGAACTCCACAAGACATAGGGGTGGGGTGTGCAGAGGCTTCTCCGGCGAAGACCGCAAGCTTCTATTCGCAAGGAATGATGCAATTCATTTTGATGCATTGTGGGAGAAGTGGGCTGATGCAGTGAGGTAGTGGCAGAGTGTTTGGTGGTTGACCAGGTCGAATGCTGCGGACAAGTCTACGAGGAGGAGGAGGGAGATGTTGCCTTGGTCATTAACAACATCTAAATGTTTTTATAGATTCAGTAGGGCAGACTTAATTCCGTGTTTTGTGCAGAACCCTGATTGTCTGGTGCTTAGGGTGTGGTGAGTTTCTAGGAATTCTTGGATTTGTAGGTACGCAACTCTATCAATAGTTTTCAGCAATAAGGGGACCATAGTTATGGGTCGGTATTTGGTGGGGATGGCTGGGTCGAGGGATGTTTTTTTAGGAGGGGGGAGATCCATGATTTTTTGAGAGCCAGGGGCACATTGCAAGTCATGAAGGAGAAGTTGACAATAGCCACTATGAGTGGAAGGAGAGGTTCGGCACAGTCTTTTATAAAAGGGGCTTGGCAGGAGTCTCCTTTGCACCGTGAGGGTTTAAGTCCTTTGATGATGTTTCCTAGAGTATGGGTGCTGGTAGGTTGGAAATCGAAGGATGGGATGTTTTTGTGTGCAGCAGTTGGAGTGATGCTGGGTGGGACAGCTGAGGTCCTGCTCAATATCTCTTCTAAGTCCCTGCCCATACCTTGTGGAGACTTCCCTCAACTCTCTTTTCTACCCATGCTGTCTTTCCTGCTCCGGTTTAAGCTAGTTTGGCTTCTCCTTGTAACATCTTCCCTTTCGCTGTTGGTCAATGTGTGTCTGCTAATTATGTTTCAACTGCCCTTCGACGTCCCTCCCTCTCTCTCTTCCTCTGGATTTCTCCCTCTTTCACTCTCTTCTTGAAACCTCTTCTCTTTTCAGTATACTGTTAGTTTCCATCTTCTAGCGCCTTCTCTTCAGGATTCTCTATGCCCTTCCCCTCAAGTTTAAGTATTATTTCCCATCCTATCCATTTATCTGACACAATCGCTGTCGCAACCCTTTCTACCTGCATGCCTCACATGCTTTTACCTTATTCCTCTGCTTCTGTTAGATTTACTTGCAAACTTTGCCGGACACCATATTCTACCTGTAATGACAATGGTCCTTGTTTGTTCACTTTTTCTCCCCTTATGTTGTTGTCAACGCTATATGCTGGGGTGAATATCTGGGGTAGGTATACCCTGCAGCAGCTATCAGTCAGAATATTCCCTGTACAGTCATGGTCGGAAGACTCATTAGAGGAGGAAAGGGAGGAGCCGTGGGCGTTGGATGCCCCTCGTCATGATGGTTAAGCGTCTACTCCTTCTTATTTTGTTCCACAACTTCCTCTTTGAACATTTTCCACAGTTCGAGTATACTTAATCTGTTCCGTAATTGTTTTCTCTTGTGTGTGGCATGTAAATATGTGCACATGTGTTGCAGCAATTCTTTTAAATGAGTACCGTGTTGCGGCCATGGCATAAACATTTTACCAACTGTATCTTTAACCCACTGAACGTGGTACTTCATTATCTTATTTTTATATCTAGGTAGTGACTTACAGAAATAGGGGTGCCCGACATGATGATATAAAACACAACTTACCAATAGTCAACGAACACTGCTTCAATATTCACTCACGCTTTCTCTCCTTTCACACTGCTCTCTAATGTTAACACACTCACTCTTTTCTTCAAAACTCACATCCCGTGTGCCACACCATTTTTTTCCTAACAATACCAAAAGACAAACACTGCTCACAATCTAAACCATTATCTACTAACAACACCAATTCCATCTTTTACCAGCTCAAAAAAACCTTTAATATCCTATGCCATATCCCAAGTCAATAATATACAAAACCCCAAATCCCCAGTTTTGCCATGCAAAGTTATACTCACATCCAAGGATCCCCTGAGGATTTTTGGCTTCGAGCCTCCTCTATCTGCCTGCTCTGGCCTTTGCACTGAGCAAGTTGGTCTGCAAAACCAGGCAGGATTTTGCACCAATGGAAGGTCCTACTGACCTCTATTCTCTGGTGTGCGCTATTCTCCTCTCCTCAGGCCACCCTTGCCATCCAAGGGGGATGCTGCAAGGAATCTTCGACAGTCTGTGAAACTTTTGGGAACTATCCTCTGCTCAAATGTAAAAGAGGGCCCACTTTACTGCAATAATAAAAATAAATCTCAATAATGGAGTACTCAAAGTGGGCAGGAAAACCCAGCTTTATTAAAAGCATCGAACTCGGTCGGGACAGCATACAATTAGATCTCAAGGTTACAATAGATGTGAGCAATTTTTCAACAAAACCATGTCATCCGTGCCATCATAATACAATTTTGATTACAAAACCTATGAGTATTTTTGATTGGTTAACATTGTAAACTACATATAGAGTATATAGGTGTCAGTTCTATGATTGGGTTAGACATATCTGATGGCTCCCCCTGGTCCTAACCTACTGGAGATGACACTCTCAATAACATCATCATATTGATACTTAATTGGTTGGCGCTGTTCATTATAGGCGGTGTAACACAAGAGATTTGTATTGGTTGGCAATTTGCTCAACAAACCTGGACACTTTGACGAGACATCAAGATATGAGAAGGAGACATAGGGTTGGGGGGAGAAGTCGATCTGCTGCCATAATTCCAATGAAAGCACCTCCTTGTCATTCCCAAGCGATGAGGTCTTCCGTTCTCTTTGTACATGGCCTTATGTATCGTCTTGTATCAGTCTGTGTGCTAGGGAGTTCAACAGGTGTCTAATCTGTGCTCATCTCGTAATGAATAGCCAGTGTTTTCATGCCTAGGTCACGTGTTAGAGGACAGTGTTGGCAAATACATTTCTCTCTAATTATTGAACCTTTTGGATAATTCTAGTGTATTTTGGATTTCTTGTCATCACTTCGGACACCCTTCGTCTATTCTCTGCAATATCTTTGGTATACTATTCTTCTGCACCTGGACCTCAATGGCTGTCTGTGCTCATATCCATTTGATTAACTTGGCAGGCTGCTGTTTGCATTCTGGGAACTCTTATCTTCCTTCTAGGTCCTGCTCATCCACAATTCCCTTCCTGGCATTCTAACCCTGGCGCTCACTGTGCACAGAATTCTGTGCAGCTTCAAAAATAAATGTGTTTTTATGTATTTATCATCTCATCAGAGACATTGGTGACTTCTAGGCCTGCTGTGGCCTCTGTGCTGGAAAAAAGGACTGTACTCCTATATTCATATTTTGTCATGTTACATTCAACTTGTGCATCTGCTATATGTTGGTTTCCCTGCCCATGTATGCTGCATTTTACCTGTCTATGATTTCAGCTGCCCTATCAGTGCAGGGAGTCCCTCTCCTGGTATTTCAGAATCCTCCTCCCTTCTATCATATATACAGCACACTACTTGTGCTTTCTGATATCTATGATCCCTACTAGTGTCAAGCAACCTAACTAATTCTTTATGGCAGAAGTGCATACGTTGATTGTTTAAAACATTGTTTCTTGGGATCTGTCTTAGTTTGTTACGTCTTTCACCCGTAGACTCATGGGTCGATGGGTTGCTTCAGTTGGTATCGGTTTTCACCTCTAGGCTCACAGGGTGTCTAGGCCTGTTTATACTCTTTCGGATTTTTAGAGTAATGATCAGGGGGGTGGGCCAAAGGTGGTTCTGGCACAATTAGCTGCACCATTACAGTGGGTAAACCCTTTCCATATGTTCTCTTTTCAGTATGCTACCAGCTCTTGTGGTAGATCCTCTGATGTACCTCTGCCAGAGTAACTGCTGCACAATGAATAGTAAATATATTATTTCTTTCTAGGCATCAGTCTTCCCGTGCATCAAGGGAGAGGATGAAAGCATGTTTGCTCCTTCTGACTCATCCCCCATCCCTGGCAGTTTCCATCTTTTTTAAAAGTACTGATCCCATATCTACTTTTGAAGCAGCCCAGGATTGTTTCAAGTCTCCTGATTTTTTTTGCCTCTCATGTTAAATTTGAAATGTGGTATTTATATTTTTTCACTTATTGTATTAGACAAGTTTTAATTACCATGTAAATTGTTCAACGATCGGCCTTGAGCCTTTGAACATGGACCGGGCCATTGGTGCCATGCTGAATATGCAAATGCATGTGTAAGGGCTCTGTGCTGTTCCATGCTGGTTGGCATTCTTGCATTAACAGGGTCTACTGTTTCATCCGACTGCAAGCAGCTTGTTATTTGCTCTGAAGGTAAACTGGTTCAGTTCTCTTCTTATTAATTAATTTCTGTCCTCATTTTGCGTTCCGCAAAGTTCTGCATTTTGCCTCTCTTTCTCAATCCAAGACTTTCAAAGGGATGTACTTAGGCTTATCTTCATAATAACCTGTACCCGCATTCTGCTTTTGTAATTCTGTTCCAGTATTAGAATGTAGGATATGTTTGCCTTTGTCACCTTCTCTGCAGTCTCTTGAAGTCTGATCAGTCTGGGGCATGTTTATACTTGTAGTGCCGATCATTAGTTTAGGAAAAGATAGAGCGTTGTGGTGTAAGGAAATAGGTTACCAGTGATATTATCGCTGGTGAAAACATCGAGGGTGAATCAATATTTTTTAAAGGCACTAAACACCCTCCTTAACATATGTTAGGACTGGTGCAATTTTATAACCAAACTCCAGTCCTAAACTATTTGGTGAAAGTGTTGGATAGTGCCTTTAAACAAAATATAGAGTCACCTTCAATGTTTTCACCAGCGATATCACTGGATACCAAGGAAATACTGCATCGTTGAAGCAAGAGCGAACCCGGGGAATCCCAAAAAATCCACCCAGTGTGAGACACATCATCTAGTGGCTGAACTACCCTAGTCTCCCATGGGTCAACACCCTCCAAAACATAGAAGCCCTGGGAAAGGAACACATTAAACATGTGTTATGAAGTCCACATACCCAATGACCATGTGTGCCTTCGTAAAATTATTGAAAGTAAAAACCTACTGAACAAGGACACACTTGCGACCACACATTATTTATGGAAAGCTTGACAGGTCACATGGCATTACTTTCACTTACATTAATGTACACTTCTAGAACAATCCTACCTACATATCCAATCACAAACACAACATTATCAAAATATGAAACATCAACTTGAATAGAACATTTATCAAAATATTATTCATACATCAGTGAAAGTCCAACCCCTTTCATAGTATGTTGTATGAGCCGAATATACATGCATCAATCTCAAAATAATCCACACACCAACAAAACAAAATGCAATCATGTAGGTTAAAGAATTGCACACATAAGGAAAACCTTGAATCTACAAGCAAATCTCTCAACAAGATTGACACCCAATTTGTACAATAAGAATATCAGTGGTGATTTGTTTTTTAAGTCAAGGTTACTACTCATACAAAGTTCTCATCTGCAAACACTAATAATGCCAATGTTGTGGTTTAATGTACTATCAAACACTAAACAAAACATACAATAAAGCCAACATTAGAACCAACAATGTTGGAACCACCTGTGATCCTTCCTGTGGTCTTAGAGACTGCCCTTGTATATGATTCCAATCACTTTCAATTCATGAGATCCTCACAAGCACTTCTCCAATGCTTGTGAGGCAGAATATCAGCATTTGAGTTTTCTTAACTCAAATCTCCTGCAAAGCATCATGGTAGGTACATACATGTTTTTGAGTTTCCCCACTCTACACGTAATTTAAAAATAAATAATAGGTAGATTCCACAAAACCAAATAAGTCCCTATTTCCACACTTTTTCTCTAAAAAAAAGGATATGGTGAAAATCATGAGCAGGAATTGTGCATTTCTCCTATGCAAATGATAAAAAGAAACACTTTGGGGCACTTTGTATCTTTTGAACCTCCGGCCGGATTTCTGCTTAACGTTCCTGATATTTGCTTATAGACTGCCTTGCCTTTCTGGAAACTGTCAAGCAGATTCGTTGAATGTTTCAAAAGTTATAAGTGATACACCTTTGCAAATTGTGACTATAGTCATTGAGTTTTCACCTTAACTATAGCGTGAGGACTGTTGCTCAATAATGCACATACATCAATGAAAATACTGTACTGGAATGTTCATTATAGTTAAGTGTCTGTTACATAAGTAATGAAAGTTTAGTTTACAAGGTGTTAGGTCAACGTTTTGTAATAAATGTAGCTGAAAGTCATTGAATAAACATTACATGAAGGGACGTTATTATTAACCCTGTGTTTTACACATCTGAGGAATTAAGTGAAAATAAAATAATTGATGGGGCATTGTGATTGCAATCCAAAAACTAAAAAAACACTGTAATTCAACTGCTTCAGTCATCAAAGCAACCATAACTTGTTCCCCGTAGGCACTGCACATGATGTCTCACGTGTCACTGCAAATTGTTTTATTGATGGCATCACTGATTACATCACTTACGACATACAAATGTGTACATACATGAGGAAAATAGTAAAGTGGGGATCGGTTTATACTGTACAATCCTTAGCATGCATGTACTAACAGTGTGAAGAGGGTACAGAGGATACAGGAGGGAAATGTGGAGCATGGTAGTTGATCTTGTCTCTTTTGAACTACTCAGAGGGTTTCCATTAAGACTGTTAGAAATGCCAATGGAGTATATGCCCTGGGGAGTCTGTCTATGAAGGTACTCTTTGGGGCATATCTGTAGACAATTTGATTTCATAATTCCCACATATCCGGGTTCTCAGAGGATGACAGGCAGACCATGAACAATGCCTAAACCCCAGCACCATACACACAAGTCACATAAATAGGCCATTGCCTGTGGAAAGTGGTTGCGTGAGTGCTGCACCTGGAACATGGCCGCACGTCAAGCACAATGGCCATGATCCAAATGACATTCTCCAGATCATGGAGTATGGACACTGCATTGTGCACACCCATAAGCAATGTTCGAGGTGCTGTATGTACCAGCCATGGTCTTCAGCAAAGGTGAGTATATGAGAGTTACACATGGCATGGCCATAGCAAAGGAACTGTGAGAAGTACATAGAGGAGCATTTTAACAAGGGAAATGCACTGACTGCATAGACATAACTCACGCCCACAAAGCAGTATTCAAGGGGAAGCCTACAGTGAAGGCCCCGTAGGTACTGTAGGTAGGCCTTTTTGTACCGTGCACATGTATATTTCCTGTTTCACAAAATTGCAGAGTAAGCTGTTTGCCTAGTGTCCACAAAATGTTATCATCTTGTTACCATGGGCCAGATTAAAGAAAAGGTTCCATGGAGAAATTCGAATTTGGTACAAGTGCAATTTGCATGGTATTAGCAGTAGGGCAAACCTTGCACTAATACAAAAATAAATATGCTTTCAATGCATTTTTGCAGCAGGGTAAACTTTGTTGAGGTGCAAAAATGAATCAGGAGTATTACTTGTGGACTAGGGCAATGTTTTCCCTAGTGTTAGAACCATAGAAAATTGCACTTGCATTGGTGCAAGGTTTCTGTAATCGGGCCCCATGATTGATGTTATGTGTAAATTCATGAGCAATGCATGAACAGGACTGGTTATAGTTGCTTTTGTGACCATAACTGGAGAATTGCAATGCTTTTTAGGATTTGTGTTAGATCCATAACATCCATTCAACTGAAGATGTTTACTTTACTGGATGTTTAATATAAAATAAGCTCAACCATACCATCCTTCAACTAAAACTTTGTCATTGAATATTAGATTATAACATGATTTGGCCCACAGTATTAGCTGGGCCTCACCAGGCTTTCTCTTGACTTGGCTCAATCTGTACATCTCTGTGTTTGGCATACCTGGTCATTTTGGGACAAAACACACATGCACCTGGGCCAGAACTGAACACCCTTCCCAACACCCTCTTCCATATGCCATGGTCAATTATGGGCTTTCCCTTACTGCTAATGGAGTCTGATCAACTAGTCTACACATCACACCATATGAATCCTGTCTGATCCATCGCTTACCATGAAAAAAAACAGACCACGTCACAATAGTCATCAAAAACATTGCTTAAGTGACATTTAGTTAAGTTACACTTGTAAGATTAGTGCTACTGGGAAACCCTTCATTTTTAAAAGCCTATAACACTAATTGCAAAATCTTTAGTTGAAGGTTAAGGGTAAGCTTATGCTTCAAAAAACATGTACATTCAAGGAATGTATTTATTTGTTTAATTGCAAAGCGCTAAAACAAGGCCCAGAGCTTTTTGAGCACTAACAAGACAGTCACACAAATAACAAGTATATTTGTCAATCCATCAGTCAGATGAAATGTTAGTTGAATGAACGTTATGGTTGCAGTGCAATATCTAAAAAGCTGAGAAATCTGACAGTTAAGATTAGCTACGCAACCCTAACTTGCACCCTCACCATGCACTGCTCATACCAAAACACATGAAATCACAGGTAACATCACAAACAGCATCATTGATGAGTTCATTGATGAGTTCCATTTACTGTACCCAACACTGCTTTGGGGAAAATATGACCACATTCAACTTTGCAGGAACCGTGCTCCATGTGGATCTGCGGATCCAACTATTTGCTATAAAGAGCACTGGTGTTTCTATGCACACTCCCACCCACAGTTTCTTGAGTAGCAGGAATGGGAAATCCCTGCATATTCTCTCATTGATGACAAGACTTTGCCCTGACTGGTTGTTCTGTCTCTTTTTGGAGAGATCTCACTTCTTCGACAGAAGCTTAATTACAGAAAGCCTCCTCGAGGCCAAAAAGGGGTGGTCTCTGCCGCAATGAACCACTCGTTTAAGAAGGGGGATCTGCTAGAAATCCACACCAGCACCTGGATCTTCATCAGAATCCTGCGTGTGAAGCAGCAGTACCCTAAACACAATCCTGACTTGTGTTTTCTAATCTGTGTGATCACATACCAAGTCATGGTAAAAAGAGTACATGCTCTTATGGCACATCTTCCCTGGCCAATACTCCCACGTGCATTACATGAAGACCGTTTGTAAATTCAAAAATAGAGAGCACATAATGAAGAAGCTCAAAAACAACAAGAAAAAGGACAGCGCCTTCAACCTGGAAATGATGCTCAAGCATCAATACTTCACGCAGTGCTGCAGGACACTGGTTTGCAGTGCACACAAATGCAAGAAAACTATTTCTGAAGACATTTTTAATTTGTTGCTAGAAAGTTACAGCAGAACTGATAATTTGCATCTCAATTTGAAGAAAAAACAGAAAAAACATATTTCTGAAAAAAGCAGTAAGAAGCCTTTATTAAGGCACACAAGTAATCAATGAAATATGCATATTTCTAGATTTTAAATAAAGTATAAAACTAGTAAATATGTCAGGAAAGTTTAGGTGTGCCTTATTATTGTGTACTAATATATTAATATGAACACATTCTGTACAATCATAGCCAGCAGGTAAGAGTATATAAAGAAAATATAGACATTGTGGGAAAGTATAGACCTTTAGCAGTGTGCCATCTTTCAGGCACCAGACGTAGACATATATTGCTAATCTGCTCTTGTTTTGTTGCTTGTTTAAATTCCTTAAAGTTTTTTTAAATCTTTATTTTCAAGATGAAAAATGAGTGTAAACAAAGTGTACATGCCACTATTCTGTGGTATATTAGTAAAAAGGAAGGAAACATTTAAATTGGAGATAACTCAGTACACGTACAATACTTTTTCGACCTCCATAGTCTCCACAACATTTGAGCTCACTAATGGTGTGCTTTACAATTTGTATACCCTATGGCTTGTAAATTGCAATCCTTTTGTTATTGTAAAAAACAATCAATTTGCGATTGTACACAATGTGCACAATGTACTACTTGTATGTGTGTACATATAGTTACTGATGATATATGTACCTTGTCCAAAAAGTGCTATCTATATATTTATATCATCTGGAATATTCTCAACTTGTTTTGCAAGAAAAGTGAACCTGTTATCAAAATCTCCATTTTATAACAGTAATGCAAAAATGCAGAGACAAAAGGAAACGGCCATGACATAAAACGAACACTACTTCCTATATTTCATGTTTACATATTTATCATTTTCATTTTTGGGATGCTATAGCGTTTCTTCATAATTATTCCTAAAACAGAATGTCATAAATATTTACTTTGGAGAATATTTCCATTTGAATCACCTTTCTGAAAAAAGAATGGCTTGTTGGATATCAGATACAAGATACGCCAACATGCACATATCAATCACACTATGTGCCTGTATACTCCTCCGCAGCACGTATAACATTCTGCTCAACCAAAATACTGACTGACATCTATTCACATCTATTCACATTCTCCATTCCACAGCACACGGGCTAATTATCTTCACTTTGCTGCTTTTCATTCTCTGTGAAAGAGTAATATTTTTAGTTTACTGTTTCTGATTTTCTTTTCAAAATTAGTTTTTGAGGAAAATCAAATGTGCATCTTTCAAATTACTGTGCATTCTTTGTTTAAAGGTAATGGATGTGTCATTACACAAACTCACATCTAATCATAATGTGTAGTGGCCAGATGAACCAAATAATGTCAACGGTGGTAAATATAGATCGACTTATTGGTATTCAGATTTGAAATGAGCAATGTCACAATGGTATTTGTACTATCTAACAAGTAGCTAAAAAGCAGCAATTTTTTGAGGATAGTTACTCATCCACATTCTCAAAAAAGCAGTGCAAATTAAAAGAGCAAAGAGAAAGCGTGCACTTTATTTGCACTGCTTCCAGAAATGCTCAGGTCACCTTATAGCATTTCAGGACGGCCTGGACAATAGCACAAAAAGGTGCTGTCTTGCTCCCTTGCATATGTTAGTGACAGGAGCGCATATGATATGCTGGCAGCATCCACATGGTTGCTCGGAGCTCACTTCAGTGATATGGGAAAGACCGAAAAAAGCCATTTCTATCCCTGTCTGGGGGATGTAAATCCAAGTGGGACCGCTGCTGCAGTTTAAACCGCTGCTGTCACAAAACATCTCTACAGGGTCAGAAATGACCATGGCATGATTTGCACCTCCCTCTGTGCCTTTTTCAAAAGGCCCAGTGGGGTGCCCCTCATTTCACGACATTTAAAAGTGCTTTCCGTTTGTATATTTGGATTCTATTTTGTAATGCCTTGAAGCACCCTCTTATTAGTACAAATGTGCAAAGGGGGAAAGGGCATCTGAAAGAGCACATCTAAGGTGCGCTCTTTCAAATGCCCTTTGTAAATTGGGCTTCTCCTTTTTTGGAGCAAGTGAGGAGATTATGCCCCGAAATTGTTCTGATAATCTGGCACATTAAGTGGACCGCATATCACACTGGCATCTAGTAGATACAACGTTGCGATTAGATTTACTTAAAATAGTTAGTGGAACTGAACACTTCTGCTGTTTGGTATGTATGTATACAGAAACCATTTTTTTGGCACACTAGCTTCAGAAAGCGCATTGCAATGCCTGAACAGAGCATAGTCATAGGAACACTTTGCCTCTCAAGAACTTCTATTATTTTTATATTTTTATTTACGAAACGTCTACGAAGGTAGCTGGCTTTTTCTTTTCCACAGACGATCAGATGATGCAGCAACATCAAATATAAGCTCCATCTGAGTTTAAGGTATGTATAAATCACCAATTTGGTGGACATCTGCCCCAGGCACGGATATCCATCCACTCACTCTAGAATGCAGCTACGACTATGACAAATTTGGTCTAGCTGGTCACATAACCGCTTAACACTGAAACCCCAGACTTGCCTCAACACCTCTGTCATTAGAATACAGTGACAACCTATGACAAATTCGGTCTAGCTGTGTACATATCAAGTCTCCTGCATCAGTACCCACCCACGTGCCTGACCTCTTGGGTTGCTTACTGGAGCCCAGCCAGCCCTCCTAAGTCCTAATCTTGGCCAAATGCACACACGCATCTTAAACCTCCTCTTAGAACTTTCCCAAATCTGGACTTCAGTCCCAGATGGCGTTCCTACAGAAAAGCACTTTGAAGCCATACAAATGGGAAAATGCACTATAAAAATCACTACTACAATACACTTGATCATAATGTGATATCAGTTCCAAAGAAATGTTCAGTTATAAAAACACACAACAATGATAAAAAAAATAAACTTCAAACATGTCATAACCATAAAAAAAGAAAAAAGTTGCATGGAGTCATTCCCTAAAGCTGCCTGTCAAAATGTTGCATGACATGCCATAACATGTCACGGTACTAGTCGCTCATGCTTATGCAGAACTTCATTGCGGAATAGTCTGTTTTGCTTCCACCTCCTTCCATCTATCATATAATGACAATACCAGTGACATATTGCCTGTATTTAGGCAGTATAACCTGAAATCATCTTCTTGCAGGGCACACATATTATGTACAAACCGTCCCAATGTATTATATACTAGCAGAAATACCTGTTCTCTGAATGGGTTCTGTAGACAGACATGATAACACTTTCATCAATTCTTAAAAATGAATGATCCTATAGGTCACTGTTCCGCCTCATCCTAGCGTGGTGCAGTTACTTGCAGTGCAAATATCACAGAAACTTTGCATCCTTGGGCCTTGAAACCTGGTTTTCAAGTTTTGGTTCTTGTGTCGGGACCGGTTGAGAAACAATATTTTTTGTTTCCCTTCCCGGGGAACATGGTTTACGGCTTCGTCGGCAGGCACCATCTTGCAAAAATCCTCTGGAAAAGTAATTTCACCTGATGCGGCAAACATTTTTGTTTCCCTTCCCAGTGAACATGGTTTATGGCATTGTAAAGCTTGTTTAGAATGGGTGGACGCCAGGTAGTGCGAGTGACGGGACGTGAGCCGCGTTTCGTGTGCTAGCTGCGCCAGCATGCATAATTTTTGCATCTCCGCTATTTAGATGTGAGACGGCAACCTACGGTGTGTTTGCTGTTTACTGAACGCCAATCACAAGGCTATTTTCAAAGACGCAGCACCTTGTCTGCACAGACCGAGGCCTTAGAGATTAAAGATCCGGGTCTACTTAGAAGATACCTACTATCCACCGTTGAACTATGTATTAAAAGAAATACTTTGTCGCATTTGGACGCAGGTGTCTGTTTATATGTTTTTAATTATCGTCACTTGAAGATATTTTGTGTAAATACTCACCATCCTTGGTCCTCTGAAGAAGTTCTTGTGGACAGTATATGAACAAGAAAGAACGAAACATGTTGGATTTATAAGTAATACTGTACTAATGAACAGTGTACTTTACGGAATGATTAAATCAGTTTAGAACCTTTGTCTTTGAGCAAAGGATTCGCTCACATATTTTCATACTAGAAATGTTAGCTTAACCTGAAGGTGTTAGGTATTCTAACAGTTTTCCAATGTTTGTTATGTGTATAGCAGTTGACTGACTGCAGTTTTCTATTAATGTATGTGTGAATGTAGTAATATTGTATTACAATGTTTGTAGCTATTTGCACTGCACTTTTCACTTTTTTTTATAAGGTTCTGTATGTTTGTTTTAATGCAATTTTAAGATGTTTTTAGTGTAGATGTTTTTTACCCAAATAAATTGAGTACAGTTGTATGAGGAAATAAAATGTTTTAACAGTTCTTCATTTTTTTCGAATGAACTGGTAATCTTGTGCCCGCTATGCTCCGAGAGAGAACGTTGGGGCATTATGGTGCTTTAGTTAGTGAATGTCCATAGCTTGTGCTGGGGGCTGCACCCTTGTGCTGTACAAATCCCCCATGTCTCTTTTTTTGTTTGTTGAAAGCTTGTTTAGAAACAACCATTTTTGTTTCCCTTCCCGGTGAACATGGGTTATGGCTTCGTCAGCAGGCACCATCTTGCAAAAATCCTCTGAAAAGTAATTTCACATGGGGCGGCAAGCATTTGGAAACATTTGCTACCTGCCTTCACCTTCACCTCTCAGGTCCATGCGCCTCTCATACATTTTTTGTTTCCCTTCCCGATGAACATGGTTTACAGCTTCTTTGGCAGGCCACAAACCCACAAACAAATTGTAACATTTGCTGAAATCCAGGGAATGGGGTGGGGTTTCCAAATGTCATGTAACCAGTAATTTCTGAAGGGTCCTAACAGGTGACGACTATGCAAAATTTGGTGCAGATTGGTGAAACGGTGTGGAAGTGTATGAGGAACAAGGCTTCACCAAGCCACAAAACCCAACAACACATTTAGACTTGTGCTGAAATCCGGGGAACGAGGTGGGGTGTCCAAATGCCATTTAGCCAGTAATGTCAGGAGTGTCCTAACAGGTAATTATGCAAAATGTTGTGCAGATTGGTGAAATAATGTGGAATTGTATAAGGAACAGTGCTTCGCCAAGCCACAAACCCACAAATCCTGACATAAAACCAAAGATAAATTTTGACATGTAAGCACATGTTGTTTTGTTTCCAAAATATTCAGGTGTTTACACAAACGACAAGGAAGCTTCACTCAAGGTAATCCCAATTGCGGGCTCAATGATGTCAATATAGAGAGATTATCAAATTTGAGCGATAAGTAGAATCATCTAATGAATGGATATTTAACCAAATAATTAGATGCTTTTCATGTATGTATAGGTCACACGGTTGTGATTGGGATATCGCCTTAAAGTTTCCATGTGGGAGGAGTTGGCAACCCAATTCCAGGAGTCCAGCTTTTGCTCAAACTCAGACTTCAGGGAAAAGTAATCATCCTCCCAATTCGGTTTCCAACCCACCCGATCGAAAAGTTCTACGACCGAGTTGGCTCAGACAGGTAAACTGCCACCCTTCTCCCGGGATAAGATGATCAATCCCATTTAACAGAGGACATTTGGGCATTTTAACATCTTTAATATATATTTTTTTCAAACTGTATTTAATAAGGTTCACATCTCAAACAGGTACAAACAGATATATCACAGTGCAGAAGAATTAATCAATTTACCAAGAGAACCTCCCAACCAATATAGGAAACCACAGTGCACCCTTCATGACAAACTAAGAGAAAAAGAATAAAATAAAAAAAATAGAAGAGGTAGCATGAGCCACATGAACAGAGCAGGGTATCTGGTAACACTCTAGTCCCTTCCATCTGCACAACGTCCCTCCAACCAGCCACAAAAACGTACAGTTACCCCTCACCCGCTGTCTTTTGACCTATTCACCAATGTAGTTAATACACAGTATTCGTGGTTCATATTACTGAACCAGGTCTGGTCCGCCAGCCTTGCCGCACACATAGGGGGGACAAAACTGGTCTATCTCATCAAAAAGTAACTTGCGATAGCCCCGTTGTCCCGGGAGCCAACCAAACATACAGCACACTAGTACACAGGGGACCACATAGCTAAGATAGTCGTGCATATAGACGTCACATCCCGCCAATATACAGAAATGGTTGTGCATGCCCACAACATATGAATGAAGTCTGCTGACTCCGCATGACATCGAATGCATCTACCATCCTTGGCGGGAATAAACTTCCTTAGGCGAGCCGGGGGTCACATATGCCCTATGAAGGATTTTAAACTGGACACGTTTCAGCCTTGTGCAAGTAGCCCCAGCGTGCATACACTCACACATCATAGCCCCCTGCTTATCCGAGAACGAAGTCCCCACATCCACCTCTCACTTTGCCCTACATCCCAAAGCCCCTGCTGGAGTGCCTTCCATAATTGCCTTGTAGATGGAGGAGAATATGTGCTTTGCACGAACCACCGCCACCAAATACTGTAACAGAGGCACTGTTGCTGGTTCCTGCGGAAAGGACAGGGACTATGCTCTAAAAGCCACGCACATACAATGGTAGTGGAAACCCAGCCGGAAGCTATTGGCCACCTTTCGCCACAAATTGATCATAACTCAAAAAAACCCTGTTTGGATACATATCAAACATAAATCCAATACCCACCCCATCCCCTAGCCAATGATTCATCACAAGTCGGGGCGCAGGGCTTTGGGCATTGGGGCATACGTAACCTCCACTCACATACGTGCAAGAACCCTCCTCCACACATGAACTGTGCAAGCAACTGGATAAATTTACACTAATCCTGCACTGTCAATGACAATAACACACTTTGCAGCGAATGAGGGCGGACCAAGTTTCGCTCAATACGCACATGGGGGTACAAAGCAGCCCCCGGCATCCAGTAAACAGCAAAGTGGAGTTGCGCAGCCAGAAAATATAACTCCCTACCAGGGACCCCCGGCCCCCATCCACATAAGGCCTCGCCAGTGTGTCCATTTAATCTGCGTTATTTAGGGTGTCACATAAAGTGAATTCTGAGAATACGAAGTTCTGCAAAGAACCCCACCCCTGGTACATTCTGAAAGACATATAACAATTTCGGCACCACCATCATCATAGCTATCACAATACGTGCCAGCAGTGAGACTTTTCCAAGCGGTTGTCCCCCAGTAATGTGTCCCGAGATCTGCTAATTTGTATCCCCAAATATCAGACGGACCTCTGCTCCCATTCGGAACACAGGTGTGGGGGCGCCGATGTGCTATCATTCAGTGAAAACAGCACTGATTTATCCCAGTTTATGCAAAGTCCCGAAATGTCCCCCAAGTTCTCCAATTCCGCTGTCAACGGTGCCAAGTTAACTGCTGGGTTTTTAAGCTAAAGGACCATATCATCATCATAAATGGACACAAGCTCCCGCCTGCCTCCCATGGCAAGTCTCAGAATGCGCGCCTCCTATGGCTCAATGGCAATTGCAAACATTGTAGGTGAAACCCCTATACTGAGTGGTCTCCTCCTGCCCCAGAAACAAAAGAAACCAAGTGTTAACCAAACAGTCCAATGTGGGTATTAGCACCCTCATACAAAGTTGCAGTGCGCTAAAAAATAGTCTGGGATGCCTACCGCCCGTAACACTGAAAACAGATACTCCCACCCCACCGAATCAAAAGCCTTCTCAGCATCCACAAAAGCAGCCACTGCTTGATCTATTTGCATCCGAATAGCGAATAGGCAGCACAGGTTGAGCTCAGTGTAATGACCAGGATTAAAGCCTGATTGATTCTGGTGAACAATAGATATCTTATAAGGGAGTCATTTATCCACCAAAATATTTGCAACAATCTACATATCTAAGTTAAGCAGTGAGATGGGCCTATATGACGCACACTCCAGGGGTCCTTATCCGGCTTCCAAATCAAGGTGAGCACCTCCTCGCGAAGAGAAGGAGGAAGTAACCTCATCGTCATAGCCTCCTGCCACATGCTCAACATGTGCCTCGCAACCTTAGGACTGAACTCTTTATAAAATTCAGCCGTAATACCGTCAGTACCCAGTGCCTTGGAGGAGGGCAATGATTGGATCGCTGCCAAAAAATCCTCAACTGTGAACCGGGTGTCTAACTTCTCCAGAGCATCGCGGCCCAGCATCTCCAGAGATACGTCACAGAGGTACCCAGCAAGCAAGGTATTATCAACACCTCCCCTCGAACTATATAAATGCTCATAGAAACTCTGGAAAGTATCTAGGATCTGCTCTGGGTCGAACGCCACTCACCCACTCTCGGTACGCACCGCTCCAATCTCAGCCATCCGCCCTTCCCTCCTAATCATGTTCATAAGGTGTTGACCCAGCCTCCCTAGCCTCCCCACTCACCGTATTTCCTAGGCATCGCTGGGTGGGCTAGATATTTAACCTTCCCTTCCTCTTCAGAGCGAAACCTATCTAACATCTCCTTAATAAGAGACAGTGTTCCCAGATTGTTGCCATGACACACCTGACCCTCCCATTCTTTTAACTCAAGCTCAATCTCGCTGAGGCTTCACTGTATGGCCTTCAGCACCCCAAATTCCAATGCATGCATCTACACCTGAGTATACAGGTACCACAGATCTGTAAAAATATGTGATTTGTCACCAGTTAAGGCAACATCTAAATAGCATAAATTGTACTTACAAAGTTAACTAATTTCATAAACGGCAAAATCTTTTTGTGTACTCTACACCTGAGAACAACTTTGAAGGCCTCCCACACGGAGGCCATAGAGTTCACCGACCCCAAATTATACTCATAATATGACACTATCACATTCAACACCTTGCTGCGAAAAACTATGTCCACCAGTGCTGTGTCCTTAAACCACCAAAATGGTCGAACCACCTACTCCTTACCCAAATCAATCATCCACTTGATTGGAGAATGATCTGAAAGAGTTCAGGGAAGAATCTCACATCCAGCAGTCATTTGCACCACTGCCTGACCCGCCAGGACATAGTCAATCCGAGATGCCATGTCATGAACTGATGAATAATAAGAATACTCCCTACTCTCAGGCAGGATGAAGCATCCTCCACACATCCAACAGTTCCAACACCTTCATACAACCTGCAATCTTGCGAGCCGCCTGCGAGAGAGGCCTATTTCCTCCTGTAGACCTATCCATGACCCCATGAAAAAATGTATTCAAATCCCCAGCCCGGACGATATTGTTATCCAAGTATTTATAACATTGAAACAGTAATGTTCCGAAGAACTCAGGGTCATAAGCATTCGGCATATACACATTGACCAGGGTAACCGGGGTGTGTGCCAAAATCCCAGATACAATAACAAACCTCCTGGCCAGTCAACCACCTGCTCCATGAGCCAAAATGGAAGCGATGTTTGAACCAAAGTTATAACCCTTCTGGAAAATGTGGAAAAAGACGTATAATACCGACTCCTTCGCTAGGATCTAGCCACTCCATCATTCGCCAGCCTTCCCAGATGGGTTTCTCATTGGCTCTAAATACACAATTGCTCTGTTTTCAAATTCCCATACTAATTTAGAAAGCTATCAATGGTCCTGTACCCCAGTACCTGTTTATATCTCAATTTACTCACCATCTCGCTCCCTCCGATCCTCCTCTGCACTCAACCCTACCATCACATAACCTCTCTGTGTCTCCTTTTGCTTCCACTCCACTGGAACCCAAAGCCCATAATAATTACAGCCAGCCCAACTATGGATCTCTGCAAAGCTCGGCTTAAACTTCACTTACTTGCTAAAGAGGAAGCGCCCCCTGTCTTCTTCTCCATCGTCCCTACCTGACCCCCACCACTGCCTCAAGTGACGCATAATAACATAACTCTGTATATTTAAATAGTATTCCTCTTTCGTTTGAAGCATGCGCCCCATTTGTTGCAAATCTGTCTGAGACCTCATAAGCCAGGTGGAGCGACCTGCCGCCAAGGGGAACCTGTAGCAATAGATATTACCTGCTAGAATGCCTACTGCCGTGATCTTTAGGAGAAGCATAACCTCTCCTGACCAAGTAGAGAACAGGGTTTCTTCCTCTGTTCCTGTGGACAGGTCTGATTATGCTTTCTATACAAATTTAAATGAATGGGCACCAGGGTCTTTCTCTTTGGCATGGTATATGAACAACCGCAAACCTGCAATGTACTTATGCATGGCAGCTATTTTCAGTCGACGATTTGACACGGCCTAATACATAGAGTAGAGGAGGCAGAGCGAGCATAGAACAAACAATGCCATGCTTTGATAAGCGAGTCTCAACACATCGCTGATGCGCATAGCACTATCCAAGTATCTGCAGGAAGGCAAGCAAACAAACCTCACTTTGTATAAAAATAAGATCACTTTATTTATATTTGTCACACCAATATCCTTCAAGAAATTTCACAAGCTTTCATGAGCTCGAATTAAAACAGACTACACTATAACCACAACTCAGAACTCTCCACATTAAATGTGTCAATAAACACTTCTATCACAAAAGAGTTGGCATCTGCAATAGCCATACCTTAAAGGATACAGCATTTACTGGTTGCTAGTGCTTACCTCCCAACTGTTCTGTAGGGAGAGTAATTTCACTTCTAAATGCTATCAAATCATTCTTTAGCAACCTAAAATTCAAAGCATCAGAACCTGATGGGACATTATTTTGGGAAACAATGCATATTGTATCATATCAAACATGAAAGCTAGGCAAATCAAAGTCAGCATGGAAAATATAACATTGTATTTTCATAAACCATCATAACATTCAAAGAAACAGCCATAGCATGATGTTTTGAGCATCAGCATCGGCATAAGCCCAGTTCTGAGGGTGGAAGGGAGTTTCACTGGGCTTCAGTCTGGGAAATCCCCTTCTTACCTAATGTCCATTAGGTCATCCACTGTCGGATGAACCACCTCAAGCCTCTGATACTAGAGTCCTAAGTAACTCCCTATATTCCTCGAGAATCAATAATAATGTCTTTGTTAACGCCCCATGTGCATATGTTAACAATCCTGAGCATATGTGCCATCAATGCCCGGGAAGATGGCACCACTCTGGCTATCATGTTCCCTTTCCAAGGCCTTACAAAGACTGCCGAAATACTTCAGCAAGTTATGTAATGGGCAACGAACATGATTCGAGCTGCTTAATAAGTAGGCCTGAGGCCTTCTCAGCTGTCATTCTGAATAGAGCCATTCTTTATGCTAATACGGGGTTTTCTCAAATACAAAACCTTATCCCAGCTAAGCTACATATATGTGGATACACATGTTGCAGGCTGAACCACCTAGCTACTCACTATCTTCAACGAGCTACATGAATAAATTAATGCTAACTCAAAAGCACCTCTCTCAGTTTCTCAGACATAACATCAGAAAGCCTCATCTATCTGTTTAGAAGCGGCTTTCCACTACACGTCTAATATTCCTGTAGGGACCTCTTTTGTTCATTAAAGCACTTTGAGTACTTTAATTACCTAGTTTCAATTTTAGTACTACAGTCTAAACTGATTTCAGGCATATCATATATCCCAATAATCACAATGATATTTCTACTACCTACACTAACAAACACAGTAGGATGTATCTTCATAGGATATGCAATACAAGGCATGGTTTGCTTACCCCATGCAGGGTGCACAATTCTACATAGGCCTTTAGAGCCAAATCTAAAATGGTCGATCATGAATGAACAGGATGAATACTGTGGCAATGTTCAGCCCATATTCGACGCTATTAGCACAGTGCTAATTGTGCCGGTGCTAATAACCAATGGGAATGGGGATTTACCTCCCCAGTGCAACTTGGGATCCGGCACAAATTGCACCGGACTGAGTTGTGGTAATGCTAATAGCATTGGGAAGTATCCCCGTGCAGTTAGCGCCGGGATACCACCCAACCCCTGATTAGGCCATTAAAAGTATGTAAACCTGACAGTGCAACATAACTCATTCCTTCTTTGAAAATGTTGGGACCCACATCTACAAGCTCAACATCTGGACTAAGAATTTCTGTCTTGTAGATTGTTATACCATATGTGATATAGAGAGAGGTGCTTTCTTTTGATCTAAACAATTTTTTAAAGAAGAGACTCTGTACAGGAACAGGCACTTTTCTTTGGTTCTTCCACTTGGATCAAATTAAGCAATAATGTACACACTCTCAGTCTCATTATTCGGATTTGTTTGAAAACCAACCACAGAATCTATTGAACTAGTCAGTAGCCCAGATTGTACATCAATATTCCAGCACACATTACAGACAAAGAGCCAACATGCTCTCCAAGCCAGCTCTATGGGAGACACACTGACTCAATTTTCTGTTATCTGAGCTGGTCTGTGAATTGTGGGACCATCTACGTAATAGTTACTGATCAACCTTGTTGTAAGAATTTCTGAAGCTTTAGGATAGGATATGATTTGGTAATTATAACACGCCTTTACACAAGTGTTTCTAGGCATCACAAGGCAAAGAAGGGGAGACAGAGGGATGGCAAGACAACGATCTTACTCGGTATTGTGACATTAAGATTGTGCAAGTGCAACAAGAAAGTGCATGGGAGAAGGTGAAGGGAGAAGTGAAAGGAAGGGGTTAGGGGAAGCGGAGTCAGGGCAGCAGGGCTCTGTGTAAGTGGGAGGACAGCAGAGGACTACACAAGTACATACCCACACCGGACATGCTGGGTAGGCCAGAAGGCAGTGTAGGGTGACTGGTCGGGGGTGGGGGTGGCACCCTATGTGAATCTGAGGGCAACCATGCCACCAGTCAGAATGAACAGACAGGTAGATTAGCAGAGGAAAGGGAGAGAGAAGGAAGAAGAGAAGAGGCAGGTCTTCATCAGCTTCGGAATGCCAGCTGATCCGGCTCAAGTCTGAGAGGGTACGGAAAGCCATTCCAGAGGGAGACACCTGCAGAGGAGAGACATCTAACCCCACTCTCTGTTTGGAGAAGTGTCTGACCCGCAGAGAGTTTGAGGTAGCTGAGTGGTAGGCTCTAGTAGGAAGGTATTTAGGAAGAGAGTATTGATATAGAGAGGGCTACAACCCCATAAACCCCATGCCTTGTGGATGATGCAGAGGGTCTTGAACTTGAACTTGATCCTCGCCGACACACGGGAGCAAGTGGAGAGATTTCAGAGTTGGATAGATGTGGTTCCTGGGCTTGAGGTCAAGGATAAGTCTTGCAGTCCTGTTCTGGATTAGTTGAAGAAGGCGAAGAGTAGAGTTAGGAAGATCGAGAAGAAAAAGAGGCTGTTTCAGTTGTCCAAACTGGAGAGAACCAGAGCTCTGGAGGTAGTGACCTTCTGTGGGAAGGTGAGAAAAGGTAGGATACCTCTGAGGAGGTGCATTTGGCAGTTGGCCTTCTTGGCAAGGTCCGTAATGTGTGGAGAGAAGTAGAGAAGGAGAGAGTGGAGTTGAAGATGACGCTGAGGTTTTCTGCTTCACAGGAGAGTGAGGGGAGGGGGCCCAAGGAGGGCAGCCACAGAGAGAGAGGAAAGACAGGAGTAGGGGTCCCAATGAAAAGGATCTCTGTTTTACTAGCATCAAGGTAGAGGTTGCTAGAGGCACATCATCCCTGAATAGCATATATGCGGTCAGAAATGAGCGATGAGGGAGAGGAGGCTGAGGGTAGCATCTAAGAAAGCTGTGTGTCATCCACATACCACTGAAAGTTAGAGGAGAAAGTAGAGATCAGGTGGGCCAGGGGGGCCAGATAGACACGGAAGAGCCATGTTGAGCGGATAGAGCCCTGGTGAACACCACATGGTGAAAGAGAGGTGGTGGAGAGACCCATGGTGGACCTGGGAGGGATTGGTCCAAGTGGAAGGAGTCCACAATTCAGTGAGGTCCTGTACTCTAAGGGCATTCAATACCTGAGCCTAGCAAGTGTCAGTTGGTTGGTGGGATTCTGTTTGAGTTCCTTGTATTAGTGCCTCGATCTACCTGGAGATCCCATTTCGGGAGGCACTGTCTGTTGCTGTGGACGTGCTGTTGTGTAATTTATGCCTTACCCTCCATTACTAGGCTTACCCACATTTAACCGCTTAAGTGCCAGGCTATTATGAAAGCCTAAGCAAAATACAAGATACAACATGTAACTAATTAATATACACAATCCTAGGCTGAACACATGTCAGAACTACTGCAACAACATTTCTGTAACCAGATCTAAAAGCAGCATATCCTTGAAGTGAAAGGAAGTTAGTTACACAACTCACCAGAACTGCGTACAGACTTCCCCACCCAAATCACTTTACACACACCCAAACACACAAGGGATGCTTTTGTTCTTTTCTTTAAATGAGGGTACATTTAGTAAAGTCCTGCGTGAAATGTATATTGTTAGTGAGGTACAAATTAAAATATCCAGTCAGCACTCTTCTACTGACAGACTTAGTTATAACTATTTACAGATTTACATTTGGTAGGTTAATCATCAATGCATGCTAACACGTTCTACTGTGTTTAGTGAGGTTCTTCATATGGTACACCTAACATTTACTTCAATCTTTAACCATGAATGCATCCTTAGCAATGTGACTGTGCTATTACACACGTTGCTGGTTTCTGAATTGTTTGGAAAATGTTCCCGTATGCTTCTATTACACATTAGTCCACTGCAGCTAGTAAGAGTTGAAACCTTACGAAATCACAGAATACCAGGTTGAGCCTTTTTACTTAGTTGTATACATTTGTAGAGAAATTAGTTAGTAATCTATCATTTCTCTACTTACAGGTCTTCCAGTGTTAAATCTTTCTGTGTTTAGTGTAATTTGCAGAAAACTCTACCTATATTTTGAGGTTTGTGCTTAGGAATATGTACACTACAATGTGTTGTTTCCAGCTGTCTTTGTTTGGTTATTGTCCATCAATGTTTTCTATCTCGTTTTGAGGAAATATTTTGCCATTTGCCATTTGCTTTTTTGAGCTTAGGGTCTACCCCTTAGTTAATTGTTGATCTTTTTCAATGATGTTTATTCACATCATTAGCACTCGGGGTGGCGGGCGCAGCCAATCAGGTTCCGCGGAACGCAGGCTGAAACCTGTAATCTTAGCCCACCACGTGCTGCCATCTCCCCCAGCATCTTTTTTTTATATCCCAACCCCGCCACCACAGCAGCTACCCTTTTCCTGCTGCCGTGTTACGGAGCCTCACCTTCTATAACCATGGCAGCCATTTTGGAGCAGTATTTTCATTCATTGAATGGGATGCACGAGCTTCCCATTCAATGAATGAAAAAACTGTTTTTTTAGCACCCGGGATTACCGCTTTGGTGTTAACACCCAGTTCAAAGGGTTGGAACGGGGGTAATAGCCCAGAGCCCTCGTTAACCACCCTCGCTTTGCTCGGGCCATTAAATTGGGCTGCCAGGCCGGAACCCCCCTGTCCAGCCCTTGGAATGGGGTGTTAACACCACATTATGTAAGACATTATTACACCATAATTTATCATCATAATTTTTGTAACCACAATATCTTTTGAATTGCCATATGGCTTGTGACTTGACAAGACTTTAATTAGTTGGCAAGTTTCTCTTATTTATTTATCCATTTGAATGCTATACTTGTTGTACTATTAATTAATGTGCATATTAGATCCAATGAGGTATCCTTTTCTAATTGCTTCTTTTTAAACTTTTGAAAAATACATTTTGCTTAATGTTTTAGGTCATGAGTTCAGTACTCCATATTTTGAGGGGACACACCTTAATATGTGCAGGAGGGCGATCATCGGTGTGGTACCTGGAATTTGTATTTTGGGGGCCTTCTATCACCCTGCACCACTAATTAATATTCCGATACCGACAAACATTTTCTAAAAGCACAGCGGCTTCTTTCTCACGAGGCCATTAAAGAAGCAAAATGTCCTACTTCTCAAATCGTTTTCTTGCAGCACAAAGCCAACCTAAAGACCATTTTGCAGTAGTGTGTGAGCTGTCTCAATCCGCCTCTGCTTTAGTCAAAGTGCCCGCCTCTCAGTCGCTTGGTGACGCACTCGCTGATTTTTTCACTCAGAAGATTTTTAATATTCATATAAATATATTGGATTCTAATGTAGCATTGAGTGTCCCTAGTTTATCTGGTTTGTAACCTATCCCTAATCCTGGGAACTCCTTCCTTACCTTTTCGCTTGTGGGGGGAAGATCAAGTTCTCCAGATTGTTAACACACTCCGATCCCTTTCTCCACTCGACCTTCTTCCTCTTCGGGTGTTGAAATCTATCAGACCTGACCTGGTGCCTGTTCTTACAAGGGCAGTGAATTATTCTCTGGAGTATGACCTCGTCCCTGCCTTTTAAAAACACAATGTGGTTTCCCGTCTGTTGAAGAAGGCCTCTCGAAACCTGGCCATCCTGTCGAATTTTCATCCCCATCTCACTTCTGCTGACAGTAGTTACATCTAGACTGAGGTACTTCAGTCAGTCCCACTCCATTCTTGACCCATTCCAATCAGACTTTCACCCTTCAATGGGCACAGAATCGATCTTAGTCTCTGTCATCGATGGCCTCACTCTTATAGTAGATGAAGTTGGAGTGTGTGTCCTCATTCTACTGAATCTCTATTCAGCCAATGACACTAATGATCATGCTACGCTGTGTCAATGCCGGGAGGAGATCGGGATTGGCGGTTATGCTCTGTGCTGATTTCAGTCTTTTTTGATTCATAGGATGCAATCTCTTTCTATATCTCCTTTCTCCTCTACTTCCTCCCCTCTTATTTGTGGAGTGCCCCAGTGTGCAACCGTTTCTCTTTTGTTCTTTAACATCTACGTGCTTCCTTTGGCCAAACTGATCCACGTGAATGGTTGCCACTTCTACGCCTATGCAGACGATACACAACTTATTTTGCGTACTGATCATAACCAGGAGCGATCGGCCAACATGTTTTAGGAATTGCATGGCTGATATCGGAGATTGGATGCAAAAGAATCGGCTCAAACTCAGCGCTGACAAAACAGAGGTCATGTTCCTTGGTTCTGACTCATTGGAATGTTCTAAGCAAAGGACGTTAGTGCACACCAATTAATAAAGTATAGGTCAGCAAACTAAGCCCAACGTAAAGTGCAGGGAAGGAACTATTATCCTTGCACAGAATCACAACAAAAGAATGAAGGAAAAGACGGTTCAAAGGTAGGACCCTCCCGTCCCCTGCACACTATACAATGCTGAACAATCAGGCAACACTTAATACAAATTCAGTCTGATTCTGTAGTCAACATATGTAATAGTTAGTACACAACTTGAAAATAAAAAAGTGTTTTTAAACAAAGAAAGGTTTAATAACATCAACATTTCTATGAGGGGTTATTAGTCCAATGGGAGCTGACACGTTTTGGGGTATACACCCCTTCTTCAAGAGCAATTCCGACTGGAAAGGAAAGTAACAAATAAAACCATATCATTCTTGTGTACTCCCTGTGCTCGAGCTAATACACACTTATCTTTTAAAGATAAAGATGCCTGAACAGGTAATGCTACAAAAATCACACTTTCAACATATTTAAGGATAGCCCTCCATCACAGAGAACCAGCTGGATCTGACCACATAAAGGGGTAAAAAGAAAAATCCTTGTGTAAGGTCCTCCTGTTATAGGTATAGTGCACCCACATGTTATTAGCCACTATCATGCATGTGTTGTTCATTCATGCAATCAACATCCTTCCTTTATTTTGAAAATCTAATTATATCATTACCTGAAGTACTGTAATTTTTAAAAATGTGATTAGCTTCTATGGCATTGCTTCATGTGAGCTGGCATTCTAAAACATTAGTCGTGTTCTGATTACATTTACACAGGATTGTTTTATTGCAAATCACTAGAGATTTATAGCGATCGGAATTGCTTCTTTAGTATTAAATGCAGTCTAATATTTTAGGCTATGTTTTCTTTCAGCAAGGGACAGAATCTGTATATTCATTTATCGGATTTGTACTTTTAGAGAATCCAATTTTTAGGTCCTTGTCTAACATAGTAGGATCTATTTAATTGAATAACTTTTTCTCCACTTGATGTTAATGGTTTTACTGGATGCACATAATACTGTTTATATCATTACATTCCTCTAATGTTGCTTACCGTCCATATAAATAGCTTCCATTAGGCATGATTTTAGATCTCAAATGTTGCTTATCTAAATGCATGACCTCTTGATTGAAAACATTATCTTTATTTGATTTGTTTCATGTGTGCTTGTTTATGATGCTGCTGCATCATGACTTAAAGTTATACTAAAATGATGGTCTGTTGTGGGCATCGTTATCGCAGGAGATATATAGCCAGCTCTGCTAACATGCTACTAAAAAACAATTTCTGCATATGTCAAGAAGTGTTAGGGCTGAATTTGGCTTGAAAAATATACAGTGCGAAATTAAGGTAGTCTTGCTGCTGGGGATTGCATGGCCCAGCCCGCACATCTGTCTTTAACATGGTGAGCACGCTAAAGATGTACTACTGGTTGTCCTCATAACTAGAAAAACATGTGTAATGCTGCAAAATGAAATGCGCCATGATGGGCATTGTGTATGCACATCTTTTTTAAAATGATGTGAGGTTAGAAATCATTTGTGTGCATGCTGTGCTCTAGCACCTTGAAGCGTCTCTTGTGGTAGATGGCATTACCAATAAAGATCTCAGACCAAATAACCAGACAAACACAAAGAGTATGGCACAGTACTACTTTATTCTCAATTTAATAAAGCAGGGCAAACTGGCAGACATCAAACTGATGCTTGCACACTCACAAACAAACTTGATTACACAGAGGTCTTACACCCCAATATACGTCATCTATGATGTCATCCTACGTGGCAAACTATAAAACCTATTGACGGGAGGGACTGGTTAGGGGAATACATCTACTTATGGAATACATATGGGTTAGTACTTCATTGGCTGCCCCTCATCTGTAGGACATGCCTTGAACTACCTCTAAATATGTATAATACTGACTATAGCAGACAAAATGACAGCGGATTGGTCTATCCAACATTGTATAGCAGGTTGCCCCATAGACCCACTGATTGTTTGGCCTTAACACCCAACCGTGGACTTTTGTCTCGGATAGCAGCATATAAGCAAAACGAAACCCAGGTGCTTGAGTCACGTCAGATTACTCCCCACTTTCCCAATTAGTCCATCATCTTTCATCAGTCCAACCATAAGCCAAAGTTTCCCATCTGTAGTTGAACTTGTAGTCTTCTCTCTGTTCTGGGACATTCAAGGGAGTATGAGCACATCGCCATCTTCAACCGAGGCTTAATGAAAAGCCCTTGTTTTTGAACTCTGCATTACCTGTGAGGAGACTGCACATTTGTCCATTTCGATCTCCTATTTACAGGTTTTTGATTCAATTATGCTGGGTATTATTGCTCCTTCTGGCCTCTAGAGACTTGTTCACTCCATCTTGCAGGAGCATTATCCATTGTTAATTGTTCAATACTCGGTTCTTGTAAATGTTTTCTTCTTTAATCAAAGAGAAATATGTCTCACGTTAATGGCTTATCCATCTGCCTCCCTTATTGCTTTGCAGCTATTCTTTGAAATATTATCTATGATCCGACATTATGCTGAACACTATGCTGCATACTATGCTGTACACTATGCTGTTTATTCTGCATACTGTGCTGTTTTCCATCATCTCCTGACTCTGCAGCCCTTGTCTGTTTCTGAGGTACCTCAAATTAATCTTTGCACAAGCCAACGTCCATTTTCCTATCATGGCCGGCCTTGCCACGTTATATTGTTCTCTATGGCAAGTTTCTATATGTCATGTCTCATCTACCTTGCGTTACTGCATATTTACACTTATTGGTCAGCAAGTTTTACTTTGTCTTCTTTTGCATACATGATTACTTTATAATTTCCTACATGTTTTTCTTGTCACTTCAGTTACATTGTTACTCTCAAGTATTTTCATATCCTTTCAGTATGTCCTCATATATCTTCTTCATGACATCACTCTGCCCTCGTCAGATGTCACTCAGCACTACATGATGTCCAATTCTGCGTGCAGACATCCTTCCACTCTTTTAGTGCAAGAGTACATTTGGTGTGGTTGTCTGAGTGCATATCGTCTCTCGTACACTTATTGCGGCACAGGCACAACACAGGGGGTCCCACACACAGCTCTTCTCCTGCTGTTCCAGTATGACGGTGGTGAGGGGGTGGGAGTTAGGGTAAATGCGTCTACCTGCTCCTCTACAATGCATTCACTAAAGATGGCTTTGGCACAACCCTCTTGTGATGCACTTCCATAATTACTAAATTGATTACCAGTGATCTTCATTACTCATGGTCCTCATCCCAGTACTTACTTCCTGAAGGCGTCCTGCCTTCCCACCAACCTAGTGACAAAAGATTTTTTTTTTATTCCCCACCCCTTAACTCTGCCTAACCCTAATGGGGCAGTCTCCCATCAGAGCTCCTGGAATACCAAGATACCAGTCTGTGGGCCTCATCACGAGTTGGGCGGTAACGCTGGCGCTATTAGCGCCGGTGCTAATAGCCCTACCGCCAAACCCCCCGGGCGCTATTAGCACCGGATCACGGATTTGGCGGATGGGTTATTGCCCATTCCCCATTGGGCCCATTTGGGAATTCCTCATTCCCCATTGGGCCCAATGGGGAGAATTTGCGCTATAACCGCCGGCGGATTTCCCGCCGGCAGTAATCGCGCCGAAAATCGGCAGAAATCCGCCAAAGCCATGATCTGACGGACCCTTAAATGCGGCGGTTATAGCGCTACCGCTGCATTTAAGGGTTACCACCAGACTCGTGATGAGGCCCTGTGTCTCAGAACATTGAGGGGGAAGGACCTAAGTACTGATATCAGGAAGTGTAGGAGTAGGAATAATGACAATTACTGGTCACTAATCCAGGCACTGTAGATGTAGAAAAGATGTCCCATGTCTCTTCCCAAGGGGGGACATGCAATCTGCCTGCTGGTACCACACCAAATTACGGATGTGCGTGTATGCACCACATGATGTCCATGGTGATGTGAAACAGCATGATGTCCATCCATAAAGATCATGCCATTAGCTACCTGCCCATTAGATACCCTCATTCTATACTGTACGCCCGAGTTGTTTGATACTTTCGTCAGCTTGCCTGTGGTGTTTCATCACCATGAGCAGAGAGAGCTCTAGAGCCCCCTCCCAACATGAAGGCCTCAACCAACTGAACTTTACAGTTGATGGCACAGAGATGGGGCTGTGTGGAAGGGGTAAGAAAAAGGTGGCCCATCAAACATCTGCATCCATACCTCTGTAGACAAATCGGAAGGAAGAAAATGAAAAGCTTGATGTCATGTCCAATCACTGCAACCTTCTTCCAAAATGTCATGTTGGAATATGTTGAGACTCTCAGATAAAGGGCAAGCAGGTGTCAGCATGTGGTATTACCCATGTACAATGTCCCCTTATACTGACTGTCCTGAGCAACATGAAGCTAATCAATCTTTTATCATCAGAGTTCCATGGTCATGGGAGTGAAAGTCTGTGATGCCGACAAATGTGCGACCGTGCTGGAGGGTCAGTGTGTTAACATGTAAGCACACCAAGGCATGACAGCACACCACTCAACTACATGGAGTGCATGAATCCCGCAACACCACAGTGGCTTGATCACACCAGCCCTAGACAGTGGATCACCAAAGGGGGTTGGCAAGGTGTACCATTCAAATGCCATAAGTGAGGATGCATTTTCTGGACACATGTTGATCACAGGAATGGACATAAAGCATTGACCAGGGCTCATTAACAGGTAGTGATATTCATCTGTGCACACATCAATGCCATATACCCTATAATTGTGTCCTCCCATTCATTGCATGGACAACATAGCATACAACACTGCAGTGTCCATGATCTATGCAGCCTGTCATACCCAAGATCAACACCATTCCTGTGCATATCTGTTACTTCATAAAGGGACCATGAAGTGGACATCAAACAGCGCAAAATAATGTGAGTTAAGCTGTGATGAAGTCCCCCGCCTGGTTTTGTGAACCACCAAGGTGGTGAATTGGCGGGGATTGGAGGGTGTGGCATGGCAAGACAGTGCCTGTTTAGCCCCAGGGTTGGTATGGGGAGGATCCGCTGATCGTTCAATCTTGGTCCACATCCCATGGCAGTGGATAGTCACAGTGCCTCATTACAGGTTAGTTAGACCCCGGGGCTACACACTTCCAACTCCACCATTCAGTTAAGGTGGTATCAAAACAGAACAGTGAGCAAGGTCAGGAGAGTCTAACTGCTGAAATTCTTAAATCTTAAAAGATCACACAAACTGCAACACCAAGCAAGTGGTATACACCATTGTATGCCCCTGTGGACTGGTATACGTCGGGAAAACCATGAGAGCAGTCAAGACCAGAATTGGCGAACACCGATCATGTATTAAAAACAAAGTGCCAGACAAACCACTAGTTGAACACTATGTCAAGAAAAAACACACCAACATGGACATAAAGTGGTGCGTAATACAGACAGTAAGCTCCACCAAAAGAGGTGGGGACATCGATAAAACCATGATCAGATTAGAGCAGAAATAGGTCCACAAACTCTGCACTGTCAAAGAAGGTTTAAACATAACTGTGGAATGGAAGCATTTTTTGTAAAATGATGTATAATAATTATTCCCGTCGGGATCCAACTGTGGAATGGAAATGTTCCCTGTGGTTGCCCTGCTCCTCTCGACCTCCATCCAGTTTTGTATTTGTATACCTCTGCACCATCACTGTTACACCAATACAGATGAGCCCTTTAGACACAGGACTTGGCAACGGCACACTGACACTGTGCGTTTTGCCGGTATGACAGTGCACATACGGCTGACCCAGTGCCTGCACCCACCGCCGGTACGCCACGGGCACCGAGCATGTTCAGGCTCAGCCACCCATGATGAATCACACTCACCACTCTATTGAAAATCTTTGCAACAGGGTCCCGTCTTTTTTGACAGGATCACCCCGTATGCACACAGGCACTTAGGTAGGCACCTCCCATCATGACCGCCGCCTTAACATGACTGGTGCTGGATGCTTACACGCATTCGCAGCAAACACTGGACCACCGGCATCCCGTCTTGGGGAAGCTTTTCACACTCTCTCCTGGTAAGCCTCGTCCACGTGCCCTTCTCTGGGCCCTATTAAACAACACTACACCTTGCTTTTGGGCACGCACTCCCGTATCAGGGACACAAGCGTTTTTGAAACCACGGGCACGAGTCATCTGAGTCTCCCAGGCATTACAGCCTGGGGGTTGGGTAATCACCCTAATCAAGCACCGTGTTTTCCTCCGTGCATGTTTTGCACCACCATGATTAACCCGGGACTTCCAACGCGCACCAGGTAGGCATTTCCATTTTAAATTCCCCGACACCAGAGGCTGATCAATGGGTATTCACCCCTATTCAGCACTGTGTTGTTCTCCGTGCACGTTTGCACAATCACAACCTTGACAGTCCAGCAAGAGTGACCCGGGCCGCCATACGTGCACCCGGTGGGCACTTTCACTTTTACTTTCACGGAGTCTTACTCCTTTTTAACATAGGGCACCATTATTAACTCCCTAGTGGCACCGTTAATGAGGTTACTTGCCATTTATCACAACTAAGACCTGCACTCACCTCTTGTCGCCGATCACTCACCACCGGCTGTTGACATCCAACACCAATTATGCACCTAATCGTATCATTCCTCATCGCCTGACAGGAATGACTGTGCATATCCACATGATGAAGCATCCTTCATGTTGAAGTGTATTTGAACACTTCCTCACCCTCAACCAGTGTGCTCTGCGGACCCGGTAAGCACCGGACCCTCCTGTTTAGTATTCATTTACACATCGACTGCTAGGTTCTCCCGACCAACTATATCCTGACACGCATTTTGTCTGTTTCATCCCAACAGACGGCATAGGATACCCTACTCTCAAGAAACCCTTGTCCTGATGAAGGCCTACACTACCAGAGCTCACCTAGCTCCTCACAAAATGGCAGAAACACTGTCGTGTTGGCATGTTATATATGATGTTGTTGTTCAACTCTTAATTGTGCCCACACTCAAAGGGTGATTTACCTGATTATGACTCCACTAAATTCTATAGCTTCCTTCCCAAGGAACCTATAGAGAATGTACAAACATAGAATTTGGTTACTCAAATATTGACCATTTGAGTATTGAAAACTCAGGTACTACACTCTGTACGTCTTAAATGTTGAATGTCCTATACTTTTCAAAAAACTACAGTGTATTTCTACACCGAATTGCACTGAAAATAAAACTCTCAACTGCAGAAACACAGATTTTGTCATAATCCTGTCTCCACCCACGCATGGAGGGACCCAGCCAGGATTATATTGGTCGAATTTCAGCATTTAGACTCTTCTGAACTTGCTCACTGTTCTGTTTTGATATTACTGTACCCACCTGGGCAGAGCAAGGCAGTAACCAGGTACCCTTTTGTACACTATCTCAGTTAAGGTAGGCCAGCTCTAAGAAACGTGACCTTACCCACACCCTTTGTTAAACCATGCAAGGCAATAATAATGGAAAAACCCTTGTCAGATCACGCAGAACTATAATAATACAACCCCTCTCCAACTGAGAGAGCCTGTAGCTCTCTCTGAGGAGACCAAAAACTCCAGCATATGAACATTTACCATTTCTCTTAGGATAGAACACTTCCATTCACTCAACATCAGTAGTGGGTGTATACATAAAGCTACAACCTCATATGCAACATCAAAGAAGTCACTTCACAGAGTTCCGGAGACCTGTGGCGAACTCAGACGTTCCACGGAGGCAATTTTGCAAGTCTGTGACTTCCAGAATGCAGATAATGCAAGAAAGAAAACAAAGCTACAAAAGCATCATTCCCCGGGTGAATATTCTCATGCTGGTGATACAATGTTACAATTGCCCCATACACACATGATGTCTACTGTGTTCCAGCATTTAATTCACATACTGGAAGAACATGAGACCTCAGCTCACTACAGGCAGCACCAGGGAGGGTCAGAGTCTGAAAACTAACTTCTGAGATGGTGGCCAGGTCTGTTATAAATTTGGTCCAGTCCCCTTAAAACCAAAGTAACCGCATTTGCACTCAAGAACAACAACCAGTCCTAAAGCTCATCCAATTGCAAGCAACAGGTGCAAACTCTCACTAAGGGCCTCATTACCCGGTAGGCGATGAGCCATGGCGCTATTAGCGCCATGGCTCATGCCGGTAAAATACCGGCACCGCCTTGGCGGAAAGGGGATTTACCACCCCATTCCAAGGTTGGAGGGGCGGTAAATCCCCCTTCCGCCGTTGCCCTTCCCCATTCCCATTTCTGCCCCATAGGGCTCTATGGGAATGGTGAAGGCGCTAATTACGGCACCGCAATTTTGCGGTGCCGTAATTAGCCTTGAGGTCCCTTAGCGGGTTGGATTTTAACGCCTGCAAAAAGCAGGCGTTAAATCCCCCAACCCGCAAAGGGACCTCGTAGTAAGGCGGTAGGGATTTACCGGTACCGGTATTTTACCGGTACCGGTAAATCCCTACCGCCATCCGTGTAATGAGGCCCTAAGAGTACCATCCGTGGCGGGGGGGGGGGATAAAGTATTAAATGACACAGTCCTAGTGGCTCAGTGTGGGTTGCAGTAGAAGGAAGCTCACATTTGGTGAAGGCTGTAAACTGAACAGCAGTGGAGGAAGTAGAGGCTGGAGAGAGGAATGAGACTAGAGAGGTGGTAACAGTGGAGAGCAGAAGAAAGTGGAAGGATTTAACAGGACAAAGGAGGAGGTGTACACATCAGAGGGAGAGAGAGGACAAGCGGAGGTGACTATGAGAGTTTAGAAGGTAAAGTAGGATGTGATAACATCAAAAGGATGGCGGTGCAGGAGGAGGTACTGACATTTAGAAAAAGAAGTTGAAGTCAAAAAGTGGTAAGAATGTGGGGGGGGGGCAGGAGGAAGTGATGAAACCCTAAAGGAAAGGCAGAGGTGTTCATCAGAGGCCACAAGTCACATTGAGGAGGTAACATCAGGGGGAGAGAGTGGAAGGGAAGTGGTGAAGGAAAGCACTTCAGAAGATGGAGTTGGTAGCAAAGCCTGCAATGCCAGAAACGGGTGACAAAACCCTTCTTGAATTATATTAACTGTCAAAATTAGTTGAGAGGCTGGAAAGGCTTAAGAACTGGCATACAGCAGAGGAAACATGACCATGCCAGTTACATGATCATGATGGTCAGGACACTCCCAACACTGCTGCCACTACAGACACTGACATGGTGGTCCAAATTGACCTGTGGCAGCTTTGAGAGCTGGGGCTGGGTTAGGAGCCTGCTGCACCTCGTCACAGGCAATTCGATGTATCCCCATGGAGGGGGCATCCATTGCCCCCTGCCCACCACCTCTACCCATTGAACCTGCTGCTGTGGCTTGCAGTGTCTTAACTGACATCACTCAGAGTCTGTTAGCCATGGAGGAAGCCTAAGCAAGGGTATAGGTGAGTGGGAAGGTACTGCCGGGTGCCTGTTTCTCTTTTGGGCAACGTTAGGAGAAGTCAAACAGTCCCTGAAGGCTGTGCAGCATGGGCTGGATGCAGCCAACTGGCTGAGGTTCAGTTTTCTTGAGGCATAGTCAGCCAGAAAAGAAGCACATGAGGATGCTCCAGCTGCATCTGCAGAGTCCTGTGATCAGACAAGGAGGGCTTCTTGTCCTGCCCAGAGGCAGACAATAGCACTGGCATTAGAGTTCTATGTTGGGGCCAGGGAGGATGCCCGAATATCTGGAGAACAGTCTTCTGATGTTGCATCTGCAGAGATCTAGACATGGGCCATGGAGGATATCCTTATTGGCATAATAGCAGGACTCTTCTGCAGCCACTGCTGATTTGGAGGCCTACCGGGGAGCCAGGGATGACACCCAATTGGCCTAAGAGCAGGCATATTCATTATTATTATTATTATTATTATTAGTGGGTATTTATTTACCGCAGACCTAGCTTAGGGAAGCAACAGAGTGCTTTACAAGCCATAGTGGGTAGTACTCAGTGAGGCAAACAGAGGTACTGGGGAATGGGGCGCGAACACCAGGGAGGGGCAGGGCAGGGCAGGCAATTTGGCAGCAAGCGACCCACAAGCAACCAAGCAGGAAAACAGTGGGTGGCAGATCGCCTAGTCTCAGGTTAGGAGTGGAGTGTGTGTGTGTGGACCTGGGCATTAGGGGGGAGTCATCCCTTGAAGAGGAGGATCTTCAGCTACTTCCTGAAATGTAGAAGCGAAAAGGTGAGTCTTGTGTTGACAGGGAGGAGGTTCCACAGTCTGTGGCATAGACAGAGAAGGGCTATCTTCTGTTTCTTTCCTTTCTGCACCAGTGGCATTCAAGTCTGTACATGTCCTCAGTACTAGTGGATATTAGGTCTCCAGAGATGCTGAGCTTGTCAATGAGGTAGGTTGGGGGCTTGAGGGCAAGGAGCTTGATCTGCAGAGGCCTGCACATAGTCCAAGGAGAATGCTGGTTGGTCAGAGATCAAGCCTCTACTGCTGCTCAGAAACCCTATGCGGCACAAGGAAGAATGCGTGACTGGCCCGAGAACAGACATTTAGGCACAGCTAGGCTGCTCGCTTTGCTTTGACTGCCTGGTTTGTTATGGTGCATGAATTGGCCCTCAACTATGGCTGGCTTTGCTTCCAGATGGTCGAGGCTGACTGAGCTGCTGACTTGCCAGGAATAGTCCCTTAACCACATGTATGAGTAGGTGAGGAAGGAATTCGGCCCCACCTCTACCTCATCCATCCCCAACTCCGGTGCCCAGTTGGCACACAAGTCCTCTCTGAGATCTTCCCAACCCCACACCAACACAACAGGTCCTGCAGGAAAAGCGGGCATGGTAGGAAATGTGAACCCACTCCCACCAACTCTACTCTGTACTCGTCCCCCTTCCACTTTGGAATTTAATGTGTTTTTATTTCTGCTGCAATGATTAGTGTTCATTATTTTTCTACCTGGATTTGTTGCATCTCTCCCTGGACATTCTTTATATAACCTTGCGTTTATTTTTGATGGACTCACATTGGACATTTGTTGGCATGAAACTTGTTCCAGCTATTATCTTTTTCCCTAACTTTTTACCTGACATCCTATCTGAGAGGAGCGACTTTACCAAATTATTCTGCTTCTTAATTTGGTGGGAATTGAGATTCGGGCTGCACAGAAGTGGTAAATGTTATTCTTTGCAGTGATGCACTGACCTCTTTTGAAACCATCATGTAGCTCCACCCTACCCACCCCCTCACAATTACTGTGCGACTCACTCTCTCTACACTTCTACAGCACAGCTCTCGAAAGAACAAACTCTCTAACCAACAAACTAGCTCTCCTACACCCAACAAGCAATCCACCCACCCTACCTGCCATCCCACCGCCTGCGACCGCTACCCTACCAACGTTCGACTCCTTCACTCCAATATCAACTGACCAATTTCTCAAACTTCTCTCTGCCCACAAACCATTCGGCTCACCGCTCAACCCCTGCCCAGCCACAACCCTCAAAGACATTTTTGCTTCTATCTGCGCAGGAGAAAACGCAAGAACCATCATAAACGACTCCCTCTCCTCAGGCATTTTTCCCGACATGTTCAAGTCAAGCCTCTTCTTAAAAAACATTCCCTCAACCCTCTCGAGCCCAAAAACTACCGCCCCATCTCAAACACCAGGTTCCTTGCCAAACTCATTGACTGAACCGCCTACTCCCAACTAAATGCCTTTGTCGAAGCTAAGAATCTCCTAGACCCCGCTCAATCAGGTTTCAGAGCCCGACACAGAACCGAAACTGCCCTAACCTCAATCTGGGATGACCTTAAAAACACTGCTGATTCTGTGGGATGCGCCGCACTAATCCTTCTTGACCTATCTGCCGCTTTCGACACAATCAACCACTCAATCCTCCTTGACCGCCTCCACTCCCTGGGAATCCGTGGAAACGCTCTCAAATGGATAGCATCCTTCCTTGATAAATGGAACCAAATAACCCTACTCTTCACCTATGCTTCCCAACCCCGATCAGTCAACACTGGAGTTCCACAAGAGCATGCCTATCAGCCTTCCTGTTTAACCTCTATATGTACACCCTCCCATGAATAATCCGCTCACATAATATCCTGTGCAACAACTACGCTGAAGACACACAACTAATCCTAAAACTCCTGAACTCAAAATGCAACTGCCAACCTGACCTCACTTCCTGCCTCCTCGACATAGATCACTGGATGACCACAAACCACCTCTTGCTATACCCCTCCAAAACTGAAATCATGATATGTGGCAACACCGAACTCCTTCCGCACCCGCTACCCTGGCCACCTACCATGGGCAATTCCCTGACACCCGCGGTCCAATCAATTGTTATGTCAAGACTGGACTATGCTAACCCCCTCTACCTCGGAGTCCACGCATACCAACTGGCTAAACTACAAAGAGCACAAAACGCTGCTGCCAAACTGCTACTGGCTCTTGGCCCAAGAGATTACATCTCCCCAGCCCACAAAACTCTGCATTGGCTTCTGGTTTCCCGAAGGGTGACCTTCAAAACCTTATGCATCTCTCACCGAGCAGCGCATAAAACAGGACCTCAATATCTTCAAGACAAGCTAAAACCCGACCATCCTCCACACACTCTAAGATCAAGCTCTGCCGCCCTAGTCATACCAAAAACCATCTCAGTCAGGTTAGGTTGATCATCTTTCTCCGCCTTGGCCCCCACTCTGTGGAACGCACTTCCACCGCACATCCGACTCACCGAGGACCTCATGTCTTTCCGCAAACTACTGAAAACATGGCTCTTCCCCTGAAATCGACTCTTAACTCAAACTGGATAACAGCAATCAATGACCTAGCCCAAAGCTGCTTTATCATAAATAACAATCCAGCATCATGATCCGAGCGTGAACTCGAAAACATGTAACCACTAATGTAGATTAAAATGGATAAACTGAATAGAATGAGTGAAGTGGATGAAAGTAGAGAAGTGGATGAAAGAAATAAACTGGACGAAAGCAGTGAAGTGGATGAAATTAAGGAAATGGATGAAATCAATGAAAATGGACGAGAGGAACAAAGTGGACGAGAGGAATAAGTTGGACGAGAATATGGAGAGGATGAGTACATGATACGGATGGAGTGCACGGAATAGATAGAGTGCATGGAACGGATAGATGGCATAGAATGACAGAGCGCATGAAATGAACGGAATTCCATTCATCTATTCCATTCGGAATGGAATAGATGAATCAAGTGCATGACAAGGAAGGAATGCATGAAACGGATGGAATGCATGGGACGGATGGAGTGTATGGAACGGATGGAGTGCATGGGACAGATGGGGTGCATGGGATAGATGGGGTGCATGGGACGGATGGAGTGCATGGGACGGATGGGGTGCATGGGACGGATGGAGTGCATGGGACGGATGGAGTGCATGGGACGGATGGAGTGTGTGCGACGGATGGAGTGCATGCGACGGATGAAGTGGGTGGAAGGGATGAAGTGGGTGGAACGGAAGAAATGGGTAGAACGGATGGAGTCCGGAGTGGATGAACAATGTAGAGCGGAAGGAGTGTGGAGTGGACGAAGAGTGTGGAGCGGACGAAGAGTGTGGAACGGATGAAGAGTGTGGAGTGGACAAAGAGTGTGGAGCGGACGAAGAGTGTGGAACGGATGAAGAGTGTGGAGCGGATGAAGAGTGTGGAGCGGATGAAGAGTGTGTAGGGGATGAAGAGTGTGGAACAGATGAAGAGTGTGGAGCAGATGAAGAGGGAGCGGATGAAGAGTATGGAGCAGATGAAGAGTGTGGAGCGGATGAGTGTGGAGGGGATGAAGAGTGTGGAGCAGATGTAGAGTGTGGAGGAGATGTAGAGTGTGAAGCGGATGTAGAGTGTGGAGCGGATGAAGAGTGTGGAACGGATGACTTTAGTGGAGCGGATGACGTGTGTGGAGCAGATGACGTGTGTGGAGCGGATGAAGTGTCAGGTGAGGATGAAGTGAGCAATGGGGATGAAGTATGCGAAGAGGATGAAGTGTGTGGAAAGGATGAAGTGTGTGGAAAGGACGAAGTGTATGGAAAGGACGAAGTGCGTAGAAAGGACGAAGAGCGTGGAAAGGATGAAGAATGTGTAGTGGAGGACGTGTGTGGAGCGGATGACGTGTGTGGAGTGGATGACGTGTGTGGAACTGATGAAGTGTGCGATGAGGATGAAGTATGTGGAAAGGATGAAGTGTGTGGAAAGGACGAAGTGTGTGGAAAGGACGAAGTGTGTGGAAAGTATGAAGTGTGTGGAAAGGACGAAGTGTGCGGAAAGGACCAAGAGTGCGGAAAGGACCAAGTGTGCAGAGCGGATGAAGAGCATGGAGCAGATGAAGTGTGTGGAGTGGATAAAGTGTGCAGAAAGGATGGAGGGTGTGGGAAGGATGAAGTGTGCGGAGCGGATGAAGTGTGCAGAGCAGATGAAGTGTGCAGAATGGATGAAGTGTGCGGAATGGATGAGTGAGCAGAAAGGATGAAGTGCGCAGAAAGGATGAAGTGCGCAGAAAGGATGAAGTGTGCGGAAAGGATGAAGTGTGCAGAAAGGAGGGAGTGTGCAGAAAGGAGGGAGTGTGCGGAAAGGAGGGAGTGTGCGGGGTGGATGAAGTGAATGGAGCGGACAAAGTGTGTGGAGCGGAAGAAGTGGTTGGAACGGATGAAGCAGGTGGAACAGAAGAAGTGGGTGGAACGGATGAAGTGGATGGAACAGATGAAGAGGGTGTATGCATGGTTCAGACGAAGTGCGTGGATCAGAAGGAACGGATGAAGAGGGGTAACAGATGAAGTAGATGGAACGGATGGAATGCAGGGATCAGACGATGTGCATGAATCAGAAGGAATGCATGGAACTGATTGAACAGATGGAGCGCATAGAACTGAGTGAATGCATGTGACGGATTGAATGCTTGGAACAAACAGAGGGCATGGAATGGACATTGTGCAAGAATGGTGGAGTACATGGAACAGTTGGAGTGCACGGAACAGTTGAAGTGCATGAAAAGGTTGGAGTGCACGTGCATGAAACAGTTGGAATGCATGGAACGGTCGAAATGCATGAAACAGTCAGAGTGCGTGAAACGGTCGGAGTGCGTGAAACGGTCGGAGTGCATGGAACGGTCGGAGTGTGTGAAACGGTTGCAGTGCATGGAACGGTTGTAGTGCATGGAACGGTTGTAGTGCATGCAACATTTGATGAGCATGGAACGGTTAGAGTGCATGGAATCACTGAAGTCCATGCAATGCATGGAACATGAAGGCCATCGATCTCAAGCACCCACTGAAAACCACCACATCACATCACTACGCATACTCTCCTCTATACATCACCACTCAACTAGAACACAGCGATACTATGACACATTCAGTATAACTGTTCTCATACCAACACCTGCCACATACTCCCCATCATCCTAACTAAACACAGCTGGCGCACTCCCGCAAGCCTAGGCATTCTCCTCAGGCCTAACGCAGCCAGAATCAGTCTGGTATCACCATGCCAGAACGAACACATACTCCTGATCTCCCAACCATCAGACCTACCGCTAAGAAGCAGCTATCATACGAGTGTCGCACCTGCTGCACACATATTCGGTGCACACACGCACCTTATGGCTCTCTCTCTCTCTCTCTACTGACTTGAACTACGGTTCCCGAGGGCTTTCAACCTACCAGCGCCTTGAGATCACACCAATGGTACATAAGGCGCTATATAAATGCAAAGTAACATAACATAACAAGAAGATGTTGATGACTTCTGCCCATAGCACAAGCCCATCTACATTGTCCTGTTGCTGCAGAGTTCCTGGTGGCAGCCTGTCACACCCATGGCCACCATTCACCAGGGGTGTTGCTAGATCTGGAAAAGATCTTGGGCTTCCCTAATGTCAGGACTGTTGGGATTGTCGGGTCTCGGGGCTAGCTAGCCTTTTGGTTGTAGCCCATGAGCTTCTATCTGGGTCTACAACCAAAAGCCCCTTCAGCCCCAGCCACAACCCCCCCCCATTAACGCCTCTGGTCTGCATCATCATTGGTGTCCTCAGGCATAGGCACATAGCATTGGATGGCTATGCGGTGTAACATGCAGCACATGGCCATGATGCAGACTTTCTCTGCTTGGTACATGAGGCCCCACCAGTCCCGTGAAAACACTGGAATTGGCTCTTCAGTAGCCCAAACGTGTGCTCACTGGTGCTGCTCATTATTGTAGCACTGCTGTCTGGGGATTCCTTGATTGTGCTATGGTGTCATCAGCCACAGACACATTGGGTATCCTATGTCAGCTGGTGTGCAGAAAGGGTAGGTGTGATGGTCACCCTTGTACCTTGGTTGTGATGCATAGATTCGCCTCCAGGTGTGCGTTATTATCAGGTGACTCCATTTCACTAGGCATGCCAATGCAACATGACACAGCCCACTCTTCTTAGCAGTCCATGGGGACAGGTGAAATTCAAGCATGCGTCTGGGAGCGAGATAAGGCCTTCCTGTGAAGACCACAGGTACATGCATGGTTTCATTTGTGGGTATGATGAGCGAACCGAGTTACCAAAATTGAATTCTGGGCCAATGTAATTGCATGTAGGTCATGTTGTCACCATGCATGACTTTGAGATCTCCCCTTGGAATTCATGAATGAGATATCAGGTCCTCTGCTCTGCATTCAGTTACCTGTAGGGCTTCAATGATGATTGCAAAGACACACTGGAAGTGTACGAGTGCTAGACATGGAGCCTGGACTAGATGGCTTACTCCCACATGGCATTGGTACAGTTGGCAGCCTTTGCACGGATATGTGCCCTATCCAAGGTCAAAAGTGGCTTTGGACATGAAGCACTGTCTAAATGGTGCAAATGCTGCTTTCACATGTACACACTGCTTTTGCACTCAGAAAAGGAAATTGTCTTTGTATGTATACTGTGGGCTTTTGAAAATCACTGATGGCGCTGACATCCTGTGCCTTTTGGGGAGCCCCTAGGTGCGACATGACAGACAGCCCCATGCACTCCATTAACATGTATTCTACCAAATCAGGCTCCTGACGAACCTCGATTTTTTAGTTCAGTCTTGCATGCTGGGACTTCTAGTGCATGATCGCCGCCATTAGTGTACCCTATTTCAGCATATCAACATTGTGAAACGTGTGGTGCCTCTGTAGGACAGTAGTACAACCCGACGAAGCAATACAGGCAGCGGCACAGGCTTTATTTTGCCGTTTCCCCAGCAAGTGTCCGTTTTGAGTTTACTCTGCAGTTATGTCTATTCTACTAGTAGTCAGACCTTCCCAGTTGCTATCATGGTATTGAGAGTTTTGGGAAATACATGGTAGCTGGTGGGGACCATGGTAAGCAATTAGGCAGAAGTGTTGGGAATATCCTAGGCCATGCCGGATGGTCCTCATTGCAGCTATTCCATACCACACCGGGAGCAGTTCCCCTCAGCAATGGGGCCTGGGTGACTATAGTGACAGCGGGGTGCTGACAACTGCTCTACTAGTTCAATAGCATTAATGATCAGCACAAGGGGCTGAAGACCAATCAATGGTTATTGTGAAACGTGTCACGTGACAAGTGCAGGGGCCCAGAGTGATGCCTGCTCGACTCTGTCCCCATTGACCACCCATCAGGAAAGTTCCCTCGCCGCTGCATGCTGACACCGAGCGCATGCTCAGCGCGGGGCGAGCTAAGCTCACATGAAAGGCAAGTATATGATGGCACGCATTTGTGTAGTGACGTAGTTTCATGGACATTTTGAAAGAAAAAAGGCCCCTTATTGGTGCTCGCGCAGAACATGGCTTTTATTTGGATGATGCCATGATGCAAACACACATGTTGTGCCTTCAGTGGCGCTTTCTCAAGGCAAGAAGAGGCAAGACAATTTGCTGCACCTCCGACCTTCATTATTTCTTATTATACCCTGTTTTTAGCCTACATCAAGATGACACCCCCATAGGGGCGTGGATGTTTTATTTATATGCTTACCAACATCTTTGGAACCTATGAAGATTGACTATTTGAATTCTTTCAGCAAAGTGGACATAACGTCGCCCCTTGGGGTTGGGGGTCAGCGCAGCTTGCTGCCTTGAAGCTCCCTTGCCCTGTGTGTCATACACATCGCATCGTATCTGTTCTCTTTTGATTTTTAGTTCTGCAGCCTCCAGTTTCCGTTTCTAATGAAGTACGGGGTGGAGGGCTGATATAATCAACTGTACTTAGTCCCACATTCCAAGCATTCTGTACTGTTTGCATCCGCATCTTCCTGAACAGAAAGAAAGTAGTGCCCTGCTAATGAATGCTCACGGCACCGAATGTTGTGGAGCGCTTTCTCCTTGAGGGAGGAGGGGGGTGGGGGATGCGGGATGGGGGAGAGCAAGGAAGAGGCAACTCTGATGCTCCTGGGCATTTTATGATTTTATGACAATCCATGTCACTGGGGTGTGTACCCAGTTTTTAAGAGCGTAGTACCCAAATAATTAACACTTGCATATAGAAGCATTCATTACTGTTATAAAGGTCTTTTTTTTTTTAATCATATTTTTATTGAGAGAGTAGGTCAGCAGCAAGACACAACATAAACATATCAAAAGATAGCTTAATAATCTTAAAGCCTTCAAGTTAAGGGAGGAGGGGAAGAGGAAGACATCACAGTTTTCAGACATGAGAGCAACCAGTACAAGAGTGGAAGACATTGCAAATCAAGGCGAGGACCCGGGTGTTGCATCAAGGTCTGAGTCCAGGTCGCACAGGTAAAAGCGTAACAATGACCAAATATCTTTAGGGCGACATGGTGACGGAACCGACAGTACAAATACTTCCTCATTGTCATTTACCATACAAAGGTCTTTTAAGAAAGTGGCTCTGGTTGGGGCGGTGGAGGACTTCCACCATTTAAGAATACAGCGTTTGGCAATAATGCAAGAGATGTTAAATAATCGCCTCGTGGTTTCCTTTACCTTGCCTATATCGCCCAACAAGTATTTCAGGGGGGAGAGAGTCCCCGGAATGGCCGTGATATCTTCAAGGAGCCTCGCGACTTCCTTCCAAAACTCCACAATTAGCGGACATGACCAGTACATATGATAAGGCCCCGCATTGGGGGTGTCACATTTGGGGCAGGCACCTGTGCAATTTTCCACAAATTTAGCTAATCTGGCAGGGGAATAGTGTAATTGGTTTAAAACTTTGAACTGAATGAGCCGGAGCCCAGCATTCATGGACATTGATCGAGTAAATTGACAATACCGGGCCCAGCGGACCTCATCTATCTGAGTGCCCACGTCTCGCTCCCAGACTTCTCTCATCGTGTTGCGCGATGGGGAATGGGTCTGCACCAATGAATATAGCATAGAGACCCCCTTGCCGTGACCGTCCATAGACACTATTGACCTAATGCATGCATGGGACTGGGGTTCCTGCGGAAATGTCGGCCACTTCGCTGTGAAAGCAGCCCTCATCCTGTAGTATTGAAGGCGTTTAAACTGGCCCCTCCCCACCGCTTCAATAAAGCCCGTGAGGTCACAGAACTCACCATCTGGGAACATGTCGCGTAGCGTGAAAAGCTTGCTAGGGTCCCAGGATTGCTGGAGGGCTCGATCAAATGTGGGGGAAATGCTGGAGAAATCCCACAGGGGGACTTCCGGTTCGTAGGGGGATTCCAGCCCTAGCCTCTTGTAAATTCTGGCCCAGGCATGAGTGGTCGTGTATACCGGATCGAACGGGCATATGTCCACATAGCTTGGGTTAAGAAGGACTGAGCGTATGTTGTTTGGGCGAACAGAGTGCTTTTCAATCAATATGTGGGGGGCAGTGTCCTCTGGGTCGAACCAATGCTTTGCAAATTGAGCTTGCGCGCATAAATAATAAAGCTCGAAGTCTGGTGCCCCGATGCCTCCCTGCACAAAAGGCTCAACCATCTTATCCCAACCCATCCTGGCAGTCTTTCCATTCCAGATAAATGTGGAGGCGAGTGATTTAAGTTTCGAGAAGAATGGTTTACCAGGCCAAAGTGGGATGTTATTGAAGTAATATAGGAGCTTGGGGAGGACCACTGTTTTGAGTAGCGCAACTCTGCCATACAGGGATAGTGGAAGGCTAGCCCACATCTGAAATTTGGTCGAAAGGGTTGACAACAGTTCCCCATGATTGTGCGTATACAGTAGGGTTTTACCTCTGGCGACCATTATCCCTAGGTAGCGTACCTTGGTGGGGGAAGGTCTAAATCCCTCTATTTCAGCTAGGTCTCCCGTGCCGTCAGTAAGGGGAAATATTTCTGACTTCGGTACATTAATTCTATATCCCGAGTATTCTGAGAATTCATGTATGTCCGACATGATGTGTTGCACATTTTCTTTGGGGTCACAGACATATAGTAAAGTATCGTCCGCGTAAAGTGATATTATCTGAGGGGGGCCGGTCATCCTAAGACCTCTGTGTGAGTGGTTCTGGCGTATGAATTCCGCCATTGGTTCAATGGTCAGAGCGAAAAGTATGGGCGAGAAGGGACATCCCTGCCTGGTCCCCCTGTGTAGGTGGAATGACGGGGAGAGAGTGGTGTTGGTCAGGACCTTAGCTGTCGGCTGTGTATATAATAGTCGGACACAGTTAATATAGTATTGGCCGAGACCAAACCGCTCCAGCACCAGAAAGAGGTATGCCCAGTAAACGGAGTCAAAAGCCTTCTCGGCATCTAATGCGACCACGGCCGTCTTGGCATCTGGATCTATCTGTGCCATAACATTAAATAGGCGTCTCAGGTTGAGAGCCGTGGATCGGGCTGGTATAAATCCGGCCCGGTCAGGATTAACCAGGATCGGCATGTATGGCAGGAGTCTGGTGGCCAGCACTTTTGCGAAGATTTTTGCGTCAGTGTTGATTAAAGACAGGGGTCGATAGGATGCCATGTCTTGTGGCGGTCTGCGGAGTTTCAAAAGGACAGTGATGATTGCTTCCTGCATCGATTCCGGGAGAACCCGCAGGCTCATTGCCTCCTCCCACACTTTCAGCAGTATCGGGGCCAATTCACTAGAGAATTCTTTGTATAGTTCCGCTGGAAGGCCATCCGAGCCAGGGGAACGGCCGCTCGATAGAGCTTTTATGGCCTCTGCAATCTCCTCTGATGTGATTGGCCTGTCTAGTATATTACGGGTCTCGGCCGTTAATGTGGGAAGGTCGAGATTATCTAGATATTGAAATGTGTCCTCTTTGTTTTTTTTTATCGTGGTTGGAATAGAGGGAGGAGTAGAACTCAGTAAAAGCGGAGTTAATGTCTCGGTCTCTGTTTACCGTCCCTCCAGTCGGTGTCTGTAAGCTCGGGATCGGGTTATGGTGCCTATCAGTTCTAAGCATGTTGGCCAGGAATCTCCCAGCCTTATTGTATTCCCCATATCGTCGGGCTTTGGCTGGTGCAGCCATATAGAGAACTTCTCTATGGGCCAACTTGTGGAATTCTTTTAGCGTAGTATGTATTTGCGACAGGGTTCCCTTATCCTGTGTGATGCTGTACTCAGTCTGTAACAGGTCAATTTTTGTCTCGGCCACCCCCAATTCCTCACGTACCGACTTCAGCATACCAGTCGACTTGCCCAGGATGACTCCCTGGACCCAGGCCTTGAATTCATCCCATAGCGTAGCATAAGTGGCAACCGAACCCTCGTTCAGTTCTAGGAACTCCGCAATCTCTGTATGTAACGATTCGCATTTGTTGGGGTCTCTTAGGAGTGCAGGGGGCATCCTCCATCTTCTCGCCGGGGGGGGGCGACATCACTAAAGTTGATGTCAAGCGATACCGGCGAGTGATCCGAAAGGGTACGGGGATGTATATCACATTGGGAGATCGCCCCAGATAGGGACTGACTAACGATCCAATAGTCAATGCCGAATGAGAATCGTGCACCGACGAGTAAAAGGTGTATTTCTTCTCGCTTGGGTGTAATGCACGTCATGCGTCTACCATACCCATCTGTTCCATTAATTGTTTTACTACCAGTGCAGCCTTGGAGGGGGTTCTGGGGACAGTCGATGAGCGATCCAAGGATTGGTCCAATATCATGTTGAAATCGCCACCCCAGAGTATTTGTGTCTCCCCAGATGAAGATAGCATATCCATTATTGTGCAATAAAACTGTGGGTTGTCTAAATTGGGACCATAGGTATTAATCAGCAGCACTTGGTGCCCCTCCAATTCCCCCCACACCAGTATGTATCTACCCTGTGGATCTATTTTGCTGGAATGATATTTAAAACATAATTTGGGGTGTATGAGAGTCAACACTCCTCTGGATTGTGCTGAATATTCTGTATAGTACCTGTGCGACCCCCACCTCGGTAAAAGTTTAGTAGTGACCTGCCCAAGCGCGTGCGTCTCTTGCATAAAAAGAATATGAGGGTTGTGATGTATGCTGTGATCTTCATTGCTTTAATCGGGTTAGTTAACCCCCGGATATTCCAGGAAAGAAAATTCAAGCCCTTATTGACCTGTGTCATGGTTGTACCTGAGACTAGGCATACGTCCATACTCCCACCCCTGTCGCAGGGAGAATGGGTATCCTGCTGCAAAACCGCTCTCTATTTTAACCGCTATAACAATGCGAAACATGGGTTCCCCTAACAAGCCCGGCATTTCGCACGGCAACACAGTATCCCTATTCCACCCCCAAACCCCCCCTGCATCATCAACCCCAACTGGACGATGTACCCTCAAAACCATAACCTAGGAACACTCCTGGGGGTGTGAGCTGCACTCATATGACCGCCGACCCAGGAAGTCTGCACGGCTATCTTCCAACAAACATTTACATTCAGAGCCACCCTACGGCCTTCAATTTAAAACATTATAGCAGTGTGGCATCAAAAAACACATCACCCCGCGGGGTCGTCGGGCTCCACCGCGCCCCGGGGTGGCAGATTCTGGTTCCCGGCCCGATCCCGGGTCGGTAGAGGGATGGAGGCTTCAACATAGAGCATGGCTTCGGTTGGATTTTCGAAAAAGTGAGCCCTGCCTCCATGCTGAATTCTCATTTTCGCTGGGTAGACAAGGCAGTACGGGACCTGGCGGAGTCTCAGTTGTCTCTTGACGGGCTCATAAGATCTCCTAAGTGATTGCACATTGGTGGAAAAGTCCGGATATATGTGGATTCTGCTGTTTTCATGGAATAGAGTGCCCTTATCCCTGGATATCCGCAGGATAGCGTCTCTGTCCCTATAATTGAGAAGGCGGGCAATTATTGTATGAGGTGGAGCTCCAGGCCTGGGCGGAGGCGCCGATGTACGGTGTGCTCGCTCCACAAGGAAATGGTCTGAAAAGGAGTCAGAACCCAGGAGTTCCTTCAGAAGGGCCTCTACCTGGTGTTCCATAGACCCTTTGCCTAAGGTTTCAGCCACACCAACCAGACGGATATTGTTCCTCCTGGAACGGGATTCCAAATCCTCGCATTTGTCAAGGGTTTTCCGGAGGTCCCCCTTCAACTGGGCAATATCGCGGCCATGTTGTAGTATCAAGTCTTATTGATAGCGATCCTGCCTTCGGCCTCAGTAATCCGTGTGCTTTCCTTGTCCACCCTTGCCTTCAAGAAGCTGATTGTTGCCCCTATGTCATCCAATTTAGTGTTCACCGCTAGGAAGCCGTTCTGAACCATAGCCATCAATCGGTCCACCCTCTCCTCCATTGGCAACTCGGGCTGACTGTCCACCTGCTGCAACGGGGGCGCCAAGGACCCGCTCGGCTGGGAATTGGCGAAGGAGTCAATTGGGCCTGTTTTCTTGGGGCATGCTCCCTTCTGCTCGTAATGGCCCATGTGTAGATTCAAGTAGTCCGCGTCTTCCAGCGCCTCCAGCCACGTCCGCCCCAACGTATTGTACGGACTCTATAGAGGATTGGTAGTGTGCTTAGACCCAGTTATCGTACAGGAGAGGTGTGTAAAGGTTATCACCCAGAGAGGGCTGTAGCTGGATGAAATGTCCCCTCCTCAGCAGATCCTGTTCGGGGTGTCCACCCTCCTCATGCGTTGCCCCACCTGTTCTTACTTGTTTTTACATCCGTCCACATGTGGAGGGGCACTCCACCAGCAGGAGATATCAGGGGAGCCAAGGGCAGCTCCGCAGGCACGGGAGTCGGATCAACAGTGGCCCGCGTAGCATGGCAGCCGACTGCACAACACGCGGCCGTTGGCGAGGACCATCCGCGTTCGCCGCGCCCAGTATGCGGCGGCAATATATACCGACGTGGCACCCTCACATTAGCCGGCAGCGATGGTCCGATCACCTACAGGAGCCTGGTCGAAGCGCAATCTCTCCGACTCGATTCGGCCCCTCCCCCCGTGTCTCCAGCGGAAGATCGCCCGAAACTCACGGGCGGCCAGCGTCCCAGCCTCCGTCCGCAGGATCTTCAGGACGGTGTATCTTCAACGCGGTCCGGCGTAGCGGCCCACATTTTTCCCAGTATGTGCCCACAGTCTTACGCCACAGATCGACATGCTTCATTTGTGCCGTGGGCGGCCCTGAGAGAGGATGCGTATCTTGAAGGATTTATAGAAGCTGGAGCTCTGGAACTAGGCGGTCATCTTAGATGTGCGCAACAGAGCCCCCCATCGTTATAAAGGTCTTTGACATTCACCTAACTGATTCAAAAAGAGCACAGAAACAAATACTCTGAAAAGGATTCAAGTAATGTCCACATGTGCACAAACATGCAATTCACTGATTATAGAATTTGACGCTGAATACCATTTTGTACACCTAACTGTTTGGATACAATATGTATTTTCTGGCAGTGAACAGGCAGTGTAGTGTGTTTGTTACTGGCGGTGTTGGCAGAGAACTTTGAAAACGTTATTTATTTCAGATTGAAAATAACGTCCCAACTGCTGGATTAGGAATCTGTTTTCCAATCATCTAACAGAGCCTACCTGAGGAGCTTGTTTCTTCTGCCTGCTACTGAAGAGAAGTGCACATTTAAAAACACAGACCTTGCTTGGAGCGCGTGCTGTGTGCGGGCAGTGTGTTTGGTATTTGGTGGGCGGCGGGTGGCGGGCTGGTAGTCGGCTCTGCAATTGGAGAAACTGTGGAAATCTACAAAGATCTTGGTGAGTAGAATATTTTTGTTTTCACAACAGTGTGAATCCCTGAGACTTCCTGTTCTCCTCCACCACACAAGAATTGTGAGAATTACAAGTAAGATAGTGTGACGGTTTAACTCACTTAATGGCATATACTTTATGTACCAATATGCCAAATAGAAGAGCATTATCTTTGGATAATGAGCTGACTGATAATATAAATAAAGACACTTTTCCAGGTGTGTAAGGAGACATTGTGGAACAAAAGGAAAAAAAATGACATTATTAATTTGGATGAAACACTACTGATGGTCAAAACGTGCTGTAATCAAATTCCATTGCCCAGATGGTAGTAGGAGGGAAACAACCAGCAATTGACGGCCAGCAACTAGATATCCTGAATAAAGACCTGGGTTTGAACTCAATAGCCACTAATGGCATAGATCGAGTGATAGGTAAGACCATAAAAACGTTCCTATTTCTGCACAACAAACACTGCCGCAAATTCAAGCTTCACTACCTAATCTCTGAAACCTTATGGAGAATTGAACTCAAATGCCGAACGATTCAGAGGACTCTTGCTCCTTGGACCATCTAGACCCAGAATGATTGGAGAACTGCCCACATAAAGATCTTATATCAGATGTGTCTCTATTACCGCCAACAGTATCCCGAGAATTAGCAGCGAGTGTGCCTCTCATTAGAACCTGGGATGGTGCACTCATACAATTGGGATAGAAGAGATAGGGAATGTCTGCAACGGACTCAAACAATCTTTATGGGTGAATTGTCCCCTAAAAATTTTGCAGTAATAAAAGACTACTCAGGGGCCTTAAGGCAACAACAAATGAACTAAAACAGCTATACACAAACTATGAGTCAAGGATTCAATGTTGTGTTAGGGTTATAATAAATAATGAGGAGGTGGTCGATATATATTTATCTTCCCTATACTGAGATGCATTCTGGACACAATCGAGAAAGGCCATGATACCCTGTAATATAAACTACACAAATTAAGGTGGACTTTGAAAGACCTTACTGCAAAAATGTCCTTGTTTAGAGGGTTTTGTCATGGCCTCTGCAAGACCGGACAATGTTGTAGCACCAGTGGTGGGGCATTTGGATGTTATTGCCCGTAAAATCCAAGCTACAAATACTTTGGCAACTCAGATCTGGGAAGAAGAATTTGTGTCTAAAGACCGGTGTCAACTTGAGATGGAACATAACATGGAGCATACAAATGTAAAACTTTTGGTAAATGGCTGTATTGATGTGCCTGAGATCTTAATGCAAAAATACCTATTGTAAAAGATAGAGGAAGGGCAGAAACACAGCACCCCCCCCCCACAAAAAAAAACATGTGGGTAAGAAAGAGCCTAAAGGCTCACAAAAATATGTGTGTAACATGAATAAAACAAACGAGTTAACAGAGGAAAGGCTAGAAGAGAATGAAGGTGCGGTTACATGCCAAGGTATTAAGTGTATAGTTGATATGAGCTGTGAATCTACTCAAAAAAATAAAACAAAAGCAAAGAGTATAAGACATACACTGGTGAATGAAAAAGGAGCAATAGCTAAGTTTTAAAAACCCTCAGTATGGCAACATAACTCCAGGAATATGGAAACTCTGACTACCCACTCTTATGTACATGAGATAGTTTATTTGGCTAAGAAGGATATCTCGAATCATGAGCGAAACAAAACTAAGGAAAATTAACATGGCAAAGTAGTAAGGGACAACTGTGTGATGTTAATAACACCTGAGTTGAGCCCTCCTGAGAGGAAGAGAGAAGATGCTGTTTGTAATAATAGTTCAATGAAAAGGGTGCAAGGGACCAATTTGGCTTCTATGGCAAGTGAGTTAATTCCGAAGAATTTATTCAGGCCGGAGGAGGTAAATACCTTCTCGATATTTTTGTCTCTGGAAGAAAGGCAAAAAAAGGTTTTAGGACAGACAATAACTAAACAAAACAAAGATGATGAAAAGACATTTTCAGGGGAGAAACAACATGCAAGACTTTCCAAGGAAAGAAGATAAGATCGATCTTGGATGGGAGAAGGAACAATTTAGATTACCAAGAAGTGGGGACTCTAACATACGAAATTCAATTGAAAACATAAAGGTGAATGGTGACCCCTTGAGAGCAAAATTACACTTCTTATATGTGGAACAAAAATGTACAGTAAATGGTGACTTCCCCTAAATAGACGTTATATTTTCGTCCTCCTAAATGAAATCCCAAAGTTGGATCAGATTAGATCTGCAGATTTAACCTGGGTAGAGTTTTTCCACCAGATGAAAGAGGACATGGTATGCTTGGGTTTTACATCTGAATTGATAAAAAATGTGATTCTGAGAGAAACCAAAGTCTTTGAACAACTGGGATATATTATATCAATTGCCCAAAATCAGATGGTACAACACAAAGGGGGCGAAATAAAATCAAACCTGTATGGCCCACTAGTGATCAATGTGGACATGGGAAACAACCCTTCTCGAGTAGTTTTGGGTATGCCAGACATGACAAGAAGGGTATCTTATGACTGGAGTGGTATCCTGAGCTCTACCCACACCAATAAGGGTATAATGCCTGGGAACAACTGAGTTAGAAACTTCATGTTTGCCTCATGGAATACGAGAGGCTTCTCACACTTAGCTTCACCATATAATCTCTGGACAGACTGTGACTTGATCTTGTTACAAGAAACGTGGATCCTGGATGACCACATATTTGAGGCATATACTTTATGCTATGAACTAACTAGGAAAGGGGCCCAGGGTAGAAATTCAAGAGTGTCTAACAGACCCAATTGTGAGTCTAGAAATAATAGAAATTGTGTGGTTATTTGGAGGCCTCAAATTGCAAATCAATTTAATGAACAAATGGCAAGATGTTTGGGACAATTTGGGTCAAACACTTTAATTTCGAGAGGATTTGTTTCCTATGTTCAAAATATTTTGGGGTGGTTGTTTCTGCTGAAATTGTTAGATAATCAAACAAAGGCAAATACTCATAGACATTCATTTGACCAAGGGACACATGAGAGAAATAAAACCATATAGGCGCCATGCAAGTGTTCTCCAGGAAATGGGAATAACAGTAGTTAATTTGCCAAGAAAATTAAAACAGAAACATCTAATCTGGATAAAGGCAAACAAACATCTAAAATATCAAAACAATGCAGAAAATACTCTATGTACCTTGAATCAAAATTATAGCTCATATTTCTGGACCCTAGTAAAATCTGATATTACACAGAGATCTCTGCAGTCAAACCCAATCGCATCAAGGGATTGTATAAAATGTTTTGCAAAACTATATTGAAGTTGCTGGGTGAAATGACAAGCCTTGTTTGTTGATGGCGCTGGCTGTTGATTGTTGTCCAAAATCTAAAAAGTTTAAATTTTCAGAGTTGTCAGCTTGTTAGAATTAGAGACACATGACTCCTGATTTGTCTTCATACTATTTTAATATGGTAATACGCATGTATCAATGTCTGGCAACATATGCCATGTGAGGTGAAACAAAAGCTGATGTGTGTTACGACCGTAGTCTTTATCAAGGCAGATGATTAGTGGTGATCCTGGTAGCGGATGGAGAATCTACGGAGCATCCCTTTAGGCTGCCGGCTGCGTGCTGGGTAGCCAATCTGTGGGCTGGTAGCTGGGCACTCAATGACACGATGATCCAACCGTTGTCTCTAATTCTAACAAGCTGACAACTCAGAAAATGGAAACTTTTTAGATTTTGGACAACAAACAACAGCCAGCGCCATCAACAAACAAGGCTTATCATCTCACCCAGCAACTATCCTCTTGGGAACCTTGGAGGTTTGGTTCTCAGACAAACCATGTGCCAGGCCGCAGGCTATGCTACAATCAACCACTAATACTTCCCACTTGCGCAGGGGATCACTTTTCCCTTCAAACACCAAACCTCCTGAAACTACTATATTGAAGTCCCCTTACTGAGATATTGGTAGCAACCAGGAAAGTAATAGAGATCAAATCCAGTTGGAATATTCTTGATATTGATTTGGATGATATTCAAAGAGCTATTGATAAATGTAAAAGATCCAAAGCACCGGATCCAGAACTATGGCTTAACATTTTACAAAAACTATTTTAAAATATTATTAATGAGAAAAACTCCCCTTCATCCATTGCCCTTATCCATAAAACTAGTAATAGATTGAATCAGAGCAACTACCGACCAATCTCACTGCTAGACTCTACCTATACAAATTTTACAACTTTATCTTCAGATTTTTAGAAAAAGTGTCAAATATTGGTTTATTCCAAGATATATACCAATCTGATTTTAAAAAAATGAACTAATGTTTCCTTAAATTGTCTGACTATTAATCTTCTGACAATACAAGCCCAAATGGTAAAAAGGCAAATCTATGTAGCATTTTTAGATATTTCTAAGGCGTTTCATAGTGCGGAATGGCGAACGCTATGGAAGAAATTAGTCTTGTAGGGATGTCCTAATGTATCGATAGATATGGTAAAGTCTTTATATACAGACACAAGGCTAAAGAGGAGATTAGGTGGGAGAGGAAATTGCTTGATTTGGATAAGATCCTGTTGTGGACTACTACAGTGATGCGCCTTTTGGCCCCATACCTTTTTAAATGTATACATCTCAGATTTAGGGTGCTGCCTAGAAAAAACAAAAACTAACCCACCAAAGTTGAGTAATGTGCCAACTTAATATCTGCTCTATGCAGATGGCCTAGTTCTATTTGATTACACACTGGTGGGCCTTCAAAGAGCCATAACGTTGATAGACAATTATTTCAGACAGTTGAATCTAAAACTAAATATGGAGAAACCAAAAATTCAGATCCTTAATCCCAGTAAGAAAAATGGAGTACAAGTTTTTATTTGGTCATTAATGGTACTAAACTGGAGAGAGTACAATACCTGAAATATGTGGGTATGTACATCTGCTGTAACCAAAAGTACTATAGACAGCTTGTTACAAGTAAGATTGCCATATTGACTTCAATCTCCTAACTGAAGCAAATAGATCGAAGATATGGTTGCTTCTCACTGAGCCCATTGATTTAATTTTATCGACAGAAGATTGTCCCTTGACTAATTCACTGTGCAGAAGTATTAGAGGATGAAGAAAATTGGTCACTGTATGAGGGAAAAGTTTGGTGTAAAGTTCTATCTCTCCCCCAGGGAGTACCATAGTCAGCAATTCAACATGTCCTAGGAAATTCATCGATACAGGTGATTATGAATTGGAGATGCTTACAATTGTATGAAGGATTTTGGACACCACCAGATGGGACATTATTTACAAAATTAAGAACGGTATTACCAGGGATGCAATTTCCCCAAAATGCCAGGGGTAGCGGACGGGACATCACATGAGCCTTGACTGCTGATGACATCACGGGAAGTGATGTCATTTGACCTCACCTCAAAGTGACATCACGGGAAGCGATGGAACACAACCTTTCGCCCCCTGACAAAACAGGAAGTGGCATCATAAAGCATTGTTTCTAGGTACACTACGAAAAATATAGTTATAATATCACTGTAAAGTGATATACATTTCATACAAGAATGGATCACCATATGTATTGTTAATATCAGTGCGTATAGGCCCATATTACCAAATTACTGTGAATGCAAGCAGACGTCCAAGGCCAAATGATAATGATGTATTATTATATAGCACTTACGCTTAAGCGCTTCATATAGAACACATAAACATACAAAATCGCCTAACCTGTGTTAGTACTCATTATCAACCTCAGCAGGATGAGTTGACCTTGCCAGAAGTCAAACCTGCAACCTGCAGCTCACACACACATTGCAGAAGCGAGCACTCAACCCACTGAGCTATCTTACTGCTATAGTTATCAGAAAACCAGCCACTCCAGAAACAAAGAGCAACATGCTGCTGGCCACAGCCCATGAGCCCCAATTTAAAATGATTTTTTTTTAAAAATGTATTATTTTTTTATGGGGTAGCAAGGGAGACCACAGGGGTAGCAAGGGAGACCTCAAGGGTCCCTGATGCAACTTGTGGTGACCCATAACTGATGTCCATGGGTATTACTCCAAGGGAAGTGTAAACTCTTAATGACCTGTGTGGAGAGATGTAAAAAGATTATGGTAACAATAGGGGTAACGGATGGCACCCTATTAACAATTCCTGATAAAGTGATAAGACACCTATATGAGTGAGATTGAGTAGACAATAAAATGAAACTATTGCATTATAACATTTCAAATAATTTCACATATGATATTAAAACTTACAATTCTCTACCCAGAATTATGCAAAAATACCCTTCTAAGCACTCTAAGTTAGTTTGGCTACGCATTAAATTGAACCTATACACTACGATTGAAATCTTGGGAGCTAGAACAGGAATTCCAAGGGCTGAAAGAACTTGTTGTTTCTGTTTAAAGGAAATTGAAACATTGCACCATCTAATTGTTGAATGTCCCTGTTTAGTAGTTTGCTGAAGTGAAATCTATGGAATGTTTAGATCAGTCTTTGGAACTGAAGTAGGAGAGAAATGATGTCAGACTCTGATCTGTAATCCACCAGCTGCTATTTTAACTGCAGGAAAAAGATTTTTAGAGATATTATTTGGGCCATATTGTTCATTGAGGAACTGAAGTAGGAGAGAAATGATGTCAGACTCTGATCTGTAATCCACCAGCTGCTATTTTAACTGCAGGAAAAAGATTTTTAGAGATATTATTTGGGCCACATTTTTCATTGATCTTCTAGCTTTTTGGATTTTAATGCTCTGTTTTTTGAAAAAGTATATACACGTTTTAAGATGATTTTATCTTTTTTAATCTCTAATCTTATATATATATATATATATATATATATATATATATATATATATATATATATATATATATATATATATATATATATATATATTTAAAAATGATGAAGTGACTGCAGGTTTCCTACTAAAAAAATGTGATAGCTAAGCTATGGGATGATGATGTTTAATGAATCAAACTCTTCTATTTAATGATTTTGTGATTTTAAATGCGTTTTTTAAAATATTTGTTAACTGTGAAAAGTTTACAAATAAACTTCAACTCACAATAACAAAAATATGTATTTTCTACAATCTGTATGCAGTACATACTAGTTTTATCATATGTTATGAACATGTTTCATGTCGTGTGTGTTAGAGAGTAAATAATAGCATTGTAAGTGTCAGTAGAAACGCTGAGATGAATAGAGATTATTTGATTTATTATGCATTGTTGAATCTGGCAATGTGTGAAATCCAGTGTGTCTATAACATAACTATGTTGGCTTTATTTAATGGAACACAACGTGTCTTCAGGAAATTACTATTTGCTTCTATTTATTTCTGTTAGTAGCAACTGCATTAAGAAAGTGATACATACACATGACACACTAGTGGGAACTCATAGCAATGACAGTTATTGATCTAGTTTGGTGCTTTACGAAATAATACATTGCAATCAATGTCACAGTAGATTACTGGCACACATGTACTTATCAGAGCACTTGTGAATATGATTATGCTGCAGTTCACGGACAAACTTGTCCAAGCTGACATTTTTTTTGGATGGAGCAAAGCCACAGCCAGGATATCAGATATTTTGGTAGCTGCAGCCATGTTAGGAACGTGGAGCAGAGAGAAAGACGATTGGTTCGGATGCACATGAAAGCCTGTTAGGTTGTGCTTGTATTATGTCAGATTTTGTCCAAGGCTCTGGTACACCTAGTCAATTGCAATAGTACAGTTATCGAATGGTGCAGTAAAGTCATATTCTTTAAGGTTCATGGATGCATGTTTGGAAGTCCATTGTTAATTTAATTGACAGCGGTGCTGATTCATGGAATTATTTGCGCCGAAAAACGGGGATTTGTGCGCCATTCTGCCGCAAATCCCCAATTGTTAAACAGGGATTTGCAGGCAGAATGGCGCACAAATCCCCGTTTTTCGGGGCAAATAATTCCATGAATCAGCCCCTAAATGTATCATACTGACTTTTCTGTAAAAGGCTCATTGTGCCAAAACCTGTATAACCGCTGAGATTTCTGTGCTCAGATGCCCACATTTTGGGACGGTGATACTATGCCAGTTTCTGCAGAGCTGTATGGAAATATACATTTTCTATACATTTGCTGCTTAGTTACCCTATTGGTTTATATGGCGATAGGCTGCGGGATTCGTTAAACTGCATGCTCACTCTGATGCTACACTTGCACTGCAGTTCAGGGATGAACTCCATGCTCATCCTGACACAATATGAGAAGGTCCATTTAGGGATCCAGGGTTCATAGGCTGACAGATGGCACTTGACATGACAATGGAGCACAATTTTCTCCTAGGAGGTTGCAACCATGAAAATCCATATGTTCAATGTTCAATACTCAGGAGTGAAGGATGAATAATAAAAACATAATTATTTCAATAGCTACAAAGAATCATGTTCTTTTAAGATAATTATCCCAAAGACAAAGGCAAAAGACAGTAGGCCAGGTTCCCCTAATAAGACTAACTTTAAAAGGTCATCAATCTTACAATAACCTTTGGGTTTATTCATGGGTACTGCGGTTCCTTCCTTCCTGGGATTGCTGAAACAGACATACTCCATTGCTCAAATAAAGGGTAAGAGTCAGCAATTCTAAGACACTATCACATATCACTGTGGTGTGAATTGCCAAGTTTACCTGGATAATTTAATTTCAGAAATAACCAAGAATGGAGATGTACTGAAATATGAAATTTGAAATATTGTATTCAATAGAACACTAGCTGTGTCAATCTGGACTTTAACGCACATTACTATCTCGAGATCTGCATAGATTTGCATTTAAATCCCCTGTAGATTATTACAAGATTCTACTGGATAGATTTAATGATGTGAAATACATTCAACACAGTTTTATTGAGGTTAATTAGTGACAAAAGGGATTTTGGGGAATATTTGACACAGTAGTATAGCTCAGTGGCAACACGCTTGAAGATGACGCAGAGCAACACAGGTTTGAATCCTGGTTCAGTGCTTAGAAATCTCTTCGGTATTAAGCGCGTTTTTAAAAAATGATTATAATTATGTGTTCATTTTAGGAATGTTTATATTTTAATGATTTTTGAAGACCCATACAGTTGATAGGAGTTAATTGCAAACCTGGATAAAAGTTCCTTTTTGTGTTTGGAGACCCTCTGCTGAGCTTCACATACAATTTGATAGATCCATCTGTGGCATTATGGCAAATGGGCTCAACCCATATAGTCTCTGCACGTATGCTGAATTGGGTGTGTCAGGTTTCAAATTGTGGTGAGGGGCAACTTTGGCACATAGAGAGGAGGACAATTTGTAGAGGTCTAGTAGAAACCAGGAGCAGAAATCAGAAGCAGTGTACAAAAAGGCCGAACAGCAAGAACAAATGAAACTGGTCAAGAAGACCCAGGCTTCAGACAAGGCTACCTTGCCTCTGTAAACTATGTAAATATGTATACCTGTAAATTGTATATCACTGCTTCGATCGCAACTGTTTCAACCAATGTACTCACTGTAATTACTGTACAGCACTGTAACTAAGCTGAGAATAATCTTGTTTGCTCCTGTGCCCTCTTACCCTCGGGTCTGGCGTGCAATATAAATGAATAAACATAAACAAACAAACATAAACAAGAGATTTTAGCAAGTAGGGGAACTCTAGAGCAGGAAGAGGCCCCATTTATCTTATTAGGTGGGGCAGTGGCTTGCCGAGAATGCTGGCTTCTTCCGAATACATCGTCCAGAGAGGTTGAGACGGTGTCTGTGACAAGCCAGGTATGAAGTGGTTTTATCAGTCATAAGGTGAGATGTACATTCTCAGAAATCTCGAAAAGAATATCCTCACAGCTGGCCTACAAATTATATTTATAGACAAATCCCAAATGCAATTCTAAATAGGCCCAGACAATGGTTATACATTTTCAAGGTACACATTGACTCAAACCATTTTAAAGAGAGATTGGAATCATTCCCTCTGTACGCATATGGGAAAAGGAAACCGAGTATGTCAGGTCACATTTATGTTCTGCCTGTCCTCGTATTCTCTCGGGTTCACTGAATTACAAATAATATAGAGGAGTAATAATCACTTACCTGTCCTTAAAACTCAAAAACTTTAGACATACAAAGGCATTTGTAAAACATAGGATTGCACATCTCAGTTCACTGGCACATATCAAAATGGGGGAAAACCGTAGCTTCCTTCCCCAGGGTCAGTGTGGGACAAGATATAGGCCAGGGCACCTAAAAAAAAGTGCCCTGCCCCTCACCTCAAAAATGGGCCCACCCATCGCCTCAAAACAAGTGGCCCTCAAACCCTCATCTATGAATTGGTAAATTCACGACTTTTCGAAAAATGCTACTTATGGAGGGTTTTATGGTTTTTGTTGCATGTAATGTTTTGTGTAAATGCTTGAGAAAACCAGTGATAAAATTCCTTTTGTTCTTTTTTAACCCTTTAAGTGCCATGGGTCCCCCCGTACCAAGGCCTTTTTTGGTGATTTCGGTATGTCGCCATTCAATGCCTTGTAACTTTTTGTTAAATGAGATATCTCGGCCAAATTTGGCCCCTGTTTTCCCCACATGTAGCCGGTCGTAATGCCATGCACGAATCCTAGGTTGCTGTAGGGGGGTGACAGAAAATAACCAAAAAGGGAGAAAACTTTGTGTTTTTACAAAAACTGCCAATAAAATGATGTACAAAGAAGCCTGTGGTTTTTCCCTTGTAAGAGCTAGGAACAAATGGTTTGCTGTGTTGAATTCCCCAATCTCATGGCTTTCACGAGCAGGTTGAGTGGAAATGAAAAAACATTATTTTTATGTGGTTGTCAACCGGTTTATGAGAGGTAGGAGATTTTGGCCTTTTTTGCCAATTGGACATGCGTGGACGGAATGGAAGAAAAGGGTAGGAAAGCCGAATTGGAGGACAGAAAGGCAAACATTTCTGAAAAGTAGACAAAATTCCAAGTTTAGGAAGGGGTGATTTGTGCATGTCGGGCAACAACTGGGTAGGGGAAAATGCCATAGTTTGGGGAAAAAGCGGGAAAATGACTGAAAAAAAGGTACGTAGTGGACATTGTTGGCTTGGTACGGCAATGGCTTCTATGAATTTGAGAAAAACAATGCTCTGCTACATTCCCCTGATTCTTGCAGTTAGGAAAACACACATTTTTGTAGTGTTTCACAAAACAAGCAATACCACAAGCCAAACACTGAGCCATGATACATAAGGAGTTTTATGCTTACGGCCTGAACAGACAGACTTAGCATGTGTAAATCAGGAAAACCAATGTGGTGAGGAACGGCAACCATACATTTTTTGAAAGAGCACAAGCAGACCTTTTCAAGGGTAGGTGACTTGTGCAGGTTACAAAAGTGTATGGTGCCTAAAGCAGCGAATAAATGGAGGGCACATTTGGGAAATGAAAGTGTTGTGTGACAAAGGGAACCAGTAAATGGGTCTAAATGTTATTGAAACCACACAAACACACCAAATGTCATACCTTCTCGCATTCCCACATGTGTCCTGATGAAAACAGTACCCCACATGTGTGAGTGCACCTACCTAGGTGCCAAGGGGAAAGCTTAAACCACCCCTAACCCCAAGTCTTTTCCGACAGCTTAATTTCACTATTTTTTCTGACTGGCACACCATACAGATTTGGGCCTAGGGTGTCCAAGCCACCAAGGAAAATAGGGAACCTCATGCATTTTTGAAAAGAGGACATCCGTGGGAATCAGCAGAGATCTGACTTGCGCAAATCGGCCCAGGATTTATTACCCAGAAAGCCCAGCAAAGTCTGAAATGTGGTGAAAAAAGCACAATTTAAGCACATTTCACTCGGTTACCCACTGATACACGCCGCCAACAACACATGGCCTACCATCCTGCGTTCCCACAGGTGTCCTGATGAAAACAGTACCTCACATGTGTGGGTGCACCTACCTGGATACCAAGGGGAAAGCCTAAAACACCCCTAACCCCAAGTCTTTTCCGACAGCTGAATTTTACGATTTTTCCAGACGGGCGGACAATACAGATATGGGCCTAGGGTGTCCAACCCACCAAGGATAACAGGGAACCCCATGCATTTCCAAAAAGAGGACATCTGTGGGAATCCGCAGAGGTCTGACTTGCGCAAATCGGCCCAGAATGTATTACCCAGAAACCCCAGCAAAGTCCGAAATGTGGCAAAAAAAACTATTTCTGCACATGTCACTGGGCTCACCCACCGAAACATGCCACCAACAAAACATGGCCTACTGTCCTGCGTTCCCACAGGTATCCCGATGAAAACGGTACCTCACGTGTGCGTGCACCTACCTGGCGCCATGGGGAAAGCCTAAAACACCCCTAACCCCAAGTCTTTTCCGACAGCAGAATTTCACGATTTTTCCAGATGGGCACACCATACAGATATGGGCCTAGGGTGTCCAAGCCACCAAGGAAAACAGGGAACCTCATGCATTTCCGAAAAGAGGACACCCGTGGGAATCCGCAGACGTCTGACTTGCGCAAATCGGCCCAGAACGTATTACCCAGTACTCCGGCAAAGTCTGAAATGTGGCAAAAACCCCCCAATTTCCGCACATTTCAATCGGCTCACCCACAGAAACACACCGCCAACAACATATGGCCTACCGTCCTGCATTCCCACAGGTGTCCCGATGAAAAGAGTACCTCACATGTGTGGGTGCACCTACTTCGCCCGACAACACAGGTAACCCCAACTCTTTTTCGCACAGCAGGATTGCAGGATTTTGACTCACGTGCACACCATACAGATTTGGGCCTAGGGTGTCCAAGCCACCAAGGAAAACTCGGGACACCATGCATTTCTGAAAAGAGGACACCCGTGGGAATGTACAGAGGTCTGACTTGCGCGAAGTGGCCCAGAATGTATTACCCACAATCCCCGACAAATTGTGATATTTGGTGGGGCAAAAACACAATGTTCACTTTGTCGGGGGTTCTGGGTAATAAATTCTGGCCCGCTTCATGCAAGTCAGACCTCTGTGTATTCCCACGGGAGTCCTCTTTTCAGAAATGCATGGGGTTCCCTGTTTTCCTTGGTGGCTTGGACTCCCTAGGCCCATATCTGTGTGGTGTGCCTGTCTGAACAAATAGTGAAATTCAGCTGTTGGAAAAGACTTGGAGTAAGGGGTGTTTTAGGCTTTCCCCCAGGGTCAGACTGGGACAAGAAACAGGCCCGGTCAACCAAAAAAAAGTGGCCCACCCCTCGCCTCACGACCCTTGACCTCTGATGACATCACCAGAAGTGATGTCCCGTGATGGAACACGACTTTTCACCCCTTGACAAAACAGGAAGTGGCATCAAATGTTGGTATGCATCGAAGATGGATGAAAGGCCTTTTGAAAAAAAAAATGTTAAAAAAAACTTGCAGCATTTTTTTTTTCTATTTTGTTTTTCCAAAACCGGCCCAGGCATGGCCAGAAAGCGGCCCCCACTCACCAGGCACGATTTCGGCCCAGCCACGGACCGAAAGGCCGAGGGGCCAATCCAACCCTGCTTTCCCCTTGACGCCCAGGTAGGTGCACCCACACATGTGAGGTACCGTTTTCATCGGGACACGTGTGGGAACACGGGAAGGTAGGCCATGTGTTGTTGGCGGTGTGTTTCGGTGGGTGAGCTGAGTGAAATGTGTGGAAATTGGGATTTTTCATCACATTTCGGACTTTGCCGTGGTTTCTGCGTAATACATTCTGGGCTGATTTGCACAAGGATTCCCACGGATGTCCTGGGAAATGCATGGGGTTCCATGTTTTCCTTGGTGGCTTGTACACCCTAGGCCCATATCTGTATGGTGTGCCAGTCTGAAAAAATCGTGAAATTCAGCTGTCGGAAAAGACTTGGGGTTAGGTGTGTTTTAGGCTTTCCCCTTGGCGCCCAGGTAGGTGCACCCACACATGTGAGGTACCGTTTTCATCGGGACACCTGTGGAAATGCAGGACAGTAGGCCATGTGTTGTTGGCGGCATGTTTCGGTGGGTGAGCCGAGTGAAATGTGCGGAAATTGGGGTTTTTGGCACATTTTAGATTTTGCCAGGGTTTCTGGGTAATACATTCTGGGCCTATTTGCGCAAGTCAGACCTCTGCGGATTCCCACGGATGTCCTCTTTTCAGAAATGCATGTGGTTCCCTGTTTCCCTTAGTGGCTTGTACACCCTAGGCCCAAATCTGTAGGTTGTCTCCCCAAACTCTTTGGGGGTTACAAGTGGTGTAGCCTTTTTCCTTTTGTTCCTCGATAGGTGCACCCACACATGTGAGGTACTGTTTTCATCAGGACACCTGTGGGAACGCAGGAAGGTATGACATCTGTTGTTGGCAGCGTGTTTCGGTGGGTGAGCAGAGTTAAAAATCTGAAAATTGTGTTTTTTACCCCCAAACTTTGACTTTTCTGGGGGTTTTGGGTAATAAATTCTGGGCTGATTTGTGCAAGTCAGACCTCTGTGGATTCCCACGGGTGTCCTTTTTTCAGAAATGCATGAGGTCCCCTGTTTTCCTTGCTGGCTTCGACAACCTAGGCCCAAATCTGTAGGTTGCCCACATGAACAAAATGTGCTGTGCCGAAAGGCTTGGGGTTACCCGTGGGTTACCCTTTTCCTTTTGCACCCACACATGTGAAGTACCTTTTTCATCGGGACACGTGTGTGGTCTATGCTGCGAGTTACAGTAATCCGGCACAATGGCATGGTAAATAAACTGGATGCATGCATGTTTCTCCTGGCCAGTGGCCTGGACATTGCATTATGGGCTGACGTCTCCGAAAAAATATTAGCCAAAAAGGAAAGCAGCATTTAGAGGAAATTATGGAACACACAAAGGGGCATGCAGCAATACATACATATATAGTAGGGGAATTCCTGCTGCATGCACACAAAGGAGAGAGAAATGTGTGTAATCATTCTACCCTCCTCCCCCCATTGGGTGCTCTGCAACAGGACCTTTGAGAGAGCTGTAATGAATGTTTTCCTTTTACCGTAGCACACATAAAGCCGAGATGCAAATTCACAATAACAAAACCTGGCAAGATTGAAAGATGAGAGTGACAGATTCTCTAACTCTAATTTGGGTGTAGAGGAATAGGATAGGAGTTCTGCCTGGTTACTGCTGCTTATAGACTGGACTGGAGCCTAGGGTTGCCCCTGGAGGTGACAAAAGGTGGGCATAATGAAGGCTGCTAAAGCAGCTGAAGTGTGCTAAACAGGACCACCTTACATTACACTGCATTGAAGATATACAATTACTACTGGTTACTTACCCACAGTGATGGGCTTGTCTGGCTGGCTGTTGGTAGCTCTGCTAAAGCCTGGCTGGAGTGGATACTTGAACAGCGGCCTGCCTGCAAAAACAAAGTAAAGATAACAAAAACAGTATATATCACACAAATACAATGCAGGGATTTTAACAAAGATATAATGCTCACCACCTGGATATCAAGCATCACCCAACAACTACGGTCTAAACCATAGTTAGTCTGTCACAAAAAAAGCAGTAGTGTGTCCAGGACCATAGAAGCTCTACACTAGCACTGGTAGCCAAGCAAATAAATGAAATCTTCCCCGGTGATAACTAGCAAATGGTGGGCAATCTTCATTCTACCAGAGGCACGGCATTCCGCATGATGTGCTGAATACCCACAACCAGAGATTGAAGTGTAATATAAATCATTGATACGTTGTCACCGTACTACCAGTCCTTTTAATTCTTTCATAGTGTACCTTTAGTTCAAAGGCTCAAGAAGAAATGCGTTCTTGACCCTTTCTCCGGAACCAGTTATAGAATCGGCTCAGGCCGGACATTCAAGCACTGCCAGTTTCCCAAGGCATAGCTAAGCAGACACACTCATACACATAACGTCTGAGACTCTGCAGGTTAAGTTGCCCAGGTTGCAAACTTTTATCAGTGGCAGAGCCTTTCATTTGCATGATAAAACAATTTCAACTCAAAGAGCTCGTAAAGCACCGCTAATCTGTGATATTTAACGTGAGAAACCCAAAGCATCCATGTAAAGATGTGTTTATATCCATGATGTCTACTATCTTCATATGCAAAAAAAAGCTGCTTCAAGTCACTAATCAAATATTTTGAACATGAATAACAACGAGCTTGAAGTTTGCGACAAAAAATCTGCATATCTTTCTATCTTTGTTTATAACACACACAACTTCTTGCATTACATCACTGAAAGTACATTGGGGTTAACTGGATTTTTCAGGTTGCCATTACTTTGCATTTTGGGACATATAGTTTACTATGCAGGATGCAAACATTAAAGCCACGATGATATTTTTTTCGTTTAACATGTTGCTATAAGGATTTACACGTTTTCTTCTGGCTTTATTCTGAAATTGGTGTTTTTATAAGTAAACTCTATATGACATTATTACTGTGTAAACCTTGAAATCCCAAAATATGACCCAAAGTTTGTAATCTTCGTCAACATTGCCCGCCCCCCAATCTGCCCGACCATACCACTACTTCTTTTTTGGATGCAGCCACAGTACCACTAGTTCCTCTTTTTCCACTTCCACCCCCTGCCCACAAAAAACATGCTCAAAGGAGAAAAGGGCAAACTTTCAGTTTTCCGTGTACATGCACGCGCTGCACCACTAGAGCCAGCTGGCGACCCACTAGAGCCAGCTAGCGACCCAACGGCCAGTACAGACCGTTACAGAAGGGGTGCTCATGTGGCCAGTGCCCGGAACATACATTTATTATCCTCTAATTCATTCCCTAGTTCCCAGGTCATCGCGGCTGTTTGGACAGCGTTACACACATAACCCATACCTAATGCGTTTTTATGTGGATAAAAACGGCATTGAGCGAGCTGCGGAACGTACATAACCAATGCAGTCATGCACACAGAAGAGCACCGGCAACTTTTGCAACAAATGCATGTGCACGTTTGAAAGCCAGAAGCCATCTCACTGGGAGCAGCATGCTGTGCAGGCAACAGGGAGGATGCATGCTGCAGAGTAATAGGTCAGTCCCATTGGCAACCATTTGAAAGATGCATTTTCTTTTGAATAATGTTTGTATTGGGAGTGACATCAATGCAAAAGACAGAACAGAAGTGGCGCGAGTCATCCATGTTATGAAATAAGCAAAGGAAAGCTGGCAGGTTAAGATAGTTTCGCTTGGCAGTCAATGGGAACAGCAGAAAAAAATAAAGTTATTTTTCATTCGGTTGAAATGAAATGAAATATTCCTCAAGAATGAGACATCTGCTAGGGCAGCCATGTGACCGTGTGTCTTATTAGTATTCAACTTTTTATTAACTTTTGCAATGCAAACAATACAGCAAACAAAATGCAAATCAAGCAATTAACGTATTGGTGACGGCGAGGCTGAATACGGGGTCTCTGAGGGGGATTCGCTGTCCAGTTACCACCAGTCGGGTGGATTTCGTATGGCAACTGATCTTTAACAAACTATTGCTTACACAAACAGGGCCTGAGCCACACCACTGACGGACCGCACAGGGGCAGGGATCACTGAAAGGCTTCAGAGGGGCCATGGCACAGAGGCAGGCACTGCAGACAGTCAAGGAGGCGGGGCAAGCAACAATCCCGGGCAGAGTCTTTTGACTCTGCCCGGGATTGACAGACTCCATTAACATTCAGAACTTGTCACCAGGTACTCAACGCGAGGGGGTATTGGGGCAGGGTTCATTAGGTAGAAGCGCTCAGAGGCACAACATCATGGGCCTCATTCCGAGATTGGTGGTAGTCATGGCGCTATCTGCGCCATGACTGCCACCAATAACGGGTGCGGCACCGGTGTAGTTCAATGGGGACTTACCGGTGTAGTCCGACCCTGGCGGGACTGGTAAGTCCCCATTGAACATGCCATTCCCCATTCCCATTTGAGCCCCCATAGGCCCATCGCGACTTGCAAGCCCGTTATTAGCGCCCTGGTCCCTTAGCGGGACCCGTAAGGGACGTGTGGGAAGACCACACGTTCCTTACGGCCCCCGCCAAGGGACCTTGGAATAGGGCCGTAAGGGATTACCGGCACCGGTCTCCTTACCAGTGCCCGGTATCCCTTACTGCCCACCTTGTAATGACGCCCCATGAGTCCAATTCGGGTATCACTGATAACGGAGGGGCGGGCATGGAGGCTGAAATCAGTGATGGGAAACAGAGGACAGCATGTTCCGCTGATGGGGCGAAGAGGAGCCACGACTCACACAGCTCACGGCGAAGAGCAGCCACGACTCACACAGCTCATGAAGCAGGGTGGGGAAGGATTATTACTGCGTGGCCAGATGACCGCCTCACTTGGCCCTACCAACCACCTACCAAATATTTTCTCTGTACCGCGCTTTGGTGAAAGCGCTTTATATATAACACATCATTGTCATTTCGTTTAAGAAATGAATGTAAAAGCGCACTGAAAATCTTCCAGTGCAGTGGGTGCTACACATTATTTAAAGGTGCGTTTGAAAAAAGTCTTCTCTTTCAGAGAAACAACTTAAACAGTGCCTCTATGTTCTGGATGCATTTTGGTGGCAAGATGTGAAACAGTCCTGTCGTTTATAGAGCACCATGCAGGGAATTGCTCACCCCATCACTGGGTGTGGGTCACCGATGTCAGGGGCAATAAACTGGAAAGCAGCCAGGTGAATCGGGTGTCAGCATCAGCTCGAGCTGATGCATTCCAAGTGCACAACTGTAAAGAGTGCACACACGTGTGTCCTCGCTGCCACTACCAGCAAGGAGAAGTGTGCAGCCAGGAACGGTAATTACTATGTCTAGGTCCGTTCTAGCTGCAGCCTGCAGGGCCCATGGCCAAGGTAAGGTCCTGCCGGCCCTGGGCAGAGAGGATGGAAGCCTGTAGCATGCTTTCTATGTTAACTGAGGGTCCTGATCTTTATTCTGTGTCATACACTTTGCTCACCCTCACCGCCCCTCAAGCTGACTGTTCTCCTTCCTTCAGTGGCGCTGGACTGGTTCCGCTGCTTGTCTGGCCTGGCCGCTTGGCTGGCTGCTGCTTACAGTCGTGCTTGCCGTGTCAGGCCTCGGCGAAGCTGTGCGCTGCCGCCTGCTCCCTCTCTCTGGCTCCTGCTGGCTGCTGCAGGTCATCGAGCGTGCCAGCCCTGAGCCCAGATCTGGAACTGGTCAGGTGGTGCCTCTGCCTCCTTGTGTTGTGCCTGCCTGCTACCAGTGCCACGCCCTGGCGCCTGCCAGTCCCAGTCGACCAGCATTGAGAGCACTTTGCTCAGCAGTGTCAGCACTCGCTTCCTTTTGAATACAAATTCAAAAGAAAGCAAATCTGAATGCCAAATGCTCACAGTGCCTGGGCTGGTCAACCATATGGGAACCAAGGTGGCAGCGGGGGCACGGCAGAGAGTGAGGACTGGATACTTCTATCTACTAGGAGAGAGAGAGAGCAGATCACTGCTGCTGGGCACAGTGGGGGCGGGGCAGGTTGTGTATCGCTGATGGTCGCGGGGCTAGCCTGTTGTTGTTGTAACATTTTAACACAAATGAAACACAATAATAGGCACAGGCAGCCCTGCGGCCGCCATCACATCAGACAGCCGAGAGCATGGCTGCCTGGGGAAATTGGATTTGTAAAATAAATGTGAAATAAATATATATTCTTGTGTGTTTTTTATTCCGGCCCCAGACCGTGTAAATAAAAAACTGCCAGCAAAACATTGAGATTTCAGTAGGCCCCGGACTGAATGCCCGACTACTCAGTCCACCCCTGTCCTTTCCTGTCATTAAGAGCATTAAGAGCATGTCTTTCAGTTAACTTCTCACATAGGTCTTTTGATTTTGAACAGAGCTTTCACTGGATCACTCAAAAACAAATTAATAAACAAGTTGCAAGGGGAGTGAAAGACTGGGAGGATCTGTACAGAATTGTAGCTTTGAATATATCATTTTATAGTGGCTAAATGCATCACAGGTTGTCTCTCCTAAATCCTTTTCATCGTCGAACGGTATTTTTTTTGCTGAAATCATTTATTAATAAAGAAAAGTATGGGAAAAAGAGACAAGGGAACATAGCCAAATTAAAGCACGCTGGGACTGAGTTATAAAGGCTCACACTTGCACATTTTCTCAAGGCCAATTATTACATTTTTTTGCATTCGTTTTCTGTAAATTTATGTTTAAAGCAAACAAATAATGTGTCATAGTTTAAGAAGGGTGACAGGGCATAAGAGATGGGGAAAGGAGGTGTGAGATGTGTATTAATTAGGAATACATTACCAGCTGTAATTACTTGATGTATAAAATATATGTCAGTTTTGAAAATGTGTTTTAGAGTGAAACGTCCATTGATCCAACACACCTACCTCAACAACCTCCCCTAAAATTCTGGGACAAGAAACGGGTGTTTTTTAATCTGAATATTCTGTTTTATTTAAAATAACAAATCAAAATAATTAAGGGTGGTGTCTTAGCTTAGAATGCTGGTGAAGTGACCTACAATATTCAATAAGAATACAGACAGCCTGTCCACAGAAAAGAAACACAACCTGCCTGCTTTTACCTCATTCATATTAAAAACAAGTCTAAGTACTATTCCTAAGGTAATATAGCTCTGCCGGTTGAGCACTCGCTGCTGCAATCTGTATGTGATCTCTAGGTAGTAGGTGCAAGGACAACTCAGCTTTGATCCTTCCGAGGTCGATACACGAGTACCAACTTTGGTTTGGTGATCATTTTATATAACTATGTTCTATGAACAGCACTTTGGCGAAAGTGCTATATAAGCAACAATTCATTATTCTAGACAAAATATATAATCTTCTCCAATGTTGTTTGTTATGTCACAAACAGTCTCATCAGAAGTTTGCAATATATATTTCACTTAATTTTCTCTGACACCATCGACCCATTTTTTATTTGTTTATTTGTATCGCACCATAGCCTGCAAGCATCAGGGCACTCACTGGCATTAGCCAACAAAAAGTGGATTCACATCGAACTTTCTTATTTAAGGGTCATTGTGATCTAGATATAAGGCATTGCTGGTTTCTTCTTGGACAGGTATATAAAAATACAGGATGTGATCTGTTTGGCAATTTACTCTACAGGCTTGAGTTTAGGAGAGAAGCTTATAGTTTTTGAGAGTGGAAGGTCTTGATTCATTTAACAAGCCACACAAGCATTGGAGTATACGTTTGAGATAGAATAGGAATCAATACTTCATTTTATTTGCATTTAGGGGTGCACTAAAGGTAGAATCATTTATTTTCTGTGCAATGTTATTAAGAAAAATTAAATTGGTTATTTAAATTGACATTATTTTCTTGTGAGTAAATGGGATAAACTAACCTTCTTCCCATTCCACACTTTGGGTATAACCTCTATCCAAAATATCTAAGCTATCGTTTTCACATGTCAAGAAGTCTATCAATTGCTGTAAATCTGTGAATATTTCCACAAAGGTTCAATTTCTATCGGGGGTTGAACTAATTCTTGGGACATATATCTAAATGCATAGGTGTTATTGTACTCACTTTTGGTTTGTCTAAAGGCACAGGACAGTGGGAACATCAAGAGCTCCAAGTAGCTACACCAAGTAAGCTCTCCTCCAAGTCTCTCTGCTGATTTCAACATCCCTCTCAGACAATCTAGTTATGTGTTGGGCAAAACCTCTGCATTCGGTTTTAATATTTAAAGCTCTGGAAAAGGCTTTCTTAAGGATTTCAATTAGCAACATCTAGATGGAACTCTTACCAGCACTTCTCCTGTTGAACAAGCTCCCTTCATCTGCATATTTCCCAAGAACTCTTGCTATTTCTTGCTTATTTGGCTTGAAATACTTGATAAACTCCACCCACAGAGCATCATGTGCTGCAGCATTTTCGCTTTGGATGGCACCAACATGTTCTCCTCAGATACTTACTCTCCCAATTATCCTCCCCTTTATAATGACTAGTCCAATGTATTTTGCCATGAGACAATGGAGACTTTTCTCAAATTGGGCTGAAATCTATGTTTCCCTTATAATGTCTTTATGTGCTTGCGCCATTACTGAATCCTATATATTTGAAATCAAAAGAAAATACTAAATCAGTGGACATCCTTTATGTCTCATTAACTGGTAATATGAGAAAATGATTGAAATATGTATATTAATAAATAATTAACACATATGACTATATTATGTTTATACGTATGTGATGTGGTGCTCTTTGCTGAATTCAAAAACGTTTTTGTTTTTTAAATCAAGCAACCCATTCAAAGGGTATAGCTGATGGCATTTCTTCATTGATTGGTGCTTTTTAAATTGAATTCATGTTCCTTTGTTTTTACTAAGTTGTGCATTGTATGTTTATGGGAGTTCATTATTAACAGAAAGGATTGTGAACTAAGGCCTCTGAGGTGCTAGTCCATTGAGCAGCTGATTGCTCTGCCTCAGGCCAAACCTTTTGATCAGGTGTCCCTCTTAAACTGTGAAGCTCCACAAAAGTGGGTAATATTCGGAGTTTCATTTATTGTATTTTTAAGGTGGAACATATGCTCTGAATAGCCGCAGCTGTATCTATTTAGCTCAGCGAATGGATTCATTTTTGATTAATGTTATATGCATGTTCTACCACAAAGCTGATCTCTAGTCCTTGAGATCTGAGCTCTGAAGGAGCACATGCCAGATTCACAAGATGCCAGCAGCATTTACCATTTAAAGTAACATGCAGCTGAAATAATGGCCATGGGTAATTTGTACTTAATCCAAATTGATAATGGCATGAATTATCCACACTTTTAATTCCTAGTGCATAAAGCGTGTATATATTACCTTGTCATTTTCTTGCAGATTATTAAAATACACTTTATGGGTAATTTGTGTAACATGGGTGCACAAAGGAACACTGTTTACATTGAACATTTGCCTGGAAAATGTTGCTTTGTGAGATTAACATTCTGGGGATGAAACATCATGCACAATGCACCTTATTTAGTGAAGGCATTATATTTGTATTAAATAAAATTGACACAAGCAGAATGTTAGCAGTATGAGCATATGGCTCTAACTTATGTTGGTTCATTTGATGTATAAGGTTGTGGTGCTCAAAGTTATGAAATGTAAGATGGTGCCGCCATTAATATTTGTTATTATATTATGTATAGCTGACATGTTTTTGTGGGGAGCAGAAAACTGATTATAGGGTGATTTCACTTATATCAGGAAAGCCTTTAACCTTGTAACATTGATATTTTGTATTTATAACAAGCACATATGCCATGGGTTCATGCTTTTAATGTGTACCCATATGACACATTTTAGTTTGTTGAACATCAACTAAAGTGATTAAAATGTTTTGCATTGCTTTCCTTTTATTGGGGTATCTGTCAAACAGTATATTGCCCAGGTGCATACTATTGGGTACGTTTAAAGTAGTAACGCCTTAGGATGAACTGCAAGAAAGCATAACATGCATTTGTTGAGCAAAGGATTGTTAGACTTTACTACAAAAAAAGGAGAGACATGGAAAAGGAAATGGGAAAGGTGGCAACACTAAGTATGGGCTGGCTGAATTAAGTTACTGTACGAAAGAATATAATAGTTAGGGCAGAATCTTGAATTCGGATTTAGGTGTATATGTGATAGTGTGGCAGCGGATCTACTACCGCATTACCCTATATAAACTGATGCAATCACATTTAATCCTAAATGGAATCCCATTCCTCCACTCTGATTACCGTTTTTGCCTTAGCTATGTAATGCAATGGAACGTGAATGGAATGGCAAGATGATCTGACTAGTCACAAAGTCAGGGTGTATCGTTTTTGGATGTTCGTAAGGCTGTGATTATGATCTCCATGATGTTTCCTTTTTTGTGAGTTGGGTGAGTTGTGTGTCTTGTGATGTGTGTGTCTGGTAGGTGTTGTAATGGCACTGTCATGATCTTGGTGGCAGTGTTTCCTGGGAAGTTAAAGCCATAGCAGAAGATGTTGTTGGAATGTGTGAGGCACATTGACGTGATCAGGTTGGTGATGTATTCAGTGCAGGATGTGTTGGCTTGGGTGGGGCTCTAGAAGAGATTGAAGGTAGCAATGGCTTTGGGAGGGAGGGGCAATGGCAGGAAAGAGCTGATGATGACAACTTCCAATGTTCCACAAGGTTCAAATGACATGTGTTTGATTATGAATCTTCTACCTTCATGTGAGGACTGGTTGTGATGAAGTGTCTGACCAGTCGTGGGTGGTGATGATGTCTGCTTAGTGTGATTGCTGAACAGGAGTGGATGAGCACTGACTTCAGGGTTTTTGTAGGGGGTGCTGTATGAGTTGTTTTTTGGGTGAATATATCAAGTTGTCATTTTACCTTAATGGCTATGATGACAATTCCCAGATTGGCCTCTTTCCCTGCCTTTTGTGACCAAATGCATTCATCTCACGCTTATTCTCACTTTGCTATTAAGCAATGGGTCGTCTCTCACGGCATCGATTTTAATACTTCTAAAACTCAGATTCTGTTTGTTCCCACTTCTTCCCCTCATGGCTAACATCTGCCTCCTTTTATCGTTTTTCCTGCTGCCTCTCCTCTCTTTTCTTTATCTGAGCAAAATCTTGGCTTTGTCTTTGACCAGTAACACACCTTTTTGAATAATGTTTCTTCTCTTGCTAATTCTTGGCATTATCAGCTTTACAATATTCATAGTATATGTTCCTTTCTGACCTTTTATTCCGCTATCATAAATCTTATCCTTTAACTAGTTTTCTTGCATGTAGATTACTGTTCCACTCTTCTCTTCTAATCAGGGCTCTCCTTGTGCCCTCTCTCCTCTTCACTCTATTTATAACTCTGCCATTTGTCTTCTCTGCCTACTTCCTTCTCATTCTCATATCTGTATTTTTCTTGCTGCTCTACGTTGGCTTTCATTGCAGCATGCCCCCAGTTTCAAGTTCTGTGTATTGTCTTTAAATGCGTGTATGTCCTTGCACCTCCCTAACCTTCCTTTGTCATCTCAGTATATTCACATAGTCATACTCTTCATTCCCCTTCTCGTTTTCTACTGGTTGTTCGTCAACCAATGTGTACTCATTCCTGCTTCTACTTATTTTCTCTTCTAGCTCCCAAAATTTGAAACGCTCTACCTTTATGGTCTGCACCTACTTCAGTTTCCTTTCGCTCTTCTGGGAAAGCTCATCTGTTATCTACTTCTCCACATTAAATGTAGCCTCATATCCATTGCCCCTTGTTCGTCATATTTGTTTGTGTAACCATTTTCGTAAATGTACTGTGTGGCGCTTTGATGAATGTGTGCTATAAATCCAAATAAAACAAAAGATAAATTCACTGTGGTGTCATGTCTACACTAATCTCAGGGTGTGTAGACTTTGCATTGCATAGTCTGTTAGTGGTAGTGAAGGGCTGTGAATTGGGTGGGGCGCACAATGTGGTAAATGGCTTAAGTTAGGTACCAACAATAAGAGATGTGGGACTTTCTGGATCTCAAAAGGATCAATATTCTACAAGCTAAATGTTAAGAGAGGAGGATAGTTGGTAAAACAGGCAACAAAAAGTGTGGTAAAAGGAGGAAGAAACAAAGACATGCAGTGATTGGCTGGTGGGTAGCGTTGCAGTATCTTGCACCAGTTGCACTGGGTGAACAACTGGAAAGGAAGACAATTCTTAAAGCCTGGAGAGAAGAGTCAAAGCAGAAGGGAGGAGTGAGACAAGCAAACAGAGTGGGGAAAAGGGGTGGCGTGTGGGGTGCATTTAAAGGCCCCAGACAGAAGTCCCTTTCACATGAATGTTAGGCATTTAAACCTTGTGTTTGCTTTTGCCTTTCACATGAATGGCAGGTATACACGGTACCATTTGATGAAAAAACAGACATATTATTTATAATGGATGTAACAAGTCTGTACACGAACATCACCCATCAAGCCGGTCTAGTGGCAATGGAATGGATATTGTTAAACACCAAAGAGGCTGTAAAAGGAGACTGAGTGTTTATTTTGAAATTACCATCGTACTAAACAACAATTTCTTCATGTTTGAAGATCGCCATTTCATACAAATATCGGGGACCTCGATGGGTGATGCAATGGCACCGAGCTATGCAAACCTATATAGGTACTATTTAGGAGAAACACAAGTTATTACAAATTCACGATGGAAGAACAAACTTAAATTCCTTGTGAGGTTCATTGATGACCTCTTCGGGATATGGAGAGGATGAGAATGTTTTCAATTCATGAACACACTTTCTCCAAGAATCAAGTTTACCCATAAATGGAGTAGAACATATTTGGAATTTTTGGACCTGCAAGTATACCTTAAGCGATAGACAACTGTCGTCACAAAAACTAAAGCTAGGAACAGTTTACTTTTACCATCAAGCTTCCATCCCAAGAAAACCACTGAGAGTATTCACCTTAGCCAATGATTCAGATATTTATATTATATTATAATATAATATATTTATAGGAGAATTATATCAGAGGAAAATGAATTCGACACTAAAGCAATTGAACTCATCAGAATATTCCTAGCAAAAGGATATGACCAGGACAAGGTACAGGGACAAGCCAACAAGGTGTACAACATTTCAAGATCTGATGCTCTAAAACCAAGTTCCAAAAACACCAATAGTGACCTAGTATATGTGCCACCTACTCACAACAGAGTAATCAGATAAAGAAGATCGTCAAGAAGAATTGGGACATGTTATCTGGGCCTTTTGGGGCCAAGGGCCTCAATACCTTCAACTCTCTCTTCCTAAATATCTCCCCTCTCGAGCTCTTCGCTCATCCACCTCCAACTCCCTCAGGGTTGGTCGCTTCTCCAAGCAACGAGTTGGTGGTAGATCACTTTCTTCGGCCGGGGCCTCCCTCTGGAACACCTCCCTGCTCCCCTGAAACTTGAGCAGAACCATCTCCGGTTCCGGAATCACCTCAAAACCTTTCTCTTTGCTTCTGCTTTTTCTCCTCCTCTCCCCTGCTGATTTCCTTGCTTATACTGAAACTGCACTGGCTTACCTGGCCACCCTCTGATCTCGGCCCCAGGTCCCCCCCCCTCTGCCAGTCGCACACCTGCACTGCCCTCCTGGATACCCCAGCACTTGGGGACTGTTCTCTGTATCCCTACAGTCCTACCACTAGCACTTGACACCTGATGCCTGTACTTACCTTTATCCCTTGCACTTGCCACCTGTTGGCCATTCTTTACTTTGTTCTTTATTCTTATCCCATGTATGGCACTGTCCTCTTCCCCCTTTTCCCCCTGCACTCTCCCTTACCCCCTTCCCATGCACTTGCGCGATCTGAATCACACTTGGCCTAGTAGGATTGTTGTTCCCTCTGTTCCCCCTCCCTTGCCTCGTCACGCCTTGAAACACTTGTGTATAGGCGCGTTATAAATGCCATATCATATCATATCCCTTGACCCTACATTAGCGACATTTTTTCCTACTCCACCATTATTTGCTTATAACAAGAGCAAAGCTGTTTGGGACTACTTGATGAAGTCAGACTTCAGTTATAAAAGAACATCTACAAAGAAGTCTTACAATGGAACGATTCTGTGCAACAATTGTAGCTGTTGCCATAACATAATTAAGGGTAATTATGTTAACCATCCATACAAAGGACATCGAATCCCACTAAGACATACATCAACTTATGATACTAAGAACGTTATCTATGGCATAAAATGCCCATGTGGGCTATATTACGTGGGTCTTACTGGAAGGAAAACTCCCCGGTTGCACAACACTTTAAGGAACAATAACATTAAATTGCACAAATACAGTTTATCATCCTTGAGCATGTGACCCTACCCAGACGGGGAGACAATTTGACAAAATGTCTTCAGCAAAGAGAATTATATTGGATCGATAGACCAGACTCCATGCATGCACCAGGGATGAATCTGTACTGGGATCTCAATTGTTACCTGTAAAATGTGAGATTCAAATCAAATAAATTGGTTTTATAAGCTTGAATTGTAGACAGGAAATGACTTGATTATTTGATTTGAGAATGGGAACTATTGTGGTTATAACATCTCCACCAACATACCATTTTATGATATTGAATATAACACGTATTGTTTGATATGGATTTTTCATGTAGTGACTATGAATGTAACCTTGTCACCATATGTGTACTGATTCGTAATGTTTAGATTCAAGGTAGACTTAAATACCACCAAAGTACGCTGGATTTCCTATGGAGTGACTATGATTGTACCCTTGTCACCATATATGTACCGATTTGTAATTTTTAGAGACAGGGCAGACCTAAATACCATCAAAGTACGCTCAGGTAAATTAATGTGTACCAACGACCGTGTCGTATTAGTATGTATATGCTTAAACTGATAAGTGATTATGAGTGAGTAAAGAGCTAATGCAACGACTCTTCAACAATGACATTAGTAATTTTTTTAAAACAGTTTTTATTAGTTTTTCAACATGTCAACCATATAGCGCAGTAAACCATTGCACATATTGATTCGCACGTACAGTTTCATGTTGCATTTTCTTTTTCCCCCCCGAACACCACACTCCCCCCTGCCCTCAGCCTACAGCACACTCTGCTCTTCCTCCTCCTGCCCCTGCAAACGTGTCATCCGCTATTCCTCCCCTGTAGAGCTATCTCTACCCGAGCTATCTCGGTCTGACACAGATGTCGTTACCAGTTGTCTCCATGTGACCAATGTGTCTGCCTCTGCCTCCCTCCCCTCCTCCCGCCGCTTCTTGCCATATCGTTGTTTCAGCATTCACCCATTTCTTAAGATCTTGCCACCAGACCTGTGCCAGCGGTCACTTCGTGCTTTCCAGCCCATTGCTATTCTACATTTGGCAAGCCTCAGCACCTGCATCTGAGCACTGATTGACCACCTAGCCAGACAAATTGACCAATTGGGGACCGGCAGGCTTCAGCCGGCCCCCTTCTTCAAGACCAAGTGACTGCATCCCTTGTTGCCTTCCATTTCTGCTTCCACTGTGCTGTGCTTGCCTCTGCAGCTGCTCCCGATTACCGGAGCCTAGCTGCCTTTCTACGCTCTGCTGGAGCTCCTACATCTTCACAGAGGTATGCTGGCTAATTATGAAGTGCGGTCCTGAAATGTAACACGTGTTTTTCAAATTTTATTTTTGATCTGAAATTTGAAATATAAAATGATGTGGTGGTGCCTGCTTCCTGCATCAAAGTTAATGGTGTGCTTTGCCTTGCAAAGGTGTTTTGACTGCACTTTGGACTTCTGTGGAGCAGTCTCTGCCTTTGTTTTGCCGTTTTTCGTGGCGTTTTTCAAAATGGCCACCACATTGTTTTGATGTCCTGAGGCTGTCCCACTGGGCCTCGGCACCTGCAGCTGAGCACCGATTGGCCACCTGGCCAGACAAATTGACCAATTGGGGACCGGCAGGCTTCAGCTGGCCCTCCTTCTAAGGCCTCTGTCAGCTTCCCTGTCCGCTGACAGGGCCCATCGAAGAGACTTTCTGCCAGAGCCCAACCCTTCTTGCAACTGCTACACCTGGATTATTGGACTACAATGACTCTCTTACCATACTCTGCATGGGTTAGTTCCCTCCTTCTTGATTTCCTTGTACTTCCTTTCTCAGAGGGTACTCTTGGCTCTCCCTGTTATTGTACTCATTTGAAGCTGTTTCTATACTCATAGACCAAGACTAACTAAACGCTCTTACTTTCCTCTCCTTGGGTTTAGATCCCTCCTTCTTTTTACCCTTTCTCTTCCCTTCCTGAACCTTCACGCTCCCCTCTGCCTGTTCCAACCGTTCTCCCTGATTTGCTCTTTAATGCTCTCACTGCAACACTCACCTCTACTCTTACATCATTTCGCTTACCTTTGGGGCCTCAGCATCAGCCATTGAAAGTCAAATTTAGGTGTGTTTCTGTAAGCAAATTTGGGTGTGTTTTAGAAAATCTAATTTGGGTATGTTTTAGAAAATCAAATGTGGGTGTGTATTAGAAAATCAAATTTGGGTGTGTTTTAGAAAATCAAATTTGGGTGTGTTTCTGTAAGCAAATTTGGGTGTGTGTTAGAAAATCAAATTTGAGTGTGTTTTATTAAATCAAATTTGGGTGTGTTTCTGTAATCAAATTTGGGTGTGTGTTAGAAAATCCAATTTGGGTGTGTGTTAAGAAAATCAAATTTGTGTGTGCTTTTGTAAGCAAATTTAGGTGTATTTCTGTAAGCAAATTTGGGTGTGTTTCTGTAAGCAAATTTGGGTGCGTTTTTCATTTCACTTTGGCCCACAACTGTAACCTGCTAGCCCAGTAACTGTTCCTTACTGTTGCACTTGCATATTTCTCCCACTGCCCCCTCTCTCTACCCATGGCGCTATCTGTTTCTCCCATCTACTGTAAGGAAGGAAGGGGCAAATTAGCCCCCCCATACATTCTACACGAGAGGAGCAGCTTGCTATTGCATTAGTGGGGGACGCCTCCATCGCCCTTCTGCTGCCATGAGGAATAAGGCCTCAGTTGGAGCAGAGGTGGGACTATTGCAAGACACACTTGGACTCCATTTTGTGGGCCCCCGACTCCATCTTTGGACTAGGCTGCAATTCTGTAATACGAAGTCTCCTCTCCCCTCTGCAGCGCCGCACCCAGCGAGCACCAACCGCCCCCACCTTTTCTGCGCGGCCCAAGTCCCTTTCTCACAGATGCACTGAAGCTAACTGCAACAATTAACATTATGTATCCTATCATTCTTCCTCTGAGATCATTGTCCTGTGTGTGAACCAGCCTGAACCATGACTTAGCTCATCCATCTCCACAAACCAGCTCCCATACCCCTCACCCTCACTGTTGAAAAATTACTGCTTGTGTAACCCTGTGCCCTCCCAAGGTATTCTCTTGATGTAACAGAAGTGTGCGCCACTGTGCTGACCACCCCAGAGTGCCCCCAATAAACCCAGACCCCGTCACAGTATATCATGTCCTAAACTAACATGTGTCACTCCACTCCCCGTTTCACTTAGATGTGCCAGACCAGCCCAGTACCCAGGTCATCGCAGAAAGTAAGACCCCTGCACTCACCTTATGACTGACTCAATCTGAAATGATGTAGTTATGTATATACAGCTTATAAGCCTCTAAGATTTACTCAAAGGTATATTGATGCTCATTGTTTATTATATGTCTAGAACAAATGTTCATGCTAGCTTAGCTGTTTCAACCGCATCTCCAGCTTGACCCGACTCTCACCCCGCCTGGACAAGGCCATCAGAAACATGTGAGGCTCACCTTCCTGCCAAAGGTGCAGCCAATCCTGACAAAGCAGCACCTACAAGCACCTATGCATCGTTGCCTCGCAACCAATAACATTGTACTTTGTAACCCTTATAGATGACATCACTGATGACACCTTTTTGCCTTATAATCCATTGTAAGTGTAATGTTTGCCAGAGCGCTCTCAAAGTAGCAGAGTTCTCAGGATGCTGAATGCTATATAAATCTTTGACAACTCGCGATCACCTCTCGTGGTCTCATTCCCTACTGGGATGTGTCTTTCATTCTGAGTTTCATTTGTATTGTCGGGAGTGAGTACTTTCACTTGGTGACCCCTGGGACGTGATCTAGGGTACACCGAGAGAAAACCCTGTGCCGTGCGGCGAGATCCGGGACACCCCCATCAAAACCATTGACTCCTGTGGCTGACCAGTGTGCGCACAAAAGAAGAGGTTCCCCGCATTGCGAATACCCGACTGCTCACCATGGCGGGTCACAGCTTTGTTGGGGTACGGGCCCGATTGTGGATAGACCATGAACGAAGGCTCTCGGATCACCTTGGACACGTGACTGCTGGTTGCGAGAACCTCAAAGAAGGGGAATATAAGTGGTGTAAGGATTGTAGTAAAAACATAGTGGGGAGTCAGATTTTGGGTCTAGGGACTGTGTCTGTGTAATTGATAGGCTTTTTCTTATCTTTTCTTTAAATGGCCATTAGGTTGTGGATACAGAGGTAACGGAATAAGGGAACAGTACGGGAACCTAGCTGAAGAAGGGGGCTAGAAGGAGGCGCCGTGTAGCATTGTCTTGACCAGTGCTGGGAATAGGTGGAGATAAAAACGTAGGAGTCTCATATATGGAGTAGGTTCGGAGTAGTAACTTAGAATATTCTCTTTCCGCTTGAGCAGAATTCTTGTAGAATAGAAGCGCAAGGGGGCTCGGGTGAGGGGAGTGAATGAAAGAATAGATTAAGGGCGAATGTAATTAAAATAGGGTAAAAGTGTAGGGAGTATTAGAGAAATAGGTACATGTTATATGTTGTCAAGGTTAAATGTGTTGGTCTGTCTAAAAGTATGCATGTAAATATATCGTCCAGGTAAAGAGTATTGATTGAAAAACATATTTTTGATGTTTCTGAAGAGGTGTAAGTAAAAAGGTTTTTTGTGGTTTACCCCAGTGTGGGGCAGAAGGTGGTAATAGAGCAATTACAAGTGTTTTTCCAACTGCTCTGTGTGACACACTGAGTACCCAAGTAAACACAAAGGCAGGACAAGGAGCCATGGGAGGAGATACACTGTTAGCTCACATTTGCCAGCATCTCCCCCTATAAAGCAAGACAATACAAAAATACCATGAACAATGGGTTACGGAAATAAAAGGAGAGGGATCATCCCAAATATGTCCAGAAGAAGGGCCCTTTGATAAAAGGGTACTAGATCGTGTAACAATCCACTTGTTGGCCAAGTACCGAGGTAAACAGCTCCAGAACAGAGGTGAAATGTTAGATTTATGGAGGATGTTTGAAGATGCATCCCCCAGTCATGACACAACCAAAGAGATATCTCCGGAAGCGCAGACAGCCCCGGTAGGGGAGGAGGAAGTAACGGTAGAGGACCCCACAACAAAAGCAGGGGAAAATGACCTCACAAGGCTCTATCCACTGTTAATTAGGCCCGCTGCAGGGTACAGTGACCCAATATATGTGCCTGCGCCGAGTGCCCCAACCACCCCTGCAGCTACAGCCCCACCGCCCTATGATCCCAGGGGCTTATATGGACCCACTAGTGCCCATCGAGTACATTTATCAGGCCTCACTGGAGATCTTGAGCGACAACTCGCTAGCACACAAATGGTGCTGACACGATTAAGAGCCTTGTGTGACAGGGGACAAATGTTGCCCGGGGGAGGGTAAGCACCATCCATTGTAGCCAGTGAGCTGACACCCCCACCCAGTGTTGCGGGTGGGTGTATACCTTTGCCACTACCACAAGGCAATATGCCTAAGCGGTCAGAAAATGAGTGGCAATCAGGAGAGTTTTTCTTTCACTTAAATGACTAACCAATAAAGACTGTGCGGGCGGAACCAGCATAAAGCCAGGCAGGGGAGGGACACAGAGGTGAAGACTCAGCTAGAGAGATAGATGAAGTATGGAGTGATCTAGATGAATATGAAGAAGGGGCGGCAGCAGCAGGACTATCACTCTCATTACGAGAGGATCCAGAAGATGGGGTAGGGCTGTAAAGATGGCAGGGGAGGTTGAGAAGCAGGGTAGGAAACCTGTCACTAAGTAAAGCTAAGAAAGGAACGGTAAGTAAAAAGGGAGGAAAAGCGAAACTACAAATGCCCCTTATACACAAAGGAGCAGGGAGTCCCCATTACATACCACGGGTACAGATGGACAAAAACAACCTGTTGAAGCTCCTCCCTCCACTTTCAGGTGGGGTAGGAAAGTGGATACACAAATTTGAAAAGAATACAGCAGGAGTGACCCTGGCCATAGGAGATGTAAAGACTTTGTCAGTATCTGCAGTGGGAGATCAGGCAGACGGGGTGTAGGTGAAAGCAGGTTCCCGGGAATAACAATAAATTGTGACTGCCATGATGGGTCATCGTTTAACCATGTAAGGGCCCAAGTGTGGGATGCACTGCAGAAAACATTTCCAGATATTCCAGACTTACACTTAATAATGCAATGTACTATGGGAGAGGAGGAAGAGGCTGCGCAGTTCATTCTTCGGGTGCAGGACCTGTGGAGATCAGAAATGGGCACAGCATGGGACCAATCCACCGCCCTGTTTTACTTTATTATCAAGAGAGGGCTCCCGAAGGAGGTGCAGAAGGCCTTGGATAAAATAGCTGGGATAGAGGCCAAAGGCTGGCCCGAGATTCAGAGCATTATAGTACATCATTGTAGGAGGATGAAAGAGAGAGAGAAAGAAATGGCACCGAGGAGGTTGGCAAACGAAGCAAAGATTGTTCAGAATAAATTGGTGAAGGTCGCTGCGATTAATGCAGCCCTACCCGCGGAGAGGAAGGAGGAGAAGAGGGGCCAGGAAGTACACCAGAAGGATGGCAGCAACATGGTCTGCAAACAGACAGGAGCAATGGGCGGGAGATGAGCATTTCGAACGGGAGCCCAATGGCAGTAGAGGCCCACAAGATGTTGCGGTGGGTACAGGGGACAGAGAGGGGGATTTGGAGGTCAAGGGATGAGAGGAGGAGGTCAAGGGTCCTGTTGGAATTGCTGGAGTTGGGGACACTTTTCACGGGAATGTCGAGCACGACCTATGGAATATTATCAAGGACCGCCTCCGATGGGAAATGAGCAACACTTCGGTCACCCTCACACAGGCAGCCCCTATGGATTGCAAATGGGAGGAAATGGACAACAAGAGCAGAATTATGATAACTACCCGCAAGGAACACAAAATGTTCAACACAGACAACAAGCACAACTGCAATGTATGCAGCCCCAACCCGGATGCCAGAATACAATGTGGAACACACATTCTAATATTTTTGCTACTATTGCCAATGGCCCACCCGCACCGTTTTGCAGTACAGCAGTAGTTGGAGACAGCGTTTTCTCCGTCCCAGGAACAAACACATACCCCGATTAGGACAGCCCACAGAAAGCACTTGCGTGTTCAGTCCTATCAACTACCCTACGTGCAGAAGAGGAACCATTAGTGGGGGCGGAGATAGGAACCAAACAGTTCATCTTTATGGTGGATTCGGGAGCGAAAAAATCATGCCTCATGGAGGGCCGGTTTCCCCTCTCGGGGAAAAATCTGGAAAGGCATGGGTTTTCTGGGGCAATTTTAAAAGTTCCTTACACAAAAGATTTGGACATCACAGTGGGAGGGAAAATGGTTAGGGCGCCCCTGCTGTATCATGAAGATTTGCCCATAAATTTGCTGGGGAGGGACCTCCTTAGTAAGCTTAATATGGCCATCTCCTTTGCAGAAAGGGGAATAGTTTGCTCCACTCCAGGGGTGTGCCCAGTGCAAGCGATGCTAATGATCAGTACCATGACAAACAAGGTTGCAGTAAGAGGGGTGCCCACGGATGTTGACATGTTTATCTACGGAATACAGGTTCTGGCTAGAGTGATACCAGAGATCACCCAGAAAGAATGGAGGGCGCCATCTGATTTTGTTTTCCGCCCTGTGACAAGCCCCGAGATTGTGCCCGGCACCATCCTTTCAATTGACCTACAGGAGGTTCAAGTATCAGGTAGACGTATTGTGGCAATAAGACTGGACACGCATGGATGTGAATGGAGGACAGTACGATGCATAGACCCAGACATAGCGCTGAGAGATTTAACAGATGAGGAGCAGTTTACTGACAATGACACTGGGAAATAATAATGGAAATATATGTGCCATGTGACATAATGATCCAACACAGAGAGATACATAACCCCCTCATGGCCAGTGTCAGTACACCACCGTCCATCTTTGATGAGGATATGAGAGAGATACCACCAGAGTTATGGACAACAGTTCCCCATGACGTAGGACTCTTGCAAGGTGTAACACCTATCAAAAGTAAACTAAAACCAGGTGTGGTCCTGCCTAGAGTAAAAAAGTATCTACTCTCCAGAGAAGCAGAAGAGGGAATAAAGGAGACAATAAGTGCATTACTACAACAAGCTATAATTGTGCCATCAAATTCACCATGTAATACTGCGATTTATCCTATAAAAAAGGCAAGGGGCGCGGGGGATGATACAGGATCTCAGCCCACTTAATGACGTCATGCAGAAAGAATGTCCGTTAGTGCCAAACTCTGCATCCATTTTGTGCAGCGTACCAAAAACTGCCAAGTGTTTCACAGTTGTGGACTTGAAGAATGCTTTCTTCTCAGTACCACTTGACCCCAGTTGCCAATACTTGATAGCATTCACCTTAGGGGTAAAAGGTATGAACATTGCAGGACACCTCAAGGGTACTGCGATAGTCCCAGCATATTTAACATGGTTTTGCACAAAGACCTCGGCAACATTGATGTAACAAGCACAGTAATACACTACGTAGACGATCTCCTCGTCTGCAGTCAAAGTGAGGAACAATGTAGAGCAGATTCAATAACACTACTGAACCTGCTGGTGGCAAAAGGGTACAAGGTGGACAAGGGTAAACTGAAATATTGCCTACCAGAAGTACTGTACCTAGGGCAATTAATTTCGAAGGATGGTAAAAGGATCATACCAGACAGAGCAGCAGCTATCAAGGAGATGCAAAGGTTCTTTGGCATATGCAACTATTGCCGTGCATGGATACTAGACTATGCAGCATACACACGCCCCCTTCTCCAAGCAGTGAAAGAAGCACATAAGAACAGCGCACCCATAAAATGGACACAGGACATGATTACGCAATACTTTAAATGACAATATTTAATTACAAACACACCAGTTTTAGCGACTCCAGATTATGATCAGAAGTTTTATTTATTCTCACATTGTGATGGAATACTAGTGACAGCAGTTCTCACACAGAAAACATCGCTAGGTCACAAGCCATTAGCATACTACAGTGGCACCTTAGATTCTGTAATGCAGGGACACTTTGCATGCGAACAGGCCCTCACAGCCACCGCCTTCGCGATAGAGAAAAGTGCCACCATAGTGATGGGCTGCTCGGTCACACTGTTTGTTGAACACTCTCTATTCGCGATATTAGAAAAGTCAAAATCCACACTCACCACACAGAGAGCAACAGAGTGTGAAATAATAATATCAAGCCCAAACGTGCATGTTGTACGGTGCAAAACTGTGAACCCCGCCACATTCATTACAGAGCCCTGCACAGGGGAGGACATGCAAGCGCATGATTGTGCTACATCTGAAGGGGAAGAATATGACATCCCCAAGTCAAGGGAAAATGCCCTAGAAGAAGGTGAAATATACTTTGTAGACGGGTCAGCATCTATCAATTGTGAAACAGGAGAAAAGCATGTAAGGGCAGCTGTGATAAGAATTGAAGGGGAAGAATATGAAGTGATAGTGCAGAAGCACCTCCCTTCACATTTTTCGGCACAGGCAGCAGAACTAATTGCGTTAATTGAAGCATTGCAAACAGCTAAGGGGTGTGCATTGACGATATACTCTGACTCGGCATACGTGACAACAACAGTACACCCGGGCTTGTCACAATGGCGACAAAGTCCCGGTCAAGTGGCACAGCGAGTAGAGCGCTCGCGTTGACATCTGTGCAGAGCCTGCTAACGCAGGTTTGAATCCCGGCTGGGCCAAACTCAGCCTTTCATCCTTCCGAGGTCGATAAATGAGCACCACACACCGTGGGTAATAATAAGCAGCGCTCAGATACCTGAGGGTTTGTAGCGCTATATAAATGCCAAATTATTAAAGAGGATTTAGGAGAGCGGATGGCTCATGCAGCACTATTGAATGACCTCATTGATGCATTAGCAGCACCATCAGTAGTGGCATTAGTGAAATGCCAGGCACATACAAATAACACAAATACAATCTCACTCTGGAACGCGGCAGCAGACGCCGCCGCGAAAGAAGCAGCATACTTTGACATCCCGCCAACAGCAGAATGTATACTAAAAACATCAGCACCAGACGACAAGGAAGATGGATACAGTCCCACACCCATACTTCAGATAATAGAGTTACAGAGGCGTGCCCCAACCAATGAACAGGAGATATGCTAGAAAAGAGGGTGTAAGCAATCACCCACAGATTTAGTATGGCGACATGAAATGACAGGGAAAGTGGTGATGCCACTAGAGTTACTACAGATAGCATTCCAACAACTTCACTTTCCAGCACATGTAACAAAACAGCACATTGCAGCAGACATCCAAGAAGAATGGTTAATTTCCAATCTGCAGGAACACTTCACACAGATGATAATAGAGTGACCACCTGTCAGATATACAGCTCAGGGATGACACTCAGAACATTATGAGGAACGCTGCCATGCCCATCAGGACCATTTTGTGAACTACACATAGATTACTCCGACATGGGCAAAAGATGCAACAGAGGCAGGTATCTCATAATTGTAATGTGCCCCTTCTCACGTTGGGTTGAAGCTGGACAATGTGCGCACCCAGATGCCAAGTGCGCAGCCACATTTTTGGTGAGGGAGGTATTCCTGAGGTGGGGGATATATGATGTGATCCATTCAGACAACGGCACACATTTTGTAAATGATCTTTTTAAAGAAGAGACCACATTGTTAGGGGTAAAACATAAACTGTTCGATTTATCACCTGCAAGCTAACAGAATGGTAGAAAAGATAAACGGCCTCATCAAGAGCAGATTGTCTAAATTATGTCACACTCTTAAGAAAAACGGGGTGTATTGCTTGCCCCTAGCACTGTTCCACCTCGGAACACAGCCAAGTAAGGACCACCATTTAAGCCTGTACGAAATAATGACGGGAAGGTGCATTCAAATGCCACTATATCCAGTAAGAAGGGGATCAGACGCTCACAGAGCTGCCACAGTGCTAGGGGATGAATTTAAGGAATATCTCACGAAACTGACACGAGCAGTGAGGAGCATAGCAAAACAGATAGCACCTCCTTTACCCAAGAAAATCAAACTGATACAAATACACCCACACAGGACAGCCCAACAGCCCCGCTAATGCCTGGAGAACACGTATACAGGCACAGTTTTGTGTCGAGTTGGAACTCCCCATGATTTCATGGCCCCTATGAAGTAATTTACTGTACGCCCTCAGCTGTAAAAGTTAAGGGATTGATGTACTGGGTGCACCTTTCAGATGTAAGAAAGGCAAACGAGAGTACCACTTCCCAAAGCGAACAACCACAGGAACAAGAGGTTGCTATTCCCTAAAGGAAAGTGTGATTAAAGAAATAAAGGGTTTAATGAAAATTAGGGCTGTAACACAGAGAAAAAAGTGATTAACAATGAATACAATTATAATGAGATTATAAACATGTATGTATATATATATATATATATATGCTCTCTCTCTCTCTCTCACTCTCCCCATCTCTCCCTCTCTCTCTTCCTTTATGTTTCACTATCTCTTTATCTCTCACTCACTCTACACTTCTCTTGTGATTTCTGTCATTGCCTATGTTTGCATCAAGAATGTGCATGGTAAATATATAAATGAATATAATGATTTGTTATGAAAAGAAAGAAGAAGAAAGGTGGATTATCTTGTGTACTTAACCCATTTACATCGCCCCTTCAGGTGGAAATATGACGTAAAGGAGGGGCATCACTAACAACACCACAAATGTAGATAGTGATAGGGAAGAAATTAGTAGTAATAGAAATTACAATTATGATTGTGGCCTTTATTTTGTAGCAATTGTTTTTTCTGTAATGTTGTTTTGCCTTGGCCTGTATTGGAGTATATCATTTATATTGGGGCATATCGGGGCACCCTCTGTCCTTTGGGCCCAGGTACCTGCTCACCCTGCCACCCTCCCGCACTGCCTCCTGGCCAGCCCTTGCACTGGGGCCTGTATCTGTACCCATACAGCCACCCCCACTCTTCTTCTGCACTTATCAGATACACCCTATCTGACTAACCTTCACTTTGCCACTCACAGGCTGCACTACCACTGGTTTTGATTACCTTATTTATTTATTTATTTACTTATTATTTATCTTGTTCTCTCCTATGTTCTGCACTTTCCAAATTCTTCCCCCTCCCATGTACTTTACCCCTTTTCCCTTCCTCATGCACTTGCGCGTTCTCAATGTCACTGGGCCTAGTAAGATTGTTGTTTTTGTTTTTCTCCCCTGTTCCCCCTCCCTTTGCCTGGTCGCGCTCTAACACACTTGTGTATCATATCATATCATATATACCAAGTATATATGGCAGGTCTGTGAGTCTGCTCACACTTTTAGCTCTACAAGGCCTGGGAATCCCCCCCAACAGGCATGCCCAAGGGAGCTCACGTCCAAATTAATCTCTTTGCTTGCCATGATTTGAGCCACCTCCCTCCAAAACTCGCCTATTTCGGGGCATGCCCAAAACATGTGTACCATTCCTGCATCCACTTCTCCATATTATGGACATGTCTGTGGACCTACGTGGTTAAACTTAGCAATTTTCTTGGGAGTCATGTATGTTCTATGGGTGACGTACGACGGAATCTGTTGCAACTGTGCGTATCTCAATACATTTTTGTGGTATCCTTGTACTCTGATCCACAGCCCGTCTTCCATTGCTTCCCCCACATCCTCGTTAAGACTCGTCTGGACCACCTCTATCCCAACCATAGCCATCAGCAACTCATATGCGGGAGACCTCATGGCCCCCTTCAGAAACGTCATAAAATATTTCTATCACTGCATCTGTCTGTTGGGCAAACACCGGATCGGGCCACGTACCTTTTATAATCCTCACCAGCATGGAAAATGTGATATGCTGTCCCTGATGCAAACCTGTGTCCTCCACTTTTAGAGAAGCAAGAGTTCTTCTCCTCTCTCAAAATGAACCCCTGCTGAAAAGGTTGGGGTGATGCTGCCAATAGTACCCTCACTACTAGGCGAGACTGAATCGATAGCCTTACCTTGCCCAGGTCTTAGTCACTAAGAAATTCGACCTGGGCAATATCCGAGGATTGAATTTCCTCCTATCACGGAGTGTGAAACAAGAAATTTAAAATACTGGCTCTATTTAACATGAACTCCTCATAGGTACCTCCTCAACATTCTAATATAAGGCTATAATTGTCATTGTGGGAGTGGAAGGTGGATTCTCGGAGACGCTTTGTCATTTTGTCCCATCTTATTTGAGCAATTCTTTTCCTGATCTCTACGATCCTCCCTAGGTCTAGAACGATCAAAATGGATACATTATGGAACTGTCCCAGTTCTTGAGAGATGATTTCTCCTCTGCTCTAGTGTAGTAAATTCACCTCCTAAAGAAGAGTTACCCCTTGTGCCCCACTCCTCTGTTTCGCCATTGCGACTACAAAATTCCTTTTTCCCATAAGGGCGATTCTTAGTACCAATGGCTTGCAGAGGAGATGGGTCACTATCTGAGTTAAACGTAGCATTGAGAAGCTCTGCCTCTTGTAGCAATTCATCTAGTTCCCCTGGTTCTTGGAAAGAAGCACTAGGTGGAGAAACCACAGAAATCACCACCAATTTCTTTTTTTATGCTGCAGTTTACATTTTTTTACCAATTCCTTTGTGGAATCAGAAAAATACAATATTAAGGCTTTTACACCATGCAAAGGAAAATACACCGACACAGGCTTGTAAAGATTCCCAGAATCTTTATTACAAAAACTGAACAGTATTGAACAAAGTACACAAATAGCTATTTGGCTGTCAATACATCACAGAGACCACCAGCAGGGTTCAATGTGAGCAGTGAGCAGAATTTGCTAGCTGGACATCAGCGTATTTATACAGTTTGTTATAATGATGTCCAGCCTCTTACAAGTTAATTATAGACTGGGCTAGGGTCGCGCCACGTTTGTTTCCTAATTTACATATCTCGTGCATGCGGTTTAGTTTTCAACATATTTACTAACACACACTATTATTCTTTAGTTTAACGTTACACTCTCTACATATTGCTTTAATACAGATCAAACAAATGTTTCGCATGTTGTAATAGGATAGCATTATTGTTCTTGTATCCTTGTAGGTTAACATCGCTAATTCAAGTAATCCCCTGATCCCGAGGTCAACGAAGGACAAGGTCTACATGACCCTAACATGCAGCCTGAAGGCAGGTTGGGCATTAACTCCCCTACAGAGGTTGGAGAGGTTAAAGCAAGAACAAGAGCACACAAGATGGCCATTTTAGACTACAGGGTGACTTTCCACGAATAACTAAAATGGCGGTTCTAACCTAAAATGGAGGCTCGATTCACTTGAGGTCACGACCTTGTAATACGGATTTCCTCGCAAAGCGACTGGGCATAGGCCAACTGATACAATGAGGACAAAACAGTATTATATCAGTTCTAACAAACCCTCCTTTTGGCCTATGCCAAGCGCTAAACTACCTTCAATCACTTTGCAACTAACTCCATATTTCGACATCTATACATCCCAAATCATTGTCTGACATATCTCTTGCCATTAGATCAGACACCACAGTTTCTTTTAACACATAATCTTTGGAAACCTTCTCTGGGGTGTATATTTTATGCCCTAATACACTTGTTGCTTGCGCGCAACATCCCCCTAATACTGAGCATATACCAGGGAGACACTGTATACAACAGTAAAGAAACAGAAAACTTCCCAAGATAATCAGCAGGGCCGAAAATAACTTCCATCCCCATGACCGTAGGAGGTCCCAAAACCATGCACTAAGTTCCCAGTTTCCCTCAGGAACATGTACTTCTGAACTAAGAACATGTAGATTTTGGATAGCCCTAAAGATCGTTGGAGAGGAGTCTGGTATGTAAACGCAGCAAGCGGACCCCACTAATTTACATACTCCTCCACGCTCGGCCAGAATGACATCTAATGCCATCCGGTTCTGAAGAGCCACTAACCTTATCGCTTTCTGTTCTAACGTCATATTATAGAGTATGTCAGTGGTCCGGTTGATGGTTCTCTCCAATACTCTCGCTAGTCCCCTGATATCTTTTGAATTCGTAATTTGCCCAAAAAATGGCACAAAGGATTTCATGATGTCTCCTAGAGTTTGCGCTGGAGTATCCCCTTTCACACCTCGTCGTGGACGAGTTTTCCAAATCTCTGTAGTACTGGCAATAAATACCCCAGGTAGTAGAATCCCTAAATAGCAGGTTCATTGCCAATCCCTGGGCAACCATGGAAATGCCACATCACCGCAAACAAAATAGACAGGTTCACCTACGTACAGAGGTCTGTTCTCACTAGTCAAATTCGCAACGTTGGCGCACTTTCTAAAATTACCCATTGACTGTGTTCCATTCCTCTGTATGCAGAAGGATACTGAATCGGGGCTATGGTTAACAGAATAAGATGGAGGCGTGGCATCCTTATTGCCTATAGGAGCCATTTTGAAAGAGATTAAAGACTGAAAAGGACGAGACAATCTATCAGAGGGCCTAACAGAAGCAACGTTTGGCTTACTTCTATTTGCAAAAAGCGAGCATCTCAGGGGCATCAAAACATGTTTTTCAAAACTATTTAAATTTGTACCATCAAAGTTCCCTGAGATGCTGTCATTCCATCGGCCAAAGAATAGTGCTCTAAGAGAAGCGTAACAGGCAGTTGTCAAAGGTAAAGGATGAATATACCAACCCAACCCCTTATCCCCATGTTGCGGTAGATGTGAACAGATCCAGCAATTGGTTCTATTTAAAATTGCATGAGTGGCATTCATAATTAACAAAAGGGTATTATTCTGATAGTTCCATCTATGCGAATAATCTCTAGGCAATAAAGTATGCAATTGCACGGAAGGAGTGGGAATAACAGATACATTTTCAATAGTTCAAAAATCCTCCAGCGGATATGCTTCCTCCAGATACCATAACCCAAAACCAACAGTTAATAAAAATCCAGTAATTATCACAAAAAGGCAACAATACACTTTGGGGGTCCCCTTCCATGCTTGATTTTTGTCTGTGCTAGTCACATATTTATCTAAAGGTTCGGTACGAGTGGTAGCGGGTGCAGAAATTGTAGTCTTCAACCAAAAAAGAACACCAATTGTTCGTTTGCTGGCGACTCCAGTCGCGCGTCTTCTTAATGTCTTTCCCACAACCCTCAGCCAACAGAATCCTTCCGTACAATCGGGCCAAAAAGACAAGCCCTCAAATGATTTTCTCGATCGCACAGTCAGACTGTGCTGTACGTCTATTTCCTCGGACGCAAATTATATTTCACAGTTTCTAGTGAGGACAAAGTGTCGTCACTTCCTCCTGGAAGTGGCGAATGAACGGAAATGGGATCAGAAAAGGATTGATCCAGAAGTTCCACTGTTGGGGAGTGCAGAGACAAGATGGCCGTTTTGTCTGGCCTTGCGGATTCTGGAGCGGTCTCCGATTCTCCCTTGTTGGTTGTTGCTTTTTCAGGCCCGCTAGTTACAGCAGTGGGAAGAGATTCTGTATCTTCTGTATCGTATGGCACGGGCTGTGGGATCCGTTTGGTGTGCGTCGCATGGATCCAGTTCTTACAACCCGCTACCCGCACAGCAGTCTGAGTGGCTAGCAGGACTTGGTAGGGCCCCCTCCACCGAGGTGCAAGGCAAAACGACCTCTCAAAAACTTTCATGAGGATCCAGTCCCCCGGTCGTAGACTGTGACCGGGACCCTCATAACGTACAGGTAATGCCTCTCGCACCTGGTGATAAATTGAAAACAGATTTTTAGTCAACTGGTTACAGTAATCTGAAAGAAGCACATATTCTGTATCCCGTAATGAATTACTTTTTGGCAAACCCCAAATATTAGCAGGTCTCCCCATTACCACCTCAAAAGGAGAGAGCCCAGTCTTAGTTTGAGGGGTTGTTCTCATCGACAGTAACACAATCGGTAAGGCGTCCGGCCACTTTAGCTTGGTGCCAGCACACGTCTTAGCAAGTTTGTTCTTTATAATGCCGTTATGCCTTTCCACTAATCCGGCACTTTGGGCATGTCTGGCCGAATGGAACCGTTTATCAATCTGTAATCCTTTGCAAATTTGTAGGATTACAGTAGCGATAAAGTGTCGCCCATTATCCGACCAGATGACTCTCGGCAGCCCGAACCTAGGAAAAAACTCTTTCAACAGAGTTGTTGCCGTGGTTACGGCCGTTGCATCTCTAACCGGGAAGGCCTCAACCCACTTACTAAAGGCACAAATGACAACCAACACATATTTAAGATTGTTACAACGTTCCATTTCAATAAAATCAAAGTGAATAACCTCAAACGGGACAGAAGGTGGAGCGAAACTTCCTCTAGGAGTCGAGGTACCTTTTCCTACATTGTGCTTCATGCAGACCATGCACCCTTGGACAAAACGCTCCGCAGTTTTGAAAATCTTATCATTGGCCCATACACTGTGTAGCATTTTAGTCAATTTACGCGCACAAACATGTGTCGGACCATGAGCCATAATAACCATCATTGTAATGTAGGCGTCAGGGAGTAACCATTTTCCTTCAATATTGTCCACCCAACACCCATCATCATCCAGTCTCCCTGCACCATCGATCCATCTCTTAGTTTCCTCTATGGTAGCATCTGCTTGAATGTCTTTTACAGCATCGATACTTTCACCCAAAGTGCAAATATTTACAGTTTCTTTTACAGCATACATTTCTGAACTGGAATCAGTAGCAGTTTGTTTAGCTATCTGATCAGCGAAAGCATTCTCTTTTCCTACATCATCTGTAACCTTTTGATGTGCTGAACATTTTATGATAGCTAACTGAACAGGGAGTGCGAGTTCTGAAAGTAATCGCACTATTAAAGTGCTATGCTGAATTTTTGTTCTGTGCGAGGTCAAGAAACCTTGTTCTTTCCAAAGTCTGCTGAAGTTGTGAACCACCCCAAAAGCATACTGACTATCGGTATATATATTTACTGTAAGCCCTTCAGAAAGTTCACAAGCTCGAGTTAACGCTATAATTTCTGCGGCCTGCGCAGAATTATGCATAGTTTTTTTGGTTTCCACAATCGTGTTTAAGGTAGTGACGGCATAAGCAGCCGTGGATGTACCGTTCGGGAGTTTAAAACAAGAGCCATCACAAAATAGCTCTCCTTGTGGGCTATTCAAAGGTGTGTCTTTCAGATCGATTCTGCCTTTAGTCTGTTGTTCTGTCACATAAAGGCAATCGTGTGACATTTCGTCATCATCAACAGTATCTTGCGGGACAGGTAAAAGTTCAGCCGGATTTAATACACAACACCTCTGAATTTGAATGTGGGGGGCAAACAAGATTAGTTCATATCTTGTCAATTGTGCAGAAGTGAGGTGTTGTGTTTGAGTTCTATTCAATAAAATGATTACAGAGTGAGGTACCATTAGGGTTAACGCATGACCCAGGACCATTCCCTCACTCTGTTTTACAGACGCAGCAGCAGCAGCGACAGCGCGCAGACATCTTGGCAAAGCGCATGCTACAGGATCAAGGGCAGAGGAATAGTAACTGCACGGCCTATTCTTCCCTCCATGCTCCTGCGTTAATACAGCCAAAGCACATCCATCACGTTCATGCACAAACAGTACAAAGGCCATGTCATAATTCGGAGTTCCTAAAACTGGCGCTGAACACAGCGCGGATTTGAGCAAATCAAATGCTGTCTGGTGTTCCAAAGTCCATGGCAGTGGCAAAGAAATGCCCTTCTTTGTCAAAGCCGGCATTGGTTTAATCGTTAACAAAAAGTTAGGGATCCTCAATCTACAGTAAGAAGCCATACCTATCAGGGCTCTAACTTCCTTCTGCATATTTGGGACAGACATGCCAGAAATAGTCTTTATTCGTTCAGGTGTTAACCGTCTTCCCTCCTTTGACAGGAGATAGCCTAAATAGGCGACCTCCTGACAACAATATTGGAATATTTTAAGTGAAGCTTTGTGGCCGTGTTTCGCTAGATGACAAAGCAACAACATGGTGCCTTCTTTACAGGCGCTCTCAGAATCAGCAGCCAAGAGGAGATCATCTACATACTGTAATAATGTGCAAGTAGTAGGCAACTCAAGAGTATCGAGCTGCTCTTTCAATGCCCTACTATAAATACTTGGACTCTCAGTGTACCCTTGTGGTGCACGAGTGAATGTGAATGAGCGTCCACCTAGGGTAAACGCGAACAAATACCTGCTATCCTTGAGTATAGGAATACTAAAAAACACGTTTTAAGATCAACAACGCTAAAGTGAGTGGCAGAAGCCGGAATAATGGTTAGTATCATTGTAACATCAGGTACAATAGGAAATTGAGGAGCCACAATTTTGTTAATAGCATGTAAATCAATTATAAAACGAAAGGGAATCACATTATCACCTTTTTTGTATACTGGCAAAATGGGGCTGTTACATAGGCTACCCGTAATTTCCTCAATTACTCCACGATGTACAAAATCAGAAACTATACATTTCAAAGCCTGCTCACCTTCAACTGAGATCTTATATTGCGGGATGCGAGGCAATTTTATTCCATGTTTCAAAATAATTTTAACAGGTTCAATTTGAAGAATGCCCACATCATTATCATCAATTGCCCATAAGCATTCTGGAACATTACTGAATTCTGACGGTAAAGGTTGAGTCAAAAACTGAGAGGCGAGTGATTGCTGAGGTGTAAGTGTTAACCGAACACCGTCCGGAGAACAATGTATTACTGCATGCAATGCCTTCAACAAATTTAGCCCCAGCAAGTTCTCCCCACAGTTTGTGGTAAGTAGAAATGGACACTGTTCCGTGAAGGGACCCAGTGTTATCGGTACCGTCAAAGGGACCGGACAAACTACAGGTGTGCCTGAAAACCCTACAGAAACATTGGACTGCCCTGACAGGGGAATATTTGGAATCCGTGAATGATCAATGTAACATTTCTGTGCTCCTGTATCTACTAAAAATAGATGCTTCCTATTTCCCACCGCCATCTCAACATAGGGGCCTTTCTGATGAACGGGAATAGACGTAGGTTCCAAATCCTGCTTCGCAATCCTAGCGAACAGAATATTATCAAAAGGAAGCTCTTCAGAGAGGTACGCGGCAGAAGGGTGATCAAAAATGTTTCTATTATCCACATTCGAAACTTGCTTATCTTGCGAAGGAGGTTGCTGTGATTCTGGTTCAAATGGACCTCTGCCAGGGCCCCCTACACGTGGGCGACCTCTGGATCGTCTACCCATGTTCCCAAATGACCTTTGCTGCAAGGTCGGACATTGTGCGCGCCAGTGGCCTTCCTGTCGACAATAGGCACACTGGTTAATGGTTACCGGAGCCAAGGGCGCACTTCCCTGTGGAATGTACTGACCTCTAAATTGATTACCCCCTCTAGGGCTTCTAACAATCTGTTGTAATAAGACTTTTGTTTTCAGGTCACCCACTTTTTTCTCAAGTTTTTCCTTTTCAGTATTTACACGATTTTCATAATACTGAGCCATATGCAGTACTTCTGATTGAGACTTCGCCTGCCAAGCGCTTGCAGAAGACATAATCTGTAACTGGATGTCAGGCAGCAATCCACGTACAAATTTGTCGACAAACAGCCTTTTCCCTGACTCTGTGCCTAAGTCTTGTCCACTGAAATCTGAAAATACCTGCTCGAACCGATTGAAGAAATCGGTAGCACCCTCAGACTTTCCTTGGACACAGGCCGTAAGCTTGTACCAAATGATTATTTTTTCAGGAACTATAGTTTTCAATTTTACAATAATTCTATCAGGCAACTGAGAAGTAGGCAGCTCCGAACGCTTACTAAGCAACAGAGCCAGATCAAGCGCTAAGGCAGTCGAAGAAGTATCAACCGAAAAAGCTCTCTTATAAACACTCAACAATTCTACGGGACAACAAATCTTTCTATTTACGCACTCGTTCTGCAGGTACTCTACCATCACCTGTATCACCTTCCTTTGCATTTCTAACGTATACTGACTATATGTGTCATATACTTCATCTGGAGTTATCGACATATCCGAAATCCATTTTATCGCATCTTTTATACAAATTCGTGCTTCCTCACCTTTTAATTCACGGCGAGGAGAAAACCGCTTGTGTAAATACATAATACCTAAACTACGACCATCTGCTTCAACGTTCTGTAACACTTCCAACTCCTTCCTATACTCAAAAATCCTCTCAACATGCTCATATACCTTCTCCGTAGTATCTCTGGACAACGCTAAGGCGTTCAAATCCCATAACCCCTGTGGGAAATCTACATCGTTTAATCTATTCCACATTATACTCAAATGAGTCCCTAATCCTTCAATAAAAACATTTTTCTCAGGAATACCTTTTAAATTTTCGAGTGTGGAAAAAACATCAGCTTGTTCACCCTTCTCCATGCAATGTTTAGCCCAAGCAATTAATTCGTTCTTTTTGTCTGGGGACACAGTATTACGAGTCACAACCCTTGGTCTCGCTCCCTGGTCTACTACAAGCGATGCAGAATCACTTGGAAGAGGAAGAGTAGGCACATTCTGAATATCAACAGGTGGAGGCAAGGGCGCAGGCAAAGGAGAGACGGCTGGAAGAACAGGAAGAACAGCAGGGAGGACCGGAGGAACTATAGGAGGGGGAATAACAACGGGAAGGGGCAAAGCGCCAGGAGGAGGGACGTACGGAGGTGGCGCGGAGGCACCGGGCCTTCGTTCATACAAAAGTTTATTAATCGAATCATCAGACGTATGAAAATCTTTTGAAGGGTACATTTTCTGAATGCCTTATTGAAACGCTCTGTCCGTGTTCCTAACTGACTCCAATTGTTTATTTTGGTCATATAACCGTGCCTTTTCGACACTTGTCATATGTCTACGCATATGTTTCTCTCTACTCTTTTGTTGCTGCAAAGCTTCTGTTTTCCAACTGTGCAATGCGTCAAATGCTGCAGGTCTAGCCTTTTTCTTTACTAATATAGACTCTAGATATTCTATACGAGGGATTTCAAAACTACCATTGGTTGGCCTCCGAAGATTAGAATTATGTCTATTCTGTCTGTGCCAAATGTCATTAAATGCTATACTACCAAAGCCTTTCTTACAGTACATAGTACATGCCGGCGACCCCTCCTGTGGTGCTGGATGGCTATCTTCCAAAGATTGTCTGTCGCTGCGGAATAATGCCGTAAAGCAGGCAGACAATTTCCCAGGCATATCAAAGTTCTGGTGTTACCTGGTTAAGTAATTGTGCTCGAGAGTACAATGCGCCAAATTCAAATTGTCAGGGTTAAATTAAGAATCGGGTCACGATTCACCTGACCAAAGGACTGGGAGGCCCGATCAGGTTACCAAGGACAATGCTAAGGACCCACATGTCTGGTGATTTTCGGCAAATTTACCCACCTCGATATATGGACCCTCGTCAAGACGGTGTCTCGGGCTACAGCTCACCGTTCAGGGATCGGATCGTGCAGTTTTGTCGAGGAATTTGCTTCTCGTCTAGAGCGGCTGTTTCTGTTGGCACCGTCCGATCCCGGTCCGATAGCCGAGCCAACCTTCAACGAGACAAAGTCGATCTTGAGGGTCCCTATTCGGGCGCCATCTGTGGAATCAGAAAAATACAATATTAAGGCTTTTACACCATCCAAAGGAAAATACACCGACACAGGCTTGTAAAGATTCCCAGAATCTTTATTACAAAAACTGAACAGTATTGAACAAAGTACACAAATAGCTATTTGGCTGTAAATACATCACAGAGACCACCAGCAGGGTTCAATGTGAGCAGTTTGCAGAATTTGCTAGCTGGACATCAGCATATTTATACAGTTTGTTATAATGATGTCCAGCCTCTTACAAGTTAATTATACACTGGGCTAGGGTCGCGCCAGGTTCGTTTCCTAATTTACATATCTCGTGCATGCAGTTTACTTTTCAACATATTTACTAACACACACTATTATTCTTTAGTTTAACGTTACACTCTCTACATATTGCTGTAATACAGATCAAACAAATGTTTCGCATGTCGTAATAGGATAGTATTATTGTTCTTGTATACTTGTAGGTTAACATCGCTAATTCAAGTAATCCCCTCATCCCGAGGTCAACGAAGGACAAGGTCTACATGACCCTAACATGCAGCCTGAAGGCAGGTTGGACATTAACTCCCCTACAGAGGTTGGAGAGGTTAAAGCAAGAACAAGAGCACACGAGATGGCAGTTTTAGACTACAGGATGACTTTGCACGAATAACTAAAATGGCAGCTCTAACCTAAAATGGGGGCTCGATTCACTTGAGGTCACGACCTTGTAATACGGATTTCCTCGCAAAGCGACTGGCCATAGGCCAACATATACAATGAGGACGAAACAATATTATATCAGTTCTAACACCTTAGTTTGAGAAGCTTTTTTCAGAGGTGTAGTTAAGGAACACAGGCATTTTCGAGAGCTAAACAAAGTTGATCTTGAGAGCAATCTCTGATTTCTATATATTTTCCCCATTTGAGTCGATTTCAATACCCCTTTCCTTTTAGAAAAGATTTTAAATGCTGGCTCTGGTGGGAGGTCGTACCAATCACCGGCCACCACAAGGGGAACCTGACATATAATGCTCTTGATGGATCGAATATCGTTGTCCTCAATATCTTGAGATCAGACCTTGACTATGGTGTCACCTTCCAGGTTAGAGCACCTCAGATCTGGGTCGGCTTCAGCAGAAGTCAGGATCGCTATCGGCGATAACAACTTTACAGAGTTGATGTCTTCCCGGAGTCTGCCCTCGCCGTGCAATAAATGCAATTCAATGTTAGTAATTTTAGCAGTTAGAATGGACAATAGGGCACACTGGTCAACCATTTTGTGTCCAGAGTTTCATACAACGTGGCCAAGACCATTAAAGCAGTATTCATAGCCGTTAAAGTGACATCAACCAATGGGGATTGTCCCAGGTTCAGTCCTAAGGGTCTTCTTTGGGTATGATTTACAGAGGACACAGAAGAGGTAGATGATTTATTCATTGAGTCAGCATACAGTATACGTGATTGTGACAAATTTAAGGGAAGCAGAGAGAACATTTGTGGCGTTTGAGTAACCTGCACCAAAATGTTATCTACTGTTTCTGATTCTAAAATGACCGATAGATGAGGGACACCCAAAGTGTATTTTGTTATCAATAAGTTCCCCTTTTCTTCAGTTTAAGGGAGTCGTTCTTTAAGATCATAGTCTCTCGAATGAGTGTGGCAAGCAGGGGTTTGGGAACTCCCTTTTCATATACACTTGGTGACTACAGCAACGCCGGTCCCCCCAAGTAAGTTAGTCTTCGGGGAGACGTCAGTGGGTCCCCTATGTTGAGGAGAAGCTAGGTTCTCTTGCCGACCTCCCTGAGACTCTACTTCTCACTCTGGAGGTGAAAGCTCTGCTACAATAACTGAGTCAGTAATTTCAGAGTAGTCTGTTAGAAGTTCTTGATTCGTAGTTGATAGGATGTTCAACATCATAAAAGATTTTGTCGCGGCAGGATTCGGCTCCGCCTCCTCTGAGTGCGTTTTCTTCACATTAGCCTAGTATCCCCAGATGCCCGAAGTTAAAAAATTTTGGTTGCAAGCATTGCGAAGGACGGGTTCTTTGGGAGGTGACACCTGCTCTCACAGATGTCTTGGGGATTTGGGCTGGAGTATCCGTAGTTTGATTTAATTGTGCTTTACCGGGCATGGTTGATTTTAATGTATATGCGTATGACATTCTAATGCAAATAAAGCAATAAAGTTACTCCAGAGAACCATTTTAAATACGTAGGTACAGTACAGCCACCCACACCCCCACAGCCCACCGGCCCAACTGCATAACTGCACTCACTGAAGCACTCCTTGATGTGCGTGTGCTGATGCGCAGGAGGAGTAGCTTTTTAAGGAATTTGTTGGAAAGGGGGTGTGACCAGGCAATGTAAAAATATATATATTCTGATAATGTCCAGAATAACCCTTGGTCTCGCTCCCTGGTCTACTACAAGCGATGCAGAATCACTTGGAAGAGGAAGAGTAGGCACATTCTGAATATCAACAGGTGGAGGCAAGGGCGCAGGCAAAGGAGAGACGGCTGGAAGAACAGGAAGAACAGCAGGGAGGACCGGAGGAACTATAGGAGGGGGAATAACAACGGGAAGGGGCAAAGCGCCAGGAGTAGGGACGTACGGAGGTGGCGCGGAGGCACCGGGCCTTCGTTCATACAAAAGTTTATTAATCGATTCATCTGACGTATGAAAATCTTTTGAAGGGTACATTTTCTGAATGCCTAATTGAAACGCTCTGTCCGTGTTCCTAACTGACTCCAATTGTTTATTTTGGTCATATAACCGTGCCTTTTCGACACTTGTCATATGTCTACGCATATGTTTCTCTCTACTCTTTTGTTGCTGCAAAGCTTCTGTTTTCCAACTGTGCAATGCGTCAAATGCTGCAGGTCTAGCCTTTTTCTTTACTAATATAGACTCTAGATATTCTATACGAGGGATTTCAAAACTACCATTGGTTGGCCTCCGAAGATTAGAATTATGTCTATTCTGTCTGTGCCAAATGTCATTAAATGCTATACTACCAAAGCCTTTCTTACAGTACATAGTACATGCCGGCGACCCCTCCTGTGGTGCTGGATGGCTATCTTCCAAAGATTGTCTGTCGCTGCGGAATAATGCCGTAAAGCAGGCAGACAATTTCCCAGGCATATCAAAGTTCTGGTGTTACCTGGTTAAGTAATTGTGCTCGAGAGTACAATGCGCCAAATTCAAATTGTCAGGGTTAAATTAAGAATCGGGTCACGATTCACCTGACCAAAGGACTGGGAGGCCCGATCAGGTTACCAAGGACAATGCTAAGGACCCACATGTCTGGTGATTTTCGGCAAATTTACCCACCTCGATATATGGACCCTCGTCAAGACGGTGTCTCGGGCTACAGCTCACCGTTCAGGGATCGGATCGCGCAGTTTTGTCGAGGAATTTGCTTCTCGTCTAGAGCGGCTGTTTCTGTTGGCACCGTCCGATCCCGGTCCGATAGCCGAGCCAACCTTCAACGAGACAAAGTCGATCTTGAGGGTCTCTATTCGGGCGCCATCTGTGGAATCAGAAAAATACAATATTAAGGCTTTTACACCATGCAAAGGAAAATACACCGACACAGGCTTGTAAAGATTCCCAGAATCTTTATTACAAAAACTGAACAGTATTGAACAAAGTACACAAATAGCTATTTGGCTGTCAATACATCACAGAGACCACCGGCAGGGTTCAATGTGAGCAGTGAGCAGAATTTGCTAGCTGGACATCAGCGTATTTATACAGTTTGTTATAATGATGTCCAGCCTCTTACAAGTTAATTATAGACTGGGCTAGGTTCGCGCCACGTTTGTTTCCTAATTTACATATCTCGTGCATGCGGTTTAGTTTTCAACATATTTACTAACACACACTATTATTCTTTAGTTTAACGTTACACTCTCTACATATTGCTTTAATACAGATCAAACAAATGTTTTGCATGTTGTAATAGGATAGCATTATTGTTCTTGTATCCTTGTAGGTTAACATCGCTAATTCAAGTAATCCCCTGATCCCGAGGTCAACGAAGGACAAGGTCTACATGACCCTAACATGCAGCCTGAAGGCAGGTTGGGCATTAACTCCCCTACAGTGGTTGGAGAGGTTAAAGCAAGAACAAGAGCACACAAGATGGCCATTTTAGACTACAGGCTGACTTTCCACGAATAACTAAAATGGCGGTTCTAACCTAAAATGGAGGCTCGATTCACTTGAGGTCACGACCTTGTAATACGGATTTCCTCGCAAAGCGACTGGGCATAGGCCAACTGATACAATGAGGACAAAACAGTATTATATCAGTTCTAACAAACCCTCCTTTTGGCCTATGCCAAGCGCTAAACTACCTTCAATCACTTTGCAACTAACTCCATATTTCGACATCTATACATCCCAAATCATTGTCTGACATATCTCTTGCCATTAGATCAGACACCACAGTTTCTTTTAACACATAATCTTTGGAAACCTTCTCTGGGGTGTATATTTTATGCCCTAATACACTTGTTGCTTGCGCGCAACATCCCCCTAATACTGAGCATATACCAGGGAGACACTGTATACAACAGTAAAGAAACAGAAAACTTCCCAAGATAATCAGCAGGGCCGAAAATAACTTCCATCCCCATGACCGTAGGAGGTCTCAAAACCATGCACTAAGTTCCCAGTTTCCCTCAGGAACATGTACTTCTGAACTAAGAACATGTAGATTTTGGATAGCCCTAAAGATCGTTGGAGAGGAGTCTGGTATGTAAACGCAGCAAGCGGACCCCACTAATTTACATACTCCTCCACGCTCGGCCAGAATGACATCTAATGCCATCCGGTTCTGAAGAGCCACTAACCTTATCGCTTTCTGTTCTAACGTCATATTATAGAGTATGTCAGTGGTCCGGTTGATGGTTCTCTCCAATACTCTCGGTAGTCCCCTGATATCTTTTGAATTCGTAATTTGCCCAAAAAATGGCACAAAGGATTTCATGATGTCTCCTAGAGTTTGCGCTGGAGTATCCCCTTTCACACCTCGTCGTGGACGAGTTTTCCAAATCTCTGTAGTACTGGCAATAAATACCCCAGGTAGTAGAATCCCTAAATAGCTGGTTCATTGCCAATCCCTGGGCAACCATGGAAATGCCACATCACCGCAAACAAAATAGACAGGTTCACCTACGTACAGAGGTCTGTTCTCACTAGTCAAATTCGCAACGTTGGCGCACTTTCTAAAATTACCCATTGACTGTGTTCCATTCCTCTGTATGCAGAAGGATACTGAATCGGGGCTATGGTTAACAGAATAAGATGGAGGCGTGGCATCCTTATTGCCTATAGGAGCCATTTTGAAAGAGATTAAAGACTGAAAAGGACGAGACAATCTATCAGAGGGCCTAACAGAAGCAACGTTTGGCTTACTTCTATTTGCAAAAAGCGAGCATCCCAGGGGAATCAAAACATGTTTTTCAAAACTATTTAAATTTGTACCATCAAAGTTCCCTGAGATGCTGTCATTCCATCGGCCAAAGAATAGTGCTCTAAGAGAAGCGTAACAGGCAGTTGTCAAAGGTAAAGGATGAATATACCAACCTAACCCCTTATCCCCATGTTGCGGTAGATGTGAACAGATCCAGCAATTGGTTCTATTTAAAATTACATGAGTGGCATTCATAATTAACAAAAGGGTATTATTCTGATAGTTCCATCTATGCGAATAATCTCTAGGCAATAAAGTATGCAATTGCACGGAAGGAGTGGGAATAACAGATACATTTTCAATAGGTCAAAAATCCTCCAGCGGATATGCTTCCTCCAGATACCATAACCCAAAACCAACAGTTAATAAAAATCCAGTAATTATCACAAAAAGGCAACAATACACTTTGGGGGTCCCCTTCCATGCTTGATTTTTGTCTGTGCTAGTCACATATTTATCTAAAGGTTCGGTACGAGTGGTAGCGGGTGCAGAAATTGTAGTCTTCAACCGAAAAAGAACACCAATTGTTCGTTTGCTGGCGACTCCAGTCGCGCGTCTTCTTAATGTCTTTCCCACAACCCTCAGCCAACAGAATCCTTCCGTACAATCGGGCCAAAAAGACAAGCCCTCAAATGATTTTCTCGATCGCACAGTCAGACTGTGCTGTACGTCTATTTCCTCGGACGCAAATTATATTTCACAGTTTCTAGTGAGGACAAAGTGTCGTCACTTCCTCCTGGAAGTGGCGAATGAACGGAAATGGGATCAGAAAAGGATTGATCCAGAAGTTCCACTGTTGGGGAGTGCAGAGACAAGATGGCCGTTTTGTCTGGCCTTGCGGATTCTGGAGCGGTCTCCGATTCTCCCTTGTTGGTTGTTGCTGTTTCAGGCCCGCTAGTTACAGCAGTGGGAAGAGATTCTGTATCTTCTGTATCGTATGGCACGGGCTGTGGGATCCGTTTGGTGTGCGTCGCATGGATCCAGTTCTTACAACCCGCTACCCGCACAGCAGTCTGAGTGGCTAGCAGGACTTGGTAGGGACCCCTCCACCGAGGTGCAAGGCAAAACGACCTCTCAAAAACTTTCATGAGGATCCAGTCCCCCGGTCATAGACTGTGACCGGGACCCTCATAACGTACAGGTAATGCCTCTCGCACCTGGTGATAAATTGAAAACAGATTTTTAGTCAACTGGTTACAGTAATCTGAAAGAAGCACATATTCTGTATCCCGTAATGAATTACTTTTTGGCAAACCCCAAATATTAGCAGGTCTCCCCATTACCACCTCAAAAGGAGAGAGCCCAGTCTTAGTTTGAGGGATTGTTCTCATCGACAGTAACACAATCGGTAAGGCGTCTGGCCACTTAAGCTTGGTGCCAGCACACGTCTTAGCAAGTTTGTTCTTTATAATGCCGTTATGCCTTTCCACTAATCCGGCACTTTGGGCATGTCTGGCCGAATGGAACCGTTTATCAATCTGTAATCCTTTGCAAATTTGTAGGATTACAGTAGCGATAAAGTGTCGCCCATTATCCGACCAGATGACTCTCGGCAGCCCGAACCTAGGAAAAAACTCTTTCAACAGAGTTTTTGCCGTGGTTACGGCCGTTGCATCTCTAACCGGGAAGGCCTCAACCCACTTACTAAAGGCACAAATGACAACCAACACATATTTAAGATTGTTACAACGTTCCATTTCAATAAAATCAAAGTGAATAACTTCAAACGGGACAGAAGGTGGAGCGAAACTTCCTCTAGGAGTCGAGGTACCTTTTCCTACATTGTGCTTCAAGCAGACCATGCACCCTTGGACAAAACGCTCCGCAGTTTTGAAAATCTTATCATTGGCCCATACACTGTGTAGCATTTTAGTCAATTTACGCGCACAAACATGTGTCGGACCATGAGCCATAATAACCATCATTGTAATGTAGGCGTCAGGGAGTAACCATTTTCCTTCAATATTGTCCACCCAACACCCATCATCATCCAGTCTCCCTGCACCATCGATCCATCTCGTAGTTTCCTCTATGGTAGCATCTGCTTGAATGTCTTTTACAGCATCGATACTTTCACCCAAAGTGCAAATATTTACAGTTGTTTTTACAGCATACATTTCTGAACTGGAATCAGTAGCAGTTTGTTTAGCTATCTGATCAGCGAAAGCATTCTCTTTTCCTACATCATCTGTAACCTTTTGATGTGCTGAACATTTTATGATAGCTAACTGAACAGGTAGTGCGAGTTCTGAAAGTAATCGCACTATTAAAGTGCTATGCTGAATTTTTGTTCCGTGCGAGGTCAAGAAACCTTGTTCTTTCCAAAGTCTGCTGAAGTTGTGAACCACCCCAAAAGCATACTGACTATCGGTATATATATTTACTGTAAGCCCTTCAGAAAGTTCACAAGCTCGAGTTAACGCTATAATTTCTGCGGCCTGCGCAGAATTATGCATAGTTTTTTTGGTTTCCACAATCGTGTTTAAGGTAGTGATGGCATAAGCAGCCGTGGATGTACCGTTCGGGAGTTTAAAACAAGAGCCATCACAAAATAGCTCTGCTTGTGGGCTATTCAAAGGTGTCTTTCAGATCGATTCTGCCTTTAGTCTGTTGTTCTGTCACATAAAGGCAATCGTGTGACATTTCGTCATCATCAACAGTATCTTGCGGGACAGGTAAAAGTTCAGCCGGATTTAATACACAACACCTCTGAATTTGAATGTGGGGGGCAAACAAGATTAGTTCATATCTTGTCAATCGTGCAGAAGTGAGGTGTTGCGTTTGAGTTCTATTCAATAAAATGATTACAGAGTGAGGTACCATTAGGGTTAACGCATGACCCAGGACCATTCCCTCACTCTGTTTTACAGACGCAGCAGCAGCAGCGACAGCGCGCAGATATCTTGGCAAAGCGCATGCTACAGGATCAAGGGCAGAGGAATAGTAACTGCACGGCCTATTCTTCCCTCCATGCTCCTGCGTTAATACAGCCAAAGCACATCCATCACGTTCATGCACAAACAGTACAAAGGCCATGTCATAATTCAGAGTTCCTAAAACTGGCGCTGAACACAGCGCGGATTTGAGCAAATCAAATGCTGTCTGGTGTTCCAAAGTCCATGGCAGTGGCAAAGAAATGCCCTTCTTTGTCAAAGCCGGCATTGGTTTAATCGTTAACAAAAAGTTAGGGATCCTCAATCTACAGTAAGAAGCCATACCTATCAGGGCTCTAACTTCCTTCTGCATATTTGGGACAGACATGCCAGAAATAGTCTTTATTCGTTCAAGTGTTAACCGTCTTCCCTCCTTTGACAGGTGATAGCCTAAATAGGCGACCTCCTGACAACAATATTGGAATTTTTTAAGCGAAGCTTTGTGGCCGTGTTTCGCTAGATGACAAAGCAACAACATGGTGCCTTCTTTACAGGCGCTCTCAGAATCAGCAGCCAAGAGGAGATCATCTACATACTGTAATAATGTGCAGGTAGTAGGCAACTCAAGAGTATCGAGCTGCTCTTTCAATGCCCTACTATAAATACTTGGACTCTCAGTGTACCCTTGTGGTGCACGAGTGAATGTGAATGAACGTCCACCTAGGGTAAACGCGAACAAATACCTGCTATCCTTGTGTATAGGAATACTAAAAAACGCGTTTTTAAGATCAACAACGCTAAAATGAGTGGCAGAAGCCGGAATCATGGTTAGTATCATTGTAACATCAGGTACAATAGGAAATTGAGGAGCCACAATTTTGTTAATAGCATGTAAATCAATTATAAAACGAAAGGGAATCACATTATCACCTTTTTTGTATACTGGCAAAATGGGGCTGTTACATAGGCTACCCGTAATTTCCTCAATTACTCCACGATGTACAAAATCAGAAACTATACATTTCAAAGCCTGCTCACCTTCAACTGAGATCTTATATTGCGGGATGCGAGGCAATTTTATTCCATGTTTCAAAATAATTTTAACAGGTTCAATTTGAAGAATGCCCACATCATTATCATCAATTGCCCATAAGCATTCTGGAACATTACTGAATTCTGACGGTAAAGGTTGAGTCAAAAACTGAGAGGCGAGTGATTGCTGAGGTGTAATTGTTAACCGAACTCCGTCCGGAGAACAATGTATTACTGCATGCAATGCCTTCAACAAATTTAGCCCCAGCAAGTTCTCCCCACAGTTTGTGGTAAGTAGAAATGGACACTGTTCCGTGAAGGGACCCAGTGTTATCGGTACCGTCAAAGAGACCGGACAAACTACAGGTGTGCCTGAAAACCCTACAGAAACATTGGACTGCCCTGACAGGGGAATATTTGGAACCCGTGAATGATCAATGTAACATTTCTGTGCTCCTGTATCTACTAAAAATAGATGCTTCCTATTTCCCACCGCCATCTCAACATAGGGGCCTTTCTGATGAACGGGAATAGGCGTAGGTTCCAAATCCTGCTTCGCAATCCTAGCGAACAGAATATTATCAAAAGGAAGCTCTTCAGAGAGGTACGCGGCAGAAGGGTGATCAAAAAAGTTTCTATTATCCACATTCGAAACTTGCTTATCTTGCGAAGGAAGTTGCTGTGATTCTGGTTCAAATGGACCTCTGCCAGGGCCCCCTACACGTGGGCGACCTCTGGATCATCTACCCATGTTGCCAAATGACCTTTGCTGCAAGGTCGGACATTGTGCGCGCCAGTGGCCTTCCTGTCGACAATAGGCACACTGGTTAATGGTTACCGGAGCCAAGGGCGCACTTCCCTGTGGAATGTACTGACCTCTAAATTGATTACCCCCTCTAGGGCTTCTAACAATCTGTTGTAATAAGACTTTTGTTTTCAGGTCACCCACTTTTTTCTCAAGTTTTTCCTTTTCAGTATTTACACGATTTTCATAATACTGAGCCATATGCAGTACTTCTGATTGAGACTTCGCCTGCCAAGCGCTTGCAGAAGACATAATCTGTAACTGGATGTCAGGCAGCAATCCACGTACAAATTTGTCGACAAACAGCCTTTTCCCTGACTCTGTGCCTAAGTCTTGTCCACTGAAATCTGAAAATACCTGCTCGAACCGATTGAAGAAATCGGTAGCACCCTCAGACTTTCCTTGGACACAGGCCGTAAGCTTGTACCAAATGATTCTTTTTTCAGGAACTATAGTTTTCAATTTTACAATAATTCTATCAGGAAACTGAGAAGTAGGCAGCTCCGAACGCTTACTAAGCAACAGAGCCAGATCAAGCGCTAAGGCAGTCGAAGAAGTATCAACCGAAAAAGCTCTCTTATAAACACTCAACAATTCTGCGGGACAACAAATCTTTCTATTTACGCACTCGTTATGCAGGTACTCTACCATCACCTGTATCACCTTCCTTTGCATTTCTAACATATACTGACTATATGTGTCATATACTTAATCTGGAGTTATCGACATATCCGAAATCCATTTTATCGCATCTTTTATACAAATTCGTGCTTCCTCACCTTTTAATTCACGGCGAGGAGAAAACCGCTTGTGTAAATACATAATACCTAAACTACGACCATCTGCTTCCACGTTCTGTAACACTTCCAACTCCTTCCTATACTCAAAAATCCTCTCAACATGCTCATACACCTTCTCCGTAGTATCTCTGGACAACGCTAAGGCGTTCAAATCCCGTAACCCCTGTGGGAAATCTACATCGTTTAATCTATTCCACATTATACTCAAATGAGTCCCTAATCCTTCAATAAAAACATTTTTCTCAGGAATACCTTTTAGATTTTTGAGTGTGGAAAAAAACATCAGCTTGTTCACCCTTCTCCATGCAATGTTTAGCCCAAGCAATTAATTCGTTCTTTTTGTCTGGGGACACAGTATTACGAGTCACAACCCTTGGTCTCGCTCCCTGGTCTACTACAAGCGATGCAGAATCACTTGGAAGAGGAAGAGTAGGCACATTCTGAATATCAACAGGTGGAGGCAAGGGCGCAGGCAAAGGAGAGACGGCTGGAAGAACAGGAAGAACAGCAGGGAGGACCGCAGGAACTATAGGAGGGGGAATAACAACGGGAAGGGGCAAAGCGCCAGGAGGAGGGACGTACGGAGGTGGCGCGGAGGCACCGGGCCTTCGTTCATACAAAAGTTTATTAATCGATTCATCTGACGTATGAAAATCTTTTGAAGGGTACATTTTCTGAATGCCTTATTGAAACGCTCTGTCCGTGTTCCTAACTGACTCCAATTGTTTATTTTGGTCATATAACCGTGCCTTTTCGACACTTGTCATATGTCTACGCATATGTTTCTCTCTACTCTTTTGTTGCTGCAAAGCTTCTGTTTTCCAACTGTGCAATGCGTCAAATGCTGCAGGTCTAGCCTTTTTCTTTACTAATATAGACTATAGATATTCTATACGAGGGATTTCAAAACTACCATTGGTTGGCCTCCGAAGATTAGAATTATGTCTATTCTGTCTGTGCCAAATGTCATTAAATGCTATACTACCAAAGCCTTTCTTACAGTACATAGTACATGCCGGCGACCCCTCCCGTGGTGCGGGATGGCTATCTTCCAAAGATTGTCTGTCGCTGCGGAATAATGCCGTAAAGCAGGCAGACAATTTCCCAGGCATTTCAAAGTTCTGGTGTTACCTGGTTAAGTAATTGTGCTCGAGAGTACAATGCGCCAAATTCAAATTGTCAGGGTTAAATTAAGAATCGGGTCACGATTCACCTGACCAAAGGACTGGGAGGCCCGATCAGGTTACCAAGGACAATGCTAAGGACCCACATGTCTGGTGATTTTCGGCAAATTTACCCACCTCGATATATGGACCCTCGTCAAGACGGTGTCTCGGGCTACAGCTCACCGGTCAGGGATCGGATCGTGCAGTTTTGTCGAGGAATTCACTTCTCGTCTAGAGTGGCTGTTTCTGTTGGCACCGTCCGATCCCGGTCCGATAGCCGAGCCAACCTTCAACGAGACAAAGTCGATCTTGAGGGTCCCTATTCGGGCGCCATCTGTGGAATCAGAAAAATACAATATTAAGGCTTTTACACCATGCAAAGGAAAATACACCGACACAGGCTTGTAAAGATTCCCAGAATCTTTATTACAAAAACTGAACAGTATTGAACAAAGTACACAAATAGCTATTTGGCTGTAAATACATCACAGAGACCACCAGCAGGGTTCAATGTGAGCAGTGAGCAGAATTTGCTAGCTGGCCATCAGCGTATTTATACAGTTTGTTATAATGATGTCCAGCCTCTTACAAGTTAATTATACACTGGGCTAGGGTCGCGCCAGGTTCGTTTCCTAATTTACATATCTCGTGCATGCAGTTTACTTTTCAACATATTTACTAACACACACTATTATTCTTTAGTTTAACGTTACACTCTCTACATATTGCTGTAATACAGATCAAACAAATGTTTCGCATGTCGTAATAGGATAGTATTATTGTTCTTGTATACTTGTAGGTTAACATCGCTAATTCAAGTAATCCCCTCATCCCGAGGTCAACGAAGGACAAGGTCTACATGACCCTAACATGCAGCCTGAAGGCAGGTTGGACATTAACTCCCCTACAGAGGTTGGAGAGGTTAAAGCAAGAACAAGAGCACACGAGATGGCCGTTTTAGACTACAGGATGACTTTGCACGAATAACTAAAATGCCGGCTCTAACCTAAAAATGAGGCTCGATTCACTTGAGGTCACGACCTTGTAATACGGATTCCCTCGCAAAGCGACTGGCCATAGGCCAACATATACAATGAGGACGAAACAATATTATATCAGTTCTAACACCTTAGTTTGAGAAGCTTTTTTAAGAGGTGTAGTTAAGGAACACAGGCATTTTCGAGAGCTAAACAAAGTTGATCTTGAGAGCAATCTCTGATTTCTATATATTTTCCCCATTTGAGTCGATTTCAATACCCCTTTCCTTTTAGAAAAGATTTTAAATGCTGGCTCTGGTGGCGGGTCGTACCAATCACCGGCCACCACAAGGGGAACCTGACATATAATGCTCTTGATGGATCGAATATCGTTGTCCTCAATATCTTGAGATCAGACCTTGACTATGGTGTCACCTTCCAGGTTAGAGCACCTCAGATCTGGGTCGGCTTCAGCAGAAGTCAGGATCGCTATCGGCGATAACAACTTTACAGAGTTGATGTCTTCCCGGAGTCTGCCCTCGCCGTGCAATAAATGCAATTCAATGTTAGTAATTTTAGCAGTTAGAATAGACAATAGGGCACACTGGTCAACCATTTTGTGTCCAGAGTTTCATACAACGTGGCCAAGACCATTAAAGCAGTATTCATAGCCGTTAAAGTGACATCAACCAATGGGGATTGTCCCAGGTTCAGTCCTAAGGGTCTTCTTTGGGTATGATTTACAGAGGACACAGAAGAGGTAGATGATTTATTTATTGAGTCAGCATACAGTATACGTGATTGTGACAAATTTAAGGGAAGCAGAGAGAAAATTTGTGGCGTTTGAGTAACCTGCACCAAAATGTTATCTACTGTTTCTGATTCTAAAATGACCGATAGATGAGGGACACCCAAAGTGTATTTTGTTATCAATAAGTTCCCCTTTTCTTCAGTTTAAGGGAGTCGTTCTTTAAGATCATAGTCTCTCGAATGAGTGTGGCAAGCAGGGGTCTGGGAACTCCCTTTTCATATACACTTGGTGACTAGAGCAACGCCGGTCCCCCCAAGTAAGTTAGTCTTCGGGGAGACGTCAGTGGGTCCCCTATGTTGAGGAGAAGCTAGGTTCTCTTGCCGACCTCCCTGAGACTCTACTTCTCACTCTGGAGGTGAAAGCTCTGCTACCATAACTGAGTCAGTAATTTCAGAGTAGTCTGTTAGAAGTTCTTGATTCGTAGTTGATAGGATGTTCAACATCATAAAAGATGTTGTCGCGGCAGGATTCGGCTCCGCCTCCTCTGAGTGTGTTTTATTCACATTAGCCTAGTATCCCCAGATGCCCGAAGTTAAAAATTTTGTTTGCAAGCATTGCGAAGGACGGGTTCTTTGGGAGGTGACACCTGCTCTCACAGATGTCTTGGGGATTTGGGCTGGAGTATCCGTAGTTTGATTTAATTGTGCTTTACCGGGCATGGTTGATTTTAATGTATATGCGTATGACATTCTAATGCAAATAAAGCAATAAAGTTACTCCAGAGAACCATTTTAAATACGTAGGTACAGTACAGCCACCCACACCCCCACAGCCCACCGGCCCAACTGCATAACTGCACTCACTGAAGCACTCCTTGATGTGCGTGTGCTGATGCGCAGGAGGAGTAGCTTTTTAAGGAATTTGTTGGAAAGGGGGTGTGACCAGGCAATGTAAAAAAATATATATATTCTGATAATGTCCAGAATAATGTACACATAACTCTGAAAACAAATAAAACAAAATAGTGGGTTAATCCAGTGCAGAAGGTTAGAAATCCAAACCTCAATAGATGATGTAAATTCCTTTCTGCATACCTCGTCTCAAAGGAAATGGAGATCCTGGAAGCCACAGGGAGAATAACAAGGTGTAACTGCACTCACTGAAGCACCAACACGGCACAGAGACAGCCCTCATAGACTTAAAGACCCAAGTCGATGAACTAAGGGACAAAGGGAAAACTGCCCTCCTTGACCTCTTGGCTGCAAATAATGCAAATAAAGCAGTAAAGTTACTCCAGAGAACCATTTTAAATACGTAGGTACAGTACAGCCACCCACACCCCCGCAGCCCACCGGCCCAACTGCATAACTGCACTCACTGAAGCACTCCTTGATGTGTGTGTGCTGATGTGCAGGAGGAGTAGCTTTTTAAGGAATTTGTTGGAAAGGGGGTGTGACCAGGCAATGTAAAAATATATATATTCTGATAATGTCCAGAATAATGTATACATAACTCTGAAAACAAATAAAACAAAATAGTGGGTTAATCCGGTGCAGAAGGTTAGAAATCCAAACCTCAATAGATGATGTTAGTTCCTTTCTGCATACCTCGTCTCAAAGGAAATGGAGATCCAGGAAGCCACAGGGAGAATAACAAGGTGTAACTGCACTCACTGAAGCACCAACACGGCACAGAGACAGCCCTCATAGACTTAAAGACCCAAGTCGATGAACTAAGGGACAAAGGGAAAACTGCCCTCCTCCTCCTCCTTGACCTCTTGGCTGCATTCGACCTTGTTGATCACAAAGTCCTATGCAGCCACCTAGGATCAGCTGCTCACTTCTCTTGGGAGGCCATTGTTTGGATTGAATCCTTCCTTAGTGAAAGGACCATGCGAGTATTCTCGCCTTCAGCCGCTGAAAACCCTATCCCTACCACCTGCGGTGTCCCCCATGGATTTTGTGTCTCTCCTACGCTATAAAACATATTCACTAAGACCCTTTTCGATGATCTGGACAGTCTTGGTATCACCTACACCAACTATGCAGGTGATACACAGATTCTCCTCCCAATTTCAGGGGATTATGTTAAGGATTTGGCCTTGGTGAATAGGGTGTATCTCATCATCCAGGCATGGATGGCTAATCATGGTCTATGCCTGAATGATGAAAAAACAGAGCTCATCATCCCTTCAATAACCTTAATAAACTGGGGGCTGAATACACCTCCTTCATAATTGACAGCAACCTTATCAAAGTGGCCAGCGAGGTTAAAACTCTCAGCTTCTACCTAGATTCCACCCTTTCCTTCAACAAACAAGTTAACACGTGGCCTCCCCCACCGACTACACATTTCAACTCATCAGAACCGGTAAACCCTTCTTCTCAAACAATAGCTGCATCATCCTGGCCAGAGCCCTTATTCTGTCCAGGCTTGATTATTGCAACACCCTCTACATTGCTTCTAACAAAGCAAACACTCCAAAACAACACCCTCAGAGCGGCCCTCGGAGTGGCCAAGAGAGACCATATTTCAGAGACTAGGTGGCAAAACAATTGGCTCTCCACAAACGACAAAATCAAACTGAAAACTGCATCACTTACACATAAATCCCTGAACAATGCTGCCCCCATCTATCTTTCGGAGAGATTCCATAAAACGACCTCCATCAGACCCTCCAGACTAGCCCATCGCAACTCACTCGTTGTCCCTAGATTTAAACTGTCTAAGGAAGGTGGCAACAGCTTCCCCACAAAAGCGGCCCAACTCTGGAACTCTATGCCTCCTGCTATCCGAGAAGATCAGCCTTACCAGAACTTCTGATCCAAATGCACCATCTGGCTCAAATCTGCCGATATCTAACCCAGCCTAAGTGGTCAGCAAAGAAATGTATGACATATTTCTATGTACAACTATATCTACGTACCGCCTATATCTAGTGACTACTCTGTGCATTTATGTATCTGTATTGTTAATTTATCTTTTGTGTAACTAAGCTGAGAACCTACTAACAAACAAACAAACTCATTGATGCAGGCACAGAGATGTGTGTGAGGGGTAGCATTTCAAGGAATTTGTCGGCAAAGGGGTGTTGCCAGGCAATGTTGCCCCCAAAATGTCTAATAATGTGCAGAATAACTTAGAAATAAACCTTGTCTCAACGGAAATGGAGATCCAGGAAGCCACAGGCAGAATAAAGAGGCATAACTGCACCCACTGAAGCAAAGCACTACTTAATGCTCTTTTACTTTTTGTTCTGGTATAGTGTATCATCTTTATTTGATTATTGGTTTACTGTGGCAATCACCCTCCCCCTCCTTGCTTTCAATACTCTCCTTGTAGTAGTGTGTCCAGGTTCTGCTCTTCAGCCTCTTCCTGGCAGTAACATCGTAGCCATGAGCACAGCCAGCAAATGTTGTCATTCCTCCAGTAGCTTGGCCAGTTGCTGATCTCCTCCCCCATCAGTACATCAATTTCTGATATAAAGATGACAACATTCCATAATCTCAGCCAGATTGGATGTGCTCTCTGCCTTTATCCAGCTGGCGCAAGCATTGTAGGTCACTTTGTGGCTACCCAATAACATCAATACAGAGCAGTGAGAAGTCAGGTTCGCTACATTCTCATATTCTGTGAACAATATGCACTGGAAAATACTGTGTAGCTGGTGGGACTGGTCATGTGGAATGTATGGAGACCAATAACAGCCTTCATGATTGTGCAGAAAACTGGTATAACTGTGTAGGGAGTAACAGCAACCTTAACTGTACGCTGTTAGGAAACTGGTTCCACTAGATCCAGCGGGTGGCAAGTGCCCTCCTGGTTTATGTGCCTCCTGGTGGCTTCCTGGCAACCCTTGCACTTGGGTCTGCATCTGTAACCCTACAGTCCTCTTACCTTACCTGCACGTATCAGACACCCCTTGTCTGCACTTTAAACCTCGCACTTGCAACCCTGCCGGCTGCACTACCAGTTGTTTTTATCCCTTGCTCAGCACTTTCCACCTCTCTCCTCTCCCTTGCACTTTCCCCCTTCCTTCTCCACTGCACTTGCGCATTCTCAATGTCACTTGGCCAAGTAACATCGTTGTTTTGTCCTCCCTTGTTCCCCTCCCTTGCCTTGTCGCGCTCCGACACACGTGTGTATGAGCGCAATACAAAGAAAATATCATATATCATGTGTGTCACAGGAAAATGTAAAAATCATAATTTGCTGCACAAATCACACGTCTTCATATTTTCCTTCTGCATTCTTTTTTTCTAAGTCCCATGGGGACATTAGTGTCTATATCCCCTCCCCCCACATGAAGGAAACTGCGCTAATTGGAGCACAATCCATCAAATCTAATGTGTGGTTGTGTTTTTATCCCACGTAGACAGGAATTACCCTTGAAAGGTGTTAATCCACACCGTGGAAGCAGCTGCACTGCTGCACATAACCTCACCTACTGTGTTGTTGCATGCAAACGACATCCACAACATGTTTCTAAAACCAGCATGATTGGCGGTGAATTCAAAGAAATATTGATTATAAATGATTTTGGGCCTTCACCAATGAGCCTGACAGTAGTTATTAATTTCGAGCATCACAGTATTTGTAACAAAGGGTTAAAAAAAAGAATAGGTCTAAATGAGCATTAACCTTACTCCTTCAGTAACCTCGTTTCCATATCTGACCCCTTGGACTAAAATAACATCTGTCATGAATCATTTTACAAGCCAGACTGGGTCACGTGACAGCTTTCTTATCAAGCACCTTGCCTTTCTTGCAGAGTTTGGACTAATATTGTGAGAGCAATAAAGATAAGTTGATGGTATTGGGGTGGGCCGCTGCTTCAGAGCTCTTTTCTCTGAACTTGGGGAAAGAGCAACGTGCAACACCGGACCTGATTATCCACGTCGGTGGCAAGTGGACGAAGCGCCCTGAATTCCTTTAGAATCCTGAGGTAAGACGTCAGCCAAACCTTAATAATTGCGTGACTGAGGTGCTTCTATATGAATAATATAGCATTTATATTGCACTACAAACCCTCGGGTATCTGAGTGCTGCTTAGTGTGTGTGGTGCTCATTTATCGATCTCAGAAGGATAAAAGGCTGAGTTTGGCCCTGGCGGGATTTGAACCTACGTCAGCAGGCTCTGCATAGATGTCAAAGGACCGGCTTTGCAACCGGCTGCTCGGTTATATGTGACCGGCTGCTCGGCTCTATGATTGCTTCAGGTCTGTGCGCTTGGCACACATCTTTGTGTGATGTACCCAAGGTGTGCACAAACATTTTCAGCATGCAGTTTGTGACTGGGAAGATTTGTATTACACATAATGGATAGTTGATTAGACACTGAGAATACAATATGATACTATATACAATGTTTTAATAGAGGTGTATATTTAGGGCCACATTACAGAAGCGTTGCACTGGTGCAAGTGCATAGTGGCATGGTATTAGCACTAGGGCAAAGTTTACCTCATTCTAAAAACACTGGAACATATTAGTGAACCATTGCAGCATGACAAGTGCAGTTTGCCATGGTATAAGCAACAGGGCAAAATTTGCCCTAGTGCAAAATATAAACATTTTCAATGCTTTTCTGCACCAAGGCAAGGTTTGCCCTAGTGCCAAAATGCAGTGAAAATGTATCTTTTTTGTACTAGCGTAATTTTTGCCCTGGTGCTTTTACCATGACAAACTGTGCTTGTCATGGTGCAGAGGAGGGTTGAAGGGATCGACATGGTGAGTAAACTGAGAGACAACGGCACATAGGAGAAAGACCATTGATAGCTTTGTAGACTAAAGGACATTGAAAAGAGAGCAGTTGTGCATGGAGAGCCAACCAGCATGTTGCCTGTAGGTGGAAGTAGGGGAGGATCTGGATACATTGTAGGGAGTGCGGGTAGCAAAGTTGAGGACTTTGTTGATAGGAAGGAAGGCCTCAGAGTAGGCTTGAACAGAAGTCACATTTTCCGAGCCTGAGAGTGATAAGAGTTTGTGTAGAGTGGTTCACAAGGAACAGATACATTTTCTGAATGTTGAGGACGTTAATACGCGCAGACACGGCAGTGGTGGCGATGCATTGTTGCAGCCGTAGGACGCTATCAAAGAGGACCCCCAAGATTGCGAGCCTTGGGTGAAGGAGTAAGAAGGTCAGGTGAAAAGCAGATAGGGGAGGGGATGGATGGCATAGCAAGCTGGGAGAACCTTTTTATGACTAAATCTTACCACAACATTGTGAAATTGACTTAAAGGGATAGAGTGCATTAGGGCTCTATTTGACCGATTTCATAATTAAATCAATCTGCATATTAGAGGGTACACTTGATCGTATTGTATTTATATTCTACGCATGTATTGTTTACAATAAAAGAGATACACAGCGATATATAACCACAATGCATCAATCCTCTCATAAACGTCGGATGACATTCTACACTGAGTTCATGGCTTATGTATGTTTAATGGATGTTGCACATTGACCGTCATCGTTATCTTTATTCCTCCATTCTAAATGGTTATGAATCACAGACACTTCTTGTAAAAATGCCCGAGGCCTTACAGAACACCACTGTTATTCCCCTGCAGAGATAAGGGGGATAATCTCATGATGAGTCTTGCTTGCAGTTTGTTCCTGCTTTTGTTTTTGATGTCAACCTCTGTTCTATTTACTTATTTCCTGTTAAACTGCACACTTCAGCAAGTTGCATCACGCTTATGAAGTTCGTGGGAATGAGTCGCTACTTTATACTGTGGCGCCTGTGTTCTTGTAGAGGTAATTTGACTTTGTGGATTTCGTGCCCAATATATTGTTTACCACTGGAACAGGTCAGACAGTACACACAATAATCAGTGCTGCAATTAAAAAATGTCATAATCTTGAAATTGTGTGCCTTTGTCTGATTCCAAATGTACTAATGGAGCATGTGCCACAAACAAAAAAAGCTTCATATACTTGTTGGGCTAAGTTGCCCGGGTCGTATTTGGGCTCATAGTCACCTTAAACCAGAGTACATGTCAATGATGTGAATATATTATACGCTATAATTAGATAGTCATTATTGGTCAAATATCTAGATCCATCTTTTGATTTTTGCAATGATTTTGAAAATGAGGGCATCTTTACCAGTTTGGCAATAATGTCACAATGAATTACCATTACCACAAGTGGTAAGATAATTTCTTCTTGGTTTAGAGTTTTAGTTTACCCCATTTTGGAGTCCCAAAAGACTCTATTGGGGAGTGGAGGTGCAACTGGATGCAGTAATATTGCTTGTAGTGTTAATGCCATTGTTAGTTGAGGTAGTACCTTCACTCACAAGCAGACAGTGGGCCTCATTCTAAGTCTCATTCTAAATCGGCCAGGATACCGCCAAATGGATTTACCGGAAGCACCCCTTGATCTGGCGGAAATACCGCTGGATCACAAGTGGTCGTAACTTATAGTTGGCTGGTGCAGTAACGTGCCGAAAACGTTATTACCTGCACGTTAATATCACACGGACAGCTTATAAAGAGGTCCATTAGCGTTTTTGTCCACTGATGAGGAAACCGATAATCAAGCAGCATGGTAAAACAGGTAGAAATAACGCATATTTTATGATTAACGCTAATGAGGTCCAGTGACTTATTGCACCAGTGTTTATACTGAACGGTGCCAGAAGTCTTAGCACCAGGATGCGATGCATGCTCGTCACATCCTGCATTCTGCGTCCGTCCCTGATACGCAGACCCAGGTTCATTATTCACAGAGCGAAACTGTGTGCAAGCAAAATGGCTGCTCTGCTCAGCGCGATATGCATATTTCAGTGTCTGCTGATAGTCTGACACATAGATGGGCAGTGGCTTCCATCACTGATGTGGGTTTAAGGCTGAGGGCCTCTGAATGTCAGTAGGGCCTCTGCCCTTCACCCATATATGCGCTGGGAGTGACTGTATGTGACGTTCGCAGACGGAAATTGGTATTTTATATGACCTTCCCTAGCATATCGAAATGTAGCAATGAACAGAAACGCTCATGCTTGTTTGGGCGTTTCTGTTCGAGTACAATAGAGCAAGCACTGATATAAAAAGAAATCGTGCCTCCTTTGCATTTACCCCTACACCAGGGGTGTCTGAAGCCGGGCAAGGCCAGTCATAGGGGAAGCTTGTCACACAGATTGCGTTTTTGAGCCCATCATTGTGAGAATCATGGATACGCATACAAAAGCTTTGAGCACACCCCTTGTAGCACCTTCCAGCGCCTAGATGCCCCTGCGCTTTGTGCGCTCATACCAATGAAAAATAAATAAATAACGATTCTGTGTTCTTTCTTTGGCCGGTGTTACTCAATAAATATTCTGTAAAATGCACAATTTGCATCACATTTGATCAAAAACCTCCTCCTTGGGTACTATTCAAACCGTTTGCCACAAAAGGTTCTATACGTGTTTGAAACTCACCCATTGACTCACCCCAGGGGATATATATTGAAAAACTTGAATTAAGATGGACAGTTAAGATGAACTAATTTACCACATCAAAACCCATGAAATTTGGTGGGTGTGGAAAGCAACAACATTCTTAATTCAGAGTCACTCCTGTCTTTGTTACCCACCATTTTGTTTTGAGCTCATTGTTGGTCCCAGCTTTGATCTCATGCTTGTGCTCATGGGCCGAGGATCAGGGTTGATTCTGAGTTAAGATGGTCTTTACTTCCCACACCGGCCAAAGTTCATCGCTTTTGCTGCTATAAATTGGTTGATCTAATCTCTCTGTCAACTGAAGTTTTGTCACTAGATTTGAAGGGTTTTGCTATGCTATATCTTCTCCAGGGCCAACTGGTCATGTCCTTTGGCCATAGCCAGCGGCCGTGGCACATATCCCCTTGCTTAGTAACTTATCAGATGCCACTGGCCATGGCCTTTGGCTGTGCTGATTGTCCACATTGCAAAATTTAGGCAAAAATTGCATTTTCCATGACCACCAGCCCTACCGCTGTCCCCATAGCACCTACATGCTAAAAGACTGGAGCCATGGTTAGTAGGCCAATCCTACAGCCGAGGCCCATATCACCTTGACAAAAAATAGATCCAAACCCACCAGCCATGGCCATAGGACCTGTGCTAACGTTGATGGTCCCCTGGATGTTTTATCACGTATTGCAGTTTCTTCGATCCTCCCTTTGTTTCCCAATGCATTTACTATGATTTTACTGTGAAAATGGTTCTTTTCAATGGAAACAAAATATGATGGCTTACCCAGGGAATGTAAAAAGGCATGACAATTTTAAAAGCTTTCCGTCCTTTCTGCAACTCTCGATGTGCACCCTTCATCGTTTCTAGGTCCACCTTGTGAAAATGCTCCTTGACCTTCTCCTATTATACCCTTTCACTCGCCAGTTTGTGCGAAGCCTTTTTTGCTTTCAAGCGCATCGTTTGCCCAGTAATCCAAAAACCTTCTGGAAAAGATAGGCTTGCTAGCACGGACTTTCCCACTACATATGTCCTCCCCTTTCCCTCTTCTCACTTCTACCCGGGATATGAAACCACCCCTTTCCCTCCTCCAAATATAATTTTGACTGCTTTTCTTTTTGGATTCCCTCTGGATTACTGTGGGAATCACTCTCATCAATGGAAAAAGGAAGTATTTCATTTTTGAAAAGCCTCACTGATGCAATTCACCGTTGGAGATATAATCGTTTTTTGGGACCAGGGCACCCACTTCTCCTTTTAATTATTTCACAACCAATGCACGGTTTGAACTCAAACTAAGATAAAAAGCTGCACATCTACAGAGCTTTCTTATTTGGTGCAAATTCTACCGGCAGTTTTCACACTACGTGTGTTCAATTATAGTATCTTTTTCCTCTATGGGGAAAAAGAATGGGAGGAGGTCAAAACAGCTTTTGTTTTCAAAGTAATTTTGGAACACTTCAACACATTTTCCCCAAAATGTCCAGTTCGGAAAGGGCCAGTAACAGGCATTTATTTTGAAAGTTTCATCTGAATCCACCCACAATCAAAAGATATTCGCAATAGAATTTTGGGAAAAGTCAATGCAAATAGGTTTTATCTTGTCTGTAGTGTGCTGTTATATATATATATATATATATATATATATATATATATATATATATATATATATATATATATATATATATATATGTATAATACATACATGTATTCTCCCACAGATAAGGCCTAGAAGGATAAACTGTTTGCTCAGGATCACACACTTTAGGTAAGTGGTGATGTAGGGATTTGAGACCAGTCCATAACATGGGAACGTGAACACGTATTTTCTCAGGCCTAGTTGGTAGAAACACATTCAATGTGTGGAGTTCTTCAAGAATACTCTCTTATAAAGAGATTGCTTAAAAAAGTGCTCAAATCATGATAAACCAACCTATTAATAAATAAATTCCTAAATGTTAAGCAAAAAGGGTATAATTGGAGCCTTCTCCCACTCCTCACCTTGATTGGAAGATGGCAAAGATGTCATTTACCAGAATGCAAAGTAATTTGTGCCATGTAACATTACACAGGGGTCAAGTCCTAAAAAAGGAAGTGCAGGGGCTCATTAACAAATGCAATTAGATGCAATGTCGCCAGAAATGAGCATATCAAGTTGAAATGTGCACAATTCATTGAATTGGCTTTGCATAAACACCCATATTGCACAGAATGAATGGCATTTGCCTTTCATAATATCAACACACAAACAAAGCCAAGAGATTATATTTTCTTCGAATAATGTTTTTGGAAACTTTTAAAGGTGCACATTTTTTAAACTCCAAAAACCAAAACCAAAACCAAAACCAATGTTTTCCCTGGAACATGCACTACCGAAATGCGAAATATCACCTTTAGTTTTTGGTTGCTTTTCATCAGGTTATATAGTGCAGTGGTGAAATGTCCAACCTGCGAACGTAAAGACCATCAGGCCGATTCATGGAATTAATGTGCGCGGAAAAACCGGCGCACGCGTGCGAAAACGTGCGATTCGCAGTGGCACAGAAAAAATCGCAGAAAATCGCACAGAAAACAGCGCACATCCATTCATGGAAGCACGGGCACGCGCGAAATGTGGGATGTGCGCTGAGAAAGTGCGCGGCACACGCTGGCGCACGCTGGCGCACAGGCCATCGAACGCCGTGCGATAAGGCCACAGCGAATTCGCACATAGCGCGGCGCAAGGAACAAAAGTAGGCGTAACACGGGGCGTCACATGCAGAATGGGGAACAACTCGTGAAAATGTGGGCGTCACGGGGGAAGTACAGGAGGCAAGTGCGCAGAACGCCCACACGCTCGCCTACAACACGTATTCATGGAATCGAATAGGGAAAAACAGCGCACGGCCAAAGACGCGCAGAGGCCCATACATGTCCGCCACACGAAAGCAGGCGGTAGCGTCCCTGCGCAGGAAAAAAATGTGCGCCAAAGTCCTACACGAGCGAGAAGGCCCACACGCGATCGGGCCTGGGGGAGCGTGTGCGTGTCTTTCAGGGGTGCGCGTGAAGTTACACACGCATTTTGGCTGGGTGCGTGTACATCAGGGGTGCGCAAGAAGTTTTATACGCGTTTTGGCTGGGTGCGTGTATATCAGGGGTGCGCGAGAAGTTTCACACGCGTTTTGGCTGGGTGCGTGTATATCAGGGGTGCGCGAGAAGTTTCACACGCGTTTTGGCTGGGTGCGCGTACATCAGGGGTGCGCAAGAAGTTTCACACGTGATGGGACCTGGGGGAGCGGGGTGCGTGTATTTCAGGGGCCTGCGGGTGGTTACACACGCGATGGGGCCTGGGGGAGCGGGTGCGTGTATTTCAGGGGCCTGCGGGTGGTTTCACATGCGATTGGGCCTGGGGGAGCGGGGCGCGTGTATTTCAGGGGCCTGCGGGTGGTCTCACACGCGATGGGGCCTGGGGGAGCGGGTGCGTGTATTTCAGGGGCCTGCGAGTTTTTTCACACGCGATGGGGCCTGGGGGAGCGGGGCGCGTGTATTCCAGGGGCCTGCGGGTGGTTTCACACGCGATGGGGCCTGGGGGAGCGGGGTGCGTGTATTTCAGGGGCCTGCGGGTGGTTTCACACGCGATGGGGCCTGGGGGAGCGGGTGCATGTATTTCAGGGGCCTGCGGGTGGTTTCACACGCGATGGGGCCTGGGGGAGCGGGGCGGGTGGTTTCACACGCGATCGGGCCTGGGGGAGCGGGTGCGTGTATTTCAGGGGCCTGCAGGTGGTTTCACACGCGATCGGGCCTGGGCCTGGGGGAGCGGGGTACCACTCACCGTCTGCCTTAAGAACGCATAGCCAACACCCACCCGCTGTGAAGCAATAGCATGCGTACCCCAACGGCTGGAAAACACACGCACCGCACCCCCCGAAAGGCACGTACAGAGAAATGGAAATTCACGTGGGATCTCCAAGCCCTGCCAGGGCAACGCCCGTGCGCGATACGTCACAGACGCGATTACGCTGTAAGGGCCTTTGGTCCAATTAAATCGCGTACGCGTGCTGACGCGCTTACGCGCTAGGGCCCTTTCCTCGAATTTCACGCTGACGTGCAGGATTTTCACGTGCCAAATCACTCCGTATCAAGCTGGCCACGCGAAAACACACGGAAGACCACGCTCCTGCCCAGAAGGCCGAATCACTGCCCCCCAGTGCCCCGAGCAGCCTCCCACGTGCCACCTGCTGCTGCCTGCCTGCCTGCCTGCCTGCTGCCACCGTGCCCTGCCATTTGGTGCCTGCACATCAGCCATCTGCAGGGGTCCAGTTGCTGTGTCCACCCCTGCTGGTACAGAAGACTCCCGACTCGAATAACATCGCTCCACAGCCCAGCCCCAGGACCCAGTTGCCCACCCACTCCTGCCCCTGGGGTGGCCATGTCGGGCACATCTACATCTGACACCAGTGGCAACCCCCGGCCAGAGGGGCAGAGGGGCACCAGCTTCACTGCCACCGAAGTTGGTGTCCTGGTGGAACAAGTCCTGGGGCAGTATGATGCCCTCTTCGGATCGTCCCGCGCCAACAGGGAAGGACGGGAGAGGATCTGGGCCGACTGTGTGGTTGCCATCAACGCGGAGGGGTGGCAACCCGCACCATCCAGAAGGTCAAGAAGCGCTGGGAGGACTTGAGGTCCAGGACCCTCATGAAAGCCCGGCACCTCGTGGAGGGGAGCCGGTGCCGCATGAGTTCCATCCAGTTGAGGGTCCTGGAACGCGTACACCCAGCACTCCACGGCCAGGTCCTTGAGAGGGAGACCCGTCTGGAGTTGAGCGGTAAGTGGCCAAGCATTGCTGTGTGAGACAGGGCATGTTGCAGTGTGCTGGTAGTCTGATGCTTGCCTGCATGTGTGACATAGGCCATGTACGCATGTATGTGTGCAGGGACATCATGGGAATGCATGTGCGACCTGTAATGTGTGAACCGCATGGTTGTTGCATGTGTTTGAATACGACATGGGGAGCCCTGTGCAGATTGCACACATGAGAGCATGGCAGTCTCTGTTCCTGGACATGGGTGGGGGCGAGGGATGGGTGCCGATGCCAGATACATATGTGGTATCCATGTCTGTGTGCCTGACCTGCGTTTCTGTGACTTGTGAGTGCCATGGATGCATGACACATGTCTGTGACAATGTACAGATTCACTGATGCAGCCTAGTCATCCTTGTATGCACTGTGATTGGGGTGTACGGGGCCAGATGGATGTGACTGAGGTGAAGTGTGTGCATGTGATAGGCATGACACATGATGCATGTGAGTCCCATTACATTGTATGATCCGAGAGTCCATTGGACATGTATTTAAATGTCCATGGGACGCACCATGACTGTCACTGTGTGTGTTTTGCCTGGACTGACACATGTGTTGTGGCGTGACATGATGGAAGTGTACTTTGACAGTGGCACTCATCTGCTATTGCTTCCTGTCTAGGGGACCATTGTACAATACCCTGATGCTTGTGTTCTATGTCTCCCTCTACGCAGCGGCTAGTGAAGGAGAGGGCGGAGAAGGCGCTGTGGAGCAAGGCGGCGGGGATGCCCCCACGGCTGCAGCGGAAGGGGTGGATGAGCCCCCACAGGGGCCTGCTACGGCGGTAGACGGCGAGGAGCCATCCAGGTTGGTGGTTTCCACAGAGGAGGAGGAGGCCGCCACTGAGGCGCACATGGGGCCTGGTGGGGGCATCCCTGCTGGTGCAAGTGGTGCAGTCCAGGGGCAGGGGCAGGAGGCAGCACAGGTCACCGTGGAGGGGCCTCTGCATGTCGCTGTCCCTGAACCTGTGGGTGCACCACCTTGCACCAGCAGGGATGCCCCGTCCCAGGCCCGTCCGCAGGTAGAGGGGATGTCCATGTCATCTGACTCCCCTCCACCTGCGGACGAGGGGACCCCTGGCCGTGTGGAGAAGGTCCTGATTGGGGTCGCGATGCGCACGGCTGTAATTCGTGATGCCGTGCGTGCTTTCCAGGAGGAGCACGCACGTCATCACGAAGAGCACCGTGCGGACGTGGCCCAATTGGGATCGGCCATGTTCGGGGGTTTCCTGCATGTGTCGGCCAATCTGGCGGCCCTCTCCTCCTCTGTGGAGACTATACGCCAGTCGTTCTCCTTGCCGTCTTCCGGCCCAGATGCCACCAGGGCCCCTGTGGACCTGCCCTGACCAATGCAGCCAGCTCGGTGGGGATCCCATCCCTGCCACAGTCGGGAGTCAGAGGTCCAGCAGGGGTGGACAACACAGCAACTGGACCCCAGCAGATGGAGGATGTGACGGCATCATCGGGCAGGGCACGTGCACGACGGCGTCGGTGGTTTCCATCAGCCTGGATGCCGTCGTGCTGGCAGAGGCAGTGGCATCGGAGGCAGCAGCAGGCTCAATGTGGGAGGCATCATGGCTCGGGGCCATCAAGATCAGAGGGGCAGGCATCGGCCGGAGGGCAGGAGAACCCTGGGATGGTAGTGTCTTCCGTGTGGGAGCAGTTGGTCCAGCGGATAGGTGCGGAGCGGCAGCGGGCGGAAGAGGAGCGGCTCACCATGGTCAGAGCGGAGTCCTCCATGCGTCGGGCGTTGAGGCGGGCTGAGTGCCTCGAGGAAGCTCGCAGGGAGTTTGAGGTGAACATGGGGTTATCCCTGCGAGACCTCGGGGCCAGGACAGAGTCCCGCCTCCAGGACATCGACATGGAGTTCGATGATGCCCTGGCCGGCAACATCACAGAGTGAGCCGCAGGACTTGCCCGCTGCCATTGTATATAGTTCTTTAGTTAGTTAGTGTTAGGTTTCCTTTATTTTTTGAGATTTTTTTGGACCGCTCGGACAATGGCCACTTTTCTGTATATAGTTTTATTATTAGGTAGTAGTAGGTTTCATTTATAGTGTTGGGCTCATGGACCCTGGAATATTCTTGTGTATAGTTGGATTTTTTAAAATACATTTTTTTGATTTATATTTGTGTTCACCATGAGGCAATGGTTTTTCCTTATTTTTTTTCACCATGATTTTGCTTTGGACAACATTAGTTTTTGGTTCCTTTGTTTTTTGGATTTTTACATTACTTTTCGGACATGGACAATTTATTTTGTCATCCCCATTGTTGTATGTTTGATTAGTTTACTTCATTTCCTTCGAGAATACATGTTTTTATAACTTTCTTTTGTGGTATTTTCTCATTGGTTTCATGCATGTCATGATATGGGTTTTGACATTCACTTGCACCCATTGTGTATGTGTGTGTGACGGACATGTGTTCATTTACATACTTGCCATTGGGGTTGTATCATGCAATTGCATTTGCTATGTGGGTGGATGCAATCCTTGGCTGGGTGTTTGTGCTGGGTATGCTGCCCATTACTGCCATGATTGTGTATCGTCAGGACCTGGGGGCAGGGGGACATGGGTGGGGGCCTGCTGGCAGGTGCCCCACAGTGCTGGGGGGTGGGGGTGGTGGGAGACATGTGTTGGACATGGGTGGGGGCCTGCTGGCAGGTGCCCCACAGTGCTGGGGGTGGGGGTGGTGGGAGACATGTGTTGGACATGGGCGGGGGCCTGCTGGCAGGTGCCCCACAGTGCTGGGGGGTGGGGGTGGTGGGGAACATGAGTTGGACATGGGTGGGGGCCAGCTGGCAGGTGCCCCACAGTGCTGGGGGGTGGGGGTGGTGGGGAACATGAGTTGGACATGGGTGGGGGCCTGCTGGCAGGTGCCCCACAGTGCTGGGGGGTGGGGGTGGTGGGGAACATGAGTTGGACATGGGTGGGGGCCTGCTGGCAGGTGCCCCACAGTGCTGGGGGGTGGGGTGGTGGGGAACATGGGTGGGGGCCTGGTGGTGGGTGCCCCTGCACTGCTGGGGGGTGGGGGTGGTGGGGGACATGAGTTGGTGATTATTTGTGCAAGGAGACATGTGCCTTTGCTGGGGGGCATGCCCATGTTGGGTGGGCTGCCTGCGGGACATGACCAGGGATGCAGGGTAGTCCCATGTGGTGTGGGCTGCCTGCAGGGGCCGTGGAGGGTGTACAGGGAACACCTGGGAGGACCCACACTGGCAAATCACATGTAGGACTCCCCGGCACCCCTGAAATACACGCACGCAGCCCAATCGCGTGTGAATCCACCCGCGAGCCTCTGGAATACACGCACGCAGCCCAATCGCGTGTGAATCCACCTGCGAGCCCCTGGAATACACGCGCTCAGGCCAATCGCGTGTGAAACCACCCGCGAGCCCCTGGAATACATGCGCCCAGGCCAATCGCGTGTGGAACTTCCCGCGCACCCCTGAATTACATGCACGCAGCCCAATCGCGTGTTGAACTTCCCGCGCACCCCTGTAATACACGCACGCAGCCCAATCGCGTGTGAATCCACCCGCGAGCCCCTGGAATACACGTGCCCAGGCCAATCGCGTGTGGAACTTCCCGCGCACCCCTGAAATACACGCACGCAGCCCAATCGTGTGTGAATCCACCCGCGAGCCCCTGGAATACACGCGCCCAGGCCAATCGCGTGTGGAAACACCCGCGAGCCCCTGGAATACACGCGCCCAGGCCAATCGCGTGTGGAACTTCCCGCACACCCCTGAAATACACGCACGCAGCCCAATCGCGTGTGAAACCACCCGCGAGCCCCTGGAATACACGTGCCCAGGCCAATCGCGTGTGGAACTTCCCGCGCACCCCTGAATTACACACACGCAGCCCAATCGCGTGTGGATCCACCCGCGAGCCCCTGGAATACACGCGCCCAGGCCAGTCGCGTGTGGAACTTCCCGCGCACCCCTGAATTACACGCACGCAGCCCAATCGCGTGTGGAACTTCCCGCGCACCCTTGAAATACACGCACGCAGCCCAATCGCGTGTGAATCCACCCGCGAGCCCCTGGAATACACGCGCCCAGGCCAATCGCGTGTGGAACTTCCCGCGCACCCCTGAAATACACGCACGCAGCCCAATCGCGTGTGAATCCACCCGCGAGCCCCTGGAATACACGCGCCCAGGCCAATCGCGTGTGAAAACACCCGCGAGCCCCTGGAATACACACGCCCAGGCCAATCGCGTGTGGAACTTCCCGCGCACCCCTGAAATACACGCACGCAGCCCAATTGCGTGTGAAACCACCCGCGAGCCCCTGGAATACACGCGCCCAGGCCAATCGCGTGTGGAACTTCCCGCGCACCCCTGAATTACACGCATGCAGCCCAATCGCGTGTGAATCCACCCGCGAGCCCCTGGAATACACACGCCCAGGCCAATCGCGTGTGGAACTTCCCGCGCACCCCTGAATTACACGCACGCAGCCCAAACGCGTGTGGAACTTCCCGCGCACCCCTGAAATACACGCACGCAGCCCAATCGCGTGTGAATCCACCCGCGAGCCCCTGGAATACACGCGCCCAGGCCAATCGCGTGTGGGACTTCCCGCGCACCCCTGAAATACACGCACGCAGCCCAATCGCGTGTGAATCCACCCGCGAGCCCCTGGAATACACGCGCCCAAGCCAATCGCGTGTGAAACCACCCGCGAGCCCCTGGAATACATGCGCCCAGGCCAATCGCGTGTGGAACTTCCCGGCACCCCTGAAATACACGCACGCAGCCCAATCGCGTGTGAATCCACCCGCGAGCCCCTGGAATACACACGCCCAGGCCAATCGCGTGTAGGACTTCTCGCGCTCCCCTGTAATACACGCACCCAGCCCATTCGCGTGTAGTGTTACTCGCGATCCCCTGTAATACACGCACCCAGCCCTAACGCGTGTGACACTTCTCGCGCACCCCTGAATTACACGCACACGCTCCCCCCAGGCCCGATCGCGTGTGGAAGCACCCGCGAGCCCCTGAAATACACGCGCACAGGCCAATTGCGTGTGGAACTTCTCGCGCACCCCTGAATTACACGCACACGTTCCCCCAGGTCGCGTGTGTTGCTTCTCGCACTGGTACAGGGTTGGCGCAGCCCTTTGCGATGGTTTTGCGATCTTGATGGCTTTTCCTTGCGCGAGGGCATTCTTGGCGGCGTAACTGGCGCTGCTGCAGGGTCGCTGCGATACTCTGCGCCACGGCTTGTTTTGGAGGATTAATCCATGAATACGATGGGCGCTGAAATGGATTTTATCGCACGCGGCTGCCGCAGACATTCGCACGGGAACACTCTGCGCCAGCCACGTGCGATACTTTTGACTGTATTTCCATGAATCGGCCTGCATGGTTCGTTCGTTCCCTGAGGTTGGTGTAAATTCATAAATTCAAAGAAGACAATGTTTCTCATTTTTGCTGGGGGGACAGACCGCGTGTACCCTCGACTTGAGTCTTGCTACTACAGTTAAAAAGGTTGAGAAGTCAGGATGATTACACAGCCTACCATTTAAGGCCCATTCAAAGCTAGGTTGACACACCCACAGCGTCAGTGGCTCTGCAGGTCGTTAAGGTGCTCAGGTTGCAAACACATTACTTTTATCAGTGTTCGGAGCCTTTCATATGCATGATGGACAATTTCCAAGTCAAAGAGCTCAAAGCACCAGTTACCTTGCAAATCTGTGATAGCTAAAGTGAGCAACACAAAGCGCCCATTTAAAGATGTGTTTTTATCCATGATGTCTACTATCTTGATCTGCACAAAATAAAGTTGCTTTAAGTCACTAATCAAATGTTTTCAACATCATTGGTAGTTTGTGACACATATTCTGCATATCCTTGTTTATCACACAACTTCTTTTATTACAATGTCTTAAATCACTGAAAGTACTGTGGGGTTAACTAGATGTTCAGGTTGGCATTATCTTGCATTCTGGGACGTATAGTTCACCATTCAGAATGTGAAAATTAAAGCCACAATGATATTCTTTTGGCTTGACATGTTGCTATAAGGATTTACATGTCATGTGGTTTTATTATGCAATGTGTTTTTTTTTGTAAGTAAACTCTATAAGACAATGGGCTTCATTACGACCCTGGCGTTAACCATGGCGCTATTAGCGCCATGGTTGACGCCGGGATTTTACCAACTCCGCCATGGTGAATGGCGGAATTACCGCCCCATTCCAAGGTTGGCAGGGCGGTAATTCCCCATTCACCATTGGCCCTTCCCCATTCCCATTTTTGCCCCCATAGGGCTCAATGGGAATGGGGAAGGTGGTAATTACGGTACTGCAAATTGCGGTACCGTAATTACCACGAAAGTCCCTTTGCAGGTTCCTTCCTTAACGGCTGGTAAAACCAGCCGTTAAGGTGGGGACCCGCAAAGGGACCTCGTAATTAGGCGGTAAGGGGTTAACGGCGCCGCCACCTTTTACGGCGCCGTTAACCCCTTACCGCCTGGGTCGTAATGAGGCCCAATATCACTGTAGACCTTGAAATCCAACTATTTGAGCCAAAGTTTGTGATCCTGATCACCACCACACTGCCTATATAGCAAGCAACGTCACAACCTCAGCACTCCATCAAGTGCCTACTGCCTGCAGCACTACACAATCATACAACCCATAAAGGAATTTGACATTGCAATCCCAAGTGTGCATACTGGAATCTGATGTTACTATGCCATAACGGGTTAAGGCTTCACTGTAATAATGACGAATTGTAGCATGGGGCTTTAGTGTGATAAACGGGCATAATAGAATTCTACATTTCTGTGCTAACTGGGCATAACAGCATCTGAACTCACAGTGCTGAGAAGGCCACGTGGAACCTCTCATTGATAGCATGACTGGACTGAATGCATTTGTGTGCTGCTATATTATTGATGACGCATAATTGATCTGGACACTTGTTGGTAACGGAATATAATGTAATCAAGCACTGCTTTGTTTATTGGGTTTAATGGAATCTGGGACTGCTGTGCTAACAGAGCTCAGTGGAGCCTGGCACTGCTATGCTAACTTCATATACTATTGACAACCATTAAGTATATGGGCATTAGATGGTGGTAATGCAAGTACTTAGGGTTTCAGTGGTAATATTTGGCAGTTAAATATCTGTGATTTTGAAAATAAACCTAGAAATTATGTAAGTGCTGGGGCTTTTGGTGGTATTACCTGGCGTATGATTGCAATACCTCGCATACTGAATGATGTGGGTGCCGGAGCACATTGTGCCAATATCTCACAAATAGAGGTACTTCATGGGAAACGATTGGCAAACATAATAATTATTATAATTGTTCTTTTAAAACGAGCTCAATACCAGCGAGTGATCTCTAAGCGCGGGATCAGGATTCGAACCTGCGCTGCGTTGTCTTGCTTCTAAGATAAACGCTTTGTTTGCTTCCTATCCTGCCTTCCTCCGCAAAATAATCATAAGTGTTCTTTAGATGGGGAATGGTTTGAATACCTGAGCGTATCACGAGAACACTTGAGCAATGCTTTTAGATCAGCCAAAAATATTCGCTTTGTCAGTCTTTGATTAGTTTTGGCTGAACGGTGGACAAAATCATGCTACCGAGTGATGTTTCTGCATTTGTGCATGATTACAGAACGCTGGGCCTCATCCAAAGGAATTACTGTCACATTTGTTTACTATTACTAACACCCACACCCATGGATTTACTGCAGGACCATGAAGGTTGGTAAAACAGTGTTAATCCCTATATTTGTAGTCCCTCAGACACTTTGGGGATTTCGTCCAATTTACTGTGAGCGGTAATTCTGATGCAGTAAATTTTACAATTTATGAGGTAAAGTGGTGGATTTACCTCCAGCTGTATACTGGAGGAACATGCTCCACTTCACCTTCAACTTCAGAATTTCACAGTGTGGGGAAAATGTCAGTCAGTTGCAAGAGGTCTGCTATTGTCATTTTACCACCATTTTTCTTGCACAGACGAACTATTAATGAGGCAGTTTGTCTTGTTGTTTTCTCCCTGTTTAGCATTCCTCCAATCAGATTTTTCCTGGCATGGCTGTTTCAAGTACACCGTGATTGGAAGAATATTATTGCCACTTCATTTCTTTCTCCTCCTCTGGTCCGTCCTACCATTGGCGTAGTCAGGGCCATCACAGCCCTCGTGGTGGGGGGGGGGGGGTGCCAGATGTCCTAGGGGGCGGGACCCGAGGACTCAAAAAATAAATAGTTTATTTTTGAAGTCACTCTGACCTCCGAAAGAAAGTATTTCCGTTACAGTTCGGTTCCGTAACAGAAAACATATTTTGCTGAAGTCAGAGTCACTTCAAAAAGATATTTCTTTTTGCAGTCAGAGGGCTCTCCCCACCCCCATGGGAGGTCTCCAGCTCCTATGGGTATGACAGGAATAAGCATTTCTGCTGCATGGAGTGGTGGTTGGTGCGCTAAATTGTAATGAACCTCCATGATAAAGTAGGCATGATATGTTTTATTAGTGGCTAGACTGGACTTTTGGTGCAGCAGGCATAGTAATTTCTTATTTCTATATTTATTTTTAAATGTGTAGAGTGCACAAAACCCAGAGGCAACAAGGTGCTGGTTGCATGGGGGAGAGAAGGATGGATAGGGAGGGGAAGCAACGGGAAGGCTGGTAGTTCGTTACAGGAATGTTTCATTGTCAATGGAATAAGCTGGTTTTTAGTTATTTCCTAAATGGCAGTATAATGAGGAGGCTGGTCGTTCCACAGGCGGGTGGCAAAGACAGGGAAGCTACAGCCCCCAGCTCTAGTGCATCTGAAGCATGGGGTGGCCATCTTACTGTGCCATTACTTTTTTTACTGGACTACTATAATAAAGTAAGCATGATAAGTGTTATTACCTGTCTAGACTGCCAATTGGCTGCAGCCAGTCTAACCATTGCTTACTGTAGAATGGCATATTTATCTGGGCATCTATAACCAAGTAAACATCATAAGTGTAATTTCTTTCCGTGACATTGTATATTTTTCTGGGCATCTGTTAGACAATATGCATTATAATACATAACTACACTGGCATTTTGGCGCAACCAGTCTGTCTTACTGTGGCATGGCATTCTTTACTGCTTTACTGTAATATATTTTTTACATGTCTAGACTGGCCTACATTATGCAGCGAGTTTGGATATGTTTCTTATTGCGGCATGGCAATTTTAAAAGCAAATCATTAAATCAATTAAATCATTAAAGCATTAATTTTCCTGTGCACTGTTGGCGACATGCATGTACTGGATTTTGGATTGGTATTACCCTGCAAAAACAATTACTAAAGCTCTGGCTTTTTAGCCAATTTTTGTCAGAAAGTGTGCTGTATAATTCACCATTTTAACCCCTTATTAAAAAATGTAACTTGGGGGCTGGGGCACCCACAAATCGTCTCAGGACAGTTTGGGGTCACTTTGTCACGCTCCACCTGCTCCCAAGGGTGTGGCAACCCTGAAACACCAAGTCCCGGAGACACTGGCGCTTGCCGCATTGCCTGGCTCAACAAACGCTTTGGCGTTCACAATGGACTTCTATTCCCAGTAACCCCAGTGCCCAGTCCTCATGTGATGCAGCACGTCTCTGCGTTCTCTGCACTACCCGGAAGCAACAGTCCTTAATCTGTCTAAGGCTGCCGGGCGACGCTCCTTAACCGTCGCGTTTGCCTGGCTAGGCTGCTCTGTGTTGTTTCTGCTCCTGCGACTGAGTATTCCGTTGCATTTTTGACCTCCTGGCTGTTCTTTACTGAATTTGCTTTTGTCCCGTCCCTTACGGCTTCCGGCGTTCAGTCCCTCTGATCTGACTTCCTGTATCCCTCCACCCCTGCATCTTCGTTTCTCTATGGCGAATCTCTGCACTGCCCTCATCTGTGTGTGATGTTTGGTCCCTTGGCTGGTTTATTTGGCTCCCCTTGATCTCTGCTCATGTGTACTGGACTGCCTTATTGGCTGATGAACTTGGACTCTTCTTATCTGGAATACTCATTCTGCATCTTCCGAGGACTCCCTGGCTCCCTGGGCCTCTGGCTCACCTTTTCTCCTGGAACTCTGTTGTCCCCTATGGGACTGAACTTGGACATTCAATTGGATTGCCCCTCTGGAACTGTTTGTTTTCTGGACTTCTTGTACTGTGTGTACCCCAAGATTGCACCCTCGTCCAGCCTGGGTTAGGCATTTCCATTCTACTAAGCTCTTGCTGGATTGTTCCTGGAACTACACACTCTTCCTAGACTTTCTTACTCCTGGAACTTCTCTGGCTGGGGTTGTGCAATTAGGTTCCTCGCTTGCAACTGAATCACAACAGGTAGGAGTGGGGTTTTGTCTGAGCAGGGTGTGGTTTGTACCTGGCATAACAGGTATATTCAATTGTGAGATCTGTTTGTTTCCCCTTCAGCTCTGCTGTTTGCTCCTGCCTTTGCACCTGAGCTCCTAGCCTGACAGGTCCCTTATCCTCTGGAAATGTCTCCCTGTGAAAGGAGACCCCAGTTGTCAATTGAGACTGGGGTTACCCAAGTGAATCCCGATCCTGACATCCTCGCTATGCTCAGTCACTCTGGTATATTTGTGGGAAATGTTTATGCCACTTGAATTAAAAAATTCACCAGCCGCCATTGGGTGATTGGTGGGTGAATAGGTATGAATGTGTGCATTGGGGCCTGGGTAAGGGGCATTGGAACATGGATGTTTTCTTAAATGTTTTACTGGCTTTCTAGGGCAAAGTCAACTTGATGAATGTTATTACATGGAGGGGTATTTGGGATGGGGTGTTTATATTGGGAGGGTGCAGGCACACTGTACATTTTCTGTTGCATTACTTTTTTTACTCACATATGGGGCAAGACCAATATGATGTGTGTTCTTACATGGTTGGTGGAGGGATTTGTGCAGCTGAACAAGGGAACTTTTCCTTACTTTATCATTGCATCATTTTACTGGCATTGAGGGCAAAGTCCACTTGAGGAGTATCCTTAAATGGTCATGCAGGGGTTGGGCAGGCACTTCAGCAATAACATACTTTCTTCCTGTGGCAGGAGATTTTTACTGGCATTAAGGGCAAAGCCAATATGAGAATGTTCGTACATGGGTATACTGAGTAGCCAGCATGAACATGTTTTTTTATTGTATAATTACTGGCCACACAAAGAGTCGGCTGGTACATTTGGCCGCCCAGAGCCAGGCACAGCCCCCTTGTTTCTATGCTAGTTAAAGATTTAACGTTTGATTAAAAGACACATTTATGTCTTTCACCTAGTGCAGTACGCGATGTCCCCCTGCAGCAGCAGGCTCATTGTGTTTATTGCACATGAGTGGTGGTCCAGGCTGGCCTGGAGTGTGGCCCGACCCGTTCTTTGTTGCCGAGCTTGGGAGGTGGGGGGCCCTCAGTGTGGTTTGCAGGGGGGGCCCACATTTTGTGTTACACCTCTGCCTCCTACCCCTGCAAGCATGATGCTTGATCAACTTCAAATGTACACAAAGCAAACTGAGTTTCAACACAGAGGCTGAGCAGTTTAGCAGCATTGTATTTGAAAGGCACATAGTTTTTTTTAAATTAAAGCTGGATAGGCGTGCTGCAACTGTATCGGAAGTGGAATATGGAACCCTTTGTGATCATGCTGCAGACACTTACAACAAAACATTTCCTGAGATGTAAAATTACACATTGGCACGTGTTTCACAGGAAACAGCCGTTCACCACACGGTCATTTACATTTCACATGCGAACCTGGAGCTGAGCTGATCTGCCCTAGCATAGTCTCATATACTGCTTGCAAATCAGAATTTTAAGATCAATTAATTGAGTTTATTTTTTCTTCTACTTTTTTTCCCGTTTTGGGATGTTTTTGTTTGTGTCGCTGATAAAGTGTTGTATTTTCTTATGAATTTTAAGTATGAAGTTTAGTAGAATGTTTACTGCATATGAATTTTAACGCTATTGTGTTCTTTTGATTGTTAAAGGTTAATTTGTTTAACCATTGAAACAAATAAAAAAATAAGAATTTAAATCAGAAAAATAGTTGCACTTGCAATCATATTTATTTCACAGATCACGTGTAATTTTGAGCTTTTCAACCATTACCAGTAATGGCCAAGCACAGCTGTAACAGTGAAGAAAAAAAATGGCGACCCTTGGGGAACAATCAATGCTATTGTTAGAGACTGTTGTGCATCTTCCCATCTTCGTGATCTGTGCTCGAAAGCAGCCTGGCTCAGTTGTAATGTCCAATTCCAGCTTCTAGAACAGGAGTCTGCGACCTGCGCCGCTCCAGATGTTTTGAACTACGACTCCCATGATCCCTCACCATTAACTAGGCTGGTGAGGGTTCATGAAAGTTGTAGTCCAAAACATCTGGAGAGCCAATTGCTGGAGACCCCTGTTCTAGAGTATCAAAAACAAATATTTTCTGTTAAATAACTGCTCTAATGAAAAAATATATATTTACAAATGTTGTGGGTGAAAAGTCACCCAAGCCGTTCTTGAAATAGTTTGACTTGTTGCCTGGCTCAATGCCACAGAGATTACCAATGTCCAATCTGATGTAAAGATAGCACAGTGGGCTATGCACCTGCCCAGAAACTTCCTTCTCACAGGTTCACATGCTGCCAGAGCTTTAATCCTTCCAAAGTTGATAACAAAAATAACAAAGATTTGGGAAATAATCATATGTATTATTCAAGTGTCAAGAGTTGATTCAATCTATGATTAGTGCTGCCAAGCCGTTGTTTTTATAAAGCAAATTCATGTCAGTAGGATTGGGCTTTTGTTTTACCAAATTATGTAGTTTAGTTGCATCTGTTTATCCCAATATTTGGAGAAGATTTGTAACATTTAAAAAGTAAGAATAGTCTGTCTAAAATTAAACAAATAATTCAATAGTTCCAGTGATTATCTAGGTCTGGAACCCAACCCAATGAGAATTCTGGGCACTGCATGTTTTTGGGTTAGTTCAGCTGAATTATTATTACACTGTGAAATCTTTTTCAAGGTTGGTAGGTTTGAATTTCAGAGAAGAGGACTAAGCATACTTTCCAAAAATAGCATTTTATATGGGTTTATTGGGTTAACAAGGCCTAGAAGCTCTGCAGAGAGTAAACAGGCTGAACGTTGTGCAATAAATATATGTCCCGTGTCGGGCTGTGTTGTGGTCCTAGTGCCTGGAGACATGAAAAGGGGACCTACGAAAGCAAAGTGACATACATATAGATATATATAATTCACAGAAAAAACCTTGTTAAAGGGACGTTATGGTCAGAGGCACATCCAGAATTGTCAAGGTAGTGGGGTTTGAAGCTAATGTAGTTGGGTCCACCGTGGTGACATTAACATCTGTAAATGCCCACACAGCGCAGCCGAGTGTCCATTTACAGATTTTGGGTGGGCCTTGCCCACTCATGCCCTACCCTGTCTACGCCTTTGGTTATGGTTAAGTTGCCCTAATAAAAACATATGAAATACACTTTGTTGAAGGGATATTATGGGTAAGTTGCACTAATAAAAACCGATGAAATTAATTGAAAAAAACTTTGTTAAAGGGACGTTATGGTAAATTTGACAGTTATGCACTGCTAAGACTAACACCCAGGACATCAAAGATCATTGGCCGAAGTATACAAAAAGAAGTAGTGGAACTATGTTCCCTGCTGGCCTGCCATGCTCCCCACGAACCCCATCGCCACGCCCCCTCCCACACAATCCAAACCCCCCAAACAAACACACCTGCTATTTAAGGGAATGTTCAGCGCAGTGCAATGAAGTGCAAGTTTCAACTTCTTCCTGCGCTTTTATTTGAAAACTAAACCATTCCGGAACTGTTTCTTTTAAACTAAAAGTATAGGAACAGTAACACTTTTCGTTTTTAAGTAGAGGACTACCTCTCCCAACCGCTCCCGCCCACTTCGACCACTGTCAAAGATGACCTCACAAATGGCATTGGTGACATCACTGATGACATCACATATAGTGCCACTCCTCTGTAACAATCCTGATGGAAAGTCCCTACAACAGGTTCTGTTTAGTGTTTGCTGGCCACATATGATGGGTGATGAGGAGGCCTCTTGTGAACTACTTTATGTATCACAAAATGTACTTATTGAATTAGAAATGTTCTAAATATGTTTTGTTGTTAGTACAGCAATCTAATAAAACATACACATAGGCAATGGCTGCAGCTTGGACCATAGAAGCAGAACATATGTTTGGGCAGTAGAATCATAAGTCCAAGCCTATCAGGATCTTGACTAATGTTAAACTTGGAATCAACAGCTACCAAAATAACAATTATTACACATATGTGTTAGTCTAAAAATATATATATGAAGAACATCAATGCATACACATCTGTGGCACATACAGGGAAACTCTAGTAAGGCACCAAAGTCATAGCACTATTTTTTGTATTTACATTTTGACATTTTAAAAAAAATAAAACACCGGACAGATTTATAAAAGCATGCTTTGGGGCCCTTGCCAATGATCATTGCACACGTTTGTTGCAAATCCGTCCAACACTGTAGTCACAAGCAGAATTTATTTCCCCATTCAAGCCTATCCCATTTTGAACATTTTGGGACTTGCCTACAATTTTGCCGCCTCTTGACAAAATCCCTTCAAACTTTGCACAAACATTCAAAGTTGGGTCTAAAATATGTTTGAGAACATTTGTGCAATATTCGTCAAACGGCACCAATGTTACATGCCATCCAAAAATATTGGGACCCCCCTCTAATTTTGCCCCCTCTTGACGAAATATACAATTGCTATCCTCTACTTACAGGAACTGAGGAATATTGCTAAAAGTCTTTGCACAAACATTTAATGGTGGGTGTATAGTTTAATTACAAAATTTTGTGCAGTTTTGTTGAACGGCACCACAGTTATAGGCCATCTAATAACTGCTCTTCATCAACCCTGGAATGCATATTTATGCATAGATGTCCTCGAACATTTGCCAAGTTTGTGAACATCACATTATTGCCTCCAAAATAACACCAGATTTGGGGCTTTTTCTGGACATATCCGTCCCATCCTCATCACCCCTCACTTCCCCAGATATTGTTTTGTTTGTTTGACAGGTGTAATTTTGTGTTTTTGACCACAATGTTTGTGGACTACGGGTGCAGTTCGCAAATCCAACATTGCATCCATTTTTTACGCATATATTTCAACAAAAGGAAGGAATGTACAACAAACTATATAAAACAGTGAGCTTATTAGTGATTAGTGACTTAGGGTTCCTCGTCCTTATATTGGATTTATGTTCCGTCCACCGGGTTTTCACCTACCTTGTGATCATGCCTGTGATGAAAAAAATGAAAAGCCCTGGTATATGTTACAACACACTCCATACAGAGCCACAGGATCAAGGAGATCATCAGAAAAACTGTCTCATGCTGCAGATGGACCCAAAATTACAACCTTTTTTCAGGGAGCCACTAATGTTCGCATACCGTAATAGCAAATCCTTACGAAGCAGTCTGATCAATGCAGAGATATGCACATCTGAACCCAATAGGAGGATATTCAAAGGTACGCAACTATGCTTCAACTGCCAACATTGTGGCAACATAATCACGGGCAACACCATTATGCATCCACATTCTGGCAAAGCCATCATGTTGAGACATTCGTCACCATTTGACTCCAGAAATGTGATCTATGCGCTGAAATGCCCCTGTGGCTTTTACTATGTTGGCATGACCACAAGGAAGACGAAAACCCGGTGGACGGAACATAAATCCAATATAAGGACAAGGAACCCTAAATCACTGGTGGCTATGCACTTTGTGGAGGCCCGCCACACCATTGCACAATTTAAATGCGTAATTCTGGAACAAGTCACATTGGGTAGCACGGGTGGAGAGCTGAATAGAAAATTACTGCAAAGGGAGGTACTATGGATAGATATCCTTGACTGCATATACCCCAGTGGAATGAACTGTGAATCCGACCTCATGTGTTTTGTTTGATTTTTCCCTCCAGCACGTATAAGGGAGAGTTGGGTACTCCTTAAACTTTGACGGTGGGTGGGTGTGCCCCAAGTACTGAGTATAAATGGACCAGATGGTCTACGGAATTGTTGGATGACTTGATCTATGAACCTATGTGGTTTTAATGTGAACGATGCTCCATATTGGATTTTCTGATTATGAATATGTCGGACGACTTGATCTACGTACTTATGTGGTTTCAAAGTTAACGTTGTTCCATATTGGATCTTCTGAATATGAACATGCATTAATGTTGGGGTTATGGTATTGCTTTGTCCAAACACGATGTACATATTGTATTAAATTGAAAGTATCAGTAATAAGCTGTACAGCAGAGCACCAGTGAAGTATTAGTGTGGTCCATTCAAGCAAATGAATTTGATTAATTTGCATATTGTTATGTCTAATGTCTACTACCACGACCATATGCTGTAAAAATAATCATATGCTTTTCAATGCAACTGTGAACAATGCCTAAAGTCTAATACTATTATCATATGCTGTAAAAATATTCATATGTTTTTTAATGCATCCGTAAACTATGGCAATACTGCAAGGTCTCCTCAGTAAGGAGGGTCGACAATGTCGTACCATTCCCCAATAGCCCCAGGACTAGCCTTAATTTAATTAGCCCTAACTGCACAGGAGAGAGGCATACAACCGATCTGGTTTGTATATGCGCCTTCCTCCCGGATTCTTACTCACGAATTGCACAGGGAAAGGGGCACCCGACCGACACTGTTCAGATATGAGCCCCTTCCCCTGACACCATAAACAACACGCCTGCTCCTGTATTTTCAATATAGGGGCAATTTGAGATTTAGAAACTCGTTTTACACGCATAAACACAAGGACTGGAACTGACAGAGCTCACACATGGGACGTTGCTATAACACCGTTCCCACACCAAGATGGACGCCGTGGACCCAACCGCGCATGCGCGGGCGTTCCATGGCAGCCATCTCTTACACATTCACCCGCAAGTGAGTGCGGGACTGGTGACTGCGAATGGGTGGCGTACACTCTCACAAGGTAAGCCTGATTTTTGCATTGGAATCATGCTACCTAAGAAATTAGGTCCTTGAAGTATGGGGCACTAATAGTGGGAGTATGACACTCTTAGTATAGAAGCTGTAACGCCACGTTTGGCCCACACGGCTCCAGTAACACATTCTGTTTGTTCTAGGTTCACATCGGACCAATTACAATCCCTCTCCCACTCGCTCTGCAGCCACGCGCTGCTTGCTGCAAACTCATTAAGATCCTGAAGCCAGCCTCACTGAAAGGCAGTATGATGTTTGGACACATATACATGAACTGGCCACAGAGACCCTGAGGTCAGTAACATTTAATATGCAATGATTCTCAGTTTAACACAACGAGGAATATGTCTGACACTAAGACGCTCTAAATTATTTTTAGGTCTCATAGAGTGAACACATGAAGGACACAGGAACAGAACTTAATTCTGCAAGGGCACAGGAACGGAACATAATTCTGCAAGGAACAATAGGCACTAAGCCGTGAAGATGGATTTAATATCCGAAACGCGTCGGCAACCACATTACATCACGAGGAGCCTATTAGATTTAGATTTAAAATTAAGATTTTGTTGATGATACAATTGTGCAAAACATGAATACAATTATGTTCTTCATTGGCTTGTTTTGAGTTTGTTTTGTATAAATACCAATAGAAAAATTGTTTGTCAATGGTGAATTGAAATTGACGTTCCTCTTTAATTTTATTTCTATGTTAATATTAACTAAAGAATGATACAAAAGAAGACTATTGTGGTGTCAATTTTGGTTGTGAGACACTCTGACACACATATAGTCACGCAGAAAATCGACTGTAACCAATTTATTGAAGCTTCCTGCTTAATTTATAAGCATGATGAATTTTGATAACAATATTATCTAACTCCAACACTTGTTTTGGGCCATCCACCCCACTATTGAGAACGCCCCAGAACAGGGTGTGACAAACAACCCGGGATCGACTACATCCCTATAGGAGTGCATATGTGGGTCTCCTGTTAGTGACTAACAGGTACTGTTTTCCCTGGTTCTTTCCAGTCTTAGGTGGCCCTGTGACTGGTTGACCCATCTGCACCTGAAATTACATCTACATATTGTGATACATGAACATTTAAGGACAGCACTTGTACTTTTGGTACAACAAATAACAAATCTACTCACTACGTTGTGCCCCTCTACCCCCCTATCTTTCTGTGCTTGCATACAGTTCCACTTCTGTACAGCTGACACCTTAGTTACTGACTGTTGTGAAAATGGAGAACAATCAGTTTTGATTGAGAGCACACTCCCTAGCAGGCAGATGATTAAGTCCCACGAAAATTAAGATGTTTGACAGAAGACTGTGATATTTATGACACTCCCAAAGCAATTAAGGGCAAAGGTAGTTGCACGTGGCTCACAAGGCAGTACAACTGAGGTTCTAATGGAGACCATGTAAGATATAGGATGCCATTGGTATGACAAGGGCAAACAACTATTTGTCAATGTTTGTGGTGATTTGGTCCTTGTCAACAAGAATCTGTGGTGGTCATCGTTGAAAGGACACCCACAGGTAAACTATATTGTAAGTAGCTTTGGCTCCTACGGCCATTTAAACAGATATGATATTTTCTTAATAGGTTCCATTTGCCAACTATCGCCAGGACTTTACTAGGTGCTAAGCTTGACTAATTGTTAGCCCTTGTATATGGGGGCTCCAAAGAGGATACATTCTTCATAATAGCGTTGCTATCGTCATTACTAACTCACCCTACACCTTTCATGATATCCCGATCTTGTGCCTTTACATTGGCTACCTATTCAAGACAGAATGATGTTCTAGGCCACTATGCTGCCTCATAAATGTGTCTATCAGAGGGCTCCCACACATCTAGCAGAAAGGTCAACACCCTACAACTCATCTGGACCACTTCGTTTTTCTCAGTTGACGGTCACTATGAAGGGTAACTCATGAAAAAATCCAATAGATGCAAGTCACCAACAGTGCATATGAACATCCCTCCAACACATTTTCATGATGGATTTGGCCACAATATGTGTCAGCATATAACGTTTTCACACTGGCTTTGCCTATAAATTTCCATGCTGGCTGCACCAATATATGCTAGTATTTCCATATATGAACACACTCATGTTGGCTTTGAGCATAATGCCAGTAATGATACTATAAGAAAACATGTCTATGCTTGTTTGCCAATATATGGCAGTAACCCCACGTAAGAACATACTCCAGTTGGGCTTACCATTACAAAGGCATGCCACAGTATGAAAACATGTCCAAACTGGCTGCACCAAAATGGCAGTCTAGCTACATAATAACACTTAGCATGCTTGCTTTATCAGAGATGCTGAATACATAATATCATGCATAGTAAGAAATGGCTAGACTGGCTGCACCAAAATGTCATTCCAGCCACGTAATAACACTTGTCTAGCTAGCTTTATCAAAGATGCCCATTACAAAAAAATGTCATAGCACAGTAGAAAATAGCTAGACTGGCTGCATTGAAATGTTAGTCTAGCTATATAATAACACTTAACACTCTTGATTTATCAAAGCTGCTGAAATAAAAATGTAACAATAGTAACTGGATAGATTGGCTGCATTAAAATGCCAGATAGCTATATAATTACACTGATCATGCTTGCTTTATCATCCATGCCCAGTAGGAAAATGCCATACCTGCTCCCTGGTGTTCCAGCGCCTCACACTCACACATAATCACATTCATTATGAATGTGATTATGTGTGAGTACGAGGCACTGGGGGCAGATGTGTGTGAGGCATTGGGGTCCCAGGGTACAGCCATGGCATTTGCTACTGGGCATAGATGCCCAGTAATAACTGCCATGCCTGCTCCCTCATCCCCCGGCGCCTCACAAGCACAGTCATGGTATTCTTTTACTGGACATCTATCATAAAAGTCAAGTACAAAAATACCATGCCTGTCCCTTGGGCCCCCAGCACCTCACACACATTCAATCAATGTGATTGTGTGTGTGCAAGGCTATGGGAGGCACAGGGGTCAGGCATGTTATTTTGACTGGATAGCTATAGATGCCGGTCCCTTGGGTACTCCAGCTCCTCACACAGGCACACAAACAATGTGATTATTATACTATTAATACTGTGTTATACAGTTGTACAAAAAACAACTTTTAACACAACAAAACAAGATCCACAAAACAATACAGAAACAAAATCAACACTCCCCCAGTGGATAGCACAGACATATAGGTAATTCTCAATATTTCAAGGGTCGATACAGTCCACCAATATAGAAGAAATCTTTCTCCAGAAGATTGTCAAAAATATAATGCAAGATTCATTATTTCCACTCATGACCAGACCACAAAAGCTTCCCCAGAAAGAGCACATCCAAGTCCAGCTGCTTTAAAGGTAGTCAGCCTCAATTCCAATAACGATGGACAGGCCAACAATAAATGCTTAGCAGATTCTAGTTGATTGTCTCCACACAAGCGACAGGAACCTCACGGAATGTTCACCCCAGCACCTACAATTTCCAAGGTCTTAATAGAGTTCATTTTTAATTTAAGGTAGTCCCAAACCAGGGGATTACCCACAAAGTGGCGAATACACCTCCGAATTTTTGCCTGGACCAAAACATAGGGCCTCACTATAAGGTTGGCGGAATGGGTTTACCGGCACCGTTCCGCCCTATTACGAGGTCTCCTCGCGAGACCCGCAATGGGTGCCTGGAAAAACTAGGCGTCCTTACCGGGTCCCGCGAGGAGACCAGGGAGCTAACAACGGGCCCGTCATTAACGGGCCCGTTGTTAGCTGCATCCCCATTCCCGTTGAGCCCTTTGGGGGCTCGAATGGGGATGGACCGGGTCCTGGTACCTCGGACGGGGAATTACCGGGTCCGCCAAGGTTGCGATGGCCCGGTAATTCCTCATTCGAGGAACCCGGGCCCGGATTGCGGTATGGAGGCAATCATGCTGCTAAAAGCGGCATGGTTACCTCCAACCTTCTAATGAGGCCCAGAGTCAATAAAGGGTTCACTATTACTTTTTACAGCAAGGTCAAAAAAGGTATTGTTCATGACTATGTTGTATTAGGCCACTTTTCATAACTACTTTGTAGCGCTGGAAATGATAACTCAAACGATTACCCGGGATCAGAGCGAACCATCTATCGGCAATGAGCTTAACATCATCCAGGGCATAATTAATCATAAAAGAGGCCATAGTCTGAATAGCTTCAAAAGTTAAATGACGTAGGGAGTTAATTGGGGCATTAGCCAGTTTCCAATATGTATTTGACAAACTCAAGATAAAGGATCTCAACCGGGGTACAAGAAGGAAGTCTAAACAGTGGGCCTCATTACCAGTTGGGCGCAAAGGAATACCAGGCACTGGTAAGGACACCGGTGCCGGTAATCCCTTTGCGCCCTATTCCGAGTACCCTTAGCGGGTCCCTTCCTTAACGCCTGGTTTTACCAGGCGTTAAGGACGGGACCCGTTAAGGGACTTTAGAGCTAATAACGGTACCGCAAATTGCAGTACCGTTATTAGCGCATTCCCCCTTCCCATTGAGCCGTATGGGGGCCCAAATGGGAATGGGGAATGGTTTTTTCAATGGGGACTTACCGGTCCCGCGAAGGTCGGAATAGACCGGTAAGTCCCCATTGAACCAGGGCAGACTCGGTACCGGTATTGGAGGCAGTCATGGCGCTAATAGCGCCATGATTACCTCCAAACTCAGAATGAGGTTCAGTTTCTTTAATAAAGCAGACACTAGTTTAGTTACTTCCGCAAGATTGTCAAAGGCACATCTTTATGTTCCCTACATGGGTGATAGTTTAGCAAGATAAAGCTGGGATAAAATCCCAATGGAGTAGCCCCCGCCATTACGCACTAATGATCCAATACTCCCTATGACCTGGGATGATTTCAAATTGACATTTTCAAGGTGTTGTAGGCCACGTAATTTACAATCCAAGTTAATACCCAAGTATTTGTGTTCAGTTACCACTTCTAGAACTTTCCACCCCAGATGCAAGCGTGCAACCTTCGTCTCTCGAAAGGGTGCAGAAAAAACCATGACCTTAGTTTTATCAATGTTCACAACCAAGGAATTTGAATCCGAAAAAGTTTTTAAATGGTTCAGAGAAGACTGGAGCCCAGCCAAGATAAGATCCAACAGGTTATTGCCCAGTTTTGGGGCAATGAACAGGGAGTTGGCTAAAGCCACACCCATGTCGAACATATAAAGATTAAATAACAAGGGAACTAAAATACAACCTTCTTTCAATCCTTGCTGGGTAGGATTCCAGTTGGATGTCCTGCCTAGTTGATCCAGTCGGATCTTCACACTAGCGTTGTCATGAAGTAAGATAGCCGTCTTCAATAAGCCGGGCGGAATGTTCCAATCAAACAGCTTATGCCAAAGTCTATTTCAATTAACAGAGCCAAAAGCGGCACTGAAGTCGATAAAGGCCACGGATACTGGGCTCTTTCGAATATACCATGCCTGCTGAATGACCGCTATCAGGGCGAGACAGTTAGTTGTAGTGCTAAGACCTTTCCGACAACCTGTTCGATTTAGTGGGATGAGCTTAAGTGCGTCAGCCCATTCCCATAGTATGTTTAACAACAAACGTGCAAAGATTTTTGCCGGGGCATCTAGCATCGCCAGTAGGCAATAGTTTCCAGGTTCAATGTGATTGCCCTTTTTCAATACAGGCACTATGATATTGTCACACCAAGAAAAAGAAACAGATTGAAACACACAATTCCAATGAAATAGACAATCAAGCATGATGGGCCAATGATCAATGTCAGCTTTAATCAATGAACTACAAATTCCATTTGGGCTGGGGGCCCTCGAGGACTTCCCTTAATCAGTCTACATATATATGTGGGGCATTTAGTGTACATCCACTTGGAAGAAGACCCAACTATCGGTGACAATGTTGCTACGCCCCCCACCCCCAGAGATTTTGTGATGTAATCGACCCACAAGGGTTCTGGGATATGTTTGATATCCTTTGTCACAGATTAATGACCCCCCGAAAACGTACTCACATTTTTTTGCAAGAGCTAAAAACACCAAAGACTGCCAGCGTAGGCATTCAGTGTGATATCTGTGAGTTGTCAACCACCTGCGATGGGTGTTTTTGATTTATTTTGCCATTAAGGCATGTTCAACCGGATTAGATGCCCACCAAGATAACTCATGTAGGGCCTTACGCAATTCTTTTTTCTTAGTACAATTAGTCTGTCAAAAGAGTGACAGTGGGCGATCTTTGAGCCAATTGCTAATCTTCCAGTTGTGCCTCTTTTGGCAATAGTTAAAGCAATAATAACAGCAATGCACTCCTCAAAATCATTAATGGCTAGTTTGGCGGAGGCAGCCATTAAAGCGGATCCTTCACCAGACAGCGCTCCACAAAAGCCTCCAAAGATTCTGATTGCGGGAAGAAACCTCTACCAGCTTGACATCACTCCATGAGATGCTATTTAAAGGTGAGTTAACAGAGAATTCCCCTGACTGTATGAGATCTGGAGTCTGAGACTATATGTTACGACAAGCAATGAGGGACAAGTGGTAATTTTCTTGCTGATGAACAATACACATATCTAGGATAAAAGAAGCAGCATTAGCAGTAAAAATATAATCCAAAATACTGCTGCAGTGATTCCTGAGTAAACTGAGGTCAGGAGTCAGGAGGGAAAGCACCATTAAACATAGTAAATCCAGCAGAATAGAGGCAGCCCATTCCAGTCCCTTCTTGCATGAACAAGAAAGCATGTCATCAGCAACAGGGGAAGATGGAAGAACAGCGTCCCGTTCTTGCAGATTAATGTCCCTAGGGACAGATAAGTTTGTAATTACAAATGAATGCCTCAATTTCTTTAATGAATGAATTATGAGAAAAACTATAAGGAGGGTCATAAAGATTGATAATGATATATTTGTTAATACCTCCATTACAATGGTCTCCAGTGAGAGTGATTCTGTCAGTGAGGACATTGGCAGAGCTGTGTATGAGCTCCAGCAACCTCAAAGGTTTTTTCACGCCCAACAATAAACCACCCTTTGGCCGTCCTTAAGACTCCTGAATAGCCAGTTTGGTTAAGAAGTGCCAATCATCCACCACAATTGGGTGAGTAAGCCAGGTCTCCTGAAGCGCCACGACAGAAATATTATAATTATGCTCCCGGAGTCCATCGCCCTCGAATAAGTGAAGATGCCCACGAGTATTCCAACTAAGGAGCAGAAAAGAGGGAATATTCCATGCTGGTAAGAGCTCGTTTTTCCATGCTGTTCAACCACCTGGGCTAACCATGTCCAATGCATCCCCTCCCCCAATATTTCAACCTCCGACCCAGTCCCCAATGGCAAACTTTGGACAGAGGGGGAGAATCTGCTACATTTTTGGTTGCATCATTCAAATTGCCTGAATCAAATGGTCTAAATCTTATACCATAATCAGCCTCAACAATTGTGCACTAATAACCCAACCTGTTAATAAACGCACAATGGTCCATGATGTACATCAAAGTGCTATCCGCAATTAAATAGATAAGTGAGGTAGCATAGCGGACATTTTCACATATATCAATGATCCTTGTATTGCTACTTCGTAAAAAACGAAGGGAATAATGCTATGGAATAAGTCAAGTAAATGTGCTTGGTTTAAAAAAAGGCCACTACCATCATAAAATAAGCTCTGTTTTTGGAGTGCCTTGATTTTCAGTTTACAAGGAGCAGTCTTTAACAGCGGGTGTTGACTCTTTAAGACATGACCCTGCTCAATTTGAGTTTGAACATGCTGATTTGGACTTGAAAAGGTAAAGGAATAATGGTAAACTGGGTAGTTGCGGCCACAAGTGTAGCCGCACGTGAGGCAACCCCCAAATCGTTCTGTGCGAAGGCTTTACTTGTAGACCTCACGGTTTCCAATGATGTAGATTCAGGCAGAATGGCGAAGAGGGATTTCAAGTTATATACAGACTTCGTTTCCACTACTGATGCTTTATAATTGTTTTTAGGCGAATGAAGAGAGGAAAATCATACACTTTGCCAATCCGTTTTACTAAAGGAGCAGGGGACATATGAGATAAAGCCCTCTGCCGAGAACCAATTTTAGAAGAAGGGCTAGTTAAAGAAAGAGAATAAGACAATGTACAACAATGGTCGGAATAAAGATCAATTGTTGCAATTCCCTCATCGCCACAGTCAGAAGTGGCACAGTTTAGCAATAGTAAACGCCTCATTGCGAGGTCTTGCAAAGGGTGGAAACCTTTGAAAGATAGGGTACGGTGCTACGGACACATCAGGCATGAGATCCTTGGTGGACATGATCACATTGCTTAATCTCTTTTTTCTAGTCGCAAGTGGCTCATACATCGAGGCCTGTTTGATGATCTTTCGTTGTCGCCTCAAGGAAACAGGGGTATGGAAAGCAGCCTCAGCACTATTTCCTTCAAATAAATTGTTAGAATTTTTGTTGCAATGCTATTGTTCGCAATAAAAAAGCAGACAATGAGACAATTAGAGAGTGGACTTCATCCATAGTCGTTACATGAGTTTTAAAAGAATTAAAAAGGACATCAACAGTATCCATAGTCTAAGAAAGCTGGGTGCCCTGAGAGTCAAGTTTACAAGCAATTGCGAAGTAGGTGAGTAAGCAGGAGCTACTTCCGATGTTAATATACCATTTAGCCGGGGTGTTTGTGTGAGATGATAAGTGCCCTGATAGGGTGACACACTAGTTACCACCAACTCCAATTCCACTATCTCTACTATGTCCATATCAAGATTATGTTTGAACGAAGACTGTGCAACAGATGGTCTGGTAGCAATGTTGGGCATTATTTCGGCAGAGGCCACATTCAAGATGTTTAATCCATGCCCCAAAGCACTCAAACCCTCACGTTGCCTACCCAAAAACAGGGAGCTAGCAGTGAGTGAGCCGATGGTTATTGAGCTGGTTGCAAAAGGTTTTGACCAAATCAGGGGGACACTAAAAGAAGAAACAATGAAGAGTATTGGAGGACTAAGGCTAGTTAGAGCCCTAACCACTGTTTCAATGAAAGTTACAGATAACATAATCAAGTTTGGTCTAAACACTTTTTACTCAAAATGCAAGATGGAGTAAGGCCAACCTTGCCCTATGCTAAGGTGGGAATTCCCTACCTAAAGAAAGCTAAGGATAGTATGTGTCAGGAAGTCAAAAGCAAATGTCTGTCTGTGTCCAAAAACCTATACTTGCCCTCACGTCTAACTATATACTATGTGTGGAGATGTCAGCATCAGAACAATTAGTGTTCAAAATAAAGTTCAGAGGTTATTCCAGCTCTTGGCTTGTATTCACCTTTATCTCCTCCAAGTTCAAAATAGCTCATAACGCATAGGTGTTCCCTTCCCCATGAGTTAAATCTTCCATATTTTCAAAACAATACAATTCCTTGGGACACTTCTGGTATTGTTACTTTTCACGAGTTCACAAGTTCATACAAGTAGTTCAGGTTCTTAACTTCAAATTCACATAAGAATGTTGTAGTTCAAACACAAGTTTATTTGTGGGTGCGTTGAGTGGCTTTTTCATAAAGGGGTACACTTGGTCTAGGCGCTGTCAGACCACACGGTCCTCCCACTAAAGGGGAGGACCGTGTATATCTGACTTCCTACCACTGCTACTGTATATATCTCTTGTATGATGCCTCCTGATATCATTTGCTTACTTGCAGGATATCTGCCTGCACTGTTTTATCTTGTATTGTACTGTAACTCACAGCAATGTAACCTAAACTGAACAACCCTCTTTTGCTTGTTTGCGCCCTAATACCTTCGGTCTGGTGCGCTTTATAAATAAATAAACAAACAAACCAACATACAGGCCACCCATTTCTTTGCTGCTTTTTCATCAACGCTAGGCCACTGCTTCAACTTGATATGAGATGATAGTTTATTTATATAGCGCCCATGCACAATGTGTTTCAAAGCACTTCAAGGCAAGGGAGGGAACAAGGGAAAATACAATTACATTCTTACAGGCCATGAACAGTAAGAATGTGAAATTGACAGTAATGCTTGATATATTCACCTACGTCACATTCTCCTGACACTGTACCGTGGCTTGGTTGGCCACCATTAATTTGTTACACTTCCATGCAGTCTCTTGGCTCGTGCCAATACGTGTTTCCTCATACCATACAGTTCCTTGAATTCTCTTGGCTGTTACCAGTGTTCGTTTTCTCATAGAGTACAGTTCCTTGAACTCTCTTGGCTTTTGCCAGTGCTTGTTTTCTCTTATAACACAGTTCTTTGTATCAGGCCGATTCGTAAACTTTCTTTCACTCCGATCAATATTCAAAGGTGCTGAAACTTGCTTTCACTTTGATCAGCATACACAAGTGCTTATATTTGTTGCCACTCAACTCAGTATTCATAGGAATGCTTGCTTTTGTTCAAATCAATGTTCATTTTTTGTTTTACATATTCGCCTGACAACCCGGTGTTCCCCCTTCTTGGTACATTCACCGGTCGGAGCTTACAGCTTCCCGCAAGGTCTTCGACCACTACGAGTTGTCTCCCTCGTGCGCGGTACCTCACTTCTTCTCCCACCAGCTCTCTGTTCAGCTCAGGACTCACACGACTGCTTCGCTTGGTAACGCTGTTCTCCCTCCCGCGGTCTACCACTGGCCTCCAGCGTCTGTCAGCTTCGCTTCCTGCTGCATAAACTCTGCATCTTTCAAAGGTTCTTGAGCACTCCGCTTGCCACACTGCTGTTCTGGAGAGGTCTGCCTTCACCCAGAAGTCCGTAGCCCTACTTCCACAGCTGAAAACATTTCCATAATGATTCCGGCTTTTAAAGGTCCCCCCACCATGATTAGTCCAAAAAGTACTTGACCGCTCACCTTTGAAACGGTAGTCCTGCCTCACTCTTGTTGTCCTCTTCCTCATTCCAGTACACAATTGAGGCCTGCATGTGTATGCAATAATAAAATGAGGATTTGTTTCTCTAGTTGGTCTCCTTCTCGTCCTAGTGCCACACTGGTGTTTCTTGGGAAAGGTTTTAAGGGAAGAACAGGGAAAGGGCTGACAATAGCCTATACAGGAGTGGGAGATAGAGGGTTTGCTATGGAAAGGAAATGGGGGATACCATATCTCACAATAGGACGCCCTCTCCCCACTCCACAAGTCTCCTCCAGCAAGGTGATCCTGCCTCGCATAGCCACCCCAATGTCAGGATCCAAGTGCGATGGCCTTTCCCTGGCCACCTGAGAGGAGGATATAGGGGGAAAATAAGTAAGGACGCCCTCAGGTTCATACCAAAGCCCACCCTCTTACTGCCTATGGCCATGATAATCCCTGTGGCCATTCCCACCCCTCCCCACTGAAAACCCATTATCATGGGCACTCTTTGAGTTTGCTTTAATCACATCTTCCCATCAGACTTTGCATTTGAAGTTCATGCCAGGGTTTTATCAAAGCAGTGTTCTGAGAGTGAGTTCATGAGTAAATTGGAGTTGTACAAACTCTGCTGGTGAAATAAAAATGTCTTACAAGGCCTGTTTTCAGCCACTCAATTTATAAGCACTCTGCGTGTCCTTCACTGAAGTCATGTTAAAAAGCCCAAACTAACCAGGACTGGACAAGCATCGGCTGTATGGAATGGAAGTTCAACAGGGAGGCTCAGCCTCCATCGTCCCCACCACCATTCTTTGGGCCATTCTTACACGTTGTGCATGGGTGGAGTGCGGCAACCGAAATGAATGGCTTGAGGCCATTTTAGCTATAGCTGTAAAAACCTTCCTGTATATATTCATAACAAAAAGGCTTTGATCTGATGTAGTCTTAGGATTTAAAATGCAAAAGGGCAGTTGCAAAATGGTAAATATGTGTTTTGGGGAACAAGCAGTTTCACTTGGTGAGTTTCTTATAAATCCCAGTATCACATATCTGATCACAAGTCCATGTGTCATAAGGAATGAGAAGAGTGAATGCAGTGCAACCTAGGCAAAGGACTTCTGTTAGGGGAGGCTTCTGCGGGGTGCGTAGATTATAATAGGAGAATGTTTTCTAATGCAAATTGAATGAGTGATTTCCCTGGCTTTACCTTTAAAGTTGGATAGCTTGATGAGTTCCAATGTTGAACTTAATTAATTTCCCAGCATATTAGATACCCCAGTCAAAAAGCCTAAAAGAAGGGTGAAACATGTCTATGATTATTGAACAATTTTTGGAAAGGTGTGTCTTTTGCCAACAGTGCAAAATGAAAGTACACCAGCCTTCAATTTGTGAGGACTAATGTTTCTTTAGGGCTTATGTGCCTACCTTTCACTCCACCCTGGGACTTCATCCTGTGGCAAACCATACATGTAGCAATAGAGAGGATGTTAAGACTACAGATGATCACAGGACAGGTCTACTGGACTCTGCATAGCCACACAAATATATGCAGCCAACAGGGAAGCTTTAACTCCCAAATGACCACTTAGGAAAGGCTATTAAGCTTCCTTGTCAAATTCGAAAGGCGGCGGACACAAGGAATAGAGTCCCATTCTAAATGAATAACTTGAAAGGCCCTGACGCCAGGCCTGATTCTGAAACACCTTATTATCCAATTTTCTAATCTTCACTCTGATTTCCAGAGTCTGGTAATTCATGATGCACAGACCCAGAGTTCCTAGGCTTCCTCTGGGACAGAGTCATGCCCCATTTTCACCATGTGAGTAACCTCAATAGGCTGGTTGCTTGGTGACTGAGAATAACTTGTTTCTGCAAGTATTTCTAGTTTTTGGCATACATTAGTGGATGTTGCTGGTGCCGTGGAGTCTCTAGGAAGGACGGGGGCAGACCCCTTCCATAAAGCCTGCCCTCACCCGCTTTACCCTTCCCTGCACTCAGCAGCAGGAGGGCTGGTGCTGGGGACGTGCAGCACAAAGAAACTGTGTTTGCTACAGATTCTAGTCAAGTGAAATGTGTGCACATTTCATTTAATGCAGGCTGCAGTTTGACATTCGGACCACATTTCCCACTGCCAGAAACCTTCCACATCAAGTTTTGGCTTTCTTTCAGTGGCTAATGCGCTTTATTTTTCACAGGGGTACAGGTAGAGAGTATAGTTTGTCTATTTAGGGCAGGCAGACTGGATGTTCCACTCCAAGAGCTTATATAGAATCAACTTGACTGTCTTATCTTTCTATGGCCTATCATTGTGGGCATGCCAAAATACTCAATTTTGATGCGCTTGTGGTCTAGAGTTTCCTTAATGCTACAAGAATATGTTATTATATAACATGTTTATGTATACCTTTTCATGCTTGAACCCTCCCACTTCTATGTGCTGTAACAATGGTTAAATTGCTACCAAACGTAATGGTACTCAATTTATCAACCTCAGGAGGATGAAGGGCTGATTAGGCGCTGCTAAGAGTTGAACTTGGAAAGTGCAGGCAGCACATGTCACAGTTGAGCATTTAACTCACTGAGCTATACACTTAGTGCAGAAAAAAAGAAACCTCTATCATATTTGCCCCACACCCTCTCTTGACCCCTGCTCCCTTCAGTCCTTTTTCAATACAAAATATAACAATAATATTTACGCATTTATAAGAAGTGTGCCATGACAGATTTGTCCTGCGTCTAAGCACTGTAATAAAAAGTGAAATATTAGGTGTTATATTAATATAAAATGCAAGCACCACAGTCAAAGCATTACCAAATCTTGTGGGTATGCACATGTAAGGGGAAATGTCTAAATGTTAGCATCAGTAATTCCATACAAAGGCTCAGAATTATGTCATACTCTTAAATCAGTGCCGTCAGTGTTGATTTAAGTGTGACAGTTGTGATTCTTACTAAACATCTAACATTCCCCAACAAAAATCATATCCCAAGCAGTTTCTTTGCTTCCATGAGATATGTACTAATCTAATTAGTTTAGGCTATTAGATGGCACTTGCGCCACCTATAAGCTGAAAATATTACATTAGAGTACAGATCGGGAGAAATGCATATGAGGAGGGAAACACAGCTTGTAGTGTCAGTCTAGAAAAATGGATACCTCTCATGATTGACGGCAAACGTATTATTGGTGGTCGTGGGCCAACCGTCTCATGCACTATACGATAGAAGTACAGGTTTCCGAGTTTACCAGTGAACGGCCATTTTGATGTAAATAGGATCGCCATTTTGTTTTCTAACAATTGCTCATTGCTTTCTGTTCAAATTGCTTTGCAGCACATTTTCTGCTTACACTGCTTGACTATTAATATTGTCTGAAGGTGAAAGGACAAGGCCGCAGAGCCTCAAGGCTAATAAGAGTTTGTTGAAACACAACGTAGCGAGCGCCGGGAAGGAATGCCCGGCTCCCTCCCGAATGTAGCGTTGAAGCAGAGCCGCAGGGCATTTAATAATTTCACAGCTGCCAGCAGTCTCGTTATATGGTAGAATATGTTAGAATAAAGCAGCTAAAGGCTTGAATTATGCTCTTCCTACGGTCTCCCTTTTCCGAGCCCTGTAGAGCGTGTCGGCTCCCAGGACACGTATAGCACCTCATAGATAGCAAGGTCTGGAATGTGACTCTTCCCCCGTATGCAGCTTGCTTCCAAGAACAGAAGCACTGTGTTCCATTCAACAAGTAAAAGATGTCTCCGCACTTGCAAAATTACACATTGTTACTAGAATAGATAATTGAAGGTGTCATAATCGTCGAAAGTGTCCATCATCAAACCGAGTTCAAAGAAACCCAATAAAGGGGGGTGTTAAACATGTCATAGCTGATTGTATGATATGCATTTTGTATATATGTAACTGATGTATGTAATTCGCTCTCTTGCGTCCCTCGAGGTCTGGAGATACACGTCGCGGGACGTGAGACCGAGTTGGCCAACTGAGACTATTTGCTTTGCAATAAACCCTAGCTTTGGGAATACAACCTCGTGTCTGGCGTATCTATCGTGTGTGGTGACTTGCCTTGTTTCCATAGACGTGAGGGACCCCTAGGGGCCCCTTTCAGTAGGTGTTCTTTGATTATGTGCCAAACCATTGACTGCCCATGGCCATGCTAATCCCTTTGGCCATTCCCATGCAGTTCCTGCCAATACCTGCCAAAACACCTCCTTGTGGTAAATATTTGTGCTCAGTTTAATCAAGCCTTACGGTCAAACTTTGCACTTGAATTGCCTTCCAGTCTTTTTCCAAAGCAGTCTTCTGAGAGTTAATGCCTTCATTGGGGTTGCAAATGTGCTACTGGTGTAATAATACTGTCATAACCAGGTCTACCTTCAGCCACTCGATTTATGAGCAAGCACTATGCGTGTCCTTCACTGAAGTCCTGTTAAAAATAAGCATGGGCAAAGTCAACAGTTTTGGCTTGTGTATAAATATTTGGCATTTGCCAGGCACAGCAATTAAATGTTCAGGTACCAGTTTGCACATGCGACCATCAATGGACACAAAAACCCAACTATTGGTATTGCCAATACTTGTTTTACTGGACATCTATCATAGATGTCCTGCATACAAATACTATGCCTGACCCCTGTGCCCCCAGCACCTCAGACACACACACAATCTATGTGATTGTGTGCATGCAGGCGCTGGAAGGCACAGGGCTCGTGCATGTTATTTTTTTCCTGGGTATCTCTGATAGATGTCCAGTAAAGAAATATCATCCCTGTCCCCTGGGACTCCCATCACCACAGATTGGCTTGGGTTGTGCAACAATGGCATTTTGTACAAATTTCCTCCACCCACACTCGCCAAAATCCACTACCTGGTCCAGCACAAAAATACATACACTGCACAACATTCATTTCACACGCAGCATACACACACTCATAACACAAACATCCACGCATCAACACGCATATTTAAATAATTAACATAAACGTACCTTCTGGCCATGAAGATTGTTTCCTCCCAGCGCTCCAGCTCCCACGCAGCACGAACAGGAGCCAGTTGAGCATTGGTAAGAAAGCCGGCCGCCCCTGTACTCCAATGCTCCTAGGTTCTGCTTTGTGCGCTCTAACGCCCTATGTTTGTAACACGCTATAAAAAACATATAATTTACGGGTCAGCAGGTTAATTAAATAATAATGCAATATGCAGTGTTGCTGTAAGTGAGAATGACACTGCACATACTGGATTTCTCTTAATAAGAAATATCTACTTTCTTATACTGAATCTAATTTATGTACGATTGTAAACATGTCAACATTGTGCAAACCTAATGAACATTATATTTGTAAATAAAGCATGGAGTTGGGACGACACGGCAAAAAGCCATGGTGTCGTGGTATTGCCAACCCTTGCTCCGTGCAGGCTCCAAAGGGAGTGTCAGTGTGTCAAAGCTGACAGTCTGCCGCAAGCTGAAGTAAAGCAACTGACGCTGTACTAGGGAGGGTCAGTGCGTCAAAGCCGAAAGTCTGCCGGAAGCGGAAGTAAAGCAAGTGACGCTGTACTCTTGCAGCACTGCTCCTCACCCACAAGTGCCTCAACTCCATAGCCACGGCGTTGTATGGCTTCCCAGTTGAAAACGCCTGGTGCTGGGGGACTTCAATCATTGGGCACCAGTTATTGAGATGAAATATAAGAACCGAAATGGTTGAGTTGACTGCATGTTGAAGTCAGAACCTTCCCCATTGCCTGAAGTCACTTTCAGCTCTGAGTCACAGTGCTATAGTAGTATTACCAGGACCCTAAACAAGGCACTGGCGCTAATTAAGAAAAATTAAGTAAATGTCCAAGAACACAGCAAAAGACAAAATGGGACTGTTGGGGGCTCCCCGGGTCTTCGGGGCAGCCCTCTAATGCCGTCGGGATCACCCGACGGCAGTACGCACGTCGGCAGGCCGCCGGCGTGCCTTATGGCAGTGCGCACGGCGGCAGGCAGCCGTCGTGCATGAAACAGGGGATCACCCTGCGGCGCCCGGTGTCACCGGGCGCGGGATCCAACTGATGGGGGGGGGGGTCACCCCCGAGTCCCAAGCGGTCGCGGCTCCGAGGGCACTCGGGCCGCGCCGCATACACAAGTCCACGACCACGTGGCAGGCCCACACACGCAAGAATCACAGACACGAGTTGCCACTTCCTGGGACTCTGCTGCTCTGCCCTCGCAGCGCAAGCAGAGCCCCTTTTATTAACCGGGCACGCGAGCGTCATGACACAGTCATGACGCTCACGTTGCCCACAACAACTAGACCCCCACACCACATCCCTCCTTTATTATAAACAAACAAAACGACACCCCACCGCAAACATTCTGGTGCATTCCAGTCCGCGCACCAGCTAACAACTACTCCAGCCCAAACATGTTTCTTTTAACACCGCAAGACAAAACAGGTGTGCTCCAGTCCCCACACCATGGGGCCCCATGACGGGGTCCTCCCCCTCAGAAGATTCCGGGATCAAACTGGCTCTCGGCGCCGCTGCAGGTTAAAAAGAATATATTCTCTTCATACACCTCCCCCACCTCATACGGTGCTTCTCGGGGGCTCTCCACCACCTGGACCGCCGCCACTTTGGGAGTCATTCTCCCCTTCACCTCACTCCCCCCTGACGCCCCCATCATACCGGCCGGGGCTGGAGCGAGACACACTCGTGCGAAGTGGTCCCCTTTTCCGCACCTTCCACAGATTTGTCCCATCGCCGGGCAGTCCTGCGGGTGAGGCAGATCCCACCCACACTGTTGACATCTTGTGGCATTGGGGTCTCTCTTCGGCCAGTCTCCCCTCCTCATCACTCTTCCTCCTGGCCACCTGCTGACAGCCGCCACCTCCTCAACCTTCACTCGGTGCGTGGGGATCTCCATCTTTAGCTGGTTTCTGGAGGAGTCCATGACCGAGGCCCGCACCTCCGCCAGTTCCTGGGCCCGTCCAAGCTCCAGTATTCGATCAAGGGTCAGCGCTGGGTCCCTCAGAACCTGCTTGCGCAATTTGGTGGAGCTGCAGCCGTAGATGATTTGCGCCCGGATCTCATCCTCCTCGAAGTTCCCCAGGTCACAGCTCAGTGCAATGCCGCGCAGCTTTCCGTGGAATGCATCAAGGCATTCCCCTTCCTCCTGCTTCGCACACCTCATCCTGAACCTCTCATAGTCCCTGTTGACCATGGGTCTGAAGTATTCGTTCAGGGCTGCGACCGCTGCACCGTATGATTTATTTTGGGGCCTTAGCGTCTTGAACAGTCTTTGGACAGCCAGCCCGGCAGAGTATAGGAGCGTCGGGCGTTTGGCGGCGTCTTTGATCTCCATTGCCTCGAAGTACAACTCCAGGTTCTCCACCCAGGCCACCCACCGGGCCCCCAGGCTTGCCGGCGCACCGAGAACGTCAAAATGGGGTATTGGTGCTAACTGACCCCTACATACCCCTTCATCGTCCGGCATGCTGTGGGCAGGTGAGGACGTCATCCGCCAATCACCAGCATTGGTGGGCACTTGCAATAGCCAGGCTCAGGTTGCTGTCGATGGGTGCCTGGCGTCCTCCCCGCCCAGGGCGCACGAGCACTCCAGGTGGAGCCGCAACCCCCGGGCTTGACACCGGTTTGGCCCGTGGGGGCACTGCCCGCTTCCCGGTGACTACACCCTTGTGTAAGGGCCTTCCTCTTCTGGTACCTTCGAGGGCGCACAAGCACTCCGGGTGGAGCCGCCACCCTCGGGCGTGGCACAAATGCGGCCTGTGGAGGTGTTATTGTCCCCTTTTAGTTCTAGCAGGCCGTTCCCCGCTGAGGCATGGAGCCTTCCTCCTAGCTCCGCCCACGAGACAGGGACTAGGCCCCGCGCTCCCTTCTGATCGTGGGGTCACCCGTGGGCCACACCTCCTTCTTTCCTTCCTGCGAGCAAAGATCAACTTTTTTTTTTTTTTTTTTTTTTTTTTTCCAACAACGATTTTCACCCGTGGCAGCCCGGGTACTCGGCGGGTGTCCTCCCCGCTCCGTGCCTCGTCGCCGCGGGTCGGAGCGCCAGGCCCCGCCTCCTAACTAACGGAGGGCCGCTCCGTACGTCCTTGCACGGTCGCCGACTGCGGCCGTGCGCGCGGGCCCGCGACTCCGCCCACACCAGTTGGCGGGCGCGACCACCTCGTCGCCAATGTTGGGGGCTCCCCGGGTCTTCGGGGCAGCCCTCTAATGCCGTCGGGATCACCCGACGGCAGTACGCACGTCGGCAGGCCGCCGGCGTGCCTTATGGCAGTGCGCACGGCGGCAGGCAGCCGTCGTGCATGAAACAGGGGATCACCCTGCGGCGCCCGGTGTCACCGGGCGCGGGATCCAACTGATGGGGGGGGGGGTCACCCCCGAGTCCCAAGCGGTCGCGGCTCCGAGGGCACTCGGGCCGCGCCGCATACACAAGTCCACGACCACGTGGCAGGCCCACACACGCAAGAATCACAGACACGAGTTGCCACTTCCTGGGACTCTGCTGCTCTGCCCTCGCAGCGCAAGCAGAGCCCCTTTTATTAACCGGGCACGCGAGCGTCATGACACAGTCATGACGCTCACGTTGCCCACAACAACTAGACCCCCACACCACAGGGACTAGCTCTTGTTATCTGGCCCCAGCACAGACAGCACTTGCAATGTCGATCATATGGAAAGCAGAATCCTTGTGCGAAAATAGCTCCCCTTGCCAGGTTCCTGAATGCCCCTATCAGAAGCAAGGGTTCTGAATTCCTTTACTGTTATCATTCATCATGTGGCAGCATGATGCGTAGGGGGGTTATGGTGTTGAAAATGTTTTGCATGTCGACTAATGGCTTTACAATACAGGTCGGAGAATCAAGGCTCCAGACACGTGTCAACAAAATCATCTCCCCCCGAGCAGTGCTGATTTGTGTGGGTGGGAGCGAAGTGCATCACTCAAACCATACATCTAAGTGATGACTCCACCCTCTGGCAACAGGAGCAGGAGTGCACCGGGTCATGGGTCTCTGGGGAGGTGTTAGATTGTGGGAGCTGGGTGCACAGCCAGGTGCCGTTTGGTGTGCAGAAGCAACCTCTCACTGGCTACATCAAGTCGCCAACTCTAGCTTGGCTGCTATGCTGAGGGCGTGTACTCCACATACTAACCCCCAGGGGATATGTGGGAGGTGTTTTGTTTGTCTTGTCATTTGAGAACAGTTCTTGAGTGCCAAGGTAAAAATGAATCCAGCTGAACCGGTATACCTCCTCCTAGACAACCATTCAACACACACCCAATACCAGGTATGTCTCGCAGAGAGGGAACCTGACACATTCTCACCCCACATGGGCCTCCCCGCAAAGACCCTTTGATTCACCATTGAGGGCGGTCTCCCAAACAAGACTCATGCCATCAAGAAAACAGAGGCAGCATGTTACCAGCACTCACCCCTTTGCAAAATGAAAACCTATTTTCCTACCGCTGACTTCAGACCTCCTCTTCATGGCCTTGTAGGAGGTGGGAACGCACATTACACTAGCTTCTGCCCTTTCCGACACCTTGCAGCGTGCCTGATCACTGATTAAAAGACATTTGAAAAGATCACCCTTCAAAACAGACTAGAAGGCAATGGCTCTGTGTCCAACTCCTGCCTAGCGCAGGACCTCAAGCTGGTGAGAGAAGTCATGGCGTCACCGAGTTTAAAACCAAGAACTGAAGAACAAAACAAAAAAAAGGAAACAGAGCATCTTATGATTCATACCGGGAATACAGAGACGCCTGCCAACTTTCCTCGGGCAGGCCACCTCCCTACCACACTCCATTACGGAACAGGAAACACTACTCTTCAAACAGCACGTCCTTGAAGGCTGTCCACCCTCATCTCTATCCCCACCTGAACTTGTTCCGCTCCCTAGCATAGTGCTCTGTTGCCTGCTAGATACATGCAACTCTACACGGACATGCCTTTATTAGGGTAGATTTGATCATTTATGTGCAGTGCCCACCCCCCAACCCCCACCCCACAGTCACCCAGACTCCCTGCCCGTATCTTCAGCCTGGCCACCAAAACACTTGGTGGCCGGTGGGAGTCCTGAGAGTACAGAAATATTAGGACTATGAAGTCCCCTGCGGGAAAGGAAGTCCATCGTCCTTCAATCAGCACTTGTCTGTTTTACTGGAGAGTTGTGATTGGGGGTGCATACACCCCCCACCCCCTGTTCCCCAATAGAGCCTTGCAGGCCCAGCAGAGCAATAACACCTTTTGATGTGCTCATTGCACAAGCACGCGGGCGCCTTAGAAACCAGAGCTCAGGAAGAACTGGTTTTGCCCTTAGCACTGGGAAAGTTGTGCTGGGGAGTGACACTGAACCTATCTTGACCTTAGCCATCCAAGAGTGAAATACAGCTTTACGCGAAGGTGGGACTAAGATAACACGGTAGGAGCTAACACAGAAAGCACTAAAACACGCGACAAAGTCTGATCCTATCAGCTGAGTTATCTTTTGTTGTTTGCCTCTTATGTAAAGAGACACATGATTCGTGCCTATTTCCTTATTCATCTCAACAGCACGTGCACTTTGATCATCAAATTAGCTTCACATGAGCCACGTGAAAGGCGTTTTGTATGACGTGACTCCTGAACTCTACACCGAATTACCCTTTACACTTTACTGTGACCCTTTGTGCCATACGTAAGTGGGCAGTGAAAATGAATTGCACTTTTTGTGAAGTTCCTTAGCACATTTAGGGCCTGATTTACGAAGCGTTTTTCAATGGGATTGTGCCATTGTAAAATGCTTTTATAAATCATGACATTAGTTCTTATTTAAAACCTAAAATATACAGCCAAGAGGTACACCTAGTGGTGCTTAGAGCCCTGACACAGGGTCGGACTGGGGCATACAATTGCCTCGGGCACCAGTGAAAAGTGGCCCAGAGTTGCAAATGGCGAACATTGTACGTTTGCCATTTAATTTCAAATTGCCAGTTTTGTTGACACATCCGAACGCCCAAATACAAGTTTCCATAATGGCCTCATATCCCAATAATATCAGTTTCTTTGTATTACAAAAATACACACTTTCCCATTTTACCTTTATGTCTTGGTATGACCAAATGACAAAGCGCCTCATTATGAGTTGGGCGCTATCCAGGCAGTAAATCTGCCAAAATACCGACCAACTAAATTAATGTTACCGCCACTTGGTCTGGCAGAATTACCGCCGGATTACAAGTGGCGGTGGGAGCCCCATTAGTTTTAGATCATTGGACTCAATGGCGCTTTTTTGGGGGAGTTAGAGCGGTGAAATTTCTGCCACGGTAATTTGGCCGATTCTGCTGATTTTTCAGCAGTCAGTGGGAGGATTTACCTCCAGAAATTTTCTAAATCCTACACTCCTGGTCCGACTTCATAATTTGGCGTAGTGGTACAGTTGGCGGTAACAGATTTGCTGCCAATTTTACCACTTAACACCATACTTGTATTGAGGACCAAAGTGCCTTGTCCACACAACTGCGCCGGGTTGTCAATACTCGATTACTGCAACTCACTCCTGATTGGGGCCTTAAAAAATCCTTTACTAAGCTTGAAAGGATCCAGAATAATGCAGTTTGCATAGTGAAATGCAAATCAAGACAGGAACACATTTATTTATTTATTTATTTATTTATTTATTTATTTATTTTGCAAGCGCTCACACAACCTGCGGGCATCGAGGCGCTGTTACAGGAATTGTTTGTTTTTTAGATGCGTAATTGTTTTTTTTTTGTCTTAGTTGCATATTTATAACGCGCTTAAACACCCAGAGGTTTCTAAGTACGGACCCGGGGATCGAACCTGTGTTGCTTCATGTCGTCTTTCTTCCAAGGCGAGCAAGTTGCCGCTGAGCTATCCTCCCGGGACCGGCACATCTCGGGGTATAGACAGGATCTTCACTGGCTTCCAGTTGTGTCCCACATCTCCTACAAAGCAGCTGTACTCATACACAATTGTCCCCATGGCCACTCACCTGCATATGTGAATGCTATGATCTTGCCTTATGGACCTATCAGAACACTTCATTCCTCGGACAAAAGTCAAATTGAATCTCTGTGCTTCAAGCGGTCAAACGGCTTAGGTAAATCTTTTCCTTCCGTGGCAGCCAGGATATGGAATTCACTTCCTCTTGACCTAAGACCTGAAAGTAACATCTGCAGATGTCGCTGCCAGCTAAAAACTGCCCTATTTGAATAAGGTTCCCCTCTTGTCCTCGGTTCTCAGGCTCCCTCTCTTGTCCCGGTTCTTTCTCGTTCGTTCTACTTGTGTTGGTGTTGTGTGCGCCATTTGGTTAATTACTCCATAGAGTACTTTCTGTACCACATTCAATAAATATCCTACTCAATCCCAGCTGATAACTAGGTGTAGTTTACAAAAAAGTGTGATTTCAAGTATGACACATTTGAACTGTTACCACCCTACCCAAAATGAAGCCCTTATATAGTTTGAATGGAAAACATACCTTTGAGCCTTCTCTTATAACTTTGTCCCCTCCCTCCATTGCACCAACATTCCCCAAATTTACCCAGAATTCATACTGCCCAACCACATTTATGAAAAATGTCACAAGCATGTGACAAGGTAGCCAATTTCTGTGGCAACCCTAAAAAGCTATATTCTTGTGGATATTACGCTGTAACCTTAACTAGGGGGTCACTAATATGAGTACTTATGCAGTTGTAACAACTACATTGGTCTCCTCTTGTATTGACCATAGGCTTCTGACCTCAAAATAGGTAACCTCACAATGAGGATGCCCGGTTTAAAAGATGGCAAATGGCTCCTTCTGTCTTTAGTTGCAAGCACCAGACCTAAAGATGCAAGTGCTGACCTAGGCTTCCTCGACCACAAGCACCACCCCCATTGCAAAGACACCACTTCCGTTGATGCCTGGCCGCTCACGGACAGGAATGCAAATGTTTAACTAGCCAACTGCCTATTGCTCTTATTTCAGCTACGAGGATGTCCCACAGCCCTATGTGCTCCACTCACTGCACTGCCAGCTCGGGAACAACTTCCACATTTCTCCACAGGGAACCCTTGCTTTCCTGCTCCTGCCCTGCCAAAGTCAACAGGCCACTACCAGTACTGTGCCCAGGCCTAGGCAGGTCTTGCCCAAAGAGGAAATCATTTGTAGATTCTATCACTCGAAGGGTCAACTAGAAACTTTGAAACATCTGACGATCTATTGTCCTAAAATCCTCATTTAAGATTGGCCTGCTTCAGAGGGCTCTTCGACTCAACATTTGTGCATGCGAGGGATTGTGAATGGGCTCGACTCATGATAGGAGAAAACGTCTCCTTGCTACTGTTATGAATCAGATTTTTTAAAAATGTTATATGAATCATTGTGTTTTCTTTAGAATTACTAGAACTGATGTTGCAGGGTGGAGTGGTGGAAAGGAAGGACCCAGGTATGGGTTTTGAGGGAGGGTGAGGGGGTAACGATGAGTATGGAGGGAGTGGGCAGAAAAGAGAGAGGGGAAGAGGGAACATAGTTCGACTACTTTTTTTTTTAACACTTCGCCCACTGCATTCTGGATTGCTTTTTCCACTTTTAAAGTTCACCTTCTCTAGTAGTAGGGTGACCAGACGTCCCAGTTTTCCTCAGACAGTCCCGGAAAATCGCCCTCTGTCCCAGGGTCCCGAGAGTTTTTAATTTAATAAACCCCGTCCCGGGATTGGATGGGCGGGTGGCTACAGTCCAGGTTTTTGACAGGAACCGATTCAGAAATCCTGAAACCGGGGACTCGACGTGACTCTTCCTGTGTGTGAAGGCTTTTTACGTCCCTATGTCCTCCCTCTTCCCCTCCCTGGTGCTCTCCATCAATGAGAGGAGTGTGCCTGTGAACACACCGGGCAACAGGCCAGCGGCATAGAAGTAAGAGTACAATTTTATCAGAGTCCTGTTTGTGTTTACTGTAGTCCTACGTCTATGTCTATGGCCTGTCCCTTTAAAAAAAAAAATCTGGTCACCCTACCCAGTAACCTATGCAGAGGTTTTGTCTCACTGACTCTTTCAGTGAGGTGTGCCTTTCACAAACAAAGGAAGGCATTTACAGTATGCCAATAAGCCACTGCAATACCTTGAAGCAGTCTCATGAGTACTAAAATGAGCTAGGGCTGTACTAAATAACAAAGGCGAGGGCGAGAGAGCGACTTTGGGCGCGTTTCTTTTTGATAGGAAAGAGTGGGGCTTACGTCATTTAGGGGCGTGGCCAAGGTAACTTGGGACAACCGCCTAGATTCATCACAAGCTGAAGGAGCTTGAAGGGGAAATTGATCTCCCTCATTGCCGGTGTATATTTAATATGGCACAGGGTACATACTGGGGCACTGGCTCAGATATGGGTGGTTTACAGGCGTCTGTGTATAGCTTACTAAATGTATCTGGGAGACCATACAAGATCTTTGAGATCAAAGCACTCAAGTGCTGAAGGGGTCATGCTCAAGACGTGCATGGGGAAGTGCACAACCTCTGAAGCGGACAGCACACAGGGTCTGATGGAGGCAGCACACAGACTTAGTAGGTGCATTCACTGAGGTTCAGTAGGAGGAGGCACGGGTAGGGGCAGGAATAGGCAGCTCACAAGGTCACAATTGGAGCCACACAGGCTTATAAGAGCCACCTGCGGGATTGGGAAGGCAGGGAGATCGGGAGGGGTCGAGGGTGGGTACAGAAGGAGGGCCTCACGTATGTTATGTCCTATCTCCTAGGACAGGATCTCTTGTGCAGATGGACTTGTGCTGATTTGAACTGCACTGTTATGGATACGATAGTAGGGATCACAATCATCAGTTCAAGCAGGATCCGTCAGCGAAGGTTGGGGAGCAACGTGCACAAAAACACACTAGCAACTGCGTCGCTAATCAGACTCAGAACCACCTCGTGCTGTTGTCCGGATTCCAAGGCACGTGTGCCTCACCACGTACACGCGTGAGTACCTGTGGGTATGCACACTCTACGCGCTGACTAGACTAGAGCACTGCACGCTCTCACAACATACCCAGAAGGGTCTAGTTCAAAAGCTCAGAAGGTCATAGTGCACGGTCTCAAAAGAGTACACGGTTGCATGACATAGGCTGAGAAGTGTGCAGCACACAGGCTTAAACTAGAACAACGAACAAGCTTAATGACGCAGGAGAAATGCAACTAAATTGAGAAGTGGCACGTGCATACATGCACCAGATTTGTTAATGCTCTGATTACTTACCAGTGGCCATCATTACTTGTAGTCCTACTCTTCCTCGTCACAGTACTTAGTTCATGAGGCCCTGCCTCCAACACAGGACCTTCTTCTATTTCTTTTTTTTGTATACCTCTTCCCCTTAACCCTCAACTCACAGTTTTAACATATGCAAGCCAGAGATGGCACCTTCCCCGCATGGAGGGAGAGGAGGGTCATCAGTACTGTGACGAGGAACAGTAGGACTAGGAGATATGAAGATTACCGGTAAGTAATCGGAGCATTGCCTACACGTCCACTCTTCTTCGCCCCAGTACTTACTTCATGAGGCATACCAGAGCAGCAATGGGGAGATGTCCCAATGAGACACAGAGACAGAAGTGCAACAACACAAAGAACAACTTTATTGACTCCAATAATCACATTCCAATGGACAAAACTTCAACCCCAAAAGAACCATCCCTAGAGTGGGAGACATTCAACCTCTACTGGTTGACAAAGGTACTCTGATCTGCCCAGGTGGCAGCCCTACAAATCTCCTGCAGAGAAACCCCTGTGCATCTGCCGAGGAAGCAGCCAAACCCCTGGTAGAGCGACCTTGAACGTGGTCAGGCACAGGCAGACCAGAAGCCACATAAGCCATGGAGACAACTCTTCGGATCCACTGGCTAATGGAAACCACAGAGGACTTCTACCCCTCAAGAGCAGGGCCAAAAGTCACCAAGAGACTATCAGACTCATGGAAAGGGGCAGTCGGAGCCAAATGTTCCAGAAACGCCAGCAGAACGTCAATGGCATGCCAAGCCACCTCGTCCGGCGTCAGCGGATCCTGAAAAAATGCAGGGAGAACTAGATCCTGAGAAGTTTGAAACCGAGACACAACTTTAGGCAGAGATTTTGTATCACATTGCAAAAACACATAGTCTGACAGAAGTCATAATAATGGGGGGTGACACAACAGAGCGAAGCATGGAGATCACCAGGCCCATGTCAAAACCCTCCTGAAGAAACTGGAGAATAGCCAACAGACCAGATTAGAGGGGGGATCCCAGACTGCCCACACCAAGCTCGAAAATGGCCCCACTGCCTATCAAAGCCTTCGAGCATTAAGGATAGACTCGACCACAGGTCCCGAAAAACCTTGGGAGACTTACCAAGACCATGCAATAGCCAAGCTGCCAATTGAATCTGCCTAATCCTGATCCCCACCCCTGCCTATAGGGGACAAGGCCACCTCGGAATCAACCAGGGCTCCAGGGACTGAAGTTCCATCAAGGAGGGAAATCAGCTCAGATGAGTCCAGAACAGAGCAACCAACAGCACAGACGTCCTGCTTTCCATGATGCACTGAACCACCCGGGGAAGAAGGGGTAGAGGAGGGAACAAATAAAGGAGACCCCAAGGCTACTCCACAGTCAGGGCATCCACCCCCCAAACCCCTTCGGCTGAAAACCGGGAGCAGAAGAGAGGAACCTTTGCAGAGGCCGGAGAGGGAAAGAGATCTAAAACCGGGCACCGAACCTGATGCAGACCCCCGCAAACACCTGAAGAGGAGGGGAACTGGCGGCTGAGCCGATTCGCCTGAGTATTGTCCACTCCCCTGACATGAGTGGTCACCAGGGACAATAGGTGTGACTCCCCCCAAGAACCTATCTGAGCCGGCAGAGCATTCAAGGAGCGGCCGGACACCCCCTGGCGGTTGGCATAGGCCAAAACTGTGGTGTTGTCTGTCCGGACCATCACTGCCTGGCCTTCAAGAAGCATCCTGAAGGACAACAGGGCCAACAAACCTCCTCCAGAGCCCACAACCCCTGGGCCAAGAGGATGCCCAACGTGGCACCCCAACCCCTTCCTCTTGCGCCTGTAGTAAGAGTGGTCACAGGGGGTTGGACCAGGGACACCCCCACCCAAAGATTCGGAATCTGCAACCACCATTGTAAATCGGCCCTCAGAGCATGCAACACCGGGATCAGGGCCTCGTAAGCCTGAGAAGCTTGGAGCCAGCTGGGGAGCGGAAAAGAGGCCAAAGGATGCAAATGAAGACACGCCGAAGGGACAAGGAAGACACAATGGCCATGTGACCCTGAAGCATGAGCAACACTGTAACACTTTGCTGCCTGAGAACCCTGCCAAGGACAGACAGCAGGCACTGGACCCTCTCCTGGGACAGAAAAACCCTCCCCATCCTGGTGCAAATCTGAGCCCCAATGAATACCAGATCCTGGGAGGGCTACAGTTGAGACTTTTGCCAGTTCACCAGAAACTCCCAGTCCTGCAATGCCTGGCAAACTAGCTGGAGATGTGCCAGGACCATCTGCCGGAGGGCCACCTTGACCAACCAGTCGTCCATGTAGGGGAAAATCTGAATGCCCCTTAGGAGGAAATGTGCCACCAGGAGATCCACCAGTTTGGTGAACACTCTGAGGGCTGACCACAACCCAAATGGGAGCACTCAGAACTGAAAATGCTGAGATCCCATAGCAAACTGGAAGAACTTCATCTTGCAGGGGCAGAGAGACACGTGGTAATAAGCATTTGGGAGATCCAGGGATGCCAGCCAGTCCCCCCTGTGCAACATTGGGAGAATGTTCTGAAAGGACTTCATCTTGAATGTTCCTTCTGGATGAAGCAGTTCAGAGCCTTGCAGTCCAAAATGAGGTGAAATGTTCTCAAAGATTTGTGGACCAGAAGCACCCTTAAGTAAAGTCCCAGACCCAGCTGTGGAAGAGAAACCGGCATGATAGCTGCCTTCAGCAATAATTAGGACAGAGCTGTTGACATAGCCAATCTCTTGGGTAGAGAGCAGGGAACAGGAGTCTGAACCATGCAACCCTGGACAAGTGTAGGGAGGAAATTCACACGATAACCCTTCCAGACAGTGCCAGAGCCCAAGAATCCAAGCACCACCGGTCCCATATCGGAAAAAACTGCCGGGACGTCAGCCCACCGACCCACCCAAACCGCCAGAACTTCTTGTCCGGTCCTGGATGAGAAGAGCGTGGAGGACCACAGCCCCCTCTGGGTCTCCGAAAGGAATGGGAGGATGAACCAGCAAATGACCATCTAGCCCTTGCACCCACACCAGAAGAGGACTTCTTGAATGTCGAGGAAGACTTTCATCATAATTTATCAGTGTGTTTGTCAGCACTAAAAACTTTATGTACGTTATTTTCAAGTAAATCATCAAAGAGTTTGGAACCATCAAAAGGAAGCTTAAGGGCAGCCACCTTTTGCGAACCCTCTGTTTTCCAATCTCGCAGATGAACATGCCTCCGGGCCGACACACCAGCACCCATAGCCATGGCCGAGCCACGCACTCCATCAAACGCCAGATCAGACAAGAGTTCAACCTGTCGCTGCATGTTTCCACTAACCAGCGACTTCAGACGCACCTTACAAAAACTTCACCTCTCCCATCTGCACCTGACCAGTGGGATCATTTATGTAAAATGCCCAAACCGTAACTGAAATGTATGTCTAAACTGCTGTATGATTATGTCATTTTAAAAGTTATGCTCTTTGTTTAAGCAAGTATCCTTAACAGCGCCACGATGCCCTAGGGCCGATGTGCGCTATACAAATGCAAATAAATAAATAAAATAAATGTCTGCCAGTAGAGGGGCACAGTCAGAGCCCCCTTCCACAGCCTTCCTCAACTTCCTCAAACCACCCAGCACCGTCTCCACAGTGTAGGAGCTGTAGAATTCGCCCTGAGGGTCTGATGCCCACCAACATGAACCTAATTCAGGCTGGAATTCACCCTACGGTCACCGAGTCTCAGACAGGCGCCTCTTCAGCTGACATAGAGGAGCGCCCACCAGACTAGCGAGGATACCATCTACTTCAACAGTGTCCGAGAGCAACTTCTCACTCCCCTTCAACGGTTAGAGTTTGGCCATAAAGCAGGGCATGGCAATCTTCTCCAGATCACGCCACTCATGAAGGATTTTAGCACGGATGTCAGTAACCACCCGCAACCCCATTTTCCGGGTATGCTTATACTGTCTAATTGTGAGGTCAGTCCCATCCTTCTGCACCAAAAGCTCTGAAAATCCCATACAGTCCCAAACTTGTGTAAGTACTTCCTCCACATCTTCCCTGTCCAGATATTTCCCTTCTGCATCAGCCAATGAGGAAGTGGCTGAGGAGGCCGCCACCCCAGAAGAGGAGGATGATGAAGACGACAAACGCCGGCGCTTGAGCCCATGTGTGTGTCCATGATTTCGAAGGAGCAACTTTTTAATGTCTTTCCTGGTCAAGGAAAAATGCCTCGACTTCTTCCCCTTTCTTTTACAATGCTCAGAGGAAGAGGAAGATGAGGAAGAGGAAAACGCAAGGTGCTTGAGCTTCTCAGTGCGTTTCTCCATGGTGCAGCCAGAAACACAACTGCAACAAACTGGAAAACCATAAATAACCCTGAGCCGGGCACTATTTAAACCAATTATTTCTCATGGCAACGGGTCGCCTCTGGAGTGCCCCTCCAAATAAGAAAAAACCTGGAGGCGGTGCCAACCTGCCCCCGGAAACCATTACAATCCCCCATGGAGATTGCCAGGCAACAGACCACTACAGGCGTATGACTACCGGGCAGGAAACCTCCTATAGGTCAGCGCTGACTCTGGGGCAAGTACAGGGCCCGAACCACCCACAGTATAATAGTGCAGCCCCTTACCCTGCCCCGGGCTCGAATGACCCAGCCGGTCACGCCTCGCAGGCCTGCCATGAGGACCCGCACATGACCGGGAGAGGCTCCAGGTTCAACCGCAGGGAAAACCGGGAGCACGCCGCACCTTCAGGAGAACTGATGCCCGCCTATCAGCCCCATTAGGGGGCCAGCAAACGGAGCTTCCTGGTGCCCCACACCCAGAACAGAAAACCTGCCGGAGGCAGGAAAATTTAAACAGTGATTTGCGGGTCAAGAGGAGGAGTTAGGCAAAAGAAAAGAAATAGAAGAAGGTCCTGTGTCGGTGGCAGAGGCCTCATGAAGTAAGTACTGGGATGAGGAAGAGTGGACATGGAGGTAATGGACACATTCTCAATGAGGAGCACCTACTCAGAGAAAGTGACAAAACTTTCAAAAGAACATTTATAGGGAATAATTGGATTTGAAGGAAAATGGAAAATCCAATTTTCAATGTCATAATAAGAATAGGAAAATAAAAATGTATGTCGAATGAGGACGAATGGAATTTTTTGTCCAAGAACAGGGTTCCAAAGAGCAGGTTCAGGAGAGCTTTACCGGACCTCACTGCTTCTGAAGATGACGCAATGCCATTGATGAAGCATTTTTAGCATTGGTAGAGAATAGGTACACTTTTTTTCCATGCAGGAAAATATCTTTGTGCAGACCCTGGAGTGTATTGTTTACCAACTGACCATTTTTCAGGCACGCAATCCATATGCTTTGTTATGCTATGTTATTAGGATTTATAATGTACGCCACTTCCATTTGCCTGGTTTCCAGGTACTCTTGCAGCTCTGAAAGAATGAGGGTCAGGGTTTAGTTAGTTGAGCGAAAGGGATCATTCAACACTGCTGTGCTCAAACGTTAATGTGTGCAGAGGGGTGGTACCCAAAACTCTGCGTGTGTGTCACATTCTAGGTACTTAGTGATGAGAGCCTGGAGGCGTTTGAGATTAGAAGGGGGACCACGTGTGTGCCCATAGGTAGAGGGTTGTGGTATGTATGTACATTGGTGGTATAGGTGTAGTGTTCTGTTGTTTGTCATCTGGTGGGAGGGATATTTTGATGGTGTCTGGGGTGGCTTGGTTGGTTGGTGTCTAGTGTGTTTGAGAATGGGATTTGAGTAGTTATTGAGTGGGGTTAGCCTAAGACTGAGGTTGGGTACCACAATGAATTCATCTAGCAGCAAAATGAATTCATCTAGCAGCTAAATGTATTCATCTAGCAGCAAAATTAAATAATCTACGAGCACAATTAGCAGCTAAATTAAATAATACAGAAAGATAAATAATCTAGCAGCTAAACTAAATCACCTAGCAGTATGCGAAATGATTTAGCAGCAAAATAAAATAATTGACCTATTGAACGAATTTCTCTACCTGCAAAGGGAACAATACTGGCTCAAAAAAAGGAGGTGGTCTGACGTACAAAGAATTTATCCCACATCGACCATGAATTAGTTTGGCAGCAAAACGAATTAAGACAGCGGACAAATGAGTTAATCTATCTACCCATTAATTTATCTAGCAGCTGAATGTATTAATCTACCATCAGAATTAGTTAATCTAACTTTATAATGAGTTTATCTGGCAGCAACATGAATGTATTTAGCAGTCGAAAGAAGTAAACTTGGCACACAGTAAATAAATCTTGCAGCAAATTAGTTAAAATGAAGGCAAAATAAATGAAGCTACACATTGGGCCTCATTACGGCTTTGGCCGTAGCCATGCCGCTTTCGGCGGCATGGCTGCCACCAAAAACAGCTCCGGGTTCCCTGAATGGGGAATTACCGGGCCAGTCCAAGTTCGGAGGGCCCGGTTATTCCTCCTTCCAGGTACCTGGACCCGGACCTTCCCCATTCCCATTTGAGCCCCCATCGTGCTCAATGGGAATGGGGGAGGGAATTAACAACGGGCGGATTACGACCGGCCCGTTGTTCCCTCTTCCCCTCGCGGGACCCGGTAACGATGCCTGGTTTTACCAGGCGTCCTTACCAGGTCCCGCGAGGGGACTGCGTAATCAGGCGGAATGGTGTTTACGGGCCCGCCGCCATTAGCAAAGCCTGTTAACCCATTCCGCCTGACTTGTAATGAGGCCCATTGAGTTCATACAGCAGCAAAATTAATGAAGCTAGCAGCAAAGAAAAACGAATGCGAAAAATGCTCAAGAACGAGAAATAATGCAACAATTACTCTAGGGATCAGAGATACAGAAGCAACTATCGATCTGTGCCAACAATGAATGCATCAATTAATCTAGGTAGCAGAAATACAGTGGCTAACTATAGATCAAGCGAGGAGCTATACAGCAGACACAAATCAGTCTGGGGCAACTAAAATTACCGAGGGGCAGACACAAGTAATCTGGCACATTAGTGGGCAAATTGTAGTGGAATAAATAGTTAATATAGGATGCAGTCTAGTATACAATGGGTCAAAAATGGATCTAGAAACAACGCAGTGGACAAACTGGGAACATTTGAGTGCAAAATATAGTGGTGTGGGCAATTCAGTCTCAGATTCAAACCAATAAGTATACATGGGTCACCAAATGAATGTAGAACAACCATTAATAAAGAGAACAAACCACACGTAAAGGCTCAGGAGGATAGCTCAGGGGCAACGTGCACACATTGGAAGCAAGACGACGCTGAGCAGCACAGGTTTACTTTATGTCAGTAACTGATGCAGGGGGACAGACAACTGATCTAGAAGCAAAATTATTAGGTTAGCACCCCAGGGAAATGAACGCGTGCCTCTCACCTGAATGTTGATGGAACTGATCATCAAAGGAGGTAGCAGGATTGGGGACTGGGTGCCACATGAACATGCATCACTCTTTGCTTTCTCTGCCTGTCTGGGCAAGGCCGTGTTGTGGAATTGAGGTTGCAGGTTTCTGGGTCTTAGAGGAGTTCAGCATAAGACAGCAGAGTGCCATCCAATAACAGTTGGCACATGGGCAAGTAGAATACAGAAAGAGTGATGAGGAGCAAGCATAGAGAAGGTTTGGGTGTGTTTGACTTATTTGTTTTGATCGTGGCAAACTGACCGCAATATATCTGCTCGGGGGCCAATTTAAAGCACATTACATTTTTGGAAAAAAATGTGTTGTCCCCCGCCTACAATTTCAAGGATGCGGGGGACACCCCTGCACCCGAACATTACAAAATATCAAACATGGGAAGAAGGGGACACCCCTGCAACCCCTCTCTCCAGGGTTGGTATGTTGCAATCTATGCAACCAAATTGCCCGAAGGCCAAATCACCCATGCAAAATTCGATCAAATTGGTCATTAGGTTAATTGTTTTAGGTCAAATAGGCTAATACCTTAGAGAAAGCGTGGAATATCTGGGTGTGGTCTGAAAGAGGTGATGAAAAAACCCAAAGTAGATGAGTTGTTTGAGGTAAAATATGTCAAATGTAAAGAGGAGAGGGCCAAGTACTGAGCCTTGGGTGATGTCAACATGGAGAGGGGTTGGGTCAGAGGCCACAGTGTTCCAAGAGCCAGAGAAGGTTCGATGGGATAAATGAGAGACTACCCATTTAAGAGCAGCTAGCTGGATGCCATGGTCCTCCGGGGGCCAAAGGAGAGAGAAGTGATCTCCTTTGTCAAAAGCAACAAAGAGGTCAATGAAAATAAGGATTAAAGATAGTTTGAAGGGGTGAACAGAGGTGAGGAAGTTGGAGGTACAGAGAAGGGCGGTTTCAGTGAAATGACGGCTATGGAATCCAGATGGAGGAAAGAAGTGGTCATAGGAGGACCAGAGTTTTATCAATTTTGGAAGAGCAGTAGCTAGTCATTAGTGGAGAGGGAAGAATAGTTTGTCAGGGAACGACGAGGGATCAGCGCAGAACTTGTGGTGGACCTGGACATTCCTCTATGTCCTAGTGCATCACTCTTATGTCAGGCTTTTCAGCCTTCTTGCCCATTCATCGACCATACGTTCGATTCTTTTCAGAATCAGTTCTCAAAAGTATTGATTTTGCACAAAACTCTTAATGAGGAGATTTAATGAGTAGATGGGGATGGCAGGATCTGAAATGCAGTTTTCATTTTTCTGTGGTGTAAAAGTGGCAGTCACCACCACTGCCCAAGGTCACGAATTTCTGCACCAGAAAAAGTTTTCTTAAATGTATTCGAACCGCACGAGAATTCATGAGGTGCCAGATATGTACAAATGCTGCAGTCACTGTCTCCCCACTACCATAAGGGAAACTGTCATTACAACACCCTAACTTGTGTGTTTTACCTTTAATGGCCAATTTCGGAAATCATCAGACCGGCTCTAAAACAGCAATCCTGTGGCAATGGTTGTAAGAACAGATTTGTTATTTTAGACCTTGATCAGAATTGGACCCAGGGTGCTCTCTCCTAACTTGTGGCACATTCCACAGTCAAGTGGTAAACATTTGCAAAGCAGACTACAGTCCACTGCATTGTAAAGTTACCTCTGCAATCCCGCATGTTTTATGCATTTAGACCACTGTGCCACCACGAGAAAGTGGTTGCAATGTCAGGTGCGTTTGACGCTATCCACAAGAAAGGACACTGGCAAAAGTTGATTTATAAGGAACTAGTTGCACCTGGCTTATCGTACACGGATCAAGAGCATTCTCTCTCCCTCTCTCTTTCTCTCTTTCTCTCTTTCACCCTCTAGGTACCCTCTATTTTCTCTCTTTGTCTCTCTGTGCACGATTGGCTTCCTGTCAAGTACACATTTGTGCAATTGGCATAAAACACAGCTATCTTGAATTATTGAATTGGGGGGGGGGTGGTGGCTTGTCTTTTTATGGTTAAAAGTAGAATGAGAGCAGCAATGACAGAGACATCCCTGGAGATGGGGACTGGCCTGGTATTTGTATTGTTATCACTGTGCTCTGCAGGTATGTTACCATCATACTGAGAGCACATACTCAGTACGGGTGAGATGAGATGGACACAGATAGGCTCTGCAGGGGTTTTAACAGACTTTGTAAGAGTCAAGAGGACCTGGCAGCAGCGTCTAAAACTGTGTTTGTTATTTTCTATTTAATGTTAGTAATTCATTTCTACAAACTGTAACAAATGTGCTTGATCGGCAGTGCTACCAACTAATCAGTGGCCAGCATGTCAAATTAAGCATTGCCTTAGACAAAATGGTGTGCATTCCCAGCAAAGATGCTATTAAAAAAGGGAATGATTTAATTGTACGAATTTCGCAAACGGCCTCTTTTTATAAAAAAAAAAAATGAATGCTCAATGTTAATTTCCAAGGATGAATTCCAATGTTTATTCAACTCATAATAATAATGCTGCACTTCTCAGACTTAAAGCATATTATTAAAACCTACCATAATTATAAAAAGTATTTTCTGGTAGAAGGTTATCATTCCAAAATGTAGAGCTTGTTGCATTTAACTGTAATACAGAATACCTGGATGAAAAAGGGAAAGGGGAAAATAGCACCAACAAGGTTTCATGGCTGCTTTGTTGGCTGCTTTGTAAAAAATCAAACAGCATTTTGGGAACATAAGAAAGACCACAGGTGATGCACACTGGGCCTGCTGCTCAACTAGGTTTTCACAACATATAATGTATGATCGTTAGGACACCTCTGGGATTTGGGCGTGAGGATAAAATGGTTGCGACAGATTCCTTTCTGTAGAGCCTTTCTGGGAGACTTGCAGAATTTTATAAGAGGGTAAGAGAGGTCTCAGGGTAAGGATGCCTCGTACCCAAAGCACAGCCATCTTAGACAATGTTATATATAGGTCAATGAGGTGGCGCTATGTGCGTCACTGCAGACAACACCTTTATCCTGCAGATCATTTCTTCCTCACCCATTACTGATTGCACCAGATGGGAAGTGCTCTCAGCACAACCTCCTCCACCTTGAAAGGCATATTATTTCTCTCTTCAACTTCCTGCCCTCTCCTGCCACCAATCTGCTCCCCATCTCCCCTTTCCCCCAGTGGTGGCACCCCACTCCTGTACCCCCCTCGAAAAACATTTAAAAGGGGCAACCAGCTTCACTTAGCTACCCTCAATTCTCACTCTGCTATCAATCACTCCTCTGACATCTGTCTCCTCCTTGAAGACCTTGACCTTGACATCCTTGCTCTCACCGAGACGTAGTTCAAGGCCAGGTCCGCCACTGCTTTTGACACTCTTCTCCCTGAGGGCTAAAAGATCCTGTCCAATCCCAGGCCCTCCTGTCCTGGTGGCAGAGTGGCTCTGATCTTCCCTGAGTGGGTTCCTGCCTCCATCATCCCCACTCAAACCTACTCATCCTTTGAAACCCTTGTCTGTATGCTGTCTCGCCCTATCTTCTTTCTTACTCTCGCTACCATATATAGCCCCCCGGACCCACCTGCCTCTTTCTCTCAGAATGGGCGAACCTCTCCTCCTCTCTTCTCGCCTCCTCCCCCAAACATATTTTCCTTGGAGACTTTAACATCCATCTCAACCAGATATGGCTACTGTACTCTTTCACGACCTTTGCAACTCTCTTTCCCTCACTATCCTTCCCTTTGGCCCAACCCACTCTGCCGGACACACCTTGGATGCTCTCATCTCAAGAGACATCTCACTCTTCAACCTTCAACCCTCTAACTACCTCTCTCTCCTGGTCTGACCACTCTCTCCTCTCTTCCCACCTTGATCTCCCCAATCCCATTATGATGCCTCTTCCCGCAATGCCAGTCTCCTTCGCCATCATTCAAACAATGAAGCGTGTGTGATTCACTGCATTTGCCTCTTTCTTCATCCCTCCTCTATCCCCTTCCTTTGACTCTACTTCTGACCCTGATCTAGCTAACCTCCATCTCTCTATATCTAACACCCTGACATCCTTGCCCCCATCATGAGGATCCGCATGAAGACTGCCTCCAAATGCAAGTCCCAGGAGGATAGCTCAGCGGCAACATGCTTGCCTTGGAAGCAAGACGACACAGAGCAACACAGGTTCGATTCCTCTGGTCGGCACTTAAAAACCTCTGGGTATGTGCGCTATAAATAACCAATCATATCTTGGTATGACATCGACTTGGCAGCTTTGAAACACAAGTGCAAAGCTGCTGAGCGGAAGTGACAGGCGTCTAACTCATCCTCTGACAAACTGGCCTGCCACCTACTCCAAAGGCAATATCGTCTCGCCATCTGCTCCAAAAAGAGGACACATCCAAGCCTGCATCACTGGAGCCACCAATAACCAGTCTGAACTTTTTAAAATCTGCAAGGAACTTGCTAATCCTACATCAGTCTTCTCCTCTACCCCTCCCTTGCAGGCCCTCTGCACTGGCCACCCACTTCTCCAAAACTCTGGACACTCTGTCCTCACTATTAACCGCAACCCCTTAAGCACTCTTGTGCCCCCTCTTCTAGAAAAACCGTCTGTGCACCCTTCCTGCCCGGCTAACTATTGCCCTATCTCTATCACCCCTTTTTTGGGCAAACTCATGGAGAAGCTGGTCATCCCTCAACTGACCCTTCACACCGAAATGGATGGCTGCCTCCATGAACACCAGTCTGGTTTCAGGGCATCCATAGGCAAGACAACTGCTCTCCTGAACACCTGTTTAGACCTGCTCTCAAACCTGGACTCAAACAATCCCTCTGTTCTTAGCCTCCTGGAACTTTCGTCTGCCTTTGATACAGTTAACCACACCATCCTCATACATCATCTCTATGATACCCTAGGCATCACAGACCAGGTACTGGTGTGGCTGACCTCCTTCCTTTCAAACAGACCCTCCCAAGTGCAAATAGGTCATTTTCTCTCCTCCACCCCACTTGCTACCTGTGGCGTCCCTCAGGGTTCTATCCTATCGCAATGGCTTTTCAACATCTACCTAGCCCGTTTGGTCCACTTAATCTCCACCTTTCCCCCTCATTTCCACAGCTATGCAGATGACACACAGCTCTCCTTTAGGCTGCCATCCTCTACCCCCTCTCCCTCCTCTCTCAGACATGACTGTCTGACCGCTATTCAGGCATGGTGCTCTGCCAATGATCTCTGCCTCAACACCAGCAAAACAGAAATCCTTCTCTTTGGGATGCCTGCTCCCTGTTTCCATCCCACTCTCTGGCCATCCTCCATGGGCCCCCTCCCCTCATGCACCTGTGTGGCAACAGACCATGGGGTCATCTTCAACTCCTCTTTCTCCTTCTCTCCACACATCACAGCCCTTGCCAAGAAGTCGAACTTTCAGCTCCACCTCCTCAGAGGCAGTCTACATTTCCTCACCTTCCCCCAGAAGCTCAACGTCTGCAGGGCCCTGGTTCTCTCTAGGCTGGACTATTGCAACAGCCTCTTCCTCAATCTGCCTCTTTCCACCCTTCAACTAATCCAGAATAGGACTGCAAGACTTATCCTTGGCCTTGAGCCAAGAGACCGTATCTCTCCAGCCCTAAAATCCCTCCACTGGCTCCCGATTCAAGACTTCTTGCATCATCCACAAGGCTGTCTGGGGCATGGGACCTCTCTACATCCAGCTTTCCCCTCACTCAATACCTCCCTTCTAGAGTTCTTCAGTCCTCTGGTGCCAACTCTCTGCAGGTGAAACGTTTCTCCAAGCAGAGAGTGTGAGGTAGATCCCTTTCCTCTGCTGGTCCCTACCTCTGGAACAGCCTCCCTGCTCCCCTCAGACTTGAGCCTGATCTTCTTAAGTACCAGAAACGTCTCAAGACTTTATTTTTCTCCTCTTCCTTCCCTACCCCCTACCCCTGTGCCAAACGTCTCTCTGCTGCTGTGACTGAGGCCTGGTCCCTTCAGAGGCATGCAGGGGCCGGACCACCCCCTTACCAGTGCTACCAGCATCCCTTGCCAGCACTTGTCCTGGGGCAGCCTTCCCCAGACTAGCCCCACCCTGTCCATCACATTCATCCGCCCTTCCCCCGTCTCTTTCCCCTGGCACTTGTCATCTTTGCCCCTCAGCACCTGCTCACCCTCTCCCTTTGGGCACCCCACTCCTGCACTTATCCCTCCCCCTGCACTTACATCCTTGTCGTGCACATGCATGGTAGGATTGTCACAAGGCCAATATAACCGTTTTTGTTGTTTTATTGTTTTCTCTTCCTATGTCCCCTCCCCCTGCACCCACCCCAATTTGTCTTGTGGCACCTGGAAACATGTGTCTATAGGCGCCATACAAATGTCCAATAAATAAATAAAACATAAAATGCAGAGCACAATTCTGGACAAGCTTCAACATGCAATGGCGTGCAGTATCACAGCTAGCACACGCAGCGCACTGTGTTGCAGCTAGCACACGCAACGATGTGATTTTCTGTCAGGTGCACTGAGTCGCAGCCAGCACACGCAGCGATGTGATTTTCTGTCAGACGCACTGTGTCGCAGCCAGCACACGCAGCGATGTGATTTTCTGTCAGGCGCACTGTGTCGCAGCCAGCACACGCAGCGATGTGATTTTCTGTCAGGCGCACTGTGTCGCAGCCAGCACACGCAGCGATGTGATTTTCTGTCAGGCGCACTGTGTCGCAGCCAGCACACGCAGCGGTGTGATTATCTGTCATTTCTGAAAAGCCATCCATCGTCACCCGAGTGCTTTGCTGAAGAATGTGTAATATGCAAAACTCCTCCGGCCGTTTATTTATACGATAACACGCGGCACACACTCTGCAGTGTAATCCCTATTCTGATGGGTGCTTAACTGTGAACAATTGAACAGGCCAGGCCTTCATTTCGTTGAAATATGTCTATGCTACCCACGAGGGAGCAGTATATTTTATAAATACTGAATGATAAAGAGTCCTTTTGTAAATCAGACAGCACTGTATTTTTGAAAGAGCCGCATTCACAGCACTTTCCATTTGAGCTGAGATTCTTCGCGTTGTTGTGTTAGGGGGTGTTTTTCGGAATTTTCCTGAGTGAAGAAGAAAGACTGCAACAGTATACACACACAATGAGCCCATGCACCACAGCTGCGGTTTCTTGTTCTTATTTTGCTGTGCTTATCAACCACAGCGCTATTACACAAGTCCTGTCCATTCACAAGCCCCCCCAAAAATGTTGACTAACATTCTGCGTAAATGTTCTAATCATTGGGCTTTTTCATTTCATTCACTGTCAATTTTATTCTTATGTATGTGGCTTTCTGATTCCGCAAATGGCGTTTCCATCATAAATAATCAACACACCTCTGTGTTCAGGTTATTGACTGTATCCCATACGTCATCATAGTTCTGACGTTAATTCAAATGGATGCTTGCAAACTTTGCTCGCTTGTCTGATAGTCCCACCAGCAATTGTATATTTCAAGCCTCATAATTCTGTTCACTTCGGGTAACCATTCTCTGATCTTGAGAAGTGACTGCTTCTACCGGTTTCAAGGTATTGGTCTCATTATGGTGCAGTGAAAAATGGCAGTGATGCAGTGGTAACAGAATTACTGCCGCATTACCACACCACCCATCTATGGTTCTGGTGGTGGAGTGGAGGGAAAACCTACAACAAAATGCTGGAGGTAAATCTGGCCACTTTACTGCCAAAATACGGCCATTCCAGCAGAATTACCACTGGTGGTAATTCTGCTGAAATCCCCATGGAGTCCTATGGACTCTGAATGGGGACTAACACTGCCTTACCGGACCAATTCTGTTTGTCGGTATTCCAGTGGTAACTCCGCCGAAAGATCACAAAATGAGGCCCTCAGAGCCTGATCATGAGTTTGGAGGTATTATCATGCGTAATCCCTCCAAACTCGATTACCATTACTGCGCGGTGGTTCGTTAGGTCTGCATGATTTCAAGTAATTTTGACCTTCTGCTATTCCCCATTTTTGCATCCCATAGGACTCCATGGGGTCCAGAAATGACTGCATGTGGTGCTGCTTTTGTGTGCAGGTAATTCCTGTCACACAAAAGCAGCTGGCAAAAAGAGTTTCGGTAACGAAACTCGGGTTTAGGCGGAGTGGTAAAACACTCAGTAATGGCAATCACTGGGTGTTTCCCACCATCGCCAGATTCGTAATCCAGCCAAAAAGCCTTGTTAAGGACATTTTCAGATTTCTTACCCCAATTTCCACAGGTGGCAAATACTATAAAAACATGTGGCAATCCGAGGGTATCCTCACTACAACTTTACAACTTTACCGATGTACTGGCAGCAAAACTGCAGATTTTCTGAACTTTCCATGTTCACTTTTTGCGCCCAGCAAAAAATCCATTCCATTCCTGTTTGGGTAATGAGCATGGATTAGGTACAGTGGTGATCACACGTAGAGTAATGCAGAGTAGCATCTGCACATGGCAAAGGGATGTGAAGGTGGGTATCAGAGACGCCCCTTCTCACACCCTAATGGGGTATTTCTCGCATAATGCGTCCTCTCTTGTGCAGGGTGCACTAGTGCATCCTATAAACATAAGTGGATTTTTTTAACGTTCGGAGGATTTTACAATTACCACACCCCTGCCCCAACTTTGGGGTCGAGGTAAACATTGGCAAATAGTTTAGGTCAACGCCTGCCATGTAGTATTTACTGAGTGCATTATTCTCAACCAATACTGCAAGAGGTAAATACCTCTCACCCCAAAATCAGGCAGAAGATAAAAACACGCGGTATTCCATATACTGCCTGTTTTTCGATTTACACTTGACACTAAGGTACCAAGCTTAAATCTTCTTCAGTAAGTTCTGAACATGTTACTGTGGTGACCGGGCACCCTATAAAAGCCTGTTAACACATTGGGCCTCTTAACGACCCTCGTGGTAGGCGCCGTTAACCCCCTACCGCTTCATTACGAGGTCTGCTCGCGGGTCCCGCTAAGGACGCCCGAGCAGACCAGGATGCTAACAATGGGCCCATCATTAACGGGCCTGTTGTTAGCATCCTCCCCATTCCCATTGAGCCCTATGGGGGCTCAATGGGAATGGGGATGTACCGGGTCCGGGTTCCCTGAATGGGGAAACACCGGGCACTCCAAGGTCGGAATGGCCTGGTATTTCCCCATTCAGGGAATCCGGACCCAGACCAGAGTTTGGCTACCTCCGAACTTCTAATGAGGCCCATTCACTTCTTTTGCCGATCTTAAGCATAATGAACCTGGGACTCTATTAGACTGGTAAATGGCTTCGTCTATGCTTTACCAGTCATAGAGAATATATGGCTAACCATCAACAGGCTCCATTTTATAAGAGCCCTGTTTATCCATTCTTATATACTCAACAACCATTTTTTTCATTCTGAAACTTTTAATTTCATCACTATATTGAAAAACCTGAACTACAAGTTCAGCAAGCAAAGTGTTGTTCATGAGTGTTGGAAGTTTATTCCATGACATGGGCACAGTTGACAGCACGTCTGTCTGTCTTTCTTCTAATGTTATGTGCGGTACGTGAAGATGATGCAATGTGAAAGACACATTTGCATGAAAGTTTGCATGCTGCATGATCTTGTGGAGAGGCCATAGAGTTCTTTCCCAAATCTCATGCTGCAGCAAAGTCGTTGGGCCTCATCACAACCCGGGCGGTAGCCGTGCCTGTAAAACAGACACGGCTGCCGCTGGAGTTGCATTTTTTCCGGCACCTGGAAATGGGCAATTACCGGGTCATTACGGCCCTGCCGGACTCGGTAATTGCCCATTTGCGGGTGCCAGAAAAAAGATGCTCCCCATTCCCATTCGGCTAATGGGAATGGGGAGGTCGGATGCACAGCACCGTTTATAACGGTGCATCCAACGTGCTGTACTCGCGGGTGCTTTTCTGCCTGCCCGGTCCGACCTGGCGGGCAGAAAGGCACCCGCGAGCACAACGCGTAGTTTGCCAGTCCGGAACTACCGTAGTACTCGGACCGGCAAACTCATAATGAGGCCCGGTTGATTCCATTCAGTTACAGGATTAAGGACCTCATGACAAGCACGGTGTTGAAGGTAAAAACTGCAGTACTACTGCAGTACTTCAGTTACTACCGCATTACTGCACCGCTGTAGTAGAAGCTTGGGGATACAGTGGATGATTTACCTCCAGCAAAATGCTGGAGGTAAATTCTGTACTTTACCACCATAATTTGGTAAAATCGGTGGCATTACTGCCGGCAAAATTACTGCTGGTGCTAATTCTGCCAAAATGAAGATTAACACTGCCCTATCACCACTTGTAATCCCACAGTAAATCCATGGGACCAAGTGGTGGTAACGGTAAAGTTTGGCAGTAATTTGGAAGATTTAACACTGAATTACCATCAAACCCGTAACAACGCCCGCATTTTCCCTCTCCTCTCTCCCAAACAAACTCTGAGACTCTTTGCCCAAACACCTACATGCAAGAGTGGCTGACTTTCAGAAAATAGATGAAAACCTGGTCATTAAACAGATACCAGCATAGGACCAACGCAAACGCTTTAACCAACAGTTGGTCGCTCACGGTATCATCAACCAGAGGGATCCTCACGTCCAAAGTTGTACGAACACAACTAGTCAACAAATGATATCGGGTGAATGGACTACTTTGGGTCAGGTCCACCTCAATCTTAAATTTAATCAAATCAATACTGCCACAGTCACGTAAAATACCACTACACTACAGGTTGGCTAAGGAACGCAAGATATCAGACTCATCTGTGTTGATCTCCCAATAGCCTTCTAGCTAAACAAGCAGGGGTGTTGCTAGGTCTGGAAAAGATCTGGGGCTATGCTAATTTCAGGACTGTCGGAACTCAGGGCTAGATAGCCTTTGGGATGTAGCCCCTGATCTTCTATCCGGGGGTTCCAACCCAAAGACCCGGGTCTGTAGCCCCCGCCGCTGCCCCGAGCAACACCTCTTTAAACCAGAATATTAAAAAAAGCCTTGCCAACAAGGTCTATACCCGAATAATCAATCATCACCAGACCAGCCAACCAAACTGACATCAGGATAAAACCAGGACAACATGTTATCCACTAGGCATCGGTCGATGTTTACATTGACCAGATAGGACGTCTGCTGCCCATTTTATTACAACTACCATAACCCAAGATAGAACACGTCAGCAACGGACCATGGGAGATTGAACTCATTCGGCTTGGTCTCCATGCTAATTTTTAAAATGAATCAGACCAATGATGTCATGAACATGCAAGGGGCCAGCACCCTAAGAGTTAACTCAGGAAGATTGGGCTCCTTCGGATCGCCCCCCTACCCCTGCAGAAATGATCTAAACCCAGAGCAGAATGAAACCCGCCTACAGAGGTTAAAATGAATTACTCAAAACAACAGCGCATTAGCTATCCTGAACCCAATGGATCCCTCTGACCCAGCTACTCCTTTGCTTCCAACCTAATAACATCCTCACTTGACTCCACCTTACACTACTCACACAATCAACCCTGGCAAACTGCGGTAAACTGGATTTTCGCACAGCACACTAATGAAACAAACCTAACGTTCCCCAGTCTAGCTCCTATCACACACCCAACACCAGCAGCTAAGCAAGTCATTGCAGCACTGACCAAATGATCAATCTTGGGTTCTGCTTTCTGGATGAAACACACACTGAGTGTCCTTTCACAGGGCACTGCCCACATAGAATCATACCAACACTCAAGGATGTGGGTATTTATGGCCTGCAGGCATCATCTCTTCATTTATTTTTATTTTTTATTTTTTGGGGGATTTTTAGAGCGCACTGCAGCCCACAGGGATCGAGGCGCTATGCACCTGCCTCCCCTCGATCCTACAAACAAGCCAACACCCCCCCTCTTATCTTGTACAACCACACACAGAAATGTCATAAAATTGGTGCGCTATAAAAAAACACTTTATGTTATTTAACAGACAGTAGTGGTTATTATGAATAAATATCAATGTTGAAAGAAAGTTCAACACTCCCCTTGATGTGTATGTAAGCCCCTTGTATTTACCTACGAATGTGCGATTCCCTTTCCTTAGTATAGGCATGGCTAAGGCCATTTCAGTATGTTGTATTCTTTCCCTCCCTCATCACAGTAACAACACCTGACCTGTGAAGCTGTAGCTTTTCTTCAATTTACCTTATCAGTGAAGCCTGAAGGGACGACAATTCTCTGGGCTTCCATCCAGGGCACTCCTCTCTAAACAATCAATATTTCAGCACTTAAGGATAAGAGGAAATGGATTCTCTAATGCTGAGTCATTGGCTTCATCCATCACCAGTAAGCTTTGATACGGCAGCTATTCAAGCTAAAAGAAACTCCAGTGTCTGGCTTGCCCAGGCAGCAAACTGTGAGCATTCTGCGTGCATAAGTCAGCTTTGCACCAGTGTTGTGACATTCAGAATGTGTAAGCCATGTGACATTATAACAAGCATTGGCACAGCCAATAAGTTCCCTGGAAGATGTTAGATGCAGCCTCAAATGCCCAATAATGCCATCATGTGGTCTGTATTGTCACCATGTGTTAAGAGATAACCTCAGTTGTGAGGGGGCACCAGAGAGCAGCCATCAAGAGGCCACACCTAAGAGATGCTCAGTTAAAAAGCATTACCTGCAAAACTATCCTACATGTTGTCCTTGAAAAGTGATTGAGAGTGCAGGAGTACAAAGAGGACACCCATGGAAGCATTCTGATTACGATCGAAGCCTTGAGGGGATTATAATCTCAGTGAAATTATGCCCCACTGAGGGGGCTGCCCATAGCATGATGTGCCCGGCTCCGGTTCCTTGGACATCCTTGAGCTAGATCATTATCCCGTCTTCATAGCCTTCATTTGGGGAACCAATTATGATTAGCACAAACAAAAGTGGGTTAATAGAAAGTCACTATTTGTGTTAAAATGCAGAATGGTTTGAGGTGCCAAATGGTGCACCAACACTTCTCCATCTGACTGTCTGGAGTTGCCGGGTACTACCATCCTCACTAAAATAGGAAGTGGAGAGAACAAAAAATGAACCCTGGGGTGCCCTGTAATATATTGGTTGGCATGGTCGCTACTGGTACTCTCTTAGACATCTCCCTGACAAAGGCCAACGAGGGGGTGAACCTGGAATCTAACGACCAGCCTGGTGGGGCTAACTGTGAGGCCTATGCATGTAGTGACAATGGTGATGATCTAATTGACCTGAAACTCAAAATCGCCCTTACAATTGGAAATTAACTATGGCAAATCAAACATTTATCCAATCCCCGATTGTGGGGCAAAGAATTATTGATTCCTACTTTGGTAAAACTGTAGGAACTAGCACTGAGATAAAATCGATTGTTCCAACTAAAGCCATGACATTTATTGACCACTCTACAATGTCTAATGGAAATTGTAAGGTTGATTTTAGGGAGATTCGTGACTTAAGCATCATTGAATTTGCTGAATTGGAGATGGGAGGGCTAGAGGGTGTTGGGACGGTGGGTAACCCTATGAGTGTGATTCAACAGACCCGCGATGCATCTATGCCTAATTCACCTACTGCTTTGACTAATCTTATTGAGAAAAATGACCCAATGGTTGAAAACGTTATCCAATCTCCCCGGGTTGATGGCTCAGATTCACTGGGAGATAGGGGGGAATGCACCATACTTTAAGAGAGGTTGACAAACAAATTCACTTAAACCATCCAACGGTGTCAGCACTGAATATGGTACATGCCAGATATTATCATACAGGTTAACAGTCTGCTATTGATGAGCCGGGGTGACGAAGTTGAGAATCTGAGTAGGATTAATGATCCTATTCTCTCAAATCCTGGCCCTAACATTGAAGCCCATCAAATAATTGTGCAGGAGGAGACAATATCTCTCCCCAAGAGGACAGTTAACTCAGATCCTATTTTAATTAGTGACGATTCAATTAAGGTAAATGGTAATGACTCTGTCGTATGCAGACCGGTTCTGAGTAATATGAAGGATGGCACTCCCAAGGTGAAAAAGCCTTTGTATGCTCAGGTGGAAGTCCAGCCATTCTGTAAACCTCTGGAGGTGGCCTCGTTTGATGAAACCCTGAGGTGAAATCAAAAAAGGGGTGAAAGTAAGTGGTTTTAGGCCCCAAAAACGGATTTGTTTTGCTTTAAAGCCAAGCAGCCCACAAAAAGGAAGGTAACAAAAAATAATAAATCTGTTCCTATTGGCCAACCTTCCCAAGCGTGGCCTAATCTGGATACTGTAAGACCTATTCAGTGGGGCAAAAGAAAATGATGCTCTATACGGACACCTCCAGGAGTTCAGGAATAAGTGTTGAATGGGTTGGGAAAGCGTAATTGCTCCAGTAATTCAACTCATGGTTTACTGTCCCCACCCCAAACTGGACCAAATAGGGGCAAAACACGCCCCATTAGAAATGTCACCACCCAAACTGATTTACAATCTCACAAAGCATTCGACTGGGTGTGGTTAGGGATATTAACCTGAATCTGAGTTCAACATCTGAAGGGTGCCCTAAGAAGGAGATACATCAGCCCTCTAGAAATTGTACAACTCAAACTGAGCCCCTATTCCCCGGCGATCAGAGCAAAGGGGATCTGGGTGTCCATACAAATTGAGTACTGTCCACTGGGCTTAAGGAAGGACAGATTGAGAAGCGATATCAGGCAGAGGTGAAGAGGGGAGTGACATTTAAAATGTTGGATCTGTCAAAGAAGGGTAATATTGAGGAATTACAGGGAGGTTTACTACCACATTTCTGCAAAGATGCCTCTGATACCATTGGGACTATGGCTACTTCATCGGCCAGCATTTTGAACAATGGATCTAGGCCTTCTATTCAGACAGAAAAAAGATTACAATTTTCCAAAACAGATCCTAATTCTGCCCAGCAGGAAAATCACTTGATTTGGTAACCCCACGCCTAGCAACCATGGGTGATGAAGGACAGAGGATGACTCAGGAGACTCCCAATACCAACTGGGAAGACTGGAGTAAACAACGAAAAACAATGTGCCCAAAATTTACCCCTGAGCCTATACCCAAGGTTGCACTTAGGGGTTGGCCGTTTTCTAGATGAATTGCATAGATGCAATACAGTGAACCATGCCGTAGAGCGGGCAACGGATGGGGGTAAATTGAAACCTTACAGTGTACTAAGACTAAGACAGGCTAAGGAGGGTGATGGCCAGTGGAAAATGACAGGCACTAAGGAGATGCAGAATGCAATGGCTAGGGTTTTGCCTAAAGAATCAGAGAGTAGGCAATTGATTGATGAATTCAAATTAAGTTTGACCTGTGCTTTGGGCCCACAGGTACAGGTATGCCTAAATAGGGGTAATGTACCAGGGACGTCATTTAGGTGTCGCCAGAGGTCGCAACTGCGACCTCTGAGGTCTCCCTTGTGACCTTTGTGGTCTCCCTTGTGACCTCTAAAAAAACAAAAAATATATATATATTTTGACTGACCCTAAATAATAAAGAATAGGAATACCAAATAATGTGTCTTTCTGGAATTCTATACAATAATTGCTACTCATTAAAGAATTATTTCTGGCACACTTCAGGGGGTGAGTCACTGATTTAGTCTGTTCTTAAACGCCTCAACTCAGCCTTACATCCTTCTGAGGTCGACTTCTGAGGTCGATAAATGAGTACCAACGGTTGGGTGATATTGGGTGTATATTTTTTCTATATAAAGCGCTTAAGCGTAAGTGTTGTATAATAACACATCATTATCATTTGGCCTTGGACGTCTGCTTGCATTCACAGTCATTTGGTAATATGGGCCTACACAACACTGATCTTACGATACATATGGCGATCCATTCTTGTATGAAATGTACATCACATTATTGTGATATCGTAACAATATTTTTCGTAGTGTACAATGCTATGTGATGCCACTTCCTGTTTTGTCAACGGGTTAAAGGTTGTGTTCCATCGCTTCCCGCGATATCACTTCGGGGTGGGGTCAAATGACATCACTTCGTGTGATGTCATCAGTGAGTCAAGGGTCGTGTGATGTCACTTCAGCCACCCTGGCATTTTGGTGAAATGAGGTCCCTGTAATGTACTTACTATTTTTGCGGAGATTCCAATTTTAAGTTTGGTTTCATCAACTGACATTGTCCGTGTAGCTTTTCCCAACCATGCTGACACTAAACATTGTCATCTCTATTTTGGATCAAACCTGTTGAAAGAATTGGTCCTATCAGAAACAACCAAATTGAAAGAATTGGGCTTTGACATATAACTCGAAAGAGTTATGGAGCTGGATAGAATTAATATGTTGGGGGAGGGGCCTCCAAGTTTCATTTAATGCTGCTACTCATGGCTTTAGATCTGCCAAACTGGTTGGGACACAAGAGGATGTGGGCAACCACAATAAGGCTCTTTGTAGAAAAGATCGGGACCATAGTGGCTCGAAAGTTAGTAATAGGAGTACCCAACAGTTGGCTTTGAAAGTTGTATCCTGGAAATCCAGAGGAAGCCAAAATCTGTTTAGCAACATTGGTGCTATGCAAATCCTGAAACTGGGTAATATAATATTAATTCAGGAGACATGGTTGTTGCAAACTCCAGTTCTGAATGGCTATCAGGTGTTTACTCAATTGGCAAGGCCCAGTAATGGGGGGAGTGCCTCGGGGGTCCTGCTGATTGCAGGGGGCTCTTCCTTAGGAATGAGGGCATCTCTTGCCCAATCTTCCATTCATTGTGATGGCATTGACATTAACTTCTTCTGAAGGATTCATGAATATGTTGATTATGAATGTCTATTGGTACTGTGGAGTGGCAGATTTGCAAGATTTCCTCAAGGTCATATCTGATTGTATCAATACATGGGCTAACTCTTACCCAGATGAAAGAATTCTTGTGAGAGCAGACATTTATTCAAATTGTATCATTCCAGAAAAACTGGATGAAAATTGGGATGTGATTGGGGAGAGCTGACTTAGGGAGCCTAAAGTACAAAATGGTTGGATGTGGTGGTCAACCATGGAGACGTTGGGTTTGGGCCTAATTAACTCCATGGGCCTCATTATAAGTATGGCGGTAAGGCAACAACGGTGTCAGTAGCGCTACCGGCACCGTTGATACCGTACCGCCATACTACGAGCTGTGCTCGTGGATGCCTGTCAGCCCGCCAGATCTGACCTGGCGGGCAGAGCGGCACCCGCGAGCACAGCAAGTCGGATGCACCGGCACCGTTGTAAACGGTGCATCCGACGTCCCCATTCCCATTGAGCCCTATGGGGCTCAATGGGAATGGGGATGTACCGGGCCCGGCACCCGTGAAAGGGCAATTACCGGGTCCGGCAGGGCCAGAATAGCCCAGTAATTGCCCATTCGCGGGTGCCGGACCTGGATGCGAATTTGGAGGCAGCCTTGACGGTTTTACCAGCAAGTCTACCTCCAACCTCGTAATGAGGCCCATGTCAATAGGGAGGGAAAAATACTCCAATTTGGCAACGAGTGGAACACTCCTCAACTTTGTATTATATTTTTGCTGATGCATTCTTAATTAGCTGCTATGTGAGTTTCTTAGTTCAACATAATAACTGGAGTGACCACGCAATCCTTATTGCTGAATTTGATTTCCAGACTAAAACGCGGTCATGACCGTTTGTGGAGAATGTAAAATCTACTTGTGCAGAGAATGCTATTCGGTGGTCAGACCGCAATATTGCAATTATGAATGAAGAGTTGGATGATGTTATCACAGGTACCCCTTTAGACAGGAAGTTCAGGGTATTTAACCCTCTTTGTTTTGATAATTTCATGGGGGAACTGAATGAACGAGTAAAACAGAATCGGAATTTCTCAGGTAACGTTAGGGTGAAAACTACTAATTTCTACAATACTGACATGGTAGAAGCAAAGAGGAAACTGCATAGAGACATTAGTGCTCTGAAGCATGGTAGTAAGGGGAATATTAATTTTGGGTCCGAATTGAAGAAGTTAAAACAAAAATACAGAACCTTCTGTAAATCAAAAAAAAGCAACTCTTTTACAGTTAGATGGGGAATGTATGCTCCACACTTTTATTAAACATGATTCTCGTGCATTTTAGGTTTTAGTCAACAATCTGGACCCTTCGTTTCAGGCTATTGAGCTGAATGCAGTTAAAGAAACCCAATGGATGGATTTGTTTGGAGATATTCACGGGTGTGGGTCAATAGATAAAGAACTACACCCAGACATCAGTAAATACATCAATGAGTTCAAGTGGGTCATCAAGATTAAGTATGAGGACACTGGGCACCTAATAAAGAGGTCAAAGAAGTGGCGTGCCCCTAGGCCTGATGGCCTTAGGAACTACACCTTGAAATTGGACCTTGTAAATTGGTCTAGGGTGTTGTACATACTGTTTGGAAGTATAATGGACTCAGGCATTCTCCCTGTGTCATGGCGTACTGCTAATATTGTTCTCATATTTAAGAGAGGCTCAAGGTCGGACCCAAAAAATTATCAACCTATTTCATGAATCGATGCAGACTGTACAATTTTCCCTTCGCTTCTCCAGGCCATGCAGAAGAATGGGCGCAGTTAACTGGTAGACTTAGCCCATTTTAGATGGGATTCCGGAAAGGACACTTCACGAATTTTAAATGGTTTGATGGTGAAGGTCCTTTAAGATTCGGCATGGAATAAGGGGAATGGATACACTTATCTTGCATCCATTGACCTCTCAATGGCCTTTGATAAGATTTCTAGGAACAGACTGTGGAGCAAACTTGCTATTTGGGGTCTCCCGGGTGGATTGTTGAAGCTCTTGATGGGCCTCTACAAGGATTACAGTATTTGCATCAGATTGAAAAAAGAAGCTACCCTGTTAGAATGTATTAAAACTTTCACGAGTTTGAGACAGGGATGTAACTTGGCACCATGCCTGTTTAACCTTTATGTCTCTGACGTAGTAAATTACCTGCTGGGGGCAGGACTGATTGCACCTAGGATAGGCTCGATGGGAGTGGAACGGTTGGCATATGTTGATGATTTTCTGTTATTTGGTAACACCTGGACTGGCCTACAATGTCTCCTGGCCAAATTCTCCTTATTTGCTAAATATAATGGCCTTGTGGTTAATCCTAGTAAGACCAAGATTTTAGCCATCTCCCGGGAAGATATTGAAAAGAAGGGTCTGGTCTTTGGAGAATAAGGTGATTGGAACGGTGGATTCTCTGGTTTATTTAGGCTTTCAGATAAGTGCTTGGCCACGGCTCTCTAACATCAGAGAGAGCCTATTCAACAAAGGGAAGTTCAGGTGTTGAAATTTGATAGGAAATATGGGTGCTTTTCAATCAAACCAGCTCTTATATTTTATTATGGTAAGATTTTTTCGGAATTAATCTACGGTCTGGAACTAGTTGATGAATCTATCTTTAATGTTCTTGACCTTATCAAAGTGAAAATATGGCGTAAAATACTGAAAGTGCTGAATGCTATACCGCTAGCTGCAATTAGATTTGAGTTGGGGATTGTCTCTATGAGGGCACGTGTGCAGTGGCAGATACTTGCCTTATTTTCAAAATGTATTGACCCTATTCCCCACTCCCTTTATGAGCTCTTAGGGAAACAACTCTAGTATATGAAGAACAATAGTGACTCATTTTCTCAGTTGGAAGTAAGGTCCTTAGCGATTCTGGAAAATGTGGCGATGGATAGGGCTATTTTATTTGCTAACCCAGGCAGAGTAAAGAAAGCTCTATATGACTATGATTGGGTTTGCACCACTGACTCATTTCACTTGTTCCCATCCCTGCATGATTTGGTATTTGACCATAGAAGGCGGGGACCCCATCTATGATTCTCTCTCAGTTCCCAAACAACTACTATAGAATGCTTTTACTGAGAATAAGATGGAATCCTTTATTAACTAAAGAGATCTTGTTAAGAAGAGGAAGAATCTCTGAGCTAGTGATCAACTGCAGATCTTGTAGTCAGGGCCCTACTGAAACTGCGCAACATCTGCTCTTAGAATGCAAAGCTTTAACAACAAGTAAGATGAAATATTTCCCAACAATTTCTGATCAGGTCTGTACATTAGGCTCACTTAATTGTGACTAGATTTGGAAAAGATGTCTTAACATTAACTCTATTAAAGATGGCTTTGCAGTGGCAGATTTTATTAAGACTATGGGCCTCATTACACGGATGGCGGTAAGGGATTATCGGTACCGGTAAGGGTACCGGTACCGGTAATCCCCTACCGCCTTACTACGAGGTCCCTTTGTGGGTCCCTACCTTAACGGCTGGTACCGTAATTACCGCCTTCCCCATTCCTATTGAGCCCTAAGGGGGCAAAAATGGGAATGGGTAAGTGCCATGGTGAATGGGTAATTACCGCCCCTGCACACCTTGGAATGGGGCGGTAATTCCGCCATTCACCATGGCGGACTTGGTAAAATACTGGCGGCAACCATGGCGCTAGTAGCGCCGTGGTTACCGCCTTCCGTGTAATGAGGCCCAATGAATTTGATTAATTGAATTTGATGAATTGATGTCTTTCAAAATAAGTGTGATGTTATTGTTTTTAAGATATTGAAGATTTCATGAAGATTTGATGATGTATTGCTTTGAGATTATTTTCCTGCTTTTATTTTACTCTTGACCTTGTCCTATTTGATGTATGTGTATTAATGGATGTACTATATTGATTTTGTAAAGGTTTTTAAAAAAACCAAATACAAATAAATGAATTAATTAAAAAAAGAAAAGGATCCCAGACATTAGATCCCCAGGTTATTATTATCGTCTCCAAACATAGAGAAACTAAAGCACATAGTGGCTAAGCAATCATTAAAACAAATGGCAAAAAAACTGCTCTAAAATCACCCAGTTTCCAAAAACAGGATCAGACGTTTTTGCAACTTTATCAGTAAAATACTCCATAACAATCAATTGTTCTGAATGCGTTGTACTGATTTATAGACTACCTAAATCCACAGTTGCCCGCCTGTCCCTGCATGTAGTGACATCATTGGTCCTGCAAGCACACAGGGGATGTAGATGCACTCCGCAAAAACAAATCCCACTCAGTGAATTGTCAAGGGACGGGGCTTCAGGCTCACCAGATTTTCCTTGGATGCTGGCTCCTGCTAAGCTCCACCAACTTCCTCTATCCCCTCCATGTCCAGGATGGAGGAGGCCTTCTCCTCCCACAGGGTCAGACAAGGTGCTCTGTGGTGCTGCCTCGAGTGGCCCAGTGCCTTCTGCCAGTGTTTCGCCAGAGGCTGCGCACCCTCACCTTGAGGTCATTCACCTTCTTCCTGCAGTCCTCCCCACACAGGGACTGTACCTACTGCAGTGACTTTCTGTGCAATGGAGGCCCAGATAGCTGAGGTGCGCTGATCAGAGGTTTTCCTGTTCTGGCTCCCGTACAGCTCTCAGCATGTGACACCACTTCTTCTGTCAGTACCTCCAGCTCTCGCTCACTAAATCTGGATTTTCAGAGCCTGTGTTCTGGAACATTTGCTTTGGCACTGCCCTGGCACATTATTCCTGTCTCCAGTTGCTGTGGATGTCTACAGAAAGTGGTAGATTGAGGATGGATTGAGTTTTTCAAAATGGCCCCTGCCATGCTTCCCGTTCCGGCGCTGATGCTAATTCCGCTGGTGGAACTAGCGCTAATTGCCCGGTGGTAACAGTAATTCCACTGGGTATGGTAGCAATTACAGGCGGGGTACCCTGTTTCGGTGGTAATTCCTGTGAGTGGAATTACCATTACTGTCGAAGGTGTGTGTGTGCTTCCGACAGTTTGTAATGCAGCAGTAATTCTGCAGCACACCATGGTGGTAACGGTAATTACGCTGGTCGGAATTACCATTGTATTACTGCCGGACTTGTAATGACCCGCAGCGTCTTACACATAGAGATAGGACACTTGTTCGACAGATTAAAAAGCAAGTGCTCTGCATCTACTATTATGGCATTCATGTTGGCAATGCAACATAGTATGGTGCTAACAAGCATTGGCAAGGCCAACAGTTTGGTCTTTGGGAAGACACGGGCTAAGCATTTTTCAGGCACTGATAAAATAGCAGGCACTACCTGGCCATTATATAGCCCCAGCTGGCAAATTGATTGAGTCTCTTTGCATATGATGTCAGTGGCTGGAAAATGACTAACACCTGTAAATAAGCCAAAACTGATGGCTTTGCCAATGCTTGTTTTTAGCAGAACTTCAGTGCAAGGAGCAGATAGGAGGGTACATATTGCTTATAATTCCAGTGGCTGAAGGCACCCTTGGTAAAGATATATATATATATTTTTTACACAAGGAGCTCCTTTACAGCCACAATTAAGCCCTTAACTATCAGAAGACTGCTTACAAATAACACTGGCAGGCTCTGTACAGCACAAAGTTCGACACTCACTGGGAGACTTCTACATCTGGTTTAAAAAAGAAAATTAAACTTCAGCGAATTCACTCTGTGCACTCCTGGAAACTCTCCACTTCAAGCAAATAGTGAATGGACCCACCCACAATGCCAGGCACAGCCTGGACGCAATGTTGTACAGAGAAGGGCTCTGCGCATCTGCCCCACCAACACCAATGCTATGGAGCGACCACTATCTGATACCATACTACATCAAACTCCAAACCTGCATACCGAACGGAAAGGCAATACTACACACCACCAGGAAAAGAAACGGGAAGAGTCTCGACCTGGAGTACTTAGCAGATCTGCTAGAATCTATGCAACCAAACACCACAGAGCTAAACAAAATGACCCCAGACTCGCTGGAAAACATACTCAGCACCTGGATTACTGAGGCCTCAGGCCATTTAGAAACAGCAAAACCTTTCAAAGCCACAACAAAAAAACGTTCCGCAACATGGTTCACAGAAGAGCTAAAAGAACGCAAAAAAATCAACCGCAAAATGGAAATCAAATGGAGGGAACACTACAACTGACTGGACAAAATAAAATACCAGAGACAACTCAGATTATACAAAACCACAGTACACAAAGCAAATAAAATATGCTACACCACAAGAATTAAATTGGAAACCAACCCAACAAAAATAATCAAAGAGATAAAAAAAACTTCACCCTGCAACAAAGTCGTCATCCCAACACATACAAGCACTATGTGACAACATCACCAACCAAGTGAGATCCAAAATAGAAACAATCCAACATACCATCAACACAAGCCATGCTCATACTAACACAATCACTGAAGCACAGAAAACGGACGAAACACTGACTAGAGCAAGACTCACCTGCTTTGAACCAATAACCAAAGACATTTTCTCCACATATATAAAGGACATCAACCTCACAGGATCTCCAAGTGACCCCTGGTCCCGGACATCTACAAGAAAATTCTCAACCACAAACCCCACCGTCACACTTCCAGCAACTAATGAACCTGACGCAAATTGCATACATGAAACTCCTTCAAATAGGCATACATCAAACCACTGATTAAAATTTAAAATCAAAGGGAAAGTGCAGAAGATCCAAGCAACTACAGACCTGTATCCAACTTGCCCTACCTGGCAAAGATCCTGGAGAACCATGTATACAAAATCCTACTTAAATACATTGTAACCACCCAATCTGCTCTCATACTACTGGACATATGTGTGGCATTCGACAAAATTAGCCATGCAACACTAATAAAAAGACTGGAATGTGGCATAAAAGAATCCACCCTAATGCGGCTTACCTCCTTCCACACAAATCAAACCGAAAGGACCTACCTACCACCTTTCACCTCAAACTCCAAAAACATCTCTTGCGGAGTTCCACAAGGTTCCAGCCTCTCGCCTCTGCTCTTCAACATCTACACGTGCCCCCTAATGAAAATCATTCAAACCTATGGATTGACCTCATACAACTACGCAGACGACACACTACGCAGACGATTGTGAAGATAACCACGACCCAAGATCCAAACGAAAGCCTCAACAGTTGTCTCACAGCTACAACTGGATGACAACAAACAACCTCAAACTGAACCTGGCCAAAACAGAAATAATGGTCTCACCCCCAGAAAGCAACGCAACCAACCCACAACTGGACTGGCCGCAAGGTATGGGTACCCAACCGGAAACTTTGAATGTCGTAAATAACCTAGCCATGCTAATGGACAGCGGACTATCCCCAAGATCAGCTGCTACCAACTAAGAAGGGACCTAATATCAGGGAACGACCCGCAAATAGAGAAAAAACAATATGAAATACATTTGGAGGACCTGAATTCTCACCCTTAATAATGCAACTACCCTGAAGATCCTTTTAAAGACCTCATTCCGTTACATTGCCCTTTTGGTGCATTTCACTTTATATTGGGTTTTAAATTATTGTAATGGCATAGGAGCCTGAGAAACAATGGTCTGAACTATTGTCCAACGCGACTGCAAGTAGTTAACATTCATCTATAATCTTATAGTCTTGTAACCAGGTCATCAAAAGTACCCTCCTAACAGAAAAGTGAAATAAACCAAAGATGACTATGATTGGCGAGGGAGCTTGTCTGGGCCTTGATTGTGTATGGAGTCCATCAGACCAATGTTACTCTTAGCACAGCATCAGCGTAGCGGCAGTGGCCATGGTGTCTCCACCCGTTACACATTTTGTAAGTAGATGGGTGAGGAGAAGAATCGTTTTGAGCTTTGGGGGCTGCTTGTTACATCTCGAGGATTCCTGCCTTCCAGACATTCTCCTTTCTCTTCTACCGTTCTGGGCATGGGGGTACAAACTGCTTGCTTCCCCCACTTTTGCCGGACGAGAGATTTTGGAAAGGGCCCCTACTGCTTAAACACACTAGCAGCTCTTTCTGCTGCTTAAAAATGTTGCTCCACACTCAAGGGGTCGGAGTCAAAAGTCCCCTTACTTGCCCCACATAAACTGCAACATAAGTTCAAATTGTAATAATAGCCAGGCGCATGGAAATGTTTCTAGTTGGTACAAAACAAAACCCCGGAATTGTGGTATAGTGTTTCTGCTGCTTGTCCAATCCTTCCCAGGTAGGAGGACAGTAGCCAGCTAAATGCTTACTTACTGCATCAGCGCCATAACGATTTTCTGGCACATCCAGGATGCAAACTTGTGACCAGCAATTTGCACTTAGATCCTGCAGTAAATCCATCAATCAACTGAGGTACTTTACAAATTATATAAAAAATTGTGTATTCTGTGTGTTTGACTACTTGACAATGGGTAATAAACAAGGGTTGAAATATGAGAAATGTAATTCTGGAGGAAAAAGGGGAGTATTAGTAAAAAGAAATGCAGTGTAAGTGTCATCCATTTGAGCAGCCTCTTTGCACTACAAAAGTGATATGTTATGTTAAGGTGAATTATCCATGCACCGTTATTATTGGCATGGTCTCCAGGCATTCACGTGGATATGTAAGAAAGAGGGCGGGTGGAGGTTAGTGGGGGAAGAGGGAGAGGGCAGATGTTGCGCTCTTCTGTTGATGCTTGCAGAAACAGGAGAAACTGGCATCTGCGCGTCTCGGCTTTCTAAGTGAGTTTTGATTTTGTGCATTGGCTCGTATCCAGAGAGGTATGCCCCGGTGTCTTGGATTGTTTGTTGTAAGCGAATGTTAGTTATGTTGGATGTGTGTTTTGCATGTAGCTTTGCTGGCCGTTAGGGCATGTGTGGTACTTGGGAGGTATATGGGAGGGTACCAGGAACAGGGCTGTTTAGCACATTGGCTACCCTCAAAGTTCTTTTAAGTGCATTACATTACCCTCCCTCAACAAAATATTTTAAGTGCAATACATGGGTTCATCTAAGTGCAGTGCTACCCCATAAAATCTTCTGAGTGCCATACATTGGCTACCCTCATAAACTCATCTAAGTTCAATGCATTGGTTACCCTCATAAATTACTCTAGGCACGATACATTGGCTATCTTTACCATTCATCTAAGTGCAATATATTAGCTACCCTCAAAAAAATCTTCTAAGTGAAATACATTGGATATCTTCACAATTCATCTATGTGCGACGCATTGGCTACCCTCAAAAATCCTGCAGGTGCTATAAATTGGCTATCTTCATAATTCTTCTAAGTGCAATACATTGGCTACCCTCATAAATTAATCTAAGTGCAATACATTGGCTACCCTTGTACATTCTTCTACGTGCAGTACATTGGCCTCCCTATAAATTAATCTAAGTGCCATACATTGGCTACCCTCATAAACTCATCTAAGTGCAATACATTGGTATTATGTAGAGTTCTCACACAGTAAGGGTATCTTCACTTCTTTATACTTGCTTTCACATGAAGTGCAAACGTTAAAGCAGCCCATGCCCCCTCCAGTCTCTTCCAACTCCACAGATCGTTTAAAACATTTTAAAACAAAACATTCCTTCTCTTTCATTTGGAAACACTCCAAGCTCTATAACTATATACATTCTAAACTATATACATCACATGACAATTAATTAAAAGTTAACCTTATTGCAGGGCCTGTGTATTACAGAATTATGTACATCACATATAACACACCTCCTTCCCTTAGACCAAAATACAATTCTCATCCTCTCATCTTGCTCACTACCACCTCCATGAAACACCGCCACTCTATCCTTACACCATTTCTCACCATTGCAGTGTTTCCCAAATCCTCCTCCACCCTCAAAGTTCCCAAATATTTAATGAGACCCTTTTCCACTCTCCTTCCAAGCCTCACTTTTACAAAGGTATCTTTAGGCATAACACTTTCTCTTTGACACCATTTTTATCATATTTCACTTTTCCTTGGATTTGTTCTGTCCATCTACAACTCTTCTCCAGACACCATCTTCTGAAACAATACACCTTTCACCCTTAAATGTATTCATCCATCCTGGTTGTAATCTTGGGTTGGGAAGAAGGTGATACCCTGGTAAACCGATGTGGTGCCACCCAATCACCTCCTGTCACAATCTCAATCCTTATCACGGCCATTAAAGTTCTATTAAATCTCTCCACTAAAGCATTTCTTTGGGATTGTACAATGCTTTTGTTGCATGTTGCACTCCATTCGCCTCCAAAAACCCCTCCATTTCCTTCGCCACAAATTGTGGGCAATTATCAGTTACAATTTTCCTGGGAAAACCTTGTCTCCAGAATATCGATTCCAAAAACTGTATTACTCTATGCGCACTGATATCTTTCACCACTTTAAGGAAGGAATGGTATCAACATTAAGACTTACACAAGTGACCACCATTCAAGGGTGTTTATTGAACTTCAATTGGGTTTTGAAAAACAACAACTAATCCTAAATCTAAAGATGGGAGCAAGATACAACCATCAGAGTAAAAATAACGCAGTCTTAGTGGCGTCTTTTCAAAAGCTGTAAGCTTCCCATCCCCACATTTTTTTAGCAAGGAACAATGTGGCACACTCAAGATTAGCACAGTCTCTGGCTTCTCTAGCATGAGGGTGGAGTTCAAAACTTCAACATCCTGGCCTTCTGTGCCAAAGTCTCCAGCTATTCAAAGTCTCTTCTTTCAGATGGCCTGTTGCAACAAACAAACAATAAAGTTCCTTTCCTTGTTGTATTTCACATATACACCATTTTCTTTGGTGATTCACTATTCACCTCGGACCCCCCTCTGCCGGGCTCAGATCCACTCTAACACATTGGGCCTCATTACGAGGTTGGAGGTAGCCTTGCCGGTTTTACCTCCAAACTTGCATCCGGGTAATTGCCCTTTCGCGGGTGCCTTGCCCGTTTCATCCCCATTCCCATTTGAGCCCTATCGGGGCTCAATGGAAATGGGGAGGGTGGTAGCACCGGTGCTGTTAATAACGATACCAGTGCTACCATCATGTTCTGCTCGCGGGTGCTGGTACCTGGTGGCTGCAAAGGCACCCACAAGCGGAACTGCTAGTATGGCGGTACAAAAGCAACGGTGCCAGTAGCGATACAGGCACCGTTGTTGCCTTAACGCCATACTTGTAATGAGGCCCAATGTTATCAGGATTTTCACATATTCAATTTCTCAGGTGATTCACTGTTCACCGCGGGGCCCTTTCCGCCAGGCTCAGATCCACTTTGACAGAAAATCTTCAATCAGTCTCCCTCTGCCGGGCTCAGACCAATGTATCTACTTTAACACAAGCTTTCGTTAACCCAAAACTTTCAATTGAACTCCCTCTGCCGGGCTCGGACCAACTTCATCTACATTGCCATAAATGTTCTTTACCGTAGCAACATCAAAGATTTTTGATTGTGCGCAGTGTTTTGCTTGACCCGTTGCAGGACCACTTCGATTCACCATCCTTTCCCACTCTTTCACTTTTGTGAACTCTCAGTGGGATACCTTACAAAGACCTTTGACTTCGATTGAGCACACACGTGGTGCTGTCCACTCTGTCAAAGGTATTGTATCTTGGTTTCAAAGTTCAATCACTCATCTGCAGTTCAACTTTCCTCGCGTTGCTTATCACACGTGTTTCAACCAATGTTTGTTCCAGCGCTCGCAATACAATGGTGCCACATGCAACCTTGGCTTCAACACCTTCCGGTCTTGTATTGGTCTCCCCAACTCACCGTCTGCGTTGATTTTGCTGTGGCATTGCTTTGTTGTTGGAGCCAAGGACAGTACCATGGCAGCTGGCGTTTCTCCCTGCCTTGATTCCTGACCCACTTTTTATCTGTGTGGGGAAGCTTAATGGAAGTCAGGTATGTGTGATGGTCTGTAATTGTCTGACCTTTCCTGACCATTTTATTGGGATGTATCAGGTATACAGTTCGGGAGTTAATACGTGTTCTCTCATAGTGGGCAGTCCGTGAGAAAGTGTTGTAAAAGGGGAGGGGGTGGATTGAGCTCCTAAATATCCTACCTGGTACGATGGGTAAAGATGTTACAGGGAAGGGAATACCGCGTCTCACCATCCAGTGTCCCACTCCTACTCCTCGAAGATCTCTCACCCAGACGATCCTCCTGCACTGGTCCACCCCCAGGACCTGGATCCAAAAGCGATGGCTGTGTCCTGGATACTTGGATGACAGATCCCCTATGACTAGTGGGTGAGACACCTACTGGTTTCTCACACCACAAAACCCTCTGGCCACTTTGATAACAAAACCACTACTACAATTACATAGGTATTTTGACAACCTCTCACAGCAATCAGCCCCAGAATATCTACAGGCACCACATCCCACACCGAACTTGTTGGGTCCACCATACTCATTGATGGCACCCTGGTGATCAGAACCCTATTGCTGTTGCTACAGCCTTCACACTCCTTCAACAACTGCTCAATATCACCATCAATTCCCGGGCACCAATATTCCTGACAAATCAATCAATTTCTATTGCAAATTCCCAGATGCCCTTTATGAGCAATCGTAAGTAAATCTTCTCACAAACCTTCTGGAACCACCATCCAATCTCCTATTATCAATATTCTTTCTCCATGCTCAATTAATTTTTTATTCTCTTGTATCCTTTCAGAACATCTTCCAACTCCTCCACCGGCTATCCTTTTTGCACGTATCTCAACACGGTTTGATGAACCTCATCGTCAGCACATTGTGCTTGCCAGTTCTCCTCATTGTCAACTTTTACAATTCATGAATACCTCTCCATCCAACACACACATTTCTCTTTCAACATCCTGAATAGCATTGCATGACAAAGCATATGCTATCATGTTTAAATTACCTAATATGTCGTACCTCAAAATTCAATCCTTGCATGTCTGTAATCCACCTAACAATCCTTCTTGACAACCCATCCAAACCTTTCCTGTTAAAATACCCACCAAAGGCTTGTGATTCGTCACAATGAAGAACTTTCTCCCCACACAAGTCCTTTACATTTTTCCACTCCCCAAACACATGCAAGAGCTTCTTTTTCCAAGAGAGAATACCTTTGTTCTGAATCCTTGAGATTTTATGAAGCAAATGCCACAGTCTGAACCTCACTCCCTTTTTGTTGCATCAAAACACATCCCAGACCGTTTTCACTCACATCTGTGTATAGATGCACCTCCCAGTCCCCCTCAAACCCCTTTAAAATGCATGTGCTTGACAGATTCATCATTATGTCTTTGAATTCCCTTTGAAACTCCTCACTAGACTTGTGCTTCACCCCTCTTTTCACCAATGCTCTCATAGCCTTGGTCCTCTTCGCCAAATACTTTACAAATTTCCCATAATATTCCACCAGGCCAAAATATGAAGATATTTCCGCTATATCTCTTGGCGGCTTCATCTGCTTAATTTTCTCCACTGTGGCCATCTTAGACCTTATTCCTTCTGCCGACAACTCCTGCCCCAAATACTGGACCTTTATCCAACCTCAATTTGCATTTCTCCACTGAAATTGTTAACCCTGCTTTACATATCCTTCGCAAGACCTCTCTTAACCAGGCATCATGCTCCTCCACATCCTTTCCTCATAACAAAATGTTATCCTGATAACAACAAACTCTATGCACATCTTTGAACAATGTATGATATGATATGATATGATATTTGTAACGCGCCTATACACAAGTGTTTCAAGGCGCGACGAGGCAGGGAGGGAGGGAAACAAGGGGAAGACAGACAAACGATCCTACTAGGCCAGGTGTCATTCAGATCGCGCAAGTGCAGAGGTAAGGGGAAAAGGAGAAAGTGCAGGGGGAGGAGGTGGGGGGGAAGTGCGGTACAAGGTAAGTAGCGTAAAAATAAATAAATAAATAATAAATAATAAATAAAAGGGCCAGCTGTACTCATGACCCTTTGGAGCATGCTTGAAGCCGATACCAATCGAAATGGCATTCGATGGCACTGATATAGAGCAAAAGGTGTTATAAATATGTCATCTCCATTGATGATGGGTTGCAATCTCACTTGAAGGTATGCCGCCTTCAGATCTATTGTAGAAAACATCCCTGCACCTGCAATTCCTGCCAACAACTCACAAATCTTAGCAAAGGAAACCTGTCTGGTACCACACATGTATTCAAAGCCCTGAGATCAATGCATAACTTCACCCCCCCATTTGGTTACGCACTGCGACAATGGGACTTATCCACTCGGCGGCCTTAAGCATCCTCTATGATGCTCTCACTCAACATTTGCTTGAGTTCACCTTCAACATCTGCATGTAATGCTAATGGTATCATCCTGGCCTTAGTCCTAACTGGAATCACCCGAGGCTTCAATTTAAGGAGATGAACATACCCTTCAAGCAACCAGTCACCTGTCAAATATATTCGGATACCACTGTGCCACATCCAGCTCTCCATGCCGCACCACATTCACTTTTTTAATTTCTTTATGAACTACAAATTACAATGGATGATCTGGGTCTAATCTTAATCCCAAATCCAATTGTGTATCCCACAACAATAAATTCCCACCTTTGCTTGTCACCCTCACCATACCTGTCGCACTGCTTCCTCTGTACCCAGACTGCACCCAAAACTCTCCCACAATTTCAATTGGAGCATCTCTATAACCATGTGACATCACAGTGGCCTCCTGTAAATCACAACAATTAAATGTTGTCTTCCATGTATCCACATTTATGAGCGTGTAATCTGACCCACTGTCTATTAACAGCTTCACTGGTACATTATATATATTTCAGCATGTGGTTTTACTCTTTTTGCTCTTACATACATCTACTGCATTCACCACACATACAGCATCATCCTCACATCCCTCAATATCTCGCCAATAACTAAAATAACCTTGGACACACTTCAAACCTCCAAACTTGGTGCAGTGTTTACAGCAACAGGCCAAATGCCCTTTCCTCCCACATTCCCTGCAAATTACATGTTGAGCAAAACACTGTTTATCATTGGCTAAATGATCTGCATTTACATATCGGAAATATCTTTTAGAGAATAATTTCCGATCAGACTTCGGCTTTACATCGAATTTCTTTGTGAAGGTTTGTTTAACCACCTCCTATTGTCAATTTTCCTTCCATACCCTTCCCCACTCAACCTGGTTAACACTGGGCCCAGTCAACTTCACTGCCTCAGCACCTAATACAATTTTCAGTGTGTTCCACTATCTTTGCTATTTCAATTGCCCTGTGTAAAGAAATGTCTGCACTGCTGCCACCTTCTCGCCATAACACTTCTCTCAACTTGTGATTACTGCATCTTCTCATCAATTGATCCCTTATGTGTTCATCTCTGCAGTGATCATAGGCACACTTTATGGCTAAACCATGCCACCCAATGAAAAACTCCTCTATAGATTGAGTTGGCTTTTGATCCCTAATGGCAAAGTGGTATCTATCCAAAAATGTTTTCTTCTTCACAGTAACATTTTTATTCAGCTTTGCCAGGCTTCTTTTGAAAATATTCAAACCATTTGCCCTATCTGCTGACAAATCTGGCAACTTCCTACAAATGTCTTGACCCTCCTGGCCCAAACACTGAAACAATAAAGAATCCTTCCTATCTGACACAAAGTTGCTCCCATACGCTCCTTGTAGATACTTCAGAAAGCCTTCCTTCAAGTCACACCACTTTATTAAAGGCTCACCTGGTGCAGGAAGAAATAATGCAGGCCCCCAGAATGTTCATGGCCACTGTCTATGGAATATACTCTCTTGTGCCGCTGACCAAAATACCCAATGCAGCAGTGAACCACAAAGTACTCCAAATGGTATATGTTGATAAACAGGCCTAACTTACAAATGGCCGCCACTCATGACACTGCCTCAGGAATGGCTGCCACTAAACTCCACCAACTGCAGTGTCTGGCACCTGCCTGACCCCAAATTGGCATCACACTGGCTCCGAAATGCACACCACCAGTAAGATTACAACCAGGCGCCGCTAACGACTGAGTCTGCATGTCCTTAAAATGGCCACCATCCAATCTCCACAAAGGTGATATCCAACGGGCACCTTATGTCAAGATGGTGACTGACGCTGATGGCCACCTGACATCACTGCGGCTCCAGAATAATGAACAGCCAGAAAATCACCCAAAACAGCACTCACGGTGCAGACTCCCTCTGACCAGAAATGAGTGAGAACGGTTCCTGACCCATTGCCACAGTTCTGCACACCGCTGTCACACATCAGATGTCACACAGCAGTGCATCACAGCCGCTCAAGCCGGCATGCCAGCCGCATCTCCTTCGTAACAAGGCGCACCACCGCCACACAAGCTAACAGCACAGCTGGGGGTTCCTCGCCACGTGGTGGAGCTCCCTTATCCTTGCACCCATCGGGGAGCAGCACGATGGGACACTGCTGAAAAAACAAGACACAGGCATGCCTGGGACTGCTACCAAGAGCCTTGTCACCAGTATTATGTAGATATCTCACATGGTAAGGGTATCTTATCTTGTTTATTCTTCTTTACATCAAGTACAAATGTTAAAGCAGCCCCAAACCTCATCTAGTCTCTTCCAACCCCCCAGCTCTTTCAAAACAAAACATTCTTTCTCGCTCACTTGGAAGAACTTCAAGCTCTGGAACTATATATACAATAAACTATATACATCACATGATAGTACATTAAAAGTTAACCTTATTGCAGGGACTGTACATTAAATAATTATGTACATCACATATAACAATTGGCTACCCTCATGAATTCTTCTAAGTGCAATGTGAAGGCATCAGGAAGTAGACACCACAAAGAGGTTGGGATAGGGCCTATCAGGCCCTATTATCATTCCACGGTATAATGAAACAGAAAACCACTAACCTGGGTAGATGGCAGGATCTTAGTTGCAAAGAATAATCCCCCTGAAAGTCCTGCAGCCCTCTGCCTGATGAATACCAGGAAGAAGGAAGGCACAACTCCCAGGGAAACCCTCTGGGGAAGAAAACCTTGATTCAGGAATAGGGTGTGATGTTCCTTTGTGACTCTTATCTCTTCGGAACCTTTAGGGCTGGTCTCGAGATAAGCTTTGAAATGGAGACTCATTCACAGAAGATCTGAGAGAAAACAAGCAGAGTGGTAAGTGGATAGAAAACAGAGTCCTATCAACGCACTGGAGTGGGAAGCATTTCTCACTTTAAATCAGGAAGAGCTATTGGTTCAGATGAGTGTTCTTGGATTTCTTGCAGCGATCTGCACCGAGAAAAAGGTAAGATGTGAGATGTCAGTATGATAGCAGAATCGTTATGGAGCAGAAACAGGAACTTTCTTTGAAAACCTACGTGTAGCCGAATATCGTCGTCCAGACAATACAACGAAAGGTGTATTGGGACCAAATGCCGGATTATCTGAATGGACAGGGTTCGGGATGAATGATCCCCGAGATCAAGGATTATAATTTATGATCAGGTGTGTATAATGTTAAAGCAGCATTCACGGTTGGAATTTCCCACCTGAAGGAGTAGAGGGAGTAAATAACGAGCGTACGGCTCGACTCTGTGATACCGCGGAATGCGGAGGGAGGTGTTTAGCGGTGCTGTGCTGGCTCCGATCTGGAGACAGCAGCACGGGTGGCTTTGCGGAAGAAAAAGTGATGAGACACAAAAAGTTAGTTTCAGAAAAGCATGGGAAAGGGAAAGTAAGATCCTAGGAACAAACGTACATAGCGTCTTTCTGAGGAGTAGCGACGCAAGGAGATGTATAGTTCTTGTTTTAAATACTGTCATGTGACCGCATGAACGCAGAAGTCCAGAATCGGCAGAGCTTGACTGTTCAGCTTCACTAGAATGGGATCCTTTGGTGGCCATTTTAGGACTGGCAAGGGATAAGCATGACAAGACCGACCACAGCGTCACAAAGACCAGCGCTGGTAGTGAGATATGACAGAATGCCCCCCTCTCAGAGGCGGGCACCCCGGTTTACTGGGGTGAAGCCGATAAAAGTGACAAACCAGCCTGGGTGCATGCACCCCAGAAGCCGGTTCCCAGGATCTGTCAGCCGGTGTATACACTTTCCAGTCCACCAAGAACTGCAAGCAGCCTCTACAATAACGAGAGTCACAAATGCCAGCCACTTCGTACTCGGCCCTCAAAGGAGTAGCGACAGGAGGAGGATGGATGGAAGGGGAGCTTTGGAAATTATCTGGGACATCCAGCTTAATCTGTGACAAAAGGAACATGGGGTGAAACCTGGACCACGAGGGAGGGAGCTGAATTTGAACAGCCGCCTCACCAATCAATTGTACAATCCGAAAGGGCTCAAAGAAACGCAGGGACAGCTTGGAAGGCACGAGATGGCGAGGAAGAAAGTGTGAAGCCAACCAGACCGAATCCCCCACAGCAATAGGCGGAACCCGTCTTCGTCTCAGTTCCGCATATTACTTGGCAAGGTCCTGAGCCTCTTGTAAGGCCAGACGGGCCGACTGATGTCACTTGTGGATATCGGAGATCAAACTGTCCACCCCTGGAAACCCTGTGGATGAGTGGACCATAGCAGGCAGAAAAGAGGGATGAAACCCATAGGTACAGAAGAAAGGGCTGGCTTTTAGAGCCGAATGAGGAGTATTATTATAGGCAAACTCAGCGAGAGGTAACAGTTCCACCCAATCATCTTGGCTGCAGACACAAAGCAACGTATATAGCCCTCCACGGTCTGATTCAGGCACTCAGTCTGGCCGTTGGTTTGAGGGTGAAACCCAGAGCTTAAAGCACGCTGGATATTAAGGAGCGAACACAGTTTTTTCCAGAATTTAGAGGTGTATTGAGAGCCCCTGTCAGATACGATTGTGTCTGGCAGACCATGATGATTAAAGCTCTCGGAAATAAAAAGGCGTGACATTTGATCAGCAAACAATAAAATCTATGGATATAACATGCCACGGTTTGTCTGGAATAGGCATCCGAGTTAGCAATCGCAGAGGAAACTGGCAAGGAGTTTTCGATTGCAGACATTAGGAGCATGCAGAGAAATAGTCTCTGACGTCTGTTTGCAAGGAAGGCCACCAAAAATGTCTCTTGACCAGCTCGAGAATGGTGAGTATACCACGATGCCCGGCTGCACAAGAATCATGGCACATCTGGAGAACCTCCTCCTGCAAACTCTCAGAGGGAACAAAGACCTGTTGATTGTGGAAGAACAGCCCCTTGTCCTGAAGGAGATTATGGGTTTGAGATAGTCCTAAGCAGTCGTTCAAGCAATCCTTCGTGGACTGTCTGATCTGTTGAACGAAATCTGCAATGACAGAGATGAAAATCGCGTTGGGAATTTTTTCCTCCTTCCGTAATGTGATGGTGAGGTGATCTTTGCGAGACAGAGCATCAGCTCTAAGATTCTGGCGTCCTGGTAGAAAGGTGAACATGATGTTGTATGGGGAAAAGAAATGGGCCCACCGGGCCTGACGGCTATTAGTCATTTGTGCATACTGGAAAACTTTTAGATTTTGGTGATCTGTTCTGACCTCGATGGTGTGAGTGGATCCTAGTAAAAGGTGCCTCCATTCCTCGATACTTCTTTTGATTGCTAAAAGTTCCTTCTCCAGTACATAATAATTCAACTCTGATGGTTTAAAGGTTTGGACAGATAAGATACCGGAGATTCAATTCCTTTGGGGTTCTCCAGAAGTAAAAAGGTGTCGAGAGCATAATGAGAGGCGTCTGTTTCTAGGATGAATCACCTATTCTGGTCGGATGTGATTAGAATAGGGGCTGAAGTGAATAGCTCCTTCAATCTTTCAAAGGAGGATTGGGCCAGAGAATCCCATACGAACGGTACACCTTTCGTAACAAGTCGGATCAAGGGAAGGATAATCTCAGAGAAACAGGGAATGACCTTCCGATAGAAATTTGCGAATCCCACAAACCGCTGGATCTCTTTTATGTTGGAGAGAGGTGGCCATTCTATGACCGCAGACATTTTCCGAGGGTCCATGGACACTCCCTGAGCTGACAAGACAAATCCTAAGTATGTAACGTGAGGTTGATGAAACTCACATTTCTCGGCCTTACAATATAGTTGATTAGCCTGTAGACGATCCAGAACCAGAGTAACATGACGGATGTGATCGGATTCATTTCTGGAAAGACAAGGATGTCATCTAGATAGATGACCATGAAGTGTAACAATACATCTGCAAACAAATGGTCCATGGAGCGCTGAAAGACTGCGGGTGCGTTGGAAAGACCAAAGGGCATCAGGTGGTATTCATAGTGCCCAAAGGGCTTTCGAAGGGCTGTCTTCCATTCATCTCTTTTGGCAATTCGAATAAGATGGTAAGCTCCTCTGAGATCAAGTTTGGAATAGATATTTGCCCCTCGTACCGCCTCGAGGATATCAGGAATTAATGACATAGGGTATTTGTCTGCCACTGTGATTTTGTTGAGTCCCCGATAATCTATGGACGGACGTAACTCATCTGTGTCTTTCTTCGGGATAAACAATAATGATGCTCCAGCAGGAAATTTTGACTCTGAGATGAGTCCATTCCGTAGATTAGTTTGTAAGTATTCCTTCAATACAGATTTTTCTTTTTGGGAGAGCATATACATCCGGCCGAATGGGATGTGCTGGTCGGGAAGGAGCTCAATATGACAATCATCCCGTCGATGAGGAGGGAGATCGAAAAATTGGGGAGAGGAGAACACAGAAGTAAACTGAGAGTAACATTCCGGGACACCTCCTACATGATTAACAATGGTAGCAGATTCAGTGAGATGGTTAGTAGGTGATACATGAATTCCTACGGAATTGTGAGAGAGGCAATAAGAGACACAATACTCAGATCCGAGAAAAAGCATACCCGCTGTCCAATTAATATAAGGATTAGGGAGACATAGCCAAGGGAGTCCAAGAATTATGGGAAAATGAGCGGCTTTAATAAGATAAAACATATCGTCTCCTCATGAGTCGATATGTGACAGGAAATGGGAGAAGTTTGTTCCCGTATGGGCCCGGAGCATACGGGACTAACATTCACTCCTTGAATAGGAATGATGACTGTCTTCGAAATACATTGGATGCCTTTCTTTTCTGCCCACTGATCATTAATAACATTGCCAGCACTCCACAGTCTACCAGTGCGGGAATGTTGTGGATTTCTTGATCCTGGAAGAGTAGACTGGGTGAAATAACTACCATCAGATTTTCCTTGAGATTTGCAGTCTGTACTTTGTCCGGAATCTTGGAGGAACCATCTTGACACACCCGATCTGCGGTTCCCCTTACGGTTGGACTTTGGTGTTTTCCGATTCCCTGGGAAGCCTGGGTGGTGCTACTGGGCAGTCCCAAAGCAGATGACTGGATGAACCGCAATACATACACAGACCCTGTGTACATCTACGATCTCTCTCTTGAGCCGTTAACGGACCCCTTACAGTTCCCTGTTGCATCGGTTCTTCTGTTGGCATCGAACGAGGGGGAGGGTAGTGTCCTTCGGTTCTAGGCCGGATGGCCCAACCCTTTTTGCTTTCAAAGAGAAGCTCTTGCAGATGGTAATCCATATGCATAGTAATGGTAATCATGTCAGCCAAATTAGCAGGTCGAGGAACTCTAGATACCTCGTCTTTAAGTTTTTCGGTCAGGCTTTGTTGACTGGCAAGGAATATAGCATAACAAGACCTACCACAGCGCCACAAAGACCAGTACCGGTAGTGAGATATGGCACCTATTCTAAGGTGGGATTTTCCTACCTAACTAAAACTAAGGATATTCTGTGTCAGGAAGTCCAAAGTAAATGTCTGTCTGTGTCCAAGACCTATTCTTGCCCTCACATCTATTTGTTCAAACTATTTAGGGATGTCAGCATCAAATGAAAAAGTGTTCAAACGAAGGTTCAGAGCTTCTTCCAGCTCTTGATCGGAAAGGGGTTGACCCTTCCCCAGAATCCCAAATAGTTCACTTTTAAGCACAAGGTGTTCCCTTTCCCAAGCTTTCAAGTCTCTCACTGTTTTCACAACAACACAATTCCTCAGGATTCTTCCCAGCTTTCAGGCTATGTCATCAATATCATAAAGTTCCCCTCTTTAAATTCACAATGTACAAGCTTCTCTGGATATTCAACATAAACGTATAGATGAATCAAGTGGCTTCTCTTTAGTGTGATGTAGTTAGTCTAGGCACTGTTCTTGGACCACATGGTCCACCCATTACAGGTCACGCAACCAACACACCTGATTTGGATCTTTTACACAGTTACACCACCACTGCTTCAGCTAAACAGTGGTATTGGATGTATATGCTTGCAGTCCTTTTCAACAATTGTTTTGCCACCATTCAGTTGTTGGATTATCAAACTTTCCCGTAGTGTTGACACAATTTCAACTTCCAACTTGTACAGTTCCTCTTTTCCTTATGGCTCTTCCCAATACTAGCTTTTTCTCAGCGTTTACAATTCACAGATCTTATATTCAATAACAATGCTTGCTTTCTTTAGTTTCCATGATTCACAGTTGCTTTGTATCAGGGAACCGTTTTCTCTGCTTATCCACTCATGTGGCATTGACTCATTATTACGTTTCTTTGGTTCAGTATTCAAAATTGCAGTTCATTCATATCAAAACAACATAACTTCAAATTCCCCATTCACTTCCCTCCTGGTGATTTGCACCTTGCAGTAAATTTCAAATTAGCTGCTTTTCTGGCCCTTCTTCTGCCTTCCCAATTTCAGTACCATCCGGTATTCACAAACCGCTCTGTTCATCAACCTTCATATTATTGTGGTCATCAAACATCTGTGTTTTACATTTTAGGACCGGCAATCATATTGCCTCCACTGTCACTCACTCATTCGCCAGCGTCCGACCTTCCTTCACAACACCGATCACACCAGAGCATCCTGGAGTCATTCAGCCTCTCTTGACTCACCGGGTACGCTGTAGACAATAGGAATTCCAAAACACTGGTTGACTGGCACTCCAATTTAAATTTTATTTAATTTGTGCAAAAGTTATCCTCTACACGTGTTTCACCACTTATCAATATAGTGGCTCATCAGGAGGTAAACTGAACATTTGTTCTCAATTTATTTGGAATCTTGTCTTTGAAGAGTTCTGTTTTGTGGAATTGGTTTCCTGTGACCTTTATCGAGATTTTCTTTTTTAAGTTTGAAGTCTTTACTTCTGAGTAAATAGTTGGGCAGTCCCTAGATGTCTGTAGCTCCTGGATTACATCGGATTCTGGTCACATTTTCAAACTGCTGCCGGGTACGCTGTCCTCGTGTGCCCTTCTCTGCTTCGGTCATCTCCTCGCAGCTGCTGCGGTTCCTGGCTCTGCAACTCCCTATTCCTGGGTCTACAACACTTTGAGCTACTGAAGAGGGAGTCATCTTGAATCCAGGAGGTTGGCAGCCTGATCCTGCCAAGGGAGACCTTCCGACAATGCCAGCCACAATCTGCTTCCACTGCATCGACTCTGACATGTGTCTCTCTGCTCTCACCCCTGACTTCTCTGTCTGCAAGCACTCCAGAGGATATCTGGATCTCCTTACTTTATTTATTAGCCTCACCTGAGCGTGCATTTATACCACCCTAGGTACACTACATTGGCTACCCTCATAAATGTGTCTAAGTGCAATACTTTGGCTATCTTCACAATTCTTCTAAAGGCAATACATTGGCTATTCTCTTACATTCTTATAAGTGCAATATATTAGGTAGCTTTGGAGCGCAGCAAGAATAGTGGCTATGCTCTAGAATATGCACTAAATTCAATCAGTGGCTATGGACTAGATGTGTGCCTAAGTCCAAAATAGTGGCTATCTAGCTATGCACTTTACTTTGATAAAGTGGCTATACTTTAAACATGCACCAAACTTCAGAGCACCTAGCTTCAGCTATGTCATTCATATTACATAAAGGTTGTTGTAGTCCGGTTTGGGGCTTGGCTGGAGCTCCCTGGGCAAACAGGGCAAACAGGTGAAGAGAGCTGCCCTGGGGACCTGTACATTGTGTCTGGCCCTTTTCCAGCTGCACGGGCAAGGCTGCCCTGGGCCCCCCAGCTAAAATGGTTTCATGGAAATCCTTGTAGCCAATCACAGGGGCAGTGGGTGGGACTAGTGCTGAGAGAGGAGGGAGGAAAACAGAGCATCAGCAGGGAGGAGTGGGCCAAGGGAGAACAGCACACGCATTGCTAAATGAATAATAATCAAACACTGAAGCGGCTCCGAGGGTCGCGGGCGGCTCACCTGTAAAGGTCGAGGTGCTGATGTTTGGGTATGGCGGCAGATGTAAAAAGGAGGAGGGCTATGATGGCAGATGATTTTAATTGCCAGGTTTCCTCACAAATCCTTGTAGGTAATCACGGGGAAGATGGGTGAGAGTAGGGCTGAGAGGGGAGAGAGGAAAATGGAGAAACAGCAGGGAGGAGAGGGCCAAGGGAGAACAGCACATATGGTGCTAAACGAATAAAAATCAAACACTGTAGCGGCTCACAGGGTCGCGGGCAGTTCACCTTCAAAGGTGGAGGTGCCAATATTTGGGCATGCTGGCAGATACAAAAAGAAGGAGGGCTACGCCAGCAGAGGATTTTAATTGCCAGGTTTCCGTGCAAATCCTTGTAGCCAATCACAGGGGAGGTGGGTCGGAGTAGGGCTGAGAGGCTATGGAGGAAAACAGAGCAACAGTGGGGAGGAGAAGGTCAAGAAAGAACAGCACACGCAGTGCTAAATGAATAAAAATCAAACACTGAATCGGCTCCGAGGGTCACGGGCAGCTCACCTGCAACTGTGGAGGTTCCGATGATTGGACATGGTGGCTGATCAGAAAGTGATGTATGTAAGGATTTGACTAAATCATAACCACTGTCATTCCTCTGGGAATCTTCCTGTGTCATAATTCTTTTATCTTGTATATCCCATTAAAGAATGGGGCTCGCCAGTTGAAAATCAGCCCTGGTCTTGCCAACAATGTGCGGTATATAACGCTCCTCAGTACAATGCGACTGGTTCTGATTAAGTTGAACCCTTCTATCCAAAACTTTTAAGTGTTGGTGAAAAGCAGAGAGTGATTAGAAAAACAGGACGTAGCCAGTGCAGCACCCACAGGTGCATGCCTTGTCCTGTCACTTCATGTGATGTCATGCCTTGTGATGTCACTTCCCATGACACCACCGGGCTCTAAGGTTATGCCACAAGGTTCAGCCCCACCTGTTGAATTAAACATTCTCAGCTGTATGTGGAGGATCGTTGAATTTAACCCGGGATGTAACTGGAAGAGACTCACAATGGAAGCAGTCAATGGTGTTGTCTTAACTGTTAGGACAGATACAGAACAAATAATAATCTGTGTCACTGTAATTACTTATTGGCACCCTTATTCAGGGTTGTCACGCCAGCTGTGCTCGCTTAAGCTTTGCAAGCAACAACATACAAGCAACAGGAGCGTTCATGCTTGTGACCTGTGAACATTAGGCCAGGGTTTCAGAAATGCTCCACTATCAATTCTCCCTGGAGCTGGATTGTGCCCAGGAGCTTCTACGAGGACTGAGGGGCAAAGGAACTGGAAGCAGCAGATGGGAGTGAAAGATCACATCATGTCTTGATAATGATGAGAAGATGCAGCAGAAAGCTATATTCCATAGGTTTTCGGAAGTGGCTATGAACCCAGAAATTGACAACAGAAAACGATCGGAAACCTAACTGTTCTGCCCGTTACCTTTTACTTTACTGTGTAACAAAATACTGCTATTCGGACTTGGTCCTTGGAATACTCTAGTTCTATCTCACAGTCTTAATTTAGAAAAAAAATGTAATTGTCAGGGTTCCACTGAAGTGCTGCATAGGCTTTTGAAAAGGAACCCGTGTTTGCAGGCTTTTTAACCAGTCCTGGCGGTCTTGGGCGCGGGCCTCTTGTTGGTTTATTAGACACATAGATACAGTGCTAGTCCCATTCATGGGTAAACCTGAACATTTAATGTGTTAGGGATAGGTCTTTTGCCTAAGACCTAAAGCTGACATATTCTTTGATGTCATATTTTCATACATTTCTACAGTGATGTTGCAGGGGCGGGTGTGAAGGATGGGGGTACACATGTGTTCCAGATGATCTCACACTTATTTCATGATCATTGAGAAACAGCAGCTTGCTGTGGCTTCTATAGGGGCACCGGGGTGGCCTCGGAGGTCCATGATTTGATATCACGTTTTCCATGTTTTCTATGGTGCACTGGAGCTAGCTGGTGGCTATAGTAACAGCAAATGCATTCACTGACCCCACTTCTGGATGACTACTGTCCCCGACCACATCTGGCCATTGATTCATTGCTCATTTAATATCGCTGCTGACAGTGGACTATGCATGGGGGTCTTGCTGTGGGTCTCTTACACCCAGGATCACCCCATCCTTTACCTTGCCTGTCCTCTTTGTGAATCAGGGCCTGGCAAGGTGTAACATACATGTGCAGGGGTGCAAGGACAAAGTCCCCTTGTGTCTTTGTGCCGCAGATCTTTTGAGAATCTTGCCCAGGGTTGTTAGAAGGGAACCAGTGAGGCCAGTTATTGGCATATCAATGTCCCCTATAGCATAGCATGTCAAACACTTAGAAAAGGTTTGTTTTTGGGGGTGGGGGGATTTTGGGGGCGTGCCTCCCCCAATCAAGATGGTGCCACCAGGTGAAGGGCCTCGGATGCCAAAAAACAGCAGGCGCTACACAGTGCATTCTTACCCACTGTTCCAGCCTCCTGATTTGCTGAGCACCCTTCCCCGGGTGTGAATACCTTGGTGGTGCCTTTAGATTAAAGGGAGGCACCCTGGACTGGAGATACCTGCAGTGAATGAATTGTTCATGTGCTGGCCAGGTGTAGATAGACATGTTTCATCCCTGAAGAGCGCAGGGAACACTTGCTGATCAGAGGGAGTAGACCATATAGTGATTCCAGCTTGAATCGAATCATCTAGAGAAATCAATGTAATCGCTTGAGGTATAATGCAGACAGCATAGTGATTACACTGCTTATATAAGAGAAAACATCAAATAGAATTCAGTCCTTCATTCCGTAACTGGCTGCTGTCCAGTGGCATTTTTTACTAACTGCACCCAAATGCCCTATAGAAAGGCCTCCTTCCTCATTGGCTTATAGGGCAGTGGCATGATCAGGATACCAATTGGTAAGTCTATTTAATGCCACTCAGCACCCAATTGGCCAAATATGGTGCTTGCCAGACTTGAGAAAGGGAAGACAGGCAACTTCCAAATGGGGCTCCCGATTACCTGCTAGTGAATAGCCAGGGGCAAAAATTAGGTTTGGAGTGGAATATGTAGAGGTCCTCTGTGGGGCCATGTGGATTCTCAGTGGGAGGCCATCGGGACCATAGTTTGACATGATATTTACCATGGTTTTCAGGGTGCACTGAAGGTGTCCTTAAAACATAGAGGGGTTCATGTTCCAAGTACCCAGAACATTATAAAATGTGCGTAAAACAGGCATAAAGGAGTTGTGACGGTCCTAACACCTTTGTTTATGCTCCAGTGAATTTGTGTGGTTTTTGTAGGTGAGGCGATGTAACAGAATAGGAGTTACATTTCTGCCTCCCATTTCCCCTCCGTCTCCAAAAACCACTTGGCTTTACAGCACTAATGGGTTTCTGTGGAATTCACTGGCATCGGCAAAAAAGCATTCATATTCCATAGGAGTCCATTGTACATGATGCGTGTCATGAAGACATGGCATGTGGCATTTACAAAATGTGCAATGTAAACTCACCAAGAAGGCCCACTGTCAGCTCTACCTTCTTAGAGGCACTCTCCATTTCCTCACCTTCCCCCAGAAACTCAATGGGCCTATTTATGGGTCTGACGGTAACCTGCTGGTGCTACCGGCAGGTTGGCGCTTGTCTCGTAACACTTTTCCAGCACCTGATATCCCAGTACCATCGGGACATTACAAGTCCGGGTGGCGCAGGATGTTAGGCACCCATTCCTGTGGATTCCCATAGGACTACATGGGAGTGGGTAGATGGAAGCATCAGCGCCATTGCTAACGTTGCCGGTGCCCCCATGAAAACTCTGTGGGCGGGTGCTGTTGGCCCAGCAGATCCGACCTCTCGGGCGCAGCGGCCAACGTCCGCAGAGTTGTAGTGTGACGGTCTGGAAAGGGTGCTGGTACGGTGCGACCGGCATCCTTATTTCCAGACTGGCACACTTGCAATGAGGCCCAATGTCTCCAGACCTCTGGCTCTCTCCAGGCAGGACTACTGCAATAGCCTCTTCCTCTACCTCAGTCTTTTCTCCCTCTGCCCTCTCCAACTAATCCAGTATAGGACTGCAAGACTTATCTTTGGCCTCAAGCACAGGGAGCGCATCTCTCCTGCCCTAAAACCTATAAACTGGCTCCCAGTGCTTGCAGGAATGAAATTCAAGACACTCTGCATAATCCACAAGGCCTTCTTGGGCCTGGGACCCCTCTACATCCAACTATCTAAATACCATCCTGCTAGAGTCCTTCGGTCCTCTAGCTCCAACTCTCTTCAGGTCAGACATTTCTCCAAGCAGAGAGTGGGGGCTAGATCTCTTTCTTCGACAGGGGCTCCCAGCCTTTCTCAGACTTGAGCCGGATCTCCTTAAGCTCTGGAAGCTCCTCAAGACACTCCTTTTCTCCTCCTACTACTCTCCCTCCCATGGTAAAGCACCCTGCGTTTGCAACTGGTTCCTGGTCTCTATGAGTCTTACTGGGACCAGGCCCTCCACGACCAGTCCCCCCTAACTCTCCTAACTAGCACTTGCCATCGGGCACCCTTGCCTGACTAGCCTACTGAGCCTGGTCCCCCCTTCTCGCACTGGTCTACCACTACCCCTTGCTCCCCTGACACTTGCCTTCTTGTCTCCCTTAGCACTTGCCTAGCACATGGGGCCCCCTCCTCCCTACACTTCCCCATTTCCTTCTCCCTTCCCCCTCCTCTTGAACTCTCCTTTCTGCACGTGTACGATCCGAATGTCACAAGGCCTAGTAGGACCGTTATTGTTTTTTTCTCCTTGTTCCCCGACACCTGCCTTGTGGCGGCTGGCAACACCTTGGTTGTATAGGGCCATACAAATGTACAATAAATAAATACAAACAAAAAATGCAAAAAGAAGATGTGAGGTGTTTGCCTGCTTTTGGTACGTCCTCTGTGCGATCCGTACTGAAAATTATTAAAATTGCATGGATTGAGTCTGCTTGCACATATGTGCAAATGTAAGGGATCCCCGTCATGTAAATGTACTCAAAGATTGAAAGTGTGCATGAGAAGGTTTTGGAGTGGGAGATTGTGGCTAAATGAGACCTGGTGACATGCGAATGAAAATGGACTGAATTTGGAAAATCGCGAATCGATACAGTCACTGTAAATTCACTCACTGACCCAGCGTCCCCATATACACATGGTCAGCAATGTTCCCTCTAAGCTGTGCGCATGTGCGCTTGCCCAGCTTCCTTCTGGGTGCCGCTCAGAAGAATTTTAGCAGCGCACAAAGACACAATTCCTACCTATTCAAATGAGATTTAATAAGGCACAAGCCACAGCAGGTACCTTAGATTTGCTTTCTCTCAAAATGAAGCTAAATTATACAAACTATTCTTGATACTCTGGTGTAACCTATTGACATAGCCCTACTATGCAAGCTTGGCCTTAAAAACCTAAAAACTCTAAAAATAGAATACACCCACACGAGGTTAAAAATTAATATGAAAAAGTGGCTCCATAAACAGAAGATTTAACTAAGATATGGCTGCACACATTAACTAAATGTTCTTCCCTCCCCACCCAGGATTCTATGCTTGACTCTACCACACTTATACTGTATGACTCCAACTCCGCCCCAGGCCACATTCAGATGTTACCAGACAACCTTGACTCTGCCTACCTTAGCAAAAGGTTACAGACTTAGATACAAGTCTTGGTTTAGGTTATAATATGAATGACATTGAAGCACACACATTTCTGTTACTCATGGTCCCTTCGTAAAAGCATTACCCACATTATGTAACCCGAGTGTCAGCTCAAATATCGGGTACTGACTAAGTAAGCAGACTACTTGAATATTTAACTTCATCCCATGCTTCCTATTCTTTGTACATATGCCACAAAAGCTCTTTGAAGAGTTCCCCTTGCAAGTTAACGCAATGTAAAACTCAAATATTAATTTTTGCTAATATTACCCTATGATTGGAGAGCAACAGCTGCTGAGGACTTTTCAATATATTCATGGGTTTGTATTTATTTCTTCTAGAATCCCCATGCATCTTGTTCAATGAATTTCAGAAGAGGGGTCCCTAGTTAAAGAAGAAGGTACTCAATATGTTGTAACTGTGAGCATTGGTGCTATTGACTTAAAGGGCAAACATATGTGATTTTCTTCAACGAGCGGCAGAAGAAACCTTGTTTGTAGCCTGTGGTGATCAAGGGTGGGAAAAACTATAGGCTGTATTATGTGCCCTGTAATTTCACTTCCTATGTCAGGGTTACAATCAGGGCTCTGATGCGATTTTACTTCATATTTGGAATCAACGTTTTTTTTCAGGGAGTAAGAAAGTAATTGGCTTTGCCAGTAGGGATATTTCATGGTTATTGAAATATTTTCTTTCCCCTTCAAATTCCTCTTGGGATCATGCAGTAATATTATTAAAGTTACTACCAATGACGCTGCTCTGATGGTCACTGATTAGAAAAGAGATCAGTGGAACTTTGTGGGTAGAAGCAGGGGGTAGATTCCTATATGTTCATGTTTTCCCGTTTTTGTTGGGTACATTGCCCTGTTTTTAATATAGTATATGCCTCCTAGCTGTAAGGCTGGTTTTCACTAAATGTCACAATTCACAGAACAACATCATAATGTGGATAGTAAGCAGCGGCCCAGGAATTCAGATCATCACATTCTGTGGTGCAGTTATTCTGATGCAATTATCATCCTTACATAAATTATGAGGCATTTTCTCCTGGCCCCTGAATTATCAATTAAAGTGTCACATGAACTCCTATTGGCATGTTTTCTGACACATTCCTTTCAGTTGCAATTATTCCATTTGCAAAAATTGCATAATGTCCAAATTTTTTGACAACCACATCAGTGATTAGCAATACTTGTTTTTTGTAATAAACATGAGTTTTTTCCCCAATGGCATTAAACACTTTCTGCTTTGTCTCTGAATAGTGTTGACAAATGAATAGGCACAACTAAGCCTATTGTTTATCCTGAGCATGCAAAGCTTTTTTGTGCATACACGTTTTTCTCTACGCGCAGGAGTACCTTTGGTAGGTACTATGGCCTATCTTGAAGTCTTAGACTGGTTAATGAGCTCTCCTTATAATTACATATAAATATTTGATTTTGTATCCTATATGTTTGGAAAAAGAGTTGTAAGATGCTCCTTTTAAAACTGATTTGTAAAGAAGTGGTTGGGAAGGGGAAATCTCCTTCCAATCTCTTCGGATATGGTAGCTCACTAACTACGCCTGCTCACGAAGTGGCTTACATTGTTATCCAGTTGCGCACATGGAAAATAATGTGCGCACGAAGGCTAATCATTTCCGCACTTAGAGAAAAATAATTAGAGGGAACATTGATGGTCAGTGGTTCAATGCATAATCAATTGCCAGGAAGGCACTGCCATTGGAATATGCATGGAATCGGTCTGGTTGTGGGTCACTTACACCGAAGTTCAGACCATCCTTGACCTCGCAAGACCCACTTTGTGAATCAGGGACTTGCAATGTGTAATCCTCCAGCCGAAGGGTGCAAGGGCAAAATGATCTTGCATCTCTGTGCTCGAAGATTGTCTGAGAATCTACCCCAGAGTCCCGCCCGTTCTTGGCATATTAATGTACGCTCTACCACAACAACTGAGAAAATGGCCGCACCCTTCACTTTGTTTCACTACCAAACTGTTCATTCCCATGGAAGGAATGGGGAGGGAAACTATAATGTGTGCATGATGGAAGCCCCAAGAAATATCCTCAAACTCAGATGCTGCTCTTAGTCAGAGGTTCCACAGGATCTAGTGCAAAGGCAAAAGGGCACTGGTAAATAGATACAACCTTCAAGATGCTGATTTACTCCACACTTAGCCTTAAGAATGAATTGTCACATTTATTTAGTGCTGTTCATCATTGAAATATTTGGCTTTTTTATTTTTTCTATTGACATTGTTTTCATTCTCCCACTGATCTGTTTTTTTTTCTCCACAGGACTTGCTGGAATTGCAATGGGGAAAAAAGTCTTCACCACCCTGGAAATTGTGTTGATTGCTCTCTTTGTGCTATTGACATGTGTGACTATCGGACTCACAACCGTCATCTTTCTTAACCAAAATGAAGCAAACGGAAACAATAACGGCAAGTCCTTGATTCTTACTTCATTCGCACAGATATGCATTGTATAATGCTCGTGCCCACACCGCCTGCTTGTTCATCAGACAATGCCTAGGGAATTTGACACTATGTCATAAAGTCCCATAAACCTGGTCCCAACCGTCAATTGCCGTCAGTATTTTATTGTTTTAAATATTGCCATTCCTAGAACGCAAACCCTCCCCTTGAATATAAGTGAGTATTGACATAGCCACATATGTTAGGATACGTTCACGTTAAATGAATAGACAAAGGTAAAAAAAATACAATACAAATAAAATGGTTCAACATTCACATTGTAATATTCCAAACAGTTAAAATGGCTACCTTATAGTGAAGTTTCAAAACAAATGAAGGGAACGATAGTTGCCAGAGTAAGTGTCCACCATGTTAGGAATTAAGGGATTTTCCGAGCTTTCTAAAGTAGACGGAAAAAAGGAAGGCAAGGGGAATTCTAACTTCTAAGAAGTTGCCTGGAGATTTTGCAGTCTTCAAGAGAAGGGTGGTCTGTGGGATTTGTGATTTCCAACGGAAATAATGGTAACTACGTATGTGCATATCAAGGTTAGGATGATCTCACATGTACTAATCCTGGCATATTTCTTGACCTTGGGCCTCACCAGGCCAGGTGTCCTGGTTTACAGGTGTTTTTAATTGTCCATGCAAGTGTGGGCGCTAGAACTTGCTCTATAATCGATCAATGGTCAAGGAGAAAGGAAGAGGATGAGCCATGTTGGGACTTATTTCAATGGATTATCATGACTGATTTCTTTACTGCCATATTTTTTGAAAAGGACGGTTATGTGCTTTTGCTAGAGTTTGATGTTGGATCCTGCTCAGTTCAACTTGGTTGGAAGTGAATTTCAGATTCCTGCAGCACATCTGTTGGGCTCCCTCGTACTAGCTGGCTATTTACGCATAGCACAGCCAAATGACGACAGGAGCCATTATGTGGTTCAACCTTTCTTTATTCCTTCATTCCCCAACTGTCCCACTCCCTCCCCATGTCCCTCCCCTTCCACCCTCTTCCCGCTCTGGTGTGTTTCCTCTCTTAAAGGGGCTGCATCCCTTTTATTCAGGTACAACACCTGCCCCTTGCTTAACATGAAAGCTGGGGTCACATTTGTTCGATGAGTCTTACCGGTCTCCTCACTGTCCTGTGTGGTCTGCCTGGAGACTCTCTGGTTTCACCAATCACTTCGACCGGGGGGCTTGCGTTTTCTTCAGACTCTGAGTCCTCAGAAATCATTCCTGATGTCTCTTGATCTTCGAGATACAGTCTTTTTAAGAATGACTCATTCCGTGTTATCTCCCCTGGTTCTCCTGACGCAGTTATCATGGGTTCCTTTATAGCCGTAATGATTCGAGGCTCTGGGTCGTAGCGGGTGTCTGTTTTCCTTTTCTGGTTTTGTCGCACTATTACTGTCTGTCCTACTTGGAGCTGGGATTCCTTCGTGTTCCTCTTTTTGTCAGCCCATTCTTTGGCTTTCCTTTTCTTTTCGGCATCTCATTCCCTTATGGCTGCGTCTTCCTCTGGTGTGTATTCGGGGTCTGTATCTCACCATTAGTTCTGCTCGTGTTTTCCCCGTTGCATCATGTGGTGTATTTTTGTAGCTCCTGAGCATGCCGCAGATAGCTTGCGAGTGTGATACTTGCTCAGCTAGGGCTTTCTGTCTCGTTAGTTTTATAGTGGCCATGAATCATTCCACCATTCCGTTGGCTTGGGGCCAGAGTGGGATCACTTTTTGGTGATGGAAGCCAAGATGGTCTGCGAATTTGGCAAACTCACGTCCCTGGAATGGAGAACCGTTGTCTGTTTTGACGATGTTGGGGATGCCCCATTCACTGAAAAGCTCATCTATGATAGGCGCTGTCTCACAGAACGATGTTGACGGTATTTGTTTGATGAATGGAAATCTTGAGTATTCGTTGACAGTTACAAGCAGGTAGCCTCCTTCTCCAGGGGTCCGTAGAAGTCCATCGCAACCTTTTACCAGGGTCTCTCTGGAAGTGTTGTCGGCTGCATGGGGTTCGGGGAAGACTTCTTCGCTGCTAGTTGGCAGGGTCTACAATGTGCCAACATGTCTTCCACTATGATGTCTATGTAAGGGAACCAATTGTGGTTCCTTAGGATCTTTTTCGTATTGTCAATCCCTCTGTGGCCCTTGTGTGCTAACGCCACTAGTGTTTTCTGTAGGTCTTTTGGGGCTACTAGTCTGTTTCCTCGTAGCAGTATGTCTTGGTCAGTGGCTACTAGTTCCAAGTGTATCTTGTTTGTGCGGGTGAGATGTATGGTGGTCCTGATCGTGGGGTCAGCTTTGCCCCTGGCTGCGAACACTGCTGTTGAGATGGTCGGTGGCATGACGTTGGAGGACAGGCATGAGATGTATTCTTCCGCCTCGTGGACTAGGGAGTTGTCACTTCCCGCCAATGGGTGCCTTGACAAATAGTCAGCCGGGTTGGCTTCTCTTCCTGGTTTGTGGATGATTTCGTAGTCAATTTCTTGTAGTCTTATCCCCCAGCGTTCTATTCGGGGGGCATTTTTGTTTTGGGGTTCCCAAATAATGAGATTAGTGCAGGCCCATACGGCCGCAAGTCTTTCTCATTCCGCTTGCGAGTAGGCCTTTTCGGTGCGAGATAGGGCACGGCTGGCATAGGCCACTACTGCATGTCGTGTGTTGTCCTCTGGGTCTGTTTGGGCCAAGATGGCTCCCAGTTCAAGAGTTCGTCCTTCTTGAGGAGGACTCAGAGTGGGTCGGTGATCGTGGCATAGTTTTGGAGGTAGTGTGCGCAGTATCCTGCCATCCCTAGGAATGATCGTAATTTCGCTGTCGTCGTGGGGGCTTGAAGATCGGTGATCGCTTTTATCTTGTCCGGATCAGCCTTTATGCCTTTGTCTGAGAATATGTGCCCAACTCAATATGAGGCTGGTTTTGTTGATGTCGCATTTGGGCCCATTCAGTTTTAGGCCAGCGTCTTGAAGGATCTTGCAAACTGTCACAAGTGCCTTGTCATGTTGTTCTTGACACTTCCCAAAGATCAGGATGTCATCGCTGCAGTTTAGGGCGTTTACTTCAGATGATATCAGGCGTCTAATTGTCTCTTGGAAGATTTCAGCGGCGGAAGATATGCCAAGGTTGAGACGTTTATATCTGAGTAGTCCTCATGTGTTGCAAAGGTGGTGATTGGCTTGGAAGCTGGGTCTATGATGAGCTGGTGGTAGCCCTGATTGAGGTCTAGTTTTGAAAAGTGTGTTGCTTGGTTCAGTCTGATGAGCATGTTATCCAGACTTGGTCCGGGATGCCTCTCTCTTTGGATGGCGGTGTTGGGGATGTGCATATGGAAGCATATGCATAGCCGTCCATTGTCTTTGGGCACTATTACAATGGGGGATACCCATGGTGTTGGTCCTTCTGCTTTTTCGATGATGTCATTGAGGAGGAGGAGTTGGAGTTCTTTTGATACCTGGGCCTGGAGGTGAAAGCCCACTTTGCGGGGGTGTTGTGTCACTGGTGTGACTGTGCGGTTGATGTGCAATTGAATGACAGAGTCTTTGAGCATTCCTACCCCTTCAAATAGTTTGGGGAATTGAGTTTTGAGGGCCTCTTTGGTGAGGGGTCGGCAGGTTATTGTCATAATATCACCTCTATGTGATGGGTGTCCTTTAATGACTTCAGTTTGTTCATATTGCAGGTCAATGAGTGCCAGAGCCCTGGCTGTCCTGTAGCTGAGGAGGCATCGTCCTATTGAGGGACTCCGTATGACTTGTATTATGGTGGTTGTCGTGAGGTCTCTGTGAGTCAGATCACATTGAAACTGTCTTTTGGACGTCATGGGTAGTGCTGCTCCCCACTGGAAGATGTGGCTCCTTGATTGTCGCAGGGGGTAGAGGGCTGCTATCTCGTGGTATAGTTCCTCATTCATGACGGTCACCGTTGCTCTGGTGTTGACAACAAATTTATTCCTGGTGTTCCCCATTTGTATTGTGACCTTTGGGGCTGGTGTGTCTTCGATGTCGGCGCTGAGGAGCCGGACGTATTCCCTGTCGTATCCATCCTGTAGGTATTGAGGTTGTTGTACCTCTTCTTGAAGATATCTTGGTGGGGAGTTGCTGTGTGGGTCGTAGTCCAGCGGGAGGGGTTGGATGTGAGTTTCTTGTTCTTGGGGTGGCGGGCATTCCCTTGTGTAGGCTCTCTCCGGGGCGGCCATTTGCATTTGGTCATAGTGGCGGAAGTCGTACAGTTCGTGAGCTTTCCTGTCGGGTTCAATATGGAGTCCATCAAATGCTCTGATGGTGCTCTGGCGTTGGTGAGTGCTTGTGGAGTATGTCAATCCGCTTTCGATAGGGCATTGGTCAGGTTGTTCTCTGTGTGATTTCGGAAGGCGATTGGTATTCTGCGGGCGGTTCGGGCCCATGTCAGGGAGTTGTTCCTTGCACATGGCTTAAAAGTGGTTTTCCTGGCCACATTGCATTCATCGTTGACCAATGGCGTGGCATGGTCCTCTGTGTGGGTACTCGAACCTACAGTGGTAGCATTGCCGGTCGCTTTGTGCTCATTGTGTAGTATTCCTGGAAGTTTGTCGACTCTGAGAGTTCAGGTATCGGGTGTATGGGGTTATGGCTGCATTGATGTCCCACTTTTTTTTGTCCCACTTGGCTGCGGCTTGGACATCTATTGTTTCATACACCCTGGCCAAGTCTAGTACCTCTTTGAGGGATAGGGGTTTTTCAGAAGGTGTTTTCTGAACATTGATGAGATACATCCTTCTATTATGCGCAGTCTGATGGCTTCATCGTCATTGAAGTTGGTGAAGTCACATTTTATTATTTTCCTTTGGAGGCGGATAACAAATTCTCCTATGGATTCGTGGGGGAGCAGGGCGCACTGATTGAAGGTATAGCGTTCATAATCTCGATTGGGTGTTATTACGAGTTTTTCATTGATGGCTTCCAATAGTCGTGGATAGGTGGCACGGTCTTGCAGGGGAATAGTACGTATTATGTTTTTTATTTCTCTTCCTGCTACATTTGTGAAGATGCTGATCTTGTTGGGAGGATCTTGGGTGCTGATGGCACCTACGAAGTCTTCGAATTCCTCGACCCATTCTTCCCATCGCTGGCCCTGGTCATGATGTGGGTTGAGGGTGAATGGGCTTGGTCTCCTCATGAGGCTGGCATGTGAAGTGAGGCCGGTGGTGGCAGTTGGGGGAGCTCCTGCATCTGCCGCTGCTTGTGCTTGGTTGGTCATGGTTGTACCCTGGGAGGTGTGTCAGGGTATTTGGTGGCCCTGTAGTTGGTTGGAGCTGTTAGCAGTATTCAAAGGAGGGTTTTATTGTATGCTGAACCCACTGTGTCGTGCTTGTCTGTTCTTCGGTGTAGTATCGGTGGCTTTTGATGGCAATGGGTTGAGTTCTGGGAACCTTGCAGCTCGTCCCCCCCCCCTTTTTTTTTGTACTTTCTCTTGTTGAGGTGGCGGTATTCGCCTGTGTCCTCAAGTGTTGTTGTTTCTTGGTGTAGGCGTTTAGGTCTCACAGGCAGTGTTCGCACGGGTCCCTGTGAGTCGGTGGCACATGGCGGGAGCGTTTAATGATACGCTCTGGTTCACGTGGTGGGAGTGTTTAATGATACGCTCTGGCACATGTGGTGGGAGTGTTTTATGATATGCTCTGGCGCATTCATTGTGGTGTCGCTGGCAGTGTTCATGCATGCACTTCCTTTTGATGCTGAGGGTCACGTTATCATGAGCGGCAGTTTCTTGTATGTGCTTATAGTTCCTTTCGTTGGCCCGGGGGGTGCGGGTCTTTACATGGCTTCTTCGTCTTCTTTCCCGGCTGGGATGGTCCTGCGGCACTCCTTCCGTCGGTGTTCCCTTTTGCTGTTGGGCCCACGGTCTGGCGGCGCTTCTCCTCCTCTGCTGGGCTCACGGTCCGTCGGCGCTGTCCTCTGCAGCTGGGCTTGTGGTCCAACGGCGCTCCACTTCTGCTCCTAGGCTCACGGTCCAGCTGTGCGCTTTTCCTCTGCTGCGGGTTCGTGGTCCAACAGCGCTTCTCCTCAGCTGCTGCCGGATGTCCACTCCAGCGACGTTCCACTGCTGCTGCAGGGCTCCTGCTCCTACGGCGTCCTCTGTCACTGCTGGGCCGGCGCTGTAGGTGGTGGGCCTCCTCTGCTGCGGTCAGGTGACCGTGACGTTGTCTTGCTGCCTCATCGTCCTGCTGGGTTGACGAGCCCCTCCTGCTGCACGCCTGGGACGCGGCTTTGTCTCCAGTTGTTGGGCTCCCTATTACTGGCTGGCTATTTACGCATAGCAGAGCCAAATGATGACAGGAGCCATTACATGGTTCAACCTTTCTATCTTCATTCCCCAACTGTCCCACTCCCTCACTGTGTCCCTCCCCTTCCGTCCCTCTTCCCGCTCTGGTGTGTTTCCTCTCTTAAAGGGGCCACATCCCTTTTATTCAGGTACAACAACATCTGAACAGGAATGACTTAATGTTTGTAGATTTTATAGCTCAGCCTACATGGGGGGTGTCTTCTCATTGTGTAGATAATGGGGAGAATGTTGAACTGCTGCAACCAATCTCTATTCCAACCTTACGGCTGCAGCTCCCTCCTCTCAACTTCCAAACCAAGAAGCAAAGAAGATTCCACCTTGCCTCCAAAGGAGGTAGGGAATCCAGAAAGCAAGGCAAGATGGTTAGGATCCCCTCTGGTTTCAGGGCCATTCTTGTCAAGAACAGAACCACCATTTTTCAGGAGCTCCCTTCATCTCGATCTTCATGAGGACTATTGAAATGGGGAGATACTGGGTAAATGTGAAGGAAGAGGATCCCCTGCAAGAGTAACGCACGTTCTTCCTAGGCCAGTGGATGTGGTGACTCAGAGAACAATCCTGGAATTTTGCCATTGCACCAGAAGGTAAATCCATTGAGACACTGAGATAAAACAAATTGGCAAGAGAGAGATATTGGGAACAAGGAAAACGTTACTGAGTAAATCTGCCCCCACATTCTCTTTCCCCACAAAACGTACTGCTTTTCTGGACTGATTTAATACTTCCCAAAGGTTAAAGTTTATCACAAGGGAATTCAGGACTTGACCTTGTTTACCCTGTCCTCACCTTGTATTCATGTATGACATCACCACTCAGTTGTCCATTCTGATCTTGACTGCATGACTTCAGACAGCAGGAGTGAAGGATACGATAGCCTTATCTACCTTTGTTAGTTCCCACAAATTGGAGTTTTTTGTAGTAACAAAGGTAGGCACGTAGTAGGGTTAACAGAGACTTTATCCGTAGGACAGTCCCCAGCGCCCTGCAGCTATTTCCCCATCACATAAAAGTCAAGAATGTGGAACCATGGGCAAATGTCAACAGGCCAAGGTTCCAGTACAACACTTCTTCCCCCCATAAACCGAACCACAAAACACAACTAAATAAACACAATACATCATAAAACATCTGATGCTACCAATCCACTATGTGCTAAAATGAGACAACCTTAATAGAAATGCTGAAACAAGCTCAAACTTCCCTCCATCTCCCTCACCACGTGGACACACCCCCAACCGCCCTTCAACCACCATCACCCGTTGCAGGACCTTACAGCACATAATCCTTGAACTTGATGGGCGGCAGCCTAATTCTTGTGGAACACACCCAGACAATACACCTCTGGCTGAACCCCATCTTGACCAGGAACAGGGTTACCACTTGACATGGAAACTCCTTGACCCAATTAATTGAAGAGGACTACTGTACTTTTGTCACTTACAGCATATGCTAGGCAATCCCTCACCGCCATTTCCACCTCCTCGTCCATCCCCAGCAACCAGGATGACTCCCTCAACCTTCTCTTCATCAATGACCTGCCCAAATGTCCTTTATGTGCCAGATTCACCAACCTGGCCCTCAAGTTGCACAGGAGAATGTATCTTCTACCCTCACTACACCTCAGATACCCCGCTCCTCAAACTCTTTCTGAGGCTTATCAAATCAGGGTCAGAGGCACATTCCTCGTCCCACTCACTTTTTCCTATGGTGGAAAACACACTGGTCACTTGCTACCTCTCCTCAAAATCATCCTGCAACTCCTGACCCATGCTAGCTGAGCTATGCAACTGTGACAAGCAATCTTGTAAGTGATTTCAATCCGGCACTTCACCTAAGTCAATGCCAAGCGTATAGTGCACAACTGAAACCTTATTTATTTATTTGTGTCTAAAAGTTATTTTATTCTGAACAATGTACCACTTATATCACACCCCTCTCTTGGAACCCCCTCTGTCACACGGAACCAGGAATCAGGCTGGTTTGCAAAGTTAAAATATTTATTTATATATTCACAATATAATCACACTATTTTAATGGGGATACAATAATCACCAATGGGTTGATGTCACACTAAGCAATCTCTTTAATCACAAGGAGTAACAATGAGCAAAAAAATGCAGCACAGCAATAATACTTTTGTGGGTGTGTGTTCAAATCAAATAGCAATGTGGTTACTCTTTCCCACTGCACACCCCTCAACCCCCCAAGATGCAATGTAGAGAGAGAGGAGGAGAGTGAACAGGTTTCAGGAATGCAGAATTCAAATACAATGTCAATCCCAATATCCCCCAGCAAACACAAGAGAGAAACAGAATTGATTGGCAAACTGTCAAAATGGTTTTAAAGTTGGCTTTGAATGGAATAGGTAAAACACTAAGGGCCTCATTACAACTCAGGCGGTAAGGGGTTTACGGCAGCGTTAACAGCGCCGACCCTTACCGCCTGATTACGAGGTCCCCTAGCGCCATGGTGCTTTTAACACCTGCTTTTAGCAGGTGTTAAAATCCATGGCGCTAAGGGACCATGGAGTTAATTACGCCACCGTAATTTACGGTGGCGTAATTAACGCCTTCCCCACTCCCATTATGCCCTATGGGGCAAAAATGGGAATGGGGAAGGGTAAATGGGGATTGGGGACTTAACGTAGTTTACGCCATGGTGGTAAAGTCACGGCCCAGGCGGTAACCTACCGCCTGGGTCGTAATGAGGCCCTAAATATGGTTTAAATGACTGGAATTGTTTAAATTCTAATGGGAGGCGCTTTATATGGTTGCAGACAAACACTAGCAATGATTTGACACCAATAAGGAATGTGCAAACTGAAATTCGAGGTCGGGTGCAATGAAAGCTGTTTTCCACGTTATAGAAATTTTTGAAAGCAAAATTCATGGCAAACTTTTCTGCGCGCAGTAATCGCAATTGCGGGAGAACTATAGAGATTGGGAGTATGGTTTTGGGTTCTATGGAAAGCTGTGGGTGTTAGCTACACACAGACGTTTAAATTCTGTTTCCAGCATAAAATTGAAGAAGTTATGGATGTTTTTGTGGAGATAATTTTTTTTTAGATATGCACCAAAATGAGAAAACAGGGATGCGATTTCAAAAGACAAACAGGATTTCTTTACACTAGGGTCAGACTATGAAGAAGCAAATACTACACGGGAGCACAGCCACTTGCCCAGGCGCTTGCCTTCTTCAGATGAAATGTATCAGCGCAAAGATATGTTTAACAATACTATTACAGAAGGAAGATAGTAGGGATGAGATAGAGGATTCAGGTGATTCAAAATAATTCTAACAATGCAGTTGTGGATATAAGAGAGGATGGATTTGAGATAGGGATTGACTAGGGATAGTACATAGGCTAGTGACAGTCCTATACTATGGATACTCACTATATGTATTTGGACAGAACTGTCAGGAATTCTGGTCAGTCAAGATTTCTGGACAGGAATTCTGCTGGGCACACCGGACTGGACAGGGTCTGCAATCAGCAAGGCGCTCTGGTCACTGCACGTCAGGACTGGACAGGATCGGCACAGCACGGCACAGCACGGCACAGGATTGGGTTTAATCTGCCCTGGTTCTGCAGATAATTATTTGGCAGGCAAGCAGTTACAGCACACCCCGGCTGTTCTTTGGTTCCCCTTAGATGTCTGGGGTAAATTCTGGTTTCTGGAATTTTAAGGCCTAGCTGAGAATGGTTCAACTAATGGAATGGGCCTTCCTGCTTGCAAAGTTTCTGGTGTCAGGAGCAAGGAATATGGATGGATCTCCTTCAGGGTGCTTCGTCAGGATCAGGATAGTGGGTGGATCTGTCTGTCTTTTCTAAGTCCTCAGCTTTCTCTATTTATGCATTTGGTAAAGGGGTGTGTATGCTGGATTATCCTAAGTGTGCCTCCTAGGCTGGCTATAGGCTAGAGTCTCCCCTCTCCTGGGATTGGAGGTGAAAACAGGGTGTCACCCTGATGATGTGGTTTTATGAGTTAGAGAATCCTCCCCTTGGCTTTTGATCATAAAATCTACTTTTAGTATAATACATATTTACAATTTTGCAAACTGTATAACAATAACATATAGATCACATATTTTGTGGAGTAAATGCTCTTCTAAGCCCCGTTATTGTAGGATCTTGTGTCGGCTTTGGACAGAATTCTTCCCCTTTGGGCCGGAACACAATATCTAGTTTGTCAAAAAATGTGTACAACTGTGCGCATTGTATCTGGGCATAAGCATGTGAAGTTTCATGCTTTTGACATAATTACATTTGGTATAAAACCACAATTTCAACAGTTACTTCCCAGAACATAGTACAGAGTTCTGGCTCCTCTTAAAATGTACAGCCAAAAATTAGGTTCAGAAGTCCGGGGTTTGCATATTTTTTATAATTGTACAAAGTAAATTATCAGTCTTTTTAGAAATATGCTTTTTTGTTCATTGTGAATCAACAAAAGTTGTCTGCCCTGCCTCCTTCTCCTTCTTGCAGCTCAGAAGCAATCTCTGCCCCCTTCCTTCTGGCAGAGGCCATTTACGACCCTTCCTGATTAGCATCTCCTTGCCTTGGGGGAAGTCCACTGTGCTCTTCCCAGAGAAGCCCAAGTGCCCCCTCCCTCTTAATTATCACATGAATGTGAGTTCCTGGTCTAGAGAGCAGAAGGGAGGTGCCTGCCCCTGTGGGGGAAGTTAGTGGTTTGGCTTAGAATCAGGCTTAATTTTAAATGTCATTTTGTTGCAATTTTCTTTGTTTAAATAAACTTGCAATTTTAAAACAAGCAGCTAGAACACTGATTCCAGACTCTAAACCATGAAGTTTAAATAGTTACAACCTAGGTTACTCTTGATAACAGGTCACTTAGATTTCAGACATTAGATCGTAATGGTGCAAGTTTACAGTTTTAAAGCAGGCTTTTAAAAACAGTAATTCAGGCAGCCACTGGTACTGTGCCCAGATTTTGACAGATCCCACAGGCAGACAAACTCTTGCTGTGGGTGTTTTGCTAACCAATTCAGCTTTCCAGGATATTGCAATTTTACAATGATTTCTTGAATTCAGTAAAATGTGACCCCCAGCAAGCAGATTGGATGTTTGTGGTTGTTTTGGACCAGCATTCCCTATTTTCAGCAACCCAGAAAAGATTTAAAAACAAGATTCCGGATTTCTTTCAGCAAGCACTGCTTTTCGCGCAGTCTCCATTTTTACTTGTCGGGCAGCTCAGTGACATGTTTCAGCAGTGAGGTCTCCGTTCCACCACTGACAACATGCATTGTAGATTTGGCAGCCATCTTTTTGTGCTTTGTAGAGTGCAATTTTCATAGGTTTTGGCGCACATAGGGGTTTTGTGGCCATTTTGATCAGTCTGGCACCATCCGCACACAGTGATGCCGCAGGGCAGAGCATAAGTGGGTTAATATATCCCACAATCTGCCACTGAATTCTTAGCTCCCGGAACATATTCCACCTTGAAGTTGAACTCCTGTAAATCAGCTATCCACCTGGCAATCCTCAGAGAAACTGAAGACATCCCCTTTCTTGTCAACACAAATATAAGTGGCTTGTGTTCCGTGCAGATCACATAGGGAATGCCCCAGAGGAATGTCCTGAAATGCTTGGAGGGCACAGCTTGGCTAATGTTTCCCTTTCTATGACTGCATAATGCTTTTCTGCATCTCTCAACACCCTGGAGGCAAACGCTATAGGACGGCATGTTCCATTCTTCCACTGCTTCAGCACTGCACCTAAACCTACTTTGCTGGCATCTACAGTCAGCAGGGTCTTATTGCTAGGACAAAACAAACCCAATGATGGGGCATGGTCAACATCACCATTTAGTTCTACAAACTCCTTTTGGCAACTCTCGGTCCACACAAATCAGGCACTTTTCTTTAACAGTGCTCACATGTTTACCTTCTTTTCTGCATACAAGGGAATGAACCTCACATAATACTCAGTCATCACTAGGAATAATCTAAGATGCTCCTTGTTCACGGGAGCTGGTGTCTCTTTCATCACCTTCACTAACTCCTCCTTGGGACTTAACCCTCTCTCATCTAACGTATGGCCTAGTTATGTCACATTCGGTACACCTACCTGGCACTTCGACCACTTCACAGTCAACCCACTCCTCTTCAAAACCTGCATCACCTCAATCACCCTGTCATCATGTTCTTTGCGATTTTTCCCCCACACCAATATATCATCTTGAAAATATTCAACACCAGGCACACCACCAAAAAGGGTTTGCATGAGCCTTCGAAACAGGGCTGATAATAACAATATCAATTTAGCATTTATATAGCGCTATGAACCCTCAGGTATCTGAGCGTCTCTTATTATTACCCAGGATGAAAGGCTGAGTTTGGCCCTGCCGGTATTTGAACTTCCATCAGCGGGCTCTGCACAGATATCAAAGAGAGCTCTGCACTTGCTGTGCTATCGGACCGGCAAAAGGCAACTCAAAAGGCATGCAGCAAAAAAACGATAAGACCCAAAAAGGGTGACAAATGACGCTAAGGCATGTGACTCTTTGTGTAGATTTATCTGATGGTAAGCAGAAGATAGATAAAATCTTGAGAAAGATGTTGCCCATCCCACAGATGCCAAAAGCTCATTGAAATCGGGTAGAAGATGTCTGTCAACCCATATGTTTGCATTTAGTTCTCTCAGATCTACACACATTCTCATACTTCCGTCTGCCTTGCTGGCCAACACAACAGGTGACAACCATTCGCAACCTCTACTATTATGCCTGCCTCTTTAAGTTTTGTGATCTCCCCTTTTAACCCATCCCTGGCCATCACAGGCACCCTTTGTACCTTGTGGACTTTGGGCACAGCACCCCTCTTCAGGACAATTTTGTGGCAAAACCCTTAAGCCTTCCCAAATTCTCTGAAAATATAGTGGGAAAGTTCTCTTTCAGATACTCAGCCGTCACCATCCCCTTGGAGAGTCTTTCCCTGCTGCTCTCTACACATAATACAGGAATCGGCTTCCCTGACTGTATTTCTATTTACAGGGCTGTTTGCTCATACCAACCCAGGACGCTGTCCCCCTTATGGGCAACATATACCTTTCCCTGCACAGTGCGCCCTTGACCTAGATCTTGACCCATTCATACCCTAGTACATTGATAGGCACGCGACCATACGCATATGGATTTATGTCAGAGGGAATTAGGGAGGACACTTCCCTATCATAGCTCTTGACATATAGCTCGGGTGACATCATGATGTATGATGACCCTGAATGTCACAGGTTTCCCCCCTTCACACCTGTCTATGTTGTTTGTTGGAGTTCTTCGATGGAGTCTTGTATAACCCTGTGTGTAGGTCCTCGGGTTCCAGCGTGCGTTCAGCGTTCCGACTCCTGGGAACGTTCAGATGTCCGGGGAAGTCCGAGGAAATCCAGAAAAACAGCGAAGAGTGCACACAGAAGACGAGTGCACGGAGATCCGGGATGCAATAGAGGACAAAAAGAGGGGGAAGGAAGGAGGAGGAATTTAGGGGAACCGAGAACCAGGAATCAAAGGATAAGCACAAGCGAACTATGGCAGCACACGTCTAGCCATGGCAAGCGGTAGCGTTGAGACGCGCAGGGCCGTGGGGGCATGTCCGCTTTATAGAACCTAATGCGTACGGCGTGGAAACTGGTAAACAGTGTTGCGCATTCGGCGGCCATGTTGGGAGTACTGCTGAGTGCAAGCCCCTATGGGTCAGGGACCAGGAAGTCCAGAAAGGACGTGTCCGATGGTTCATGACACTGAATCTACCAGCATCTGCAGCTGGTAGATTCAGGGTCCTTCACTCAAACCATCACACTTCACCTTGTTATGTCCTCCCTCACTGACATAAACAACTTTCACCTTGCCTGAGATGTCTCTGTTGTGCATTGGTTTGTCTGGTGTACTTCTTTTGTTTATTTTTCTGTGCTCTCCAATTGGTAGTTAGTCTTGTGGCTTTTCTGTTCGACCTTTCATTTGTTGGAGGCAGACCTTCTTCAGTCTTTTCCTGTGTGCTTGCTGTGAGTTTGCTTGCTGTGTTGGTCTTTAAGGCTGCTGATGTGCCTGTTGTCCCGTGCTGTTTTCCTGTCTCTCTCTTTCTGTGTCGTCATTCTCCTGATCCTCCTACTGCTCCTTTGTGTCTTCGTTTCCTTCCTTGGTAGCCACCATGCATGACTCTTTTGAGTTTGTCTACCCCATGGAGAGTGGCATATCCCCTTCCTTTGTGGTGGCCAGATGGTTGTCCCCGGTTTGCTCCATGGTTGCTGGGGTGTGTTTGTCTTTTGTTCATCCTTGCATCATTATGCTCACCCCTCTCTCGTGCCTGATGTTCAGTTCGCGCCTCGCTCCCTTGGGCTAGGCCCTCCTATGGTTGGAATTCTCTTCACCTGTTCCTGTCTCTCTCCTCTCAGAGCGGGGTGCCCTTCTCATACCTCCATACTCCTCTTTCGTGCTGTTCTTATTGCACCCCTTCATTCTTCTCCACGGTTGGTGCCACCATTTCCTTTCCATCAACTTGTGGGCTGGTCAGTTTGTGCATGGGTGGATGTAATCTATGCTGCTGTAGTAGTCCAATTTTTCTCTAGAATGTTGGAGTGCAGTCTGCTTTTCTGGTCGTGTGTTCGATGGTGCAGTGTCCTCCACACCCCTGTAGTGTTGTGGAAGTGCCCTTTTTTCCGGCAGGCAGATGGTCTTCATTTGCAGCAGGTGTTGTAGTGTGGCAGGGTAGGCATGCGTCTCCTGAGGTTAACTGCTTTTTCCTCCTGGGTGGGTTGCCCTTTCTCTTGTGAGTTACCTCCTGTTTTGTTTATTGTTATCTTTCCTTGGCCGAGCTGGCAGCATGGCTGCGTGATGTGTCCTCCTCTCTTCTCTCCTTCCAGGGGCCGGAGTTTGCGGGCAGACTGCTCGACTGCACCCCGCCTTCCTGCTCTTTGTGGTTCCTGACACCAGTTCCCGGTGTATGGTGGGCAGATCTGTTCGTACCGACATTCACCAGACCTGGGACGGTGAGATACCGTGGCTAACTGCCATCTCCATGATAGGGACATATGTGTCTTCCCCTTTTTTTTTCTCTTCACGTTGCGGCAGACTGCTGTCTGTGTGGCAGGTGCTTCTGCTGCTTCCTTTTCTTTTCCCACGTTGCGGCAGGCTGCCCTCTATATGGTGGCCCTTCTGCTGGTCCCGTTCCCTTTTTTTCCAGCGCTCCGTCCTCCAGGGCAGTCTCACCCATGGCCCCCTCCTTGGGAAATCTGTCCAGTGGCCCTCGACTCGGGCAGTCTTTCCTGTGGCCCCCTCCTTGGGCAATCTTTCCTATTCCCTTCGCGTTTGATTTCTCCATCTCTTTTTCACCTCAGGGTTATCAGGGCTTCCTTTTCACACGTGGATTGCGTTTCTTCCTCGTTGGCAGTTGTTATGGCTGGTTTGGCCTCTCTTCACTGGAGCCCGGCATGCCTGAGCCCCGCACACCGTTCACATTTACACCCGGAGACAGGGAGCTCTTCAACCATCTTTTATTTCCCTTTCCAGGTTTCTCTCCCCGGGCTCTACTAGCCCCTCCTCTTTCTCCCTCCTGTCCTTGGCTTCCTCTCCTTCCCTTAAGGTGGTTCTCGCCTTAAGGTTGGCTAGTCATGTTTCACGTCACAACACAATGCTATTCCACTTTGATTTTTCACCAATAAAATGACCATATACTGGAGGAATATGCTGCCACAGATGTGCCCTGGAAGCTGCAGTTGCCAATGGGCAGCAGGCGGCAAACCAGTTCCATCACACCGTTGTATCGTCTCATCCCCTGGGGCACCACTTAAAGAATCTGGTGAAGAGGCCAATGGAGTGTGGTTTCTGGACGACCCCTGGAGTGGGTGGCGCATGGCTGTTAGCTGGCGTTGCCTCACTGCCTGAGTCCCTGGAGGTTGATATTGGACCCCGGAGGGAGCGATTGCCTCGCAAACAGCATGGTGCTGCTCTTAGAGGGCTCGACTGTTGCCACATGATGCCTGATGTCTAAGGTGAAGTTGGAGGAGCGGTTGTGCCCTGGGGAAGGTGACTGCTGCCAAGAGGACTACTTATGACTTTGGGCAGGTGTGCTCATAGGTGCAGGTTCTGTCCTTGGTATTTGGCGTTTGATGCCCGGTGGCGATTATTGGGAATCTTCTGGATTTTGGTGTTCCTTTCCACAAGTTTCTGGTCGGATTAGTGATTTTTTTTCGAGGAAGGTTGCCTCCTTCAGAGTGTCCATTAATGTCTTCATTATTTTCTGCATGATATGGGTGCTCCAGTTTCTCAGCTCTTTTTTAATTGTTTTCCCATTGACCTTTCTCTTTTTAAATGTTGAAGCTCGGCCTCCCACCACAGTTGCCATCTGTAGGTAGAGTGACCTATTATTATCCTTCATATTCACTTTATTGATGGTCTATCATCATGATCGGTTGCAAAGGTTCATCATTTCATTTTATATCTGTATGGTCTTGTTTCTTTTTTCAGGCTTTTCTTTTTCTATGCAAACGTACCATCTCATTTAGTTTTGTAAAGCACTTTGGCGTAAAGCCCTACAGATGCAATATAAAATACAAATGCATATCTGTTTCCCTTTATTGTGTAAAAGTACCCTGCAAGTTTCACATTGCCTTTGGTGGTACAGTCCCTCTCTTGCTTTACTGTGGCCTTTCAGTGGCATCTGCAGAAAACAAGAAGCAAGTATAGCACTTGCCAATTGATCCTCTTCCTGATCCTACCTCCACATGGGACCCAGATCATCTGGGTAAACTACCTTCATAGCCTGGTGTAAATGCAGGTAAAGCACATGCCCCAGCACCACATCTGTCATGCATATTAATACTGTGAGTAGCGGAGTGATCGTGGCATGCATGCACACCTCTGTGTCAGCCAGTGAAATGCAGTGCAGAGTTTTCAGGTGCATAGCCCCTCAGACTTACCACTCTCCTCTAATCCACCACATGGCCCATTCAGAATGTGTTGTAGTAGACTACTGTAATTGGTATGTCATGTAATATGTCATTTGTATAGTGCATAGTGCCATTGGTATGGTCTCAAAGCGTTGTAAGTGAACGCCCTTGGATGACGGAAGTCCGAGGTATGAGGGATCGGTTAGAGGGATTTAAAATGCATTCGTGCATTTAAGCCTGTACGGAGGGAGGTATGGGTGGCTAAGCCCCTGCTAGTGACCCATGTGGAAATGGGTGCTGTGAAGGCTAAATGAAGAGTATGTGAGTCAAGGAGACTAATTATGTGTCCAGCTAGACAGAATTTGGATCTTATCATGGGATTTAGCTGTAGTCTAGTGGCAGAGGTGATGTGCGATATGAATTCAAGTAGCAGATGATTGCAGCTGTGTGCGGCTGGGTGGCTATGCCTTGGGCAGGGGATACGGCTATCTTCCTTCTAGATGGAGTGAGATACGTACCCGTGAGCCATGCCTGATTACTTGTTTCGTTGACAGAGTGTGGGACCTGTCATGCAGGTCTACAGGAACCCTTTCTGTGCATCATTGGTACTTTCCTGGAGTCTCCTCATGTGACTCATCCATGCCCCCCGCCTACCTGTCTGGCGGTAATGTTCATCCGAGAGGCGGACTAGGTCAGTCAAGATGCATGGGGGCAGAGCCAGGTCTGAGTGCCTTCTGGAAGGTGAGTTGATCCTCTATGCGGCAGATGCTGAAAGGTATAGAGTTCCATATTGTGGGGGATTAGACACAGCCATATAATAGATGAGCTGCCATCGGCCACATTTTCATAGCAGCTACCTCTATCCCACCCTGATTTTCTGCCTGTCCTTGCCATAATTACTACAATACTTTCCCTGGTGAAGCACTTTGGGTGGAAGGAGCCTGAATCTCTTGCTGTCTAGTCCCATCTCTGCTGCTATGGGGCAGCCACATTCCCTGAAATCATAACATTCTCAGGTAGAAAGAGAAGTGCTCTGTGAGATCCCAGGGATTCCACAATGACTCCAAAGAGGAATCAGAAGCAGAAACTGAATAATTCTGTGTCTGACCTGAGTAATATAACCTGCCCCTCTGCCAAACTACGGGTTTGCAGGCAACAATAGATGGTCTGCCAGGCAGACCCAAGACCCCCACAGCTTTCCTTTTTACAAACACATGTTTCATTGAGTATTTTAAATGTATATCTTTCAAAGTTCACAAAGAAAGCACCTGTTGGGTGATTATCTTCTGTCCAAGCAATGCTCCCTCTCCAGCCTTCTGTTATTAGTGCCAGGCAGAGGATTGAGGCAATTGTGATTTTAATGGTAGGGATTATGCCATTGCATGGCATGTATTGCACCTTCTTACAAAATGGAACAGAACATTTTATCCTGGAATCTCATGTTTCACCTTTTGCACTTAACACTTTTGGTTTAAAACATTCCTTGAGCTATCACTCCTTCTATTAAATGTGTATGTTAGATCACTAAAGGTCTGTGTGGAATGACCTGAAGTAATAATCCTGCGCTACGAGATGCCAAACATAGACTTCATGATTCAACATCTTACCTTCTACATCTAAATTCTGCCAGAGTGCCTGCAGGATGGTGCTATTCTGATTGATGCAAAACCCAGCCAAGTTCAAGGTTATGACAGTAAACCCTATGGAACTGTTGGACCAAAACCTTGATTAATTGGATGGAGTGTGGCTATTAGGTCAGAGGTTTGTGGGCCAAACTGCTCATCTTGAGAGTATGAAAGATAGTCAGAGAGACAAGATGGAGAGGGTTGTTTCTGTTAGACAATCCCTTTTTACACTTGAATGTTGGTCTTGCCATCTTTCTTGTCCACTACCTAGAAAACATATTGTACGCCTGCCTAGACACATCAGGCAGGTTGCTTCTCTCTGCTTAAAGTAAATATATATTCAGTGAAAAAATGTTGTTCAGGGGACGTTATGGTTAAATTGCACTAGTAAAAAGCTGTGAAATTCAATGGAAAAACGTTGTTACAGGGACGTTATGGTTACAGGTAAAACCAAAAAACCTCAGAAATTCGGCAGTTATGGTAAGCTAAGCAACCATAACTCACGCCACCACTGTGCAATGCTGTCATTGTTGCAGAAGAACATCCCACAAGCGGACAACAAATCACACATGCTCCTATTGATGAAACCCCTTTCAGCCTCTGGCTGGGAACAACATATATTAGGATAGTTCCATCCTCTTCTTGGTGGTATGGCAGAGAAAACCTTCCTGAAATCAGTGGGAAAAAGCCTCTTCACTGCATTCATCAACCTCTTCAGTTTATGGAACAAACGTGAACAAGCCATGTAACCCAAATTCATGCCACCATAATGCATGATGACAATATGCACTGTAACGAAACTGGCCACTTGTCTGCAAAGTTCAAGCATAAAACCATAACTGCGGACATGGACAGCGCACCACAATGCGTCCACTCCTTCCAAACCATGTTTCTCCATGTCAGCCCTCCTCACTACGCAGAGTAATGAAAAATAGTATTACCGCCCCTTCTTGCTAACCACACCCTCAGCATCTGATTGGATAATCCCCACAGTCCCATTTCCATTGGCCAGCATGGTGAGAAGGGCAGAGTGTGGCAGATGCGCTTCCCCAAGTACTGCGAGGGCCGCACCCCAGTAAAGCAGGAGCAGTCCTTCTTCTCTTTCCACTATTTTTTTGTCTAGCACTACCTCATTGGGTACTGTTAAATAGTCACATACACATTCACCAGTCACAGGCAAACCGTCATCATCTAACACTGTCAGTTTGTACAACACTTATACCGTTACACATTCAGACTGCAAGTGGCGTGTGAATCGAAAGCACCTCCAGTACAAAGTTCAGTAAAACTATCCAAGACTTCTGCATCCAGATTCATCCACATCGCCAGGAGTGGGGGAATACATTTCAACCAGGGCAGGGGGTAGTGGTGGCTCTGAAAAGAGACTTTTTTTTACGTGCTTGCACAGAACATTGTTTTTGCTCTTTATCTCAGTATCTGTTTCCTTATCCTCCTTACATTTTTACAGGATTCTCTTCAACGCTTCTTGCACAGTATAAAACAACACCGCATTGCCAATGGCAGTCAAAGAAATGCCATTTGCATGGAAACAGTGCAAATATTGCTCATTAATGATGTCATAGTCGGTGGAGAACAATTCAGCAGTGCACATAAGCTGACACATGCTTCTGTTTATAAGATACCTTCCGACCTCTGGCTGGGGACAAATTACACCGGCATGGTCCCATGCTTCTCTTTGTGGTATGCTTGAGAAAATGACGTTGGCAGTGGGAAAAATCTGCATCATTGCTTTCATCAACTTCTTTAGGTGACGGAGCAAACATCCACACGACATGTACCCCAACTATTGACCTCCAAAATGCACCACGACAACAACAACAGTACTGACAGAGGCCACACATCTGCAAAGGTCAGCCATACCGCTGAAACTGCACTAATAGAGAGGTCCCCAGAAAGCCTCCACTCCTTCCAAATCAAAATTAACAGCAATGCCTCTTTGCACGGCATACCTGTGAAGATCTTGCTCAAAAGTATCACCCACGGTCAGCACTCTGTGTCTCTCCATCTCTGCCAACCCCACTACAGAGTATTGGGAAAAAATAGTACCGCCCCTTCCTATGGACCACACCCTCGGCACCTGATTGGATAATCCCCACAGTTCTATTTCCATGCCCACCATGCTGAGAAGGGCAGAATGTGGCACGTGCGCTTTCCCAGCTACAGCGAGGGCCGCCCCCCAGTAAAGCAGGGACAGTGCTTGTTCCCTCTACACTATTGTTTTTGCAGTTCTCCCTCATTAGGTACTATCAAATAGTCACACATGCATGCAGCAATCGCATGCAGCAGTCACATACCAGACCTCTGCATCGAACACTATCATTTCTATAAGGCACTCCATATGTACCATTACACACTCAGAGTACACGCCTCGTGTGATTTCAAAACACCTCCAGTGAAAAGTTCCACAAAAGTATCTACGCTTTCAGACACCAGATTCACCCAGAGCGGCACCCATCACCGCTAAGTACAGGTAGCAATATTTTATTTTCCTTCCAGCACTCCAGTAAGTGCAAAGAACCAATACTCCAAAGTGCAGTACAGTAGTCAGTAATCTGCGCAATGCACACTACCTAAGAACATAAAATATCCAGTCCAACCATATCCACTTCTCTACACACAGTATTTCAACACAGCACTCAGTGGACACACTGCAGGAATGTTCACACCATAAGCTCCAGCCATGGACTAAAAACTCAATGCTCACAAACCAAACACAGAACGCAACTGTAACGCTCACCTGATTCCCGCAGAGGCGCCGGTCTTGACTGGGTGAATGCCGTATCTTCAAAGGTGATGTGTAACACACGGTTGGCTCTTTGGGCTGGACCTCTGTGCACTGTATGCCTGACTCGAAGAGTAAGATGTCCTCAGATAGAAAATATGGGATTAATAAACTGGGGTTATTGGGTGCCTCTCTCCTCTTCCCTTTCTCTTCTCCTGTAGAACCCCAAAGGTTAACACCCTCACCTTAGGTAAGTGAAAGCCGAGCTCTCCATCTGCCTCGGGGCAGGGTGCCGTAACCAGTTTCTTCACTGGATAAGGGTGCAGGCCTCTTGACCTCAGAGGACTGCTGTCCGTCGTTAACTGCACGCACGGTAAGTTCTGGGCACTTGAAATGTCTTAAAAGTCTTTTGTAATGATATCTCTTGTTTTGCAGGGTTCCGGCGATGGCGGATGGCGGGCTGATGAGAGTTGAGGATCGAACCCGCGTGAGGAATAGCAGCGCCTGGAAGCATGTAAGTAAGCGCTTGTAGCCTGCTTCACGATGCGCACTAACTGTCCCTTTTATCTTGCAGGTACAAGTTCGGAGCTTCTAGAGAAGCTGAAGGGTGCTGGAATACCCACTGGATTTGGCGTGGGAAGGAGTAATGGCACGTGAGTAATAAAGTTGCCCAATGTCTTTAAACGCACCTTCTTTTGTCTTTCAGATGCGGGATGCAGCGCCAAGGCCTCCGGAGCGTGCGAAGAGCTGGTAAGCTTTTGTCTTTCGATGCCGGAATGCAGTGCGAAGACCTCCGGAGCATGCAAAGAGTAGGTAAGCCTTTGTCTTTCAGATGCCGGAATGCAGCGCGAGGCGTTGGTGACAGCCGATGGACCAGGTAAGAGATGCGCTGCCACTGAAGACCGTAGTGCTAACTTGTTCTTTCTTTGTCTTTACAGGTGCTGCTGAAGACTGGATTCCAGGATGGTAAGCCTTTGTTCCCTTAGGCCCAGGATCAGAAGCAGAAGACACGATGAGCGTTCTGCTGCAGAGAATGCAGAATAACGCAAAGCAAGATTCATCCATTGGGTGTGGTTTAAATAGCCTCCTGTAGTGCTTAGGTGTCTCCTTCCACAGCCACGCCTAGGTAAGAAAAGAGTTCCTGCTTTCCAGAAGAGTTCCAGTATTCTGAACCTAGGGAGTGGCTCCTGCCCCACCCAACAGGAAATGTAGTCCCAAACAGAAGAGGATCAGGGGTTCAACTGGCAGGTGTGGGATGTTTTTATTCACGCATCCAAGCCCTACCTCAAAACTGTGCAGTATTGACATGGAAAACCTCATGATGGCCAGAGCTTCCCAGAAAATGCCCAGGGAAATGCATGAAGAATAGGCTGCCACACAGTAGTCTGAAACCATTGGGAATGGCAATGCTGATTGCCAAAAGCAAACCCATAACTGTTGGGAATTCATTTTCTTAAATCCCAAAAAGGGGTGCAGTACCAGTACTCACCACTATCAGAAAGCCGGCGGTTTAAAACAACAACAGATTTTACTTTTTTTTGTGTAAAACTGAATAAATGAACCCAAAACATGCCAAAGAAAGACTTACTGAAAGGTGGATCCAATGTAAAGTTATATTCTGAAGTGAGTTGAATGTTTATAACAAGACTGGCTGAGCTGTGGATTTCAGCAGTTTAAGTAAATTTGGACTGAAAGACACTAAAAATTTAAATCTTTAAAGGAAATGAGTGACCTACTTTGAGTGTCACATAGGTTGCAATTGTTTAAATGTCATAGTTTTAAACTTAGAATCAGCATTCTAACTGCATATGTAAACATTGTCTTGACTTAGACTGGGTAACAAAAAGTGACATTTTATCTGAAACCTGGCTTAAAGAGATTCCAATTTTGCCTGGCAACTACCCCCCATCAGGAGTGAAACTTGAGTCACAGCTGTGTTCCCAGGCCTATCTGCCTTTTGCTGGCCACACTAAGGATATGCCATCTCTCTGATAATTGAATTGAGGGGAGCCCCCACAGAATACAGGAGCTCTGAACAAAGCCCTGTCCTGACTCAGGCAGATGGTTTATTGCAGATGTCGTAAATGTAGCTTCCCCCTGGAAGTAAAGGGGAGGGGCAGGGTCTCTGAGCTTGGCAGAAACTGGAAAGACTGGTTTCTGTACCATGTGACCTGAAAAGACACACCTCTATAGCCAGAATATGGTTTTAGAAAAAGATGAATAACTCATAGTACGGACTTGTGAAAATTATTTAAATGATACCATAATTCTTGTGATTTTTCTGCCCACATTTTAAGAGGTTTTTAGAACCGGTGGCATGTTCAGGGGGGTTTTAGCGGAAAAGAGGATATTACTCAAAATGTGTGCATGTGAAAAATCTGACACTTCATCAACTAATGTCCATACTCCTTGCGCACATGTGTGTAAATTTGGGGTAATGTCCGGTATTGCAAACCAGTTAAAAAGTGCAAAATATTGCCATTTCTGAATGCAAGCCCCCAGGAAGAGCAGAGTTTGAACAGGGGATACCTCCTGTAATGCATGATGGGTGCATATGATTTTTAAACAATATGTACCTCTGCAAATATGTATTTGGTTCAAATCTAGATTTGTGTGCAAGTTGACAGGAGGAGTGGACTTTCTGCAGGCTGTAAAATGACATCACTCTGACACAACTTAGCTCCCCCAATCAAGTGAGAAATGGAAGTTTGACCAATTAGAAGCTGAGAGAGAGGTAGGGTCAGTGATGCTAGAACACACCCACATTCTAAACACATAAAAGCAGACAGACAGGACAGATAGGGACCTTCAAATCCATTTGCAGCTGGAAGCTCTGCCGGGAAAATCCATACTTCAAATCCATCAAACTTCAGAGAGCAGACATAGAGACTTCAAATGTATCAAATTTCCAGAACCAGAGAGAGAGCAGAGCTGACCCAGATCACTGTGAAGTGCAGAGACCAGAGTCCAGTCTAAAACCTGACCAGATCCGTGGCGAGGCCCATTTAACTCAAGAATATAGTGTGAGTACCTAGAAAACTGTGCAGAACCAATCTCTTAGTTAAAATAATATAATCCAAGCTATTTTAATCTAAGTAGAACTGCCTCCTAACTGTCACCTGTCATTTGTAAAGCTGTCACCTGTCATTTGTAAAGCTGTCACCTGTCATTTTCTAGTTGCAAGCTGCACTTGTCTTTTTTGAACTTTAAAATTTCAAATCTGAAAAACGACCTTTATTTAATCGCTCATATCTCCGTGACCGTTTGTGCTAGAGACTTGCAGTAACTTTCCTCAGAAAGCTTAGAATCGTGGCTTTTCTAGGAACCTACCCCCTATAGTTTTGCCGCAATCGTGAAAAACGCACTCGCGAATTTACCGCGATTTGAAAATTTCTCCACATGTAAAAATCTGCTGCTGCTTGCCTTTCATTTGCCAAAAATTCGTTTAACCTACCAATTACTCCCAGATCCTTGCTAAAAGTGAGCCTGGACTAATATTAACTTGATTTCACTCACCCTGAACCTCCTAGAGGGAATTAAAAGCATTTTAGCATATTTTTCACTTCATTTCCAGCACATGTAAAAGCATTTTGGGCCTGTGTTTAAAACTCCGATCTGTACTCTAAGCTTGCTGGGGTGAACTGAATTACATTTGAATTGCATTTCTGAGAACTGTGTGCTTTCCTTCCATTTCCTTGCATTGCATAAAGGGGGGAGGGGATTGCCAGAGAAAAGTGATTACATTGTTTTGTTGAAATCATATTGAGTATTTTCTGTATTGCATTTTCATTCAACATTACATCCATCTGACTTATATAAAACATTCTCTTCCACATTATTCTTCTGTCCCTACTTACCAGTGTGCTATCTTATCCATTTCATGTCAACTCCTTAGTGATTATCAAGAAGTGTGCTAGTGCCAGATTCTCCGTTGTTAATCTTTATCATATCAGATTAAGTGTGATATTCAATTATTAATTTATTATAAAGTCTGATATATATATCTATTGTTTAAATTATCAAATAAACTTGCAAAACAGAACTACTTCTTGGCTCAGTGGGGTCAGGAGGATTCCAAGAGAGGGGTGTTATATAGGGGTAGTCATCCAGAACGCATGAACTGGACATAACTGGACATAAAGATATATCAAAAAGGGTTTTCATTCAGTATTCTAGACTAGGCGTTGACTTGGCTGTAGTGCTGAATTGAATCCTCTTACAAATTGGGGGCTCGTGCCGGACGTTTGGATTAGATCTATCACTTGTGCAGATTAATACAGCGTGCCAGCTGACCAGATACACATATCCGGTCGGAGCACACGCTGTGTTACGCTGTAAAGCACTTCTCAAAGGAACGCTCTAAGAAAAAGGTCTGTTTTGCAAAAATAAAATACAAACTTCTGTAAGTCAGGACAGAGACCAATCTCTAGAATGACGTCCTTAGTAGACATGAAAATAGCCAGAGAGCACTTCTTACATAAGCTATTTGTGAGAGGTGAGTGGACTCACCAGGACCAAACAGTCTGGTTGCAGGCCATCACACCCCAAATCACGGAAACAGGGTCAGATACATGGAGAGACCAGGGTCCCTTACATGTGGCCCTGAGTGAACTATATATGTCCTCTAAGGCCAAGGATGAGCACAACAAGATTGCCAGGGTAGCGGCATATTTATATTTACATATGGGAGCCATGCAGGACAAATGTGCTGAAGGCCAAGATCTGGCGAGTAGGCAACTGCTGGCATTACAGAAGGCCCAATCTGATCTGGACTCTTCTGAGCAGAGGCTGCAGAGGAGCCAGGAGTCAGAAAATGATAGTAGGCAGTATATCATTAAAATAAAAGAGGACATGGATATACTGTAACAGGAAAAGGCTGACCAGGATACTAGATTTCTGGCCCTGCAGAAGGAGCACCGAGACAGTTTGGACTCCTTACTGCAGAGCCAGAAAAAGCTGGAGCAACAATTAGACTTTAACAGGGCATGCACGGAGCAGGTAGCCACCCTGTCATCTAGATAGAGTGACGGTAGAGAGCAACAAGCTGATTTTGAAAGACCTGGATACCCAGGCAGAGTTTGATGAAGAACGCCAGAAAGCTGGTGCCTTTCAAAGGCAGAGGGACGACCTGGCGGCACAAATGCAGGCTCTTAGTCAGGAAAGAGACGCCTTAGGCCAGGAAGTCTGCCATTTAAAAAGAAAAATGGAAGAAAATCACCTGGCCCACCAGGGACTGGGTGACCTCCAAAAAGAACACTAGAACTTGTTAGAGCACACCAGGAGGGTGGAGGATGCTCTAGCAAGAAAGGAGCAGGCCAATAGGGACACAGCTCAGGAGGTAACCCTCCTGCAGCAAAGACTGGCCCAGTGCTCCAGGACCAATCAGGAAACACAGAGAGAGAATGAGGCTCTCTGCCAGCACAATGATAGGCTCCAGCAACAGGTAGCGATGCAGGAGAGACTGATAGAGTCTAGTAAGGCCTTAACTGAGGAACTGAAGCCACAAATGCAGGCTATTGCATTGCAACAGGGAGCAGGGGCGGATAGAGATGAGGTTCGCTGGGAAAGGGAAGCTCCGGAGCATAACCTCAGGAGCCCTAGTACCAGAGGCCCTCATACCTCTCAGTCACTGGACTCTGCCACCCCCATATTCCCTGGCGCACATGAGCACCGGGCCACAGAGATGGCAGACTACTATCCAGACAAATGTATGGGGCTCATAGGCCAGTACCACCCAGGTATGGAGGGGCGGGCATCCGGGTATGGGCACCCCAGCACAGTGCAATTTAATGGGGAACCCCAGGAGAGTAGGCCCATTAAGGGCATCCTGAAAACCTCTGCCCAGTTAGGTCAGTGGGGGGGGTACCCATCAAATCCTGGCAGCAAGGAGGAATCTGAAGACTCCTCTGAACTGCGCAGGACACAGGAGACCAGGTCCCCACATTCGGCCAGCCATTCCCAGGCTCGCAGAATCTGGGAAAACCTGGAAGAGCAGACAGGAACCTCTGGGAGCAGTGCCTCTGAGTCAGAGGATGAATGGACAAGGGTTACCCGAACCAAAAAGGCCAATAAGGCAAAAAGGGCCTTGCTTAAGGACCCCTTAAAGCAGATTAAGGCGATCAGGAGCATCATCACGCCTTACCATAAGAACGCTAAGTATTCTGTTTGGGAGCACTTAGAGTTGTTTGAGCAAATGATGGAGACTTTCCATTTGAAGGACAGCCAAAGCTGTATTCAATATGTAAAGTGGACCTTCTCCCCGGAATACTCCAGTTTCTTTGCGGGGCTGGAGGACCAAAATCATTTAAGATGGTCCACCTATAAGGCGGCCATCTTGAAACATTTTTCTGTTCACAGAAATCCTCAAGAGGCTCGCAAGGCAGCCTACAATTTGCAATGTGGGGAGGATCAGGCCCCACAAGAATTTGTGCAAGAACTGAAACATGCTTTTGCGCAGACCACCAGAAGGGTGCGCACAGACAGTAGAGAATTCATTAATACATTTTTTCATGCCTTGCCCAAATACATAATGACCCAGCTCGTGAGGGATTTTCATGAGAAAAGATCTTTAGACTGGGTCATTGAACAGGCTACCCGGATCTATGAGGTGCAGAAACCGGTAGATAGCAAAAGTAATGCCCAGAAAAACCCCAAAGCCAACAGCACCCCTGCTGCTGCCAAGGTGGCAGAGGTAAAGGTCACCCCCGTTTTGGATTTGGAGATGGGGGGTCTAAAAACCTACCTGCACCTAATAATGCTAGGCCCAGAAGGTCCTCGGGCCAGTCACAGACAGGGAGCCAGGGAGGCAGCCCCACAAATGGGGTCCCTCGCTCTCCTGATTATGTAAGTCCCCGTTACAAGGGAAATCGACCCATCCTGGGTTATGTGTGGACTCCTCCAGCCCAAGGGGGGGGATCCAGCCAAGCACCTAACCCAGGGAACTTCCCTCCCAACTTCCCACAGGAGGGCAGAAATTCTCCAAATCCTGGGCAGAACTTTTTCCCCAGGTATCCACCCAATTTCCAACCCCAAAATCATCCATCCTTCTTTCCCCAATTCCCTGAGCCCAGACAACCTAATCCGGGAGAGGGGAGACCAAGGGTGGAGGGGTACCCAAATCTTCCCAATCCGGGGTATTACCAGAGAAGGGACAGCTACCCTTCCCGGGATCAGCCCAGGGGAGAAAACAGGGCCCCGTATCAGCCTGAGCGGGTTTCCCAGTTAGAGCGCCAGGTTCAAAACATGGCGCGGGATCTGGGCCACATACTGAGGGCTCAGCAGAACCCTCAGATGGGCGTGTCGGCGCAGAACGCACCCAACTCTGGACCTGGTGCTCCAGAACAATGACGGGGGCAGCACCCCGATAACTCACCGGTTCCCAGGGAGGAGGCACAAGGGGAAGGGCGGTGTAAAGCCTTGGAGGAAGCTTCCTTCCTCACTTGTAAACAGCCCCTGGAAACCCAGAAACCGGAAACAAAATCTCTTGCCCCTGAAAGTCTGCCTCCTAAGGAGCAGAGGGGGGGTAGGAGAAACAAAAGACCCAAACCGACTCAGTTTGAGGAGGAGATACAGATCTTCCAATTTGAGGGAGAGGGATCCTCAGAGGATCCTGGGAAAAGGATCTTCTCCTTTAGAGAGGGGGGAACTCCTCCCAAAGAAAAATGGGTCCCTAGGGATGCAAATCCAGACTGGGGAGATGTGGAGACTGAGCTACCGCCGCCCACCATCTCATCCCAGAACCAACAGCAAGAAAATCCCCTGGTTCAAACCCATCCTGGTGACTGCCTCCAAAAAGGGGGGGGCGGCCCGGAACCGGAGCCAGGGGAACCCACAATGGCTCTGATCTCCAGTTGCCAATTTTTTCTTTCAGATTCCCAAGGCTCTCCACAGAAGTCTGCCCAAATTTCTTCTCTAGCGATGCGTAAAACCAGAAAGTTAGTCCACCAGTTGTCCAAAAATGTGCATTATCTGTGCCCCCTTGAGGAGAAGGAGGGAAGATACTATGCCCCGGTACAAGTACAGGGGCAGGGTACAATTTTGGCACTGGTGGACACTGGATCTCAAGCTACCCTTCTGTCCAGAAGGGCCTTTGACAAACTGAATGCAGGAAGGGGAGAGAATTACCAAATTCCTCTCACCTCTCTTCCTGGACAACTGCAGAACTTTGACGGGAAGGAAATTCCCGTTGAGGGGACTGCAGACTTGGACATTAAGATCGCTCGACACAAGTTGAAACACCCGGTCATAGTAGTGACTCCAGAGGGCACCCCTTGTTTACTAGGGAATGACCTCCTGAGGAGGTTGTCACCCTTAATAGATTGTGTAAACAAGGTCCTCTGGACCCAGACTAGCCGACCCATAAAATTAAAACAAAGTGTCAACCATGTTAGTTTAAACAGCACCTGCCACATGGTTGAACAAAAATCTGACCAAGTAGAATTTCACTTCCAGAATAACCAAATTCCAGACGTGACAGTAATAGCAGTAGGACAACAGACTGGTGATGGGGGGGTCCTCTCTATTTCTGAAAATCAACCTTCCTCCCAGTTTAAGGTGGTATTCCACACTGGAAGGAAACACCCTGAAATTCTTTACTAATCCACAATCAGAAACTCCCACGCCTATAGTCCAGAAAGATGTGAAATCAGCTCAGAGCCTGGCTGATATTCAGCAAATTGGAGAGCAGTTGTTCATCCCTGTTCAGTTAATTGAGGGGAAGGACTCTGTTCTCGCTCGAGTATGTGTGAACAACGGTAAGAGCTTCATCAGCGAAGCCATGTTCCGCCAACTCCCAAAAGATCCAGCCATTCCCACATTCAAACTGATAGACAAATGGGAAATGGACCTGGAAGCGCCTAATTCCAAACATCTCCTGCCAAGCAGGTGTATGCTCAAAATCTCCATTGGCAACAAGAGCATAGTCCATAATTGTTGGGTCGTGCGAGACGTCCCTGCCACCTTTTACTTAGGCAGTGACATTCTTAATCGCTTTGCCATTAGTTTGGACCTAATAAACATCAAAGCCTGGTCCCGATTAGCGGATAATCCCATGGGCTTTGATGATCCAGAAAAAGCATTTAGGTCAGCTCAATTGCTACCTTATGCAGTTGAAATTCAGGTTAAAGAGGAAGTCACCATCCTAGAAAGGACCCGACAATTCTCCCTGGAAGTGAAAGTTAAAAGGGGACAAGAGTTGAAAAACCCTGATGCTTACATACATCTAAACGCTTCTCTCCAACAGCAAGGGTTGGGGGTAAACCCAACTCCATTAGTCAACATAGAACATGACACCATTCTAATAGAGGTGGATAACAGCGACTTAAAGAGTATTACTCTAGCCGCAGGCACCATTATTGGAATGGCGGTTGATGACCGACATTTTTCCATCGACTTAGTAAATGCACTGTTAGGACCAATCCCCAAGGACTGTTTTGACAGTGACAGTGAGGACAATACAACACCAGACAGGATTTTTACCCGGCATGGGGGGAACTTCCTGGTGTACACTTCCTGCCCCTATGGTAAGGAAGATGTGACTTGTGACTTCAGGAGGGATGAGGTGATTTTCCAAGTCCATGAGGGCTGCCTTTCCCACCTGAAGCCTCCAGTCCAAATCAGCACTCTGACCAGGGACTTCTCCACCCAGCTGGAGGAGGCCGCTGAAATAGCCAAACCAGAAGTCTTTCCAGGCTTCAGGCCGATGGTGGAAGAGAGAGTCAACCTAGCTGATGCCTGTGTGACTCTGGAACAAAAGCAAAAGTTGAAACAAGTTTTCTTGGATTTCCAAGATCTCTTTGCGGTAGACTCATATGACTGTGGTCGCACCGACATCCACACAACAACAATCCCCACGGACCCTGGCATGACTCCTGTGTTTGTCAAGCAATATCGCTTGCCTCTCGCATCAATGGAGTCCCTTACTGAAATAATTAAGAACCTTGAGTCCCGGGGAATAATCCGTCCAGTCCACAGCACCTTCAATAATCCGGTGCTGGGTATATTGAAGCCAAACGGCCAGTGGAGACTCTGCGCCGACCTCAGGGAGCTCAACAAACGGGTCCATACTTCCCGATGGCCTCTGCCCTACATTGTCCAAGGGCTGGCCCAGATCCAGGGGTCACAGGTATTCACAGCAATAGACCTGACCAATGGGTACTGGACCGTGCCTGTCAGTAGGGAGGACCAATACAAACTGGCTTTCACCTTTGGGGGCCAGCAGTACACATGGACCCGGACTCCCTTCGGATACCTCAACTCCGGCAATGAATTCAACATTTTCCTACATAAGGCCATGCCCGACCTGGGTGCGAGGGGTAACCTGGCTTATGTAGATGATGTCCTCATCAAAAGTTCATCTGTGGAGGAACACATAGGGGAGATCCGTTATGTTCTGACACAGTTGAGGGCCGCCGGAGCAAAACTTTCCTTTCAGAAAGCACAGTGGTGTAGAACCCGTGTTAATTTCTTGGGGCATGAGATTACTCCTCAGGGTCTCTGTCCCCAGGAAAAGAAAGTGGAAGCACTTCAGAAACTGAAAGACCCCACAACTCTGCGGGAACTAAGGAGCCTCCTTGGACTGACTAATTACAGCAGAAAGTTCATTGAGGGCTACGCAGAGATCACCAGACCCCTGATTCATCTCCTGAAAGGGGGGGTCAAGTGGGAATGGGGTCCTGAACAAGCCGAGGCAGTAAGACAACTCAAGAGAAGCCTCTCACAAGCGCCTTGCCTAGCTTACCCTGTCAGAAACAAGGAGTTCTTCCTGGAGACGGGGTTCTCTAATACGTGCTTGACGGCAGTATTATACCAAAAGCATGACAAGGTCAATAAAGTAATCTCCTATGCGAGCAAAACTTTATCCTCTGTGGAGGAAAAATTCAACGATTGTGAGAAGGCACTCCTGGCGACGGTGTGGGCATTGAAGAATTACCGCCCGTTTATCCAGGGGGAACACATCATAGTGGAGACTCCACACCAGCCTCTGCAATATCTCCAAAGTGACAGAATCCGGGCCGGAAATGTGAGTAATTCCCGAATTACTTCCTGGATTCTGTCAATGCAAGGCTTTCCTGTGGAGGTCCGATATGGCCAAAACAAGAAGAGTCCCCTCGCGCAAGGTCTGGCTGACTTGCATGATTGTGCCAGAGAAAACTGTCTCGAGGACGAAAGTCTAAAAATAAAGGACAACACGGAGGCATGCCTTAATTCCCCACACAAAGTCTTTGAAGAGGACAAGTGTGAGGGAATGCCCACTGTCTATGTGGATGGATGCTCTTACCATGTTGACAACAACGGGGAGAAAGAACTGATGGCCGGCGTAGGGAATGCATGGGTGAATGAGTTCCCAGAACCCTCCGCTGGATACAAAATTGGTCCCCGAAGTAGTCAGGTGGCAGAATTGATGGCTGTGCATCAGGCCATCCTCACTGCTGTCCAGCATCAACTCCACGAACTGGTCATAATCACAGATTCGGATTATGTACGGAACGGGTTCGTGGAGCACCTGGTTAATTGGAAAACCAGAGGCATGTTATGTGCTAACAACAAATCCTTGAAACATGGGAAGTTGATTCAAAACATTGATGATCTGGTCACCTCGAATGAGATGACCATCTATTGGAAAAAGATCAAGGGTCATTCCAAAGTAGAGGGACCAGACAAAACTGGAAATGACTTAGCTGATCAGCTGGCCAAAACCGGGGCCATCCAAGGGGATCTAATTGAGATTGAGTCCCTGTTGGGGGAAATCCAGGTCACTGCTATCACTAGGTCCCAGACAAACGCGCACAACGACCCTTCCATTGCACAATGGAGTAAGGAGACCCCTGATGCTGATTTGATTACCGCTCAGAAGGGGGATCCAATTATTGGTAAGTTTTACCAACACCTTGAGGACCCTGAGAACTTTCCCCTGACGGATACCGATTATATTGGGAAAGAGGACCTAAGAGTGTTGATGAAATGTCCAAAAATGTTCCAAATCCAAGACGGTTTGCTGGTAAGGAAATCCAAAGCTGGCCACGATCAGTGGGTGGTTCCTACCTCATTCCGAAGCCTGATGTTAAGTCACGCCCATGATGCGGCCACCGCCGATCATAGGGGGTTTCACACAACATTGGAAATCTTAAGAGAGGTTGCATACTGGCCACACATGGGGCAGGACCTCGACCAATACTTGAAGGGGTGTCTTGTGTGTGCACAATTTCAGCCATCATCCCTCACGCACCGTGCGCCTCCCCAAAAGAGGGGGATGACACTGCCATGGTCAGATTTACAAATCGACTTTGTAGGCCCTGTGATTCGCTCTGCTAGGGGGAATAAGTACATGTTGACTGTGACATGCTTGTTTACCAAGTGGGTGGAATGTCTCCCAGCCCCAAACTGCAAGGCAGAAACAGCCGCTGCCTTGATGATTAACCACATCTTTTCCCGTTTTGGTCTACCTCTAAGGATTGAGTCAGACAGAGGTAGCCACTTCACCAGTGAAGTAATGACAAAGATGTGGGAGATACTGGGGGTCAAAAGGAAGTTGCATATTGCTTACAGGCCAGCTTCTTCTGGGGCAGTAGAGAGATATAACCGGACAATTGTCAGCATATTAAAGAAGTTTGTGGCAGATTCTGGGCCAAGTTGTGATATCCGATTACCTCTGGTCCTAATGGCCATCAGATCTACCCCTTCATCTGCAACCAAAATGTCACCATTTGAGTTGATGACTGGGCGCACGATGGTGCTTCCGCAGCATTTGCTCTACAGGACCCAAGAGCAGACACTGATAAATGCCTCCACTACTCATGAGTATGTGGAGAATTTAAGGAAACACCTTCAACATGCTTTTGCTTATGCTCAGCGGAATCTAGAAAGATCGGCTGATAGCATGAAGACCCACTATGACCTGAAGACTTCCAGGAAGGAATATCAGGTGGGGGACCGGGTCTATTTATACAACTTCCAAAGAAACCAGGCAAAACAGCGGAAATTCTTGCCTACATGGAAGGGACCCTTTGAGATTATAGACAAAATCTCCCCTGTGGCCTACAAAATCCACGTCCCCAAAGGTCCTTTGGCAGCGGGGGAAGACAAGTGGGTCCACATAATCCAGTTGAAATGTTGCCATCCCAGGCACACTCTGCAACAACTGGAGGAATCCTCTGGAATCCTAGCGGGTACTGTCTCAGACTAATTCAGTTCCAACCATAAAACATACCACATCTAGTCTCTAAAATATTGTGATTTGCATGAAACTGTCTCTTAGTTATACTGTTTTTTTTCAAAATAAGAATGTAATGTTTCGTTATGATGAAATGCATATGCTGCCCCACTATCTCAACAGTGGTGGAAAAATGTCCATGAATAGGTATTGCCGCTCTTCCTTTGTCGTCCTAGGAGAAAGAAAACCTGGAGACAGGACAAGGAGAACGATCCGGAGACCGGGAGCAGAGACGCAACGGGCCCAGAGTACCGGCCAATATTCCCATCAGGACCGGCGAGGAGAACCGATCGATCCAACCGGATGGAGAAAAAGATGCTGAACTGTGCCATCTATAGGAAGAAGATGAGGAAACATCCCAGGTCTTGCGAGTCCCATCAGGAAACAGAATGGCCATCGCAAGAGGGGGGCTTGTGGGATGTTTTTATCAACGCATCCAAGCCCTACCTCAAAACTGTGCAGTATTAACATGGAAAACCTCATGATGGCCAGAGCTTCCCAGAAAATGCCCAGGGAAATGCATGAAGAATAGGCTGCCACTCATTTTTGCCGATGTTATGGGCACAGAAGGACACTGCCTAAAATCACCATTGGACTACCCACACAGTAGTCTGAAACCATTGGGAATGGCAATGCTGATTGCCAAAAGCAAACCCATAACTGTTGGGAATTCATTTTCTTAAATCCCAAAAAGGGGTGCAGTACCAGTACTCACCACTATCAGAAAGCCGGCGTGATGTAATGCATGATGGGTGCATATGATTTTAAAACAATATGTACCTCTGCAAATATGTATTTGGTTCAAATCTAGATTTGTGTGCAAGTTGACAGGAGGAGTGGACTTTCTGCAGGCTGTAAAATGACATCACTCTGACACAACTTAGCTCCCCCAATCAAGTGAGAAATGGAAGTTTGACCAATTAGAAGCTGAGAGAGAGGTAGGGTCAGTGATGCTAGAACACACCCACATTCTAAACACATAAAAGCAGACAGACAGGACAGATAGGGACCTTCAAATCCATTTGCAGCTGGAAGCTCTGCCGGGAAAATCCATACTTCAAATCCATCAACCTTCAGAGAGCAGACATAGAGACTTCAAATGTATCAAATTTCCAGAACCAGAGAGAGAGCAGAGCTGACCCAGATCACTGTGAAGTGCAGAGACCAGAGTCCAGTCTAAAACCTGACCAGATCCGTGGCGAGGCCCATTTAACTCAAGAATATAGTGTGAGTACCTAGAAAACTGTGCAGAACCAATCTCTTAGTTAAAATAATATAATCCAAGCTATTTTAATCTAAGTAGAACTGCCTCCTAACTGTCACCTGTCATTTGTAAAGCTGTCACCTGTCATTTGTAAAGCTGTCACCTGTCATTTTCTAGTTGCAAGCTGCACTTGTCTTTTTTGAACTTTAAAATTTCAAATCTGAAAAACGACCTTTATTTAATCGCTCATATCTCCGTGACCGTTTGTGCTAGAGACTTGCAGTAACTTTCCTCAGAAAGCTTAGAATCGTGGCTTTTCTAGGAACCTACCCCCTATAGTTTTGCCGCAATCGTGAAAAACGCACTCGCGAATTTACCGCGATTTGCAAATTTCTCCACATGTAAAAATCTGCTGCTGCTTGCCTTTCATTTGCCAAAAATTCGTTTAACCTACCAATTACTCCTAGATCCTTGCTAAAGTGAGCCTGGACTAATATTAACTTGATTTCACTCACCCTGAACCTCCTAGAGGGAATTAAAAGCATTTTAGCATATTTTTCACTTCATTTCCAGCACATGTAAAAGCATTTTGGGCCTGTGTTTAAAACTCCGATCTGTACTCTAAGCTTGCTGGGGTGAACTGAATTACATTTGAATTGCATTTCTGAGAACTGTGTGCTTTCCTTCATTTCCTTGCATTGCATAAAGGGGGGAGGGGATTGCCAGAGAAAAGTGATTACATTGTTTTGTTGAAATCATATTGAGTATTTTCTGTATTGCATTTTCATTCAACATTACATCCATCTGACTTATATAAAACATTCTCTTCCACATTATTCTTCTGTCCCTACTTACCAGTGTGCTATCTTATCCATTTCATGACAACTCCTTAGTGATTATCAAGAAGTGTGCTAGTGCCAGATTCTCCGTTGTTAATCCTTATCATATCAGATTAAGTGTGATATTCAATTATTAATTTATTATAAAGTCTGATATATATATCTATTGTTTAAATTATCAAATAAACCTTTTAACTTGCAAAACAGAACTACTTCTTGGCTCAGTGGGGTCAGGAGGATTCCAAGAGAGGGGTGTTATTTAGGGGTAGTCATCCAGAACGCATGAACTGGACATAAAGATATATCAATAAGGGTTTTCATTCAGTATTCTAGACTAGGCGTTGACTTGGCTGTAGTGCTGAATTGAATCCTCTTACACAGGTAAGTAAGCAGCATGGTCTGCTGCAGGTAAGTCCACCCAAGCATTATGAGCCCGGCGCTTCCAGCGCTGGGACTGGGCATCTTTATGAGCCTGGTGCCACTGGCGCCAGGACAGGGTCCAAAAGGTCCCAATTGGGACTGGCTGGCACTCGGAACCGGGGTTATGGGTCTGCTTCCAAGGGAGTCGGGCAAGTCCTGATCTTTTGGAAGCAGAGATCATGACAGCAACAACGGCAAACCTACTTGCAATCAGGCCACATAGTTGTCGGTGCAAGGGCTCCAGCCATGCATCCAAGACGTTAGGGCCTCACCACACATAACACACCATAGTACACCCTAAGTTTAAATGCTCATGTCATGCGCAATGCACTCCCCAGTTGCAATTGAGCCTGCCAACCTTCACCCTGGCCACATGTTTGCATGCATGGCTGCATGACGTTGCTTTGGGTGTGGTGAACGGTATGTGGGTGGCTGTGTGTATTGTCCATATTTGAAATGTGTGATGCTGAAGACTTCCTTTCATGGCGCGATATCTTAAACCACTTCCTACAGCAAGGGTCTTATAAGTGGCACACCATAGCAAACGCAAATGCTCACATGTGTCTCCCTAATGTGCAACACGTGCATCAACCTACACCGTCTGGTAATGTACACATAACACCTCACTTCAGGTGTTCTACCAAGTCTACAATGTCCTCCACAAACATTCTTTAAAGGTCCCCACCATCGGAGAGATGCAGAGTTAAACCTGCATGGCTGCATTATGTTGTGGTGGCTATCGTCAAGGCTTAGGCTCTTGGGTGCATGGCCTATGGCCTACGGCCTTTGGCCATGCACCCAAGAGTGTAGGCCTCGCCCACACCCACCACAAAATAATAGAGCCATGATTGCGAATGTGGCCACATACCACAATTCACAAACATACCTTAGGAAGGGTGTTATAAAGGGCAAACCATAACAAACACAAATGATCACATGTGGCTCCCTATGTGCAACACGTGCAACAACCTACACCACATGGTAATGTGTGCATATCACCTCACGTCTGCTCTTCTACCACCTCTAAAATGTCCTCCACAACCATTCTTTGAAGGTCACCACCATCGGAGAGATGCAGAGTTAAAACTGCTTGGCTGCATTATGTTGTGGTGGCTGTGGTAAAGGGCTAGGCTCTTGGGTGCATGGCCTACGGCCTATGGCCTTTCGCCATGCACCCAACAGTGTAGGCCTTGCCCACACCCAGTACAACATAACAAAGCCATGCAGGCAAACATGTGACCAGGTGCCACAATACACAAATGTAACATAGGCAGCAACACTTCTACCCAACCCAAGCACCATAATATAGCAATGCATGCACACATGTAACAGTTAGCAGAATCCAGAAGCATACCACAGGGTCCGGCACACCTGCCCACTTCTATTCACATAGCCTTGTATTACTGCCAACCCAAACACAAAATCTTCACAACAGTGGCCCTGCTCTCAGCACTCTATTAGGTGCACAAAACAAATACTTCATGGTGCAGTACAGTAGTCAGCACTCTGCACAATGGACAGTACTGAAGCCGATAAAATATGCAGTTCAACCCTATCCACTTCTATGCACACAGTACTTCAACACTGCACCTAGTGGACACACTGCAGGACTGTTTACTCCATCAGGCCCAGCTACGGATTAAACACTGTAGGTTGTGCTAACAATCCCCACACCCATGGAACCAACAGTATATGCAATGTTGACGAACCACATACACAAGGCAACAATGTGAAACCTACTTGGAAGCAGGGCACATAGTTGTCGGTGCAAGGCCTCCACACATGCATCGAAGGGCCTACGGCCTTACCGCACACAACACACTATAGTGCACTGTAAGTTAAAATGTTCATGTCATGTGCAATGCACTCCCCTTCTGCCATTAATCTGCCATCAGTCACCACGGAAAGAGGTTGCTGCATCAGCTATCGTGCCGTAACGCAGGCTGCCTGCATTCCCCCCAAAATGTAGTCGCCTGTGGAGGTACCCGCAAATTGGCGCAATACGCACGGATACTTCAGGCAGCCCACCGTCATCTTCCACCTAATGAGACATATCAGATGGACCACTTGTCACTCCCCCACCTTTTCCATCCCTTCTTCCCACCACATAGCGTAAAGTATGTTTTCCAGGCCCTTCCGGCGACGCACTGTCCTCCGATACACCATGGTGGCATTTCCCCAGAATATTGATGCACAGCACGCTTCCCTCCAGCCAATCACCGGCCGTGTCCAATGTTCGCCGAAATCACAGCGTACTGCAAGCCAATGAGACTTTTGTCCGCAGAGCAAACAGGGAAATGGGTCCACAGAGCAGAGCCAGATATCACTAATTTTTTGAGACGTACATTTCAGTTCTTTGCAACAAAAGTACTAGTCGGATTTCCACCAAACACTCAAAAGCACGCTTTCGGAACCAAGCACCCGCTCCTACCGTTCGGCCTGTTGGCATGCGCAAAGTTTTTGCCCATTCAGTCTATGGAAAAAAAAATGTTTGGGACCCCCCACTTATAACTTAGCTATATGTTAGTGTGTAAGAGTTAATCTCTGATGTCGGTGTAGGTTTACATTTCAGTAAATATGGAGCTACTCTGTAGCTGTCAGCGTTAATAGAAAGGAGCAACCTTGATATCTAATGGAAGAAATCACCTGTAAGTGTGGTAAAGAACATTCGAAGCCCACCCATCCAAAGCTTGACCTTTACTCATTGTGGAGGAATCTTCTATCATGATTGACATGGAGATTACAGCATCCATGCGTTTTAAGATTATGGCAACTTTGCATAGGACTCCTCTGTAGTGGCAAAGAGGACATTTTCATCTCTGTGCCCATTCAATTCTTGGCCTTTCTGTAAGGACCTCACGCAGGCAACACTGCAGTTCAGTCTCAGTGCTCAATCCTTGGCATCTTACGAGTGATCACAATAAGATAAAAGTTTGCCATCTTTTCTGAGTAGGGATCACGGGACACTTAGCCTTTTCCATTAGACGGTGACGGGCACCTAATTTGGCTTACTCTGAGGGGGTCGGGGCTATTACTCGTGAACGCGCTTTGCTCATGTTTCATCAGAAAGAATAAGAAATGCATGCATTGCACAGAAAAAAGCAATCATTTAGAACAAGACTTGAATTTTGTGCTGGCAAGTAGCTGTCTGCAAATTGTAAAGTAGGAAGGTCACAAGCTCTTGGCAGCCATTTTTTATCAACTTAGAAGTGGGGATGCGGGCAATCTCTGATAGTTACTTATAAAACCTTTTCCAGTGAGTTAACATTGCTGTTTTCTTCATGACAAATCTATAGTACTCAAAACAAAGCACAGAAAACGTGCACTTTGGATATCAGTCTGGCTTTAAAGCAAAATAATGTGTTTTCATAGAGGAACTACGAATCTGTGTTGTTTGACGAAGGTTATGCTGCACTACAAAGAATCCCTCAAGAGGCTGGTGCGGGCTGCTTTCCTTTCCTCCCAAAGGAGCACAAATTGTCAGAATATGCACGGTCCGCTCAGGATTCCAAGGCTGCGCTACTGTAGCTCCCACCACATACCAGTGTCAATTGCTTTACAACACATGGGCAAAAGAGCTCAGAATACACTGTTAGCCCAAGATCACAATGCGCAACTAAGCTGCAGTAAAGAAAACCCCACCCAACCCGACACCACCACATAATCATATATGCAAAATACAATATCAAACAGTATGTTTTTATTAACGTATGTCAAAAAAAGATGGGGACTTTGGACTTTTGTACTCCTGCCTGTTTAAATGGATCCTTCCTTGTGTATATTTTTTTTTGAGGGGTCTTGAATTGGGGGATTATTACAACTCTTTGCATTTTTGCATTTTTACTAAATCGCTACCATGCCTTATGGGAAATGTGTGCTAAACAGTTTCATGATTTCAACATCAAAAATGAAACGTGATGATTGTTTTATTATTTATAATTATTGCCATTTTATCTCTTAAGAAATTGGCTATTTATTTTGAATCAGCAGTCCAAGTACTTGCCATTACATTTAGCCCACGTTCCAGGCCTGCTGCAGCACACCACTCATAAATAAACGGCTGGTTCCCAGAGGTGCCCAGCACTGTTGTTGCTACGAGAATCCCTTAGATGTATTTAAAAATACATACAAACAAAATCCTTTAGCAGAGGAATAGTGGCATACGGGAAAGTTCACTCCTGAAATTAACATATTTCTCAACCTTTTTGTTTGTGAAGGATGTTATTAATACTTTACGATATACTGTAACACTCGTAATGAGAAAAACCCGAATCCCACTTGTGTTTTATGCCCTTTGGTTGCATGGCGGGTGCCAACGGTATCAAATACCACCCCTCAATGCAGACCATTCAATGCTCCCACGCTGCCTGCTCCCCCTTTTTTTATCAGAGGTTCCAATTTCCCCAAAGCCCTCATACCACACGCCTATTCCACCATCCGTTACCCGCATATTCTTCCCCTTACTCTCTTCCGCCCATCCTTTTTTGGCTGCTGCCCTCTTTGCTGTAGGCTTGACAAAGTGGGGCTGACCTACTCACCTCGCCCTGCAGGACTCACCTCCTCCCGCAGGCCGCCCTCTCGCCGGCACCTGCCAGTGCTCCACGGAGGGCGGCCCATCCGTGTGAGGTCTTTTGCTGGGCCACATTTCCTGGGAGGCGCAGGAAATGTGAACTCAAGACCCCAGACGATTTCTGGAGTTCTTACTGCAGCCTGTTCAAAACCCGTAAGTAACAGTAGTCACTGAAGCCATATATACTACCAGCTCACTGTTTTGGGATGGCCCAACCGTTTTTATTTTTAAAAGAATATTTTTTGTGAATGTTCAAAAGTGCATCAGCACAAGACAATCCTACACTGAATATAGAAATTATCACAGACCTCTCTCGCACGCACGCACGCACGCACGCACGCGCGCACACACACACACACACACGCATTGCACAACTGATTGTTATGGATTGTGAGCCTCGCTATTCTTTAACCAGCTCTAAAGCAGACAAACATTGAAAAGGCATTCCTGTACCAAGCAGTATGAAACAAACAAAACTATTAAAATCAAATTTCAAGAACCCTCTGCATAATTTACATAGTTGCACTAGCTTCTACAAAATGGCTGACGCTATAATAGAGCTTTGACCCTGATTCACTCTTTCTGCTTCATGAAGCAACTGATCGACACCAGGGCTCCTGTACATACTTCTCTTGTTGGGCCTGACCTTTTGCCAAAGGGGTATACATAGTGTTGGGGGTGTGTCCCGACCCCCGGCGTTACCCGTAAGCCCCCCAGCACACAAGAACTCACACACACACGTCTTTCTGGCTCGGGCTTCCTGGTCGCACTGACGCGGCCGGGAACGCCTCGTTTATTTATGCTGCATGCGGCGGCGTGCAACGTCACGCCGCCACGTGCGCATCCTGTCATCGGGCAGCGCCACACTCCTCCTTTTTCGGGAGGACAACAAACAAATGCCTTAAGACCACACACTGCAAACCAGATAACAATATTACTACAGAACATCAAATAACAAATCCCCACACTCCCCTTTATTAGCATCCACCCGGGTCCCCTTACTTAACAGTCCCCGGCTTCGGACCGATCAGATAAGTGTCCCAACACGTAGTCGCTGAGGTGAGCGGGTTTCCCTCGCCCAGCCCTGTGGGGGTACCTCCCGCTTACCTCCGGCACGGGTGATTTGTCCACAGGCGTTCCCCGGGCCGGGGACTCAGGCATGCAGGGTATCTCTCCTCCGTCCTCAGGGACCACCAGCAAGTCCGGATCAGGGGGGGTTCAGTTCACGGGTCCCCTAGCTTCTTGAAGAAGCTCACATTGCGGGTGACAGCGGACCTTCCGTCCGAGGCAGTCACCATGGATCCCTTGACTGCCACGACGTCCAACGGCTCCAGCTCATACGGAAGGGAGAGCTTTCCATGGGGGTGTCTATTTCGAATGAGGACTTCATCACCTGGCTCCAGCCGCTGCGGTCGAAGCCCTCGCCTGATGTTCTTCTGCTCAATCCTTGTTTGCCGATCTGCCTCGACCTGTTGGTTGTCAATTACCCCCGGCTCTTTCTCACCCACCTCAGGCAGCAGCCCCAAGGACACCAGTTGAACAATGCCTCCGCGGGGCCAATCTGGTGGAGGCATGCGGGGTGGTGCGGTACACCCTCAGGAACTGATAGAGGGCTCTCTGGAGAGACTGTCCCTGGGCAATTCTGAAGGTCTTGTTCAGGGTCCTCATCAGCCGTTCGGCTTCACCATTTGCCCTTGGCCAGAGGGGGGTGATCTTCCTGTGCAGTACCCCGCAGCTCTCCATCAGCTCTGAGAACCGCTCGCTCTGGAACGGCGCCCCGTTGTCCGAGCACAGTGTGTGTGGGAAACCATTTGCCGCAAACACCTTTTCCACAGCCACCACCACGTGTTCGAACGCCACCGACTCCACGAATTCCACTTCGGGGTACCTGGAGTATTCGTCGACAAGCACCAGGAAATGGGTGCCCATCGTGGTGGAGCCGAAGTCCGCATGAACTACCTTCCAGGGTCGCGTCCCCTGAGGCATTGCTTCTATGACTGGCTCCCGCTGCAGAGGAGACGCCGCCTGACACCAGACACAGGCCGGCACAAAGTCATCCACTTTCCGTTCCAGTTCCGGGAACCATACTTTCAGTCTTAACTGGGCCTTGGTCTTGGCAGCGCCCTGGTGTCCACGGTGGGCAAGAGTGATTACATCCTTCACCTTGGATTGAGGCACGACAATGCGATCGCCTCTGAGCAGTAGGCCGGACGCTGAGAACGATAGTTCCTCCCAGACCTTCCACAGCTGCTCCAGTCCGGTCCTGGCCTCCTGAGTGCGCCCTGCCAGGGACTCCAGCACCGACTTCCAGGAGCCCTGCTGCATGGAGTGTCTTAAGATTTTGAAACACTCATCTCCCGCTGCGGCTGCTTCGAGCTCCTCCAGGGGCATGGCATTTGGTGTGGCCGCCTCCATTACCATGCGGACATGGTACATGGCCTCTTCAGCGCATGTATCATGGTCTTCCCCCCCAGGTGTACCCGGGTGTCAAGAGAGGTAGTCTGCCGCGTTGTTTGTCCCCGGCCGATACACCAGGGTGACCCAGTATTCCAGGAGAGCGAGTATCCACTGCTCAATCCTTGCCGGCGGCTTGGATGAAGACCCTGCTAGGATGGGAAGCAACGACTTGTGGTCTGTCACGACCGTCAACGGGCACCCCAGGACATATAGCCCGAAGTGTCTTCAGCCCCAGAGCACCGCCAGCGCCTCGCGCTCGATTTGCGAATACAGTTGCTCAGTTTCCGACAGCGCCTTGCTGGCGTAGGCCACCGGGCGGACACCCCCATCATGAGCAATCTGCATCAGCACCAAGCCCAGGCCAAACGGGCTGGCATCCACAATGATCTCCGACAGTAATGCAGGGTCGAAGAACGCCATGGTGTCGTCCGCTGCCAGCGCACCCTTGATGTCATCGAATGCCGCCTGCTCAAGCGGGCCCAAGTGCCATGTGGTATCTTTCTTTGTCAGTGCTCTGAGCGGTTCTGATCTGGAGGCGAGATTCTGAATAAACCGGCCACAGTACGTAACCATGCCAAGGAAGCTCTGTACATCGGACACCGATTCCGGCGGCTGCGCCTTTTTAATATACTGGACCCTCTTGGGATCTGGTGACACCCCTCCCTCTTTAAACACAAAGCCGAAGAACTCGATCGATGGCCGCAGGAATTCGCATTTTTCCTTGTGGAGGGTGAGGCCCAGTGACTGCAGCCTCTCAAACATTTTCGCTAGCCTCCGCAGGTGGTCCACCTCCATCCTGGCGAACACCAGGATATCATCACTGATATTCAAGATGCCCTCTAAATCTGCAAGGGCTCCTCGGATGATATTTTGAAAGACTTCAGCCGCCGAGGATACACCAAAACTCAGTCTTTTATAGCGGTACAGACCTCGGTGCGTTGTAAACGTTGTGATGTACCTCGATTCGGGGTGAAGGACCACCTGATGGTAGCCCGCTCAGAGGTCCAGCTTGGAGAAGAAGTGAGCGCCCTGCACCTCGGCAATGATGCCATCAATCGTCGGGGTGAGGTGCCTCTCCCTCTTGATGGGCTTGTTCGGCAGCCTCATGTCAACACAGATTCAGATGGCATCTGGTTGTTTGGGTTTCCTCGCCACAACAATCGGGGACACCCAGGGAGTCGGACCCTTCACCTTCTCAATTATGTCCAGATTGACTAGATTGTCCAGCTCTTTGTCCACATGTTCACAAAGGTGAAAGGGTACCCTGCAATGTTTCAGGGCGATGGGCTGCACAGATTCAACAATATGCAACCTCACCGGGTCACCGGCCATCTGTCCAATCCCACTGAATAAAGCAGCATATTTCTCCAGCAGGTCATTAATGTCCTCCAGATAGACGGAGTACGCAAAACTGACGATGCCGAGGGCCTCTGCCGCTGCACAGCTTAGCAAGGTTTTCGTGCTTACCGGCGTCACGTAGAAGCGTGCAGTGATCTGCGAACCATCATGCTCCACCTTTGCCACAAAAGCACCATCCAGTGGGATAGGGTCCAGACCCCGAAGGCAAAGATGTGAGCTTTAGGCGCAACGAGTTTGGGAGGTGTGTCCATAGCATCATAATGCCCACGGGCCATCACGTTGACTGACGCTCCCGTGTCCACCAAGACTGGGACTGGAGACCGATTGACCTCCACCACACACCTCGGCTGTCTCCTGTTCTTTCCTTTCAGGACTCCCACGCTGGAGACAAAGAAAATGTTCTCTTCCTCCTCTTCGTCTGCTTCTTCCACCGGGGCATCCGCTTCACTCTGGTCTACCTGGGCAACATTCGGCGGGCGACCCTGGCGAAGGAACCCGTACCGGACCGGGCCTCTCGGCACCGTCACAGGCATGGCCGCCTTGCACACCCTCGAGAAGTGATCCGGCAGCCCACACCTTCCACATGTTCTTCCTGCTGCTGGGCATTCTGTTGGGTGAGGCAGGTCGTACCCACACTTTTGGCAGGACTCCCCCGCTCTTCCAGCTCTGTCCCGGGGTCCAACACCAGGTCTTCTGATGCCTCTGCCACCACGCCACATGGCACACACCTCTTCAGCCTTGACGTAGTGCGAACCAGCCTCCATCCTTGCTGCCCGAGCATCAGACACCTCGTGACACCGCCCCAGTTCTAGGATGCGCTGGAGCGTGGTTCCGGGCTCCCTTAGTACCTGTCTTCTGAGCTTGCCCGAGGAGCACGCCTGGATGAGCATGGTTCTGATCATGTCGTCCGCATCCCTCCATGCACAGGCCAGCGACAGGAGCCTTAGGAGTCCATAAAAGGTGTCTAGAGTCTCGTCCTCTTTCTGTTTTGCGGACAACATCATGAAACGTTCGTAGTCCACATTGGCAAGGGGCAGAAAATGTGCCTGAAGCGTGACCTTTGCCTGGTCATAGGATCCATCCCCAGCCAGAAGCGACTCAAAGATTTCCTGGACCGAGGGCTCTGCTGAGTACAACATGGTTGCCAGCCTGCTGTCATCATCTGTCACTTGTGCGGCCCGAAAGTACATATCCAGGCGGTCAACCCACCTCTTCCATCTGGGCCCTAAACTAGAAGGCGGGCCCGAGACATCAAACTCCGGGATGGGCTGCAGGGTCGCATGTGCACGTGCCTGGGCCATGGCAGGAAGTCCTGGCTTGGCAATCGGTACTACCACAGGCAGCGCTGGAGGCACCAGGGCCGGGGCTCCTGCTTGAGCCAGAGGAGGCTGTTTTACTGCTGCTGCTTGTCCACCGTCCTGATCCTCAGAGTCACTCATGAGTTTGAGCGCGCAGGCACCCCCAGTGTGGAGATTTGGGGCCGCAACTCAAACCTTCAGCCATGTCCAGGAAACAGAAATGTCCAAACTGGGAGCAAAAATGGCGATGACACAGTGTCCCCCTTCACAGGCAATCACCTGCAGCACAGTCACAGCCACCAGGCCTGAATATTACCAGGATGAAAAATGAAGAAATACAGCTGCAGCACTCCTCCCTGATGATGAAGAGGATAAAGAACAGCAGGGTCACCAGCCTGATGATGAAGAGGATGAAGAAGACCCCAGCCTTCAGCAGTTCCAAACATTGAGTCAAGAAAGAAATGTGGGCTATGCAGGCCCAGCCATTGTAGCCCTCTTCCTTGCTTGCACTCGATGTAGGAGACCCAAAATTTGAAAAAAAATCAAAAATCGGGCATGGGCATGCAGGTATAACTGCCTGCTAGCAGTGTGTCCAAAAGTTAGGCCTGGATGCCATTCACCGCCCAAACCGGAGCTCAGTGAAGTTCCACGGCCTAATATGCAAAATGGCCGCCAGCCGCGTGGGTGATGCACGGCCAAGGGCCGAAACGAAATGTCAGCACGATTCCGTTTCAGGAAAAAAAAATTGCAGATTCCGTCACCGCCGGGCCCAGGCATCATCTCCCTACTCGCCGCCACTGTTGGGGGTGTGTCCCGACCCCCGGCGTTACCCGTAAGCACCCCAGCACACAAGGACTCACACACACACGTCCTTCTGGCTCAGGCTTCCCGGTCACACTGACGCGGCTGGGAACGCCCTGTTTATTTATGCTGCACGTGGCGGCGTGCAACGTCACGTCGCTGCGTGCGCGCTCCATCATCAGGCAGCGCCACACTTAGTATGCCTCTTCTGTCAGTCAGACAGCCCCTCGCTCACTCACTCTCACACTCACTCACTCACTCACTCACTCACTCACTCACTCACTCACTCACTCACTCACTCACTCACTCACTCACTCACTCACTCACTCACTCACTCACTCTCCCTGCTATCCACTTAATTTGGTTGATTGCTCGTCCACTAACTACCATTACAGTGTGCTCAGTCACAACCTCACATACTCACACACTCATTCATTTGCTCACTGCTCACTCACCTGCTTATGTGCATGTTTACTACCTCCCTCCCACAATAGCTGATGCCTTTACAGCCTGTGAGGCTCTTGACTGCAGATTATGAAAATGCAATATGTGCATTGCTGTCCCAAGGGTGCAAAATGCACTTTGTACTATGTGCAAGATGTGTTAGAAAGTCTGAAATCAATGGTGTGGGAGTGAGGACCTTCTTACGCCAGTGCTGAAAAAGAGTACACAAGAGATTAATTGAGCATGAGTACCATATGACTTGGCAAAAGTGGGATTAGGAACATATGACTACATTTATTCTGAATTTTCAGACTCCCACACGATTAAACAATTGTTGCTCTGTTCACAAATTTAAGTGTGCTGATCCTGTGACTTCTGAGTTGGGAACTTTTAACTTGTATCAGTAGCTATCAGAGGGTAATGTCTTCCTGTTATTACACTGAAAGGCTGATGGGTCTGCTACAGTTAGTCACATATCACACTTGTTCAATATGCGACTGACTCTGTGTCAGCTCACCCAGCCTTTCAATGCAAGCGCCTAATATGTATATGATCCTGTCCAACTCTGAAAGGACAGTAGGGTCTATAAATGCTATTGCACTTGATTAAATATAGTTCCTGCTCTGAAGGTGTGCTCTCCTTCCAGGTGCTACTACAACTACAACAACCACAACTACAACAACAACCACAACTACATCCAAGACAACTACCTCTAAACCTTCTCCAACAACTTCGTCCACAACCTCATATACCACTCTCCCTGTTGGCAACTTCACTGGTTTCTGGATTGGCGTTGGCCGAGCCGACTGCACCGGACCTTTGGCAGATATCCCCTTGGTATGTTTAGTATATCATAGGCTTACGGGACCTGTTTACCTTGTCGTTATGAATGCAATCCTTCAATATTTCATGAGCCGTGCCATAATCTCATAACAATGAGCAGCATTACAGAAGTCCTCTCAGAAAAAGGTGGATTGCAAGTGGAAACGCCTAAATAATGCATGCAATGGAAGTGGAGCATTTGCTGTCTCTGGAGGGCACCTGTCTGCACATGTATCTTTGATGCCCTGTGTAATCTTATTTACCATGTATCCTGTTCTATCAAATGCTAAGCACATCAACCCATGTCATACAGCGCTTGGGAAAGCCCGCCAAACGTAGACATGTAGATTGCAACTAATTCCTAAAATGTCAAATAAGGGAAGCAGGAGTTGCGGGGGTGTCCCCTGCCCCCCCCCCCCCGCCCAGCTCCTCTTGATTGACATTATGGAAATTCAAGGGTTGTGGGCGTGTCCCCCGCTTCCATAAAAAGGAAAACAGGGCAAAATTTAAGTTTTTTAAAAAAAGGGACCCTGCAGTTAGAAGTTCTGGAACTCACGTCACAGGCAAAGCGCTGCGGGAGTGGACATAAGGTAAGTGTGCCCACGCAGATATGATTGATGGATGGGGGGTTGAGGGTAGGGAGATAGGGACTGCGGGGATGTACATGATTATTCTGTGCCATACATTTCAAATGATTAATTATTAATTTTGGATTCAACATTTTCGGAGATGCAATGATCACATTTATCCCGTAATAAGACATGGTTGGATTTGATGGATTTATTATTCATAATGCGCAGAACATGTAGTGCCGAGCAGAGTAAACTGCATCTGGGCGCAGATGATAAAGATAGAAGAGTGCAAAACAGACAAGGCCACTGCTGACAGAAAACAATAGGATTTCAGACCGTTCGGAAGAGCAAGGTGCGATCTAAGCCTGCAAAGCTCCAGAGCAAGTGAATTTGATAAATGTGGCCAGAGCACTGAACACCGTCTATGGCCTCTGGACTTATCGTGAGTAGGGAGAGCAGACAGCAGGCTGCGTTTCTATGAATGCATGGGTCTGGCTATGATGGCTGGAAGATTTAGAAATAATCTTAAACCTCTGGCAACTGCTCTGGGCAACCCTCCAGACCCTCGTTCTTCGCCTGCCAAGCCATTACAGAAAGTAAGTCTTAAAAGTGAAGCATAATACTTTAAAATGTCTTCTTTAGTGAGTAGGCAGTGTAAAGATTGCCTAAAAGTGGAAACCGAAGAGGATTTTGACAGTTTATAAACCATCAAAAGTGAACCGGCAAAGAGAAGACTCGCAAGCATTCCTTCTCCTGCCACGCCCGACCATCTGGAACTTGATCCCGTTAGAAGCTCGAAATGTCCCCACCATCCTCTAGTTCTGCGAAACACTAAAAACGTGGCTCTTTCAACAATACCTGCCGGACTGATATAAATCCTTCTCTCCCTCCAGAAACAGTACTGCACTACTGTATAACATGCCAATCCCAATTCTGGCACCCTCCTGTTGCAAAGCGCTGCAATTCTCTTGAGCTAGGTTAGCGCTATAAGCAATAAAATGAAACAAAGATAAGGCATATGGCTGCATTCTAAACAGTGGGTAGACAATGCAAAAGGTGTTTGGGAAAGGCAGTGAGAAAAAGCACTGGCACATTCAAGTGCAAATTAGTAAAAGCCCTGCTATCATTGCATGGTCTTCTATAGGGAGGTAAGGCACAGTGCAGGCACTTTTCACTGTTTCATTCATTTGATAGGTCAGGCTCAGGCCTGGCTCCCAAACCACAGCTCGATTCTTCACCTTATCTTAAAAAGTGGTGAGTAGGCTTAAAACAAAGGGGGCGTAGAGCCAACCGGATTCTTCTGCAGATGTTTCAGTCCCAGGAGGATTAATTCAGTCTTTGAAGGATTCAATCAGAGACTGTTTAAAAGTATCCAGTGTGGCACTCCTCCAAGATGTGCAGTGGCACCTGGAGCATTCCAAGTGCTGCATGGGACGACCAAATAAGTGATCTCAGGCGCAAATAACAGGACACACTCAAAGAATATGGAAAAATACGACTTTATTATCAGTACAATAAAGTAGGTAAACCTGGCGAACAAACAAATTGTAGCTCACACATTCTCATCGCATTTCCATTACACAAACAACTTTATACCTCGATGTACGTCAGCTATGATGTCATCCTATGTGGCAAACAGTAAAACCTATTAGGTGCAGGAATTGGGTAAGGGATCATATATGCCTATAGTTCATATAAGTGTTAATATTATCATTGGCTGCCCCTTATCTGGTAGGCACGCGCTGAACAACCTCTAACTACGTATAATGCAGATAATAATGCAATAGCAGCAGCGAATAGGCTTCTGCAACAATGTATGGTACACCATTATTAGGCCCTCATTATTGGTTGGCACTCTTTTCCAACCTTGGAAATTCGGCTCGTTATCAGCATGTAAGCAACGAAACACAGGTGCAGGGGAAAAGTGCCAGACAACTGCCTTTCTTAGCTAATCTACCATCTCTCATCAGTTAGGCTCTAGGTCAAGGCTTATTCTTTGTAGTTGACCTGGCTGGCTGTTCTCTTCCTCCGGACTTTAATTGGAGTGAAGGTACATTGCTATCTTCGTCTAGGGCTTTATGAATAGGCCTTGTTTTCTGGACTTACACCACTTTGTGAGGAGATCATGATTTTGTCAATTTTTTCCTGCTATTTAATGCTATTTGATCCAATTATATTAGATGATATTACTCCCTTTGGCCTCTGGAGACATGGTTGCTCCGTCCCGTATGTGCTTTCTGCATCTTTGATTATTCAATACTTGGCACTCATAATTATTCACTCCTTTACTTAATCTGAGAGAAATATATCTTACGTACATGGCTTTTCCTCTTTGACTCCTTTCATTCCTTGCAGTTGTTTCTTGCTGTCGAATCCTCAATCTTGAGCCAAGCAAGTACCCTTTAGTCTTGCACAAAGCTGTATTCCATCACCTCTCAGCTCTGCAGCCTTGGTCTCTCTCCTCAAGGCTTCTTGTTTACTATTATGTGAGGCTGATGTCCATTTTCTCAACATGGCTGCTTTACTTGCGTTATATTTCCTACTTTAGCAAGCTTCTACATTGTCTTATCTACCTTACGTTTTTGCATATGTACATTGATTACATCTCTTGTCACTTATCTTCTTAGTGTATATGGTTTTCTTCATTTTTGCATATATTTTATGTCGTCACTTCTCTTCAGTCCAATTTTACTTATAATTCTTCCATATCCAGTGCTGTCTGCAAGCTCATGTCTACTGCATCAGTTTGAGGGTATATTCGATACGGTTGTCTGAGTGCATAACGTCTCTCATACCTTTGGTATTGCAATGATACCAGGTGTCATGCACAGTGCTCTCTTGCGGTTCTTACAGTATGAAGGAGGTGAGGGGGTGGGCTCTATAGATGACATTTACATCTTCATCTATACAAAGACATGTCTCGAATTGAGAAAACTCATCTATGGACCTGGAAACCCTGAAATACACCTGAATGTCATCAGTTTATGAATGAAAATAAAGCCACAGCTCGTATAAAATAGCTATTAATGGTTGCGTATACATGTTAAAGAGCAAGGGCAGCATAGCAGCTCAGGGTCCAGTGGAACTATGCAGATGACATGAATGGTCCTAAAAATCCCCACTTTACTGCTGGGTGTCCTCCATGCAAGAAGCACCAAAACCAGTGCCTGGTCTGAGACCCCAACCAGGGTCCTGAGATGACCAAGAGAATATCATGATCCACTGTGTCAGAAAATCCAGCATAACTAAAAGCGAAAGATGACCATCATCGGCATTCATCAGGAGGTCATCCCACAATGTAACTAGAGCATTTTCAGTTCTGTGTTAAGGATCGAATCCTGACAGGAATGTGTCCAAAACCTGCTCTTGTTCGATTAATGTTCTGCCACCGATAAGTGACTAGCCTTTCCAGGAACATTGCTATCTAGAATAGTCCAGCTTTGGGGCAGTAGTTACTCATCACCCTAGGAGGTGATTAGGGCCATTTTTAGAGGAGACAGAATGATTCAAAGAGCAAGAGATACATTGACTAAGTCAGTAATATGTATAGCCAGAGAGCTGACAAGTTAAAGTGTCAGGCATTTGACGCTGCTGCTGCTTGCCCTCACTCACCTTTCTAATACCTAGAGGGATCAAGTAGGAACAATGTAAAACGTGATCACCTGCTGGTGTAAACAAAGGTAGGGAGGAACTATATAGACACCCAAGGGCTTCCCAGGCAGCACGAAAGGGAAATGGGAGTAGTTAGCACAAGCACCCAATTAACTATATATTCAGGTTTTAGTGAAAAAAAGAAACAAAAGAAATCACTAGCTGCATAAGGTGCGGCACTCCCCCATCCCTCCAACACAGCTACTGACAGAAGGGAAAATAATGACTTGAACTGTCTTATTAGAGGAAAGGCAGAGATTTGACTGAGGACTGACCAATCCAGGCACTAGACAACAGGAAACGAAAATGAGGCTATAAGAATTCAGTACTGACAATACCAGATGAGACTCAATTTTCCAAAAGGAAAGTGCAGGTTCACATTTTTCGAAAAGGAAAAGGAAAGTTTCAGGAAGGTCCCAGTGCCACCAAATCCAACATCTGACATCCAAAGGGCAATTCCAGCAGGCACTGCGGGGACGTTCTACAGGAAAAACAGTTTGCCCGGTATTCCAATCGTATACACGCAGAGATGCAGTCCATGAAAGCAGTCCTGAGTGCAGTACACTTGACAGTATTTAAAATGAAATAATCTGGCAAACGAGAGCAGCACATGGAATGGAGTAGAGGAGGGACAGGGACACACCAGGAAGAACAATAATAGGAAGATAACTGAAGGGATGTATTGCTGACACCGGGAGAACAAACAGAAAGCACCCCAAAGGACTCTAAAGGCAGGAGAGATTGCCAGGCAGGAATCCACTGGAGAGGACTGGAGATCATTTTCACATCCTAATAATGTTGAGTGCTTATGGGTTGCTGGATTGTGTAGTCTTTCCACTGTTCCAACATGATGTATATGTTGTGTCTCCAACCTCCATTCCTTCCATGGGTAATGGGATTCCTGTACCCGTAGGGCGCGACCCACTGGAAATGTTGATGGTAACATTTCTTGATACTTAGCCTAAGTGGATTTCAAACCCAGCAAAATTGGGAGAACTACCTCCACTGTTACTTTTTGGAAAGACAATTTGTAATTTATCAATAAGAAACGGTTGAGAACAAGATACCATCTTGACTGACTTTAAATTAGTATATTTTCTTTGAATAGCTTTTATTGTGGCTGTGAAAAACAATAATTTTCTAACTGTCTAACTGGAGGGATTGGTCCTAGACTTTGAATAGTGGATTTAGGATTTTCAAATGTTTGAAGAATTGTAAAAAATGTGTTGGGTTTATTAACAACTTTAAAGATTTGACCATGAACAAAGAGGCGTTTGCACGAAAGATTGCTTTCTTATAAAAGAGCCTTTCTAGCTTTGCTCTGCGAGTCTGAATCCTGAGATTTTTCTAAAAAAAGAAATTCCACACAATCTTACCTCTTAGTCAGCAGACTACCAAGAAGTCCCTACCTTATTTGAAATATTTATTTTTCCAAGCAGGCTTTAAGATCATTGACTTTCTGAAAAACAGAGTGGCACTGATCGAAATACCTCTTACTATCTGCATTGCAAAGCAACCACCAAGATGTAATTTCTTTTGGGGAAATACTATGTTAGCCTTTTTTCGAACAAGATTACTTGGGAATTTAAGGACCGAGAATGACAGTGGAGGTCGTATTGATTGAATTCAGTGCAAACGCCCTGACACTGTGATCGCTCCATGAGACTAACACAGTTTTGGTTAAAAGGATGCTACCCAGAAATAATAAGGTCCAGATAATGACCCCGATGGTGTGAAACAGATTCGCCCCAAGATTTAAGCACATGACCATGGAGCATGTCAAGTAATCTGAAGGAATATGTCTTATCAGAACAATCATGACATATATACCATAATCTGTAATTAAAATGTTATTAATATTCAAAGGGACAGAGGACAGACACTCACCAAACTCAGTAAAAAATCTGCTTGCAGGAAATGGTGGATGATAAGAAAGAACAACTTTAATGTATATATAATGTATATATCTCAAGAAGTATTCTCTGGTGCAATACACAAAGGCAAACACGATGGTCATCAATATAACCAAAACATGAAAGATTCTGCGTTTGAATAAAACAAATAAAGGTAGGGAAAACTTTGAATGACGTATTGAGGATATACCGTTGATTAGCATGAGGGAATATAATTATTTGGCTTTTCCATCACAGCAAACCCTAGTGGGAAATTTTACAAGGAAAAGGTAATCATAAAAGTCTGGAGAAAGTGGATGGCCGTAAAACATGATATTGTGCATTGCAGAGTCTAGAACATTGAAGGCCTCCTCAAGTAGTATAGCGTCAGTATGTTACCAACAATACTTTATGGGATGGTAGGTTTAAAATATGAACAAATTGGTTGGAACAGCTTGAGGGTAAACTACTGAGATCTGTCATAAACATACTCAAATCAGTACCTATAGAGTCCTTGCGTCTTGAGTATTGGGTTACGTCAATAAGTACATTGTGGTACGTTCAAAGAACGTTATTGTATGCAAAGTTTATGAGCAGTAACCATGAGTCTAATGTTCTGCTCTTGTTAATGGAAAAAAGCACTGGTAATCTGGATAAAAATAGTTTCATGGAAGAACTAAAAAAGACTGCTGAAACGTTCATCGTCCAATTAAATCTGGCTCTGGATGTGTTAACACCTGATCCTAATTATGAGGTTAAAATAAAAAAGAAAGCAACAAGTTGGGATTTGTCAAACAATGTGGATAAACTTCACGGTAAACCCCGATATTATGATTTATCTCGACAGTTTTTAGTAGTCATCTACCTACTAATTACTTAAGTAAGCTTTGCCCTACTGATCTCAAACGCTTTGTCCTGTGTATGCGCTTGAATGTGCTGCCCACCATGGAGTTCGTCTGCGCTTCGTTGAAAACCCCTTATACGGAAAGACTTTGCCGCTAATGCCACATTGAGGTTGAAACTGCTGCCGCAAGTTGCAAGTCCCTGGAATGTTTATATACACAAGGATATGTACATTTCATTACTAATTAAGAAGACTGTTCAGGTGACCAATTTTGGTGTAAGCTGTTTGGTGTCACATCACTGGTTGTAGTGGCAGCAACATATAACATATGGAGGGAACTACTGAAGAAGGTTAAAATGCACAAATAAGAAGTACTGTTTAAATGGAAGACAAATTCCATCTGTCCTCAAATGCAGTACAAAGGCGATTATTAAGATGAGAATCACCTGAATGTTTATTGTATGAAATCATCACAATCAACTCTTATATTACTCTCTTTTTAATTGATTTTTGTGTAATTGCTGTTTTCTTTGGTAATTTTATATGTCTCTTTTCATTATTCCTTTTCTTGATTGTTCTTATGTGCTTAAGTTTTGTATGGAACTAAATGCGCAATAACATATTTTTTTTTTTTAAAGAGCAGACTTGTGAGACCTCATCCCTGGTGAGAGGTTCGAGAGCAGAAAGGGTCAGAAGGGACTGGAATATACTAACAATACCACCTCACAAGAGCAACTGGAACTGTATAGCAATACATATGTACAATAAAGCTTCCTGGAACTATAAAAATAAAGAAAATCCACCTCACGCCGGTCTTTTCTGTTAGATCATTTAATAGGAGTTAGCTGAGACCAGCAAGTGAATGGTAGCCTGTCAGCCCATCCAAGTTTCAATAATAATAAACAATATACAGTTTATATTCCCCGATAAAGTATGCAATAAGAGACACATTTCTAACTGCAGACCGGCATTCAGAAAAGTGCCATTTAAAGCTTCTAGAACCTTCCCAGGAGAGATCACTGCACAATTGTGTGCAGGGGAATTTCATTGACGGTTCTGACCAGTAAATTAAACCTGGAATAGAATGATCTCATGATTTCAAAATCACAGTGGTAGTCTGGCATCACTTGACTCACATGTGAGCACCAGTGCTGGCCCTGTTATACATGTGGGGGCATGGCAAGCCCCGCAATTGAAAAAGTGAAAGAGATACAAGTATTGCAGTGTGTAAAGATGGTCACACCTTGATCTCCCACACGTAATTCAATGCCACTTGGTTAGACATGTATGCCATGAAACCCTTGAAATAAAATGTATGACTTTTGTGCTCAAATCCGTGCTATAGTTTCAAGCTTGTGGCACTATGGCATTTGGAAACATTTGCCGTACGGTACAGGCATGAGCTCTGGACTGCATGCAAACAAATACATCTAATGCTGTGATATGACATTGGCCATATCTCTCTACAGATGGGATATGCCAACCCGAAGCAGGTCGGTGGTGGCCTTCACACACGTCTGTACAGCAGAGCGTTCATCGTGGCGGAACCTGATAATTCCAAAAGAGTTGTTTTTGTCAGTGCTGACATAGGCATGGTCTCTCAAAGACTCAGATTAGAGGTAAGTGTATAAATAACATACCTTTTTCCTTTCTATAGATGTCTTTGCCAAAGTAATGCACATGAAAACAAGTGAAATGAGAGCTGAAAGAATTCAATGTTTTCCTAACTTTAGTTTCCAATAAAGTGGGCGATGTTCTCATTTAAAAAAAAAGAAAATTGGGGAAATGTTACATTTTATAGTAGGATTTACAGTCTTTAGTTTGTCATTGAGGAGGCATTGAATGATATGTGGTAGTCATCAAATAGGAGGGCCCAGTGTCCCAACGCCCCAGGAATTCTCGTAGGTTGGCTGGTGGGGCCTAATGACTACTTGGGCAGGTTCAGGACTGCATTCTCCGCCGGGAACCTGCATACTGAACGCCACTGTAAAATAGATGTGCTGTCAGGATTATCCACTTATCCCTACCATAGAAAAATTGCATTTGTGGCCCTCTGGGGCACAGAAGCCCTCCCATAGGCGTGTCCAGGGAGTGGCTGAGGGTGACATGTGCTACCCCGTAATCTAATTTGTCACCCCAGGTGCCATCCCATTATCCTAAAGTGTGATCATTATGTGTGTGTGTGCTTGCACTTCATGCCACCCCTGCATAAGTCAGTGCCCCATTTGGGCCAACCCAGTCAAAATAGTCTGGACACACCACTGGGCCCTCCAGTGAAGAACTTTGGATGTACTGGTGTTTACATTGTTGCCTTGCAGCTTAAAGCTCCCCCCACTGAGCCACCCCCCCCCCCCCACACCATTTCCTTGCCCTCTTTCGCCGGGAATTGGCTTTACTGCAGCATGAAGTACTATTTGAGCAACATGCGTGCCATAGCTTTATGTGTTGACAGTCAGATAACACGTGTAGTCCCCTGGCCTGTATAGCATCTGCACTCTCAGACAATATATTACAGTATATAATCTGCATATTTCACTGAGGCTCTGAACTGGAGGGGATCTTCCAGCGATGGCCACTGGGTGGCACTAACTGCCCTCATTGGTATGTGCTCATTCACATGAGCAGTAAGCATTTGCCCTTTTCTGATCTGTGCTATGCTTTGATCACTCTCGACTTACTATACAGGTATACAAACTATCCCAGACACAACCCCCCCCTCATAACTTTATAAATCTTTTATGTGCACTTAACCTTTCTCCCTCTTTGCTCTTTTTCCCCTTCCTCTGCTGCCCTATTACATTTTTCTCCCAGACTAAGGTCTAAATACGCCTGGCTGGGGTACAATACGTCATTATCCAGACTGTATGCAGTTGTTTTTATTGAAGTGAATTACTTTGGCCGTGCCCACTTTATATTTTAAAGTACGACCGGGCCACTAGCCATGGAAGCTGCGAAACAAGTCTTTTTTTTTTGCACCGGCTCCACTGCGACCTTGGGGAGCTGCTTCTCTATTTTAACTTGAACTTTCGAATAAATAAGAAATAGTAACCCGCTTTTGTGGATGCTGGAGTTTTCCTTACCCAAGGATCATGAAGTATTGCCTAGAAACTGCGGAATGGAAGTGCATCTCACTCATGCCCGTGTGTACACACTGGCGCTAACAGGATGTATGTGTGTATATATATATATATATATATATATGTATATATATATATATATATATATATATATATATATATATATATATATATATAAAAGTTTTAAGGAACAGGGGGCACCCCAAGTCTCTGTCAAATATTTTAAAAACTACAGGATGGATTTAACCCAAACTAGTCAAGGAAATTAAGTCAATACTTTGTGCCCAAATTCTTTCTTATTGGGTCCAAATCTGCCCAGTGGTTTTCGCACTATGGCTATTAAAATACTGCACCTTTTGTCTATGCGAGTAGTCTGAAAACAGCGATTTTATGTTTGCTTAATAATGTTTTAATTTTTTTACGATTTGTTCCCAAAATGTCCAGTTTGGTGGGGAGGCTCCTTGACAAACCTTTAGAAAATGTCATCACTATCCATTCAGCAGGTCAAAAGTCATTAGCCTCTCTCAGCCTCTGTGCTGCAAAGCACCAAGACCGATACAAAGGTTTTAAGGCACATGGGGCACTCCGTTCTCTGTCGACTATTTTAAAAATTATGGATGACTTTTACCACTACCAGTCAAAGATATTAAGTCAATGATTTGTGCCCTAATTGTTTCTTATTTGGTCCAAATCTGGCAAGCGGTTTTCATGCTATGACTTTTCAAAAACTGCACTTTTTCTCTATGGGAAAATAAATGCGGGTAGCCTTAATACAGCATTTATATGTTTTCTTAATAACATTTTTATTTTCTGACAAATTATTCCCAAAATTCCAAGTTTAGTGAGGCTCTTTCAACTTGTTTGTTTGGAAAATGTCACCCAAATCCATCCAGCATGTCAAATGTTATTAGCTCTGCTCAGCGTCTCTGCTGTAAAAAGCACAAAGTGTCATGATCTCTGCTTCCAAAAGGTCAGGGTTTTCCCAACTCCCTTGGAAGCAGATCCATAACCCAGGTTCCGAGTGCCAACCAGTCCCAATTGGGACCTTTTGGACCCAGTCCTGGCGCCAGTGGCACCAGGCTCATAAATATGCCCAGTCCCAGCGCTGGAAGCGCCGGGCTCATAATGCTTGGGTGGACTTACCTGCAGCAGACCATGCTGCTTACTTGCCTGCCAGTTGAGCCTCTGATCCTCTTCTGTTTGGAACTACTTTTCCTGTTGGGTGGGGCAGGAGCCACTCCCTAGATTCAGAACACTGGAACTCTTCTGGAAAGCAGGAACTCTTTTCTTACCTAGGCGTGGCTGTGGAAGGAGACACCTAAGCACTACAGGAGGCTATTTAAACCACACCCGATGGATGAATCTTGCTTTGCGTTATTCTGCATCCTCTGCAGCAGAACGCTCATCGTGTCTTCTGCATCTGATCCTGGGCCTAAGGAAAAAGGCTTACCATCCTGAATCCAGTCTTCAGCAACACCTATAAAGACAAGAAAGAACAGGTTAGCATTACGGTCTTCAGTGACAGCTCTTCACTTACCTGGTCCATCGGCTGTCACCAACGCCTCGCGCTGCATTCCGGCATCTGAAAGACAAAGGATTACCTACTCTTCGTTCGCTCCGGAGGTCTTCACACTGCATAACGGCATCTGAAAGACAAAAGCTTACCAACTCTTCGCACGCTCCGGAGGCCTTCGGCGCTGCATTCCGCATCTGAAAGACAAAACAAGGTGCGTTTAAAGACATTGGGGAACTTTAATACTCACGTGCCATTACTCCTTTCCACATCTAACCCAGTGGGTATTCCGGCACCCTGCAGCCGCTCCGAACTTGTACCTGCAAAATAAAAAGACAGTTAGAGCGCATCGTGAAGCAGGCAACAAGCGCTTACTTACGTGCTTCCAGGCGCTTCTATTCATCACACGGGCTCCATCTTCAACTCACTTCAGCCCGTCATCCGCCATCGCCGGAACCCTGCAAAACAAGAAACATCATTACTAAAGACTTTAAAGACATTAGAATTACTCGAAACTTACAGTTCGTGCAGTAAACGACGGACAGCAGTCCTCTGAAGTCAAGAGGCCTGCTCCCCTTATCCAGTGAAGAAACTGGTTACAGCACCCTGCCCCGAGGCAGATGGAGAGCACGGCGTTCACTTACCTAAGACATCTTACCCTTCGAGTCAGACATACAGTGCACAGAGGTCCAGCCGTGTGTTACACATCACCTTTGAAGATACGGTATACGCCCAGTCAAGACCGGCGCCTCTACGGGAATCAGGTGAGCGTTACAGAACGCAAAGCCAACCACAAAACTCCCGTCCAGGCGCTATGGAAACCTCGGATACCGACCAGCTAGCCCAGTTACTTGGGGAACTAAGGGCAGAAGTGCATGCAGCCCGTCAGGAAACGAACGCTCTAAGAAGGGAACTGATTATTTCCAAGGAGCGAACAGATGATCTCCCTAGACAATTGCTACAGTCACAAGCCGGACAGACCCCGTTACCCGCATCTGGGGGAAATCTTCCTTCTACATCCTCTATGAATCCAGTGCAGATCAACCTACCTGGGAACGTACCTCTGGCTCCGCCCGAACGATTTTCTGGTGACCCAAAGAGGTTTGCAGTATTTATCAATCAGTGCCGGTTGCATTTCTTATGCCGGCCAGCAGCCTTTCCAACTGATCAAGCTAAAGTAGCTTTCGTGCTTTCGTACCTTAGTGGCAATGCGGCAGACTGGTCGATCCCTCTAGTAAATCAAGATGATCCGGTCCTCCATGATTTTCAAGCTTTTCAGCTCAGTATGGAAAAACTGTTCGCAAGACATTCACAGGGGCAGGCCTTGGACAATGAGCTTCTTTCGTTGCGACAAGGTGATCAAGACCTTTTGGCTTATATTGCGTCTTTCAACAGACTGATAGTGGAAACTCAATGGCCTGAGGACAAAAGGATTACGCTGTTTTATAGAGGTCTACGTGGAGAGCTCAAAGATGTGTTAGCCCAAGTAGTGAATCCCCCACAAGATTGTTCGGACTATATAGACTTAGTCGTTCAAATAGATCACAGACTGCAGAATAGGAAGGCCGATCGTTCCAAGTTTGATGCTCGAGTATTTTCCAAACCGCCAACTCCTTCCAAAGGAGTAGACTCCGGGGAACCCATGCAAATAGGGGGTCTGAAAGGTCCTCTAACACAAAAGGAGCGGGAAAGGAGAAAACAGTTGCAATTATGCCTCTATTGCGGAAACTCAGGGCAATTTCTTCAATACTGTCCGGTGAAACCTGCCAAGAAGGCAGTAGGAGCTGCAGTTACCAAAGTTACAAACTCTGAGCAGGGAAACGACCTCACCCGACAAGAATAGAGGTCCTCTTGCCGAGCGTGAAAACCAGTTCCGTGACCTCGCATTTCGTGATACCTATGGTCCTCATTAGCCCTGATAATCCGGATCGATTACATGCAATTGAAGCTTACGTCGACAGCGGTGCCATCGGCAATTATGTGGATCATGAAATGGTTTTGAGGATGAATCTAACTCTTTGTCCCAAGGCTGTAAAGGACGTCATTACTACGGTGGATGGTACGGAGATAGCCTCCGGGCCAGTAACGCATACCACTCAAGAGGTGACGCTAGTAAGTCAAGATGGACACCATGAGAAGATCTGTCATGATCTCTGCTTCCAAAAGGTCAGGGTTTTCCCAACTCCCTTGGAAGCAGATCCATAACCCAGGTTCCGAGTGCCAACCAGTCCCAATTGGGACCTTTTGGACCCAGTCCTGGCACCAGTGGCACCAGGCTCATAAATATGCCCAGTCCCAGCGCTGGAAGCGCCGGGCTCATAATGCTTGGGTGGACTTACCTGCAGCAGACCATGCTGCTTACTTGCCTGCCAGTTGAGCCTCTGATCCTCTTCTGTTTGGAACTACTTTTCCTGTTGGGTGGGGCTGGAGCCACTCCCTAGATTCAGAACACTGGAACTCTTCTGGAAGGCAGGCACTCTTTTCTTACCAGGAACTCTTTTCTTACTTAGGCGTGGCTGTGGAAGGAGACACCTAAGCACTACAGGAGGCTATTTAAACCACACCCGGTGGATGAATCTTGCTTTGCGTTATTCTGCAACCTCTGCAGCAGAACGCTCATCGTGTCTTCTGCATCTGGTCCTGGGCCTAAGGAAAAAGGCTTACCATCCTGAATCCAGTCTTCAGCAACACCTATAAAGACAAGAAAGAACAGGTTAGCATTCCGGCATCTGAAAGGCAAAGGCTTACCTACTCTTCGTGCGCTCTGGAGGTCTTCACACTGCATTCCGGCATCTGAAAGACAAAACAAGGTGCGTTTAAAGACATTGGGGAACTTTAATACTCACGTGCCATTACTCCTTTCCACATCTAATCCAGTGGGTATTCCGGCACCCTGCAGCCGCTCCGAACTCGTACCTGCAAAATAAAAGGACAGTTAGAGCGCATCGTGAAGCAGGCAACAAGCGCTTACTTACGTGCTTCCAGGCGCTTCTATTCATCACACGGGCTCCATCTTCAACTCACTTCAGCCCGTCATCCGCCATCGCCGGAACCCTGCAAAACAAGAGACATCATTACTAAAGACTTTAAAGACATTTGAATGACTCGAAACTTACCGTTCGTGCAGTAAACGACGGACAGCAGTCCTCTGAAGTCAAGAGGCCTGCGCTACCTATCCAGTGAAGAAACTGGTTACAGCACCCTGCCCTGAGGCAGATGGAGAGCTCGGCATTCACTTACCTAAGGTGAGAGCGTTAACCTTTGGGGGTCTACAGGAGAGGAGAAGAGGAAAGAGATAGGGACACCCCAATAACCCCAGTTCATTAACCCATATTTTCTATCTGCAGACATCTTACTCTACACGTCAGGCATACAGTGCACAGAGGTCCAGCCCAAAGAGCCAACCGGGTGCTACACATCACCTTTGAAGATACGGTAGTCGCCCAGTCAAGACCGGCGCCTCTGCGAGAATCAGGTGAGCGTTACAGAACGCAAAGCCTACCGCAAAACTCTCGCCCAGGCGCTATGGAAACCTCGGATACTGACCCCCTAGCCCGGTTACTTGGGGAACTAAGGGCAGAAGTGCATGCAGCTCATCAGGAAACTAATGCTCTAAGAAGGGAACTAATTATTTCCAAGGAGAGAACAGACAATCTTGCTAGACAAGTGCTACAGTCACAAGCCGGACAGACCCCGTTACCCGCATCAGGGGCAAATCTTCCTTCAACAGCCTCTATGAATCCAGTGCAGATCAACCTACCTGGGAATGTACCTCTGGCTCCGCCCGAACGATTTTCTGGTGACCCAAAGAGGTTTGCAGTATTTATCAATCAGTGCCGGTTGCACTTCTTATGCCGGCCAGCAGCCTTTCCAACTGATCAAGCTAAAGTAGCTTTTGTACTTTCGTACCTTAGTGGCAATGCGGCAGACTGGTCGATCCCTCTAGTTAATCAAGATGATCCGGTTCTCCATGATTTTCAAGCCTTTCAGCTTAGTATGGAAAAACTGTTCGCAAGACATTCACAGGGGCAGGCCTTGGACAATGAGCTTCTTTCGTTGCGACAGGGTAATCAAGACCTTTTGGCTTATATTGCATCTTTCAATAGACTAATAGTGGAAACTCAATGGCCTGAGGACAAAAGGATTACGCTGTTTTATAGAGGTCTACGTGGAGAGCTCAAAGACGTTTTAGCCCAAGTAGTGAATCCCCCACAAGACTGCTCGGATTATATAGACTTGGTCGTTCAAATAGATCACAGGCTGCAGAACAGGAAGGCCGATCGTTCCAAGTTTGATGCTCGAGTACTTTCCAAACCCCCAACTCCTTCCAAAGGAGTAGACTCCGGGGAACCCATGCAAATAGGGGGTCTGAAAGGTCCTCTAACACAAAGGGAGCGGGAAAGGAGGAAACAGTTGCAATTATGCCTATATTGCGGAAACTCAGGGCACTTTCTTCGAGACTGTCCGGTGAAACCTGCCAAGAAGGCAGTAGGAGCTGCAGTTACCAAAGTTACAAACTCTGAGCAGGGAAACGACCTCGCCCGACAAGAATAGAGGTCCTCTTGCCGAGCGTGAAAACCAGTTCCGTGACCTCGCATTTCGTGATACCTATGGTCCTCATTAGCCCTGATAGTCCGGATCGATTACATGCAATTGAAGCTTACGTCGACAGCGGTGCCATCGGCAATTATGTGGATCATGAAATGGTTTTGAGGATGAATCTAACTCTTTGTCCCAAGGCTGTAAAGGATGTCATTACTACGGTGGATGGTACGGAGATAGCCTCCGGGCCAGTAACGCATACCACTCAAGAGGTGACGCTAGTAAGTCAAGATGGACACCATGAGAAGATTGTGTTCGATGTGATCAAGGCCCCTCAGTTCCAGATTATTCTAGGAATACCTTGGTTAGAGAAACACAATCCTCTGATCGATTGGCGAGCAAGAACGGTCCAGTTTCCAGAATGTGTCTCTACTTGTCACCCTCCACCTGGTGTTGCACTGGCAGCAATTTCTTCAGAGACTCCCCAGTTACCTCCCGAATACCTAGAATACCAAGATGTTTTCCGGAAGGAGCAGGCTAACTCTCTACCTCCTCATAGGTCTTATGACTGCCAGATAGACCTGATACCTGGATCTACTCCTCCTTGTAGTAGAATTTATGCCCTCACCGAGCCTGAGAACCTTCACCTTCGACAATACCTGGATCAATACCTGGCAAATGGGTTTATTCGTCCTTCCAAGTCCCCTGCTTCTTCAGCTTTGTTCTTCGTTCCAAAAAAGGAAGGAGACCTTAGAACTTGTATAGATTATCGCTCCCTGAACCAGATCACCGTTAAGAATAGATATCCGTTACCTTTGATCCCTGAACTCCTGGACCAAGTCAGAAAAGCATGCATATATACAAAGCTGGATCTTAGAGGAGCTTACCACTTGGTATGAGTAAAAGAGGGCGATGAATGGAAGACGGCCTTCTGCACCAAGTATGGGCTATTTGAATATCAGGTCATGCCCTTTGGACTTTGCAATGCCCCGGCCGCCTTTCAATATTTTATGAACGATGTGCTCAGAGAGCTCATAGATGTGTGTGTTGTTGTTTACATTGACGACATCCTCGTTTATTCTTCATCGGAATCTGAACATCGGAAACACGTGAAAATGGTCCTCGAAAGATTGCGTCAACACAAACTTTTCGCTAAGTTGGAAAAATGTGTTTTCAACGTGACTGAAGTTGAATTCTTGGGATTCATATTATCACCTGGCGGAGTGCGTATGGATTCAAAGAAGGTCGATGCAGTTCTCAAATGGCCATCACCATCCTCCGTAAAAGGTGTGCAAAGCATGTTAGGCTTCGCTAACTTTTACCGCAGGTTTATCCCCGAATTCTCTCGAATAGTCCAGCCCATCACTGCCTTGTTAAAGAAAAACAAACGTTTTGAATGGTCTACCGAGGCGGAACAAGCTTTCATGGATTTGAAGACTAAATTTATCTCTGCACCAATCTTAAAACACCCTCGCCCCGAACTCCCCTACATTGTGGAAACTGATGCTTCAAGCCTTGCCATGGGGGCAGTTCTATCACAAAAGGACCCGGTAACCAATCAGTTGCATCCCGTGGCATTTTGGTCCCGCAAATTCTCGCCTCCTGAAATCAATTACACGATTACTGACAAGGAACTTCTGGCTATCAAGTCTGCCTTTAAGGCTTGGCGGCATTATCTGCTGGGGGCCCGACACACCGTTACTGTGATTACGGATCACCGAAACCTGCAATATTTGAAAACCGCAAAAGCCCAATCCTCTAGACAACTCCGTTGGGCATTATTCTTTGCCGAGTTTGACTTCATAATTACCTATCGACCTGGTACAAAGAACGGTAAAGCTGATGCCCTTTCTCGGATGGGAGTGGAAGAACACTTGATCAACCCTAAACCTGTACCAATCATTCCCGAACAAAGAATTCTGGGTGTAATCGCCACAGAATCCATAGAGGAAGTTAAGGATAAAGCCAGGCAACTTGTAACTCCAGCAGACATACAGAATTGGCACCTGCAGGGAAAGGACTTTGCAGTAAAGGACAACTTATTGTATTTCCAAGAACGATTATACCTACCCAGCACAGATTTACAGAAAAAAGTAATCTCTTGTTATCACGACTCTTTAATGGAAGGTCACCCCGGTATAGCAAAGACCTCAGAAAAGATCAAGCGCTACTTCTGGTGGCCGTCTTGGAAAAAAGATATCAGAGACTTTATAATGTCCTGTGGAGTATGCGCCCAAAACAAGAGTCAAAAGGAAAGACCAGCAGGCCTCTTACACCCTATTGACATCCCACCTCGCCCTTGGCATACGCTTTCTATGGACTTCATCACTGATCTACCTCCATGCTCCGGATACAATACGATTCTAGTAATCGTGGACTTATTCTCCAAGATGGCGCATTTCATTCCGCTCAAAGGCTTGCCAACAGCAGCAACTCTGGCCCGAGAATTTCTCGAAAACATCGTCCGACTGCACGGTTTTCCTTCGGTTCTAATTTCGGATCGAGGTAGTCAATTTATTTCTCATTTTTGGCGAAGTTGCTGTCGGTCGGCTCAAATTGATGTGAGACTATCGACCAGTCACCACCCTCAGACCGACGGACAAACCGAGAGGACCAATCAAACTCTGGAACAGTATTTACGCTGCATGCTGCAACAAACTGAAAAAACTTGGAAAGATATCCTTTGGATAGCCGAGTATGCCTACAATAACTCTGTCCATTCGGGAACTGGGAAAACCCCGTTTTTTCTTTTGTACGGCAGTCACCCACGAACCTCGGAGTTGGATCCCCTCCAAGATCTTGAAACACCAGCAGTAGACTACCTGGATTCTACAATCACCCAAGCCTTTAAGGAAGCTGTTTCTCACCTTCAAACGGCTAAAGAACAATACAAGAAAGGAGCAGATCAACATCGGAAGGAAGCCCCTCACTATCAAGTAGGGGATCAAGTCTGGTTATCCACCAAATATCTATCTCTAAAAGGGCCACGCACATTCAACCCAAGATACCTTGGTCCCTATTCCATCACTACCATAGTAAACCCAGTAGCGGTCAAGTTGGACTTGCCCCCGCACATGAAGATACATCCGGTCTTCCACGTCTCTCTATTAAAACCCATGCAACCTCAAACCCGACTAACCAAATCTCCAAAACCTATCCTAGTTGATGGAGAACTCGAGTTTGAAGTCAAAAGCATTCTGGACTCCAAGATCTCCAAATCTAAACTATTCTACCTAATTGACTGGAAAGGCTACGGCCCCCAAGAGAGATCCTGGGAACCTGCTGAATATGTCCACGCTCCTCGCCTAATCAAAAAGTTTCACCGAACATTTCCTGACAAGCCAAAACCCCCGGAGAAGCCCGGTTTGGGAGGGGCCTTGAGGGGGGGTACTGTCATGATCTCTGCTTCCAAAAGGTCAGGGTTTTCCCAACTCCCTTGGAAGCAGATCCATAACCCAGGTTCCGAGTGCCAACCAGTCCCAATTGGGACCTTTTGGACCCAGTCCTGGCACCAGTGGCACCAGGCTCATAAATATGCCCAGTCCCAGCGCTGGAAGCGCCGGGCTCATAATGCTTGGGTGGACTTACCTGCAGCAGACCATGCTGCTTACTTGCCTGCCAGTTGAGCCTCTGATCCTCTTCTGTTTGGAACTACTTTTCCTGTTGGGTGGGGCTGGAGCCACTCCCTAGATTCAGAACACTGGAACTCTTCTGGAAGGCAGGCACTCTTTTCTTACCAGGAACTCTTTTCTTACTTAGGCGTGGCTGTGGAAGGAGACACCTAAGCACTACAGGAGGCTATTTAAACCACACCCGGTGGATGAATCTTGCTTTGCGTTATTCTGCAACCTCTGCAGCAGAACGCTCATCGTGTCTTCTGCATCTGGTCCTGGGCCTAAGGAAAAAGGCTTACCATCCTGAATCCAGTCTTCAGCAACACCTATAAAGACAAGAAAGAACAGGTTAGCATTCCGGCATCTGAAAGGCAAAGGCTTACCTACTCTTTGTGCGCTCTGGAGGTCTTCACACTGCATTCCGGCATCTGAAAGACAAAACAAGGTGCGTTTAAAGACATTGGGGAACTTTAATACTCACGTGCCATTACTCCTTTCCACATCTAATCCAGTGGGTATTCCGGCACCCTGCAGCCGCTCCGAACTCGTACCTGCAAAATAAAAGGACAGTTAGAGCGCATCGTGAAGCAGGCAACAAGCGCTTACTTACGTGCTTCCAGGCGCTTCTATTCATCACACGGGCTCCATCTTCAACTCACTTCAGCCCGTCATCCGCCATCGCCGGAACCCTGCAAAACAAGAGACATCATTACTAAAGACTTTAAAGACATTTGAATGACTCGAAACTTACCGTTCGTGCAGTAAACGACGGACAGCAGTCCTCTGAAGTCAAGAGGCCTGCGCTACCTATCCAGTGAAGAAACTGGTTACAGCACCCTGCCCTGAGGCAGATGGAGAGCTCGGCATTCACTTACCTAAGGTGAGAGCGTTAACCTTTGGGGGTCTACAGGAGAGGAGAAGAGGAAAGAGATAGGGACACCCCAATAACCCCAGTTCATTAACCCCATATTTTCTATCTGCAGACATCTTACTCTACACGTCAGGCATACAGTGCACAGAGGTCCAGCCCAAAGAGCCAACCGGGTGCTACACATCACCTTTGAAGATACGGTAGTCGCCCAGTCAAGACCGGCGCCTCTGCGAGAATCAGGTGAGCGTTACAAGATCGTGTTCGATGTGATCAAGGCCCCTCAGTTTCAGATTATTCTAGGAATACCTTGGTTAGAGAAACACAATCCTCTGATCGATTGGCAAGCAAGAACGGTCCAGTTTCCAGAATGTGTCTCTACTTGTCACCCTCCACCTGGTGTTGCACTGGCAGCAATTTCTTCAGAGACTCCCCAGTTACCTCCCGAATACCTAGAATACCAAGATGTTTTCCGGAAGGATCAGGCTAACTCTCTACCTCCTCATAGGTCTTATGACTGCCAGATAGACCTGATACCTGGATCTACTCCTCCTTGTAGTAGAATTTATGCCCTCACCGAGCCTGAGAACCTTCACCTTCGACAATACCTGGATCAATACCTGGCAAATGGGTTTATTCGTCCTTCCAAGTCCCCTGCTTCTTCAGCTTTGTTCTTCGTTCCAAAAAAGGAAGGAGACCTTAGAACTTGTATAGATTATCGCTCCCTGAACCAGATCACCGTTAAGAATAGATATCCGTTACCTTTGATCCCTGAACTCCTGGACCAAGTCAGAAAAGCATGCATATATACAAAGCTGGATCTTAGAGGAGCTTACCACTTGGTATGAGTAAAAGAGGGCGATGAATGGAAGACGGCCTTCCGCACCAAGTATGGGCTATTTGAATATCAGGTCATGCCCTTTGGACTTTGCAATGCCCCGGCCGCCTTTCAATATTTTATGAACGATGTCCTCAGAGAGCTCATAGATGTGTGTGTTGTTGTTTACATTGACGACATCCTCGTTTATTCTTCATCGGAATCTGAACATCGGAAACACGTGAAAATGGTCCTCAAAAGATTGCATCAACACAAACTTTTCGCTAAGTTGGAAAAATGTGTTTTCAACGTGACTGAAGTTGAATTCTTGGGATTCATATTATCACCTGGCGGAGTGCGTATGGATTCAAAGAAGGTCGATGCAGTTCTCAAATGGCCATCACCATCCTCCGTAAAAGGTGTGCAAAGCATGTTAGGCTTCGCTAACTTTTACCGCAGGTTTATCCCCGAATTCTCTCGAATAGTCCAGCCCATCACTGCCTTGTTAAAGAAAAACAAACGTTTTGAATGGTCCACCGAGGCGGAACAAGCTTTCCAGGATTTGAAGACTAAATTTATCTCTGCACCAATCTTAAAACACCCTCGCCCCGAACTCCCCTACATTGTGGAAACTGATGCTTCAAGCCTTGCCATGGGGGCAGTTCTATCACAAAAGGACCCGGTAACCAATCAGTTGCATCCCGTGGCATTTTGGTCCCGCAAATTCTCGCCTCCTGAAATCAATTACACGATTACTGACAAGGAACTTCTGGCTATCAAGTCTGCCTTTAAGGCTTGGCGGCATTATCTGCTGGGGGCCCGACACACCGTTACTGTGATTACGGATCACCGAAACCTGCAATATTTGAAAACCGCAAAAGCCCAATCCTCTAGACAACTCCGTTGGGCATTATTCTTTGCCGAGTTTGACTTCATAATTACCTATCGACCTGGTACAAAGAACGGTAAAGCTGATGCCCTTTCTCGGATGGGAGTGGAAGAACACTTGATCAACCCTAAACCTGTACCAATCATTCCCGAACAAAGAATTCTGGGTGTAATCGCCACAGAATCCATAGAGGAAGTTAAGGATAAAGCCAGGCAACTTGTAACTCCAGCAGACATACAGAATTGGCATCTGCAGGGAAAGGACTTTGCAGTAAAGGATAACTTATTGCATATCCAAGAACGATTATACCTACCCAGCACAGATTTACAGAAAAAAGTAATCTCTTGTTATCACGATTCTTTAATGGAAGGACATCCCGGTATGGCCAAGACCTCAGAAAAGATCAAGCGCTACTTCTGGTGGCCGTCTTGGAAAAAAGATATCAGAGACTTTATAATGTCCTGTGGAGTATGCGCCCAAAACAAGAGTCAAAAGGAAAGACCAGCAGGCCTCTTACGCCCTATTGACATCCCACCTCGCCCTTGGCATACGCTTTCTATGGACTTCATCACCGATCTACCTCCATGCTCCGGATACAATACGATTCTAGTAATCGTGGACTTATTCTCCAAGATGGCGCATTTCATTCCGCTCAAAGGCTTGCCAACAGCAGCAACTCTGGCCCGAGAATTTCTCGAAAACATCGTCCGACTGCACGGTTTTCCTTCGGTTCTAATTTCGGATCGAGGTAGTCAATTTATTTCTCATTTTTGGCGAAGTTGCTGTCGGTCGGCTCAAATTGATGTGAGACTATCGACCAGTCACCACCCTCAGACCGACGGACAAACCGAGAGGACCAATCAAACTCTGGAACAGTATTTACGCTGCATGCTGCAACAAACTGAAAAAACTTGGAAAGACATCCTTTGGATAGCCGAATATGCCTACAATAACTCTGTCCATTCGGGAACTGGGAAAACCCCGTTTTTTCTTTTGTACGGCAGTCACCTTCGAACCTCGGAGTTGGATCCCCTCCAAGATCTTGAAACACCAGCAGTAGACTACCTGCATTCTACAATCACCCAAGCCTTTAAGGAAGCTGTTTCTCACCTTCAAAGGGCTAAAGAACAATACAAGAAAGGAGCAGATCAACATCGGAAGGAAGCCCCTCAATATCAAGTAGGGGATCAAGTCTGGTTATCCACCAAATATCTACCTCTAAAAGGGCCACGCACATTCAACCCAAGATACCTTGGTCCCTATTCCATCACTACCATAGTAAACCCAGTAGCGGTCAAGTTGGACTTGCCCCCGCACATGAAGATACATCCGGTCTTCCACGTCTCTCTATTAAAACCCGTGCAACCTCAAACCCGACTAACTAAATCTCCAAAACCTATCCTAGTTGATGGAGAACTCGAGTTTGAAGTCAAAAGCATTCTGGACTCCAAGATCTCCAAATCTAAACTATTTTACCTAATTGACTGGAAAGGCTACGGCACCCAAGAGAGATCCTGGGAACCTGCTGAATATGTCCACGCTCCTCGCCTAATCAAAAGATTTCACCGAACATTTCCTGACAAGCCAAAACCCCCGGAGAAGCCCGGTTTGGGAGGGGCCTTGAGGGGGGGTACTGTCATGATCTCTGCTTCCAAAAGGTCAGGATTTTCCCAACTCCCTTGGAAGCAGATCCATAACCCAGGTTCCGAGTGCCAACCAGTCCCAATTGGGACCTTTTGGACCCAGTCCTGGCGCCAGTGGCACCAGGCTCATAAATATGCCCAGTCCCAGCGCTGGAAGCGCCGGGCTCATAATGCATTTGTGGACTTACCTGCAGCAGACCATGCTGCTTACTTGCCTGCCAGTTGAGCCTCTGATCCTCTTCTGTTTGGAACTACTTTTCCTGTTGGGTGGGGCAGGAGCCACTCCCTAGATTCAGAACACTGGAACTCTTCTGGAAAGCAGGAACTCTTTTCTTACCTAGGCGTGGCTGTGGAAGGAGACACCTAAGCACTACAGGAGGCTATTTAAACCACACCCGATGGATGAATCTTGCTTTGCGTTATTCTGCATCCTCTGCAGCAGAACGCTCATCGTGTCTTCTGCATCTGATCCTGGGCCTAAGGAAAAAGGCTTACCATCCTGAATCCAGTCTTCAGCAACACCTATAAAGACAAGAAAGAACAGGTTAGCATTACGGTCTTCAGTGACAGCTCTTCACTTACCTGGTCCATCGGCTGTCACCAACGCCTCACGCTGCATTCCGGCATCTGAAAGACAAAGGCTTACCTACTCTTCGTTCGCTCCGGAGGTCTTCACACTGCATTCCGGCATCTGAAAGACAAAAGCTTACCAACTCTTCGCACGCTCCGGAGGCCTTCGGCGCTGCATCCCGCATCTGAAAGACAAAACAAGGTGCGTTTAAAGACATTGGGGAACTTTAATACTCACGTGCCATTACTCCTTTCCACATCTAACCCAGTGGGTATTCCGGCACCCTGCAGCCGCTCTGAACTTGTACCTGCAAAATAAAAAGACAGTTAGAGCGCATCGTGAAGCAGGCAACAAGCGCTTACTTACGTGCTTCCAGGCGCTTCTATTCATCACACGGGCTCCATCTTCAACTCACTTCAGCCCGTCATCCGCCATCGCCGGAACCCTGCAAAACAAGAAACATCATTACTAAAGACTTTAAAGACATTAGAATTACTCGAAACTTACCGTTCGTGCAGTAAACGACGGACAGCAGTCCTCTGAAGTCAAGAGGCCTGCTCCCCTTATCCAGTGAAGAAACTGGTTACAGCACCCTGCCCCGAGGCAGATGGAAAGCACGGCGTTCACTTACCTAAGACATCTTACCCTTCGAGTCAGACATACAGTGCACAGAGGTCCAGCCCAAAGAGCCAGCCGTGTGTTACACATCACCTTTGAAGATACGGTATACGCCCAGTCAAGACCGGCGCCTCTACGGGAATCAGGTGAGCGTTACACAAAGGCCGATATAATGATATGACATGATATTTTATTTATAGTGCGCCTATACACAAGTGTTTCAAGGTGCAACGAGGCAAGGGATGAGAACAAGCGAGGACAAGACCATGATCTTACTAGGCCAGGTTACATTGAGATCACGCAAGTGCAGGGGGAAGGAAAGGGGGAAAAGTACTAGGGGAAGAGGAGGAGGAGAAGTGCGAGACATAGGATCAAGACATAGAAATAGAGTGTGGCCACAGGTGGCAGTGCAGGGGTTAAGTGCAGACGGCAGGTGTAAGAATAGTGAAAGTGAGGGGACTGAAGGGCTGCAGATACAGCCCCAAATGTAGGGTTCCCAGGAGGCAGTGCAAGTGAGCAACTGGGAGGCCAGAGACCTGGGTCCAGAGTTCAGAGGGTAGCCAGGTAACCAGTGCAGTTTCAGACAGGAGATCAGCAGGGACGAGGAAGATAGAAGGCAGAAGCAAAGAGGAAAGTCTTGAGCTGCTTCCAGAACCAGAGATGATTCTGCTCAAGTTTCAGAGAGGCAGTGAGGCTGTACCAGAGGGAGGCGCCGACCGAAGAGAGAGATCTGCCCCCAGCTTGTTGCTTAGAAAAGCGAATGACCCTCAGGGAGTTGGAGGATGAGGAGCGAAGAGCTACGGAAAGGAAGATAAAGCTGGAGGTATTTTGGTCCCAGGCCCCAGAAGATGCTTGTGGACAATGCAAAGGGTCATGAATTTGATCCTTGTAGCCAATGGGAGCCAATGGAGAGATTTCAGTGCTGAAGAGATACAATCCCTGGGCTTGAGGCCAAGGACACGTCTTGCAGTCCGGCTCTGGATGAGTTGCAGAGGACGGAGAGTAGAGGCAGGTAGATTTAAAAAGAGGCTGTTACAGTAGTAAAGCCTAGAAAGAACCAGAGCTCTGGAGACAGTGAGGTTCTGGGGGAAAGAGAGGAAAGGAAGAATACCTATGAGGAGGTGCAATTGGAAGTTTGAGTTCTTAGAGAAAACGGAAATGTGAGGAGAGAAGAAGAGGGTGGAGTCAAAGATAACCCTGAGGTTTTTAGCCTCAAAGGTGGGAGCAGGAAGAGGGCCGAGGGTGGCCGGCCAGAGAGTAGTGGGAAAGAGGGGTGCCAGTGTGCTGATGAGGTCCTGGAATTCAGGCAGAGATTATTGGCAGCGCACCACTCCTGGATTGCAGACAGTCAGGGATGAGAGAAGGAGAAGAGGTGGCAGAGGAGAGCCTGAAGGCGAGCTGGGTGTCATCCTCATAGCACACGACGTTGGAGCAGAGCACAGCAATGTGGTGGGAGAGAGGTGCCAGGTATTGGTTGAAAAAACAGGGAGAAAGGTTGGACCCCTGGGGAACACCACAAGTGGAGAGAGAGATAGAGGAGAGGATGGACCCAAGTTGGACCTTGGAGGGTTGTCAGAAAGGAAAGGTGTTAGCCAGGCCAGAGCCTGATCAGTGATACCCAGATTATCACAGAGCCGTTTGCGCAGGATGGCATGGTTAACCATGTCAAAGGCAGAGGAGAGATCCAGTAGGATGAGGACAGAGGGGAGGTTTAAAGGCTTGAAGGAGCAAGGGGCACACCTTTCTCTGTCAAATATTTGTTAAAAGGTCTGGATGGATTTACCCCAAACTAGTAAAGAAATGTAAAAATGTAAGTCAATGCTTTATGCCAAAGTTGTTTTTCATTTGGTCCAAATCTGTGCAGTGGTTTTTGTGCTACTGGTGTTAAAAAACTGCAAAATTTCTGCCAAATCCATTATACGAGTCAAACTTTATTAGCAATTAATGTATTCGGTTTTCTATGGAACTCAGTACTCAGCTTAACTATAGTGTGGTGACCACCAGAATATAATTCTTTGAAACTACTTAAGCTAATGGACAGTTAAGATGATCAGATTTAATGCAACAGAAACCTTGAAATTCAGCAGATGTGGGAAGTGATGATCATCTCAACTCAGCGTCCCCCCCATTGATGACCCATGGGAACTAACAATGTGTTATTTGTATAGTTCTTATGCCTAAGCACTTTACATAGAAAGCATATAAATACAATATCACCCAACTGGAGTTGGTACTCATTTATCAAGCTTGGAAGAATGAAATGCTGAGTTCGCTTTGCCAGTATTCGAACCTGCGACCTGTAGATCACACACAAATTGCAGCAGCAAGTGCTCAAATCACTCAGCTATTTTGCTGGCCTCTTATTTTGTTTGTCATTGTCAATACCAACTCTTATTTATGTGTTCATGGGGTTTGCAACAGAGGGGATGCTGATTTAAGATGACCATCACTTCCCACATCCACTGAATTTCAAGGGTTTTGTTGTGTTAAATCTGATCACCTTAACTGCCCAAAATAGCTTTCTTTGCACTTTTTATTTTCGCATTCCCCCGATATAACCACAATAATTGTTAATGTAGACCTTTTCTCTATGGGAAAATGAATGGGAGTAGGTCGAAAATAGACTTTTTTTGCTTTCTTAATAACTTCTTTCATTTCTTAATTAATCTTTCCCATGACAAACCTTTTGTTTGAAAAATATCAGCCAAATCCCTCATGCAAGTCAAAAGTTATTTGCAATAGAATTTTTGGATTTCCTATGACTCATGTCACTCATTTTAACTATAGTGCAGTGACTATATATATAGTTTCACAAAGTTATATAGTATTGTATTGGAATTTATTTTTACTTGAAAGAGCACTCTTATGCCTTATGGAGGGTTATTGGCACTGTGACGAGTCAGCAATTAGAGGCGGACACAAAGTTGTAGTGTTCTTAACATTAGCCATATTTATTAAAGGAAAATGGGGTTGGAAAAAGGCTCATCTTGCCCTAACCAAAAGAGAATATCGCTACCTATGAAACCAAAACTAAAGCAAAGTGACCTTGTGTCCAACTTACATATGACCTTCACACTAACATACAAAATATGAAAAAGGAACAATGGAATTTCTGTTTTCAATTCCAACAAATTATGCAAAACCATATATATTCAATTTCAACAAAGCAATTCTTGTCTCGAGGATTTAGCTTTCTTTGCCCTGAAATGTGTCGGGAAAAGTTGTTTTGAAAGGCTCTGTTTCATCAAAGTTCCAATAAAGGTAATGACAATGTCTCTTTTACTGATATTCTGTTTAGGAAGGCAAAGCAAATTTTCTTTCTACTATACAGGTTGAAATCTATGGGAAGTAAGTATTTTCCTGCAGTCTTTAGGATGACAGAGCAAATACTATTTCTGTAATACAAGTTGCAGTATGTAGAAACAAAGTATTGTATAGTTTATAGGATGGCAAAATAAAATGTTTAACCTTTAACAAATGCTTGATACAATAAAGTCCTTTTTCAACAACACCTTGGACTTCCTGGTATACTCCTCTGCCAGGGACTCCTCTACTGAAATATCCAATTTCAACAAAGATTCAATAAAATAAAAACTTGTTTTCAACACAACATTACTTTTCCTGGAATACTCCCTGCCAGGTATATTCCTCTTTTGGTTCACTCAGATCCCATGGCATCTGTCATGACAGGTATCTCTTACCAAAACAGTTCAACTGACACTCCAGGTGAAACTCAGGATATCTTGGTTTACTCTCCCGCCCGGAATATCCCCCTTTTGGCTCACACACCCTGGTGTACTCTCTTGTCAGATATCTTTTCGAAAAGGTTCACTACCTGAGGCTCTCACCAGGTCTCTCCACAACATTTGTATTTCTCTTAAATATCACACAATTGTACTTCCTCATTGATATAACTTTTTTGATATCCGTTACGACTTGTACTAATATCCACCATGTTATCATCCCCTATTTGAGGGTTTGTTCAAGCTCCTTCTGTCAACCTTTCTTACAGTGTCTTTTGGTTCTTGGCAATGCTTGTTCCTGGTTTCCCCCAACTGACATCACTTGTCAGGAGAATTGTACAACTCTTGCCTCCTTGTTTCACTTTCAATTTCTTTTTGACTAAAGGCAATGCTGGTTCCAGGTTTCCCCCAACCGACATCCAATGTCAGGATAATTGTACCATACCTGTCCTCTTGTTCTCTCTCTGTAATGTCTTTTGGCTTAAGGCAATGCTGGTTTCAGATTTCCTCCAACTGACATCTCTTATCAGTAGAATTGCACCATATGTGCCCTCTTGTTCTCTCTCTGTAATGTCTTTTGGCTTAAGGCAATGCTGGTTCCAGGTTTCCCCCAACTAACATCTGTTATCAGAATAATTGCACCATATTTTCCCTTTTGTTCTCTCTCTGTAATGTCTATTTGGTAGGGATTCAAAACCTCGCATTAATGGTATGTTTGCCTGTCGGAATGCCCGGGGTTACCACTCTCACTGGGCCAACTCACCAGTAACTCCTGGTGTCTCCAACTCGTGGCACATTACTGCGATACGGTAATGCTACGGGAATGGCTCCCGTGGCCTGTCAAACCCTCTCTCAGCTCCTTTGCTAGCCTCACATTTCCTTGCTGGTAAGGTTGCTGCCCTTCATTTTGACAGAGCCGCTGATAACCTGTCTGAGGCTGCCAGTGCCTTTGCGGTACTTCTCGGGAGCCCACCAGTCTCTGATGGTCTCCCGCCACTCTGGTACATCAGAGTGACAATTGCCAGTCCGGGAACACAACTCTCCTTCAGCTGGGCTCCCTCCCGTGCATCTGCCTCTCTTTGCACTTTCCGCTTTGCATAGTCTCTGGAGGATAGCTCAGGGGCAACGTGCTCATCTGGGAAGCAAGACGACGCGGAGCAACACAGGTTCGAGCACAGGGTCAGTGCTTAGAAACCTCTGGGAATAAGCGCATTATAGATAACCAATCATATCATACTCTGCAGCCCAGTCCAACTGTTCCTTCATCTTCCTTCACCTGCGGATGATTCTCAAGATTAGATGTCCCACTGAGTTGATTGACTGGATAACAACTAGACCGCACATTCTCATTGGCAGCACTATTGGTCATCATTGACTCTTTTCCCCTCTTCTTCGTCCCAGTACTTAAAGTGTTCTGGGGATTGGAGTCCAAAGGATCACTGTAGTGTTTTAAGTTCTTTTTTAGCACTTTTCTCATCAAAATCATCAAATGTCAAATAGGTTTTAAAGGGGTTACACGTATGTGAAGGATGAATAAAGTTATGATTAAGATGTTTAGCAGAAGTGGGTTTTAAGATCTTACAAATAAACGGTTTTGAAGAGTGACACCAGGACATTAGAAACTTTGGGATTAGAGTTTCTTCTACAGAGTCAAGGGAAGAATACTGCGTAACTCCTGTCTGAGCCATCACCTCTCCCTCACAGCCATCTCCTACCATGTGATCCACCCTTAAAATACCACCCCCAGGTTCAAGATCAGATAGCTGCTGCCTTCCCCTGGCCACATGGGAGGAGATTTTAGGCTGGGGATTAATGATGACTCTGCAGGACACATCACAGCACATAAATGGAAAAGTACACAAACTTGATCATTAAAATAGCAGAGCATAAAAGAAGAGGCAGAAGTAAAGAGTATTGCAAACAAATCTATGCTGTCAGCTTTGAAAATGCTGAAAAAGTATATGGTCGTCCAGTAGGCAGTTGGGCAAACGGAGGAAGTATTCATCAACTATCCAGGAGTCTGTAGTGATCACACTCAAAGATGCAGGAGACCCTTTTTCTGATAGTGGGGAAGTACCAAATTGAAGTGGGTTAGGCTAGAGTAGAAAACAGTCACTGTTCTTTCCTCCCCAGTCAGGAACCTCTAAGAGTCACAGCAAGAGCCACCAGCTTGCTGATGAAGGTGTTCCCAGAACGTATACAATAACATTCATTCCAGTCATCCCGTTAACTCATTTGTGGTCAAGTAATGTCAGGCACAAACAGAATGACTCGGAGAGAAGAAAAGAGGGAAAGGGGAAATTAACAAAAGGGAGAGGAGTGACTAACACCATCAACCAGCATGTTATTATCGATAACCCTTGTCACTGCACCTCCTTAGCATTCTTGCATGAGCAGATGAGTATTGGTCTGGGAAAAGACCAACTTGCCATACCCTAGTACCTCCCAAAGGTCACCAGTAGACAAAATGATCCTGAAGGCAAGACTCTATACCAACCATGAAGAGAGTCATTAAAAAAGAGATTCAAAGGTCTACCAGTACTTCATTTGCTATGGTCCCCACAAGGGGGTCTCTCTGTGTACCGCAACAACATTATCCCTGTTCAAACTCTCACACCTCCTTCACTGATCCGCACATTCTCTGCAGCAGCTAGGTGGATGCTATGGCTGTAAAACAGCAGCTGTCCCCTGTAGCCACTGCCACCTCTGCACCGATGCGTCGAAAGGCAGTAAAGTGCTGATTGACCCATCCAGGCCACTATGGTTGGTGATCCACCCTCATTCTGATCTCTGAGTCGACACTCAGCGCTTTTCCGGATGTTCTCTGATGCATCCTCACAGCTCACCTCACGCCCATGTGCTCTGGACAAAAGTCTGGCACAGCCACCTCCTTACACTCCCCTGAATTACAATGACATTGGGAAAGTACTCAATCCATTGAAACATACATAATAATGCACACTTGTTAGTTTGAGCTGTTAGGTGGTGCTTCGGGGCCACCTATGAGCCGGAAATACTGCATTAGATTACAGATAGGTAGAAATGCATATGAGATTTGAGGAGGGACACAACACTTGTAGGTGTTTGGTTATTTGCCCACCCATTGACAGCCCATGGCCATGCTAATCCCTATGGCCATTTCCACCCAGTTCCTACCCCTCCCCGTCCAAATGGGAACTCTGATCTTGCTTTAATCAAGCCTTCAAATCAAACTTTGCACTCAGAGTGCCTGCCAGTGTTTTTTTAAAGCAGTCTTCTGAGAGTTAATGACTTAATTGTACAGGTGTCATGAAAATGTCTTAACAAGGTCTGCCTTCAGCTGCTCCATTTGTAAGCACTACATGTGTCTTTGACTGAAGTCCTGTAAAAAACAAGCATTGGCAAAGTCATAAATGTTGTCTTGTCTTTAAGTATTAGACATTTGCCAGACACTGAACTAGGAAACCGCAAGATTTGCATATTTACAAAAAAGAATGTGACATTTTCTGACATAATTGGCTACACTAATCAAAACTCCTAGAGATCCCTATACCTTGCAATCTACCATTGTCTATTCCATTATCTACAACTTTACACAGGTCCCCCCTCCAACTGTAGTCATCATTATAATCTCAACACTATCAGACAATTTGGTTGCTTGGCACACGACATACTGACAGTGATAAGAATACTTGAGTGCTATTGGATGGCACTTCTTAAAATGGCCTCAAATGTTGCAAGTGCCCTAGACAGTCCAATTATTATTTGATTTATGGACCGGGAATAGAGAGATCCAACCCCTGCTTCCAAGAACAAAAAGATACTCCCATCTCGTCTCCCATGCCAGGATCTCATTTGCCCAGACAGTTTGCCCAACCTTGAATGTTCCAGTTAGCAATTATGTCTCGATATTGGCTGCCGATGCAGGTACATACTCTTTTAATTGGCTTACAGGATGAATAACAGTTTTTGCGCGGGTCTCTCTGCCAGGGATATTTTCTTCTTTTTTACTGTATTTGGTACCGGGTGTAGTGGCACTACTTTGCATAGAAGACACAGTATACACAACTGCGTTTGGTGTCTTTGGTTATATTTCTTCTTGGGGTACCATGCTGCTGGTGATCAAGGCTTGTTTGTGCTTTTTCAATTATCATTTGGACCAGAAATAATTGCTATATATCTGTTCCTGTGTCATGGGAATAACATCTCTTCGCCGCTCCGCCGAGCACTATCTTGTACTCCCTCCCACTGTAACCTTGGCTGCCTCATGTATCCGGGCGGGAATGGACTTTTCATAAAATTGGATCAATGCAAGGACTGCGGTGCAGCATTTCTAAAATAACACATTGTGTAATTTCACATGAGGCCTTTGCTACAAAATGGCGGAACCTCTGCTCAATGCTACATTTATAGTTAATCAGGAATACTGTTTCTTCGTGTATGTATATCTTAGTAATCTTCTCAGTGTATTGAGCACCCTATATTTCTCAGTGATCTTCGCAGTGCATGCTGCAACCTAACTCCCTCAATGTGGCACAACTACCTATAGTGTTGCAGACGAATTCTATTCTGCTTGTGTTTATATACTAACAGAAGAACCTTGTCCCTATTCTACTTGCGTTAGTGTGTTTCTTGTGTTCAGGCTTCTTGAAAACTGTCTGAGCGGATAAAATGGCCTAAAACCATTCATTTAAGTTAACTCCCTTATCTAGTATTTACATCCACGTTTTGGGGGTATTACGTGGTATTTTCCCCATTTGCACCATCCCAATCTAATAGGCGGCTCATATGCACAAAAAACTCCTACTATCATGGATTACATCATTGGTTGTATAATTCTAAACAGGAGAGAAAACCTTATACCCAACTACTAATTACAGTGGCCTTATTAATATCGCCAGAGTTCTCCAAAGCACCGCCAGATAATTGCCCGTTTCCTTCTCAGTGCAGAGCTCCATGGATAGATGTTTATGGTTGCACACTGCCTGCTCCGAACAGTTTGAATGCAATTGTAGTGCGTGAGTGGTTTTGGCAGACTATATCCTCTCCTCCTTTTTGTGGTGGCAAGCAGCCCTCAGAAACTGATTGAATTACACCATTCTCTATCCACCGCAGCCCAGCTGACAGGAGTCCTGGCCCCACAATGTGTGCAGGCCTTCCCACCATTCAGCTTTCTCCCAGTTAAGCGGGTTACTGACACGTTGTCGCTGCTTTAAAGATGAACGTCTTATGTGCTTGTACTGTTGTTTTGTCATGTCACAAAAATGCCCTTCACCATTGACAGACAATAAGCAGACACGCAATTGCGTGTTACACCACGATTTAGGCCAAACACATGCCCTTATAGTATGAGTTCCATGTGTGAGCTGTTTTCCTAAGCCCGTCCACAGTTGAGCTCCTGCACAGAGGAAAATTACTGTTATTTTTGAAAGGGCGTCGCAGTCCTGATAACCCCCATTGACTCTCAGCCCTCAGAATTGCCTCAAAATTGTTCTTAATAACCACAAGAGGGCGAAAACATATACATATTGATCAAGAAAAAGAAACAGCAAGGAATCCTAAAAGTTCCCGAGGTCTGCAATTCTTTCTGAAAACTGATTTGAGGAAACATCTCGTGGCAGAATAGCCTAAGTTAGGTAATACTGACTCACAAACTACTCCTCAAGTATTCCATGCTACTCACTCTTGTTTCACTCTGACACAACGGAGGACCTAGGGTACTCAAACTGGCAAAACATGAAAGAACAGATTATGGAAAAGATGAACAACTGTGAGTGTATGGCTGCTTTCAGGAAATGGCTCCAGGATGAAACATGGGAAATGGGCTTACATTTGACGAGAACAAATAGTAACCTGGAAAAGCAGACACAGACTACACGAACCTCGACAATGGAGCAAGCGGGCTCAAAGGGAAACACAGGGTGTTTTGACTTAGCCACTTGGACTCTTGCTACACGGGCACCCCAGAGAAACCTAAAGCCATCGGGGGTGGTGAGGGGAAGGGGACAGAGAACGTTTTATTATTGGACTGCATGAGAAAGGCTTGTGGGAGACAGCAGGGTAGACCTCTGGCAGAAATCAGCAGGTGTTCAGGCCATTGCCATGACAAATGCTGATGAATGCCTGAAAAAAACCTTCCCTGCCCCGACAGGCCTTGCCCGCAATGGGCAAAAGCCCCAGCAGCCCACTGAGCACAGCACTTGAGCATGTTAGAGTGAGGTTTAATGCATCCCTTAGTCTGTCAACCAACACACTAAGGAAGGTGAAACAGGGACCTCAGCCCTTAATTTCAAGCAGCCCTTCCTTTGAACCAAAGGTTCTTGCATCCCATAAGCATTAGCAGATGCTTGTTTTTCTTCCTTATGGAAACTAAGAGTATATATTTGAGGTGGAGACAGAGACACAGAGAGGTTGAGTGAGAGAGGGCTCCAACCTTCCTCCTTGGCTTCTTAACAACTATCTTACTCCACTTGTACAAATCATTTCCACCTTCTCCCCAAACTTCCAGTGTTATTCAGATGATACAGAACTCATCTTCAAACTTCCCTCTGATCGTCTTCTCACCTCATCTATCAATACCTAACCGCCTATCTGCCATCCAGTCCTGGTGTACTTCCACTGATCTCGGCTTCAATGCCAGCAAGACTGAGATCCTTCCTATCGGGACTCCTGCTCCCTCTTTCTCTCCCTCACTCTGGCCATCATCTAAGGGCTCTCCCCCTTCTCCTTCATCTGAAGCCAGAACCCTTGGAGTCCTCTTCGACGCCTCTCTCTCCTTCATCCCTCACATTCAGACCTTGCCAAGAAGTCCCACTTTCACCTCCACGTCCTCAAAGGAATTCTTCCTTTTCTCACTTTCCTCCAGAAGCTCAATGTCTGTAGAGCTCTAGTTCTCTCTAGGATAGACCACAGCAATAGCCTTTTCCTTAATCTTCCCTCTTCCTCTCTACGACCCCTCCAGCTTATCCAGAATAGGGCTGCAGGACTTATCCTTGGCCTCAAGTCCAGAGACTGCATCTCTCCAGCAGTAAAAACTCTCCACTGGCTCCCGGTTGCTGCAAAGACCAAATTAAAATCCCTCTGCATTATCCAAAAGACTGTCTGGGGCCGGGGATCAGGCTATCTGCAACGTTCTCTCACTAAATACTCTCCCTCCAGATCTTTACACTCCTCAGGCACCAACTCTCTGTGTGTTAAACGCTTCACTAAACAGTGAGCTGGTTGCCAATCTCTTTCCTCAGCAGGCTCACTCCTATGGAACAGCCTCCTCCTTCCTCTTCGTCTTGAGCTGGATCTCCTCAAATTCCGGAAACTCCTCAAGACTTTCCTTTTCACCTCCTCCTTCCCTTCCTCCCTCCTCTGCTAAAGCTCACAGCGGCTGGGATGGGTGGCCGGGGTCCTTATGTGTCCTCCTGGGTCAGGGCCTCCCACGTTCAATCGCCTACAGCCTCTGCCCCTCCCAGCACTTTGCATTGGCATCCACTGGCCTGTGCCACCACAGGCTTGCACTTACCTATTTTATTGGTGGTTCACCATTCTACCTAGGCACTTATAGCGACTCACTCCCAAGCACTTCCTTCTTGATACACCTAGCACTTACTCCCTACTCCTCAACCCCTTCTCTCTCCCTGCACTAGCAGGTCTGAATGCTCACAAGTCCTAGTATGTCCGCCTCTTTCTTTCAGTGTTATATCTAATTTTACTCCCATCTTCCCTCCGTGTTGCCCTGTGGCCACTTTGAGACACAATTTACTTAAATAAGCGCCTTACAAACACACAATAAATGAATAAATAAATATCATTTCACATTGATCTCAAATCAATTTCCCCTTTTCAAAGCCATCCTTTTCAATGAAATATTTATTTGGGCCATTTCAGCCATCTTCTTATTTTTTCATTTTTCCCTTTTTTTAGTTATATGCCTCTGTTCTAAAGTCGCACATAGGGGAAAACCGCATTGCCCACCTTTTTGCTCTTAGTTTCTTCCCAGCCCATAAACTTCACAGTTTTTTTTTATCCATTCTTAATTCCCCCTGTTATGTATGTCATATTTACCCTTAGTGTTTATTTGTTAAGTGTTTGCAATTTCTTCCATATTTAGTTTTTTAATTCAAATGTTGGAGCGCTTTGCGTTTAACTCAATGCATGCATTTTCTGCGAGATGATGTGGTCCTTATATGGGTTGGATTGAAATGGTTTTCATTGAGGTTGATAAGGTGCAATGGGAGGCTATCATAGGTTAATGTGGTACATCACTAATAATGTTATATATTGCTTGGTTGATTGCTTTGCGGTACCTGCACTGCCCCTGCATCATATTATCATGGTTGCAATCAACTTTATAGTAAATGACAGGTTCTTTTGTCTTATAAGTTCACTGGGCTACTGCCAGTGGGTCACTAGTAGCCTATCTATAACATGATCACGCGTTCCACCTTTCACGAGTATGCTCATAGCTGTTTACTGGAACTGGATCGACGTCAGAGACATAAATAATGCTACTACTCTAGTTGCTGATCAAGGGTAATTACATTAGTTAAGCAAAGCTCATTTCCTCTGTTTTCTGCTCAAACAGCCTACTTTACTATGCAGAATGTGGGAAATAAGTGTCCCTACTGGACTTATATTCTGCTTGGTGGGAGAAAGCGGAGGGTGCTCTATAGTTCCCTGAGGTGGCTCTGCTGGCATATCTTAGCATCCCTGGACTTCTACTCCTGTGTGATTTGGCCAGTCTCTAGTTTCTGTCTGTGGTCTCTGCCTGTCTTTTTCCATCTGTGTTGTGCTTCGGGGTCTTGCCTTTTAATGTGAACGTTTGAAGTCTTGTGCAAGTGTTATGTAGCATTATATTTTTTTCCATATTGCATTTACTGTGTGCTGCACTGGGGGAACGCTCCTTGGGGCATGTTTTATTTTCCTGAGATACCACTTCCTGTATGTGTGAGAGTCTCTGTCGGACTGTCACAAATTGACCCTGTATCTGTTGTTCCACAACCTGTGCAATGTGTTCCTGCTATCGTGGTCTGCTGATGGATTGTCTTATTTGTTCAGGCTCATGGTAGTGCTGTCTTGATAACTGTGGTAGCTGTTCGGACTTTGGATTGAGGGTTTTGATCTCTTCAACCTGTTTGGTTACATAGGTTTGTTACTGTCAGCTTCACATATCAGTGATGCATAGTTTGTCATTTTCTTTTATTGTTTCTGAAGAGATTACTCCTTGAGCAGCCTGACATGAGTGTGTGGACATGTGACTCTCCCAACTCATAAGTCCGTAGAGTGCCACATTTCTGGGTCATTTAGGGAAATTGATTCCTGACAACCCGTTCTTTTTATAAAATGATGAGTATTTACTTGTTTGTTTGGATTGACACTTTTGCCAGAAGAGCCATAAATAGAGAATTATTGCAAAGAGTATAGACTTTGCATAGTTTTGATATGATAAGGTATTTATAGCACGCCTGTGGACAAGTGTTTCAAGGCGGGACAAGACAAGGAGCAAAGACAGAGGGAGGACAAGACAATCAATCTTACTAGGCCTTGTGTCATTCAGATCGTGCAAGTGCGAGAACGAGAAGTGTAGAGGGAAAGGGAGGGGGGAAGTTCAAGGGAGAGGGGAGGAGAAAACAGGGCAGCAATGCTCTGAGTAAGTGCAGCCAGGGCAGCGCGGCTCTGGGAGGACAAGGAGAACAAGGGACTGTAAGGTTACAGCTACAGCCCCTAAGTGCGTAGTAGGCCCGGAGGCAGTGCAGGGTGACTGATCAAGAAAGAGCATGGTACCCAATGAGACTCTGAGGGTGGCCAACGAAGCAGTCTGTACAGCAAACAAGTAGGTCAATAGAGGAGGGAGAGAGAGAAAGCAGAGAAGAAGAGGAATGTTTTGAACTGCTTCTGGATTTTCAGTTCGTTCGGCTCAAGTTTGAGAGGGGCATGGAGGCTATTCCAGAGGGAGGCACCAGCAGAGGAGAGCGATCCACCCCCCCGCTCTCTGCCTGGAGAAGTGTCTAACCCTTATAGAGTTGTAGGTAGCTGAGTGAAGAGCTCGAGAAGGAATGTGTTATGGAAGGCAGCGTTGGATGTAGTTTAGGCCCTGGACCCAGAAAGCCTTGTGGGCAATGCAAAGGATCTTGAACTTGATCCTTGCAGCCACCGGAAGCCAGTGGAGAAATTTCAGGGCTGGAGAGATACGGATTAGTCTTGCAGTCCTGTTCTGGATTAGTTGCAGAGGACGGAGAGTGGAGGAAGGCAGATTGAGAATGAGGCTGTTGCAGTAGTCCAGCCTAGAGAGAACCAGGGCTCTGGAGACAGTGAGATTCTGGGGGAAAGTGATAAAGGAAAGAGTCCCTTTGATGAGGTGCAGCTGGAAGTGGAACTTCTTGGTGATGTCCGAGATGTGAGGAGAAAAAGAGAGAGAGGAGTTGAAGATGATATCAAGGTTTTTTGCCTCGCAGGAAGAAGGAGGCAGGCCCAAGGCGGGCGGCCAGAGTGAGAGAGGAAAAGCAGGGGCAGGGGTCCTAATGAGAAGGATCTCCATCTTACTGACATTAAGGCGGAGATCGCTGGAGGCGCACCAATCTTGAATCACGGATAGACAGTCAGGAATGAGCGAGAAAGGAGAGTAGGCTGAGGGGAGCCTGAAAGAAAGGTGAGTGGCATCTGCATAACACTGAACATTAGAGGAGAAGGTAGAGATCAGGTTGGCCAAAGGGGTCAAGTAGAGGTTGAAAAACCAGGATGAGAGGATAGAGCCCTGGAGGACGCTTCAGGTAGAGAGAGAGGTGGTGGAGAGAAAGGGACCAGGTTGGACCTGGGAGGGCCAGTCCAAGAGGAAGGAGGTCATTTGGTGATCCTATACGTGAAGAAGATTTCAAGAGTAATTCGTTCAAACATAAAATGGGGACAGTACTGATTACATGAATGCGTTATAAGAATATACCATTGTTTAGCATCAGGGTAGAGCAGGCAGGATGATTGAGGGTTTTGTATAGAGTTAGAAGTTGGTCCTTTGCTACCTAGTAGGTGCAGTTTGAACCTGATCTTAAATAGTTCCATCTACTGATTGAATTGCTTTGGTGCCAGGGGGAAAGCATTCCAGTAGTGAGGGACCTGTAGAGAGAGGTAGTGGCAGTAAGAGGCTGCACAGGGAGGGCCTGTGACAGAGAGGCCATTGAGAGTTGCAGAGCTGGGAGCCCGAATAGAGGGAGACTTAATCTGCTCGGATGATGGATGGCTCTTTGTCTGAAAGGCTTAATATGTGTCAATAGAATTGTTCTGATTTGATCTGCTATGTCTCCTTGGCTTCCTTGTTACTGACTGTGGTACCCCTGAATCGCCAAGGCTCATAATAGTCTAGGTCATTGAACGGTCAATAACTAATAATTTGTCAGTTTTCTATTGAAGATGACATTCCCACAAATCCCATGACATTTTTGTGGTGCTGAGTATAACAGGTTGTACTACTAACCCACTCAGTGATATACTTTTTATTGAATCCAGATGGATGAAAGTCTAAGTCCTCCTTGTTTGGTTTCCTATTGGCTGACATATGTGAATGCCAAAGGGCGATTGGGCAAAGGTGTGATACTTCTTATTTTCTTTAAAGAAATGACTATATTGAGGAAGGGTGATGATTTTGTAAGGCTTTGATTACTTTTTGGTAGCCTTTATTAATCCTATCACTGCTCTTTGGATGCATACACATGTCGTTATGTCCATGGGAAATAATTGAAGTCCTGCCAGTGAAAGTTTTAAGCTGGAGCCTACTATAGCTCTCAAAGTTCTAGATTCAATTTTCCCCACTCTCCTGTGCAATATATACATGTAAACAATATGGTACTTTCTGGGTATCACAAACACAAAGTTTCAGATAAAGGGCCAGGTATAATTATCCTAAAGGAAATGAAATGGGGCACACATATCTGTCAAATTGAAAGGGCCTGAGGGGTTTCTCCTTTAGAAGAGTTACACTCACTTTCATCAAGTAAGGACTGTGGTGATGAAGAGCAAGAGTCAATGCAATGAAGGTTACCAGCAACCAATGAGAGACTTACTTGATGTGCATTGTTTACTACCCAATAGGATTTAAAATAGAACAAACGCCCTAAATAGAGGCCCTCAGAGTTATCATGTGCCAATGCAAGTGCTTGAATTACCCCATACTCAAGCTTCATTGAACACATGGCCAACCACTATTGCAGCATTGTGTGGTTTTAAAAGAAAAACTGGTTGTGCTCTTCGTGCTGGATCCTGGTGACTGTCCGTTCAAAGCAATATAGATAAACCTTCCATGTACCAGACAACATCCAAATGTGGCAATGGGTTACTCAAACTAAAATATATAGTGCAAGGCTGCGAACGCGCACATTGAATTATAAAATCACAGCTTGCTAAAGCTCAGTGCTACATCCATGAAACAACACGATATTCATATTTTGCTCACAATGTTAGAGAGGTTAACTGCTGTTGTGATTAGACATGTAATTGTATTATTAATTCAACCCAGCGTTAGCCCACCCTTCATTTGCAATGTCAGGGAGGTCAGGAACAACTATGTCAGATAATCACTTGTTCATTTGTTTCTGAGCTTCTCTTGCAAAAAGTGCACTCAGGTCAATGCCCCCCCTGACTCCTCTTAATACAATGCCATGTGATTAATTCTACAAGGAACCTATGACTCAGAAAATATAAATAAGTGATTTACAATTAATCATTTGTCCTATCAACTTAATTAGACATTATGTATACAAAACAAGCTCTAAAGGGTTGTTTGACAGATGCTGTGACAGTCCTTTGAATTGATTGTTTTGTAATAGACTACCAGTGAGCAATTGTCTGAGAAATGTTTTGCATCACACTGCCAAAAAGTCAAATAATCTGACCTTTTAACTAAGCAGAACAAAACAAAGCACAACAAGTGTTTGGAAGCTGCAGTAACTCTATAACCTCCTCAACCTTGTTGATGACATAATTTTGAAACAGTTACTGATTTAATTCTGGATGTGATGCTTGCACCGGACATTATGTGTTCACTGGAGCATGATTCTTTAAGATCACTTCTGTAGAATCCTGCGACAATGGGTCAAAGGAAATCTTTGTTCTTCACCTGATTAGAACTGTTGAAACAACAGTAGAAATTAAATTTTTCTACAAATATTTTGTCTAGGTGCACCATTATTGACGATCTATTTAGCCGTATGGTCTCAGGTTTGAGGTACAGAAATATATATTATATACTATTGCAGTTGTGGAAGTATAGTTAAGGTTCCAAAGGGTAACATCAAACTTTACATAGGAAAATGAAAACATTCTTTGCTTTTTATCCATGGAAGTTCACGTATTCATCCAATCTACTAATCAAAATTATCATGGCAAAAATGATTGCTACAAAACCATTTGTATGCATCGGATCTTCCATGGAGGCTAAAAAATTCACTATTTTGTCCATGAAATGTCAGACCTGTTGTCTTCAATTTTCAAATTTTTGGCACACACCTAGACCTCAGGATGTAGAAGGCCTTGCCACAAAAATGTCGATAATCATATGAGGCAAACTTTCAATACAGAGTTCGTTTTTAAAATCAGACAATTTATTGATATATATGGACATGCACAGTTGGCATGTAGGACAAGGAGGCCAAAATGAAATTAATCTCACATCCCCTGACACACAGAAACATCTGGAAAGCAGCACACTCAACACTTATGGAGCTTAAACTGGTCAACACAAAACCGAATCAGCCAACAGGGAACAAGTGAGTGACAGAGTTGAAGGGATGAAAACAATACATGACTAAAATTGCAGTGCCTAAAATCATCACTCCACCAAGCACACACACATGGAAAAAACAAGTTATCATACAACAACACAGTATCACACAGCCACAGATACTACACAGACACATACTCATTCGCTCACACCCACCATTACATGCAAAACTCGGCACTTAAACCTTAAACGTATTGCTTTCTTTGTTTATTTTATTGGCAGTTTACCACAAAGAGTTTCTTATGACTCTGTGGCTGGTAAGTTAAAAGCATGCTCATGCCCACGTGTCAAAGTCAACTTATAAAATATAATCGTCTCTTCTTATCAAACATATAACTTGACTTAAAAAGAAACACTTGAACAAAGCACCACCGTCATTGTGCCACTGTATGCATGCCATCACCACTATGTAGGCAAATAACATCACAAAGGCACTTCCTGAATAGTCCCAAAAGCCTTAACCCAATTACAAGGAATCCTCATAGTCATGACCCACCATACTTTCACACTACGACAAAACCTATACCTTTGCTAAATTAGATAAAAAATCAAAACACATATGGCCTATTCATTCACTCCCTGCCCCAAACACATAATTTAGTAACAATATTGGGTTTATTAATCTGCACCTTTAGAAAATGTGTGTCACAATTGTGTTGGTGTGCTCATCAATAATCCTGACAACCATGATTTATGTCTTTCAAATTTGCACATTTGCAATTCCATGTTTTGGTGTCTTGTCTGATGCACTGTGTATCACACACTCTTAATCTGATGTGAAATTTTTAAAGACATAGCACAACTAAACAGACAGAAGATAGCACAACTAAAGTGGATTTGCATCTCTGCAGTTTAAAAACAGCAGTTTTAAAAACAAATATCACAGTTGTGCATCGTAGTACAGTTAACGTCACACACACTTTTTTCTAATTTACGTTTGCCTTAATCCTACTTAAACAGAAGATTGCAAAATCAATTTCAAATCTGCAGTTTAAAAAAAGTATAAGTCACAGTAGCACAACTTATAGAAATACGTCACGAAACACCCCAACACTAATTACCCAATGTTGCCGAAATCTAATTGCAACCACCATCACACTATCACACTAAACCCAAAACACAAAAGAACGATTAACAGTGACTGCTCAAACCCAGCAGTCACTTACTCACACTCAGCCCAAACACATCTTCTTGAAAAAATATTGTATTTACTAATGTGCAACTTTAAAGTACATGCGTTACAGTAGTTTTGTTGTGTTGTATGATATGCTAAACAATTGTGACAAGTGTCTTTTAAAGTTGTACATTAGCAAATAATTATTTCTGTGTGTTGTTTGATACAATATACAACTGTGAGGTATGACTTTTAAAGTTGCACGTTGGCAAATCCATGTTTCAATGTATTGTCTAATAAATTGTACATCACAGCACCTAATCTAGTGTGATATTTCTAAAGACATATTTCAACACAAGATCACGTAACCAAATTGGATTTGGAACTGTGCAGCATTCAAAAACCTACCTCATAATTGTACATCATATTAAATAAAACACATCATAGTAAACAACACGCTTAAATATCTGCATTTTGGCTAATGTGTACTATTTCAAAGCAAGATGTTGTAACAAAATAGAATTTACAACTGTGTAGTTTAAAACATATATACATCATATTATCGGAGCATCACCACATTGTTTACCCGATAACAGGGAATCGTCATAAATACCCAAGTATTCTTCCCCACCACACCCTAACCCATTCCATAACTGAATTGAAAAACACATATGACCAAATATCATGAATCCCCAAACCCAGGCTTCTCTGTACTCATTCACATCCCAACCTAACTATTATCTGAATCTTTAAAATACTTTAATCACGGTTGTACAGCATATCAAACAACACATCAATCTGTGCAGTTATGCAAATACACCGCACGGATGTAGACACAACCACAACAATGTTCAATGCGTTATCCTAATTAAGTGTGTCAAAATACAGCCATTGCACTTCAACAGTGAGAGAGAAAACCCATCATAGCTGACCAGTGCAAAAATACCAGCACATTTTGCATCCTCTTCAGAGTCCTCACATTCACCGCTTAGCCCTTGCACCCAGATGTAGCAGTCATTGAAAATGTTACTAAGATATAATATCACACATGCACCCCACGATATAATTCATCTAGCAAATTACACAACCCTTGAACAAGGTCGAAGCAAACAGATAACACAATAGCTAGGAAGTCAGGACATATACATTTATAACCGTATATCTCTTCACAAAAGGAACATCTGCCATGTCTCCAAGAACTCATCAATCCGAGAAATAAAAATATTAGTAGCATCTCAAACACAGCTCATAACTCAAACCAAAAGGCTAAAGAGCCTAATTCCAAATATCACTTTCAAATGTGCAAACACACGCAAAGAGACCAAAGAAGACATTTGTAGAATATCTGATCAAAACGGAAGCCAACAAAAGGGGAAGAAGACACCTTAGAGGATGTCCAGACTGTGGGCGCAAGGAACCTTTTAAAAGGGATCAGGGTGACTCATCTACATATATAAAAGTCAAAATGTGTGTGTGTGTTTGTGGCTTGGCAAAGCGTTGTTCCTTATACAATTTCACACCGTTTCACCAACCTGCACCAACATTTGCATAGTTACCTGTTATGACCTTCCGGACATTACTGGCTACATGCAATTTGGACAACCCATCCCTTCCCCCAGATTTCAGCACCTTAGCACAAGAGACGGTTGTGCTGATCCAAAGATCATAAATTCAGTTTTTGAACTATTCAAGCACATCCAGTTAGGAGACATCCAATGTTTCACAGACCCATAAGTATAAGATAACTTATTTGAGTCACTTATATAATCACTGCTCAACTGCATCAGCAGCTAGGTGTCACCTGCTCGGTTTACAAATGGTACCCCCATCTTTGTAAGTAGATCACAGAGCGGTCTAATATATACTTTGAAGAGCGCAGGTGATAAGCATGCACCTTGAAGGACTCCACAATATATTGGGGCTGGGTCAGAAACAGCAATGCCGTAATGCACTATAGACCTTCTATTACTTAGAAATGATCTAATCCAGTCTGAAGCATCCTTTGAACAGCCTGCTAGAGTAGATTGTTTTTTCAGAAGGCGTTCATGATCAAGGAGGTTGAATGCTACAGATAGGTCTAATAAAATCAGCAACCCAGTCTTGCTTCTATTGATGGTATCCAGCATTTGAGTTTGGAGATCTAAAAGGGGACTCTCAGTGCCATCATTTGACCAAAAAAGCTGATTGCCTTGAATGAAGGATACCGGAACGTTGTAAATGTTCCTGAAACTGTATGTTAGTGATCTTATTAATACATTTTAAAAGAAAAGAAACATTGGTCATAGGTCTCAGGTTGACAGCTTCTTTAGGGTTTACGCCTGTTTTTTTCAACAATGGAGTTACCACAACTTCTTTAATTGTATCAGGGACGGTATTATGAGTACAAATTGCTCACAAATCATGAAAGAAAGGAGGAAAAGATTTTAAATTTACTAGAATGAGTTTGGACAGGATGGTATCACCCAAACAAGTGGTGGGACATAGGCTTAAGTACCCTTTCCATCTCAGACACTGTAACAGGTTTAAGCTAGAAGTTAGTTGTATATCACTTTGCCGAACCTCCAACATTTCATGCTGCCCATCCACACACAGATTATTAGCGATTTTATGTGGGCCAGACTGACCTTGTCATCGAAAGCCTGATGAACTTTGGCACTGAGGTTGCACTTTAGGGTTTTCAAGTTTTTTAAGGATTTCAAAGAGTTTCTTAGTGTTATCAGCATTTATCAATTTGTTTGTTAAAGAAATTCTTTTTTGTTTCATACATTTTAAAGATATAGATTATTTCCAACGACTTCCAAGCTGCCTTATTTACATCATCATTCTTGGTTTTTGCCCAAATGTACTCTGTCTGTTTTTTTTCCTTTTTAAATTGAGTTAATTCGGGGTAAACAAACTATTATTCATCCCGTCTCTAACAATTTTTGATTTCATAGGAGCAACTTGGTCCAACAATTTGACCAGATGCATTCTGTAAGAAGCAGCAAGGGCACACGGGGTGTCCAGATCCATGGTCGAGTCCATACATGATTTCATACAGTCACCAACATCCTCTGATTGTACCTTATTCAAGTTCCTCTTTTTAGCCTATGAATTTTTCGTGCTGGTTTCTATGGTAGCTGGAACTGAAGTTTGGTATTTATGGTCTCTATGTTGAAATTCCAAGCCGCTACCCAATCTAGAATATTACCTTTTACATGGGTGGACTCTTTATTATGAGCTGTGAAGTCAATATTATTGAGAAGGTGCTCTAAGATTAGTGCTTCTTTATCAGAGGCATCTCCACACCATTTATTAAAATTACCCAGTACAATAGTTGAGCAGTTGGGGTATTCAGCAATGTTAGAAGGCATGTTATTCCTCACTGAATCCAGGCATATCTTCTGGAGGGCAATACAGCAAGATAATATTTACACAGTTATTGTTAATAGGGGTAATCTTAAAAATTGATAATTTCACAACCCTCACAGATCACATGGGATTCAAAAAAGCAAAGCTCTTTCCTGGCCAAGATAGCCACCCACAACCCTCATTACCATGTTTGTGATTTTTACAGACAAAGTCATATCCCACTGGTATGGCCAGGTCTATTGTCAGTCTAACCGCAAGGCCCGTTGTTACCAACAGGAACTCCTTCTTGCACTCCTATAGAGGCAAAGCTCTCCAAATAATGTATACTTATTCAGCGTCCTCTAAGGAATCAACAACATTACACTCGAAATTAGAATTGTAAGTTTCAAAAGAAAATAATTTTAATAATATGGGTGTATTAAAAACACCCTAACACTTTCAACCATACACCTTTCACAAAGCAAATATTGTAGAATCAAAACTTTTGGAAAAAAAGACGAACCCCTTGCTGATCACAATTTCATAATCTGTTATTCAATATAACCAATTTTTCAAAAAATCTAACAATGATGGAGTAACATGCTATATATTAAGTAAATCATATGTATGGGTGTTTTAGTCGTACAAACAACATAAATAGACACTTTTAGGGTCAGCATAAAGCGGGCCTGTGTGAGTGCCTCGTGTTTTCGACTGTGTCCAATACGTCCAAGTGAGCTCCAATCGTTGTTCTCAGATAAACAACTTGTAGCCAATGCGTTTCGGAATTATTATCCTTCTTCAGGGCATTTGAATCTAAATGTTCCCAGTGTAGTCTAGGTGATGTGTAACATGTAAGTGCAACAGGTATTAGGGCTTAATGACATGTTACACACTGACAATGCGAAGTTCAGTTTTACATGTAATGTTACGTACGTTTCCCAGTACTAACCTGTACATCATAATTGCTGTGTGTATTCCTTTCCTCTGCAGACCCTACAAAAAAGGTATGAGGTCCCATTGTTACTATCCAAAGTATATTCAACAGAGACAAAGAGTTTTCACAAATATCTAAAATCAAGGTGTCCATAGCAAAAACCATGAGTGAAACCTGAAAACAAAAGACTGCACTCACCCGCCCTGTGAGTCACCCTGGCTTGGCGGGAGAGTGTGGCTTAATGGATGGCTTTCATAGGTTCAGGAGACGCTGAAAAAAATGATGATGATGATCAGGCTCATAATATAGACATTCCTAGAATTACGTTCTTTCAAATCTTAACTCATAGTGTTGTCTATTGTATCGTGAGGTTAACTAGCACTCTAGTATGTGCCAAATTGATAGACCAATTCCTCTAGTCTGCTACCTAGGGGTTGTCCCTGATTCCCCACGTATATGATCCATATATCCGTATATGACTCGGGTGAAACCACATGTATTCTGAAAAGTTACATCTTTGTGTACTCTACATTGTATGAGTATCTCCATAGGAGTATCTATTGTATGGACCCCCCCCCCAGGGTGCATTTTACCTAAAGAATATCAGCGTGTCCTGCAAGAAAGACAACGTGTCCTACGAATCTGCCCACCAAATGCAGCGCTGGATCATGGACACTTTGTTTTGAGGTTGACATGGCAACCCTGCGTAGGCCTATCAGCAGTTTACCCATCACCATCTTGGTGTGGGCTCTGTAGATCACATACATATCCGGTCACTCTGGCAACCCACAGCACTCAGTAAAGTTTCTTTTACATTTACGAATTTTACATCATGTTAAACGTGTGTCCCCGTAAGAGAATCTATTGGATGGAACCCCCGGCCGCCTAGTGCTCTCCCTGATCTCGGGGTCTCCCAAGAGAGGTCACATGGATTTTAACTTGCCCGATCTTAGTACTAGACGTGTGTCCCTATACGAGTATCTACTACATAGACCCCACCCGGCCGATTCGTACATGTCAGAATGACTCCATGTCCTGCAATAATGACGGCATGTTCTGCGAGTGAGTCCGCCGATTGCGGCGCAGCTTGTGGGCATTGTACATATAGGTTGGCATGACAACCCTGCGCATGCCTGTCAGCGGTCTCACTACCACCATCTTGGTGTGGGCTGCGTAGATTGCATATACGTCGGTTACCTATGTAACCAGCAATGCTTATTAAACAAAAACCCATTTCGGTGTTAACTCTGTCAGGTTCGACCATTCTCTATGTGAGCACAAGCAGGCATAGAGTGTGGAATCAGATGTACCACTAATTTAGAAGAGGGGAAAGAACTCTCCTAACTCTACAGCTATTTTTATCTGTCTTGTCAAACGTATGTGGCAACTCCAAACCCTGGGAGTTGTGTTGCGCACAACGCCTGACTGCAGATAACTATTCAGGCACGGCTTGGCAAGCGGTGATGGGTAGCAACCGACCGGGCGGTCAGAATGCTCCACTCCCGCCTCCGAGTACGTGCAAACATTTGTGCTGTGTCACTGTTTTAGTTATCCAAGGACATATTGGACCAGTGTTTACAATTGTGGTATATGCTGGTATATATACACGTCATCAAATCACACAGATATCTCTGATATAGTGTCGCTTAGACCACTGATACATCATTATACACCGTGTTAAACCCCAATGTACTTGTCAGTCCACTTGAATACTTTTAGTCAGGTTTCGTCAGGCACATGGCGTCAATTCCATTATCCATAACACAATTATGGATATCAATGGCGTGTTTGCCTAACAACTCTGTATTCAATAGGGACACTTTGGAGGTTCGACTCTTAAGAGGGATGTTTATAGCCCCAGAAATGGTAGATTAATCTCCAAGTTTAACATTACAATTAACTTTATGGCTATTTTATGTATGTATTGTATGTATGATCCTTGTTCAAATCCTGGATTGATATTTCTGAAATTATATTCTACAAAATCCAATAAAACAATGATGGAGAAAAAAAAGTAGATATTACAGCTGATCATATTCTTTACACATATGCCTCATTATGCTTGCTTTTAAGGTGTGTTTTGTGTGTTGCTAAGCTTTTGAACATTTTGAACGTTTCTTCATGAAAGAACAGTTCCATGAAAGAACTGTCCTGATGGCTCAAATGGCATGTTTAATAAAACGAGAAATCCCTACCATTGGCCATGAGCCTCTAGTTGTGTCCCACAGTACACAGATTGCAAGGCCTGTGACCATGCCTTCAACCATTGCTGTGATTGAATTCGTGATGTCATGATGCCTTTGTGCTGTTATCAATGATGAGATCTATAATGGCATCAGTAAATTATGATGACATCATTGAGTGCATGACGTGCACATTATGACTGCATTTATTTTATAACTACATATGTACACTGTAACCCTAATGTAACTCCAACTGTGTTTTTATTATTTTACTTCTTGTCATTTTTAACACACTTTTACATAGGTAAATCTATAACCAAGCTTGAGAAACATAACTTGTCTTAAAGTTTTTTGGCGATTATTTTGGGGATTTGACATTATAAGCTTTTACTATTCAGCAACTCTTTTTCCAGGTGAAGAGGCATCCTTTTGGCAAAGTGCTCTGTCCTCAAAGGCCTTTCATGTGTTCTGCAGACCACAGAGAGGGTTTCAGGACATTATATGAAGAGGTATATATTGGGATGCACTGAGTTGGCGAGAACTGGAAAAAGTCAGTGTAATGGTACTCCACAGTGATTAACTTGCTGATCCTCTGATATTTATTAACTCAGGTTTATTCACCTTCAATGGGATACAAAATCCAGTGTAGTTCTGAGCATACGTGCGGGAAACACAGTGGTTCCCCGGTCCAAGCTCTTGGCTCACCACTCCTCAGCTGGTCTCACCGCTTCCGTCCATGCTTGTGCTGCCCCACACGCCTCACATCATCACTCTGGGCCGGGCGGCAGCACCAGGGGCAGGGCATGGGCGAGGCACAATACCACATGAATCTCCTTGGTAATCAATAAAGTTCATAAGGACTGTGTCTTTCAGGTAAGTTCTTCTTCCTACTGGGTCTATTTATGGTATGTTGTGACCTGTTAATTTCTCTACTCTATCCTTGTACTTCGCACATTGCCCATTGTTCATATTTCGGGTTTCATGTTCTCCCTGTGCTGTGATCAATTTTGCAGGTTCTTGTTGCGCTTCTTCATCAGCTTTAGGAAGAGCTGTATTCTCCTGTACTTGATAACAATTACATGTTTACTGTACCCCAATAGAGTGCTTAATTCCTTATTTTCATTCTAAGCTTCACCAGATCCCCAATGTTCAACTTCTGATACGTTGTGGTGTTCTTGTTCTTGAATAGTTCCCTTTGGCATCTCTGTATCTGTTCTATTATCTCTCTGATCTTTGGAGTGCTTGTCTTTGATCATTCATGCTTGCGTGTGTCCATGGGGGTTCTAACTTTGTGTTTGCCTTATGTCTTCTCATGAGTTGGAAAGGGGTGTCGGGTGATTGTTGATTGTTAACAGTGTTCTCTGGACTGCCTTGTAACTGTCTGATCCCTTAGCTATGGCTAGTTTAATAGATCTTTTATCATCCTGTTGGCTCTTTTAACTTGTCAATTATCTCTTGGATGATAGAGAGATGCTCTTAGATGACAGACAGATGTTGTTTCGTTTGAGAAAGGCGATCATCTTGTTTGATACAAACTGAACTCTGTTGCCTGATTCAATTATCTGATCCAGAATCATCTAACATTGCGGTGGCCCTGTTGTCTATTCAGAGGTCACATTAGGGTTTCCTTCAAGTTTTGTTTTCATTGCCCTTCAAACATACTACTAATTGTCCTAGTTTCTCTCTTGTTTCATCATTCTCAGGCTGCTCATGTTCCTTTTAGTTTTCTTCCTGTGCTGGTGAGTTTTGCTTCTAATTTGTTTTGGAGACGATTTCTGTGTCTCTACTGCTCCTCTGCAGTCCCCTGTCAGTCTCAGTTTATTTTCTGTTGTGCCACAATTCACCTAGGGTCTGTCAGGGGTTGGATGTTAGATGTTGGCATCTCATCTTTGTTTGGAAAGTAAAATCCCAGTTTCTGGTTTTGATTATATTCCCCCGGTTCCGGTGCGGGTTTTCTTGGTTGTGCCCGGGTGCATTCTGGAAGTTGCTGTCCTGATTAAGACACAAGACAACTCTTACAAGCAACAGTAGTGGAAGTAATTGTGTGGCAGACGGTGGTACCCACATTAACATTCAGGACACATGAGCGGCTTTCAAGGACTGCCCACTCAGCTCCCGCATGTGGGACAGGGCTGCCTCTGGCTTTCACCCTGGTAGGCCCTCTGCTCCTGTTTGGGAGAGGTCGCTGCTCCTCCTTGACATGGTCCAGTTCCAGATCCTGTCACACAGACCCAATGGCACTGTTTGGTACAGGATGCTTCTTGCACTGGTGCCGAGGTGGCAAAACAGCAGGCTGTCCCCACCTGAATGTGGGTGGAACAGTAAGGAGCCAGAGCTTGAGGAATCAACCAGAACACTAGGTATTGCCCTTTGTAACGCAGTGGGTCATCCTATGAGAGAGGAGACTCAATGCACCAATTTGTTGTGGATGACCCGCCATGAAAATGCAAGTACAGAAAGGAAAGCTATGTTCAGTTTATTTGCATGCCGATGGGCCCTCCTTTCTCCTGGAAAGCCTCGTTAAACTGGTGCCTATAGAGAGTTGGGCTTCCAGACATAGAATATAACAGCAAGCCAGAACTCAGCACGCTGTAATGGTGGTGTAGAGAGCATAGGATGCCACAGAGTTATTTTGAAATCTTTACGTGGCATCTCGTACGTGGTGAATGGGTCTGTCAAGAAAAGAAGGGGTTGTCCATAGACCCCTGAAATTAGCAATAATCACCCCTTATAACAATTGCTTGGTGACACAGAAATTGTCAACAACTATTAGCTAAGATCTGACTTCCTTACCCCATGACAATCCTTGTGAGAAAATTGACCAGAAAATATCAGAAATGTGCCCAATAACACAATATTTTGCATGACTGTGAACCAAATAGAGGAACAGAGCTCATATTGGTTTATATCAGGGTGGACCTCCAGACTGCCCAAGATGAGAACAATCATGATGCATAGCACTTGATCTCCCAACCACAGGAAATACAATGAAACATTGGATTGTGATAAAGGCTGAAGAGGTGATTTGAATCTCAGGGACTGCTGTAAAGTAGATTCAAGTATTGCCCTAGAATTGCACAAAGCAAATACGAATTTGGTTATAAGACTCATCCAAGAACAAGTTCTGTGCAGTGTAGAACTGACGTCGTTCCTCCCATTGCTATTTTTCGTTTTCTAACACTAGCACAGGTCATCAGGCAGAATCATACACAACTCCATACATGTTGAGTATGCCAGACCCACCTTCATATAGACAAAGTGTCAGGGAGCCACGCCAACATCAACATATGTTTGGACCAAATCTACTTCACTATGAAGGAGATCTTTCTCGGTTTGAATGATGCCAAACAAAACAATACTGTTGCGTAGAGCAACTCCAAAGCAGAATCAATTCCATTTGGGTGCCCCTGACCAAACCCCAACACAGTACCAAAGAATCTAAGCAGAATGTTCACCACTGGTCTCAGATGTATGTCCCAATTAAATGAAGGGTCACGGAGGGCTAACTTCAAATTCTCCATTAAAAGCAAAATCCTGCCACTTCTGCAAACCGGCTGACAAGAGCACTGGTCCTTGTGTACAATGTATCTGGGCATTGCTTTATCACTCATATATAGAATGCAGTGACTACGAATGCATACCTCCACAGTGAGCTTGCACCGGACACAAAGCAACAATGCACACCCACCTTGAAATCTCCCCACTGGCTTTCTGTGTACAATATCCCAGAATGAAATTTAAAGTTGTTTGCAGACAACCGTTGTTATGAAAGGACTAGCCTACCCGAAGAGTGTAGCCGTGCTGCGTATGCTGATTTGGATCTGAAAACGCCAATCAGCTAAAGGACATACACTATGCCAAACAATGTATAGATGGAAAGAAATATGCGGGAGCATTGCCAGGGTGCTGTGAAGCATCGAAGAGTTAGATTTGTTCCAAATCCTAACCTGAAACAGAACTCAACACCACACTCTTCGGAGATCTGCTGAAACAGAAATGTTCCAGCCAAGCCTTCAATTAAACTGGATGGAACAGCCCTCAGCCTTTGTATGCTTGACCAAAAGAGCACAACTTCTCTGCCCCACATGCCTCCATACGCGCACACCAACCGTAGCCCTTGCACAGCCTCAAGCCTAAAGTTGATTACTGTCCAAACAGCAACAGTCAGATTAAGTGGAACACAGACAACTGTGAACCAGGGCAAAAGAACAATCTCTGCATTCTGGACTAACTGCAAAAAAGGGGAAACATGCACTCAATAGTGATGGAAGCAATGGTACCAGAAATTCCATCAGAAGACTGATCTTGGGCCTGAAACATACTGTAACTGCAGTCTCCTACTTCATTACCATACTCCTATTTCAACTATTGTCTCTACACTCTCATTTTAACTTACAGTCATAAACATTATGTAAGACCAATTATATTATAAGCTTAGCGTAGTAACACATACACACTTACCTCCTAGGCTAACCCACTGTTCAAATGTAAAACCACTACCAAAGAATGACTCATTCATGGACAGTGACGTGACTGCAAATCATATGTCAACGTTAATCAGTGCACTTGCAATAAATCCATACACAGTACTATGGACTTCTAATTTAATGAGGAGTACAATGTTTAAATGGAAACTGCTTCTTCTGAAAGTAACCTTCTTTTTAATTTCATTGTTGTGTAAAAAATAATTAAGTTTAGATCAGCACGCGTGCACAGACACAAAGAGCCGGCGCGTGAGCCATGTGACTAATAGGCACATGTGTAAATAATGATTTGTATGAATTCATTCAACCGTAGACAACTGTTAAGTGTTTTCATCCTAACCTTTCATGGCACTAATTCCCAATTATTTTTGCTGGAAGTACTCAAGATCTCATTTGGCACCAGAACATTCACTCTGATAATTTATATTGTATTTTTAAGGTGATGAAGCTACTGCAGCCTAAATATGGAAACCTCTACAGACAGGACAATGTTATACTGAGTGGTACTCACACTCATTCAGGACCGGCTGGCTACTTCCAGTACACTCTCTTTACAATCACCAGCAAGGGGTACATCAAGCCATCGATTGACGCTATCGCCAAAGGCATTGTAAAGGTAGGAAGAGCTCAGGTCCATGAATCTGTTTATTTTCTCATGTGCACAACCAGCATCCAGACTAACTCACATTAAAGATTCAATGGGCCTCATTATAAGAATGGCGGCAAGGCAACAACGACGCCGGTATTGATACTGGCACCGTTGCTACCATACCACCATACTACGAGTTGTGCTTGCGGGTCTCGCTCTGCCCGCCAGCAATACTCGTGGATGCACCGGCACCATTAGGAACGGTGCTGGTGCATCCAAGCTCCCCATTCCCATTCAGCCTTATGGGGCCCAATGGGGATGGGGAGTCCCTTATTGCCGGCACCCTTGAATGGGCAATTACCGGGTCCGCCGACCTTGGCATGACCCAGTCATTGCCCATTCGCGGGTGCTGGTAAAATCACCGCTCCTGCGGCACGGCGCCTTTGTTACAGGCACGGCTACCGCCAGACCTGTAATGAGGCCCAATGTCTGCTACTTCTTCTTATAACACGTGTCTTACTTATCTGAATTGCATCAAATGTGTTGGTATTTATATAATGTGATGGTAAATGGCACGTGATAAAACTTTAAAAATGTATGGCACAATGTTATTTAATGGTGTCTCAAAAACATATTTGAACTGTAAAAATGCATATTATATACATTAGAAAATCATGAAAATACATGGGAAAAATATGCAATACTAGAATACAAGATTGTTTTTTTAAAAATGGGTCATTGTGATGCCAAAGTCCAGAGCTTGGGGAAATGCGGACTCAGAAGCATGATGTTTGGAGCAGTCAGTTGTACCCTGCACCATTGACTTACTAAAACATTAAAAGTAAGCATAAGTGACACCTTGCAAGTATGTAAATTAGCCCTTAAATTGGCTACTGTGCGGTGGTGGGGGGTAGCCATTCTACCATGACTCTGTGTCAGCTACAGCAACCGGCAACACGTAATAAGAATAGGTTGATCACTGGAAGCTTGACATCATTCATCTGAGGCAACTTCCTGTCTGAAAGTAAAAAAAAAGGGCAGTGTGCCAACAACCGTTGCAGTGCACATTAGGATTCGTGAGAGAGAGAGAGAGAGAGAGAGAGACACATTTTCTTCCACGTTATGTTTTTTACTGTGTAGTGAAGTGATACTAACGAGGCTGTGTGTTTACTTTTGGAGTTGCATCAGCTGCAACATATCAGGCTTCTGTCATCAATGCATTCTTGCTACTTGGTAGCAGTTGCTGCAGAGTGGGGAAGGTCCATTCTTAAATGGCTGCTCAGACGAGGGATTTCTTTAAAAAGAGCACGATACCAATTTAATAATCTTCACTTGGGCCATGTGTTTACCAGCAACCAACAGAGCCAGCATTTGCCTAGGCAGTTACAATAGCTTCTATGGAAAGGTGGCTCTAAATCTATCTATATCTTTTTTTTAATGTCTTGGTGGCAGGAGAAAAGGTTTAAGGTCCACATTAGCAGACTGCCTAGGCGATGAGAAGTGATCAATTAGCACTTGCTAATCAACTGTTAATCATAAACAAGTGCCTTGCCCACCTGCACATGTCTTTTTGAAGATATTAGCATAAGGTACTTTGGTGTGCAGGCATATGTTAAAACAGGTGCAATCAAGGCACAGAACTGTGACATTACAAGATGCAAATACACTGAGAGCTGACATGTATGATTTAGACGTCTGATGAAGATGTGGTGCGATTTCAAACCCAGGTACTGCAACCATAATTACACATGACACAATGCAGTATGTCACTCTCAAACGGTTTACGTTGTCTGCAAGGTGGAACTGTTTTGAGTGTCACCCCCAACACTGTACAGGATGGTTTCGCCTTGTCTTCAAATCTTTGGGACCAAACAAAAGGGTCTAGACTCAAATAAAAGTCTCTAGGGTTGAAATACAGTATGTTGGGCTAAAGAAAATTCTCTTTGTATTGTTCCTTCTCTGTCATTCACTCCAATCTTGCTTCTTAGTTCCTTGGCCAGCTTCATGGCTTCTTGTCTTTTTGCAACCACCCCCCCACACCCCACCACACCCCCTTGCCTGGCTCCCTAGGTGCACCTGCACAGTACTCCTTGTTAGTAGGAGGAGCAGTTGGTGTAATGGTTTCTTACACAAGGGGCCACAATAGCTGCTGTATAGGCTGGCTCTGCTTCTGTTTGCCACCTCCCCATCGTGGCTCTTGTCCCCAGCATCCCACGCCTCTTCTACCTCCTGGATGATTGATAATGGTCTTGTGCCTCTGGTAACCTTCTCTTCCATGCTTCAACTCTCCTCTCTTTATCATGTCTACCTATTTGATGCCCCGCCACACACTCATGTCTCCACCCAACCTCTTGTCACACACCTACTTTGCTCAGGGTCCAACTGCATCTATGTAATCCTCCTCTGCGCTTCATTTCTGAACTTCTCTCTTTTGATCTCCCTCTGCTTCCCAGCTCTTATTCAACTAACTCCTTGATACACTCCCCTGTATCTCCTCCAACATCTTCTGAATACACTCCACCTCCACAAGCCTCCTTCTATCCTCTTCTATACTACAACCCTTAACACTCTCATCCTCTGCTGTCACTCCTCCTCCTTCCCCTTGATGCAATTTCCATCCTCCTTCTTAATGCTCTCCCACCCTCTCTTGAAATATGCATCTCTTTTGCACTCCTTCCCCCTTCCACCTCTCCTTTGCTTCTCCCTACAGCCACCTAATTACTTATTTTGTTCCTTCAAACCCTGTCCTTACTTTCTATCACCTGCAGCCTCATTTCCTGCTCTCTAACAACCTCCTTACAGCCATCTTCCTCCTGCTCCAGTTACTTATGCTCTCACCAGCCTCCTCCAATGCTCCTTTTCTGTCTCCTGCCTCCCACTCTGAAGCTCCAAAACTCATGTCCTCTGCTGTGGTGGAAGCTATCTCTCTTCTAGAGTGTGGCTTGAATAGACGCCTCCTGATTGGCTTGAATAGTCAGATGATGCGTCTAGGCATGCTCAGTACGGAGGGAAACTGTCTAAATCTGTCCTCATGGAGGAGGGCTTAAATTCCAGTTCTCAATGTTCTCTCCACTGGATGGGTGCCGCTCTATCTCTAGGTGTATTCTGGATGCTTCTGCCTTTTGAGTGTTGACTGGGAATAGGTAGCAGGTTCCCCATGAAAGTGCACTGTGAGTGTTGGAAGGTACTCCTGTGAGATACTCTGGTCTTCCTGGCCCTCAATCCTAAAATATTTCTTTCTGAACTCTTCCGGTTTTTCCATTTGGAGGAAGGGGGAATGGTGGGACTCATAGTCCTCCTCCTATGATTCACCAGCCAGGTTTGTATAACTTGGTCTTGGAACATTCCATTCAGCATTCTCTCTGTCTTTAGAGACCTGGGCAAGATTCCTCCCAAGTCTTCCCACTCCAGAATCCGCTGTCGACTCTTCCAGATACAGTCCAGGTTTTCCATTCAAAACCAAAGGTGGATCCTGGGGGCTGGGGGTTCATAGTTTCTGCAGTTTGGGTTTTCTGAACTGGGTTGAGTTACTGCTGGTCTCAGGGACATGGGGATGGCATCTCCAAGTCCATGTGATGATGAATGTGCGGTCACTGTGTCACAGCACATCGGATGGATGGGACTTTTGGTAGCTCTAGTCATTCTTACTCTTAGGGATTTTCAGCCTTGCTCTGCTGGGCCCCTCATATGGAGCTTTAGTTGCTGAGGTAAGTGGGCTTTATGATAGAAAGCATCTCAAAGATGATTTGACATGTATGGTAGAGAATGTGGCTGGTTGATCAAGTTTTTATTAATATAATTTTATACATATAATCATAACCCTGTATGCTTGGATCATAGGAATGTATATTGTTTGTTAAACAGTTTTGTTATAATAAGAATCACAATACACAGTGTGAATCTTATTGACTTGAACATTCTCAATTGCACAGAGACGTGTCTGGTTGTTGCATGCTAGTTTTACTGTTATAAATTGGCTGAAATATGTATGGGTTGACCAATGAGAAGGGACCTGCATTTTTTCTCACTACTTTCCAATTGTCTATTCCTTTGCCATTTCGTAAACAGTAAACCCCTGTTCAACGAATTTGCCAATTACTTTATTTCATAAATGCATAATCCATATAAAATACATATTATTACAATTGCAATCAAAGTGGATGTACCACCTTAAGGCACCAACTATCTTGTTCAATAAATATTATTATTGCACCATTTCTTTCACATAAAACTTATATAATGAATTTCCAATATCTATAAGTATCTTTAGAACGCATTGATAGTTTACTTAATTGACAGTCATGCACACTGCAATTTCACATTGTAATAGATACAATCCATTTCCACTTTTTTCAAACCCCAGTAATTCACATATCCAAAATGCATGTCAACATTACAAATGTGGTAGGTTCACTAATACACTGGAAGCAGTAGTAGTGAGTAATCATGGTTGTATTATAAGTGGCCGGGCTTTTCTAGTGCCACTGTTGTTCATTGTAAGAAGTACTACAAGAAATGTACAGTTTGCCTTTTAATGACTAATGAATGCCAAGTGGTATGTTATCTGTGCACGAATATGTACCTTGTTTACCCACTTATTTTTTTACATTTTAACCATTGTATTGCACTTAGAAGATTTTGGGGTAGCAAATGTATTGTACTTAGAAGAATGTAGGAGGGTAGTTAATGTATTGCACCTAAAGAAATTGTGATGGTAACCATTGTAGTGCACTTAGAAGATTTTGGGGTAGCGAATGTATTGCACTTGGAGGAATTTGCACCTGGATTACTGTGTAGGTAGCCAACATATTGCACCAAGAAGAACATTCGAGGGTAGTCAATGTATTGCACCTAGATTAATTGTGAAGGTAGCCAATGTATTGCACTTAGAAGAATGTTCAAGGGTAGTCGTTGTATTGCACCTAGATGAATTGTGAAGGTAGCCAATCTGTTGCACTTAGAAGAACGTTCAAGGGTAGTCAATGTTTTGCACCTAGATATATTGTTAGTATATGTATCGCACTTAGAAGATTTCTGAGGGTAACCAATTCATTGCACTTAGAGGAATTTTTTAGGGTAGCCAATGTATTGCACCTAGATGAACTGTGAAGGTGGCCAATGTTCTGCACTTAGAAGAACTGTGATGGATAACCAATGTACTAACCACGCCTGCTCTTCTCCTGCATACCTCCCAAGTACCACAGATGCCCTATGGGCCACCCAAACCACCCAAGAAACACACAAAAAACCATGCAAAATAACAAACATTCGCAAACAACAAACAACCCTCCAGATACAACAAGCATGTGCACACAATCAAAAACCCCCTTAGAAAGCCGACACACACAGATGCGAGTTTCTCCTGGTTCTGCAAACATCAAGAGAAGATCCTATCAATCTTCCCTCACTAACCCTGCCTGCCTTCTTTCGTAACGAGCCATGTGACTCCCTGGAGACCATGCAAATCTATTGCGCGTGTGATTTATTTCTTGCTCTTCAAAAGTGTGCACTCCATGCTGCAATATTTAACTTCTGAGCATTCAGAGACCAGGGTTAAATATGTGGCCAGGGACACATGCGTTAGTAGCGATTCACTCATTTCTTAAGAGTTCTGTTTGCTTTCTATCCCATACACACTCAATTAGTAAGGACAATCCCAGAGGTACAAAAGAGGAAGCCATGATTAGCAGCAGCTACCTCTGGCTACTGCGAAATGTCGGCACTAAGAGCACAACTGGAGAGACTGTTCCTCTTCATAAATAAACCTGCCCCAAAATGCTGCCTTCTCAAGGAGGGCAAGGGGGCATGAGTCACCCTTATCCTTGATTTAGAGAGCATTGGCCACCACATGGATGGTGGCTGTCTCGATGCTACACTTTGTGCGGAACACTGACTGATAGTTAATTTGGAGGTGGAGTCGTTCGATTCTTGCAAGTAGTTGTGCAGCAACTACTTTTTCCAATATTTTGTCAACAAACGGGAGGTTCGTAATGGGTCTGTAGTTGACCAGGTCGTCTGGATCTAGGGTTGTTTTTTTCAAAAGAGGTTGTATGAGGGCAGTCTGGAAGGTGTATGGGAATGTTCCTTCTGTGAGGGAGGCATTGATGATGCTGAGGAGCGTGCTGAGCACCAGGCCCTCAATTGTTAAATGATGGAGGCTGGAATGATATAGTCAGAGTAAGAAGTAGGTTTGAGGGAGGCAATCATTTTTAGGCGATCTGGGTGAAAGAGAGGAGAGAATTCAGGCCAGAGGGGCAGTGTCTATGCCTGGGTTCAGGGGATGCTAATGCTGTGGAGGTTAATTCAATGGTATCTCAGATTTTGTCTATTTTTTCAATACAAAATGTGTTGAATCAGTCGCATTATTCCTGAGTTGCTGGTACCTTGGGATCGGGTGAGGGTTTGGTACATTTCTTTACTACTTCAAAGAGGGCTTTGCTCCTGATAGAGGCTGCCACAATGGTGGGGGACCAGTAAGCAGCTTTGGCCCCAGTAATCAGAATCCTATGGTTTACATGCAGAAATTTGAGGCTGGTGAGGTCTCCAGAGTTATGGTTTTTGCCACAGCATTTCTCCAGGGCTCTGATTGAGTTTTTTTTAGGCTAGCTATGGGATGTATCATGGGGCAGATGGCTTGGTCTTAGCCTGGCTGGATTTTAGAGGGCATACGTGTCCATCATTTTAATAGCAGAGTTGCTAATAATTCTAGAAGACCCAAGGCATTCCCTGTGGTGGAGAAGTCTGCACAGTTTGCTTCTAGCTCATTGAAGGGAAGGTTTTGAATGGGCGGCATTGAGTGAGGGGGCGCTTAGCCAAACCTTTATGAGCCGTAGTAGAGTGGGTGACTGATAATGGGATGGTGGCGTAGTCAGACCAGTCAAGAGGGATAGGTTCTACACAGGTGATGATGAGGGATGGTGTGAAGACTAAGTCTAGGGTGTTGCCTTTGTTGTGTGTGGGAGAGAGCACAATTTGCCTAAGGTCCATGAAAGTGGTCAGTGTGAAAAGCGTGCTTCAAGTGTGGTTGTGAGTCTGTGACTCAGGACATTAAAATCACTGAGAAAGATATTATTTGAATGTGCTAATTTGGCAGAGAATAGTAAGCTGGAGATGTCTGCAATGAAAGAGTCACCCCTGTGAGGTGGTCTGTAGATGAGATGGAAGGTGATGGGTTCCTTGTGCGATATAGGGAACCATCATGCGAGTGATTCAAATGAGCTTGTTCTGGGAGAGAGGATGATGGAGCATGGCCAATCGCTAATGTGGATAATTGCCAGAATGCTTCCTGCCCTACCTGGCCAGTTGGCATGTTGGGGGGGTAGCCTTGGGGTAGGAGGACACTGAAAATATGTGGGGAGAATGGGGTGAACCATGTTTCAGTGATGAACAGGGCATCAAGGTTTTGTACAAGATGAGGCCAGCGATCTCTGCAGCATGAGAGACTACTGCGTGAGCATTGATCAACATGAGAGGGCGTGTGCACTGTGGTTGTTGGATGGGGCAAGGGCAATATTGATTAGGTTCACTAGGGTAGCTTGCCAGGGCTGCCCAGGATACTTGGCTGTTCAAACACTACTAAGAGTAGGGATGGGCTGTGGAGGGAGGAGACACATGGTGATGTCTTTTGGTGAGTAGTAGTACTAGCAATTAGTTTGTAGGTGAAATTCAGGATAGCCGGTCCCATCCTTGGCCCTACCAGGCACGAACAGGCACAAACATGTGAGGTCCATGTCTTTGCACATTCTTTGCTGAGGATTCCGCCAATGAGGACACCAAAGGAGGACTGATTAAATAGGTGGTGTGTGGATCAACTGAGTGAAAGGGCCTGGTCGCATGACCAGCAGCTTACTCAATGCTCTCTGGCTGGAGCTGGCCTCCAATCCTTAAGTCGAGGCTTGGAAGGTTTGAAAACTGGAGGTAGCCAGAGCAACTGAGTGGCAGGGCCTGGTCACGTGACCAGCAACCTACTCAATGCTGTCTGCCTGGAGCTGACCTACAGTCCTTAAGTAGGGACTTGAAAGGCACAACAAATGGTGGTCGATGGAGCAACTGAGTGGCAGGAACTGGTTCACGTGACCAGCAGCTTACTCAATGCTCTCTGGCTGGAGATGGCCTACAGTCCTTAAGTAGAAGCTTGGAAGGCACAAAAACGGGAGGTAGGTGGAGCAACTGAGTGGCAGAGCCTGGTCACGGGACCAGCAGCGTTCTCAATGCTGTCTGCCTGGAGCTGGCCTATAGTCTTTAAGCAGAGGCTTGGAAGGTGCAAAAACTGGAGGTGGGGCGAGCCACATAGTGGCAGGGCCTGGTCACCTGACCAGCAGCTTACTCAATGCTCTCTGGCTGGAGCTGGCCTACAGTCCTTAAGTAGAGGCTTGGAAGGCATGAAAAAACTGGAGGTGGGTAGAGCAACTGAGTGGCAGGGCCTGGCCACGTGACTAGCAGCCTACTCAATGCTGCCTGCCTGCAACTGGCCTACAATCCTTAAGTAGAGGCTTAGAAGGCATGTAAACTGAAGTTGGGTGGAGCAGCTGAGTGGCAAGGCCTGGTCACTTGACCAGCAGCCTACTCAATGTTGTCTGCCTGGAGCTGGCTTATGTGAGAAACCAAACGGTGCTAGTCCCTGGGGATCTCTCTCTAAGGTGGCCAGGGCTTGGCCATCACCTTTGCATCCGGACCCTGTGGATGGACCAATGCGGGAGGATCATCTTCGAGTGGGGGTGTGGCTGCCGGTGGCGAGACGCAGAATTCCTCCCTTTCCCGTACATATGATCCCTCCTATTTCATAGGATTCTTCAATGTCCCAACTCCACCCCCTCTTTCAACACAAACACTGGGCAGAGGAAGAGGGCAACTAGGAGTAACAACACTAACTCTTACACATCACATTGGATATGTCCCACTAATTGGGTCAGACACAGTCAGGCACTTGACTATAAGTGCATACACCTGATGCCAATTAGCTCTCCTCACACGGATAAACAGCGGAACGTAGAAACACACTCTGAGCAACGTGGAACACGAATAAAAGCAGAACTTCACGGGCAAAGGCGAACCTACTGGAGCAGAGCAACGGACAGAGGGAAGAGAGCCACAGGAGGAGAATCTCAGGAGTTCCCTGCAGGAGGTTATTGCCTCCAAAAGGCCACGAAAGGCAAATGGAGAAGGGCGAGTCCCAAACAAGAAAGCTGCATTGTGTTTGAAGGACGCCAGAGACCTTCCTGGGTGAACAACAGAGTTGGGGAGGTGAGGGCAAGCCTGTGGTACTAACCTTGACTCGAGGATCAAATCAGCACAGAACTAATAAGACACGCACACAGCTTGCGAGTTGGCAAGCCATGTGAAAGACCGCTGTGTGCAAAAGAAAGATTGAAATAGCAACATATTATCGCACAATTGAAGGCTACACACAAGTGGATGAGACATGAAGAAAGGCAGACCTGCAAATGAACCTTGAAGTAACGATAGCTGTAAAGTCAGCGATAGTGAGTAACAGAGCGTTCTGGCGAAATGAAGTAGTCCACTCGAAAGTGTCTGTAAAAGGTGAAAAGTTTGTAGCGGTAAAGTGAATAAACTGTAAAAGTGAGGTGATTGAAATTAACACAGAGAAAAGGGGGAGAGTAAAAAGGTGAACGTTGAACTTTGGTGCATTATACAGTGAACTACCCAGACCAGGAAGCACTAGCGCAAATGATATAGAAGTATGAGTTACAAGTTGGAAAGTCGAAGTGGTCCTGCGGAGGTCTGAAGAAAAAGCCACGCTTATTCGAAAGTCTTCAACACAACATCTCAACATCAGGAAACGGTCTGTGCCTGACACATGGAGACTGAAGGTATAATAAGTTAGGGGAAGAGAACCCCTAATGGAGGTGAATGAAGCTTGGGGAAGGCAACCCCTGCAAGTGTTTTGTTTTGCTGTGAAAGGTCTGAGCGCAATTGAGGGACACTGACAAATTTTAGCTGTGAAAGGTCTGAGCCCGATTGAGGAAGACCGATGTGAAATTTTGCCTTAAGAGGTCTGAGGCCGGCAGAGAGGGACCGATGTGAACTGTTTGGTGAACTGTGCTTGAAAATTGGAAATAAATACTTTAACATGTAAGGCCAGGTGGGCCTTGATCCACCTATTGAACTGCCTTTGTGTTAAGATCCTGAGCCAGAGTGTGTCATCTTGCCTACAGGGACCACCTTCATCCGTGCTGTCCAACGTGGGGAGGAGAGCTGACTCAGCCACATTTATTCTTTAAATTTGAACACTGAATTTCCTTTACATACTTGCTCTCCTTTTCACATTTTTTGTTCAGGATATAGACCAGGCATTAGCTTTTATTATAGGCCATTTTGATTTGACAGACTCAACTAGGACTGTTTTGTTTATTATTTGATGGTCGAGACTATTCCCATTTTAGCGAGAGGGCAAACTAGGAGTTTCTCCAACTCCATTGAAACTTCAATAAAGGTTTTACAAATTTTACCTTTTGTGTCAGTGTCATAATTGTGATACCATGCCTCCCTTACACAGTTTGGCGTTATGTTGGTGGATTCACCTTGAGTAACTAACTGGAGGTGAATCTTCCACCTTTCCGCCAAATTTCAGCAGGATTACAGCTGCGGGAATTCCACCAAAATCCCCCGATGAGTCCCATGGTCACCAATTAACTAGTGAATAACGATGTCACCGCCACTTGTAATCTGGCGGTAATGCCGTCAGAACAAGTGGCGGTAACGGTAAATTGTGCGACAAGGCAGGCGTACTGCCAAACATTTTCAAGGTGGCAAAGTGTTTGCTTTGGTCTTTGTCCGTGAACCACATTGATCACTGGCCACTGCCCAACTCTCGAAGCCCCTAAAAAATGTATACCTTGGCTTCAATGACAGTGGGGTTTCCAACTCCTGTAAAAATCATATTTGTTCTTAATTATAGTCAGTAATATTGAAAGAACATGAAAAGTTTCAATTATAAAGTCAAATAGTTTTGGCTGCTTGTCCCCGGAGCATTTTCGTTGAAACATTTAACAAATGGTTCATTTTTAAGCACACTGGCTAGGTACCATGACTAATACAGTAAACACTGTAAAGAGCAATTTAAGAGGAAGTTCGGGAGGTTTCCCAAAATGGATAATTGTGGAAAAAGAAACGGTGCCAAAGTATGCATTTTAAAGTACTTTTGGCCAGTAACATTTACTAAAAACGTGATAGGAAAAATAAATTGGTGTAGTTGGTGAACTTCCTAAAGATTATTTTTAGAAAATATCATGGATTTTAAAGCGAATTGAGACAATATATAACTTTGCTGACAACACCATTCATGTGTTGCCTTAACAAAGTTAGATTAAATTAATGGGAAATTCCGGTCTGACATGTGAGGGCTATACCATGCATATGTTTTGCCATGTACAATGACTAATTAACTTTGGATGGCATAATATAGGCTTTGAGGCCGTAGTAAGCATATAAATGCAGTAGCAGGACACATGAGGCTGGACACTTTTTATGAATAGTTGAACATGTGTATAAGACATTTTACGGCATACTGGGGAGGCAGCTTGGCAAGGAATAACAGCAACTGGATATGTGCCATGATACCTTACATACCTTATATGTGCCATTGTCTGTCTGTGTCTTGTTCGTGCACGCCCAGAGGACTTTGGCCGTGTGGCGCGATGATATAAGAATTTTTTATAAATAAATAAATAAATGTGGTCACTGCACCTTGAAATTTAACTATTGGGGGTCATTACAACCCGGGCGCAAAGGGATACCGGGCACCGGTAATGACACCGGTGCCGGTAATCCCTTTGCGCCCTATTCTGAGGTCCCTTTGCGGGTCCTTCCTTAATGCCTGGTTTTAGCAGGCGTTAAGGACGGGTACCGCAAAAGGATACCGGGGTCGATAACGGTACCGTAATTTACGGTACCGTTATTGCCGCCTTCCCTCTTCCCCCTTCCGAATGGGAATGGGAATGGGGAATGGCATTTCAAATGGGGACTTACCGGTCCCGCAAAGGGCGCAATGGACCGGTAAGTCCCCATACCACCACGTCAGTGGCGGTACCGGTATTGGTGCTAGTCATGGCGCTAACAGCGCCATGACTAGCACCATCCTCGGAATGAGGGCCATTGTCTGGCAACGTATGGCATTGATGGGGCATCTGAGCCTGCATGTGTCTTATGATGAGATCAACTGGACCTGTGGTGCTGCACATTACATTTGGTGACTATATTATGCATATGAGACATTGAGTGTTTTGAGGCTGTGCTTAACAAATTGTGAAACACCTGCAAGATCACACCTGTAGAACAAAAGGAACAGCCTGTGTGTCAGCAAAAAAAGGACTTATTGCCAATGTTTGTTTTTTATAATGATTTCCCTTGGTCTCCGACGACGCTCTCTCTTTCTGCACCATTAGCTGCTCCCACTTACCACTGCATGTTATTTCTGAACTGCCTTGTCTTAATGTCGATGTTGACAATTAAATAATGAAGACCTCAAAGGTGTAGTTGAGAAGTGTTTAACACTGGAGGCAAGCTCCTTATTATCTACACCACTTCTGTGCCAGGCTTGGCAGACAAGCCAGAGTGTAGGTGGGGTCAAGGGGACAACAGCAAATGGTCTGAGGGGCCACAAGCGCCAATAAGGCCTTCTAATAATTATCCTTGCCATAAGGTATGGAAAGCTATGCAGTTGGTCCCTAAAAAGGAATACAGGCTCCCAGAAAAAAGAATGAAACAACAGCAATACTTAGAAGACAGCAACGCATCAGGAAATTGCAAATCCGAAAAGATCAAATCGCAAAATCCTGTTGCGCCGCGATCATGTAGATCACTATCCACATACAGAAGTGTGCCGCCGACTCTGCTGTACCCGTGCAGTGCCAGTTCCCTCCCACTAACATGGGCTAGAGCTGGTGCCCTGTGTCCAAAGTCATGGAAACGGGGGACACCCCTGCAACCCACAAAGCCCATAATGCCAAACAGGAGGAGCGGGGGATACCCCCACAACCTCCACTCCCCCTGTTCGGCATTATGGAATTTTATTTATTGGTTAATACCGAATGCACAGTAAACGTGCTTTTTTCCTCGATATTTTAGGGTAAAGCCGTGAAGATTGTACCTATAAAATAGCGTGCCTACATTGTTGACAGAAAATACTAGGAAGCTATGTCAGCAGTGGGTAACTAGCAAAGGAAGAATGGGTAAAGAAAAATAGAAAATAAAACTTGAGTGAGGATGCCTGAAAGTGTAACAATCAGCAACCCTTACTCTCTACAAAAGTCAGAAACTATGAAAAAACGAGCTATTTTATAAGCATTTCTCATGAATCCCTATTGGCATTATGGGTACGATTGTTTCTGTCCGGACACCTACACCACCCACACAGAGATCCCTATATATATATTTCACATGAAAATGCATTACATAGAATTGTTTTGCCTACAATTTCCTAGTGTTGAATTTTATGGCCCATTCTCTATTGACAAGGTTTGGAGGAGGCATCTAAACTGGAGCATTCTGTTCTGGCAAAATCAAAGTTGCAATACTTAGTCCAAAGGCCAGCCTTGATTAACAATGATCTGGCCGACCTTCTCCTATGCAGTGATATAATGGGCCCAAGAAGAGAAAGTAAATTAATTATTCCATGGTTATTGCTGTGCCAGAACCTAAACAGCAAGAAGAGATTGCACCAGATCCCAGCTATTTACTTGTTAGCACTGGTAATGGGCCAGACCCCCAATTTAAGTTTCAGGCATATTTACAGGAGATGGCTTGGTATAGGAGATGCCATGTACCATCTTGTACCAGAATGGTTTTGATATTACAATAGAATTGAAGGCTTGATTTTGTCAGTAGTTGAAATAGTGTCACCTCCCAATTCCCAGTATGATGCATTAGTCTTTTTTCATGATGATTGCCTATAAAGGTCAGCTATCAGGTGTACCATGTCTGTATACAGCATAATGACATTGCCCTTCTCCAGGTTTCTAACGCGTCCTACCCCAACCTCCTAGGTCTCCACTCTAGCCACCTGTATTCAGCTTCGGCACCTTATCCAACTGCTTCTGCACATCTCTCTAGCCAGCTGCAAATGATCTCTTCCTTCTACCTTACACTTCTGGCATAGACTATACTTTTGAAATGGCTTTGGCCCTGCCTTTCAACTTTTCTCTGACCTTAACCTCTTGAATCTGTCCTCTGCACCATCCTGGCTCTACTGTCTCCTAGTTCACTGGGCTTACTTGCTCTCCTCACAACCCTTCTCCAGCCCTCTAGCCCTTCCTTAGCCCATCCTCCTGGGTCTCTGTTCTGCCCTCCTGTCACCTTCTTATCACAACCTCCTATGTCTCTGCTCTGAATGGGCTCTTGCAAGCCCCCACAGCATTCTGGCACAGGCTCTGCCTTTTATTGGACTTTGGCTCCGCCTTCCCAACGATTTCTGCTGAAAGGAGACTCAGGTGTGTTATCTGGGATGGGGAATGGATATTGGACTCCACCTCTCTCTGCCTCTCACACCCTGGCCCTTCCTTCAAGTCACTTCCTGGAGTAAGGGAACTCAGGTGTTTCTCTTTAGGCAGCTGGTTTATAGATTGGTTTGCAGGCTCGACACCTGAGAATGGCTTCCAGTTCTGATGTGCTACTTGCGGTTAGGTAGTGCCCCCTCTTTGAAGGCCCTCACTTTTCAAACCCTGATCCTTCCCCTATGATTTATTATTTTAGCCTATCTGTTCTTAAATGTATGAGACAGGAGGCCTTTTAGTTTCTCATCCTAATGCTGGCCTCTCTCTCTCTACCTGTGTAGATTAATATGGGAATCCTGCACCAACGCGAGACGAGCCAAGCGTGCAGCCTCTGCTGATTTTGCAGGGATGCTGTTCCCTGATTACCTTAAAGGGGCAGGATTGTCTCTGGTTGCAATGTGGCAGGCCCCTACCCTCCACGAGTAATATTGTGTGTGATTGTGTGTGGGGAGGCGGGCCAGGGAAACCTTCACATTCTACCCTAGGCCCATTTTTACATGGTTTGTGATCGCACTCTATCTTCTTTGTGACCCCACCATCCATGAACGAGGTCAAGCAGGGGACTTCATCACAATACATTCAAGTTACTTTGTTTTGAATTACTCTGTTCTTAATGATTGACTGCTCACCATTGGTTTTATTTCAATCACTGTGCAGAGTATGAACACGGAAAAATATGCGATCTACCAAAAGTAGATTCCCATTATATATACAATGGGCCTCATTACAAGTCCGGCGGTAACCCTGCCGGTGCTGCCGGGGGGTTGCCGCCGGACTTGCAATATTTACCGCCTTGCTTGCTGGAATAACCTGGAGATTACGACTGTGGCGATCTGGGAAGTCAGGCGCCGGTAAATTGTTAATCCCCATTCCCATTGAGTCCGGAAGCACCGGCACCGTTGCTAACGGTGAAAGTCGCTGGTGGCTGCCGCTCCGCCTGCCAGGTCTGACCAGACTCGTAGTGTGCCGGTCCAGTAACAACGATGCCGGTAGGCTTACCAGCAACATTGTTACCGGACCGGCACACTCATAATGAGGCCGAATGACTTAATTCAGATCTACTGAAAGCATGAGAAACTGCAAGCTAAAACGAGTCTGAGTGAATCCTATATTGAAGCAAACATGCAATCACGAGATCATGAATTGAAAGATAATTGCTGAAACAATATCACTGCCCCAGCTATTTCATGTGAAGGTATTGCTAACTGTGCTAATAGTGTTGATTTCCAAAAGAAGGTGATTGACATTAATCTTGACCCTATCGTTGTTATGATGTATATGTGGCCCTCGCATAATGTAAACCAAGCTATGCTTATAATTGACAAATGTAAGAAAAATGATGCATTACTCTCATATGTTTCAGCAACATTAACTTTTATTAGCATATGGAGATCGTTACTGCCCTCCTCTCAGCCAAACAGAATGGTTCAAATGCAATAAATAACTACTGGTATTAACTGCATTCTGAACATTCTGTGTTGAAAAGTAAACAGTGAAACAACAATGACATTTCCAAGCAAGATTGATTCCAACAAGACATTTCATCTTTCGAAAGAGCTTTTTTTTTGGCTGCAACATCCTATTTATCAAAACGAAGACAAAGAAAAAACATTGGAAAAAGCTTTCACTTTCTTACAGAGAAATTGCATACTTTTACATTACATTACTTTTACATGCTCATGTTAAACCTGCTCCAATATAACCAAGTTTGCAACTTAAATGCCTAACTTATTAAGACAGTGTGAAGACGTCGCAAGATCGCGAGCCGGCGATCTCACGAGTTCTCGTGTCCGCGAGAAGCGCAAGGACCCGCGCTTCCACAGAACGTTGGCGGAGCGTGAATGAAACGGACCGCCTCAGCCCTGCCCCTGATGAGGGAGCCTACTGACCACAGGTTCCCAAGGACTAAGGGGCCCAGCTTCCAGGAGCGTAATGCCAATGCCATAGGAGGCCTCATGGGTGCCCTGGAAGCCTACAGCGTGCCATCATTGCGCACACTCTGCCCTCAGTGAAGTAACTAGAGGGCATCTGACCAGAACTGTGAGTAACTCTTCAACCCCATGCATGGACAATAGTTTATCCGCCATTTGTAATTCCTCAATAAATACAGTTAGAGGCACCACAGGCATCCTGTCATCTTTTAGGCCACCACAGACAGCCTTATTTAAATACGACAAAATGTAACACATTTAATTTACTAAGTTTGCCTATTGACCTTACCCACTATTAAAGTAACGTTTTTACATCACCACAAACACTGCAAAAGATACAGTGATATTACTGCTATGTGCTAACAGCCTTATTAACCTCAGGCAGGGTCATTATTGCTTAGAGTAATGACCCTTGCCCATTTTATGGCCTTGAAACACCCGAAGCCGCGAGGTCAATAAGGCTATATAAATATTAAAAACAAAACTGATGAGATGCACAATTCTCCAATCCAGACTACATCAAGTTTGAAGCATTAAGTTGCATAAGCATACACGTGGACGTTTTGTTGTCATGTGTTTGGTGATTTGCAATAAGTAAAAGAAATCTTGATTTCGGACCCAATGGGCCTGTAGCAAGAAGTTGAGTCTTGCTGTCAGACTCAGAGCCAAAATATGTTTTTTTTTTTCTTCTTCAGTGGCAGGACTAAAGTAGCAGACCCACTTTAGGAGCACTCTGGGGGGAAGGTGCATGAGTGGCCGAATACAAACAGTGGCTAGAGCCGATGCAACCAATGTATATATGGAACACTTTGAGAAGCACAAAATCCGAGTGGCACACTATGGCAATGTTAAGAATCAATGAACACGTCCCTTACCTGGAAGACGTTGCAGCAGCAGAGCGTGGTGTTCAGTGGGGGTAGAGTTCCCGGGTGAACAGGCAATCAGGGATGGTAGGTGCCCCAAGGAGAGCACCCTTTGTCTGTGCCCTTTGCCTGCTGCCCGGGCAAAGCTGTTCCGAGGGATCCACTAAAGAGTAAGTGCACCTGGGTCAGCTGACCCTCAGAAAGCAACCAATCATGGTACAGGGGGGCGGGCACAGGGAGGGGCAGAGGGAGGCCTTAGGGAAGGAGAGGCTGTGCATGGGAATGGACGAGGAAGTGTTCGATTTAGCATAAAACCCTGGGGGAAAACTCACTGCCAATATATTAAACTGGAAATCCTTCCAGTGATATGCCTCTACTTCAAGGTCAAATTCAGAATTCTATGTTTCGGTAAAATGTTGGTTATTCAGTTACTGCCAGACAAAGAGGGAGTAACAGAATTACTGCCTATTTTTTACTGCGTGGCCAGACTTGAAATGAGTTTGCTTGTCTTTTTGGCAAGGCACGTAGACTGCCACATGAAGGGAGTGCAAAGAAAGGGAAGTTTGCCAGAACAATGGACCCTCTGTTTTCAGCAATAAAAGTCATTTTATTTTGCACATGCATTTCAAGTCATGTGCTGTGAAAAGAAACACTTCCCAAGGTGGGTGCCTTTCAAACTGATTAAAAAACAATGGATAGTTAGCAAGTGACCAGGTGTTGATAGGGTGGGTGCAAAACATTGGGGACAAATACAGAGTTGCACATCAGCTCAGATGCAGAGTGGGGAAAGTAGTGGTGGATTAGAGTCAGTGCTGCAGTGGAAGGTTGGGAGTATTTGGGTATAGTTCGGTTGTGCAAGATTGTGGGTCCCCTTTTAAGTTGGAGGATGTGCAGCTTGAGTGCTGATTTGTATAAGTGAATGATGGTGTTGTATTTAAATATTGGGGGAAGGAGTTCTCAAGAAGGGGCTGAGGATGCAGTGTTTACTGAAAGCAGGCAGATCAAAGTGGGGGACTTGGTCAAGAGAAGCAAAGGAGTTCATGGAGAGCCAAAGAGATAATCAAGATGGTGCAGTACCTGGGTGGCTATAAGAGTTTTGGCTGCGTGGTGGGCAGATCGTGCTGATGTTGTGCTGATGTTGTGAAAGTTGACCCTGGCTGCAGTGGAACTGAGGAAGTGTACTGTCAAAGAGAATGGCAAAGTTGCAAGTCTTGGAGGAGGGTGACAGAAGGTTCGTAGTAAATAAAATAGGGGGGAAGAAGAGTAAGGGAACATTAGAGGATGGAACAATAATGACTTTAGATTTAGGAGAGTTGAGCATAACACAGCCAAGAGCCATCCAACGACAAATTGAAAAAAGCGAGTTGGAGATCTTCAGGTAGAGGTTGGGGTGAAGCAAGATAAGGAGAAGAAAATGAAGGTGGCATCTTCAAAAAGGAAAAGGTGGTAGGAAAAGCCATATGAGGAAGGAGCCATAGAGCATGAAAAGTAGGGAGCATAGGATCAAGCCTTGCAGTGCACCTGTTGTGAATAGAGTACATTCAAAAGTGCCCATGTTCCAGGAAATATAAAAAGAAAGGCCAGAAACATGAGATTCAACCCAGGTGAGTGCAGGGTTCTGAATTCTGAGGTTAGAAAGGGTTAGTATGAGGGTTAGTATGAGAGAAGCATGGTCAACTGAGTTGAAGGCAGAAGAGCCAGAAAAATAAGGATGGAAGAGAGCTGGGAGTGGTGAGTATAGAAACCGCCTTCCCATTGACACCAGGCTTGCCACTCTCAACATTGCCCTCCATTCCTCTCTTGACTTGTTGCATCCTTTGCGCCCCTTTTGACCATAAGCTAACCCTCCTCAACCTTGGCTGTCCCCCGAACTCGGCACCCTTCGCTCCTCTCTTAGGCATGCAGAGCAACTCTGAAAAAAGTCTCATTCTCCCTTGGACCGATATTACTTTCCTCCCTCCACTAGTCCTTTGATTCTTCCCTTCTTGCTGTTAAAAAAATGTACTTCTCTGAACTCATTATTTCCTACTCTCCTCGCCCTCAATGTCTTTTTCACTTTTTGAATCATATACTCTCTTCCTCCTTCTCCTGATCCATCTATTTCATCTTCTCTTTCACCCTTTGACTTTGCTAATGTGTTCATCTCTAAGGTTGAGCTTCTACGTTCCTCCTCTCCATTACTTGCACTTCTTCTTTTGTTCCACTCTCTACCTCTTCTTTTCTTTCCTCCAATAACGGATTCTGACACGGCTTCCTGTATTTGCTCGGGCTCACCCTCTCCCTTAGATCCTATCCCTTCCATGCTCATCACTAGGCTTTTCCCTCCCTTGTAGCCTTGTTTTACCTTGTTCATAAATCTCTCTCTCGCCTTTGCCGCCGTCCCAAATGAATTCAAGAGTGCAGTGATCATTCCTCTTCAGAAAACACCCTCTTTAGATATCTCTTCACCCTCAAACTATGGGCCTATCTATTTGCTTCCTTACCTCTCTAAAATTCTGCAACATGTGGCCTATACTCAAGTCTCTGTCTATCTTGATCACAACTCTGTTCTCCCTCTAACCCAATCTGGATTTCGGTGATTTAATTCTACTGAAATAGTCGTTCCTTCTTTCTCTTATTCTCTCCTTTCTGCTAGACAATCTAATCTCTCTTCTATTCTTATCTTACTTGATCTCTCTGCTGCTTTTGACCCCTGGACCATCTTACTCTACAATCCACACTTCTGGCTTTGGGCTTCTCTGGTTCCACTCTTTCTTGGCTCAAGTCTTATCTGTCTAATCAGCTTTTTTCTGTTTCTTGGGGAGGCTCAATCTCTCCCTCGTCTCCTCTTGCCCATAGGGTTCCTCAAGGTTCAGTCCTGGGTGCCCTTCTTTTTTCTCTTTACACTTCACCTATATCTTCTATAATGTTCTCATTTGTGATTTCTTTGCAACTCTATATTTCTTTTTCTAGCTTCTCACACACTCTTCATGCCACTATTTCTAACTGTCTTCTGTCGATTTAAACCTGGATGCACTCTCACTTTCTACACTGCCTCCAAGACTGAAATTCTCTCCTTTCCTGCCTCTTCAATTCTCTCCCCTATTACCCCCTTTCATTAACATTCCCTCTGCCTCCCTTTCTTTTACTCCGATAGCCTGTAACCTATGTGCACTCTTCGATTCTTCACTTTGCTTTTCCTCACACATTTCTAATATTGCACACGCTTGCCATTTTAAACTCTTTAATATAAGTACATTTTGATAGTTTCTTACTTTTCACGCCTGTAAACATATCACTTCACTTATCTTTTCTCACCTTGACTACTGTTCCTGTCTTCTCCTTGGTCTTCCTGCTTCTCGTCTTGCTCCTTCGGGATCTAATTTTAATTCCTCTATTCAGACTCGTTCCACTTTCCCTCTCATTATTCACTGTCTACCCTGGTTATCCTTTGAACTTCATCTACAGTTCTGTGTCCACTTCATCACCTTTAAATGTGGCCATGGATTGGCCCCACCTTATCCTTCCCATTGGTTTCTTTGTATGTTTCTTCTCGGGCCTTTTCTGTTCCTAAGCCCCCATCTGCCCAATCTCACTTTTGTGCTTTCTGTTTACTTGCCCTTAAACTATGGAACACATTGTCCCTTTACAGCAGATCTATCCCCTTTTATGCTATCTTCCATTTTCATCTTAAAAACGACCTACCTTCTACTATGACTTGATAACAATTTTGCATTCATATAGCGCTACGCACCCTCAGGTATCTGAGCACTGCTTATTATTACCCATGGTGTGTGGTGCTCATTTATCGACCTCGGAAGGATGAAAGCCTGATTTTGGCCCTTCCGGGATTCAAACCTGCGTCAGCAGCCTCTTGCACAGAGGTCAAATCGAGCGAGCGCTCTACTCGCAGTGCTATCGGACCAGCAACAGATGCTCTTCCCTTGGGCTGTTATTGTTTAACACATTTTTGTACAGCTCTTTCATGATGTATGGCGCTTTGGCAAAAGCACCTAATAAATAATTAAATACAAAATAAAATACAAATATAGGAAATTAAGTCATAAGTGGTCAGAGACAACTCAGTGGGATGACGACTCTGGAATACAAACTGAAGAGGGTCTCAGAGATCATTAGTTTCAAGGTAGTTGGGGATCATGCTGAAAATGATACAACTACATACACCGGGTATTTAGAGTTGTGTGGCTAGAGAGAGACAGGTCAGTAGTTGCCATGGCTGTTAGTATCCCAAGAGGGGTTCTTAAGGATAGGTAAAACTGTGGCAAACATGAAGCATGCATGAATGGTTTTGGTAGAGGGAGATATGTTGAAGAGGGATACGAGATGAAAGAAGATTATCGGTGAACGCTCTTTCATGGTTTATGCGGCAAAAAGGTTGATCCAATTGCACCCAGGTTTAGCAGTGCTGAGGATAGACGCTAATACAGATGGAATGGTGGGGGAAAGAAAAGTGATGGCAGAAGGAGGCAGTGGGTATAGGGGGTTGACAGAAAAAGAGTGAGGGGGATATAGATAAGGGTAGATAGGCTGTCCCAGATTTGAGGAACATTAGGACAGAAAAAAAGGGGAAAGTCGTTAGTTGAGATGGAGGAGGACATACTACAAGGGTGGTATATTATTTCGTTCATGTATAGGAGAGCTTGCAAGGGTGAGAGTGGATCGAGCGGATGAAGTGAGGGAACATTATCTAGCAGTGTCTAAGGTAGAGTTGATCTGGAAGAGAGTGTTTATGGCTGTAGCAAGGGGTGGGGAAGGGTGAGATTTACACAAGAGGTGGAGGTGAGGCCGCATGTTATGGTTTAGAATTGTTGGACCTCAAGGGTAATCCAGAGCTAGAGATGAGGGGTGGAAAGTGAAATCGTGTAGGATGAGTAGGTGTGTTTGAAAAAGGAACTGAGAGCTGGGTTGACGTTAGTGAATGCTTGCACAACAGATGAGCAGCAGAGGAGTAGAAAGAGAGAGAGCTGTATGAGGGAGCACCTGACCTCTTCTAGATTTGGGTGAGGTAGCCAGTTGTGAATTTACATCGAGAAATAGGAGAAGCAGGTGGAAAATGGGGAGGAAAGAAAGACAAGATCAAGGGAATTGCCTTGGCGTGAGTACAAAGGTTATGGAGGGAGGTCAATAAGTGGTCAGCAAGAACACAGTCAAGTTCAAGTTGGTGAGGATTGCAGATTGTGGGGAGATTGAAGTCATGCATGTGAGCAATGGTACTGTCACTGGAGGCAAATTCAAGTAGAAGATCAAGCTCAGGGACGAAGTAGATAAGAAGGGCAGGTGGCCAATAGATATGGTGAATTATGGTGGTGGTTGGGAAAGGAGTTCAAGTGCATTAAATTCAAAAAGAGAGATGAGAAAAGCCAGAAGGAAGGAGGGGCAGATGGTTTAGTTCAGTTGATTATTATGCTGTCCCCTCTGCCTCTCTACGTCTGGCGAGATGATAAAGGTGGACGAGTTTGAGTGTAAAGCAACTTGAGTGGCAGTGTTGTGGGAAGTGTTCCAATTTTCATTTATTCCGATGACTGAGATCTAAAAAAATAAGATTTTGTGTGTCGAAGTGGTCAGAAAGGGAGGACGTTTCATAGTATACCAACTGGGCATTCCAAAACAAAGTCTGATGATTAAAATATTGGGGAGCAATGAAGGGAAATAGCAAGGTTGCTTGGGATTGTTGAGTGGGATAGATCATCAGGTTAGAGCAGGTGCAGAATTGAGACCTGGGGATTTATGATGGGTGATGCATAGGATGGGAATGTCATATGTGCTGGGGATGGGAGAGGTAATTTGGAGATACAGGAATGGATTTGGAAGTAGGTGCTGGGATGCATTAAGATGTTGGTTGGGAGAAGATATATGTAGGTTTGGGGAGTAATAGGTGTGTTAGAGAAATTAGGCAAGTAGGCCCACAGAAAAAATATATGTACTGTAAGGTCACTGGCGACCAACAGAAATAATATAGGTACTGTACATTCAGGTGGATAGTGAACATTGTCACTCACAATGAAACAGTAAGTAGTATTGGTAGATGGGCATCCTGGTGGTGGGGAGGAGGAGGGAATGATTTGTAGCAGGGTACACATGTAACAAGAAGGTAGGGCCCCAAAACCTAGGAGGCACAAAGAGGGCCAAACATGTGATGCCCTTTGCTTGAACTTCCCTTTGCTGCTGATGCCTTGAGTCGGAGGAGGGTCACGTGTGGTCAGTCTTTCAACTGCAATGCTTGGGGCTAGGGACTGGAAAGGGAGCCCGGTGCATCAGTGCTGAGTGGCACATGTTAGGTAGGGGGTTCACATCACCTCTTCTATCAAGTACTGAATGCTGATCATGCTGGGACCGCAGGAGGCAGCACGACTCCGTGGAGGGGTCTGTGGGGGCAATCTGTCAATTGGAATACCTGGTGGCCCAGCCTGGAGTGATATTGGCTGCTGTCTGTTTTCGTGGCTGCCAAGCATAGCTTCAGAGGTGGGTAAGAGCAAGCCTTGTGCCTCAATGTCGAGTGGCCTTTCTTAGGTAGGGTGTTTACATATTCTATTGCATCCAGGAGTGAATTCTGATCACAGGGGGTCCACAGGAGAGTGCAAGTATTCTGCATGAGTCACATGGGGCAATCCACCAATGGAACACCAGACGGCCTGATCTGGAGTGATGATAGCCACACCTGACCTCTTGCCCCCAGGTGTAATTTCAGGTGGAGGAGGAAGCCTATCAAGTCACACGAAAGAAGCCGGAAAATGCACTAAAGTAAAGGCCAATCAATGAACTCTATAATGGTTGAGACAAGTGATACACAGATTGCTGTACAAATATGCTGCACATTTAGAGTGGCATGAAATAAACATGAACTGAACCTGTAAACAGTGAACAGTTTAAAGAATAATTTACAACGTCAAAGTATGAATATATGGGCTTCATTACGAGGTGGGAGGTAAGGGATTAAGGTAATCCCTTACCTCCCTACTACGAGTTCCCTTTGCGGGTCCTTCCTTAACGCCTGGTTTTTGCAGGAGTTAAGGACGGGACCCGCAAAGGGATACCGGGGTAAATAACGGTACCGTTATTGCCGCCTTCCCCCTTCCCATTGAGCCCTATGGGGGCCGAAATGGGAATGGGGAATGGCCCTGGTGAATGGGGAATTACCGGTCCCTCCGACCTCGGAATGGACCGGTAATTACTCCATTCACAAGCCTAGTCGGAAGGGTTTTGGAGGCAGCCATGGCGCTAATAGCTAATAGCGCCATGGCTGCCTCCAACCTTGTAATGAGGCCCTATATGTCCAAAGACTGTCCCCAAAGCAAAAAATATATATTTTGCGTAGTCCCAACATTTTCTTCATACAATTTGGTGCTCTTCAGTAACTGTTCCCCCTATGAATTTCAGCTCCAGTTTTAAATTTGCGGCATCAATTGTTGGCGTTTTGCATACAATAAAAGAATAGGCGTCTGTGGATGTTGAACATATCTCAGACACAGTTTGTCGTGTGCAGACAATCTTCTTCAGTGGGACACGTGTGTTCAATGTCTGGCATTTTAGAGAGTGTCTCTGAGAGGGAGAGAAGGAGTGAAGGAAACCGAGTTTTGATGGTTTCAACACATTCATTTGCATTTGTCTTTCTACCTAGAAAAGGTTACACGTTGCATTATGTGGGGGATGGAAAGTGGAAAGGCTCTTATAATGCTTTCCTTACTCCATGGGCATCAGAGAACTTGCCCTAGTTGGACAGAGGCAAGAGAAAGAGATGTAGGTGATGAAAGATTGAATGAATTTGAAAAGCGTTTAAAAGATGGACTTGCACAATGGTCCCAAAATAAGATTATTATTTGGGAATGTGTTGTCAGCCAGGGGAATGCGTGGACGATTGTATGGCTGCATTGAGATATTTAGCATTGACTTGTTTTTTTGCAGAACATACATGTCATCAGTTCAGGTTCTCATGCTTGAGTAACAAAATAAATAGAAAGTTACAGTCAACATGGATTATAGGCTTAGAAGAGATCAAATACTAAACGTATGGAGCATATTTTCTATTGTGAGTAAAGGAATAAGGACTAGGTGCTCATAAGAAATAGAAAGTTCAGGTACATGCAGTAAATGACGAGAAGAAAATATTGCAGTCAGACCGTGTTAAAGAGTTCAATGCTTTCATTATATTTTCTGTTTAAAGTGCAGACCTAGCTCGAGATCAGCAGAGCACTGTACATAGTGTGGGTAGCTGGTAATTGGGCTGGTGTCTTTTAACAGTAGCGCAGCACTGTGTGGACTGTGAACCGGTATGTGTGTCCATTGGAATTGGTCCTTGGCAGGGACGTCATTTCACCAAAATGCCAGGGGTAGCGGAAGTGACATCACACGACCCTTGACCCCTGATGACATCACAGGAACTGATATCATTTGACCCCACCCCGAAGTGATATCGCGGGAAGCGATGGAACACAAACCTTTCACCCGTTGCCAAAACAGGAAGTGACATCACAGCATTGTACAGTACGAAAAATATGGTTACGATATCACTATAATGTGATGTACATTTCATGCAAGAATGGATTGCCATATGTAGCGTTAAGGTCAGTGTGTATAGGCCCATATTACCAAATTACTGTGAATGCAAGCAGACGTCCATGACTAAAAGATGTGTTACTATATAGCACTTACACTTAAGCGCTTTATATAGAAAAAATATACACCCAATATCACCCAACCTGTCTTGGTACTCATTTATCGACCTCAGAAGGATTAAAGGCTGAGTTGAGGCGTTTAAGAACAGACTAAATCAGTGACTCACCCCCTGAAGTGTGCCTGAAATAAACCTTTAATGAGTTTAGCAATTATTGTACAGAATTCCAGAAAGACACATTATTTGGTTTCCTATTCTTTCTTATTTAGGGTCAGTGCTGAAAGTGTTAGACTTGTGGCACTCCTGTTCTTATTTGTCTTATTATTTTTTTTTTAAAGGGCCTGAACATGAGAGCCAGCCACTCCAGGACCATGCATTACAAAAAACGAAAAAAAAAAAAAAAAACGAAATGTTTTTTTTTTATTTCTTTTTTTTTTTAACAGAGGTCGCAAGGGAGACCTCAGAGGTCGCAGTTGCGACCTCTGGCGACCCCCAAATGACGTCCCTGGTCCTTGGCCAGGTGCTGTTGAAAGAGCCATTTTTTGAGAGATTTGCAAAATTGGAGAATTGTGGGGGTATTCCGAGCCCACACTGGAATCGAGTTCCAGAGGGTGGGTGTAGGACAAGAGAAGGATTGTTTGCATGTCCTCTCTTTGTGGACAAATTGTGATTCAAGATGGTTGGTCGATTTGCTGTACGAGGAGCACGTGTCACCAGAAACGTGGAGTTTAACCGCCAGGTTACGCTGGTGTGCTAGTCGTGACTGTTTTGTAGATGATACATGCAGTCTTGAACAGTATCCTGGCTTGGAGTGGAAGTCAGTGTAGTTTGTGTAGAATGGGGTAATTCGGTCAAATGTCTGTGCTCCTGTAATAATATGTGCTGCAGCATGGTAGACTGCTTTTAGTGGAGCCAAGTGAGCAGCTGTGCGCACTTTCAGGAGAGCATTTCCCCCATCGATGTGCTAGACCACAAGGGCCTGCACTACGGTCCGGAAGTCCTACAGCGTGATGAAGGGTAGGATTTTTTGAAGGGTAGAGACTCTGAGCCAGGCTTTTTGGGCCTTCTTGCCTATGCGTTTCTAGAAGGACAGATTGATGTCAATGGTGAAGCTTAAGGATTCTGCTGAGTCTGAGAGTTGAGGATCAAATTCTTCTAGGCCCATATCATTGAGCCATTGTTGGACAAGTTGTTTTTTAGCACGTGGACAGATGACAGATTAGGCTTGGATGGGTTAAGTTTGAGGTAGGCAGTCGACATCCAGGAATGGATGATGGCTAGGTAATCGTGGAGATGAATGATGTCCTGCATGCTATTTACTCTCATGTACAACTGAGTATCATCTGCCTATTGGTGGATGGCTGTATTGGGATCTTTAAGGAGAGTGCCCAGAGGCTCCATGTAAAGGTAAAAAAGGATTGGTGAGAGGATGGAGCTTATGAATGGTAATCCCCATTAGTTACAGCCCCACCCTTCTCACATTCCTCTTTCATTTGCGGTATCCCTGATCATCTGTCAGCAAAATGTTAAAGATTTTATTTCCTTTCCTCCCCATTCAGCATCTCTCCCATGGCTCTTCAATTTGGAGTGACCTAGAAGAGTGCTGTCAACTCCTTCCTCCTCTTAAGTTATCCCAGATCAATGGGCCTGTCATTGCAATATGGGCTGGGCAGTGGACATGAGTAAGGTAATGAGAGAGGAGTTTGAAGTTATAGGAACTTCAATGTGTGATCAATGAGCAATGACCACTTCTCGCCTCACTTTCCTCAATCATTTAAGGCATACTGGAGAATCCATTGTCAGGTGCAAATGCAACGATATAGTCCCAACTTCAATACATCAGCATCTTTTTTGTGGACAAGCACCATCTGACCCTTGGACTGATACTTTGTAGAACTCAATGAAAGTCAAGTCCATGAGGCCGCTGTGCGAATATCACTCCCATTGCTTCCACCCAATAAGATGTCACTCCCCTGGTTGACTTGTCCTATATCATATGCTTTATAGGGCTTTGAAATCCCCAAGCAGATCCACCTACTCAGAGAAGAGAAGTGAATTTCGTTTCTCTCTTGTTTTTGTAAATGTTAAAAACAAACTTTGAAATCCCTGGGAGGACTTTGGGCACTATAGATTAATTAACATCAACCTTTTAATTGTATTACTCCATTACTGCATGGCTGAAAATACCAAAGACCAAAATGCTGAATTAAATTTTTTGGCTGCATATATATATGTGGTGGGGTTGGTTAGGGTGATAATAAATGTGGGGGGCATAAGGGTGAGGGGTGTGGGCAGTCTCCCTCCACATACATATGCAGTGAAATGGGTAATCACATGGATCCCTTTTAACCACAAGTAGAGCCAATCTGTACTCCTTCTGTGAACCTTTCATGATCGCCGGGGTTTGGAGGAATACTTCCTGATTGAGGCGAAAAGATGAGTATATATGAGGAAGAAAATTAAGACTAAGGGCCTCATTACGAGAATCGTAGAAAAAACGCAGTCATTACCGGCATGGTGTAATTAGTGTGTCCGTGTTCCCTCGACACCACAAATAGCGGCTGATTACGAGCGCACGAGCACACGCGAAAGCCCATACCGGTAATGGCTGCACCGCCATGCCGCTAAAGACCCCTCAACCCCCCGATAGCGCCATCACGGAACCCGCCAATACTGCCTCTGCCCAAGAGCAACCCCTTAATAACGGACCCGGCAATACCATCATGTAAACACCGGGTTCGTAATACCGGACCCAGAAATAACGTCATCGCGCCGGAACGGGAAATGCAGCGGCGGCCATCTTAGAAAAGCAGCCCATGCCGATGAGGTCTTTGCCAATTACCTGAAACGCACAGCGCAACTGCGCAAAAAATAAATATGGGAGGAGGTGGCACGGAAGATGACTGGCGTTGGCACCACCACCCGCACGGTGAAGGATTGCAAAAAAAGGTGGGACAATCTACGTCTCCGGGTGCGCAACATACTTTCAGCCAACTGCAGGGAGGACATGGCTACAGGTGACGGGGACCACTCACCCACCAAATTGATGAGATGGGAGGAGACATGTAGCACCACGATCAATATGGAATCGATTGAGGGCTTCAGAGAAATGGAGACGGGTGTGCCAACATCGGCAGATGGAGGTGAGTGTCTCCACAAACCCCAGAGAACCAAAGCATGACGTAGCACAACAAATGTGAAAGTGAACCAAGCCAATGCATGGTCCATCATACACACATATACAGATGGTGGCCCAAACCCTGGCACCCTGATATGCATGCTGCGTGCCAATCCCATTACCAACAGACACCCAACGCAGAGGGATAAATCACACGTCACACATCACACAAACCACAATACAACGGTATGCCACCTAGTGCACATCAGTCCAGAAAGGAGAGTCCACAGCGTATGCCAATATGCCCCCCCATTGCAAGTACCCTGTGCTTTACACCTACAAGAATGCAATGCATGAAACGTGAACTACTGAACAGCCCCAAATCATGCATCTTGCACGTACCACCATCACTGATGCCCTGCATCTCTTGTTCCCCCACAGGCACAGATGCAGAAATTGAAGGCCAGGAGTCTGCCCCAAAGGCCAGCACATCCTTCAAGGGATCCACGGTCAGTCAAGCAGGCACAGGACCTTCAACCTCCAGGGCAACACCGACGCCCAGACTGCAACACAGACCAGCACAAGCAATAGAGGGCAGGCCGGCTGAAATGGAAACAACATGCAAGACAGCATCCGACGCCACTGCCACAAAGGAGTCGACAACTGTTGCAGAGGCAGAGGGTGATGGCACGCAGTCTGCTGCCACCAGTTCAATTGGGGAGGTAGCTGCCTCAGCCCCCCTCAGCGATGTGGAGGTCCACGCCAAGGAATTTCTAGACATGGACAACAACCTCCATGTGGTATGTCCTCATACTCAAGACCCCAGCCCACCCCCATGCACTCCACACAGGGCACACCAGTCAGCCCCATGCAAGTACATGACGTAGTCCCTATCTGTCGTCCCCATCAGAGGGCAGTCCAGATTTGGCCCGCCCTGCCACTGCACCGTCCACCTTCAGAGCCACCACCAACATGGAGGCCCGCCTGATGAGGATAGAGGCCCGCCAGGATAGTATGATGGAGCTGTTCTGGCAGTATGTGGCAGAGGGGGAACTGACCCGCCATGAGATACGGGAGGCAAATGCGGCTACCATCATAGCCATGAACACCAACAGCATGGTCATCCGAGACAGTTTAGCTGCGGTAACACAGGTCCTTGGCAGGATTATAGAACATTTGATGCAGCAACAACCTGCGCCGGCGGTCGCACAGGCATCCACCTCCACCCCATCCACCACACCTGCCAGCTCGACTCTCGCAAGCCCTGTGCGCATGACCAGGTGCAGTGCACGCCACACGGACATGCTGCCCCCAGACCCGAAGAGAGGCCGGAACTAGCAGTTCCGGCTAACTGCCACCTTTGGAAAATCATGATTGACACATCGTGCGTAGGATGAAAATGGGTGAGGGGGGAGGTGGTGTTGGGGGTGTTTGGGGGTGTTTGGGGTGTTTGGGGGGTGTTTGGGGCATAGGGGGTATGGGGTGTTGGGAGTGTTGGGGGGTGGAGGGGGAAGGTGTGTGTGAGGTGGAGGATTCAAGCACAATATTGTTAATTTTCTAATACACCCGTTGTGTTCAAAATCATATCATTTCATGTGTGTTTATTCAATTCATGACAGCACACAGTGCCCAACTCCCCACACACCCTGTGTCCATTTCCACATGATCTAACACAGAACCATCAGCATCCCTGTGGTTCAGAAGAAATTGTCAATCAGTGATTGGCGCACAGCATGCCCATCTTGTGCATCGCGAACTGGCAGGGCGCTGCTTCTCCTCCATCATCATCATCATCATCATCCTGACCCGGTGCATGCAGGTCAATGTCAGGTGGCAGTGGTACGTTTCTCCAGATGCACATGCTGTGCAGCATGGCACAGACCATGGTGATCTTTCCCACCTTCTCAGGCCCATAAAGGAGTGCTCCACCAGACCTGCTGAGGCAGCGGAACTGTGCCTTCAACAGGCCAAAGGTCTGCTCAATCACAACACGGGTACGGGTATGAACCCGATTGTACTCCTCTTCGTGCCTTTTCTGTGGGTTCCGTACAGGGGTAGGTAGCCATGGCTTCAAGGGACAGCCACCATCACCTGCATGGGAGCACAATGAGGTATGCTTGAGTCAATATCTGACCTGACACCTTTAGGAATCACTGCTATGGCTGCAGCTATTTGATGTTGACATGCACATGTCCCTGGATGTATGCACACAGGTTCACTTGATGCTATGTGTGCTGTACCATGATCTGCTGGTGTGGATTGCGTTGTCCAGATGATGCAGGGTGTTCACTTGCATGCTAATGCACATGCACTGTGGATGTGAAACAATGTTTTTCCACCCATATTGGTGATGTATATTACTCTGGATGTATTGCCACTAGCGACATTGCCACAGGTGTAGTCATGTTTTTTCATCCGTTGCTTGTCATTCCCATGGTGGCCTGCTTGTACGTCTGGCATAGTGTCATTGCAGTGCAGCATTGGTCTTATGTATGACTTTGATGTGTCATGTTCAGGTTGGGATGTTCAGGGCAACAGTGTTTAGCTGTATGTGCATTGTCCACTCACCACTCAATCTCACCCAGGCGGAGTATGCATCCCCCACTCTCACCCAGGTGGAGTATGCATCCCCCCCAATCTCACCCAGGTGGATTATGCATCCCCCAATCTCACCCAGGTGGAGTATGCATCCTCCCCACTCTCACCCAGGTGGAGTATGCATCCCCCCCAATCTCACCCAGGTGGAATATGCATCCCCCCAATCTCACCCAGGTGGAGTATGCATCCCCCCACTCTCACCCAGGTGGTGTATGCACCCCCTCAATCTCACCCAGGTGGAGTATGCATCCCCCAATCTCACCCAGGTGGAGTATGCATCCCCCCACTTTCACCCAGGTGAAGTATGCATCCCTCTCCCCAATCCCACCCAGGTGGAGTATGCATCCCCCCCAATCTCACCCAGGTGGAACATGCATCCCCCCTAATTTACCCCCCCCACTGCACTGCCATGGCCATGGCCCTGTCAGGCAACTTACCGAGCAGCCAGGCACATCGTCCAGCATGTCGCTCCATGTAGCGGGGTAGCGAGGAGCTACGCAGCACCTTGGCATCATGTGTGCATCCGGGATATCGGGCACAACAATGTGTGATCATCTTGCTGGAGTCACATACCATCTACACATTGATGGAGTGGTATTGCTTACGATTGCGTTACACCGCCTCTATGGCATGAGGGACCACCAATTCTACATGGGTGCAGTCGAGGGCACCGACGCAATTGGGCATGCTTGCCAGTGCGTGGAAGCCTACTTTAGTGTCAGCGAGCTCCTGGCCAGCCCGTGGTAGGGATATGTGGATGCTTGCGTGCTTTAGGAGGCCATCCAGCACTTGTGCCAGCATGCGTGAGAAGAGAGGTTGTGATATGCCATGCAGCTGGCCCACTGTGTGCTGGTAGGTGCCTGTGGCCAGAAGTGGAGCACAGACACTACCTTCAGTAGAGGGGGGATGGCAGTGCGGATTTCTATCAGGCTGAGAATGACGTTGTGTATCATGTCCACTATGGTGGTGATGGTGTCCCGGTCCAACCGGTACAGGGTGTGGATCTGCACAGGGGTTAGGTTAAATGGACTGGCTCTGGGGAGGGATTGGTGGCTGCGAGGGATTGGTGGCTGCCTACATGGTACCACTGGATGCACTGGTGGGACTTGCTGGGCATGTCTCACCCTCCTTCTCCTCCTGCGTCTCCTCTGTGCTGCCTGTTGTTGTTGTTGTTGTAGTTGTTGTTGCTGGTGTAGCAGTACAGGCATGTCCTCCAGCCCCAGGAATGCAACAGCAAGTGTGATCAATTTGCTGTAGGAAGGGGTGTGGTGTGTGGGTGTTCTCCTTTTGTGCTGGGACAGGCTCCATTGCCACCACCTGTGGAGATTGTGTGCACCTGTGGGAGTTGGGTACACAACAGGTTGACATTTACTGGTTATCCGCAATGCCTATAGTAGCGCCATCATCCAGACCCTATTTACTGCCTTCGGGATTCTGTTAGGTGCATGCCTGCCTTACTTGTGATGTCCTCCTGTTAGCGGCATCCCTGTATTGCCGCCGCCAAGGGTGCATGGATCCACGCATGCCAGTATGAAGGGGCACGGTACAGGCGGTGGCGGTAATGCCGAGTTTTAAGGCTCGTAATGGCCCAGACCGGTACTCGATGCTGTTATTACCATTCCGCCTTCCTTTTTTCATTACCTCCATGCCCGTAATGAGGCCCTAAGTCTCAGAATGAGGGCATCCGTTAGAACCCCCAGATGAGGGAATTTCTAACATAATACCTGTAAATCCAACAACTCGTGATCAAAAGTATAGAAATCAAGAAAACGTTTTTTACAGGAAAAAGCATCATAATCTGCTGTCTCTTGTGGCTCCCAATAGACGTGAGCCGAATACTTCAGTACAAGAGTTTAGTCCCTTGGTAGAATTATCCTTTTCCTAGGGCTGTTCAGAAGGATAAATTACTTTAGCAACTTTGGCACAAACTGCTCATGGACAGCCAACGCTCCTCAAGGGTTTCTGACCCTTTTCAAAGCTGCCCACTGGACCTTAAGGGTAGCCAGAAAGACCCTTTTGGAAGCCTTCAAGTAGGGAGTGAAATATCTTTGGGGGGACAATACAGATGAGAATATCATGAGTGCCTCATTTCACCTCAAATGAAGCCCAGTGATGCAATTAAGTTCTCCTTGTGGAGGGCCTCCTAAATGTTTGCACACTCTTCACTGCCTCTGCTGATAGCCATAGCTCCTGGGGTCCCCGCTGCTCAACCTCAGAAACAAACGTTTGAGATGGGGAAACTTTTGATCCAGGTTCAAATAATGTACTTGGTAAGGAAGTGCAAGGGAATGAATCTCCACGCTCATTGCAACCTCCGGATGCAAGGATGATCTCATCCAACTCATGCATTATTTTGAGAAGAACCATGGAGATTAGATTTGTATTTTTTTGTATTTATTTATATTTCGTATATCGCCTTAAATCAAGGTGCTGTACAGAGAACAGAGAACAGTACAATAAAATGGATAAGCATACACAATAAGAAAAACATCAATCAAGCATGCTGAAAAAGATAAGACTTCAATGTCTTACGAAATAAAGAATAGACAGAAATCGAACGAAGAGAGTAAGGGAGGGTGTTCCAGTGAAGAGGTGCTAGAAGAGTAAACGTATGAAAACGATATTGAGCTCAAGGGGGACAAGGTGCCACCAAGAGAAATTGAGAGGAGGAGCGGAGAGAACGAGAAGGGATAGGGAAGGATACCAAGACTGAAACATAGTCAGGAGTAAGTCCATAAAGGGACTTGAAGACGAGGCATACAAAATAAAATTTTAGTTGAGAGTGAAAATGTAGCCAGCCATGAGTAGTGAGGGAAGATGAGATGGAATCTCAGTGTGATGCCTACAACATGTTCATTCACCCAGACTTGTGCTCCTTCCCGACCATGTCCCAGAACGGGTACTAGTTCTCATGTTAGATCACTCTCCATTCCCCCCCTTGAGATGAGATCTTCCGCTGGTGGGAGGAGTTGGGGAGGCCATCGGAGAAAACGTCATGTAAGGGGTCATAGCCTTTATCTCAAGTGGCGGCTCCCCTGGTGTATGTCCTCAATGCACAATCGGGCCACCTCTGGCAAACAACCACTAAGGGCATCAAACCTGCACAATACCCGGACCTTCACTTGACCACGTGTTATGGCTTCTGCCGCTCGTACTCCCCAACAGACAGATCCATTAGCTTATCATGGCACAGCATCGCGGGTTGCCGCGGTAACGGCCATGCCTCTTTGGACCACTGCATTCTCATTGTATCCAGCAACGCTCAAGCCTCCACCGACCAACGCAATAGTCACGTGACGCGTAACGTGTCCTTAGTAATCACATGACATTTTTTTTTCCCTTACAGCAGTCATCTGGACCACGCGGGTATCCTGTTTCTCCACCTGTGGCCCTAATCCTCGAACAGCAAGGGACTACTTTCTTGCTGTTGGTTGCTTAGGGACGGAGGTATTCTTGTTCCTCGTGACCATCAAGTCTTGACAGATTGAGAAGCCTTTTTGTCGCCCGGAACATGGATCCCTCTGGTTCTGACGCAGTGACTGCTCTAGTTCAAGCCATTTCGGTTCTGTGGGCAGATATGGCTGCCGCCACGGCGGCAATTCACCAATGCTTTGATACCATTCAGAGTGAACGCCATGCCTTGCCCGCTGATCCTGAATTCGGGGCTCTTGAACCTACGCCCAGCAGTTCCCAAACTCCACCACCTGCACCTACTCAGGTCATTGTCCCTGCCCCGTTCCCATTGGCTGCACCTGAGAAGTTCCATGGAGATCCCTGCAAGTTCCGAACATTCCTTAATCAATGTAAGCTCCACTTTTTGTGTAGACCTCAATCCTTTCCCGACTCAACAACCAAAGCAGCCTTCACCTTGTCACATTTGAGCAGAATAGCCGGTACCTGGGCCAATCCATTGTTAGAAGAAGATAATCCAGCTTTGTACGATTTCAATCTACTCATCTCAGAGATTACCAAAGTGTTTGATACCCGGCACAAAGCGCAGTCACGCGATCTGGAGTTACTAAACCTAACACGGGAAAACGTCACTCATTGATTACATCACGAGATACAATCAATTGGCTGTGGAGACCTCCTGGCCTGAAAATAAGAAAGCGGTTGTATTCTACAAAGGTTTGAGTGATGCTATGAAGGATGCTTTGGCAGTGGTACCATCACTACCCTCCCAATATCAAGACCTTGTCGATCTGGCCCTCCAAGTGGATGCCAGACGTGTTGAAAGAAAAACAGAGGTGAATTTTTCTTCAGGCAGGTCGGTTGCACCCAAGTCTCAAGTAGAACCGATGCAGATAGGGGGGGTTCGCAGTCCTATTACGTCTGCAGAGAGAGAACATAGAAGGACAGAGAACGCCTGTTTCTACTGCGGCCTTAATGGCCATTATGTCAGGAAATGTCCTAGACGCCCCCAACTCCAGCCTCTGGGTTGGGTGCGGTAGCACAACTCACCCTGGTTGAGGTTCCTCCCATGGACGTAGATACTCAACAACACATAGTGGGTTCTTTGGTTTCTGGGATTCCTGCAGAATATACTGAATACCATGACGTCTTTGATAAAGCTTGTGCAGCGACCTTACCCCCTCATAGATCCTATGACTGCCACATCGACCTGGTTCCTGATGCAGAGATACCAAAGGGGAGAATTTACTCCTTAACAACCTCGGAAGAACAGATATTGAAAGAGTATATACAAAGCGCCTTCTGTACACGTTACAGGCTGTACGAATACACCGTCATGCCCTTCGTTTTGCAACGCGCCCGCCACGTTCCAACATTTTATGGATGACATATTCAGTGATATCCTTGATACATTCGTGGTCATTTACTTAGATGACATTTTGATCTTCTCAGCATCCATGCAAGAACACGTGGGACATGTAAGAGAGGTCCTTTCGTGTCTTCGTTCACATTCACTTTATGCTAAACCAGAGAAGTGCATGTCCAGGAAGTGGATTTTCGGGGTTTTCACATATCTCCAGGTGGGCTACCAATGAATGATTCCAAGATCCATGCGGTTTTAGACTGGCCGGTGCCCAAATCTGTCAAAGCCCTACAGTCCTTTCTTGGCTTCGCCAATTTTTATAGGCGGTTTATTTCTGGTTTTTCTGACATTACGGCCCCTCTTACAGCTCTTACTAGTCCAGGGGTACCCTTTCTCTGGACCAATATACACCAAGAAGCATTTGACAGACTAAAAACCGCCTTTACTTTAGCCCCCATTCTTCAGCTTCCAAACCCAGAGCAGCCATTCATAGTGGAGGCTGATGCCTCCTCCTTTGCTATAGGGGCCGTTCTATCCCAGAAATGTCCTACCACGGGCTCTTTACACCCTATTGCTTTGCATTCACACAAATTTAACACCTCTGAGCTGCATTACACAGTTACGGAGAAAGAACTCCTGGACATCAAGGAAGCGTTCAGTATCTAGAGGCATCATCTTCTTGGAGCCGTTCATCAGGTCGTTGTTGTCACCGAACGTAGTAATCTACAGGATGTTGCCTCCATGAAGTGTGTAAACAGTAGACAGGTCCGATGGCATTTATTGTTTGCGGCCTACGACTTTGTCGTCAAACATAGGCCAGGCACCACCCACCAGAAAGCTGACACCCTCTCCTGATCTCCTGGAGGCGTCCCACTCCCATGTTTCCCGGACACGGTGCTTGAGAAAACACATGTAGTATGTGTCTGTACCCCAACTCCTGATCTCTTGACCTCTATTCAACAATGGGTGTCATCTAATCCTGACCAGTTGAATGACTGGGGTTTGACCCTACTTGAAGGTCTTCCGTATTATCAAGAAAAGTTTTTCTTACCTACAACGGATACACGCAATCTGGCTCTGGAATGGTCCCACGATGCCCCCTTCAGTGGCCATCCGGGCCAGAGGAGTACACTCGGACTATTACAGAAATGGTGTTGGTGGCCCACTATGAGAAAAGATGTAGATGCTTATGTTAACACTTGTTCTGTCTGCGCCCAGTGTAAGGCTAGAAAAGGACGCCCCTTGGGCTACTACATCCACTTCCAGTACCACCCCATCCGTGGCATACCCTTACCATGGACTTTGTCACGGACCTACCTAAGAACATAGGGTTGGATACGGTGTGGGTAGTGGTAGTCTCGTTTGCCAAAATGGTTTGTTTTGTTCCATGTTCTGGTCTTCCTACAGCCCCCAAACTAGCTGACATGTTCTTTAAGGAAGTATTTTGTTTCTTTGGTCTGCCCACAGTCCTCATATCAGATCGTGGCACACAATTCACGTCTAAATTCTGGAAAGCCCTTACTAGCCTCATTTGTATTGACGTCCGTTTCTCCTAATCTTAACATCCTGAAGCAGACGGACAAACGGAGAAAGTGAATCAGGTCATGGAGCAATACTTACGTTGTCTCACCCTCCAGCACCAGCAGTCTTGACACCAGTTACTGCCTTTGCCGGAATTTGCCTACAACAATGCCCCACACTCTTCCTTGTATACATCCCCTTTCTTCGCTATGTATGGTCAACATCCCCGTACTCTGCCTATCCCTGACCTCGCTTCTCTTTTGGTCCCTGCTGCTACTGCCTGTGCCTGCAATTTGTCCCTGCAACATTCCCAAGCCATGACCCATCTCCTCGAGGCGCAGAAGTCTATGAGATTGGCGGCCAATAAGAAACGCACCCCAGGTGACAGAGTGTGGCTCTCCACTAGGCACTTACATCTTTCAGGATCACGTAAACTTTTGCCTCGGTTTGAGGGTCCTTATACGGTCTTAAAGATTGTAAATCCAGTGGCTATTAAGTTGGCTATACCCTCTTCTTGGCGTATCCACCCTGTGTTCCATACCTCTCTGTTAAAACCTTGTCTCCCTGCTTCTAGGTTGTTGTCTCCCCATTCTCCGGTCTCGATTGGCGGGGTTGAAGAATATGAGGTTAGTGCCATCCTGGGTTCCCGTATTTCTAGGGGTCGTTTGTATTACCTGATGGACTGGTTGGGTTTTGGCCCCGAGGAGAGGTCTTGGAAGTTGGCTATGAATGTCCATGTCCCCCGTTTGGTCTCCTGGTTTCATTGTGACAATCCGTCCTGCCCACGGGGTCTTAGGCCTTTGGGGGGGATTATGTCATGCCTACAGCACGTTCATTCACCCAGCCTTGTGCTCCTTCCCAAACATGTCCCAGACTGGGTACTAGTTCTCAAGTTAGATCACTCTCCATTCCCCCCCTTGAGATTAGATCTTCCGCTGGTGGGAGGAGTTGGGGAGGCGATCGAAGAAAACATCAGATAAGAGGTCATCGCTTTTATCTCAAGTGGCGGCTCCCCTGGCGTATGTCCTCAATGCACAATCGGGCCACCTCTGGCAAACAACGACTCAGGGCATCAAACTTGCACAATACCCGGACCTTCACCGGACCACGTGTTATGGCTTCTGCCGCTCGTACTCCCCAACAACAGACAGATCCATTAGCTTATCATGGCACGGCATCGCGGGTTGCCACGGTATCGGTCATGCCTCTTTGGACCACCGCATTCTCATTGGATCTAGCAATGCTCAAGCCTCTACCGACCAACGCAATGGTCACATGACGTGTAACGCGTCCTTAGTAATCACGTGACATGTCTCCAGGTATTTAAAGAGCTCCAGAATGCTACACTGTTTGCTTATGCCGTTTTGAAACCTCCTCTTCGTTCTTGTTGCCTGGAACTACTGTTTTTGACCATGGACTACGTATTACGGATTCCACGGCTTTTCCCTTTTTTGGTACTTTCTTTGGTCTCTATTGGACTCTCGGAATTACAGACCATGGACCGTCCAGTGGATCAGCTTTAGTCAACTCTTTTGGCAAAGTCATACCCGGACTCACTGTTGATAACTTGGTGCTCCAGCTTTCATTCTCCAGGAGCATCCTGCTCAGGTGGTTTCCAGTGTGGCATTCCGTCTTTCCTCCTCTGGCCTCCCTGATCTCAGCCCACTGAGGGAACAGGCATTACCCCATCGTTTAGGCTTTCCATCCAGTGGTTCTTGGTAGGTGTCATTCTCCCTTTTGTAATACTGTATAGTTCTGCCTTGTGTGTCCCTGATCTTACCTGTTCCTTTTCCCTTACAGCATTCATCCGGACCACGCGGGTAACCTGTTTCTCCACCTGTGGCCCTAATCCTTGAACAGCAAGTGACTACTTTCTTGCTGTTGGTTGCTTAGGGATGGAGGTATTCTTGTTCCTCGCAACCATCAAGTCTTGACACTCATAAAGAAAGGAGACAAATAGATTTTAGAGGGGCAGGATAAGAAGTCGGGAGCCAAAAAAAAAGCAGAGGAACCGTAGAAGAGTCAGGAAAGGTTAAAGAAGATATCAACAGTTTTGAAGCTTGAAAAGTGAGAAATGGATGCGCTTCATGTATATTGTGTAGTTGAAAGCAGCAAACGCGTGATGTTAGAGAAATGTGGTGAGAGAAGGATAGGTTAGAGCCCCAGATTTCGAGTTGTATAGGAGATTGGATGCAGGGATGGAAGGAAGGAAATATAGGATAGAGGAGGGGAAAGAGTGATAGCGGGGATAAAGAGAACCTCTGTTTTTTCAACATTAAGTGTGCAATAGTGAGGAGATATCCAAGATTTGATGGCACAAAGACAACCAGAAAGAGTGTGGTGAATCTCAGAGAAAAAAGAAGAAAATGAAAGGAAAAGTTAAGTGTCATTAGCATAAAAGTGGTGTGACAGACCAAAGGAAGAAATAACCGCAGCAAGAGGGGAAGTGTAGAGAGAGAACAGAAAAGGGTCTAAGACGGACCCTTGCAGAACGCCATGCGCAAGCAAAAAAGATTTAGATGATTTGTCAGCCCATGAAACAGAAAAGCTTCTTGAGACAGATATGATTGAAACCAGGAAAGCACAGAGCCTGCGTAGCGTAACCAAAGGAAGAAAGAGATGCCAGTAGAAGGGAATTGTCAACACTGTTGAACCCAGCAGATAAATCCAATAGAATAAGAAGGGATGAATATATAGAATAGTGTGCAGTAAGTAGTGAGTTCAAAACAGAGAGGAGAGCAGTTTCAGTGGAGTGATGAGGGCGAAATGCCTGACTAAAATTGTGGAATAATAGAAGAATTAGAAACAAAAGTAGAAACTTGAGAATAGACCAACCGTTCGAGTAATTTTGAGGGATGGGGTAGCAGAGAAATAGGACGAAAATGTGAAAAAAGTGGCAGGTCGGCAGTAGGTTTCTTTAAAATTGGGATGAAGGAAGCATGCTCAAAAGATAAGTGAAAAGTTGAGGTTAAAAGAGACAGGTATTGAAGAAAGAGGTGAGGTAAGACACCAAAGGAGGGTAGACTTTGAGATTGAGTGCCGAAGGGATTGGGCAGTAGGAGAGGCAGTGGAGTGGGCTTTAGCCAAAAGAAAAGAAGTATCAGCATTGGAGATTGGTTGAAAGCAGGAAATAGAGGCAGAGGAAGTAGCAATGAAAAAAGTTGTAAGTTTGGTTTGGATGGAAGCTTCAATGTCAGAACGAAGAGAAGCTACCTTAAAGGAGAAAGATTTATCAAAGTAAGAGGTTGAAAGAGTAGAATTAGCAGAGTAGTCAATGGTGGGAAGAGACAGAAGACGAGAAAGAATTTTAAAAGACACCTAGGGTGGGCAGACTGTGTGTGTAGGAGATCAGGGAAATAGATTAATTTAGCAGAGAATAAACAATCATCATAGAGAGCATGGCAGGAAAAGTATGAAGAATAATCCGCTGTAGAGTTGGTCTTGAGCCAGCGTCTAGCAAGATTACAGAGGATTCGGCACATAGAGCAAAGATAGTGGGGAAAGCCATGGTTGAGAAGGTTTACGAGTGGGATGGAAAGGTGATGAGGGGTGAAGTGAACCAAGAGAAGAAGAGAGAGACAAAGAAAGAGTAGAGGCAGCCTCATCAGTTGTTAAAGATGAAAAAGAGGAATGGGGAGGAAGGGCAGAGATAAAGGTTGAAGTAAAGTTACGAAAAACACCTGGATAGAATGATAATGTGAATGAGAAGACAGAAGAACGTGTAGAAACTTGAGGAAACAGTGACACAGAAAGAAGATAGTGGTTGGACAGATAAACTGGGAGAGAGGAAACAGGAGAGGCAATTAAGGAGGAAGTAAAAATAAGATCAAGAAAGGAACCGAAAATGTGAGCTGGAGGAATAGAAAGAGGGTGAAGAAAATTAGTGTCAAGAATTGAGAGAAAAGGGTGAAAGGAGTGTGTCGACAAAAGTTGAAGATTGAAGTCACCCTACAATATTAGAGAGGTGGGAAAATGAAGAATATAGGAAAGAAGATGATCAATGACATCACAAAAGGAGCCAACAGGGCCAGGAGATCGATAGATAAGTAAGAGAAAAATAGGATAGGGTTTAGAGAAGATATTGTAAGAACATTCAAAGGAAGAGTAAGTAGGGAGAGCCAAAGGTGAAGAGATAAGGGAGAAAGAAGATTGGTAAAGAATGCCAATACCCCCTCCCCGAGCAATGGGACGTGGGGTATGACAAAAAGAGGTCTTCAAGTTGTTCAGAGAGGCGACGACTGTGTGTTGTACAGGGGAATCCATGTCTCTATGATACAGAGATAGTGAAAATTGAGTCTTAGAAAAAGGTCCAGCACGGCAGAGGATTTATTGCAGACTGATCTTGCATTCCATAATACAAGGTCAATGACTGCAGTGTTGGAAATACGTAAAGGTTAGATTATCATAGTTTAGAGTAGAGGTAAGTCTAGAAGTAGAAGGATTCCTTTCTGGAGGCATAATGATAAAAACGGGAATGAACAAGAAATTAGTTAGCAACACCAAAGTAGAGTAAATTGTTGAACCAGCAATTTGCAAAGATGGTTGTGTTGGGGTATGGAAGACAAATGGAGATGTCATGGCTGGCCAAGACAGACATTCACTAAGGCACCTACCGACTGGTGTAGTTGCCTTAGGACTACGTCACATCCGCGGAAGCCGCAGACACCGAAGGCTGACTTTTCCTGACTTACATTGGGCTTTGCCCAAAGCGGATGTTAAAAGCTGGTGAGCGGAATGGGAGTAAGGCAGGAGGTGTGGCCTCAAGCATTGCTAGGCAACGTAGACGCTGGTGTTTCATGCTGGAGGAGCAGGCAGGGACAGCAAAGCAAGCCTGTACTCCAGTACAGCAGTTGGACCAGGCAATGCAATGCTGCGAGCGACATCACAACTGAGCAAGTGCTGTCTCAGATTAAGTGTCACTCTTCGGCAGCTGCGGATGCCACAAACAGCGAGGGCTGACATTGCCTGACTTCGGTAGATGAAAGGTAGGGAAAGGTAGGCTAAGCAAAAAGGACACATTTTGTCTGGGGAATCTGTAGTGAATCCCAACCCCAAGCCAGAGGCTTTGGAAACTGGGAACAGCGTAAAGGGTACTACTGCATTGTCCTTGGTTGCAAATATGCCCCTCTTGGAACTTAGAGTCCAGAACAGATCAAAGAAAATGCCCTTCCGTTTAGAGTCAACTCTAGCGATAAGGGGAATTTCCTGCTCCGCTTGTTTCCACGACTCCCTGAATGTGGAGTGCTGCATTTGTCAGAACATTCCACTCTGCACAATTGAAGATCTATCCCACCAAAAGCATCATGAATGGCACCCTTGTTCTGCTCTGTTTCTTTAGATTAGCCTTTTTCATGTGTTGTCTGTACATAAGGTTAGCCTTTTTCATGTGTTGTCTGTACATAGTCTGACAGCGTTTTGTTGTATATGTGGAGTGAACATCCACAAGGCCTTGTGGACCACCACCAGCTGCCTTCAGTTTAAGCACTTGATCTTTTCTGAGCTTGGCCATTTTCTTTGAGCTTTCAAGATTTCTGACCCCAGGCCAATCAACTGGCATCTGTGGTTATCAGAATTGGGCCTGGTGGGTGCAACGGGATCCCCCTGTCCAAACTCTTGGATTTCCACCATCATTGCAATTGTGAGAATATCCTGCTTATCACAGGCAGAAGGTCTTCATATCTAGCACTTCACAAGGACCAGTGGATGAGAATATGTCTTTCAACATGCTTCAAATGCTATCTTGCACAGGGGATGATAAAGTCTGAAGTCACCATCAAGCCATGTGTCCTCAGCCATGTTGTGGCTATCGATTGAAGGTAGGCTAGCTGATCTTGCAAGTGTTGTCTAAGCTTGTCCCTTCTTGAGTGTGACAAGAAGATCAATCCCACATCCATATGAACTGAGGCACAAATGCAGGTTAGTCTCTGGCCTGGTATTAAGCCTGAAAATGTGTAGTTCCTCAGGAACAGGTGTCAACCCCTCTTGTATGTTCCCACCCCCTCTTATGTCCGAATCCCCATTAACCAATCATCCAAATACAGATGCATCATTATTCCCTCCTGGTGCAGGAATGCCTAAACCAGTGCAAGGAGTTTTGTGAAAATCCTGGGAGCTGATTTCAGGACAAAATAGAGGACCTTGTTTTGGAAGAGCCTTACTAGAAAGCCGAATTAAAGAAACCACCGGTGAGCTTTCCTGCTAGGCATGTGATGGCATAGGGTGCAGCCAAGAGTTAAAAAATTATAAAAACAAATCCAAAGTTACTGACACCATTCTGTCCACACAGATCACATTGTCTGTTTGGAACGGTAGGTAAAAGTGTGCAAAAAAGTGAAAAAAGCTCCAAAAGAAAGAATTGGGTGGGGGCAAGGCAAAGGTAGGGGCTAAATGGTATATTGGAGGTGGAACCTCCATTAAAAAAGGGAGTGTTGAAAATGTTGTCCTTTCTTTAGGGAGTTGTGAAAAAAGCCTATTTCTGTTTTTGACATACAAGCAGTGATATGCGTCCTTAAGATCCAGTGGTGCCAGGTAAAGATTCTGATGAAGCATCTTAAAGATCTTTTGAATTGTAAGTGGACACATGGAACCCAAATATCGAGTGTCCAGAAGTTCAGCACTGCCTGATACTTGCCTAAAACATTTCTGAGATAGCAGATGTTTCCCATGGATCCTTTATCAGAGATCTTCAAGCCTAGGAGAAGAGCCTCAGCCACCCATCTACTGCCCCATCTACCCAGTTGTCAGGATTTCTGATTTTTAGAAGGAGATAAAGGGTGCCCAGAGAGTTCTTTTCGTGAAAGCCATGTTTGTTTTTGGGAAACCACTTGACTTTCAGAAGGATCTGCCTTGTTGTGCTTTCGGACAGGGGTATCTTGTGTCTTGTCTGTGGGGTTAGGGGGGCTGGAAGTAAGTCAGGTCATCAAAAGATTTCTTCACCATTGTGTCTAGTTCAGGTCTGAACAGCATTGCTCCACAAAATGTCATATGCAGGATCACATTAATTTATTGTAGATCTGCTTTCCCATCTGGAGTTATATTTTTTATTTGTATTTGCTTTTTGAGTATTATAATGCACTGACTTGCAGAGGTGCCACTTCAAAGAACATAGAGAAAAGAAGGACTCACAAGTGGAAGGGTGTCACATATATTCAAGCCATAGGATAGTTCGGATGAGATTACACATCCAGGTAGTCTGACCATTGGTTACAGAATTGGTTTTGCAAATTATTCATATTACAACAAATATAAAACAAGTGGATGTAGAAAAAAGTTGGCTAACCATTTTTAAGACCCTGTGGTTGCCAGATAATGGCTAAAAGCAGCCGTGGGGCGAAAGTGCTAGTCATAAGGTGTAGATGTGTCAGAGTCAAATATAGTAATGATTGTGCGATGGAAGTTTATTTGGTTAAAGGACATAGGTACATAGGCCAATCTGTATTAGATCGTCTGTTCATGGCACCAGACTTTCACATTCCATTCGAAACTCTTGATGGTATATTTTGTGTTCAGCATTGTGTGGAGATTGTTTCAGAATTTCGCAGCAAATATCCATCAATCTTTTGAACCTGGTTGTAGTTTGGTTGTTATCCTGTGTTGATCTTGGGATTCTTGTAGTTACATACTTATTTATGTAAGAACTCAGGTATTTTGGAGCTATGATGTGGAGGATTTGAAAAGTGGTACAGTTGATTTTGTGTGTAATTGGCTTTGCAGTGGAGGTTTTTCTGGCATGGTGAGATATATTCCCAGGGCTTGAGTCCAAAAAATACATCTAGTGGCTTTATTTTGAATAGGTTGCAGTTGGTGTAGTTCTTGATAGAGACTATCTATCTATCTATCTATCTATCTATCTATCTATCTATCTATCTATCTATCTATCTATCTATCTATCTATCTAGAAGCTGACAGTTGTGTTACATACTGGCTGCCGTGACTGTACAATGTGTATGTGCTGAGGCTGTTCTAGTATCCAGCACTGTATCTGTCATCAATTGCATAAGATATTCCATGTGCAGTCATATCTCACCACAGTCACCCTTGTCTTCCGGGACTTTGTACATTTCCTACAGGTTTATCAGCAGAACCTGTTTTTTTTTATAAACCTAGTAAATTCCTCTGAGTGCTAGGTTGGATCCAGCATTGACTTTCTTTGGAGCAGCATTCACCTTGCGCTCTGTGGAGTTTTATGGTTCCCTCTCCTCCACCACCATAGATGGTTTGCTTGCTAAATTTTGAATCATTGATTTTACTTTCATATGTTCCAGTAAATCAGGCTGGCTCCACTTTATTAGGTACTTCTTAACCAGAATCATAGGACCATCAGTTTTTCTTAGTCTAGCCATGCCCTTGACATGGTGTTACAAATAGTTTTGATAGTAATCCTATTAGACGTGCCTAGAATATTACTCAGCTCAAGAAGTCTGTTTCTTGACCCTGTTTCTTGAAGCTGGCAACTCCATCATTTCATCATGTGTGCTTTAATGGGACGGGTCGAAATTCCTTAGAACTATATCTTCCTTTAGCATCTATGTCTGATTCCTCACCTTTGTCCCCTGACCTCTGACTACTTCTTTACTTGGCTACAGCTTCAGCAATTGGCAGGTATTTGAGCTCCTCAGCTTCTATTTTAAAATTGGGTAACCTTGGCAAACCCTTGCTAGGCATGTAGGAGTCTGTGTGGGTCTTTCTGTTTGTAGGCCCTCTAGCAGACCCCCGCCTTCATTTACATAAGGAAGACCTGGATGCTGATTTTCCATGTCACTGCTCGTGGGACTTATATTAGCATTCCCCTATAGGTCTGCCTGTTCAGCTATTCTCAGGGTGCATGACCTGGCTGTTGAACAAGCAGTTTATTTTCCCTGCAAGGATACCTCCTTGCACCAAGATTCTTAGGAGATGCACCAGTTGTGATGAAAAGATGTTGACTTCCTAGTGATGTGCAATTGACCCCCAAAAAGATGCTTACTGTTTTCTGTTCTTAGGAAGTGTCTCATAAGAAATAGTCTTCACAATGCTCTTGCAATAAAGGAGCTGATTCAGCGCCAGACAGGGGTGAACCTACCAATTACATGAATAAGAGGGATGGGCCGGTGTACCCCCAAGAGGGGAAGGAAGGGGGTCGCTGGAAGCTGTAGCCAGATCCAGGGACCCAGCATGGAGGGGAACAAGGAGGGACACTGTATATAAAATAATATGGACACAGAGGAACTTGCTGAGTAAATGTGAGGGAGGCAGAAATGCAGGTGAGCGCAATCCCTGGGGGCGCTGCAGGTGGGTCTCACACAGTAGGCTAGTTTTGTACGCAGCAGCTGAGCGTGGGGGAAAGCTGAATTCAGGATGCTCGTCTCCAGCAGGCCGTGGTCGCTGGGAACAGCACTGGGCGATACAATCAAGGTTGGCGAGCCAGTCTTACAGTTACTCACGGCAGCTCGGATCCGGGGAGGCACTTGCATGACACCAAAGGCGGTTTTAAATCACCCAGCTGGTATGGAAACCAGGATGTGGGATGGAGGGGTGCTCCGATAAGAGCAAATCAGACCATAAGTTTTGGTGTTTCTGGAAAGTAACAAGCCCACATAGTGTCCCAAATAGTGTTTGCAAAGGTTCTCATTAGGCAGGTGCCGTGTGAATGGCTCCTTTCCAACTAGTTCAGGGTGTCTCCTTGTTGCTTCCTTCCTGGTGCTGATGAGTGGCAGATGAATAAGGATTCGGAGGTCATCACAATTATGTTATTACTGATTGCAAACTGTTTGCAGGGTGGAGCGGGAATCAATGTGGCGCCATATGGGGAGGGAATGAGCGGGTCTGTTTGGCTCCAATCATGTCTAACTAACATATGTCTAGCTATAGGGGCATGACGTATTCAAACCAGTTAGCTTCATGAGAATAGAAAAGATGTGAAGTTTGAAGTGCAACTGTTTCTAACTGTACTCACATTGCATAAGTGGCATAAAAGTACTGTCCGCTTTGAGACTCTTTGTCAGTGCTCATCAGCCTGTTCTGTTCCACTGTGCTGTTTGATTTGTGCTTGCCCAGCTGTAATAAGCAGCATTGCTTCTTGCCTGCTGTATGCTCCTTCTTGGACTACTACTGGTAACTTATCAATTGTGAGCCCTTGTGCACCCCTAATACACCCTCACCACTCAACTGCGGCCCCATGTATCTGATGTTACTCTTTTTGAGCAGCATGGTAGTAAACTGATCTCCACTCATACGTTTTGGATCTAAAAATGGAAATACTCCACCACTGGGCAAAAGATAAACACTTTCCTTTGCCAAATTCAGAAATATAAGGAACACTTTATTGTTCACATAGGTTTTTAAAGTATACATTAACAGTGTCTTCTCCATCCCCAAATGTTAGACATTGATGCAATCTCTAGTGCAGAATGATTTTATAGGTTCAGCTATTGAGCCCTCTATTCTTAAATCACCCTGACAGCTCGCAAAAAGGGATACATTGCTTCAGATGACATACAAGAAAAATACGCTGCGACCTGTAGAGTCGTCTAGGACTACTTGAGTTTGCCAACTTTTTCTCTAAAAATATCCTTGACATACATAACAGCATTGTGTTTTCTGAAACTGTTCCTACACACCGATCCAAGCGACCTAGTATCACTTTAGTTTTGTTACTGAAGATGATCTGGCCCAAGACTTGCCTACCACGCTGCCAGATATTTATGCACGGCGTGTTTCCCAACCTCTGCTATAAAGGTTCACTTGTCCCAGTGTGCCATTCCGGGACATTTTCATGAAAGCCTCTATTGTTTTCATGGTGTTTTCTGACGCTTTGGACATTGTATTGGAGTTGAGCAGGTTTTTTGTCAAGCGTAACCTCGAGGCTTGTCACTGTGGAGTTAGTTCTGGTGCGGCACAGAAAAGGTTACGCTGAAGGCTCATGATTATGGTTGCCCTGTGCTGGTTGATGGGTACAGCTGTTCTCTCAGTTGTCTTTGACATGCTTCACTGTTAGTTGCTCCAACTCATGTCACCAGATGGCCTCACGAGGAAGGTACTGAATTGGTTTACCTCCAATGTGGCCTGCTATTCGCATGCACTCTGGCCAGGGTGACTGAGTCGCTGCATTTTGGTTCTTCTTGGAGGCCCTCAGAAGTTAGCCCTGTCTCTCAAGTTATTAAAGTTGCACAGAGAGGCTCTGAGGGACCAAACAGCCCTTAGACGTCCAGGGACCAGATTACAGAAACTTTGCACCGGGGCAAGTGCAAAGTTGCACGGTATTAGCACTAGTGCAAAGTTTGCCCTATTTTTTAAAAACATTGGAACGTATTAGAAAACTATTGTACAATGACAAGTGCAGTTTGGCATGCTATAGGCACCTGGACAAAAATTGCCAGAGTGCAAAAAAGATACCTTTTCACTTCATTTTTGCATCAGGGCAAAGTTTTCCCTAGTGCTAATACCATTCCGTATTAGCACTAGGGCAAACTTTGCCCTGGTGCAAAAATGTAGTGAACATGCATCTTTTTTGCACTGAGGCAATTTTAGCACTGGTGCTTTTAATATGCCAAACTGCACTTGTTGAGGGGCAATGGTTATTTAATGTGTCCCAGTGTTTTAAAAAAATAGGGCAAACTTTGCCCTAGTGCTAATACCGTGCAAACTTTGCCCTTGCACTGGTGCAAAGTTTCTGTAATCTGGCCCCAGGTGTACAAGTACACTGGCAAGACTCAATTGTACCTGCAGGGGTCTTCTGCTGGAGATCATGGTCTGCTGAGGCATTGCTTGTCAATGATTGCGGTCTGGATGGACACTCATTTCCTTGCTTAGAATTGCTCCATGTTAGAGTTTCTTTAGTGGCTAACGCACATGTACACAAAGCACATCGTCAGAATCTCTACCACTTGTTAAACCATCCTTTCGTGAAACCTTTGTTCATTCTTTTTATGTGTTGTTCTTTTTATCTAGAAGGTAAATGTAATGCTGTTTTATTTCATTGTTGTTAAACCCTGTGGCATTGTAGTGTTTTAATATTGTTGTAGAGTGCACTGGTGCCTCTGGTAAGGTTCGCCCTTTAGAAAAAACCAGAAAAATAAAAATTAAAAAAACAAATGACGCTCAAATTTGATGAGCTAAATCTTTGCTCTGTGGCACACTGTAGAACCCTACTTTTTTCGATTGTATAATAATATTGAATGTCTTTTCAATAACCTTTTCTTATACAATCAGTATTCAGTGCTACATTTGTCATTACAATCGTGACACGTCTGCGTTTCCTTTGTATTCATGATTCTTCTGGAAGCTATTGTTGATAATGTTTTCACTATTGAATCTCTTTCCTCCAAACTTGCTAGACTTCTTCGAAAACATTTTCTGTGTTCATTTTCATTCTCAGAGTATTGACAGGGCACACCAGAGTATGAAAGCAGGAAAAATACTTATCAGCAAAGGGCAAGTGGAACATAGCCAATTGAACAGAAGCCCATTTTCTTATTTGGAAAACCCACAAGAAGAGAGGGACAGGTAAGCAAGGAAAATGACTGCATTGTTGTCTGTTGTAAATGTAAGGTATCCATTGTAAAAGCTGATACAAAGTCTTCGACCATAATCAACCGGTGTAATTTGGGGGGTTATGATAATGTTAAGAGTTGGAAAGGGTTAAACAGTGTTCTACCTAGCCAGGGATCTTTTCTGCATTTAAATTGTAGAGTGACCTGCTGGAACACCCGAGGCTACTTACAGTATTGTAATAGTCGTGCTTCATTGAACTGGTGGCTTCTTGGATTCCAAGTGTTTATGTTATAAGAGACCTGGTTGTGGACCCTTTACCATCTACATGGATATAGAATGTATCAGAACTATGCAAAAAAGGCCCTAAAGACTGCCCTTCTGGTGGGTTAATGATCGGGTGAGCCAAGACCTACACTCCAAATGAATACTCCCTGCTGACACCCAAGGGAATGTATTGACTACAGAGATCTTTTGCGATACGTTTGCGGCGGGGCAATTCTATGATCCGCCTGGAGGCTGCTGTTCGCCTGAAATTTTCCAATATATTGATAAGACAATTACCTCCTGCGGTCATCTTCTGAAAGTCATAATATACTGATTGGAGGAGACCTTAACACGTCATACAGCAGGCCCCCTCCTATTGCAGTCATGTATGTTGCCTCGAATAGCGATATGATGCACAAAGTTTGTAACCAGCGGGGTGTTCAGTGGTCACGGTTCATTCGGGAAATAGCATTTTTAAATGGTAAAACTCCGAGTGATTCCGCAGGGAAACCTACCAGGCAAGCTGGGTCCAAACGGGCCACTCTTGATTATCTTGAGGCAAACAATGCATTATTGGAGCGTGGTTATGACTTTGAAGTTATCCCCGACCAATATAGCGATCACGCTGTACTCATTTTAAAAGTGAATATAATGCAGGTTAAAAGGACTTTATTAAGCAATAAGCAAAATGGAGGTTTAAAGCATTTTTGCAAATAAGTATTATCTGATATGATAGCAATACAATACAAATTACAAATGTTGCATATTATGTTAGTGCAAAGTGATTAAATTGAAAATTTGGATAGTCAACAAACCATTACGAGTAATCACTCTGGCATTGGCACAATATTTTTTATTGTGTTATGGCTTCACAAACGACATTTTTCACAAAAAGAACATGTGCGTAAAAAGACATATCACAGCAAATAAAAATGATAATTTACAAATTGCTTGCTAATGAATAATAACCACTTATTTAATCCGATTCATCCTACAATATTCAATACAAAATGCAGAGCAGCAATAATCAATTAAATATAATTTCCAGTTAGAATACGTTTACAAAGGTTTATAGTTAACAAGGTAGATTTATTGGGCCTCATCACAAGTTGGGTGGTGCAGTAAAAATGCGGCAGTAAAAACATTACTGCCACATTACCGCACGGCCCAATCACGAGTTTTTAGGAAAGTTGGAGGATTCAAATTCAACTCTGAGCCGGAGGCGAATACGCTGACTTTTTTGGGGTATGGTTTAGACATTTTCACCCCTGGGTAGAATAGGCATACAATGTATATTTCATAGAATAGTGCCTTGTACAAATACAGATGACTAACCACAGTTTCTTTTTTGCAGATCGTGAATTGAAAGCTAAATAATTTGAGTCCTTTTTCAGCAAATCTAGAAGACTCTCACTTTCGGTGACCCAATTATTTAGAGATGCACATAAATATACTCCTGTGGTTCCATAGGATTATTTTGCATTAAGCATCTGCAAGCTTGATCAGTAGCTCTTGTTTACAATGCATTTCTGCGTTACTGTATTTGGCTAATGAAAAAATATTAAACACATTGATAGTATTTATATGTATATGTCCTCTAGCTATAGAACTGTGTAAGCATGTTCTTTGTGTATACAAGTGCGTGTCTATGTAATGCGGTGTAGAACTGCAAGTGTGCTTCATGAGTAACGCAGCTATGTCGTGGTGTCACTAGAGATGTCAGCATTGTGACTTCTTGGTGCTTAATCGAGAATGTGCATCAAGGTTTTTCCGTCCACGATCTCCATTTCTTCCCCTATGCCGGTGAAGACATGTACTGGATTCGGTTTGTATGGCTGGGCGAGAGGAGTGCCTTTCTGTGTGCTTCTTCAATCATGGGTGCACTCAGGATTTTTCTGAAATAAGATGGGTGGCTTCGAGCGTTTCTGGCTCTTTGTCTTGCCATGAACCTGGGGGTGAGAAGGGGCATTATTTGAACCCTCTCTTCAGTATGTAGAGGCTGTGTGTTAGTACTGTTGTTGGTTGTCCTGGGATATTTCCTGAAAAATGAATAAAATCTAGATGCATAAAAAACACGACATAAAAGGAGAATGTGCCAGCCTATTAATGGTTTATTTTAACCATGAATTTGAAAAGGTCTTAAAACCGCAGAATATGCAACATAATCTGATAATTCATTATCATCTTTAAACCTCTGAACACTTCTGATCGCCTCCATAGCTGTGAACAGACCTCTATGGTCATTGGGTATTCATTCCACAGGGAGTTTCTAGACTAGGCAATCACACTGATCCAGGAATCACCAATATTAGCAGGCATCTTGCTGCTTAACATAGAGTGTCACAGCGTAGCACCCACATCTGGCCTTAGCCCAATCGTTTGGGTTGATGGGATTACCAGCACATTACCTGTTCCTTTCACCAGTTGAACCCTACCCACACAGGTACAAATAAAATGGATATTGGCCACCAAAATACAAGAAATGTGCATGGATGGATCTGAACAACTTGAGGAATGCTCTCGACTGACATTGACCAACTACCCATCTAAAACTCTAGGGAACAGAAATCTTTCCTTGCTAGACTCGATCACAATGTTTCAACTGATGGTGAAGGTGGGGTACTCTAAAACATTCTTTCACTTAGAATATAACCAGAATAAATGAAAGCGTGGAAGAAATGTGGGCTAGTGGAGTCCACTTTGACACTGTCAGAAAAGTAGAAACCCTGCCATGCATATATGTCCCAATTGGAAATGCAAGTAGTTGTTGCCATTAATCTGTTCATGCCACAAAGTCATTAAAAAGTTTTAATGATACAGTGAGGTCATTGTGATTAACCCTCGTACTCGTAGGAATGAGCACTTGTGGTATAATACTGCCGATTACAGAAAGGAAAAGCATCCCACCACAGTAAAATCCTGTCACCTTGCTTATTGCCAGGGGTAAATTAATTCTGCAATAATTGCATTTTCACAACCCATCCCCAATACAGAACACAGTACCTCCTGAAAGTGCTAGGTATGTTCTCACAAAATAAGATTACCTCTGAGTGGCCGTCAAAAAGGGATACAAAACCCACAAGTAATTCTCTCAACATATGCCCTGTGCAATATGTGTTCACTAAGCAATATGGAATTGATGCAGAAGTAGCTTGTGCTGCAGTAATTGTATCCGTGGCTCCCAAATGTTACAGCCGCATGAATGTTTCTAATACCATCTGTAAATATTTATTCCGCTTTAAATGCATACCACTGGCATTAACTCCAGGTAGAATTGAGCAATTGTATTATGACTACAAATGTCCGTCTGGTGGAGCAGTTATTTTGGTGGAGCAGTAATCTACTGCACACTAGAGACGTTCATTCTAGTGTTCTCATTGAACAAGTGTAGCTGTTAGGAAACCACTCTGGACTGGTTCCTCTCCTTCCAGGTTGCCTATGGCAGCCAAGATGAGCCCACTGCTATATAGTGACTGAATTATGAACACAATCGGTGGTGCCCAACCTAAGATGGCGGCTGCTACATCGAGATGCTAGTCCCACAATAGTGAACACGGCTGCAGCGACATAAGGACATCAAGCACAAGGCATGGTCGATTCCTTGCAGGCTGCAGGTTTGCCCACATATAGAAGGTATCACGTTTCCAGTAAGAAAATGGGGAATGCAATTATCATTTAAGTGAGGTGAGCAGTGTGCCATGGACAAGTTCATTTTGCGTGGAACCTTCCCCTGACTGCTGTTTGTTGTTTTGGGGACACATTGGACCGGCGCACAAGCACCATTAAGGAGCCTGGTTTGGTGAGGAGCACCATGAGCATAGTGCCATGGACGAATGTAGACCATGCCAGTAAGGGATCATAATCACTAGGAAGGTGTGAGTACGCCGTGTTCTGTACAAGAGCTGTGGCTAGACATACAGTGCCAAAATTCTTCTTCTTCAGGAAGTACCATCCTTTGACTTCCTTTGATATCTAATGTATAAGTAAAAGCACTCACGAAAGCGAAAGAGCAATCATGGCATCCCCAATTCCTGTCATCGGCAGAGCCTGGTGACAACAGAAGTCTGGACACCAATCTGTCAAACACTGCATCTGCCAAACTGTCTTCCCAATATCGGAGAACAATTGAAGATTTGTTTAGTAAAGAGGCAAGGCTTGGCCCATGTGCAGAGATTGTGTGAACTACTTCTCCTCCCTTCTCTTCCTTTCCTTTCTTCACCATTGACAAAAGTTTCTAGACAAGTCGGATCTATGAAAGTCTCATCAAAACAGGTTCTTCCCTGTTCATTCAAAACCATTTTGACACCCTCGCGCCAGCCTTGGCCATCTTCTACAACCATTCTTTCACCACTGGAACCTTCCCTTCCCCGCTGAAGAACTCCTTTGTGCACCCTCTTCTTAAGAAACCTTCAGCCAACCCCCCCTGTCCAGCTAACTAATGCCCGATCTTCATTACTCCTTTTGTGGGCAAACCCTTGGGAAAGCTGGCCATCGCCCAGATTAACCTTCACACTGAATCTTTTGTTTGTCTCCATGAACATCAGTCTGGCTTTAGAGCGTCCCAAAGCACGGAAACTGCTCTTCTGAACATCCGTGAAGACCTGCTCTAAAACCTTGACACCACCCATCCTTCTGTCCTCATCCTTCTCGATCTCTCTTCTGCTTTCAAAACTGTCAACCACGCCATCCTGCTCAACCGGCTCTGTGATAACCTTGTCATTTGTATCCACAATCTCAACTAATTCTTGCTGAAATACCGTTCTCTGCCTTTCCTCTCCATGGGTCTGAGCTTACTAAATTCATGACACTGATGTCCAGTTTCTATACAATGGCGGCTCTGTCTACAGTTTATTCACTACATATAGCCAGCTTCTAAGATTACTTCATCTATTTGCATTGCTGCATCTGTACAGTTACTGAACAGCTTGCATTTTCTGCAGTGCTGTAAGTGACTCCAATCAAGCAATCCCACTAAGTCAGTGCCTTGTCTGGGATGCCCAAGGGAAGCCCTTATTTATATTTTTTTATGGCAATTTATAATCTGGATGATGAACCCTTGTATAACACCCCTCTCTTAGAATCCCCCTGACCCCACTGAGCCAAGAAGTAGATTTGTTTTGCAAATGTAAAAGCTTTATTTGAAAAATTAAACAATATATATATATATCACACTTCTATAAATAAATTGATAATGGATAGTACACTTGTGCATATGAGCAGTAATCAGCAAGAGGTAATCCTGCAGTAGCACAGTTCTTGGTTACTTATGAATAGGAACAGAAGAATAAGGTGGGAAAGAATGCTTTATATGGTTCAAGGAAATGCAATGATGAATGAAATGCAGTACAGAAAATAACTTGATATGGCTTCAACAAAAGACAATGTAATCACTTTTCCTTGACAATTCACTCCCCCCTTTATGCAATATAAGGAGATGGAAAGAAGAGCACACAGTTCTAAGGAATGCAATCAAACACAATACGAAATTCAGTTCCCCCCAGCAAGCTTAGAGGAAAACAGGTAGAAGTTTGAAACACAGGCCCAAAATGCTTTGAATGTGATGACAATGAAGTGAGAAATGTGCTAAAAATGCTTTTAATTCCCTCTAGAGGTTCAGGGTGGGTGATATCTAGTTTATATTAGTTCAGGCTCACTTTAGCAATGCTCTATGAGTAACTAGCAGGTTAAAACGAATTTTAGCAAAGGAAAGCAAGGAGCTGCTGATTTTTACACGTGGCTGAAATTGTGCAAAATGTAAAATCGCGGCAAATTAGTCGTGCGCGTCAAGCGTAATTACGGAGGCACTATAAGGAGTAGGTTCTAGGTTCGTTGGAAAGCTTAGAATCTTAGCTTTAAGATGACAGTTAAAACTCGCTCCTAGCACAAACGGTTCCGGAGATACGGACGATTTTGTGAAGGTAGTTTTTCGGATTTGAAATTTAAAAGTTCAAAATGACAGGTGACAGTTTTCAGCTTTAAAAAGGACAGAATGACACACACGATTCCTATGAGGTAGTTCTAAATAGGTTAAAATAGTTTTAATTAGATTATTTTAAACTAAGAGATTAGTCTGGCACAGTCCTAGAGTACTCACACTATCTTTTGGACAGGAATGGCTTTGTCACTGATCGGGTCAGGATTGGCTGGACTTCTGCTAGGGGTTCTTCACAGCGGTCTGGTCTCTGGTTCTGCTCTCAGCACTGCACAGTTCTGGTCTCTCTGGATCTCTGGTCTCTCTGGTCTCTCTGGATCTCTGGTCTCTGGAGGTTGATGGATTTGAAGTCTGGAGTCTCCCGGCAAAGCGTCCTGCAAGAAAGTGGAAAGTGAATGTCCCTACCTGTCCTGCACTGTCTGCTTTTATGTATTTAGAAAGTGGGTGTGTGCGTGGCATAACTGAGCCTGCCCCTCTGCACTTGGCATTGGCCCAATTCTCCCCTCTCCCATGATTGGGGGAGGGAAATGGATTGTCATCATGATAAGGTCTGTTTATGGGTCAGAGGATCCTCCCCTGGTCAATTTGCCCACAAATCTATATTTGATTCAAATACATATTTCCCAGATACACACGTGGTTGACATTACATGTACATATTACAGATGAATTAAGACAGGTCTCTGTTCAAGCCCCATATTCCTGCAAGCTGGGATTCAGAAATGACAACATTTTGCGCTTTTTGGTCGGTTTACCAATATCGGACATTTACCAAAAATTACACAAATGTGCACAAGGAGTATGGACATTAATTGATGAAGTGTCAGATTTGTAACATGCACACATTTGGAGTAAGACCCTATTTTCTGCTAGCAACCCCCCAGAATACACCACAGGGTCCTAACACCTCTTAAAACATGCACAGAAAAATCACAAGAATAATGATATTACTTATATAATTCTGACAAGTCCGTACTAGGAATTATCCATCTTTTTTTAAAATTATGCTCTGGCCCAAAGGGGTGTGGCTTCCCACATCACATGGTGGAATAACTGGTTTATCCACTTCCCCCAAGCTCAGCTTGCTAGCAGAGGCACTGCCCCTCCCAGTTTCTCCCAAGAGGAAGCCATTTACAACGCCCCCAATATAACATTTGCCTGAGTCCAGGACAGGGCTTTGTTCAATTTCCTGCAGTCTGCAGGTACCCCTCCCTTAATTCAATCAGAGAGGTGTGATCTCCTTTTGGTGGGGGCAGCAGGATGCAGCCAGGCCTGGGAAGAGTTGTTGAGCCAGTTAAACTCCTGTCGGGGGTAGTTGTCAGGCAGAATTCAATTTCTTTAAGCCAAGCTTCAGCTAAATGTCCTGTTTGTTCCCAGTTTAAATCAAACTTACAATTTTTACACATGCAGCTAGAATGCTGATTCTAAGTTCAAAACCATGACATTTAACAGTTGCAAACTATGTGACACTCAAAAGTAGGTCACTCATTTAATTTAAACATTTCGATTTTAGTGGTTTTAAATCCAATTTCAAATAAGCTGCTGACATCCACAGCTCAGCCAGTTTTGTTATAAACATTGTTTTGGGCTCTTCATCTTCCCAGATTTTGTATGCACACAACACTTCATTCTGCCAGATGTCTGCTGGTGTTCAGTAAGATTTTTGAATATCCTGCAATGTTCGAAATAGGCACTTTGAGCTTGCATTCAGGAAAACAAAGGTGTTTTTAAGGCACTTTTGGTCTAACAACACTGTTATTTTTCCTTTGACACCACCTTTCACCCCTGGCGCTTCCGGTCCATCATGCTGGCACTGGTGGGTGGCAGGTCAGACAACCATTTTGGTGTGCGCACAACCGCGCGGTTTTCCTGGTTCTGGGATGGAATGATGGGCGTCGACAGCTCATCCCCACATCCACCCAGTCTATTGATTTAGTTTTGTTCTGGGATAGAATGATGGGCGGCGACAGCTCATCCCCACATCTACCCCGTCTAATAATTCAACATGGGTCAAAACCCTTGACAGTGAGTCACACACGTGCACTCTTCTCTTCGTATATGAAAGTTTACTTGATTCCTAACTTCGTCATCAGTTTCTATAAGGTCCATATATTTTCTTGAACCAGTCTTTTCAGGGTGTCACATTCATCTTTTGTGATGTCACCAGCTCCTCTTCTTGTTCGTTTTCATATTCGCTCACGGAGTTCCTCCCTCAGATTATCATCTTTTTGGGAAAACATTTGATAGGGTTTTCTCAGTGGGTATCTTCTTTCGAATATTCGCTGTGGTATGGTCACAACTGCCGGTGTCAAGAATGGCACAATCGCAGGCTTCCAACATACAAGAGGTAGGGGTAATGATTTCCTGCACAGACATGTAACAGCTCCTTTACAGTCTGGTGGGTTGTTTATGTATCAATAATCCCATTTGTGTGTCTCCTATTTTGTGGTGGTTGTCTATTGTTCATTCTCCCCTATGATAGTAAGCTGTGGGTCAGCTGGGGTGTTCGAGTCAAGAATATGTTCTAGTGTCCTGGATCTGAATGTATAACCAATTTCCGGTTTGGAGAGTTCCTTGAATATTGAGTTGTGTGGATGGGCCTCTAACCACCTTCACACAAAATAAAGCAAGTTTATTGTACAATCATCCGGGAGGAGCAGATGACGCTGTAGAATCAAATAAACCTGAGTTTCCCTGAACCACGCCAACACTTCACATTATATGCATTTTGCAACAGTTAAAACACTCCCACATATTTATTACAAATCATCACCCCACACATGATTGGTGAAATCTATACAAAGGAAATCCAATCTTCTCTAATTCCCACATTCTCATTGGTCACATGTATCCTACTACCATCAGCAGCTCAAATTTACAGTACACCCGTTTATATGGATGTGCCCAAGGTGGGTCATGACATCATCACATATTTACACATTTAATTAAACACAAACATAATTCATTACAAGTTCCAGCTGGCCTGGAACCTTCTAACCCCAGACGTGATGCACATGGTTTGCAAGGACACTTCAAACAATATGTGGAGAATAAACAAGTTTACTTTACTTTGAAGTGGTAATAACTATCTCACCCGCCTAGACTTGCTGGTCTCCTTGTTTCACTATGATCTAAACAACTATCAATTCAACACACATGGCCTCTGGACACAACCTGAGAAAATAATCGAAACCCATAAAGTATTTGTCAACTCTGCCATTAGGTGTCCCTTCACTCCAGGTTTATTGTTTGGTCAAAAGCAGACAGCCGGGCTACACTGAACAATGAGTAACAGACTGCCATGTACTTCGAAAGACTGCATCTCCTTTCCGAATTAGTGCCTAGTCGTAAAACCCAGCATGGTTGTTACTGACCATCTGATAATGTTGCGGTTACTCTTTGCCTTCCCTCGTCCTCCAAACCTGCAAAACCAGTTTCCCTAGTCACATAGAGTTCACCTCGCAATCCTTGGATGCAGGGCCTGGCAAAACTATGAAAAGCGCACAACATACTGATTTGCATTCCCCATGTACCCAAACCACATTTTCCCTCAAGACCCCTATGTATGAATGGCGGTGCATATATTTTCAAAACCACTGCTGTAAGAGGATTCAATTCAGCACTACAGCCAAGTTAACGCCTAGTCTAGAATACTGAATGAAAACCCTTATTGATATATCTTTAGGTCCAGTTCATGCGTTCTGGATGACTACCCTTGTATAACACCCCTCTCTTGGAATCCCCCTGACCCCACTGAGCCAAGAAGTAATTCTGTTTTGCAAGTTTAAAAGGTTTATTTGATAAATTAAAATATATATCACACTTTTTAATAAATTAATAATTGAATATCACACTTAATCTGATATGGTAAATATTAACAACGGAGAATCTGGCACTAGCACACTTCTTTAATCACTAATGAGTTGACATGAAATGGATAAGGTAGCACACTGGTAAATAGGAACAAAAGTATAATGTGGTAGAGGATGCTTTATGGAGGCTCAGGTGGATGCAATATTCAATGAATGCAGTACAGAAAATACGCAATATGATTTCAACCAAACAATGTAATCACTTTTCTCTGGCTACTCCCCTCCCCCCCTTGATGCAAGGCAAGGAAATGGAAGGAAAACACACAGTTCTCAGAAATGCAATCAACTGTAATTCAGTTCAATCCAGCAAGCTTAAACAGAAGTTTGAAAACACAGGCAAATGCTTTGATAGGTGCTAGCAATGAATGAGAAATATGCTGGAAACGCTCTTGATTCCCTTTTAGAGGTTCAGGATGAGTGGTATCTAGTTAATATTAGTCCAGGCTCACACTAGCAATGATGCAGGGATAGTTAGCAGGTTAAACGAATTTCTGGCAAATGAAATCAGGCAGCAGCAGTTTTTTACATGTGAAGAAATTGCAAATCGCGGCAAAATTCGCGGATGCGCCGAGCGCTATTACAAAGGAACCGCAAGGACTATCTCTACCGTTTTGGGGTCCTAGGAAAGCCTGGGATCTCAGCTTCCAAATGAAAGTTATTGCAAGTCTCTAGCCCAAACGGTTGCGGAGATATGAGTAATTTAGTAAAGGTCGTTTTTGGTTTTGTAAATTTTAAACGCACACTTTTTCAAAATGACAAATTTTACTAGAAATGACAGGTGACAGATAGGAGGCAGTTCTACTTAGGTTAAATAGATTGAATTAGATGAATTTAAACTAAGAGATGTGTTCTGAGTTTTGCTAAGTACTCACAAGAGATTTTGAACAGGAAAGCGACTTGGTCACGATCTTCAGTCTGGTCAGGTCTTTCCGGATTCTGCTCACAGCGCCTGGTCTGGTCTCGGCTAGGCACAGCACTGCTTTCTCTCTGGTCTGGCCTCTGCTCTGGATAGATTGAAGTCTCTAGTTTGGCTTTCTGGAGTTTGATGGAGGTAAGTATGGATTTTTCCGGCAGGGCTTCCAGCGGCAGATGAAATTGAATGTCTCTATGTGTCCTGACTCTCTGCTTTTATCTGTTTCTTGAGAATGGGTGTGTGTGTTGCATCACTAGACTTGCCCCTCTCATTCGTCATTGGTCAGGCTTCCATTCCTCCGCTTGATTGGCAAACTGAACTGTGAGTCAGATTGATGTCATTTTATGATCTCTTGAAACAACCTCCCTTATCATCTGTGCACCCAAATATATATATGATCAAAATCCATACTTCAGAGTTACACAGTTGTTTGAAATTACATATACATGGTGTGGCTGAATTTAGCCATGTCTATGTCCAAATCTGCTCATTCTCGGAGCTTGCATTCAAAGAGTGTACATAATTGACTTTTTAACTGCTTTTTCAATTTCCGACATGGACCCAACTTTACATACATGTGTGCAGGGGGTAGGGACATTAACTGATGAAGTTTCAGATTTTTAACATGCACACATTTAGAGTAATATCCACTTTTCCGCTAAAACCCCCCTGAACATACCACCGGTTCCTACCACGTCTTAAACTCTGGGCAGAAAAATCACAAGAATTATGGTATCATTTATAAAATTTTCACATGTCCGCACTATGAATTATCCCCCTTTTTATAAAACCATATCCTTGCTGCAGGGGTGTGTCTTTTCAGGTCACATGGTACAGAAACCAGTCTTTCCAGTTTCTGCCAAGCCAGCTTGCTTCTCACAGGCAGTGCCCCTCCCAGCTTCTCCAGGAGGAAGCCACTTTTTACGACGTCTGTAATAAAAACCTTTGCCTGAGTGGAGAGGGCTTTGTTCACTCTCTGGCAGAGCACAGGAAATTCAATTATCAGATAGATGGCATATCCTTATTGTGGGCAGCAAAAGGAACATTGGCCTGGGAACATAGTTGTGACTCAAGTTTCACTCCTGATGGGATCCGTTGCTAGGCAAAATCAAGTTCCTTAAGCCAGACCTTCAGCTAACTTTTTGTTGCTTTTAAAATAACTTGTAATTTTACACATGCAGCTAGAATGCTGATTCTAAGTGCAAAACTATGACATTTCAACAGTTACAAAGGCAGGTGACACCAAACATAGGTCACTCATTTAATTTAACATTTTCGATTTTGGTGGTTTTAGATCCAGTTGCAGTTAGGCTTAAGCTGCTGACTCCATAGCATTTTTGTTATAAGCATTGTTTTTGGGCTCTTCATTTCCCAGATTTTGTAGGCACACAAAACTCCATTCTGCCAAATGTCTGCTGGTGTTCAGTGAATATTTTGCACATGTTGCAAGGTTTGAAATAGGCATTTTGCTTGCCTTCAGAAAAACACACAGTGGGTTTTAAAACGCCGGCTTTTGGATAGTGGTGAGTACTGGTACTGCACCCATTTTTGGGATTTTCTTGGATTAATGCATTCTAAACAGGAATGGTTCTTACATGGTAGTAAATCCTTGCTTAACATTGTTTTGATGGGGCTCCTTACAGTAAGATGGTTATGTGGAACCCCACAAAAAGGGTTGAATCTTTAAAGTGGTCCAATGAGTCACGATTTCAGCAACTTTTTGACATCAGTAAAAGTGGATTTTGTTAACAAAGACCTTTCTTTACCCTGGTGGGTGGCAAGTTAGGTAACCATTTTGGTGTGCGCACAACTGCGCAGCTTTCCTGGATTTCGGCGCACATGTGGGTTTTCCGCCATCTTGAATTTCCTAAGCCCACAGCACCAAATGTTGTAGCAGGATAGCTTAAACGTGGGTCAGGACACCCTACAAGCCCCCCCACGTGACTGCACTTTGAGTTTGGGTCGATGGGGAGTCGCGTGCCCAAGGGTTTTGACCCACGCACCGGTCTGTCCGCATAATCTTCTTCCTCTTCTGTAGATGGCACAGTTCAGCATCTTCTTCTCCATCCGGTCAGATCGATCAGTTCTCCTCGCCGGTCCTGATGGGAAGATTGGGCGGTACCCCGGGCCCGTTGCGTCTCTGCTCCCGGTCTCCGGATCGTCCTCCTTGGTCATCCTTCATGGTTTCATCTCTCCTAGGATGATAAAGCAAAAGCGGCAATATCTACTCATAGACGATTTTTTTCCACCACTGTTGAGATAGTGGGGCAGCATATGCATTTCATCGTAACGAAATATTACATTCTTATTTTGAAAAAAAAAAAACAGCATCACTAGAGACAGTTTCATGTAAATCACAATATTTTAGAGACTAGATGTGGTAGGTTTTATGATTGGAACTGAATTAGTCTGATACAGTACCCGCTAGGATTCCAGAGGATTCCTCCAGTTGTTGCAGAGTGTGCCTGGGATGGCAACGTTTCAACTGGTTTATGTGGACCCACTTGTCTTCCCCCTCTGCCGAACCACCTTTGGGGATGCGGATCTTGTAGGCCACAGGGGAGATCTTATCGACGATCTCAAAGGGTCCCTTCCATGTAGGCAAAAATTTGCGCTGCTTGGCCTGGTTCCTTTGGAAGTTGTATAGATAGACCCGGTCCCCCACCTGATATTCCTTCCTGGAAGTTTTCAGGTCATAATGGGTCTTCATGCTATCAGTCGATCTTTCTAGATTCCGCTGAGCATAAGCAAAAGCATGTTGGAGGTGTTTCCTTAAATTCTCTACATACTCATGAGTAGTGGAGGCATTTATCAGTGTCTGCTCTTGGGTCCTATAGAGCAAATGCTGAGGAAGCACCATCTTGCGCCCAGTCATCAACTCAAATGGTGACATTTTGGTTGCAGATGAAGGGGTAGATCTGATGGCCATTAGGACCAGAGGTAATCGGATATCCCAACTTGGCCCAGAATCTGCCACAAACTTCTTTAATATGCTCACAATTGTCCGGTTATATCTCTCTACTGCCCCAGAAGAAGCTGGTCTATAAGCAATATGCAGCTTTCTCTTGACCCCCAGTATCTCCCACATCTTTGTCATTACTTCACTGGTGAAGTGGCTACCTCTGTCTGACTCAATCCTTTGAGGTAGACCAAAACGGGAAAAGATGTGGTTAATCATCAAGGCCGCTGCAGTTTCTGCCTTGCAATTTGGGGCTGGGAGACATTCCACCCACTTGGTAAACAAGCATGTCACGGTCAACATGTACTTATTCCCCCTAGCCGAGCGAATCACAGGGCCTACAAAGTCGATTTGTAAATCTGACCATGGCAGTGTCATTCCCCTCTTTTGTAAAGGCGCCCGGTGTGTGAGGGATGATGGCTGAAATTGTGCACACACAAGGCAACCCTTCAGGTACTGGTCGAGGTCCTGCCCCATGTGTGGCCAGTATGCAACCTCTCTTAAGATTTCCAATGTTGTGTGAAACCCCCTATGACCGGCAGTGGCCGCATCATGGGCGTGACTTAACATCAGGCTTCGGAATGAGGTAGGAACCACCCACTGATCGTGGCCAGCTTTGGATTTCCTTACCAACAAACCGTCTTGGATCCGGAACATTTTGGGACATTTCATCAACACTCTTAGGTCCTCTTTCCCAATGTAATCGGTATCCGTCAGGGGAAAGTTCTCAGGGTCCTCAAGGTGCTGGTAAAATTTACCAATTATTGGATCCCCCTTCTGAGCAGTAATCAAATCAGCATCAGGGGTCTCCTTACTCCATTGTGCAATTGAGAGGTCGTTGTGAGCATTTGTCTGGGACCTAGTGATGGCAGTGACCTGGATTTCCCCCAACAGGGACTCAATCTCAATTAGATCCCCTTGGATGGCCCCGGTTTTGGCCAGCTGATCAGCTAAGTCATTTCCAGTTTTGTCTGGTCCCTCTACTTTGGAATGACCCTTGATCTTCTTCCAATAGATGGTCATCCCATTCGAGGTGACCAGATCATCAATGTTTTGGATCAACTTCCCATGTTTCAAGGGTTTGTTGTTAGCACATACCATGCCTCTGGTCTTCCAATTAACCAGGTGCTCCACGAACCCGTTCCGTACATAATCCGAATCTGTGATTATGACCAGTTCGTGGAGTTGATGCTGGACAGCAGTGAGGATGGCCTGATGCACAGCCATCAATTCTGCCACCTGACTACTTCGGGGACCAATTTTGTATCCAGCGGAGGGTTCTGGGGACTCATTCACCCATGCATTCCCTACGCCGGCCACCAGTTCTTTCTCCCCGTTGTTGTCGACATGGTAAGAGCATCCATCCACATACACAGTGGGCATTCCCTCACACTTGTCTTCTTCAAAGACTTTGTGGGGGGAATTAAGGTATGCCTCCATGTTGTCCTTTATTTTTAGACTTTCGTCCTCGAGACAGTTTTCTCTGGCACAATCATGCAAGTCAGCCAGACCTTGCGCGAGGGGACTCTTCTTGTTTTGGCCATATCTGACCTCCACAGGAAAGCCTTGCATTGACAGAATCCAGGAAGTAATTCGGGAATTACTCACATTTCCGGCCCGGATTCTGTCACTTTGGAGATATTGCAGAGGCTGGTGTGGAGTCTCCACTATGATGTGTTCCCCCTGGATAAACGGGCGGTAATTCTTCAATGCCCACACCGTTGCCAGGAGTGCCTTCTCACAGTCGTTGAATTTTTCCTCCACAGAGGATAAAGTTTTGCTCGCATAGGAGATTACTTTATTGACCTTGTCATGCTTTTGATATAATACTGCCGTCAAGCACGTATTAGAGAACCCCGTCTCCAGGAAGAACTCCTTGTTTCTGACAGGGTAAGCTAGGCAAGGCGCTTGTGAGAGGCTTCTTTTGAGTTGTTTTACTGCCTCGGCTTGTTCTGGACCCCATTCCCACTTGACCCCCCCCTTCAGGAGATGAATCAGGGGTCTGGTGATCTCTGCGTAGCCCTCAATGAACTTTCTGCTGTAATTAGTCAGTCCAAGGAGGCTCCTTAGTTCCCGCAGAGTTGTGGGGTCTTTCAGTTTCTGAAGTGCTTCCACTTTCTTTTCCTGGGGACAGAGACCCTGAGGAGTAATCTCATGCCCCAAGAAATTAACACGGGTTCTACACCACTGTGCTTTCTGAAAGGAAAGTTTTGCTCCGGCGGCCCTCAACTGTGTCAGAACATAACGGATCTCCGCTATGTGTTCCTCCACAGATGAACTTTTGATGAGGACATCATCTACATAAGCCAAGTTACCCCTTGCACCCAAGTCAGGCATGGCCTTGTGTAGAAAAATGTTGAATTCATTGCCGGAGTTGAGGTATCCGAAGGGAGTCCGGGTCCATGTGTACTGCTGGCCCCCAAAGGTAAAAGCCAGCTTGTATTGGTCCTCCCTACTGACAGGCACGGTCCAGTATCCATTGGTCAGGTCTATTGCAGTGAATACCTGTGACCCCTGGATCTGGGCCAGCCCTTGGTCAATGTAGGGAAGAGGCCATCGGGAAGTATGGACCCGTTTGTTGAGCTCCCTGAGGTCGGCGCAGAGTCTCCACTGGCCGTTTGGCTTCAATATCCCCAGCACCGGATTATTGAAGGTGCTGTGGACTGGACGGATTATTCCCCGGGACTCAAGGTTCTTAATTATTTCAGTAAGGGACTCCATTGATGCGAGAGGCAAGCGATATTGCTTCACAAACACAGGAGTCATGCCAGGGTCCGTGGGGATTGTTGTTGTGTGGATGTCAGTGCGACCACAGTCATATGAGTCTACCGCAAAGAGATCTTGGAAATCCAAGAAAACTTGTTTCAACTTTTGCTTTTGTTCCAGAGTCACACAGGGATCAGCTAGGTTGACTCTCTCTTCCACCATCTGCCTGAAGCCTGGAAAGACTTCTGGTTTGGCTATTTCAGCGGCCTCCTCCAGCTGGGTGGAGAAGTCCCTGGTTAGAGTGCTGATTTGGACCGGAGGCTTCAGGTGGGAAAGGCAGCCCTCATGGACCTGGAAAATCACCTCATCCCTCCTGAAGTCACAAGTCACATCTTCCTTACCATAGGGGCAGGAAGTGTACACCAGGAAGTTCCCCCCATGCCGGGTAAAAATCCTGTCTGGTGTTGTGTTGTCCTCACTGTCACTCTCAAAACAGTCCTTGGGGATTGGTCCTAACAGTTCATTTACTAAGTCGATGGAAAAATGTCGGTCATCAACCGCCATTCCAATAATGGTGCCTGCGGCTAGAGTAATACTCTTTAAGTCGCTGTTATCCACCTCTATTGGAATGGTGTCATGTTCTATGTTGACTAATGGTGTTGGGTTTACCCCCAACCCTTGCTGTTGGAGAGAAGCATTTAGATGTATGTAAGCATCAGGGTTTTTCAACTCTTGTCCCCTTTTAACTTTCACTTCCAGGGAGAATTGTCGGGTCCTTTCTGGGATGGTGACTTCCTCTTTAACCTGAATTTCGACTGCATAAGGTAGCAATTGAGCTGACCTAAATGCTTTTTCTGGATCATCAAAGCCCATGGAATTATCCGCTAATCGGGACCAAGCTTTGAAGTTTATTAGGTCCAAACTAATGGCAAAGCGATTGAGAATGTCACTGCCTAAGTAAAAGGCGGCAGTGACGTCTCGCACGACCCAACAATTATGCACTATGCTCTTGTTGCCAATGGAGATTTTGAGCATACACCTGCTTGGCAGGAGATGTTTGGAGTCAGGTGCTTCCAGGTCCATTTCCCATTTGTCTATCAGTTTGAAGGTGGGAATGGCTGGATCTTTTGGGAGTTGGCGGAACATGGCTTCGCTGATGAAGCTCTTACCGTTGTTCACACACACTCGAGCGAGAACAGAGTCCTTCCCATCATTTAACTGAACAGGGATGAACAACTGCTCTCCAATTTGCTGAATATCAGCCAGGCTTTGAGCTGATTTCACATCTTTCTGGACTATAGGAGTGGGGGTTTCTGATTGTGGATTAGTATAGAATTTCAGAGTGTTTCCTTCCAGCGTGGAATACCACTTTAGACTGGAAGGAAGGTTGATTTTCAGAAATAGAGAGGACCCCCCATCACCAGTCTGTTGTCCTACTGCTATTACCGTCACGTCTGGAATTTGGTTGTTCTGGAAGTGAAATTCTACTTGGTCAGATTTTTGTTCAACCATGTGGCATGTGCCGTTTAAACTAACATGGTTGACACTCTGTTTTAATTTTATGGGTCGGCTAGTCTGAGTCCAGAGGACCTTGTTTACGCAATCTATTAGGGGTGACAACCTTCTCAGGAGGTCATTCCCTAGTAAACAAGGGGTGCCCTCTGGGGTCACAACTATGACCGGGTGTTTCAACTTATGTCGCCCGATCTTAATGTCCAAGTCTGCCGTCCCCTCGACGGGAATTTCCTTCCCGTCAAAGTTCTGCAGTTGTCCAGGAAGAGAGGTGAGAGGAATTTGGTAATTCTCTCCCCTTCCTGCATTCAGTTCGTCAAAGGCCCTTCTGGACAGAAGGGTAGCTTGAGATCCAGTGTCCACCAGTGCTGAGATTGTACCCTGCCCCTGTACTTGTACCGGGGCATAATATCTTCCCTCCTTCTCCTCAAGGGGGCACAGATAATGTACATTTTTGGACAACTGGTGGGCTAATTTTCTGGTTTTGGACAGCGCTAGCGAGGAGATTTGGGCAGAATTCTGTGGAGAGTCTTGGGAATCTGAAAGAAAAAATTTGCAACTGGAGATCAGAGCCATTGTGGGTTCCCCTGGCTCCGTTTCTGGGCCGCCCCCCCCTTTTTGGAGGCAGTCGCCAGGATGGGTTTGAACCAGGGGATTTTCTTGCTGTTGGTTCTGGGATGAGATGGTGGGCGGCGGTAGCTCAGTCTCCACATCTCCCCAGTCTGGATTTGCATCCCTAGGGACCCATTTTTCTTTGGGAGGAGTTCCCCCCTCTCTGAAGGAGAAGATCCTTTTCCCAGGATCCTCTGAGGATCCCTCTCCCTCAAATTGGAAGATCTGTACCTCCTCCTCAAACTGAGTATGTTTGGGTCTTTTGTTTCTCCTACCCCCCCTCTGCTCCTTAGGAGGCAGACTTTCAGGGGCAAGAGATTTTGTTTCCGGTTCCTGGGTTTCCAGGGGCTGTTTACAAGTGAGGAAGGAAGCTTCCTCCAAGGCTTTACACCCCCCTTCCCTTTGTGCCTCCTCCCTGGGAACCGGTGATTTATCGGGGTGCTGCCCCCGTCATTGTTCTGGAGCACCAGGTCCAGAGTTGGGTGCGTTCTGCGCCGGCATGCTGATCTGAGGGTTCTGCTGTGCCCTCAGTATATGACCCATATCCCGCGCCATGTTTTGAACCTGGCGCTCTAACTGGGAAACCCGCTCAGGCTGATACGGGGCCCTGTTTTCTCCCCTGGGCTGATCCCGGGAAGGGTAGCTGTCCCTCCTCTGGTAGTACCCCTGGTTGGGAAGATTTTGGTACCCCTCCACCCTTGGCCTCCCCTCTCCCGGATTCAGTGGTCTGGGCTCAGGGAATTGAGGAAAGAAGGATGGATGATTTTGGGGCTGAAAGTCGGGTGGATATCTGGGGAAAAAGTTCTGCCCAGGGTTTGGTAAATTTCTGCCCTCCGGTGGGAAGTTTGGAGGGAAGTTCCCTGGGTTAGGTGCTTGGCTGGATCCCCCCCCTTGGGCTGGAGGAGTCCACACATAACCCAGGATGGGTCTGTTACCTTTGTAGCGAGGACTTACATAGTCAGGAGAGCGAGGGACCCCATTTGTGGGGCTGCCTCCCTGGCTCCCTGTCTGTGACTGGCCCGAGGACCTTCTGGGCCTAGCATTATTAGGTGCAGGTAGGTTTTTAGGCCCCCCCATCTCCAAATCCAAAACGGGGGTGATCTTTACCTCTGCCACCTTGGCAGCAGCAGGGGTGCTGTTGGCTTTGGGGTTTTTCTGGGCATTGCTTTTATTTTCTATGGGCTTCTGCACCTCATAGATGCGGGTAGCCTGTTCAATGACCCAGTCTAAAGATCTTTTCTCGTGAAAATCCCTCACGAGCTGGGTCATGATATATTTGGGCAAGGCATGGAAAAACGTGTTTATAAATTCACGGCTATCCGTGCGCACCCTTCTTGTGGTCTGTGCAAAAGCCCGCTTTAACTCCTGCACAAATTCTTGTGGGGCCTGATCCTCCCCACATTGCAAATTGTAGGCTGCCTTGCGAGCCTCTTGAGGATTTCTGTGAACAGAAAAATGTTTCAGGATGGCCGCCTTATAGGTGGACCATCTTAAATGATTTTGGTCCTCCAGCCCCGCAAAGAAACTGGAGTATTCCGGGGAGAAGGTCCACTTTACATATTGAATGCAGCTTTGGCTGTCCTTCAAATGGAAAGTCTCCATCATTTGTTCAAACAACTCTAAGTGCTCCCAAACAGAATACTTAGCGTTCTTATGGTAAGGCGTGATGACGCTCCTGATCGCCTTAATCTGCTTTAAGGGGTCCTTGAGCAAGGCCCTTTTTGCCTTATTGGCCTTTTTGGTTCGGGTAACCCTTGTCCATTCTTCGTCGGACTCAGAGGCACTGCTCCCAGAGGTTCCCGTCTGTTCTTCCAGGTTTTCCCGGATTCTGCGAGCCTGGGAATGGCTGGCAGAATGTGGGGACCTGGTCTCCTGTGTCCTGCGCAGTTCAGAGGAGTCTTCAGATTCCTCCTTGCTGTCAGGATTTGATGGGTACCCCCTCCACTGACCTAACTGGGCAGAGGTTTTCAGGATGCCCTTAATGGGCCTACTCTCCTGGGGTTCCCCACTGAACTGTATTGTACTTGGGTGCCCATACCCGGATGCCCACCCCTCCATTCCTGGATGGTACTGGCCTATGAGCCCCATGCTTCTGGCTGGATAGTAATCTGCCATCCCTGTGGCCCTGTGCTCATGTGCGCCAGGGGACATGGGGGTGGCAGAGTCCAGGGACTGAGAGGTATGAGGGCCTCTGGTACTAGGGCTCCTGAGGTTATGCTCCGGAGTTTCCATTTCCCAGCGAACCTCATCTCTATCCGCCCCTGCTCCCTGTTGCAATGCAAGAGCCTGCATTTGTGCCTTCAGTTCCTCAGTTAAGGCCTTACTCGACTCTATCAGTCTCTCCTGCATCGCTACCTGCTGTTGGAGCCTATCATTGTGTTGACAGAGGGCCTCATTTTCCCTCTGTGCTTCCTGGTTGGTCCTGGAGAACTGGGCCAGTCTTTGCTGCAGGAGGGTTACCTCCTGAGCTGTGTCCCTATTGGCCTGCTCCTTTCTTGCTAGAGCATCCTCCACCCTCCTGGTGTGCTCTAGCAAGTTCTGGTTTTCTTTTTGGAGGTCACCCAGTCCCTGGTGGGCCAGGTGATTTTCTTCCATTTTCCTTTTTAAATGGCAGACTTCCTGGCCTAAGGCGTCTCTTTCCTGACTAAGAGCCTGCATTTGTGCCGCCAGGTCGTCCCTTTGCCTTTGGAAGGCACCAGCTTTCTGGCGCTCCTGATCAAACTCTGCCTGGGTATCCAGGTCTTTCAGGATCAGTTTATTGCTCTCCTCTTTCTCTCTGTCTAGTTGGATTTGCAGGGTGGCTACCTGCTCTGTGCATGCCCTGTTGAAATTGATCTGTTGCTCCAGCTTTTTCTGGCTCTGCAGTAAGGAGTCCAAACTGTCTTGGTGCTCCTTCTGCAGGGCCAGAAATCTAGTATCCTGTTCTGACTTTTCCTTTTGCAGCACATCCATATCCTCCTTTATTTTAGTAATGTACAGTCTGCTGTCATTTTCTGACTCCTGGCTCCTCTGCAGCCTCTGCTCAGAAGAGTCCAGATCAGATTGGACCTTCTGTAATGCCATCTGTTGCCTATTTGCCAGATTTTGGCTTTCAGCACATCTATCCTGCATGTCTCCCATATATAGGTACAGGTATGCTGCTATCCTGGCGATCTTATTGTGTTCCTCTTTGGCTTTAGGAGCCATATATAGTTCACTCAGGGCCACATGTAAGGGACCCTGATCTCTATATATATCTGACCCTGTTTCAGTGACCTGTTGTGTGATGGCCTGCAACCACACATCCTGGCCCTGTTCGGTCCATTCACCTCTCACAAATAGCTTATGCAAGAGGTGCTCTCTGGCTATTTTCATGTCTACTAAGGTCGTCATTCTAGAGATTGGTCTCTGTCCTGACTTACAGAAGTTAGTATTTTATTTTTGCAGAACAGAACTTTTCTTGGAGTGTCCCTTTTGAGGAATGCTTCACAGCGTAATGCAGCGTGGTGATCCGACCGGGTGTATGTATCCCGTCAGTTAGCACACTGTATTAAGCTGCACAACTGGTAAATCTAACCCAACGTCTCGGCTCGAGCCCCCACTTTGTAAGAGGATTCAATTCAGCACTACAGCCAAGTTAACGCCTAGTCTAGAATACTGAATGAAAACCCTTATTGATATATCTTTAGGTCCAGTTCATGCGTTCTGGATGACTACCCTTGTATAACACCCCTCTCTTGGAATCCCCCTGACCCCACTGAGCCAAGAAGTAATTCTGTTTTGCAAGTTTAAAAGGTTTATTTGATAAATTAAAATATATATCACACTTTTTAATAAATTAATAATTGAATATCACACTTAATCTGATATGGTAAATATTAACAACGGAGAATCTGGCACTAGCACACTTCTTTAATCACTAATGAGTTGACATGAAATGGATAAGGTAGCACACTGGTAAATAGGAACAAAAGTATAATGTGGTAGAGGATGCTTTATGTAGGCTCAGGTGGATGCAATATTCAATGAATGCAGTACAGAAAATACGCAATATGATTTCAACCAAACAATGTAATCACTTTTCTCTGGCTACTCCCCTCCCCCCCTTGATGCAAGGCAAGGAAATGGAAGGAAAACACACAGTTCTCAGAAATGCAATCAACTGTAATTCAGTTCAATCCAGCAAGCTTAAACAGAAGTTTGAAAACACAGGCAAATGCTTTGATAGGTGCTAGCAATGAATGAGAAATATGCTGGAAACGCTCTTGATTCCCTTTTAGAGGTTCAGGATGAGTGGTATCTAGTTAATATTAGTCCAGGCTCACACTAGCAATGATGCAGGGATAGTTAGCAGGTTAAACGAATTTCTGGCAAATGAAATCAGGCAGCAGCAGTTTTTTACATGTGAAGAAATTGCAAATCGCGGCAAAATTCGCGGATGCGCCGAGCGCTATTACAAAGGAACCGCAAGGACTATCTCTACCGTTTTGGGGTCCTAGGAAAGCCTGGGATCTCAGCTTCCAAATGAAAGTTATTGCAAGTCTCTAGCCCAAACGGTTGCGGAGATATGAGTAATTTAGTAAAGGTCGTTTTTGGTTTTGTAAATTTTAAACGCACACTTTTTCAAAATGACAAATTTTACTAGAAATGACAGGTGACAGATAGGAGGCAGTTCTACTTAGGTTAAATAGATTGAATTAGATGAATTTAAACTAAGAGATGTGTTCTGAGTTTTGCTAAGTACTCACAAGAGATTTTGAACAGGAAAGCGACTTGGTCACGATCTTCAGTCTGGTCAGGTCTTTCCGGATTCTGCTCACAGCGCCTGGTCTGGTCTCGGCTAGGCACAGCACTGCTTTCTCTCTGGTCTGGCCTCTGCTCTGGATAGATTGAAGTCTCTAGTTTGGCTTTCTGGAGTTTGATGGAGGTAAGTATGGATTTTTCCGGCAGGGCTTCCAGCGGCAGATGAAATTGAATGTCTCTATGTGTCCTGACTCTCTGCTTTTATCTGTTTCTTGAGAATGGGTGTGTGTGTTGCATCACTAGACTTGCCCCTCTCATTCGTCATTGGTCAGGCTTCCATTCCTCCGCTTGATTGGCAAACTGAACTGTGAGTCAGATTGATGTCATTTTATGATCTCTTGAAACAACCTCCCTTATCATCTGTGCACCCAAATATATATATGATCAAAATCCATACTTCAGAGTTACACAGTTGTTTGAAATTACATATACATGGTGTGGCTGAATTTAGCCATGTCTATGTCCAAATCTGCTCATTCTCGGAGCTTGCATTCAAAGAGTGTACATAATTGACTTTTTAACTGCTTTTTCAATTTCCGACATGGACCCAACTTTACATACATGTGTGCAGGGGGTAGGGACATTAACTGATGAAGTTTCAGATTTTTAACATGCACACATTTAGAGTAATATCCACTTTTCCGCTAAAACCCCCCTGAACATACCACCGGTTCCTACCACGTCTTAAACTGTGGGCAGAAAAATCACAAGAATTATGGTATCATTTATAAAATTTTCACATGTCCGCACTATGAATTATCCCCCTTTTTATAAAACCATATCCTTGCTGCAGGGGTGTGTCTTTTCAGGTCACATGGTACAGAAACCAGTCTTTCCAGTTTCTGCCAAGCCAGCTTGCTTCTCACAGGCAGTGCCCCTCCCAGCTTCTCCAGGAGGAAGCCACTTTTTACGACGTCTGTAATAAAAACCTTTGCCTGAGTGGAGAGGGCTTTGTTCACTCTCTGGCAGAGCACAGGAAATTCAATTATCAGATAGATGGCATATCCTTATTGTGGGCAGCAAAAGGAACATTGGCCTGGGAACATAGTTGTGACTCAAGTTTCACTCCTGATGGGATCCGTTGCTAGGCAAAATCAAGTTCCTTAAGCCAGACCTTCAGCTAACTTTTTGTTGCTTTTAAAATAACTTGTAATTTTACACATGCAGCTAGAATGCTGATTCTAAGTGCAAAACTATGACATTTCAACAGTTACAAAGGCAGGTGACACCAAACATAGGTCACTCATTTAATTTAACATTTTCGATTTTGGTGGTTTTAGATCCAGTTGCAGTTAGGCTTAAGCTGCTGACTCCATAGCATTTTTGTTATAAGCATTGTTTTTGGGCTCTTCATTTCCCAGATTTTGTAGGCACACAAAACTCCATTCTGCCAAATGTCTGCTGGTGTTCAGTGAATATTTTGCACATGTTGCAAGGTTTGAAATAGGCATTTTGCTTGCCTTCAGAAAAACACACAGTGGGTTTTAAAACGCCGGCTTTTGGATAGTGGTGAGTACTGGTACTGCACCCATTTTTGGGATTTTCTTGGATTAATGCATTCTAAACAGGAATGGTTCTTACATGGTAGTAAATCCTTGCTTAACATTGTTTTGATGGGGCTCCTTACAGTAAGATGGTTATGTGGAACCCCACAAAAAGGGTTGAATCTTTAAAGTGGTCCAATGAGTCACGATTTCAGCAACTTTTTGACATCAGTAAAAGTGGATTTTGTTAACAAAGACCTTTCTTTACCCTGGTGGGTGGCAAGTTAGGTAACCATTTTGGTGTGCGCACAACTGCGCAGCTTTCCTGGATTTCGGCGCACATGTGGGTTTTCCGCCATCTTGAATTTCCTAAGCCCACAGCACCAAATGTTGTAGCAGGATAGCTTAAACGTGGGTCAGGACACCCTACACTGCGTCCTCTTCCCAGTAGCTTCTTCATAACAAATCCCTTTCTCTAATGCACATTATGAAGCTTCTTATTGCCCGGTTTCTAGGCACTTTGTGGCACACCATACCGATATTGCATTTATATTTAATCAGTGGTATTGACATTTATTTTGCTGCACGTGTGCACATTTAAATGTATCAATTTAAACACAAGCAAACACTAAAATTAAAACATATCCCCTTCTCATTAACTACACTAGATACATGTAAAATTGCAGCATCGTGCTAAGTTCACTGTTCCCTCAGTCACCATTATGGTGCGTGCAACATGAACCCCTCTTTCCCATTGGGAACTTTACTCACCACCCCAACAGAGTCAAGAGAGATACCTTCTTATATATGAACATATAAGTGTTTGTTTGAATTCCTAAATACGTTGGAGGGGTGTTGCCTATTGACACTCTTCTCCCTCACACCTAAAAGTATTTTCTCAAATGTTTGCTCTTTAGCAGGTTGCCCCCTCTTACATTTGTTCCCTGCTCACTGCTCTCTTCACCTCTGAAGCTTTGTGCGTTTGTACAATGGCCGAAGGCTTACGTACCTGCACGTGGATTGCTCCCCCACACTGGTCTGCTGACCGCTGGAACCCTGCTGTAAAGCTTCTCTGCATGCTGGACAGAGGAGGGACAAGCTTGCTGTGGTGTATTTTCACCTGTGCTTGCTCTTCCATCACGGACCTGGAAGGGGAAAGTAGGAGAACCCGAGAAGCGAGAAGAGTCCTGCAGCACAGCACGCATGTTAAAGTTTAAACTAAAGGATGCATCAGCTCCATGTCTCCACATCTCAAATCAGGAGCAGACTGGCAAGTTGATCCCAACGTCAACACCATGGAGGATAGACAATACTCAAGGGTGTTTGCGGTGCAGGAGACCTTAGAGTAGGGCACAGTCAACAAACATTATCTTTGGTGTATTACATTTGTTTGTATTATTATAGTAATTTCTAGATAATTGATTCACTGGGCAAAGCTTTAATTCTGCACTCCAGCATGTACAATGGTGTATGAAGAACTTTTCACTTTTTACTACATTGAAGAAACAATTTACATAGCTAGCAGTAGTTTAGATACATTAATTAACTGCCATGGGTTGGTGATTTTGGTATTTCACCATGCAAAGCCTTCTAGCATTTCTCCTTCATTAACCCCTTAAGTGCCAAGGACGAGCTATCTCGTCCTTGGCACTGGGGAGGTAATCCCAAGGACGAGGTACCTCGTCCTTGGCACTTAAGGTATTTTAAATATTCATAAGCTTCATTGCAACAGTGACTACAGAAAGGGAAATCAATACATGATTAGAGGGTGGGAATAATTAGGAAAATATGTTTCTTACCTTTTTGTTTTATAGTCTTTGTATTGCAATGAACGCATTTATTCTTAAAAAGCAATGGTATACACATAATGTTTCCTTTCTATAGAACTTGTCATTGCAGTGTTTAGTCTCGGGCATCATGCCTTGAAACGTTGTTGCATTATGATATCTTGCATCTCAAAGCATTTCTTTTTCCTCCATCGTTGACTCCCCTAAAATAAAACTAATGGTACATCTCTCCATGGTATGGTGCTAGATGCAAACAGCACTGTCTATGTGCAAGCCTTACGCCTAATCAACATGCCACACTATATACTGCCCTGGAACTTAATTCCACCCTAAGATACTACCTGCCCATAGTGATGTGCCATGCTGTGCTCAATCTTCCACTTGCTTGTGCATGACTATTGTACTGTCCACTCTCAGACTCACACTGCCACTAGCTGTCCCCCACTTAAGCACCCACCCGCACTGTTGGCCCTCTCTAATACTGATCTGCAGAGAAACACTGTACATGCGCTGTCTCAGCACTGCCTGTGCACAGTAGCGGAATAAGTGAGTCACTAATAACCAGGAATTCTCATGGGCCGATTGGTGCTTGCCCATTCAAGGTAAAGAGGATTAACACATGTCCCCGGATGAGTTGTACAGGTAACATTGAGTGGTGTGCACAATCAGCAGGTATGACAATCCTGCACCGTAGGCAGAACAGCATTTCATATGTGGAAAAGTACAACGTTGCAACCGTGCTGAGACAGTGCATGTATACTGTTTCTCTTTAGATGGTGCAATAGTCATGCACTGGTTTACTGTATGTACCAAGGGTGATGCATGGAACCGGGTTCCAACCAGCTCTGCTCTACTATACGTATGGTTGTGTTAATGGCCAAATCTAGTGAAGTAAAAGGTCCTTTACCAAATTCCCTCTGAGCTTGCCCAGGTTGCTAATGGTTACAGACCGAGAACATTGAAAATTACTGAACACATGCAAATACATGTAACATGCGGGTCATGAGCTATTTCACACTACCATCAGCACTCCTTATTTAATACTAATATCCTAGCAAGGGCTGACGGAAGTTGTAGTCCCACATATTTGGCTAGCAATTGAAGAAAAGAAGGGCACTGCTGGCTCGAGTGCCGACAGGAAATGATAAAATGTCATGCCCATTGCATTACCAAACATTGCAAAACGCAAACACAGTGCATCTCTACTGGACAGGATGCTGGCATTCTCATACCAAAGCAAAGGTTGCATGCTCGTGGTTCCAGTGCAGAGCGTCTCGGCCATCATCCAAAGAGTGGTGACTGAACAGAGTAACGAAGGGGCCCAGGGAGCTAAAGGTCACAAGGGCGAGCCTCTCCCCACCCCTCAAGGAGTCCAGGGAGGTGATGGTGGCTGCACGCTTGCTCCGTCCGTTGTCTCTCTGTTGAGCTGGCCAAGAATCATTGTAGTTTTGTCCCAGTGGTCTTTTGTGTTATGTGGACACTTGGCCTTTGAAAGCTATCCTGAGCTCACCACCTCTTTTCACTTGGGTTACTAAACACATTTCACAAATTGAAAAGCGACCCCTGGGTCAAAATCAAACCCGTTACGTAGAGTTGAACATCTTCAGAAATATTTAGAGACCCCATATCGACCTGCAACTAGAATGTTTACTTATTACTATTTACCCTAGCGCCATCTTACTAGAGGCGCAGGACTCCCATGTATTATGCTAGCTTCGTGGAGGAAGAAATGTAAAGCCAGGGCTATGGCTTAGGAGACCTACGCTTTCCCTTGTGCCATGGCAGAACCGCTGGAGAAACAGCACCTGTCCTCTCCTCATCAATTTCACACTAGCTGATTGCAAATGAAGCCACATAGAGGAAAAGGGTGCTTTCTTCCATTTTACTGGTGATTCAGCTAGCCCGTGATACTGTCCTGCAGTCAGACACAGCAGATGGTAGAGTTAGGGGCCGCCTCAGAACTTGGTGTACAGATGCAGGGTAGTCCGAGCTCAAGATAAAACAGTTTGGAACCAAACCGTAGAGAACCTGTTGTCGGGGGTTAGAATGAAACACTCTGTTGTGGCCCACTCACAGACCATGCACACATTGATTACTTGAATAGGGGCTTTTTGCCAACTTGCACATTAACAGCTTACTGGCTTTTACTGTCCATTGTGCGGGTAAGTAATCATATATATGGGGGGATGCAGTATGTGGAGCTATACCAGCTGCAGTCAGGTGTTGGACTGGTGTCAGGAGGACCGCAGGGGCTCTTGTGACATCTTTCCCGCTCCCTGTGCTCAGAATTGTGCTTTGCAGGTAGTCCCTGCCTCCCGCCGGTCGCGCCTTCTCTGGAGAGGTCTGACGCGACTTCTTACTAGCTCGTCGACTCATCACACTCACTATCTCATTCTGAGTTTGGTGTTAATTCAGCGGTAAATCTGCCAAATTACTGCCAAAATCGATTACTGGTATTGTAATTCTGTCTCATTGATTAACCACGGGATTCCTAATGGTGGAATTAGAAAAGCGTTGTTCCTTGAAGGACCAACACTTTTCCTAAATGCACCAGATTGTGGTAAACCTCGACTTTTGCATGTCCCTGATTTACAGCCTTATAACCACCCTAGTGACCATTGGTAATGCAAGGCAGGCACTGAGAGGGCTTTCTTTTTGCAGAGCCCAACCTTTGCATATAAGAAAGAGAGTTAAAATACGGCACCTGTGAGGTGCCATTAACATCTATTCCACAAGTATTTTCTGGATAAGCTTGGCATTTACCGGATGGCAGCACCACTTTTCTGATTTATTGAAGGCTCACTGCAATTTGGTATACCCCACAAAGGTGACTTTTCACAATGCTCGCTATGACACTATGCACAGGCTGCCACAAAACAATACATTTTACAAGCTTTTGCAGCTCGAAAGCATGACAGCTCTCTTCTGATCCTCATACCCACCTCAGAATGTTGGGGCTGGAAACTGGATGAAAGAATGTTGGCTCTCAATGCTTCTTTCCCCCAGAGCTCAGGCTCACGCCTTCAGACTCTGATCCTCTTTCTCTTTACAGTCAAAATGAGTGATCCAAGGTTCTCACAAAATGGAGTTGCTTAAAGTTGGGGGTGGTAGTGAGGAGCCGGCTGAGAAGCATGGCGAGTTCACTCTCGTTAAGAAGGGGGCGGTACAGGAAATTGTGAAGTGGAGACAAATGAAGTAAAGAGGGCCAGAGACCTGGACAGCATAGGGATATAATGCTTATTTTCCCTGTGACAATGTTTACAGTGGATTGAAGTTCGATAGCAATGTCCATGTTATATGGGTGTTTGGTATGATTTATTGTTGAAAGAGATTTGCAAGTGATAGCTGAACTGGGTGACGGCACAGGCAGTGTTGGGAGAGGAAGGCAAGTGAGAGATGAGAGACTGATACAGTGGAGTTCTGCTAGTAATGATGGGTTCCCCTTCTATTTTTCCTTCTTCTCCCATCTCCTCTTCTCCCCATCCTTCAGCCTGTTAATTTCATCTGGAGGCACGCACTTATTTAAGTCAGGCTATGAAACAAGTCATTCCAGTGAAAATGGCAGCTACATAACAGGGGGAATAGCTCCAAGGTATGTGGGCAGGGGAGAGTAACCATTGCTTTGCCATTAGACTGTGACGTGCGTTCCTGCTTTTTAATACAACTATTTAAAGAAAAATAAGAACATTTGCACATCTTGGACTGACATGAACAACTGACCTGCATCTTCTTCCTTGTTCAGGTATAACTCCAGCACAGATAAAGGCATGGTGCTTCTGAAGATGGTGGATTTGGAAAATAATAATAGCCTTGGAATCATCAGGTACAAAATATTCCAGTTTATTTTTTTCCAAACAAATCTAACGATAACAAGAAAAAGGATACATTATCTAAAGCTCTTACGTAAAAAGAAGTGACTGTTTATGCCAAAAGCATGTCAACAGTAGAAGGCCAAACACATGTATGCCTACAATGTATATCTGTTTGCATGGTCACATCACACAGGGCACATTTGACATTCAGCAGCAATAGGTTTGAACGATTCTTCGGTCAGCATCCCTATTACTGCTGAGCTTGTCCACTCATGTGATAGTAGATATCAATCACGACTTCCGGGTATCCACAAATATCATGAGCAAATAAAGATTGTTTGCATGCCATCTGTCATTCTAAGAACTAGACACGAGATTCGGATTTGATCGCCACAGCAGCCAGGCTCTATTGATGGATTGCTAAGAATTCTTGACTACGAGTTCCCCGAAACATTTGCATCGACCTCAGTGTACTTCTGAAATAGGAAATAAGAGTGGATTACAAGAAATAATTGGGGCATGTGCAATAAATTGAGTGATTATACTGTCAGAAAGTGTGGATTAGGATTAATGTTATTCAAGATTGCAAGAAATATGCATAACATACACATTTCGAAAGTCTTTTGAAGTCAGTAGACACGCTTCTTTGATGGGATTTTCGTTTCCCTGGTGACAGCATAAGATAGGAACCACCCTGTGTTCCCCACGCTGTATATCATTTGTAGATGAGTATATCATTTCGAGTGGGTGGCATCAGCACAGCGATAGGGGCATTTGTTAGTCATAGGACATTATGATTTGTCGGCTGCATGAGCTCTTTCACAATGAATCCAGCATGCGAGAGAAGTGCAGGCAATGCTCTTCTTTCCGATGCCCGTCCTTAGATATGAGCAGGTCACCAAATGTATAATGCCCCATGGTTCTTGGGTCCGAGGCCTTGAGCAAATTCTGTGCAAACCACCCTCCTTGAATACATTGCTCTAGTATATTCATGGACTTCCAGCATTTATGTGTTTAGTGGTAGCCCATTTAATCTTAAAATACTTTAAAGGGCCAGTTATGGTGAATTATTCAAAAATAGGAGCAGGTCTCTCTACTCTTAAACAAGCAGCAGTGAATACTGTGTCCGAAGGAATACTAGCCGTCCTAAATATGATGTCATCAAATTCCAAAGTGATCGAACAAATCAGGCAATAATTACCATGAAATCGTTTTTTTTCAATTCAAGGATTAATGCATTAATGGAGTATGAATGTAAAACATATGACTCTGGCATCATAGGGCAAATACGAAGAGAAAAGCTCCTCAGGGGGCTGCCTTTTCAAACTTGAGTCACAGTGGTGCTGAGATAATAAATCAATTGATTCATGGCTACTAACCTTTTTTGGACTGTTCACAACAACTGTGTTAACATTTGGTTTGTTTAAGTAGTGAGCCAGATAATTTGCCTTTTATCCTTTAGCGGATCTTTCTTAGTTTTATTTCTGTTATAAGCGTAGTTGAATAAATAAATCGCCAGTGTTAATTACATTATTTTGCAATGTCAACACGTGTTTCAACAAGCAGCTTTTTCAGGGCTTTAACAGTTTTATTCCTTAGTGGTTAGTGCTGGGAGATGGTACACAATGGCATGTTGGGGTTGCACGGTGGAGTGAGGTCAAGGTCCATGGGTACCTATGTTGGGGGGTAGAGCGAGATGTGAAGGGTTCAACTGCGATAGATGGGGTCCAAAGCTGGGAAGGAATCCTAAGCAAGGGGCAGGACTCCTTTACTGCTTTGGATCCATCTATCGCAAGGGACCAGTTCTCATCTTGCAAGTGTGCAAAAAAACAAATGCCCATGGACCTTGACCTCACTCCACCTGGCAACTTGCTATCACATACCATCTCCCAGCACTAAGCCCTTGGGACTCACCCCTGTGAAACCGAACAGAACTAAAAACTGCGGGACCCCATAAGGGGAGTCAGACACACCGGACCAACAAGGGAAGAAGTAACCACAGGCTACTAGAGGAAGCTCTCACCACGTGGAACCCGAAACAAGTGCAAACCTATAAGAACCCATTAATGGAGACAACCATGCAGAACCCCACAAGGGAAGAACTAACAGGACACCACAGGTCATCAAAAGGAAGTAAGGGCCTCTCCATTGTGAAATGGATACAACCACAACTACAAAACCACAGAGCACCACAGGAAGGCCCCCACCACTGTAAACCGGATACAATAAACCTACCGGACCGCTCAATGAGAGACAACCACAACTAAAAACCAATACAACCACAACTACAAAACCACAGAGCACCACAGGAAAGTCACCGCCACTGTGAACCGGAAACAACAAATACCATGGGACCCCACAAGGAGAGACAGCCACACGTGACCCCACAAATGAAGAGCTAACCACAGGACACCACTGGCCATCACAGGGAGGCACTCAACACCACTGCTGAACCCAATACTGATGCAAGAGACCACAAAGGCAGACAACCACACAAGAACTCACAAGGGAAGAAATAACCACAGGTTATTAGAGGGAGGCTGTTGCTTTGGTGGAACCTGATACAAGTGCAAACCTATAAGAACCCACTAAAGGAGACAACCATACAGAACCCAACGAGGGAAGAACTAATGGGACACCACAGGTTCCCAAAAGGCAGGAAGGGCCTTTTCATCATGAGACTGATACAACCACAACTACAAAACCACACAGCACCACAGGAAGGCCAACACCACCATGAGCCAGATACAACAAAACCACCGGACCCCACAAGGAGAGCCAGCCACACAGGACCGCACAAATGAAGAGCTAACCACAGGACACCACTGACTACCACAGTGCGGCGCTCGCCACTGCTGATCCCAATAGCAATACAGTGACTACAAAGACAGACAACCACACAGGAACCCACAAGAGAACCCACAAGAGAAAATCAAACCACAGGTCACCACAGGGAGGCTTTCGCACCTGTGAACCCGACACAACTACAACTAAAAAACTACATGTCCCCAAAAGGGAAGATCAGACCAAAGGGAACCACACATAGGCATTCACAACTGTGAACCCGATACAAATACAAATACAAACACAACTACAAAACACCCCACAAGGGAAGATATAAGCACAGGGCACAACAAATCGCTAAAGGGAGGCCCTAGCCACAGGGAGCCCGATACTGGTTGTTTACTACCCAAGAGATAGCCCAGTGCACAGAATAGTCCAACCCGTGACACACCCCCCGACCTAGAATAAAAGCTTTCTCAGAAAAGCAACCAGTACAATATGCCACACAACAGGAAAGACTGGTGAACAAGGAACAACCAAAACAGAGCAAATGAAATAGAACTATCTCAGAACATAGACGCACACCAAGGGATCAAACATCTCACCCCAAAAAAAGTTAAGTCCCTGAAACTGCCAACCCACCACCCACTCTGACAGTCAATGATGCCAAGGAACCCCAAGCACATTAACAGGACAAAATAACACGAAGGAGAAAGACATGAAACACATAGAAACCAACCTGAAGGGAATGACACCACCACGCCATTCATCACCAAAAAATGGCACGACCATAGGCACGACCATAAGCAAGAGGCATAGACAGAGAGACGACAATGAAGAAGACATCAACCCAATACGGAACCTAACTGAACTACTCAATGAAGAATCAACCTCTACAGACCCAAACATACAATCAACCAGAAATAATTAACAACAACAACATGGCCAGCAAAAGACACAGCCAAAGACCAAACAGACTGCAAAAATCACAAAGATACATTGCAACCTAGTCAACGGCAGATTCATGTCCAACCACACAACAGAAATCTATGATCTTCTATACGATGTAGGAATAGACATCCTTTTCATTCGTAGACACCTTTGTAGAATCTTTCACCAACATGGCCATTAAGCACGACCACCTGGTGATTCTTGGAGACTTCAACATCTGGTTCGAAGAAGAGAACATCAACTCACCCAAAACACTAGCCAATCAACTAATGCAATGCATCTAAGACAAATGGTGAAAGGAGCAACCCACACAACAGGCCACACACTAGATGCAATCTTCAGCAACAAAAGCCTGGTCACAACCGCACCCCCAGTGCAAATCCTTTGGAGCGACCACCTCATTATACCCTCCATGATGCAACTACTATCAAAGATACCTGACATTCTCCATAATAACCCACCAACCCAGAAAACAAATTGTGGAACCATCAACAGTGTAGACTTAAACACGAAACTGGAAGCCATGAAACCATCACTCACTGATCTAAATGCAACCAGCATAGAAGGAAGGACAGATGAAATCCTGAAATGGATCATGAAAGCAATAGATGACCATCGCACTGGGAAAACCGTTCTCCCATCACGAAAGAAAACAATGGCAAGATGGTTCATGCCACATCTCAAAGCCGCCCAAAAAACAAATAGGAAACTGGAAAAAGAAAGGAGAAAAAACTACGACCAACAAAAACAACTACATACCAAAGACAGATTAGACTATAGAAAGCCAAAATGCTCAAAGCCCAAAAGAACACTACAATGAACAGATCAAAAAAGCAGGCAACACCCACAAAGAAGTGTTTAAGATCATAAACGAAATGAGAACCCCATCTATATGCAATAATACACCGATCCCTACACAAAAACTACGCAACAACCTCACCATCCACTTCAAGAATTAACATTCAACTAATCTTACAAAGCAAGCCAAAAAAGTCCCACAGACCACCTCAACCAGTCAACACCGGAACCAACGACCAGACTATACCCTTCCCGCCTATATTAACGGATACATTCAACAACCTGGTGAGCAAAAGCAACAGAGCGAGTTCCCCAGCAGATCCTTGCCCACCAGATGTTTACAAAGCCATCCTCGCCCAGCAAACACCAGCAGAGTACTACCTCCACGTCTTTAACCTCTCACTAGCAACATGATCAGTGTCACAAGACTTCAAATCAGCCTACATCAAACCACTCCTTAAAGATTCCTCGGGAAACGTGGAAGATCTTACCAACTTCCGACCAATTTCAAATATACTAGAAAGCTACATCTACCAGAAAATCTTGGAATACTTGGAAAAACCCCAGCTGCTGGATCAGGCACAAGTAGGCTTCAGACCTATGAGAGGAACGGAAACTGCGCTACAATCTATCGGGACGGTCTAAAGACCAACGCAGACTCCAACGCCAATACTACTCATTCTCTGAGCAGCCTTCGACACAGTCAACCATGACACTCTCATCAAAAGAATATAAAATATTGGAATTGATTGATTGATTGATTGTTTATTTACTATGCGCTTATACACAAGTGTTTCAAAGCGGAACCATGCATGGGAGGGGAAGACATAAGGAAGACAAGACAAACGCTCTTACTAGGCATGGTACATTCACATCATGCAGGTGCACAGAACAGGAAGTGCATGGGGGGAGCAATAGGGACCAAACGCACCCAGTCCCGTCAGAATATGGTTTAAGTGCAGAGCGATACCACTTTCATGGGTCGTAACCGAATGTGCAGTAGTTCTGCGGCAAGTGCAAGGCCCGGAGGCAAGTGCAGGAGACTGGCGAGGGAAGCTTGGGTCATGTGATGCTCTGAAGGTACACCAGGCAACCAGTCAGCAAAACTCAGAAGAAGTAGAGGAAGAGAGCGGGAGAGCAGAAAGAGGTTATCAGGGGAGAGGGAGAGAGAAGGAGGAGGCGTAGAGGAAAGTCTTGAGGAGTTTCTGGAACTTAAGGAGATCCGACTCAAGATGGCGAGGGAAGCTTGGGACAATTGGCAACACTGCTCTCCTTTGGCTAAAGTCCTTCCTGACAGAAAGAACAGAAACAATCTGGCTAAAATCATTCTAATCAACACCTCGGAAAACAACATGTGAAATCACACAGGGCTCATTGCTTTCTCCGTTACTCTTTAACAACTACATGACTCCACTGATCAACCTCATTAGAAAACATGGCCTCATCTGTTACGAAAATGCGACATTCAAAAATCAACACCAATGAAGAGCAAAACTCAACACTAATCAACTGCCTCATTCATCTAAACCAGTGGATGAGCACCAACAGTCTTAAACTCAACCCAGACAAAGCCGAAATCATGATTACACCCAATGACCTGGTATACAACCAGCACATTCCATGTCCTGCTTAAGTAGGCAAACCACCTGAACCATCCAAGGTGGTTGAAAATCTTGGAGTACTAATGGGCAGCAAGCTTACACTAGAACGACAAGTAAATGCAGTAGTTAAGAAATGCTTCATCCGCCAACACACGATAAAGAAAATACTTCCCTTCTCCTTCACACACAGAACGTTGCCATCATCTATCTTGTTATGGGAAGAATAGACTACACCAACAGCATCTACACTGAATTGCCACAATTCTTGTTGAGGAAGCTACAATGAATAAAGAACGCAACTGCAGGACTACTGCTTAAACTTGCAAGAAAAGAACAAATCACACCAGCACTGAGAGCGTTGCATTGGCTGCCAGTCAAAAAACAAATCTTCTTTAAAACATTTTGCATAACACACAGAGCGATCCATGGCCAACGAGCGAGCGGAATGCATACCAGAGAAAATCACCATCTAGAAACCAACATGAACACTAATATCCAGCAATGGCACCCGCCTTGTACACAAAATATTCTTAAAACAAAAATGTGGGGCATCAGTGAAGCTCTGGAACTTACTCCCAAAGCAAAATACAAGCAACATAGGATCACCTCAAGTTCAGGATACTATTAGAAACATGGCTCTTTAACACTGCGAGCTGAAGAAAACTTCTTACACAATGCAAGAGAACTCCACGAGACTGAACCACTCAAATGCCAACCATGAACACACCAGGAACAAGATTAAGCAAAAGGACAAACCCATCGCAACAAACCCAAACAGCCCCAAATGAACCCTACTAATACATCTCTAACCCTCTAACACTCAGCATATCCACCTCATTACACAACCGACTTGACACAAACCTCAGACATGAAACACTGAAAATACAAACACTCTTCCATCTCTCCACAACACCCAACACACATAGGAATATTTGCATACAACACACAAATGCCAATATACCAAATCAAACCAGCACACCGTGGCTGGTTTATCCGAACTGAAGCTACCAACAGTACATCAAAGCTCTCTTGCGCTTCTCCCTCTTAACCCCACTAACCTTCCCACCCCCCCCCCCTTCGTTTCAGATCCACCTGAGCACCTGGAGACCATGAAAATGTCAGCGGTGCCCAGTAAAGTTCCAATAACATAACAATGTTAAAGCCAAGAAAATGTGGCTCGGTCAAACACATGTTGATAACAAAAAATCGTGACATCAACACTGCAATTTATTGTGACACAAATAAAAATAACAAAAATCCCCCAAAGGTTAAGAGTCAACATCTCTTCCTCATTATTCCAGCAAACCATAAGTGCCATAACTGAATTCACCAGGTACACTCTCTAGTGTGATGTATGGGTTTTCTGGCAGAGGAGCCAGTAAGTCAGTGCGCTGTTCTGTGAAACATAAAATTGATCTTTAGTATTCTGCCAACTTCCTATAATCGAGTGTCCTCTCGCCTGACTCCCATTGCCTGATTCTAACTAGCCAAATTCTGTTGCTGGTGCTGCAACTCACGCCTCCAGCCGATCTACTAATGGGCGGTGATCTCAGTGGGCTGGTCCGTATTTGGTATTCCTATCATTGCCTTTTGCCCCCAGGCCCTTCACTAGTTACCTCCTTCTTCCGTGGCTCTTCACTGTCCCAGCATTTCCCTGTGCCATTCCTGCATGATATCCTCTGGGCTCCCTCAACACACTAGATATGGTGCAGCCAAACAGTTCCCTATATGAAAACAAAGATTAGACTACACTTATATGACATTTGACCCCATTGGTGGTGCAAGTGCTCAGAGAGGTGAACGAGTCTGAAGAGCGGAAATCAGCGAGTATGTCTTCGAAGAACATTGGTAACCTCATTAAAGTTACTGAACACTCTTTCTCCAGACTTGCAGTGTGGCAGATTAGCAACCTCTGCCCCTCGCTTATGTACTAATATCGTTCAAATATATGCAAGTATTGGTGAATCAACATGTTCTAATATTTGTCCTGATTGCAGCTGGTTTGCAGTGCACCCTGTAAGCATGAACAACAGCAACCATCTTGTGAACAGTGACAACATGGGCTATGCGTCCTATCTCTTCGAGCAAGAACAAAACAAAGGATTCTTACCTGGTGAGGTGAGGAAATATCTCTAAATGAGGGGTTTTGCAAAACATACCCACAAACAATTACACCTGGTTCTAATTGCTCCTGCCATATACATATTGAACTTTTCTGTGATCGTTGCTATTTGTTTAGTGCACAACTGCCATTGGTATGGTCTTGTAGCTTTTTCTGGGATAGCTCTGGGATTCTGGCACACCTCAGTCTGTGCGCATGGGGGGAGCGTGCTTGGTGTCTGTTCTATGGGGCCAGATAACGTCAGTTGTCATGCGTGAAGGCCAGTGCTGTGCTCTGATCGTTTTGCAGCATTAACATTGAGCCATTGATCTTATTACGATTTAAACCTGCGAGTATGAGGATGCACAGACGTTTCAAGGTTTCCACTTTAACCCTTTGACCACTCCTCCTCCCCCAGGGACATGGTCCGTGGGAACATGGGACTTGGGCACGTCCAGATTCCTTAGCCCCCAATTGCTGATGTATACACATCCTACGAGCAAAACGCGACCATGTATGTAGGCGGGCTCTAGGAGGTCAAAGGATTAAACAGATAAAACATAACTGAAATCTCATCAGACTTTTAAAAATGTGTATTTACTTTCTGTTGTGAGGGAAAACATGAGCGGGCCCTTTAAGAGGGGCACAGAAAAAGTGAGAAAGAGGAGGAGTCTCAGGGTGGAAGAGGCAGAGTTAAATAAAGAATGGTTGAATTAGCATAATCCCACGTATCCTCCCGGTATTGGGGTCCAAGGCCTTAATATCATATGGCAACGAAGGGAAACAAACACCTTCTGTGGGCCACTGCGGTCTCTGTGATACTGACATGCCGCGCTGGCAGCTTTCGTCCTGACCAAGGATATGATTTCCCTGCTGTCTCCCCGGACCGGCCCTCCTGCATCAGGCGACACATTTGCATCCACCACTGCGGCCAAGAAGCAGCGTCCTTTGCCCACCAGCAAACTTCGGGTCAGTCGACGGAGCAGAAGAAGCAGCTTCCTCCTGCTCCCGCCGGCTGTACACCAACTACATGTCGGCGGCTGGCAACCACGTCAGGGCGTGCCTCCAAGGAAATAAGGAGAATCCAATTCTCTGCCCCCCGGCTTTACAATAGGGAAATCCTTCCTTTGCTGCATAGTGCACAATCCCAAGCATAACAAGGGATTGGAGCTTGCATGCAGACAAGGTGCAACACTGCACACAATGATCTGCCTCCTTGACTCCCCAATGAAAGGAAGCTTAAATGAACAATCGGGGGTAACCAGCACCAGTAGTAAGTGGCAGAAAGAAAACATTAAGAGACATAAATGTAACAACAGTGAGGAAGGGCGACCACTGTAACGTGGATGCAGCCACAAATTATATGATATGCAACCATAGCACACATATCCAGACCCCTCTCTTCTCACACCATGTGGTCAAAGGGCATGGGCTGCACCTCGCACAGGAGGGGGGGTCAGTAGGGAGACTATGGACTGTCACCTGAGGAGAAGAGGCCAAGGGTGATGCAAAAATGATGGATGAAGCAACTGATCAAGAGGGAGCGCAGCAGGGTGCGAGCAAAGTTTTATTCCTAAGGAAACTCTGCCCATTTCGCCTTCAACCACAGCAGGACAAAGGCCCGAGATGGACCGAATGGGTCAAAGAATTCGATAACTTCATTAAAGCCGCGGGAGAAGATAAATTCCCGGTCCTGATGGATGTCTTCACGAACCTGGCCAACAAAGAGATTAAAAATATCATCAAGACAATTCCGGCAGGGAAAAGGACCACCTGTGATGAACTTGTGGGTGCATTAAACAAAAAAGTTAGTAATCCAATCAAATAGGGACTACGAAAGGTATGTGTTCAACCAATGCCAGCAGTCCCTAAATGAGACCGTGGAAGAATTCATCACCCAACTCTGCCAAAAGCTGATCCAATGTCAATTTGCATCTTTTTCAGATGACAAAGACATGCATTTTCACGTCATTGAAGGGTGTGTATCATCGGTGCTGAGGAAACAGCTCCTAAAGAAACCCCTCACAATCGATGGGGTCATCGAAATGGCAAAGGTTTGCGAGAGGGTTGAAATCCAACCCTCCGCTATGGAAACACCGAAGAAGAGAACTGAAAAAGAATAGACAAATGCAGCACTCATGGCTACCAAACATACTGGAAGAGGACTGAATGACAGACCGACCGCAATGGGAAGTTTACCGAGAGAAGGTTACATGCAGGAGTGGGCAGGCCCCCGTCCGCAGAGACTATGCAACCGATGTAGCCAGGTCTTCTCGCATTTGCGGCCATGCCCGGCGATACGCCAACAGTGTGCAAGATGTGGCAGTGAAGTACACTTTCACATGGTCTGCCCAGAACATTCCCACCTGGGCGACAATCACAAGTGATGCCCACCAACTTGCGCCCACCGTCCAGGTCAAACACACAACAACCACAGTGGAGACTGCCTCCAATCTACTCACAACACCTGAGAAGCATGATCAGAGCTATGGACCAGAACCAGGACTATGATGAGCCTCGAAACTACGATCGACCACCGCAAAAAGGATATTACTTAGACCAGTTCGACTACCCAAGTAACCCCACGCTGTCTGTGATTACTACTACCAAGAAGAAGCCTCTGAATACAGGGTTGAATTTTTTAACATAATGCATGGGGAACAAGACGGGAGTGAAGCCTCGAAAGTCATGGTTCAGATGGGGGAAGCGACGCACTGCTTCCTGGTAGACACTGGGCCATCGTCAATATCATGGGGGAACAGGAATTCCAGCAAACAGGAAACAAGGATGATCTGATGCCATCAAGAGTATGAATCTTCCAATGGGGGCCAGCACGCCGTTGCCATCCATGGGACAATTTCAGAGGTCGCTGTCGCACAAGGGCAGGATAACTGATGCCATCATCCACGTGCTCAGTAGCCCAGTCAGTGGGAAATGTTTGCAGAGCTACAACACTGCAATGGAACTGGGCCTGATAGATGACCACTTCCAAGACAGCAGTGTGGTTCAGTGTGGTGAAGGACAGCCAAAGCACCACAACATCTACCTCATGTGTGGTGTACCAATCAAGCGTGAGGTGATTAAAAACATGTACCCAGAATTGTTTCAAGGAATAGGGAAGCTAAAAAACACAATCAAAAGGCTACACATAAATAAGAACGTTAAGCCAGTCCCACAGCATCTCAGAAGAGTCGGTTTCCACCTGAAGGAAGCAGTAACACCAGAAATTCAACAACTAATGTCAAATGACATCATTGAAAGGGCAACTGGTCCCACACCCTGCATCTCACCTTTAGCCGCTGTGCCAAAAGAAGGAAACAAAACAAGGCTGTGCATTGACATGAGGGTGGCCAACACAGCCACATAGAGAGAAAGACACCCAGGTCCCAAAATAGAGGACATGATTGTACAGTTGAGAAGCGCCATGGAGTTCTCCAAACTGGACCGCAACTGCGGTTACCACCAGTTGGAGCTACACTCGGAGTCCAGAGGAATCACCACGTTTGCCACCCATGAAGGTTTATTTTGGTACAAACTGTTCAATTTCGGAATATCCTCAGCAGCAGAGAATTTTCTGGGACTATAAGACAACTACTGGCCCCTTTGAAAATGGCATTTAACTACTCTGATGACATCTTGGTATATGGCACCTCAAAGGAAGAATATGATCAGGCCCTCATGGTCTTATGCAACATTCTAAGAGATGTTGGTCTCACGCTAAATTATGAAAAATGCAATATCAGCAAAGACAAGCTGAGGTTCTATGGCCACATATTCTCTGGCCAAGGAATGCAACCTGACCCTGAGAAGGTGTGCATCATCAGCGAGCTACGGGAGCCTACACAGGCAGCCGAGGTTAGGTCATTTCTAGGGATGGCAGGGTACTGTGCCCGCTACCTCCCGAGATACGCCATCACGACAGAACAATTGAGGAGACTACTATGGATGGAAGAGCCATTCCACCGGTCCCAGGACTATCAGAGAGGTTTCGACACCATAAAAACATAACTTGCGAGTGCAACACACCTTGTTTACTTCAATCCAGCATGGCACACTGAAATCGTGATGGATGACAGCCCGGTGGGTCTAGGAGCCATCTTAGCACAACGTGAACGGCCGGAAGTACCAGCGAGTTTTGTCGTGGCGTACGCCAGCAGATCCTTTTCACCAACTGAGAGTGCATACTTACAAGCTGAGAAAGAGAGTTTGGTGGCAGTTTGGGCTTGCAAGTACTTCGAACATTTCGTTATAGGGAAATAATTCACCCTTATAACTGACCAGCAAGCCCTGTTCTCGCTATTTTGCACCTTGAGGACGAAGATGTCGCCCAAGATCGAGAGATGGGGCATTCTCCTTCAAGAGTATGACTATGAAATCATTCACAGACCCGGTGGAGACAACAACCCAGCGGACTACATTTCATGACACCCAACTGATAGTTAACAGCCACCGAGAGATGGTGACACAGAATGCCTTTGCTATGTCACTGAACAAGCCATGCCATCGGCCCTTACCATAGATGACCTCACGCAAGCATTGCAGGCTGACCTGTCCATCATTTGGGCCAAAGAGCTGACCATCACCAACAGGTGGAAGAACTACAGGAGATTGCTACACAGACACAACGGGGTAAACTGGCAGGAGATGGACTGTCTATCGAAGATACACACAGAACTCACTGTGTCAGAGCAAGGAATACTGTTGATAGGATGCTGCATCATCATACCAGGAGCCCTGCAAAGGGGATTGGTGAGGCTGGCCCATGAAGGTCACTGAGTTGTGGAGGCGACAAAGAATATGCTCAGACGAACAGTGTGGTTCCCATGTATGGACGCCAAGGTAGAGTATGCACTCAGGAAATGTCTTCCATTTCAATTTCCATCAAAGAGTGACCCGCCACTTCCGATGCAATAAATGCAAATCCCTGAGAAGGTATGGCACAACATTGCAATGGATTTTTATAGACCGTTAGAGTCAGGAGTCCACCTGCTCGTAATCGTGGATGAATTCTCGAGGTTCCCAGTCGTGAAGAATACACCATCCACGGCGTTCGCTGACATGATAGTGATCATCAACAGCATTTTCAGTGAGTGGGGTATTCCTGCAACAGTAAAGATGGACAATGGGGTGCAATTCATGAGTTCCACAGATTCACAAAACATCTGGGGTTCACACACCAGTGGATAACACCACTGTGGTCCCAGGCAAATGGCATGGCGGAACGATTCATGTCGTCCATAAAGAGGACAATAGAGAAAGCTACAATAGAGGGCATGTCGATCCAGCAGGCCCTGTGCCATATGCTGCGGCACTACAGGAACAACACACACACCTTGACGGGAGTGCCACCCGGTGAACTGATGAGAGCGTACCATGCCAAGATTCGACTCCCCCAAGGAGAAGAGATGCCTAGAATCATGTCAGAAGAGAGAGCTGCTCTAGAGGTGGGAGTGAGGGAGAGAGACGCCAGAGTGAAGGAGTTAAACAAAGGAAAGGACTGACTGGGCTCGGAAAGTGAGAGTCAAGGAGTTCGGAGATGTGGGGATGTAGTGCTTGTGAAACAGCAAACACAGAGAAAGACAGACGCCAGGTATGAGAGCACGCTGTTGAGTATAAAAGAAGTAAATGCGACGATGAGCACTGCCAACAACCTCCAGAAAGAAGTGACCTCAATGCATCGTTCTTCAAGAACCTAATACCGGACAAGACCCCAGTGGAGGACAGCACCCAAGCCCGGGAGCCAAGAGTGCAGGAAGTGGAAGAGGGAGAAGAAGAAGAAATAATGCAAGAGTAGGCGGAAAGGGGAGACAGCATGGAGTCCGGAGGTCGACCCCAGAGAACCATTAAACGACTGTACTGACTCGTTGAAGATGGGTAACATGGACATAAGGAGATATGTCAGGGCAGGCGTTGTGAGGTAAAACGTGAGCGGGCCCTTTAAGGGGGACGCGGGCAAAGTGAGGAATAGCACTCGCCTCAGGGTGGAAGAGGCAGAGTTAAATAAAGGTTGAATTGGCACGATCCTCTTTGGGTCCCAGACCTTAATATCAATTTCTTACTTTAAAAGGAGCGTTTGTAACATTAAGGAGTAACTTCATGATTTCAACACACATCCTGGATTTAATTGTCTCTTGTTGCCAAGCAACTAGACCACTACAGCAACAACTGTAGCCCCTTGGTATTTAAAAGAGAATAGTTCAGGAGTAGAGGTAGTCACCCTCAACTTTATTGGGGTGGCAGTTAGAGGCATTCAAATATGTGCCTCCGATGCTTGAGCATTTGAAACTGCCGTGATAGCAGTGGTAAGAGCGGTCGTAATGATTGGCGGAATTACTGCCTGTGGTATATTGAACACGAGGATGGGAAGTAACCCTAACGCTAAATGAGGCGATAATGCTTTTTTAAACAGTATGGCAGTGTGTCGATATTGGCGGAGCTCGTATTAAGGCCCCGTATGTTTATCGGTGCCAGTAGTCACTCCTCGGGCTCTAATGCAGTCAGTAAATGCATGCTGACAGTACATCATTGCAATGCCGTTTTCATAAAATGGAAGGCTTTTAAACATAGGCCCTGAAACAGGTCAGTCAGCAGATCTGTCTGTGTGATTTCTTCAGCCATGCTTAAAATATTATGTCAGAATGTGCGTGCTGTCTTACACCGTTTATGAATATGGACGTAACTTGTCTAGACCCAAAGCATAAACGAATGGTTGGACAAATTAATCTGGAGCGCGTTTTATGTTGACATTGTAGAATTTGTTTTGTTCTTAATTTTTCAGGGGCCATTTGTAGCAGCGTTTGCTTCCTCAAACCTCGGAGACGTGTCACCTAACACCAATGGCCCACTCTGCACAGTCACAGGGCAGTCCTGCGACAATCCTACCAGTACCTGCCCAAATGGTGGGGTAAGAAACCTTGCGTGTATTGCGCGTGTGTTTGTATCTCTGCATCTCAAGTTAAGTTTCACATGATAGTACAGGGCACAGTGGTAAAAGCCGTTCGTTTTGATGTATGTGTTTAACCTTTCACCCAATGTCCCCCAAATCATGCTAGGTAAACCAATAAAACATTGACTCACTATCTTAATGGTGCCACCCTCACTCCAATGGGCGCGAAGGCTGGTGGCATAAAGCTGCCATGCTCCATGCCACTCCCACTTGTTGTTAATTCAAATGTCGCCGGCTAGTTCGACCACTGGAGGCACTCTGTGGAGCCTGTGCTTTCAATTGTGTTCCCTGTACCCTCTTTTTGGCCCCATGAGCAGTGCTTTAAGTGGCATGTGAAATGGAGGGCAGGGCTCTATAAAGGGCCATAGCCTAAAAGGGGGCACGGGCGATGTAACGCAGGCCAAGATGTATTCCTAAACGCAACTTAAATCTTCAACCAGCTACATTGGAGTATTAAGGCGAAAGCCTTGGTATCCAAGAAACTCACCGCCAGAATATCTCTGGCAGAGAGAAAGAACAAGTCAGACAGCAGAAGGCTTAGGGAAAGTGCCACCAACCCTGACCAGGCATTCCATTGCAGCAATCATCCCCATCTCCCTGCATATCTTACTTAAAGGGATGTATGGCGGGGGACAACGCCACTGTTATGGAAGAAAATGCGAGGCTGCTAGCAAGGCCTTTATTTCTTAAAGACTGAAGCTCTGGCACATCATCAGGCTTTAGGAAAAAAAGCCTTAGCTTCTAGCGGCCTCACCTTTTCTTCAATAATGGTGGTGCTGCCCCACACATCTCTTTGTCAAAGGGATGCCTGGAGGGCGCTGGTGCCACAATTATGGAAGAAAAGGTATTTTTTTCTAAAGCCTTAGCCCCTCGTGGCCTCATCAGCTGGGGCTACCAGGGCATTTGGGGAGCAACAACAGTGCCTTGTCGCAAAAAAAAGAAAATTCAGAGAGTGCCCTGTCTAGCCCCATTTCCCCTTCTCAGAGGTATCAGCCCCTTCCATGTCCCCTTCCCTGAGCCTCACTTACCTTGTCTATGGACTCTGCCGTGCCACGTCCGTGCCATGTCTTCCCGCATGCGTTGTACTGATGGTGTCATTGCCAGTGCGGTATGACCCTCTGCGTCCTCCGATTGGTGTTTTGTGTGCTGCTGTGTAACAGGTGGCCTGGAGACGTAGACCTACTATGAAAACATAAGAGACTCCAAATGCACCCTTGTTGATGACAATAGTATGGTCATGGCAGAGGTAGATCACAAACTTGCAAGTGAATTAAACTGTGAAAAAAAGAAGTGTAATGAAACGTACACTGTAGGGTATTTTGTGTAAATTTGGGGCCTAGCGGTATTTTCTTACCGCCAAAAACAAAGGTAATTTAGCAATGACTACTCCTTGCATTTAGATTGGGTTTGGCTTTATGGTGGTATAGTGACTATGCATTATTTCAGTACACAGATACATTTTGTTGGTATGCATTTTGTTGTGGTATAGTGGTGAGCATAGCTTTCTTTTCTATTTGTGGCCCTAATATACAAAACCCCTTTCTTCTTGCTTGGTCTGTTCGTGTGATCACTAGAGGCCTCGGACCTACATTTATTGATACCACAATTTTGACATATAGCGTTCACAAACCCCTGTGGTATTATCACTAATTTATTTACATTAATGAGATTATATTTCCAGAGGCCTCTCTCTGCTGATTCATGTACGCTCAGCAGACTATTGTATTATATTCCACTCAGAAGCCACACACACATACCCTGAGTAAAATCCCGCACACAACTATTTATAAATGCTAATGACATTACTTCATCTGTATAGGAAATTTGACACGTATATACCTAACAACCTCCCCTTTTCTTGTATGGTATGGTTTAAATGCACCAAAGAAAAACAGAAGCAAAAACACCCTTACACAGGCGGTGTGTTATGATAGTTTCATTTCAAAATAGTACATTACCAGCTTTGCGAGGCAGTCCTTTCTAAAATAAGCAGAAGAGAAACAAATGCAATAATACAACACATTTCATTTTACATTTGCAACAATGAAAAGAACAGTACATCAATATGACAGCATTTAGATGGCAACATTATAATGTGACATTTAAACACGGTGATTCCCTAGCGATATCTTTCCTGCCTGAAAAAGACTTCATTCACACGACACTCCCTCAAATTTTACGTGATAATTACCAGTTGTTTGTAGCTTTTCCACACGCGAAATCTCCTGGCTTGTCGCCTCCAAGAAGTGACCCAGGGCTGCCCTCGTAAGCTTGCACTCTGAAGAGCACGGCAGAAACACCCAGTGTTCCCAGCCTGTGCCAAGTGAGACCAAAATAGCCAGTCTCTGAAGGGCAGGGGTCCAGCTCCTCACAGCAGCCCAGCAAATGTGACCTCACTGCAGCTCCGCAAAATGTCTTCTTCCCTTCATTCTCTCAGAGCTACCCCAAGAAACCTCTGTTACATCCCCCAGGCTTACGTGTCACCAATCAAATTCACAATATCATATCCTCCTCCCTCAACAATAGCTCACTTTTACAGTAGGCAACCGTATCTAACTGATTTCCTGGTATGCAGAGTGATTTCCTGCAAAGACAGTGAACAGAGCAAAGAAAAAAAAAATCTAAATACACGTTTAAAAAATGAATCTCAGCCTGCCTCATTTTTCCACATGGAGAACACATTATAATGTTAATGAGTTAGAATCGGTGTTAGTATTTGTTAATTAAGTCAGTCAATCAGATAGCCAATGTGGTCTCCTGTGAATGAGGCATTTCAAGTGAGAGAAAAAAAAATGGTGTGCTTTTAAAATCTGTAGACTGTCTTCATTTGCATATCCATATGTTATACTGGCGACATCTGGCTGGCTATGTGTGCCACATTATAGCAATAATGTAATCCCATGCAGTGACGCTGGACTCCAAAACACACTGAATTATACTACAACACCCAATGAGCGCATTTATACTTATGTATTAGTCGATGATTGACTTTAGTGAAGGCTGTGACTGTGCAACAATAGCGTCCATACTCTAGATCATAACAACCTCACTAACTTTCAATACCATTCCATGAAAGGAGCTGTCACAATATATTATACGTCACAAGCAAGTCAGGGATCTCCTTCCCCTGCAATGAACGTGGCTCACAATATAACGCTATTTATTATCACACCAAAGATTCTTTTTAACGAGGCCTCCAACCCGTTTCACACCCAACCTCCACCAGCACCCCTTGTCACAATAGACCAGGAACCAGGCCGGTGTGTTGTCAATGAATACTTTATTAATTTATTATTTTAATATCAAATCAGAACAAATAGATTACAGCATCCACTAATGTTGTGGCAACACAAATGCACCGACATCTAGAAAGTAACCAGGTCAAGATATACAGTGATGCTACTCCTATTTTTATGAAAAGCAAGACAAAACAATTACACTCAAAATGATTGCATAAAGGTTAAATACTCCCCACTGCAACACTTCACCCCACACAACAATTGGATTGAATCCCTTTGAATGGAAGGCAGTTGCAGGGGTAGGAATACAATGGACAAATCGGTTTTGGGGTGGTGCCCACAGACACAAGATGGGGAACCAGCAAAGAGGGGGGACATTTATTTTTGGAGTACAATGGAAACATGGGTTTTCTATGATTTGATACTTCTGCTATGGAACAGCACAAAAGGGTACTTCGGACTACTTACACTAGAAGACATATAGGGCTTCAAAACAGACTAGCTGGCACACAATAGTAAACTCGATTTGTATACATGCAATATATGAACAAAATAATAAGGGAATGCAATTGTAAATCCGTTAACATAAGACAGTAGGGGGAAGAGGGATAGGTCAGGAAAAAAGAGTGTGGAGTCAAAGATAACCCCCAGGTTTTTAGCCTTGCAGGTGGGAGCAGGAAGAGGGCCAAGAGAGGGCGGCCAGAGAGCTGCAGGAAAGGAGGGAGTGGGTGTGCCTATGAGGAGAATCTCAGTCTTACTGGCATTAAGGCAGTGGTCATTGGTGGCACACCACTCCTGGATAGCAGGCAGACAGTCAGAGATGAGGGATGGGGAAGAGGTGGTCGAAGGTAGCCTGAAAATGAGCTGAGTGTCATCTGCATAGCACTGAAAGTTGGGGCAGAGAGTGGCAATGCGGTGGGAAAGGAGTGCCAGGTATTGGTTGAACAGCCAGGGAGAGAGATTAGACCTCTGGGGGACACCACAGGTAGAGAAAAAGATAGCAGAGAGGAAGGACCCAAGTTGGATCTGGGAGGGTCAGTCAGAGAGGAAGGAAGTCAGCCACACCAGGGCCTGACTGGTGATAACTATGTTATCACAAGACACTTTAGCAGTATGGCATGGTTGACAGTGTCAAAGGCAGAAGAGAGATCAAGCAAGATGAGGACACAGGGGGTGTTAGAGTCAAGGTTTGAGAGCAGGTCTTCACGGATGTTCAGGAGAGCAGTTTTCATGCTTCTGGCAGCTCTGAAGCCAGACTGATGGTCATGGAGATAACCAACAGATTCAGTGTGGAGATTAAGCTGAGAGATGGCAGTTTCTTCAGGAGCTTGCAAAGGAAGGGAGTGATGGAGATTGGGCGATAGTTAGCCGGGCAGGAGGGATTGGCAGAGGGTTTCTTAAGAAGAGGGTGCACAAGGGAGTGCTTCAGGAGGGAAGGGAAGACTCCAGTGGCGAAGGAGTGGTTGCAGAAGTCAGCCAGGGCAGGGGTAAGGGTGTCAATGTGGTCCTTGATGGTTTTGGAGGAACAGGGGTGAACATCTTTTGGTGAGACTTTCATAGATCGGACTTGTCTGGAAACCTCGTCTGTGGAGAACAGGGGAAAGGCGGAGAAGGAGGGAGGAGAGGTGGCTGCAGAAGGGCCAGAGGAAGAGCAGGGAGTATAGGGAGGGAGGGGAGAGGAGGAGAGTGAGGACAGGATTTCCTGAGTTTTAGAGATGAAGTGAGAAGCCAGTGCCATGCAGTGGGCCTGGAAAGGGACAGGAGAGGTAGAGACTGCAGCAGGATTGACCAGTTCCTTGTAGATTTTAAAGTGTTCAGCCGAGTTATTAGATGCCGACGTGGGCTTGAATATGAGCTCTCTTCTTGGTGAGGACAGAGAGACGGTATTGCCTTTGGAGCAGGCAGCAGGCCAATTTGTCAGAGGATGTACAAGAAGCACGCCATTTCCTCTCAGCCACCCTGCACTTGCGTTTAAGGATGACGAGGTCTGAGTCGTACCAGGAGTTGCACTTGGCTTTGGGCTTCAGACTGATCCTCATGACAGGGACAAGGATATCAAGAGTATCAAATATAGCAGAGTGGAGCGAGGAGAGGGCTGTATCAGGGTGAGAATCAGCCAAAGAGGGAGAGGGGGGTGAGAAAGTGGCAGCGAAAGCCTCAACTGATACGCGTGGGTGGCAGTGATGGAGGTGGCTTGGCCTGTGGGGTAGAGAGGGTGAGATGGGAAGAAAGAAAGTGATCACTCCAGGTGAGAGGAGTGGTGAGACGGACAGAAAGGGGAAGATCTGAGGAGATCAGAACATCCAGAGTGTGCCCTGCAGAGTGAGTCAGGCCAGAGGGGAGAATAGTGAGTGAGAGAGAGTCGCAGAGGTTGTGAAAGAGTCCAGAGGGAGGACAGGAGGCATCCAAGTGGATGTTGAAGTCTCCAAGAAGGAGGAGTTGAGTGGTCGAGGCCAGGAGTGAGGAGGAGAGATCCGCCCACTCAGAGAGGAAGGAGGAAATCTGACCAGGTGGCCGATAGATAGTAGCCACAGTAAGGGAATGGCTATGGGAGAGAGAGATCCTGCAGATGAGGCATTCAAAAGAGGAGTAGGCCTGCGTAGGGATGACAGAGGCAGGAATCCACTCGGGGAAGATCAGGGCTACACCCCCTCTGGAGCTGTTGGACCTGGGCGCAGAGAGGATCTTGTAGCCATCAGGGAGGAGCATGTCAAAGCTTGTGACAGAGCTGGCCGTGAACCATGCCTCGGTGAGACCGAGGACATCAAGGTCAAGTTCTTCCAGAAGGCAGCAGATGTCGGAGGAGTGTTTGACTGCTGAGCGAGAGTTAAGAGTGGCACTGTGGAGAAGGCTGCCAACCTTGAAGGACTTCCGGGGAGGGGTACAGGTCAGAGGTACGCCCTGCGCAGGTGTGGAAGGAGCCCGAAGGAGGGCAGAGAGGGAATCAGAGGGCTGGTTAGCCGGAGAGGAGGCAGCGAGGGGGAGGCGAGGAGGGCGTGGCGGGGGGAGAGGGGACAGCAGGAGAAGAAAGGAAATTGATGAGGCGTGGGAAGCATCGATCAAAGAGGTGAAGGTTGGCCTGAGGGCCTTGGACCAGGACAGTCGCATTAGAATAAACATTAATGAAGACCTTAGAGGAATGGAAGGAGGCCAGGAGAGCATCCCACCGGGTGCCACCATTTATGGGAGAAGAAGAGAAAGGAGAGAGCACATAAACCATATCTAGGGTCCATAGGTCTGGCGAGGGAATGACAAAGAGGATGTCAGTGAGACTTTCCTTGGAGGAGGCACTGGTATAGGTGTCAGCGATAGGGAGGCCTGGGTTGGAGACCAGGATATCCTTTGTAAACTTCTTCCTACCAGATTTCGTGAGGAAAGCAGGATAGTCAATAGAGAAGCCGTTAGAAAAGATAGGAGAGACAGAGAGCACCATAGAGTAGGAGAGGAGAGGAGGGGGTGAAAGGGAGTGGGGAACACTAGGAAGGGACACCTGTCAGGGTGTAGGCAGACGAGACAGCGAGAGCCAAGAGGGTTGAGCAATAGGACAAGACGACAACACTCAGGATTAAGGAACTATCCAAATGCACATTTAAGACAGTGGAAAAACCTCCTAAATTTGAGAATCCTGAATAGAGGGAGAAAGGCCTAGGTTTCACAATGCAATTTTAAATGTTGATACAGTGCAAATTAAACAACAGGGGAAAAAACCACCTAAGTTTGAGAATCCTGAATAGAGGGATAAAGGCCTAGGTTTCACAACGCAATTTTAAATATTGATACAGTGCAAATTAAACAACAGGGGAAAAAAACCACCTGAGTTTGCGAATCCTGAATAGAGGGGGAAAGGCATAGGTTTCACAATGCAATTTTAAATATTGATACAGTGCAAATTAAACAACAGGGGAAAAAACCACCTAAGTTTGAGAATCCTGAATAGAGGGAGAAAGGCCTAGGTTTCACAATGCAATTTTAAATATTGATACAGTGCAAATTAAACAACAGGGGAAAAAACCACCTAAGTTTGAGAATCCCGAATAGAGGGAGAAAGGCCTAGGTTTCACAATGCAATTTTAAATATTGATACAGTGCAAATTAAACAACAGGGAGGAAAAACCACCTAGGTTTGAGAATCCTGATTAGAGGGAGAAAGGCCTAGGTTTCACAATGCAATTTTAAATATTGATACAGTGCAAATTAAACAACAGGGGAAAAAACCACCTAAGTTTGAGAATCCTGAATAGAGGGAGAAAGGCCTAGGTTTCACAATGCAATACCCATCTGTAGGCGGACCGGGGTAAGCAGGGAAGTCAGAGGGATGATGACTGGCAACTGGCGTCCCCTGCGGGCACCTGCAGACACAACCAGGAGCCGCCTCTATGGGAGCCGCCCTTTGCCTAGTGGCCCTTAGCCACTCCACTAGGCAACCTTGAAATGGTCAAGGGTCCCCTCCCATCTGCTGTTCGATAGGTCCACAGACAATTTGAGTGTTCTGGGAAGCCAAGGGAGGATCACCCTTCCATCAACTAATTTAGACAAGGGGTCGGGTCTGGCTTTTGCACATGGAAATCTCATATTTTTACAAATGCCCTTCCTCATCATATTATGCCACATATGGCAGCATTTTTGGATACTACATATTTCAGCGAATAGCATAAACTTTGTTTGATGACTGTGCAACCTATTGCTAATAAGCTATAGTATTTCTTTGTTTACAACCATACTACATTATTGAAAAATCGGGCATTCAGTGGGCGGAATATTTATCATCTGTTACACATTCTCGCAGATTTTTATGGTTGTCACATTTATGCAGAGGTCACAATCCATGTTTTCCTTATAACTTTTGGTATGTTGGTGTCACGAAAATCTTTTTGGCCCAGATGCGGGTTTCTGACAGCTTCCCAGAAATCCGAACATGAATATTTTGGGTTTAAAATTATGGATATTACACGATGAAATTTATGTCTCCCAATTTACACAAAGGGAAATCAGCTTCCTCCTTAAACCTGCCCCCACACTCTCCCATGTGTGGCTGTGACATCAAGAGGGGTGCTGTGTTGAGATTAGCCCACATTCTACAAGCTTAAAAGGGCCAGTTGCCAGCCAAGGCAAGTTTTATGGGGCCTTAAGTGGTTTCTGGTCATAAAACCGGAAGTATTTCTCATCTCATTTCCCTGACAACGGGCTTGGACAAGCTAGTTTCACACTTGGGGGAATTGAAACTTAAGATTCCGGCCTTTCTCTGTTGAACAATATTTTACATTTAATCCAACCTTAGCAAATGCACCCAATCTGAACATGTACACCCTTGCACAGTGGTTACCTGCAAACAGTAATTACAGAAAGGCAACCTAAGGTATATTTAAAGACTTTAGCTCTACAAGTGAATACTTAAAATGTTGATGTTTAAAGCACAATTGTAATGTTACTGAAGAAGGTTCCAAACGTGAAACCTTTCATCCTGCTATAGTTTCACAATTCTTGTTTCCAATGGTGATGGGTTCATGATGGACAAAACGTTCAGTTCCTTTATTACACTTTTGCACCTATTTTGAAGTGCATGGGCCTAATTATGACCCTGCCAGTCCGGGAACAACGGTGGCGGTAAACAAGCTGCCACCGTTATTTCCGGACCGGCAAACTACGAGTTCTGCAGGCGGGTCGTTTTACTCCTGCCAGGTCTGACCTGGCAGTATTGATGCCACCCGCTTGCAGACGGAAATGGAAACACTGGCACCTTTAATTATGGTGCCGTTGTTTCCATGGTCCCCATCCCCATGGATTCCAATGGGGATGTAATGCCCCGGTAAATCCAGCAAGTCCGGAGGCGGTAATTTATTCCGGGTCCGGCGGCAGCCTGCCGGTTTTTCCCGCATGGCTACCGCCGAACTCGTAATGAGGCCCCATGTCTTAAATATGATGGGAAAAACAGATTTTCACATTTCCTTTCATATTTCTGCTGAGAGGTACACTGCTTCAGAGTAACTGTAGCTCACCATGCTGCCATCCCTTTTAGGGTTCTGTGGAATGTAGTTCTGGAGGGTATTATTTCAGCGTTCTCCTACTTTAGCAAATTATGCTATTTGTCTTTCCCTTTGATGAGGCAATGAACATTTTTAGGCATCTCCACGTTTTGATGCCTAAATTCGCTCCTTTTCGTTTGGCAAGGGCCTCATTTTGCACGTTACTCCAGCACAGGCCTTTTACTGAGGGGCATGTCCCCCACTGACTCCGGCCTTTAGTTATGGGGTTCAGGGCTATTTCCCCCCACAGAGCAAACACATTATTTCAGCCAGGCCATTCAGTTGCATTGCATCACGACTCAAAACATATTTGGTGAAACATAGCACAAAGAGCAAAGTTCAATGGGTGCAATGTGTAGAAAAAAACAGGTGCGGTAGATTAGTGATATGCTGCAGTGCACCACAGCCTAAAATCAGTAAATGAGCTTAAAACCACCTCCTTAGATTGGGTGGTGGAGGCAGAGGAACCAGGCCATTGCTCAGCAATCCTTCACAACATCTATGGACAGCTCCTAATACTCCATCTGAGGATATGGACTGCGTCATAGCTCCCCTGCCCACACGTTGGGATTACTTCTTGCCGACGTCTGCAACTTTTGGCTCTCCAGGTGTTTTGGACTACAAATCCAATGAGTCCTCACCATTGACTATGCTGGCTAGGGCTCATGGGAGTTGTATTCCAAAACATCTGGATAGCCAAAGGTTGCAGACTCCAGTTTATTAGCGGCATTACCATGCACAGATTAAAAACCAGAGGGACAGACTGTAATTAGGTACACATTGCACACTTTGGGCCTGATTTACAAAGCGTTTCCCATTTGAAAGCACTTGTAAAACAGGCCCAGTGCCTTTACATGCCTGATGGCTCTGTCTGCTTAGGGACTGCTCCCTTCAAGCCTGACCTGATAGCCCTAAGTTTAGGAAGCCTTCTTATTCCTGGGGAGGCTTCTCTGTTGCTACCCTTGATTTGGAACTGCCCGCCCTGCCATCCTTTACAGAGTATTTAAAAACCACCCCATTTATCATTGCGTTTAAGTTTTCAGCATTTCTGACTGTATTTGCGGGCTCATATTAAATGGGCCGGTGAAGAAAATGGGAGCGCAAAATGAAGGTGAATTGCTAATACAGCTCTATTTCCTGCTCAGCCCAATTTTCCTGGAGGAGAGGCACGGAGTGGAGCCAAGAGCTCCGCCCTTCTGACCTCCTCCTTCTTGTCACTGCACTTTGTTTTACACCTGCATGAGATTTTCATGCCGGTGTAAAAGGAACGGATTCCTATGCAACCCACCTCGATTTAACATCTGCTAAACAGCAAGAATCCATTAATCAACGCTGCTTGCAAAGTGTAATTTGCTGGCTGCATTTGTTAAACACTTAACACATTTTGTTAATACAGAAAACGTACAGTAAAAGAGAGGAGTGCGGGCGATATCACCTTTCATGTTTGCACTGCAATTTGTGAATGTTTAAAATGGTATGCAGGGGACCCAGCAGCATATAGGCTCTTTTTTGGCCGTCCCCTACATGCAATTTACATGTCATGTAAAATTACCCACTTTGCGTCTCACTTTCCCATTTTGATTTCTTGACAGTTGAATTTTTAGTTTTGCGTTTGACCTGTGCATTTTTGGATTGTGCTCAACAGTATTATGCCGTGAAGCATCTGCTATATAACTACATACATGTTAAAATAAATACATCAAATATTAAGAGGATTTAGCCAGAGCTGTGGTCTGCTGGATTATGAATTGGAGATGATAACTCCAGTGCCTTAGGCCTCATGTTTTATACATTGGTGGGAATTTTAAAACCCTGAAGTACGAACGTAAGGCATAAAAGGCAGGAGGTAGCCATGCACTCAGTGCATTTATGCCCAGGGCATTTTGCAGCCATTTGGATGGGAGAGTTGGGGCCCGAAACAGAGTTTAAAATTCGAGCGAATACTTCTCGAGTTACCGCCTCGAAGGGCACGTGCATGAGCCGATTCGATAGGAATGCACTCGAGATTCTGTCTGCAAAGCACCATTTGCATTTTTTACAACACAGAATGTAAAGTAAATAAGAAAAGGCAAATCACGTGTTTTTACTCTTTACTTGTGATTCCGTTTTGTAAGAGTTGGAAATTGCCTGCAGGCGGCCCGACAGCACGTAGCTACTGGAGCTGGTCACCCTCTGCATTCAATTTGCACTTCTTACAACATGATCCTCTGTGACTTTCTTTGAAACCCTCTGATCCCTTTGAAAATGCCTTGTGGATGTCCCATGATCTCAGTGAGCCCCGTTCACCCAGGACCTCGTTATAGAAAGAGGGCCCTAGTACCCTGAGCACCCGCTGCAAAGAGTCTGCAAATGACAAGACCCTACAGGGAGGTCCTGCACATTGAAATGGAACATGTGCAATATATGTTTATCTGCTGTTTGTCTTTCCGAGCCAGATCGCAATCCCTCTGGGAGGGAGGGCCAGGGAAAGACAGTAAGGGAGAGAGAGAGAGAGAGCAGAGGAAGAATAAGAGAGACAGCAATAAAGAAAGATAGAGAGACCTCGAAATAAAGGGAGTAGATAGAGTTTGGAGAAAGGGAAAGAGAATAACATCAGAGTGGCAGACAAAGGAGGGAAGGAATGAAAAACGTAAAGGAGGAAGGTAGAAAGAAGGGATGGAAGGAAAGTAACACATTCCCTGCTCCTCCTATACATTGCACTAACTGTGTTATGTCTCTTCCATGTCCTTTCTAGAATGAGATGTGTATTACCATGGGACCTGGCAGTGACATGTTTGAAAGCACGAAGATCATAGGACATAATATCTATTCGAAAGCGAAGGTAAGGGCTTGTCTTTGTAAATCAACTCTTTCTTTAAATGGGTTCTTGCTTTATCTGGACTACAGTTTTAAGAATGTTACTATTTCTGCCACTTTTGATGAAGTATATGTTATACATTTAACAAACATGACCATTAAGATTTAAAGTAGCCATGATGCTTTTAAAACATATGACAAAACTTGAAAAGCCTGTTTATTTTAATTCTCTATGTACTTACTTTTCAAGTTATATTTAAATACACGTGTACAGAGTTTGCAACTTCATATGTAACAATTTAAAAAATGTTTATTTTCGGGCCCTAAAATCCATCAGATCACAATGTCTACTGGTTGGACCCTAAACCTGGTTTTACATTTCATAAGAAAAACCACCCTTCAATCGAAGCAAAACACCTTTGATATCATATATAACACCTGTGACTACTTCTGTATATTTCGATATGACAATTTAAATCGTGTTTTAGCTATGGGGCCTGGTTTACAAAAGTCTTTTACAATGCACAATTTATTTATTTGTATTTATTTTTTACATTTATAACGCACGCAAAGCGGCCCGGGGGCATTGTGGCGCTGTTACAGCAAGCTTTCTTGGTTACATGAAAACAGCAGTATCGCCTATCTTTGTTTCTTCATTTCAGTGAACCTGATATAAGACAGTTGATGGTTACGTTGACATTGAAATCGTAGGCAAAGTTGCAAGGCAAAAAAACAAAAAAAACGAGGTCTCCACGGTTTCATGGTTACAGAGGAGACCGAGATACCTCAAGACATTCCTATAACTGCTATTTGCGTTGGTCTTGTGAGGTGGGGTGAGCTAATTGAAGAGCTTTGTTTTGAGTCCTTTGCAGAAGGATAAGTGAGAGGTCTCATTCCTTAAGGTCGTAGGGAGGGCATTCCAATATTTGGGAGCAAGGAATAGGAAGCTGGAGCCTCCCGCTTTGGCCTTTTGAAGGTAGGGACGTTAAGCTGATTGGAGTGGTGCAAACGTGTGGGTCTGGAAGAGGTGGCTCAGACTATTTTTTCGGAGCGATAGGAGGGTGCTGTGATTGAGAGGCACTTATGGGTTATGGCTAGGGTCTGGAACAGAATACGTTCTTTGACCGGGAGCCAGTGGGCATCATGCCTTGCGTGGGAAGTGTGCTCCCCTTTGGGAATGCTCTACGCTGCCCTGAACACATTATTTTGAATGATCTGTAGTCTGTTGAGATTTTTTGCTGAGGTGCCAGCAAAGAGGACGTCACAATAGTTTAGTTTTGCCTCAATGGTGGCTCTAGCTATGGAGAGGCAGTTTTGCATGGATAGGTAGGGTTTGACTGCATTGATCAATTTAGTCGTGAATGCTGCCGAAGAGGCAATAGCGCTAACTTGGCGTGTCATGGAGAGAGTGGAATCAATGTATACCCCAACCTTTTGAACTGCTGGCGAGACAGTGGTTCGGGTGTTGTCTATCTTAAAGGTGCTGTATTGTTTGTCAAGATTGTTAAGCATTTCCTTGGGGTCTAACAGGAGGATTTCGTTTTTAACCCTGTTGAGGCACAGTCCATTGGCTGCCATCCATGCTTGGATGGTGGCATAGGTTTTGTGCAGGGTCTCTGCGTCTTTTTCGTATGAGCCAGAGAGTGGGAGGAGGACCTGTGTGTCATTGGCATAGTTTGTGTATGCTATGCCAAGATTGTCTAACTTGTTGTAGAGGGGGGTAGGGTCAACATATTGTACAGTGTGGGTGAGGTGCAGGAGCCCTGTGGGACTCTGCAATGGATGGTGGTTGGTACCACGCAGGCCTGATCTGAGAACACTTTCATGGCTCTCCCTTCGAGTGAATTGGGCTGAATTCATGAGTTGTCTGCAGAGTGTTTTATGGTCGACAAGATCAAAAGCTGCAGACAAATCAAGAAGGAGGATCAAAGCTGGCTTGCCTTCGTGGGTGGACTGGCCAATAGGGAACTCTGGAGACTTCTCAGTAGACCTCTGCACACTGGGTCTCTTTTGTGTGGTATTTCCACATTTTCCCATAGGAAAAGGGTTGCACATGCTGAAATGTGTAATATGGGGCCACATTGAAATTACTTCCAGGTCCTCTTTTGGTTCCCAGTCCACCCTTGCTTGCCTTGGTCCATTATTTCCCCTGTTTGGTTTTTTAGATCTAGTAGGGCAGATTCTGTCCTGTGACCTGGGGGGAAGCCTGATTGGCCCTTGCTAGGATGCTGTTATTTTCCAGGAATTGTTGGATTTGGGTGTATGCAGCTTTGTCTAAAATGTTTAACAGGAATGGTACAGTGGTGATGGGTCTGTAATTATTAGGTGAGGCCGGGTCTAAGGATATATTTTTTTTTAAGAGTGGGTGAACCCAAGCCTCTTTAAGGCACAATGGGACAAGGCTGGATGCAAGGAAGGTAGCATTTATTAATTCTGTCAGGAATGGTGCTAGGGCGTCTGCGCAGTCCTGGATGAGGTTGGCCAGGCAGATATCACCCTAGAGGGCAATGGAATCGACTGCTTTTTTGAGTGTTAGATTATTTAGTTCTTCTAGAGGCATAGGGTCATTGGAGAATGGAGTCTTGAGGGCAGGGGCCTCTAGAAACGGTAGGAGCTTGTCCTTAGTTAGGTTATGTGCAATCCTGGCTAATGTTGGTGGTGAAGGAGTGCTAGGTTTAGTGGTTTGGGTGGCGCTGGGGATGGAGAAATGAATGAGGTGGTGGTCCGTCCAAGGGCATCGGGGGTTGGAGTTGATGTCGGCTGCGCAGTTGTGGTCCTCTACCCAGTCTCGGATACTTCCTTTTGAGTGAGTGGCGTTAGTGACTCTTTGCAGGAATTCCAGGTCCTTTAGCAATCCCATTGTAAAAAAACTTTGTAAACCAGGCAATGAGTCTCCTACCACTGCCTGCAATGGAAATGCCTTTCTCTCAACCTTTGGGTAAAATGCCACCCACCATATCCTTTGCTGTCCTTAATGGCTTTAACCTAACCTTTTCCCCTGCATGAGAGAAAGTAACAAAAGCCTAAGTTACGACCCACATGCCTGTCTGTGATTTTAATGACTACATTGCAAGAGCACAGACTCATCATCAGCAATGAAAGTTTTTTTGGTTTTCACCATAAAACGTACCACATCAAAATTGACGTACATTAAGTTATATCAGTTTGCACACATACAATCTCTAAAATCCAAAGGCTTTCTGGAGACCATTACAAACTTGCATAGATCCAATTTATACCAGTTGCTATTTGGCTATAGTAATCTCACTGGTATACTAATACATACACAAAAACAAAAATAAAACACACAAAAGCGAATCAAAGAAGTATTCATAACATGTATATGTAACATGCTCATTGCCTTGCTTTGTCTTTACTGTGTCATTCTGTACAAGTGCCGTGATAGCTTTGGGTTTGGGCGCTATATAAATGAAATACATAAATAAAAAAAATAAAAAAGTGCACATGAAATATCTTGGGGTATGTCACCTCCAAGGGTATGTCTTCCTACTTGTGCTTCTACTGCCTTCGTATCAGAGACCTGGGAACAGAGGGAATCCCATACAAGCAAGAGCGTATTTTAGATCAGTTCCACCCACCCCAGATCAAGTGAGTCTCTGAGTTCAGACACAGGTCATTGCATTTGCCTCATGCTATGTCATTTACTATGCCTAGTTGGCATATGTAGTGAAGGTTTGGGGATTGGGGGTAAACACATTTAATATTTGTGTGTAACACTTCATGCAGGATTCTTCTGTCTACTAAGCAAAGCAATGTTAGGTATAACACTGAATCTAAACTCATAGATCAGCCCAAGCGAGCTTGGAAACCCCAGATGGTCTTGGGAGACATAGACTCTGGGATACGGCCCTGAGCATGACGCTTATATAGAATGAAGCTTGCTTTGAATATCTTAGTTTGATGGGACTGCAAGAAGGTCAACTGAAGGATCTCCAGGGATGGTTCTTCCTTGTTAAACCAAGGTAAATCTCAAGCTCCCCAAAGTCTGACGTGCCCCCAATTTGCTTCCCCCATAAAATAAAACAAGAATTTGATGACACCATCAGCCACATAGTCTTAGTTTTAGGGCCATCTGCTCCTTAGGAAGGATTACAATAAACGTATTTACAAAGCCCACATTGGGCCATTTTGTAAAGTGTCGTAATTGCCACAAAAGTCTCTTCTTACTTGCCACAATGGAATTAACATGTTAGTTTCGCACAGAATCTATGTGATCAATGCGCTGCCGAAAATGTTGACAAAAAAAATGCAGATTACAAAAATAGCAAGGCGCAGTAATCACACAGATCCCTTTTGCCCGCATCCCAATATCCTCTGCCCCTTTCCCTCCCTACTTAACATTCGGTTGCACACTTCTGTGTGTGCTGCCGGCTCCCTACTATCCCTGCGGCTTCAGTTCCCTTCCACTAACGTGGGTCGGAACTGGCGCAGCAGGGTCCTTTTTTCCTTTTCCCCCTTTATTGTCCCCTGCTATCCATGTAAGGGAAGCGGGGAACACCTCCGCAACCACCGAACCCAATACCCCGAACAAGGGCAGCGGGGGACACTCCCGCAACCTTCACTCCCCTCGTTTTTTGTAATGGGAGTCAGTATTTTGCAAACAGCCAAATGCGCATTAAATCATGAAATGCTCATTCAGCATTTTTTTTGTCCGCGTTTTCGGCAGATACCCTTGGACATTAGGTCCACTTCCCCCTACACAGGAACGAGCCAAATCTTCGAGGGCCTATTAAAGGGGAAACATACCTTAATACCGCACTAACAAGTATGGGCGAGAGATGCACATTTGTGCTGCTGGCACTGGAAAAGCTCTAACTTGTGAAATGTTGCCAGATTTAAGGAGTGCTAGTGGAACTCAAATGAAGGGCCATGGGTGAGGGCACACATGAACGTTCAGCTATGCAGCAGTGTGTAGGGTATAATGGAATACGTATGAGCACTAGCCCCTGCGAATCTGCGATGTTCTGTTCCCAGCAGTTACAGAATTCCCTGAAGCCTATTGGGGGGCGAAGAGTGGATGCAAGGACATTGAGCAATCCACAGTGTTATTTCAGATCATGGTAACAATGTCCAATGAAACTGAGCGCTCAGTCTCTGCTAATAATGCCCAATGTGGAAATGCTTTGCCTCGACTGTTTTAATACATGAAGTGAACAAGTTCGTGTGACAAGACACGCTTAGTTTGTAAAGTCAGTGGGCTATCTGTGCTCTGAGCCTTCCCCCTTCTTACTGAAGACTTGAGCGCTGCTTTTGCAGTTTGCCCACGACGTGCTGGCCTTTTATTTGCCGCTTGCTGGCATTTTCTCAGCCATGTCTCCTTTGCTTGACATCCTCCTGTCTGGTGGATGTATGCCAGCGCGTGCTCGTGTACTGCTAGCAGGTGGACACCGCTCATTTCACGCCTGATGAAGCGCGTGCTTGAACGACGCCTGTCGGATTGAAATGTAGGCGAATAAACAGATTGTCAGAAGGCAGATAATAATGATTATACATGACAGGTGCTTGACTATCTAAGGCATTAAGCACTAAATTGACTTTGTTGGAACCAGAGCGTGAGCTAAGTCTGCATCGAGCAGAAACAGCAGCATTCTCCAGTGTTCCTTCTTTTGCCAGTTCGCCATCTTCTCCAAGACACACCTCTAGGCGGGAGGCAGCACATTTCCTAGGGACCAAGGCCCTGGGTATTGCACTGAAAGAAGGATCATTTTGCCTCCTGAGCACTGACCAGTGAGCAGAAGCCTCAATGATAAGCCAGATACAGGTAGATTGTAGCTTATAGGAGCGACAGACCCCTGCGCTACAGTTGGATGCGCTTGAGTGATTAGTTGAATCCTGCAGCCTGGTACATGCTTTGCTTGAGAAAAAGCTCTGAAATTCCCAAAGGAGGAGTATAAGCAAGTGGGTGGGCAAACCTTGTTGTTGATGGTGCTGGATTAAGTTGCCACCCTGATGCGGTTAATTGGGTAAGAAGGTCAGTACACCTTGTCTTGGTTTACACGTTAATGTTTTGTTTTTCTCTCAGGAGGATAGCTGAGGGGCAACGTGATCGCCTTGGAAGCAAGACGACACAGAGCACTGCAGGTTCGATCCCCGGGTCCGCGCTTAGATACCTCTGGGTATTAACTGCGTTATAAATATCATATCATACCGTATAAAGTGATGTTTCCCCCAGCACGTGTAGTGCTATTTGCATGTGAGAAGAGTCAACACGTGTTTCGAACAGAGTCTTTGGCAAGGCAGAGAAGACAATTGGTGGGAGTCCTTGAATAAGGAGGTGGTAGGCCACGGGATAGTTACGGATACTGGTCCTGCATAGGAGAGGCTGAGTAGCCACTGTGGTTTCAGGGTTCCGTGGATTCTGCGCAGCAGCGGCGATCAAGTGATGATCCAACCATCAATGATAAGTCAACCTCTAATTGGCAGAGGACCATAATCAGTCCCACCGCTTGGAAATCATTCTGCTCACTCCATCCCATTATCCAAAACAGTTTATTTTTACTTTACTTTCATTTATATTGCGCATCCTAAACCCGTAGGTGTGAGAGATCATACAAGACAAACAACATAAAACAAATAAGTGACATATGCCAGAAAGGGGCTTCACATTGATAAATAAAAAATACAAGCATAGCATCTAGCAATATGACATGGCAGTGGACAAGAAGGTCACAAATTTAAGCATAACACGGGGAAAGCGAAAAGAAAGCACCAAGCAGCAAGGCACATTACAACATCATATCACAGTTAGTGGATCCCCTGGGAATATATTTACAGCGTCTTAGGAAAGCAAGGGGGGTGCTACCCACTTGCCCTAAAGCCAATCTGATCCTAGGTACCCCACCCCCTTTTCCTGCTTGTACAGTGATTGGTAAGACCACTATTAGTCTATTTCAATGAGATGGAAACCTGGAAACCTGTCTCTGAAAAATATCTTACAGTTCAGGTTGGAAATTCAGACAAACAAATTCTGAGCAAGGGAGAGGCATGCATACCCTTATAATAGGTGATAGTGGTTCTTGCTTAGAGAAATCTGAATGAAGCCAGATGTGTCATGTTATGGCTGTTAATTATGTAAATCATGTACAGAAAAAATGTATGTCCTCTGGGGTTTCTCTTGCAGTCTGTAAAACTGAAAAAGCTAATATAAATAATTACGATCAATTCATTTCAACCAGTCGCAAAATGTTGTATCAAAAAGAGTAACTCTAAATAGAACTGTGCCACCGTGTTCCAATGCTCTACCCAGTGACAACCCTTCAGATGGTCTTAAATAGCAATTTTTTAAAAAAAACATTGTCTAGTAATTTCACGTTCCAAGTTGATGTTTTTTTTTAAGGAACTATTTGAGCTGGCTTCGGAGGAGGTAAATGGATCCCTCAATTCGGTTCACCAGTGGGTGGACATGAGTAACGTCACGGTACAGCTGAACTCAACGCACACCGTAAGATATTTTATTTAATGTATAACCAAAATCAAACTATACAGTAAAGATTGGGCTCCCTTTAGCAAGCTCAAATTGAATTTTAGTTTGTGATAAGTTAGCAACCCCTTTTGGAACTGCTGGGAAATATGTTGAAAGGAGCCTGATTGCGACCGGTTCTGCATGCCAGGCTCCATGCGAGGGATGTATGTCGGCAGCTTGTCATGCAGTGTTAGACACGATAACCTGGGTATGGCCCAGGTTTCCTTGCCTTACATCATATAATATGCATAACTTGTGGCGTTCATAGCTCTGAACAAGCATGCAGCTATTAGTACTAATAGAGATATAGGCAGAGTTCATGCACCGAGCAGGGAAACACATTCAATGTACGTATCCTCTAAATTCGTTCCAGGCAGGAAAACCTTTCCAAAATGGCGCATATGCATGAAATCATGCAGTTTGTTTCTGCATTTTGTCTGAAATTTTAACTATTTTTCAGAGGATACAAAATGGGGTGCGGCCATCTTGGAAACACATTGCACTCCATTCAGGGTTCATTTAATATTTTTAGTTCTAAAAATTTCACCCAAAAGACAAACAAGTTAATGGGGGGTTTATCTGATTTTTGTCAGACTTATCAATCACATTGTTTACACTGTCAAATTACATTTGATCATGTGTGTTGTAGATTACATTTGTAGAGATGGTCAAAATTTAATTTCTCTGAAAAAACATGTGTAACCGAAAGTTGGCTGCTTTCTCAATACACAAGTAATAGAATGTTTGTGAAATGTGTATCCTCTGAGTCTGAAAGTGTTAACTGTGTACACAAGGCATCTCTGCTACAGTCATTAGAGTCTAAAGTTCCTTCTGCACCAAGCATGGTTAGATAACCTTCCAGAGAGATAGTTGCTGGTAAAAGCTCCTTTATCCGTCACCCACGTGGACTTCTTGTTGCCGGTTCACAAAAAGTGCCTTTAAATAAGACATCACTGTAGGGAATATGACATGTAATACAGAGAAAATGCCGGATATTAATGAATCCTTGACATCTGCTCTGTTTACAGGCACGTTACCATTTAGAATTGTCTGTGATCCACGTTTTTTCTCTCTGTTATCAGGCACTTTTCCATCCAACATACGTGTATTGTGGACAAGAAAAGGTGCTGGGTTAATAAACATTTCTTGATCAAAAAGTGTCAATTTTTGCTCATTTCCCTCCCAAAACCCCCGGTCCAGTGCAGAGATGAGGGGGGCTGGGCTCCGCAACTCTTTCTTAGCCCACAGCTATGCAGGGTAGCCTGCAGCTTGTAGGGTAAGAGACTGGTGCAGGCTGGACCATGTAACACCAGTGCTATACCCTTAACCCAGCAGTTCTCCAAGTGTTTTTCCCAGCTGCCTCTTTAACCTTCCACATCTCCATCCATCTCTCAGCACCCCTGTGCTGGGGCATTCTTGCCAGCTCTCTACAGCTGCCTTTAGCAATTGAAGGGAGGCCCATCCCATGGGCCTCATGGGCGGGCCCCCTACTTTGCTTCTCTGTTTTTGCCTGATTGCATTCGTTTTCTTTTTTGGGGAATGACTCAAAGTTCTCAGCCTGCACTGCAAATAATGCTCCTAAGCCCATGTCCCTTATTATTACTGTCTCTGAGGCTCATATTGCCCATTCCTGATGCTGCAGGTGAGGGTAGGAGTTGAGAAGGAATTGCTGCTGCAGTGCGGCTTGCTCTCCTCCCAGGCTACCTCCTTTCTAGTGCTAGCGTGGTATTGCACGGTGCGGCAGAGGAGGCGTGGCATGCAGAGGTGTGATACCAAAGTCTCCAGCCACCGGAAGCACCTCCTCCATCTGCTTCCCATGCAACAATCACATGCTCTTGCCCATTATCTCCGCCTCCACACCTGCTACCCCCAAAGGCAAAGGTAATCACTACCAAACATGGAGAGTGGGGGACACCCCCGCAGCCCCTGCTCTCCATGTTTGGTAGTGATTACCCAAATTGGTTGTTTCCAAACGACCAAATAGTACTGGCCGAATTCAGCCAGTTGTACCATATGGTCAATTAGAAACGAGCAATTTGGGTAATACCTATCTCCTGTGTATGCCCCTCCCCTGCATGGGCGAGTGGGTGCGTGGATTCCATGCATGCTTAAATCCAGCGGAACGCACCTTCATGGGCATTCTGTGCTGTTTGCCCTCTGGCCACCTACCCCTATTCTCCATCCATCCTGTCCCTCAGTGTCGTGGAGGCAACACACTGTCCCCGCAGAGGGAAATGTGGCATGACAGATGGGGATTGTTGCCAGGGCCTCCATTTTCACCCCCCACCCTAAACAGTTAAGTGCGGCAAAGGGGGTTTTGAGTGTGAAGTGAAATCAGGTCTCTGGAAAATGTCCCTAAAATGCATTCAGAGTTGGGGGTGAGTTGGAATAATGAGATGGGCTGGGAGTAATCCAGAAGAGGGCGCAAGACGAGAGTGGGAGGGAGGCTGTCAATTGATTATCTGCTTGTTTCAGTGCTTAGGTCTCCTTCAGGGCTTCCTGCTACACCCAATTCCTCACTGTCCTTCATGTGGTGTCAAGGCATCCCTGTCACAGAGCTGGGGGATGAGAGATGGAGCAAGGTGCAGTAGTGATTCTGTGGTCTGATTGGATAAGGATAGCGGCACTCATATGGGTTCTAGGGGTTACGTAACACCAGATCAGACATTGGCTTTGCTTTTGCTCTGGCATTCACCTAGAAGTGCCAGCACATAATACGACTCGAGTCAGTTGCCTGGCATGATCTTGAAGGGCAGCATTTAATGCTTCAGGCATTTGAAATCATAGGGCACCAAACCTACGTCTGGCCTCCTGTGTGCTCCAGGAATTGGACTTTGGAGGGAGGTGTGCTGCAGCTGCCAAGTCCAGACATTTTTGGACACTTTTGCTTGGTGTGGTCCCATTTAGTTATTTTCGGTTTCCCCCCCTTTGTGCCCTTCCTGCTCCCTTCGTGTCCCCTACCTTGAACTGTAGTTCAAATATCTTTTCGGGATTTTACTGTGCACGCTCCAGTTGTAGGCCCGTACTTCATCAGTGTTTGCGGCAGCGGGCACAGGGGTAGGAAGAGGATTCCTGACTATTTCAGTGTGCATGGCAGAATATTCTAGGAAACCACTAAATGTGCGAGTGGACATTGGGACAAAAGAAATAATGTCTGCCCTAAGTTATGTCAAAGCCAGAGGTGAATGCTTGGCTATTGTTAGACACATGTTAAAAATGTAATTCATTACAAAAGTATTGCCCATTCATTATTTCTAACATTCTCAATCAGGGTAAAACATGCAAGCCAGCCTTAGGATACAGCTTTGCTGCCGGGACCATCGATGGGGTTGGAGTGGTCAATTTCACACAGGGTAAGTCAATCGATCAGCACCTCTTTCAGATCAATTACAGTTCCTGCAGAGCGCCCACTGAGAGTCCACTACTTTTATGATGAGCTTGAGTGATTCTGCTATTCCAGGTAAATCTGTCACTCACATTTAAAATGGAATGTTCTTTGTTTTATGTGCATATTAATTTAGGAATCAATCCAATGAGGATCGCTGAGGTGCGGGAGATTGATCTTCCAGGATCAATATCAGTGTCAATAAATCTACTTCGTCTCCAAAAATAATGTTGAATGTATGCAACTAAACTAATGGTGATCATGTTGAAGAGAGCCCTGGAAGCGAGGGCCACCACTGTTAGAGTCTGGAGGCTTCGGCACAAGCAGAGGCTGTGGATTTCCCTCTGCACTATTCCCAGCATGATGTCAGGGGTGTTTGGCCAAGCCTGTCTCATAGCCCAACTAATTCTTCTGTCACAGTGTACGTCGAAAGACTTTGGAATATTAGGGAGACTTTGTGGGGGCACCCATTAGAAGTGAAGCTTTAGAGACATTGGCAGAGGGCAGCATGCACTATATGTCTCATGACATCATTGTCTGGATCCTCCATAGCACACGTGGAATCATGGACGTTTAAAGCAGAATTGGAGCAAGTGAGCCCCATCCATCCAGATTAAAGTTGCCTCTGTCCCCCACACTCTGAGCTGGGTGTGGATGACTCTTATAATCACCGGTCTCACCCTGCAGTCTACAATATCTTCAATGGATGCATCCTGGACAAAGACTAAGTTGAGTGTGGGTCATGAGCTGCCTTTGGGACATATACCAAGTAAAAGAAGTGCTTGAACCACACAGAGTCCCAAGGTCTGTAACTAAAATATCAAAGAGTTGGCTCATGAGTAAGTTGAATCACACAGCACCATTGTTGGGGGAATAGTATTCCAAGATTTGCTTTATGGATTTCCATAGCGTAAGGGCAGGACCTGCGCAGTGTTTATGGTGCAGCAAGTGATTAGCTACTCACATGACCTGACCAGATCCACTGTTGAATACCAGTTGTCAAGACTCATCACATTGGCATTATGTATTGTTAGCACCCAACACGTGGGTGCCAGTCAATCCTCATCCTCGTATACAGGCTGATTTCCTTGGTATAAGCCCACATTTCAGGACAGTTAAAAGCTGCTCCCCTTTGTACCAGTCTACAGACGTATGCATCCGATCTGTCCCTGATTACGTGTACCCACCTCTCACTATTCCCTCCTGCTCCCCACCATGGCTTACCTTCTGTTTTCCGACTATGCCATGCTGCTTTGGAGGGATTCCCTCCAAAGCCACTCGAGCATATCCATGGCGGCCATCTTAAAATGACCTTATCTTCCCTTTAATGGGTTGGTGCGCTGCTGCGTACCTATTGAACAAAGGGAACATCATTAATTCACAAACACTTTTAGCATCAGGAGAAACAACTCCGGTTCTAAAAGCATTAAGCGGCGATCTCGGGTGGGCTTGCATGGTAATGACTCTTATCCCTCAACAAGGCCCACCTTTTGCTCATGCCTACTTCGGCTTGGGCTAGTGGACCGTTACCACCCAGGCCTGCCCCAGAATGCAGGCTTCACCTTATTATTTTTTATTTTTTTATTTTATTGTGTAACGACATTGCCACAGTCACCAAAACTATACAAGTCTTTCACAAAAAATAACATCACATAGTCCAATTCATCTAACCAGTACAAAAAAATGCAAACATTAAGAACACATTTTAAGCTTATCTAAAATGTTGCTTAGAAAATTATACAACAACATTATAATGAGGAACACTCAACAACTTTCCAGTCACTAATCATCATTATACACAATACAAGTTGCTTCCCTTTACCTGGAAATTAATTAGTCACATGGATTCTCTTAATTCATCAATGGCTGGCAAAGCACATCCTGCATTGTACTTTCTCCACCACCCATCCACCTGGCCAAGGGAGGGAGAGTTGGCAGGAAGTGTGATTGTTTAAAAGCCAAGAACATCATTACTCCATGGGCCATGTTTAAAGTCATTGTCTGAAGGTGTGTTGCCGTGTAAAGGGCTGTGTTTAAAGTTTGCAAAGTTTTGGTTCCATACCGGGTATCCACCAGCAGAAAGTTGGCAGAAAATCGGCCACTCTGCATTGTGCGGCGTGCCTGCGGACTGGCGGATTTTCCGCCACCTCCCTGGTGTAAAGACAGGGGTCAAGTCCTAAACATCAAAGTGGGGGGACTCATCAACAAATGTAATGGGATGTGACATCGCCAGAAATTAGCATATCAAGGTGAAATATGCACATTTCATTAAAATGGCTTTGCATAACCACCGAAATTGCACAGGACGAATGGCATTTGCCTTTCATAAAATCAACACACACACAAAACTAAGAGAGGATATTTTCTTCTAATAGTGTTTTTGAAAACGATAAAAGGTGTGCATGTTTCAAACTCCAAGAACTAATAACAGGCCGATTCATGGAATTCCTCACAAAAGTGTTGCACGCGGCTGGCGCACAGCGTGCCCGTGCGAATGTCTGCGCCAGCCGCGTGCGATAAAATCAATTTCCGCGCACAGCGTATTCATGAATTCTCGCCTCCAAAAGCAGACGTGGCGCAGAGTGGCGCAGCGACCCTGCAGCAGCGCCAGTTACGCCCCCAAGAACGCCCTTGCGCAAGGAAAAGCCATCAAGATCGCAAAACCATCGCAAAGGGCCGTGCCAACCCTCTACCAGTTTACCGGACTGGCAAACAGCAAACGCAAAGCGGGGAACGCGTATTACGGGTTTCAGGAACACGCGTGCGCTAGAAGTTTCACACGCGAATGGGCCTGGGGGAGCGTGTGCGTGTATTTCAGGGGTGCGCGAGAAGTTCCACACGCGATTGGCCTGGGTGCGTGTAGTCCAGAGGTGCATGAGAAGTTCCACACGCGATCGGGCCTGGGGGAGCGTGTGCGTGTATTTCAGAGGTGCGCGAGAAGTTCCACACGCAATCGGGCCTGGGGGAGAGGGGTATGTGTATTTCAGGGGCTCGTGGGTGGTTTTACACGCGATCGGGCCTGGAGGAGCGGGGTACGTGTATTTCAGGGGTGCGCGAGAAGTTCCACACGCGATCGGGCCTGGGGGAGCGTGTGCGTGTATTTCAGGGGTGCGCGAGAAGTTCCACACGCGATTGGCCTGGGCGCGTGTAGTTCAGAGGTGCGCGAGAAGTTCCACACGCGATTGGCCTGGGCGCGTGTAGTTCAGAGGTGCGCGAGAAGTTCCACACGCAATCGGGCCTGGGGGAGCGTGTGCGTGTATTTCAGGGGTGCGCGAGAAGTTCCACACGCGATTGGCCTGGGTGCGTGTAGTCCAGAGGTGCGCGAGAAGTTCCACACGCGATCGGGCCTGGGGGAGCGGGGTACGTGTATTTCAGGGGCTCGCGGGTGGTTTTACACGCGATCGGGCCTGGGGGAGCGGGGTACGTGTATTTCAGGGGTGCGCGAGAAGTTCCACACGCGATCGGGTCTGGGGGAGCGTGTGCGTGTATTTCAGGAGTGCGCGAGAAGTTCCACACGCGATCGGGCCTGGGGGAGCGGGGTACGTGTATTACTGGACTGGCAAACAGCAAACTCAAAGCGGGGAACGCGTATTACGGGTTTCGGGAACACGCGTGCGCTAGAAGTTTCACACGCGATTGGGCCTGGGGGAGCGTGTGCGTGTATTTCAGGGGTGCGCGAGAAGTTCCACACGCGATTGGCCTGGGTGCGTGTAGTCCAGAGGTGCGTGAGAAGTTCCACACGCGATCGGGCCTGGGGGAGCGTGTGTGTGTATTTCAGGGGTGCGCGAGAAGTTCCACATGCGATTGGGCTGGGTGCGGGTATTCCAGGGCTGCGCAGGAAGTTTTACACGCTCGCCTACAACACGTATTCATGGAAACGAACGTGGCCAATCCGGAAACACGTACGCCAGCAGGAAGTAGGCGTACGTCCACCCGCACAGCATAAAAGTGCACGCAAACAACAAACAAGCTCAGACGCCAGGATGAACATACCGTTCCTAGCAGCAGTGGCCGTGGGATACCGCAGGAGGAGGAGGAGGATAGTCCGGGCAAGAATTTTTACACCCAGAACCAGCCTTTTTGGGATGCCTGATGACCATGTGTATGGGAGGTACAGGTTTCCACCTCACATAATACTCGACCTGGTCAGTTAGTGGGAGGATGACCTCACATCAACCACCCTGTGCTCCCAAGCACTCAGCCCCCTGGAGAAGGTCCTCAATGTACTGCACTTCCTGGCCACTGGATCATTTCAGCAGACAAGTGCCATAGTGGGCGGGTTGTCACAGGCCACGCAGTCACGCTGCCTACACCAGGTCTTGGCCATCATCACTGCACGCCCATCAGTCCGCAGGCACATATACCTGCCCAGAACACCTGCAGAAAGACAGGCTGTTGCCCAGGATTTCTACAGGGTCGCACAATTCCCCAAAGTGCTAGGTGCCATTGATTGCACCCATGTGGCTCTACGTCCCCCCAGGGCAACTGAGCACATCTATAGAAACCGCAAGCACTGGCATTCCATCAACGCCCAGGTAGTATGTGATGCCAAGGGAATCATCACCTCAGTATACGCCAACTATCCAGGCTCCACCCACGACAGTTTCATCTACAGAATGTCTACCCTAAACCGGGACATAGAAGCTGGGCGGCATGGCGATACATGGCTGCTCGGTGAGTATAAATGCCACTGCGCATGCATGAATGTCAGATACTGAGTAATGTCACAACCCCACTGATGATACCCATCCCCACCTCCCCAGGGGACAGTGCCTACCCTCACAGCACCCACATGATGACGCCAATTCGGAACCCCACCACGCCACCCCAGGTAAGATACAACACAGCCCACATTGCAACCCGGGGCATCGTGGAGCGCACATTCGGAGTGCTCAAGTCACGCTTCCGCTCCCTTGACCGTTCTGGCGGGCAGCTGTTATACGCTCCCCCAGTAGTGTGCAGGATCATAGTGGCAGCATGTGTCCTGCACAACGTTGCAACACGCCGGGGCCTGGCCGTGGACATGGTGGTGCCCCCACATCCCCAACCACATGCATGCCCACTGCGCATGGGAGGGGAAAGGGCACGGGGTGAGGCAGCCCGTACGCAGCTAGTGGCTAATTACTTCACATAAAATCAAACCCCTGTGGAGTGCACACAGCCCTGGCACATACCAGCTGACAATCAATGATGATTGTAACTGACAATTATGATGTGCCAATGGACAGTCAACTGTCACAACCATACCAGCCTGAGATTGTACATCTGGAAGTGTTCCATTGTGTGCTTCCCTACCTACACAAACACCACCAATGCTGTGTTCAAAAGACACACTTCTATGCTGCTAAAATCATTACCCCCTTGCAAGACACAACATGACAACAGTGCCATGTCACCCAACCCCTCCCCAGCACCGCCACCCAACACACGATGGCATGACATGCCATGTGAGAGCAAACAAAGTCATCCCCCAAACATGACACGTGTCACAAAGTACAGTGTCCCTAATGGAAACTGGCCACACACAATATGCCCACATAAATGTAGAAACAAGAACACACATGACCAAATACTTACCACAATACAATCGACATAGCATAAACATTACAGTACTAAGGCAAAGGATACGTAGTCTTACAACATGAGAATGCCAGCACATCCACCACCTCCAACTGTACAGTGTTGTTGCCACGCACATCTGGAAGTCCACTGCTCACAACATGAGCTCCATCTCCAAAGTGGACGGCCTTGTGAAGACATGAGGAATGAACCTGCAAATTAGGAGGGAGACATGGATGCACAAGCACACATCAATACACCATGCAGTGCACAATACAACAACAATATGCACTAGGAATGTATACACAGTATTGACTACAGACTGCCCACACAGCTCATGGGAGTCCAACGTCACTGTGTAATTCACTGTCACTTGGGCACACCCTTTGCAAGCCCATGGAAACGGGAAGCAGGAGGGGTGTGTGTCTCACGAACCCAAGCATCTAACCCAAACTCAGGACAAGCCTGCATGTGCCCAGCCGGAATACAGTGGATGCCCACGGGAGCCACACAAGGCAACACACTGCAACAAAAAATCAAAAATCAAAAATGGCCATGTGTGGGCCAGAGGGGGTGGGGGAGGCCACCCAGGAGGTCCGAGGACAGGGTGCCCACCAACAGCCACCTGCGTGAATGTTGCGAAAAAAAAACACTTCCATGGGCTCATGGCCTGCACGGCTACTAAATAGTGGGAGATTCACTGCTGGATTCGCTCTCCTCAACCTCTGCTGCTGCTGCCACAGGAGGTGGTGGTGCTATGGGAGGCAGCCCACGCAAAGCCCTAGTTTGGTCCTCCATGGCAGCAAGCATGCGGGTCTGGAAGGCCTCGTTCTGGAGGGATATGGTGCGGAGATCCCCATGCAACACCCAACGTGTTGCCCGGACCTCTGCCCGAGTTGCCTGCATCTCTGCTGAGAGCGTACGGGTGACGCGCTCCAGCAGCTGTTCCGTCCTGGTGACAGTGGAAGCCTCAAGGTCCACAAGAGTCTGCCTGAGGTGCCGGACCTCTCCCCTCAGGGCTTCCCTCTGTCCCTGGGCATCTATAGAAATTGATTCCCTCAGATTGTCCAGGGCCGCCTGTCTGTCCCTGTTGGACGCCAACATGTCCTCCCTGACTGATTGGCAAATGGAGTCTGTTGCCTGCTGTAGTAGCTCCATCTGCCTTTCTGGGGGGACAATGGAAGTGGCCACCCTCTCCATGGCTTGAGCAATCATTTCAGATGATGCTGCCTGTTGGTTGGCCATACCGTAAATGGATTGCTCCCATGCGGTATTGCCTGGTGGTGGACGGCCACCGCATTGGCGGGCACCACACCTGTCTGGGGCAAGGCGAACTGCGCCTTGCTGTGTCGGCACTGCCTGAGGCTGCAGGACTGCATTTCCCCTCTGAACTGCTGGCCCAGGAACAGGATCAGATGTTGCGGAGTGTGGCCCTGCATCCGTAAACACCACAGGCGCACCTACCAACACTGACATCCCCATAGTGGGCTTTACCCCTGGTGCAGGTGGTTCGGACAGAACAGTATCCCTTCCATGAACACATACCTGCGAATCCACATAGGCCTCATCCGAATCAACACCTGAAAAGAGTTCTGGGGAGGTGCAGCCAGGGACACCCCTGGACAGTATGGCCTGCAGCAAGAGAGGGTTCTCCCCCACCACCAAACCACGTCCCCCACTGGTGCCTGGTCGTGCTTCAGATCCCTCCTGGGCCTGCACCATCTCCTCTCCCTCAACAGCATCAGGTGCATCATCCTCTGCAAAAACATGAAAGACAAAAAATGGAAACAGGCATTAGCACCATGGCACGCTATTAGGCCAGACAAGCTACAGTACTAGTACTTGATTTACACATGTCCCACATGACTATAACCCTCCCATGCATGCACTGTCCATGAGTTGGAAGGGGAGGAAAATGTCAGACACTGATGACATCAAGATGGGAGAGCAACACATCAGCTGCATGCTGGCTAGCAGTGCCATCACACATTGGCCTGTGAGTGGCATGTCCAATACACATACATGACACATGCCATCACACAGATGGCATGCACCATAGGCATGTCATATATGTGACAATAGGGCAGAGTGATGCGCAGTAGAACCAGGTGAATTCCTACAATCAGCCTGAATGAACACAGCTAAATACGGAACAATGTTGTAGCAAGATGCCACTTCAAGGGCAACTTGCGCGATGTAGTGCAAAACGCCTACTGTGGCCAGAAGGGATACTGTAATACCCAAATCCCGGGGCGCCGAATGCATTGGATGAAGCACATGGGTGGGCCAAAACACTCAGGCACACACACCCTGACCTGGCACTCAACCAGAACCCCTCCCACAAACAACATACACATGGATCACACACACATGCATGTGCACTCACCGGACAATGCCTCGTAATCTGGCAATTCTCCCACACCTTGGATCTGCTCCTCTGTGACGTAGGTCCCAGCAACATGCTCATGTAGAGTGAGTTCTATGTCCTCTTGTGGAGACCCACCTCCAGTCACCAGAGTTGCGGCATGACTTGAGGCCAGCTTTTTCTTTGCCCTACGCTTAAGGTCCTTCCAGCGCTTGTAGCACTCAACTGCTGTGCGCCTCATAAACCCAAGGGCACTTATGCTGTCCGCGATGGACTGCCAGTGTGCCTGACGTCGAGCAGGTGTAATCCTACACCCTGAAGTGACCAACATTTCGGCGTCATGTTCGGACACATACTGCACAAGTGCATCCAGTTCGTCATCATTGAAGCTAGGCTTCCTTGGCGTGCCGGACCGTGTAGCCGTGTCGGGGTCATCAGCCTGTACTGGACGAGCACTCTTCCTCTTTCTTTTTGTGGGTGGTGGGGATCCGGAGTGCCCTACGCCGCTCTGGACACTAGAGGCAGGAGCACCGGTGGACTGTGTAGTAGTAGTGTGCGATGGCACACTGACCACATGACTTTCTGCAGGCATTAGCTGAAGTGTGATGATGGCAGGTGGAACCTCAGTCTGATGTACCGGGACCAACACTGTCCTTGCTGGGGGAGTCAGAGCTGGGGTGGACGGAGCTGCAGCTGCCCCTGCAGCCTCCCCACCCTGCCTACTCGGGGCAGCAGATGACATGGCTGCCCCTGTACCACGTGGCCTGGTGACACTGGCTTGCGCCGCCACCCGTGGCCTAGACTTGGCGACCTGGAAGTCAGCCTGGGAGTCACCCTGTGCTAGGTCAGGTGCCACAACGGGCCGGTCCAACAAGGGCTGAGCAGGGATGGTGTCAGCCACGTTTCCCTCAACCATGGGGGGGGGGGATGTGTGTCCCTGACTGGTCCTCCACACGTGGGGGGCTAGGGGGAGTCTGCAAATCCTGGCCACGTCCCCTACCGCGCCCACCAGGCCCACCTCTTGAGGCTCGGCCACCTTTGCCACCCTTACCACTTGCTCGCCTCCCAGCCATGGCACTGATGGAGTTGTGCGTATGGGAGTTGCAGTGGACAATTGTCCTGGGCAATTGGGGGTCAAAGGGGTAGGGTACTAGATGGAATTAGTACCCAAGTGCTCTAGCAAGGCTGTATGGAACCCCTGAAAAAGATGACGGGTCACGCAACGCACAGGCACCCCTAAAACAGAAAATGACGTGCACGCGACCCCTCGTAGACCACGTGCGTGGGAAAAAGAACCTGCACTTCGCTGTGGCACCCAGAAACACAAAAATGAACGTATGCATGTCACACGCAGCCTACAATGACCTCTGAAGGGGTACGCTACACACGGGGCTAGCACAGTTGGTAAATACGTGCGCGACTCACCGTCTGCCTGGGAAAAGAGCGTGAAAAAAAAGCGCGTGTGCGCGTTGGCAACACCCCCGCCAAAAGAAGAATTGTACACTGTCTGAGGAGACAGGACAAAAGGAGAAGTCAACGCTGTTTGAGGAAACAGGTCGAAGAGAAAATCAGAAAAATACTGACAGAGGTAACAGGGAGTACGAACTAGAAACGCTGTGAAGTAAATCGCGTGTGAACCGACAAGAAGTACAGATTTCACCCACTCGCTCTCCATGGGAAGAACGTACAAGGAAATGACGTACTACACGCACCTTTTAAACCGCACCACACGTCCAACGTCACTTCCGCGTATACGCACTGAGGCACTATCCTCCAATTACGCGGGCTGACACTCGGACGTGCAGTTTTTGGTCTTGTAACATTCCCCCGGGTACAGGGACACGCCCGCGCGTGTCACGTCACAGACGTGCCTGCGCTGTCAGGGCCTTTGATCCAATGGAATCGCGTACACAGGCCAATCGCGTGTGGAACTTCTCGCGCACCTCTGGAATACACGCACACGCTCCCCCAGGCCCGATCGCATGTGAAACTTCTCACGCACCTCTGAGATACACGCGCCCAGGCCAATCGCGTGTGAAACTTCTCGCGCACCCCTGAAATACAGGCGCCCAGGCCAATCACGTGTGGAACTTCTCGCACACCTCTGAGATACACGCACACGCTCCCCCAGGCACGATCGCGTGTGTAAACACCCGCAAGTCCCTGAAATACACGCTCCCCCAGGCCAATCGTGTGTGGAACTTCTCGCGCACCTCTGAAATACACACGCCCAGGCCAATCGCGTGTGAAACTTCTCGCGCACCCCTGTAATACACGCGCCCAGGCCAATCGCGTGTGAAACTTCTCGCGCACCCCTGAAATACACGTGCCCAGGCCAATCGCGTGTGGAACTTCTCACGCACCTCTGAAATACACTCACACGCTCCCCCAGGCACGATCGCGTGTGTAAACACCCGCGAGCCCCTGAAATACACGCGCCCAGGCCATTCGCGTGTGAAACTTCTCGCGCACCCCTGAAAAACACGCGCCCAGGCCATTCGCGTATGAAACTTCTCACACACCCCTGAAATACACGCGCCCAGGCCAATCGCGTGTGAAACTTCTCGCACACCCCTGGAATACACGCGCACAGGCCAATCGCGTGTGAAACTTCTTGCGCACCCCTGAAATACACGCGCCCAGGCCAATCGCGTGTGGAACTTCTCGCGCACCCCTGGAATACACGCGCACAGGCAAATCGCGTGTGGAACTTCTCACGCACCTCTGAAATACACACGCCCAGGCCAATAGCGTGTGAAACTTCTCGCGCACCCCTGGAATACACGCGCCCAGGCCAATCGCGTGTGAAACTTCTCGCGCACCCCTGAAATACACGTGCCCAGGCCAATCGCGTGTGGAACTTCTCGCGCACCTCTGAGATACACTCACACGCTCCCCCAGGCACGATCGCGTGTGTAAACACCCGCGAGCCCCTGAAATACACGCGCCCAGGCCATTCGCGTGTGAAACTTCTCGCGCACCTCTGAAATACACGCGCCCAGGCCATTCCCGTGTGAAACTTCTCGCGCACCCCTGAAAAACACGTGCCCAGGCCATTCGCGTGTGAAACTTCTCACACACCCCTGAAATACACGCGCCCAGGCCAATCGCGTGTGGAACTTCTCGCGCACCTCTGAAATACACGCACCCAGGCCAATCGCGTGTGAAACTTCTCGCGCACCCCTGAAATACACGCGCCCAGGCAAATCGCGTGTGGAACTTCTCGCGCACCTCTGGAATACACGCACACGCTCCCCCAGGCCCGATCGCGTGTGAAACTTCTCGCGCACCCCTGAAATACACGCACACTCTCCCCCAGGCCTTCTCTGGCGCACATTTTATTCCTGCGCAGGGACGCTACCGCCTGCTTTCGTGTGGTGGACATGTATGGGCCTGTGCGCGTCTTTGGCCGTGCGCTGTTTTTCCCTATTCGATTCCATGAATACGTGTTGCAGGCGAGCATGTGGGCGTTCTGCGCACTTGCCTCCTGTACTTCCCCCATGACGCCCACATTTTCACGAGTTGTTCCCCATTCTGCGTGTGACGCCCCGTGTTACGCCTACTTTTGTTATGTGTGCCGCGCTATGTGCGAATTCGCTGTGGCCTTATCGCACGGCGTTTGATGACCTGTGCGCCAGCGTGCGCCAGCGTGCGCCGCGCACTTTTTCAGCGCACATCCCATATTTTGCGCGTGCACGGGCTTCCATGAATTGATGTGCAATGTTTTCTGTGCGTTAATCGCACTTGCACTGCGATTTTCGCTATTTCACTGCGAATCGCATGTTTTCGCACGCGTGCACCATTTTTTCAGCGCACATTATTTCCATGAATCGGCCTGAAAATGTTTTCCCTGGAATTTGCAGTACTGAAGTGAGACATTTCACCTTTATTTTTCTGTTATTTTTCATCAGCTTATATAGTGCAGTGGTGAAGTGTCTGCCCTGTAAATCTGACGTCTTCAGGTTCGACCCCTGAGGTTGGCTTTATTTCATAAATTGGAAAAGAACATTCAGTGTTTCCCATTTTAGCTGGGGGGGGGACTGAGTCCACCCTCTGAAAAAAGTGGATGGACTCTGTCCACGCGTGTGTACATTCGACTTGAGCCCTGTTAAAGCCAAGACATGCAAACCTCAAATAAAGTCATTTTCACTGGTGTAAATTCGGTGGAAAATAACTCTAAATGGTGTCCAATGTGATGGTGCATCACGAACCAGCGCCGTGAAGACAAACATTCAAAAGAAATAGGGTTACCTGTAACCTTAAGTGGCACATCCCTAGAATCTGCTGGCTGCACAACCGATGCACACCTCCAAACACATCCCTAAAAGTATGATAGAAGGGAGGAGGGGAGGGAGCTGAAACCTGAGCAAGCCCCTCAGCAGAAATGCACTTGGCAGGCCTTCCTAAGGAAACAAGTGTGTATCCCAGAGCCCAGCCATCAAGCTGTAGATCCCTTGCCAAGATTGCAGTCACTCAGAAGCTAGACCTCAACCTGTTTCAAAATCGTTTGGGGTAGAATGCCACAGTGCTTTCGGGGTTCAAAGAGCATTTGAGGTTACGAACACTTTCAGGATCCACAGCACTTTTTAGGTTCACTGTGCTTTTGGGGACCACAATGCTTTTGACATTCAAAGCCCTTTTGGGGTTCACTTTACTTTTGAGGTTAATTGTTTTTGGAATTCAAAGTCCTTTTAGTGTTCACAGCGCTTTCTGGATACACAATACTTTCAGGCTCCACCATGCTTTTTGGGGTTTACCTCACTTTTGGAGTTTACTCCGCTTTCAGGTCCACAAAGCTTTTCGAGGTTCACTGTGCTTTTGGGGTTCAAATCAGTTTCCGGGTATACAGTACTTTTTGGGGTTTGGAGTGCACTCAAGGGTCACAACATTTCATGCCCAAATGCTTTCAATGTCCCCAATGCTTTCAGAGTTAATAGTGCCTTTGGGGTTCAAATCCACTCAGCCTGGTGGCCAGGTTTAGGGGTTCAGAGGGTAGCTCCTTCAGCCTCTCGTCGTGTGAGCCAGGTTTAGGGGTTCAGCAAGTGTTTCCTCAGCTGCTTGTATATCCCTAATATCTCATGTGCGCAAACGTCAGGAGTTTTCTCCTCATTCCCAGTTTCCAGGCTTCTCGCAGCTGCTGCTTCTCTACCCTGCTCCCCATCTCTGCTTTTATTTTATATTTTCTTGTTCATGATTTGTAGGGCGCGTCCTTAAAACTTCTATTCAACTCAGTTGGATTCATGGCAGTTAGATCTGTTCAATTTCTCCGAGTTGAACCATCAGGGTTCAGGCATTAACGTATTGTTTTATGTCTCGGGAGGATAGCTCAGGGGCAACATGCTCGCCTTGGAAACAAGATGACATGCAGCAACACAGGTTCGATTCCCCGGGTCTGCGCTTAGAAACCTCTGGGTATTAAACACGTTATAAATAACCTATCATATCATATCATGTTACAGCCTAGGGTCGATTCGACATTTCTAGTAATGTGCTCAGCTTCTGTTACACACTTTAATATCTAGGATTCACACTAAACCTTTGAACACACACAGAAGATAAACCAGATAATGGTTAAATGTGTTTTAGGTCAAGACATTGTAAATGCAAAGTCGTAACAAAAATAATAGCTGAACACTAGTAACTTCTTGTGAATGTCCGAGCAAGCAGTGGGTCCTCACAGGACTGAAGAGGATGGAATGGAAACCTGTGCTGAGCAGATGTCAGTGGTTGGGATTATTTCATAGCGTTCCATGATGACTTCTTTCGGTGTGCAAAAGTCTCCCTAATTTTCATGGATAGGGCCAGATTTGAGTACAAGTTCCCTGTTTCTGACGACCCAATCAACATGCCAACGATGAGGCCCATCAAGGTGGAACGCTGTCTGGGCTTACTTGTGGTCCTGTGCAGAAGAGATGTGACCTAGCAGTTTGGTCTGGATAAGCTCCCTTCGAGGTGTGACTGAGGCTAATTTTTCATATTTCTTTTCCTTCTGCTTTGGCAGAGCAAGGTAAAAAAATGATCCACCGTGGAACTGGCCACAGCAATTGCCAGCGGATATAACTGATATAAACCTTGAATCCAGCACTTTATTGCCTAGTCATAAAGGCATGCATTGCTTGAGCAAAGAAATGCTTTCTAAAGTTCTCGAGACCAAGATTTCCATTCCCTATCCCTGCTCAGAGAGGAGGACCTCACTGAGGCAGTGTTTTCATCCCTCTTCACGGGGTCACTGATATTAGTAAATGCAAATACATGTTTGTACAACCATTGATGCAACAATTGAAAATTAAACTAGCAAAGCAAGTCACATAGAAAATCCAAGGTATTTATAAATGACTCTGCTAGACATTTAGATTTGTGTATACATCTTTATAAAATGGACATCTTTATGAAGTGGATAGGGTACTGACTGGGCACTCGTGGCAAGGCGAGTAGTGGCTGGCAATGGAGAATTCCCCTCAATTGGGGCAGTGCCTGGCTAAAAGAAGCAAGGGGAGCTTGGATGCCAAGCCGATGATTGACGCGTAGCAGATGAGAGGACAGAAACACAAAGCTTCGGCAATGCATGTCTTCTTACAAGGATTGAAGCAGGGAATCAAGAACTGCTGCCCGAGCGGCCATCAACACTGGGGTCTGAGATGGATGAGGCGAGATAACATGACATTTGCAAAATCATCAGACTAACTTCTTTGCACTGGAGCGACAAGACCAGGCATTTAAAGATACTGACTAGTGGGCTGTGGACACCAGAAAGAACGCATCAAGAGCAATGAATGAGAGTCACTGATGCCTGGTGGAGATGCCACCCGAGGGGTGGGTCCCAGAAACACATACTATGGGAGTGTAGCAAGATTGGCGCCTTCTGGGGATGGAGGAGGCGGGCTGAATCTCTGAGTAAGGGGCTGGGATTACATATAGGCTATGACTTTGCAACACCCACTTCAAGTGATGATAATCTTCTGCATGACCTGATGCTCCTGAAATAATGTGGACTATTCAGGGCCACAGCGATGGCCAGGAAATTAATGCTAAAGGCATGGATATCACCCATGCCTCCCACAAAGGAAGAATGGGTTCATGATGGAGAGGGTAATAAAGAAAAGAGAAGGGAAGGTCAGGTCATTTGAGGAAATGTGGTCCTGCTTCCTGGCTAAGGTTGCATGGAACAGATAGGCTGCTCTAGTGGAGGAGAGAAAAGCAGAGGGAGAAAGGAGGGGGCTTGATACAGGAAAAACAGACCCATCATAAGAACCACTTTGGCCGAGCCCCTGATTTCATTGGACCATAAGCCTATGGCTAGGATTGGGCTGGCTGGGAGTTAATGCTTCCAATGCCATTGTCACCAGTCATGATTGAATGGGTGATCATGCACATGTGGAATTGCTGAATTTAAATGCAATACAATGTTAACACAAATGAAGCAAGGTGATACATTCATTTGTTTGATATTGTAAGCTGGGAACAGATCTGCAAGATGCAGAATTTCAAATTTTTCTGCAGAATTCCAAAATCGTCGGTAAACTGGGGAAGTGGCTGCATCACCGTTGTGCAGCACTATTTCATGATTCTTATGCCTGTTTATAAGAAAGGATCAAGGATAACATGCAGTGAGTAACGTTTACGTCAGAATATTAAATAAATGGCCTTGTTAAACCGATAAATGACATCTAGCAAATAGACATAAACATGATTCAGAGCGGCACGCTACTCAGACCCAAATTATACACCCGTTTGTAAAATGAATATTTACAAAACTGAGATTTAACTAGTCTCTGTTAAAAGACAGGGCTGACAGGATAATGGAAAAGGCGTGACTACGGATGGAACTTGTGTTTTCTCCTATTGTTTGAAACCGGATCATATCTTTTAGGAGTGCTCCCAGATGTACTACGAATGTTGAAATTGATTAGTTCGGTGCCCACAAGTTATAGTGATGGATCATCAATTCACAAGTGATTTTATGATTTGGGTAGGACTGGTTTATGCTTGTCAAATGTGATTATGCCCTTTAAAAAAAACAAAAAAACCTTTTATTAATTATTTATTTGAAAATGGCTCACTTTTTTTCTAGAAAAAATGCATTGGCCCTCATTACGACCCTGGCGGAGTGGGTTTACGCCAGCGTTAATCGCGGCGGACCCGTCCGCCCTACTACGAGTTCCCGTAGCGCCATGGAACGTTTTCCGCCTGGTTTTTCCGGGCGGAGAAATCCATGGCGCTACGGGACCTTGATGTTGATTACGCCACCGTATTTTGCGGTGGCGCAATTAACGCCTTCCCCACTCCCATTATACCCTATGGGGCAAAAATGGGAATGGGGAAGGGTAAAATGGGGAATGGGGATTTACCGCCCCGCCAAGGTCGGCATGGGGCGGAAAATCCGCCAACCTCCATGGCGCTATCGGCAGCTTTCCGCCGTGCTCCGTGGTGCTTTTAGCACCGCGATTTCCGCCAGGGTCGTAATGAGGGCCATTGTATTTATTATATGTGTTTCTATTTTCTATCATAAATGTTTTGTTAGAAACTCTAATGGAACTTTTGAACCAACAGGATCGACTGAAGGAGACCCCTTTTGGGACGCAATCCGTGATGCGCTTCTCAGAACCCCCTCAAATGAAACCAAGGATTGCCATGAGCCTAAGCCAATCCTATTGAGTACTGGTGAGGTACGTACATAGGTAGAATTCAATGATGTGTTGGATTAGAAGATTGGAAGCCATCCGTAAGGTGGGGGGATGCATTTTTTTACCAGATTCTTGAATATGCAATTCTAGTAATTTAAATAAACAAAGAGGCGGTGCGTGGCAGTTTGAAGAGCCAGTTTGCCAGGAAACACTGTTGCAGTTGTTCTACATTGGATTTTGGAGTTCGAGAGTCTGTATTAATTTTCTACACTGGCCTCACTCCGCCCGACCTAAAACATTAAGGAATAGCACATAGCGCATGTGGTGTGCGTCAGTGTGAAGAGCCAGTTTGCCAGTTAGTTGAGTGCGGCGAGGTATGGTGTATTTGAGTCTTATATGTACACCCCGTAATAGTAAAGGGTTCTTTTGGTATCTAACGACCACTCTGAGTGCCTTTGGGAAGGATGCATTCCTCTGCCCTCGTCTCCAATCATGGAGGTAAGGAGAGCTCTTCACTGAAGGGTCCAGATGTGGCGGCTGTAGTGGTGGATTCGGCAGAGAAAGGCAACGGGTGCGGTTATGAAGCTATCCGCTCTCTGAAAAGCCACAGGCTTAAAGGCAGCCGTAAACCCCTTTCCTTGTGTTTACCATTTTTACCTTCAAAAGCTGTGTCTGAGTTGACAGTGACCAATTTGTGTCCTGAAACAGCAGCCGGGCGCTCTGATGTATCTGCCCCTCCTGTTTTGCCATCACGGAACGTGGTCCGTTTTCACACTTCTACTCCACCCCTTTCCTTTCAATCTTCTTGTAAAACTTTGCAGGGTCTTGAATCTATAGAGAACATTGCTTTTGAAGGCGCGGTTGGACGGTCCTTGATCCTGACCTTATTTGTCCTGCTGCTATGGCTTCCAATGATTCTATTAATTTTACTGACTCGTGCGTCACTGCCACTGCTCCCCTAGTAGTACCGGGTCTACATGGAGTAGAGTGACCAGACGTCCCGGTTTTGCCGGGACTGTCTGGGTATTTGCGCCTCTCTCCTGCGGTCCCAGTACTTTTTTAAGTTTAAAAACCCTGTCCCTGGATTTTGGTATCGTGTGGATACCATCCCGGTTTTTGGCCCGATGTCATGATTTTGCTGTCGGTTTGGTCAAAAAATGGGGCCAACATTTAAATTTGGCCTTAAGAGGCCTGATTAATTCCAATGAAAGAGTTGTCAGGGTTCTTGTGCAGCAGGCACTTGCCTTCAACTGTTTAAATGACAGATTTGCTAATATCGAAGGTTACATAAATGGGGGGGGGTGTAAACCTATGTAACCATCATTGTTCTGGGTTTACAGACAGAATGTAAATTCCTTTTGTAATGCTGCCAGGTCGGTAGCTCAGTCTGTGAGTGTGAATTGCACTAATAATGATATTTATGGTTGTGGTGAAACACCAGCGACTATTGTTGTCGAGGACTTCTCAATCCTCTGTGCTTTTCCATTGGTAACCAATGTTTTTTTATGGCCCACGGCTCATCCCTTCGTGTGACTTCCCCTCCTAGTTCAAGTGTTCTGCTGGTGGCGGAGGACTGGTGGCAGACAGGGTGATTGTTGACATGGATGTAATTGAGGAGAAGGAAGCTATCAGCAGTAACGCAAGGGATGAGTTCCGTATCTTCCAGCAGGAGAAAAAAAGAAAAAAAAGGAGAGAGGGGAGGTGGTAGTTGAAAGCAAAAAAACAAAAAATAAAAAGGCTGGGAAAAACAAAATTCTAGGGGTTGCTGTGCCTTTTTGAGAAAGCTATTTCTTCCCCGGGCCCCTCCTCTGAGTTTGGGGACACTTCGTGCATCATTCTGATACTGTTCAATTGGCCGAAACAGTGGTTGATGTGGCCAAGACTCACCAAAATGGGGCTGGTCCTATTGATTGTGGTGGGACTGAGTTAACGGTATCAGACCTACGACGGAAGCCTGGGAAGGGCAGAGTTCTGGATTGGTGGGGTTAGAAGGAGTGCTTAATATGCATCCCCCTGCATCCCCCTGCCTGCCCATTGATGTCATCTATTAGGGGTGCTGTTTTTTGGGAAATGACAGGAGGAGCGAGTGTTTAGTTCTGAGGTAGGTTGAACCGGTGGAAATGATAACCTGGACTGGAGTTGGTTGCCCGCATCTATGGCATCAAGACCAACCTCTCACGGGTAGCAGATTCAGGGCGCCCCTAACCCCCCCAGTAGAGAGCGTAAAGTGATCTCTTGGTTCACGAGGGGCTTTGCTCATTTATTCCAACACTGTAGTGTCAATATGACAGGCGCTGATATTTTTTTCCTCCAGGAAACATGACTCCAGGAACCACCTGTACTGGATGTCTTTGCTCTTTTGTTAAATCCTGCCTACAGCTTCAGGCCTGCTATATGGAATAAGGACGGATATGTCCTACCATATTCTCCCAACTAAATGCTTTTATGCAGTTGTGGACCTGTAGTGAGTCGCCGGACCTCACATATACTCTATTAAGAAAAATGTACTGGAATGTGGCCAAAATTAATAAGCAAGCACTGTTCAAAACGATAGAAGAGATTTTGTTTAGTTGGCAGACGTCGAGAAATTAAATTTCAATCATTATTTTTGGGGACTTGAATGCCCTGTGTATTTATGGGTTGACTGGTGATATGGAGTGCAAGCCAGAATCCGCTGTGAGGAGGAGAGGGGTGGCCTTCATGTCCTTGATGGACATATGGGACCTGAGCATTGTAAATGGTAATGTAATAGGAGATGAGACTCCACATCACACCTCGGTAAGAGATTGGCAGCGGACTGTTTTAGATAATATCTTTGTCTCCCAGCACATGTTTACATATTGAGTGTCTCTGGATATAAAGTCTAAGACTATGAGTGACCATTTACCTCTCTATTTGATTTGGAGAGTGCGGGGTTGGGGCTTGGTAACAAGTTGCTTTCCATTGGATTTGGGGTTAAATGCCGGCGGCAATTGCCTGGCATGGAATGATCATATTATTAGGTCTTTTAACAATGCTTTGGTGGAATTGTTGGGTAATGTTGATTTGTTTTGTTAAACAAAGTGCCTTATGTGATTCTGCTGAATGCAGTTTTGCAGCCCTGCCGGAACACTTTGGCCGGTCCATAGACACGTCTACGACCCTGTGATTCAGAATTGGAAAAGACAACTACGCGAAGTTCTGCGTTACAGTCCTCCTACTGATAGAACTGAGTGCAGACGTCTTAGACTTGTCTATGGAAGTTGGTTATGAAAATACAGGCACACCCTGCAATTAAAGGATGCTCAAAGGATGCTTAGTATAATATTGACAAAGGATTTTCGTTCCTTTTGGAGTGTCATTAATTCTGACACCCAAACTAAGTCCCAGGTAAACCCTATTACAGCATCTATGTGGGTTGTTCATTATACTTTGATATATTCGGTGGCCCATGTGAAAAGGGGTTTCCTGTGGGCTCCCTTTTTGTGAGCCATGGTGCCTGAGTGTAGATCATGCAGACCTTATGGGTCTTATTAGCCGTAGTTCCACTTTAGGGGCTCCAGACTCGATGGGCTTTGCATTATGGTGCTGAAGGGGAACCCATGTTTCTGGGCTAGTTTGCTGTTAGAAATTTGTGGGAGGATCCTGGAGGATAAAAAGCTGCCTGGCTTGTGGCTGACCACGATTTTGGTCCCTATCTTCAAAAAGGGATTGAGAAACGACCCACCAAATTATCAGCCGATCGCCCTCTTCGACGTGCCCTCTAAAATGTTTGCTTCGATCTGCTGGCATGGGCCAAAGGGGCATGGAGGCTTCATATCTACCAAACAGGCTTTCTGAAGGGTGCAGGGACCAATGCAAATGGATTTGTTTTGAATCCTTGGAAACATAATGCCAGGACAAAGTCGAAGCCGGTTTTTATACCTTTTATTGATTTTTCAATGGCTTTCAACAGTGTCGACAGAGGCCTTCTGTGGTGGAACCTTTTTAACTGGGGTTGTCCGGTGGCCATTGAAAGTAGGATTATTGCTCTCCACTCCAGTGCATCAGTCCGGGTTAGATTGAATACTATGGGGGCTCTCTCAAGTGAGATTCAGAGCTCACGTGGCGTGAAACAAGGATGCGTGTTAGCAACCCTTCTTTTTAACCTTTTTATCTATGACATTTCTGATGCTTTTAAAAATACACAATGCTTTACTCCTTCTATGGCAGCTAACAGAGTTAAATATCTTTTGTAAGCAGATGATCTTGCTCTCCTGGGTTATACTCTGATTGGTTGGCAAAGACAACTTGCGGACCTGTCAGAGTATAAGAGACTCAATAAACTTGTAATTAATATTGGTAAATCGATGGTTCTCCAGTTTAGATCTGGGACTAGGCGACATTTTTCTAACTACAGGTGTTCTTTGGAGAAGTCAATGCTAGAGTAAGTTGCTAACTTCGTTTACCTGGGTTTCTGTTTATCCGAGGGACTCAGTTGTACGGATCTCCTTACTCATCACTTGCTGCTAAAGCTTCCCTAATTAATACAAAGTTTGGTTATTTCTCAATGGCACCGGTTTTTGAATTTTAGAACAAAAAGGTGCTCCCAGTGGTGGTGTATGGACCAGAAACTGTGTTATTCTACCCGAGTGAGAATTGGGCCAAACTTGAAGGAAAGTTTTGGCAAAGGGTGTTGAAACTGCCACAAGGGGTCCGTGCTGCCGTTTTGCGCTACGAGTGGCGCCTTCTGTCAGTGGCTGTGCATGTGGAATGGAAGCAAATTTGTTTATTTTGGAAAATAATGTCAGGGGATGAGCCCTCCTTGTGGTGAGAACTGAGACAGCTGATGGAGTGGAAAACGTGTTCTTCATTTAATAGATGGGTATCTCCTTGTATCAATGTTATGGTAAAATGCGATGGGGACCTCCCACTCCAACAGGTAACTCCTCATCTTGCCAAAAAGAAACTGTTGGAGTGGGATTGGATCATTACCATAAAATAGATTTGCAGCTTCAAGCTATTTTGGGGATTACTCCTTAAAGGCATGGTCTAGTAAAAATGTTTATTGTCCCTACGGGTCGGCCATGTTTTTTTAAGCCTAAGTGGCTTGATTTTAGAAAACTTTCATATGGACCTTACCCGAGTTTTCGTCCATTAAACGCACGCGAAAACAAGCACCGGGGAGCTGCCATTTTCTGATAATCCTATCTTTTCCCCGATCGCCCTGGCTGACCTGCTTTTGCGGCACTAAATTAATTCCCCCGCCCCTGAGCCTGACATTATCAAAACATTCATATTCCCCGCCTCTCCCCGTGACGTTACTGTGCTGCGTAGGCAAACTCGCCCAGTCGTCTTCTGCGCGACTCCACACAGAACCCGGAAGCCAACACAGATCAACTCACAACACAGCGCGCCACAATTCGGAATATGAAACTGTACTTTAAAATGAAACAGCAACGCGGTACATTTGCTAAAGTACATTTATTTGACATTAAATGTTTAGAGAATATTCAGCAATTGCCATATGAACTCCGGAAGCCATTTATTTTCTTTTATCTGTATCCGCAATAACTGTTCCGTTTCATCTTGAGTCACGCGCTGTTCCTTTATGGTACACAGGGTGTTCATTTTCGTAAAAAGAATCTCTTTGGAAGCACGGTGAACCGCAAGGCTGTTCCATCAACTAGACACTAGTCCAGCCTAAAGGTTGTTATGTTGCTTCTAGCCACTAGTACAGCGTAAGGGCATGTGGGCCCTTGGCGATCGTCCCATAATATGGTGATCGTGCTCCAGTTGTTGACACGAAGCTGCAGGTGTCTGCTGAAGAATCCATCTGCCGGTGTCTCAAACAGATGGCAGTGGCAGAATGGGATCAAATACCTGTTATGAAAACAAAAAAATGATAATTAGTCTCGCTAGCCGAACTTCATTAATATTACTCATTTTATTTATTACGGCCGATTAGAAACTATTTGCTTGCAAGGATAGTTCAATGGAGTATGTTCGTCTCTAAAATCAATGCGAAAAGTAACGAGATAAATCGAGGCCAACACACAATGATAAACGACAGTTAGTCTACATGCGTGAGGAATGATATGATATATGATATGGCATTTGTAAGCGCCTATACTCAAGTGTTTCTAGGCGTGACGAGGCAGGTGGGGAACAAGGGCAGACAGACAACGATCCTACTAGGCCAGGTGTCTTTCTGATCGCGCATGGGGAAGGGCTGTACATGGTTAGTTGAGTACAAATTAAATAATAGGGCCAGCTGGTGGCAAGTGCAAGGTAAATGCCGGGAGAAGGGGCTGAAGGATACAGAGACAGTCCCGTAGTGCAGGGAAAAGTGGCTGGGCCAAGGACCGAGATCGGTGAGACCAGTGGACCTGCATGCCCATGTGCCCACTACGAACAGTTTTACTTGCTTTTCCTAGCTCTTCATTCATTCATTTATTCATGCATCCATTCATTAAATCTTCATTCCGGTATAAAAGCGTGTAAAGATTTACTTACATTATATTTGAAATTTCCATTGTGTCTCTTTGTAATGCAGTCTGTAAAACGGACCGTGCTCTTGACAACGATTTTTCGTATACTGACCTAAAATGAAACTCGGTCTAGTTTCTGAATTTTCTTCCTTATCGTCTCTTACGTTATTGCGCACTCCCTTCAAATGTAGTTCTTTCGGCATGGTCCCTGTCTCAAGGTAAAAAAACAATAGACCCTTATACTGCCAGTGCGACTTGTGGGCCTCATCTGGGCACTGTCCTTCGCATTCTTTATTTGCAACATCACGTAGTATAGGCATCTGTGAGAACTTGAAGTTTAGAATCCGTCTATGGAGTGCGCCTCAATGTGAAATGCGAACTGGCTTCTCTCCCACATGCCACGGCCCGCTTGGCTGGCGCGTTCTAAGTGCCCCAATTTTGTCCCGGTTGTCTGAGAGCTTTGCAGCCCAAATTGAGACATTTAATTTTTGGCGGAAGGTCAGGGAAAGTATAAAGTACCATAGGAGTTGAGTTAAAAGTGAGATTTATTGTTTGTTTGCTTGTTTTATTATTTGCAATACGCAAGCCTCCCCTCCGTTTACAGTGCGCAGCATTTACATTTACATGAGATGAGACATGAGAAAAATATATACATACACATATGTGAGGTGAATAGAGAGAATTCAAAGATGACACCCAGCTTGTTCGCCACCCATGATGGTGAAGGTAGGGGTTAGGTTTACAGGTACACTGTACAATAACATTTATTTACAAAAAGACAATCGTATTGCAATTATTTAAACCGGGATTTGTACTTCACAATCAGCTGTGTTTCGGGTGGGCATGGCACAGTCGCAATGTTCGGTGGCAATGGATCACTGCTCTGCACAGAAACGTCCAAAATTCCATATCTGTGCTTCTCTAACACAACAACAATAAGGCCTTTCACAAAGTCGAACTGCATTTCATCATAGACTGGTTTGATCACCCATTGCTTACTTCGTTTTGAAAACACCTTAGTGTAGCGAGGCATCCTTACTTTACCCCTAGTCCTATATTGTTTACGTCCGCCATTGCTGTTATGGGCCAAGACCGCTAGTAGAGTGCGATGTTTTTTGCCCCGAAAGCTAAAATGCAAGCGGTTTGGCCTGTACTTTAGGCACATATTGTGGAACACCTCCAAATCTCCTGTGTGACAGAATTCTGTCAGTCCTCTCAAATCTCTTGATAGAGTTTTGTCGAAAACAATCTTCTCAATGGCTTTGTGTGTCGGTGAAGATGGAATCAACCACTTCTTCTTCCGTGCCTCCTCTGGGGAGAAAGGGCCATGTTCACATTGGTGGAAATGTTCATTTGCTGTCCAGCGGTGAACGTTGGTACAGTGGTGCATCAGTGACCGCCATTTTTCAAGTAGTATTTCCACTGACCCCTCACAAGTTTTTGAGCTCCACCAAAGATGGTTGGTGATAGAATGTGACCACTGCAAAATACTTTCAAAACCTTTTTTTTCCCTGCAGTCGAGATTTTCTTATTGATTGATTTAGCAAGATGCCATACGTCAAATTGATGTTTAATATGTGGGAACTGCTCTCTCATTGTCTTGGCAATTGAAACGTGTCTATCGGTGGCTATGAGGTCGATGTGCATTCCCCTCGATTGTAGATATTCCACTGATTTTAAAAAACCTAGTTTCTCCATGGCCACTGAGGATGTACATTGTGTTACCTGCACGACCACCGAACTCACAATTTTCTTACTATCCATGTCCTGAAAGTGGTAGGTGCAGTACTTGGCAGAAAATCCAGGGCTGTCGCACTGTCCATCGCCGGCTAGCCTGAATCGTTTGCCTTCAAATGTACTTGCTAGAGACAATTGTTCAATTTTCCAAGCATCACTAATGGCCGGAAACAGATAATCACGTTGGTATATGTAGTACAGCGCTTTAGAAATGAAATGGAGTCCCACAAACTGAAAGAAAGCCTCTAACTTTCTAAAACTAGAGCCACTAAAAAGTGTTGCATCTGCACACAGTAGATTGCCTGCTGGCAGTTTCCCCAGCATCGGTTGTGCAGACCATGAGAACCTATGATTTAATCTACAGGCGGCATTTATTTTGACGTTACTGCCTTTTATTTGACGAGTCACATTAATCAATGGCTTCCCACATACTTTCCCTCTAATGGAATGCACACATTTCAGCATACTTATAATTTCCATCAAACAACTGTCGAATACAATGTATTTGCTCTCTTTCATTAGACTGTCATCCTGCGTCAACGTTGTTTCGGCCTTTGACTTTGTGGAGATTTCAACACATTGGAAAGTAATATCGCTGATATCAAGTTCTGATGCGTCTATGGATGCTGCGGCTGGTTCATTCTCTGTCATTTCAACATCTATTACTTCAACATTGATGGGAGAACACAACAATGTCAACAGGTTTTTTGGTGGCAAATTTTTGGCGGGTGTAGATTGCGTAAATTGATCTGCAACTACTTCAGAGCTATCTTCAATACATTCAATAACATCTTCTTGTGGTGGTGCGGTCGCACTGTAGCTATGGTCCGATGCAACTTTGCTGTAGTCTCCAAACACAGTTAATTCATGTTCTGGCCATTGGACATGAGCATCTTGAGCCTGAACACGCCTCGCCTCAATTAATAGTTCCTCCATAGTGTACACGGTCTGGCAAGCCACATCTCTCATTCGCTTCACTGTCTGTGTGTGTATAGTTCTGACACCCACGGGTAACTGGAGGAGAGATTGGAAAAGGGATGTTCAGTTTAAACACAAGATGGAGTGTAGTAGAATTGACTGGAAAAAAAACAAAATAGTCCCCAGCACAAACATTTTTTTAAAGTTATGAACTGTTTGTAACTAACCTTTTATTGTTTTTTTTTCTTTGCAACTTTTTTGACTCGACCTTCCACATCTGCATGCTGTAGCTCCGATCCGTTTCCGCATGTCCTCCCTTCCTCTTGCGCTGCAACGACTATATTTTCTGTATCCGCATAGACAGCACGGAATGAGGCTCCATCGTCTCCCTGAAACATAGTACTTTCATTACTATGTATCAAAATATTGTTAGCATAAAACACACGTGAGGACGAACACACAGGTACATCTCAATAGCCAAACACGATTTAAACATTGTGTGCAACAATCAAACGACAAGTATTCGACCAGTGATGATCTATTTCGATGGAACTGTCAGTATCCATACCTCTGGCTCTGCATAGACTGCCATGAATGGTTGTATTGGAGAGGAGGCATCCGCATCTCCCTGAAACACAGTACTTGCACTAGTATGCTTTTCAATATTGGAAACACAACACACACTTGGGGTCGACGGCACAGGTACATATAAAGAGATAACCACAAATGATGCATTGTCCAAAAGAATCAAGGAAAATCCAAATATGATCACATTTCATCGACTTATTTCAACAATTCCTTTACATCTGCATCATCTAAATGAGATGTTGTGATTGTGGTGGAAGCTCCGTCGTCTCCCTGAAACACAGTACTTGGATTAGTATGGTTTTCAATATTGGAAACATAACACACACTTGGGGTCGAATGCACAGGTACATATAAAGAGATAACCGCAAATGATGCATTGTCCAAAAGAATCAAGGAAAATCTAAATATGATCACATTTCATCGACTTATTTCTCCGATTTATTTACATTTGCATCATCTAAATTGGATGTTGTGATTGTAGTGGAAGCTTCGTCGTCTCCCTGAAACACAGCACTTGCGTTAATAGGGAAGAAAGTATAGCAAATGGAATCACGTTATATGATCACGCATGATGGAGCTGTCATTATCCATACCTCGTGCTGCTGAAGAATATCTATGGATGTTGCAAATGTAGTGTGCACTTCCGAAAGCTGTTGCGCCGATTCGTATACGCATGGTCCCGCTTCCACTTCCCCTGGAATGACTTGAATGTCAGGCTCTGCATCAAGTGCAGGGGTTGACGCTCCATCAACTGCCTGAAACATAGTACTTGCATTAGTGAGGATTACAATAGTGAAAACATAACACACAGCTGGGGTCGACAGCACAGGTACATATCAACGGCTAACCACGAATGAAACATTGTGTAGAACAATCAAACGACAAGAATTCCAGCTCTGATGATGACGCTCGATGGAGCTGTCAGTATCCATACCTCCTGCTGTTGAAGAACATCTAGAAATGTTGTAGATGTGGCGGATGCTTCAGCATCTCCCTGAAAGACAGTACTTGCATTAGTATGGATAACACTAATTATAACCGAAAACAAACACCAGTGGACGATAACTTAGGTGTATATCAATTGGAAAGCACTAACCAAACATTCGGTAAAATGATTACACGATAAAATAAAAATATTACTTGACATGCATAAAACAGGTCTGTAGCGGATTAGCCTAGTAAGATTACCTGATATGCGTTAGAAGTGGTTGATAACTGCGACCACGTCAAGGATGTAGAATGTTCTTGCTTCAGATTCAAGGGATAGTCAAGAAGTTGTAAAGGTAAATTAATGATTGATAATGAAATGCCAATATTAAAAATAGCCATGTAAGGCGACAGAATACTTGTAAAATGCTCAATACAGCACAGTTCCCTGTTCCCATATATATACATTGCGTTTGTGGGTTATGAAATCGAAAAAGAATATATTGGTAAATGTCATTATTCAAAAAACTATACAATCATATCAATATCGAAATTATTACAAGGGATAGAACACCTACAATATCAATTAATCCGTTCGGATACCTACACACTACCCCAAGGCCTAAAGCTAAATCTGGACACTTGACTCACCGGTGGCGGAATGTGGACGAATAGAGTGGGAATAGCGTTTTCGAGCAATTTCCGTGTCGTTCGCCGTTTATTCTTCTTTGTTACCCAAGATGTTGTGTACATGTCCAAGGAAAAGTGCCGGCTGCAGATGCGGTATCGATCACCCCTCTTGTCCTGTAAGACTTGTTGGACTCTACTTTCCAGCTCATCCAGTGGATATCCGCAATGTCTGACCCATTCTCTTATTCGATCAACAGTTTTCGGGAATACATGCATTGTAGTGCCTTCAGATTTCGCATGGGTCTTCGAAGGGAAACCGCTAATTGAACAGGCAGGCATTGTTGAGAAATCTGAAAAGTAAATATCGACATTATTATACAATCTTCAAGAATAAAGATTTGATACAAAAGTAAATGAATCATACAATGATCAATGCAAGGCTTGTTTTGGTCGCAGGAACTATACCAGCTCATTATGTGCAGCTTAGTATTTGCATAAATTGCAGAAATGTATAAATGATGTGACTGAAAACTGAACATGTGACTCATCCCTTGGATGTTCTGTATTGCACGAGAAGGAAACATGCTTACATCATAGACTGGACCCCCGAAGGATGCAATTCGATGACAATTGACACAGATAAAAATAAATAGATCTATTGATAGCTTAGCAATGGAAATTCAAGTCCATAGCAATGAGACCAATGAACATAGCACTATTGGGTACTCTACTCGCAAATAGATAGAAATTTAAAAATCTGCGAAATATGACGAGGATACATGGTCTTACCTTGACCAACAAACAGTTGGATTCAGCAAGCAGAGCAGTATGTTGCGGGAGAATAGGTGGATGGCCACAGGTAGTGCACTGATGGGTATGCTCGAAGCAGTCACAGAAGTTCACGGATAGCACGACGACGAGCAGATTAGCATAGATCTCAGTGGTTCCCAGGTAGCACGTTCAGGAGTTGACTTGCAAAGCACAAAGATGTTCTCATGAGACATATCGAGTGGTTTTTAAAGTATTAGAAACTGGGGTGTGTTTGTGAATGAATGACGTATGTATGTCGTGGTATTAGGGGGCGGCCTGCCTCAGGGGAGGCCTGCCTGGAGACACGGGGTCTGAGGAGGCCATGTGACCGATGGCCCCTCGACGTGGGACACCTTTTGAAGTGTACATGTAGTTTGGCACCTTGGCCTTTCGCGCCCCTGACAGCCCCCCATGCCAGCGCGCATCCACCGGCGCGAACCGCCTTTGAAACAGGGGGGTGGGATGGATGGGCCTGGGGCGTGCAGATAAGGCACAGGAAGACTGCTGAATGGAGACACACTTATGTGGATTGCAGGGGGGCGGCCTGCCTCAGGGGAGGCCTGCCTGGAGACACGGGGTCTGAGGAGACCATGTGAACAATGGCCCTTGGCGTGGGACACCTTTTGAAGTGTACATGTAGTTTGGCACCTTGGCCGTTTGCGCCCGTCACAGCCCCCCTTGCCAGCGCGCATCCACCGGCGCGAACCGCCTTTGATACAGGGGGGTGGGATGGATGGCTCTGGGGCGTGCAGATAAGGCACAGGAAGACTGCTGAATGGATGGAGACACACTTATGTGGATTGCAGGGGGGCGGCCTGCTTCAAGGGGAGGCCTGGCTGGAGACACGGGGTCTAAGGAGGCCATGTGACCGATGGCCCCTTGCCGTAGGACACCTTTTGAAGTGTACATGTAGTTTGGCACCTTGGCCTTTCGCGCCCCTGACAGCCCCTCATGCCAGCGCTCATCCACTGGCGCGAACCGCCTTTATATCAATATATAGTATATTGCCTTTATATCAATGATAGTATATCGTTGCTTATCAATAACAAATGCCACATACCGGAGATTCTTGTGAGCACAGACCCACACTTCAACCGGTGTATTATAGTGGTCAAGACCCTAAGGCCTGTATAATCCAATGGTAATTGTTAGTATAGATATATGTGTGACTTTTATAGAGACATAACCTACTGAAAAACTTTGAACAAGTGTTATTTAGTGCATGCATTATCGAGAATATGTTATGTTAGCTTAGATAGATAGTGACCACCCTGCTTCACAGCGACCAGACCTTCACCCATTCGGAGCACAGATGTCTGATGTCCATCCTTGAATGGAGACACACTTGATTCATTTAAAAAATCGAAACAAACGTTGTTAAAATATATGTGGTGTTTTATTTTGTATCTTATTTTCATGACACAAAAATACAAGACTTTAAAGATTATACAGGTCAGGTTGCAGCACAGCGAGAGAAAATCCCCTGTACTGACCGCTGTCACTCGGGAACGTTTCTCTAATGGCACGAACGTCACAGGCGGGTATCACTCTTCGAACGCGGTGTCCAAGCCTCCCGTGGAGCCACCATGTAAAGGAACGATAGGCCACCAGCCTGTACCACCTGTGAAAAGGAATGAAACAAACTGTTTTTAAATGACCAAGATAAGTTTAATAAACGTTTGTTGTCAATGACAATTCTTGTAACTAATGGCATTCTGCACGGACATATGCTATCTAGTCAATGCACACTATTGAACGACTTACATGTGTTACAATGATATGTAGATGTAATTTTGGATATAGTAGAAGAACATGAAACAGGAGTGGCATGACAAGCAGAGTATACTTACTCGTTACTCGGATTACGAGGACGAACAGTTGCGCGAAGTTCGTGCATAAGCACCATCATTATTCTCAACACGGCCCGTGTGAGGCAGGCTGCCCTGAAGTCTGGCAGCTCGGTGATGCATTGCGGTCGTGGCTCGCCTTCTGAAATGTAGGCCAGGCATCCCGAGTTTTCTCGGCAGCAGCAGTTCTCGTCCTCAGTTGGCATTAGCTCACACCGATTGCATGTGCACCAGGTGGAGACGCCGTCCATTCGACTAGGCCCAGGCTCTTCATCTGTTGATTCGTCCTGCCAACTGCCGTCCGAATCCCCATCGTTTTCGCGTGCTTCCCTTTCCAGTAGTTCCTCCTCGGTATACTCGGGCTCGTACATGCAGGGCATTATTGTAGCCATTGTGTGTTAAACAAACTAAAATAATTTATAGCGGTGGTACTGGTATCTCTTCACACGGGCTACAAGCGGCGAAGGTAGCTGACCAGAGCACTGAAACGAGTCACAGAATACTCAAAGTAACACAGAGAGAGGAATGGAATCGAAAATCTGCTGCTGTGTGTTGAGAAACGGTCTGTTTATACTTATTGAGGAAAGAGGCGTCCTGCCATTTCCATGGCGACACGTCATTAGCTGAAGCGCAGCGAATGTTGACACGAGACGTGGTTTGGCGTTGGGAAATGGGCGGTACGAGTCTGCTGATGACAGGCTCAGGGGCGGGGGAATTGATTTAGTGCCGCAAAAGCAGGTCAGCCAGGGCGATCGGGGAAAAGATAGGATTATCAGAAAATGGCGGCTCCCTGGTGCTTGTTTTCGTGTGCGTTTAATGGACGAAAACTCGGGTAAGGTCCGTAGGAAAGTTTTCTAAAATCGAGCCACTTAGGCTTAAAAAAACATGGCCGACCCGTAGGGACAATACAAATTTTTACAAGACCATGCCTTTAACATTAAACTGTTTGGGGTTTTGCCATCTTATTTGTTTATGTTTTTCATGCAAATATTAACTTCTGCGCTTGCGTTTAAATTACTCCCTACAAAAGACATTTTAGGAGCTCGGGAGGGAGTGGAGCGCAGGCATAGAACTTGTAGATTTTTCAATTCTGCAACCTTTGTTGAAACTATTTTGCATGTGCTACTGCAGTGTGAGTCCTTGAAAGATTGTTGCATTTTGCACTTTGAACCTCTTCGCCGTGATTTTTAAATTCCTTCTGTTGGATGTGTATGGCAGCTAATAATGACATCTGGCAGTAATTGTTGGACATTAGCAGCACTACGTTTCTTCAAAGATCTGTTTTCTTAATTTGTTTGCGTATATTTTTAATTGTTAATATTTTTATCAATTACGACTGCACTGAATAAGATACTAAATGAATTGTAATGATGGTGTCTTTAACAGATCTTAGATATTGATTGATATTGTGTTTTTTTTTGCTGGTATGCTTTCTTACTTTGAAAACATTATTTTATGTATATAATTCACAATAAACAATAACAAAAAAAAGAATTCGTGATTTTTAGAATGTACTGGTAGTAGATAGGCGCCAGACGGCTGTGATTTGTATTTGTGTGGTCTGAAGCTAATTGTTACAACTTTTCGAAACTTATTTAATTTTTTAACATCCCGGACATATGCACATTTCTGAATCTTGCTGCTCATGGAGTCTAACCTATCCTACTAGTTACAGAGGCCCATAAGTCATCTTTTTCCTTTTTTGTTTGTCCCTATCCCCCTCACACGCCCCACACAGGCAAAGAATTCGAAACCGGAAATTCATTTAATGCAGTAAAGTGTATTGTGTCTTTCAACAAGCAAAACAACCTACATGCAAAAATGCACACCAGAGAGGTGTTATTTTCATTATATAAAGACCAGCGGGACCAGACCAAAACTAAATACCATCAATGATAATTAGAAGAAAACACTTTAAACATTGTCATAGACAAATACTGCTTTGGGTCAGGTTATCACCCCTCTGGCCCCACCATTGGTATGAGGTAACAACAACAGAGGAACCAGGATTTATTGTATTCTGCAATAGGATACTTTGAACCAGTCAAGTCACTCTGTATCAGAAACCTATAAAAATACAAGAATGATAGACTTATTTAAGTGGTGGAAAAAGTAGACCCTCACTATTCCGGTGGATTGGTGAACAATTCATTAGTATAAAGCAAAACAAAACAAAACAAAACCAACCATAGAATGAAACTTTGGTGCAAGTGAGAACCCCTCCCTCCATGCTCCGTTCTCTTATGACGCAGAATAACACATGCATTTCAATGGAAGGGTGGTCCTAGCAGTGCAAGGCGTCACACTGAAACAATGTTGCTGACAGAGAACAAAGACTCATTGTACAAGCCTTTGATACCAGCTGCGCTCTTTCATGTTAGTTAGTGTTATCAGGGAGGTCATCATATCGTAACACTGTTATTCACAGTGAATATGCTCCTTAAAGATTCACACTCCTCCAAGGGAGGCAAGGATGCTCGAATTATGATGACTAATGTCTGCTAATGCCTAAACACACTTGCATATGCCAAAGGGGAAACACCTCAGAAGTGAGAGAACGGAAAGTGAGCATTCCTGAACCCTTAGCAAAAAGCTTTAATTACAGGGACTTGCGCAGTAAACTCTAAAGGCTCGCCTCGCACAAGCAGGCAGTATCTGCTCAATATTACAATTGGGTAATGTGCAAGTAGAGTATATAAAATCTTTAATTCCAAAACATTCCCTCACATCTAGTACACTGTTATTAAATGAATATTCTTTACACAATAGCAATACTATTGAGTTTATTTAAGGCCATGCATAATCACTGAAACAGTAACACATCACGTATCAAATAGCAGTCAGCCCCTTTTCTCCTGCGTGAGAGCTCTACCAAATTAGCAGCTTCTCCTGCCTTCACCAACCATTTCCCCTGGTCTTCACATGCTTTACTGCTGGGCAGATATTGAATCATTGGTTGACTGATACCAAAGTGACAATACTTCCAGAGTGAGGATGGAGCTTTACATAGTGATATGTGTTCCATCCAGAACATAAGTAAGCAAACATTGTTATTTCAGGTGTTCAGGTCCACATATTCCCTTATACCCAACCAGTCAATGGTGAGGGATCATGGGAGTCAAAGTCCATCTGTAGAGTTTCAGGTTGCAGATTGCTGGCTTAGATAATCAGATCCCATATAAAGGCCTACTTTCAATTCATTTGGCCATCCTGGCCTCTATAGGCAACAGTTTTACTAGGCCCCTGTTACATGTAATGATATATCTGTTAAATTATTAACATTGTCACATATGGCTTTAATAATACCAATGATTCGAAAGATGCTGCAAGGGCTTTTCTTTACAATGATCAGTTTGAGTGGGTGAAAGTTGCAATGCAGGAATAGCTGGACACACTAATGTCTGTCCCTCTCTCATCTTCCATGGGCTTAACACCTTCTTAGCCAGGGTAATCCAGACATTGACCCCTTGCCCACTGTGCCTAGAAAGGCACAGCTTCAAATCCCTGATGAGGCCTGTCTAGGCTGAAACACGTGTCTGGGGTTACTGTTGGTACTCTTGTCTAAAGGAGAATTGCCTAGTATTTCAGTGCTGGATTGCCCAAGTGGGTGGGATCAAACTGATATGCCAAAGGATATTTCTCCCCCGTGGAAGGTACAGTGAGCTAAAACGTGGCGGTAGCAGACCTTCCCGAGTGGGAACCTACCCAGAGGCTAGGTTATTTGGCCGTCTTCATTTTCGGCAGAGGAGCTCCTAGAACGTTTGCATATATGTTTAGGGACTTGGGGTTTCACCATATGTTACCCAGAGTAATCCAGAAGTGGAACCCTTGCTCACTGTGCTTAGAGAGGCTGACAGGCACCCGCGTACACAGCTCATAGTATGGCGATACAGGAACTACGGTACCGGCATGCTTACCGGTACCGTAGTTCCCGGACCGCCATGTTGTAATTAGGCCCATGGGCTTAATATGAGGGCCCAAAAAGGCCAAAAGTTGTTCACAAAAATCAGGTAGGGCAGAAGGAGGACGATAGAGTACAAGGAGACTGAGGGTGAAAATGGGACTGAAGTGAAGTTTAGCTAGAAGGCCTTCACAAGAATTGATGGAGGGAGTACTAGAAACATAAAAGTTAAAGCTATCGTTAAAAATAATAGCAACTGCCCCACCCCTCTGACCCTCACGGTCAATGTGCAAGACTTTAAATCCTGCTGGAGTAGCAAGCTGCAGGACATGTAAATTAGTATTACTAATCCAGGTCTCTGTAATAAGCATAATATCTACATCATTCATCAGTATGTAATCAGCAACTTCAAATGCATTCTTAGCCAAGGAACGGGTGTTGACTAGCACTATTTTTAAAGCCAGACTAGTACAGGAAAAGTTCTTTGCTCTACTAGCAATGTTTGAATTGCTAGTGCCTTCCGCAGGCTTTACCGCTGTGAATGTCTCACGTGGGGCTAAAACAGATGGCTGGGGTTCCCCTAAAGGCTCATACCCTGTGGTGGTGTATCCCCACATACGTAGGTATGTGGTGTATCCCCAGGTTAACTATTCCATCCGCAGCTGCTTTGCTTGATCACCCCAGAAGCCCCTGGGAGTCACTGACCAGTTAGTGGGAAGACCACTTGCTTTACTCACGGAAGGTACATTGTGCATACTTAGGGGGAGGCAATTCTGATTGCACCATTCGAGAGAGACTTGTCAATCCTATAAAGGAGATAGACCTGTTTGGAAAGAAATCTGAACCCTTGCTCTCACCAGGCTGCAGACCCGCTGCTGTATGTCATCCCAAGCCAAAGAATTTGAGCCCAGCAGAGTGGTTTTGCAGGAGCAGAAATTTAGTGTCAGTGGCCATTCCCACATGTTCACACAAACCCAGACTGCTGGTGTACGTGGCAGCCAGCACAGTGCAAGGGACCTCACTGATTTCACCCATTGTCAAGGAGAGCTTAGAGTGCCACAAGGCCTTCTATGCCTGCTGCTGCAAAGACTTCAGATTACAGATCACAGCCAAAACAGTTGTAGTCTCAGGTCATGGAGCCTCTCAAACAAAGCAAGTTCGAGCCACAGAACTAGCTTATAATTCACAACCGGCTGAAATACATTTTTCAATTACAAGATTCTTGGGCAAACCCACTAGGGTATAAAAAGGGGAAGAAGGAAAGGATAGGGGTGGGCGTAAGGAGTTGAAGGCTTGAGGTGATGGTCAGTGCCTGGAAGTCAACAATCAGGACAGAGACTGAAAGAAGGTGGGCGAAGTGAAGAGGTGCAGTAATGACAATAGGGAGGTTAGGAGGAGCAGTATGGAGGCACTTAAGAGGAGCAGTAAAGAGCAGAAGGAGATGAAGAGGAGCGGTAAAGGCAGAGGATGAGGTTAAGGGGAGCAGTAAGGAGGAACTGGAGATAGCAAATAAAGTCAGAGGAGCTAAAATAGAAGAGGTTAATAAGATCAGCAAGGGCAAGAATATTAAAGTGAAAGAAAGGTGTGGCAGATTAGTTGTTGCAAAGAGTACTCATTCTTCAGAGAGATAAGAGGATCATTAGGAGAGGAGGCTGGAGGAGAAGTCAAGATGAGTAAATATATAGGGGTTGGAGGAGGAGGGGAGCAGATACTGGTTGATCATCGAGGAGGAGATGAGAATTGTGATGCAGGAGGTGAAAGAGGATGTGAATACCAGAGATGAGGAAGGGGATAAGATAAGATAAGGAAGAGGGGTAAAGACAAAGGGTAGTAAGTGGGAGGACTTGTTGAAACACTTGTGCCTGGAGAAATGTACAACTTAGTGGATGGGCAGTATCCAGGCAGCTTTGTGACCATCACAAAGTTAATTTAGCCTAACAACCCCTGGGCTCAAAGCAATCTTTGTTAAGCCCTCAAAGAGTCTGATGCTTTGCCCATGTTTAGATGATGAAGGGCACCACAGCTGAAGCAAGACTTCCTGACAACTTCAACAAAATCCCAGCAAGTAAAGGAAAGTTCTAAGACACCAACGACAGTGAGTGACTGTTAACTCTCAAGTTGGACTGACTTTAAGAGAAAGAGGAAGGACTGGTCCTGTAGAGACTGATTATAGCTATCACTCCCACCATGGGGAGTGTACTGGGCCAGTAATGCTCTGCCAGCCTGAGATGCTTGGGGCCGTTACTGACCCTGCATGTCTCGATAATCAGGGGTGACAGCTATTCCAACCCCAGGGCTCTGTCCAGGATGCAAATAGTTTCCTTTTCTTTCCTTTTCTTTCCACGGAAGATGGGCTCCATGTGTATTGCGCGAGCCCAATCTCCAACAGAAAAAACCACACAAGATGACCACCCCCAAAGCAATTACATAGGGACACACTCCTCTTTACTTTTTCTATTGCAATGGCATGATGGAGAAGCATGGGAGCCCCATCCAAGCATGTAAATGAGGGGTAAGGAGTTTTGGGGGTGATGTGGGATGTCTTGTGGATCAGGGCTAGATAGTAGAGGGGACAAGGAGGGCATGGGGCGAACTAGGGAAAACAAGGTGGCTGCGCTTGGGCAAGAGCTTGGTGGCTGGAGGACCGTGGCGGGGACACTGGCAGTTCTCGCCCTTGTTTCCAGCCACCTGATTGGCTGAGCACCCTTTCCCGGATGTAAATTATATTTATTTAATTACCACTATGTGACTTCTTTTAACATAAAACCCTCAGTTACTGTTTATTTAATAAGGACTCTTATACCTGAGACATTGGCTTTGTATTGACTGTTGATCCCATAGGCTCAAAAACTGCCTCTCTCTGGTCCAGTTTTGGAGGTTCAGTGCATACTTGAAGCTCAACCATTCCAAGACCGAATTCCTACTGCTCACCAACAACACTGAACACCCAGACATACATAACTGGCTATCAATCATGAACTCTGAGGGCTTCACACCCGAGTTCACCTCCTGCACCAAGTTCCTCGGGTTCCTCATCGACAAACACCTCTCCTTGAAGATACACATAGCTAAGAAAACTCAGAAAGCTTGGTATCAGCCCTCCCTCCTGTATGAGGTTAAGCCTTTCCTCCCTCTGGACAGCTTTAGATCCACTGTTCAAACACTGGTCCTATCCCACCTGGATGGGGATAATGCACTCAGCAAAGGCCTACTGTCGTTCCCCCTTGTGCCCCTGAGAAGTGTCCTACACGTGGCTGCATGCCTCATCAAGGGTCTACGCAGATATGACAACATTAGCCTGGTCCTCATTCACTGTCACTAGCTCCCACTGAGCTAACTCGTGTAGAAACTCAGCATCTCCAGTGGACAGTGCACCACCGGAAGACAGGACACGTACAGACTTGAAATCTGCCACAGCAAAAAGGAAATGGCCAGAAAACAAGCCTATTCTGCCTCTGCCCCAAGACTATGGAACCTCCTCCAAGTCAACATCAGAATCGCCCCCACACTTGTATAATTCAGAAAAGTACTCAAGACCCACCTCTTCAATGAGTCTTACCTCCTCAAGACCTAGAACATCATGTTGCCTCTCACACCACCTGACTCGCTAGATGCCTACTGCCACTCTCCTCCCCACCACCCAGTACAGATGTACCCCTCCTCTGTGCACCCCTGTATCCTACCCCCTGCAGTGTATCTGTTCTGTTGTTACCTCTGAGAAGCACTCTGTTATGCATCTAGACGGTTCTATACCTGTGAGGAATTCCACCATCGCCTGGGCTTTTTTGAACTTTTAAATGTAATTGATTGATGGCAGATAATCTCTGGAAAATATGTGGGGCTAATCTGCACACATTTTGCTATGCTTACTGCATGACATACTCATTGATCCGTGCACTCTGCGTGGATACAACCTAAATGCGCAGTCCCCCCTGTCATATTTAGTTTGGATCTGACAAGGGGAGTACACAATGTATCTCCAGAAGGGCAGGGCCAGACATTCCCCCTGCCATGGCCAGCCTAATTAATTAACAAAGGCTCTATGGATCCACCCTGCAGCTGGTGGCAGCATTCACATTCTAAGTTTAATTCAAACAGGCCCACATGGGGCCTGGCTGTAGAGGCTTACAAAGGAGACAGGAAACCCCAACACCCTTTCATATTCATTGTGTCAACCTGAAGCCAGCTCCCACCCTCAGTATCGATTGAGAGTGAAATGCCATGTTTGGGACTGCATCTATTACAGTATTCATCCCTGCAGGGGGACCAGAGTCCCCCTGCAGGGATGACTACTGAAACCCCTATGAGAATGTGGTTTGGGGGAGCCAGAAAGTCTGGTCTTAATGCAGCTTTAAGGAGACCTGGCGCTTTAATCAGGAACCAGAGAGCTCCATTAACCAGATAGACCCTTTGATCCACAACGGACAGGGAGATGAGTGGGACGTAGTAGTGCATGTTTTTACCCCTTTAACCTTTTATGTTGAAAAGCACTCTGGTTATGACCTCACACATAGAGGAAACTGTTGGCTGGGAACCAGGATTGGTTCATTAATGTATACTCAGCCTACACAAATCCCTGTGTCCATTTGGCTTTAAAAGAGGGCCGAGCCCATCTTTAGGCAGATCATCTGAAGGCTTCACCAGAAGCAGAAGGAATAACTTATCATTAGACCCTGGCTGAAGGTACAGTCTGCCTACATCTTCTGCCAGTAAAGGAAGGTCAGGACCTCCAAGAGAGAAGCAAGATCCCTCCCCTAAACATCTCCCAGGAAACAGAGGGAGACACCAAATCCAGAGTACCATCCAGCAGCAACAAAACCTGTATCCACCAAGCACACACTGTGCCCTGCTAGGCTCTGCAGCAAGATTCCTAGGTGGGAGAAGTGCCAGAGAGTCTCTGAAGCAAACCAAGGACAAGGCAGCTGCCTGTAACACTCTCTTATGGACGACATGAGCCCAGTGAAGAAACGAGGAGGAGTGCATCAACACGAATCTACCAACGTCCACCTTAAAGGACATTTTTCAAGCTAGTCAAGCCCCTCCATCTACAACTGACTGTTGTTACGCCGCAGTCGCTAAAGCTATCTGAGACGCCTCAATCATTACTTCAGAACTGCTCACCAGCACTGAGACAGCGATTCCTGACCATGAGCCGCCATGTAGGCCAGCCTGCAGCTATCCATCCAGCTTTGCTCGCCGAACTGCCCGCAGCCTGACAGCTGCAACTGTCTCCCATCTTGAACTCTGTTGCAGAAGCTGCAAAGTACCCTGAAACTGACTCGAGCCTGTCCAGCACCAAGAACTCAAACAGCCCAAGGTACATTTTGGTTCTGTGCCCCTACTCCTTCTCTGAAGGCCCCCAGTCACATTTTATAACCCATTGCTGACTTTGTGTTGAAACCAAGTATCCTTGAACTATTGCAATTAATTACTAACCTGACTACCCTCCTGTCAGTATCCAGAGTGCATCCCTTTTTCTTCTTTGTAACTTTTTGTCCTCTGCATTCCTTTGCAGGGTGGGTTGTATTTTGTAATGTGCTAGAACTGTCGGTTGTGATAATAGTAAAGTAGATATTTGTATATCAGTCCCTTTCATCATTGGGTAATAGATTGTATTTTCGCTGTAGTGCAACTAACCAATGATCCACAACCTTTCGGAGATAAGCCTGCCATTCCATCCACGTTACCAAAATTGGTCATGGAGGTTTATAATTTGCTTGTGTTTCCAATCTGTTTGGATCCCTTCTGGTGTACTAGAGGTGTGGGGCTGATTGATGGTTTACAAAATGATATTCATCCCTAGACCACTGGTGTCCTGGAGGTTGATTTGTTACAATATCTCTCTAAAGCGCTCCGTTATGTATCTGTATTGTTGTATACATCTGTACCGCGTTGCGTTGCTTCGCAAACTAGGTCTGCGCTCAATAAATACAATAATAATAATAATAATCCCATGACCGTCGCACACCTAAATGAGAACTATTCCCCTTGCCTGGTTTCCCGACTCGCCTGAATCCCATACGGTCTAAAATGCAAAGCTCTTCCATTGGTGAGGTTACTATGGGGAAAGTAGCGCAGAGAAGATATAAAATAGTGTGGAAAGGGCACAACTGGAGCCTGTGGCAAATAAATGTGCAGGAGGACACTTATAAATTCCCTTTACATTAGCACCTGATGCAGGGGCTGTGTTTCAGGGTCTGGATCAAGCATTAGGCCACACCGAATGGCCTATTGCTGAGAGTGTCTATGTCGGGCAGAGCAAGGCGGCTATGCTGCAAGGGCATATGTGGGGAGCTGTTCCTTTGAGCCTGGTCTAGGGAGCTACACTGGGAGCATAGCTGCATGTCCAAATCCCAGTGGTGCACTGCAATGGTGGGTGTCAGGGTTTGGGACGTAACATCTTGAATATCCTCATTGCGTTGTTTTAAATGAGTTCTCACTGACAAGGTTACTTAATGGTTACAGTTTATTCCATCGAGTGGACATTATGTTTTTGTTATTAAACTTCTAGAGTTTTTCTGACTTTCCACATAACTTTCAACGTTGACAATAGGCTTGGGATGCAATTTTGATTTTTTTTTATTGTTGTGTGTTTAGAGCCCTTTAGGTAGCACACATACAATGGATGGGATGCAGAATAACTCTTACACCAAATAATTGAACCAACTCAGGAAAATGGCAAGGTTTGCTGTTTTATTTTCAATTGTTTAAAACAGGGAGTTACAACAGACATCAGCAGACGTTCGCTCGAGCGCTCGGCTAATTTCACATAAAAACATATTTATATACTAAAAAGTTGTCATACGTGATGTCATACTACGTGCCAATTGAGAAAAACCTACGTAGAGTTGGGATCGACTTAAGAGGAACATCTAAGTATACTTTCTATAAGGGTTGGGATTATAATTGGATGTCTACTGTCAAGTGGACAACTTATGCCCACCTCTACTGCAAGTCATCTTCTACACTTATTAAGTACACAGTATATCATTGGCTCTCAAACTATAAGTCCCTTTGTTATGTGGACCTTTACAATTGTTTGGCACACTCTTGCCAGGTCTAGAACATTTGTTTCATTTAGGAGCATGTAAGCTCATACCCAGGTGTCAGGAGGTGGACTTGACTTTACCTCCCCACCCAAGTAGCCCAATGTCTCTCATCACCGATGCCTTCTGCCATGAATATTGTCTTTGAACTTGGCCTTGCAGTGCATTCTTGTCTACGATAATATAAGGGAGGGCGAGCACGCCCTAGCGTTTCTTCTTGAACTCCTTGCCCAACTCTATTTCCATCCTTGGCCCACGTGATGGGCGACCATGATTTGGACCATTTTGCAACATTTAAATGTCCTAAATGAATAAAACTTGGCATGCCTGGTGTTCTTTCTTTGCACCTTAACAAGGAATAATTTGTGTCTCATGTTCACCGCCTTCAAGGTTAGATAACCGCCTTGGCTGCCTTGACTTTGATACTAGGCCAAACAGCCTCACCATTCGTATCCTTGATCTCAGCTAAAACACAGTTCTCGACTTTCCTTCTCCATGAGTTCGAGCTTAATGAATTCATGACACCAATGTCCAATTTCTATCAAATGGCGGCTCTGCCTGCAGTCTATTCACTATGTATAGCCAGCTTCTAAGATCACTTAGTCTACTTACATTGCGCATCTGTACAGTTATTGAACGGCTTGCATTTTCTGCAGTGTGTTACACACATGCAATCTTCTTTTCGCATATGAAAGTTTACTCAATTCTTTACTTTGTTGTTAGTTTCTATAAGATCCATGCATTCTCTTCAGCCAGTCTTCTCCATATGTCACGTTCATCTCTCATGACGTCACCAGCTCCTCTTTCTCTCATTTTCATATTTCTTCAGGGAGTTCCTCCCTCAGATTGTCATCTCTTCAGGAATACATTTGATAAGGTTTTCTCAGAGGGTACCTTCTTTTGAATATTCGCTGTGGTATGGTCAAAACTACTGGTGTCAAGCATGGTGCAGTCTTCGACTAACAATATACAGGAGGTAGGTGGGTAGGATTTCCTGCAGGTGCTCCTTCATAATTGCTTGATGAGAAATGCAAGAGGCATATAGCAGGTATTAATTTCATTTGGACAAGATGTGAAAGAGGTCTGTTTGCTTTCAACAGCCATGTCAGGACTGGTACAGCAGAAATGATATGATGCGCAACACACACAAACGTGTATGACCAAATGATGGTCACCATGGAGACTGTCTTAAAAGTATGGTAGACTGGAGAATCCCTGAGAGATGGAGTCAAGAAGCGCTGTGGCTCACTGGTTATTACTGCAACCCTCTGCTCCAGAGTGGCTTTGCTGCTTCCTGCATGCGTCTCTGCTATTCAGTGTCATATTGACTCACCAAGAAGCTTAGATGAGCAGCAAAACATTTACATTCTGACAGGTTCCAGGCAGCATCCAGTGAGACGATAATAAATCAGTCACAAGCCTGGCGTCTTTGATTCATTATCTTTCAACATAGGTGCAGTCTTCGTAGTACTAGATAGTGAAAACTGAGCCTACATTGAGGTTGTAAGAGTTTACTAGGATTGTCCAACTGGAAATAAAGTGAGGTTGGAAAAAATAGAAGCATACTGGGATGGTCAAAGTGGCAACATATTTTCAAAACTGGGATTGCGAAACCTAGAGCACATTGGGAGTTGGCAAACTGGGGATTTACTGGGTAGTCATGCAGGAACTAAACGACTTGTAGCATCCTGGATTACTGGAGCTGGTAGTATACTGCATTTCCTAGAAGTGTGCACATGTTATGCTGGTATGCATCGCTGATTTTTGCACCAGTGCAATGGCAAGACACTCACCGGCTACTACGAACAACTGTCTTTAAGCTTTAAGCTACTTTGGGGTTGCATGGCAGATGATAGAGCTTGAACTTAAATGATGGAAACATGTTGGTGTTTATGTGACTTGGTGATGTGAGGATTAGCTGTGTGCCATGACTGGAGAGGGTGCGGTGAAATTTAGCGAGGGATGGGCGCAAGTGTGTGTGCATGGTGTGCTTGTTCTGGGAAAGGGCATAGGAAGGCATATCTAAGTGTCGAGCTGCATTGTGAGAGATTTTAAAAGAGAGTTAGTCTTTGAGTGAGAACAGTTCCAGGCGTTGCAGTAGGAACACTGTGCCATGAAAGAGCAGCCTGCAGTTCATCCTGACTAGGAGTGAGAAGAAAAAAAAGAGAAGTTTGGACCAAGGACGAAAATAGGGAAAAACCCAGAGCTTGTATAGAAGACAGGTATGGGGTGCAAATTGTATCACTATAGGTCCTAATCAGAAGGCACACCTTTGGGGTCCGTCTAGGACCCTATTGCCTGTACTCTATCTTCTGGCACACATATGAACTTCATGCATGGCTTCAGTGTTACCACCAGACCACACCCAGTGTGTGTCAGGGCCATCAGACTGCTACTGAGCTTCTGGCACGGAGTGTCCGTCAGGAGGAATGACAGATGACCATGGACTGGTGGGGACATATTTTACTGTATATTCTGAAAATTGGACGGTGTAAAATGGGTGTTTTATTAGAGCTCAGCCGGGGACCAAAGAAGAGCCAGGGCTCAGCAGAAGTCTAAAGGAGGAGCCTAATCTGCCAACACAAAAAAAATAGTTAAAAGAGCTTTCATTGTTGACATCATCAGCGATTCAGAATTATTTGCCCTAACACAAAGGCCGCCTCCTCCATTGTAGGGACTCCCAACAGGGTCCCAGGCAAAATAATATCTAGTCAGACTCAAAGAATGGTCCACATGACTTGGCGTGAATGGGGTCCAGCTGCTAGGGTGTAGCCTCTGTACTTGCCTCATTGAAGGTGGCACGAGTGATCTGACACCATAACACAGGATTTCAGTGGATTCCTGAAATAAGACCTGCTGTTATGAGCTATAACTCAGTTAGCTGACTGCTACAAGTAAGAGAACAAAGATAGAGGGAAGGAAAAGGAGGGAATGTAATGTGCTAATGGTTGTGGAAAGAGAGAAATATATTTAAGTGAAAGGTAACCCCTAATGCCATAAGCTGCTTGACCTCGAAACACCGACTTTTGTTCTCTAATGGGTAAACACAGTACGTGCACTGTTGATGTTTGCTTTTATAGGTCACCCCAGAGATTATGTAACTGGAAAAATAATCTGAGTGGCTTCTGTTGAATGTAGTTGTAATACAGTTGCATTGTCGCGTTCCTTGCTCCTTGCAGAGGAATGCATGATCTATGAATGATGTTTCTTCATTAAATGGGGCCCGAATGCTTTTTATTTGGCTTAAGTAGCGGTTTTTCTTTTTAAATCTGTTTGTTCCACATTTTAGTTCCAATAGAAAGCATGCTTTCATCTTTATTAGAATTTCTTGGTTAATCGATGCAAACCTTCTAACTTTTATAACACACAACTAACATACTAAACAACAGCTTGCTATACATCTCCCTGGGCTGACTGGTATAATATTCTTGAGCAGTGTCCTAAACTTCTACAAACTACCACTTCGACACTCCCTATTCCTCCCCTTCCCTTCTCCAGACCTTCTTCCAACCCATTGCTAGTCCTTTGCCACGCGTGCTTGAATGCCAGTCGCTCAAGGGGGATTATCATTGCACCGACGCATTCCCTCTACATACTGCCCTGTTCCATACCCTGCACTCGACCACTGACCATCGCCTGAGATCTGGCTTTTTTATGGATATTTTCTGCTCTCACACAGTCCTATTTTCTTGACGACCACCAGCCAGATTCTATAAAACCTTGCTCTATTGGCCGACAGGGCCAACTAGATAGACTTCCAGCGGTACTAGTACACTATCATCAATGTCACGAGTATGGTCGAGCCCATTTGGGGATTTCTTAATATTGTGGCTGTGCTCGTCTATATGCACAGCCTGCAAGCAGGCTCTCTGGAACCTAAGGATGCATCACACTGTTAGCATCATTTGGTGCATGACGCGGGGGGCTTCCACTTCACACGCCCGTTTCTGGTTTCAAGGTTTCAACCAGCATTCTATGATTGTACCAAACAGGTGCCTGTCACAAATAATGGTCAACCAAGAGGCAATCAGGATCTGCATCATAGGTATGTAAAATACACACCAGACACAAACCTAGGTACACATTGCTTGAACATGTCCTCCAGAATTGAAACAAGCACACATGGGCAGGACCCATATTAAATGCATGGCTCCATTAATGGACATTCATTGAGTAAGAACATTGATCATGATCTGCTTATATAAACTACCACTGTACAATAAACCACGATGAGAATTAATGCCTGCCCTAGAGGCCTCAAGAGATTACTTTGGTGAGTACAGGTGTACGTGGAAGTCAGGACAACTTGTATGTGTGTATATGAGCCCAGAGTCAAATGCCATACTCTCATTTCTCATCGGCCTTCAGATACCCAGAGACCTTGTGAGTCTTGACCTGAGTGCGCCAACCTCTCATTGCCCCAATGCAGTAATACAAGCCTGCACATATCAAGACCTCTAAGAAAACACACCGGGCCTTCAAGGACCTGAAGGACTGGTTTCCGTGCTGGGCATACCCTCCAAAACAATGAAGACAATGCGTTCCATATGGCAGTGGTGTGATGCATGTTACACAACATTGCAATATGCCAACATTTACCTATGCCACCACAGCAGATGAGATGATGGCCTTGTGCCAGACATCTAGACCAGAGATGACATTTGACTATCGTTTCAATCGTGGTAGCGTTATATTTATTGTACACATACAGTTATATACACATTAGAAATTATATCAACAGAGTTGGACTCCATATGCCAAAAACACATCCCTCAATACCTTTTTCATTCAAACATTTCCACATACATTCATTATACTTTCAGATACACTAGTGATATATCATTAAAACCACAATTACAAAGTAAATGTCAATTTAGCACTTAATCACTTTACAATGTGAGCTCATTATTCTTTTAAATTTTACTTGATCTATCTGCTGCTTTTGACCCGGTGGATCATGCTTTACTTTTGTCTTCCCTTTCATCTTTTGGGTTCTCTGGATTGGTTCTATTCTGGTTTTGTTCTTATTTGTCTAATCTCACCTACTCGGTATCATGGGCTGAGAAGTCTTCTGACACTGTCTCTCTCCTTCACGGGGTTCCTCAATATTCTGTTCTGGGTCCTTTTCTTTTACACTTCTCCTCTTGCTTCTACTATTTCTTCATTTGGATTGCCTCATCACTTTTATGCTGATGACACTCGGCTGTTCCCCTCCTTTTCTTCTTTCACTCCCAAAATCCATGATACTTTGACATCTTGTCTTTTGGCAAATAAAACCTGCATGACTTACCATTTTCTTGTTCTGAATTCCGCTAAGACTGATGTTCTCTTTTTTCCTCCAACTACTATTCCTCCTCCTCCTTCACTTGCTTCTATTTCCTTTCCTCCTTCTCTTCTTCGCATCTCTTGCACTGCCCATAATCTGGGCCTTCATTTTGATACAGAATTTTCCTTTTCCTATCATATTTCTCTACTTTCACGTTCTTGCCGGTTTCATCTCTTTAATATCCATAAGGCAAGAATCGTTTTTACCTTTGGAGCAACTAGGCTACTTATTTCATCTTTCATTTTTTCTTGATTGTTCTTCTGTCCTTTTTGGACTTCCAGTATCACGTTTAGCTCCTCGTAGATCTATTTTGAATTCTTCGGTATAACTTTTATGTTCCCTCCCCCCTGGGTTCTATTTCTTCATCTTCACTTTTTCTTGACAGGCTGTCCTTTCACAGTAGTCTTAAATATAATTTTCTCTTGCTTCTCCATATCTTTCTTCTCTTGTATCTTTCTATCCTCCCTTCTTCGCTCTCAATCTATCTTCCTTCTACATGTTCCTCGTCCTCCTTGTGCTCAGTGTCGGTTTTGTTCTTTTCTCTACTTGCTCCCTTACACTAGACCACCTCCCTCTTTCTCTTCGTTTTCTGTCTTCTTAGCCTGTGTTCTGGTCTGCTCTAAAAAGGAATCTTCTTCACTTTTGAACTGCTCTTTGCTTTCGATTCATGATATCGTACTGTTTTTCTGGTACTGTTAAGTGGTATTTTGTACAGAGCTTTGGTGCAAAGTTCTTAATAAATGCATAATAAAATAATAAATGAAAAATTACACATTCTTCAAACTGGGTGAGGTGGACAATGGAATTGCACATAAATAGGGGGAATTCCAATGCTCACTATAAAGGTAGTGAGGTCTCTACCTTGGTATGGGAGTATATATCAATAGAAGGTAGAAACAGATCGCAACAGGATATCCATACTAGTAATACATTTTAAGAAAAATATCAATTGATTCAAAACAATACGTTAAAAACAAAATTAAACAAAAATGGTATGCATCACATGCAATTAAACATAGCATAAAAAGACTTTAAAATAAAGTGTTAGTGACAAAAAGTTCCTGTAATTAGTTTGCAGGTATTCTGTAAACATGCAGGTATGACATCAAAAAACCTCAGGACAGATTATGAATATACTGTTCAACTGTGGTTATATCTTGGATGATACATATACTGTTCTAGTACAAACAGTTAACTGGATCTTGCTATCTCGACATGTTTCTATTCACTACTTGAGTACGGAACCTTCTTCATAGGGGTAAAGTGGGGTGACTGTTACTTTAAAGGAGATCTCTTTTGATCTTCCCTGCTTCACAATTAGTAGTGCATGAAGACTGGATGCCTGTTGACAAAAGCATAAAAATTGGTGTTAGCTAGTATTGCTATTTAACCTATAAGCATTAATATCTATTTTGTGCTGAGATAAGGAAAAAAGCATTACCTCGCCTGTTGAGTGGCTGTAGTCTTTAGGGGCCGATCAGGGATCTTGAATAATCCTTCGTCAAATAGCAGTCCAAAAATTGTCCATTTACTCTACAGTATACAATTAAATTGTGTAAGACTACATATTCAGTATGAAAACTGGGTGGCTTTGCTCTCTCTTAAAAAACGTCCTCTTATTAAGTTAGTTTGAATGCGCTTACCTGTAGCAAGCATGAAAACAGTTAATCCTTAGTATTTGGTACACTCTCAGTCACTCTAGTTGAATTAGACTGGAAAGGCTTTGCTAGAGTGTTGTGGTCTAAAAAAAGTCTCTCTTCAGCCGGAGAGACGTGTTCTCTGTCAGGTAAAAAGTACACGCTATAGTTTTCAATATATAAGATTGCTACACTTTCAAGCCGAAAGGCGCTCGTTTTGTAATAGTGATGCTTACCTTGTGTTTATTTTTCAAGTATATTTTAGAAGAACCCAGCGTAGGACCACATCTCCAAAGTATAATACATTGTTCCAAAGACGAAATATCATCAAGGTATCGGGGGCAGGATTATTTTAGGCAATCTACTAACAAAGCATATCAGCATGCGTATTACTATGGCATTCATTGGCCTCATCACAACTATCATCTACCAAGGCTTACATCGGCCATCCAAGATCATATTTCAAAAAAGGCGATTTTCTAAACTGAGTTTGTTAGTTTATTTTAGTTGGCTCCTATCTCAAACACCCGACTATAAACTAGTTATGGGCATCAGTATAAGCCAAAATGTAGGGCTTATCAACATTTGTGTAGAATTTGCGGTGACTACAACAGGAATGAAAGCTCCATCCTACTTCTGCTCCATGCATCCAGGCCTTAATGCTAAACCCGCGTCACCTACTCGGCCTTCTTTGATTTTTAGTATGGCTCCCCGGTGGGTCGAAAAAGATCCAAAGAAACCGATAAACACTTTGGAGAGGGAAACAGCCTATACCTTAATGATACAGTCACGAGACTTACTACACCTTTTTTTTTGTTTTTAGTACACATGTTCAGGCATTTCAAAACACTGAAAAAAACGAAAATGGACCCATAAACCCATGGTGGCCATATTGGAAAGCAGTCTGTGCCCACTCCCCTGTATAAACATGGCACAGTGTGTTCGAATCGATTCGAAAAAGATATTAGACCTACATTCAAACTAAATAAACAACTAAGTAAGTTGTGGGTCTGAGTCATTGACTTCCTAATACATCGTCAACCAAGTAGTATTAGCTAGGAAATTACGCTGTTGAGTCTTATGTATAATAATAGACATAGATTCGAAAAAGATATTGGATCTACATTCAAACTAAATAAACAACTAAGTAAGTTGTGGGTCTGAGTCATTAACTTCCTAATACATCGTCAACCAAGTAGTATAGGCTAGGAAAATTACGCCATTGAGTCTATGTATAATAATAATAGACATAGATTACAATGGCTCAACAGTAGTGTAGAGCTAGGCTGATCTAATTTTATGCCATTCTATGGCTTCATTAAGTCCTCTAATATCACTTTTGGTTTTATAAATGAGTTATTGTTCCTTTTGGAGTAGTCTATTGTTTCTTATGGTTTTAATTTCACCTCTGACCACCATAAGTACGGTCCATTTGAATTCCTAAAAACCATGCTGTTTCTTCATAAAGTGTTTGACCATCAGGGCTTGTACTACCTTATATTGCAAGCGGCTTTGATGTTCAATTATGTGCGTCTTTACTTTTCTATTTATTTTTCCTATGTAAAGTAATCCAGAGGGGAAAGTGATCATATAGACCACGTGATCAGCATTGCAATTAGAAAAATCTTTTTGTATCCAGGCCTTATTGATACCAACATCTATCTCTTTAGTTTTAGATGTCATTTTGCATATAGTGCAATGTCCACATGGGTAGTGTCCCGTGATGGTGTTTAAACCCCATTGGCTAGTTATGCTCGCCGTCGGTATAGTTCTGGTTCTTAACTTACTGTGACTGATACAGTTACTGATGGAGGTCGTTTTTTTGCATGCAAAAAGTGGAGTATCTAGATTGGAACTAGTAGTTTTAAATATTTTCAATTTTTTTAAGATGATGCTCTGAATGGCCAAACTATGGTTAACAAATGTATTGACACATACTAATCTGTCCTCCATGTTTTTTCTGTTTTCTTTCCAGGAGGGCAGCCATGTTATTATAAGAGGCTTGCTTGGCTTCATTTTTAATGCGCTTCTTAGGGTATCCTCTTCTTCTGAGTTTTTTCTTTAGATGTCATGCTTCCTCCTCATAAGATGTTGAACGAGTGCTATTGCGTTTAAGCCTCTAAAACTGTCCAAATGGCAAGTTATCATGAAAATGCTTAATATGGTGACTCTGGTAATTTTTCTCTGTAGTTTTGTGAAAAGGTTTAGCTAATAATTTGCCTTCATCATGGTACAAGGTAAAATCGAGAACATTTGTATTTGTATTTGTATTTATTTTAATTTATATAGCGCCTTAATCCAAAGCGCTTTATTAAAATTGATAGAGTCTTGCTCTACCGTCATTGTAAATTTCAAATTTCTATTGAGGGTATTTAGCCACTCTAGAAATTCTTTAGCTTTTTCAACAGAGCCTTTCCAAATGACTAGGACGTCATCTATGTAATGGGACCAGGCTAATGTGTGTTGGTCAAAAGGGTTATGTACATAGTTAAATTGCTTTAAAAAAAACTGGACATACAGATTAGCAAGAATTAGCGTCATGTTAGCCCCCATGGCAGTTCCCACTATTTGCTGGTAGAAAACCCCTCTGAATTCAAAATAGTTACGAGTGAGAGCCAATTCGATACACCACATAATACATGATGTGGGTACTGGATCATTATCTGTTCTTGTCAATAGCACTTCTTCCACAGTATTGAGTGCCTCCTGTTGCGGGATGTTCGTATATAGTGAAACTATATCAAGTCCTATTAAATAAATAGTATCTCTATCATAATCCAAGTTCTCAAATTGTACACAGAATGATCGACATATGCATTTGGAAGGCTGTTCCTTTACCAAATCTATCTGTCATAATCTTATTTTGTCATTAACATTCTATCCAGATAGGTGGGGACAAAATGAATGTAGGGGCCCATCTGGATAGTGACATCACAGGTAAGCAAGCTACTACGGATGTTCTGCTCCCTATTCTTATCAATCATGCCATAGCCTTACTTTCTTTAAACTTTTCTGTCAGTACACCTTTGGCATTCCATTGGATGGAACCTCTGTTGAAGAACAAGGATGCAAGATCAAGGATCTCATCTCCATGATTACCATAGGACAGCCATGTAATGGCATACAATCTATTTTGTGTCACACCCTCATCACAGGTTCGAAAAGTTAAAAATCGGGTAACAGGTTTACCCAGCCTACACCAGTATAAAAACAAACTTTGTAGAACATAATCTTCAGTAAAACATGAGATGTATCCCTTCAAGCAATTGGGTGGGGATGTGAAACAGAGCCTTTTACTCGATTATAGAGATGCTCCACTAGACTGGTCGACTGCAGTCCTCGCTTTGACACATTTTTGGGCCATCACAGATTATCATGAATCTGCCCCTCATCCCCAAATAGTCATACTGGGTGGTCCAGGGATACATTGGACAGTGTGAACCTATGTTTGAACACCATCTCACATCCAATGATCAGTCTTGATTTTAGGTACACTGACTGTAAGCCCATGATTTCTACAAAAATAAATCATATACATTATTCAGAAGTTAGAGGGGATTTGCTCTTTGGAACAATCAAAACTTTCCTCTCTTGAAGAGCGCAATATGAAAACTGGTATGGCCCACTTTGGGACATCCCAGGTACTTCACTGGAGTAGTTAGCAAATATTAAAGTATAACATAAAATAGAGTTCTAGATCTCTGCCCTGGCAAATCTGTTTTCCATCAGAAATGTTTGGAAAGAGATCAATCCTTCCCATGTCTGGCTCTTTCCCACACTCTGTCTGCTGGAATTACTGGCAGATTGCGAGTGCTTGTAAGGTAAGTAATTCCCCATTCCATGGAGTCCCATTGGACTCCATGGAGGGGATTGCCGGAAATTACAGGTAAATGAATTACCGGTGCCAGTAATGCTGGCATTATTTTGTCAGTGGGGGCAAGATTTACTTCCAGCTCTTGACAGGAGGTAAATCAGTGCCCCCAATGGCAAACTTGTATTTTGCCGGTGCAGTAAAAGTGCTGGTGTCGGTATTACCGTCACTATTACTGGCACTTTCACTGCACCAGCAAAACTGGCTTGAGGCTGTTAGGGTCTTATCATGGCTATAGAAATAATGGTAAAAAACATGCAGTATTTACACATGCTTTACCACCCACACTATATTTAGGTTGAGAACCCCATACTCGAAGAATTTGCCTGCTTTGTGTGAAAGTATTTACTTCCATATAAAGGCATTACCGGATGTGGTATTTCCCATGAAATATTATCTCACATAGAGTACTGCGTTTCCCGGATGGAGTTGTGTAGAACTCCATAATGGGGAATCACTAAAGGGTCCACATGACTCTAAATCATGAAGACACCTCTACAATCCTGACTTGAGTTGTTTACGTACGAAATATGGCCAAACACATGATGCGCTTAGTTTGTTATATTTAAGCAAAGCGATTGATCCACATCCCTGAAAGCACAGACCCTAGCTTGCTCCTACTGATGGTATCGAAGGCGCTATGCTGGTCTTTAAAGGCCAGGTGGGTTCATTCCTAATCAATGCGCATTGATTAACAGTATTCCTATTGACCTGTAATAAAGGTTTTCCTGCCAATCTACTAGGGAGTTACATATAGATGGTCTGAAGAGTTTGCAGTTACCACCTGGTACTAGATTTCCCGTTTAGTGACATGCTGATGATGAAAGAACTCCCTTTTGAAAATAAGGACAAAGGTAGATTGTCGCTAAAAATCGGATTTCATAGAGGACAGTGCTACCGCATTAAATGCCCATACCCGCATTTCAGATCTATACTCACCGACGTCTGCATCTAAAAAGTCTAGACTAAGGCCTTTTCAGAGGTTTGTTTGCATTCTAGCACTGATCATCTGACTATCATTAATATCTATACCTAACCCTACAAAATGATTAAAGCAGGAATTATCATTCGAAATAATCTGTGAAGGGAAAATGTGCTTTTCAATCGCTTTGACAACGTTTTGCCAAAAAGTGATGGAGCACTTGGTTTCATTTGCCTCGAGCAAAACTCCATGGGCCCCATTACCGGTTTGCTGTTCTGGAATAAATGCTGGTAATTCCGGCACCAGCATGTTTTCCGGATTGGCAAAACACAAGTTTACTGGTGGGGGACACGGATCGCCAGGCAGACCTGACCTGCTGGTGGATCAGGCCCATACCGGCAAAGAAATGCCTGAATCACTGGTACCGGTAATACCGGTGCCAGTGATTCGGGCAATCACATCATACGGAGTGGGACTCTATGGAATGGGAACTTAACATCGTCTCCCCCACCCGTAATATCATCGTAATAGCGGCATGTCAGGCGGCAGAGACGGTGAGGCAGGTTCGCCAGTATAATACCAGTGGATACCGATGAAACTGTAAGGCGGCACATGTCTTTCCCGGGGATGCTTTTGTTTCCTTTAGAAGATGTCGGTACCAGATCTGTGCCTGTCCAATGAGCTGCCTTCTAGTGTCAATGGATGCAGTTTCTTTTTGCAGACTTGCTTTCCCTTCTCGCTGCTCTGGTTTGAATTTGGTACCTTTCACTCTGCACTTCGGAACCTTGACTTAGAGGTTGAAGGGGGCAGCATGAGATTACTTTACAAACATGCGTCTATAAATAGGCTCTGCAACCTTTGGTTGGCTACATTTTTTGGACAACACACCCACCCCTCATTACCCTTAACATGCATAGTCAATGATGATGGAACATGAGAGTCATAGTCCAAAACATCAGGTGGCCGGCCCTTAATCTAGAAAACATCATTTTTCCTTCCAGTAGTCCCCTCCTTCTTGTCCCTACCCCAACATACTAAGAAACTTCCCAATAGATACTTAAGGTATAGGGAGTGGAGAAGAGACATCACTGCATCAGCTGGAAATGAATGATGTTGTGTGAGCAGGAAGGGGAGAAGGGCACCTGCAGCTTTCCAGTAGAGCCTGTGCCTCACACTACAGAACTGGGAGCAGGGCCTGCGTTGCACATGGATCCTCTTGCTTTGCCTGAGCATGGAAATGTGGTGCCAAGAGTCGAAGGGGCCTGTGTGTGGTGGTACGTCTGGGCACCACAAGGCTCTTTAAGTTAAGGGGGGTTTTGGTGGGGGCAGAGACGTCATGATGGCAGCCTCTGTGTATATGAGATTGTACTTTACACAAAATTAATGTGCTCAGTATATGATGCTTCACATGACACAGGACCTCAACATTTTGGCATTTGAGGTTTACTTACATATTATGGGAGTTCATGGACATAATAGAAAGTGAGCCTATTTACGGGACCGGTGGTTACCATGCCGGTGATACCGGCTGGTTGCCACCAGACCCGTAAAGATTCGCCGGTGCCTGACTTGCGGCTAACACCGGGGGATTCAAACCCCAGCGGTGAGGAAGTCAGGCGCTGGTAAAATGTTGTTCCCCATTCCCATAGAGTCCCGCTGGACTCTATGGGAGGGGGTACCACAGAAGCACCAGCACCGTTAATAACAGTGCCGGTGCTTCTGTGAAACTCTGCAGGTGGGTGCCGTTACACCCAGCAAGTCAGACCTGCCGGGGCGGGAGGGCACCTGCCCGGCAGACTTCTACTTTGCCGGTCCGGAAACAACGTTGCCGTCAAGCTTACCAGCACCATTGTTTCTGGACCGGCAAAGTTGTAATGAGGACCATTATCTTAAATTTGGTGGCTATACCAAGTATAAGATTTATTGACTGGGATCAGATGGCGATACTAAGACATTTGAGGTCACACTTGGCATACATTTCACCACCTGAAAATGTGAGGTTGTGCCTTATGTAGGAGGATTGGATGTTAGTTCTTCAGTATTCGAGACTGCATGTGGCATTTGAAGGCAAGATGTAGGCATGTGGGTCTGTACTTTATAAACTGTGACCATATCAGGCATATGAGAGAGTAACTACCATACAGCAAAGGTTCCGGCACATCTGTAGATGCCCCTGTTACTTGGTGGCAGAAATCTGGATAAAGCTCTTTCTTACATATGGTGGCTATATTATGAATATGTGGCATTATCCTGCATGATATGGCAGTCCTGGGGCATTTGAGGGTGGTCCTGACATTTGATACCAGTGACTGGGCCTTTAAGGCTCTACCTTCCGTATAGTGACTATACCAGCCCTATGATGCATAACCAGGAATTCAAGGCTTTGTGTGGCATAAGGTGACAATACTGGGGCATGTGAGGTTGTACTTATCATATGATGGCAGCACTCAAACATATGAGACTGCACCTTACATGTCATGTCTATACCAGCCATATGATGTATTAACTGTCATACAGTGGCAATGCAGGGGATTCTCAGGTTGTGCTTAGCATGATAGCAGCACCCAGACATGTCAGGCTGTACCTTGCATGTGATGACTGTACCTGGATAACAAGACATCACTTGGTCATTTGAGATTGCACATGGGATATAGTGGCAGCACCGGAGCATGGAAAGCTACACCATGCATAGTATGACCATACCTGGTGAATGTGATGCTCAAACGGACTTGGATTGGCAGAAACTGGCCACATTAGGCCATAGTGACCTACAAAGGCAGTGCCCGTGGCCTATAATAGTTCTGCTGTATGTTCCTTTGGCAGGACTGCACCCATGACTTATCAAGGTGACACCCTAGTTGATATATGGCTGGTAACTAAACATCCTTGTGTCTGCTTGAGTCATCATTTGTTATTTTAATACTATATGCTTCTTGTAGGTTTTTACAAGCATTATGTAATTTCCCGTGATGTCAGGGAGTTCAAAGGGCATCCAATGCCACTTCCTGTGATGTCATTTGATGTATGATGTCACTACTTTCACCTCCAGCATTTATATGTCTTGGTCAAACCTTAAACACATTTGTAATATTGAGTAGGTTTAATCCTCATTCCTCTTGGAAGAATAGTCCCATTATCAAATGGCATAGTTTGATAGGGTTTTAATGCCCAATCACTGGGAAGATCTTCGCCACTAAAATATGTTAACGGACTGTAGCTGTTATATTGCTGGTCATTCCTTCAGAGTTGAGATGTAACCATTCTATGCCATTCCTATTCGTGGGTAATTTATGTCAGTGCTCTAAAGCTGACTTCCCAAAGACATACTAACATTTGGGGGTTTATCCAAATAACTAAACGTTCACGGTCATGTTTGGCTCTACAAACTACCTGGAAGATAACATCACCAATTATCCGAATCCACTATCTGCTCTATCCAGAATTGCTGAAGTAGACGAGCCTGCAGTTTTGGAGTTTATTATAGCCTCATATCGAGCATATGCTACAGCAAATCTTCGTTCAAAGACAGCTCAGATGGGGACATATTGATAATATGCATGTCGAAGATTGCCATGAAGATAATGTGGATTTTTGTCTGCCTCCAGGTAAACACACACATCCACACGCAAAATCACACACACACGCAAACTCATGCACACACACATATACACACACGCACACACGCACGCACGCACGCGTAACATCACATACATAGGGGGTCATTATGAGTTGGGCGGTAAGGGATTACCGGCACCGGTAAGGAGACCGGTGCCGGTAATCCCTTACCGCCCAATTCCGAGGTCCCTTAGCGGGAACAGTAAAGGACGTGTGGTCTGACCACACGTCCTTTACGGTTCCCGCTAAGGAACAAGGGCACTAATAACGGGCCTGCTATTCGCGAGCCCGTTATTAGCGCCCTCCCCATTCCCATTGAGCCCTATGCGGGCTCAAATGGGAAAGGGGAATGGTTTGTTCAATGGGGACTTACCGGTCCCTCCAGGGTCGGAATGCACCGGTAAGTCCCCCATTGAACAAGACTGGTGCCGGACCCGGTATTGGAGGCAGCCATGGCGCAAATAGCGCCATGGCTACCTCCAATCTCGGAATGAGGCCCATAGTATTCCATTTTTTATGTGCACAGCTATTTAACCAAGCTCATTTCTCCCGAGTTTGTGTTTACTCACTGTGCTGCATATTGGAAGGTCAGCTGTATTGAACAAGTCATCCGGAGTGTGTAATTACTGCAAGCGTCAAGATTACATTCATTTTCTTTGTATATTTGAAATGCACATGTCAATAATAGTTCACAGATATGATGCATGTGCAAAAATATTCTGTTCTGCTTTTTTCTAGATGAACCAGCCTAATGCGTGGCATCCTACAATTATTGATATTCAAATCATTACCATTGGATCCCTGGCCATCCTTGCCGTCCCTGGAGAGTTAACGTAAGTGCTTTTAATGATATTTGTATGCATCATCTTTGTATTGGCAGAACCTGCATGCAGCACTCAGGTTTATTCAATTCAATAAAAAAACATGACGAACTGGAAAACAAGTTTGCTGGAGAAACTGGAGTCTTGCAATGCGTACAAATGGTAAATTTAATATGAAACGTATCCTGAAAATCTTATGAAAATGTGTTTATAGGTAATGCAATCTATTGTCACATTTGTAATGTTTCAAAATGTGCCCCTCAACTTACTGCAGAAACTTAAAGTACTCCAAAACAGTACGGCATGGATTGACTTTAATCTGAAGAGATGCACGTCTATCACCCCAGTTCTGCTCAGTGGTGGCTGGTCAATATTTTAATTGGAGGGGCATCATTGTTCGCCTCTAATATGCAGGAGCAACCAAACGTAGCAAGGGAGCCTGAATCAATCAAGGGGGCCTTGTAAGGGTTCTCCCGCAGAAACATTCAAATGATAATGGGTTAAAATGGTGCTTTTACATCACACTTTCAGTAAATAATTTGGCTACAAAGCCACACAGTTTTCAATTGGTTTTGTATAATTTTACATGAAAAAATCCAATAGTTGCAAGTCACCAACAGTGCACAGGTGCATTTTCATGATCCCTTTGCCCACAATATATTTCAATATAAAAAAGATGTTCATGCTGGCATTGCCCATACATGGCCATGCAGGTTGCACCAATATCTGTCAGCAGTACCAAATAAGAATTACTCCAGTTGGCTACGGCAGAAAAAAAATATGCTGTGGCCCAAAGAAAACATGTTCAGACTGGCAGAACTATTGTAGGCCAGTTTAGTCATGTAATAGAACTTATCATTTTTGTTTTATCCTTGATGCCCAGAGAAAAAGGCCATGCCACAGTAAGAAACTATATCCAGACTGTCTACACTAATGAAGGGCACCATAACAGTGTTGTAGCACTCATCATGCTTGTTTTACCTTCATTACATTACAAAATGCCAATGCCAAAGTAAGAGAATATAGCCACACTAGCTGCACCAAAATAGGGCAGTCTAGCTAATTAATAACATGTAACATATCTGCATTACCCATGATGCCCAGTAAATACATAGTACAAAAGTATAGCCAGACTGGCTGCACCAAACTAGGCCAGTATAGCTACATAATAACACTTATCACATTTTCTTTATCCTTAATGCCCAGTACAACATGCCATGCCACATTAGCAAAATATAGCCAGACTGGCTGCACTGAAGTAGGGCAGTTTTACTGTGAAATATCACATATCATGTTTTCTTTACCATTGGTTCTCAATAAAAACTACCAGAGCACAGTAAAAAAAAAGCATAGGCAAACTGGCTGCAACAAAGTAGGCCAGTCATACTATGAAATAGAACTCGTAATGTTTGATGTCCATTAAAATTGCAATCTGCCTGTAGCTCCTGCCTATAATTAGGGGCCACGGCCCACTCCACTTTCACACACCCAATGCAGGCACACAAACTCATAGCGCACACATGCTCACATTGCACAAAACACACTCTCTCATTCCCTGTGCATTTTTACAGCATTCAGACAACTTGTTGCATGAACGTATACATTTAAAAAACCTACACACATTTGCACAGGACACATTCATGCATGCAAAATCACTCAGAAAGCCCCTCTTTCATGCACACATACACACACATTACATATACATAATATGCACATTAACATTCCACTTTCCTCCTGCTCGCACCTCAGCTCGCCCCCACACACAAGGAGACACGACTGGATGGCCCGCTACAAGCAGAGGACGCAGACTGATAGAAGAGGAGACTACTCCTCTCCTGTCAGTCAGTGCCTACATTAGTAGTGCAATAATTAGAGAAGGCGGGGCTAGACTTCCTATGCCCGCTAGACTCACATTAATGTGCTCTATGCATTTTGCAGAGCCCAAAGAGCTCCACATAGACAATTTAAAGAAATACATAGCGGGCGGATGCGCCACAGCAGAGAGACAGTCAGTACAGTCCCCAGTCCAAATTAAGTACCTGGGTGGATTGTGCTGTCTGCCATTCTGCCAAGAGATGCTAATGTATTTTTATATAAACATTTCAATGTACGTCCAAATGTGCATTTAAACTTATACATACTAGGCGGTTGCGACTGGTCCTACTACGTATCCTTCGGTGACTCCCAGTTCGTGTAATCTTCACCTTCAATGATATATATAGACCAGTTTCAATGGACCATGGACAAAGGCTGGCTATGCACATTCAATTTAGGACAAGTTTATGAGAACCACTTGTTGCTTTAATTTACATGAGCTAATTCTGAATGCTTTAGACTTCTCAATGCACAAGTAAAAGTACTCCACTGGAAGTCCTTCCATAAGACGATTCCTTGGCTGCGATTGAATCAATTAACAAGTGAGTTACACCAAGAATTGGACAGTGTTCTGCATTGTGTCCCTGTCATTCCCTAGTGTCTACAGGTCTTTTGACTTTAGGAAGGGGATATTTCAGAGCTGTAATGAGCACATTCTCCTTGTTAGTAAAATGAATTCTGGTTCATCAAAACGTGACCACTCTAAATCCACTAAAAGAATTATGTCGGAAAAACAATACCCTTTACCCTGGAAAAGCACCCACCATAATATATTAAAAATCAAACATTTCTAAAAATAATGATACAACTGAATTTATTTTTACACATATGAAAAATATTTAATCTACGCAGATTAGTGTTTGAAAATAATTTCAGTCTAAGATTTGATAATACAAATAAAACATGTTTTTCCTTTTAAATCAGCATCATAATTAATTTCACAATTTCAAAACCATCATATTCCAAAATAAAACATTGCAGTATTCTTTTACTGTAAACATTCCTTGATAATCCTTGTTGATGTAATCAAACATATATAGTTCAATATGTATGGCTCTATGCATTTCGGATAGAATCCTTCATCAGGAGCTCACATTCATCAACTTCACATATGTATTCCATCTGTAAATGTATCAGAAATATACCTATCAGTCTATAATCATTTACTTATAGTGTTTGCATATATGCGATTGCTACAGAAAATACGATCCTTACTCGATGTCAGGTATTCCCTTGTATGATCCATTCAGATGTTAATAATCGTTTTCTTTAACTTTGTATCCTGGTGCCACTCTTGAAGTGTTTATCCAAAATCTAATAATCAAAAATCATTCACCTAATAATAGATTTCAGTCCCCACGTATGGTGGCTATATATGGAATGCATGTACCTGCTATGTGGGATGGTTATCTCTATGTATACATGGTACAATGTCACTAACATCTCCTTTTACAGATGTGTCTTTGCTCTTCCTCTTGACTTTCACTCTGTAAAGTGGAAATGCATTTCATCGCACCCCAAAATAGGTATAATAATCCAATCCTGTGAATGCACTTACTTATTATAAGTAGTCGCAATCCCCGTAGTCTGAATAGTTGAAATAAATGGTTGAAATTTTTGATAATATATGAGGACGATTTTTCGAAAGGGAGAGTGCTTTGCTTTTCCACCTTAATTCTTTTTGTGGATTTAGAGTGATTATAATTAGGAGCCAAGGGCAAATTCATTAGCACTAGCACCAATACACAGAGGAATTATCATAATAATTCATAACAACTGAAAGTGACCGCCATAGACTTTAGATTTAAACCATTGTCCAGATAAGGGCCAGTCCTGGGAGATTTCCATGGTTGATACAGACATCCTTCCGCAGCTGTTGAGAATAGCGATGTGCTGCCAGGCGGGAGTGCTGAGCTAACCTAGATTGTAGGGAAGATGTAGCTGGAGAGCAGATCGAGGTATACAGTATTCATGTCTATTATGGAACAGGGGTACAGCTTGAGGGTCTGTAGTTCTGGCAGTAAACGCAAGCTCTCATTTTGGTCTCTATTCGGACTGACTTTCAAAACTCAATGGATCAGCGTCCCATAGTCATGCATCACGCTTGCCAGGTTTGACTCTCCTGTTGTTATTCCAGCCGCACTCAACCAAGAGAAAGACGTGTCCGCCTTTGAGCCGCCAGCAGTGAAATCAGAATTGGAGGGACAAAGGACTAATAGTTCTATGCTGGAGAACCCCTCATTATTTTGGTGAACCCTGAATCAAGGGAGCAGTAGGTTTTGGCCCACTCCTTCAATGCTATTTTGTCACCATATAGAGTGGACACTTCTGAATGTTATGTTCTTCCTTTTTTATTATTATTTATTATTTGTTGTGTTTCTTTATTGCTTCCTTTTTTCTGTCTGTGCACACATATGCATTTATAGCAGAGTTTGTTCAATTCTTTTTCGTGAGAAATACACAGTAAAGACGATTCTTCATTCCTACATATGTGCATAAAAAAAACAGAATCTGCAGAGTTGCGGAAAAGGGTGCATGTCGTCTAGCTGCACTGACTGATGCCCAAGTTGCTGTGTTACCACTTTTAAATACTATGCTAAGAGATACATTTTACATCACTGTAGCACCTCTTTTAAACACTTTGCTACGAGATAGAGTGCATAGCTAGCAGTAAATGTCCAAGCTGACTTTTGGGACAGCTGCCAAGATTTGGGAACGAATTATGACAAATGATGACCTACTCCTTCCCTAGATCTTGAAGGCTGACCTTCTCCATTCCCCTCTCCCAACAACTGGGGCAACACCTTAAGTTCCTTACTTGTTCACAAAAGAGTAACTGCCAAGAGATTTTCAGTAGTATTTAGGCCATTCTTCAAGGGTATTTGCACTGCCCCTAAGCCTAGGGCTACAGGCTTTCATTGGACTTTGCAGACAGGAGCATCATTGGTGCCTCCTAAGAAATATTGTGCACCTTTTAACAGAGACTGTCTCTGTTTCTATGTTGTTCAACATATGCTTACTTTAGGGGGAACTGAAGACATGCATTCTTTATTGACCCATTCTTTTAAAAACTACTGGTTGTACATTTAAACATTGACGATTATCCTGTAGCAAATGCCTCATGAAAGTAATTCAAACCGAATCGCATTGCTGCTATTGTCTAGCGCAACCTTGTTCATGGGTTTATGAACACGATTGTGGTGCACTGACACCATTTTGATCATATTTGGGGCTGCAGGCTCAGGAGCAGTTTGCACCCAAGAAACGGCCTGGCTCTCAATGAGTTCTGCAGCCAAGTGATGTTTTGGTTAATTATCTTGTATTATTCTGAGCTTTCAGATGTACTGGGGATAGAACCTATGCCTATATTTGATCACCATCTCACACACAATTTGCTCTTTGAAGAAGGCAGAATCTATTATCACGTCAAGAAGGACTATCAGACATCAGCCAATCTTGAAGACGGCAACCCAAAATGGGTGTTCATTGGCTGCTTTGGCGGCCATTTAATAGCCAGATGCCTTCTCTTGCAAATGCGATTGATGTCTCATAAATGAACATAATATCTTCAAAGTCTTCACCTGTCTTGAAGCACAGTTTTGCATGCAACACCCACTTTTCCTATACTGTACACACACACACACACACACACACACACACACACGCACACACAATGCGTATCAACACCGCACATAACGATGGACTGCTTTTTATGCCCTTATGCTACAGACTCTTTACAGCTCACTCAGTGCACCACGATCCTACTACTTCCCCCCCAAAAGTCAAAATGTTACTGTATATAAACAATGCATATCAACACTGCAGAAAATGTAAGGACAACTGCGTTTACAACTCTTATGGTTACATTTCGTTGGGCGGTTGATCACATGTAAGCCAGGTGGTGACCTCCACCCAAATGAGGTTGAGTTGAGAGGCATGCATTACTGTATGGCAGAAATACTTGACAATTGCGAGCATCCTGCCTCTTAGCCCAGGACAAATAAAGAGTTTGACTTACATCACAGTCCCCAATTCCTGAGCAAGAGCTCATGGAGGATGGTAGATTAATCACTTTGATACTTAAATCCCATGAAGAGAGGGAAGCAGAGATGTCAGCTGGGACACAGCTAATGATCTAACAGAGGCATCTAATGTACAGCAAAAGGTAGCAAAGAAAAGTTAAACTGAATATTAGTATTCAGAACTACTCAAAGCAACACACAAGAGTTTGGACTATCCATAAAAGAAGTGCAAAATCATATAGTCCAACATTTTAGGTAAGTACTGTGGGTAAGTACTGTGGGAGAATGGAGAAGGAAAGTGGGAGAACAATATTTGCCTTGCCTATTTGACTTGCATTGGGATGAGTGATATTCTAGGAGGAAGAAAGGAGGGAGAAAGTAAAAATTGTGAGACACCTCTGAAATAGGGGTTTTTGCATGTATGAGCAACACCGGTGCCACGACCCACTGCACACACACACTACCCCACATTACTTATTTGTCCTGATACTTGTCCTCTTTGTATGTGTGTTATCCCTGATTTCTGTAGCAGACTACAGACCTTTTCAGGGAAATCCCAAGAGTTGCAAGCCACCTTGAATCTCTGTAAAGGAATACAGAGAACCAAAAACCTCCTTAAGCGTGGCACTCATTTTTGGGATGATGATTTTAAGCAGTATGCAGTCGAGCAAAATGGAAAATACAGCAGGTGAAGAGGTTGACTAGTTGCAATGCACCATGAATAAATTTACAGTCAACTTAAAAACTGGGTCCTTTAAATTGGGTAGAAGGCCCATACACGTCTGTAGTTTCATTGTGTTATGGAATACTTTTTTGAGAACAGCTATCAACACTTTGTACCTTAATCGGGGCCTATTGACGTTTTGCATCCAAGTAGACAGAACTGTCCCATTTGAAAAAGTGTGACCCCCCTGCAAGTGGCAGAGGAAGTATCAGCACTCCACAGGAGGTAAATATCTCCATACCAGTGGGGCACCCTTACCCCAGAGCATCCCGCGAATGAAACAAAAAAAAAACATTGAAAAGATGGATGAATCAATATCTAGTAATTAAAAATGATGACTGTTTGTAGAGATAGAAATGCAACATGGCATTTGGTCACTGGATGGGTTTTCTAGTCTTGTCCAGGGTCATTGAACAAGCTGCAGCAGCCTCCCCCCCCCCGCCCCTCGACCCCCTACTGCCCAGCATTGAGGCTACTAGTGGTCGTCCCAAGCATACATAAGCTTTGCCCAATATTGTCTATGTTTTTGTTTTTGTTTTTTGGGACTGGAGAGTCATGCATTGCTGTAGATAAAAGCAGCATTACTTGATTTTCAAGGGGTTCAGACAAAATAACATTTTCATTTACAAGGAAAATTACAAAAAAACATTGGAGGAGATGAGTTTCCATGGCTGTTACCTTTCTGAAGGTGAACTTTGAAAGCAATTCACAATCAACGCCATGATTAAGAAGCCCGGAGCAGCTTGTCTCACATTTAATACTGCCTGGCGCATCATCGTAGGTCACCATGCACTCTGCCAAAACATTGCATGTGGGCAGCGCTATTATCATTTACTGCCTCGCTCTCGAGAGAGTGGAGAGGTGTAGGTAGCTTCTGTTTAGGTCTTTCAATGATGGGAAAAGAGAAATAAATCCTCCTGAGTCCCTCGCGTCGAGATGAAGGGTAGTATGGTTGGGGGGGGGGGCGTTGTATCTTATTGCAGGCGACATCACACATGTTGAAAATACGTGTTTAACCATTCTAGATGAAGCAATATTGAGCTTTTGTCTCTTCTCAATCTGAAAAGACGCCCAGGTTATCATGTGCAATGCGTGTGGCCATATTAATGGGAGAATGAAGCAGGCTGAGTTTTCCAATATCGGAGTTCTTGTAAGGGATCCCTGTACTCTATATTGTCATGCCTTATTGTTTACATGATTGGTTATTTATAACGCGCTTAATACTCAGAGGTTTCTAAGCGCGGACCCGGGGCTTGAACTTGTGATGTCCAGTGTCGTCTTGCTTCCAAGGCAAGCACGTTGCCCCTGAACTATCCTCCCGAGACATGCCTTATGAATTTGGAAAGGGGGGTATTTAAATATAATGAACACGGTTTCCTTGTCAGTAAACAGAGATGTGATTCATGTAGAAGTGACTATATTTTACAGCAAATATATTCTTGGCATTTTTTTTTAAATAAAAATTCATGTCAGGAAAGAAAAAGAAATCCCTAACGTGCATGTCTTCTTCACAAGCTACTGAACCTCTTTGCTAGTCGTAGATGCATCCTGACCTGTGTGTGCAGCTGCCCAGGCCATGCCGCACCCCACCTCTCTGTGCTCTGATGGCTCCTGCCCACCCATTGATGAATTCTTTGGGCATGCTCAGGGAATGGGCTTCACTGGCACGGGTCCAGCTGATCACAAACCTATATATGACCTGTGCGTCTGCAGGTCACGCTGCAGCCAGTGGCCTCAATGATGACAGATAGCTTAAAACACACACTTCTGCGTGAGTGCCATTGCTTGGAAATGAGTCCCAGGGCCCGATATTCAGGGAATATTGATATGCTCAGACATACGATATTCCTTTAAAAATATGTGCCCAACACTTGACACAGTGTCTTTTGTCACTATACCTTCCCAAATGCATAATAAATGAATGTATTTTTTATGCTCCACAGAACCATGTCTGGAAGAAGACTGAGAGAAGCTGTTCAGCAGGTAATACAGTCAGAAGCTGACCTACCCTTATACAAATGCTTCTGAAAATACATACATTAATTTGAATTATTGTCAATCCAGGAGGCTCATTCGTGATATAGTAACAACATAATTGTTCTAATATAATATCCAGAAGAACATGGATGGGATTAACCACATGCAACCGATGTTAAGCTTGTGCATTGTTTAAATGGGGCTTTTCTATAGTAATGTTTTTGCATGCTTGTAGGGTAAATACAATTTGGGTTTAGTTACATGCTCCTTAGGGTTGAGAAGGGGCAGCTATTATAACAGGGAGCAATAGAGGCCCCCAATTAAAGACATAACAATGACTCCACATAAGGGGACTGGGCCTGGTTCCCCGGTGCGGGACACCATCCTTTAGGTTACTATATCATGTCAATCACATGGATGTTGTCTACTTTTGTGTAGCCTCTGTCTGGGTAATAAGTGGACCAACAGACAGAATAGTGAACTTTTTTATTCCTTTTCTTGTTCGCTTTACCAGTGCTACATTTTTGAAGAATGAAATGCCTGAGATATAAAGTGTGTCAGTTAATCCTCTCATTAAGTTGGCCGGACTAGATTACAAATTTGATACCAATTACAGGCCCATAACTAATGTCCCGTTTCTGTTAAAAATAGTGGATAAATTAGCCACCTTACAGTTGCAGTTGCACCTGGAAAATGCTGAAATTTTACACCACAGACAATCAGATTTTAGATTGTTTCATGGTACAGAAATTGCCTTTTTAGACCTTGAAACAGAAATGCTTAAAATTACGGATGAAAGCCAATCGGGGCTGCTAATGTTGTTCGACCTAAAGCAGCCTTCGATCTTGTGGACCATAATAAGCTACTTGAGAGGCTAACAACTCTAGGAAACTGCTCTGAAGAGGCAGTTGGCTGTATATTTCTTTTTTGAGCAACAGGAGATCCAGAATTGTTTGGGGAGATGTGTGTTCAGGACCGGAATTGCTTGAATATGGGGTGCCTCATGGCGCTTGTATTTCCCCATCCTTATTCATTGTATACTGCTGCCCGTTATGTGATCTTTTAGATGAACTGGGAGAACAGTTCACCAACTATGCTGATGACACTCAGCTCTTAATGGCACTGAGTGGGGACTAACAAAAAGAAGCAGAGAAAATCTCTATTATCTATGGAACAATACAACATTTGATGGAAACCAACAGAATGTGCATAAATGGAGTTAAAACAGAGATTGTTTATTTTTGGCTCCTGCCAAGCATGCGCCAAACTCCACACTCATTATATCCACTTTGACAATGAGCATCATTATATCAAAGTAGCTGACAAGGTCAAAACATTAAGGGTCCATTTTTAACCTTTCTTGAACATGGATGCCCATATCAATAGTGTTATAAGTAAAACTCAATACCACCTTAGATTGCTAAGATTGGTGAAACGTATGTCTGCGAAAAAAAAAACTCCTCTGTGCTGGTTTCAAGCCATTGTTATGCCCAGAATCGACTATTTTAATGCTTTGTTGGAGCCAACAAGGGATGTTTGGGAAGACTTCAAATTCTACAGAATGATGCAGTTCGGATTGTAAAGAGTGTCCCCCGATACGAGCCTATCTAGGCTCACAGGCTGGAGTTACAATGGCTCCCAGTGAAAGCTAGAATTTGCTTTACCGAGGACAAGCACCTCAGTATGTTAAAAGAATGTATCACTGTACAAAACTTCGCTAGAACTTATGTTGATACCATGTGACTGGTGTGTTCCAAGAGCAAGTGGGTTAGAGGTAGGGGCTGTTCCTTCCCAATGCAAGCCGCTTTGGCATGGAGCAAACACTCCAAAAATGTGAGCACCAATAGAAATCCAACTATGTTCAGGAAGCAATTGAAAACTGTCCTGTTTGAATAAGCTGTTCCTTTACTTTCTCTTCTGGCTTCTTTAGCCGCCTTCTTGACTGCGCCCTAATGCCTGTGGGCTCTGGCGCTATATAAATAAATAAACAAATAAATAAGAATTATGGCACTGACCTGCACATTGTAAGCAGCTAGGCTAGTGGAAAGGCCCTGGTAGTCCATCTCTGAGTTCCACTCAAAGGGTACAGTGACCATGAATACAATGATGACTGGGCTATACCAAGTAACACTTTGATCATATGTACATAACAACAGCCCATATACCTTAAAAGGTACGGATGCCTCAGCAAACCCTGTTGGACCACCTCCCATTGAGAATGATATTCAACTAACAATAACACTTCATCTATGAACAGGTTATAGAAAAAGAACTCTGCAAAAATAAAGTAGTGTGTTGTAGAAAAGAATGAGGGTTGTCACAGAGTTAAGGTAGTACGACTTTGAATATTAATAAAATGAAGCACTCTCCATTGGTCTGAGATAACATCCCCCACCCCACAAATGCAATACCTCCCTGTTATCAATGAGTTGGAAAGCAAGCAAGATAAAATATGGAGTGGGTATTCTATACAGTGTCCTTGAACCCGAGTGGACATTTCTTGATCTACGGGGAGTTCTTTGGCTGTGGAAAGGTGAAGGGAGGATGCTGAGAGTGAAGTAAGGGGTACTTTTGGCTTCCTTTGAAGTAGAATTAGCAAACCCACAGCACTTATAAGGGCTTATTTGACCCAAAGCTCACTGTACAGGTATGCTGATGGGAAAAGTCACGAGTCCTTGTTCCCTTGAAAAAGAGGAAAGTGATGTGATGCTGTACAGGTGCACAGGGACTACGGTTCCTCGGTTCTCCAAAATGCATTGTCAACCAAGTATGCAACATTTATCTAATTTAAGGGGGATGTCCTACCTCGGGTATGATGTGAATGAGTGTTGAGGGTGCAGAACCCAAACTACAGAGAGATAGGGAGGGTCTGGTAGGTTTATCATCTGCGCACATTTTGAAGAGTCCACAAAGAGGGTGTTGTGGAGTCAGGAAGGCACTGCCTCAACTCTAAACACCTACTTGCATTAAAAGGAAGAAACTGTCACTCAGAAGTAAGATACTTACCGTACTTGTTGTGTGTTAATTTACTGACAGATTTCGTAGCCAGGCTGACTATTTTACACCATTTAGTATGATGTCCGGAATACACATCTCATTTGTATTTGAAGCTACTTTCAAAAGCTATGGAATGACAAAATTCAAAATGATTTATCACATCATCAATAACTTGTCAGATCGCAGTCTAATATTTAATAAAAATGTGTCAGTCGTAATGAGCTTTGTTTAAATGTGAAAGATGGAAAAATAAGTAGTTAGCGACTATACATTAATACAGTCCCAGAATAACACCAAAGATGTCCGCCACATTTGGAAGAGCTCAGATGAGCTCCCACTCTGCAACAACATGCCAGAAATCAGCTGATTGGCCGATGCACGCTTCTACCCTGCACAACCCACCAAGCCAGAAGTCGATGCCGGCCACCCCACAAGGCTACCACCCAAGGACAATGGGGAATAGAAGAAGTGTCTCTGCCGGTCTGGCCGAGACACACTCAGCACATGAAGCGCTTCCACATCGGGAGCATAGGCAGGACTACCCACGACTCGCCGCAGGAGCCTGAGTCCCAGAAGCACACCAAAAGATGGCCGCCACATTCGGAAGAGCTCCACTGAGCTCCCACGCTGCAACAACATGCCAGAAATAAGGTGATTTTCCGATGCGCGCATCTACCCGGCACATCCCACCAAGCCAGAAGTCGACGCCGGCCACCCCATAAGGCCACCACCTAAGGCCAATGTGGAACAGAGAAGTGTCTCTGCCGGTCTCCCCCGGGACCACACTTTAGCACCCACCTGCCCTCATCCTACTGTTTCCGCCTGGTGTCATTGGCATACAGTGTATTGGCATGCACCTAAGAGCCTGCACACATACTAAATCACACAGGAAACTTCACCACTGGTGCCTAGATCCCAAGTACACACCCATGAACACACCAGCACTGCTCACCACCTGACTACTTAGTGCTGAGACCCTCGCACACCAGGAGTCTCCACTACTGGTTTCAGCCACCCCTAACCACCCCAATGTTCATTAACCAGCTCCTTACCTTTCAAACACCCAATTCCACTGATTGTAGCCCTCATCAATCCAAGATCCATTTTGGCGCACGCCCTTGATATAAATTATCTGATATGCACTCTTAAATTGGACTTTCTGGCTGTCACAGAAACCTGGCTGCACGCCACATTTGGCCAGCCTTATCATTAGCAATTCCCCTGGGATACATAGGAGTGACAGACTTAATTCCATAGGGGGGTGAAGCCTTAATTGCTGAAGAATCCCTTCCTATCAGACTCCTGTCCATATCACTTCAAGGGAATTGCGATCTGCTATCTACCAAAATATCTATCTCTCACACAGAAATCCTCAAACTTCACATTATTTATCACCCACCTGGGCCATCCTCACATTCGAGGAAGATCTCCTACATACACCGGGAACTAACATTAAGCCCACATCTAGAACAATTATCTTAGGAGACCTGAATCTTGCTCTTGATGACCCCATTCGACCTCCATGCTACCTCAGTAGCAAACTTACTCAGTGCACTGGGACTTACACATTGAATCAACACCCCGACTCACGCCAAAGGTTGTATTCTAGACTGGGTAGCAGACCACAATTGCCAAATTTGTATCTGTCCTTCACTGTCACATTCACCATGCTAGACCGCAAACTCACAAAAAACGCCATTGCTCCACTGCTACAGGCACTGCATCGACAGCATCTTTGCACCAATGACCCCAGCATACTTGCTGGCCTGTACACTAAAACACTCATGACCGCGGTGGATGCCAATGCATTCCGTGAAGCTAAAAAATTAAGACAAATCAACACTTGGTTTACGTCCGAGCTCCGGGAGCTCAGTGCCATAAAGGATACTGCAGAAATAAACTGGAGAAACAACCCTTCGTACACACAGAAAACTCTATTTGCCAGGGCTGCCAAAACCTATAAACAAGCCATCATCATAGCCAGATCAACCTCTTACAACATGAGAATTGCCAACGCCAATTCTAGAATGCATGTGATATTCACCGTACTGAAGGAACTAGAAATTCCTGCTGTCCTCCCCACCCCCAGCCATCATCAAAAACTGAGCCTGATGCACGGCGATACAAAATGCCATGCTGAACAAAATTGACTTACTACACAATACAATTGGCAAAAAACAAGCCTTACTCAATAGCCTACCAGTACTTACCCCAGCATACCCACCCTCCGGCACCCCTGATGCCTCTAAAAAAAAAAACAATATTCAAATTCAGCCCATTCTCAGAAGGGGATGTCACCGCCTTCCTAAAGAGCATAAAACCCTCAACTTGCAAAGGGGATTTCTGTCTAGCTACCATCATAAAGGACTGATCAGAAGTCCTGGTACCTTTCATCACCAGATTTATCAATGGGTTATCACCACTGTCCCATTGCTCTTGAAAATCTTGGACAGAGCGTCATATGTCCAGATTCAGCAGTTCCTGAGTCACATCACATCCTTAGAATATGTCAGTCTGGCTTCCGACCAGGCCATGGCACGGAATCTGCCTTGCTTGACTTGAAGAAACAGTTGGATGAGTTCAGAGATAAGGAGAAACCTGCCCTCCCCTTTCTTCTGGACCTCTCAGCTGCGTTCGACCAGGTCGACCATCAAATCCTGTGCAACCACCTTACCACTGTGGTTCACTTCTCTCCTGAAGCTACGGCCTGGGTTGCTTCATTCCTAACAGACATATCCATGAGAGTATATGTAGAGCACGCCAGAGCACTTCCCTCCCCATTCTTTGTGGCATGGTCATGTGTATAACCTAACCTCTACAATATACTCACCAGAACCCTCTTTGACCTAGATTCCATCGGCTTATCCTACACCAACTATGCCGATGACACCAAAATTCTCCTCCCCTTGTCCAAGAACTACTCAAATAACACTCTCACCTTAAACAAAGTCTACTCTACAATCCAAGCCTGGATGACCACCCACAGCCTCTGTCTGAATGATGAAAAGACAGAGATTCTTGTGGTTGTGCCTCCAACGATAATCAAGAAGCATGACTCCCAGTATGCATCTTTCAACATTGATGGCACCCAAATCCCAGCTTCCCCCTCGGTAAAGACCCTGGGAGTGTATCTTGACTCCACCCTCTCAGTCACGCGACAGGTAAGCGCCAACACCTCATCTGCTGCACACATGACAGAGCTGATGCATGACCCAGAGCTTTCCTCTCCCAGGACAGCTGCCTCACTATTGCCAGAGCAATCATTGGTGCAAGACAAGACTACTGTAATGCCCTGTTTGCTGGCACCTTCAAACACAACATTGGTAAGATGCAGGTGATCCAGAACAACTCCATCAGAGCCACCCTCAATTTACCCAGAAGGGAACATATCGCGGGCACCAGGGGAAACGTTCATTGGATTCCGATCCGTGACCCATGATTTTCAAGACCCTATCGATCACTCACAGATGCCTCTCCAGCTCAGCCCTTTCCTACCTCTTGCAGAAGTTTACCAGAGCCCATGCAAACAGACCCATGAAATCGGCTTACAGCAATAGGTATTTGCTGCTGAAATTCAATCGGTCTAAAGCAGGTGGTGAAAGCTTTCCTACCTTTTCAGCTAGACAATGGAATGCACTTACGCCGGCACTGAGAGTGGAATAATCATACTGGGTGTTCAGGAGAGCACTGAAAACCTGTCTCTTTGCTTAACTTTGTAAGAGAGGGCCCTAGGCCTCTACTTTCTAGGTTACTAGTATTCTGTCCTCTGAAGTATCTGTGCAACTGGTTGTAACAGCGCCTTAGTGCCTCTGGGGTTAGCGTGTTTTATAAATAAATAAATATAAACAAATAAATGCATGTGAGTGGTCTGTTCACACTACAGATTAGTTGAATCTATGAATATGTTTCAAATACAGCTCTTTTTGAATCAGGCTGTTTCGAATTTGCATGGTGTCCCCTCTTATTAAACCTAATTTCAAATCCACATGTATTTTCAGGTACTTTCTCAATTGGATTTTGTATAATCAGGGAGTTTGGGGTATTTTTCGCTGTTTTATTTCACGAAGGCTTCATTCTCCCGAATGCATAGCTCTGTATTTTCGAAGAATCAAACAGCAGAACAAAGTTTGCTGTTGGCAAACATATCATCAAGGGCAACACAATGAAGAGAAGAGCTCTGCAGAAGTTTCACAAGTCAGATATTTCTTTGGCATAGTTAGTGTTTGGTCGATGTCGAACAATTGGTTTCCGTCAGCAGTTTCATTTACAGCAGGTTTCTGTTGAGGTGAAATACACATTAAAGGCTTAATGATTCATACTCGAGCCTTTATGTCCCCTAGGCTAGTTTTTCTTGAAAAAGAAATGAGCCTATGGCTCTTCCATGACTCATGACCTCAATGTTCCGTGGCTTTACTTAACTACCTGCAAGAAGAGACGGAGTTGCAAGCATACGTGGTTCACAACAGTTTTCAGGAAATGAAGAATGTACTGTCAGTGCAAATCTTTTTTTTTCAAAAGAACTCTACGAATGCATCAACTAGACAATTAGGATAGCGAATGAAAAGTAGTCATACACCAATTGTAAGCAAAGGATTAATGAAACAGTAGGACGTTGTGGATGGGTTCTAGAGTAAGGGTTTAGGATTGGTGCTCATTAAAGATTATGTCTTTGCAAAAGGAAAAAATGTGCAAGTAACTATCTGGATGTCCATGAATCTCTTGGGTGGGGAAGGGGTAGAGTTGTAAGTATGTCAGCCGGTGCCAGCGGAGATTGTGCCCACTAAGCAAAACCTCCTTTGCACTTGGGCATTGGGTTTTAACAACATACTCTGAAGTGGCAGTTGGCCACAGGATAAAATCACAAAAACCTTGGCATCACCTCATAGCTGCTTGGCCATGGAGCCGCAAAATTATGAAAATGTTCTGGGTGGGAGCGGATGCTGATGGATATGCAACCAGGATACGGGGTCCTCAGATCAACACTTTGGTCTTGGATTTCTTTTGGTGGGCTTGAGTCCTTGGAGTCTTTGACACTGTAGATAATGTTTACCAAAGAGGTGAATTCTGAGGCCTGGCTCACCTGAGTCCTATCTGATGCTGCTTGCTGATCTGAGTGAGGGATTTCAATAGTTGGAATACTGCAGATTTTCAGTACAAAATGTTTTTGGGAATCATCTACTCTCCATATATTGATGTATTCCTCTCATACTGCAACCGTGACTTGTTTAGGGATACAGAATGCTGGGGTTCAGGGTCAGGATTCACTCAGCTGCCAGGTGCCCACTATGTCACAAGATAGCAACCTTCCAAACTCAACTTTCCAAGCCCCAGCAGACGGTGGCCTCAATGGGTGCTCTTTTCCAGGTTAATACTTTTGACTGCTTCGTTCAGACCTTCAATGAGCTTTTCAATAGGTCTTCTCAAAATTACACTTGGTTGGGCTAAATGTTATCACCCTCTCAATTAATGGGGCAAGGGTCCCAAACAGGGCTTGCCACTTAAGAGGACACTTGGCATTCAAGGCAGTTTCAACCTGCAGCAAAAATGTAGCTCCGAATTTGGTCAAACTGTTCTTTTCAACCAGTTCCGGGGGGAAATCCTGCCTCATTTTGGAAGCTCTTCGTGGTTCAGAGATATTCACTCTCAGCCAGGTGGTCATGCACCCCAAATATGTAGATCACTGCAAGAATACTACTTTTATTGGAAACTATCTTTCTCTCCATCAATGACACAGCCCTCAGAAGTTGATTACTCTCCCAGCAGCCCTAAGGGGATTCCTTCAATAGTTGATCTCCCTTCTCTGGGAGCACTTGCCCTATGGAGCTGGCTGCCTGTGTTTTTTTTGCTGCATTTTCACATACGTCATGGATGGGTGTTTTTGCAACACTGCTACTTTACACTTTCACCTGAGAAACTGAAGAGGACAGGTTGAGGTTAGTGTTCAGACTCTGCTTGTGGCATCGATAAAGAGCTACTCTCCAGTTAGATGTCCAGGTGGCATTGAGATTCCCCCTTTTATTAGTCGCAATCTGTAGCTCTTTCTAAAAGGGACTGGCGAAGAAGGTCGCAGGTGATGTCGTATTCATGACTGATGTACACAATGAATGACACTCTATGACGTGTGCCAGCTTCTCCCTCTAAGGAGAAACAATCATGAATCTCATTGAACAGTTGGGGGCGTATGAACTCGCCCAATACTGGTATGCACTAATTTCCGCAGAGGGTATTCAGCAACACTCTTCATATCTGTATTTATTGGGTGGATTGGCAAACACTTCACCGCGAAGTGATGTACAGAGGAAAGAAACAGTAGAGACAGTAGAGACAGCTCCCAGACAGGGTGTCTTTAAATAGTCACAACGAGGGAATAGGCGAAAGTTAGCCAGGAGGTGAAAGAGAAATGCAATAGGACAAAGAAATGGGATTTTGGAAAACAGAACCTTCATACTTACGATATTCATTAGACATTGGGCCAGTATTTGCAGAGGTGCGAATTGCATATGTACAAATGTACATTTGGTACAGATCTGCGTGGGCCGAGAGGGTGGTCAGGGGGGAGGGAATCGGGGAGTTTCAGGGGCGTGGGGGGTTATGGATGACTTTTCTCAGGGTAACAAATGAAGCACGGGTCTGTTCTTAAATATTTCCATCCATTACATTTCTTTGATGTCTCAGAGTGAGCATTCTAAAGATGGCTGACCAGTAGTGAGATAGACTGTAAGCAGGAGGTTGTGAGGGGACGGTGACGGATACCTTGTTGATCGTTGGACCTTGTATGGATCAAGAGGAAGAGTAAAGAGAGATTCAGTTAGTGAGGTAGCGGGGGAGGAAAAGTAATTTGCAGATGGAGCCGATTTTGCTCTGAAAGGCATCTGATGCTGTAGCCATGCACTGCGGTGGGAGACGATCTAGCTAGTTTATAATTGGTGCTTTTGGCAAAGTTAAGTACGTTACGAAGAGCAAAAGAGGATAGGTGGAGGTCCAGGAGTAGTCTGCAACAATAATCAGGTCTGCTGAGGAGCAGGGTAGGCATTAGAGTTTTGCAGAGTGGTGAGTAAGGTGCAGACAGATTTGCCTGACATTTAGAAGGCTAACCATGGCCAAAGGAGCAGTGGCTCAGAAGAAGCGATTACGTTGATTAAGTTTGGGTTCACTATAAAAGAGGAACATAAGCTTGCCTCCATTGGGTAATGGAGTGAAGAGGCCAGGAGTAAAGGAGATGGGGGATACGGTAGTTGGTTTGACCTTGGAAGCCAGGAGAAAAATGATTGTTTTGGAGGAGTTAATGGGGCCGCTTAGAGCTATTCAGTGACATATGGCAGAGAGCCAGTTTTTGATGTGTTCTGAGGTGTCCGTGGTGAAGTAAGGGCAGGAAAAGAACATTTGGGTGTCATCAGCTAAGAGGTGATAGTGCAAGCAAAAGGATGAATGAGATTACCCAAAGAGGACTTGTACCAGGCAAAGAGAAGTGGGCTCAGGACCAGTTAATGCAGAAAGTCCACTGGACGGGGGCACGAGAGGAGGTGTAGAGAGTTGCAAGGGATGGAGATGAACTGGTCTATGATATAGGATGACACCCAGTTGCATAAGGTCTCCTTGAAGCCAAGGAAGGAAGGAGCTTGAAGGAGGGGGGGTATCATCCACAGTGTTAAAAGCAGCAGACGGGTTGAGTAGTATGAGTATGTAGGAGAGGAAGGAGTGGTGGGCAGGTTTAAGAAAGTTGGCGACATTGGTAAAGAATTTACAAGGAAATGCAGACTGGCAGGGGCCACAGAGTGAATGTTGCGTAAGTCCATTGATGATGTAGTTCTATGGCACCCTCTCCAGGTTTACGGAGTGCTTAGGCAGAAGAGAGGCAGGCTGGTGAAAAGAAGGACTGCTGCAGTTCTTTCAAGATGGTTAGAACTATGGCACCTTTTTACAGGCTGGGAAGATGCAAGTGGATAAAGGGAGACTGAAGCCAGAGAAGCAGTAAACACAAGAGATAGGAGTAAGATATGTTTTCACCTGTGGCGCCAATGGACCAATAGGCATGCAGGATGGGTTGGCGGAACAGTAAACTATGCAAGGAATTACAGCAAGTCTACCTCTTCCATGTTCCTTCCTCATTGAAGATAAGTCCCATATACACACAGAGATAACCATTCTCCATTCAGGACAGGGATCGTGGCTCTGAGCTTCAATTTCGAAGGTTGTGGTTTTGTGTTTCCTGCTGGAATTTCATTCAGGACACAACATACAGGTGATGGTTCTCCTCCTAGAAGAACCCTCATTTGGCCGTCCCAGGTTGAGAGGAGTGGGGTGGTGTGGTTACTGACGTTGTTGAATTCAACCCACACAATAACATTTCCAAAATATATTGAAACTGCAACTGTGAAATATCTTTGACCCATCACACTTTTCCTGTGTAGATTCAAATTGCATATCATCATTTTAATACGTTTACAATAATGCCGCCTTGTACCCTAAAGCAATATATGTGATGTCTGGCATATGGGCATGTCAACAGGCCGCATCACAGGCAGCATAGGGTCCACCAGGTTTAGGCCAGACTGCCCAAGTAGCGACTTTCGTCCATGGTGAAGGGAAAACCTAGTGCTTGCAGTGGCACAGAGCTAGTATTGACTACAACTTTAATTGCTCATTGGTGCAGGTGAGATCAAAAAGAGTACCCACAGAAAGGGGCCACTTTGGACCATCATGAAAACTGAACTTGACGTCATCACAAGCTGAGAAGAGTAAAAGACAAAGATTCAGTCAAATCTTTGATTTTCCTTCAGTTCAGCTCTCCTACAAGAATTAACATTGCAAAGAGCATGCTGGGCGTGTGTCTGACGACGAGATAGCCTATAAGATCCATACACATAGATGGCCAGCAAGCATGTGCCAAGCATGTCCCATCCAAAAAGGAGAACGTTTTTTTCTAAAACGAGTAAGGTCAAAATCCATGTCCAGAAATAGGAAATTCATGCAATGTCTCCAAAAGTGACCTAAAATGTCACATAGTTGGAACATGCAATGCAACGCTTAGAACTACAATCCCAGAATCTCAACCGTGTTAAGGGAAAGTGAAAATTGTTATGGAGAGAGATGCACTCTGGCCTTCCTTCATGTCCCCCCCTCTGCCCCTCCACTGTAGCTAGGAATCTCTGACTCATCTTTGACTCCTCCCTTTCCTTCATCCCTCATATTCAGGACATTGTTAAGAATTCCCACTTTCAGCTCTTCCTTCTCAAAGGAACTCTACCCTTCCTCACTTGCCCCCAGAGACTCAATGTTACCAGTGCTCTGGGTCTCTGCAGGCTAGACTACTGCAATAGCCTCTTAATTAATCTTCCTTCCTCCACCCTGCCTCGCCTCAAGCTAACCCAAAATAGGGCAGCAAGACGTATCCTTTGCTTCAAGCCCAGGGACAGCATCTCTCCTTCCCTCCAAAGCCTTCACTGGCTCCCGGTCTCAGCACGTTTTTTTTTAGATAATTTCCAGGTGAATTTGTTGAAATAAAATTCACCCACCTGCGATTTCGGGAATTGTAATGACCAGCTAAAAGATGTTCCTTGCTGCTTTGAACATTTTCTGAATTTGAGAGTTGGCGAACTGGTGGAGGGTAAAATTAGGAATGTGGGCAGTAAATTGCATATGCATAACTATTATGCTTTTTGGAAACACAACAGAAGTTGGTGGGTGATCACTTTCCACGGCTGACTCCCTCATGTGGAACAGCCTACCTCTCCCTCTGCTTCTTGAGCAAGACCTCATTAAATTCCAAAAAGCTCAATAACTTTACCTCTTCCTTCTCCTCCTCTCTTCCCTGCTAATCTTACAGCAGCGTGACTGTTGTGCATGGCCGTTACGTGTCCTCGGGACATTGACCCATCCACATCTCTCATCCAGCCACTGTCTTTCTACTACACTTACTTGGGTTCACTCTACCCATGGGTGGTTGCACTTAAATTCTTCTCCTCTTAGCACTTACCCTTAGCACTTCTCATGAGCATCATAGCACCTTATCCCTCACCCCTCCCACTCTTCACATGCACGCTCTTAACACTCACGAGGCATAGTCAGTTTGTCTCCCCTTCCCTTTATTCTCATTGCTTGTTGTAAATCAATGCAATTATTTATCCTTGCTGTAATTCTTTGTCTACCTTCCCCCACCCTCTTTGCCATGTGGGCACTTTGAAGCAGTTTTGCTAATTGTGGAAGCGCCTAATACATGACCCAAAAAATAAAATAAATAAATAAAACATATCACAGGATGGAAACTTTGTAACAATTAGTTGTGAAATTGACACGTGTTTTATGTTTCTCCTAGGAATTTGAATCAAATGGACATCCCGGAATGCATGTGGTCATTTCAGGATTGTGTAATGTGTATACCCATTACATCACCACATATGAAGAATACCAGGTAATTAAGTGTTACAGGTAATAGTGGCTTAGGACAATTGACAAAGGGGTGCTTGCGACAATGCACTCAATAAATCAAAGAGTTACTATTGAGACGTGTATGGAAACCCCCACAAACTGAATTGTAGCTTTGCGCTTCCTGAGGGAGTGATGCCAGGACCCAGTTGTTGAAGGACATCCCCTTTAAGTTTCTTCACGAAGGCCAGTACGTTTTCCTTCTTGTGATTTTAAGGACAATGACAGTAATGTTTTAACTCTGTGTTATGTTATGCTATCCAATGTTGTGTTATGTCATATTATACTATGTTAAGCCACGTTATGCTTTTTATGTTACATTATGGTATGTTATATATTGGTGAAATAAGCGTACACTGTTGCTGATCCCTTGGTGCTGGCACATTGAAAGCCAGGGGAAGCACACTAGTCAGGTTGCGAGAAGATAGAGAAATGTTTTAGGTATTTTTGCATTCTTATTGGCTCCACTTGCGGTTGGAAATTTGCAGTCTCCAATTTTGGGGGTCATGGTATGGCAGCATACACATCGTGGCATAGAGGGCTGCAAAGGCTGCGTACAGTCACACAATGGGAATTCGATAAAATAATACAGAAAGGGGACAGCAAAACGCACAAAAATAAAGTATGAGGGGTAACGGGAATACATTTGAATGAAAAAGAAAAACAATGGAGTCTCCACTGAGAATATGGGGCAGGGCCAGAACAAAAATAGCACACATGGAATCCCCTTTGTAAGAGCATGGGTGGAATCCCCCTTTGTTTGAGCACACATGGAATCCCCCAGGAGGAAGTAAGAAGCAGAAGATACAAGAGTGATGATGTGGGCAATGCAGAATAAATCAGCGAAAATGAAGGACGATGTAGGATAATACAGAATCCGTGGGATAGATCACAGTGGAACTGGTGTCAAGGAGTAAGGATTTCCAGAGGATAGATGCAATCACAGAGAAGACCTTTCCTCCAGATCTAGACTCTGACATAAGAAGGGCTAGTAAGAGGAAGGCAGATAGGAAATTACCCTGGGTTCTAGAAAAAAAACAGTCCCAGTCTTCCCCCAGCAGGCACATGGGCTTCATTTTTATACATTTCTTTAAATGAGAGCCAGTGATGGGATTGAATGCGAGGGTAAATGTTGAGGCATTACAAGCCCAGTGGAGGAGGGCTGTAACAGGCGCTATCATCATACATCCGAGTTATGAGCCTGAGGCGAAGCCGATAACACCTGGGCCAGTCCTCCTCCCCAAGGCTGGAATCTCAATATAATATGTCTAAATCACAAAGAATGGTTAAAAGACAATATAGATATAAAACAAAACAGTTACATAAGGTGCTCTTTAGGCAGACACTGAAAGTAAGATGAAATGTTGGGAGAGAAACAGCAAGCTTTGTAACAAAATTAAGGCTCTTCGCTGACCCATTTCTAACAATGGCTCGCTAACATTCCAGTGTTATAATATGGCGTATTTAACCAGTTCCACTAGCTACACCGAGGGATAACAGCCCTGTAGCCCGATTTAACAGCTCGATCGAAGTGACCAAACCGGTGACCCGGTTGCTAAAAAAAGAAGTATTTTCATTCATTGAATGGGACGCCGCGGGCATCCTGTTCAATGAATGAAAATACTTTGCCAAGATGGCCACCATGGTTGTGGAAGGCAAGGCTGCATGCAGAGCACCTCTTCCATTACCATGGCGACCAGAAAAAAGAGAAGTAACGAAGCTTCTATGGGGCGGGTGGCGCCGCTGCCACAATCAGAAAAGTGGGGTTTGGATTATTTAAATAAAAAGGCAAAGGGTGGGTGGCTAGAAGATGGCAGAGCGGGATATGGGAGGCAACCTGATAGACTGCGCCCCCCCACCCCAGTGCTAATGTATCTTCTGTAGGCCCCATGGACCGTCATTATTATCTAGTGGCAAGATATTGGCTTTGAAGCACTGTGTAAAAGCAATGCACTAGAGAATGATTATGGTTTGCACAGTTGACAGAGAAAGAATGTAGAACGGGCTGTTTGATGAAGAGAAACACAACTAGACAGGTTTCTGGGTGTTTCTATGTAAGAAATATGACATTCATCACGGGAGGTGACCAGTGCTGAATTAAGAACACTAGAACATATTGTACCGTGTGCAGATACATCATCTATCTGTTTGAAAGCTGGAAGAGAATGGGTCCTTCGTAGTTAAAGTATTCGGTGGCGACATGTTGGATCCTGACTTTTTTAATGGAGAAAAAACGCCATTGAGAAGCTCACATCACATTGACTGTACGGAATATGTTTGGTGGTATATATCGTGAAAAAGTCTAGCGACGTATACACGTCCATTCTACAGCACTTATTTGTCGTACAATAAGGGGAGAAAAGGTTGCACATCCTTGTTGACAGTAGCTTCACATGTGCGGTCCTTCCTTTGCATGCTGCTTCTGATTAAAGAGGAGATTCTTGGGAAATAGGATATAGGTCTTGGACAACAAGGGTACACCAGAAGACCATCGCTGAGCAGAGATGGTCAAGTGGAGCGCATGCTATGTGTCTACAGGTAATAGTGCTGATTACTAACCCACTGATTCTTGTAATGGAGAGTCCCACATTAATACGCCGAGCCAATGAACAGATTCCTGCCACCCTGGCAAAGTGACATTTGTTCACCCCTTCCCTGGCAGTCATGCCATATTTGCTATTGTTATGGGCTATTCACTGCCGTTTCTGCAGTGTCTTAGACAGCTTCCTTGTATTACCTGGCCCTGGTCCCCAATCCTTTCAGAAGTAGCTTCACATTACAGTTCTCGTGGCCATGGAATCAGTGATCCTCCTTCGTTCTGGAAGGATAGAGCAGAGGACAAACACGACTGAAGGAGATAGCAGGAAATGTACCCAATTTCGAAATCAGTACCTATTTATTCATCGTTGTTTAGCTCAACTGGATGCTACGGTGTGCTATGCGAATCAAGACTAGGGGTACGGATCTGTGGTGTCAGTTTATTACTTGATTATTTCATGGGTAGTCCCTCTGCACATGTTCTTGATGCTAGTTCATTAAGTCAGTGGCCAGGCCAGCATCTAGCCAGAGAGCAATTATATTTGAGCAAACAGTGTCTATTTTCTAGTGGGGAAGGTGGGGGAAGTCTTTCACTGAACCCTTAGTAACTGAATGCCTCTGCAAAAAGGAATCTGTTAACCTCTTTCCTCAACTTAAGTGACTCTCCTATGCACTAAGATTGGTCTAAAAATTGACCCTTTCACGATCAGTGTCCTTCCTCTATGTTTTTTTTCCTTTTGGAACTCTTTGGTGTGACTTGCTTGGCATGGCGGAAGTGCACACTTTGGTGGTGGGTATATTGAGGTGGCCATTTTTTCTGGTTGTGTCGGCCTAGGTTCTTTGATTTATTCATAGTAATGAAGGGAAATAAGTGTGCATTATTACTGTATGCGAGAGCGATCAATATCCTGGCATTATTGATAGCCCAACCGTTGCCCCATGCATGGCCATAACTAAAAATATATAATAAATGTTAAAACAACTCTTCTCCTCCCTGATAGGTTCAACGATATGAAGCTGCATCTACTATTTATGGACCGCACACCCTGTCTGCCTACATCCAGTCCTTTAAAGCTCTGGCCAATGCTCTCGCCAAGGTAATTACAGCTTTGCATTATTGGCCAATATGTACTTTAAGTAAAATCCACATGTAGAAGAAATCTGGACTTTTAAGCTATGCTGGATTGCTGACATCAATCTGCTGACCTAAAGATCAAGCATGACTTATCCAACTTCTTCCAATCACTGAGGACACAAGGCGTGTTTACGTCTATAGCACATAAAGGGCACTGCAGAGTGACATCTACAAGTCCTCACTCATTCAAGGGAACCACTGCTTGTTAAACACATTTTAATTTCTTTCTACACAGCCATACAAGTCGTGTCAGCAGTTTCGGTAGGAAGTGATAAGATAGCTCAGTTTGCTAAATGCTCATCGCAGATCTCCATGTGCACACTGAGGTCATGGCTTCGAATTCCAGCCAAGTTGACGCGGACCTTACATGGTCAATAAAGGCAGTAGGGACAAATGAGCCAATGCTAATAGCAGCACTTTTATCAGAGCTTAGAAGAAGCAGCAAGCCCCCATGTAGCATTTACTGTAGACAGGATATATTTACTGTTAAGAGAATGAAATTAACTGAGAAGGAAAGTTTGAAGTGCATCGTGCATTGGCAGTCTGAATGTTCACGAGTAGCTATCATTTGCTTTGCAATGACTGTAGAAGTTCTGTTGAAGTGCATTTTATTTTTCAGTTAATCAAATACGCAATGACAAGAACTCTTCAGGTGTCCCACCATTTCATGTTTCATTTCAGGCTTAAAATCATGGCCAGGTCATGCAGTAGCCTTGGGATATGCACAAAGCATGAAGCCACAAAATGAAATCCGAGTGGGTAGATTCTGCATTTCATCAGTTTAAGGTTAAGAAAACAAGTACCAAAACCGTATATGGTTATTACACTTTTATTAAAAGTTATCTTTGAAACTACTTTCAAACACACCTTCTACTAGAGAGGGAAAGCCCATTTCACTGATCCCTCACTAGGCAACATGCCCTTTCCGTCAAAATGTTGGGTCTTGTTGAATCTACAACATCCAGTATGCAAAATGCTGTTAGTAAAACCATTAGAAATTGGGGGTTGTGTCACACACGACAGGATGACATTTAATTGTCAGCTTTATTCCGATCACTCACTCTCTGTGCAACAGACACACACACTAAAACCTCAGGAGTGGTTTGTAAACCATGAACAAGAATTGGCCAAAGTCTCTAATCTTTACAGACCAGTAACAGTTGTCTTGTTCCTCTTCACCTGAGCACCTCACAGAGCTTGTGAAACATAACATATAGACATACTGTAATTCTATTACTACACACAAATCCCTCACACACGTATATATAAATGTACCATATATATATATATATATATATATATATATACCTTGGGATCGCACATACCCAGAAGAGAAGATACACTTACACAGATTACACATACTCCCCCAAAGTCACACACATTTACATACACTCAAATATACAAACACGCACATCACCCCCAACACACACACATATAATAACACTATTCACCAGATATCCATAGTGAACAGAACCTGCGCATACAATCCTATGCACAAAGATCGATACACGCACAATCCACTCACACACCCACACCCACTTACACTCCCACACATCTCCTTCATATGAATATAAAGAGAGAAAGTCATGAACACCCATGTTAAGGTATGTTATTACATATTTACACTGCACCCATCACCACCTTGGTCGTTTTATGGCGCTTGAACCTTGTCTCAGAAGTGGCCCAGTGTGACCCCTTTCGCATGTCATCAGACATTGGTCTGTCGATATGCAAGACGTTTTGGGGGAGAGATGATAGGTACGGGGAATTAGCCAGTGGAGGGAACAATTTAGCAGGTATATACAATATCAAACACAAAACAATTTTCTTTAACACTAAATTTATGTAGAATGTCTGTTGTCCAGTGCTCATTTGTACACAATCATTAAGGTCATGCCATTATATATGCACACAATAATAACAGTTTAATTGTTTTGTATTTTACACCTGCTACCAGAGTTTGTATTGCTTTGTGGCAGTATAAAAAGCAGGAGGTACTATTACAGGAAACAGTGAGCGATCCATTATAGAAATTCACAGGTCGTGCTGCTGTTACATAAATGAAAGCGATGGGTATCTTACCTCAGAAGCCTCTCTTATACTTTTGTGTGGAAAGAGGCAAGCCAGCCTTTCGCTGAAGCCACTGCATGCACCCCAGGTGTATGGTGTAGATGACTTTCCATGAGCCTCTGCTAGGAGATCAGGAAACAACACCAAGCTATTACATTCACTGCAGGTAAATCACTTGTGACATGTATAGGTTCTCCCAAAAAGTGGGAAGTGGGACAAGCAATCCCACTAGCCAAGCAGTGCCTGTGACCAGCATGCTCAATAGGAAATTAGCAAGTGATGGTAAGGCTGTGGCAACAGGAGAAACAAGCAAAATGAAAGCTCACTTCAGCTGCCTAAAGTGCCAGATGGCATTAAGCAGAACCAGTAATAGGCCAACAAGCAGAATTCATACAGGGTAGAATCTCTATCTACAAACAAAACTGAACCCTAAAGTCCAGCAACGACATTTGCCTTGAACCAAAACAATACTCAAAGCAGAAATATGGTGGATCAGCAGTCTCCTGCATCACAGCTACACTTTGGAACTCACTCCCGAGGAAAATACAAACAAAAGAAGCCAATAAAAATTTAGAAAATTTCTCAAACATGGCTCTTTAACTCACCAAGCTAAAACATGGAACACCTTCGAAGGGGAAACAGCCAACAAAACAACAGAGAAACACCCAAAATGACTGAAACCTAACAAACAAAAATCTGGTTGGCCCAATGAAATAAAGCATTTTATCACAAACCGCCAAAGAAGAATATGAATCCTGCCAGACCAACATAATCACTGCACGGAAGGGCACAGACTACTAACATCACTAACTATCCCTACTAAAATCTTTCCAATATCCTGCATACTCACCGTCAAACACCAAACACAACACACTCATGCTATGTACCGCAGCAAAAACCTACAACCACCACAAAATGCACACACTCAACAACACCTAACTAAACACAAAAAACTACAGAAAACTAAAACAATTACACACAAATCACCCAACACATACCCGTACAACAAATACCACCTAACCCATATAAACTAAAAACATACCCAGCACAGAGTGACAGGTTTTTCCGAACTGAAGCTACCAACAGAACATCAAAGCTCTCCACCGCTTTCTCTATCCCACTAACTAAGCCCTTCCAGCACTCCTTCCTTTTCAGATGAGCCAGGGCGCCTGGAGACCATGAAAAATGGCAGCGGCACGTGGTTTAAATGACAATAGCATAATATAACATAAATGACGAGCACTACTGTATGTCAGTGGCTCATATGTACATCAGTGTTCAGTGATAACACACGCTGTGTGTGAGCATGGAATGATAGTGCCATTGCTAGTGACATATCTGTTGTGTGAATACTTTTTTTACAAGAGATAATGCTCATATATATATATATTTATATACTCAGTGAGTTTAGTGTTGTCAGTGGTGAGAAATATTCATTACATTTTTTATGATTTAAGTCTACCTATTTAAAACAATTTAGAATGTACAGTGCTAAGATGGAAACCCTATTACTTGAATGATGTCGAAGCATGGGAGTAGGATTGCAAACGTTATAGTGGGAGCATGTTTGTCCCGTGGTGTATAATTGTTAGTTTATTGTTACCAATAACAGTGAAATGTGGTCTTTTTAAAATGTTGGACTTCTTAAATTTATTTTATTTTAAGAATTATGCTAGGAATACAATATTATGCTTTAAAGAGTGTATGACATGTTTAAAATAATGAATTTTGACTGTTTTATATTATATGTGTTGTATTTGGCAAAAGGTTTGTAAAACAGGTGTTTTTCAAAGTGGTTTGTTCCAGGTGAGGTGTCTGCCCACCACAAAATATGTGTGTACTATACACCTATGTTGCATTTGCTGATCTGGCCGTGGTAAAGCCGACACACACTTGTGTGTTGTGGGTTTCATTCTTGTAATCATTGCTTTGTTTTCATGTACTCTATATGTATTTCCTTTAGGCACCTCTGCGCCCTGGTGGCTGACTGGACACCTTTTTTAGCATTTCATATGCACCTGCACTTTTTTGGATAATTTTAAGACTTTTTTTATATTTGCTCTTTTAAGTTGATTTACCTTTTTTCATTTCCTTGTAAAGCATGTTTGCGGACCCATGCTTGTCTGGGCTTGGGGGAGACCAGTGACTCGCACCGGCACTCCCATGCTGTCTTTGGTTTCTTGGCTACACACGACTCCCATTACATAGTATGTCATCCTTTTCTATTCCGACCTTCCATTTGGATTGGTCTATGTAATATTATGAGTGGGCTCTATAAAAGATCCCGGAGGGAGCACAGAGACCGAGCGTTGACCGAAACCCGACCGAAGTCCGGCCCATCTGCACTCGTCCACGCTGAGTCTGAGCTCTGGGCACGTCCCGCTGCAGGTAATGGTCCATCACAGGCATTTTTAGTATCTTTAGCACCCAGTGATACTATCTTCCCGGAAGGCTGGATAGACACTGAGGACCCGACCACTGTCAGGTCATTTCACTTGCAGTTGCCAGCATGCCTGATTAACCACCACTCCTTGGTTGCTCATAGATTTGAAATGTGCACATTTTTGGAAGGTCAAGATTCCGATTTAATTTGTGTCACTGAGACTTGGCTTTCTGTGTCCTCGGATCTTGATATAGCCCAGGCTTTTCTTCCCAGTGATGTTATCTTTCACACAGATCGGGACACGGCGCGTCCTGGTGGAGGCATAGCACTTATTTATAAAGCTTGATACTCTTGCCTCCTTGTGCCTCTCGAAGTTGGGTTCGAGATGGAGTTTATGTTAGTAAGATTTATAATTAGTGCTTCAACTGTGTTTCATTTCCTTATTGTTTTCCGCCCTCCTTCCTTTAGTCTTCTTACATTTGAAGAATCATTTTTTAATATTATCCCTGACCTGGCTTTATGCTATAAATACATATGCATCTTAGGGGATTTTAACCTTTGGGCATTTGATGCCGTGGTTCTCCTCCAAACTACTCTCATCTCGCCTGTTAGTTCACCAAGCAGAATGTAAGTGGAGGACCTGTTATGACCCACAGTTAAAAGAGGAGTTCTGTATCACAAAAACTCGAAAAATTGTTAAACTCGCATATTATATGCCCAATAAACTTTTCCAAACAATTAAGGAGCTGTCAAATCCTGGAATAGGGCCCATAAGCACAGGATCACAGATCTTGTGTGACAATCTGTCCCATTCTTGTAGATATAATTAACACTAGCATTGCTAGTCTTCATGGGGGTATTCTGAACTCTGTTGCCTCTGATCGGTCACCTCAGAATAACCTTGATCCTCTGCGATTTATCTCCTTTACTAACTGCTCAGAGATTAGTCATATTATAGCTCTGTTGAAATCTGCATCACCCCTTGATGATATTTCTCTGTACCTTTTTTAATTGGCTCCTTTGAGCATCAGTGATCTAATAGCAGAAGCTGTTAACTTTTCGCTTGTCCTTGAGCAGATTGCAGCAGTTTTAAAAAGATACCTGGTGATTCCATTACTAAAAAAGCTTTCCCTGGATACATCGATCTTCTTGAATTACTGGCCTATTTCCTTGCTTCCTTTTCTGATGAAGGTTATGGAGGCGGTCGTTACTCCCCAATTGAGATCCTTTTTGGAGGGTCATGATATTCTAGACTCTTGTCAAATGGGCGTTCGTCCCCTGTTAGGAACAGAGCCTGTTTTGGTCTTGGTACTTGATGATTCGACAAAAATCAAGGACCTGGGTGGCACGGCAGGTGTTATTCTACTGGACCTCCTGGCCGCCTTTGATTCCATCAACCACCTGCTTCTCCTGTCCAGACTGCAGGGCGGTGGAATCACAGGGTCAGTTCTGAAATGGTTCTATGCCTTTTGGACATCTCAAACGCAACTGGTTTCCCTCGCCTCATTTATATCTTCATCTTCTGCAGGGTTCTGCTCTTTCCCCATTCTCCTTAATGTAAAGATTCAAACCCTGGCAGCCCTCATTCGCTCCTTTGGGATTCAGTTCTTTTCCTACGCAGATGATACCCAAATTCTGTTTAGGATGGACCAAGAACTGCCATTCAACTGAGGTCGTGTTTAGAAGCGATTGGGGTTTGGATGGGGACCAACTGACTGAAACTTAACGGTGAAAAGGCCAAAGTTCTGATCATCTGTCTCGCCGTTGTTTCGGAAAGTTCAACCCCTGATTTCTGGACAGTTTTGCTGGGATATCTCCCTGCCCCAGCAAAGATGGTTAAGCATCTGGGTATACAAATCTTATCCACATTTGACATGGATTACCAAATCAGCGCTATTTGTAGCGTAGGCTTCCTTAAGCTACAGAAAATTAGGAAAGTCCTTCTTTTCATTCTGGAGGATCTCCATGCCAAAGTAGTAGCGACCTGCCTAAATGGCAGTCTTGACTACTGTAACGTAACCCTTCTCTCTCAACCGGCGTATTTAATACACTGTCTGCAAGTTTTGCAGAATGCTGCTGTATGACTGGTTTAGGGCATTTCTGTCGGTCATCATGTTCTGCAGGGTATGGAGTGATTTTATTGAGAAAAAAACAAAGAATTAATTTTTAAAGATCCCAAAACAACAGAAAAAAATAACACATTTTAAAAAAAGTGTCCAAATGTAGTGCGGAATAGGAATAGTCGTTTTGGGGCTGGGCAAACGTATGAAAAAATGGGGGGATTGGGGCAGTTCCCCCCAAAAACAGCAAAAGTAAAATGTGTTATTTTTAAAAATGTTTTGGGTTCTTCAAAAATTAATTCTTAGTTTTCTTCGCTAAATTCACATGTAACCGCACTGGCTGCCAGCCCAAATCCAATTCAAGGCCTTATATAAGATTATTCATCGAGCACTGAATGGGAAAGACTGTTTGGCTATTCACGATTAGATCCAGGATAAGATCCAATGATATTGTTAAGGGTGCCCACGTCGCTCTGCGGACCCCCGCTACTAAAGGTTCCTGGCTATCACCGCAAACGTGTTAGAAGAAGAGCCTTTTCCATCACTGGTACGAAGCTCTGGAATGCTCTGCTGGTAGGGCTTTGTTGCACCCAAGATTTCGGTCTTTTCGGGCTTTTCAAATGGAGCCAGCAACCCACCTCTTGTTTTTCTTTCCTGCATCTAGTCAGCACCATGATGCCTTTGGTGACAGTGTGCTTCATAAATGCATGATTGATTGATTAATTGACCTGCGGATTGCTTTTCTATACACAATGAAAGCAGAGACCTATGTACTCTGTGAAGATGTATCAACAGAAATACAAATTTAGTGTAAGCAGGAACACTTGACACACTGTCCAAAAATATGTGTGGCCAGCTTTCTATGGCGAGAAGACTCAAAACCATATATATGTTCACCCCTGCACCCCACTGACATGCTCCTGTGGGGTGCAGGCAAACATCCGCAGGTTTTAGATATTCTTTTTGATCACCCGTCTATGTTGTCCATAGTGCAGGGTTCTGCAGTCTGTGGATATCCAGATGTTTTGGACTATGACTACCATAATTCCTCACAATTGACTGTGTCGGCTATGGCGAGTGGTAGTTGGACGCCTAAACGTTTGTGGAGACATAGGTTGCACACCCCTGCCTTATTGCGTACAGAATGACTGAGTACATCACTTTGCTGCATTTGTTTACACTCTTGATGTACATTTTTTCAGCACAAAAAATGACAATACCCATCATCAAAAGATTAAGCACACCCCAATCTTTAGGCCGACATCTCTATAGGTCGCATCACTAAGACTTGGTAAGTAGCAGAGATAACCACAACGGGATGCTTACCAACAACTCATTGTGAAAAATACAAACACATTGTTTCATTGATACAATTTCAGTTTCGAGTGATCCACCAATAGAAAGCTACGGCGGTAGAAGTGATGGAAAATCTGCAAAACAAAGTTGGCAAACATGCCAGAAATACCTCATTCTTAAAATGAGGCCTTTATGGTCCAACCATATCCCTGCCACTGCTCCTGGTGAGATTGCTTGAAGAGATATTTTCTTTGGTTCAGTCAGTATGTGTATGGAGTTTGTGCCAGGCTCAGAGCAAAAGACTAAGAAGTGTGATACATCAACAGCTAGAGAGGTTCTTTCAGCAGTCAGCAGTCCCTGGTTAAAGTCAGAAAAAAGAGTCATTATTGGGAAGAGCCATGATGATCATCATCATCGTCCATTGATTAAGCCAAGTGCAGTAACAACAATAAGAGGGGGAGTCTTGCAGGGCGATGAACTGAGAAAGATCTGAGTGAGGGCTACCTCCGAGTGCCTGCTCAATAGTCGTCATTGCTTGCGAGACTTAGGGCGAGACATACATAGCATTCTGAAACAACACGCCGTGACTTGTGGAAAGGGGAGAGAGGCAGGGGAGAGGAATAATGAACTGCCTGTAGGCTTTGAAAAAGTGATAATGAAAGCCCAGGAAAGCCCATGCAAAGGCACCCACATCTAGGTTGATGAACTGGAGCAAAGGAGAAATAACCAGATGTTCTAGCAGACCAAGAAAAGAAAGTTGCAGCCCAATGGACACCTTGGAGAGAGGAAAGGTCCAGGATCTCGATTTAAATTCTGCATTCTTGTATACTGAGTACCACATTCCAAAGCAAACTGTTGAAGCCAAGTCTGATTGAAAAGCTGCCTATCCGGACACTGGGTCCAGAATCGAAGATTAAACTGAGAAAGCTAATCCTGATTGAAACTCTTCAGACTGAGCTTTCAAGTCCTGAATCCCAGAGCAAACTGAGTAAGCTAGCCCTGGCTGAACTACTGCATGCTGTCACAGATAGATGGCACAGAAAACACTAGTGCCAAGGACAGTGAAATAGTAATTATAGAGATCGGTGTGTGTTCTCCCTAACCCATGCGTCCGTAACCCAAGTTAGTTCTATCTATTGTTGACGCCTACTACCTAATTCCTGGCTTAGACTAGCTATGATTCCCTGAATGCAGGCTACCTGACTCCCTCTGGGACTGCCTAATGTTCACTATTCTCAACAAAGGATAACGGAATTGGAATTGGGAGCATGCCTTACAATTGCTGTATAGGATTTAGCTGGTTTCACTCACACGCACTATCACATTACCCTTCTACTTTTTCAACTTCTTTTCACTTAACTCCTCCCCAACAACCTTATGTACCTTTGATATTTCACTCGCCTGTCTCCTGCCTCCACCCTTTGATGTTCACTCTCCCCCAACTTCTACTCCTCCCACACTGCTATTACTTATCCTGCCACACTACTGTTACTCTGTCTCCCACACTACTATTACTAGTACTCCACTTTCCACTCCTTCTTTCCTCCTACCACTGCTACTCTCCTCCTACTATTACTACAACTCTCCTATTTCCACTGCAACTCTCCTCCTACCTTACTCCCACCACTACTAATACTCTCCTCCTACTACCACTCTTATCCTGCTACTACATCTCTCCTCTCACCACTATTTCTCTCCCCCTACTACTATTCTCCTCCTACTTCTACTATTCTCCTGCTACTATTACTATTCTGCCCTCAAAACTACACAAACACCTTTCTTTCACTCTGTACCTGTCAGCTCATTCACTCCTTGTACTACCCTCGTCCACTCACTCCCCACACAACACGTACACTTAAACTGCAGCAGCCGAAAACGTGTTGAGGTTTTTTAACCCATTTAAGAAAGGTAATGGGTGCACTGGAGGAAAGGGGAGAGAATAGTCTCAATCTTTTTGCGGTTTACCAATGCAACCTCACGGTGCTTCAATGTTTAAAATTGCTGAGAAACAAGGGTAAAATGTTGACTTTTAAAAGACTACTCGATACCTTTGACATAAGAGCTTGCGAAGCCACAAAGCTTAAGAGAAGGCGTGTGAGAGACTCAACCAACAAACAAACACCCGCTGCCTGAGGTTTTCAGGCACAGAGAGAAGTTAGCCTTGCACGGCTATACACATTATGTAAAAATCTCTAAACATTCAATTGCACATTAAAGACAACCAAACTATCCTTGAGAAATCAAAAAAACAGTAATACAACTGGTTTTTGGGCTTCTATTGTTAATAAACTGGGCCTCATTAAGTCGACCATGGTATTTACGATTCCAGAACATACCTGGTTAACTTAATACACTAACAAATATGCCCATACACAAAGGATGATCTCAGAGGACATCCGGCTGATGAGATCTTTGGTTCCTGGGGACTGTCCCTGGACAGAGTATGACCTCTTACGGGATATTTCCAAGGCCAAGGCTTTTAGAGCACTAGGACCTGATAGTTTGGCACTAATGTTGATAAAGTGCGACCCACAAGCATGGGTGGGCCACGTGGGGCATGTTTTCATCAATTGTTTTCTTCCCACATGGCACAAATCGATCATAATCCCTATCTACAAAATGGGTCCAACCAACGATTTTAACAACTATAGGCCAATTGCACTCCTCGATACAGTCAGTATTAAAAAGTCAACCCTTTTGAGAGACTTTAACTGCTCTCTTGCCCTTCTTGGTGTGATTACCTGCTTCCAGGTGGGTTTCAGACCCTGCAGGGGCACATCTTCTGGCAGCAGTCAAAACGGGGTAAGCTGGTACCATCTAAATGGCCGCAAATGGCTGCAATTGACATGAGTAGTCGCTTTAACAGAGTACATAGAACAGTTCTTTGGAACAAACTGTTGGAGTGGTCAGTGCCCTTGAAATTGCTGCAAAATGTTGGCTGGAATGTATAACAGAACTTCCATTAATATCATATTGACTAAGGAGTGTAGTGTGTCAGGACCAGGCCTTGTGGGTCTTAGACAAGTTTGTGTCTTGGCACCCTCCCTCTTTAATGCATCTAGCAACGATATCGACAAACTTTGGTCAGAGGCCATTACTTTTCAGGTTAATTTGGGTAATCTAAAATTAAATTGGCTGTCCTTTGCCGATGACCTGGTCTTCTTCCACAAAACTCTGGGTTACAAAGAAAGCTCAACCTGTTCTTTAACTATGCTACAACAAATAGCCTCCTGTTCAATGGTAACAAGTAAAAAATCGTCATTTTTTCATCTGAAACCAGAACTAAGACCATGCACTTGTAAGGTGGGAGAACAAAAATTAGAAAGAGTTTGTTTCATGAGTTATTTGGAGTATGCGCTCACAAATACTCGATCTTTAACCGAATGGAAGTTTACTCTTAGAGATAAATCATGGCCTTTGATTTGCCAGCTTAAAGGGATCTATAACCAGCTCTTCAAATGTACCCTCTTCCCTCTACTGCGGTTCTACTTGGCTAAAGTAGAGTCTTCGGTCTTATATGGTCTGGATATGACAACAGTAGACTTGGGCCTTTACTTCAATACTCTACAGGGATGTATCTGGATGGAGACCCTGACCTTGTCTAAATCATTCTAAAATGTCATATTAGACATGAGTTGGTGTTGATTTCCTTACAAGCCACGGTTCATTGGCGACACTTATCCAACTATGCCAAAATGATCTGCCCTGCAGATAACTCCCTGTACATAGATTTAGGAACAATTCTAATTACCCAGTCTCTGGAATCAATTAACGTGTTCAGGGCTGACATGATTAAGATTCTTGCTAGCATCCACTCTTCTGAGGAGGAACTAACCCTAAGACCAACCATCACTAAAATATATTGTTTGCTATGGATTGGTGTAATACAATAGACCATTTGGATTGTTACAGCACATGTGAGGAATATGAAAAGTTCCCAGGAAAAGGCACGATCTGCCCAAATGTATGCATCTATTCCGGTGTAACACGGCACGCAGCATATACTTGCATTTTCGTTTAAATCAGTTACCAACACTAGAACGTATAGGCTGCTGGAAGTCCGAGGTGGCTCAACCGCTGCATTGTTGATTATGCGAATGTTCGTCCACCCCGGAAACCTTGAAACACTTAATTCTGGACTGCACCTAAGCGACTAACATCAGACTTCAGTACTTTCAATCTGTTGTACCAGAAGAAACCAGTGGCCTGGGGGAACTATTTTGGGCACAGTTAATGTGGGGACAGAGTGTATCACTCATAATAGCCCTTCATGGATTCCTAGTGGTAATATTCAGCCCACTAGGTGAATCTGCATAATGGTCCATATTGGACCATCATAGTACTAACCTGCATAGTGGGCTTAAAGCAGCGCTATAGATACAATCCATGGGAGAGCATATGAAACCCTGCCCCTTCTCTAAGCCCTGCTTACTTTGCCTTTTGGTGGGCCCCAAATAGAACAAGGAAAAATGTAATTACATGGTATAACTGTTACTGCTATACCTCAAGGAAGAGTGGGAAGTCTTCTCACGATGTGGTGATGTTTGCAATTGTCTGTCTTTGTCTGTTAACACTGATAATTATGAAATGTGTATATTGTTATTTGGGAGATATTTTTTTTAAGTGTTTGATCTCATTTTAACTTGTGAAAGGTTTCATTTAATATAACCAAAACACAATAACAAATGAAAAACGCAGCACCACTTTCACTCCTGGGCCAATGCCTCCTTCCTTCCTCCTGCTGGTCTTTTGCTCCCCCTCCACTTCCACTGTTGATCTCACCCAAATAACACACACACCCTGTTTCCTGACCCCTGTTTAGATTCCCCTCCATATGTCCTGATTGGCCAGCTTTCCCTAGACATTCTTGTTCTATCTTCCCCTTCTGGAATGTGTATGTGAAAATAGAAGTCTTTAAAAGGGGCTAAGCACTGCCCACTTTCCCCATGTGGGCTCACCGCTCCTCGGGCATGGCAGCGTAGGGAGCGCAATGACCCCATTTGTTGTGTGGGCTGTTGTTCTGTTGAGTTTGGGTACCAATGGTTTGTTTCTTCGTGGTAGTTCCTGGTGGATTAGTGGGTTCAGCGTAATGGCCGTGAATCCGCGAGCACCTGTTGCCAGTCTTGTTTGGTGACTCTCCATATGGGAGCTGCACTCGGTTGCAGCAGCTTTCTCTCTCCTGTGGGTAGCTCTACGGTGTCAGACCTCTGACCCCAGATAGCTCGTGGGCACCTCTGCTCTCTCCTTCCCCTCTGCTGCTGTGGGGAGGCAGTGGGGCCCCCAAGGCATTGTGTCTCCTTGTTGTTGTTTCTGATTATCCATTTGTTTAGGGAACACTGCCACTGACTCCTTTGCGTGATCTAGATGGCGAGCATAGTGCATCTGGTTGAAGTTTCCTGGAGAGGAAACAAAACACTGGCAAGCATTTTGGTACAGAGGCATGGCTGGAGATTGGGGTCTGCACCCTGTCATTTTGGCACTAGGGTTGGGAATAGGAATTGGGTCCCTCTCTCTTTCCCCCGACTTGCTGATGGTTAGGATTCACTCTGGGCCCCCCTTGACAAGACCAGAGTACTGGCCTTGTCACAATGCTGTGATATTGACTCGCATATCCCTTTCTCCTGGAACCATTGAATGATGTGATACTGAGTCCAACAACCCTGCCACCTGGAACCACTTCATGCTGTAATAGTGAGACCTATATTATCGTCTCCGCCCCTTTCTTTCATTTAATGCTACTAACATTCTTACCGCTTCCTTTATTTTCTCTCGCCTTGACTACTGTTCTGCACTTTTTCTAGTCGGCCTTCCTGCCTCTCATCTCACTCTTTTCCTCTCCACCCAGAACTCTGCCATTTGCCTTCTTTTCCTTCTACCTCCCCTTCTCTTCATTCCACCTCCATTTTACCATTGGACCTGCTTCTCCTCTTCGACTTCCACTGTATCGTCTTTAAATGTCTGCATGGTCTTGCCCCAGCCTATTTATCTTCTCTTATCTCATTCTACTCCCACTCTCCTTCTCTACACATTCCCAAGCCCTCTTCCTCCGTTCTGTCCCCAGGCCTAGATGTGCTTCCTCACGTTCCTGCTCTTTTGCGCTCCTCGCTTCAAAACATTTGGACTCTCTTCTTCTCAGTATCCATTCTTCCCATCTTACCTTATGTTTCACACTTTTCTGAGACACATTTGCTTTCCGATCTCTCTGACGCCTAATTTACTTACTTCCGTTACATTAATGTATTGCTCATTTTATAATTATCTTGTACGATGTTACTCATTTTGTGAAAAGGTTTGGCGAAAGTGCTCAGTAAATTTCAATAAATAAATACAAATACAAATGTATCCGTCCCTGCCTCCTGCAACCACTGCGTGCTGTGATAGAGAGTCATACATTCCTGCCTCCCAGAACCAATGCACGCTGTGATAGAGAATCATAGATTCCTGCCTCACGGAACCACTGCGTGCTGTGATAGAGAATCATAGATTCCTGCCTCCCTGAACCACTGCGCACTGTGATAGAGAGTCATAAATTCCTTCCTCCCGGAACCACTGCATGCTGTGAAAGAGAGTCATAGATTCCTGCCTCACGGAACCACTGCGCGCTGTGATAGAGAGTCATAGATTCCTGCCTCCGAGAACCGCTGCATGCTTTGGTAGAGAGTAATAGATTCCTGCCTCCTGGAACCACTGCATGTTGTGATTGAGTGTCAGAGATTCCTGCCTCCCAGAACCACTGCGCACTGTGATAGAGAATCATAGATTCCTGCCTCCCAGAACCACTGCATGCTGTGATAGAGAGTAATAGATTCCTGTCTCCCAGAACCACTGCGCTCTGTGATAGAGAGTCATAGATTCCTGCCTCCCAGAACAACTTCATGCTGTGATAGAGCGTAAGAGATTCCTGCCTCCTGGAACCACTGCACACTGTGATTGAGAGTCATAGATTCCTGCCTCCCAAAACCACTGCACATTGTGATAGAGAATCATAGATTCCTGCCTCACGGAACCACTGCGTGCTGTGATAGAGAATAACAGATTCCTGCCTCCCAGAACCACTGCACACTGTGATAGAGAGTCATAGATTCCTTCCTCCCAGAACAACTGCGTGCTGTGATAGAGAGTCATAGATTCCTGTCTCCCGGAACCACTGCATGCTGTGATAGTCATAGATTCCTGCCTCCCGGAAAAACTGTGAGCTGTAATAGAGAGTCATAGATTCCTGCCTCCCAGATCCACTGTGCACTGTGATAGAGAATCATAGATTCCTGCCTCCCAGAACCACTGCATGCTGTGATAGAGAGTGAGAGATTCCTGCCTCCCAGAACCACTGCGCGCTGTGATTGAGAGTCATAGATTCCTGCCTCCCAGAACCACTGCATACTGTGATAGAGAATCATAGATTCCTGCCTCCCAGAACCACTGCATGCTGTGATAGAGAGTCATAGATTCCTGCCTCGCAGAACAAGTCTGCGCTGTGATATAGAGTAATAGATTCCTGCCTCCCAGAACCACTGCGTGCTGTGATAGAGAATCATAGATTCCTGCCTCCCAGAACCACGGTGCACTGTGATAGAGAGTCATAGATTCCTTCCTCCCGGAACCACTGTGTGCTGTGATAGAGAGTCATAGAGTCCTGCCTCCCGGAACCACTGCATGCTGTGATAGAGAGTCATAGATTCTTGCCTCCAGGAACCACTGCATGTTGTGATTGAGTGTCAGAGATTCCTGCCTCCCAGAACCACTGCGCACTGTGATAGAGAGTCATAGATTCCTGCCTCCCAGAACAACTTCATGCTGTGATAGAGAGTAAGAGATTCCTGCCTCCTGGAACCACTGCACACTGTGATTGAGAGTCATAGATTCCTGCCTCCCAGAACCACTGCACATTGTGATAGAGAATCATAGATTCCTGCCTCACGGAACCACTGTGTGCTGTAATAGAGAATAACAGATTCCTGCCTCCCAGAACCACTGCGCACTGTGATAGAGAGTCATAGATTCCTGTCTCCCGGAACCACTGCATGCTGTGATAGTCATAGATTCCTGCCTCCCGGAAAAACTGTGAGCTGTAATAGAGAGTCATAGATTCCTGCCTCCCAGATCCACTGTGCACTGTGATAGAGAATCATAGATTCCTGCCTCCCAGAACCACTGCATGCTGTGATAGAGAGTCATAGATTCCTGCCTCGCAGAACAAGTCCGCGCTGTGATATAGAGTAATAGATTCCTGCCTCCTGCAACCACTGCGTGCTGTAATAGAGAGTCATACATTCCTGCCTCCCAGAACCACTGCGTGCTGTGATAGAGAATCATAGATTCCTGCCTCCCAGAACCACTGTGCACTGTGATAGAGAGTCATAGATTCCTTCCTCCCGGAACCACTGTGTGCTGTGATAGAGAGTCATAGAGTCCTGCCTCCTGGAACCACTGCATGCTGTGATAGAGAGTCATAGATTCTTGCCTACAGGAACCACTGCACGCTGTGATAGTCATAGATTCCTGCCTCCCAGAACCACTGGGCGCTGTGATAGAGAGTCATAGATTCCTGCTTCCCAGAACCACTTTGCACTGTGATAGAGAATCATAGATTCCTGCCTCCCAGAACCACTGCATGCTGTGATAGAGAGTGATAGATTCCTGCCTCCCAGAACCACTGCGCGCTGTGATAGAGAGTCATAGATTCCTATCTCCCAGAACCAGTGCGCGCTGTGATAGAGAGTCATAGATTCCTGCCTCCCAGAACCACTGCGTGCTGTGATAGAGAGTCATAGATTCCTGACACCCGCAACCACTGTGTGTTGTGATAGAGAGTCATAGATTCCGGCCTCCCGGAACCACTGCATACTGTGATAGAGAGTCATAGATTCCTGCATCCCAGAACCACTGCCTGCTGTGATAAAGAGTCATAGATTCCTGCATCGCAGAACCATTGCATGCTGTGATAGAGAGTCATAGATTCCTGCCTCCCAGAACCACTGCATGCTGTGATGGAGAGTGATAGATTCCTGCCTCTCAGAACCACTGCGCGCTGTGGTAGAGAGTCATAGATTCCTGCCTCCCAGAACCACTGTGCGCTGTGTGGTTGGTGCTACATCCTTTCCTCCCAGACTGAATTGCAGAATCGAGTACCAGTAAATAGATTGCTTGATAGGAAAACACAATGTATTAATAACATTTGAGAAAATACATTTTGGCCATCATATCGTACTCTGGAGTCCCAGCAACCAAAGATGGTCCAGTGGAGTCTTGCCCCAAAGACTGACACTCACCACTGAAACGTGTGAAAAATACAGTTGTGTTTACTTAATCCAAAGAGTCTATCACTTATTTCATTGAGCCATTCAAAATGGGATTGCAAAAGTAGGCAAACAGGACCTTTTGGGCTATGCTATACTCAACTAAAGATGTGCCCAGCAATGTAGCTCAACTATCAGGAGAGAAGTAGGCGGTTCATTGCACTCCATTAGGTAATGGCTGTCCATGCAGAGGTGTATGTTACATAGATGTGATCTTTTTCATTCACATAGATACATAATTTACAGGAGAACAACTCGTTGGTGAATGCCTCACGTATCTAAGGCCGAAACAGTGATTAATCAATAGGGTTAGGTCAACCGGGCCTGGAGGCTTACCAGGACTAGAAATGGATTGACGTTTGCAGCTCCTGTCCATAGGTCGGTAAACATGGTACTGGATTAGCTCAGGGCTTTTGACTGAAGCCAGCGATGGGATCATTGGATATAGCATTGCAGCTGTCATGTGGTTTTGTGAGGGACATTTCCCCACAGCCCAGTTCTGCACCCCCCTCCCAATGTGGAACATGTGGTAAATCTGAAGCTCTTTGGTCAGGAAAATGAGTTTGGGGCCAAAGCAAGACATCTGTGGAAAGAAACTTGTGGTCAGCGTCTGGTGAATCAGAATTTTACATCTTTAGGTTTAGGAATTGCACAGCCCAGTGCTTTCTGGTTTTGCTGACTCCCCTGCTCTCTAGCTATATTGCAGTCGGGTTCCTTTGTGGTACTCATGACGAATTTAGTGGGCCTCATTGCAGCTGAGGGCCAATGGGGTGAAGTTCACTGTACTAGGGATCGTTGGAGATCTTCCATTCTGGCAGTGCATTCTACAACCATGTTAATGGAGGCACTGCAAAGATCTCAGAGGATGGAAGAATTGTCATAGAGAGACCCTGAAGTGGGGGGAGCCATTGAGAGGTGGCACTGGATAATAAAACGGCCTATCATGCAGGGGGCAGCGGGTGGGGGTAAGGGCGCTGTGTCCTGAAGTCCTCACAGGCTAGGCCCAGACATTTTGGTGCCATTGTTGGTATCTTGCTATGTGAGCTGAGTGGAGTGTTTGTTCTTCTACCAGTTGCAGATACACTTCATGGGACAACGCCGGTGAACACAAGAGTGTACACTGGTTAAACCTGTAGCCCAGCTAGTCCCAATGAGGCAACATAAGTGCACATCTGGAATCTGTCTCCATCAGAAGGGTAGGAAATCCGCCCCCTATGGTACCAGGCAGTGTTTTGCCATCAGAGGGTCTTGGGGGATCTTTGCAGGTTCTACATCAGGATTACGCCCCTTGTCTTGAGCTCAGAATCTTCTTCATCATGACAACAAGCACCTGGAGATGACACTCCACATTCAGGGGAAATTCGGATTAACTTAAGTATTGCGCAGCCAAAATCACAGAACTGCATTCATTCAAACATGCTGTCCCTCACTCAATCAATCAGCGGAAGTGGCAGCATTCAGCTTTCTAAGTTGTATAGAGTGGTGAGACCCAGTCCAGACAGTAAAGACATAGTGGCCAGAGCTGCTCCTGGCTTTCCCTGCCTTTGGAAATCGCATGCAGGCGAGGGATGACAATATGTGGCCACGTCTGTGGCGCTTACACAGCCCAATAGAAATGATAGCTGACTGCAGGACCTCAAAACAGGATTTTACCCGGTGAGCCAAGTGGCTCAACCCCTGGCTCCAGCCATACTGTACTGCCTGAAAATGGTTGGCTGCCACCAATAAGTGGGCTTCTGCAGGCAATTTGACACACTGTGGATACGTTGGCGTATATGGTCTCACTACTGTTCACAGTATCTAGGGTTCTCGGGAGTGCACATTAGAATTTGTATCCTTGCAGATCTCGGGCAATCTGAGCTCAGCAGGAAAATAGCCAACTAACACTATGGATTAGACAGATAAGAAATATGAAAAAAGTGCAGGGATGCTGCTACCAGTCTGCAGCTTAGGCTTTCTGTTTTTACATTGTGCAGGGCATCTACTGTTTCTTTTAATTCTCATAACCAACTGCTCAGCTGAATTCTCTGCCCTACTGTCTGAATTACTAAACATGCACAAACTCGTTTTAAGGGCAGCATATTTTGAAAGCTAGGTTTGCTGCTGTGTCATTCAGTGACTTTTCCCACACTGATCTTTTTTGCTGCCCCAGTATCCACACTCATGTAATTCTCTTGGCTTGGCTGTGATGTGGAAAGTGCTGTATTCACATATAGCAGTTTACAAGAACAGTTGTTATGTCTTGCTGGTCCAGATGTCCTCTTCCGCCCGACTGTACACATTCTAAGAGAGGGCTTAACATGAAGCAGAAGCTTCTACCACATATGGAAATACATTGAATTTCGGTTGCTAATGGCTATGCATTGTTACTGTTCGGAACTATTGGAAGTGAGTATGCATACATAAGATGGGCAGACAGCGACATGAATTCCATGCACTTGTTGGTTTCAGGATGCTGTTGCGGATGTACCCAAAGGCCCAGAACCACCATATTTTGATAACCTGAAGTCGTTAATTCCAGATAACCCACAAGACAAAGCACAGGGAAACCACTCATTTGGTGATGTTCTACAGGATGTCCAGGCACAGTATCGGCTGGTAAGGAAAGATTCACTTTTAACTATCATGTACTTTAACATTTCGTTTATGCGATATCTGCCTGTTGGCCCAGATTGAGAAATGATTTTTATAATGACCACAACTATCTCTAGGCTTCATCGGTAGCACACATGGAAGCAAGATGATGGTGCTTCCTAAAGTTAGAATATAGGACTCCAGTAAAAAGGAAAAAGAATGCAGGTGCTTATTCATTGGGTATGAAAGCTTTGATTTACCTGGTGATGACCTACTGACAGCAAGGAAGCTCAGTAAGTTAAGCACTTGTCCCATCATAATGCATACCACATTCATATGGCATGACCAAGCAGTCAGCGATAGGTGCACCTAATCCACAGACACATACGAAAAGCTATTTTACTCAAATACTACCAAATTTTATGTAGATTCTCATCTCCACTAGAAGTTCTGCGACTTTTCCAACTCTACCCTTCAGTTTTTTCATCGCCTTTTTTGGCCTTAGGAGTCCACCCACAGGGATCTGCAACCGTGCTCACCGAGGGGACACTCCAATGTATTCTATTAATTTGCACAGAGACCTTCAAAAGCAAGAGGTTTATTTTACTATCTGTAAAGAAATCCAAATCATGTCAGCTGCACTGGCAAAAACATCCACTCAGGGGCCACCACCCCTTCCTGTAGGAGACTGAGGAAAGGGACAGGATAGGTGCAGTAGTGCAGATAATACGGTGGAAGAATAGGGGTCAGAAGAGGAGGTGAACGTATTATGTCGACAGGCCAGTGAACATAGGAAGTCATTGGTGCACCGCTTGGGTTCTTCACCACAGTGGCAAATGTGCCAAAAGCTCGACAAGTGTTCTTGACTGAGTGCGGGATAACACACCGTCATGTCAAAGGAGGGTAGTACTCATTTGGCACAACCTCTATGCACCACCCACATCGGCACCATTCACGTGTCTGCCTTAAGGGAGGCAACTCCTCACACTGGCACTTCAGCTACTTCTCCCACTTCCTCTGTCTACTCCCCCTTTGCCCATTCTATCAACATCCCTGTTGGGAAGAGGAGTTCTCCCTCCACATCATAGGCTATACAGGAGGCTGTTGATCCATGCCTTGCCCAAACAACAACACTCTGTACACACTCTGATAAGATCATCTGAGGGTGGGGAGGCAGTTCTGAACTACCTGTGAGGATTCAAAAAAAGTGCATGAAAAGAAATGCTGCCACCTTAATTCTTTTAATAACAGCTGTTGTTGACCCCCTCTTACTGTTTCCTTTTTTGTTTGAAGTGTGGTGGAAAAAGGTGTTAAAAACAAAAGCACTTTTCAAGAGCTGCCATTTCTGATAATGAAATAGGACAATTTAAATACCCCTCCCATCTCCACCCAACCACACTAAAGGGTACCAACTCTTACAGTGCTCCCATTGATGTTTGTGGACAGGTGGGCATGTCTGCTGACTGGACAATCAAATAACAGGGGAAGGAATGGCCAGTAAAACACATTGAAACAGTTTAAGTGATGCTGTTCTCTCATGCTTACCGACCCCAGGGAGTCTATTAAGGGGAGTATAGATCTGCTGTCTAAATTCGAGGAGGTGTCTGGTTTGCGAATAAATTGGCAGAAGTTGGAGTTAATGAATCTGTCCTTGGCTTATAGGGAGGCTCAGGAGCTCAGGGAGGGAAGTCCCTTTAAGTGGAGTCCAGGAGGGATAAGATACCTAGGGGTAAAAATTACACCGGCCTTGCCGGGGTGGTATGGGGCCAACTATTCCCCCTTAATGAAAGCTATCAAAAAGGACCTACACAGGTTGAGTGCCCTCAGACTCTCTTGGCTGGGGAGAGGGGGCGGCGCTTAAAATGGTGATTCTCCCCAGGCTCCTTTACCTTTTTCAGGCAATCCCGCAGGCTTTTTTAGAGATTTGGACAAGGCGGCGAAGGAATTCTTATGGGAGGGCAAGAGACCTCGTTTGGCTATACGCCTGTGGTGGCGGCAAGGGGGAATGGGGGTCTTGGACTCCCGGACTTCCGCCGTTACTACGAGGCAGCACAGCTGCGAGTGATCAAAGAGTGGTTCTCGGAAGAGCACGTGAAACAGTGGGCTCTAATGGACAGGGCAGTGGCCCGACATCATCTGGGCGAGGTCCTCTGGATGGGAGCAGATTCTGGGGTCGGGAATAGAGAGGGAGGAGTGGGAAAGGTTGTGGAGGGGGCTTCCGAAGTGGGCAAGAGCGGCACAGTTACAGGAAGCTTGGTATAAATATATTTTCGGTTGGCATTATACCCCAGCCCGCCTGTATGCAATGTTTTTTTCAACGACTGCTGGAAGGGGTGCAGGGAGGAGGGGACTGCGGCTCACATCTGGTGGGATTGCCCTAGACTTAGACATTTCAGTCTAAGCAGTATCGCGCTGGCTCAGGAGCAGGCGTTAGGAGAGGGTGAGGGGCGAGATCCTCGGCAGTCTTAATGGGGAGGTTACGGACGGGGGATGGGGACACGGGGAAGGGCCTAGATAAAGAAAAGGTTATGTTTACATTTGCCGCAATGTCCCTCATTGTCCAAAGATGGAAAGGGCCCGAGGTCCCGACGGAGCAGGACTGGATGCGGAAACTGTGGGAATTCCTGGCTTTGGAATGGGCCATGTATGCAGTTAATGGTAAACTGGAGCACTTTGCATCGGAGTGGGGAGGAACATTGTCTTTCTTAAAAGGAGAATTCCGAGAGCAATGGTTCCCTCAAAGGTTGAAACTGTTGTACCTCGATGGTTGTGATATGCTTTTGTGGTTGTTGAGGTCCGCGGGAAGGATAAGGGGGACTCTTGGCGATCTGAGGGGGGAGGGAGGATGGGGGACGGAAAGGGGGTGGTTTTGTTGGTTTTTGATGCACTGTTTATCATAAAACAATAAAAAGATTTTAAAAAATGATGTTCTGCATTCTGAATATTGAAAAAAGCGCCTCTTGCCATGATCATTGAGATACCTTTTTCATTTTGATGATAGAAGTCTCTTCAGCTTTTCCACATTTGCTTTTGAGCAATTCTAGAAAAAAGATACATGTGTTTTGTGGGAAAAGAGACCTCAGAGCTGCAAATGCATCTTTCTTGGCAAATTGCAAAGATATGCCAGTAACATATCCTAAGCTATGACGTCCACAATGGATAATAGTCATGTATGTGGCTGCTCGAAGTTCACCATGTGCTGACACATGGGTATTACTGGACTTAACTTCATACAGTGATCTTCATAGCAGAACACCTACACATTTTGTAAACCAAAGTCAAGAGAAATATGAAGCTTCCGTTTATACCTCCAACCAATGAATCAACGGGTCTCCAATTAACCACACAATCTTCTTGATCATCCCATTTCTTCAACAATGCAGAGAATGAAATGAGGCAATTTCATTTTTTAGATGATCTTCCTCTCCAGAAGCAGCCCACATGATTCGATAAGCTTTGTTTCACTGTGAAAAACCATCTGTGTTCATGGATATTGAGTGTGCTCTTTGATCAGGGTATGAAAAAGGCATAGCAAAGTCCCCAGATGGTATGTGCAGTGTTCGTGATCAACCACATTCCTTTAGGGTATCACATGAGAAATACACACATGTTCCCTTGTATCTATTTCTTTCTATTTCTAGTTACACCTGTCCAACTCACTCTGATCGGCTGGATTCAATAAGCCACAGGAGCATCAACCAATGGAATGGACAAACTTTATTTTTATTTTTTAGTGATATGGTTTAGAATCAAACCTTTCACTATTCAGCATGATAAAACAACCTAAAATCTGAATTATGATATTTACATTGTTAGATTAATATCATAAAATATTCGATTTGCATTGCAAATTATATACAAACAAATCAACAAGAAAAACAAGTTTTGTACATCGATACCACTACATTAGAAAAAAACTAAGACAAGTTCTAAGAAATATCAGGGAAAATATCCATAAGAAAATGGACAAACACTTCAACTAAACTTCTCAACACAGCTCAACAGTTAAGATGCACCGTTCACCTCTGAGAGGGCATTTGTGCTGAATCAGAAACTGCTCTATCACACACTGTCTACACAAATGTTTACAGCTTTACTTTACCAGCTTCTGCAGACATCAATATTTAAGAAGACATCATGAAGGTATGTGTAAGAATAAACCATTTTAAAAATGCAATCAACCATGTTGAAGCAATACAATAGTTATTTTAAAACATGTACAATGCATTATCAGAGTACATTGTAACTAAATCAACTCTTAGAATAATTTAAAAACAATGTTTTTTCTATTTAACTCTCTCTTTACACTTCAAATAGTAATCAGTTGGGACATAAGTAATGAAAAGTGCCAGTGCATTTAAATTCTCCGCTGCTGTTATTACTTGCATATATATTGTCTGACTTGAACTGCATAGTTTTCGAGGAAAGTGATGAAACGTGCTACGACAGATACTGTTTTTCCCCATTTCCATCTAATGCAATTGATACTGTACACTTTAAAGAAATCATGCATATGCCTTTTCTACATCTCAAAGACAATCTCAAATATATGCACCATGAGGTTTTGTAAAGATATGTATACTTACATGACCATTCATTTTTATTTTTTATTTTGAGAACGTCAAGTGATGAAATATGCAACTTCATGTAACAATGGACATTTTTTTTTACCTTTACATATATTGAGATTAGTTAATGTGCACACCATTAATCACAATATTTACAAATGGTGAAAACAGTTGTGGGAGAGCTTGAAATAAAATAAATAGATATTTGAATTAAGGGGTTGGGGAGGGAAATATCTTTCGGGTGGACTTTTGATTGTGCATTAAAATTAATTTTGTCCCATTCCGAATGAGATTATATATCGCCCACTTCCCTTAGAATTTCTTTCAGTGGACTTTCACAGGCCCCCTCCTCCCTAATTTGACTTTGCCAATTCGTGATTGGACTATGGACTCATTCAAGCATGTGTAGTACAACTGGACAACTGGATGCTGTCCAGCTGGGCTAACTGTCCAATGACGAAGACCTGCATAAAGCAGATTGGACTCGTGCAAACTGATGAGGGCATTGGTGCCGCTCACAAATGACAAGAAGTCATTATGGGGGTGGAGGTCCGACGTTCCTCCGCCGGGATTGGCACACCGGAATTCATCAGATTATGTCGTAAGCAGAAGTTGATATAGAGATTAGACTTTCAGGGCATTAATGGGTTCATTGTTCTGGCAAGGGCCAAGATAACTGTGCCGGAAGGCTTAGCAGTAGATTTCTAGATCGTTCCATGGTGATATTTGTGCTATAAATGTACTGGTTCTGGTCGGTGGGTCATGTCAGTCAGGCGGGGTCCTGATTGGTACAGGATGCTGCATTTCCTTGACTTGCAAGCCAATGAATAACAGTGGCACTCTTTGCCATCACTTGGAATTGATGGGTGCGCTTGGATTCAGCCACACAGTACAATCATTGAAAAGCACATCTCATTTCATTGAAACGCAAATATCAATGAGAATGCCTCAACACACCTCATAAAGCAGAGTCACATACAGTGGCACAAGTAAAAAAAAACTACAGAGCACATGTTTTTTTTACTTGCACCACCTTAAGAAATGCACACATCACATTGTTCACCAAAGCAACCTGCACATTTCATGAGGGCTGTGTGGCAGTACAACATTTTTTCCCCCTAGCATACATTAGTGTGAGGAGTGCATTCCGCACCTTAAAGTATAACAGGCAGTGCATATGACAGTGACAGGCCTTTAAAGGTCCCAGCATTCTGAAAACAAACATGTCTATCCCTTTTTGGGAGATAAAATTGCAAGTGTAAAAGCAGCGGTTGAAACCTTCTGCCATCAAACATAAAGAATGAAAATTGTGAATGCACGCTCTCCAACATTCACTTATCCAATATAATTGAGCGGACCAGAGTGAACGAAGAAACCAGCTGTATTTACTTTATTCACATAGTAAATTGGCCGGAAGAAAGTACAAAACATTCTCAAAGAATCCTGTCACTTTAAGGGTTATGAACCAAAATGCAATACATTGTCATACTCATAAAGAATACTATTCTCTCAAAACAATTGGATGTTAGAGTATAAGCACCTATATTAGTCCATATGTTAACAGTGGCCATTGGTCAATCCTTAATTTCCAGACCCACCCTGGGTCCTTCCCACTAGGTGAGATGTAATTTCATTAAATTCCCTGTGACAGCTTTTAATTGGCTGGCACCACACTATGCTGACTATGTTACAAAAAAGGTGCACCATTGGTCAATTCTTACTCATATGGCCTTGGATGTTACATTTGTCCACAACAACCCAATTATATCTGATGTGGAGGGGAGATCAAAACCCTGATCCGGGGAAAAATAACAAACGTACTGCCATCTCACTTTGTCACACTGGGCCCCAATCTCCCAGATAGTTTCCTAACCTTGGACAGTTCATCATGTCCTCCCTATCGGTACACCCTGCTGCTTGCATAATCTAATTGAATAGCTCCTTGTCACAATCAGAGATTCCACTAGCTCTCAGGAACCATGCAGCTGACACACGCAAGCGAGAAACAATGAAAAAAGGATCTGGTAAGAATTATACCCAGAACCCAGACTCCCCAGACCTCGCCTGCAGGTAAAACAAAACTTCCTGTGCACCTTAAACAGGATGGCATCAGGTCTTCTTATGACAAAGATCTATACAAGAAGAATAAGAGGAGGAAAAGTATTAGCAGAAGCACAAGCCTTTCCCCTAGCTAACAGTGTCACGTGTGAGAAAAAGTACCTGAGGAGGATGGCCAATCCATTGTACTTGATAATGCTCTGAGGGTTTGTTAAAATCACAATCCCTTGGACAATGTAACTTGGTAAGGTGTACGGCGAATGGTTACCCAAACCGTAGACTGCATTACAATTGACAGTACTTTATAATGTGGGCTAGCGGTTCTCCAAAACCATCAATAGTAGAACTGAAGATACTTAAGCCTGCGGGCAAGCGGTTCTCTGAAACTGCTAACAAAAATAGAAATGAAGGTAGTGGACCATTCCGGCAAGCGGTTTCCAAAACCGTAAAGAAAAATTAATACTTTGTAAAGTTTAATTCAAGTCTTTTATGTGAGGCTAATTACCTCGACAACTCCTGGACCGATGTCTCCATGGCGGGTTGGGACATACACCATGTGTCGCTTGGATTTCATGTTTGTAAGATGCACGGTCCTTGCTGACGCATCTTTAAATGGCGTGAATACAAAGGCATACGGAAAGAGGCTGCAATGTCCCCTGGGTATGGAAAGAAGGGCAACAGCCTATTGGGGTGGCCATCATGTGAAGGGTATTGATAAGTGTCCTGGTGCAGCCTTCTTGTAATGGGGTATAAATGTATAAGACGGAGCATTCCTTAACCTGGACCATACCTCCTGGTCCAATGTGTTTGCCATAAATTCCCTGGCAACAGTCTACTATTGCAAGAGGTTAGTATGGTGTCTAGAACCTTATTCCTGACACAACTTCATTGTGATGCAGGGCCAATGTGCAAGGCCCATCATTTCAGTTTATTCATCCTGCTATTGTTTCCTTCAAAATTGCACTAAACCTCTTTTACCATTCAGGGCACTATGTGTTCATCTTGCTTTTGTACCATTGCCAAAGTGACTGCATGCACTTGGCAATCAAAGCTTTGTGTGTTTCTCTCTGCCATCAACAGAAACTAACTTAATTGTTGCTTATTCAAGCAGGAATCCTGAGTTAGGCCAATTTGTGCAAGTTCACCTCCCTATTGCATCCTCCCTCCTTTCTCAACCTTGGCACCCTCAACCGTTTGAACACAGTCGTGGCCCAACACAAATCTCTATTAAGCCATTTAAACTCCAATGCTGTGTATGAACTGCGCAGGGCCTTGCTCAAACAAATGGCAAAACTCTTGCCAGGTACAATGTTTCCATATGTACCCTACTGTGTTCCCTCTCTGTGTGTTCAGCAACCTAACCCACCTTACAATGTAACAAACTAATTCCCTACAGTGTGGCAAACCTAACTCTCTCCTTCTTGTGTAACATTCTGCTAAACATGACGGCTGCTCGAACAAAAAACAACAAACAATTCCAGTTTCCTTTTTCTATGTGTCCATTCTCATTTGGGGACGGCTACTGGCATGGCCTTGTGCGTCACCGGTTTTTGCACCATCACATTCCCCCTCTTGCTCCTTTGTAAACCGAAACTTCTAGGAGCTCTTTTCTTGATGGCCACATACATCACTGCTAGATGTTTGTTAATCCCCACAGCGTAGCTATGGGGCACAACAAGTGCTGGTGAGTGCAGGCTGATGAGAGAACAAATACCTCTCCCGTTTGCTGGTAGGTGCATGTATGCTCGTGGGCCACAGGACCATTCACATGACCAATAATGGTCCATCAAAACGGTGGTACCGAGTAGCATACATGGCAGGTCCATAATATGTTTACACTCTGTATTGTTTCCCACAGGCACTGTTCCATTGTACCTGAAAAATAAGAAGGGACGTGACATTCTTTGTCTATATCTGGGCTTTTTCTTTTCATCCACCAAGTGAGCAATCTTGCATACTTCTCCAAGTCAGCACGACACGTATCATTAAGAAATGCAACTGTTTCTTTTGCCAATCCAAACATTATCTCTGCACTGCATCCCATTATCCCTTCCATCCATCCATCTCTTGTAAAATGACTTTAATTATGTGCAAATGTGGTCTTGTCCAGTGCCACAGTATTACTGCTCCTGTGGCATTTGTGCATTTTTTATTTTCTTGTATTCTAGATGTTACTTCATTTATATGCGGCCCAGTGTGCAATACTGTCCCTGTCCACCAATTTAGCATTGGCCCAATGTCCCTGAAACAGTCCTCTCGTTTTGTAAAATGCAAGATGGACCAAATAATGTGCTGTGTGAGTTGTTACTTCTTGTGCTACAAATAGTCTGGAACACCCATGGCATGAGGAATGAGAAAGCACACAGAGCACATTTGATCTCTCCTTTCACACCTGCTGCACCACATGTTATCTATTTCTGAACTGCTTATATTTCTACTTGTATTCTCTACTCCATACATATTACCAACTTCCTGCTTTATCATCTATCTGTTAAATTCAAACCAAAGAGAAGAAAAAGAATACAAAAAATGACTATTCACATTACTACCTATGGCATTTTCTTATTCCATATGTTACTTCTCCTACACCGTGAGGAAAGAAAAACTGAATATGTGTGTGTCACTGAGCACACAAAGTTAAACAAAGTCAAATTTAACATGGATCCCCTTCCTCTTCTTCTTGCTCTCTGTCATTGGACAAGGGGGCACCCCTCTCTTTTATTTTCAACACTAATTGAGTGGCCCATTGCACCACGCGTGGTCCAGTAAAAGGAGGAGTGTTCCACTAATGAACAACGGTTTTCACAAATACAGCATCCACAGGGTATAACGATACCAGTGCTGTCAGGTCTTGAAGCTCTTCTTTGCTTCTGTACACTGTGGCCGGTCCCTCCTGTTGGAATTTCACCTGCCAGGATATAAAATTCACAGCATCAGTTGTGGCAGTCAAATATGCATGAAACTCATCATCTCCTAATATAGTGGTAGAATTTTGGACATCACATAGGGCACGTGCAGGAGCATGGGGGACATTAATTCTTCTGCCGGTAAAGAATTCATGCGGGGTGAGGTGGGGGTCAGAACCTGGCTGATTGCGCCAGAGGCAAACAATAGAGCCAATTTGAGCGATGTGTTGCACTTAACTTAGCAATGTGCCCAGAAGGGCAGGGTAGAGTTGCCTTCACCATACACAATCTATGACCTGTAGTGAATTGCTGTGAACATATGACCCATTGATATCAACATGTGAACCCAAGGCAATCAATACGGGGATCCCCCTTCCTTTGTCTATACATGAATCTTCTTTTAGTAAAGAACTGATTTCTCTCTAAATCAAGTTATCTCATTTATTTATAAAAGTAGACCAAAGGTAACTCAAACACGACCATAGAACTGCACACATTTCACAAATCATAAATTACAGTTCTGTGCGTTTTTGTTTTCACTGTACTCATATTTGGTGCATTTGGTACTTGTATTTTCCGCTGGGTCGCTTCATTTCTTCACAGCGGGGTAAGCAGCATTTACACTGAGACAGCAGCGGCTGCTACAATGCCTATCGAGTTTGGTGTCCCACAAGGGGCAAGTCTCTCCCCCTGCTTTTACAACATATTCACAGTCCCCTTTTTTGCCATGTTGGAGCGGGAAGGGATTTGGTTTACGAATTTTGCCCACAACACCCAGTGCGTTATCCCATTGTCAGGATTTCAAGTTCAAGATGAGCTCAGGTTGAACAAAGCCTACACAAGTATTGACAATTGGATGGCTCTAAATGGCCTGGCACTCAACAGGTTAAAGACCAAGCTCATGACTGTGGGATCACTAGGTACTCTATCTAAGTTAGGCCCAGCCTATGAGGTCTTCAAACTGGGCAATGTGAACATCACTACTCTCAAGAAAGTGAAATCCTTAGGGGTTACTTTGGATCAACACCTTACTTTGAAGGCCCATGTGGGGAGTGTGGTCTCTGGAGCAGCATACTACCTGAGACTATTTGTCTATCTGCGGCCCCTTATTATGCAGGGTAATGCAGAAATTCTTGACTGAGCCATTGTAGGTGCAGAAATGGACTACTGTTGCACCCTCCGGTCTGGTATCTGCAAAGCCGGCACCAATCGTCTTCAAGTGATCCAAAATGGGTCAGTGAGGGTGGTAATGGGCCTCTCGAGACAAGATCACGTTTCTGAAGCAAGAAGAGCTCTACATTGGCTGCCAGTGGAGACGAGAATTCATTTCCGCCTCCTCATGATTACCTTTAAGTGTATACAGGGTACCTTGTCCCGTTACCTGAGGTAACTGATTGGGATCAATGCCCCACTAGAACTCTTAGATCCAACAATTCCAAAATGCTAATCATTCCTTGAAGTAAATCTAAGAAGACCTTAAAGGGAGCTTTTTCAGTGGCCGCACAATAGCATGGAATGGTCTCCCTATGGACCTCAGACTCGAGCTCAAACTCGAGCCGTTAAAAAAAAAAGATGAAAACCTTTCCTTTTGCTTGATCTATTTCTTCTTTGTCTTCCCCCTTGGCCTTTGATTGACTGTCCTGTATTCTGTTTTTTGTTATGTCAGCACCATTATGCCTCCGGGTCCATTTCTGTGCTATATAAATTAAAGTAAAGTAAAGTAAAGTACACATCTCTCTGTGTATTTATACAATTCATATCAACATGGCAGTAAATCATATTAAGACATAGTAATTCCAACAGAATAGTTAGTATCCTTTGACTTAATGCTCTTGCATATGCGTTCCAGATATCTAGTATCTTTCTTCAAAGGCTTAATTACATGCCAAAAAATAGAGCTTCAATATCAATTCTTCCCTATAACAAAGGAAACTCTCTAAAAATGCCATTTAGATAATCATCCTAATTCCTAATTATATATGCCAAACTCCCAGTCACTAACCTTTTTTATACAATTCTCACTCTCTTCATTGCCAAAAACCTGAAACAATAAACGTACGTCACTAGCAGCTCTTCGCTATTCCTGTACAAATGATAGCCCCTGCTCCTATTCTGCTTACCTTACCTATAAGTCAATTTCACGTAGTCCCGGTCAGGACTCCTCTATCATATACAATAGACATCAATCTCCACCAGACCTGATGGGGAAACAATGTTCTTAAGTTAAAAAACTAAAATTAGAATACCCTCACATATGTAATTGCACAAGTGTGCACTAGCGCCAGACTAGCCCCCTACTTACATTTCCTTACAGCATATCAAGGTGGACTGCAAGACATCTGACCGGCGAAATCAGTCGGGTGCCCTGCATCCACTGTTTATACTTCTCATTGTCTAGTTGTTCCCGAAATGAGGCTGGGCCATTCTCCACACTGCACAAATAACAATAAAGCTTTAAACATGCTCATGCAAATTAGAAAGAAACCAATGTTTGTTCAAATCAGCTGCAATGTATTCTCTGGACATATTAGCGGGGTGATGCATGTGGTCTAATGCTACGGTCAATATTTCTAGAGGTATAATGGGCTTTCTCACATTGTTCTGTCGCCACAATAAATCCATAGGGGACAATGAGTAGCCTCTCTTTATCCACAATTCCTGCTCTTGCTGTGGTGTGTACCCCTGTAACTTTGTTATCTGTGTCAAAGATAATGCATTTTACAAGTCGGTTATTTGCATTTGATAAGCCTTCTTGTTGCCTGTTAGTGCTACTAGCTCTAATGTATCTGTCAAATATGATGCTTCTTTGTCTTCTGTGTCTTCTGCATCATTACTATGTGCTATCAAGTCAGTGCCATTAGAGTGGACGGTTCACTTCACCACTGCCACTGACATAGGCAGTAACAGTGCATAAATCAATCTTGACAACAATTCGGCATGCAGTACTGGCGTACCATCAGATCACTGAAATCCTCTTTGTTTCCAGTGAGACAATCCTGTACAGCCGATGTTACGTATGCTGAATTAGAATAGATGAGCATAGATAATTTTTCTTGTACTTGTACTCTAAACAATGCCACTAGGTCAGCTGCTTGCATGCAGTAGTTTGAGGGCAATCTCTTTCTTGCTAACACTTCGAGGTCTCCATATTCACTATGTACCACTGATGCTCCCATTTGTCTTAAACATGTGCTTTGATCGATTGTCGATGAACCGTCTGAAGAGGAGCAGGTGGATGCATTTTCCTTAACTCCCGCCCCCTCACCGCCATCATATTGGAACAGTAGAAGAGCCCACATGGGGTATGCCTATACCGCATCAAGTGTACGTAAGATGATATGTATCGAACGTATCCTTGTACTGAGAGAGTGAAAGATTATAGGCCTGATTCATGGAATGATTTGCGTGAAAAACGCAGATTTGCACGCCTTTCTGCCGGAAAATCCCCATACTTCAAACAGGTATTTTCGGGCAGAAAGGGGCGCAGATCTGCATTTTTCACGCAAATAATTCCATGAATCAGGCTGCTAGTGTGGAAGGATGTCAGAACGCACCATTGTCATAATGTAGTGCTGTGTGAAATCTGACAAGGGCAGAGGGATGTCATGAAGAAGATATACTAGGAGATACTGAAACGATTCGAAAATACTTAAGAGTAACCGTGTAACTGAAGTGACAAGAGAAACATGTATGAAATGATAAAGTAATCATATATGCCTAAGAAAATGGAGTAACATGCTGACCAATAAATGTAAATACGCAGTAACACAAGATAGATGAGACATATAAAAGCTTTGTGTAGAGGAAAATATAACATGGGAAGGACAGCCATGATAGGAAAATGTACGGGTCTTGTGTAAAGAGTCAATTCAGCTACCTCAGAAACAGACCAGGAATGCCGAGTCAGGAGATGTTGGAGAATTAGCTTTGTGTGCAAAATAAAGAGGAGTCTATGTTGGCATGGGAACAAGGATGCTTTTCGAGGAATAGTTGCAAATCACAAAGGGAGGATGACAGATAAGCCATCGACATGAGACATATTTCTCTTAGATTAAAAAAGAAGAAAACATTTGCAAGAGCCAAGTATTGTACAATAAACAATGGATAAGGCTCCTACAAGATGGAGTGAGCAAGTCTCTAGAGGCCAAGAGGAGCAACGACACCCATCACAATTGAATTAAATAGCAGTAAATAGGAGGTCGAAATTGACACATTTCTGGTCTCTTCACAGGTGATTCAGAATTCAAAAACAAGGGCTATTCATTAAGCTGTGGATGAAGATAGTGATGTGCTTACACTACCTTGAATGCCCCAGAACAGAGAGCAAGCTACAAGGTCAACTGCAGACAATAAAATTTGGCCCATGGTCAGACTGATGAGAGATGATGCACTAATTGGGAAAGTGCGGAGTAATCTTAAGTAATTCAGGCACCTGGGTTTCGTTTTTGCTTACATGCTGCTAGCCAAGCCGAAAGTCCAAGGTTGGGTGGGAATGCCAACCAATCAATTGGTCTATGGGGCAACCTCCTATACAATGTTGCATAAACCAATCAGCTGCCATTTTGTCCGCAATAATCAGTATCACTTATATTTTGAGATAGTTTGTGGCGTGTCCTACAGATAAGGGACAGTCAATGAAGTACTAAGGCATATGTATTCTATAAGTAGATATGCTCCCCTAGCCAATCCCTCCCGTCAATAGGTTTTACAGTGTGCCACGTAGGATGACATCATAGATGACGCATATTGGGGTATAAAAGCTCTGTGTAATCAAGTTTCTGTGTGAGTGTGCAAGCATCAGTCCGATGTCTGCCAGTTTACCCTGCTTTATTAAATTGAGAATAAAGTAGTCCTTTGCCATATTCTTTGATCTGTCCAGTAATTTGGTCTGAGATCTTTACTGGTAATCCCATCTAGCACAAGAGACGCTTCAAGGTGCTAGAGCACATTTTGCTAGTGGTGCGGATGGTTCAGGTCTAATCTACCTAGGCCTGGATCTAGACCTCCAGATGCTCGACTGCTTTATCGGACCTCCCCCCTTAAGGGTAGAGGAAGTTTCCATGCCCCTAGTGGAATTAGCCTTTTAACATTCTGGTTGATCTTTCCCAGCTAGCTTGTAGCAGGAGCTTCTTTTGGCTCTCCAAGCCAACTGGTTACGTACAAACATGTGTAAGTGTCATAAACCTTGAGTATTTGAAAATGTTAATAAAGAAGAATTGGAGCACATCCAGTAACATTTAAACATGACAAATTATACATAATGAGCATAAAGTTAAAGTATAAATCTGAAGTGGAACTTTCTCGCCCCTGCCTAGTGGGTGATGCCTGATGCCAAGGAACTGGTTTAGCTCCTCCTCACTGAACCTTCATTTCGAACCCTGCCCTCTATCTGAAATTCTATGCTACCTAGAATCTGGCACATAGAGGACCACCTGTCCTTCCGGAGTGTCCTCAAGACATGACTGTTCCAGCTTCAGAAATTGAGGGGACCTGGTAGCTATTTAGCTCCTGCTTTTAGCATAGAAGAGCTTGGTTAGCTTTACACCAATAGCTACAAGCAGTCACTTTAGGCTCCCAATGCCAACTGATGCCAAACAAACACCTTTATGAACTTCCTAAGCACACATCAACGAATACAATCTCTCCCTCCTCAAGTTTATTCTCCTTAACCTGGGGTTTATCATCATATACGTTAGTATATGTGGAACAGTCATGTATGTAATCTCCTTCCTCTATTGGTTCGGCGATGCAGGTTGCTGGATTCCCCGTATGGCATCGCACAACCTTAATTGCGGGGTTAGATATTATCACTTCATTACCAGGCGCTCGCTGAGTAGTGAACGTGGAATTTGGCTTTTGCAAAATTGCAAACAGGACATGCTCTACATACAGTGTCACTGCACAGCCCATCATTATTGTTTATGATTTCTCAATAGCAAATTCTGCTGCAGCCAATGCTTGTTCACATGGGAAATGTCCCTTGAGAAATTTCCCTTGATCACTGGATTCAAAAGACCACTGTAATATGCTAGGGGTTTGTATCCCATTGAGGTTTTCTGTGTGAGGACAGCCATCATCACATACCAATTTGAATGGGAAAATAAGAACATCTCCTCTGCATAATCTTGTATTGCTTAAACTGGGACAGAGTAATTGCATATTTCAACTCATAAATGCTTCTGTCATTTCTCTTGTCCATTTCAGTGTTTCTTTTCTCATTCTGTGCTTCCTTGAACACTAGTAACAGGGGTCTGATATATGTGGTTTAGTCAAAAATCTATGATCAGCAATAATTGCACAATCCCAACAACTGTTGCATTTCCTTTACTATAGTTGGATGGGTCATTTTATGAATTGCTTCTGCTCTTTCTGGTGTCACCATCCTACCTTCTGATGATATTATTTGTCCCAAATAAATTACTTCCTTTTGACAGTACTGCATTTTCTCCTTATCCACTGTGAGGAACCAGGAAGGGACTTATGGTTTTTGACAAATATTTTTTACAAAAATAAAATAAAAGCGGGGGGTGTGACATGTCTCTCTGTCCCTTCTCTAAGAAGTATATTTCTACCTGAAACCAAAACTGGGGGGCTGTCAATGGTTAGAATGTCCAAACCAAAATGTCCTGTGTCTAAAGTACTATTCTGGACCTCACTTTCTACAAAATCAACTCTAAGGTATAAATGTTCAAAAAGTTAAAATGCGTAACTCTAACACAAAAGTTCCAGAAGGACACAGTTCCTTGCTCAAGAGCGGGATTCCATTCCCCTGGATTTGTCTTCACTCTGTTTAATATTCATGAATATCAGTTCCTTGAGTTTTTCTTGATCCACAACACAACTGGTACACAAAATAAATTGGTTCTTTGTTTTTATCTTGTTAGGGTACCTGGTTTACTCTCCTGCCAGGTTTTTTCTCTTCTTTAATATGTTTTCACAGCCTTTCCCTAGCCCTGATATGCTCTTCTCAGGACTTCTTGGTGCAATACATTTTACACACTCTTCAGCTTGACCATGCCTGGAATACTTTTCTGCCAGGGCTTTCACACATTAATATGCTTATAACTTGCATCTCCCTGGTCTACTCTCCTGCCAGGGCTTTTCATGTATGATCACACTTTCAACCTGTATCTGCCTAGCACACGCTCCTTCCAGATCTTTTCTTATATATGTATTTTCTTTGCACCTTTAATTTGGCAGGTATGCTCTCCTACCAGGGCTTGTATCACTAGGGCTCTGCGCACACTTCCAAACTTGACAGACTCCTATATTTGCTTTGTCTTGTATCCTATCTGCCTGGTATACTCTCCTGCCAGGGCTTCCCTCATAGACATATTTTTGCACTTGGAGCCTGCCTTGTATACTCTCCTGCCAGGGCTTTCCTTATATGTGCGCTGCACACACTTACAAACTTGATAGTTCTAGATGTTTATTCTGCTCTGTCTTAAATGTGCCTGGTATACTTTCCTGCCAGGATTCTCCTTATGTGTATACACTTACAAACGTGATAGTTCTTTGTTTTCATTCTATTCTGTTTTTGATTTGCATAGAATACTATATTGCCAGGGCTTCTCTTATAGGTGTACTGTATAAACTCACAAACTTGAAAGTCCCTTACACTGGATCTGTTATCCCCTTTAAATCAATGCTCACATGCTCGCTCCCTTTCTTGTGCTTCATTAATAATTATTTGGGTTTGGCATGGCTGCCAATATGCCCCGGTGTCCCCAATTCACCTGGGTGGACTCACTGGCTCTTGCTGGCGCACTCTGTTTTTCCTGCGGCAATTAGGATTAGTCATTTAGAATTTCCTTCCTTCTCACTGCCTCTGCTTTTTGGCTTCTCTGCCTCTCACAGTTCCTGCTGGGCTCTTCTGCATTGTTTCGGGTTCCGGTAAGGCAGAGGCTTCTTTCCAACACCTGCAAACACCCAGAAGCCTTCCGTCTGCTTCTGGCATTCCTACATCGTGCTCTTGCTCATGGTCGGCTTACCTTCTCCTTGTCGTCAAGTCGGTCGGCTCTACTTTGATATTGATATTTTATTTATAACGCGTGCATACATGTGTGTTTCAGAGAGCGATGAGGCAAGGGAGGGGAACAAGGGAGTACAAAAACAATGATCTTACTAATCCCAGTAACATCGACAACGTGCAAGTGCACGGGAGAGGGGAAAGGGGAAAGTGCATGGGAGGGGGAGAAGTAGAAAGTGTTGAGCAAAGGAAATGCAGATAAATAAATAAATAGTAAAAAGCAATAAACAGTGATAGTGCAGCCAGCAAATGGCAAGTGCTAGGTATAAGGCAACAGACGGGGTGTGTCTTATAAGTGCAGAAAGGGGGGTGACTGTATGGTTACAGATACAGACCCCAGGGCAACGGATCGCCAGGAGGCAGTGTGGGCGGGTGGCAGGGTGAGCAGGTACCTAGGCCTGAAAGTCAGAGGGTAAGCCAGGTGCACAGTGCCAAGACAGAGCAGATCAGCAGGGCAGAGGAGGAGCGAAGGTTGAAGCAAAGAGAAGAGTCTTGAGGTGCTTCCGGAACCAGAGATGGTTCTCCGCAAGTTTCAGAGAGGCAGGGAGGCTGTTCCAGAAGGCCCAGCCAAAGATAGAGATCTACCCCCAGCTCATTTCTTTGAAAAACGACTGACCCTGAGGGAGTTAGAGGTAGAGGAGCACAGAGCTCGGGGGCAAGGTATTTATGGAGGGACAGCTGAAGGTATTTTGGACCCAGGCCCCATAAAGCCTTGTGGGCAATGCAAAGGGTTTTAAATGTAATCCTTGTAGCCACTGGGAGCCAATGGAGAGATTTCAGGGCTGGAGAGATACGATCCCAGGGCTTGAGGCCAAGGACAGGTCTCACAACAGTCCTGTTCTAGATGAGTTGCAAAGGGTGGAGAGTAGAAGCAGGTAGATTTAGAAAGAGGCTGTTATAATAATCAAGCCTAGAGAGGACCAGGGTTTGAGAGACTGAGCTTCTGGGGAAGGAAAGGAAGGGCAGAATACCTCTGAGGAGGTGCAGTAGGAAGTTTGACTTTTTTGAGACCTCAGAGATGTGGATAGAGAAGGAGAGTGTGGGGTCAAAGATGACACCAAGGTTCTTAGCCTCACAGGTGGGAGTGGGAGGAGGGCCAAGGGAGGCCGGTCAGAGAGTGACGGGAAAGGAGGGTGAAGGTGTGCCAATGAGGAGAATCTCCGTCTTGCTGGCATTCAGGCAGAGATCGTTGGCAGCACACTAATCCTGAATGGCAGATAGACAGTTAGAGATGAGAGAAGGAGTGGAGGTGGCTGAGGGGAGCCTGAAAATGAGTTGTGTCATCTGCATAGCAGTGAAAGTTGGAGCAGAAAATGGCAATGCGGTGGGCGGGAGTTGCCATGTATTGGTTGAAAATCCAGGGTGAGAAATTAGACACCTGGAGAACACCCCAGGTAGAAAGGGAGATAGATGAAAGGAAGGACCCAAGTTGGACCTGGGAGGGTCGATCAGAGAGGAAAGAGGTCCACCAGGCCATAGCCTGATTGGTGATACCCAGGTTGTCACAGAGATGGTTGAGCAGGATGGTATGGTTGACGTGTCAAAGGCAGAAGAGAGATCGACTAGGATGAGGACAGATGGGATGTTTGAATCGAGGTTGGGGAGCAGATCTTTACAAATGTTTAGTAGAGCAGTTTCTGTGCTTCTGGCAGCTCTAAAGCCAGATTTATGGTCATGGAGACAACCAACAGAATCTGAATGAAGGTTAAGCTGCGAGAATGCCAGCTTTTACAGGAGCTTGCCCAGAAAGGGAGTGATGGAGATTGGGCGATAGTTAGCCAGGCAAGAAGGGTACGCAGTGGGTTTTATGAAAAGAGGGTGCACAAGAGAATGCTTCAGAGGGGAGGGGAAAGCTCCTGAGGAGAAGGAGAGGTTGCAGAAATCAGTCAGGGCAGGAGCAAGGGTGTCAGTGTGGTCCTTGATGGTTTTGGTAGAACAGGGATGAACCTGTTTTGATGAGACTATCATAGATCGGACGTCTCTAGAGACCTCGTCAGGGGAGAAGAGTGGAAAGGAAGAGAAAGAGGGAGGAGGGGTGGCTGTAGCAGGACCAAAGTTCAAAGAAGGAAAGGAGAGGAGAGGTGGGGGGGTTGAGAGGGAGGACAGGCTACCCTGGGTTTTAGAGATGAAGTGAGAGACTAGGGCCGTGCAAAGGGCCTGGGAAACAACAGGAGAGGTAGAGACTGTAGCAGGGTTGTAAAGCTCCTTGCAGATTTTAGTTGTTTGATGCCGCAAAGGCACAGGCTTGGATGTGGCCTGAACACTCTCTAGCCACTCGCTCTCACAATCAATACCGAGAGGAGCAGCATTCTCCCACCAGCAGCACGCATCTGTCAGCTGCTTTGCCTGTTTAAATTTACCCCCGCAGGTCTGCCATTCCACTGACCTTATGGGGAGAGATTTGGATTCATCAGACCACCTTGTATCCCTTTTCTGCTAGTAAATTTAGAAGGAACACTGAATCTTGCCTACCATGGTTCTGCACACCAAAAGGTTGTGAGCATATTGTATGACTGTGCTTTGAGTCTGTATGTTAGCCAAATCCATTTGTAATACTCTATTGAGCACACTAGGGGATTCACAGTACCCCTTTGGTAATCGTGTGTGTTGAAATCTTTTCCCTCGATAAGTAAACGCAGTGCGGTATTGTGAGTCTGATTGCGTTGGAATGGAAAATAAAGCATTTTTAAGATCAATCATTGTTAGAAATGTGGCAATAGTGGGTATGGTACAAATAATTCTTGCTGGGCTGGGAACCACTTGAAACTCTGCATCCACAGTATTATTCAAGGGGCGTAAATCTTGTATGTATCTCCATGATCCTCCCTTTGATTTTTTCACTGGGTACACTGCCATGTTACATGGGGATTCTGATAGTATTATCATGCCTTGCTGTAATAGTTCGGCAATTGTCTTATCTATTACTTCATCAGCTTTTCTTGTTCAGTGCAATTCTGACCGCTCCCATGCTTTAAGGAGACCTACTGTATGCGTGCTACTGGTCCATAGTTCTTTTGATACCTTCTCAAAATCATCCTGAAAGTGCAGCAATACTTTTTTGGCCAACAATATCCTCTGGGCGACATCTCTCTGCTCTTTTTTAATTGCCACGCGGTACATTTCTGGACTATTAACTCATCCTCATCTTGGAACATCTGTTCATCAGTCATATCAGTCAATCACAACACTGGATCAATAGCTAAAATTGCACGCCAATCAGTGCATGCCTCATCTGTTCCGTGTGAGCTCAGGGCCCTTTAGGAATGTGCATGCAACGGATGGGATCACACAGAATAACTCCAAGTCCAAAAACCAAACCAACTCAGGAAGATGGCAAAGTATGGTTTTATTAACAATTATCTACAACAGGGAGTTACAGCGAACATCAAAGGACGTATGCTCGATTTCTCTCAGCAATCTTTTCACACAACTTAGACTTTATACCAAAACTACGTCAGAGGTGACGTCATACTAGGTGGCAATAATGAAACACTTACTAAGGATCGGGATTGGCTTAAAGGAAACATCTAAGTATATCTTCTATAGGAACTAGGATTGTGATTGCCTGCCCACTATCAGGTGGACCACATATGCCTCTAAAACATGTAATTTTCTGAAACATTAGATACACGGTTTCTCATTGGTTTTTCAAACTATAAGGTCCTTCATTATATGTACCACTACAATTGGTTGGCATGCTTGTGCCATGTCTGGAACATTCGCTTAATTTAGCAGCACGTAAACCCAGACCCAGGTGCAAGGAGATGGGGCATGGCTCCACCTCCCCACCCAATTAGCCCAGCATCTCTCATCACCGATGCCGTCACCATGAAGATTATCTTTGAACTTGGCCTTGCAAAAGTATTCTTGTCTTTATAATACATGGGAGTGAGAGCTCTCACTATCGTGTTCTGGGACTCCAAGTCCGAACTCTATTTTCATCCTTGGCTCACAAGACAAGAGACCATGATTTGGTCCGTTTTGCAGGTTTTAAATGCTTTAAATAAATAAAACTTGGCACTCTTGGCATTCTTTCTTTGCACCTTAACATAGGATGATTCATCCTTTGCACGTTCGCTTCTTTCCAGAATAGATAGCTGACCTTGGCTGCTTCAGTCTTGACTCCAGGCCAGACAACCTCACGATGCAGCTCCATGATTCAATGTATTTTTGCTGCGACACAGTTTTTCCTTTCCTTCTTCATGGGTCCTGGCTTACTAAATTCATGATACAGATGTCCAGCTCCTATACAATGGTGGCTTTGCCTGCATTCTATTTACTATGCATAGCCAGCTTCTTTGATGACTTGGTCTACTTGCATTTCAGCATCTGTACAATTGTTGAACAGTTAATTTTCTAAAACACTTTGTGCATGTATCATCTTCTTCTTTGAATTTTAAAAGTTCACTTAACTCTTTACTTCATCATTAGTTTCTGTAGGATCCATACATATTTTTCAGCTAGTATCTCAGGACATTGTGTTATGTCTTTTGTGATGTCAGTAGCTTCTTTCTTTGCTCTTTTTCATAGTCCTTCAGGAGTTCCTCCCTTAGGTTGTCATCACTTCGGGTATACATTTGATAGGGTAGTCTTAACCTGTATCTTCTTTCAAACACACACTGCGTATTGGCACAACAGCAGGTGTCAAACATGGCACAGTCTCATTCTTCCAACATATGGGAGGAAGGGGGACAGGGCTTCCTGCAGAGGTATGCAGCGGCTCCTCTCCATGTGCAATATCACTCTCTCCTCCCTTACAACTGCTGCTCCTAGATGTACTATAATCACTGTCCCATGTTCAATGTCTGTTGATACTTTTGGTCTAATCCAATACTCTGTGGGCAATGGTAAAAGCTTGTTTTTTATTCGGGGGACCCATCCCAACAACACCTGTACTCCATAAGAGAACAAATCTGCATTAAGTGGCACTCCTCTCAAAACTCCCTGGCCACAAAATGCCTGCATGAATGCTTTTAGTGCACACCTAATGAATACCTGGTGTGGAACATACTATACCCTTTTCCGTGATTAAAATGGTCATGTTCAATTTGCTCATCAAATCTCTGCCTAATATGTTCACTGGTGTATTTCATGAATACAACAAGGGTGCCTAAATCTTATGCATATCAACTGGAATCAGTAGATCTTCTGTGAAAGGAACCACTAACATAGCCCCAGATAATATCTGTGTGTCCATGATCATGTCTGACAACGGAAACCATCCCCGACACAGGATCGAGTCGCCCCTGTATCTACTAAGAAAGAGAATGCCCTGTTTCCTATTCCCACACACACCCTCAGTTCCTCTTCCGGGTCTGGAGTTACTGATAGTACTCGACATGTCAGAACCCTATGTGGGCTGTCCTATTGTGGGTATATGCTTGTATCTATAGATAGAAAGAGTTTCCCTCCTGTAACGGTAACCCCACCGAAATGTGGTACAACACCTGCTGGTATCAAGTTGTTATCCAACTTCTGTGTTGTTTGCTGTGCTTGTATCTGTAAGGCATTTGGTTGCTGTTGCAGAATTTGGGGCTGTGGCTGTCTCGCCATGCTTGAAACTGTCTGTTGCTGTGCATAATCAAAAGTGTTTGTCGGGGCATATGGCGTTTGCTGTCCTTGCGGAGCATTGTAAGGATCCTGGGTCTGATATTGTGGAGGGTACATGGGTGTAGAATGTGCCATCCTACCTCTGTGGCCATGAGGTGACAACCCACACAGTGTAATCCCTCTACTTCTGCATCCTGTTGCATAGTGTCTTGTTATTCAATATGTCAAACATTGTCCCCGAAAATTCCCATAGCCAGCAAATCTATGTCAACTCCTCCTCCAAACGCATGCCCACATTTATTTCCCCTTACCCTTTGTGATATCCTACTGCCTCTGGGATAATACATCTGTTCTCCCCTCCCTATATCATATGCCATTGGTCCTGCTTGCTGGTAGCTTTGTTCATATTGTTCCTCTCCCACATTTGTAATCATTGCTCCTTCTACTGCAATTTTCTCTAATTTCTTTTGCACCGGTTTTGTTTCCTCTCTCACTCTTCCTTCTTTTCCTTCTCCTGTTTCAATCTACAAAAATGAATGACCTTCCTCTCCTGAATGTATTGTGCAGAGTCCTCATCTGTTTGTATTTTTCGCATCATAATGTTGCTCTTGTCTGATGTGTCTTAATGCCTTCCACATATTCGCCCTACAAATATTGAATTGCCATCCTTCATGGTTCTTACTATTTTCTGTTACTCCTGTGTGTTCTGCTCTCTTCCAAAGCTTGTCTGCTTGCTCTCCCAACATTGAAGCAAATAACATGTCATGTCACCCACAGATAAAGTGATCCCTGCAATTCTTTGGATTGAGAAACTGACATGAGTCCTATGGAATTCCTTGAGGAATAGAAAGGCAACCAGAGAACAAAACACAACACAACACACTAAAATGAGTGCTGTGTTGTTGTTTTTTCCGATTTTTGGGATTGAGTCCAACTACGCAAAGAGGGTCACGTTAACAGTCACAGCATCAATATACACAAACAAGCAATGGCACCATTTCCCCCGAATTGTTGTAAGATGGGTTTAGATATGAATGGCATTTATAGCTAATATAATGGCTTTTTTATTTTTTTCTTGCAGCTTGGGGGTATACACACAGGATAGTTTTCTTCCTGGCCTCTCCCTCTGATTGGGATGAAGCAATAATGTCAAAAGGTTGTAAATAAGGACATTGAAGTGTTAAAACGTGATGAACACCCGATTGTGGATTTATAATTGTCACTAATGTTCCAAATCGTGTGAATTGAGCTTACAAATATAAAGTGACTCCTCTAGCTTTAAACCCCTGAAGAATGTTCTGCATTCGTAGATGAGGGAACTGAAACACGACATGCTGGGTTCAGCCCACATGTATTGTAAAAATTGTCTACATTTAAACAAAAAGATTCCACTGTATAATTTCTGAATGTAAGTGAATTGGCTCATTTGAAGCATAATAAACCAGAATCGAGCATAACACGCAAGAGCAGAAATAGGACCCTCGGATGTCAGGAAGCCATCCTAGAGGTTGTATAACTTTATAAATATATCATTAATTGTGGTATCAAATAACAATTTAATGGTTTAGTATGGTTAAGGTGTTCATGGGTACAAGGAAAACAAACTTTGTGATTATTAGATTAACTTGTATGTGTGTTGTTTAAAGGTCACTCCTGCATTAGGAGACACAGTCAATTGATTTATATTTTAATGTTAATTGTGTTCTTTAATACATTAAATATGTTGTAATAACAGTGGAGTACTTGTTTGCCACAACCAAGTAGATGATACACAGATACTTTAAGTGTTAAAGATATGTATTTTTCTCTGGAAGGATCTGAGTGATAGCTCACGCACTTGATAGAGCTTTTCCTGGAGGCCTTTTATTTTTGATGAGCTACAATCTGCATAACATCATGGTGGCTGGATGAACAAAAGAACAACAAACTATTCCAGTTTCCTTATTCTATATGTCTGTTCTCGTTTGGGGACTGCTGGGCGCATGGGCGTGTGCATCACTGGTCTTATCTGCACCATCACAATTGCATAACATGGTCAGAAATGTCCCTGTCATCCTTTAGGCAACCCTATGTGCCTGTTCCCAAAAGGCACAGAGGAATGCAGCTCATTTCTCCACATTCCAAAGTCCATCCCTTTTGTGAACTCAGTATGTGAATTGAAATGTATATGAACGGCCCTTTATTTTCACAAATGCACTGAGAGTGGGCAATGGCATTTGAATGTGTGCATCTCTCATAGATTTGTCATATACTCCACAACAAAGATGTATCTCCTCCCTAATTTTAAAATAAACCTGAATTAGACAGAGATGCCACATCAGCAATCTCTACTTTCCACAGGATGTAAGTACATTAGTTAAATGATTGACCCATTAGAACCTACATTAGAAATCCCCAGTTTGTGCTAGACACCCATTACCCAAGGGCCGCCTCCTGAAAGAAAGAGGCAGCTCTCTAACAATACCAGAACTAACCTACCACATAACAAAGCCAAAACATAAAAACTACCATACTATTAATGCTTGTGCAAACCAAAAAGAGTGATGCCTCTGTTACCAGTTCTAAAATATACTCTACTTATATTTACATCAAAAAATCAAGAATGAACCCAACACAGAAAAAAGGTATGCAATCCGTTCTATGGTTTTTGTCTACTTCCGAAATAACAAAACAATTCTTAAACAATTTTCTGCAGATGGCAAAGTTTTCACTCTTACACTTTCTTATTTCTTTTGAAATTATGCACAGTAGAATCCAAGTTTTCAACATCTACAAAATAGTACATTATATTATCCTATCCAAAATACAGTTACAGGTATAACAGTACAAACAGTGATTCATTTGCCACAAATATAAGTGAAAGGGACTGTGACGAATCTGGACAATTCATCCCTTCTCCCCATAGGGAAGCTAGCCCCTCTGAGGCTAGGGAGTTGAGCCGGCTACACAATACCCTCCCTAGGGGTCTGGGCAAGGGGGACCTCACTTGGAGTGACTCCCCTCTTGCAGACCAGGACTCCCATTCCAGCAATGGACTCCCTGTCCAAAGCACCCTTTCTGCATATATGGGTGCTGGAAAAAAAACGGTTGGATTGCCTGTTACAACTATAACGCACGAAGATTCTTCCTTGACTCTATTGGCTTCAGGTAATGGTAAACCTCGCCTGAGTACCATGATCAAGGAAGACAGACATCATTTCATTGATTCTAATAACGTATATAAGAGGTGAATGAGCTGTGAATGGAAGAGCAACTCCACCGCTGGGGGAGAGCAAGCGCTACGGAGAGTTGAGCCACCGGAGCACCGATGTCCTCGAGGGGCAGATCCATGTCGAGACGCAGAGACAACCGCTAAGAGTATCAAGGAAGGACAGGCACAGGGCCTATGTTGAAAAAGAGTGAGCGGAAGGCGAATAACCCTGAGCGCAATGTGCATGAAATCACAGGAAGCTGTATTACCTTATGTGGGAAGAGGCCCTAAAATAAGATTGTACAGAGAAATACAACACTTAAACACAGAGTGATCAGAGTTTAGGAAGTCGCAAGGCTATGAAGGTGAGAAAGGAAAAAGTGTAATTTCAAGGCATATTGGAGGTTTTGGAACATTTTAAAAATCAGAAACTTTCCTTATCAAAGGGAAAGGGAAACCCAGACCGACGACATTTGTAAATTTTTCAAAAGGATTTGATACTAAAGTTGTGGGCAAATTAGGAGTTTTCGTTAATTTAAATAAAACTCTTTTTAAACATGTTCCTAAGGTGTCCGACTCCTTCTTTTGGTTCACCAAAGGACCAACTATTTTCTAGCATGCCTGTCACACATCATGGTGGCCAACTCTCTGCTCACTTGTGCTGCCCACATGTGCTCTCCACAGTGTGAGCAGATTTGTGGTGACATATTGAGCCCCTTTTGGCTCATTCGGGGTCATGGATGAACAACTAAGGTCATTTGTGCAATTTAGAGATACCAATCAACGTATATAAAAAAGACATAAAATAACAGAACAATGGAGTTGTGTCTTTAAAGAAGAGAAACATTTAGGTGCTTGTTTAAACACATTATCATCATCTTCATTCGTATTTTGCTCTGATTCTATAGGTAGCAAGTGGGACATGTTCAGGGTCTATCCACAACATGCTTGGCAACTATGGTAAAAAGATGGACAAATGCAGGAAAACGCATTACTGAACTGGTGAAAGTGCCTGTCAAACACTGCAGCAAGATGTTCTTGTGTAGGTTGGCACTCATGACAGGCAATTCACTTCAGTAGTGGTCTTTTCCCTGGACTTGCCCCTGTGATGCTGCTGCTGGATGGAGACTATTGTGTTGCTGTCAACCCACACTGCTGTCGCTGTGCTGCTTGTTCTTACACTAGTGGGGCTGAACCAATGCAGGCTGCCCGGAGCAGTGTGTGGGCATGGCCAGCACAAGCACTCAGCAGTGCCACCTTCCCACTCATTGGCATCCATGAAAATTGACAACTAACAGTGACCTGCCCACTTCGGTCATCAGGTTTGTGAATAACAATCTGCCGGCCCAAGATGCAGAGAACATGCCAGTGCACACTGTTGCTGCTTGTTGTGTGGCAACAATATACAATTTGCAGGCAGTGTTTGATAATGGATTTCAATGGAATTCACCGGCTCAATAGCAGGTACTAATGTGGAGCATATTCATTGGAATCCATTTGTTTTACACTACACCTGCATGGAAATCCCATGCCAGTGTAAAACAAAGTGCTCTCCTGAAATGGAGGAGGAAAGCAAAATGGAGATGCTATCTCAACTTTGTTTAATACGACAGCACAGGACGGCAGGAAAATTAGCTGGAGCAGAAAAAGAAAGTGTAAAATCAATGTTATGCTTTCATTTTCTGCCCTGCTCACTGTAAAATGACCCCCTTAGTGGATACATGTACAGGAATTCTTAAACGTACCCTTCACACAAGAGTGTTCAAATCACATTCTCATGCACTTACTAGAGGTTTCGGAGATAGAAAATATTCCCAGAAATTTCATTTTGGACATTGCACGTGTCCCTGGGTAGAAAAACATTCACTACAGTTGGCAAAATATACCATATTTTTTTCAGTACTACATCTGTAAATTACTTGCCATGCATTAAACACACAGGTGGTTGATTTCACCCCGTTCATGAAAATCTGCCCGATGAAATGAGTGTCAGCTGATGCCTTCAATTCCAACTTTATCCCCCTTGCCCCCCAACTCAGACTCTACCACCGACACTGCCCTCAGCAACTTCCAACTTTCTATCACCAGCGCCCTTGAGATTTTTGTCCCAGTCATGAGGATACCCTTGGAACCCGCTTCTTAGCGCAACACTTGCAACAACTCTGAACTTGCAGACCTGAAATGAAAGTGCAGAGCTGCAGAACAGAAGTGGCAAACTTCAGTCTCACCCTCTGACAAACAGGCCTGCCACCTGCTCCAAAGACAATACAGACTCTCTATCTGTGCCAAGAAAAGGGCCCACATTCAGGCATCGGTATCTGGCACATCCAATAACACAGGTGACATTTTCAAAATCTGCAGGAAACTAGCCAACCCTTCCACAGTCTTCTCCTCCCCTATTCCGTCTCAGGCCCTCTGCAATGCACTCGCCACTCACTTCACCACCAAAACTCAGGACATCCTAAACAGCCTTGTTACTCACTCTGCCAAACCATCCCTCACCCCCTTGCCTCCTTTGGCCACTCACCCACCTCCTTACTCCTTCTCCTACTTTGCCCTTTTCACACCTGAAGAAGTCACCAGAGTTGTCCTCTGTATGAAGGTCTCTTCCAAACATGTTTCACCTTACTCATCCAGACCATGAAGACATTGGCTCTCTTACCCCTGCACTGTCTGATCTTTGCAACCATTCCTTTGTTACTGGCTCTTCCCCTCCTCCCTCAAGCACTCCCTTGTGTGCCCCCTCCTTAAAAAACTGTCAGCAAACTACCACCCTATCTCCATCACCCCCTTCCTGGGGAAACTTCTGGAGAAGCTGGTCCTGCCCCAACTCAACTTTCACACTGAACTTGGTGGACTTCATGACCATCAATCTGGATGGATTTCAAGCCTCCATAGGCATGGAAACTGCTCTACTGAACACCTGTGAACACCTGTGAAGATCTGTTCGCATCCCTGGATTCCAATTCCCTAGCTGTCCTCATCCTTCTGGATCTCTCCTCTGCATTTGACACAGTCAACCACTCCATCCTCATACAAAGGCTCCACAACACCCTTGGTATCTCGGAGCAGGCACTGGACTGGCTGACCTCCTTCCTAACCGACCGCTCCTCCCAGGTCATCCTGGGCACCTTCTACTCTCCTACTTCCTTCTCCACCTGTGGTGTCCCCCAGAGTTCTATCCTCTCCCCTTGGCTCTTTAACATCTACCTTTCCCAGCTGGCACTCCCCATTGCCTCCTTCTCCCTCAACTTCGAGTGTTATGCAGATGACACTTAACTCTTTTTCAAACTTCCTTCTGACCCTCTCCCTGACTGCCTATCTGCCACCCAGTACTGGTGCACTTCCAACGATCTCTGCCTCAGTGCCAGAAAAAAGCGAGATCCTTCCCATTGGGACTCCTGCACCCACCTTCTTCCCTTCTCTCTGGCCTGCCTCCATGGGCTCTCCCCCTTCTCCCTCTTCTGAAGCCAGAAACCTTAGAGTCATCTTCGACTCCTCTCTCTCCTACTCTCCTTCATTGCTAAGAAGTCCCACTTTGAACTCTTCCTTTTCAAAGGAATTCTCCCTTTTCTCACTTTCCCCCAGAAGCTCAATGTTACCCAAGCCCTGGTTCTCTCTGGGGTTGACCATTGCAATAGCCTCCTCCTGAACCTACCTTCTTCCACTCTGCGTTCCCTCCAGCTTATCCAAAATAGGGCAGCAAGACTCATCCTTGGCCTTAAGCCCAGGGACTTCATCTCTCCTGCCCTAAAAAGTTTACACTAGCTCCCGGTTGCTGCACGGATCAAATTCAAATCCCTCTGCATCATCCACTAGGATGTCTGGCCAGTGGGGCCACACTATCTGCAACTCTCTCTATCTAAATACTCTCTGTCTAGACCTCTCCATTCCCTTGGCACCAGCTCTCTGCGTGTATAGTGTTTAGCTAAACAGAGGGATGGAGGTCAATCTCTTTCCTTGGCTGGCTCCCTCCTATGGAACAGTCTCCCACTCCCTCTATGTCTTGAACAGAACTTTCTTAAATTCCGGGTGCTCCTCAAGACTTTCCTCTTTACCTACTCCCTCCCTTTGTCTCTCCTCTGCTAATCTTACAGTTGCTGTGATTGGTGCACATGGCCCTTATGCATCTTTGGGGGTCCATTACCTCTCCCTCCCAATTGCCTAGCTTTTGTCTGCCTCCAGCACTTACTTCTGCACACCCTCCACTCTGGAGGCTTGCACTTTGCCACACAATGCAACTCCATGCTGTGTATCACTTTCCACACCTGGCACTTCTTCTGTTTCTCACCCACGAGCATGGACTCTCCAGCACTTACCCTCCAGTGCCCTCATCCTTGCTGCACTTGCACGTTCTGAATTCTAACAAGGCATAGTAGGTTTGTCCGCTGTTCCTCCCTCACTGTACTTTATATTTCTTGGTATAGTATTGGGTTTTTGTCCACATGTTGCCTCCCTGTTGCCCTGTGGGCACTTTGAAATGGTATTCACTTCCTGTATACACGCCTAACAAGTGAACAATAAATCAAATAAATAAATACATTTCAATGCAACAATGCTCTCATCGCTTATAAACAATGATTATCAGAAAACTCAAAAAATGACTACTTGATATTTCACAAAATTCACCAATTACATGTATACCTATAGTATTCAATCATTTTAATGTTACTGGGCCTCGTTATAAGTATGGCAGTAAGGCAACAACGGTGCCGGTAGCGCTACCGGCACTGTTCCTACCGTACCGCCATACTATGAGTTCTGCTCGAGAGTGCCCTTGCAGCCACCAGGTCTGACCTGGTGGGTGTACCGGCACACGCGAGCAGAACATGATGGTAGCACCAGTACCGTTATGAATGGGGAATAATTTTTTCTGGCGCCCAGAAAAGGGCAATTACCGGGTCTGACAAGGTCGTACATGACCTGGTAATTGCCCTTTCTGGTTGCCGGAAAGAAATTAATACCAGCGGCAGCCGTGCCTGTAATTCAGGCACGGCTACTGCCAGCCTCGTAATGAGGCACACTGTTGGAATATGCCAATGGTTTCTAATTATTTTACAACGTTTGCAAAACTACGAGGTTTATTATAAGAAATTATTTTCTTAGTGTCTTCTTTAAAATTATAATATTACAAATAAGGCATTCTGTCTGCAGTAATCTAAAAAATCCCAGCATTGCTAACTAACCTTTACATTGAACAGCCTACCTGCATAGTTCTATAAAATGAACAAAATAAACTTGTACCTGCAGTCTTCAGTTATAATACGCCACTGGGTGTCTAACTACTTAAAAAAAAAACACTACATAATTGATATCTAATAATGTTATAAGCAGACACCAATTTGCATATAATTGAAAAGAACAATTCAATCATTCATTCATTCATTCATTCACTGCTTTATTTCAACAATACGTCATAAAAGCACAACAAATACAAATATGTAAAGTGAAAAATGCAAAATACAAATTCATGGAGAATTCCTATGTAGGTAATGCGCGCACCCGTGTGAGTCCTGTTGAGTCCTGCTTTGCCATGGACGTCTGCCCAGCTGCTAGAGGATTCTCTTTGCTAAATCACGGATTTTGGATTCCTTACCCATAAGGTGAACTTAAATCAAGGACAGCGTATTTGGCAGATAATATTATTATTTTGGCTACTTACACGTTATTTTTATCTGTTTAGGCTTTGTGGCTCTGAAGGGAGAGGCGGGTGCATAAAAGAAGCCGGGCGTGCGCACCGCGCACGCGCACCCGCATGAGTCCCGTTGAGTCCTGCTTTTCCGCTTCGCTGCAGTGTTCGGGGCTTCGGGCTCGGTGCTTTCTGACTGTATTTGTACAAGGAATCATAACAGAGAAATATGTGGCAACGGCTTCCACCGCAGCTACACAGAGTGTCCATCACCCCATTCATACGGACAAACCTATGCACACTGCGCATGACCCTAAAACAACATACCCTGTCTTTGATCCAAGAACTACAAATCAAATGTTTTCAGTAAATCCCAAGAAGAAGAAGGGAACACAGGAACCAAAAAAATCGAAGAACGTTAAATCCACCAAATTAGTGGTAACGTCTTCAACCAAACAATTTATTAACAATTTAACGCGTGCTAATAGCAGATCACTTGCTGCATCGAGCTCTATAACAAAAAAATATGTAGCACTGGCGAATTTGAAAAAAAATAAACACCTTGGTTCCTGCAAATCCCCCAGAGTGATTATAGATCACCCTCCTCTTGATGAACTGATCAAATTGGCTGCTGATCAACAGTCAACTAACTTTAAAAGTGTAACTGTGCCTGCCTGTAGTTGTCATAGTACGGCCACTCCAAAAATAAATGCTGAGACTTCCAATGAAGCGAAAGCAAACTCTGGTAATTTCTCTGAAACGGACCTTGATGAAATCAGAGATTCCACTGCTCGTCTTTGGCAGTTGAACTCGAGACAAGGTCCAGTTCCCGTTGTAACTACAATGCTAGAATCTAAGCAGAAAGATTCTCAGTTCATGAATACACAGACACCTGTATCTTTGAATATGATGTCTGCAAAACGTTCTTGACCATCAGCTGAAACGATAAGCTCTAAATTGCAAACAAGGCATGCGCTGTTACTCACATGTCGACCAGAAATGACACCATCGTATATCATGAATTGTCAGAGCATCCTAAAACCTTTTGCTGACACTACAGCGCTTATAGAAATTGGGTCCGATGATTTAGATCCAATCGAATTCCCTAATAAAAATAATGTTGGCATAGCTCTCATATGGACCAAACCTCTTATGATACGTAACATCATTTGGGCAGCCAAAGATGGTTTGTACAACTTAGGTTTCCTGATATCATCTAATGTTGACACAAAAAGTCCTCTCGAATCTTGCGGTAAAACTGTTCAGAACTCTCGCTCTTACATGCCAAAACATAATACTGCGGAGGCTCTGACTGGTTCCAAGGAATACAGCCACATTATTAGCCGGCGCTAATAGCCCTACTGCCAAACCCCCCGGCGCTATTAAAGCCAGATCACGGGTTTGGCGGAAGGGTTATTGCCCATTCCCCATTGGGCCCATTTGGGAATTCCTCATTCCCCATTGGGCCCAATGGGGAAAATTTGCGCTATAACCGCCGGCGGATTTCCCGCCGGCGGTAATCACACCGAAAATCAGCAAATTTGCCGCAGATTTCCCACCAGCTCAGAGCTGGGGGGAAATCCGCCAAAGCCATGATCTGGCAGACCCTTAAATGCGGCGGTAATAGCGCTACCGCTGCATTTAAGGGTTACCGCCAGACTCGTGATGAGGCCCTATAACTAGATTTGGCTGACTCCCAAGTATTCCTTTCAGTAATCAGCTGGAATACCCGAGGATTTAGCCACCTTATTAATCCTTGCACCATTCTTGGAAATACGACCTTATTTTACTTCAGGGAACGTGGCGGTCAACTCCCCCTACCTGGAATAATTATGACATCCAGCTGGAACCAGCAATATGAGCCTCTAAAGGGAGGCCCATGTCAGGGCTGTTAACTGCCATAAATACACTAGCTATGCAATTGTTTTCACTGACTGCTGTCAATCCTTTCATCCAATGTTCCTATGTATCCATTACATCCTTCAAAATTGCTTGCATTAATGTGTACTGGAATCCTATGAGCATTTCGGCTATGTTATTTCTTAAAAACTTGGCAACCGCATTGGATAATATTATTCTATTCTGTGGTATCATACATATCATTATTGCAGGTGACTTGAATTTATTTACATTTACATCTATTTGAAGGCAATTCGCACAAAAAACAAGAACGAGTAGAACTGTGGAATAATTTTGTAAAAACTTGGAATTTATTGATGTTGAACGGTACTAGCACTACTGATGCTCCCCCTCATGCAACTTGGTTCAGACGGAATCAGAGTGCGATCATTGACTATATCTTTGTATCAAGAAGTCTCTTTGATCACACATCTGACTTTGCAGTAAAAAATTCTGAACATAGCGATCATCAGCCACTAACATTTAAATTAACCTTGGCGTCAGCTCATGTCCACTGAGACAATGATACTTAGGCTCGGTTGCAACAAACAACTCCTTGAATCGGCTGAAATGGTCCGAGAAATCGCTGGTGCTCTACCGCAATCATCTAAAATTGTGTCACAAGGCTGGTATGAATATAGTTCAACTAAACAACCCGGTTCCTTATGACCTAATGCAGTTATATGCTACTACTCAGAACTCAAGACCAAAACTAACCCAAGCCTGTGATCATGCTGTTCGCCTTAGGAAAACATTGTATGGAAAGCAGAAAAGACAAGCTTTAACTGAACCTCTGGCTTTGAGAGCTGCAGCTCTCCGTGCTACTAAAACCGATTACAGAAATTGGATGCATGAATACTAGTCAACAAACAACAAAAGGATGGGGAATTTATGTTAGAGCAGATTCATAGTAAAAACACTGCTCAGATTTGGCAAATCCTTAATTCGGTTACCAACGTCTCCCAACTCACTTCCCAAATAAATGGCGTTTCAGAAAATGATTGGACAACTAATTTTTCACCTATTTATGCTGCTCCATTACCATTGGAGTTTCCTTGTCTGCCTTCACCCACTTTTGAACTGAAGTTTGATGTGGATGATATTCGCTACTTCATCAATAAATCAATAAGGCCAGTATGTCGCGAGCCCCCGGTCCTGACGGACTTTCTAACGCAGTATTAAAAAAGAATGTTGATCTTTGGGCCTCTATCCTTTATATTACATTTCAGCTGATTCTACGCAACCAAGAGCTACCGAAATCTTGGACGCACTCAATCATCATGCCTGTTCATAAAAAAAGCGACCGCCAGAATCCCATGAGCTACAGGCCCATTGCACTATTAGACGTGCCTGGAAAAATCTTTTGTAGACTGGTCCTCTGTGACCCGAATGCCTGGTCACTATCAATGCACCAAAGAGACCCTTTCCAAACTGGATTTGTCTCTGGACTAGGTACCGCCATTAACTTAACACTACTCAATGCTCTCAAGTCTTCTTACGCCATGCGGAATCAACCACTGTATGTGGCTTTTGTTGATTTCCGCATGGCGTTCGACTCTATTGACAGGGAGCTTCTGGTGTGGAAACTGGTGATATATGAGTGTCCGGAATCGCTGATAAAAATTGTGAGACTTTTACACACAAACAAATCTTGCAAATTAAGCTAAATATGGAAGGCCTTTTGTCTGACATCATTATGACTGCAAGAGGCCTTAAACAAGGATGCATACTTGCTTCAACACTCTTCAACCTGTTTTTACTAGATATAGCAGATTCCTTTGCCCTAGCCTTATCTGACTCTCCAAGGTTAGAAAACCAAACAATTTCGTGGCTTCTTTACGTGGACAATTTGGTATTGATATCCCAAACTCCAGCTGGGCTGCAAACTCTGCTGGATGTACTTGATCAATACGTGTCTACTAATGACTTGATAGTAAACCAGGGTAAAACACAAATTATTGTACTTGGCAAACCGAAATCGTCCTTCTCAAACAAGTTCCAGTGGTCAATAGCTAGCCAGAAATTACAAGTGATATCAGAATACAAATATTTAGGGTTGAACTTTAACAACTTCATTTCTGAAAAATCGCTTGAATTAGCATTGGTATCCAAACTCACAATGCTGTCATCTCAGGCTAGAATTATCCTTGCTAAATTTGGCAAATTCACATGCTCACCCATCATGTCCTTTTATCAACAAAAAGTATTACCAGTCATCACTTATGGGATGGAAACTGTGTTGCCTAGAACTCATCAATTTTGGAACCAGCTGGAGGCAAAGTTTTGGAAAACTGTATTTAATCTTCCAAAAAGTACTCCAACCATGCTACTCAGGTTTGAACTTGGTCTCCTTTCAGTTCACATACAGGTAACCTGGAAAATGTGCTCGTTGTTTCGAAAATGTCTCTTAGGTATCTCTAATCAAAATAGCCTTTCCACTGTAGCTAATCATTTGTTGTCCTCGAATCAGTTATTTCCCTCAAAGTGGAGAACACACATTTTGAAAGCTCTTGACAATGCTGATATTTATATTGACCTTCTTCTCATGAATCCTAATAGAGCAAAGACCAAACTCTATCAGGTTGATTGGCTACTAACACAAGAAAATTGCTTAAAATTAAAACATTTCGATAGAAATCTTTTTGGACACAAACAATTTCGAACAATGGCTGACTATCTTGTTTAATGCCCATCGCCGGCATTGAGATTGAAATGCCTAAGACTTTGACTCAATTTGTGGCCAGTCAATGAGATTCTGGCCAGGAGAGGTCTTCTTAAAAAGGAATTAGCTCATTGTCGCTTCTGCAAAGATATAACGCAGATAGAAACTCTGCGACATATCATCACAAATTGTAAAACTTTCACATCACACCGATTGAAACTAGCCAATTGCCTAACAGCAAAGTATACCCAGAGAACCGACAATGAGATATGGGCCGAAATCTTTCGGTCTGGCAAAATCTCTGTTAGAATTGCAACTACTCATATTCTTGATGCTGCTTTCCCATATGAGAGAAAGCCCATTGCGAGTGTAAACAGAAATGAACTAGCCATGCTGCTACTTTTATAAAGTAATGTCTTGTTAAATATTCTTAACCCTCACTTTCTTCATAGGTGATTTCAAAGCTTTTAAGATGAAGATACGCTAATATCTTTGTTGTTGGTTTTGTACTGATATTCATGTATGCAAATTTCCCTTTTGTGTTTTCTCTTTTGTCCCTTTTCGTATGTTAAAATAATGTATATGCTATTTCTAAATGATGAATTCTATGTATTTGTAAAGTTGAATTTTCAACTAAATCAAATGTAAAAAATGTTTTTAAAAAATATGTAGGTAAAAAAGTGGTTCACAGTTCATCACAATTATCACCACTAACATCAAAAGTAGGTGGATATAAATGCTGATAAAAACTCCCACAATAAATATGACATTGTTATAATAAGGAAAATATTAAGAACAAAGCAGTTTTATAGTTTCAGCACAACAACTTAAGCCCCTTATATTAAAGATAATTTACAAACAAAAAACCCTTTCACATGTCAGTGGACACTATCTACAGTATGTTTGCCCCTGATTACTATATATTTGGATATTTGGTGCAAATTCTCCAGTCGTGCCTCCAGCTACCCAGGGTCAGGCCCTAATAAGCATACTACTCCTTTGCGAAGCTTAACCGAGATAGGTAGATGCAACAAAAACCACATCCTCATATTTCGTATTTTTGCATAATTCTCTTGCTACTTGTTACATTGTGGTTACGTAAACATTGTTTCAGGTTTCTGGGCCTGATAAATGAGTGAGACTGGCATGCAAATAAAACATGTTGGACAGTTTCTTTAAAATGTATGCAAAAGGGACTCAGAGATGAGGCAGATTGTCAGCTAGTCATGAATGATATGATTATTTATAAAGCGCGTAATACCCAGAGGTTTCTATGCGCGGGCCCGGGGATCGAACCTGTGGTGCTCTGTGTCGTCTCACTTCCAAGGTGAGAACGTTGCCCCTGATTTATCCTCCCGAGACAATGCTGCTAGTGGTAGAATTCCAGCTCTTAGTTTAAAGTACAGACAGCGGACGTGTGGTTCCCTAATTTGGTTCAGGTATTTCTCACATTGTCTGTCCCCTTTAAAAGGTAAATCTAAAAGTAGAATGGTACCATTATCCATTATTGATTGATCGATCCCCTCAGTTGCAAGCTGCTTTAGGATGCCCTTGGAAGCATTCATTATAACATTAGGAGCCATGCACCACTGTCTTACCCCCACAGCATGGGACATAGATTTTACATGCCTCAAACATGGCGGCAAGCTACAGATCGGTGGTGAAGAACGTCAGTTAGAGCCTCTTTATACTTAAGGAGTCTCTGGGAAGACCAGAGTCATACCCAGAAGATAAGGGTCTTCGCATGAAAAATGTGTTAATAGGTTGCCAGATTTATTTGAGGTAAATAATTGAGTTGGGTGATGATTTTGGAAGATACATCTGTTTCAAAAAAACATTGTCCACGCTTGTCAATTGGGAATGTTTGGAATAGGCCCACAACTCAGCCCTGTAACTAACAGCCTCTCTTCATTTGGATTCATACCCTTGTAATGTTGGACTCACAGACCGGTTCTCATAGTTTTTAGCACATTGTAATACAGCAGCGATGTAACATTTATGCGTGCACGTTGGCATTGTACCCTGGTCAGTCCAGCTCCCCCTTCCCATGAAACCTAATTCCTAAGTAATCAAAATAATCTACTTACTCGATTAGTGACCAGTGACCAATCTACTCTTAGATTTATACTTCTCTTTAAATACCCTTTGGGTGAACAGATCATGGCCTTTGTTTTTGAAATATTGAGATCCAGGCCCTTATCTGTGCAGAGCTTAACACATTTCACAGTTGCATTTTCAGCCCACTTATTTTTTTGGAGACAAGTACCATTCCATCTGCAAATAACAAAACTAGAATGTTTTCAGTATTAAAAGAACTATTCTTCATGAACTGAAAATATACATTTGTAATCCCTCTTGTTTTTTTCCCCATGAGCGAATGAATAGAAATATGTTAAGACAACACCAATGCTACCGATACATGTTGTATGAATCATATCACATAACGTACTATTTACAATGGTAAAAAATTGATATATAATATTCTCCAAACATATTACAGTTATAAGTTTGCTTCTTTATAGACATATTGGTGTATATACTGAGCCTAGCACTAAACAGGACAGGACCAGATCATGTGCCCACTTTTTCCTGGCACAGACAATGAGAATCACTGTAAACCTTTTACAAAACAAACAACTCACCTACTACACGCCCAACCTTCTGAAGACCGGGTCACAACACTACATGCAGTATATCATCAGTGCCAGAAAACAGTGAGTGTGGGCTTTGGATGCAACCAAGCCCCAAGTGCACTTTACAATGCACCTGATGAAACAACACATAAAACACTCCACAAAATTATGAAATACTACAGCTAGTCCCCAACAGTATCAAGTAATCTCCCCACAAAGCGTGAGCTCCCTTCCAAAAATGTCCTTTTTTTAACACCTGACCTACAAGGCTTCCAACATTCCACTCACACTACCACCCAATCTCCAAACACAGCGAACACTTACCAAACAATGCCTCTTTCTGACACTACAGACAGTGCATCCTCAGGGCCAGGAGAAAAATGAACCATAGTCCTGCCCTGCAACCAAGATCTATCTCCACTTTACAATGACAATGAGCGCTCACAGAACACAACCTTTTTACTACACTGCAATCATTGCATCGTCAGTGCCATTGAAAAATGGGAACAGGGCCTGGCCGCTGCACAGAGGATAGGCAGATACACAAACCTCTATACAAAACCAGGAGCAAACCTACAAACTATTCACCCAACATTCACGTACACTTTAACACTACAAGCAAAACATCATCAATGCCATGAAAGTGTGAGCATGGGACCTGTGCTGTAACTAAGACCCATGCCCATTTCACAATGGGACTGAGCACTATCAAAGCACTATCTTCATACATGACAAACTTCGAATCAACCTACTACACACCTAACTGTTCACAGAAACCTTTCCAATGCTACAAGCAGTATGTCAACAGTAGCAGGACACATTTGGCATGTGCCTGCCTGCAACCAAGACTTGTGCTTACTTTACACTGAGATTCAACACTCAACAAACATGACCTCGTTACAACATTGAAATCAATGCATCATCATTGCCAGCGGAAAGTGGTAACGGGGCTTGGACCACTTTTAAAATAAAAAAACTAGCAACCAACCTACTTTGGACCAACATTACACATACGTTTTTTCAACATTTCAACTTGTATATTATCACTGCCAGCAAATGTTGGTCATGGGAACTGCGCAGCAGCCAAGACCTCTGCCTTCTCTTCACTGAGATTGAACACTCAAAAGTCATAGGGAACATTGGGCACAGGAACTGCCCTGTGGAGTGGCTCCATGCCCACTTTTCTGTAGCAATGACAATGGCAAGACCCATTAACAAATCTATCATTTTACGTACTACACTACACAACCAACATTGTGCAGTCACTTTCACAACATTACAAGCACCACATCGTCAGTGCCAGCAAAAAGTGGGCCTCGAACGTGTGCTGTGACCAAGAGCCATGCCCATACCATTTTACAATAAAATGAACACTCAGAAAATACCAACGCTTTGTTAATTGTCAATGCCAGAGAAAAATAGGAGCTTAGCCCTTCTAGGTAAATGCTGAGTTGTTCATCATTTAACAGTGGCCGGGCGTCATGGCCTCTTTTCCTTGCCATTGATGATGGCAAGACCCACAAACCGCTTTATAAAACTACTGGACAACGCACTACCCAACATTCTACACGCACCCTTACAACACTGCAAAGAATATATCATCAGTACTGGGACCAATTGGGTATGGAGCATGTGCTGCAATCAAAACCTTTTCCCGCTTCAGACTGAGACTAAACACCCAGCACACACTTCTGATTTACACGCTACGATCAATGCATCATCAGTGCCAGGTAAAAGTGGGCATGGGGCCAGCCTGCAGGACTGACTGACTATGCCAAAACCCATAACCCTCTTAAAATTAGAAACCAACCTACTATAGACCCAGCATTGCACAGAAACCTTTACAACACTGCAAGCAGTACACCATCAATGCCAGGAAAAAAGTCATCATGGAGCCTGTGCTGTGACCAAGCTTCAAGATAACTTTACAGTTGCAAAGGATTGTGGTATCCCCTCTACTGAGAACAAACATGGGTCAAATACCCTGTTCTATGGACTTTCTTCCACACAGGAGGGTCTACAACCACAATTGAGCTCATTGTACCCTTCACAGAGGAGAAATATCCATTTGTATATCAGTCTTTGTCCCACCTACAAGGGCAGTCCAGCCCCGAAATGCTAGGCAAATCTCCTCTGACCAAGAGTACCATCAGCAACCTTAAACATTTGTTTCGGCCTAGTCGGGCCTCATCAGTGTGGTGAAGCTGAGCCTCTCTAAGACACAGTGAGCAAGGGGTCCACATCTGGATTACCCAGGGTTAATTAGGGTAAAACCCCAAGTTTTACAAAGTTACAAAGAAGTGTGGGAGCCCCTCTACTGAGAACAAATATGGGTCAAATACCCAGCTCTGTGGAATTTCTTCCACTCAGGAGGGTCTACAACCACATTTGAGCTCACTGCAACCTTCACAGAGGAGAAATATCCATTTGTTTATCAGTCTTTGTCACATCCACAAGGTCAGTCCAGCATCGAAATGCTAGGCAAATCTCCTCTGAACAAGAGTACCATCAGCAACCCCAGACACGTGTTTTGGTCTGTTCGGGCCTCTTCAGTGAGGTGAAGCTGAGCCTCTCTAAGACACAGCGAGCAAGGGGTCCATGTCTGGATTACCCTTTTTACTTAGGGTGAAACCCAAAGTTTTAACTTTTTACAAATTAGTGTTGGAGCCCCTCTACTGAGAATGAACATTGGTCAACTACCCTGTACTATGGATTTTCCTCCACTCAGGAGGGTCTACAACCACATTTTAGCTCACTGCATCCTTCACAGAGGAGAAATAGCCATTTGCATACCAGTCTTTGACCGCCCACAAGGTTACAGTTGGACTGACAATAGCACAACCCCTAGGCTACTATACAAGATTGTCCACCCCCTGACCCCAAAATGTCAGCAGACCACATTGTTATCTGTGGACAAATCTAGAAAAGGGATGTGTATTTTGTACCATTTTGCCCCTATTTACTGGCTCATCATGACAACCTTTCAAAATGCCAGACAGCATTTTAAGTTTAAGGCTATTAATGTTCTCTTTTCTCGAATATGTTTAGCTCTCTGTTCACGGTCTGACTGGTTTGTCTGCTGACATTGCAAAGGACCCTTCCCATTGCAGGGTGTCTAAAGGACATGTCAGGGTTTCCAGATGGCACATTCAATGTCTGCATAAACCGGTTTCCTTCTCTTTCAACTCAGATATATATATATATCCAACGAAAAGACTTTGTTAAATGGACGTTATGGTTAAGTTGCACTAATAAAAACCTATGAAATTCAGTAAAAAAATACAGAAGCATTCACCATTTTATTATATAACTTTGGAAAATTATAAATATAGCACCTCTGCGGTGTATGCTGCAGCCAATACCTACATTTCTGTATGAGTAGGTTCCTGTACTAGAAAGAACACTGCAATGGAATGTTCTTTAGAACACTACATTGTGTGATGAAGTATGTAGTTTATTACACATCTCCTGGTAATTCCTGATACCTTTTTGCCAACATTACATTCACAACCCCTTGTATGAAAAGTAAATGCACATGTGATGTCATCAGTGATGTCATCAATGATATTTGAGATGCCATCTTTGATGTCCTGGGTGTTAGTCTTAGCAGTGCACGGTTGTGGCGCGAATTATGGTTGCTTAGCTTTCCATAACTGGCAAATTTCACTGGTGTTTTCGATTTTACTTGTAACCATAACGTCCTTTTAACAACTTTTTTTACTGAGTTTCCTAGGTTTTTATTAGTGCAACTTAACCATAACGTCCCTTTAACAAAGTTTTTTCATTGAATTTCATAGGTTTTTATTAGTCCAAATTAACCATAACGTCCCATTAACAACGTTTTTTCAGTGAATTTCATAGGTTTTTATTAGTGCAACTTAACCATAACGTCCCTTTAACAACGTTTTTTCAGTGAATTTCATAGGTTTTTATTAGTCCAATTTAACCATAACGTCCCTTTAACAACGTTTTTTCTGTGAATTTCATGGGTTTTTACCAGTGCATGCTATTTCCCTACAACGTACTAATATCATACTTACCAAATATAACAATATTTGTGTCCAATTTACAAAGTGTCACCTTAAAACACTGACATTTTCCACCTTCTACAATCATTTTTAACACTTCTATACACTTTTTGCAACAATTTCAACTAATTTTGCATCTGTATACGTCTACGAACATCTGACTTCATTGCGGACCTTCCAGACAGTGCCACATGACCATATGCTGGCGCGCGGCATGATGACGTGTCCGAAAACCCGTCCGCAATTCATTATAAGACCCGTCCTTCGCGCACAGTTTGGAACTGCATTTTGTACTGATCTAGGAACTTTCAACTTCAAAATTTCCTTTGCACACCCCCTACACCCTTTCGTTTTCATTATCCTTTACCAATCTAGTACACAGTACATACTTGGAAGAATTTTATCAAAACTGCTATTTATCTTAAAATGGCATCAGTTATTGCCATCCCTCCTCCCCAAGAGCCACCACCACCACCTGGAGGACCTTCACAACAAAAAAAGCTCAGCACTTTCAAAGACAATGAAGAGGACCAAGAAGATGAGGTAGAGGAAGTGCCTACTTCTAGCACCAAGATCAAGTCATTGGTGTGCCAGTTCTTTGCTACTGTTGGGAGTGTACCAAAGGCTAAAGCTACCAAAGTGAAATGCACTGAGTGCAATTTTGTACTCAGTCGCAGACTACCTTGCAGACTACCTGGACAGTACTCCTACGGGACCACCTCCATGCGCCGCCACACCAAATCCAATGACCGCAATGCTCTCAGAAAGGTTGCTCCTTCTCAGCAAGTAGTAAGCTGTCTTCCTCCTCCTCATCTTCCTCAACAAATACTGTTACCACACAGCCTGATGTCTGCGGGCATTGGCGTGTTATAAATAAATAAATAAGGAGGGCTACGGACCATAATCATCCATTGCAGCCCCTGAAATAGGGGATAAAGGCCATTAGCACCCCTGGTTCCTAAAGCGGGAACCCAGGGTGCTGAAACATAGATTTTTCATCCTATAGCGGGACGCCTGCCCACCAAACTTTAGAAAACCATTTATATCTAGATCCAAAATCATTTTGCCAAATGCTGTGCAGGTTTGTCAAATGACATCGCATTTATATGCCTCTACAATATTTTGGGACCCCCCTCTAATTTTGCCCCCTCTTGACAAAATCCCAGAAAAATTTGCAAAACCATTCAGGATTAGTTATAGAATAAAATTGCAAAATGACATGCAGTTTCATTGAGGGCGCAAAAGTTATAAGCCATCCAAAAACTGATTTTCCCTTTCCCTGCAATGCAGAAATAGGTACAAGTGTCCGCGTACACCACAGCACTGCCCCAGGACATACGGAGGGTTCGCGGACTTTTGGGGGTGAAACAACCCGTTTTTTGGCTTCTTATTGCCATATCCAATCCCCTCACATCCCCAGAGATTTTGTTGAGTTTGACAAGTTCAATGCTGCTTTTTTAAAAATGTTTTTGCAGCAATGTCCGCGGACTCCAAAAAAGTCTGCGAATCCAAAATGGTGGGCGTTTCAGGAAAACCGATGCATTTCACGTTTTCTCACCATCCAATCAGCGGCCACGTCCCGATTTCCGCGGACCACGCAAAAGTCAGCAAATGTTTCTGGCCAATCAGTGGCCAGTCCGCGGACCGAACAAGGGAAGTGTGTCTGTGGAGCGGACATAGATATCACTAATTATTTTGCCTTATGTTTTGGTTGTTTAAAAGAAAACTACTGGACGGATTTACACCAAATTAACAATTAGCCAATTCAGGACCAAGCCGCCGCTCCTGCCGCAAATTTGATGAAAATCCGTCTAGCGGTTTGGGCTGTGGGCATGGGCAACGTTTTTTCCCATTATGTCTATGGGAAAAAATACATTTTGGGATCCCCCTATAACTTTGCCCCCCCTTGACCAAACCTCACTAAAAATTGCAAAAAAAAATTCAGAGTGGGCCATATACTTTTTTTTGCAAAGTTTGGTGAGGATTCGTCCAGGGGGAGCAAAGTTATAATCCACCCAAAAAGTGCTCTTCCTATGAGATGAGCAACTTAACCATAACTACATGGCCGCTACTGCAAGCCATGTAATACATGTCATTCTGATTGGCTCACTCCAAGCAGACACACGGGCATCTACCAATTCAATGAGCAAAGACTTGATCAAACCTTCTCATCTGAGCTCAATACCGCAGATGAATATTTCACCTCTGCAAGAACACTTTTACTGATCCATATATAAGTACACATCCTAAACTTGTAAGCTATATAGAACGTCTGATTTTGTAATTTCTTTGCATGTATTTGCAATATTAGTGCTTACTTTAAATAACTAACAAGATGAGAAAACACTGTCATATCGAATATACATCACGCTATTACTTTCATACATATGCAAACCAATATTTGAAACTTAGCTCACCCATCTACCTTGCGGAGAAACTCAGCATCTCCGGTAGGTAGCGCACCACCAGAAGCCAGTACACGTGCAGACCTGAAATTTAAAAAAACAAGCCTTCTCTGCCTATGCCCCAAGACCATGGAACCTCCTCCCCGTCAGTATCAGACTTGCCCCCACGCTCCTACAATTCAGAAAAGAACTCAAGGTCCACCTCTTCAGGCAGCCTCTTCTCTTCAACACCTAGGCCATCACGTCGCCCCCACGCCACTGTTATATTTCTGTCCCGCTCAATGAATCCAATAATAATAATAATAGTAATAATAATTACTGTATTACTGTTTCAAAATACAAGATGCCGGATCTTCAAGTGTTCAGAAGAAATCATGTGTATAAAGGTTGAAAAAAAAAACAATCCCAAAATTCTTGGAACTAGAAAACATTCAAATTATTAACATAAGCTTAAATATACCAGATTTTTAAATGTTCAAAGAGACATAAGGGAGGGACTGTTTTAAGCATTTTCAAATAAAGGAATTTTGACTGTTCACTTCAAAAGAATCAAAGTTGTTAGATTGACTTTCCTTTATAAAGGTCCAAGTCAGTTCCAAAGATGGGCACAGAAATATCTTTCTTTAACTATATTTTTAAATATAGTTTTTTTAAATTTTTAAATATATTTTCTTACACCTGTTGTACTTGACATGTGCTAAAACGTTCATGACTTTTGAAATGGAAAGGGAGATAAAACACATTTAAATGCCTACATACACCATGTTCATAAGCACATTGTGATATATTTAGACTATATTTAGACTATGAACTGATAAAATATGCTCCTGCATATAATAATAAAAAAAATGTATGTCAATGTAAATCAGACTAAACAAAGAAGGACAAGTGCAATAGTGTACAAAAGCAGAGGAAGAGCAAGAGATGGTCGTAGATGTGGCTGGATGTTCAAATGGATGGAAGGATGTATAGGTGTGTAGCTACCCAGGGTCAGGCCGTAATAAGCGTACTACTCCTTTGCGAAGCTTAACCGAGATAGGTAGATGCAAGAAAAACCACATCCTCATATTTCGTATTTTTGCATAATTCTCTTGCTACTTGTCACATTGTGGTTAAGTAAACATTGTTTCATGTTTCTGGGCCTGATCAATGAGTGAGACTGGCATGCAAATAAAACATGTTGGACAGTTTCTTTAAAATGTATGCAAAAGGGACTCAGATGAGGCAGATTGTCAGCTAGTCATGAATGATATGATTATTTATAACGCGCGTAATACCCAGAGGTTTCTAAGCGCGGACCCGGGGATCGAACCTGTGGTGCTCCGTGTCGTCTCACTTCCAAGGCGAGCACGTTGCCCCTGATTTATCCTCCAGAGACAATGCTGCTAGTGGTAGAATGTCAGCTCTTAGTTTAAAGTACAGACAGCGGACGTGTGGTTCCCTAATTTGGTTCAGGTATTTCTCACATTGTCTGTCCCCTTTAAAAGGTAAATCTAAAAGTAGAATGGTACCATTATCCATTATTGATTGATCAATCCCCTCAGTTGCAAGCTGCTTTAGGATGCCCTTGGAAGCCTTCATTATAACATTAGGAGCCATGCACCACTGTCTTACCCCCACAGCATGGGACATAGATTTTACATGCCTCAAACATGGCGGCAAGCTACAGATCGGTGGTGAAGAACGTCAGTTAGAGCCTCTTTATACTTAAGGAGTCTCTGGGAAGACCAGAGTCATACCCAGAAGATAAGGGTCTTCGCATGAAAAATGTGTTAATAGGTTGCCAGATTTATTTGAGGTAAATAATTGAGTTGGGTGATGATTTTGGAAGATACATCTGTTTCAAAAAAACATTGTCCACGCTTGTCAATTGGGAATGTTTGGAATAGGCCCACAACTCAGCCCTGTAACTAACAGCCTCTCTTCATTTGGATTCATACCCTTGTAATGTTGGACTCACAGACCGGTTCTCATAGTTTTTAGCACATTGTAATACAGCAGCGATGTAACATTTATGCGTGCACGTTGGCATTGTACCCTGGTCAGTCCAGCGCCCCCTTCCCATGAAACCTAATTCCTAAGTAATCAAAATAATCTACTTACTCGATTAGTGACCAGTGACCAATCTACTCTTAGATTTATGCTTCTCTTTAAATAGCCTTTGGGGATAACAGGTCATGGCCTTTGTTTTTGAAATATTGAGATCCAGGCCCTTATCTGTGCAGAGCTTAACAAATTTCACAGTTGCATTTTCAGCCCACTTATTTTTTTTGAGACAAGTACCATTCCATCGGCAAATAACAAAATTAGAATGTTTTCAATATTAAAAGAACTATTCTTCATGAACTGAAAATATACATTTGTAATCCCTCTTATTTTCCCCATGACCGAATGAATAGAAATGTGTTAAGACAACACCAATGCTACCGATATATGTTGTATGAATCATATCACATAACGTACTATTTACAATGGTAAAACATTGATATATAATATTCTCCAAACATATTACAGTTATTAGTTTGTGTTTGCTTCTTTATAGACATATTGGTGTATATACTGAGCCTAGCACTAAAAAGGACAGGACCAGATCATGTGCCCACTTTTTCCTGGCACAGACAATGAGAATCCCTGTAAACCTTTTACAAAACAAACAACTCACCTACTACACGCCCAACCTTCTGAAGACCGGGTCACAACACTACATGCAGTATATCATCAGTGCCAGGAAACAGTGAGTGTGGGCTTTGGATGCAACCAAGCCCCAAGTGCACTTTACAATGCATCTGATGAAACAACACAAAAAACACTCCACAAAATTATGAAATACTACAGCTAGTCCCCAACAGTATCAAGTAATCTCCCCACAAAGTGTGAGCTCCCTTCCAAAAATGTCCTTTTTTTAACACCTGAACTACAAGGCTTCCAACATTCCACTCACACTACCACCCAATCTACAAACACAGCGAACACTTACCAAACAATGCCTCTTTCTGGCACAACAGACAGTGCATCCTCAGGGCCAGGAAAAAATGAACCATAGGCCTGTCCTGCAACCAAGATCTATCTCCACTTTACAATGACAATGAGCGCTCACAGAACACAACCTTTTTACTACACTGCAATCAGTGCATCGTCAGTGCCATAGAAAAATGGGAACAGGGCCTGGCTGCTGCACAGAGGATAGGCAGATACACGAACCTCTATACAAAACCAGGAACAAACCTACAAACTATGCACCCAACATTCACGTACACTTTAACACTACAAGCAAAACATCATCAATGCCATGAAAGTGTGAGCATGAGACCTGTGCTGTAACTAAGACCCATGCCCACTTTACAATGGGACTGAGTACTAACAAAGCACTATCTTCATACATGACAACCAGAGCGTCATCAGTGCCACCTTGCACTGACAAGACCCTCAATACTCTGTAGCAAACTTCGAATCAACCTACTACACACCTAACTGTTCACAGAAACCTTTCCAATACTACAAGCAGTATGTCCACAGTAGCAGGACACATTTGGCATGTGCCTGCCTGCAATCAAGACTTGTGCTTACTTTACACTGAGATTCAACACTCAACAAACATGACCTCTTTACAACATTGAAATCAATGCATCATCATTGCCAGCGGAAAGTGGTAACGGGGCTTGGCCCACTTTTAAATAAAAAAACTAGCAACCAACCTACTTTGAACCAACATTCCACATACGTTTTTTCAACATTTCAACTTGTATATTATCACTGCCTGCAAATGTTGGTCATGGGAACTGCGCAGCAGCCAAGACCTCTGCCTTCTCTTCACTGAGATTGAACACTCAAAGGTCATAGGGAACATTGGGCACAGGAACTGCCCTGTGGAGTGGCTCCATGCCCACTTTTCTGTAGCAATGACAATGGCAAGACCCATTAACAAATCTATCAGTTTACGTACTACACTACACAACCAACATTGTCCAGTCACTTTCACAACATTACAAGCACCACACCGTTAGTGCCAGCAAAAAGTGGGCCTCGAGTGTGTGTTGTGACCAAGAGCCACACCCATACCATTTTACAATAAAATGAACACTCAGAAAATACCAACGCTTTGTAAATTGTCAATGCCAGAGAAAAATAGGAGCTTAGCCCTTCTAGGTAAATGCTGAGTTGTTCATCATTTAACAGTGGCCTGGTGTCATGGCCTCTTTTCCTTGCCATTGATGATGGCAAGACCCACAAACCGCTTTACAAAACTACTGGACAACGCACTACCCAACATTCTACATGCACCTTTACAACACTGCAAAGAATATATCATCAGTACTGGGACCAATTGGGTATAGAGCATGTGCTGCAATCAAAACCTTTTCCCGCTTCAGACTGAGACTAAACACCCAGCACACACTTCTGATTTACACGCTACGATCAATGCATCATCAGTGCCAGGTAAAAGTGGGCATGGGGCCAGCCTGCAGGACTGACTGACTATGCCAAAACCCATAACCCTCTTAAAATTAGAAACCAACCTACTATAGACCCAGCATTGCACAGAAACCTTTACAACACTGCAAGCAGTACACCATCAATGCCAGGAAAAAAGTCATCATGGAGCCTGTGCTGTGACCAAGCTTCAAGATAACTTTACAGTTGCAAAGGATTGTGGGAGCCCCTCTACTGAGAACAAACATGGGTCAAATACCCTGTTCTATGGACTTTCTTCCACACAGGAGGGTCTACAACCACAATTGAGCTCATTGTACCCTTCACAGAGGAGAAATATCCATTTGTATATCAGTCTTTGTCCCACCTACAAGGGCAGTCCAGCCCCGAAATGCTAGGCAAATCTCCTCTGACCAAGAGTACCATCAGCAACCTTAAACATTTGTTTCGGCCTAGTCAGGCCTCATCAGTGTGGTGAAGCTGAGCCTCTCTAAGACACAGTGAGCAAGGGGTCCACGTCTGGATTACCCAGGGTTACTTAGGGTAAAACCCCAAGTTTTACAAAGATACAAAGAAGTGTGGGAGCCCCTCTACTGAGAACAAATATGGGTCAAATACCCAGCTCTGTGGAATTTCTTCCACTCAGGAGGGTCTACAACCACATTTGAGCTCACTGCAACCTTCACAGAGGAGAAATATCCATTTGTGTATCAGTCTTTGTCACATCCACAAGGTCAGTCCAGCATCGAAATGCTAGGCAAATCTCCTCTGAACAAGAGTACCATCAGCAACCCCAGACACGTGTTTTGGTCTGTTCGGGCCTCTTCAGTGAGGTGAAGCTGAGCCTCTCTAAGACACAGCGAGCAAGGGGTCCATGTCTGGATTACCCTTTTTACTTAGGGTGAAACCCAAAGTTTTAACTTTTTGCAAATTAGTGTTGGAGCCCCTCTACTGAGAATGAACATTGGTCAACTACCCTGTACTATGGATTTTGCTCCACTCAGGAGGGTCTACAACCACATTTTAGCTCACTGCATCCTTCACAGAGGAGAAATAGCCATTTGCATACCAGTCTTTGACCGCCCACAAGGTTACAGTTGGACTGACAATAGCACAACCCCTAGGCTACTATACAAGATTGTCCGCCCCCTGACCCCAAAATGTCAGCAGACCACATTGTTATCTGTGGACAAATCTAGAAAAGGGATGTATATTTTGTACCATTTTGCCCCTATTTACTGGCTCATCATGACAACCTTTCAAAATGCCAGACAGCATTTTAAGTTTAAGGCTATTAATGTTCTCTTTTCTCGAATATGTTTAGCTCTCTGTTCACGGTCTGACTGGTTTGTCTGCTGACATTGCAAAGGACCCTTCCCATTGCAGGGTGTCTAAAGGACATGTCAGGGTTTCCAGATGGCACATTCAATGTCTGCATAAACCGGTTTCCTTCTCTTTCAACTCAGATATATATATATATCCAACGAAAAGACTTTGTTAAATGGACGTTATGGTTAAGTTGCACTAATAAAAACCTATGAAATTCAGTAAAAAAATACAGAAGCATTCACCATTTTATTATATAACTTTGGAAAATTATAAATATAGCACCTCTGCGGTGTATGCTGCAGCCAATACCTACATTTCTGTATGAGTAGGTTCCTGTACTAGAAAGAACACTGCAATGGAATGTTCTTTAGAACACTACATTGTGTGATGAAGTATGTAGTTTATTACACATCTCCTGATAATTCCTGATACCTTTTTGCCAACATTACATTCACAACCCCTTGTATGAAAAGTAAATGCACATGTGATGTCATCAGTGATGTCATCAATGATATTTGAGATGCCATCTTTGATGTCCTGGGTGTTAGTCTTAGCAGTGCACGGTTGTGGCGCGAGTTATGGTTGCTTAGCTTTCCATAACTGGCAAATTCACAGGTGTTTTCGATTTTACTTGTAACCATAACGTCCTTTTAACAACTTTTTTTACTGAGTTTCCTAGGTTTTTATTAGTGCAACTTAACCATAACGTCCCTTTAACAAAGTTTTTTCATTGAATTTCATAGGTTTTTATTAGTCCAAATTAACCATAACGTCCCATTAACAACGTTTTTTCAGTGAATTTCATAGGTTTTTATTAGTGCAACTTAACCATAACGTCCCTTTAACAACGTTTTTTCAGTGAATTTCATAGGTTTTTATTAGTCCAATTTAACCATAACGTCCCTTTAACAACGTTTTTTCTGTGAATTTCATGGGTTTTTACCAGTGCATGCTATTTCCCTACAACGTACTAATATCATACTTACCAAATATAACAATATTTGTGTCCAATTTACAAAGTGTCACCTTAAAACACTGACATTTTCCACCTTCTACAATCATTTTTAACACTTCTATACACTTTTTGCAACAATTTCAACTAATTTTGCATCTGTATACGTCTACGAACATCTGACTTCATTGCGGACCTTCCAGACAGTGCCACATGACCATATGCTGGCGTGCGGCATGATGACGTGTCCGAAAACCCGTCCGCAATTCATGATAAGACCCGTCCTTCGCGCACAGTTTGGAACTGCATTTTGTACTGATCTAGGAACTTTCAACTTCAAAATTTCCTTTGCACACCCCCTACACCCTTTCGTTTTCATTATCCTTTACCAATCTAGTACACAGTACATACTTGGAAGAATTTTATCAAAACTGCTATTTATCTTAAAATGGCATCAGTTATTGCCATCCCTCCTCCCCAAGAGCCACCACCACCACCTGGAGGACCTTCACAACAAAAAAAGCTCAGCACTTTCAAAGACAATGAAGAGGACCAAGAAGATGAGGTAGAGGAAGTGCCTACTTCTAGCACCAAGATCAAATCATTGGTGTGCCAGTTCTTTGCTACTGTTGGGAGTGTACCAAAGGCTAAAGCTACCAAAGTGAAATGCACTGAGTGCAATTTTGTACTCAGTCGCAGACTACCTTGCAGACTACCTGGACAGTACTCCTACGGGACCACCTCCATGCGCCGCCACACCAAATCCAATGACCGCAATGCTCTCAGAAAGGTTGCTCCTTCTCAGCAAGTAGTAAGCTGTCTTCCTCCTCCTCATCTTCCTCAACAAATACTGTTACCACACAGCCTGATGTCTGCGGGCATTGGCGTGTTATAAATAAATAAATAAGGAGGGCTACGGACCATAATCATCCATTGCAGCCCCTGAAATGGGGGATAAAGGCCATTAGCACCCCTGGTTCCTAAAGCGGGAACCCAGGGTGCTGAAACATAGATTTTTCATCCTATAGCGGGACGCCTGCCCACCAAACTTTAGAAAACCATTTATATCTAGATTCAAAATCATTTTGCCAAATGCTGTGCAGGTTCGTCAAATGACATCGCATTTATATGCCTCTACAATATTTTGGGACCCCCCTCTAATTTTGCCCCCTCTTGACAAAATCCCAGAAAAATTTGCAAAACCATTCAGGATTAGTTCTAGAATAAAATTGCAAAATGACATGCAGTTTCATTGAGGGCGCAAAAGTTATAAGCCATCCAAAAACTGATTTTCCCTTTCCCTGCAATGCAGAAATAGGTACAAGTGTCCGCGTACACCACAGCACTGCCCCAGGACATACGGAGGGTTCGCGGACTTTTGGGGGTGAAACAACCCGTTTTTTGGCTTCTTATTGCCATATCCAATCCCCTCACATCCCCAGAGATTTTGTTGAGTTTGACAAGTTCAATGCTGCTTTTTTAAAAATGTTTTTGCAGCAATGTCCGCGGACTCCAAAAAAGTCTGCGAATCCAAAATGGTGGGCGTTTCAGGAAAACCGATGCATTTCACGTTTTCTCACCATCCAATCAGCGGCCACGTCCCGATTTCCGCGGACCACGCAAAAGTCAGCAAATGTTTCTGGCCAATCAGTGGCCAGTCCGCGGACCGAACAAGGGAAGTGTGTCTGTGGAGCGGACATAGATATCACTAATTATTTTGCCTTATGTTTTGGTTGTTTAAAAGAAAACTACTGGACGGATTTACACCAAATTAACAATTAGCCAATTCAGGACCAAGCCGCCGCTCCTGCCGCAAATTTGATGAAAATCCGTCTAGCGGTTTGGGCTGTGGGCATGGGCAACGTTTTTTCCCATTATGTCTATGGGAAAAAATACATTTTGGGATCCCCCTATAACTTTGCCCCCCCTTGACCAAACCTCACTAAAAATTGCAAAAAAAAATTCAGAGTGGGCCATATACTTTTTTTTGCAAAGTTTGGTGAGGATTCGTCCAGGGGGAGCAAAGTTATAATCCACCCAAAAAGTGCTCTTCCTATGAGATGAGCAACTTAACCATAACTACATGGCCGCTACTGCAAGCCATGTAATACATGTCATTCTGATTGGCTCACTCCAAGCAGACACACGGGCATCTACCAATTCAATGAGCAAAGACTTGATCAAACCTTCTCATCTGAGCTCAATACCGCAGATGAATATTTCACCTCTGCAAGAACACTTTTACTGATCCATATATAAGTACACATCCTAAACTTGTAAGCTATATAGAACGTCTGATTTTGTAATTTCTTTGCATGTATTTGCAATATTAGTGCTTACTTTAAATAACTAACAAGATGAGAAAACACTGTCATATCGAATATACATCACGCTATTACTTTCATACATATGCAAACCAATATTTGAAACTTAGCTCACCCATCTACCTTGCGGAGAAACTCAGCATCTCTGGTAGGTAGCGCACCACCAGAAGCCAGTACACGTGCAGACCTGAAATTTAAAAAAACAAGCCTTCTCTGCCTATGTCCCAAGACCATGGAACCTCCTCCCCGTCAGTATCAGACTTGCCCCCACGCTCCTACAATTCAGAAAAGAACTCAAGGTCCACCTCTTCAGGCAGCCTCTTCTCTTCAACACCTAGGCCATCACGTCGCCCCCACGCCACTGTTATATTTCTGTCCCGCTCAATGAATCCAATAATAATAATAATAGTAATAATAATTACTGTATTACTGTTTCAAAATACAAGATGCCGGATCTTCAAGTGTTCAGAAGAAATCATGTGTATAAAGGTTGAAAAAAAAAACAATCCCAAAATTCTTGGAACTAGAAAACATTCAAATTATTAACATAAGCTTAAATATACCAGATTTTTAAATGTTCAAAGAGACATAAGGGAGGGACTGTTTTAAGCATTTTCAAATAAAGGAATTTTGACTGTTCACTTCAAAAGAATCAAAGTTGTTAGATTGACTTTCCTTTATAAAGGTCCAAGTCAGTTCCAAAGATGGGCACAGAAATATCTTTCTTTAACTATATTTTTAAATATAGTTTTTTTAAATTTTTAAATATATTTTCTTACACCTGTTGTACTTGACATGTGCTAAAACGTTCATGACTTTTGAAATGGAAAGGGAGATAAAACACATTTAAATGCCTGCATACACCATGTTCATAAGCACATTGTGATATATTTAGACTATATTTAGACTATGAACTGATAAAATATGCTCCTGCATATAATAATAAAAAAAATGTATGTCAATGTAAATCAGACTAAACAAAGAAGGACAAGTGCAATAGTGTACAAAAGCAGAGGAAGAGCAAGAGATGGTCGTAGATGTGGCTGGATGTTCAAATGGATGGAAGGATGTATAGGTGTGTAGCTACCCAGGGTCAGGCCGTAATAAGCGTACTACTCCTTTGCGAAGCTTAACCGAGATAGGTAGATGCAAGAAAAACCACATCCTCATATTTCGTATTTTTGCATAATTCTCTTGCTACTTGTCACATTGTGGTTACGTAAACATTGTTTCAGGTTTCTGGGCCTGATAAATGAGTGAGACTGGCATGCAAATAAAACATGTTGGACAGTTTCTTTAAAATGTATGCAAAAGGGACTCAGATGAGGCAGATTGTCAGCTAGTCATGAATGATATGATTATTTATAACGCGCGTAATACCCAGAGGTTTCTAAGCGCGGACCCGGGGATCGAACCTGTGGTGCTCCGTGTCGTCTCACTTCCAAGGCGAGCACGTTGCCCCTGATTTATCCTCCAGAGACAATGCTGCTAGTGGTAGAATGTCAGCTCTTAGTTTAAAGTACAGACAGCGGACGTGTGGTTCCCTAATTTGGTTCAGGTATTTCTCACATTGTCTGTCCCCTTTAAAAGGTAAATCTAAAAGTAGAATGGTACCATTATCCATTATTGATTGATCGATCCCCTCAGTTGCAAGCTGCTTTAGGATGCCCTTGGAAGCCTTCATTATAACATTATAACATTAGGAGCCATGCACCACTGTCTTACCCCCACAGCATGGGACATAGATTTTACATGCCTCAAACATGGCGGCAAGCTACAGATCGGTGGTGAAGAACGTCAGTTAGAGCCTCTTTATACTTAAGGAGTCTCTGGGAAGACCAGAGTCATACCCAGAAGATAAGGGTCTTCGCATGAAAAATGTGTTAATAGGTTGCCAGATTTATTTGAGGTAAATAATTGAGTTGGGTGATGATTTTGGAAGATACATCTGTTTCAAAAAAACATTGTCCACGCTTGTCAATTGGGAATGTTTGGAATAGGCCCACAACTCAGCCCTGTAACTAACAGCCTCTCTTCATTTGGATTCATACCCTTGTAATGTTGGACTCACAGACCGGTTCTCATAGTTTTTAGCACATTGTAATACAGCAGCGATGTAACATTTATGCGTGCACGTTGGCATTGTACCCTGGTCAGTCCAGCTCCCCCTTCCCATGAAACCTAATTCCTAAGTAATCAAAATAATCTACTTACTCGATTAGTGACCAGTGACCAATCTACTCTTAGATTTATGCTTCTCTTTAAATAGCCTTTGGGGATAACAGGTCATGGCCTTTGTTTTTGAAATATTGAGATCCAGGCCCTTATCTGTGCAGAGCTTAACAAATTTCACAGTTGCATTTTCAGCCCACTTATTTTTTTTGAGACAAGTACCATTCCATCGGCAAATAACAAAATTAGAATGTTTTCAATATTAAAAGAACTATTCTTCATGAACTGAAAATATACATTTGTAATCCCTCTTATTTTCCCCATGACCGAATGAATAGAAATGTGTTAAGACAACACCAATGCTACCGATATATGTTGTATGAATCATATCACATAACGTACTATTTACAATGGTAAAACATTGATATATAATATTCTCCAAACATATTACAGTTATTAGTTTGTGTTTGCTTCTTTATAGACATATTGGTGTATATACTGAGCCTAGCACTAAAAAGGACAGGACCAGATCATGTGCCCACTTTTTCCTGGCACAGACAATGAGAATCCCTGTAAACCTTTTACAAAACAAACAACTCACCTACTACACGCCCAACCTTCTGAAGACCGGGTCACAACACTACATGCAGTATATCATCAGTGCCAGAAAACAGTGAGTGTGGGCTTTGGATGCAACCAAGCCCCAAGTGCACTTTACAATGCATCTGATGAAACAACACAAAAAACACTCCACAAAATTATGAAATACTACAGCTAGTCCCCAACAGTATCAAGTAATCTCCCCACAAAGTGTGAGCTCCCTTCCAAAAATGTCCTTTTTTTAACACCTGAACTACAAGGCTTCCAACATTCCACTCACACTACCACCCAATCTACAAACACAGCGAACACTTACCAAACAATGCCTCTTTCTGGCACAACAGATAGTGCATCCTCAGGGCCAGGAAAAAATGAACCATAGGCCTGTCCTGCAACCAAGATCTATCTCCACTTTACAATGACAATGAGCGCTCACAGAACACAACCTTTTTACTACACTGCAATCAGTGCATCGTCAGTGCCATAGAAAAATGGGAACAGGGCCTGGCTGCTGCACAGAGGATAGGCAGATACACGAACCTCTATACAAAACCAGGAACAAACCTACAAACTATGCACCCAACATTCACGTACACTTTAACACTACAAGCAAAACATCATCAATGCCATGAAAGTGTGAGCATGAGACCTGTGCTGTAACTAAGACCCATGCCCACTTTACAATGGGACTGAGTACTAACAAAGCACTATCTTCATACATGACAACCAGAGCGTCATCAGTGCCACCTTGCACTGACAAGACCCTCAATACTCTGTAGCAAACTTCGAATCAACCTACTACACACCTAACTGTTCACAGAAACCTTTCCAATACTACAAGCAGTATGTCCACAGTAGCAGGACACATTTGGCATGTGCCTGCCTGCAATCAAGACTTGTGCTTACTTTACACTGAGATTCAACACTCAACAAACATGACCTCTTTACAACATTGAAATCAATGCATCATCATTGCCAGCGGAAAGTGGTAACGGGGCTTGGCCCACTTTTAAATAAAAAAACTAGCAACCAACCTACTTTGAACCAACATTCCACATACGTTTTTTCAACATTTCAACTTGTATATTATCACTGCCTGCAAATGTTGGTCATGGGAACTGCGCAGCAACCAAGACCTCTGCCTTCTCTTCACTGAGATTGAACACTCAAAGGTCATAGGGAACATTGGGCACAGGAACTGCCCTGTGGAGTGGCTCCATGCCCACTTTTCTGTAGCAATGACAATGGCAAGACCCATTAACAAATCTATCATTTTACGTACTACACTACACAACCAACATTGTGCAGTCACTTTCACAACATTACAAGCACCACACCGTTAGTGCCAGCAAAAAGTGGGCCTCGAGTGTGTGTTGTGACCAAGAGCCACACCCATACCATTTTACAATAAAATGAACACTCAGAAAATACCAACGCTTTGTAAATTGTCAATGCCAGAGAAAAATAGGAGCTTAGCCCTTCTAGGTAAATGCTGAGTTGTTCATCATTTAACAGTGGCCTGGTGTCATGGCCTCTTTTCCTTGCCATTGATGATGGCAAGACCCACAAACCGCTTTACAAAACTACTGGACAACGCACTACCCAACATTCTACACGCACCCTTACAACACTGCAAAGAATATATCATCAGTACTGGGACCAATTGGGTATAGAGCATGTGCTGCAATCAAAACCTTTTCCCGCTTCAGACTGAGACTAAACACCCAGCACACACTTCTGATTTACACGCTACGATCAATGCATCATCAGTGCCAAGTAAAAGTGTGCATGGGGCCAGCCTGCAGGACTGACTGACTATGCCAAAACCCATAACCCTCTTAAAATTAGAAACCAACCTACTATAGACCCAGCATTGCACAGAAACCTTTACAACACTGCAAGCAGTACACCATCAATGCCAGGAAAAAAGTCATCATGGAGCCTGTGCTGTGACCAAGCTTCAAGATAACTTTACAGTTGCAAAGGATTGTGGGAGCCCCTCTACTGAGAACAAACATGGGTCAAATACCCTGTTCTATGGACTTTCTTCCACACAGGAGGGTCTACAACCACAATTGAGCTCATTGTACCCTTCACAGAGGAGAAATATCCATTTGTATATCAGTCTTTGTCCCACCTACAAGGGCAGTCCAGCCCCGAAATGCTAGGCAAATCTCCTCTGACCAAGAGTACCATCAGCAACCTTAAACATTTGTTTCGGCCTAGTCAGGCCTCATCAGTGTGGTGAAGCTGAGCCTCTCTAAGACACAGTGAGCAAGGGGTCCACGTCTGGATTACCCAGGGTTAATTAGGGTAAAACCCCAAGTTTTACAAAGTTACAAAGAAGTGTGGGAGCCCCTCTACTGAGAACAAATATGGGTCAAATACCCAGCTCTGTGGAATTTCTTCCACTCAGGAGGGTCTACAAGCACATTTGAGCTCACTGCAACCTTCACAGAGGAGAAATATCCATTTGTTTATCAGTCTTTGTCACATCCACAAGGTCAGTCCAGCATCGAAATGCTAGGCAAATCTCCTCTGAACAAGAGTACCATCAGCAACCCCAGACACGTGTTTTGGTCTGTTCGGGCCTCTTCAGTGAGGTGAAGCTGAGCCTCTCTAAGACACAGCGAGCAAGGGGTCCATGTCTGGATTACCCTTTTTACTTAGGGTGAAACCCAAAGTTTTAACTTTTTACAAATTAGTGTTGGAGCCCCTCTACTGAGAATGAACATTGGTCAACTGCCCTGTACTATGGATTTTCCTCCATTTAGGAGGGTCTACAACCACATTTTAGCTCACTGCATCCTTCACAGAGGAGAAATAGCCATTTGCATACCAGTCTTTGACCGCCCACAAGGTTACAGTTGGACTGACAATAGCACAACCCCTAGGATACTATACAAGATTGTCCACCCCCTGACCCCAAAATGTCAGCAGACCACATTGTTATCTGTGGACAAATCTAGAAAAGGGATGTATATTTTGTACCATTTTGCCCCTATTTACTGGCTCATCATGACAACCTTTCAAAATGCCAGACAGCATTTTAAGTTTAAGGCTATTAATGTTCTCTTTTCTCGAATATGTTTAGCTCTCTGTTCACGGTCTGACTGGTTTGTCTGCTGACATTGCAAAGGACCCTTCCCATTGCAGGGTGTCTAAAGGACATGTCAGGGTTTCCAGATGGCACATTCAATGTCTGCATAAACCCGTTTCCTTCTCTTTCAACTCCGATATATATATATATCCAACGAAAAGACTTTGTTAAATGGACGTTATGGTTAAGTTGCACTAATAAAAACCTATGAAATTCAGTAAAAAAATACAGAAGCATTCACCATTTTATTATATAACTTTGGAAAATTATAAATATAGCACCTCTGCGGTGTATGCTGCAGCCAATACCTACATTTCTGTATGAGTAGGTTCCTGTACTAGAAAGAACACTGCAATTGAATGTTCTTTAGAACACTACATTGTGTGATGAAGTATGTAGTTTATTACACATCTCCTGGTAATTCCTGATACCTTTTTGCCAACATTACATTCACAACCCCTTGTATGAAAAGTAAATGCACATGTGATGTCATCAGTGATGTCATCAATGATATTTGAGATGCCATCTTTGATGTCCTGGGTGTTAGTCTTAGCAGTGCACGGTTGTGGCGCAAGTTATGGTTGCTTAGCTTTCCATAACTGGCAAATTTCACAGGTGTTTTCGATTTTACTTGTAACCATAACGTCCTTTTAACAACTTTTTTTACTGAGTTTCCTAGGTTTTTATTAGTGCAACTTAACCATAACGTCCCTTTAACAAAGTTTTTTCATTGAATTTCATAGGTTTTTATTAGTCCAAATTAACCATAACGTCCCATTAACAACGTTTTTTCAGTGAATTTCATAGGTTTTTATTAGTGCAACTTAACCATAACGTCCCTTTAACAACGTTTTTTTCAGTGAATTTCATAGGTTTTTATTAGTCCAATTTAACCATAACGTCCCTTTAACAACGTTTTTTCTGTGAATTTCATGGGTTTTTACCAGTGCATGCTATTTCCCTACAACGTACTAATATCATACTTACCAAATATAACAATATTTGTGTCCAATTTACAAAGTGTCACCTTAAAACACTGACATTTTCCACCTTCTACAATCATTTTTAACACTTCTATACACTTTTTGCAACAATTTCAACTAATTTTGCATCTGTATACGTCTACGAACATCTGACTTCATTGCGGACCTTCCAGACAGTGCCACATGACCATATGCTGGCGCGCGGCATGATGACGTGTCCGAAAACCCGTCCGCAATTCATGATAAGACCCGTCCTTCGCGCACAGTTTGGAACTGCATTTTGTACTGATCTAGGAACTTTCAACTTCAAAATTTCCTTTGCACACCCCCTACACCCTTTCGTTTTCATTATCCTTTACCAATCTAGTACACAGTACATACTTGGAAGAATTTTATCAAAACTGCTATTTATCTTAAAATGGCATCAGTTATTGCCATCCCTCCTCCCCAAGAGCCACCACCACCACCTGGAGGACCTTCACAACAAAAAAAGCTCAGCACTTTCAAAGACAATGAAGAGGACCAAGAAGATGAGGTAGAGGAAGTGCCTACTTCTAGCACCAAGATCAAGTCATTGGTGTGCCAGTTCTTTGCTACTGTTGGGAGTGTACCAAAGGCTAAAGCTACCAAAGTGAAATGCACTGAGTGCAATTTTGTACTCAGTCGCAGACTACCTTGCAGACTACCTGGACAGTACTCCTACGGGACCACCTCCATGCGCCGCCACACCTAATCCAATGACCGCAATGCTCTCAGAAAGGTTGCTCCATCTCAGCAAGTAGTAAGCTGTCTTCCTCCACCTCATCTTCCTCAACAAATACTGTTACCACACAGCCTGATGTCTGCGGGCATTGGCGTGTTATAAATAAATAAATAAGGAGGGCTACGGACCATAATCATCCATTGCAGCCCCTGAAATGGGGGATAAAGGCCATTAGCACCCCTGGTTCCTAAAGCGGGAACCCAGGGTGCTGAAACATAGATTTTTCATCCTATAGCGGGACGCCTGCCCACCAAACTTTAGAAAACCATTTATATCTAGATCCAAAATCATTTTGCCAAATGCTGTGCAGGTTCGTCAAATGACATCGCATTTATATGCCTCTACAATATTTTGGGACCCCCCTCTAATTTTGCCCCCTCTTGACAAAATCCCAGAAAAATTTGCAAAACCATTCAGGATTAGTTCTAGAATAAAATTGCAAAATGACATGCAGTTTCATTGAGGGCGCAAAAGTTATAAGCCATCCAAAAACTGATTTTCCCTTTCCCTGCAATGCAGAAATAGGTACAAGTGTCCGCGTACACCACAGCACTGCCCCAGGACATACGGAGGGTTCACGGACTTTTGGGGGTGAAACAACCCGTTTTTTGGCTTCTTATTGCCATATCCAATCCCCTCACATCCACAGAGATTTTGTTGAGTTTGACAAGTTCAATGCTGCTTTTTTAAAAATGTTTTTGCAGCAATGTCCGCGGACTCCAAAAAAGTCTGCGAATCCAAAATGGTGGGCGTTTCAGGAAAACCGATGCATTTCACGTTTTCTCACCATCCAATCAGCGGCCACGTCCCGATTTCGACGGACCACGCAAAAGTCAGCAAATGTTTCTGGCCAATCAGTGGCCAGTCCGCGGACCGAACAAGGGAAGTGTGTCTGTGGAGCGGACATAGATATCACTAATTATTTTGCCTTATGTTTTGGTTGTTTAAAAGAAAACTACTGGACGGATTTACACCAAATTAACAATTAGCCAATTCAGGACAAAGCTGCCGCTCCTGCCGCAAATTTGATGAAAATCCGTCTAGCGGTTTGGGCTGTGGGCATGGGCAACGTTTTTTCCCATTATGTCTATGGGAAAAAATACATTTTGGGATCCCCCTATAACTTTGCCCCCCCTTGACCAAACCTCACTAAAAATTGCAAAAAAAAATTCAGAGTGGGCCATATACTTTTTTTTGCAAAGTTTGGTGAGGATTCGTCCAGGGGGAGCAAAGTTATAATCCACCCAAAAAGTGCTCTTCCTATGAGATGAGCAACTTAACCATAACTACATGGCCGCTACTGCAAGCCATGTAATACATGTCATTCTGATTGGCTCACTCCAAGCAGACACACAGGCATCTACCAATTCAATGAGCAAAGACTTGATCAAACCTTCTCATCTGAGCTCAATACCGCAGATGAATATTTCACCTCTGCAAGAACACTTTTACTGATCCATATATAAGTACACATCCTAAACTTGTAAGCTATATAGAACGTCTGATTTTGTAATTTCTTTGCATGTATTTGCAATATTAGTGCTTACTTTAAATAACTAACAAGATGAGAAAACACTGTCATATCGAATATACATCACGCTATTACTTTCATACATATGCAAACCAATATTTGAAACTTAGCTCACCCATATACCTTGCGGAGAAACTCAGCATCTCCGGTAGGTAGCGCACCACCAGAAGCCAGTACACGTGCAGACCTGAAATTTTAAAAAACAAGCCTTCTCTGCCTATGCCCCAAGACCATGGAACCTCCTCCCCATCAGTATCAGACTTGCCCCCACGCTCCTACAATTCAGAAAAGAACTCAAGGTCCACCTCTTCAGGCAGCCTCTTCTCTTCAACACCTAGGCCATCACGTCGCCCCCACGCCACTGTTATATTTCTGTATTGCTGTATACATCTGTAAAGCGCTTCATTGGTTCTTAAAGCACGGTCCCGCTCAATAAATCCAATAATAATAATAATAGTAATAATAATTACTGTATTACTGTTTCAAAATACAAGATGCCGGATCTTCAAGTGTTCAGAAGAAATCATGTGTATAAAGGTTGAAAAAAAAAACAATCCCAAAATTCTTGGAACTAGAAAACATTCAAATTATTAACATAAGCTTAAATATACCAGATTTTTAAATGTTCAAAGAGACATAAGGGAGGGACTGTTTTAAGCATTTTCAAATAAAGGAATTTTAACTGTTCACTTCAAAAGAATCAAAGTTGTTAGATTGACTTTCCTTTATAAAGGTCCAAGTCAGTTCCAAAGATGGGCACAGAAATATCTTTCTTTAACTATATTTTTAAATATAGTTTTTTTAAATTTTTAAATATATTTTCTTACACCTGTTGTACTTGACATGTGCTAAAACGTTCATGACTTTTGAAATGGAAAGGGAGATAAAACACATTTAAATGCCTACATACACCATGTTCATAAGCACATTGTGATATATTTAGACTATATTTAGACTATGAACTGATAAAATATGCTCCTGCATATAATAATAAAAAAAATGTATGTCAATGTAAATCAGACTAAACAAAGAAGGACAAGTGCAATAGTGTACAAAAGCAGAGGAAGAGCAAGAGATGGTCGTAGATGTGGCTGGATGTTCAAATGGATGGAAGGATGTATAGGTGTGTAGCTACCCAGGGTCAGGCCGTAATAAGCGTACTACTCCTTTGCGAAGCTTAACCGAGATAGGTAGATGCAAGAAAAACCACATCCTCATATTTCGTATTTTTGCATAATTCTCTTGCTACTTGTCACATTGTGGTTACGTAAACATTGTTTCATGTTTCTGGGCCTGATCAATGAGTGAGACTGGCATGCAAATAAAACATGTTGGACAGTTTCTTTAAAATGTATGCAAAAGGGACTCAGATGAGGCAGATTGTCAGCTAGTCATGAATGATATGATTATTTATAACGCGCGTAATACCCAGAGGTTTCTAAGCGCGGACCCGGTGACCGAACCTGTGGTGCTCCGTGTCGTCTCACTTCCAAGGTGAGCACGTTGCCCCTGATTTATCCTCCAGAGACAATGCTGCTAGTGGTAGAATGTCAGCTCTTAGTTTAAAGTACAGACAGCGGACGTGTGGTTCCCTAATTTGGTTCAGGTATTTCTCACATTGTCTGTCCCCTTTAAAAGGTAAATCTAAAAGTAGAATGGTACCATTATCCATTATTGATTGATCAATCCCCTCAGTTGCAAGCTGCTTTAGGATGCCCTTGGAAGCCTTCATTATAACATTAGGAGTCATGCACCACTGTCTTACCCCCACAGCATGGGACATAGATTTTACATGCCTCAAACATGGCGGCAAGCTACAGATCGGTGGTGAAGAACGTCAGTTAGAGCCTCTTTATACTTAAGGAGTCTCTGGGAAGACCAGAGTCATACCCAGAAGATAAGGGTCTTCGCATGAAAAATGTGTTAATAGGTTGCCAGATTTATTTGAGGTAAATAATTGAGTTGGGTGATGATTTTGGAAGATACATCTGTTTCAAAAAAACATTGTCCACGCTTGTCAATTGGGAATGTTTGGAATAGGCCCACAACTCAGCCCTGTAACTAACAGCCTCTCTTCATTTGGATTCATACCCTTGTAATGTTGGACTCACAGACCTGTTCTCATAGTTTTTAGCACATTGTAATACAGCAGCGATGTAACATTTATGCGTGCACGTTGGCATTGTACCCTGGTCAGTCCAGTTCCCCCTTCCCATGAAACCTAATTCCTAAGTAATCAAAATAATCTACTTACTCGATTAGTGACCAGTGACCAATCTACTCTTAGATTTATGCTTCTCTTTAAATAGCCTTTGGGGATAACAGGTCATGGCCTTTGTTTTTGAAATATTGAGATCCAGGCCCTTATCTGTGCAGAGCTTAACAAATTTCACAGTTGCATTTTCAGCCCACTTATTTTTTTTGAGACAAGTACCATTCCATCGGCAAATAACAAAATTAGAATGTTTTCAATATTAAAAGAACTATTCTTCATGAACTGAAAATATACATTTGTAATCCCTCTTATTTTCCCCATGACCGAATGAATAGAAATGTGTTAAGACAACACCAATGCTACCGATATATGTTGTATGAATCATATCACATAACATACTATTTACAATGGTAAAACATTGATATATAATATTCTCCAAACATATTACAGTTATTAGTTTGTGTTTGCTTCTTTATAGACATATTGGTGTATATACTGAGCCTAGCACTAAAAAGGACAGGACCAGATCATGTGCCCACTTTTTCCTGGCACAGACAATGAGAATCCCTGTAAACCTTTTACAAAACAAACAACTCACCTACTACACGCCCAACCTTCTGAAGACCGGGTCACAACACTACATGCAGTATATCATCAGTGCCAGAAAACAGTGAGTGTGGGCTTTGGATGCAACCAAGCCCCAAGTGCACTTTACAATGCATCTGATGAAACAACACAAAAAACACTCCACAAAATTATGAAATACTACAGCTAGTCCCCAACAGTATCAAGTAATCTCCCCACAAAGTGTGAGCTCCCTTCCAAAAATGTCCTTTTTTTGACACCTGAACTACAAGGCTTCCAACATTCCACTCACACTACCACCCAATCTACAAACACAGCGAACACTTACCAAACAATGCCTCTTTCTGGCACAACAGACAGTGCATCCTCAGGGCCAGGAAAAAATGAACCATAGGCCTGTCCTGCAACCAAGATCTATCTCCACTTTACAATGACAATGAGCGCTCACAGAACACAACCTTTTTACTACACTGCAATCAGTGCATCGTCAGTGCCATAGAAAAATGGGAACAGGGCCTGGCTGCTGCACAGAGGATAGGCAGATACACGAACCTCTATACAAAACCAGGAACAAACCTACAAACTATGCACCCAACATTCACGTACACTTTAACACTACAAGCAAAACATCATCAATGCCATGAAAGTGTGAGCATGAGACCTGTGCTGTAACTAAGACCCATGCCCACTTTACAATGGGACTGAGTACTAACAAAGCACTATCTTCATACATGACAACCAGAGCGTCATCAGTGCCACCTTGCACTGACAAGACCCTCAATACTCTGTAGCAAACTTCGAATCAACCTACTACACACCTAACTGTTCACAGAAACCTTTCCAATACTACAAGCAGTATGTCCACAGTAGCAGGACACATTTGGCATGTGCCTGCCTGCAATCAAGACTTGTGCTTACTTTACACTGAGATTCAACACTCAACAAACATGACCTCTTTACAACATTGAAATCAATGCATCATCATTGCCAGCGGAAAGTGGTAACGGGGCTTGGCCCACTTTTAAATAAAAAAACTAGCAACCAACCTACTTTGAACCAACATTCCACATACGTTTTTTCAACATTTCAACTTGTATATTATCACTGCCTGCAAATGTTGGTCATGGGAACTGCGCAGCAGCCAAGACCTCTGCCTTCTCTTCACTGAGATTGAACACTCAAAGGTCATAGGGAACATTGGGCACAGGAACTGCCCTGTGGAGTGGCTCCATGCCCACTTTTCTGTAGCAATGACAATGGCAAGACCCATTAACAAATCTATCATTTTACGTACTACACTACACAACCAACATTGTGCAGTCACTTTCACAACATTACAAGCACCACACCGTTAGTGCCAGCAAAAAGTGGGCCTCGAGTGTGTGTTGTGACCAAGAGCCACACCCATACCATTTTACAATAAAATGAACACTCAGAAAATACCAACGCTTTGTAAATTGTCAATGCCAGAGAAAAATAGGAGCTTAGCCCTTCTAGGTAAATGCTGAGTTGTTCATCATTTAACAGTGGCCTGGTGTCATGGCCTCTTTTCCTTGCCATTGATGATGGCAAGACCCACAAACCGCTTTACAAAGCTACTGGACAACGCACTACCCAACATTCTACATGCACCTTTACAACACTGCAAAGAATATATCATCAGTACTGGGACCAATTGGGTATAGAGCATGTGCTGCAATCAAAACCTTTTCCCGCTTCAGACTGAGACTAAACACCCAGCACACACTTCTGATTTACACGCTACGATCAATGCATCATCAGTGCCAGGTAAAAGTGGTCATGGGGCCAGCCTGCAGGACTGACTGACTATGCCAAAACCCATAACCCTCTTAAAATTAGAAACCAACCTACTATAGACCCAGCATTGCACAGAAACCTTTACAACACTGCAAGCAGTACACCATCAATGCCAGGAAAAAAGTCATCATGGAGCCTGTGCTGTGACCAAGCTTCAAGATAACTTTACAGTTACAAAGGATTGTGGGAGCCCCTCTACTGAGAACAAACATGGGTCAAATACCCTGTTCTATGGACTTTCTTCCACACAGGAGGGTCTACAACCACAATTGAGCTCATTGTACCCTTCACAGAGGAGAAATATCCATTTGCATATCAGTCTTTGTCCCACCTACAAGGGCAGTCCAGCCCCGAAATGCTAGGCAAATCTCCTCTGACCAAGAGTACCATCAGCAACCTTAAACACTTGTTTCGGCTTAGTCGGGCCTCATCAGTGAGGTGAAGCTGAGCCTCTCTAAGACACAGTGAGCAAGGGGTCCACGTCTGGATTACCCAGGGTTAATTAGGGTAAAACCCCAAGTTTTACAAAGTTACAAAGAAGTGTGGGAGCCCCTCTACTGAGAACAAACATGGGTCAAATACCCAGCTCTGTGGAATTTCTTCCACTCAGGAGGGTCTACAACCACATTTGAGCTCACTGCAACCTCCACAGAGGAGATATATCCATTTGTTTATCAGTCTTTGTCACATCCACAAGGTCAGTCCAGCATCGAAATGCTAGGCAAATCTCCTCTGAACAAGAGTACCATCAGCAACCCCAGACACGTGTTTTGGTCTGTTCAGGCTTCTTCAGTGAGGTGAAGCTGAGCCTCTCTAAGACACAGCGAGCAAGGGGTCCACGTCTGGATTACCCTTGGTTACTTATGGTGAAACCCAAAGTTGTAATTTCTTTTTACAAATTAGTGTTGGAGCCCCTCTACTGAGAATGAACATTGGTCAACTACCCTGTACTATGGATTTTCCTTCACTCAGGAGGGTCTACAACCACATTTTAGCTCACTGCATCCTTCACAGAGGAGAAATATCCATTTGCATACCAGTCTTTGACCGCCCACAAGGTTACAGTTGGACTGACAATAGCACAACCCCTAGGCTACTATACAATATTGTCCACCCCCTGACCCCAAAATGTCAGCAGACCACACTGTTATCTGTGGACAAATATAGAAAAGGGATGTATATTTTGTACCATTTTGCCCCTATTTACTGGCTCATCATGACAACCTTTCAAACTACCTGACAGCATTTTAAGTTTAAGACCATTTAATGTTCTCTTTTCTCCAATATGTTCAGCTCTCTGTTCACGGTCTGACTGGTTTGTCTGCTGACATTGCAAAGGACCCTTCCCATTGCAGGGTGTCTAAAGGACATCTCAGGGTTTCCAAATGGCACATACAATGTCTGCATAAACCGGTTTCCTTCTCTTTCAACTCAGATATATATATAGCCAACGAAAAAACTTTGTTAAATGGACGTTATGGTTAAGTTGTACTAATAAAAACCTATGAAATTCAGTAAAAAAATACAGAAGCATTCACCGTTTTATTATATAACTTTGGAAAATTATAAATATAGCACCTCTGTGGTGTATGCTGCAGCCAATACCTACATTTCTGTATGAGTAGGTTCCTGTACTACAAAGAACACTGCAATGAAATGTTCTTTAGAACACTACATTGTGTGATGAAGTATGTAGTTTATTACACATCTCCTGATAATTCCTGATACGTTTTTGCCAACATTACATTCACAACCCCTTGTATGAAAAGTAAATGCACATGTGATGTCATCAGTGATGTCATCAATGATATTTGCGATGCCATCTTTGATGTCCTGGGTGTTAGCCTTAGCAGTGCACGGCGGTGGCGCGAGTTATGGTTGCTTAGCTTTCCATAACTGGCGAATTTCAGGGGTGTTTTCGATTTTACTTGTAACCATAACGTCCTTTTAACAACTTTTTTTACTGAGTTTCATAGGTTTTTATTAGTGCAACTTAACCATAACGTCCTTTTAACAAAGTTTTTTCATTGAATTTCATAGGTTTTTATTAGTCCAATTTAACCATAACGTCCCTTTAACAACTTTTTTTCTGTGAAATTCATGGGTTTTTACCAGTGCATGCTATTTTCCTACAACGTACTAATATCATACTTACCAAATATAACAATATTTGTGTCCAATTTACAAAGTGTCACCTTAAAACTCTGGCATTTTCCACCTTCTAGAATCATTTTTAGTTTTGCATCTGTATACGTCTACGAACATCTGACTTCATTGCGGATGTTCCGGACAGTGCCACATGACCATACGCTGGCGCGTGGCATAATGACGTGTCCGAGAACCTGTCCGAAATTCATGATAAGACCCGTCCTTCGCGCACAGTTCGGAACTGCATTTTCTACTGATCTAGGAACTTTCAACTTCAAAATTTCCTTTGCACACCCCCTACACCTTTTCGTTTTCATTATCCTTTACCAATCTAGTACACGGTACATACTTGGAAGAATTTTATCAAAACTGCTATTTATCTTAAAATGGCATCAGTTATTGCCATCCCTCCTCCCAAGAGCCACCACCACCTGGAGGACCTTCACAACAAAAAAAGCTCAGCACTTTCAAAGACAATCAAGAGGACCAAGAAGATGACGTAGAGGAAGTGCCTACTTCTAGCACCAAGATCAAATCGTTGGTGTGCCAGTTCTTTGCTACTGTTGGGAGTGTACCAAAGGCTAAAGCTACCAAAGTGAAATGCACTGAGTGCAATTTCGTACTCAGTCGCAGATTACCCCGCAGACTACCTGGACAGTACTCCTACAGGACCACCTCCATGCGCCGCCACACCAAATCCAATGACCGCAATGCTCTCAGAAAGGTTGCTTTTTTCTCAGCAAGTAGTAAGCTGTCTTCCTCCTCCTCATCTTCCTCAACAAATACTGTTACCACACAGCCTGATGTCTGTTATAAATAAATAAATAAGGAGGGCTACGGACCATAATCATCCATTGCAGCCCCTGAAATGGGGGAAAAAGGCCATTAGCACCCCTGGTTCCCAAAGCGGGAACCCAGGGTGCTGAAACATAGATTTTTCATCCTATAGCGGGACGCCTGCCCACCAAACTTTAGAAAACCATTTATATCTAGATCCAAAATCGTTCTGCCAAATGTTGTGCAGGTTCGTCAAATGACACCACATTTATGTGCCTCTACAATATTTTGGGACCCCACCTCTAATTTTGCCCCCTCTTGACAAAATCCCAGAAAATTTTGCAAAACCATTCAGGATTAAGTCTAGAATAAAATTGCAAAATGACATGCAGTTTCATTGAGGGCGCAAAAGTTATAAGCCATCCAAAAACTGATTTTCCCCAACCCTGCAATGCAGAAATAGGTACAAGTGTCCGCGTACACCACAGGACTGCCCCAGGACATCCGGAGGGTTCGCGGACTTTCGGGGGTGAAACAACCCGTTTTTTGGCTTCTTATTGCCATATCCAATCTCCCCACATCCCCAGAGATTTTGTTGAGTTTGACAAGTGCAATGCTGCTTTTTTAAAAATGTTTTTGCAGCACTGTCCGCGGACTCCAAAAAGGTCTGCGAATCCAAGATGGTGGGCGTTTCAGGAAAACCGATGCATTTCACGTTTTCTCACCATCCAATCAGCAGCCGCGTCCCGATGTCCGCGGACCACGCAAAAGTCAGCAAATTTTTCTGGCCAATCAGAGGCCAGTCCGCGGACCGAACAAGGGAAGTGAGTCCGTGGAGCGGACATAAATATCACTAATTATTTTGCCTTATGTATTGGTTGTTTAAAAGAAAACTACTGGACGGATTTACACCAAATTAACAATTAGCCAATTCAGGACCAACCCGCCGATCCTGCCGCAAATTTGGTGAAAATCCGTCCAGCGGTTTGGCCTGTGGGCATGGGCAAAGTTTTTTCCCATTATGCCTATGGAAAAAAAAATAATAATTGGGGAGCCCCCTGTAACTTTGCCCCCCCTTGGCCAAACCTCACTAAAAATTGCAAAAAAATTCAGAGTGGGCCATATCCTTTTTTTTGCAAAGTTTGGTGAGGATTCGTCCAGGGGGAGCAAAGTTATAATCCACCCAAAAAGTGCTCTTCCTACTCACTCCAAGCAGACACACGGGCATCTACGAATTCAATGAGCAAAGACTTGATCAAACCTTCTCATCTCAGCTCAATGCCGCAGATGAATATTTCACCTCTGCAAGAACACTTTTGCTGATCCATATATAAGTACACATCCTAAAGTTGTAAGCTATATAGAACGTCTGATTTTGTAATTTCTTGGCATGTATTTGCAATAGTAGTGCTTACTTTAAATAACTAACAAGATCAAAAAACACTGTCATATCGAATATACATCACGCTATTACTTTCATACATATGCAAACCAATATTTGAAACCTAGCTCACCCATCTACCTTGCGGAGAAACTCAGCATCTACGGTAGGTAGCGCACCACCAGAAGCCAGTACACCTGCAGACCTGAAATTAAAAAAAACAAGCCTTCTCTGCCTATGCCCCAAGACCATGGAACCTCCTCCCCGTCAGTATCAGACTTGCCCCCACGCTCCTACAATTCAGAAAAGAACTCAAGATCCACCTCTTCAGGCAGCCTCTTCTCTTCAACACCTAGGCCATCACATCGCCCCCACGCCACCTGATGTGCTAGACGATGTCTGCCCCTCTCCTCCTCGCCACCCTGTACAGCTGTACCCCTCCTCTGTGTGCATCTGTATCCTACCCCTGCTGTATTTCTTTTCTGTTGTTACTTCTGCAAAGCCCTTCTTTATGCATCTGTCCTCTTGTATACCTCTGTATAGTGTTCTGTTATATTTCTGTATTGCTGTATACGTCTGTAAAGCGCTTCATTGGTTCTTTCTTAAAGCACAGTCCCGCTCAATAAATCCAATAATAATAATAGTAGTAATAATAATTACTGTATTACTGTTTCAAAATACAAGATGCCGGATCTTCAAGTGTTCAGAAGAAATCATGTGTATAAAGGTTGAAAAAAAAAACAATCTCAAAATTCTTGGAACTAGAAAACATTCAAATTATTAACATAATCTTAAATATACCAGATTTTTAAATGTTGAAAGAGACATAAGGGAGGGACTGTTTTAAGCATTTTCAAATAAAGGAATTTTGACTGTTCACTTCAAAAGAATCAAAGTTGTTAGATTGACTTTCCTTTATAAAGGACCAAGTCAGTTCCAAAGATGGGCACAGAAATATCTTTCTTTAACTATATTTTTAAATATATTTTCTTATACCTGATGTACTTGACATGTGCTAAAACGTTCATGACTTTTAAAATGGAAAGGGAGATAAAACGCATTTAAATGCCTACATACACCATGTTCATAAGCACATTGTGATATATTTAGACTATATTTAGACTATGAACTGATAAAATATGCTCCTGCATATAATAATAAAAAAATGTATGCCAATGTAAATCAGACTAAACAAAGAAGGACAAGTGCAATAGTGTACAAAAGCAGAGGAAGAGCAAGAGATGGTCGTAGATGTGGCTGGATGTTCAAATGGATGGAAGGATGTATAGGTGTGTAGTAAAAAAGCATTTTATTCCGCACAATTCTATAAATAGTTATACATGTTCTACAAGACTGTCCAAATTCTAATTATGTTTTCTTTTCAGACATACTGGCATGTAAGCACTTCAGTCAGGCATAACCCAACACATTAAACTGCCTCAACATTGGCATGCAAAAGTCAAATCGGTGACCTTTCAAAAATGTCCTTCTTTTTGTTTGTAGATTCAGCGAAAAAAAGGCTTCTTATTTTGTAGCATTTTACCCACGTCTACCAACCAATATTTTAAGTTAAAGACTATTGTAATGCTCTCTTCACCCAATGTGAGCGCTTTGAAACACTTGCCTGTGTATAGGCGCTACATAAATAAACAATACCATATCATACCAATATAACCAGCGAATTATCACTGAACTGACGGGTATGTCAGAGAACAATGTCACAAAAACATCTTTCATTTGGTCCTTTTGTAGGCATATCTCACCTAATACCAGCCAACCCCCCTTCCGATGTTGTAGCAGGCAAAATATTATAGCAATGTTATATTTCTGCAACTTTTATCCCCACACTGTCCAGGCATGGCATTGATTACAAACATCTGTGTGTTCATGACATTTCGCATTTGATCAATCAGTCATTTCTCTGCTGGCCATGAACATTGCAAAGCCCTCTGAATGATCAAGAGGTTTCCGCAGACGCCGAATCAAGAAGTGGACATGCGGACCGTACAGAGATATCACTAATTTGTTTACCTACTTTTTAGCCTTTTTTTAAAAAACTCACTTTACAGTTAACATCAAATTTGCAAAATCATGCTTTTTGGACAGGTTTGATGAAAATCTGTGAAGCATTTTGGGCTGTAAGACATTTTTTAAAATGTAAGTCAAACCGTACAAAACGTTCCCCAAAAAAGCAAAGTCGTCGTATCTATATTTGTTTCAGAATGCTTTTATGCGGTTTTGTCAAACAGTACCAAAGGGTTAAGTATTGTAAGTTATATATAGAAGTAGAAGTATATAAAGTCTCAAACTTTGGATGTCAGAACTGTATTTAGTAGAAGCTGACAGGGAGCCATTTGAGATATTCCATCCTTGCTATGATTACCTCATTTCCCCCCAAAATTCGGAATTCCCTGGTGTACATTGCAGTTGACTTTTTCCAAATAGTTTATACTGGATGTAGTTGCTCAAATATTGCCTTTTGCCCATGAACTGAACTGCTATGGACAATGATTCATGTTCTCCCTTTCTGTTCACCAGAGCACCCTATTTTTCCCTGTCTATATATCGATTGCAACACCATGTGAGGTCCACTCTTCCCCTCCCTCCTCACTCTTTTTCTCCCTATTTATTGCTTACTCTTTCCTTCACGTCTTGTTATACATAGTTGCAATATGCTGCTGCATTGGTGCTCCAACTAAACTCTCTGTGACTTTGTAAACCTACATAAATGTAAAAAGATCATTTTGCGATCATAAAAGAAAGGCACACAATTTAGTGGGCAGTTCAGGAGTGACAAGATTAATGTTTCCCACTTCCCACCTGCGATCAATGATAAAAGATTTAAAAAATGGACTTTTTTCATAGGTTGTACTGTATATACTGTTAGGCAAAAATGCAACAGTTGACTTCCTGAGAAACGGCACCTGTGTGAATCCTAACTTACTCAAGTCTCCCCTTCATGCATACCCATGTATTTATGTACCTATTTGGAAGTTTTACATATAATGTTTTTTTAGGGCATTTGAGATTGTACATGCAATATGATGATAATAGATGAACATTAAGGTTTGCCTTAACATATGATCAGTGGTGGAAGTGTATGAAAATCCCCGCTCCCCACTTACCCCATCACCAGGCCCCCTCACACGTGAAATACAAAGCCCCAAACACATGCACCTGCTGTTTAAGGAAACGTTCAGTGCAGTGCACTGAATGCGCACGTTTCAACTTCTTCCTACACTTTCATTTTAAAACGAAACCCTTCCGAAACGTTTTTTAAAAAAAATAAAAGTACAGGAACAGTAAAACTTAATTTAAAAAAGTATAGGAGCACCGCTCCCGCCAACTTCGACCACTGCAAATGATGAATTTGCCAGGCACCCAATGACACTCCTGGGGCATATGAGATAATTGATAAGTGATTTCCAAAACCTACTGGCTTTGCCAATGCGAGTTTGGTAATGTGTTTGGAGTTGACTATAAGTATTGAATGTGAAAGAAGTGAGACAGGTCTTATTATTTACTTCACTGTTTTTGTGTCAAAACAAAAGCCACAACATATTAAGAAATAAAAAGACTAGGACCAAAGAGCCAAAGAAAGTTACAATAGTGAATTATATAGTTCCCTAAAACTACAAAGCTCGTGTTAGAAAACCAGCAGGTGTGTGTTAGTTTACATGTCTTTGTTTTAAGGCTATTCTGCCCTTCATGCTCGATGCCAAAATCTTTCACATGGCAGCTGTTAAAAACGGGATCTGACCACGGCTCCATGATAGGGTTTCTCATTTACACTGCAAACATATTCTGGTTGTCTAGCCTCTTCATAAGAAAGCCTCTAATAATATAGCCATTTAGGCTGTGGGAGGGATGATTACCTTGGCAACAAATTGTCTTTTTGTATATATTACATCCTTTCAACATGTTGACTAAAATCTAACAAAGTTCTGAAAACCTAGTACATAATGTGCCGAATACCCAGTCTGTAGGGATGTGACAAAGCATTACACCCCTATTTTGGCAAGTGTTTTCTTATGTGAAGACTACTGTTGAATTGTGTTTTATTTTTAACATATTTTGATAAATATACATTTTTTCACATTGGTTTCATTACTGTTTTATTATCTATTTGTTTTGACTGTAAGCTTGAATTTTTGATGATATTCTACGTAACATTGATTAGTTTGGATGGTTATGATTGAAATGTGATGAATTCATTTTTATATTTCTATGTCATCCTGTGGATATATATATCCGTATTGACATTCATTATCCCTGCTTATCCCAGAGTAATGGGGCCCTCCTTTTTCGTAAATTGCGTTCATAGACTCCATCTGACCATTGAGAAGACCCAAGAAGTACCTGCAACTAGGCCTGCTTTGAGAGACGTACAATGCAATGTTGTACAAAAATGCTTCTCAGAATAAGACACTTCACGTACACCAAAGGTGCCTGCGCCCATGTGTGAGATTTAACAAGGATTTAAAACTGGAACGTTTCAACACATTTGCTTTTATTTTTTTGGCTTACCGCCCGAAAAGTAGCATATACTTTCTAAAGGTATTAAGTTGTAAATACATGGCCAATTCATTTATAAATTTGGGATGGTCAATATTCCAGCAGATATTTGTTATTGCTTGAATTTGATTATTGTGAGTTATCTGGTGTTTGGCATATATTTTTTCAATGTTAATGCAGCTACATACAATAACTCCCATATTCATATGTCTGTTCTCGAATTACCTGTCATTGCCCTTGAATCTCCCAACAGGGTACATATAAGCAACCAGTTGTCTACAGTTCAAGTAGTTATTATAAAGGAGCTAAGTAAAGGTGACCAAATACATACAATGTTGTCCTTGACAATGTTGACTACCTGTCATGACACTCCCCCGCAGAGCCGGGGTATGGGGATGGGCATATGATTTGGGGGGAACCCCATGGTGCTCACAGGAAGGAATGGACTTCCCTTCCCAGTCACCCTGGCATACTCGCGTCCTGGCTGCGAGTGTCTACCCCTGCTTTTTCTGGGTAATCCCAAACACAGAACACTGGAAACATGAAATGAGTAGTGAGACGGACACAAGCTGCTCAAAAATGTTGTGTTGCTGATCAGTCTACCCCTGTTTTCTGTTCCTTATCCAAGGTTCTGCTATTTCTCTGCCGTTGTTGTTTAGGGTTCCTGGTCTGTTCCTTGTTTGATGATTGTATCTCTTTCACTGATTGTTGCACTGGTCTTCCTATCTCCCTGGCTTGATTCTGTTAATAAAACCGTTTGGCCTGCATCTGTTTTCCCCATTGGTTGTGATGCCTGAAGTTCATATACTTTCCCTTGGATTGTGTTGCTGGATTTGCTACCGTATTTCCGCTGGGATTCTTTGATGGACTTCCATTTATCTTCGGTGTTGATTTCAACTATGTTTTGGGCTTGAGCTGCTGAATCCCTTGGAATATGTTCTGCACAAAACCAGCTATCTACATCTCTGCATTATTACAGCCGGATAGGGCCTTGCTTTCTTTGTTTTTTCTCTGTCTTCACGCCATCTGGGGTGGGTTGCCTGGCGTCTGAACTCCTTCCACCTTACTGCCTTCGAGGATCAACTACATTTCTGAGGTAACCCGTGAGAAGGTGGGTGATGGATGCCACCCTGACAATTGGTTCCAACCAATCCTTATATGTTCTATTGTTATCTTTCATGGGAAGAGCTTGTTTTCAGGCTGGTGTCTTCCTTTTCTGTTTACCCTCTTTGTTTCCTTCCCATCTCTGATTATTGAGCACCAAGCTGGGGTTTGGATCAGGTGTGTTGGTGGGGCTCTCTGTGACTGCAGTCCCCATTCACTGACTTCAGCAGTGACAGATTTCCAAGCCTAGTGCTCACCTAGAGCTATTAAGTACTCCTCAGATCCTGTATCGTCATTTATGGGGACCAAAGCATCCTTTTTCACTGAAATGGTCGCAGACGTACAAACATACACCCCCAACCAGATAATCTGCAGAACAGTGTACATCCATTACCCACTGATGAGAAAGAGCACCAACACCACCACTTCGGGTGCTGCCTGTGCCTGTTCTAATGGTCCTCTTAGTGAACCGTATGACCTTTTCCTTTGCACTGCATGATACGTTTACAGGGACCCCCGTATGGTCTGCACTTGTTTGAATCAGTGCAAACTCCCTTTTTTGTGTTAGTCTGTGACTCTTCCTGATGCCACCTCAAATGCAGCTTTCAACCTTTTATATACGGGAGGCATAGACAGTCTCTGGGCCCTTTATCGTATGATTTTGATGTTTTAATGGGTTAAATGTCCCTGGTGTTTGATGCCTGGCATAAACGCCAATGAACTGATTTTGAGATACTAGATTTCACCCAGGAAGGATGAAGAATGAAAGGAGCACAATTCACTTTGAGAAAAGTAACTAAGGAAGGAAAATGGAACAGGTAGAATGGAGAGTTTGAGAATAGGAAAGAAGAAAGTAATCTGATGAATAGATAGGGTGCACAGTGACAAAAGAATCAGAAGAGATGTACAAGAAGGTATGATCAAGAGAAGAACCAGAAATAGGTGAAGGGGAGAAAGAATCTGGATGAGTAGATGAAGATCGAAGTTTCTTAGAAAGAGAAAAGGAGAAGATATAGGAAGAAGTAAAGAGACGAGAGTGTAGGTTATCATAGATGTTAAGAAGTGGACGAGACAGTCTGCATAGGATTAGAAGGAAAGGGAAATAGGTTTATAGAAGGAGGAAACATGATATTCAGAGAAGAGAATCAGGGTAGATGACTATGAGAAGAAGATGAATGAATACAGGAAGAGTGGAAGAGGATACCATCACCACTGAATTTACCACAAAGGTGGGGTCTATGGGATATATTATAGATGCCTTTATTAAGGTGGGACATTTCATAACCTGTTGTGGTGTGCCGTCCACACTTACACTGTACATGCAACATGTATTCTGTATGAATGGCCTACCTACAGTAATGATCTCAGATCAGGGACTCAATTCACTGCACATATTGGGTGAGCAATAAGTCATCACTTGGGCATTGATTATCTTCTTTCATCAGCTTGTCATCTCCAGACTGATGGACAGATGGAGCGCTTAAATCAAACATTGGAACAGTACATATGGTGTTTATTGCTGCAAAATCTTCAGGACTGTGTACCATGCCATGTATATTGAGGTTCACTTAGAGCAACACACAGCATTCTTCTTTTGGAATGTGCCTGTTCTTTGCTGAAGAGGGATTTCTCGTTTGTATGATGTTAGCTTAACTCCCCGTTTTTACTACCATACCTCTTGCTAATGAATGTGCTGTTCCTATGATTGATGTACATTAAGCATGTGAAACAAGCCCTGGAGACCATGAAACATCAGACCAGACTATGGTCACATAGTGTACTGCAGACTTGCAGGCATGATTGTCTACCTTAATTCTTCATATTGCAGGATTTCACAAATGACTGCCCTTGTTCAGAGGTCCTTACTGAGTAAACAAAATCACTACCCCATTGCCAGTTTGGTCCACCCTTCCTGCAACATGTAAGATACATCAGATGTTACACTAAGAGAAGTGAAGTCATGCACCAACTGCTTTCTTGCTAAGGCCCAATACAGGTTGATGGGGATTAAGGATTGAAAGTGTAAGTCATACAGGCTTTCATCGCATATGTGGCAAATTGTATGGCTTGGTTGATTGGAAAAGGTATGTCCCAGAAGAGTGCTCCTGGGAGAAACATGCTTTCCCAAAACAGCTTGCCTGTTTGTTCTGGTGTGTGTGAAGTGCCCAACCCAAAGTGGTGGCGTAAGGGAGGGGTACTCTCATGATTTACCACCGTAGAGCAAGAGCATGGGGTCGGTGTATGATATTTGGCAATCCACATGGCGCCTATATAAATGAACTACCATACCCAGATGTCCTGGCATATTTGCATCCTGGCCATGATTCTCCGAGCATGTGTGGCATTCTTTCAGTCCATCCAAGACATAGGAAACCTGTATGGAGGAGCAAGTCGGACAAAAGCTGCTCACCAACAGTGGGTCACGACTCTAGCATTTCACTATTTTCTTTTCCTCCTCTGAGGTTCTCCTATTTCACTGCCATTGTTGTGTAAAAGATTCTTGGTTGGTTGCTCATTCGATTCCGTCTCTTCCACAGCTTGTTTTCCGAGGAATTCCTTTGCTTAATTTTTGGAACATTGCTTGGACTGCTTCTGTTTTTACCTTGGTTGTGACATCTGAACCTTATATGATGTTCCTCATTAATGGACCTTCAATTGTGTTGTTCGATTTGCTACTGTATTCCATCTGGGATTGTTGGTTTGTTTCCCATTGACCTTTGATGTTGACTTGAATTGTTTTATACCTGACCTCATGGATCCCTTGGAACTTGTTCTCCATCGAGTCACCTCTTTAAATGTCTTCACCATTGGATCACATTTCCATCCAGCTTCTCCTTTAGTTTTGCCCTCGTTCCACCCGAGAGAGCCCTTCTTTGCACCATTAGAACCCGTATGGTACCTTGCATTTTTTATTTTATTTTTCTGCATCCTCATGCCATCCAGGGTGGGTTCCCTGACATCTTGACTCCTTCCACCTTACTTCCTTCGAGGATCACCTACATTTCTGTGCTAAACTGTGAGACAGTGGATGGTTGGGGCTGTCCGGGCTATTGTTACCTTAGACTCCTGAGATATAATATTCTTCTCCTTATAGGTAAGCGCTGGTGTTCAGGCAAGTGTCCTCCTTTTCCATTTACCCTCTTGGTCTCCTCCTCCCCTCTGGTGATTGGGTTCCGAGCTGGGGTTCTGATCAGTTGAGTTGGTTGGGCTATCGTGAGCGCACTCCCCATTCACTGACTGCAAATGGGACACTGCATATCATGGGGTTTGTTTAGCTTCTTGGAAAGTCAGAGGATTAGCACAAGCATCAGACCTAAAGTCAAAACTCTATACCTAGTTGTATGCAACCAGGCACGTCTTCAGGTAAAGGTAATACAGCTGTGCCTATATGTCTTTACCTAATTCATGTGAGTATTGTCTATTTAAATGTCTCTTCTCCAGGGGTTATCACCTATGTCTTCCCTAATGGTGGTCAGGTCTTTTGATGTTAGCTTTGCTTGTTGGTCATGAAACAGTAAGCTGCAACCTCATTTCATACCATTTAATGCCACATATTCGGGGTCAGCTAATATTTGTGTTTCGTTGCCCAAGGATATGGGCAGGATCATTCCATGTCTGTATTGGTGCAAATATATAATCTATGCTAACACCATGCCCGGCCCTGTTACCGGGCCAGTGAAGCCCACTGAATGGGTGCTTATTGCCATTAGCACCCCCAAGCAAACCCTTGAGGTGCTAATAGCAATTAAAAGAAAAAGCAGCCCATGTTGCTTCATACCCGGCAGCGGCCGGGAAGAGTCATGGTGTCGTCAAAATGGAAGGCAGGGTTCCGCTCTGAGCCCTTCTTCAATTTCCATGGCACAAAGTGGAAGCAAAGTGTTGTTGTCCAGGCGGAAGAGCTGTGGAATGGAAAGGGGGCAGGGGTGTTGAGGGGCTCGAGATGGGGGCAGGAGGCTGGGGAGGAGGTGAAACATGCAACGCTGGGTGGAGGGTGTTAGCGCAGGTCACTCTGGTTGCTCTGAACCCAGACTTGCATTGTTAGATTCAGCACAGGTTTGGAGCAACCTTATTGGCTGACACGCCTGCAAAGATTGCTAATTGAGGTTAATGCAATTAAAGGACTCTGCAGTGCTTCACCAAGACTTAAGGGAATATTTACATGAGCTACGCATTCTTTCATAATTTAGCAGAAACATATTTGAATGAGTGACATAAAGTGTAGGTTAACAATTTGATTATAACGCTTTACAATACTATATTTGACAGGGAGAGGTGGCTGATGTAACATTCGTTGGTGCAAATCCCAGAAATTCGGTTGCGTTCATGGTAAGTCTCTTCCAAGTTAATGACTATTTTTCTTAATAATGTATCTCATTATGAAATGAACATCAACATGATAACATTTGTGAAAATGTGAGGATGAAGACTTTATGTTGGAAAAATGGGCAGTAGAGAAAATTATAGCCAGAACGATATCTCGCTGACTAGGGACGGGTCCTCGCCTTGGACATCCCAGTGTTCAGTCTGCATGGCACAGGCAACACTCCTGATATGGATGATTTCCCGTTCAGCCTTCCTAAGAATAATGAAATGAGTGCCATTAACCTGTGTTATGCTAACACGTGTAATTACAGTACCTAGAAACAGGAGCGATCCAACATGGCGCATTAAATGAAAATGCAATATGATAATATTATCATCAGTATTATCAGTATTAACAATATCAACGATAATACTACGAGTATATTAAATATGTTTCCAGCTCATTTTTAACCAGGAAGCAGCCAAATCGTTATCACCAATGCTGGATGTAAACAAACAGTGAAAGGCTCCATTGGGAGAGTGCGGCTGGCTCCCCGGTGGCACGGCCCCTTTTCCTCCACGCCTCTGGTTCTTTCTTTGTCCCCCGCCTCTCTCGTCCTTCCCACCCCAAACAACCATGCCTCCCCCTATTGTCTGCCAATTTCCTGCAGTTACCTTTCCCCCACCAGCAGCCACCACCCTCCCGTCGTCATGGCCGCTATATGCATAGACGAGGGACTTGCTCAGGTCGAGCAGTGCATGAGTTTCTCACGAGGGCAGGCTGTTATGCTGCAGGGATGCACGTGCCCACATGGCGGAGAGCTAGGCTGAATTGCTTCTTAGGATCTTCCCATGGAGGCAGTGGTCGAAGTGGGTGGGAGCGGTTGGGAGCAGTGCTCCTCTTTTTTTAATTAAGTTTTGCTGTTCCTATATTCTATTTGAAAAATAAACCGCTCTGGAAAGGTTTTGTTTTAAAATAAAAGTGTAGGAAGAAGTTGAATCTTGCTATTTCAGTGCACTGCACTCAATGTTCCCTTAAACAGCAGGTGGATGTGTTTTGAGGTTTGTATTTTGCCTTTGGAGGGGGCGATGTGATGTGGTTTGTGGTGAGTAGGGGCAGGCCTGCAGGTTGCATAGTTCCAAAGAAAATATTTTTTTTCAAATGTTTTTTTTTTCTTCAAAAAACCTTTCATCCTTCTAGGTCGATAAATGAGTACCAACACAGGTTGGGTGATATTGTATGCATATTTGTTCTATAAAAAAAAGAGCTTAAGCTTAAGTACTATACAATGACATATCATTTGGCCTTGGCTGTCTGCTTGGATTCACAGTGATTTAGTGTACTTAGGAACAATGCTATTTGATGCCACTTCCTGTTTTGTCAAGGGGTGAAAGGTCGTGTTTCATCGCTTCCCGGGATGTCACTTTGGGGTGGGGTCAAATGACATCACTTCCGGTGATATCATCAGAGGTCAAGGGTCGTGAGGCGAGGGGTGGGCTACTTTTTTTATGGGTGACCGGGCCTATTTCTTTTCCCAGTCCGACCCTGATCTCAGTCACATGATGCATTCTTTAATGCGAACGTTTGAAGTGCAAGGAGCACACAGACTCATCTATTGGGGCGAAGGAACCAGTCGAATAGAGCAAGGTACATATTACATCGTTTGTGGGAGAATCTTTACAGGCTTGTCTGGCGAACTGTGACATGGACTTGCACAGCTTTGTGTGGGTGGGAGGGGGGAGCTGAGGATAGTCACTTTCCATGTATTCAGTTCTTGTATCAGCCAACTACTGTAGCACACTGGCTGCTGTCTACCTTCAATAGCATAGGGGTATTAACTTAAATTCATACCTGGGTGCAAGATGTTGTGCTTCTTGACTGGTGAAATCCATGTTTTACCTATTGGTAAAGCTCAGAGTTTCTCAAAGTATTCCATGTCACATTCGACCCATATCTTATCCACGTACCTCCTCCTAGATGCCTTGAAACCACCCGCTGCCTCTGTGTTCCTGCCATTCCTTCTTGACCTGCTGCCTCGCTGCTGCCTCTTCCACCTTGTCCACACCACAGCCAACACACCGAGTTGCGTGATCTTATCTGAGATTCATACTGCAAGTTTCTGTTTGTCACAGCATGCTGGTTTACAGAAACAAGTGGGCTTGGCCTTCCAAATGCAATACCAAACAGGCCAAAAAACTATTCTGTAATAGCCCCACACTTTGCTGATCTAAACAGTTGTAATTATCTTGAAAAAATTTTTTCGTCTATATCTCACTCAAAATACTGACTACCCACATAGCCGAAATTCGTATGACCACATTTACCTCACTACTTCCTTTTCTCTTACCTTTCTCCTGAAGTATTTCCTCCCTCCCTCAGATGCCTTCTTTGCTACATCACTGTCCAATCTAGGAGCACACTATTGGTTACTGTAGCTTCTCTGCTACTATTAGATTTCAATATTTGGATGGATTGCCCGAATGCTAGAGAGAGTTCTGATCTTCTCTCTTATCTTGAGCTGCTTGGCCCTTATCATCATGAACAGGGTCATACACATAGAGAAGGCCACCCCGTCATATGGATTAATGTTATTTTTCTCCTAGACTTGATCACTTCACAGTATATTTTGTTATTTCGCTTCCTCTTTAACCGCATGTTTATTAGCAGTTATGAATGAACAGGCGACATAGGTGGCACCTTAATCCCTCTATTGCATGTCTCATTGCTCATGATGGATTATCGCTGGCAATGATGATCTTGCTCCTGCAACCATAAGGAAGACTTTATGCAAAGCTAAACAAGCATAGTGGGTATCTTTCTTCACATGGACTCTTCCGATTATCCGCCAGAGAATACTTGTGGCTTTCTAAATCACGTCACGTCCCCCTTCTGCAATGATATCCCTACCTTCTTAGGGATGATAGCTGGCTCTGAATACGTCCTCCAGCATGTATTTAATATTTAATTCTATATTTGGTAAATAGGAAATTACTCTGCCTGTTCTGCAATTGATTACTGCACGTTCCCTTTGTTTTTCCATCCTCCAGAGCTCATACTTCGTAGTCATATACATAATCCTACATTAGTATCGCACAGCACAACTCTTCTATGATCAAATCTCAAGCACTTGAATATAAATATCAGCTGCTCTTTTCTCTTGTGCACTTAGCCTCTTTGATGCCTTTTGGACCACTGCCCAGTTCTCATTACAATGAGTTGCCAGCTTTTACCTTCGAGACTACTGCCACATGTGCTTCTATGATTAAGCATGGATCACTCATTCATCCCAGTCCTGTAAAGTTTACTAGGGACAGACAATCCATTATGTATCCTGGGATAATTTATTTGGTTATTGACAGTCAACTGCTGAGGCAGGGTTCTACTGCTCTCGAATATGCCTTTGGGATCCTGCTATTAAAACAACTCCTTGTGCATTCTTAATCCCACTAATCAGCCAATCTCCTCGAATCCTTTTACACCTAAAGTTAAATAGAGAGATGTATCCCCATTTCTTTGAGACTTTATCGAGGAAACAGGCTCTCTTGATGACCAAGGGGCCAGTTTCCGCCCATCTGGAGGTTCTCAATGGTTCGTTACATGTAGACCAGAGCAAGGCTGGAATTCAGGGCCAGGGAACCATAAAAGAAAGGGGCATTGGAAGAAGGTTGTGGGGGCCTAGGGGGGGTGTTTATTTGCAGATGGATTCCATAGAGTGAAGAAGGAGACAGGCGGCTAGAGGACATACCCAAGGGGCTGGGGAAAGAAAGCACCAGGGGCTGGAGAGAGAGACCCAGTGGGCTGTAGAGAGAGGCCTGGGGGACTGCGGAGAAAAAGCCTCCTGGGCTGGGGAGATAACAAACCAGGAGGTTGGTGTTAGAAAGACCTAGGGGTTGAGCCTGTCGAGAACTAGACCAGGGAGATTGGGAGAGAGACTCACAAGGCTAAGGTGGGAGATAAACTCAGGATCTTGGGGAGAGAATTAACAGGGGTATATGGATAGAAAGACACAGGATGCTATGGAGAAAGAATGAAGAGGTTGGGGAGACAGAGACACAGAAGGCTGGGGAGAAAGAAACCCAGGGGACGAGAGAGAGAGAGAGAGAGAGAGAGAGAGAGAGAGAGACCTTGGAAGCTGGGCCAAAAGACCCAAGAGGTTTGGGGAGAGAGACCCAGGAGACTGGGGAGGGGGGAAGAGAGAGAGAGAGAAAGAGACAGAGAGAGAGAGAGGGGGTGAGAGTGAGAGAGAGAGAGAGAGAGAGAGAGGGGGAGAGAGAGAGAGAGAGAAACAGGAGACTGGGGAGAGAAGGACTTAAGAATTTGGAAGAGATATATTGCAAAGCTAACAAGGTTGCAGAGGTGTCTAAGGTTGCGGTGGCTGGTTGAGGAAGCCAGCCCTCAGGATAGAAGTGCCTAAGGAGCAGGCACCTATTGAAAAGGGGGTAAACAGTGAGGAGTCCATTAAAGAGAAGGGTGGCCAGAGTCTAGAGGTCAAGCAGATAATCACCAACAGCAGGAGAAATAAGTATTAGAAAAGGAAGACTATGGGGAATGTAGGTGAGCAGGAGGAGGGTTGTGAGAGAAGGTGCAAGGAGAAGATTTGGATGGGAAGATGAAAGAGCTATTGGTGAAGCATCGAGGAAGTGCAAAAAGTACACAGCGCTATAGATAGAGATGCGGAAGGAACATTATAACGTCCTTCAGTTATGAGTAGTGATGGGAGAACGAGTTTGGGTTTGGCGATGCAGACAGAGGTCTGCGATTGAGAGAGATGGTAGAAGGACTAAGGGGGACCCTGTAACAATTTCTGGGGACCGCTTACCTATGGGTCGAGGCCTTAGTTTAAAGCCAACAGACACCAACTACAGAATCAACCATCAGGCTATAGTGCAGACTTGAGATCCGAGAAGTGGATTGCCCTCCATACAATAGCTGCACAAGAACACCATCAAGGAGGTTACGAACACCTGAAACATTGTTTACAAACTGAAACATCACGAGAGAGATTTTTCTTGGAATTCTTTGTGCTTTATTTGAGACATTGAGCGCCTACAACAACATTTGGTTCTATTTGGTAAAACCACCAGGATAGAAGAAGACCCAAGATGTATATTTCGGGCACTATCCTGACCACAATTGAGGTATCCATATTCTTGGCCGCTAGGTTAACTGATTTAGTTTATCTTTTTAGCCTTACTAAAGACCAGTTGGGGCACATATTCCATGTCTCGATCTTGTTTGATCTATGCATAATTCATGACAGCATTCACACATGTACAATGATGTCACCCTTAGTTGGCCAAACAGCGTTAGGTTTTAGAGCTGATTCTGAGCTCATGAACCAATCTCATAATGAAACATCTATGAAGTACCCAGAGTAATGATTCCACTGCAGCTGTGCGCTCATTTATTTAACTATCTGTAGCCTTATGTAGCCAGTATAAAAACGGGATTGGTTTATTTAATTAGTTAATAGAGCAGCATACACCTCCCAAAAGTACTGTAGAACATTCTTACGCAGCAAAGCCTCTTATCCTCTAGTAAAGTAGCTAAATGTTGGGATGCACATACAACGCCCCAGCCAGGCAAAAATGTTCAGGTTGAAAGAAACCTATTAGCACGTACTATCATGGGAGCAGACTGAGGTGTGCATAGCAGAAGGCACATGCATTGCTTTTAGTTAGGTCTGAAACATAACTGATACTCACATATAGCAACACAGAAAGAGCAACAAATGTATTACTGTTGGGGTTGCGAAGGTTATAGATAGGGCAGTATTATACGCCCTGTGTTTAGTTGTATTCGTAGTTATGGTCTGTAATGAGGTGTGCGGGAAGAGTGGACACATGTGGAGGATGGAGTCAGATAGGTATTGTGGTAAACGTTAGGTCAGTGTGTTAACATGGCAGAGGTGTTGACATAATGGATGGTAAGGCCTAGTACATATTGAATACAATAGAACGCAGGCCCTTATGGGGCGCTGCCGCTCTGTGTAGCTCAGCTCTAAAAATAAACCGCCCTTTCCGCTCTGCACAGATAAACGCTCATTGTAACCAGCAGCAGGGCCTGAACATGGTGGTAATGGAATGTAAGCACCTGGGTGAGCGGTAGGGATGCGCCCTTTGAAGGACAAATTCGTGTGAATAGGGCATAAGGTTTTGTGATGCCAATGGGTAATGAGAAGATTTAGAGCACTACTGCCCTCCCCAATGAGCGGTCATCCCATATGAATTACAAGTAGACACACTACTAAAATAAATAAATCCCTGAAATTCAGACTGAAGAGTGATGCCCCAGCCACGTCATTACTGGGCACCAGGGGTTTTAAGGTGATAAGGGGGAGCCATGTCTGGAACGTTCCTGATTTGGGATTGGAGGAGCAGAGGTGATGCCAATAAATTAAGTACGAGGTCGGGGTGGCAGCTTGGGTGCACTGTGGCATCTGGTATAATGAGAAGGCCTATTGTCTTAGCAAAGCAGAGGTGACCCCGGCAGTTTACTTTGATCACATCTGGATTGGAAGGGCACACATCATGTGGCAGTCTCAATTTATTAATGTGTCAATACGTTTAATCTAACAATCTCATATCTGGATTAATTGGTGACAATGTAGTAGACCATGTGTTTAGGGGAATGGGTTTAGATAAGATGTGGCCAGTTGATGCAGGGACTATAGTGGGACATTACCATGGTCTGTAGGTGGTAACCAATGAGGGTGGTGGGATAACATTGTACCCTACTTATTAAAAACCTGCTTTTTGCTGCTGTGTAACCTGTAACTTCTTGGGGCATGATGAGCTTTGTGTCCGTTCTGTGCTACGGGAATGTCAGAGACCTTTTGCATATAATAAACCTTGTTTCCCTTGCAAAGAGTTGCAGTGATTATTTGGCCATTTGGATTTTTTTACCATTCAGGTTTTGGGTTGCTATTTTCTTTATAAATTGGTGACCCTGAAATGATCCCAGACTCTCAATGAAGTCAGGGGTGTCCCAGCCACACATCCTAGGGTGCAGCACCCATCTGCAATGACCAGTTCCCATGCACAATCTGAAGAGGTTTGAGGGTGCTGTGTTACAGAAGGCTTGTCTGCTCCTTGGAGTGGATGCTCCTCCCAGATTGTGCAGGCCGTGGATGGGACACTGTATCACAGGTGCTCGGGAGAAAGGATCGATGTAAGTGCACCTTTGCGAGAGAAAACAACAAGAGGAGAGTGTGTATGACTGGAGTGAGGAGGTAGTGAGAGTGTGGTTTGCGAAAGACCACATGGCATTATATAGTGGTTTTATATATAGAGAGGTGGCCAGAGGGATCTTCTCTGCTTAGAGGAAAGGTGACGCCACAGTATATATTATGAGGAAAAGAGAAGAGAGAGGAAACAGGATCTTCTCCATTGCAGACGAAAGGCAGCACTGCAAATAAAATAGAGGTGAGGTCCAGTATTTTGCCAGACCTGGGATCCCTCCACTCTGCAAAAGGGCGTTTGAGAAGACACATTCCCTCTACTTGAGGCAAGGGGATAGAGGAAGAGTCTAAACCATTGTGTAAGTAAATGTGATTTTGTTGTGTAGGCCCATTACATGGCAGGCCTGGAATCCCTTTGCCTGGTATGTGGGAGCGTAAGGAGGTAAATTCCTTCTTCTTGAAGAGGAGACTGAGAAAAGGTCCAAACCATTGTGTATATGTTTGTGTTATTATTGATTTGTGATTTAAGGTGTTTTTTGGAGTTGCTATTGTGTGGATTGGTGGTGTTTGAGTTATGTGAAGAGATGTGTTGTGATAATAGTGTGGTGTGGGAGGAGAAGAGAATCGGCGGGGGTAACAGGTTGTGTGGGCAGCATTGGGAGGGAGCGGGAAGATCGTCGCCGCTGGATTGGTGTCTAGTAAACAAAAGATTACTATAAGTGTATATGTGATGTAACTATGAGTTCCCTTATCCCACTTGAATACATGTGTACAGCGCTCCCGCTCTATCAGGCGAAAAATTATGAAATATTATAGGGAGTCGGTCGCTGATACAAGAGGAGGGGTGTACAAGCCGTGGCCTAAAGAAGGAACGAATAATTAAGATGTTCAGGGCCACTTGTATACATATTTAGCTGCAAAATATAAGAGGAGGAAGTTGAAGAAAAGGAAGGGTATTTTGGAGCTTTGGAGAATGGTTGAGGATTTGGAACATGTTCCGGAGGACCCTGCACCTAGTGTAGCCCCTGTGTCCTGTGATACATCCACAACCCCCACAGTCCCACCACAGCAGTGTTACCCTATGCAAGCAGCCACAGGTTATACTAATGCTGAGTATGTGCCCCGTGCAGCCCTGTGACAGAGGGCCCCGGCAGCCTATGAAAATATCCCACTGCCCCCAACAGCAGATACCATGCACAACCCATTAGTTATGGAAACAGAGAATAGGGCACAAAGAGATTTAGAAACAGCATTGCGAAGGACAGAGGCAGAGCTTGTGTGCGTAAAGCAAGAAAGGGAAGAAGGGCAAAGAATGCCAATAGGTACGGATAAATGAAGAGTGTGTGATATTTTATTTAGGATTGATAGTACCACTATTGGGGACATTCACATTAAAAAGAGGGAAGAGGAGCACACTGATGAGAAGTATGGAGAGGGATTCCCATGGGCGGGGAGTTTACACTACGAGTCAATCAGATCAGACATTGATGCAGGAGCAGCAGAGGAGGAATTGGGCAGGAATGAGGAGCAGGGAGATGAGATGCCACCTACGGTCACACTGAGAGTAGAACATTTGTGGGGTCCAAGACTGAGAGCGTGACCAGGTCGCATGGTGGTGGTGAAAGGGAATTTAGTAGGGAAAAGATCATCAGCTAAATAGGTGGGAATGCAGTACCTTGGCTGCACATGGATAGAAACAATCTGATGAAGGGACTGCCATCACTCGCAGTAGGGGCAGGTGAATGGCTATATGCACTTGAAAAGCAGGCCGCTGGTATTACACTAGTGATGGGAGACATGAAACGTTTATTTACTGCATTATTAGGAGACCACCCCACCACCCCAATGATATTTGGAAAAGAGCAGGGCATCCAGGGGTACAAATGGGTGATGACAACCAGGATGGAGTGCATTTTAATGATTGTCGGGCTAAACTGTGGCTGCCCTAAGAGCAGCATATCCCAATACACCAGACATATAAATTCAATAATGGCGCAGGCTAAGAAAGAGGATGAAGACCTGGCCAACATATACTACAGATTCAAGAGATGTGGAGGGCTGAGACAGGGAACCATGAGATAAGACTATAGATAATACTATAGCCATATTCTATCAGATGCTAAAGAAAGGACTCCCAAAGGGAAGAGATTTGGATAAGTTGTGGGGAGCGAGGGATGAGCAGAGAGGGACAGAGAGTCAGGCAATTACTGTACATCATTGCAGGCAAAGGCAGGAGAAGGAGAAGGAAGTGGTGGACAATGCGCAGAAAGCTGAAGTGAAGTTAGTACAAAAGAAATGACCAAAGTTGAGCATTGAAGGAGCAGTGATTACGGGCCCACCTGTAGGGCAGGTAGAGCTGCAATGGTACCTGTGGAAATGAGAATGGTGCTGGAGTGGACAGGAGGGTATGGAGATATCCAGACAACAGGGAAGGTTTCAGGGAGGCTACCAAAGAGGGGAGGGGATTCTGAGGAGGTAGATGAGGATTTGGAGGGATGGGGCTGAGATTTGTTGGACCAGGACTGTTTTTGGCATGTGGGAGAATGGACCATTTTACGGGAGAGTGTAGAAGTAAACAAGCGGCTGTGCATGATCCCCACTCATATCCCAGCGGGCTGATGGCCCCAGTCACATATCTCCAGCAGTATATAATGATGCCTCCAAGCACCCTGTATTGTGCAGTGCCCGAGCAGGTGTCCCAGCAGGGCCAACAGCCCCAATATCAATATCAGGCGCCAGTACCACCATAGATACAACTTCCTGCACCCTATAGCAGGCCAGTGTATGCACAGAAACAGCCTCAACAGCCAGCACCACAAGTATGGGAGAAAAACGCTTTGCCGCACGGCACAGTGACACCTTTTATAGGGGCAAGTGTGGTGGGTGGCAATCCCTTCGTGTTCCCAGGGTCAAACACACACCTAGATTAGTACAGCCCACCAGAACTCTGGCATGCCCAGCCCTATTGCCACTGCTGACCTGGAAGAGGAACCCCTGGTAGGTGTGGAGATAGGCACACAATCATTTGTTTCATGGTTGACACAGGTGCGACAAAACCATACATAAAGGAAGGACGACTCCCCTTATCAAGAAAGGTAATGGACACACAAGGGTCCTCTGGGGCAATTCATTTGGTTCCATTTACAGAAGTCTTACCCATTAAGGTAGGTAACAAAGAGGTGTTAGCTCTGTTACTGTACTCAACCACAACACCGGTGAACTTGTAAGGCAGAGATCTGTTAAGCAAGCTAAATGTGACAATTTAATTTTCAAAAGAAGGGGTGGTGTGCGCCACAACAGGAATTTGCTATTCAAGGGTCTTGGCAGCAACACAAGCAGTGTACAGTGATGGTACAACGAGAGGAACACCTTTGCACCCGGATGTGTTTATTTATAGAGCAACCATGTTGTTGAGTTGGGTGCCAGGTATCAGAAACAAGCCATGGAGGGTGTCATCAAAATCTTTGTTTAGGCCTGCAGTGCCCCAATATCACGCTTCAAGTACTATTAGCACACTAGATTTGGAGGGGGTGCTAATTGTGGACTATAAGGTAATGTTGATAGGGACAGACAAAGAGGGATATGAGTGGCGTACAGTTTTGTGTATTGACCCGGCTCAACCCCTGAGTGGGGAATCGGATGGGCAGTTGTTTGAGGATGCTGATAATGATGGCAAAATGATACTGGAGGTTTGTATCCCATGCACACATATTGGAGGACGAGTTACAGGCCCTGAAGTACTTTATGGACAGATTACCCCCATGATGTATGGCTCTTGAAGAACACGGAACAGTTCAAATTAAGCTGAAGCAAGGCTCAGTTTTACCGAGAGTACAACAGTATCCATTGTCAAGGGAAGCAGATGAGGGCATACATGAGACAATTGTGGCATTGTGTCCGCAGGGCATTATAGTTCCATCAGAGTCTCAGTGTAACACAGCAATATACCCTGTCAAAAAAGCAAAAGGGTCAAGTTGGAGGATAACACAGAACCTACATCCATTGAGTAACATTGTTGAAGCTGAGTTCCCAGTTGAACCGAACCCCACCACAATCCTTTGTAATAAACCAACTGAGGCCACACATTTACTGTTATTGCTTTGAAGAATGTGTTCTTTTCCATTACATTGCACCCAGATTCTCAATATCTCACTGCGTTTACCTATTGTGGCAGAGGTTCCAAAACATCAAACTTCCTCAGGAGTACTGCAAGTCCCCCAGCATTTTTAACAGAGTACTACACATGGATCTTGGCAATATACATGTGCCAAGTACGGTCATTCAGTATGTAGATGACCTCCTTATATACAGCACAACAGAAGACCTATCTAGAGCAGATACAATTACACTGCTGATACTGCTTGTGGACAAAGAATATAAAGTAGAAAAGGACGAAATGCAATACTTTAGTGTATTTAGGACAAATAATATAATCTGCAGGGAAAATAGTAACCCCAGAAAGGGCTCCAGCAGTATGGAACACACCACAGCCCATTACAGTTTAAGAAATGTAGCTGTTTTTGGGTTTGTGTAATTATTCTAGAACAGAGATTATTGACAATTCCAGTTAGACAAAACCTTCACTCTGGGGGCTCAAAGAAGCACAGAGAAAGTTTTTCACTCACATGGACAGGAGAAATGATAACATGTTTCTAGGAACTCATAAATGCCATAAGTAATGCACCAGTACTGGCAACCCCAGATTACACCAAGACATTTTATTTGTTCTCACCTTACAATGGACAAGTAATGACAGCTGTATTGGCTCAGCATACATCTCTAGGACACAAACCCCTAGCATATTACATTGACATATTAGATTCAGTGATGCCGGGACAGTTTCCTTATGAACAGGCATTGGCCGCTGCAGCCTTTGGCATAAAAAAGTCTTCAATGATCATATACAGGGCTCAGAGATGTTATATGTAGAGCATGCAGTGTTTGCAATACTTGAGAGATTAAAATACACCTTGACCACACAAAAGGCCTCTGCATATGAAGCAATTTTGTCAAGCCCGTCCTTTCACATTGTGAGATGCTGCACAGTGAACCCTGCCACGTTTATTGCAATACCTTTTGAGGAAGGTGAGGAACTGCATGATTGCGTTACCTTTGAAGGCCCTGAAGATGATTTAATACGAGCAAGGGATTATGGACTTGAGGAACTGGAGGTCCTCTTAATTGATGGATCATCGATGAGTGGTCAGGAGACTGACCAGAGACATACAGGTGCAGCAGTTGTACACATTGTGGATGGGGAACATGAGGTTGTAGTTAATAAAAGATTGCCAACACACTGTTCAGCTCAGGCAGCAGAACTGATTGCATTAATTGAAGTGTTAGAGGAATCCCAGGTGTGCTTAGTGACCAAATATTCTGACTCCACGTACGTGACCACCACCGTACATTCAGGGTTGTCCAGATGGAAAAGAAGGGGATTTTGGAGGTCGGACGGCACACCCGTACAGCATGCAAACTTATTAGAGAGATTAATTTATGCTTTGTCCCGTCCAACACTAGTAGTAACTAGTGGTTAAATGCGCCACCCACACACAGAATATAGACCCCATTTCTCTTGGTAACGACACAGCAGAGAAGGGTGCCAAAGAAGCAGCATATCACAGGTATCCAGATGTTACAGCATATCCCAAGGTGCCAAACCAACAGTTGCAGCTAGTGATCCCATGCGCTGCAGTACCACTCACACAAATAATTGAGTTACAAGGTCAGGTGCCCCAGGATGAGAAAGAACTTTGGGTCAAAAGGGGTTGTGCACAGTCCCCGACGGATTTGATTTGGTGACAAAATGTTACAGGAGTTGCTCACAGTTACTTTTGAGTTGCTGCACTATCCAGCACATTGCTGCAGATATTCATGAGATCTGGTCTGTCCCCAACTTCCGGGAATATGTTAATACATTGTGGCAAATTTCACGATGTGTCATCTTTACAGCACATACCAGACTCTCAGGACGCTGTGCGGCACATTGCCCCGTCCCGCTTGACCTTTCTGGGAACTTCACATTGACTATGCATATATGTTTAACGGGTGCATTAATTGCCATTACCTTATTGTTGTAGAATGTCTGTTCTCCCATTGGGTTGAGGCTGGTCCCTGCACACAACCAGATACAAAATCAGTAGACAATTTTTGGCATGCTAGGTTTTTCCTCACTGGGGTGTGCGTGAGATCCTAAAATATGATAATGTAACTCACTTTTAAAATGAACTGTTCTATGAAATAGTATCCCTATTGGGGATTGTGTCAAATCCATTTCTGGGGCACCAGTGGTCCAGGGATGAACATCGGTTTCTTAACCATCAATCAGCCTTAAGTTACCTTTAGTAAACCAGGAGGGATCCAAGCAGATTGGACACACAAGTAAATTATACATTATAAACCTCCTTGTCCAATTTTGGTAACGTGGATGGAATGGCAGGCTTATCTCTGCAAGGTCGTGGATTGTTGGTTAGTTGCAACACAGTGAAAATGCAATTATTACCCAATGATAAAAGGAACTGTCCAGTGAAGGTTGTATACAAATATCTACTTTATTATTATTACAACAGACAGTTCTAACACACTAAAAAATACAACCCGCCCGGTAAAGAAACACACAGGACAGACTGTTTCACGAAGGAAAGGGATGCACTCTGGATACTAATAGGAGGATAGTTGGTAAAGCAATCAGCCTTAACTGTTCAAGATTATTTGGTTCCGGCCCAAGGAAGTGAGGGGTTGTAAATTTCACTAAGGGCCTTTGGAGAAGGACCAGGGGGACAGATCCACAATGTACCTGGTGGTCGAGATGATCCTAATGCTCGACAGCTTCGCGTCGGTTCCAGGGCGCTTTGCAGCTCCTGCAACATAGTTCAAGACGGGAGACAGCTGTGGGTATCAGGCAGCAGGCAGTTCAGCAAGCGAAGCTGGATGGACAGCTGCAGGCTGGCCTACATGGTGGCTTGGTGTCAAGAATCATCATCTCCGTGCTGGTTGATCGATATGGAATGCTAGTCGAGGCGTCTTGGACGGCTTTTGTGACTGCAGCATGACAAGAGTCAGCCAGTCGTGGTTCGAGGGCTCGACTGCCTCGAAAATGTCCTTAAAAGATGTACGCTGGTTGATGCTTGTTGTGGCACTCATCCTAGCTTCTTCGCAGGGCTTGTGTCATCCTTTAAGGTGGATGACCAAAAGCAAAGGGGAGTGTTTGCAGGCAGAAGCCTTGTCCTTTGTTTCGAGACTCTCTGGCACTTCCCACCCAGGAAGCTTGCTTGCAGAACCTAGCAGGGCATGCTATGTGCTGGCCGGGTACCAGTTCTGCAGCTGCTGGGCGGGTCCTCTGAGTCTGGTATCTCCCTCTGTTCCCTGGGAGATGTTTAGGGGTGGGATCTTGCTTCCCTCTTGGAAATCCTGGTCTTTCTTCACTGGCAGAAGCTCTAAAGCAGACTGTACCATCAACCAGGGTCCAAATGAGTCCTTCTTCTTATTCCTTTAGAAGTCGTTGGATGATCTGCTAAGTGAGCCCTCTTTTAAAGCCTAATGAGCCCCATTGATTGGTGCAGGCTAAGCCTAACTTAATAAACCGATCCTGGGTCCCCACCAACAATCTTCTGTTATGCGTGAGGTCATAACCAGAGTGCTTTGGAACAGGGGTGACACTATGTACTACTAAGTCCCACACATCTTCCCGTCTGTTGTGCATCAAAGTGTCTCTCTGGTTAATTGAGCTCTCTGTGACTTTTGAACAAAGCACAGGTCTCCCTTGAAGTTTGTGGTGAGAACAGACTTCTGTCTCCCTCAAATCACATACTTCGTCCCTCTGAAAGGGCGTCCTCCAGAAGGGGTTGCCTACTGTAAATATTTGTCGCAGACTTGCCATTCACTGGCCTTCATACAGAGAAGTGGGAGATAGCTTCAAGTTGACACATTGTATATCAAAGAGGTGTTAGTGTCCTGCCTCCTTTTGTCCATTCGGGGCTCAGGCCTTTGACAGGTCTGTTTCAATTAACTCTCATCAGTATGCGCTGCCACCAGCAGAACCTTAGACAATAGAGAGGGCAGCGAGGGCAGATCCATGGGACCTTTGATATTTTAATTAGGCTGGACATGGTCAGAAGTAGGTGATGCCTACCCACTTTCGAGAGATGCTTTGATGAACCTGTGGCTGTCACATTCCAGCTAATTATGACAGGGAGGACCTCACCTGTAGGTTGTGTCCCCCCCAGAGTACACTTGACTATGTGTTTGTTGTGCAGTGAGCAGAGGAAAATGTGTGCAGATTAGCCCCACACATTATCTGAGGTTGATCTCCCATCATTCATTGTCATTGCAAAACTTCAAAAAAGCCCAGGTGCGTGCACACTCCCTGTGCGGATGGTCGAATTCCTCACAGAGATAAAGTACAAACTCTGCTCAAAATATCATCCTTAGGCCAAGGAGATTGTAGAAAAGATTAACAGAATACTGAAGAGTAAATTGTCTAAGTTATGTACAATGTTAGGGAGCCAATCACTCCACTGCCTCCCTCTGTTTTTTTTTAGCCTGAGGAAGCAACCCAGTAAAGACCACCACTCGTCCCCACACGATATTGTGATGGGGAGAAGGATACACTTACCTCTTACTCCTACACACGCAGCATCATATGGGCTGCAGGAGTTTTGGGGGACGAGCTTCAGGGGTATTTGCAGGAATTAACAAAGAGTATAAAGGTTTCGTCTTGCCAGATTGTTCCTAGAAGAGACGAAACAGTTGACGCATCACTGACAGACAAACTGAACTTACCGGCGAATACTCATGAATACTTGTATCCAGTGGACCAAGCATTCATGAGAAATTGTGTCCGCCACTGGAACCAACAGAGGTTCCAGGGGCCTTATACAGTTGTTTTTGCTAAACCATTTGATGTTTGGATGAAGGAGATGCAGTACTGAGTCCACTTATCTGATGATTGGAAAGCACCTGGCACCGCTTCACCTTCTCACGAGAATAATATTAAAGTATACTTTGCAGCATGCTTCCTTATGATACTGCAGTTGATCAATTCTTATACTATGATGAAGTGCATTTTTCCTGCATGGGTGTCTGGTTTCTCTCTCTCTCTGCAGGTTCAACACTATAGATGCCATGCAATATATATGTTATGTTGTATTGTATATGTTGTTTTCTTTTTGGAGTAGGTTTAGTGTTTTTTGTGGTTATTTTATATGGTTGGGGCTAAAGGGGTGTATGGGAATTACACAGATGTACCTTTGCAGATAATACAAATCAGGATGGAAACTAAGGCAGGGATAGAGTGCCACTAATATCTAACTAACATCTTGCATCCCACTGCTGCGTTGCAATCTCTGACCGGCATTTGATTTTCGAAACTGGGTATGTGTGCTCTTAACATCTTGCACCCCATTTTTGCATTGCATTCTGTGACTTGTATTTGATTTTCGAATCTGGGTGTGTGTGCTTTCACTAGCCTGCACCCCACTGCTGGATTGCATTTTTGTGTCCCTCTTGTAACTACTAGGACACCTGGTGAGTTTGGGCTAGGACTGTGCAGTGCAAACACTCCTCCATCCTCATCTATCCTATGCCACCCGGATGGCACTCACCATCTCTCCTATCTTCTCTAACTGCGATACTATCACCTACCCCCGCTCTCTTACAAAGTCTGGAAATAAAAGCACAAAAAACATCTAGACCAATGCTGGCCTACCCATCGAATACACCTATGTCAGTGAACTTCTAGACAGGTATTCACCGACATCCTCTTCTCTGTACCCTCCCCGGACCTATGGACTCCTCTTCTCATCTCTACTCTCTCTTCTTTCACATCCTCTCCTATTATTGGTGGCACCAAGTGGGAAGTCCTCTTGGCGGGCTCCGCATTATCAAGGTGTATCATTAATGTCTACCACACTAGCACTATCTTGGTTCAGGGTCCTCAACCCAACCTTCTCCTCTTCGACTGGTGCTTTCCAGCCCTCTTCAACTTCCTTCCCACATCTGCCTCTCCCCTTCCCACTCTTTCTGTCCCTCCCTCTGCGACTGGTGTACCATGCCCCTGTACCCCTCCTCGGAAAACAAAGGTGGAGACCTCCCTCATCTAGCCACACTTAACGTTAGTGCAGCAAACAAACATTCTGCTGCCATCTTCCTCCTTCTCTCGACTTCCTCGCTCTTTCTGAGACGTGGTTCAATGTCAGCTCAGTCACTGCTTTTGACTCCCTTCTCCCTGATGGCTACAAGATCTTTTCCACGCCCCGCCCTAACAGTGCTGGCGGTGGAGTTGCCTTGATTTTCCCTGAGTTGGTTCCTTCCTCCCTTATATCCACCCAGCCGTATTCCTCCTTTGAGAGCCTGGTATGCTATTTGGTTATCACTCCCTCCTCCTCTCTGACCATTGCCACTATCTACAGGCCCCATGGCTCTACCCACCCTGTTCCTCTCTGAATGGGCTGACGTCTGCTTCGCTCTACTCTCAACCACCTCTAAACTCCTCCTCATGGGAGATTTCAACATCCATCTGGACTCCTCCATCATGGCATCCGCTATCTTCCATGACCTTTGCTATCCCTCTCAATTCTGCCTTCTGGTCCAACCCACTCAGCTGGACACACTCTAGACGCCCCTCATCCACTCTGCTCTCTCTCTCCCCCAGCCCCCATTGGTTACTCCTCTCTCTCCTGGTCAGACCATTCTCTCCTCTCCTCTCACTTGGGCCGCCTCGGCCCTCTGACCACACATCCTCAAGCCCTGCCAAACTCGTTCACGAACATCCGTCCAATGAAACGAGAGTCAGCTGCTGCCTTCACATCCACCTTCATCGCCCTCCCTCAGCCTGACCCCTCCTCCACCTCCTGGCCTCCTATGGCCTCCCATCTTCCCTCCTCCTCTCTCTCCTCCTCCTCTCCTGTCACACCTAAGGTGGCCACCAGAGTTGTCTGCTCCATGAAGGTCTCCTCCATACAGGTTTCCCCCTGCTCCTACAGAACCATTAAGGACAATATTGGCTCTCTTGCCCCTGCACTTGCTGATTTCTGCAAACACTCCTTTACCACTGGATCTTTCCCTTCCTACCTCGAGCACTCCCTTGTGCGCCGTCTCCGGAGAAAACCTTCAGCAGACCCCACTTGCTCTGACAACTACCGCCCCATATCTATCACCCACTTCCTTGGGAAACTGTTGGAGGAACTGGCCTTCCCCAACTCACTTCTCATACTGAACTTGTTGGCAGTGTCCACGACCATCAATCTGGATTCTGAGCATCCAGAGGCATGGAAACTGCTATTCTGAACATCATCATGAAGAATTGCTTGCATTTCTGGACTCAGCTGTCCACATTCTACTTGATCTCTCTTCTGCCTTTGACATGGTCAACCACTCCATCCTCATAAAATGGTTCCATGATACCCGGGGCATCTTGGAGCAGGCACTGGACTGACTGACCTCCTTCCTAAGTGACAGTCCATCGTAGGTTACTCTGGGCACCTTCTCCTCCCCTACTTCTTTCTCCACCTGAGGTGTCCCCCAGGTTTCCAACCTCTCCCTGTGGCCCTTTAACATGCGCCTTGCTCCACTGGCACTCTACATTTCCACCTTCTCTCCTAACTTCCAGTGTTACGTAGATGATATACAACTTTTCTTCAAACTCCTGCTGACCCTCTTACCTCTTCCATCATCCCAGAAGGCCCATCTGCCATCCAGTCCTGGTGCACTGCCAACAATATCTGCCTCAATGCCAGCAAGACTGAGATCCTTCTTATTGGGACCCCTGCTCCCTCCTTCTTCCCCTCACTCTGGTCATCCTCTATGGGCTCTCCCCCCTTCTTCTTCATTTGAAGCCAGAAACCTTGGAGTCATCTTTGACTCCTCTCTCTCCTGCCTCCCTCACATTCAGGAAATATCTAAGAAGTCCCACTTTCAACTCTTCCTTCTCAAAGGAATTCTCTCTTTTCTTACTTTGCCACAGAGGCTCAATGTTACTTGCGCCCTCAGTCTCTCAAGGCTTGACTATTGCAACAACTTCCTCTTGAATCTACCCGCTTCCTCTCTACGACCCCTCCAGCTAATCCAGAACAGGGCAGCAAGTTTTATCCTTTGCCTCAAGTCCAGGGACTGAATTTCTCCTGCCCTAAAAACTCACTGGCTCCCAGTTGCTTCACAGATTAAATGCAAATCCCTCTGCGTCACCCAAAAGGCTGCCTGGGGCCGGGGACCACACTATCTGCAACTTGCTCTTGCTAAATACTCTCCCTCTAGACCTCTATGTTCCTCTGGCAACAACTCCCTGTGTGTAAGCGTTTCGCTACACAGAGGGCCGGAGACCGATATCTTTCTTCAGCTGGCTCCCACTTATGGAACAGCCTCCCTCTTCCTCTTGAACCGGACCTCCTCAAATTCCAGAAGCTCCTCAAGACTTTCCTTTTCAACACCTCCTTCCCTTCTTCACTCCTCTGATAATGGCACAGTCGCTGTGATTGGTGACCAGGGCCCTTATGTGTCCTTTGGGGCCCTGGCCTCCCACACCCAATCGCCTCAGCCTCGGCCTACAAACAACACTTTCCTCGGCACCTACTGGCCTATGCCACTGTAGGCATGCACTTACATACATATTCCAGCCCAATGCTCTCTAGCACTTTCTATACTGTGCACTTACATCTGCTGCTCCCCCATGAGCATGGACACTCCAGCACTTACCCCTCACTCCCTCTTCCCCTCTTCTCTTTCTGCACTTGCACATTCTGACTACTCACAAGGCAGTATGGGTTTCGTCTTCATCGTCCAGTGTATATTTGTTTTCAATCACATGTTCCCTCCCTGTTGCCCAGTGGGCGCTTTGAAACACAATATACTTGTTGTATAAGCACCTAACAAATGCACAATAAATACATAAAATAAATCAATAATATAAGGGGTAATCCTTGATACTGTGGCTGATATGCAACACCCTGAATCGGACAACATATGGTATAATCACATGCGCAAAGTTGGGTGAGAGACGTCAAATGAGAGCTGCTATGTATGCTCTCTAATACCTCATGTGACAGGCGCACCCAAGTTGTTTATACCTCAAGAAATGATGAAGATGGAAAGAGCGTTGTTTTCCTACAATAGATGGGTGGCAGGAATAGTGAGCAGTGCAGTGGGGGGCCTTAACAGGGTTTTCAGAAGATGCAGTGTCATGCGTGAATCAGAACTATGGCAGGGCATGGTTAAATTATGTGCCACAATTGACATAGATTGAATTAAGTGAAACACCAGCAAAGGTACAGAGGCCGGCAGAGTATGCATTTTGCTTCCGAGGAAATGGCACTATACCTATAGGAACAAACATTTGTTGTAACAGGACACTTTTCTTCCCTGACCTGACCGAAGGCACAGCAGCATTGATGGATGTGTACTGGGTGTGTGGTCAATATGCATATCTACACCTCCCGCCATCATGGAGGGGTGTATATTCACTCACCACCCTGCACTCAGCAGTTCTGGTAGTTCCTGGCTTCCATTTGTCTGTTATAAATGTGCTGGCACAAGAACCAACTAAGCCCCAATCCAACAAGCATGCCCGTCGCTCACTAAGAATTTGTCATCAGAAAAGAACAAATGACCTGTCCAAAGACTCCTGCGATAAACCAAAGGCGATCCCGGATTAGTACAGACTGTTTGCTATAGCTGAGAAATGTTTCACCTCCCTCCTGCTGCTAGGTATCCAGACTGCAGCAAACGCCAAGTGGCTGCAGATCACTAGGTGGGAGATACTTCAAATGGCGGACCAGATGGAGCAGGGTCTTAAATTGATGAAGACTGAATTATGGGCAATCAGGCTTTTGACCCTCCAGAACAGATGCGTTCTAGATTAACTGATGGCTATGGAACAGGGCGTGTGTAAGAAAATCTTCTTATCTTGCTGCACATATAACCCCCAAATGATGCGGACAATGGGTTTTTGACCCATGCGGTAGGGGCCCTTCACAATCTGAGGAACGCAATGGAGAAATAAGCATGGGTAAACGCTGATGATTGGTTCATCTCCATGTTTTTGTGGGCCCTGTTGTAGTTGGTGTTCAATCTCGTGCTTTTTTGTTCATGTCAGATGATCCTGAGAAGCTGCACGAAGACGTTACCGAAAAGCGCTATGATGATTGTGTCAGTAACAGTGGGTAGAGCTCCTCACAAAACATAAGTACTCTCAGACTGATAGATGGGACGGGGTTGTAAGATCAAGGATGGTGAAATTAGATCAGGCTCTGGAACCCGCGGGTAGCTTGTCCACACCCCCACCAGACCCAAAGAACTACGTGGAGTACTGGGTTGATTTGGCAGGAGATGCACAGTGCTGCTTTATAATGCGTACCTTGGAAAATGCCCAAGCCGGGGCTTACATCATGTGTGTAGAGCGTGGGTACGCAAGGATGATGACTATAGAAGGAAGGAGGCAGTAAGGTTAGTTATTGGAGTATTAACTAAAGGCGGGGAAAGCCTGGATGCACGTACAGCATCACAGCCAGGCAAAAAGGTTCAGGTTGAGAAAAACCTATTAGCACATGCTATCATGGGATCAGACAGAGGTTTGCGCAGCAGAAAGCGCATGCATTGTTTTTATTTAGGTCTCACACATATCAGATACTCACATATAGCCACACAGAAAGAGCAACACATGTACTACTGTTGAAGTTGCAGGGGTTATAGATAAGGCCGTATTATAGGCCCTGTGTATAGTTTTGTATTCATAGTTCTGGTCTGTAGTGAGGTGTGCGGGAAGAGTTGAACCAGGTAGAAGATGGAGTCAGATCGATATTGTGGTAGAAATGAGGCCAGTGTGTTAATATGAAAGAGGTGTTGCCATAATGGATGGTAAGGCTTAGTACATCATGAAGAGAATAGAACACAGGCCCTGATGTGGAGCTGCGGTACTGGGTAGCTCAGCTCCCAAAACAAATCCCCTTTTCCACTCCCAGGAGAGAAGCTGGGGTCAGAGGCACCCGTGGTGCACAGATACATGGTAACTGTATCAAGCTGCAAGGCCTGAGCGTGGTGGGAATGAATGTAAGCTGCTGGGAGTGCTGGTAGGGATGCACCCTTTGAAGGACAAATACATGGGAATAGGGCATAAGGTTTTGTGATGCCAATGGGTAAGAGAATATTTAGAGCACCACTATCCCAATGAGCAGCCCCCAATGAGCAGTCATCCCATATGAATTACAAGTAGACACACAACTAAAACAAATAAATCCATGAAATTCAGACTCAAGAGCGGGGCCGCAGTCACGTCATTACTGTGCACCTGGGGTTTAAAGGAGATAAGGGGGGTGGGGAGGCCATGTCTGGAATGTTCCATGATTTCATATAGGAGGAGCAGAGGTAATGCTAATAAGTTTAGAACAAGGCCGGTGAGGCAGCTTGTGTGCACCATGGCATCTGTTATAATGAGAAGGCCTATTGTCTTATCAAAGCAGAGTTGGCCCAGTCAGCTTACTTTGATTGTGTCTGGATGGGAGGGGTACACATCATGTGGCTGTCTTGATTTATTAATGCGTCAATACCATTAAACTACCAAACCTGGATTCACTGGTGATGATGTAGTAGAACACGTGTTTCGGGGAATGGGATTAGATAAAATGTGGCCAATCGGTCCACACACTATAGGGGGACATTAGCCTGTTCTCTAGGTAGTAGCCAATGAGGGTGGATGGATAACATTGTAACCTACTTATTCAAATCCTGTGGTTTACCGCTATATAACCTGTAACTTCTTGGGATGTGACAAGCTCTGTGCCAGTTCTGGTCTTTGGGACCGTCTGAGATCTTTTACATGTAATAAACCTTGTTTTTCCTTGCCAAGAGGTGCAGTTATTATTTGGCTTTATGAATTATTTTTACCATTCGAGTTTTGGGTTGATATGATATGATTATGATATGATATGGCATTTATAATGCGCCTGTACACAAGTGTTTCAAGGCGCGATGAGGCAAGGGAGGGGGAACAGAGAGAAGACAGGGACAAACGTTCTTACAAGGCCAGGTGACATTGAGATCGCGCAAGTGCAGGGGGTGGGGGGAAGGGGAAAAGTGCAGGGGGAAGGGGGAAGGGGCAGCGCAGTACATAGAAAACAAAGTAAAATAAATAAGACAATAAATAAAGAGTCCAGCCAGCTGGTGGCAAGTGCAAGGGTAAGCACAGACATCAGGTGTCAAGAGCTGGTAGGGCACTGCAGGTTTACAGAAACAGTCCCCAAGTGCAAGGGTTGCCAGGGGGGCAGTGCAGGTGTGCAACTGGCGGGAGGGGACCTGGGCCCGAGAACAGAGGGTAACTAGGTAACCAGTGCAGATTCAGTTTCAGCCAGGGGATCAGCAGGGGAGAGGAGGAGAGAAAGCAGAAGCAAAGAGGAAGGTCCTGAGGTGCTTCCGGAACAATAGATGGTTCTCCTCAAGTTTCAGAGAGGCAGGGAGACTGATCCAGAGGTAGGCCCCAGCCGAAGAAAGAGATCTACCATCAACTCGTTGCTTGGAGAAGCGATTGACCCTGAGGGAGTTGGAGGCGGATGAGCGCAGAGCTTGAGAAAGAAGATATTTAGGAAGAGAGATTTTAAGGTATTGAGGCCCCAGAAGGCCTTGTGGACAGTGCAGAGGGTTTTGAACTTAATCATCTCCGCCATTGGAAGCCAGTGCAGAGATTTCAGGCCTGGAGAGATACGATCCCTGGGCTTGAGGCCAAGGACAAGTCTTGCAGTCCTGTTTTGGATGAGTTGCAGAGCGTGGAGAGTAGAGTCAGACAGATTTAGAAAGAGGCTTTTGCAGTAGTCCAGCCTAGAGAGAACCAGAGTTCTAGAGACAGTGAGCTTCTGGGGGAAGGAGAAGAAAGGAAGAATACCTCTGACAAGGTGCAGTTGGTAGTGTGACTTCTTAGAGACATCAGAGATGTGAGGAGAGAAGGAGAGCGTGGAGTTGAAGATGAACCTGATGATTTTAGTCTCACGTGTGGGAGCAGGAAGAGGGCCAAGAGAGGCAGGCCAGAGAGCGACAGGAAAGGAGGGAGCAGGTGTGCCGATTGGGAGAATCTCGGTTTTACTGGCATTAGGGCAGAGATCATTGGCGGCACACCACTCCTGGATAGCAGACAGACAGTTAAAGATGAGAGAAGGAGAAGAGGTGGAAGAAGGGAGCCTGAAAATAAGTTGAGAGTCATCCACATAGCTCTGAAAGTTGGAGCAGAAAGCGGCAATGCGATGGGCAAGAAGTGCCAGGTATTGGTTAAACAACCAGGGAGAGAGGTTAGACCCCTGGGGAACACCACAGGTAGAGATAGAGAGAGAGGGAAGGAAGGACCCAAGTTACACCTGGGAGGGTCAATCGAAGAAGAAAGATGTCAGCCAAGTCAGGAGTCTGATCGGTGATACCCAGGTTATCAAGGAGACGGTTGAGCAGGATGGCATGGTTGAAGGTGACAAAGGCAGAGGAGAGATCAAGTAGCATGAGGACACAGGGGTTTCTGGAATCAAGGTTGCTATTTTCTTTACAAGAAGTAGGAGATGCGTTGAATATTTGAGAGAGCAACCCCCTTTTCCACACTCTACAAAAGTGTACAAGTTTAATACATCTTGAAAAGTGGACAGGGTTGATACATCTTGTGACATGACAAATGACTGTGCCGGGAAAAATGCCTATCCTTTTGAATGTGGCAAAATAATTTCAGCAGAATTCATAGTCCAAAAAAATTAATTGCTCAGAGTGTATGCGCCACAAAATCATAATAGAACGATAGTGGATCATACCAGACTCCCCAGATTCCAAGTGAGCTATAACCAGTGACTGCAATTTATTGACCCTAGAAAGCTGGAAGGCGAGGCAGGCCAAGCAGGATTTGAACATGCAAATCCAGATTGAATAAAGATCTGCAAAAATGTCTAAGTGAATGATTCTTCATGAATGAATGTACCATTGAATGACGGCCCACCTGAGACTGTGCCACAGAGAGCCTGCTCATTTGATACTGCACGAGACTCCATTTTATGTATTTATGTATCACCTCACCTTTTCACGTCGTTTCCATTAATTCTCAGTCTCCTGCCCCTAATCGTTCAGATCTCATGTTCTCCTTGTACACAATGTTTTCCCTTTCCTCTCCTACCCTTTCATAGGCTCGCTTGCCATCTTTCTTCGTTGCAGTGGCATCGCATTTCTTCCTCTCCACTCCTCTTTCTCGGGGTGACTACACTAATTCATTTTCGTATGCCGCTCATCCATTGTTTTTGTACTAACTATTATCAATTATTAACTGTTAACCAAACACCCTATATCGAGAGATCTATATAAACAGTTAAAGCGCTGCCAGATGTGCTTGAATTGGCCCTGGTTATACTCGAGGCGATGGGAGATTGTCTCAGTCATGGCTCACACGTTTCCATTAGCAAGTTGGATTCTTAATGTGTGGACGTATTTACAATCCCACAGAATCTTTCTTTTGGGTATAACTAAGCTCATCAAAAGACAGAGCTTTTAGGGATAGGAAAGCCTGGCTCACAAACTGTAAAAGTATGCAACAGGTGTTCCTGCTGGCTTTAAACCAATTAGAAATTCAAAGAATATGCTTTACACATAATCATAATCAAATGTATTAATTCCTGGGACACAGACATTGTTAAAAACATATATGGAACAAAAATTGTTTCCAAATTTAATGTAGTACATATGAGGGAAATGAACACATAATAAAGTGCAAATAATTGTGCTATCTTACAAACTAAGCTGATAAAGTGCCAGCGCATCGGTGCAATAAATCAATACACAAACAGCACGATTGTTAACCCTGCATATAATTTATGTGGACAGAAACAGTAATTTCCAAAGCCAAATTAACATAAATTACTCATAGCCCCTTCTTCGGTTATTCAATTCCTAAGCAACAGGCGGCGTTATTGGTCACAAACTGCCGCACCGCTGTCTGCATGCTACTCTTTCTCTGTGGCAATCTCCCTCGATATGCACATAGCCCTTTACCTCCCACTCTCTATGGGCATATTTCTCCTCTTTCCCCTTTCTTTCCCCCTCGCCATGCCTCTCTCTCTCTCAATGACTCCTACTTCCCAAACCCTCAGGAAAATTGTTAGAAGGTGTGTAAGGGGTACGGATGTAGCATGCCTTTACATGGGTCCCCTCACATCAGTGCCTTTGCCTGTAGAATCAGGCTCCCTCTGACAAGGTTTCTATTCTTAAAGCTCAAGACCACATCCCACACATAAGGGATTTCACCCATTCCTTTTACAGCTGATGTATTTATATTCCACAACGCTTTAGTGGAACACCAATCAGTTCCAATTCTAGTCCAACGGGGAAGGTAAACAATTCCCATGTTACTGTAGCACCTGTAGCCGTGTTCCCATAATACCTCAGCGCATATTGTCAGAATCTGCAGTGCCCCAATACCACTCCGTTGCAGATTTCATGACACTTCACTCGTCAAATTGAAACAATATACCATATCTTTATGGAATGCATGGCACTAGATAATGAAAGAAGAACATTTGTGGCCATGCTCCCCATGGGAGAGAACATACAAAACAGAGAACAAAGATGGACAACTCTGCTCGTGTGGACTCATAAACATTTCATATTCAGAGCAATCCAATATCGGATAGCAACATGAAAAAAGAAGACAGTGATCCATCCGAATAATAGATGAGAAATTAATTAGACTAAATGCCTGATTTAATGTCAATTTAACTCACCAATGACTTGCTGGAAAAACTGAGAAGAACGGACAGAATTTTGATTTATTTTGTTTTATTTCACTTTAAGATTTGTTTTGTCTTTTTTTTCCTTCAAAAATAAGTATGCTATTTTGGAATGTAAAAGTTTCTATAAACTAAAACATGTAAATAAAATAAAAAATAAAAAAACACTTCACTTGTCACTTATATTTCATAAGAATGCACACTGGCAGTGGTACACAAGACAGTTTCGACAATGCCCAACCTCTGCAGTGTTCACATTACCCAGCATTAACAAAGCATTTAATGTATAATGCCCATCAGGCATGTTGCCATACGCACCCACCACCACTGTGCCTGGCCCCCTCCTTTTAATCTCTCTTGCTGCATCCCGTCACTGTATGACTCTCACCTTCACTCTCTCTAGGCTCTTCTCTCTCTCCGTCCCCCTCTCTCTGTGTGTACCCATCTCCCTCTTTATCTGGTCTTGCCTATCCCTCCCTTGCCATCTTCCTATCTTCCTCTGTGTGTCCTCATTTCTCCTTTTGCACCCACCTTCATATCTCTGTAGGCCAGATTATCAAAATGTAAGGCACATGGAAATAGTGCAGAGCATGCACTTGTTTCATTTGCATTACTTTTATAAATGCACAGGTCACCTTATTCTGAAAGGTTTGCAGGACATTTCTTGGGGGCTCTGTGGCAGCACAAAAGATGCTCTGGCAAGCCTCCTTGCATGCATTAGTGTCTGGAGTATACTTTTGACACTAATGTATGACTGGCTACCATCACCCACGTGGGTGCGGGCAGCACATTTCACAGTGATGGCTCTTAATGGGCACACATCACTGTGAAATGTAAACAAAACAAATAGCATTGCTATCCCCAATTGGGGGATAGAAATACAAAACTGATGACTGTGGTTTAAACTGTGGCTGTCACACTTCAAGAAAAATGAACGACAGAGGCCCTCATTCCAACTTTGGAGGTAACCATGCCGTTATTTGCGGCATGGCTGCCTCCAAAATCGTTCCGACTCCGGCCTGGTGAATGGAGTAATTACCGGTCCATTCCGAGGTCGGAGGGACCGGTAATTCCCCATTCACCAGGGCCATTCCCCATTCCCATTTGAGCCCCCATAGGGCTCAATGGGAAGGGGGAAGGTGGCAATAACGGTACCGTAAATTACGGTACCGTTATTGACCCCGGTTTGTTAAGTGACTCCAATCAAGCACTCCCACTAAGTCAGTGCCTCGTCTGGGACGCCCAAGGGAAGCCCTTATTTATATGTTTTTATAGCAAGTTATACCCTGGATGATAAACCCTTGTATAACACCCCTCTCTATGAATCCCCCTGATCTCACTGAGCCAAGAAGTAGGTTTGTTTTGCAATTTAAAAGATTTATTGGAAAAATTAAACAATATATATATATCACACTTTTATAATAAATTAATATTTGATAGCACCCTTATGAATATAATGTTGATCAACAATAGATAATCTGACACTAGCACACTTCTTTACAATCAATGAGGAGTTAGCATAGGAAGGATAAGGTAGCAGAAAATACTTTTATGGTTTCAAGGAAAAGCAATGAGGGAAAAATGCAGCACAGAAATAAACTTGATATGATTTCAACAAAAGATAATATGATCACTTTTTCTTTGACAATTCCCTCCCCCCTATGCAAGATAAGGAGATGGAAGGAGAGCACACAATTCTCAGGAATACAAAATGCAATACAAATTTCCGGTTCCCCCAAGCGAGCTTAGAGGAAAACAGGAATGATTTTTAGAGCAGGCAAGATCCTTTTAAATGTGGTGGCAATGAAGTGAAAAATATGCTGAAAATGCTTTTAATTCCCTCTAGAGGTTCAGGGTGAGTGAGAGATACTTTACATCAGTTCAGGTCAGCCCTACCAATGATTCAGGGATGGTTATCAGGTTGAAAACGGGATTCAGTAATGGAAGCAAAAGACAGATATTTTTACACGTTGTTGAAATAAAGCAAACTGTCAATTCGCGGCACTTTTTTCCGAGTGCGTCGATCGCGATTACAGAGGAACTATAAGGAGATTTTTAAACCACGTTCCTAGCACACGCGGTTCAAAAGATACGGACGATTTAATGGAGCTAGATTCTCAAAATAAAAGTAAAGCTCAGAATGACAGATGACAGTTTTGCAGAATGGACACACGATTTCTTATGATGCAGTTCTAAATAGGTTAAAATAGTTTGAATTAGATTATTTTAAACTAAGAGATTGGTTTTGCACAGTTCTGGCTGAATACTCACACTATGAATTTGAAATAGGCCGTCAGGGTCTGGTCAGCAGTTTTGGACTGGACTCCTGGCGGGTGGTTCTGAAGTCACAGCTCTCTGGGTCAGCTCTGCTCTGCACTTCACAGCGGTCTGGTCTGGGTCTCTCTGGTTCTGGTCTCTCTGGATACAGCACTGCTTTCTGGGTCTGCTACCGGTTCTGGCAAAAGTTCTTGGCAAAGAATCCAACAGCTCGCCTGGCTGTAGAATAGTTTGGTTGGATTGCTGGATTCTGAAGGCCTGCTGAGAAGAGTTCTCAGCTTGTGGGTTAGGCCTTTGCTTTAAGTTCTGTAGTCTATCTGGAGTCTAAGTTCTGGATGTTCCTTCTAGATGTTGTGTGGTCTGGCAAAATGCTCCGCAAGAAAATGGAAAATGAATGTCTTGCCTGTCCAAGCAGTCTCTTTTTATGTGTTTTGAAAGTGGGTGGGTCGGCTCATTCTGCATGCCCAACCCTCTCATGATTTGATAGGTCAAGGATTCTCTGTGACCTGATTTGAGAAGGGATAGTGTGTCAGAGTGAGTCAGAGTCTTACAGTCTATTGAAGAAACGCCCCTTTGCTTTTACTTAGAAAATGAATTTTTCATAACTAACAGGTTTCCCAGATACACACGTCGTTGAAATTACATACATATGTCACCGATTAATTTAAGATACACTATCGCCCAACTCTGATCCCCCTCAGAGCCTGGGTTAAAAAATGGCAACATTTTGTGCTTTTTAGTGACTTTCGCCATATTGGTTTTTCCTCAAAATTTACACAGACCTGCACGCCTTCCCTGAGCATATTACTGGAAATTACTATGTCTCTATCCTAAACACAGTGTCTGCAATATTAATAAATAGCGGGGTTCGGTCCCAGAACAGTGCACAAAGTGGAGCTTGGTCTCAGATCGTGAGGGCATTTTCCATATAAAGGACCCCCAAATTGTACATTTCTGTGAGCTTAATACAAGATTTTATATGCAATTTAACTTAAACATATATTTGCTGCAATATGAATCCACAATCCAGTCTGGTCTGGCCCGCCCCCAGAAGCTTGGTGAGTCAGAGATCACAGGCCTCTCCTTCTTGGCAGGGCAGCTGTTGCCAGCTACACCCTAATCTGCATTTCTATTCAATTGAAAGGGTCTATTGTGTTGGGTCCTGCAAGCCTGCAAGCTGCAGGAGAAACTCCTCCCTCTCAATCAACAGGGCCATGTGATATCCTGGGCTGTTGTGTGTGTCTCTGAGGTGTTAATGGTTCTCAGGAAAAGCAAGACTTTTGAACTTTTAATTACATAAAACCCCTTCTGTTCACTGCACAGTTCTGCAAGACAGCTCTCCTGTCAGGATTTATAGAGCGCCAGCGCCGGTCAGTGTCCAATGCCGGTACTGCACCTATTTTTGACAGCTGTCTTGAATTAATACATTTCAAAAAGAAAGGATTTTGCTTGATAGTACATGATTCTTGCTTGACATGGCATTGATGTGGATCTGCAGTAGAGTAAAGTAAAACACTCAACCATAGTTGGATTTTTGTTTGGTGGTTTCGGGCCCATGATCTTATCAATTTTTGACATTAATAAAAACGGATTTTGAACAGAACCATCTTTCTTTGCAGTGGTGGGTGGCAGGTCAGGGGACCATTTTGGTGTGCGCAAAACTGCACGGTTCTCCTGGATTCTGGCGCAAATGTGGGCTTTTCCACCATCTTGGATTTCCTAAGCCCACAGCACCAAATGTTGCAGCATTATAGTCCAAACGTGGGTCAGGACACCCAACAAGCCCCCCCGCCCGACTGCGCTTTGATTTCGAGTCGAGGGGGAGTCGGGTGCAAAGGATGTGTTGATCCACGCGCTGGGATGTCCGCATCATCTTTTTCCGATTCCGCAGATGACAAAGTTCAGCATCTTTTCCTCCATTAGGTTGGATCGATCGGTTCTCCTCGCCGGTCCTGATGGGAGTATTGGGCGGTACCCTGGGCCCCTGGGATCTTTGCTCCTGGTCCCCAGGTCGTCTTCCGTGGTCAGTCTCCAGGTTTTTTTTCTCCTAGGATGACAAAGCAATGCGGCAATACCTATTCGTAGACATTTCTCCCCCACTATTGATATAGTGGGGCGGCATATACATTTTATAAATCAATATACATTTACATTCTTATTTTTTAAAAAACCAAGATATAATCAGAAGACATTTTCATTCAAGAATCATAATATTTTAGAGACTATATGTGGGATATTTTAGGGTTGGAACTGAATTACTCTGAAGCGGCCCCCTCTGGTATTGCAGAGGACTCCTCCAGTTGCTGCAGAGTGTGCCTGGGATGGCAACACTTTAACTGATTTATATGGACCCACTTGTCTTCCCCTTCTGCCAAACTACCTTTGGGGATGCGGATCTTGTAGGCAACTGGGGAGACCTTGTCTATAATTTCAAAAGGTCCCTTCCATGTAGGCAAACATTTTCGCTATTTGGCTGGTTTCTTTGGAAATTGTATAGATAAATCCGGTCTCCTACATTGTACTCTTTCATGGTGGTTTTCAAATCGTAATGGGTCTACATGCTATCAGCTGATCTTTCTAGATTCCGCTCAGCATAGGCAAAAGCATGTTGAAGGTGTTTCCTTAAATTCTCCACATACTCATGAGTTATGGAGGCATTTATCAATGTCTGCTCTTGGGTCCTGTAGAGCAAATGCTGGGGAAGCACCATCTTGCGTCCAGTCATCAGCTCAAACGGTGACATTTTAGTTGCAATTGAAGCAGTAGATCTGATGGCCATTAGGACCAGAGGTAATCGGATATCCCAACTTGGCCCAGAATCTGCCACAAACTTTTTTAAGATGCTCACTATGGTTCTGTTGTATCTCTCCACTGCACCAGAAGAGGCTGGCCGGTAAGCAATATGTAGCTTCCTTTTAACCCCCAGTATCTCCCACATCTTTGTCATTACTTCACTGGTGAAGTGGCTACCTCTGTCGGACTCAATCCTTTGGGGTAGACCAAAACGCGAAAAGATGTGGTTGATCATCAGGGCAGCTGCTGTTTCTGCCTTGCAGTTTGGGGCCGGGAGACATTCCACCCACTTGGTATACAAGCATGTGACTGTCAACATGTACTTGTTTCCCCTAGAGGAGCGAATCACTGGGCCTATGAAGTCGATTTGCAAATCTGACGATGGCAGTGTCATCCCCCTCTTTTGGAGAGGCACCCGGTGTGTGAGGGATGTTGGCTGAAATTGTGCACACACAAGACACCCCTTCAAGTATTGGTCGAGGTCCTGCCACATGTGTGGCCAGTATGCAACCTCTCTTAAGATCTCAAGTGTTGTATGAAACCCCCTATGACCGGCGGTGGCCGCATCATGGGCGTGACTCAACATCAGGCTTCGGAATGAGGTAGGGACCACCCACTGATCATGGCCAGCTTGGGATTTCCTTACCAACAAACCGTCTTGGATTCAGAACATTTTCTGACATTTCATCAACACTCTAAGGTCCTCTTTCCCAATGTAATCGGCATCCGTCAGGGGAAAGTTCTCAGGGTCCTCAATGTGTTGGTAAAACTTACCAATTATTGGATCCCCTTTTTGAGCCGCAATCAAATCAGCATCGGGGGTCTCCTTACTCCATTGTGCAGTTGAAAGATCATTGTGAGCATTTGTCTGGGACCTAGTGATAGCAGTGACCTGGATTTCCCCCAACAGGGACTCAATCTCTATTAGATCCCCTTGGATGGCCCCGGTTTTGGCCAGCTGATCAGCTAAGTCATTTCCAGTTTTGTCTGGTCTCTCTACTTTGGAATGACCCTTGATCTTTTTCCAGTAGATGGTCATCCCATTCGATGTAACCAGATCCTCAATATTTTGGATTAACTTCCCATGTTTCAAGGGTTTGTTATTAGCACATAACATGCCTCTGGTTTTCCAATTAACCAGGTGCTCCACGAACCCGTTCCGTACATAATCTGAATCTGTGATTATGACCAGTTTGTGGAGTTGATGTTGGATCGCAGTGAGGATGGCTTGATACACAGCCATCAATTCTGCCACCTGACTACTTCAGGGACCAATTTTGTATCCAGTGGAGGGTTCTGGGGACTCGTTCACCCATGCATTCCCTACGCCGGCCACCAGTTCATTTTCCACGTTGTTGTCAACATGGTAAGAGCATCCATCAGCATAGACAGTGGGCATTCCCTCACACTTGTCCTCTTCAAAGACTTTGTGTGGGGAATTAAGGTATGCCTCCATGTTTCATCCTCGAGACAGTTTTCTCTGGCACAATCATGCAAGTCAGCCAGACCCTGCGCGAGGGGACTCTTCTTGTTTTGGCCATATCTGACCTCCACAGGAAAGCCTTGCATTGACAGAATTCAGGAAGTAATTTGGGAATTACTCACATTTCCGGCCCGGATTCTGTCACTTTGGAGATATTGCAGAGGCTGGTGTGGAGTCTCCACTATGATGTGTTCCCCATGGATAAACGGGCGGTAATTCTTCAATGCCCACACCGTTGCCAGGAGTGCCTTCTCACAATTGTTGAATTTTTCCTCCACAGAGAATAAAGTTTTGCCTGCATAGGAGATTACTTTATTGACCTTGTCATGCTTTTGGTATAATACTGCCGTCAAGCACGTATTGGAGAACCCTGTCTCCAGGAAGAACTCCTTGTTTCTGACAGGGTAAGCTAGGCAAGGCGCTTGTGAGAGGCTTCTTTTGAGTTGTTTTACTGCCTCGGATTGTTCTGGACCCCATTCCCACTTGACCCCCCCCCTTCAAAAGATGAATCAGGGGTCTAGTGATCTCTGCGTAGCCCCCAATGAACTTTCTGCTGTAATTAGTCAGTCCAAGGAGGCTCCTTAGTTCCTGCAGAGTTGTGGGATCCTTCAATGTTTGGAGGGCTTCCACTTTCTTTTCCTGGGGACAGAGACCCTGAGGAGTAATCTCATGCCCCAAGAAATTAACACGGGTTCTACACCACTGTGCTTTTTGGAAGGAAAGTTTTGCTCCGGCGGCCCTCAACTGTGTCAGAACATAACGGATCTCCGCTATGTGTTCCTCCACAGATGAACTTTTGATGAGGACATCATCTACATAAGCCAGGTTACCCCTTGCACCCAGGTCCGGCATGGCCTTATGTAGGAAAATGTTGAATTCATTGCCGGAGTTGAGGTATCCGAAGGGAGTCCGGGTCCATGTGTACTGCTCTCCCCCAAAGGTAAAAGCCAGTTTGTATTGGTCCTCCCTACTGACAGGCACGGTCCAGTATCCATTGGTCAGATCTCTTGCAGTGAATACCTGTGACCCCTGAATCTGGGCGAGCCCTTGGTCAATGTAGGGCAGAGGCCATCGGGAAGTATGGACCCATTTGTTGAGCTCCCTAAGGTCGGCGCAGAGTCTCCACTGGCCGTTTGGCTTCAATATTCCCAGCACCGGAATATTGAAGGTGCTGCAGACTGGACGGATTATTCCCCGGGACTCAAGGTTCTTAATTATTTCAGTAAGGGACTCCATGGATGCGAGAGGCAAGCGTTATTGCTTCACAAACACTGGAGTCATGCCAGGGTCCGTGGGAATTGTTGTGTGGATGTCGGTGCGACCACAGTCATATGAGTCTACCGCAAAGAGATCTTGGAAATCCAAGAAAACTTGTTTCAACTTTTGCTTCTGTTCCAGAGTCACACAGGCATCAGCTAGGTTGACTCTCTCTTCCACCATCTGCCTGAAGCCTGGAAAGACTTCTGGTTTCGCTATCTCAGTGGCCTCTCCAGCTGGGTGGAGAAGTCCCTGGTCAGCGTGCTGATTTGGACTGGTGGCTTCAGGTGGGAAAGGCAGCCTTCATGGACCTGGAAAATCACCTCATCCCTTCTGAAGTCACAAGTCACATCTTCCTTGCCATAAGGGCAGGAAGTGTACACCAGGAAGTTCCCCCCATGCCGGGTAAAGATCCTGTCTGGTGTTGTATTGTCCTCACTGTCACTGTCAAAACAGTCCTTGGGGATCGGTCCTAACAGTTCATTCCCTAAATCAATGGAAAAATGTCGGTCATCAACCGCCATTCCAATAATGGTGCCTGCGGTTAGAGTGATCCTCTTTAAGTCGCTGTTATCCACCTCTATTGGAATGGTGTCATGCTCTAGATTGACTAGTGGAGTTGGGTTTACCCCCAACCCTTGCTGTTGGAGCGAAGCATTTAGATGAATATAAGCATCAGGGTTTTTCAATTTTTGTCCTCTTTTAACTTTCACTTCCAGGGAGAATTGTCGGGTCCTTTCTGGGATGGTGACTTCCTCTTTAACCTGAATTTCAACTGCATAAGTTAGCAATTGAGCTGACCTAAATGCTTTTTCTGGATCATCAAAGCCCATGGGATTATCCGCTAATCGGGACCAAGCTTTGAAGTTTATTAGGTCCAAACTAATGGCAAAGCGATTGAGAATGTCACTGCCTAAGTAAAAGGCGGCAGTGACATCTCGCACGACCCAACAATTATGGACTATGCTCTTGTTGCCAATGGAGATTTTGAGCATACACCTGCTTGGCAGGAGATGTTTGGAATTGGGTGTTTCCAGATCCATTTCCCATTTGTCTATCAGTTTGAATGTGGGAATGGCTGGATCTTTTGGGAGTTGGCAGAACATGGCTTCGCTGATGAAGCTCTTACCGTTGTTCACACACACTCGGGCGAGAACAGAGTCCTTCCCATTAATTAACTGAACAGGGATGAACAACTGCTCTCCAATTTGCTGAACATCAGCCAGGCTCTGAGCTGATTTCACATCTTTCTGGACTATAGGAGTGAGAGTTTCTGATTGTGGATTAGTAAAGAATTTCAGGGTGTTTCCTTCCAGTGTGGAATACCACCTTAAACTGGAAGGAAGGTTGATTTTCAGAAATAGAGAGGACCCCCCATCACCAGTCTGTTGTCCTACTGCTATTACTGTCACGTCGGGAGTTTGGTTGTTCTGGAAGTGAAATTCTACTTGGTCAGATTTTTGTTCAACCATGTGGCAGGTGCCGTTTAAACTAACATGGTTGACACTCTGTTTTAATTTTATTGGTCGGCTAGTCTGGGTCCAGAGGACCTTTTTTACACAATCTATTAAGGGTGACAACCTTCTCAGGAGGTCATTCCCTAGTAAACAAGGGGTGCCCTCTGGAGTCACTACTATGACCGGGTGTTTCACCTTGTGTCGCCCAATTTTAATGTCCAAGTCTGCAGTCCCCTCAACGGGAATTTCCTTCCCGTCAAAGTTCTGCAGTTGTCCAGGAAGAGAGGTGAGAGGAATACGGTAATTCTCCCCCCTTCCGGCATTTAGTTCATCAAAGGCCCTTTTGGACAGAAGGGTAGCTTGGGATCCAGTGTCCACCAGTGACAAAATTGTACCCTGCCCCTGTACTTGTACCGGGGCATAGTACCTTCCATCCTTCTCCTCAAGGGGGCAAAGATAATGCACATTTTTGGACAACTGGTGGGCTACCTTTCTGGTTTTGGACATGGCGAGAGAAGAGATTTGGGCAGAATTCTGTGGAGAGCCTTGGGAATCTGAAAGAAAAAGTTGGCAACTGGAGATCAGAGCCATTGTGGGTTTCCCTGGTTCCGGTTGTGGGCCGCCCCGCCCTTTTTGGAGGCAGTCATCAGGATGGGTTTGAACCAGGGGATTTTGGTATTGTGGGTTCTGGGATGAGATGATGGGCGGCGGTAGCTCAGTCTCCATATCTCCCCAGTCTGAATTGGCATCCCTTGGGACCCATTTTTCCTTGGGAGGAGTTCCCCCATCTCTGAAGGAGAAGGTCCTTTCCCCAGGATCCTCTGAGGATCCCTCTCCCTCAAATTGGAAGACCTGTACCTCCTCCACAAAGTGGGTCTGTCTGGGTCCTTTGTTTCTCATACCCGCCCTCTGCTCCTTTGGAGGCAGGCTTTCAGGGGTAGGAGATTTTGTTTCCAGTTCCTGGTTTTCCAGGGGCTGTTTACAAGTTGGGAAGGAAGCTTCCTCCAAGGCTTTACACCCCCCTTCCCCTTGTGCCTCCTCCCTGGGAACCGGTGGGTTATCGGGGTGCTGCCCCCGTCATTGTTCTGGAGCACCAGGTCCAGAGTTTGGGGCATTCTGCGGTGGCATGCTCATCTGAGGGTTCTGTTGAGCCCTCAGTATGTGACCCAGATCTCGTGCCATATTTTGGACCTGGCGCTCAAGTTGTGAAACCCGCTCAGGCTGATACGGGGCTCTATTTTCTCCCCTGGGCTGATCCCGGGAAGGGTAGCTATCCCTTCTCTGGTAGTACCCCTGGTTGGGAAGATTTGGGTACCCCTCCACCCTTGGCCTCCCCTCTCCCGGATTAGGTTGTCTGGGCTCAGGGAATTGGGGAAAGAAGGATGGATGATTTTGGGGCTGGAAATTGGGCAGATACCTGGGGAAAAAGTACTGCCCAGGATTTGGAGAATTTCTGCCCTCCTGGGGAAGTTAGGAGGGAAGTTCCCTGGGTTAGGTGCTTGGCCGGATCCCCCCCCTTGGGCTGGAGGAGTCCACACATAACCCAGGATTGGTCGGTTTCCCTTGTAGCGGGGACTTACATAGTCAGGGGAGCGGGGGACCCCATTTGTGGGACTACCTCCTCGACTCCCTGTCTGTGACTGGCCCGAGGGATTTCTGGGCTTAGGATTATTAGGTGCAGGTAGGTTTTTAGGCCCCCCCATCTCCAAGTCTAAAACGGGGGCAACCTTTACCTCTGCCACCTTGGCAGCAGCAGGGGTGCTGTTGGTTTTGGGATTTTTCTGGGTATTGCTTTTATTTTCTATGGGCTTCTGCACCTCATAGACCTGTTCAATGACCCAGTCTAAAGATCTTTTCTAGTGAAAATCTCTCACGAGCTGGGTCATGATGTATTTGGGCAAGGCATGGAAAAATGTATTGACAAATTATCTGCTGTCTGTGCGCACCCTTCTGGTGGTCTGCACAAAGGCACGTTTCAGTTCTTGCATGAATTCTTGTGGGGCCTGATCCTCCCCACATTGCAAATTGTAGGCTGCCTTGCGAGCCTCTTGTGGATTTCTGTGAACAGAAAAATGTTTTAATATGGCCGCCCTATAGGTGGACCACCTTGAATGATTTTGGTCCTCCAGCCCCGCAAAGAAACTGGAGTACTCTGGGGAGAATGTCCACTTTACATATTGGATACAGCTTTGGCTGTCCTTCAAATGAAAAGTCTCCATCATTTGCTCATAGAGCTCCAAGTGTTCCCAAACAGAGTACTTGGCGTTCTTATGATAAGGTGTGATGACACTCCTGATTGCCTTAATCTGTTTCAATGGGTCCTTAAGCAAGGCCCTTTTTGCCTTATTGGCCTTTTTGGTTCGGGTAACCCTGGTCCATTCATCCTCTGACTCAGAGGCACTGCTCCCAGAGGTTCCTGTCTGATCTTCCAGGTTTTCCCGGATTCTGCGAGCCTGGGAGTGGCTGGCAGAATGTGGGGACATGGTTTCCTGTGTCCTGTACCGCTCAGAGGAGTCTTCAGATTCCTCCTTGCTGCCAGGATTTGATGGGTACCCCCCCCACTGACCTAACTGGGCAGAAGTTTTCAGGATGCCCTTAATGGGCCTATTCTCCTGGGATTCCCCACTAAATTGCACTGTGCTTGGGTGCCCATACCCGGATGCCCGCCCATCCATTCCTGGGAGGTACTGGCCTACGAGCCCCATGCTTCTGGCTGGATAGTAATCTGCCATCCCTGTGGCCTGGTGCTCATGTGCGCCAGGGGACATGGGGGTGGCAGAGTCCAGGGACTGAGAGAGATAAAGGCCTCTGGTACTAGGGCTCCTGAGGTTATGCTCAGGAGTTTCCCTTTCCCAGCAAACCTGGTCTCTAAACGCCCCTGCTCCCTGTTGCAATGCAAGAACCTGCGCCTTCAGTTCCTCAGTTAAGCCTATCATTGTGCTGGCAGAGAGCCTCATTCTCTCTCTGCGTTTCCTGATTGGTCCTGGAGCACTGGGCCAGTCTTTGCTGCAGGAGGGTTACCTCCTGAGTCCCATCCCTACTGGCCTGCTCCTGTCTTGCCAGAGCCTCCTCCACCCTCCTGGTGTGCTCTAGCAAGTCCTGGTGTTCTTATTGGAGGTCACCCAGTCCCTGGGGGGCCAGGTGATTTTCTTCCATTTTTCTTTTTAAGTGGCAGACTTCCTGGCCTAAGGTGTCCCTTTCCTGACTAAGAGTCTGCATCTGTACCGTCAAGTCATCCCTTTGCCTTTGGAAGGCACCAGCTTTCTGGCGCTCCTGATCAAACTCTGCCTGGGTATCCAGGGCTTTCAGGATCAGTTTATTGCTCTCCTCTTGCTCTCTGTCTAGTTGGATTTGCAGGGTGGCTACCTGCTCTGTGCATGCCCTGTTGAAATTGATCTGTTGCTCCAGCTTTTTCTTGCTCTGCAGTAGGGAGTCCAAACTGTCTTGGCGTTCCTTCTGCAAGGCCAGAATTCTGGTATCCTGGTCAGCCTTTTCCTGTTGCAGTATATCCATGTCCTCTTTTATTTTAATGATATACTGCCTACTATCATTTTCTGACTCCTGGCTCCTCTGCAGCCTCTGCTCAGAAGAGTCCAGATCAGATTGGGCCTTCTGTAATGCCAGCAGTTGCCTATTCTCCAGATCTTGTCCTTCAGCACATTTGTCCTGCATGGCTCCCATATGTAAATATAAATATGCCGCTACTCTGGCAATCTTGTTGTGCTCATCCTTGGCCTTAGGGGACATATATAGTTCACTCAGGGCCACATGTAAGGGACCCTGGTCTCTCCATATATCTGACCCTGTTTCAGTGATCTGGGGTGCGATTGCCTGCAACCAGACCGTCTGGTCCTGATGAGTCCACTCACCTCTCACAAATAGCTTATGTAAGAAGTGCTCTCTGGCTATTTTCATATCTACCAAGGTCGTCATTCTGGAATTTGAGTTCCTTCCTGACTTACAGAAGTTTGTATTTTATTTTTGCAAAACAGACCTTTTCCTTAGAGCGTTCCTTTGAGGAGTGCTTTACAGCGTAACACAGCGTGGTGATCCGACCGGATATGTGTATCTGGTCAGCTGGCACACTGTATTAATCTGCACAAGTGATAGATCTAACCCAAACGTCCGGCTCAAGCCCTCAATTTGTAAGAAGATTCAATCCAGCACAACAGCTAAGTCAATGCCTAGTCTGGGATACTGAATGGAAACCCTTATTGATATATCTTTATGTCCAGTTCATGAGTTCTGGATGACTACCCCTATATAACACCCCTCTCTTGGAACCCCCCTGACCCCACTGAGCCAAGAAGTAGTTCTGTTTTGCAAGTTTAAACGGTTTATTTGAGAATGTAAACTATATATATATATATATCACACTTTATAATAAATTAATAATTAATATCACACTTTAGAACATGAGCAGTTAACAACAATGGGTAATGTTCTACTAATAAACTGATTTGATTACCCAGGAGTAGTATAAAGGATGAGGTAGCACGCTTGGGAATAGGAACAGAAGAATAAGGTGGTAGAGAATGCTTTATCTAGTTTCAGATGGATGCAATGTTGAATGAAAATGCAATACAGAAAATACTCAATATGATTTCAACAAAACAATGTAATCACTTTTCTCTGGCAATCCACTCCCCCCCCTTATGCAATGTAAGGAAATGAAGAGGAGAGCACACAGTTCTTAGAAATGCAATCAAATGTAATTCAGTTCACCCCAGCAAGCTTATACAACAATAGGAGTTTTGAAACACAGGCAAAATGCTTTGAATATGGTGACAATGCAGCGAGAAATATGCTGAAAATACTTTTAATTCCCTTCAGGAGGTTCAGGGTGAGTGGTATCTAGTTAATATGAGTTCAGGCTCACTTTAGCAATGATTCAGAGATGGTGATTAAGAGGCAAACAAATTTTTAGTAAGGAAAGAGATGACTGCTGATGGTTACACGTGGCTGGATTTTTAACCAAATCGCAAATCGCGGTAAAATTCGCAAGTGCGTGAATCGTGATTACGGCAAAAGTAGCAAGTCGGTTTTAAGCTTGTTGGAAAGCTGAGATTCTAAGCTTTCAGAGGAAAGTTAAACCAAGTTCCTAGCCCAAACGGTTCCAGAGATAAGGACGATTAAATAAAGGTAGTTTTTCGGATTTGAAATTTTAAAAGTTCAAAGCGACAGGTTACAGCTTGCAGCTAGAAAATGACAGGTGACAGTTCTACTTAGGTTAAATAGATTGAATTATATTATATTAAACTAAGGGATATGTTCTGAGTTTTGCTGAGTACTCACAAGAGATTTTGGACAGGAAGGCGACTTTGTCACGGATCCGGTCACTGCGCACAGCACTTCACAGCGATCTGGTCTCCGGTTCCGAGTACAGCTCTGCTTTCTGGGTCACCGGCACTGCTCCTGGATCTTGGGTTCTGCTGGTCTGGTCTAGCACCGGTCTGCACGGCTCCTGGCCCCGCTTTCTCCGGACACAGCGCTGATCTGCACGGCTCCTGGACACTGCTACCGGTCCCGGCAATGTTCTAGGCAGGGAATTCAAACAGCTCGCCCAGCTGTTGATAGTCTGCAAATGATTTTTGGGCCTGCTGACAAATACTTTTGCTTGCAGTGGGCCTTCTTGGTTCAAAGTTCTGTAGTCTCTGTTTAGCTTGGAAGTCTAAGTGTAGGATCTCTGGATGTGAAGTCGTCGGTCAGCATGCTCCGCAGCAAATGGAATTGAATGTCTCTACCTGTCCCAGCAGTCTCTTTTTATGTGTTTTGAAAGTGGGTGGAGAGGCTAGCTTTCTAGGCCCAACCCCTTCAGAGTTCTGATAGGTTGGAGAATTCTTTGCGTTCTCACTGGAGAACAGGATTGTGTGTCAGAATGATGTCATTTAATGGCTTGCAGAAAGGACACTCCCCTGTCAAATTACACACAAATCTATATTTGACCTAAAGACATATTTCATAGATACACAGTGGTTTGAAATTACATGCACCCATCACGGATCACATGAGGTATACTCTGTTCAAACTCTGATGTTTCTAAGAGCTCGCATTCAGAACTGGCAACATTTTGCGTTTTTTAACTGGTTTTGCAACATTGGTTTTTCATTAAAAATTATACACATATACACGGCCTGTCCATACATACTCCAGTAAATTCCCATGTCTCTAGCTTAAACACAGAGTCTGTGGTGTCAATAAATAGCGGGGTTTTGCCCCAGAACATCACACAAATTCCCAACGCGTCTTAAAACGTGCACCGAAAAATCACAAGAATTATGGTATCATTTAAATAATTTTGACAAGTCCGCACTGTGAGTTATACATCTTTTTTAGAATCATATTCTGGCCAACAGGGGTGTGTCTTTTCAGGTCACATGGTATAGAAACCAGTTTATCCAGTTTCTGCCAAGCTCAGAGACCCTGCCCCTCCCAGCTTCTGCCAAGAGGAAGCTGTTTTACGGTTCCCCCAATAAACCATCTGCCTGAGTCAAGGCAGGGCTTTGTTCAAAAGGAAGCCATTTACGACCACCCTAATAAACCATCTGCCTGGGCCCTTTCTTTAGTTTCTTGCAATCCCCTGGTAATTCAATCAGAGAGTGTGTGACCTCCTTTTGGCAGGAGCAACAGAATGCAGCCAGGCCTGGGAATGCATTTGTTGGGCAAGCCCCCACTCCTGTCGGGGGTAGCTGTCTGGCAGAATTCCAGTTTCCTTAAGCCAGGTTTCAGGTAAAATGTCACTTTTTGTTCCCCAGTTTAAGTCAAGACAATTTTTACATATGCAGCTAGAATGCTGATTCTAAGTTCAAAACTATGACATTTTAACAGTTACAAACTATGTGACACTCAAAAGTAGGTCACTCAGTTAATTTAAACATTTTCGATTTTTGGTAGTTTTAAATCCAGTTTCAGTTAGGCTGCTGCAGACCTGCAGAGCTCAGCCAGTCTTGTTATGAACATTGTTTTGGGGCTCTTCAACTTCCCAGATTTAGTATGCACACATACTTCATTCTGCCAGATGTCCGCTGGTGTTCAGTGAGATTTTTGGATGTGTTGCAATGTTTGAAAATAGGCATTTTGAGCTGACATTCAGAGAAACCAAAGGTAATTTTAAAGTGCGGTTTTTCCTTTGGCACACATTTCACTCATGGCACCCCGGCCCATCCTGCTCGCACTGGTGGGTGGCAAGTTAGGCAACCATTTTAGTGTGCACAAACTGTGTGGTTCTCCTGGATTTTGGCGCACATGTGGGCTTTTTTGGCCATCTTGGATTTTCTAAGCCCACAGCACCAAATGTTGCATCATGGTAGCTCAAACGTGGGTCACGACACCCAACAGGTGTATGGGCCGCAGTTGGGCCAACATAACCAACCAGGGTCGCAGAATCTGTCTTTTAAAAGTGTATTTTGCTGCTGGGTGGTATGAACTTGCACCTGCGGTGCGGCCGCGGCTCTTCACCCTCTCTCTGACTGTGGAGGCCCAGGTGTGTTGGCCACTCGGGCACATCTGAAAGATTGGTAAAATCAAGACTGCTGCCTCACCTCATCCACAATGAAGCCAAGAAGGCCTGTCAGAGCACGGCTCCTTTAAGGCAGGCTGCATTCTGAAGGATGTTGTCTTTTTCCAATGTATTTTTACAGCTCTGGAACAGCCAGCCATGGGCGCGGAGTAGGCATGGGGGCAATTGCTCCTTTTCCCCCCGTTCACAGTCTGCATCTGGGCTTGTCCCAACAGTGTGACGGATCCGGCGTGTGGTTGCAAGCCTGCCTGTCAATGATGTTGGACACGATCAGCCTTCACCACATTGTGCCCGAAATTAGTGACAGCCATCTTAAAATAGGATGCGACAGTCAGAGAATGCAGAACTGAAAGCTGAAGCATAATTTTGAAATAGGATGTCTGCGTGCCTGGAAGCATTGCCTTACTAAGAGCGGTCCAGAGTCCTGAAGCTGCCTCAGTCATTACAGTACATCATTGGTAATGAACCTCGATTGCAGGATGTGTGGTCTGGGGAAAGCAGATGTGATGTCACTGGGCAGGAACCATGTCACTGCACAGGGCACGTGCGATGGAAACTCCACCTACAGCTCATCGCAGCCACTTGCTAGCCAATAGGAGTAATCCATTTTGAGGGGGGTGACTTTGGGCGAATCCATCAGCAGTATAAATGCTTCTAATAAGTACGTTTTGTTGTAGTTATAACTATGTTGTTTCTTGGTCTTAAAGTCATTGGTGACTACAGGAGAGACGCCTGCTTCCAAAGTAAGCCCCACGGATAAGGATAAGTCAGCAATAAAACACACATTGTATGTTGCATTTGAACTATTGGTTTAATGCATAGTGTTTACTTTCTAAGCAGTTTAATCAGATGCATCAAGTCAGCCATTTCAAATGCCCTCAAGAAAAACTCCCAGCAATTACAGCACGAGTCCCAGAAAGTGTCTGCTCTATCGGGGTTCCTGGGACACCAGCACACATGCCCCAGCCCCTGTCCCCCCACTCAGTAAAGGACTTATCAAGGCGTTTGTTGAGAGTTGTCCCAAAACCATCTACTTATGCAGTCTCGGGCCTCTGTTCAGAGTGATCGATGTCTTCACAGGTGCATGGAGCACAGACAGGAGCTCACCACTTCTCACCATCTCCTCGGTCTCACAGCCCCACAAATCTACCCTCTTCCCTGGTATGCAGGGCCACTTCACCAGGGGCACTCTTGCCAAATCTCAAGCCTACCCAGAACTTAACTTTTAGCATTTCAACGGTTTAATCGACCTAAAAAAATAATCTGCTTTCACTTTTTTTCACCTAAATCCCATTTAATTAGTGAAACTGGAGGGCGGTAGCTTGTCTACTTGAATCATTGCTTTCATGCGTCCACACCCGCCCCAGTCCTGAAGATGTCATTTGTATTGTTTCCAGGCTTTACAAGTGTATGCAATCACTTTTGGTAGATTTACAAATGCGACAGGTTACCTTGGACCAGTAATATAGTCAATAACATGGGAGTGCAACCTTGGCTCTCCAGATCGGAGGCGTGGTTAGGGTTGTGTAACAAGTGGGGCCTGAAGCTAATGTAGTTGGGCCCACCGCAAAGGCATGCCCATGCAGCACTGGATGAGTGGGCATTTACATATTTTAGGAAGGCCTTGCTAGCTGAGGCTCTATCTAGCCTGTCTGCACCTCTGCTCCAGATGCTTTGGACTGCAGTCACCAGCAGCCAGAGGCAGCATAGGCAATGGTGCCGAGTTGCAGACTGCTAGAGTCTATGGGCCTCATTACGAGTATGGAGGTAGCCATGCCCTAAATAAGGGCTTGGCTGCCTCCATACCGGGTTTCTTCAATGAGGAATAACCGGGTCATTCCGACATTGGAGGACCCGGTAATTCTTCCTTGAAGGAACCGATCCCCATTCCCATTTGAGCTCCCATAGGGCTCAATGGGAATGGGGATGGAGCTAATAACGGGCCCGTTTATAACGGCTGGTTTTACCAGACTTCTGTTCCGAGTCCCGAGAGGGAACCTCGTAATTGCGCATCCCGTAATGAACGATGCCGGTCCCGTACCGGCACCCTTCATTACGGGAGCGCAAGCCTCGTAATGAGGCCCTATGAGTTATGTTTGGTTGTATAAAAGATATTGATGTGTATGGATGTATCGTTTTTTCTACAAAGTGCTATATTAAAGAGGAAACATCTAGAAAATAATGATAATAATATGTTTATTTATATTGAGCCTTAACACAACAGGCTTTGCAGCGCACATATTTGCATACAATATCACCCAACCAAAATTGATACTCATTTATCGACTTCGGAAGGGTGAAAATTAAGTTGGCCTTGCCGGGATTCGATCCTCCAACCTTCAGATCACGCTCAGATCGCAGCCACAAGCACTCAACTAGCTGAGCTATCTCACCAGCGTGTGAAGTGGTAGGGATACGGTATGTTTGGAGGAGACAGGTATGACCATTCGTGGGCTAAGAGATGAAGGGACTGTAGGGACTGGCGGCACATCAGTTATCTCCTTTAAATCCATGTTTTTAAAGTTCAACAAAACCTGACTTGCTAAAGGCAGAACTGCAAACCATTATGTACATGCCTGAGAAACATATGCACAGACCCCCTACGCTCTAAAGAGGCGAAATAGCAGTTTCTCGAGGTACTCCATTTGTCAGGACAGTGAACTGTTCCCACCTCATCATACAGTATGACGCAGGAATGAGATGTTGCCCACTAACTAGTTAGGGCCATTGCTAGCCTCTGAATTGTACACACAGGCAGGCGGCCATTTTTCAAGATCCCGCCTATGAATAGCACTGCTTGGCCCGAGCATCCTCCTTGACATTGCGCCCAGAACCTGTAATGCATCATACATGTGCTGAACATGCGCTGACAGCAACCAGTAAGGCGGCAGTGCCCACCCTTTATCAGGTGGAGGTCTGCTGAGACCGGAGCGGGTCCTGCTGCAGCCGTGCTGTGCTTAACGAGAATAACTAGGGCTCATCCCCGGGGTGTGGCACAGGAACCGAACGGTGTAGTCGAATGGAAATCCCACGTGCAAGGTGCAGCGTTTTGCATTGTTCTGAATAATATAATTCCGCCTCTCGCACTGCATGCCTTTGACACTAATGAGTTTCCAGATGTGTAATTTCGACATCAAACGATTTCTATTAACTGTGTTCCAGGCCAACCAGAGCTTCCTCGCCGTGGAGAAATATGAGACTGCTTCTGGCGCATGGCAAGCCGTTCATAACGACGCCTCGTGGGAGACCAGGTGAGCTATTCCACTGAGACGCCCTGTGCCTTTGCCATGTATCTTCTTGTTCTGGGCCCCAGGTGCCACAGGCATGCTGTGCTTGGAACGTCACCTAGCAAATAAAAATAGCCTTTTCAACATAGTGTGTGATTTACCATCTTTTGCGAGCCATAGTGTATGCAAACGATTGTATGCAAACTGATTATTCCAAAAGCATTGTGTAATGTAAAATCTCCTTTCATTATTATGAAGTCCAATGTTAAATATATATATATATATATATATATATATATATATATATATATATATATATATATATATATATATATTCTATGGAAAAACATTGTTACAGGGTACAGGGATGTTATGGTTACAGGTAAAACCGAAAAAACCTCAGAAATTCACCAGGTATGGTAAGCTAAGCAACGACAACTCGCGCCACCACTGTGCACTGCTAAGACTAACAACCGGGACATCAAAGATGACATGACAAATGTCATTGATGACATCACTGATGACATCACATGTGAAATTAATGTTGATGAAAAATCCCTACCTACAAGGGGTTGTTTTTATTATGTTGGTAACAAAATGTCAGTGGTGATTGTGTAATGTTAAACATGTAATAACTAGCTAACAATTCAAGACGTACTACACACTTGTGCTAGTACAAACAATACATTTGAAGACCGACAATGCATATAAATCAGAGACACATATAGGGAAACTAAAGTAAGGAAGAAAGAAACAGCATCATCAGAAAATGTTAATAGCATTATAGTTTATCTTCCTGTATACAAATGAATTGGGTGTTTGAGGCTTGCTATTGCCCCATGGATGTGCACCATGAGCTGAGACCAAATCCTAAGGTAAGTACTTTAAGAACATTCGACAAGGTTAACGTTTTGATATACAGCACCTTTTGAATTTTAATATTCTGATTGTCAGTGAATAAACCACCTGGCCTAGATTTTTCAGTGAACCAAAATAAGTGAGCCAGATATGTGATGTCATTTGTGATGTCATCTTTGTTGTCCTGGGTGTAAGTCTTAGCAGTGCATGGTGGTGGTGTGAGTTATGGTTGCTTAGCTTACCATAACTGGTGAATTTCTGAGGTTTTTCGGTTTTACCTGTAACCATAACGTCCTTGTGACAATGTTTTGCCATTGAATTTCATAGGTTTTTAGTAGTGCAACTTAACCATAATGTACCTTTAACAAAGTTTTTTCAGTGACTTTCATGCGTTTTTACCAGTGCATGCTATTTTCCTACAACTTACTAATATCATACTTACCCAATAAGCAATATTTTTGTCCAATTTACAAAGTTTCACCTTAAAACTCTGCCATTTCCCACCTTGTAGCATCATTTTTAACACGTCTATACACTTTTTGCAACTTTTTGAAATAAATTTGCATCTGTAGACGTCCGGGAACGTCTGCCTTCATCGCAGACCTTCTGGACAGTGCCACATGACCATACGCTTGCGCGCGGCATGGTGACGTGTTCGCGAAGGCATCTGCACGTTGTGATCGGATCCGTGCTTTGAAGACAGTTCGGAACTGCATTTTCTACTGATCTAGGAACTTTCAACTTCAAAATTTCCCTTGCACACCTCCTACACCTTTTTTTTACTCATTATCGATTAACAATCTAGTACACAGTACATACTTGGAAGAATTTAATCAAAACTGCTATTTATCTTAAAAATGGCATCAGTTATTGCCATCCCTCCTCCCCAAGAGCCACCACCACCACCAGCTAGAGGACCTTCACAGCAAAAAAAGCGCAGTACTTCCAAAGACAATGAAGAGGACCAAGAAGATGAGGTAGAGGAAATGCCTACTTCTAGCACCAAGATCGAATCATGGGTGTGCCAGTTCTTTACTACTGTTGGGAGTGTACCAAAGGCTAAAGCTGCCAAAGTGAAATGCACTGAGTGCAATTTTGTACTCAGTCGCAGACTACCTGGACAGTACTCCTACGGGACCACATCCATGCGCCGCCACACCAAATCCAATGACTGCAGCGCTCTCAGAAAGGTTGTTCCTTTCTCAGCAAGTAGTAAGCTGTCTTCTCCACCTCATCTTCCTCAAAAAATACTGTAACCACACAGCCTGATGTCTGCGGGCTACGGCGCGTTATAAATAAATTAATGAATAAATAAATAAATAAGGAGGGCTCCAGACCATTATCATCCATTGCAGCCCCAGAAATGGGGGATAAAGGCCATTAGCACCCCTGGTTGCTAAAGCGGGAACCCAGGGTGCGGCGTCCAGCTGTCAGAAGGAAGCATTATTCTTCATAAAGCGGGACACCGCGTCCCGCTGTAGGAAGGAAAATCCTTTTCCAAGACAGCCAACATCGAAAGAGAAGGTGGGGCTCCGTACACAGCCCCTCTTCCCTAGCCATAGCAGCCTGCAAACCCCTATGAACATATTACCACAAGTACTTTTTTCCCTTTCAAACCTATCCTACCTTCAAATAACTTTACCACATAGCCGGTCCCAGGTGGACATGGCCAATTTAACACAATTATTTGTCCCTAGCGGTCATGGCCTGTAGCCATATTGTCTGCGTCATGACCTTCTACCATGACCCGGACAATCTGGCCACTGCCCATGGCCATAGGCTATACCTCAGTCACCAAAGATCAATCACTATTTTTTGTACCTACATGATGACTCTTGTCAAAAAATAAAACACGTGCACATTTGCAAAACCATGCTTTAATGTACTTGCCAATACTCATTACGCAAGTTTGCTGGAAATTCACCCATGTTTTATTTTTTCAAAAGTGTCGAATGCATGCACATACAATAGTCATATAACTTAGTCCCCACTTGGCAAAATCAGAACAGACTTCACAACACATTTAGATGTAGATCTAACATCTTTTTGCAAACGTTTGTGTAGATTTGTCAAATTGCACCACATTTATAAGCCTTTCCAATATTTTTTGAACCCCCTCTTATTTTGCCCCCTCTTGACAGAATCCCACCAAACTTTGCAAGAACATACATATTTAGATCTATAATCGTTTTGCAAACCTTTGTGTAGAATAGTCAAATGGCATCACATGTCATAAGCCCACCAAACTTTGCAAAACATTTATACCTTGATCTATAATCATTTTGCCAATGTAAGTGTAAATTCGTCAAATGGCACCTCATTTATAAGCCTTTACAATATTTTGTGACCCCTCCCCTCTAATTTCGGCCCCACTTAACAAAATCCATTCAGACTTTACAAAACCATGTATATCTAGACCTAAAATCTTTTTGCAAACTTTTGTGTAGATTCGTCAAATGACACCTCATTTATAAGCCTTTACAATATTCTGGGACTCCCCTCTAATTTTGCCCCCCTTGAAAGAATCCCACTAAACTTTGCACACCCATTTGGAATCGGGTTAAGAATATAAATGCAGAATTTCATGCAGTTTCATTAAGTGGCGCCAAAGTTATAAGCCATTTAAGAACTGCTTTTCACCATCCCTGTAATGCAGAGGTGTCAGCGTACTTGACAGGACTGTTCGCGAACATCAGGACCGTTCGCGGACTTTCGCAGCAAAAAACACCTGTTTTTTTGCTTCTTGCAGCCATATTCCCATCCCATTCTCATCACTCCTCACCTCCCCGAGAGATTATTTGATAAGTTTGACAAGTGCAAAGTTGTGTTTTTTATATGTTTTTACCATGCTGTTCGCAGACAGCAGCCGCTGTCTGTGAATCTAAGATGGTAGGCGCATCGAGAAAAAATGTGACGCACCTCAAGCTTCACTCCAACCAATCACTGAACATGTCATCTGTCTGCAGACATGACGTAAGCCAATTGGCCAATCGAGTGTCCTATCCGCGGAGCGAACAGGGAGGTGTGTTAGGAGCGGACATAGATATCACTCATTTTTTTAGACCTACTTTTTGGTCGTTTTAAAAAGACTACTGGACGGATTTCCACCAAATTTACAAAAGTACGCTTTTGGGACCAGGCCACCGCTCCTGCTGCAAATTTGGTGAAAATACGTCCAGTGGTTTGGGCTGTAGGCATGAGCAAAGTTTTTTCTCCATTCAGTCTATGGGAAAAAAATAAATGTTGGGCCCCCCCTATAACTTTGCCCCCCATTGACCAAACCTCACCACACTTTGCAAAGAAATTCACAGTTGGCCATATACTCATTTTGCAAAGTTTAGTGAGGATTCGTCCAGTGGGAGAGAAGTTATAAGCCGCCCAAAAAGTGCTCTTTCTATGGGTTTACCACGGCCATGTAAGGAAGATACAAGGATACATCAGCTGATGGGTAGTCAGGTGGGTCGGTGGTTGCGGGGATCATCAATTATAGAGGTTGGTCAGGTTTAGTGCTTGGACAGATGCTTTTTCAGGAGCAGGGCCTCGTCCCTTTACTGGGTGGGTCTGATGTGAGGGGATATATGTGTTACAGTGGTCCGCAGGAGGAGGTTTGCAATGTAGGGTCCATCACCCCCTACTTTTGAATAGCAATGTTACATGGGAAACAAATGCATACAGACTTCTGAAAGCAAAAACCCAATTTTTATAAAGTTTCCCAATGTATGTATTTTAAATCATTAGCATAGCGCGAAACATATGGCCTTGCTGTCTCTTCAGAAGACGTTGTTCACTTAGAGGGAGGATGAGTTCTGGTGCCAGAAGAATCCCCTGGGTGTATGGTGGGGAGGTTGTTTTGGTGACACATGGGTGTGATAGCTAGAGGCTCATGGTTGAAAGTGAGTCGAGGATTATTTATTTATTGGGGAAGAAGGCAGTACATTATGAGTCGAAGGCAGTTGATTTGCGGCCAGTCTAAGATATGCAACCCTCATTGCTCATAACTCCGTCACTGTGTTTCAGATCATCAGTCATAACTCGAGGCTTTCTAAGGTTAAAACAAAATTGTTATTATATTTGGGTATTTACTGACCAAGGATCCAGCTACTGGAAGCGACGGAGCGCCTTACAAATCATAGGGGCAAGTACATGGCGAGGGGATCAGTTTGCAAGGAATAAGTGCGAAGGAGCAACTAACAACAGGGTGGTGGGCGGCGGGCAGTTTGGCAGCAAAGGATCTATTATCAAGAAGGGGAGAAAACGAGGGGGAGCAGATCGTACAGTCTCAGGTGAAAGTGGGGAGTGGAGGGAGTGTGGACCTAGGTGATAGGCTTTTTTGAATAGATCATTTTTCAGATGTTTTCCAAAAAACACACGCGGTTTAGCTTAGCTTCAGATGGGGATTAGCCGCGTAGTTCTTGAAACCTGTGCCTGGAATTTTGTGATTTGATCCCATGTTGTTGGATGCTCTTCTTGTTGGACAAGTAGCGATTCCTGGTGGAGTTCATCTACACGTATGCCGCAGACAATTCAAATCCAGAGAGCAAAAGCAGTTTAACAATTGTACATAGGTTAGAAAAGCAGAAAAAGGGGCACACTACAGTACAGTCATCATGGCGTTGTGTCAAGAGCTAAGCCAGTAGTCGGTCAGCCAGTACTGATGGAGCAGTACACCATCTGTATCGATATGCTCAGAGGACACTGCGCAGGCAACAGTGAGATAAACCAAGAACTCTGACATTCTTTCAGGATTATTTATGGTTACTTTGGGGCATGCACAGAAGAACATGGCATATTCCAGGCCCAAGGCTATGAGTTTCTCCTTGAAAACAAAAACAAATGTATCAGATTTTATAAAAATAATGTAGGTAGACTGAGATTTTGTAGCCGGGTTCTCAAGGCTGTCTGCTTCTGTAGCCTTCCAATGCCTGTAATTCCAGAAGCAAGTAATGAAATGTCTTGGGATGAGGTCAGTTTCAGGTGAGAAACAGTGAACCAGCAAATGCTGTCCCCCCTCGACCAGTTAGTGTTAGGAGAATGGTAGGGTTAGCCAAAATGTCCCAGAGAAACTGCTCAATGAATGTGTCCATATTTGAAATTTTGGGTAAGCCACGAAGGCCCAGAAAGTGCACGTTTTTCCAGTGGTATCTGGTCTCCAGGTCCTCATTCTCGGCCCTCATGCTCCTCACATCACACACGTTTGTTCATAATGGATGGAACGTTTGAACCCCAAAACCTCTATAGTGGCAATCATGCTTTAACTTTCAGTTACTCTGCCGGATACCTTGTAGAGCCTGAACACTGGATTATCCATTTTTGCCCCCCTGATGTGAACCAAGTTTGCATTTATTTAAGCATAGTGTTGAGCTCTAGAGCATCCTGTCCACCGCATCCTGATCCTACAGCAATAGTTCTGTCTCATCAGAAGACTTTATGGTCTATTTAGCCTCAATGGGTTTCTTGGAGAGGTCCAGACAACACTAACTCTTGGCACCACCAGTCGTATAGCACAAAGGGCCAAGAGATTGTAACCAGCCGGTGTCTCGCCTAAGGTAGAATGTAGATGTGTCCTTAACACAGAAAGTACTGACATGCAGGGTAAGGCAGTGTGATGTATGACCCCAAAGTACTGCAGCTCTCAGGGCATGAGCACAAGGAGACAACTTTCCGAAAATAGCAGGTCAGTGCAGCAGGCGAAGGCCACACACAATGCCACCCCTTCATTGACCTCTTAAGGCCAAGCAATGACCCCACAGCAAGAGTAAACATGATCACAGGACTGTCAATCTTGCAACCCAAATGTGGCCAATACTGTATAAGCAAATTGGGCTTCAATTATCTGGAATAATGTCCAGTATAAGGTTAGAGCCCAACCGATGAACACAATGTGGAGACAGAAGGCATAGTCTTCAGAAGATACGGGTTGAAGGACAGTATTCAGATATTGGGTGTGTTGGAGGAAGCACAAACATCCTATCTTTCCATCTCCCGCCTGGATTTCGATCTGTATAATGCATCAGAGAGGGAGGCTGAGCCATGCAGAGAAAGCTCCTACCTCCTTATGGTTTGTTTGGTGATATTTAATATCAGGTAGTATATGTGTGCTCTGGGATCCAGGCATAAGTAGCACCCATGGCCCCCACTGCACTGGTCTGTCAATCCTAAAATATACACATGCTTAGAAAGTATAGACTGAAGTGGTGTAGGAAGTGTTACTTACATAGGGAGCCTGAAGGATGTATGCGTCTCACTGCACACTCATCTCCTGCATGACAACCCCCTCCCCACCACCACCCCATGGACTACTGGCATAGATTGAAGACTGAGCCCTTAATCCTGTGGTGGCAACAGCATCTCAGATCCAGAAAGGCAATGAGGATCATGTATGAAGCTGCCAAAGCACAAGGGCATCCTGACCATCTGGCAGCTCCCAGGTCACTTCTGGGGCACACTAGGAGCTAATAAACATATGCAATGCTCTCGGGTCCTCTGAAACAATCAGCCACCTTAGCCGCTGCCTATCTGGCAATGCCTCCTAGGCAAGTTCTGTGGGTATTCTGGCACCTTGCTTTAGTGGGATTTCTGCATCTTGCAGATTATTTTGATATTGATTACGAATTGTACTGATAGCACATATGTTGCTTTTGAAGTGGTTTATATCTTCATGATATTCCATGTTAGGTAATTGTCTGTCTGACTGATGTTGCATTTGCTACACCCTGTATGTGAGACTCAGAGTTTTGGAAGGCCCATGTTTTTTTAAAGTGCAGTAGTCCAGATGTGCCTCGACCACAGATCTGGTAAGTGCCATGTGGTGGCTGGTTTGTAGGGGTGGTATGAGCTTTCCGAGAATAGAGAGTTGGAGGCTCCTACCTTTGACCACTGCATTTTTCAGAAGAGAATCTTAGGTCAGAATCAAACATTATGTTCAGGTTCCTAACTTTCTGTGTCAGTGCCAGGTCTTTCCTAAGGGATAGTGTAGATAAACACTGTCATTGTCTAATTCTAAATGCCATCCAGCACCAGCGTCACTGTTCTCATGCTATTCTGGCAGACAAGCTTCTCCTTCGCCCAGTAGTAGACATTTGTCAGCCAGTTTGTGATGTTGGCCTGGATCTGCATCTCCTTTTGCAAGGCAGAGATGGACTTGGGTGTCCCGAGCATTTGGGGTTACAGATGGTGCTGTTCTGTTACCTTTGCCAAAGGATGCATGTATCTGTTAAATAAGAAGGTTACAGGGACACATCTTGGGTCATTCCTCATTAAATCCTTTTCATGGAGGATTAGGAAGAACCCGTCCTGGTTTGTTGGCTTTGCTTAAAACCATTCTCTATAAGCAGGGATCCCTTGCCATTCATCACTGAGGTGTGCATTGTTTCTGGTATTGGTGTCCATTAGCAATGTCTGACACATTATGGTAGAACATGCTAATTGGAGGGCAGGTTTGGTTGGACTTCATAGACGTGTGGTGCCTGGCTTTGGTGTGGCCTATTGCATGATGTCAAACATATTGAAAGCAATCTGAATATTAACCGGATATGCAGTAGCAATGCAGGTTCACTGAAAAAGGTTCTCTTCTGCATAAGGTACCATGCCAATTTCTCTGAAAGTATAGAGAAAGCCAGGCCTGCAATATGCCCTGCAAGAGACACGTCACTCTTCCCTCAATTTCCTGCAAATTGGTAACATATTATACGACAGTTTTACATTTATATTAACTGACTTCTTTATCCAATGATGAAATGGGACCCACAACCATATGTCTGTGTTCAGGAGATGACTTCTCCTTAAGAATTATTCAGAATAATCTGATTTTTTTAGATACTAGCTGTTCCTGGCGTGATATACACCATTCTAATATATCTTAAAGGTCAATATTGGTCGGTAATTCATAGGGTCACTTCATTCCCCCATCATAAATATCGGAATTACCACTGATCGCTTCCAGGAAGGGGGCGTGGGTCCCTGTGACTTATTAATGGTCATTAAAAAGGCTGAACGTATCAGGTGGAATGAGAAATATGTGCAGTATAAGAACAGTATCAAAGTTCCTTCGATCACACAGGCCTCTTGGATGTGTCTTTGTAGACGCGTAATTGTCAATATTGTGAATTACTTGACTAGGTGATGAGTCCATCAGACATGGCACCGCTAAAGAAGTGAAGGGATCTGGGATTTAGATCACGAAGGTTCTAAAGACTGAGGCATCTCTGTTAAAGGTATTTCTTGTTAGAAGGTGATTTGCAATTTCAATCTGTTTTGCTGTAAATCCGTCTCTCACTGACTTTGAAAGGCAGGAGATGTGGAGAATTAGTCTACACTTACGAGCCACTATTCCACATATTGTAACAGTATTGGGCAATGATTTGCCTAGGATCCTAGGACATTGCGACCACGGCTGATCTCCGAGAAATTTACAACTTTAATTATGGTAGCGAAACAGTCAGGCTGAGAAATACAACACAATCTAAATAATTTCAATTTGTTTAGTATTGTTTATGAAGTGACAGAAGATGCTGGCAAAGGCTGCTTCCGGGTCCTCTTCAGACACACCTGCAAATAAAGTCGGTGGGAAATGTAAACATGAATGTTTGAATGTTTAAAGACAAATAGCACCAGCACCATAAAAAGCAACATGAGCAAAGAAGACTCCTGAACATTGCAATATAACAGAGTACAGAAGAGAGAGAAAGAGAGCAAGGTCTTTTGACAAACAGATGTGTGCTTTGCTACTAGTGAGATTCCACTCTGTCACATTTAATCACACATCCCAACCTCGTGAATACTCTATCTACCCCCCCACCCCCGTAGAGTACACTTATCGCTTATCCTCATCATGCTCATCAGCAGACTATACATCTGATTCACTAAAACAAATATATATCAAGTGCACCCACTGGTGCTCTTTGTATCAAATAAGACTCCATTTATTTAGCTAAGTAAGGTATGAGTGCAGCAAATATAATGAGGCAAAGTGATCATATGGACAATTGTGCAATACTGCCCTGTTTCAGGATAGCACACAAGGGGCCTCATTACACGGAAGGCGGTAATGGTTAACGGCCACCGTTAATGGTAACGGTGACCGTTAACCAGTACCGCCTTACTACGAGGTCCCTTAGCGGGTTGGTTATTTAACGCCTGCTTTTTGCAGGCGTTAAAAACCAACCCGCTAAGGGACCTCGGAGCTAATTACGGCACCGCAAAATTGCGGTGCCATAATTAGCGCCGTCCCCATTCCCATAGAGCCCTATGGGGCAGAAATGGGAATGGGGAGGGGCAATGGCGGAAGGGGGATTCCAACCTTGGAATGGGGCGGTAAATCCCCTTTCCGCCAAGGCGGTGCTGGTATTTTACCGGCATGAGCCATGGCGCTAATAGCGCCATGGCTCACCGCCTTCCGTGTAATGAGGCCCAAGGAAGTCCTCCAAAAAGAAGGGGTCCTCTGTTTACAATGTAGAATTTACCTGATTGTAAAACAGTTAAATACTTTCTCAGCCCATTGTGAGGATTGAGCAGGGCTTTTCAACAACCATTTCTGTGCCATTCAACATACCGAAATGACCCGTTGTTAAAGTGTTGCCAATATGACAATTTGACAGCAAGTTCACAGCATAAATGTCTGTGTTACTGCTCTCAGCTTAGTGCCCAAAACCTCTAGTTAATGATTGTACAGTTGAAAGAATGTACACATGTGCCAATGTAATTCAATTCAGTAGCTTTAATCAGAAACAAACATTTCTTTAAAGCACATCTCACACAGTACAAATAGAATCTACATAAAAATACAATATGGTGCCATTAAAAAAAACAACATACAATATACAACAGTAAAAACATGCAAATGGCCGAGAAACAAAGGTACCTCATAATAAATCCATGAATCATCAACACGTGCCATTTGTCACCATCCATTATACCATACACCATAAAGTGTATTCAACACTGTGGGCCTCATTACGAGTATGGAGGCAGCCATGACCTTAATAAGGGCATGGCTGCCTCCATACTGGGCTCCAATACCGGGTTCTGTAAATGAGGAATTAAGGGGTCATTCTGACCTTGGAGGACCCGGTAATTCCTCATGCACAAAACCATTCCCCCTTCCCATTAGAGCCCCCATAGGGCTCAATGGGAATGGGGATGGAGCTAATAACGGGCTCGTTATTAGCTCCTTGGTCCCCCCGCGGGACCCGGAAAGGACGTCTGGTTTTACCAGATGTCTGTTCCGGGTCCCGCCAGGGTCGTAATGGGGGCCAGTGAGTGAAGAAAATAGTTTGTGTGGCTTTATGGGGGAGCACTACATTCAAATGAGTGCATACATAAAGTTGTTGCCTTTAACCCTTAGTGCGATATGGGGCCTGCACTGGTATTATTTTTAAAGAGGACTATTTGTAATGTTCTAATCTCACACTTTGGGCATGAAATAGCCGTGTGATCCATAAGGAAAGAGCACATTTCCCGGAATCAGATTCCTGCTCCGAATTCCATTGTGACAGCATGCTCTTCAGCAGGCTTAGTTGATGATATGTGGTGTTCAATATATATTTAATATGGACTGTAAGTAATACATCTCTGTCGAAACAATGCAATGCCCTCATTTCTGGCTCACTCGACAAGTTGTGCAGTATCTCCAAGTAACTGTAGCCATGTAAGGGAAGAATATTGTTGAATCTGTCTCCCGTTATCAAAACCTCCGTTTTTTGCGCCATTAAGGCAGAATGCTCTTTCCCTCAAGAAGTGATGATTGCGATATATGCGTTCAGTGACGTCACCCTGCTTTTTCAAACCATACCCTGCTCTGACGTTTATCTCGGTGGCTGCGTACATATGACAATTAGAATGTTGTGACTCAATGAACCGGAGTAAGGTATCATGACCCTCCAGACCATGCTTCCCCCTCCCAACTCATCTCGTTCTCCACCTAAATGTCAGCTGCTGAATTTGTCAGCTACCTCTCCTCCAAAAGGTCTATCAATTGTATTTATATAAGTATTCATTTAGTTTTTATATAGCGCCTTAAACCAAGGCGCTGCACAGAGGAGAAGCAGTACAATAAAATGAATAACAAAAGTCGTGATAAAACAGTCTGTCATATTAGCCAGAAGAGAGCAAGTGGGACTTCAATGACTTACGGAAAACAGAATAGACAGAAAAAGAGTAAATAGAGTAAGGAAGAGCATTCCAGTGTAGAGCAGCTAGGAGATAGAAAGATTGAAAGCGAGTCTGAGCGCAAGGAGGGCATGGGGCAAAAAGAAGAAATTGAGAGGAAGAACAAAGAGATTGAGAAGGAGTGTAGAATGAAACCAGAGAGGAAAGGTGGCCAGGTGAAAGACTGCGGAGGGACTTGAAAACAAGACATAAAGGAATTAAATTTGTGATGAGGATGAAAAGGTAACCAGCCAAGAGTAGAAAGGGAAGAGGAAATAGAGTTGCGGAAGGAGGCAAGACACAGAAGACGAATACAGGCATTAGAAACAGATTTCAGAGGAGCAAGGTGAGAGAGGAGAAGACCAAAGAGAACAGTGGAACGGTAAAAGAGTCTGGAGAAAATCAGAAAAGATATTAAAAGTTTTGTGGCTTGAAAAGTAAGAAAGGGACAAACTTTATGGATGTTGTAGAGGTGGAAACGGCAGGCACGCAAGGACATAGAGATATGATGAGCAAAGGATAAGACAGAGTCAAGGTACAGGTCCAGATTATGAGCAGTGTGAGAAATAGGAAGCTGAGATGGGGTGAAAGAGACAATGGGGGGAGAGTATTAGCCAGAAAAAAGAAAACCTCAGTTTTAGCAGCGTTAAGAGTAAGATTGTGAGATGACATCCAGGTTTTTATAGCTAGCAAACAGGCTGAGAGACGTAGGTGAATATCAGAGGAAAAATAAGAAAAGGACAAGAAAAGCTGAGGGTTGTCTGTATAAAAGTGATGTGATAGACCGAAAGAAGAGATAATTGGCGCAAGAGAGGAGGTATGAAGGGAGAATAGAAAAGGACTGAGAACAGATCCTTGTGGGATACCATGGTCAAGTGGGAAGGTGTCAGATGTTTTACTGGCCCAGGACACTGAGAAGGTCCTTTGGGAAAAGCATAATTGCAACCATGAAAGAACAGAACTCGAAAACCCAAGAGATGAAAGAGAGGCCAGTAGGAGCGAGTGATCCATTGTGTTAAAGGCAGCGGAAAAAAATCCAGCAGGACAAGAAGAGTTGAGTGTTTAGAATAGTGTTGACTGACTAAAGAGTTTATAATGGAGAGGAGAGTAGTTTCAGTGGAGTGACAGGGACGAAAGGCAGACTGAAAGTGTGGCAGAATCAAAGAATTAGAGACAAACGTAGAAACTTGAGAGTAAACCAACCATTCGAGCAGCTTAGAGGGATAGCGCAATAAGGAGATAGTAGGAAAATGTGAAACAAGCAAAGAATCAGCGGTTGGTTTCTTTAAGATTTGAAGAATAAAAGTGTGCTTAAAAGATAGAGGAAAAGTTGATGTTAAGAGACAAACATTAAAGAAGGAGGTGAGATAAGAAACATGAGATGGTTTGACTTTGGGAATAAGTGCTGAGAGAACGGGTTCAGGGTGAGCTTCAACCAATAAGAGTGGTCTGTTAATTAGTAATAGGTGTGAAAGAGAAAATTGAGACCGAGAAAGAAGTGATTGATGAGGTAGGTAGTGATGGAGAAGTGGAGACTTCAATAACAGAGCGAAGAGAAGCCACCTTTGCGGAACATAATTGAGCTAGATCAGAAGCTGAAAGAGTAGAACAAGTTGCATAGTCAGAGGTAGGGGGTAAAAGAAGACGTGAAAGGATTTGAAAGAGATGCCTTGGATGGTTTGATTGTGTATGTAAAAGATCAGAGTAAAGAGAATGTTTTGCTGAAAGTAAAAAGTCTCAGTAGAGTGCATGATAACAGAAGTATGAAGAATAGTCAGCCGGAGACTTGGACTTAAGCCAGTGTTTTTGAAGACAGTGCAAGAAACACACGTGAGGAGAAAGTCTTGGTTGGGAAGGTGTTTGGGTAGGGTAAAAGGTGGAAGTAGGATACAGTGTGTCCAGGGAAGAAGATAAAGAGGAGGAAAGAACCAGAGCAGCTTCATCAGCAGGCAGGCAGGGCTGCAAAAGAAGAGTGTGAATGCAGGGCAGAAACACAAGAGGAAACAAAGAGTGGGGTATTGAAATTGCATAAGTAATCATACAGAGTAGACCATGTCTGTCCTCCTCCCACTGCCTCATTTCTGCTCCCCAGCACCACAACCTTTCCTTATTATCAGAATTCCCTCCAGCCACCACAGATGAGCTGGCACCTTTCTATCGGGGTGTCCACCCCTGCTTGTGCTACTGCTGGCCTCTTTGCACTACTAGCAGCCATGACTCTGGGAACCTAACCTGCTCCTACTTCTCGCCTTTCTTCAAACGTTCACCTTACATAGGAATCTTCCTAGCCTGTTTCAAGGTTGTCAATATCGTTACCTTTTCGAAGAAACCCAATACTGACACCAACAGCCCAGCCAATTACTGACCTGTCTCTTTCTTCTTCCTCACTTCCCAATGTTCTCAAATGGATAGTCCTGAATCACATCAGCGATTACCTGGAGACCAACCCACTCAGTGAGCCCCATCAACATGGATTCTGCAGCAGGCACTGCACAGAGAAAGCACTCACCCATATGTCTAACTCCCTCAAAATGGTCACCGGTACCTGTCATCTTTCCTCATTCTCTGTCATTGCTTTGCTGCCTTAAAGTCAATTAACAATGTCTCCATCATTTTAACTCTATCACATCTTGGGTGGCCTTTCCCTGGATGGAGGCCCATTTTGTACCTCCTAGAACTCTGCAACCTCCTCCGCCCTCCCCTCCCCCCACTTGATAGGGGTCCATTTGCAAATCAGTCATGGTACTTCTTACCACCTTCACGTCTGAGCTGTGCGTTCGCGTCACTAACTGACAATGTTCTATCTTCACTAGATGGGGTTTTGATGCCTTTTTTGCAACCTCTCTAAAACTAAATTGATCTTTCTCCTGGCTTCACATGTCACATCACTTATTCCCCCAACCTCCTTAACGTACCCCTAAGACTCGTAATATGGGGGTTCTCTTAGACAGAGGCCTGACATTTCAGCACTTCATTACTTCCACTGCTGCTCTTGCCAGAGGTAACCTCTGAACATCGGGTAAACTCAGTCTGCATCTCAGGTGTCCCTCTACCAAAGCACTCATGTCTACCTTGGACCTAAGCAGGCTGGATTGCTGCTACAACCTATTCATGACACTATCCCTCTACCCATTTTCTCTACTTAATAAATGATTGAACTTTGTTTTTCGTACCTTCTACAATGTCTCACAATGCTCACGCACCTCTCCACACTGCCTTCGGGTGGCTTGGCGATTCATGCAAAATCACTGTCATTTCAAATTTCTCCATGTTGTGTTGAATCCATCCATGGGGACCACTCCCCTACCTGGATGAATCTATCTTCTAATATCTTCTGGCACTCTTTGCTCCCAAGCCCTCTTACACCCAACCCTCCCTTTCCCAACCTCTGGTGATTACTGCTTTTGCAGCTGTACCCAATGGGTTCACCATCATTGGCTCTCACTGCCCCCAGAAATTAAGGATCGTTCAAAAGAGTCTGGCTTCAAGATTATTGTTCTGAACTACTTTTTCTACCAAGAGGGAGCCAGAGACTTAACGTACTAGGATTAGAAGTTTGGTGGTAACGGTACAACATGCAGTAGTACTACATGCTTTACTGGCCCACCAAATTATGAGTTTCACATTTGAAACTTTTGGAAACTGCTAGTTTGTATGTGGAGGAAATCTCATCTAGGTAAAAGCATTTCTGCATGCTGTGTTGCCCAGGCCATGAGATATCACTGCATGTGGTAATACCACATTGGAGTCCAATGAATTCCAAAGTGGGGAATAAAGGAATGTGACGAATAATCCAGAATGACATGGATCCTTCCCATTACTGCATGCAGTAAGAGTAAATAAGCTTGACAGTATACAGCACCAAAATCCTAGTGAGGCTCTAGACTGCTTGTAGACGCCTCAAAGATCCCCTACCACCATCATTAAAGTATTGCATAGCGGTGTATATCTGTAAACACATATTTTGTCCCCATTTACACTTTTCACCTCCTTTCACACCACTGCCCAGTTTAAAATGAATTACTATATAGTGCCTTGTAAAGGTTTATAAAGCACCCAGCAATGGGGCCTCTCCAGTGTTGTCTGTTTCCCATTTACACTTCCCAACTCCTTCCATATCAGCACCGCGTTTAAAGTTTTAGGTTCTATATAGTGACTTGTAAAGGTTTATAAAGCACCAAGCGCGGGGACCACTCCAGCCATAAATACGCCCTTTTTACAGTGCTCCTTGGCAAAGTACTGAATACAAAAAGATAAAGGTTGAGTAGCAGTGGGTACACATAAGAGCCCAGCTTTGCTGGAGTGGGATTATGTAATTTTGATGCACATGCTTCAGTTTGAAAAAAAGGGGTACACTCATTCAAACTGTTCCTGTTAACCCTTCCACTTCTCATACTCAGTTGCAGATAACCATGTGCTCCAATGTGTTGAAGTAGATAGTGCAAGAAAAATAGGACTGTTTGCTTGTAATTGTGCATGGGTCTGAGGAAGGGGTGTTGCTAGGTCTGGAAAAGTGCAGGGGCTAAGCCAATGTCGGGACTGGTGGGATTCGGGGCTAGCTGTAGCCTTTTGGTTGTAGCCCCTTGACTCAATTGCCTCTTAGGGCATGATTCCCTGCCCGCCCCCCTCGACCCTAGGTAGGGCTGTGTGGTGTGGGCACAGAATCAAAAGTCTTAAGTTATGATGAGAGGCGCCTCATGGGTTCCGGCCTAGCGCTTTGACAGTTTCCCTGAGTGTTTGCACCTCTAGTCATAATTGACCAAGATTCAGCCAGAGAATATTGTGTAGTTCGTTCCGACTCAGAGAGACCTCATTTGAAGCATTACTCAAAAATATGAAGGTGACACTGGAAGGTAGCAAGTCAATATATTTAATATCATTTCTGATCTCTACCAGATTTGATCATCATTACACCAGCTGTGATTAATGCACTAAAAACATAGCACACTGTTAGATAGAGAGCAAGCATTGTAGCGTAAGCTATAAGCATGATTCGCATTTAACAAAGATAAAGTACAATTCATCATTCTGAAACACCAGCTTGAGCCATCATGGAGTTCATGTTATGTTTGTCTAAGCTATACTATGGTATGATCAGGAGTGGAGTGACATAATAAAACACGCCGTCAGTCTAACGTATGCAAGAGAGGTTCAACCAACACACTTGAAACTCACGGTCTCCTGGGCTTGCTGCTCCGACCTGCTAGCACCTGCTCTTCCGAACCCCCCACGATCGTGGTCAACCTGCTGCGGAATGTTCCTCAGCCTTAGTCTGTTGTGCTTTTATATTAACACCCATGACATCCTACGTGTACTATGTGCGTCACTTCCTCGATCTGGTTTGCAGTGCACCCATTATTTACCTATGTGAGAACCCAAGTGAAAGGTGATGTCCTTTCTCCTTGATTATTCCCATTGAAATGCATGGCCTTCCGCTCGACGAACAGGCAAGGTGCTGTGTTTCTCCTGGCCTACTTCGACTGCCATTATATCGAATGCATTTTCTGAAAGGGTTTGAATGTGACTATTGCTTTGGACGCTTTAACCACACATGTATTCTGGTACCCTGCTTCCTGTCTATGGCTGCTCTCTGCTACGAGTCCATCTAAAAGAGGAAGCTGATACTTGTGGTTGGCTTAAGGGGGAAACTGTTCCCCTTTAGCTGACCCTAACGGCAAGTGCCTGTGTGTTTACAGTTAGTGTCCGATTCTGTCTCCTGAAAGCTACACTTGCCTTGTGTGTGAATGAGTTTTTTTTTTGCCCAAAGAACATCCATAGCTTATTACTATGCTGGTGTCAAGACCACGTGTATTTTCAAGGCATTAAGTCGTTGAAGACCAATGGCTGCTAATCTGTGGTTAGGAAGAGGCATCTATCATGTCCTGTTGATCGCTTTCGCTAGAGCCACGGATCAAGCCATGTGCTCGCTTTCTGAGGCCCTCACAAGCGTTGTTTATCAATGACAATATATTGTCTACAGTAAATGTCTTACTTTGTCTTTTGACCCTGGCCTTTACCGTATGTGCAACCGTGTACTTTGTACGCACAGTGAGTGAAGTGGTCTAATCTGTGGCACACCTGCCTTAACTCGTTTGTAACCTTTGTAAATCATGACACCCTGAGCTTCTATCCGGGACTACAACCAAAAGACCCGGGGCTATAGCCCCCTCAGCACCCCCCCTAGCAACGTCTCTGGTCTGAGGGAGTGTTTGTAGATGTCTGTCAAGCCAAACGTGGTTCTTTGAGCTGGTCTGAGGTATAATTGATTTCTATAGATACCGTAGTGGGGCACATTCATGAGGATCTTGGTCAACCTAATTAGATTTGTATCGCTTGATAGTTAGCCAGGACTTTAATGCTAGGATGATAACAAAATAGACCTCTTTCACCCAAAAATGTCCTGACAGACCGCATTTCCTGATGGAAGCTTAATGGGATCAGCGCGTGCATGTCTTCATGCTTTGACCCGGAAGCTGTGATGGTGCATTAACGGCGCCGTCCCAACTCACAGCGGCCATTTCCCCACATTGTTTTCATGGTTTCTTTTGCGTAATGTCTCACTGCATTTTTATGGTGGTACAGGGTTGGCAATATTTCTTTAAAATATTTAATGTCAGGGGCAATGGTGAAGGGGGAGAAGTGGGCTATGGGGGGGCACCCCTCCTATAAATATGACACAGAAAAATGCAAGGAAACGGATACTGTGAGTTGGCCCCACTGCAAGTTTTAACAGATCTGCACTAACAAGATAATGAGAGGGACAGGGGAGGATTCGGCATGTGGAAAGACTGGGTTTCCATGCCGATCGGGGCAGAGGACCAGGAGGTATGGGCGCAGTCACTGCGGTGTAAGGTCCTTAGTTGCTGGAGTAGCAAAACGTGACTAGGTACTTGCTTTTCAAAACAACATAAATGCAAGTATTTTTTTTGTTTTACCATGTTATATAATTAGCCGCGGGGCGTTTACATTTTAGAAGTGAAGAGTAGAATACTAGTATGTTACGACTGGACTGTATTCAAGTATATCTTTTGCTTATTTTGGGAATTGCTTGTGTTCTTGATAATAAATGCTAAGTAGAAATATTAGAGCTTTTTCTGTATGTTTTCATATTAATGACACTCAATGACAATGTTATTAATTTAAACCAGGGTAAGAAGAGTGGTTTCTAAGAAGTTCTGGTAGTAGGTCCATGGCAGTTTTGCTGAACAATAGTGAGCCAGCCAGGGGTTCAAGAGTAGAGGGCTTACTTACCCTAAGTGCAGAGACCAACTCTCTGAAGCCTTGCATCTGCTGTAGCACTGATCTCTGAGGCAAAACCTGCCACAGCCCCAGGCAGGGCTTGGTCACTTGCTTCTCCGATAGACGCTAAGCTATAGCAAGTGGGATATGATGAATATCATGTCACGACTAAGTGATCAGTAACGTGACATCTGTGTTGCTGAATTACTAGGGCTACGGTTTGTTTTAGGATTTAGCACTGTATTTTACCTTCTCTTGCTTTTTGTTCCTGTGGGCCATTTTGAAGGTGTGTTTTATCTGTGAATGAGGTCTGTAGCAATCTGTAACTGTATAGCCAATGGATGATCTGCCATCATTGCACACACCCTGAATTAGCCCAGGTTTAGGTTGAAAGGGTCTGCCAGGCGCATTGTAGGAATTAGGTCCTATTGTAGCCAGTGGTGAAGTACTGAAGCATAGTTTACAGGCACGTTTACCTGTAGACATAGGACTCTGGCTTAAACACCCCAAAAGTAGTCTGTTGTGCAGATGATCACAAGTTAGTATAATGGAAGAACTCGATCAAAGGATTATATTGATGAACCCCCGGTCAATTGAACAGAGTGACCCTTTAGTACACAATTGTTTTGGGACTATATCCCCTATCTGGACTTTATTCACAAAACATGGCAAATTCCAGGGTTTGGCTCTCTTTTGCTCAACCTTATTCCTGATGGATGTTCATTGTGTTGCACTCCTAGGGTGGGTAGGACACACGTGGGGGTCATTGTCATTGTACTTGTCCTTTTCTGCTTATAAAGCAGAATGAAGCACTGTACTATACTTTGGCCTATCGGCCACCTGGACATAGATATTCTTTTATTCCCTAGTTTTTGATGGCCCCAGGTTGCTTGATTGTGTTGGGTGACTTTCAACATATTGTTGGATGCTCCAAATAACACTAAGAGGACATATCTGTGTTTGTCCATGCGACCTCTAGAATTTGTTGTTCAGGGTTGTCTTGGCCTGATGCATGGCTTGGTCATAGGTTCAACATAATCTTTGTCCAGGGAAACTGTGGGAGAGGTTTGTTGTCCCGGCACCCTTTTTGGATAGATCATACGCTGGTCCAGAGAAAGATCCAAAGCATTTCCTCCATCCCCAAGATGGGGCTGTGGATGCAGAATTACTTAATTCTGGTCCAATTGACCATTCAAACTAAGTTGATTTCAAACAGTCCCAATGTATCGCCTTTTTGCTATGAGCGACACTATCAACACCATCCTGACTAAGTATAATTTTGATCTCCAGGCAGCAGTCAATGGCATTGCTCCTCTTTAGAAAATGCCTGCTCTCAGGAGCCTTAGAATCCATAGTATGCCAATGAACTAAGACTTTTGCATCAGGATTTGTGAAAGAAAGAGCACCACTGCGTTAAGAGCCTAAACAAGCTTTGCCAAAGGACGTACGATAGTGCAATTTTCAGTTTGAAGAAATCAGCCTGAGGATATACACCTCAAGGAGCTGTCTTGGCAGACACCTCGGGGTGATGCACATCTCGTTTCATTCAGGCTGTCCTCAAAATTTGCAACTACCAAGAAATGTTCCAGTGACTTCCATTGCTTCTTTGAAGGAAAGATCAACAGCATCGGTTCTGCTATTAACCTACTTCTTTTCATTCTGATTTCAGTCCTTGGCCTCAAGACAGCTCTAAACATGTCTCATTCCATCCTTTTTTATGGTGGTATCCTGATTGGTGAGATCACCAGAAACACACTTTTGAATAGGTGTCCGCCTGACTCCTTTGAAAAGGGTCTTGGTTGAACACCTCCCCAAAGAGCCTTGCGTTGACATGGATTTTCTGGTCAACATTCACTGCATCTTCCGAAATGGGAAGGATATTGTCGAATATACATTTGTTCAAATATTGTAATGTAGCCAACTTGAGGAGAACCATCTCCGGTTCCGGAAGCACCTCGAGACCTTCCTCTTTTCTTCTGCCTTCGCTCCCCCTTTCCCCTGCTGATCTGTTCTGTCTTGGCACCGTGCACCTGGCCACCCTCTGTCCTTCGGGCCCAGGTCCTGCTCACCCTGCCACCCTCCCGCACTGCCTCCGGGCCACCCCTTGCACTGGGGTCTGTGTCTGTACCCATACAGCCTCCCCTTTTTCTTCCTGCACTTATCAGACCTACCCTGTCTGCTTCCTTAAACCTAGCACTTGCAAATGGCTGACTGCATTGCCACTGTTTGTTGCCTTTATTATTTATTTATTGTTATTTATCTGTTTCTCCTCTGCTTCGCACTTTCCACTTCTCCCCCCTTCCATGCACTTTTCCCCTCCCCCCTCTCCCATGCACTTGCACATTCTCAATGTCACTGGGCCTAGTAAGATCGCTGTTTTGTTCTCCCCTGTTCCCCTCCCTTGCCTTGTCGCACTCTGAAACACTTGTGTACGAGAGCGATAGAAATAAAATATCAATATCAATATCAATGCAGGTTGATGGCTAGCGTTAGGGTCTTGGCTGAGATTTGGGTAAGTGACCTTGAATGACTCTCCTCGTTCTTGAAAGGCATGACCTAGCGTTGGTACCTCCGGTTCACAGGTGGACCCTGCCCCTTATGGGTTGCCGCAGGACTCTGTGCTCTCCTTGTGCTATTCACTGTGTATATCAGGCCAATAATGTGTATGTCAGGCCAATGGCTGACATCTATTGTAGGTATGGCCTGCAGTGCCATCAGAATTCGAATGAGACATAGATCATCGTAGTCCGAGGTGGCTCTAGAATACTTGACCGGCTGTCTACTCTAAATGAAGTCACCACCTGATGGGGAGAAAATTGCCTGCCTTGGAATCCTAACAAGACATATATGTATTATTTCTGAAAGGCAAGTAAATTGGCCCAAGTGGGATTTCATCTGATGTAAGGGAGCTTGTGCTCTTTTTGACAGCAGCTTCAGGGGCCTGGTGGGCTCTTCCCCGCTGCACCAAGGGCCACCAAGGGCCACACCACGGCTGTCAGGTTGACTTTTGCTGGATAATGTTTGTGACCGACTTTCTATGCTTTCAGAGTTGCTCATTCCATTCCTTATTTTGTGTGTTGCTGCCGTCTTAAATATTAATTTGAACACTTTGAATAGTTCATTTGAATTTTTAAATTGTGCTATTCCATGACAGGATGGTCGAATGCCTAAGACCGCCAGCTCATCCACCATCCTTCATGGATGACTTTCCCCTGTAAATGCTTGAATAGCCTTCCAAATATGTGGGCTAATAGAAGAGTCAGACTAACACTACCTGGCCTAAGACTCTCCCATAAGGTAGCGTTCCGCCAGTTTTACCCCATCTTCAAACACTTGGATGCCTCTCATCGCAGCGTGAAGCGCTTTACCCAAATCTTAAATAAATTCCTAGATAATCAAATGAACAAAGACAGAGTACTCATCTGATTGAAATGCATGGCCTCATGCATTTGCTGCAATGGCATTGATGCTCTAGCCTAGACATCACTAAATACATATAGTGCTGGCTACCCACCACAATGATATATATATAGCTCCTACACAAAGCTCCACGTTTTCCCTTCCTCTTCACTCCGCTTTTACTGGTGTAATCCCAGATCGCGCGCCTTTCATCTTTAAGAATGCTAATGTCCAGAATAACGTTGTAGAGAAGGTGCCAGGGAGCAGACACAGCAAGTCCAGGAGCCAGTAATGCACGGCTGGGCTATTTTCGGAAACTCTGCCTGCTTGGAGATGATTTTCATTTTCAATTACAGGAAGGCATCAAAGCAACCAATGCTCTGAGTGAGCAGAATTCATGCGCTTCCGTGGACATATGACTTAAAATAAAACGACTTTATCTCGCTTTCTTGTTACCTGTAATCAATGCGACGGGGCTCATACTTTAACGATATATGAGCGATGCAGCGCATTTCACAGATCCCAACATAATGGCTTCTGAATGACACTCTTCCAATACCTTTCATTGATGTGCATAACAGGGATGGAATAGATTGGCGCTGGAAGACAGGAAACCTCGCAGCTGCTATAATGTCAAAATAATTACTTTTACAGTTATTATTTTCACATTTATTACAGCGCACAAAACCCTGAGGTATCTAGGTATATAGGCGCTATAATGTAGGTACTTCAATACACCTGTACACCAGTGGCATTTTTGGGGCATAGGGTGCAGTGAGAAAGGTTGGCAGGGAGGACCTTGGAGTGAGTGGGTTGTGGGCGTGGACGTGTCGAGGGTAGAGTTTAGGGTGGTCTTAGATGAGACAGTGGTGTATTGGGACATGTTCGGGGGCAGGACACTGTCAGGGTGAACAGGGACCCCTGCGGATGTGGGATGGGTGTATGGCAGAGCCGATCCTACCCCAGGCACTCAGTGATTTGACCTTGTAAGGCTGAACGGCTGAGCCATCTTCATGCGCGTAACACCTCACACACTCCTGCATCAAGCCCTCACCACACAGAGCTATCTTAAAGGAAAACAACATGCTGTGCCACGTTGCTCTGGTGCCAATGTTCTCTTAGACGGAATGTTCTTATCATTTTATGGAGTGTGGCATTAGGAGCACCTTAAGGCATGCCCAACGAGGTGCCAACAGTTCCTTTACTCCTAGCATAACTCCCAAACTTTCGCAAAAGTGCCAAGACTTCCAGACTGGTGAATCCAGACCTATTCCCCAGCCAGCACAAGGACACAGGAACACACTACAGATATTTGCAGGACGCAATTACAGGAATGACGCGGACAATCAGCGATCACAAAAAGTCTGTGGTAGACGTATGCAGGGACATGTCCAGCTATAATGGCACCACACTCTCCTGGTTGCAAATGGCCCCTCAGCATCCCACGCGAGACAGACCTGGCATAGGAAATTGCCAGCTGTGGAAGACTCTGCATGCCAGTGTAAGACGACCATTCACACACCAAAATCACACTTCGGAAGGAGCGCATGCTTGATATTCTATTGTTTCACATCTTTTCACAGTGGTAAGGGGTGGCACATTGGCCACATGGCAAAACAACAAAGGTATCTCAATGGATCAATGCACCTCCTGCCTACACGGTTGACCAACCTGCATGTTACAGGCTTGACATTTGACAAGGTAGTTGATGAAGTCCACTGGTGCCCACAGTTTGGTTTGCACTTGCATAGGATGTGGTCGGATACCAGTGCCTCAGTGCCATCACAGGTCTACAAAGGTTTTTCTATCTGAAGGTATGGACCTGAAAAGCAATGTACATATTTTCCATCGGTACGTGCTCCCTTGGGTATCCAGGGATTATAACGAAAACAATCAGAGAGGGATTTATAACGAACCCAAAGCAGCGAAAAAACACTGATTTAAAAAAAATGTATGTATATTGCGGGTGGTGTAAAGGGATAAAATGGGTGGAGAGGGGGTTGGCGTGCGCTTAAACTCATAGGGAAACAGGAGGGTTGGGAGCGGGACCCCCAAATAGAAAATAAATCTGTGTTTTTTTCGGTGTTTTGGGTTAGTTGAAAAATCCCTCTCTGTAATTGTTTGCGATAAAATCACACAGAACCGTTCCTTTCTGCATTTAAGAGGCTTTTTATCTCCACAGGTTCAATGTTGTGGTATTAATAAACTCATTATCATAGCATGCATATTCGCTGGCTTTTGTTTTCAAATGTTTGCAAAAGCTGACATAACTATGAAGTGGCCTTTTGGCGTGGCCTCCTGGGTAACACTGAGGGGGCTGCAAGTCTCTTCCTACTCCAAAGGCAAGGTGGGACTCTGCAGAGCGCTCATTAAGCCATTACTGGAGTGGGTTCATTGGGAAACACGAATGTCTTCCATTATCCACAAAAGATGATATCACCATCTACAGTAGCAAGTTCTGGAGATTCATGATGCAGCAACCGAGATAGCCATGCGTCATATTTTAACTTGAACTCTAAGGTCATTGCATAAGGAGTGGTGCAGAAACTGAAAGCATAAAAGTGCTTTTCTGCTTTCGGTTTCAGCTCCATCTAATTTGTGTGCCGTTCTCTGGTGCAGGAGGGCAGCAAAGCGGAGTTAGCATCTCTGCTTTGCTTTCCTCCCCAGCCTCACGAGAGTACACAATTTTACACCTGCATGAGATTTTCATAAAAGTGCTTTGCTGCTTTCAGTTTCAGCTCCATCTAATTTGTGTGCCGTTCCACGGTGCAGGAGAGCAGCAAAGTGGAGTTAGCATCTCTGCTTTGCTTTCCTCCCCCGCATCACTAGAGTACACAATTTTACGGCCACCTGCGATTTTCCTAAAAGTGCTTTGCTGCTTTCAGTTTCAGCTCCATCTAATTTGTGTGCCGTTCCACGGTGCAGGAGAGCAGCAAAGTGGAGTTAGCATCTCTGCTTTGCTTTCCTCCCCCGCCTCACTAGAGTACACAATTTTACGCCCACCTGAGATTTTCATAAAAGTGCTTTTCTGCTTTCAGTTTCAGCTCCATCTAATTTGTGTGCCGTTCTCTGGTGCAGGAGGGCAGCAAAGCGGAGTTAGCACCTCTGCTTTGCTTTCCTCCCCAGCCTCACGAGAGTACACAATTTTACACCCGCATGAGATTTTCATAAAAGTGCTTTTCTGCTTTCAGTTTCAGCTCCATCTAATTTGTGTGCCGTTCCGCAGAGCAGGAGGGCAGCAAAGTGGAGTAAGCATCTCTGCTTTGCTTTTCTCCCCCGCCTCAGGAGAGTAATCAATTTTACACCCGCATGAGATTTTCATAAAAGAGCTTTGCTGCTTTCAGTTTCAGCTCCATCTAATTTGTGTGCCGTTCCGCAGAGCAGGAGGGCAGCAAAGCGGAGTAAGCATCTCTGCTTTGCTTTCCTCCCCCGCCTCAGGAGAGTACACAATTTTACGCCCACCTGAGATTTTCATAAAAGTGCTTTTCTGCTTTCAGTTTCAGCTCCATCTAATTTGTGTGCCGTTCCGCAGAGCAGGAGGGCAGCAAAGCGGAGTAAGCATCTCTGCTTTGCTTTCCCCCCCGCCTCAGGAGAGTACACAATTTTACATCCGCATTGGATTTTCATACAGGCGTAAGTAAAACTGATAGCATACACCACACAATTGCACCTGCTCAATCGCATCATGAAAACTGTATGCAGGTGACCCAACACCACGCAAGTGCAAGCATTGGTCCTCTGCATGCAATTACCATTTTTGGGTAAAGTGACCCACTTAGTTGTAACGCTTCTGCAGATTTTTGATGCCTGCCACTTGTGAATAAAGTGACTGTAGAGTGAACTTTTCTACAAGAAATTGAGTACCAAAAACTTAGACAGCAGCAAGCACTCATTGTGAGGTACACAAGCCACCCGATTTCAATGGTGTGAGTATCTGACTTTCAGTGGGAATAGCTGCTGGTACCCGAACATATCATGGCAGTGCCAGTGCCTCGTCCGTTAAGAATCCACCATTTCTTCATGCCACGTTTCACGTCACGTTTAGGAATGGCTGATTCTTGAAGGGCCACGCTAAGAAACGCTAAGAAAATGGCAAGTAAGAAGTGAGGTCAGGAAAATAACAGCACACACGACATGAAGGCCCTCCAATATTGAACTACATGTGCCAGTATTAAAGGACTGAGGATACTTTGATACTCGGGTTTCCTGGTATGACAAGGTGTGGTGTTAAGGTTACCTACAATTCTGGAACAATAAAGAAGCTGCTCTTGTGGTCATTTAACCAGAAAAGATTTCTACAAAAAGGATTTATGTGAGTATAGAATATGAGAACGTTTTAAAATGTATAAAAACGAAAACGTGCCTACCCATTAGAATGTACCTTTCAATTATGTTGTAAGACCTGCGTGGACTCCCCCCGTCTGGCCCTGTCAGGCCATGGAAGTCCACACAATGATACACCATCTAAGGTACAGTGCTCTGCGCCATCCTGACTTGTATATTCATTTTGATTTAAAAAATCAAAAAAAATCACAACCTAGCTAATACAATGCCAAACAAACTCTCCTAGTCATACACGTAAAGCCCTTAAATCGGGCTTGATCAACGCTAGATCTATTCCGCCCCACCCTCTGGACATAGTGTCAAAGCAAGAGGAAATATCGAGGCTCAGTACCACAAAAGGAAATACACCAAACACGGGCTTATAAAGATTTACTGATCTTTATTCTACTGCGCAGTTACAAAGAACCAAATTCAGATCTGATACAGATAGCTAACTGGCCCTCAATACATCACCGTGAGTACCAGCCCTTCAGTTTGAGGAGTGAGAGGCACTGGACATCTGGACATTTGCATTTTTATACACTTCAGTAATAATGTCCAGCCCCTCTACAAGTTAATAATCTGTGGTCTAGAGTTTGTGCCGAGTTCACTTATGGCTCATACAACAATATGCACACGGATTACTTCGGTTTACATTTCAAACAAGTCACAATGGCAAAAGTGTATTCCAGGATTTAGCATTAAGCCTTAGCACATATCCCTTCACAATGCAGTTCAGCCAGTGTCCACGCTCGACATTTACACAGTATTGTCCTTGATGTATATTCGTGGATGAGGCTTGTTGGTGAAGACAATCCTAAAACCACACGTCATGTATAGGACAAGGTCTCCTTACTCAGTCTAAAAATTCGGCCCACGGGCAGTCTAACCATTAACTAGGGACAAAGGTCGGGAAGGCTAGGTTACAAGTTGGAAACACAGTCCACCATTTTAGAACACAGAATCACATATGAACAGAAATCAAAATGGCGGATGATCCTAAAATGGCGGCGAAGTCGATCTAAAATCAGAACTTTGCAACGCGGTTTTCTTCGAAGAGCGACTGGGCTTAGGCCAATATACATTAGAAGGAGGCACAATATGATTTCCCGTTTAACACACCCTCCTTTTGGCCTAAGCCAAGCGCTAAACTACTTCTAGTCACTTTACAAATATCTCAACGTCTCAATGTCCATACACCCTGAATCACAATCATCAGAGATATCGATCGCCATAAGGTCAGTAATAGAAATTTCTTTCAACACAAATTTGTTTGTCATTCTTTCCGGGGCGCGTACCTTTTGTCCTAATGTTCCCATAGTCTGTGCACAACATCCTCCTAACACTGAACATAAGACAGGAAGACATTATATACAGCAACACAAAAACAACAGACTACCCAGAATAATCAATAAGACTGAAAGTAGCTTCCATCCCCAAGATCGTAAGAAGTCCCAGAACCAAGCGGTAAGATCCCAGTTTCCCTCGGGAAGATTTTGGACGTGCAGATTTTGTATAGCCTTAAAAACGGTTGGGGTGGAATTCGGTGCGAAAATGCAACAAGCGGACCCCACTAATTTGCATACTCCACCACGCTCAGCCAGGATGACATCTAATGCCATCCGGTTCTGTAGGGCCACTAACCTTATTGCTTTCTGTTATAAAGTCATGTTATAGAGTATGTCAGTGGTCCGGTTGATGGTCCTCTCCAGTACTCTCGCTAGTCTTCTGATATCCTCTGAGTTTAATATTTGCCCCCAAAAAGGTACACAAGATTTTGCTACGTCGCCCATAACTTGTGATGAAGTGTCGCCATTCACATCCCGCCTTGGACGAGCTTTAGAGATTTCTATGGTATTTGCTATGAATACTCCAGGTAACAGAATTCCTAAATAACAGGTTCCCTGCCAATCCCTAGGTAGCCATGGGAAAGCTTAATTACTGCAAACAAAATAGACAGGTTCGCCTACATACAAAGGTCTGTCCTCACCGGTCAAGTTCGCAATGTTGGTGCAGCCCCTGAAATCACCCATTGACTGAGTACCATTCATCTGTATGCAGAAAGAAACTGAATCAGGGCTGTGGTTAACAGTGTAGGAAGGTGGCGTGGCATCCCTATTGCCTATAGGAGCCATCTTGAAAGAGATCAGAGATTGAAAAGGACGAGACAGTCTATCAGAAGGCCTAATAGAAGCAACATTAAGCTTGCTCCTATTTGCGAAAAGTGAGCATCCCAGGGGCGTTAGAACTCGTTTCTCAAAATCATTCAAATTCGTTCCATCAAAGTTCCCTGAGATGCTATCGTTCCATCGGCCAAAGAATAGTGCCCTTAAAGAAGCATAACATGCAGTAGTCAAAGGTAAAGGATGAATATACCAGCCCAACCCCTTATCTCCATGTTGCGGTAAATGAGAGCAGACCCAACAATTAGACCTATTAAAAATGGCATGTGTGGCATTCATTATGAGTAGAAAAGTGTTATTGTGGTAACTCTGTCTGTGTTGAGAGTCTCTAGGAGATAGAGTGTGCAGATGCACGAAAGGTGAAGAAATAGTAGGTACATTTTCAGTAGGCAAAAGAGTTTCAAGCAGATGTACTCTTTCCAAATACAAAAATCCTAAGGCAATTACTATTGTGAAGCCGGTTAACATGATTACAAGAAAGCAATCGTTTTAAGAGACCATGCATTCGATTGTCCATTGTTACGATTGGCCACACAGTCACTTATTTGTTCCGTATGAGTGAGAGCGATTGCATGCATTGTTTCTTCAAACAAAATACTCCAGAGTGTTTTTGTTGGCGATCTCCTGATCGCGCGTTTTCTTAGTCCTTCCCTATCCCTAGCCAACAGCTCTTCTTTGCAAACAAAAGACAGGGCCAAAAGACAAGCCCTATGATGAATTTTCCCGTTGGCACAGCCGAACCGTGCAGTAAGTCTAGCTCCGTGGACGCAAATTGTACCTTGTGACTCCTGGTACGTCGTGATCTGCGGACAACGTGTCATTGCTTCCTGATGGAAGTGGTGGATTTGCAATAGAACCTGACAATGGTGAAAAAGGATCTGTAGGAGAGTGTGGAGATAAAGTGGCTGTTTCCCCAGGCCCAACGGGCTCAGGGAGAGTCTCCGAAGCACTCTCGATGCTGCTCAATGCTGAGTGATCGTTGGGAGCAGCACAGATTTGCTGTATCTTCTGTATCATGCGGCAAAGGGAAGGGAATCCTCTAGACATGCAACGTGTGGATCTAATGCTTTCGTCCAGACACTCGTACAGCGGTCTGTGTGGCCAGTAGGACCTGATGAGGGCCCCTCCAACGCGGTGCGAGACAGGATACTCTTTCAAATGCTTTTATAAGCACCCAGCTACCAGGCCGAATGCTGTGACCTGGACCCTCGAATTTAACTGGGAGGGCTTCTCGCACCTGTTGATAAATCAAATACAGATTTTTAGTTAACCGGTCACACTAGTCGGAAAGAAGTACATGTTCAATGTCCCTCGAGGCATTTGGCTTAGGTAAGTTCCAAATGTTAGCTGGCCTACCCATAACCACCTCAAAAGGGGAGAGCCCAGTCCTAGTCTGTGGGGTGGTTCACATTGATAGTAACACGATCGGTAAGGCATCCGGCCATTTCAATTTGGTGCCGGCAAACGTCTTAGCAAGCTTGTTCTTCAAGATTCTGTTGTGTCTCTCTACTAATCCAGCACTTTGAGCATGTCTAGCCGAATGGAACCGTTTAGCGATCTGTAATCCCGCGCATATCTGCAAAATTACAGCAGCGATAAAATGTGGACCATTGTCCGACCAGATGACCCTTGGCAAACCAAACCTAGGAAAATATTCCTTAAGCATGATTTTCGCCGTTGTCATTGCTGTAGCATCTTTAACAGGAAAGGCTTCAACCCATTTACTAAAGGCGCAGATAACAACTAAGACAAATTTAAAATTGTTGTAACGCTCCATTTCAATGAAATCAAAGTGTATGACCTCGAAGGGGACAGAAGGTGGACCAAAACTACCCCTTGGTGTTGTTGTGCCCTTTCCCATATTATGCTGTAAACAGATCATACAACTCTGGACAAAATGTTCAGCAGTTTTCAAGATTTTATCATTCACCCAGACATTTTGTAACATTTTGGAAATCTTCCGTGCACAGATGTGGGTGGGCCCATGAGCCATTGCGACCATCATTGTAATGTATGCATCTGGCAGCAACCATTTTCCCTCTAACTTATCCACCCAACACCCATCATCATCCATCCTTGCCAAACCCTCAGCCCATTTCTTAGTTTCCTCTCACGTGGCATTGGCTTGAATATTCTTTACAGATTCGATACCTTCATCTATAGTACAAACATTCGTGGCTTCCCTTGTAGTATACATTTCTGAATAGAGATCAGTGGCAGTTTGTGTGGCTATCTGGTCAGCGAAAGCATTCCCTTTTCCTACATCATATATGATTTTCTGATGCGCTGCGCATTTCATGATCGCTAACTGAGTGGGGAGTGCAAGCGCTGAGAGTAACCGTACTATCAAGGAGCCATGTTGGATCTTTGTTTCATGTGAGGTCAAGAAACCTCATTCTGCCCAAAGTCTACCGAAGTTGTGAACTACCCCAAAAGCATACTGACTATCAGTATATATGTTTACTCTAAGACCTTCGGAAAGTTCACAAGCTCGAGTCAATGCAATAATTTCTGCGGCCTCCGCGGAATTATGCGTGATTCTCTTGGTTTCCACAATCGTGCTTAATGTGGTGATGGCATAAGCAGCCATGGATGTACCATCCGGAAGTTTGAAACAGGAGCCATCACAAAACAGCTTCCCTTGTGGGTCATTCAAAGGAGTATCTTTCAGGTCGATTCTGCCTTTAGTTTCTTGCTCTGTGGTGTAGAGGCAGTCATGTAACGCTTTGTCACTGCAAACAGTATCTTGCGGGAAAGGTAAAAGTTCAGCCAGATTCAATACACAACACCTCTGAATTTTGATGTGCTGTGCGAAAAAGATCAATTCATATCTAGTTAATCGTGCGGAGGTGAGGTGTTGCGTTAGTGTTCTGTTTAATAGAACATCTACAGAGTGAGGTACCATCAGGGTTAAAGCATGGCCTAGGACCATTCCCTCGCTCTGTTTTACAGACACAGTAGCAGCAGCGACAGCTCTCAAACATCTTGGCAAAGCGCATGCAAAAGGATCAAGGGCGGAAGAAAAGTAGCCTATTCTTCCCTCCATGTTCCTGCGTTAATACAGCCAAAGCACATCCATCGCATTCATGTACATACAACACGAAGGACTTTTCATAATTTGGTGTGCCCAAAACTGGTGCTGAAACAGTGCAGTCTTGAGCAGATCAAACGCTTTCTGGTGTTCCAGGTTCCACAGCAATGGCAAAGAAATGCCCTTCTTTGTCAAAGCCAACATTGGTTTAATCGTTAACGAGAAGTTCGGGATCCACTGCCTACAGTAAGAAGCCATTCCTATCAAGGCTCTGACTTCCTTCTGTGTATTTGGGACAGACATGCTAGAAATTATTTTAATCCGTTCAGGTGTCAACCTTCTTCCCTCCCTTGACAGGAGATAGCCAAAATAGGCAACCTCCTGTCGACAATATTGAAACCTTTTAAGTGAAGCTTTATGTCCATGTTTTTCTAGATGAATAAGCAACAACACGGTGCCTTCATTACAGGCACTTTCTGAGTCAGCAGCTAAAAGAAGATCATGTACATACTGAAGCAGTGTACAAGTGGTAGGCAACTCGAGTGTATCAACCTGCTCTTTCAAAGCCCTACTATAAATGCTCGGACTTTCCGTGTACCCCTGTGGCGCACGGGTGAATGTAAATGAGCGTCCCCCTAAGTTGAATGCGAACAGATATCTGCTATTCCTGTGTATAGGAATGCTAAAGAAAGCATTCTTAAGATCTACAACACTAAAGTGAGTAGCAGAAGCCGGGATCATGGTTAGTATTGTCGTCACATCAGGCACAATAGTAAATTGTGGAGCAACAATCTTATTGATAGCGTGTAAGTCAATGATAAAACGAAAAGGAATCGCATTATCGCCTTTCTTATACATAGGAAAAATCAGACTATTGCACAAACTAGCTGCAATTTCCTAAATTACCCCACGATGTACAAAATCGGAGACTATGCACTTCAAAGCTTGCTCACCATCAACCGAAATCTTATACTGAGGAATACGTGGCAACTTTACTCCGTGTTTTAAAATGATCTTAACAGGCTCAATTTGTAGAACACCGACATCTTTGTCATCAATTGCCCATAAACACTCTGCAACATCACTAAATTCCGCCGGCAAAGGTCTAGTCAGGAACTGAGAGACAGAAAGTTGCTGTGGTGAAATCGTCAAACGCACTCCATCCGAAGAACAATGAATTACCGCATTTAATTCCTTCAACAGATTTAACCCCAACAAATTCTCTCCACAGTTTGTAGTCAAAAGAAATGGACAGTGGTCTGTGAATGGACCCAATGTAATCGGTATCGGCGAAGAAACCGGACAAACTACTGGTGTACCAGAAAACCCTACCGAAACATTGGTTTGCCCTAACAGCGGAATATTTGGAACCCGTGAATGGTCAATGGAACACTTCTGTACTCCGGTATCTATCAAGAATATATGTTTCCTATTTCCCACTATCATTTCAACGTAGGGACCTTTCTGATTAATGGGAATAGGCGTCGGTTCCAAACCCTGCTTCGGGCAATCCTAGCGAAACAAAATGTCATCAAAAGGAATGTCTTCAGAGAGATATGCAGCAGAAGGATGATCAAAAATGTTTGATTTTACAAATTTGGAGACTGATTATCCTGTGGAAAAGGTTGCAAATTTTGAGAAAACTGACTTCTACCAGGACCTCCTGCCCCAGGGCAGCCTCTCGATCATCTACCTATGGTACCAAATCTGTTATTGGGCCTCTGCTGGAGGATCGGGCATTGTGCTTGCCAATGACCCTCTTGTCTGCAATAAGCACATTGGTTTGCTTGTATAGGACCCAACGGCACATTACCCTGTGAAGCATACTGTCACCTAAATTCTGAATTATCCCCTCCAAGGCAATCTGTTGCAATAGAACTTTGGTTTTAAGGTCACCCTTTCTTTTTTCAATTCTCTCTTTTTCGTTATTGACTCGGTTTTCATAGTACTGAGCCATATGTAATGCTTCAGACTGAGACCTAGCTTGCTAAGCGGAAAATTGTCTAGATTAGAGAGTGTGGCAAAAACAACTGATTGTTCACCCCCCTCCATACATTGTTATCCCATGCAGTCAAATCACGCTTTCTCTCTTTAGACACAGTATTACGAGTTACAATCTTTGATTCCACTCCCTTATTAACTACAAGCGGAACAGAACCACTCGGAAGAGGAAGAGTAGAAAAATCTTGTACAATCGGTAACAAAGGTACTGTCACTGGTGCAGAAGGCAAATCTATCAGACCCATAACAGTAGGCAAAGGTGGAGGTGCAGGTGGAGGAACAACGAGAGGAGGAGGAACAATAACCAGAGGAAGAGGAGCAATAGGAAGAACGATAGGAGGAGCAGCAATTACTACAGGAGGAAGAACAACAGCAGGATGAGGTAAAGCAGCAGGAATAGGTACATACGGAGGTGGTGCAGTGGCACCAGGCCTTCGTTCATTTAGAAGTTTGTCAATTAACTCATCAGACACATGAATGTCTTTAGACGGGTACATTTTCAGAATACCAAGTTGAAAAGCCCTATCCATATTTCTAACTGACTCAGACTGTTTATTTTGATCATACAACAATGCTTTTTCGGCGTTGGACATATGACGGCGCGCATGTTTCTCTCTACTTTTAAGTTGCTACTTAGCTTCTTTCTTCCAATTCTGTAACACATCAAATGCTGCAGGTCTAGCCTTTTTCTTTAATAATATAGACTCTAAATATTCTATACGAGGAATTTCAAAACTACCATTGGTTGGCCACTGAAGTTCAGAAGCATGTCTAGTTTGTCTGTGCCAAATATCATTAAACACTATACTACCAATGACGTGCTTACAGTACATAGTACATGCCGGAGACCCCTTCTGTGACGCCGGTCGGCCAAATTTCAAAGATTGTCTGTCCTTGCAGAATAATGCCCTGAAGCAGGCAGACAATTTCTCAGGCATATCAGATTCCTGGTGTTACCTGGTCAATAATTGTACTTGCAAGAACAATGCGCCAAAACAAATTCTCAGGATACTTAAGAATCGGGTCACGACTCACCTGATCAAAGGACAAAGGAGATCCGATCGGATTACAAAGGACTGCAAAGGACCCACGTGGTTGGTGACTTTGCCAAAACTGCCCGCCTCGATATATGGACCCTCGTCAAGATGCTGTCTCGGACAGCGGGCTCACCGTCCAGGGATCGAGTCGTGCAGTAATGTTGAGGTATCGCTTCTCACCCAAGAAAGGGGCCCCCTTTTTCACCGTCCGATCTCGGTCCGATAGCCGCGTCAACCTTCAACGAGATGGCATCAATCTTGAGGGTCCCTATTCTGGCGCCATCTGTAAAAGCAAGAGGAAATATCGAGGCTGAGTACCACAAAAGGAAATACACCAAACACAGGCTTATAAAGATTCACAGATCTTTATTCTACTGCGCAGTTACAAAGAAGCAAATTCAGATCTGATACAGATAGCTATTTGGCCCTCAATACATCACAGTGAGTACCAGCCCTTCAGTGTGAGGAGTGAGAGGTACTGGACATCTGGACATTCGCATTTTTATACACTTCACTAATAATATCCAGCCCCTCTACAAGTTAATAATCTGTGGTCTAGAGTTCATGCCGAGTTCACTTATGGCTCATACAACAATATGCACACGGATTACTTCGGTTTACATTTCAAACTAGTCACAATGACAAAAGTGTATTACAGGATTTAGCAGTAAGCCTTAGCACATATCCCTTCACAATGCAGTTTAGCCAGTGTCCACGCTCGACATTTACACAGTATTGTCCTCGATGTATATTCGTGGATGAGGCTTGTTGGTGCAGACAATCCTAAAGCCACAAGTCATGTATAGGACAAGGTCTCATTACTCAGTCTAAAAATTCAGCCCACAGACAGTCTAACCATTAACTAGGGACAGAGGTCAGGAAGGCTAGGTTACAAGTTGGAAACACAGTCCACCATTTTAGAACACAGAATCACATATGAACAGAAATCGAAATGGCGGCGAAGTCGATCTAAAATCGGAACTTTGCAACACGATTTTCTTCATAGAGCGACTGGGCTTAGGCCAATATACATTAGAAGGAGGCACAATATGATTTCCTGTTTAACAATAGCTGACATCATACTAGCTAATAACCTAGACTTACTAGCTATTTCTGAAACATGGCTACAAGCAACCTCAGGACCTATAGCTATAACACCCTCTTACACAATATACCGTAAAGATAGACTGATACGAGAGGTGGTGGAGTTGCAATCAAAGCCAAATAAACCCTACAAATAAGAGGAATCTGCAGTCCTACCTTTCCCCAAGCCAACTCCTGACGACAAAACTGCGCCTATCACACATGTTTACAGTAACCATTCACATGGTATATCGTTCCCCCGGCCCTCTCCTCTCGTTTGAAGAAGATATCCTACACCTTCTCCCAAACTCCAAGCCATCATCCAGGACACTACTCCTCAGAGATTCCAACCTAGGTTTCAATGATGAGTCTGATGCTAGTGCTCCCTCTCTAGACATTTCTCTCAAAGCGATAGGGTTTCTACAACGCCTCCTCAGCCCTACGCATTCGAAAGGCTGCATCGTCGACTGACTGGTTGATCTTAACCGCAATACCACCATCACAGCGAACAAGCCCTGCCCGTGGACTGACCACAACTTGATCCTGTTCTCTATTCCCATAGCTAACTCATTACCCAGCCCTGAACTCCCTCCCAACCACTGCCACAAGGAGCTCCAGAAACATAACCAGCTCTAATATTCTGCCTCTACTGGATGACCTAGTCGACCCCTTGTCGCTGCCCATTGACCCTGACTTTGCCCATAAATACTGTTGCTCCCCTCAAACTACGGAAACCTACAGTGGCAGCATACTACAACACATGGTTTCCCCCTGATCTCAAAGCACTTCGACTGCTGAAACGCAAATTAGAGACCAAGAGGACAACAACCCAACTGTGCTAAACAAAGACAGCTTCACACGGGCTGCAAGTAAATACAAAAAGCCCATGCTCCTAGAATAAAACTCTACTTACAACTCCATAATCGAAAAAGCTTACAGAAGCACCAAAGAGATCTTTGCTATTTTGCACGAGCTAGAGTCGCCTGCTCCTCCATCTACAAATTGCACGCAAGACCTCTCCTGGTGCATCAACATCCAAAATGCCTTGCTACACAAAACTGAAACATTCCAGAAAAAAATCAACATAAAAAAAGCCAACATAAGTACAGCTGCAACACCCTCTCCCGAGCTCCAAACTAGGCTATACAATCGGCCTCCCTTTAAATTTAAACCAATTCCAGAAAGTGACACCTTGCAAATCATCAAAAGACATACACTATCCAGCTGTCAGGGAGACATCTGCCCGACAGCTGTCATTAAGGACTGTGTTGCTCCACTAGCACCCTTCATGGCTGCCTCCATCAATGCCTCATTCTCCACTTGCACCATCCCCACTAGCCTTAAGGATGCTTGAGTACTCCACTATAAATGAAACCACACCCTTGACCCAGCTATCCCCACAAACTACTGATTCATAACCACTGTCCCCTTTCTACTTAGAATCCTGGACTGTGCAGCATACTTACAGATCCAGCTGTACCTGGAAGTCAACAACCTCCTAGGCCTAAGGCAATCTCGCTGCCGGCCAGGCCATGGCACCAAAAACTGCTCTCCTAGACCTTAAGAACCAATTGGATGAAATAAAAGATTCTGGCAAGACTGCCCTCCTTCTTCTACTGGAACTATCGACAGCCTTCGACCTGGTGGACCACCAAATCCTATGCCACCACCTTGTAACTGCAGCACACTTCTCTTTAGAAGCCATAACTTGGATAAATTCCTTCCTCTAAGACAGACCCATGAGAGTGTTCTCATCAAGCGCAGCTGCCCCTTCTGCCCATGTCACTCAAGGCATACCACAAGGGTCGTGTGTTTCCCCTACCCTGTATACCCTAGTCACAAAGCCAAACTTGATCTGGCTGACGCCAGCGGTACCTCCTACATCAACTATGCAGATGACACGCAGATTCTCATACACCTCACAGGAAACGATAACATTGACACTCTGAACTTAAAATCAGTCGACCATACTATGCAGACTTGGATGGCGTCCCACCTCCTCTGCCTTAACGATGCTAAGACAGAGATTCTTCTGGTTGGCCCGCAACCTACTCTGAACAAGCTGGACCCTTCCTACAAATCATTTGTCATAGACAGCAAAACCATCCAAGTCTCCAACAAAGTCAAAACCCTGGGCGTGTACCTTGACTCAACCTTGTCTCTCACACGACAGGTTAATGCAATTACCTCTTCCGCAGCCCACACATCCAAGCTGATTAACGCTTGCAGACCTTTCCTTAACAAGGATAGCTGCATCACCATCGCTAGGGCACTCACAGGCTCGAAACTGATCTGCTGCAATGCCCTTTTTGCAGGCACTTCCAACCACAACGTTAACAAACTGCAGCTGATTCAAAACAATGCCCGAAAGGCGGCTCTCAACATCCCTAAGAGGGAACATATTTCTGCAGCAAGAAAAAGCTTGCACTGGTTCCCAGTCTGAGAGCGCATCATCTTCAATACACTGGCTATTACTCATAGATGCCTCTCAAACACTGCCCCGAAAATACCTATCCCACAAATTTTCCAAAGCACAATCTATGAGACCTACCCGCATGTCTTATGGTCTCCAAATTTCCGTACCCCGGTTTAGGTGAACGAGAGCAGGGGCGGTGTAAGCTTCTCAATTATAGCTGCAAAAAAACAGAACAATTTACCTCTCGCTGTAAGATCTGAACAGTCTTACTGGGCATTCACGAAAAACCTTCAGACTCTTGTTAACGGGCAAGAAGTCCACTGTCTGACTGCCGCAACTGCACTCTAACTATCCTGTGTTTACTTTTTCTGTAACTGCTGTCTGCAACCTGCGCCTTGTTGCCTCTGGCCTTAGTGTGCTTAACAAATGACAAAGTAAATACATAAAAAATATGGTTGGAAATTCTCTACATTTCTGATGAAGGTTCTACAGCAAATGGTCATGAAGTGAAGCATGTTGAGTGCGTTTCTTACTGATTTGTATCAATACCATATCTGGAAAATATAAACATTGACAGTATGTAGGAACTTTTCTGTTTGAAATATCGACACACAGTTGAGTGTATTGATTCAGTGTTTTAAATATCAACGCTACTAACGGGTTGTTGAGATAGTACTGTCATTTACAGAGTGACATAAGTTACATTATGAGTTCTGTGCAGGAAAACTGTTTGTTAGATATTTTTAGATGCTGTTATGTCGTGAAATTAATTAACTACCCCAGAGATATACATGTACATTTTCTATATATACTTAATGAAATAAAGACAGTTCCTATAAAAGAGAGACCTGAATGTGTATGAGTATTAGAACCCTGCAGTGACATATCCATGGTAAGTCATATATACATGAGTGTTCATTCCCCATACATGTTTACTAATGTGTAGAATGAGAGAGGGTCTGATGGGGTGCGTTGGGACCAAAGCCCTCATGTCTGGGTTTTCTGCTGTGATATACACTATAGCTTTACTCTCTAGGTTTTCCCATGTGCTGTGATTTACAGCCCTGTTTGATAAGGACTGCCCAGCAGGAAGCAATCACTGGGACATGGGTTTTGGTACCAAATTCACCTCCAGTGACCCTTTTATGTGCAAAATCCCAAATACTCCTGAAAAACGCTAATGTTTGAGTTTTTTATTGTGACGTGCACACACTATAATTTTAATTATGCTTTGCACCATGACGTGCAAATACACTCAATACACATAGGGGGTCATTATGAGGAAGGAGGTAACCATGCCGCTATTAGCGGCATGGCTACCCCCTTACTGGGTACTGGGTCCGGGTTCCTTGAATGAGGAATTACCAGGCCATTCCGAGCTTGGAAGGCCCGGTAATTCCTCATTCAAGGAACCCTGACCCGGGTCATCCCCATTCCCATTCGAGCCCCCATAGGGCTCAATGGGAATGGGGATGATACTAACAACGGGCCCGTTAATAACGCGCCCGTTGTTAGCATGCTGGTCTGCTTGCGGAACCCGCTAAGGACGCCTGATAAAACCAGGCGTCCTTAGCAGGTTCCCGCAAGCAGACCTCGTAATGGGGCGGTAAGGAGTTGACGGTTACGGCACCTTTACCGTCCCAGTTAACCCCTTACCGCCTACCTCATAATGACCCCCATAGTGCCATATCTTGTGTGAGCAGTCTGTCCATATCTTTTTTTTCTTTGCATTTTGGTACCTATAATCCTGAATTTAAAATGGAATATGCATGCAGCATAGGTACAAGAATGCAAGGAATCAAGCAAGCAGGGCCATGTGTGAGGTAATATATGTCTCTGCTTCACAACTCCCATATAGATTAAGCAGGGAGAGGAGGGAAAGTAGCTGACTAGTGGTCGGTCTTTGCTTTCAAGCCAATGTCCATTTACCAAACCTATGGGAAATGTTAAACTACACTTCCCAGAATGCAGTCTCCTATTGACTGAACAGCTGAGGCTGAATGTGAAGTGCCAGAAACGTCATGGGGCCACTTAGCAGTACTTCAAGCATTGTTAGAATATAGACCTCCCTCTATCGGGCTATAGATTGCTCATAGCTTCCACGGCCTCGTCACCATGCAAATATGCTAGTTGGCGATCTGCGTTTCTATTGGGAGAATGAAATTTCACTTTTTTTCAAGGGTGCACAAGGTCATGAGCTAAAAAAACAGAGGTCCGATAGAAAATCTCGTATCTGCCCTCAGGCTATAGCTCTGGGTCTGCATATTTTTCACAAATTACTGTAACTAAAAGAGTGAAGTTATAAGACAAAAGTGGCCAGTAGTTGATAAAAATGCCTGAAGTTCTCAATGTTCTTACTCAGAAATTCCTTTCCATATAGGCTATTATTTTTTATTTTTTATTTTTTTTATTTATTTTTTATTTTTATAACACGCCACCATTCCTGTGCGCCTCAGGGTGCACACAGAGACAAGACAAAGACAGACAGGCACATGAGGCAGAAAGGAGAGAGGACTCAATAAATTATTCCAAGTTGAAGAAGTGAGTTTTTATGGCACGTTTGAACACGGTATAGCGATGGATCTGCCGTATCCGGGCTGGAAGTGTATTCCAAAGAAGGGGACCTTGAGCATCAAGAGTGGTACCTCCAAATTTGGCTGTCCTAAATTTGGGGTGTTTAAGAGTGATCGCTGAGGATGAGCAAAGATTCCTCATATTAGGCTTAGTGCTAATCCGAGCTGACAGATATGTAGGACTACTTAGACTTAAACAATCTACGTTACACTGCATCTCCATGTTGTTATTTGGGAAATCTCATCATAATTGCACTGCTAAAATATCTGCCTCAGATATGCCACTGGCAGTGGTTAATATCCCACTAGACGGGGATATCCCTTGTGTTTCCCTGATAACATGGGGGATTGGCTCAAGTAGATGACAAGTTGTGTGGTATGTAAGCCTTTTCTGACAGTATAGTGGCAGAATGTGTAAAGATTATAAACAGAGCCAAGGTTTTTATTCTTTCTGCATGTCAAGGAGTTAAGCTTACTAAAGATAATCGTTGTATTGACCTAAGAAGGACAAAACACCAGATTTGCCCTCCCAACACTTTTATCTGTAACATAGAGATCTGTGTATCGCTCCTCTCTCTCCCTCCCACGCACTCGCGCCACACACGCCCCACCACAAACACACACACAAATTTGCAGCAGACCCTTAACCCATGCTACTATGCTGCCATCAATGTATTTCACGTTAAAACATATGAGCTGATGCACACATCTAAGCACTCTACACTAATCAGTCGCTAAATGAAATTTGAGAATATGATTTTTTTCATTTGTCATTTTCTAGAAATGTTACTAATGGTAAATCACTTTAGTTCATTAATTTGAATACCTTTAATGTATTTCTATTAAGGTTTCTTGTATATTGGCAGGCTGATATACCACCTGGTTTGATGTTTTGCAAGTCATTTTATTGAACACATAGTACAAGTTCAGATTTTGAAAGAAGACTAGTCATCAAACATTATGTTTTACGATACCTCTAAAGCTGAGTTGGTAGGAGGTGAAGTCTACTGCCTGAATTACAAATCGCAGAAGCAGAAACTCTGGGGTAACATCCCAGTTTCTCCCATTGAACATAGTATGGATCCTGGACAAGTTACTTTATATCACTGTGCCTTAGTTTCCTTAGCAAAACACATTTGTATCACCTGGAAGATATTCATATAGGTGCACTACAAAAAGAGTTTAACTCTTGTACAGTTAAACAGACTCCAGTGTTGTAATACATATAATAATACAATTGACCATTGATATAGTCCATGCTGCAGGCTAAAGTGTGTGTTATGTCCCTCATAGCACAATCAATTTCTTCTCTCCACATGGATTAGGGAAGATATATGATAATGCAATGGGTGTTATGTGGGTATATGATGGCAGAGGAGAGGCTTTGAGAGTGATGATCAGAATATTGGGTTGGAGGCATGAAAAGGATGTGATGATGACTGATAGGCAGTCATAGTAAACTAGTACTCGATGAGGGTCAATGAGCTTGTTAAAGGTACACTCATTGGCCCTCGCTCGGGCCTTACCTGCCTGATAAGGCTCTGACGCATCGGCGTCCCAGAGTTCTTTCTCGCGAGTGGCCACCATGGAAAGGGAGAATGGACTACATGTTGTCCCTTTGCTCCTTTCATGGTGGCCATTTTAAATGTTTATTTTTTTTCATTCATTTTAATGGCCGCCATGGACAGGGAGAAGGGACTACTTGTAGTTCCTTCTCCCCCATACCTGGCAGCCATTTTTTTTGCTTTTTTTTTCTCAAGTTGAGAAACGGTTGTAGCGCTGTTTCTCAACTCAAGAAAAATTGCTCTTAGTACCCCAGTACAACTTCCCGGGGTACTAATGGCAATATAACCCTCAGAGGGGGACATTACCAGTAGGGTAATGCTCCCAGGGTTTTGTTAAAGCCCTTGCTTTGCTTTTGCTTCTAACTACAGGATTGGGGGCATTAAGTTACTGGTAATGCTCCCGCCCCCTCCTCGAGTTATATTCCCTAAATACAGCTATTCTTTCATTTAAAAATACATAATAAAGTGCTGGTTCCAACCTCACTGTGTTGTATTTTTAATTGGGCATACCACATAGATTGATGGGAAAAACTCATACCTCTACCGCTCAATTTTATTGACTAAGCTACACTCATTCAAATAAGTCACATTCAGCCAACTTTCTAACTAAGCACAAGTCCGTTTTGCACATGAAAGCGCATGTTTGCGTAGAAGACACCCATGCTTTTTCAAATGGTGTCGCTATATGAATAAGCCAAATGACAACTAACTTGGTGGTATGCAATATACAAATGGTCACAATTATTGCATTTCCACTCCTCCAATCACATGCCTTCTGGTTTTTCGGCTGCATGAGATTTATATGCAGCTGAAAAATTAATGGATTCCTATGGAATCCACCTGCATTTATCACATGTTAAAAGCAAGCGAATTCCAAAGGAATCCATTTGAAAGGCTCTTTGCAAAGGGTAATTTGGAGGTTTCACATTTATTTTTACAAATTGATATTAAAATAAAAGAGTAAAGGCGATTTCAGCTGTTTTTACTGTTTCATTGTTTACTCAATTTAGTAACCAAATAGCACGTAAATGTTAAATGTTAATGTTAAATGTTAAAGGTATTTGTACCGCGCACCGTCACCAATGGAATTGGTCCCCAGGCGCTCAGGTGGATCGGTAAACGATAAAGGTGGGATGGGTTAGTAAGGTAAAGAAGGGAGTAGGATAGTGAGAGGAGTGGTGTTCTGTTGGCAGCTTCAACTCAGTATACACCGGGTGCTGAGCTTTGGTGCGGGTATCGGATCGGAGTCAGTCCGCGTGTGCTGTTGTTCCGGCTTATGTGTTGTTGCAGTGTTGTGAAGTGTGTGCGGCTTGTTGTGCGAGAGATGGTTGTGTGAGTTTTTGTGTTAGATAAGTATGCAGAGTTTGAGCTTATATTGGTTAGTGGGTTACCTGACCTTTAGCATGCTAACATTCGTAGTTCTGTCTGAGTGTGACACCTAAAATTGCTAAAATTGGTGGCCCCTTTCATGCAATTACCACTTTTAACAAAATTACCCCCTGCACATTGTTCTGAACATTGATGGGCAGAGCAGCCTCCTTATCTTAGGACACGTGTATTTACAGGCTAATCTCCATGGCAACTGGGCGTAGCACCTCTTTTCTTTGGCGGTCACACACCTTAACGCGCCCTTAATTACAATGGCTGGTGTGGGAGGGACAATCGTCCACTCGGTTCACATTAACAAGCCCATTTAGTGTGCTGACAGCCTTTATCTTTCAGCAAACATGTATTATCTTTTGTGTTCGTTTCCCGTCAGAGAATGAATCACGTTTGGCTTGACATTGTTTCTTTAGGCATTTCCTACCGAGCGAGTTTGGTTTAACATTTACATTTTATATTTGAACTATCTTCAAAAGGTGTAGCATGCAGTTAGTGATGTGATATGAGACTTATTCAATTACAATTCCCTAAGAAAAAAACACATGTAAAGATTTGAGCACAATTGACAACTGAGGAAATTCAATAGTCAAATAGTTAATGACAAAATCGAACATTTCATTTTCAGGAGGCTAACTCGAATGCTAAAAGGTCATGGACCTTTGTCCCTATTTCTCTATCTTTTACATCCAGTTTATCTAGGTTTGCATCTTGTTCATGGCTTCTCGTTGTTTTAATACACACCAAGAAACAGCAGTCGAAGATTAGCAACACACACGTGTTCACGGGCCAAAGTGCAGGTTTACATGAGCACACTAGGACCACTTTATAACCCAAGACAACAGCTCCCTCTAGCGGCGAAGCTGCTACATCAGACAAACATACAGGGAGAGACATACATCTGCGCTTTTATAATACTGCTAAAAGAATAGATATGCCAGATACTCTGAGCACAGAACACATTGAATTATTGAGGGCAAGATTAATTTACCAATCACCGGCAATTTGTTGAATAGCTCTGCAGGTGTTCTTCACATGCTGGCACTTTCTTACGTACATAACTTACTTCTGTGGTGCATTGTTAAAACGAAGTTATTCAATAAAGCTATTGTGAGTGAAACACGTGTCAGCACACGTTCTGTTTATCTGGCAATGAAGTAGCACACTTTAACAATGTCTGCAGTTACAAGATGTGCTATTCAACTCCTTTGAAATTAAACAGGTTCTGCCGAATTTAGACTTTTAACACACAGAACCCAGGGTACATTTTATAGCAAATACACAGATAAAAATACAAACTACACTGAAGAACTCTAAAACCCTGATTCATGGAAATGTGCAAAGTCACTTTATACTGCAATTTGCACTGACTTTGCCATACACAAATACATGTTGCACAGCTTCAGGAATCGGGGTTTAAATGTGTAATGGGAGTGATTGGAGCGGTACATGGGCAATTAGAGAGACAGCAAAACAGATCTAAATGCCTCTTATAACACCTCCCTCTTTTCCTAGAGAGTGACAATGAATCGATTCAGGTTTCCAGTTTTGCTTGAATTTTTAAGCTTGTTTTTACTGAGTAGTAGTACATGAATAGATGCTCAAAACACAAGAATTAACTGCATCCTACACCCTTTGAACAAAGAATATATCATTGACATTAATGGGCAGCACAGACTCATTTGCTTACAAGACGTTTATCTGCAGACTGCAGTCCACATAAAAAAAATAATGTAAGAAAACCAAACAACTACATTTATTAAATATTAGCACTTGGGGATGTGGCACCAGCCAATCAGGAGGCTTGGAAGTGGGTGTAAACTGATGATGAAAGATTGCATTTCACTCCTGCTGCCCCGCACTGGAAATAGAAATGGGACAATATCTGTGCATCGACACCACAGGAAATCGATCCCAAATCGTATATGAGATCCCGATTTCCTATTTAAAAAACAGCCTCCAGAACGATATTTCAGGATGCTAATACTGTTAACCACACCGGCCCGGGCGGTCACTGGTGGAAACAGCCCTTGCAGAGACCATCACTTTGCTTGGGCCTACCAAGGCTCGGGCTGGTGGGCTGTTACGAACAAAGCCTGCCCCAGCCTCGATGGGTAACATTATAATGGTCTCAACTGAGCACAATCATTTCGTGTGAAGCCAAACAGTGTGTGACCCAGTTTTTGCACATTCTTTTTTTATTTATGCACACTTCGGAGAATGGTACTTGGTGCTTTCATCACAGAAGTAGAATACAATTATATGCAATAAAAAGGAAAAATCTGTGTTAATTACCATACCTGAATTAAGTGGAAGAGGGAGGAAGAAAAAAGTGAGTAGGAAAAGAAGGGGAGTCTTAGGGTGAGGTTGGATTTTTGAGCTCAGCTTCAATGATTTAAGGGGGACACAAGGGGCTCTTGTCCAGAAGTGAATAGAAATACGTATAACATATTCCCTGTAACCAATATTGGACATGACCAGGAACTTCAATCATCCATCTTATGAATAGGTTGGAATGGGAAATCGTCTTCATGACGAACACGCACACGTGGCGTGGGAGTGCCTGGGGAAAGGGGTTTAAAGGAAATGTGTTCATCTCAGTTCTGTCTTTGCCCAAAGTTTCCCCGGTAGATCGGCCTCTCAGCATCCAACAAGGATGCCATTCTGGTATATGAACCCTCTCTAAGCCCATCTTCTCACTGCTCCAGATCCCACTTTCTCTGTAAGCCCGGGGCCATGTCCAGTTGCTACCTGGTGATACAGAAGTACAGAAATGACAATACACATGATGGTTGGTGTATTTTAGTAGATGTATCGAAAAGGTTTTTTGTGATCTCCCCTTCTCTTCGTGATAACTTCCTATTAGTGTGAGGATTTCTCTTTCATAAAACTATAGTATAATCTTAAGCACGTCACAAGCGCCTACACTTCCCGTACACTATTTTATTATGACTTTAAAAATGAAATGTGGTCCCCTCCAGTCGAACTGTTGACCCCGGGAGTAGTCGGTTGATCATTGCTTGGAGCACTGCAAGCTGCCGGCACAGCCACATGCCACATCATGCAACTTGGAAGGTGGCAGTATATGATCCGGACTACTCCCGGGCAAGGCAGGCAAGCAGCAACCAGGACGTGGGATTAGGAGAAGAGGTGACATCTGTAGTGAGAGCAAAGAGCTTGCCAACCCGGGAGGATGAGGTGAGTGGCCTTAATTAGTCCCAATCTGAGGAGCTAGAATGAGGGCTCAGAGCGGGTTCCTGGAAAAAAGACATGAGATGGCAATGATATGAGTGCCAGGAATATTGACTTACTCCAGTGCCTCTTCACTGTATATGGATCAGGCGAAAGTAAATGCAGCTTCTGATAATGGACCAAGGCCTGCAAACTCCTGAGGAAAGGCTGCAGAGCTTCCATAACCTGCAAAGAGTAACAACATAACAAAAGAAACAGTCCCGGCCTCAGGTAAAAGGTTGCGATTCATAATTAAGGTTTTATGGTATTTATTGTTTTGCCATTTCCATCTGTATTCATCCATGTTTATTTTTTTGTCCATTTTTTACGTATTTATCCACATTTATTTTTTGTCATATTAAAATATCATTTGTGACCAGTATTTTTCTGCATTTATTCTAAAAAAGAAATGTATTTATCAAACCACACATGCAGCCATACAGGAAAGAAATGCTAGCTCAGTTTTTTTCCATAACAACAAACGCATGCTCCTGTGACTGCTGCTGCCTTAAGATAGATGCTGTCAGCAATTTGAAGAACTTTAATGCTATTTTTATACAATCTTTACATCCTGTATGCTGCTAATCTGCAATGCGATTGCCCTGCGATGTATGAATGACCTCATAGAGAACCATGCAGAAAGACTTGTTTTTCTGTTTTATTTCCATTTTTATAACTACAGACAGAAAGCAGATTGATTTCCGTCTGTACTAATGTGTAAAAATCAGTAAAAATGGAAAGCTGGAAGCCTTATTTATAATATGGTTTAAGCAGAATTCAATGACCAGGCAACTCAAGCCGAATCAATACCAATCTAGGGAAGCCCTGAAAAATAAAATCTTGGCATGGTTTAATTACAAACTAGGGACTAACTGTGAGAACGCAAGACCTAAAAGTGCTGCTTAGAATTCAAATCACTAACTGGTGTTCGAGCGACAACACTGACTGCATCATTTTGGGATGTGCGTCTAGCAGTCTGCTGATGTACTTAAATAGAATTTCTCTCTTACAGCAAGTAGGTCCATCTACGGCCCTGAGAATTGTATTGAACTTAATTAGTGTTTAATTGTTTTGCTCCCTTAGTCGGACTATATTCTCCGAGTGGAACTGTTTTTTGATCGGCCCTCCACAGTTAGGCCTGTGCTATGTCATTGTAATGTTGTGTTTTTCGTTTTTATTTGTTTAAGTTGTCTGATGCTCTTATGTTCTCGTCTTTGTCAGATGTATGATTTCTGTTACGTGCCCTTCGATTCTATATAAATATACAAATAAGTAAATAAATAAATAAATTCTCCGCTCTTACGCAGGCATCTCTGGCTTCAAAGCGCATTAGACTGAACCAGAACTCTATTGCTGGAGGGACAAAAGTCAATATCCATAGCATTTGGCATTCCCCCATTTAAGGAGAGCTCTATTCTTTTTTCCCAGATCATCCATTCCATGTCAGGAATAGGGAATAGGACGATATCAGTGATCTTTCACAAGAAAAAGGTTCCATTTCTAATTATATTTTCAATTCTCATGTCTCACTCTTTAAAGGGTTTGTTTATCACTGAATCTCAGCTTAGAGCACCTGTTGAGAAACCTTCTGCTGTTACCGAGGACATTAGACACACCTGTGAGCAGTTAGGAGTCTTGTACACAGATATTAGCCCCAAATATAGATTTCAATTACCCTCAGCTCACGTAGAGAGACAGCCATTTAAGTCACCAGAATGATTTCCCTTCCTTTGGTATCATGGATCCAAGTGCATCACTTCTTCACCTCTTTTAACTCCCTAGATTGCATTGAAAAATATATGATACTACTGGTACCTGGGGTAGCAAGCCCTGATGTAGCGGGCTCTCTCCCTCTCACACTCTCTCTATCTCACTCTCTCTGCTCTCTCTCTCTCTCTCTCTCTCTCTCTGCTCTCTCTCTTTCTCTCACTCTCTCTGCTCTCTCTCTCTCTCTCTCTCTCTCTTTATATGTTGGTGAGAGAGACACTGGCACCCACCACGAGTTTGGTCTCAGCTGTTAAATGCGGACGTAACGCTATTAGAGACACATTTAAGGGTTGGGCAACTCATGAGTTGGGTGAAAAGTTTGGAGGTTTACCAAAAAAGTTTGGAGCTTTTTGCTGGAGGTAAACTACTCCACTTTCCAACTGTTTTTCGGCGCTATTAGCGCAGCGCTAATTGCGCCGGTGCTAATAGCGACCCCGAAAGCCATTGGGTCTAATGGACCCAATGGGGAATGGGAACTTACTGCTGCACCGCTACTTGTGATCCGGCGCTAAAAGCGTCAGACAGAGTAGTGGTAACGCTATTTGCGTTGGCGGTATCCCGGCAGAATTACCGCCGGGATATGGCCAAGGCACTGGTAGAGCCCGCTGCCTGGCGCGTATTTGTTAAAACAACCCAGTGGTTTCTGACAGCTGCATGACCAGAAAAAACACAGATATCTTGAGGGGAGAGATTTTATTCTCAAAATCAGACATTTAAAAAAGCACATTATGAATTGGCTCTTTCTTAAAATGTTGGTCTGTTAATTTCTAATGATCACTTCCACTAGTAAGAATCAGAACGTTACACTTGTCTTACTGTGAAAAGCACAGACTCAAAACGCAGAATATCATTCCAAGCTGGACATTCAGGTTCACTCCTATTGCATTCCATCGCATCATCTCTATGAGAAAGGAGTAGGGACAAAAAACGCCAAAGAGTCTGAATTGCATGAATTCACACAGCCTTTAGGAACCATAGGAATGACCAAAGATCTTGATATTTTACAAATAATGTGCCTTTGATAAAAGGGTTACATGCTTGAATCACTGGGTAAACAATGCACACTGGGCTTGGTGTTCGTTTAATGTTGCACAGCACTCACCCTCATATCAAAATGTTGGTAACATTTAAACATATGCCCAGATTTGGAAAGATTTAGGCTAAAGTGACTGCAGCATCAGCCAATCTGCTGGTTTCCAAAGGCTCTCAAAACTGTGCTGAGTTTTAGCCAGGTCTATAGGTAAGAAAGGCTTGGTTTGTCACTGTAAAGGCATCCTTGGTGAATAACATACATAGGGAATATGATACTTTTCGACAAATGTATTTAAAACATAATGTATTGAGCATAGGCACAGTAACACTTAAAGGGTAGCCATTTGGGGCCCTCAAAGTACATGGCTTTGGTGAGGCCAGGTGGAGAGAATATTATCTTTACGTATATATGGATTCAGTAAATACATTCTTGTTTTCCTGTTTTCCACATTCTGCTTACAGGTTGCAGTCTGGTGCCTGAAGATGAAAGGGGAATATGGAAAGGAAGGAGGGATTGTTGAAACAGTCAAAGATATTACTTAAGCAATAAGCCCCACTCCTAGGGGGCATTACCGCTTCAGGTAATGCCCCGGAACCCATAGTTACAGGCAAGAGTTAAGCTCTCATGGAATGGGATACGCAGTCTGTTCTCCCTTTCCATGGAGGCCATTCTTAACAGTTTAAAAAAAAGTTAACAAGGAAGATGCCCACCATGGAAAGGGAGAAGGGACTTCATGTAGTCCCTTCTCCCTTTCCATGGTAGTCATTCTAAAATGTGACAGGAATCGAAAGGATTTATCCGGCTGGTAAGGACTCAGTGAATGCCAATGAGATTGCTTGTTACAATCTCATTGTCCCTTGCAGAGTACTAATAATACATCACCATCTCTATTTTAATTAAATAGAATTTTCATATAGCCTCCTCCAAACTCAACACTCAGTGTTCCTTCCAGATTCTGCAGAGGTCCTGTTTTAGCCATGCTTCGGTGGTGACGGGGAATCGGCTGTGCCATACTTTTTGCAAGCTTTCAAAGTTGCAATTTTGCTAAAAAGCAAGATGTAACAGAGAGGAATTTGTAAACTAAGGGCATGGATAGAGTTGCTCGACCATGTTCTTCACAGCCAGTGATAGGTTGAGTGGAGCAATATGAGGGGAGTGCACTCTAATGTTAAGGTTTGAGATTTTCTGTCTCAGCTCCTTGCTTTGCTGGAGTGTATCTTGCAGGTTGCTATCTCTGAATCCTATGAAAATGCAGCTGATTAACATGTTCCATTTGAGAATGTTGGTCCTCCTGAGTATTTGCAGGTCAAAAGGGTGAATCATTATCAGGCTACCCTTTACATTCAACCCATTTAAGGTCTGTGGGTAGTACTATGTTGCCCCAGGGACCTTCGTGATGGGGACTGTTCTCTTGTCTTTAGCTTTGAACTCACCCGAGACTGCTTCTTTTTTCACTCCACTCTTTCAAGAGCATATTTTGATAGCTAGGAAAGGATATAATATAAAAGATAGTGGGCCTCATTACGAGGTTGGACGTAGCCTTGCCGGTTTTACCGGCAAGGCTACCTCCAAACTCGCATCCGGATACTGCACCCGCGAATTGGCAATTACCGGGCTACTCTGGCCCAGCCGGACCTGGTAATTGCCCTTTCGCGGGTGCCAGGCCCGGTACATCCCCATTCCCATTGAGCCCAACAGGGCTCAATGGGAATGGGGAGGGTGGTAACGGTACCGGTGCTACCATCATGTTCTACTCGCTGGTGGATACTGCACAAGAGAGACCCAATATACAATGCACAGAAAGGCTACACAGAAAGGATTGTACCTCTTTCAAACTTTAGCCTGACCAGTATAAGATGATGAACTGTTTTAAACAAAACCGGCTTCTAATGCATGGTAAAGGCTCCACAGTTCTTCACCCACTACCTCCACACGATTACGCAGGCCTCAGGGGTTATTTCTGCAAAAAAGAGCAGGCCCATGCTTTATCTAACAGAGCTGGCGTTGGCATCTCTTATTAGTGCTGGCCTGCAGCTACTGAAAATCATGGTGTGGCAGTGTAGAAAGGGCGTTTGGCCTCGTGGATGTACAATTTGAGGCAACTGCTTTGATTGCTTTATGTGTTTAAGTGTGGGCACAGTATGGCATGCTCGTCCGAGTCACATACACAAAACATTCCAGTGTGCTCTTGTATGGACATTGGGCACATCAGACAAAAACAGGTATATGTGCTGTTACGTAAGGGAGCACCACATAGACACCATTAACCAACAGGGTGTCGATTTGTGCTGCGCACAAATCATTGCTGCAAACATATCACTGCACTGATTTGCCATGGACTACTGTCTGCATGGTGGCACAGAATGAACCCTGCTTTCCTAATCAAGGTGCCAAGTCACATTGAGGTGCCATCTGGTGTGCACTAGGCAGTGGTTGGCTTGTTAAGAAAATAAAAAGCGCTTTGATGCTGAGCAGATGCATTTAGGCCATGTTGCAAAGCAGCCAATAGAACACTTAAGAAAATTAGAGTTAACCTTCACAGGGATGCGCAATATGTAACTAATAAGTAATATACAAAAAAAACCCGTTTTTGGACATGAAAATAAAGAAAATAGTTTTAAACGTTCTGTGTGTCGCGTTAATTCTCTTTGAAGAATGCATAGGTGTGGTCCGCTAACTGTTACTTGTGCTGGCCTGGTGAATAAAAATGCCCCATGTTCAGTTCTTAACACTGAAATGTTAAGCTCACGCTGTGTAAATATAATGGCTTGTTAAGTGAGACACATTTATAAATTGCTCCACTTGAAAGGTTGTCAGCACAAAGAATGAGGAGCACAGGGTTTATGACTCCAGAGCATCTTACATGTTGCATTCGGAATATGCATTCCTTTGTTTGCATATTCTGAACGCATTGCATCATCCACAAAATTGGCAGAGAGCAGCCAGCACATATCACAGGGGAGCAGTCACCGGCACAGCAGGCTGCTTAATCTGTTGTCCAGCAAGCTGGGAAGCAGCTTTCTGGGTGGGCCCCTTACTTTGCCCACCTCCTGAGCTCTTTAGATATGCGCCCCGGTCCATCACCCACTGCGCTCTGGCCAAGAAACAGGGCTGAGTAAGATTGTTTTTGGCAAACAAAAGACACTCATTGCATCCAATTCTGCTCTTTTCTCTAAGGTTTGGAGCTCATTACAGATATCTATGAATACAATAGATGTACTGTATGTCTAATAATCCCCAGTAACATATTCCTTTAAACTCGAACCAACTGACTTTCTGCAGATTCTGGCAGACTTGCTCGGGGTGAGGTCAACTGCGCATACATGGTTCTTTACTGGTAGCCTGGCTAGTGTATCTAAACAGGCGAAGGACTTTGATTTTAGTTTCATTAGGGTGGTTGATGGAGAGGCAGAATTAGGAAAGCTTCCTTCATTTAATAATGTACAGACTGACACACACACACACACCCCCCCTGAAGTTCTGAGTAGACAAGAGAGTCAAAACAAGTCAATGTGTCAACATATTGATCAGACAATGTCACAAATTACATAAAATAGAACAAGATATAACAATGGCCCGGGAGGATAGCTCAGCGGCAACCTGCGCGCCGTGGAAGCAAGATGACACGATTCAACACAGGTTCGATCCCCTACGCAACTAAAAAACAAACAATTCTTGTAGCAGCGCCTCGATGCCCACGGGCTGTGTAAGCGCTTTAAAAATGCAAAATAAATAAATTAAATAAATGAGTGCAAATGAAAGGAGGGCAGAGAATGAGTTTCTTTCATTTGCGCTCGAAGTCGAAATGCTAGGATCATCTTATTCACAAAGGTGACATGAGAATTCCTGGAGGGGCTGGACAGTAGTGCAAAAATGCACTGTCCAGCACCCTTAAAAAACAACAGGGATGGGAGCGCGAAATGACCCTGCCATGATCTGCGCCTGCTCCGAACAGGCAAAGGGTTAAGAGAGCAAAGGGTTAAGAGACTCATTTCTGCAAATTAAAAAGAATATTCCATTTGTGAATTCCAGGTGTGCTTTTAAATGTGCAGAAATGCCACAGTATTTGTGCAAATGCGCGAACGCATGAAAAGGTTTATCTGAATGAGCGCGTTCGGACGCCCTTTGAGTCTGGAAGAAAAACACGTAAATCCTCTAAAACAAGTGATTTCAGACAGTGTAGAAAACTTGATTATCACATTAATCAGGCTCCTTGCAACAATTCATTGGGGCACGTTTAAATCAAAAAATTAAGTTATTCCCAGGAAAGAAAATTGTAAAACTCGTCACCAATTAGTAGGGTTACGATTAACCAACACAGAAGTCAGCTAACTGGTTAAAAGTAACATAGCTAACTGGCTAAAGGTAACATATTTAAACAGATCATAAGAGTACTAGAACCCCGGCATCAATTTGTACATAAGGATAAACAACTAATCCTCCCCTGTCACAATGACGATAGCACCTTCTTACCTTTTCAATTCATAATTAAAGATGCTAAATGGGTTTAGATAATAAATTAAAAATTCAATAAGGTAGGTGAATAGAGGGGGTGGACGAGAAAGCCTAGAAAGGGGTGTGTGTGGTGAAAACACACAAAATGGCTGACAAAAAAGCACCCAAGCGTACACTCTGCACTCTCCCAGTCACAATCCAGAAACCAAGATATATTCATGTGATGTACATGATTGGTTACCAATCCAGGAACTTTAAACGATCTGGGTGTTTTATGACACCAGGGTGAATCACCAAGATGTGGTTGATGTACTGGGGGCGGGAGGGGGGTGACACAGACACACACACACACACACACACACACACACACACACACACACACACACACACACACACACACACACACACACACACACACACACACACACACACACACACACACACACACACACACACACACACACACACACACACACACACACACACACACACACACACACACACACACACACACACACACACACACACACACACACACACACACACACACACACACACACACACACACACACACACACACACACACACACACACACACACACACACACACACACACACACACACACACACACACACACACACACACACACACACACACACACACACACACACACTGTTCTACGATTCGTGCAGTGTCCATTTATACATTGGAACTCCAGACCAATCATAAAGTTAAGAAGATGGGTGTTTTCAGCTACGTGTGCATGTGTCTCCAACTGTTCACATACATTATGTTTTCGGAGGTCAGAGGGGTTTCTACAGCAGATATTTTATGCACAATGGCCCATACTTGTTAGCAGAAGTGTCTAACTTATTGGCGTACATGTTGTGCTTGACTGAAACCTGGTCGTTTACATTTGGTTTCAATGTGTTCGCCATAACAAATACCAAGTCTACATTAGGTGTGATGAGGTAATCGCTGATTGCAGATTGATCAAAAGGACCTCCCACTCCTCATCAGCTAGGGATGGACCCCATTCCATCTCATGCTTCCTTTTCTGGATCTGCGTGATGCCCCCCCTTAAGAGTTTATAAAGTGCTGAGGCTCTGATCAGGCCCATCCCACTAAGGGCTAAGGGCTCTATCATTGCCTCATAGGGGACATTTTGAAAAGATCCTTAACTGAGCATTCATAAATTGCAACTAGTTCAAAAAGGCATTAGGGATAACCCATTCCTCAGCCATGGCTGGTGGAAGAAAATGGGTCTCCTTCTGCTAACGAACGCTCAACAATGTCAACCACATATTTGTACCACTTAGGCCAGACACGGCCTATACACTTACTCATCCACAGATGGAAACATTCAGATCTCAGTGAAAAGCCCCTGCGTGTGGCCTTGTAGTCTACGCAACGGCAATCCTCAGGCTCTCAACTAACCACAAGAACATTGTGAGTTGGGAATCTATTTCCCTTTAGAAGGACTCTGGTTTAGCAAACCTGTAACATACTCAAATGGTACATAATCACTGGAGCCAGTATCATTTTTACTCTGTTTACCCTAACCTTTCTTGGTATGGTGCGGTTTTCCCAACGCTGATTTGTTCGAAGTCATTTTTGCTGAAAATAATTACATCGAAAAACTCATCAAACTATATAAGTGATGGGGAAAAGTGTTAAAATGCATGGGGGAGGGGGTTGGGTTAGCGGTAAGAGTATAGGGAAAGAGGAGACTGGGGGACCTCCCCCCCCAAAAAACGACGACTTTTTACGAAGTCATTTATTTGGCAGAAATGACTTCGAAGAAATGAGGGACAAATGACTCCCTGCATAGTAATGTCAGTGGGGACCACAGGCTCACAGTCTCCTCTTCAGGCTGCAAGACCTTCTTCCGTGCAAAATTGACAGTCAGTGTTAATTCTTTGGCAAAGCTAACACCCAAATACAGATGTGAATGGGTGCCCGCTGTAAGCCACATTTCTGGATCCTTGGCCCTTAAACGATGTGGGGAGAAAGGCATACTCTTGGGTGTATCTCTATTCAAGTTGTAAATGGAGACTGAGGAGCATTTGTAAATCGGTGTGAGTAGGACACCTATTGCCTCATATGATTCCTCAGGGATACCGAAATATCATCAGCATATGATTGGGATAAACATTGAGTGGAACAGGGGCGCCCCCTCTAGGTACAACTATATAATGAGAAGGATCGGGAGTTCAACCCACTGACAAAAACACACTTTTGGGAGAGAAAAAAAGAATATGAAACGTTAAAATGAAATTAGGACCTAATGCATGCCACTGTAGCATCTCCTCCAAGAACCCCACTCAACTCAGTCGCAGGCTCTCTCAGAATTGAGAGGGCCTGGTTCTCTGATACAGAGGCAGCCAGAGAAAGTATGCCACATACCAATCCATTATTAGGTGCGGTCAGCATACCCTCATGAAGGTGGCTTGCCCAGGGCCCACAAAATGTGGTACTGCAGCCTCAAGGCATACAACTACACATTAGCAAAGATTTTACATGTTAATTTGAGAAATCGGCTGATCATTCTCTGCCAAATGAGCATTCAGAAATGATCCTGCACCAGGACCAATAGACCAAAAACTGTCCAAGGGCTGCATCAATGTAGGGGCCACTGTGCCTGAGAAAGCACTGTAGCGATGAATGGTTAGCCCATCCAGGCCATCGTCTTCCCCTTTATGATTGACCGGATAGCCTGTGAATCTCCAGTAGCATGAATGGGCATTGATGTCTGACACATCTGCTCTTCCCACCTTGAGATGTTCAATCTTCCAAAGAAAATGACTGATTTTGCAATTGACCCAGGCTTCTCTATGGTGCATAGGTACCCCCTGAAAGAACGCTTTTGATATATGATGATCCCCCCCTTACCATTTCACCATTGTCTATCCTAGGACTTGCATGTTTGTCCCTTTTGCTTATAGATTTCATTTAGAATGCTGCACACTTTGTTTTTCCCCCACGGTACTTTGTTTTAAACTTCTATAACACCCTGCCACCCTGAAAAGCACCAGTCCGACTATACAGCATCTAAAATCCATGGCTGTCCCGAATTCCTAACTAAAGTGTTATCATTGCTCTCATCACCTTAATCCCCCTCATTCAATCTGCTGGTGAGGATTCATATTCCTTATGCTTGCTCACCACATACCCAATTACAAAAACCCTGCAGTGTGTCCTTTAATGATTGCCAATTATTGGATCCAGATGTTTCTCCGGGGCGGTTAAAGCTGAGGAACTGGAGCAGGGAAACCAGATTCTGGTCCTCTAACATGTAAATGGTAGTGGTGCATGGTATTAATAAACATAACATAACGTAACATACATGCATTCTCAATAAGTACTGTAGCTAGTCTTCACATTCGTGCTGCGCTTGGCCTGTGGGAGTGTTTTTGCATTCTCCCTATTTCCCCCCTTGTCAACTGGCGCTCTTGTAGTGCACTGCGCATAGGCGCTTTGTGGATGAACTATCATATCACACCATATCATATCACTACGCTTACCCTTACTCTACATCATCACGCAATTAGAGTACAGCTATACCCCTCGATACAATTCGGCCTAGCTGCTCACATACGAACACTACCCCATGAACACCTCATCACTCTAATAAAACACAGCTATATCCTGTGACAAATCGGCCTAGCTGCTCACATAAGCGTCCTACAGGCCTAACACAACCAGAACCCAGTCTGGGTGTCCACCCACCAGACTGCACACATACAACTGATATCTTCGCCACCACACCTAATGCTAGGATGGAGCTACCATCTGGCTATTACATCAGCTGCACACATAACTGGTGCACCCACGCACCCTACAACACTAACTCTCTCTACCCTCTCTACTGACCTGGATTGCAGTCCACAAGGGCGTTTAACATACCAGCGCTTTGAGGTCATACCAATGATATATAGAGTGATATATATAAACAAAACATAACAAAATGAGCATGCTGCATTGTATCTGTGTCATATTGTTTGTGCAGCCAGATGACCTCCCTAGTGGACTTGGGATCATGAAAGGCTTACGTTTTCCCTGCAAAACTCACCTTGAATGTACATGGATGAATCAGTCCATAACGGGCATCCAATTGCCTTAAGGTGGGACGTAATGCTAAGAAGGCCTTCCATCATGCATCTGTCATCTTCACCAAATCCCGGGAAATGTATATCCACTGGCCATCCATAGAAGTGCTCACGCTCCTCCACCTTGCACATCTGAGACAGAAAGAAAATACCTAAAATGCATGTATCTATCTGCACCACCTTTAGGTAGGCCCACCCTAAGTGCATGTTGAATGATAAGGTTACACTTCGTTGGACGGCCCTAAAGCTTGGCCAGGCACACCTACAGGAATTTTGTAGGATAATCAGCATTGGCACCCTCTGGTAGCACATGCAAAGTTGGTAAACCTGTTTCCTTCCATTGTCTCATTATTTGCCAACTAACTCTCATATGACACCCACCTATCATCCAAGTGTTGTAGCTTGTTGTTCATCACAACCATGAAGGGTTTCAAAGCTCTTACCTCCTGCAGCAGCATTTCTATGACATTTTCTGGTGGAGTGGGTGGAGGAGTGGGTCAATCACTTTTTGGTTGCTTCAGCATGGCACCCAGCACAGTTATGATATGATATGATAGGTTATTTATAACATGCTTAATACCAAGAGGTTTCTAAGCGCGGACCCGGGGATCGAACCTGTGTTGCTCTGTGTCGTCTTGCTTCCAAGGCGTATCCAGAGCAGCCATTTGGGGCACTATCTTTATTTGGAATGGATTTAAGCACAATCCGGGCCACTAACGTCTCCAGAGGATGGACGATGGTGGATCCCGCAGGGGCACCAAGTTCCACAGTCACACCGCGTGTCACACCCCGTAGCACACCAGTCACTCATGGCCATAGTGGAACAGTAAATCCAAGTCTTTCTCAATTCCTATGGTAATAACAGTGCCCCCTCAATTAACTAAAACATTGGTGGTTTGAGAGAGTCCCTTCAGAATGTGGCCATGTTGCCTGCCTGGCATCCAAGCCATGCCCTGCATTAAGTTGTTTAGACTGATGTGTAATATACATGCCGAATGTTGACAGAGGAGCAAAGAATCTCAGTGACCACCTGGCATGAATTACATGTGCCTGACATTAATTGTGGGTGATTAGCAGGGAAGAGGAAATCTCTCCGTTGGTTGGAAGCAGATGGCATTCAGTGTTTGTAACTGAGTGCACAACACATGTGCCATTTTGTGGCAAATAGTGTGGAGTAATTCCAAGTTACCAACTGCATGTGTCATGAATTGTGCGTGACTGGGGACATTAGCCCACACAGATTCCCATTGGCATCCTGCTATAAGAGAGTTGCAACCAAACGTGTCTGTGGGTTTTCATAATAGACAATAGTACCCACTGCAAATATGTGTCTGGCTCTCTCTGCTGCACAAAGGCCACGACCTCGAATATATCTCGGTGTTACCCTAATATATGAGTGATGCTTCCTTCCCAGTTTCTCAAACAGCAGCTCTCTTAAAAATATGTCTGTCTCGTATTCAATGAAACTGTAGTCCATGTCACAGCCCCTGTGACCAACTTTCACACTTTACCGGTGGGTTGTTGGCATGGTGGGCCTTCACTGCATCTTGGGCAGCACTCTCAGCCATGCTGTCCTGGCTGGCTACCATGCAGGGCATGTGTGCCTGATGCTGGGAACGATGATGATGCTAATTGGTGCTGTATCGCAGCATATCTACCATTTCCAGTGCGATGAAGTTGGGGAGCTAAACAGGCCTGCTGGGTGTGGGTGGTGAACGTGATGCAGTTGCACTGGCTGTGCTTGGGGCTGCTTATGATGCCACAATGTTCAATCGTGATGGGAAGGACATCCGGCATCTTGAGATATGCTAGTGTGAGGCAGGGAGGGCGCCTTGCAGGTCCTCTAGTTGGCGCGGGTACACTTCCAAATATGGTTATGTAGCACAGCCATGTCCAATGTGTAACTCTCACTCTCTCACCAATTTCACAGCTTGGTGCAGAACCTACACGTGACTGTGGCCTCCTCTGCTTTAGGCTTGCCCTAAGCTGGTGGAAAGTACTGCCTCAACCAGGATGACCTCATTGTTGGCATTGTTATCCTTTTTCTTTGGCCTTGCCCCTCCATATAAAGGTAGTAATCCACAGCGGTACGTCAGCCTCCCCCTCCTCTGGCTTAAACGCCCCCTCTTCCTTCCCTTCCTCTACTTTTCCACACCCACCTCCCCACACCCCCCCTACCTGCCCCGCCACACCCTTTTGCCCCTACTCCTCTGTCCCGCCTCCTCCTGCCAACATCATTCCACTCGTGTTGCACCCCTTGCTGCCACTTCATTTCCTGTCCCCCTTCTCATCAACATCCAGCTCCTGCGCCTTCTCCTTCTCTTGCACTGCATTGCTCTCCTTGCCTCCCATCTCCTCCTGTCCTCTCGCCACTCCACTCCTGCACACCTGTCTCCATACCTTCGTCCTCTGGCAGTCCTGCATCCTTTAACCCTCGCCCTTTATTTCCCACCACAGCAGTTCCCCGCGTGCAGCTACTTCCTCCTCCTGGCCTTCAGCTTTCAGCTCCCCCATCAGACACCCAGCTGCTGTTGCCACCTCCTCCCACATTAGATGAGGGCGCGTCCCCTCCCCAAAGGACTCCACGTAAAAATCATCCTTCGAAATTTCCACGTCCTTCTTGTGCTGCTTCTGTCCATCGCCTGGAAACTCTCCACCATGTGCAGGAACCCCCATTATAGTTCACAACATCATTATTATCTGCTGAAATCATCACACCTACATTGCTCCCACCCCCAGATAAAGCGCCACCTTAAATATCCATGAGCTTCCCGTATTCTCCACCACATCCACCTCCTCTTTGTCAGAAGATGCAATACTTCCAAAGAAGTCTAACATTACCTTATTCTAATCCATCTGTAAACACTTCCACATATCACAGCTTTTAAGGAGGGAACATTAAATGCTATCTTTCCTTTTTTTTCGAGTGGGGGTTCTAAAGGAAAGGGATTCAAACATGTTCAGAAAGGATCTTATTAAGGACTCTTATGATGTTTTTCATAAGGGTTTTACAAAGTGTTTCCTGAAGGTTTCACAAAGGATTTCGATCTGGATTTCATAAAGGATTTATTTTCACACTGGTGTTTTCTCATCTTTTTTAGGGGTGTAGACTAATAAGTGCAGGTGAAAGGTTTTCACAAAATTTTCATAGATAGTGTCATCAAGATTTTCGCATGGGGGTGTAAAAGGGTTTCCCAAAGGATGAAAACAATATAATAAGGTATTTCACAGATTAGCAGAGTGAAAAATGAAATTTAACAAACAGGGAATCAAATGGCTGGACACACAAAGAAATGGTCAGAAATGGCAAAATAGAAAACACACTTGTTCTCCCCTGGGGTGGGTCAGCCCTCTGACAGTCAAGCATAGCCTCCAGAGAACGAGGATGTGCCATATTCTATTGTAGGGCCAGAAAACCACCATCTAATTGGCATGCTAAATCTGTGTGAGTTGTTCAGTGGTCCTGATTGCCTCACCAAACCATCACTCGAGTTTGGGTGTGATCTGGGAGCACCGGAAAGTCTTGTGAGAAAATGCAAGTTGGCAAAACCATGAACTTGGAGTTCGGGTAGGCTTTCAGGTTTGGGTGAAAGAAGGTCCTTTGGGACAGTTGTGTATAGTCAGACTGAGAATACGTATAATTCTCTGCCAGAGATTTACAGATATTATTACTGCACCCCCTGGGTGCCGTTTGCTGTTGCCATTGGCCAATCTGCAAGCTATATGAACTGGTAAAGCTTGGGGATTAATTTCAGTGCCATAGTGATGCACATGAAGCATTGGTAGTGCTCTTTGTGCGGCATTTCTTCACGAGACGAGAACCCATGTTGAAAGCAACCCCGCCACCCACACTGCTCACCTCCTCAACCCCTAAAGCAGAGGTCGCCAAACGGTCAATCGCAAGCTACCAGTAGCTCACCTGAGCCTCTTCAGTCGCTCGCGCTGGAATTACTGAAAAATAAACACTTTCTGAGGTGAAATTGTTTTCTGGTGTGTTTTGCTGCTACTCCATGTTCAGGATCCGAACCCTGGTCTTCCTGCTTGCAGGTGGGGAGCGTGGCTGCTGTGGCACGTGGAGCTGCTTGTAAATACACTGACAGATGTCAGTATCACGGTCTGCTTCTGTGGCCACCTGTAGTATCACAGATGGCCTTGTGCACCCCCACGACACAGCCAGGAATCAGAAAGCCTGCTGGCAAACAAACACTGTAAACATTGCTTTTTTGCTTGCACGGTAGAGGGACTGCAAATCACTGCAGTCCACGCTGCTATGGTGAGCGGAGGGAAGCTCATTAACATGTCAGTCATCTATTATGTGCAGATGACACTGTTACTGCCTTTGGGGATGCTGTGAACACCATTTCTACCATAGTTATTGCGGATGTTGAGAATAGTCCTCCCATACCTTGGTCCAGCGCGTTGTCATCTTTGCATACTTTTCGTTGCCCGCTGAAGTCTGTTGACCTTTGAGGATTGCTAGCTACATAACTCCTCTCACCACAATCAATTCTCCGATTTGTATTGATTGCTATATTTGTGTGGATAACTCTTATGCTATCTTTTCCTCATAAACGCTTTTGAAAAAGTGCATGACTGTTAGGCTTCTTGTGTAACCCAATCCTTCACTCCTCATCAGTTCATTTCATGCATCTTCCCTTGTTCCCTTATACCTTTATTACCCACTCAATACAATTAAATAATAGGACATCACAAAGCAAAGGCATTTTCATAAAAAGAGACTTAATTTTTGTCACCATTGTTTGTAGTATACATGCTATTCAAGATATTATTCTTACACTCAGGAAATTTGTGAGGGAGACCCAATTATGCATAAAACACACTATTGGTCTTGCCTCACAGCCTTCTTTGTTGAGGAAACAAGATATCACGTAACTGAAATAGCAATGGAAGTTTAAAGTGTGTCATTTCTGCAGTGCAAGGCCAATCAAAACCAGGGCCTCTTTTCTGGCAGAATTATTTTCAGAGTGATAACTAGTCTTCCAATTAGAAGCAGCCCTGGTTAATAGCATCTCAGTAATTACTCTCCCCACTGTAGCTCATTTAGGGAGAGTGATCATAGCCTGAAACTGAAACAGAACTGCCAGGATATTACAGGATGGATTTGGAAATGATGTGGCAAAAGAAAAGGACATTTCTGCCTGCACACAATATCTTTTTTTGTGATGTTTTTTCTGCACTTTGATATATAGAAATGTATAACTTTTGCATTCATTAAGTATAAAATAAAGATAACATTTTCATTAAAGAGGCCTGCACATTGAAACAAGTATGTTTGAACTAGCCTTGAGATGTTTTGCATAAACCTGCCCAAACAGACACACGTACCTGGTGTCCTGCTTTCTCCTCGTGCCCCCCAAACTTTGGTACATACCAGGCATCCGGCTGCCTCCACTATCTCCTAAACACAACTATTACCCATCTCCCCCCACCATTCACTTTTGGCAACATTAAGGGCAAATGACCAGTGGTGGTTGGTCAGGGGATGGGTTGGGCTGGTTGCTTGCTTATACTCAGGGCGGAGGTGAGACATTTCTGCTCCTGTAGTGAAAATCAAATGTTGGCACTTATGAACCCACAGTTTAATATCCTAATAACTGCTGTCAGCACAAAAGAAGCATTTATTTGTGAGTAACCAGTTTGACAAGCATAGAGCATCTTTATAAATATAACCTGTGCTGAAACACAGAGGGGCACACAAATAACAGAGTATGTGTTGTGTCTGACAAAAAAAAAAAAACATTTCAAAGAAAACTACTGAACGCAAGCAGCATTTTTCAGTTTGGAAATTATTTTTGTTTTTTTTAATGAAAGTGTGAAATGCACATTGGGAAAACAATAGTGTGCCCACCATGTAAAGAGCCTGCATAAAATGCAAAGGAAGGGGCACATAAATTACAGGATATATTTGTGTTAGTCCAACAAATAGCTGTCTTTTGAATGAGACCGCTACTAATAAATAATAATGCAACAAAGAGGTTTTTGAAGTTTGTAATATAATCGTGAAGGCATATGTTATTCCATCTATTTTAAGAGTGGAAATAAATGGGCCCAAAAAATATTGGTAAAAATTCGGAGGTTTTTAAACATCCCCACCCCGATATCGCCCGCTGGTAGCTCTCCACTGTTGGCCTCCACTACAAGCAGCTCTAGTTAACGTAAAGGTTGGAGATCCCTGCCGTAAAGTGCCCAGACACACCTAAGAGATGCAGCCCAGGCACTAGAAATCCTCCACCCTGAATCCCTTCTGACCTTCCGGGTAATGAGCCTGTCTGTGGCCTCCACAATCTTCGCAAAAGGCTGCACCTGACAGATGTGGCCTGGTCTCTCCCCTGAAAGCCACCCGGCCATGACTCCATTGCTTTGCTGGGTCGAAGCTGACAGATGCAGCCTGGCTGTTTACAAAGACCTTCCGATTCTCGTACGGGGCATTTTGGTTGAATGCTCTCCACCTGCTGGTGAAAAGCTTGCAAATGTTCAGGTAGACTTTAAATACATTGCTTTTCTTTACCACAATCTGATTGTTCTATGTTATTTTTTCTTTGTTGATTTAAACAACAAGAGCTGCACTAATAGCTTTATAGATCTGTCCCTCGGGCCTTACTGAAGTCATGGGCCTATATGCCTTTCACTGCTCTCGGGACTTTAAGTCGGTTTTCAGGGCCCGTAACTGGAGATACGGCCCGCAGACTAGGTCAATACAGCTGAACTAAATCACCTTTGGGATAAAAGGGGGCAGATAACAAGAGCATTGTGGTAAACAGTCAATTCATGTAAATATTGACGAAATAACCATTGATTTCGGAGACCTCGGTCGGGGTGGGTGATGGGACCAGTGAGTGCTGAGAGTGAAAAAAGAGGGATGAAAACACCAAAGGCTGGTGTCTACATGATCAGTTGTCACATCGCAATAAGTCATGTAAAGCAGGATTTTACCTTTGCAAGGATATAGTCATGAATTTGGGAAACTGTTCTGCATTCTTTCATGGAAGAATGTAGTGTTGGATATGTTGGATGGTTTTCCTTATGAAATATTGGGATTAAAAAGAAACTATAACAAACAACAAGGAAGGGCACATTTGAACTATCGCGCTACACTAAAATGGCCCTTTACAGCATGACCCACTGATAATTCAAATTTCTTCTCAATTTGTTTACCCTCTTATTTTCTTTAATATTGTTTTTATTTCACCACCAGATTTTACTGGTTTAAAGGAAGCGGCGGCACCAGCAACGCTACAGTCGAGTGGCATATCACAAACACCACTGAGCCTGGCACCTACAGAATATCCTACCATGGGCACTACAAGAAATTTCTCACCGGCATCTTTCCGTTTGCAGGGGTTTCTTCAGGTTTTCAAGTTACTGGCCCCTAGTTTGATGTTTCGTAGATAGCGTCATTGCCTAATTGCTGAACGAGATGCACACCCAATAACCAAGGACCTGTGTTAAGTGATGGATTATAGTGAAATTCAACTTGTATTGACCATGCTGTATTTCCTGTGGCTGCTAATGTTGCGCAATCATTCATAACCTTTGATAACACGCATGGGAGACTAATATGTCTTGTTTTTGTAATCGCTTCTAAGGCTGCCATGGGTCCCCCCCAGCGCCAAGGCATTTCTTGGTGATTTCGGTATTTCACCATATAAAGCCCTCTAACATTTTCTCCTCCATTAACCCCTTAAGTGCCAAGGACGAGCTATCTTGTCCTTGGCACTGGGGAGGTAACCTCAAGGACGAGATACCTCAACTACGTAGCTTTTTGTTAGTGGATCTACACATTTTTTTGGCAACGTGACAATTGTAAACACTCCTAGCTCCTTTTCTTTTGCACCTTCCTCAGCAAAAAGTCGCTTATTTTCGGCCAATTTTCCGCCTTCTATTTTTCTACCTAGCGCCTGCAACCCATATTTTCACTAGTATAATGACATTAACAACATTAACAGTTTCGAAAATGTAAATAAAGCATGTTTATCTCAACCACTGGGCACATAGTATTACACTACAATCAAAGAATATTTATTTTCTTAACTGTACTAATACGTTTTTTTGCAGCATGTTTTTTTCATGATCACAAAAAAGTTATACATTTTATAATGTTTTTGCTTTGTGGATGTCTAATATAGATGTTCGTTGCTTTCATCTGCTTTCCTGAACAATACTGTAAGGTGGTGAGCTCCTGGCACAATTAAGGCCCGACTAGGTGGGTTACATTGCTCACCCCCTAAGGTGTTTTATGTGAAAATGTTGCCAGGAAAGGGTCGCCAGTGAGATTTTTTTTCCCCCTGATCCATAAAAACGCTTCCCCGAACAAATTCCAGGACTGGTGGTATTTGCTAATTTAAACATCAGTGCTAGGGGAAAGTGTTTGATTTTTTTGAAAGTGCAAATTTGGTTAAATGTCGCCCCCTGGCGACCTTTGGCATGGGAACAATGTCACTAAATACCATGAAAGGTAGGTAAATAGGCACAGACACTGATGTGGGAATACGTCTGTGTGTTGGTATTTACTAGGACTTACCTGGTCACCATGGACTTTGCCCTGGAATTCAGCTAGAGACAAAAACAATGGACAGGACTGGACAGAGAGAGAACTAGAACACAGTGAGAAAAAAATAAAACCGCTAGGAAAGAATAGATAGAGAACTCAAAGGTGGCATTGCTGGAGAGTTCCCTGGGGGCCATGGCCTCGAGTGACCCTCCAGGGCTAAAATGACTTAGCAAGCTGGGAACCATATGCCAAGAGCAGCTGGAGGAGGCTCCGGCCAGCTGGAGGTGGTGGAGTGGCCTGGTGAGGGGCAAAGACTGCGGTGTGAATCGGTGTGGTATTGTATTTATTTGTGTATTTGTTTATATGTAGGTGACAGTGCTTTAGTGGAGTTTCAGTTAATGTCGAAGGTATTCAAGGATGAGAAGGGTTATAAGGTACTTTTCTGTCGTGAGGGAGTCGGTAGGGATGGCGGCTGGCCAGAGCCACCTAGGGAGAGGGGTAGTCTTCTGCGGCCATCCTCTGGACCATACTATGAGTGGGTGGTGACAGGTAGGGAGGAGCGGTTTGTTCTGCCAGTTCACCCTGAGGGTCCCTCCGTGACCTCTCTCGGAAAAGGTAGGTTGGCTGATAAAATAACTATCAGGGGAACCACACCAGGGTAAAGTGTAAAGAGTTTTGAGAAGTGAGTAATAGTTCTAGTTAATAAGGTTTGGTATGGTTTAATTTAAAAAAAATGCCCCTCCCCCGTTCTCTGGTGTCTTGTGTGAAGGTGTTGGCATGTGTAAAGTAGGTCTTTTGTTGTGTAGGGAGAGTGTGACATCATGTGTTTAGCTTTCATGTTGCTGAGCACCCCCTCTCGTTATAGCGGCTCTGTGAGGGAGGGGAGTGGTAAGTGGTCACATCCTTTGCTAGTAGTGAGTGCCATGTCCAAGGCTATGGTAGATTGTGTAAATGTGTTATTATGACAATCAGGGATGTCATTTGGGGGCCACCAGGGATCCAGCTGCGACCCCTGAAGTCTCTCTTGCTACCCCTGTGGTCTCCCTTGCTACCCCTAAAAAATATATATATTTTTTTTAAATGTAAGCTCCTGGGCTGGCTGTAGTTAGTGCCAATTGGCTCTTTGTCTTTGGAGTGGCTGACATTCTTGTTCGGGCCTCCTAAAAAAACAGGGGGTTGCACTAGTGTAACACTTTGAGCAGTGACCTTAAATAAGAAAGAATAGGAATAACAAATAATATGTCTTTCTGGAATTCTGTACAATAGTTGCTAGACTCCTTAAAGGTTTATTTGAGGCACACTTCAGGGGTTTGAGTCCCTGATTTAGTCTGTTCTTAAACCCCTCAACATAGCCTTTCATCCTTCCGAGGTCGATAAATAAGTACCAACACAGGTTGGCTGATACTGTATGCATATTTGTTCTATATAAAGCGCTTAAATGTAAGTGCTTTATAATAACTCATCATTATCATTTGACCTTGGATGTCTGCACGCATTCACAGTAATTTGGTAACCATATATATGGTGATCCATTCGTGTACGAAAGGTATATCACATTATAGTGATATCATAACCATATATTTAGTTGTATACTTCGGAACAATGCTTTGTGATGCCCCTTCCTGTTTTGTCAAGGGGTGAAAGGTTGTGTTCCTTCCCTTCCCATGATGTCACTTCAGGTTTGGGTCAAATGACAACACTTCCTGTGATGTCATCAAGGTGTCAAGGGTCATGTGATGTTACTTTTGCTACCCATGGTATTTTGGTGAAATGACGTCCCTGATGACAGTACAGAGAATACCAGAGAGCGCACATGGATCATTATTTGTGTTCACTAAATACCTGAGCTACAGTTGAAAGACATTATGAAATATAGTAGAATTTTGGGCATACCGTCTCCGTACGAGACTGAAAATGTTCAAGTATCTTCTTACCGTCCATTATTAAGCCTGTCTCAACCCAGTCAGAAACATTTGGACACACAAAAGTTGGGCGTTTCAGTATAATTATATACACTTACAGCGCTACACGCTGTTTGTTGGATTTAGGCCACCTAGATTTGAATTTCAGTGATAAAACGTGGTTTATAGAATTTAAAAAATGAATTCCAGTTATTTTAGGGACATTGCTTTTATTGATTTGGATAGCTGTTAACCGCTGCTTTTAGTGTTTTAATCAGTATCAGGCCACTGACCCAGGGCCATCTTAAGCACTTTTGGGGCCCCCGGCACGGACATCTTTGGGGCCCCCCTCCACCGAACCAAAGGAATTAAGTGATTAAGAATATCTGCCCCGCCCCCCCTTCCTGCCACAATCACAACACATAGGTTGATATGCTGCCTCACAGCATTAAAAATAAGGATGCTTACTCCCTTTAACTCCCCTTACCCTCTTCATTCTTGCACTAATCAGAATAATAAACAAGTATCATTTGAAGGCCAACATTATCAGTCTACAGAGAGCTAACTTCTGTTCTAGCATAGATTCAGGAGATTTTTTTATTAATAGAATCCAGGAAGGTATGCAGCCTGGAGTATTAATGCAGGACTGTCTGTAAAATCTACATGTAACCCAGACTAGACAGAGAACTCACATTTGCTGCCTCTCAGACTGCAGAAATGCTCAAGCATGGATAGAGGAGACCAATTGGTAGGAAGGAGAAAGCTACACATACCATAGCATGGATAGTGGATGTAGATTAGAAACTACCAGGAAGGTGTCTGTATCCAGACAGACTGAGATTATAAATGGGACATGGTTTTCAAATAGTGTTGCCATCAGAGATGAAAAGATTAAAGTGCTTGTGGTGTGCAATATATTAATGCTCACTATTATAGTGGAAGCAACACTATAGCCAGTGAAACAATGAGTGTGGATGTTTTGAAGATCATAACCCGAGAAGGAAATCTTTCAGAAGGGCAGACAATTTTGAAAGGTTTAGGAACTGGCATTTTCGAGAGGGTAGGCAATACAAGATTAAATTAGATGCCCAGCATTACACACACTGGTTAAGGGGCGAATCTGGGATTTGTGCCAGCTTTGCAATTTCTGCATTTGAACACTTTCATTACCAGTTCTTACCATGAACTAAAATAATCTCATTTAATAAAACTTATTTGGAAAGTACACCAATCACATTACCAAACATGACCATTTTTAAAACAAAATATTATAGAAGGGTGTAACACAGAATGATTCTAGTTTCATTCTCTCCATCATCAAGAGAAGTATACCAATCAGTGTGATTTAACAGATTTAATCTGGGTTGGTCTTTTGTGTTTTAAAGTTTTACGTAGTTTCAAAACACTGGCTTGTGAAATTGAAATTGTCATTTAAACGTGCAGAAAAACCTTTGACTTTCAGAAAAATGCAAAGGTTTTTTTTGTGTCAAACGAGCAGACTTTAAAATATGCTTGCCCAAGTCCTGCACCATCTGGTCCGCTCCATTCTGTCTACCACCCCTTCCACTCAAATGGCCTACATAAGAAGAAAGATCAAGTAATGGGCTAAACGATGCCACCAGCATGCAAGGAGGCAAACTTCAGAGAAGACAATACAGTAATGTACAAGCTATTAGATGATTTGACCAGGATCACTGTATTGTCTGCTGGCAAAGCCAGGATAAAGCATGAATGCTTTGGTTCCAAATTTGGATACTTACTCATCTCTTGGACTAATAGTTTATGCTCATCATTGGAGGTGATTGCCTAGGTTTTACAACACCCCATCTGAACAAACCAATTTCTAGACCTTCACCATAAGGATGACATGTTTGTTTTTATAGCAGCCCCTATCTGGTGCACGTGCATTGCTGATATTAGCACCTGCTGTGTTGCAAGACCAAGTACATACGCAGGCAGGTTTATAAACTTTAAACATAGGACAGGCTCAGCCAGCCTTGCTGGAATGTGGTATTCCAATCTTGCATGTGAACGCATATCTCTGCAATGAGTGCTTAAGACACTGAGCTAACTTCTGAACCATTGCGACATTCAATATATCAATATGCATTTCAACTTTGGCTATTGCACATGATGAACATAATCCCCACAGGAAGGAAAGAATGCTACAGGAGTTGTGCCGCAAGCACCACACAAACTATATATACCACGGTGAACACAGAAAGCATTACATGATGAATTGATCGAGGCAGAATGTACTTGCCAAATAAAAACAGGCAATATTCAAGATCAAACCCCACAGCAGACGGTGGGGACTCTGGAGCCCCTGGCATGTTTAAACACCTGCAATAAGACTAGAAATAATGTGACCGGGAAAACATATGTGGAGAAGTCGGTTGGACTTCTGCCTGATAATAGACCACAGGACAAACTAACTATTAAAAATGCTCTATTAAATACCCGTTCACAGGGGAAATATGCTATTGATGTTGACGACTATATTCACGACAACGATATTGATCTTATGGTCATAATGCAAACATGGCTAAAAGATTTGAGTGGACCAAATATTGATTTGGCCACTCCTAAAGGTTATAACTTTTTTGGCCAAAATAGAAAAAAGGGTAATGGGGGGGAGTTGCTATTATGGATTAAGAAGAGTTACATCTTTTTCAATCACCTATTGTTTGTGAAGGATGTGAGATATTGCACCTAAACATCTCCTCGTCGCCTGTCAATTGTACTATTATATTAGTTTACTGGCCACCTTATGACATGTCTTACTTTAATCAAGAGATTACCACTATTTTGGTGGGGAAGAATAAACAGTTTCACACTTATAATTGGTGACCTTAACAGGTGACAAGGTGATTCTACAGATAGATAGGCTTTTCTGCTTGAACAGCTCCTTAGAAATATTGTTGTGGTCACTCATAATAAGGAAGCTTCCCATATCGGGGGTAATACCCTCAATTGGGTTACTTATAGCTACATACTTATCAGTCCTATTGATACAAAACCATGTGTGTGATCAGACAATATTGAGAATCAACATGCCTAAGATAATTATCAGCAGGAACCTAAAGAAGGTACATCAGGTAGACCTAGATGGCTGTATGTACAGTACTGTGGAAAATACTACAGATTTGGACTGCCCACTTAATTTGGCAGCAAGTTATGAAAGACACTTGGTGGAAATGTTGGATAGAGTAGTCACAATGAAGACTAAGGGCCTCATTATGAGTTGTGCGGAATGCGTTTAACGGAGCCGGTAATGGTGCCGGCGCCATTAAACGCATTCCGCACTATTACGAGGTTCCCTCGCGGGACCCGATGTGGACGTCTGCTTTTAACAGACATCCAGAGCGGGTCCCGTGAGGGGACCAGGGAGCTAACAACGGGCCAGTCGTAATCGGCCCATTGTTAGCTCCCGCACCCATTCCCATTGAGCCCTATGGGGCTCAATGGGAATGGGGAAGGTCCGGGCCCGGGTTCCCTGAAGGCGGTATTACCGGGCCCTCCAAACTCGTAATGGCCCGGTAATTCCCCATTCAGGGAACCTGGACCCGATTTTGGAGGCAGCCATCCTGCCAATAGCGCCATGGCTACCTCCAAAGTTGTAATGAGGCCCTAAGACTGTTAGAGACAGGTTGAATCATCACAAAGGGTTCACTCCAGAGCTAACTAAATTCAAACAGGATAAAAGATGGGTGGAACGTGGTCAAGTTAAGAATAAAATGGAAGACAATAGAAGGATTTGGAACATCTCTGAAAACACATATGATAGGAATTTAGGAGGCAAAAACAACCTTTTTAATGGGGACATTTAAAATTCTGAAAATACTACAAAGAAGCTTTTTGAAATTTAAAAAAGAATTGGAGAAGCCACATAGGCAACTTGAGTCATTCACTCCTACGAATGAAGATCGTGTCAAAGTTCAGCAAGCTTTTGGAGATCAACTTAAAGGGGCTCAAGCAAGAATTTCTATGGATTCTGTGCCTTATGTGCCATCTGGGAATGGCATAATTCCCAAAACTGAGCCTCATCTTATGTGTAGTTTAACCCCTACATCTGTCTTAGAGATGGAAAAGGTTTTGAAGAAAATGTGTCCCACATCTTGTTCCAGGGATATAATCACCCCTGAGCTTATTTTGAATAATATTCTTATGCCTCATTTCTGGTACACTTTACTAATGCTACATTCTCTTACAGAATGATTCCCGATGTTATAAAAAATGTGGTGGTTGCCCCCCTGTTTAAGAACTCCAGCCAGGATCATAAGGATGTCAATAACCTGAGTCCCAGCACAAATGTTCCTTTTATGTTGAAGATTATAGCCAGGGTGGCTGCTATTCAATTCCAGGAATATCTAGATCTTGACAGCATTTTACATCCCAGACAATCAAGATTTTGATGCAACCACAGGACGGAGAGTGCATTATTAGATCTGCAAACACACATGTTGGGCATTAAAGACAGAAGTAACACTGGAATACTGATGGTGCTCGATTTATCAGCGGCCTTTGATCTTCTTGATGATGGTAAGTTCTTGTGTACACTGTCAACTATGGGCCTCAGTTCAGAGGGAACCCTTGGTTGGATTGAGTCCTTTCTCTGTAAAAAATCGAGAGTATATTGGGGTCAGGCATCATCCTCTTACACGGTAACTATGTGTGGAGGACCGCAAGGTGCTTGTCTAGCTCTGGAGCTCTTCAATGTTTATATACATCTCCTGTGTAATATCTTTGAAAGATAGGGGCTAGTTTTGCAAAGTATGTCGACAACACTCAGCTTTTGATAGAGCTGAGTGGTGATTACATCAAGAACACCAGTAAGATCCAAGGCATATGTAATGTAGTTAAGGATTGGATGACAGCCCCAAAAGCATGGGCAAAACTTGACCGAGGCTTTTTAAATGTTCATATTTATTACCACTGTATTAGGTTACAGGATAAAGTCAAAACCGTGGTGTATTTTTGGATTCTTCCCTTGGTGCGGATGCCTAAGTAGACAGCATAGTAAGAAAATCCCAGTACCATCTTAGACTATTGAGGCTCTTGAAACCCTATGTTACTACTGAGAACTGTGAAATTCTAGTGAGGGCGACCATCATGACAAGGTTAGATTACTGTAACACACTCTTAGGTTGTGCTAATAAGAGTTGTGTAAGTAAACTTCAAGTGATACAAAATTATGCTGTTTGCATCATTAAGAATATACCTAGGGAAGAGCACATTACTGCCTCTAGAAACGAACTCCACTGGCTACCAGTGGCATCCAGAATACTATTTAAAAAAAAACACTTTGGTGCACAAATGACAATTCAGAGCTGCACCATCATATATTAAAGAAAGCCCTTACTTTGCAAAAATCTGGTAGAGCCACCAGATCTAGTGACACAATGTGGACAATCCTGTATAAATGAAATAACCCAGCTCTATGATATTGTTTTGTTATTTATTGTGTGTCATTGTCTTGGTGTGTGGCCTGATGCCTGCGGGATGTGCCACTTGATAAATAACTACATACAATTAAATACTTGAATACAAATAACTGAGTTTTCACAAACTTTATCTGGGATTTGGGCAATTGGTGCGGGCTAAAATAGTATCAATTGGGAATTTATGGTTCGATTTTAGGATCAGTCTTGTACGGCAGGGGTCTGCTACCTTTGGCTCTCCAGATGTTTTATACTTCAACTCCTATGATACCTCTTCATTTACTATGCTGGATAGGGCTGATGGGTGTTATAATCCAAAACATCTGGAGAGCCAAAAGTTGCAGACACCTGTAGTAGCCAGAGGTAGGCGGTTGCTAGTGTGGTTGAGGGAAAAGCCTTTATTTGAGAGACAGCTACAACATTAAATGGATTTGATTGAGGGAGTGGTAGAAAATGAAAATAATATTTAGTTGAGGGAGAGGTAGTTAATTAAAGCAGACTTTTGGTGGGCAGATGGGTAGTGGAAATTGGACAGGACATATTTTTGCGACTACCATTCACTTTTTCTAGGGGAGGAGAGAATCTCAATTAGCACTTTGCATGGCATAAAAGCACATGGTATTTCTTGTTAGCAGTGATAGAGTGAGGAGAATGTCCCAGAATTGTTTGGCAGTAGCCAGCAGATTACATTGAGTAGCTATGCCTTATTTCTATGATATGAGAAAATATGTGTTGTGAAGAGCGAGTCGTATTTTATATGAATTTATTGAGCACACATAGAGATGCTACCTGAGCCTCCAGTGACAGAGAAGAGGAAACCTTAAATCCCAGATCATTCACCACAGAAACCGGTGTTGGAAAAGAACCAAGAGAAGAAGGCCAGAAAGAAGAAGTCCATAAAGAAGAGACAGAAGAGGGGTCCACCACCAGGATCTCAGTCTTGTCCCTGTTCACTTGAAGCCAGTTGTAGCCCATCCAACAACCCACATCCTCCAAGTAACTCTACTGTTGAGATACCGGACCGGGCTGAGATAGATCAAGCCGCAAGATAATCTGAGTATCATTAGCATATGAGCAGCATTGGAGGCCGTGGAAGTGTATGAGCTCAACCAAAGGCTGGATGTACACATTGAACAAAGTAGAGAACAAGGTCGAATCCTGGGGAACCACACAGAATAGAGGAACCAACACTGAACAAAAAAAGTGGGGAGAGAGAGAGATTGTGCACGGTCACCCAAAAAAACTTGGAACAAAGATAGTACCAGTCTTGAATTCTTTGGAGGCAGGAAGAGAATATGCCCAGAGGCTGTAACTCGGTGTGCAATATTTTGCAGCCGAACAAGACAAATTATTACCTGCACAGAAAAGGTCTTAGATTTCTTCAGAGGTCGGATGCGATTATATTCATCATTAGGTGCCATTGTTTTGTGATGGGTGAAATATTAGTTCTGAGAAAAAGTCTAAGAATCCATTGGTGGTGAAAGGAGATTGTAATCAGTGACAGTAGTGCCCCATCGTTTTGTGATAAATGGAAGGACATACTCCAGTGACTGTGGAGAACAAGTCTAAGAACTCTTCTGAGAAATTAGAACATATTCAGTGGTTGTAATTCAGTGCACAAAACACACATCATTTTCTTGTAACTATTGCCAGGGGTCAGAAATGGGAGGCAGACAACTTCATAAATTGTTTTTAACTTCTATCATATTATTAAATAAAACAGGTTGAATAAGCGCCTCACTGTCCCTATGCTAAAAAGGATTATCTGCCAGAAGGAAACTAAAGGGAATACTCTAATCAAGGGATTTCTAACCCTCACACTTATACAACATTCAAAGCAAAAAAGTATAATATGCCAACACAATGCAACAAATATATACAACACATAACCTGGTTGACAGTATGATTAATGTCTCTTGTAATGGACTGGGCAAAGTTCCCTTCCCCAGAGCCAAACAAGGGGTTTCACCACAGTTCAAAGGAAACCCAAGGAAATCCACTTTAACACAACATTCCGTTGTTCCAATGAAGTATCTTGCCAACACAAGTATTAAGCTCTGCCTCCCCTTCGAATAAGAGTTTTTCCAAGTATCTTAAATACGACATCATAAACTCAATCCTCCTGAAATAAGAACTTTCCCAAAGTGTCCTAGCAACAAAAGTCCTAAGCTCTCACTCCTCCTGGAATAAGAGCATTTCCACACCTTTGGCAACAACAAATAGTTTGGTCAGAATGGTCTGCTTCAAGAATAATGGCAGGTAGAATTGTAACCTTTTTCCAAACAACTTTGACAATTCTTCTTTCAAATTACACAACTCAGTATGTTATTTTCTAATAATACCACTCTTCAGCACTTGTACCTTCTACTACCTGGCATATCCTTTCACCGGGTTCCTTCTGGGCAATCACTTCTTGGCCTATGGGTATACTCGCCTTCCCATCTACTTCTTGACAACCAAAACATTTAAGTGCTTCAATGGTACTTTCACAGTAGAATAAAAACAACTTCAATGGCCCTCTTTAGTATAAAAATGTTAGCAGCTTTCAGGGAATAGAGCATTCACATTGATCCTTGTCAGAACCTCTCCACAACTGATGCTCAACTTCCTCTGGATAACTACCTGCAGAAGGGCAGCTTGTTTGCCACCTTTCTTCCCCTTCTGCATTAATACCGAAAATAATGGAAAGGATAAAGTATTTTCCTGCTTCTGCCTTGGATGTAGCACTGTGAATTTATATCAACCACACAGATGGGTATAGCATCATCTGAGTTACAACCTTTGCAAACCTGGGGCTTTCCAACATTCCCCTCTTGTGTTTGGCAACGTTTGTTAGATAGGTATTGCATATTTCTCAAGGTCTCTTGGCTTGGGTATTGGTGGTATGCCTGGGCTTCTGATAAGGCCTCCTCGCCGGGTGGTTGGTGTTTGCCCAAACTTACAGTTTCATTTCTAGGCTTAATTTTGTTTACTAATAGCCACTTTTGTAAGTTTGCAACAGATCAGCATTCATAAGATTTAATTGCCTGACTTTCTAAGTGTGTATTAGTTTGGTATTCATGATGCTTATTAGCTGGTTTTTGTAGGTTAACAACAGTTCAGTATTCGTAATGTTGCTTACGCGGCTTTTCATTCGCTCGTTAGTGATCCTGCCTGTGTGGTACATGCGGCCTGCACCGGAGTGCTTCAGAGTCACTCGCTTTGCTCAGACTCACTGTGTAAGTTGCGGCCAGGTGCTCCTCTTTGTAGTCGCAGGAATGCTGAGATTGTGGCTTCTCCAGATCAGGCACACTCCTTTCTCTGTGGTTGCAGCCGCCTCTGCCATGTTTTTTTGGAGTCGTTCTGACTCCTGAGAGCCTCAGGTGTAAACCTGCCCCCTGAGATCTTTTGACTTCTCACATTACGTTTGCTTCCTGTTACGAAAGCTCTGAATAATGTAGTCATCCTGGGTAAGCGTTTCATCCCCACACTTCCCTCTGCATGATCTATGCAGTTTGGGATGGTAGAGGCCAGACCCTCCCAGGACTTTCAATGGTCCTGGCGTCTTCAAGCTCCTCTGATTCTTCCTTCCACAGCACACACGGCCTGCGCTGCATTCCCCATGTCTGCTGCTTCTGCTTCTCTGGCTTCTCTGGCTTCTCTATTACCTGCACCTGAGGGGGCCTTTTAAGCCTCCCAGTCTCCCTCAGGTGTAGGTAATTCTTGTTAATTAGCTGACCATTTCTACACCTTTGTTCCTCTGCACCCCTCTTCCTCGTTTCAGTATAGAGGGAATTATGGGACTTCAAGTTCTTAATGGAAACGTTTGTTTTCTTAACTTTCTCCACTTTGCAAACTTGATTTCCACTTTCTACAACATTTAACAAAGGAATATTACAAGAACCAGTCATAAAAGAGTTTCGAAAAGAGGAACATGAATCATTGGTCTTAAAACATCTATTACGATGCAATTTCCTTTCATTAGGCTTTTGGATGGCTAGGGGTTTTATATCTGCATGCCTTTCATGGATTATAACAGGATGTTTGTTACTTTTAACGCCACAGGGTTCATGGCCAAATATGTTCCCATTCAGATGGACTACTTTTGGAACAATAGAATTATGATGGCAACAAGCCATTACATACTGTGGTAGTAGTAGGATGTTTGCTTCAGAAGGGGGTCTAATCCCATAGGTAACCTTCACTCCCTGACCCTGTTATCCTCCCGGGTGATCCTCCTGCAGTACATCACACCCAATTTCAGGACCAGGAATCATCTGCCTTTCCCTGGCCACCCGGGAGGCTACTTTAGGTAGGGCTTCAGTGACAGACTCATAGGATTCATCACACTATGCAGCAGTGAACAATTGTTTCAAATGCCAACATGTCCAGAGCAGCTAAACGTTCTTAGGAGAGGGATAGACATTTGGCTAGAGGTCATTTTCCACCAGCCATAGCAGTTGCATCAAGGTTGACAGAAGTGTGCATGGTCAATTGAAGTAATTAATTTCACCTTAAGCAGCACCGTCTTTGGCCGTTCATCACTCTACTGTGTAAGATAAAGCAGAACCTGGTCAGGTATTGCAGCCACAAGGGGGGGTAGGGATAAGGTCGAGCTCACTGTTCCTGAGACAGTAAGGGAGAGGAGTTGCAGATTGTATCTACTGACGAGCTGGAAGAAGCAGTGCAAAGTGTAGTGTCGTTTGGTTAAATTAAACCTTCTAGACTTGATTAAAACAATATCACAAAAAAGGCCATATCACTACATACATCAACTGAGGCAAATTCATTACACAAATACATTAATAGATGTATCCCACAAAGGTCACATGCTCCTATCTAAAAGGTATATTAATATTTGATTAAGTCTAGAGAGAATATATGTCCAAAACGAGCTATGATGAGCATGATGCAATCTCCTACAGGCCTTGCTTTGGCTGATGATTTGTGTGAAGATTCAAGCATGTTTATCTAGATTTTGGCAGAGGAGATTTTGTCTGATCAATGCTACCAAGAGTGGGTGTGTGATGGCTGAGGGCTTTTTTCTATTCTTGTGCTGGTATTAGGTGAATAGCCAGTTGTTTATGGATGTTTTGAAGGCCATATGTGTTTCCTCTAAGTGCTTATGTCTGGGCATCGAATGCCAAAGTTTCCCAAAGAAGAAGGAGAAGGAACATTTGGATGATGTGTTTTCAATGTCTGCACAAGGGTACGATGAATGCCTGTGAGGTCTACTGTGTATCCCTCTGTAGTCAGCTTCAGGGATGTCGGATTGTCTTCTGCTTTTGAAATTGCCTACCTGCGAAACAAATGTGTTTATTGAAATTAATTATACATGCACCATTTTTGTCATTACTTTACTCTGTCTACTATTTTTCTATTTCTGTTATATTCAGCACGCATATAATCAACTCTTTACATAAACACAATAGAAGTGTGAATTGACTTGGCCAATCTTTCTGTGTAGATTCTGCGAAACTAACAGTTGATGTTTCCCTATTCATCCTGGCCAGGCATGTATCAAAGGCAGAACAGCACTGCAGCCATGATTATGGACATGACTGGAATAATCAAGCCCATAATGCTATGCAGCTGTGACATACGTCGCTGCCTGGGGCTCTGTTGAGAAAGCCACAACAATACCCTTCATCTGCATACAGAACATATTTTATTCCTGCTTATCAGTAGTGTGGAGATTCAAGTCTCAAAAGAAGCTGAATATGATGGAAATGTAAATGTAAAAGATGAAATACAAAAGTACATATGAAAACCACACATGAATACATAATGTATATTGACATGAAATAAATGATATAATATCAAAAAAGATAACATAGCAAATGATTACAATTTCTTAGATTAAACCAAACAGCAAGGATTAAGAAAAGAACCGTCTAAACGCAACCAAGATTTTTGAGGGAAGAAAAACACTTGATTGCAATTAAATTAAATTTAAGAGGGACCAATAAAATATGAGATACTGATGGAAAGCACAAAAGAGGAGAACTGTAGAAACCAACAATATTTTATGTTTTCTATGCACCCTGACTGTGCACGTGTCACAGGTAGAACAGCACTGCAGCCATGACTAGGGACATGCCATGACATGTTTAGAGCAGTTAAATAATTGGCGGACAGGAATCAGCAACCCCATAAGGCTGTGAGGCTGTGACATTACTGTCTGCTTCGGGTCCAATCATGATCAGTGATGCGTGACATGTTACACACAAGGACAAGGTATTCTTGCATGAGAACCAGAGTACCCATCACAAGTGGTGCTAGTCACCAGCCAGTGTTCATTGTTTATGATGAAAAAATATGCTGCAAAAGAGATTGTGTCACATGGGTAGACTGAGTGGAAATGAGTGGAAATGTTCAGACCTAACACATTGGTGTTAAGCCATGTCCCTCAAGATCGGGCGATGTTGTGTTACTAAGTTCATCATAAATGTAACTGACTACATTTATCATACTGTCTTTCTATATAACCATCCTTTTATAAAACCCTACATAAACCCTGAGATTTCTGTACTCTGCCTCTTTCTGGGATGGGTATACGCTGTCAGATCCTCTGTCCATTTCTGCACAGCTATTTGGGAATAAACCTGACTCTACTACCGCTGCCTAATTTTTCTGGTTGGATATGGCATTTATAACATGCCTACACACAAGTGTTTCAAGGAGCGACGAGGCAAGGGCGGGGGCTAGAGGGAGGACAGAGACAAAGATCATACTAGGCCAAGTGACAGAGGGGAGGGGAAAGTGCGAGGGGGAAAAGGGAGGGGGGAAGTGCAGTACATGGGATCAAAACAATAACAAAAAGTGTGGCCAACAGGTGGCATTTGCAAGGGTAAGCACAGACAACAGGTGTCCAAAGTGCAGGTAGGGGACTGTAGGGTTACAGATACAGACCCAAATGCAAGGGTTGCCGGGAGGCAGTGCGGGTGTGCAACTGGGCAGGCAGGAACCTGGACCCGAGTTCAGAGGATAGCCAGGTGGCCAGTACAGTTTCAGACAGGAATCAGCAGGGGAGAGGAAGAGAGAAGACAGAAGCAAAGAGGAAGGTCTTGAGGTGCTTCCGGAACCGGAGATGGTTCTCCTCAGGTTTCAGAGAGGCAGGGAGGCTGTTCCAGAGGGAGGCCCCTGCCGAAGAAAGAGCTCTAACACCAACTCGTTGCTTGCAGAAGCGACTGACCATGAGGGAGTTGGAGGTGGCGGAGCGAAGAGCTCTAGTTTGAAGGTATTTACGAAGAGAGAGTTGGAGGTATTTAGGCCCCAGGTCACAGAAGGCCTTGTGGACAACGCAGAAGGTCTTGAACTTAATCCTTAAGCCAATACAGAGATTTCAGTGCTGGAGTGATACGATCCCTGGGCTTGAGGCCAAGTACAAGTCTCGCAGTCCTATTCTGGATGAGTTGCATAGGGCCGAGGGTAAAAGCAGGCAGATTTAGAAAGAGACTGTGGCAGTAGTCCATCCTAGAGCGAACCAGAGCTCTGCAGACAGTGAGCTCCTGGGGGAAGGAGAGCAAAGGAAGAATACCTCTGATGAGGTGCAGTTGGTAGTTTGACTTCTTCGAGACGTCAGAGATGTGGGGAGAAAAGGATAGTGCAGAGTCGAAGATGACCCAGAGGTTCTTAGCCTCACAGGTGGGAGCAGGAAGAGGGCCACGGGAGGCATGTGTGTGCGGGGGGGGTAGAGGCTGCTCCACCTCAAGCTCCTGTGCATGCAGAAAAAAGAAGGAACAAGGCCTAATTGAAACTTCTAACAGGGTTTCAAGAGAGGGCCACCATGAAGGTTGGTGTCCCTCCTTGGGCTGCATGAAAGCATTTTATTTATTCTGAATGGCAGCGGGGCAGACTAAGAAGGGGAAGTTCTGGAAATTTTGAGTGGGAAGGGAATATATTTGCACAAAGCAATGGATGATGAATCGAAATAAAATAATAATAAGGGGGGCAAGGAAGAAGGGAACTTTAGGGCAGAGGACAAAAGAAAATCAAGGTTGCACAGAAAACACTCAAAAACAAGACAAGTGAATTGAAAAGAGATTAGCGACAAAGGGAAGATTATTTACTAACTTTCACGTGGGGTTGTTTTGGGTGTTTAGTGAAATCATTGCTTTATAGCGGAAACCACCTTATAAAATGTCTGCTAAGAACATTTGTTATGTTATGTTATGTTATGTTATGCTATGTTATGTTAATCCGAACTTACAGACCATGAACTTACACCAATAAAGGCATCATGGTACTAAAAAAAAACTAAAGAGGAGAACAGCAGAAAGAACCAGAAAGAACAATCAGAACAGCAGGGTCTTGAGTAGTCGTTGGAACAGCAGATGGTTCTCAGTCGCTCAAATGGAACTTGGCAACTTGTTCCAAAGGACTGCTGCTGCCACCGAAAAGGCTCATCCTCCCACCCACAAGCGTTTGAACCTAGGAACCTGAATAAGGTAAGCATGCTCTGACCTTAAAGCTTGAGCGGGCTTGTAAGGACAAAATCCTTCCTGAAGGTACTCTGCACCAACTCCATAAAAACATGGTGGACAATGCAGATTGACTTAAACTCAATACGGCAGGCCACCAGCAACCAGTGCAGGTGGCAGAGGACTGACGAGATGGAGGCATGCATAGGGGCGCCAGTGGCAGCCCCAACTGCAGAATTCTGCAGCACCTGAAGCCTATTGAGAAGGTAGAGAGGCTGAGCTGAATACAATTAATTGCAATAGTCAAGCATCCCAAATATGGAAGATGTTACCAAAGGGGCGCAAAGATGCAGAGGCAAAAAAGAAAGAACCTTCGGAGTCTGAAATATCAGTTTATGCAGGCCATACTGACCTGGGCTTCTGCCGAAAGCGACGCAGAGATTTTACAGCCCAGGTTCTTTCCCTTCAGCGACTGTGGTCGTAGGCAGACCAAGAGGAGTAGGACAAAAGGTCTGTGTCCAGAAAGAAGTAGATGAAGGAGAGCCAACCACCAGAACATCTGTTTTGTCAGCATTCAGCTTCAGCCGTTTATGGGTCATCCAGCTATCCTCAGACTCTAGGCAGCCACACAGACAGATAGCTGCATCTGTTACCTCCAGATCGAGGTGCACAACAATTTGAGCCTCGTCAGCATGAAAATAGCAGCAGAACCCATGTAACTGGATGAGCCTGGCCAAAGGCTGAATGTAGAAATAAAACAGTATATGAGAAAGATCAGAACCCTGGGGAACCCCACATTTGAGAGGGATAAAATCAGATTGAAAAGGATGAAGAGAGAGTGACTGTGAACGATTACCAAGAAAGGATCCAAACCATGACAGGACAGAGCCGGAGCCAGAAATCCCAGCACTTGCCAGTCAAAGAAGCAGGGTGGTGTGGTCAATGGTATCAAAGGGCGCCAAGAGATATAATAGGATCAGCACCCCGACCCGCCCCTGTTTGTCTAACCGTGCTAAGTCATCCCTGACTGAAACAAGCACTGGCTACGTTCCTCACCCTGGTCTGAAACCAGATTGAAAAGATTTGCAAAAAGAGAACATTTCCAAATAAGAAGAGAGTAGGTGGGAGACAAGTGATTCCAGTAGCTTCATAAGATTGACAGCAGCAGTCAGAAGAAGCAATGGCTACAATGACAGTTTTCATTTTGGAAAGGGAATATAGTCCAGGGGCGAGGCAGACCTCATCTTCTGGGTACCATTAATAACAACCACAGGAGAAAAAAGTGGAAATGGTGACCATGAGCACATCATGTCACCAATTGGAGGAAAGTCCTCCACAACAGGAAGTGACACAGTAGAAGCAGTAATCTCCTGGCGGATGGCCAGAATTATGTCCAGAAAGTAGGTAGAAAGTGAGTCACATAAAGTTTGTGAGGCGGGAACAGAGGCATCCTCAGTAGTCGAGGAAGACAGTGGCCTAACAATCTGAAAAAGCTCCTTAAGCTGATTCAGAGAGGTTTCTACACCTTTAGTGAAATGGAAGCATTTTGCCTCAAAATTAGCTTTGTGGTAGATTGCACGCGCTTATCAGTGCTGTAATCAGCCCTCCATTTCCTCTCTGATTGTTTACAGTGGAGCTTGAGCTCAGCTAACTGTGCAGTGAACCAGGGTCAAAAAGTGGTCAGTCTAAAGAGCAGGAAAGACAGTTACCAGTGTAGCCGCTGAGAAAATTAAGTCCAGCGTGTTGACGAGGTTATGAGTGGCGTGGAGAACGAGCTGAGGGAAGCCTAAATCTTAATTGCAGAGAGATTTGCAGGGTCATTAGGATGTAAGTTAAAGTCTCCAGTAATAAGAATATTAGCAAAGTGCAATTTTTAATTTGCTGCTAGCTCAGTAAAGGCCAGAGGAAAGGAGGAATCAAATGTAGGTTGGTGATAAACTATAACGACATGAAAAGTGAAAGAGGCTGAGAGGGCTAAACGTATCAGCATCGCCTCCAAGGCACAATCATACAATTAAGCGAAGATAGATTAGTTTACTGCTAAACTGCCTCAGGACGCGATGAGCCTCTATGCTGACGAAGACTTTTAAAAATTAGCTGGAAGAGTTTGAACAATATCTGGTTGTGATGATTCATTTAAGGAGGTTTCAGTCAAGAAAACCACATAAGGCTGGTGTTCATACAGTGTCTCATAGCATTCAATACACATTAGACATAAAACAGTTAAGCTGCTTAGGGCTAACATTGGGGACTTCCATACAATTTACTAATCCCACTGTAAAATGTTTAGGGGAATTAGTGTTACTAGGTGCTAGAGCAAGTAAATCCGTCCTGGAGTTACACTTAGCCAGAGTCTTATTATGAGTGACAGCATGAGTTCAAGGTCTGTCCGATGCCCGGACGAGTACAGGTGGGCTTGCCATTTGTGCGCCTTCGGTGCGGATTTGGAGTGCCAGCTGCGCTGCTTTGACTGCCGCACATAAGTACAGGAAGGAGGATCACATGACCGTGAGAGAATTGGCACTAGAAGAGAGACTGCTGCAAAAGCAGAAAGTCAGTCAAGGCTCCAATGGAGCTTAAAATGCACACAATAAAATCAAAGGTACAAAAACCAAGGGGAATCTTGGGTAAAATGCACAGTAAAATCACAGTAGGTATTCCAGAATCTGCAGCCACCTCCTCTAGTCTTTAAAAAAAAAATAGACATAGATACACAAATACAAGTAAAAAGTGAAGAGGAAAACAGCAAAAAAATGAGATAAGAGCAGTCAAAGGTGTGTTTTTTTGGAAAGCTGAACTCCGGAGCACCATTTGTATACTTACTATCATACACATTGGTAGTTGCACCTAGAGTGAGGGGTTTTGAAGAGATGAATGATAAATTAAGGAATGAACCATAGAAAATGAAAAATAGACATACAAAGGCAATGGGATATGTACAAAGTAAGGGAGCAGGACACAGTTCACCTCCCACTTCTTCTCTGTATCTTCAATGAACATCAGAGGGTAAAATAGGGAAAAGGATAAGGATGAAGATATGGTGGACATTATTGAAGTGCTTGGGGAAATCCAACACAAACTGCAATTCCGGGTGTGCTTCTGCAGTGGCAGTGACTCATCCCAAAGCCACAGCAGTACAATAAACACAATCTCAAGATCAGGCAGCCCTCTATATGCCAACACAGCCAAAACCCAAAGCAGGGCACACTGCAGCTAGGCAAGCGAACAGTGCTACCACATCTAACATAAAACCTGCACACAACTGCATTGGCACTCTTTACAGTATATCAGGTTCACAAATAAAGGCTCTGTTGCACCGATTGCCAGGGATGGAGCAGATGGTGCTGGTTGTTTTGTAATGGTACATGCCCTGTGGAGTCCTAGGTATTTGAGAAACGTATCTAAAGAAAGAACTTGAGGAGTTTATTGAAGAGTTTAGAACCATCATTGAGCGTTACCAACTTTCCTGGACTTATATGAATAAGCTTATGAGATTAATAATGTCTGTTAAGGTACGAAAACAGATAACTCAGGGAGTGGTTAATCCAATGATTATTTAAGAATGGGTGCAGAATTTGTCAAAGCAAGGGTTAATATGGGGCACAATATTGAAGTGGTATGCCCCAGAAAACTGACTGGGCTAAAATAAACAACTGTAAGCAAAGGAGGGGCGAGGCTCCTGCTGATTATTTAGACTATGTAGAGGATGTGTTCACCCAACATTCAGGGATAGAAAAGCTAGACAAAACAGCTCAAGAAGCTGGCGCAGCAGCTTTTGTCCAAAGGTTAATGCCAAAACCTGAGCAGCAGCTGAAGATAATTTGTCTGGGATGGCAAACCAAGCCCCTCATGGAACTTGTGGTGGTGGTGGGAAATGATTGTGTTTCATATCAAGAAAAAAAGGACATGACTGAATACAAACTAATGGCTCTTCAATTGCACAATCTACAGGGGCCGGGTAGGGAAAATACATTAATGTGAATATGAATAAATGTAGGCAGTGGGGGACAAGCAAGGGGGACAAGCAAGTTTCTGAGGACCTGGACATCGCAGAGGAAGTGGTAAAGGATGGAGCAGTTGTGTTCCCTGATTCTCAAGGTGCACAGGGATTGCTAAATGGGTTTGTGACCAGTAATACTGCATGTCATTACTGTAAAGAGGGGGCACATTGGAAATTCAAGTGCGGAACATGCTGCAAGCTTTAAGTTGGAACTCTCACTGCCCTTCCTTTACTAAATGTGAGCAGAACAAGTTTCACGCCCAACCAAAATGAGAAGGTTAGGACAGCCAAGGGAAAATGATGACACTGCATATAAACTGCTACCCATAGAACAAGAAGGCCCTTTTGCTTAATGGGAAATTGAAGGGAAGTTTGTGCTCTGTTTAATAGATACTGGAGCAAATGTCTCAGCAAACTGATCCTAAGATTTCCAAAATGTGCTGCTTATCTCTACAAAAATTAACGCTGTTGGAATTTCTAATAATCCTATGATTCATCCTGTTACTCACCCAGTGTTAGTTACTTTGGATCCTACCTCAGATAAATATGCTGAGTCCGCTAGTCCCAGTGAGGTGAGACTTATTGTGTAAATTAGGATGTACAATTGAATACAAACAAATGAAGAGTCAAATTCAGATTTGACTGTGTTGTTATCTAAGGTAAGGTGATATGATATGATATGGTTTTAATAACGCGCCTGTACACAAGTGTTTCTAGATGGCAAATCAACAACCAATCTAGTTGGGTTTCATCAGAAATGATACTTAATGAAGTCCTTACCACGAAAACCGCAATATCTTTTGAACCCAGAAGCAGAAAAGGGTATCTCACATTATTATTGTTCCTATGACGAGCCCATGCAATACCTCAATCTTGACAAGAAATCAGGAAGGATACATATTGATTTGTACAAGTAAATTCAGGGCCCTACCTTCTTTCCCAGTAGTCCAAAATCTAGCAACCATACTTTCCTGATTTCTCTTCTATCCCATGCAACCAGATAGTCAATATTTATTTGCATCAACTCATTCTGGCTGGCAGTATACGTGGACTAGACTTTGTGGAAGAAATCAGTTTTGCTTCTTTATTATGAAGCTGGCAAACAGAGGTGATTTAATCACTGACTTGCAAGTTAAGGAATGTGGTGTAGGAACTCCACTAATACCACCTAATTAACCTAACCCACCTTCCAAGCTGTTATGTTTACACTCTCATGGACACCTGACCTTAGAACATCTGCGAAATCTGCCTCTTATACTTCTAGCATGTTCATCCAACTTCCTTGAGAACAATTGGGCAACTGAGAAACCTTTGTGTCCGTCCCCACTGTCCAACGACCAAAGAGATACAAAAATAATGCAGTTCTAGGTGCACCTAGTCTATGAGGGGGTGGAGAATACTTGCGGAAAGTCCTTCCGATTCTATTGCATCAGCCGATTAACATCAGTCCATTGCCCCTATAACAGTTTCTGGCATCAAACAAATGACTATTGTTTGAGTCTGGTACCAGTTCACGATGTCCAAATCAGTATGACATGATCCCAGGTCCTCATTCCAGTAACCCCAGAAGGGATGGAGCGTAGCTGTCCAATGCTACTGCACACATATTAAATGCCCATTATTGCCTTCAGCCAAGAGGGGAACGCAGGCCTAATAAAAGTCAGGGAAAAAACAAAAACTAAGGACACATAGGGCTGCGGTGTTCATGGCTGAAGTTCATATGGGAGGTTTCCAATCCCTTCTGCAAAGAGAAATCCACCACCCTCATCGTCATCCCTTGTACCTACGTTCATACGTTTATTTATTTACAAAGAAAATAGACCCACCTTCCTCAGTTCCACCATTTTGAAATATCAGTGCAACCACCTGAGCTAAATTCAGACACTAGGGCTATTAATATTTTTGGTAATCTTTCCTTAAATATTTTGTCACTTTATTACATAGAAATAGTTTTATGGGGTCTGGGTCAATACAGGCCTTTACTATCACACTAATTCACAATGTAAAACAATGAGAATGTATTCAATTTGGATAGCCATCAAATTTTCAATTTCGGCATGTAAATGCATTGAACCTTCACTTAACCTATGCATCTAGAGAATTGGGTACACCTGTTCACTCTTCAATTTTGACCGAGGTCTGGAAGTACTATTGCATATCGTTTAACAGCAGCAACAGACTATCTCTAGTAGCAACACAAAGATAAATGTCAAACACACAGCGGTGGTAAGGTAAGCTATTTAATTTTCAACACAACATATGACTTCATAGGGAGTACACAAGGTGGCAGCGCGATGGGATATCTGGAATGCGTTCTTCCTTAAATAAAACTTGCAACACCTGCAAAGTCTATTTCCCATCTGTTATCCATCTTACTTCAGGATCAATTGCAACAAATGATTGAACAGTTTTGGCAGCACTTTGGTCCACCTTGATGATATATCCAAATGCAGGCTTACTGAATCTCTTGCCTCTGCAGGCCACCAAACATCATCTGGCGACTTGGAGTCTGTAAGACAAAATGGATGTCTACAAAGATTCAGAAACCAGCTCTACACAAAACATCTTCTTCTTGAACAGCAATTTACCATGTAAAGTGACCATGATGTTAGCCAATACCAACACATTCTATTTCCATTAACAGCATCTGTCCTCTTAATAACTTACTAAGACATTACAACCGGGCCAGGGGTCGTAAAGGCCACAATTTGTAGCTGGAACCTATGCCTAAACATAAGTCTGGGTTGTCCCTGAGCCAGAAGCCAAGTATCGAGTAGTCAAGCAGGAAATCGTCAGACAGGTTAATGTTCATATGAACAAATACACCAGGTGGAGACAAAGGCAGTCTTGTAGGATGTCTGAATAAGATGTCATGTGGCCTCAGTCCTGCTTCATGGTTTGTTGTACAGATGATTGTTATCAGAATCAAGGGAAGGGTATCAGGAAACTTCAACACAGTCTCTTGACACAGCTTGGACAATCATGTTTTTATCATGCCTTTTTGTTGTTCTGCTTCTCCTGCAGATTGTTGATGGTCAGGGCAATGAAGGTTGTGTTGCATATTAAGAAAAGTAAGGAGGTCTTTAATGACATGGTTGACAAAATGGGTCCCCTAGTCACTGTTTTACGGTGACCTTGAACACAAACCTAGATATGAAATCTCTTTAAGATCAGTTATTGCATCTGCATGCTGGCATGGTTACTCCACCCAACCAAAGAAGACATTAAGAATAACTAGTATATACTGAAGGTTTTTGCAATGGGAAAGTTGGAGTAAATCAATTTGAATATTCACAAATGGTCCATAAGGGGGAGGGTGCTCTGCCGGGCTGGTCGGGACAGTCTTGTTCACATTATTTTGAAGATAAATTACACATCTTCTGCAAAAGCCTTGTACTTGAGATGCAAGGTAAGGAGCAAATCAGTACTTTCTGTGGGTGGAAATCATGTCACCTTTCCACGCATGAGCCTGTCTACGATATATCCTGATTAGGTGGGAGAACAGTATCTACAGGGCCACTAATCAACCCTACCCATCTCGCCAGAGAGAGTCCTCATAGAGCTTGCATCCTTGCAACCCAACAGTCCTTTTCACTAGACGAGGGATTTAACTGTATGGTGGCCAGCTCCATCAGAGTTTTGAATGGCAGTTATTCTGGGACTTTCCTCATGGGTAGTATATATTCATATTAAGAGTCTGTTATTGCTGCTAACTCAACAGTGGATTCAGCAAAGTTATTACCACAGCTCACCTCATCCTCTAGGGGCTGGGGATTTGCACATTTCATTATAGCTATTTGTTGGGGCAGCATAATGGCATCTAAGAGCTCTTTGACATAGTGATGGTTCATTATAGGGGAGCCTGATGAGGTCAGAAAGCAAAGCTATTTCTTGAACTGTCCGAAATGGTGAGCAACTACAAAGCCATATCACAAATCTATGTATATATTAACTGACTGTTGTTCTGCCAGCTTACAAGCCTTTGTAAGTGCCACCTGTGCTGATGCAACATGCAGTATTTTCCCACTTTCCACAACCTCTCGGGGGCACATAACATACCACCAAAATACCTCTTTTATCTAAATAACATGACCCATCAAAAAAGTAAATTAAGTCTTTATTGTCTAAGGAATGTCACTCAGATCATCTTGGGAGCATGAAAGGTAGTGTGTAATAGTAATACAGTTATGGATGTCTTGAAGTGGGAGAATGGAAAACCAGACTCCCGTCCTTCACCTCTCGCGCTTGGCCTAGAGGGTCGCGGCCCAGACACCCGCCACGAGAAGAGTTTGCCCATTTACCAGATGACCAAATACCCTGGTACAGAAACATACGGATGTGTCCATCTGCCTGCCCAACAGCCCGCACTGGCCATGCCGACACCTGCGGCACGGACCAACTAGACTGAAATCTACACATCGTTAGAGATGCCATGACGACCTAGATAACGGGAAGCACCGCTGAACTATTATACACGCTGAACATTTCCACACCAATCTACACGAAGAACATACTCAGTGCTCTGACGTAGGCGACAGGCTTATTCACGGACGTGCATCTTTATTATTTTTACATAGGCTTTCAGAATGCAGAAACGCAAGACGCACCATGAGCTCATTTATAACGCTTGCTCACGCTTCTCTTGAAACCCGTTACCATCATGAGAGATATAATGGAAACACGATACTGGCCATGAAACTGTATGCCACTATAACCTAAAGCATCCATGCACTAAATGGATTACTCGTGCACCAGGCCCAAGTAGGCCTCAAGCAAGAGTTCCCGTGGACATTAACAAAGCAAAAGTCAGGTTGCTGAGCCTGCAGAAAGAACCCAGTGGAGCAACCAGCCAAGGTCGTAATGTTGCAAACCCACAGTCAAGAAACAAATCTTCAAAGGCACGATGTTGCAACCTCGCACTCCACGTACCAATGTTAAAATCATATCTGCAAATTAAACCAGACATACAGTGGAAAAACAATATTAATTGTGCAGAATTATGCCTCAAACACGGTCCCTCCCCACGTGACCAAGCCGAACCTGACGAGATGCCAAAACCCAGGAGAGAAAAGGCGTCTGGGTACCTCGCTACGAGACGCAGGCCGACACACTTGAAAGGCTCAATGGACACCTGCTACAGTGGGAACGGTCAGTCTCCCACCTATGAATAAATCCTCACATTGCCTGCACGTACCCATATTGAAACACTGTTGCAACCACAGGTGCACCGTGTGCTGGGAACAACGGTGGTCCCAGGCTGGGGAGCTCACGGATGCACCAATCAGAACATGAGGTTCTTATCTCAGACGTCAGTAACGTTAGCCAATCCTCAGGGGTCTTCATGTAACAATTCTTATGTATCTAATTGTAGGGACAACCCAGATATACCACCTGACTACATCTTAACCACTAATATCATTCTCTATATGCGTACTATACTAACCCCACCACTCGAGCAACCAATCAAGAGTGGCGATAGGTTCTTTTGGTAACTTTTTGGAATGACGCAAGTAGCGCGTCATAATGTAGTAAAAAGGGCCTGCGAGCCCCACTATTGTGTGTGTGTCAGGACGAACGCGTACGCTCCTTGACCCATCCCTGCCGTTTGCATAATAAACGACAGAAGTTGCCTTGCTCCTTGTGTGTGCCTCATACTCTGTCTCGATCCGAGATATACACGGGAGGAGTTGGGGCCTCCCTGCCCGGAGGTCTGCGGACGGCCCGGCCGACCCCGGCAGAATCCCCCCCGACAGTCTCTTTCATATCGTTCCCCATCCTGGGGAGTGGGGATTTCAGTACAAGACCTATGGGCAGAGTGATATTAGAAGAGTTCAACAACAGAACTGCAGATTTGTTTCCTCAGAAAATGAGCTTGTGTTGTGTTTTCATTTTCAGTATAAAAGATACCACAACATGTGGAACTGATACTTTTAGTGGGGAACACAATGCAATGTTTTCAGATTCTTGCACTGCTATTGCTGCTGCAGCTCCTGACCCCAAGCAAGGGGGCATACCTGCTGCTATTTCATATTTTAGGGAATAGGTTTTTGGGCCCATTTTTCTATTTATTTTATTTGTATTTATAAAGCGCACTGGCAGCCCAAGGGCATGGAGGCGCTGTTACATGAAGGTGAACTTGGTTACAGGTTACAGAGTAACACATCGGTTACAAGGGGCATAACAGTGTTTCATCAAATTACAGTACATCGTGGCATAACATACATATGCATGGCAAGAATTATTTAAAGACAGAAAGCAGAGTTTCATGAGGGTACGTTAGGTGTCAGTGGGGTGCTGAGAGGAGAGTATTGTAGTGTAGGTGCTAAGGTGAAGAGTCTGGTTTTGATTTCCGTACGGAAGGCTAAGTGGGAGGAGATGCCTCTGAGGTTGGGCAGAAGGGAGTTCCACTGGGTTGCTGTGATGAAAGGGAAGCTGGAACCTCCTGCCCTCGCTCTAGTGACCTTTGGGATTGAAAGTAGGTTGGTGTAAGGGGTTCTAGTGGGTCTTTCAGTGAGTGGCCTGGAGAATCTTTGAGAGAGGTATTGGGGTGCTGCGTGGTGGATGCATTTATGGGTGAGTGATAATATTTTGAAAATAAATCATTCCTTGACTGGTAGCCAATGTGCTTGTCTCTTGGCCATAGAGATATATTCTCTTTTAGGCATGCCAATGGCAGCTCGGAGTTAATTCTTTTGGACCGTTTGTAATTTGTCCAAATTTTTGGCAGAAGTCCCAGCCATGAGGGTGTAACAGTAACTGATCCTTGCCCCGGTTATGACTCTGGCTATGGTCAGGCAGTTTTGTTTTGTAAGGAAGGGTCTAGCTCCAGTGAGGAGTTAGGCGTGTTATGCTGTTGAAGAGGCAATGGAGTTAACTTGCCTTGTCATTGTAAGGCTGGAGGCTAAGTAGATTCCCAAGGTTTTGACGGCCTGAGAGACTGGGATTAGTATGTTGTTGATGGTAAAAGCTTTGTATTGGGAGTCAGGTTTTTTTAGTGTTTCTGGAGAGCCTATTAGGAGTAGTTCTGCTTTGTCCCCATTGAAACAGAGCCAGTTCCGGGCCATCCAGGTTTGTATAGTGGAGTATATGGTGTTGAGGGTCTTGGAATCTGCCTCGTTGTCACCTGTGAATGCTAGGAGGACCTGAGTATCATTGGTGTAGTTTGTATACGTGATGCCTAGTGCGTCAAGGATATAGAACAGATGCCTAGTGAAAATGATGTACAGGGTGGGAGATATGCATGAGCCTTGGGGGACTCCCTATTGGATGGTACTAGGTTGTGCGTAGGCTAGGTCAGAGAAAACTCTCATAGCTCTGCCTTGGATGAATGAGGTGATCCATGCTGTGGCATTGGGAGAGAAGTTTGCAGAGGGTGAAAAAATAAAATAAAATCATAAAATCATCAATCAGACCCTTCTTGGCTCCATGCAGAGCACTGATCTCCAAAACATGGCTGGCTTGGCCCGTTTGACTTGCAAGTTGGGTCAACCCCACTTGTATCTCCTCTTGCTCATGATGGCACCCCCTAGAGTCTATGGCATCGACAGTAGATTATCTACATGCTTGGGCATAATGTCCCCTCTTTTTGCACTTCAGGCAGTTTGCATTCCTTGCCTGGCAGTATAGATTTGTAGACAGGTGTTTGCTGCTGCCACACTTGAAACATTTCAGTTCTTTGTTTTCACCACATTTTCGCAGAGGTCTAATTGCTGATACCTCTTGACCTTGCTTTTCAGCCTTCATGCTCCTCATTTAATGAGCAGTTTGTTCCATCCCTCTCGCCACTTCCATAGCCTGATCAAGAGACAAGTCTTTGGCAAGATTTTTTTGCTGCACTGTGCTGTTGATCCCTACTCAGGGAATTAGTCAACCCTCTGAACTCACAAGTGTGGTTCAAGGTGCTCAAAGCCACCACATAACATTTCACTGATTCATGAAGTTCTTGGCATCTTTGAAAAAATGTATGACACTCAAAGGTAACATTCTTCTTAGGCTCAAAATGACTTTGTAATTTCTGAACTGCAATGGTGTAATCATCCCTGTCTCAATGGCCACCATCATCTTCTTCAGTCAGCCCATCATAAACACTGCGGCCCTCCGCCCCAAAGTTATGCAGTAGAACAGCTTACTTTGTTGCAGGAGCAAATTTGTTGGCACTTATGCGCACCACATATGTGTCAACATTTTCCATCTGTCCCACCTGATGGGGGAGGTGCCTGGCTCAGCTACAAATTGGGGAGGTAGGGCATTGGTTGCTGCTGCCATAATTGCATCGGGGCACTCAACCAAACCACTCACTGTTTTGCTCACTGAATTCTGTTCTTAATGCTTTCTCCACAAACCTTGCTGCTTACAGGGCTTTTTCAGGCTTTTGCCAAAGAGGAAAACATCCCAGGTTTCTTGAATCTGCACCTCCCTGACTTGTTATCCCAAATTCCTTTGTCCTGCTGGCATTCAACACACTTGTTTGAGGTCAACATCAAGCCGTTGCCATGAATGCTTCCCCACACAGCAGGGTTATTTTTTCTAGTACCTCATTTCTCTGTGATCTCTACAGGCCGATGCCGGCAGACAGCGGATTTCCTTTATTATTTGGCCAGCACAGGCCGCTGCTCGATGGACGAAGCAACGCAATGCCAGGAATGCAGTAAACAGGGCAGGGCTCGGATCACTGCACGCTGCCAAGCCTTGCCTATCCTCACCAGCAACACAGGGGTCCTGCTGGCTCCGACTGACTCCTGTGGCCTCAAACCTCGTTACCAATAAAGAGGTTACCGAGTCAGTGGGGTGAGTACAAGTTCATTAATTTGGAGCCTGTGGGTACCCATCTGCTACACTACGGTGCCCCTCATCCAACTAAGGTGCCCCTCATCCAATCTCCCAACCGCTACCACCGAACTCGCTTCTTGAGTGTTTCACTTTCCACATACCTCAACGTGGAACACGCTGGAGCACAACCCAACACACCCCACTTCCTTGTAGCTCTGGTTTCCTACCTGTGTTCTTCCCCATATGACTTGCAAAGCACACTGTTGCTTCCTGAAGCTAGGCCCACTCTCTAACTCATAATAAGAATGTTTAAAAACAAAAACACAACATTTATCTGGTTCACACCTTATGGAATATGAACTTGTTCTGCTTAACTCTAGAAATACCACCTTGACTCGATGTTCAGTCTTGAATTATGCCTCATTGCTGCCAAGTCTGGCAGATGGGTAGCCTAATGATTGCATTTTAGTAACAGCAGTTCCTACCAAGAGGATACGCATGATGCCCAAATACGGAACCCACATTATGTGGATGGGTCTTGTTTTAGGAATGAAAAGGGAAAACTAAAATTGAGAGATGCAGTGTACACAGCATACAAGGTGATGGAAAGTGATATACTCACTGATGTATTCTCTACCAGGTTTCTGGCCTTGTTCCACTAACACAAGTATGTATCCTGGCTGAAGGAAAACTCTTTATTTACTGACCTGCGCTATGCCTTCAGCATTGTGCGTGATTATTGGCTGCTCTAGAAGGTAAGAGACTTCTTGACTGCAGCAGGAATGCCCCATACATAGATGTTCGCCTCTGTTCATTACTGTTGTCCAGAGAACTAGCAGTGGACAAATGCACTGCAGAGCTGACTCATAGAGGTGACATCACACGGCAAACACCCTCGCCGACAGAAAATAAAGAAAATAAAGGATGCTATAAAAGCACTTGATGAACTTGCTAAGGTACTAGAGTGGTTTAGATGTAGAGAAAAATGCATGGAGCAAGGCGCGAGGTGTCATCCACACAGAAAAACTCTGGCGAATAAGGGTTAAAAAATCTGGCGAATAAGGGTTAATCTTTTAGTAGTGGCCAGTTCTCGCTTAAGTTATTTTACACGTGTGCTGCATGGAATGACACACCTATGCGAAGGGGCGAATGGCTCTCATAAAAAGAAGGGTATGTTCTAGATTTTAATGCTATGCTCAATGTTTAGTTATGCAAGCATTATGTGGTGTGTCAACAGCAAACTGCTGGCAAGAGCACAAGTGTTGATCCGGGATCACCCTGTGCCCAGGGAACTATTTGTCAAAATTCAATGCACTTTCACACCGTTGCCATAAATGGTGGGGTAGCAATACGTATTGGTCATATTACATATGGTTTCACATTGGATCAAATCCCATTCCACCTGCAAGGCAGACACATAAGTGGTAGTGAAGGCACTAATAAAGAATTCCATCCTGAGCTTCAGAGCACTCTGATTCAAGCAATAAGATTAAAATAATCATTTCACTGATTACGGGTTTATGGGATGAAGAGGTGATTAATGACCTCCACAAAAATGATATACGATGGCCAGGATTCAACCCTATTCAGGAAGCTGAATGACATCTTCAGCGAGCATAAATAGTGACTACAAAACACACTTCACAGGGGAAATAGTTGAGGAGCTATTTAGCCTGTTAAATATTCAGCAAAAGCCCCCCCTGATCTCATTCACTTGCACTAGGCAATTTAGCATAGGGCCCACTTCGTGCTTAGTGAGCCTGTCTACCACACAAATCAATCTTGTGTACTACGCGTATACGGGTCTTGCTCACTGTCTCCTAAGGAACTAGCCTACTGCACACTAAGCTAATCAGCCCACCTGTATTCCAAGAGGATTAGCTGCATGTACTCCTAGTGTATTAACCTACTGTGTACCAATTAGACATATACCCATTGGACTAGCCTAAAAGTGTCCCTGCCTACGGTATACCATATCTAATAGCATCTTAAAAGTGACTCTGCCTACTGTATACCATTTGTACTAGCTTTAAAGTGTCCCTGCCTACTGTATACCATTTGTACTAGCCTAAAGGTTACTATGCCTACCATATGCCATTTGCACTAGCCTAAAAGTGATCCTGCCTACTGTATACCATTTGCACTAGTCTAAAAGTGCTCTTCCCACTGTATACTACCTGTACTAGCCTAAGTAAACCTGCCTACTGTATACTATCTACCTCTGATCTACCCAAAGTGAACTAGCCCACTGCATACTAACTGAACTAGCCTACTAATCCCTAAGTGAACCAGCCTCTGCTCTCACTTCTAGTAACCAATCTATTGTGGCATACCGACATGCCTCATCTTTATGGCCTTCCTTTTCAGTGCCACTCTAGCAATGGCAACCCTCCTTCCAACCCTCGACACACTCCTACCACAGGACCTCCTCCCCCCAGTGGAAGCACAACCTCTGCCACACCCACAACACACCCTGGGAGAGGCCACAGATCTCAAAGATCGGAGAACAATCACCCCTCCCAACGCCCTCCTAAGTCCTGCTGAATGGATCCATCCCTTTGCTTTGCCCCCAACACCCTGGACGCCCTGTCCAGTGAAAGTTAGGAACCTAAGAACCTAAGACTCTGCTCTAGCGTCCCCCAACGTAGGTCGCCTAATTGGAGAGACCACCAACCCTGCCCACCAAAACTCCCTATCACCAGCTCAATGCCCCGACTACCAATTTTGCCTAATGCACCTGAAACCCCTAGCACAGCAAAACAACCTAAACAACCTATAAGTAGGGGTGTACACATTAATGCCCGATCTCTGGCTGCCCATGCATTAGACATCTCAGACGTAATCACTAGTAATGACCTCCACTTCCTCGCTATCACTGAGACCTGGCTGCATCAAGCTTTGTCACTTGCCCATCACACACTCGTCATCACCCACAAGTGTCTTTCAAACTCCACCCCCAAATACCTGTCAGACAAAGTCAACAAACGCCTTCCATCTAAACCAACTAGAACCATGTGCACACACTGTCTGGCTGTGCCTAGATTCCTCCTAAAAAAAGTGGGGGGGCAAGTTACCCAGTACCAGCTGCCAAACAGTGCAATGCCTTACCCCTCAGCATTAGAATGGAACCTGCTTTTTGGACCTTTAGAGCTAGAGTAAAAGGCTGGCTCTGCAATAAGAAGTTAGAGTGAGCTGCTATCTCACCATGCATTTATCCTGATGCTTATGCTCGTTATATCCATTGCATCACTCCATCTTGGTACTGCATCTGGCTCTCCCAATCCACCTTTCGGCCCCATGTAACCATGGTCGACCTGCACTTACTTTACCACTGTTATCTTCTCCTGTCTGAACTATATGTTACTTTTGTATAAGCCTTGTTAATCCTTCATTAGTTTTCTGTTGTCTGAACTGTATATAAATGTTTGTAAGCAACTTTTGTATAAGCCTTGGGCGCCCATTTACCTCAGGGTTCGGTGCGCAGTACAAGTAAAGAAACTAAACTAAACTAAACTAGTGGAATGTCCACACAGGGTCCTGAAAATACAATCTAAAATATGATCTGAAACTGGTTTGAAGTGGCCAGTCCCACTGCCACTCACATTAATGGGGCGGTGGTGGTGGTTACAGTAACAAAGGATTTACCATTAACTAAAGGGACGCAACAGCTTGTAGCTCTCTTACTACACTCCAATAACACACCCATCAACATATTGGGGAGAGATTTTCTCAGTAAATTGAATGCAACTATATCATTCACAGAGAAAGTGATGGTGTGCTTCAGGGCCAGCATTTATAATGCCCGGGTAGCAGCCTTTCTCTTGGCGGCACATGCACAAAGAACCTGCGAGCACTGCCATTATATCAGAGCATGTTATTGTACAGGGTAGAAGTTCTACTAGAATGGTTTCTGGGAATACAGGGGAAGGTGTTCCGACTGCCTTCAGAATTCCTATTCAAATCACAGTGCCACAAGTATAACTTAAAGGGCAAAACCATGGTTTTACATTTGGAAAAAGTAGGAATATGCAAGGACATGGTGATTCTGTGCGGCACAGATGATGACCACATGGAGTGCAAACAGTGCTGTGCATTGACCCCACTTTGACAATTACAGGACTGTCAGATGAACAATTGTTTGCCGATGACAAGGAGGAAGGAGAGATGGTGTTCCAATATACAAATACCATGCCCAGTTCAGTTAGTGGAAAAACTGGTGCCTGTTTTGACACAGTTAGTGAAGAAGAAAAACAAACACACAGAGGGAGATCTCAAAGAGGTGCCAGATATGGTATGACCAAAGGGACCTCACGGTGTAGGGGTACTGAAAGAGATTAGGGCAGTAGAAAGAAATCTGAAACACGGGCAAAACAATACCCATTGGCCAGTGAAGCAGATGAGGGGATATATTCTACTCTGCACATATTATGGCAGCAAGGCATAATTTAGACCTCAAACTCCACCTGCAACACAGAAATCTACCCAATGAAGAAATCAAAAGGAGGGCTGTGATGTTTCATTCGGGATTTGTATTCCCTAAATCATGTGGAAGAAGCAGAATTTCCTGTGGTTCCAAACCCTGCCACAATATTGTTTAATATACCAGCAAAGACAAAATACTTCACATTCATTGACTTGAAAAACACCCTTTTCTCTATTCACTTGCACCCAGATTCATGATACCTGACCGCCTTCACGTATCGCGGAATAAGAATTGAACATACCCCTTTGCCCCACGGGTACTGTGAATCGCCCAGCATCTTCAATAGAATAATACAAATGCATCTTTGCAACGTGCAAGCACCAAGCACATTGATACATTATGTAGATGGTCTGCATGATCTGCTAATATGCAGTGAGACAGAAGAAGAGTGTAGAACAGACTTATTACACATTGTGTCACTACTCGCAGAAAAAGGGCACAAGGTGGATAAGGAAACAGTATTGTATTGAAGAGGTAGTGTACCTGTGGCAAAGCATCTCTATTGAAGGGCGTAGAATAATGCCTGAAAGAACACATTCAACCACTCGCCCATGAACGGCGAAGGAAATGCAGAAGTTTCTGGGTTTATGTAATTACTGCAGAGCTTGGGTATTTTATTATGCCACATTAAGTAAACCCTTGCTGCAGGGACTTCAGGAAGCACAGAAAGAGAAGAGGGACATAAAATGGACATCTCATATGAATAAGAGTTTCACAGAACTTAAAGAGGCACTAGCACTTGTACCATTGCTAGCAACACCAAACTATTGTGAGACATTCTATTTGTTCTTGCATTCAGATGGCTCAGTGATGATGGCTGTCTTCACACAAATTAAGCTGCAGGGACATAAACCACTAGCTTAGACCTAGTAGTTCAAGGACACTTCCCTTGTGAACAATCGCTTCAGCAGCAGCGTTTGCAATTGAGAAGGCATCAACGATTACCATGGGGGTCCTGCAGTATTCTACATGGAAAACTCATTATTCACTGTTCTTCAGAAATCAAAAAGCACATTGACCACCCAAAGGGCATCAGGATATGAGGTCATACTGACAAACCCAGCCATACAGGTTGAAAGATGTCGAAGTGTAAACCCAGCATTCTACCTAGCAAAAACAACTGAGGGTGGGGATTACGTTCATGACTGTGCATCACAAATGGATAGGATGGAAGGGGACATGTGGGTAAAAGAGGTAGAAATAACAGGGGCAGACATACTCTATATTAACGGGTCTTCAAGTATTGACCCAGAGAAAGGAAGGAGACATACTGGTGTGGCAGTAGGATGCTGCATCAATGGGGAATATGTAATAGTATCCCAGCAGTGGCTACCATTGCATTATTCAGCACAGGCAGCACAATTGGTGGTGATGATAAGAGCACTAAAAATTATGGAGGAGCATGAAGCAAATATATTTTACGATTCTGCCTATGTCACATCAACTATCCATTCTGGACTGGCACGGTGGGAAAGGAGGGGATTTAAAAGAAGTGATGGTTCTCCTGTACCACATGAAGATATATTAAGCATTGAAAGCTCCAGTAGAGATGGCTATAATAAAATGTACCACCCATACAGGAAAACAAGACAGGGTATCAATGGGGAATGAAATGGCTGACAGAGCGGTAAAAGAATCAGCATATTTACCAGAGGAACGGGGAGTGCTGAGGTACCCTGAGGAAGAGGAAAGGGTGCCACTGATCACAACAGAAAGAAAGAAGACTGAGGAGGAAAAAAGGGAGTAAGTTTCAATATGATCCCTATAGTACACATAATAGAATGACAAGGAGAAGTGCCAAAAGAGGAAAAAGAATTATGGATAGACAGAGGGTGTTCACTGTCACCAACAGACATGATTTTGACACGCTTCTGGAAAAACATAATTTTGAAATGTTGATAAAAGAAAAAATAAAGGGACGGGACAAGTCCTACAACATGGACAAGTTAAATAGGACATCCAGATACAGAGAATACACACATCAGAGCTTTCTAGCTATGTCTCCTTGTGGATACTTGATTAAAAATAGCTCTCCCGATTTAAAACGCTTCATACTGTATCTTAGGCTAAATCTTGTTACCCACCAGAGAATACATAGGAGCATAGTCAGGCATGCCTTATCAGGATTGAAAGTGCCAACTTTGTGAGAATAAAATAGAGATCCAACGACACATTCTGACCTCTTGCCCAGCACTAAAGTCTCATTTCCTGAAGGGATACTCACACACAGTCCTAAATATAGATTTGATGGAAACTGACCAATTTTGGTCCATCATCAATGATACAGCATCAGTGATATTAGCCGCTGCTGCCTGTCATATCTGGAAGGTAACAGAATAGAAGTTTTAAATGTCCCCCTACAACTAACTAAAACACATTTTTCAAGGGGAAAATTCTGGTACATGTAGTGTGCTGCCACCATGAGTAAGGAACTCATGGTGGCAACAGTAAAGACAGACACAAGTGATCACAGTTCAAGGGTGTTTATTGAACAGTGAATGCAGGGTCTAACCTAAACCTAAGTCTAAGATGGGAGCAATCGTCGATCATCAAATGAAAAATAAGGCAGTCCTAGTAGTGTTGAGTCAAATGAAACCGCCTATACTAACAAAAACTATTGCGAAATCCTTACAACTAATTACAGAAAGCGTGTGTAGGATAGGGTTTCAATAAAGAAAGAAGTATTCACAACTGATGATTCAGGATGTGATTACCAGTGGGTCTTCCTTCCCCACGTTTGGAGACTGGGACAAAGTGGATCTCCGGAGCACAGCACATGCTCCTGCTTTCCCAGCACAAGCAGAAAGTTCTGTATCAGTTCTAAGGTTCTTTGATGACCAAGTTGCTTTTCAATAAAAAGTCTCTTGCCTTTGAGGCATGATATTCAACAAACAAACAAACAAACACTGCTTCACATATACCTTTGCACACCTTTGGTGATGGCTTCACCCCTGGGTTCCGCTCTTACAGGCATAGACCCTTCGCAAAATCATATTCAACAAATCGATTAAATAGTTCTCTTTCAATGCAGTTTGGTCACAACTTTCCACCCTGGATCTCCCTCTTTCGGCTCAGCCCCATTTTAGATGTTCGCCTCACTCCTTTGGGTTCACTGTGGCTTTTCTTACTTTCACAAATCTTAATGTCTTTTTAAACAGTTCTCTGGGCTTCGCCCCTTTTGTTGGCTTCCCTCTGCTGTGTTCACTCTTGCCAACTTTTACAACACACTGTTCATATGCTCATTTCACCAAATGGGACTCATTTCCCTTAACTTTGCATTCATCTGTTGGTCAAAGACTTTCCACAGTACAGAGGATTTTACAAGACCCCTGTATGGCCACTTTGACTTCTTCTTGCCTCTTTTCCAAGGCTTCTGGTTATGGTAGTTTCTACCATCGGGTAATCGCCCAGAGTTTCCTGCCCGAGCACCCACGTGGTGTTGGATTCCTTTGCTGCTGGGTTTCCCCCATCTTTTCTCACAAGTATCTTTAAGCTCTTTAAAAGTTCCAATTTAGCTGTTGGCTATGTAACATTCAACACAGTTCGGTTTCTTATCGGCTCTTCCATCGACTCACTTGATCTGCTTGGCTTTCTTCTCCTTCGAGTCAAGGTTGGTAGCATAGAGACCTGTGTCTCTCACTGGGCCTGGTTATCAGCGGAGGAGGGTCTCATGTACCGTAGACATCTGTTGCAACACAGGCTGGCTATTGTTCGCTGACTTATAATTCCTTCTGCAGAGGTTTCACAGGCTTTGGTTGGAAAGGGCAAGGTCGCTTCTCTCCTTGTCACCCTCTCGGTCTGCACTGTCTTTCTCCTCCTCTTAAACTGCCATGCTGAGTTAGCTCTGACGTCGTGCGGTCTGCCTTGCTCGTCCTGTGCTCTCGTGCTCCACCTTTTATCCCTGTTGGGAAGGGAAAGGGCCGTCGGGTGTGTGTAATTCTGCTCAATTGCCTGACTTTGCCTGACCCTTGTATTGGGACATGTCAGGTAAATGGCTCTGGTGTTACGCCATTGTCTTTCGTGTTGTGTCAAAGTGTTTGTGTCAGAAAAGGGGGAAGGGGGGCCACCAGGGTTTTGGAATATCCTACGTGGTAGGATGGGGAAAAGGTGTTGAAAGAAGGGGGATAGCCAGTCTCAACCATCGGTGTCCCACTCCCACTTCCCAAGGACCCCCCCATCCAAGTGATCCTCCCTCACTGGTCCACCCCCAGGATCTGGATCCAGTAGCGATGGCGGTGTCCTGTCCACTGGGATGATAGATCCCCGTGGATTAGTAGGGAGACACCTCCAGGTTTCTCACAGTAGGCAAAATGTTAGAGGCCGGATTTTAATCATGAAATAACCAGTAATGTTTTTCTTTTTTTTAACGAAAATTAAGTTTGTTTAAGTATGTCTGTCTATGATCTTATTTTATTTTTTTGCACTGTGTACATTTTTACTAATGTGCTTAATGTTTAAATTAACTAAATGCACAATAAAACAATGGAGGTCATTACAACCCCGGCGTTAAGGGTTAACGACGGCGTTAACCCTTAACACCGGATTCCCACTTTAACGCCTGCTTTTGGCAGGCGTTAAAGTCCATGGCGCTTACCCGCCATGGTGCTAATTACGCCGCCGTAATTTACGACGGCGTAATTAGCGCCTTCCTCACTCCCATTATGCCCTATGGGGCAAAAATGGGAATGGGGAAGGGAAAATGGGAAATGGGGATTTACCGCCCCACTCACCTTGGAATGGGGCGGTAAATCCGCCATCCACCATGGTGTAAACATGGTTTACACCATGGTGGTAAAGTTGGTGCACTTAGCACCAAGGTTGTAATGACCACCAATAACTCAATAATAGAATTACAAAGAGAAGGGCCAAAAGAGGAAACATTATTGTAGATACACAGAGGGTGTTCACAGTCACCAAAAGACCTGATTTGGTGGCATAATAGCACAGGGAAGTCTGTCATGCCCCGAAATTTGTTAAATGTAGCTTTAGAACAGCTGCATTTCCCCACTCCTGCATCCAAAGAGAGCATAGCAACAGAGCTGAGTGAGGGATGGTACATTCCAAACATGCATGTGCGAGTAAATGAGTTTGTGGGAAATTGTATGGCTTGCAAACAGTTTCTGTCTGGTCAAACATTGAAAACCTTAAGGGGAACAATATCACAGCTGAAAGGGACCTTCCGGCACCTGCATATCGACTATGTCAACATGCAAGAGAGATGTGTCTCCTACAAGTACCTAATAGTAGTAGTATGTCTATTTTCACGTTGGCTTCAGGTGGGATCCTGTGCAAAGAATGATGCCAATTCTGCAGCAAAGTTTCTAGTGAGGGAAGTATTCCCAAGATGGTGCGTATGTTAAGAGATAAGATCAGATAACGGTCAGCACTTCGCCAATGATCTCTTTGAGTAGATAACATGTCTCCTAGGAATTAAACACAAACTTTGCACAGTTTACCAGATGCAGGTGAATGGGATTGTGGAGAGGATAAATGGCTTACTGAAAGAGTGCTTGGCTAAGCTAACAAATACTATGTGTCAAAATTGGCTTTTTTGCCTCTTGCACTCTTTGCATCTCGTAACAAACCTTTTGCGGAGCACTCCCTGACTCTGCATGAAACTCTAATAGGAAGGAGGATGCATGTGCCTGTCCCTCCTTCATGTTCAATTTCAGATGCTAACCCTAGCTCAGAAATCCTTGGAAAGGAAATTAAAAACTATCTGACTGAGATGACCAATGCACTTTGCTACATTTCCCCGCCAGGTCCAGCAATCTACAAGCAGGCCAACCAACATTCAAGAGAGTGCACTTGCATTTCCAAAAACACAGCCACTCTATCAGGAGGCTAAGATCCTCATTCAAAACACAGTAAGAAAGTGGAAAGAGCCTGGGTTTTGTGATCTGTTTGAAGTAATCTTCTTAACACCCACAGCAGTGAAGATAAAAGAACGCTGTGCATGGATTCATCACACCGATGTTTGACGAGATACCAACAGCAAATTGGAAAGAGGAGGAGTGACTTGACAGGAAATATAACTCAATTTACTATAACAATTTGTACTATAGTAAGGTGGTTAAGAAAATAAATGCTAGATGTAAGAACATTTGGAACAGTTTTATACACGCTTCAACCTGAACGAACAAAAACACACATCCAGAAAATGTAAAGCTGCTGACACAATATTCTCTATGTTTTAGAGCCAATGGAATGATAATGCTGGGCATGAATACTGGCTTCAGGAGGACGATGGGCATCGCAGCATTGCACAAGGTGACCTCTGTTGTAATGGACACTTGGTGGGCGTGCGGAGCAAGAGCATACGCCCAACTATCACCAGATTGGAAGGGAATTTGTGTGCTTGTGACTCTTCATACCCCAACATTAGTAGTGCCCCGTGCAGACTTGATGCCGCTCAACGGGCTGTCTACGGCTAAGGAGAAAACGGCAGCAGAAAAACAAACCAACATAAGATAACAAGGAAGAAAGGGTCCAGTAATAACTACATCTCAGCGGAGTCCACCAAGAGCTTAGAGAACATTCCATTTCATTTGCAACTGTCCAGTTCAGCATCTGTAGTCTTTACTTCTCTTCTGGTACCTGGGGTGCAAGCTGCAGCCAATGAAAAATGCCTGCAGATCATCTGCTACGAACTGCTCCAATTGGAAAATGCAAATAAAAAGGGACTCAACGCGGTGCATGATGAACTACAGGCGCTACGGTTGATGACCCTGCAAAAACATTTTGTTATCTGTCTTATGACGGCAATAAAGGGAGGGGTGTGTCATAAGATAGGCAGCTCATGCTGCACTGAAACACCCACAGTGACGCTACTAATGGAACAATCACAGAGGCAGTAGTGGAAATAAGAATAATACACAAGAGAATGACAAAAACGGAGAAAGACATTTCATCAGCATCCTGGTGGATTAATTGTTCAACTGGGCACCCAACTGGCTTGCGGCTATGTTTATTATAACTGTCCCTCTGCTCATGGCGATCCTCATTGTCACCTGCATCGGTCGTCTGATCATCCAGCGGTGTAAATGCCACCAGCACAAGAAAGGGTATGCAATGACAATACAATAAATTCAGGTCAAGGAGGTATTAGGTGAGGAACACCCCAGTGTGATGAGAGAGGGGGAGTGAAGAAGAAATAGTATTTTCTGCACCACCACCAGACTTAGAGAATTACCATGCATTATGGGGGGAGTGTTCTCCTGACGGGACAAAAATATTGATTTTTGGGGACTACTTGGATAGGTACGAGTAAGAGGGGGACATGACCAGGGTAACAAGGGTGTGGGTGCATAAAGAAAAGAAAAAGGAGATGAAAGGGTTAGAAGTATTGATCGAAAGATTGATCGAAGGGGGAAATGTGTTAAAGGTGCTCATTTAGTGCCAGATAGGGGGACACAGCTACCAACTGTAGAATTGAAGAAGATGCACAGTGGGGGTACCTACATGGGGAATAATCCAGACACTCTGAACCACAGACACACTATATAAAAGACTTCACCATGTATGACAGGGGGTAACTGTACATTGGATGTAAACATGGTGCAACACATTGTTCTATGATTAGCTAAAGGAGAGGAGGGACGAAAATAGCACAATCACAAATACGTGTGCTGGTCACATGACTGCCGATGCCCATTCGCAGGCGGCAGTGGGAAAGAAGCACTGGATAGAGTGGCGTTCCTGGGAGGACCAATCAAACGGTACGTTTATAAGCTCTTGCAAGCGGGCCAGTCCTCAAAGTATCGACCACAGTGTCCGCAAAGCTCATATCTAACAGGTGTTGTGCGAATGTCCCCTTTCCCACCCGATACAGGGAATATTGTGTCCTGTTCTCAATGGTGCTGACTAATGGCAGTGTATTAAAATTCCGGTGGTCTGCCCAAATGTTGCTTCATTAATAACAAGATCTTCTGGTACCACATTGGGAGGTGAGGTGATGGTAAACTATTGAACTGTTTGCTCTAAGACGCTTTCACTAATTAATGTAACTATCGAGGAGGTGGAAGAGATTGCAAACCAATCAAATCCCTGGGATGCACAGAAAGAAATGAATCCTCCAACTTGCAAGTGTTTCTTCTGACTTCCAACTATTGTATTTCTTGTTCTAAAACTTCTGTTCTTAGTCCATTCAGATGTCAGCCTCTCGATCTAGCTAATCCACGGTTCTGTTTGCCTTGTCCTCACTCAGCTTTAATAAACAGTGTTGCTTCTTGCCCAATTTGGGCTCCATTTTTTGAGAATGTGGTTTTAGTATGCACTAACTAGCACTAATTAGCTGACCCATGATCTAACTTTGCTCGGGCTTACAAAGCTCGGGCTGGCGGGCCATTAAATCCCATGTCTACCCCACTGCCGGGGTATGAAAGCTACAATCAGGACCAGTTCAGAGTGAGATTAGAGATGCTAATGCAGTACAAGTCAGAAACTGGGCCTGGTGGGATAAAATGACTATTCTTATGTTTGCAGGGAGGTAAATGTATGACTGGATCATGGGAGCATGGAGTTACTGAGTACGTAGGAATCTTAACTGAGGCCAGTAAATGTGGGTTTGGCCAAGTGCCGTTAGCTTGCAGGACTCTCTCAAACTGGGTTCTACATTACACGGGTAGAAAGACTTTGCTGATATTAGTATTAAACTCATAATGGGGCAAGAAAGAGGTGACACCAAAGGTTGAAAACATGTATTAAAAAATCAGTAAGCCATCTGTCAAACGTATTAGGTGGCCTAGACAAATGCAGAAAAATTATTTGATCTCTTACTGATCTACCAGTCTGCATTTTCATGAGCAAGGAACATTTCACCAACAAACTCTGTAATGGTTGACTTATGGAACCATGACAGTAGTAAACATAGTTTTGATGGGTGAAGCGATCTTCGAAGCTGCGTTGTTTTAGAAAATGTAATTACAGAACATAATATCACCCGTGTGTTCCAGACAAGGACCACGAATCAACCAGTGGAAAGTGTTTTGTATTCATGCACAAAGTTCAAACTTACATTTGTACAATGTTGCCTGAATTATGGTGAAGTCCTTGTATAAATCTCATGACAATGGGAAGTACCTAGAGAGATGGACACTATTTAGAATCACATCAAGATCAATGCATTTCTTCCTGCCAATACTGAACTTTCAAGTAACATCTCATTTTACAATTAATTCTTCAGGAGCAGCTATATGCCTGGTGCAATAAAAGGACATACTGATGGTCAAAGGCACTAGGCATAGGCTCGTGAAATGTCATGTATGGGATGGGATCATTTCAGTGGCTTCCTATTGGAATGTGTGCCTTCCATGAGGAATGGTTGGGCCAATTGTAGAAATGTATAGGACTGTTGACCAGAGCACTGCTCAGCCTACACAGGTGTAAGCATGGGGGCGAGCTCTGTGTGATAGGGGATTCAAGCAGCATCACACAAAATGTGGTAACTGCCACAGATGGCACAATAATCACACTGAATTTCAGAGGCGGATGAAGGGTTTTTATTTAACTTTTTGTTGGACCTATGGCTGTCCTTCTCTAGTTTAATACTGATCCTCCTTCCGAACCCAGGTGACAATTTCATTTAGTTTCATAACCTTTATTCAACATGTCATCAGATTATACCTAAAAATATAATACATTAACTATATAAATATCTAGAAACATGCAGTTAATTACATCATTGGTCAATAAGAACCTCATCTGCCAATTCAAACAAATAGCAATGGTAGAAGCAAGGCTCCCTGTGAAACCTGCCTGTTTCATTCACTGATATACATGGTATACAACCTGCAATATGTCACTCAAAGTTAAAAAATAAGTAAACAATAATCAATTTACAAAAATAAACTAGGTTCAGTATGTTTGAGTGCTAACAGCATATACTTAAGTCCTTAATAAAGTATATTTGTTCCACGAGTAAGCAGGAGCCGAAAATAATGCAACCTGGACAGCCTATCACATTGTGCCAGTTTTTTGTAAATTTGAGCCTTCTGGGGCATGCTCTGTGAATAAAATTTGCCACCATGCAGACTACATCCATTTTGCTTGTGCACCTGCACACTGTCAGAGCGTCACACAAGCGGCGACTATTTGTTGATAAAAGCATTGGTTTAATATAATTGGCCCTAAATTCAATGTAAACTGGACAAAAAAAATAAAATGTGTTCAATGATTTATTCGCTCTTGCTACATAGCGAGCAAACACCATTCCGTGTCTAACCCGATGGGCCTCATTATGACCCAGGCGGAGGACCATGGTGCTATTAGCACCATGGTCCATGCCGGTGTCCGCCATGGCGGAATGGGGGATTACCACTCCATTCCGAGGTTGGTGGGGCGGTAATTCCCCGTAGGGCTCAATGGGAATGGGGAAGGCGCTAATAACGGTACCGGTACTGGAAAAACCAGCCGTTAAGGTCGGGTCCCGCAAAGGGACCTCGTAATCAGTCGTTAAGGGTTTAATGGCGCCGACACCTTTTACGGCGCCGTTAAACCCTTAACGCCAGGGTCGTAATGAGGCCCCATGACTTTGTAAAGTGTGCCAATTGTAGCGTGCCCATTTGAAACCTCATCTATAGCGACCGGGTTAACGAAAGAGAAACACAATCCAGATGCTCTTCGTATCCATTGTCCACTTCACAAAACAAATAGAATTGCCCTATCTATATTTAAGCACCCATTGGCAGATTCTAGAGTGTCATTGTGATGTGTAAGAGTTCTTAACTTGCACTTTTGTTTTTACATTAATGTCACTAGGATTGTGCCAGAGCTGCGGCAGGTTATAGACATTAGAACACATTTTATGTCTCGCCAAGGTAGAGTCGAAACCACCTTCGTGGCATAGGATATCTGTCAATGCTTCTCTAAATGTATGAAGGTCGGGAGTCAACCACAGATGAATTCAGAAGTGCACAGGATTAAGGGCTATCACTTTGCCAAGGAAACTTACGTTTTTTAGCAAATGTACGGCTGGATTGGGGCTGATCATAGGGAGATGGAGTAACTTCTTTAAGGGCTTATTTTTTATGGTATCTGAAGCCCGCTGACTTTGCATACCCCCACATTTCTGCCCCATACATTGCTGACGATCTAGCCTGCTTTTTGTAAATGTCTACAGTTAGCTTTATGGCTACGTTTCCATGTCTATGCGAAAACCTGAGGATGGCATCATTCGCTGTTTGTAGAGTAATGCTTTCTTTCAGCAGTTGGCTGCCCCATTCACATTTCCCTGTGATTCTGATTCTCAGATAATCGTATGAAGATACTTGCTCCAGCCTTGTGCCTCTCATAGAGATATTAGTCTTGGTGCCTTTTCATGTTTCGGATAAAATACCGTAGCTTTGGTTTTACTGACATTTATCTCCAACTCCATGTTTTTACATTGCTCACTGGAAGTCAAAAGTATCTTCTTTAAGTCCAAGCGATCATTGCCAACAAGATGGCATCGTCAGCGAAAAATAGGAGTAGACTTTTCTCTTGACCAAGTCTAGGGAAGTCTGCATTGAAATAGCTGAGTGCCTCGATTATACTGTTGATAAAAATAGAGAGAGCGTTGGGGCCTGCGCAAAGCCTTGCCTAACACTCTTTGCTACTTTAAAAGACTGGGTTGTCTCACCTGCCAAACCCCAGCTGACCACTGCCTCATTGTCGCAGTATAAACGCAGCAGAATTCTGAGCAGCTTGCTGGGAATTTCTTTGTCTCTAAGTGGGCTCCAAAGGATCACCCTGGAAACTCTTTCACTGAAGAGAGCATAAATACATGCTATCAATAGTGATTCTTCCTGCAGGTGATGTATTATGTTACTAGCCCCTGCCCAAACCTGCAGGTGCTTTGGTGCCACGTTGGCAAAGATCTTCCCAGAGTTATCCAGCAGAGATATGGGGTGGTGGTTCATCGGGTCACCACAACCACCCCAATCTCTTGCTTTGCTTAATGCAGGAGGAGGGCACACGATCCTCCAACACCTCAGCATTAAAGAGGCATGAAAAAATTGGAGACCAGTTGTCAGGCTCTGTTGTAAAGGTTTTAGATAGATACATACGATCAACCCTTACTGTCCAATTCAGACTGAGACTACAGATGAAGACCTAAAAGCAGAATGGGCCTCATTACGACCCAAGCGGTAAGTTACCGCCTGGGCCGTGACTTTACCACCATGGCGTAAACTACGTTTACGCCATGGTGGTTGGCGGACTTACCGCCCCATTCCGACCTTGGCGGGGCGGTAAATCCCAAATCCCCATTTACCCTTCCCCATTCCCATTTTTGCCCCATAGGGCATAATGGGAGTGGGGAAGGCGTTAATTACGCCACCGTAAATTACGGTGGCGTAATTAACTCCATGGTCCCTTAGCGCCATGGATTTTAACACCAAGCAGGTGTTAAAACCTCCATGGCGCTAAGGGACCTCGTAATCAGGCGGTAAGGGTCGGCGCTGTTTACGCTGCCGTAAACCCCTTACCGCCTGGGTCGTAATGAGGCCCAATGTCTTTTCTCATTAAACTCCCGCAGGGAATGACTAGCTGCCCCTACTCTATCCAGTTGTTAGTGGTCTAGTTGGATTTGGGAAATTGAGCCTTACAGCCACCCTCCTTGATTCCCCTTTCATGCTCGCTCCCTGCTCTTCATCAACTCCCTGCTCACTTCTCCATCCACCTCCTGTTCGTCAGACATCTCTCATTTGCCTCCACTCTTTAACATTGCTACTTCACACTCTATGATTATCCTATTTTATTTACTCCACGTCTACTTCCTCCTCCTTCTCTCCACTCCACTACAACTCCCTCCTCTTCCCTGCTACCCCTTACTCTTCACTACTACCCCCTCCTCCTCTCTACTGTTTCCTCCTCTACACACCTGAGCCTTCATCCCCACTACTACTCCCTTCTCCACTCTATAACTCCCTTCTCCACACTACTACTCTCCTCTCTACACTACTACTACTACTACTCAGACACGATCCGTTAACTCAGTAATAGATACTTCACAGTCAGGTCTTCACTAACTCTCCTCACCCCCATTTGCCACACTAATGTGCACACTCACACTGCAGTACTGCTTTCACTCACTAGACAATACCTCAAGTTTTCCATGAATTGCCTCAACACTCTGCTGCTCCTTCATCCCTCCTTCTGGTCTCTTGGTCATCCACCTCCTCCTCTTCTGCACTGATCTGAATAACCCACACTTCTGACAGTTGCTTTTATCTCCCTCCCTCTCTGGACATTGGCCTTCTATTCCTGGCCAATCAGGCCCTACATTACTCACTCGGCATGGTGATATGTCAGGCAAAGTTATAAGTATTGGGCTAAACCCCACCCACTTCCAACACACAAACCTGCCGCTCAACCATAATGGGAGCCCGTTGAGTCCAGTGTCCTTATTCATGTTGTGGAGGCGGGGGGGGGGCATTTTGGGTGCCCATAAACTACATCGTGATGAGCTATTACCATTCCCTTTGCTGCACAAGTTTCTAGTGGTCTAGGGAAAGTGGTGGCGGTTCGATCTGTTTACCACAATCACTCAGCGGTACTGGGAGGCGGTCATCCCATGCAGGTATTGGGGCTGAACTCCCCTCCCTCTCTGTAGAACAATAATTTCACAATACATGCATGAATACATGGATTATTTTACCTTTTGGAACTGCTGACCAATAGTTTTCGTCATTGGGGTGTTAAGTCGATGCAGAGCTGCTTGGTGCTGCAGAATTAATGTCAGATAGAAGGCATTAAGGAGGAAGGCAAGAGTGGTGCTGATAAGGGATGGTGCATGGGGGCAAGCATTCCATCTTTCCATCCACATCATTCATATTCATGCAGGGATCACTTACGACCCTTGAGTGGACTAAGGACAGAATTATGGTCCTTGGATAAAGAGGCAGGGATGGGGGGTTAAAACAGATGTTAAGACTGACCTGGTCAAATTCTGAAATAATGGCTAATGAGTATATAGGGAATAGCACACCTGTGTTCTTCCTCCTTTAAACTATGCAATGGGGGCCAGGAATACATGCTACCACTGGAAGCATATGATAAGGGGGTTTAAGGAGGAATCAGAGTAGAGGGTATGAATGTAAATAGTTTTCAGATTCTACAGAGCAAGTGATGAGAAGGAATCAGATTGTTATGGGTGGGGATCATGGGTATCCCATTTGCGACAATATGGGACAATTCTTGGGAGGTCGATAAGGGTTTCCAGGAATCGGTTTGTTGGGAGATTGGAATTTAAAGCAAAATGCTTGACAGAGCCAAAAAGGACCGTGCTTTGAAAAGTATGTTTTTAGTGGAAGTGGAAAACAAATTGGGCTCATAACAAACTATGGATGAGTTTTTCAATGTCTCACCGGTTTCCTTTGTTCCAAATGTTCCTACTGTGCCCATATCAAATTCCTCCCAGGACCATATAATGCGCCATCTGGGAAAAGTCACATCATAGACTAAATGATGTCTGGCAATAAAGAGGAACTTGCTCTTCCTCAGAGGCACTGAATATTATATTAGCCTTTTCGAGGGGGTTTCTTCTTTTCATAATCAGCTTTTAATAATCATGTTATTGTTCTAATATCAGCAATAAAAAAGGATTCTGTGTCAACTTGCTCCTCACACTTGCTAGTATCAGTGGCTAAGGTGATACATTCCTGGAGTTCTTGCTGCATGGTTGACTTTTTCTTAAAAGTGAATAATACAATGAAATGAAGTAATAGGAGAGATCATTTGACAACATGGTGCTCTATGCATGTGCCACAAATAAGGAAAAGAGTATCAGTTGTCTGTGTGCAATTGAACGATTCCATTGTGATTGATGGCAGGACTACCTCCAAGAGCACAGAAAAACACTAGAGAACAGAAACAGGCAATCAACTGCCCTTATTAGCCCTTCGATGCAGGCAACAGGTGTGGCAGGTCCAAGGTCATGACTCTGGCTGAGGAGAGCGGAGACCACTCTCAAGTTGGGGTAGGCGGGCCACCATGGCATTGTAGGAGCCTGATCTATGTCAGAGGAGGAGCGATAGAATTGAGACAGAATCTAATCGCTGGATCTCCAAAGCAGTTTATATGGCATGAATGAGAACACTGGCGCCACTGTCCTCCAGCCCCCAGCCATACCTGAAAGCATCCTTTCTGGCCAGACATCGTTTTCCTCTTGCTACAAGTCACAGAACCTCTCAACCCATCAGATGACCGACCTGCAGTGGAATTGCAAGGCAGCTGGTACTGCTATAGGATGCTCATCGGAAAATCAACCCAACAAGGTACTGTCAACTCCTCAATAAGCAGCCCCCACCTGAACGCCTGGGAAGGAAACGGAATCTCCTTACCTGGGATGTGAGACCGATCTCTGGAGACCACATTGCTTCCTGCTACAATGAAGGAGTGGATGCCTTGTGAGCAAAAAGCACCGGGGCTTAATGGAAGTTGTGAACCTTCTGTACCAAATTCCCAACCCCCTGGTAAAAGATAAAGACATGATTTACCAAAAGGTAAAGGTGACAAAAAAGCCAATGTGTGTATTAAGGAAGGGCGGAGCACAATATACTAGGGTATGAAAGCCCCTTTTTTACAGAGCTGGATAAGAGGAGTGAGTTCAAAGAGTAAGAGGGGAAGGTGGAGGGTCTACTAAGGTGATTGTAGCAGTGTTGGAGAGGGCGGTGGAGGTAGTGTGTGAGTAAGGGAGTGGTAGCAATTTTGGACAAGTGTTGTTTGTGTGAAAGTTGTGTGAGTGAGTGGTTTGTGAGCGCAGTATAGAGGGAGAGAGATGAGTGTGTAAGAGTAGAAGGAAGAAGTGGTAATGTGTGGAAGGGTGAATTAGAACTCTGTAGGGGAGCGAGAGAAAGGAGAGTGTGATTGCAGGTTGCTGAGAGAGAGGAGCTACTAGTAGTGTGGAGGTTGGAGAGCAGGAGGGAGGATAGTAGTAGAAGAATGAAGAGGGAGAGAGAATGTGTAAGGAGGCAGCGTGTGGGAGACGGGATAGGGATGAAAGACGAGTTACAAATGTTCGAGGAGAAAAGACCGAAGATTATTTTTTCGAAATAACCTTCGGTCTTTTCTCCCCTGAACATTTCGGACTTGCCCAAACCCCGGTCCATACCCCCACCCACACCCTGACCACACCCCACCCCTATCCCCAACACACCCCAGCCCCCACCCCAGCACACTCCCACTCCCACCCTCCTACTTACCTTCCGTCTTTTGTGCCCTGAACATTTCTGACTTGGCCAAACCCCTGCCCACACCCCTGCCCAAAACCCCACCCCCACCACCAACACACCCACACCCTCCTACTTACCTTGTCTCCGACTTGCTTGTCCCTGCAATGCCTGTTCCCTTTCACTTCCGTGATCGTGAACGAACCGGCGCCGCAGGGTCATTTCTTTTTTTTTTTTTGGGACAGCTGCCTGGGACATCCCCGCAACCTCCGCTCACAATATAGTGAGCATAGGTGCGGGGGACACCCCTGCAGCCCCCAGCACCGAATGCGTGATTTGGTCGAACTTTTCGGGCATTCGGAATTTTTGAACGGCTGAATTTCGGCCAAATCACGCATTTGTGCAATTTGTATCGGCCTTTTTGATGATTCCTAGGAGACGAAGGGCGAGATCTGAGAGGGAAAGTAGAGAAGGAGAATACAGCAGGCCATGTAGAGGGAGGAAGAGTTTAGTGAGAACATAGGTGAGGTGAGTGGAGATACAGGGAGAAGAAAGGAAGGAGGAGAAAGAGAGGAGATAGGGAGAGAGTGAGAGGGTAAGTATGAGAACATTTGAGAGACAATTATTCGAACAGTTCATTATGCATTCACTAGCCCTTTTAGACCCTTAGGAACACTTGCAGGAAGAAAGATAGAAATGTCTAAGACATTCAGACACCCACACCCTTGCAGCAGTCTAGATATCTATAGTAGGGATACCTGAGGGACCTTGTCTAGGTTAGGGATTCTTCGGATAGGGTGCAGGGAGGTTGACGGCAGCATAGAGACCCTCTTAATATGGTCTCCACAAGTCTTCCCAAATCATCTTAATTTTGGAAAACCCTAAAACACGAGGAGACTATCCTACTGGTCGGTGTGTCTTCAAAGCTATCTGTGACATAGGGTATCTATGATCATTCATCTTTCTGGTTCATGATGAATTCTTCTCTAAACAACTGTACCTTTGCTCCTGTCTGCAATTTTGCATGGTTTATTTCTACTGGAGGGTCTGGGGTTTCTACTCTAAAGAATACATTATCTGATGATAAGAATGATCCCTTCCCATAAGGTTTTGATTTTAAATGCTCAGCTCATCCTCTAAAATAAAAAAAACAGCTGAAATAATGTCATTTAATTGTATCACCCCTATAATTGGTTCACTCGCTCTCTAATGAATATTAGCAAAGTCCACCTCTCAAATGCAATTGGCTGGGCCTGGGATGTTGCCATTGAGGATGACTTCTCAACCCATTTTCCCTCTTCCCTTTGGAAAACCTCTCACATTGACATGATGAACTGCTGTTTGTGTTTCAATATCTATTTTCTCAGATAACATCATTTGTGTACATATCATAGCCCTGTAAACAGCACCATTTCATCTGTTAGCATGTGCAGCTTCCATTGCAGTGACGGTGGAGCCTGTAACGTACAGAATATGACTGCTAAATACCTTTTTTATGTTTTGATACTTGTATTTGTATTTTATTTATTTGTAAAGCGCAAGCCGAGTGCTAAAGCATCTGGGCGCTGATCTTGCAGGTTACAACAAGGATGTAAACAATAGAAAACTTACAAATTGCATAAGTATGAATATACAAGCAATAAGACTCTTAAGATATGGTGCAAAAATGCAGAAAAATAATAACAAACTTACAAGTTGCATAGGTATGAATATCCACGCAATACAACTCTTCCTGGATATGGTACAATACAGGCAGATATTATATACTTTGATACATATATACATCTGACATTGGTACTTAAGTAATGAGCTGATAGGTTGTGCAGATTGATCATAACGCGGATGGGTTGAGGTCCTGCTGATGGAACCAAGCTTTGACCTTGCTCCGGAATATTAAAAAGGAAGGTTCCTCTCTAATGGAGATAGGGAGAGCATTCCATTTCATAGATGCAGTTTCTCGATCTAAAAATAATACTAATAATAATAATCTGATGATGTGTTTCTTAGAGATTTAGAAAATAGGACCCTGTGAATTAGAAAATGCAGATTCATAGCATTTCCTGAAAACCTGAGTTTGTCATGTGGACTCTTGAAGATAAAAGGTATCGGCCAGATGCTATAGAAAAACCCATTCATTTTCTTCTCTACATTGTGTGCCTCTTCTGCTTAAAATAACAGTCATTTGATTAATGTATTTTTTCCTTCCATCATAATTCTAGCTAATGGTTTTCATAGACAGGTGTTAATATGATGCTCCAATCCTTCTGTTTGCAATAGCCACTAACTTATGATTAATAACTATTCCAAATGCCAAGTTAATTTTTCCAATGAATTCTGAATTAATTTCCTTTAACTTAAAGATTGATGTTTTACAGCAACTTATAATTAATCACTTAAGAATGCACTTAGTACTTTTATATCATTTACTGGCACTATACTTTCTTGGTTCATCCTACTAAATTCTGTGCTTATTCTTTATGAATGCTGAACACATACTTCTTGTATAAGCACAGATTTTCCATCCATCTAGTAGAATAGTGAATGACAGCTTAATGGGTTTCTACCAAACTCCATTAGCCAGTGTACGAACTGACACACACACATATCAAGACCTGTTTGACTCAACACAAACATAGCGAGTGCAAGTCTTTAACATTTGAGCAAGAAATAATTTTTCTTGAGTTTTCAAAATAAAAAACATGAGCATCATATTCATGATTTGAATTATGTATGCATATTTTCACACAATGTCTTTTGAACCCTATAATATAGACCAGGAGTGTTCAACTCCATGCCTTGAAGGCCACACATCTGATGGGGTTTCAGTGTATCCCTCATTTCTATTACTGAGAAAAATGTGCATACATTCAGAATCATTGTATGCAAATGTATCCCATGACTATTGTTGAGAGATATCGTAAACATATGACATGTTGCCAGCCCTCGAGGCCTGGAGTTGGACAACCCTGATCTAACAAATATGAACTGGTAGATTTCCCATTGCATTCTTATTTCCATGCCAGCAGCCTAAAATCTTCTCAAATTGCTTCAGGTCTCTTGTGTACACGAACATTGCATAACAATGAATACATATTTATTGTATAACACCCCAACATGATGGACCTTCTTAACTTCGACACTTGGTCCAAGTTGAAAAATGTACGAATTGACCAATGACCTGGTTGGCTAAGTGGGATCCGCTTAAAGTGTTCTGCAGTGGACGTGGGATTTTGTCGTTGCAAAGAGACATACACCTCCCAGGATGATCCACCAGCCACAGGACGGGGGTTTTTCCGAGGGGGAGAGATTATATGCAGTGAAGTCCCCTGGCTTTGTCTGGGGACTTCTAGTGGAGTCATCAAGAGGGCCAGGAACCAAGCCAGGCTAGTGGAGGAGGGCATGTGGGTTGGTAGGGGGCCTCTCACCCTCACTCAGCCCCCTCAATACGACAGGGAATTGTTGCATGCAGGGCAAAGATTCCACTTGCCCTTTATGGGCTTATGCAGGTGCTCCACTACCTCACCTGGAGCCATCCACCAGCCCCCTCCCCACCCATCCAATGTTTAAGCAAATGGAAGCCCCAACATCACCAGGAGCTATCATAACAATGTGAAGGGTCTGATCACGGCTGCCATGGGTTCTCCAACATTTATAAGGAATGTTCCAGGAACGGGAGGTGTGGGCATTCAGAGGAAGAGTTTGTGCAAGTGTTTGGATCAGGAGGCAATTCAGAAGGGAGATGGAGCTGGATAGTTGGATCAACAAGCATGTGGTGTGGTATTGAAGAGGACCAAGATCAGAACAGGAATAGGCTGGCTTGAACTCCTATATCGAAACCAGAATATGCAGCCCCAGTTGGCTCAGTGAGAAAGCCAGTGAGCGACAACCTTCTCTTTGTGACAAAGACACAATGACGAGTACAAGGGCTGTCAAGAGAGTGGAGATGGTCATATTGCAGCGGTAACCACATGGAAACCAGAGTTCTGTGAATGATGGGGAGATTGCCAGAAATCTTGTGACATCTGTAAGGAGACATTTGAAAGTGGAAACCTTTTCTTTGAACACTAACTTTGGTACTGTGAACATTGCACTCAAAAGTGAAGTCTTGTGTTTTCTTCCCAAGGAGTGGGGAGGAGGAATCTAGTTTGAACATTTCCAATGGAACGGCATTCCTTTGGGACTGTTATTTAGATTGGGAGACATTTTCTTACATCATGATTGGTACAAACCATAATAGAAATCCTTTTAAACGCCTATCCATATCCTTCAGATGAGAGTACCTATCTAATATATCATTTGTATACATGTAAAAGCAACAGTTAATGTATAGCACTTCACAATAATGTAGCCCTTCTTCTATTCAGTTAAGAGGGTGAATCATAAAAAAAAAAATAACAGATGTTCCAAATAATGTTGCATAGTCATGCAAAATGCTTTTTCTTATATGAATTTGAAATCATTACTATCACTCTTCGTCACAGTAATAGCTGCCAGCTTTAAGTGATTCAAACATGATTCAGGGAATGACAAACTCCTGGTATATGAAGTGAAACTGATGAAGCAGTTGGAGTAAGCAATTTATATGTTATTGTAATTAAATGGACTGCACGCTGTTCCAGGGACTGGATTTCAAGGCAGGCAAGATGCAGAATATGCGAATATCACGCCACTGGTTTAATAGCTTTATGATCGCCGTCCAATGGAAATCTATTTATACTTTTATTGAGGAATGTTAATTGTGCTTATCAAATGACCAGGAAAAGTGAAAACACGTTCATTTTTTTATTACAATGCTCATAAAAACCGTTTTACTTACAGTAAAGATTTCCAGCTGAATAAACTTTGCTCACAATTCATTACATTACAAAGTAAGGGGGGGGCATCATTCTGCTGCGTTTTACTGTGCATGTTTTTGATGGAGTTTTAAATGCAGAAAAAGGAAATTGGTTGTGTCCTGAGCTTTAAAAAGCAGCTTTACTTCGGACATTATTCAATTGACATAAACATGACAGGAAATGAACTGAACTATAAATAACAGCATTCAGGAAACATCGAGAAAAGCTCTTAGAACTGTGGCGCTGGAAGGGAAAACCATGAGCCTTTACTTTGCTGCATAAAATTGGCCATCAAAGCATAAATAAAACGTTCCCATTCATTTTCCAAACGAGAAATCCCTCTCTGTGTGTCAATTGTACGGGTTAAGAACTGAAGACTATTTGATTTGCAAAGAAGCAGCACTTTCCGAATAGTATTTATTTAATAGCAGCAACTCAATTTTATTTTCTGTAGAGTGCAATGACTTGCACTACTCCTGCCTTGGCTTGATTTCTTTGTTTTTTTTAAATTGCGTTTTAGTCTAAAAATACAAAAACGGACTTTTCACAAAGGTAAACATAAACAGTTCAATAATTCTTCATAATATGGGTCAGTTAATACCCTAAAGTAGAAAAGAATATGAAGGAAAAAAGAAATAAAGGTGGGAAAATAAACCATCATAAAATAGAGCAAAACAGATACATAAAAGATTAACCACTTAGTATTCTTAAAAAAAGAAAATATAATCCTCCTCCGATTGCAACAAAAATTTTCTAGGAAAATTAACCTGCCATAAAACTTTTAAAGTATTTTTCAAGTCATATCACATGTCCAAACCCACCAGATTCAACTCCTGCAACAATTTCACCATTGCGTTTGCTTGATTTCATAAAATGGCAAGGACTGGCGTGACTGCATTTTATCTATTTAAAAGGTGACCTACCTGTGTGGTCTCACGTGGCGCTGCATAAGGGCATGTTTGAGTTTAGTACAGTCAAGCATTTGCGGCATCTTCAATTGCTCACATCAAAGAATCATTTGAAGCAACAGTTACTCAGAAAGTGTGGAGGTACAGGGTGTGTGGGTTAAAGAGCAAAGAGAGTATAAGGGCACACTATCAAAAATCTGAAAAGATCAAATATTTTGTATGGAGTATGTTGTGCGCATGGCCGTTCACCTATGAACAAGGTGGCTACCATTGCATTATACCACTGGTATTAATGAAAATTTCCAAGGTTGTGACCCTCTCCCCCACACCTTGAACTCTCTAGAGTTTCAACTTCATAATAGTTTATTACTAGACTGAAATACACTTAGAATACAACATATAAAGAGGAGTGCACAGTGTTCCTTCACTTGTTCAGACTTCTGGCACAGAGCCGGGTTTTACTCTGGCCCTGTGCTCTGTGCAGGTGAAGATCCTCAGGATGGCCACTCAGACTTGACATGGCTAAATCTATGCTCTGCCGCAGCATGGTCAGTGTTGCACGGTGGGGAATAGTGTTCCACAACCACTGACTGCATTCGCTTCCCCATCTTCGGAAGAAGCAAGGTTGCTCATCCCCGCGGCCTTGACCTTTTTTCAAATAAGTATTTTCTTGATTTATTTTTAAAGCAGACATGCAGAGAAAATGGAAATCACAGTAAAATGACAATAAAGACACCTGCATAATCCTATGGTTCCCATTGTGGAACCTATTATAATATTTTAAATGAGATACTCAACACAAAACGCCACGGCTCAAACGAGGTGGAAATCGAAGATAAGAGGAAAAGGGAGAGAATGGAGAGGTCAGTGAACTTGGCCATAGACGATCAAAACATTGTTGCATAAACGCCAAGTCATTCTGTCTAGCCAACAATCATAGGGATTTCAAAATCCAGTCAATTCAGGATTCTTCTTAAATCCTTCCTTAACTTCATCTCCACTTTTCCTCTGCCAGACATTACTCATTTGAATCACTTCAACACTACAGTCCTTCAAAGCCAGGCAATAATTCTAATTCCAGTTCATTAAGACAAATTATTTCACCATAATTGCTGAGGGCACTACAAATGTCCTGTGCCCGGGTCAATTTCCAAAATGTCACCATCCAACGGGAGCAGGGTCCATTAGGTCGATATTTTTATGACCCCTGCATCGAAGGCTCCCTGAAATTCCTTGCCACCTCTCATTAACCATTCGGCAATCCCAGAAAAAGTGTCTCAGATTTGCATCCTCGCTCTTTTATGTGCAACCACAATTTTTCTCGAGTAGCCCACAGCTGAAAATCCATGTCAATGCCCTGAAATTATGAAAAATGCTAAATATATAGCAGTGTTGGTTCATTTTGACTATGTTTTCCACCGCTTCCTGTACCTTTCTTTACCTTTTTTGGCATTATTCCCCTCCCACTCCCACCATATTCACTTTTACGAACAGGTGATGAATCTGGATGATATTAATTTTCTCTGCACTTTGAGGGGAGTGCAGTGTAGGTGAGCTAAGGACTGTTTCACAACCATGAGGGAAGGCAGCGAGTACACAATTCCTCAGCAGTTCATCTCGTCTCAGCTCCCCTTTATATTTGAAGAGCAAAAATTCAGAATTCAGCGTATAGTCATCATTCCGTTGCAGACCTACATAGATTATAATACAGTGGATCCAAGATGTCAACAATGGTTTCCTTTTATTTATCTGAAATCTGTGACTGACCCAGATTGTGATTGTGGTCAAACATTTCCCGCCCTGACCTGCATTCCTCAAGGTACTTAACCAAAGTACCTAACCATAAATGCACGGTCTCTATAATAGTTGTCTCACAGCTCCCAGCGTCTCTATCTGAATCGTGTGTTTTATTGCAAGAGGGTCTAATTTCCTTACCCCTATCTCCATCCCAGTATTTATTTCCACACCCCTCAGGTATTCTGACAGTTGATTTAAGACACAAACCTCATTTATATATTTTAAAATTTGGAATCCCAGAGCCCCAGGATCCTGCTTTTTTCACGTTCTTCTTTGAGATCTTAGCTATTTTTTTCTGGCCCAAAAAGAATGCCGCCTATCACCACATTAGGTTTATTCAGGATTTTTATTGAGTCTGTTTGGAACACAATGTAAGGCATAAAGAATCCTGGGAAGAACGTTAACTGTTATGATATTTACCTCGTCCCAACAACTAAAGTTTGGCTCTGACCACCTCAAAAAGTCTGACTCAAATGTCTCTATGATTTTGAAGGAGCTGGCCTGCCATATTACTTTCACCTCCCTCCTCATCCCCAGTACATGGGACATAAAGCTTTCATTGCACCATCGGAACCAGCAACCCCCCTAAGTGGCCTTTATAACCTATGCGGGTGACAGGCATCCTCTTGGTTCTTTAGCCTTTCACTTGCATCTGAGTCTACACTATACTTATGTAGGGATTCTAGCAGACCTGGAATTAAAGCATTTGGGCCTGATGACAGGACCGAGAATGTTATCTGCGAATGCAAGCAATTTACATGCGCTATCTTTGAAGGGGATTCCCAGGATGTCCTTATTCTAGTTTACATGTCTAAAAAGTGCTTCAAGTGATCATACCCACAAATTCAACAAACGGATCTGGGAATCTGAGTCTGTATAGGCATTCCTGCAAAAACATCAAGCACACCCGGCCAAACGCCTTCTTCCCTCTAGACTAATCACCATCATGGCTACACCTGAGTTTCCATTTGGTTCTAAGAAGTCTATAAAGGCCCTGATGTTTGAGGGAACATCCGTCCCCCTGATAAATCCAGCGTGTGAGTGGTGCTACGTTTCGTCATCAACCCTGCGTCCTGTGCTGCCATTACTTTGGTGAGGATCTTATGATTGCATTTCAAGAAGGGGATTGGATGACATTCGCACATAAGAGCCCATCTTTACCTTCCTTAGGATTTACCGTTAGTAGGGCTTGCTCCAAAGAGGCCAGTTATACATCCTTTTTGAGAATCTTATTATACACTGTGCTCAGCAGCATACAAAATTCAGGTGGGAAACCATTTGGCTCTTGTGATCTCCCAGTCATAATTTCTTTCATCACTTCTCTTATTTGCCTTTCTGATACAGGTGTCACCTGAACTGTTGCATCTTATGTTGTCAAAGCGGTCATTCCTACATCTTTTAAAGATTGTCTTATAATTTACATGGTCCAAGGGACCTCCTCAGTGTACACATGTTCATCAATATCTTTGAACCTCTCTAACATGTCCTCATTTTTTTGTTAGGACTATGAACGTCTAATCTGTTATGGCTATCACCAGTCTCGTCTCCTCGGACTTGTTTTATCTCTGCTCCCAAAAGTTTGTTTTTTCAAAGCTGTTTCCCCAAATTCCCAGAAGTTTGTTTGAATTGCCCTAATAGGTATTTTGCTTTTTTCAACAGCTATACATTCAATGCATCTGTCTAGATCACATATTTCTATGTCCTTCTATTTCCTAAATGTAACCTCTTTTGCTCTGCAGGTCTCATGCTTTATTGTGCTTTTTCTTCTTCAAAGCCTGTACTAATCATCCTTCTGCAAAGCCTATACTTTTTTGCCTTCCTCATACAAAAACCTTATGACCATCCTAAACAGACCCCACAGTGGCAACATAGTGTATATTTTAATTCCAGAACCACTGAGCATGTATGGCTAATCTTGCCACTATGAGACTATCATACACGAGCAAGTTAATTAGCCTTCAGCATCTTCTCGGCAGTGCATAGCCTTCATGTAGGGACATGTCAATGGAAACTTTGGCGTGGTCAGATACAGAGATCTCTCCTTTCTCAGTGTTAAAAGCCCCACTCATCTGGTCCTTACAACCAATGTGCATACTATTCTGGAGTAGGCAGAGTGTACTCCTGAACAAAAAGTATAGTTTCTTTCTTCCTGGGGCATCAGGCGTCCACCAAGTCCAGCTGACTCACCAACTTCCTGTATTCCTTACTATATATCCTACCAATCATTCCATTGCTCATAGACCTAGCAAGTTCTGGGTTAACATTTATGCTGAAATCATTGACTAGAATCGGAGCATGTGTCCCAAGAGATCAAAGATCTAGTTGCCAGAAAAACATGCAGCTCCATCTAAAATATTTAATAAACCATATCTTCCTTCCCCATCCCTCTGTAGCTTTACAACCTGGCATTTTAGGGTCTTAACATGATGGAGACCGTTCTAGCCTCGGAGGTATATGTACTTGAGAATTCCCAGTCAAACAACCAATTATTGCATATTTTTATTCAGAGGTCCTATTTCTCAACTATGCCAGAAACTAACCTACTGGTCCCCTCCAGAGTCCCACAAAACGATCCCAGGCTCAGACTAATCCACCTACCAATACCCATCCATTCTCATCCACTCTCATCCAGGACGCTATTATCAAGGGCTTTTCTTCACTAGCATACACGCATGCATCCCTTGAGAATTGTACTGGAATTTCTGAAATTAACATGCCTGTCCTTAAAGATCCTGATTGAGTGTTCCCCAGGGGTATCCCCTTGGTGCACACATTGTATTTTTGTTGGTCTACTAACAAAACACATCTACCTTGATCTTTTACTTAACCCCTTAAACACAGCTCTACGGATATTGGCGTGTCTATCACTCAATGGTGGCAGCTGAACTTTCAAAAAGGTGGGAGTTTAAGCAGCCTCCCAAAGTGTACCAAGCAAACACTATATCATCACAGGAAGCTGTGGGGGATTTTTCCATCTAGAGGATTTTGAAACAATGTGGACAAATCGTGAATTGTAATGCAAACCTCACCCATGACATCTGCTATTCAGCCATGAATGACACAGGCAATTCTGAAAGGGAACTCATTGACAATCTCAAACCTTCAGGCTATCAGAATATGCAAGAGGAACATGGACTTGATGAAGTTCAACCACCATCGTTCTAGAATGTGGACAAGGTTGGTGGCTGACTTGTCTTTACGCAAAACACTCATTGTCTGGATCGAGTCCAAGGAAGTGCTATTTTGTCCAGCAACAGTAACCCTGGACTACAGTTACTCCATCTCTCATATGATATGTGTTGAAGCTGTGTTGCAAGCACGAGATCACATTGTTGAAGTGATTTGAAAAAATACATCGAAATAATTGATGGTCAGTCGATGCAAATGAGAAATGCATGTACGTGTCTTTATAGGTGGACCGTAATTATCCAGATCGACCTTTCGAGGTCAGGTGTTGTACCAGTCGTTCCTGTTTAGTTTTATGAGGGGAGCAATGCCACTCCAATGTGGTCCTGCCTTTCTGACAAACAGCACTATTTTTGGCAAAGTGGTGCTAAGTGGCAGTTGGCAGCACATTACTCTGTTGGACCTCGCTGCTTGTTTCGTGCCTGTGCTAGTTTTCTACTGAATTGAATTGGTTTGTATTGGAAAACAGCGAGTAAAAGCATAATAAGGATATTTTCACTTTAAATCTGTTGGGGATGCTGTGCAGGCGGAAGTGCTCCACCCCCTCTACCAAACAGTTAAAACCACTTCGGCCCGCAGCGGCACAAAGTGGTGCTAAGTGGCAGTTGGCAGTTGGTGGGGAGCAGCTGCGGCAATGAACGGTAGTGACCGCCCCCACTTCTGCAACAACCACTGTGCTCACCAATGAAAGGTCTGTGGAATTTCAACGTTCGCTAACAAATGTAAGTATCGTTTGTTTAGCCCCTTCTGTGCGTTTCAGGTGGCAATAGCCATCAATCCTTGGTGCCTTGTGTTTTGCTAAAACCGCAAGCCCCTGGGAGACTGTGGGCTTGGCCCTTTGATACCGGCGGCAAGGCGGTCCCCGAGTCCCTAAGGTTAACCATAGATGAATAACGGAATCCCTTTTCGACTGATTAGAACCCTCCACAGCCCCAATAAACTAAGAGCTCTTTAACTTTAATTGGAAAACGCTGCCTAGGGTAGCGATACACAGCTGGCTCCCGGATGAGTGATCCTTTCTTATTAACAACGTGATCACTAACCATACTGAAATGTACACTTGTCACGTTTCATATACGCAGAATGAAAACTCGACAGCTGACCTAGGCGGCTGGTCCCTTGGTGGAGCCAGTCGAAAAAATGAATGGCGAGAAAGCGCCCGGCCACCCCAGGAGCCCAGTCTACAATCAGGGCAATTTAAAGAGAGGGTCTCTAATGCCGAGATTGAAATCAGTCCAGATGGATGAGGGATATGAGACGTACCACCAAGGAAAGTCAGCAATAACAGCCAGAAAGGCAACCCTGGAGGGCCTAACACCTCCCCATGAGGTGGCGTTTGGCTCCCCCACCCCCACAGGTCTTGGAAATAAGCAACCAGTTAGCCCCCAGTAGGTTACTAGAAGAGAGACTCAAACCGGCTGAAACAAGAGCTCAGGTGGGTGAAGGGAATTATGGGGATGTCTTCACTGAGCTAGTGAACAACCACTCTATCATGGTCCATGCAAATAACAAGGTGGCAACCTCCCATGCCCTGGTGGGCCCATTAGATGCCCTGCCAGGCCTAATTACTTCTTGTAAGCAGACAGCTGAGCCCAACACCAAGATGGGAGAAAGAGCTGGTGATAATCCAAGATTATTATATCTGTGTAAGAACTCAGAATTCGCTGCCCAATTAGCCAAAGATCTCTCAGCCTTAATAGAAAAAATCTCTACACAAAAGAGGAGAAGCCTAGCCTCTATTCAAAACAGACTCTCTGGGCCTCATTACGGCTTTGGCGATAGCCATGCCCTTAATAAGGGCATGGCTGCCACCAAAACCGGGCTGGGTTCCCTGAATGGGGAATTACCGGGCCATTCCGAGTGTGGAGGGTCCGGTAATTCCCCTACAGGGTACCCGGTCCCGGACCTTCCCCATTCCCATTTGAACCCCCATAGGGCTCAATGGGAATGGGTGAGGGAGCTAACAACGGCCGATTACGACCGGCCCGTTGCTAGCTCCCTGGTCCCCTCGTGGGACCCGGTAAAGACGTCTGGTGAAACCAGACGCCCACATCGGGTCCCGCGAGGGAACCTCGTAATGAGGTGGAATGGGTTTTACGGGTCCACCACCATTAGCAGCACCCGTTAACCCATTCTGCCAGGGTCATAATGAGGCCCTCTGAAATTAAAGTCAATATGTCATCAGAGGAGTTGTCTACAAGTCCTCCCTTGTATGCGGAGGGAAGTGAGTCCACAAGCGAGCCTAATAAGGAAATAAATGAACATGCTCAATGTAGTAATATTGACTCAATCTCTCCGATAATCCCAACAGCTCAGTCGAGTCTTGAGTACTCTGAGAATATGACACCCAACAATCGGGTGGTGAATGACTCGATTAACTCTTCGGACTCTAGCCAAGATGAGTCAGATTGGGGAACCCACAGAGGACAGGATATACCTCCATTAACAAACAGCGATGCATCTGAATTACAAAGAACCATCTTGGCTTCCCTTTCAATCTCTTTGTCCCCATTTCCAAAACTAAATGAGGCCATCAATGACACCATGAGAGACCAGGAAACCTTGATTGCAATGCTGCAGGTTAAACTAGTGGGATTGGAGAATTTAGTTATCAAAGTGGAAGCCTGTTTGGATAAAGAGGCCGAAACCTCCACCCAATGACAGAATCGCTTGTGCGATCTAGCATGCAGAGAGTCTTGTGACAATTCTATCCTATTGGAAGCAATACTCGAAGATTGTAGTTGGATGAGGTCGATGTGGAAAGGGAACCAAAGCAAAGAGCCTTCACCTCAAGTGAAAGAGCCGTCTCCCGCTCCCCAAAGGCCTGAAGTTGCAATGGTAACAGTCGACCTAGCAGCTAGCTCCTGAAGATCAGGAAAATAAAATTGTATCAAACATTTTCTCTATATTTACAAATAAGGACACAATGGGTCCGAAAGGGGCTAGAGGGAAACAACCCATAAGGGAAAAAAAGAAAACAAATAATCAACCTCTCCCGAAGAAAAATAAATTTAACGGTTCAAGGGCATTTCTACGGAACCTAGGAACTCCACCACCTCTGTCAGTGAATCAATCTCCCAAGAGACCCAGAAAAGAACTGGCAATAACAGTGCAGGAGCCTTCCCCTGTGGAAAAAATAACTATGTTACCGGAGGTGCAGAGCTCATCCAGAGAAGATTTGTGAGAAATCGAGGATGCCACATGTCTCAGTGATCTAGTGGAAATCATTGAGAAAGACAGAGAAGATGCGAATTGGAACAACCTTTCCATCTCAGAATGGGTAGAAATTGAGCGTTTTGCAGCCCAGATAACAAACGGGCCTAGTTTGGAGGTGGAGAAAGTGGAGAAGAGAGTGGCCCTTACCAACTTAAGAAAAACCACGGGGGAGGAAACATTCCTTACCATGGAACAGAAAAGAACAAAGTTGAACCAATTGAAGCCAACACAGAAGGTCACCACGAGTGTATCATCACGGGAAAGACCCCATGCTAATCGTGAGGTACATAAAAGGGAAGTGCTGAAAATCCACCTAGAATGAGTTGTGAGTGGTCGCAATGCTCCTATTTTAAATAGGATCAATGTTACATGAAACTGTCCAAACACATCCCAAGCTTGCGATTCATCTCTTCAGATGATATTGGACTAGTGGAATTTGTTTCCAAACAAATTACTGATTGTGTGGTTCTACATCTGGTTTTGTTGGAGATAAAGGTGGCAATTCTGGAACAGAGCAAGAAAATGCTGCCCCTGGGATATGATATGAGAGATTACCAAGGGTCTGAGCTTTTGTCAGACTCCCCAGCAAAATGGATTAACCAGAGGGATCACCAAGGAGGAAAGTCCTCAAACAAAGCAGTACCAAGACTAAAACCGGAGAGGCAATGTCCAGGTAGCACTGGTGAAAGTTCACAGTCTATACCTAAGTCATTGCCCCCTCAACAGAGAATCTGCTGAAAAATTGAAACAACTGGAACAAGGTTGTTACGAGGTGCTAAAAGAAGATTGGTTAATTTCTGCTCCCCAAATAGAAAATCTGCAAAGCCGCTGGCTTTGAAAGACATCGATGTGAGTAAAGTTCGATTTACTGTGAGCAACTGCTACCAAAAGGAGAAAACAGGCCAACTGGAGGAGTGTGAACACTGGGAATGGCTGGCGGAAGCTTTTGCTCAGAGTACTAAGAAATAGATTGCCTATAAAGAGGATACCCCGCTGACTTGGTTTGCATCGTGGAACACAAGGGGCTTTAAGCCCCTTATTATGGACGAAATGAAGGCCCTAAGCAAGTATGACATTATTTGCCTGCAAGAGACTTGGCTCAGGAAGGCCCCATTTTGTGATGGTTATTGTCAAGGGTTTTGACCCATGCTGAATCAACAGACTGGGTAGATGTGGGGATGAGCTGTTGCCGCCCATTATTCTATCCCAGAACAAACTAAATCAATAGACTGGGTGGATGTGGGGATGAGCTATCGCCGCCCACATTCCCGCCAGAATAGGAGAACTGCGCAGTTGGCACGAGACCACTCCAAAGATACAACCTTCTTGTGGGGGGTCACATCACCACTCTACTGTAAGGATGCCATCAAAACAATGTTAAGCAAGGGTCCTATACTATCAAGCAAAAGACCCCTCTATTGAAATGCAGTAATTCAAGACAACTCAAAAATGGATGCAGTACCGACAAATTCCCCAAGGTGGCGCTAGCGGTCTAAACTCTGACAGGGAAACTGTATTTAGGAGTTGCAAGAGGGGCAGGGACTTCAAAGCTTATTAGTTAATTGGAAATCTTATCCACCTGCTGTTCCCAGAGGCCAAGAGGCTGGGAAACCTTAACACCTCAGAGATTCCACACCAGGAGGCAGGATATCACATGACCCTGTTGATTGATTGAGGAGAGACTTCCAGGCAGCCTGCTGGAGCCCACACAAAAGGCTCTTTCTGTTGAATGGGGTATGTTAATTTTGAGTGTTTTCTGTCAACAGCCCTCTGCCAGCAAGGAGAGACATGTGATCACTGACCCACCCAGACTCCTGGAGGCGGACCCAAACACTTTGGGGGGTTGAATTGCAACAAATATATATTTTATAGAAACAGTGATAATTTATTGTCACCAAATGACAGGAATGTACAATTTTGAGAGTCTTAGTTTGAAAAATGCCCTCACGATTTCAGTCCAAACTCCAATTTGTACCATCTTCTGGGGCAAAACCCCGCTAATTATGATTATTGTAGACAATGTGTTTAAGCTAGAGCCATGGAAAGTTACTGGGATATATGTGGAAGGGAAATGTACCTTTGTATAATTTGTGATGAAAAACCAATGTTGCAAAACCCACTAAAATCGAAAATAAGTTGCCATTTTTGAATGCAAGCTCCTAGAAACGCCAGAGTCGGGACAGGAACTATCTTTAGTAATATATGATATGTGTATGTGATGTCAAACAACTGTGTACCTGGGAAATATGTATTTGGATCAGGTATAGATTTGTGGGCAAATTGACCAGGGGAGGATCCTCTGACCCATAAACAGACCTCATCACTCTGACTCACAACTCAATTCCCCAATCATGGGAGAGGGGAGAATTGGGCCAATGACAAGTAGAGAGGGGCAGGCTCATTTAGGCCACGCACACACCCACTTCCAAAACACATAAAAAGAGACTGCTGGGACAGGTAAGGACATTCAATTCCATTTGCTGCGGAGCATGCTGACCGACGACTTCACATCCAGAGATCCAACAGTTAGACTTCCAAGCTAAACATAGACTACAGAACTTTGAACCTAGAAGGCCCACTGCAAGCAAAAGTATTCTCAGCAGGCCTTCAGAATCCAGCAAACCTAACCAAACTATTCAACAGCCGGGCGAGCTGTTTGAATTCTTTGCCAAGAACTGTTGCCGGAACCGCAGACCAGACCAAGACCGCTGTGAGCAAAACCGGTGCCTGATTGACCCGCCGTATCCAGAGAGACTAGACCAGCAGAGCAGAGCTGACCCAGACGCTGTGAGCAGAACCGTCCAGTCCAGTCCAGTTGACCAGATCTGTGACGAGGCCCATTCATTTCAAAATTAGGAGTGAGTATCCGCCAGAACTGTGCAGAACCCAATCTCTTCGTTTAAATAATCTGATTCAAGCTATTTTAACCTAATTAGAACAGCCTCCTAGAAATTGTGTCATCTGTCATTTTTAAAGCTGCACAACTGTCACCTGTCAATTCTGCAGCTGCAAGCCGTCACCTGTCATTTTGAGTTTTACTTTAAATCCAAAAATCTACCTTTATTAAATCATCTGTATCTCCGGAACCGTTTGTGCTAGGAATGAGATCTGAAAGCTTAGAATCTAGGCTTTCCAACGAACCTAGAACCAAATTCCTACGCCCTATACTTTTTCCGTAATCACGAGACACGCACTCGCGAAATTTACTGCGATTTGCGATTTGGCCCGATTTCTTCATCTGTAGAAATCAGCAGATTTTTGCTTCTCTTTGCTAAAATTTGTTTGCAATCTGCTAATCATTCATAGAGTATTGTTAAAGTGAGCCTGAACTAATATAAGGTAGCCATCACCTACCCATAACCTCTAGAGGGAATTAAAAGCAATTTTAGCACCTTTTCACTTCCTTGCAAACCACATTAAAGTAATTCCCCTGTGTTTAAAACTCATCCCTGTTTTCCCTAAGCTTACTGGGAGAACTGGAACTTTGTATTGCATTATAAAGTGTGATTTGTTGGGATTTTTGAAGACTGTGTGCTCTCCTTCCATTTCTTGCATTACATAGGGGGGAGTGAATTGTCAAAAGAAAAAGTGATCATATTACCTTTTGCTAAAATCATAACAAGTTATTTCTGTACTGCATTCTATTCCACCTTGCGTTTCCTTGAACCATATAAAGCATTCTTTCCCACCTTATTCTTCTGTTCCTATTTAGAAGTTACCGCTTGCTGACTACTGCTCATATTCACAAGTGTAATATCCATTATCAATTTATTTATAGAAGTGCGATATATATATATATTGTTTAAATTTTCAAATAAACCTTTTAATTTGCAAAACAAACCTACGTCTTGGCTCAGTGGGGTCAGGGGGATTCTAAGAGGGGGGTGTTATACAAGTGTTGTCATCCAGAGTACTGAACTGGATATAAAAATACATCAATAAGGGTTTTCCTCAGCATCCCAGACTAGGCATTGACTTAGCTGTAGTGTTGATTGAATATCGCTTACAAAAGTGGGGGCTCGGAGCCGGGATATTCTGGGTTAGATTTACCACTTCTGCAGATTAATACAGTGTGCCAACTGACCAGATACACATATCCGGTTAGATCACCACGCTGTTTTACACTGTGAAAGCATCCCTCAAAGGAACGCTCTAAGGAAATGGTCTGTTTTGCAAAATAAAATACAAACTTCTGTAAGTCAGGAAGGAACTCAAATTCCAGAATGACGACCTTGGTAGATATGAAAATAGCCAGAGAGCACTTCTTACATAAGCTATTTGTGAGAGGTGAGTGGACTCATCAGGACCAAACGGTCTGGTTGCAGGCAATCGTGCAACAGGTCACTGAAACAGGGTCAGATATATGGAGAGATCAGGGTCCATTACATGTGGCCCTGAGTGAATTATATATGGCTTCTAAGGCCAAAGATGAACACAATAAGATTGCCAGGATAGCGGCATATTTGTATCTATATATGGGAGCCATGCAGGACAAATGTGCTGAAGGCCAAGATCTGGCAAATAGGCAACAGATGGCGTTAGAAAAGGCCCAATCTGACCTGGTCTCTTCTGAGCAGAGGCTGCAGAGGAGCCAGGAGTCAGAAAATGATAGTAGGCAGTATATCATTAAAATAAAAGAGGGCATGGATATACTGCAACAGGAAAAGACAGACCAGGATACCAGAATTCTGGCTTTGCAGAAGGAGCACCAAGACAGTTTGGACTCCTTACTGCAGAGCCAGAAAAAGCTGGAGCAACAGATCAATTTCAACAGGGCATGCACAGAGCAGGTAGCCACCCTGCAAATCCAACTAGACAGAGAGAAAGAGGAAAGCAATAAATTGATTTTGAAAGACCTGGATACCCAGGCAGAGTTTGATGAACAACGCCAGAAAGCTGGTGCCTTTCAAAGGCAGAGGGACGACCTGGCGTCACAAATGCAGGCTCTTGGTCAGGAAAGGGATACCTTACGCCAGGAAGTCTGCCATTTAAAAAGAAAAATTGAAGAAAATCACTTGGCCCTCCAAGGGCTGGGTGACCTCCAAAAAGAGCATCAGGGCTTGCTAGATCAAACCAGGAGGGTGGAGGAGGCTCTGGCAAGAAAGGAGCAGGCCAGTAGGGATGGGACTGAGGAGGTAACCCTCCTGCAGCAGAGACTGGCCCAGTACTCCAGGACCAATCAGGAGGCACAGAGAGAAAATGAGGCTCTCTGTCAGCACAATGATAGGCTCCAGCAACAGGTAGCCATGCTTGAGAGACTGATAGAGTCTAGTAAGGCCTTAACGGTGGAACTGAAAGCGCAGGCTCTTGCATTGCAACAGGAAGCAGGGGCGGATAGAGATGAGGTTCACTGGGAAAGAGAAACTCCTGAGCATAACCTCAGGAGCCCTAGTACCAGAGGCCTTCATCTCTCCCAGTGCCTGGACTCTGCATGTCCCCTCGCGCACATGAGCCAAGGGCCACGGGGATGGCAGATTACTATCCAGCTAGAAGTATGGGGCTCATAGCCCAGTACCTCCCAGGAATGGATGGGCGGGCATCCGGGTATGGGCACCCAAGCACAGTGCAATTTAGTGGGGAACCCCAGGAGAGTAGGCCCATTAAGGGCATCCTGAAAACCTCTGCCCAGTTAGGTCAGTGGGGGGGATACCCCGCAAATCCTGGTAGCAAGGAGGGATCTGAAGACTCCTTTGAGCGTCACAGGATAGAGGAGACCAGGTCCCCACATTCTGCCAGCCATTCCCAGGCTCGCAGAATCCGGGAATACCTGGAAGATCAGACGGGCACCTCTGGGAGAAGCGCTTCTGAGTCGGAGGATGAATGGACCAGGGTTACCCGAACCAAAAAGGCCAATAAGGCAAAAGGGGCCTTGCTTAAGGACCCATTGAAACAAATAAAGGCAATAAGGAGTGTCATCACGCCTTATCATGAGAACACCAGGTATTCTGTTTGGGAACACTTGGAGCTCTATGAGCAAATGATGGAGACTTTTCATTTGAAGGACAGCCAAAGCTGTATTCAATATGTAAAGTGGACCTTCTCACCAGAATACTCCAGTTTCTTTGCGGGCTGGAGGATCAAAACCATTCAAGGTGGTCCACATTGAGGGCGGCCATCTTGAAACATTTTTCTGTGCACAGAAATCCTCAAGAGGCTCGCAAGGCAGCCTACAATTTGCAATGTGGGGAGGATCAGGCCCCACAAGAGTTTGTGCAAGAATTAAAGCGTGCTTTTGCGCAGACCACCAGAAGGGAGCGCACGGATAGCAGAGAATTTATCAATACTTTTTTCCATGCCTTACCCAAATACATAATGACCCAGCTCGTGAGAGGTTTTCAGGAGAAAAGATCTTTAGACTGGGTCATTGAACAGGCTACTCGGATCTATGAGGTGCAGAAGCCCATCGAAAATAAAAATAATGCACCGAAAAACCCCAAAACCAACAGCACCCCTGCTGCTGCCAAGGTGGCAGAGGTAAAGGTTGCCCCCGTTTTAGATTTGGAGATGGGGGGGCCTAAAAACCTACCTGCACCAAATAATTCACAGCCCAGAAGGCCCTCGGGCCAGTCACAGACAGAGAGTCGAGGAGGTAGTCCCACAAATGGGGTCCCCCGTTCCCCTGACTATGTAAGTCCCCGCTACAAGGGAAACTGACCAATCCTGGGTTATGTGTGGACTCCTCCAGCCCAAGGGGGGGGATCCAACCAAGCACCTGACCCGGGGAACTTCCCTCCTAACTTCCCCCAGGAGGGCACACATTCACCAAATCCTGGGCAGAACTTTTTCCCCAGGTATCCACCCAATTTCCAGCCCCAAAATCATCCATCCTTCTTTCCCCAATTCCCTGAGCCCAGACAACCTAATCCGGGAGAGGGGAGGCCAAGGGTGGAGGGGTACCCAAATCTTCCCAATCCGGGTTTTTACCAGAGAAGGGATAGCTACCCTTCCCGGGATCAGCCCAGGGGAGAAAATAGAGCCCCGTATCAGCCTGAGCGGGTTTCACAACTTGAGCGCCAGGTCCAAAATATCGCACAAGATCTGGGTCACATACTGAGGGCTCAACAGAACCCTCAGATGAGCATGCCACCGCAGAATGCCCCAAACTCTGGACTTGGTGGTCCAGAACAATGACAGGGGCAGCACCCCGATAACCCACCGGTTCCCAGGGAGGAGGCACAAGGGGAAGGGGGGTGTAAAGCCTTGGAGGAAGCTTCCTTCCCAACTTGTAAACAGCCCCTCGAAAACCAGGAACCGGAAACAAAATCTCCTACCCCTGAAAGCCTGCCTCCCAAGGAGCAGAGGGGGGGGTAGGAGAAACAAAGGACCCAAACAGACCCACTTTGTGGAGGAGGTACAGGTCTTCCAATTTGAGGGAGAGGGATCCTCAGAAGATCCTGGGAAAAGGATCTTCTCCTTCAGAGATGGGGGAACTCCTCCCAAGGAAAAATGGGTCCAAGGGATGCCAATTCAGACTGGGGAGATGTGGAGACTGAGCTACCGCCGCCCACCATCTCATCCCAGAACCAACAATACCAAAATCCCATGGGTCAAACCCATCCTGATGGCTGCCTCCAAAAAGGGGGGGCGGCCCAGAACTCGAAACCATTTCCATTTGCCAACTTGTTCTTTCAGATTCCCCAGGCTCTCCACAGAATTCTGCCCAAATCTCCTCGCTAGCAATGTCCAAAACCAGAAAGTTAGCCCACCAGTTGTCCGAAAAATGTGCATTATATGTGCCCCCTTGAGGAGAAGGAGGGAAGATATTATACCCCGGTACAAGTACAGGGGCAGGGTACAATTTTGGTACTGGTGGACACTGGATCCCAAGCTACCCTTCTGTCCAAAAGGGCCTTTGATGAACTAAATGCAGGAAGGGGGGAGAATTACCGTATTCCTCTCACCTCTCTTCCTGGACAACTGCAGAACTTTGACAGGAAGGAAATTCCTGTCGAGGGGACTGCAGATTTGGACATCAAAATTGGGCGACACAAGGTGAAACACCCGGTCATAGTAGTGACTCCAGAGGGCACCCCTTGTTTACTAGGGAATGACCTCCTGAGAAGGTTGTCACCCCTAATAGATTGCGTAAAAAAGGTCCTCTGGACCCAGACTAGCCGACCAATAAAATTAAAACAGAGTGTCAACAATGTTAGTTTAAATGGCACCTGCCACATGGTTGAACGAAAATCTGACCAAGTAGAATTTCACTTCCAGAACAACCAAATTCCAGACGTGACAGTAATGGTAGTAGGACAACAGACTGGTGGTGGGGGGTCCTCTAAATTTCTGAAAATCAACCTTCCTTCCAGTTTAAGGTGGTATTCCACACTGGAAGGAAACACCCTGAAATTCGTTACTAATCCACAATCAGAAACTCCCACTCCTATAGTCCAGAAAGATGTGAAATCAGCTCAGAGCCTGGCTGATATTCAGCAAATTGGACAGCAGTTGTTCATCCCTGTTCAGTTAAATGATGGGAAGGACTCTGTTCTCGCTCGAGTGTGTGTGAACAACGGTAAGAGCTTCATCAGCGAAGCCATGTTCCGCCAACTCCCACAAGATCCAGCCATTCCCACATTCAAACTGATAGACAAATGGGAAATGGACCTGGAAGCACCTAATTCCAAACATCTCCTGCCAGGCAGGTGTATGCTCAAAATCTCCATTGGCAACACGAGCATAGTCCATAATTGTTGGGTCGTGTGAGATGTCACTGCCGCCTTTTACTTAGACAGTGACATTCTCAATCGCTTCGCCATTAGTTTGGAGCTCAACAAACGGGTCCATACTTCCCGATGGCCTCTGCCCTACATTGACCAAGGGCTGGCCCAGATTCAGGGGTCACAGGTATTCACTGCAATAGACCTGACCAATGGATACAGGACCGTGCCTGTCAGTAGGGAGGACCAATACAAACTGGCTTTTACCTTTGGGGGCCAGCAGTACACATGGACCCGGACTCCCTTCGGATACCTCAACTCCGGCAATGAATTCAACATTTTCCTACATAAGGCCATGCCCGGCCTGGGTGCGGGGGTAACCTGGCTTATGTAGATGATGTCCTCATCAAAAGTTCATCTGTGGAAGAACATATAGCGGAGATCCGTTATGTTCTGACACAGTTGAGGGCCGCCGGAGCAAAACTTTCCTTCCAGAAAGCACAGTGGTGTAGAACCTGTGTTAATTTCTTGGGGCATGAGATTACTCCTCAGGGCCTCTGTCCCCAAGAAAAGAAAGTGGAAGCACTTCAGAAGCTGAAAGACCCCACAACTCTGCGGGAGCTAAGGAGCCTCCTTGGACTGACTAATTACAGCAGAAAGTTCGTTGAAGGCTATGCAGAGATCACTAGACCCCTGATTCATCTCTTGACGGGGGGGTCAAGTGGGAATGGGGTCCAGAACAATCCGAGGCAGTAAGACAACTCAAGGGAAGCCTCTCACAAGCGCCTTGCCTAGCTTACCCTGTCAGAAACAAAGAGTTCTTCCTGGAGACAGGGTTCTCTAATACGTGCTTGATGGCAGTATTATACCAAAAGCATGACAAGGTCAATAAAGTAATCTCCTATGTGAGCATAACTTTATCCTCTGTGGAGGAAAAATTCAACGATTGTGAGAAGGCACTCCTGGCAACGGTGTGGGCATTGAAGAATTACCGCCCGTTTATCCAGGGGGAACACATCATAGTGGAGACTCCACACCAGCCTCTGCAATATCTCCAAAGTGACAGAATCCGGGCCGGAAATGTGAGTAATTCCCGAATTACTTCCTGGATTCTGTCAATGCAAGGCTTTCCTGTGGAGGTCAGATATGGCCAAAACAAGAAGAGTCCCCTCGCGCAAGGTCTGGCTGACTTGCATGATTGTGCCAGAGAAAACTGTCTCGAGGACGAAAGTCTAGAAATCAAGGACAACATGGAGGCATACCTTAATTCCCCAAACAAAGTCTTTGAGGAAGACAAGTGTGAGGGAATGCCCACTGTCTATGTGGATGGATGCTCTTACCATGTTAACAATAACGGGGAGAAAGAACTGGTGGCCGGTGTAGGGAACGCATGGGTGAATGAGTCCCCAGAACCCTCTGCTGGATACAAAATTGGTCCCCGAAGTAGTCAGGTGGCAGAATTGATGGCTGTGCATCAGGCCATCCTCACTGCTGTCCAACATCAACTCCACAAACTGGTCATAATCACAGATTCGGATTATGTACGGAACGGGTTCGTGGAGCACCTGGTTAATTGGAAAACCAGAGGCATGTTATGTGCTAATAACAAACCCCTGAAACATGGGAAGTTAATCCAAAATATAGATGATCTGGTCACATCGAATGGGATGACCATCTACTGGAAAAAGATCAAGGGTCATTCCAAAGTAGAGGGACCAGACAAAACTGGAAATGACTTAGCTGATCAGCTGGCCAAAACCGGGGCCATCCAAGGTGATCTAATAGAAATAGAGTCCCTGTTGGGGGAAATCCAGGTCACTGCCATCACTAGGTCCCAGACCATTGCTCACAATGATCTTTAAACTGCACAATGGAGTAAGAAGACCCCTGATGCTGATTTGATTACAGCTCAGAAGGGGGATCCAATAATTGGTAAGTTTTACCAACGCATTGAGGACCCTGAGAACTTCCCCTGACGGATACCGATTACATTGGGAAAGAGGACCTAAGAGTGTTGATGAAATGTCCAAAAAAGGTTCTGAATCCAAGACGGTTTGTTGGTAAGGAAATCCCAAGCTGGCCATGATCATGTAATGTCCTCTGTCATGTCCAATCGCTCACCTGCTACTGTTCCCAGTTCCCACATGCACTCCCAACGGCAGCGACAGCAGCAGCGGCACAGCCACAGAGGTTTCCCGGCTGGTGGACCAGTGTCTTTACACCCCTTTCCACGCTGGTGGTTGCCATGGCGACTCCTTCATGCTCCCCGGCGAAACAAGAGCATAGGGAAACCCATGCGTCACATGCCCGGAAGCCGCCCGCAACACCAATCCCTGTCTGCATTGCATTCCACGTGACACGCAGCTGCAGTCACGTGACTGCGTCACATGACCATGCTCGCATTGAAAAAGGGCGAGCAAATGCAGGAACATTGCTTCACAGCTTCTTCACGGAGAACTGCTTGGCGTTTGGATTACTCTTGTTATTCATGTACTACCTTGATCACGGAACGTTTGTTTGGACTGTCTTTTGGATTTTCCTTACCTGGACTTTGGCGTGCTCTCTGACCACCTGGACTTTTGACCTCTGGCTTGGTTACTGGACTTGGTACTTGGATTTCCCTGTCTCCAGTTCTGTCTTTTGGCTCCTGACCTCGGATTGTGTTTAGGATTGATCACGGATTACGTTCTTGTTCCATACCTAACTCAGGTGTCTCCCAGAGTGCCATCAGAACACCTCAGCCTGCCGCTGCTGTCAGCATACTACCTACCTACGCCTACAACCTCCCACCTGCCCACTATAGTTAAGCTGCTGTTACATTGTCACTACTGTCCTTACCATAGTTGTCAATTATCACTGCTTAACATAACCCTTCATTGCCTTACAGTGGTAAGGGGGTTCTTCCGGCATTCCCGGTTCCAGGCAGACGACACTCTACACCTGTGGCCTCAAAGATTGCTTGAGTAGTGTTTTTGCTCTTACTTGTGTGGTACTTGGGGACGGAGGTATAATTTATCTACACAACCATCAAGTCAGAACAGACTGTGAAGCCTTGTGGTCGTCCAGATAATGGATATCTCAGCCGGGGACCCTGTGACTGCTCTAATGCAAGAAGTTGCAACACTTAGGACTGACATGGCCACCGCCACCACTGCACTCAGGACTGACATGGCCGCCGCAACTACTGCTATACATCATTGCCTTGACACCCTACAAAGCTCCCATCATCCTCTGCCTGCCACGCCACCCCCTACATCAGCTGTCCCTGTGGTCATTCCAACACCATTTCCTCTTGCAGCCCCCGAAAGATATCAGGGAGACCCGAGAAAGTATCGCACTTTTCTAAACCAATGTAAACTCCACTTTTTGTGCCGACCTCAGGCATACCCTGACTCAGTAACTAAGGCTGCATTTTTGCTTTCCAACTTATCAGGTGTGGCAGCCACTTGGGCTAACCCTCTGTTAGAGAGTGGTCATCCTGCCCTTTATGACTCCGATCTATTAGTCAGTGAAATGGCCAAGGTTTTCGATACTAGGTACAAGGCGCAGTCCCGGGATATGGAACTGTTGGATCTCACCCAGGGCAGACAGTCGCTCATAGAATACATTACTCGATTTAACCAACTCTCCGCTGAAACCTCTTGGCCCGAAAACAAAAAGGCAGTAGTGTTTTATCGGGTCTGTGTAACGCCATGAAAGATGCATTGTCAGTTGTACCGTCTCTCCCCTCCGTCTATGCTGACCTGGTTGACTTGGCATTACAGTTGGATGCGAGACGGACCAAACGCAAGGTGGAAACAGGTCTGTCACACCTTCCACCATCACCCACATCTGATCCTACTTGTGAACCCATGCAGATAGGTGGGATACGCAGTCCCATTACCCAGGCAGAACGGGAATGTAGGAGAACAGACAATGCCTGTTTCTACTGCGGTCTCAACAGTCATTTCGTTAAGGAGTGTCCCTGTCGCCCAAAAAATAAGACTCTGGGTTTTCAGAAGACTCGCCCTTGAGATCAGGGGTTGGGGCTAGTCCTTCACAAAACCCCACTGACTTTGCCTTTGGTCCTGTCCGGCCCCCTGATGGTACAGGCTTCATTGAATCCTACCACAGGCAACACGCATCCAGTGCACATACTGATAGATTCAGGGGCTACAGGATGCTTCATAGACATCGCACTAGCCAACTCGCTAAATCTACCATTGATATCCAAAAGACATCCGGAGCCGGTTCAGGCGGTTGATGGGACGTCTCTCGCTCCAGGTCCGATTATTCAACAAACAGCCCCGCTGGAGGTTGTAATCCAAGAAATCCACAAGGAAACTCTGTCTTTTAATCTCATTGCTACTCCTCAGTTTGGGATCATCCTAGGCATCCCATGGTTAAAGAAGCACAACCCTTTAATCAACTGGGACACAGGCCAGGTTTTCTTCAAGTCTGCGAAATGCCAACACTATTTTCTAATAGAGTCCCCTTCGATCTCCATCCCGGCGAATGCGCTCGGGGCAGTAGCTTCTTTGGTCCTCGAGGATGATTCCGTGTCTTTGGGCCCACATGTGGTAGGAGCGGTCATGGCAGGAATCCCCTCTGTGTACCATGACTTTCAAGCTGTGGTTGACAAGAGTTCCGCAGAAGGCCTTCCTCCACATAGGCCATACAACTGCCCCATTGATCTGGTCCCCGAGGCTCCGGTTCCAAAAGGCAGGATCTACTCTTTAACACAGGCTGAAGAACAAGCCCTACAGGAATATATTCAGCAGGCTTTACGCTTAGGCCACATCCGCTCTTCGACTTCGCCAGCAGCGAGTCCGATCTTCTTTGTCCCGAAGAAGGAGGGGGATCTCCGTCCCTGTGCAGACTACAGGCGGTTGAACTCCCATCACTGTAAAAAAAACGTTATCCCATCCCTCTCATCTCTGCGCTGCTAGATAAACTCACTCATGCTTCTATTTACACTAAACTGGACCTTCGGGGGGCGTATAACCTGATTCGCTTGCGTAGTGGGGATGAGTGGAAAACGGCTCTTTGCTCCCGACAGGGATTGTTCGAATATACAGTGATGCCATTTGGCCTCTGCAATGCCCCAGCCACGTTTCAATGTTTCATGGATGACATTTTCAGTGACATCTTGAACGTCTACGTAATGGTTTACTTAGATAACATATTAATCTTTTCTTCTTCTCTGGAGGAACATATTATACATGTCAGGGAAGTGCTGTCCTGACTCCAAAAGAACGCGTTGTTTGCCAAACCTGAAAAATTTCTTTCCCACACCAGTCAGGTCGAGTTCTTGGGGTTTCACATATCACCTTGGGGTCTGTCCATGAATAAATCCAAAGTCCGAGTGATCAGCGATTGGCCGGTTTCAGCGAACTTGAAAAAATTGCAAACATTTTTGGGGTTTGCCAATTTTTACCGGCGATTCATTGCTGGTTTCTCTTCTATTGTTGCCCCTCTCACTGCCCTGACTAGTCCTCTAGTCCCTTATTCCTGGTACACAGAACAACAAACTGCTTTTGATTCCCTTAAGGCAATGTTCACTACAGCACCAGTGCTTCAACACTCTGACCCAGAGCTCCCTTTTGTCTTAGAAGCCGATGCTTCTTCGTACGCATTGGGTGCTGTACTCTCACAACCTTGTCCTACTACAGGCCGACTGCACCCCGTGGCATACCACTCGGAAGTTCACATCAACCGAACTGCACTATACAGTCACAGAGAAGGAGCTTTTAGCCATCAAAGATGCTTTACAGATCTGGAGGCACCACCTTCTAGGCGCGAAACATCAAACTGTGGTGTTCTCGGATCACAAAAACCTACAAGATCTTGCCTCCATCAAATGCACGAACAGTCTACAAGTGCATTGGCATCTTTTCTTTGCTGCATTTGATTTCGTGATTAAGCATAGACCTGAAGTGGTTCACGGGAAGGCAAATGCCTTGTCTCGCTCCCCTTGGGGGGAGGCCCTCCCGTCTTTTCCTGATACTCAACTAGGTAAGGGGCATGTTGTTTGCGCCTGTACACCATCGCGTTCCATGTTGTCCACCAAACGTCAATGGGCCTCTCAATATTCGCACTCGGTAACAGACTGGGATCCGGTTATGCAAGACGGGCTACCTTTCGTACAAGGGAAGCTCTACTTACCCACGACTGAGACACGAAATCAGGCACTAGACTGCTCCCATGATGCTGCCATTAACGGTCATCCTGGACAACAACGTACCCTAGACCTCCTCAAACGTTGGTGCTGGTGGCCAACCATGAAACGTGATGTTGAGAACTATGTCAACACCTGTTCTGTTTGTGCCCAGGGTAAATAACGTAGGGGTCGCCCTCTAGGTTTTCTTCAACCTCTTCCCATTCCCCCAAGACCCTGGCATACTGGTTCAATGGATCTGATCACCGACCTACCCCGTACTCAGGTTTATGACACCATTTGGGTGGTGGTTGACTCCTATACGAAGGTGGCACGATTTATACCATGTAAAGGGATACCCTCAGCTCCAATGTTGGCCAAGCTATTCTTCAAGTCCGTGTTTTGCCTTTTTGGGTTACCCGATGTCTTAGTATCCGATCATGGTACGCAATTCACGTCCCGATTCTGGCGGGCCCTCACCAGACTACTTGGCATCGATGCTCGATTTTCCTCTGCCTACCACCCAGAGAGAGATGGTCAGACAGAAAGGGTTAACCAGGCATTAGAACAGTATCTACGCTGTCTGTCCCTCCAATTCCAAGACACCTGTCTCAATCTGTTGCATCTTGCTGAATTCGCATACAATAACACACTACCCTCCTCCACTGGTTTTTCTCCCTTCTTCGCCCTTTATGGCCAACATCCCCGTACCCTTCCTTTTGCAGATATTTCTTCCTCCGACACCCTGCGGCCATGGCTTGTGCCCGTGATCTGGTTTCAGTCCATGCCCAGACGCTAGTCCATCTGCGCGAGGCACAGGCGTCCATGAAAACAGCATCTGACAGAAAAAGGGTGGATGCCCCTAGCTATCGGGTGGGAGATTGGGTTTGGCTTTCCTCTTGTCACTTGCATATCCCTGGTTGTCGCAAGTTGCTCCCTCATTTTGTGGGTCCTTATCGGGTTTCCAAGATCCTGAACCCGGTGGCCTTACACCTGGCGGTTCCCTCCTCCTGGCGGATCCACCCTGTCTTCCATACTTCATTGGTCAAGCCTTGTTTGGGTCTCACCCGACTGGTTGCTCCTCCCGCTCCTTTATCTGTCTCCTCTCCTGATGTGTTTGAGGTGCGCGCCATACTGGGTTCCCGTGTTTTCAGGGGTGGCCTGCAATACCTGGTGGACTGGGTGGGATACGGTCCTGAGGACCGCTCATGGGTTCCCTCCCGGGATGTCCACGCCCCTCGATTGCTGGCCTGCTTTCACCATGACCATCCTTCCTGCCCACAGGGTCGTGGGCCTTTGGGGAGGGGCTCTGTCATGTCCTCTGTCATGTCCAATTGCTCACCTGCTACTGTTCCCAGTTCCCACATGCACTCCCAACGGCAGCGACAGCAGCAGCGGCACAGCCACAGAGGTTTCCCAGCTGGTGGACCAGTGTCTTTACGCCCCTTTCCACGCAGGTGGTTGCCATGGCGACTCCTTCACGCTCCGCGGCGAAACAAGGGCATGGGGAAACCCACGCGTCACATGCCCGGAAGACGCCCGCAATACCAATCCCTGTCTGCGTTGCGTTCCACGTGACACGCAGCTGTGGTCACGTGACCGCGTCACATGACCATGCTTGTATTGAAAAAGGGCGAGCAAACACGGAAACATTGCTACACAGCTTCTTCACGGAGAACTGCTTGGCGTTTGGATTACTCTTGTTATTCAGTACTACCTTGATCGCAGAACGTTTGTTTGGACTGTCTTTTGGATTTTCCCTACCTGTATTTTGGCGTGCTCTCTGACCACCTGGACTTTTGACCACTGGCTTGGTTACTGGACTTGGTATTTGGATTTCCCTGTCTCCAGTTCTGTTTTTTGGCTCCTGACCTCAGATTGTGTTTAGGATTGATCACAGATTACGTTCTTGTTCCATACCTAATTCAGGTGTCTCCCAGAGTGCCATCAGAACACCTCAGCCTGCCGCTGCTGTCAGCATACTACCTGCCTACGCCTACAACCTCCCACCTGCCCACTATAGGTAAGCTGCTGTTACATTGTCACTACTGTCCTTGCCATTGTTGTCAATTATCACTGCTTAACATAACCCTTCATTGACTTACAGTGGTCAGGGGGTTCTTCCGGCATTCCCGGTTCCAGGCTGACAACACTCTACACCTGTGGCCTCAAAGATTTCTCGAGTAGTGTTTTTGCTCTTACTCGTGTGGTACTTGGGGACAGAGGTATTATTTATCTACAAGACCATCAAGTCAGAACAGATCAGTGGGTGGTTCCTACCTCATTCCGAAGGCTGATGTTAAGTCACGGCCATGATGCGGCCACAGCCGGTCAGAGGGGGTTTCATACAACACTTGAAATCTTAAGAGAGGTTGCATACTGGCCACACATGGGGCAGGACCTCGACCAATACTTGAAGGGGTGTCTTGCGTGTGCACAATTTCAGCCAACATCCCTCACACAACGTGCGCCTCTCCAAAAGAGGGGGGTGACACTGCCATGGTCAGATTTGCAATTCGATTTCATTAGGCCCGTGATTCGCTCCTCTAGTGGGATCAAGTACATGTTGACTGTGACATGCTTGTTTACTAAATGGGTGGAATGTCTCCCGGTCCCAAACTGCAAGGCAGAAACCGCAGCTGCCCTGATGATCAACCACATCTTTTCGCGTTTTGGTCTACCCCAAAGGATCGAGTCAGACAGAGGTAGCCATTTCACCAGCGAAGTAATGACAAAGATGTGGGAGATACTTGGGGTCAAAAGGAAGCTACACATCGCTTACCGGCAGGCCTCTATTGGTGCAGTGGAGAGATACAACAAAACAATTGTGAGCATATTAAAAAAGTTTGTGTCAGATTCTGGGCCAAGTTGGGCTATTCGATTACCTCTTGTCCTAATGGCCATCAGATCTACCCCTTAATCTGCAACTAAAATGTCACCGTTTGAGCTGATGACTGGACGCAGGATGGTGGTTCCCCAGCATCTGCTCTACAGAACCCAAGAGCAGACATTGATAAATGCCTCCACAACTCATGAGTATGTTGAAAATCTAAGAAAACACCTTCAACATGCTTTTGCCTATGCTCAGCGAAATCTAGAGAGATCAGCCGAGAGTATGAAGACCCACTATGACTTAAAAACTACCAGAAAAGAATACAATGAAGGAGACCGGGTCTACTTACACAATTTCCAAAGGAACCAGGCCAAATAGCGCACATTTTTGCCTACCTGGAGGGGTCCTTTTGAAATTGTCGACAAAATCTCACCAGTCGCCTACAAAATCAGCATCTCCAAAGGCAGTTTGGCAGAGGGGGAAGATAAATGGGTCCATATTAACCAACTAAAGTGTTGCCATCCTAGGCACACTCTGCAGCAACTGGAGGAGTCTTCTGGAACCCCAGAGGGGGCCACTGCAGCTCCATAAAATTCCAACACAATATTCCATATATGGTCCTGATTTATCAAAATGTATGTGTCCGCCCCACTACATTAATAGTGGTGGGGAAATGTCTACAAATATGTTTTTGCTTTGTCATCCTAGGATTGGAAACCCTGGAGACTAACCAAGTAGGACTACCCGGGGACCGGGAGGAAAGATCTGAGGGCCCCGGAGTATCGCTCAATACTCCCACCAGGATTGGAGAGGAGAACCGATCGATCCACCCCTGATGGAGGAAAAGATGATGAACTTGGCCATTTGTGGAATCAGAAGAGATGAAACTGACATCCCAGTCTTGCGAATTCCCATTGATGGACGATCAATGCCAAATCGCAAGATGGGGGACTTGTGGGATGTTTTAACCCACTAGTCCAGGCCCTGCAACATTACTGTGTGCTGTGTGCATCAGGAGCATCAGAATGGCTGCTTGAAAGTATTATGCACGCTAAAATCACCCAGAAGTGCGTAAGAAAAACTTGAAAAATAGGCGTGCCAATCCACTTTTGCCTATGTCAGTCGTAACACAGGAGACCACTGCCAAAACCCACCATTGGGCTATCCACAGAGTAGCCTGAAACTACTTGAAAAAGCCACGCTTATTGCAAAAGAAACACAGAGCTGTTTGGAAATCCGTTTTTCTTGGTTGTCAAATTTGCAAAAATCATGGTTCACAAACCACACAAAAGATCCAACCTTTTTGTTAGGTGCTAAACATCATAATACTTCAAGAATCCACATAAATATAATGTCAGCAGAAGTACATTTATCAGAAGAAAACCCACATGTAAAGATCCTTGCTTGGAAAAATATGTTGAAAATAAGCGCAATACCGCTACTCGCCTCTGTCAGAAGCTGGCGATCTCTAAATCTGTCATGTTAAAACTTGTGTCTCAAAATCTAAGTGTTGGGAAAGAAGGGACTTCGATCAAATGCAATATAGGGTGCAACTATTGATTTTCATGTTGAAAAAGACTGGAATTGAAGATATGTTTGCTTATTTTAAATTTGTAACTGTAACTTTTACAAGGAACAATGTCACAATTACTGTAGGGTAACCTGATTCAGCTAAACTTCAAAGACGTTTTCCCCCACTGAGAACACACCACCCTTTTCCTACCCACCAAAAGGAGGGAAAGAGACAACGGGTTTCTTGAACTGAAAGAAAATGCTAATTCGGGTGTGACTGAAACCAACTGCCCAGGAAGACAAGCCCATGTGACTCTCTGGCCCAGCCAAGACCTTGGAGGCAGAGACAAACCGTTTGTGGATTCAGAAAGCACAGAAATTGTATGTTTAAGAAAAAGGATTATAGAAAAGGGTACTGAACTGATAAAAATATGGAATTTAGAGGTTATTAAAATGAAAAGTTCTCTCACAGTTTAAAACTAATTTGGAATCTGTGCGATACTCAGAGACTGTACCACGAAAATGTTCATAGCTATTGTGATTATGCTAGGAACATGATATTTTACAGGGATATGCACAGATGTTATGTGCGTATATGTATAAAAAATTGTTCAGATCCGAAAAAAACTGTCATTTGTGAACCAAAACTCGTAGGAACATGAGACTTTGGCAGAAACGTACCTTAGTTAATCTGTAATGTAAATATGTATTATTAACAAGTAGGGGATATTAGAAATATGTTTTTTAATGAAAAATAAGATATACTGCACAGGAACAAAGGGGAGGTTTTCTCCCTGGACCATAAACATGACACATCATGACACATCATGACACACGGTTCCCTTCTCAAATCAGGGGAGAGGGAATTCTCTGACCTATCAGATTCTTAGAGGGTTGGGCATATTATAATCAGCCTCCCCACCCCCTTTGGAAAATACATAAATAGGGACTGCTGAGGACTGACAAACACACACACATTCACCCATCACTGATCTACCGGCCAAGTGCTCTGCAGGAAGAACCCATATCTAAGCTAAACCCTTCTCAGCCGGCCTGTAAAATCTTGCAACTTGATTTAACCCCAAACTTCCATGGGGCCTAACCCATTCAACAGCCTGGCGGTGCTGTTTTGGCTGCTTCTGGCTAAGAACCCTTACTAGAACCCGAGATCCAGATCAGTCCAGCAGAGCTGTACCCAGAACCACCCATCAGATCCAGTCCAAGAGGCCGTGCAGACCAGAGTGCCTTGCTGAGAGCAGAACTAAGCACCTGAGACCTGTCCGGTGGCGAGCGAATTCCAGCCAAACCTTTGACCAGAACTTTGACAGGCCCAATCCATTCCAAAGCCATAGTAGTGAGTATTTAGCATAGAACTGTAAATAGCAAATTTCTTAGTATTAAGTAATTAAATCCAACCCATTCCAACCAATCCAGACTGCATTATAGAATCTCTTTTGTCTATCCTGTATCCTTCTCTAATCCATATACTTCTGTGATAATTGTAGTGATAAATCATCTTTGCGCAATATATTTTTGAAGAAAGGCAAGCGTCTCGACAGGTCCAACCAACTGGTGGCGCCACTGGTCTGGTGGGTGCGCTGGCATTTAGCTGGCGGCTTCATAGACTCTCAGTGTAAAGAACCTGTTTGTAATTCAAAAGCGCAATCTCCCATTCGTAAAATCTTGACCCTTTTTGAGAAAAATCAACCTTTATTAAAACCTGTGTAACTTCTGAACCGTACATGCTAGGAACGCAACTAAGAACATTCCAACTCCTTATAGTTTTTCTGTAATCGCGTTTTTCGTGCGCTGATAATTTTGCCGCGATTTCGCATTTGGCTCAATTTCACCACATGTAAAAACAGCTATTTCTTGCTTTCAACTTCTGAAATTCGTTTTCCATCTGCCAATCATTCAAACATCATTGCTAGTGTCTACCTGAACCAATCCAAAGCAACTCCCACTAGGTCTGAATCAATTTAGCGAATTAAAATCAATTTTAGCATTTTTCCTATTAATTTAAAGTCACATTTAAAAGCATTTGACCTGTTTTAAAATCATTCCTGTTCTCTCTAAGCTTGCTGGGGGTAATCAGGATTTAAACTGCAATTGTTGATTGTTATTCCCGAAACTTGTGTGCACTCATTCCATCTCTTCATATTGCATATTGGGGGGAGTGAAAAATAACAGGGGAAAGAGTGATTACATTGTCTTTGATTGAATTCATATCAAGTTTTATTTCTGTGTTGCATTCTTTCCTATCATTGCATTTCCTTGAAACCATGCAACGTTTTATTCTCTGCTACATTATTCTTCCTATTCCTACTCCTAATTGATTAAAGAGATTGTTGATTATTGTAATACTACCCATTGCTGATCATTGCATACATATTAATAAGTGTGATATTTAGATATTATTCATATTCCTTAAAGTGTGATATATATATTGTTCAATTCATCAAATAAATATTTTAACTTTGCAAAACAAATCTACTTCTTGGTTCAGTGAGACCGGGGGGATTCAAAGAGAGAGCATGATATAAGGGTACATCATCCAGAAATAGAAGAACTTTTGACATAAAAATATAAAAATAAGGGTTTCAATTGGACATCCCATACTAGGCATTGACTTAGGTGGAGTGCTGGGTTGAAACCACTTACATTCCCAGACAGGCCACTTTTTGGAAATCTCTTTATGCTCTCAGCTTTTCAGGACCTTGTAAGTTCATAATGATTTCTTAAACTAAGCGAATGGTAGCACCCAGCAAGAATTTTGAATATTTGAAGGTGTTCTATACCGGCATTCTGGAGTTTCAGCAGCACAGAAAAGTGAATTAAAGCCATATTTGGAGTTTCATATAGCAGAGCACTGCTTTTTCCTTCTGTACTCCATTTTCAATTGTTGTGGAACCCAGTGACACATTTCAGGAGTGAGAGCTCTGTTCCCCCACTGACAACATGCATGGCCGATTGGGCAGCCATCTTTTTGTGCGTTGAGAAGTGCAATTTCAGGGGTTTTGGTGCGCACAAGGGTTTTGCGGCCATTTTGCTGTTTCTGATCCCATCATAACAGAGTGATGCAGAATAGCAGAGCAAAAGCGGGTCAATACATCCCACACCTGGTCCCAATGGCATTGGAGATTGGGGGGAACGGGTGTTTCGGGATATAATGGGTCCAGTGGAACTATCATGGGGAGAAAACAGGTTAAAGGTGGGAAAGAGGGATATTCCGATGATTAGTGGTCAATTCAAGGAGACAGTGGAGGTTGATAATAATCAGGTGGACTATAATTGGATTCTTAAAGATTTTTCCAAACCAGGGCAGAAAGGTGTGAAGGCAAGCTTAGCTTCGTGTAGATCTGAAAGTAATTAAAGCAAAAACACTGCCAGATTGGGTGGTGTTAATTCGGCAATGAAACAGAGGTTTAGAAATTGGCTCACCTCCACCAGCAAATGCTAAAGAATGTATGTCAGAAAAACACAATAGACCTCTGGGACATTTTAAACAATGGGGAGTCCTTTAGAGCAGATAGAATGCTGGGGCAAGTAAGTGAGGCAAGTTGGTTGGCTCATTACTCAGGACTCTTTTCTGATCTGGGGGGTGTACTACCAACAGAATCCACCAACACCCATTCAAGGTGGGAAATTGATATAGAAAGAGAGGACTTGGTAGCAAGGATTAAGGGGCTCAGCAACTCAAGAGCCGCCAGTCTTGATGGGATCTCCAACCATCTCCTTAAAGAGAACCCGGAGGAATTGAGTTGCTTCTGATGCAAATCTTTGAGCAGGTCCTGCGCACAAGGCATGTGCCGGCTACATCGTGTGAGGTGATAGTTGTTCCCATTTATAAGAAGGGCGATAGAGCGGACCCTCGCAACTATTGTCCGATCGCCCTGTTAGATTTTATAGGAAAGCTGTTTGCCTCCATACTATTGAGGGACTTGACAAAATGGGCTACCGAGTCTGGAAGGATGGATCCCCATCAAATGGGATTTGTAAAAGGGGTAGGAACATCTTTAAACATCTTTGTAATTGGGATTCTAAAACTGAGAACACTCGAGTCAAGGGCCTGCATCCACATGGCCTTCTTGGAGTTGGAGCAGGCCTTTGACTGCGTGAACAGGGAAAAGCTGTGGGAGAAACTAAAAAATGTAATTGCCCAACAAATCTGCTGGCAGAAACCTGCGTGCTTTGCACCAACACCTCATTTCAAGTGAGAATGGAAGGTACAGAGTGCTTTCAAGAAAAATCTTGACCTAGAGGGGATTGAAGAAGGCTGAACTCTCGCCACGTTCCTGTTTAGCCTGTACATCTTTGATCTGGGGGAATCGCAGGGAGAGGTGAGGGCTTTCCCTCCAAAAATAAATGGAATATCCATGCCCTGGGTCTTGTATGCAGATGATATAATATTTATGGACCTAACACTGATTGGTTTGTAGAGGAGAATTAAGTGCTTTCTCCAATTTTTTTAAACTAATGCCATGAAAATTAATGTTAGCATATCCAAAATCCTAAATATGGCATCCGCTCGCAGGCACTGGCAAAGTGATCAAGTTTGGTGGATAGGTGAGCAGAAGGTAGAAGTTGTGGACCCCTTGGTCTACTTGGGTGTTGTCATAAACAAGAATTGTGATGACAGCACCCATTACATCTCACTCCGATTAAAGACCAAGCATTTAGCAGCCCAGGGCTTGAGAATCCTCCATAAGTACGGCAAATTTTTCCTCAGACCGCTTCTAGCATTTTATCGCCAGAAGGTGGTTCCCATCTTAACATATGATTCAGAGGGAATGTTGAGCATGCCCTGGAAGATTTGGGCCCCACTAGAGGGAATGTTTTGGCAGAGGTGCCTACGGCTGCCAAACACCCTCCCAATCTTGGTGATATGACAAGAACTCAGACTCCAATCTTTGGAGAGAATTGCATTATGGAAGTCCATAGCCTTGTACCAGAAATGTAGACTGGCTGAAGGCGGTTCACCTTTTGAAATCTTTGCATGCATGGGAAAGACCAGTGATCAAGTTCTGGTAAAATGGCGGGAAAAGATTGAGGGAACAGTGGAAGAACCAGACTTAGATGAAAAAGACCTACTCACCAACCAATCCCATGATAATTAAAAACAAACTACAAGAGCAGGATTGGATTGAAATGGTCCTAAATCCCTTGAGATCATGTTTGGAGAGAGAAAGAAAGGGCCTGACTCAACCCCGTCTATACCTTCAGAGGTTCCCTGATGCACACTACAGAGACTTGTTGCTGAGGGGAAGACTAAACATTCTCGCCATGAGAGAGGTGGCACTTGAGAGGAAATTAATTCCTCCACAGGAATCAAACTGTCGTTATTGCTGCTCTTAACCACTGGGTAATCTCCTGCCCTGATAAGCTTACGATCAAAACACCTCAAAAAACATCTAGTGAATTGTAATATCGAATTAGATCAGCAATGGTGGGAGTGGATATTGATGGGGAGAGGGCAAGCCTTTGTTTGGAATTGCTACAATATATAGAAGCTAATCTAACCATGTCAAAGGAGCTGGAGGTTCTTCCAATACTCTCTTAAACACCCTTCGGGTGGAGGTGCCTTTGCTGATTAACAACTAAGGGGCTCAGGACACTCTTGGTCCTCTAGATTTGAATTTTTCCCTTTTTCTTTTTATCTTTTGGGAAATAGTAGCAATGTTAAGCACTAAGACCTTGGTTTATTTAGACAGTTTTTGATGTTGGTTTTGAGAAAAGATGGGAGGAGGGAAAATTAGGGGGAAATGAAAGATCTATTTTAATGGTTCAAGGCCTTCAAAGTGATGTGGTAGAAGAGAAGGGATTAATGCAAATGGTTATAATAGCTTGTTTGTATTTTCTTTGTAGATGTGAATATGTTTAACCAATAAACATTAATAAAAAAATAAAAAATAACTATTTTTATGCATTATCAAAACATGTATGTTCTGTAAGGCTTATGCAAAATGACAACCGTACACTCTTACTGAGCAATCATAAAATGCATTATTGTAAAAGAATATAAATACTTGTTTCTTTGGATTACTTCGGTCTTAGGTGTCAATTTTTGAGTAATAACACATTTGTTTCCTATTCTATCTCAGTCTTCAGGGTTGAAAGGGATGAACCTTTTTTATGATTGTGCCACTTTCTCTGAGGATAAGAAGCACAATTTCCAGGGTGCAGTTGTTGTCAGTGTCATTTGCACTCAGGTTTCTGGTTTCTTTTTAAATGAGGATTCCTAACATTCAGTTCTCGTGATTAATTTGCAATTCAATCCTCTTGGCTTGTCTTGCCAACGCCTCCACACTGTGTCCTTAACACTACCATTTTAGTTCTAAAAGTACATTCCTCCCAGGCAGGCCGTCTTTGTCAGAGACGATGGGCCTCATTACAAGTCAGGCGGAATGGGTTAACGGGCTCCGCTAATGTGGCAGGCCCATTAACACCATTCCGCCTGATTACGAGGTCCCCTCGTGGGACCCGGTAAGGACGCCTGGTAAAACCAGGCGTTGTTGCCGGGTCCCGCGAGGAGAAGAGCGAGCTAACAAGGGGCTGGTTGTAATCGGCCCGTTGTTAGCTCCCTCTCCCATTCCCATTGAGCCCTACGGGGGCTCAAATGGGAATGGGGAAGTTCCGGGCCCGGGTTCCCTGAGGGAGGAATTACCGGGCCCTTAGAACTCGGAATGGCCCGGTAACTCCCCATTCAGGGAACCCGGTAATGGAGCCCGGTTTGGCGGCAACCATGGAGCTAATAGCTCCATGGCTACAGCCAAACTCGTATTGAGGCCCAATATGTTGACATTAGAACTGATTATGGGTATAACTTCCTTTTAGCAAATCTTCTTGTCTCTGTATATTCCTGGGATGAAAGTGACTGAAGGCCCAAAATGCAATATTTCTTCACTCTTCTGATTTTCATCACTGCCTGCTTTACACAATTGGTGAATTAGAACCACATCTTTCAACATTGAACACTTCTTAGTTCTCTTTCAGTGTTTCTGCTTCCTACACTCAGTTATGAAGTCTTGCAGCCAGTACTCCTAACATGGAATGCGTATTGGTTCTAATTTGAATGTCAGTGAAACCTGTGCTCAGGATTTGGCATGTCAGAACCATTTTGGCTAGATGCCACAAGAAACAAAAAAAGGACCAAAACAAAACTTCTCTATATTAAAGAGGTAACATGACCAGAACTAGGGGAAGATTGGTGAAAGAGGGGGTATCTATAAATTACAGGATCACTAGAATCACGACCAGACCCTGGTGAACGTGGAGGTCCTGGAGCATCCAGAATACCGGGTAGCCCCCAACTATGGAGACTACAGAGGTAGAACCCCAGATGATGGGAAAAGTGGACACCTCTTTTCCAAACCACAGAAGACATGGTCCCAGATTCAGTTGGGAAGCTGTACTTTGTTGGTGTTAAAGTCCTTGGCCCTTACCATTCACAGTCTACCAAAATATGATTGCCAACTGAGTGTGATGGGGAAGCTGAATCTACCAATGGCCACCGGAGGAGAGGATGCTTTCCTGACCAACCTCACTGGGAAGGGTCCCACTTACAACCATTCGATGCAGGAGAGAAAGAGAGTGGGAGCGGGCCAAATAACTGGGGATCCTACGAAGATGTAGTTGATGGGGCCTATTTTTGCTTAATGAGCACCTCAACAAATACACCATCGAATAATTTGATTCCTCATGAACTTTTCAGAGGCACAGATCTGGTTCCAAAAGATTCAGGGATCTCAAGGAATGTGATGCAGCCAGACTGGGTGACCTCATGTCTACTTCAAACACCAATAGAGACACGTTTTATGTGTCTTCACTGGGTTTGGGGAAGTTAGCCATTTACACAGATATGGGTTTGACAAGGTCACAGGATCTGCCACTGGAGGTGGTAGTTATTCCCAACCTCCTAGGGGGACAGATTTCTCCAAGTTTGACCTTTGGTTCCAAGAGGAAAGTGACTTAACCATATTGCTAGACATTGGCCAATGAAAGATGTACTTCTGAAATCTTCTCAAGAACCCTCAAGGAGGACCGTTGGCGACAGGATAACGGTGTGATAAAGTTACATTAGTCAAACCTCTTTTTGGGTTTAGGAGGCCTCTTGGAACAAATTCAGCCTTCATGCAGTGCAAGATGTTGCAGAGGTGTGGAAAATAGGTGTTCCCAAGACCCCCTCCTCCTGCCCTACTACCTCTAATAACACAATTCCAAAAGTAGATGTTATGCAAAGCCTACTGCAGGGAAATTATCAATCCATCAGAAGTCAGTAATGTTTTCATTAACCCACAGCTTTTTTCAGCCCGCTGCAAATTGCCATGCAGGCACTTCCCATTGTAATCAGGCAAATGACAGAGCCACTACACCTTTTGTCGGCATCACCAAACCTGCCTTCAATTCTCTTTAACACACATAGGGAAGACAAAAATATTTAATGGGCTCCTGCACCACATTCGATCAACGTGGAGCCCTTGCAGCGACCCAGCGTTATCGGAAGGCTCTGGCGTCAACACACCACTTACACCTGACCACAAAGTGGCATACAGGCCTCTTAACACTTCAGCAAGAAATAGGCAGAAAAGGGGAACATTCAGTCACATTCAGAGAATAGAGAATGACAGGGAATAACCAATCAATCCATTTATTAGATCATGAAACTTAGCCCAGGGACCAGAAAGGAGCTCAATTCTCTGGTATGTTTGTCCTGCACGTTGTGCAGACCAGAGGTCAGACCAAAAAGAGATGAGCGACAGGAATTAGGAGGAGGAGATGCTGAACACATGAGCTTCATTATAGGGAAGCAGAGACTAACACCTTGTACCATTTGGGTCAGTGGGTGGACAAGGGTTTAACCAAGCTTTGGGTAAAAGCCAAGCTGAGCCACTTCAACTGACCAGGAGGTTGGCTTACCCAGAAGAGTGATGACTCTAGTTATTTCGGCACGCTACAAGCCCAGGAGGGCGTCCCCTGGATGGAGGGTCAGAATATTGCAGCCTAATGAACACCTTGACCAAAGGGAGAAATACTTGCTGGTTGGAGTGTGTTGAAAGGTATTGACACTCGCCAAGAAGAGTGACCTATGGCTAGAGGTTAGACTACCTATGCCTGACAATTATCCTAAAGCAAGTTAGGAGAAGTACTTGCAAGCCAAGTATCAAACACAAATAAAGGCACTATTTGAGTAAGCCTGAGATTGCTAGGAAGTGAGCAGGGGGCTAAATCCCTAGAAATGAGACAGCCAAGAAGACTGTATAATAGATTGGGGAACACTGTGAAGAATAGTATTCCTTTGTCCTCAAGACAACACACACCATCCTGAATGCCTTTACCATAGTATCCTTTATTATTATGCTTGAATTTGATTCCCCTAAGATCTATAAGAGTTCTACCCATACATCCTAACAAAGTTTTAAAAGATTGTTATGAACCAGATACTTATGAATTGAGTGTGCTCTGTTGATCATACACCACAATTCATACAAAGGCTTTCAATTATTTTGTTTTAGGGGGTGGTGTAAGAGAAAAGGATTACAACACAATGATCACAAATGGTTATCACAATGGAATTATGTACGTATTATTGGCTTTGGAAGGATGAAAGAAAAGGGAACGTGATTTCAGCAAAACACATGCACATACGCTCCACAAATGTTTTTCTCAAAGGATTTCTTTTTTAAATTGTTTTTCGTTTTGGGTTGGAAGGAGGAAAGGGAAGAGTCAGGGATAAGAAACACTCACCAAGTGTTTCTCAAAGGGGAAGGCAGGAATGAAGGAATGCCATGAAACAAACTCATTGCAAATTCTAATGTAAAAGTAAACTAACGGGGAATGAAATGAATGTAAAAATATCACCCAGAAAATGCTCTTGGTGGCTATAGCACAAGCACCCCTCTTTCCTTTTGTGGATCAGCCATGTTACTCATTCTAAGAGCCACCCACAAACAACAGACAACCAGGAAGTGTGCTGGCCATTTTATCAGGCCACTGAACATCCCAGAGAATTGGTGCCTCTGATTGACCTGTCATAAGGTGACATTTTGGGTTAGGCTAATCCTCATAAAGGGCAGATAGATTTGCATCTGGTGACACATTGTAGAAACAGTGGAGATGTGCAGTTAGTTTTCATTTAGGCATATCCATTATAATCATAAATGTGTAACTGCGAATGGGATGGCTCACCAAGATACAGGGTACATTTCTCGGCAAAGGGCAGAAGCATGTCAGCCAACATTGCACATTTCCATCAGAAATGCCCTCACATATCTTCTGCCTCATAATATGCTGCTGTTTTACTGAGGCAGCCCACTCCCCTTAGACCCTCACTACCATGTTACCCTTGTAACTGTTTGCCTTTTCCAATATCATCCTCTTTTACCCAGGCCCCTGTCTCGCTGTTCATGCTCTACCTGCTTAGTTTCTTGGACTTCTGTTTCCCTCACTAAATCAGATAGGGACACCTACCATGTGTGTGCCATCAATGTTCACTTAATGGATCCGATTAGTATGTCTGCGTGTCATTGAGCTTCCTGGCTTCTAAGTGCTATTTTTGCATCCCTGTGCATTTTGGAGCTGCAACATGCACCATTCCCTCTACACCAAAGGTTTCAAGCCAGATTCTCATAACTGTTTTGGCACAAGGGATGAGATGCGGTAACACATCTCAAAACCTGCATCAAACAAAGTTGAAACCCAATTCACAAAGGGCATCTGACTGTGCACATATTAGATGTGCACATTCAGATGCTCTTTTATGTTTCTGTGCATTTCAATGTGCACCCTGATTCCACAGAAAGGATGCATATTGTAATGCACAAAAATAGGCACTTTCCCCTGCACTTGTTCGGTACAGGCACAAGGGCGAGGTGTAACGCATGACAGGGTTAGTTCTGACCCTGTCATGCATTTGGACAGAATTGGACCAGTAGCAGTAAACCAACTGCGGTCCCACTTGCATTTCTATCCTGCAGCCGAGATAGACACATATTTTTATATTTCACAATAACGTGGCCCATTAATGGTCACCCAACTTGGGTGCTTGGAGCCAGTTATAGATTACTGTCAGGAAGCCTGCTGCCAACACAAATGTAGGCAAGGGGGCTGGCCAGCACATTAATTGAATCTCAGCGCAGCCCCTTCAAAATGCACAGATCACCTTCGAAAGTAAGGTGTCCTGGACATTTGTGAAAATGAGGCATGTTAAATGAACGCATCTTCTGTGCTATTTTCAGATACTCTGTTTTCGGAGAATCTATCACTGTGTGTTTACATTAGAAATCTTTGTTCTTTAAATTTCCTTTTTCTCAAGGAAAGACCACATGTGTTTAGTAAACTCTGAGGAAGAACGTTCATTTTCAAAGCAAAAAGCCCTTGTTCCCTAGAGTAGTTAGAGTGGTATACAGGTCAACATGGAATTGAAAAATGTCTAACAGAGTCAAATGCAAGACAGATGCTGTGTAAATTGAGTCGAGATCACATGTTTTAAAAAGACACTGCTTGAATTTAAATGCATGAACTATCCCTAGATTATCATCTATTTGCTCGACAGGTTAACGTAATTAATTACATACTAAGAATGTCAAACTAAGTGCAAACAGCCTAAAAAAAATGCTGTCCTTAGGGAAAATGGCTATTCATAGGCGAGCCCCCTTTGAAACAGATATCTTTGTTATCCTATGTCATATGAGAGGCAGAAAAAGAGATTGGGTTGTTGGTTGAGTGCTTTGTAAATAATGTTTAAAGTGGGTAAATCTGCTTAAAACATATACACATCTCAAATGCCATATCTCAACCCTTCTATGTCCTACAACAAAAAATAAAGTTATGTCCATTAGTGTTTTGCAACTAAAATATTATAATTGCAACTTTTCAATGGCACCTTCTAGAGAGATGGGTTTAATTGGAATGTACTTTAAACAGCAATATGCCCATCAAACTGAAATTTTGTAAACTTTGGGATGCACAGACCCTACATTCACACAATTGTGGAATGAGTATGCCTAATGTCTTGGTTTTAGAGGTATCAGGTGCAGGGAGGAGGGCTCTGTATGAAATGAAACACGAACTTAAGACTGTCTTCTTGTGTGAAAGTGACAATAGGAAAGATGCAGACATTAGATGTGCCATTTTCCCTTGGATCTAAAGACCAAGCAAATATATGGATCAATAGGAATCAACTTTACTCTGCTTCCTCTTGTGGGCAGAGTTTGCTTGGTATTTAAACTTAAACAAATAGGCAGAAGGAAGAGTTCTGGTAAAACAAAGACGTGAGAAAGCTGCATGAAAGGAATATGCAAGGTGATAAATCAGCTTGGAATTTAGCTCTTTGCTGCTGATGGGGAACTACATTTAAAGGGCTTTATTGTGACTGGTCTGAATGCAAAGGAATGTCCTTTCTCAAAGCAGGACCTAAAAGCAGGTGCACTGACAGAAGGCATAGGTGATGCCTTTAAGAGTCCTTACGTGTCCTTGTCCTAAATGGTCTGGTAGTTTTTATTTTTTGTAGCAGAGTATTTCTTCCATATACTTTGTTTTTGAATGCTTTGTTTTATGGAGAAGTGTTGATTTCATGATATTGGGTTAGATGTTTCCAGCATGTGAAATTATCCTTTTCTATCATTTTTGGGTATTGGTATATTTGTTGTCTTTAGACTTGTTCATGATTTACTCAGTATTTTTAAACATATATTTATGGAATGGAATCATTGGGCTAGTTGCTTTTCCTAAACTTTGGACATTTATTGTCAAAAACAAAACAAAATGCAAAATGTACATAGGGATTGGCCTCACCCATTTGACACATTTATGTTCCTATGTATGATAGCTATGCTCAATGTCTGTGGAATAAGGGAAAACCTACCTTTGATGGTTTCTGGTAATTTGAAAGACAGACAAAAATTGAGTTCCTATGCCCAAGATTATTTAAACACTTGCTTGAGAAGTAAAACCCACATAGTAAGTATTTTGGGAACCCTGTTTAACAGTTATATCACTGAAAAAGATAGCATAGTGTAAGACATATGTACTTTGTGATTTACAATTAAAACCTAACCCCTAGACAGCATCATTGTATTTGAACCTTCTCTTGAAATATAGTATCTCTGAAAACTTTAAACATCTCAAATTGAATGGCGAACACATTCTATGATTGGTGTCTGCCATAGTTAATGAAGTGATTGACATCTATTCCCAGTATAACCACTGGCCTGTGGTTTTGTGAGGGTAAACCTGATTCCTTCAAACTAGTGAGTGATTTAGGTCCCACTGTTGCAGTATTCTAAAACCAAAGGAACTCCTGAGAAACTCAAGCCTTTATAACTGTTTGCAACAAGTTCAACCTCATAGATTGTGTGAGTCAAGTAGTGTCTATTCCCAAGATACAAATCAATAGTTTGTCTTAAATAGTGCCCCAAAATTTAGATTGAAATCACCCTGAGAGTTGAAGAACCATTTTTTATTTGAGCTATAACTAGAGTAAACTGTTTTGTTGTAAGCCTTATTTTGTGCACTGTCACCTTTTGATTTCAGTGTGAAGGCAGCCTTAAAGTAAGCATATTTCTCTGATGCCAATAGTCAATGTCAATCTGTGTTCACACATGTAGAGTAAATTGAACAGTGAACTGGCTTATGCTGAGGTGTGGGAGCAATTCCAGTGTACTTTGAGTTGGGAATCACATGTCAAAATTATTTCAATGCCATTTTATTTAATAAAATGTATCTTATGGATCACCTGCATGCTTCTTCTTTGGAGTATGATGGTAGGATTGTCAAATGCTAAATAATTAAACTGAGGGTAGTCCAAGACTGGAAATAGAAACTCAAAAGAGTTCAGTGTGCATATCTTGTTCTGCAGCAGTTTATAAGCTTTCTTGGATAGGGTGTCGCCCAATTGATAAATAATCTGACGATGCACCTGCTGATCGAAACACATCCCTACTAACCATACAGGATACTGGGGACCAGCCTTGAAATCATCCTTCCCTCCCTGATATCAAGGAAGGCAGAGGACCACCTTATCCCCCCAGGCTTGCCCGAGTGCCACTGGGCAACACAACAACCACATGCCTGGACCATACAGTGCCTCTGGGCTCTGCCCTTACTGTCCAGTGTCACCATTGCGGGCCCTCTTGTTGTGAGTAGAGGGGGCCCAACCTGCACCCATGTTTATCCCAGCCAGCCCACTCCCACCCTAGCCGTCCCACTCCCAGGAATTCAGGGCTCTATTATAGTTCCTCCAGTATAACCTGACTCCCAATCTAGAACCAAGCGACTACATGGATAGAAACATACTGTACACCAATGTTCCCTCTAAACTGTGCGCTTGACCAGCTTCCTTCTGGGTGCCACTCAGAAGATTATTAGCAGCGCACACAGACAATTCTCACCTATTCAAAACATTTAATAAGGCACAAGCCACAGCAATTACCTGAAATTGTCTTTCTTTTGGTTTAAGCAACTAGTCTTGATATTCTGCTCATTTGCATTACACTACTATGCAAGGGTGATCGTAAACACCTAAAATCCCTAACATCAAAATACACACACAAGAGGTTAAAAACAAATATGAAAAACTAGCTCCATGAACAGAAGAATCTAACCAAGATATGCCTGCACACATTAACCAAATAATGTACCCTTCCCACCCATGACTCCTAAACCTTACTCTACCACACTTTTAACTTATGACTCTAACTTTGGCCCCAGAACACATTAAGATCACACCGGACAACCTCGACTCTTTCTCTCTTGGCTCTGCGAATGGTTTGTAGACTTGTACCTACATCCACTTGTTTTATGTTTGTTGTAACATTAATATCGTTCATGCGTCAACATTTCTGTTACTCATTGCGCCTCTACCAAAAGCATCACCCACACTATACAATCAAACTACCAGCTCAAATATTGGATACTTACTGTAAGTAAGGAAGCCACTTGGATGTGTAACCTTATCCCATACTTCCTCTTCTTTTTACATTTGTCACGCAAGTGCTTTGAAGCGGCCCCTTGCAAGTTAACGCATTATAAAACTCAAATATTAATTTACCCTCTAAAGATTTTGAGAAGACAAATGTGATACTCAGCGTCTCCTATCTTAGCATTAATAACATTACCCTATAAGTGGAGAGCAACCTTGCAATATCATTTACTTAGCCTACAATGGATAATGGTTATGGGCTATGCATTTGATTACTTGTCCATAGTATCAGGGCACCGGATAGTCAGACATGAGAATGCTTTTCACACAATCTGCATCGTTTCCAAGCGTTCAGAGTTCCTTTGGGCACAGAACTTTACACATTATATGGTAACTCGCTTCTATCCAAAAACGATTTCACTGAGCACTTGTGTAATCCTACACAATGATGTAAGGGTGGGGTATGTTGCAAACAATCTAGTATGCACTGCTGAAGAATTGTGTACATACAGAGTCATGACATACTTAACATGCACATAATATGTTGAGGCATTAAATATGCCTTGCCTGCAAAGTATTGTGGGTCTGCAAATATCCCAGTGAATGTTTACTGCTACAATCCCTCACTTTTTACAGTACTCTATCAACTAGTATTGGAAGCTAGCACAGGGGCCGGGGAAGGCTATGGGTGGAAGAGCACAGGTAATCACTCCTTTCGGGTGATGAACAAAGCAACACATTTAAAAAACCAAGGCAGACGTTTCAGCAGTACACTGAAGGAAATGTTTTGCTTGTTTGCTAAAGGATAGGACATTCTAGTACCGTCTAGACAACATCACCTTCTTTTTCTTTCTATGCTCAGCTGCTGAGGGCTTTTCAATATAACCATGTGTTCTGTGTGTATCGTCTCTAGCAACTCCCTGCATCTTATTTAATTGATCACACAGAATTACAGATGAGGGATCCATTGTTACAGAAGAAGGCACTCAATCAGTTGTATATGTGATTTTCTTCAGTAAGACTCTTGTTTAATTGTATCTAGGCTGTGGTGCAGAAGGGTGGGCAAAACTATACACTTTATTATGTGTTCTGTCATTTCACTTCCTATGTAGGGGTACAAGCAGGGCTCTAATCAGATTATATTCTCTACTTGGAGTCAAATACTTTTTCTGGGAGTAAAAAAGTAATTGGTTTTGCCAATAAGGATACTTTCTGCTTATTACAAGATGTTCTTTCCCCTTAAAATTCCTCTTGAGATCGGGCATTAATATTATTAGAGTTCCTTCCTATGCCACTGCTCTACTGGGGTCACTAATTTTTGATCGTCATATGCTGAGGGGCAGTTATTCTGATGCAATTATCATCCTTACACAAATTATTAAAAGCATGCTCTCCTGTCCCTTGAATTACTTCATTAAAGTGGCACTTGAACTCCTACCAGCATGTGTTTTGACACTTTGCTTTTAATTGCCATTAATCCATCGGCAAATAATGTATTCTGTCTGAATTTCTTGACAGCCACATCAGTTATGCCAAGAGATATTTGTGTTTTGTAATGCACATGAGGGATTTTCCAGTGGCATAAAACATACATTTTTCTCTGCACCACGTTTGCAAGGTACTGTGGCAGATGTTGAAGTATTGGACTGGTTGATGGGTTTTCTCTATAATCACATGACATATTTTATTTTAGCCTATGGGATTGGAATTTGTTTTAAAGATTTGTACAAAATTACAGTGGCTCCGAAGAGGACATTCCTTTCCAAACTCTCTTCTGCAACTAATGAGGTAAGCTCACAAAGTGGCTTACCTCATTAGTTAGTTGCACGCATGGAAAATAATGTGCCCTAACAAGCCAACCAGTTCTGCACATAGAGAAAAATAATTAGAGGGAACATTGATGTACACTTGTCTCCCTGTGGACTGCTGCCCCTTCCTTTTGTAGGCCTTGTGGAGCACCATTACTCCTGTCATTGCTCAATATGGTGAGGATGGGGCATTTTAAAGTATGCTGCTGCTTCACTCAGATGGGCTAAACCTCCCTCCCTCACCAGCTTCAAAGACGCCATGCGGCTGCCTTACATTCTCTAGGCCATCCTGATTTCCATTGGGGACCCAGCAGCCAAGGGCCTCTACCACACACTAGCTTGGCTTTCCACCCACTACCCTGGTTAATACTACCAATCTGTGCATCTCTGATAAAACTCCTTGTGCACTTCTCTGCATAATGTGTGCTTCCCCACCTATCCACCATATAGCTAAATATGTTAATCATTCTCCTGACTGTTCTGTCTCTACATCTCTCTCTCGGCTTTCAAGTGCTGCCACATTCCATCGGTACAGACCTCCACTCTTAGTTCTATTATCTTCCCACCTCCATCCTTTGTTCATCTCTCAAGCAACTCTCTAGACGTTCCTCTTGTTCACACCCTTCTCATTTCAGCATCCTCCACCCAACTCATGGTGCTCAAGGAAAACCCCCTTTCTGCATACTCCTGCTCCCATATCGAGCTCGTTTTGCACCTCTGGAATACCCAATCTCTTGGAAACAAAACCTCTTTCCGACTTTGACTCCATCACCCCAACCTCTCTGTGATCGGAGTAACTGAAATGTGGATTCACCTGCTTGACAATTCTACCCTGGCTGGCCTCCATACTATCATCTCCATTTAGGATTACCGTGAATTTGTCGAATTAGAAATTTTCGATGGAGAAAAAATACAATGTTATTTGAACAAAAATGACTTTCGGGTTTCACGCCCCGAATATTTCTGACAACCCACTGCACCCCACACCTTTACTTACCCCTTAGCGGCACACCTCCTTGTGCTTCCCTCTGCAACAAGGGTTCCCTTCACTTACATGAATAGGAGCTGGTTCTCCAGTGTCCTCTTTTTTCCCACATTTTATTCAAAAGGGAGCGTAGGACACCCCCAGAATCCCCAATGGCATTATAGTGAACAATTGTGCAGGGGACACCCCCGCAGGCCCTGCAGCCCTTGTTCACTATAATGACACCGAACAGGGTGTTTTTTCGGCTGTAGTAATTTTCGAATAAATCTTCCATTCGTTTTTTTTATTTGAACTAATATATGGATTTCCTCCATTTAACCTCGAATAGTCAAAAAGGCAATGAAGTTGGTCTGAAGATAAGGAAGACCAAAGGTCTTTGCTCTTGGCCCCTCTCACTTTACTCCTATCTTTTGAAAATATCTCCATCCAACGTCTCGCTTACAAGCATCTCAATATCCCAGTGAATTGGGCAGAAAAAACAGCAGGACATTCCCATCCTAAAAATTTGATCCCTGAGCACAGACCTGCCAGGTTTTCCTGGGTTTTACACATTGAAAATCATACTTTTAGTTATTCGGATACATTTCGTTGATTTCATTTGAACAGGACACATCCTTAGTGGAATGTGCTTAATCATCCGTTCCACTTTCCTACCATGTTACACTGTCCCCACCTGTGGTGGATCACTCCACCATGCGTAATCATATACTGCCTATTTACCGGTATCTCCTGTGACCTTCCATCTGGTTCTCAGGTGAAACTGAGCATCGCCTTCATGTATGAAATATCATGCATCTATGTCATTGGGCATAGTTATGCTCAAAGCAATGATTCACATCACAGCAGCACAGTATTCTGCTCTTATACACGTGGTGCCAACGAATTGTGATACATCATCGTAAAGTATCCTGAACGATCCACATGCATAGTTCCACCTTTGCATTCCATTCGAAAAGTATTGGACTTTTCATATTTAATTGCACCCTTTGATAGTTTGCCAAAACATGGATATTTTTATACAAGACCTTGAAAACTATAGTTCCCAGAATTACAATGGGCCTGATTTGCTTTCAAGTTCCAGGGTTCTGAGAGGGAGGGGAAGATTACTTTCAGGTGTGGAGTTCCAGATGCAGCAATTAGCTATTTTCCGTCCGAGGTATTTTGGTATTTATTCTGCTGCTCCCGGAGCACTTTGTTGTTGCAGTGAGGTTCTATTTGGACCTTCTTGCTTCCATAGTTTTCTACATCAGCCTGTTGCTGCTGTCTGAGGTTTCCAGAACCTGCTCAAGTTGCAGTGCCCAAGCTCTTTTCTCTGCAGCTCTGTGCTCTCTGCATTGCAATCCCGTGTGCTTTGCCCTCCATCCTTTGCCCTGCCCTATGATCTCAGACTGCATTTCTCTCCACTCCTGTGCTGGCAGTCTCCCTGCCTGCACATGCTTGTTGTCTGCCTGAAGCTCTTTCCTACATGCCTGCAGTTCCCTCACTCCTCTGCCTGCAGCACCTTTTCTCTCTACCTGCAGTCTCTTGTACTGCCCTGCAATCCTTGATATCAGTCCATGGTTCAGTCTACAGGTTTCTTGAAGAAGTCTCCAGTTTCTGTCCATAGCTTCCTTGAGTCTAGTCTGCAGTTTCCTTAATTCCAGACTGTAGGTCCATCCATACGTCTTTGATTCTCTTCTATAATTTCCAGTCTATAGTTACAGTCCAGTCCTCATTACCTTTGATATCCGTCTACAGTCCCCTCGTGCATTCCATTGCTCATATCGTTCTGCCTTCAACCTCATTTAAACGCCATGTTGTTTCTCTGGGGATTTCTATGAATGATTTTGTTATTGTTCTTGTCCCCACTTGTGTTTAGGCAAGCCCTTTGTCCTGAGTTTGGCTGGCAGGTTTTCATTGATCCATATTTGTGAATAGTGTGCTGCTCTCTGCTTCAGGGGGCAGCCATTGTTCCGTTCATGCAGGAACACGTCTTGTGAGTATTGTCTCCTTGTTCGTGCCTTAGGGTCCAGACACAGAAGTCTGCTCTTCCGGCTCCTGTCTGTAAGTATTCACACTGAGGCACCGTAATAGTAACTTGCTGAGAGGTCTAGAGATTCCCCTGACTTTTCTTTTGTACATCCCAGAGTGGGAACTAAACATGTTTTTTTCATTGTGTTCCCTGCGTTTTCCAATCCACTGCCTTTGTTGCTTGTCCTTACTTATAGCCTGTGATCTGGTGAGTCCTGGAATATACTCCGTATTGTCTTAGATAGCATTACCTCTTCAGCTTTGGTGTACCTGTGCCCCCACAAGTCCCTGTAGATAACCCGGGAAAACCCCTCAAAGATGGCTGCTCTGTGAAAACCCCAGAAAGCTAAACATTGTGGCAGTGGAAGGCATTTGAAAGAAAGACATAGAGGCTGAAGATAAATGGGGGGAATTAATGTAATGATTTACAAATAAAATACTGCTGTAAAAATTCAAAACATACCTCCACAACAGATAGCTCGGTCGAAACTTCCCAAATCCAAACGTTAGATTTCTTCATTAAAACTCTGGTCAGTTAATAATTAGCAGACCAAAAGAGCAGTGGATTTGGTTGCAAATTGAGCATGCATGTTAGTTTAGCACCGCAGATATCCCAGAGAAAATCTCAGGGGAGGGACAACCCAGCACAATGATGTCATTGCCCATGTAAAATTAATTTTGTGCTCCACTCACTATCCATACATTATGGTAAATTGTTTTCTGCCCAATGCTAATTTTAAGCATGCATCTGCCTGCAATTCGGTTTTCAAAGTCTGGACTGTCCAACCCAGAAACATATTGGTTTTTAATCCTAACTTTCGGGATTTCTTCCCTCTCCATAATTTTTTGCAACAATTTCTCATTAATGAAACTCCTTTCATGTTCAAGTGCTAAAGTGGCTTTTATTGTTTTAAGATAATCATTTATACCAACATGAACCCATGGTTGCTCATCTTCCATGTGTATTTCTGCCAGAGTGGTAATGTGTTTTTCTGAATCTGTTTTAGGAGCAATATTCTGTTTGCATGTTTTCTCTTTTAAATAGAAACGTAATGTGTGCTCATCTATGGCAGTCTGCCAATCTTTCCTTGGGTCCAAGTATATTTGTACAGGTAGTTTTTCATTGTCGCTCTGCATTTTGTCTTGACACATTAATATAACAGTGACACTAGGTATGCAGCTATTCTGGAGATATACCTCCACAGCATCATTTGTTTTGGCAACGGTGTGACATTCATTTATATTGCTGTTTTGTGATTTTAGTTTCTTAGGCCTCAATGGTTTTTTGGTTAATGACCACAGCACTCCATTCACCCCATCTATGAGAGGAGACAATCTTTTCAGGCAATCTGTCCCCATCAGAAATGGAATTTCACAAATAGATGTGATCAATACCTCTTGTTTCATTCTGTGCTTTCCTATTTTTATGTCAACCTCAGTTACACCTATGATGGGCACCTCCTCTCCATTAATGTTATGCACTGGGCCTTGATTTGCCTTCACTGTGATCTGACTCTGTGGAGGCCTCCCTTCATTGATACTCTTTACCAGCTCCTTGGACATAATTGTGGCCTGTGCGCCAGTGTCAATCATAGCGAAGGTGTGGCATTTTTCTTCTACAGTGATGGGTGCATAATACCTGTCCTCAACTTCCTCTAATACACATAAGAAATGTGAATTCTTACTGATTTCAGGGCTCACCTTTCTCAGATCTTTTTCACTTTTGGCTAAGCACATTGGTAAATGAAAAGACATTTTTTCCTCCTTTTTACCCATTTCTGTGCGAGATATTTTATTCATTTCTCCATGTTCAGAGGTTTTTTGGAGTGTGGCCACTGTTCGCCCATCCATCTGGGTAACATCAGAGACCACATTACAACCTTCCAACTGAACATGTGTAACAACATCATTCAGCAATTTGTCATTTTTTAATTCTGTGCATTTGTGATCATTTAGTGTAATACCAGCCCTTTCAGCCTCTTCAAAAATATGTGGCTCAAAGAATTCTTCAGGTGATTGACTTGTACCCTCCTTGTGAGTATTTCCTTTTTCTGTCTGTGTTTGGTCATTGTTTTGCTTGCCCAGGGAAGGAGCTATGGCATCCCCACTTACTCCCTGTTCACTGGTATTCCCCATGCATGAGTCATTTTTCTTAAATCTGTTCCTTTGTTCTTTTGGAATTCCTAATGTTTCTTTTTCATTTGTGCAAATCTTTACTGTTTTATTTAGCTCTAAGTTAAACCGTACCTCTTTTTTAGAAGTATTTGCACTTTCTATCACAATTTCATTTACTGGTACTTTCATTTTGAATCCATTAGGCATCTCAGAGTCGTTATGCAAAATTATATCAGAGCAATCTGTCATTTTGGCACTGCGATTATCATGAGTACTTAGTCACTTTTCGGAAGCCCCCCGGTCATTGCTATGGCCATCAGCCCCCTCTTTGGAAGGTTGTTTTTGCGCTGTATAGAGCTTTCCTATTTGCTCAGCTAACATTTTCACTTGGGCCTCAAGGCACTGGAACCTTTCCATCTCTCTAGGATCCTCTTTCTGTGGCCTAGGTCGATATTGGTTGTTTTCCCCCTGATTGGATCTATTCTGATACCTCTCAGGTGATTGATGTCGGTTGGGATGGTTTCTGAACTCTTGATTCATTTGTGGAGGGGAGCGGGTTGCACCCATCCTTTGATTATAGTTCCCTGGTGGGGAATCATTGTACTGGCATGGATTGTAGTTCACGTTTTGCCTCATGTCCTGTCTCTCAGATTGTGCGTACTGGCCCCTATGTTGATTTCCATTATCAGTAAATCGATCCACATATCGGGGCCTATCCTGATTACCATATATCATGGTGCTGGGATCAAATCTGCTCTGTGTCCCCAATGACTGGTAGGGACCATCATTTCTTTGATCTTGATTTTGTCTCTGGTTATTGTTCATACCTGCCATATCAGGCCGATATCCTACCCGGGGTCTATCCCCTAAATATCTAGGGCTGATGTAGCTCTCTCTATTACTAGGATCATGTGTTTGGAACATTGGTACAGGGAATGGCGATCTTTGTTGATTACCCCTTTGTTCAGGTGTCACATTATTTTTACCTTGGCTTTGAGCAGACTCAAGGGACATTTTGGCTGACCTGATTTCCATTACTGTGGCTGAGGGTTCTTTAGATTTAGGCCTGGTATCTTTCATTTTATCACTTTCTCTACCCTGACAATAGAGTACCTCATATAGCTTTGTGCTTTGATGTACAATCCATTCAAGGGACTTGTCACGGTCAAATTCACGGACCAATTGGGATATGATGTCTTTCTGTAGCCCATAGAAGTATGCGGTTTTAAACTCATTGGAATTTGAGTCAAAAGATACATCAAAGCGAGAGAATGCTCTTTTTAAGTCTTGTAAAAATTGGCGAGGGGATGTATTAGGTCCAGCAGTAATTGTGTACGCGACTTTCTTTGCCTCCTGCAATGACTGAAAAGGAGAAAAATGACGCCTAATTTCTTTTTCAAACTCCAGCCATGTCATATTCTGCTGTTCATTTAATCCCCTTATGATGCTGGCCGTCGGGGCATCTAAAGTTAAATGAAAATATTGTCTGTACTGTTCCCTAGGTATCTGGAGTGCTTTAAAAATGTCATGTACCGCTTCTAAGTGATCCTCAATGCAGCATTCACCTCCCTTTTTAAATGGTTTGATCAGGGCTTTAATGGATTTCATTATTTTTATGGGGCTACTTGTTGCAATGCATGGAATTGCACTATTTTGTGACTCAATCCTGTTTTCAGGTGTATGAGATTGGTGGCTGCCCCCAATGGGAGTATCAAATCCCCCAAGGGCGCTGCAACCAAGTTCAGTCACCGGCCCAGTCACTGGGGCACTAGCTCTTTGGGCATAGCTAGAATTCACCTCCACTCCATTGAATGTGGTGCCCTGCCGCCTCTCCTGGGACCTGGGAATGCACATTTGCTGTTCTAAGTCCTTACACTTTTTAAGGAGTCTGTTGGCTTCATCTTGCAAATAATTATTTTCATCACTTATTTTATTAATCACCTCCTGCATATCGCACATTTGCATTTGGCATTCATTGAACTCTTTATTTCTCTTGTCTCTTTCTTGAATCATTTTAATCATTTCTTGTTCTGCACTCTGGAGATCACCTTCTTTTTCGCAATGTTCTTTTTGTAAAATCTGCATTTCTGAAACAACCTCATCTTTATCCTGCCTAATGTGATCCACTAAGGCTTTTAAGTGTGCCAATTCTTGCTCACTATCTTCAAATTGTTTCTTGCTTTTGGATAACTGAGTATCAAAGTCTCTGCATTTTAATTGCATGTCTTTTTGGCATACATCCAATTCTGCTCTCAACATTTCCTGATTTTTACTTGCCCCCTCTAATTCAGTCTTTAACCTGTTAATTAGCTGAGTATCATTCTCTTGCATTCGCAGGGACTTGTTTAAAATAAACCATATTTTGCCGCATAGCCGTATTAAAGAGTCTTTCTCTGCACTTTTATCGGCTGCATTCAATAATCTTGTAAGGCAGACCTGAATTATGCTGCCTTCTGCAAAAATATTGTCTAGTTTTTCTTTCTGCACCTCACCCTGAATGCGGTTACTCCATTCTAACGTGCTATTCGAAGACCAATTCCCATGTGCAAATAACTTTGCCTCTAAATATTGCACTAGATCTGAGAATGTGGTTTCCCTTTGTGACATTCTGAAATTCGTTTTTAGTGGCACACTGCTATTATAAAATGGGTTCCCTTTAATGTGCAAATGGCAGTGTGAGACACGCTTGCCACGCCCAGTAGGTACTCTAGGATCACTTTCCCGGCCTGCAACGCACCATAAATATGTAGGGTATTTTGTGGAGATTTGGGGCCTGACGGTATTTTCTTACCGCCGAAATATAACTTAGCAACAATCACTCCTTATATTCAGATTTGGCCATGTACGACAATAATACAGTGAACATGCATTATTTCAGCACCCAGGCATGCCTATTTGGTATGCGTGGGTGGTAGGCGCGGTTGGTGGTATTTTGGTGAGCATAATTCCCTTGTTTTATTTGTGGCCCCAATGTCCAAAATCCCTTATCGTTGCTTAGATTTTTCGTGTGATCACTAGAGAGACCTCAGACCTACATTTTAGGAAGACCACATTTTTCAGTAATAGTGATGGTGTGCCACCATGGGCGAACTCACTGACTTATTTACGACAGAGAGCTATATATGGTAGTCTTGTGGTAATTTCCACTACCTTATATACGGTAGGGAGCTATGTTCAGAGAGTCTCTCTTCCCGTTGGCTCATGTACCTCCAACAAGCTATGCTACGGTCACTCACAACTGTTCATACTGATTCTGACATGCACACATCTGTCTTAAAATGACCATTGCACTGTTTAAAAATCTCCCCACATCATCGGCATTGTAATGGTAAATATTAAATACACCACCCGTCTGTTTTCAAATATTTTTCTGTATTATAAAAGTTGCATTTAAACACGATCTCATTCTTTACAGAAATAAATAAAATGGTACAGTAAAAGCATTGTCTATGACACACTGCGAAGAGCGTGGCGGAGAACAGAACTCAAATTGCAACATTAGCATTTGATTAAGGCATGCACAGGAATCCTACACTGACTGCATATTACCGTACACACTCAGCTCCCACACTTCTCATTACCTTATCTTTTTAGTTGTTCTCTTTGGCTGTTCTCTTTGTGAATGTGGCTCCCTTGGATTAACTCCAGCAAAAAGGAACGCTTGCCTTCTCAAACCGGGGTCATTGCCTGGAATTCTCAGCTTTTGCAGATAGGAATGCCTCAGCCAGTGGAAAGGTCCTTCTTTCAGCTCTCCCCAATCTCGACTGCACAATCTTGACTGTAGCAGGACTCAGGGATCTGCATTCCGTCAGGAGTCCCACAGCCAGGTCCTTTCCCCAGTAGTGCAGAAAAATGTCTGCCTGTCTTTTTCCCCGATACTGCCCACTAAAACTTTCATCTCAGCCCTCTGTATGACGTGTCCCAATGAAATCCATCATCTCTCATCCTCCTACTCTCAACAATAGCTTCGCTTATACATTTGCAATTGTTGCAAATCTGACTTCCTTCTTCCTGCAGTTACTGTGCACAAAAACACGGAGAAGCAGACAAAGAATAGAAGAAAAAAAATCTGCACACACATTTAAATGGTTTTCAGAGTATGCCTAATTCTGCAGTGGAGAACACATTTCATTAGTGGGTTATGTTAAATAAGGTTTTATTAGTCAGGTTAATGGTTAATAGGTTAGCTGTTAATTTTCAAATGTGTCTCTCGCACCATAGGCATTTCAGGTGAAAAATAGTGTGCATTTTTAAATGAGCACGTGTGCTTTTAACTGTAAAAATAGATTTGCATCTTATATGTTAAAATCGTTTTTGACTGAATAGCCTGTCTTTCCTTGTTAATCTGGTAACCCATATAGCAATGCACCGCACCCTTGTGGTGGTGCTGCAAAAAAAAAAATGTGCTACTTGTGCAGTAGTGCTGTACTCTGTGCTGTTTGCTACCTGTGCAGTAGTGCTGTACTCTGTGCTGTTCGCTACCTGTGCAGTAGTGCTGTACTCTGTGCTGTACCATGCCAAATATCCTTACACTCCACAACAGATAGCTCGGTCGAAACTGCCCAAATCCAAACGTTAGATTTCTTCATTAAAACTCTGGTCAGTTAATAATTAGCAGACCAAAAGAGCAGTGGATTTGGTTGCAAATTGAGCATGCATGTTAGTTTAGCACCGCGGATATCCCAGAGAAAATCTCAAGGGAGGGACAACCCAGCACAAGCACTGCAAGTAACATTGAAGTTCAAAGTTACAAGTTAATTCCTCAGAGCCTGACTCACAGAGGGCAACTTTGACACTGTGGGTAATGATAAGGAGAGAGACACACACACACACACACACAGGTGCGCGCGCACGTTCAGTTATTGTGCAGAACAATAAAGATAAAGTTTAAAAAAGTCTCAGTTGGCAAGTTTTCCCTTTATAAAAGAGGATAGCTGACATGTGTAGGATTAATTCTGAAATTAAAAACAAATCATATTTTCTATGTGAATTACACATGTAAAGCAACATATTGTATGCTCCTATTTTGGTTCAGATTCAGAGTGTGGTAAAGGCATTCAGGGCGGGAGACTGAGCTCAGGTTTGCAGAAATTAGAAGTGAAGAGGCAGCCGTTTGATGAACATGTGTTAAACGTTGATGCAAAAGACATTCAAGCATCTGGTCTCACTGATATCGACCTAAGATAAGGCAGACAACATTGACCATCGAAGAGACACAGCCCTGTCAAGTGTTAATACATTTTAGTGCCAATGCAGACCTCTTCACATCAAGTGGGATGCCATGCTATTGCCAGGGTGAACGGTGTAGTGCAAGTGTATTTGGCAAATAGACATAGTCCTGACATCACTGTGATCAGACTCAAAAGAAAAATCTAAATGAGCTCAAAGTCAAATTCATGAAATTCACCCCAGTGCACTTTGGTCTTGGCGGACTTAATTCAATGAAAATATACTCAAACTCTTACACCGCCCTGATAAAAATGATGTAGCAGTATAATGAATAAGGTAACACGATACAACTTGAGTAATTGCACAGATTGGACAAACCAATAAGCACAGGTCCATACTTGTGCATGCTGCAGAACAGCCAGAGGCGGACATGGCATTTTAAATATGACACAGCTGCTATCACTGTAGTTAGGCAGAGGTAGAAGGAGTTGAGACCATGCTGAGAGCCATTAACCTCACTCTACGGTATACCGGGGAGGGTACCTCTTCCAGCTACATCTGGAACAAACCCACCGAGGGATCCATCCACAGCAGTCCAGTGAGATGGTCTCACCGACAAGAATGTGTCAAGACCTCACGCAAATAGGGAATGCCATGGCATAGACATTGGTTTGGGGATGAGGGTGGTGGGTGGACATGGATGCTCGAGTTGAGGGTATGATATTATATGATATGCTATGATATGTCATTTATAACTCGCCTGTACACAAGTGTTTCTAGGCACGACACGACAAGGGGGGGGAAACAGAGGGAGGACAATACAACGATTTTACTAGGCCTTCTGACATCCAGATCATGCAAGTGAAATAGCGCCAAAGTCCAGGGGGAGGGAGAAGGGGAGATGCCAGGGAGAGAGGGGAAGTGTGATCAGGGCAGCCATGTTCTGAGCAAGTGCAACCAGGACAGCGCACATCTGGGTAAGTGCAGGGAGGCCGGAGATTGTAGATGTTACAGTTACAGCCCCTATGAGTTGCACTTGTTGAAATAAAACACAAGCTTTCCACTTAGATACACGTTTAAGTGCGTTCGGATACACCTATGCCTTCATTTTAATCAGCTCGATGCATTTACCAAAATCTTTGAAGAAGAGATAACCTCACTGATTTTTGAAGAGATTACTGCAAGTTTTTGGCCGTATTTTGGTGTCATGTCACCTTGTGATACCATGGAATTAATGTATTCTTTTTTGGTGCTAATTCGTCTGGAGGAATTTGCACTGGAGCAATTATCACCATCTTCCGCGGTAATTCCTGTGGTACTAATTCCTCTGATGGAATTATTGCAGGATGAATTAGCGCTGGCAGTAGAAGTAGCAGCAATTTGGTTACTTTCACTTTTCACCATTACCACCAAATTCCCAATGAGGCCCTTGGTTTGGTATACCCCATCACAAGAAAGGAATTTTATTTAAAAAGTGGTCTTTCTTAAAATTGTCTGACTGCTGCAGTATCTCAACAAAAAGGCAAATAAAATAATTGTATGAAAGCAAACCACTGTTACATGCAGAAATGAAGTTTCACTATTGTGAACAAGCGTTACTAGCCACGCTACTGGCAGTTCCGCATTCCAGACTTTTACTAAAGGCAAATATGTAATGAATCAGACAGCACATCAACCACCAGGGGACCACTCCGGTGGTGATAGTGCGCGGTACAAATATAATGGTGTGCACGCTGATAAAGCAAATCAAATCAAGATGTTTATCCAGCACCCCAGTAGCATCATGGATTATTTCCATGCAAGGTTTCCCCATAGACCTCTGCTATGGTCGAAATAAGAAGCAGCCTCTTACTGGAGGATTATCTGAACTGCATGGTTACACAAAGAGAACATGTGCACCAGAAAATGGAGAGAATTCAGAATATTCCGAGGCTTATTTAAATTCACCCACAAAGTATGCGGGGAAAATCAATGTCAAGAATTCCCCATAGTGTATATTCACGGATGTTCAAATCGTTCAACCGAAGACAAAGACAAGTAATACTTAGTGGCAGGGCAGGACGAGGACCTATATCCTCTGGCATAATGTGTATCCAGTTCACTGAAAGTGCTATAAGATTGGTTCCGGAAGGTGGTGGATCTCATGTAAATCACCCACGCACTAAAGAATACTGCAGATCATAACATAAAAGATGGATTTGCAGCAGCAGATTTTGATTATGCTGAAAAATCTTTTGTGGCATACTTACCCAAATGGAAGTCATCCAGGGTATTTTGTGAACATATACGATACAGAAATGTGACATGGTAATAAAAGCTATTGATGACATTGTTCATGAAAATGAAATGGGTGTCTTGGGAAAAGATCAAGGGTCACTTTAAATTAGAATTCAATGTAAAAAGATGGAAATTACCAGGGGTCAGATTACAGAAACTTTTGCACCGGTACAATTGCAAAGTTTCACGGTATTAGCACTAGGTAAAAGTTTGCACTATTTATAAAAACTGGGATACATTAGAAGGCCATTGCACCAAGACAAGAGCAGCTTGGCATATTAAAATCACCAGGGCATATTTTGCCCTGCTGCAAAAATGCATCAAAAATCTATCTTTTTTGCACTAGGACAATTTTTGCCTTGGTGATTTTAATATGTCAAACTGCACTTGTCATGGTGGAATGGTTTTCTAATGTATCCCAGTATTTTTAAAAATAGAGCATACCTTTCCCTAGTGCTGATACCATGCAATTTTGCACTTGCACTGGTGCAAAGTTTCTGTAATCTGGCCCCAGGCAGACTAGTTAGCAAAGGGTTGGGCTGTTGAAGGGAAATTCATTTCTCTAAATAATCTAAGATCCAAGTATCATTTCTCACCAGAGCACAGGGCAAGGGAGGAAATGAAGGCCCCATTGTTCTGCAGAGCATGGATACAGCAGATACTCTTTTGATTAAAGCCAAAAAAAGAAGATATTATACTGGGAATCCTATCTAGTCATATTATGGACCATATAGGAAATCAAATAAAAGCAAATATTGTGAAGGGAAAGAGCAGTAAGAGTACTTTCTATTTTTATTTTTTATTTTTATTGTTGCGTTTTTACTATACATGGTACATTGCAAAACATAACAATCTATAAAATAATAACACAAAAACATACTAGCAGTATAAAACCAGCCACATATAAATACAGAAAGTGTAACATAAAAGGAAAAAAAAAGAGGAGAAACTCAGTTCTTCAACATTCCATTGCTAAGTTTTCAATCTAACACCTGATAAAAATTAAAAGTGAGTCTAATTGTGATGGAGCGAAGTAGAGATTTCCCAATGCAGTGCTAGTATTAAAAATTAAACAACCTCGTTGTATCATCTGCAAGTTCAAGTTAACAACACAATTCCAATAACAAATTTCCTTCTTCAATAACACACAATCATTTTACCAAAATAACCATTAAAAACTTGACCAAAGATAAAGAAGTGAGATGTGCGAGCCAGTCATCAATCTGTTCCTAACTGAATCTCTAATCACGGCTGTTATTGAGTGTATAAATGGCTCAAATAATGTTATCCTTTCTGCCATTAGAGCATTACCTTCTATGACCAGATGATGTAAGGTCTCTAGAGACTGGAACTTGCACAGTCGACAGTTTCGTAGCTCTAATGGAATATTCAGTTTAGGACCTACAATTTCCAGAGTGGGTAGGCAATTCAACCTACATTTTAAGTACAACTGACGAAATCTGGCAGATGGAAACTTTGTCAAATATGTTTTCATGTTTGCATGTGGTATGCACAAATGGGAACAATTTTTATATTTTCCTAACCTTTGAAGGTCTTGAATGTCCCAGATCGTGTCCCATTTCTTAATGAAAGATTCCAGCACCCCCGGATTCCCAATGCATCCCAAATCCATTTCCTTCTTAAACAGCAAGCATCTTCTCTTAAAATTCTTGACTCATTTATTAGAATTTTATTTTATTAGACACTTTAAATGAGATAATATGTCTGCCTGTTCTCCTTCATTAATGTTCTCAAAAAGCATAATGCTCTTATATTGGTACAGAGACCACCAGGATTCTATCCCCAATTCCAATCTAAGGACACTAATGGAAAGAAACCTTGGCAGTTCCAGCACTTCTGTCCAAATAAGACCCTCTAATGTGTCAAAATAGCATCTAGTTTTAAAATCCCTTAATTAAATTCAATACAGAATGATTGGGGTAACCTTTGACCTGTAGAATTCAGTCAGAGGATTTAGTGAATATTTGCAAAATTTAGTCCTGACTCTCTTCATCATAATCATTCATTTTCCCAATTTAGCATACATTCTTACATTTAATTGTTCATGTATTTTTGAGTCCATGAACAAAGAGCACAATTGAGTTATCCTGAGTTATTCTTTTATGGGATACCACAATTAACTTGTCTTCTTCTTTTTGTTGGTAAATGTTACAATTTTTGATTTGACTGGATTTAATGTTAAGGCGGTGCTGATTAAAAATGTTGTCACTCCCTCAAGTTCATGCTGGAGGCCGACTGGCATAAAATCCAGTAAAATCATGTAATCAGCGTATCCTATACAGTTAACTCCGAGCTGGCATAATTTTGGTAGGTAACCCCGGCAATCGTCACAGTTTTTCCACAAATCTGACATGTATAAGTTGAAAAGGGGTAGGGGCCAAGACACAACCATGTCTTGCCCCCTTATTTACTCTGATATTCCTAGAGATATCACTGTCCAAGTTCAACCTTACACACACTGGGCTTCATTGCGAGTTTGGAGGTAGTCATGCTGTTTTTAGCCAAACCGGGTACTGCGTCCCGGAAATAGGGAATTACTGGGCCATTCTGACCTTGGAGAGCCCGGTAATTCCCTTTCGTGGGACCTGGACCCGGTACATCCCCATTCCCATTTGAGCCCCATAGGGCTCAATGGGAATGGGGAGGATGCTAACAACGGGCCTGTTAATGACGGGCCCGTTCTTAGCACCCTGGTCTGCTAGCGGGTCCCGCTACACCTGGTGTGACCAGACGTCCTTAGCGGGACCCGATGCAGACCTAGTAATAGGGTGGCCCAGAATGAACGGTGCTGGTCCCTTACCGCCACCGTTCATTCCGTGGCCGCCTTCCTTGTAATGATGCCCACTGTATTGTTTTTATAAAACAAGTTGCAGCATTCTTAAAAGGCCTGCTGGCTTACCTTATTTTGTCAATTTTGCCCATAACAATGACATATTGACATTGTCAAAGGCCGAAGAGAGATCCAGAACTGCTACACATAATGCTCTACTCCTGCTAACTCCAGCTTGTGCTAGACAGGACAATAATGTCAAACCACACAATGTTTTACTGGTCCTCTTTCTATACAGCGTATTGAGTCTGCCAGTAGAATGAGTCCAGATGCTCACCCTTTTGAATACTAAATTGGCTAATATCTTCGAATAAATATTCAGTAGGGAGATTGGTCTATATGCTGTTGGATTGTCTCTAGAAGCTTTCTTACATATCAGGATAATTATCGCCCGATTATCAAGAAGGTGGCACCTCACCACTACCTAGTACCTGATCAAATAAGCAATATAAAATGTCAGCCCACAATGTTGGATTATCTTTCATTAACATGTTCACTAAACCATCCCAGCCAAAGGCATGAGAGTTTTTTAAAATTCATAATAGCAGTTCTATATTCTCTCTGTCAAATGGTATGTCCCAGCTAATTGGGCACGACAGATCCTTTTTATTCTTCTCTTCCTGATCCTTGACACTTTCATCCCAAAACACTGAAGAGAAATGTTCGAACCAGTCATTTTCAGAGACGCAACAAGACTGTCTGATTGATTCTCACACTTGGCATTCGGTTTCCACAAGAAGGATCGAGCATTACGATTCATAACCTTTTTCAGCGATTCCTGATCTTTTCAATGTATTTCAGTAATCGATTGATTTTTAAGCCAAGCCCTAAACCTGTTTTTAAGGGTAGCAAGCGATTTATCCTTTAGCTGCTGTGAAACTCCAATTTTCTTAAGAAATCTTTTTTCTTTCCTCGTTGGCCATTTCTTAAGGCTGATTTCCCAGTCAAATACATAGGCTTTCGCATCTAGCAAGTATTTTTTGTTCCAACTGGGAAAAGTCTGATTGAGCTCTTTTAAACTCAGTAGTACATTATTAAACTCGCCTTGAATACACACACCATTTCTACTCCTCGCATCCATCTTCTCCCACCAGTTGGACACCATCTTATTCACTGTTTTGTGGTTTTTAACAAATTTAGCAACTCTAATTCCTGCTGCATTAATATTTAAATCATTAGATTTTGCTTCCAAAGATTCTGGGGCAGGGAACATAAGTCCAAAAGTGGCAATCAGTTTCAAATGATCACTCTTAATAGTTCCTTCAACCTCAAAAGATTTGATCTCAGAAAGACCAATATTGTCAGCAAAGATATAGTCAATAGTAGATGCCGAGGTGATGCCAAACCAGGTAGGTAATCTCTTGGAGTCTGACCGGCAAGCATTGATCTGGAGAAAGCTCCATCTGAACATAAATTGGGACCTAGTTCTACCCATTAAGCTCCTTTTATCATGAGCCACTTTGGAGTTCGCCGTGTGTGTACATCTCACCATCAACAATGTTCTCATCCAGACCATTATTCGGGCAAAAGCTATTGAAGTCACCTACTATAAAATTTGGTTGATACATGGTATGGCAATTCTCTGTCCACAAGATAAGATTGTCTTCAATTTCACATAAAACAGTGTAGAGATCAGCTTTCAAGGGGTTGAAATAGAAGTCAATCAACAACGTTTCCTTGACTGTATCATCCAATTGTTGTTCTATCTTAACTACCAGAATGGAGTCAGACTTAGTGAGTAATTTAGTTGATGAACGGTTTTCACTGACCTTAATCACAGTTAATAGCCCCCCAAATGGTCTTTGCTGAGAGCCTTTTTGAGCAAATATGTTAGAACATCTATAACAATCGGCTTGCACAGCCAAGGTTCCTGTAGCCAGATAAAGTCAGGTTTATTATGAGAATAACGCTGTTCATCATCAGTGAAGCTTCTATAGCTTTGGATATTCCAGGATAATATCTTAACCTCATCCGTGTGTTCTGCCTGCTTACTTTGTTGCATATTTTTTAAAGAGGGGTGACAGGAGGACCCAAGTGCTGGGTTGAATGCCTCTCCCTTCCCCACTTTCAATACATTTCTTGTGTTAATTGTCTATTAGTCCATCTGGTATCCCTTCGTTAAAACTTGTATTGTTCTTAAGCTTACACTTTTCATAACAGTTGAAACCCCTTTTTATCAACTGGGCATGACTTTTCAACACCATGGGGGCCATTACAAGTATGCCGGTCCGGTAACAACGGTGCTGGTAAGCTACCTGCACCGTTGCTACCGCACCAGCATACTCTGAGTAATGCGGCTGGGTGTCATTCTTCCCACCAGGTGTGACCTGGCGGGTGGAACGGCACTTGGCCGTAGACTTTTACGGAAGCACCGGCACTGTTGCACACAATGCTGGTGCTTCCATCCTCCCCATTCCCTTTGAGTCCAATGGGACTCAAATGGCAATGGGGTGTAACATTTTCTGGCACCCGGCAATGGGGAATTACCAGGACCGCAGGGGTTGTAAGGAATGCCCCAGTAAGTCCCCATTGCTGGCCGCCGGAAAAAAAAATGACTCCGGTGGCAGCTGTGCCGTTTTTACCGGCACGGCTACCGCCAGAGTCATAATGATGCCAGAGAAAAAGAGAAAAAGTGTACCTCACACATTCCAAGTGCATTTCAATCGAAGAAGTGTACACATCTTATATCTTGTGATGCTGTGCTTGATAAGTCTGGTAAAATAGCGAGCAGTGAGGGAATTCTGGACCCATTCAAAGGTATTTGCTTATGATCATGGATAAGTGATTCAAAGATTAAATTAAAGCCACTACCAAGATTGTCCTTTTTATCCTTAGGATTTCCTACCACTCCATTAGAGTACTTCAAAAAAACAAAGATAATTGTTCATATTACACTGACACACCAAAGACTATTTACATTCAGTGGGTGATACCTACTTAATTTTTTGGTCTCGTGATGCACCACACCCAAAATGCCAGAATTATGGCAATGTCCTTACTGTCCCCACACGTATCAAGACAACAATCATTACACTAGATGGTGTTTGGTATATGCACAATGTCCTCCTACCTCACAGGCCACAGAGCCCCACTACTAAAATGTCAGAGTCAGAGTTTTTGAATGTATTCGACCACTTCGCTGATCGACCAGAGAAAATAAGGACATACACACGGTCACACTTCTTAAGGCCAAATGGCTAGAATGTCTTCAATCTCTAAACTGCAATCCTGATAAACACTATTTTCATTGCACAAATATGTATTCTCTTTCTTCGGTTTGCTACACTGCATTGAGTCAGACTTTGAGGCCATTTTACCAGTGAAGTCACTACTACAATATGGAACATTTTGGGTGGAAGCAAAATATTCACATATTATAACATCCAGCTCCAGGCAGATGTTTGCAGAAATATAATCAAACTATAGTCAACATACTGAGAACATGTGTACAAGAAGCAGCACCGACATGGGAGACACATCTGAGTCCAGCACCAGCTACTAATCCCTGAATCTGGAGCCGGGCTGTCGGTAAAGCAAAAAAACGATTTATTTGTGTTCGGGTGCGCCTGTGAATGGGAGAGCGTATGAATGCTGGTGCACGTTTGTGAATGTGAAAATTAATTGAAGGACAAATGCTGTGTGAATGCCATTGCGTGTATGTTAATGTGAGAGTGAATGAAGAATGAATGCCGTTGAATGCTGATGCGTGTGTGTGAATGTGAGAGTGAATGAAGAATGAGTAAGGCTATGTCAATATTTATGCGTGTGTGCAGGGCCATGTGAGCAGGCCTGTAATTGGGGGGAGGGGGGGCGTAGGGGTGTGGAAGGGGTGATGAAAGGGTGTTGCAGTTCTTACTGTGCCATGGCATATTTTAGTGGGCATCAAGTTGATACCAATAACAAATGCCACAGGGGTGAAGGAAGCATGATGAGTGTACCTACAAGGTACTGGCCCACATTGGTGCGTCAGGTCTGGACAAATCATCTCTGTGGCATTGCATTTTTTACTGGGCATCAAGGGTGAAGGCAGCATGATAAGTGTTCCTGTGTGGTACTGTCCCAAATTGGAAGGTCCAGTCTTGACAAATCTGCATTGTGACATGGCATGTTCTTTTTACCATGCCACCCTGGGTTTAAGAAGTAGGAGTTTTACCTGTAGCAGTAAAACTCGGGGTGGATGAAGGGCACAGCTCTTTGGCACTGCATGGCTGTCTTGGATTCTTCCAGGACTAATTATTCTGCTTGGCTACATCCCCTGGGCTTAAGAGGAAGGAGTTTTGCCCGTAGTGGTGAACCCGCGCAGCAGAGCCAGGGCGCGGCTGTTTGGTGTTGTGTGGCTGTTTGGTGCAGGGTGGTGACTGAGAGTGACTCACCACAGCAAGCCTCTTTCATTTCATGGCTCTGTGAGTAGTAAACCATGTGCCTGCTCTCAACCCCAGGTCACCCTGACTTAAGATAGAAAGGGGAGAGTGCGGGTGGTGCAGGGACAACCAAGAACGCAGAAGAAGCTTCCGCCAGGAAAGCCTAGCTGTAGCAGGAAGAACGTGATCCACCTGCAGAGTACTGCAAGAACCCCACCCCTCCCCCAAGGAGGTTTGTGCTGCGCCTTGTTGTACATATAAGCTCAATGGAAGATCACGCGTAAAAGATTAGAGGGCGAGGGGAGGTAGATGGACCAAGGCAGTCCGCCAAGCTGTTGGGCGTTTCTCGCTCCTACCTCCCGAGAAACTGCAAAAGCACTTTATATACCAATATTATTATTTTGGATCGAAAGCTTTTACATTTTTTTTAAGGTTTATATGCCTCATTGTATGGTTTTATTTAAATTCAGATGATCTTCAAGATTTTAGCATTGAAAACCCTGTTTTATGAATTAAATTTCACACAAGGTGGTAAATTGTAAAATGTATTGCTTGCACTGAATACATCTGCACATTCACACTCCATTCACTTTCACTGAGGTATTGTAGGGCCTTTCTTCTCATCTGTGTCATAATATAAGGCTGTCAGTAGTACATTGCACTTTGCACATAGTATTTTGCACTTTGCTATTCTACCTTGTTTCCAAATTATAAAAAATGGGTCATCATCCCGCCTTTCTCCTAACAACGCACCAAGAAATCTTAAAACATCCTTGCCACTATACGAGAAGCAAATGAATTAATAACTGAGATTAAACATTTGCTACTTAAACTTCAATGGTTGTAGGCAAGCATCTGTTAGAAAGCCACTCCTCTCTAACTTTGTGTTCAGCAATAAAGTAGAAGGGACTGATATAGTTACCCTAGAGGCTGAAGTGGTGAATGGGGGAGAAGGAAGAGGGGGAACTGACGACTGCAACAAACAAGTTACACTAAACAAGAAATTACCGAAGAGCTTTCATAACGAACAGTTAGATATATATGAAATTGCTAAAACGGATAGACAAGAGGATGGCAGAGAATATATAGTATCCCAGTAAATACTTTTGGTAATAAAGAACAGAGCTGGTGCAATGTTCTAGAGCTACACAATGCACAAGTGGATCAGTTGACTAGTCCATTACCCTTAGAGCCGGGTTGTCCAACTCCAGGCCTCAAGGGCCGGGATCCTGACAGGTTTTCAGGATATCCCTCATTAACATTAATGAGGAAAAATGTGCATCCATTTAGAATAATTGTATGCAAATTTATCCCATGAATATTAATGAGGGCTCTCCTGAAAACCAACATGGATCTGGCTCTCGAGGCCTGGAGTTGGACGACCATGCTTTAGAGGATAGAGTAATAGTGATCTCCCCGTACATTCCTAGTGTTAATAGATTTGCGATCCTAAGCAACATAGGTGGTGTAGTTGAGGCTGTCAGACAAACACTTAATTCAAGCTGCTCTCCTGAAAGTGCAGAGTGGGAAAATAGCCAAACCGCCTGCTAATTCAATGCAGCAGGCGGTGCACCACATTGATAACGCAGACTCAGGTGCATCTTTCCCAAAGTGCTCGCCCTGCCCTAACTCTGGTAATAACACGGATGCCAGTGCTGAATTGAAAGAGCTGGCTAGCTTAGTCGACTTGTGGACAAACCTTGTAGTAGGAATAAAAGATGTCCTAACATCAAACTGAATCCCCCTAAAGGCAAATTGATGACAGGTACTGCCCTAGACATGCCAAGAAAGAACACAAACCCTGGTGCATCAGGAGTGACATTTGTAATATTGAATAATTCAAGTGGTGGTACATCGCGTCCTAAGGGGCGGAACAACAAGACACACTCGGAGAGACAGCCCAAGTCTAAGTTCTATGAGAAGATCGAGAAACTCGACTCAAGCAATCACTAGTTACAAATATTTATGCAAGTACCAACCCCCAGCCTAGGCAAATTTTGGGGCTATAAGGCACGTGTTAATGCACACAACCCGTTTGGTAAAGAAAAGGTTACCTGCCCCAACAAAGGAAGGCCAGGGAATGAACCTGGAAGGCATTGCATTGTTATCGACAATGTACCTAGCCTGCCCAGCTGTACCATTGAGAACCAGGAGATGTTGGTTATTAAATGCATACACTGGATTAGACATATCCCGGGTTGCTATTCAGAGATTAGGGAAGATATTGTATGTTGTATTCGAAAACGTATGCCCAATAATAAAGATGGAGAATTTTATTCAGATCTTCCAGAAAAACAATACTCTAGTCCAAGGGCTCCTAGCAATAGAATTTTGAATGTATCCTCCTCAGTGCTCCAGAATTGTGCTAAGGCTTAATCTTCGCTCATGTATCACAGATCATAACAGGCAAAGATATTCGGTACTTAGGGCAGAACAACCTCTAGAGATAACCAACACGCCCAATGCCGTGTCTGCTGTGAAAGATCAAGCAAAAATTGCCCGTGCAAATAGTGTAGGGGAGGAGGGACTTGAGGGGGTGGATTGACCACCACCTAGTCCTAAACAGGTGGCGACTCCTACTCTCTCTTCCCCCTACCAACCTACGACCAATTACAATCTAATTATAGTCTCATGAAACATCTCAGAGATCGAAAAGCACCTTTGCAATGATGTTCGGAGAAACTTCTTCCAGGGGCATAGGATTATTTGTCTACAGGAGACCTGGGCACTAGAACAGTTCGATCTCCGGGGTTACCATGCTTGTTACATAACGGCCATCAAAGATGCGAGAGGCTGTCCTAGTGGAGCTTGGTGACTTGGGTACACTTGCACTTAAACTCGGAGATAGTCAACCATGAGACGGGATCACCTGATTTGCAGCTCTTGGACATAAGGATGAACTAAGGGCATCAGACCTTCCTGTATAATATATATACAAGAACGAATAGCCAACACAAATCTTATACAATTATAATCATGAGAGGATTAATGGAAAAATTGGCTCATCTAGATCATAAATGCGCCCACATAATTGTGGACGGAGATTTCAATCTCCAATTTGAACCAATTAGGGATTTAATTGCTTTATGGGATGAGGAAGATGCAGCGTGGGATATCCCAGACCTGGAGGCTGCGTGCCCCAGTCGGACCCATAGGCAGGCAATAGAAGTCGGGCACACCTTACATGATCTATAAATAAGGGCATGCAATGGTAGATGTAAAGAAGACCAACTGGCAAAACGCACCTTGTTTGCTATTGATAGTTCTTCGAGGATAGAGAGTATCCTCATGCTAGCCTATTGATTGGGGATATGTATTAAACTTTGAATTCATAGCCCTCTTTGAGAGTGATTATAAACCCCTTTGCCTAACACTGAACAACATTAGTTGGCAACAAAAGAGCTTTTATACTAAGGTAGGAGCATGACTATAGCTCTCCCAAGACAACCCCATCATTCTGTCAAGTGGGCTCGCCTCTGGATTAATAGCTGCATACCAGTGCTCTATAATGATATTAAATTCAGAAGTTGTAAATGAATTTGATTTCATTTTAAGATCTATTTACCCCCATGTACCCAAACCAGAGGCTATATATTTGAAAAAAACAGGCCATTAGACAAGACAAATGGTATGATAGCTAATGTAGAGAAGCAAAAGGAAAACTGCTCTCTTGCCTAAAGAACAAGGCAGGGGTAAAAAATAAATACTTTGCACACTTAGGGCTAGGTACAGGGGCCTTTTAAGCCAAAAAAAGAAAGCATTCCTATGTGGAAAATGGGACAACCTACTTGAAGCAGCGAAGTTCGGGGATACAATTGCTTTTTGGAAACAGGTCACTGGTAGTGTGGAAACAAGTGACTCTGACATCCAAAGCTGCATAGCTAGTGATGCTTGGTTTTACAGTGAGACAAGAAATGTGTTTACCAACAAAATCATCCCATCAACACAGAAAAGTACATTTCCCCAGGAAGAAGTCTGTACTTTTACAATTTCAGAAATCTGGGAGGCACTTTGTTCACAGGAGGAAGGAATAGTGCCAGGGCCTGATAAGATTGTAGATCCCTAGCTCCCACACCCTCAGCTCCATCAGACTGGAACAGCCGTAGAAGTGCCCTATGTGTGACACCAGGTATTGTCGTCCCAATACCGCATTGAGTGTATGAGAGAGGATATGTACTCAGACAACCGTATTCGAATGTACACTTTCACTGAAATGATGGACGGATGTCTGCACACACCATTGGACATCGAAGAGCTATAAGTAAAATCGGCCAAGGGTAGAGTGACGTCATGAAGGAAAGACACAAGGACGCAATGAAACAATATGCAAATACTTAATGAATGAAGATGTAATTGAAGTAACAAGAGAAACGGTAATCTACTATAATGAAATCATGTGCACCAAAAAAAATTGTGAATAGAGACGAAGGGAATGTACAATTCGCAAACCGATTGTTCTGCTTATACATTAGTCCTGCCAGAGGCGTCAATCAAGTCATACCGCCAAAACATATTGCATACGTCGATCTTGATATTGCAATCACTCACTTAATGTATATCCTTTATGTAATACATGTCCAATTACGTGAGGAGTTTGGATGGAACTATGTTCTGTGAGGCTCTGTTAATTAAGTCACAGAGTCAATGAACTCCCCCTTCTAGGATAGTGAAACTGGGTGTTTTGCATGCTGGTAACTGTGGCACTGTTACTGGGTTTCTTTAGACTCCTTCCCACCATAGATCCCTCCGCAAGGTGTGCCGTTCACTGCTGTGTTTTACTTGTTTCTCCACTGTCTTCCTTTGTTGTGACCCCAACCTCCCCCACCTCCTGTGTGTATCCCGAGTTGTGTGGCAATGGGCGGTGTGCCTCTCTCTTTTTCCTCAGGCTCTTCTCCTCCCTCTTACCTCCTACCTCCTTCACACCCTTTATGGTGCTCGCTATTTCTCCCATCTTCTCTAACTGCTACTCCATCTCCTATCCCATCCCTCTCACTAAGTCTGGAAGGAAGAAGTTCAAAACGGACATCCTGGTTGCCAACCATGACCTTCCTATACCTATATCACTGCTTCCTCCAGACAGACCCATACTGACATCCTCTTTGCTGTTCCCTCTCCAGGGCTATGGACCCCTCATATTGTAACGCTCACCTGATTCTCGCAGAGGCGCCGGTCTTGACTGGGCGACTACCGTATCTTCAAAGGTGATGTGCAGCACCCGATTGGCTCTTTGGGCTGGACCTCTGTGCCCTGTATGCCTGACGTGCAGAGTAAGATGTCTGCAGATAGAAAATACGGGGTTAATGAACTGGGGTTATTGGGGTGTCCCTATCTCTTTCCTCTTCTCCTCTCCTGTAGACCCCCACAGGTTAATGCTCTCACCTTAGGTAAGTGAATGCCGAGCTCTCCATCTGCCTCGGGGCAGGGTGCTGTAGCCAGTTTCTTCACTGGATAGGTAGCGCAGGCCTCTTGACTTCAGAGGACTGCTGTCCGTCGTTTACTGCACGAACGGTAAATTTCGAGTAACTCAAATGTCTTTAAAGTCTTTAATAATGATGTCTCTTGTTTTGCAGGGTTCCGGCGATGGCGGATGACGGGCTGAAGTGAGTTGAAGATGGAGCCCGTGTGATGAATAGAAGCGCCTGGAAGCACGTAAGTAAGCGCTTGTTGCCAGCTTCACAAAGCGCTCTAACTGTCTTTTTATTTTGCAGGTACAAGTTCGGAGCGGCTGCAGGGTGCCGGGATACCCACTGGGTTAGATGTGGAAAGGAGTAATGGCACGTGAGTATTAAAGTTCCCCAATGTCTTTAAACGCACCTTGTTTTGTCTTTCAGATGCGAGATGCAGCGCCGACGGCCTCCGGAGCGTGCGAAGAGTTGGTAAGCTTTTGTCTTTCAGATGCCGGAATGCAGTGTGAAGACCTCCGGAGCGCACGAAGAGTAAGTAAGCCTTTGCCTTTCAGATGCCGGAATGCTAACCTGTTCTTTCTTGTCTTTATAGGTGTTGCTGAAGACTGGATTCAGGATGGTAAGCCTTTTTCCTTAGGCCCAGGACCGGATGCAGAAGACACGATGAGCGTTCTGCTGCAGAGGGTGCAGAATAACGCAAAGCAAGATTCATCCACCGGGTGTGGTTTAAATAGCCTCCTGTAGTGCTTAGGTGTCTCCTTCCACAGCCACGCCTAAGTAAGAAAAGAGTTCCTGGTAAAAAAAGAGTTCCTGCCTTCCAGAAGAGTTCCAGTGTTCTGAATCTAGGGAGTGGCTCCAGCCCCACCCAACAGGAAAAGTAGTTCCAAACAGAAGAGGATCAGAGGCTCAACTGGCAGGCAAATAAGCAGCATGGTCTGCTGCAGGTAAGTCCACCCAAGCATTATGAGCCCGGCGCTTCCAGCGCTGGGACTGGGCATATTTATGAGCCTGGTGCCACTGGCGCCAGGACTGGGTCCAAAAGGTCCCAATTGGGACTGGTTGGCACTCGGAACCTGGGTTATGGATCTGCTTCCAAGGGAGTTGGGAAAACCCTGACCTTTTGGAAGCAGAGATCATGACAGTACCCCCCCTCAAGGCCCCTCCCAAACCGGGCTTCTCCGGGGGTTTTGGCTTGTCAGGAAATGTTCGGTGAAATCTTTTGATTAGGCGAGGAGCGTGGACATATTCAGCAGGTTCCCAGGATCTCTCTTGGGGGCCGTAGCCTTTCCAGTCAATTAGGTAGAATAGTTTAGATTTGGAGATCTTGGAGTCCAGAATGCTTTTGACTTCAAACTCGAGTTCTCCATCAACTAGGATAGGTTTTGGAGATTTGGTTAGTCGGGTTTGAGGTTGCACGGGTTTTAATAGAGAGACGTGGAAGACCGGATGTATCTTCATGTGCGGGGGCAAGTCCAACTTGACCGCTACTGGGTTTACTATGGTAGTGATGGAATAGGGACCAAGGTATCTTGGGTTGAATGTGCGTGGCCCTTTTAGAGATAGATATCTGGTGGATAACCAGACTTGATCCCCTACTTGATAGTGAGGGGCTTCCTTCCGATGTTGATCTGCTCCTTTCTTGTATTGTTCTTTAGCCCTTTGAAGGTGAGAAACAGCTTCCTTAAAGGCTTGGGTGATTGTAGAATGCAGGTAGTCTACTGCTGGTGTTTCAAGATCTTGGAGGGGATCCAACTCCGAGGTTCTAGGGTGACTGCCGTACAAAAGAAAAAACGGGGTTTTCCCAGTTCCCGAATGGACAGAGTTATTGTAGGCATACTCGGCTATCCAAAGGATATCTTTCCAAGTTTTTTCAGTTTGTTGCAGCATGCAGCGTAAATGCTGTTCCAGAGTTTGATTGGTCCTCTCGGTTTGTCCGTCGGTCTGAGGGTGGTGACTGGTCGATAGTCTCACATCAATTTGAGCCGACCGACAGCAACTTCGCCAAAAATGAGAAATAAATTGACTACCTCGATCCGAAATTAGAACCGAAGGAAAACCGTGCAGTCGGACGATGTTTTCGAGAAATTCTCGGGCCAGAGTTGCTGCTGTTGGCAAGCCTTTGAGCGGAATGAAATGCGCCATCTTGGAGAATAAGTCCACGATTACTAGAATCGTATTGTATCCGGAGCATGGAGGTAGATCGGTGATGAAGTCCATAGAAAGCGTATGCCAAGGGCGAGGTGGGATGTCAATAGGGCGTAAGAGGCCTGCCGGTCTTTCCTTTTGACTCTTGTTTTGGGCGCATACTCCACAGGACATTATAAAGTCTCTGATATCTTTTTTCCAAGATGGCCACCAGAAGTAGCGCTTGATCTTTTCTGAGGTCTTGGCTATACCGGGATGACCTTCCATTAAAGAGTCGTGATAACAAGAGATTACTTTTTTCTGTAAATCTGTGCTGGGTAGGTATAATCGTTCTTGGAAATACAATAAGTTGTCCTTTACTGCAAAGTCCTTTCCCTGCAGATGCCAATTCCGTATGTCTGCTGGAGTTACAAGTTGCCTGGCTTTATCCTTAACTTCCTCTATGGATTCTGTGGTGATTACACCCAGAATTCTTTGTTCGGGAATGATTGGTACAGGTTTAGGGTTGATCAAGTGTTCTTCCACTCCCATCCGAGAAAGGGCATCGGCTTTACCGTTCTTGGTACCAGGTCGATAGGTAATTATGAAGTCAAACTCGGCAAAGAATAATGCCCAACGGAGTTGTCTAGAGGATTGGGCTTTTGCGGTTTTCAAATATTGCAGGTTTCGGTGATCCGTAATCACAGTAACGGTGTGTCGGGCCCCCAGCAGATAATGCCGCCAAGCCTTAAAGGCAGACTTGATAGCCAGAAGTTCCTTGTCAGTAATCGTGTAATTGACTTCAGGAGGCAAGAATTTGCGGGACCAAAATGCCACGGGATGCAACTGATTGGTTACCGGGTCCTTTTGTGATAGAACTGCCCCATTGGCAAGGCTTGAAGCATCAGTTTCCACGATATAGGGGAGTTCGGGGCGAGGGTGTTTTAAGATTGGTGCAGAGATAAATTTAGTCTTCAAATCCTGGAAAGCTTGTTCCGCCTCGGTAGACCATTCAAAACGTTTGTTTTTCTTTAACAAGGCAGTGATGGGCTGGACTATTCGAGAGAACTCGGGGATAAACCTGCGGTAAAAGTTAGCGAAGCCTAACATGCTTTGCACACCTTTTACGGAGGATGGTGATGGCCATTTGAGAACTGCATCGACCTTCTTTGAATCCATACGCACTCCGCCAGGAGATAATATGAATCCCAAGAATTCAACTTCAGTCACGTTGAAAACACATTTTTCCAACTTAGCGAAAAGTTTGTGTTGAGGCAATCTTTCGAGGACCATTTTCACGTGTTTCCGATGTTCAGATTCCGATGAAGAATAAACGAGAATGTCGTCGATGTAAACAACAACACACACATCTATGAGCTCTCTGAGGACATCGTTCATAAAATATTGAAAGGCGGCCGGGGCATTGCAAAGTCCGAAGGGCATGACCTGATATTCAAATAGCCCATACTTGGTGCGGAAGGCCGTCTTCCATTCATCGCCCTCTTTTACTCGTACCAAGTGGTAAGCTCCTCTAAGATCCAGCTTTGTATATATGCATGCTTTTCTGACTTGGTCCAGGAGTTCAGGGATCAAAGGTAACGGATATCTATTCTTAACGGTGATCTGGTTCAGGGAGCGATAATCAATACAAGTTCTAAGGTCTCCTTCCTTTTTTGGAACGAAGAACAAAGCTGAAGAGGCAGGGGACTTGGAGGGACGAATAAACCCATTTGCCAGGTATTGATCCAGGTATTGTCAAAGGTGAAGGTTCTCAGGCTCGGTGAGGGCATAAATTCTACTACAAGGAGGAGTAGATCCAGGTATCAGGTCTATCTGGCAGTCATAAGACCTATGAGGCGGTAGAGAGTTAGCCTGCTCCTTCCGGAAAACATCTTGGTATTCTCGGTATTCGGGAGGTAACTGGGGAGTCTCTGAAGAAATTGCTGCCAGTGCAACACCAGGTGGAGGGTGACACGTAGAGACACATTCTGGAAACTGGACCGTTCTTGCTCGCCAATCGATCAGAGGATTGTGTTTCTCTAACCAAGGTATTCCTAGAATAATCTGGAACTGAGGGGCCTTGATCACATCGAACACGATCTTCTCATGGTGTCCATCTTGACTTACTAGCGTCACCTCTTGAGTGGTGTGCGTTACTGGCCCGGAGGCTATCTCCGTACCATCCACCATAGTAATGACGTCCTTTACAGCCTTGGGACAAAGAGTTAGATTCATCCTCAAAACCATTTCATGATCCACATAATTGCCGATGGCACCGCTGTCGACGTAAGCTTCAATTGCATGTAATCGACCCGGATTATCAGGGCTAATGAGGACCATAGGTATCACGAAATGCGAGGTCACGGAACTGGTTTTCACGCTCGGCAAGAGGACCTCTATTCTTGTCGGGCGAGGTCGTTTCCCTGCTCAGAGTTTGTAACTGTGGTAACTGCAGCTCCTACTGCCTTCTTGGCAGGTTTCACCGGACAGTCTCGAAGAAAGTGCCCTGAGTTTCCACAATATAGGCATAATTGCAACTGTTTTCTCCTTTCCCGCTCCCTTTGTGTTAGAGGACCTTTCAGACCCCCTATTTGCATGGGTTCCCCGGAGTCTACTCCTTTGGAAGGAGTTGGCGGTTTGGAAAATACTCGAGCATCAAACTTGGAACGATCGGCCTTCCTGTTCTGCAGTCTGTGATCTATTTGAACGACCAAGTTTATATAATCCGAACAGTCTTGTGGGGGATTCACTACTTGGGCTAAAACGTCTTTGAGCTCTCCACGTAGACCTCTATAAAACAGCGTAATCCTTTTGTCCTCAGGCCATTGAGTTTCCACTATTAGTCTATTGAAAGATGCAATATAAGCCAAAAGGTCTTGATTACCCTGTCGCAACGAAAGAAGCTCATTGTCCAAGGCCTGCCCCTGTGCATGTCTTGCGAACAGTTTTTCCATACTAAGCTGAAAGGCTTGAAAATCATGGAGAACCGGATCATCTTGATTAACTAGAGGGATCGACCAGTCTGCCGCATTGCCACTAAGGTACGAAAGTACAAAAGCTACTTTAGCTTGATCAGTTGGAAAGGCTGCTGGCCGGCATAAGAAGTGCAACCGGCACTGATTGATAAATACCGCAAACCTCTTTGGGTCACCAGAAAATCGTTCGGGCGGAGCCAGAGGTACATTCCCAGGTAGGTTGATCTGCACTGGATTCATAGAGGATGTTGAAGGAAGATTTGCCCCTGATGCGGGTAGCGGGGTCTGTCCGGCTTGTGACTGTAGCAATTGTCTAGCAAGATCATCTGTTCTCTCCTTGGAAATAATTAGTTCCCTTCTTAGAGCGTTCGTTTCCTGACGAGCTGCATGCACTTCTGCCCTTAGTTCCCCAAGTAACTGGGCTAGGTGGTCAGTATCCGAGGTTTCCATAGCGCCTGGGCGAGAGTTTTGCGGTAGGCTTTGCGTTCTGTAACGCTCACCTGATTCTCGCAGAGGCGCCGGTCTTGACTGGGCGACTACCGTATCTTCAAAGGTGATGTGCAGCACCCGATTGGCTCTTTGGGCTGGACCTCTGTGCCCTGTATGCCTGACGTGCAGAGTAAGATGTCTGCAGATAGAAAATACGGGGTTAATGAACTGGGGTTATTGGGGTGTCCCTATCTCTTTCCTCTTCTCCTCTCCTGTAGACCCCCACAGGTTAATGCTCTCACCTTAGGTAAGTGAATGCCGAGCTCTCCATCTGCCTCGGGGCAGGGTGCTGTAGCCAGTTTCTTCACTGGATAGGTAGCGCAGGCCTCTTGACTTCAGAGGACTGCTGTCCGTCGTTTACTGCACGAACGGTAAGTTTCGAGTAACTCAAATGTCTTTAAAGTCTTTAATAATGATGTCTCTTGTTTTGCAGGGTTCCGGCGATGGCGGATGACGGGCTGAAGTGAGTTGAAGATGGAGCCCGTGTGATGAATAGAAGCGCCTGGAAGCACGTAAGTAAGCGCTTGTTGCCAGCTTCACAAAGCGCTCTAACTGTCTTTTTATTTTGCAGGTACAAGTTCGGAGCGGCTGCAGGGTGCCGGGATACCCACTGGGTTAGATGTGGAAAGGAGTAATGGCACGTGAGTATTAAAGTTCCCCAATGTCTTTAAACGCACCTTGTTTTGTCTTTCAGATGCGAGATGCAGCGCCGACGGCCTCCGGAGCGTGCGAAGAGTTGGTAAGCTTTTGTCTTTCAGATGCCGGAATGCAGTGTGAAGACCTCCGGAGCGCACGAAGAGTAAGTAAGCCTTTGCCTTTCAGATGCCGGAATGCTAACCTGTTCTTTCTTGTCTTTATAGGTGTTGCTGAAGACTGGATTCAGGATGGTAAGCCTTTTTCCTTAGGCCCAGGACCGGATGCAGAAGACACGATGAGCGTTCTGCTGCAGAGGGTGCAGAATAACGCAAAGCAAGATTCATCCACCGGGTGTGGTTTAAATAGCCTCCTGTAGTGCTTAGGTGTCTCCTTCCACAGCCACGCCTAAGTAAGAAAAGAGTTCCTGGTAAAAAAAGAGTTCCTGCCTTCCAGAAGAGTTCCAGTGTTCTGAATCTAGGGAGTGGCTCCAGCCCCACCCAACAGGAAAAGTAGTTCCAAACAGAAGAGGATCAGAGGCTCAACTGGCAGGCAAGTAAGCAGCATGGTCTGCTGCAGGTAAGTCCACCCAAGCATTATGAGCCCGGCGCTTCCAGCGCTGGGACTGGGCATATTTATGAGCCTGGTGCCACTGGCGCCAGGACTGGGTCCAAAAGGTCCCAATTGGGACTGGTTGGCACTCGGAACCTGGGTTATGGATCTGCTTCCAAGGGAGTTGGGAAAACCCTGACCTTTTGGAAGCAGAGATCATGACACATATGATCTCTGTTGTCTCCCTTTTTCCTCTTTTCCAATTAATGGTGGCACTTGGTAGGAGGCCCTCCTGGCTCCCTTCCACTCCTCCAAGACCACCATTAATGTCTATATAAATGGCACCATCTTGGTCCAGGGCCCTGAGCCCAATCTCCTCCCACATCTTATCAAGTTCCTTCCTTCTCCTGCTACTCCTACCTACACCCCTCTGACCCCACCGCCACCTCCCTCTTATGATACCTCTTTGGCACCCTCCTCATCTTTTCTGGCTACTCTGCCATCTCGTTCTTCCTTATCTGTCCACTCTCAGGCCCCTCTACCACCTCTGCAGGGTGCACCTCATGCCTGTACCCCTCCACAGAAGTCTTTCAAATGTGGCAATCTGTACCAAGTCGCTACTCTCAACTCTCGCTCTGCTGTCAAATACGCCTACAACATCTACAGACTCCTCAAAGAACTTGATCTGGATGTCCTCGGTCTCACCGAGACATGGTTCATGGCCAGCTCTGTCACAAGTTTTGACATTCACCTCCCTGGTGGCTACAAGATCCGCTCCAAACCCAGAACTAACCTTCCAGGAGGTGGGGTAGCCCTGATCTTCCTTGAGTGGATCCATGCCTCAGTCATTCCTATTCAGGCGTACTCCTCCTTTAAAGGTCTGGTGTGCAGGCTCTCTATCTCTCCTGGCCTATCCCTTATTGTGGCCAGCACTTACAGGCCACCTGGCTCGGTCGCTATTTACCTCTCTGAGTGGGTCAATCTCTGCTGCTCTTCCCATGCCTCATTCTCTTAATTTCTCCTCCTCAGAGACCTACCTCAACATCCATGTGGATGCCTTTAACCCCTCCTCAGGGATCTTTCTCAATCTCTGCGACTCTCTCTCTTTCTATTTTACTGTCCAGCCAGACACAATCTGCCGGGCACACCCTGGATGTTCTCATCTCTTCTGACATCCCCCTCTCTAACCCTTTCACCACTTCTCTCTTGGACTGACCACTTTCTGATCCATCATCTCCCTGATATCCTGGGCATAGTGGATCAGGCCCTAGCCTGGTTGATATCCTTGCTCTCCAATCGACCCTTCCAGGTCCAACTGGGGGCCTTTCTCTCCACCACCTATCTCTCCACATTTGGTGTTCCACATGGCTCTAACCTCTCACCCTGGCTCTTCAACCTTTACTTGGCACCTCTGGCCCACCTCATCTCTATGTTCTCTTCTAATGTTCAGTCTTATGCGGATGACAATCAGCTCTCCTCAGGCTCCCCTCGGCCTCCTCTCCTCTTTCGCTAATTCCTGACTGTCTATCCACGATTCAGGAATGGTGTCCCGCCGATGATCTCTGCCTTAATGCCAGTAAGACCAAGATCCTTCTCATTGGGACCCTTGCTCCTGCTTTCCCTCGTTCCTTAGGCCCTCATCCTGTGCCTTCCTGCGAGGCTAAAAACCTTGGAGTCACCTTCACCTCCACCCTCTCCTTCTCTCCTCACATCACAGACTTCTATAAGAAGTCCCACAACCAGCTACACCTCCTCAGAGGTATTCTTCCTTTTCTCACTTTGCCCCAAAGGCTCAATGTCTCCATAGCCCTGGTTCTCTCTAGGCTGGACAACTGCAACAGCCTCTTTCTAAATCTTCCTGACTCTACTCTTTGCCCTCTTCAACTAATCCAGAACAGGACTGCAAGCAGAGTGAACAGAGGATAGCACAGGGGCAGCGAGCTGGTCTTGGAAGCAAGACTATGCAGAGCAACAGAGGTTTGAATCCCAGATCCGTGTTTAGAAACTGAGCTCAGGTATTATTCCTATTATTCCTACTCAGGCCTACTCCTCCTTTGAATGCCTGGTGTGCCGGCTCTCTATCTCTCCTGGTCCACCTGGCCTGGTCGCTATCTTCCTCTCTGAGTGGGCCCGATCCCTCCTCCTCTTCCTTTGCCTCTACCTCTCAATGTATCCCCCTCAGAGACCTCAACATCCAGCTGGATGCTTCTTACCCCTCCTCAGGGATATTTCTCAATCTCTGTGACACTCTCTCTCTCTTTTTCTATTTTACCCTCCAGCTTGACACACTCTACCGGGCACACCCTGGAGGTTCTCATCTCTTCTGACGTCCCCCTCTCTAACCCTCTCACCACTTCTCTCTCTTGGACTGACCACTTTCTGATCCATCGTCTCTGTGACATCCTGGGCATCATGGATCAGGCCCTAGCCTGGTTGACCTCCTTCCTCTCCGATTGACCCTCCCAGGTCCATTTGGGGACCTTTCTCTCCACCACCTCTCTCTCCATGTTTGGTGTTCCACAGGGATCTAACCTCTCACCCTGGCTTTTCAACCTTTACTTGGCACCTCCGGTCCACCTCCTCTCTACATTCTCTCCTAACGGTCAGTGTTATGCAGATGACACTCAGCTCTCTTCAGGCTCCCCTTTGCCTCCTCTCCTCTATCGCTCATTCCTGACCGTCTATCCATGATTCATGAATAGTGTGCCTCAAAAGATCTCTGCCTTAATGCCAGTAAGACCAAGATCCTTCTCATTGGATCCCTGGTCCCACTTTCCCATGTTCACTCTGGCAATCCTCCATGGGCCGTCATCCTGCACCTTCCTGAGAGGCAAAAAACCTTGGAGTCACCTTCGACTCCACCCTCTCCTTCTCTCCTTCTCTCCTCACATCACGGACCTCTCTAAGAAGTCCCAAAACCAGCTGCACCTCCTCCGAGGTATTCTTCCTTTTATCACTTTCTCCCAAAAGATCAGAGCCTCCAGAGCCCTGGTTTTCTCTAAGCTGGACTACTGCAACATCCTCTTTCTAAATCTTCCTGCCTGTCATGGCCACTGGACAAGGGTCCAGTATTTCCTCACCCCCAGGGTCCAAATGGTCCCAGTGCTGGCGCCTCTGGCGCCAGGCTCAAGAAAAAGTGTGCCTTGCACACTCTGTGCCTAATGCATGTGCAGCAGGGCCGGGCGTGGCCATAGAACATCATTGGAAGGCACGTGCAGGAATCCCTGGGAGGGGCAAGGTGGAGCCACTAGGCGGGGCTAAAGGAGGGGCCAGGGCCAGCCTATATAAGGTCAACCCATCCACGGGCCTCCGCTTTGCGTTATTCTGCTTTCTGCAGCGCAACGCTTACCGCTGTCCTTACCTGTGCATCCACTTGATTCCAGCTGCTCATCTCTGAAGACATCTTACCGGATTCCATTAAATCCATCGCTGAAGACGCCTTTTACCTGAACCCAGCTACTCCACCACTGATGGCGTATCTTACCTGATTCCAGCTACTCTAACGCTGAAGGCGCCTCTTACCTGAATCCAGCTACTCCACCGCTGAAGGCGTATCTTACCTGATTCCAGCTACTCCATCGTTGAAACACCTCTTACCTGAATCCAGCTACTCCACCGCTGACGGCGCTTCTTAACTGATTCCAGCTACTCCATCGCTGTAGGTGCACCTTACCTTCTTCCAGCCGCTCCATCGCTGTGCACGCCTCTTACGTGCATCCCATCACTTTCGGAGTTGGAGCCTTCTTCTCCTTGGCGGTACCTTCATTCTGCAACCGCGGAGCTGCGCCGAACATCCAGGCTTCGCTCTACGCCGCCGGCCTTCTCCTGAAAGGGAAAAAGAACACAACAGGTTAGAAATCATATAGATAACGAACGCTTGGTCAGCCATACTTGAGACTAGAGTTCCATCATAACGGCATACTTACCAGCTACTTTGGGAGCGCCATCATCCTCAGGGGAATCCCCGGATTCGCTCCACGACTCTGATCTGCATTTTCACACCTATTGGGAAGAGATAAGACATTGCAAGAATTACTATTTATGATCAAGACAAAAGACATTATAATAAACAAACTATAATCATAATCAAAAGACTTACCTTCTAAGTGGATTGGTCACAGCCGGTCTGGATCAACACTTCCTCGGACCAGTGAAGCAACTAGGTCTACTCTACGTGACCCTGCTATAAGAGGCAGGACTGATAGCTCAACATTACAACACAACAGGTGAGCATGCATGGGAAAACGCTTGCGCACTTCATTTTGGCACGAGAGGGTCGAGGGAAGTCACGACACATCGCCATTCTCATTGCCTCTCATCTTCTCTCAGGGGCAATACCAGCATCCAAAACAGCAGGCTCTGCAGCAACAGGGAGAGAGAGGAGATCCAGGGGAGCCAAGTCGAGGGAGGGCTCCAACCGTGCCCCAACACCCCCGCAGAGACCAGGTGAGCGTAACACTGCCTCTACTCTTCGCCCTCTTTAACTAATCCGGAACAGGACTGCAAGCGTACTGAATGGAGGATAGCACAGAGAAAAAATGCTGGTCTCGTAATTAAGACTATACAGAGCAACAGTGGTTTGAATCCCGGATTCGTGCTTAGAAACCAAACTCAGGTATTAAGCGCATTATAAAAAAGCAATAGAAAAAATAAACTGTGATTTTATCTCCCCAGCCCTGAAATCTCTCCACTGGCTCCTGGTGGCTGCAAGAATCAAGTTCAAGACCCTCTGCATCATCCACAAGGCTTTCTGGGGCCAGGGACCACACTACATCTAACTCTCTCTTCCTAAGCACTTTGCTTCTCAAGCCCTCTGCTCATCCACCTCCAACTCTCTGAGGGTCAGACTGTCATGCCGCCGTCTTTTGGTGGTCGCTGGCGTTTATGGAAGGCTTGGCGTTGGCGGCGCCATTAGAAGTTCCGTGTGTTTTTTCTTTCACTTCCTGGTTTGGCGGTCTAGTCTTTTTTCTTCTGTGTGTCTTTCCTTTCACTTCCTGGTTTAACGGTCTAGCCTTTTCTCTTGTTTCCGTATTTAACCACGCCCCTCTCTGGGGTCTGAGCGTTGCAACTTTGTTTCTTTCGCTTTGTTGCCGTGCTACTGTGTTTCCAGTATTTTTGCCTGTTGCCTGATTTACTCAGTACCTAAAGCAGTATTCCTTTCTACTGCTTCTTCCCTTTCCTTATATTTCCCTATTTTTTCCATTCTATCGGTTCCCGTGCCTTTCGGGGCTCCTCTATTCCTTCCTGCTTTCCGGATCACGTTCCGGTATCTGGCATTGGTGTATACTTCCATCCCGGTTCCTCGGGATTCTCCTGCTTCAACTTCTACTATCCCGGACTATACTACAGCTTTGACTTCATCGGAAAGACTTTCCTGTTTTCACCTGCATTCCGGACTCACCAGTCAACTCCTCCGGCACTGACAACAACATCCGGTGAGAGGTTTTTTTTAAGCGGCTGCTTTTTTCCTCTCTTCCTGGCATCAGCGGGACAGGGGCCGACTGCTTCCCTGTTTTTCAGGGAATCAGGGTGGCTTCTTTCCGCGGACGACCGTATCTCTTCACAAAGAAGAAAAAACCAAAGGACAAGTTCTACAGACGAGGAAGTCTTCTGGAAGAGACAGGTGAGTAGAAAGGGGAGGTGGACATAGATTTATCTGATTTGGAGGATTCTTCGTTATATCCCAGCAATTGTGACAGTTTGCAACGCCCAGAAGAGAACACAATGTCTATTTCGGAACAGGTCCAAGATTTGCTCACTGCAATGCAGAATGTGACATTAGAATTACAGGCTGTGAAAGCCGAAAACGCTGCTTTGAGGCAGCGTGTCGATCACTTCGAACAGTCCCGGAGTGATCTGCCTCCCATGCCCTTAGCCTGCGGTAAATACGATGGCTCTCCAGCTAGATTCAAAGAGTTCATGGAGGCATGCATAATCTATTTCACTTTCAGACCACAAACATATGCCTCCGACTCAGCCCGTATAGGTTTTCTAATTTCTAACCTTACGGGTAACGCTCTTTCTTGGGCTACCCCTCTGGTGACCAGTGCCAGCCCTTTACTCCAAGATTATGCCGGGTTCACCGCCCAATTCAAAACGGCTTTTGAAAGGCAAGAGTCTGCGGTAGTCGCCAGTGAACAGTTACTGGATATTCGACAAGGTAGTTCGGATCTTCTGTCATACATCTCCCGTTTTAAACGGGTGGCTGCTGACGCAGGCTGGCAAGAGAACGCTCAGTACACCATCTTTCGCAGAGGATTAAGGGAAGACCTTAAAGATGAATTAGCAAGGGTTAACCGACCAGCTACTTTAACCGACTTGTGGTCTACTGTTATTCAGCTGGACTTCCGCATCTCAGAACGACGGTCTGAACGTCGAAAACAGCGTGGATTTCCTGCTACACCTGATCCTGGGATTTCCTCTCCCTCTCCCACCTGTATGTCAAAAGAGGAACCGATGCAAATTGGGACTACCCGAGGGCCTCTTACCTCGGAAGAAAGAAGAAGACGCAGAGAGAACAACCTGTGTATGTATTGTGGATCCAATCTACATATTCTTAGAGACTGTCCTAACGTGCCTCCAAGACGTTCGGGAAACGCCAGTCCTCGGAACTAGTTGGGACAAGTTACCGAGGGGGATTTCCTGGTCCCTTCATCTCTTTATCAGTCACACCCACGCCGTCCACAGAAGACAACCGTCTTATGGTAGTGGGAGTAGAGTTATGCCTCTCTAAACAGTCCTATGAGGTTTTGGCACTACTGGACTGTGGTGCTGCCGGTTGCTTTATGGATTTGGTTTGGGCGGAAAAGGTTGGCATTCGCCGTTTGCAAAAAGACGAGGATCAAAAGGTGGAGGGCGTAGATGGTAGACCACTCAGCTCGGGTCTTATCACTCATACTACACCTCCTATACAGATGAAGATCCTACATCACAATGAAACCATTCAATTTGACCTCATCCGAGCAGCACATTTTCCATTAATCCTGGGAGTTTCGTGGCTTCGGAAGCATAATCCGACTATTGATTGGACAAAGAATCAACTGTCATTTACATCAGCTTTCTGTCGTAGTTCATGTTCCTCACAGACCCAACATACTACGATTCATGTTTTTCCGGAGCTAAATACTAGTTCGGAGGGATTAAAGGTAAACAGCATCCCCAGAGAATATCTCCGCTACCAGGAGGTGTTTACGGACGATGGTCCTCAGAAGTTACCACCTCATCGACCAGAGGATTGTCAGATCGTTCTCCAGCCCAACGCTGTTGTACCTTTTGGAAGGATGTTTTCTCTTTCCCTTAAGGAAAAGAAGGCGCTTAAAGAATACCTGGATGCTAATTCTCATCATGGCCTGATCCGACCTTCGTTTTCTCCTGCTGGGGCTTCACTTTTTTTTGTTCCAAAGAAAGGTTCCGATGAACTTCGCCCTTGCATTGATTATAGGGGTCTTAACCAAGTTACTCTCAGAGATAGATATCCCATGCCACTGATCGGAGACATCCTGGAAGCTGTTCAAGGGGGGCGAAGATCTTCTCAAAGATTGATTTAAGGAGAGCCTACCACCTTTTGAGGATACGATCCGGTGATGAATGGAAGACGGCCTTTCGCACCCCATTCGGACACTATGAATATTGTGTTATGCCGTTTGGTCTTGTCAATGCTCCATCTGTATTTCAAAGATTCATGGATCGCATTTTCTCCGATCTACTTTTTCATTGTGCTGTCGTCTACCTCGACGACATTTTGGTTTATTCTAAAGACGCTCAACTTCATGCTAATCATCTCCACCAAGTCCTTCAAAGATTGCAAGACAATCTACTCAAGGCCAATGCTGACAAGTGCATTTTTCAAGTCTCCGAGGTCAACTATCTTGGCTTCATCCTGTCTTCAGAAGGTATCCGCATGGATCCCACTAAGATCGACGCCATCTTGCAATGGCCAACACCTCATATCATCAGAGACGTCCAAAGGTTTTTAGGGTTAGCCAATTTTTATCGCAAATTCATCCAAGGATTTTCAGATCGAGTTCTACCCATTACAAGGTTGCTAAAGAAGTCATCCATGCCCTTTACCTGGTCCTCTGAGGCAGACCGGGCTTTTCAACTTCTCAAGGAGGAATTCTGCTCTGCTCCGGTACTTCATCAACCAGATCAGAATCTAAGATTCATTGTGGAAACTGACGCCTCTTCTGCAGCAATTGGGGCAGCTCTTCTACAGGAACATGAAGGGTTAGAACATCCCGTTGCCTACATGTCCAAAACACTGAATGACAGCCAGACACACTATTCGGTAATAGAAAAAGAACTACTGGCAATGAAAACCGCATGCGAAGAATGGCGACATCTCCTACAAGGAGCTAATCCTCCTTTTGAAATCAGAACAGATCATAAGAATCTTAAAATCCTGCAAAAGATGGAATGCGTCAACTCACGTCAAGCTCGCTGGGCACATTTTTTCTCCCAATATGATTTCGTACTGACTTACTTACCAGGTTCCAAGAACATACTTGCTGATGCCCTTTCCAGAAGACCAGATCCAGACAGGGTTCTTAAGGAATTTCCCAGCCTCATGTTACCAGAAGTTAAAATGATCTGTTCTGTGGAGTCATTCTTGGACAGAGTCCGTAAGGTCACGCGGTCCACTTACCCTCTCCCGAAGGATCTATCCATGCAAGATGGTTTAGGTTTTCAACAACAACGATTATTTCTACCAGACAGTTTCACCCGTCAGTCGGCTTTAAAATGGTGCCATGATGATCCAACAGCAGGACACAGAGGAATAAAGAACACTTTGGAGTTGCTTCTTCGCAGGTTCTGGTGGCCTGGGATGGCCAAAGAAGTTACAACCTACGTCAAGTCATGCCCGGTATGTTGTCGATCCAAGCACAGCACTCAAAAGGCAATTGGGTATCTCAACAACAGGACCTTCCAAAGAGATCCTGGAGCGTTATATCTACAGATTTCATTGTGGATCTGCCGCCTTCAGAGGGTTGTTCATGCATCATGGTAACGGTCGACTGCTTCACTAAGATGGCACATTTCACTCCCTTGGCGGGTCTTCCTACCGCAGCTGAGATGGCGGCTGTATTTGCCAAGGAAATTTTTCGCTTACATGGTACCCCGGACAAGATTATTTCTGACAGGGGATCACAATATACCTCAAAGTTCTGGAAGGAACTTTGTGAAAGACTGGGTATGGAACGTGCTTTGTCATCCGGTTTCCACCCACAGACCAATGGACAGACAGAAAGAACAAATGCCACTCTGGAGCAATATCTCCGATGTTTCACTAATGCCCAACAGGACAACTGGGTTAGTCTGTTGGTTACTGCGGAGTTTGCCTATAACAATGCAGAGCACAGTGCCACTGGTCTCAGTCCTTTCTTTTGTTCCTATGGTTTTCATCCCAACTTTATTCCTTCTCTCTCTTTTCCTCCTTCTACAACTCCTTCTGTTGATGCCCTGCTTACCAGTATCTCGGATGCTCACAAGTCTGCCACGATTTGCTTGCGAGCTAGCAGTCTCCGGTACCGATCTTACTGCAACCTTAAGCGCCAGCCGGTTCTGGCATGGCGTAAGGGTACCAAGGTCTGGTTGTCTACTAGGTTTCTACCTCGTTGGCTTCGCCCCTCTAAACTTTCTCCCCGCTATCTGGGTCCTTTCCCTATACTTCGCCAAATCAATCCTGTAGCTTTTCGTCTCCAGCTGCCAAAACATATGCACCGTCTCCATCCGGTGTTTCATTCCTCTCTCCTAAGGGATTGCAAGGGTGATCCCTACCGTCGCACTTTGCCACGAGATCCGGTTCCCAAGGTGGTTCCTTCTGATGAGTATGAGGTGTCCTCCATTCAGGACTCCCGCTACCATCGGGGTCGCTTGGAGTATCTCATCCACTGGAGAGGATATCCGCGCTCAGAGGACTCCTGGGAACCGGTGTCTCATGTACACGCTCCGGCGTTGATCCAGCGGTTTCACCGTCTGTTCCCGGGTAAACCGGGGGGGTGCCGCTTGGGAGGGGGCATACTGTCATGCCGCCGTCTTTTGGTGGTCGCTGGCGTTTATGGAAGGCTTGGCGTTGGCGGCGCCATTAGAAGTTCCGTGTGTTTTTTCTTTCACTTCCTGGTTTGGCGGTCTAGTCTTTTTTCTTCTGTGTGTCTTTCCTTTCACTTCCTGGTTTAACGGTCTAGCCTTTTCTCTTGTTTCCGTATTTAACCACGCCCCTCTCTGGGCTCTGTGCGTTGCAACTTTGTTTCTTTCGCTTTGTTGCCGTGCTACTGTGTTTCCAGTATTTTTGCCTGTTGCCTGATTTACTCAGTACCTAAAGCAGTATTCCTTTCTACTGCTTCTTCCCTTTCCTTATATTTCCCTATTTTTTCCGTTCTATCGGTTCCCGTGCCTTTCGGGGCTCCTCTATTCCTTCCTGCTTTCCGGATCACGTTCCGGTATCTGGCATTGGTGTATACTTCCATCCCGGTTCCTCGGGATTCTCCTGCTTCAACTTCTACTATCCCGGACTATACTACAGCTTTGACTTCATCGGAAAGACTTTCCTGTTTTCACCTGCATTCCGGACTCACGAGTCAACTCCTCCGGCACTGACAACAACATCTGGTGAGAGGTTTTTTTTAAGCGGCTGCTTTTTTCCTCTCTTCCTGGCATCTGCGGGACAGGGACCGACTGCTTCCCTGTTTTTCAGGGAATCAGGGTGGCTTCTTCCCGCGGACGACCGTATCTCTTCACAAAGAAGAAAAAACCAAAGGACAAGTTCTACAGACGAGGAAGTCTTCTGGAAGAGACAGGTGAGGAGAAAGGGGAGGTGGACATAGATTTATCTGATTTGGAGGATTCCTCGTTATATCCCAGCAATTGTGACACAGACACTTCTCCATGTAGAGAGTGTGGGCACATCACTCTCCTCGGCTGGTGCGTCCCTCTGGAACAGCCTCTCTGCCTCTGTGAAACATGAGCAGGGTGACCCAGGTTCTGGAAGCAACTCTAGACCTTCATTTTTGATTCTGCTTTCGCTCTGTGCCCTGCTTATGTTCTTATCTGCTATACTAACTGATTACCTAGCCTCCCTCCAAACCTCATGGGGACCAGGCCCCTTCACAACCAGTAGCCCCATGCACTGCCTCCGGGCCTACCATGTACTAAAGACTGCATTTGTAATCCTACAGTCCCTGGCCTCCTTGCACTTACTTAGAGCCAGCAACCCAGCAGCACTTGAGATTTGCTATGGCACTATCCCCTGCCCTCCCCCTGGCACTTCTCCTCTCCCTTCCCCTTGCACTTGCACAATCTATATAACACAAGGCCTATTAAGATCCTTTCTTTTGTTCCCGTTTGTCTTCCCCGTCCTTGTCTTCTTGTGCCTAGAAACACTTACGTACAGGCGCGCTATAAATGACTTATCATATATCATATCATATCACATATCACATCACATGCCATAACACAAGGTAGATGAGATATATAGATTGCTGCAGAAGAAACTATAACATGACTAAGGCGGCCATGAGAAAATGATAGACGCCGGGCTCGTATCGAAACTAATCAAGCTACCTCAGAGACAGGGCTGAAGAGTCAGGAGATGCTGGAAAAACTGTTTTGTGTGAGGAATAAAGAGAAGTCTATTGACCTGGAATCAAGGATACCAAATCAAGGAATAATTGCAAGGCACAAAGGAAGTAACGAGGATATGCCAATCTGCAAGTGCAAAGAACTGGACAGTTAAGGATGCAGAATGCTTATGTGAGGTAGAGCAACCAAGTCTCCAGAGGCCAAGAGGAGTAATGACACCCTGCCTATTTGAATTAAATAGCACTAACTAAATGGTGAAATGGACAACATCGTGGTCTCGTCACATGTGATTCAGAAGTCTACAACAAGAGCTATTCATTACATCCCAGACAAAGATAATTGTGTACCTACACTCCCTTGAAAGTACCACTTTCGGAGAACAGGTTGTAAGGTCAACACAACGGAGAACAGGTTGTAAGGTCAACTATAAAGAAGAAGCCTTGGCGTAGCGCCAGGCCGATGAGAGATGATGGACTAATTGGGCAAGTGGGTAGTCATCTGACGTTGTTCTCTGCACCTGAGTTCCGTTTTGCTTATGTGCTGCTAACAAGCCAAAAGTCCATGTTTGGGAAATCATGCCAACTGTAAGGAAGGCATGGTACCAAACAGTAAGATAGACACAAGTGATCACAGTTCAAGGGTGTTTATTGAACTTCAACTGGGTTTGCAAAACGCCTATCTAATCCTAAATCTAAATGTTGTGCAAAAGAAGAGTGTTCACAAAATGATATGTCAGGATATTCAAGCTGTTGGCTTTCCTTCCCTACAGTTTCAGCACGGGACAAGGCGGGACAAGGCGGCACACTCGAGCATAGCACACTCTTTGGCTTCTCTAGCAGAAGGATTAAGTGCAAGAATTCCACATCAGAGCCTTCTGTGTCAAAGTCTCTTTGCCATTCAAAGTCTCTTATTTCAGAGGGCCTGCTGAAACACGACAAAACATTAAAGTTCCTTTCTTCCCTGGATTTTCACTTATACAACTTCCCGGGTGATTTACTGTTAACCCCAGGTCCCCCTCTGCTGGGCTCAGACCCTCTTTAACACAAAACCTTCAATTGGTCTCCGTCTGCCGGGCTCGGACCAAATTCATGTGCTTTTCCAAACTTTCTCTACTTCATTCAAATCAAAGACTTTCGATTGTGTGCAGGATTTATCTTGACCCGTCACAGGACCACTTTGATTCACATGTATTAGTTCTCTTTTAATTGGTCTCCCTCCACCGTGCATGGACCCAATTTGTCTACTTTTGTCACTTCTCAGCTGGATACCTTACAGAGACCTTCAACTGAGCACCCACACGGTGCCGGTCCACTCTGTCAAAAGTACTGTAGCTTGCTTTAAAGTTCAATCTCTCATCAGGAGTTCAACTTCACTTGCATCTCTTATCTCACGTGCTTTAACAATGGTCGTTCCAGTGCTCGCCATACATTGTTGCTGCTTGCAACCTTGACTTCAACACAGGCAGGTCTTTTATCGGTCTCCCCAATTCATGGCTGTGTTGATTTCACTGAAACGGCTTTGTTCTTGGAGCCAAGGATGGTATCACGGCGGGGTAATTCTCCCCACCTTAATTAGTGACACAGCAGGTCCCCGGGTATTTCCAACACACAAAGCAGGATTCTTCAGCCTGGTCTTCTGGGCTTACGCTTTCTTTCTTTGAGGTCAATGGAAAGCAACGGTTTCTTATTGAAAAGCTCAAGGGAATTTCCTCCTTGCAATCTCATTCGGTTTGCCGTCTTTCCATTCTTGCTCAGCTGCCATCTCGAAACTGCTGTTTCCTCGTGTGCTTTGCCTCACTCAAAGTGTGCTCTCATGCTCCGCCTTTTATCTATGTGGGGAAGTGTAATGGAAGTCAGGTGTGTGTGATGGTCAGTAATTGCCTGACCTCGCCTGACCATTGTATTGGGACACGTCAGGTTTACTGCTTGGGTGTTAGTCTGTTTTCTCTCATACCGGACTGTCCGTGAGAAAGTGTTTGTGTTGTAAAGTGGGTGGGGGGAGGTGAGTTCATAAATATCCTACCTGGTAGAATGGGGTAAAGGTGTTACAAGGGAGGGGATACTGTGTACAACCATTTGGTGTTCCACACATACACCCCGAAGATCCCTCACCCAGGTGATCCTCCAGCACTGGTCCACCCCCAGGAACTGAATCCAAAAGCGATGGCTGTGTCCTGGCCAACTGGATGACAGATCCTCAGGGACTAGTGGGTGAGACACCTTCTGGTTTCTCACACAACCAATCATTGGGTCTATGTAGCAACATAATATAAAATGTTGCACAAGCCAATCGCTGCTGTTGTTCTGCAATAATCTGTATTATACGTATTTAGAGGTGGTTCAAGGCGTGCCTACCAAATAAGGGGCATCCCTTATTTGGGGATTACTTGTCCAGTAACGTTACTAATACTTATATGATATATATTGGTACATATGTTCCCTTAACCGATCCCTCCCCACAAATAGGTCTAGTTGTTTGGCACATAGGATGATGTCATAGATGACGCCCATTGAATTGTAAAGCCTTTGTATAATCAGATTGTTATTGTGAGAGCGTGGACTACAATTAGTTGTTCGCCAGATTGCCCTACTTATTGAGCTGAAAATAAAGTGTTACTTTGCCATATTCTTTGGGTCTTTCTGGTTATTTGGGTCTGAGATCATTATTGATAATTTCATGGAGCACATGAGACGCTCCAAGATGCTAGTGCCCAAGATCCCAAATGATGTTTTCACGGCAGAGCCTGTAATCTGGATGCCCATACTACATCGCCTCTTTAGTTCCATGATCTCAATAGAGTGCCGGAGTCCTGGACAAAAGCTGAAATGGAAGCATTATATAAAAAGGGGGGCAGAGAGGACCAGGGAATGTATTTGAAAAGGTGGTACAGAACCACCTACGGGTTTGGGCAACCAATAATGACATCATAAGCCATTTACAAGCGGTCTTCCAAGCAGGAAAGAGAACAGTTGAGTATCTGGCTGCACCTGACTGCTGCACCCCTAGGCTGTGCTGACCATCTCCTGGTTATGGTGCTATGCGCCAACACGGACACGTACAATACCTATAAAATAACGCTGGCTCCCCCAGTTAGCCCGTCATCTAAACCAGCAGCACACACATCTATAACTGATGGCATTGCTGTGCACTGTAATGATACTCACCCCTCACCGTTTGCAATGCTCACTGGAGCTCCTCATGCCATACATTTGCAGCAATACCACGCCACTGAAGTAGGCATGTCGCTGTTCTATAATGCCTTAGTCCATATAGCACCTGATTCTGTTATGGTGGCTTCATATGCCACCAATGTTAATGTGTGCAATGTCATCACATTAGCCGCTCCGGCACATTGTAACAATGTTTTGGTACCATACCAGATTTTCCTATGGCGGCTCCATGCACCACCAATGCTAATGCCTGCAATGCTACTCGATTGGCCCTTCAGGCACACTGTAATGCTGCTGCTATTACTTCACCTGATCTGCCCACTGCTGTCTCTAATAATAGCCCACATGGTTTGACTTGCAATGCTACTAGATTAGCCGTTCCGGCACAATGTAATGTTGTACTTAACCTACCTGTTACCACCAGATTGACACTCTCAGCCCTGCCCTGTACTATCTATTTGTACCTGCATATTTGATGTTACCCCCGTAACATGATGTGAGGCTTTCCAGTTTTGGGCATCCATCCTAATGTTGCATTTTTACCTATGTGTACCTGCATATTTGATGTAGCCCCATACCATGGGGTGTGGCTCTGCCAAAGCATGCTTCCTTTAATTTGACAATTTGCACTTAATGTAACTAGTGCTGTGATACTTCAGAGTCTTGGGCACTGCTATAAATGCTACAATAAATGATAAATAAATAAATAGCATTAGCCTTTAACTCCTTGTTAGTGCACTTGCACTTTAACTCCTTGTTAGTGCACTTGCACGATTCCGAATGTCTCATGGACTAGTCGGACCGTTTTTGTTTTTCTTTGTTACTCTTCTGTTCCGTTTTATACTCTTGTTTACTGCACTTGCATGATCCAAATGTCACAAGGCCCAGTAAGACCAGTTTTTGTTATTCTTCATCCCTGTTCACCCACCTCCCAACCCCTTTGTCTTGTTGCGCTTTGAAATACCAGTTGCTGTATAGTCGCATCATAAATACCCAATAAGTAAATCAAATAAATAAGTGCGTAAGTAAATAAATAAATAATAAGGCTTACTCCAGAAATATATTGTCCTGAGGGAGGTCTGGCTCTATGGCATCTTCATTGATTTGAAGACAGTCTTTGATGGCATTCCCAGGGCAATACTCTGGAATGTGCTAATAGATAAGGGTGATCCTGAACAACTGCTGGGATTCATCCAGCAACTTTACACCAACTACCAAGTAGTGGTCCAATGGGGCCTAGCGGGTGCAACAAGCCTACTATTTAGTGTCAAAAGATGCGTCAGGATGTAACTGTGTGCTGGCAGTGACCCTGTTTAGAATTTTCATTGATGGAAATATTAACACAATCACTTTAAAGAGTCCTGACCCACTTTTCTTTGCCGATGATTCAATCTTACTTGCAACAAGACTCTCTGGGCTTAAAAAGTCATTGGCAAATTTCAATGAACAATGTAATACGGGCTTGGAAATTAACATTGTGAAAACAAAGGCAAATGACCACGTGGGCATCAGATTCACTGATAATTGCCATGGGAAACCCAGCTTGCCAAAGCAAACATTATCTGAGAAAGAAAGAATGGTGCGATACACACATGTCCTCATAGACATGGAAGTGGTGCCGCAAAACCAGCTATCGAGATTTTTAAGACACAGGCAAAAGCTTCAGAAACCAGAGATAGCCATAACTGAAAATACATTTCTTAAAAAAATGTCTTTGCCTTCCCCTAAGCAGTCCAAATACCCTAGTGCATCTGGAAACTGAGGTTACTCCAATTGCCGACGAAGAAGCCGTAAAACCAGTGCTGTATTGGATACGCCTATGGGTTTCTCCGGACCTTCAAAAACATTTTTAAAAAGCCCTGTAAGACATAATGGCACCGGAGGGTGGCCAGGCCCTACCATGCTTGCAATAAATTAAATCAACATTAAGGCTACTCGATTTGGTACACTTTTGGCACAACCTCCCTGGCATGAATGGAGAAACCATGGGATTGTTCAAAAATACTTTTGTTATCATGATTAGAACAAAGCCAGGGGCATCAAGTACACGACTTTCAGTAGGACCCTCTTATTGGTTAGGAAAAAGGGAACATGGGTATGAGGATGATTAGGACTTTGCTTCCCCTCCAATTATAAGACCGTTATACATCAAATTTACATTGTGAACATTATTGCAAAGTTTACAAACACATTGACATCACTGCAGGACAGTGTTTGTCCAGCTTACAGCGACATGGATGGAAGACTTCGCAGCACTTTGTATTTCTATGCCCAGCTTACTGCGACCTTAGAGATGCTTATCTTAAACCAATTTTAAACTATCATAATATACACGATATGAAGGCTGCCATGGCAATGTACCAACTAACACATGATTGAAATGTGGCATATTTTGTGTCTAAGTACATCCACCAGGCCAGGCTAAGAAGACGTAACTGGGCAAGGATTTTGAAACAAACTGTGCCCGGGAGGAAGCAGCTAGATAGTCTGCATCACTGTGATTAACTGACCTTTAAATGCTGAACCAATCCTGTGACATCATCATGTACCTGCTCCGTAGAATGAGGATTTTAAATCTAGATTTAGCACCTTACTGTCGCTGTAATATTTGAATTAACTGTGAAGTAATTTAATTATGTATATACCAGAATGGAAATTAAGGTATTATTAAACATGTCGCAGTTAAATCCGCTTGTCGAGGAAAGCAATTACTTATTATTTTTAACTGATCTATATGGCTTTCATACCCAGCTGTGTACGGGGTCCATATCACTTAATCCTATTATGTCTGTATCTCATTTTCATCTTTGTAGTACATTGGTGCTTTTCAATTCAGATTGAAAAAGTTATACATTAAAAAGAAAATTAAGGGCCTGATTCACAGAAGCGTTTTATAATGGCGCAACCCCATAGAAACACACTGTTTGAATCAGGCCCTACATATGTATTTTAACCATGTGGTTTTAACAACTGCACTGATAGAAATTGTTTATATAGTTATTGATGCAATGTGTGTATGGTTCTTGGAAACAATGTCTAATTTGAATGTATTTCTTTTCCTCATGACACAAAGTCGAATAAAGGTATGTCGAATGGGCTGGCCATCGGGGGTGAAGGCAGCATGATGAGTCTTCCTACATGGTAGTGGCCCACATTGGTGGGTCCACCCTGGAGATATTTCATTTACTGGAGTCAGGGCATTTTGTACAGGCCAAGCCAACAGAAGTAGGTTCTTACATGGTAATACTGGCACGTATGGGTGCAGCATCAATGGATATGCATGGGCACAGCCATTGGCATATATTGTGAGCAAGGGCATCCAAAAGGAGTTGGAAAATGCTGCTGTGCAAGTTTGGTGACTTATTGCATCTATTGGATGTGTACGTGTTACCCTACACAACCCATCACAAACTGCAGATTTGTATCCAAATGTTCACAGAAAGTGTACTAAAAATGCACGATTTAAACCCAATATTTTAAAATGTTCTAGGAAGTTGACCCTCGCCCACCTGCCCTCGGTTGGTTCATGTTTCCTCGTTATGCTTTGTCACTATACATATTTAGGGAAAACATGTACACCGCTCCAATAAAACAATTACCCAGCCACTCCTGCATCCGGGAATCTGGCCTTATGGATGAGAATGCAGGTGGGCAAAGATGCAAAGCTTGCGATGGAGGAGAGGCTGAGAGGTGTCCACTGAGGAGCAGGGGGCTCTCTCTGACTCCCCAGGGTCCCTTTCACCCTGTAATAAGGAAGGACCGGGCCGTGGCCCACAGCAATGGCTGCACACTTGTTAACAGCAATAGTGCTGTCCTTTTTTAACAATGTAAAGCTAAGCTTTCAAAGGCAAAATAATGTTTTTTTTGCAAACAATTGCATATGCTCTTGACAGCGAGGAGGCGGAAAAATGATTTGTACGTACAGGCAGACAACAGTGGCCAATGCATTTCGGACCTAGAAAGGGCCTTGTTTACCAGAGAAATCTGGCCGGTACTAAAATAAACCACCAAATGACGTTAACCATCCTGTGATCTGGAAAAAATGCCAACGCAGTGCAACGATAACGTATCCTGGCTTTGAACCCTTCGTGAATAGTCGTATGCTCATTGCTCTGCGAGAAGAGAGGAGCTTGGTGTCTGTACACACAAGCACCGCTCTTCGCCACTCAAATAATACATGTTCCACCACCGCCCTGTCAAGAGAAGATGCAGTTGTTTGCAAAAAATGTATTTAACCTTTGAAAGCTTAGCTTCATATTGTTAAAAAATAGCTGTTAAAAAGTGTTCAGCCATCACCGTGAGTCCATACACCGGTCCTTCCTTATTGCACTCAGAGCATCCTGTGCAGGGTGGTATTGTTGGCTTGCACCTTTGAATGGTATATAACTTAAGTAATAACTGTTTACAAGTAAGTGGAGTGCATTACAGAGAGAGGTGCCCACCCCCTACCTCAATTCCCCTTCAGCCTGTCCCATTGCTCTCTGTAATAGGAGGAGCTGTAAAATGAGGTAGTCTTTCACAATGATGTTCAAATTGCTCTCCCACTGATGATGACTAGAAAACTAGCCGACCATGACCACTAAACTCTGTTCAGACAGGTCACCCACACCAACCAGCAATATAGAAAGGGGTAAAACCATGAGCCTGCACTGATAAATGGGGGCGACCTACTTCACCTCACATAACCATTTGTTTTCTCTTCTTTTCATTCTTTTTCCGTTTTTAGGATATTCGCGCAATGTTTTTATTTGAAAGATCTTGTGCCGGCTCTCATCAGGAGCAGCACTGCTTTTGTGTAATCTCCCAGAAGCCTCTGCTTACATAGCAACTGACCCTTTTATGAGACTGAACAAAACACAAACATACCCATTTCCCAAGGCCTCGTAAGACAGAGCGTTATGCAAAAGACCGATATAATTGTGTTACACCTTCCTTAACCCCACTGTTTGCGCTCCAGGGCATTTTGTAGGTTTTTGAAGGCAGAGTAGGGGCATGGAACAGATGTCCCGTTTCCACCTTGCACCCTTCAAACACCACATGGTGCTACACCAGCACGGCATTTTCATGCTAGAGAAAAAACAAAGGATTCCTAAGAAATCCGTTTGTTCTTGGGACCTGGTAAATGTTGAAGGATTCCATGGGAAACCACTTTCAATCCTGTGTGCCATGCATACATGACAGGCAGTGTTGACATGATTTCACATGTTTAACACGTTTCTTGCACCTTGTAGTTCAAATGATGAAAAGAATGCACAGGGGGGCTATTTTGCATGGAAATGCAAATATAGGCGGTCACCTCCATGCTAGTCACAGACCCTTTGGAGCACTTGCTTCCAGACTAGACCAGCAAGATATCTCCGGGGTGCATTTATAGCAGGTGCTCCTCTCCTTTGGAGATACCTTTCTTCCCTATCCGCTCTGGCCTGAGCTATGGAGATTCCGAGGCTTCATCTGCCCAGTTTGCCAGATTCCGAGGCTTCCTCTGCCCAGTTTGCCAGATTCCGAGGCTTCATCTGTCCAGACGCTCTTACACCCCTGCACCAGTTTGCCAGATTCCGAGGCTTCATCTGTCCAGACACTCTTACACCCCTGCACCAGTTTGCCAGATTCCGAGGCTTCCTCTGCCCAGTTTGCCAGATTCCGAGGCTTCCTCTGCCCAGTTTGCCAGATTCCGAGGCTTCATCTGTCCAGACGCTCTTACACCCCTGCACCAGTTTGCCAGATTCCGAGGCTTCCTCTGCCCAGTTTGCCAGATTCCGAAGCTTCCTCTGCCCAGTTTGCCAGATTCCGAGGCTTCATCTGTCCAGACGCTCTTACACCCCTGCACCCGTTTGCCAGATTCCGAGGCTTCATCTGGCCCACATGTTCTTACACCCCTGCACCCGTTTGCCAGATTCCGAGGCTTTCTCTGCCCAGTTTGCCAGATTACGAGGCTTCATCTGTCCAGAAGCTCTTACACACCTGCACCTGTTTGCCATATTCCGAGGCTTCATCTGCCCAGATGCGCTTACACCCCTGCACCTGCCCAGATGCTCTTACAGCCCTGCACCCGTTTGCCAGATTCCGAGGCTTCATCTGCCCAGATGCTCTTAAACCCCTGAACCCTGTTTGCCAGATTCAGAGGCTTAATCTGCCCAGATGCTCTTACACCCCTGCACCCGTTTGCCAGGTTCAGAGGCTTCATCTGCCCAGATGCTCTTAAACCCCTGCACCCGTTTGCCAGGTTCAGAGGCTTCATCTGCCCAGATGCTCTTACACCCCTGCACCCGTTTGCCAGGTTCAGAGGCTTCATCTGCCCAGATGCTCTTACACCCCTGCACCCGTTTGCCTTATGATCCTTTTGTTTTCTAATGTATTTATCTTTTATGTAGCTTGTCCTTTCAGCTTCTCCCTCTATATACTTTTTAGTACCGTTGCATATATCCCAAGAAAAAGTGACGCTATTTCTATTGTTTTAAAAAAAAGATTTAAGAAAAGAAAGAAGGAGAATGGATGTAAATATACAATGAAGGACTCAGGTAGCGGAGACCCTCCGTTTTATACCCCCCCAAAAATAATTTCAAAAGTTAAATTACTGACAATGAATGGAGCAGCTGTGGTTAGAGCACCAATGTTTTCCCATGGATGTGACTAAGTGAGTCGTTTTCTTACCTTCCTCATCGCACCTCCTATGCTGCATCACATATACCCCCCTTGCTGTCCTGGTGACGCCACTCCTGCTCAGGTAGGAGGAGTCACTGTGGTGCTGGCAGCATCTGGAGCCAGGAGTCTGTGATGCACAAACAGAGGAAGGGGTGGGAGGAGAGATGTATGTCGGACTTCATCAACACTTTGACTTACCCCTACTCATTCCATTCATCAACCCCTGACTAAGGGTGCGCTAATTCCCATCAGGTTGACCTGCAGAATATTCATGGACATTTGGGGGAGATTTTCCTTTTTTATTTTTTATTTTGCAATTCTGCAACAGCCAATGACTGTGGAATTGTAAATATTTCCTGAGGAACATGCAGGTGATTTGGTTTGCGGGCATGCCACTGAATACCCCTATCTTTCACTGGAATGGGGAAAGCAAATTATAAGCTAAAATTCCCCAATTTCGCATTGCCTTTGCAAAATTCACTCAGCTCTGCCACTGACATCCACCCTGGTAAGCACCAGTGAAGGCCATAGGCTCTAGTTGTCATGTAATTTGCACAGCTATCACCTTTCCTCCCAGCATGCCCCTTTCTCCCAGCATCCTTCTTCCCCCTCACTATGCCCCTCCATCCCAGCATGCCTCTTCCCCAGTATGCCTCTTCCTCCCAGCATGCCTCTTCTTCTCAATATAACTCTCTATCCCAACATTCCTCTTCCTCCCAGCATGCCTCTTCTTCTCAGTATAAATCTCTATCCCAACATTCCTCTTCCTACCAGCATGCCTCTTCCTCTCAGTAAGCTTTGCCATCCCAGCACACCTCTTCCTTCCAGCATGCTTCTTCCTCCCAGTATGTCCCTTCCTCCCAGTAAGCCTCTTCCCCCTACAATACCACCTCTTCCCAGTATCCTTCTCCATCCCAGCAAACCTCTTCCTCCCATAATGCCTCACATTACCAGCCTGCCTCTTCCTCCCAGTATGCATTTCCTTCCCATTAAGGCTTTTCTTCCCAGCATGCCTCTTCCACCAAGTCTGCCTTTTCCTTCCAGCATGACTCTTCCTTCCAGCATACTTCTCCCTCCCATCATGCCCCTTCCTCTCAGTAAGCTTCTCCATCCCAGCACGCCTCTTCCTCCCAGCAAGCCTTTCCCAACCAGCCTGCCTCTTTCATTCTGCATGCCTCTTCCATCCTGCATGCCTCTTCCTCCCAGCAAGCCTTTCCCAACCAGCATGCCTCTTCCCTCCTGCATGCCTCTTCTCAGCATAACTCACCTCCCAGAATACTGTCTCATCCCAGTATCCCTCTCCATTCCAGCGCACCTCTTCCTTCCATAATGCCTCATATTCACAGTTTGCCTCTTTCACTCAGCATGCCTCTTCCACACAATATGTATTTCCGTCCCAGTATGCCTTTCCTTTTCATCCCACCATTTATTTTCCAACCAGCATGCCTCTTCCTCCCAGCATGCCTCTTCATCTCAGTATAACTCTCCATCCCAACATTCCTCTTTCTTCCAGCATGCCCCTTCCTCTAGGTAAGCTTCTCCATCCCAGCGTGCCTCTTCTTTCCAGCATGCCTCTTCCTCCCACTATGCCCCTTCCTCCCACTATGTTCCTTCTTCCCAGCATGCCCCTTTCTCCCAGCATGCCTCTTCATCTCAGTATAACTCTCCATACCAACATTCCTTTTCCTTCCAGCATGCCTCTTCCACCCAGTATGGCTCTTCCTCCCAGTTTTCCAGTTACTCTCAATATGCCTCTCTATCTCAGTATGCCTCTTCCCCCAGTATGCCTCTCTATCTCAGAATGCCTCTTCATCCCAATATGCGTCTCCATCTGAGCATGCCACTTTCTCCCAGCATGCTGATTCCTCCCATAATGTCTCTTCCTCTAGTATGCCTCTTCCTCCCAGTATGTCTCTCCATCACAGCATGCCTCCTCCTCCCGGCATACGTCTTCCGCCCATCATCCCTCTCCCTCTTAGTATGCCTCTTCTCAGTATAACTCTCCTCCAATACTGCCTCATCCCAGTATCCCTCTCCATTCCAGCCCACCTCTTCCTCCCATAATGCCTCATACTCACAGTATGCCTCTTCCACTCAGCATGCCTCTTCCTCCCAATATGCATTTCCTTCCCAGTATGCCTTTCCTTTCCATCCCAGGATTTCTTTTCCAACCAGCATGCCTCTTCCTCCCAGCATGCCTCTTCATCTCAGTATAACTCTCCATCCCAACATTCCTCTTTCTTCCAGCATGCCTCTTCCACCCAGTATGCCTTTTCATCCCAGCATGCCTCTTCCTCTCAGTATGTCTCTCCATCGCAGCATGCCTCTTCCTCCCAGCATACGTTTTCCTCCCATCATGTCTCTTCCTCTTAGTATGCCTCTTTTTTCGAGCATGCCTCTTCCTCTCAGCATACATCTTCCTCCCATCATGACTTTTCCTCTTAGTATACCTCCTCCTCCCAGTATGCCTCTCCATCCCGGCATTACTCTTTCTCCCAGCATACTTCTCCCTCCCATCATGCCTCTTCCTCCCAGTATGCCTCTTCCTCCAAGTATGCCTCTCCATCCCAGCATGCCTCTTCCTCCAAGTATGCCTCTCCATTCCAGCATGCCTCTTCCTCCCAGCATACTTCTCCCTCCCATCATGCCTCTTCTTCTTAGTATGGCTCTTCCTCCCATGACGCCTCTCAATCCCAGCATGCCTCTGCCTCTCAGCATTCTTCTCCCTTTCATCATGCCTCTTCCTCTTAGTATGACTCTTCCTCCCAATACGCCTCTCCACCCCAGCATGACTCTTCCTCCCAGCATACGTCTCCCTCCCATCATGCCATTTCCTCCCAGTATGCCTCTTCGTCCAAGTATGCCTCTCCATCCCAGCATGCCTCTTCCTCCCAGCATACTTCTTCCTCCCATCATGCCTCTCCATCCCAGCATGCCTCTTCCTCTCAGTATGCCTCCCCATACCTGCACCCCTCGTATTTAACAATGCTTGGCTCCTCTGAAGCAATAACCTTTTAAAGAAACCCCTCCGTGCCACACAAATAGTCAAGCAGTGCATCCTGCATGGATCAAACACTGGACGAAGAGGAGAGTCTGTAAAGAAAACCGAGACCCGAAGTCCATGCAACTGCCACAGCCACCCCAGAAAAATAACATTTTGTTGCATAAAAATGTATTCAGACAAAACACAATATACAGTTGTTGTTATTATTATTATTATTATTATTATTATGGTAATTTATTGAGCGTAGACCTAGCTTCGAGAAGCAACAGATCGCTTACAGAGCTATGCACCAATACAGATACATAACCGAGCAGTTAACAGAGGTATACAACATTACAGATGCATAACGGAGCACCTTTTAGTGGTAACAACAGAACAGATATACAGCGGGGGTAGGATACAGAGGGGGACAGAGGAAGGGTACAGCTATACCGGGTGGTGGCAAGCAGAGGGGCCGGTGGTGTCTACTGAGTCAGGTTGCACAAGGGGTGACGTGAGGGCCTAGTTGTTGAGGAGGAGAGACTCCTTGAAGAGGTGGGTCTTGAGTCCTTTTCTGAATTGTAGGAGCATGGGGGCAAGTCTGATGCAGACGGGGAGGAGGGTCCATAGTCTTGGTGCGTATGCAGAGAAGGTTTGTTTTTTTGGTTGTTTCCTTTTCACAGCGGCAGATTTCAAGTCTGTACGTGTACTGCCTTCTGGTGGTGCACTGTCCGCCGCAGATACAGAGATTCTCTGCGAGGTAGCTGGGTGATTTGAGGGCGACTCCCTTAAAGATGATAGAGCTAAATGTGCTTGCATGTCGCTCTCTCAGTGTGTCTCTGTTTGTCTCTTTCTCTCTTTCTCCCTCACTCTACTTATCCCTATATGTTAGCATGACATAATATCTGTCACAGAATCTCTCTGTCATCTCCATCTCTCTCTTTCACTCTTTCATTCTCTTTCTCTCTTCCTCGCTCCCTTCGTCCCTCCCTCCTGTCCCCCTCCCCCGCTTCTTCTCCCTCCCTATGGGTATCCTACTTGTTTTTTGTGACTCCACGTCTCTCGGGAGCCAGTCTTTGTCTGTGGGTCTATATGTTTGTGAACCTATTGTTTTTCTACCACCTCTCTCTTATTTATTTATGTTGTTTATTTATATAGAGCAATACAAAAGCCTGGAGGCATTGGTGTGCTAAACATGACAAAGACACACTCAAATAAATAGATGGAGTCAGACAGAGACCATAGAAATTGGAGCATCTGATATAGGTCAGCAGAATAGCCTGGCATTCAATTTCCTTTTAAAGTCTGGAAGGGACGCACATGCTCGCAAATCAGGTGGAAGGGATTTCCACTGTACCAGGGCTGCATGTGGAAAAGACTCACGAGCAACACGGGACCATTTAGCATGTGTGGTGACCAGCAGTCAAGTGTTGTTAGATCGGAGAGCTCTACGGGCCGGAAGCCAAGAGAGATGTTCAGCAAAATATTCGGGACCATGCTCTTAGATGCAACAATGGGAGATGCAATGGACCCAAAACAGAATGCGCTTGCTTACTGGAAGCCGACGTAAGGCTCTGCAAGCAGCATATACATGGTTTCTTCTAAGAAGACCTTCAACTATGCACACTGCATTGTTCTGGATAATCTGAAGTCGAGTTAGATCCTTATTAGTGATGCTTAGCAGGAGATTGGCACAATGGTCGAGTCTTGATGCTATGATGGCACGTACCACCATGGCACCATTTTTGACATTCAAGAACGGCCATACTTGTGTGAGCAACTTCAAGTGATATGAGGTGCCCGCCACCAGGCTATTCGTTGGAGCCCTAATTGTCAGGTTCTGATGCAGGGTAACAGCCAATGTTTTTACTTTGGATCGCATTTTGATTGGACAGCCAGCAACATCAAATTGCTCATATTCTTACCCTAATTTCCTAATTTGGGGCCCATTACCGACCACCATATATAATGTTTGGAGTTGTTTAGTGCTAGCTTATTTTCCAGCATCCACGTTTGGATCAGTCTGTTGGTGCTCTTTCTCTCTTCTCTCTTTCTCTGAATTTCCCTGTGTGTGGTTCCACTTCACAGAATATCTCTCTGTGTGCCTGTGTATCTGTCACCCTTAAAGTTGTGCATCCCTCTCCAAGGGTATAAGTCTGCCTCTGTGTCAGAGGGTCTCTCTCATGATATGTAGCTCAGTAGCTGCACACTGCCCTCATTCTTAGTGCTTTGCTTGGTGTCTGTGCAGTGTTGCATTGCCGGCCTTTGAATAACGTGGAAATTGTGCACAGAGTGTATGGCCTTACCTTAATCTAAATGGTGTGGTGCCTGTAAATGATATGTCAAATATAGTAATCATAATTTCATTCATATTGCCCCACAGGCACCACAAGGCAGATATCTTGGATTGATCCAATGTTTTGGAGATGGGCCTGTGTAATGGGGGATCTTCTGGAAGATGATGAACTTATGAGCACAGTGTGAGGAGAGGTATTGGTGTTCATTAAAACCATCTGACGGGAGAATCAACAGGAAAGTGCTGAATCTCTGTGATGACGAAAAAAGGAGCAAATGTGGAGAAACCTGCAGAAGACTGCAGCCCCGTGATATTTAGACTGAGAGCTGTGTCTATCACTGCAATACCAACCTACCCATTCTACCTCGGAGCTTGTGGTGTATCAAGAGAACCACATACTGAAGAAGGAACTGGAGTGCTGATTGGCCAAAAAAGAGCAGCTGCTCAAAATGCTGTGGCTGTTGCACAAAGCTGTGGGGTGAAATATAGCCCCTGAATGCAAGAAATAAAGAGGCCAGATTTGTGAAATCCCATTGAAGTATAAGGCCAGCACAGAAATGGTGATGTCGGACATGAGACTTATTGAACCAAAAACAGGCCTAAATCTCAAAGGAAATAAAGTGGGCTTAAATCCCAAAAGTGTGAAGATATGCACAATGCATTTTGGAAAGGAAAAGAAAGACATGTGGCTAACAATGCTGTTTTACTAAATCCATGGAGAGCTGAACTTTTACTTAAAGAGTCAGATAGCAATGTGTACAATATCTTTATGCAACACGAGATTGTGATCCTGAAATCTTAAATGAAACCCAGCTTCTTGCAATTATAAGAAATAAGAGAATTTCCTTTTCCCTCATCCAAATGACAGTATGCTAAGAGCAGTGCTCACTAGACTTTCAGAGTTTGAGCATGGATTTCTCATATAACTGCCCTATACATGTGAACAATCCTGAAGTGATAATCATGCATTTTGCAACTGTGTGATTAAAGCAGTACATTACATATGGATATAATACCCATGTGCCTTATAAAAATGTCATCTAAAATGCATTGTGTCTGAGTTTAAAAGCCATTGCTTGCAGAATTTTACATGCAGCCGGACATGTCTCCCAAAGATTAAACTTAACCTCCAAGACCTTTCCTCTGCTACACCTGGAGAGGGAGGTCTGGTTGTCAACCATCAATCAGGGCCATTGCTTAAAAATATAGAAAGAAATACACTTCTTAGATTTAAACCACGTCACAACTCCCATAAAATGTCCATTAGTATTGCAGCCAGGGCCATTACAAGGCCAAGAAGGGAGGGGCAAACATAAACATGGGCAAGCCCCTGGTTGATCACATGCAACTTAAGAGAACAAAGGAAAAGGCTGGAGTTTAGTTAATAGAAAAATACATATTATTGCATAAAAAGGGCAGTGTATATGCCACAACAGTCATTCCAGACTTTTAGTAAAGGTGACAGTAACCCCCTTTGGACCATGCCAAACGATTTTGGCTTGATAAACATAACTAAAGTTATTAATTCAAATTTGATTTGGGCCTTCTCTTGGTTCCGTGAGAGTTGGTGCGAGGGTGAAGGACAAAATTAACATGGGAACTATGAAGTGGCATATTTTTCACTGATACGGCTCCTGAGTAAATGAAGAAAAAACGAATCCCTGCAAATGAATGGTGTGCCAACTTCAGACTAGCATCATTTTATTTGCCTAAAAATGTACTTCTTAAAAGTATATCCATACATGTCAAGATTTGAAAAATTAGGGTACTTGCCTTTGATGGTAGTTTTTCAGAGTCTAAACAGGCCAAGCCCACATGTCAGTTTGGGATGATGAAGCGTTCTCCTCCCACATCTTTCCAAACTCACACTCCTCATCTTCTTGTCCTATTAGCACACAGGTGGTAGTTGGGTACAGAACACCAAGCAATCCCTTTCGCGGGATTCGTGACAAGTTGGGATGTCATTTGCCCTATAAGTAAACCAGTTTGCTTTAGAACTGGGTTTTTCCACTTATTCTGGGAGGTAACCTGCTGCTGAACTCTTGCGAGAAACATACAAGCAGAGAGGGGACTATCCTGGACTGACACCATTGCTGTCCCAGAGGTGCCCTGGTGTTCCCTGATGTCCATTACAAGGCCTCTCCTGTAAGTAAAACTATCCCCAAAGCCATAGATTGAGTAGGCCCTGCATTTTCAAGCATTGTTTTAGTTACATCCCCATAGCAAAAATATCCTGTTTGTCTCTGTAGATCCTTAGCATATTTAATTGAAGTAAATTCATTAATTCCGCTATAGAAATCAAGGGATGTGTTTGTTGGCATTCAAAACTAACAAGCTAGTCCCAGTGTTTTTTGAGCCGGTATAGACAAAGATTTGCCAAAGAATTAATTCTAAAACCCTGTTTCCATGTGATTGTGCAGGGTGCAAAACAAAATTGCCCCTTTGTTCCCATTGTGCTCTGACCAAAACCACACAGCCCTGCCTATTCTTTTTAGGTGTGGAAAAATTAATTTTCCCATTGCTTTTCTTTCCCTCGTTTTGCATCTGTGGCAATAAGTAAAAAAACAATGTTGTCTCTTGATCAGAATCCCGAAACGATTTTCCCATTGTGTTCCCACTCTCTGCTACTGGCCTTCAATTCAGAGGGGCCAAGTCCAATGTTTGGAGAGTGGGGGTTGATGGGAGAAAAGTATTATAACCAAAGCAGTCATCACTGTGTGTCTTGAATTGTTCTTTTCATGTATTTGTGAGGGATTTAAAAAGAAAGCTGCGGGAAATTGTGACTTCACTTCTCAGTATTATCTCTGTGTTGATGCCATTACGGATGTCATTTTTGTTCTGGTGTTGCCACAGCATTGTTGGCTAATGTTAATCTGTTTGTCAAATTTGGTTGAAAAAAATGTATAAATATATATTCTTACTACACACCGACCTGGTTCCTAGTCCATTGAGGCACTGGTGATTTGTTGAGGTTGGGTGCAAAACAGGTTGGAGGCCTTACCAAACTGAACCTGAATCAAAATCATAGTGATTTCTTGTGCCCCACCTTGATTGGGGGGAAAGGAACTCCCTGAGATGAGTGTGACCACGTAACAAACCACTACAAATCCACCACAAGAGAAGTGAATGCTGGTGTCTTCTTTTGCTTTCTGGAATAGGAACTTCAGCAAGAAGGTCAAAAGGCTCAGCCTAGCAGCCCCACACCAACTGTGAACCCCAGTCTGTCTCCTCCTCCCCACTTGTACTCATTGCTCCCCACACCTGAACTCACAAAACACACTTGCAAGCCCTGACATTTTCAACATTCCTGATTCCTCAATCTACACTATAATTCCCACTACAACACTGGTATTCACCCCTGCCCCTGATGCCACTTCCAATGCAGGTTACACAGGGCATACATTGTGCATCACAGGTGATCAGCATTTAAGGCCCTGCCAGGCGACCTGCTTAGTCAGGTTTTCATAAAACAGGGAAAAGGCTAGCTTTCTTAAGGTGTGAAACCTAGGTCTACTGGCTGGGCATCTCATCCCTATCCTTGTGATGTAGTGTGCACGGTGTGAAACCTAGGTCTACTGACTTGGCACCTTATTCTCATCCCTATGATGTATTGTGCATGGTGTGATGGCTGGGCGTCTCATCCTCATCCCTGTGAGGTATTGTACAGCACATTGTGAAACCTAGGTCTTCTAGCTGGGCATTTCATCCTCTAGCCAGTCTGATAGCACAGCGAGTAGAGCGCTTGCTTTGACTTCTATGCAGAGCCTGCTGAGTAGGTTGGAATCCCGGCAGGGCCAAACTCAGTCTTTCATCTTTCTGAGGTAGATAAAAGAGCACCACACCATGGGTAATAATAAGCAGCGCTCAGATGCCTGAGGGTTTGTAGTGCTATATAAATGCTAAATTATTATTATTATCCCTGTGATGTATTGTACCTGGTGTGAAACCGAGGTCAACTGGCTGGGCATCTCATTCTCATCCTGTGCGGTATTGTGCATGGTGTGAAAGTGAGCTCTACAGGCTGGGCATCTCATCCTCATCCCTGTGATGTAGTGTGCATGGTGTGAAACTGAGCTCTACAGGCTGGGCATCTCATCCTCATCCCTGTGCGGTATTGTGCATGGTGTGAAAGTGAGCTCTACAGGCTGGGCATCTCATCCTCATCCCTGTGTGTAGTGTGCATGGTGTGAAACCGAGGTCTATTTGCTGTCCTCCTCATCCCTGCAATGTATTGTGTATGATGTGAATCCGAGGTCTACTGTCTTGGCATCTCATCCTCATCCCTCTGATGTATTGTGCATGCCCTTTTCCATTGGATATTCTCTGCACTGTATGTTAATCTAGACAATATATAAAAGTTATGATCATTTTTTAAATCTGTGAATGAATATTTCAACTTTATTGTCTGGGTGATCTCCACCCGTGTTGCATTACCCGAATTCGAACGCCAAGACAGAAATGGATGCTTCGGTTTTCTTCTTTAACAAATGCGCTTCAAGTGGATAATGACATGAAATATGAATGAAGCCAATGGCGGCAGATTGTGAGTGCGCTGATGAGAAGAAGGGCGCACAGATCATCAGCGCAGCTCACCCATGTTTGATTAACAGTCGCATTGCCCTTGCCCCTAATGACTTCCTGCATGTGTTTGTAAACCTGACAGAAAGACCTATCATAATGTTGGAGTGTTTCACAAACGTGAATACAATTTGCTAAGATAACCTTTAATTAAGAAATGCTTTAACTTATTCAAAATTGGGTCGCACACTCCTTAGGAAATATGTGTGTTCTTTGTGTCCAATGTAGAGCTCCAGGTAAGATTTTAAAGTGACGCCATTTCACTCCCTGCTTTTGAAAATTGGGAATAACATTATTTTACTAGTTGGGAGCACAAACGGCAATCCCAATACCAATCAGTTTTACCTTGTGAAAAACAACACACAGGAACAGAAGTAGGTAGCACCCCAACATACTACCACAACCAGAAAACCAAACGAATTCCCAAACGGTAGCAACCTTACGAGTCCACATTCATTTGGGTGGGTGGGGGCAAATGTCTTCACTCTGATGGCGATAGCCATGAACAAGTGGCGCCTGGAATGCCTCTGGGGAGGTTTTAATGAAAAAACATCAGCTCTCATGCAGGGCCTAACCTGGTAGAAAACTCAAAAGTCACATAAAAGACACACTCTAGATAAGTAGAACGTTCTAACATTTCGGTGGTATGCCACCTAGACCACACCTATTAGGAAGTCGAGTTATTACAAACACAGAACAAGGGAGGCCATGTTGCATTACCCCAAACCCATCCTCAAGTATCACAGACTGACAGCGTTGCATCAGGTATGTTATCAAAGTGTCTCTGCCCCTTCCGTGTCCCGAAAGAGGTATTCCTTCTCATTCAAAGTCACCCTAAGCTTGGCAGGGTGGAGCAAGCACGCTTTAACACCGCGTTCAAGAAAGGCTTTCTTCGTGACATTGAGGGTCCTTCTTTTCCTATCGGTGACCGGAGAAAGATCTGGAAAGAAATGGATCCTATGGACATGGTATTCCACCACTTTCTTAGCCGATGCGGCCTTCAGGATCCTTTCTCTGTCAGAGACACTCAGGCACATACTAAACAGAGAGGATGCCCTATGTGCTGAAAAATTCAATAAATGTGTTTCAGAAAGCGCATGCTGAGGACCAGAGAGTGTGTTCTTATTAAAAATATATCATTTTATTCTGTTACAATTTCATAAAATGCATAAATTTTGAACAATTATAAGACAACAATTAATTTCCAATCAACATATTTTTGGGAACAAAAGTTTTTTGTGCAAATAGCGCAAATCTAGTTTGTAAAGAGACATTCTAAATAACTTTTACAGTAGTAATATTCCTACTTTGACAGTCCACCATTATGTATCAACTATTAGTATCCAAGATTATTCTAGTAGTATTCCTCTCATCATTGGATTTCCTTATGTATAGTTTCGCCTTGACATCAATTGGCCAGATTTTACAGAACCATTGGTCAACGTCTTCTTCAGGATTAGTAGACTTATTCAAAGCCTTTATCAGTGCTTCAATACGTTTCTACCGAGCTGGGGCACACTTGCTTCCCTGCTACCAAATTCGCTCAACAGTAAATAACTCCAAAAAGTGTTTGAGCGCGCTGGGACACACTTGCTTCCCTGCTGTCAAATTCACCCACCAGTATTAGACTTGAATGCTGGCTTCAAAAACAAGGGCCTCGCCTACTCAGGAACACACGAAAAATGGCAGAGAAACAGAACCGCGGCAGTCAGCTGTTCCGAACTGGCACCAACAGCATAGGGCCAACCTCCGATGTCAACTCCATTATGGATCCAGCCGTTCTGAGCCTATAACACTTCTCAATGTAAATAGGACCATCTTCCACCTTGAGTGTAAATTGTTCAGGGAGACACGTCGATCCAAACCCTATGGGGTCACCCCTATCTAAACCCTGTGGGAGACCAATAATACGCATTTGCGCTGCACACATTGCATTTTCCAAGAGTTGGAGTCTATTTTCTGTTGCCTTACAACCTTTCAACACTGATTTCATTTCCCTACTGAGTGTCTGCACCAGGGGCTACACCTGTGCGCACTGCTTGTCCAGTTAGTTGGTCCTCTGTTACCATGTGGATGTTTTTGTAACTAATAGGGCAACGTTCTCTGTCAATTTGTCCAGTTTCCCCTCCAATCATGACATAGACTGCTCTATGCGCCCCAGCGCCGCCGTGACTGGGTCCTGCTATACCAGCTTCTCGGGATTACATTGCTCAGTCAGTTTTCTTCACCTTTCCAGATGTCATGTTTCCCCTGCTTCCCGAGAGACGGCCCCTCCCTGGAAGACTTTCCAAAACAATGAAGCCCTCCTCTGTCCACTACAGGGACCCGTTGCTGACTGGGTGCTGGGGAAGAAGAATTGCAGGCATTCACTCAGCATACTTGCTCTGCAGGGCTCCTCTTCCCACCTCCTTGGCTCAATTGCTTGCAATGCTGCTAGGTGCTTCAGAGGGCCACCACCCGTACATTGTGACTTTTTGCAAAAGTGTCCTCCCGTCTCCGAACTCCTCTCTGTGCTCTGGCACTCTGTCATGCCTTGTAGGCCCAGGGCCGGAACCTGTGCTCATTAACTTCATTAAGCTTGCAGCAACTGCTCTGTGTCCCAGGGTCAGGATGCCCTGATCCCCTGCCACCGCAGAGAATCCCTGATCAAAGTCACAGAGGGTGTGCTGCATTACGAGGGGTCTGGCCTTGCCCCATGTCCAACAGTGAGGTATGGGCAATGCTGCAAGGCCACCCAAAGCGAGGCAGGGTAACTGCTGGTACCATCCGGCAAGCAGGGGAGAGGGGCAGCTGCCTTCCCCCCAAGCCTGCTCCCCTCTCCCCCACAACACAAAGACACACAGTCTCTCCTCACTACAAAGCACAGGAAGGGTGAGGTGTGAATAACACCTCACCCTTCCACAAAGCAAGAGGGTGCCAATCACCCAGAGGAAACCAGCAGCAGGCAGGAAGGAGTACAAAGACCTGCCCCCCCTCGGGGGTCCAGCCCCCACAGCTACACATCAAAGACCCAGGGGTACCCCTGGGTCTTATATAAGAGCTGCACAGCTCACAGAAAAATACAAACTGTTTGAGGACCCTGAACGGGGACCCAAACAGTGAGGAGGTTTGCTGTTCACTAAGCGTCCTCCACTCTCTTTCTTCTTACCTTTTGCCTTGGAAGTTTGCTGTTTGCTCGGCATCCTCCTGCTTTGGCAGCCCTACTTTTCAAAAGTTTGCTATTTTCGTAGCGTCTTCTTTGCAGCCTTGAACATAGTCCCTGTTCAAAAGAATCCCCTGGTTTGGAGAGCGGCGAGCAGAAGGGCAAAGGGAGCGCCATCCAGAGCATACAGCAGGCCAGAAAGCGGGACGCTGTATTTGTAGCCTAGCGAGCGGTGAGAGGAAACAATGGGGCAGCCCGGCACAGGTGGCGTGCCAATTTAATTTCTTCCAAGTAAGTGAGCCCCTGCGCCGGGGTTGCGAAGCAACGACAGGTTTCAGGCCGGTCATCAGTGTGGTATCCCCAGGCCGGGGTAAGGGAGCCAGCGCAAGTCGCGGCAATAACAGGCCGACACAGAGCGGTGCTGCAAACTTCTTTCTTTATTCGTGCTCCGACATCAACTGACTAGCCCCCGCCCCTCCCGCGTCACTTCCCCTCTCTTCCCGCCCGGGTCCCTCCCGCCCCCGTTGTCCAGGATACGTCAACGTGACATCTCCCCCCTTTTTAAACTGTTACCACACTCTTCGCAACAGGCGATGATCTGGCGAGTCTCTAGTCCATCTCCTCGATCCACCGGCGAGGTCTGGTCCGGACTCGCTGTGGTCGTGTCATCTCAGCCCTTGGCGACGGTCTGCTCACGGCCGTCTCGGCTTCTGGATCTTGATCCGATTCGTCGGCGTCCCACGGATCCTCTCCGTGTTGATCACTGTATTCTTCCTCTGGTGGGGCCTGTACCCTGCCGCTCAGGCGTCTTGTTCCGGGCGGTGGGAGTTCCTTGAAGTGGAACGAGTTCCGGGTTATCGCTCCTGTGGAGCCTTGTGCAGTGATCATCGACCCCTTCCTCTGGGTAACGAGAAGGGGCTCTTCCCGGAGGGCAGGCGTATGCTTATGGGTCGAAGGTTGTCGGACAGCCACCACATTTCCTATGGTTATTTGGGATGTCTGGGCTTTTCTGCGGGCGTCGGTGTATTCTTTCATTTTATTCTTTGCGGCTTCATCCCGCTCTCGGACTTCTGCATCCATCGCTGGGCGTGGTGCACTTGCCTCTGCTTGGGGAATTCGGGTTTGGGGGTTGCGCCCAAACATGAGTTCGGCAGGGGTCTTCCCTGTTGTGCTATGGGGCGTTCCCCGGTAGTCCCGCAGTAGTTGGTTGAGTACCTGTTCGTATGGTTGTTCCGTGAGGCGAGCAATTTGCAAGGCCTGCTTGAGATTGGCCATGAACCGTTCGATCATCCCGTTGGCTTGCGGCCACAGCGGGGTCACCTTCCGATGTCTGAACCCCAAGTATTCCGCAAACCGGGCAAACTGATGTCCACAGAACGGGGCCCCATTATCGGTCTTGAGTACTTTGGGAACTCCATAGGCAGAGAAAATGTGGTCCAGTGCTGGGACGACGTGATGCGCGGCCGTGGACGAGATCATCTGTACTTCTGGATATCGGGAGTACTCGTCCATTACTGCAAGGACATATCTTCCCCCCTCGATGGGTCCAAAGAAATCAGCGGCCACCACTTCCCATATGTTCTGCGGAAGTTCAGACATTTGTAGTGGCTCCGGATGTCGGTTTGGTGTGATGATGCAACAGGTGGGGCATGTTCTCAGGGCGGCCTCCACTCGGGCATCCATTCGTGGAAACCACACCTTTTGGCGCAGCATGCGCTGTGTGGAGACAATGCCTCGGTGGGTCTCGTGTGCCAGGTTGATGACTTTCTCCCGCATGGTTGCTGGGATCACTAGCTTGCAGTCTTTGAGTAGGAGATGGTCTTCTGATACGGCTAGCTCTTCTTTCATGAGGAGAAGTCGTTCCACGTCTTCCCATGTTTGGCCTCCTGCCGCTTTTCCTCTCTCCTTAGCCCTCCTCCATTGTCCAGATGCAAGACCTTCACATATGATGCGGCATGCCGGGTCGTTTTCAGTTTCTCTTGCCAGTTCCTCGGTGTTAACCCCTTCCGGCGTGGTTTGGTGAACCAGGTATCTGAGGTAGCGGTCTGCCACCGACGGTTCCGGTCTGCTGTCGTCCCTCGGTCTCCTGGACAGGAAGTCAGCAGAGTTTTCACCCTTCCCTGGTCTGTGAATGATGTTGAAAGCGTAGTCTTGCAGACGTAACCCCCACCGGGCGATCCTAGGGGGCATCTTAGCTTGGGGATTTCCATAGAGAAACAGTAGCACCTGGTGATCAGTGACAACCTGAAATGGCTTTCCATACAGGAATAAGTGGAAGTGTTTGCATGCCCACACCACTGCTAGTCCTTCCTTTTCAGCCTGGGAGTAGGCTTGTTCAGTGGCGGATAAGCAGCGGCTGGCATAGGCTACCACGTGTCTCTGTTGTGGGTCTTTGGGATCAAATTGAGCCAGGATGGCCCCTAATCCCACTGGGCTGGCGTCCACTGTTAGTTCTGTTCTCCGGTTGGAGTCGTAGTAGGCCATATTTTCCGCTTTCGCAACCCTCTCCCTGATGGTTTCGAAAGCTTCTTGACATGCACCGGTCCACTCGAATTTCTTGTTCTGGTGCGTTAGTTTCCGCAAAGGTTCACTGACCGAGGCGAAGTCCTTGATGTACCTGCTGCAGTAGCTGGCTAGGCCTAGAAACGAGCGAAGTTCTGACACATTGAGTGGCGCTGCTGTGTCATTCAGGGCTGAGACTTTGCCCGGATCTGGGGTCATCCCCACCTCTGAGAACACGTGGCCAAAGAATTTTAGCGTGCTCTTCCGGAACTCGCACTTGTCCTTGTTGAGTGTGAGGTTTGCATCGTGTAGAGCTTTACACACCCTCATGAGGGTTTCGTCATGGCTCTTTACGTCAGTCCCAAACACCAGAATGTCATCCGAGTAGTTGAGGCAGTTGGGAATGTGCTTTATGATGTTATGGACCTCGGCTTGAAAGATCTCTGCGGCTGACGACACCCCAAAACTCAGTATTTTATATCTGAACAACCCAACGTGGGTGACAAATGTGGTTATGTTGCGACTTTCGGGGTGTAAGACCAGCTGATGGTATCCCTTCTGGAGGTCTAGTTGTGAGAAAACCTTGGCTCCGTTTAGCAGATGTATCATGTCCGTTATGCGTGGCGCAGGGTATCTTTCCCTGCGGATTGCTTGGTTGGGACGTCTCATGTCGACGCACAGCCTGATGGTTTCAGATCCCTTCTTCGGGACGGGGACGATGGGGGAAACCCAAGTGGTTGCTCCCGAGGCCTTTTCAATGATGTCCTGTTCCAGCAATTTCTTTAACTCATCCTCCACCTTTTGTTGGATGTTGACAGGGATCCCTCGGTATGGCTGAGCCACTGGGCATATGGAGTCGTCTATATGCAATTTCACTTGTCGGTTCTTGAGTTTCCCAATCCCTCTGAATATTTTTGGATACAAGTTGTTGATCATGTCAATCGGGTCGATGTACTTGTGAACCATGATGTTATATAAGATGTGTATCAGGCCCATGTCTGCGGCGGCCTTGAAACTCAGGACACATATGCTGTCCGTTTCGGTGGCCAGGACGTGGATTGGGACCTTCATCTCTCGCCCCTTGTATCGGCATAGCCCACTGAATCTTCCTACGCACTTGAGGGGAGTTTTCGCACCATATGCGTAGATATCAACGGTGGCTGGCTGGAGCTTTGGTTTCGGGGTTAGTTCGGCATACACTTGTTCACTCACCACGTTGACGGTGGCGCCAGTATCGATGAGGAATTCCGTTGGTCTTTCCTGCAGCTTGATGATGAGGGTGGGGCTACGAGCGGTGGCTGTGGGATTTCCTAAAGCGTAAACGTACGCCTTCTTTTTGTGATCACTCCCGGAGGAACTGGGGTCTGATTCTGTGGGGGATTGTTCGACCAGATAGCAGACGTGGCGTCTTGATCTTCTTTCAGGTTTGACCCTTGTCACGAATCGTCTCCTTTCTCTCTGCTTTTGGCGGTCGTCGCCGGAGTCCTTGTCTCTCTGGTCACTTCCGTGTTGACTTGGAGGGTTGGAGGTGTTACTTGGGGTTGAGTGCGTGCTCGGTGTTCCCCCATATCGATTCCTCGAGCGGGTGGCGCTGTCTCGGGGCCTCTCTCTCCCTCGATCCCTGAACAATTTGCATACTGCTTTGAAATGGCCTTCTTCACCGCACGAGGTGCAGCGTTGTCCTATGGCCGGGCATGTCCCTTCATGGGGATATTCGAATCCACACTTGTAGCAGAATAGTTCTTCTGTCCTTTTCTCTAGGTGTAATTTGTTCAACTTTTCGCCCACCGGTGTGCTCCCGAAACTTTCCACCTGACAGTCAATGGCTCTTTCGACCCTGGCCAGTGCCAGTATTTCCTCTAGCGTGCGGGACTTCTGGAGCAATTTCCTGCGGAATGTTTGGGACTCGCAACCTGATATTATTTGCGACCTGAGGGCTTCAGTGTTCGAATAATTTGCAAAGTCACAGTGTTTGAGCTTTGTGCGGAGTCGCATTACATACGCGTCCATGGTCTCCCCCTTTGCCTGCTTTGTGGTGTGGAACAGGTGCCTTTCGTAATCGACGTTGGTGTGAGGAGATAAACAAACCCTCGGATGCAAGCCAACACGGAACACTATGCAAGCATTAACCGCGCATATTTTCAGACTCAAGAAATGTAACAATAATTTTACATGTAGTACCATTATTTGCTGTCCAAGCAAAATGTTTCATTAATGGAAAACAGAGCGATGGTTGATGTTCAGAAAACAAAGTTAAACAGACGGGAACAAAACAGTTGCACAAGCCTCCCCACATTTGCTAAAGCGTGTTCAGGATCAGAGAGGCATGGGCGGAACGTAGTGGCAGCGGTTAAGGAGTGGTGCTCGACATCCCAAAGACCGGAGTTCGAATCCCCGGGAAGCAGTATCATTACATAAACAAACCGCATGCACAAACAAAACGTTCTCCAGCTTACAAACGAGGTAGAACAGATTAGGACAGCACGAAACAAGCAGGGCCCGATATCACTAGGCTGTGAGTTGGATCCCCCAAGAAGCACGTGTCATTTCGAATGAACGAAATCACGGACAGACCCACGCGTAATGCTTGCAGTAAGAATTTTTAGCATGGGCAAATAAATTGGACAAAATACATTTTGCATAAACCTTGCGCTTAAGCAAGAACAGCTAGGCTACAAGTTAATAAATATGCAAAAGCCAATCGCTGCAAATACAATTTTCTAAAAAACAGTTGTGCAAAGACATAGCCTTGTAAGCATTACAGGCCAGCATCAGGCGAAGGGATTTCTTCCTTTAAAACACAACGTTGTTAAACAAACCGCAGTTACAAAGACGGTTAGCCCATTTTTGCGGACACAAAGATATATCATGCAGTTAGAATGCAATGTTTCAAAGGAACAAAAACAATTGTTGAAGCACGTACTGTGCTAGGTTTAACAAACACATGCTTAGTCCTTTTTTCCGACACAATGACATATCGTACATAGTTAGAATGAAATAGTGGCAAATCTAAGAGCCCCACATCACTGGGGTTAGCAGACATACACATTACAAGGGCAAATGATAGTTAAGATGGCCTATATCGCAGAACTTTGCACGAACACCTATGCCAGCGAAAACTGCAAGCGTCAAAACGCAAACTCTTAGACCGCAAATAATTATCTAACAGCCTTCCAAGGCAAACTGTTAATTTATAGATATACCATGCATAGATACGATATAATTTCAAACAAACAAAAGACTAATACTGTCAACCCCACGAGTCTCGCACCAGGGGAGACATTAGTCATACACATGCCAGGGGCAGACATAGGTTTCTTAAGTAAGGTATGAATCCAGAACTTGCACGAATATCCATGCAGCAATATCGCAAGTGCCAAAATACAAACTCTCATTGACCGCAAATAATTTTCAACAGCCTTTCAAGGCAAACTGTTAATTTATGCGGGTCACAGCGCCAATCAGTTACCCAAAACGGGTAACAATCAAAGCTCAGCATACAGATTCACTGCATTAAGACAGCTACCAACCTCAGGTCTGCCTAAAGTACAAAAATAAAAAGTTTTTGTTTTCGATGCAACAAAGAGGCAAGACAAAATGGCTCCCATGAGCGAGAGGCTTGCTACCCACAAGACACCAAGACAAGCAATACCCATAATGAAACACGGGGGAAAAAGCAATTGGTCCAAACACAAAACCGTGCAGGCCGTGCAGCAAGCCTGCGTGACAGCACAATGGGGTTTTGTCATTACATACTAAAGCGGCAATTTTTTGGTTTGGAACAAAACATTTCTCTGCCACATTGCACCACGTAAAACAGCAAACCACAAAAAGTTTAATACTTAAACACCCGGAGACAGGGTGCAGCATATCAGTTACCAGCCAGGGGGCAAACAAATTTCCGATCTCCCAACAGATAGCGCAGCAAGTAGGGCGCTCAAGGACATCAGGACAGAACCTGTGGTTACATTTTCAAAGCACGGCACGGAACATAAATGCAAATATTGTTAGTATCAGCTGTGGTCCTTACCATCACAGAACAGGCGGATGAGGGGCAGCCGGCCATGAAAAACAGTCTTCCCTGTTTCTATGCGGGTTTAAAGCAACAGCAACAATCCCCATGTACAGAGTAGTGCACACATTTAATTATAATAGGGGGCAACAAAGGGCACAGTGCGCCCCACTAAGAAAGCTGGAAGCATAACCAGTAGCAGCAACCCAACCTTCACCTAAAAGCGCTGGGGGGTTGCCAAATAACACAACAATTAAAGCAGGGGTCTATCAGTAAAAACATGCAGGCGGTAAGCCACCTTACAGACGAATGAAAGCAAAAATGACAGTGCAAAGCTGACATTCAAACAAGAATAACCACACACGGATCAAGTTTCTTGCACATACACTCCAAATGGAGTAACCAGCCATGAAACAGGCTTATATCTACAACCCAGTACCCCGACACGGGGCACATCAAGGTTTTGAACATGCCACCCACAGATAAGGGTAGATCATGGACATTTACAGTGCAATGCAACTCTAAAGCATGTCAAGGGACACTCAGTAGCCTGAAGAGAAACTGGGCCACGTGCCCAATCCTGGTACAGACTCTAATACCCTCCCCACCCCCCATCCAGCCACACATAAGCACATGTATGCACCTTGACACTTCAGGGTCATGCATATCAATGAGTGAGACTGGAAAGCTGAGGAGGGAGACTTGAACATTTAACAGAAGGTGATTGGTTCTGTGCTGTTCTTTTGAATTGGTAGGGAAATGAGCATTTTAAAAGTGAAGAAACAATGCTAAGCATGTGTTCGGGGGAGGGACAGATCTGATGTGTGTACAGTAACCATTCCGTTAAAGATTGAAATGCATGTTCGATTGGATTGCAAGAACAACAAAGGCACGGCAATGCATAAGTGTGTTAACATGCTGGATGAGGTTGCACTTATAAATGGAGCTTCAGCAGATGCAATGTTGATATTTAGCTTAATCATTTAATACGTAAAGGTACACACAAGGTGATTAATCCTAGTAGTTATAACAGACAGTCAAGATGCTATCGATGGCATGGACAAGGGTATTAGGCACTCTCTTTTGATTGAATTGAATAGCAGTCAGATCATTTGCAAAACTTGCCAAACTGCAAACTCCACAATCCCACGCAAGTTCCCCAAACCCCACACCCAATGCCAGGTCAGAGTCCGAGGTGATCCCTGCTTTCCATGAGTACTCTCTCCTTGCATTCTTTTCAGCTGTGACCAGTAAGGTCTCCTGGAAGAACCTGGGAGAGAAGAATCCGAAAGCCAACAGTGCCAGAAGCCACGGCCTGAAGATGCAAAATCTGTCCCCGGGATCCAGGATCTCGGAACAATAGCAGGGAGTTGTTGAATCCGCCTGTAGCTGATAAACAATAAAGAGGGCAGCATCCTCTAGTCCATTAAGTGAATCCTAACTCTCCATCCTAACTAACAGGAATACTCAAGACTCCCCATTATGCACATTCAAATCAGAGAAAGAACCACCATTGATGCATGCACCTGTTTGCAATAGTACTTGTGAAAAATGTGTTTATGTTTATTGAACCAGTCGGGTGATCTAAGAAATGCGTCAAGTATGTCCCCAGACTAACATGCCCAGGATGCAGTGGCCCCTTTAGAACAGGCCCCCTTAATGCCTCCCAGAAAAAGAGAAAACCGGGTGAATGGGATTGCGAAAGGAGATGTACAATCGATCTGTCATTGATTTTAAGTTCACTGTATGGGATTCAAATGCATGAAGCTAAATAACAAGGCAAAGAAAGTCAGAAAAGTTATGAAACTCAATGATTCCAGAACTTAAGAGATCCTACGATGAATGTGAAATGTAAACACATGAACGACCTGAAAGATCCAGGGCCCTGACATCTGCCCCCCCTATGGAAGGAAACGAACCCCATTAGCCCAAATATGCCCACTGAAATTTCCTTCAGGCTAAGGTCATCATTACAAACATTTCAAAGAGGGTAGCAGGCGCTCCTCTCCAGAAAGAACATGGCATGATAACCTGTTCTGAGATGAGAGTTTGCAGCACACGCTTTTTGCTCACTGTACCTTACACAGATGGGAAATATCCATAAGGTCATCATTACCTGTCCAACCCCTGAACAAAACAATTTACTGTGTTAACATCCTGTAGACAGAAATATATATGCTTGCATGTGGGAGGGGATGCAGTAATCCCTTATGAAGTCAATACAACATGGGAATTCTCCCAATTCAAAGCCCTTGACAAGATGATGCTTAGAAGAACTTGTGTATCCACACGTATTCACAGCCTGCTAAGCAAACATGTGGCAGCTGGAAGAAGGATTAACCCGTCCATGTGCTTCTCCAAGGCCAATGCTTATCAATTTTGAGACGGACAAAAGGGCATCATCAATGCCAAGGAGGTATTCTACAAATAGAGCATTGAGACATGTTTGGGCATTCATAGGGCACTGCAAGAAACCATAGTGCACCAATGGCCCGCAGTACTGAAAGAAAGCAACTCTTTTCCTGGCCTAAGTGTCAGTTCTCCAAATGAATGAGGTTGGTTGTTTCTGGGATTTTAGCTGGGATTTAAGTAGGTCAATCTGAAGGGAACCTCGCCTTCCCTCCAGAACTCAAACAATGATCTATGCAACTTCCAGTGATCCGGCAACTGATCCATGTCAAGTGCACAGTCTGCTTGCCATGTTTGCCTGCAGCAGCCTGCAGATATCCTTGTGGATCCACTGGCACTGGTTGACGCTCACTGTAGTTTAGTGACGGGCAGTTTCCGCTCCAACAAGGCCACCAATCAAGGCTGTAATACCGTAGTCACCACAACCAAATTGGGGACTTCCGGATTCGGCTCAGTGAAGTTACCTAACCACTTGCACACATATATACTGTGAAACTTTCCAGGTACTGTTTCCTCTCCCAGTTGTATGATGTTCCCATTTCTCCCTCCTGTTGTGTTGCTTACTTGTGCTTCTCATCCTATGCCCACTCTTGTAATTGGCCCTGTTAGACTGAGAAACTCTTCCTTCTGCCAGCCTCTTTCCTGTGGTCCAACTTGTCACCTGACCACCATACCATCGTCAGTTGTCAATTTCTCCTTCTGGTAATGTCCCCCTGTATCCCTGGAGCCAGCACTTCCCCACTATGATCTACTGGACTCCAGGCTTCTTGTCAAGCTCCAGCTCTGCCAGGGTTCCATCAAGGATTTTCTCATGTGCGTTTTTTCCCCTCAGAGGGTTGTTTCTCTCAGAACTTCTGGTCTCCCAGATATTATGCCACCTGGGGACATGGTGACTTCCAGGATGGATAGTCTGTATCGCTCCACATCACAGACCTAGGAGCACCCATAGGTGAGACAAGTCTCTGACATTTCCATTAGGTTAGAGTCCCTTGAATGTGTTCCTCTTGCACTTTTATATGATAAGAGAAGCAAAATTCCCCTAATCTTCTAGGCAATTCAGTGAGTGTTGTTGAATGGATGCCCTCTACATTTTTAAAGTAACACACTGACGACTGGGTGTCCATTAATTGTTGAACCATGTAGTGGTAAAAGTAGTTTGTGAAACATCAGCTCGCAACCTGGGGCCCTGCAACAATCACCAATCGATGTATGTGTAAGAGAGTGCCCAAAGGAAACCATGGACCCCAATTCAAGGTTGTTCCATATTTTGCACCCCAAACTCAAAGACCTGAATTTTATTCCAATAATAGATTTGCAGATGAAAATTGGCTTTGCCATTCCATGATATGACATGGAGATGCCACCAGATCAGTTCTTCTCTTGCTTCTATGGAAAGTGAGGCCCAACTGGAATAACAGAAAACATTTTAAGGGATTTATTCTTAATCCTTGCAAGGCCCCATAAAGCGGTGGAGCAGGGAAAAGTGATTGCATGGAAGCAAAGAGGAGATCAATTAATCTAGCAAAGTGGATTGGAGGAATGACCTCCGAGGAGTCACAGTGCCAACTTTAAAAAAAAAAATAATAATTTTGATTTAATTGTAATACCATTGTTACAAAAATCCACTTGTCAAAGGTCAAATTTCTCTTTCCTTACTTCTTCTAGTGTCCAAAAATGTCCAAAATGCCAACTTTAACATCTTCTTTATGGCTAACAATTTGACTTGGGAAAGGCCGAGTGATGATATCCTGCAGTTGATCATATATCACAGAAAGAGAGGAATGATAATGTCTATGCGAATCCTCCCAACAGAATTGAAGAATGCGCCTGTGAGATTTGAATACTGGGACCGTGAGATAGACATACTTGAGGTGTAACCTCAATAACCAATTTCCGGGTCTCAACACCCCTCTCAACAGAGCAATCACTTCAATCTTTAAATTGAAATATATTATGCTGCTGTTCTAATCTCTGATGACAGGATGAAATCATATGTCCTTCCGCATTAGCAGGAAGATGTTCCTGAAGAACCCCTGAGGATGAAGTGAACCCCTATCTATAGCCTGTTTATGCAACTGAGCCACTTAAAGATCAGGGATTGATTTAGCCCGAAAAAGTGTGCTTCTTTTTTGGAATGGATTTGGACTTTCCGATTCACATACTCTAACCTGATACCTTCAACTATCTTAACGACCAAAATGTCATGAGAAATAGGGCGCCAGTTCTGCACAAATTATGAATCTTGTCTCTTAAACATAGTTTTAAAAAAAGGTATACCAACTTTAAGAAAATCCTCTCTGCCTCTGTTAACACTGAAGTGGTTGGTCCCAAAGTTCTATGACCTTTAGGGAAAGAAGGAAGTTTTGTTAAGCTGGACTGAGGCAGGCAAGTCCCTGGGTATGCTCTGATCTGAGTGGCATGTATTATGGGGGAGGTGCCAGATGAAAAGCCCCTACTTATGCCAGCCCTGCTAAAAATACCTGGGGAAAATAATGGATCTCAATCCAGTGATCCAAAAGCATTTACATACTTTCCCAACTTCTTGCCACATTTGTACTAAAGAGAGGTTCCCCCGCATTATCATTGGATTCTGCCAGGCCACTGAAGTTAGGGTTGAGTTTAAGAAGGATCCCCTTGCATTTTTCATGTGAACGTGAAGCATTTGCATCCTCCATGAAACAAATGACCTGTTACGTCCAACTGCCTCCGGGTCAAGAGCATGCCGAGTGAAATTAAGATACTCATCTAGTTCCAAGATGCTATCATTGGTTCCAAAAATATTTAGCAATCTGTGCTGGCACGAGTACCATGCCTTATCAATCCCCTTTGATATGTCTCTCCCTTAATGTGAAACCAACACTGCTTTCGTGGTGTCAGTAGAACAGGTGGAAGCACATTTACCCTCGGTGAGGATCGAAGACAATCAGTCCTCATCTCATTTTAATTCTGGCAGATGACTCCATTTTCTTATATAGACGTTATGGTTCCAAGTAAAACCGAAAAACCCTTGAAATTCGCCATTTATGGTAAGCTAAGCAACCATAAATTGCGCCACCACCGTGCACTGCTAAGACTAACACCCAGGACATCAAAGATGACATCACAAATGTCATTGATGACATCACTGATGACATCACATGTCTGGCTCACTCTTTTTTCTTTTGCTGACATATCTAGGCCACATGGTTTTCTTCAGTAACAGTCAGAAACTATACATTTTATTTTATTTGTAGACGTATCCTTCAAGAAGGTTCTTACAGTAATTCTGTTAGAGTCCAGTCACATCATATGAAACATATACATACGGGAAGACACAAGCTTGAAAGACAGCAATCCTTTTTGTGCATAAAGATAATCAATAGACTTATGAGCACTTTCTGATAGTTCTGTTTTTTTTTTTTATGGCTGTACTTTCCCTGTGGGTCCAATCACATCAAGTGATACATATACATAGGGTGAATAGCAGCTTTGAAACAGAGCAATCATTTATTTGCATGAAAATAATCAGTTAAGTTATGAATTGTTTCTGCTACTACTTGTGCTTTTTTGCTAACTTCACTTTCCCTGTATATACCCATATTGGTATGTGTTCTTGTGTCTTTGTGTTTTGTCTATAGTAATGTTTTATTAGCTACGTATTACATATTTCACAGTACACAAAAATCTATTAAGAAAACAATTATCATTTCATTATTCAACATATTAACATTACGAATATTATACCTTCATCTTGTACACTGCACACCATGTTATGTTTCTGTATCAGTAGCTTAGTATACTAGATTGAACCCCATAATAGAATGCTATTTATATCAATGCATCGTTCAATGCACTAATTAGGATATGATATTTATTGCAATGATCCTTGACACTTGTTTCGCAACATTATAATAAGAATCCCTTGTACACATATTTCATGAAAAGTACATACACATGTGATTTCATCAGTGATGTCATCAATGACATTTGTGATGTCATCTTTGATGTCCTGGGTGTTAGTCTTAGCAGTGCACGGTGGTGGCGCGAGTGATGGTTGCTTAGCTTACCATAACTGGCAAATTTCAAGGGTTTTTCGGTTTTACAAGGAACCATAACGTCCCTTTGACAAAGTTTTTTCACTGAATTTCATAGGTTTTTAGTAGCGCAACTTAACCATAATGTCCCTTTAACAAAGTTTTTTTCACTGAATTTCATAGGTTTTTAGTAGCGCAACTTAACCATAACGTCCCTTTAACAAAGTTTTTTTCACTGAATTTCATAGGTTTTTAGTAGCGCAACTTAACCATAATGTCCCTTTAACAAAGTTTTTTCACGGAATTTCATAGGTTTTTAGTAGCAAAACTTAACAATAATGACTTTGACTTTATACACATGTCATATGGAACTGACTAGATCTCTTCTTATGAACTTTATGTCTTCGAACTTATTTAATGTTCGCGGACATGTTCAGAGAACAGTACCACTACCTAAAAACTGTGTGGGGGGGGTATGTTTGATTGTTATATCATAATATAAGAACATTTAACAAATTCAAAAAGCAGCACACAAACACATTATATATAGTAATACATAAGAAATGTAACCCATATATGTAACACACTAACCATTCATTTAAATACAATATGTTCTGAAATGGAATATACCACAAGAACATAAATTGGCTTCCAACATAATTACCTCACAGACACAACAGAACTGAGAACAAGACCAGACCCACTGAATACATAGTACTTATCTTACCAGAAATAGTAAGTGTACTTCATTTTACGCATATATTTATAAACTTTCTGTATTAGATTAAAAAATATATTATCTTTTCTTTTTTTTTCTCACAGAAATGTCTAGTACTCTGGAATGGCTAGAGGACAATTTCCCACATGAAGAAATGTCACAAGATAGTGAAACTCATGGTAAACACTTTATAATATAAACCATTTAAATATTATTATTTTGTATACATTTAACATATATATATTTTTTTATACAGAGCATAACAAAATAGAAACTACCTCTGAAGAAGCTGTTATGGAAAACACGCTTGACAACATAAAAGAAAAAATTGATTTACTGTTGACCAATTTTAATAATTTGAAAACTTTTGTTGAAGATCATTTTAAAACAAAAACGTCATACCATTGCCCCACATGCACTTGTCCCTCCTCACCATATCCCAGTCAATTATCCCCAAACCCTCTCCATAATCCAAAACGTTTTGATGAGATTTCCATCCCTTCCTCACCTAATACCAATCATGTTGAAACCCCAAATTCTCCTGTTTTTGTTTCTGTTTCTGCCTCACCTTCTCTGTCATAAATTATTAATATATGTTAAATAAAGTTTAATTTTTATATTGTATTGTGAACAGTTTCCGTTTTTTTTTAAAAAACAATAAAAGTGTCCGCGGACAGTGCGAGTGTTCTGAAATGTTTGTAAATAAACGAAAATGATGTGTCCTGAACAACAGTACAACTGTTCGTAGTGTTCGCTACCCAATTGAAAGTGTTCTAAGAACACAATTGATGTCCTGAAATGTTTGTACATAAACTAAATTACACGTGTCCTGAAGAAAACTATATCTGTCCTTACTGTTCGCTACCAAGTTTAAACTGTTCTAAAAACACACGCGGTGTCCTGAAATATTCGTTTCACGTGTGACGCACTTTTAATTACTTCAGAACCCGAACAGTGTCCGTAGGACATCAATGCGCATGCGCTTACCAATCTCCGTGCGCTTGGTGTCCTGCGGACAGGCGCTTCCTTCGCAGACTAGTTCGCAAACAGATCATATGACCGCGCCCACGCTCATCCTGTGTCCTGAAATGCGGACACTGTTCGTGTCCCCGAACAATTTAAAAGTACATTTTCAGTTAATCCATAATATTTTTCAAGAAAATCTCACCATGCCACAAGTCCCACATAGCAATCTTGAGTTTCTATATACCTTTTGAAACTTTCCGATCCTTTTTTTGTGTTCGATCTGTCCGCGCACAGTGCGCATGTCTGCGGACCGCGCACAAGCACCCCTATAAAAGACCACACCCAAGAGCTTATTCCCATTGTGTTTCTGGCTATTCTTCAGAACACAGTGATTTTTGCTGCCACCTGCAGACTACACCATCATCGACATGGCATCCTTGGCTGCTGAACTGCCACTTGGTGCTGCACCTGCTTCAGCAACACCACCACCCCCTCCACCACCACCACCTCCCCAAGGGCCTGAAGAGGGGAACAGGACTGAGGATGCGGAGGAGGAAGAAGAGAATGAGGAGAATGAGTTAGAGGAAATCCCTACTACCCGCACTAGGCGTGAGTCTTGGGTGTGGCGGTTATTTACCATTCATGGGAATGGTCCTAAGGCTCGTGCGAACCATGTTACCTGCAATGAGTGCAAAATGATACTCAGTCGTGGGAAGCACGGTAACTACAGCTTTGGGACCACTACTATGAAGCGACACCTGAGGTCATTTCACTCTGGGGCTATTCGCAGGGTTGTACCTTGCGAAGAACGTAGCAGGTTGATTTCCTCTACTTCATCCTCTGTTTCTGATCCTGTCACCACAAGGACCACCTCTGTGGGACAGCGTCTTTCTCAAGCTGCCTCACAGGCCATACAGAATGCTGATGACCCTTACCTTTCGAGGGTCACAGTTGTATGTATGTACTGTGACACAGTACTCTGCAGGGGGGAGTGACTTCGGAGTGCTTTTGAGACTATCGTCTCAGAGCACGAGAAGACCTGCTCATTACCCAAATAAAACCCACTCTACATCTTCCTCTCTCAGCTCGCCCTTTCTTATCCCTGTGGTTGGTGTCCCCCCTTACCCTCCTTTACCCTCCTCTCCTAGTGTGTCGTGTCTGAAAAACCAAAAAAAATACAAAATTACAAAAATCAAAAAAAAATAAGGCTCTTTTCAGAGCCGCCTTTCCCAGTTAAAAAATAGAAGTGAAAATAAATGAAGCAGGGCTCTCTGTATTTTTTAGAAGTCCGCGAACAGTTTGCGAACATTAAAAAAATTGGGTTACTACTCCATCACAAACATTGTAATTTTCTCTGGAAAGAAGTGGTGGCTCTGAAAAGAGCCTTTGGGTGGTGTTTGGAAGTCAAAAATTGTAAATGCTTAACATCTACTTCAAAATCGTTGTTGTAATTCCAAAAAAAGGTTGCAATGCATTTTGTACATTTCTCAGAAAAATCTGATTGCCAGCATAAGTAAGATGGACTCCATCTCTGCGAAAAATGTATGTACTACAAAACATAATATTTTCATTGTGAAAAGAAGACATGCCAAAATCTCTTAGAAAGCCACAAACAGCCTTATTAACATTGTGCCTTGCTTTTTCCATTTGTGGACCAAATGAAGAAGAACAAAGCCACATTTGTCTGTGCGCAATCCGTGAAAATATCACTTCAGAATTAGGAAACATGTCCATAACCTTCCTCAGTCCTTCTTTCATAGCAAATTGCAAAAAAATTCCAGTCACATGCCCTAAACTGTTCCCTCCACAATGAATTACAATTATGTCTGGATGTTGCTCTGTCTCCAAAGTAGCACAGAGAGGTAGCAAATCCAACCACTTCATTCCACGTACTCCATGCCAGTGTACATCCACATGTGGGAATCCAAGATCTACAGCTACTCCACAGCTTTCTGCATGCACCTTCAACCAATGTATCCACGAATCTCCTAAAATCCAAACAATCTGTTTTCTGAAACACACAGCCATAGCTATCTTTTGTTCTCTCAGCAAAAAGAGTATCTCAGAAAATCTCTCCTGGCACAACACACCCACCAAACTTTCCTGACCAATCCCTTTCAGTGCTTATTCTCATTTGCATGACTTCTGAACCCAAAAATCCCCGGATGTAACTCCCGATGTCCTGGAACTACCGCCATGTCCGCGGACATATCGTAACATGAACAGCCCTTCTACCATTTCCACTACACTCTCTCTGCCATTTCCTCATTGGATGTACCTCAAAAATCACATGACCATGCACCAATCACATTCAAGACCTCTACATCTAACTGCATCATCATAGATCAGCACTGCAAATGTACTCTGAATCTCTCTGAGTACAAGTGTCATATCATTGGCAAGCAACATCTACCACAAATACTGTAAAAGTCTTCAAGATTTCTACTTGCAGCTCCATGCATATCCATATGCATGAACACAAACTTCAGGTATGCATATTTTCTGTATAGTACATGACATAGCTCTCAACCATTTTTGTTTTACAGGCGGGTGAAATCACCCGATTTTGTTTTTAGCGGGTGAGACACCCATTGGAATGAATGGGCGTGCAGGAGGCTTGGCGGGTGAGTCTGCCCTTTACAAGGCGTGTGACACCCGCCAAAAGCATGTGAGTTCAGGGCTATGGTAGATGAACACATTTTCAAACAGACTTTTACCTTGTAAAATCTGTTAAATGAATTTACTGTACTTTTTTCAATTTCCTAAAATCAACTACCACTTATACACCTTTATACTTTTTACTTTCTTTGAATACACACACTCAAATCATGTTAGACTAACATTTTTTAAATGAAATATATAGACTACATATATTCAAACAAAATTGCATGCAAACACAATCTATGTTTAAACCTTTATAAAAATACTTATACAATTTCATATTTTTTGTTTTTATTTATTTATTTACTATTACAGAAATAGTGGTATTCACTAATATATTATAAATTTCACAAGACATAGTAAAGATATTTTATTTTTGCTACAGTTAGTCATTCAATACAATTTGTTCATTAAGAACATATCATATGCACTGAACTGATGCAATGTATCTTATGTAAATAAATTAGTTTAATGGTTTTACAGAAGGCACTGAGGATTTCAATTAAAAAAATCAATATCTAAATTAAAAACAGTGCTACATACAAACACAGTTACTAATTTGAAGCTTTCACAGTTGCAGTGAAGACCAGTTTCCTGAAAAGAAGCAGCCGAATTCGAAGAAGAAAGAAAAACTAAGAAGTTACCTGTTAATTAAAAAAAAAAGTAAGTAAAATATCACCATATTATTTATATTATTAATCAAATATACTATAACATTAATACCAGCTATTTTGGTTTCTTAAAATATAGATTTTGTACCATTTTGTCCAAGAATTTCCATGTCGTAAACAGCGATTTACAACCAGAATGGCCCACACATTTCTATTTTTGGACACACAAATTAGCCAACTGAACCACTACAATTTTCATATTATAGAACAAACAACTGTTTTAATTGTATACATTACATTTACTATTTGTACTTTTCCACACCACTAGCTTACTTTTATTTTGTCATCTGAACCCCAGTTTAGTGACACATAAATTCAAGAATACCTACCCCTACTAGTTTTAGTTCCCAATGCACAATCACACACCATTACATACATCTTTATCATCTTACTCAAACACTCATGCACACAGCACACCTACATTCCAAAACACCCCAACCCATATCTTCTTTATTTTTTTCAACAGACCCTAAAGAATGCCTACCAAAAGACAACTCCGTAGAAAGCAACACAAAATTAGAGCAAATGAAAATAAAGGTGTCCAACATAAGCATCCATCTCTAGCAGAATTTGTAAAAACAAGTTGAAACAAAACAGCTAATACAATCATTTAGTGAAACACAAGAAGTTTCAAGTACAACAAATTCGCTTCCTCTATCAAAATGTAAAACAAACCAAAAAACAATTAACAGAAAATCACCTATCAGTACAGATAAAACTACTTCTTCAAATTTTAATATAGTGCAAAGTAAGCATACCAAGAAAAGTATTTGAGCCAAAATATACCGTCACAAAGTCCTTCAAAATCTTATAAAAACAGGAGAGAAATCAGGTTCAAAGCTTAAAACCTATCGTAGGAAATTATTCTTAGAAGCATTGATGGACAGTGCAATTCTTCTCAAAAGAAATGTATTTATTTTACTGTTAAACAAAATGAAACCACTAACAAAACTAATAACTAAATTACAAAAAAGACTTCTCAATAAGCGAAATGTCAACAGAAAGAACTTCTTAAGTATCTGCGGAGGTGAATGGAATCACACTACGAGCACAGAACCATATTTTAATGAAGAAGCGTACAAACAAAAGCAAACAAATACAATTGCCATAAATAGCAGTGGTCGAGGTTATGAAAAAGTGAATAATACCATAATGGAACAAGAAGTACTCCTTACAAAAATATGCCCTGAAAACTTAGAATTACCCCTCCATTCAACTGAATCAGAACGTCTAGTGTACAAATGGCCATGCACGTCAATGTGTAACATTCCCAAACAATGTTTCAAATCTTTACACCAATTCCTCAATAAATATGTAAAAAGCAAAGACAAAATCAAAATTAAATTACTGCAAAATATAGATACCTGTCCAGTGCGCAAGTACACAGGACTACAAGGACATTCATTGGCCTGCATTACAGGACCTACTTGTAAAACCACTTTCCATGATATCAAAAGGATATCAACACATCATTCAACTATAAGAAATCTAGTCTATAAACTGTACTATGCTAAAAGTCCTGCTTTAGCACTAGCAAAGTTAAATAACATCCTTCTACATGGTACAGCAAAAGACCTACTTGAAGAAATTCACTATATCCAGAAAAAATATTTTGGAAGTGAAAGCCATTTACAGAATGAAATAGCTTTAAACCAATTAAGAAACAATTCTACACATGGCAACCTTTTGCTAAACACATACAAAAAAGAAATACTAAAATTTAAAAGTACATCAGCTGAAGTACCAAACCATGTATGTGTAGGTTGCCGTAGAATTTTTTATAAAAGTAACACAAACTGTGGACCTATCATACAAAATAGAAGACAATGAAGATTCTAAATGGTTTGAATTAGCTCTCTACCTTGTAGCAGAAAACAAATATGAAATAACTGAGCCCTTAATACTTTGCAGTTATTGCACTACAAAACTTGACAACAACCAAACTCCTTCACGTTCTATCACAAATAATTTGGAATTATACCCAGTACCAAAACCTCTACAACAACCTAATTTATATGAGAGCATCATAATTCAAACAGTACACCCATTTCAAGCAATAATACGCCTTCAACCAAAAACAGCAAAATTACCTCCCTCTGAATTGGTAAAAGGCATTCGTGGAAAAGTAGTGTATTTACCATTAAATCTAAAAGAAAATGTGCATACTCTAGGAGTGCAACGTCCAATGCAGCAATCTTTAATTATATTAGTAAATGGAGTACCTACAAAAGACAAACAAATATGGCAACAGCTGGTAGATTTATATAAAGTTAGACAAGCCTTCCAATATCTTAAAGAGAATAATGAATATTACAAAGAAATTAATATTGAAGAAAACTTGAAAGATACAACTGAAATAATTCAAGAAACACAAGAAGCTGGTCAATTTGAGCTACTAGATCCTGCTACAATATCAAATACTTTAGACCAGTATACAATTCATCCTTTGCACTGTAATGACACCATACAAGATGTACTGGAAACTTACCAAGTGCGTCAAACAAAAGGATCGCCAATCAGTATATGGGAAAAAAGTATAGAAGCACATGCTTTTCCTCTACTCTTTCCTAGTGGCAAAGGAGGAAGGTATGATGATAGACCTATTCAAATATCAGCTTCAGAATACCGCTCATTACGGATGTATTCTGAAGATCCCAGATTTAGACAAAATGTGGAATACATATTCCACCTACTCTTTTAAAGTGAAGTAGCAACTTTATGTTACGGAGTTGCACACATATTAAAATCAGGATCACACTTTCAAAATATGACAGCTACACAATTATTAGAGAAAGTGCAACAAAAGGATGAGGTTTACAATCAAATATTACAAATCTATTAGCAAATATGCGTGGTACTAAAGAGTACTGGTTTCAACGTCATGGCGATGTACGTTGTATGATCAGAAACCTTGGCCCACCCACTTGGTTTGTTACATTAAGTTGTGCAGAATATGCATGGGAAGATTTACATGATTTCCTACGCATATCAAATAAAAACAAAACAAACATAGATATTCTAACACCTGGAGAACTTTGTTCTTTGGATCCTGTTAATGTTTCAAGATATTTTCACCATCGCTTCATTGCTATGCTACATTTTATTTGTAATAAAACTGTTCCTCCCCTTGGAGAAGTGCAACACTTCTTTTGGAGAAAAGAATACCAAGCCAGAGGAGCACCACATATCCACATGCTTTTATGGATTAAAGATGCTCCTAAATTTGGTCAAGACAGTGATGCCACTGTTTTACAGTTTCTTGAAAAATATGTCACTTGTGAAATTCCATCAGAAGCCACAAATAGTGATCTTCGTGCACAAATTTTACAATTTCAAAGACACAAATGTGGAAAATATTGTCGTCGCAAATACAAAAACAAAGGCAAATACTACACCAAATGCCGATTTGGTTTCCCTAGACCAGTTACAAATACAGGTCAAGTAAACAACCTCATGTCTTCGGTTAGACATAGTGTTAAAGGTAAGTCACCTAAAAATATATATTACATAAAAAGAAAAGAAGAAGAAAAATATATCAATGATTATAATGCAATCGTTGCCCACTTATGGAATGCAAACATAGATGTGCAGTACATTGCAGACAATTCTACTGCAGTTGCACGATATGTCACAGCATACTTAACTAAACTAAACTAACTAAAGCAGAAAAGACAGAGCTCCAAGACCTCTGGAATGACCTGTCATCAGAAAAGACAGTATCTCAGAAATTATACAGCTTGGGCATAAAAATGCTCACCCATAGAGAATGTGGATCTTATGAGGCAGCTGGTCGTTTAACTGGTACTTCATTGTATGGTAAATCTGAAAATATAGTATGGCTAAGTCTTGGTCCAGCTAAATCTAGAAAAAGAGTTCTAAAATCATATGAAGATATAGAAACAATAGCCAAACATGATCCCAACAGCCAAGACATTTTAAAAAACAATTTATTGGACACATACTACCCAAACAGAAGTAATACTTTGGAAAACATGTGTCTATACCAAATAGCCCAAAACTACACATACAAAAATAATATGAAACCCGATAAAAAAAAAAGGTAAATATAGAGTGACAGATTGTGAAGGCAGCTTAGTTAAACTGACTAAACCAAATTTAATTAATCATATCAAATTGTCATTGAAGACTCCTCAACATAAAGAAGTATATTACATGTCCCTGCTACAACTCTTCAAACCATGGAGAAAAGAAGAACAATTACTAGATAACTATGACTCATATGAGGATGCTTTCAAAGCAAATGAAAGCACTATAACTGATGTAAACTTTACACAGTACAAAACAATGTTGCACAATGAACAGCAACATGAAGAAGAACTCCAAGCTCAACTAGATAAGTATACTCCTGACAGTAGTCAACCTTCTGTAACAGGAAGCCAAGAACCACTGGGAGAACCACTAATAACAAATGAGGCAGAATTAGCTATGATAAAAGTAGAAAACACCATGTGTCAGTATGAAGATAAGGAAGACTTAACTATACTACAATAAAAACTAAACAATGAGCAAAGTAGCATTTTTCAAGAAGTAACAAAACAAATTGCACATGGTGTAAAACATGAAAATAAAGAATGTTCCTGCCATAATTATAAACCTATACTACTGTATGTCAGAGGTGAAGCTGGTTCTGGCAAAACATTCCTAATCAAAATCATTAGTAAGTTCCTTCAACAATTGACAAACAACAAACTGTCAGCTGTTGTCACTGCCCCCACAGGTTTAGCTGCCTACAACATAGGTGGTGTTACATTACACCGATTACTACTATTACCAGTAGAACACCAGAACAAATTAGACTATTACAAACTTTCTGCAGAAGCTGCAATGGAATTACGCAGAGTATTGAAACAAATGAAAATGCTACTAATAGATGAAGTGAGCATGGTCTCCAACCTGATGTTAGCTTTGATTCACCTCAGATTACAAGAAGTACTCAAAACAGACTATGAAGAGCTCTTTTGTTTTTGGAGATCTGCTTCAATTAACACCAGTAAAAGGTGAACCTATTTTTAAAACATTAGGGCACAAACTCTGCCGTAAAACTGTTGGCAGCATTGGAAATGTCAACCTTTGGCAACATTTCCAATACAGAGAATTAACAGAAAACATGCGCCAATCTGCAGATCTAACTTATGCCAACATTTTAAAAAGTTTGAGAGTTGGTATACTTTCTAAAGAAGCAGAAGCAACATTGAAAACCCGGCACATTAATGCACTTTATGGCGATAATGCATGTGCTACAGATGTTATGGAACAATTAGCCCACAAAAATGTCAATTGTATGGCCTTAATGCCAGCTCTTGCAAGCTGTTTCAAATTCAATGAAATCATGCTAAGTAAATAAATGCAACCAATAATGGAAATTAGCGCCACAGACAAACTAGATGTACATGGTATGACACTACCCATGTGTGACCAAGCCACAACAAGACTAAATAATTTAGAAAAATCAATCTCAAACACAGCAGGCTTAGAAAAGATGTTAAAATTATCCTTAAATTGCAGAGTAATGCTTAAACGTAACCTTGACGTGGACCAAGGACTAGTTAATGGAGCACTGGGTACAGTTGTTGGCTTTCAAACATACCCACGTGACAACAAAATTCAGTTTGTCAATGTACTCTTTGACAAACTTTCAGAAGTAAAACGGATAGGATGCTCAACAGCTAGATTACTTCTCTTCAAAGATATGTATGTACGCAGAGAAAAATTTTCTCTAACTCTTGCATACGCAGTCACAATTCATAAATCACAAGGTCTTACCCTAGACAAAGCAATGATAGATATTGGTAACACAGTCTTTAAAGAAGGCATGAGCTACGTAGCACTATCACGCTTACGTACACTTCACGGTCTATTTCTAATCAACTTTGATGCAAGTAAAGTAAACGCTGATATTCCTTGCATTTTAGAATATAATAGACTTCGCTCACTATACACTCCCCATCTAAACACATATTCTGTTCCACAAAAACTAAAACGTTGTAAAAGAAAACTAAATCAAACTGAAATGCAACAGGACGTCACTGCAAATCCTCCAAAGAGAGTAAAAGAAACTAATACTTCATCAAGTTCCACAAACAAAAAAGAATCAATTAGAGAAAGTAAACCAGGTACTTCTTTAAAGAAGGAAGACAAACTCCAAAAAAAGCAGTTAGATACAGAACTACCTGGACCATTTAAATTCTCAAATATAGTTGGTGTAAGTTGCTATGCAAATGTAGCAATGAATATTCTATTTCAATTACCACCAATTGTTGACAACATTTACTCACACAGTACAGACCCATTGTGTTTGCAAATGTTAGTACTTCACAGAAATGCAGCAAACAATCCTGACAACACATATAGGGGCCGATTCATGGAACAAACGTGCGCCGAAAATCTTCGCGCAAGCATGCGCAAGCGGAAAAAAACAGGCGACCGCGCACGCGTGCGATTCATGGAAGTCCCTGCGCGTGTTCACCGCGGGATGTGCGCCAAACCCGTGCATGGCGCACAAGTCACTGCAACATCGCGAAAGGCGTGCGCGACGCGCACAGTGAAAGCGCACAACCTCAGCGCACACACCAGAAAGTGGGCGGGACATGGGGCGTAACGCGCGGAATGGGGAACAACACGCGAAAATAAGGGCGTAACTGGGGATGTACTGCAGGGAAGCAGACGGAACGCCCACACGCACTCGAACCACACGTATTCATGGAATCGAATAGGGCAAAGCCACGCACAGCCAAAGACACGCACAAGCTGAAACACGGCCGCCACACGAAGGCAGGCGGTAGAGTCCCAGCGCATCAAAAAAGTGGCGCGCGGGAAGTTAAATACGCGATTGAGCGGGGTACGTGGATTTCAGGGGTGCGCGAGAAATTCTACACGCGATTGGCCTGGGTACGTGTATTACAGGGGTGCGCGAGAAAATCTACACGCGATTGGCCTGGGTACGTGGATTTCAGGGGTGCGCGAGAAATGCTACACGCAATTGGCCTGGGTACGTGTATTACAGGGGTGCGCGAGAAAATCTACACGCGATCGGCCTGGGTACGTGGATTTCAGGGGTGCGCGAGAAATGCTACACGCGATTGGCCTGGGTACGTGTATTACAGGGGTGCGCGAGAAAATCTACACGCGATTGGCCTGGGTACGTGTATTACAGGGGTGCGTGAGAAAATCTACACGCGATTGGCTGGGTGGCTGGGTACGTGGATTTCAGGGGTGCGCGAGAAATGCTACACGCGATTGGCCTGGGTACGTGTATTACAGGGGTGCGCGAGAAATCCTACACGCGATTGGGCCTGTGCGAGTGGGGCAGTGTATTACGTGGGTGTGCGGGAAGTTGAAGAGGTGAATTGCCAGTGTGGGTCCTCCCAGGTCTCCTCTCTACCCCCGTCCATGACCTCTGCAGGCAGCCCACACCACAGGGGACTACCCTGCACCCCTGGTCATGTCCCGCAGGCAGCCCATCCACCATGGGCATGCCCCCCAGCCAAGCCACATGTCCCCTTGCACCCCCACCCCCCAGCACCGGGGGGCACCTGCCAGCAGGCCCCCAACCATGTCCCACTCATGTCCCCTTGCACCCCCACCCCCCAGCACTGTGGGGCACCTGCCAGCAGGCCCCCAACCATGTCCCCTTGCACCCCCACCCCCCAGCAGGCTCCCACTCATGTCCCCCTGCACCCCCACCCCCCAGCACTGTGGGGCACCTGCCAGCAGGCCCCCAACCATGTCCCCTTGCACCCCCACCCCCCAGCAGGCCCCCACTCATGTCCCCCTGCACCCCCACCCCCCAGCACTGTGGGGCACCTGCCAGCAGGCCCCCAACCATGTCTCCCACCACCCCCACCCCCCAGCAGGCCCCCACTCATGTCCCCTTGCACCCCCACCCCCCAGCACTGTGGGGCACCTGCTAGCAGGCCCCCAACCATGTCCCACTCATGTCCCCTTGCACCCCCACCCCTCCAGTCACCAGGGGCAGCCTTCACCAGGCCCCCACTCATGTCCCCCTGCACCCCCACCCCCCAGCACTGTGGGGCACCTGCCAGCAGGCTCCCAACCATGTCCCACTCATGTCCCCTTGCACCCCCACCCCCCAGAAGGCCCCCACTCATGTCCCCTTGCACCCCCACCCCCCAGCACTGTGGGGCACCTGCCAGCAGGCCCCCAACCATGTCCCACTCATGTCCCCTTGCACCCCCACCCCCCAGCAGGCCCCCACTCATGTCCCCTTGCACCCCCCCCAGCACTGTGGGGCACCTGCCAGCAGGCCCCCAAACATGTCCCCTTGCACCCCCACCCCCCAGCAGGCCCCCACTCATGTCCCCTTGCACCCCCACCCCCCTGCAGGCCCCCACTCATGTCCCCCTGCCCCCAGGTCCTGACGAAACGCAATCATGGCAGTAATGGGCAGCATACCCAGCACAAACACCCAGCCAAGGATTGCATCCACCCACATAGTAGATGCAATTACATGATACAACCCCAATGGCAAGTATGTAAATGAACACATGTCCGTCACACACACATACACAATGGGTGCAAGTGAATGTCAAAACCCATATCATGACATGCATGAAACCAATGAGAAAATACCACAAATGTAAGTAATAAATATATGTATTAAAGATGAAAATGAAGTAAAGAAATAAAACACATAACAATGGGGATGACAAAACAAATGGTCCATGTCCGAGAACTAATAGAAAAAATCGAAAAACAAAGGAATCCAAAAACTAATGTAGTCCAAAGCAAAATAATGGGGGGAAAAATAAGGAAAAACCATTGCCTCATGGTGAACACAAATATAAATCCAACAAATGTTTTCCAAACATCAAACTATGTACAAGAATATCCCAGGGTCCATGAGCCCAACACCATAAATGAAACCTACTACTACTAACTAATAATAAAAATATATACAGAAAAGTGGCCATTGTCCGAGCGGTCCAAAAAAAACTTAAAAAATAAAGGAAACCTAACACTAACTAACTAAAGAACTATATACAATGGCAGCGGGCAAGTCCTGCGGCTCACTCTGTGATGTTGCCGGCCAGGGCATCATCGAACTCCATGTCGATGTCCCGGAGGCGGGACTCTGGCCTGGCCCCGAGGTCTTGCAGGGACAACCCCGTGTCCACCTCAAACTCCCTGCGAGCTTCCTCGAGGCACTCAGCCCGCCTCAACGCCCAACGCATGGAGAACTCCGCCCTGACCATGGTGAGCCGCTCCTCTTCCGCCCGCTGCCGCTCCGCACCTATCCGCTGGACCAACTGCTCCCACACGGAAGACACTGCCATCCCAGGGTTCTCCTGCCCTCCGGCCGATGCCTGCCCCTCTGATCTTGATGGCCCCGAGCCATGATGCCTCCCACGTCGAGCCTGCTGCTGCCTCCGACGCCACTGCCTCTGCCAGCACGACGGCATCCAGGCTGATGGAATCCACCGATGCCGTCGTGCACGTGCCCTGCCAGATGATGCCGGCACATCCTCCATCTGCAGGCGGACAGTTGCTGGTGTGTCCACCCCTGCTGGACCTTCGACTCCCGACTGTGGCAGGGATGGGGTCCCCACCGAGCTGGCTGCGTTGGTCGGGGCAGGTCCACAGGGGGCCCTGGTGGCATCTGGGCCGGAAGACAGCATGGAGCACGACTGGCGCATAGCCTCCACAGAGGAGGAGAGGGTCGCCAGAAGGCCACACACATGTAGGAAACCCCCGACCATGGCGGCTCCCAAATGGTTCACGTACGCACGGTGCTCTTCGTGATGATGTGCATGCTCCTCCCGGGAAGCATGCACCTCATCACGAATGCCAGCCGTGCGCAACGCGACACCAATCAGGACCCTCTCCACACGGCCAGGGGTCTCCTCGTCCGCAGGTAGAGGAGTGTCAGATGACATGGACATCTCCCCTACCTGCGGACGGGCCTGGGATGGAGCATCCCTGCTGGTGCATGGTGGTGCAGTCACAGTGTCAGGGACAGTGACATGCACAGGCACCTCCACGGCGACCTGTGCTGCCTCCTGGCCCTGGCCCTGGACTGCACCACTTGCACCAGCGGGGATGCCCCCACCAGGCCCCATGTGTGGCTCAGTAGCGGCCTCCTCCCCCTCTGTGGAAACCACCAACCTGGATGTCTCCACGCCGTCTTCCGCCGGTGCAAGCCCCTGTGGGGGCTCACCCACCCCTTCCGCTGCAGCCGTGGCGGCATCCCCGCCGCTCTGCTCCACAGCGCCTTCTCCGCCCTCTTCTTCACTTGCCACTGTGTAGAGGGAGACATAGAACACAAGCATCAGGGTACTGTACAATGGTCCCCTAGACAGGAAGCAACAGCAGATGAGTGGAACTGTCATACATCACTTCCATCATGTCCCTCCACAACACATGGGTCAGTGCAGGCAAAACAAATACAGTAACAGGCATGGCGCATGCCATGGACATTGGCATACATGAGCAAGGGACTCATGATTCATACAATGTTGGTTTTAAACTCACATGCATCATGGGTCTTGCCAACACATGCACACACCTCACCGTAGTTCCATCCATCTGGCCTCGTACACCACAGACGCAGTGGATACAAGGATGACTAGGCTGCATCAGTGAATCTGAACATTGTCACAGACATGTGTCATGCATCCATGGCAGTTACAAGTCACAGACACGCAGGTCAGACACACACACATGGACACCATACGTGTACATGGGACCAGCACCCATCCCTCACCCCCACCCATGTCCAGGAACAGAGACTGCCATGCTTCCATGTGTCCATTCCGCACAGAGCCCCCCATGTTGCAATAGAACACATGCACCAACCATGTGGTTCACACATCACTGTACTCACATGCCTGACCATGATGTCCCTGCACACACACATACGTACATGGCCTATGTCACACATACAGGCAGGTATCAGACAACCAGCACACTGCAACATGCCCTGTCTCACACAGTAATGCTTGGCCACTTACCGGCCAACTCCAGATGGGTCTGCCTCCGAAGGATCTGGGCGTGGAGCGCTGGGTCTACGCGTTCCAGGACCCTCATCTGGATGTCACTCAGGCGTGCCCGGCCCCCCTCCGCGAGGCGCCGGGCCTTATTGAGGGTCCTGGACCTCAAGTCCTCCCAGCGCTTCTTGATGTGCTTGATGTCGCGGGTTGCCACCCCCTCCGCGTTGATGGCAACCACTACATCGTCCCAGATCCTCTCCCGTCCTTCCTTGTTGGCGCGTGGTCTTCCGAAGAGGGCATCATAATGCCCCAGGACATGCTCCACCAGGACACCAACTTCCTTCTCACTGAAGCTGGTGGCCCTCTGCCTCTCTGGCTGGGGGTCGCCACTGGTCTCAGATGGTGCTTGCCCCGACATGGCGACCCCCGAGGCAGGCGTGGGTGGGCAACTGGGTCCTGGGGCTGGGCTGTGGAGCGATGGTATCCCAGTCGGGAGTCTACTGTTCCAGCAGGGGTGGACACAGCAACTGGACCCCTGCAGATGGCTGATGTGCAGGCACCAAATGGCAGGGCACGGTGGCAGCAGGCAGGCAGGCAGGCAGCAGCAGATGGCACGTGGGAGGCTGCTCGGGGCACTGGGGGGCAGTGATTCGGCCTTCTGGGCAGGAGCGTGGTCTTCCGTGTGTATTCGCGTGGCCAGCTTGATACGGAGTGATTTGGCACGTGAAAAATCTGCACGTCAGCGTGTAATTCGAGGAAAGGCCCTTAGCGCGTAAGCGCGTCTGCACGCATACGCATTTTCATTGGACCAAAGGCCCTCAGCGCGTGAGCGCGTCTGTGACGTGTCGTGCGAGGGTGTATCCCTCATTGCACGTGATGACAGAACACACGTGGATTTCAACCAATCGCGTGTGAAAGTTCACGGCACCCCGGAACACACGTACCCAGGCTAATCGCGTGTGGAACTACCCGCGCACCCGGAAAAACACGTACCCAGGCTAATCGCGTGTGGAACTACCCGCGCACCCGGAAACACACGTACCCAGGCTAATCGCGTGTAGATTTTCTCACGCACCCCTGAAATCCACGTACCCAGGCCAATCGCGTGTAGAATTTCTCGCACACCCCTGAAATCCACGTACCCAGCCCAATCGCGTGTAGATTTTCTCGCGCACCCCTGAAATCCACAAACCCAGGCCAATCCCGTGTAGAATTTCTCGCACACCCCTGAAATCCACGTACCCAGCCCAATCGCGTGTAGATTTTCTCGCGCACCCCTGTAATACACGTACCCAGGCCAAAACTGTGGACCTATCATACAAAATAGAAGACAATGAAGATTCTAAATGGTTTGAATTAGCTCTCTACCTTGTAGCAGAAAACAAATATGAAATAACTGAGCCCTTAATACTTTGCAGTTATTGCACTAGAAAACTTGACAACAACCAAACTCCTTCACGTTCTATCACAAATAATTTGGAATTATACCCAGTACCAAAACCTCTACAACAACCTAATTTATATGAGAGCATCATAATTCAAACAGTACACCCATTTCAAGCAATAATACGCCTTCAACCAAAAACAGCAAAATTACCTCCCTCTGAATTGGTAAAAGGCATTCGTGGAAAAGTAGTGTATTTACCATTAAATCTAAAAGAAAATGTGCATACTCTAGGAGTGCAACGTCCAATGCAGCAATCTTTAATTATATTAGTAAATGGAGTACCTACAAAAGACAAAAAAATATGGCAACAGCTGGTAGATTTATATAAAGTTAGACAAGCCTTCCAATATCTTAAAGAGAATAATGAATATTACAAAGAAATTAATATTGAAGAAAACTTGAAAGATACAACTGAAATAATTCAAGAAACACAAGAAGCTGGCCAATTTGAGCTACTAGATCCTGCTACAATATCAAATACTTTAGACCAGTATACAATTCATCCTTTGCACTGTAATGACACCATACAAGATGTACTGGAAACTTACCAAGTGCGTCAAACAAAAGGATCGCCAATCAGTATATGGGAAAAAAGTATAGAAGCACATGCTTTTCCTCTACTCTTTCCTAGTGGCAAAGGAGGAAGGTATGATGATAGACCTATTCAAATATCAGCTTCAGAATACCGCTCATTACGGATGTATTCTGAAGATCCCAGATTTAGACAAAATGTGGAATACATTTTCCACCTACTCTTTGAAAGTGAACTAGCAACTTTATATTACGGAGTTGCACACATATTAAAATCAGGATCACACTTTCAAAATATGACAGCTACACAATTATTAGAGAAAGCGCAACAAAAGGATGAGGTTTTACAATCAAATATTACAAATCTATTAGCAAATATGTGTGGTACTAAAGAGTACTGGTTTCAACGTCATGGCGATGTACGTTGTATGATCAGAAACCTTGGCCCACCCACTTGGTTTGTTACATTAAGTTGTGCAGAATATGCATGGGAAGATTTACATGATTTCCTACGCATATCAAATAAAAACAAAACAAACATAGATATTCTAACACCTGGAGAACTTTGTTCTTTGGATCCTGTTAATGTTTCAAGATATTTTCACCATCGCTTCATTGCTATGCTACATTTTATTTGTAATAAAACTGTTCCTCCCCTTGGAGAAGTGCAACACTTCTTTTGGAGAAAAGAATACCAAGCCAGAGGAGCACCACATATCCACATGCTTTTATGGATTAAAGATGCTCCTAAATTTGGTCAAGACAGTGATGCCACTGTTTTACAGTTTCTTGAAAAATATGTCACTTGTGAAATTCCATCAGAAGCCACAAATAGTGATCTTCGTGCACAAATTTTACAATTTCAAAGACACAAATGTGGAAAATATTGTCGTCGCAAATACAAAAACAAAGGCAAATACTACACCAAATGCCGATTTGGTTTCCGTAGACCAGTTACAAATACAGGTCAAGTAAACAACCTCATGTCTTCGGTTAGACATAGTGTTAAAGGTAAGTCACCTAAAAATATATATTACATAAAAAGAAAAGAAGAAGAAAAATATATCAATGATTATAATGCAATCATTGCCCACTTATGGAATGCAAACATAGATGTGCAGTACATTGCAGACAATTCTACTGCAGTTGCACGATATGTCACAGCATACTTAACTAAACTAAACTAACTAAAGCAGAAAAGACAGAGCTCCAAGACCTCTGGAATGACCTGTCATCAGAAAAGACAGTATCTCAGAAATTATACAGCTTGGGCATAAAAATGCTCACCCATAGAGAATGTGGATCTTATGAGGCAGCTGGTCGTTTAACTGGTACTTCATTGTATGGTAAATCTGAAAATATAGTATGGCTAAGTCTTGGTCCAGCTAAATCTAGAAAAAGAGTTCTAAAATCATATGAAGATATAGAAACAATAGCCAAACATGATCCCAACAGCCAAGACATTTTAAAAAACAATTTATTGGACACATACTACCCAAACAGAAGTAATACTTTGGAAAACATGTGTCTATACCAAATAGCCCAAAACTACACATACAAAAATAATATGAAACCCGATAAAAAAAAAAGGTAAATATAGAGTGACAGACTGTGAAGGCAGCTTAGTTAAACTGACTAAACCAAATTTAATTAATCATATCAAATTGTCATTGAAGACTCCTCAACATAAAGAAGTATATTACATGTCCCTGCTACAACTCTTCAAACCATGGAGAAAAGAAGAACAATTACCAGATAACTATGACTCATATGAGGATGCTTTCAAAGCAAATGAAAGCACTATAACTGATGTAAACTTTACACAGTACAAAACAATGTTGCACAATGAACAGCAACATGAAGAAGAACTCCAAGCTCAACTAGATAAGTATACTCCTGACAGTAGTCAACCTTCTGTAACAGGAAGCCAAGAACCACTGGGAGAACCACTAATAACAAATGAGGCAGAATTAGCTATGATAAAAGTAGAAAACACCATGTGTCAGTATGAAGATAAGGAAGACTTAACTATACTACAATCAAAACTAAACAATGAGCAAAGTAGCATTTTTCAAGAAGTAACAAAACAAATTGCACATGGTGTAAAACATGAAAATAAAGAATGTTCCTGCCATAATTATAAACCTATACTACTGTACGTCAGAGGTGAAGCTGGTTCTGGCAAAACATTCCTAATCAAAATCATTAGTAAGTTCCTTCAACAATTGACAAACAACAAACTGTCAGCTGTTGTCACTGCCCCCACAGGTTTAGCTGCCTACAACATAGGTGGTGTTACATTACACCGATTACTACTATTACCAGTAGAACACCAGAACAAATTAGACTATTACAAACTTTCTGCAGAAGCTGCAATGGAATTACGCAGAGTATTGAAACAAATGAAAATGCTACTAATAGATGAAGTGAGCATGGTCTCCAACCTGATGTTAGCTTTGATTCACCTCAGATTACAAGAAGTACTCAAAACAGACTATGAAGAGCTCTTTTGTTTTTGGAGATCTGCTTCAATTAACACCAGTAAAAGGTGAACCTATTTTTAAAACATTAGGGCACAAACTCTGCCGTAAAACTGTTGGCAGCATTGGAAATGTCAACCTTTGGCAACATTTCCAATACAGAGAATTAACAGAAAACATGCGCCAATCTGCAGATCTAACTTATGCCAACATTTTAAAAAGTTTGAGAGTTGGTATACTTTCTAAAGAAGCAGAAGCAACATTGAAAACCCGGCACATTAATGCACTTTATGGCGATAATGCATGTGCTACAGATGTTATGGAACAATTAGCCCACAAAAATGTCAATTGTATGGCCTTAATGCCAGCTCTTGCAAGCTGTTTCAAATTCAATGAAATCATGCTAAGTAAATAAATGCAACCAATAATGGAAATTAGCGCCACAGACAAACTAGATGTACATGGTATGACACTACCCATGTGTGACCAAGCCACAACAAGACTAAATAATTTAGAAAAATCAATCTCAAACACAGCAGGCTTAGAAAAGATGTTAAAATTATCCTTAAATTGCAGAGTAATGCTTAAACGTAACCTTGACGTGGACCAAGGACTAGTTAATGGAGCACTGGGTACAGTTGTTGGCTTTCAAACATACCCACGTGACAACAAAATTCAGTTTGTCAATGTACTCTTTGACAAACTTTCAGAAGTAAAACGGATAGGATGCTCAACAGCTAGATTACTTCTCTTCAAAGATATGTATGTACGCAGAGAACAATTTTCTCTAACTCTTGCATACGCAGTCACAATTCATAAATCACAAGGTCTTACCCTAGACAAAGCAATGATAGATATTGGTAACACAGTCTTTAAAGAAGGCATGAGCTACGTAGCACTATCACGCTTACGTACACTTCACGGTCTATTTCTAATCAACTTTGATGCAAGTAAAGTAAACGCTGATATTCCTTGCATTTTAGAATATAATAGACTTCGCTCACTATACACTCCCCATCTAAACACATATTCTGTTCCACAAAAACTAAAACGTTGTAAAAGAAAACTAAATCAAACTGAAATGCAACAGGACGTCACTGCAAATCCTCCAAAGAGAGTAAAAGAAACTAATACTTCATCAAGTTCCACAAACAAAAAAGAATCAATTAGAGAAAGTAAACCAGGTACTTCTTTAAAGAAGGAAGACAAACTCCAAAAAAAGCAGTTAGATACAGAACTACCTGGACCATTTAAATTCTCAAATATAGTTGGTGTAAGTTGCTATGCAAATGTAGCAATGAATATTCTATTTCAATTACCACCAATTGTTGACAACATTTACTCACACAGTACAGACCCATTGTGTTTGCAAATGTTAGTACTTCACAGAAATGCAGCAAACAATCCTGACAACACATATAGGGGCCGATTCATGGAACAAACGTGCGCCGAAAATCTTCGCGCAAGCATGCGCAAGCGGAAAAAAACAGGCGCACGCGCACGCGTGCGATTCATGGAAGTCCCTGCGCGTGTTCACCGCGGGATGTGCGCCAAACCCGTGCATGGCGCACAAGTCACTGCAACATCGCGAAAGGCGTGCGCGACGCGCACAGTGAAAGCGCACAACCTCAGCGCACACACCAGAAAGTGGGCGGGACATGGGGCGTAACGCGCTGAATGGGGAACAACACGCGAAAATAAGGGCGTAACTGGGGATGTACTGCAGGGAAGCAGACGGAACGCCCACACGCACTCGAACCACACGTATTCATGGAATCGAATAGGGCAAAGCCACGCACAGCCAAAGACACGCACAAGCTGAAACACGGCCGCCACACGAAGGCAGGCGGTAGAGTCCCAGCGCATCAAAAAAGTGGCGCGCGGGAAGTTAAATACGCGATTGAGCGGGGTACGTGGATTTCAGGGGTGCGCGAGAAATTCTACACGCGATTGGCCTGGGTACGTGTATTACAGGGGTGCGCGAGAAAATCTACACGCGATTGGCCTGGGTACGTGGATTTCAGGGGTGCGCGAGAAATGCTACACGCAATTGGCCTGGGTACGTGTATTACAGGGGTGCGCGAGAAAATCTACACGCGATCGGCCTGGGTACGTGGATTTCAGGGGTGCGCGAGAAATGCTACACGCGATTGGCCTGGGTACGTGTATTACAGGGGTGCGCGAGAAAATCTACACGCGATTGGCCTGGGTACGTGTATTACAGGGGTGCGCGAGAAAATCTACACGCTATTGGCTGGGTGGCTGGGTACGTGGATTTCAGGGGTGCGCGAGAAATGCTACACGCGATTGGCCTGGGTACGTGTATTACAGGGGTGCGCGAGAAATCCTACACGCGATTGGGCCTGTGCGAGTGGGGCAGTGTATTACGTGGGTGTGCGGGAAGTTGAAGAGGTGAATTGCCAGTGTGGGTCCTCCCAGGTCTCCTCTCTACCCCCGTCCATGACCTCTGCAGGCAGCCCACACCACAGGGGACTACCCTGCACCCCTGGTCATGTCCCGCAGGCAGCCCATCCACCATGGGCATGCCCCCCAGCCAAGCCACATGTCCCCTTGCACCCCCACCCCCCAGCACCGGGGGGCACCTGCCAGCAGGCCCCCAACCATGTCCCACTCATGTCCCCTTGCACCCCCACCCCCCAGCACTGTGGGGCACCTGCCAGCAGGCCCCCAACCATGTCCCCTTGCACCCCCACCCCCCAGCAGGCTCCCACTCATGTCCCCCTGCACCCCCACCCCCCAGCACTGTGGGGCACCTGCCAGCAGGCCCCCAACCATGTCCCCTTGCACCCCCACCCCCCAGCAGGCCCCCACTCATGTCCCCCTGCACCCCCACCCCCCAGCACTGTGGGGCACCTGCCAGCAGGCCCCCAACCATGTCTCCCACCACCCCCACCCCCCAGCAGGCCCCCACTCATGTCCCCTTGCACCCCCACCCCCCAGCACTGTGGGGCACCTGCCAGCAGGCCCCCAACCATGTCCCACTCATGTCCCCTTGCACCCCCACCCCTCCAGTCACCAGGGGCAGCCTTCACCAGGCCCCCACTCATGTCCCCCTGCACCCCCACCCCCCAGCACTGTGGGGCACCTGCCAGCAGGCTCCCAACCATGTCCCACTCATGTCCCCTTGCACCCCCACCCCCCAGAAGGCCCCCACTCATGTCCCCTTGCACCCCCACCCCCCAGCACTGTGAGGCACATGCCAGCAGGCCCCCAACCATGTCCCACTCATGTCCCCTTGCACCCCCACCCCCCAGCAGGCCCCCACTCATGTCCCCTTGCACCCCCCCCAGCACTGTGGGGCACCTGCCAGCAGGCCCCCAACCATGTCCCCTTGCACCCCCACCCCCCAGCAGGCCCCCACTCATGTCCCCTTGCACCCCCACCCCCCTGCAGGCCCCCACTCATGTCCCCCTGCCCCCAGGTCCTGACGAAACGCAATCATGGCAGTAATGGGCAGCATACCCAGCACAAACACCCAGCCAAGGATTGCATCCACCCACATAGTAGATGCAATTACATGATACAACCCCAATGGCAAGTATGTAAATGAACACATGTCCGTCACACACACATACACAATGGGTGCAAGTGAATGTCAAAACCCATATCATGACATGCATGAAACCAATGAGAAAATACCACAAATGTAAGTAATAAATATATGTATTAAAGATGAAAATGAAGTAAAGAAATAAAACACATAACAATGGGGATGACAAAACAAATGGTCCATGTCCGAGAACTAATAGAAAAAATCGAAAAACAAAGGAATCCAAAAACTAATGTAGTCCAAAGCAAAATAATGGGGGGAAAAATAAGGAAAAACCATTGCCTCATGGTGAACACAAATATAAATCCAACAAATGTTTTCCAAACATCAAACTATGTACAAGAATATCCCAGGGTCCATGAGCCCAACACCATAAATGAAACCTACTACTACTAACTAATAATAAAAATATATACAGAAAAGTGGCCATTGTCCGAGCGGTCCAAAAAAAACTTAAAAAATAAAGGAAACCTAACACTAACTAACTAAAGAACTATATACAATGGCAGCGGGCAAGTCCTGCGGCTCACTCTGTGATGTTGCCGGCCAGGGCATCATCGAACTCCATGTCGATGTCCCAGAGGCGGGACTCTGGCCTGGCCCCGAGGTCTCGCAGGGACAACCCCGTGTCCACCTCAAACTCCCTGCGAGCTTCCTCGAGGCACTCAGCCCGCCTCAACGCCCAACGCATGGAGAACTCCGCCCTGACCATGGTGAGCCGCTCCTCTTCCGCCCGCTGCCGCTCCGCACCTATCCGCTGGACCAACTGCTCCCACACGGAAGACACTGCCATCCCAGGGTTCTCCTGCCCTCCGGCCGATGCCTGCCCCTCTGATCTTGATGGCCCCGAGCCATGATGCCTCCCACGTCGAGCCTGCTGCTGCCTCCGACGCCACTGCCTCTGCCAGCACGACGGCATCCAGGCTGATGGAATCCACCGATGCCGTCGTGCACGTGCCCTGCCAGATGATGGCGGCACATCCTCCATCTGCAGGCGGACAGTTGCTGGTGTGTCCACCCCTGCTGGACCTTCGACTCCCGACTGTGGCAGGGATGGGGTCCCCACCGAGCTGGCTGCGTTGGTCGGGGCAGGTCCACAGGGGGCCCTGGTGGCATCTGGGCCGGAAGACAGCATGGAGCACGACTGGCGCATAGCCTCCACAGAGGAGGAGAGGGTCGCCAGAAGGCCACACACATGTAGGAAACCCCCGACCATGGCGGCTCCCAAATGGTTCACGTACGCACGGTGCTCTTCGTGATGATGTGCATGCTCCTCCCGGGAAGCATGCACCTCATCACGAATGCCAGCCGTGCGCAACGCGACACCAATCAGGACCCTCTCCACACGGCCAGGGGTCTCCTCGTCCGCAGGTAGAGGAGTGTCAGATGACATGGACATCTCCCCTACCTGCGGACGGGCCTGGGATGGAGCATCCCTGCTGGTGCATGGTGGTGCAGTCACAGTGTCAGGGACAGTGACATGCACAGGCACCTCCACGGCGACCTGTGCTGCCTCCTGGCCCTGGCCCTGGACTGCACCACTTGCACCAGCGGGGATGCCCCCACCAGGCCCCATGTGTGGCTCAGTAGCGGCCTCCTCCCCCTCTGTGGAAACCACCAACCTGGATGTCTCCACGCCGTCTTCCGCCGGTGCAAGCCCCTGTGGGGGCTCACCCACCCCTTCCGCTGCAGCCGTGGCGGCATCCCCGCCGCTCTGCTCCACAGCGCCTTCTCCGCCCTCTTCTTCACTTGCCACTGTGTAGAGGGAGACATAGAACACAAGCATCAGGGTACTGTACAATGGTCCCCTAGACAGGAAGCAACAGCAGATGAGTGGCACTGTCATACATCACTTCCATCATGTCCCTCCACAACACATGGGTCAGTGCAGGCAAAACACATACAGTAACAGGCATGGCGCATGCCATGGACATTGGCATACATGAGCAAGGGACTCATGATTCATACAATGTTGGTTTTAAACTCACATGCATCATGGGTCTTGCCATCACATGCACACACCTCACCGTAGTTCCATCCATCTGGCCTCGTACACCACAGACGCAGTGGATACAAGGATGACTAGGCTGCATCAGTGAATCTGAACATTGTCACAGACATGTGTCATGCATCCATGGCAGTTACAAGTCACAGACACGCAGGTCAGACACACACACATGGACACCATACGTGTACATGGGACCAGCACCCGTCCCTCACCCCCACCCATGTCCAGGAACAGAGACTGCCATGCTTCCATGTGTCCATTCCGCACAGAGCCCCCCATGTTGCAATAGAACACATGCACCAACCATGTGGTTCACACATCACTGTACTCACATGCCTGACCATGATGTCCCTGCACACACACATACGTACATGGCCTATGTCACACATACAGGCAGGTATCAGACAACCAGCACACTGCAACATGCCCTGTCTCACACAGTAATGCTTGGCCACTTACCGGCCAACTCCAGATGGGTCTGCCTCCGAAGGATCTGGGCGTGGAGCGCTGGGTCTACGCGTTCCAGGACCCTCATCTGGATGTCACTCAGGCGTGCCCGGCCCCCCTCCGCGAGGCGCCGGGCCTTATTGAGGGTCCTGGACCTCAAGTCCTCCCAGCGCTTCTTGATGTGCTTGATGTCGCGGGTTGCCACCCCCTCCGCGTTGATGGCAACCACTACATCGTCCCAGATCCTCTCCCGTCCTTCCTTGTTGGCGCGTGGTCTTCCGAAGAGGGCATCAAAATGCCCCAGGACATGCTCCACCAGGACACCAACTTCCTTCTCACTGAAGCTGGTGGCCCTCTGCCTCTCTGGCTGGGGGTCGCCACTGGTCTCAGATGGTGCTTGCCCTGACATGGCGACCCCCGAGGCAGGCGTGGGTGGGCAACTGGGTCCTGGGGCTGGGCTGTGGAGCGATGGTATCCCAGTCGGGAGTCTACTGTTCCAGCAGGGGTGGACACAGCAACTGGACCCCTGCAGATGGCTGATGTGCAGGCACCAAATGGCAGGGCACGGTGGCAGCAGGCAGGCAGGCAGGCAGGCAGCAGCAGATGGCACGTGGGAGGCTGCTCGGGGCACTGGGGGGCAGTGATTCGGCCTTCTGGGCAGGAGCGTGGTCTTCCGTGTGTATTCGCGTGGCCAGCTTGATACGGAGTGATTTGGCACGTGAAAAATCTGCACGTCAGCGTGTAATTCGAGGAAAGGCCCTTAGCGCGTAAGCGCGTCTGCACGCATACGCATTTTCATTGGACCAAAGGCCCTCAGCGCGTGAGCGCGTCTGTGACGTGTCGTGCGAGGGTGTATCCCTCATTGCACGTGATGACAGAACACACGTGGATTTCAACCAATCGCGTGTGAAAGTTCACGGCACCCCGGAACACACGTACCCAGGCTAATCGCGTGTGGAACTACCCGCGCACCCGGAAAAACACGTACCCAGGCTAATCGCGTGTGGAACTACCCGCGCACCCGGAAACACACGTACCCAGGCTAATCACGTGTAGATTTTCTCACGCACCCCTGAAATCCACGTACCCAGGCCAATCGCGTGTAGAATTTCTCGCGCACCCCTGAAATCCACGTACCCAGCCCAATCGCGTGTAGATTTTCTCGCGCACCCCTGAAATCCACGTACCCAGGCCAATCGCGTGTAGAATTTCTCGCGCACCCCTGAAATCCACATACCCAGCCCAATCGCGTGTAGATTTTCTCGCGCACCCCTGTAATACACGTACCCAGGCCAATCGCATGTAGAATTTCTCGCGCACCCCTGAAATCCACGTACCCAGGCCAATCGCGTGTAGATTTTCTCGCGCACCCCTGTAATACACGTACCCAGGCCAATCGCGTGTAGAATTTCTCGCGCACCCCTTTAATCCACGTACCCAGGCCAATCGCGTGTAGAATTTCTCGCGCACCCCTGAAATCCACGTACCCAGCCCAATCGCATGTAGATTTTCTCGCGCACCCCTGTAATACACGTACCCAGGCCAATCGCGTGTAGAATTTCTCGCGCACCCCTGACATCCACGTACCCAGGCCAATCGCGTGTAGATTTTCTCGCGCACCCCTGTAATACACGTACCCAGGCCTATCGCGTGTGGGGACACCCGCACACCCCTGAAATACACGCTCCCCGCTCTGCGTTTGCTGCTGCCCTTTGCGCTGGATTGGGGATTTTGATGGCTTTTCCCTGCGCAAGGGGCGTTCTTGGGGGCGTAACTGACGCTGCTGCAGGGTCGCTGCGCCACTCTGCGCCACGGCTGGTTGTGGATGTTGGAATCCATGAATACGCTGTGCGCCTGAATGTGTTTCGGCGCACGCGGCTGGCGCAGACTACCGCACGCGCACACTGTGCGCCAGCCGCGTGCGCCACTTGTGCGCCGAATTCTATGAATTGGCCCCATAGTGTTTTTGGAATAAGACGACAATTGGACTACTATGCTGGAATGGTGAAATTCACTATAAACTCACAGGAAGATCCACAAGAATTTCTAATGTACTTACTACAAGTACTGAAAAACAAAAACATACCTATAAATGAAATCTTTCAGATTTCATACATGGGGAAACATACATGCACTCTCTGCAACAATGTGACACAAGAAGAAATCCCCATTGAACGCTTCATATATATATCAATACCAAATTGAGAATCCATTCCATTTCAGCAACTTGTACAAAATGCAAACCATGGTAGATTATGCTCTACCTGTAATTCAGATAATCGCTCCACGTTAGTAATACAAACACATAGTAAATACGTAATACTAATGCTTCTACGTTACAATGCAGATGGTCCCAAAAACAACTGCAAGCTGACTGGATTCAAACATGGTCAAATATCACTTGGTAAGAAAACCTTCACAACAATAGGTATAATCTACCAGGCAGGTACACAACCAATTCAGGGCACTACACTGCATACATAAAAAAGAAATGTGGATGGTTTGAATGTAATGATAGTACCATTACTCTAAAGCAGAGATTACCAGCAAATCTTACAAACGCTTATTTGATGTTCTTTAAACCAAAATTTGATAAATAAACTGTATTTAAACCTTTAAGTAAATTTGTGTTACAAAAATATAAACTGTTAGAATACTCCAAAAGCTATCTAACTGCTCAAAGATTCTACAACAACTAATCAGATAAATGAACACCACTAAATTAGGCCAAGAAATACACAGTTAGAATACGCCAATTGGTATCTAACTGTCCCAAAATTTAACAATATCCAAATAGGTAAATGAAAACCACTAAAATATATTAAAAAAATAGACAGTTAGAATACGCCAATTGGTATCTAACTGCTCCAAAATGTTATAATATCAAAACAAATGAAGAATCTGTTACTGTTCCAAAAAAAATACAACAAAGCAAAGTATAAAGCATTAGCCAGAAACAACAAGTGAACACTGAAAACAAACAAACAAATAAACTGTAGCATAACAGAAAAAGGGTTTTTTTTAAATCCAACATGGATTTTTTATTCTCCCACTGACCCAATGATTTTAGCAACAAATAGAGAAACTGAGCAAATTGCACAGTACTCTGATTTATACTCTACTAAATATGAGGGTCGAAAAAAAATAAAAGTATATTGCTTATACAATGTAATAAGTCATTACAAAATACTAATACTAACATGCTATTTTCTTTTATCACAGAAATGAAGAAGAAAAACATGGACCCCCATTACTAGACCAAACAGTAAGTATACAATAATAAGGACAACCATAGCAGCACATCACATCCATGGTATCTAATACCTTTGTTCCTTATACATTTGTTTTTCACCCAAAGTTATAAACAAATATGAATGTGATATGCTGTGGTGGTTGTTGCCAGGGCATAGAGTCTTGGGTGTCCTGAAATGTTCGCAAATAAACAAAATGGGGTGTTCTGAAGACGCTTCTAAGAACACTCGCGGTGTCCGGGGAGTGTTTGTAGGGGGTGTCCTGAGGCATAGAGTCTTGGGTGCATGGCCAAATGGCCATGCACCCAAGACTCTATGCCCTGGCAGCAACCACCGCAGTATATCACATCCATAGAGTCAAACATTTCAACTATGATCTATGGGAAACTTTTAATGCCCGCGAACAATGTGAGTGTTCTTAGAACACTTTGAACTTGCCAGCGAACAATACGGACACCGTTTTCAGGACACCCCCTACGAACATTCCAGGACACCGGGAGTGTTCTCAAAAACGTCTTCAGAACACCCCCATCTTGTTTATTTGCGAACATTTCAGGACACCGCGAGTGTTCTTAGGACACATTCAACTTGACAGAGAACAATACGGACAGCGTCCTTAGGACACCCCCTACGAACATTCCAGGACACCGGGAGTGTTCTCAAAAATGTCTTCAGAACACCTCCATCTTGTTTATTTGCGAACATTTCAGGACACTGCGAGTGTTCTTAGGACACATTCAACTTGACAAAGAACAATACGGACAGCGTCCTCAGGACACCCCCTACGAACACTCCCCGGACACCGGGAGTGTTCTTAGAAGCGTCTTCAGAACAGCACCATCTTGTTTATTTGCGAACATTTCAGGACACCGTGAGTGTTCTTAGGACACATTCAACTTGACAAATAACAATACGGAGAGCGTCCTCAGGACACCCCCTACGAACACTCCCCGGACACCGCGAGTGTTCTTAGAAGCGTCTTCAGAACACCCCCATTTTGTTTATTTGCGAACATTTCAGGACACCGCGAGTGTTCTTAGGACAGACTCAACTTAACAGAGAACAATACGGATAGTGTCCTCAGGACACCCCCTACGAACACTCCCCGGACACCGCAAGTGTTCTTAGAAGCGTCTTCAGAACACCCCCATTTTGTTTATTTGAGAACATTTCAGGACACCGCGTGTGTTCTTAGAACACATTCAACTTGACAGAGAACAATACGGACAGCGTCCTCAGGACACCACCTACGAACACTCCCCGGACACCGCGAGTGTTCTTAGAACAGTTTCACTTTGCTTGCGAACAAAACGGACACATATTGTCCCGGGAGGATAGCCCAGCGGCAGCATGCGTGTCTTGGAAGCAAGACGACACGAAGCAACAACAGGTTCGATCCCCGGGTCCGCGCTTAGAAACCTCTGGGTGTTTAAGCGCGTTATAAATACGTAACTAAGACAAAAAAAAAATATGCAACTAAGAAAAACAAACAATTCCTGTAACAGCGCCTCGATGCCTGCGGGCTGTGTGAGCGCTTTATAAATGTAAAATAAAAAAAAAAAAATATTGACTCTTTAGAACACCCCCTAGTTAGTTTATTTAGAAAATTTCAGAACACCTGTGATGTCGGCAAACAAATCGAACACAAAAAGAACGTCTAACACATAAAAAACACAACTTTCATCCTATCTCACACACTCCCACCCTCCCCAAACACTCCTACACACCAACACACTCTACAAAATACACATTTTGAACAAAGTTTCACCGCGCTGTCTGGGGACTGTCCGCGAATCCAAAATGGCGTGCGCTACCGAAAAATCTGACGCGCTTCACGCTCCACGCCGTCCAATCAGCGAACACTTTGCATGCCACGAACATCACGCAAGACTATTGGCCAATCAGGACACTTTCCGCGGAGCGAACAGGGAAGTGTATCCGCAAACCGAACACAGATATCACTAATTTATTTTGACCTACTTTTTGGTCATTTTAAAAAAAAACTACTGGACGAATTTTTACCAAATTTGCAAAAGCACGCTTTCGGGACCAAGTCGCTGCTCCTGGTCCAAATTTGGTGGAAATCCGTCCAGCGGTTTGGGCTGTAGACGCGAGCAACATTTTTTCCAATTCACTCTATGGAGAGTGAGTATAATGTATACAAATATGAAGATATAGAGGGAAGGTAGAGTATTAAAAATAAAACTATGACAAAGTGCTGATAACCATAATGATTATCTTCATGCACAGAAAGGAGTGCTCTCTTTCAAGCCTGTATCTTCCGCTATGTACATGTTTCATATGATGTGACAGGACCCCAAGTCTACAAATATAGTACCTTTTCAATTTTTACTTCCTGACTGTTACTGTAGAAAACTATGTGGCTTTGATATGTCAGTAAAGGATAAAAAGGGAGAGCCAGCCATGTGATGTCATCAGTTATGTCATCAATGACATTTGTGAAGTCATCTTTGATGTCCTGGATGTTAGTGTTAGCAGTGCACGGTGGCGCGAGTTATGATTGCTTATGTAACCATAACTGGCGAATTTCAAGGGTTTTTCGGTTTTACTTGGAACCATAACGTCCCTTTAACAAAGTTTTTTCACTGAATTTCATAGGTTTTTAGTAGCACAACGTAACCATAATATCCCTGACATGTAACATAGAACATACTAACCCCCTCGTAGTGATTTTCATGTCCGCGGACTACCGCCATGTCCGCGGACACATCGAAAATCTGAGCGTGGTGAATGTAAATTTAAATAGTGTGCCCCATTTCCCCTTTGAAGTTGGCTCTGAAAAGAGCCGTTTTTTTTTTTTTTTACAGATGCTTGACAGACACCTGTTATTTTATATTTTTTTTCTTGTTTTTTTTTCTTACTTTACTCCTAAAATCTTCACATAACCTTCTCCAAAGCAACCCTTACATTCCAAAATAAAAAGGCATTTCCGGTAAAAGATAAACAAATGCCATCTTCTTTAAAATTAACAGCATTGCTGGCATCAATATTCTCATTGTTACAGAAGAACATAGCAGCTCTAAGCATGAAGGCGCACATGCCTCGGTTGATTACACACCTAGCAATGTTTTGCTGAGGACAAACAACTGAACTATTGTCCCATATTGCACTAGGTAGTAATCCAGAAAAAATTACTTTCGCATTTGGAAGGATCTTCATTACGGCTTGAACCAAGCGTTCCAAATCAGCCAACAAAGTAGGGGCACTGACGTTGCCCAAATGGAAAGCACCATAGTGCAAAACTACCACATGCGTACTGTTCATCGTGGCCATATCCGCACAAACTTGTACAATTCCCTGTACATTGCAATCAGGCACAGTGCTCCACACCACCTCCACTCCTTTCACATCAAAGTTCTTTGCAACATGCCTGCATTCAGCGTACTGCTGTAAACCATGCACAAACATATCTCTGACCACCAACACCCTGACTTTCTCCACTTCTGCCATCTTCACCACACACAGTCTCTTTCAACACAAATCCACAACCTCGACATCTGATTGGCTGATCCGTACAGTCTTCTTTCCATGTTGGATTTCCTGGAAAAACCCAGATTTACCATGCCCTGTCCACGAACAGCCGCGGTGTCCGCGGACGGCGTCCACTTTACTCTCTGTACCATTCCCTCATTGCATACAGCTAAGCAATCACACAATACGAATAACGTCCTCAGAACACCCCCATTTTGTGAATTTTCGAACATTTCAGGACAATTATCATTTCATTATTCTACATATTAACATTACAAATATTATACTTTTATCTTGTACTCTGCACACAATGCTATCTTTCTCCATTAGTAGCTCAGTATACTACATAGAATCCCATAATACAATGCTATTTATTGATATAAATGCATCGTTCAAAGCACTAATAACGGTATGATATTTATTGCAATATCCTTGACACTTTTTTCGGAACATTATAATAAAAATCCCTAGTACACAAATTCCATGAAAATTACATACACATGTGATGTCATCAGTGATTTCATCAATGACATTTGCGATGTCATCTTTGATGTCCTGGGTGTTAGTCTTAGCAGTGCATGGTGTTGGCGCGAGTTATTTTTCATAGCTTACCATAACTTGCTATTTTCAGGGGTCTTTCGGCTGTACTTAGAACCATAACGTCCTTTAAACAAACTTTTTTTAATAGCACGCAAACAATATACAAACATGGCGTGCAAAAACCAACTTCAACAGATGGCTTTACACAGAATGTTGCAAAGTAAGAATTTATGCTCGTTCACAGTTAAGGTCAGCTGCTTTCATTTTTTTCTCGGGCCCCAGAGAGGCTCACGAAGCAGACTATAAGGTTGTATTGTGTTTTGACCTTGACAGACAGAGATTGTGATGAAAGACTTCTCTTGAAGGAGTGTTGCTAAAACGTAAGAGAAGATAAAGATGAAATTTCTGAAACGAAACCACTTTTACATATTATATCACTATGCGAAAGATCGTTGGCACACGCAGAGTCGTATTTTGGGACTGCACCACTCATAGACAATGGAAATTGCAATTGTACTGTAAGTAACCCTTTAGATTACTTTATACCAAATATAATTACAATAGCGTAGCATTAAAGACCGCTGAAGTTGAACTTGTTCGTTGAAAGTGGCATAATGTTTTCTACCGCGCACTATCACCGCCGAATTGATCCCCTTTCGTTTAGAGGGCTCTGAAAAAGGCAGACGAAACAGAGTGGGTTAATATAAATAATTTAACCGGTCTATAGGCGGTCAAGCGCTCTACTCGCTGTGCCACTTCACTGTAGCCTGTCAAGTGGCACAGCGAGTACAGCGCTCGCTTTGACATCCGTGCACAGCTTGCTAACGCAAGTTCGAATCCCGGCAAGGCGAAACTCAGCCTTTCATCCTTCCGTGGTCGATAAATGAGCACCACACACTGTGGTTAATAATAAGCACCGCTTACATACCTCACAGTTCTTAGCGCTATATGAATGGGAAAATATTATTATTTTATTATTAACATAGTCTGTTGCACTATCTTCGATAGCAAATAGTTTCACGCCCTAATAAATAAAATGATGATTTTTAATGAAGATCGGCTGGTGAGACTAATTTATGTTTTTTAAAACAGGTACGTGGCCCCGTTTTGTCTATGTCACGATTTACAGACTCCAGCGGATGGGGTCTTCAACTGCCAGGTGCAAGTCCAAATATGCAACTTCATGACCCTCACCATTTTATGGGACAATCGCCAAGGACCAATATGCCCTTACGCAGTACTAGCGGCTACAAACAACATACCAACCAATACGGTGGTCTAATGGCTCGTTGTTGGAGCAACCTTCCGATTATCAGAGAGACCATTTACTGCTTTTATCATAAACCAACAGCCTATCTACCGCAAAGGAACAACGCGTGGCTCCAAATAAACTTTTGCTGATCGACAGCAGAGACAATAGCAAATCGCTGAATATTCACTAAACATTTCATGTGAAATAAATGTACTTTACCAAATGTACAATCCTGCTGTTTACTTTTAAACCACAGTTTCATATTCCGAATTGTGGCGCACTGAGTTGTAACCTGATCTAACACTCTCTGTACCGCAAAGGAACATCGCGTGTCTCAACATGAACTTTTGCGGATCGACAACAAAGACAAATGCAAATTGCTGAATATTCTATAAACATTTGATGTCAAATAAATGTACTTTACAACATTTACAATCTTGCTCTTTGCTTTTAAATCACAGTTTCATATTCTGAATTGTGGCGCGCTGTGTTGTGACATAATGTGTGTTGTCTTCCGGGTTCTGTGTAAAGTCGCGTAGTACTGGAGACGACTGGGCGCGTTTCATTACGCACCCTGTAACGTCACGGAGAAAGGCGGGGAATATGAATGCTTTGATAATATCAGGCTTATGGGCGGGAGATATGATTTAGTGTCACAAAAGCAAGTCAGCCAGGTCAATAGCGCCAGTCATAGGATTATCACATAATGTCGACGCACACCAGCCGGATTTATCGTTTCTTTAGTGGACAAAAAGTCGGTTGACGCCCCTAGGAAATTGTACTATTAGCGAACAAAAGGAGTGCTCTTAAAACACTTTCACCCTGACAACGAACAATACAAACAACGTTCTCAGAACACCCCCATTTTGTGTAATTGCAACCATTTCGGGACACTGCGAGTGTTCTTAGAACACATTGAACTAGACAGATTACAATACGGACAGCGTCCTGAGGACACCCCCAGTTTGTGTATTTACGAAAAAATTAAGTACACCGCGAGTGTTCAAAGCTCATTTTTACCTTCCTTGCGAACAAAAATGACACATACTCCGTTAAACACCCCACCATTTAGTTTATTTACAAAATGTCAGAACAGCCGTGTTCTCCGCGGACAAATCGAACGCAACAAAAAGGTCTAGCACATAAAAAAACAAAGCATTGAACCTATCTCATACTCCCCAACCCTCCCCAAACACTCTTACACACCAACACACGGCACTAAATACAATTTTTTATCCACGTTTCACAGCGCTGTACGCGGTCGACTGTGAATACAAGATGGCGGGCGCCACAGAAAATCTGACGCGCTCCACGCCCCTCGCCGTCCAATCAGCGAACATGTCGCATGTCCGCGGACATGACGCAAGCCCATGGGCCAAGCGGGATGCTGTCCGCGGAGCGAACAGGGAAGTCCGTCCGCGAAGCGAACGCAGATATCACTAATTTTTTTGCCTTACATTTTGTTCATTTTTAAAAAAACTACAGGACAGATTTACACCAAATTTACAAAAGCACGCTTTTGGGACCAGGCCGCCGCTCCTGCCGCAGATTTGGTGTAAATCCGTCCAGCGGTTCGGGCTGTAGCCGTGTGCAAACTTTTTTCCCATTCAGTCTATGGGAAAAAAAAAGTTTTGGGATCCCCCCTATAACTTTTCCCCCCCTTACAAGAATACAAGAATCCCTTGTACACATATTTCATGAAAAGTACATACACATGTGATGTCATCAGTGATGCCATCAATGACATTTGTGATGTCATCTTTGGTGTCCTGGGTGTTAGTCTTAGCAGTGCACGGTGGCTGTGTTGTGAGATGATCTGTGTTGTTTTCCGGGTTCTGTGTAAAGTCGCGTAGGACTGGAGATGACTGGGCGCATTTGGCTACGCACCCTGTACCGTCACGGAGAGAGACGGGGAATATGAATGCTTTGATAATGTCAGGCATAGGGGCGGGAGATATGATTTAGTGTTGCAAAAGCAGGTCAGCCAGGTCGATGGGGCAAGTGATAGGATTATCACATAATGTCGATGCACAGCAGCCTGATTTATCGTTTGTTTAGTGGACAAAAAGTCGGGTAAGGGCCATAGGAAATTGTAATGTCAACTGATATAAGGAGGGTCCTTAGAACACTTTCAATCTGACAACGAACAATACGAACAGCGTTCTCAGAACACCCCCATTTTGTTTAATTGCAAACATTACCTCCACGTCCACTCTTCCTCGTCCCAGTACTTATTTCATGAGGCCCCTGCCTCCGACACAGGACCTTCTTCTATTTCTTTAAATTCCTATAACTCCTCCCCCACATCCACATCACTCAGTTTCATATTACCAAGCCGGAGAATGGGACCTTCCCCGCAGGGAGGGTGAGGAGGGTCAGCAGTACTGTGACGAGGAAGAGTAGGACTAGGAGAAACATCTTCATGCAAGGAACAAAGAATATCTGTTTTGCTAAGACTAAGAATGAGGCAGCAAGACATACTTGGAAAGTACAATGGAAGTTAACCAGTATAAGCTATAAATGAAGGGCACATTTCTCTTAGGTTAAGCAGAAGCAAAAACATCAGCAAGTGCCAAGTATTGGACAATGAAGAGTACAAAAAGCATATGTAAGATGGAACGACCAAGTCTCTAGAGGCCAAGAAGAGTAATAGCACCAGCACAATTCAATCAAATAGCAGTAAATAGAAGCATGAAATGGACACATTTGTGGTCTACTAACAAGTGATTCAAAACTTGAAAACAAGGCCTATTCATTGAACCCCCAGACAAAGATAGTGGTGTACCCTGACTCCCTTAAAAGTTCCAGAGAAGAAAATAGTCAGCAAGGTCAACTTTAAAAGAGATGCCTTGGCTTGTGGCCTAACTGATGGCAGATGGTAGGCTAACTGACCCAAGTGGGCAGTGTTCTGATGTCGTTCTCTGCATCTGGGTTTTGTTTTGGTCACGTGCTGCTAGTGAGCTGAAAGTTCAAGGTTGGGAGAGTATGCCAACCAATTATGAGTGGCTATGAAGCAGCATGCTATACAATGTTGCAGAAGCCAATCCACTGTTAGTATTTTTGTTATAATCAGTAGTATATGTATATTAGAGCTAGGTTGAGGTGTGTCCACCAGATAAGGGGCAGCCAATTATGTTATCAACACTTAATAAAATAAGTGTATATGTTACCCTAACCAATACTTCCCCTCAATAGGTTTTGTAGTTTGCCATGTAAGATGACATCATAGCTGACATACATTGGAGTATAAAGTCTTTGTGCAATCAAAACGTAGGTGTGAGTGCATGGACTGCAGACTGTTGTTCGCCATATTGCCCTACTTTATTTGAACTGACAATAAAGTAGTACTTTGCCATGTTCTTTGAGTCTGTCCGATTATTTGGGTCTGAGATTGTTTATTATGGTAATTCCAAGCTGCGCATGAGATACGCTACAAGGTGGTACTGCACAAGTGTGTGTCTGTGTGTGTGTAAGAGAGAGACAGAGAAAGAGAGAGCGACTGTGAAAAAGAGAGACAGAGAGAGCTGGAGATGAACAATACGGCCTTTGGTTATAGCTAGTATACATTGAAAAGTCTTGCCAGTAGAGGATTATCTATCAAAAGTATTTATTACATACCTTTCCACTGTTATATCTGCGTAAGGAATATCAGTAACCAAAGAGTTCAATAGTTCCCCAACTCGCTTCTTAGGGCGATGGTTCTGGGGAAAAGGAGGGTGTGTTTTTCCAACTTGAGGAAAATGAATTGCAAAACGCAAATGGTCACTGCATGCCTCTGGGGAGCTCTTCGAGACTGTCGTTCAAGGGACCACGTCACATATGATAAATCAAAGCGTCACGTGGTCCTGCCTTTTTCCTGTCACATACTTTAAAACATACTGATTATTTAAAAAGGGGATTGAAATTAGTGTTACTATAATATATGTCCTTCCCGACCATAGCTCACTGTGGATGAGCAATTTAGAGCAGCAGGCACACGTGATCTCCCATTCCCTCTCTCTCATCTCTTCCACAGTTTTTTTTTTTTTTTAGGCTGGTGCATGTAAATTGCAGTTGCAGAGCTTGTATTTGGAAATAAGGACAACAAGTATTTGGTTAGAGGTGCAATTGTCATATAATAATAATAATTTTGCATTTATATAGCGCTACGAACCCTCAGGTATTTGAGCGCTGATTTTTATTACCCACTGTGTGTGGTGCTCATTTATCGACCTGGGAAGGATGAAAGGCTGACCTGTGTCAGCAGGCTCTGCACAGATGTCAACGCGAGCAGTCTACTCGCTGTGCTATGGGACTGGCTAATGTCACAAAATGGAACACACTGTGTTACCGGTATTGTGTAAAGTAAACCCATCTGACATACATACACGAGTTTTGACCTTTAATTAGAAACAGATGACACATTCTGTTGGACGTGTTTTCTAGAGTATTTGACATTCCGCTTGGCATGCATCCTAATGAGCCACAAGATGGCAATGTTGCTTCATAAATAGTATCGCAGATTTTGAGTTTACAAGAGGCCCATTCATGAATCAAGTGATTAATGTGTCACGTATCTAGTTCAGTAGTCCAGCATCACTTAAATGCACATTGGCCCTCATTACGACCCTGGCGGAATCCGCGGTGCTAAATGCACCGCGGAGCATGGCGGAAAGCCGCCGATAGCGCCATGGGGGTTGGCGGATTTACCACCCCATGCCGACCTTGGCGGAGCGGTAAATCCCCAATCCCCATTTTACCCTTCCCCATTCCCATTCTTGCCCCATAGGGTATAATGGGAGTGGGGAAGGAGTTAATTACGCCGCCGTAAAGTACGGCGGCGTAATTAACAACGAGGTCCCTTAGCGCCATGGTTTTCTCCGCCCGGTAAAACCAGGCGGAGAAAACCTCCATGGCGCTAAGGGAACTCGTAGTACGGCGGACGGGTCCGCCGCGATTACCGCTGGCGGAAACCCACTCCGCCAGGGTCGTAATGAGGGCCATTGTCTATAAATATAGCAAATAATAGGGTTGCAAAAATGCGACATACGAACGAAACAATAACCGACCGCATACAGCATAGACCAAAGTGAAGCATAGACCGCATCCTGCATTCATAAAGCACACATGAACCAAGGAGAAGAACACTTTCATGTAATGTAGACTCAACATTTAGACTTAACATTCTACCGCTAGTCTTCTTATGCCCAAATGAACATGAATTACATAGATACATGTTTTACTTGCATTAACTTGATTGAATGTAATATTCAACTTTATTTTTGTCTTGCTGTTATATGCTAAGGGCATAAAGAAATACATCTTTCCAGTTCTGGCTGTTAGCAAGATTTGAAATGTAAGGAACGTGCAGGCGCTTTTTGAAATTGCAGCTTCTTACCATGTCACTCTAGCCGCGACTTTATTGTATTGACTGTGCATGGTTCATTAGATGCGAAAAGTCGCACCTGCTGGAATACGTGCAGTTCTAAGAGGTCCCATGTGTTATTTGCCATGCCTGTCCTTAACCTGATTTTTGGGAATTTTAACTTTTCATATAGTTATCTATTTTTGCGGAATTAATTGTTTATATGTGATTTCGTTTTTTAGTGCTATTGTTTTGAAGTCCCAAATATTACATGACAGGCTTATTTTTAGCCTATTTTAACCTTGCATGTGGTTATGTATTTTTTAACCACTAATTGTTTTGAATTGTTGACACTGTAGCAAATATGTGTAATTTCTGAATAAAGGAATCTGATTATGATCATGTTTGGAAAGACAGTAACTTATTTTATGTTAGTGGTATTTTTTAAAGCGCCAACATGCAGAAAAGTTCACGACAATGTGCAAGGAGAAAGGAGGCTGCCATGGAGGCAGAAAGTGAAGGGATGGATAGCTCAGGGGCAACGCGCTCGCCTTGGAAGCAAGATGATGCTGAGCAACACAGGTTCGTTCCCTGTGTCCGCGCCTAAAATCCTCTGGGTATTAAGCGCGTTATAAATAACAAATTATATATGTGTTTTTTTGTCAAGGCATTGGCATCTGCACTTTGAAGGCAAACCCCTCAATGCTCACACCAGAACAAATACCAATATGCTCTTGCAAGTGAAACAAGTAATAATTTCTACAAGAATAGGTGTATCAGCAAAGAACTCTGCTGCCACGGAACGTTCTGCCAAAAAGTGTAGTAGCAGAATCTTAGAAGGAGACACAGTGTCATGGGTGAAAACCCACGTGGCTGGTAGATGCAATCCTATACATGGTTGGCCTGCTCCATAGGGGATGCCAGGTCATTGGTCCCAGCACAGTCCGTCTGCCTTCCATCACGTGGGTTCTGCTGGGCTCAATGTCTCTAAGGGACCAAGGCAGAAGAAGCAATTAGCTACATTTGTGAACAATGCTTCTCTATCATTATTCAGTGAACCTGGCAGGCTCGAGGACTGGCACATGGGAGACTCTCGAGGTTAAAATGACCCACATATACTTTGCTCATTCCCGATCCTGTCATCAGCTCTCAAGGCTTCCACCCTATCATTTTTCCCTCCCTGTACCTCGCACTACAAACCATGTCGTTATAAAAGAAAGGTGGGATGACCATACTCTCAGGTCTTTATGGTTGATTGGTTAATGGTCGGTGGTCTGGGGTCAACTGGTGTCTTGGAATTCAGAGGTCTCGGGACTAGGGCAGTTGTAGAGGCTCTAACTCGTAGTTAGCTGGGTGAGGATTGGAGGTCTGCTTCAGCCTGTTTGTGATAACACGTACACCAAGGTGCCCAGTTCTGTTGCGTGGCCTTGCAGCGCACATGCTTTTTAGAACAAACATATTGGTAACAAACTTGTGTCTAACACACTTAATACTGCATGGACGTGCAGGCCTTGTACTTTGACTATGGTTACTAATATCTACAAAAACAGTGTTCGCTTATATACGTGCACTATGTCTAAATGTCTAAATTGCAAACAATATTATGAGCGTTTGGGGACTTTTAGGATGGCCCCTCCCACCTCACCTTAAAGTGCCTAGGGGAAGTGGGATGGGATTGCTCCCTTCCCAACATTGCCCCCTTTTGTTACTTCTACAGTAAGAAACCCCCCCATGCATGCATTCATTCTCCCATCTCACCGCCTCCTCATAAACAAACTCCCCGCCCACACATGCACTCATTCCCCCTTCATACCACCTATTCATATGATGGAGTTCCCTTTTCTGGTATCCAGGCCCTACACAAGGACCGGAGACCCTCCCTGGACCATGCATATTCTTCAGGCATGCATTTGATATAAATAAATCCCCCATCGCCTACCAGATCCACCCATATTTCTTGATAATTTTCAGGGTCAGGTGGTGGAACAATAATGGAGTGGTACAAATGGTCTGCTTCATCTCCATAGGGTGTGGGGACCATGTGAGGGATGGGTTGATCAGTCTGTATTTCACTTTCTTTTGTATTGCGAGGTACCTTTGAAACCCCAATTAACACCAACATCATTGCACTATTAGATATTCCTTTGGCACAACACTGGAGGCCCATTTCACAGGCTCAGAAGATGACCAAGATGAACACCACAATGGGCACTAGTATCTTTACGTTGGTGCCCAACCAGGACGGGGCAAATCGAATGCAACATAAAACAGTAATTTCCTTGGATTACTCCTTCTTTCTTCATGCAAACTCCTAGAACATGTACAGCTGCAATTATGTGAGATAATGACCCGTTCTCATTGTCTTGGGGATGTATGAATGTGCAGCAGGAATCGCCAAGTTTTCAGCACATGCATCCTTTCATTGCCATCAACATATCGAGGATGTAGAGATTCTGCATCGTCAACAGTCTCAGGGCAAGCAGCCCAACCTTTATGATGTTGAACCCATGCTCAGTGTCATTTGCCAACTGGACCAGTTCGCAGCTTACAATTTGCAGCAATTTTGCATTGGCTGCTGACGGCATGCCAGGTAGCAATAGCGAAGCAAAGAATGTTTCTGCTGAGCTGAAAAGTCTGTATTCATCAGAGATTTCAGCGTGCAACGCAGATGAGTCTCTAGGTAGGTAGTTTGATCTCTTTCTCTTCTGCAGCGTCTCCTATTCTCCTCTTTTGGCTAAGATGCAAAACTCTGGCATTGGTAACAGGTTCTGTTATTCAAATGCAGGAGAAATGGTCGGGGCTGTATCAGGTATTGGCCCCCCGTGCAAATGGTCTTCTGGGATTACCTATAGTGCTGAGTGCATTGTTGTCAGCAAGCAGTAGCCCCTCCATGATGGTGGCAGTGTAAGTATGCTTGTTGACCACAGAACCAGTAGTAATCCATCACTGTCGCTGTGCCTCTTTCAAGGCCTAGAATCAGGAGTGTCTTATTGCAGCATTAGAGCCGATAAAAATTGTTCCTTCACTGTGAAAGCAAAGTTCATATGTTTCTTGTCAGTCCACTTTCACTTGTTTTTCCAATGCTGAAATCCATGTCAACTTCGTAATATGCTCTGTCCAAATCTGTGTGCAAGTGGCTTCCACTCAAGCCAGGAGTTCCTCTTCATATCCTATGAGGTCCTCTTCCATGCAGCTGAGTGTGGTGTCTTGCCTTCTGTTGTTTATATATTTAAGTCCTTGAATCACCAGATATGGTTGCTGTAAGAATTTAATGTCTCTTGGATTATTGTTACATTGCAGGGGATCTAGATCCACAAGCTCTAGTTGCACGCTGTGTGCCTGCAAGGCGCCCTTAACCCTACATAATGCAAGATGAACCAGGCACTGTGCCTCCAAGATTGGTACTTCTTGTGGCACTAATACCTTGCGTGCTCCCGATGCGTGAAGGATTATTGAACATACATTACAGCTACCATTCTCTGTTTCTCTCCCTAACACCCTCATATCCATGTACCAACTGTTGGTCATCTCAAGCTGTCACACATCTTCAATAGCATCAAGGCCTAGCCCATGGTAGGCATCATATTTTGCCCTTTGTGCTTGCATTTTTATTCTTCTATGTGGTCCAATATGTTTGCTAGCAACACTTCTAATGCTAATATTGTCATTAACGCTTCTCTTATGTTGGTAAAACATGTTCTTATATCATACTCATACTCATATGTACCAATGTATTTGTTGGTCTGCTATAGCTGTTATTGCACTCATTACTATTGTTATACATATTTACAGTAATGTTGGTGATGTCTGTGTATGCACCCCTTTCCCCCTCTTTTATATTATCTCCCCATATAAAATATGCTCCCCAATAAATTCCCAATATGAACATTAGAATGGTGAATATTCCTGCAATAAAATGCATGCCACATATATGAATATGAGCATCTAGAAACAATCTTATAGCTAATACCTTTTCTAATATACATTGAAGTATTTAAAGCTGCTGGCTCCATCGTCTTCTCAATTAAAAGGGTATAAAAAAGATATGCACACAAAAAACATAGGGCGGGGAGAGGATGAAAATGACAAGAGAAAAAGAGAGAATGGGAGAGGAAGAGAGAGAGCTAGAGAGTACAAAGAATAAGAGGCAAAAGGAGAGAGGAGTGAGAGAAAGAGAGAGAGAGAGAACATTTTTATGAAATATTCATGGTTGAGCAGCTGTGTGTGTGTGCATTAATGAGATAAGGCCCAGAAATAATTGTGCAATCTGGCTGTATAATTGGTGCCGAGGTGACTGTGTAATGTTTGGGGGTGTCCTGCGGACGTCTGAAAGGTGAATCCAATAGCAAAGCCCTTCAGTTTTAATACTTCAAAGGGACCATGAAATCTGGAGTTATTCCATTTTCGAACAAAGCTCCTCATGTAGACAAGTTCTCCAGGCAGCAGCGGTTGGGTCGGTGGGAAGCCTGTCACTGTCATGTTTGCAGTGTCCGGTGTGTTCTCTGGTCGGGCGGTGCAATCTGTCAGGAGACACATTTAATTGCATGTGTTAGGGTTGTCAAATTCTCTTTAAATCTTTCACCGAAAACCGCTGCCGCCCTATGGGCATCTGATGCCCTCCTGAAAGGGGATATGGGTTTGTTCATGTGCCAACCAGTAACACCCTCATGGGGTGATAAACGGTGGTCTTTGCGAGGTTGCGTGCATATATTGAAGATGGCCAAGGGTAAGCAATGCACCCAGTTCTTCTTCAACTTGGTGTAAAGCTTAGATAGTTTGCTCTTGATGAGCCCATTGATCCTCTCCACAATGCTGTTGGTCTGAGGGTGATAAATTGAACACATCCAGTGCTTAATGCCAAGTTGTGCTGTGATCTCTTTAAAGAGCTCATTGAAATAATGTGCGCCATTATCGGACCTTAACACATCGCGCACACCCCATCTTCGGAAGACCTCATGGACATAAAATGTAGCTGCACATTTGGCATCTGTGTGTGCACAAAGTCCTGCTTTAACCCACCATGAAAAAGGGCAGATCACAGCAAACAAATACCGGGACCCATTGAATCTCTCCCGCATGTCCGCATAATCTATGTGCAGCTCACGGAGCGGCCCAGTAGGGCGGGGCAGAGTGCCTCGTATAGTTCGTAGCATCATGCCTGTGCAGAAACTTTGACATGTAGTGCAGTGTATGATCATGTTAGTAAGATGGTCCTGAACATTGAGTACAAACCAGCCCTCCTGCATCTCAGCTGCAGTGTGTTGCTTTGAGCTGTGGGAGGGATAGTGGAGTTGGTCGAAAGCTATCATTAACAGCTCATGAGGCATTACAGCTTTACCAGTGAATTCTTGTCTCGACAACAAATCAGTCAGGGATTGCTTGCAGCCTCTTTTTATCCATCATTCCTTCTTTTCATTTGGTGCTTTGCCTTGCAATTCAATAAGTTGTGCAGTGGGCACTGCTGTATACAAAGTGTTTTGCTGATTATTTGGAGGCGTGGTTAGAATGTACTCGTCAGGTGTGGGCACTGGAAAATAAGCTGCCATTTTGGCAGCCGCTTCTGTGGCAGCATTTCCCAGTGAAATTTCATCTGTGTTATTGGTGTGGGTGGTGCACTTAATGACCGCCACTACAGATGGTCGGGACATTGCATAGATCAATGTATCTAGCAGTGTGGCATGTTATACTGTGGATCTGTCCGCTCTCCGGAACTCCCTCCTTTTCTACTGCTACAGACCGGAATGCATTGTTGACGTGACATATGCTGAGTCAGAATAAATGGTCACGTGACACCCCTGTGATGCCTGCAGCACTTCAATGAGTGTTATGAGCTCTGCTGCTTGGGCCGAGTAATGCAATCTTTTCATAATTAGTGTCTCATATTTACCTGCCTCGAGGCGCACCACTGTGGCGCTTGTATGCCCCTGGCCTGTTTCTTGATCAATTGTTGCTGACCCATCAACAAAGAGAACCCCCCCCCCTCCTTCAATGGGCTGCATCTTGTCTTGCGGATGTCCTCTTCCTCCCCTTCATACATGACATAGTCATTTCTTTCTCAGTCCTCTTCGGAACACATTTCTGTCAAAAAAGTGGCAGGGCTCACTATTTTGCATCGTACAATATGGATGTTTGGGCTTGAAATTATAATTTCATACGCTGAGGCTCTCTGTGTGGTGAGGGTAGATTTTGATCTCTCTAGAAAGGCGAACACTGAATGCTCCACATACAAAGTGACAGAACACACCGTCACGCTCGTGGAACTTTTCTCGATCGTGAACGCAGTTGCAGCGAGTGCTTGCACGTGAACTGTCCTTTCATCACTGAGTATAGCATGCCACTGTAATATGCCAATGGCTTGTGGCCCATTGTACTTTTTGGAGTCAATACCGCAGTCATAAGTTGAACATTAGAATGTGAGAGAATGTGAAGAATTCCTGTGTGTAGTTTTTGGTAGCTAGCAACAGGGCTATAATTATCACTTCCTTTAAATCATTGAACTTTTTATCATGTCTGCAGTCCACTCTAGTTTGTTATTGCTTTTCTGTGCTTCTTGAGGGCCTGCAGGAGCGGCATGGTATATGCTGCATAGTCTAAAATCTATGCTCTGCAGTAGTTTTTGCAAGTCTTTCACTGTGGAGGGTCGGGGGGTGGCACGCACAGATGCCGCTCAATCTGTTAATATCCTTTTGCCATTTGCTGATATTAACTGTCCTAGATACAGCACTTCCTACTGGCAGCATTGTAGTTCCGCTTTGTTAACCTTGTACCTCTTATAGGCCAGTAGTTTCAGGAGTGTGACAGAGTCCCTCTGCTATTGTTGCTTGCTGTCACTACATACAAGCAAATAATCCACATACTGGATTATAATACTGAATACTTGAATGTTTCCTAAATCCACGTGCAATATTCTGATAAAAATTGTTGGGCTGTCGTAATACCCCTGAGGCAAACCAGTGTGTTCGAAGCGCATTACACCATGGGTAAACACTGTAAGATACTGTGAGTCGGGGTGCAAAGATATCGAGAAGAAGGCATTTTTTTAATCCACCACTGTAAAGTGGGTCGCCTCCTTGGGGATACTACATAGAATGGTGGTGGTGTTAGGGACCACAGGAAATTCCTTCTGTACCACTTCATTTAGGTGGCATAAATCCTGGATTTTATTTATTTATTTGTTTGTTTATTTTTGCATTTGTAAAGCGTGCCCAAGCCCTTGGGCATCAGGGCTCTGAAACCAGTTACATACAACCCCGGGGAGGACAACAATTTACGTACATTGCAGGAATAACAGACATGAATACATAAGATGGGGAAAGGTGCATTGATATGTTCGGTTAGAGAGCCTAGAAGGTGTTTGAGTTGTTTCTGGTAGTGGACGTGAGTACGATGAGGGGCAAGGAGGTTAGGTGAACAGTCGCATTTTGAGAGCTTTGTGGAAGGCCCAGTAGGAGTCTTCCACTCTTAGGGTAGGTGGTAGGGCGTTCCAGTGCTTGGCGGCGAGGACAGTGAGACTGAAGCCTGTGGCTTTGCTCCATTTGAATATGGGTTGGATCAGTCTGTGCTTGTATGGTTCTCTGGCGGGTCTCCTTGACTGGGCTTTGGTGGAGTTTTTGACAAGGTGGGGGGGCTGAGTTTGAGAGGCACTTGTTTGTGATGGAGAGGGTCTTGAAGAGTATGTGCTCATTGATAGGTAACCAGTGGGCTGCTTTTTGGGGTGACAATATGTGTTCAGTCCATTGGATGTTGAGTGCTGGGTGTAGGGCATTATTTTGGACAGTCTGGAGTTTTTTATGTTGCGAGCCGAGGTGCCAGTGAACAGGGCATTGCAGTAGTCTGGTCTGGCTCCCACTAATGCACGGGCAATGGAGAGAGAGTTATCTTTCATGAGCAAGGTTCTTGCTGCGTTAAGCAGTTTGTTGAGAAGGCTGCGGCAGTGGAGATTACGTTCATTTGTCTGTTTAGGGAAAGAGTGGTGTTGAGGTTGACACCTAGTGTTTTCACCGAGGAGTAGTCAGGTATGATTGAGACATTTATGTTGAAGGTGGCATATTGTGGGTCGATTAATTTTTCTCATCATTGAAGCAGAGACCGTGGGTTGCCATCCAGGCTTCGATGGTGGTATAAGTGGAGCTCAGGGTAGCTACATCTTCAAGGTAGAAGCCCCTGAGAGGGAGGAGAATTTGCGTGTCATGGGCATAGTTAGTTTAGGCTATGCTGAGTGAATCAATATGGTCGAAGAGGGCCTTTGTGAATATGTTATAGAGTGTGAGCGAGCAAGAGGACCCTTGAGGGACACCGCAGGTGATGGGGGAGGGAGAGGCTGAAGTATTGTCGGCAAAGACTTTCATTACCCTACCTTCGAGGAAGGAGGCTATGCATGATGATGCGTATATGGAAAAAGGCGGCAGCAGAGTTTAGGTGCTGGCTAAGTATGTCATGGTCGACCAAGTCAAAGGCAGCAGATAGATATAAGAGGAAAAGCAGGGTGAGCTTTCCTCTATCTCTAATTTGTTCTAACTGAATTTTCAAGTCTAGAAGTGCGGATTGGATGCCGTGGTCTGTGCAAAATCCATATTGGTGTATACCTGCGATTTGGTGAGTCTCCAGGTGGTGTTGAATTTGTAGGTAGGCTGCTCTGTTGAGAAGTTTGAGTAAAAATGGTACAGTGGTGTTAGGCCGGTAGTTATTAGCAGCTGAGGGGTCTAGTGTGGGTGTTTTTAGGAGGGGAAGGATCCAGGCTTCTTTGCGGCAGGTGGGTACCACTCTGGTTTTGAAGAAGGAGTTGATTAAGGTCGTGATGTAAGGAGCTAGTGCATCGGCACAGTCCTTGATCAATGGCTGCTATGGTGAGAGAATGAGAGTTTGGAGGTGTCAGAGGGGTTGCTCCTCCAGCTTGACTCAGCTTGTCTTTTTTTTTGTTGTTTTGCTCTGAGGATGGTGAGCTCTTGGGTGACCAAGAGTTAATATGGAGGGCTGGTTTGGCGTTTTTGGGCACTAAAGGAGCAATAGTGTCTATAGCGTAGTCTATGGTGGAAGTATAGTGTTACACCAAGTACGCAGGGTCGGAAGTGTCTAATTGGTCAGGATTGAGGGTGGTCAGGAAGGGGAGAGGTTCTCTTTGGTTAGTTTACGAGAGCATCGAGCCAGGGAGGGGGGAAGATTGCGCTGTTGTTGGATTTGGTTGGATTTGGTTGGTGTGCTGGAGGGTAGCGAGAAGGTAATGACATGTGGTCTCACCAAGGGCAGGGGGAGTTCGCTTTAATGGAGACATGACAGTTGGTTCCGGCTAGTTTGAGAATGTGCTGCGTAAAGCCAAGTGTGGAGAGGGAGGTAGCTTGGGAGTCTCGAGAGTCATTGAGGCCCAGGTTGAGATCACCTAATATAATCACTTGTGAGGAGGGTTTGATGTTGTTGCCTAGGATGAGGAGTAGGTCCTCTTTGAAGGAGAGGATGGCCCGGGTGGTGGTAGATTACATGGATGTTGAGGGTGTTGGATGGGGAGGTATCTCATTAAAGGGAGAGGATATCACAGTTATTGTTGAGAGATGCATTGAGTTGTCTGATGTGAAGGTCAGTTTTGGCGATCAGGGCAATTCCGCCTCCTCTAGAATTAAGTCTATCCCTTCTGAAGATGGTAGACCCAGTGGGAAGGCTGAGGGATAATGGATGGCCATAGCTATTTTGTAGCCAGATTTCTGTGATGGGAAAGGCATAAAGGTTATACGGGATTAGTAGGTCATTAATGTCAAGGGTGTGCACTGGGTGGGAGCGTGCGTTGATCAGTGCTAGGTTCAGGTCCGTTGCTGGGTCTTGATTGGGAGTAGGTGTGCACACATTGCTAAGTGTTATGTTGAAAGCATAGTTGGGTGCCTGGTTGAGGACTTTACTTGGCACTGATGAGCAAGCAGCAATAGGTGCTGGAGAGCATATATCACTGGGTTCTGAAATGCATACATTACTTGGATCTGAGGAGCAAACATAACTTGCCAATGATATGCACATATCACTAGGCATTGATGAGCATACATCGCTAGGTACTGATATGCATACATTACTTGGATTTGAGGAGCAAACATAACTTGGCATTGATAGGCAGGCATTAATAGGTTGGCTTGTTTGTTTGTTTGTTTATTATTTGTAATGCGCACAGGACCCAGAGGTATCAAGACATAGCAGTTTCAGGATAATATGAAGCTTAGTTACAAGGGGTCAGTTGTGAAACATAAAATACATGCAAGATACATACATTTACAGAATTACAAGCATTATGTACAATGTTATAGTCATCCTCAAGGGTAGCATGTACTAGGTCTTGGATGTGAAATACAGTTCTTTCAAAATAGCAGGATTTACAATATTTACAACTGTTGAATGCTAAAGGCGATGAACCGGTGGCATGGTGGGCGATATTAAATGCAGTTCATTTGACATCAAGTGATTTAGTGGTCATTAGCTTTCAGCCACAGGATGATGTTGGTTCTAAAGTTGCCGTAGGGTTGGTCTGTTCTCAGGGTAGAGGGCAAGGAATTCCATAATTTGGCCGCCTTAACGGGGAAACTATTTCCTCCGATTGTGGTTAATTTGTACTTGGGGATGTTCAGGTGGTCTCTGTTTATGGATCTGGTGGGTCTTATGGAAGTCTGTTGAAGAAATCTCTCAGAGAGGTAGATAGGTGCAGCGTTCTTGAGAGATTTGTGGGTGAGTGACTTTTAGAAGGATCTTATCATTGGTTCCGAGCCAATTTTTCTGACGTCTCTCTTCAGAGATGTGGTTACTTTTGGATATGACTAGTGCCGCTCTTAGGGCATTATTTTGTAGGGTTTGAATTTTTCTAATGATGGATTTGTTGGAACCTATATACAAGGCATTACAATAATCCAGGCGGGATAGGATGAGTGCTCTAGCCAGGATGATGCAGCTGTTATTGGAATGAAATGGCTTACCTATTCTTATAAATTTACATGTATAGGCTGTGGAGGACGCTAGTGTGTTAACCTGTTTGGAGAATGAGAGCGTGGAATCAAGATAAAAACCTAGTGTTTTTACCTCTTGTGCTACCTTGATGCAGTTACCATCTATTATGAATGAGGAGTAGTCGGGTCCCAGTTGTTTTAGATTAGTGTGGGTGCCCAGGATAATTAGTTCAGTTTTGTCATCATTCAGGCATAGACCGTGTATGGCCATCCATGCCTGGATGATGATGTACACTCTGTTCACCAAGGCCAAATCCTTGTCATAATCCTCTGAAAGTGGGAGGAGGGTCTGAGTATCATCTGCATAGTTGGTGTAGGTGATACCAAGATGGTCCAGATCGTCCAAAAAGGGGCTTGGTGAATATGTTGTGCAGTGTAGGTGAGACGCAAGATCCCTGAGGAACACCACAAGTGATGGGTATGGGGTCTGCAGCTGCAGAAGGTGAGAAGACCCTCATGGTTCTGCCACTTAAGAAGGACCTAATCTAGGTCACGGCGTCCTTAGAGAAGTGTGCTGCTGTGTCGAGATGGTTACATAATATTGTGTGATCCACCAAGTCGAACGCAGCTAAGAGGTCCAGGAGGAGGAGCAAGGCTGATTTGCTGTTGTCTCTAAGTTTGTTAACCTGGGTCTTGAGATCGATGAGGGCAGTCTCAGTACCATGTTGTGGACGGACTCCTGACTGTCTAGCTCCTAGTAGGTGGTTTGTTTCCCGATATGTTTGAATTTGTGTATAGGCTACCTTGTCTAGTATTTTTAGAACAAAAGGGGCTGTAGTGATTGGCCTGTAGTTGGTAGGTGTTGCAGGGTCTAGTGTTGGTTTTTTAAGAGTGGAAGTACCCATGATTGTTTAAGGTTCGTAGGTATAGTGCCCGTGGTAAAAGAGGCCTTAATGAGCTTGGATATGAAGGGTGATAGTTCGCGAGCCACATCCTTGATTAGTTGTGCCGGGCAGAGATCACCCTGACAGTTAGATGGTTTGAGGGACAGAATAATTCTTTCTACCTCAAGAATGGAAACTTTGGAGAAGTTAAATCGGGTAGGTTGGGCTTCAGCAGTGATCCTGGTAGTTTTGGGAGGTGGTGGGTTGGAAAAAGAGTTTTTGTTTTGGAAAATTTTATGTTGTAGAGTGGATATTTTGTTAGCCAGTGCAAGTTGGATGTTTGAACACCATTTTTTATCTTTATTGTAAGTATCTGATAAAATGATAGGTGTCTCTAATTCTTTGAGAATCGTAAATAATTCTTTCATATTGGAATTAGCTTGGGAGATTCGGGAGTCGTAAGAAGCCCGCCTAGCTAGGCAGATTTCTGTTTTGTATAGGGATGACAATTTAGTGAGCTTTAATTTGTTAGTTTCCGAGGTTAGTCGTTTCCAGGCAGCCTCACAGTTTCTTTTTTGTTGCCTTGAGTTTTTTAGGAAGGGTGTAAACCATTTTTTCAGATGGTTTTTAGTTTTGCTTGGTCTGAGTTTAAGGGGGGGTGATGTGGTCCAAGGAGGAAGCCATAATTTTGTTGAACTCCTCAACCAGGCTCTCTGGGTCGGGACTATCAGGGAGTGTATTAAGGGTGGGGAGTAAGGCAGGGATAAGCCTATCCACTGTGATGCTCTTTTTATTTCTAGTAAGTATGGGAGGAGCCATAGGGGGCAGAGTAGGTAAGGGTCTGTCAGCGGGGAGTGTAAATGAGATTAGCCAGTGGTTGGTCCATGCTAGTGGTGAGATAGAGAGGGCGTTGGCTTGGCAGTTGTGGTCTGCCACCCAGTCTAGTATTTTCCTTTTTTATGGGTAGGGGTAGTACTTTTTTGAGTGAAGCCTAGTTCTACTAACTTATTAGCTATTGTCAAGGCAGGCAAGTCCGATGGGTCGTTGAAGCCCAGATTGAAAAGTCTCCTAGTAGTAGTGATTGTGTCAAATTTTTGAGGTTGTTAGCTAGGATCATGTTAATGTCATCCTTAAATGTTCCAATTGGGCCCAGGGGGGGCGGTATATCAGACGTATATTAAGTGTTTGAGAGTTGTTCAAAAGTATTTTGACTGACAGTGTTTCACACGATTGGAAGTCGTGAGGGGGGCAGGTCTCATGGCGAGACTACTTTTGCAGATAATGGCAATACCTCCTCCTCTAGTTCCATGTCTGTCTTGTCTCAGAACAGTATAGGAGTCTAGGACTCCTAGCATGAGCATTGGGCCTGCTGCGGTGTGTAACCTTGTCTCAGTGATGGCGAGGAAGTCTAAGTTGTCCCTCAGAATCAGGTCTGCAATCTCAGTGGCATGTGCTACTAGAGATCTGGAGTTTATTAGAGCTCATCTGATAAGCAGGCTGGTGGGGGCTGTAGTTGCAAGGTGGGAAGCTAGTTGGTCTCTCAGATTTGCATGTGGGGGTGTGCAGCTTTTGGACTTAGCAAGGTGGTAGTTTGCTGTCTCAATAGTAGCCGGCATTTTAGGAGTCCTTTTCCCTATAAAGGTGGGTAGCGAGCTTCTAGGTGGCTGATATATTTTAGCTAGTCTAGCTCTAAGGCGAGTGTTCCTAGATTCTGTAGAGCATGGGTTATTCGGGATTTGGTATATATGGTTATCCATAGCTAGAGGTTGATTAGTTGTCATGATGTTAGGAGAGTCAAGTGTAGTTGCAGGTAAGTCTCTAGGGGCTTGTGTGTGGTGACTAACGGTACTAATGAGTGTGCTTTGCTGGGCACAGGGGTCTTCTTGCATGTGTTTATGTTTGGTGATAACAGTGTTCTGCCACCGATATTGATCAGGATCACGTTTAGCATGGGAGAGTTTTGAAGCTGAGCATTTCTGTGTAGTCTAGGGAGACCTGTGGGAGCTGTAAGCGTATGTTAGGATTGTATAGAAACCTGGAGCCGATGCACAGATTTCTGCTAGCTGTGTGGAGCGAAAATGTACGGTCGGTGGGTGTTACACAGATGTGGCTAGCTAGGCGCAGGTTGCGAGGGGCAGTGGGGCATTGGGCTGTGAGCAGGAATGCTAGTGAGTTGTGAGCAATGCGCTGAGGTGTATGAGAGGTTTTGGCAGAGCTAAGGAGGAAAAAAGTGGGAGCAACTGCGTGACTGAGTGGTGGTGCACAGGGACATGTTAGGTGGAGTGTGAGTGGGAGCGGGTAGATGCATACCTTGGGATCAGCCAGTATTGCAATTTCTGTCCAGCAGCTGGACAGGGCCAGACAGGAGCTGAGGGCCTTAGTTCAGTGCCTTGATGAGTGTCCTGCTTCGCCTGCCACTTCTCCAGTCAGGACAAATGTTATCCAGCATTAGCCAATGACTAGCAGGCAGGCAGGCAGGGGAGGGCCAGAAGGCAGGCCTCCTTTGCAGTTGGATGGACGCATCGCGGCGGCGACCGTCTTGGAAGGGCACGTAGTGGGTGATTTGTAGGCAAACAGCCCAATAGGGCAGCTAAGAAGTGCTGCACTGCAGTTGGGGGACACGTGTAGTGAAAAAAAGTGTTGCTGTTGGATTTGATCAGTCGCCTCAGATGCATTTAGGCAGAGAGTATTACATTTTGTTGCAACAAGCCCAGTAGGGCTTATATGGTCCTCATTGTCTCTCAGAGCCATGCAGTATGCAGGGATGAACTAGTCTTCAGCATTATGGTCCAAGGATCCCGGCCAGACAGGCGCTGCAGGCCTTAGTTCAGTGCTTTGATGAGGAGATGGCTTTGCCTGCTGGCACCTCCAGTCAGAGAAATGTAATCAAGCATTGAACAATTGCTGGCAGGCAGGGGAGGGCCAGAAGGCAGGTCTTCTTTGCAGTCAGATGATCGCATCGTGATGTCGGCCATATTGGAAGGCCACGTAGCAGGTGGTTTGTAGTCAAACAGCCCAACACTGCAGATGGGGGACATGTTTGGTGAAAAAGAGTGTTGCTGTTGGATTTGATCAGGCATCTCTCTCAGATGCATTTAGGCAGAGAGTACTATATTTTGTTGCAATAAGCCCAGCAGGGCTTACCTGCCCTCATTGTCTCTTGAAGCCACACAGTGTGCAGGGATGCACTCGGCTTCAGCGTTGAGGTCTAAGGAAGGATGCAGTAGATCATCCTTCAATTGCCCCTGTTGCCTTGTTCACAGGACAGATAGCTGTGTTACATGGGGATGTGGATGGCACTATTATACCTTGATTGAGGAGGGCCTGTATTGTGTCTCTTATTCCCTCCTCTGCTTCTCTTGATAGTGGGTACTGTTTCACCCAGGGTAGCACTGACCCTACTTTTAGTATTATGTGTACTGGGGTTACTTCCTGTAAAAGCCCAGCATCGTGTGGATTGTTGGTCCACAACCGCCCAGGCACATATTTTAGGTCTGCTTCAAAGAAGGGAGGTGGGGCCACAATGGCCATCAGGGGTCACTGCACTCTTCAGAACTGCACCATAATTTCGCAGCAGATACAAATCTCTAATATTGTCTCTCCATCACTTTAATTATTTTCAAACGATTCTGCATCTGTCACCTCCTTCAGAGGTACAGTGGGGTCAATGCAAAGCAATGTACGCTAATCGTACCCATCCCTGTCTGTTCTTAGTACAACCACTCTCTTCACTGACACCAGCAACCCTTGCAGGTCTAGGGACAGTATTGTGCCCACCACCAACTCCGGGGACACCGCAGGGCGAAAGATAAAATCTGTCAGCACTCTCTAACAGCTCTTGGCAATGTGCGGCACTGCCTCCACCAGTACTGTTATTCCGTATATATAAACATGTCTGGGTCTACGGGTATCCCACAGACCACTACCTCACCAGCCATTGCATGTATTGCTACCATTGCGTTTATTGAACCCATTTCTGGTGTGGCGCAAACAATGCCGTGATCAGTGAATGAGATCATCATGTTCAATTTGCTGAGCAGGTCCCTGCCCAACATGTTGACAGGAGAACTTTCACAATACAATAAGCGAGCACGCACCACTCTCCCTCCCACCTTTAGATCCAGCTCTTCAGTGTATGGAACGGTAGAAATAGCCCCACAGAAGCCCTGCATGTCAAAGGTTTTGCCCGATGGTGGCAAGTGCCCCTCACTGATGCATAATTTCGTTGTACCTGAATCAACCATAAAAATGAGTTGCTTGTTTCCTATCTCTTGTAAGAGGATTCAATTCAGCACTACAGCCAAGTCAACGCCTAGTCTAGAATACTGAATGAAAACCCTTATTGATATATCTTTATGTCCAGTTCATGCGTTCTGGATGACTACCCCTATATAACACCCCTCCCTTGGAATCCCCCTGACCCCACTGAGCCAAGAAGTAGTTCTGTTTTGCAAGTTTAAAGGTTTATTTGATAACTTAAACAATATATATATTATATCACGCTTTATAATAAATTAATAATTGGATATCACACTTAATCTGGTATGATAAAGATTAACAACGAAGAATCTGGCACTAGCACACTTCTTGATAATCACTAAGGAGTTGACATGAAAGGGATAAGATAGCAACAATACTTTTATGGTTTCAAATGGATGCAATGTGGAATGAAATGCAGTAAAGAAAATAACTTGATAGGATTTCAGCAAAGACAATGTAATCACTTTCTTGTACAATTCACCCCCCCCTTTTATGCAATGCAAGGAAATGGAAGAAAGAGCACACAGTTCTCAGAATCAATTGTGATTCAGTTCACCCAGCAACTTAGACTACAGACGTTGAAAACACAGGCCCAAATGCTTTTAAATGTGCTGGCAGTGTAGAAAAAAATATGCTAAAATGCTTTTAATTCCCTCTAGGAGGTTCAGGGTGAGTGAAATCCAGTTAATATTAGTCCAGGCTCACTTTAGCAAGGATCTAGGAATAATTGGTAGGTTAAACGAATTTTTGGCAAATGAAAGCAAAAACAAACTGCTGTTTTCACACGTGGAGAAATTTGCAAATCGTGGTAAAATGTCAAATCGCGGCTAAATTTGCGAATGCGCCGAGCGCGATTACAGAGGAACTACAAGGACTATCATTATCGTTTCTACTTAGATTAAAATAGGATTGAATTATATTATTTTAACTAAGAGATTGGTTCTGCACAGTTTTCTAGGTACTCACACTATATTCTTGAATGAAATGGGCCACGCCACGGATCTGGTCAGGTTTTAGACTCGCCTCTGGTCTCTGCACTTCACAGTGATCTGGGTCAGCTCTCTCTGGTTCTGCTAACAGGTCAGCTCTACTCTGCTGGTCTGGTCTGGGTCTCTGGTTCTGGATAGATTGAAGTCTCTAGTTTGGCTCTCTGGAGGTTTGATGGAGGCAAGGTATGGATTTTCCCGGCAGAGCTTCCAGCTGCAAATGGATTTGAAGGTCCCTATCTGTCCTGTCTGTCTGCTTTTATGTGTTTTTTTTAATGGGTGTGTGTGAGCAGCATCACTAGCCAGCCCCTCTCCACTTATCATTGGCCAAGCTTTCATTTCTCCCCTGATTGGGGGAGCTAAGTTGTGTCAGAGTGATGTCATTTTACAGCCTGCAGAAAGTCCACTCCTCCTGCCAACTTGCACACAAATCTAGATTTGAACCAAATACATATTTGCAGAGGTACATATTGTTTTAAAATCATATGCACCCATCATGCATTACAGGAGGTATACCCTGTTCAAACTCTGCTCTTCCTGGGGGCTTGCATTCAGAAATGGCACATATTTCACTTTTTTAGTGGTTTTGCAACATCAGACATTACCCCAAATTTACACACATGTGCGCAAGGAGTATGGACATTAATTGATGAAGTGTCAGATTTTTCACATGCACACATTTTGAGTAATATCCTCTTTTCTGCTAAAACTCCCCTGAACATGCCACCGGTTCTAAAAACCTCTTAAAATGTGGGCAGAAAAATCACAAGAATTATGGTATCATTTAAATAATTTTCACAAGTCCGTACTATGAGTTATTCATCTTTTTAGAGTTATGTTCTGGCCCCAAAGGGGTGTGGTTTTCCTCCAGCACAAGGTTGAATTTCTGGTTTTTCCAGTTCTGCCAAGCCAGCTTGCTCTCACAGGCAGTGCCCCTCCCCTGTGCTTCCAGGAGAAATCTCCATTTACGACTCCCGCCATAAAACATTTGCCTGAGTCAAGACAGGGCTTTGTTCAATTTCCTGCAGAGCCCAGGTAATTCAATCAGGGAAGTGTCATATCCCCTTTGGTGTGAGCAGCAAAAGGGCAGCTAGGCCTGGGAACACAGCTGTGACTCAAGTTTCACTCCTGATGGGGGTAGTTGCCAGGCAAATTGGAATCTCTTTAAGCCAGTTTTTAGCTACATGTCATTTCTGTTCCCCAGTTTCTGCATTCAAATAAACTAACAATTTCACATATGCAGCTAGAATGCTGATTCTAAGTTTAAAACTATGACATTTACACAATTGCAACCTATGTGACACTCAAAAGTAGGTCACTCATTTCTCTTAAACATTGAGATTTTTAATGTCTTTCAGTCCAAATTTACTTAAACTGCTGAAATCCACAGCTCAGCCAGTCTTGTTATAAACCTTCAAGTCACTTCAGAATATAACGTTACATTGGATCCACCTCTCAGTAAGTCTTTCTTTGGCATGTTTTGGGTTCATTTATTCAGTTTTCTACAAAAAAGTAAAATCTGGTGGTTTTAAAATGCCGGCTTTTGGATAGTGGTGAGTACTGGTACTGCACCCCTTTTTGGGATTTAAGAAAATGAATTCTCCACAGTTATGGGTTTGCTTTTGGCAATCAGCATTGCCATTCCCAATGGTTTCAGACTACTGTGTGGGTAGTCCAATGGTGGTTTTAGGCAGTGTCCTTCTGTGCCCATAACATCGGCAAAAATGAGTGGCAGCCTATTCTTCATGCATTTCCCTGTGCATTTTCTGGGAAGCTCTGGCCATCATGATGTTTTCCATGTCAGTACTGCACAGTTTTGAGGTAGGGCTCGGATGCATGGGTAAATACATCCCACAAGCCCCCCTTCTTGCGGTGGCCATCTGATCCTTCACTGGTGGGAACCGCAAGATCTGGGATGTAGTTCTCATCTTCTTCCGGTGGATGGCCAGTTCAGCATCTCTTCCTCCATCCGGTACTGGTCGATCGGTTCTCCTCGCCGGTCCTGATGGGAATATTGGGCGGTACCCCGGGCCCCCTTGCGTCATCCTCCCAGTCTCCGGATCATCCTCCTTGGCCCGTCTCCAGGTTTTCTTTCTCCTAGGACGACAAAGGAAGAGCGGCAATACCTATTCATAGACATTTTTCCACCACTGTTGAGATAGTGGGGCAGCATATGCATTTCATCATAACAAACATTACATTCTTATTTTGAAAAAAAAAACAGTATAACTAAGAGATAGTTTCATGCAAATCACAATATTTTAGAGACTAGATGTGGTATGTTTTATGGTTGGAACTGAATTAATCTGAGACAGTACCCGCTAGGATTCCAGAGGATTCCTCCAGTTGTTGCAGAGTGTGCCTGGGATGGCAACATTTCAACTGGTTTATGTGGACCCACTTGTCTTCCCCCACTGCCAAAGGACCTTTGGGGATGTGGATTTTGTAGGCCACAGGGGAGATCTTGTCGATGATCTCAAAGGGTCCCTTCCATGTAGGCAAAAATTTGCGCTGCTTTGCCTGGTTCCTTTGGAAGTTGTATAGATAGACCCGGTCTCCCACCTGATATTCCTTCCTGGAAGTTTTCAGGTCATAGTGGGTCTTCATGCTATCAGCTGATCTTTCTAGATTCCGCTGAGCGTAAGCAAAAGCATGTTGGAGGTGTTTCCTTAAATTCTCCACATACTCATGAGTAGTGGAGGCATTTATCAGTGTCTGCTCTTGGGTCCTGTAGAGCAAATGCTGAGGAAGCACCATCTTGCGCCCAGTCATCAACTCAAATGGTGACATTTTGGTTGCAGATGAAGGGGTAGATCTGATGGCCATTAGGACCAGAGGTAATCGGATATCCCAACTTGGCCCAGAATCTGCCACAAACTTTTTTAAGATGCTCACAATTGTCCGGTTGTAGCGTTCCACTGCTCCAGAAGAAGCTGGCCTGTAAGCAATATGTAACTTCCTTTTGACCCCCAGTATCTCCCACATCTTTGTCATTACTTCACTGGTGAAGTGGCTACCTCTGTCTGACTCAATCCTTTGAGGTAGGCCGAAACGGGAAAAGATGTGGTTAATCATCAGGGCAGCTGCGGTTTCTGCCTTGCAATTTGGGGCTGGGAGACATTCCACCCACTTGGTAAACAAGCATGTGATGGTCAACATGTACTTATTTCCCCTTCCGGAGCGAATCACGGGGCCTACAAAGTCGATTTGTAAATCTGACCATGGCAGTGTCATCCCCCTCTTTTGGAGAGGCGCACGGTGCGTGAGGGATGATGGCTGAAATTGTGCACACACAAGACACCCTTTCAAGTATTGGTCGAGGTCCTGCCCCATGTGTGGCCAGTATGCAACCTCTCTTAAAATTTCCAATGTTGTGTGAAACCCCCTATGACCGGCGGTGGCCGCATCATGGGCGTGACTTAACATCAGGCTTCGGAATGAGGTAGGAACCACCCACTGATCGTGGCCAGCTTTGGATTTCCTTACCAGCAGACCGTCTTGGATTCGGAACATTTTTGGACATTTCATCAACACTCTTAGGTCCTCTTTCCCAGTGTAATCGGGATCCGTCAGGGGAAAGTTCTCAGGGTCCTCAAGGTGTTGGTAAAATTTACCAATTATTGGATCCCCCTTCTGAGCTGTAATCAAATCAGCATCAGGGGTCTCCTTACTCCATTGTGCAATTGAAAGGTCGTTGTGAGCATTTGTCTGGGACCTAGTGATAGCAGTGACCTGGATTTCCCCCAACAGGGACTCAATCTCAATTGGATCCCCTTGGATGGCCCCGGTTTTGGCCAGCTGATCAGCTAAGTCATTTCCAGTTTTGTCTGGTCCCTCTACTTTGGAATGACCCTTGATCTTCTTCCAATAGATGGTCATCTCATTCGAGGTGACCAGATCATCAATGTTTTGGATCAACTTCCCATGTTTCAAGGGTTTGTTGTTAGCACATAACATGCCTCTGGTTTTCCAATTAACCAGGTGCTCCACGAACCCATTCCGTACATAATCCGAATCTGTGATTATGACCAGTTCGTGGAGTTGATGCTGGACAGCAGTGAGGATGGCCTGATGCACAGCCATCAATTCTGCCACCTGACTACTTCGGGGACCAATTTTGTATCCAGCGGAGGGTTCTGGGGACTCATTCACCCATGCATTCCCTACGCCAGCCACCAGTTCTTTTTCCCCGTTGTTGTCAACATGGTAAGAGCATCCATCCACATAGACAGTGGGCATTCCCTCACACTTGTCCTCTTCAAAGACTTTGTGTGGGGAATTAAGGTATGCCTCCATGTTGTCCTTGATTTTTAGACTTTCGTCCTCGAGACAGTTTTCTCTGGCACAATCATGCAAGTCAGCCAGACCTTGCGCGAGGGGACTCTTCTTGTTTTGGCCATATCTGACCTCCACAGGAAAGCCTTGCATTGACAGAATCCAGGAAGTAATTCGGGAATTACTCACATTTCCGGCCCGGATTCTGTCACTTTGGAGATATTGCAGAGGCTGGTGTGGAGTCTCCACTATGATGTGTTCCCCCTGGATAAACGGGCGGTAATTCTTCAATGCCCACACCGTTGCCAGGAGTGCCTTCTCACAATCGTTGAAGTTTTCCTCCACAGAGGATAAAGTTTTGCTCGCATAGGAGATTACTTTATTGACCTTGTCATGCTTTTGGTATAATACGGCCGTCAAGCACGTATGAGAGAACCCCGTCTCCAGGAAGAACTCCTTGTTTCTGACAGGGTAAGCTAGGCATGGTGCTTGTGAGAGGCTTCTTTTGAGTTGTTTTACTGCCTCGGATTATTCTGGACCCCATTCCCACTTGACCCCCCCTTCAAGAGATGAATCAGTGGTCTGGTGATCTCTGCGTAGCCCTCAATGAACTTTCTGCTGTAATTAGTCAGTCCAAGGAGGCTCCTTAGTTCCCGCAGATTTGTGGGGTCTTTCAATTTTTGAAGTGCTTCCACTTTCTTTTCCTGGGGACAGAGACCCTGAGGAGTAATCTCATGCCCTAAGAAATTAACACGGGTTCTACACCACTGTGCTTTCTGAAAGGAAAGTTTTGCTCCGGCGGCCCTCAACTGTGTCAGAACATAACGGATCTCCGCTATGTGTTCCTCCACAGTTGAGCTTTTGATGAGGACATCATCTACATAAGCCAGGTTACCCCTCGCACCCAGGTCGGGCATGGCCTTATGTAAGAAAATATTGAACTCATTACCGGAGTTGAGGTATCCGAAAGGAGTCCGGGTCCATGTGTACTGCTGGCCCCCAAAGGTAAAAGCCAGTTTGTATTGGTCCTCCCTACTGACAGGCACGGTCCAGTATCCATTGGTCAGGTCTATTGCAGTGAATACCTGTGACCCCTGGATCTGGGCCAGCCCTTGGTCAATGTAGGGCAGAGGCCATCGGGAAGTATGGACCCATTTGTTGAGCTCCCTAAGGTCAGCACAGAGTCTCCACTGGCCGTTCGGCTTCAATATTCCCAGCACCGGATTATTGAAGGTGCTGTGGACTGGACGGATTATTCCCCTGGACTCAAGGTTCTTAATTATTTCAGTAAGGGACTCCATGGATGCGAGAGGCAAGCGATATTGCTTCACAAACACTGGAGTCATGCCAGGGTCCGTGGGGATTGTTGTTGTGTGGATGTCGGTGCGGCCACAGTCATATGAGTCTACCGCAAAGAGATCTTAGAAATCCAAGAAAACTTGTTTCAACTTTTGCTTTTGTTCCAGAGTCACACAGGCGTCAGCTAGGTTGACTCTCTCTTCCACCATCTGCCTGAAGCCTGGAAAGACTTCTGGTTTGGCTATCTCCGCGGCCTCCTCCAGCTGGGTGGAGAAGTCCCTGGTCAGAGTGCTGATTTGGACTGGAGGCTTCAGGTGGGAAAGGCAGCCCTCATGGACTTGGAAAATCACCTCATCCCTCCTGAAGTCACAAGTCACATCTTCCTTACCATAGGGGCAGGAAGTGTACACCAGGAAGTTCCCCCCATGCCGGGTAAAAATCCTGTCTGGTGTTGTATTGTCATCACTGTCACTGTCAAAGCAGTCCTTGGGGATTGGCCCTAACAGTTCATTTCCTAAATCTATGGAAAAATGTCGGTCATCAACCGCCATTCCAATAATGGTGCCTGCGGCTAGAGTAATACTCTTTAAGTCGCTGTTATCCACCTCTATTGGAATGGTGTCATGTTCTATGTTGACTAATGGTGTTGGGTTTACCCCCAACCCTTGCTGTTGGAGAGAAGCATTTAGATGTATGTAAGCATCAGGGTTTTTCAACTCTTGTCCCCTTTTAACTTTCACTTCCAGGGAGAATTGTCGGGTCCTTTCTGGGATGGTGACTTCCTCTTTAACCTGAATTCCAACTGCATAAGGTAGCAATTGAGCTGACCTAAATGCTTTTTCTGGATCATCAAAGCCCATGGGATTATCCGCTAATCGGGACCAAGCTTTGAAGTTTATTAGGTCCAAACTAATGGCAAAGCGATTGAGAATGTCACTGCCTAAGTAAAAGGCGGCAGTGACGTCTCGCACGACCCAACAATTATGGACTATGCTCTTGTTGCCAATGGAGATTTTGAGCATACACCTGCTTGGCAGGAGCTGTTTGGAATTAGGTGCTTCCAGGTCCATTTCCCATTTGTCTATCAGTTTGAATGTGGGAATGGCTGGATCTTTTGGGAGTTGGCGGAACATGGCTTCGCTGATGAAGCTCTTACCGTTGTTCACACACACTTGAGCGAGAACAGAGTCCTTCCCATCATTTAATTGGACAGGGATGAACAACTGCTCTCCAATTTGCTGAATATCAGCCAGGCTCTGAGCTGATTTCGCATCTTTCTGGACTATAGGAGTGGGAGTTTCAGATTGTGGATTAGTATAGAATCTCAGAGTGTTTCCTTCCAGCGTGGAGTACCACTTTAGACTGGAAGGAAGGTTGATTTTCAGAAATAGAGAGGACCCTGCATCACCAGTCTGTTGTCCTACTGTTATTACTGTCACGTCTGGAACTTGGCTATTCTGGAAGTGAAATTCTACTTGGTCAGGTTTTTGTTCAACCATGTGGCAGGTGCCGTTTAAACTAACATGGTTGACACTCTGTTTTAATTTTATTGGTCGGCTAGTCTGGGTCCAGAGGACCTTGTTTACACAATCTATTAGGGGTGACAACCTTCTCAGGAGGTCATTGCCCAGTAAACAAGGGGTGCCCTCTGGAGTCACAACTATGACCGGGTGTTTCAACTTGTATCGCCCAATTTTAATGTCCAAGTCTGCAGTCCCCTCAACGGGAATTTCCTTCCCGTCAAAGTTCTGCAGTTGTCCAGGAAGAGGGGTGAGAGGAATTTGGTAATTCCCTCCCCTTCCTGCATTCAGTTCATCAAAGACCCTTCTGGACAGAAGGGTAGCTTGAGATCCAGTGTCCACCAGTGCCAAAATTGTACCCTGCCCCTGTACTTGTACCGGGGCATAATATCTTCCCTCCTTCTCCTCAAGGGGGCACAGATAATGTACATTTTTGGACAACTGGTGGGCTAATTTTCTGGTTTTGGACATTGCAAGAGAAGAAATTTGGGCAGAATTCTGTGGAGAGTCTTGGGAATCTGAAAGAAAAAGTTGGCAACTGGAGATCAGAGCCATTGTGGGTTCCCCTGGCTCCAGTTCTGGGCCCCCCCCCCTTTTTGGAGGCAGTCACCAGGATGGGTTTGAACCAGGGGATTTTCTTGCTGTTGGTTCTGGGATGAGATGGTGGGCGGCGGTAGCTCAGTCTCCACATCTCCCCAGTCTGGATTTGCATCCCTAGGGACCCATTTTTCTTTGGGAGGAGTTCCCCCCTCTCTGAAGGAGAAGATCCTTTTCCCAGGATCCTCTGAGGATCCCTCTCCCTCAAATTGGAAGATCTGTACCTCCTCCTCAAACTGAGTCTGTTTGGGTCTTTTGTTTCTCCTACCCCCCCCTCTGCTCCTTAGGAGGCAGACTATCAGGGGCAGGAGATTTTGTTTCCGGTTCCTGGGTTTCCAGGGGCTGTTTACAAGTGAGGAAGGAAGCTTCCTCCAAGGCTTTACACCCCCCTTCCCTTTGTGCCTCCTCCCTGGGGACCGGTGAGTTATCGGGGTGCTGCCCCCGTCATTGTTCTGGGGCACCAGGTCCAGAGTTGGGTGCGTTCTGCGCCGGCATGCCGTTCTGAGGGTTCTGCTGCGTCCTCAGTATGTGACCCAGATCCCGCGCCATGTTTTGAACCTGGCGCTCTAACTGGGAAACCCGCTCAGGCTGATACGGGGCCCTGTTTTCTCCCCTGGGCTGATCCCGGGAAGGGTAGCTATCCCTCCTCTGGTAATACCCCGGGTTGGGAAGATTTGGGTACCCCTCCACCCTTGGCCTCCTCTCTCCCGGATTCAGTGGTCTGGGCTCAGGGAATTGGGGAAAGAAGGATGGATGGTTTTGGGGCTGAAAGTCGGGTGGATATCTGGGGAAAAAGTTCTGCCCAGGGTTTGGTAAATTTCTGCCCTATGGTGGGAAGTTAGGAGGGAAGTTCCCTGGGTTAGGTGCTTGGCTGGATCCCCCCCCTGGGGCTGGAGGAGTCCACACATAACCCAGGATGGGTCGATTTCCCTTGTAACGGGGACTTACATAATCAGGAGAGCGAGGGACCCCATTGGTGGGGCTGCCTCCCTGGCTCCCTGTCTGTGACTGGCCCGAGGACCTCCTGGGCCTAGCATTATTAGGTGCAGGGAGGTTTTTAGGCCCCCCCATCTCCAAATCCAAAACGGGGGTGACCTTTACCTCTGCCACCTTAGCAGCAGCAGGGGTGCTGTTGGCTTTGGGGTTTTTCTGGGCATTACTTTTGCTATCTACCGGTTCTGCACCTCATAGATCCGGGTAGCCTGTTCAATGACCCAGTCTAAAGATCTTTTCTCGTGAAAATCCCTCACGAGCTGGGTCATGATGTATTTGGGCAAGGCATGAAAAAATGTATTAATGAATTCTCTACTGTCTGTGCGCACCCTTCTGGTGGTCTGCGCAAAAGCACGTTTCAGTTCTTGCACAAATTCTTGTGGGGCCTGATCCTCCCCACATTGTAAATTGTAGGCTGCCTTGCGAGCCTCTTGAGGATTTCTGTGAACAGAAAAATGTTTCAAGATGGCCGCCTTATAGGTGGACCATCTTAAATGATTTTGGTCCTCCAGCCCCGCAAAGAAACTGGAGTATTCCGGGGAGAAGGTCCACTTTACATATTGAATACAGCTTTGGCTGTCCTTCAAATGGAAAGTCTCCATCATTTGCTCAAACAACTCTAAATGCTCCCAAACAGAATACTTAGCGTTCTTATGGTAAGGCGTGATGATGCTCCTGATCGCCTTAATCTGCTTTAAGGGGTCCTTAAGTAAGGCCCTTTTTGCCTTATTGGCCTTTTTGGTTCGGGTAACCCTTGTCCATTCATCCTCTGACTCAGAGGCACTGCTCCCAGAGGTTCCTATCTGATCTTCCAGGTTTTCCCGGATTCTGCGAGCCTGGGAATGGCTGGCAGAATGTGGGGACCTGGTCTCCTGTGTCCTGCGCAGTTCAGAGGAGTCTTCAGATTCCTCCTTGTTGCCAGGATTTGATGGGTACCCCCTCCACTGACCTAACTGGGCAGAGGTTTTCAGGATGCCCTTAATGGGCCTACTCTCCTGGGGTTCCCCATTAATTTGCACTGTGCTTGGGTGCCCATACCCGGATGCCCGCCCCTCCATTCCTGGGTGGTACTGGCCTATGAGCCCCATGCTTCTGGCTGGATAGTAATCTGCCATCCCTGTGGCCCTGTGCTCACGTGCGCCAGGGGACATGGGGGTGGCAGAGTCCAGGGACTGAGAGGTATGAGGGCCTCTGGTACTAGGGCTCCTGAGGTTATGCTCCTGAGTTTCCATTTCCCAGCGAACCTCATCTCTATCCGCCCCTGCTCCCTGTTGCAATGCAAGAGCCTGCATTTGTGCCTTCAGTTCCTCTGTTAAGGCCTTACTAGACTCTATCAGTCTCTCCTGCATCGCTACCTGTTGCTGGAGCCTCTCATTGTGCTGGCAGAGAGCCTCATTTTCCCTCTGTGCTTCCTGGTTGGTCCTGGAGCACTGGGCCAGTCTTTGCTGCAGGAGGGTTACCTCCTGATTCCCATCCCTACTGGCCTGCTCCTTTCTTGCCAGAGCATCTTCCACCCTTCTGGTGTGCTCTAACAAGTTTGCATGCTCTTTTTGGAGATCACCCAGCCCTTGGAGGGCCAAGTGATTTTCTTCCGTTTTTCTTTTTAACTGGCAGACTTCCTGGCCTAAGGTGTCCCTTTCCTGACTAAGAGCCTGCATCTGTGCCGCCAGGTCATCCCTCTGCCTTTGAAGGGCACCAGCTTTCCGGCGCTCTTCATCAAACTCTGCCTGGGTATCCAGGTCTTTCAGAATCAGTTTATTGCTTTCTGCCTTTTCCCTATCTAGGTGGCCTTGCAGGGTGACTACCTGCTCAGCACATACCCTGTTGAAGTCCAGTTGTTGCTCCAGCTTTTTCTGGCTTTGCAGTAGGGAGTCCAAACCTTCTTGGTGTTCCTTCTGCAAGGCCAGAAATCTGGTATCCTGTTCTGACTTTTCCTTTTGCAGCACATCCATATCCTCCTTTATTTTAGTGATGTACTGTCTGGTCTCATTTTCTGACTCCTGGCTTCTGTGCAGCCTTTGCTCAGAAGAGTCCAGATCAGATTGGGCCTTCTCTAACGCCACCTGTTGCCTTTTTGCCAGATCATGGCCTTCAGCACATTTATTCTGTATGGCTCCCATATATAAATATAAATATGCCGCTATCCTAACAATCTTGTCGTGTTCATCTTTGGCCTTAGGAGCCATATATAGTTCACTCAGGGCCACATGTAGTGGACCCTGATCTCTCCATAAGTCTGACCCTGTTTCAGTGGCCTGTCGCGTGATGGCCTGCAACCAGGCATCCTGGCCCTGCTCAGCCCATTCACCTCTCACAAATAGTTTATGTAAGAAGTGCTCTCTGGCTATTTTCATATCTACCAAGGTCGTCATTCTAGAGATTGGTCTCTGTCCTGACTTACAGAAGTTAGTATTTTATTTTTGCAGAACAGAACTTTTCTTGGAGTGTCCCTTTTGAGGAATGCTTCACAGCGTAATGCAGCATGGTGATCCGACTGGATGTATGTATCCCGTCAGTTAGCACACTGTATTAAGCTGCACAAGTGGTAGATCTAACCCAAACGTCCGGCACGAGCCCCCAATTTGTAAGAGGATTCAATTCAGCACTACAGCCAAGTCAACGCCTAGTCTAGAATACTGAATGAAAACCCTTATTGATATATCTTTATGTCCAGTTCATGCGTTCTGGATGACTACCCTATATAACACCCCTCCCTTGGAATCCCCCTTTACCCACTGAGCCAAGAAGTAGTTCTGTTTTGCAAGTTTAAAGGTTTATTTGATAACTTAAACAATATATATATTATATCACGCTTTATAATAAATTAATAATTGGATATCACACTTAATCTGGTATGATAAAGATTAACAACGAAGAATCTGGCACTAGCACACTTCTTGATAATCACTAAGGAGTTGACATGAAATGGATAAGATAGCAACAATACTTTTATGGTTTCAAATGGATGCAATGTGGAATGAAATGCAGTAAAGAAAATAACTTGATAGGATTTCAGCAAAGACAATGTAATCACTTTCTTGTACAATTCACCACCCCCCCCCTTTTATGCAATGCAAGGAAATGGAATAAAGAGCACACAGTTCTCAGAAATGCAATCAAATGTGATTCAGTTCACCCAGCAACTTAGACTACAGACGTTGAAAACACAGGCCCAAATGCTTTTAAATGTGCTGGCAGTGTAGAAAAAAATATGCTAAAATGCTTTTAATTCCCTCTAGGAGGTTCAGGGTGAGTGAAATCCAGTTAATATTAGTCCAGGCTCACTTTAGCAAGGATATAGGAATAATTGGTAGGTTAAACGAATTTTTGGCAAATGAAAGCAAAAACAAACTGCTGTTTTCACACGTGGAGAAATTTGCAAATCGCGGTAAAATGTCAAATCGCGGCTAAATTTGCGAATGCGCCGAGCGCGATTACAGAGGAACTACAACGACTATCGTTTTGGGGTCCTAAGAAAGCCTAGGATTTCAGCTTCCAGATGAAAGTTACTGCAAGTCTCTAGCACAAACGGTCACGGAGATATGAGCGATTAAATAAAGGTCGTTTTTCAGATTTGAAATGTTAAAGTTCAAAAAGACAAGTGCAGCTTGCAACTAGAAAATGACAAGTGACAGCTTTACAAATGACAGGTGACAGTTAAGAGACAGTTCTACTTAGATTAAAATAGGATTGAATTATATTATTTTAACTAAGAGATTGGTTCTGCACAGTTTTCTAGGTACTCACACTATATTCTTGAATGAAATGGGCCACGCCACGGATCTGGTCAGGTTTTAGACTCGCCTCTGGTCTCTGCACTTCACAGTGATCTGGGTCAGCTCTCTCTGGTTCTGCTAACAGGTCAGCTCTACTCTGCTGGTCTGGTCTGGGTCTCTGGTTCTGGATAGATTGAAGTCTCTAGTTTGGCTCTCTGGAGGTTTGATGGAGGCAAGGTATGGATTTTCCCGGCAGAGCTTCCAGCTGCAAATGGATTTGAAGGTCCCTATCTGTCCTGTCTGTCTGCTTTTATGTGTTTTTTTTTAATGGGTGTGTGTGAGCAGCATCACTAGCCAGCCCCTCTCCACTTATCATTGGCCAAGCTTTCATTTCTCCCCTGATTGGGGGAGCTAAATTGTGTCAGAGTGATGTCATTTTACAGCCTGCAGAAAGTCCACTCCTCCTGCCAACTTGCACACAAATCTAGATTTGAACCAAATACATATTTGCAGAGGTACATATTGTTTTAAAATCATATGCACCCATCATGCATTACAGGAGGTATACCCTGTTCAAACTCTGCTCTTCCTGGGGGCTTGCATTCAGAAATGGCACATATTTCACTTTTTTAGTTGTTTTGCAACATCAGACATTAACCCAAATTTACACACATGTGTGCGAGGAGTATGGACATTAATTGATGAAGTGTCAGATTTTTCACATGCACACATTTTGAGTAATATCCTCTTTTCTGCTAAAACTCCCCTGAACATGCCACCGGTTCTAAAAACCTCTTAAAATGTGGGCAGAAAAATCACAAGAATTATGGTATCATTTAAATAATTTTCACAAGTCCGTACTATGAGTTATTCATCTTTTTAGAGTTATGTTCTGGCCCCAAAGGGGTGTGGTTTTCCTCCAGCACAAGGTTGAATTTCTGGTTTTTCCAGTTCTGCCAAGCCAGCTTGCTCTCACAGGCAGTGCCCCTCCCCTGTGCTTCCAGGAGAAATCTCCATTTAAGACTCCCGCCATAAAACATTTGCCTGAGTCAAGACAGGGCTTTGTTCAATTTCCTGCAGAGCCCATGTAATTCAATCAGGGAAGTGTCATATCCCTTTTGGTGTGAGCAGCAAAAGGGCAGCTAGGCCTGGGAACACAGCTGTGACTCAAGTTTCACTCCTGATGGGGGTAGTTGCCAGGCAAATTGGAATCTCTTTAAGCCAGTTTTTAGCTACATGTCATTTCTGTTCCCCAGTTTCTGCATTCAAATAAACTAACAATTTCACATATGCAGCTAGAATGCTGATTCTAAGTTTAAAACTATGACATTTACACAATTGCAACCTATGTGACACTCAAAAGTAGGTCACTCATTTCTCTTAAACATTGAGATTTTTAATGTCTTTCAGTCCAAATTTACTTAAACTGCTGAAATCCACAGCTCAGCCAGTCTTGTTATAAACCTTCAAGTCACTTCAGAATATAACTTTACATTGGATCCACCTCTCAGTAAGTCTTTCTTTGGCATGTTTTGGGTTCATTTATTCAGTTTTCTACAAAAAAGTAAAATCTGGTGGTTTTAAAACGCCGGCTTTTGGATAGTGGTGAGTACTGGTACTGCACCCCTTTTTGGGATTTAAGAAAATGAATTCTCCACAGTTATGGGTTTGCTTTTGGCAATCAGCATTGCCATTCCCAATGGTTTCAGACTACTGTGTGGGTAGTCCAATGGTGGTTTTAGGCAGTGTCCTTCTGTGCCCATAACATCGGCAAAAATGAGTGGCAGCCTATTCTTCATGCATTTCCCTGTGCATTTTCTGGGAAGCTCTGGCCATCATGATGTTTTCCATGTCAGTACTGCACAGTTTTGAGGTAGGGCTCGGATGCATGGGTAAATACATCCCACACTCTGCTCCCACCAAGGGTTCCACTTCATGTTGGGGGTCATTGACAGGATCGGACATGCAAGAGTTCTCTGTGGGCTGTCCTAGTCAGGATATGTGTTTGTCCCAGGAAAACGAAAGGGGGTTCCCCGCCCACAGCTGTGCCTCGAAAGGAGGCGACCGTACTATTTGGTTTTCCATTGAATGGGTTTTTGCCACTTCCCTTTTGGAAGGTGTGCTGGGGTATGTGCTGTTGTACTGTCTGGTGCTGTTGCGGTGGTGGACTATGTATCTGCAGGGGTAACTGGGTGTAGGTCTGGTATATCTTGTAGGGTATAGAAGTCATTTTGTGGGTGTCACTGGGTTGATGGGCCATAGTTAAACCCCATCCCTGGCCTGCTCCTACATTCTCTTGAAAAATGCCCCCACTTCCCACAGTTTCAACATTGTCAAGGGCACATTCCTCCCCAATTTCTCCAAAACCCATCCCCTTACTCCTCAGCACCCACCTCTTTCTCTCTGCTGTCTTGCTTGTTACTCTGGGCCAGGGTACTGTGTACCCCCACCCACTGTCCTTGCCCTCCTCCTGACCAAACCACAGCTATTCTAGTGTTTGCGAACTCTTGGGCATTTCCTGCCATCTCTGTCTGCACTGGCGTGGACACTGACGCCTCTACAGTAATGTTGGCTAATGTGTTTGTTTTGCTTCCTCTGCTTGCCGCCTCTGGGTCATTTTCTTGTCACACTCTTTTATCCTCTTACAATGGTGCATTATTATGCTCTGTATTTCAGCCCATCCCTTCGCCTCAATGCCCACGATTTTGTCTGGTGCTTTTTGGACCTCTTTCGGCAGGCCCTTTTTAACAATAAAGTAGAAAAAGTGTATTGACTGGTCCCTTGAGTCACCTGTCTTTGCTCTCCACATCTCCTGTACTTTACAAATAAACTGAGAGGGCTCTTCGTCATCGCCCATAGTACACTGCATTATTGATTGTAGGTCAGGTGTGTCGGGGAACGCTCGCTCCATCATGTGCATCGTTCCGCAAACTCACTCCCGGGTATCCTGCTTTTACCCACACATACCCAACCTGGTCTCCAATAGTCGCTACCAATAAGCTTTTCATGTTGTCGACCGCCAGGGGTACTCCGGCTGTCTGCTTATCGAATGCATAAATCTACTTACCTGCACCCGCCGTGAGGGGCAGGAGCACCTTTATCAAACTATTTGTATCCATTTGCACCCCTGGCACATACTGCGGCCTGTCAGGCCCCTTAATTGTACTCCATCCGTCTTCATCTCGGTCCCTGAAAGATCTTAAATTCTTTTGCCTAAGCTGTCCACCCGTTCACCCCTTCTCCTTCCTTCCCTATATGCACGTCTTTTATGGCTGTGCTATCTATTCTGAACAAAAAGTCTCCTGTTTTCCTCCCATCTAATCCTTGCTTGCAGATTTGTTGATCTACACTTCCCTCTGTGCTGCCCGCAATCTGGTCAGTTCTGTTTGTGCCGATGCCATTGCCACTTCTAGGTCTCTTTTATTGATATCAGTATGCGCTGGGACATCCAGAGGGGATGAGCGTGGTGGGGCTGGTGCTGTGGTGGACACATAAATCGGGATAGTATAACCTACTGTGGTGCGAGCTGTCAATGGATATATTCCACCACGCTCCACCCTCCCACCCTCCTTTCCTGGACAGTCACCTCTGCTATCATTTTGCACTCCTCCCTCCTCAGAATCTTCTGTATCTTTGAACATTTTCCAGAGTTCTAATATTTCTCTCCTCTTTTGCAACTGTTTCTGCTTATATTTGGCTGTCAAAAATATGGACATATGTTCCAGAATACCCTTATTATGGGAGCCCTGCTCTGGCCATGAGCTGGGCATCCCCCGCTTGTCTCCAACACCCATTGCTTGTGATACTTCTCGATTCTGTCACGATATGCCAAATTACAAGGAAACATCTGTAGTCTAGATAACTTGTTGGGTCATGCTTATCTAGCAGAAGATCCCCACAACAATGTTTCCCTCAACAAAAAAGTCTTTAGGGCAACCTTTGGCACTGTTCGTCCGGGGGGTCCACACAAATGAATGCATTTTGCAGTAAATGAATAATAATATTATCAGCCTAACATGCCTTCATATCTGTAATGGAACAATAATGATAATAATAATTCACATTTATATAGCGCTACGAACCCTCAGGCATATGAGCGCTGCCTATTATTACCCATGGTTTGTGGTGCTCATTTATCGACCTCGGAAGGAGGAAAGACTGAGTTTGGCCCTGCGCGCATGCCAAAGGGCACGCTCTACTTGCTGTGCTATCTGATGGGCTACAATGTGTTACATTACTAACCAATTTCCTAATACATATTCTCGTACAGTCTCCATCCATCCATTCGGTAAGCTGGTACATTTTTGTAACTTTGTTTTATTAGTGCATATTGGCATGTAATCTGTCGTTGTTTTAGGTATCACTATAGAGACCTTTCTTCTTGCAGGCACATATTCAGAGGTATCCTGGTGTAAGTCAGCTGCTCCATGATGCATAAAAAGTGCATCCTGCTACAAGCTCTATCCCAAATGTGACGATTTTGAAGGAGTGAGTGAAACTGGCTAAATAACAGAGATATTAGTGAATGATGTTTTAAAATGCATGTTGAGTTTCCTTTCTGATTGGTACATTGATTTGTTTCTCGTTTTTGTGCACAATTTGTTTCCATGCTGCTTGCATGGTAGAGTGATATGTTTATCTCATTTGGTTCTGCATGCCATTGTGTTTCCTCTAATTCCTTTTCTACTCCCCCGTGCCTTTGCTTCACTCGTTCTCCTCGAATTAATGGGAAATCTGCAGCATTTGTTTTTTTTGATGCACGCATCCGTTAACCATCTAGCACTATGCATATACTTGTTACCTGAGCTGCTGAAAACAGGCCTCTTGGAAGACTGCGGCAGACCCCTAAGGGGCTAGGGGTGCCAGGTCTTAACATTACTGAGAAACCACTCCTCTTTCTCCTTAAGGGAAGGACCAGGAGGGTGACCCTGGAGAAAGAGGAAGCCAAGGGCAAAAGTAATTTAGGGACAGGAAGGGGAGGAAGCAAGCCCCACCCCTGTCTAATCCCCTGACAGGAGGACAAAGGTATATTCACACCTCCAACATCAGAGGCCCTTCGAGGCCTTTATATCCCTTCGAGGCCTGTATATCGGCCTAGGGGATGTGCAGGGGGAGCAGTCCCTTTCACCACTTTACCTCCCTGCTGCAAGTTCCACTTTGTCCCACTCCAACACCCTAGCATGACTTCTATTGCAGGTTGATAATCGGTTACTCAGGCGGTTGCACAGTGCCAAAACTAACCTCATGATGCAGGTCAAGTATGACCAGGAGTAAATAGCCCCCTGTTAGCCTAGAATGGTGGGGTTCGGTCTGATGAAGAGGTGCACCCCCCATTTGGGCATCAGCTTCCAGCCTTGGTTGAAAGGAAATCATAACAGCTCTCCCTGCAGTCCAAAAGTGGCGGCTGCCTTTGTGTTTCACCCTGAGCGGGAGGCTCAGGGAGGTTCATGGAGAGAGAACATAAAATACTTCGTAAAGAATTTGTAAAAAACAAAAGAGAGCTGATTGGAGATGAATAAAATGATAAAAAGGAAAAAAAGGGTGTGGATGAAGGAAGGCCAAGCAAAAGGTGCTGCTGATGGACTATGTTATTAAAATTAATGTGTGTTTTGAATTTATCGTTGTAAATATGTAATAATAAACTGCTGCCTTGTTTTGCCACAGTAAGAAGAGCTTGGTCTGGCCCCAGTTATTTGTACAATTTAAGTCTCAGAGTAATTGTGGGGTATGTTGGATGGGTGAGGGGCGATCAGTACCCGCCTACTTATGTTAGTTCAGAGATATTTTCTTTTCATGGTCTCAGCACTGCCTGCAAAACACACACTTTAAATCATCAGCAACTCCCCCATAAAGTAAACTATAAAAACACGAGTCGGTGGCAGGCCATTGTCCTATCCACATTTCCCCAGCAGCAAGTCCTTCCAGCAAAGCAAAACACAGTTGAATATCTATGACTTGCCGGCACTTGAGATTTATGGGCGAGGGAGTTGTGAACACATCCAGAGTCGAGTTCCGCAGCCAGCATCTAGGACTTCTGGTTGACTGGTTATAGGTGTGTGCAGCATGTGTGCCATTGGTATCTGCCTGACTGAGCCTCCTTGCATTGGCGAATATAAACAACATATGGTGAGTGGAAAAGGGTAAAAGTAGGTTAATTGTAATGTGGATTTCCCTGCTTACGCATGACACAGTACACCAACAGTTTGGTTGAAAACAACCAAGGTGACTGAAATGTGTAAAGCTTCCAATTGAAATGCAGCAGTACTACCAGCACTGATCTCGAAAGCAATGGGAAAAGAGAAATGAACATTCAATAACAAATGTATATGGCATGCACACATATACAGATTGCAAAAATCGTGTTAGGTTATTACACAATTTAAAAGGGGTTTTGATGGGCTTACCTCTCAACGTTTAATGCTAATAATGGATCAGCGATTTTTCATTAAAGTGGCACTGACAGGTAGATTAAACAGTCAGCAGCAGCCCATGGAACATAAACTGCTCTTTGTAGCACTAGTTGAATGATCAGCAAATGTGAGCTATGCTGCATGCAATTAGATCCTATGGGCCTGATTTAAAAAGCATTTTTCAATGAGATTTCCCTATTGGACAATGCTTGTGTAAAAAGTACTTGTGCAATCTAGGGAGGTCTTTGATGTTCACTCACTAGCTCTCCCACTCCCCTTTCAACTGCAACTCTGGTTGACGCTTGCCAATAGGTCATAGAAAGTCCTCTTATTCATCGCCCCCCTTTACCAATCACAACATGGATCACCTAATCTCCTCTGTCTTCTCTGCTTTGAAACAAAAAATGAAATACTAGCATTCCAGGATGACATGAAAGCAGAGACTGTCCATCTCGACAGAAATCGGGCATACGTTGTAAACTGTCTAGTGGCTCTGGGGAACAAAATGTCATTGGGCTGTTATATAATCACAAATGTCTCTCTCCTGCATCTACTGACTACAAGCCTGTAGAGAAGAAGGTGAAGAATGACATGGCCTCCCTAGCCAGTCCTGATCAGTCTGGCATCTCATTACATGTTACTGCACCAGAGGCTGATAAGAGTGTTTAATAATCAAAGTAATGTGTTCTCTGCTTCTTCTAAGCAAGTTACTGACTTACAATACTCTCCCACGAATCACAAAGGACAGATTGTGACGTGCTGCTCAAAGGGAGCATTGTAAGGTCTTTAGAAGTTTCAGACACAAGGATCAGTAAATACGTAAGGATTGGATGTGGTTAAATCAGAATTCTCACATGTGGCCCGTCTTTGGCAGCAAAAAAGGATTTGTCATCTGTCACAAACTAATTTAACACAAAGGAGGTTGATCTTCAGATGCATGTTGCTTGCAACTCAACTCATGATGCATCCAAGGGATGTTGGTATTGGACCCTTTGAAGGGTTGGAGAAAATGACAGTTGGACAAGGGGCGGCAATTACATAGTTCCCTTTTATTAGAGAAAGGAGGAAGACAGCCGCGATATGTTCCATGGCCCTAAATGGACAAGAACAATCTAGTTTGTAAACTGCCATCATTGACATCAGGAGTGGATATATGGATTCATGAATTAGAAAGAATTACAACGGGAATAACTTTAGCAGTGGGTGGCATAAAAAGCCTGCTCGCTGCCACATTATGAGAGCAGGCAGATGACATTTGGAAATGGGTGGGCTATCCTGGACTAACAGCCCAGAACGCCAATAATGATGGGGCACCTTTTAATAATTGTTGGGCTGATGTATGGAGAGCACTTAGGGTGCAGTAACCAGATTCATCAGATATGAGTGCAATTATGAAACATAAGATGTGTGACAATGAAGATGCGGCTGCCTATATTCAAGAGATTCTGCTAAATTGGCAGCTAGAAATGAGTGAACTGTGGGACAAAAACATAGCTATTTTCTATCACGTATTATGCCTGTGGCTGCCCGATGCAGTGCACAGGCAATTGAAAAAGATGGTGGGAATGAAATTAAAGCCATGGGTGGAGATTCAACTGACCATAGATAACCACTGTCTGTGAAAACAAGAAAATGATAGAAAGAAAATTGGGGACATGACGATGGAGGAAGCAACATTAGTACTGAAAAAATTGTCAAAGTTCTCAGTGACAAGTGGAAGAGAAGGGGTTGTTACACAAAGAGCACCACAGGGACAACAAGCAGCTAATGGAAATTATTCAGTAAGGGGAGAATATAATTATTTCACGTGAGGATGAGGGAGTGCGCGCAGAGCTACAGGGTTTGGATTTCTAGCTCCATAGGGAGGAGGATTCAATGGAGGGCAACCTAGGTTTGGAGGGCAGACACAGCAATGTTGGACATGTGGTAAGACTTTTGAGTATGCAGAAGCAGAGAAGGGATACAGCAGAATTGTCGAGCAACCAATCCAGGAGGGGGGAACGCATGGCTTTTCTGGAGCGACAACGATGGTTCATTTTACCGACAAATTACCCATCACCATTGGGGAACATTACATGTCTATGCCATTATCGTATTCCCGCAAGACACCAGTTAACATATTAGGGGGAGACTTGATGAGTAAGTTGAACATGGCAATCTCATTCACTGACCAGGGGATAATATATTCCACCCCAGGGATTCATTATGTAAATGCACAGGTAGTCATAACAGCATTTTATGGCTTGAAAGCACAAAGGGACGTGCCATTAGATCCAGAAGTGTTCCTTTACGGAGTGCACATACTGTTAGCATGGCTTCCTAGAATACAGGGTAGAGTATTACGATTGTCTACAGAATTTATATTCAGTCCAGAAGTTCCCATCGACGAGGAGGAAGGGAAAGTGATCACAACAGAGCTAGAGACAGCAATAGTGAGAAAAGGCAGGGTGATTTTGTATGGAGTTGATTAAGAGGGAATACATTGGAGGACAGTGATAGCCCTTGATGTGGGAAACAGACTGACTGATTTGACTGATGAAGACTTCTTTACAGATGATGAACTAATGTTTAATATAATCCTTACATACCAGCTAAAAATTGAGAATGGAGAAATACCCCAGAGAATGTAATAGTAAAAAAGATACTGACCTTCCTGCATGAAGATTTGGCACAGGTACCAAGCACATTGTGGATCAGCAATCCATATGATGTTGGCTGTTTGAAAGGAGTAGGAGCAGTTAAAATGAAAATGAAACACAGAGCTATTTTAACCATGGGTGAGACAGTAACCAATGTCAAAAGAGGAAGACAACATTATTTATGGCATAATTGCTGCCATAATTCGACAAGGGATATTGGTGCCATCAGAATCCCCATGTAACACAGCTGTGTACCCAGTGAAATAAGCGACAGGGGTGTCATGGAGATTTAGGGCCTCATCACGAGTTGGGTGCTAATAGCCCTACCGCCAAACCCCCCGACGCTATTAGCGCCGGATCACGGGTTTGGCGGAAGGGTTATTGCTCATTCCCCATTGGGCCCATTCGGGAATTCCTCATTCCCCATTGGGCCCAATGGGGAAAATTCGCGCTATTACTGCCGGCGGATTTCCCGCCAGTGGTAATCGCGCCGGAAATCAGCAAATTTGCCGCAGATTTCCCCCCAGCTTAGAGCTGGCGGGAAATCCGCCAAAGCCATGATCTGGCGGACCCTTACATGCGGCGGTAATAGCGCTACCGCAGCATTTAAGGGTTACCGCCAGACTCGTGATGAGGCCCTTAGTCAGGATTTACGCCCCCTGAGTAATATTGTTGAGGCAGAGTTTCCATTGGTTCATGAACCCAGCCACGATATTGTGTACCATCCAATCCAAAGCTAAATATTTCATAGAAACTGATTTTAAGAACACCTTCTTTTTGATCCCACTCCATGAAGAGTCCCAAGTATTCACCTTGTTAGCCTACTGCAGAATCAAGCTAGCACATACTTGTTTGCCCCAGGAGTACTGTGAATCCCCTTCTGTCTTCAATTAAGTACTTCAGATGGACCTGGGAAACATACAGCTTGACAGTACAGTGATACAATATATAGATGACATTTTGGTGTGCAGCGAGACAGAAGAAGGGTGCAGGAGAGACTCAATACAGTTGATGGCAGTATTGTCAGAGAATGGATATAAGGTTGACAAAGAGAAGATGCAATATTGTCAGGAAGAAGTTCTATACATAGTTCAGCTAACATCACAGGAAGGAAGGAAAGTTACACCTGAAAGGGCAGATGTATTAATAAAGACACCCAGTCCAGATACAGTTAAAGGATTACAGCAATTCTTAGCCCGTTGTAATTATTACAGGGAATGGGTCTTTGATTACAGCACATATGTGAGGCCACTTTTGAAAGCACTCAAAGAGGCACAGAGAGAAAACAGCAATATTGCCTCAACTGGTGAAATGATAGATGCTTTTGATAAATTGAAATTAGCAATTTGCACAGCACCCGTGTTAGGGATTCCTGATTATAATGCAGAATTCTTTTTATTTTCTCATTCAAAAGGAGTAATAATGACAGCTGTGCTTGCACAAAAAAGTACCCTGGGGCACAGGCAACTGGCATTTTACAGTGGGATCCTAGATCAAGTGATGAGGTGCCATTACCCATGTGAACAAATGTTGGCAGCAGTAGCCTTCACAATTGAGACATTATGATGGGCTGTGCAGTAACGTTATTTATTGAGCATGCCCTATTTGCCATTCTTGAAAATCACAAGAGCACATTGACCACACAGAAAGCCTCTCATAATGAGGTAATAATATCAAACCCATCGATCAAAATGATTAGATGCAGAATAGTGAACCCAGCCAGAGTCATAGCAGAACACATGAAGGAAGGAGACAACAGGCATGATTGCACCACATATACTGAATATTATGATGAAATACCACATGTTAAAGAAAATGCCCTAGGAGGGGGGGACAATTCTCTTCATTGATGGGTCATTGTCGATAGACCGGGACATGGGTGAAAGACATACTGGGACAGCAGTAGTGAAACCACAATTAAATGACAGCTTTGAGACAGTGATAAGTGCAAGATTACCGGGAGGTTAGCTCAGCTGCAACATGCTCGCCTTGGAAACAAAATGACACGAAGCAACACAGGTTCGATCCCCGGGTCCGTGCTTAGAAACCTCTAGGTATTAAGCGCATTATAAATACGCAACTAAGAGACATATTCCTGTAACAGCGCTTCGATGCCCACGGGCTGTGTGAGCGCTTTAAAAAAAATGCAAAAATAAAAACTTACCATTGCATTTCTCAGCACAAGCATCAGAATTGTTAGCGCTCATTTTGGCATTCAAAGCACATGTAGATGAGGCGGTAACGGTGTACTCTGACTCCGCCTACGTAACATCAACAGTACACACAGCACTGTCCTGTTGGAAGAGGCGTGGCTTCTTACACACAGACAGCACGTCTGTGCAGCATGCACTACTATTAGACATGCTCAGAAGCGCACTCCAACTCCCATCGGCCATCAATGTGTTGAAATGCACAGCACTCACTTAAGGAGCAGATTTGATTCCTCACAGCAACGAGGCTGCTGATTTAGAAGCAGACAGAGCACCATATTTTCCTGAAATATCTGAATTTGAGACTGCACCGAATAAATATACATATGCATGCAATATGGTAATGAAGGAGGGCTTTAATACATTGCCCATAGCTCAAATTACAGAACTACAGGGAAGGGCACCACCATAGAATAAGAATTATGGAAGCAATGGGGTTGCTCATTGTCCACCACAGATGCAATGTGGCAGCAGGACAGCACCGGGGCACCAGTCATTCTAATAGGGTTACTCAAAGTAGCATTAGACCAATTGCATCAACCAGCACATACATCTAGAGAGTGTCATGCAGTAACAATTTCGGAGGACTGGTTTGTTTCTAATCTGTCCGAACACATCACAGAATTGATCATAATCTGTTTTGCCAGCAGTTCACTGCTGGGCATACTTTGCGAACAGTGAGAGGAGCAATAACCTGTCCTACTAGACCTTTTCAGCATTTGCATATCAACTATCTAGATATGCTCCAAATTTGTAACGGCTACAAGTATATATGTGAGTAGTCGTATGTCCATTTTCTCGATGGATTGAAGCAGGTCCATGCACACATCTAGACACCACATGTGCTGCAAAGTTCCTCCTATGTGAGGTATCTCCAAGGTGGGGAGTCTGCAAAGTGCTCAGATCCAACAATGGGCCTAATTTTGTAAATGAAGCATTTGAGCACATTACTCTCTTGTTGGTATTAGACATATATTTTCTTCCACTTATCACCCACAAGCAAAAGGCTTTGTGAATGCCTCAATGGCCTCCTCAAGGAGTAAATTGACAAGCTAAAGGTAACCCTGAAAAAAGGCTGGCTCCATTGCCTTCCTCTAGCCATATTTGCATTAGGAAATCAGCCAGGTTCTGATCATCACCTGATGCCACATGAGCTGGTGACATACACCCCTTACTCCTCCCACTCGAGCTCAGACTGATGCACACAATGTTGCTAATGTATTGGGAACGGAAATACATGATTATTTGGTTGATATGATGGAGGCTCTTAAATTTCTCGACAGCTTCGAGCGCGGCGGGGGAGTCAAAGAAGACTGATGAAGAAAACAAACAAGTTGATCCAGCAGTGGTACATAAAACCCTAACTCTTTTTCCAAGGGATACTGTTCTTTGTAGGAATTTTACACACCACTGGCACAAGCCACAGTTTGATGGCTCCTACATCATAGAAGCAGTTACTGCCATGTGCGGTAAAGGTGCTAGGAAGAATAGCCTGGTTGCATCTTGGGGACATCAAGCTCTACAGAGGAGAGATCGCCCTGCCAGACCATCCAGAACATGAAGATGAAGATGAAACGAGGTCCATGGCAAAAGCTAATCAGCAGCACGAAGAATAAGACATTACTCCCTTTAGAGACACAAAACGAATTGTATAAACATTCTTATAGGGACATTTGATTGAAACAGAAAGTGACATTCAAATTTTGAAAATGTTTCCTTTGACAATTGTATTTCATTATAGTTGTATCCTATTTGATGAATGCATATCCTTTAGTAGAAGGGTGGAACATTAGCCATGCTGCGTTGCTGTGTTACCTTTTACCATCAAGGCCAATTTTATTTTTTAAACAAGTTTTCTTGCCATACTAACACAATTTTTCCTGTGAATAGTAACATTTTGAAAAGACTGAAAAGAACATTTTGGGGTGGAAAGAATAGGATTGTTAGATATTCACTTTTGGCACGTAGAAGGAATAACACTCCTAGTTATTTGCAAAAGGCAGACACGTTAGGAATAATGCTTATAGCAACTGTTTTTACATTTTGGTAGCCTTTGTTTTATTATCCTTATGACACTGATAGAATTGGTCCTTTATAATGTAGACAGACCAGTATACATCAATATAACTCCTACTATGATGACAGGTGCAATGGTAACCCAAGAATTTTCTCTAGTAGCTACGCCTACGAAGAGACTAAAAGGAAGTGTGGTGGATTACTTTGAGCTCATGGATCCGTATATGGATACGTATATTACCAATTCCGCTCAAGTCACTAATCATTTGTGATATCAGCACATGAGTTGGGTGGGGAGAGAGATATCTGAAGAAAGCTGTAGTGCATGGTCTTTTATCGCCTATATCATGAGCACTTCCAGAATTTGTATATGACAGAATTTCTGACGTATCTAAGAAGTCAAACTATCAGCTGCACCTCCTCAGATGTATTCTTCCTTTCCTCATTTCCCTCCATAAACTCACTGTCTCCAGTGCTTTGGTCCTTTCAAGGCTGGACTACTGCAACAGCCTCTTTCTAAATGTTCCTATCTCCACTCTCCATCCTTTTCAACTTATCCAGAACAGGACTGTGAGACTTGTCCTTGGCCTCAAGCCCAGGATCGTATCTCTCGAGCTCTGAAATCTCTTCATTGGCTCACAGTGGCGGCAAGGCTCACGTTCAAGACCCTCTGCCTTGTCCACAAGGCTTTCTGGGGCCTGGGTCTGCACTACCTTCAACTCTCTCTTCCTAAGTATCTCCCTTCTTTGGCTCTCTGCTCATCCAACTCCAACTCTCTGAGGGTCAGCTGCTTTTCCAAGCAAAGATCTGGGGCAGATCTCTTTCTTCAGATGGGGCCTCACTCTGGAAAAGCCTGCCTGCCTCTTTCAAGCTTGAGCAGAACCATCTTTGGTTCCGGAAGCAACTCAAGCCTTTCATCTTCGCTTCTGCTTTCCCTCTTCGTCTCCCCTGCTGATACCCGTCTGTTCCATGCACATGGTCATCTGGCCACCCTCTGAATTTGGGACTAGTTTCCTGCTAGTCCAGTTGCACCTTGCATTACCTCTTGGCCCCCCCTAGCACTTGTGGTCTGTATCTGTAACCCTACAGTCCACCCACTCTATGAACTTATTAGCCACCCAATGGCTGCACTCTCCAATTACCGGCACTTAGCCACCCATTGGCTGCACTCTGTTACCTGGACTTCTCTGCCTGCCCCCCTTGTGTACTTCTCCATCCCTCCTACCCCCTTTTGCACTTCTCCCCAGCCCCCTCCCTGCGCTTGCGCAAATTGAATGACACAAGGCCAAGTAAGATCATTGTTTTGTCCTCCCTTTGTTTCCCCCTCCTTGTCTTGTCACACCTAGAAACAAGTGTGTACAGGTGCGTTATAAATTACATATATCATATCATATCATATCATATACCAACAAAAGTATTTATAAACGCAAAACATTGCCTAACGCACGTTGCACTTTGTATGACTAGAGGATCATTTCAGGGTCAGAAAGCCTCAATAGTATTGGCGAACAAAGTAAAGTCCCCACGGGAGGATAATTACATGCAAGTGAACCCTTGGGCTCTTTAAGATGAAGGAACAATCTACAGGGTGGATGGAGATGGAGAAATTACTCAAATATTAATAAGAAAACCGACTCCAGAAGTTGGCAAAAGGCTTGGTCTGTTTTAATAACAATTATCTAAAACAGGGAGTACAACGTACATCGTTGGATGTCTGACAGCAAGATCTCAGCGTAAACATAAAAATCACATTTATATACTAGAAATCCATCATTATTGACGTCACGCTAGGTGGCAAACTGAGAAAACTTATGTGAGTCTGTGATTGGGTAACAGGGGTCATCTAGATCTACTTTCTTTGAGGGTTGGTGCTGTGATTGTGCCTCTACTGTCAGGTGGACAACTCTGCCCACCCCAAGTGCAAGTCGTTGTGAGTGTCATAAAATACACAACGTCTCATTGGACCAATAAACTATAGGGCTCTTTGGTACATGGCATTTTATAATTGGTTAGCACGCTTGTACCATGCTGGAATATTCCACTTGTTAGCAGCATGTAAACTGGTACCCCTCTGTGCAGGTGGTTTCAGCCTGGTCATGCCTCCCCACCTAACTAATCCATCATCCATCATCACTGAAGCTGTCTGCCATGAGAATCATCTTTGAACTCAGCCTTGCAAACTATCACTGCTCCTGGGAGTAAAAGGGAGTGTGAGCATGAGTTTATCTTCTGGTCTCGGTGCAGCTTGCCCCAATTCTATTTTTATCTGACCATGTGACTGGAGACCACGTTTTGAGCTTCCTAGTCGTATTTAATAATATTAAATGAATAAAACTTGGCACTCAATGTCCTTCCGCCACACCTTAACAGGTGCTCGGCTCTCTCCTTCTCGTTAATAGTATCTTTTCATTATAATTAACTAGTTTCTTGGCTGCCTCATCTCCAGACACTGGGCCAGGCAAGCCTCCTTGATTCTTCTTCCATCTCCAGTCAGGCTTATTCTGTTGCGCCACACTTTTCCAGCCCTTCCATTCATGGGGTCCAGTTTGCCCAAATATGATGTGGAACTTCCAGATTCCTATGCATATATATACCTGGGCTCATCGCTGCAATCTATTCACTTCATAGCCATCCTTATGATTACTTTGTCTGCTTGCGATACTGCATCTGTACAATTATAACATGGTTGTCTGTTTCTTCCGTGCTCTTCACATGTGTGATCATAATCCCATATATGAAAGTTGGCTCGATTCTTACAATTCTCTATGATCAATTTATCTTCTTTCTTGTCATCTCTTTTGAGGTGTGTCACTTTACTTCATGTGACATCACCAGTCTCGTCTTTGATCCATCTTCATGTGCTTTTCAGGGATCTTTCCCAAGAGAATGTCAGTTATTCGTGGATACATAAAGAATGGTTTCCTTAGTGGATAGTTTATCTTACATGAGGAACTTTTTGGTGATATCAGTTTTGATGTACCTCCGCGACCAGAGATTTTGGGTTTTATCAAATATGTTTTGGTTTGATTAGTCTTCCTTGAGTGTGTCGCATAGGTGTGCGCAGCAACTGAGACTTTGAGTTCCTCTACTCCGTTAGTTGAATAGGAAAAGCTTTCTTTGTGTGTGTGCTTACACCGTTTACTGCACCGTAGCATCGATAGTTCTCCTTGTTAAGGTAAATGAAACCAAGATTCCAATGCGATGTGTGAGTGAAGTATTTGTATTGCCCTTTGTGATGACACGTGTTTCGGTATTTGGCTATGCCTTTTTCAAATCATGGCTTTTTTGTATTACAAAATTCAAAGGTTTTTTTGACAATATTATACAAAATAAGGTGTAACACGTGTACATCCGATAATGGTTTTCATATTCAAAGATATTCATAATTGTAAACAATAAACAAATGCCCAAAACAAAAAGTACAATGCATACAAAAAGCATAAAAAAGGACCTAGATTTAGGTTGGGGGGTCAGAGTGGTATGTATGGGTTTGGAGAATCACATGAAAAAGAGAAAAAGAACACAGGAAAAAACTTGATCAGAATATTTGTATACATATTTAACATCATAACTTTGCATTTGTGGGCTGTTTCCATATCTTTCTTACATGTATTCCCTTTATGCTTCTTTTGCCGTAGGGTTCCGCCCCCTGCAATTCCTGTTGATTCAATTTATTATTAACTTTTAAATTGTCCTTTCCATTTTGCTCTTCTCTAGTAACTATCAAAATCGTGGTAAATCCTTTGTGTAATTAATTATTATCAGAAAAGTCCATCTTTTTGCGTGCTATCAGGAATAGGGTTCATGTTATTTTAGTTAAAGTCTTACCCTTTTGTTACGATCCGGAGTAATCTGCTTTTTTGCAGTGTTGATATATGGAGGGGTTGAATCCTACCTATTAAGGAAGTAAGCAAATCATACTGTATCGAAGTCTTGTCCAGAAAAGAAGACTATTGTATTTGGCCTTAATTACTTTATCAAAGTGCCTGTTATTTAATGACTAATGAGTGACAATTCTGTTATAGTTCAGGTTATGGGCAGATCGTGTGATCGCGTGTGTTTACATTAGCAAGAGTTTTGTTGCGCATGCAGTATTTTAAAAAAGAGGGGCACATTTAGTTTGCTCCATGCGGATGCTGGAGCAAGTCCGCCCGTCTGGTATATGGACGTAATAAGATTGGTTCCCATGCTGGGTGGGCTTGCTGGGGCCCTAGGGCTTACCTGAAAATAGTGTTGATCTTGTTTCAAGCATCAGATGCAATGGACCGCCGCCTGGAGGTTACGTCTGTTGCTATTATGCCCCTAGCATTGGGAATGGTTAGTCCTACCTCAATTTGCATTCATTGGCGCCGGCCATGTTTTGGGCATTGTATGCCGTGCTTGTGGAATTTTATATTGTTCTAACTCAATTTGGTTCTATGGGGGTATTGAATTTTATTTAACCATGTAAAAGTTGGTGGGTCGAAATTTAATAGTTTACCATATACTGTCTAAATATGTCATATGAATTTTGAGAAGAAAAAATGTGCCGGAAAACCGGCACTGAGAATTACTTACCCCTCACTACAGATATCCTAAAAGGAGGTTGAATACTTATGGTCACACTCACAAATGTCTACATGACAACATGTACACAAAGGTCAGCAGATACAAATGGTCGGACGCAAACGCGTACATGAGAACAAATTTTAATTGTATATAAAAGTTAAAAAAGGAGCAAATTGATACATCAACATAGTAAAAAGACACACGAGGAAGCCAATTCTCTTTGTATCAACCCATAAACAACCTAGGCGGAAGGGAAAAGGAAAGGAAAGAGACTAGGTGGGTAAATAAATACACCCTATAATCCTATATACTGATTTTGGAAACGCCTAACATTAGATGTTTACTGAGTTATGGAAAGTCAACATGTTTCGGCCAAAAGTTGAATTGGACATTTTCTCAGATGTCCATACAGAGGTGGATATTGTGGCCATCTTCAGGACAGATCATTTCTTCACAATAGGCCTTGTTGGCAGTATGATACTGACATCATAGATCTAGAGAGATATATATAAATATATGTGATTACCAAATGTAGTTCAAACATTTCACTATAATTTACGCAAACATTCAAAAATGTTCTCATATTAACAAACTGTTTTAATATTTAACAGACCTTTGTTTCACTATGGGAGACAATTGTGACATATATTTGTTGTCTACACCAAGTTGTTTAAAAAAAGATTCATAAAAGAGAGACATAAACAAGTGACATGACAGTGTGACACATAGGGCCTCATTACACGGTAGGCGGTAAGGGTTTACCGGTAACGGTAAGGGCACCGGTACCAGTAAACCCTTACCGCGTTACTACGAGGTCCATTTGGGGGACCCGACCTTAACGGCTGGTGTAGACCAGCCGTTAAAGTTGGGACCCGCAAAGGGACCTTGGTGCTAATTACGTTAGTGCAATTTGCGGTACCGTAATTACCGCCTTCCCCATTCCCATTATGCCCTATGGGGCAAAAATGGGAATGGGGAAGGGCCATGGAGAAAGGGGGAATTACCGCCCGCCAACCTTGGAATGGGGTGGTAATTCCCCTTTTCTCCATGGTGGTACCTGTCATGATGCCTACCCCCGGGCATCCGGACCAAGCCCATCAGCCCCGGGAGCAGGCATCCAGATATTTATTAAAACCCCAGCAGCCCCGGCTAGGGGCTGTCTGGGTTCAGTCCTGGCGCCATAGGCACCAGGCTCATGATAGAAATCAGTCCTGGCGCCATAGGCTCATAGACATTACTTACCTCATGCAGACCATGCTGCAACTGAATCCAAGCCAACGTGAGGCTTGGATGGGACTGTTTTGTTACAGGGAGTATTTTTTACTCGGGTGTTGTTCTGGGGAACTTCTTACTTGGAACTACTTTGGAGGCTATTTAAATCACGCCCGATCAGCAACACACGCTGCGCGTTATTCTGTATCCAGCAGCGTAACGCTCACCGTGCCTGCAGTCAGCATCCAGTCTTCAGCCACGCCCGTCTCGAATCCAGAGCTCCTAGCAAAAGATCCTTACCTGATTCCGGATCCATCACGTTTTCGAACTTGAAAAGGACATTATTTCTGCACGCATCGCCAGCTGCAGCGCTGCGGCATACTCACTAGTCCTCACAGCATTTTTCGATCTGGCGCTGCCTCCATCATTTTCTTCGCCGAACTCCAGCACCTGGGGGAAAACAAAAGAAACAACAAGGTGAGCTGAGAGAGCCGACAAAAACAATCTCTTACCACCATAGGCTTACCTGATTTACCACCGGAGCCATTACCCTTTAATATGCCTCATCTTCATTTGCCGCACCTATAAAGGGAGAAAACAACAAGTTAAACGCATGCAACTTTTACCGGACAGTGTTGGGTAATACAGACTCTTACCTGAATGCCATCAGCTGCCTCCAAGCATATTCTTTTGAACCAGTTTCAATTCAACAAGGGAATGGAATAAGAGTGATCATCGGACATATTGAACTCTTTGAACTTTATAAACCCCAGAGTCAATATTCCTCCGGAACTCCTCCAGCACCTTCAAACCAGTGAAGTAACTGGTATCTACGCGCCCCTGCATGCCATGCAGGATGGAGAGCTCATCATTTAAAAACATAAACTGAGGTTACTAAAAGGGGATATCGGAGGTGACAAGAGGGGAGAACGAGAACAGAGGGAGGGGGCCATCACTAAAATCCACGGGTGGCTAAATCCCTTTCTCCACCTGCAGGAGAATACTTCTACGGATCAAGCAGACGAGAATAGGCGGGCCAGTCCAGACAGTCATCTCGGCACTACGCATCACGTTGGTGGAGACCGCAGCTGTCCGGGTCCGATCGACGCCCCTGTGGAACCAGGTGAGCGTAACAGTACCGGTATGGTACCGGCAGCAACCATGGTGCTAATAGCCGGTATTAATTCCGCCGGCGGTAAGAGCGCAAATTTTCCCCATTGAACCCAATGGGGAATGGGGCATTCCCAAAGGGGCTCAATGGGGAATGGGGAATTACATTACCGCCAAACTCGTGATCCGGTGGTATAGCGCCGGGGAGTTCGGCGGTAGGGCTAATACCGCCGGTGGTAATACTGCCGGCGTTACCGCCAAAGTCATGATCAGGCCCTAAGTGTTGTAAAGAATGGGATGTAGAGGGAACAAAAATTAATTCAAAACCCTAAAAAAATCACTTACATATTCCTTAGTTTTAAAGTTAGGAAAAAGAGGGGTGGTGTTTCGTGGCTACAGGTACTGCTGTGCCGAGCATGGATGTAGAGGTGGGCGGTCCCGCAGTCTCGGGCACTGTACTATTGGAGCCCTCCCTAGATAAGAGAGAGCATCAAGTAGGAGGCACTTCTATTTAAGGTGAATATTAGTAGTTAGCACAGCAAAATCTGCACCTGCATTATTGGGAAAAACTGTTTTGTATACCTCAAAATGCTGGAAGTGTAAAACAACGCGGAACACACTCATGGCACAGTTTTAAAAAATGCAGATAGAGAAACTTGGACGCGTAGCTGTTCAATCAATGGGGCAGCGGATTAACGGCATCTCGAGTGGTTTGATCCTCGTTTGTAAAGCTACTGTGCAATATATGTATCTGGTTGGAGTATGTTCTAGTCTAATTTCTCTGTATGTTTACATATTATATATGATATTTGATACTCAAATATTGAAATAATCTTTATTTTTCGATTATTTCAACCACTGTGCATTCTGTTTGTTGTAGTGCTATTCTACTGTTGTGTTTCACAAATGCATTTTTCACAAACAAGACACCATTTCATTATCCGAGTTTAAGCCTCGTTCTACGGCCTTGAAATGACAAATGAATTTGGCTTCTTCTTGACGGAGGAGAAGTTCTTGATTTCCTCCTCTTCTACCAACCTTGACCTTTTTCAGTCCGATGAATTTGATTTCTTTTTTATCATGCAGTTGGTGCTTGTTTTGCTAATGATCAGGGGTACATTTCTGTCTTGACTACCAGTTGCCGATAGGTGTTCTCTGATTCGGGTTAGCAATTTGCGAATTGTGCTTCAAATGTTTATTAACTTGCAAGTACATATGATGGCATATATAACAAATTTGGAGCAACAGTTAATTTGTTCCTTGATCCGGATTTTGACTCAATTTTTATCCTTGAAGACATTTGTACTTGCCATTGCGTATTTGCACATTGAGCAAGTACCAAATTTCATAAATCCAGAGGCTGTTTGATGTAGCCAAGTTGTTGGTGTTGGTTCTCTATTTTCTGGTAATAGTGACAAGCTCAGACTGCTTTTGAGCGTTTTAGCTCTTCTGGAGATTATGGTGGGGTGATTCCTAATATATTCCCCAATATGTGGATCAAGTTTTAGTGGGTACCAATTGCTTCTTAGTACTTTTTTAATTACCCGATTATTGGCACAGTAGGTGGTAATAAACTGAACCTTATTCTCTTGTTTCTTTTCTTTGATTGTTTGAGTCAGTGTATGAGGTCTGTTTGTTTTCTGTGCCTTATTCCACGCTGTTTCAATCGATTTTTGTGAGTAACCTTTGGCGGTGAATCTTGTTGTTAACAGTTCACATTTTGCGTTGAAGTTTTCCATCTCTCCACAATTGCGTCTTGCTCGTATAAATTCGCCTTTTGGAATATTTTTAATAACTGGTGTATGATGACAACTGGTGGCAAAAAGAGTAGAATTCACTTCTGTTTCTTTTCTGTAGGTTTTGGTTTTTAAGCGATTGCCCGATACAAAAATTGTTAGATCTAGAAAGTTTATTTCAGTTCTGCTGCTTGTGCCAATGAATTCTAGTCCATATTAATTGTCATTGACCTGATGTTGAAAGTCTTCTAATTCATGAGGTGTTCCATTCCATATGAAAAAAACATCATCTATAAACCTTGTCAATTTTACTACTTTGTTTGGTATGCATTGAATTAGTAAATGATAAGATTCTCAAACATGCCCATGACTAAATTGGCCAGGGCTGGTGCCTATTTCATGCCCGTTGCGCCGCCTCTTGTTTGTTCGAAGTATTGATTGTCGAAGAGAAAAATATTGTTCTCCAGTGTTGCCATTAACATTTCTTTAAGCATGCAGACATAGGTGAAATGTAATGCTGATTTGTACTTAAATACATAATTCATTGTCTCGAGGGCTAAATCGTGTCCAATTGAGGTATATAATGCTTTCACATCCCATGTAGCCAATAGGTAATTATTCTGCCACTTAATCTGTTCCACCATATTTATTGCTGCTGTGGTGTCTTTTAGATAGGCTTTAACATTACATACTTTGGGTCCGAAGATATTATCAATATATTCTGCTAGTGGTTCCGTGGCCCAACCGATGCCACTTACGATTGGTTTCCCTTCTGGAATTTTTAAAAGAATTGTTTGTGCAATTTGGGCTGGAAAGTAAATTGTGGGCAGTATTGGTTTGGGAACAAAAAGATGTCTCTTTTCCTCGTCAGTAATTAAACCTTGGCGATGCCATCCTTATGTTAGATGTTTCAAATCTTGTACAATATCTTTACTGGGTTTTGTAAGTAGTTTCTCATAACAATTCGGGGTGGCCAGATGGTTGTTTGCCATTTGGATGTAATCAGTTCTATTCATTATAATAATATTTCCCCCCGACGGCAGAGCCACTGAATGGAAATTGAGGTAGGACTAACCATTCTCAATGCTAAGGGCATAATATCAACAGACTTAGCCTCCAGGCGGCGGTCCATTGCATCTGACACTTGAAGCAAGAGCAACACTATTTTCAGGTAAGCCCTGGGGTCCCCAGTAAGCCCACACAGCATGGGAACAAATCATATTACGTCCCGTATCCGAGACGGATGGACTTGCTCCAACATCCGCACAGAGCAAACAAAATGCACCCCTCTTTTTTCAAATACTGCATGCGCAGCAAAACTCTTGCTAATGTAAACACACACGATCACGCAATCTGCCCATAACCTGAACTATAACAGAATTGTCACTAATTAGTCATGAAATAACAGGCACATTGATAAAATAATTAAGGCCAAATACACTAGTCTTATTTTACGGACAACCTTCGATACAATATGATTTGCTTACTTCCTTAATAGGTGGAATTCAACCCCTCTATATATCAACACTGCAACAAAGCAGATTACTCCAGATCGTAACAAAAGGGTAAGACTTTAACTAAATGAATGTCCGGCATATAGCAGCCACTGAGGACCGAAACTTATATAATTAGGGCAAAGAGAACATTGGTGAAAAATTGGGGTCATAGGACCAACACTATGAGCAATGAAGTGATAGAGACTTGATTTTCTAATGTGCCAAGGACGTACACAGTGTATTATCATTGTATTGATTGGAGCATATTTTGTATCATCAGATGTTGAGTATTGATGAAAACTTTTTTAATAATTGTGTTTATTAAATTGAAAGGTGACTGTATTTTTGTACTGTACAATAAAATTATCTGTGTTTTATGTAATATGAGTTGAGTCGTGGAGGAGGCTTATATATGTTCCAAGGCTCTACTCTTAGAAATGAGGGATGGCATTTTTTTAAAATTAAGACAAGCAGCCCGAGGACTTCTCTTTCCCTACTCCCTTTTGGCTCATGTCTTAATGACCTGTCAGTTGCCCAAGGTTGGTCCGTGTAATGCCAACCAATCAAAACTCCTGGTGTCAAGCCTCCCAAACGTATTGTAGTAACCAATAGTTAAACACATAAAATATGTAGTCTTGTTGACATCAATTTAGAGGTGGTCTTAGGAGGAGCCATCAGTTAAGCATTATCCAAATAAAAGTTTAACCCATATAGACAATGTATATAGTCAATTCCCCTAACCAATCCCCTCGCCATTTAGATTTCATATCACTATGTCATCATTCTGACGTGTTTTCGATATGAACTATGTTGTTTTGTATGAAGAGCTCAGAGAGCAACAATTCTTTGTATGCTGTCCATTCTTTATTTTGGATGTTAATAAAGCTGGGTTTTACCTTTTACTTTGTCTATTCCCATCACTGAGTCCAAGTTTGTCTGGCTCCTGATCCTCTGCATAGATCTGGGGTTTTCCAGACCATCGTTACACCCATCAGCCTAAAGAGGAGATAGTCATGAGCATGTTTCCTCAGAGCTAATCTGGTGATGCAGCTTCGACATAACCTCAGAAAACAGCTCTTTTTTTCTTCCTGTGTCCAAAGGTTCAAATCCTGGATATTGGGATGAATCACAGGCCATCTCAGGGAAAAGAAAGATATTGACATTGATGTGAAGTACAAGACACCTCCAGCATCTCTAGACTGAGGAGGCTACAATTAATCTTAATGCTGAAAAACAACTCCAGAACACCTCCTTATCCAGATAATCACTCTATGGCTCAAAATCTGCAGAGACAGAAGGTTATACAACACATTATTAACTGACTCATCCTGACTTCTATCTGATCACCTGGAGCCTACCCTAATAATAGATCTTGGCATGTATGTATAAACTTGCAGTTGAATGGTATATGCATACAAAAAAGCATCTCCTTTGGCGGGCTTTGGTTTACCATGTCTGCTCACTGAAAAGAAAATGCACACACCTCCTATTACTACCATAATGTTGTAAGCGCATAACACAACACATGTCAATACCCACAGCTATCCTTCTTTACATACCTTTGCAACTGAATCTGGCTCTGAGCAGAAAACAGATCACTTTAATATCAAAACCAGCCGGCAGAGGAGCATGGGGACTCGCACCTATCCTCCTTGTCTTTTGATGAGTGGTGACTCTATGGAGCCTATATCTCTTGCAGTCTAAAACAGGACATGCAGGCAGGCATACCTTGTCTGTGACAGTAAAACAATTATTATAATGCTGGGGGGGGGAGGAGGAATGTTCGCTAAACATAGGGTTAGTGTATACTTCATTTCATTTGGAAATGCCAGAAATATACCTTATTGTGCACGGTGGGATTCACGTCTCTTAGAGCTGAATGTGGAGGCGGAATTGCAGTTTTTTGTGAAACCCATGAAACAGTCCAACATACAATGAACAACAAACAGACAATTAGACAGACAGACAGTTATGCAGATTGCATGTCTCACTAGGCAGACTGTGCCTTGCCCCCTTTAAAGGTATATCATTTATATGTATCCTTTACATGTAAAATTACAATGGCATTGTGATTTTGAGCAAAAATGTCATTCCATGTTCTGTGATTTCTGTGATAAACCTATCTGTATTTGTAATATTTAATTGTTAAAAATCCAGTTGACATGTTTCACGTTAAACATGTTTTATGAAAGCCATGTTATTTGAACTGGAATGTAAACCATATTAAAAATAAATATACTTTTGCGGATGTTTCAAAGAAAGGGCCATTCCAGCCTAGATCCCCAAGTGAACAGAATGGGCCTCATTACAAGGTAGGAGGTATGAAATGTCAATCAGCGTCTGATTATGAGTCAGCGTGCATGCCATTAAAGGACGTAACGCCATGCCGGTAATGTCCTAAATGTGCCTCAACAAAAGCGATGAAACCGCCTCCGCCATCGTTGTACCCCTAAATAACGGCACCGTTACTAACAACACCCCTACTACCGGGTCCGCTATTACCGCCACCGGAAGCAACTTCATCGCGCCTGAATGGGAAATTTGCCGGCGGCCATCTTGAAAAACACAATCCATTGCAATCCTCGGCTGACAGCACCTGTGCACTGAATATCCCTAACCCTGCTGGAAGACCATGTCGAAGGCTACAAGCAAAGGAACAGGCCGCCTGCGTAAACCGTGCTTCTCTGACGATGTACTTAACATGCTCGCAGACATGCTTGTGGAGCAGGCGGACGTGGTATTCTGTGCGTACCTGAGGCGTGCAGCGCAATTGCGTAAAAACAAATATGGGAGGAGGACGCAAGGAAGGTCTGTGCAGTGGGAACCACATCACGCACCGTCAAGGATTGCAGGAAGAGATGGGACGACCTGTGCCTGCGAGACAGGAATATACTTTCTGCCAACTGCAGCCAGGGGCAGGCGACAGGCGGCGGTCCAAACTCCCCCATCAAGTTGGCCAGGTGGGAGGAGACATGTAGCTCCATCATAGACATGGAGGCGATTGAAGGAGTTGGACAAGCGGAGTATGGAGTTCCAACATCGGATGATGATGGTGAGTGACCCTATGTGCACCACAGGAGACCCCACACACCCCTGACATCCCAAGTACAAAGTTGGACACCAAATGTAAAGTTGATGAGAGCAAGTGCATGGCCCAATATCCACACCTACACACATCCCTAACCCAAATGCCACACCCCTACAACATGAACACACAAGCAACAAATGCATGCACGCGCACACATCCCTGCCAAGATGCTGCCCTTACCACTGTCACATGTTGCATGCGTCCCCAATACCGAAGCCACCCCCGATACCCAACCCAACAGCACATGGCATACAGCACGCAAGCCACAACACACCTGTAGGCCTCACAACAGACACCATGGACATCATGGCTGCACCTGAGGGATGCCAAAACAACTCTGCCAACCAGCAAGCATCATGTCCGCTACTCTAACCAGCACACATTGAAGCACATACCCCAAACTGCACCAACACTGATGCATGCAGAATGCAAGTACTCCCATTAATGGTGCCCTGCCTCTCTATGCCCCACAGGCACAAATTCAGACGGCAATGATGCCGCAGCACTATCAAAAAAACCTGCAAGGGAGACCAGGGGTGAGGATGATGCCGCAAGGCCATCAACATCCAGGTGTGCAACAGCTACCAAAGGGAGAGCCAGAGCACACACCAGTGCCCAATAGGGTACACAACCCCTTCCACAGGCTGAGCAACCACCTGCCCCTGTCACCCTGGAACACCATGGTGGAGGAACCCCTGCCTGCAAGGCACACTTGCCGAGAGATGCTGCAGCCAGGTAGGCAGGTCACATGCAACAATCGGCCCCCCACGAAGCATCCCTTCCCGAGGATGACCCTACATCAGTGGCAAGCGACCTGGATGGCACAAACTAAGCAGCCACCAGTTCTGTGGCCGAGGTTGCAGCATCGGCCCAACACAGTGCTGACAAGGACGAGTAGCCTGAGGGGGATCCAAATGCAGCAGTCAGTATGTTGGGGATGGCGGACACACGCCCAGCCTGCAGGACACACCCCATGGCACCCCTGAGCATGTGCCCGAAGCCCACTTCAGCGAGGGGGAATCAACTCCACATTCACACAGCCCTGTGTTGAGTATGTCACAACCAGCCATGCAACCATCCCAAAGCACTACTATCTGGGACCTAGAGGGACGTTTGTCCCGCATGCAGGGAAGACAGGAATCGATACACAAAATGGTCAAGCAGTATCTGGTGGATGGGGAGGCAAAGCGCAAGGCCAACACAGACAACGCTGTGGCCATCATCCGTGCTGTGAACCTCGTTGCAAAGCGGGTTCATGAGGGCTTCACGTCTGTTGCACAGACTCTTGACCGCATGGCCAGCTACATGGAACAACGCTGTCCTGCTGCACCTGAGCAACAACAAACTGCATCAACGAGCACCATGTCTGGAAGCTCGACACAAACTATCCCTGTGCGCAGGTCGCTGCGCAGCACGCGCCATCCAGGAATGCAAACACCTCCATCGAAAAGGGGGCGGCCATAGCAGGGGACACATGGATGTGTTGGTTTGCAGTCAATTCAAAGTCACATTGAGCTGAGGGTGTGTGGGGCTGTTGGGGGGTGGGGAGCATGGGTGTGTGGGGCTGTTGAGGGGTGGGGGACATTGGTGTGTGGGTCTATTGGGGTATGAGGGACATGGGTTTGGGGGGCTGTTGGGGGTGGGGGCATGGGTGTGTGGGGCTGTTAAGGAGTGGGGGACATTGGTGTGTGGGGCTATTGGGGTATGGGGGACATGGGTTTGGAGGGATGTTGGGGGGTGAGGGGCATGGGTGTGTGGGGCTGTTGGGGTGTGGGGGGCATTGGTGTGTGGGGCTGTTGGGGGCTGGGGTGGGTAGACTTTGATGTACTGCGGGTGGTGGGGACATACATGTAAATAGTTTCACCAGATGATTACACCTGTTGTGTCAAAAAAAACACATGACATTGCTTCTTAAGTGTGTGTCAATTTATAGTACAACAGTGTCCAGTGCGCAGAGTCACCCAATCCCAGTGCCCAGAGTCACCCAATCCCAGTGCCCAGAGTCCCACATTTCAAGCACCCTCTGCATCCCAGTGCATCAGAAATATTGGCCAATCAATGATTGGCGGACAGCACGTCCCTCATGTGCATGGCGGCCATGGCCGATGTGCAGCATCATCTTCATCATCATCCTCATCCTCGCCCGGTGGTTGCTGGTCCATGTCAGGTGTCAGCGGCACGATGCACCGGATGCACATGTTGTGCAGCATAGCACATATCTTTATGATCTTGCCCACCTTCTCAGGCCTGTAGATGAGTGTGCCACCCGACCTGCTGAGGCAGCAAAACTGTGTCTTTAACAGGCCAAAGGTCTGCTCTATCACCACACACCTCCTTGTGCCTGTTCTGCGGATTCCGGACAGGGGTGAGGAGCCACGGCTTCAGGGGTTATCCAGCATCACCTGCATGGGAGCACAATGATGTATGTGTGTGATCATGTATTCCATTCCATTTGTGCACATCATGTACATTGTTCATGTTCATGTGCAGTGGGTTTCCAACGGCAGCTATTGACAATGCATCTGCGCCAATATCAGGTATGTGTATTACTTGGCAATACACGATGGGGGGCCTGGCTCATGTACACGATTTAGGTGCATTGACATAAGATTCACCACTCACCTAGATGGGGTGCAAGGGTCCATGATCTGCTCACATGTGAGGGATGTGTGGGAGAGGATGTTACCATATGCATGTTGTGATTTTATCAATGCACTAGGCTGACATCCATCATGTTACAGGTGTTTTTGGCAATCATGCATTCTGATGATGTCCAGTGGACATGTGCAGGGCTGGGCGCAGATTTGTATCTGGCATTTGCACAATTAGGTACAGCATGGTACGTCTGCATCCATTGTCAGTGTCATGCATCTTGTGGGTATGCACAAGGGCACCGTGTTTGCCACCAAGGACAGGGTCCAGACACCCAAAAAAAAACATTGCCAGGAAAGCAGACAGGCTGCATATGCATGTCCCCATCCCCGCACTCCCCACCAGAAAACCCCCATTTGCCAGGTAAGCAGACAGGCTGCATATGCATGTCATCCCCTCCACAATACCCCCATTGCCAGGAAAGCATACAGGCTGCACATGCATGTCTCCCCCCCAATAAACATAGCCATGGCCCTGTGATCAGACTTACCCAGCAGCCAGGCACGTCGTGCAGCACGTCGTTCCATTTAGTGGGTAAGCGAGGAGTTCCGCAGCACCATTGCATCATGTGTGGATCCTGGGTATCTGGCACAGCAATGTGTTACCATCTGCACATTGATGGAGTGGTATAGCTTACGATTGCGGTACACCACCTTCACAGTATGCAGGAATACCAACTCCAGGTGGGTGCAGTTCAGGGCACGAATGACATTGGGCATGCCTGCCAGTGCATGAAATGCAATTTTGGTGTGATTCACCTCCTGTGCTGTCCGTGGTAGGGATATGTAGGCCCTTGCGTGCTTTAGGAGTGCATCCGGCACTTGGTTTAGCACACCGGAAAAACATGGTTGCGAGATGTCATGCAGCTGCCCCACTGTGTGCTGGTAGGTACCTGTGGCCAGGAAGTAGAGCACAGACACCACCTTCAGCAGAGGGGGGGTGGCGGTGTGGATGTTGATCAGGCTAACCAAGTCATCATGTATTAGATCCACAATGGTGGTGATGGTGTCCCTGTCCAGGCGGTACAGGGTGTGGATCTGTGCTCGGGTTAAGTTGAATGGACTGGCTCTGATGCAAGGGATTGGTGGCTGCCTGCGGGGAACCACTGCCTGCACTGGTGGGATTTGCTGGCCCAGTCTCACCCTCCTTCTCCTCCTGCGTCTCCTCTGTAATCCCTGCTGTACTGCCTGCTCAATGAGTAGCAGTGCAGGCATGTCCTCCCACTCCAGTATCGCAACTGCAAGTGGAATCATTTTGGTCTTGGAAGGGGTGTGGTGTGTGGTTGTGCTCCTTTTGAGCAGGGCCAGGCTCCATTGCCTCCACCTGTGCTGATTGTGTGCACCTGTGGCAGTTAGGTACACAGCAGTTTGCTATTAACGTGTGATCTGCGATGCCAGTGTTACCAGCGTCATGGTGACCCTTTATTCCGTGCGACTCGTAATGTCCTCTTCCTGTGTTACTGGCACGGCACCCGTGCCCCCGCGCGCATGCTGGTATGGTGGTGCACGGTCACAGCGGGTCCCTGTCGATGCCAGTAGGGCCAGCATTGCAGGTTGTGATGGGCCGGTCTGGTAAATGATGCTAGTAATGCCTTACCGGTATTGTTATTACCAGACCGCCTACCTCGTAGTGAGGACCAATATCTTGAACAAGATGGGACAGCCCCCAATATGGACTCAGGTGAACAAAAACAAATTACAGTCATCATTTGGGAGGCAGCAGAATTATACAAACTACCACTGTTTGATACTTGAATGTCGGGAACATCCCTTTGACAAATATGTCCTAAACCGTTCATGCATTTTGAATATATGTAAGGAAATACTAGAGCTAAAAGATATAACTACAGCTGATATTGATGTAGTAGAATTCCTTGATGACTCTGACATTACAAAGGCACTTATGCTCATTTGATCAGGAGTTGTAAATAATATCATATGGGTTGCTAGATCTGCTCTGTCTGATATTGGCTTTAAATTGCTTCTGACCCTCCCCAGTTCAGCCCCGAAGAGATCCAATATGCGCCAAATAAAATCTTAAAAGTTTATGGTGCTGATAGGCAAAGAAGTACATATGGAAATCATCAACAGGAGCATCAAGTTGTTCAAGCAAGGACATAACAATCCCAAATTCACGAAACTATCCAATTAGTTTCCTGGAACACTCAAGGGCTTACTCACTTCATTAATTCATCTGAAAGTCAGTTATTTAAATATGACATTATTATGCTTCAGGAGACTTGGCTAATAGATACTCCAGTATGGAACGGCTTTACTGTATTAACAATTCCAGCTATTGTGCAACAAAGAGGTCGACCAATGGCAGGATTATTGATAGCCAACAGGAATTCTAAGAATTTTAGTGCTAAACTGTGTAAATCTCCAACTCCTTACATTCAAGTTGTGAAATTTGTGACGGATATTCATGTAGTAGTGCTATTAAACATCTACTGGGGTAGCAGTCATTTACTGCCGGTGGACTTCTTCAGTCATATTGAATCAATCCTCGATAATTTATCACTAGAAAAAAACATAAGTTATGTTATAATTGCAGGTGATCTGAATCTACATATGCTACCAAATGTAAACCATCATTATAATCAAGAAGAAACTAGATGGAATGAATTAATGGAGGAGTGTCAAAATGTGATGCTTAATGGGGCCATTCAGGGTGATATACCTGCCCACCAGACATGGCAAAGAGGGGCTTTAAAAGGAATGATTGATTTCATATACACCAATCATACCCTTATGGACATAATAGACTCTCTAGTTACAAAGCAAGGTGGACGGAATGATCACAATCAAATGTGCCTCAGTTGGACATGGAGAGTGCAAAATGAACAAAAAAAAACAACTAGTAGTTCCAGGGCAGTTTATAGTGAACAATGGCAGAAACCGGGTAAAATGGTCAGAAGTATCATTAATGGACTTTCATAAACTATTAACAAACCCACAAATGAAATGCTATGTTACAGCCATTCAGAGGTTAAACTCTCTAGCGGCAACCTTTTTAAGGACTTTGTTCCCGGCGAATTCCAATTTGTTAGCTTGTTATTGTTTTTGGAGTTGTCAGCTGTGGTGTTGTATCATTATCTAGATTGCCATAGATAGGGTTAAACAATTTTTTTTCAATTATATACATATCCACTTGCGACATTCCATAATGTTTTGATTTTTTAACGCGAGTGCCAAATAGATTGTCTTCACATTTTTTGATTGTTCTTTCAAGATTTTTTGTATTTTTATTGCATATATGAACTCTTACTCTGTACATGTGTTTCACCCTTGTTCTTGTCACAAGGGATCATCAGGAGAGTTTTACCTGCTGGTTTTGAAAAGAAAAAATACATTTTGTATATGCATAATTCAAAGAAAAAAAGTTTTTTTAAACAAGACAGGTTCTTGACAATAAATCATTTGAAAACATCCTTTTAGTATTCTCTGGCTTTTTTCTTTAAAACAACTTTGGTCTTGTTTTTTGCCTCAGTTCAAACATTCAACTTTCTATATATGCACTCTCTGTGTGTATTGCCCTATTTAGACAAGAAAGCACATATTTTTTTAAAGTTAAGGATAGACCTAATCAGGTTACCTTAGTATTTTCTGTCAAAGATTCTTATAGTTCTTGGTGGAATCAAGGGTTTCCTCAGCTTACCTTTTGCTTTGAAGTGATCTGCTTGTCACTTCCTGGCTCCAATTCCGGCGCGCTTTGTTATTTGCATCGCGCACATTTAAGTACGGTTTCACCATATGACGTCATCACACCCGCGTTCCCGTTCATCGAAATATGACCAAAGATCTACCCAAAAATTTAAATCAATGCAAAAATTGGGAGCGACAAAAGTTGCTAGTCCACAAACTTCGCTGCTATCATCAGACATAGAGTCTGTTAATGATACTGATCAAACAGCTGAGCTCAGAAATTAAGAAGGAAGTACAATTATGGGTGAAGAATCAATCCCAGAAAATGACCAAGATTGTCCTTTTTTGGAAGAGCTATGGCTGCACAAGAAAAGTGTACGAACAAATATAATGAATCCAAATATCAATTCAAGGCCCCAGCAAAATACTTTGACAACCGCATCAAGCGGAGGAGAGGTAAGAGAGGAGGACAAAAACGCCCAAAGAAATTCACAAGGAATGCAAACAAGATCGAAGTTGAGAGGGAATCAAAGGTAGACTTAGTTCTTAATCTTTCAAATCAAGAAATAGATGCTGACTTGAACTCAACACTAAATAAGGGCCTTTCTTTTAGCCCTTCTAACAAAATGGACTATTTCCAGATGCAATTAGATCTTTATGGATTCTGCAGAAAACTAAAATTAAAGAAATACTTTGAGGAGAATCCAAAACAAAAAAAACAGTTAGAAGTGCTAACAGTACCATCAGAACTCTCAGAAGAATTTATGGAGCAAACAGTTGACTTACTTAATTTAGCTGGAGATGAAGAGTACAAAATACAGAAATATATCGAGGAACAGGAAATAGACACTTTTCTCTCGGAGGAAACATCACTCAGACCAACTTCAAAATTTACACCAAATTTCAACTCAGAAAATGTAATTAACCTATTCCAAAAAGCTGTGAAAGAAGACATTAAGAAGAAATTCCTGGAAAATCAGAAAAGTAGAATTAATTTCAACCTTACATTAAAAGAATGGAATGCAATTGATAAATTATCCAAAAACAAGGAAGTTATCATAAAAATGGCGGACAAAGGATGAAGGTTGGTTCTAATGAACAGACAGGACTATATAAGGGAAGTTTCTAAGCAATTAAATGATCGACAAAATTATGAAATATTGGAACAAAATCCATTGAAGCAACTAAAAAAAACTTGGAATGAAATGAGTAAAAATTGGCTTGATATTGGTCTCCTAACAGAGGAAGAATATAATTTTATGAATGTTCAACATCCAATAATGTCCACTATCTACTTCCTCCCAAAAATCCATAAACAATACAAAGGATACCCAACCTTCAGACCGATAATAAATGGAATAGGTTCGAGCACAGAGAAAATTTCACAATTCATTGAAATACATTTACAACCACTTACTATGCAATTAGCCTCTTTCATACTAGATACAAAACATGTCATTCAACAACTGGACTCAATCTCATGGCAAAGCAACTATAGTCTGGCAACATTGAATGTTGTATCACTATACACAAGTATTAATCACAACAAAGGAATAATTGCATCTGAATATTTTTTGAAAACAAGATCGATCTCATTTAAAGAAGAAAACAATATGCTCTTGGAAATGTTGAATTTTGCTCTACAGAACAATATCTTTTGCTTTAATAAGAAAATGTATAGGCAGAAGCGAGGCACCGCGATGGGGTCCAAGTTTACCCCACTGTATGCAAATTTATTTATGCGCTATTTCGAAATCAAACAGCCTGGAAGCATAAGGCCTTTACCGACTCCAAAAATATTATTTTTTGTGGTCGGTTCATTGATGATATTTTTATGATTTGGGAAGGAGATAAATTGGACTTTGGACAATATGTGGAGTATAAAAATATGAATGAATTTAATTTGAAATTCATTACAAGTTTCAGAAAAGACAAGATCCAATTCCTAGATTTAGAAATGTATGTGGCAGAGGATAAAATCCTCACAAACCTGTATGTAAAACCAACTGCAGGCAACAGTCTTTTACATGCCCGAAGTAAATACCCGAAGCACATCATATCCAACATCCCGTATGGGGAAATACTAACAATCAAAAGGAACTGCAGTACAGAAAAATCATTTGAATCTAACATAGAAGGAACAATCACGAAGTTTATACAAAGAGGATACAAAGCAAGAAAAGTGAAGGAATCGATCAAAAAAGCAGAAAGAATTCCAAGAGAATATCTGTTGCAAGATAAACCAAGAAAATAAAAGCAACCAACTAAAACAAAATTCATCACTACTTACAGATCAGATGCCCCAATACTAAGGAAAATCCTTAAAAAGCATTGGGACATGTTAACGTTAGATGACACCCTACCAAAGTATATAGATGACGAACCAGGTATATGCTACAGAAAGGCACCAACATTCCAGATAAAGTTAAGTCCAAGTCACTTAAAATCCACCGAGAAGTCAGACATAAGAAGCATGTTCTATCAGAAACCAATTCAAGGCTCATTCAAATGTGGTAATTGCAAATTATGCCCACAAATGGTTAATGGAAAGAAAGAAATTATGCTGCCGAATGGAAAACAATTAAAGATGAAAAATTTTATCAATTGCAATAGTAAATTTGTGGTATACGCAATCAAATGCATCTGCACAAAAAAATATATAGGCAGTACAATAAGAAGTCTCAAAACAAGGGTATTTGAACATTTACGTGCCATAAGAAATCAAGACATGAGATATCCACTATCACTTCATTGTATAATGGAGCATCAAGGACTCAAAGTGGAAAGACTGAAAATCTATGGACTAGATAAAATCGAATATTTACCCAGAGGAAGAAGTAAGGAACAAATCCTGAGGCAAAGGGAATTCAGATGGATTTGTTTAATGGACACGTGTGAAACTGGACTGAATTCGGAGAATGAACTTTGCAATTGGCTTTAAATGAAAATAGTATATTTTCCCTTTTGTTCTTCTTATTTCACCTTTTTCACTACTTTCAATTCTTTTGCTTTTTTTACTTTTTTCTAATCTTCCCCTTTCTTTTCATACTAGATAGGAGTAGAATATCCTCTTTTTTCAAAACTAAGTATTTATTTGTTTTCAAAGAACTTAGAAATTATAGGTTCTAATGCAAATGAAAAATTGCCTATAAATATCCTACTGGGTAATAACACCAATACTCCCATATTGAATAGATGTATAGACATAAAATATGGAAATCAAGTGTGAATCAAAAGTTCTTAAATACTGTTTTACAAAGTGCAAAAAATGCTGCCAAACACAATAGGGTAAATTGAAATGGTTGCAGCATCCAAAATGGCCAACACGTAGTGCGCAAGTACGCAATTACGTCATCACGCATGCGGGAACGCGGGCGTGATGACATCATACGCGGAAATTGTACTTAAATGCGCGTGATGTAAATAACAAAGCATGCCGGAATTGGAGCCAGGGAGTGACAAGCGGATCACTTCAAAGCAAAAGGTAAGCTGAGGAAACCCTTGATTCCCCCAAGAACTATAAGAATCCTTGACAGAAAATACTAAGGTAACCTGATAAGGTCTATCCTTAACTTTAAACAAATATGTGCTTTCTTGTCTAAATAGGGCAATACCCACAGAGAGTGCATAGATAGAAAGTGGAATGTTTGAACTGAGACAAAAAACAAGCCTTAAGTAAACGAAATTGGTGAGTGCCACTTTGACAATACTATTTTCTTCTTAAGTTGTTTTAAAGAAAAAAGCCAGAGAATACTAAAAGGATGTTTTCAAATGATTTATTGTCAAGAACCTGTCTTGTTTAAAAAAACGTTTTTCTTTGAATTATGCATATAAAAAATGTTTTTTTCTTTTCAAAACCAGCAAGTAAAACTCTCCTGATGATCCCTTGTGACAAGAACAAGTGTGAAACACGTGTAGAGAGTAGGAGTTCATATATGGAATACAAATATAAAATATCTTGAAAGAACAATCAAAAAGTGTGAAGACAATTTATTTGGCACTCGTGTTAAAAAATCAAAACATTATGGAATGTCTCAAGTGGATATGTATATAATTTAAAAAAATAGCCATTCAGAGGTATCTACAAGTAGAATCGAACACTAGCCAGCATGCTTTTAAACATCTCCATGCCTCCGACCCCATTGTAAAAGATAGGAAAGCTACACTGAGGATCCAAGAATTAAAATATCTTCCCACTAGAAAGAACAGCGCCGTTAAAACGTTTGAAATTGTCATATAAAAACTGTATATGAGGAAGAAGGTCCCTCCAATATCAGCACGATAGGGAACAGATGTTAACTCGAATAGCAAGTAAAACAATGGCAGGAGTATGGACCCTGTTAAATGAAGCCACTTTTCGATCCCAAACCCCTGTTCAAACAAATGCTTTTGCTAAAGCAATCTGGAGCAAATATTATCAAGAGGTCTATCAGTTGCCCCTCCCGAGATGTCAACTGAATATTGAAATGGCCAATTGGAACGATTTAATAGACTCTGATCGGGAGGGTATTCTATTTTTTATATCAAAGTTGAGCACATCTCGCGCTCCTGGACCCGATGGTCTTGATAATAGTATGCTAAGAAATAATCCAGAAATATGGCCTCGATACTGTATAAAATCATGTGTAGTGGTATGATACCTAAATCTTGGAAAATTATATGATAATTCCACTCTTTAATAAAGGACACCGGACTGATCCAGTCACTTATATGCCCATAGCCTTTCTTGACTGCCCTGGAGAAAAAGAAAATGCACGCTTAGTCATAAGGGACTTCAATCAATGGTTGTCGGAAGAAAAAAAAAAAGAGACCCTTAACAAACAGGTTTTATTGCAGGGCTTGGCACGAGTGTTAATTTATTCACCTTGAATGCTATAATATCTCAAAATCAACAGAGAAAACAATCCTTATGCATGTCATTCGTTGACTTCTGAGCGGCATTTGATTCTGTGTCTAGGGAGTTACTTTTCAAAAAACTGATGGATCATAAATGCCCTCAGGAGATATTGAAGTGGTTGATTGAGCTCCACCAAAACACTGCCATTCAGATAAAATTCAGCTTGGATGGCCTGTTGTCTGCTCCTATACCCACAGAAAGAGGGTTGAAGCAAGGATGTATACTTGCTTCAGCCCTCTCTTAACTTTTTTATATCTGATGTGGACAGAGGCTTTCGAGAGCATTGTGACAGACTCAGCTAACTTGGGTGTTCAGGTGGTGAGGTGGTTGCTTTACGCAGATGATCTCATCCTTATCTCTAAAACTCCTAAGGGTCTAAGGAATATGTTAAAAGCACTAGAAGCATATGCCCAGGAAAACACGATTATGATAAATACAAAGAAGACTATAAATGGAAAATGTGCAACCTTTACAGCAAATGCATAGTTAAAGACAACAATAATGTACATTTGGCGACGCTATCTGATTACATTGAAAATTCTCATGAAATTTTTATTAAAATTTAGAGAGCAAAGGTACATGGATACGTGCATGATGCTGATATTCCAGAGGAATTATTACAGACCAATCCAGACCGAGTTGAAGTAAAACTATGGGATGCTGATTAGATCAAAACAAAAGAAAAATGCTTAAAATATAAGGATTTTTCCCAAAATCCTCTAAGGGGAAAGCGATATGGGACAATGGAGACCTATTTAGTAAAATCTCCTAGCCCTCAGCATCGTGCAGATTTAATGCAATTGAGATTGAATCTGTGGGAAACCAAAGAAATTACAGCAAAATGGTTCCCTGTGAAACAAGTGAATCCATTGTGTAGATATTGTAATGAAACAATTGAGACATTCAAACACATTATGGCAGAATGTACTAGCTTGATAACACAGAGAATCAACTATTTTAAAAGTTATTTTGAACCATATATTAATCTACCTATGCAACCATTATGGGAAAGAATTCTTCACACCATGTCCAAAAAACTAAGGTATGCAGCTGAAAATGTCCTTTGAGAGTTAAAATTAGATATGGATTGCCGGATGAATCAAAATAAGAACGCAAATTGTGATAATTAGAGATACCATGATGTAACTATGGTCTTCTTATTTTTGATTTTATGTATTGTAACCCTTTTTTTATTCTGTATTTATGCACGTTTTTTTAAAGAAATGAAATGTATTGTAAAACATTTACAGGCCGATTCATGGAATTAATGTGCGCTGAAATTTTAGGCGCAAGCGTGCGAAAGCATGCAAAAGTGTGCGAATCGCAGTGCCAGTGTGAAAATCACAGCGAAACCCACGCACAGCGATTCATGGAAGTCCGTGCGTGTGGAAATGCTAGGATGTGCGCCAAATTTCTGCGTGGCGCATGCTGGCGCACACGTCTCCAAACAGCGTGCGCTAAGCGCACAGCGAAATCGCACATAGCGCGGCGCACACACCAAAAGTAGGAGGAACAGGGGGCGTGACACACGGAATGGGGAACAACTCGTGAAAATGTGGGCATCACGGGGGAAGTACAGGAGGCAAGTGCACGGAACGCCCACACGCACATTCAAAAAAGATGCGCTAATCAGGAAACAGGTACGCCAGCAGGAAGCAGGCGTACGTAGACCTGCGCAGCATAAAAGTGCGTGCAAACAACAAACAAGCACAGACGCCAGGATGAATACACCGTTCCTAGCAGCAGTGGTCGTGGGATACCGCAGGAGGAGGAGGAGGATAGTCAGGCCCAGAATTTTTACACCCAGAACCAGCCTTTTTAGGATGCCTGATGACAAGGTGTATGGGAGGTACAGGTTTCCACCTCACATAATACTGGACCTGGTCAGTGAGTGGGAGGATTACCTCACATCACCCACCCTGTGCTCCCAAGCACTTAGCCCCCTGCATAAGGTCCTCAATGTACTGCATTTCTTGGCCACTGGATCATTTCAACGGACATCTGCTATAGTGGGGGGGTGTCACAGGCCACGGAGTCACGCTGCCTACACCAGGTCTTGGCCATCATGACTGCACGCCCATCAGTTCGCAGGCACATATACCTGCCCAGAACACCTGCTGAAAGGCAGGCTGTCGTCCAGGATTTTTACAGGGTGTCACACTTCCCCAAAGTGCTAGGTGCCATTGACTGCACCCATGTGGCTCTACGTCCCCCCAGGGCATCAGAGCACATCTATAGAAACCGCAAGCACTGGCATTCCATCAACGTACAGGTAGTATGTGATGCCAAGGGAATCATCACCTCAGTATATGCCAACTATCCAGGGTCCACCCACGACAGTTTCATTTACAGAATGTCAACCATAAACCGGGACCTAGAAGCTGGGCGGCATGGCGATACATGGCTGCTCGGTGAGTATAAATGCCACAGCACATGCACGCATGTCAGATACTGAGCAACGTCACAACCCTAGTAATGATACCCATCACCACCTCACCAGGGGACAGTGCCTACCCTCTGAGCACCCACATGATGACGCCAATTCGGAACCCCACCACGCCACCCGAGGTATGATACAACACAGCCCACTTTGCAACCCGGGGCATAGTGGAGCGCACATTCGGAGTGCTCAAGTCACGCTTTCGCTCCCTTGACCGTTCTGGCGGGCAGCTGTTATACGCTCCCCCAGTAGTGTGCAGGATCATTGTGGCAGCATGTGTCCTGCACAATGTTGCAACACGCCGGGGCCTGCCCGTGGACATTGTGGTGCCCCCACATCCCCAACCACATGCACGCCCGCTGCGCATGGGAGGGGAAAGGGCACGGGGTGAGGCAGCCCATACGCAGCTGGTGGCTAATTACTTCACCTAGAATCACACCCCTGTGGAGTGTGCACAGCCCTGACACATACCAGCTGACAATCAATGATGCTGACATAAGGGACAGTCAACTGTCACAACCATACCAGCCTGAGATTGGTCACCTGGAAGTGTTACATTGTGTGCATCCCTACCTACACAAACACCACCAATGCTGTGTCATCAAAAGACACACTTCTATGCTGCTAAAATCATTACCCCCTTGCAAAATACAACATGACAACAGTGCCATGGCACCCAACCCCTCCCCAGCACCGCCACCCAACACACCATGGCATGTCATGCTATGTGAGAGCAAACAAAGCAATCCCCAAAACATGACACAAGTGTCAAAGTACAGTGTCCTTAATGGAAAGTGCCCACACACAATATGCTCCCAGTAATGTAGAACTAACAACACACATGACCAAATACTTACCAACAATACAATGCAGCTACACAACTTCAAACATAGCATAAACATGACAGTACAAAGTTAAAGTAGTGGTAGTCTTACAACCTGATCATGCCAGCACATCGGCCACTTCCAACTGTACAGTGCTGCTGTCACGCAAATGTCCAAGTGCACTGCTTACAACATGAACTCCATCTCCAAAGTAGACGGCCTTGTGAAGACATGAGGAATTAACCTGCAAATTAGGCGAAAGACATGGATGAACAAGCACATAGCAATACATCATGCAGTGTACAATTCAACAACAATATTCACTAGGAATGTATACACAGTATTGACTACAGACTGCCCACACAGCTCATGGGAGTCCTACGTCACTGTGTAAGTCAATGTCACTTGGGCACACCCTTTGCAAGCCCATGGAAACGGGAAGCAGGAGGGGTGTGTGTCTCACAAACCCAAACATCTAACCCAAACTCAGGACAAGCCTGCATGTGCCCAGCCGGAAAATCAAAAATAGCCATGTGGGGACCAGAGGGGGTGGGAGGCCACCCAGGAGGTCCGAGGACAGGGTGCACACCAACACCCACCTGTGTGGATGTTGGGGAAAAAAACACCTCCATGGGCTCATGGCCTGCACGGCTATGCCAATGTGAGAGAACTGCTGCTGTCGCTATCATCACCCTCTGCTGCTGCCACAGGAGGTGGTGCTGCCACAGGAGGTGGTGGTGCTATGGGAGGCAGCCCACGCAAAGCCCTGGTATGGTCCTCCATGGCAGCAAGCATGCAGGTGTGGAAGGTCTCGTTTCGGAGGATTATAGTGCAGAGATCCCCATGCAGCACCTGACGTGATGCACGGATCTCCTCCCGAGTTGGCTGCATCTCAGCTGAGAGCGAACGTGTGAGCCGATCCAGCTGCTGTTCTGTCCTCAAGTTAGTGGAAGCCTCAAGGTCAACTAGAGTCTCCCTGAGGTGATGGAGTTCTACCCTCAGGGCTTCCCTGTGGCCCTGGGACTCTATTGATATCGATTGGCGTAGAGTCTCCAGTGCTGCTCGTCTGTCCCTGTTGGACGCCAACATGTCCTCCCTGTGTGATTGGCAAATGGAATCTGTTGCCTGCTGTGGTAGCTCCATTTGCCTTTCAGGGGGGACAATGGAAATGGCCAACCTCCCCATTGCTTGAGCCATCATCTCAACTGATGCTGCCTTTGGGTTGCCATACCGTAAAAGGATTGTTCCCATGCGGTATTGCCTGGTGGCCTACGGCCACCGCGTCGGCGGGCACCACACCTGTTTGGGGCAAGGCGATCTGCGCCTTGCTGTGCCGGCACTGCCTGAGGCTGCAGGACTGCATTCCCCCTCTGATCTGCTGGCCCAGGAACAGGATCAGATGTTGTGGAGTGTGACCCTGCATCCGTAACCGCCAAAGGCGGACTTATCAACACTGACATCCCCATAGAGGGTTCTACCCCTGGTACAGGTGGGTTTGACAGAACAGAATCCCTGCCAAAAACACTTACCTGCGACGCCACATAGGTCTCATCATCCGAATCAGCACCTGAATAGAGGTCTGGGGAGGTGCACCCAGAGGCACCCCTCGACAGAATGTTCTGCAGCAAGATTGGGTTCTCACCAACCACCACACCACGTCCCCCACTGGTGCCCGGTCGTGCCTGAGATTCCTCCTGGGTCTGCACCATCTCCTCAACCTCAACAGCATCAAGTGCGTCATCCCCTGCAAAAACATGAAAGACAAAAAATGGAAACAGGCATTAGCACCATAGGACACAAATAGGCCTGACAAGCTACATAACCAGTACATGATTTACACATGTCCCACATGACTATAACCCTCCCATGCATGCACTGTCACTGAGTTTGAAGGGGACCCAAAAGGCAGACACTGATGCCACCTACATGGAACAGCAACACATTTGCTGCATGCTGGGTAGCACTGCCATCGGACATTGGGCTGTGAGTGGCATGTCCAATACACATACATGACAAATGCCATCACACAGATGGCATGTACCATAGCCGTGGTACATTCCACAAGTACATCCATATGTCAGTGAATGAATACTGTCAGCCATGCATGTGAGATGGACATGATGAGATGAAAAATGCTACATAGTGTGACAAAATAGGCATGTGCCACACACTGCAACACATCCAGTGTACAAAAATACAGTGATTGCAGGCCGATGGACACATCAATGGTTTGTCACTTCAACATGACAGGAAACAACTATCATGTTCCACATTCAAACATGCCCCAAAAATTCCTGTGATCAGGCCAATACTCAATTAGCCTGAATGGTCAAATCATTCATCTAACAAGGTAACACATGTGGTCCAATGTGGGGTTCATCAATGACAGAAGCATGTCACAAATGTGACAATAGGGCTGAGGAATGCGTAGCAAAAGTGAGAGAATTGAAACAATCAGCCTGAACGAACACTGAAAAATACAAATAATGTTGTTGCAAGATGGCACTTCAAGGGCAACTGCCGTAATGTTGAGCCAAATTACTAATGTGGGCAGAAGGGATACTGTCACACCCAAATCCAAGGCCGCTGAATGTTTTGGATGAAGCACATGGGTGACCCATACCACTCAGGCACACACCTGGCACTCAATCAGAACCCGTCACCCAAACAACATACACGTGCATTACACACACATGCATGGGCACTCACCAGGCAATGCTTCATAATCAGGTAGTCCTCCCACACCTTGGATCTGTTCCTCTGTTACGAAGGCCCCAGCAACAGACTCATGTTCAGTGAGTTTGTTGTCCTCTTACGCTGACGCACTTACGCGCTAAGGCCCTTTCCTTGAATTACACGCTGACGTGCAAGATTTTTACGTGCCAAATCACTCCGTATCAAGCTGGCCACGCGAAAACACATGGAAGACCACGCTCCTGCCCTGAGGGACATTTTCCTGCCCCCCAGAGCCCAGAGCATGCTCCCATCTGCCATCTGCTTCTGCCTGACTGCCTGCTGCCCACGTGCCCTGCTATTTTGTGCCTGCACATCAGTCATCTGCAGGGGTCCAGTTGCTGTGTCCACCCCTGCTGGAACAGAAGACTCCTGACTGGGATACCATCGCTCCACAGCCCAGCCCCAGGACACAGTTGGCCACCCACGCCTGCCTCGGCGGTCACCATGACGGGGCAAACACCATCTGAGACCACTGGCGACCCCCAGCCAGAGGGGCAGAGGGCCACCAGCTTCAGTCAGAAGGAAGTTGGTGTCCTGGTGGAGCATGTCCTGGGGCATTATGATGCCCTCTTCGGAACATCATGCGCCAACAACGAAGGACAGGATAGGATCTGGGATGACTTTGTGGTTGCCATGAACGCGGAGGGGGTGGCAACCCGCAACATCAACCAAGTCAAGAAGCGCTGGGAGGACTTGAGGTCCAGGACCCTCATAAAGGCCCGGCACCTTGTGGAGGGGGGCCGGTGCAGCATGAGTACCATCCAGATGAGGGTCCTGGAACGCGTAGGCCCAGCGCTCCACGCCCAGATCCTTCTGAGGCAGACCCGTCTGGAGTTGAGCGGTAAGTGGCCAAGCATTGCTGTGTGAGACAGGGCATGTTGCAGGGTGCTGGTTGTCTGATACTTGCCTGTATGTGTGACATAGGCCATGTACGTATGTGTGTGTGCAGGGACATCATGGTCATGCATGGTCATGCATGTGAGACCAGTAATGTGTGAACCACATGGTTGGTGCATGTGTTACAATGCAACATGCGGAGCAGCATGCGTAATGCACACATTAATGCATGCCTGTCTCTGTTATTGGACATGAATGGGGTGTGAGAGATGGGTGCTGCTGTCATGGTGTCCATGTCTGTGTGTCTGTGTGTCTGACTTGCGTGTCTGTGACTTGTAAATGCCATGGATGCATGACACATGTCTGTGACAATGTTCAGATTCACTGATGCAGCCTACTCATCCTTGTATCCACTGTGTCGGGGTGTACGAGGCCAGCTGGATGAAACTACAGTGAAGTGTGTGCATGTGATAGGCATGACCCATGATGCATGTGAGTTTCAAACCAGCATTGTATGTTTCAAGAGTCCCTTGGTCATGTATGCTAATGTTCATAGCATGCGCCATGCCTGTTACTGCATGTATTTTGCCTGCACTGACCCATGTGTTGTGGAGGGACATGATGGAAGTGATGTTTGACAGTGCCACTCATCTGCTATTGCTTCCTGTCTAGGGGACCATTGTACAGGACCCTGATGCTTGTGTTCTATGTCTCCCTCTACACAGCAAGTGATGAAGAGGGCGGAGACGGCGCTGTGGAGCAAAGCGGCAGGGATGCCCCCACCGGCCGGCGACACAAGGCCCAGTCACCCTCCCAGAAATTACTATCGTCCAGGAGTGAGGGGACTGGTGGTGCGTCTGCCACTACGGCTGCAGCGGAAGGGGTGGGTGAGCCCCCACAGGGGCTTGCAATGGCGGAAGACGGTGTGGAGCCATCCAGGTTGGTGGTTTCCACAGAGGAGGAGGAGGCCACTACTGAGCCGCACATGGGGCCTGGTGGGGGTGGTACCACTGGTGCAAGTGGTGCAGTCCAGGGGCAGGGGCGGGAGGCAGCACAGGTTGCCATGGAGGGGCCTGTGCATGTCACTGTCCCTAACACTGTGACTGCACCACCATGCACCAGCAGGGATGCCCCATCCCAGGCCCGTCCGCAGGTAGGGGGGATGTCCATGTCATCTGACACTCCTCTACCTGCGGATGAGGGGACCCCTGGCCGTATGGAGAAGGTCCTGATTGGTGTTGCGTTGTGAACGCGTGACATTCGTGATGACGTGCGTGCTTCCCGGGGGGAGAACGCACGTCATCACGAAGAGCAGCGTGCCAACGTGGCCCAGTTGGGAGTGTCCATGGTCGGGCGTTTTGTACATGTGTCGGCCACTCTGGCGGCCCTCTCCTCCTCTGTGCAGACTATGCGCCAGTCGTTCTCCATGCCATCTTCCGGCCCAGATGCAACCAGGGACCCCTGTGGACCTGCCCTTACCAACGCAGCCTGCCCGGTGAGGATCCCATCCTTGCCACAGTCAGGAGTTGGAGGTCCAGCAGATGGAGGATGTGCCAGCATCATCGGGCAGGGCACGTGCACGACAGCGTCGGTGGAATCCATCAGCCTGGATGCCGTCGTGCTGGCAGAGGCAGTTGCGTCGGAGGCAGCGGCAGGCTCAACGTGGGAGGCATCATGGCTCGGGCCATCTACATCAGAGGGGCAGGCATCAGCCGGAGGGCAGGAGGACCCTGGAATGGGAGTGTCTTCCGTGTGGCAGCGGTTGGGCCAGCGGATAGGTGCGGAGCGGCGGCGGGCAGAGGAGGCACGGCTCACAATGGTCAGGGCGGAGAACTCCATGCGCAGGGTGCTGAGGCGGGCTGAGTGCCTCGAGGGAATTCGCAGGGAGTTGGAGGTGGACATGGCGTTATTCCTGCAAGACCTCGGGGCCAGAGAACAGGCCCGCCTCCAAGACATTGAACAGGAGTTCGATGATGCCCTGGCCCATGACACCAACAAGTGAGCCATTGGACTTGCCCACCGTCATTGTATATAGTTCATTAGTGTTAAGTTTCATTTCTTTTTTCTTTCATTTGGGGTTCATGGACTATGCCCCACATTTTTGTATATAGTTAGTAATTAGGTAGGTTTCATTGTAGGTTTCATTTATGTCGTTTGGCTCATGGACCCTGGATTTGTTATTTGCACATAGTTTTACAGTGGATTTTTCTCCATCTTTTTTTTTTCACCATGGAGCAATGGATATTACGCTTTTCTTTCCCTTTGGATTTGATTTGTTGGACGGTGACTTTGGACACATTTTCATTTGGATTAATTTTGATTCTCATTTTATTCATTTATCATTTTTTGGGACATGCTGCATTTTGATTATTATTGGCATTATTGTGTGTTTTGATTTCATTCCCTTCATTTTGACTTGAATACATTTTTGTTTCTTACTTCAATGTGTGGTCTTCTCTCATTGGTTTCATGCATGTCACAATGTGGGTTTTCTCAGTCATGTGTTGCCATTGTGTGGTCTCATGCGCATACTGCTTATTTGTGATCTATCATGTAATGGGGATTTCAATTTGGAGTGGATGTAAAGCTTGGTTGGGTGTTTGGACTGGGGTGGCGTGGGGTGGGATTTGGGTGGCCATAAGAGCCAGGGATCTGGATTGTGATGACGTGTTGGGTGGGGGTGCAAGGGGACATGTGTCGGGGCCTGCTGGCAGGTGCCTGTCAATGATGGGGGGGTGGGAGGGCTGGGGGACATGAGCGGGGGCCTGCTGGCAGGTGCCCCTCACTGCTGGGGGGTGGGGGTGCTGGGAGACATTAGTTGGTGCAGGGGAGTCCTACATGTGATTTGGCAGTGTGGGTCCTCCCAGGTGTTCCCTCTATACCCTCCACGGACCCTGCAGGCAGCCCACACCAAAGGGGAGTACCCTGCAACCCTGGTCATGTTCCGCAGGCAGCCCATCCACCATGGGCATGCCCCCCAGCCAAGCCACATGTCACCTTGCACTACTGATCAACAACGCATGACCCCCTGCACCCCCACCCCCCAGCAGTGCAGGCCACCTGACAGCAGGCCCCCACGAATGTCCCACTCATGTCCCCTTGCACCCCCACCCCCCAGCAGTGCAGGGCACCTGCCAGCAGGCCCCTACTCATGTCCCACTCATGTCCCCTTGGACCCCCACCCCCCAGCAGTCAGGGGCACCTGCCAGCAGGCCCCCACTCATGTCCCCTTGCACCCCCACCCCCAGCAGTGCAGGGCACCTGCCAGCAGGCCCCCACTCATGTGCCACTCATGTCCCCTTGCACCCCCACCCCCCAGCAGTGAAATGCTGATCTCATGAGACAAACCAAAAGTCAAAACTATGTACACCAACACATGTCCGTCACACACATACACTGGTTGGCATTGCTTGTGTAAACCCACATTTTCACATGCATCAAGCCAATGAGCGAAACCCACACATGGAACTAAAAAATGAAAATGTATTATGTACATGAAATCCAAAATGAAATGAAAGCATACCAAAATATGAAACATGAAATGAAAAGCATGTGAAAATGATGATTGAATGAAAATGACGACCAATCCATATGAATTTGAACGAAAAACAGTCCAAAGTCAGCCTCCAACAACGCAAATCCAAAGGAAATGTAAAAAAATAAAGAAATCCATTGCTTTATGTTCATAACCAAAAAAAAGAGAAAAATCAATCCATTGTCAAACTATTTACAACCCATTGTCCGGGAAAAAAAAAATCCATTTCTCCATGTCCATGATGCAAAAAAAAAAAAAAGGATACATGATGAAACTATATACAATCCATTGTCCAAGGATGTAAAGGGTCCATGATCCCAACCAAACAAATGAAACCTACCTACCTACCTACCTAAAAATATGACTATATACAAATTTGGGTGGCATTGTCCATTGACCACAAATAAAAGGAAAACATAAAGGAAACCTAACTCTAAAAACTATTTACAAGGGCAGCGGGCTAGTCCGACGGCTCACTTTTGGATGTCCCGGGCCAGGTCATCATTGAACTCCTGCTCAATGTCCTGGAGGCGGTCCTCTTCTATGGCCCCGGGTGTTTGCAGGGATGACGACATGTTCTCCTCCAACTCCCTGCGAATTGCCTCGAGGCACTCGGCCCGCCTCAGGGCCCTCTGCATGGAGTTCTCCGCCCTGACCATCGTGAGCCGTGCCTCTTCTTCCCGCTGCCGCTCTGCATCTATAGCATGGCCTAACCACTGCCACACGGAAGACACTTCCAGTCCTGGGTCCTCCTGCCCTCTGGCCGATGCCTGCCCCTCCGATGTTGAAGGCTCCGAGCCATAATTGCTGCCACCTAGAGCCTGCTCCTGCTGCTGCTGTCCATGTGCCGTGTCTGATGGTGCCTGCACATCCTCCATCAGCTGGTCTCCAGTTGTGGTGTCCACCCCTGCTGGGCCAACGACTCCCAACTGTGGCAGGGATGTGAGCTCCACCATGCTGGCTGTGTTTGTCGGGCCAGGTCCCCAGGCGGCCCTGGTGGAATCTGGGCCGGAAGACGGTGTGGAGAACAACTGGCGCATAGTCTCCACAGAGAAGGAGAGGTCCGCCAGAGTGCGCAACACATGTAGGGACCCACCAACCAGGTCAGAGACCATACGTTCGTGGGACCCCTCGTCCGCAGGTAGTGGAGAGGCAGATGACATGGCACTCTCCCCTACCTGCGGACGGGCCTGGGACGGGGCCTCCCTGCTGGTGCATGGTGCTGCAGTCACAGGGTCAGGGAGAGCGACATGCACAGGCCCCTCCGCGGTGACCTGTGCTGCCTCCTGCCCCTGGCCCATGACTGCACCTCTTGCACCAGTGGTACTACCCCCACCAGCCTCCATGTGCAGCTCAGTAGCGGGCTCCTCCTCCTGTGTGGAGACCACCAACCTGGATGTCTCCACACCATCTTCCGCCATTGGAAGCCCCTGTGGGGGCTCACCCGGCCCTTCCGCCACAGCCGTTGTGGCAGACGCAGCACCAGCCCCCTCGGTCCCGTATGATGGTAATTCCTGGGAGGGTGGCTGGGCCTTGCGTCGCCGCCCAATGGAGACATCCCCGCCGCTTGGCTCCACAGCCCCGTCTCCGCCCTCTTCTTCACTTGACGTTGCATAGAGGGAGACATAGAACACAACCATCAGGGTACAGTACAAAATACCCTAGACAGGAAGCAATAACACATGAGTGGCACTGTCAAATGTCACTTCCATCCTGTCATTCCACAACCCATGGGTCAATGCACACAACACACATGCAGAAACAGTCCCGGCGCCTGCAATCAACATCAACATTCATGTAGAAGTCCCCTGTAAACCAAGATGTTTCCTTCAAAGTCACATGCAGCCATGGCGTTTCAAAGTCACACACACACTTCTCTGGCACACACACACATGTGCACCATACAAGTACATGACATCAGCACCCATTCCTCACCCCCCTTCATGTCCAGAACAGAGACAGCCATGCTTTCATGTGTGCATTCCGCATAGAGCTCCCCATGTTGCATTAAAACACATGCACCAACCATGTGGTTCACGCATCACTGGTCTCACATGCATGACCATGATGTCCCTGCACAGACACATCCATACATGGCCTATGTCACACATACAGGCAAGCATCAGACTAGCAGCACACTGCAACATGCCCTGTCTCACACAGCAATGCTTGGCCACTTACCGCTCAACTCCGGACGGGTCTGCCTCCGAAGGATCTGGGCATGGAGCACTGGGCCTACGCGTTCCAGGACCCTCATCTGGATGTTACTCATGCGTGCACGGCCCCCCTCCACGAGGCGCCGGGCCTTGTGGAGGGCCCTGTACCTGAAGTCGTCCCAGCGCTTCTTGACCTGCTTGATTTTGTGGGTTGCCACCCCCTCCGCGTTGATGGCAACCACTACTTCGTCCCAGATCCTGTCCCATCCTTCCTTGTTGGGGCGTGATGTTCCGAAGAGGGCATAATAATGCCCCAGGACATGCTCCACCAGGACACCAACTAAGGTGGCAGTGAAGCTGGTGGCCCTCTGCCTCTCTGGCTGGGGGTTGCCAGTGGTGCCAGATGGAGATGTGCCCGACATGGCAACCCCAGAGGCAGGAGTGGGTGGGCAACTGGGTCCTGGGGCTGGGCTGTGGAGCGATGGTATGCCAGTTGGGAGTCTTCTGTTCCAGCAGGGGTGGACACAGCAACTGGACCCCTGCAGATGGCTGATGTGCAGGCACCAAATAGCAGGGCACGTGGGCAGCAGACAGTCAGGCAGCAGCAGATGGCAGGGGTGAGCGTGCTCGGGGCTCTGGGGGTAGTAAAATGGCCTCCAGGGCAGGAGCGTGGTCTTCCATGTGTGTATGCGTGGCCAGCTTGATACGGAGTGATGTGGCACGTGAAAAATGTGCACGTCAGCGTGTAATTCGAGGAAAGGCCCTTAGCGCGCAAGCGGGTCAGCACACGTACGCGATTTCATTGGACCAAAGGCCCTTTGCGCGTAAGCGTGTCTGTGACGTGTCGCGCATGGGCGTTGCCATTTCGCGTATCAAACTTCATGCGAACCCCAGGAATACATGTACCCCACTCGCACAGGGCCCTTTCGCGTGTAAAACTTCACGCGAACCCCAGGAATACCCGTACACCACTCGCACAGGGCCCTTTCGCGTGTCAAACTTCCCGCGAACCCCAGTTATACACGTACCCTGCTGAAATGGCGTGTGAGACTTCCTGCGAACCCCATAATACACGTACCCTGCTGAAATCGCGTGTGAGACTTCCCGCGAACCCTGTAATACATGTACCCCGCTCGCACAGGGCCCTTTCGTGTGTGAGACTTCCCGCAAACCCCATAATACACGTACCCTGCTGAAATCGCGTGTGAGACTTCCTGCGAACCCCTTAATACACGTACCCCGCTCGCACAGGGCCCTTTCGTGTGTCAAACTTCACGCGAACCCCAGGAATACACGTACCCCACTCGCACAGGGCCCTTTCGTGTGTAAAACTTCCCGCGAACCCCAGTTATACACATACCCTGCTGAAATGGCGTGTGAGACTTCCCGCGAACCCCGTAATAAACGTACCCCGCTCGCACAGGGCCCTTTCGCGTGTCAAACTTCACGCGAACCCCAGGAATACACGTACTCCACTCGCACAGGCCCTTTCGCGTGTGAAACTTCACGCGCACCCCAGTAATACACGCTCCCCGCTTGGCTTTGCTGTTTGGCAGCCCTGTAAACTGGTCCAGGGTTAGCGCAGCCCTTTGCGCTGAATTGGGAATTTTGATGCTTTTCCTTGCGCGAGGGCGTTCTTGGGGGCGTAACTGGCGCTGCCGCAGGGTCGCTGTGCCACTCTGTGCCACGGCTTGTTTTGGAGGCTAAAATCCATGAATACGCTGTGCGCGGAAATCGATTTTAACGCATGCGGCTGGCGCAGACATTCGGACGCGCACACTGTGCGCCAGCCGCGTGCGCCACTTTTGTGCGAAATTCTATGAATTACCCTGTTAATTTGTATAATGTTGAAAGGTTGACATTTTCAGCCAAATCAAATAAATAAAAATAAATAAATAAATAAATATGATGACAACAAGGTTCAACTTGCTTAAGAACATTATTTTGTAATTGTGACATTAGTACAAATGCCGCATAAAGAAAAATGTGTTCTTAAATCAATGTTGTTTGTGTTGATGGTTTCTTCCACTTTTAACATAGACAGTCAGTACAATTTCATTCAGACTTCTCCAATAACTTCAAAAATTGAAAGAAAATGACACAAATTCAAAGAAAATTCTCCAATAACACTTTTACAAATGAGATAAAAAGTCAAACAATTATCAAAACATCCTTTCTGTTAAAACATTATTCAATAAAAACATATCATTAACAAAAAACTTTATCAAGCTAGAACAGTAAATCATCCCACTAGTGCAGCTTTCACATATTCATGTATATCATAAAGAATATTTACATTATTACTTCTTAATAGCAAACATAACGACAGCAAACATGAACATAGCATCAGCACAGTTCTCAATGTTATTTACAAAGACATTTGGCCTCAACGATTTCCTTTGCAGTTCAATATGTCTACTACAAATTCAAAGAAAATGACGAAGATCTTCAGCTGCAGGTACACCTGGGGTCAAAGCCTAGCCATTTCACGCATGCACCGACGATGCCCAGCTACTTTTCTAAGGAAACTATTTAGGATAACTTTCAAAGCATTGCAGTCAACATTCCCCCCTACTTCGCGACCATGGAGCATTATAGAGCAAGCATTAGCATTGAAGGCTTTCAAACCTGTAACCACCATGTGAGCTTCGAAATCATAATTAAAATGTTTTAAACCACTTTCACTTCTACTACTACTGCCCCTCGGTGAAAAAAACACGTCCCTTCTACCACTACCTCCCTCTCTCAGTACTACTACTACTCCCAACTACTACTACTGCTCACCACTTCCACCACCCACTACTCCTACCTCGGACTCCTCTCATTACTACTACGTCCCCACCTGTCACTATCACTACCACTCCACTCACTACCACTCATGGACACTGACTCTGCAGAACAATTTCCTTTACTAACATCATCCACACTCCTTCACTCTGTCTTCCTGTTGGTCTCTTGGTTTTTTGGTCCTCATCCTGCCAACTCTATTCTCACTTTTCTAACCCACACTAAACCCTTTCCTGTTTCCCTCTTATGTCCCCCATGAGCCTTTCTTGATTGGCTGCTTATCCCTAACCAATCTCACTTACCTATTCCCGCTAGGGCATGGCGAAGACAACTTTAACAGAGTCCTAAGCCCAACCCACTTTCCTCCTCAATCGCTTTTGATCATGGAGGGGTGATGGTATATGATGGGTTGGAAGGTCCAGCCCATACCTGGACCTCGCTTTGTGCCTCTAAATGTATGTATGTTCTGCCTCTGAAAGTATCCCTGGTGGTTTAGTGGTTTTCTTTCCCATGTGCTGGACTATGCCATTCTTCAGGTGCAGGCAACGTTTTTTGATAGCGATCATGCAGACTCAGCTCCCATGGCTTCTCTTGCGTGTTGAGGGGCCTGTCTGGGCCTAGTGGCCCACCCTGTCTTTCTCCACTTCTCCAGAGGGTGGTCTTTCCTAATTTTCTCTCACTTAGCCTCATTTTGTGGCAGCCTGCTTGTCTCTCTTCAGGGAGCGAGAGTCGTCACAGAACATGACCGCTCCTGGCCAGCCTCGGCTGAACTCACCGTCCAAAAATCCAGGGTACCCAGAGACATCTTTCCCCTCCTCTTGACAAGGCAGGAGACTGGCCTTTTCACAATGTACAGTTCACATTCTCAACCCTGCCTGACCCCCACTTTCTGAGAACCGCCACAAGCTATGTAATTTTCACAAATAGAAAACCCTGGTGACACTCCTATTAAATATCATCAGCTTGCCTGCAATGCTGTCATTTTCATACTTATACAAAGTAAAATGGCACCACCTCCAATTTCTCAGATGTCCAATCTGAATGCATTCATGAAGGAAACATATTATAGATAACCTTTGATCTAATCTTGGGGGACATGGTTTTAACTAAGGTATGGCTGTAAATGAAAAAATATCTCAGTGAACAGAATCAGAACATGTTCTTTTTGGCTGTCGTAAGCATACTTGCGACAATCCCTACGGTGTTGTTCTCCCCAATTCAAAATGGAAACATATAATCCAGTACATTTAAAACAGTTTGATCAACAATTTAAAAGTAGAATTATGGGTGAAACAAGAAAGAAGGACTCAGCTCCGCACTTCACCACTGATGCAGACAGCTTTGCACGTTTCATTGCTTGAATAGACACCTAGGTCAAACTCTCTCAACAGAGCCCTTGTGGGCCACTGATAAAAATGCATGCATGTACGCCAAGCCCCATGTCTCATAGTGTCTTGTCAAATTACTGTGGTGAATACTGACACTATCTATGTTTTTTCATATTCAAACCTTTAATTATTTTATATAGCCCAGTTATCTGCTGCAGAGAGGAAAGTCAGCGTATGCTTTGTCAGAATTAGGAACTATAATCTGGCAAAGGTTGTGTGGACAGGTTCTGGCAAGAGGGGCAATGCCCCCCTCTTTTTTCCAAGGTCAAATATTAGGCTTTATGGGGAGGGGAGGCAATGAAAGGTTTGCAAGGTGATGCTGCTGTTCAGTAATTATACTGCCCGGTGTGGATGTAAACACATTTAGGACAGTGCAGCAGACAAATAAGCCCCACACCACCCTCATCAATGGAGGCCTTTCCTCCACTAGATAAAATAAATTAATGATCACCTATTTCTGAGTCCTCTATGCAGGGAAATGGAGCACACAACAGGATTAATAAGGCACATTCTTATTGGGAAGTAGTTTCCCTCTCTGACCGCACAATGTCCCTTACGCAATTTATACATACAGATAGTAGCTGCACATCTAACACTTTAGCACATAGACCACTTGCAATAAAGTAAAGCACTGGTTGCACTGCAAGAAACATGCTAAAACATTACTAAATGAAGTTCAGTAATAACTAGATAAGCTCATTTCATTCCCAATCAGTCTGCCTTAGGAGGATGTTCTTTGTGTACAAAGTTCTGCGGCAATTATTCAGCATGCAGATGCCATTCAGTTTCAACGCCATGGGAAATGGGTGGAGTGGGAAAAGTACACCTAAAAGTGAGTTGTAATGTCATTTTACTGAAAAGACAAGGTGGGTGAAGGAGGGGAATACAGCAGAGATAATAGCTCCACCGTACCTATCTCGTCCATCTTGTCAGTAGGCCTCATTACAAGCTCCATGGCTGCCTCCATACTGGGCTCCATTACCGGGTTCCTGCAATGGGGATTTACCGGGTTACTCCAACATAGGAGGACCCGGTAAGTCCTCCTTGCAGGAACCCATCCCCATTCCCATTTGAGCCCCCATAGGGCTCAATGGGAATGAGGAGGGAGGTAACAACGGGCACATTACGAGTGTCCCGTTATTGCCTCTCTCTTCCTCTCGTTTTAGCAGACGTCTGATCCCACGATGGGAAGCTCATAATCGGTGCTCCCGTAATGAAGGGGGCCGGACCCGTACCAGCCTTATAATGAGGCCCAGTGTGTTTAGTTTTATGCCTGTATGAGATTTTCATGTAGGTATACAAGTAATGCATTTCTATGGACTCCACCTCGGTTTCACACCTGCTAAATACCAGGTAGATTCCATAGCAAACCATTAGTAAACAATGTCTACAAAGTGTAATTTTCAGGAAGCATTTTGTTTTTCACAAGAGGCAAAGTAAAATGAAAGAATACAAGTAAATCTGCCTCATTTTAATGTTTAATGATGAAAAATACATGCAGGGTATCAAACAGCACATAAGTGCAAACCTTGGTTGTACCCTCGAGCAAGTTCCATTTGATAAAAAATAACCACCATAGTATAATGTCATAAATGAATTGAAAGTTCAATTTTTCACATGTTGGCTCCGCAACTCACTCTTTTTTTCTTTTTTGGGAATACTAATCCATACCTTAGCTCAGCACAATCTTGATTATGCATTGCACTTATACCAAATCCCATTTTCATTGTGAGCCAAGAACGCCAACCTTGTCCATGCTTCCATCCCATCAATATTAAAATGCAAGATATTGGGATGGTATTTTAGACACATGGCGTGAAATACCCCTGAATCACTGGTGGGGCAAAATTCAGTAGGGCACTTCCAATATCTAGTCAATAGCTTGTCACAGACAACCTTATTAGTACCCTTTGAGGCACTGACCAAGGCTTCAGCCATTACTTCCTCTTGTGGTATTCCTCACTGAGTGGCAGATGTGTGCAAGCATGGCAGTGTTGGTGTATGTCCAATGCATGTTTATTAGATGTATGTTGTAGAAATTATTGTGTCTTTTTGATAAGTATTGTTTTTCATGGTTCACAATTTTGTGAGCTCTACCATTGGTGGTTGTATATTTATTCAGGCCAATTCAGTAGTTCCTCAGCGGTAATGATTTTCTTGGTCACAGACTCAGACACATACTAAGCATAGAACTGATGCCTGATCTGTAGAAGCCTATCGTGCATGGTTTTAGCTACTTTAACAATTGTGTCAGCTGCTACCAGTTCAAATAATTATAAACCTTAATATTGAAGCCGTTCAATCAATTTTGTAAAACCATACTTCTCCATTGCATAGATGATGTATCCTAGATAACCACAGATCTTGTGATATTTCTACTGTCCAAATTGGCTACTCTCCAAATTGATATGTGCAATTTTGGCACTGAACCTTGGCCTGTCAAACTGACCATCCCCAGCTGATCAAAGCCCTTTTCCTGCAAGTGCATTGCCCATTGCTGCCTGCTCTTCTTGCCATGCTTTAACTATTGCAGGGAAGAGGTTTTTCCACTGGTATGTGTATGCATTTTATATTTCTTAGTGATTGTAGACATGAGTAGTAGTGCTACAAATTCAGAAATAATGGTATTGTGGTGTAGGTTGAACCAGGTTGAACCAGTCAACAAAAGCTCACATCAGCTAAAAACATTTCTAGCCATAACATTAGCAACAGAGGGTTCAGCAGAAAAAGAAAGGCTGCAATGTTTTATGCAGGTCACTTGCATTATATGGTTGGCTTCAATTATATCAAAATATACCATCGGTTTCCCTCAAGCATTACCATTAATTGATGCAGTGCATTTCAACATCTTTAAAATATCAAGCAGACAGCACTCAAAGACTATATTTTTAGGTTTCCATAACTAGCAATCATTTAGCCTTTCACTGTATGCCGCCTCAAACCTTGCAGTAATTCCTACTAGGCAGACTTTTCTTCATTATCAACAATACTTTGAAGCACTTCTGAAGCTTCTAGAAGAGATATTGCAGCTTCATGGATGAAATTGGGGATATTAATGAAATGGTGGTTTAACCATGCGACATAGGTTTGGGTGGGATAGATTGCAAAACAGATTGGCCTTTGTCAACTTCATTTAATGTTTCTGGGAGTGCAGTCTGATGGGATGGAAACATTTTACAATAGCAATGAATTATACACCCAAAAGTTGAACGAACCGCAAAACTATTTGGTAAAATTCCCAAGCAAGAGGATCCGGACAACCTTTTTACGAGCAAGGTTAAACATTTTGAAAACAAATGAGATCCTGGGCATTAGAAAAAAATCAAAACAACATCTGTGCAGGTTCTGTAAGGACGCATTTACAGTGGAATCGGTAAAACGTTTGATCTTATCCTGTCCAGTTCTATCAACCAACAGAAGGATTCATCTAAGCCATCTGTATACCATCTTTTGCCAATTGGACGAAGATTACTGGTGGTCTAATCTTATGAATGGGGCAAACAGAAAACCAGTGATGGCCATTGGGGATTTCCTGCTGAGTCTTAACCTGGAAAAAATACACTTGACCAAAGAGTGACAACAAGGACAAGAACAAATATTCAAGAAAAGAAACAAGAATCAAAAATAAAAATAAAACAAAAGCAATTCCTTTATTGCTTGAATTCAATACTAAAGAGGAAGAGAGGAACTTTTACCTGGCGGCCTTTTTGTAAAAGCTGGTAAAATACAGCTAAATAATAATAAAAAATAAAAAAATAGCAATGAATTGTTAGTACCTTCCACTCATTATTACTGTTAAATTCAAATTCTGCCCCCTGGGCAAAAGCATCTATTATGGGTATGGTTGTTGATGTTGCAAAAGCAAATCCACCAAGGTAAATGTCATTTGGCAGGTGTTTGTGGTGAGGGTTGTGTTTTGTGGTCTTCTTTATCTTAGGCCTCTATGAAAAATTACAGCAATTGAAATTACAATGTTGATCACATGCCTTCACATTTATAAAATGTATGTTTGATAATACACAATTTTTAAAAGACTAACAGGAATTTGTTTTAAAACAAAATGCCTAACAAAATATGTGATGGTTTAAGCATGGCAACTTGCACATTATTTGTTTTTCTTCAGAAGTGATAATACAAGTGCAATACCTAGGTATGCAGCCTCGACTTTCTAGGATGAGGGGGGCTGTAAAACACAATTTCTTTCTTTTCAGTCTCATACTAGACTAAAAAATTTAAAACATGAGAGTTATTTGCCAGATACCAGACCTGTACCCACAGCGCCTGTGTATCTGGAAACTGTACATTGGGTGGGAAATCGTACATCTGGTGGCCCACCACTGGACCTCTCAACTTTGGAACAAAACCGAACTAAGGGTGGTGAGTAGTGAAGTCACTTACTGGTGGCCCTTTGTTCATCCAAAAACATTCAGTAATTGTAGGTTAGCTTTTGGCATTCATGTTGGCTTAGGTAGTATTTGCCGCCTCGAGCCCTCCGAATGTCTGGAACAGCTTCGTTAGCAGTAACAGATCCTCACCTGAATCTTGGAACCTATTTCACCCATCAGAATTCTTTTAACGTGTTCCTGCTCCCTATGAAAAGCTTCTGAACTTTACACACAACTGCACACATTACACACGCATTGCACATTGAGCACAAGGCTCCACTCATCTTAGGGCTGGACCCCTAAACCTGGAATTGCCATCTCTGAAGACTGTCGGTGCTGCAAAAGTTCCTCACTTTTTTCCTTTGCCGGTATTGGTGGAGTTATTAGTGTTCTCGCTCTGATCCATTGATTGTATATATATATATATATATATATATATATATATATATATATATATATATATATATATATATATATCAAAATGATGTTGTTTGTGTGGTATTTTACTACAGCAGCTCATTATTCATTGTGTTGTTATTGGGTCTATAATACATTGTAAAGTTTTGTATACTACTGTGTAATTGTAATTCTTGGTGTTTCAGTGTGTGCGCTCATTGGAGACCTCTGATCACCCTCACTCCTCCTGAGATTTAGCCTTGACTGCTCTCCAGGCTACAGTGAATTGTTCTGGCCATCTTCCCAGAAGTGTCCCCTGTTCATCTAACAGAGAATGTGTGCCTGTTCCATAATGATTTGGCTAATGAAAAATTGCATATTCAAATAATTGTTTTTTCAAGAAAATGTCTTTCTCAAAACCTATGAGTTCTGTTGATAGAAGGTCAAGTCTCACACAAATGAAATGCAACTTAGAAATGTATACTTAGAAATGTATAGCACAAAGTAAACTTAAGCAGTTTGCAGAACAAGTCACAGTTGAATATACCTTATTAGTTACAATTTCTGAACCATTTGCCCCACTGAAAAAGCAGTAGAGTTCTGGATTCAGCAGTACAAGCAAAGATCATAAACATATACAAAGTATATATTAAAATGTGTGACTTATGCATAATTTCTATATGTTAATTCCCCAATCATGCATCAACTAGCAGATTCAAACATTTTGGGCCTCATTACATGTAAGGCGGTGAACCATGGCGCTGTTAGCGCCATGGTTCATGCCGGTAAAATACCGGCACCGCCTTGGTGGAAAGGGGAATTACCGCCCTATTCCAAGGTTGCTGGGGCGGTAATTCCCCCTTCCACTATTGCCCTTCCCCATTCCCATTTTTGCCCCGTAGGGCTCTATGGGAATGGGGAAGGCGCTAATTACGGTACCGCAAATTGCGGTACCATAATTAGCTCCACTGGTCCCTTTGCGGGTTGGTTTTTAACGCCTGCAAAAAGCAGGCGTTAAATTCCCCAACCTGCAAAGGGACCTCGTAGTAAGGCGATAAGGATTTGCCGGTACCGGTAAAATACCCGTACCGGTAAACCCTTACCGCCTACCGTGTAATGAGGCCCAATATATGTGTTTTCAGAATATTCTTACAAATGCCAATATGCTATTTTTCCCAATATCCCATGTTCATACAGAGAATTATTTGAAAAAGGAACATAATAGTTCAATATTGGTTCCTTACTCAGAAGAGTAAGGCTAGTTCATAGCTGGCACATCCCACCATTGCAAACATAAATTAAAGAAGCCAATAGTTGGTGTAAGGAAGTGAAATGACACCTATCGTCTGGTATGTACAATCCAAATGCTGCATTGGTCAAGTTTGCTTGATATTTAGGCTCAAGCACATAGGAAAAGGATAGAGTTTTGGAAAACAGAGACACCTGAGAGTCCTTCCAATGGGAGGGAAGTAGATTTGGATTCCAACTGAGCAGGGCTGCTGAGTAAATCTCTCTAAAATGCATTTCCCAAACTGAACCGAATGCAAAGGCCTTCCTAAAGCAGGACCAGATTACTGGAGAGGGATGCACTAACTGAAGGGAGAGCCTACCAGGCAGAGCAGCCTGAGGCTAGTCATATTACCATTTTTCCTGGGCCTTTGAAAGACAGCTGCAAAGTATATAACCAAGCTACCAATGATTTAGACACTTATTCAGAGAAATGTATTTATTGAACATTTGTATGGTGCCTATACACAAGTGTTTCCAGGTGCCACAAGACAATATGGGGGACGGGAACATAGGAAGAACAGCAAACAATGGTTATATTGGTCTTGTGACAAACCTACTGTGCAAGTGGAAGAACAATGCGCTATGTGCAGGCAGGGGGTAAAGGGAAACGTGCACGAGTGGAGTGCCCAAAGGGGGTGGGGAGGGAGGCAAATGCTGCAAGACCAAGAAAAGAAGTGCTGGGGGAGCCAAGCAGGCAAGTGTCAGGAAAAGGGCAAAGGGGAAGAAAGGGTAAGTGCAGAGGATAGGGTGGACCAGGTTAGGGCCAGTCCAGGGAAGAGAGTCCAAAGGCAATGCTTGCAAGGGATGCAGGGGAGACTGGTAGGGGGGTGGTCTGGCTCCTATATAACTCTGAAGGGCCCCAGTTGCAGCAGCAGAGGGAACGAATGCATAGGAAGGGGGAGAGGGAAGGAAGAGGGGAAAAGGAAAGTCTTGAGAAGTTTCCCGAACTTAAGAAGATCTGGCTCAAGTCTGAAGGGGACAGGGGGGCTGTTCCAGATGGAGGAATCAGCAGAGGAAAGGGAGGTACCTCCCACTCTCTGCTCAAAGAAACGTTGGACCTGCAGAGAGTTGGAGCCTGAGGACCAAAGGACTCTGTCAGGGAGGTATTTAGGGAGGCACATCTGGATGTAGAGAGGTCCCAGGCCCCAGACAGCCTTGTGGATGATGCAAAGGATCCTTGCACTCACTGAGAGCCAGTGGAGCGATTTCAGGGCTGAAGAGATGCAGTCCCTGTGCTTGAGGCCAAGGATAAGTATTGCAGTCCTATTCTGGATTAGTTGAAGTGGGCAATGGAGGAAAGAGGCAGATTGCAGAAGAGGCTGTTGTGGTAGTCCAGCCTAGAGAGAACCAGGGCTCTGGAGATGTTGAGCTTCTGGGGAAGGTGAGGAAAGGAAGAATACCCCTGAGAAGATGCATCTCGAAGTGGGACTTCTTGGAGAGATCTGTGAGGTGTGGAGAGAAAGAGAGAGAGGAGTCAAAGGTGATCCCAAGGTTTTTTGCCTCACATGAGCCAGTTTGCCCAAGGAGGTTGGCCAGAGAGTGGGGGTAAATAAGGAGCAGGCGTCCGAATGAGAAGGATCTCCATCTTACTGGTATTAAGACAGCGATCATTGGCAGAGCACCATGCCTGAGTAGCAGTCAGGCAGTCATGTATGAGAGAGGAGGGGGAGAAGGTATTGATATTGATATTGACCTTTTATTTCTATCACTCTCGTACACAAGTGTTTCAGAGTGCGACAAGGCAAGGGAGGGGAACAGGGGAGAACAAAACACCGATCTTACTAGGCCCAGTGACATTGAGAACGCACAAGTGCATGGGAGAGGGGGAGGGGAAAAGTGCATGGTAGGGGCGAGAAGTGGATAGTCCGAAGCAGAGAAGAAACAGATAAATAACAATAAATACATAATAAAGGCTACAAAGAGTGGTAGTGTAGCCAGCAATTTGCAAGTGCTAGGTTTAAGGCAGCAGACAGGGTAGGTCTGATAAGTGCAGGAAGAAAAAGGGGGGGCTGTATGGGTACAGATACAGACCCCAGTGCAAGGGGTGGCCTGGAGGAAGTGAGGGAGGGTGGCAGGGTTAGCAGGTACCTGGGCCCGGAGGACAGAGGGTGGCCAGGTGCACAGTGCCAAGAGAGAACAGATCAGCAGGGGAGAGGGGGAGCGAAGGCAGAAGAAAAGAGGAAGGTCTTGAGTTGCTTCCGGAACCAGAGATGGTTCTCCTCAAGTTTTAGAGTGGCAGGGAGGCTGTTCCAGAGGGAGGCCCCACCAAAGACAGATATCTACCCACAGCTCGTTTCTTTGAAAAACGACTGACCCTGAGGGAGTTGGAGGTAGAGGAGCGAAGCGCTCGAGAGGGGAGTTATTTGTGGAGGGATAGCTGAAGGTATTTTGGACCCAGGCCCCAGAAAGCCTTGTGTACAATGCAGAGGGTTTTGAATTTAATCCTTGCATCCACTGGGAGCCAATGGAGAGATTTCAGAGCTGGAGAGATACGATCCCAGGGCTTGAGGCCAAGGACACGTCTTGCAGTCCTGTTCTGGATTAGTTGCAGAGGGTGGAGAGTAGAGGCAGGTAGATTTAGAAAGAGGCTGTTACAATAGTCCAAGCTAGAGAGAACCAGAGCTTGGGATACCATGAGCTTCTGGGGGAAGGAGAGGAAAGGCAGAGTACCTCCGAGGAGGTGCAGTAGGAAATTTGACTTTTTAGAGATCTCAGAGATGTGGGCAGAGAAGGAAAGGGTGGAGTCAAAGATGACCCCGAGGTTCTAGGGGATGTTGGTAGAGGATGGCAGCTTGAAGGAGAGTTGTGTGTCATCTGCGTAACACTGGAAATGAGGGGAGAAGGTGGAGATCAAGTGTGCCAGGGGGGCCAGGTAGATGTTGAAGAGCCATGGCGATAGGATAGAGCCCTGAGGAACGCCACAAGTAGAGAGTAAGGCAGAAGAGGCCCATTTGCACTTGGGAGGGTCTGTTTAAAAGGAAGGAGGTCAGCCATGCCAGTGCCTGGTCTGTGATGCCTAGGGTATCACAGAGATGGTTATGAGGATGGACTGGTTGACTGTGTCAAAGGCAGAAGAAAGATCAAGGAGGATCAGAACAGAGGGTGTGTTTGAGTCCAGGTTAGAGAGCAGGTCCTCAGAGGTGTTCAGGAGAACATTTTCTGTGCCTCTGGGTGCCCTAAAACTGGACTGCTGGTCATGGAGGCAGCCAGCCAATTTGGTGTGGAGAGTCAGTTGGGGAATAACTAGCTTCTCCATGAGTTTGCCTAAAAAAGGGGTGATAGAGAAAGGGTAATAGTTACCCAGGCAGGGAGGGTCTGCCGATGGCTTTTGTAAGAGGGGTGCACAAGAGAGTGCTTAAGGGGTTGTGGGAAGGAGCCAGTGGTGAAGGAATGGTTGCAGAGGTCAAGCAAGGGTAGGGTGAGAGAGATGATGTTGTCCTTGATGGTTTTGGAGGGGCAGGGTAGCACCTGTTTAGAGGAGACTTTCCTAGAGCTTACACCTCGAGAGATCTTGTCTAGTGCAATGGGCGAGAAGGAGAAGAGTATGGGGGAGTGTAGGAGGTCAAGTCAGGCAAGAGATGGGGAAGTGGGTTGCAGGGGGAGCAGAAGACAGAGAAGACAGGATGTCCAGAGATTTGGAGGAGAAGTGGGAGTCTAGTGCAGTGTAGAGGGACTGGAAGGGAGGAGAGGAGGAGGAGACTGCAATAGGATTGGCCAGTTCCTTGCATATTTTTAAAAGTTCAGCCGTGTTATTGGTGGCTCCAGATATGCAGACTTGGACATAAGCCCTGTTTTTGGAGCAGATGGTGAAACGATAGTGCCTTTGGAATAGGCGGCAGGCCAGTTTGTCAGAGGATGAGCTAGATGCCTGCCACTTCCATTCTCCAGCTTTGCACTTGCATTTCAAAGCTACCCACAGTTGCATTTGGAGGCAGCCTTCATGAAGATCCTCATGACAGGGGCAAGGATGTCCAGGTTGTTGGAGGGAGAAGGATGGAGGTTAGCAAGGACAGAGTCAGAAGAAGATTCAAAAAAGAGGGAGGAGGAGGGATTAATCAAGAGGAAAATGCAGCAACTGACAAACGCCTCATCGGTCGAATGACAGAGAAGAAGACTGGCAGTGCGTGTGTAGGCATTGTCAGGGGGCGGGGGAGGTTGAGGTGGGGAAGAGAGGAGAGAGTGGTCAGACCAGGAAGGAGGGGTAGTAAAAGGCTTGGAGAGAGGGATGGCCGAAGAGCTGAGAGCATCCAAGGTGTGTCTGGCAGAGTGGGTTGGGCCAGAGGGAAGGATGGTGAGGGAGAGAGAGTCACAGAGATTGCAAAAGGGTACAGTAGCAACATCATGGGAGTCGAGATGGGTGTTAAAGTCTCTAAGGGGATATGTTTGGGAGAGGAGGCAGAAAGAGAAGAGGACAGGTCTGTCCATTCTGAGAGGAAGAGGGAGGTCAGCCCAGCGGGCCTGTAGATGGTAGCGAGAGTAAGAGAGAAGGTAGGCGAGACAGAAAGCCTGCAGACAAGGCTTTCAAAGGTTTGAGTCTGGATGATGGAGGCAAGGACAAACTCAGTGAAGATCAGAGCTACCAGGTTGGGAGGGCCTGGGATTGGACAGGATATTGTAGCACTCAAGGAGAAGAGTGTCAAAAGCAGTGATGGAGCTGGCCTTGAACGAGGTCTCATTGGGGGCAAGGACATCAAGATCAAGGTCTTCAAGGAGGCGACAGATGCCAGAGGAGTGTTTGATAGCAGAGCAAGAATTGAGGGTAGCTAAGTGAAGCTCGTTGGCCCCTTTAAATGATTTGCAAGGGAGTCAGATGGGCGGGCGGCCACCGAGGGAGGGTTGGGATACTGGTGATGCGGGATGGAGGAGTGGTCAGAGAGGGGGAATAGTTGAAGATAGTTGGAAGACACCTGCGAAGAAGGAGGAGGTTGGGCTGAGTGGTGTGGGCCATGGTAGTGCCATTGTGATAGAAAGTAATAGTGCACTTGGAAGATGCAAAGTGAGCCAAGAGCACTCCCCATCTGGTGCCACCAGTAATGGGTGAGGAAGAGAAAGGGGAGAAGGCAGAAACCATATAGGTAGTCCATAGGTCAGAAGAAGGAACAGCAAATATAATACCAGTGATAGTCTGTTTGGAGGAAGCATTGATGTAGGTGTCTGCAATAGGCAAACCAGGGTTGGATCTGAGGAGTGCCTTTTTAAATGTCTTCCTTGCAGACTTTGTGATAGAAGAAGGAAAGGTGATGGAGAAGCAATTAGAAAAGATAGTGGAGACAGAGAGCACCATAGGGACAAAGACAGAGAGGAGGGGGGAAATAGGAGGATAGCAGGGGAGAGGGATACAGGCACTATGCAACAGTAGAAACTGACCAGGCAGCCAAGCAGACAATAATAATGGGCACACTAGAATGTCCAGGTCAAGATCATTAACAAATTTGAAAAGCATATCTAAATTCGAAAATTGCCAAAGAGCACTAAAAAGCAGTACAAAATGGAGGATACACAGTTGGAAAAGCGCAACTGAATTTGAATTTTTCAGAGCGCACTAAAAAGCAGTACAAAATGGAGGATGCACAGTTGGAAAAGCACAGCTACATTCAAATTTGCCACAGAGCACTAAAAAGCAGTACACAATGGAGAACGCACAGTTGGATGCACACCTGAGAATCAAACTGGAATTTTAGATTTTTGAAGCAGGGCATTTAAGATAACAGTACCAAACATCAGAGAGCATTAGTAGGTGGTCCAAAGTGATGCATATTACAAATGATGCAGAGATTGGAGGTTATAGTTAGGGAAGAGGGAGAGGAGCAGGAAACAGCCAGAAACATTCAAAGTGTCAAAGGGATGTTTGTGGTCCAGACCAATGGGAATCAAGTTGCTTACCAGAGCAAATTTAGAGTCAATGTTCTGATTGTGGGTAAAGGCTTGCAGTAGTCTTAGTCCCTGTGTCTTCAATTTGGGAAAGAGTGGCAGGAGGCAGAGGGTCAGGGAGTAGTGGCACGTCAGGGGCTTCCCTCCAGTGCCAGACAGGGCCAGGCAGGTGCCTTAGGAGAGGGCCTTGATAGGTGGGCCGGCTCTCGCCTGCCGGCTCACCGGTTGGCTTTAGAATTGTAGATCAGCCAATCACACAGCAGCCCCAGATGATGGCAGAGGAGGCACCCCCCTGTGCCTGGAAGCACTGCAGTGGTGGTGGCCATATTTGAGAGAGAAAGGCCACAATAGTAAATAGCCCCACTGCTGAATAGGGGTAGTTTGACTGCATCGCCAACTCAAAACATGATGTAAGTAGCACATAATTTGAGGAAATTGCCCTGATGGGCAAATTAGGCCCACATGTGCAGGCGTCATCAGTGCACATGAAAAATTGCACAATACAAAACAGCAGAACCCACTGGGCTTACCTGACATTAAAATAAAATACATTCTGAAAAATTAATTAAATCCCATGTAGCATTTAAACGTCTTTTGGGAGCCCTGTTTAAAGGCTGTATCACTGAAAGGAAATCTAGTGTACGGTGTATGGCCTTTACGATATAAAATGAAAGTGAAACTCAAGGTAGCATTAACTGAATCAGGCTTTCTTCTTGGAATTGGGGATCACTGGAAGCTTCAGATATCATACATTAAAAAGTGAAATGAAAAGTCCTTTGATTGGCGTCTGCTGTAATCAATAAAGTAATTGAAAACAATTTCTTAACACTTGGAGTGCTGTGAGGGAGAGCCTGATTCCTTGAAAATTGAGTTTGGCTCTTCTGTCCAGCATTCCAAAAGCAACAGAAAACCTAAGAAACTGAAGCCTTTACCATTATATATAACCAGTTCAAAATCATACAACATGAAATCAAATAGGGTCCATGCCCAATCTAAGAACCTAGTGACATAGAGTTCCACATTTTAGAATTAAATCAGGACAAGAATTGGTGAACTATATTTTTAAGTCTGTATATCTTTCTGATTCCAATAAGTATTAATGGCTTTTGAAAAAACAAAATTAATTGTTTTGTTTCAGATTTTATTCCGAGGACTGGTCAACCTTTCAATATCAAGGGGGACGTGGGCTTAAGACAGACACTATATACTGTAGATTGGTTAATTTCATTTTTGTGAGACCATCAATGTCAAATTGTGTGTCCACAAAGCAAAGTATTCAATCCCATTGTCTAGAACAGTCATTGATATTTGATTTTCTTTGTATGGGGGTTTGTGCAAAGATGCAAAGCAGATTGGATATATTATGCAAAGATGCTGCTCTTCTAATGCCCCTTCTTGTTATATCCTTGACTGCTCTGATGCTGACTAGCTGAGATTCCCTAGTGATTACATACATGTTGGGTGGTTAGCACAGATACAACTATGTCAAATCCAAACAAATGAAATCAAATGAAAATGTTGCTGAAACGAAGGTACACAGGCTGCATTGTAATCATGCTCATTGTAGTCTCAGGTTATTTGCAATATTTTAAAGTGACTTAACATTGGACGTTAAGGGTCTGCATGCATTTTCCTGATGTATTTTTTTAAAATAAAAACAAAATATCATGATTAAAAAGGCCAGTTTCTTGTCCAAGATGTTGGGGTGCCATTGTTGTGATGGGAGGTATTATATTTGAGTTATTTCTCTGCAATGAAGAACCAGCGAAAAGAGTAAATATATATTCCATAGATATATTCCTTAGATATATCTCATGAAGCACAATTTGGAAAATATTTTACCAAAGAACTCCAAATTGGATATTTCTTAAACTGGTAGAAAAGGAATGAGATGATATTTGTGAGCGGAGGCTTCTTTTTTATTGCTGTACGAGCTAAGTTTATGCCCCAGTCTGACCCTGGACGATTCGCCACATAACATATGTTAACAATGAGGTATAAAATACCACTCATTCAAATCCAACATACAACTATGTTACAGGTGAAGATGGAGGATAATAATGATTTGTTATTTATATACCGCTAAGCGCTGTACATACATAATTGTCATCCCAACCGAAGTTGATACTCATTTATAGACCTCGGAAGGATGAAAGGCTAAGTTGGTCTTGCTAGGATTCGAACCTGTAGATCACACATAGATTGCAGCAGCGAGCGCTCAACCCGCGGAGCTATTTTACCAGCTTAGACAAGAGTATAGTCTTTACCTCTGCTTATGTCGATTACTCAAGTGCCTTTGATGGTGTTTCTTGCCCCCTACTTTGGGGGAAATTATTGCACTTGGGTATCGACCCCATGTTGCTTCATTTCATTAAACAATTGTACAGGGGCACCACCGTTACTGTCCGTGTTGTCCTGGATGGTCAAATGACATCTTTGCCCACCAATCGAAGTCTAAAGCAGTGGTGTGTCTTGGCACCCCTGCTTTTTAACCTCCATGTGGCCGATATGGACATGGCTTTAAGATATTGCTGAAGTTTCCCACCTAACATCGGGGAAACTAGTGTACTGTGCATTGCATATGCCGATGACACCATCTTGTTGGATCTCACCCCAACATTCCATTCATGCTTTAACTAGCTATGCCACCAGGAATCACATGAAAAAGATATCTTCAAGACCAAGGTCATGATTATGGGAAGAAAAGCTGGAAGTAAAAGCCACTTCACCTGGAGGCTGGAGGGTGTGCCACTGGAGGTGGTGAAGTTTTACATTTATCTGGGTATCTCTATCAAAGCTCACTCTGCCCCTCAATTAATGAAGAGCTATGTTAGCCATAAAGTGCTAATGAAGTGGCTTGCCAGGAAAGGGGGACACAGTGTAGAAGTCTTTCTGGAGATGTACAGAGTTGGAATTATCCCCTGTATACTATATGTCCTTGAGTGCCTGCCATCAAAACGAATCAATTGGTTTGACCGCCTCAAGGGAAAACTTTTCCGCTCCATGCTTGGTGTACTTAGTGCGGCCCATGTGGAGGCTTTAAGGTGTGAGTTTGGCCTCCCATCTCTGTCGGGCCTCTGGTTAGTACAATGCACCAGGTTTTTTCTTAAAATGCGTTGGGCTGGGGGGCGCTGTTGCGCACGGAACAAAATGGCGCCTTCCGTGTAGGCTCCAGCAGCGACCTGTGCCGCAAAGCCTTTTTACAGCATTTATACATCCCGGTTCGGCACGATTTTTAAGGGACATAAGCATCACTGGACTAAGATAGCCCACACGAAGTTTGGGCTTGAAAGGAGAAGCGATTCCCAAGATACGGGCTCGGTGTCCAAACGAGGCGAGGCGAGGCACGCTCACCTGGGACTGAGAGGAGGAGTTCGGCGCTGGAGCGGCTGGAGCTTAGGCGACGTCGGAAACACTGAAATTATTCCAGCATAGGAGAGTGTGTAGCGGGCGCACCGATCCACGTGGGGGGCCCCGCTGACCCCCCCATCGCCGACACAGAGATGACACCCCGCCGTGAGAAGACATCATCCGAACACCGCCAGACCCCCGGCGGAGAAGAGAGGCCGCGCGGCCTGTGTGGCGTCACCCCACTCCCGACGCTGGTGCCGCGGACGGAGCCGCGAGGCAGATGAGAGGTGAGGAGGGCAGTGGGTGATTGCCACTCTATCAGCGCGCGCCCCGGGGGACTGTGAGGAGGAGCGGGCGGTCACCTCCCGCCCTTTCAAGTGGCTTCATAAACGCCGATGCTACGACGCAAGTCTGAGACTTAAATTAAATCAATATAAGTAAAGAGCAGAACGCACCCAGTGAACACAGTGGTTGCAAAGGATCTCGTAGGCAGCAAGTACACGGACCGCCACACGAGGGAAAATAATGTTAAGGAGGCACATATAGCAGAGGCTATGGACAACTTTGCTTGCAGTAAAGACACAGGCAATCACACGAAGGGGAAATAATACATGTGAAACGCACATAACATTGCCTGCCCTACCACAGAAGGGATACTAAACAGTAGAGGGCCCAACCAATGGCAACCCAAAGGGAGAACCATGGACATCATGGAATGATGCTACTGCACCAAATATGATGGATGGATAGAGACAACCATAGTGAACTGTGAACAAGCAAAACCCCCGATCAACCTTTAACATCCTGGCCCAACAGCGACACTACACATGTAACATCGAGACCCCAACCAAGCCCATACTAAGTGCACTTAGCAGCACGATAAATTGAGGAGACGCACCCCGCGATCACTATATAGAAGCTTCATCGGTGGAGGGCGCCGAAGTATTCCTTGGCCTAGAGACAAATTTACGAACACAATGCAGAAAGGCTCCGAGCCCCAAGGAGGGGAGACAATGCTAACGCGGGTTGAACAGAACCCCACAGCTTCCATGATGGACCCACAAGCGGTGTTCCAAGCTATGCAACAGGGATTTGCGTCTTTGACAGACAAGCTCGACGGAATCACGGCGAGTGTTGCAAGTATCAAAACGCAGCTCGACAAGACAACGGCTCGTATGACAGAAACAGAAACCAGAATATCAGAGGGGGAGGAATATATGGAAACATTAAAAAACACAGTATCCACAATGGCCATTGAACTGGGAACAGTGAAATCTAAATGTGAAGATTTAAAAGCGAGATCTCGGAGAAACAACGTTCAAATAATAGGTGTTCCGGAAGGAGCAATTAAAGGGTCGATGGAGAAAGCGGTGGAGGACCTTCTGCGAACCTTGTTGGGAGAACCAGGATGGTCACCGGTCTTCATGGTGGAAAGGGCACGTAGATCCTTGGCTCCAAAACCGAAGCCTGGTGCGTACCCCAGGATCATTATAGCTTGCATACTTAATTACAGGGACAGAGATTTGATCCTAAAAACTGCGAGAGAGAGACAAGAACTGAAGTGGGAAACCAGCACAATACGTATCTTTCCAGACTTTACCCTGGCAGTTCAGCAGGAGAGAAAGCTTTTTCTGGGAGTCAAAAAGATGCTACGAGAATGGCAGGTACAATACGCCATGCTCTACCCCGCCAGACTCAAGATTCAGCATCAAAATAAACCGTTTTTTTTCTCACATTCTCTGAAGAAGCTGCAAACTTCATAGAGACGCATATTCCCCTGAATAAAACTCAATTCCATAATGAGAGTAAACCGTTAAGAGAAGCCTGAAGCAGCTTCGCAGACATTATCCCCAAATAGAAAACAGAACTGGCAAAAGAGAGAGCTCCAAGGTGGGATCCACATGCTAACATTGTCCGAAAAAAAACATGCTCAAACAGGGAAAAACATGATGCAAATACCAACTCTGAGATGTCATAATGAAGGAGCCAGAACTGGAAGCAACGAACATAATTAAGGATGGCTTGGGCACGGGAAACGCTGCAGTCCCCCCTGTAGCAAGTGCTCGAGATGATGATGGGGAAGAAGATGGGAGTGAATCAAAGCACGGTTAAAGTTTGAGGAACTGTGAGGGAGGGGGGAGGGACATGTTCGGGAGAGTTTGGTTACTGGTTTATAAACAAGGTTGTAAACCCAAAAAGCACACAGGCTCTAGGCACCGACATATTTACGCAGACAGTGCAGACGCATCAAGATGCACAATATGGCAAATACCTTATAGATAATGGATTAACCCAACACCGAAAGTATCAATGTTCTGAGCTGGAATGTTAGAGGGTTGGGTTCTAAGATCAAGACCAGGAAAATCATGGCATACCTTAATAGACAAAAGGCTGGGATAATTTTCCTCCAAGAGACGCATATAGGCCCCCGACAGGGTGAACAACTGATTGCAAATTGGGACACTCATCAATACTTTACAACCTACTCCACTAGAGCGAGAGGGGGGGCAATATTAATACATAAGATGCTTTCGTTTGTTTGTAAAGGGTATGAATGTGACCCTGAAGGGAGATATTTCATAAAACATGGTACACTCTATGATAAAGAAATTGTGTTTCTAAACCTATATGGCCCAAATATTGATCAGCCAGAGTTCTACTCCACAGTGTTTGAAAAACTAGCGAGATATCCCACCGCACGGGTGTTATGTGGAGGGGATTTCAACACAATTCTGGATGAGCAATTAGATCGCACATCAACACAAGCCAGAACACTTACTAAAGCAGCACAGACAATACTCACACACATGTCAAATTTGCAATTAAAGGAGGTATGGAGAACATTAAACCCAGGTGGAAGAGAATACACATAGTGCTCAGCAGTCCATGATATGCATTCAAGGATTTACTTATGGTTAATAGACATGGAAAGCATGGCCTGGGTAACGAAATCCCACATGCACCCTAGAACTTACTCCGACCACTCCCCTATACAGTTAACATTGCAAATCCCAGACAAGATCAGTCCGAGACCGCCATGGCAGTTTAAACCAGCGGCTCTAAGGGACATAGTATATAAACAATCGATGACACAATATATGCAAGACTACTTCGAGATCAATGAACACTCTGTCTCCACCCAGGCTATACTGTGGCAAGCATTCAAAGTCTGTATAAGGGGTCAATCGATATCCATCGAAGGGGGAATCCTCAAAGACATTAGGGCTAGTCTAGAGAGGCTCGAGACACAATTAACATCACTGCAAACCCAGTACGCCACGACCCCAACTCCCCGATTAGGTGCTGAAATTAAGACCAAGCTGGAGGAGTACCGAGAAGCGGCAGACCAGTAGATAAGATACTTTGATAGACCCATAGCAGGATGCAGATACGGGGAGGGGGAACGTCCTGGGAAACTTTTGGCCAGAACAGTGCGTGGAGAAAGGGGATCCACTAGTATACCCTATATACAATTAGAAGATGGTGCAATAACCACAAACCAGAATGAAGTGAAAGATACATTCTACAAGTTCTATAAAGAATTATACTCCCCCCAGGGCAAAGTCACGGACATTGAGATATAACAATACCTCTCCAAGATACCGACAACGCTTATTGCAGAATCGACTAGGGAGGTATTAGAGGAACCCATTACTGAGGCTGAAATATATGAAGCAATAAAAGCTCTCCCCAATGGAAAGGCTGCAGGCACAGATGGGCTCAGAGCGGAATTCTATAAGGAGTTTTGTCAAATCCTAACTCCCAAACTACATGCTGTCTGGAGGGAAGCCCTGGAAATAGGAGAACTCCCCGAAACCACCAAGGAAGCAATAATTACACTCTTACTTAAGCCTGGCAAACCCCCAGGGGAATGCGGATCATATCGCCCATTATCATTAATAAATCGGACGCCAAGATCCTAGCCAAAATATTAGCAACAAGACTTACACCATACATGCATATATGGTGCATGAAGATCAGGCCGGATTTGTAGCGGGTAGATCTACAGCCACAAACATCAGACGATGCTATCATATAATGAACTCTATACCCACCACGACTCAAGGGATAGCGGTATCACTAGATATGATAAAAGCGTTCGACACTGTCTCTTGGCCCTTCCTATTTGGAGTATTACGAAACTATGGGTTTGGCCCTAAATTCATAAAGTGGATTCAGGTCCTATATACACGACCACATGCGAGAATCAGAGTGAACGGAACCCTTACGGACATACTCGAGCTGTTGGAAGGTACCAGACAAGGCTGCCCGCTCTCCCCCTTACTTTTTGCCTTAGTCATATAACCATTGGCAGATATTCTCAGATCCCGTTACAGCTCGTTTGGGATATGGCTAGAGGGGAAAGCTACAAATTATAACACTGTATGCAGACGACATACTATTATATTTAAAAAACCCAGATAGAACACTCGGCAAGATCCTGGCAGAAGTTAAGAAATTTGGTGAATACTCGGGATTGTGCCTTAACCTCCATAAATCAGAAATATTCCGGCTTACAGAAACCACAATGCAACCCCGAAACCTTCATGGGCTTGTATGGAGCCCGATACAAATAGTGTATCTGGGCGCACATATAGCCAGAACGGCTCAACTAGCCCGTGCTTTGAACTACACAACTCTAGGGGAAGCACTGTGTGCTAAAATGAAACGTTGGAATGCACTCCCAATATCAATGGCTGGGCGGATAGCCTTAATCAAAATGGTGATATTACCGAAACTCTTCTATCTCTTTAGCACGGTTCCAGTGTGGCCTAGCTGTGCTCTATTCACCAAAATCAATAGCGCTTGCATAGCTTTCGTTTGGGGCGGGCACCCTAGATTAAGCTGGAAAATCTTGACAAACACATATCCAAAAGGTGGACTGATGGCCCCAGACATAGAACTCTATTATTTGGCGGCACAGGCACACCAAGCAGCCAGATGGGCCACATGCTTTCTTAACCCTACTGACATATCCCTGTCACCACAAGAAAGAGAGGCGATAGGGGCGCTACAGAGGATGACCAGACCCACACCGAAGCAATACAACACGACCAGCCCCTCCAAAGTCACAATCACGGCATGGCCCAGAATTACTGACATATTTTGTACCAGTAAACTATATCATCCGAGTATGCCAATATGGGGAGACCCACACACACCATTCAGTATTGAATGTGAAACAGCGAGACACTGGATCGCTAAGGGTATCACACAGTGGGGTCAATTGTTCTTAGATCAAAGCTTTGTACCGTGGGAAGACATTAAGGACACGCTGGGTGATACACACACGCACAAACAGCAATACCACAAGGTTGCAGCACTAACACAACGTATTTACCCAACGTTTCCATAGGAACCGGAAGTAAACATGGCATTAGGCTATATATTCACATGAGGAATTCAGAAGATCACTACCTCTACACTATACAAAACTATAATACAAACACGACCTATGGTAACCCACACTGCTAAAGGGAGATGGGAACAAGACCTAGGGCAGCTGATAGATGATCAGGAATGGTCACGAATTTGCAACTGACTAAAGAGATATCCTGCAACTTGAGGTTTAAACTGATACACTATAAAATAGTGCACAGGATGCACTACACGCCATCAAAGCTTAAGCAAATATATCCCACATTGAGCGGAGCCTGTCCAAGATGTAATTCTGAAAATGCTAATATATTTCATATGTTATGGGACTGTACCAAATTGAGAAATTATTGGTCGGAGGTATGTGAGGCTCTCGACAAGATGGCAGACCAAACGGTGGTGTGGTCGCCAAGGACCTGCATGCTGGGGGCAGAAGGGAAACTGAATCGACATGGCGGAAACTACTAAACCTGTGTCTACTCATAGCCAAGAGGGTCCTATTAATGAGATGGAAGAATGCACAACCCCCCACAATAGAAGACTGGAACAGAGATATGGTGTGGATTAATGATACTGAAGAACTATATATTGATTCTGTAATTCCACAAAGCAGACCCAGAAACATATGGTCACGTTACAAGCAATATCTGGCTGATCTAAGAGAACAAGAAAACCTGATTATAGAAGACAATTGAACTGTATACGTAATATGTCTGTTTAACTGAAAGTTGACAATGTTTGTGCATAGCTTGTCAGCAATATAAATAAAGTTGTCCAAAAAAAAATGCGTTGGGCTGGCAACAAGGATAAGACCCTGCTTGGGATAATTGCCCAGAATGAATGTAACAATGTCTGCTTAGGTTCTGCGATCTGAAGCAGTCTTCTCCCATCTTGAATCCATCGGTCTCAACCTACCTGATGATGCACATCCCTACCAATATTTCCAAGATATAATGATCAAAAGCATAGTTTGGGATAGATCGCAGAACTCTGCCAAGTTAAATATCAAACGTAGGTACATTGAATATAGTATACAGGGTTTCACCCTAACACAACCTTTTCTTAGCTGTTAAAACCCTATCTATAGATTCTGGAGCCCTCTGTATTCTGCCAAACAGCACAGCATACAACTATCACACACACATCCACACCATGTACACAATTCAACAACAGGCCTGTATCGCAAAGCATGAAAGTTGGCAAGCAACACATGTGCCTGACAAAGCTCTCAAAAATGACAATCCCAAAGCACTTGACCTCCCCACATCTACAAGAGACCACCCATGTTCATCGTGCATGGATGTAACATCCATCACAGAAATGGAGCATGAGCACATGTCCTCCAGCAAACATCACAGTAACAACATGACACACATAGTGAGGCCACAACCCACATGATAGCCATAGCACAAATGCACCTGGAGAACATGTCAAAAGTAAATTTCCACATGAACAAAGAGACTGAAAGAAGCGTGCTATAAGGAGTATGAAAACCTGTATTGAAAATATTCATACAGAAATAAGAAGGGTAGAAATGTCCATGGATGGATACATAAGAAAGTCCAAAATGAAACCTTACACTATTCAACTATTAAACTATTAAACTATTTACACCGCTGCTGCCCTAAAAGACTCGCCGGGATGGTATTGCTCCCCGTCACCACTCTCTCCTTACAGGTGCATCCCTTGCCTGCCATAGCTCCAACTTCTGCTGCCTTCCATATCTCACCCTGATCGACATCAGACTCCCCAGCCGCAGACGTTTCTCCTGCCTCAATTGAGCCACATGTTGGCAACTTTGCCTCCTCCTGGTGGCAACGCCCTGTAGGATATGCCTCCTCATCATGAACGTTTGCTGCTGCCTGGCAGTGGGTTCCCTGAGGATGTACTCCCTATGATTGGATGATACTCGATGGGGGAGTACGGTGTGAAGACTGGAGAGAGGTATCTGTACTCCTGCCTTCTATACGGCAGAGTAGAAGCACAGAACACCCCAGCCAAGATTCTCTATATGGTAGAATGCACAAGCAACCAAGACTCAAGCTCTCAGGATGTGATGCCCAAGCCCCCCACAAAGTAATATCCACGCACTGTTATGTGCTAACATAGTTGTTTATATATAAATAAGGTTCAAGATATATGTATATCAATTAAAAACACACTTTGTACTCTGGCAATACTAATATGGCAAATATATACACTGTCTATGTGGTACCACATTTAGATAATGACTCCCTTAAAACGCATCAACTGCAAACAGTTATGGCATACAAATCATATAACAATGTGTATCAGCATAGATCATAGGAAGAAAGACAAGTTGGGTTAAACAATGGCAGAATACTGACACCCCTCTACCTAGAGGCAATTCTGGGTGACGATCCCACCACCTGGGCAACCTGTAATTCATTTAAAACAGGAGCCACAGGGCGTCAAGAGTCCTCGAAGAATGGGAAACCTGGCGTCGAGAGTCCTTGATGAAAAGAGTTTGGTGCCACAAATAAGACTCAGTGAAGAACATAGGCCCGGCAGCAGGCGTCGGTTGTCGGAGTCGGCGATCGGAACTCGACCATGGCTGGATTTTAGATCTTCACTTGTTGGCGTCTTTGTGGACTTCGGGTGGCGGGATAACCACCGGCGGATTCTGCTTGGTCATCGATGACCTCGACTTTCTCCGGCAGGACAAAGGGGTCGACGGTGATGGCAAGGAAGCACTTCTTTCAATGTTCTTGGGCAAAGGTGAAGCATTGCCGCTCCGGTCATCGCTCAGCACGGCGTCAAGCTGACCCCGCTTCTGGGCAACATGACTCCACTGGCTTCCAGTGATTACGGAAATCCTCCAAACTCCGGTCGACGGCAATGGAATTCGATGGCCTTGATGTCCTGGGGCTTTACTTCAAGATTTCTCGGCGGACCCCGTCTCAGGTCGACAGCCTTTCGGGACTGGCTTCCAGGGAGCCTCAATGAAGATGATCTTCTGCATGATGTTACCTCATAGCTCAGGGAGAGGTCTCCTAGCCAGGTCCTGTTACGCTCACCTTAGCTCTGCAGGAGCACCTGGAACCCTTCCCTCAAGTATCTGGACAGGGACCTCCTAGGACTGTGACTGATGCATGGGAACTCCCCCTGTGGTAGGAACACTAAGGTTAGGGAGAGGTGTAACAAGATTCCCTACACCCTCCCTTCGACCCAAAACCCTCTGGACTACGCTTACTTTCGTTATAGAATAAGGGCGCTCTCCATCCTGCCTCTTCTTCAAGCAGGGGGGTGTGTAGAAAACCAGTTACCTCACTGGTCGTAGCTTTGACTCCAGCCCAGACCTGCTGTGGCGTGGTTTGCTTTCTGGCAACGTGGCGGTAATCCCACCTAGTCCTTGCCACAGTGTCAATGCGTGCTTCTGCGTTGTGCACGCTACTCCTTCTAATGTTCAGTTATTGTTTATGCTATGCCAATGTTACAGGGCATGCTTCTACACTGAATACACTTTTCCTTGGCTGCCTTGTTTCTTTTCTGTATCGTTCTCCTTCTTTGTATCGAATTTTACCTTGCGGTATGCTACTGTGCTTTCCTTCTTCTTGCATGTGGTTTTCTATGCTTTCCTTCCTTGCGAGACGGTTCTGCGCCTTTTCTGCTGCCTTTATTGTTGGTAATGGCTTTCGTGCTTTTCTAAGTGCAGACTTGTATGTGCGCAATGTTTCGGGCTTGATGCGTGCTGCTTTGTACGTGCGTAGCACTTACTCTTCTTTCTTTCTTGTTTCCACAGGTTGCGGTTGCTTTCCCAGAATGGAGCTGTATCCGAAGACTTGCAGGTTCAAGATCGTTCACAGGATTAATCCACAGGTAAGTATGCAGAAACAATGACCAGGTCCTTGGAATAACATTTCTTTCTTCTTCTTGCAGGAGCTGGTACCGGTGAACGTCACGCAGTCAAGCAGAATAACACGAAGCGAGGAGAACTGGTCTGGGTGTGGTTTATATAGCTGGCCACACTCGACCACGCCCAAAGCCTCTCAGACACACCCAAAAGCTGGTCTGCAGCATCCAATGCTGTTTGTTCAGTCCTTCTCCATGTTGGGGGAAGACAGGAAGTGATCCATCCTTGAAATTACCCATTGGAAAATGGATGTGGCACCAGATGCGCCAAACCTGCACCTAACTGTGTTTTCCAGTATTTACACCTGAACTGGCATGAGCCCCCAAATAGTGCCCATTAAGCCAGTGTGACCCGATGTTTTTTTTATATATGTGCATATGTGCAGGGATTGGGGTAGGATCTTCCCATGAAGCTAGTGGTTGTGACAGCTCCTCTCTCAGATCAGTCCGCGACAGACTCAACAGCATTCAAATGTTGTCGAAGGAAAGCAGCAGCAATTCTTCTTCTTCCAGCTGGGCTTCAAGGATAAGCAGCTTCAAGTTTCAACTTCAGCTTCTGAACAAATTGGTAAGTGAGAGGTACCCAGATATACACATCTGTCCCTCATCCACACTGCTGAGCCAAGCTCAGTGAGCCAGTCAGACAGAAGGGAATCCATGCATGCAGGCAGCCAATCAGGTTCACGGTGCATTCAGGCCATTCACTTCCACCCAGACACGCATAACAAGGAATGTGGATTGGGGCAAGCACCCAGCCTTTCAGCACACCACACTGCATTCATGTCAGTTTCAGGCAGGGCTGTCCCATTCTTTATGTCACACACACAGATACCAGGCACCCATAACATGGAATGCATATTCGTTACACACACCATTCAGCTAGATCCCACCCCAAGGGTGTACCCACAACATACAGTTACTGGGACGGCTCCAGCCAGTCTGGCCTGGACTTCCCCAGTATAACATATATGGTTCTTCCACCCAACAGCCAGTCAAGGGAAAGGACAGTCAGTGCCTCCCAGAACTTTGGGAAAAACCAGGTAACAGGTAGTAGAAACCAAGAGGCCACAGGGGCCATCTTGTCTTCTATTAGGAATCTACTGATTCCTTTGGCAGGGCCTGGGTATCCCAAAATGGAGGATACTCAGAGGACCTGTCAGAGTCATCATGGAGCGGCCACCAGCCCCTACCTTGCTATGTGAGCCACACACAGGTGCCCAAAAACATACACTAGGAGTACTGGGTTGTACCCCCACCTATGGGTGCCATAAGGGTATCCTAAGGGACTCTGTTCATCACAACCAAAAAGAGGAAGAGCCGCACTGCCAGGAGTCCCATATGGACTCCTGTGCAGAAACAACACAGAATGCAAATGATAAGGGAGTACAGGACAGGGACATGGAGACCTTGTCCCTTAAATGCATTTCCAGCATCACAGTCACCCTCCCTGCCCCCAGACTAAGGCTAGGGTGGTCTAATCTCCCACGAGATTGACACCCTCATCCAGATGGTCAACATACCTTCTGGAAAGGCCATCTGCATTATCATGACTTTTACCAGGTCTATGCTCAGTAGTGAAGTCTAGCCCTTGCAGGCTAATGGACCACCTGAGCATTTTAGATTGGTCACCCTTCATCTGCATAAGCCACTTTAAGGGTTTATGTTCTGTTTGGACCTTCAAGGTAGACCCTGTAAGGTAGGGTCTAAAACACCTAAGGCTCCAAACGATACTGAAACATTCCTTTTCAACAGTAGCCCATCTATGTCTCTACCTTTAAGTTGTCTACTGATGAATGTAATAGGATGTTCCCTCTCTTTGTCATCTAATTGGGACAAGACAGCTCCAATTGCGGTGTCACAGGGGTCCGTTTGGACAGTAAAGTGGTTGCTGTAATCAGGCGTACACAACACAGGTGCCCTACACAGTCTTTCCTTCAAGCCAACAAAGGCCCTCTGACAGTCTTGAGTCCAATTAACCTTCATCGGTTGCTTGGGCAATGTCAGAGCTGTCAGAGGGCCATCTATGGTTCCATAGTCTGCCATGAAGTTCTGGTAATACCCAGTGAGGCCCAAAAAAGCTCTCACCTGGGTTTGAGTCTCCCAGTCATGTACATCCTGTATCTTACTGGGGAGAGTTTGGATTTGACCCCCTCCTACTGCATGACCAAAGTAAGTGACCTTCCCCTGAGCTATCTGGCACTTGGTGGCCTTGAAAATGAGGTTAGCCCTTTGCAAGGCCTGCAACACCGGCTCCAAATGAGTCAAATGCTTTTCCCAGGTGGAACTGTAGACAGCAATGTCATCTAGGTAGGACACACAAAAGGCCTCCAGCCCACTGAGTGCTTCGTTGACTAATCTTTCAAAGCTGGCAGGTACATTCTTCAACTGGAAGGCATGACTCTAAACTGGTAGAGCACCTCAGGTGTTGAGAACACAGTGTTTTCCTTGTCCTGGTCCATCAGAGCTATCTGCCAATAGTCTAAGGTAAGGTCAAAGGTGCTTACAAATTTGGCAGCACCTATGGTGTCCACAAGCTCATCAGCCATGGGCAATGGGTGCATGTTCATTTTGGTGATGGCATTGACTCCTCTGTAGTCCACACAGAACCTCCAATCATTGTACCTGCCTGAGAACTAGCCTTGGGGACAAGGACCTGTGGACTGGACCAAGGACTGGTTGAGGGTTTAATTACACCCAGCTCCAACATCTTGGTGACCTCCGTCTGGATGTGGTTCTTCACAGTATCTGACATCCGATAGCATCTGCTTTTTACAGGTACACTGTCACCAGTGTCAATTTTGTCCCTCCACCACAAGGTGAGGCCTGGTGTCAGTGAGAACAGAGGGGCATACTGCTGGAGCAAAGCCCTGCTGGCACTCTGCTGTTCTGGTGTCAGATCTGGAGAGAGATGCACTCCCTCCACTGAGCCATCTTGAGGGTTGCTATGCAGCAAATCAGGAAGGGGCTCACTCTCATCCTCTGTTTGCTCTGAAGCTAGCAGAAGACATGAGATGTCCTCTCCTCTGTGGAAAGGCTTGAGCCTGTTAACATGGAACACCTGAGGGGCTACCCCAGGGACTCCCATGTCAACCAGATAGTTGACTTCACCCATCTTGGAGATTATCCAGAAGGGTCCTGTCCACTTATCTGCCAAAGCTTGAGGCTTGGTAGGCTCCATCACAAGGATCTCCTGTCCTGAGTCCAATCCACTTGTGAGGCCATAAGGTCACGCCAGTATTTGTTTAATTCTTGACTTGCTTTAGGATTTGCTAATGCCTGGCCCATCATCTGTGCCATCCTCCATCTGAGGCCTAACATTTAGTTCCCCACTTGCATGGCAGGAGCAATCTGGAGGGGTGGCCTCCAAATCTTCTCTTACTAAGGCAAGGGGCCCCCTCACAGGATGTCCAAAGAGAAGCTCAAAGGGGCTGAAACCAACACCCTTTTGAGGCACTTCACTATAGGCAACCGGCAGGCATGGTAGGAGGAGATCACATTTCCTCCTTAGGGGCTCATCCAAAGCACCCAGTATGCCCTTGAGTGTCTTATTGAACCTCTCAACCAGACCATTGGTCTGAGGGTGGTAGGAGGTGGAGAACGTATATGTTACTCTGCATTCCTTCCACATCGCTTGCATGTAACTAGACATGAATTTGGATCCTCTGTCACAGACCACCTCTTCAGGGAATCCAACTCGGGGGAAAAGGCCCTGGAGAGCCCTGTCAACCACCTTGGCAGTAATGGTCTGAAGGGGTATAGCCTCAGGGTACCTGGTGGCATGATCAACTAGGACCAGGATGAACTGGTGTCCACCTGATGTGGGAGGATCCCAGGGACTGACAATGTCAATGCCTACCCTCTCAAATGGAGTACCAACCACTGGCAATGGCTGCAGTGGTGCAATGACACTGCCTTCAGTCTTGCCAGACAATTGACAGGTGGGACATGTCTGGCAGTGGGACTCCACTTCTACTCCCATGTGGGGCCAGTAAAAATGTGCAGAGAGCCTTTGCTTAGTCTTCTTGGTCCCACGATGACCAGCTAAGGGCACCTCATGAGCCAACTGCAACAGGAAGGGTCCTGTTAACCTTGGGTATCACCAACCTTTTGAGGGCACCAGGTTCAGGCTTAGTGGTCTCACCACAAAGGAGCTCACCCTCCCAATAAATCTTGAATGACCTAGGCACTTCACCTTGTGCCTGGGCCTGGGCTTGTTTTCTTAGATCCTCGAGAGAGTGGCACTCTCTCTGACCCTTGCAGAAGTCTGCCCTAGAGGGCCCCCCTTCAGCCAGTGGGCATTAAAGGTCAGGGTGATCCTCTGGGTTGAGCACCTCTCCCACAGGAGGGTCTTCTGGCTCTTCTCGCTCAGGAGTTGAGTCTTGGGTTAACACTGGACCCAGCCTGTCCAGAGCCAGCATCCCAGTGTGTGCTGCTGAAACAGCAGGAAGAGAAGGAGCCCCCTTCACACAGGTGACCTTCTTGCTCTTCTGTCTTGCCTTGGGTTTCCCCTTTGGATTAGGTACTTGACTGCCAGTCAGACCCGGTGTGACCTGAGATCTAGTGACTGCTGCAGCAATCAGGGTTAGTCTATCAAAGATTAACCCCAACTCAACTAAATCATTACCAAACAAATGTGGGCAGGCACATTGTCCTGAACCAGGACGGGAACCTTTGCTGTCTTTTCCGCAATCGTGATGGTAACTAGGGCTACAGGAGATAATTTGGGAGGCCCATCAGCTAACCTGGTAGTTCTCAGAGGAGCACCTACGTAGTCCTCTGGCATGAGCAGGGTCCTGTCCATCACTGTCATACTTGCTCCAGTGTCTCTCAAACCAGTAGAAGGCTGGCCATTCATGAGGGCACTTCTAAAAAATGTACGGGTATTTTGTGGGATAGTAGCCAGTACTTCTGGCTACTGGTCACAGGCCCCAAGGGACACTAGGGAAATCTCTGCAGGAGCACCAAATGTGATTCCTGTAGTGAGGGGGGACAGTGGCCTCCACCTCAGGCGTGAAGCAAGGGTAGGTCAGGCTGAAAGTCTGATCTCCAAATGCCTTACATTTACACTTGAGGTCACCCTTCTTGTGGTCCAGAGCCCTACAGTCACAACAAGTGCCAGGAATGCGAGGTACAGTACTGGGCCCACTGGGAGCCTGCTTTACAGCAGGAGAACTGCTACTCTTGCTCCCACCCCATAAGACATATCCCCACTAGATTTTTGGTTTTAGGAGATGAAAGTTTAGGTTTACTTGACTATGGATGCTTGGAGGACTCATCATACTCCTGAGAGGCCCCTTTCTCTGTGTCCTTGTCCTTGCCGCTTGTTACTTACGGGACACCCAGTGGGAGACTCAGCCAGCCTGGCCAGCTTAAAGGGATCCAACATGTTCTTGTCAACAACATATTGACGCAGCTCTGGTGAACAGGCTTCAGAAAAATGCTCAAAAAACAAAAAGTGGGACAATTCAACAAACGTTTTCACCTTGTATCCATCGATCCAAACCATCATCTTCGTATATGAAGCACTCACCCAGTCAACCCAAAACACATTCTCTCTCTTTTTGAATTCCCTGAACCTTTTGAGGTATTGGGTAGGTGTCTTGCCAAACTTGGCAATCAAAGCAGCTTTCATGCACTCATACTGATCCCTTTCTTCCACACTCAGTTTCAGAATACAGTCATAACCAGTCCGAGGCACTCTACTTAACAAACACTTAGCCCAATCTCTTTTATCAATATCATGGATTCCGCAACCCATTTCAAACGCTTCGAAGCATTGGAGGATATCAGAACCCTCCACATACACACCAACCAAATCTTTCATAAACTTGGTGGCAGGGGACCTGACACTCTCAACTGGTTTGGCTGAAGTCTCCACTCTAGCTTTCTCTAGCTGTATTCTCTGACATTCAGTGTTCTTAGTTTTAAGTTCAAGATCCCTATCTTTGAGTATCACTTGCAGTGCCAACCCCTATTTAAGTTCAGCTTCAGTTTCCAACTTTTTATATTAAAAGGCCAATTTCATCCACAATCATTCAATTTCCAAGGCATTCCCTGCAGAAACAATGCTGAGTTTCGGAATAGAGGCAGCAGGAGAGGTGGCACTCCCAGAAATAGATTCAATAGCAACCCCAGGGTCAGGGCCTCAGTAGTTCCACCCCGCCTTCATCAAGAGCATCACAATCAGTCTGGTAGTCCACCAGGGTAGCTATCAGCTCAGTACTAGCCTTATCTTCAAAGTGTAACTCCCTGGCTTCACAAATCCTCTGAAGAGCCCCTAAGCTCATCCTAGTCAATTTGCCATTTGCAATGGATCCCATTGCTTGTAGTGAAGTTATCCTAGTACACACCACTAAATCTTAAATTAACAAAGTGTGGATAATTTGTAGGTGGCAAGGTTACACACTGATTACTAAAAGCATTAGCATCCCACTGCTGCCACCAGTGTAAAGACTGGAGGGGGTATCTATGCTCCTGCCCTCTATCTGGCAAAGTAGAAGCACAGAACATCCCAGCCAAGATTCTCTATATGGTAGAATGGATGAGAAATAAAGACTTAAGCTCCCAGGAGGTGATGCAGACTGGTTCTTAAGTACAGTGTAATCTCCAAGCCCCCCACAAAGGAATGTCCACACACTATGTTATGTGCTGACACAGTTCTTTATTTATAAATTAGGTTATATACATCAATTAATAACACACTTTGTACTCTGGCAATTCTAATATGGCAAATATATACAATGTCTATATGGTATCACACTTAGCTAATGAATCCTTTAAAATGCATCAACTGCTGACAGCTGTAATGGCATACAAATCATATAACAATGAGTATCAGCATAGATCATAGGAAGGAAGAGAAGTTGGGTTAAACAATGGAAGAATACTGACCCCCTCTACCTACAAGCAATTCTGGGTAAGGATCCCCCACCTGGGCAACCTGTAATAAAGATGATTAACAAGCCCAGTCCATTAATGTTAAAATAGCCTTGTTTCCTGGTAAAAAATGTTCAACTACCTCAATGTACCTGAGTTAGCAGAATTTCTTCGATGGTTCGTCGACAGATCCCTCGAGGGTGAACTCCCTTTAAAGCAGGAGCGACAGGGCTTCGAGAGTCCTCGAAGAATGTGAACCCTGCCATTGAGAGTCCAGGATGAAAAGAGTTTGCGTCGCAGATAAGACTCAGTGAAGAACGTAGGCCCAGCAGCGGGCGTCGGGTGACAGCGTTGGCATCGACGATCGGAACTCGACCACGGCTGAATTTCGGATCTTCACTTGTCGTCGTTGTGGACTTCTCCTTGGTCATCGATGAGCTCGACTTTCTGCGGCGGGACAAAGCTGTTGACGATGATGGCAAGGGAGGCCTTCTTTCAATGTTCTTAGGCAAAGGTGAAGCGTTGCAGCTCCGGTCATTGAGCAGCACGGCATTGAGCTGTTCCCGCTTCTGGGCTACATGACTTGACTGGCTTCCAGCGATTAGGGAAATCCTCTGAACCCCGGTCGACGGCAATGGACTTCGATGTCCTCGATGACCTGGTGCTTTACTTCAAGATTTCTCGGCAGACCCCGTCTCCGGTCGACAGCCTTTCGGGACTGGCTTCCAGGGTGCCTCGATGAAGATCAGATTCTGCACGATGTTCCCTCGGAGCTCGGAGGGAGATCTCCTAGCCAGGTCCTCTCTCGGATCAGTCCTCGATAGACTCGACAGCTTGAAGATTTCAATGAAGGAAAGCAGCAGCAATTCTTCTTCTTCCAGCTGGGCTTCAAGGATAAGCGCTACAAGTTTCAACTTCAGCTTCTAAACAAATTAATAAGTGAGAGGTCCCCAGATATACACATCTATCCCTCATTCACACTGCTGAGCAAAGCTCAGTCAGCCAATCAGACAGAAGGGCATTCATGAAGGCAGGCAGCCAACTAGGCTCACAATGCATTCAGGCCATTCACTTCCACCCAGAAACCCATAAGAAGGAATGTGGATTGGGGCAAGCACCCAGCCTTTCGTCACACACTCCGTTCACACAGGTCCCACCCCAAGGGTGTACCCACAACATATAGTCACTGGAAAGGCTCCAGCCAGTCTGGCCTGGACTTCCCCACAATACCATATATGGTTCTCCCACCCAACAGCCAGTCATTGTAAGGGACAGAGTCAGGCAGCATGCTGGTGTACATTAGTGCAACACACATTCTGTGTACAGGAGGGATCACCTGATATCACACATACCCATGCAGTACACACTAACACTGTTGAGCAGTGCATCAGCAGTTACTCACCAGCAGCTTGGACCCATGACTGCCATTCCAGGATCTGGGTGTGGAGCACTGGGTAGAACCTCTCCTGGACACTGAGCCGAAATGGGTGTCATCCGATATTGGTCGGCATGGTACACCTCCACGGATGCACCTGCTTCGAGGGCTTCCTTCACCTTGTCCTTGCACAAGTGCTTCAGGTCCTCCCAGTGCTTTTTCATATTCTCGATGGAATGCACTGCAACCCCCTTGCATTGATGGCAGCCGTGAAGATGTCCCAGATCATCAGATATATGGGTGGACCAAGCTGCATCTGTGGGTCAAAGAGGGAATCATAGTTTGCCAGGACCCTATCACCCAGGATGCCAACTTTGGTGGTAATGAAGTTGGCAGCTCACTGCCTCACCCTGGGGGTGCTGGTCGATGGAGAAGAGAATGGGGTGGACATGGCACCCCTTGAGGCAGGTTTGGTGGAACTGGGACCCGAGGTTGTGCTGTGGAGGTCTGGTGGGGGAACAGGGAGGTGGAAGTCCCAAAATGGTAGATGAGGTGCTCCAGAGCCTTAAAGGTGAGCCACAGAAGAACAGGCAATGGGGAAACAGCGGGCACTCCCAGGCAGTACTGATGGTCAGCAGGCACTCACATGCTGAAAGGCTGCAGCAGATTGTGAGGTTTGGATGCAATACAGGGCAAGAGGAGGCAATAAATGGCAAGAGGATGGAGGACCAGGAGTGGCTCATGAAATTACGAAGGCAACAGTGTAAAGATAAGAGTAAGGGGCCTTAGCGCGTAAATAATGCACTACATGCTGTACACAGCACGCCTACACGCTGTCCCCATGAAGGGGACATTTCAGAGGTGCAACGCATACTCCCAGTTGTGCACAAGAAGGTATGGAGATTGAGGATTGCCACACACAGGATTTGTCATGGGTGCCGTGAAGCTTCAGTATCATATACCTTATTTATTTTTATTAGGGGTGTGAGCGGGCCTAAGTTAGGCATTTTACATTGCATATTTTTTCTGTTTATGGGGGGTGCCTGTAGAGTTTTGAAGAACCACTCATCTGCATAGTGTGTCACGTAGACTATTTTCTGTTTTTTCTTTTGCCATTGACTGCACCATGAGTGGGAAGGCTCTGCTGAGAGGAAGAGGTCGTGGACGAGGATGGGGGCAGGTGAATGGTGAGCCTACAGGTGCCCCTGGATCACCAGAGTCCACTAGGGGCAGGAGGGGACATCAGGCAGAGCAGGAAGACTTACCACCCCACGAAGAGGCACAGGCGAGGGAGAGGGTACCATCGAGGAACAAGCGCTTCACTGATGCAGAGCTGCAAATCCTCATGGATTATGCAGATGAGCACTATATGGAGCTCTACCCTTCGGCTGGCAGTACCCTTACTCCAATTCAGAGGCAGAGGAAGTGGCAGGAGGTCACTGACCTTATCAATGCCTGTGGCGTGGAGAGGTGCACTGCAAGACAGGTCCAGAAGAGGATGGGGGACCTCTTGCGACGGACCAAGGAGAAGCTCAGTGGGAACCCGGTCTCTGCCCTTTGCCACTGGAGGAGGTGTGCCACAGGAGGAGAAGATGACTTAATTTGAAGAGATACCCAGTGGACGTCTCAGCAGTGAGCAGGTGGCTGGTTTGGGAGGCCCGGTGGACAAGTGCCAGGGAATCCAGAGAGTGTGGTAAAGGTTCACATGCTAAGTGCAAGCATGGGGCTGAATGGGCTCAATAAGTGTGCAGGCCCAGCTAGGCTAGTGCAAGGGGTGGGAGCTTGGTAGGGCAATTGCAGGTAGGGGTCGATTAGGGGAGACCAAAATGCTGGGGGAGATCTGGCGATGGGGGCCTGGTCCCTGTATTAATCAGAAGGAACCAGGCAGCCGGTCAATGCGGCAGAGGGGTCATTAGCAAGGGAGGGGAGAGGGAAGGAAGAAGAGAAAAGGATGATCTTGAGAAGCTCCCTGAATTTAAGGAGATATGGCTGAAGTCTGAGAGGGGCAGGGCAGCCAATCCAGAGGGAGGCTCCTGCAGAAGGGAAAAATCTACCCCCCACTCTGTGCTTGGAAAAGCATCTGATAGCAGAGTGCTGCAGCTAGAAGACCGAAGGGCTCTAACAGGGAGGTATTTGCGGAGAGAGAGTTAGATTTACCAAGGTCCCAGCCCCCAGAAAGCCTTGTGCATGATGCAGAGGGTTTGAACTTAATCCTCACAGCAACTGGGAGCCAGTGGAGAGATTTTAGCACTGGAGAGATGCGGTCCCTAGACTTGAGACCAAGGATAAGTCTCACAGTCCTATTCAGGATTAGTTGAAGGGGGCAAAGGGAGGATTTAGGCAGATTGAGGAAGAGGCTGTTGCAGTAGTCCAGCCTAGAGAGAACCAGAGGTCTAGAGATTGAGTTTCTGGGAGAAGGTGAGGAAAGGGAGAATACCTCTGAGGAGGTGCATCTAAAAGTGGGCCTTCTTGGCAGATGTGAGGAGAGAAGGAGGGCGAGGAGTCATATAAGAAACCAAGGTTTATTGCCTCACAAGAGGGTGAGGGGAGGGGGGCCATGAAGAGCAGCTAGAAAGTAGGAGGTTCTGGGGGAGCAGGGGTCCCAATGAGAAATGTCAATCAGTCTTACTGGCATTAAGACAGAGATGGTTAGCAGCACACCATGCCTGGATGGCAGTCAGTCAGGAACAAGAGAATAAGAAGAGGAGGCTGTGAAAGGAAGCTTGAAGAAGTGCTGTGTGTCATCCCCATAACACTGGAAGTCAGGAGCGAAGGCAGAGATCAAATGGGCTAGACGGGCAAGATAGATGTTGAAGAGCCACGGCGAGAGGATAGAGCCCTGAGGGACACCGCAGGTGGAGGGTGAGATGGAGGAGAGAAAAGGGTCCTGTTGAACCTGGGATGGTTGATCAGAGAGAAAGTTGGTCAACCAGTCCAGTGAAAGCTCTGCGATACCAATCGTATCATGAAGCCGATTTATAAGGATGCCATGATTGACCTTATCAAAGGCAGAGGAAAGGTCAAGAAAGATGAGAATGGAAGGAGAGTTGGAATTGAGATTTGAGACCAAGTCTTCACAGTTGTTCAGTAGTGCAGTTTCCATGCCGCTGGCTGATTTGAAGCCAGACTGGTTGTCGTGGAGACAACCAACAGATTCAGTGTGGTGGATTAGCTGGGAGATGACCAGCTTCTCCAAGCGTTTGCCCATGAAGGGGGTAATGGAGATAGGGTGGTTGTTAACTGGGTTGAAGGGGTCGGCAGAAGACTTTTTGAGAAGGTTCTCAAGGGAGTGCTTGAGGTGTAGTGGGAAGGAGTCAGTGGCAAAGAAGTGATTGCACAAATCAGCCAAGGCTAGAGCATTGGAGGCAATGTTGTCCTTGATAGTTGTGGAGGAGCAGGGGAGCACCTGTTTGGAAGAGACTTTCATAGAGAGGACTTGTCTAGAGACCTCATCTGGTGATATGATATGATAGGTTATTTATAACGAACTTAATACCCAGAGGTTTCTAAGCGTGGACACGGGGATAGAACCAGTGTTGCTCGTGTCATCTTGCTTCCAAGGCGAGCACGTTGCCGTTGAGCTATCGTTCCGAGACAATGGGCGATAATGAGGAGGGTAGGAAGGAAGGCAAGTGGCGGGCCATGGGAGGCCTCAGAGCAGGTGAGGGAGAAGGGAGGGGTACAGTGGAGAGTGAGGTCAGGATGTCCGGAGTTTTGGATATGAAGTGCAAGGCCTGTGCAGTGCAGAGCATCAAGGAAGGCAGAGGAGAAGTCGAGACTGCAGTAGGAATGTAGAGTTCCTTGCAGATTTTGAATAGTTCACCCTTGTTAATGGCCCCAGAGATGCAGGCGTGGATATAGGCCTTCTTCTTTGAGCAGATAGTGAGTCTGTATTGCCTTTGGAGCAGGCGGGAGACCAGCGTGTCAGTGGATGTGCTCGAAGCCTGCCACTTCCGCTCAGCAGCTCTGCATTTGCGTTTCAGAGAGGGTAGGTTAGAATCATACCAGGTTTTGTGCTTGGAGGCAGGCTTCATGAGGATCCTCGTGACAGGGGCAAGGATGTCCAGAGTGTTGGAGATGGAGAGGTGAAGGTTAGTAAGGGCTGTTTCAGTGTGAGAGTCAGTGGCCGGAGTGGGAGGGGGAATGAAAGTGGTGGTAAAAGCAGCAACTGAAACTCGCTTCATCAGTCGAATGATGGAGAAGGAGGCTGGCAGTGCAGGCAAACCAAGAGATACAGGTGAGAGGAAAGGAGAGCATGAACAGACCAGGAGAGGGGTGTAGTGAGAAGGTTGGATATGGGGATGTCTGCTGAGGTGAGAGCATTCAAGGTGTGTGCAGCTGAGTGCATTAGACCGGAGGGCAGAATGGTGAGGGAAAGAAAGTCACAGGCGTTGCGGAAGAGTCCAGAGGCAGCATCAGTGGAATCAAGGTGAATGTTGTAGGGACAAGGAGGGTTCCCCAATGTGTAGTCTGGATGGGGCCGCTTAGTCTGAGGTGGTGAGCCAGGAGACACAGATCCAGTCAGTGGGAAGCCCTGTGCCAACGGTGGTTACGGCTGCAATATCGCCTTCACCCTTGTTGCAATCAGCTGCAGGAGCTGGTGCCCAATGGAGGGTTGCAGACCTGCAGCAAATAAAAAGAGTACGAGTGCGATGGCCTAGACCCTGGCATCCTGCGTTCATCGGCTCCTCACACATGGTGGACGTGGGTATGCTGGGCAGTCAGAGTGGAAGCAGCAGATGATGCGTGCAACCAGACGATATGGTGAGGTCCTGTGGGAGATGGCCATGGACCTCCATCTCCTGGCTGAGAGCAAAATCTCCTCAGAAGATGCTCAGGCAGATGTTCTCCCTGCAGTTGGATTTGTCATGAGTGAGCGCACATAATGACTCTGTGGCCACTCGTGATGAACATCATTGGGACCTCATTGTCATTTTGACCCTCCTGCATGCATCTGTATCACGATTGGCTATAGCCATTGAAGACCAGGTGTTAGACCTGTGTGGACAGAGTGCACCACCACCTGAGGATCCACCACAGGATTGCAGTCCCAGCTAACACACGCCACCTCTCCCACCTGTGCACATATACCCATGAGCCAAAGGAGGGGGTATGATTTTTGGTTTTGTGTAGTTTTTGTTCACTTACGTGGATACCCATCTCCCCCTACAGGGTGGGCATATTTTGTTTACCCCTTCCAAGATGGACTTTTATAATTTTTTACTGTCTCCATCCAGGGTGGACTTCATATCATGTTTACCCCATCCAAGATAGACTGTTTTCCTTTTTTTTGTTACCTCGAGTAATGGACCATTGCCCCCTCGAGGCCTTATTGAGTTGGAGGACTGGGCAGGTGGCCATGCACAGTGCCATGGTGTTGTGGACTGCTACAGCCTGCCACATACAGGTGCAGATTACAATCTACATTGATTATCATATTAATGAGTGCACAATATGGTTATGCTTTAGGATGCAAGGCCACGCCAAGTAATTGTTTTAAAGTTTCCCGGCCAATGCACCAAATCTGTTGGTGTTATATCTAGTATTTTGTGGTATTTTGTGCTATTTTGCTATGGTGGTATTTTTCTAGTGGTGAGACTAATTTCAGAATACTGCCTAATAATTATTTCACCAGGTTCACTAACAGTAAACAAATACTGAACTTAGTACACTCTGGATAAATGGCTCATGCTCTCCTGTGATGTTTTATCTACAACATCACTTTTATGCCCTTTTGGCCATGTTCTGAAATATATATTTATATAAAACATGCAAATAAAATACAAAACATTCATTCAGCCTCTCCAATTGATTGTGACTAACTTTTCTATGAAATTTCTTACCACACGTTCTATCTAGCTATGCGCCAAACCATTAGGACTGAATGCAAAAGAAATATAATGAGACTAAACCACCTTTTCGCAATTAATATTTTTTTTATCATAAACTAGAAATATGCAAGTTACACAGAGTGACACGTGCACCCACATTGTAATTCACAACATAAGCAAGGTTTTTCCTGAAATGGATGTCAACGATTAATCTGCGAACATGCGCAGAGCCCTGCCTGTTATCAGCCTTTACTTCGCAACAAAATTTGTCATGATAAATACACTTTAACTTGCAGCAAAATCTAGAGAAATACCAACACAATTTTAAATGCACGTTTAACTTCTTATTGCTAATGTAGCACCTACAAATGAACTGAATTATTTAATCTATGCTATACAGTATCAACATGCACTTCACATGCCCATCAAATAAAGGCATCATTACCTGGGTTAAGCTGGCGATATTCCCAGACTCAGCTTGGCAGTGACCCAGGGTCGTCACAGATACGGTTGCTCGAGACTGCAGCTTTTCAAAGGATTGCCAACCCAGGAGAGAGACAGCCATAGCCCTGCCCGTTAGTCAGCTTGCAAGCACTAGAGACTCAGGGCCTCATTACGAGTTTGGAGGATAAGGGTATGGCTGCCTCCAAACTTGGGTCAGGGTTCCTTGAATGAGGAATTACTGGGTCATTCCAACCTTGGAGGACCCGGTAATTCCTCATTCAAAAAACGCATCCCCATTCCCATTTGAGCCCCCATGGGGAGGGAGCTAATAATGGGCCCGTTATTAACAGGCCTGTTATTAGCTCCCTGGTTTCCTTTCAGGGCCCGCAAAGGAAGTCTGGTCTGACCAGACATTCAGAGTGTGTCCCGCGAGGGAACCTCGTAATAGGGCGGAATGGGTTTACTGGCACTGGCACCATTACCGCTGCCATTAAACCCATTCCGCCCACCTCGTAATGAGGCCCTCAGTCTGCCCAGGAACCAGCACTGCTTCCTTCATCAGTGAGTGGAAGAATGAATGCCCAGCCCTCTCGCTTCAAACCTTTTTCACAAAACCCCATCACACAAAAGCACCTCCCTTTTACCAGAGCGTCACACTAAAACAGCACATGAACCCTCTGTGCCATTAGCTGAAACTCAAACTGCATTGCTGAACTTGTTACATCTCTTAGGCTTCCTGTTCCAATAAAAAGCCATGTTTTAGTAGAACAAATCTTCACATTCCTCATATTACACAGCACAGATGCAGCCTGCATGTTTAAAGTTCATTTTTCTTTCCAGACCAGGGCATCATGCATTTCTGTCAATCTGCATCCAGTTTATATAATGGATTGATTTGTACTAAATGTTATTATGGGAATTATATGTTAAATGGGTAGGGGTAAATTAGTATATGAGTTTCATGCTAGTATTATGTTTCCTTAGTTTAACTCAGCCCTTTAAAATAGCATCATAGAGCAAAGTGATAATTTTCCAGAATGTAATCTCTGCATTGGCATCTATTTAGATTCACCCTGAAACTCATACAGAAGATTCCCATCTATGAATCTCACACCCTTGGCCCTAATTAAAATTCAAAACTTAGTTAAAATGTGAATGATGAAATTCAGTGTCTAGATGTTGAAATGTGGAGCCTACATTCTTCCCACACACCACCATTCAGTCCTGGTTTTCCAATTGGATGCTTGGAGTTGTAGTTTTGTTGTACCCATTGTAAGTATGTGCCTACGTGACCCAGCATGCAGTGGAAACATCTAGTACTGACTAGGGGTGTCATACATTACAAAGGGGACTTTGGCAGCTATGAATAATGACTAACTGCATTGTAACTGGGTGCTTCTGAATGTCCCTACAAGCTGTGGCTAAGTTACCTCCCCCTTTGTGTGAAACTTGCTCCCTTCTTGATTGTATATTCTACCCTGGAGACTATTATTTGTGATTCAACTGCTGTCTGTCCCTGTAGGCATTGCACGAGAATACCCACAAATGAAAATGACATAGGGCCTCATTACACGGTAGGCAGTAACCATGGCGCAATTAGCGCCATGGTTGCCGCCGGTATTTTACCGTGACCACCTTGGTGGATGGCGGAATTACCGCCCTAACCCCAAGGTGAGCGGGGGCGGTAATTCCCCATTCACCAAGGCCCTTCCCCATTCCCATTTTTGCCCCCATAGGGCATAATGGGAATGGGGAAGGCGCTAATTACGGTACCGCAAATTGCGGTACTGTAATTAGCATCAAGGTCCCTTTGCGGCACCCTACTTTAACGGCTGGTAAAACCAGCCGGTAAAGTCGGGTCCCGCAAAGGGAACTCGTAGTAAGGCGGTAAGGGTTAACGGTCACCGGTAGCATTACCGGTGACCGTTAACCCTTACCGCCTTGGTATTGAGAATCTAAAAGAATGCCTGAACAGCTAACCTAGAATTGTAAGTGCTCCCACACTCCCCACCCCCATCCCAGTGCAGCTGTGTTCTAGAATGTAGCAGAGCTGTAGGGTGTGTTCTGTCCCATGAGACCAGACTCCTGTACCTGAAGCAGGGTCTAGGCTTACACAGTCTGAAACGGCACCCTGATGTTTCAGCTTGCTTCTTAAGTAAAACACCTTGGTCTTTCCTTGTGAACTCCCTCCATGCGGACAGCTCCTATGTCAAGCGGGGTCTCCTCCTACCCTGACTCCTACTCACCTGTTTGGTCAGGTTCTTCCTCCACCCTGACGGGGCTTCTCTTCTTAATCCTTTTCTATGGCTTCTTCTTCTCCTTTTTTTGTTGTAAATAGGGCCGCGCTCCCGCGGCTGCCCCCGTGGTCTGAATGTAATACAGAACCGGAGGTTGCCAGAGGAGCACGCCCTAAACGGGGAAAAAGCCGTATAGGCAATAAACCCTGATGGAATCAAGACCGTAGTGATGAGATCTGAGGTCTTGCCGAAGACTTGCTGAAGCAGGAACGTTGGTCCGCCAATTCCAGCTATGGAACACTCCGGTATGGAATAAGGAGCAGGTTGCTGGACTCAGCGTGCGGGGATACCGCAGGTCTCTTCGGTTTCACTGGTCTCTGTGAATAAACCGGCATAGAGTGTAACAAGCCGAATATACGGAGTGGTAGAGGGAAGGAATAGAGGAAACACAGATAGGGAATAGATCAGAAAAGGTACAGAATTACCCCAACCGAGATAGCGGTTGTACACGGCGGGGCAGGACGAATGCAAAGAAAACACAGATAAGGAATACGCGTGTAATGAAGTAAACGCGTAGTGAAAGCTAAGACAGCTTGAATAGATCCCGATCACCTTACCTGAAGACCTGAAAGCACCACGAGTGGAAAGGCACAGAAATAAAGGCTAGGAACTTTAAGCTGAATAAAGAAGGTGAGTCACTGAAAGGGACTGGCAGCGTTGGTAGCAATTTGATACAACGCGCCGAGCGCTAGTCTGATCAGCAGGTTATAGAAGTGGGCGGCCATCTTGGAATAGACTAGACCGTAAGGCGTGCTTCTGGCATCCATGTTAGGTGTACCTCCAGCGATGGACGAGCTTCCAGGGTTGGTGCATGACATCCTATAACAGTCTTAAACAAGCACAATCCCAGGCCTAGCACTGCTGTGTCCACGTTCACACCCTGACTCAGAATCCAGTGCTGGGTGAAGAGCCCCAACAATACTCTGCTTCGCCAAAAATGACTTTCATCCAGACTATGCAGGAAGTAGTTAACCAACTGTCTTCTGACCCCAATGGCAACACAAAATGTCTGTCAAACTGGGAGACAAATGCACAGACCCACCCACCCCCAAGGGGCACCAGAATGTTGTTGTGAAGCCAAAGAGTTCATACTGAGCTGCTTTACTGGCCATACTTATTGTTGTTCTGCGCACTCCTCCTGCACATGTGCTTAATTCTACCAGAATATTTGCGTGATGAATGACTTGGAGAGATTTGTTTTCTGCCACTACTCCTTCTGAAACCTACTACATGTTCCCTGGTTGACGCTCATATTATGGGTACACCCACTAGATCTGCAACCATGCTACTTGCCTCCAGATTACAATATGAGGGCTATTCCCCCCTGTGTAATGCCTGTTTGATTCCACATACTGTGGGTGCCCACGCTGGACTTGCAACAATCCCACTTCCCCCACACATTATAATCTGAGTACAGAGTCTACCAGTCCATGGCGCCGAAAGCACTCAAAGACCATTGTATACTATCTTGAATGCCTTGACTGATGATGGGGAAGGGAGGGTCATAGTGCAGTTTCTATTTTGCCATCCAACACCATGATATCAGTAGCTAAAGCACAATATTCTGGGTCTGGTGTGTGGGCGGATTCAAGTCAGTTTGTCTTTGGCATGTGCAGGCTACCAAAGGGAAACTCAGATACAAGTTCGGGTATTTCTGGGGATTTACAACCATGAGGCAACCAAATGAGTCTGTTACCCTGGTGAGTGAAAGAGAGGTTGTTATGGGATTTGCAGGAAGCTAAGAAATCATTGCAAGCAACAGGTAGGCATTGTTTGTTCCTGTGCCCACTTAACATCCAGACTTATTTAAACTCATAATGTAAAGCTGTGTATAAAATAGCACTGCCCTGTTACAACAAAGACAGTTTTCTGGAGCAGAAGGCTTGCATTTGGTCTAATTTTCATACCCATAATGCATTGTCTTTTGGCTCTGAACTGGAGGTGAACTTCCACTGATGGCTACAGGGTGGCGCTGTGGCATGTGCAACTTGGCTCATGTGATTTGCTGTTCTTTCACTCACTATAAAGAAAAGATGTCTGAAACAGAAAAATAGTTCATAGTTTCGGTGAAAGTTCAGTACCCAGAGTAGATAGCAGAGACTTTGAGAGTCCTGGCCCCTGTGGAGCAGACGCGTGTGCCGATTGCTACGTGGCACAACCATAGCCCTTGATCTCCTGGTTAGAGAACATGCGCGAAATATTGACCTTTCCCTCCTCTTTCAGATGATAACCCGCTTTTAGCTATCATCGTTGTGAAAGACTGAGACTAGAAAACATAACAAGTTTCACCACAGTTTATGACATTTAATTGCACATTCAAAGTTCAATTAGCATCCACCAGTTACATAGGAATTGCCTCTCATTATCCAGGAGATTTACAAACCAATTACAAGTATGAGAATAAATTGCTTATTTGGGTATTTCTCAATTTGTAGGCACTTGATTGCCAAATCATCGATGACCTGATTACCGAACATTCAGACATTTATTCATTCACAGAGGAGATTACTGTGCAAATATTGTACTAAATGTACAAACATAAGTGCTTGTGCACTCTTTAATACTGTCGCTTCTCCTTCCTGCGGCACACCGTCTGCAGTACCTAACTTTACCAAGGCAGTGCAATGACAAAGGTTATTTGTTAGGATTGAAGATGGAGGTTCAACAATAGCAGAGATGCTTCCTCAGCTTGACTAAAAGAAGAGCCTGCATGCAAGAAGAAAAAATAAACAAAATAAAAACTATAAACGTATGAAGGAAGCAGCTGCTGCTTGGAAAAATAAATGTTTCATTAAAATCTGACACTTGGATGCACATGATTTGCACATTTTCCTCTTTTAAGAAGTCCCATATCCTCACCCAGGCTAGCATTGCTTTTGGGCCATAGTTGACGGGGCGTGAGTGTGCACTCAATTAGTTAAAAAGAGTGACCGTGGGATTACGATTTTGCTGTAGCACCTCTCACCTCTCGTAGGATTAGGTCCTCCTGTGCCAGTTAGAACCTAGGAATAGATTTGTCAGGTAAGAAAGAAAGACAGCAATTCGGAAAAGTTATCTCAGAAAACAGTTCACAAATACCTGACTTGACGTCATCAGTGTATCTACTGGCTTCATGTTTGTCCACTGGCTTCAGGATTTGTGCCGCTCCACGCACAGGACTGTTTGGTGGCCACGTTCTTCCAAATGAGACCAGATTTGATATTTTTATGGCCCAATATTCTCCTGGGGACCTTGTGCTGGTGGCACAGGTAGTCACCAGCAATTGCACAATATCTCAAAACCCAGTGGCTTTACTCAGTTTCACCGGCTAGTTTTTAGGATGTTACATACTAACTGTTGGCCATGCGATTGGGATCCTACCAGAAGAGTCACTTCTGAGTTGCTGACTCAGACATTCACTTAGGACCTTGGCTACAACATTTATTTTTCTGATAAGATATGCCAGTCTGCGGTATGGAACCTGCGGTTCTCCAGATGTTTATGATGGCAACATGATAATCCCTCACCAATGACTATACAGTCTAGGATTGATGAGAGTTGTGGGCCATAATGTCTGTCCAGCTAAAGGGATGACTCTCTGTTTTACCTTTTAACATAACAGGGCCAGGACGATGTAACAGAGTGCTGTCCTGCCCTTCAATATAGACACACGGCGTTCTTTTCAGCACTACTCTTAAGGTTATGAGAGAGTGCGAGTGGCTGTTTTAGAAAGTGGTCTCTAGCACACAAGTTGTGTCTAGATCCTGGTCTGAGCCTTCATAGCCGATTTAAAGGGCTAGTTATGAAAGTATGGCTAAACGTATTAATGAAGATGGCAGCGCACAGTGCAAAGTTCAGAACTTTGCTGTTTACTATTTAAAACACTTGCCATCCTTATGCACTAATTTCATTTTAGGGATGGTCATCTAGTTCTAGGCTTTACCCCATTTCAAAGAGTGTTTCATTCTTTACAACAGGCTGAAGCTTAGTCATGTTTGCGCTTGTAGGCCTAACATGCAATACTGAAGCACTTTCTGTCTACCACCAGTAACTAAAGTAAAAATGTCCTTCCTCTAGTGACATGATCCCATTTCATCAGCCTGCAAATTTGCCCCCAAGGCCTCATGTTGGCCTAGCTTTTGGTGAAACATTTGAGAGTCATAACGTCTGCTGAAGAGTGTGCTGAGGAAGCCAGATCTGGGGCTAGTGGCCGTACTCATCTCAATGCCACCACGTTTTAAGGAAAGACATGCACAGCTATGCTACACAAGAGCTAACAGGGAAATTCAGTGTCTAACTACCTCCCGATCCGCGAGCCTAACTTTGTCTCAGAATCCATCATTACGGGCACGCTAATGACCAACAGGCATTGTGTTGCCCAAGGAGGCTACGGTTTATTAGCAGCACCACTAGCACCAGGCACGGGTGGATTGGCCTATGGGCAACTCTGGAGATTTCCCGGTAGGCCTCTGCACCCGGCCTCTTTTGTGTGGTATTTCTTAATTTTCTCATAGGAAAAAGGTTGGACTGGCTGAAAATGTGTAATATGGGGCCACTTTGAACATAATTGTCAGGGCCTCTTTTGGTTCCCAGTCCATTGAGGTGGTCTGAGCACCAGGTGACAGTCCACTCAAAGAACAATGCTTATGCCACAGTTTCATCAGTGCATCACAAATGAACACTGCAGTGTATGCATCTTGACATATGAACAGGACACATTGTTTTCGCTTTAAAGGGAATAATAAAAACCTAGTAATGAAGCACACCGTCTAGAAATGTTTGAACTCAGAGAAAAGCCACCCAAGAGAAGTGGTAAAAGGAATTGGGAGCAGAGAAACCTTTGGAAACTTCTGGTAGGAGAGTCCACAGTGCATGCACATTCACATCCCCAGTTTATGCCGTGTACCTGCAATAATGCAGGCTCGCCTTCGCACACATCTACCTACTACAATCAACCACGTATATGTCATCTTCACTGTGTATTTGTGTTATCAAAAAGTGATGAGAATGTTATGAATAACCACAGTTTAGTACATAAAACAACACATTGATCACCTTAATGTAAAATAATTAAATCTAATAAAAACAATATCATACAAACATGTAAAGATAGAATTCCTGAAACAAACACATTGAAGTTCTTGTCCAACCAAAAATATTGTCATTTGTAATCATGATGGATGTGAAGGAGAAAATCTAAAGCCAGCGTTTATATTTAACACTCTGACAAACTTGGTATAATATATGAAGCATTCCAAAAGGTTTTCTGTACATGGGGTTTTCCAGGCAACATTGCGTAAAAGCGCTATTAACAAATTAAGATGGAGAATGCCGTCAAAAATGATATTTGCCCACACCAGGTTCTACATGACCACAATGCATTTGTGTTTTAGAACGGGTTCCCCAAAATCAATTTGGGCTCACATTCATTTCTGGAAGTTGTCCTTCCAGATGCTGTCTGTTGGCTCTTGATGAAGTTCCAACAATGCCAGCGAGGAATGAAACATGTCAGGCATTTGGTCATATCTTGCTCAGAGAAAGCCCGTGCCTTTAGACAGCAAAAGTAACAGATAAAATACATTGCAGAGGTGTAGATACAAAACCATGTGTTTGACACTGATATTCACAGAAGCAAGAACATTTCTTGGGATTAGAATCCCATGAGCAGGCTTTCATTTCACACAATTAGAGATGACATTAAATTTGGTTGGAAAAGAACTTGAATGTGTTTGTTTCAGGAATTGTATGTTGACTGGTATTGTTTATTAGATTCAATTATTTCACCATTAAAGTGTGCAATGTGTTTTTGATTAATGTTATTCATAACATTCTCATTATCTATAGGGTAACTTAAGCCCACAGAGAAGGTGACATATAGGTAGTTGTTAACCCTGAGTAATATCACCTTGAAATAACTATCCAGACCTGAGAATAGCTCCTGGGCTTCCTCATAAGAAGTATATATCGCTCTTACAAGTAACATCCGAGAGTGGCTGGGATCTTCTGGAGCTGGCTGGAATATCCGACATAAAATTGTTTATGTTCTTTGCATACACAACTTTGGGAATGGCAACTTCCTTACATCTTCTTTTGAATATCAAGAGTCAGAAGTAAAGTTACTAAAGGATGTTCATCTCCCTTTGATGCTGAACAATGACTTTTTCCTTATTTACATTCCATATCATTTTGTAAGTGAAGGCATTGAGGATATCTTAACTTGCCGCTTTTCGGCCGATGTCCTCGAAAAATGGACAGGACTTTTTAAATAGTTGAAGAGATGCATCCGAATCTGTTTTTCATTTTCTGGGCTTTCTTTAACAACAGAATGATGTACTTATTAAGATACTTTGAGGGTAGTAGAACAGAAAGTCTGGAGTAAGGGCACCTCGATTGGGGTCTGTTTCGAAAGTGGATGGCCAATGAGCCTTACGAGGGAATGTGGGGGTTTGCAGGTCTTGCTAATTTAAGATTAATACTGAAATCCTTATCTTTGGAGGAGGAGGCCTCTGCAGTAGGCTTGTGCAATGGGCATTGAAGGAACAGGGGATAAAAAAAACACCCACTCCACTGCAGGAGGCTTGTGAAATTGTCATTGAAGGATAACAAACCCACCTACTCCACTGCAGGAGGCTTGTGCAATGGTAATTGAAGGAACGGGGGATACAAAAACCACCCACTCCACTGCAGGAGGCTTGTGCAATGGGCATTGAAGGAACAGAGGATCAAAAACCCATCCCACTCCACTGCAGGAGGCTTGTGAAATTGGCATTGAAGGATATCAAACCTACCCACTCCACTGCAGGAGGCTTGTGGAATGGTAATTGAAGGAAAAAAAAAAACACCCACTCCACTGCAGGTGGCTTGTGGGCTTGTGCAATAGGCATTGAAAGAACGGAGGATAAAATGCCCACCCCACTCCACTGCAGGAGGCTTGTGCAAGGGGCATTGAAAGAAAAGAGGATAAAATACCCACCCCACTCCACTGCAGGAGGCTTGTGCAATGGGCATTGAAGGAACAGAAGATAAAAAAACCACCCACTCCACTGCAGGTGGCTTGTGCAATGGGCATTGAAAGAACAAAGGATAAAAACCCCACCCACTCCACTGCAGGTGGCTTGTGCAATGGGCATTGAAGGATCAGAAGATAAAAAAACACCCAATCCACTGCAGGTGGCTTGTGCAATGGGCATTGAAAGAACAGAGGATAAAAACCCCACCCACTCCACTGCAGGTGGCTTGTGCAATGGGCATTGAAAGAACAGAGGATACAATCCCCACCCACTCCACTGCAGGTGGCTTGTGCAATGGGCATTGAAGGAACAGAAGATTAAAAAAACACCCACTCCACTGCAGGTGGCTTGTGCAATGGGCATTGAAAGAACAAAGGATAGAAACCCCACCCACTCCACTGCAGGTGGCTTGTGCAGTGGGCATTGAAAGAACAGAGGATAAAAACTCCACCCACTCCACTGCAGGTGGCTTGTGCAATGGGCATTGAAAGAACAGAGGATAAAAACTCCACCCACTCCACTGCAGGTGGCTTGTGTAATGGGCATTGAAGGAAGAGAGGATAAAAAGCCCACCCACTCCACTAAACACAAATACAAACATAGGCTAAACTAAACCCAACTATGCCAACGGCGGATCTAAAAGTTTTACATTCACAATGCATGCACACCACTTTGGAATATACAGAATACAAATAGTTCTTAAACTCATAGAAAACACTGATTGTGCAAAGTAAAGTTTGCGCAATAAATAAATGAATTCTGTAGCGTGAACACGGATTTGGCACAAAGTTGGGCTGATAATACATGACATTGTTTCTACAATAACACCAATTGTGCCTAGAATTAGAATAAAATGGCTGGCAAAGAAGCGGCTCGGGAAAACTCAGGTGTACCTCCTTTCGTGAGTATGAGTTTCAGGGTGTGGATTTCTTTTGTATTGGGGCACTCAGGTACACCTGATATGCTTGGGCTATCATTCATATTTGTTTTTTTTCAGAAGAAACCCAATGTAATAAACTGATGCATCATAGTATCAAAAATATCACTGTGCATCGAATGTCTAAAATATTACATATGCTCTTTTTGCTAAAATTCTTGAATAATATCTTGAAAGTAAATATAATGTTATGATACTTCAACGAGCATCTTGCAATGTCGATACTTGTTTATAAAAAATACCATTTACAAAGCAGAACAAAGAGTACCTGAGAGCTCTGTTTAGTGGCAATTACTGTTTTTGGTGAACTGTATAAAATAGTGGCCATGTAAATACAAACAAAAATTCACAATGCAAACCTATGATTTTTCATTAATCTGTGAATCGGGAACTACAGGCTACTCTTACAACAATACTATGAATGAGGTTGGTAAAAAACACAAATTCTATGCCTTAGAATGGGTGATATTCACTTTCTCAAAGAGTCTCTAGAATGTTCCATAACCGTCTCCGCGTGCAGCCATTGCAAAGGCAGGGTAGGCATCATACGTTGCAAAAGTAGCTAGATCTTGTCCCAACGCCACCGCTTGCTTCAGCTGTGCCGCTGCCACTGTTGCGCTTGCATTAGTGATGGCGTATCCTGAAAGAAATGTAACAAAACAAGTAATCGACAGAGAAAGTGCAAAGACTAATAGGTCTTCATTCACTAATCCAGCGAAATCAAGAATGGATTTTAGTTTTTTATATAGCATCACCATCACCAGAAATCTAATTTCAGAGTACTTGGTAACTGATGTTACTTATTACCATCATTTGTACACAAAATGCAGAAATCAGTCCCTCCCATTCAGTGTGGAGGAGTGCAGGGCTGCGTTCGCCCGTCCAGAGTATCAAACCCATGACACACGGCATTGTCCCGCTCTCAAGGAGAGTACTGTGCACATGAACTATTCTCCTGGCTATTGCACTGTTCATTGTGCCAACATGCCCAGGTCTCATACAATGACATTAGGAAGCACATACAAATGATAATTTATAAAACTCAATAATAACAATCTGGGGTGGAATTGCATTGAATTGATTGTTTTTTTGTATAATGCATATATACAATGGGCCTCATTATGACTCTGCCGGTCCGGAAACAACAGTGGCGGTAAATCCGCCAGCACCGTTGTTTCCGGACCGGCTGATTCCGAGTACTGCAGGTGGGAGGTGTCATTCCCACCAGGTCAGATCTGGCGGGAGTAACGCCCCCTGCCTGCAGGCGGAAATGGAAACACTGGCTCCATCATAGACGGAACCGGTGTTTCCATTGTCCCCATCCCCATGGAGTCCTTTGGGACTGCATGGGAATGGGGATTTACGGAATTCCACCTCCGGAATTACCGGGCCACCAGGGTTGTAATGCCCCAGTGATTCCAGCAACCAGCAATCACGGAGGCGGAATGGTATTACGGGTTCGGCGGCAGCCTGACGGTGTTTCCGGCACGGCTACCGCCGGACTCGTAATGAGGTCCAATGTGTTTCAAAGTGCTTCAAGGAGGTAGGGAACATGGGAGAATACAGTTACATTCTTACAAGTCCTTGAAACAATTCAGAATGTGAAAAATAACTATCTTAAACAGCCTGGTGACATTTCAGGTAGTACAAGTGCAAGGAACAACAAGGGAGGTGGGAGGGGGTTGAGTGGAGGAAAATGAGACAAAAACAAGCGGTTACATTACTATGCCTGACGACAATTGATGTAGTGCCGGAAAATTAACAAGAGGAGGTGGGGAGGGGGGTATGGAGTGAGGGAGAGGGAGAAGAACAAAACAAGCAATTAACAAACTAGGTCTGACGACGATTCAGAAAAGTGCTGAGGGGAGTGGGAGGAGAAAACAGGGAGGGAAGGGGAAGACAAACAGGCTGCTATCAAAATGTCAAGAGACAAATGATAGAGTAAGTGTAAAGAACAGTAGTAGGGAAGGGAAGGGAGTAGGAGAGGAACAAATAATGATATCAAGAAACACTACTCATAAAACAATGGGACCAATGTCTCTTTTCCATGTGGAACATGATGGGAAAAGGTGCAAACATGGAAGCTAAAACTATGGCTGTGTATCGCAAATGCTTTTGCTCATCGGAGTGATCAAAGAAATTACATTAACCGTGTGTTCTGATACACCATGCGAATTGGCCCCCTCAGAAGGCATGGCTGGCATAATGTCTGTGACTAACTCTAATGTACAGAATGCAATCAGGGAGCATGCCATGCAAGCAATTTCAGCACACCAAAATGCATCCAATTCACAAAGGGAAGAGCTTAGATGTGTGCCAGTCTCTGGATGTGTCCCAAGTGTCTGGTCTCCCCTGTCCGGGGCCAGGAACAGGGGAAAATTATTCCTAGTAGCATTTCCTAGTCACAAATAGAAATGTTCATGCCAAGCACAAGCATTTTTATTTTTTCACCTGGATTAGAGTTGAGTTGAAAACATGAGGCTAGCACTGGCCATGTCAGGCTTCTTAAAGCGTGATTAAGGAAATCAGACGCACCTCAACATGGCACTCGGTCCTCCATACCCATGGGTTGACATTCCCAACACACTTCTATGTATTTTTTAATGAGCCTGATTCTTAGATTCACATTGAAGAAATGTCTGCATGTTTCTCATGTCTGGAGGCAGTCTCTCCTCCTCTGCGCAGGTCACTGTTGTGAATCAGGGACAGGAGTACAAGGATCTACGAGATCACTGCACTCAGCCCCTCGCAGGACGCCTCAAACGTCCTAGTAAATATGGGCACGGCTTTTGATATCACATTTAGCATAGGTGCACATGCACAGTGGTAAAACTGATTTCTGCTGCTTCATAAAGATTTTTCCTGGCGGAAGTGAGATTTACCCATAGAACATGTTTTACTTATTGATTCGCTACAAAATATGTGAGCACAAGGTACCCATGTAAAGTGCCTCACGTATGTGTGTAATGGACACTACAAAGCCATACTGGGTTTCTTAAGGAGGTGTTGTGTGGGGGTCTAGTTGTTGTGGGTGTGGGATGTTTTACCCATGCATCCGAGCCCTACCTCAAAAACTGTGCAGTACTGGCATTAAAAACATCATGATGGCCAGAGCTTCCCAGAAAATGCCCAGGGAAGTGCATGAAGAATAGGCTGCCACCCATTTTGCCGATGTTATGGGCACAGAAGGGCACTGCCTAAAACCACCATTGGACTACCCACACAGTAGCCTGAAACCATTGGGAATGGCAATGCTGATTGCCAAAAGCAACCTAGAATTGTGGGGAATTCATTTTCTTAAATCCCAAAAATGGGTGCATTACCAGTACTCACCACTATCAGAAAGCCGGCGTTTTAAAACAACACCAGACTTTTTTTCTTTTTTTGTGTAAAACTGAATAAATGAACCCAAGGCAGGCCAAAGAAAGACTTACTGAGAGGTGGGTACAATCTAAAGTTATATTCTGAAGTGACTTGAAGGTTTATAACAAGACTGGCTGAGTTGTGGATTTCAGCAGTTTAAGTAAATTTGGACTGAAAGACACTAAAAATCTAAATGTTTAAATTAACTGAGTGACCTACTTTTGAGTGGCACATAGTTGTCACTGTTGAAATGCCATAGTTTTGAACTTAGAATCAGCATTCTAGATGCATATGTAAACATTGTCTTGACTTAAACTGGGTAACAAAAAGTGACATTTTATCTGAAGCCTGGCTTAAGGAACTGAATTCTGCCCACCAGCTACCCCGACAGGAGATGAGACTTGCACAACAGCTGTGTTCCCAGGCCTAGCTGCCCTTTTGCTGCTCCCACCAAAAGGGATATGACACTTCCCTGATTGAATTACCTGGGCTCTGCAGGAAATTGAACAAAGCCCTGTCCTGACTCAGGCAAATGTTTTATTATGGGGGCCGTACAAAGTGGCTTCCTCCTGGAAGGAAAGGGGAGGAGCACTGCCTGTGCGAGCAAGCTGGCTTGGCAGAACTGGAAAAACCAGAAATTCAACCTTGTGCTGGGGGGAAACCACACCCCTGTAGCCAGAATATGGTTTTAGAAAAAGATGAATAACTCATAGTACGGACTTGTCATAATTATTTGAATGATACCATAATTCTTGTGATTTTTCTGCCCACATTTTAAGAGGTTTTTAGAACCGGTGGCATGATCTGGGGGCAAGCTAGCAGTTAAGAGGGTATTACTTAAAATGTATGCATGTTAAAAATCTGACACTTCATCAAGTAATGTCCATACTCCTTGCGCACATGTGTGTAAATTTGGGGTAATGTCCGATATTACGAAATCAGTTAAAAAGTGCAAATGTTGCCATTTCTGAATGCAAGCTCCCAGGAAGAGCAGATTTGGACAAGGTATACCTCCTGTGATATGTGATGGGTGCATGTAATTGTAAACAAATGTGTACCTGTGCAAATATGTCTTTTGGGTCAAAATATAGATTGTGTGTAATTTGACAGGGGTGGGTTCTCTGTACCATAAACAGACCTCATCATGATGACACTTCATTTCATTCCCCCAATCAAGGGGAAGAGGATAAAGTGGCCAATGACAAGTGGAGAGGGGTAGGGCCTAGGAAGCTAGCCTCTCCACCCATTTTCAAAACACATAAAAGCAGACAGTCAGGACAGGATAGGGACCTTCAAATCCATTTGCTGCGGGACGCTCTGCCGGGAAAATCCATACTTTACCTCCATCAATCTATAGAGAAAGCTGTGCAGAAAGATCCAGACTTCAAATCTATCAATATCCAGAACCAGAGACCCAGACCAGACTAGCAGAGCAGAGCTGACCCAGATCACTGTGAAGTGCCGAGACCAGACCAGAGTCCAGTCTAAAACCTGACCAGATCCGTGGCGAGGCCCATTCTATTTCTAAATATATTGTGAGTACCTTGCAGGACTGTGCAGAACCAATCTCTTAGTTAAAATAATATAATTCAATCTATTTTAATCTAACCAGAACTGTCTCCTAGAAGTTGTCACCTGTCATTTGCAAAGCTGTCACTTGTCTTTTTGAACTTTAAAATTTCAAATCTGAAAAACAACCTTTACCATATCGCTCATATCTCTGTGACCGTTTGTCCTAGAGACTTGCAGTAACTTTCCTCTGAAAGCTTGGAATCTTGGCTTTTCAACGAACCTAGAACCGCATTCCTTTTCCATACACTATTGCCGCAATCGCGACAAACGCACTCGCGATTTTGCCGCGATTTGCAAATTTCTTCACGTGTGAAAACAGAAGCTTCCTTAGTTTCCTTGCTAAAAATTCGTTTGCCTCTTAAGAACCATCCCTGAATCATTGCTAGAGTGAGCCTGGACTAATATTAACTAGATACCACTCACCCTGTACCTCTAGGGGGAATTAAAAGCATTTTAGCATATTTTTCACTTCATTGCCAGCACATGTAAAAGCATTTTGGGCCTGTGTTCCAACTTCTGTGGTCAAAGCTTGCTGGGGTGAACTGAATTACATTTGATTGCATTTCTGAGAACTGTGTGCTTTCCTTCCATTTCCTTGCATTGCATAAAGGGGGGAGGGGATTGCCAGAGAAAAGTGATTACATTGTTTTGTTGAAATCATATTGAGTATTTTCTGTATTGCATTTCATTCAACATTGCATCCATATGAACTTATATAAAGCATTCTCTACCACCTTATTCTTCTGTTCCTATTCACAAGTGTGCTAGTGCCAGGCTATCCATTATTGATTACTGATCAGATTAAGTGTGATATCAAATTATTAATTTATTATAAAGTGTGATATATATCTATATTGTTTAAATTCTCAAATAAACCTTTTAACTTGCAAAACAGAACTACTTCTTGGCTCAGTGGGGTCAGGGGGATTCCAAGAGAGGGGTGTTATATAGGGGTAGTCATCCAGAACGCTTGAACTGGACATAAAGATATATCAATAAGGGTTTCCATTTAGTATCCCAGACTAGGCATTGACTTAGCTGTAGTGTTGAATTGAATCATCTTACATGGGCAACGTGAGCGCCGTGACTGTGTCATGACGCTCACGTGCCCAGTTAATGAAAGGGGCTCTGCTGGCGCTGCGAGGGCCGAGCAGCAGAGCCCCAGGAAGTGGCAACTTGTGTCTGTGATTATTGTGTGTGTGGGCCTGCCACGTGGTCGTGGCCTTGTGTGTGCGGCGTGGCCTGAGTGCCATCGGAGCCGCGACCGCTGGGGACCAGGGGGTGCCACCCCCTCACGTCGGATCCTGTGCACGGTGACACGGGCGCCGCAGGGGGCCTCCCTGCCCAAGGCACGCCGGCTGTCCGCCGACGTGCACACCACCGTCGGGTGATCCCGACGACATCAGAGGGCTGCCCCGGAGACCAGAGGCAGCCCCCAACACTGGCGACGAGGAAGTCGCACCCGCCAGCTGGTGCTTGCGGCGGTCGAAGTCGTGGACCCGCACACACGGCCGCAGTCGGCGGCCGTGTAAGGACGCACGGAGCGGCCCTCCAGTTGTAAGGAGGCGGGGCCTGGAGCTCCGACCCGCAGCGACGCGGCACGGAGCGGGGAGAACACCCGCTGAACACCCGGGCTGCCACGGGTGAAGACCTTAGTTTTCAAAAAAGAAAAAAAAAAAAAAGTGAGGTTTCCTTTCCTCGCAGGGAGGAAAAGGGGACGTGGCCTGGAGTGTTCGCCCACGGATCGTGGGAAGGGCCTCATCAATGGCCTGTGTTTCCCCAAGCACCGACGGGGAGGAGCGGAAGGAGGCGTGGCCCAGGTGTGAGCCCCACGATTGAAAAGGGGGCGGGGGCCCGGTCCCTGTCCCGTGTGCGGAGCCGGTAGGAAGGCTCCCATGCCCGGGCCTCAGCGGTGAACGGCCTACGCGAAGAAAAGGGGACAATAACCCCTCCACAGGCCGCATTTGTGCCACGCCCGAGGGTAGCGGCTCCACCCGGAGTGCATGTGCGCCCTCTAGAGTTCCAGAAGAGGAAGGCCTTTAAACAAGGGTGTGGTCACCGGGAAACGGGCAGTGCCCCTCCACAGGCCAAACCAGTGTCAAGCCCTGGGGTTGCGGCTCCACCTGGAGTGCTCGTGCACCCCTGGGCAGGGAGAACGCCAGGCACCCATCGACAGCTACCAGAGCCTGGCAACGGCAAGCGCACACCAACACTGGTGATTGGCGGATGACGTCTTCACCTGCCAACAGCATGTCGGACGATGAAGGGGTATGTAGGGGTCAGCTGGCACCAATACCCCATTTTGATGTCCTCGGTGCGCCAGCAAGCCTAGGGGCCTGGTGGGTGGCCTGGGTGGAGAACCTGGAGTTGTACTTCGAGGCAATGGAGATCAAAGACGCCGCCAAACGCCCGACACTCCTATACTCTGCCGGGCTGGCCGTCCAGAGACTGTTCAAGACACTAAAGCCCCAAAATCAATCGTACGGTGCAGCCGTCGCAGCCCTGAACAAATACTTCAGACCCATGGTCAACAGGGACTATGAGAGGTTCAGGATGAGGTGTGCGAAGCAGGAGGAAGGGGAAAGCCTTGATGCATTCCACGGGAAGCTGCGCGGCATTGCACTGGGCTGTGACCTGGGGAACTTCGAGGAGGATGAGATCCGGGCGCAAATCATCTATGGCTGCAGCTCCACCAAACTGCGCAAGCAGGTTCTGAGGGACCCAGCGCTGACCCTTGATCGAATACTGGAGCTTGGCCGGGCCCAGGAACTGGCGGAGGTGCGGGCCTCGGTCATGGACTCCTCCAGAAACCAGCTAAAGATGGAGGTCCCCACACAGTGAGTGAAGGTTGAGGAGGTGGTGGCTGTCAGCAGGTGGCCAGGAGGAAGAGTGATGAGGAGGGGAGACTGGCCGAAGAGAGACCCCAATGCCACAATATGTCAACAGTGTGGGTGGGATCTGCCTCACCCGCAGGACTGCCCGGCGATGGGACAAATCTGTGGAAGGTGCGGGAAAGGAGACCCACTTCGCACAAGTGTGTCTCGCTCCAGCCCCAGCCGGCATGATGGGGGCGTCAGGGGGGAGTGAGGTGAAGGGGAGAAGGACCCCCAAAGTGGCGGTGGTCCAGGTGGTGGAGAATCCCTGAGAAGCACCGTATGATGTGGGGGAGGAGTACGAAGAGAATGTATTCTTCTTGTCCTGCAGCGGCGCCGAGGGCCAGTTTGATCCCGGAATCTTCTGAGTGGGAGGACCCCGTCATGGGGCCCCATGATGTGGGGACTGGAGCACACCTGTCTTGTCTTGCGGTGTCAAAAGAAAAATGTTTGGGTTGGAGTAGCTGTTAGCTGGTGCGCGGACTGTTTGCGGTGGGGTGTCGTTAGTTTTTGTTTGTTTATAATAAAGGAGGGATGTTGTGTGGGGGTCTAGTTGTTGTGGGCAACGTGAGCGCCGTGACTGTGTCATGATGCTCACGTGCCCATTTAATAAAAGGGGCTCTGCTGGCGCTGCGAGGGCAGAGCAGCAGAGCCCCAGGAAGTGGCAACTTGTGTCTGTGATTATTGTGTGTGTGGGCCTGCCACGTGGTCGTGGCCTTGTGTGTGCGGCGCGGCCCGAGTGCCATCGGAGCCGCGACCGCTGGGGACCAGAGGGTGCCACCCCCTCACGTCGGAACCTGCACCCGGTGACACCGGGCGCCGCTGGGTGCCTCCCTGCCCAAGGCACGCCGGCTGTCCGCCGACGTGCGCACCACCGTCAGGTGATCCCGACGGCATGAGAGGGCTGCCCCGGAGACCGGAGGCAGCCCCCAACAGGAGGGCTTATCCATGAAAGTGTGTGCACAGGGTGTACAAGGGTGGGACATCTAAATTATGATGAACGCCCTCAATGAAGCAAATGCCATTTCATTAGGAGAGTTCATGGAAAAGTAGCACATGGTATTGCGTTCTATTGCCGTCAACCGTTTTTCCAACGATTGTTCTGCCGCAGGAGTTTTGCCGAAAATGTCCATCGCCATTTTTTGGGGGGTGGGAAAGGGCAAATAAAGTGTTGGGGGGGGTATACAAAATAATTAAATTAAGCGGGATTGGGAGGGGCAAAATAATTAAAAAAAATGTCAATGAACTTTTTCGGCAAAATTCCCGTGGCAAACACCTGTCGTAAAAAAGGGGGTTGGTGAAATGACATGGAACCAAGTGCAATATAGACTTTTAAAATTGTTTTTTAAAATTCCTTTTTAAAATGTAGTCGCTTACCCCCTTTAAAGAGTCTGTTTATTTATGTGCAAGAAAATGTGCGGCTTAATTTATTTTAATTGTTCTGCATAATTTGTTTTATTTAATTGTTCTGCAGTTCTAGTATTGCACTAGCCACAACTTGTTAGAGGCCCTGCGGTAAAAATTAAGTCTATTTTCTATGAATCACATGACTTTCCACCTGCAACTTTCGATAGCATAATCTATAAAAATGCATGTGAATTAGCAAAAACCTCTAATCATGCATAAGGGAATAGTTTCTTACCTGTAACTCCATTTCTCAAGCATTGGTATCTTTCATGGATTCACATGCTTAGAATATTCCCCGTCGACAGACTGGGAACCCTCGGTAAGCTTATAAAGCCTTTTCCCGTAGGAAAACGTTTGACACTTTTCTGTCCTATCTACGTCGTTTTGGGCCGTGCATGCACACCCCACTAGGACGTAGTGGTATAAATGCCCCGCCCCCGCAGCTCCCTTCAGATTTCGACTCCTCCAAAGTGGAACAGGGTGAAACAAAATTACAAGATGATTGCATTTTGGGGAGGCCGCAGGGCGCATGTGAATCCATGAAAGATACCAACGCTGGAGCAATGGAGTTACAGGTAAGAAACTATTCCCTTCTCCAGCATTGGATGTTTCATGGATTCACATGCTTAGAATAGAATGCACAGCAGTGAACTTGAAACCATGGAGGAGGTGTAAATGCAATTCAGCACCCACCCCATCCTGCAAAAGGCGAATCATAATCAAATAGGATTCAAAACTAACAATATGCCACAGTACTGCACCGAGTAACATTTATATAAGGCAAAAAAGCATACATAAAACACACGCGTTTACCTCCATGCGTGTATTCGTACATATATCTATATATATATATCGTGATCAAGCGCTCAGTATAGCGCAAAACGCGTTGTTTGCAGGCTGCTTCACTTAGGCGTCCTGCTGTCTTGTCTTCTATGTGCTGCTTTGTGTCGTGCATTTGTTTTTTGCACGATGCATTTGGTTTTTTTATTCTGTATTAAACATTAAAGAAATCAGTAACTGTTTCACTGTGTCTGCGGTGTTTCTTCCGACCCCCTATTGAACCTGGCATTTGTTTTTCTGTGCCTGCGGGAGTGCGATTCGTTTTTTCCTCCTTTTCTACTATATATATATATATATATATTTATATGCCTATACAAATACACATCCAAACCAGCATAGACCCTCCCCAAAGAGAAGGGCTTACCTTATTGAAAAAGATGTTGCAAGACAGCTCGTCCCATTTGAATCTCGTCCGCATGCTGACGGTCGAGGCAGTAGTGGCGGGTGAATGTATGGGGCACTGACCATGCTGCCGCCCTGCAAATGTCTGTCAGTGGAACCCCCGCCCACAACGCCGTCGACGACGAAGTCACCCTGGTCGAATGAGCTCTAAGACATCCTTGTAGCGGTTTCCCCGCTTTTGAGTGACAGAAGGCAATCGTCGACGAGACCCATCGGGCCAGTCCTTGTTTTGAAATTGCCTTCCCCTTTGTCGAAGGCCCATATGCAATGAAGAGTTGCTGCGTAGATCGAGGTTGTTGAGTTGGATGAAGGTAAAATTTTAGAGCTCTCTTGACATCCAGGGTATGCAAGACCTTTTCCGCAGCTGATGAGGGAGTCGCGAAGAAGGTGGGCAGGACAATGGATGAATGTTTATGATAAGTCGTAGGAACTTTCAGGATGAAACGAGGACTCGTTGACAAAACCACTTTGTCTTTGAAAAATCTGAGATATGGAGGGTCTATGACCAATGCCTGTAACTCTGAGATCCGTCTAGCCGATGTTATGGCTATTAGAAAAGCCACTTTCCATGATAAAAGCTTCATTGACGACGTGGCCATCGGCTCAAAGGGTGGTTTCATTAACCCTGCAAGAACCATGTTAAGGCTCCACTTCGGTGGAAACCGCTTAACCGGGGGAAACGTCCGGAATAGACCTCTCATGAAGTGTTTCACTAACCTGTCACTAAACAAGGGCGTTGATTTCCTCCCTTTTGTGAACCTGGAGATGGCCGCCAGATGAACCTTTAGTGATGAAAAAGACAAACCACTCTTCGCCGAATGTAGTAGATACGGGACAGAGGTTCCACTCCTGCCTGTCCTTGGCACCACGTACAGAATCTCCTCCACTTACACCTGTAAGACTTGTTGGTGGACGGGGCTCGCGCAGCCTGTAATATCTTCCGACAGTCGGAGGGAATGTTCATGGCACCAAATTCTGAAAAGTCAGGAGCCAAGCTGTGAGGTTGAGGCTGCTCGGGTTGTGATGCCACACCGTTCCTTCGTCCCGGGACACGAGGTTGGGCACCTTCGGGAACGCTATCGGGTGATCCGCTGACAGATGAAGCAGGTCGGAAAACCATGGTTGCCTCGGCCAACACAGCGCTATCAAGATGACTCGGCACCTGTACCTGCGTATCCACTGCAGAGTTCTCCGTATCAGAGGGAACGGAGGGAAGGCATAGAGGAACTTGCCCGTCCACAGGAAGGGAAACGCTTCTCCCACCGAATCCTCCTGTGGCCACCTGCTGGCGTACATCTCGCACTTCCTGTTCGCCTTCGTGGCGAAGAGATCCAGTTGAGGTCGCCTCCATTTTTCGAAGACCTTCGACAATTGATCGGTGTCTATTTCCCACTCGTGAATCTGGTCCATATTTCTGCTGAGCGAGTCCGCCTGCTCGTTCCTCACTCCTGGTAGGTGATGAGCTACGATGGATATATCGTGTTTTAGAGCCCAGTGCCACACTTTCTCAGCCTCGATGGAGAGGGTTCTGGATCGCATGCCGCCTTGTTTCCTTAAGTAAAACATTGCTGTGGTGTTGTCCGTCAGAACTCTCACTGTGGATCCCTTGATGTGAGGCAGGAACACCCTCAGGGCCCAGCGGACTGCTCTCAATTCCAGAACGTTGATGTGCAGGAGAGATTCCTTCTGAGACCAATGGCCTTGTGTCTGCAGAGTGCCCATGTGTGCACCCCAGCCAGTTAGGGACGCGTCCGTCACCACAGTGAATCGGAACTCCGGCTCCTGTAGGGGTACCCCTTTGGAAATATTCTGAACTTTCTTCCACCACCGAAGAGTTGATAGGAGCTCGTCGTCGTCGAAGGTCAGCCTGTCTGACCAGAGGCCCTGAGCCTGCGTCCAACGGTCTGCCAAAAACTGTTTCACTGGCCTCATGAAAAGGCAGCAGTTGGGCACCAGAGGAATGCAGGACGCCATAGCTCCCAGGATTGATGTATATTTTCTCACCGACAGCCTGGAATTGATTTTCAACTGACTTGCCAATCGACTGAGCCTGGTGATCCTGTCGAGGGATGGTCTGACTAACCCCAACTGGGTCTCGAACTGTGCACCCAGAAACACCAAGCTTTTGGACGGCGTTAACGAGGATTCAAAGTTTATTGCAAACCCCAATCATCGCAAGAGGCTCATGGTGTCCTGTAGACACCTGTGTGTCGACGCCGGGGAGGACCCCCTCACCAACCAGTCGTCGAGATACGGGTATACATGGTGGCCTTGCCTTCTCAGCCAGGCTGCCACTGGAGCCAGGCATTTCGTGAACATTCTGGGGGAAGATTTCAGTCCAAAGGGAAGAACTGTGAACTGGTAGTGAGTCCGCCCTACCACAAACCTTAGGTACTTCTTGTGTCGCTGACACATCGGTATGTGGAAGTACGCGCCCTGCAGGTCCAGAGACGCCAGAAAATCCCCTTCTTGAACTGACCTGATCACCTCCTGGAGCGTGAGCATCTTGAACTTTGTGTTTTTCAGCGACTTGTTTAGTTCGCGCAGGTCTAGGATGGGACGCCACTTTCCATTTGGCTTTTTCACCACAAAGTATCGGGAATAAACCCCTTGACCCCTTTGTGACGACGGGACCAGTTCTATAGCCCCTCTTTGTAGCATAAGTGCTACTTCCTGCAGCAACACGCTCAGATGGGATTAAGCTGCACACGCCGGTGGAATATGCGGAGGGTTGCTCTTGAATTGCAGGGAATGACCGTATTTTACTGTGTCCAACACCCATTGATCTGTTGTTATCAGCTCCCATTCGTTGATGTAACATGATACTCTGCCCCCCAGAACGTTCCGATGCCCGTCATTGCTGGTCCTTACTCTGTTTATCCCTCGTCGACGACGAGTAACTTGCTCTCTTCTTGGGGGCCTGGTAGTCCCGGCGACGTTTAGCCACTTGCGAAGCTCGCCTGTATCCCTGAGAGGAATATGCTGGCCTAACGAAGGGTCGGTCCCTCGATGAAAATCTGGAATTCCCCGAAGCTCCTCTGAAGGGACAAAAAGACCGGAAACTCCGACCACTCTGGAGGGCCCCCAAGGAACGCGCCGTGTCCGAGTCCTCCTTCATCCCCTTCAGGGCTTCGTCGACCTTCTCGCTGAAGAGGAGGTCTCCTTCAAACAGCATATCCAGTACCTTGTACTGCACCTCAGGTCGGAAGTTGGTGCATTTTAGCCATGCCTGTCGTCGGAGAACTACGCCGTTGTTCACTTGCTTAAACCACGACTCCGCAAGGTCCAGCGTGATGTTAATGGCGTGATTCGAAGCCTCATTAACTTCCCTGACCAGCAACATAGCTGCTTTTCGATGTTCATCCGGAAGGTGTTTGAGTATGGGCGCCAACCGATGCCACATCTCCCTGTCGTATCTAGCAACTATGGCGAGCGAATTGGCCGCCTTCACTGTGGTAGCCCCTACCGACAGGACCTTTTTGCTGAACGCATCCTGGCGTCTAGCATCAGTTTCCGGAGGGGTCGTACACTTGTGTTGAGCCCTTGCCTTTCTCGCCGCCACCGCCGATATCACAGAGTCAGGTGTTGGTTGAGAGGAAAGGCACTTGGGAGTAGAATCCGGGGCTTTGAATTTTTTCTCTAGGCGACCCTTCATCGCTGGCTCTGAGAAAGGGTGACGCATGGTCTGAAGACCTTCCTTCCACACATGATCTAGGATGGGCACTGAAAACACTGACCTCTCCTTTTACCCATGTGGTCGAAAAGAAAAGAGTCATTCTTTTCCTCCTCTTGGGCCAGGCCAAATTCCGTGCAAGCCCTGGCCATCATGTTGTGGAATGACCCGATATCGTCTGGGGGAGACGGCTGAGCCGGGTTCCTCGGGGTTTCCAATTCCGCATCGGACTCCCAAGTCGGATCCCTGGAGGGGGAAAGGGAGACCACCGACGACGCTCTGCTGCCTGATTCTGAATCCAACAGTTCCCCTTCCTCGCGGCGTGGGGCCGAGAGATTTGCCACCGGAGGCTCTGCCACGGGGGTTGAAGGTGGAGAGCGGCGAGGTGGGCCCGGGTCGTCGACGATCAACCTGGCCGGAGTTGTTTGGGGCAGTCTGTCATCCAGTGTCTTCAGCAGCGTTTGCAGCATGGACAAAACCTCCAATGACAAAAATGACTGTGGGTTGAGCAGGGGGGTAGAACCCGGAATGCTTCCGGGGAAAGGTGTGGTATGTTGTAACCCCAGGTCTGCAGGGGCAGCTATCCTTTCACCCTCGTCTCCCGAGGATACCGACAAAGCCTCCTGCTGTAGAAGAGCGTCCAGCAAAATTGGGTCGTAGACCTCTGGACGCCAGGCCTCTTGAGGGGTGTCCGTCAACCATGCGATAGTTGGCCCCGTCGTCGACGTCGTTGTCACCTGCAATCCAGGACCAGTTGATGTTAACTGCGACGACGGCAGAGAAGTAGATGACGACTTCCCAACCGTCGACGACGGTGGTGGTCGCTCAGGCTTATGCGTTGCTCCCGCCTTTTCCGAACTCGACCTGCGTTTCTCTGTCTCTCGACTCAAGGTCGATCTATGACGATTTTTCTTTGTCTTTCCTCGCTGAAGATGAGGACGAAGAGGCCTTCTTCGAAGAAGAGTCCCTGGAATGGCCTACTGACGATTCCTTGTCCACCGGTCATGATTTCTTTACCAGTGGTTCCAATTACGATGAGCGGTGCGGGGCCCCTGAAGATTTTGACACCGAGGCCACGCTGCGTGTGGAGCCCACTTCCAAAGGTGGGTATGCCCCCCCTCCGTCGTTCAACCATGCGACAAGTCTGCGACTCCGATCCTTAAGAGTCTTCTGGGAGAAGCCCTTACATATGTCGCACTTGTCAGCCGAGTGATGAGGGTGCAGACAGTAAATGCAGTCCATATGTCCGTCCCCCTCGTAGACTTTCTTCAGTCCGCACGTAGCGCACGGGCGGAACAGTGCTTTCCCCGACATTAGGAGAAAAAACCGCAACATCACAACCTAACCAAGTAGAAAATACACAAGGTGTTCCCACTTTGGAGACGGTTGAAATCTGAAGGGAGCCGCGGGGGCGGGGCATTTATACCACTAGGTCCTAGTGGGGTGTGCGTGCGCGGCCCAAAACGACGTAGATAGGACACAAAAGTGTCAAACATTTTCCTATGGGAAAAGACTTTATATGCTTACCGAGGGTTCCCAGTCTGTCGACGGGGAATATTCTAAGCATGTGAACCCATGAAAGATCCAATGCTGGAGAATGGTGATTACATGTTATAATTATCTTATTTATTTGTCTTCAATTGCAAGGCACTGTGAAGATTGGCCTTAAAGTTCTTTTCAGTTCGGTGCAATAATGCAAGATGCAGTGAGCCTCATTTACAGAGCGTTTTTCAATCGGACTGCGCCATTGTAAAATGCTTTTGTAAATCAAGCCCTGCATCAAGACGTCTCTACATATTGTTGTCTCTATTTTTTTAATTGCTGTTTTTTTCCATTCCAGAACTTGTGTTGCCCATTCCAAATGTAATAGTATTGTAATGATTCACCTTGGCTGCAGGAAAAGCTATGTTAGCTCTTCCAGGACTGAAACTGTGACCTGCAAAACACACATCTCAGAAGCCAGCACTTAAATCACTGAGCTATCTGACCAGCCATGTGCCATGTACTTGTATAGCCCGACAGGGACAAACAGTCTGATTCCTGGAATTTTTTGCACGGTTCAAAGTGACTTTGTACTGCTGAAAAGTGACTTTGCACTGCCCACACAAACCCTGTTCATGGAACTGTGCAAAGTGTATTTTTGCAATGCAAAGTCAGTGCAAAGTTAGTTTGTACTGAAAAAATAACTGTACTGACCGTGTGCTGCAAAAATACACTTTGCACAGTTCCATGAATCAGGGTTTGTGTCAGCAGTGCAAAGTCACTTTTCAGAAGGGCAAAGACAGTTTGAACCGTGAAAATATTTCTATGAATTGGGCCCAAAGACTCTACTACACTGAAAAGAATGGGCCCCATTTGGGGACCGCAATTGATAATTTGTCATGGTATACTGTTAAAGTAATACATGGGGGGGGTGCATTATTGGCAAACATTGTGGCAACTGATGGACTTTAAAGCACAACGTGCAAAATTGGTCAAAAATACCAAGTGCATGACACTGGCCCATATTGGCCAACAAAGCAGGCCCACACTGGCCTGTCAGACCAGCCCTTCTTACATTATGCTGCAGGCCCGTCCATTAGTAAATGCAGATGGTCTGGACAGAGTTAAATCACAGTGCATGTATGACTTCAGATCAGCCATTTGAGTATGAGTCTGGTTTTATTGGCAGCCCACAGATTCTGCTTGTGCAGAATGAGTGCCATTTGCTATCACAGATTGGTCTGCCTTTAGCTGTAATCCCCAAACGCCCCAGAGAAGAAGGCTCTACCGCATATTAAAGGGACTTGTCAATGTGTTATGCATAAGCGCACGTATATGGTTGGTCAAAGCACAGAATAATGAGCTCATGTGCAAACACCGTTGATCCATGGTGTGTTTTGCAGCAGATCACATGGCGTGGCCATAAGAATGGTTGCTGAAAATTAAAATACACAAATAATATAAAAAATGAATGCTAACCTCTCCATCCATGAATGCTAACCTCTCCATCCCTACATACACAAAACGTGCTGCAGAGTGGTAATAAATGGCACTGACATCAGCGTTTTGCCAATGTATGCATCGACCACATTACTCTAGTTAGCTTTATGTCCTGGCAGGAGTTTTTCCAGAGAAAGAAAAAAAGTATAAAGGTTCCTCACAGCCACTGAACACAAAAAACAACTTTCTTTTTTTAATACAATGTAGTGTGACCGTATCCACCTGCTGCAACTGTAGATAACAGTCAAGATTCAGGTTTGATGACAGGAGACTGTGCAAAGTCGAGTATTTCTTACCAAGCACGAAGAGGCATGACCTCGCCGATAACAAAAACACTACCAGGGAGTCATATAATTAATCCTAGTATTTGGACATGGTCCACCAGATAAACTGTATCTGTAACACACACGGGTGGACAGGTCTCAATGCTCACTCTACTATCCCTCAGGAAGAACTAGGCTATCCCATCTGCAAAGGCAAAACTGACCATAGATCAAGGGGCTGGACCGCATATCCAAAAGGGATGGAAGAAAAAACAGCTGTCACTTATATTAAAAACAAAAAAAATACATTTGAGCATAGATTTCTCATCAGCGTATAAGCTCCCAATGCAACATGAATATACTTCCTCCACATGGACTGGAGTTGCTCTCTACTCCATTAGTGCCTGAAAACAATGGAGAGAGAATATTATGAAGTCCTTCCAAATGAAATTGGATCACAATATCGCCTGTTGTTGCAGCGCATAGACGCATGATACATCTTCTATGATGCGCTCTATAAAAAACATGCCGATTAGCACCATTGTACCATGCTAATAGAAACAACGCATTGTAGGCCATGCAGATTAGCTCCATTGTACCACGCTACTAGAAACAACGCATTATGGGCCAGTAACCTCGTCTCTAGATCACTGCAATGGTATCTACTTAGGACAACCGAAGCATCAGATTGAGAGACTTCAAGTTCTCCAGAAAGTGGCGGCTCGATTTGCTCTTCAAGCTCTGCGTCTTACTTCTTCCACTGCTCTGCTTCTCCAGCTCCACTGCTTGCCGGTGGGAGCGAGGATTCAGTTCAAGATTCTGTGCATAGTGCATCGAGCTCGCCACAATGTTTTGCCTCATTATTTGAGGAAACAACTGGTAAGGTATTACCCTGCTAGAAGTTTGCGATTGGAAACGCAAATCTTGCTCGAAATTCCTAAATTTTTCTGCAAGCTTTTGGGTGGCTGTTCTTTTTTGGTACTGGCCACCACTTTATGGAATGCTTTGCCATTTCATTTGAGAGCACAGACCGTATACTTTCCCTTTAGGAAGTTACTGAAGACTCATCTTTTTGGTTCTCTTGTGACTTTTTAGGTTTTAGGTTGTGGCTTCTTGTTATGTAAAACTGCATCTCCTTAGCGCCTTGATGCCCTTGGGCCGTAGTTCGCGCTTTATAAATCCTAAATAAATAAATAAAGGCAGATTAGCTCCATTGTACCACACTACTAGAAACAACGCATTGTGGGCCATGCCGATTAGCTCCATTGTACCACGCTACTAGAAACAACGCATTGTATGCCATGCCGATTAGCTCCAGTGTACCACGCTACTAGAAACAACGCGTTGTATGCCATGCCGATTAGCTCCAGTGTACCACGCTACTAGAAACAACGCGTTGTAGGCCATGCCGATTAGCTCCATTGTACCAGGCTACTAGAAACAACGCGTTGTAGGCCTCTGCAGCAGTTAGGAGCCAAAGGGCATAGGATAGCTCAGGGTTAACGCATAGCAATACAGGTTTGATGCCCGATTCCGCCCTTAGAAACCACTCGCTGGTATTAAGTGTGTTATAAAAGAACAATTATTATAGCTCAATAAGTTTCTGTAAATAAAAGTACACTATACATTCCCCAATTCTATTTATCCCACCTTGATTTCACATCTACATATTCACATCTGCTCTGGCCTTCCATCTTACAACACTTTGGAACCCTTTCACTTTTTGAGGACATACTGCTGTTTTATAATGCACCAGCTTTGAACAAAGCCGCTTAGTAGCTCCCCAAGTGGAATGGGGCAAGGGTAATTGGAGGGGGAAGCAAAGGGGAACTAATCCTTTAGGACTTTGAACATTCAGGGAAACTTACCTTCAAGGGAGAAAAGAGGGAGTAAGTGCAGAAATCCAAGTAAACATTGCAAGACCAGCATGTGAATAGGTGCTCTAGGAAGGCAAACAGCACGATATGGGGTCCAGCGTTCCAGCTGAGTTTTGGCCTCAACAGCCATCGTATATCCAAGACATTCCTCATAATAGGAACCAAAACAAAGTTTTAAGAGGATTGTGTTGAGGTGTTTGCTGAACTGAAATGGTTATCCAGAACTCTCCAGGACACGGGCAGGTAATTCCAAAGAGAGGTTCCAACAGAATTCAGTTGCCTTCCAATGGACCTCTTGACTTCTGCAGTGGGTCGGCGATAGAGGCTCAAGGCTTTTTAAGGGCAAGGATCAATTTTGTTTCAAGTGCCTTGGTCCAGTATTGGAGTAATCATGATGGATACTGCAGAGAGTTTGAAAGACAATCTGGCTCTTTTCCAGAAGTTAATGTCTGGAAGAAAGTAAAGAAAGGAGCCACAACTCTCTGCCGCTCTCTGCCACAACTTTCAGTGCTACGTGAATGATACTCAACTAATTTTCAGGCTCCCTTCAGCCACCTCTTCTCTATCTCTCATCCCTGTCTGTCTGCTATCCAGGAGTGGTGTGCCGCAATGATCTCTGTCTTAATGCCAGTAAGACAAGATTCTCCTTATCTGCACACCTGCTCCCTCCTTTCCTGTCATTCTCTGGCTGGCCTCTCTTCGCCCTCTTCCTGCTCCCACCTGTGAGGCTAAAAACCTAGGGGTGATCTTCAACTCCACACTCTCCTTCTGTCCTTACATCTCTGACTTCTCTAAGAAGTTACACTCCCAGCTGCACCTCCTCAGAGGTATTCTCCCTTTCCTCTCCTTCCTACAGAGGTTCACTGTCTCCAGAGCTCTGGTTCTCTCTAGGCTGGACTACTGCAACAGCCTCTTTCTAAATCTGCTTGCTTTGACTCTTTTCCCTCAGCAACTCATCCAGAACAGGACTGCAAGACTTGTCCTTGGCCTCAAGTCCAGGGATCATATCTCTCCAGGACTGAAATCTCTACACTGGCTCCCAGTGGCTGTGAGGATTAAGGTCAAATCCCTCTGCATTGTCCACAAGGCTGTCTGGGGCTTGGGGCCTCAATACCTTCAACTCTCTCTATCTAAAGATCTTCCTTCTAGAGCTCTTCCATCATCTGCCTTCAACTCCCTCAGAGTCAGTCGCTTCTCCAAGCAATGAGTTGGTGGTAGATCTCTTTCTTTGGCTGGGGCCTCCCTCTGCAACAGCCTCCCTGCCTCCCTGAAACTTGAGGAGAACCATCTGCGGTTCCAGAATGTGGGATGTATTTACCCATGCATCCGAGCCATACCTCAAAACTGTGCAGTACTGACATGGAAAACATCATGATGGCCAGAGCTTCCCAGAAAATGCACAGGGAAATGCATGAAGAATAGGCTACCACTCATTTTTGCCGATGTTATGGGCACAGAAGGAAACTGCCTAAAACCACCATTGGACTACCCACACAGTAGTCTGAAACCATTGGGAATGGCAATGCTGATTGCCAAAAGCAAACCCATAATTGTTGGGAATTCATTTTCTTAAATCCCAAAAATGGGTGCAGTACCAGTACTCACCACTATCCAAAAGCCGGCGTTTTAAAACCACTCTGTTTCCCTGAAGGCAAGTCAAAATGCCTATTTTCAAACATTGCAATATGTGCAAAATATTTACTGAACACCAGCAGACATTTGGCAGAATGGAGTTTTGTGTGCCTACAAAATCTGGGAAATGAAGATCATAAGACAAGGTTTATAACAAGACTGGCTGAGCTGTGGATTGCAGCAGTTTAAGTTGCACTGGATTTAAAGACACTAAAATCGAAAATGTTTAGATTAAATGAGTGACCTATGTTTGGTATCACATGCCTTTGTAACTGTTGAAATGTCATAGTTTTGCACTTAGACTCAGCATCCTAGCTGCATGTGTAAAATTGCAAGTTAAGTTAAAAAGCAACAAAAAAACCTGCCAGTTAGCTGAAGGTCTGGCTCAAGGAACTTGATTTTGCTTGACAGCTACCCCCATCAGGAGTGAAACTTGAGTCACCACTGTGTTCCCAGGCCAACCTTCCTTTTGCTGCCCACACTAAGGATATGCCATCTATCTGATAATTGAATTACCTGTGCTCTGCAGGAGAGTGAACAAAGCCCTCTTCACTCAGGCAAAGGTTTTTATTACCGCAGTCGTAAAATGTAGCTTCCTCTTGGCAGGAGCTGGGAGGGGCACTGCCTGTGAGAGCAAGCTGGCTTGGCAAACTGGAAAAACCAGAAAGTCAACCTTGTGCTGAGGGTAAACCACACCCCTTTGGAGCCAGAACATAACTTTAAAAAGATGAATAACACATAGAGCGGACATGTGAAAATTTTATAAATGATACCATAATTCTTGTGATTTTTCTGCCCACATTTTAAGAGGTTTTTCGACCCGGTGGCGTGTTCAGGGGGGTTTTAGCGGAAAAGTGGATATTACTCTAAATGTATGCATGTTAAAAGTCTGAAACTTCATCAGTTAATGTCCATACTCCCTGCGCACATGTATGTAAAGTTGGGTCAATGTCAGAAAGTGAAAAATCAGTTAAAAAGTCAATTATGTGCCATTTCTGAATGCAAGCTCTTAGAAACATCAGATTTGGACAGAGACATGGCTAAATTCAGCCACACCATGTATATGTAATTTCAAGCAACTGTGTAACTGTGAAATATGTCTTTTATTATCAAATATAGAATGTGTGCAATCTGACAGAGGAGTGTCCTATCTGCAAGCCATAAAATGACATCCCTCTGACTCACAGTTCATTCCCCAATCAAATAAGAAATGGAAGTTTGACCAATTAGAAGCTGAGAGAGAGGTAGGGTCAGTGATGCTAGAACACACCCACATTCTAAACACATAAAAGCAGACAGACAGGACAGATAGGGACCTTCAATTCCATTTGCTGCAACGCGCTCTGCCGGACCATACAACATCCAGAGATCCAGACTTTACCTCCATCAAACCTCCAGAGAGCCAAACTAGAGACTTCAATCTATCCAGAACTAAGAGACCAGATCAGAGAGAAAGCAGTGCTGTACCCAGAGAGACCCAGACCAGCAGAGAGAGCTGACCCAGATCACTGTGAAGTGCAGAGGCCAGACCAGACCAGACCAGAGTCCAGTTTAAAACCCTGACCAGATCCGTGACGAGGCCCATTTCACTCAAGAATATAGTGTGAGTACCTAGAAAACTGTGCAGAACCAATCTCTTAGTTAAAATAATATAATTCAATCTATTTAATCTAAGTAGAACTGCCTCCTAACTGTCACCTGTCATTTGTAAAGCTGTCACTTGTCATTTTCTAGTCGCAAGCTGCACTTGTCTTTTTGAACTTTAAAATTTCAAATCTGAAAAACGACCTTTATTCAATCGCTCATATCTCCGCAATTTTGAAGCTGAGATCCTAGGCTTTCCTAGGACCCCAAAACGATAGAGATAGTCCTTGTGGTCCCTCTGTAATAACGCTCGGCGCATCCGCGAATTTTGCCGCGATTTGCAAATTTCTCCACATGTAAAATCAGCTGCTGCTTGCCTTCCATTTGCCAGAAATTCGTTTAACCTGCTAACTATCCCTGCCCCATTGCTAGTGTGAGCCTGGACTAATATTAACTAGATACCACTCACCCTGAACCTCTGAAAGGGAATTAAAAAGCATTTCCAGCATATTTCTCATCCATTGCTAGCACATATCAAAGCATTTGGGCCTGTGTTTTCAAAACTCCTACCTGTGTTTTAAACTTCTGTTGTCTAAGCTTGGGGGGGATTGAACTGATTACATTGATTGCATTTCTGAGAACTGTGTGCTTTCCTCCCATTTCCTTGCATTGCATCAAGGGGGGGAGGGGATTGCCAGAGAAAAGTGATTACATTGTTTGGTTGAAATCATATTGAGTATTTTCTGTACTGCATTCATTGAATATTGCATCCACCTGAGCTTATATAAAGCATTCTCTACCACATTATACTTTTGTTCCTATTCACCAGTGTGCTACCTTATCCATTTCATGTCAACTCCTTAGTAATTATAAAGAAGTGTGCTAGTGCCAGATTCTCCGTTGTTGATCTTTATCATATCAGATTAAGTGTGCTATTCAATTATTAACTTATTATAAAGTGTGATATATATATATATTTTAAATTATCAAATAAACCTTTTAAACTTGCAAAACAGAACTACTTCTTGGCTCAGTGGGGTCAGGGGGATTCCAAGAGAGGGGTGTTATATAGGGGTAGTCATCCAGAACGCATGAACTGGACCTAAAGATATATCAATAAGGGTTTTCATTCAGTATTCTAGACTAGGCGTTAACTTAGCTGTAGTGCTGAATTGAATCCTCTTACAAATTGGGGGCTCGAGCCGAGACGTTGGGTTAGATTTACCACTTGTGCAGCTTAATACAGTGTGCTAACTGACGGGATACATACATCCGGTCGGATCACCACGCTGCATTACGCTGTGAAGCATTCCTCAAAAGGGACACTCCAAGAAAAGTTCTGTTCTGCAAAAATAAAATACAAACTTCTGTAAGTCAGGACAGAGACCAATCTCTAGAATGACGACCTTAGTAGACATGAAAATAGCCAGAGAGCACCTCTTGCATAAGCTATTTGTGAGAGGTGAATGGACCGAACAGGGCCAGGATGTGTGGTTGCAGGCCATCACACAACAGGTCACTGAAACAGGGTCAGATATATATAGAGATCAGGGTCCCTTACATGTGGCCCTGAGTGAACTATATATGGCTCCTAAAGCCAAAGAGGAACACAATAAGATTGCCAGGATAGCGGCATACCTGTACCTATATATGGGAGACATGCAGGATAGATGTGCTGAAAGCCAAAATCTGGCAAATAGGCAACAGATGGCGTTAGAGAAGGTCCAATCTGATCTGGACTCTTCTGAGCAGAGGCTGCAGAGGAGCCAGGAGTCAGAAGATGATAGTAGGCAGCACATCATTAAAATAAAGAAGGATATGGATGTGCTGCAACAGGAAAAGGTAGAACAGGATACCAGATTTCTGGCCTTGCAGAAGGAATACCAGGAAGGTTTGGACTCCCTACTGCAAAACCAGAAAAAGCTGGAGCAACAACTGGACTTCAACAGGGTATGTGCTGAGCAGGTAGTCACCCTGCAAGGCCACCTAGATAGAGTGAAGGCAGAGAGCAACAAACTAATTCTGAAAGACCTGGATACCCAGGCAGAGTTTGATCAGGAGCGCCAGAATGCTGGTGCCTTCCAAAGGCAAAGGGACGACCTGGCAGCACAGATGCAGGCTCTCAGTCAGGAAAGGGATACCTTAGGCCAGGAAGTCTGCCATTTAAAAAGAAAAATGGAAGAAAATCACCTGACCCACCAGGGACTGGGTGACCTCCAAAAAGAACACCAGAACTTGCTAGAGCACACCAGAAGGGTGGAGGATGCTCTAGCAAGAAAGGAGCAGGCCAATAGAGACATTGCCCAGGAGGTAACCCTCCTGCAGCAAAGACTGGCCCAGTACTCCAGGACCAATCAGGAAGCACAGAGAGAGAATGAGGCTCTCTGCCAACACAATGATAGGCTCCAGCAACAGGTAGCGATGCAGGAGAAACTGATAGAGTTGAGTAAGGCCTTAACAGAGGAACTGAAAGCACAAATGCAGGCTCTTGCATTGCAACAGGGAGCAGGGGCGGATAGAGATGAGGTCCGCTGGGAAAGAGAGACTCCTGACCATAACCGCAGGAGCCCTAACACCAGGGGCCTTCATCTCCCCCAGTCCCTGGACTCTACCACCCCCATGTCCCCTGGCGCACATGAGCACAGGGCCGCAGGGATGGCAGATTACTATCCAGCTAAGAGTATGGGGCTCATAGGCCAGTACCACTCAGGAATGGAGGGGTGGGCATCCGGGAATGGGCACCCAAGTACAGTACAGTTCAATGGGGAACCCCAGGAGAGTAGGCCCATTAAGGGCATCCTGAAAACCTCTGCCCAGTTAGGTCAGTGGAGGGGGTACCCATCAAATCCTGGCAGCAAGGAGGAATCTGAAGACTCCTCTGAACTGCGCAGGACACAGGAGACCAGGTCCCCACATTCTGCCAGCCATTCCCAGGCTCGCAGAATCCGGGAAAACCTGGAAGAACAGACGGGAACCTCTGGGAGCAGTGCCTCTGAGTCCGAGGAAGAATGGACAAGGGTTACCCGAACCAAAAAGGCCAATAAGACAAAAAGGGCCTTGCTTAAGGACCCTTTAAAGCAGATTAAGGCGATCAGGAGCGTCATCACGCCTTACCATAAGAACGCTAAGTATTCTGTTTGGGAGCACTTAGAGTTGTTTGAACAAATGATGGAGACTTTCCATTTGAAGGACAGCCAAAGCTGTATTCAATATGTAAAGTGGACCTTCTCCCCGGAATACTCCAGTTTCTTTGCGGGGCTGGAGGACCAAAATCATTTAAGATGGTCCACCTATAAGGCGGCCATCTTGAAACATTTTTCTGTTCACAGAAATCCTCAAGAGGCTCGCAAGGCAGCCTACAATTTGCAATGTGGGGAGGATCAGGCCCCACAAGAATTTGTGCAGGAGTTAAAGCGGGCTTTTGCACAGACCACAAGAAGGGTGCGCACGGATAGCAGGGAATTTATAAATACGTTTTTCCATGCCTTGCCCAAATATATCATGACCCAGCTCGTGAGGGATTTTCACGAGAAAAGATCTTTAGACTGGGTCATTGAACAGGCTACCCGGATCTATGAGGTGCAGAAACCGATAGATAGCAAAAGTAATGCCCAGAAAAACCCCAAAGCCAACAGCACCCCTGCTGCTGCCAAGGTGGCAGAGGTAAAGGTCACCCCCGTTTTGGATTTGGAGATGGGGGGGCCTAAAAACCTGCCTGCACCTAATAATGCTAGGCCCAGGAGGTCCTCGGGTCAGTCACAGACAGGGAGCCAAGGAGGCAGCCCCACAAATGGGGTCCCTCGCTCTCCTGATTATGTAAGTCCCCGTTACAAGGGAAATCGACCCATCCTGGGTTATGTGTGGACTCCTCCAGCCCAAGGGGGGGGATCCAGACAAGCACCTAACCCAGGGAACTTCCCTCCAAACTTCCCACAGGAGGGCAGAAATTTACCAAACCCTGGGCAGAACTTTTTCCCCAGATATCCACCCGACTTCCAGCCCCAAAACCATCCATCCTTCTTTCCCCAATTCCCTGAGCCCAGACCACTGAATCCGGGAGAGGGGAGGCCAAGGGTGGAGGGGTACCCAAATCTTCCCAACCCGGGGTATTACCAGAGGAGGGACAGCTACCCTTCCCGGGATCAGCCCAGGGGAGAAAACAGGGCCCCGTATCAGCCTGAGCGGGTTTCCCAGTTAGAGCGCCAGGTTCAAAACATGGCGCGGGACCTGGGTCACATACTGAGGGCTCAGCAGAACCCTCAGATGGGCGTGCCGGCGCAGAACGCACCCAACTCTGGACCTGGTGCTCCAGAACAATGACGGGGGCAGCACCCCGATAACACACCGGTTCCCAGGGAGGAGGCACAAAGGGAAGGGGGGTGTAAAGCCTTGGAGGAAGCTTCCTTCCTCACTTGTAAACAGCCCCTGGAAACCCAGGAACCGGAAACGAAATCTCTTGCCCCGGAAAGTCTGCCTCCTAAGGAGCAGAGGGGGGGTAGGAGAAACAAAAGACCCAAACAGACTCAGTTTGAGGAGGAGGTACAGATCTTCCAATTTGAGGGAGAGGGATCCTCAGAGGATCCTGGGAAAAGGATCTTCTCCTTCAGAGAGGGGGGAACTCCTCCCAAAGAAAAATGGGTCCTTAGGGATGAAAATCCAGACTGGGGAGATGTGGAGACTGAGCTACCGCCGCCCACCGTCTCCTCCCAGAACCAACAGCAAGAAAATCCCCGGGTTCAAACCCATACTGGGGACTGCCTCCAAAAAGGGGGGGCGGCCCAGAACCGGAGCCAGGGGAACCCACAATGGCTCTGATCTCCAGTTGCCAACTTTTTCTTTCAGATTCCCAAGGCTCTCCACAGAATTCTGCCCAAATCTCTTCGCTAGCGATGTCCAAAACCAGAAAGTTAGCCCACCAGTTGTCCAAAAATGTACATTACCTGTGCCCCCTTGAGGAGAAGGAGGGAAGATATTATGCCCCGGTACAAGTACAGGGGCAGGGTACAATCTCGGCACTGGTGGACACTGGATCTCAAGCTACCCTTCTGTCCAGAAGGGCTTTTGACGAACTGAATGCAGGAAGGGGAGAGAATTACCAAATTCCTCTCACCTCTCTTCCGGGACAACTACAGAACTTTGACGGGAAGGAAATTCCCGTTGAGGGGACTGCAGACTTGGACATTAAAATTGGGCGACACAAGCTGAAACACCCGGTCATAGTTGTGACCCCGGAGGGCACCCCTTGTTTACTAGGGAATGACCTCCTGAGAAGGTTGTCACCCCTAATAGATTGTGTAAACAAGGTCCTCTGGACCCAGACTAGCCGACCAATAAAATTAAAACAGAGTGTCAACCATGTTAGTTTAAACGGCACATGCCACATGGTTGAACAAAAATCTGACCAAGTGGAATTTCACTTCCAGAACAACCAAATTCCAGACGTGACAGTAATAGCAGTAGGACAACAGACTGGTGATGGGGGGTCCTCTCTATTTCTTAAAATCAACCTTCCTTCCAGTTTAAGGTGGTATTCCACACTGGAAGGAAACACTCTGAAATTCTTTACAAATCCACAATCAGAAACTCCCACTCCTATAGTCCAGAAAGATGTGAAATCAGCTCAGAGCCTGGCTGATATTCAGCAAATTGGAGAGCAGTTGTTCATCCCTGTTCAGTTAAATGATGGGAAGGACTCTGTTCTCGCTCGAGTGTGTGTGAACAACGGTAAGAGCTTCATCAGCGAAGCCATGTTTCGCCAACTCCCAAAAGATCCCGCCATTCCCACCTTCAAACTGATAGACAAATGGGAAATGGACCTGGAAGCACCTAATTCCAAACATCTCCTGCCAAGCAGGTGTATGCTCAAAATCTCCATTGGCAACAAGAGCATAGTCCACAATTGTTGGGTCGTGCGAGACGTCCCTGCCGCCTTTTACTTAGGCAGTGACATTCTCAATCGCTTTGCCATTAGTTTGGACCTAATAAACTTCAAAGCTTGGTCCCGATTAGCGGATAATCCCATGGGCTTTGATGATCCAGAAAAAGCATTTAGGTCAGCTCAATTGCTACTTTATGCAGTTGAAATTCAGGTTAAAGAGGAAGTCACCATCCCAGAAAGGACCCGACAATTCTCCCTGGAAGTGAAAGTCAAAAGGGGACAAGAGTTGAAAAACCCTGATGCTTACATACATCTAAATGCTTCTCTCCAACAGCAAGGGTTGGGGGTAAACCCAACTCCATTAGTCAACATAGAACATGACACCATTCCAATAGAGGTGGATAACAGCGACTTAAAGAGTATTACTCTAGCCGCAGGCACCATTATTGGAATGGCGGTTGATGACCGACATTTTTCCATCGACTTATTAAATGAACTGTTAGGACCAATCCCCAAGGACTGTTTTGACAGTGACAGTGAGGACAATACAACACCAGACAGGATTTTTACCCGGCATGGGGGGAACTTCCTGGTGTACACTTCCTGCCCCTATGGTAAGGAAGATGTGACTTGTGACTTCAGGAGGGATGAGGTGATTTTCCAGGTCCTGCGGGCTGCGGGCCATGAGGGCTGCCTTTCCCACCTGAAGCCTCCGGTCCAAATCAGCACTCTGACCAGGGACTTCTCCACCCAGCTGGAGGAGGCCGCGGAGATAGCCAGACCAGAAGTCTTTCCAGGCTTCAGGCAGATGGTGGAAGAGAGAGTCAACCTAGCTGATGCCTGTGTGACTCTGGAACAAAAGCAAAAGTTGAAACAAGTTTTCTTGGATTTCCAAGATCTCTTTGCGGTAGACTCATATGACTGTGGTCGCACCGACATCCACACCACAACAATCCCCACGGACCATGGCATGACTCCAGTGTTTGTGAAGCAATATCGCTTGCCTCTCGCATCCATGGAGTCCCTTACTGAAATAATTAAGAACCTTGAGTCCCGGGGAATAATCCGTCCAGTCCACAGCACCTTCAATAATCCGGTGCTGGGAATATTGAAGCCGAACGGCCAGTGGAGACTCTGTGCTGACCTCAGGGAGCTCAACAAACGGGTCCATACTTCCCGATGGCCTCTGCCCTACATTGACCAAGGTCTGGCCCAGATTCAGGGGTCACAGGTATTCACTGCAATAGACCTGACCAATGGATACTGGACCGTGCCTGTCAGTAGGGAGGACCAATACAAGCTGGCTTTTACCTTTGGGGGCCAGCAGTACACATGGACCCGGACTCCCTTCGGATACCTCAACTCCGGCAATGAATTCAACATTTTTCTACACAAGGCCATGCCCGACTTGGGTGCAAGGGGTAACCTGGCTTATGTAGATGATGTCCTCATCAAAAGCTCAACTGTTGAGGAACACATAGCGGAGATCCGTTATGTTCTGACACAGTTGAGGGCCGGCGGAGCAAAACTTTCCTTTCAGAAAGCACAGTGGTGTAAAACCCGTGTTAACTTCTTGGGGCATGAGATTACTCCTCAGGGTCTCTGTCCCCAGGAAAAGAAAGTGGAAGCCCTCCAAAAATTGAAAGACCCCACAACTCTGCGGGAACTAAGGAGCCTCCTTGGACTGACTAATTACAGCAGAAAGTTCATTGAGGGCTACGCAGAGATCACCAGACCCCTGATTCATCTCCTGAAGGGGGGGGTCAAGTGGGAATGGGGTCCAGAACAAGCCGAGGCAGTAAGACAACTCAAGAGAAGCCTCTCACAAGCGCCTTGCCTAGCTTACCCTGTCAGAAACAAGGAGTTCTTCCTGGAGACAGGGTTCTCTAATACGTGCTTGACGGCAGTATTATACCAGAAGCATGACAAGGTCAATAAAGTAATCTCCTATGCGAGCAAAACTTTATCCTCTGTGGAGGAAAAATTCAACGATTGTGAGAAGGCACTCCTGGCAACGGTGTGGGCATTGAAGAATTACCGCCCGTTTATCCAGGGGGAACACATCATAGTGGAGACTCCACACCAGCCTCTGCAATACCTCCAAAGTGACAGAATCCGGGCCGGAAATGTGAGTAATTCCCGAATTACTTCCTGGATTCTGTCAATGCAAGGCTTTCCTGTGGAGGTCAGATATGGCCAAAACAAGAAGAGTCCCCTCGCGCAAGGTCTGGCTGACTTGCATGATTGTGCCAGAGAAAACTGTCTCGAGGACGAAAGTCTAAAAATAAAGGACAACATGGAGGCATACCTTAATTCCCCACACAAAGTCTTTGAAGAAGACAAGTGTGAGGGAATGCCCACTGTCTATGTGGATGGATGCTCTTACCATGTTGACAACGACGGGGAGAAATAACTGGTGGCCGGCGTAGGGAATGCATGGGTGAATGAGTCCCCAGAACCCTCCGCTGGATACAAAATTGGTCCCCGAAGTAGTCAGGTGGCAGAATTGATGGCTGTGCATCAGGCCATCCTCACTGCTGTCCAGCATCAACTCCACGAACTGGTCATAATCACAGATTCGGATTATGTACGGAACGGGTTTGTGGAGCACCTGGTTAATTGGAAAACCAGAGGCATGTTATGTGCTAACAACAAACCCTTGAAACATGGGAAGTTGATCCAAAACATTGATGATCTGGTCACCTCGAATGAGATGACCATCTATTGGAAAAAGATCAAGGGTCATTCCAAAGTAGAGGGACCAGACAAAACTGGAAACGACTTAGCTGATCAGCTGGCCAAAACCGGGGTCATCCAAGGGGATCTAATTGAGATTGAGTCCCTGTTGGGGGAAATCCAGGTCACTGCTATCAATAGGTCCCAGACAAATGCTCACAACGACCTTTCAATTGCACAATGGAGTAAGGAGACCCCTGATGCTGATTTGATTACCGCTCAGAAGGGGGATCCAATTATTGGTAAATTTTACCAGCACCTTGAGGACCCTGAGAACTTTCCCCTGACGGATACCGATTACATTGGGAAAGAGGACCTAAGAGTGTTGATGAAATGTCCAAAAATGTTCCGAATCCAAGACGGTTTGCTGGTAAGGAAATCCAAAGCTGGCCACGATCAGTGGGTGGTTCCTACCTCATTCCGAAGCCTGATGTTAAGTCACGCCCATGATGCGGCCACCGCCGGTCATAGGGGGTTTCACACAACATTGGAAATCTTAAGAGAGGTTGCATACTGGCCACACATGGGCCAGGACCTCAACCAATATTTGAAGGGTTGTCTTGTGTGTGCACAATTTCAGCCGACATCCCTCACACACCGGGCGCCTTTACAAAAGAGGGGAATGACACTGCCATGGTCAGATTTACAAATCGACTTTGTAGGCCCTGTGATTCGCTCGGCTAGGGGGAATAAGTACATGTTGACTGTGACATGCTTGTTTACCAAGTGGGTGGAATGTCTCCCAGCCCCAAACTGCAAGGCAGAAACGGCAGCTGCCTTGATGATTAACCACATCTTTTCCCGTTTTGGTCTACCTCAAAGGATTGAGTCAGACAGAGGTAGCCACTTCACCAGTGAAGTAATGACAAAGATGTGGGAGATACTGGGGGTCAAGAGAAAGCTGCATATTGCTTATAGACCAGCTTCTTCTGGGGCAGTAGAGAGATATAACCGGACAATTGTGAGCATCTTAAAAAAGTTTGTGGCAGATTCTGGGCCAAGTTGGGATATCCGATTACCTCTGGTCCTAATGGCCATCAGATCTACCCCTTCATCTGCAACCAAAATGTCACCATTTGAGTTGATGACTGGGCGCAAGATGGTGCTTCCTCAGCATTTGCTCTACAGGACCCAAGAGCAGACACTGATAAATGCCTCCACTACTCATGAGTATGTGGAGAATTTAAGGAAACACCTCCAACATGCTTTTGCTTACGCTCAGCGGAATCTAGAAAGATCGGCTGATAGCATGAAGACCCATTATGACCTGAAAACTTCCAGGAAGGAATATCAGGTGGGAGACCGGGTCTATCTATACAACTTCCAAAGAAACCAGGCAAAGCAGCGAAAATTTTTGCCTACATGGAAAGGACCCTTTGAGATCGTCGATAAGATCTCCCCTGTGGCCTACAAAATCCACATCCCCAAAGGTCCTTCGGCAGAGGGGGAAGACAAGTGGGTCCACATAAACCAGTTGAAATGTTGCCATCCCAGGCACACTCTGCAACAACTGGAGGAATCCTCTGGAATCCTAGCGGGTACTGTCTCAGAATAATTCTGTTCCAATCATAAAACATACCACATCTAGTCTCTAAAATATTGTGATTTGCATGAAACTGTCTCTTAGTTATACTGTTTTTTTTTTCAAAATAAGAATGTAATGTTTCGTGATGATGAAATGCATATGCTGCCCCACTATCTCAACGGTGGTGGAAAAACGTCTATGAATAGGTATTGCCGCTCTTCCTTTGTCGTCCTAGGAGAAAGAAAACCTTGAGACGGGCCAAGGAGGGCGATCCGGAGACCAGGAACGAAGATCCAATGGGCCCAGTGTACCGCCCAATCTTCCCATCAGGACCGGCGAGGAGAACCGATCGATCAGTACCGGATGGAGAAGAAGATGCTGAACTGTGCCATCTATTGGAAGAAGATGAGGAAACATCCCAGGTCTTGCGAGTCCCATTCGTGAAATAGAATGGCCATCGCAAGAGGGGGGCTTGTGGGATGTATTTACCCATGCATCCGAGCCATACCTCAAAACTGTGCAGTACTGACATGGAAAACATCATGATGGCCAGAGCTTCCCAGAAAATGCACAGGGAAATGCATGAAGAATAGGCTACCACTCATTTTTGCCGATGTTATGGGCACAGAAGGAAACTGCCTAAAACCACCATTGGACTACCCACACAGTAGTCTGAAACCATTGGGAATGGCAATGCTGATTGCCAAAAGCAAACCCATAATTGTTGGGAATTCATTTTCTTAAATCCCAAAAATGGGTGCAGTACCAGTACTCACCACTATCCAAAAGCCGGCGTTTTAAAACCACTCTGTTTCCCTGAAGGCAAGTCAAAATGCCTATTTTCAAACATTGCAATATGTGCAAAATATTTACTGAACACCAGCAGACATTTGGCAGAATGGAGTTTTGTGTGCCTACAAAATCTGGGAAATGAAGATCATAAGACAAGGTTTATAACAAGACTGGCTGAGCTGTGGATTGCAGCAGTTTAAGTTGCACTGGATTTAAAGACACTAAAATCGAAAATGTTTAGATTAAATGAGTGACCTATGTTTGGTATCACATGCCTTTGTAACTGTTGAAATGTCATAGTTTTGCACTTAGACTCAGCATCCTAGCTGCATGTGTAAAATTGCAAGTTAAGTTAAAAAGCAACAAAAAAACCTGCCAGTTAGCTGAAGGTCTGGCTTAAGGAACTTGATTTTGCTTGACAGCTACCCCCATCAGGAGTGAAACTTGAGTCACCACTGTGTTCCCAGGCCAACCTTCCTTTTGCTGCCCACACTAAGGATATGCCATCTATCTGATAATTGAATTACCTGTGCTCTGCAGGAGAGTGAACAAAGCCCTCTTCACTCAGGCAAAGGTTTTTATTACCGCAGTCGTAAAATGTAGCTTCCTCTTGGCAGGAGCTGGGAGGGGCACTGCCTGTGAGAGCAAGCTGGCTTGGCAGAACTGGAAAAACCAGAAAGTCAACCTTGTGCTGAGGGTAAACCACACCCCTTTGGAGCCAGAACATAACTTTAAAAAGATGAATAACTCATAGAGCGGACATGTGAAAATTTTATAAATGATACCATAATTCTTGTGATTTTTCTGCCCACATTTTAAGAGGTTTTTCGACCCGGTGGCGTGTTCAGGGGGGTTTTAGCGGAAAAGTGGATATTACTCTAAATGTATGCATGTTAAAAGTCTGAAACTTCATCAGTTAATGTCCATACTCCCTGCGCACATGTATGTAAAGTTGGGTCAATGTCAGAAAGTGAAAAATCAGTTAAAAAGTCAATTATGTGCCATTTCTGAATGCAAGCTCTTAGAAACATCAGATTTGGACAGAGACATGGCTAAATTCAGCCACACCATGTATATGTAATTTCAAGCAACTGTGTAACTGTGAAATATGTCTTTTATTATCAAATATAGAATGTGTGCAATCTGACAGAGGAGTGTCCTATCTACAAGCCATAAAATGACATCCCTCTGACTCACAGTTCATTCCCCAATCAAATAAGAAATGGAAGTTTGACCAATTAGAAGCTGAGAGAGAGGTAGGGTCAGTGATGCTAGAACACACCCACATTCTAAACACATAAAAGCAGACAGACAGGACAGATAGGGACCTTCAATTCCATTTGCTGCAACGCGCTCTGCCGGACCATACAACATCCAGAGATCCAGACTTTACCTCCATCAAACCTCCAGAGAGCCAAACTAGAGACTTCAATCTATCCAGAACTAAGAGACCAGACCAGAGAGAAAGCAGTGCTGTACCCAGAGAGACCCAGACCAGCAGAGAGAGCTGACCCAGATCACTGTGAAGTGCAGAGGCCAGACCAGACCAGACCAGAGCAGAGTCCAGTTTAAAACCCTGACCAGATCCGTGACGAGGCCCATTTCACTCAAGAATATAGTGTGAGTACCTAGAAAACTGTGCAGAACCAATCTCTTAGTTAAAATAATATAATTCAATCTATTTAATCTAAGTAGAACTGCCTCCTAACTGTCACCTGTCATTTGTAAAGCTGTCACTTGTCATTTTCTAGTCGCAAGCTGCACTTGTCTTTTTGAACTTTAAAATTTCAAATCTGAAAAACGACCTTTATTCAATCGCTCATATCTCCGCAACCGTTTGTGCTAGAGACTTGCAGTAACTTTCATTTTGAAGCTGAGATCCTAGGCTTTCCTAGGACCCCAAAACGATAGAGATAGTCCTTGTGGTTCCTCTGTAATAGCGCTCGGCGCATCCACGAATTTTGCCGCGATTTGCAAATTTCTCCACATGTAAAATCAGCTGCTGCTTGCCTTCCATTTGCCAGAAATTCGTTTAACCTGCTAACTATCCCTGCCCCATTGCTAGTGTGAGCCTGGACTAATATTAACTAGATACCACTCACCCTGAACCTCTGAAAGGGAATTAAAAAGCATTTCCAGCATATTTCTCATCCATTGCTAGCACATATCAAAGCATTTGGGCCTGTGTTTTCAAAACTCCTATCTGTGTTTTAAACTTCTGTTGTCTAAGCTTGGGGGGGATTGAACTGATTACATTGATTGCATTTCTGAGAACTGTGTGCTTTCCTCCCATTTCCTTGCATTGCATCAAGGGGGGGAGGGGATTGCCAGAGAAAAGTGATTACATTGTTTGGTTGAAATCATATTGAGTATTTTCTGTACTGCATTCATTGAATATTGCATCCACCTGAGCTTATATAAAGCATTCTCTACCACATTATACTTTTGTTCCTATTCACCAGTGTGCTACCTTATCCATTTCATGTCAACTCCTTAGTAATTATAAAGAAGTGTGCTAGTGCCAGATTCTCCGTTGTTGATCTTTATCATATCAGATTAAGTGTGCTATTCAATTATTAACTTATTATAAAGTGTGATATATATATATTTTAAATTATCAAATAAACCTTTTAAACTTGCAAAACAGAACTACTTCTTGGCTCAGTGGGGTCAGGGGGATTCCAAGAGAGGGGTGTTATATAGGGGTAGTCATCCAGAACGCATGAACTGGACCTAAAGATATATCAATAAGGGTTTTCATTCAGTATTCTAGACTAGGCGTTAACTTAGCTGTAGTGCTGAATTGAATCCTCTTACAAGAAGCACCTCAAAACCTTCCTCCTTTCTTCTGTTATCTCTCCTCCTCTCCCCTGCCGAACTACTGGCTGAAAATGAAACTGCATTGGTCACCTGGCTACCCTCTGATCTGGGGTCCAGGTCCCCTCCTACACCAGTTGCACCCCTGCACTGCCTCTTTGGCATCTCCTGCACTTGTAGGACTGTTTCTGTATCCCTACAGCCCTCTACCAGCACTTGACATCTGATGTCTGCACTTACCCTTGCACTTGTCACCAGCTGGCCGCATTTTGACTTTTTGTTTATTTATCTATTTGTTTTACTGTCATTCCCATGTACTGCACTTCCACCCCCTTCACCCCTGCACTTTTTGCCCCTTTCCTCTTCCCCTGCACTTGCGCAATCTCAATGTCGCCTGGCCTAGTAGTATCATTGTCTGTTTTTCCTCTGTTCCCCTCCCTTGCCTCGTCGCGCCTTGGAACACTTGTGTATAGGCGCGTTATAAATGCCATATCATATCATATCACATGGCCTGTGAGAAGCGTGAGGTGGGCATTAAAAAGGGACAGAGAGATTACAGAGGGTTAGGAAACACCACACGCCAGGGTGAATGGTCTGGAGAGGAACAGACATGTCCTCATTTTGAGATTCCTGTCCAGAAAGAAGGATGCAACTCTCTCCAGGGCCTAACCATTGATACTAAGGGAGTTTTAGAGGCTCTCTAATGCATTGGTGTGGTTAAGACTATCTAACATGGCAGACAATGAAGAATGATGAGGATCACAGGAGTGCCCATGCTAAGTGAGTTCAGCAACTTGTAGGGAAAGGAAGATTCTATCACTCCTGTTGGCAAAAAGCCAGATTAATTTCCATTCAATAAGGTATTAATTTCAGTGTAGAATTGCCACCACTCGCCCCCAGGGAGGGGGCGAGTGGTGGCAATTGGTTGATAATGTAGCAAGATGTCCAGATCATCTGATTTTTCTTCAGGAGTGCAGTACTGTGGGTTTTCTTCGAGGTCATGGTCTCCTTGATCTCCTTAATAGTGGTTGCTCGGCCTGGGAAGAGCTTTTCAGACAAGGCCGTCAACTTTTATTTGCTCTTTTATTGCTTTTGGAAAAAGACACATATTTAAAGGATTCAAAGGTGAGAACAGGAGTGGATGTAAATGGCAGAATGATGGGGGAACGAGGGTGGTTGGCAATGCTAGTTTGTGTCATCATCGCCTTCTCCTGACAGGGGACCGACAGATGATCAGCTAAATCTTGAGAGGCAGGTGATGCAGAAGAGCATTCTGGGAACAGGGACAGTTCTTTGCAGATTCTAAATACCTCAGCTGACATATTAGGTGCTTGCATGGTGTGATTATGTAAGCAAGTTTTCTTCTTGATTTTGACAGTCTTAAAGTAGCCTCTGCCAATATGCCTTGTTTTCCTGGGATCCAGCCTTCCACCAGGTGAGTTGCAATGCTCATTTATTCTCTCTTCAGCTCTCTGTCTTACCAGCTGTTCATTTGTTTTGTTTTGTGTTTTTCTGAGGTGGTGGAGGCAAGACTTTCCAGATACGGTACATGGAATCCAAGCCCCTTCATGTCAGTCTGTTTGCTCCGCCACACGATGCAGCATTGGCCTAAGAAAAAACGAATATCCATAGATCGCAGTCCATGGCAAACTATTTGCCAGGTTTGCGCGCTGGGTACAATGAAGTTATAATATGAAGGTGACGACAAAGAAAACACAAAATGGAGGAGGCACCCCGATAACTCGGGCAGGGTCCTCCTCCTCCCTCCCCCCTGGGTAAGGGGGAGGGATAATGAGAAGCACGCCAACGCGCTTGGAATGCCTGTGAAGGGCAACAAAGGAAGGGGGAGACACTATTTAGGAGGAAGACCCAGCCAGCTGCAATTGCATGACCCGCGTTGCAATCACAAAAAATGTGTTTTCCATGGAAATGGCCGGCGTGGTTAAGTTCCATGCTGTAAGAAACCTGCCAGCAAAAGAGGGTTGAGACGTGGAGGACCCAGTAGGTGCTGTAGGGATGGGGGGAGTGGGGTGAGTATATTGTGTAGGCCAACCTGGGACAGCGAGGTGAGGGTAAAGACGGGCGGTGAAAGGGATGAGTGAAGCAACGCAAGCATCTGTCAAATTGCTCAAAATACGAGTTCATAACAATGGGTAAAGCCTGCATTCAGTGCAATCTGATTGCTTGAGGTGCCCTTCCAGGGTGCTAAGGATGGATAACACTGTCGTGGCCATAAACAATAGCTCGCTGGAACTAAATGCACGCTAGGTAACTAGGATGAACTAAGTGTAAGAAAGGTAAACAATCAAGTTAAAATACTTCTTAAAAGGCAATATCAAAAGAGTTACCTGCAAAGGCAGCAGGGGTATGCAGCTCGGCTCCTTCTGTCTGAATGCCCAGCGTCTGGAGGGTGTAATCTGCGGCATATGTCTTGGCTTCATCAACAGATGCACACAGTTTGGGAGGTGTGAATGCATGGCTGGAATACAAAATCATATCTTACAATGCATGCATAGCCAAGTGTTTTTGACGGATCTGCGTGCTGGTAGCCCAGCGTTCACGATTTGAATGCATAGCATTTTTGCAAGTGAAATGTGCAAAGTATACACGACTGGTACCAGGAGACTTCAGTTTGAATATTGAAGCAGTTTTTTTAGCTACACCTTTGTCTTGGGGCATCAATGGCTGAGTACAACCATTGAATTGAACACGTAAAAAATAACTAACTGGATTAGATCTGCATGGTGCCAAATACTGTACAATTCAAATGTTTGAGGTTTGGTACTAAAACAAAAGAGCAGCGTGTACTTTCAAAAACCCCACAATCCAACGCCAGGCTTAACCACAGGAGGGTATAGATGCCCCTGTCGTAGGCTGTATCCCGAAGGCAAGGTTGTCATTTCTCTTCTACCGAAGGCAGTCACCCTCACTTCATAGTTGATACAAACATGCAGAGGCTGTCCCACCACCTTAAAGGTCTAAGGGATTTGCAACATAACATTAGATTGTGTGGGACATAGAGGTCTAAGTAGTGAGTGTATTTACAAAACACATAGGAACTGGTACAAAAAAGAAGCCGACTAGGTAATCAACGATTTATAAATTGTACCCTGACAAGAGTAATGCTGAGGCATGCAGCACATTGCAGATGTACTTGCCCAGCGCATGGCTTAATCCTAAATGTATTTTGCTGCAGAGAACTTCAGGTTCAGTGCTGTTGTCACATCAGAAACCAGATGAAAAACCATTGGTGAAAAGGGGAATTTGGGGGGCAGTGATTGCACAATGCACTCAGGATGCTGATCACTCAGCTGTTGAGAAGGGGTGTATGCAGCATATAGAGAAATAAAACGGATTGAAATAGAGCAAAACTCCCTTAAGACAGCACAAATGCATTTCAACAATAGCATGGAAAATAAAATAAAAACGCAATGGGTAATTTGTTCGGTATAGATGGGGTACAGAAAATGCAAGTCCAAGGTGGGGTTGGGCTTGACTGCCCCCATAAAAACAAACATAATTAAACACAAGTGCATTTAGGAATAAAAGAAACATGGTTTGATTCACAAAGAAGTTGCCAGTAGTAACTAAGACTTACTCCCGAATTACTCTTGCAAATAGAAAAGTAAGTCAGGAGTAATTCAGAGTTCCTGATTTGTTTTTAAGGACAATGGGGGCGGGGAGTTGATCCTGGTTGGCGTGCTGGCATTCAGAATGATATTGCTGAATAATACCAAATTCCAGTGGCTCCTGTTCTGCACCACTAAAGCAATGGCAAGGGGGTGTCTTAGTGGCCAACACATATGTGACAATCATGCTGGCGAATTCCCTTAAACTTTCATCTTTTGTAGTGGCGAACAAAGAAAGGTGTTGTTCTGTTAAGCAGACTACATGCCCCTTTTGTCCACCTTATACAATGGGCCTTGAAAACAGCATGAGCATAAGATTATGAAGAAAGACCTTTTTGAAAAATGCACTTGAGGAAGCACTGAATTTCCACTGCAGGGACTGTTCATGAATGCACTGCCTTGAAAGAAATGGTGTACTGCTCTTGACATTGGGGTTTACCACGTACATAGCTGGATGCTGGCTGGCGAGAAGAGGTATGGTGACTTTGTAAAGGAAGAGTTGCCTTTGATCCTGTCCAATGGCAGAGTGTAGCTGGTAAACTGGCTGCCCCCAGTTATTCTTCTGACAAATTTCTTCCAAAACCTGTGAGAACAAATACACGTTATTCTATACAGATTCATGATGCCAGCAAATGTCAATATTTCAATGTCCATAGAATAATGTGCCTTTAGGGAGAAGGCAAGTACTTCTGATTCTATCTTAATTTTAATGTACCGTTAAGGAGGTGAATTGACCATATCCACAAATAGCATTTGGCCACAAACAAAACAAAAATCAGCTACTTTCACCTGTTTATCTGCTTACAATACAAAATTAACCTACAGAGATGTTCAGAAATGTATGATGCGTTACGATATCAAACATGGGTGCTACTGTGATAGAATGCCATCTGTGAAGCTGATATAGCCTGAGCTTTTTTAATTTTGAATCATAAAACAATGCATTTAATTCAGCTTCGCTATTCACAATGCTCCATCAGGGACGTCATTTCATCAAAATGCCAGGGGTAGCGGAAGTGACATCACATGACCTTTGACCCCTAATGACATCACAGGAAGTGGTGTCAGTTGACCCCACCCCAAAGTGATATTGCGGGAAGCGTGGAACACAACTTTTCACCCGTTCACAAAACAGGAAGTGGCATCACATAGCATTGTACACTAGGAAAAATATGTTTACGATATCACTATATCACTGTGATGTACATTTCATACCTAAATGGTTCGCATATGTATCGTTATGATCAGTGTATATAGGCCCATATTGCCAAATTACTATGAATGCAAGCAGACGTCCATGACCAAATGATAATGATGTGTCATTATATAACACTTACGCTTAAGCGCTTTACATAGAAGACATATACACCCACTGTCACTCAACCTGTGTTGGTACCCATTTATCGACCTCAGAAGGATGAAAGGCTGAGTTGAGGCGTTTGAGAACAGACTAAATCAGTGACTCAACCCCTGAAGTGTGCCTGAAATAAACCTTTGAGTCTAGCAATTATTGTATATAATTCCAGAAAGACGCATTTTTTTGCCATTCCTATTCTTTCTTAGTTAGGTTCAGTGCTGAAAGTGTTAGACTTGTGGCCCTCATTTTATTTTTCTTCTTTTTTTAAGGGGCCTGAACAAGAAAGCCCGCCACTCCAGAATTAAAGAGCGACATGGTGCTGGCCACAGCCCAGGAACTTGCATTGCAAAAAAAGAAAAAAAATGTTTCATATTTTTTTTTTTTAGCGATTGCATGGGAGACCACAGAGGTTGCAAGGGAGACCTCAGAGGTCGCAAGGGAGACCTCAGAGGTTGCACTTGCGACCTCTGGCGACCCCCAAATGACGTCCCTGTGCTCCATGCCAAAACGTGTAGTGCACATATGTACCTCTGCTATGGCTGTCTAGTGACATCCCCCACCAGCTGCCTTGTAGTGGAAATGGGTCAATGGTCACATGTGCATTCCTGATCACAGCTGCTAAAACACACTGTTCCAACAGACAGAGGTGACGTTTAATCATGAGCACATCTGACTCTAAATATTATAATCCTGTGCCCCCAGAAGACTGGTGGTAGTTTGTAATAAACAAATTTAAGACATATCTGATTTTGACAAAGTGACTACTGGGATTACACAATTATACAGTCACACACAGTGGGTAGCATTTCATTGCAGCTTAGTGGGCAGTGACTGATTCATGAGAAGGCCTGGTGTGTGGCTGGGTTCACCCAAACAAGCATTTGGGCCCCACCTAGGAAACTCTCTCTTAGATTCTCTGAGAAGGCGTGTCACCTTCTCCCAGGATACAGGAACTCTCCGTGGGGAAGGATGGGGATCAAGGAACCAGAGCTTCAGAGGTAGACCTGTCAGGCCAAATGGCCATTGTCATCGGGGTGTTGATTAGTGGAGAGTGTTTCAAGAGGCAGACAAATGAAGGGGCAGAGCCAGAGTAGCCCTGAGAAGAAACCCAGAATAAGGATACCACCATCTTGGGAATTCCCAAGGCTCTCAAGCTTTCTCTCCTCCCCGCACTCTTGGTATGAAATCACAAGGCAAAGGATTCTTGATACAGTAGCCTGGATTGGACCCTTTACAGAAGGCAAGGAGGGTGCCAATCCAATGTGGCCTTGGTTCTCTATTGGTGGGAGAGGGGATCCATCCCCTTAGTTGATTCTTCTTTGGATTCTCAAAGAAGGATTCACCTGGAACTCTACTGGGAGTAAAGTCTGACCCAAAGTCCTCATACATAGAGGTGAAGAAAGAGAGCTCCAAGGAAGAGGCAGGCTCTTCTCCAAATCACCCCAAGGGCATATTTGGGGGGGGCAGTTGACTGGTGAAGCGCAGCTGGAGCTGAGACCACTGGTACCCAGGACCCTGCTGATTGGAGGTGACAGAACCCTGCAAGTGCTCTTTGTGTTTGGCAAATACAGACGAAATTACTTACCTTGCCCCTAGGGATCTTAGACTGGGTCGCCTAGCTACTCCATAATCCCAGAAGCAGCCCAACGTCTGTATCCTACATCAACATGATTTCCAAGCTAGCTTGATCCTTCTTGCATTTCTTCGAGTTGCTACCGGACCTCAATCCATGTAATGGCTTTTCAAGCCAGCTTGACGCTGACTTGACCTATTGAAGCTCATCCTCCGAGCTCAACTCGACCACCAACTCTGTCTGCCGGAAGCCATTGATTCAGCTCGATTGAGCTGCAGCATCATCTTATCTTGACTCGAGCGCTGATGAAGGCATTAACTCGACCCATCTCGAACACTTTCTGGACCCAGTAGAAGCATCATTTCGACCTGACTCGATTCCTCAATCAACCGGCTGGAAGCCATTGGCCCAACCCATTTCAATAGAAGTCTTAATACATTATGAGCACTGACTTCAAACTTGATGCTGTCTCGCCATGGGAAGGGTGACACTAGCTGGACTGCATCAAAGCACCCAGAAGGCCGTCTTGGCAAGGTTGAGTCACAAAGACAAGCACTACAAGCTATTTGAAGTAGTCCTGCCCTTCTGCCCTGCCTAAAAGCGACATTCTGATTTGTAAGGCCAACTGTCTACCTTTTTGAAGACAGCTCCATTAACCTTTACACTGGCTGCTGAAATCTTTTCCTCTGTACCACTGTCTTCAAATGTAATTAGTTACATGTATTGTCTTAGTTTATTTAAAGTTCCTATTTTTACAGAAACTTGGATATTTTTTATTTTGGTAACAACGTACTATTATAGATTGGTTTGCTTCAGTCCCGGATCACATTCCTCCAGAGGTGTCTAGCCTGCCCTCGGCCACATTACCAAAAGAGGAGAAGGAGGTATAGCTATCAGGCTACGCCTGTTACAATTTTATGCTCGGGATCACTGCAGGTTATAAAGTAGTGTGGGTATGAGTAGGAGTTTCATTCACCACACATCCCTGTACTCGTGGTGATCATGTTGAACAATGACTTGAGAATATTCTGGGTATTCTAGAATTCCAGCCACATAAAGCGTGCCCTCAGATATTGTTCTATTTATTTTGTTACTGCCCAACTCAACTCAACTCTAATACTTGTAATTTAAATGAAGCATACATCACATTCTAGCAATTATAACAATTGCTTTAATTACACAATGTAAACCAACATTATATTAGACTATTCTGTGAAACTATGAAAGCGTTTTTTTCATAAATTAGTCAAATGTAGCTTTTCCTTGTCCCCTACAGTGTGTCCTTTCTCTCAATGCCTAGTCGCCACTGGATGAAGTACCCGCCCTGCCTCTAGACATAAAGGCAATCGTTACTTTGATTTTACATAATACTTTACATTTCGGCATGAAGTTATACTAACTGTAAGATGTTATCAAACAGTGTGTGGGGTCCCCCGTAAGCAAGCCTGTGACTTGGGGAGCCTGCATGGGGTCACCCGTAACTGTATCTGGCACTCCAACAATATGCGTATGAAAAGTCATTAATCAGCAATAATTCGGCAAATGTGTGTGCAAACCCACTTAAAACGTTCCTGCACCCCGCTACACAGCTTACGTGCACCCCTACGTTAAATCGGAATTCCTAAATCTAACATGCGATCCCACATGTGAGCTGAAAATACCATGCGCAAGTGTAGTTACGCCAGCCTTTGGACGGCAGATCCTATGAAGGCCTTGCGTGGGCCTTTCCCAGCCGAGACGTTGCGCGATCAGTTGCATGAATAAATCTTTGCTGCACAAATGTGAGTGTGAGGGATTGCCTGCAGGCCATCCCTCGGAACACCCACATCTTTGCAAAGTTAGTCCCCATTTCTGGTGTTCCACCCCCTTCCCAGCCCTCTGCGCAGGCCACGCCCACCCTCTGCTCGGATTCTTGCGCAATGCACTTAACGGCGTGCACAGGCATGCCAGGCCAGCATGAAATCCACGCAAGTCCATGAAAAGTGCAATGTATTCGATTCCATAAATCGACAGAGTTGCACGTGCAGATTGGGCGTAGATTGAGTGCAAGTAGCCTATTTTCTGCGCTATAAATTCCAGGAATCGGACTCTAAGTGTATTAGTACATTTTAATACAAAACAAGGTGTCAATTCAGTCTATGCAATTGCTGTATTTTTAGTGTCATGGCTGGTAAGATATTGTTTTGGGTGCTACCTGTTTAGGGTTATTTAATAACTGACCACAAAGCAAGAATTCCACTATTATTGAATCAGATTCTTAAACAGGCTATGGAAACCCAAGTTTAATGGTTCCAAAACGCACCAATACCTCCCCACAAGGCAGGAAACAAACTGTTTTGCAATAGATTTTTTTTTATTTTGACCATTGATGCAACACAATGGAATGGTAACTGCTGTTCGCATCTAACTCTTTCTCCTATTGACTCCCTTCCTCTCTGTTGTATTTATATTTATATTTTATTTATAGACCGCTTTCTCCAAAGCGCTTTGACAATGATTAGAAGCAACAACAGTACATATAACAGCAAAGAAATTGAAAAATCAAACAGAATTACATTTGGGATAATGATTGAAGCAGATGGGTTTTGAGCAGGGCCCGTAAAACATGGAGGGAAGGGGAGCAATGGAGAGGGAGAGTGTACAAATGTATGGGTGCAAGAAGTGCAAATTTGCGAAAGCGAGAGGGAGCGTAGGGTGCTTTAGAGACAGAAAGAAGAAAGAGAGACTGAGAATGGTGAGAGCGTGGGGGGACGAATAAAGAATCCAAAGGGCAGAGGTGGGTGGGCAAGGCCATGGAGAGGAAAACAAAGCATAGGAAATGGAAAAAAGATAGAGGTCAAATGGGAGAAGGGAAGTCGAGATAAGAGAAGGGGTGACATGGCAATGGAGCAGGAGCTGAAACAATAAACGGAGAGCTGAGTTAAAGACAGAACAGCAGAATATACAACGGGATAAGAGGGAAGACCAAGGAAAAGTACAGAACAGTCATTAAGTCAGGAAATAACTAGTGAGTAGACAAGCAGCTTCATGGCCTGAAAAGAAAGGAATGGTCGAGCGTGACGCAGATTAGCGAGAAGAACAAGCAGTAGCAGAGGTGTGAAGGGGCAAGGAGAAAGGGGGGGTTTAAAATGACCACAAGATTAAGAGCAGAAGACGAAAAGGCAAGTAGGATTGCGATGGAGTAAACGCGAGGCCATCCAATTCTTAACATCAGATAGGCAAGAGGAAACAGTGTCGTGTAAAGAGGGACGAAAGGAAGAGAAGGAGAATACATGTGTGTGCCGTCAGTGTGCAAAGGACATGAAAGATGAATGGCACTGATGAGCACAGAAAGTGGAATGGTATGTGGAGAGAGAAAAGAAGGGGGCAAAGGACAGAGCCCTGGGGTACCTAAAAGGAAGTGGATGGGAAGAAGACAGCTGCCCAGCCCATGAAACCGAATAGGAGTGGTTAGAGAAATAAGATACAAACCACTTGAAAACCCAATGAGGAAAAACAAAAGAGAAGAATTGGGTGATTGATAGTATCAAACATCTGAGTTAGGAACAAAGCGGTCCAGGCATCCTTCCATGAGGAGGGACTGACATGTGTGGCTGTAGGATGGGCCTTCAAAAGCTTCACACCCAATTCCAGGAAGTTTGCGGCATGTCCTGTCCTTATGGGAAAATCTGGTCATCTTGGGGTTTCTGATGTCTGCTGCATATCCCTGAACCCTTAACCACCACTGACCTTAAATACAGCCCAGAGCCAGCATAGGCCCAATGTGCCCCCTTCTGCTTGTTGTGTGTAGCATGCATGATTGCCCATTGTGCCCATGACATCCCTATAACCTAGGGAAACGAATTAATTAATTCTTGGCCATAGGCCGTTATGCTCTGTGGTCAATTAATGTCTTCTATTGATGAAGACTCCCTGGGGTGCAATTAGTTCACTTCGTTTTAAAACAATAGTAGTTGTGAACAAGGCAGCAGAAATCAGCTTGGAATGGTGGTTACTGGGCATCCCTCTGAGTAGGGCTGATTCCCTCTCTCATAGTATATTGTTGGGTTCCCCGCTCTGGAGGATAATAGTGGTCTTTACATAGTCCACATCAGCTTGACTATGGAACAGCTAGGACTTGCAATATTTTCCCGGTAGAGGGTGATGTATAAGCCTCCACGCTTGTCATTTACAAAGATTTGCTCAAGAGCATCCGAGAGATGCTTTAGCCTTTGTGACTCAGGTATAGGATTGCAGGTCCTAATCTGAGGTGGCCACGGGATTCAATGTATATGCCACAGGGCAAATCGTTGTGAATTAGTACCAGAATGTTTAACATTCATTTATGTAAAAATCCCTACGGTGCGGATATAGATAAGTTAGAATTGTCACTGAGGATGCTGGATTTTTATCAAATGCCATCGACACATTTTCTGGTAATACTTAAACCCTGCAATGGGCAGTCTTAATACAAACAGAGGCAATACTTTACACACATACCTTAGGGTACCTGGCTAGGCCCTCTTGCAAGTGGCATGGAATGTGCTGAGTGGAAGATGGAATGGCATCTTTTATGACCCTACTCTGATGTTGTCCTTGGGTGCGAAGCATGTCATATCCCGGCTGCCATTCCACTGGTGTTGTGAAAGGACTCAGTGCCAACGTAATGCAGGCCAGCTAACATCGTCACTTGTGGTATCATAGCATATGTGCACGTGTCTCATTAGAGAGACTGTGCTGCATGGGTGTGCTTGCCTCCGAGTGGTCATTGTTGGCCTTTGCCTGCCTCTCACTGCTGATGTACTAGCACAGTAAGTGCATGCACTATCAACAGTGAGTCCAGAGTCGACTGGGGGCTCATATAGGAAGTGGGGAAGAAGACAAGGTTGGGATTTACTTCTGTCCCAATGTTCTGCTTCCTGTTCCTGAGCCTACGGGAAAACTGCTCACTAAAGTAGTGTCATGTGTCCCTGTATCTGTGTGCTTGTGTGTGATACGGTGTTTGCATGTGAGTGTGTTTGTCTGGGGGGTCTGCTGGAGGGAATGGATTCAGTGGGGTGCACAGCACTGTGGAAGGTGTGTGATGTAAAGGGGTATCTCCTGTGGGACAATGAGAAAAGGGTGAAGAAAGTCTCATCAGGGAAGAATGAATGGTACAAAGGGCATCTGCTGGGACAACGTGAAGGTGGTGACGGGCGCATTCTAGAGGTTATGCGAAAGAAAATGGGTGATATGCTGGTGGCAATGTGGAAAGGGAAAGAGGCATCTCCTGGGCAACATGAAAGGTATGAGGGAGATCGTTTAGGGTCCATTAAAAGGTTATTGGTCCACTAGTGGGGCAACATGAAAGGTTTTGGGGGCATTTCCTGGGACCAATGTTACAGTGGACACAGAAGCTCCTAGCAGCATGAAGAATCTTGTAGAGACACACAAAAAGGTACAGGGCAACGTGTACGAGATGTATAAAAGACACATCTCCTGGGGGCAATGAGAAAGGATCATGGACCATCTTCTGAGGCAATATGAACGCCTCATAGAATCTCTAGGGGCCTATTGATAGGGGCATGCCACATCTTAGGGCATTGTGAAAGGGACACAAGATAACCTTCTTGGGGAAATGTGAAAAGGGCATTGGTGAGCAACTGGGGAGGATGTGAAGGGACATGGGACATCTTGGGTAATATACAACAGCCACTCAGTATCTTCTGCAAGCAACGTGATAGGGAAGCATTGTGAGGGAAGGTGAAAGGGATGTTGCCTGTGCCAATATCATTAGCTAATGGTCATTTCATGGAGAAGTATTTTTATTTATTTTACATTTTTAAAGCGCTCACACAGCCCGCGGGCATTTTTAAAGCGCTCACACAGCCCGCGGGCATCGAGGTGCGGTTACAGGAATTATTTTTGTTAATTTAGTTGCATAATTGTTTTTGTCTTAGTTACGTATTTATAACGTGCTTAAACACCCAGAGGTTTCTAAGCGCAGACACGGGGATCGAACCTGTGTTGCTTCGTGTCGTCTTGTTATCCTCCCGGGACGAGTACTATAATACTATAGTGTGGCATGGCAATGTATGTAATTAGTGCCTCTCAACTGGACCAATAAGGCGTGTCACTGTTTGAACTGGCCTGCCAGTTACAATATTTCATTAGTTAGAGCAATTTGATACTTCCTTTATAGAAATTGGCAAGGTAATTTTGAAACTGACTAGGTTGTAAATTGTGGTAAACACTCTTTTATTTGAGAGCAGCACTAAGGCACATGGAGCATCTTATCATTAACATTACAACACTGGATTTTTAAAATAAACACTCAGATACACTATGGTATGTATTAACAGTCCTTTGCATGTACTAGCAACGCTGATTCTTTTTTATTTTCTGAAATTCACACTTGTATTATATTAACTACAAGAACAACGTGGTGCATTATATTCCCTAGCATAGACGTGAACATTGGTGTAATGCCTACTGCCATTCCAGGCAGATATATGTCATGTCTGACTTCCATTCTTCACTGTGTTAGTGGAAAAATAAATGTTCCTCTATCCACTGAATCACCTTGTATCTGAAGTATTAAAATAGTTCATGTTTTTAACCACAAGCTTCCGAAGACTTTTCTTTCACTTGCAATTCCTTTTTCAGTATTTTGGAATATTTTCTTGAGAGTAGAACCGTGATCAAGTGTATCTTTTGGGGTTCAGGTTCGCTCACACCAATTCAGAGAAAATATTCGTAGCCTACATTAAAAAAATCACCAGCCATGAGGGAAGTGGTTCATCAAGTGGGCCATATTATCTGGTAACTCAAGGGATGACACGCTCCTCCTGTGTATCCGTTCTCTTCTCCTCATCTGGTGACATCGCGCATGGCTTGATGGCAATGAAGCGTGAAGCGCGCCAGGCGTGGTGGTGTAAGCACATCCTTCATTGCTGCTAGGCAATGGAACTCCCTACTGCTCACCCTCAGATCTGAACCCTCAGACCTCGCCTTTCACAAAGCTATCCAAACAAGGCTATTCCCTTTAACGCCACCCCCCGCCCCCCTCCCTAGCAAAGCCTGCAGCGTCTCCATGCCAGGTCAAGATGTGCACTCATGCCGAAATAGCTATGTGCAATGGGCAGTGCCACGAGATGCTTTACACTATGTAACCCTAAAGAACCATGTTGCCATCCATGTAACCCATCATTTACCCAAGTATGGACACCCACCTGTAACTAAGACGATTCCATGTAAACAGCGCCATTTGTGCACTTTATAAATGCAAATAAATAAATAAATAATGACCCATTCAGGATGTGGCTGGCTGTCTCGACTTTGCTCAAGTTTCGGAGTGGAGCAAGTGGCTTATTTGCTGGATACATCAGTTGTTCAACTTTTCTGAACTCTTGCTCTAGGTCAGTATTGAAGCAAGTCATAAGACACACACGTGCTGGCTTACCAGTTGCTAGCCAGTTGCTCACTTTATTGTGATTATATAGGGCATGTTCTTCATTCTTTCCAAGAACTTTCAAACTTAGGAGGTAATTGTATGGGCACTCCATGCTTGCGTGACTTATTCCCCCAGCTTTGAGTAGTTTTCAGCATTCCTCAGGCTCCTTTGGCCATCTTTTACCCTTTTCTTTGCTTAGTTTCTGAAACACATCCATGACAGAAGCACCTTTGTGAAGTTTGTGCTTCTTGCTTTCATGTAAGTAAGGGAGGTGAGTGTGCATTTCAAGTGATGCACAAGCCCACACCTCACCTGCGCGAAACATTAAAAACAAGGTGTGGGTGAATCAGGCGCTATAGACAATCTCTGAATGCTCATTACATGTACGGGCTTCATAAACCTCAATTCTTCCCAGTTTGTGGATAACAAGGTGTTACAATAGTCAACTTGTAATGTAAGACACTTGGTGGCAAAGTTAGCAGGTCTTAGTTTTGGCTTTCACCAGATGTGTGAAGCTAACACAATGCAACTGCTTTAGTGTTTTGTGCAGTGTATCAATGTTCAAACATTAGGTCATGCTCTTGTTTGGTTTTAGAAGTTTCCCTCAACATGGATACAAGTGACACCTGGCTACTGATCAACCTGTCTCCCGTCGTTGGAACTGCATTGGGTTTAGTGACACAGGTGTATGAAAGCTCGCCTCCCACAGCGCGGGTAGACATGAGCGCCTCCAGGGGGGCATTAACGGTTCCCAACACTTCATTGGTAACAGCAGAGTTCCCACGCGTCTACCCTACCCCCAGTCATCTTAAACCTCTACGGGGGATCGAGCTGAATCGCTGGGGAGCTCTTGGTTAACAATTAAGAACATCAAGGCACACTTGCGCTGGACAATGTCATAGACGTTTATTAGAAAAAGAAATTAATATGTCTTCATTATATTTCACTTCAAAATAAAAATCTTAAGACAACACAGATGCTTGTTTACCAAGGTTGAGTAAGTCAAGATGGCCATGTGATCTGATATTACATTAACTAATCTACCACTAATTGTGGGTTGCACAGTGACATTTTATTATTCCTGTGCATTATTGTCCTTAACTCCTTGTTAACCATGGCATCGGGATATGCTAATATGCCCACGACACCCAGCTCTACCTAAAGGTCTATCATGTCGGCGACATCAATCAACTGAAAGTCACCCATTTACCCCTTCAAGCACGAATGTCAGGCAACTCCAATAAATTGCACAACAGAATGAATCTTCCACAGGGGCTCTACCAATGATGCCAGAATCCAGAACTCACTGATAGAAAGGAAACGTGATTCTTAAACCCAATGCTACATGTCTTTGCTTGCTCATTTATTGCAACCTTTCCTTCAATACACACATAGCAAAGAAAACACAGACAGCCTGGTGCAAACTCTCCATCGGGTTCTTCACCCAAGCCATGGGCTTCAGGGCCGTATCCTTTCCCACCTGGATGGTGCAATTCTCAGCTGCTGGTTTCCCAGCATCCTTCCCTTCCTCACTGAAAGCTGTCCAGCAAGCCACAGCCTGACCTTTCAGAGACTGAAAAATACATCACCCCAACCAACATAGAAGTAACTGGTTACCCTTCCAAACCACATCACCTTTAGAAATGACCCACATCAAGCACATGCATCGGCACTTCATGTTCCCTCCTACATGGCAGAAAAGCCCATGCTCTCTGGAGGTCACTGCAGCACCAGAAGTACCAACATTACCCGACATTGAAATGCAGGAAGGATCACACCAAGACACAGCCTGTCTCCTGCTATGTGCCCAGACTCTGAAATGACGATCTTCATATTTCATCCATCTTGAAAACAATGGAGGTCTCAGCTCATCAAGGGCTGTTGATGCCACGAGAGCATCTCTTCCCCCTCTTTGCCTTTCCCTGTCTTTTTTGTCCTTCTTTATTTTTATTCTGCCTTTTATTTTGTATAAAACTTTGCTGCTTTCTATTCAGGTCCATGCTGTATACATCCCACACATATACATACATTAAATTATCAAGGGACGAGGGAAAAATTATAGGCCATCAATCTCCTTTCACCTCACCGATGAGGCCCAACAAGTCTGGAACCTTGCTGCGTTGCTTTTGTTCCTGTGCAAACGGGATGTGGCCTGGCAGTGAGGATTGTCCTGCTCCCATTGTTGGCAAGACAAAGATAGACTTGCATATAGGTGTTCACCTACAATAAGGGCTCGGAAACTATTAGAACTTTATGGGGTGGAGGATTTCCCAGATAATTGCCAGTGGTTATGATTAATTCAAATCCTTCCATCTATTTAATTTTGTTGTATTTAGTTTGTCTCCAATATTAATTTGTGATTTTGTGTCCTGTAGTGGGGACCATTTGGAATCTGTACCTTAAAATACATTTTTATGATGGCCTTTTCAGCTTTATTCTTCACATACATTTCTTACATCCAATCCATTTCAGTGAAGAATTGAATTCTGTCAGTTGAACCGACCGAATCTCTGTTTTGATAATGGGAGAGACCTGTGGGTGCATACGTAAGGATGTCTCACCAAGCTACACACTCACTGTGAACATCTGTGTTTAACCTGCAGGTCGTTATCTGGCAGGCAAGACTTTCATTCTTTCTTGACGTACTTAACCTGAGGACCATACCATGTGGTAGCAGTACAGCCATTATTCACAGTGCTAAGACAACATGGCACAGCTCTGGTAGGAAGCACTACATAGCCACACATAGACAGAAATCAATGGTTTTGGCAGATGTTTAAGCATTTTATTGGTGCAGGTATAGCCAAGATCGCTGACAGTGGAAGCCCATAATCAGACTTCTGCCATGCCATATTAATTTTCTGCCATATTAGGATTACCCTCACAAAACAAGTTTTCTGCATCACATTGTCACAGCCTGTGTGCACTCAAGGGATTGAAGGTGGGTCTGTGGTGGCTGGATGACCTGCCCTGGACTGTCTCATATAGAGGCCATGTGGCATAATAGGAGGTCTTGCTCCATTCTCTGTCCTGTGACCAGATGGGAATACTGAATTATTTTGGTGGCTGGGCATATTTGGGTCCTCCTCCATTTGGACTGGTGGTTCTCTTGGACTCAGTGACTGTGGTACCAGTCAGACTGGCCTGCTTGGATTAGTTTAGAGGCTGGCCCTGCTGCAGTAAGTAGTTCTCCACTTAAATAGACTGTGATGCAGTGTTGTTGGGACCTCTGCGGAGACCCACTGTCTCCCAAGCCGAGAGACTTGTGTCGTCCGCGTGCCCGCAAATGCTGTGGGGCAGGGGGATCAGTTCCATCTGGGAATACTTGTGCAGTGGTGAGTAGATCAGGGCCTGGATCCTCTTTATTATCAATGCTCGACCGCTTGTGTTAAAGAGGAATTTGCCCAGATGGTGGCCATCTTGGTGTGGACTATTTGCACTGCAGCCAATGCCGTTAGACAACTTTGTATTCTCAAATAGTTAAGAACTCAGCTTTTGATCCCCACTATCTGATAACACGATGAAGGCAAATTCATGAAGAACCTCACCTATGCTTTTAATTGCTTAAATCACTAACCCCATCTGTTGTACCTGCATTACAGCAGCAAGTTAAAGAGTTTCTGATCTATCGATTTGTCATCACTGCTGTAGAAGGGTACACTCAGGTGTTGATAGTCCGTGTGTGTGTATTGATGTGCCTGTGCTTGGCCTGGATGTTAGTTCAGTGGTATGTGTATCAGTTTATGTTAGCAGCGCAGATATCTAAGGATGGAAAGAGGGCAGGAAGAATGCTGAAAGAGGTCACTTAGGGCTTCATTGAAAATATATTGATGAGTGCCAAAGTAAAGAAGCAGACAACAAGTAGTAGAGGGATGAAGATTCAGGTATACCCTCTGACAGCAGTCCATCTACCTTTGACTTGAAACTTCTTATTAAAGAAACAGGATTGCTAACAAAATAGAATCACTCACCATCTTGATGGCTCAAATCTGTCAAGATACGGACACAAAAGGGCACCAGAGATGGAGATACAGAAATCTGGCCCTATTGGCAGCACAGCGATGCATTCCTCTGATTTAGCTCAATGTCAAAAGAAGTTCACCAACCTTTGTTGAAGCTCATTGGCTTGGAGGACAGGTGGCATAGAAATAATGTGCGCCTGCCCAGCATACTGGAAGGAACAGAGCAGGGAAATACTGAGATCTTTGTGCTAAAGTATGTACAGGCTCTCTTTGAAAGCAGTGAACCATTATAGGTTCTCCAGATAGATCAGGCACATTGGATACCTCTGCAAAGGCCACTGCTGCATGCACTGCCCGGAAGCTCAAGATCAGCTTTAGCAGATATTCAAGTACAGTAACAGTATTATCAGAGTCACGCAAACTTGACTTGCGGCTGTGCAAAGCTCCAAGCTCTTTTTTACCAAAATGTTGCTGTGGAAATTAAAATGCTCCAAAAGAGGTTTGAGGAAGCTAAAAAACAACTGAAAAATAAGAATGTCCCATTTTTGCCATTTTCTCTGATGAGATTATGCATTGAAGTCAAGGGAGAGAAATATTTTTTCGATGATCCAGCTGCTACAATCTACTACATTGAGAGACTGGGCCTTATTTGAGGTTTCCCATTATCCAGCTGGTAATTCTAGCGGGATACCGGGAAAATGTCCTACCGTTACCGGCGCCTGATATCCCAGTATTTCCAGGATATTTCAGGTGCTACCAACTGCAAAAGATCACCATTCCATGGAGTCCTCCAGGACTCCATGGAGGTAACTGCAGCATTTTTCTTGCTGGTGTGGGCTTGATTTCCCGGCAAATCAGGGATGTAGGTAAATCAGTGCTGGAAACGTTCCGGTTTGGGAATTATTGGCGCTTTTTACCAGCATTTTTACCTCAGTGGCAACATTGCAATGACCCCCCACTGACTTGATAATTTCATTGTGAAGGAAATGATGCACTTGGTATTTTAATAAAACTTGCAATCGGGATCAAGTAACAGAGCTGTTTTGAGGAAGCAATGGTTCCCACTATTAGTGTGAAAGATAAACATATTTGGATTCCTCCCTCAAGATACTGATTTCAAGTTCATATATTGTACGGGGTAAGACACGTGTGGGTGGAGGGGGGGTGGTTAGAATGCCACTAGAACTTTACAGGAACTTCAATCTTGGCACCTATGTTGTCAATGGCCTACAACAAATGCATCTTCCCAGAAAGACTCAGGAAAGGCATGATAGATCTGATATTACAACCTGGCAAGGATAGTGAACTTTGCAGTTCGTACACACTGCTGTCGAGGATCATTGTATTTAATAACATCTTGAGCACAAACCTTGTGGCTGGAATCTCAAATGCAATTTCAGGGTGTTTCCTTGAAGGCCAGGGCAGTTTTAATCCAAGGCAGAACACAAGGAGCAGCATGTGCAGATTGTTTCTGGGAAAAATAAAATTTGATTCTAGACAGTAGACAGTGGTTATCTCAGAGGGGCACATTTGATGGTCGCATATGTTTGAAGCTTTTATGAGTTAGGGATTGGTGAATGCTTTATGTAAATGATCTGCTGTCTCTTAGATTGTCTTTAACGGAGCATGAGTCATGATTGCACCACTGGTGCCTTTTTTGGCACTGGGACTCGTGGCATGCTTGAATAGGGCAGATGTAGTCCGTTTCTTGTGTCCAGCATTAAAACCATTATCAGAAACCTGGGCGCTTCTAGCCGGCAATGGTAAAAAATCTCTAGAGCACTATTTCTTGGTGTGCGAGACCTGCGTACAGAATGCTGTAGTGAAATAAGCTTTTCTCCAGAGAAGGTTCACGAGAGAAGAAAGACAGGAGTGGAGACTGCGGTGTCCCTACACCGGATACTCGGTCCCAGAACAGTAAACACATAGACATTTGTTCGATCGTGAAGTCACCTAAGCATGTTCAGAGCTCACTAATTGAGATAATCACGAGTGCAAAAGATTGTAAGCAGTGGGCATACAGCACCCACTTATGTCCCGAAGAAGATGGAGCAGCAACGGGCCACAGTGAAAGGCACACAAATTCTGCCTAAAACACGTGTTGACAACTTTTTAGTTGTTAAAGAACAGACACACTGTAAAAAAAAAAACAACGGGTGGTAATATAAGTAATATAAGATAGGAATTAAAGTGTTAGTTGAAAGCCCTCACTAATTGTAAAGGGCTTGTTTTATCGTCTGTTGGGTATGAGTTGTTGTGTGGAGAGTGATTGGTAATGATGTTGCATGATTAGTGTGGTGCCGATGTACTTGTGCTAAAACTGGGGTTACAACTAGATGTTTTTTTAAATGGTGTGTATTACTGAAATGTGGTAATTTATACTAACACAATAAAGCAATGTATTCTTTACAAAGTGAAGTTCAGTGATTAGAAGTTAATCTAATCAATTCCGTCAGTCTATTACTTGTCGGTCTTGATCAATTGTGTTAGAGTACAGTTATTGCCTGGGTGATCAAGACCGTACCAGGTTCCCTCATATAGTAGAGAATGCTTGAATAGAAGTCATTTCATGAATGCAGGCTATGAAGTGGCTGCTTAATCTCGCATCATGAGAATACCAAGATAAATGTAGGGCAGGTGTCTGCAAAATTCGGCTCTCCAGATGTTTTGGTTTACAACTACCATCAGCCCTAACCAGTAAAGTCAATGCTGAGGTGCCCTGGGAGCCTGGGAGTGTAGTCCAGAATATCTGGAGATCCATATGTTGGCTACCCCTGAATTAGGGTGTAGCATCTATATTACACATAGCAGAGTGTCCTTTATAAACACATAGATATTGTTCAAGAAGATGCAACTTTTTCTCTACCTTTTTAATATGTATTGTTAATATCTATTTCTTTATATATAATGCGTAGGTGTGTTTCTGTACTCAGCTGATGCAATTTATCATTGTTAGGTTGCCCTCTGTTGTCCGAATGGCAAAGTGCACCCACTTCAACAACAGCTATCATTTCAACATACGGATGTAAATTATCAGTGTTAGGATGCCCTCTGCTGTCCAAATGGCAAAGTGCACCAACTTCAACAGCAGCTACCATTTCAACAAACAGAATGAGCACGGTTCTATGTGGTCTCCGTCACCTTCCACTATCACAAACGTTCAGAAGTTACTTCTTTCCAACCCCACTTCTATTAACACAGGGCATGGTGGTTCCAGTGTCAATGAACATTTCATTAACGGCTCAATCTTTCAGTCTCTAAAGAGCAAAACGCTGTAGGACGAATGCCTCCTCACGAGCTAAAACTGAAAGTAGGTCCTGTAATTATGCTACGCACACGGAAAGTACATGAAAGTACTGTTGGCTGTGAGAGAATGCTGGTGTAATTGACTGCATTACGGACCTTCGCACTCTCCCTTAAAGAATCTGCTCGCTCGTGTTTCTGTTTAGCTGAACTTACACTGAGCGGACGTCTTTAAAAGACACACGGAAGCTGCCTGACTCTATCAGAGAACATCTTTTTGATTGGGCTAGTGACTCCTTCTCCCTCCCTTGATCCCGCCCACTTAACTTCAAAAATAGCGTGCATAGCGCACTCGCGCGCGCACACGTAAAGTACATGAAAGTACTTTTGGCTGTGAGAGAACGCTGGTGGAATTGACTGCATTACGGACCTTCGCGCTCTCCCTTCAAGAATCTGCTCGCTCATGTTTCTGTTTAGCTGAACTTACACTGAGCGGACGTCTTTAAAAGACACACGGAAGCTGCCTGACTCGTTATAAGAGAACATCTTTTTGATTGGGCTAGTGACTCCTTCTCCCTCCCTTGATCCCGCCCACTTAACCTCAAAAATAGCGTGCATAGCACACTTGCGCGCGCACACGGAAAGTACATGAAAGTACTGTTGGCTGTGAGAGAACGCTGGTGGAATTGACTGCATTACAGACCTTCGCACTCTCCCTTCAAGAATCTGCTCGCTCGTGTTTCTGTTTAGCTGAACTTACACTGAGCGGACATCTTTAAAAGACACACAGAAGCTTCCTGACTCATTATCAGAGAACGTGAACGTATATTGCCATTTCGTTCTACTTGTGGCTAAACTAAACTCCTCCCTCTTTCACTTGTTTGCAGCATCTTTTTGATTGGGCTAGTGACTCCTTCTCCCTCCCTTGATCCCGCCCACTTAACCTCAAAAATAACATGCATAGCGCACTCGCGCGCGCACACGGAAAGTACATGAAAGTACTGTTGGCTGTTTGCTGCTTTTCTGTTTATGTTTATGGTTTTGCATTTTAAATTGAATTATGTATCGTGATTCAAGGGTAGACTCTGAATAAGTCTATTAGTGGAATACTGCATGGTGAGTCCAGTCTTTAATATTGAGCCTTGTTGTTATTACTACTGTCATTTCTGAGTTTTGGTGGGAAACTTACTAACAAAGCGAGAGATAAATAAGCGGTGACTGCTGCTACTTGCTTCTTCCAAAAAGAAGGGAAAATATATTCTGTAGACCTACCAAAATGGTGCTAACGTTAAAAACAGGAATGCCGCCCCAAGACAAAATAAAAGCTTGTGTGGCAGCGGCTTTCCAAACGCCAAAATCCTCCACGCGCTCCATTCAGCTAGTACGCACATGTAAATCTGCCTCAAATGTTCGATCTTGTGCTCCCTTAGCTGATATATGCAAATTTTGCAAATTGGGTGCCAAAATGGCGGGGGGAGCTGAAAAGTCTCAATTTCCCCATTCAACCAAGGGAGCTTGCGTTAAACCTGCTGATAAACAAGAAGCAAACGGGGGGTGGTTGATTTGATAAATACACCCCCTGATTCTCTAATAGCCGCTGGTGCGCTGGCCATTATTAAAGAACAGCTGGGAATAAGAGGGGGGGGGTGAATGAAGTTAGACATGTGGCAAATCCTGCAAAGCCAACAATGGACCTTGTATCTAATGATCAGGTTGAATTTCTGGTAGAAACTGATTCCCCTGATTTAGCATTGGAAAAGGTAACACCAAGCAAGGAAACCTCTACCATTGATAATGATGAGTGTGTTGTGAGTTCTTCTAGCCACAGCAAGGTGGTTAATTTAGAGACTGAAACTGGAGAGAGTGTTCATGATCTATCCAAATCCCCAATGATGTTCTCCCCCTCACCAAATGAGTCTTCTCTATTGTCTTGCTCCTTTACAAACCCCACTCCACGGCGCAATCAATACGCTCCGGCTCTAAATAATCAACCCTCTCAAGGAACGTTCATCGTAGGTGTTGAGACGTCTCTTCAGACGATGAACGCAGTGTTTTTCTCACTGACATGACTGTATGATTCCTTAGATTCAAAAATTAATGAACAACATGTGTTATTAACCAATGTACTACAGAATCAAAAAAATACCAAGCTTTTAAGTGTTTTTTGTAATAATCAATTTAACGGTGATTCAAATGTGGAAAAAATTAGTGAAGAGAAACAGGGGAAAATACATGCTGATAACTTTGAAAAACCTGATGTCTTTTTAATTGACTGCTCACAGAATCAAGTGCTGGTCTTACAGCATCAGACAGGAAAAGAGAAAATACCTGTGCAAATTAATGACACTGTTAAAAAGGCAGGAGAGAAAGTGGTAGAAACTAAGAAGGGTGGGATTCCTCCAATTTCTGTACCTGAAATCGGTGTGGAGGATAAATGTGTTATTGGACAGCAATGTTCCAAAAAAAGAAAGGCAAAAATGAAGGACATTGAAACCACGACTCCCTTTTCTGGTGGGAGTGGCCAACAAAACAAGGACGTTGAAATTGCAAAATATTCTGTCTCAGAAAGCAAAGGGACTACTTGCCTCATATTCGAGAAGCAAGCCAAAAAAGAACAAAGTCCGATACCTAAGGCTACAAAAAAATCAAGAAATGTTAAATCCATTCTTAACTCTAAGATTTCTGGGACTAGACAGTCCATACAGACGCTATCAAAACCTATCCCGGCAACTACAATGGCACGGAAAGCTATTGCCAATAAATATCGCAATGTGTTATTGTTTAAAGCTAATCAAACCAAATTGGCCAAAATAGCGTCTCTGGTGTATGAACATCTAGATAGCCTGGGTTTATTGAGTAATCAGAACAATGCAAGCGCCTCTAAGCCGAGACTCTTGGCTCCAGCTCTGTTAGGGAATGATATGGTTTCTGTGGAGTCTGCTTCTGTAAATATAGTGAAGCCTACAGATTTGAAATCCTCTGATGGACTTTTGCCAGTAGAGACTGCAAAATTGCCGGTTGTGGACACATTAATAATGAAAGAATGGAAAGAAGAAATAGAGAAATCGGTTCAAAGAATTGTCTCTATGGCAAATAATTCAAATACTGTGGACTCTTTGGAAAGGAATATTTCAAACAAATCTAGTCCTTCATCTTTTCCTAACAAAATGTTGCACCAAAGAGATCTAAAATGGAATATTGTCCCAAAAGGGGCTCAGCGAACCCCTTTGAAACCTGTGTTAAAACACCATTTTATTCTGCAGTGCCGCTCGCATCCGTTCCACGCTTTTGATCTCAACAGACAGTCAGTCATGAACATCCTTGCGGATATACCAGCTCTGGAAGGGATATGTTCGGCTGACATTGACCAGAAAGAGTTCTTGCATCAAACTGACTTATCTGTTGTAAAGTTGTGGATAAAATCGGGCTTTGTTAAAAATGCATTATGGCAAGCAAGAATGGATTTATACGAACTAGGGTTTCAACTGTTAAATAATACCATGGCAGATGGTTTATAGTCATAATTTCGAAAACAAAATTTCGAATTACAAAAATGTCGAAAAAAATGTCGAATTCAAAAATGTCGAAATCACATACATATAATAGAAAAAGTCATTAATTCGAAAATAAAATGTCGAAAAAAAAATCGAAAAACCAATGCTAAAATAACTATGTAAAATGTCACAAATACTAATGTTTTTTTGGGCCCCCCAAACCCCCATCCCAAACCCCTACCCCAACCCCCCCCCCTCCTTCCCATCTCCCCCAACACCCCCCATGGATATACCTTTAATTGTTTAAAAAAAAATATTTAATAAAACATTAATTAATTAATTAATTTATTATTAAAAAAAACCCACCCCAAACCCCTACCCCAACCCCCCCTCCCCACCCCCCTACCCACCATGGATATACCTTTCATTATTTAAAAAAATATGTTTACTAAAATATTTATTAATTAATTATTTATTTAAACATTAATTCGAACAAAAAATCGAAAAAAATTCGACTTTTTTTTAATTCGACATTTTTATTTTCGAATAAATATTTTTGACATTTTGACTTTCGAAAATATTGTATTCGTAAATATGACTGACACCATGGCAGATCCTCCACAAATGTCTATATTGAGAAATCAATATCACCCCAAATCTCTCACAAATGCACAATATCAGTCTATAAACCGACAATCAGAGTCATCAATTGAAAGTGAAAGAGGTTACAATTACAGAGAAGAGAGACCAGGCAGAAATTAACTATCCCAGCAGCTAATCTCTCTTTCTCTATCCTCTTGGAACACGAGAGGATTTAAACATCTGACAAAAAGCAAGGATTGTATGTTGGGAAAATTTGACATCTTGGCTTTTCAAGAGATATGGCTAGCATCTGTTCCAGTCTGGGATAATCACATTGTAGCTTTAGTTCCAGCGATTATGCCTGCTAAGGGTAGACCTATGGCTGGACTTATGGTAGCCATTAAAATATCTCCTAATATTCAATTAGAGCCGTGGCTCTCCCCAAATAGCTTTTTGCAGATGGTGAGGATAAAAATTGATTCCAAGACCATAGGATTAATATATATCTACTGGAACCACTCAGCTATTTTAGATCAGGATTTCTTTACTTCCTTAGAGGACCTTCCGAATTTGACTCTTCTAGATCCAACCTGTGATCATATAATCATTACGGGGGATCTGAATATAACTTGTCATGCGCGAGGAGGAAAATGTCTATCTACAGTTGCTCGGAGATGGAATTCAATAATGGAAGAGCGTCTTCTATTTAAACTTAATGGTGCCATATTGGGGGATATTCCACAACATGACACTTGGCATCGTGGTGCTCAATCTGCTATGATCGATTATACTTTTGTAGATGAGCAATTGTTTAGTTGTATAACAAAATGTTCTATTCTCCCCCAGCTTATAAGTGATCATGATATTCAATCCATGAACTGGTCATGGTCTGTTCAGGAGAAACAGTATGAAAAATCGCTGGTAACAAATATGTCCTTGAATAATGCGTTAAACAGATTTAAATGGTGTCCAAAATCTCTGCACATGCTAAATTATAATCTGGTTACGAGTGAGATGAAGAGAATAAAGGGCTGTCTAACTGTTGCGCATTCCTATGTTGAAGAAATGCAAATTTTTGCTGTGAAAAGGAACAAAACAAAAACAAATGGCAATACGATCTTGCACACATATGATCAGGAAGTCTCAGTGCGGAAAGCACAATATAGAAAAGATAAAAGACAGGTGATGTATGTGAACCATTGTGACAGGGGTCCTAAACTCAGAGCACTAAAGTGTACATATAAGAACTGGCTGAAATCGAAACATGCAATATTGTATCAGCAGGATGCAGAAAATATGTTAGACAAATTGAAGTCAAATAACTCAGCTAAGATGTGGTCCCTGTTGAACTTCAGACAATCCAAAGATCAAATTATCAACCAGTTGAATCCCATATCCCAAGAAGTATGGGCCTCTTTCTACAAATCCCTGTATGCAGATATTAATTTAAAAGAGGACTCTCCTTTAATTGATAATAGACAAGTCAAGGACCTCTCCTTTGATATGGATGATATACTTTTTTCAAATTTCAAAACTGTCTACTTCTCGTGCACCAGGGCCTGATGGCTTATCTAATTACATGATAAAACAACATCCTATGGCTTGGGCGAAAATCTTCCTAAGTATCTTTTTGAAAATAGTGAGAACCCATTGTATACCAAGTTCTTGGAAGAAAGCGATAACCATACCCATCTACCAAAAAGGAGACCATGAGAATCCAGCCAACTATATGCCAATTTCATTATTAGACATACCAAGGGACATTTTTGCTAGATTGTTGTTAAGAGACCTGAATATATGGCTGAATGTTGCAAAAATTAAGAAACCCAAATCAAACTGGGTTCATGCCGGGAATGGGGACAGCAATTAATCTGCACATTCTAGAAGTCATTAAAAAACAAGAACAGCTAAAAGGTCAAATAATATACTTGGCCTTTATTGATTTCCAGGCGGCGTTTGACTCTGTATACAGGAAATTGTTGGTAAACAATCTCTGTGAGGCAAATTGTTCAGAATATTTAGTATTCTGGATAAAAGCACTGCACTCGGACACAACTGTGCAAATCAGACTAGCTTCGGATGGAACACTATCAAATCCAATTCTGACATTTAGAGGCCTTAAGCAGGGGTGCATCCTGGCCAGTACTCTCTTCAATTTTTTCATGGCTGCTGTGCGTCATGACTTTCTGAATTGTAGAGCAGATGCCCCACGAATTGGAGGTAGTCCTGTACTGTGGTTGTTCTATGCGGACAACCTGGTGTTATTGGCCAAAACTCCTGTGGGTTTGCACAACCTGTTGGCTGCACTGAGTAAGTATGCAGATGCAAACTTTTTGACAATAAACCAAGCAAAATGCAAAATCATGATATTGAGTCCTAAGAGAAAAAGTCCTCAGTTTAACTACCTTTGGTTTATACAAGTTGTAGAAATTGAAGTAGTAGCAGAGTTTAAATATCTAGGTCTCCAATTTAGTAATGATACAGCTGATAAACCATTTTACAGAGTATTGAAACAGAAAGTTGCAGCTGGGATAAATCAAACAAAAATAACAAAGGCTAAATATGGCAAGTTTTCTCTGATGCCAGCTGTGATATTTTATAAACAAAAGGTTGTCCCTATACAGACCTATGCTTCTGAAACAAGAGAAATCATGAAGAAGTCTATATGGGTCAAAATGGAAGGTGAATTTTGGAAGTCTGCATGTGACCTTCCTATGTCAGTTTCGGTATGTCTATTAAGACATGAATTGGGCTTGGTATCCCTATATGCGGTCTATCTTTGGAAAGTGCTGAGTCTATATGGCAGGTATTTGATGGTTTCTGAAGATGACGGTGTGATGTGTATGATGGGAAAATTCATGTTGAATACAGACAACAATAACTCTGCTAAGTGGCGAAAGTGGATTCAATCAGTTATGATAGAGGCTGGTATTGATGACAAGCTCCTAACAAATAACCCAGAAAGAGCTAAAAAGAAACTATGGATGTCTGATTGGATTAAGACTAGGAATTCATGTGCAATATTAAAGGTTTTTAAATACCATTCCTTTGCCAATAAGGAAGTACATATAATAGAGCAATACCTTATCCAATTTCCTAGTCCAAAAAGCAGATTTAACTATCTTAGAGTACGATTGAATATCTGTCTCAATAATGAAATGCGTTTCATGCGTAGATTGATGACAAACGGGGACTGTAGATTTTGTAAGGAGCCGCAACAGTCTGAAACCTTAAAACATTTACTTGCTGTCTATCCTGCGTTGATTGAAATGAGATGCACATTTTTTAAACATTTGTTCGAGAATCAGGTTGTCACTGATCACGATGTTTTATGGGATAAATTGTACCATAGCCAACTGGCTAAAATGAACTTAGCTATACTTATGTTTGTGGAGACACTAAAACTGAAAGAATGTAATGACAAATGCGTACTGGAAAATATGTAATATCTGGGAAGTGTGATCTAAAGTATATCTTTGGGTAGCTAAGGAATTGAACAAACTCAACCAAGAAACTGTAAAGGCAGTGGCGAAATGTTGATGAACAAACTCTTGATTTTAGTGCTAAATATGATAACCACATGAGGTGTGCAAATCATTTGGTTTAAAAATAACTGATATTTTAGCATTTAATACTTTTTAACATGAAACCTATGGAGATAAATCTAGTTTCCTTTCAAATTTTATTCAAGAATGTAAAATGTATATGCAATGATTGGATTGTTTAATTTGTTTTAATGTGTGTAATGTTATGTTATTTTGTTTGATATCTTTTTGAAAGGCTGTTTTTACAGCTAAATCAAATTTTGAAAAAAAATTACAAAAAAAAAATGCTACTACGCAATCTTATGCCATCACAGGGACTCTGCAATGGAACACGGTTGACAGTTATGCGTCTACAAAGACGGATCATGGAAACCTGTGTGTTCGATGGTACTTACATACTGTTCTTATACCGCGCATACCTCTCATTCCATCTGATGCGTTTAGCCTTTTCAATTACCATTGATATGTCACATGGCCCCACACCCCTCCTGGAAGCGATCAGTGTTGATTCCGATATTTAAGAATGGGGACAGAAGTGACCCTATGAATTACTGACCGAAATTGACCTTTAAGATATGCTAGAATGGCGTATGTTACACCGGGAATAGCTAGTTACATAAAATACCTGTTTGTTGTGACATGGTATATGGAGCAGACCTGCAGAAGAACAACACATTGTTAAAACTGGATTTAAAGCCTTCCTATACCCACAATGTCCCACCTCAAATACTTTTTCTAACATTTTAATTTATGAACCCAACCCTTTATAGGAAATGGAATGACCATCTGGAGGCAAGGCTTGTTTTGTATTTGAACTCACCCTTTTTATCCCCTCTCTGTGAGCAGGTGCAGATGCACAGTGAGTGACAGTGAAGAAGATACACTCCAGTTTTCGTTGCCAGTTGGTTATATATGTAGCTGGGGAAGTTCAGGTGATAGTGCTACATGTCTTTTGTACAATGTATTGCAGTGTTTGGCAAACTATTTGCAATGCTTGATGTTCCTTCTCCCCTCTCTCAGTCTCCCTATTCCTCCACTTATAGGGTGTGTGAACACAGGCAACCTTTTAATTTGCCAAACAACAAAACAAATAGCTTTGTACTTACCTGTTTGTAAACGTAACTGTTTTCCTCTAAAATAGTTGGCAATTACTTGTGAAAGGCTCCACCGTAGATGCTTCTATTGCTATTTGAAAAACATATTTTTTTCTTTTGAATTCATTTGAAGGAGCAAGTATCAGTATTTTTTTTAGAGGATTGATTTACTGACAAGGATTTTATTTTATATTTTGTAAGTTGTTTTGTTGTTTTGGTTTCATAAAACAGCAGACTTGCTTTAATACAATGCAATGCGCATGTCATAAATTAATACATTTGATGAAGACAAAGTCAGTATCGGTGGATGGCCCGGGACAGAGTGTAACTTGACAAATGGCAGGTATAAACAAGTCAATGTATAACCAGATGCAAACATGAATTGTGCACTTTTTGTGAGCTATCTTTTGCTTTGCCCCCAATGAACCTGAGAAAGACATTTCTGTCCATAGTTTCAAACTATTAGTAGTAGGTGTTTGTTATTCGCAGTAGTCTTTGATATGAATAAATTAGTATTGGTGTGGTGACATGTTACCATACTACGTTAGCGACACTTTTGAACAGTGCTGGACACGGGAAAACATGGTTGGAGGAACCCTCTCATTCTTGAAGGGGTGGGGCCGTGGGGGAGGAGTGGACGGGGCGAGGGGCATGGTGCCACCCAATACAGTATCTCGTCATAGAACCCAATCCCGGCAATTTACATAAAAGGAACGAGCATTATGGAAACATAAGCATGTCCAGAATTTTAAATATGAAACATGTCTTATCGTGATTCAGTAAGAAACCCTTTAGAGAGAATAATGAAAGTTGGGGTCTGCAGTTTTGATTGGTCACACTACTCACCCTAAGCAAAAATGTCTCTGCATTGCAGGACATATATACTAGACTGGACAGCTACAACAAGTATGTGAGGCTTTGGCTGTTTCTGTATTCAGTTGCCTATCTACTGAAATTGTATGTTGAAACATGGGTTGCTCGCCCATGTGATAACTCAGCTTCACGACCGGTCTCGTTCCTATTCTGAAGCAGAGTTGTCACACACGCGCGCAAGCATCATGCGCTTTAATCAGCAGACTGCTTACAGAAGACTCGGCAGTGCTGCAGAGCTGCAGAGTCTTCTGAAGACTACTCGTTAAAGTGTGAGTGTTGTGGGCAAACCGCTGAGTTTGAGGACAGGGTGGCAAAATATGTTTTGCCGGAGCCCGTTCCGGCCCATTCCCTGTGCTGCTTTTGAATAATAAAAACAAAGAAAACAATTCCAATGAGAGGCCAGGCTGAGTCTGCATATAATACATATGATAAAAATAAGAAACGCATTTTGTTCCAATGATCAACTAGATATACCTTGACATTAACATCTTATTCTACTCTTGCTCCGTAGTCACACAATCACTTAGTACATTATAATGCGCTCCCCACCACCAAAACATGTGGGATTGGGAAGAGGATCAGCATTTTTCAATGCAGACTATAACATATCCCTGAATCTAACTCACTGCTGCAGAGTAGATTCTGATATAGGTTGCTGAATTACATTTGAAAAGAAAGGAGTGCCTGAAGTCAAAAATACAATCTGAGATGGGGTTAAAGCATCTTTTTCATTTTGGTTAATAGTTACCACTCCAACCAGTGTGAATATGTTAACAATGTTTTACTAACCTGAGCAGTAACTCATGGTGGCTTTGCCAATTGCAGCAAAGTAAACTTTGTTATCACCAAGCACTCCTTTTATAGTTAATTATAAGAGATTTTCCATGCAGTAAATGAAAATGTAACCAACTCAGTGATGTATTTCTAGGTGCAGGGGAGAAAAACAAACGCAAACCTGGCATGTAGGTTGTATGTAGAACATAGAAACAAGAAGGTTCCCGGTTGGGGAACTCCCGTCCCCTGCAAACTGTCTATGGCCGATTGTAGCAAAGTGCCATGGCTGAATGTGTACAAACACTCATCTATCTGCATACTTGCTTGTAGTTAGATTTGTAAGTGCCCAATTTGTATAAATATAATATGCAGCAGGGGAACAGTGGCAGAAGAAGTTCTGATTTTTCCACCGTGCCACACACTAATGAGGTGTAGCGGCACGAGTACAGTAAGAATTAATTTCTCCTGGTTCCCACACCAACACAGAAGCCATACGACCACATCTCTTTTAGTTTTGTGGCACAGTTGTCCAGTGTGGTGACGCTGACACTGCCGCTGTCTACAATACAGGATCCCCACAACATTAGCCCCCCACATCATTCACATTCTCTTTTATGACGTTTTATTCCGGTGTAGGACGTACCTGGGTTGCAGGTTTAATTCCTTGAGGTTTTAGGGTGACCGTATTCATCGGTGTGATCTCCATTCCAGGCAAAATATCAAAGAGTTTGTCGTCGGCTCTCTTGTCGCCTTTGACCTGATACGCCGAGTAGCCACGTCCCAGGCCGGTGTACGCCAGGTATCCGCGTCCTCCGAGTCCTCTAACTCCTGCGGCCCCTACAGGTACACTCATGTAAATGTCTAGGAATGTAAGAAGGCATTAAACTCAATCAAATCACAGGTCAATCTCCCTGATTGCTATCACGACGGAAAGGTAAGCCACACGAGCAGATCTGCAATAAGGAAATGGGATTGAACATTGGACCTGAGACAGACTGCTCCTGAATTGCCACATTCTGCCTCCCTGCAGGTAAGTGATTGAATACAATATACAGTATCATTCCTCCAAAATGTACCAATGATTGCTTATTGTAATGTAGTGTTCCTTCCAGGGTTGACCTCTGAAGTGAGATATGATGTCAGTAGCAGGCAAAGTTGGGAGTTTGTCCACAGAGACATTAATTTAGCAGTATTAGAAAGAGGGGGATTGACTCAAAGAGGGGAGCTGAGGGAAACAAGGTAGTGAAGTTAGGAGCAGAGGGTGTTTCCATCCCTCACTTGACATTGCAGTTCTGGTGCACTGGCATTTCTACCTTATTCTCCTCTTTTAACATGTATTTGCCCCCATCTAGAAGCAGTCAATTCAGGAAAAAGGGGGCATACAACATGAAGGCCTGAGAGTATCTTAGAGATTGGATTTTAACATTGTACCTGATTCACAAAGGGTTTTTCGATGGGATGCATTCAATAGAAACACACTTTGTGAATCAGGCCCATTGTGTTTTTGATCATTTGATCATTAATGCCTGATGAAAAAATAAAATCTGCTAAAGTTCATGAAAAACCTATATCTTCAGTATTTCTAAATAGTCTCTTTTGCTCTGAACAGAGAGAAGGGCTATTTCCAGGCGTTTACCCCACAGTTGCTTGCCTTATGAAATGGCCAGAAGGGCCGCACAGGTGGCTTCTAGGTTCATGATATTATTGGTTATTTATAACGATAACGTGCTTAATACCCAGAGGTTTCTAAACACGAACCTGTGTTGCTCTGTGTCGTCTTGCTTCCAAGGCGAGCACGTTGCCCTTGAGCTATCCTTCCCATTAGCGACTTCAAGTTAATATCCCTGGTGATGAGCAATACAATAACTGGTGGAGGGAAGCTCTAACACTAAACATGGGCTCGATAGGCCATGTCGGCTGAACATATGCAGCTACTGCTTTGTTTTAATTTGATATCATAGAATATGGGACATGGGATTTGTATTGAAACATCCTAGAGATATTGCTTGAACCCATATGTTCTAATGTTGGCGAGGAGTAGGTGAAGGGTCTAGTCTTTGAACTAGTAGTTTGTGTAAAATATGTTATCAAACTCCAAGCAGTACTTCTGACTAAGTATATCTCCATGTCCCAGAAATAAGGGAATACCCTGGCTTCCTGCAAATGCTTGGAATCCATGCACTGCTGAGACGCAGACAGATTCGAATGCAAATATGAATGCACGAATGACTCAGGTCAAAGATAGGTGGTCAGGGATGGGTACTTGCACGCGCCCTCAAAGCCATTCTAACCCCTTCTTGTGCACCCGCAGATGCTTTGGAGGTAAAAAAAAGGGACCGCCTTCCCCTTTGTGAGTGCTTCTGAGGAATGCACACAATATTGCAAGGAACCTCTCCAGGCACTGTGATCAGTGCTGGAGGACTTCCCCTTGAAAGCTGAGCAAGCGTCGCCCCTCCCTTCACCCCCCACACATTGATTATCTTCGGCTCACCTTGGGGAGCTCAGATCGAGCTAGCATACCACTAACCTTGGGATGGTACGTGGTGTATCAGAAACACAATGCACCACCTTATTTTGCAGAGTATATCAATGGCCACCCTGTGGTACCAACAATAGAATGTGTCCACTGAATTTAATATGATGAATATTTCTAAGAACAAGTAGGCACAGATGTGGTGCTGTGTCTGGATAGGCAGAGAGAGCAAGTGATTCATGCCTGGGTTGCATTTGTTAAGATAAGGTGAAACCCCAAGGATTTTAAAATGTGGCAACACTGGGATAGCAACCCCTACTATGAATGCACATGGACAAAAAAGCCTCTCCTATACGATGCTGCCCTAATTGGAGGGTCTAAAGCCATTTTGTATCTCCCAATGCCTTATCTGATAACAAATATCCATTGCCATATTTTCCTAGTCATGCGTACAGTGAGAGTCCTGCACCATAAGTATAGGTCATTCTTCACTAAGGAAGAGTCAAAACATCCAAAACACATGTTTTTGCCTTGTTGGGCATCATCAGTGAGGTGTTGCTATCCAGATGTTGACACCATACCCTCTGTGCCTATACAGACACAGCCGAAAGGTATACCTCCTTCACTGTGTGTGTTAGCGCAGGCCGAGGCCGGACTATATCTTCAGGAAGATGTGAGGTGAGAGCAGTAGCAATCCAAACTATAACAGTACAAGAGGCAGAAATGAAAGAATGTCCAATCAAGATTGTATAGAATATAGACTTTTAATTAAACGATAAAGATGCAAATAAAGACCTAAAAACACAAGCAAAAATCCACCTCTGTATAGAAACACAGAACATGCAATTGTTGTACATTAGCACCCTGGATAGATGAGCAGTGGGTATTCTGGCACCCAATTGGCGCAATGCCATAGTTCAAGAAAGTGACATAAGCAAAAGGCAGGGAAGGGAAGGCTTGAAAGTTACTAAGGTCCCAAAACTGGACTAAGGGAACAAGGCCTCTTTACAGTACCTTAGTTCTTGGTTTTGGATGCTGAAAAGCATCTAGCTGGGCTTCTACATTCCTCCAGTTGAGGTGGTGTCAAGACGTTTTGTATTATGTTGATCCAGTGATGAGTCATCATTGAGTTAGCATTAAGATGAGGCTCTGCATGGATCATGATGGCACTCGAGGCAATATTATTTGAGGGTTTTCAGCAGGTTTGAGTCGCTGGTTGATTCGGGTGAAAATGAGGCTTGCACGGGGTTGGGTCAGTGAGTGACAAAATGTCTTCCAGCTGTTCATGTCAGTGGTCAAGTCAGGCCGAAGGAAGGTTCTAATAGATCAATGCAATGCTTGAAGTGTAACGAGTCAGAGAGTTCCACAGCAGTGAGTCAGCATTCCAGTGAAGGTGGGAATAATCTTCACCGGTGCAAGATGGTTTTGAGATGGCTTGGAAAAGCAAGTAAGTGTTCGAAGTTTGTGGAGGGCCAAAAGCAGCTGGCCCTGTGTCAAAAGCTGGCCCTGTGTCAAAAGCAGCTGGCCCTGTGTCAGCTTGAAAGGTGTTGCACAAGGTCAAACAGCTCAAAGAAGGTTGGCACTTGATCTCAGCAGCTCTTCGACTTCTAGTCTGCTGTGAGTCTCACTCCAAGGGCTACAGGACAAGGTGAGTCCTTCTTGCTTTGCACTACCATTCAGGTAGTTGAGCTGGCACCTACTGGGGTTTCTTCACCTCCAGTGAGGAGCCTGGTTCCGGTGCAGCTGACAGAGTGGCTGGCCCTGGTCCACAGTGGTTTACCACCAATGTTCCCAGTGGATCATAAGGTGACAGAGCTTTCTTCTGACTTGGATGCCTTCCATCTTCACCTCCCTGGCAGAGGGCTTTGGAATGGACGGCACTCTCAACAGTATAGTGTTCTTGTTTGTCTTGGATTGAATCAAAGACTGAGAGGGAGATCTCCTTTTGTAGACAAATGCTACAGGGGATTGGTCCAAAGCAAACCTGCTATAAGGAGTCCAATCACTGTTGTTGAAACAAGTGCCTTTGCCTTTTGCCATCACACCCAGATTGTCTTGTTTGCAGGAAATAGAGGGGGCAGGAAAGGTATAAGAACCTTTAACAGAAAACAAGAAGACGAAAACCTTCTGCAGGACTACCATCCCTCTCAGGCTACGTTAAGTCTACCCCATCCCATGCCTTCTAGCTTCAAAGCAATTCCAGTGATCAGCACCCTAGTGTGAGGATGGTTTTGTAATGTCAGTGCTTCATCTGAAGCACAGTGCCCAGGAGATCTCCTGTGGTGGTTTCCATGTTGGACAGTTAAATGAGGCTGTATTCTGGCCATTGTTCAACAAAGAGACACTCAGCCTGGTCGTCAATAGCCATCATCCAGTCACAGAGTTGACAGTGTGATACCTGATTGCTGTGGCTTTCATAATTGTGCGCTCTGTCAGCCACCATGACAGAACCCTGGTATGGCTTATATTTAAAGATTTGTTTCCCACCAGACTGATTAAGCCAGGCAAGTATTATAATTTAGATCAGAGGTGAAGGGTTTCAATGTCTACCTCTGCCCACGATGACTTAGTGTCCTGGCAGCTGTCAGAGATGCACAGGTGACCTTTGAACCTACAGAGCTGTTGCTGCCATGTCAATAGACTGCTTACAGCAAGTCAACTGTGTTTACTATAATTGTGGGATGGGACATATTTAAAGGGAGTCTGTTGAGCAGGTATTCCTTTCAGAAACAGAATGATCCATATAATTTCATGTAGTACTAAAATCAACAAAACACAGGCTACTCCACCCTCACCAGATGGCATTCTGTTACATGTTCCGAGCAAATAGGCTGAGCACCACCCTTTTAGGGGTCCAACTATTCTTCAAGGCAAACATATCTATCAATCTGCATTGGAGTGCTGCAACTCAGGTTTATTCATAATGTTCATATTCAGTGCCAGTAGGGTTATAGCACAATGCAGCAATTTGGGATTCTCTCCTTGCATAGCTGTCAGCCACGTGGGAGGTCTGTGGTTAGTTTGGATGGTAAGGTGAGACCCACCCAGACCAGCACCATAGCATTAGGCCATGGGCTATGGGATGGCTCAATAACTCCCAAGTACAACATCATGGAAACATCCTCCTCAATGGTAACCTTTGTCTTGTCAGACATCCAGTGAATTCTACTCTTCATCAGCTTACTGTCCCCAGACTTATCAGTCAGTATCATTAAAACACCAATCAACTTTTCCTGGAGTCAGTGAGAAAAAACCTGAAAACTGGCCTAGCAGCTGAGGCAGTCACCCAGTTGCTATTCTGTCAGGTCTGGGGAGGTCGGAACAGCCTCCAGAGGCCCATCTCTGAAATCTGTGTGCGACAAGTCAGGAATGGGTCCATCTTCTCCTCCATCTTCATTAGTTGTGAGAAAACAGAAAGCCATTCCTGCTTTACTGAGGTTTCAGGCAGTTGATATGAAAGTACCTATGTGGTTGCCTCTGGACATGAGGTAGTTAACCTCACTGAATACCCAGGTGAATTGGGATTCAATAGTTACCTATAAGTTAAAAAGGTGCGCAAATCCTAATGTTCGCAGGTGTGAAAACTGTAGGGAAAAATGGGCAGTAGCGATGTGTGCCCTGATCAACATTAGTTTCGGTTATGACAAAATGTTTTCAGCGATCCTTCCAAAGAAACATCTCAAAATTCAAAATATAGGAATTCAGCCTTGAAGGCATTCAGAAAGCGCAATCATTTTTTCAATACGTAGTCAAATCCCAAGGGTTTCCTCTAACTCAATAGACTAAGATGGTCACTGCATGATATGCTTCCGAACATCCAGAATGTGAGTTGTATCAAAATGGGAGATTAGAGGATTATCTCTACAAGACCAGGGGAGATTAGAGGTTTGCTCTGCTAGACATGCAATTAATAGAACACACTGCTTCCTGAACAGAACACTATTCCTAAGCTTTCTACTTTCAGGAAAGCTTGCAAGACTGTCTCTTGAAAGCTAAGTCGCCAAAACTCATTTAATAAAATTAATCAATTGGGGAGAGTCACTTAAAGGTGATTTATTTTTGCCTGGTGAGAAAAGGCTTGTGGAGCGCAATATAGGATACATTTTACAAACCTTCTATGGCGAGCTGGATTGTCTAAGGGCAGCTCAACTCACTTTTTGCTCTGCAGATATTTACTTAAAACTGGAAAAATATTTATTTGGAGTTGTGCTTGCCAACGGTATTGCTCTAGTTTAATGTCTCTCAATCCAACACTGAGCACTTTTTACATGCCAATTACTCATGGTTGAATCAGTTCATTGCCTAGTACCTTCCTACTATGCTACCTCTGTCACCAGCATCTCCTCTCTCTAAACCCTTCACCTCAGCGCCCCAGTCAGTCTCTCTGTTTCCCACCCCACCGTGCACTGGATCACACTTCTGGTCCTTTCCCTCCTGCCCCCTTTCCATTGGAACTCACTCCCGAAGTATACCAGAAATAGCTGTGCTGTCACTGCTTTCAAATCTTCCCTTAACCTTATCTCCTCTCCATGGAAGGCAACACTTTCCTTGCCCATCCATTATTGCCGCAGGGCATAGCACAGGAGGTGCAAATGATGACCTTTGCCCATACAATAATGTGAATGGGTTCAAGTGATGTGAGTACCCAGTTACATGTTTCAAATATCTGGCAAATGGTATGTGTATCGCCAATCCCATTTCTGATGACAATCATCTGTTTTCCTACATTCAGGAATCCAGGTTATCTTTCCCTCTTCTCTCCCAGGATGATATCTCTCATTTTATTACTCAAGTCTGTCTCCTCTTGATCCTCTTCCATTGCTCTTCTCAGATCATGTGCAAGATTGCCACACCCCTGCTTTTTGCTCTTCTTAATACCTCTCTACAAAAAGGCTTGGTTCCGGCCCCTCTTTACTCTGGTGTCTTTGCTGCATGTCTAAGGAAACCTTCCCTAGATTCTTTAATTATGTCTCATGTTCTTCTCACTATCTATTGCTGGCCTCAGCCAAGGTGTTTGACTTTTGAATTACTCATCTTCTTTGAGAATTCCTGGAGCTTGCTCGCCTCTTTATCCATAATGGTTTTGCAGAGCATGAGCGAATGCTCCAGTTCATGTTGCTGCCATCAATTAACTCAGCATGGCCTTTGACACCAGCAGTGTCTCAGCCTTAATTATGTTAGATCTGTCAGTGCCATTTGACACTATCGATCACACCATTCTTCTTGATGGTCTTGCATGTTATGGTATTGGGAGCACAGTCATTCCCTGTTCACCTTTTCCCTAATGTATTGTTCTCAGACAGTACTACTTAAACATGTTCTCTCCCGGCCCCATTTCCTTTATGTGTTGGGTATCCCACCACTACCCACTCTCATCTCTACTTTTTAACTTCTATGTTAAGCCTCTGCATTGATTAATTTACACTCATATTCAGTTCTTTAAGTGGGGTGAAGATTTGAGGGTTGGCTCTAAGAAGGGGACGTGGGTCTGGTGGGAGGAATGATAGAGCGCATTGATTCACCTTCTCCTTTTTTCTCTTAATCACTGGCTATGACCCCCAAAAGGCACCAAAACTAAATCCGAGGGTGCACCAATGTAATTGATAGTCAAATGCTGCACCTTTCATTGTGTTTCTTTGTGAGAGGTGAGAAACCTCTCAGGCATCCTTTTAACTCAACAAAGCTGTGTGGCTAAAGGGCTGATTGCAAGGTCGGGCCCTCCTTTTTTTCAATCAGAACCTTCAACCTGCAGGCTGTCCTTTAAGCATGTGGCTCTGTTGAGCTAAAAGTCTGCCTGAAGGGGTTGCTAGTCAGGGGGAGCCCAGCAGAGCCCGGCTCAGGAGCACTATTTGAAATCCGGCGAGACTCTGCCAGGCTAGCCCTGGCCCACTTAAAGTTATGGTCATGGCTTTCGAGTTTACTCCTGCGCTGATGATACCCACATCCCACTCCATTTAATTCAGGGCCTAGAATGTTTAACTTCTCAATTTTGTAATTGTATGAGGACCATCAATCTGTAGGAACTATGTGGCTCGTCTCTTGTCCAATCAGACCTTAACCCTGCACCTGTAGCCCTCCCCTAAATTCAAAATGTAGGCTTTCATACAGATTATGACCTCATCCTAATTCCTTGGATTGCTGCAGTTATTCTAATTTTTTTTTTCTGTGAAGGTCATTCGTAAGATCATTCCTTGTCTCCCCCCTCTATTGTTCTCCAAAGTGAACTCTGCATGAGCTGCTCCTTATTGTACTCCTTCGACTCCTCATTGGCCATCTGCAATGGCGTCCTGTCCATGCCAGGGTTCTTTTCAAGGTTTTGTGCATAGTCCATTGAGCCCATCATGGAATTGGTCACACTTTTATCTGTTCTATACGTCTTCTTTATCGCCCGATTCTTTCCTTCCATTCATCCAGGTAGTGGCTGATGACAATTTCTCACTGCTGCCCTTAAGGCAAAGGTGGAAGGGCTTCACCATTCTCACCCGTTCCCTGGAGAATAAGCTTCCACATCGTCTTCACAACGTTTAGATTCTGGGACTTATCTTCCACCCACGTGAATGCCTAATCTTGGAAACTCTCATCCCGCCCAGCCCATTTTATCAAGGATCATATCATCATCCTTTATCCTGATTCTAAAGAGATTGTGAATTCTTGCTTGCATGGCAGTACATTCACAGATCTACGTGACATTTTAGACTTTACTCACTTACTCAAGAAAACCAAGACAGAAATATAGACACTGTCAAATTACAGAGCCATCGAAAACCTTCTGTTGGAAGCTACAATCTTGCAGGGAGAAGGGGGGAAAGCTGCTTCAAATTTTACAGCAAAGAAAGGACGCTCTCCAACAAAGCCAATCAAGTGTCAGGTCTTCCAGAGGCAGCAATTTACTCAAGGGATTTCTTTAGAGGAGCTGTTCAGAGATATGGCCATCAACCAATTGGCCACCCTCATATTAGAAGACGGTACTATGGCTACCTACATATACGATGTCTAAAAGAGGAAATTGGTATTAGAGAACCAGCTCTTGCATGGATCACATCATTCCATCAGAACCAAACACAGTGTATGAATGCTGTGATGAAGTGTGTCCATTTTCAGCAATAAATTCTCAACGAAATCACACCTCTACTTTGGTTATAGAGTTGCATTTGCTTGAGCCCTCGTGGTTTCGTTGCTGTACATCCCTAACAGCGTCAACATTGGGGTGCACTAAGAAAACTATGATGTAGACCTAAGCAGTTCACAAATATTCTGATAGAGTAGCTGTGTGCTATACAAGATCTAAGCAGACCACACACATTACAAAGTCTTGACTTATATCATAGCAATGGGTTGCATTCAAAGCGCTGTGCATGGCACGTAGAGCACGCAGGCTTCCTTGGTCATCAGATCGAGTAAGCTGACCAAGCACTATGCACAACCTCAGAATCTGAGCTCTGCCCCAGAAAATAAAACCTACTCTTCTTCCTTGAGCTGAGAATGATAGGTCTTTACGGTCTTGTCTGAGTGGGACGTAGAGCCTGAACAACCCTAGCGATGCAGTTATGCTGCAACAAGAAACTCTAAAATCTCTTAGTATATTCATGATTATATTTATGTATGTTTGTGTATTTGCAGAAATTTATTATATCTAATTTGTATGTATTATACTTGTATAAAGGCTGAGTTTCTTTTTTTTCCCCCCTCTAATCCCTTCTCCCTACATTTTCTTTAGACAATAAGTTTGGACTTTTCTGTGGAGGGTTTAATTGGGGTTGGGGGGGTTGGGGTTTAATTATTGTTGAATTTAGAAGTGTTAAGTTCTGTTTGATGAGTTTAATTATTGTATTCTCATTTACTTTACTAGAGTTGAAACCAGTCTCTGCTATAAAGCATTCGCTTGGTGAGTGACTGCATAGTTTACTGGCTCGAGGCAACTCTTCACCATGGGAATTACACCCCTGGATTTGCCTCATCTGTACCTCACAATGTTACTGCACAAACCGCATTATCGCAGGGGCGACGGTGTTGCCTCTTTCCCCACTTGCCTCTCCTTTAACTAGACAGGCACTGCAACGGGACCTCCAGTTCATCTCAGAAAGTTACCCTCCTTTCCGCTCCCAACTTCTGTATTTTGCCTGCCTTGGTTTTTGTACAAATTAGCAATAAATATCTAATTAAATATCGAACCAAAAACCTGCCAAATAGAACATACTTAGGGAAGCCAACGCTATTGGCTTCAGCGATGCTTGTTCTGGCCGAAATAAAAGAGTTAGTGAACAACCACTGCTTAAAGAGCATGTTAAAATATTGTCATTCTACAATGTCAGTCTACGCATTTGTTAGCAGACAGCCCATGGAAAATAACAATAATTTTGAAACTGAGAGGCGGATTGGACTCTTATAGAAAAATATCTTCTGCACGGCCAATCAATCGCAGCTCAGAGGGAAAGGGGCACAACGTGGAAAATTGCAGTGCAATCAAAAGTAAGGAACACGGCGGAGATCTTTCAAGTTCTTGATTCCCTTGAAAAAAATAATGCCTTGAAGAAAGTGTTCTATTTGTAAAAAAGAAATTGCTGAACGTTGTTAGACATTTCTTTGAAAGAAATGTGGGTTCAATGTTGTAATGCCATGTTTCCTCTGTGTGATGATGTGCTTGTCTACTTTAATGGCGTCTGTGGAAAATCATTTTTGCAGTGAACAAAAAATGGTTCATAATATAAAGGCTTTGCAAAAAGTGATTATTTACACCGCCAATCATAGGGCATGTGTCCGTGATTTGAATACAAGAGGACATGCTAGCCTACACTAGACATACAGTGGTCAAATATTAGTGATGTAGCGAGTAGCACCCTTGGTATTTGGCTGAATACTGAATTGTTTGTCAAATATTCATCACATTTTGAGGGTGAATAGTTGTTTTACTTAATAAATCTAACATTAAAAAACTAAACCTTTTACAAAAAATGAAAGCACAATATTAAATATGTTCCCATGTTTTATTTTCTTCTCTTATTTCTAACCAACAGGTCATCCAGAACAGATTAACAAAAAACATGGATCATACGTATACTAGAAAGCTGTATATGCAGACCAGTGCTACTAAAAGTGGCAGGCTTCACAAATGCAATCTCTAGGTTATGTTGGGAAGGAAATGAACCTATCCAACCTCCCTATGCGCTTTAGGGTGAGGCGAGTCCCATGAGGAGACCTGTCCCAGGGGGCAGTGGGGCGTACTAAGATACCCCACACAGCCATAACATTATGCACATTTTATATGTTTAGACTTAGTGTGCGCATATAAACAGACACCATTTTGTAGCTATGGCAGAAGCACAGGGCCTGCATGGATTAGATACAGGGCTCAAACCGGATGAAGAAACCGGAATAGGCCCAAGCGCTGATGAGAGAGAGCGAGAGATGCACGCTGTTAATTTGCACAAAAACCCTGCTTTGTTCTACAACTGTTGCCAAAATGTTTATCCATAGAAAGAATGTATCCTGCAAGGCCATGAGATCATGCTAGGTGCCTCGCTACACGTGTTATCACAAACAGGCCAGAGCAAGCCTCCGACCCCCACCCAGCCAACTATGAGTTATGGCCCCTACAACTGCTTGAGTGCTGAGACCCCTGAATTCCGAGATACCAGCTGACCCCAGGTAACCGACCACAAACCAGTCAACCATAAAAGATCTAAGAGAATGGTCATTGTATCTTTACTTTATAATAAAATGATTTGTAATGCGGGGTACCAGAGGGATAAATTATAGTTCAAAGCATGCATGGAAGCCTTGGAAGCTGGCACAACGCAATTGGCATGAGTGAAATGTGTGGGGATCACAGTGACCTTGAGCCTTCCCCTTTACCAGTCCATCATCCTGCCAGGTGCCCTGTGTAATGATAGAGTGGCACTGTTAAAATAGGGCTACTAATTGTCTTTTTGACCTTGGTTCCCTGGAGACGATGAGCCCAGCTGACCCCTAGTGATGGAAGACGGGTGGACAGGGCTGGGGCCAATGGCCTGGCATCCCCTAGGGAGTCAGCCGACCATGTATAGAGTTGCACCAACCAAACACATGGGTTTATACTATATATGAATGATGCTGTGTTCCCTTTTAAGCTTTTGCTTGCACCCTTTTTTCTCATAACATTTCTGCCCAGCACAGTTCTTTGCAGGCACACCTATTTTCTGTATATTAAAACGTGTTATCCTTGCAAGAATCTCTTAGTCTTTTTTCCCTACCGGGTTGTATTTTTTCTGGTGTCAGCATTCAAGGGTATTCCTTCAGTTACAATGAACAGTATCCACACTGCAATCTTCAACTGCCATTACAAATCATGCATATTGCAATCTCTTGCAAGAGGCAAAGTAGCTTAGGTGCAAAGTTAATTTGAAACCTTCCTTGCAGCTCTCACAGATATGTACACATGGTTGCTGTCCACTCATGTGGGACACGAGTCGAGGGTTCATGTAAGCTGGGTGTACTTCATCTTTCTACTATTTCTAAACATAGGACAACCTCACACATATGCCAAATGTGGGCGAGGGATCACCCAGAGAGACCAATGGGGATTGAGGAGGGTTGATGAGACCCAGGAAATATTGGCATGTGATTGAATCTTCCCAAAACCTACAACCTCTTAGAAGACAGTTGCAGGCTTAGCTGTCACTCAATTCCACCAAATCTCAATCCACCACTACTTATCCCAACTCTCCCTACCACACAAGATGGAAGGCTCTGTGGCTTTTTCTACACTCTTCAACACTACGCACCACAAAACCAACAGATACAGTGCTCTTTAGCGCATTGTCATTTACTGGGACAGACTGGCCTATAATTTGAGAGAATTTGAGTAATTTGAGAGATTTCCCAATAAGGAATTTCTCCCAAAAGGTATATAAAGGCTGGGAAATGTCAGCTGCATCTTGTATTGCAAGCATTGTAAGATGTATGTTGGTTAATGTATACCATCTTCATTAAGCAGGCAACACCGATCCAATGCCCCCAAGAGGCCAGCCTCAACCCATAATTCTAGGGACAAGAAGCAGGCTAATTTCAGAATCAGTGTTTTGTTTTATTAAAATAAAATCAAAGCATATGGGATCCCCAAGCATATAGGGGAATTCACCTCAATATTACTCAATAACAAGCAGCTACAAAAACAAAAATAACATGAATGCTTGAATCTCACTTGAATCCCAAGCCAACTTTAAGCATCTCATGTTTCTGCGTGCCTAAACGGCCCAGTCACTGCCCTTGTAATCACAAAGTGTAAGCCAAAACAAACACCATATTTTGAAATGTACTGTGAAGGCATCAAGAAGCAGACACAGACAATAGATCAAAGTTTGGTCCACACACACTTTTATTAACTAAAAATGCAGGATGGAATAAGGCCTAACTTGCCCTATGCTAATGTGGGAGTTCCCTACTTAAAGAAAACTAAGGATAGTCTGTGTCAGGAAGTCCAAAGCAAATGTCTATCTGTGTCCAAAACCAATACTTGCCCTCATGTCTAACTGTATACATTGTGTAGGGATGTCAGCATCAAAATAAGTAGTGTTCAAATGAAAGTTCAGAGCTTCTTCCAGCTCCTGGCTTGTAATCCGTTTTCCCTTCCCCAGGTTCAAAAAAGTTCATAAGACACAGGGGTTCCCATCCCCAAGAGTTCAGATCTTCCAGCTTTGCAAAACAACACAATTCATTGGACACTTCCCAGCTCTCCTGATATTGTTACTTTTCACCAGTTCACTTATCTAGTTTAGTTTCTTGACTTCGAAATCACATAAAGGATCTTTGCAATTCAAAAGAAACTTTTTTGTGGGTGCTTTTAGTGGCTTTTCCATACAGGGGTCCACTAGGTCTATACGCAATTGTCAGACCACAGAGGCCACTCATTACAGGTCATGCAACCAATACACCTTACCTTACTTGCTGCTTTTCCATCAACACTGGGCCACTGCTTCAACTTGACAGTGGTGCTTGCTTCATTCGCATACATCACACCTTTTTGACATTGTATTGTGACTAGGTTTGCCACCATGTACTTGTTAGGCGTTCTTGTATTCTCCTGGCTCTTGCCAATACTTGTTTTCTCATAATATATAGTGCTGTGAATTCTCTTGGCTCTTGCCAATGCTTGTTTTCTCAAATAATACAGTTTATTGAATTCTCTTGGCTTTGGCCAATGCTCCGTTTCTCAATTCCTTGTATCAAGAAGATTCACAAAATTTCTTTCACTCCGAACGATATTCAAAAGAGCTCAAACTTGCTTCCACAAAAATGCCTGTTTGCACATAAATCAGTGTTCATTGCTTGCTTTGCATGCTCGCCTGCCAGCCCAGTGTTCCCCCTTTGTGGAAGAGTCACCGGTCGGAGCTTACGGCTTTCCTGTGAGGCACCCTGCTGCCACGGGTTCCTGCGTGCTACCTCACTTAGTCTCCCAGCGGCTCTCCAGCGGCTCTCCCAGCTTCGCTCACCCAACGATGCTCCTCCTGCAGTTTGGGATTCACACGACCGATTTGCTCAGTCATCCCGGTGTCCCTGTTGCGATCCAACACCGGCCTCCAGTGTCCATCAGTTTTGCTTCCTGCTGCATAAACTGTGCATCTTTCAAAGGCTTGCCACGCTGCTTTCTGCTTTCGCCCAGCAGTCCGTAACCCTGCTTTCACAGCTGACACCATTGCCACAATGCTTCCAGCTTTTAAAGTTCCCACCACGAGGATTGGTCCAAAAAGGACTAGGCAGCTTACTGTTGAAACAGTAGTCCTACCTTACTCGTGATGGCCTCCTCCTCGTTTCAGTATACAACTGATGTCTGTATGTGTGTATGTTAATAAAATGAGGATGTGTTTCTCTAGTTGGTCTCTTCCTCGTCCCAGCACCAACTGATGTTTCTTGGGGACTGTTTTAAGGAAGAGCAGGTAAAGGACTGACAATAGCCTACAAAGGCTTGAGGGATAGAGGGTTTGTCATGAAAAGGAAATGGGGGATGTCATGTCTCACCTGAGGACGTTTCCTCCCCATTCCCCAAGTCTCTGCCACCCAGGTAATCCTCCCTCACATATCCAATCCCAGGGTCGGGATCCAATAGCGATGGCCGTTCCCTGGCCACCAGAAAGGAGGATACATGGGGAAAATAATTGAGGACGTCCTCAGGTTCCTCACAGTATTTGTAACTCTGAATACATCCAGAGTTGGCAGTTTAAAAGAAACGCCATCTTTTAACAGATTGTATGTGGTATGAAGTTTATAATATGTATTTAGGTAATTTCACATATGTTCAGTAGAAAGGTGCTTCTTTGTAAAACATGGCAACATCCTATAAAATAACGAGATAATTTACTGGACCTTTCTCAGTTTAGAGCGTATTTCTGTAACACAGGCCATGATCTCTGGTGAGCAAAGTATGATTTTTACACACTTTGCCCTTGTTATCTTTGGATGTACAGTTCCAGTTCCACAGGCACAATTCTCCATGAATACAGGTCATGTTTTAACCCTGAAGCCTTTCAGCATTTCCTGCTGTCAATTTTAAATTATTAAAACTCAGTCTTTGGGACAAAATGTACTGAATTCCCAATATCTTTGTTGAGGTTGTTTAGTTTCTGTCACAATCACACCCTATGTTGAGTTCTGTCTCTCAGATGTGCAGGTGAATACCTGCATTCTGCATTTGCACCCGATTTGTAGAAATGTAAGAAATGTGATCCAAGTAAAGCAGGGAAAATGATGCACTATTCCAGCACCTCTCACTTTGAATTCAGGCTCTCACTTTGAATTCAGACAGTCGTCATTGACTTTGGTTCCTCCCACATCATAGAGCTCATTCTTCCCCCACCCCATAGAACTAGAAGAGGCAGCCTACCTGTTTGAGAGTCTTCTGATTACCAAATGTTCTGATTATCAAACGTTCTCCCCTCCTTCGTGTTTCACCAACAAAGCGTAACCTGTTGACTATGCCCCATGCGAACACTTCACCCCTACGTTTCTACACTGGAAGACTGGACACTAGTGGAACAAGATTTCTGAACATGATTTTCCTCCGAGGACTCTTAGATGGGTCATGTCACCTTGCCTGAAATATAACTAACTGCCTCAGTCCTACTGGTCTCCTGTACCTGCTATTTATTCAAGTGTATCCCTAGGCATTTACCATAGGACCACATCACACATCCTTACCACTCCACTCTTCAAAAACAAAGACATGCATCTAAGTCTTATATTTAATGAGGAATACGTTCAGATGTTTAATTCCATTCCCTGTTGTAATCTGCAATCCATAATTGCCTCTCTGAGTTGTACAGTGCATGAAAACGAGAAAGAAAATGTAACCGGCTGAAGCCAACTGTCAAGAAATTATTCGGTAAGAGCTGAATACCTTCCTTTCTGCTGGAATTCAGCTGAATACTTACTCGAAGCCGAAGTTCAGTACACCCGTACCAAATATATCTATCCATTACGCATCATGAGAAATAAATCCACTGGTGGGATACATACGCCTCAGTGGTCCTAAGAGCTAGTTAGGTAGAAGGCTTGTCTCTTTAGCATAACTTCCTTGCGACATATCCGACTGGCCTCATCTCTCACTTCAGACAGAAGAAGCTGTTCTTCAAAGAAAACCTTGTGATCCGTTGACCCGCTGATAATACTTCTCCGCCTCCCCTCCCCATCCCCAACCCCTAGTCTCCCTCAGCTTCTCCCTCTGCAGCCCTCTATACTCCCCTTTACGAGTACCATGCTCTATTGCTTTCTACCTAGCTGCTGCCGTGCAAACCTCACGCGTGCATTCAAAACTGTCAGAGACAAAAGAGCACTATTTGAGAACATAACGTTAATTAATTCATAAATTATCCTGCATGTGTGATTTAATGCGCAATGAACAATCACATTTCCAAAATATTCAAATTGAAAAAAGAAGGATACCACGCCTTATTTCACCTATGCACTAAGGTGGTCCACAGGGTATGGTAAGAAGCAAGGTAGACCCTTTGGGGGACCCATGTGTTGGGTCAGCAGAGCTTGACCCTTTATCAGCATCATGCATGTTTTGATAATTCAACCATAACACATGCAAGGAACCACCAAACCTGGATTTGGCGTGCCTGCATGCCCAGTAATGTGCTTATTTTATGCCTAAGGTTCTGAAAATCTGACCATTTTCTTATGCAAGCTACCTAATGGTTCTTCCCAGGGTTTCTCTGACTATTAAACAGAGTACTTAGGAAGTGCATTCATGTTGTTAAGTGCACAAAAACAAATCTCCTTTTCCTTGCAGCATTAAATGGATTGATGGTAAAAATAAAACAGGGCAAGGGAAGGTTCCAGTGTTTTGTCATCGGTGCCTTTGTCGTCTTGGTTCGAGAAGGGGATACCAGTTTCCCCTTCTCTGTGGGGCACAACTGACAGCATATCACCCCTTAATTAATGTTCATGTAGATGGGATGTATTGAATCAGGGGTGCACTGGGAACCAAAAGAGGCCCTGGAAATAATGTTTAAGTGGCCCCATATTACACATTTTGAGCAATCCCAAACCTTTTATTAAGAGAAAATGTGAAAGTAAAATACAAAAGAGGCCCAAGGTGCAGAGGCCCATCAGGAAATCTCCAAAGTTCCCTGTAGGTCAGTCCAGCCCTGGATTGAATTCCATGGATTCCCGCTTTTTAAACCTGAAATAAGCCATTGGAATCTGGAAGGATTCATAGTAATGATGGCCGCCATGCGCCTACATGGTGGCTGCCATTACTGCTTGTTTTCCATTCAGAGCGTTAAAAGGCACAGAACCCAAATGGATTCCAGTGCCTTTTTACTACCCTGGCCAGCAAATAGGCTAAGTCCCCAGGAGTGAGATGCGGTCACGCAACGTTTCTTAATATTATAATATGTGAAATTTAACAAAATAGCAAACATCTGGTTGTTTGCCAGCCCTTTGTGTTGGCAGTGCCAAAAAAAAAACATTCTTCTGCCACACAAGGGAAAAGCAAACTGTGCAGTTGAACCAGTCAAGAACATGTACACGTGTTTTTATTTCCCTGGCTCTGACGTAATCAACCACTCACTTGTGATCCATCCTAAAAGATTGTGTATCATTAAATTAAACATGTAACCTGAACCTCGTGACTCAGCTCCAATATTCTTCTCCCATGTCTGCTCATCTATGTACGTGCGGCTTACCTTCCCATTACATACATGCACAGATTACATATAATCATTTCTTGTTATTTCAAGCCTGATTGGCAGTTCATGAGAAAGAATGATCCGGTGGAAATTTACATACGGGAAAAGATTGCAGAGTAGTCCCCTAGACAGCATGCCAAGGCCACATGAACACAGAAGCTATTTAGATAGGCGTGCCACATATTCATTTCTTTCTCCATGTTAAAACTGGTTCCTTTCACAAGATTTGGGGAAACTTTGAGACTAGCTACCTTCATTGTTGAGTTCCCACAGATTGGGGTACAGGCGCTTGGATTTGGTAAATACATAGTAAATAGAACTGGGAAAACATTTTACAATAGGTTTACCACATGACTCTGTGACATTAGGGATACCATGCTCCGGTCCTGGCTTTCATCTCTCTAGCAACTGCATTCTGGGGGTTGCAGTCTTGGGTGTGTTCAGTTGACCAAAAAGGAACTAAAGTAAATCCCAAGACTGGAGTTGGGTGTCCCCGGAGATGTGGAATACCCACCTATTCTTATGGATTTGCAGTACTGACGGTGTTATGTGTGCTATGCATATTTCCAGAAGTCATGTAGCTCTTAATGTGGGATGTTAACCTGCTGGAATATCCAGCAGTTAACAAAAGGCAAGGCGCTGAAAGACTCGTGCACCCAAGGACCTTTCCACAATGTCATGTATACAATGGATTCACAAAGAGTGCGTGGTACAGGAGAGAACTTGAAGGGAACTGGTCTGATGGCTGCAGACAGGAGTGGGGTATATGGGACACTTAATGCAAGATGCCGCCTTTTACCGACAGGGCGGGTTCCCTAAGGTCGCCCCCATCGGTTGTCATTTGCGGGAACTCGGGTGACTCGCCTTTCGGTGGACCACGTGAGATCATTCTGCCAGCCCCTCCTGTTCAGTTGTAATGTAAGACACATTGAGAATATTTACTGAGGGCAAAATCTGAAGTCCCATCAGTAAACTGGCGGGAAAAAAGGGAGGGTACTCATTCCAAAATTGATGGAACAGAATTGAACCCAGTTCCATTTTGACAATGTCCTTTAGAGGAGGGGAGGGCCTGGGGTCAGGGGAGGTTTCCCTCTGTCTAATATGTGCAGACTGAATGCACCGCTTGCACAGAGATGGAACACCTCTAATGCACCTTTTTCCTTTACCGTGGAAGCAGAAGCAGGGCTTATGTTAGGTACCAAAATTCTTTCTTTTTGGATAAAACAATGTTATGGTTGTCATGTATTTTTTAATGTTGTTGCGGGGATAAAATCACAATTGTTCAGTAAATATTGCTCTGGGAACCAATTTTGACAACAGAAAGTGGCCGTTATGATAAATGTCAATCTAGCTCCTTAATCACAATACCCCCCTTTACACGTATAAGCATTTAATCAAATGGATTGCACAGGCGATGCCATAACAATTAAATATCATTTGGGCATTACTTCAATGATTAAAAAATATATGGAGTTATACTATAAACTTCATGTAAATAAATAAAAATGCATGTGCACATAATTATATGTGTATATATATATATATATATATATATCACGAGAAAGCGTCTATTAGGAGAATTGATTATTGCAACGCCTCCCTTTAAACATGTGATCAATCACAGATGAACACAATGATTTCAATTTGTAGGTACAATGGTATTCCCATGCTAATCTGATGCATATTTGTAATTACCTCTGATGGACGGGGTTCTCATCATGCCTCTGGTGCTGATTGGTCCCTTCGTGGCAGGGAAGTGAAGGCCGGGGATGGCAGCTGCAGCATATGCTGGAGGGGCATAAAAGACTGGTGCACCAAGATAGGCTGTCGCTGGGTCATACACATGCCCGATTGTGTAGGCATATTCCCCTTGCACCGAAGGGCCTCGTCCACCGGTGCCCCTTGTGTATCTCACATAATTATCCTTATCCACAGGCTTGGCTAATGTCACTTCAATTGGTGAGCCGTCTATCATCTATGAAAAAGTTAAAAGAGCAAGAATAAATGCAACATAGAAACAAAACATATAAAGCACAGTCTTGCTTTCTAATGCATGTCCATATGCGTTCCTATTGGTTTCACCTTACCTTCTATGGTAGCCAAGTGATGTTCCCTAGCATGGCATTTGTTATGAAGGAGTAAACATTTTCTGACATTGGGCCTCATTATAAGTATGGCGGTAAGGCAACAACGGTGCCGGTAGCGCTACCGGCACCATTCCTACCGTACCGCCATACTACGAGCTGTGCTTGCAGGTGCCTGTCAGCCTGCAAGGTCTGACCTTGCGGGCAGTGCGGCACCCGCAAGCACAGAAAGTCAGATGCACCGGCACCATTGTAAATAGTAAAAACCTGCAGCCCTTCCCTCACCAGTGACGCAGGACACACTTCAAGACCCTTTCCACGAAAACAGTAACACGATAAATTCACCATTGTTTGCATCACCAGCCGAAGCAGAACCATGTGCATGAATTAAACTTGCAGGCGCTCTGCCTCTTGGTTGCCACCATAGGATTCAAAACCTCTTCAGACAGATCATGGCCCTGGAACCATAGGTGTTCATGTGCCAGACGTGCAGTGGAAAGCTGCCTGGTACTCTTTACAAAACTCGACCTGCCTCCTTCCGACAAAAGACTTGGAAAAACCAGGCTCTTCCAGCACACCAAATACTCAAGTTATTTAAATTCACGCACCAAACCGTGACTTGCCACTTTGGGGCGACCAAGTTCGTTGTGCCCATATAGTACCTGAATCACTTCTGGATCACCTGCAACAGGAGAATTGAAGGGAATGCATACATCATCCCAAACATCCATGTAAGTAGCCGCACATTTTCTGTTAGTGTTGGTTGCAAACAGCAACAAGACCGGTTGGCATCACATCCTGAAAATCTGAGGTTGGAAAGCTTGCATGGACAGACGATTGGACCTCACCTCCAAGAAGAAGATGTGATGTCTCGCCTGCTTCTTCAATCATTTCTCTTGTACCTCCAACCTGGTGCAGTGATCTCTCCAGGCTATAATCGAAGCACCCACGACAATCTATACTCGAAAAACTGGGAGTGCAAGAGGCTCATCCACCATGGCATTCTCCTCCTTGTATCACCAGCTCATTCCTACACCAAGTTAATCAGTAGTTTATCTTCCAGGGACCCTGCCAGTTGGTTTCAAATGAATGTGAGTTCATTGATGGTAGCCTGACAGACAGAAAGACTGAGATGGATATGCTGTCCTGGATGTGGTAATTCAGATACATTGAAAGCAATCTGGATATCACCTGCATAAATCTGGAAGGAGATAGAGTGAGGACTAATCAGGTGGCAAATGGCTTAAGGGGGCATTAAACAGCCATGCAGAGACTACAGAGCCGTGGGACATGCCACAACTAAGGAAGGAGGGCCTAGAGAAGAAAGAGACAAATCTTACTTGCCATACATTTCTTTGTCTTGAAGCAATCCAATTCAAGGCCTGACCCATGACACCGAGCGAAGCCCTAATGCAGTTAAGATGCATGGTGTGATTCATGGAGTAAAATTCTGCCAAAAAGGTACAGAGGATGAGGATCACTGGGTGCCCTTGTCCAGAGAAAGCAGCAGTTAATTCTTCATAAAGAGTAGATTTTTAGATTCACTATAGTACAACAGTTGGAAATAGCCTTTTTATTATGATTATACCGAAGAATGGGGTGGTAGCCATTATTTTGTGGATGGCTAGGACAGTCAATCAGATCATCCAATGGCTTTATCAGTAGGTGATGTGGGATTTTTCAGAGATTTCAGGAAACAGCGTGAGCTGAGGGAGCTATTAACCAGACCTGCCAAATTGGGTGCCACGGACACAATAAAATCAATGCTGAAGAGCAGGGCTGGTTCTGCTTGGATGAAGCATTCATTTTTTGGATGGTCTTGATGGTGTCTGGGGAGGGGGGGTCAATTGGTCGAAGAAAGAAAAAGAAGATTCCTCTGCATAATTAAGATGCAGAGGTGGAATGAAGGTGAGATTATCTTCTAGATCTTGTGAGTCATGCGAGTCTGAGGAACTTTCAGTCAGTGAGGACAGTTTCTACAGATTTGAGACAATGCTGCAGGCATGTTTGAGGCCTGTGTGGTGTGGCTATGAAGGCACGCTTACTTCTTCTGCTTTATGGTAGATTGATAACCTCTTGCAAGCATGAAACAATTCATCTTGATTTCCTGCAAAAGGGCCCTATGCCATAGTCATTAAAACACCTGTGTCTTTCTTTTCAAGAACCTGCTTCATCTGTGTAATAGCAGTTTTTGATTTTGTGTGGGTTTTGTCCCACTTGGTAATGGTGGCTTCCAGGAGTTCAAGGGGTTTGGTGATCGCATTGCGAAGTAAGGTGCTAATACGTCTCATTGGGCTAACTTGATGGCGATCAGTACCCCGCACTTGGAGATGGGTCAGGGTTTCCCCGAGCTGAAGTGCTTTGCAGAGAGAAGGTATTCATCTGACCAAAACAGAGGGACATCTAAGCTATGACATCAGACAGAGGATCAAGTCCCCACTTAAGGAATTGCTGAGGGCATGGCGCCTTAATTGGGATGCAGAAGAGGGAAAGATAGAGATAGTGAGGGCATCAGAGAGGTTAATGAGGCAAGTAGTGGTTTTTTTCAGCGCAACCAAAGATTAAAATCACTGAAGATTAGGATTTTGTTGGAAGTGATATGTGATTTGGTCATGATGTCAGACCACTCACATAATATCAGCAAGGCACCCCCAGATGTCTACAGATGGTGACTATAGTGAAGGAGGTATTGGGGTCCAGTAGATATTTTCAGGCCAGCAATTGAATGGCTTTGATGATAGAGTAGGTATTATGGTGGGTGATATATGCCAGGAACATGAGGGAAACATCCCCTTCAGTTTTATTTAGTCTGTTCTTCACATGGATTGTGTAGCCAGCAGCTAGTAGGATATCCACCCAGTCATGAAGTTATTGGAGAACCAGGTTTTGGTGACAAGCCCCAAGAAGTCCAAGTTATAATGTTCGAGACGGTTGTGAACAGGTGCATGTTGGTTTGCTGACCAGGTATTTAGAGTGACATGGTTGAAATAGGTTTAAGGGCCTAGGAAAACAGGGCTCTGAGCAGATAAAATGGTTGACAGGTTCAAGGGAGTGTGAGAGTTCTTGAGGGTAGTGAAAGGTGTTCCCTGGTTCGCTGGGTTGAGCAACAGATTACTGTTTGTGAGGATTGAGGGGTCAGGAATAGAAATGGTGTTCTGTGTATTGTTAAGACAATGAGAATCAATCGATTTCCTTTTCACATTGGTATTCAAAAATCGAATGTTTTAATTGAACATGTAAATCAAGCTATATTTCAATGCAGTTACAATAATTCATGTTGCCTTTTTAAATGCATGGGTAAGAAGTTTTTGTATTATTCAGTAGTGGCAAGGTGGTTATGACAAGATTGCTTTATCCAGCAGTAGGTGAGCACGGAGAGGTCAGATAGATTAATGGGAGCACAGGGAGAGAACAATAATAAAGTCGCGTTCAAATTCTGAAGAAACTGGTGCAGGTAGTATGCCCGGTATGGAGGGGAGAAGAGGATGGGTCACAGGCCTATTGGGGAAAAAAAGTGTCAAGCATATCCTGCCCTAGTATGAAAGTACTGAGCAATGAAGCTCAGCTTGTTGACACCTCAGTTATGCTGACTTAAGGTGAGTGTGTGATCTTTTAGCCAATACTGGCCATGCCTGACCTAGAGATGGCAGACAGCTAGACAGAAATAGGCAGCCAGATGGAGGCTTTCAAGGGGCTCCTGCTCCAGATGGAGTAAGTGAGATGGGGATGGGGGGTGGCAGACAGCACCTGTCCACTGTCCAGCAGCTGGATGGGGGTGAACATAGGACTGATTTTTATTTTAGAGAAACTTTAGATCTCAGGTCAATTCCCAGACTGATTAGTTGAGTTTGTCTACCGACTCTGATCACTTGAATCTCCTAAATGACGTTTGAGACTCGATGACAGGTCCAGCTCACTTCCTTGTTAAGTTTTGCTTCTGAGGGAAGGTTTTACATAAGACAGGCTCACCAGTGATGGGTGTTGGACACATTTTCAGCTATTTAAGGTGCATGTTTGAATTTTAGTGTTTGTTTTGCATAGTTTAATGTTGTCTGCAAAGATTTAATCTGTGCAGTGTTTGTTCAATATTTTGTTGGTTTTCCCTGATGTAAAAAGCAAAATAAAATCACCTAACCTTTCCCTGTATCACTTTTTCTTTTTTTTTCCCAATGGATAAAATGTTAAAAACCAAAAAACATTTGGTGTTTCAATGTCATCAGGCAAACTGCAGCAGATATCTTTTTGAGGCGTTTTGACGGTACCCGATGAACTTTGGAACTTGAAGTTCCAGCAATCTCAGCTGTGGCAGGTGGTGAACTCGGGGAGTGATCCTTTAAGCCGCCCATCCCACTGCCTACATAATCAGGAGGCACTCCGAAGCAGCCGATAGCAGCGTGACACCAACGCTTGGCCCGCACACAAAGTGCGTTGCCGTCTGACGCCATGGTGGTTAAGGTGGATATTTCTGTACCTCCTACCAGGGACTCACTTTCTTCTGAGGTTGTGATGGCAAGTGCCATTAATGAAGTTGATGAGGAGGTTTTTATTGTAGTGGCAGAAAAGGTTCATGGTCTGCAACATGACTATCAACTGAGACCACCAATAACATTGCCCGCAGAAAACCATTTGGGCTACCAACGACGTATCTAAAGTAGATCACACCAAAACAATTACTAATTGATTTCTTAAAAGGGATTAACCCAACTTTGTGGAATCTTTATATTCGGATTTATTGGTTGAGTTTTCCTCTTCACTAAACTGCCTGGGATCTAAAACTATCGCGAGCCTAGTGTATGTGATACAACGTCCGCTGCAGGTGCCTGCGGGCGCTAACATTTTGAATGTTCAGTATGTAGAGGCTGCAGAGGCTAGCGCAGGGGTCAATACTATCTAAAGGGCTGTGGAATCCAGTAAATTGGGTCTGCTGCCAATCGACTATAAGTGGTGGGATCACTAATGATGTCATACGATCACAAAGCATCACTTTGCACTTGATTGACATACACAATGAATATTTTCACACAGGATGAACTGTCCTCTATGCCCATCTTGCCAGAAGTAAATCAGGCTACTACTACTACAGGTGAAGAAGCTGAGAAGGAGGACAACTTGAATGTTAGTTGCTCTTTTACTACTATGTTTAATATTTTGGCAAATCATTTTCATGCCTGCTGCTAAAAAAAGCGAATCACTTGAGCAGAAAGTGGATTTGCAGACAGCTATACTGAATAGGTTGTCTATTAATGACTCTCAGGTGAGAGAATTCTTAAATAGAATTATTTTTTTATTTGAGGCAGGACACGCATGGTACCGCTGGACAGACCAATGTTTCTGCAAGTCATGGTGAAAGAACTGTGAGCCGGAATGTAGAGGGGAACATTGGAAAAAATATAGAAGGAAACGTAGAAAGATTATTAGTGAGGCTCTTATGTATGGAGATAGAAAGAAGAAAGAGGGTAGAATCTACTGCCACTGAGGATTTGGTTGTGCAGTTAATTGAAAATGCCCTAGGCAGTTTTGAGGAGAAATGTAATGGTGAAGTGGACACAACTGTCATCCCTAGTAAGACACCAACTAAGGGGTAAAAAAGAAAAAAATGTAATAAAGGCAGCTGTGCAGTGATTGGCTCCTCTGGGACTGAGGTTTTTTCACTCCTGTCTAAGTCTATGGATAGCAGAATAGCAGAGATATATGATCATTTATGATACAACAAAATAATGACATTCCAGAACACCACACTAAGACAATGGAGTGAAAACAAAATGTACGTAGTAAAAGGAAGAGGAAAAGGGATGAAGGTATTCAGGTTGAAGTCTTGCCGGATTTTTGGGATTTGTTCCGGCTTTACTATGGTCAACGGAAATTGCCCCTTTGGTGAACCCCCTCAAATCACAACAGTTTCTTCAAATAGCGCAAGTATCATTGATCATGTCTTCATCACGATTGATTTTGCCCCTCTGTTCATTGACATTAATGTATTAAGAAGGCACGAGAGGGATCACTTTACACTCATTGTAAGCATGTCATGGAATTAAGACGGGTCAGCTGGAGCCCAGCATTCTAAGTGTTAATATTCAAACTAATAGCATTGTTTGGAAGCCTAATAGCATAGCACTCGCTAATGCACAAGCTTGGCATAGCCTCACAGCATTTGTATCAGAATGTGCATGTTTGGGTTGTGATTATTGTGACATAGAGGAAATAACAATGTGCATTAAAAATGTTGAGAATTACATACTTTTGGTAAAAATGAGCATATTGAAAAACAAAAGCTCTAAGGCAAGGATGGCAGTTGGGTTAAGAAAAGGCCCTCACACCCAATGCTTTGACAAAATACTTAGTGATAGGAAGACATCTTTACAAGCTGAATTACTCAAGGCATCAGCTACTAATCTTTTCACTATGAGACTGGTTGAGTGGTTATGTCCCTAACTATAGAAAGTGGCTAAGAGGACATAGAAACACTGTTGAGCGGATTAAACGGGAGGTTTTAGTGGCCTGTTCTCTAACTAATGACGTTACGTCTTTTTAGAATATCTTGAACTTGAGGAAGGGAACCCTTAGGATTTGTGGAACTGTTTTGAATTTAAGAACTATAATCCAAAGACTTTTGTGTAACTTTCTAGAACTTGGGGAAGGGAAGCTGAAAAGGAAGCAAAGAGCTGGGTGACGCTGAGAACTCTATGTTGATCACCATTTCTTTCATTATTGACATCCCTGCACATTGTTTAGCTTTAGCTGTGAGGGCAAGGATAGGTTTTGGACACAGACAGATTTTTAAGTTGAACTCTTTCACTCAAACATTCCTAAATTTTGTTCACATAGGGAAATCCCACCTTAGCATAGGGCAAATTAGGCCTTCTACCATCCTGACATTTAATGTAAAAAACCATCTTGTTTTCAATTTTGAATCTGTTTTCTGTGTCTTGCTCCTCGAAGCATTCACAGTAAGCAAATGGTTTATGCAACGTATATTAACTATAGTGCAACATTCAAAACCATGGTGAGGCCCAGCTGTGGATCAAACTGAGGAATCGGAACATCCCTGATGTCCTATTGATCATGATCAGCGCATTACATCAAAATACTCGGGTGAAGGTACAAACTGATAACTATGGTACCACGACTGAATGGATACAAACCAATACTGGCCTAAAACCAAGATGCATACTAGCTCGTACTCTGTTCAATCTTTATTTGGCTGATTTGGTAGTTGGTTTGGGCAATTCCATCTCTTCCTCCGTTAAATTAGGGAATGTTGGTCTGCAATGGCTCACATATGCAGATGACATTGCTATTCTAGGTTGTACACCTAAGGGATTGTCAACATTGTTGGATCATTTGTATAAATATGCTGAGGTCAACCATTTGAAGCTGAGGTCAAACATTTGAAGATTAATACCAGTAAGACCAAAATAACGGTATCTAAGCCAACGTACACAAATAGTCAAGTGAAATTTACTTGGAAACTTAACTCCTTACCTATTGAAGAGGTGAGGTGATATCAGTACCTGGGGTTTGCTTTAGATCCATCTCTCAGTTGGGGGCCCACTTCTAACAGCTACATATCAAAATGCCCTAGCAGACTGCATCTATTAAATCATTTTATACCGCTGTGGGGATACTCTGTTAGAACTACCATTAGGTTATACTTAACTAAGATTCTCTCTGTGATATTGTACAGCTCTGAAATCTGGGTCATAGATTTGATCCATGAAGTTGAGTAATTGGAATGCAGCAAAACAGTTGGTGCCATGCTTCTCCTAGTATTGGAAATTAGTTAATTCCACCAATGATAGCCTCCAAGGGTAGCTCTGGAAAGTTTTACAGGCCGATTCATGTAATTCCTCACAAAAGTGTCACACGCGGCTGGCGCACAGCGTGCCCGTGCGAATGTCTGCGCCAGCCGCGTGCGATAAAATCAATTTCCGCGCACAGCGTATTCATGGATTCTCGCCTCCAAAAGCAGACGTGGCGCAGAGTGGCGCAGCGACCCTGCAGCAGCGCCAGTTACGCCCCCAAGAACGCCCTTGCGCAAGGAAAAGCCATCAAGATCGCAAAACCGTCGCAAAGGGCTGCGCCAACCCTGTACCAGTTTACCGGACTGGCAAACAGCAAACGCAAAGCGGGGAACGTGTATTACGGGTTTCGGGAACACGCGTGCGCGAGAAGCTTCACACGCGATCTGGCCTGGGGGAGCGTGTGCGTGTATTTCAGAGGTGCGTGAGAAGTTTCACACGCGAACGGGCTGGGTACGTGTATTTCAGCGGTGCGCGAGAAGTACCACACGCGATTGGCCTGGGCGCGTGTATTTCAGAGGTGCGCAAGAAGTTCCACACGCGATCTGGCCTGGGGGAGCGTGTGCGTGTATTTCAGGGGTGCGCGAGAAGTATTACACGCGAATGGCCTGGGTGCGTGTATTTCAGGGGTGCGCGAGAAGTTCCAAATGCGATTGGCCTGGGCACGTGTATTCCAGAGGTGCGCAAGAAGTTTCACACGCGATTGGCCTGTGCGCGTGTATTCCAGGGGTGCGCGAGAAGGTCCACACGCGATTGGCCTGGGCGCGTCTATTCCAGAGGTGCGCGAGAAGTTCCACACGCAATTGGCCTGGGCGCATGTATTTCAGAGGTGCGCGAGAAGTTTCACACACGATCGGGTTTGGGGGAGCGTGTGCGTGTATTTCATGGGTGCGCGAGAAGTTCCACACGCGATTGGCCTGGGCGCGTGTATTCCAGAGGTGCGCAAGAAGTTTCACACGCGATTGGCCTGTGCGTGTGTATTTCAGGGGTGCGCGAGAAGTTCCACACCCGATTGGCCTGGGCGCGTGTATTCCAGAGGTGCGCGAGAAGTTCCACACGCGATTGGCCTGGGCGCGTGTATTTCAGAGGTGCGCAAGAAGTTTCACACGCGATCGGGCCTGGGGGAGCGTGTGTGTGTATTTCAGGGGTGCGCGAGAAGTTCCACACGCGATTGGCCTCGGCGCGTGTATTCCAGAGGTGCGCGAGAAGTTTCACACGCGATTGGCCTGTGCACGTGTATTCAGGGGTGCGCGAGAAGTTCCACACGCGATTGGCCTGGGCGCGTGTATTCCAGAGGTGCGCGAGAAGTTCCACACCCGATTGGCCTGAGCGCGTGTATTTCAGAGGTGGGCGAGAAGTTCCACACGCGATTGACCTGGGCGCGTGTATTTCAGAGGTGCGCAAGAAGTTTCACACGCGATCGGGCCTGGGGGAGCGTGTGTGTGTATTTCAGGGGTGCGCGAGAAGTTCCACACGCGATTGGCCTCGGCGCGTGTATTCCAGAGGTGCGCGAGAAGTTTCACACGCGATTGGCCTGTGCACGTGTATTCAGGGGTGCGCGAGAAGTTCCACACGCGATTGGCCTGGGCGCGTGTATTCCAGAGGTGCGCGAGAAGTTCCACACGCGATTGGCCTGAGCGCGTGTATTTCAGAGGTGCGCGAGAAGTTTCACACGCGATTGGGCCTGGGGGAGCGTGTGCGTGTATTTCAGGGGTGCGCGAGAAGTTCCACACGCAATTGGCCTGGGCGCATGTATTTCAGAGGTGCGCGAGAAGTTTCACACACGATCGGGTTTGGGGGAGCGTGTGCGTGTATTTCATGGGTGCGCGAGAAGTTCCACACGCGATTGGCCTGGGCGCGTGTATTCCAGAGGTGCGCAAGAAGTTTCACACGCGATTGGCCTGTGCGTGTGTATTTCAGGGGTGCGCGAGAAGTTCCACACCCGATTGGCCTGGGCGCGTGTATTCCAGAGGTGCGCGAGAAGTTCCACACGCGATTGGCCTGGGCGCGTGTATTTCAGAGGTGCGCAAGAAGTTTCACACGCGATCGGGCCTGGGGGAGCGTGTGTGTGTATTTCAGGGGTGCGCGAGAAGTTCCACACGCGATTGGCCTCGGCGCGTGTATTCCAGAGGTGCGCGAGAAGTTTCACACGCGATTGGCCTGTGCACGTGTATTCAGGGGTGCGCGAGAAGTTCCACACGCGATTGGCCTGGGCGCGTGTATTCCAGAGGTGCGCGAGAAGTTCCACACCCGATTGGCCTGAGCGCGTGTATTTCAGAGGTGGGCGAGAAGTTCCACACGCGATTGACCTGGGCGCGTGTATTTCAGAGGTGCGCAAGAAGTTTCACACGCGATCGGGCCTGGGGGAGCGTGTGTGTGTATTTCAGGGGTGCGCGAGAAGTTCCACACGCGATTGGCCTCGGCGCGTGTATTCCAGAGGTGCGCGAGAAGTTTCACACGCGATTGGCCTGTGCACGTGTATTCAGGGGTGCGCGAGAAGTTCCACACGCGATTGGCCTGGGCGCGTGTATTCCAGAGGTGCGCGAGAAGTTCCACACGCGATTGGCCTGAGCGCGTGTATTTCAGAGGTGCGCGAGAAGTTTCACACGCGATTGGGCCTGGGGGAGCGTGTGCGTGTATTTCAGGGGTGCGCGAGAAGTTCCACACGCGATTGGCCTGGGCGCGTGTATTTCAGAGGTGCGCGAGAAGTTCTACACGCGATCGGGCCTGGGGGAGCGTGTACGTGTATTTCAGAGGTGCGCGAGAAGTTCCACACGCGATTGGCCTGGGCGCGTGTATTCCAGAGGTGCGCGAGAAGTTTCACACGCGATTTCAGCAGGGTACGTGTATTTCAGGGGTGCGCGAGAATTTTCACACGCGATTTCAGTAGGGTACGTGTATTTCAGGGGTGCGCGAGAATTTTCACACGCGATTTCAGCAGGGTATGTGTATTTCAGGGGTGCCAGGGAGTCCTACATGTGATTTGGCAGTGTGGGTCCTCCCAGGTGTTCCCTGTACACCCTCCACGGCCCCTGCAGGCAGCCCACACCACAAGGGACTACCCTGCATCCCTGGGCATGTCCCGCAGGCAGCCCACCCAACATGGGCATGCCCCCCAGCAAAGGCACATGTCTCCTTGCACTAATGATCACCAACTCATGTCCCCTTGCACCCCCACCCCCAGCATTGCGGGGCACCTGCCAGCAGGCCCCCACTCATGTCCCACTCATGTCCCCCTGCACCCCCACCCCCCAGCATTGCGGGGCACCTGCCAGCAGGTCCCCACTCACGTCCCACTCATGTCCCCCTGCCCCCCACCGCCCAGCATTGCAGGGCACCTGCCAGCAGGCCCCCACTCATGTCCCACTCATGTCCCCCTGCACCCCCACCCCCCAGCATTGCAGGGCAGCTGCCAGCAGGCCCCCACTCATGTCCCACTCATGTCCCCCTGCACCCCCACCCTCTAGCATTGCGGGGCAGCTTCCAGCAGGCCCCCACTCATGTCCCACTCATGTCCCTCTGCACCCCCACCCACCAGCATTGCGGGGCACCTGCCAGCAGGCCCCCACTCATGTCCCACTCATGTCCCCCTGCACCCCCACCCCCAGCATTGTGGGGCACCTGCCATCAGGCCCCCACACATGTCCCCCAGCCAACATGTCATCACAATCTAGATCCCTGGCCCTTATGGTCAGCCTCCAAATGCCAAACACCCACCCGATTATTGCATTCACCCACTTAGAAATGGCAATGACATGATAGAACCCCAATTGCAAGTTTGGAAATGAACACATGTCCCTCACATACACCCAATGGGTGTCAGTGAATCTCAAAACCCATATCATGATATTCATGATACCAATGAGATGATACTACACATTGAAGTCTGATGAAAAAAATGTATTAAAAACAGCATAAATGGAATTAAACATAAACAAATGACAATGGGAATAAAAAACCAAAAGCAACATGTCCGTAAAATAATGAAAAACCACAAATCATAATCCAAAGGAAAGGTGTCCAAAGTCACAGTTCAAGAAAGTAAATCCAAGGTAAAAACAAAACCGAAAACCATTGCTCCATGGGTAAATCCAAAAAAAACCCACTAAACTCCAACAGTCAACTATATACAGCTAAACAATCCAGGGTCCATGATCCCAACTTAAGAAATGAAACCTATATAAAAATCCTACCTAATATAAAAAGTATTTACAAAAATGTGGTCCATAGTCCAAAAGGTCCAAAATAAATAAAAAAGCAAAGGAAACCTAACACTAACTACATAACTATTTACAAGGGCAGCGGGCTAGTCCGACGGCTCACTGGTTGTTGGCATGGGCCAGGGCATCATCGAACTCCTGTTCAATGGCTTGGAGGCGGGCATGTTCCCTGGCCCTGAGGTCTCGCAGGGATAATGCAGTGTCCAGCTCCAACTCCCTGCGAAGACCCTCGAGGCACTCAGCCTGCCTCAGCGCCCTCCGCATGGAGTCCTCCGCCCTGACCATTGTGAGCCGTTCCTCCTCTGCCCGCTGCCGCTCCGCACCTATCTGCTGGCCCAGCCGCTCCCACACGGAAGCCACTCCCATTCCAGGGTTCTCCTGCCCTCCGGCCGATGCCTGTACCCCTGATGTTGATGGCCCCGAGCCATGATGCCTCCCACGTCGAGCCTGTCGCTGCCTCCGACGCAACTGCCTGTGCCGGCACGACGGCATCCAGGCTGATGGAAATCACCGAAGCCGTCATGCACGTGCCCTGCCCAATGATGCCGTCACATCCTCCATCTGCTGGGGTCCAGTTGCTGGTGTGTCCACCCCCACTGGATCCTCCGACTCCCGACTGTGGCAGGGATGGGATCCCCACCGAGGTGGCTACATTGGTCGGGGCAGGTCCACAGGGGGCCCTGGTGGCATCTGGGCCGGAAGACGGCATGGAGTACGACTGGCGCATAACCTCCACAGAGGAGGAGAGGGTCACCAGAGTGCCCGACACATGTACGAGACCCCCGACCATGACCGCTCCCAACTGGGCCACGTTGTCACGGTGCTCTTCGCGATGACGTGCGTGCTCCCCCCGGGAAGCACGCACCTCATCACGAATGACAGCCGTGCGCAACGCGACACCAATCAGGACCTTCTCCATACAGCCAGGGGTCCCCTCGTCCGCAGGTGGAGGGGAGTCAGATGACATGGACATCCCCCCTACCTGCGGACGGGCCTGGGATGGGGCATCCCTGCTGGTGCATGGTGGTGCAGTCACAGTGTCAGGGACAGTGACATGCACAGGCACCTCCACGGCGACCTGTGCTGCCTCCTGCCCCTGCCCCTGGACTGCACCATTTGCACCAGCAGGGATGCCCCCACCAGGCCCCATGTGCGGCTCAGTAGCGGCCTCCTCCTCCTCTGTGGAAACCACCAACTTGGATGGCTCCACACGGTCTTCCACCATTGCAAGCCCCTGTGGGGGCTCACCCACCCCTTCCGCTGCAGCCGTGGGGGCATCCCCGCCGCTTAGCTCCACAGCGCCATCTCCGCCCTCTTCTTCACTTTGCGCTGTGTAGAGGGAGACATAGAACACAAGCATCAGGGTACTGTACAATGGTCCCCTAGACAGGAAGCAATAGCAGATGAGTGGCACTGTCAAAGATCACTTCCATCATGTCCCTCCACAACACATGGGTCAGTGCAGGCAAAACACATGCATTAACAGGCATGGCGCATCCTATGGACATAAGCAAACATGTCCAAGGGACTCTTGAAGCATACAATGTTGTTTTTGGACTTACATGCATCATGGGTCATGCCTATCACATGCACACACTTCAACGTACTTTCATCCATCTGGACTCGTACACCCCAGACACAGTGGATGCAAGGATAACTAGGCTGCATCAGTGAATCTGAACATTGTCACAGAGATGTGTCATGCATCCATGGCATTCACAAGTCACAGACACGCAGGTCAGAAACACAGACATGGACACCATACATGTACATGGCATCAGCACCCATCCCTCACCCACACCCATGTCCAGGAACAGAGACTGGCATGCTCTCATGTGTCCATTCCGCATAGGGCTCCCCATGTTACATTTAAACACATACACCAACCGTGTGCTTCACACATTACTGGTCTCACATGCATGACCATGATGTCCCTGCACACACACACGCGTACATGGCCTATGTCACACATACAGGCAAGTATCAGACAACCAGCACGCTGCAACATGCCCTGTCTCACACAGCAATGCTTGGCCACTTACTGCTCGACTCCAGACGGGTCTGCCTCTAAAGGATCTAGGCATGAAGCGCTGGGCGTACGCGTTCCAGGACCCTCAGCTGGATGGTACTCATGCTGCCCCGGCCCCCTCACGAGGCGCCGAGCCTTTATGAGGGTCCTGGACCTGAAGTCCTCCCAGCGCTTCTTGACTTGCTTGATGTTGCGGGTTGCCACCCCCTCCGCATTGATGGCAACCACAAAGTCGTCCCAGATCCTGTCCCGTCCTTCCTTGTCGGGCGTGGTGATCCGAAGAGGGCATCATAATGCCCCAGGACAAGCTCCACCAGGACACCAACTTCCTTCTGACTGAAGCTGGTGGCCTTCTGCCCCTCTGGCTGGGGGTCGCCAGTGGTCTCGGATGGTGTTTGCCCCGACATGGCGACCCCCGAGGCAGGCGTGGGTGGGCAACTGGGTCCTGGGGCTGGGCTGTGGAGCGATGGTATCCCAGTCTGGAGTGTTCTGTTCCAGCAGGGGTGGACACAGCAACTGGACTCCTGCAGATGGCTGATGTGCAGGCACCAAATGGCAGGGCACAGTGGCAGCAGGCAGGCAGCAGCAGATGGCTCGTGGGAGGCTGCTCGGGGTTCTGGGGGGCAGTAATTCAGCCTTTTGGGCAGGAGCGTGGTCTTCCGTGTGCTTACGCGTGGCCAGCTTGATACGGAGTGATTTGGCACGTGAAAATTCTGCACGTCAGCGTGTAAATCGAGGAAAGGCCCTTAGCGCGTAAGCGCGTCAGCACGCATACGCGATTCCATTGGACCAAAGGCCCTTAGCGCGTATGCGCGTCTGTGACGTATCGCGCACGGGCGTTGCTTTTCGTGGGGTGCGGTGCGTGTGTTTTGCAGGCGTTGGGGTTTACACGCTATTACTTCACAGCGGGGGGTGTTGGCTACGCATTCTTCTACACGCAAGGCAGACGGTGAGTGGTACCCTGCTCCCCCAGGCCCGATCGCGTGTATAACCACCCGCGAGCCCCTGAAATACACATACCCTGCTCCCCCAGGCCCAATCGCGTGTAAAACCATCCACGAGCCCCTGAAAAACACGTACCCCGCTCCCCCAGGCCGGATCGCATGTAAAAACACCCGCGAGCCTCTGAAATACATGTACCCCGCTCCCCCAGGCCCGATCGCGTATGAAAACACACGCCAGCCCCTGAAATACACGCGCCCAGGCCAATCGCGTGTGGAACTTCTCGCGCACCCCTGTAATACACGCGCCCAGGCCAATCGCGTGTGGAACTTCTCGCGCACCCCTGAAATACACGCGCCCAGGCCAATCAAGTGTGAGAAACTTCTCGCGCACCTCTGGAATACACGCACACGCTCCCCCAGGCCCGATCGCGTGTGAAACTTCTCGCGCACCTCTGAAATACACACACACGCTCCCCCAGGCCCGATCGCGTGTGAAACTTCTCGCGCACCTCTGAAATACACGCACACGCCCCCCCAGGCACGATCGTGTGTGAAACTTCTTGCGCACTTCTGGAATACACGCACACGCTCCCCCAGGCCCGATCGCGTGTGAAACTTCGCGCACCTCTGAAATACACGCACACGCTCCCCCAGGCCCGATCGCGTGTGAAACTTCTTGCACACCTTTGAGATACACGCACACGCTCCCCCAGGCCCGATCGCGTGTGGGCCTTCTCGCGCGTGTAGAACTTTGGCGCACATTTTTTTCCTGCGCAGGGACGCTACCGCCTGCTTTCGTGTGGCGGACATGTATGGGCCTGTGCGCGTCTTTGGCCGTGCGCTGTTTTTCCCTATTCGATTCCATGAATACGTGTTGTAGGCGAGCGTGTGGGCGTTCTGCGCACTTGCCTCCTGTACTTCCCCTGTGACGCCCACATTTTCACGAGTTGTTCCCCATTCTGCGTGTGACGCCCTGTGTTACGCCTACTTTTGTTATGTGCACCGCGCTATGTGCGAATTCGCTGTGGCCTTATCGCACAGCGTTCGATGACCTGTGCGCCAGCATGCGCCAGCGTGCGCCAGCGTGCGCCGCGCACTTTTTCAGCGCACATCCCACATTTTGCGCATGCACGGACTTCCATGAATTGATGTGCGATGTTTTCTGTGCGATAACCGCACTTGCACTGTGATTTTTGCTATTTCACTGCGGATCACACGTTTTCGCACGCGTGCGCCGTTTTTTCGGCGCACATTAATTCCATGAATCGGCCTGAATATGTCTCTCTGAAGAATGTATCCATCACATTGTGGGACGAACATTTACACCTAACTATATAAAGGCCAATCTGGGCAATTATACACTGTGGGAATATTTAAAAGTTGCATTTAACACCACCACTACTCTCAAAGCCACTGGTGCCTGGCATGGGATTCCTAAAACAGAGAGACTTTATAGGCTCTCTGGTGAAAAGCAGATAGAAAGTGTTAAAAATCTTTTACGATTCTGTCCTTTATTTCACATTTGAGACTAATGCATTTAGCAGCTGTTGGCATTGGCCCGGATTATTTTGAAGTCATTGATGAGATCTGGTATGGTTTCATGGGTGGAAATAATCAGGTCTATATTTATCATCTGATGTGGTTTTGGAAGCATATTGGAGATATTTTAATTTGTAATTTATTGGATTGTGGCTCTAACTGCTATGCATATTATGTCTTTGAATTTTTTATTTTTTTAAAATGTTATATGTTTTTTACAAATGGAATGTTGATGAGTACACTACATGCCAACTGTTGTTGACTGTATAATAATACTAAAAAAAAGAAAGAAAAGAGAAAAAAAACAGTTTTCCTGTCCCTGTTCCTTTCCTGAAAAAAGTTTACCCATTCCCAGTTTCCAGAGTGTTGTTGTCGCCTTCACCACAGGTGTTTTTTGTGATGTTTGTCACTTGTGTTGCATCTATCTGTAATGTACTGTAGTGTTGAGTCCTGTTCCTTGGTTGGTGTTATCTAGGTTTTCTCTGGTTCTCTAGTTCTCCACATTTCAGGTTCTCAAAAGGAAGGGGAAGGAAGGAAATGGGGCACTTGCAGAGCTGGGAAGTATAGTAGGTGGGATGGGAGATAATGCTGGACCTCAGATCCATGTGATTAGTACGACCGCCAGAATTCTGATGGCTGAAAATGCTGACTTGTTTTATTTTTCTTTCTAAACCCCCTTTACACTGCATACATATGTGGGGGAGACCCCCTACAGCCCCCATACTACTATTATATCACATACACTCCACATATATATATGTGGAGTAAGTGGGGTCAGGAAATAAAGTCAGAATTTTAGGAGTCGGAATTCTGAGGCCAACATTTTGGGGCATTACCATGAACCCCCTACTCTCAGGAGGATGGGGACTCCCCCATTATTGATGAGAAGGGTGGGCAGGGCTTTAAGTGGGCCGGGGCCTGCCGGGGCCAGTCCCCAGCAGTCTCCAAAAAGTGGGACTGAGCCGGGGCCCTGCCGGGGCCCCCGTCCCACCACACGCAACATTGGCGGGATGCATTATCCCGTCGCGGCAGCAGCCGCGACGGGAGATGCGCCTGCCATGAAGTCAGGCGATCTGACAGAAGTGGCAGCCAACCACAGCGATGCTGTGCCTGGCTGCCACTTCTGTAAGTCATAGTAACTGCCTCTGGTGACCTCTCGCGTGAGAGGTCACCAGAGGCAGTTACTGTCCCTTTGTTTCCCCAGGTCACCGAGGCGTCTTTAACCCTCGGCGAACCTGGGGATTCCTTGAAATTTTTCGAGGTTTATGAAAGATGGCTTGAAAAGTACACAATTCAAGCCATCTTTTATAAAGCTTTGCCGACGGACAATTTTGTCCGTAGTCAAACCTTTATAAAAGATGGCTTGAAATGTGTACTTTCAAAGCCATCTTTTATAAAACCGAAATGTTTAAAAAAAAAATGGCCTGACAAGTAGGCAAACCGTAAGGTATGCACACACACATATATATGCATGTTATATATCTGTGTGCGTACCTTACTATGGTTTGTGTACTTTTGTTTGTGAAATACATATTTCTATGTTTAGAAAAGATGGCTTGCAAAGTACACAAACCATAGTAAGGTACACACACAGATATATAACATGCATATATATGTGTGTGCATACCTTACGATTTGCGTACGTTTTAGGCCACGCCCCCCACAAGCCACGCCCCCAAATGAGGGCCCCCCTCGATTTCTTACCCCACTTAAAGCCCTGAGGGTGGGGACTGTGTGCTGCGTGTTTTCTTCAGTTCACAGCCAAGGGCCACTTAACCAAATCTGAGGGGAGGCTGAGGCATTGGGGACGGCCTCAGAAGGAGGAGGAGACGAATAGGAGTCAGTGCCAACAGAATAGTACCTCTTTCACACAGAGGGCGGAAAGGCAGGGCCTTCATTGGAGGCTCCCATGGAGGTAGGGCCTATAATGAAGCAGGAAGGTATGCAGGTGGTTCCGGAAGAGGACATGGGCAGGTTCCCACATGGGACCTGGGGCAGTTGCTGCAAGTCTCTTGGTTGAGTACAGTGACTCATTTCTTATCTGGGTGACGACCATTGCAGAAGAGAAAGTGGTATGTACTCAGCTGGGTGAGGGTGCAGAGGAAAGCAAGGTCTTTGAGGAGGAGCATCATGTTGGAGAGGAGACACAGGGACAAGGGACAGCCATAGGTGGTGCCACAGCAGGTGATGGACCTAACTGGGAGTGGTGGAGGAGGAGAAATGTGAGAGGGTGGAGGCAAAACCTTGCACACACCTGCTATTAAAGTAAGGGCACGGCAAGAACAGGAGTTTCAGGGAGTAAAGATTGTTCCCTTTCACACAAACCTAGTTGTCTTGGGTGTGGCAGTACTTTGACCTGCCATTGGGAAAGATTGTCAAGGGTAATGGGTATGCAGGTAATGAAGGGGTGTGGCAAGAAAGTGTTGTGAACTGTGCCCTTGGGACAATGGCCATGAACAATCACATTCGCTGCTGGCGCAAATAGACGTATGGAGCAAATTAATCCCCCACCACCATTGATCCCACAATTGCCCACGCTGGCACCACAGCCCCACCCAGCAGTGGTTACAATGTAGGTTCTAGCAAACCCCAGGCCCTGTGCACAGCATGACATCACTGAGCATGATGTGCTTAGCTGCAGGGAGTCTTGGCACTCACCATGCCTACCCAATCAGTGATAGCGACACTGGTGTCAATGGCAGCGGTGGGGACCTGTTGCCAGTGACACCCAAACAAGCGGTTGCAGGCAGCACGCCACTGGCAGTGCCTGTATTTAGGCAGAATACTTGGGACCAGGTGCTAAGGCATGCACACACATATTGCTGGAATTGCCTTGTGCCTCTCAGACAAAAGGAGCAGGACTTCATGGCAACTGAGACTGCTGCGTAGAGGCATTTGCTGAAGTTCCATTCTTCCCTCCTTTAGATGGCTCAGCAGGGGGAAGGAATGAGGCATTCATGTGGGAGAAAATGCCCTCTCAGGAGACTCCCCATGCATGAGAGTGTCAATGCTCTGTGGACAAGCCCATGAACATTAGGGGGCAGAAGTCTGTGGGAGAGTCCATGAACTTAATGGTGTGGTTGAACTCTGTGGGGAAGTGCAAGAACTTTAGGGGCAGTACATGCTCTGTGTGAGAGCCCATGTTCTTTGGGAGGGAAGCACTGTGTGGGAGAACTGATGACCTTTTGGAGGTGGATGCGGTCTGTGGGAGAGCACAAGAAATGTAGGGGGTGGCAGCGATCTGAGAGAAATCCTAAATACTTTAGGGGGTATCTGCACTCTGAGGGAGAATCCAAGAACCTTAGGGGGTGGTAACACTTTGGGAGGTAGCCTGTGAATTGTAGTGCATGACTGTGCTCTGTGGGTGAGCCGAAGACAATTAGGGGGTGGCTGTACTATATTGCTGAGCCCAATAGCGTTTGACAAGTGGTGCTTGTGGTCATGTAAAAGTTAGACTCGAAAACATTACTGCCACCAAAGGCAACAGAATGTTACTACCAGGAAGTTAGCATCTGATCAGGATCTCTCAGTTACTACTACAGCTTTCTGTTTCTCAACCATTTGCACCACAAAATAATCCCATGTCACTTTTTGGTGTCTGACATGTACCAGCTAACCAGTCATTGTCATCTTCGGGCAGTTGTGTTGGCTATAGGTTAATGTGACTACGTAGTCTATGGCAATGAAGTGACTGTTCACTTTTATAAATGTCAACTGCTAATTGTGAGGCACTGAGAGGCTTCTCCGGGAGTTCGGGTCAATAGCCCTGGATGCACTAAAATATCTCTCCAACTGCACACTTGGTGCCAGCTTAGCATTTTAATAACTGTCAGGGCTGGAGTCAATGGTAGAGTTGTGGGGGGCCTGGGAGGAGTTAAGGAGGCCTGGGGTTGTGCCAGCAGCTTCTCCAGGCGAGTTCTCCATCCTTTTTTCAGAAAGAAGGCCCAGGGATGGAGAACCGCCCGGAAACTACATCTCCCAGCAGGCCGTGTGCTTCACAGACCTGCTGGGAGCAATCGGATCCCACGCGCACAACTGCGCATGCGCGAGCCGCGCCCAGGGAGCTCCGCTCGCAATCCTGGTCTCCGGCGAGAGAGGACGTGTTCTTTCCGAGCTCCAGGAGGCACGCCTACGCGGGGCACCGCCCGCCTGCCACATCCCCGGCCCTGCGTACAAGAAAAAGCTAAGTACACGTTTAATTTCTGTCGGAGTGAGACGCGCTGAGTGAGTCGCGCTACGCGCGGCAGGATCTAAGTTCCTAGGCTGAATTGAAGCACGGGAAACTCGATTACTAGTTGTATGCAGAGCATGATTACTAACCCCAAGTTGGAGTGAGCTAGGCGGTGAAGTAACCGCACTAATTAACAATCTTGCAATCCCGCAGGGAACGTTCTAAAGGAACGACTTTTCGCACGCACGTGCATTGACTTTGTTTTACTGTTCACAGCCTGTAGTTGCATCGGACCAGGTGAGAAGTTTCACAGCCCATCAACACAGAAAGGCCCAAGGACCTCGAACTCACGCAGAAGCCAGAGCTAAGTGTTTAGCACTTGTTTGCTTGTTATTGTTTGTTGCCTACACATGGGGTAAATGTGGGGTACTTGTGATTGCACATCATTTTTGATATCTTGGGCAAGCATTACAAAAGTGACACCAGAGCACAAGGTGGTCATTGGTTAGAGGCTCCAATACAAAAGCCTTCCAAGAAATAATCTCTGAGTTGAATATGTGGTACTAGATGTGCATGTAAGAGAGGGCGGTGTATCTCAACTGAATACCTGCAAGATCGGCACAGGAGTCGAGGAGTACGTTACCCCTATTTCCCCCCAACCCATCCACTGTTCATTCCTAAACCTCTTTCCGGTCATCCTGAACTCCCTCTACCTATCCACTCCACGGACCCTAACCCTCTTTCCCCAGAGGGTTGCGGAGGCCTGTGGTGTCTATTTCCCAGGTGCCAAAACCCAATGGGAAGGGAGGCGTTTGTGCTGCTTCTGTGCCTGTCAAGAGGAGTGAGGATCTGACAATAACAATTCATGCAAGTGCTGCTGGCCAGATAACACTTTCCATACCAGTAAGGTACAGGGTCATCATCCTTTCCCACAGGTGAAATTTTCAGCAGATAGTCGCTAAGCCCCATCTGCTGTGTGTTCCTGTGGATGACCCATCTCTATTCAAGATGTCAAAGTCACTGAGGAGGTTGTCACACAGAATTTCCCACCTGCAGGTTGCACCTGCACTGCTCATGAAGCTTTCTAGAGGTGTCAGTGATGGACTGCACAGTGATGCTGTCATCTTGAGCTTGACATTCCTGGTTTGGTTGAGACAATCTAGGCTGTCTGATGATGTGTGCAGGGAGTCCTCCAACCACCAACACATGTAGATGAAAGATGGCTCCTTTTATCTTTAAAACGGGTTCTCAAACGAATCCAGCACATACTCAATGTTACCTTTATATCCAACTATTCGAGGATCACCAGCCAATGGTCAACGCAGGTCACTAGCTGTGCCACATATGTATCACTCCAGGTGAATGGCCACAAGGGCTACATTTTGCAGCATGAAATGGATATCATTTCCGTGGCAGGTGAGCGGATCAAAAGATGGCCGACTTCATATGTTCAGCACACCTTCTGCGTTGTGGATAATTGAAGAAGATGCAGTATTTTGTATGGCCACTGTTTCCTGTGGTGGCCTAATCAAAAGTGTTGTTGACTGTGTAATCAAGGCAGTGGACTGTTTGAGAACTGGATGATGTTCAAGGTCTCGATGTGGCCTGTCCCTTAAACTACCAAATATGAATGATTGTTAATGCATGATGCATCCTCACAAAAGCAGGACAAATAAGCCCAGTAACAATGGACCAATGAAGTCAACATTAACAGCTATATTAATTATGTATGTGAATGTATGCGAGAATTGATTGGCGACATTGTAGAACTAATGTCGAGTGTGCATCAATAGACTAGCAGCTGGCTATTGTCTAGTGTGACCTGCTTTCTTAATCAAGTGTTTAAGCTGCAGTTTAACAGTAAACAATATGTTTTTATTACTGTATATATTTTTGAAAATGCATTGTATTGTTTGGTTTAATTGATTGTGTGCACTATATGTGTTCCGATTGGGTTTTTTGCCCCTGAATAAGTTCCAAACATGTGATATAGTGGAACAAAACATGCAGGGCTGTTTCTTTTAATTGTTGAATCATGTTTTTGATATCTATTGACCTATGAAGTGTGATGTGAGTATCAAATCGATTAGCAATCAATGTATGCAATTTATAATTGTGCGGTCATCACGATACACTGCAAATATATGAAATTTCATGGAATACATTATTTTTGTATTTTTCTTTACCAGTTCTTAAAATGAGCTAAATGTGTTCTTTTTGCTGGCAATCAGTCGATGCTGGGCATGAAAGAAAGAGTGTGTTATTTGTTTGATGAATTCTGAATAGGGGATAGCTCACTCATTAGTCTCCCCGTATTTTATAAATGTGTAAACAGGCATGCACTCTCACCATGTTTCACAGGTTCAGCTCAAGCAGGTACACTAGAGGGAGAGGCATTGTGATGGCTAACCCGCTTGGTGGCCCCCACAAAAGGTTACAACCTGTGCTACAGACAGAGCAGCCATTAGAAAATAGCTGCCACGGGCATCATAACAAAAATGCTTCAAATAGAGCGGCAGTGTGAGAGTTGAAGTTATCAACATGCTCAACGTGGAGCTTCAACCGGTGGCCACAGAATTCTTCCGGCTGTGCAGGGGAAAATTGTGGCACACCTGCTATTGGCGCAGTGAATTTTTGGTATGGTAATCCCAGGTGAAAATTGAGCCGATCTCTGCCACAGTAATTTCTTTCATAGGTTGACAATGGCTGATAAAGCATGTGACCACAAATTGAGGACATGTGCCAAGCAGTGGAAATGCATTGTCAGCGTAAGACATCCCAGTGTGCTTAGATGTGCTAAGAAGGCCATATAGTGAATACCCTAGTCTACATATCCATGGTGATGTGGGTTTTTAGGACAATGGGCTGCTTTAGTGCCCACTCCACTGTAGCCATAAACTTGCCATACAATTCCAGTAGTGCATTGCTGAAGAAAAAACTGTGTCCAGAAACCTCCAAGGGGTTATCGGCTTTTACTATAAGACGTTGGAATTCAGGGTTTTGCACAGAAGAGTATGCGAGAGGCCTGTGGCTAACATTCTAGTTATGCCAGCATCAAGCAGGCCCTGCCTGTCATGTGACTTGCATTCTTTTTTACCCCGCTCAAACGCTTCCACAAGACTGACCTCATGCAATTGGGTATCATCACTATGAATCACTTGAGTGTTAGGGGTCGAGTTTGGTGTCCTGAGCAATGATCCAGCTGTAGTATTTTCATGGGTAGTTATGCAGACTGCTGGTGGTCTGCTGCCTCTCTGGTGGTATGAGGAGGGTTGCATCTCAGATGTTTTCAATTCTTCTGATGTCTGTATAGGGTGCATTAGCCATGGGACCACATAACTGCGGTACCTACGTTTATACCTGACTCCCTCAGCACACTGTTCTCCAGCAGAGTGTTCCTGGGCCAGTTTGGTTGCTGTTTATCTTGATTGTCTTTGCAGGCTAACATGACACAACCTGAGCTCACCCTGCGGCACAATGCTGCTAGTGGTGGTGGGATTCAAGATGCAACAGAAGGATGTGAGATTCTTTTGGATCTGTGACAATAAGTCTGTTTCCCAAAGAAACTGTTCATAGGTGGAGATTGTGCTTGTATTACTTCTACAAACTGTACATCTGTGGTGTCATTCTCCTCCTCCTCGGTAGCACTGTTTCTTTTATCAACAATGCACATTCCTCCATAGACTCTGCTTGAGCATAATGGTTGTCTTGATCACGAGCCACATTGTCATCATCATTATGGTCTGACTTATCAGTGGATGGGGGCATCAAAGAGAGATAGGGAGACCTGTAATGTAATGTTTCAACTCCTCCCACTGTGCAACTTCACTGTGTGTTCGTCGCTGGTCTTAAATAGATAAGAGCTGCGCCCCACTATGGTTTGCCTCTGAGATCAGATCAGAAAGTGCAACATCCTATGTCAGGCCCAGCGGGTGTTCATCAGCAAGGTGCAATAACCATTCATGCACTTGTATTGATGTATGTACTCTAGAGCGAGTTATGACGGTGGTTTGTGAGTTGGATGATACCTTCAATTGACCACATGTATTTCTGGCCTTCCCTGTGCACACAACAAGTGCTGGTGTAGATGTTAAAAGACCACACAAAGCACATCTTCTGTTACTTCTGACTCCGTTGGGAACTCCAGACATGTTGTTGAAATGTGTCATTCACTCACTGAATGATATATGATGCCTCCTTGAGCCTCTGCTTCATTTTCACACAAAAAGCACACAAGCGTGAATCTAGCACAAGCTGCTCACAAATATTTACTGATCCTCCCACTCCTTCTCCCATGTGTCACCTAAAGGCATGTTTCCTGTTCATTCACTTTAAGGTGAAGACGCTAAATGGTTTTGAGTCACATCCATGCATCTCTGCCATTTTCTCCCGTGAAAGGTTCTAAATATGCATCTTGCACGAGCTGCCCTCAATGATTATCTGCTCATCATCCCAGGTATCATCCAATCGTGCATGTCTCATGTACTGTTTAATGAATATAAATATGAGACCATGCCCATGCTATGTTAGTGCCATTAAAGAGGAAAACAACAGAGTGAAAAGTTGCTGACAAAGTTAGAATGTATATAATAAATCGCATTATTATTATTATAGTATCTATTGATAGAAAAGCCTATTTGTTTTATTGCTCTAAGTAGAAAAAACAGTTACAATTAGACACTCTTCTCTTTTACATGGGAAAGAATACCTATCATGAGAACTTTAAATGAACCAAAATGTATCTGTCATGCAAAGAAACCATTAGGTAATCTCAGGAAAATAAGAATCTCCAGGCCCCCATTAACAAATCACTTGAACACATCAGACAATATAATAAAAGGCCAGATGTATGTTTGTCCCTGTATGTTTGTCTGATTCAGTAGTGTTGCCTGTTGCCACCGCTAGAGGGAGCTGTTGCCATAGGATATTGTGAAGACATCATGAAGTAGACACAGACAACTGACGTAAAAGCTTGGGATGTCAGCATTTATTAATTAAAAATCTGATTGGAAAAGGCCTATCTTGCCTTATGCTAATGTGGAATTTCCCTATAATAATGATAGTCTGTGTCAGGAAGTCCAAAGCAAATGTCTGTCTATGTCCAAAGCCTATACTTGCCCTCACAACTATTTGTACACAATTTGTAGGGATGTCAGAATCAAATGAAAAGTGTTCAAAGAGTTCAAAGGTCGAAGCTCTCCGGTAGAAAAGCGTTTCAAATAATTCACTTTGCAAAAGATGGCTTCTCTTCCCCAAGATTTCAATTCTTCCATTGTCTCAAAATAGCACAGTTTCAATGTTCCAAAAATAACGCTGTTCCTTGGGTTTGGTTCCTTGCCAGCAATTTGCAAAGTTTAGTTAATCAAACTCAATTCAAAAAGTTTCCTTGATTTACTTGCAATGCAGCTTTTCTTTAGATGGGTGTATTCGGTACAAGGGGCAGTTGTCAGACCACACGGTCCACACATCACAGGTCATGCAACCGACACACTTTAATTGGTTATGTTTCATAGGTATCTTTCCACAGTTCCACCTGCACAACCAGGCTTGACTCTGTATCCTTTCAGGCACCCTTGAAGCTTTGTTATCACTGGCTTTATTAACATTCACTCGTTTAGTATCTTTTATTTGTAACGTCAACCTATGCTTCCCAGTACACTCTCCTGCTAGGCAATACAGTTACTTTTATAGTTCCTTCCCATAAACTAGGAAATGTATTCCCTGTTTCAGCATTTGGTATTAAAGCATCTGGCTCACTTTTTCCAGGTTCCTCATGCACATACACTTGGCTACTATCATAGAGTTCTCTTGCACATTTACTCTTGGCTCTTGGTAATGCTGGCTTATTTGGCTTTTCATCATGTTGATTCTCGGTTTCCTTATATTAATTTCAAATATGCAATGTCAAATATCTATGGCACTTAACCAACCGCCTTATATTCGTATCAGATATTCAAAATCAAATGTCTCGGGCACTAAACCGGCCATTCGTTGTGTCTGGGGCCCCCTTTTCACCCAGGCGGACTCACCGGCCTTCACATGGTCTGGTTTCCTCTTTCCATGGCTTTCGGGAGACTTTCCTCTGCTTGTGGTACACTCACGCTGGTTCCCTCAATCACACAGCATCCTCCATGGCTTGCTTCCTTCCCTGCTGCTCAAGGCGGAGCTCCGGTAGTCTGCAGTCAGTGGTCCTGCACTTGCGAGCATTTGGGAGCCTCTCCACTGATCTCTGTACTTTTGCTCCTTGCAGCACTGCTTCCTCATCTCTGCTTCAGACTGCCAGCGAGCCGCTCTTGCTTGGGAAGGTGCCATCTTGCTGCCACATCTCCTGCCCTGAAACTTTCCTTCACGCTTCCTGTGTCTCCTGTTTCTCTCTTTCTCCTCTCAGCCGATTCTCATTTAAAGTTCCAGGCTCCATGATAATGAGTCTCACAACTAGACCGCTCATGTTTCTTCCTCCAGTCTGTCTTATTTGTTAATGGTGGCCTCCTCGTCTCAGTTTCTAAGTGATGTTTGTGGGAAGAGTCTACAAGGAGAGGATGTATAGTGTTGGTGTGTCTCTTCCTCATCTCAGTACCTATGTGGGGTATATTGGAAAGGGTTTTTTGGACAAATATGGAATTGATTGATAATATCTTATAAAGGCCTGGGGGATATCGGATTTCCCTGCAAAAGGGAAATGGGGGATACCACATCTCACCCAAGGGTGTCTCATTCCAACTCCCCAAGTCTCCTCCACCCAAGTGACCCTCACTTGCCTATCCACCCCCAGGGTCAAGATCCAAGATCGATGGCATTCCCCTGACCACCTGGGAGGAGAATATGTTTCAGAAAGAAGTGAGGACACCCTCAGATTCCTCACAATATATAGAGACAATGCCAATTTCCATAGCTTCGCCTGCTGTCACCGCTAGAGGGAGCGGTTGGCTTAGGATATATAGTGCTCCTACTGTGTCAAGGAAAACCTGCACTTTGGCTGTGTACACAGGCCTGTACCCTAGTAGGCGATAACCAGAACAATTATGTTTAATTAAGACAATAGAGCTTGGTCATACATGTACAAAATAAAATTAAATTCACGTATTTTTAATTTTGTAAGCATGAGTCTTTTACAAGCTGCCTTCAAGGGTTATCTACTTCTTTTCCCAAGTGTCACCCAAAGGCACATGTCTCATGCATTGTTTAATGGAACTAAAGACTATGGGCCTCATTACACGGATGGCAGAGAACCATGGCGCTTTTAGCACCATGGTTCATGCCGGTAAAATACCAGCACCGCCTTGGCGGAAAGGGGAATTACCACCACATTCCAAGGTTGGCGGGGCGGTAATTCCCCCTTCCACCATTGCCCTTCCCCATTCCCATTTTTGCCCCATAGGGCTCAATGGGAATGGGGAAGGCGCCAATTACTGTACCGTAAATTGCGGTACCGTAATTAGCACCCTGGGTCCCTTTGCGGGTTGGTTTTTAACACCTGCAAAAAGCAGGCGTTAAATCCCCCATCCCGCAAAGGGACCTCGTAGTAAGGCGGTAAGGATTTACCGGTACCAGTATGTTACCGGTACCGGTAAATCCTTACCGCCATCCGTGTAATGAGGCCCTATGGGTCAAATTGACAAAAAGTAGAGCAAATGAAAACACGCAGAAAACGTGCTTGTTTCATTTGCACTACTTTTAGGAATGCACAGGTCACCTTTTTCTCAAAGGTGTCCTGTGCATTTGAGGAGGGAATGGACAATAGCGGAAACATATGCTGTTGAGACCTGTTGCATTCATTAGTGTCATGAGTATGCTCTCAAAAAACAAATAATGGCAGGCTCCCAGCAACCGCGTGGTTACTGGGAGCGTATTGCACAGTCTATGTGAAATGTTAAAAAAAACAAAAGCATTTCCATTCCTGTTTTGGAGATGGAAATGCAAGTGTGACAGCTGAAGTTTAAGCAGTGGTTGTCACACGTCAAGAAGAATCATGACAGGGTCTGCAATTACCCAGCAATGATTTCCGATTCCCCCTAGTCTCCGGGGAATGACTTGCATTTCTGCGGGTGTAGAAGTGCATAATGTTTGTGATTTCAGAATGCGCTTAAATGTACCAAAACAAACCCCATGACCCCGCAAATGCACAAAAGGTGGGAAAATGGCCTCTGAAGGAGCTTCTTAAAGGATAGTTCCGGGACTTTTTTTTTATTGTCCCTACGGTTCGGCCATGTGTTTTTAAGCATAAATCGGTAGATCGTAGAAAACTTTCCTATGGACCTTACCCGACTTTTCGTCCATTAACGCACTCGAAATCAGCCGCCATTTTCTGATAATCCTATCATTTCCCCACATCGCCCTGGCTCACCTGCTTTTGCGGCACTAAATCAAATCCCCCGCCCCTGAAACAGACTTTATCAAAACATTCATATTCCCCGCCTCTATCCGTGACGTGACTGTGCTGCGTAGGCAAACGCGCCCAGGCGTCTTCTACGCGACTACACACAGAACCCAGAAACCAACACAGATCAGCTCACAACACAGCGCGCCACAATTGGGAATATGAAACTGTACTTTTAAATCAAACGGCAAGATTGTAAATTTGGTAAAGTACATTTATTGGACATCAAATGTTTAGAGAATATTCAGCGATTTGCATTTTTATTTGCTCACGTTCCAAAAAGTTCGTTTTGAGGCACGCAATGTTCCTTTGCTGTACACAGGGTCTTAGATCATCTCACAATACAGCGCCACAATTCGGAATATGAAACTGTGGTTTAAAAGCAAACGGCAAGATTGTCCGTTTGGCAAAGTACATTTATTGGACATCAAATGTTTAGAGAATATTCTGCGATTTGCATTTTTCTTTGCTCTCGATCCAAAATAGTTCGTCTTGAGGCAAGCGATGTTCGTGTGCAGTACACAGGGTGTTGGTTTACGATAAAATAAGCTCTTCGGTCACACTGATAATCGCATGGCTGTTCCAACAACGAGGCACTAGGCCACCACAACGGTCTGTATGTTGCATCTAGCCGTTAGTACTGCGTAAGGGCATACTTGTACTTGGCGATCGTCCCATAAAATGGTCAGGGTGCTAACGTTGTTCACGCGGAGAAGCAACTGGCGGTTATAAAAGCCATCCGCCGGTGTCTGGTACTCGTGACACATACAATAATGAAGGATGTACCTGTTTTAAAAACATAAAAAATTAAATTAGTCTCACCATCAGATCTTTATTAAAATTATTCATTTTATATATTAGGTCGGGAAATTATTTCATAGCTAGGACAGTGCAACTGGGTATTATACGTCAAGGGGGGGCTGTAGGATACTGAGACAGTCCCCCAGTGCAGGGGTTGACAGGGAGGCAGTGCAGGTGGAGAGTGGAAGGGCCCAGGACCGAGGTCGCAGACAGTGGACCAGTTGTAGCAGGGGAGAGGGAGAGAGAAAGCAGAAGCAAAGAGGAAGGTTTTGAGGTGCTTCCGTAAAAGGAGATGGTTCTCCTCAAGATAGTGCGCGGTACAAAACAATATGCCACATAGAATGAACAAGTACAACTTAACCCGTCTTTAAAGCTACTGTATAGTAATTGAATTGCGGTATAAACTCATCTAAAGAGTTACTTACATTATATTTGCATTTTCCATTGTGTCTGTGCGTAGGGCAGCCCCGAAATACCACTCCTTCTATGCCAACGTTATTTCTTCTAATGAACAAATATTAAATGGCTTTCGTTTCTGAAATTATATTCATTATCGTTTACGTTATTGCACCACACCCCCAAAAAGAAGTCTTTCGGGATGGTCCCGGCCTGTCAAGGTCAAATAACAATAGAACCTTATACTGAGTCGTGGGCCATTCCGGCACCCAGCAAAAAATCAAAGCAGCTGACCTTCACTTTGAACGAGCACACATTCCTAGTTAGCTACATTCAGTGTAAGGCCATCTCACAGGACTTGAAATTTACACTCCATCTTTGCATTTTGTCTGCGTGCATTTGCAGCCCCAGAGAACCATAAATACGGAGACATTCTATATTTTTTGAAAAATGATTTATATTACTGTTTGGTTTAATTTAATGCGCAAATGAACAAGGTTGGATAGACACATTGCATGTACACTGAGCAATCACTTTTATTTACACATTACATAGATACACATATTCAATGGGCCTGCAACATGAGGAGACTCGAGAGAACAGACAATCAAATTACAATCATTTAAACCGTGATGTGTATTTCTCAATGAGCTGTGCTTTAGGTGGACATGGAACAGAGGCAATGTTGGGTGGCAATGCAGTTGTCCCCTGCACAGGTTCGTTCACAACTCCATGTATGTGCCTATCTAGGACATCAACAATAAGTCTCTCAATAAACTCATATTGCATATCCTGAAACACTGGTTTGATCACCCATTGTTTACTTCTTTTAGTGAAGGCCTTATTGTAGCGAAGCGTCCCTAAAGTTCCGGCCCTTTGTTGACGGCCAACATTATGGTTATGTGCCAAGACCGCTAGAAGAGTCCGATTTATCATGCCCTCCATGCCAAAATACAATCGTTTTGGCCTGTACTTTAGGCACATATTGTGGAACACCTCCAAATCTCCAGTGTGGCAGAATTCCGTGAGTCCCCTCAAATCTCTTGTTATAGTTTTATCAAATACAATCTTTTCAATGGCTTTGTGAGTGGGTGATGAAGGAATCAACCACTTCTTCTTCCGTGCCTCCTCTGTGGACAAATGGCCATGTTCACAATTGTGGAAATGTTGGTTTGTGGTCCAGCGGTGAACGTTGCTACAGTGTAGCATTACTGACCGCCATTTTTCCAGTAGAATTTCCAACGACCCTCCACATGTTTTTGAGCTCCACCAAAGATGGTTGCTGATTGACTTGGACCACTGTGAAATACCTTGCATATCTTTTTTTTTACCTGCAGCCGACATTTTTTTATTGATTGTTTTTGCAAGATGCCAAACGTCAAATTGGTGATTTATATTTTTGTACTCTTCCCTCATTGTCTTGGCAATTGAAACGTGTCTGTCCGTGGCTATCAGGTCGATCACCATTCCCCGCGATTGTAGTTCTTGCAATGATGCTACAAAGCCAACTTTCTCCATGGCCACTGAGGATGTACTTTGTGACACCTGCACAACCACCGAACTCACAATTTTCTTACTTTCCATGTCCTGAAAGTGGTAGGTGCAGTACTTGGCTGAAAATCCTGGGCTGTCGCACTGTCCATCACCGGCTAGCCTGAACCGTTTGCCCGCGAATGTACTATCAATAGACATTTTTTCCATTCTCCAAGCTTCGCTAATGGCTGGAAATAGATAATCGGTTTGGTATCTGTAGAACTGAGTTTTCGCAATGAAATGGATTCCCACAAACTGAAAGAAAGACTCTAACTTTTTAAAACTTGAACCACTAAAAAGTGCAGCCGCTGCACAAAGTAGATTGCCTGCTGGCAGTTGCCCCAGCATGGGTTGTGCAGACCATGAGAAAGGATGATATTTTGTACAGGTGGCATGTATTTTAAGGTTAGTGCCTCGAATAGCACGAGTCACATTAATCAATGGCTCCCCACATACTTCCCCACCAACCGAATGCCCACATTTCATCCGAATAATAATATCAATCAAACAACTATCGAATACAATGAATTTGGCCTCTTTCCTTATACTGTCACTCTGCATCCCAGCTGGTTCGGCCTGTAACGTTGAGGACATGTCACTCACATGAAAGGTAGAATCTCTGATATCGTCTTCCGCTATGTTCAGTGATATTGATGGTGTTTCATTGTCGTCCACTTCATTCTCTTCCATTGCAACATCTGTTCCTTCTCCGGCGATGGGTGAATAAAACAATTTCTTCAACTTTCTCGCGGTCTTAGTTTTTGCGGGTGTGGATTCTGTGAATTGATCTCCGACTGCATCCGAACTACCAGGAGGACATTCACTATCAATGGCTGGATGTGGTATAGCTCCGTTGTCAATCACTTCATATTCTTCCCATTGGCACGATGCATCTCCAGTCTCAAGTCCCTGCCAAAAGGTTTGACAAGCAACATCTCTCGTTCGCTTCACTGTCTGTGTAGATCTAGTTCGTACACCCACTCGCAACTAGAGGACAGATTGGAAAAGGGATGTTCAGTTTAAACACAACTTACAGTATTGAACTATTAACAGTGAAAAACAACATAATATAGTGACCAGGACACTAACCTTCTTTTGCTTTCTTTTCTTTGAAACTTTCTTGCCTCGAACTTCAACATCGGGACGCTGTTGCTCCGACTCGTGTGTGCATGTCTCCACTTCCTCTTGCGCTGCAACGACTATATTTTCATGATAAGCACATCTATCACGCACTGACGCTCCATCGACTCCCTGAAACATTAGTATGTATAATAATATTGAAAACACAAAATGTACTTGGGGACCAATACCCACGTACATCTCAATAGCAAAACACGAATGAACACTTTGTGTAGAACATTCAAACGACAATTATTCACGCATTGTTGATCTAGTTAGATGGAACTGTCAAGATCCATACCTCGGGCTCCTCATAGACTTCCATTGATGATATTATTGAAGATGATGCTTCAGTAACTCCCTGAAACACAGTAATTGCATTAGTATGGTTTTCTATTTTGTTAAAAAGAACATACACTTTGTGCAGGCGTCAACGGCTCATCTAAATAGACCTGCACAAATGATCAGTTGTCTAAAATAAATAATCGATATCTAAATATGATTCGATTTGCTCGATCGTTGGAAGTGTCACCACCCAGATATCTGCATCAACTACTAGGGGTGATGTTCTTGTAGAAGAAGCTCCGTCATCTCCCTGAAACATAGTACTTGCGTTAATAAAGAAGGAAGTATAGCGGATGTAATCACGTCATATGATTTCGCTTGATCGAACTGTCAGTATCCATACCTCGAAATGCATAAGAACATCAAGGGACGATGTAACTGCGGTGCACACTTCTGCAAGCTGTTGCGCCGACCCGTAACTGCATGCTCCCCCTTCTTCTTGGACTAATGCTCCATCCACTCCCTGAAACATAGGACTTTCATTAGTAATGAACAAAAAAGAAGACACATAGGAGGGCGACGACAGAAGGACATATCAATGGCTAAAAACGAAAGAAACATTGTGTGTAACAATCACGCTACAAGAATGCAAGATCTGATGATCTCCATCGATGGAACTGTCCGGAAACGTACCTCGAGCATCTGAGTGACATCAACGGTTGTCGTCAATACGTTGGACTCCTCAGCATCTCCCTGAAAGACAGTACTTGCATTATTTTGGATAACAATAATTATAACTGAAAACAAAGACTAGAGGACGAGTACAAGGGTGTACCATTAGGTAAAATAATCACACGATAAATTAAAACTATTGATTTACATGCCTAAAACAAGTCAGTGGCAGAATAGCTAAGTAAGATTACCCGATAGGCGCTTGAAGTGGCTGATGACTGCAATAACGACACTGATGGAGAATCTTCCGCCTTCATATTGAGTGGATACATAAATGGGGAAATTATTGTTAGCTAATGCTACACACTACCGCAAGGCCGAGAGATAAATACGTAAACTTGACTCACCAGTGGAGGGATGTGGACGAATAGAGTGGGAATAGCGGTTGAGAGCAATTTTCGCCTCGCTCGCGGTGTGTTCTTCTTTATTAGCAATGATGTGGAGTACATGTCTGAGTTAAAGTGCCTGCTGCAGATGCGGTATCGATCACCCCTCTTGTCCGCAAAGACTTCTAGGACTCTACTTTCAAGCTCAGACGGTGGATATCCGCAATATCGGACCCATTCTCTTATCTGATCTATTGTCTTAGGGAAAACATGCATTATAGTACCTTCAGATTTATTATGGGTCTTCGAAGGGCAACCGCCAATGGAACAGGCAGGCATTGTGGAAAGTTCTGAAAAGTAAAGATCAACAATTCTCTATGAATACCAATGTGTTAAAAAATTAAATGACACATAAAAGGTTCAATGCAAGGTTCGTTTTGGTTCTTGGAACTATACACGTTATTCACATGCGGATAAGTATTTGAATAACTTTAAAAAAAATAGAAAGATAATTTGACTAAACTCAGAACATGTGACTAGTTCCTTGCATGTACTGTCTTGAACGAAAAGAAATTTGGACGCAAAATGATTATGGTACATGGCCTTACCTTGACGAACAAACAGTTAGATGCAGGGATCAGAGTAGTTTCTTGTCGTAGAACAGGGAGCAGTTCACAGGTTGCAAACTGACGAGTTTCCTCGAAGTGGTCACGGAAGTTCACAGAGACGAAGAGCAGATAACCAGCACCTCATTAGAATAGTGGGTTATAAAGAATTCGAAACAGGGGTGTGTTTGTGAATGAATGACGTGTATATGTCGTGGCATTATGCGGTTTGCAGGGGGCCGTCCAGCGTGAGGGGGGATGCTTGGCAGGAGACACAGGGTCTGGAGGTAGACATGGGAACAACAACCCATGCTCTATAGACCACTTTGAAGTGTACATGGTCTTTGGCACCTCTTGGCCTTTATCGCTCCCTGACAGCTCCTGACAGCTCCACTTGCCAGCACAAGTACCCCGGTGCGAACTGCCTTTGATAGGGCGGGGGGGGTGGATTGGGGCGGTGGTCATGCAGACAAGACACAGGAAGACTCGTGAATGGAGACACACTTATGTGGATTGCAGGGGGCCGTCCAGCGTGAGGGGGGATGCTTGGCAGGAGACACGGGGTCTGGAGGTAGACATGGGAACAACAACCCATGCTCTATAGACCACTTTCAAGTGTACATGGTCTTTGGCACCTCTTGGCCTTTATCGCTCCCTGACAGCTCCACTTGCCAGCACAAGTACCCCGGTGCGAACTGCCTTTGATAGGGCGGGGGGGGTGGATTGGGGCGGTGGTCGTGCAAACAAGACTCGTTTGCCGCAGGGCCTCACCAAGGAGAGGCCATCTAACTGCATGTAAGAGGCAGGCTGCAGGATCTAGTACATGGAAGGCAGGGGTGTGAGTTTATAAATACCTCACCCTCCCAGGGGAATATATGGGTGCAGTTCACCCTGGAGACCCTGGATGCCTAGGCAGTTAGTCAGCAGCAGGCTGGCCTGTAGTGGCAAGGCGGCACAGGCCAGAGGGGGTCATCTCTGTACCCGGTGCCCAAAAGGATGATTTATTATGATCAACCATATGGATTATTTACCTATAACCATGTTTTGTATCAATAAAATCCAACGGCCTTCCTTTTATTGCCAACGCTTGAACAAAGTGGTGTGGTAAGTATTTTTGGGGGAGGAGGCAAGGCCGGGAGGCTTGATGCCAACCCGCAAAATAACATATGTATGTCTGCTGCATATGGGTTCAACGGTTATGTGGATTGAAGGTGGGCGGCCAGCGTGAGGGAGGATGCTGGCCGGAGACATGTGGTGTGACAAGACAAGGCACAGGAAGACTATTCAATGGAGACACACTAGATTCATTTAAAAAATCAAAACAACCATTGTTAAAATATATGTTGGGTTTTATTTTAGATCTTAATTTCAATTGAACATAAATAATAAACATTACACATTGTAAAGTTCCGGTTGCAGCACATCCAGGGAAAATCCGCGGTATTGTCCACTGTCGCTGGGGAAATGTTGTCTAATGGCAAGTACCGCACAGGCAGGTATTGCTCTCCGAACGCGGTGTCCGAGCCTCCCGTGAAGCCACCAAGTGAAGCAACGATAGGCCACCAGCCTGTACCACCTGTGAAAATGAAAGATGCAAACTGTATTAAAATGGCAAAACTTACTTATCACTGTCAATTCAGGTAAAAAATGTCATTCTGCTTTGAAAAAAATTCTATCTAGAAAATGCACAATATGGAACCAATTTACATGCATTCGAATGATATGTAGATGTAATTTTATATGTGGGAGACGACCATGAAATAGTAGTGGCATCACTGACATCACAACCAGAGTATACTTACTCGTTACTCGGATTACGCGGACGAACAGTGCCGCGAAGTTCGTGCATAAGCACCATCATCATCCTCAACACGGTCCGTGAGAGGCAGGCTTCCTTGAACTCTGGCAGCTCGGTGATGCATTGCGGACTTGGCTCGCCTTCCGAAATGTAGGCCAAGCAGCCGGAATTTTCACGGCAGCAGCAGTTCTCCTCCTCAGTTGGCATTAGCTCGCACCGATTGCACGTGCACCAGGTGGAGACGCCGTCCATGCGACATGGTCCAGGCTCTTCATCCGTTGACTGGTCCTCCCAACTGCCGTCCGAATCCCCATCGTTTTCGCATGCTTGCCTTTCCAGTAGTTCTTGCTCGGTGTACTCGGGCTCGTACATATACGGCATTATTGTAGCCATTGTGTGGTAAAGAAAGTAAAATAATTTACAGAGATGGTACAGGTGTTCACAAGGCCTAGAAGCGGCGAAGGTAGCTGACCAGAGCACAGAAACGAGTCACAGAATACTCAAAGTAACACAGAGAGAGTAATGGAATCGAAAATCTGCTGCTGTGTGTTGTGAAACGATGTGTTTATACTTATAGAGGAAAGAGGCGTCCTGCCATTTCCATGGCGACACTTCATTAGCTGAGGCGCAGCGATTGTTGACACGAAACGTGCTTTGGCGTTGGGAAATGGGCGGTACGCGTCTGCTGATGTCAGGCTCAGGGGCGGGGGATTTGATTTAGTGCCGCAAAAGCAGGTGAGCCAGGGCGATGGGGGGAAATGATAGGATTATTAGAAAATGGCGGCTGATTTCGAGTGCGTTAATGGACGAAAAGTCGGGTAAGGTCCATAGGAAAGTTTTCTACGATCTACCGATTTATGCTTAAAAACACATGGCCGAACCGTAGGGACAATAAAAAAAAAAATCCCAGAACTATCCTTTAAAGGTGCGCTCAGTTAGATGCCCTCCTGTGTGCATCAAGCGCCTTATTCTTTGGTGCAAGTGGTGAAATTAGCTACCTATCTTTCGAGAATCTGGCCCTTTATATATCCAAATATTTCTACATGTTTCATTGCATTGTTGATGCTGCCTGGAAGCAAGTACCTTATTATGTCAGTGTCATTGCAGAGGAAAATAACAGGATGCAAAGTTACTTACAAAGTTAAAATGACTCTTATAAATCAAATAATTATTATTGCAACTGTTGATAGAACAACCTACTGTTTGATTGTTCTTACTAGTGAAAATATTTTAAATTAGACATATTTTTTCATTTAAATGGGACATAATGCCTACCATGTAAACTTTAAATTGACCAAAATGTGCATGCCATGTTAAGCAACCAACCAGGAGAGGAGGGAGCAGTTCAAAGCTGGCACAACTATATGTAAAATAAAGTTCAGTAGGCCAATGCATGCATGGAGTGCCTACATACAAAGACAACCATTATTCAGATGTGAATTATATAATCAAATATCCAAACATATTGTCTGGAATAGTCATTCAAATTATTTTTCTGCATATGGATGTTTGTGTGAATTTAAATGAAAATGTTAATGAAGCAAAAAAGGCAGGCCACAGTATATTTATTATGATTGTAGTTGGAATACATTTGTCGTGTTTTCAGGCAACTTCCTCAGCATTGTAGTTAGGGGACCTCCTGCACTTGCTTAATTTATCTACATATATGAAAGTGAAAATGTGTGTGTGGCTTTGTGGCTTTGTGTATGTTCCCAATACAATTCTACACTGTTTCACCAATCTGCACCAAATTGTACATGGACACCTGCTAGGACCCTACGAACAATACTGATTACATGACATCTGGACACCCCACCTCTTTCCCCCAGATTTCAGGAAACAAGTACATTTGGGTGTGGATTAGTGGCTTCACGTATGTTCCCTATACAATTCCACACCGTTTCAGCAATCAGCACCAAATTGTGCACAGTCACCTGTTAGGATCCCCATACATTACTGGCCACATAGCATTTGAACACCCCAGACCTTTCCCCGGATTTCAGCAAATGTCTATGGGTTTGTGGCTTTGCGTATGTTCCCTATACAATTCTACACGGTTTCACCAATTTGCATCAAATTGTGCAACGTCATCTATTAGGATCCCCAGACATTACTGGCTACATGACATTTGGAACCCCCACACTTTTCCCCGGATTTCAGCGAAAGTGAAAATGTGTGTGTGTGGGTTTGTGACTTTGTGTATGTTCCTTTTACAATTCCACAGCGTTTCACCAATCTGCACCACATTCTGCACTGCCACCTTTTTAGACCCTGCGGGCATTACTGGCTACATGACATTTGGACACCCAATCCCTTTCCCTGAATTTCAGCCAAAGTCCAAATTTATTAGTGGGTTTGTGGCTTGGCAAAGCGTTGTTCCTTATACAATTCCACACCGTTTCACCAATCCGCACCACATTTTGCTGTTACCTGTATCTATGAGGGAATGAAAACCTGGGCAATGCTGGATATATCAGCTATTTTTAAATAAAATGAAAATATTCAGATACAAATAGTTCATCTTTCACATAGTGCGGGGTGGGATTGTTGCAATTGGGGTATTCGATATATGCAATTACTCTGTTATAGATTTTTCATTTTTTTAAATCTTTTTATTAATTATTTTCAGAAATTGAACAAGTGGTCTATCAGCAATCAAAACATAACAGTGCCATCCCAATACAATTATGCATAATAACTGCAACCAACTATCAAATAACCTGTTGAACTAGCAACTTGCTAAACTGACTTCCTGGGCTCTATGTAGATTGAATCTTATCTGGCGTACAACAGGAACGTGGTTGTTTATTAACAGCCTTAGGTTCTTCTTCCACTCCCCAAATCCTACATCCCTCCATCCAGCGCCCAATCTCTGTTGCCAAACACATTCTTATAATGCCTTAGAGTACATCAGAGAGGTTAGTCATCCTGTGAAAGAAACATTGTTTGCACCAGTGCATTCCAGGCGCCCACATTGTCCCTACATTCCCTCATCCCTTTCCACAAGGCCCTGTAACTGTTCTCCTTCAAAGACAAATCACAAAACAATAATAAATATACTTTCTATGGAATTTCCTTACACACATTCAATCACTTCAGGGGATGTCTGCAGCCTCCCTGATTCTCTGATACTGCATATGAGTGTGAGTCTTACACAATCTGCCAAAAGTGCTTCTCTGCTCCTGCTCCCAAGTTCCACCCAATGACATGTGCCTTGTTCACTCACTTCAAGAGAACGCTATTTGCTGCCTCCCTCAATCTCTGCTACATTCTATGACAAATATCATGCAAGTGCAAGTCTCACACAAATTTCCCTCTGGGATGTCCTGCTCCTCATCCCAAGTTACATGCAATGTGACATGTCTCAGACACTGAATGGGATCTCCTGCTTCCCTGGTTCTCTGCAACTTTTCCCCACCAGACTCACATAAGCATGTGTCTCACAAAATCTGCCCGGATTTTCTGTTTCTCCTGCTCCTCCTGTGAAGTGTCACCTCTTGGCATATGTCTTGCTGACTGGCTCTCAGGGAACGCCTCGCCGTAGGCTCACCAGATGGCATATGTGTGGTGCTAACACTTCCAATCACTGAATGGTAACACAACTCAACCCTAAATCTACCTCTCTTAATTCCTAGTCACTCACTACCTCTCCCCCCTCCTTGTCCTGCTTTTGTTTAACTGCAGGATTATTAACCCTTCACCAAATGTCCTAAGCAGGCCCCCAGCAACAACCTCCTGTCTCTCAAACAGCTGCCTAAAACAGAAAACACACTCCAGCCATTGTGCCCCACAAGGTTGAAATAGAGGAATCACCCCAAATTCAGCATGTTTGTTTGTTTGTTTGTTTGTTTGTTTTATTCATTTATAATGTGCACCAGACCCGAGGGTAGAAGGGCACAGCAGTACAGGATATGCGAAGCATAGGATACATAGTTATGTAGTTACACATACAATTAGAACTATATACAGGCTGTATCAGTAATACAGTGAGCTATATACAGGATAATATACAATTTGCAGGTAGCATATCAACATGGTGGAGGTGTAGTACTGGCTAGTTGACTAGTTGTTTCAGATGGTTAATGTAACTGGATCAGAATTTGGGGTAGGATTTCTCCTCACGTATGGTGAGGGGCAATGAGTTCCATACTTGAGCTGTCCGGACTGGGATGCTGGCACCTCCAGCCTTGGTCAATTTAGATCTAGGAATAATAAGTGTGTTAGCATTGGAAATTCTTGATGTTCTGGAGGATTTCTTTCTACAAATCTATCTGTTAGGTAGGGAGAGGCCACGTTGTTCAGGGCTTTGTGTGTGAGGGAGGCAACTTTCAGAAGGATTTTATCTTGGGTCGATAGCCAGTTGTTATTTCGCCTTATCTTAGAGATGTGTGCTCGTCTAGGGATATCTAGAGCTGCTCTCAAGGCATTATTTTGTAAAGTTTGAATTCTATGTAGGATGTGTTTGTTAGCTCCGATATATAGGGCATTGCAGTAATCGAGTCTGGATAGAACAAGAGCTCTAGCCAGAATCAAGCAATTGTCATCAGAGATGAAGTGTTTACCTGCTCTGATGAGCTTGCATGTGTACGTTGTGGCCGAGGCCAGTGAGTTCACCTGTTTGTTGAAGGAGAGGGTGGCATCTAGATGGAATCCTAACGTTTTCACTTCTCTGGCTACCTTGATAGTATTCCCGTCAATCTCAAAGGCCGAGTAGTTTTGGCCTAGTTTTTTGAGATTGGAGTGAGTGCCCAAGATGATGAGCTCTCTTTTGTCATCATTCAGGCATAGACCATTAGTGGCCATCCATGCCTGAATGATGAGATACTCCTTATTTACCAAGGCCAAATCCTCGTTGTAATCCCCTGACAGCGGGAGGAGAATCTGGGTATCATCTGCATAGTTAGTGTAGGTGATACCAAGAAGGTCCAGATCATCAAAGAGGGGCTTAGTAAATATGTTGTATAGTGTTCGTGATACACAGGAGCCCTGAGGCACACCGCATGAAATGGGGATTGGATCTGCTGCGTCTGAGGGGGAGAACACCCTCATGGTCCTTTCGCTGAGGAAGGATTCAACACATGTTATGGCTTCTTTGGAGAATGGCTTCGTGGTTCCACCAATTAAATTCACCCAAGTTATTTGGGATGAATTGAGAAATATATGTTCAATTGAACAAAAAAATCTTTTCTGACATTTGTTTTACCACCTTAATTAGAAGTTACTTTGAAAAGACGGTGCCTTTCACTTTTTAAAGACCAAAAAAGGAAACATGAATGCATTTTTTTTTTACCAGGGTAGTGTACCTGGAAGTGGTGTGGAGTGCTATTTTGTGTCATAAAGCGCATTTTGTTATGAAAAACTCACCAAAATATCATAAAAAATGTACCTCGGGAGGTCAAATTGTTTTGTATGTGTATTGATTCTGGGAATAGTATAACCTTGTCTTGCAAGTTTCTCATTGTACATAATGTGCTATGTGTACTTTTCTTAGGGCCTCATTATATGTTTGGGGGTATATGCTGGTGGTAAATCAGCCAGAATACTGCCAAATGGAATTACCACCCGATTACAACTGGCGTTAGTCCCCATTTAGGTCCATAAGACTCAATGGGGAGTTGGCAGAATTACCACTAGCTGTAATTCTGGAGATTTCTGGCCATACGGTGGTGAAGTTACCTCTGCCTCCCCACCAACATTTTAGTATGGTGGTGCGGTAATGTGGCGGTAATGCAGTAGTAACCGCTGTTTTTCCTGCACCACCGTGCATGTAATGAGGCCCATAGAGTCCGTATTTGCAATATAGTTTCTAGGCTCTATACGCAGTTTTAAAAAATGCCACCCCACGATAGAGTGGTAAAGAATACATGCACATGCAAGCCAATACTTTTTCTTTATAATCAAACATTGTAATCAAAAATGAATTTGAATCGCACTTTTGCAAAAGGTCCATTTGAAATATGTTGACTTATAGGCGGTGAAAAATCCTCAAATGAAGCCCCTTGAAAAGAGTAACAGTACCTTCCCGTTCAGAACATGCATAGCATCCACTGCATCCTCTCGGTTATTGAAATGGACAAATGCGTAATCTCTGATTTTCTTTATTCGTTCAACAGCGCCTGCAAAGAACAAACATCGAGAACAATGTGTTCATAAAGTGCAACGTCTGCTAGTCATTACACATTCTCGCCACTGACGTCACAGTGAACTTTCAAAACGGAAACACCAATCCAGTACACCGTAAAATTCTTAATTTATTATTTTATTAAGTATTTTAGTGTAAATTAATACAAAACGTTTGTACTTTTCTCTTCCAATTGTTCATTTGATGGCCCTCCTACCTCCTACCTCCTACCTAGCCGAACTAAATGAAGGGAAATAGTCATTACCATTTCTCAGTTCGCCATCCAGTGACTACTTTCCCTTATCGTGCGTCCAGCTGGATATTAACAGTTTTCAAGTTCCGTGTATGCATTATTTGCCATATTCGTTATTCTTGTTAACATTTTTCCCAAAAACACACCAAGTCCTCTTACAGTTCTCTTATGCAATTCCCACCATTGATCCGAATCTTGTCCACATATCGGAGCCAAAATATTCTGGAGTTATTTGTCCCTCTCCTTTACTAAAATTATTAATACGAAATGTTCAGTGATATTAGAATGTGCACTGTTGCTCTTGTCTCAATTTATTTCTCATTTAATGTATTTGGATGTCCTTTGTGTACTCTGACACCCCCCGGAGCTTGGTCAGTGCTTTAGAAAACTTAAGAAATACATTTAAAATAAACCAGTACAAAAATCGTTTTTACCTCGTACATACCAGTTAAAAGACCTACCCTTCTGAATGAATACATGTTTTGCTCCATACCATGGGATTTTTCTGGTGAATTCTTTTTCTAATCATTTCAAATCCTGTAAAGTCTTTTTTAGTGCACGTCTTGCTTGTCACATAGAGCTTGCAATGAGTGCGTTTTCCTATTTTGCAACTCTGCAAATGACAGATGCTACTATTTACCTGATTATAAGGGAATTCATGTATTGAACTCGAAAACATGAAGGTCTAACCAAGCCTTGTTAGGATGTGAATCTATGACCTACACTGTCCCACATAACCTGCACACTACTTCCAGCACTAGAATGCAGCTACCCACCACGAAAAATGCGGCCTACCTGCACACATACAGAGCGCACACATTCATTATTTACTGCTCCGAGTATCTCCACTGACCTGGACTCCCGTCCCCAAGGGCGTTCATACATACAGTGCGTTGAGACCATACCAGTAGTGAAAATCGCTATCCAAATTCCCATTAACATAACATGATGACACATGTTCGTAGCAGCATGCTACTTTGATTATGGACAAATAGGTAACAAAAATATCATGGTAACAAAAATATACTACGCACCCAATTATTCTTGCGATTTATGATTGATGGGCGACATATTGATATGCGTACTGGACTAGAACTGCGCAAGGCACTGTGCATCTACACTACTCTACAATGCACGAAGATTTCACTGTATCAGAGATCATGGATTCTTCAATGTGGGTGCTCATAGTCCTATACTAAGACACACCTAACATCAGGAACCACTGATCAGCAGGAGGCAAAAGAGGTGAGCCATTGCTGCAACATGTAATATGCTGTTAAAAAGTGGTTATTATCACCCATGGCCTGATTAACAAACATGTGTGTTCACTTGCCTCTGCCCTACACACGTGAAGTGGACAAAACCCCTGAATTCCGCATTGTTTAGGTAGGCAGAGCAAGGGTGGACTGCGAACCAAAAGAGGCCCTGGAAATAATTTTTAAAGAAGTGGCCCCATGTTACACACTTTCAGCAAGCGCAACCCTTTTCCTATGAAGACATTTGGAAATAAAATAGGTTGGCACACACAAGAGGCCTAAGGTGCATCGATAGGACAGTCCACCCAAAGTGTTTGGCACAGCCAAAGTAACTTGCAGAATTCGTGTGGGGCTGTGCCTTGTGAGTGGCTGCCACATATCAAAGCCACTGATTCATAATGGGTTGTCCTTTGATTTAGGGCAGATCTGCAGCTAATCCCCTGCACCAGAGTTCCCCTGTCACAGCCAAAGCACAGTGTAGAGCACAAAGCTGATAGGGGTCTTTTCAGGCCCCTTGCACCACTGACCTGCCCAAAATGGAAATGCACGATTAAAATGCAAAGCATGAGCATTTCCATAATTTGTTAACATTCCCACGCATTTATTAAAGAATAGTTCCACTTTCAATGCATTTTTCCATTAGATATATGTGTACCCTGTTCCTAGTCCTTTGCCCTGTTAAAAGCAATACATTGAAAGAATATGCTTTTTGTAGCAAGGCACATTTTCCACAAGTGCTAATTGCACATGCACCGATGCAAGGTTTTTGTAATATGGCCCCAACTGCAAATGAACAGACCCCATGTGCCTGGAGGATGGCTGTATTGCGCCATCTTTACAGGGACAGTTTCCTAATGCCTTTCTAGGTTTCAGGCCCGCTCTAGAATCTCAGACATGTATAGAGAGGCTGACTGTAGGTCCCTTGCACCCTCTCCAAGTTTATGTCACAGCCCAAGATTTGTGGCCATGGAAATGCAGCAGCAGAATTGGAGGCACAAAGTGTGCCTTGCATTCTGAGACTGAAAATCTTTGTTAATCCGGCCCATTAATTCTAAAACATGCGAGCATTGAGAGAGACAGCAGAGTGGGCGAGGAGCCACAGTTAGATGAAAAAGAAAAGATCTGAGAAAGAACCAAGGAAGTAATTTGGGAGCTCATCCTTAGAAAGATGAACGATTTATTTTGTAGAATGTGACCAGTGGAAGTTCTAACAGGAACTGGCTTAACTTCAAACCAGGTCTGAGGGGCCATTTGTCAGCTGCCATTAGGCAACTAATCACCACATTGGGAGTACATGGATCTGATGGGAATTGGGTGATGCTGCTGTGGCTAGGATCCAGAGAAGAGCAGTGACAATCCCAGGACGACATTTCTGTGGTGCTTTTTGATCGGTTTCCCCTGTGGGGAAATGTGGGGTCATGAAAAAGCACTTTCCGTTCCCTGAAGTGAACAAGCAATCCAGTAAGGGGAGAAAAGAGAAGGGTCAGCAGAGAATGGTGCCGGGAAGAGGAGGGACATTTATAAAGCAGCGTAAAACCACCAGAGAAATGGAAACACTCACTTATATACAATGTGAACAGTGGAAGTCTTAAAACGAACTTTCACGGCTTTAAGCCATGATTCGTTTATTGCATTTACTGGTTAAACCATCATTTAGAATCTTGTCTGCCTGGCCCCTGGAATCTGTGTCTGAAATGGAGTAGCAGCAGAAATAGCCGTGTGGATTCTTTGCCCATTGCAGCTGGTGTGTGGATGGTGAATGCGGCTTGCCGCAGCCTCTTGCCCTCCAGTTTACAGGCTTTGTTGGTCACTGCCGTCTTCCAGGGGAAAGTGGGGTCAGCACATACCCTTTCCACCCTATCAGGATAGCGAGATCCATAGTCTTCTAGAGGCTCCCCCCTAATCTCCCCAAGAGCAATAAAAAATTCCCACTAGACCCAGTGGCAGCTGGTGAATTATTTAATTATGGGCGTAAATATTTCCCACAAATATTTCCGAGTGACAGAGTGTAGCGAGGGAGCCTGAACCAACCAATGGGAGTTCAGGAGGAATTTTCCCGAGAAATGTTTTTGAATAATGAGTTACCATGATGCATTGTAAAGCATACTTTAAGTGAAAAATTGGGTAAAAGGCCAGACAGTTTCCATTTTGTTTTGTAGGCTAATTCATGAAAAAATCCAATACATGCAAGTCACCCACAGTACAAAGGAGCATTTCCCAACATATCTTCATTTTGCACCCCGACGCCTGCGGGCTTACAGTGCGGGACACAATAAATAAATAAATAAACAAATTATGTTTTTGTAATCCCCATTCTTGGAGTCCCAGAGGACTCCATGAGGGTATTTGCCATCATTACTGCGTGATGTTCGGACACGCGGTCCACATGGTCACCATCCCACTTACAGCCACAGTCAATCAGGAGACGTCATCGCAAATCACAATATGAAATCCAATTACAATCAAGACTATGGGATAAATGACAGGGCTACTGAATGCTTGGTCAGCTTGGAGCTCTGGTGATTGCTTCCATTGTCATTCCATATATTAAAATGTATGAACATTTTTCGAATTACAGTGGATGTGGCAAAAGCCATGCACTTCTAGTGCCAGCATTATCTGCTATGAATAGTGTCTGCACAATTTTTGAGGTGGGCAAAATCATTGATCACTTCTTTAGATTTTGAAACATATTACATTACTTGGCAGTTACTCCTAGTTCCAGTTGTCAAATAGAGCTACGTTACCTGGTTTGATATTGCTAAATTCTTTTTCGATTGTCTCCTCAGTGGTCGTCAACATAAGGTTCCGCACGTACAAGATCTTAACAGAAGACATTGTATCCTCGTCAACCTCCACCTCTGGCTCTGCCCAGTCGACTGCAATTGGGTGTCCCCAAAGTTGGATCCTTCCTATCAACGACAGTCACACACAGTATCTGTAATGTTTGCTCATCTCAATTACTACCAGCAGAGATTACAATGATCATATTCCACGCAAAACAAGTACAATGGCACTAACACGGTCAATTTGCATTCATAGAAACTGCAGCATTGAGAAAAGGGGTTAATGAACACATCCACTGGTGTTATATCACCAACACGGTATAGCTGACACGAAATCACATGGCATTTGATTCTCTGATGTAAGTCGGAAATAGCAACACATGAATGTTGATCACAAGATGTGATCCTGCATGACCTTTGATACCAATGAAATCCTTGAGAGATAACATAAAGCACTTAAGTGTGGAGCTAGTATATAATTTCAAATGATACAGATGTAGATAAATAAAACCACTGGCAACCGACTAATCATGAATGTGATCATTGCTTTTCTTTTCTCTTTTCCACAAACTGCCGATGTCGCGGTATGTGCATCCTCTTGATTTTACACACTTTGAATGCCACTTGCTTATGTATTATTATAAGGTATACTGTTTATTCTTTTGAAATGCATTGGCTCATGAGCTAGCCCTGCTGAGAATGCTACTGCCTCCAATAATATTTAAATATATATTTGGGCACTTTTTTTGATGAGTTAATGAACTTATTACAAATTAGTTGAATTACCTTTCAAACAATGAGAAAGCAACGCATAACTAATATTGCAGCTTTTACATAAGAACACACTGCGAGCGCTTGGCTTTCTGAGTGGAAACCCCCAGTCTTTGTTCAGTTGCATATTTAGGTCCCTGTTTCATAGGATTCTTTTTATGTCGAGCAGCTCCTCCAAATAAAACCTAATTCAGAGGGGAGCATATTGATCTCAATGACTACGTTTTTTTCTACTATACGGTTGTGCCCACCTACTCCACACAAACCCGTGAATAACACCCTTTCATGAAAGGAGGTGTGTCCATTCGTTCCCTGCTGCTTCTAGGTAATGGATGATGGAAATGTACAAAAACACTTCTATCTCTAACTGTGTGTGTCCTGGAGACTTATGAGATAGCTTAACTGAAAGATGAGAGCTTCAGGTCCATACCAGTTGCAATGGACGTCAGAGGGGTCCCAAACATGACCCCTTACTATGCCTTTGTTTGCATGGTGAATGTGGGTCAATGTCCAGAAATATCAGCAGATGCTGCAAATCAGGAATGAGGTGCATGGTCTGAACTGTGTGTCTGTTTCCAGTCTGCAATAGCAGACCTTGTTGACTAGCAAGGTGAAATACACTGGCAAAACTGTGAGCATGTAATGCAGTGCAGGAAACAAGGGGGCGTAGTTTCAGGGAGATCAGTTATTATGTTGTTCATAATGTAAACCATCTCTACTAAACTCTACGTAGTGTTCGGCCAGGTAATAGCTGAGGATTTGGGCTGCTAGAGATGATCCTCTGTTTCATATTATGCACATGTGTGAATATTGGACCAGAACACATGTTAGGTTATACTAAAAGGGGAGGTGTAAGAGGTGGATTGCACAGAACCCACAACATGTAGGGATTAAAAGTTCTCTTCGGGAAGGGATCAGAGAAATGCCTCATGAACGGGGAACCAACTAAAAAGACAAATCCTAAGGTAACAGTGAAAGGAAAGGGGTAGATGAGGTTGTGGTGAAGGGCATGCTCCTATTACCACTTCCCAGACTAAAACACACGCACCTAAAATGCCCACACCCAGCCCTTTCGCTCTTTAATGGTCTCACAGTAGTTCTAAGTTCTTCAGCACACTTCTGTGTCATGGCCTTGGCAGATGAAGCAGAAGTTCCACAGTTTTCTGGGATGCTGTAGCCTTGAAACACGCACAGATGCAAGCCTTGTAATGTCACCTCTTTTTCTCTTGCAGTTTCCAGATGCTTCCCCAAGGAACGGCCTGTTACTTCCCCTCTTTCACTAGGCATTCTTTCGTATTGGATTTTCTTCCTCCTACAAAGCATTTGTCAGGCTGCCGTAATAATGACCATCCCCAACCAAGGATTTCTCCAAGATTGCAAATGTCTTTAGTTTGCACTAACCACATCTGATTATTGTCTCAAGGCCTGGTTCCTGGCAATCTTTAAGCCTAGATTTCTAGCAGGCTCTGTAGCTTCGCCTTCTCACTATTCACAACCAGGGAAGTGCACTAAGCCAATTTCTCCGGCCACTCGAGGCCCTTCCCTGGGTACTGCCACCTTGATTGTGAGGAGGCAACAGGGAACCCCGCTGTTGCCTCCCCATGCCCCCCCCAAGACATCGAAGACCCTTCCCCCACACCCCTACCTCCCTCCTCACTTACCTGATGAACCAGAGCTTTGTGCTCTGGTCCCAGCGCTCCTTTCCTTCCTGCGGCTACCATAGAAATAGACAAGGGACCAAGTCCCTTTGCTATTCATTATGGCAGTGACCATTTTTATTTTTTATTTTTCAATCGAGATTCAGCACAGTTGTCTCTTGTGAATAAAATAAAATAAAATGATTTGCACCCCAGACGGATCCCTGTGGTGAGACTAGCAATCACCCCTTTGTCGGGGGTGCGTGCATGGCTGGTAACAGCCGTCATCTAGGCTTGGTGTGCGGCCCGCTAAACCCCAGATGTGTGGGTGACAGCTATTATCTTGGCCTGTTCTACAGTGTGGCTCTGCTAGCTAATCAATCTTCTGTTCTATACCTTACTCACAAAATTGCCTATTTGCCGTGGCCACTGCAGCTTCTGTACCTCGAACGCTTCTCCTCATCTCCTCTTACTTAACACAACTAACACTTTGGAAGCCACCCCAACACCCACAAAGTCAGGAAACGGATTCCTCTTTTCATAGTGAGGATGTCACAGTAAATGCTTCAATGAGAGGTATAGTTGGTGGGCCTGTTGCCCCATTAGTTCACGCCATCCTTATAGGTTTCCCTCTAACTGTTCCAGCTCCTCCCTAGTTGTCTGACCTTCAATTTCACTTAATAGAAGGAGCCTCATTAGGGGTTTGGTGGTAAATTGCCAAAAAAGTCCACCAATTTACCATCAAAATCATCTACCTTTACCACGACTTTCCCCAGTGGGCTTACCCCGGGGTTATTGTGGTGTAAATCCCCATTTATGGAATCCATAGGACTCCATGGGGATTTTTGACAGATTTACAGCGAGCAGTCATTTCACCTGGTTAATCCACTGGTTCTTGGCCGTGAAGTTGAGGGTTTACTTTCCACATTATGCTGGAAGCAAATCCTCCATTGCAACTTCAAACTCAGAATTTAGCAGTGCTGTAAAAGCAGCAGTAATGGTGTTAACGGCAAAATGGCAGTAACAGACTGACCAAAGAGTGAGTGGGCACAGCGTGATGAATTCTGTTATAATAGTATATTTTCTCAAAGGTATGGTAATTGTTTTGTGGGCTGCAAACCCTCAAAATGTGCGTGCCAAGTTGACGCTCAAACTGAACAATGAACAAAAGAACTAGTCCTGCAGTGAAAGCTGATATTAACACAAGGTACTAGTACGTGTGTAGGTTGGCCTATAGGAAGGTGTGAATGAATTAAGGTCCTACCACTGGTCCAAACCTAAGTGCCCCATTTGGGGTAATAGCATCTACATATAATTGGTATCCATCATAATACAACACATCAAGGATAGTCATACAAATTATTGTACGTTAGAGACAAGACTTTATGTGCAAACATCCGTGCAAAAAGTGAAATAAATGCCCTAAACCATGAGGGCAAATACAATCAATAAAACATTTTTGAGGTTACATACATATAAAATTCCTTCTAAACATAAATCAGAATGCAGAATTGCTAAACAGAAATTATGAATTTTTGTTAAAAAGGAAAGAAGAAAAAATGGAAAAGTCAATGAAGCATAAAACGAAATAAAAACGCATGGGGGGAAAAAAAGGAAAAAAGAACAATGCTGATATGACAAAAATGAATAAAACTAATTCAATAGACAGTGATCTCAGGAAAACAACTGAGTTACTGAACAAATGTTTTTGTAAATCCTGGCTAACTGAAGAAACAACAAAACATGTATTGTTATAGTCGAGAGGTCCAATGTAGATCAGATGTTATTCTGAGGGACCTCCAATCCCCTCTAGACAATATTGCGTTTCGGCGGTACCAGCTCCGCCTTCATCAGGGCAGTGATAGCAAGACCCAAAGGTGATGGTAAAAAAATGAAAAAAACATGGCATGTAATAAACAGTTCATGCACCCAAAGAGTGCATGTGGCGTCTCTATAGAGAGCTGGGAAAAAAATGTATTAGTTCCCAAATAAATTCTTGCAGTCAGTAGCATCCAACCGTGTTCCCCATATCTGTGAATCTTGAGCGTGATCCTATGCTACGCTCACGAAAAAAGTGAGCCCATTATTGCTCGTTGGGAAGTGGCTAAGTCCTGTGTGGTGTCTGTTAAATGGGCGGCTGCCTCCCAAAGGAGATTATATCACCAGATGCGTACGAGGTCGGTTGAAGAAACCAACCTGTTATTAGGTGTAGCTGAGTTCCATAGCGAAGAGCTTAGGCAGATAGGGAAGGGAGGGAAAGACAGCCTCCGGCTGGCGCCTGTGTCGCGCTGCAAATTCTGCTGCGACTGGCTGTGTTGCATTTTTTAGGAATTTGTTCCTCAAGGCCATTCTGCCATCTTCAAATAGTTTCCAATAGCATTCTGGAAATGGCATTATGATACTTCTGCTAGGTGTCTTTTTGCAACATACACAAACAGTACTGGCCTTTCACACATATTAAGCTTGTCAGGCCATATCTAATAAATAGGACGTGATGGACCTTTTGGGACACTCGTTAACATTAGGGCTGTGTTAGTGGTTGTTATTTCTGGTTACTGACATACTATGACGGTATAATCACATTAACCTGCATGAAGACAGAAGTGAAGCGTGTAGGAGCAGCCCACCAGGTATTCATAGTCCTGAGTGTAACAGTGCTCTGTGTACCTGGCAGGCAAACACCCCCGGGAAACTCTGGGGGAAAAACATGTGATCGTGTGATCAGTTGAAATGGTGACTGCAGGGAAGTCTATGGTCCTATGGCCAATTATAGAGATGACTGCAGTGAAGTGTCCTTATCCAGCAGGTAAGAAAAGAAGAGTGTAGGACACTGGAACTGAGATAGGGGCAAGAGGAACAGTCGCTGAGGATCTGAGCAAAGGAGAGTGAATGATAACGGCAGTAGCAGCGCAGAGAAGGCGCTGAGGAGGAAATTACTCTGAAGTTGTTGCAATGCAATGAAAAGCGTTGCGGAGAAAGCAGCTAAGCAGAAACACCAGGAGGATCTCTCCATAGCAAAGGAAGCAATAGGCAGCTTATGGACGGCAAGAGAACAGCAGGGGAAGCAGATGTATTAGCAGGAAACGCCGCAGGGAAGAAGCAACTTGTCGCTGCAATAGCACGGAAGGAAGCTGCAGTGTGCTTGGTAATGCATGTAAATGTTGGAATGTCTGCACGCATGAGTGCAATACATGGGTTTGATTGTGCTCTAGAATGGAATGGGAATGGGGTGGAGAAGGTGGACAGTTGAAGGAGATGGATGTGAGGATGTTGCATGTTGTGTCTTGTGTTCCCTGCTTTGGTCCTGCAAGAATGATTGCCTGAGCGAGTGCCTGTTGGAATGTTATGCCTATGGAATGTTGTGGTGTGGGTCCCCCTGTAAACTCCATGAAGGCCAGTTGAAGCGAAGCAGCCTGTGAGGGAGGAGGCCGGTGGATGTCTTCTGTGTACCTTCCTACTTACTTACCCTTGGACTTACCTGGTGCATATACATTGTCACTGGAACTTAGAAAAGAAGTTAATTTCCCTTACCTGAGTATTAGACCATTTCATGTCACCCCACAACATTGCTCTGCTAATGGGCGAGCGCCCATTAACACAAATCCACATATCTTGGAATCCATGTACCCTGATACGATGCCTGATCTACTTCTGCTGGCCTACGTTTTCTCCGACTTTGTTTCTTCTGGTGAGGAGTTCGGGGGCAGAGGCACGATCCATTTTGGGGCACTTAGATATCAGCAGATTGCATAAAATATATACAGAACGTTTAACTTCACTCTCAGTCGAGCTCTCACTTACTTACCTCCTACTTACCTTAAAAAGCCCTCATAAAAACTAAAACTGAAACAGCAAATATCCGCATATCCTGACCTTTACCAGCACGCAGGACCAAATCACACTACATGCTAAACTGCGTGCTGCACATTAAATAGGTTGTGCTAAATGGAACGTCTGTACTTATCATCCATGGTGCTAAATTGCACAGTACAATCTGGTGTAAATTGCCCTGGGTGACATGGGCCACTTGTTATATTCTTTTTGATGTTCAAATGTGTGCACACATGAATTAAGCATACAAAAGGCAAACAGATGCATTTGACATTTGGAACATGTCACCTGGTTTAATTCACCACTAACGTGCAGTATTTCCGAGGGCAATTTTGCACTAGTAGAACACAAAACATAGAAATGCAATTTTGCACAATGTACTTAATTTGCTCCACCCGGTGCAGCCTTTAACATTGCCCCGTGACAATTAGATATTAATTATTTGAATATCTCAGTGTAATGTAGGTTAAACATCGTTGGGTTTGAAGAGGACTTGGGCGAGACATTTAGCACTGGCGCAAGTACAGTTGCAGACACCATTTGCATTGGGCCAAACGTTTGCCTGGAGTCATTTTGTTTTCCTTCCAGATACTAGGAAAAAGTGAGGGATTTCGGCAACAACAAAAAAAGATGGCGGCCTGATGGGAAGATACTGTAGGCTGATATACAATAACAATCAAACTACAAAACAAAAAACTCTAGGGTACTGAAATAGAGCGATTTCCCCTAGACAACATCAACACACAATTTAGAGGGGTTCACATATATTGTGTTTTTTACTGCAATAAAATGGCAGCTTTTATTTTCCATTAGTCCCCGGCGAGGGTCAATCAGAATGTAACTAGCAATCCCTCACACGCATGTACGTGCCTGCGTGTGTTCCCAGTGGGGGGCGTGGCAGCCCCTTAGCCAATGAGGATGCTTGAAATGGGGCAATCCCTGCTCTGAGCCTCCCCAAGGCTGGAGGCTGCTTCGTCCCCCGCCAGGGACTCAGGTGTGTTTTATTTTCCTCCACCCACCTCCCCTGGAAAACTATCCCCTCCCCACCCTCCCAACCCCACTTACCTTCGTTTTTCCTCTTTTTCTCGGGAGCGAACGCGCTGGCAACACTTCTGTTCCCAGCGCGCCCGCTCCCGATGGCCGCCATGGAAAGGGAAAACGGACTATGTTTGCTATGCTCGGGCCCGTAACTATGGGCCCCCGGGGCATTACCTGGGTTGGTATTGGCCCGCTGTCTATGGGCTTATTGCCACAGTAAAGCCTGCATTCCTGGCCAACTCTGTGGATGGTGCCTCTTCTGAGGTGCTAATTGGTGAGCAAAAAGGTCCACTAGATGATGCAAAACGAACACAGAAGGGTCTGTTGGGCTGACTCTTTAGCATTGCCTTATTGCCCTACAGGCCAGTCTGAGCCAGGGTCACTGCAGCTTGCCCACAGATCTCTGAGGCTAACCCTTAACCCAGTGGGCTATCTTTGTTTGCCATATTGGCTGCTTAATTCAGAGTCATCCCAAATGTGATTGGGTTGGTTCCAGATATTCTCATTTCTGTTTGTAATGCTTCCGGTTTTTGCATTTGGGAGTTGAACAAAGCTCTCCAAACAATTATTGTTTTGAACACCACAGAAGTATCAAGGATATCAGAAGTCAGCAGTGAGATTCTGATTTCATCATAGGTCCTGTAAGCATCATCGGCGTGTGCCCTTTAATAAACGATCATCAGTATATATAGGGCGTGTAAGCATTATCAGTGTGTGCCATTTAATAAACGATCATCATTATATCAAAGTATTAAACAATTTCATACATTTGCTGTATTTACGAAATTTATAAAAATAACACCAATGGCTCTTTAAGTGCTTGAGTTGTTCAGATGACATGGATTCCACAGTCAAATACAATATAAGTTGACATTCGCTTTCAATGATGGAAAAATAATATACTGTAATGTAAGGATATAGTTCACTAAGATTTGTAGATGAAAAGAGGGACAGACCTGGTAGCAGCTTTCTCCTGGCCATTGCTGCCGCTCGGTGACTTTCGTACTCCACAAAGGCGAAGCCTCGATTCTTTGATTTATCTGCTGCACTGGGGTACACAATGACATCCAGAACCCCGTCTGTAACTTTCTTCATCTCGACTAAAATTTCTTCCCGTTTCTTTGTTTTTGGAATCCCGCCAACGAAAAGACGGCAGTTGTCAACACTTGCACAAACCCCAAGGAGTCGTCCATTCCTAGGGGGTAAACGGATATCAGCTTAGAGAGGTTTGTTATGAAATGAGAAATAGAATCCCAAATGCTCTGCCTGGATTGGGAACATGATGTTCTCCAGCTCCGGCTAATGGGGATTTTAATTAATGATACGACTCCTTTGATGTGTAGATTTTGGAGCAAAATCTAATTTTTGGCAAGTAACATCCAAGAGAGCTGGCATTATTTCTCCATTGAAAGACAAAACCCATCAAACAGTGAATATTAGTAATGCCATAGAACACCTCTTTATTTTCCCCTTTTTTTCCATTTCATGCAACATATACATTTAACAAAGGACTGCTCAGAATGTTTCCATATTCAAGGCCCTAGCTACTAAAGCTTTGAATTCTGACTGCCAGCAGAAAGTTAGAGCGAATTCTGATTCTTGTCTACAAATGAGTGCAGACAGCACAGTCAGTGCTAAAGGCCCCCACCACCCCTCTTCCTGCACCCCACAAGCATCCCAATGCCACAAACTACAATCATCACAAGGGCATGAGGCCTCTTCATAAATAATACATATTTTGTCAGAAATCTTATTATAAATATTGTAGTGGCAGTTTCTCTCCGGTTCACGTCACGGCAGTTTTTGATCACATATCTCATCAATAATGCTGGGCGAGAAAGTTTGAGGATCACCCTAACCACCTGATTTATAGGGAGTTTCAAATCCCACAAACTTTTCAAACCAGTCGATTCATCCAGAAAATGTTGAGATCAGCCAGGAGTAAAGAATGAGAACACTGCATCCTGTCTGCCCCTTCTTGTCCCTATGGCATGCCCGGGTATCAATTGGCCTGGCAGCAGCCCCTACCGCAGGGCAGAGGGGAACGTTAAATGCTGTTTACTATTTCCAATGATCTTGTCCTGCAAACAGGTTGAAACTATTCATGTGGTCCTGCAGGGGTGGGACGGAACATGTGGGTGTCGGGGGAGCTGATGGGGGAACAGCAGTGATTTGGGTGGTGTTGGGGGAGCTGGTAAGCACCGGCAAATATTATCAGATCACCAAACATTTCACTTACTGTGGATTACATTTGCGGAACATCATCGAGTCTTACTCATCATGTGCACCCTGAGTGCTTTTAGAGAGTGTTTTGCTTCATTACATGGGATCAATGAACATGCATGTTATTAATTCTCACGTATGTTTACGTACCAGCTGCCGGACACAGCAATAATTCCACTCTAAGTGCCATGCAATGAATAGCACATCGATTTGAACTCAATCAGCAGCAACGTTGAATGGTAACAATAACATCACTCGAGCACAATACATGTAGGCCAAAGACTGTTTCCCATAGGTATCTGAAGTGATGACCATGCGGATGGGGAGTAACTTTATCATGCTTGTGGAGCACAACACCTGCTGCTCAGATCAGGGAAACATAACTGAACTCTACAGGTGTAAAGAATTCCAAACAGTTGAACTACATTCTAAAAATCACAGCTAAGCAAGAATGCTAAATAAAAATGGAACCCAACATATCTTCCCCCCTAAAAGTAGAGAGGACAAAATAAAACAAAAGATAACATTTCATAGCAAGAATAAAAAATAAAAAAATCTTTGAAGCAAACCACAGCCTCCCTCACTCTCTCACTCACTGTGACCCCACAAATACCTTCTCTTTCCACCACATGGGCACCTCCAGTTCATTCCTCCTCCACCTCCTCCACTTGCACTCCTCCTGGCAGCATCACCACCCACACACCCCTTTTCAAGAGTGCTAATCTGCCCATTGACCACAATTCACCACCTTCCACTAAAACCTGCCCCTGTTCCACCACTTTTATAAACTCCTCACAGTCCACCAATACTGGGACTGCTATCCACCCGGGACATAACTTTGTACCCGGCCCACAACCTTTCAAAGATACAAAAGGGGGACACCTTTGTGACTGAATGTGAAGTGGTACCATATCTCCACACCATTTGCCTCAACATGACCCACCAGGGACGCCAACTGAATACCCCCTTTAAGGAATGTATTAATGCGTTCCACAAGGCCATTTGCCCTGGGATAATACAATGCAGTACACACATGCGATATGGAGTATTCCGCCATTGAAGAGATGACTATTTGGATGGTAAGTCAGTCACTTTATTATGCCTGCGGAGCGCAGCACCTGCTTCTAGGATCAGGGAAACATTATGGAACTCTACAAGTGTAAACAATTCCAAACAGTTGAACTACGTTCTAAACATTACAGTTCCAAGCAAGAATGCTGAAAGCATAGGGCATCCAACAGTATCCTCCGTCCTTTTGCACAATGCACTGAAACACAAACTGCAATATTCCTCTTAGATTTATGCTATCTATCTTATGGAGCATTATAAGGTACCATCTATCACCCAGTTTCTTCTATACGGATCCAATCCCCTGTCTCCTGATTAATGGGCTACTCTACCGCTCCGATGTCGATGACAGTCAACTACATCTGTGTCTCAAATGTCAAGCACAACCAACGTTATGCTTCCAATCAATGCCTCTAACTGATGGGGTCATGGCGATGACGCACTGCCTGAAACTCAGCACAACACAACCATTATTAACTCAAAACTGAAGCCCAGCACCCACGCCCAACACAAAGCATATTCAGTCAAACTAAAATATCTTGTTAAATAATCACGCCCTGGGAGAAAGCAATGACTCAAGAATTCCACTTAATACTCCAATGTGAGAGTTAATCAGCTGAATACAACACTGCTAACTGCCAATCAGCTGATTCCTACCATTAAACCTCATACAATGCATACCAGAAGTTTTTGATTTGCGCTCAGCTTGAATTTGAGCTACGCAAGCTTCCTGTACATGGAAAGTTAAAAAAGAAAAACAGCTATCACAACTTCAAGTGGTCCAGTACTCAACAACACAAGCCATCCTCCCTGGGAATTCCTGTTTGATTCCCTCATCCATGGATTGTAAGCCAATGCATCCCTTCCGGGCAGCAGTGTTTTTCCCCCTTTCATTGATCACAGGAGCTGTGTCATGCCACTACTATCCCCATTGTTCAGATCACAAAGTCTAAGGAATTCAGGCCAGAGACCCTGGATTGCCACTTATGTCTGGTGGTTGACAGTGCAGGCTGCAGGTACCCCAAAAAAAGGGCTTTTTATGAATTTGGAGCAATACTAGCCCAAAATAAAAGGGTAGCATACCGAAGGGAAACAGACTCAGAGAACAAACCCTCAATCAATGCAGGAAGACACATCTGCGTGCGCACAGACACACACAGACATGCACACACTCATCATGTCTGTGGATCATGCTGTGTGAATATAGAACACAAATGGAATTACTGTTACCACCACTTGGTCTGGCGGAATTAACGCCAGATTACAAGTCGCAGTGGCAGAGTTAATCCCCCTTTTGTGAGAGTCCATCAGACTTTTTCGGCATTTTTGGCAGAATTACCACTGGCGGAATTACCACTGCAGTAATTCTGATGATTTTACTGATTTTCAGCAGAAAGTTGAAATACTTACCTCCAGCCTGATGCTGGAGGTAAATCCCCAACTCCAGGGCATACTCATAGTATGGCAGAGCGGCATTAATTCCATTACTGCCAATTTTTTCCTGCACCGCCATACTCGTAACATGCCCCATTTGTGCTTCATACCAATAAGATTGAAATTAAAATTTACAGAAGTCTAAATAAATCAAATGACAACTTGAATTGAAAATTAATCTAAAATGAAAGTACAAGGCATTCTTACAGTGAAGGTTTTTGTCTTTTTACTCCACATACCCGATTCTTTGCATTTCTCTCTAGATCCCCCTCCCCTCCAAATGACAGTAGCGTAATGGCCCCCAAACCCTGCGGTTTATGATTTACCCCTGGATAATCATTTATCTGGACATAGGGTATAAAAGGATTCCAAATCTCTGGATATCTCAGCATATCGGCCCCAAAGGGAGACCCCAATTTTACTCATTGCGGCTACAAACCATATTCTTGCCCACCGATCCCGGATCTGGTGTTATATTTGTTTTCCAGTTCTGAGTTACTGTGACCCTGGCCTCCACAAATAAGTCTGTCAGCAATTTAGAATGTTTTGCTGTCAGCTTATATGAGCCGTCTGGATCTTCATTACCCAGTAACACCACTAGCAGGTCTAATGGCAAATACTTTCATAAAAGTTTCATGTGTCCATCCATAAGTCACTCTTACGGCTGCTTTGTGACCTTCTCCTTTAGGTTTCAGAAAGCCAGTCAGAACAATCTCTTCTGGACCTTACTTGTAAAAGTCAATTTGTAATAATGCGGGTCAGAAAATATGTGCCTTGAAAAATATTTGTCCTCAAACATTTTCTCTCGAGTACATCTTCCTTCATTAAATCAAAGGTCCTCTTTGAAACACAGGGACAGTTGGAGGAGCATCTAAGGAGGAGAAGGGTCTTTCTTACAGACAGGAGATAACACAAAACCATACAAAGGGCAAAGTCCCTTCAAAAGGGAACAGGAGTTACAAATCCACGAACAGTCAAGTCAAACCTATCCTTAATTATTCAAAAGCAATCATTAAGTAAACAGTGGGTGCAAAACAAACATGATTCAGAAAGAAGCAATTGGGAATTAAGACCTGTGAAACAAACAGTTTAAAATGATGTTTTTGTCACTAGACCCTTCAGCTAATTGATACCATTGGAGGACACTCATATAGTAACACACATACAATCAACAACACCGTAATGTAAACGATTATATTTTAACAGATTGCAAAATCCACAGACATATTTGATCTCTGTTCACAGGTGTACAATCAGGATGCTCACCTAATTTCGTAATTATTAAGCTGCTTGATTGCGTTCCTGGCCTCCTGTTTATTGAAGAACGTTACAAAGGCGTAGCCCCTATTATTCCCATTGAAGTCCATCATCATTCTCACTTCATAGATATTGCCAATCTGCAAGTCAAAAACAATTCACTTCAGTTTCATTTTTATTGATATGTTCTGTGTTCACATCTATCAAGGAAGCATAATCTCCAGCAAGTATAGACGCGTTACGGCATTTTTCCTGGATGCTAACGAGCGCGGCCATTTGCAACTGGTTTTGTGGATGGAGCACCGTTTTTTTAATGGGGAGCCCGCCATAGACCGCTTAACCCTTTTGCTTCCCCCGCTTTCTAACCACACATTTCCTGCGCTCCAACCGACATTCTTTCTCCCAAAAAGGACAATTTAGCCATGGAAAAAATGGCCGCGATATTTAGAGTTGTGCTTCAGTGACCTAATCATATCAATAACTCGTAAACAACACATCTTATTGAAACCTATAATTAAATCATAGACACAGATATTAGTTCACCATTGCTGGACTGAACACAATATCCACAAATTACTTCTGGGGAAATAAGACATCTTTTGCAGTTTGATAAATTAAAGCTCCCAAAGCTGAATGTCTACTAGCGCCAGGTGAAGTTACCAAAAATGAATTAAGTGTAATATTCCATTTGAGCCAAGTCACACATTCCACTAAGCAGCACTGCAAGAACATCTCCAGTTCAGAACCGCATCAGCAAGGCATTGTGGGTATGCAAATGACCTCAAACGCAAACAGTTTGCTCCAGAAAATTGCCTTTGTCTTAAGGCAAATGCAATTTTCTGGAGCAAACGACTTGCTCCAGCGATGATTACCAGATGGAATATTACACTTTCGTGTTTCAGGTGGAAGGGATATTTCAAGCCTTTTTAAACCCACCATAATTTAGCTGTTTTCAAACCCACCGTAATGTAGCTGGTGTCTGATTAAACAAAAATGTTAGAATGCAGCTGTTTCAACATACACTGACATGAGTGAAAGTGTTCAACTGAAGTAGGTCGATTATGTAGATCACACATTGCGAACTAAGCAATTTATCACAAAAAGGAAAGAAATGGAGTGGAGTTGTGGAGTGTTTGCATGGAGTGTGACTTGGAGTGGTGGCGAGGATAGGTGATGCCGTGGTGTGTAATTGTGTGGTGACGTGGATTGATTGTGTGAAGAGGGTGTGGTGGTGTGCAGTGGTTATGTAGAGTGTTAGTGGTGTGGAGTGTTGGTGGTGTAGAGTGGTGTTGATGTATAGTGGTGGTGTAGAATGTCGGAGTGTTGGCATGGTTTGGCGGTGGTCTGAGGTGTAGGGGTGTGTAGGTGTTGGGTGTGGTGGTATTGATAGGTGAGGTGGTGGGGTGGAGTGGTGGTATGTTATTGTGGAATGGTGGCATAGAATGGTGGTGGTGTGGAATGTTGTGCTGTTTTGAAATGCAGAAGAGGCGGGATGTGGGGGCACTGTGGAGTGGCGGGGTGCCATAGAGTGGTTTGAAGTGGTGGTGTGGAGTATTGATGCAAAGTGGTGGTGTTGAGTGATGGATTGTAGTGATGGCCTCGTATTGCAAAGTAGTGTGGTGGCATGGAGTGGTTGTATTAAGAGGAGTGTCATGGTATTGACTAGTAGTGTGGAGTGTTGCTGATGTGGAATGTTGGTGGTGAGGAATGGTGGTGATGTAGACTGGAAGTGTAGAGTGGTGATATGGCGTGGTGGTTGGGTCTTTGGGGTTATTTGAGGATATTGAGGCATAGGCGTGAGTGTGTTGTTGTGGTGCTGTTGGGTAGATATAGAGAGTGGTAGTGTACAGCGGTGGATTAGAGTGGTGGTGGTGGGGAGAGGTATGGAAGTGTGGCATGGCGTGCAGTGGGATGTGTGGAGGTGTAGGGGAGTGGAGATGTAGGGGTGAGGTGGTGGTGTAAGAGTGATGTGTGGATTTGTTAATGTGGAGTGGTGTGGTGAAGTGTAGTGTTGTAGATGTCTTGTGAAATTGGTGCAGAGATGTGTGTAGGTGTGGAGTGATGTAATGGTGGTGGGGATGGTAGTATGCAGTGATGCTGAATAGCTGACATTGAGACAACTGAAAAATAAAAAGCAGATTGGGCCCTGTGCCTTTGGCAGCACTGGATCACTCTGTAGCATGCATTGGCTCGGGTTGTGATGCCCCACAGGTTTCTGCAAGCTCCTCCTGTGGGATGGCATGAGAGGTATATGGTGTTGCTGCCAGCAGCTCTGGGAAAGTAGAGAGGGCAAGCATGTTTTGGCCAGAGTACTCTTGGGAAGGCAGGGGCCTTCACATACAAAAAGCATCAAGACCAAAAAGTGAATTCTAAAATAAATGGAAGTGGTCACTGAAGAACAGCAGCACCTACAGTTTGTGCTTTTGACTGTGAATGAAATGAAGCAATGAGACATCCTGTAAAGTGATTCACCCGCGGTTGTAAAAAGTAAATGGAATCCATCTTAGAAAAGATACATATCAACTCAAAATGCTTCAACACACTATTTTACAAGCCATTTTAAACTTACTTATGAGTGTTTATTTAGCTTCCGCCTCTGTAAACTGCTAACCATCCCTATTGTGCCAGGGACATCAACGTGATTTTGAAAGATGATGTAGTCACTCAAAATTTCTGTCAATATTACAAGGTTAAGCAGTACGAGGGAATTGTGTACCCACTATGGTAGAGATGCAATGATGGATGCACACAGCCATGTTTATCCATATGTTGAGGACTATGCAAAGTGGAGAGGAGTACACGCAAGCATCTTAAGTCATTGCACTTTTCTTGCCACAATCTTTTTATTATTCTTTTTTTTATTAATGTGTTATAGTCACCAGATAAAATGATCTTTAACATGACATAGCATCACAAAAAGTAAACAAGTTACAAAGAAATCCGGTCACGGAAGGTTTAATGTCTGGAAGTAATCGATCCCAGAACTCTTCCTAATTTAACCATCCCATATTACTCACAAAGAAACCTAAATGGAGCTGACCCTGCACCTGCATAGCAGGACAAATGATTCAAATAGGCTTTAGAGTTTGCTTCACGTCCTTCCTTAAACGGAGATTCTATGAATCGTCAAAATCCTGCCCCCTTAACCGCACTTCCATGACCTTTCCAGCAAGAAATGTAATCTGAATCTTAAAAATTGGGCATGCTAATAGGGACTGAGGAATTAGCATAAATATCGGGGTAAGTACCCCGGAAGCTTGTCCAATCTGGATAGCTTTGCATTTATTCTATTGTAGTTATTTATTTATGTATTTATTCATTTGTATACTGTGCAGAAAGCCCAAAGGCACCAGGGCGCAACAATTACACGTCAGGTACAAACAAAAAAAGACAGGACAGTCACATCTGGTGGAGGAAGTTCAGGGCAGGTTTTATCTCATTATTTAAAGAGGTGGGTTTTGAGATTTTTGCGGAAAGACATCAAGCGTGCCTCGAGTCTAAGAGCGGAAAGTAAAGCGTTCCACAGGTTAGCTGCTTTTGACGGATAGGATATTCCTAGACCATTAGCTTGTTTGAAAGCCGGACAGGACACCTGCATCTGATTGGAAGAGCACAATGTTCTGACGGGGATGGACCCAGGTGTCCGTGTCTTGAGGAATGGTGGAGCTGTTCCAAGGATGCATTGGTGAGTCAGAGTGCATACTTTTAAATGTATGCTTTCCTTTACCTGAAGCCAATGAAGGTCCCTCCTTTGCTCTGAGATATTAAACCTTTTTGGAATCTTTTTAACAACGCATACAGCGTCATTCTAGAGAACCTGGCATTTTTTTAAGATTGGATTCGGAGGCTCAGATCAGTAATGAGTTACAATAGTCGAGCCTCATAATACAGTTGCTCGGGCAATGGTGGCAGAGTTATTTTCTGTGATATATGGACAAATGTTTTTAAGCAGGTGAAGATGATATTTGCAGTTTTGGGTTATCTGGCTGATATATGCATCTGGATTAAGTGATGCCTCAAACTGAACGCCTAAGGTTTTTACTTTATTTTAGTACTTGGATGTTGCTATTTCCAACGTTGACATTTTTTTATACTTCATGCTGAGTTTGGCCAGAGCCTGCCGGGATACAAAGGTAAGCAGCTCAGTTTTACTGCCGTTCAGGCAAAGCCAGATTTTGGACATCCATGATTCAATCTGTTCATATACATTAGCTAAGACAGCGGAATCAGGGGTGCAATTGCCACTGATTTACTGAATCAACTGGGTGTGATTGGCGCAGTTTGTGAATAACACCGCTAGTTTCTCCAAAAGTGAGCACAGTTACCTGATGTAGAGATTGAACGTAACGGGCCATAGACACACTCCCTGCGGGACTCCACATTTAATTAGAGCCCCACTGAATTCTCGACTCAAGATTTGCAAGACATGAATGGAACCAATCGATATCCTCTTTCAAGCAGTATGCAAGTTAGGTTAAGGAGTGTAATAGGTGTTTGTGGTCAACCAAATCAAAGGCTGCAGATAGATTTTACAAGACCAGCAATCCAACGTTGCCCTCGTGCATGATTTTCAGCATGTGAGACAGTAAATTGGCGAGAACTGTCTCAGTACTATAAGATGGCCGAAATCCTGATTGTCTATTATGAAGGATACCATTGAATTGAACATCATTTTGGAAATGAGAGGAAGCGAGTTTGTCTAAGATTTTGAGGAGGAAGTTACAATTCGTAATCATTCTAAAATTGCTCGGTTCTTTTGGATCAAGGTTAGACTTTTTAAGGAGAGGGGTGACGGTTACTGCCTTGATGGAGTCTGGCACCAAACTGTCTCTAAAGAGGCGTTCACAAATCTGGTCAGAAATGGGGCAAATAAATCGCCATGTACAAGTATTATCTTCATTGGGAGGATGTTTTCTGGGCATGAGGTGGGGAGCATAGATGATAGCGTTTTTTAGATTAAGCACTTTTTTCCATAGCCTTCCTTACATGTGAGCCCAGTCAAGACCGAGTGCCTGCATATCAATTTCCATTCCATATAAGAGTGTCGGAGTAACTTTTACTGTATAAAAAGTAACAAGAAGCTGGATAGAAAATATACACAATTTATATATATATATATATATATATATATATATATATATATATATATATATATATATATATATGTATTTGTACATTATGCGCCGCAACCTGAAGTAATCAGGGCGCACACAAAAATCACAGCAAACAAACGGTTCAAGAGCCAGGGATAGCAGAGACCAATGTCAGCTAATTAAAAAGGAGAGTTTTTAACCTGTTACAAAAAAGTCAAGAGACATTTCTCTCTGTGTAAATTGACTGGCAGTTCATTCCAGGCACGCAAAGCCTGGACAGAGAAGGAGTGGCCTTTCCCTCTCGCTCCTTTAATTCTTGGGCATGTGAGCCAGTAATCATCGGAACATTTAGTCGATTTACCCAGATGTTTTAGTGAAAGTCTTTCCTTATGGCATAAAGGGGCCGATCCATGCAGGTATTTGTGTGTCAGAGTAAGGGTTTTAAAAAGGATCCTGTCTTGGGAGGATAGCTCAGGGGAAACATGCTCATTTTGGAAGCAAGGTGATGCGGAGCAAACAGGTTTGATCCCCGGGTCTGTGCTTAGAAACCTCTGGGTATAAAGCACGTTATAAATAACCAATTATAATTAAAAAAGTCCTTGAGCCCACCTGTGACCAATGGAGCTCTCTCCTTGCTGTGGTGATGTGCTGCCTTTTGGCAACATTATTTTCTTTTAATAACACATTTTATTGTTTTTGCACATAAACTCAAAACATTACAAAATATAAATGTGACCCAAAGTGGCCACTTTTCATAACTACATCCCCATGACGGAAAAAATGGGTCTTAGAAAGTCTCCTGCTGTCCGTATATTATAGTTGCTAAAATTTTCGTCTAAACACATCACATTGTGACCTGCATCGTGTTAGTTAAAACAGATTACTGCGCCGCTTTCCACTTGTGCCATATCTTATCAGCTTTCTTCAGGCACCCTCTAGCATTGTACACCCTGAGTTCCATTACAATACATATGTTCCCATCTGTACTCCACTGTGGGCTCATACTGTGGGATTGCTTCAGAGCCCCACAGTTTCGCTATGTTCCTTTTGATTAATGCTGTAGTTGTTGATACAAACAGTTTCTCATATCTGGACATTTCTCCCTCCTCCACCCCGAGCAACATCAGTTTTGGATCTCTGTGTACCACTCTCTCCAACAATCGTGAGAGTTCATTGCAGCACTGTTGCCAGTACTGATGGATGTCGGTGCATTCCCATAGTATATGGAAGAAAGTCTGCTCCGCTCTTTTGAAGAGTAGAGAATGTGGATCAGTAGCTTTCCCCCACCAATAATCACCACTCTCGGGTAGTATATCCTATCTAGTATTTTGCGTTGTATGCGCCGGAGTCTGGCTGAGATGGCTACTTGTCGGGGGTACATGAGGATAGTCACACAGTCCTCTGATTGTATGGTTCCTACATCTCTCTCCCACTTGGATTTCAAACTTGTTAAGTCGGTAGTGGCAAAAGAGGTTATAACATTATACATGGAAGATGTAGTTTTGGTATTGATTTTTGCCTGGACTATGTTTCTTTCCAGAGAGGTAAAGCAAAACCAAAACTTTGCGTCACCTTACAGTAACCCCCAGGATGCACTCTAAAGGGTTCCTCCGAACCCACAGCTAATAATGGTGTATATGTTGGGGACCAAGAAGTGTGATTTCTAAGTCCACCATTCATTCAACTTCGTTACATTTTTTTATACACAGAAAATCATTTGATCATCAAAGTGTATAAAGTAAAGTCTCTTATTTAATCAACACAAAACCAATTGTTAAATTGTAATTCAAAAAAATAACAACCATTCAACATAACAGTGAACATTGGATACCTTTTCCTGAGGTATACTTTCAAAGTTCTGTATTACAGCTAACATAACCTGTTAATGTCATATTGTGCTTCTGTAAATATAATCAAATTCAAAAACAAAATCCAAAATACAAGCTCATTGCTCATCATCTGAGTTACAATTTATCCACATTGTAATTTAAGACCACAATCCCCCACAATGATATTCCATCCATAGACATCCGGAATTATCAGGTGCGAGAAATTAGGGTCAAATTGCTTCTTATTTTGTACAAGTGTCCAACCAGGCTTCCATACACGTTGTTGCCAAGCCGACGTGTTTCGGATTGATTAACAATCCATCTTCAGGGCCACAAAAGCCTGATTGTTCCAACTACAACTTGACCAATGAGGTAACCTAGGAAGGCACAGACAATCGCACATTAGGATACTCCCATATATGTAAATCGATCAACAGTTACTAATCAACCATCACCATATCCCAATCTTCCCATTTAGAGAAAAAGAACAAAATCATCCAGGAGGGTCCTAATCATAAATAACAGCCAGAATACCAAGTGACCCATACCCCCACTAGGTAGCCCCGAAATCCTCCATCTCTTTTTCAAACTACATGTAGATTCCTGTCATGCAAATATCCAAAAATGGACTCCCCACACCACCAGGTGGACCGGATATACCTTTCTAACACCACTCCATAGCCCAGATGTACATTAATCAGTAGAGAGTGACTAGAATCCCAAACAAGACCAAAAAGCACCAATGTGTTCAATCACATAATATACTCACCCCCCAACCGGGGATTACAAAACATCACCAAAATTCAATGAGGCGGTTAGGCGGATACCAGACCAACAAGCTCCTACAAAGAATTCCAAAGGGCTTCAGCAAGTTGCCGTACGCCTGCAGCTATTCAAAATAGCCTGCAAACGACAAGCAAAACGATCGTACAACCGGGGCACATATAAAGCCAATGTCAAGTTGGTCAAAATTATAATAACAATCCACATGTGTATAATACTTTGCTCTCCGGTATCTCCTTAAGTTTAAAAGTGCTTACCTGCAATGCCTCTACTATCTGTGCACTCAACGCAAGGCGTCCCGGCACCGTCCTTCCGTACCGCTGCTCTGCCAGTGAATGCGTACGCATGCGCACCCTGGTAGATAAGGTCGTGTACGTCATCACACGCAGGAAAGAACGTGCGTGCCTATAAACCGCCATCTTAAGATGGTAAAGGAATATACTGACCCCACATACTCGAGTCATCAAGCTCAATAATAACAGAAAAAAATGCAAATCACAGCAGCCATAACGCAAGTATTTTAAATGTGCAGCGGATGAGCCGCATGCCAAGTATAAACACATATGGAAATCCTCCTCCGTCAATCGAGGCCCAATACCTCTGGATAAGCATAGTTAACGCCCCACCTCAAAGGTGGAAAAATGTCCCATACCCAGTTATTAGCCACATGGGCATAGGGATATAATAATAAGTATAGAATAAACTCCTCGTAAAGAGCCAGTAATGTAACTTAGTGTGCCCATGGGACTCCCTCTGGGTCTACCACATCCGGTAAACCTGGGCATATGTACCAATAGGCCACTCAAATTTGGAATGAGGCCAAACAGAGGGGGAAAAGGGCAGAACAAGTCTACCCCTACCCCCATGTCTAGCCTCAGAGAATCGTCAAGGTGGTATACAGTAGAGAAATCAAATGAACATCCGATTAGAGAAATCCCAGAGTGAGAGAGTCTGTACCCGCATAGGCATCCACTACACAATATTTCAACATGCATAAAACATCTGAATATTCCTCAAAGAATTACAATCATTTTCAAACATGTGAATTCTCAAAAGCAAAAAAGCTTAATAGAACTTAACAGCCAGTTCAAAATATATAGGAAAATTCTATCGGTAACTCCAAACCGTTCTTTTTAAAGCACATTTCCATCACCTAATGACAAGAAAACCTTCAATCATTGTTACACATGAAAAAACATGAAAAAACATGAAAAAATAGCAACCCATATAAAATTTCAAATATGACACATTAAGTCAAATTCCACATTTATGCCTCTTGGGCTCAAAGAGTCCAGTAAGTCAATCCACATGATCTCCTTCTGAAGGAGTTTTCTCTGTAAATCACCCCCTCGTGAGTCTGTTTTTACTTGCTCAAGGATAACACATTTGAGCTGAGCTATAGTGTGTTGAGCTGATCGAAAATGACTGGCTACTGGAGATTTCTGATTATTCATCCGATGCTCAGACCAGTGTATTTTTGCCTTCCTCGTTGTAATCCCTACATAATATAGGCCGCACGGGCATTTTAATCCATACACAACGTTCGTGGCATCACAGGTACAGGAATGTCTTAACCAAATTGGTTTTCCAGAATGAGGATGTGCAATGCTATTACCTCTGATCAAATTAGCACAATGCGGACAATTCTGGCATGGAATTGTACCCTTGTATATGGTCTTGGTTTCTGATCTCTGTATTTCAGCTTTTATCAGGCTAGATTTTAGGGCTCTATTGTTCCTGTAGGCAAATCTCGGGACTTGGGGGAATAACTGTTGCAGGTGTGGATCCATTTGTAGCATCTGCCAATGATTATGTATAATCCTCCTGATCCTTGCACTCTGAGTTGAATAAGTCATCACGTAGACCAGAGAGTCTCCAGTTTGAATAGGTTTAGGAGATAAAAGGGTCTCCCTAGCTATCGATTTAGTTTTTTCAGCAATCTCCTGAATTGACATTGTGGCATATCCCCTCACAACAAATTTGCGCTCCAATAGTGTTGATTGTCTTTGGTATTCCGTTAATTCAGATATATTTCGTCTGTACCTCAGAAATTGACTCGTTGGTACACTCTCAATGGTTCTCTGTGGGTGGAAGCTTGTGGCTAATAATAGGCTATTGCGATCAGTAGCCTTAGTGAATATTCTTGTAGCCAAACCTTATGCCAGGGTATATACTTCAACATCCAAAAAATGAATCAGTGATTGACTCGTTTCAACTGTAAAACGAATCCTTGGATGCATTTTGTTCATCATATCATAAAATTCATTCAGCTCAGCTTCAGATCCCGACCATATCCCAAATATGTCAACTATATATCTCACATAGATAGAGAGATAGATGCTGTTGCCACCTAGGTGATGACAATACATGTTCGTGTTCCAAATAGTACATGTAGATATTGGCATAGCATGGGGCATAGCGGCCCCCATGCTAGTGCCTGAAGTCTGAAGAAAGAACCTGTCCCCAAACTTAAACAAGTTTTTATTCAGGACCAGTTTTAGAAGTGTGAGGACAAAAAGACTATCTCCCCTGCAATTGTCAGATCTCAGGAGAATCCATTCCACGGCTTCTAAGCCTGCTTCATGGACTATATTAGTGTAGAGGGACGTGACATCCATCGTAAACAGGATGTCACGTCCCACCACAAATTGGACCACGTTCAATTTCTGTAAAAACTGCATGGTATCCCTTAGGTACGTAGTTGTATTCTGTATCAAGGGCTGTAAGGTCCTGTCCAGATATTGGGCTAAAGGCTCCAGTAAACTGTTTGATGCAGCAATTATGGGTCATCCAGGGGGGTTTAAAAGCCTTTTATGAATTTTAGGTAGAATGTATATAACTGGAATTATAGGATTATTGTTTTCCAAAAAAACGTGTGTTTTCTCTGCTATTACACCCCTAACCCTCATCAAGTGTTTCCTGTATCAACTGCATAACTTGTACTGTAGGGTCGAACTGAATCTCCCTATACGTTTCTGGATCAGCCAGTTGTCTTTCAACCTCATTGATATAGTCCTTTTTGTCCATCAACACCCATGCACCCCCCTTTTCGCAGGTTTAAATATGATGTTGGTATTATCCAGTAGGTTCCTTAGAGTCTGTTTCGCTCTCACCGGGAAATTCCCATATCCTTTGCTTTGGAAATGCAGTTTCTTTAATTCATGGAGGACTGATCACTCAAACACTGACAGAACGTGGTTCTGAACCGGTGGATTGAACCCACTCTTTGGTTTAATTTCCCAAAACCTGGGTGCTTCCTGTTGATCAGGGTCTTTGTCACACTCATCATAAAAGAGCCGTAATTTCATTTTCCGGATCAGTTTGAATAAATCAATTCTTTCTTTCAAGAGCGTGCTATTACTCTGAGGAACAAATGACAAACCTTTGTTCAGGACCTGTAATTCCAGCCATGATAGCGAATAAGAAGATATATTCACTACTAGCTCTTCTTTTGCAGTTTCTTTCTCGGTGGATTTTTTCTTACCCCCTCGTCTGATTGGTCCTTTTCTAAAAAACGAGATCTGTCTTCAATCGGTTGCTCTTCCTGTGAGCTAACAGTCCCTCCTGCTTCCGTAGTTGGCTGAACTTCTAATTCAGCACTCGATGCCTCAGACGTCGATGTTTCACCTCCGGATGGTCCCTGCTTTGATGCGTGGCTTTGGTGAGGTTTATTGGTAGGATGACCGTAGTATTCCTGCCACGTATATACAATGTCAAATTTATAATCCAATGTATCTCGCCTGAACTTCCTGATATTTTTGGTCTCTAATTCCTGTTTGTACTTCTGTAATTTCTGGTTTGTGTCATCCAGGACTTCTTGAAGTTGGTCCGCTGTAAGACCTTTACTTAATGATGATTTTATTCCTTCAATATCTTCATCCAATGTTTTCAGATTCTGAGCCAATTCCTCGATGGTTATTAATATCAAATTGAGGGAACACTTGTTAAGTATTTGGCGCCACCTTGTGCAAGGATTTTCCTTGCACAATGTTGGTTCCAAATTGACCCTGAGTCCTCGTGGAATCCTCTGAGTCTTAAAGTATTGGGCTAATGTGGGTGGAAGCATGAAGTTTCAAATTAATGAGTCGACATACTTTCCATTCAAGTTGTTTAATCAGTTCTTCTGGTTTATCAGAGCTACTAAGTTCTTCCCCAGGTGTTTTAAATAGGGCCAGAATTCGTTTGGCTTCTTCTTCACTAAAACCTAAAGTTTCAGCACGATTAGTAGTAGTTTGATCAATCTTAGTGAAGGACATAGTAGTCCTTTAAGCCAAAGCAAATAATTCTTTCAATATTGTGTGCTCACCCCCAGATTGTGGCCGGGAATCGTAATGGGGAAGGCTTGCAAAAGCAGGGAGGGGTGCATTCAGGGATATTTTCTAGTTCCTGGAGGTGGGTCTGTAATGCATGTCGTAGTTGTGTATAAAGTTCTGTAAGTGGGAGGTGAAAGCGGAACCTTAGGGTTTTGAAAGGAACCATTTTGCCATCTACGATGATGTTGCCGACCTTCATTATCCCAAGCCTCATCCAGTTGTGCCATCTCAGAAGTTTATTCATTTCAGGGAGGTTCCTGTTGTCCCATAGTGGTTGTATTGGGGTGACTTTTTCGTCCCAATTCATGTGTTGTGTGCCTCTTTCCAGATTAGTGACATGTGTGACAACATGGTTCAGAGGTATGTATGGTGTGTTGCTCGATAGAGATGTTCTAGCTGGGATCTGCCTTGCCCTTCAGTGTTTTCTACTCTGATGTGTGGCAGTGATTTATATCCATGCAGCATATCATTGACCACTGCCATTTGACTGGCCCAGTAATGGGTCTGCAGGCGTGGAAGTCCGATCCCACCTTCCTATATGGATCTTTGGTGGGTATGTAGTGCAATGCGCGGGTGTCCTCCACACCACAGTAGTTTTCTAAGTGTACATTCGATTTTGTGACATTCATATTGCGGAATGTGTATTTGGGCGTTTTATAATATTTATAGGAAATGGGGGAGGGCCACCATCTTAAAAAGTGCTGCCCTACCTAGCAAGGTCATTGGCAGAGAGATCCAGTGTTGGGTATCTTCTGTAAACCTTGCTATCGGTTGAAGGTTGTTAACCACATAATCGGTCAGATCATATGTGATTTGTATACCAAGGTACCTGAACTGGTCTGTTACAACACAGTATGGGCAATTTTCTGGCATCGTGGGGCTCGTGTGTGCAATTACCAGTTTACCCGTAGGCCACTGAAGGCTCCGTATCTTTCTAGCAGGTTTGTTACTGTGGGACAGGAGTTATACGGGTCTTTGAGATAGATTAACAGGTCGTCTGCATATAGGGAGACTTTGTCATCTGTCCATCGGAAACCGCTCCATGATTGTGTTGTTCTTAGCAGCTCGGCCAGGGGTTCTATTGCTAATGCAAAGATCATGGCAGACAGGGGACATCCTTGTCTAGTTCATTTTCCTAGTCTAAAGGGTTGTGAGGGCCACCCATTCACTTTCGTTTCTGCTTCAGGGGACTCATATAGGAGTTGTACCCAACCCATGTAATGTGGACCAAATCACATGGGGAGCATGATTTCCCATATTGCGTCCCAGTATACCGAATGAAAGGCTTTTTCAAAGTCTATTGCAGGCAGTGATAAAGGACCTTGGATGGTGGTTGCTTTCTCGAGTGCTGAATACAGTCTACGTATATTCATGCGGGTAGACCTTTTGCGGCATAAAACCACATTGATCTGGGTGGATTAGCGATGTTATAACCTGTTGTAATCGGTTAGTGAGCACCTTCGCTAATATCTTAGTCTCACTGTTTATAAGGGAGATTGGTCTATATGAACAGCAGTGGTCTGGGGGTTTGTCAGCTTTGGGGTTCACTATTAGCCCTGTCTCTTAGAATGTATAAACCTTCACAATAAGTGCAGGGAAATCTCATTTGTTCCTAGTTTCAGCCACATCTCTATCAGGAAACCGTTCGGCCCTGGTGTTTTTCCTGATTGGAGTTCTGACATGGCAGTCGCTATTTCCTCCTCAGTGATATCTCTTTCTAACATGTTTTGCTGATCTGCATTTAGGGAGGGGAGAGTAACCTTATTTAGTATTGCTATGTCAATGGGCATCGTGGGTGCTTTATATAGTTCTGCGTAATAGGAGGCAAAGCCCTCTGCTATGTCTCGGTCAGTCAGTACCGGATCAGTTCCTCCTTATCTGATCATCCTAACTTGACTACTTCCCTTGTCTCGACTTTCCAGCCATGCTAGCATTTTGCCTGCCTTATCGCCGGTCTCATATTCCCAGGCTCTCATAGTTCTATGACCCTGTTTGGCACAGTCTAATGCAACATTTTGTAGGCGTTTTTGAGCCAGCAACATTTATCGATGTGGCTCAGGTTGGTCAAGAGTTAGGTGGGTTGTTTCAGCTTGTGTAACCTGTCGTTCTGCTTCAACCAGTTCTCTTTTATGTTTTTTCTTATGTGCTGCGGTCCAAGAGATAATCTTGCCCCGCAGCACTGGCTTGTACGCCTCCCACAGTACTCCCGGGTTGTCTACTGATCCCGTGTTCAGCTCAAAGTATGTTGTCGTGGCCAGGCATGTCTGTTTCATTCATTCCGGGAAGCCCAGGTAATAATTAGTTAAGCGCCACGTAGGGGGGAGCGGTCTAGTCGTGTGTAACTCAATTAGTAGTGGGGAGTGATCCGATATGCCACGGGGAAGCAGTGTTGCCATGGAAGCTTTGTGTATATCTGTTACTGGGAGAAAGAAGTAGTCTTGTCTTGATAATGAAGCATGTACCCCAGAGTGATATGAGTAGTCTCTCGTGTCAGAATGCAAGTCTCGCCACACATCCTGCAAGCCTAGTGCAGTGGTGAAGGTGGCTAGCTTAGTGCGAGTGTCGGGGTTCTTCCCTCTCAAGTGTGTGCAGTCTATCCCCACTTCCATAACTTCATTGAAGACACCTCCAATTACCATAAGATCCGATGTGTCCCCAGAGATCATAGGTGTGATGTTGTGTATTAGCGCTGCTATCAGCGCTGGGGGCGAGTATACCAACAGCATTGCAATGGCTTGATTCGAGAGTGTCCTGTGATGTATACAAATCTGCCTCCTGTATTCTGCATCACACTGACGAGAGTGAAGGGCAGTTTTTTATGTATTAGTACGGGAACCCATGGTAAAGCCAGCATGTATTGCCAGCCTAGTAGGTGCGTTTGAATAGGTTGCATGTGGTACTAGCCAAATGTGTCTCGGTCAGGAATACTGCATCAGGTGCATGCCTGTTTAAAAACTGTGTGACAAGGCATCTTTTAATCACTCCTCCAAGCCTGTTGACATTCCAAGTTAGAAACCGCAGGGCTCTAACATCAGTGTTGGTAGGAGCCATTCAAGATGGGGAGTGGAGCAGCAAGTGCTATGACACGCAGTGCGTGCAGAAGGAAGACTGACTTATTGTGATATGTAGCGCTCTTGAGGGAGATATGTGAGTTGACTTCCAGACCCATTACCAACAAAAATAATGATAACAAAACTTTTGCAACATCCCCACTCCCACCTTATACTCCGCCCCAACCCAAAGTATCTGTAGCCCGAACATTACTACCGCAAAACTATCGCAGCAGCGTTAACAAGCAATCCAACTTATCACAACTTCTTTCAGTTAAAAATTATAGCTTCTGCTGGAGGCTTCTGGGGAGCTGGTCTCAGTGACCGCCAACGTTAGCAGAAGCGATTCCTACAGGAGTGGTCACAAGGCCTTATTAGGCCGACTATGTTATGTATCAGCGTTTTCTTATCATACCGTCTCTCCTGTTCCAGCATATGACATATCCAAGTCATCCCCTTCAGGAGTTAGCTTCTTGTTCCAGGACATTTTATTCCATCGGCAGACGTTGCTGTGCAAGTGTATTGCGACTTTGACGTGTATGCGATCTGCCCCCAGGGTCCAGGGCTTCCGCATCCCAGTTCTCTTCAATGTGGTTTTATGCCCATTTCCATGCCTCCTGGGGGTCTGTGAAGTGCACAGATGTACCTTTGTGCTAGATTTTGAGCTGGGCCGGGAAAAGTAGACCATATTTCACATTCATAGACTGGAGTTTCCTCTTCATGTGTTCAAAGGACTGCCTGGCCTTTTGAACCTCGCGCGTATAATCGGGGAAGAAGGCAATTTTTGAGCCATTGTACATGATTGCACCTTTTGTATGGGCCATTTGCAGAATTGCATCCCTGTCTCGGTAGTTCAAGAGTTTTGCGATGACTGTCCTTGGGGAGGCACCCGTAACATGCTTCCCCGTGGGGATCCTGTGAGCTTTTTAAATCGAGAAGAACTTTGAGAGGGATTTCGGTGCAAAGAGGTCTGCCAGCCACTGTTCCAGGAAGAGTTCCACGCTGGGCTCTTCTGCATTTTCTGGGATGCCCAGAAGGCGGATATTATTGCAGCGTGATTTGCCTTTGCCCTCCTCCACCCGTGTTTCCAAAGCCTTCAAGTGCGTCATTGTTTGCGCCAGTTGTTGATGCACCCCACCAAGGTCATCCTCCATGCCAGAGATGTGTTGTTCCGCCTCCGTGGTTCGAGAGGACAGTTTCTGAAGATCATGATGGAGGAATGACACTTCCGCAATCAGACCATCCATCTTTTTCTCCACGGAAGAGCGGGAGTTGCTGATTGTGGCCATAACATCACTTAAAGATAGTGGTTCCATCGTCAACAGAGGCATTGCCTGCGATTCGGGTATTGACGCAGAGGAGGGTGCGCTGGTCGCATATTGGTCCATGGTGCTCTGAGTGATTCCTTTTCTGGTTTTGTCTTTACCCATGACCAATATGATAGCTGTTACCCAGTGTGATATCTGCTGTGTTAGCAGGTTCTGTACTCTGGTGTCAAGGGGGGAAAGCAGGAGAGGTGAAGGCAGCGGGCATGTGCAGAGCCCTGAACAGGCCTTGTACGATTTAGGCCCTCGGTGGTGGTGTGTTTATGTAGGAGGGCAGTTGACGGGTGCAGCCAGACAGCATGGTGGAAGCCCGCTCTCTGCTGGCATGTGCGGGGCTTCAGCTTGTCCAGCGTGGTTGTCGCTCACTGGCGTTCCATGGCACCGCCTATATGAGTTTAGTGTTTTATTGGCATTCCAGGACTCTTTGACTTGATGCGGCCCTGTAAGGCAGTGGTAGGCGCAGCAGGTTGAGGTGGGGTGAGTTTTTTCCGTCCCCTCTGTACACCGCGTTTGTTTGAATCAAAGGTCCGGTGCAAGCAGGAAAGAGTGTTGCGGGCGTTACAGTGTTATCTGTCAGGTGGTAGGTGGGGAATTGCATTATTACAGGTCTGGTATGTTCGTGAGTGATAGGCGTCGCTCAGAGCTTTTAGTGTCCTCCCGTCTCTCCAATCTAGTGGAGGTAGCAATGCCTAGGTGGTAGTTGTGTATCATAGTCTCAAGTAAGGAACAGTTAGACATGGTATGGGGAGAGCTGCAGGTCAGGGGAGGTGAGGTACCTGTATTGTGTGTCAGCCAATCATAAGTCTTACTTGGCTGCGCCTTCTCCTCACTCCCGGGTACAGGTGCTGAATTTTGCGAGCGCCTGCTGTTGGTTTGGCTGGGAGAAGGTCAGATGCTGTCTAGCCTTCACCCATCTGCGCCGACTGGTATTAATTCCGGATGCCATCAAGCTTAACCCGCTTTTCTCAGCGTTGTAGGTACCGGTGTTGGTATTCTGTCAGATAGACGTTGCTGCTTCCCCAATGGTTTTTGTGTCTCTTCGGTGTCAGGAGAGCATGTGGGAGCTCTAGAGCGTTGATCCAGGAGTGTCTGATTGCCTGCAGATCTGGTACAGGGGAGAGGCAATTGAAGATGTTCCTCGCTGGGTTTTGTTTCACACACTGGTGGGAGCAGCTCGCTTCAATGATATGCAGCAAGGCGCAGGCTGGTCTGGGACCCTAAGGACGAGTCGGTACAGCTCCCCTTCATTCCTCACAGTTGGTAAAGTAATGCTCGGTTGGGAGCCGGGCGTCTCGTTGCCCGTGATGTTCAGCCGTTTCTCATTGGGGGGTGTATGGGCAGACACGTGCAGGTAGTTAGGTGTCCGCCGAGGACTGTTAATGTGCTGGATTTTTCTGGAGTCCTTCACATAGTCGCTGCTTAGTTCCAGCAACAATTATGTATTATTGGCGTAATTGGTGGACATTATCCCCATCTTGTCCAGGATAAAAGGTAAGGGGTGTAAGGGGCGTAAGTAGGGATTGAAAAGTGCTGGAGACAGGCACACACCCTGAGGGACTCCACAGGTGCATGTTTGAAAGGCCGAAGAAGCCTTTTCCCAGAATACTCTGGACCTCCTATTAGAGAGAAAGGCCTCAATCCATTCAATATTTTCAGTAGAGCATCACCCTACCAATGATAGGGAGCCCAGGAGCTTTTTCTGATCCAGAATGCCAAGCACTTCTGATAGGTCCAGCAGCATCAGCAGACCTGTTTATCAACAATGTCAAACATTTGTGACTGGAGATCAAATAGGGCACTTTCAGTACCATGGTTTGCTCTAAATCCAGATTGTCTTATGTACAAAGTGTCAGTGAGATCCAGGTGAGCCACTTTCTCTATAATTGTTGAGAGAAATGGGACATTGATGATGGGCCTGAATTTGTTGACATGTTTGGGGTCTAATCCTAGTTTATTAATAGTGGAGTGATGACTACTTTCTTAGTAGAAAAAAGGTAGCATTGATGAAGGATGTTAAGAATGGTGCAAAAATATTGATGTTATTAAGAATCATTTTGGAAGCAATAATATCACCTGGACATGATGTTGGGTGCATTTTCCTCAATAGTTTCTCTATGTCAGAGATTGAAATAGGAGAGAAACTAAAAAGTTAATTATTGTCCACTCCCGTTTTTACATCCTGTACAGATAGCATTTCCGGAACGGTGTCAGTAGCAATTTTTGCATATGCTTTCGAATTTGTATTAGCAAAGGCTTGCTACATATTTATGCAGTCCTCTTTCGTAGGAGGGGGGGCATCAGATTTTAAATGAGACTTTTCCAAGCTTCTAAGAACATAAACAAAATATTTATGTTATTTACAGAGTTTTCGATTTCACAGTAAAAATATTCCTTCTTTGCTTCATATACACCTTTCTTATATTGTTTCTCAATACATTTCCAGATAGATTTATTTTCTTTGGAATTGATTTTGTTACAACTACATTATGCCTTCCTCTTTTCCTGCTTAGGCTTGATTAGCTCCTTGGAAAACAATTTACAGTGGTTTATCTGGTCTCTGACCAACTTCGTCCTCATAGCTGCTATGCTATCCAGCATACACAGAAAGTGGTGATTGTACCTTCCTGCTAAAATATGAGGAGAGTCAAGGCCTGCGGAATTAGCCATGATGTCTTGTAAGCATTTATACAGATATTCTGGTTTTATTTTTTTTAAGGATTCGACTAGTAATGCTTTTAGGTGGTTTTCATTGCAGGACTTCTTTCCCAGGCAGAGTGGTCTGAAAATGGATTGTAGAGTGGTCTGACCAGAGACAGCATTCCGTAGCAATAGAGTGAATCTGTAGGTTTCTGGAAGCAACCCAATCAAAAACATTGCCTTTGATGTTAGTAGTTACACTGTTATGTAACCTAATCTCGATGTTGTTTAATATTTGTCCAAGTGAGTGAGCCTCTTTATTGGCCTCATTTTCTCATCATCTATTAAAATTTCCCATCAAAAGGATGGAGGAGTTAGGTTTGTAGAGGAAGAGGTGGAGGCCTCTCCTCTAGTCCCGCCCCTTTACCACTGTCCTATTGGAGTAGCAGATGAACAGCTACCATTGGGAACCCATGTGTGAGTGTATGTGACATATCTATACCACGTTGAATGTATGAAAGACGATATACACTCAGACAGCCATTCAGAAGATATCCTCATGTTGAGTCAATGGAGGGAAGTTACCAAGAAGGATGTCAATTAACTAAGTGCAAGGACGCGGCTCTAAAAATCATAGATGAATGTTAAACAAGAATCTAATAACGACAATATGATGTCATAAAGAAGACATATAAGCCTAAGTCGAAAATATATGAACATATTTAAAACTGATGATGTAACAGAAGCACTCAAAGAAACATATACCAAAGATGAAGTTATCATGAAAAACAAGACAAGGAAGTAACATGCTGACCAATAACTATAAATACACTGTAACACAAGGTAGAAGATGCATATAGAATCTTGCTAAAAATATATATATATATATATATATAAAATTTAGGACTGCCATTGGAAGAAAATGGACAATGGCTCATGTTGAAGAATAAACCCAACTACCTCAAAAACAAGTTTAGGATTGCAAAATGAAGAATTGATGAAAAAGCTGTTTTTATGTGCAGAACAAGGGAGTACGTTGGCCTGAAGACAAGGAGGCTATTTTGAAAGATAGGCACAAGGCACACAGAGTGGCACATTTATAGACCTCATGCATGAGTCATATTTATACAAAGATTAGGAGGGCAAGGACATTTGCTGATGCCAAGTATTGAACAACCACAAAGGCAAAAGCTTTCTGCGAGGTGGGGTAAGCAAGTCTTTAAAGGACAGAGAGATTATGACACCCTGGTTAATTAAATCAAATAACAGAAATTGAAAGGCAGAAATTGACAGATTCATGTCTTCTGACACGTGATGAATAACTCAAAAAAAGGCTATTAATTAGTGCTTCAAGTTAAGATAGTGGTGTGCTTACACTCGCTTGAATGTTCCAGAACAGTGATCAGACTACGAGGTTAACTACAAATGATAGACCTTGGCTAAGGAAGAGGTCGATAATATACGGTGGACTAATTGGGAAAAAAATAACAAATTGATGCAGCTTGAGCACCTAGGTTTCGCTTTGTACACGTGCTGCTAAATAAGAGAGGAGAAAGTCCAAGGTTGGATAGGGTTGCCAACCAATCAAAAAGGCCTGCCAAACACTTTCATGTACAATGTTGCAATTATTCGCCTGCTGCCATATTCTCTACTATAATCACTATGTGACATGCGTAGAAGTAGCTCAGAGCATGTCCTACAGACAAGGGGCAGCCAATGAGATATTAACACCTATGTTATTCTATAAGTAGATATGTTCCCCTAATCCAAACCCTCCCGGTGTTACGTTTTTGTGAAATGTCACGTAGGATGATGCCATGAATGACATACATAACACTATATAAACTCTGTGCAAGCAAACTTTGGTGTGAAAAAAACAAGCTGTATTTCTCCCTGATTTCTTCCATGGAGATTAAAGCAGTGTTTTACTATCTTTCTTTCGTCTGTCCGATAATTTGGTCTGTGATTATTATTGGTAATGCCATCTAGCACAAAGAAGGCGCTTCAAGGTGCAAGAGTACATTTGATAGCAGTGCAGACGGTACAGGTCTAATGACCTTGATCAAAGCCCAGATCTAGACCCCGGACAATCGTCGGTTCCTACCATTAGCCAGACGACGTGGAGTTTCCTGCAGAGAATGGAGCATAAAAAAGAAAAATCATGTGATCAAGATTCGGTTTACAGGTCCCCCTGTGATGAAGGCACCACGTGGACTGAAGGTGAACTGGTCAATTGTGGGACAGCCGATGCCGAAGGACTCCAGCTCAATAATGGATGTGAGTAGACCATCAAGTATAGTAAAAAGCAAAAGGGGGAGGGATTGTGTTGTGATGTGTTAAGTATATATCTATATATATATTCAGTGAAAAAAACTTTGTTAAAGGGACGTTATGGTTAAGTTGCGCTACTAAAAACCTATGAAATTCAGTGAAAAAACTTTGTTAAAGGGACGTTATGGTTCCAAGTAAAACCGAAAAACCCTTGAAATTCGCCAGTTATGGTAAGCTAAGCAACCATAACTCACGCCACCACCGCGCACTGCTAAGACTAACACCCAGGACATTAAAGATGACATCACCCAGGACATCAAAGATGACATCACAAATGCGTGATCCAAAACGTTTTGATGAGACTTCCATCCCTTCTGCACCTAATACCAATCATGTTGAAACCCCAAATTCTCCTGTTTTTGTTTCTGTTTCTGCCTCACCTTCTCTGTCATAAATTATTAATATATGTTAAATAAAGTTTAATTTTTATATTGTATTGTGAATAGTTTCTGTTTTTTTTTTTTAAAACAATAAAAGTGTCCGCGGACAGTGCGAGTGTTCTGAAATGTTCGTACATAAACGAAAATGGAGGTGTCCTGAAGAACACCACACCTGTTCGTACTGTTCGCTAGCAAGTTGAAACTGTTCTAAGAACACACGTGGTGTCCTGAAATGTTCGTAAAGAAACAAAAATTAAAGTGTTCTAAAGAACACTATATCTGTCCGTAATGTTCGCTATCAACTTAAAACTGTCCTAAGTACACAATTGGTGTCCTGAAATGTTCATAAATAAACGAAAATGATGTGTCCTGAACAACAGTACAACTGTTCGTAGTGTTCGCTAGCAACATGAAACTGTACTAAGAACACACGCGGTGTCCTGAATTGTTCGTAAACAAACAAAAATTAAAGTGTCCTAAAGAACACTATACCTGTCCGGTACTGTTCGCTAGCAAGTTCAAACTGTTCTAAGAACGCTATTGGTGTCCTGAAATGTTCGTACGTAAACAAAAATGGAGGTGTCCTGAAGAACACTATACCTGTTCGTAGTGTTCGCTACCCAATTGAAACTGTTCTAAGAACACAATTGGTGTCCTGAAATGTTCGTACATAAACGAAATTACACGTGTCCTGAAGAACACTATATCTGTCCTTACTGTTCGCTACCAAGTTTAAACTGTTCTAAGAACACACGTGGTGTCCTGAAATGTTCGTTTCACGTGTGACGCACTTATAATTACTTCAGAACCCGAACAGTGTCCGTAGGACATCAATGCGCATGCGCTAACCAATCTCATTGCACTTGGTGTCCTGCGGACAGACGCTTCCTTCGCAGACTAGTTCACGAACGGATCATATGACCGTGCCCATGCTCATCGTATGTCCTGAAATGCGGACACTGTTCGTGTCCCCGAACAATTTAAATGTACATTTTCAGTTAATCCATAATATTTTTCAATAAAATCTCACCATGGCACAAGTCCCACATAGCAATCTTGAGTTTCTATATACCTTTTGAAACTTTCCGATCCTTTTTTTGTGTTCGATCTGTCCGCGGACAGTGCGCATGTCCGCAAACCGCGCACAAGCTCCCCTATAAAAGACCACGCCCAAGAGCTTATTCCCATTGTGTTTCTGGCTATTCTTCAGAACACAGTGATTTGTGTTGCCACCTGCAGACTACACCATCATCGAGATGGCATCCTTGGCTGCTGAACTGCCACTTGGTGCTGCACCTGCTTCAGCACCACCCCCACCCCCTCCACCACCACCACCTCCCCAAGGGCCTGAAGAGGGGAACAGGAGTGAGGATGCGAAGGAGGAAGAAGAGGATGATGAAATGAGGTAGAGGAAAACCTACTACCCGCACAAGGCGTGAGTCTTGGGTGTGGCGGTTATTTACCATTCATGGTAATGTTCCTAAGGCTCGTGCGAACCGTGTTACCTGCAATGAGTGCAAAATGATACTCAGTCGCGGGAAGCACGGTAAGTACAGCTTTGGGACCACTACTATGAAGCGACACCTGAGGTCATTTCACTCTGGGGCTATTCGCAGGGTTGTACCTTGTGAAGAACGTAGCAGGTTGATTTCCTCTACTTCATCCTCTGTTTCTGATCCTGTTACCACAAGGACCACCTCTGTGGGACAGCGTCTTCCTCAAGCTGCCTCACAGGCCATACAGAATGCTGATGACCCTTACCTTTCGAGGGTCACAGTTGTATGTATGTACTGTGACACAGTACTCTGCAGGGGGGAGCGACTTCTGAGTGCTTTTGAAACTATTGTCTCAGAGCACGAGAAGACCTGCTCACTACCCAAATAAAACCCACTCTACATCTTCCTCTCTCAGCTCGCCCTTTCTTATCCCTGTGGTTGGTGTCCCCCCCTTTACCCTCCTTTACCCTCCTCTCCTAGTGTGTCGTGTCTGAAAAACCAAAAAAAATACAAAATTACAAAACTCAAAGAAAAAAAAGGCTCTTTTCAGAGCCGCCTTTCCCAGTTAAAAAATAGAAGTGAAAATAAATGAAGCAGGCCTCTGTATTTTTTAGAAGTCCGCGGACAGTTCGCGAACATTAAAAAAATTGGGTTGCTACTCCATCACAAACATTGTAATTTTCTCTGGAAAGAAGTGGTGGCTCTGAAAAGAGCCTTTGGGTGGTGTTTGTAAGTCAAAAATTGTAAATGCTTAACATCTACTTCAAAATCGCTGTTGTAATTACAAAAAAGGTTGCAGTGCATTTTGTACAATTCTCAGAAAAATCTGATTGCCAGCATAAGTAAGATGGACTCCATCTCTGCGAAAAATGTATGTACTACAAAACATAATATTTGCATTGTGAAAAGAAGACATGCCAAAATCTCTTAGAAAGGCACAAACAGCCTTATTAACATTGCGCCTTGCTTTTTCCATTTGTGGACCAAATGAAGAAGAACGAAGCCACATTTGTCTCTGCGCAATCCGTGAAAATATCACTTGAGAATTAGGAAACATGTCCATAACCTTCCTAAGTCCTTCTTTCATAGCAAATTGCAAAAAAATTCCAGTCACATGTCCTAAACTGTTCCCTCCACAATGAATTACAATTATGTCTGGATGTCCCTCTGTCTCCAAAGTAGCACAGAGAGGTAGCAAGTCCAACCACTTCATTTCACGTACTCCATGCCAGTGTACTTCCACATGTGGGAATCCAAGATCTACAGCTACTCCACAGCTTTCTGCATGCACCTTCAACCAATGTATCCACGAATCTCCTAAAATCCAAACAATCTGTTTTCTGAAACACACAGCCATAGCTATCTTTTGTTCTCTGAGCAAAAAGAGTATCTGAGAAAATCTCTCCTGGCACAACACACCCACCAAACTTTCCTGACCAATCCCTTTCAGTGCTTATTCTCATTTGCATGACTTCTGAACCCAAAAATCCCCGGATGTAACTCCCGATGAACAGCCCTTCTAACATTTCCACTACACTCTCTCTGCCATTCCCTCATTGGATGTACCTCAAAAATCACATGACCATGCACCAATCACATTCAAGACCTCTAGATCTAACTGCATCATCTATGCCCTGCCAACAACCAAATGGCCAAATGGCCATGCACCCAAGACTCTATGCCCTGGCAACAACCACCGCAGCATATCACATCCATAGAGTCAAACATTTCAACTATGATCTATGGGAAACTTTTAATGTCCGCGAACAATGTGAGTGTTCTTAGAACACTTTGAACTTGCCAGCGAACAATACGGACACCGTTTTCAGGACACCCCCTACGAACATTTCAGAACAACGCGATAGTTCTTAAAACACTTTCAACTTAACAACCAACAATACGGACAGCATCCTAAGGACATCCCCTACGAACATTCCAGGACACCGGGAGTGTTCTCAAAAACGTCTTCAGAACACCCCCATTTTGTTTATTTGCGAACATTTCAGGACACCGCGGGTGTTCTTAGAACACATTCAACTTGACAGCGAACAATACAGACAGCGTCCTCAGGACACCCCCTACGAACACTCCCCAGACACCGCGAGTGTTCTTAGAAGCGTCTTCAGAACACCACCATCTTGTTTATTTGTGAACATTTCAGGACACTGCGTGTGTTCTTAGGACACATTCACCTTAACAGAGAACAATACGGACAGCGTCCTCAGGACACCCCCTACGAACATTCCAGGACACCTGGAGTGTTCTTAGAAGCTTCTTCAGAACACCACCATCTTGTTTATTTGCGAACATTTCAGGACACCGCGAGTGTTCTTAGGACACATTCAACTTGACAGAGAACAATACGGACAGCGTCCTCAGGACACCCCCTACGAACACTCCCCGGACACCGCGAGTGTTCTTAGAAGCGTCTTCAGAACACCACCATCTTGTTTATTTGCGAACATTTCAGGACACCGCGAGTGTTCTTAGGACACATTCAACTTGACAGAGAACAATACGGACAGCGTCCTCAGGGCACCCCCTACGAACACTCCCCGGACACCGCGAGTGTTCTTAGAAGCGTCTTCAGAACAGCCCCATTTTGTTTATTTGCGAACATTTCAGGACACCGCGGGTGTTCTTAGAACACATTCAACTTGACAGAGAACAATACGGACAGCGTCCTCAGGACACCCCCTACGAACATTCCAGGACACCGGGAGTGTTCTTAGAAGCGTCTTCAGAACACCACCATCTTGTTTATTTGCGAACATTTCAGGACACCGCGAGTGTTCTTAGGACACATTCAACTTGACAGAGAACAATACGGACAGCGTCCTCAGGACACCCCCTACGAACACTCCCCGGACACCGCGAGTGTTCTTAGAAGCATCTTCAGAACACCCCCATTTTGTTTATTTGCGAACATTTCAGGACACCGCGAGTGTTCTTAGGACACATTCAACTTGACAGAGAACAATACGGACAGCGTCCTCAGGACACCCCCTACAAACACTCCCCGGAGACCGCAAGTGTTCTTAGAAGCGTCTTCAGAACACCCCCATTTTGTTTATTTGCAAACATTTCAGGACACCGCGGGTGTTCTTAGAACACATTCAACTTGACAGAGAACAATACGGACAGCGTCCTCAGGACACCCCCTACGAACATTTCAGGACACCGGGAGTGTTCTCAAAAACGTCTTCAGAACACCCCCATTTTGTTTATTTGCGAACATTTCAGGACACCGCAGGAGTTCTTAGAACACATTCAACTTGACAGAGAACAATACGGACAGCGTCCTCAGGACACCCCCTACGAACACTCCCCGGACACCGCGAGTGTTCTTAGAACAGTTTCACTTTGCTTGCGAACAAAACAAAACAGACACATATTGAGTCCTTAGAACACCCCCCAGTCAGTTTATTTAGAACATTTCAGAACACCCGTGATGTCCGCAAACAAATCGAACACAAAAAGAACGTCTAACACATAAAAAACACAACTTTCATCCTCTCTCATACACTCCCACCTTCCCCAAACACTCCTACACACCAACACACTCTACTAAATACACATTTTGAACAAAGTTTCACAGCGCTGTCCGCGGACGTCCGCGAATCCAAGATGGCGGGCGCTACCGAAAAATCTGACGCGCTTCACGCTCCACGCCGTCCAATCAGCGAACACGTTGCATGTCCGCGAACATCACGCAAGACGATTGGCCAATCAGGACACTGTCCGCGGAGCGAACAGGGAAGTGTGTCCGCGAACCGAACACAGATATCACAAATTTTTTTTACCTACTTTTTGGTCATTTTAAAAAAAAATACTGGACGGATTTTCACCAAATTTGCAAAAGCACACTTTCGGGACCAAGCCGCTGCTCCTGGTCCAAATTTGGTGGAAATCCGTCCAGCGGTTTGGGCTGTAGGCGCGAGCAACATTTTTTTCCCATTCAGTCTATGGGGAAAAAAAAGTTTTGGGACCCCCCCCTATAACTTTGCCCCCCCTGGACGAATCCTCACCAAACTTTGCAAAATAAATTCAGAATGACCCAAATACTTTTTTTGCAAAGTTTGGTGAGGATCCGTCCAGGGAGAGCGAAGTTATAAGCCACCCAAAAAGTCTTCAGGAATTCCTGAGCTGTAAAGCCAATAAGAAGGGTATGTATTTAGCTCTGAAACAGAGCCAATAAGAGACGAGATACGTTTACTAAGAATAGTAAAAGAAGACGTACGTAGGGGATAAAATTAAATGCACATGTGTATGGGGATTAATATGTTTTAATAACGTTTTCTTCATGTTTAAACTGATAGATTTAAAACAATAAACATAAACAAATAAATAAATAAAAGTGAGTTTTAGTACACTTTTTAAAGAAAGGATTGACGTCAATCGGAAGGTTACAATCTGATGAAATTAATATATAAATAAAGAAAAGAACTTTGAGATACTAAAAAACCAAGAAGGATATAAAAATAATTGATAGAAAGTGTAAACAAATTAACAGAATGAGTAGTGGTGTAAAAAGTTTCCTAAATATTTTGATTCACCGATTATGAGCGGCAACTGATGATGCTTGCTCAAAATGATTAAAACAATATAGTTAGTAAAAACTAGGAAGGAGAATAGTAAACTGGGTAAATATTGACAGTCTGAAGTGACTCGTGACCACGGAAGATATAACCCTTTCACACTTATGCAGAACATTGCCATGGCATACAGCCAAAATTAGAAAGTACCATTCCAAATGGGTCAAGGGCATGACTAATAAAGCACTTATGTCCTGGCCTTAAGAGGGTTCGATATTGCGTCATATGATGACACGCCAGTCAGAAAGAAAAAAAGTTATGGAAAAGGTTGGCAGTTTTAAAACTCTGGAAAATGTATCAGAGTGAGAAAGAAGAACCAATTAAAAGAGAATGGTGCTTAATCAGAATAAAGGAGAAGATGTAACAACATTGGCCCCTATTTTACTTCCTGAAAAGCAAGATGAAAAAGTTGAAGAAAAGGGATTGTATCCTTTAAAGGAATTAAAGGCAGCAGCAGGGTACATTAATCCAATATACCAGCCCCATGCTTATAATAGCAAAGACACCTCAGAAGAGAGCGGAAATAGAGAACGACAAAGTATAAAGCAGAACGACAGAAGGGAACAAAGGATACAGTTAAGAGCATGACAATAGTACAGAATGAATGGATGGGGAAAATATTGCTCAAATTAGATGTTAGGGGCATTGATGGAGTACGGGAAAGAGGAAAAAGGAGGAGCAAGAGAAAAAGAAAAGTAAGAAGAGAAATTATACAAAGAAAAAAGGGACAAAGAATGTAAGCGACAGGAGGAACAAAAAAGGTGTGAGATAAGAAAAGAGAAGGAAAAAATGAAAGAGGAGGAACAAAAAGAGGCAAAAGCCCAAAGATTGAAAGTAAATAGGTTGCAACGAAGGCGAGAGAAAGGGGAATTGAGGGACCTAAGGAGACGAAGGAAGGAAATGGACAGGAGTAGGGGATTAAGAGATCTCGAAGTAGAATATTTATGCCACAGAAGTATAGTGCCCATAGAAGCACAAGAAGAATTGGAAGACGCAAAGGGATTGGCAAGGAATGCCACGATCAGCATGGACTGGTGGACAGGACACAGAAGACATAGAGAAACTAATATAGGCAGATGAGGGATAAAGAAAGGTATGAGACTCAAGAGAACATTGGAAGTTCCCGAATAAAGAGAACTGAAGGTAAATCAAAGGGTGCTTTAATAGACGATCATAGAACGTTGTCCCTAAGTAGGTTAGATCTTGACGATATAGCAGAAGATAACAGCCACACGAGCTGGGGCATAATGAAGTCTGATGAAGAAAGAGAGGAGAATGAGAGGGCACAGAAAGAGGGCTCGTGCAGATTTTCAAGGCAATCAAGTGTAGATAAAGGGGTAAAGTGGTCAAATTTAGAAGACCTCATATGAAAGATACCAGAAACAACACTATATGTTGGATTCCCGCAAGCACAGTCAGGTATGATCGGGAACCAAGACTGTTGCAATTCCCACTATTTGAGAAAGGGGAAGGTTTACCAAAATACATACCATGGCCCTAGATGGATAAAGAGAATTTAAAGTGTCCTTTGGGCATGGGAAAATAGATTTCCAAACTAGAAAAAAGAATGTCAGGAGCGACTTTAGCTGTAGACGGCACTAAAGGCCTATTATCAGCCATCCTAGGGGAGAGAGCTGACGACATGTGGAAAAGAGCAGGGCATTCTAAAGTCACTGCACAAAACACAAAGCATTATGGAGTGTCATTTAATAATTGTAGAGCAGATGTGTGGCGATCGCTTAGAGTACAATATCCTGATACATTATATATTGGGGCAATAATGACTATAAAACTAGGGGAGACTGAACATCCTATTCCTTTATTCAGGAGATTCAGGACAGATGGAATTTGGAAACGCATGAATCGTGGGACAAGACAGTAGCATTATGTCATCATCTCTTGTGTCAAGGGCTGCCAGAACCTGTGCGACACCAACTAAAGAAACAGATAGGAATGGATGCGAAGCCATGGCCAGAGATGCAATTGGCAATTGTGCACTATTGTAGAATTTTAAGGGAGAAAGAGAAAAAGAAAGCAGAGGGAAGAAAACAGGAATAGGTGAAGTTAGAGCAGAACAAATTATCAAAATATTCCATAGAATGAGCAGTATTGACATATAATGAGGAAGCAACAGAACAAACAGTGCAGTTGCCACAACAGAATAATGCAGCAAACGTGATGGATCAGAATGGGTATAATTTTATGTCGAGAGGTAGAGGCAATGGGCCTCAGGGAGGAGGATGAGGTGGATTTCAAAACCCTCAAGTAAGGGGCAGATTTAATATTGGGCAGCCACCGCAATGGAAGGGCTGTTGTAAATTAGCACATTTAGTTAGAGTATGTAGAAGTAGGGGAGGAATGCAACAACAGAATTAGCAATCTCCAAGAGGGGGGATGGGATATGCTCCACATTATAAAACAGATTCACAAGGATATTACGCCCAAGATCACATCCATCCTCAGACATATGCACTGCAAGCACAACAAATACAACAGATTCCAATGCAGATGCAGCTGCCACAGGGGAACAACAGCAAGCACCTGTGCAGACGCAACAGGCACAGATACAACCGGTACAATATAGTCCAATGCAACATACAGGTACATCACAATGGCCCATGGACACAGGAGCCACGCAAGTGGATAAACCCAAATCAGGGAGTATGACTGTGGTGGAAGCAAATCCTTTCACTGATACAGGGATAGATTTATATTCACAATAGGACAGCCCATAGAAGGACCTGATGTGTTCAGTGCAGTGCTATCAGGAACACCAGACCCCCAGAGAGGAACCAAGGGGCAAGGTGACAATAGGAGGAAAGGCGTTTTCATTTCTTGTGGACACTGGTGCAACTCATTCCTGTGTCTGTGAGGGGAAAATATCCAATGTTGGGTGTTGTTATGAATGCGCAGGGACTCTCTGAGATGACAAATTCTGTTCCATTTACAGACAAATTACCAATTTCTATAGGTGAACACGAAATGTGTATGCCATTGTTATATTCTAAGCAAACGCCAGTGAACATATTAGGGTGTGACATGATGATGACACTGAACATGACGATATCTTTCACTAATGAAGGAATAGTGTGTTCCACTCCAGGAATACATTATGTAAATGTGAGGGAGTTCATATTTGCATTTACAGGAACAAAAGCTCTACAAGGAGTACCTATAGTTGAGGAAGTGTTTTTGTATGGAGTGATTATTTGATTATCATGGTTGCCTGAATTGATCCACAAGATGTTGATGATACCTAATACATTTTTGTTCAGGCTAGAGATTCCTGTGGATAATGAGGAAGGGAAGATTATCCCTTTAAAACTAGAACCAACAATAGTGAGGGAGGAATTGGTGATGCTTCATGGGACAGATGATGAGGAAAGAGGATGGAGAACGTTGATAGCCCTCAATGAAGGTTACAGGTTGACAGATTTGTCTGATGGGGAACTATTTAGGGATGATGGTTCAATTGAGGAGACAGTATTCTTCATAAAGCTCACTTATTGGATTACGATAGAGCATTTAGAAATACCATATAGAATGGCATTGGTAAAAAAGGTACCAGATACCAAGTCCATATGACGTGGGTCTATTGAAAGGAGTAGGAGCAGTGAAAATTAAGCTCAAACCAGGAGTAATTTTGCCACGTGCAAAACAGTATCCTATGTCTAGAGAAGCGGATTAAGGTATATTCAAAACCATATCCACTTTAAAGATGCACAGCATTTTGGTACCATCGGATTCTCTGTGTAACACGGCCGTGCACCATGTCAAAAAATCAAGGGGGTCGTAGAGTTTCATACAAGATCTGACACTCCTAAACAATATAGTTGAAGCAGAATTTCCTTTAGTTCCGAACACTACGACAATATTGTGTAATATCCCGCCAAAAGAAAGGTATTTCACTGTTGTAGACTTAAAAAATGCATTTTCTCAATTTCTCTTCATGAAGACTCACAATATATAGAACAATTTGTCTGAAACATACATGTTTGCCTCATGGGTACTGTGAGTCCCCATCAATTTTTAACACAGTACTTCAGATGGACTTGGGTAATGTCCAACTCGAAAGTGCAATAATTCAATACGCTAATCACATTTTAGTGTGCAGTGAGACAGAAGAAAGGTGCAGAGAGCACTCTGTCAAGTTAATCACTATTCTGGCAGAGAAATGGTACAAAGTGGGTAAGGAAAAACTACAATATTGCCAAGAATAAGTACTTTATATAGGGCAGTTGATTTCACACAAAGGAAGAAAAGTGACACTTGAAATGGCAGAGGCCATTATGAGGACTGAACAGCCAAAAACAGCAAGACAAATGCAACAATTCTTAGGCCTATGCAACTATTGCAGGGCCTGGGTGTTTGGCTACAGTACATATGTTCAACCGCTTTTAAAAGGACTCAAGGAAGCACAGGTGGCAAAGAAATAAACTAATATGGGCAGAAGAGATGACTGAAGGATTTCAGGAATTAAAAATGTCAATCTGTAGCGCCCCTCTGTTAGGGATTCCAAAGTATAGTGAAGAAGTCTACTTATTCTCTCATTCAAATGGTGAGGTAATGGCCGCAGTAGTCATGCACAAAACAACGTAAGGACATGGTCATAAACCATAAACAGTGGGATCTTATATCCAGTCAAGTTGGGACATCTTTGTGATCAATCTTTGACAGCAGCTGCCTGTGGAATTGAAAAGTCTTCAAGTGTGGAAATGGGGTGTTCAGTAACGCTGTTCGTAGAACATGTATTATTTGCAATTTTAGAGAAACCTAAAAGTACATTGACCACACAGAGAGCATCAGGATATGAGGTAATTATTTCCAAGCCTGCAATTAAAATTGCTAGATGTAGCACAGTGAATCCAGCAATGTTTACAGCTCAACCAGTGAGAGAGGATGATGATATGAATGACTGTACTACGTATATCGAGTGTTATGATGATATTCCCCAAGTTAGAGAAAATTCTGAAGGGAGAGAGCAAGTGGTTTTCATTGATGGTCATCGAGAATTCACCAAAAGAGTGGGATGAGACATAATGGATCGGCAGTGGTAAAACTGAACCGAGAGGGTACATTTGAGGCAATGATTAGCAGAAGATTGTCCCTAAATTACTCAGCACAGGCTGCTGAAATAGCTGCGCTTATTGATGCACTGAGAAGCTTTAATGATAAGGAAGTGATGGTGTACTTTGACGCCGCCTATGCGACATCAAGTGTATATGCAGGTTTGTCATGATGAAAAAGGAGGGGTTTCCTCTGCGCAGACGGCACTTCAATGCAACATGCAGGATTATTAGGAAAAGGTATTGAAGCACTGAGTTTCCCAGAGACCATAGTGACCATCTCTCGCGGAAATGAAGCTGCAGACTTAGAGGCCAAAAAAGTGGACTATGATCAAACTATATCTAAGAGTGAGGTAAGAAATATAAGGCAGCCAATAGGGAGATGCATGCTGGTTAAGGAAGGATTCAATATGATGTCCATTTTTTGCTCATCCTTGTATTCCAATTAACTAATTGGAATACAAGGATGAGCAAAAAACAGGGATGTCTCCTGTCCCCTACTGAGGCAATTTGGAGATAGGGTAGCACTGGAAAGCCAGTTATGCCTCTAGCTCTATTTAGGGTAGCGTTGGAGCAGCTCCACCTCCCAGTGCATGTGACTTGAGAGAGAGTCTAGCGGCTACTATTGCAGAAGAATGGTTCATACCGAACCAATGTGAACATGTGGCAAAGTTCATCATAAACTGTGTTGTGTGCCATAAATGTACTGTAGGTCACATTTTGCGAACAGTGAGAGGAGTAATTCTCAGACCCAGTGGACCATTCCAGCATCTGCACATAGATTATGTAGATATGTTGCAGACTTGTAATGGATATAGGTATATGTTAGTTGGAGTAAGTCCTTTTCAAGATGGATTGAGGCGGGTCCATGCACACTCCCTGATGCTGTGTGTGCCACTAAGTTTATGGTGCATGAAGTATTTCCAAGATTTGTGATTTGACAATGGGCTGCACTTCGTGAAGAAGCTATTTGAAAATATAGTTCTGTTATTAGGCAATAGGCATACGTTTGCTTCTGCTTATCATATGCGAGTAAACAGGATCTGTGAAAAACTCCATGGCCTTAAAAGGATAAAAAAAATAAAAAACACTTTAAAGAAGGAATGGCTTCATTGCCTACCCCTTGCATTATATGCTTTGCGGAAAATAGCCTGGCTCAGTTCATCATCTGCTGCCCCATGAGTTGGTGACCGGACGCCGCATGAGAATTCATCCCACTCCCCTAACAAGGGCAAATACAGACACCCATAGTGTAGTGAGGGCTCTAGGTGATGACTGAAAGTGTTTCTTTTATGTCCGAACAGCTCCTGAATCAAAGGGAGGGGTGATTTAGAAGACACACTCAAACCACTCAGCCTACAGGTGCTGGTGCGAAAGAACGTGCCCACCTGGAGCACCCCTCATTTTGACGCCCCTCATGAAGTGGATGAAGTGAACCCTACCACTGAAAAATTGCAAAACAGGCCAGCATGGATCACCTCCATGATGTTAAACCATGCAGAGGACAAACCTTGACCGCTCTGGCATATACCCCCTAACAAAGCAAGTCAAGATCCTCATCGAATACAAACCATATCCCAGGCCAAAAGCCAAGACAAGACAAATGAAGAAGAAACAACATTTTTATATTAGGGCTTCTTAAAAATGAATGGATTAATCCTGGAACACTTTCCGAAGACTAGGTCAAAAGTGACAATGGTACAGAAGCAGTATAGGTAAGAAGAAAAGAAGAATAGGATGGATGGAGAATGGATTAGGGTGGACAAATAAAAACATATGTATCCATCCCAATTTGGAGAAAAGCTACACGCTGTTGACATGAAGAGAATGAATTACTCAGGCATGACTGTAAAATCAGGAGAGTCAGGATGATGGGAAAGAGAACAGCTGTTGGTGTATGGGCCTGTAGCACAAAAGGTGAAGGACGACTGCTTGAAATCCTGGGCTAAGCATGCAAAGCAATGAAGCAGGGCCAGTGCATATACTATAAGTGAACAATGCAACAACCTGCTTTAAAAATGACGGCAAGGTCTATGTTGGAAAGAATAAAGGATGCAGAGAAACAATTGAAGTACCAGGAATTAATGTAGGAACTGCCGTTCTGATGGGTCGATATTGGGCCTGCAGATCCAGAGCCTGCATGCAGTTGCCTAAAGATTGAAGTGTGCTCCATTGTAATTGTACATGCCCCAGCACTAGTGATTCCGCAAAGTGACATCCACATTGAAGAGTTCCCAAAAACGAATTAATATAATAGAAGGAAGAGATCGTTTCATCTTTGCGACTGGAAAGAGAGAATTATTTCTCATTCCTGATGAGCACAAACTATTCAGCAAGACCGCTATGATAATGACATCTATATTGACACCTGGTTGCAGTTCACTGGATGGGAATTGCTGCAGATGATCAATGCAACAGTAAAAGGATTCAATGCAATAAAGGAAAAACTGAGAGCCATCAGAGAGATAACTCCCCAGAACAATTATGTTTTGGATCTAATAATAGCAATGGAAGGAAGGGTTTGCGCAAAAGTCGGGAATTTCATGATGGAGTAAATGGAACCCAGACAAAGGCAATAAGGATGTTAACAACCCTGCATATAAAAGTGGAAGACGAAGCTGATAAAATGGCAGGCGACAATAGGTTCTCATCCCTGTTTTCATGGATTCCATCTTGGTTGGCAAATGCTTTCAAACTACTTGGAGTAATACTAGTGTTGGTGTTGCTAGGATTCTGTCTCTTTAGCATCATCTTGGGACAATGCCAGAAAACAGCCAGGAAAGCTACTGGGATGAAGATAATGATTGATATTAGTTGTGGCATTGGGGAGAGAAAACACAGACTGAAGAAAGTACTTGTGAAAACATCAATAAAAGTTCTCTTGCACCTCCAGGAACAACGTTCTACTACCCCCAAGATCGGAAGAGATATGTGGGATGATGAATATTCTGTTCACCAGCAGGAGATTGTCACCACATGACCTGGAGTATGGATGAACACAAACAGAAAGCAAGTCACCTGAGTGGGGTGATGAATATATGGGTCCCAAAGAAGAGAAAATAAGATGAGATGGAAGAAGATGAAGCAGGAATTGCGGAAGAAGAAGAAAAGAAGTGTATGGTCACATTTTCAACCAGAGGAGGGAAGGGAATGTAGAGGAGCAGGTGGAGGCCTCCCTCTAGGCCCCACCCCTTTACCACGGTCCTATTGGAGTAACAGGCTAATGGCAACCATTGTGAATCCATGCGTGTGTTTATGTGACATGTGTATACCACGTTGAATGTATGAACTACAATATGCACTCAGACAGCCATTCAGAAGATATCCTCACGTTTAGTCAATGGAGGGAAATTACCAAGAAGGATGCCAATTACCTAAGTGCAAAGAAGCAGCTCTAAAAATCATGGATGAATGTTAAACAAGAATCTAATGACGACAATATGTTGTCATAAAGATGACCTATAAGCCTAAGTCAAAACGATATGAAAATACTTAAAACTGACAATGTAACAGAAGCATTAAGAGAAACATGTACCAAAGATTGTTATCATGTAAAACAAGGAAATGAAGTAACAAGCTGACAAATAACTGTAAATGCGCTGTAACGCAAGGTAGAAGAAGCATATAGAGGCTTGCTAAAAAGAGGTATACAAATAACATTTAGGACAGCCATTGGAAGAACATGGATGATGGCTCGTGTTGAAGAATAAACCCAGCTACCTCAAAAACAAGCCTAGGATTGTAAATTGAAGAATTGATGAAAATGTTGTTTTCATGTCTGGAAAAAGGAAGTGCATTGGCCTAAAGTCAATGAGGCTATTTCGAGAGATGGGCACATGGCACAGAGAGGGGCGAATTAATAGACCTTGTGCATGGGACATATTTCTACAAAGTTAAGAGGGCAAGGACAATTGCTGATGCCAAGTATTGAACAACCATGAAGGCAAAAGCCTATGTTTGTTGGAGTGAGCAAGTCTCTAAAGGACAGAGACGGTAATGATACCCTGGTTAATTGAAAAGTAGAAATGACAAAATCGTGGTCTACTGAAACGTGATGAAAAACTAAAAACAAAGGCTATTCCTTAGAGCTTCAATTTAAGATAGTGGTGTGCTCACACTCCCTTGAATGTCTCAGAACAGTGATCAGAAACAAATACAATACAATTGACAGACCTTGGCTAAGGAACTGGTCGATGATATATGGTGGACTAATTGGGAAAACAAAGAACAAATTGATGCAGCTTGTGCACCTAGGTTTTACTTTGTTCATGTGCTGCTAAACAAGCCGAAAATCCAAGGTTGGATAGGGTTGCCAACCAATCAAAAAGGCCTGTCATGCACTTTCATATACAATGTTGCAATTATTAGCCCACTGCCATATTCTCTGCTATAATCAGTATGTGACATTCGTAGGAGTAGCTCAGGGCATGTCCTACAGACAAAGGGCAGCCAATGTGATATTAACATCTATGTTATTCTATAAGTAGATATGTTCTCCTAATCCAATCCCTCCCCACATTAGGTTTTTGTGAAATTCTACGTAGGATGACATCACGAAGGACATACATAAAACTATTTAAACCCTGTGCAAGCACACCTTGGTGTGAAAAAACACGCATCTACTTTGATAGCCATATTTGTCCCTGCTTCCTTTCATTGAGATTGAAGCAGTGTTTTACCATTTTTCTTTGGTTGGTCCGATTATTTAGTCTGTGATAATTACTGGTAATCCCATCAACCACAAAGAAGATGCTTCAGGGTGCTAGAGCACAGGTTTATTGAACCCTACTAGAATATTGGTAAATTTATCATGGAAATTCAGGGTCTCACTAGGTGGTCGCTATACCAACAGCAGATTAATACAGTGTACAGGGGAGTAAATGATTTTTAGGTGCAGTACCTCGTAGTTGTCAAAACTTACAGAAGCTCTAGAGAGGCATAACTCCTCTCTGACTATAAATGCAACCCTCCGACCACTCCCCAAGTCTCTAATCTGTCCAAATTATTTCAAACCTTTCAGGTGGCTAGATTAATAACTGGGCCGCTTCAGTCTTTGAGCCATGGTTAAGTAATGGCAATTATGTCAATTTCTCTGTTGACTATATAGTCATGAATATTAATGGCAGAGCTGCCCAGCAAGTGGTATTGAGTAAGGAAACTTTTAATGTAAGACCGTCTGACACAATCGATTTAGGAGCCCTACTACTTGGTTTTCCTGAAAGCATTTTCTTAGTGAGAAAGTTTCCAATTATTTTAGGACTGCTAGGAATGGGGACTGGTACCATGAGCACAATTCTACACTTAAGTGAATGATCATTGTGAGCGGAGTGTATCTCTGCGTCTGTATTTCTGCTCATGGTAAGAGCTGCATACGTTTGCCTAATTGTCTCCCTCCCTGGACTGCAGCATGGATTTCTTTCCTTACTCCTTGCAACAATAATCAAATTGGTTTTTTCAGCAACTTCCATTGATTCCCCAATGGTCATGGCTGGGTGTTTGTTTACAATCGTTTCTCTGGATTTTTTTCTGGCCGCCATAAGAGACTCCTGGCCAGGATGTGTTTTCATGTTATTAGATATGTGGAGGCGCACTCAATGTCATAGAACTTCTTAACATGATTTTTGTTTAAATACTTAATCTTAGTAACACTTCAAGGTGCTCCCAATTGGTAGAGCGCTACCTCTACTTTAACAAGTGAAAAAATTAGTGCTGCAATGAAAAACTTTTTGTACAATTGAGGCAAATAGGGCAAAACAAATTTTGCTATAGATTCAACACAATTATTAGAAATACTTGCAAGTAGGCAACAATTCAATTGGTGAAAATTAGTTCATATTCAGTATTTATCTTGCAAAAAAGAGCATTTATTTGCATGTTAGAGTTATTGTTTCATTAAAAAGAAATCCCAATTTACATCATAATCAAAGGTATTTTACATATTTCTTCATATGTTTTTCACAATACAAATTTCTTTTACATATTTCCCTCATATGTTTCCAACTTCTTTTGTTCACATGATCCAATAATCTTAATAGGTTTCCCAATGTGTTTCCTATCTTTAAACTACGCGTTTCGGGCGATGCCCTTCTTCAGGTTTTTAGAGTATTGGATCGTTTTGATATTCTCTGCAAAACATAAATTAATTTGTCTACATTATTTAATATGTAATCTATATGTTGAAGATTAAACTTAAAATTGGCTCAATTCATATGTACTAACCTTAGAATGTGTATCTCCCTTTCAAGAAAAGCTTGCCGCAAAAATAGGGGAAGTTTCAAAGCTGTAAAATCAGGATAACTTATGTTTTACTAGTAAGTAACATTAATTGTGATGAACGGTGGTGTGTAGAGGAAACAGGTGCTTTTTAAGGGCTAGGTCCCCCTAAACATCACCTAATTTGTGAGAGTTGTTAACCAGTACATGGTTTCCAGAAAAAATATGTTTGACTCACCAATAGATAAGTTGTAGAATCGATCTGTAACTGCCACTCTCATCTATGTAATGGCATCAATTCTAGACAAAACCTGAAACCAAATCAGGCAATTCACTTTTAGAATGCTCTAAATGTGATTCTCATATTTTAGTTAATACATTCTGTTAACCGTCTATCTTGTTTTTTTATTCCTACCTTATTGGTGTGCATGGAAAAGTTCACAGTAGCCGTGCAACTACGGTCATGAGCTTTTGAGGAATTACTCGCCGACCCTTAATACTTCTTGCTTTCACTTGCGCTTACCCCAATAATCTGTGGTGACAGGGATTGGTTTAGTTCCAGGAATCATGGTTTCTAACATAACTATAAACTAGCTCCTATGTCCGCAATCGCACGCGAAAAGAAAATCTTACCTGAACGGAGCTATTTGTTCTTGCATATGCATCGAGCGAGCTGCCCGCTTGCTGTGATGTTAACGGTTGTCGAGCTGCTGCGGCGAGAGCTCGTAGTTTGTTTAGTTTAGACTATACTGTCAGGTGCCGTTTTGGGCGCCATATTGAGTGGACTAATGTTTTTCTTTTAGCTTAATCCAAGCTTCTGTCATAGCGGTTTATATCCATAGAGATGTAGTTAGAATTCACTTATAGCCTAATTTCGGAAAGTATCATTATTGTAAATTAATCGACATAGATTTATTAAGTGGTACTACGTAATTGCCTAGGCTGATGCTAATAAAACCTACAAATAACGGGCTGGTAATCCTTGTTCAAACTCTGCCTATTATAGCTATTGTGTTATTCAATGTTATATCATACAATTACACACTTCTGCATTTATTACAACAAAAGCAAAAAATACCAAGACTGATCTGGTATACGTTACAACCTACTCACAACAGAGCAGTACAATAAAGAAAATAGTCAAAAAGAATAGGGAAATCTTGTCCCATATAGAGGAACCATAGCATGCAATAACTGCAGCTCTTGTAACAATGTGATAAAAGGTAATTCCATCAACCATCCATATACAGGACAAAAATTGTCTTTAAAACACACTTCTACGTGTAACACCAAGAATGTTATATATGGTATAAAATGTCCATGTGGACTATACTAAATTGGATTAACAACTAGGAAAGCGAAAATCCGTTGAGGTGAACACAAATCTAACATTCGAAATCATGCAGTTAAATCCCCAGTAGCTCAACACTTTAATGCCGCAAAACACACTATAGCACAGACTCAGTTCATCCTCTTGGAACATGTGAAACTACCAAAAAGAGGAGGCGACATCACTAAATTATTACAACAAAGAGAAATATTCTGGATTGAGAAGCTTGATACAATTAATCCCTTAGGGATGAAATTAGATTGGGACCTTAATTGCTATCTATAGACACCCTCATTAGAGAGGGATGAATTTTACTGTGTGACCAACTGAAATGTGATGAATTATTTATACAATGACCTTTGTGAGCCACGCACCAGAGAATATATAAGGACTCTAGTAACATTCTTGGGATTGTTATAAAAGCACGATGACCTGCTGGTCACAAGTAAGAATCATGCATGCGAAAATGTTTGTCAAAATTCTGAAATGTTTTTCTAATTGCAAGGTTAAGTGATGGACAATAAATGCAGAAGTGTGTAATTGTATGATATAACATCGAATAACACAATAGCTATAATAGGCAGAGTTTGAACAAGGATTACTAGCCCATTAATTGTAGGTTTTATTAGCATCAACCTACTCAATTACGTAGTACCACGTAACAAATCTATGGCGTTTAATTTACAATAATGATACTTTCCGAAATTAGGCTATAAGTGAATTCTAACTACATCTCTATGGATATAAACCGCTATGACAGAAACTTGGATTAAGCTAAAAGAAAAACATTAGTCCACTCAATATGACGCCCAAAACGGCACCTGACAGTATAGTCTAAACTAATCAAACTACGAGCTCTCATGGTTGCCTAGTGACTCACGCCGCAGCTCGACAACCGCGAACATCACAGCGAGCGGGCAGCTTGTGCAATGCAGATGGAAGAACAAATAGCTCCTTTCAGGTAAGATTTTCTTTTCGCGTGCGATCGTGGACATAGGAGCTACTTTATAGGTATGTTAGAAACCATGATTCCGGGAACTAAATTAATCTCTGTCACCACAGATTATCGGGGTAAGCGCAAGTGAAAGCAAGAAGTATTACGGGTCGGAGAGTAATTCCTCAAAAGCTCATGACCGTAGCGGCACAGGTACTGTGAACTATTCCGTGCACACCAATAAAGTAGGAATAATAAAAACAAGATAGACGATTAACAGAATGTATTAACTAAAATATGAGAATCACATTTAGAGCATTCTAAAAGTGAATTGCCTGATTTGGTTTCAGGTTTTGTCTAGAATTGATGCCATAACATAGATGAGAGTGGCAGTTACCGATCGATTCTACAACTTATCTATTGGTGTGTCAAACATATTTTTTCTGGAAACCATGTACTGGTTAACAACTCTCACAAATTAGGTGATGTGCAGGGGGACCCAGCGCTTAAAAAGTGCCTGTTCCCTCTACACACCATCGTTCATCACAATTAATGTTACTTACTAGTAAAACATAATTTATCCTGATTTTACAGCTTTGAAACTTGCCCTATTTTTGCGGCAAGCTTTTCTTGAAAGGGAGATACAAATTCTAAGGTTAGTACATATGAATTGAGCCAATTTTAAGTTTGATCTTCAACATATAGATTACATATTAAATAATGTAGACAAATTAATTTATGTTTTGCAGAGAATATCAAAACGATCCAATACTCTAAAAACTTGAAGAAGGGCATCGCCCGAAACGCGCAGTTTAAAGATAGGAAACACATTGGGAAACCTATTAAGATTATTGGATCATGTGAACATAAGCAGTTGGAAACATATGAGGGAAATATGTAAAAGAAATTTGTATTGTGAAAAACATATGAAGAAATATGTAAAATACCTTGTTTATGATGTAAATTGGGATTTCTTTTTAATGAAACAATAACTCTAACATGCAAATAAATGCTCTTTTTTGCAAGATAAATACTGAATATGAACTGCAAGTATTTCTAATAATTGTGTGAATCTATAGCAACATTTGTTTTGCCCTATGCTGTGCCTCAATTTGTACAACAAGTTTTTCATTGCACCACTCATTGTGTTTTCATGTTACACAAGGGAAATACAAAGACAAGAGATGAATGCACCTGACTCAAGAAGTGTCGTAACCAAGTATTAATGGGAGCCCTCGAGCGGGAAGAGCAGAGCACAGAAGCACATACTTGCGCAGGCTTGCTTGGCCCAGATGCGCTGGCACGGACCGAAGGCTAAGGACACACACGGTCTACAGATTCCAAGGCAAATATAGTTCTGAGGTGCAGGCAACCAACAGCAACTAAAACATGTTGTTTGGAGGTGTAAACAGTCTGAAATGTGGCGCAAAACTAATTTAAAACACAGCACTAGATACCACTTAGCTAAAAATCGAATGTAGGTGATTTTACAAATATTTTCTAAAATGACCTAAAATGGTCTAACACATCTCGTGTTACCCCAAACATAGTTTAAATGCAAAATACAATTCAGGATAGTGAGCTACCCCCAAGGATTATAACCTCTTTATCTGGCACGCAAACTGATCAATCCTCTCTTTCAAACCATTCTGTACAAACATGATATTTGGTTGTGCTGTAATTTTAAAACCCAAATACAACACCCCAATGATTCATGGAATGATCTGTGCGTAAAACGCAGATTTGCGCGCATTTCTGACTGAAAATCCCAGTTTGAGGTATGGGGATTTTTCGGGCAGAATGGGGTGCAAATCTGCGTTTTACGCACAAATAATTCCATGAATCAGGAGCCACGTCTTTTACCGGCAGACTCTCAATAGAGTATAGGAACCAGTTAAAACCTTGATGATTTCTCACTTTCTCCAAAAAGCAGATTATGTGTTACTTTTGAGGATTAATCATCAGGTCATTCTCATGCGAGTGTGTCCCGAGAGCCTTTAAGAGTTGATGGAGGCCTAGGAAAGTATGTTCAACTAATACTAAGTCATCCACATAGGCCATCCAGCAAGCTGTTTGATTGCCTATCGTGGGGCTGACAAAAACATTTAAATCCAGGATATCCCCCAAACCTGACAGGTATAAATTATAGAGGCAGGGGGCAAGAATGCACCTCTACCTTAAACCTCTTTCTGTTTTGATAGATTGTGTCAGCTGACAGTGCCCATTTAATCTAATTTGGACCACAATGCTCTCACAAATATGTATTATAAGTGAAAGAAGAGAGGAAGGCTACGATTAATGGTATCAATGGCTTTTGAAATTCTATTAACAAGCATTTGCACGCATGCAAGGTTTTAATTATCAGGCCATTAAGAGTAGTTGACATCCCTTTACTGAAGCCTATCTGGAACTTCTTCAAGACCCTGAGTGTTGGACCCAATTTTCCAATTCCTTCAATACAGCGGCCCCAATAATATTACTGTCTGCATCAAGAAGGGCGATCGGACGATACTTGGCAGGGTTGGCATGATTGCCCTTTTTGTAAACGGGGATAATGATTCAGTGGGCGGCAGCTGAATTATACTTCTAAAAAGGAGCAAAATAATGTACGACCAAAGGGCTTTATCAGCCTTAACAATTTGGTTTGTAAGCCCATTAGGTCCAGTAGCTCGAGGCGGTGATGCTATGGAAATAAGGAGAACAATATCTTCAAGTGTAAGAGGGCATTCCCAATGGAACTGATCAACAGGACGCAAGGTTTTCCCAGTTGGATTATTATACATTTTCTCAAAATATTCTTTCCAACATGCTTCCAAGACATGGTTCTTTGAAGACTAGATTGGGGCTTGACAACTTAATTTACTAAAGACCAAACATTGCGCTTATTCTTGCAGATTAAATAAGAGAACATCTGTTAATCCTCCCTCTGTGCAATCACAATGTGCTCTAAACCAGTTCTTATATGCAGATCTCAAAGCCCTTTTTTTCCTTCTGAAAATCATCTCTGGTAACTATGAATTTATTTAGAGCTTGTAGTCTCTTTCTCAGGGCTATTTTCTTCTGCCAGACTTCAAGATCAAATGGATGCCTGGAATTTGCCTCATGCTTTAAACCAGAACTAATGGGCGGATCCTGATCTCACAAGAAATTGAACGCTGAACATTCATGTTCCATCTGTTCTTGGGAGAAACTGTCAACACATCCTCTTAAGTTTTTCATCAGACACGCCCCCTTTCCCTATATTTGGAAATTCGATTGCCCCAGGATTGACAGTTAATTGTGTGTGAGCTGCCGAAAAATGAACCCTTTTACAGAGAAGTTTGCGGTTAACATTTTATGGTCGCTAAAGTGGGATTTGTAGGAATGTGTAGTGAGAATTTCAACTACGCAAGATTTTTAGTGGCACCTCAGATTCCTATATGAAGTGTATGCTAGTGTACAAATGATGATGGTGTTGCAGCCGGTGTGTGTGCCTAAGCGCTGATGTGAGACACTATTGTGAGACCAGACAAACCAAAGAAAGGAGTTGTGAGTTAGCATAACATAGCATGGTAGTGTAGTGTAGGGACTAACAATTAATCAGACTAATTATTAATCCACTAACAAATAACCTTAACAGACTAAACTATTAGTAATTAGAAGGCCACACTGAAGGCCCCGGGTGAAAAGGCACCATTTACACAGTGATGTGGGTTGAGAAAGAAATGCAGAAAATGTGAAAGTTGATGCTGAACTGCAGTGTACGCGGCAGACAGCAGAATGCATTTTGTGAAAACTCTTTGTTTGAGCAGAAAGCTGCAGGAAACAGGAGATGAAAATGTTGCAGATTCATCCAGGTTTGAGAAAGAGTCCAGTACATAGGTGATTGTCAAGAAGCAAAAACGCTTCTGGAATTTTGTTGGGAGGTGGCCAAACTAGAAGAGGTATATGATTGATGGATATGGGTAGAGAGATCATATGGGCTCTTTATGGAGGTATAGGCAAAGTGGGATGGAAGGAAAAATGCCTTAAAAGGTAGAGGAGGAGTAAACAGGCGATTGGCTGCTGGGATAAAGAGTGGGAAGAAGAAGGAAGAGGTGAGAAGGAGAACATGTAGGAGTTTGATATGCTGGCTGTCGGTGTGCTGAGGTGAGCTGTTGGGAGACTGAGCCGGGCAGCACAAGAAGGAGGGTGTCAGGTGACCTTTGCTGAACTGCAACAGCTGACAGTGGCAGAGACCATGTGTGCTTCGTGGAAGAGATCTCATTGTCAGCAACGCATGAAGTGTTGCTCTGAGCTTGGTAAGTGTAAGTGACAAAATTAAGAATAAAATACCTAAGTAGGGGTGATATTGTAATTAATGAAGTGTCATATTAGGCACGGGGGGAAAAACGAAGGGAAAATACCTCATGCTCTCTTAATGCAGAGGTGTGTTTCCTGTGTGCGGTTAGTCACTTGGCGGGCTTGCAAAAGTATCAAATATATTTAAAAGTTGCACAGATAACTTCACATCGCCTGCCAAGTTTCTCTTGTGGGAGGTTTGGTGTTAAAGCAAAGGGGGCTTCAGAGTGTATTCATAATTAAAGATCTGTTTATGAATATGTACAATGTGAAATGCTTAAATTTCTCCTCTGCACAGAAGAGACAGCCGCGTTTGCATTTTGCTAATGTTGGTTCTTTTTGTAAATGAATTTTTCATGCTGTACTAAGACTTTCCAACTGCATTATGATCAACCGCATTTGTGTGTGGCCTATCATTGTGTGAGCTGTTTCCTTCATAATAAAAAAGTTAGTGTGCCTAGCCGAGGGGTCCAACAGCAAAGAACATAACAGCAAGCTAATTCCCCATATGTTACCAAACGAAAATCAGGAAAATACATTGTGGCATCTACTTGCAGGCTACTACAGAAGGTGGAAGTGACCTAGAGATATATAAAATCCTACACGTTCAATGATTTTAAATGACTTACAGCAAGAAAACATTTTATGTGATAGCACAAGATAATAAATAATTGTTCTAGATACATCACTCTTCCGGGTCAATTCTGCCTTTATATCTCCCTCCACACTACCATTAGCCACCATGAGATCCCAGGCATCACAGAACTTTGACCACCTTAACCAATTTTTCTCTCCAAGTGCTTTCTTATGAGAGACGTTGAGAGAAGATAAACAATATGAGTTAATGTCACACACAAGAATAATAACTAAAAAACCTTGTGTCGACATGGCCTTAGATATCGTCTAATTTGGAATGCACAGGGTTCCAATATAGATCCACTATCAGAAGGCACTGCATAATGCCTTTTTGTTGGAGATATGCTTTTATTACAAGAATACCCGAAATATTTGAGGACAAAACTTCCACTTCCGAACATCTGGCAATAAGTAGACCTCCTGCCGACTGACCCCTATTCATGTGTGTGGCTAATTGTTGAAGTGCATAAAACCTGTCCATTTTTATTGAGGTGGTCAACAAGGTTTCCTGCAGCATCACTAAGTCAACATTGCAAAAAATGTAAGCCCTTGACGAGTCATTCCTAAATCTCCTCAAACCCTGTGTATTCCAAACTACCAGGGACAAAGTAGGTAGGGTTCAAACCCTTTACCGTGCTTCCCTAATTTTTGAAAGACCCGAGATAGAATTTTGGAGCCCAGTCCCAGTCCTCACACTACACAAATTCTGGTACTGAGGTTGATTTTTCATCTCTTGCCCTGTTTAGAGTTGTATTGCAGATGGATTTTAACTATGCTCTTGGAACATCATTTCTCCAACTAGCAGAATCTTCTTTTGCTCATGAACCTGCCTAGTCATGTTCTGCGCTTCTTGAAAAATATCATCCCGCAATTTCTGTATTTTTCTCAGTCTCTTCAAGGATTTTACAAACAACTAGCAAGGACTTGAAGCCAACTTCCACAAAATCTGTGCAATCTTTAAATGGAAAATACATGTAATCTATGTAATTTGTTGTAAGAAGATGAAGTAGCTGTTCTGTTTAGTATTACTTGGCCATGAGACTTGAGGGCCTGTTCTAACCAAACCTTCTTTGAAAAAGCAGCTTCTAGTTGCTTTTTAATAAATCTGGGGTCCTCTATTTGACCACTGGGTCCCCCCAGTGGCTTTGACTGCGATCAGTTACAAGGCAGGGAGTTTAAATCGATGGCAGGTGATTTGGATTCTATCTGTAGGGCTGGCAATTGTGAGCATAGTGAGCTGGGGCCAGCTCTTATGGGAGACTGAACTTCCGTCCAATCCCTAGCCCCCTCAGCAACAGGCAATCTTCCATCTGTGAGAAAGGCATGGTATGAAATGCAAACACTGACACGATGGATGCAATTTCAAAGACCTTTATTTAACTCAAAGGGATTTGAAAACTGCCTGTCTTGCCCTATATCTAGAATGGAAGTAATCACTAAAACAAACAAAATAGTCCACATCAGTCCAGTCAAACTAAAATGGCTTATACTAACAAAACCTAACTTTGCCCTCTTTTTCAGAATTGCAAATGTGTTAAGGGAATACAAAATGAAAATATGTGTCAAAAATAAATGTCAGATTGTCTTCAGCACCAACTCCTTTCCCCAAGTTCAACCCCACGGGGCCTAGGAAGTCTCTCAATAAACAAAGGATAGGTGGATGGCACAGTTCTATCATTTTTGCACACCTTGGTTTACTAGTACAGTTCAACAGTTCAATCTTAGGCTTTTAACTCATGATAGTTCACTCACTTTCTTAGGCTTCAGCTGCCTTGCCATCAATACTTAATTGACATGCTTTCAATTTTTTTACAGTTCTGCACATGCTTCCCTCTGTCTGGCTCAAGTCTGTCTTGTCCCACTTTATCACACACCTTCTTATAGTTATGCACAGGCTTCCCTCTGCTGGTCTCGAGCCTGTCTTTTAATGGGGGTTCCCTTCCCAAAGTTTTATCCAAGATGTCTTTTACTGTCAAAGGCTTTCAAAACTGCACAGAATTTACATAGACCTCTGCATGACCACTTTCATCTGCTCCTCAATAATTATAATCTACACTGTTCAAAACAAAGTTTATGTGTAACACCAATACCTCTTGGTATTTCATTTGTCATTAATGCTTCTTGGCACTTGTAGTTCTTACATTCCACTTTTGCTCCCTTGGCACATTTCACAATTCACATCTTTTCATGTATCACCAATGCCTCTTGGTACTTGTAGTTCTTATTCCATTTTATCTGCCTTCTTGCCCCTTTTTGTGTAGCACCAATGCCTCTTGGCACTTGTAGTCCTTATTCTCTTTCACTTGCCTTCTTGGCCCTTTCCAAAGTTCTTATACTCGACTTTTGCCCTTTAGCATATTCCACAATTTATATATTTCATGTACCGCTTATTCATCTTTCTTTCTTTTGATCTCTGCTTGTAATGTCTTTCTAATAAAGTTCATAACATTTCACTGAGATTTCAAATGTGCAAATTTCTTGTGCAGGACCACTCTGCTACTTTATTCCCTTTCCCTTTAACAATTGTCCTCTTCATTCACTATTTATCGGGACACGCGCAACCTTCAAGTTTCAAATCACAGTCATTTTGTATTTAACATCAACCAGACTTTTGTTGCTCTCGATAACTCACTGGTTGTGATAAACATTTAGCTTTCATCTTTTCCCTGCACTTCAAGATGGCTAAAAGTACCTTCTCTGGTCCTTCGTAGCTCGGCCGTTCACCCGGGAGGGTTGCGGGCCATTTCCTGGCACCTGGAAGGTTTCTTACCTACGCTTCCTCGTCTCTGGTTTTCGTACACTTACGGCTTCCCGAAAGTTTGGAAATCTTGACTGGCTTATTCTCGATCCTCTCAACTATTGATCAACCCATTGGCTTTCCAACTCCCACAGCCTGGTTCGTATCAGCCTCAGAAGAGCTGTTTCTTCACATACCCAGCCTCGGTGAAAGTGTGCTTGTGCTCGCCACCTTTTATTTTCACAGGACGTCTTCACAAGTGGCAGGTGTACACTATTAGAGCTACATGTCTGATTCTGCCTGGCCTCATTACAGGGACAAGGCCAATGCAAGTCAGGGGAGATAATCCTTCTGACCTCATGCCCCATCTACTTTGGTGCAGTACTTTTGTCAGAACAAAGTGGGGAGAAATTATGGGAGTTGTAGTTTCCTCAAGAATAAACAGGGATAGGGGTGGGATGGGTTGTGGGAAAAGGGGGATACCCTGTCTCACCACTGGGTGCTTCTCCCCCACTCCATGAGGACCCCCTTCCCAGGTGATCCTCCCTAGCTTGTCCACCCCCAGGGTCGGGATCCAAAAGCTATGACCTTTCCCTGGCCACTTGAGCATGGGATTCCCGGGCACTAGGTTGTGAAACACGCTCTGATGTTTTTCACACATCCTTACCAGCCACCACGGTCTCCCAACTCTCACTTTGCAATCCAATAGTGATCATTAACTTGTTTCTTGTGATTTCGCTGGACATTACTTCCCATATAAAAAAATAGGCTCTACACTTTCAGACACAGTAGAGTTTCCTACTGCATTATGAGCTACTAGGTCAGGCTGATTCTGTCCAGGATGGGAGAAACAGTTTGCATAGAAACCACTCGGCTGCTTGCAGGAGAACCATATTGGAGGAAGCTGATTTCTGATTTGCATGTCCTCTAATGGATTTATGCTGCAAGTTTTCCAGAGATGTATCTGCTTCCTCTTTCGATAAATACAAGGTCCTTAAGAACTTTTTCGCATTCTTTCTTGCCATTTTTCGATTTCTTTAAATTCTTTTTTTATTTAGGAGCCATTGGGGCTGTGGAGGAAACTTCTTGTATGTTATGCTCTGATTCCTGCGATGTAAAAGCATTAGAGCCTAAAGGGACTGCTTGCATGTTGATCTCCATGAGCTGTGCTCGAGAGCGAGTAGGAATGCTAGAGCCTGAGGGTACAGCTTCAATGTTACTCGCCAAATCCTGCGCTGAAGAACAAGAGGGGACAGGAGGCATGGAAACAAGAAGGTTAGAGGACAGAAGTGAGCCCACCCTAACTTCCTTGGACAATTCAACCTGATTTTTCTCCTTTTCTTGTAACAATTTTTTCAACTGGTGAACCGTGATCTTAGTCTCACTCCGCTGCAACGTATGTGTAGAGTTTTAATTGTATGTTTTTAAAGAGGCTAACAAAGGAGCTCAAACCTACATTTAGGGCCGAAATAGAGGGGGCAGTAAGTTTCACCCTTCCATCCATGTCACGAAGGGTGTGATGTAAACTTCGTCCTGGGCATTGGTCCATTGATGAAATCGAACTGTTCCTTAAGAATGGGCGGCATGTCTTCCGAGTTAGCTGGGAATTCTTCATGCATTGCAAAGGAATAGCGTCATTTAATGCAGCAACCTCATCTATAACTGTTGCTGCTTCTAAAATACTCCCATCATTCACCTCCCCCAGCAACATTGGTCGGTTGCTTGGATTAGACCAAATTGCAGGGTTTGTGCCTGCCGTAGGGAATAAATCCTTAATTTTCTTTTGTGTGGTCCGGGTCACACCAAGAGGAGTATTGTTTGCACAGTAAGCCGGCCAGGCTGAATCATAAACCAAGTCCTCCAGCTGCATGGATTCAACCGGTGTATTCTGCTCTGGGGTGGGCGGGGACAGTTCACCCAGCCCTCTCGTCAAACCGTAAAACTCTTTCCTTTCATCCACCACCGCGATGCAATTAGATATGGGTAGAGGAATTGAAGTCAGAAGGGCTCCTGCCAATGTGGACTTAGTCAAGATAATCTCTCTTTCCATTGCTCTTTCCTCTCCCCCCGCCCCGACTGAAAAGGAATGGGAGGGTCATTGCACACATATAATGTTAACAGATTGTGCTGCGGTACAGAGACATTTACCGTAGTATAAGTGGTCGCCACTAATTTGCTGCGCAACTCATCCATTGTCAATAACATCAGTCATTTTATGCAGGTGACTCAATGCAGATGAAATTCAGTTTCCACGATATTGAACAAACCAAGGCGCTGGGCTTACTTCAAAGAAACACAGTTCTCTCTTGAATTTGAAGACCACCTTGACACCTGCCACAGACTCACAAAAGACTGCAACACAGCAGCATCTCTGCAGTGAAAGGGTATTTGAAAGTAAGCTCCTCCTCTTCATCAATAGGTCCACTCCTTCCGAGGTAAGCAAACCAGCACTGCCAAGAGTCTGCAACTAAGCTGCAACTCTGCAAACGGTCCATGCCAGGAAAGGGTATTTGATGGTAAGCTACTCCTCATCATCAATAGGTCCAGTCCTTCAAAGGTAAGCAAACCAGCATGCCTCTGCCAAGAGACTGCAACTCAGCAACAATCATACAAGACCAAAACAAGGATCAGTCACCTTGTGCTGTGCCTTCTAATGGGGTAGTTTTCTGGCCGCAAGGGATGCTAGGGGGACTTTGGGTAGCCAAATCTGCTGATCAGTTTGTGATCAAGCGAAAACATTCAGTGGAGTCTGTAGTGTCTGAATGTGGACCAAATTGATCAGTCCTGCCAAGCCATGATTGAGGTTGCTTGCTTTCTTGTGCAGGGAGCACTTCACCTAGAGATCCAGTCAACAAAAAAGCAGCAACAAAAAAAGCAGCATTAATAAAGGCAATCACACACACAAGCACACGCAGGAAACAGGTAAACATATGCACACATAAAACATATACTGCTGACAAACGCTTGCCTCAGTGACCTGTGCTAAAACAAAAGAACAATGGTTTGAATCCTGGCAGGACCGGCTTAGTCCTTCATCCCTCACTAAACAAAACATTGTGTACTGTTAAACTGGGTAATAGAAAAGCACTTAGAAAGGGTGTGCAGTGACAAAGTCACCTGGAAAATGGCTGCCAAGTGGCGACATTTCCCAAACAATGCAACCTCATTAAAATCAAAAATTGTCCCTAAATATTCTATGATGGGAGTTCATAATATAAAATGATACCCTTCCTAGAATATTTGGGGAAAGTATTTTAGGGGTCAGGAAAAAAAGTGTCGTACATGGCGACATTTTCCAGGTGACATTATCACATGGAAACTTAGAAAGAGGGTGCATCTGGCACACACTATGAAAACTATGAAAACGTAATATTCTTATATAGTAGGACAGGCATTGGAAGATATTCATAGCAATTTCTAGATATCGACAAGATACATCCATCATATGCAGCACATTGCTTTAATATGCTCGGATGATCACACCACATGCCATGTATTACTATCATAGGGGCAGCTACTCACATCATGTGACCAGTTGTTTCTGCCCTATTTTAAGCTTCACTTACATGCAATGTTTATTTGAAAGATACATACATAGTTTTTTATTTTGGGAAAGTAGCTTTGTGCACAATGGAAAGAAGAATGAACGAGGCTCTGAGCTAGAGTAACATTTTCAGGATGATGTGGTGTGAAAACATTAATTTTAAAGCAAATATGAACTACTTTATATGACCTTTTTCCTTCATTGGAACAGAAGAGTAATTCTTTTGGCATTCCTGCTGTTCTGTGTTTTGTTCTTTCCTTACACATAAGAACCTTTCTGGTCCAGAGTTATGCATCATGATTCAAATGCATTCTCCTTAGGTAATCAATGTAACACTTGCTGTGGGCATTTCGTCACTGCATTAACTTTATACACTTCTGCAGGCCCCTCTTTACCGCAAGGACAGGACATAGTAGCTTTGTAGAGCTCGCCCTAGGGCTGTACCTAGAGTTATGGGCCTGTTTACCTCACAAGACGCTGTAGCTGTGCTCGGGCCTTTAACTCAGCCTTTTTAGCGGATAACTCCTAGTGCGGCACTCAGGCTAGTTCTATAAAGATGGCACTCAGGCTAGGTCTATAAAGATTAAGTTTACGAGGTCAGTGGACATTAGTTGATAACTTGTGCCCATCAGTGATTATTTCATTCTATTAGAATGCTTCTTTGTGATAACTGGCAGGCATCCAGGCTTCAATATGCTGTTAAGAGCTTTGCACTAGTTGGTGATGGACCACAAATGGAATTCAAAGGGTGATACATATGAAGAAGAGCAAGCCACGCAGTGTTTTCTGATCCTTTTAAGTTCTAACATAAATGCTAAAAGCAAGTGGTAAGGGCACAAATCAAAGGTGGCAGCATGGATAGCAGTGTGTAGTTACTCAGTGACTACAGTCAAATAGACATTTTGAGGGGCATTCTTAAAGGGAGAGCGCTTCTACCTACTAAGATCTCAAGCGAGAAGAAGAAAGTGTGCAGAGAAAGAAAGATGGCCATCACAGCGGCACAATCACAAGCAATGATCAGGTGACATATGGTGTCAATGAGGGGACACAGTGATAGAAGCCATGCATCAAGGATCATGTCACAGTCCAGGTCTCGCTGTAAATTAGCAGTCAATGTGTTTCATCTTTTTTGCATTAAAAGGCAAACCTGTGATAAGATTATTGTTTATCTTTTATTGCATGTATTTGTGTTTGTTGTATACATTGTTGTTTTATAAATGTGGCTTATTGCAACCCATGTTGCTGATGTTTCTTCAAAGAGCTTAGCAAGGCTGGAAGTCCAGGGAACAATTTTTCAGCACATGTCTCCTGGGTGATTTACAGAAAAGAGAAAAAACTACTTTGACAGGAAGCAGTTCATGCCTGTCATACATAAATGTCTGAGACATGGGACAACACTGTGATTATTAGCTTGTGTCCTCTAGGATTACACTGTGAGGACTAGCTTACACCCTCTAAATTAGTACTGAGATTATTAGCCTGTGCCGCCTAGGATAATACTGTGATTATTGCTTGTGCACTCTAGGATACTACTGTGATTACTGACCTGTCCCCTAGGATAATACTGTGACCGTTAGACTGTGCCTTACCCTTAGAGAGTAGCATATATTGACCTGATTCAAATCAAGAAAGCACCACTATGGAATAGTACTCTGGGTAGCCCATGTCTCTGGGATGGTACTGTGATTATTACCTTGCATCTTCTAGGTTAATACTGTGACTATTAGCTTGTGCCACCTAGTATAGTACCGTGATTAATAGCTCGCGTCTCTAGGACACTACAGTGATTATTGACTTGTTCCCTAGGACAATACTGAGATTGTTAGACTGTGCCCTACCCTCAAAGATTAGCAAACATTGATCTGATTCACATTTAGAAAGCAATACTACAGAATAGTAATTGTTAGCTGGTGTCCTCTAGGATAGTACTGTGATTATTTGCTTACGCCTCCTAGAATAGCTCTGTGAATATTGGCGTGTTCCTTAGGATAATGCTGTGATTGATTATTAGACTGTGCTCTACCCTTTAGAATTTAGTACACATTGACCTGAATCACATCTAGAAAGCACCATTGCAGAATATTACTGTGATTACTAGCTTGCACACTCTAGGACAACACTGTGATTATTAACTTGCGCCCTCTGGGATAACACTGAGATTATTAGCTTGCACACTGTAAACTAGTACTGAGATTATTAGCTTGTGCCACATAGGATAGATAATACTGTGATTATTGCTTGTGCACTCTAGGATACTACTGTGATTATTAACCTGCACATTTTGAAGTATACTGTGATTATTAGCTTGTGTCCTCTAGGATAGCACTGTGATTAGCAGCTTGTGTCTTCTAGGATTGCACTTTGATTATTAGCTTGTACCCACTAGGATAACACTGTGATTACTATCTTATCTCCTCTAGGATAGCAATGTGATTACTAGCTTGTGCCTTCCGGGTTAACACTGTGATTATTAGCTTGTGTTCTCTAGGATTGCACTGTGATTATTAACTTGCACCCTCTGGGATAACACTGTCATTATAAGGTTTTGTCCTCAAAGACAACACTGTTATTATTAGCTTGTGTCCTCTAAGATAGCACTGTGATTGCTAGTCTGTGTCCTCTAGGATATCACTGTGATTATTAGCTTGCACCCTCTAGGATAACATTATGATTACAAGCGTGTCTCCTCTAGGATACCACTGTGATTACTAGCCTATGTCCTCTAGGGTAGCATTGTGATTATTAGCTTGTGCCCTCAAGGATAACACTGTGATTATTAGCTTGCACCCTCTAGGATAACACTGTGATTATTAGCTTTCAACCTCTAGGATAACACTGTGATTATTAAACTTGCCCTAAACTGTGATGACCAGCTTGAACCCTCTAAAATAGTACTGAGATTACTAGCTTGTGTCGCCTAGGATAATACTGTGATCATTGCTTGTGCACTCTGGAAAACTACTGTGATTACTGGCTTGTCCCCTAGTATAATACTGTGACTGTTAGACAGTGCCTTACCCTTAGAGATTAGCACACAGTGACCTGATTCACATCTAGAAAGCACAACTACAAAATAGCACTGTGATTATTAGCCTATGCCTTTGGGATGGTACTGTGATTATTAGCTTACGCCTCCTAGAATAGTTCCGTGATTATTTACCTGTTCCTCAGGATAATGCTGTAATTGATTATTAGACTGTGTTTTATGGTTTAGAACACATTGACCTGATCCACATCTAGAAAGCACCATTAAAGAATAGCACTGTGATTATCAGCTTGTGCCCTCGAGAATAGTACTGTGATTACTAGCTCCTGCCCCCTAAGATAGCATTGTGATTATCAGTTTGCGCCCACTAGGACAATTCTGTAGTTATTAGATATACCCTGCTGCACACCACAATGTTTTGTTTACTACGGTAAGCTGCTTCTAGGGAGGCCCACATTAAGGCCAGCCACTGGAATATCCCAGCGTCACAACCTTAGTAAACCTCCCCAACCGGACAACCCTAACTCGAGACAGTGACTGAACTACTCCAACAATATCACCTGACTACACCACCCCAAAAGAAAGGGCCCAAAGCTTGTAACAGAGATTCCCCCACACCCAGTCCAACACCACAATACAGCCGGACCAAAAGCAAAAAGACCAAGTCCACATCAACGAACCGAAGAAAAACCAACAAAAAACGCTCAAGCTCAAAATGCCACGCAAACGAATGGGACTTAAGGAAAGACAAAGACAAAGAGCAGACAGAACAAACCAAACTGAACACCACCAAAGACTCACAACTGCAGAACACACTTCCACAGACAAGACCAACAACAGAACCAGCACATAGAGAAGAGAGAAATCCCTCTACCTAACTCCATACCTTGCAAATAACCACTCACTAGAACGAGCCAAATCAACGTACAAATCAAGAACAACCAACAACCAAACACAACCACGCAGAAGAAGAATGGACAAAGCTAGAAATAACAAGAATATAATCGACACGCTAACACCTTACATGACCAAAACAAGAGGACCTTCTACTCGACAGCCACAAAATCTAGAAGAGGAGCCTGATGAAAACAAAAACCGAAGACTGAACCTGCAATAACCTTTTGATGACACAGACACAACAGCACCAACACCTCAACTAGAGATCGGCCTAGAATGAAACCTTAACACCAGACAGAAGACAAAGCCGACTTTAAAGCACACACCAAACTACACCTTTAAAATCCACTGCAACCTAATAAATGCAAGACCATGTCAAAACACTCAACAGAGATCTTTGACCTTCTTTGTGACAATGGTATTGATATCCTATTCATCACAGAAACATGGTTGGATGACAGCTACAAAATCACACTCCAAAGCTGCCTCCCCATCAACTTCAAATGCTTCAGGTAAACAGGAAAAATAAAAAAGGAGGAGGTCTTGCAATAGCATTCAGAGAACACCTGAAAGTTAAAACAGACAAACCTCTTAACATCATCAACTGCGAAAACCATGGTCATACACCTATCAGCAAATCCAAAAACAAACATCAAATTCATACTGCTTTACAGACCACCAACATACGATGCGACCTTCGCGACAACTTCATAGAAGCCATCACCAAAATAGCCATTGAGCATGAACATCTAATAATCCTGCGGAACGTCAACATTTGGTTCAAAGAAAAACCCGCCAACCCTCAAAACTCACTAATTGCGCAGCTGCCAACCATGACATTACAACAACTGGTAAAAGGATCAACACACTGGGCAGGACACACATTGAAGCAATCTTTGCCAAGAAAAAATGTATCACCTCGGCACCACCAATACAAATACTTTGGAGCGACCATCTAATCATCCCATTCGTGATCACACTACCAAGCCCCTCAAGCTCACTCCCACCACAAAAAGAAACTGGAAAACCGTCAAAACAAGCAACCTAATGCAACCCTTCAACAACAGAACTGGAGCTGGCAGACCCAGACGGGAAAACAGAGCTACTCCACAAATGGATTGCTGACACAATTGAAAACATTGCCCCAGAAAAATCATTTACCACATCAAGAAAAAGAGCAATGGCAAAATGGTTCACCCCACTACTAAGCACCATGAAAAAGAACAAGAAGCTGGAATTGGAATGGGGAAAGAATACAACCTAGACATGAAAACCCAGTTCCAGAAACAAATCCGATCAAGAAATTCAAAATGCAAAGAGAATGCATTATGATGACAGAATCACCAATGCCACCAACACACAAAAAGAAATGTTCAACATCATAAAAGAAATGAGAAACTCACCTGGTTGCGACAACACTCCAACCTCCTCAGAGAAACTATGCAATGACTTGGCAGACCATTTCAAGAACAAAATCAACGACATCCGACAAATCATACAAAACAGACCAACCAACCCTAACACTCAACTAACCAGACCTAACGAGGAGCCACAGCACAAACTCCAAAACGTTCCTGAAATATCAGCAGAGGCATTTGTCAAGCTGGTAAAACACAGCAAGAAAGCGGGATCACCCATTGATCCCTGCCCCCCTGACATCCACAAATCAATCCTTGCACAAAGAACACCAAAGAACAGCATCAGAATACTACAGAAAAATCCTAACTCTTTACTCACAACAGGAACCGTAGCACAATCCTTCAAATCAGCATAAATTAAACCGTTTTTAAAAAACACAAGTGGCGACGTGGAAGACCTCTCCAACTACAGACTGATTTCAAACATTTCCTACCTGGCAAAACTCCTGGAAACTAACGTATGCAAAATAATCCAAGAACATATAGAAAAACAACACCTGCTAGACCAAGCACAAGTCGGTTTCAGACCTGCAAGAGGAACAGAAACAGCACTACTGGGATGACCTAAAAACAAATGCAGACTCCAACACAACCTCAGCTCTGATTCTGCTCGACCTCTCCGCAGCCTTTGACACAGTAAGCCATGACACCCTAACCAAAAAATTGGAAGATATAGGTATAACGGACATGGCACTACTCTGGATTAAATCATTTCTAGCAGACAGAACAGAAACTGTATGGCTAAAACCCTTCAAATCTACTCCATGAGTTAACGACTGTGGAGTTCCACAGGGATCCTGACTATCACCACTATACTTCAACATCTACCAGACTCCAGTAATAAGGATCTTCAAAAAATACAATATTACATGCTCCAACTATGCAGACGACATTCAAATCATCTACAAAATCGAAGATGCTCACGCTGATCACTGAAGCCTAATAGAATGTCTAAAAGACATCTTTGACTGGATGAATGCCAACAACTGGAAAATCAAATCAGGAAAGACAGAAATCATGACTATTTCCAAAAGCAAAGAGAACCACACCTACATTCCCTGGCCGACGGAAATGGGAACCACGCCCACACCAGCTAAGGTAGTAAAAAATCTAAGAGTTCTAATGGACAACACCCTAACCTTAGAACCACAAATAAATGCAATAATCAAGAAATGCTTCTTCCTCCTTCACACAAGACGATTTCTACTGTTCCACTACTTCACCCACAAAACACTTACAATTGTCGCCCTCATCATGTCAAGAATCGACTACACAAACAGCCTCTACCTCAGGATGCCAGAATACCTCCTGAAGAAACTACAACTCATCCATCCAAAATGCAGCAGCCAGACTCCTCCTAAAACTATCCAGAAGAGACAACATCACTCCAGCACTAAAAATACTACATTGGCTCCCAGTCAAAAATCGCATCACCTTCAAAACAATGTGCATAACACACAGGGCAATCAGCGGACAAGGAGCTGAATTCCTACAAAAGAAAATAACACTCTACAAGCCAACGAGACTCCTCAGATCAAGCAATTAAATCGGCCTTGAACCAAAACCATACGTCACGAAAAAACTAGGCGGCTCCTCCTTCTCCCACCTGGCCGCAACAACCTGGAACAACATCCCAAAGGAAATTAGAACCACCAAAGACCACCTACAATTTAGAAAACTACTAAAAACCTGGCTCTTCAACATTTCGGAACCAAATTGAAACAACTAAACAATCAAACAGGAAACACAAAAACAGATTGACAGAATAAATGATGACACAGGCAACACCGAGAATTGACAAAGGGGAACTCCTACAACAACAAGAGAGACAACACTAGGTGGAACAGAACACAAGCGACAACCCCATGAGGACAGAAATTAGGATACATTCCCTAAACTAACCAACAACCTCATCCACTCCATGAACGTTGCCATGTGCCATACTTAGATAGCATTATGAATCTTAGCAAGTACCACATTGAGACAGAATTGTAAATGTTAGCCTGCGCTGGACCCAGACAGAATTGTGAATGATAGCAACTACCACACATAGACAGAATCATGAACATTAGCCTGCACCTGACCCACACAGAATTGTGAATGATAGCAATACCACATTTAGTTAGAATGGTGAACATTAACTAACGTCGCGTGTAGATAGGAATTTGAAGATTAGCACCACACATAGACAAAACTGAGAACATTAACCTGCCTCACATCAAGAGAGGATTATGAATGCTGGCCAGTGCCACATCTAGATAGTATAGCGAATACTAGCCATTACCACATCTAGACTGCACTGGGAATATTAACAATGCCGTATTTAGAGAGAATCCTATATGCTCGCTTGATTTGCATCTAGACAGGCTTGAAGGTAGGTCAGTATGATATGATATGATATGGCATTTGTAACACGTCTATACACAAGTGTTTCAAGGCGCGACAAGATGGGGGGAGGGGGAACAAGGGGAGACAGACAATGATCCTACTAGGCCAGGTGTCATTCAGATCGCGCAAGTGCAAGGGTAGAGGGGAAGGGAAAAGTGCAGGGGGGGAAAGGTAGAGGGAAAAGTGCAGTACAGGGTTATAGCATACAGGATAAATAAGTACCACATCTTGATAATATAGTGAATATTGGGCATATGTCATATATCGACAGGACTGTGAATATTAGCCAAGGCCGGATTTAGATAGAAATGCAGAGATATTCATGAGCCACACCTAGAAAGAATGTGGAAATTTTGCACACATCACCTCTATGTAGCGAGCCCAACAACCTACCCACTAACAATCTCATCCCTCTGCATACACCTCTCAAACTCTAACCAAACGCAACCACAAGCCTAAAGAACAATAAACCGCACAAACATCTCTACACCGCAACAACAAAAGAAACCACACACAGGTTTGTACAACAGCACACAGAGGCTACCGAACGGTAAAGCACCCCATGCTCAGCAAACAGTGTTAAATGAGCTGAAGCTGCCAACAGCACATCACTGCTCTCTTGCACTGATCCCGCTCGCTCCCACTAACTTCATCCCCCACCTCTTTTTCCTTTTCAGATTTACTAGAGCATCAGGGGATCACTCCGGTGGTGATAGTGTGATGTACATATATCCTTTAACATTAACATTAACATTAGCATTAACATCTATTTGGAATGCTGCTGGAACCGTCAGAAACCTGAGCAATTGAACTAGATAGGAAGCACCGAGTTTATCGACTCTAGAACAACGTCGCAACTTAGTGCCAGATGTCCTGTCCAGGCTCCACTTTTTCCATCAAAAGGAACAAATTATGTCAGCGGCCTGCAGGCATGAACTGGTGCCGTTTTGAGGCAAGCAGATATCCCTGTATCAAGATCTCGCCCCGCGCACTCTGGCAAATAGGCGGAAGCTTCATGCCGTGACAGCCTGGCTACAGTCGAAAAAGATTAAATATTGGTGGGGCTTCCCTGCAAGTTGCTGTTTGAAATCCAAAATCAAAAATATGCAATAGGATCCGAAGAAGAAATGGCTGAGCTGATGGCAGGGACACAGAAAGATCTCAGCAAAGGAGAACCTGGTCAGTAGACGGACTGGTCTGAAAAAGATAAAACAAGGCGTCCAAGATGAAGGAAGTTTCCAGAAGCAATGCCCACAGGGGAATGAGCCAGAGTTATTCAAGAAGGCACTCGAGTAGCCCAGATTCACTTCGGTGCATACTCAACTCGGATGGCTTGAATTTTTCCTTTCTTTGCAGAGATGGCGCCCACGAGAGCGAGGTGAGACTCTACATATACACACGATATCGGTATATCCACACCTCTATAAGGAGGTAAGGGGGGGATCTTCCATGAAGGAATGGTGCCCACCCAACTATCAACACAAGTGATGAACAACAGACCACCTCCCAAGCATGGGGTTATGCCTGTAATAAAATGTGGGGGTTTCACTTCGATATTGTTTTGTCCTTTTTTGTTTTATGTTTTTGGGTTCTCCACGCTCCTAACATGTTTGGTCTGCTGGGCCCTCGATCTAAAGCCGCAAGGGACCTCTGCCGCTTTCCATCCTACCAGGACAGAGGCACCACAACTTATCAGTTCGTATGGCGGCAAACTTTGACACAAATTGCCTGACCCTGAATGTCAGGGGCATCAACTCCCCAATAAAAAGAAAAGCGATTCTACAAAGGCTCTCTGCCCTAGAAATGGACTTTGCTTTCTTTCAAGATAGTCACCCACTGACGGAGGATGAAAAGCGTCTCACCAGCAAAGAATATCCACAGGCGTTTTTCACCACAAGCGCCCTCAAGAAAAGGGGCGTAGCCTTAATGATACCTGGGATAAGGCCTCTGCACACATGGGGACTAAAACAGGGCTAGGTACGTTGACACCAATAGTTCAAAACCCGGATTTCTCCTTCCAGGAATGGCAAAGGGGGCATTCACACGCTGGGAGACACTGGGGTCATTAAGACTTAGGGACCTGTATAAAAATGGTCTCCCCTCACTTTTGAGGAATGTAAGAGCAAATTGACCCTCCCTGAAACTGAGAACTTTCAATACTGCCAAATACGACACTGGGCTACTAACCAAGAAGTACTCCTAGCAGGGACAAGACAACCCAAAGTGATAGAACTCCAACTAGCAGAAAGTCAAAACACGCGGAAGATATCCCGATGTTACCATTTACTAGATAAGTCACAGGTTGGGGACAAACTTGCATATATGCAACTTTGGGAAACAGATGTGGGGGAGGAGATCCCATTGTACACATGTCAAAAAATCTGGTCCCGCACTGCAAAGAACTCTAGATGTACTGGTATTAAAGAAAGCGCAATTAAACTATGTTACAGATGATACATGACTCTGCAAAGGCTGCCCGCAATCTCTGCAGAGTACCCAAACCAATGTTGGCACGGATGTGGGCAAGTGGAGGACTACATCCATATGTGGTGGTGATGTCCCATGATCCAAACATACTGACAAGGAATTAAATCAAGAATAAAGGACATCATTGGGGCTTTCCTCCCACTGTGCCCCAGGCTCATGCTACTGAGAGAACCTCCAGAAAATTGGGAATTCCCAGCTTTGGAACCTAAGGCGGACCTAATCTCCCAAATATCAATGGCGGCCAAGCTCAATCGAGCACGGTTCGGGAAAGTGAAAGCGTGACCGATTTCATCGTATTGGTGGGTCAAGGTCTGAGAAATTGTGGCAATGGAGAAACTCACTGCGTATGCCTTGGGGAATATGACGCGGTTCACCCGGACTTGGGCCCCATTCTTTGAATTTGTACAAAGCAAGAAAAATGTGTTTTTCAGGCCGCAGACCCTGAAATACTTGCTACAAAATTAACAGTTATGAAGGGTATGAAAGTGGGAGGGCGTGGGCAGAATGGCCGAGCGGACGACGGATGGCCACACGACCGGAAACACATGAACTGGCTTTAATCACATGGATGAACCACCCATTTTAGTTTATTCGAATTTACCTTTGTTGATATTTTTTATTCTTCAATTACTTTGCATTACTTGTTCATTTGTATTCTTATTTGGTTGGGGAGAAACTTGTTTAAAATGGAAAATGAAATTCCGATGTTTTTTCTGAAGATCTAAGGTTGTTGTTGTGATGAAGCTATGTAATCGAAATTTCAATAAAAGAAATACATGAGGTAAAAAATACATCGATACAGCCAGCACTACGTGGCTCTTTGCTTCTGGATGGCTGGTTTCCTTGTTCAGGCCTCTTACAAAAAAAAGAAGAGGGTTTCCACAAGTCTAACACTTTCAGCAGTGACCCTAAATAAGAAAGAATAGGAATATCAAATAATGTGTCTTTCTGGAATGATATACAATAATTGCTAGACTCATTAAAGGTTTATTCCAGGCACACTTCAGGGAGTGACTCACTGATTTAGTCTGTTCTTCATGGGCGTAATTTTAGGGGGCGACAGGGGTGTTTGTCCCCCCCAACTTTCATGGCACACCATTTTGTCCCCATTCATTTGACTGGGGCACCTTTTCTTCAGATGTCATGTCCCCCCAACTTTTTCAGCAAAGTTACTCCACTGCTGTTCTTAAACACCTAAACTCAGCCATTCATCCTTCTGAGGTCGATACATGAGTACCATCACAGGTTGGGTGATATTGTATGCATATTTTTCTATAGAAAGTGCTGACGCCTAAGTGCTATATACATCATTATCGCTGGCCATGGATGTCTGCTTGCATTCCCAGTAATTTGGTAATATGGGTCTATGCAGACTGATCTTAACGATACATATGGTGATCACGTTATAGTGATATCATAATCATATTATTCATAGTGTATTTAGGAACAATTCTATTCTATTTAATATTTGTAGAGCGCTGGCTCGTCCGCAGGCCTCAGTGCGCTAACAGAAAATATAGAACAAATAAACAGTTAGCATATGGTCTTGAAATGGGTTGAGATGTCAATCAGTCCAAATTCACGAGGCCTTGATCTGAGAAATTGATCTAAACTCCACCACCAAACAGATTGGTCTTGATAGACCTCCTGAATTGTGTGTATGACGGCAGTTGCCTGATGGAAAAATGGAGGTAATTCCAGACCTAGGACCCCAAGCATTAAAACAGAGGTCCCCATACGTTTTTTATCTAAAACGTGGTTTTTGCAGAAGGTCCTTTTCATTTGACGGAAGAGTACATCTGTGGGGCATTCTCTTAATGCGATCTATATGGGTGCAGTACAGGCAAGGCACTTATAGACCAGGCAACAAACTTTGAACGAGATCCTTTGTGCAACAGGTAGCCATTGCAGCTTCCTCCAGGCCTTGGTCACATGGTCTCTGTATCCTATAATGCAGACTGCCCTAACTGCCCCATTATGGATAGTTTGTTTCTTTATATTTGTGGTTGTAGTACCTGCCAATAATCCATAACAATACGCAAGCCTTGAATTGATGGTCGAGGTAGCTATTAGGGCTAGGTTTGTTTCTGATAGATAGGGTCTAATCTGCCATAGCAGATGAGTTGTGTAGGTGCAGCTAGCTCTTACGTGAGCTACGTGTTTATCAAAGGTAAGGTGGCAATCACAATGCTATGTGATGTTACTTCCAGTTGTGTATAGGGGTGAAAGGTTGTGTTCCATTGCTTCCCGTGATATCACTTGGGGTGGGGTCAAATGACATCACTTCCTGTGATGTTATCTGAGGTCAAGGTTCGTGTGATGTCACTCCCACTACCCCAGGCATTTTGGTGAAATGTAGTCCCTGGGTGTAATGGGCCCTGCGCCAAACTTGGACACTTCCCTTTTACACTTCGCAGTGCAAATGACAAAAAATGCCATGGGTACATGGTTGCTCAAAAGTGCAAACGTAAGCAGTCCACTAAGGGCAATTTTTTCTTCGTTTTATAAAATTAGTTCCAAAGTCTTCCAGTGGCTCATACATGTGTTTGACGACTAATAGAGCATCGCCATGCAACTTTTCCAGATTCATAAATGAGGCAAGTGCATGATTTTTAAAAATGTTACTGCAGCGGATTCGTAAATGTTTCGAACGTCTCAGACGAACACAAGTGGAAGCTTTTTTAAAGTGTTAGGATAAAGAAAAGTCACATTCGCATGAGAAATTTGAGCAAAGTCTGGATGACTGCGGTGTTCACAAGAAACGTGTACTTTGGTATGACTGGTTCAGATATCAAGAGGCTGCATTCTTTTGTCGATGTTTAGACCGATCGAGGTTGTTGTAGTCGAAGTGGCGGTGTGGCACAGCCCCGAAGAAGGCACCGGGTCGAGCAGCAACCTGCAATATGAACTGGTGTTCTCACATCGTGTAATACATCTGCGAGATTAGCAAACTCAAAGGCTTCAGGATGCGCCATTGTCGGGGAATCCAGTCAAAGATTGAAATTGTCCATGATTAAAAGGTGGGAACATTATTGGAATTCTTGAGCGACTCACTCAGCAGATCCAGAGAGAAAATAGCACCTGGGTCCCCCCAGCTCTATAAATGGACAAGCACATTGAGATCTATTTAAGCTTTGGCGTGGATGGAAATCCCAGGCTTTAGGAAGTCCGACTACACATCCTGGGTGAAACAAGGGCACTAATGAGGGCTTAAGGCACCAAACCGGGAAGATAGCTCAGGGGCATTGCGCTCTTCTTGGAAGCAACAACACAGGTTCGATACCGGGTCTGCGCTTAGAAACCTCTGGGTATTTAACGTGTTATAAACAACCCAACTTTACGTTACATTACACATAACCAGGAATTTAAATTTAAGGTTTTTAGCACACATGTGCATGGGCGGTGTGAAAAAAAAAAAGAAATACATTAAAAGTGGCATTACCACTGCAGCCATTGTAAGGTATGCATAAAATATGTCGAATGGGAGGCAGCCAGAAAACCTGTCCTCCTCAGAATCTGGGAAAAGAGGCGGTTGGGGGGAGGGCGGCAGGGAGAGGGGAGGCAACCAGATAGTAAACATGCTGCCAAATGCCCGGAAACAGCAGGCAAACTCTGGCGAGAAGAGTCACGAATTTTGTCAGAGAAAACTCGTTCCGTCCCGGGTGATACTATGGTGTAATAGAAGAATTACTTTAGAGGGATCCTGAAATAGAGCAACAAGCAGGATAATAGGGAAAGCGCACAGACAGGCGAGCCAGGTCATTGAGACAATGCAACCTGTTGGAAATGGCGTCCAACAGGGAGACGGACGCGCCTCAGGACAAGCATTGGAGTTACCATGATTTAAAGCACATGCTAGGATATTCCCAAAAGATTTACTTCCAGCCATACACATCGAAAGGCTTATCACTGTATGCAAGTGCCGGATGGGGGAGGGGGCATGTGCCAAGCGCAGAGCATGTTTGTTTCTTTCAATTCCCCCCTTACTTCATTAGTAACATTTTCCTTCAGAAGTTAGGTTTTCTGTTTCAAACCCGTCCTTTCTTTAGAAATGTTCATCTGCCACTTCGGACCGTGTGTCCCATTAACACAATTGTCCCCTTTAACACTGCAGCACCGTTCACTACAATATGCACCACTATTTTTTTTCTTAATTTGAGTGCCTTATTTCAATCCCAGAGACATAACCCCACATTAGTAGTGCACCATGTAAAATCATCCGATATTGTTTTTTGCATTACATGTGTGCCTCTCAGCAGATCTGGAAGACGTTCCTTCCATTAGATACATCATTTGTTGCTGAAAGTACATAGATTGTGCAGCACAATTGAATATTCACCATTGCAGCTCAATTAGAAAAATGTACATTACTTTTTCACATAATGGTACAAGTTCATCCTCAAATAGGTCCCGTGGTAATTTCCCGATGAAAATCTCGCAGCCTCTTTCTGGCACTGGCGCATCCCATCCTGGCGGGGGGCCTCCATATCTCCTCTGGCCATTTTCCTAGAGCAAGTGAAACAGAAGATGTAACAGGCACAGTATTGACTTGCTGCACATATCAGCATGCGAGAGAACAATGAGAAAAAATGCATGCTCATTTATAATACAGTATTATTGCAAGCATTCAATGTGACTACTGTCATGTGATCCATACTTCAAGCACAACATCACAATAGGTGTCAGGGCACTGTAAAATGAGCAACTGAAATACCTGGACTTCATCCTATTGTATTGTGTACTTTGTTGGTTTTGCCTTAAGGGCGCAAGGACACTTCCTGTTGATCATTAGCAAAATCAGGATTTCCCTGACCTGGAGAAGGCAGCCTAGGGCAGATTGGAGGAATACTCCCGCAAGCGTAATCTGTTCCCTACCCCTCTTAGCACTAGAGGGCCCGATTCTGAACCAGGTGCAGTGAGGACTCGATTCGCAACATAGTGTTAAGTACCGAAAATGTCGTAGAAAGCGTTTCCGACATTTTCGGTACTTAACACATATTCTGAGGGCCCTATTCTCATCCAGGTGTTAAGTACCGAAAAGGACGTTAAAAGGCTTAACAAACTTTTCGGTACTTAAGACCTATTCTGAAGGTGGCGCATTCTTCTGAAGTCGGAAGGAATGCGCAGTGGAGTAACTTTGCTGAAAATGTTGGGGGGACATGACATCTGAAGAAAAGGTGCCCCAGCCAAATACATGGGGACAAAATGGTGTGCCATGAAAGTTGGGGGGGGACAAACACCACATTCCCCCCTAAAATTACGCCCATGGGAATGCGCCACTTTTGGAATACATGTGGTAGTTGCTAGGATGGGTTGGAAACCAACCTAGCAACCGCCACATTCGTAAACTGGCTTTTTGGAAGGCTATTCTTGTGGCACGCCTCCAGTTTAATATGTGCGCTAAACTAGTGCACATATACGGTACCCTTTTGGTGGCGTTAAACTGGAGGAGTGCCAGAAGAAGCCTTGTTTGGTGTAAATGGAAGTGTTCATATACACCCGTGCTGTATGTGAACACTTTCATGTTCATCAAAGCAAGCAGCTTCAACGCTGCTGCAACATTGAAGCTGCTTGCTTTGGTGTACATGAAGGTGTTCATATACAACACACGGGTGTATATGAACACTTTAATTTACACCAAAACAGCAGCTTCAACGTTGCAACGTTGCCACTTTGAAGCTGCTGTTTTGGTGTACATGAATGTGTTCATATACAACACACAGGTGTATATGAACACTTTCCATCCTACAACGTTGAAGCTGCTCGCTTTAAATGAAAGTATTCATATACAACATATGGGTGTATATGAACATTTTCCTATACACCTTAGTAAGCAGCTTCAACATCCTGCAATGTTGAAGCTGCTCACTTTGGTGTATAGGAACTGTTTTCTCAGCAGCATTTTCGTAAAATAACGATTCCGTCGTTATTTTACAAAAATGCTGCCGAGATTGCATTGCGCCCAACACCTTACAACAGGCGCAATCCACACAGAGCACTGTCGTGCTCTACAATGACGCCCAGGCCCACTTGAGAATACTAGTGGAGCATGGGCGTCCTCTTTTGGCACAGTGAATGGTGCTGTTTAGCACCTTCACTGCGCCAAGTTGAGAATAGGGGGCTGAATTTGACATATTGTTCCGAAGTCAGCATCAATGCGCAAATATGTGCGCCGGTTGCTAGGATGAGCGGTGAACCAACCTAGCAACGGGCACTTTCATACTCGGCGAATTACCAATCCAATTCTCGTGGCACTCCTCCACTTTAGCGAATGCCAAAAAAGTGGCGGCCGTTTACGGGACCTCTTATGTGGCACTCGGTTCGCTGTTGTGGAGGAGTGCCACATATAGCAATGGTATATACTGGTAAATACTGGTATAGCAGCATAGTGTGAAATGTGCACTTTCATTGAAAACAAAGAGACATTTCCAAAATCAAAGATGCTGCTTAAACTTGAAGTCACTAGTTTTCTTTGCTATGTCTATTTTCGTCAGAGCAGTACACAAAACCCTGCATTTTTTGTGCCCCTTCATTTGTGTTTTGTCACAGGTTATATTTTGAAAGATGTTATATGCTCGTCAAACTGCTTAATCAGAAATGCAGTGTCCTCGCAGGCAGTTTAGTTAAATTGCGATTAGCTCGCTATTTAACGAAACTGCTGCTGTTATCTATAAAAACAGGCAGATTGCAGGCAGTGCATCATCGTGCGCTGTGCTGACCCCCACGCCCACTTCAGAATTAGCGTGGTCCCTGGGTGTCAGGAAAAGGCACAGTGAAGCGTGCTGTTTGGCAGGCTCACTGCACCTGTTTCAGAATCGCGGGCACTGGGCGTGTTAAACAACACGCTTCACTGTGCCTTTTCCTGATGCCTAGGCTCCACGTGTATTTTGAAGTGGCCCTGGGCGTCATCGCAGTGCACGGTCTGCAATCCGCCTGTAATGGACGAATTGCAGTCTCAGCAGCACTTTCAGTAAATGGCGAGTTAATCGCAATTTAACAAAAGTGCTGCAGAGAACACGTCTGTACAGAAAGACACGCGCTGTGAGCATGTCCCACAATGCAAAGAAAAAAAAAAACAACGGTACTGGGTGAGCAACTCAAAGCAAACACGGGGCCCTATTTCAAAGCTGAGCACCACGCAATGACAAGCATATAACATCTTTATTTTTAATTTTTGGAACGCAGAACACATTACATCACAGCCCCCAGCTTCGCTGAGTAGTCCCTCTGTGAATCTGGGGGCTTGTCAATGCTGAGGCAGGCATTTACTATCGGTGGCTCTTCTCCACAACAGCGAACACAATGACACAAAAGTGGTACCATATATGGGCGCCTCTTATTTGCTTTTGCAAAAGTGGAGGAGTGCCACGAGAATCGGCATCTAAAATCAACAATATCGAAAGTGCGCCTTGCTAGGTTGTTTTTTTGCCCTTGCTAGCAACTGGTGCACATATTCTGAAAGTGGCGTATTCATTCCGATTTCGGAATTATGCGCCACATTCAGCATAGGTGTTAAGTCCCGAAAATGTCGGAAACGCTTTCTAGAATGTTTTCGATACTTAACACCATGTTCAAAATCGGGTCCATGCCTCCCAAAACATACAACACATAGGGGCATATTCATGGACATTTTCAGGCAAAAAATAAGCTACTTGTGCCCAATCTGCACACACAACTCCATCGATTCATGGATTCAAATGCGCAGGACTTTTCCTGGACTTGCTTGGATTTCGCGCTGGCCTAGCATGCCTTTGGGAGCAATGGAGGGCATTTTGCGAGACTGCAACAGTGGGTGGGCGTTGCCTGCGCAGAGGGCTGGAAAGGGGGCTGAACACCAGAAATGTGCAATAACTTGCAAAGAAGTGGGCATTCCAAGGGACGGCCTACAGGCAGTCCTTCTCAGGAGCACTATTGCACAGCAAGAGACGTATTCATGGAATCGATCGCGCAACGTCTTGGCTGGGAAATGCCACGCAAGGCCTTCATAGGATCTGCCACCCGAAGGCTGGTGTAAGTACACTTGAGCGTAGGATTTTCTGCACGCAGGTGGGACCGCATGTTGTATTTCAGGGTGCATGTACTCAATCAGGGATCTGATGTGGTGGGGTGCAGGAACATTTTACATTGGTTTGCGTGCACTTTTCCCTGAGTTATTGCCGAGTTATGATTTTTCATATGCACGTTTTCATTGTGCCGGATACAGTTACGGGTGAGCCCGCACATGCTCCCCAAGTCGCAGGCCTGCTTACAGGGTACCCCACGTGCTGTTTGAAGGGTGCATGTATTCGCGCCTGGTTGATCACGCAAAGGTAGCTGATCTGGCAGTTTCCTGCTTTGCGTGTGGGTGTATCTCGGGTGTTCCAGACGGGACTTGCAAATACGGTTACCATGCACGAACAATTACATGAATATGCTTTATCTGCAGATTTTCTTAATCACGCAGGCTCGCGCAGTGGCCTTTTCAGCGCGCTGCCATTGCATGATTTCTGCACGTAATTCCATGAATTGTGCCCACAATGTTAATACCTGGAAAATAGCGTGTTCTGATATCCTGTTGTAAGTGATAGCTAAACTTGGCAACAGATTGCATACCTGAGCATTTCATGATAAAACGTGGCATATAGTGAAAGTATTGGGAATATGATGACAATCGTATCATCAAGTGAGTACCAGGCAGAACAATTCTGTTTACCTGGCATGTGCTCTGTGGGTATATAGTTATTTATTTGCAAACACCAATATACGCTGTAAATATCTTTTCTGGTGCCAACTTCCATATGACGGCAATACATGACAAATCATGTGAGTATGTGGGTAATTCAGTGAACAACCTATTACTATTTCTATTTCCATTTTTAGCGCACGTGTTCACCAGAATGTAGTAAGCTCATCATATGGAATATTAATAATGGCTCAGTTAAAGGCAATGGCAAAGCAATGTATGCTTTTGAAGTCGTGGGAAGGAAAGATGTTTACTGTAGTAACAAACATAAGGTGGAAGAACAGTCTATTCTGAAGCATCAACGAAGGAAAATGCTCAGCCTTCTTTCTGAGGAAAAGGAATGTCAGATGTGCAAAAGAAAACTATTAGACGACCGTACATTGTGGAGACGACAGTAATGGGCAAAGCGGCATCAAAGGAAAGAGTGGCCCTGTTTGCAAGAACAATGATTTGTAATGTACTAGGATGGAACAATATTCGATGTGTAAAGGCCAGCCAGTGGGGACACCGATGAATGGGCTTAGTGTTTAATGTACGATTGCCAAGGGGTTAATGAGTCTGGCAGCAGTATTCTGAATAATCTCCAACTGGTGCAAGCTGCTGTTGGGCAGTGAGATAAAGACCATAACCATAATTCTTGGGACACCTTCTGGTTTTCCCTGATGATCTGCAGGCAGTATCTTTAGTGCTATTAAATTGGATCTTATCTTGATGTCTATTCAGTTAATGTAATTAAGGAACATATGTATCTCTTTCTTTCAGCATGGAGGGCCATTATAGCCACATTCCAGGGAACTGGGAACTGGTGTGGTGTCCAAAGCTTTAAGAACAGGCTCTAATTAATCATATTATTAAGAAACAGGGCGTTGATCCCTCATTCTCAGGGAGTTCAACAGTTATTGCCCCATCTCCCTCCTCCCGTGTGTAGCCAAGATCTTAGCAAAAGTGGCAGTTGCTTCACCAACGGACCATCTTGAAAACCTGAAATCCTTGGATCATCAGCAGGTAGCTTTAAGAGCCGGTCATAGAACTGGAATTTCTTTCAGAGTGGTGGTTGACAAGCTCAAAATGACTGTGGATGGGGGACCCTAGAGAGCCCTTATTCTAATCAATCTCCCCACACTGTTTGACACCATCGACCACCGCCTGTTGCTTTTGGAACTACAATGGTCAGGAGTAGGAGGACAAGTACTTAGGTGGTTTGCTTCCTTTTTAGAGGAACTCACTCAGTAAGGAGGCTCCTCCTTTTACATCTAAGCTACTAATTCCGTTTGTGGGGTGCCTCAGCAGACCTTAGTCTCTCTGATCTTACTTATTGTTTACATGACGCCCCTGTTGATATTGATATTGATATTGATATTTTATTTCTATCGCGCTCATACACAAGTGTTTCACCCTGATCTGTTCGTTCAGACACTGAATGATATCGTACACAGACGAGACGCAGATTTTATTTGACCTTGATGCTGGTCTTTTCTCTCACTTGTTTGCATCTGGGCTCTCTCCTTGTTTACTGGGTGTTTCCTTATATTACACCCTGAAAAAGACAGGGACCCTATAGTAGGAAAAGGGAGACAGTGATGGAATCCGAATGTATGCCCTCCAAACGTGGTCTATGTGCTACTCCATTCGATAGTGTCGGAAATCTAAGAGTAATTCTTGATTTTGCCCTATCCTTAATGGAGCAGGTAAATGCATTTGAACAGCCCTGTTTTTATCAACTCACTATTACTGTAATCCTGTATATGCATATCGATGTTCTGTTTTTTTATTTAACAGGAAACTTCAGATCATCCAAAGCATGTCTATTAGGCTGGTGGTTAATGGTGACAATCGTTCCGGTGCCAGACCTCCGCTTGACCATCTACAATGGCTCCCTGTATATAAGGTGCTCTTCACAGTCCACAAAGGTTTCTATGAATGAGGACCAATCGTCATTTTCCAATTGCTGGCTTGATTTGTGCCCTCTAACAATACTCAGTCTTCAGGCAAATTAAATCTGTTATTTTCCTGGTTTTAGAAGGCCAGGATGCAAGGTTCCTTGTTCTCTCTACTTGGCCACTCCTGGTGGAATCGCCTGCTGTTGAATCTCCTTGCAGTTAAAACACATCTTACTATGCAGTAGGTATTTGAACAGAATCAGGCAAGATGTTGAAAGTTTAAAAGAACTTGTCAGGTCATAGAAGATGATTAACATATTCATCATATGTCTAAACTTGTACAATTACCCAGTTCCATCCCATTTAGTTGACCAATGCTTGTGGGCATTCGAACCATTGGGTTGTGATCTGACCTGATTGTGACCTGAGAAAGGCATTTAAAATTTATAAATGTATGTAGTTCGACAACCCTAGGTGACAAATGTTCTTTCTTATTTTGTACACCCCATTATGTACAGCAGGTAGCCTTTTGTTCGGTCGAATATCAGCCCCATCAATGCTCTTTTTTGCTGTTAATGTTATTTTTTATGTTTTAGTCAGCTCATTAACAACAGTAAATCTTAGAATTCGATATTCGAAAGGTTTTTTCATCCATGGTGCAATTACATTGTCCTTGCTCTTCTCAGGTGTTCTTTCCCACGATCAAATTCAAAATTGTTGCTGTTATAAATGAAGTATTTAGCCGGTAAATTGACTGCTTCACATTAGATAGGTAATTGTACATTTCATATTTGCTTGTTGCTTGGAAATGTTCATTTAAATGTGATGCTTTGGATGCCCTTTTAAATGTGTTGCTGAGGCAGTGACATCCTCTGCCTGATTCTCAGATACATCCCTCTTTTGAATTTCCTGGAGCTGCTTCTGCTCCTCTCTTATTACTTACTCCCTTGCCAGTCCCCAAGCTGCATTGGTGTGTGTGTAGCTGGCCGTTACTTATCTGTCACCTACTCGCCACTATGAATGATATGAAGGTGGTCTAAGGGCTGAGGGATTGGATGATCACAGCCTAATGTACCCGCCCTTATCTTTCATGTCATACGACAGTTACACTATGGAAGCTGTAGTCTTCATTTAAATACACTGGACTGAATTCACACATGTGGCTGTGTGCTGCAGCATAAGGAATGATCTTCACGACACACAATCTCAGTCAGGTTATATCTGCTATCACCAGTCATGCATTTCTACTGTTAGGGGGGCAGCAAGAGCTGCATGCATAAGCATGCATCAAACAGCATGCTGATGGAAGGCAATGTCTGATCCTTCTGTACCTGCGCTGCAGGACAGTAGCTTATGCAACATGTTGTGTATGAGTAAACCTTTGCACATGGCCAGTGCAATATGTGTCCATTGCCACACTCTGGAAAGAGTATACATGTTCAATTAGGCATATAGATGATAAGAAAAAAGAAAATACATATGTGTTCAGTGGATCGCTGAGATAGAGGGTAACTTATTAAGGGAAAATGGGATGTTGCTGCTGGCTGAGATTACAAATGCCTGTAAAAATTAGTTTACATGCTAGTAATGCCTGATATATGATGTAAATATGTGTACATATCATTGCACTGCCTAGTAAACAATGGGGAAACCTGCTATAGAATAGCAACATTTGAATGATGTGTGTAACTCAGCATATGAAGGCAAGAGCCACCTCTCGAAGCACATGGGACATTTAGGCTGATGGTCCCATCGCAAGCATCTTTAGCAAGGTGACCATTTTACTTCCTGTTTTCAGGTCTGCATTGTCAATACCCCAAATGGAGAAAAGAAACACCACTTGCTACAACTAATACATTGATCGGTTGTCTTATATGTCAGATATCTGGTTCAGCAGTGCTGCTAGAAAGGTATGCAGTGCTTAATTTCAAGGAAAATACAGAGAGCCATCCTGCATTGACTCTGTGTTAATGTTTTGGATTGTGGATGGTGTTATTCACATTTGCAATAACCTGCTAACATCATGAATGGTGTATAACACTCTACTTCAGCAATATATATATTTTTTATTTTATTGTAAAACTTCAACTTGATATTTCATATCATGTTTTCGTTACATTTTCAGAAAGAAAGAAAAATTAGATACATTTTCTTTTTTCATCTCCTCCCTGAGTAGCCTTAGTCAAATTTAGCAATAGATGTTATACTATAAGGTGACACAATTACCGGAAGAGGCGACCACCATGATGGCGTATCTTTCAGTTACTCACGGCCTTCAGTTGGATACTGACTTTAGGGCTTCATCAAAGAAATTGATGAGGTTGCAGGAAAGCTTGATGCTATGACCTGCTATGGCGTAATCCCACCAATCATCAGACTCATGGGATTGTGTTTTGAATTCGTTTAGATGCACCTCACGGAGATCTGTCAACATTGGGCATAAGATAGCTAAGTGCTTTAGGGACTCGACTTCTGTAGTTTTGCAAAAGTGGCAGTGATTATTAGCTGTTTCTTTGTTCTTTCACCTCCAGATCATCTCATTAGTATTTAAAGCGTTCAGTCGCAGCCTTAGAAATTGTGCCCTATGATGGCGAGACCGTCAGTTCGTGAGATATTTTGGTTGACAGTGTAGTTTGACCAGACTTCTAGAAGTAGGCAGGGTGGATTTGAGGGCTAGGCGGGTGTTGTAGGTTGTGATCCAATCCCATTTTGCTAGCTTCTTCTTAGCATATTGTGGACGCTTGACTAACTCTTCTTCCGATATGCCTGCATCAGCCATAATAGAATTTAGTTTGAGCTTCCATGCGTGAATAAGGACATTATCGATGGATTCTTGCCCCGGCTTAAAGATGCTGTATGCCGGGATGGTAGAGCCGAGTAGTATTTTATGCAAGGTAGATAGAGATTTCCAGACAATTGTCATATACATAGAGTTCAAAGCTAGCTCGTATCTCAAGGCTGACATAGAGATATGATTCGGAAGGCTCAGAACACGTCTCCAAAACTTTCCCTCCAATTGGCACCATAGGTTATGATTGACATTCAAGGCTGCTTTGCCGCCAAAAGTGATAGTTGGAATTACTTTTTGAAGATAAAACATTACTACGGGGGTGACAGAAAATTTCCCGTAGTCAATGTTTATTTTGGCAGCTTGGAGACTCAGGATCTTTATTTTGTCCATCAGATCACTGGTCCATGCAGCTTCGCAGACCGAGTCGTTGACCATTGCACCAAGGTAGCAGATAGACTTGACAAAATTTAGCACTTTTTTTTCTATGTGCCATTGGAATGACCTGTCTTTCTTTGACGTACCTTGACCGATGCACATGATTTTTGTTTTCTCTGCATTTAAATAGAGCTTGTTAAAGGTTAGAAACTCATGCAGGTGGAAAAGAAGATGTTGGGGGCCAATTTGAGTTTGGTCAACCAACACTATGTCGTCAGCATAAACCAGGTGATTAATGAAGGATCCGTTAAGCTTGGGGGGAAAACAGTGGACAGACTTTAGCCACTCCGGTAAATCAGCTATAAAGAGTTTAAAAAGATCTGCTGTGAGGGGACAACCTTGTTTGACGCCTTTAAATGTTCATATTGGATCTTTGAGGTTCCCTTGTGAGTTGACTCTGATTTGAATGGACGTGTTGGAGTGCAGGGTGATGATGGGCTCTAACAGATGATCTGGACATTGCCACAAGCATAATTTTGCCCATAGTTTGGTCCTATTAATGGCATCAAAAGCTTGTCGAAGATCGACAAACGCCAGGAAGATTCTTTTTTTCGCCTCCATCGCTGACAACTTTAAGAATGACAAGATTGTCAGATTCACATCAGTCCCCACGTTTTTCGTGAACCCTGTTTGGCGACAGTCAAGTTTTCCTGCTGAAGTTGCCCAATTCACCAGCTGTTGGCACAAAAAAGAGCCGAAAATGTTCCCAATAGTATCCAGGAGGGCGATCGGGCGATAGTTAGCAGGGTCGGCCCGACATCCCTTATTGTATATCGGAACTACAATTGCCCTGCACCAAGAGGAGGGAAGCTTCCTACTGTTTGTAATCTGAGAGAACAACTCGTGGATGAATTTCGCCCAATGTAAACTATGTTTTTTGAGCATGAGGTTTGATATTTGGTCCGGGCCAGCAGCTCTTGAGTTTTTCAGTTTAGAGATTGCAGATTCAATCTCTTTGCAGGAAGGTGTAATATCCCAAATAGAAAGTGTCGCATCAGGCTGCGAGGGATCTTCAGACACAGGTTTTTCGTACATTAAGGTGAAGTATTCGCGCCATTTGTCGCTTGTGATTTCGGCAAATTAGCTTCGATGTTTATGAACCTCACATCCTTCTCACAACAAGGTTCCAGTTTTCTGGCGAGTCCCCCAACCACATACACTAACTGTCCCCATTTGCCTCTTTCGAAGCAGAGAGGAGACAGGTGATAGAACCAGATTCCAGCTTGTTTGGCTTCACCGGGCTGCATTTTTGTTGTCCACTCTCAGCTCTGAATGTGATTCCTTGCAGAGAAACCTAACAGTGAAACATTGTAACAACAGAACTGCAGTCCAAATCTATCAAGTACAGAGTTTGGCAAATTCACTGTTAAATGACTTCCCTCAGAGGCACTTTGGAGAACTAATTTGACGGTGATTTAAGACATCTGTTTCAGTTCTCCAAGGTTCAACTAATCTTTACTTCAGTGTTTAAAAACATATACATGAGAGTGTGCCCTTTACATCCTCAAAGTAGAGTGCCTGCCTTTTGACTGGAAAGGAAACATTTAATTAAATGTCTCCTCACAGAGCTAACATCAAAGGAGTGACTATTTCACTGCTGACATCTCCAACTTTCTCTCTTCTGCCAAATTATAACAAACTAATAATGTATTTCTCTGAGATTTTACCATGTCTAACGTGAAAACCACACTAGCAGCACGCTTTTTACACTTACCCTATTCATGGACCTTTAGCATATTGCGCTCTCCCACATGCACAACAAACGCAAAACTCTAGACTTAATATTTACATCATCTCCCTCATCATTTGCACAGACCCTATCCCACTCGACTGGTCTGACCACGCCGCCATCCCACTGTCGATCACCCACTCAAACACGGCCCACAAGTGTCATGCTAAATGCCCCCTCACTCAGAGCCACTCATTGAAAACCTTCAGTGAGCTAGAAGCAAATGTGGTAGACTTCCCCAGCACAGGGAATGCCTCAGTCCTCCTAGATTTATTCAACAACTCAGCAATTAATCTGTTGGACTCTCATTTCCCTCTAATAACCATGTGGGCTAAGACCAAACAATCCATCCCTTGGTACATCCCCAAGCTCGCCTCGAATAAATGCTCCATCATAGGCCTGGAGATATGGTGGCGCAAAAATCGTTACCCATGAGATCTTACCAACCTCAAAACTCTCTGAGCCAACTGTAGGATTCTGATTACAGAGGCCAACGCTTCTTAGTACACTGCGACCATTGCAGCAGCCTTGAACACTAGCAAAGCCCTCTTTGAAACAGTAAAGAATTGTACCAAACTCTCACCCTTCTCTGAGGTCCAAGAAATGTAGGAAAATGCCATGGAACCAAAAAACGATTTTTTTTGAAAAAATGGACGGATTTCGACAAATCATCGAATCAACCTCACCAAAGCATTAGCCCCCTGCACTCTAGCATGCACACAGCCAATCTGGACCAAATTCCCTCCTCTATCTCTCACAGGCTTCTGAAAGCAATCGCCTCTCTCAAACGTACTTCCTGCTCTGATGAGATTATCCCAGGCTCCATCATTAAACAATTAATGGACCTGGCACTCAGTGCACCTCTCAGCATTATAAATGCCCCCCTCACAGAAGGGTCATTCCCAGACACCCTCCAGACTGGTCTCATACAACCTCTTTTGAAAGAAATGTCCAGAAGACCTTGGCAACTACTGGACCATTATGACCGTGCCATTTATTGGCAAAATCTTGGAAAATGTAGTCGCTACAGAACTACTTGCCAACATTAATCAACTACACCTCCTAAATGACTATCAGTCAGGGTTCCATCCCAAGTGTAGCATGAAGACGGCTACCATCCAGGTGATTTGGATGATGCCCTCCAAATCACAGTGCCTCCTAAGCCACCTGGACCTCTCGGCTGCATTTGACACAGTCGACCACTGTTTCCCTCTTTGCAGACAAGATGGGATTCTCTGGCACTGTCCTGAATTGGTTTAATTCCTACCTCTCGGGCAGACACCGGCTGTCCAGATGAACACAATTATTTTCCAGCCAACTCCCAGTCTCCTGCTGAGTCCCCCAAGGCTGAATCCTCTCACTGATCCTTTTTAACCACTACATGGAGCCACTGTTAACATTCTTCAAAGACCCTGATATAACCATCCACAAAAACATAGATGATTCTCAGTTGTACATGAGAAGAGACATCAGTCGTTTCTGCGATTACTATCACCAAGTCCTGGATGTCAGTTGCCTACCTCAAACTTTACCAAGCCAACACCGAATGAATTCTGAGCGGTCCTCCCACTAAACCAAACTTGTCCAACAATAGATCACTAATATGCACTTAGAAGGATTTAATTTGTAACTCTCAGATTCAGCAAAATCCTAAGGCTTCACCATTGACTGCAGGCGCTTGTGACAAATCTGGATGCTAGGGAGGTGAGACCACTAAGCAAGACCCTCCCTATGTGTCTGGGCAAGTTTGACCTCACTGGAAGTGACTCCCCTCTTGGGGGCACAGACTCCCATTCCAATAAGGATCTCCCAGTCCAAACTGCCCATATGAATGTTGTAAAGACTTTGTTATCTCCTGTTATGACTATAATCAACAAAGACCTTTTTTATTACTCTCTTGGTTTCAGGTAATGTTGAACATCGCCTGAATGCCATGATCAAGGACGATGGGCACAATTCTGTTTGTTCCAATGATGTATATAAGACGAGAGACTCCTACGGAGGGAAGATAGTAACCGCTACGCAGAGGCGAGCCTCTGTAACATCGAGGTCCTGGAGGGACAGAGCCATGTCGAAGCGCGAGCCAGCAGTGGTTTGAGCAAAGTGAGACCCACTAGCTGGAGGCTAAACAGTGGGTGCTTTGACCGAGCAAGAGTCTCCCTTTAGGGGAAGAAATACAACGGGAAGGTACACATCTTCTCGGATGGTGTGATCAATGAAGAGCAGTGGTGGGCTTGGCATCCGACGCTGAGACCAGGGACAGGAGGGGAACCCGGGTCCCTGAACTTCACCGGGCAAGCACTGTTTCCGCTGAGAGAAGCACTGATAGGGAAACAGATGCTACTGACTTTTGGATGCCAGTGAGGCCTATGATTGTTGGTTTTCAGGAGTGCCGAAACCAGCGCAGGTAAAAGGAGATAATGGAATGGGCACATGGTCCAGCTGAATCAAAGTGAAAGAGAAACTAACAATGTGTATCAAGGCTGGAATAGCCGCCAAATGCACAAGAAATTAAGAGAATGGAATGGGCGCACGGCCCCACCGAATTAGAGTGAAAGAGATACAAACAATGCATATCAAGGCTGGAATAGCGTGTCAAGAGCACGAGAACTTAAGGGAAGCTAACTGGCAATTGGCCAGCTGAAACAGAATGAAAGGCATATGGGTGCTCTATGTCAAGGCTGGGAAAGCTGACAAAGCTACTAAATCCGGATGGGCGTACATCCTAAGTTAAATACTGTGATTGAGAACAAAGACAACTACCAAAGAGACACCAGACTATGTCGAGTCCCAGTGCAATGAAGGTAGGAGACAGAGAAGTGACATTTAAGTAATCCCAGAGGGAGTTGGACATTTAAAATAAAACCTGAGAAAAGTAAAGTAAGAAACTGTTTTCTTTGTCAAGTGGAAGGCGAAACTCATACAAAGGATAATTGTGATTCTAACCACTTACTTTGAGACTGAGAACACGTCCTTTACAAGTTCGGCCTGCCATAAGCCCATACTGAGGCTATTGCATAAGTCTCCCCTTTTCCTTTTAGTTAGTTGTTTTTTAAAGTGGGAAGGCCAGTTTGTTGGTTAGGATTCAGACAGATGACCTTTTACTTTTACTTTGGACTTGATTTTCACCCTTAGCTTTAGTTTTGTTAGGTAGGGAACTCCCCTCATAGTGATAGGGCTAGCTAAGCATTTTATTTTTCATTTAAACATCTTTAACCATGACCCAATGTAGTCTGAGTCCTTCTTCTGGTTCACCACACTGCCCATCCAGAAACCCATATAAAAGAAGGACCAAACAAAATTACCAGCAGATTACAAACCTCCTCAAAATTATTATTATTCACAGGGGCAACAAGAAAATAGATGGGCCCTCTTCTCCGATATGAGCAGCTCCTCTGGTGACTAGTCAGGAACACAGAGGGGTTCGTAATCGGCCAAGAACAACTAGACAAGCCACTTTTTTAGGCCGAGGACAATCATATGGCCGCAGCCCCCCTTGAGAGAACAGCCTTGAACACCAAGGCAGATTGAATACCTTCATTTCCAGGAGGAAGGAATACCCGAGATAGAGATGGCAGTGTTCAGTCTATCTGGGCAACCACTTAGTGACCCGGAGAGGCAGATTTTAACGAAACAACTGTAATTTGTTCCTACACAGGACACATCGATACTGCAGGCAGAGATTGAACTCAAAAGATTGTTCACGACTGTAAGGTTATGGGCCTTTTTTCAAAACAGAAAAGACATAGAGATAGACACCGCCAATAGCCTATTCAGACCCAAATCTATGTTCACACCCAGTGATTCAGAAATTCCACTGGAGAAAGTGAGCTTTGAAAATGTTGTTTTGAGAGAACTGCCAGCTATCTTTTCAGATAGAGGTAATTTTCTACAATTCAACAATATGGGCAGAGGTGATCAGCAAGCATTAAAAAATGTGTCGATGAGATCAGACATTGTGATAAAACCTGCGTATAAAGGGGGAGGCATAGTCATCATGAGTAGCCACCAATACGAAGAAACGGTACATGCATTAATTCGCAACCTTGACCAGTATAAACACATTGGTTCGGATCCATCTAAGAGGCTGAGAGAAAAATTGCTTACATTACGCAGTACAGGGCTTGCAGAAAGTATATTGACAGTGAAAGAGGTAGCCTTTTTGAACCCTGATGAGTTCAGATGCCCGATGATATACGCCTTGCCAGAAATACACAAAAGCATAACAGGCCCACCCAGCAGACCCTTCGTGAGCCTGTTTGGGTCGTTTATGGAGTCAGCGGGACAATATGGGGTAGCTTTTTAACCCTGGCAAAGGATTCTAGATTGTATATCCAAGATACGATGGATGCGATCAACAGCCTGGAAGGTACATCATTTGATTATGCTACGCAGATTTGGTAACATTAGATATAACGTCATTGTATACCAACATACCACAAACAGATGTATAGAATTATAAGGGAGAGATTGGATACAAAACTGGTTCTATTCAATATTTATATGGCAGACTTTGAAGAGAACCACACATATTCCAACAACCCATATGGCGCAAGTATTCAGCAATGGTAAAGATTCATTGACAATATTTTTTTCATCTGGACAGGGTCAGCAGAACACCTCAGCAGATTTGTTATGTGTCTCAATAGTCCCAATCCAAACTTGGGTTTCTCAGGCAATGCTACTAAGCAAGAGTTCGCATTTTTAGACCTATTGATTAGACACAGGATGGGGGCATTGTATACCAAGCTGTTTAGAAAACCAACAGATAGAAACACATTATTGTATTATATAAGTGAACATCCCCAAGGATTAAAGGATAACCTACCAACAGGCCAATTTCTCAGAGCCTGACGTAACTGTACACTGACAGAAGATTACATTGACCAGGCCAAGATATTGACATCGAACCTCAGAAAAGAGGCTATCCATGGAAAGAAATCAAACATGTGGCTAAGAGAGCCAGTTTTGCGAACAGGGACTCCTTGTTAACACTGCAGCCACGAGAAGAGACCGCAGATAGGGCAGTGTGCGCCACTACCTTCTCGAGATACACCAACAGCATTAAAAACGATTGAAAAAACACTGGCCCTTGGTCACAAGTAAAGGTTGTTGCAGGAGTCTACTTTTATTTGCCTTGAAGTGAGGTCAAAATCTTAAAGACAAACTTGTACATGCTAAATTTAGTGGTTCACCAGACAGACAGGGACAGAACACAATTCCAGCAGCACTTAGAGAAGAGGTGGCACCGTTGTTGGGACACCACCCCTGCGGTAATTGTAAAGCATGCACACTGATGGTGACAATGAGGAATTTTGTCCACAATACATTTCAATGGACCGTAAAGAAATGTTCTAATTGTGACACAAAAAATGTGCTTCATGGTATCATTATAGATAGGGATGACAAACAGAAAGGTGTTGGTGAGAATGTCAGAACACAGGTGCACGATCCAGAACCAGGTCCTAACGGCTCCTTTAGTACAATACTTGGTGGAAAAGAACCATCGACACAATGACCTTATTTATTGTATTTATGTATTTATTTATTGATCATTTGGAAGGCGCTTTATACAACAGAATTGTGTTTCAAGGTGCCACAAGACTAAATGGGAAGGGAACAGGGGGGATAGTAACAGTGGTAAGAAACAAAAAGCAACAATAATATAGATACAGTTGTAGTCCTTCTAGGCATTGTGGCATTTGGCTGTGCAAGTGCACTGAAGAGAAGTGTAGGCGAGGGTGATGGAATTGGGTGCAGGGGAGTGGACAAGTCCTGGAGGAGGGCCCAAGATGGAAGTGCTAAGGGGAGCCAGGAAGAGAACCTCAGGCTAAGTGCTAGTGCAAACGGCAGGAATGATTGTGGGTATGATGACTGTCCCCCTGCGCCAACAAATCTCAAATGCGGCAGAGGTGCCTGTCACTCCTTTAGAGTACCGTAAGGTAACACACTCATTATGATTAGATAAAGTGTTGGTTGTGTACTCTCATGGTGCGCCAGACAATGAATGGGAAAATATTCCGAAATTTTGCTTGATCAATTTATTAGATCTGGTTGACCAATGGTAATTGCAATCTTAATGACCAGCTAGGTTGACACGTGTTTTGGCTTTAAAAATCCTTTTCCAAAATCGGCCTTAATTATAACAAAATTATCAAACATGTAAGTCAAATGTCTATACAGTTTATCCATTAATGAAATATAACAATAATATATGAACAGACTGAGAATTTGGTATTGGCAAAGGGGAGTTTGTTAGACTACAGGAGACTAAGACACTCCAGTGACGTGAAAGGAGAAGGGGAGAGAGAGTTTATTTTCCTCTAGATATTTATGGGGTAAGTGGAACCGAGTACATATTTTGAGAGCAGTGTAGTGAGCGGACAGCATTACTTTCTGATTTGGGTAATTTACCATTAAGATTATGCACCTGATCTGCATACTGTTTATATGAATAACAGAACCCCTGCATGAAGCAGCATGTAATTTGCTAGCGCAGTGAAATCTGCTTTTGAACATACGTTTCTTTAGAACAAGAAACTTTGCAGGTATGGCGAGATTTATTCTGGATATGCGCCTCAGTGTGGCACCAGCGACACAGTAGCTAGATATAGGTGGGGTTCAATCCTTGGTCAATACTAGTGGCAGAGTGGCTATCCACAGATGGTGCATAGTGATGTTATTAGACACAGTTGATCACAGGATAAGACTGGGGTGTTCGGTTAATGGAATGCTCGCACTGTTGGGGTGTATGCATGGGACACAAAGAATGGCTTGTGACACTGGCAAAGCATGCAATGCTGATGCATGTTTTAATAAGGACACAGTATATGAAAGCTCACTTGCTTTTACTGTTGATGGATGTCTTTCCAAGGCACTATTGGTGGACATCACGATATGTACCAAGTGGTAGTTGCTCTTGTTTGTGTCCCAATTTTAACCTCTTTGTTGCAATCTAAACCTTCTTTTTTTGACAGAACCAGTTCTTGTATGGAATTATGTGTGATGGCCTTGATGAAGGCGGAGGTCTTTGATGAAATTAAATTGATCTAGCCGAAACTCAAGTAGGCCAAGCTTTTAGCTTTTTTTTCCCTATTGGTTTCTTATTGGTTGGATCTTAGTCCCTAATTGATGCATTGTTCATTGGGGGTAGTAATTTGTTAAGCATTTAACTATTGGTAAAGAAAGTAAATGCCAGACAGGATTCATTACTGCGCATAATGTTTGTTTATTTCATGTTTTGAGTTTAAGAGTATTCAACTATGTTTGGAGAGGAATGTGTGAGTGTGTGATTGAAGAGAGGGTGAGGTATGCAATATATTGGTGTTATAAAGTACAATGGGCATTTGCTATATTCACTTTAAGACCTATGTACTCATAACTTTTTTATCACTTGTTTTAATTTTATATGATTGTATTTTCCAATATTCATGTGTAGTAGGTGACTGTTGTGATCCTGATTTCATGCATATCTCCCATTACATTAATGATGATGCTGAGACGTGGATTAGGTCTTACTTCTTTTAATGTCTCATATTACACTGCCTTACAGCTGTCCCCAACCCTACCGTCTACATTCCATTCTCCAGGCTCCCTTGCCTACATTCCACATTCTATTCAGCTACAACATCCCCCCCCTTACTTATCTGAATTCATCATACCCAACTGTTCAAGGTGTCCACAATTCACAGTCTTCTTCTGTTCACTAATATACTGTTCAATAATACACAATTTGTGCTCTGCAAGTAAAATACTCCATCAGAGCCAGGCCTCTCACCTTCCTGTGTCCTTGAATCTCGTCTGTTATTCTCTTATGAAGGTTCCTTCCTCATCAGGCACATTGCAATGTAAAGTTAATGCTGTGACCGTCAACCAGCGTCCTTCCACTAACAAAATACCCACCCTGTACACTTTTACATTTGCATCCTTTTTTACTTGGTATCATTTTATGTTACAGCATAACCAATGTGTATCTCCTTATTTCCAGTTCTGTTTGCATTTTTTTTATGCAGTCTGTGTCTGAATTTCTCCTTTTCAGTTATTCCTTAATCTGCCTCCATGTTCTCCACTCGGCTGGGTTACTGTATCTGGAATGAGTGGTGTTTCATCGTTATATAGTCACAATTTACCACATCCTGCTCTCCATACAGTACTGTGAAAGCAACTGTCACTGTAAACTAATTACTGCTGACTTCAGGAGCCTCCCTGTTGCACCCGTCACACTTTCCACTGCATCCTTCACTTCATCATATCTCCGCTTTCCTTCTCCTTTTCCTTTTTTTAGTCCTTCTTCGTTGAGCTCTTGCAGGCTGTCATTTTTGCTTTGCTTTATTTTGTAATGTATTCCACGACTTTCAAATTGCACTGTCATTGCAGTAACTTCGAAGCAATCTCCAAAATTCTGAACATCCATCTTGTATTACATACCAACATGCATATAGACAGCTTTCGCCCAATTGAGAAGCACATTGCCAATAACACACAAGTTCATCTTCCAGAGATGAGAAAATTCAGTCATTTGGCTTTCCATCCACCAACATTTGACATTTCCGAAACGTATCATAGAAGTTCGAGAAAGAAGTTTGACACAGAGAAGGGATAGCAGCATTCAAACTTGTCTCCTCTCCCCAACTGGATGTTTTTTGTGAACCGCTGGTTGTCTTTGAGTGGGGATGGGACACATGTGAGGCACTCCAGTGTTTGTGCAGTATTTTTGCAGAGGAGTTCTTTGGCATGGAACAGCTCAACTTCTCAGTGCTGACACTTCTCATATTGCAGTCCTTGCACAGCCTGTGTCTATTAAAGTATTGTTTGAGATTATTAAAGTGACCTACACTGTGGCATGCCATCTTTTATATTTCATGACTGTTTCTTCCTTCTTTTGATATTTCTCCTTCCAACTGATCCTGGAACATTGCATGGAAGAGCAAAGCATCCCCTGTTGCTACGGCAACACCGTTCACATTGACCTGCAGCCCTCTTCTTTCCATGCCCCTCCATTTTTTAAATTCTTTGTGGCTAGACCTTCTTTCATTTGGCTTTACTGCCTTGGCAGACTCTCTTTGATGTAATTCTCTTCTCTTTGCACAATGGTATTTACATTTGCACCCTTTGTATTCCTTTCATTTCACATTATTGCTCATTTTAAATTGGCAGTTTTGCCCTGCGTTGAAACAGTGCTGCTATATTGGCTTCTTTATTGTTCAGGAGCAAGTGCCATTCTTTTATCCTCTTTCGCGCTTCGTTCCTCCTTCTTTCCTGCTCTAATGTGGTGTGCATTATTACATCCTCTATCTCACTGCATTGCTCAGCCATCCTTTCATTTCCCATGTCATTTATTTCCTCTAACTTCATTCTCCACTATTGTCTTTATTTTGTATTATTTCCATTGAATTTGCTTTTATTTTGTTTTCATTTGTATTTTGAATAGGTGATCTTTTGCCTTTAATTACTTTGCTATGTTTTCTTTTCAGATGACTGCATTAATAGATTGAACACGCTAACACCAAGCATGCACAACCTTTACAGTACAGGGTCCATAACAGTTCACCAGCTGTGCCACATATTCACATTACAGCAATGTTATGTTTTCAATTTGTACCCTCTCTTTATTTAGCAGGCGGTCCCGATGCTGATTGCACCCAATGGCAGGGTTTGAGTCAAAGTTGTAATTTTTAGTTAGGCAATATATAACTCAAAATGTTGTATTGGCATTAATGTAAACCAAAAAATATGTTATGGTTCAAAACAAGGTGGCAAGTTTTCAACATTTTGTTTATTTGCCAGATGATCGAGTGCAGTGGACTCTCATGTATTCCAACATTATTTCCCTTTCTTCATGTTAACCTGTTCAAGTCGGCAGGAACACTGTTAGTAAATGCAACATTACAGTTTCCTTTAATCTTGTAATGTTAGCATGAAATGTTATCTTTCATCATAATATTGTAATATTTGACTGTTTGGGCCTTATACTCCTGATTACATTAGCATTTGTTTCAAACTTCATTCATCATTTCATAGTACGGTTAGGAAATTGCTTGTATTTGCACTTGCTGTGTTGCCATGGTAACCTTTATGACTTCACTCAATGTGGCCACGCTTCCTTTCGACCATTATCTTTTCAAGCAAAACAAATGCAAAACAAAACACTGGTCCTGCAATCTTGCCCCTCGTGCTCAGTGAGGTTTGTTTACATTCAATTTTTATTTTACAAAAAAAAATGCTTTCCTGATGGAGCGGCTCTTTCCATTAATGAATATACAGCACCATACACTGTGTTACTTAATAAATTGCAGGTTTCAATGGCCACACACCAGCTTACTATTAAATACAACGATACACACGCTGCATCGGCATAAAGTCATAAAAGCCAGCTTAATACATTGCAGCATAACGTTCATTTCTCCTTTGGGTTTGTTTACTCTACGGGCTTAAAAGCGCAGCACATCTTACCTTCTCCATGACTGCTGCAGTTTTCTTTTTCCAACTGATGTCACTTCCAACTTTGGCACATTACCTTTATTTTGCTTGTTCCTTGTTATTTTTATTTATTTATTTATTTATTTTGTTTGTTTGTTTGTTTGTATTGTTTGTGTATATATATATATATATATATATTTATATATATATATTCTTTTTTTTTGTGCAACCTCCTCCTCAGGTCACTTAGGCCCCTTCCTTGGGCAATCTTTCTTTTCCTTTGGCCCTCTCCTTGGGCAACATTTTTTCCTTGGCCCTTCCTTGGGCAACCTTTTCCTTGGCCCTTCCTTGGGCAACCTTTTATTTTCTTTGGCCCTTCCTTGGGCCACCTTTTTACCTTTGGCCCTTCCTTGGGCAAACTTTTTTTCCTTTGGCCCTTACTTGGGCAACCTTTTCCTTGGCCCTTCCTTGGGCAACCTTTTTTTTTTCTTCTTTGGCCCTTCCTTGGGCAACCTTTTTTCCTTTGGCCCATTCTTGGGCAACCTTTTTTCCTTTTTTTTCCAGCCATCTCCATGGGCTCATCAGTGTCCTTTGAGCCACCTCCATAGGCTGATCATTAGTTCCTTATTGTCTAGCTCTTTGTGCCATATTTTCTTTTTTTTTATCAGATGCGTGGGTCGGTCATCTCCTTGTCGCCAATTGTTGTGATCCTGATTTCATGCATATCTTCCATAACATTAATGATGACGCTGAGACATGGATTAGGTTTTACTTCTTTTAATGTCTCATATTAACTGCCTTACAGCTGTCCCCAGCCCTACCTTCCACATTCCATTCTCCAGGCTCCCTTAACTAAATTCCACATTCTATTCAGCTACAACAGTGACTTTGCAGAGCTGTCTTCATTTTTGTACATTTACTACTGGATTATCACCAAATTCCCTCACTTATTAAATATCAAAATGTTTCACACGGGTCATTGGTTTTGTCTAAAGAAGGACCAAACAGCCTGGCTTCAAATCTCCAACCTTTGCAAAATCAAATGGTTTATCCCACTGCAGGACTTCCGGGCTCGAGTGCAGTCCCTTGTGGTCTCACACTTCGATGGGGAAATACCCTCCTGACAGGGCTCCCAGCCACTCACTTGCCTCCACTAAAAACCGTTTAACAGGTTGCATCACAATTTATTATAGGCGTGTGAAAATTTGACAGAATCAGGCCCATCCTAAGTGAACTACATTGTCTTCCTCTCCAGACCGCACAGCAAATTGACCAACTGGCTCAAACTGTAACTGGTCTGCAAAGAGAGGATCCACAAACAATCCTTCTCTTGTTACACACCCAACCTCTGGAGCTCAATCCCAGTATCGACTCGGAATGCCCCCACAATTCTTCAATTTCTAAAATCTGTCAGGACAGCTTTTGCAACAGTGCTGATCATGGACTAAACCCAATGGATGCACAATGCGCACCTCACAGTGCTGCACTACTGTTAAAAGATGCAAGACCACACGTCTACTATCCAGACCTTGTACAGCGTTCTGTTGCTCTTGTGCTAGTCTGAACTTTAAACAATACAAATAAATAAAACTAAAAATAAAATGGCAAGTACATCCATTAAAGCCAACAGGAGAAACTTACAAGCCTTGTGCAAATCACAGTCCTGTACTTCAACATGGATGAAATCAATCTATTCCACTGACCACTCAAGTTCTTTCAAATTAAAATGTCACAGCCTGTTTGACCCTAACATCAGACTCACTCACCCAAGAACTGAAAGACAAATATTTTATTTTTCAGATCTATAGATGAAGACAAACAAGAAGCATATTCAATGGTTTGCAATGAAATATCTATACATAGTTTTTCATATAATATTGTAATACCTCAAAAAAGGAAGGCACCTGCAAAATACATATAATTAATGAAAACAGTGTTAATTGGAGCAATATTTCTTGCAGGAAAATGTGGGTTTTCGTAAAGGGAATGCACTCCAATGGGCTTCTCGGTGCTGTAGCCTCTTTCTACTTTGTAGGAACTCCTTGAGCAATAACCAGAATTTCAGGATCTCTCCGAGGGTCAATTAGTTTTAACTACACATTATAAAGAGGAAATAGAGAATAATATAATTAATATGGCATTATATATAATATATTATATTTAATAGGTCTCCTGTTGTTTTGAAGCACAGAGATAAGATGTACTTTCACCTGTGTTGCTAGGTATTTTTCTAGGTATTATTTGTCGGGGGTACAAAGAAATGTCTCCATAGGGAAGTCTCATGTGCCCATGGTACTAGAATGAATTAACCGGGGGTGTGGTATGTAAGTAGATTGATGACATGTAATGTTGTGCTGTTTGAAGTCTATTACAAGGACAATTTATAATGCCGTGTGCAGGGGTTATAATTGGTCAGTATATATTGCTTTTGAGCACAGACGTGGAGGTTTGGGAGCCGGAGCCCTATTGAACCCAGTTACAGCCAGATGCCTGGCTTCTGCTCAGCTCAAGTGCCTTTGTGAAAGAAGAGCCCAACTGGAGCTGTGCCAAGTATCACCTCATCTTTTGCTACATTCACAGAGTAAATTAAAGTAACACTGGACAGCATTACGAAATTGCCGCCAACCCCGTAACACCGAATCTGGTGCCTGAGCTCATGGTGCCACCAGGACATTACAAGTCCCGGTGGAGTGGTAAATCAGGCGCTGGATTTTGTAAGTCTGATAGGACTCTATGGGAGTGGGGAGAAAGAAGCACCTACACCGTTGCTAATGGTGCTGGTGCTTCCGTGACGGCTCTGCCTACCGTGGATGCTGCGCCCAGCAGGGTCAGACCTGTCAGGTGCAGCGGGCCCAGCAGGCAGAGTCGTAGTGTGGCAGTCCAGAAACAATGGTGTTGGTGAGCTTACCGGCACCCTTCCTTCCAAACTGCCACACTTGTAATGAGGCCCACTATCACTCAGTGACAGTTCAAAGAATTGCGTGTAGTCAATTACTTACACAGAATACTTTGTTTATCTCTGACCAGGACTTGCATGTTGGTGCAAAATGTAACATGCAATAATTAGTAGCATGTATGGTCTGAAAACTCGAAAATTGCAAACTGTGTAACTAGGCAAACTGGCTTCCCCACTTCATCAATCTGTCCAACCCAGGGCAAATCACTCCAATTAAAGTTGTCATATTTCCTTTGGCTGCCACAATTGGGACCACTTAGAAGTGATCCTGTTCAATGTGCACTACACAAAAAACTGCATTTATATATAGTTAATTAAACTATAGTGTTTTCTCCAAAGATAATACTAGCATTGATCATTCATAAAGTGCACACAACAAGCTCAAGTATCCCTTAACTTGTTCATTGCTCTGTCACTCATGCACCATGTTTCTCTCCTAACAGAAAAGTGCTATTGGATCTCCATGTGCTACCCAGTTTGTGAATGACGCAGTGCAAGATTACACTGGCCTTGGACAAAGGAGATGCTTGCATACATATGAGGATCTCCACCTGCCACACAACCTTGTAGTTTTGTCCTAAATCCCCCACCATACAAGCAAGTAGGATGATTGCATGTTGTTCCCAGTTGTGCCTGCTAAAGTTGTACAACACAGAGGAGTGTTTAGGCTGACATACCTTTGCATTCTGGTACATGGAGATTACCTGTCAGGATGCTGAAAATACGCTATAATCTCTCTTTTTGCACAACATAAGGTTTTATATATCTGTAAGGGTGGGTTATATTTTAATTCATGTACTTTTAAGTAATCTTTATATTATTATATTATGTTATGTTATGCTACTAGGATTTGGACCACATACTGCTGACATGTTCTCCAAGTGCTCTGGTTGATCTGGAAGACAGTAGGTGAGTTTAGTTAGATGGGAGGAGAGGGAAAGTTGATCATTGCAGTCCTTCATGTTGATGTAGCAGAACGGAAGCACTCTGATCTCTGTGTGCTTGTAACGTTTCAAGGTGTGAATTATAGCATGCATCGGAAGCTTTCTGTCTATTGGAGATGTTACTTTGACGCCTACCCTTGAATGCCAAACCCCCTAGTCAGGTCACCCCTCACTCAATAGGGTTTGAGCTATTAAGTACAGACAAAGTCCATTTACCCCTTAGAGAAAGACACTTGATAGCGACGGAAATAGCATTTCTCCTACTATCAGGACTTATATTAGACTAGCAACAAAATATTTTCCATCATGGTGACACTCCCTAGATGTTGCTGGAGGGTTGGTGGATCCTGATTACAAAGGGAAGATCCATATTATTTTACAGAACCATGCATCCAACCCCTATACAGTTAAGATAGTAGATGCAGTCGGATAGGGGATATTGTAACAGGCCTTCTTGTTCCCTAAGAAGTTGAGGAGCTATCTGATACCCTGAGATGTTCCCTAGGGCTTGGAGACACCAACACTTCCATTACTGAGCCCTCTAGAATAGAGTCCAAAAATCATCCAACCTTACCTGAACTGGCCTTTGCCCAAATAAATTGCCCTGTTCTCACTGAAGCCTTTGGGTGAGTTAAGCTGAACCTTTTTGTTAACATTAAAAATGGCTTTTTATATCGGGCAGATGGCAAAATGGAAAGTCTTCCCAGAACTCTGCTAGTAATTCCCCTAAGTCACTGGCAAACAGTCTTGGAGTTAGCCCATTCTCATCTTACGGCAGCTCACCAGGGGATATGGAAGACCCAATGTCGGGTTGTTCCTCAATTTTATGAGCCAGGAGTGTAACTGGATATAATACAATATGTTGTAGCATATGAAATATGACAAAACGACTGAAACCACTCCAGTACCCCATGCCCCCTTACAGTCCCTCCCGATTATTGAGATTCTATTATCCCACATAGCTATGGACACTGTGGGATTACTATTTTAGTAATAGTGTAATATGCTACTCGGTACACCGAAACATTTCCACTAAGGAATAGCACCAGTCAACAAAAACTAAAACACTTACTCCCTTTTCTTTCCCAGGTAGGGTTCCCTAAGTAGATCCTTACCGATCAAGGCACCACCTTTATGTCCAAGATCATGCAAGAAGTAAAGGAGATCCTACCGATTAGGACCCTACGAACCTCGGTATACCATCCTCAGACCGATGGGCTTGTGGAGTGATTTAATCAGACTCTCAAGAGGATACTCCATAAGTTAGTACAGACTGATGGCCGCAATTGGGATATCATGATCCTCTGGGCTCTTTTTGCCATTAGGAAAACACGCCTTGGGTTATTGCCCCTGAGCACAAACAACCTCTGCATGACACAGACGCTGTAACCCAGTCATTTCCCACAGGAGACTCTGTTTTGGTCTAACTATCCACCTCTGAAAATGAAATGGTCCCAAAATGGTATAGGCCTTATAAGGTCATAGACAAAAACAGCCCCCTAAACTAAGAAGTTGCTCAGGCAGACCAACATCAAAGAAACTCCAACTTACCAAGATTCTCTTAAAGGAGTTGAAGATTGACCCTTTTGAGAGTACTACCATTACCATGGCCACTCCCTCTATTGCCCAAGAACGAAAGGTTCAGTTAATCCCTAACAACTTGACTCGTTCTCTTTCTCAACAAGAAGACCTCCATGATATTTTGAAACAGTTTCCAGATTTTGGAAGCATCTTCAGAAGAACCTGGTAGGGTATGAAATGTTTTCTATTTTATTTGTGCTGCGCTGCGACAAACTGTAAATGTAAAATCCTATAGGATTCCTGAGGCCCAGAGAAAGATCATCAAGGAAGAGCTTTGAGTCATGCTTAAGGCAAACATAATTGAATCCACTAAGTGTTCCTGGTCATCCCCTATAGCTTTGGTTGTGAAACCCCTTGGGAGCTTAATTTAATCTCTAATTTTGATAATTATCCCATGTCCCAGATAGATGATCTTATCAAAAAAAATAAGAAATGCTTGAAATATATCCACATTAGATTTAAAGAAAGGATACTGGCAAGTTCCCTTGATTCCTTCTGACAGGGAGAAAACACAGGGACTCTTCTAGTGTAAAGCCCTACCCTTTGGGTTACACAGGGCCCCTGCCACATTCCAGAGATTAATGAACAAAGTACTTTGATTGTACTTTGCAGGAGCCTACCTTGATGATAGTGTCATCCGTAGCAACACCTGGCCAGAACATATACACCATTGCTAGGAAACCCCTCACACCTTGCGGAGAGAAGTCCTTCGTGCTAACTCCAAGAAGTGGCACCTAGCTGGTATATTTCATAGGGAATTATTTCATTCAGCCTCAAGCCAAGAAAGTCAAAGCAGTCCAGATAACACCAATCTCCAAGAACAAACGAGACCTCATAGGCCTTCCTGGGACTGACAGGTTATTACATTTGGTTGACCTCCAGCTACTCTATGCTGGGCGCCAGTCTCACTGATAAGTTAAAAAATTCCCAACCTCAAAAAACATATCTGGGGAAAGGCAGATCAGAGACGTTTTGAAGACCTGAAACCAGTTACTTTGTCAGCAACCCATTTGTAATTTTGTAATGTTGAAGATGCTCAACTTCAACTGGAAATGTATACTGCAAACAGGCTTCCAAAGTGAGCTTGGGGCAGCACTCTCCCAGAAACATGAAGGATTGGAACATTCCATCCTGTATACCAGCAGGGAATTGTTTCCTAGAGAACAGGCATATACAACCATCGAATTGGAAGCCCTAGCCATCAAGTGGGCAGTTGTCAATCTTCCCTACTATTTGAAAGTGAAGAGGTTCTGATTAGTGACTGATCAAGCACCCCTACCTGGATGAGTCTCATGAAGGATTCTGATGCCTGTGTTATGAGGTGGTTTTTGAATCTACAATAATTCTTTTGTTTTCCTGTCGACCATCACTAAGGAAAAGAACAAGGGAATGTAGATGTTCCTCATACGCCTGAAGGTGGGCCTCTCTCTTAATGTGAGGGGAGTCTGATGAATCTGAAAGCTTTGTCCTTTCTTCCCTGGAGGGGCAAACCCTTTGAGGCTAGGGAGGTGAGCTCGCTCAGTCAAACACTCCCAAAGGGTTTGGGAAAGTGGGACCTCACTGGGAGTGACCCCCCTTTAGGAGATATGGACTCCAACCCCCATGGGGAGCTCCCTATACCCAAGATAATATCTGCCTACATGGGAGTAAGAGATACTGGCAATACAACTATGTGTTTGACTCAAGATAATGCTGAGCTTTCCACATGCTTTGAGGAGGAGAAATCCAGCGCTTAGGTGAGCATCCAATTTAAGAATGTCAGCAAGGTGGGTGTGGGGGGGGCTATGCAGACCTGCATAGCCGGCTGCAGTGCAGAAGGAGGTGGACTCTAGAGGGAACGCTGCACACCAGATGGGGAAGCCCGCATGGACGGAGAGGCGGAGGCCACATGGGCCAAACTGGACCTGGAGACATGACCACATAAACGATGTGGTGACTCCAGAGCCTGCAAACAGATGCTGAGTCCAGGGATGAAGGGAGGGATGGGTCCTCCGCTCCCAGACAGAGAACCAGCAGGAGAGAGAGAGCTGAGAAGAGCAGAATGTGAAGACTGCTTGCATCCGGAGTGGAAGAGCTGCAAATTGTGGCGAACACTGCTGTTGTCGCTCATGAGATGGACCCTCACTGGAGCAAGCAACTCAACACAGCAAGTACACGGGTTGCCCAGGTCAGAGGCAGGAGAAGAGAAGAGAGAACAGGCGGGCAAGAGGGAAGAACTACCCTAGCTCCATTCAAGGGTCACAGGGACCAGACAGAAGAGAGAGAACGAGACAAGGAAAAGGTTACGGGAGACTGATAAACACCAGCTACTTAAACCTCGAGAAAGGTCACAGGGACCCAAGAAAATTAAGAGAACCAGAAGCAGGGAGGGGTAATAGGAACCCTGAAGAACTAAGTGAGATATTGGGTCAGGGGACCCCAAAGTAGTCACGTGGGCACAAGAAGCAGAGTGAAACGCAGATATCATGGAAGCACGGAGGCACCGGAAAGTTTGTTGAAATGTGGAGAGATCAACCAAGTTGGTGGAACGGGATCAGGGAAAAAGTCCTCAAGTTAAAGAAGTTTGGACCTTTTGTTTTTACGGGAACTTGAACGTTTTTATGAACTTTGGGGAATTTTATGGAACTTTTGATAGACTGAGAAGAACTATTTTGTTTGAGTGGAACTTTTGTTTATTTTCAACCATCCCATCCAGGTTTAGGGACTGTGTGATCTTTTAGCTCTGTTAGATGCTTGGTCAGAACATTGAACTAAGGGCAGGGCCAGAAAGTTTGCATCCTTATTTGGCACATGACTGAGGGATTGTTTAACTTTGATGGCAGGGCAATTCCGGTTGATGTATCAGCATGACTATGAATAGAAACAAGATGACTCAGGTTCATGGATGTGGTATTAGTCATGGCTTTGTAATGAACCTTTTCTCCACTAGGGAAGAAATTGCCAATCAAGTCCCATAACTCTGACCACTTCTATGAACGAATCCTCTGGATCCAGGCACAACATATTATCAAGAACAACATTATGTGGACTGGATGGCGTAAAATATTATCATTTCCATCGTATAGGCGGAGTTCCAGAATCAACCAGACGTTTAGGCTGTTTTTATTAAGTGTTAAAGTTTGTGATAAAAACAATATAATCTTTATTTTTGTTTTATCGATCTAAAAACGACCTTGGATTCAGTGCTAAAGCTGTGTTTTGTGGCATACAATGGAAAAATTGAATGTTCCATCTGATCTTGTTAAAGTGTTAAGGCAGCTCTATATCAATAATACAACAACATCCTGTTATGGATTAGCCCGTGCCTTATTACAACTTTTTATAAACAACATTGCCATTGAGCTATCAAATTTGATGGCTAATGCTCCAGCACTCAATGGCCAATCTATGGCTGTTATGCTTTTTGCAGACAAATGTGATTCTTTTGTCCAAAACAGTTATGGCACTAAAAAAAGCAAATACCGCTTTTCACAGAAACACGAACTTCTAAAGTTCTTACCATATATTATAGTGAACCTAAAGTGATGGTTTTCTGTGGTGGTTGGAAGAAAGTGAAAAGTCTAAAATTGATTATTAATCATTTTCCTATAGAGGAAGGTCCCTTCTTTGATTAATTGAGGCTAGAATTTGGGGGGGGGGTGTTGTTTAAGCCAGCGCTGTCAGTTCATAAAGCCAACGCAGACAAGCCTGTAGGTATAGTACTGAGATTTGGGGCAAATCGGGCAGTAAGATACTGCCAACAAATTAAAACATATTCCTAAAACAATATTCAGGACTTCCCTTATCTGTCTCCAATATTGCTGTTCACTATGAGCTGGGCCCGCTACCTATCGAATCGATTGCAGCAATAAGGCTGGTTTTATACTGGCTAAGAATCCAGGCAGACCCGGATTTATTAGCCTATAGAGGTGCCTTATATGAGCTAATTAATCATAGTGGGATATCCCAAATCCCATGGCTTAGACATGTAAAAACATGTTTATATGAAATTGGAGAGTCAATGTTGTGGGATAACCCAGGCACAATTAACAAGGTCTCAAGCAGTTTAATTAAGGAGAAATGTTTAGCACGGTGTCAGGAAAAATAACTGTGCACATTCTTTAGTGGTAATCCCTTGTTAAGTTACCTAAATAAAAAAGATCTTCTCTTATTATGAGGAATATTTGGACCTTGCACAGAGCCACTTTACTATAAATCTTCTAATAAAATTAAAACTAGGCATTTTCCCCATTGAAAGGTTACTAAAGGAACATAGCTCTGAGAATTCTGACCATTGTTATGTATTAAGGTTTGGGAGTCCCTCTACTGGCACAAACACACCACATTGACCTGTTCTTCGGTGGATGACCCCCGGGAGAGTCTCTACCACGCTTTAGCTCACTTAGCATTTCACAGAGGAGAAATGTCCATATGCATATCAGTCTTTGTCCCATCTAAAGGCAGTCCAACACCGAAATTCTAAGCAAATCTCAGCTGAACAAAGACATTTGGTAATCCAGACGTGGACCACTTACTCACTGTGCTCAGAGAGGCACAGCTCCACCTCACTGATGAGGCCTGATTAGGCTGAAACACGTGTCTGGGATTGCTGTTGGTACTCTTGTTCAAAGGAGCATTGCTAGCATTTCGGTGCTGGACTGCTCAAGTGGGCGGGACAAAGGTTCATATGCAAATGGTTATTCCTCCTTTGTAAAAGGTACAGTGAGGTCAAATGTGGATGCTGACTATTGAGTTGGTACCTTCCCATAGAACAGGTCATTAGGCAGAGAGACGCCCATACCTCTTTTTGTTATGCATTTAGGGACAGCGTGGAGACTAAGCAACACTTCCTATTCCTATGCCCTGCCTTTTTTGACATTTGGAAAATATATTGTTCTCTCTTTCATCTTCCCACTCGGTGTACACCTGAGCATCGCTCCGGCAGCCCTACACCTCTTCTTCTGCCTCTGCCCTCACCCAAGCCTCCTACCAAGAAGGTAAGCCAATGCTTGGCTTTAAAATCATGTGCGCACTGTCCTCTTCATATTTGATGAAAAAAAAACAAAGAAAGGAGAAATCTGCATTTTTTCCAGGTTTTGCCACATGGTGACACACATTTAAATTAAAAAAAACACAATGGTGTTGAATTGACTCTTACGACGCAAATTATGCTGAACTCAAGCTTTTAATGGCTTTATTTCATTCTCCTGCATTGGACCAGCTGTTTGTGGCCCTCTACAAAATGGCCGCCCCCTTTTAGAGTCTTAGAGGCATTCTCTGGCCTGAGCCTGGTGCCCCACCATTGGCTGTCTCCTTCCTTCATCGGCCAATCAGTGGCACCGGGAGGCGGGAGCCGGCTCATTTACCAAAGGCCCACATTTAAGGCCCTGTCTGTGGCTGTCCGGGCCTGACTGGCCGCTGTGGGCCCCTTACTTTTCCCAAACCATCAATATGCATCTGATGACTGGGCACCTAATCCAGGCAGCCTTGGGCTATGGGATCCCCCTTTCAGCTATCACATAAGTGTGGACTGTTGCTCTATGTGCTTGCAGCATCTTCCGGACTCCATGCGTGTGCCATGCCTTACAATCTCTCACCTCTTTGCCAAGCACCAGGACATAGCACTTGCCTTCCTCCTGTACTTACACCTCTGTACTTTTATGTTTCTATAGCTGTTGACCACAAACAAATCGAATTTAGCTGTGTGCACATCCTGCATTTTTGTGTTGCTGTTTCCAAATCGAATTTAGCTGTGTGCACATCATGCATTTCTGTGTTGCTGTTTCAAAATCGAATTTAGCTGCGTGCACATTCTACATTTTTTTGTTGCTGTTTCAGAATTGAATTTAACTGTGTGCACATACTGCATTTTTGTGTTGCTATTTCAAAATCCAATGTAGCTCTGTGCATATCCCGCATTTTTGTGTTGCTGTTCCAAAATCTAATTTAGCTGTGTGCGAATCCTGCTTTTTTCTGTTGCTGTTTCAAAATCGAATTTAGCTGTGTGCACATTATGCATTCTGTGGTGCTGTTTAAAAAATCGAATTTAGCTGTGTGCACATGCTGCATTTTGTGATACTGTTTAAAATAAATCGAATTTAGCTGTGTACACTTCCTGCACTATTTTTGTTGCTGGCTAAAAAATGTAACTTATTTGTGTGCACATGCTCCACTATTTTTCTCGCTCTCTCAAAAATCGTTTTTAGGTGCGTGCACTTCCTGCTTTTCTTGGGAATGTGCTGGCTGGTTACCCCTCATCTGCAATCTGTTCTGGTCTATCTGTGCCCTCACCCTCTTCAGTTCACATTGTTTCTCCCCTATCCTGTTTTGTCTCTCTGTGTGCCTGCTCCCTCCTTGCCAACGTTCCTCCCACGTACCTCAACTACTCTGCCTGGATAAGTATACCACACTCTGTGCCCTCACTATGGCGCTCTCTATTTCCCCATCTTCCCCAACTACTTCTCCATCTACTATCCTTCACCTCTCACTAAGCCTGGGAGGAAGAAACTCAAGAAGGACACACTAGCCTCCAACCCAGGCCTTCCTATCGCTGACACCTACGTCAGTGCTTCCGCCAGAGAGACTCTCACCGACATCCTCTTTGTCATTCCTTCCCCCGACCTATGGACGCTCCATATGTCTGCTCTGCCCTCTCCTCATGCTTCCTCACACATAAATGGTGGCACACGCTGGGAGGTTCTTCTTGCCTCCTTTTAAAACTCCAGGGTAATCATAAATGTCCATCTAAATGGTACGATCCTGGTACAAGGGCCTAAACCCAACCCCTTACTTTTTTATAGGCTTCTTCCTCACCTTACCAGCTCTCCTCATTCCTCCTCACAGGCTCCCTGGCCTCCTGCGGCCCCTCTCACACTGGCTCCCTTGCCTTCTACCACTATCCTGGCTCCCAGGCTAGCCCCCTCCTCATTGACACCCTTGTCACCCTTGCCTCCTCTGCCTCCTCCTACCTCTATCTCTCAGGTACTCTCGCCGCTTATGGGGGGACCTCTGTCCCCTGCACTCCCCCTCATAAGTCCTTCAAAATTGGCAATCTGCTCCATGTGGCCACACTAAACTCTCGCTGTGCTGTCAAGCATTCCTCTGACATCTGCCACCCCTTGGAACCACTGTATCTTGATGTTCTTGCTCTTACTGACACATGGTTTAAGGACAGCTCTTTCACAAGTCTAGACACACTTATGCCTGAAGGCTACAAGATATTCTCTATGCCCAGGCCCAACAGGCCAGGAGGTGGAGTAGCCCTCATCTTTCATGAGTGGATCCCTGTTTCCTTCATTCCTACTCAGGTCTACTCTTCCTTTGAAGTCCTGGTCTGCAGGCTCTCTCTCTCATCTGTCACCTCTTTTACTCTGGCCACCTTCTATCGGCCTCCGGACCAGCCTGCCCTCTTCCTCTCAGAATGGGCTGAGCAGGCCTCTTGTCTCCTCTCCTCCTCGTCCCAACTCCTCCTGCTGTGGGATCTTCACATCCATCTTGACTCTCCCGACTCTTCAGGACCTTTCTGCAACCTGTGTGACTCTCTTTCTCTTTTCATTCGACCCTCTGGTCCGACGCACACTACTGGCCACACCTTGGATGCTCTCATCTGCACAGACATCCCAATCTCTATTCCTCAACCTACCCCACTCTCATGGACTGATCATTCTCTTCTCTCTTCTCACTTGAAGATCTCCTCTCCTTTAGCATTAGCACACTGCACAACCTCCTGCCTTCAAGGTCATCCGACACATGAAAAGAGTGTCAGTGGCTGCCTTTGCCTCCACCTACTCACCTCCATCTACTCCTGCAGCTGACTCCCACCCTGATACAGCCCTCTCTAACTTTCACGGCTTCATCTCCAACACTCTTGACATTCTTGCTCCTGTCTTGAGGGTCCGAATGAAGTCTGCCAAAAAGTGCAACTCTTGGTACGACTCCAATCTGGCTGCCCTTAAACGCAAGTGCAGAGCAGCAGAAACGGAGGATCTTCAGGTGCACCCTCTGAAAAACTGGCCTGCCGCCTTCTTCAAAGGCAACATAGACTCTGCATTTTCTCCAGGAAAAGAGTCTATATTCAAGCCTGCATCTCCATGGCATCAAATAACATGGGCAAACTTGTCAAAGTCTGCAAGGAGCTGGCCAACCCTAATGCAGCCACATCCTCTACTGCACCCACCCAGGCCCTTTGCTCGGCCTTGACCGCACACTTCACGACCAAAACACTGGACATCGTGTCCTCTCTCTCTTCTGCACCTCCTCCTGCACCAACATCTCTTGGGCCCACCTTGGCCCCCCCACTGCTCCCCCTCTTCTTTCCTGCCTCTCCCCTGTCACACTTGAGGAGGTCACTAGACAAGTCCAGCCTACGAAAGCCTCTTCCAAACAGGTGGACCCCTGCCCTTCCAAAACCATCAAGGACAATTCTGACACTCTCGCTCCAGCCCTGGCCGATCTTTGCAACCTGTCTTTCGCCACAGGAGTTTTCCCCTCTCCCCTCAAGCACTCTCTTGTGCACCCCCTGCTCAAATAAACATCTGCCGACCCGTCTATTCTGGCAAATTATGGCCCGATTGCCATCACCCCATTCCTGGGAGAACTCCTGCGGAAGTTGGCTATCACTCAACTTACCCTCCACACTAAATCTGTTTGTTGTCTCCATGACCATCAGTCTGGCTTTAGAGCATCCAGAGGCACAGAAACTGCTCTTTTCAACACCTGTGAAGACCTGCTCTCAAATCTTGACTCAAACTCTCCTTCTGTCCTAATTCTTCTCAACTTGTCTTCTGCTTTCGATACAGTAAACCACAACATCCTGATCTCCTGTCTCCATGATACCGTGGGCATCACAGATCAGGCCCTGGCATGGCTCACCTCCTTTCTCTCTGACCGGCCTTCCCAGATGGAACTTGGGTCCTTTCTCTCCTCTCTCACTATCTCTACTTGTGGTGTTCCCCAGGGATCTAACCTATCCCCCTGATTCTTCAATATCTACATGGCCCCCTTGGCCCACAGGATCTCACCCTTACCTCTAACTTTCAATGTTATGCGGATGACACACAGCTCTCTTTCAGGCTGTCCTCTGCCTCCATCTCCTCGCTCATCCCTGACTGTCTGTCTGCAATTCAGTCTTGGTGGGCTGTTAACAATCTCTGCCTGAATGCCAGTAAGACAGAGATCATCCTCATTGGGATCCCTGCTCCCACTTTCCCACGTTTCCACTGGCTGGCCTCCCTTGGCCCTGTGCCCTCACTTACCAATGAGGCAAACAATCTAGGGGTCATCTTCAGCTCCACTCTCTCCTTCTCTTCGCACATCTCAGACATCTCTAAAAAGTCCCTTTACCAACTGCACCTCCTCAGAGGTATTCTACCTTTTCTCACTTTCCCCCAGAGGCTCATCATCTCTAGGCTGGACTATTTCAAGAGCCTTTTTCTTAATCTTCCTTCTTCTACTTTCTGTCCTCTATAGCTCTTCCAGAACAGAACTGCAAGACTTATCCTTGGCCTCAAGCCCAGGTACATCATCTCTGCGGCGCTGAAATCCCTCCACTGGCTCTGCGTGGCTGCAAGGATCAAGTTCAAGACCCTCTGCATAATCCAGTCTTCCTGGGGCCAGGGCCCACACTATATACAACGCTCTCTTCCCAAATACTCTCCCTCCAGAGTCCTCCGCTTGTCCTCCACTCTCTGCGGGTGAGCCATTTGTCCAAAGAGATTTGGAGGTAGATCTTTATCCTTTGCAATTGCCTCCCTCTGGAACAGCCTCCTTGCCGTCTGGAGCCAGAGCACCTTATCAGAACACCGCAAACAAGCTTCTGATGCTGTCCGGATCAGTATATATGCTGGACTGTTGCAAACATCTTAATGTTAAGGTGATTGTTGTGAACAATGGATAATGTTTTTGATGTACTTGTCAAATAAAAAGAACCACAGTCATTCGTATGCTGTTTGATTTCATGCAAAGTATGATGAGACCCTCACTGGTGTTATTTGCCCAATTTCCCTTTCTCGCAGGGGTATTTTGAAAGAGCAAAATGGGAGTGTACAGGCTGTCTATTTTGGGATGATAATCTACTATCAGAAACGAAATTAATTATATGACGATTCTGGGTTTTCATATTATGCTTTGCTCAGTTAGGCAAGTGCAATGTTCATATTATTACTACAATAAATACTGGAACTGATCATTACAAGAAAAAAAAAATTGCAACATTTTAAAAAGAGCCAATGTTGTACATTTAAATAACTTCCTTTTTTAATAGCTGCTTTTGCTAAAGCACAAAGACAGAGATATTGGGTAAGACAGACAGTCTGAGAGACAGAGAAAGAGAGGGATAAAGAAAGAGAGAAAGAGGCTGAGACAGAGAGAGAGGGGGATAAGGAGAGAGAGAGAGAGAGATAAAGAGAGAAAGAGAGAGAGAGGGAGAGAGAATTTGGGGTAATTCTGCTTGATTGGCATATGATAGGTAGGGTACAGCTAGTGCTCAGTATTACTGATGATCCCATAGGGCTATGTATGAACAATAATTATGTGATGTTATTATGTCTTGTACCATGCACCACTACATTGTTCATGGTCTGCAGGTACTCAGGTGGATCTGAAAAGGAAGGGAGTTGGGATGGTTGGTTAGTAGGGTTGAAAGGGAAGAGTACAAGAGAGCTTTGATGTGCTGTTGGTAGCTTCCGCTCGGAAGTGAACGGTCACTGTGTGCTGGTATGATTTAAGATGATTGACATTTGTGTGATGTTTTGTGGTATTTGTATGCAGGCGTTTTACGTTCATTTTGTGTGTTGTGGACAGTAGGAATAGGGCCTGTAGTTTGGGTGTTTTGTGGCGAAGGCCTGCATCATGTTACTTGTGTGTTGGGTGGTGGGTATGGAAAGTGTCAAAGAGTTTTTAGCAGGGTTAGTCAGATGCCTTAGAAAGAACAGTGCATAAATGGAAAAGATCCTTCCCCTTCGAAGGAGAAGTCTAAATTTTATCTTGTATGCACTTATTGAATTGGACCTCATGCAGGTTGTACTGCGCATGTCAATGCCCACACAAATTACTCTGGAACCGGTATCTATGTGATGCAGAGAAGACTCCCTAAGGTCTTGGCGAGAAGTCTTGCTTCTGCTAGCCCAGATTTGAAGGCCGCAATCCTCTCGGGCGGTGATAGATATTGCTGAAAATCAGCAATCTCCAGCCATAAGCACTGATTAGCATCTGGCAATATGGAATCAGCCTTAGCCTGACACAGCTGTAGCATGCTGTTGAAGTATAATTTCTTGAACAAAGATAAACCTAGAGGAGCACTCCAGGTACTGTGTGCCTCCCAAATGGTCTTGTAGACCGGTTAGATTGCATAAATCTGTATAAATCTTATACATGGTTTAATCATATGTATGAGTAGACTTGTACCAAGCACACGTCTGAACTATTTGAGCAAACACAACATGATGATGATTCAAAATTGTAATCTTTAGTAGTAGAACAAATGGTTCAGAAAGCATTCATTTACAATTCTTGATCTGGAGCTCATTGAACATGTTATGGATTTAAGATAAATGCCTTGGGCAGGTTAGTACTCCAAAGTACATTTTACAGAGTTCTAGAGTAGGTTTAAAGTTCCATAAAAAATATTGGAAGGAAAGCCAATGGGCCATGTGCTTTAGGCACCGTAAGTGAATTCTACCCCACAGGCACGAATTCCAACCAGGGAAGGCCAGAAGATCACAAAAGAAGTGTTCAGAGACTGATGGACAGACAAGAAGCCCCAGAATAAAAACAGAAGAGCAGGGGGATCCCCCCAAAAGAAGTATATAGTAAATGCAGTAGCAACTTGCTTCCAAAGAATCCCAATCCCAGACCAGAGGAACCTCTGATGGTGAGTATAATGAGTATTAGCCAACCCCAGGAGCCAAAGGAAGTTACTCATGTAGTCAGTTTCAGCTGAACCTGGTCCAGCAGCATGGAGCAACCCCGTATGTACAGTGCTTCTGATAGCACTTTATGTTAGAAATTAAGATTTCTAACCTATGTATTCTTTTACCCAGGTAAATGCCATTAACAGGGATGTGTTCTGTTAAGTTAATATGCTTTTATACTGTGCTCTATCATCAACATGTATCATGTACATGTATCTGAGCACCTAGATTTGTCCATAGAGTATTATGCCCCTAGTAAGGGCATCTAGACCTTAGTCTGCTGGAAGGATGAAAATGAGTGAGGGAATAATAAGAGTTTCGGAAAACGGGATATAGATGCGATGAACGCAGGGATGGAGGTATGCGACGATGGAAGAATATTTTTTGTTAGGTGGACCATGGGTCTGCCAAAGGGAGGAGGCTGATATGTCCTATAATGTTGTGATAATTGGACTGTATTCCAGGACAGATTTGAAGAACTATTAGTGTAAAAATGAATACTGGATGCAGGAGGGTAGGAGGGGTTTGGTGGCCCATTTGCCTGGGCATTTCAACATGTTGTATCCCAGGTCAAACTTCAGAAGGTTAATTCCTTGACTGCCAAGCTTGAGCCAAGAGTGACATAGTGAACGAAGTAGGAATACACAGCTGAATGTTATTAGTAACAGAAGGTAAGGGAATGTAGTGGCTAGCCTGGTAAAGTCACATTTAAAAGGCTTGCACTTTGATGTCAAAAGGCTTATCAGTAAAGGTTTGCCTCAGGCCAGTTAATGCTAGACTTTATTGTACTTCACAGTGAGACAAGATGATGCCGTGATGCCTTTCATGGAAGTAGGCTATCAAGGAATACCAGCACTTGTTTACTTACCGTGAGAAAATATTGCCTGAGTTCCCTATACAAGTTGTTTTCTTTAGACCACATGAAGGCTGGAGGGTGATGTGACCCAAAGCAGGGTAGACAGGTAGGTGCCAGATGTCTGTCCTTCTGTATGCAGTAACAGACTAGCAACCTTCTATCGTCTTTCTTTACTATGCTTTGACTGCTACACTTTGTCTCGTGCTTTATGCCACAGTTAGACCACCTCACAGAACTCAATAGCAGGGAGGGACACTTTCAGGTCACAAACCAACACACATGAGCACCCATGCGCCCGTAGATGAGCCTAGAGGAGCACCTCAGCTAGCCAGCCAAAGTGGAGAGAATGGGCATGGAAGCGAAGTGAAAGCGCTCCAGATGTTAGGGCCCCTTCCATAAAATGAGGGCCGCTCAAACAAGGATGCAGCATTTCAGGTTGTGAGGCCCACACACCTACACGCAGAAGAAAGGTGTAAATCAAAGGATAGATTCAAGTTAACATGCATATAGATTTGTTAAAAAGACACAGAGATACAAGCAGAGATACACCCTCACACACACCACTTCTAGAGTTTGTGGTTCTGTAGGGTGACTGCCAAGTTGATGATACTTTAAAGATTATTCTCTGGATTTCCCCAGAATTCTTTAGGATTCCCAGGAAATTGCTATCTTTGAACATCAAAAGCATCTTCTCTGTTGCATTATGTTATTGAAAATGTACAGCCATAACAATACATCCATACCTTCAGATTCTGATCTGATATGGGAAGACAATACACGTTGTCTTAGGGTACCATAGAATCTCTGGTGGAATATAAGAAAAATGTAGGGTTCTGTGGAATTATTTTTACAATGAACAGTAACTTTACCACTTCATACAGGAGATTTTAAACCAAATTTAGAATATAGGTAATACAAAGGCAGCAATACCTGGTTACTAGGACATGGTTTGGCTATACCAACACGTGCCATCCCCAATTTGCATGAAAGGGAAAATGTTGCCTCCATTAATGATTTTTTGAGAAAGAGTGAGACAGAGGAAGAACGTATGAATGATATTTGCCACATGCAATAACAGATGCATAACAATCTCTCCTAAAAGCCAAGTAGTACATAGCTAAACTAAATACCTTCCATATTTTCAAGGAAGCCACCAATTTAAGAGAGTTGAAAAACCACTTTGGTTGACTAACTATAGGTATACATGTCTTTTAATTCATTTTATTAAGATTTATTGATAAAATAGCATTAACCGAGTTTTATATCACAAATCAAAACAATTATTACATCTTTTTAAAAAACATCACAATTTCATTCACAATTCATAAAATATTCAGTATTTACCTTAGAAAAGAATTCAACATACTCTTGAGTAAAATTTCACAAATAAAATGTCTTCATGTAAAACCCATGATTCAATTGCCTATGTTGGCATCAAAATTTGTAAAATTGCATTTCAATTAAAATGATCATCAATAAGGAGAGGTGGAGCAACACATTATTATTCTATATCAACTAGATAATACTTTAATATAATTTGCCAGATGTAAAAGCATTAATAATTCAATTTAACATGTACACCAGAGTATGCAAGTGCCTGTAATTTACCCTATTTATGTAGACTTTCTCATAAACCTTGACCAATCTAGGTCAATGGGTCAGCAAATGTTGGGTAGTCTCTATTTCACCAGCACACATTCGACAAATTCTATTATCATATGGAATGTTAGACCAAGCACTGCAGAGCTCAAGGATGGGAAGCTACTCAAAACGAATTCTAGTAATGAAACGCTGTACTCTAGGAATACATTTTAGAGTACTCTGGAGGAATAACTGAACATCTCGTTCAGGAATAAAAGATGGGGTAAAATGGGTATGCCGTAATGCCCAAACTAAAGTTGTGATACAATTACACAGAGAGCTCCTTATTTGACTTACTATTTAAGCAATACAAATGTTTTTATGGAGAAGTCGTTTCCTAACATAATTAACCTGAGCAGGCATAACGAGATGACATGGAGATTTCCTACACAAGTACACGCATCTTCCTTGTAAAGGGCAAGATGAACCACTGGGCAAAAACACTTCTGAGTTGGTAGGGGCTTTAAAAAGCTGTTGCCCACTGACTCAAGGAGACCAAATCATAGATGAGATATCCTATCAATCCTTTCAGTCCTATCAATCTGCACAGTAACTGAGGAGTGGCTGAATTCAAGCTGGGGATGTTTTCAACCACATAGTCTTTCAGGGAAAGGCTAAGCTATAGGAATAGGCCTAGCAGCCAAAATAAACATATGATGGATAAAAGATTGGCACATCTACATGAGTGTAATAACGTGCAATAAACATCAAAGTCTAGACGAGCAAGGAACCTACAACAATGTTCAAACATATCTTGCTTGACCAAATAAAGTGTGTGAACTGCCAAGGCATGCCTGAGGTGTATGGGTGAATTCTCCTTTTATATTACTGTGGATGGTGGAAAAGGTGATGGTCAACACTGGAAAGACCAGGGTGGATGGCATTTTAGAGTCCTCTGTGGGACATGAAACTGGTCCACGAAGAGGTCAGGTGTGAGAGTTGATAGAGCACAACAAAAATATCCTTACTGATGTTGTTCATCAGTTTCAGGAACTGGCAATGCATACCGACACAAAGTAGCACACAATGGCTCATTTGATGAATTGGAAGCACAGAAACACAGTCTCTCTGCAAATAAAATAAAAAGTGAAATATTGCTAATTGATCAACACCATTGATGATTTGGTAATGTCAAACAACTTGACATTTTCCTGGAGGAAAATCAAGAGCACCTCTATGTGAAGGTTGCTGATAAAAATGAAAATGCCACAATTGACCAATTGGCCATGTCAAGAGCTCTATGGATAGCAAAGGGTTTTCACATATAGGGATCACACTTGTAAGAAATCAAATGATGATAGTGACACTATCACAAACTCTAGCAGGCAGGGGGGACCTTTGCACAGAACAAAACATGAGGGATGTGCCTGACTAATCCTAATTACTGCTCAGTGGGGAGCTCCCTTCATTGTCTAATCCTATCATTTTCACCCTCACTGATACACATTTCCAGCAGAGGATCTGTAAAAATTGATGATATTTCAAAAAGATGTTTCATATTCAGGATGGATTATTATTGGTCGTTTGTTCAGATCCCTATGTAAAAATTAAATTGGGCGGTAGCAACATATTTTCGGACAAGGGTGTCAAAATCCAGCCCTCGAGGGGTACAAATAACTTGGGTTTGCAGGATACTCTTAATTTAAAACTATTAAAACAGGTAGCTTCATTTCCCTTGGCTCAGGTCTTCCGTAGGAATTGTAAGGAAATAATTTAGAGGGGTGGACAGAAATGTCAATCTCTCCATGTTACGTGATATATTGCCAGGACACAAAAACTCGATAAATTAACATATTCTATATTAATATCGTTTTTATGATGACACAGAATAAACAACAATCCAGGTGGTCTAGTAATTTAAAATGTGACTGTTCCAAAGGGTTGAGGCTGGCCTTGAATATAAAAGAGAACCAGACCACTATTTGAGATTTCTGTGCCCTCAGAAAGTGAAAGGGTCAGAACTGCAAGGACCTCATACTTCCATGGTGCACATTGACCAAACATTTTCTGAGGTGGGAAGATAGCTCTGGGGCAACGCCTTTGTCTTGGAAGCAACTCAATGTGGTCCGCCCTTAGAGGCTGGTCTCTCGCTTGAAGCCCGATATCAAAGCTCAATTTATTACATTTATTTAATTCAGAAATATTAGATGAAAATATATATTTGATATGTGTTATACATCAGATATAGATTTAACTATTAAGTTTATGGTCTCCCACTCTCTTTCAGCTTTAACAAAAAGAACAAGAGCATGTGCGTATCACAGCTGACCCCAGACAGTCATTATCCAAGCCCTGATCAGACCAAGCCAAGCAGGAGTGAGGCCTATAACCAGCCTGTGTCCCAGAAGTAGGCCTGGGACACCAAGAGGAGGATGCCAGATCACGCTGCAAGCCCAGTAGAGAGAAGCAATTGTAAAAAAGAGCAGGCTGTTAGGCACACATTTAGAAAAGGCACATGGGCGTGGAAGGGTTTGGCGGTGGACGTTAAAAGGAGATGGTAAGTTAGTAGGGTTCCAGGGCAAGGGCAAAAACTAGAGCCCCTGCTTCAAAGACATCATATGACAGGACCAACTACTGGTGTTTATCAGGGAATCTATCACTTCTGAGTGGCTGGCGCCAAAACCTCAGATGCCAATGCTGAACATTTTCTAGTACTGTCATTTAGATCACTGATTCCTCTGATGTTTGAACTGTGTGTACATATGCATTGTTATATATCACGTACACGTTAAAATAACTTTTCATCATTCATGCAGAGAAGGGCTAATGTTCTTGTGTCAGAGTAATTGGACCAGCTATAGTTTGTTAATTTACTTAAATACAGCCAATACATTAACTAATTGAGCAATACCTGGGGAACATCTGTAGTATTGGATCCAATTTGGTGGGAGCTCCACTGCAGTTATATGCTGAGTTCCAGCAGTTACATCTGGAGTATGCTGTCTCTGAATGTGTATGAATCAAGTTATTGTGCACTTCTCGTTCTTGCACTTGCACGATCTGCATGGCACAATGCCTAGTAAGATTGTTTGTCTTGTCTTCCCACTGCCTTCCCTCCCTTTTCTTGTCACGCCTAGAAATACTTGTGTACAGGCATGATATAAAAGACTTATCATATCATATCATATCATTTGGGGACAAATGTGCGCCTCTTGTTTTTGCTTGCGAGCTGGGTGTATGAATATAGATGAATGCATGTGGGAATGTGCATGGTTTGTTGAGTGTGAATGCGTGTTTGTATGTATGTGTGTCTGTGTACATGCATGGACAAGCCTGTGTGTGTGTGTGTGTCTCTGTGCCTGTGTGTCTCTGTGCCTGTGTATCGATGAGTGGGTGGCATGATGGGAGAACAAGGCACTATTACGTACCTGCATGCAGGCTTTCATGGGCATATACTGGCACTACGTAGATATAATGTATTTTGGCAATGTGTACCATCTGATTCGAGTACAAAAGCATACAATATACATGATATATGATATGATAAGGCATTTATAATGTGCCTGTACACAAGTGTTTCTAGGCGCCACAAGTCAAGGAAGGGAATACATAGGGAGTACAAGAAAAACAATCCTACTAGGCCTTGTTCCATTCGGATCGTGCAAGTGCGACAAAAGAAGTGCAGAGAGAAGGAGAGGTGGAAATACAAGGGAGAGGCAAGGGGTAAGTGTGATCAGGGCAGCAAGGCGCTGAGTAAGTGCAGTCAGGGCAGGAGGCTCTGATAATGGCAAGGAGGCAGGGGGGATGTAGTGGTTACAGTTACAGCCCCTAAGTGCGAGGTAGGCCAGGGGCAGTGCAAAAGAAGACTGGTCATGGAGGGGTCTGGTATCCAGTGAGACCCTGAGGAAACCAATCAACCAGTCAGTGCAGTAGACAGGTAAGTTAGCAAGGGAGCGAGAGAGAGAAGGCAGACGAGAAAAGGAGGGTCTTGAGCTGCTTCCGCAACTTCAGGTGGTTCGACTCAAGTCTGAGAGGGGCAGGGATGCCATTCCGGAGAGAGCCATCTGCAGGGAAGAGAGATCTACCCCCACACTCTGCCTTGGAGGTAGCTGAGCGAGGGGCTCTAGAAGAAAGGTATTTTGGAAGAGAGAGTTGAATGTAGTGCGTGCCCCAGAAAGCCTTGTGGACGTTGGAGAGGGTCTTGAAATTGATTCATGCAGCCACAGGGAGCCAATGGAGAGTTTTCAGGGCTTAGAGATACGGTCCCTGGAATTGAGACCAGGGTTAAGTCTTGCAGTCCTGTTCTAGATTAGATTCCGGGGGCAAAGAGAAGAGGTAGGAAAATTGAGGAAGAGGCTGCTGTACTATGATGAGGATCCCTGACATACTCTGTGTATAATTAGCGATGTGCAGATGGAATATTTTGGGAGTACTTGGCCATTTGATGGTACTACAGTTGAAGACATATGAGGGTAGTAGGGGATTATAATGGCAATATCAATATACCTGGCACAATGCCGATACTTTTTATGCTTTGGGAGTACTGACCATAACCTACCTGATACCAATCCACACACAGCCATGTATCCTTCCAATCACACACCTCTGCACTCATCTACTCAAACATCCATAAACCTAAAAATCCAGAGCCCACATAGTGATTGTTGGGTTCAGTTCAGGGAGCTTCACGAGGCATATTTTTTCAACGTATGGGGCTCATCTGGAGTGTTTATTACAGTTTTGGGGTTTAATGAAGTATCACCCCTCCATAGTGCACTTCCAAGTATAATTTTAATAGCAAAGTCAGGATCTCTGTTCACCAAATATCACACTTAAATCATGTCCACAACCCTTATCTAACAGAGACGTATCACACTCATTGCAGGTGACCACCCTTTGTCACGTTGTGAAGTGACAGGCCCCGTGTACTCCCACATCGTTATGTGGGTGGTTCCATGTTTGGGCCACATGTGGGAAAGGGGAGTGACATTGGGCTAGGGGCTGGGCGGGACGAGGGAGGGGGTCAGTTAGTTCATAACAAGTGTGCCATCTCTCTTCAAGGACTAGCACACTCATAGCTTCTGCACTACCAGAGTCACTGAACAAATAATATGCTCAAAGAAGCAGCACGACACTCTTTGCACACACAATGCTACACATTCCCAAAGAAAAGTTCTGCACTACCACAAAGCCATTGCTTGTTTTCCTGTTCTTTCTCAATAAATGCCTGTTGCTTTCTGGAATAACATAGGTGAGACATGCCACAGGTACAATCTAAGTTAAAGACTGCGAATTACACCTTAAAAAGTTTTAGATGTACATGCACCATAGTATATATAGATCGTGCCCTTCCAAAACTAGAATTTTAAAACGAGGAAGGCAGAGGTTTTCGTAATAAACAGAAACTGCCATGAAATCACTGAACATTGTGTTGGTATTTTCTTTTTCTGATGAGAATGGCTATATCCTTTTCGATATGTCACAGCAGAAATGAACACAGCTGAAGAGTCAGGAGATAAGACACAGCAAATCAGTGATCCGTGTATGGGCAATGCTGACCTGCATTGTAGATTTGTCATTGCACACTGTTTGGCTAAATACACTGAGTTGGAATACACGCAAACAGCCCGGTGCAAGTTCCAGATCATATTCATATAAACCAGGCATTAATGGATGACAAGCGCTTCAGAGCATGATAGCGAATTCCTACCTGTATCAAACTATATCCTGTGCGCTGGACCAGTGCACGCAGGGATGCTTCTTTCTGGGTGCCGGCCAATCCATCTCCAGGTTTTTGATTTGATTCCATTGTGAGTGATTATCAGCAAAAAATCAGGTTAATTAGGGGTGCTCACTGCAATCAAATTTAAGATAAATTAAGTGAATTAATAGTGCAGAATGATAAACCATTTGAATTTCATTGAGATTTTTTGTAATCATTGCGAAATATGTATATTACTCAAGATATCAATTCTTGAAAATAAGAGGGAGGCATCTCAAGGGATCATGGCAGGAAAATAAAGTATGTTTCTCCAATGGGATAATTGCCCTTTGGTTGCCACTGAAATGTACTTGGCTAACATTACAAACCTTTCAATGGTCTAAAAATGTACCATTTCCATTTTGAACATCATGCATTGGATAGTAGGACAATGGTTAGAACTCATGCCCCAAGACTTGCCTTTATGAAATGCTTGCACGGGCCACCCCTGCTCTTTGGTAGGAGTCAGTGAACACCCCAAAAGGAACGTGCGAAAGTGTGTGGGTCTCTCTTGGTCCCGCGCAGCAAAGGTACGTTGTTTTTATAAACACACTCTGAACACCCGTGTAGGAAACTACGCTTGTGCTAAATGTGAGGGGGTTCAGGGAGCAGGGAAGGGCAGGGGTGCTGGCTAACCAAGCTGCTCCGAACCTGAGCTTGTAACATACAGTACAGCCCGCATTCTGAGCATCTTGATTGGTCCACACCTTCTCCCAGGGTGCTGATGCCATTTGAAACCTGGCAAAGCCCCAGTAGGGCAGTGGGGCATGATACTGTGCCCTGTGAGGTATTGCAGTAGTTGGCCCTACTTCACAGGCCCTTGCATTTTCCCTCAGTGACTGCCAACATTTCTGGATTCATCTCCGGAAAGGTTTGAACGATTTGTGGGACACAAACCACACAAAATCCAGGTGCTTGAGTTGTGTCCAAATGTGTTCACCAATCCTTGTTCTACAGCAGGTTTTCATTATATGTTGATGGGTATTATGCAACTATTAACTGTAGATCTTGGTGTACTATGCTAGCAGATATGTCAGTGTCACATAATATCTTGAGGACAGGACCAAGCACCAGATGGATGCTCTAGCCTGGCACATGCTGCGTATGTAAGGAAGGGGGCGGTAAGGAGCACAAGCAGAGATTTTGTGAGACTACACATTTGCTTCCAAGTGCAAAAATACCCTCACACCTGGTGGGTGCATGCCTATTCTATGTAGGTGTGCAGGAGGTCCAGTGATCTTTGATAGATGTGTGAAACCCCTAACTGCAGTCATCCTATAGAGCACCTATAGAGCCACCTGCAGATTCAAAGCTTTTTTCACCTGATGTAGAGTCAGAGGGCAGTGAACTGGTTGCTGGCACCTGCTCTGTGCCATAACAGCCCCGGCTGCCTCTGTTTGGTGATGAGAGGCCAAGTGGAGTTGCTTCCCTATTCTGTTTCCTCTTCCTCACAGGGACATCATTTTGGGGTCGCCAGGGGACGCAAGTGCGACCACTGGGGTCTCCCTTGCTACTCCTAAAAAGAAATGTAAATATATATATCTATATATATTTTAAATGGAAGCTCCTGGGCTGTGGCCAGCGCCATGTAGCTCTTTCTTTCTGGAGTGGCTGGCTTTCTTGTTCAGGCCTCCTAAAAAACATGGGGTTCCACAAGTGTAACACTTTGAGCAGTGACCCTAAATAAGAAAGCATGGGAATAACAAATAACTTGTCTTTCTTGAATTCTATACATAATTTCTAGTCTCATTAAAGGTTTATGAGCACATGCCGTACGGTGCAATCGCCATTAGACATTTGGGCAATACCACAACTAACTCCATGCCCTGGAATGCTACTACAGGTAATTTACCATGTGACATCTCATCCATCCCTTCTATTGCCACATTTGTTTCCATGCCATGTAATGCTATTACCAACAATTTGTCCTGTGTTGATGCAGTCACCCCAAAGAACTTGCCTCTGCCGAGTGAGGCTAACATACTCAGTCACTCATGTACCCCAATGCATTGTATTACTTGTGCCAATATGTTGCCACCTGTAAATCTATCTCATGTCACCCCAAAGAACGTGCCTCTGCCGAGTGAGGCTAACACCCTCAGTCAACCATGTACCCTAATGCAATGTAAAGCAATTACTAACAGTTTGCCATATGTTGATCCATGCACCCCTGCTATTGTACCACCATCCTGTGCATCCACTCCCATTAGTCTTACTTGTGCTGCTACAGTAGCCTCCACACATTATCATGCCTTTCCGGCTAGTCTCCCACTCACAGCCTTGCCTAAAAACATTCCTAACCCAGCCATCGCTGCCTCCTGCCCCGCACCACTATTCCCACCCCCCAGGCAGACGTCCCTCTAAAATGTGCCCTCATCAACTCCCGTTCCCTACCAGCTCATGCCCTAGACGTACATTACCTACAACCTACTCTTCCTTAGGGAAACCTGGTTGACTGACTCATCTGGACCTGCCTCGCCCTCACCATCCCAATTGGTTACACACTCTATAGACAAGACTGCTCCTCCCACTGAGGAGTCGGTGTAGCTGTCATCGCCAAAGAAACTCTATCTATCAGGACAATTCAGAGAGACCTCAACCTAAGTTCGGACTACATACTGCTCAAACTTAACCTCTCTCATAACTGCACCTTTGCCTTCCACCTCATCTATCGCCACCTGCCCCTCAAGCGACTTTCAAGAAGCCCTAACCCATTCACTCTCAGACAACCTAAAAAAGGGTTCTAAAGTCCTGCTCCTAGGTGACCTTAACCTTGGACTGAATGACCCTAATGACTCTCAAGCCAAAGCCCTCAATAAAGTCCTCTCCACCCTAGGATTCTCTCAAGCCATCTCCAGAACCACACACATCAAAGGCCACACCTTGGACTGGATCAGCCACCGCGACTGCTCCCTCAACCTCCCGACGATCACCCCTCTACCCTGATCGCCCACCACGACTGCTCCGTCAACCTCCCTACGATCACCCCTCTACCCTGGTCTGATCACCACTGTATTCTATTCAACATCATCACTTCCGAAGGACCACTAAAGCCCACCGTCCCTCTCCCAGGGGCACTATCCCACAGCTCCAATCTGCTCACACATGACAACCTCTCTCAACACCTTCAGGTGCCTGCTCTGCTTCCCCCTTTCTCTAATGACCCCAGACTTCTCACCAATGACTTCAAGAGGGTCATCACCCAGGCCTTTGACCTAGTGCCACCACTCACCCTCAAAAAAGCCAAAAAAGTCAAGCATTACATTGCCTGGTTCACCCAGGACCTCCTACAGCTGCTTGGAAAAAAGAGGGCTGCACTCACCACCTGGATTAATAACCCCACAGAAGCCACCAGGGTTGCCTTCAAAACAATCTCTGAACAGTACAAAACCACCATCACTAACGCTAAAGCTTCCTCATTTAACACAAGGATAGCCAATACTAAATCTGGAACTAAATTAATATTTGCCATATTCAGAGAGCTCGAGACCCCCACAACCTCCCCTGCCTAACCTTTCCTAAAGTACGAAACTTGGTGTAACACCATCCAGTCTGCCATGCTAAATAAACTGTACACCCTACAGGGCAAAATTCTTGCCCACCAATGGGATATCAGCAAACTGGTTGCCACCAGCCCAGCACCAGCCACAAGCTCCGATCAATCCCCTCTGTTTGACTTTCGAGACATGTGCAAGGAGGAGGTCATCGCAATCCTCCGCTCCATTAAACCCTCCAATTGCAAAGGTAATGCCTGCCCAGCACAAGTCATCAAGGAATGTGCCCCCTCCCTAGAACCAATTATCACAGCATTTATCAACGCCTCATTTCGGTATGGCTATGTCCGTGTGGGACTAATGGACGTGTGGGTTTGTCCGCTCCTTAAAAAGCCCTCCCTTGACCCCTCTATCTCAGGTAATTACAGGCCCGTCACCACCCGTCCCCTTCCTATTAAAAATCCTGGATAAAGCAGCTTACCTGCAAATTAGGAAATTCCTAGAAGACCATCAACTCCTAGCTCTAAGGCAATCAGGGTTCAGGCCACGTCACGGGATGGAAACGGCCCTCCTTGACCTGAAAAACCTGATTGATGACCTCAGAGCTGCAGGCAAACCTGCACTCCTTCTGCTCCTGGACTTGTCTGCTGCTTTTGATCTGGTGGATCATAAAACACTCTGCCATCATCTCTCTTTGGTAGCCAACTTCTCCACCAGTGCCTGTAACTGGATAGCCCCCATCCTGAAGGACAGAGCAATGAAGGTTTTCTCTGACTCCTCCTGCACCAACCCCAGCATCATCACAGGTGGGGTTCCACAAGGCTCATGCACTGCTCCCACCCTCTACAACCTCTTCACAAGGCCACTGTTTAAAATCCTGGATGACCTGGGTATCTCATATACAAACTATGCCGATGACACCCAGGTGCTCATCCCCCTTTCGGGTGACTACTTGTCAGACCAGAACACACTCAACTCTATCTACACAACAATCCAATCTTGGATGGCAGAAAACTGGTTTTGTCTCAACAGTCAGAACAAGGCTTCTGCTGGCTGGCTCCCTGTCCACCTTGAGCAAGTTGGACAACCAATACTCCTCCTTCACCATTGACAACATTCCCATCACTTTTTCCCACTCGATTAAAACCTTGGGTGTCTATTTGAAACCCGATCTAACCATGAATAGGCAGGTGAACTCCATAGCCTCCACCTCAGCCTACCATTCCAAACTCATCAACTCAATAAGACCATTCCTGTCCCACCAAAACTGCCTCACCATCGCCAGGGCCATAATTGGCTCCAGGATGGATTATTGCAACTCCCTGTTCGGAGGTACCTCAGGCAAGAGTGTTGCCAAACTTCAAATTGTACAAAATAATGCTCTCAGGGCCACCACTGGTCTCTCACGTGGAGATCACATCTCAGAGCTCAGAAGACATGTCCACTGGCTTCCAGTTAGGGAAAGGATTATCTTCAAAGCTCTTGCCCTTACAGACAAGTGTCTCTATGGCCAGCGTCCCCTCCCTACCTTGCCCAAAGAATCACCAAACCCATCACCCTCAGGCCCTCCAGAACTCCTTATTCTAACTTGCTATCCATTCCCAGAACAGGCAAAGCTTGTGCAGGTGGCTCCAGTTTCCCCACCATGGCCGCCACCCATTGGAACTCACTACCACCTCACATCAGGCTCATTGACTCACAACCCGCCTTTCACAAGGCCATCAAAACAAGACTCTTTGTTTGATTGTGTAACCAGGTATAGCTGTATCTATGCAACATTCTACTCTGCACTGTACCAAGTCTTTCATCGGGTGGCTTCTTTGTAACCCTTAATCAAGCCTTCTTAAACCTCTGATACAGCGCCTCAATGCCTTCGGGCTGCAGTGCGCTTTACAAATCCAAATAAAAAAAATAAAAATAAATATCATAGGTGAAAGGTCTTTAGCATCTCAGAGGTGAGTTTCCAGCAGGGTGCCATTACCTGCTGCCATGAGTAACATGAGGAAGCATCAATGTGCCGTCTTTCAGATGACCCACCTTGATGAGTCACAAGTGCACTGCCAGAACCTGCCCGCCAAACTGAACATAAGTTAGAACACTGTTCTACATCAACACACATGTTCCAGGCAATATGTCCTCTTGCATTTAGGGATACAGGAAAGTTTTGAGAGGATCTAAATCGGTATTTAAAAATACCTTTATTATTTCTTATTGCACTAGAAAGAATACATGGGTACTTGAAACATTAAGGAGAAATTAACATAACCCTACACCTTAGGTTACAGACACCCATGGTGGTTTTCACCCCAGAAATAAATGACTGTACACATTCATAATTCTCTGTGGGATCCATTTTATCTCGAATAAACATTTACAGAGGTTTCCCACAGGTGTGATCGTCGCAGATGTTTTTGGAAACTACATTTGTTTAAGCGCTGAGATGGGTAACTTCTTCTTGAACAATAGTATACCCTAAAATGTACCAAAAATGGACAATGGACCATTCAGCCTATAAGTAATTCTTTCATATGTTGTTACTCTGTATTTCTTGCAGTTATGCCTCGTATGTCATGCTCTGCACTTTTCCCAACAACTCAGCATGTATCGAGCTGGAACAGTTAAAAACTCTTGATCTTGATTGGCAACAGCTCCACAAAATTGTTATGCCAGATCAACAAGAGATTACAACTGAAAAGGTTCAGTATATCTTTGAAGCTCAGTTGAAGGGAGCCCTGGCTTAACACCCATCCCTTTCTCATCCTCGCTAACAAACTGAAGTCTCCACCTCTTACCACCCTACACAGTCAAAGCTAGCCCGCAAAGAGAAGACTTGCAAAGCAATCCTTACCCTGCACCACCCCCACCATACGGAACTCAACTCGAAAGAGGTTCGAAATGCCCCTAGCAACCTCCAGTTCCGTAAAGTAATAAAACCATGGCTTTTTCAACTATACCTGGTGAACTTATAAAAATCCATCTTTTCCTCCACCAATGGTAGTGCATTACAGTCTAAAATGCAAGCCCAATTCTGGCACAATCCTGTTATAAAGCGCTCTACTGCTCTTGAGCTAGTTTTGCGCTAAAAGCAATAAAATATAAAAATATAAAATATGCACAGATGTAACTCTCTTAGAAGGCAGCAATCTGCCTACAAAATATGATAGAAATGGAGCTGTGTTGATGCCTGCATCTCTAGAGCTAGCACGTTAAACAACCCCACCTCAGCAGCCAACCCGATTGCACAGTGCTGACTTCCAACTCATGTATCTTGGGTTCTCCCCTCAGGATAAAGCACACACCTAAGTGTAGCTAAGCACCATGCATAATATATATAGGATTTAATCAAAAGGTTTTGCACGAGTTCAGTGCATGCTTGTGTAATAATGTAACTTCAGGGGTCTTCTTGGGCTTCTTACATATACTTTATTACATAGTTACATTAAGCTACATATAGGGATAACCACTGGGTCCCATCACCCAGGCTTAACTGACATCAGGTAGAACACTCATACAGCATTTACACATCAACATTCCACATGACATCACAGGGTCTCTCATTCACAAGCAAGCACTTCACTGCAGCTTGCACATCTATTCAAGACATGCAAACGTTTACACCTGAATTGTCAAGCATAACATATGGTATTTGCATACCTGAGTGGTTTTTGGAACTCAGGATGGATTTTAAACACATCCACCTTTGTGGGTGAGGAATATCCTGCTGCAATTCATGTTCAACGCTATTTAGCCCTTGAATTGATGAAATCATCTAATTGAACGGATGGGAATAACATACGATTAATTCTCCATGCGAATCATGACCAATCAAATCTAATCTGCCCTGAAGAAGGCTTTGTCACCTAATTACATAACAGCCAAACTTAAGTTGGCATTATCTCCAAAGAACTTGATTACACTCATGATGAGTCGGTCAGCCGGTCAAGTGGCACAGCGAGTAGAGCGCTCGTGCAGAGCTTGCTAACACAGGTTCAAATCCCGGCAGGGCCAAACTCAGCCTTTCATCCTTCCAAGGTCGATAAATGAGCACCACACACCATGGGTAATAATAAGCAGTGCTCAGATACCCGAGGGTTCATAGCACTATATAAATGAAAAATTATTATTATTATGATGTGCAAAAATGAAGTGTGGTGAATTAATTTAACACCCAATACACAGACTCACTTTATTGTATGTAGTTAGTCCAGTGGTCGAAGTGTACGAAAAGAAGTAGTGGAGCTATGTTCCCTGCTGGTCTGCACCCACTCCCCGCAAATCCCATCACCACTTCCCCTCCCAAACACGTGCACCTGCTGTTTAAGGGAACCTTCAGTGCAATGCACTGAAAGTGCAAGTTACAACTTCTTCCTACACTTCTATTTTAAAACGAAACCATTCCGGAACAGTTTCTTTTTAAAATAAAAGTATAGGAGCTGTAAAAGGTAATTTATAAAAGTAGAGGAGCACCGCTCCCGTCCGCTCCTGCTCACTTCGACCACTGAGTTAGTCCCATGTTTGACTTGTGTGGTTTGGAATGAGCTTTAGGACTACGGTTGAGATCATCACCCAAAGCACTTTTCGTTGCTACATAGTTGTATGTACTTTAATAAGTATGTACTGTGAAGGCATCATGAAGCAAGACATAGACAGCAGATTCAAAGTTTTAAAGAAATGGTTTATTAAATCAAATGTCAGGATGGTAGATGGCCTAACCTGCCCTATGCTAAGGTGGGATTTCCCTACCTGAACAAAACTAAGGAAAGTCTGAGTCAAAGAGTTCAACTTAAGTTTGTCTGTGCCAAAAACCTATCCTTACCCTCACAATTAAAGCTAAACAATGTTTATGGATGTCAATAGTGAAAGAAAAGGCGATCAACACAAAGTTCTGACCCTTTTCCAGTTATTAGCTTCCTTTTCAGCTTTGTTCCCCAAGTTCAAGAAAGTTACACAAAAGTCTCAAAATGACTCCTCTGACATTCAATGTAACACAGTTCCACACAATCCTTGGGGCTCCCGTCTCCAATGTTAAAGTAAACCTGTTCAAAAGAAAAGGGTCTTGAGGCTCCGCCCTCAAGACAGCATTTTCAGTTCATCAGGTTCCAGCGGTCCGTTCCCCAAGGCTTCAATGTAGCACCTGATATATGTTTCAATTTTTCAGAATTAAACACAACTCTAGGTCAACCTGACCCTCCTTCGGGATTGCATCACCAGTTCACTCACAGTGCTTTTCCTTTGCTTGTTCCACACTGTCTATGTCTTTCACAATTTAGGGTTGACTGGACTAGGTACAGTTGTCAGACCACACAGTCCACCCATCACAGGTCTCACAACCAGGAACCCTAGACTCTCCAACAAACGCAGGTTATTTTGTACTTGTCCTTGTGTACAGATTCACCTTCACTTAGCTTCTCTTTGTCGGCTTCTTGGCTATATGTGCAGTTTCACACTTTCCTGGCTTCTCCTGGTTAGCTTCCTTGCTTTGCCATAAGGTGTCACACACCTCTTCCCAATTTCTGGCTTTGCCGCAATGTATTCAGTCATAAAGTTCACTTTGTGGTGGTCTTATTCATGCCCCACCTTTCTATTGCACTTTTTCTGCAGGTTGCTTTCAAATTGGCACTTTCCCTTCTGGCTTTCATCAGCTATTAAATCTGCCCATAACGTTTTACTCAGTTCAGTGTTCAATATGTTTAATTTTACTCGTGTTCAAGTTTTAATTCAGTTCAGTTTTCAATATATGTAATTAAACTTTGTTTCAGTTTCATTCAGTTCGGTGTTTAATATATGTAATTCAGCTTTGTTTCAAAGTTTCATTCAGTTTGGTATTTAATTAGCTTTGTTTCAAGTTTTCATTCATTTTGGGATTCTATATAACTCATACAGCACTTAATTGCCTATGTGTAGTCCTCCATGAGCACCCCGGTGTGGAGTGACTTTTCCCCACGCTCATCGTTCCTCGGCATTGCTCTCCAGTGGCTCTGCTTCTTCCTTTCTGCCTCTCAGGTCGGAGGGCTGGCCTCTGCAAAACCTGCTATCACTCTGGATGCTGTCCTCCACACACCGACGGCTCCGCTATCATGGCACGTATGCGGAAGGCGACCTTTCGGCTTACTTGCTCACAGCTCCGGCTGCTCTCTCTCCAAATCTGAGGCTCCCACACCTGCGGCAGCTGAACGTCCCAGCTCACCCTGGGCTCTACAGGTCCTCTGGTACTTTGGCCAGCATCCTGGCTTCTTCTCAGGTCCCACCATGGCTGCCTTTGCATGATGCAGGTCCTCTGCTGGTCTCTCCCACACAGGCCTCCCTGTTGCTCCCTCTTCTGCTCTCTTTGTATACACATGCAACCACTTGGCAGGTTGCAGTTGTGCATTCTCAAATTGGCTTGTCTCACTATTGTTAAAGGGACATGCCTGACTTTTAAAGGACTCTACAGGCATCTTGTTCATCCCAGTACTAGAGTGGTAAATGATGTGTTAGTGTTCATCACTCCTAGACGCCTCTTCCTCGTCCCAGTACTGTCAGAGGTAAAATGTGGGGAAATAAGGGGAGAGGTTTTACAGGAGCATATAAAGGCTGGGGGAGGTTTAGATTGGTCTTCAACAGGGAAAGGGGATACCATGTCTCACCTGCGGGCACCCCACTCCCAATCCCCAAGGACCCTCCACCCAGGTGATTCTCCCTCGCTTCTCCACCCCTAGAATCAGGATTCCAGAGTGATGGCCTTTCCCTGGCCACCTGAAAAGCAGATCCAGGGGGAGTAGGAGTGAGGATACCCTCAGGTATCTCACAGTACTTATGTAGGTAGGTGGGGAGGGGACTCACATGGGATTGGTGTGATATATACCATGCCATGGTGTCAATTTCTTGTTTTGATGTTTTCAAAGTTATGAAGTGATTTATTTGTGTGCAAGACCTATTGAAGAAATCCTATATGTACTGTGTATGCTGCTCCGCTATACAATGTATTGTACTAACATAATTTGATTTAAAAGTATTTATTTTTTCTACAAATGGTTTACACATCAAGTTACAGAAGTAGTTTGAGGTTTACTACATGTGTTCATACTCACCTGAATCTAAGCACAGCAGCCTTACCCTTTGTGGAAGACCCTTGCAATGTTGAAAACATCACACTCCGCATTCGGCATCTTTATCATTGGGCATCCTTATACAAATCTTGTATTACACAATTTTTATGGCGAAGGATGGTGTGCTTGGAAAACCTTAGCCTATTATCACATATTTCCCTTTTGTTTTTCAGCGAATGCCCATGTGGACCTTTTCCTCCGTATTGCTAACCCAAATTACCTGTGCCTGGACTGCAGTGCCCGACAATACATACATAAATACTACAAAATAAATCCTTATATTGCACAACTTTACAATCATAGTCTAAATGACAGAGAAATAGCCCACCGATTCTCTCTGCAAAGAGCCTCATTTAAACATTCTCTGCATTGAAAGAATTTCTCCAGTTGGATTTTGTCGAAATTATTGTATTCAAGAAATCTTTTGAATTAAGTAACATAACTGAGTCTCACATCCATTAATTTTAAACAGTGCACAATTTTCACCCTACACATATTTCAATGTAGCAGATCCTTTCACAAGACCCATGCATTTTTTTCATCACTGTTGTCTGATTCAGTGAAGGCGCCTCCCAGCCATTATACAAATGTAACACAGGTAACACAGTAACGGTATTTCTATTCAGTACATTATTTTATGACTACAATTCCACACTTTGCATTAAACAGCAGGCATCAGCTGCCTCATAGTTAATGACTCTTGAAGGTGATCATCTTCTACGACATGGAATACCAGTTAAACCTTGACTGAGAATGTCATGTGACTGGAGAAAAAAAAAAACTAGCATTGGCAAAGCCACCAGTTTTGGCTTGACTTTTCTCTAGGCATGGTATCCACATTTTCCAGGCACTGCCATAACGGTACTACTGGGCCATAAGATGGAAACAGATAGCAAATGATGATAACAACAGGGATTCTTTTGGCAGTGCTTGACAAATGCCTATATAATCCCTACATTAAGACAACACTGTTAGTTTTGAGTAGGCTCATTGTAAGAGGAATTTGGTACAATGAAGTGGTGCAAGGGCACACATACTGCTTATCAATCAAGTGGCTAAATGCACACCTAGTGAAGACCATTTCATTATATCAGGAGCTAGTTTAGCTGGCTTCTAGTGGCAATTAAGCTAGTACCTTTCAGAAAGATTATCAGAAAGCACAGAGCTAGATTAAAGGACATGCCATGGGTTGCGATTTGGACTTGGAGTTGCAGGTAGTGTGTGGGAAAAGCTATAGGGATTAGCTTGGCCACAGTCGGTCGATGCATGCGAAGATTATCAAACAACACCCACTGGCTATGTGTCCCTGCTCACATCTGATTGCTCTCTTACCTTAAATACCCATGACAATAGGTTTGGATTGTAGGCAGAGCTTACCATGCTATCTACTACCCAAAACTAAAAATAAGCTTTTTGAGTGTTGGAAGGAGACCACCTTAAAGATTTTTTCAATTTGCACGCACCCATCGTTTGATGATTCAGATATAAAATGATTTCAATCATTTGAGTAAAATTTAAAGAACATTTCAAAACATCTGTTAAAAATGTTTCCCACCTAGGTGGAATATTGGCGAACCGATTATGAAGCACAAATCAAAATATTGATGATAAGAACAAAGATAAGCAATTACTGAATAAATTATTTACTATTGTTGTCAAGAAAGTAAAGCAAGTCAATCAAATTAATGAAGTGGGGAAATAAAGATTAGACCCAGCGTCAAATGTTTACTTTTGCTATGTAGATTGATAATTTTTGCTGGCCAACATATAGTCAAAAAAAGGCCCAAACATCTTAATCAGGCACTGATTAAAATAAGAGACTGTAATAGCAAATACTGTTCAAGTAACAAGATTGACATCAATTTAAGGAAAGACGGGGCAACACCAAGCTGAGAACCAACTACAGTTCAGTGAATCAAGAGGTGCATCTACATAAAGGGGAACGGGAAGGGTAAGAGAGCCGGCAAGAAACTGGGGAATACTACAAATCAAAACACGCTCCAGAGGATGCATGCACCAGGTGTGGGAGACATTACAGCCAATTTACACGCTCCAGAGGATGCATGCACACCAGGTGTGGGAGACATTACAGCCAATTTACACGCTCCAGAGGATGCATGCACACCAGGTGTGGGAGACATTACAGCCAATTTACACGCTCCAGAGGATGCATGCACACCAGGTGTTGGAGACATTACAGCCAATTTACACGCTCCAGAGGATGCATGCACCAGGTGTGGGAGACATTACAGCCAATTTACACGCTCCAGAGGATGCATGCACACCAGGTGTGGGAGACATTACAGCCAATTTAGTAACACATCTATCAACTAAAGTATCGTTTTTTTAAGTGGGATTTGAAATATTAACTAAGGGATGCTCATTCTCTCACTCTAATAAACACCACGACACAGAGACACACATTTATTTGTTTATAAAAATGATTAAGTTTAAATTGAAAAGAAAACCTTGCAAATAATCCAACTAAGAAGGGAAACATTAACCTGGAAGCCAATGCCAGATCAGATAATTCAAGCTCAACAGCACACATGTTTGTAAAGAGGCTGAACAATGCAGATGATGCTCCAACCATTATTTCATCAATACTTTGAAATCATGAAATAGATGTACATGGAGCAAGTGATGCTAGATTAAAAATGAAATCAATGTTCATTGGACAACATTCAAAGGATAACCTCATAGACACAATTGATTTAGCAGTATAAGAACATTGGGAACACATGGATAAATCTGCCTTAAGGGACAAGAAAATAGTAGAGGAAGTAATATCATTCACAAAGAAAAGTATTTCAACATCTGGTATTTACTGGTCCAATAGTAATGCAGGGGGTCAAAAAGGGAGCTATTTCATATTTATAAACAATTCTGACTATGAAGCAGAAAGGCAACTAAATGATTGTAGCTGAAAAGATGCACTCTTCTATAAACTACTACACGAAATTCTGGTCATTCTACATAGTGTTTTATGTTTACTTTCTTTCTATAGATGTCCTCAACAACAACGTAACACCATAACAACAAAGCATAATGAGGAATGTAAGCCACCGTGATAGAACACATACCACATATTCAAAACTGTATCTATATGTCTACACCTTGCTGCATTTCATGAGACTCACTTTCGAGACATTTGTTGGTAAATGTTTGAAAAACATACAATGGAAAAAAAGCAGTGTTTCACTATACATGTTGGGAGGGCCACATGCTTTGCGTATCCCCACTTTCCCTCTGACATATCAAACATGTTTAAACAGGATTAAATATAATCCAATGTGATAAAACACAAATTGTAATTTTTAAATTATCACACTGCTTTCAACTCCAATCCCACATCAGTACCTTCCCACAATCCTTATGACCACTGATATGGTCTTTTCACTTTTGCAGCAGCACTTGCTGTGTACACTGCAGATGCCAGAATTGTGAATGGTCAACTGAAGGTGTTATTCAAACTCATGTAGACCCCCTATTCCCTTTCACCCCAAGACAAACCACTCTGTTCTAAAACCTGGACCAGTAGAAGTACATGCATGGTTATTCCACCAAGGCGATGAACAGCCACTGAGATCACTAGAGAAGTATGGACGGACAGAATGGGGCTGTTGTGTAGATCTTATCTACTGAAGCTCAGGGAAGAACAACACATGGTGTAGGTGAACACCAAGTGCAGATTAAAAATCCCAGATCTCTCTCTCCTGCACCAGTCCATTGATACATCAGACAATAATGATGAGGACAAGATCAATGATGACCAAGACAAACACTAGGATACATCAGAGTGTAGAGAGAAATGTGTGTTCCTACTGGAAAGCAGCAATGCTGAGCAGATGGGTGGGAATGGCACCACAGATGCAAAGAACAAAGCTTCAGTAGGAACGCACCCCACTTGTATGTAAAGGATCTTGAGGAACAGCCTTATTGTCGCAAAAGATTATAAATCACACCACATCATTACAGGGAATAAAGAAAACCGCACACACCACCACTGGAAGCACCATGACACCGAGAAGAGTCAGGCCTATGTGTGATGATTGGTTCGCAATGAAAGTCAAAAGTGTGGTGGTACTTCACACAAAATAAACAGCATTCAATTCTATTCTCTTGCACACGCTTCTGAAATATTGGTGTGTCGAGATAAGGTAGGGCTACAATTGGGTGCCATAACTCTGCCGTCCCATATGCTGCAGCAAAATGTACAGACATGGGAATAAGACAAAGGATCAGAGGTGCATCCATATCATTAGAGAGGTTGCACACCTTTCCACCCCATAATAACAGCTGAAAATACTATAGTAGTGTTAGTGCTTCAGAGTGGGTCACTACACACTACCATCTCGGCCCCCGCCGCGCATAGCAGTGATCTCCCATTGCATCAGGCCCTTTTGTGGAAGTATCTGAGCCTGACATAAAATACTTAAAGTTATCTGATAAACAGTGACAGCTTGATGCTGACCTGGCAGTATTGGTGGCCATAGAGCAGTAGCTATAATGGAAGAAGCCACAGGAGAGTTGGCATCGGGGAGAAGACAGAGGAGGAGACATGGTGACTAAGGCCATGTAGTTTGCATTTGGGTTTTGTTGCACCAAAAAACAAATTAAATGTCCATGCTGCATTATGAATTAGCAGGACAATGAACATCCAGATTACTTTACGGTCACATACCTTATCAGCAAGTGTGGACCTGCGAAGGAAATGGTTGCTGCAGCCCAGAAGATCAGCTTCCAATTCAGCTGGGCCTACCATGACAAAAATGGACTGCGCCAGCGGCTGGCACACTGTAATTAGCCACTGACAACCTCAAGACTTCAGTGTCCACTTGTTGGAACTCTGCTTTGCATGTGTTGGACAGGCTACATGATTGGTGCAATGCCATCACTGATTTCTGAAACACTCAGAGCAGATCTCTAGATGGGGCATTTGAACTGTTTTTTAGTGTCAGCTGATGCGGAAAGTCTGCTCTGCACCATGGCCGTTCCATGAGGCTCTGGTGTGGGTTACCAACAAAATGCATTCCTGAGTGGGATTCTTCCTCTGGTATAACTGTTTGAACTAACATGCCGAGAGTGCAGGTGGTGCTGATGTGGCACAGCTGCTGAGGGACCTGCAATCTACCTGCTATGGTGATCTGCAGGTAGCTAGATTTAAAGGTAACATTGAGTATTTGCTGGCTTCCTTTATGGATCCACATTTCAAACATAGGCATATTCTTTTAATCTGTTTGTGTCAGGGAGGTGGACTCACAGAAAGTATCACAAGTAGGAGACACTGTGTAATTTTGAAAGCATGCTTTGCTGCAGCAATAGCGACATCAATTGGAAAGGGAACACAGGCAGCAGGGGAGGATCTGTGGGACACCCGCTTCAGTAACTTCAGCATCTTGAAAACAGGCACATCTTGAACAGGAACATACATCGAACCAACAGCCACACAGATACCTTATGCCTTTCTTTTGGACATTTCATTCGTAGGTCGGGATAATGACCCATTACAGTATTGATAGAGCAAGCCGTCCATCTGGCCAGTGGCACTTGTGTAAGATGCTGTTGAATAGCTAAACTGCCCCACCACAAGGGTGCAGTCCAAGAGAGTTTTTAATGAGTCTGCGGCTATTGTTTCACAAGAGAAACTTTGCAGTGCCACGTGCTTAACAATTGACATTCATGAAAACGATCAGTCACTTCACTGTGGTGGACTTTTAAGTGATATCTACTGATAGCCAACACACCAACACACCAACTCGGATTATGACAATTTGCAACCCTGCTCATGTCAGACACTTAAAGCTAGTGCAAGGCTGTTGAATTTGGCTGGGAAGTGAATAGCTGTATTAGTGACTGACAAGCATGGACCAGTTGCTGACTTATACAACAGTTAAACCCACGGTGTCCAGAAAGTGACACAAATGTACTCCTGTGGAGAAAACTCCCCTGATAAACTTGATTTAGTAATAGACTCACAAATACGTATTTAAATAATTAACAAAATACTCTGTAAACCATTCAGATAATAGATTCAAAGTCCTTTATAACACCAAACAGTGTTTATAATTGCAGGTATTTCAAACAAGTTTCACCTATCTCTGAGGTGTAATTAATACAATTTTGCAAGAGACAATTTGACAAAAAATAAAATCTTTCATTTCTTGAACTCAATATTTTTCCGTGTTACCCAATCACACTTGATTCTTTTCCATCACAAAATCATCAAACACATTTTCCTTGTCAGCTAATGTCAGTCTGGAGAAATTCAGACACCCCAACAAGTATTACCAACAAATTTCGGATTAAGCATCCAACTTCCGGCCCTGTACAGTGTTCTTCTAATTGATATTTCTTTGATTAACCAAGAAAACATGCATGTAATTACTAACTTGTAACTATGGCTGACCTGCCAGGTAAATATTTATTAAGCTCAAATTAAATAAAGTACACTAACCGTCCCGTTGTAGGCAAATCACTCCTGTTTGTAGAACCTACAAATCAAAGTAAAACGAAGATATGTAGCCATTCACCCCTATATGAATTGGGTAATTTGAAAAGGTTTTTTGCAACTATACTAAGCAACTCCACTCTCACCTTTGTAGCCTGGCTGGTCCTTAACGACCTAACTCACGATTTGCTAATGTCTTCTCCCAGCACTCAAAAAGAGACTTCTTCCTATTCAAAAGTGACACATAAATCCATCATAAATCACTCCACAGATTGGGAGCCTGAACCATTCCTTATGTCCCTGCACTCAAACAGGAACTCTGCAGAATGACCAAGCCCTATGGAGGTATCCCTTCCTAAATACATTCCTTCACATCTGACACTGACATGTCCTGATTCGATTAGTCCCGGTGATCCGTAAAGACGGTAGCCATCTTGTAAGTTCTAGCTTACAATGTTAATGGTTAAGAACCTTCAAATTGTAAACATTCTTCCTATCTTATGCTAATAGTTCTAGTTTTCCTGATAGTTATAATATCAAAGTCAATAAATGATACAGGGCTTAGAAAAATCCCCCTTATTTTTCACCAAGACAGTCGCGTTCCCTAAACTCAGTAAACATGTAATGGCTTAAGCAGAGAAAGTTGATGAGGATAGACTCTGCACGTTGTCAATTGAGAAGTGAATAAGAATGAGGGAGGATGCAGTGAAGATGGGGACCTGTTAGCCCTCTATGTGCAATCTGTCCGAGGAATTTACTGTTCCTGTAAATACTGGGTGTTGTGACTTGCTTTATAACACTGGCAACGAGCGGATTAGGCCCCCAGGAAGCACCTCCAAGCAGCGCTGCTAGTGACTGAAAGAGCTGTGCCATTTCCAGCTGTTGGGTGATGCTCTGGGAAATATTGTTACAGCTACAAGTGCTGATCAGGTGCGGTGAAGCAATTGGCAACCCTAAGCCGCCTTCCTCGAATCAGCAGAGGGGACTGCGGTGTTGTGACACCCATAGCGGCCAAACCTGTGCAAGGTTCCTGTCTCGTTGGGGTTTCAGTGCCATAATGGGAAAGGGATCTCCACCAAGAGGACAGGCAAAGGGAATTGAATTTTTGGACGACCCAAGTGCGAGAAAGGAAGGCTCGCGCAACCAGACTGAAATCAGTTGTAACGTGCAGAGACAGGCGGGCTCCAAGAAGTGCCTGTCCCACTTAAGGAAAGGACCTTTGAGCATTGCACAGGGTGCAGCCTTTTTGGATTCTGTGTCTACACTTGGAGGGCAATCGTTTCTTGCTCTACTTCCTCGTCCCAGTACATTCAAGCATATTAATTGAGCAAAGTGCAAACAATAAAAAAAAAAAAAAACATTAAAATGAGAAAGAATAAGGCTGCTGGAGTGGGCATAAAAATCACACACAGACATAAAAAGTGCAAATGCAGCCTTCATTGGGTTGAGTAACACCGGTGTGCAAAGAACTTTAACTTTCATTTCTGCATTCCATTGGATTACAATTATCAGAGCACATCGTCAACAGAAACAAGCAACTTACCTCAGTCATTTCTAGCTATCCCTAGAGCACCTTCAATTAAATGGGACACGCGGAAGGAGGACTTCTAAGATTATGTTCTCGCCATACATGGTCCCTCCTGCTCCATTGACTGCAGACATGCCTTACTCATGCACTGTCTGGGGTTCAAAGGGAGCCTCATCTTGAAAAGTCTGCTACAGCCCACTCTAGGATGCCAACAGAAGGTGATGATGGAGGGAGAGGAGAACTCTTAAATGCATATGAGATCATATTAAGAAAAATAGACCTGCATTTTGAGAAGTCAAGTATTATCCTGGAGCATTATTATTTTGGAATAAGATGGCAAGCAAATGAGGAGTCAATAGAGGATTCTTCACAGGCCTCTGAGAGCTTGCTAACAAGTGCTATTTTGGCCCATCCTACAATGAGCGCCTACGAGTCCAATTTATGTTAAAGGTTAAGGGGCGTACAATTTGTGAGGAAATTTGAACCAAATGTGGCCCGACTCTCACCAAAGTGCTTGACATAGCAAAGGAAAAGGAACATATGCTGGCCTGCATCAAGGAACTCGATAAGAAGGATAACCAAGAAGGGGAACATTGTGTGCTGTGGTGACCAGCAAATCGGATCAGAGCTAAATCACACGCAGCAAGGGTATCATTGTAAAGAATGATATTACCAGATCAAGGGCAACAGACAACGCTACGGAAAACAGGAAGGGTAATTAATTAGATGTGAAAAGGTGTTTCAGATGTGGAAGCTTCTTTCACTTTGCCCGCAATGTGCCTTGCCCTTGTATTAAGGCTCTATGTCATAAGTGTCGAAAACAAGGTCATTCTGCTAGGTGTTGCAAAAATGTCTCCAAAACTGGAGTTAATGAAATTGGTGAGTGTTAGAGCGAGGGAGAGGATGGTGGTGGAAAGAGCTCAATGTGTTAATTGGTCGGTAAGCGAAGTGGAAGCAAAAGTAAAGAGACAAGAACAAATGCATGCTGTTGTTCTGGGGAACGGGGTGGCAATTCCCATGTTAGTTCATACGGGTTTGGATTATGCCATTTGGACAGAAAGGTATGGGAAGAAAGTTTTAAAGTTATTGCACCAGTCAAGGCAAGAGCGTATGGTGGCTCACGTATAGAGATAATGGGACAGTTTAAAGCCAAGTTGGAGTGAAAAGGGAAAACCTTGGTAGCGAAGGTATATGTCTCCAGTAAGGGAGGAAGCCTTTTGGGTTGGTATGAGCAGAGTGCAATGGGATTTATCGTGGCCCCCAGTGTCCCTGGCCATGTTGCCTTGGTGGGTGAGGGCAAGACGAATGCACCAAAAGATGTGTATGAGGTGGGTTGTTTGAGAGGTTTTCCACACCACATCCAACTTAAAGCTGGTGCTAAACGAACAGTGACTCTACAAGTTGTCAGTTGAAGAGGGAACACGGATGAGGTAGGATGCAGTGAAGCTGGGGGCCTGTTAACCCTCGACAAGCAGTCTATTTGAGGAATTAACTGTTCCTGCAAATACCTGGTGTTGTGACTTACTTTATAACATTTGCCTATTCTGGGCAAAGGATTGATATTGATATTGCAACAATATTAATTTCAGCATGTGTTTAGAAATATGGTTCATGTTTACTGGCTTGTCAAAACACATGCCCACATTCATTGTTTGTATTTGGGACCTGATATATGCAATCCATCCTATTTATGTCCACTAGCTAGAGACATCATGCTCCTAACTAGAGCTCTCGTCAGATCACATTTGTGGTCTCGCTGTGACCGTGTCATTCCATCCACCTGACCTGGGATGTGTATTTTTAGTCAAGTACAATTCTTGTCATGCATAATCAATTTTAGAATATGTATTAGGTGACACTATGTTTTGGAGGACTTCTGTGACTTATTAGCCAGATAGGGACAGGAAGACAGTGGTTTGTGCCCTCTTTCCTCCATACTATAGAATTGTCTTTGTGTCACCTTTTGTTTCATGATTAAATCACTAAAATGCCATCAGATGTATATATACATCTCCCATATTGATATATGTATTCATGTGGCTTTTTTTATATTTTTGTGTAAACGTAGGACCAATGGCCTATGTAATAAATTATTACTTTTTTGTACAAAATGACAAACACTGTGTATTATATTTTACATTCTGTGTGGTGATGAAAACAGCATATGGAATGGGGCCTAGTATGAGCTAAAACTGGGTTATCAAATTAGTTGCTGAATGGTTCATTCGGGGGACTCCCCTACGTGTGTTCATTCCATCCACCTGCACCATGCCCTAGAAGAGGAAAGAGTGTTAGAGCTCCATATGCCTCCTCAGGTCGGCAACCACCACTATACGATCCAACTCCCCTGACCAATGGACTGCCAGCAATAAAGGCAATGGCTTATGATATAGCACGGTGGTCCTTCTCAAATACTAGCCCTCCTGGGTACGCACCATCCCCAACCACATTTTGCAGGCAGCATCAGAATGAAGGCCCCCAATGCTGGGCTCAGTTTTCCATGCCACTATCATTGATTGGACAGGCTTGAACAGTGCAAGGGTTTTGTCATGGCATGCCTGATATTACCACAATGCTGAACCCTAGCCCTGGGAGGTGATAGGAGCCTTTTCTTCCTCACCAATGCTGGAGGAGGCAATGGTTGCAGCTGGGCTGCTAGCAAGATCTATGGAAGCAGGGGACTTGTTTGCCTGGTTTATTTTATTGTGCCTTTGGCAAACGTGTTCCTAATGGCATTAGTCCCTAGGGTGCAATCCTTGCCCGTTTCCTTATTTTCTTGCATCAACCTCTTTCTGTGGTCCTCAGTTTCCATTCCCCTGATGGTCTACCCTGGTAGAAGGGTAAAATAGTCCCACACCCAGGACCATGTGGGTTGTTTATGGGAGGTAGAGTTAACCCCTTGCGATGGCTTCTCCTGTATCTAGCTTGCAACTCTGCCGAAACAGGTAAGGGAAGCTGATCGTCTTCTGCCATCACATTCAACCCCACTTCTCTTTTGTCCCTTAGGTAGGCACAACACCTGCTGTCACACCTCCACATGCTGGTCGTCACCCTGAGCCGCCTCATGACAGACCGTCATTTTATCCTCAGCAGCACCTTAGCCCTGTTTGGGTGGAGATCACTTCCTCTGCAAAGCCTCCACCAAGACAAGAGTTGTTTTATGCTCTTAATTCAGGTAGCTTCCTGTAGCCAGCCGCCACCTGATCCCACATGAGGAACATACCCTCCTCCTCCATAAACTAGCCCTACCTGCCTGGTGACAGTCTAGACGCCCTGCCTTCCCAGACTGTGTGCGAGTAGACCTCTCTCCCCTGTCCCAAAGGGAGTGTTTATAAGAGGCCCTGCCTCTCCTCATTCTTTCTACAAGTCAGGGAATCCCTCCCAACCCTTTTCCAGAGGCTGCCCCTAATGTCTCAAGCTTCCCACCAAATGAAAGGATAGGCGATGCTGAATGTCGTACGCCAACGAACCAGCACCAAAAACACCACAAGATTCTCCCTTCTCATCTAACATGGGGAAATACTCCTTCATCCTTAAGGAGATACACAGCTTCTCCTGCTCCTCCACTCCTGCAACCATGTTCCTCTTACCCTGCCTGCATCAATGATGTGACATGACTAGAGAACCATTAATGTCAACATTGAGAAGCAAAGGGTGTGAAATCACCCCCACACCTCTGTGAATCAATAAGCACAACCCCAAGATGATAAGAAGTGAAGAAAGCCAACTACTACAATTACTACTACACTATGCTATACTATTAAAACCAACTCTGGTTGACAAATTAATGGAACACAAACAGGGGAGACAAGAAGACAACAGCAAACATCTAAGTGGAAAATCTGAGAGTGTAAACAATGTTTGGGTTTCTTCATGTTTTCTGGGACAGAAAATGTTTTTGGCTTTTTTCAATTTTAAAAGGGGAAACAAAAGTTAAAATGCACAAGGGGAAGTGGCAATGTTGTTGTTTCTTTTTTACATGGCAAAACTAACAACACATCAACAACACACTGAACAACCACTAAAATAAAGGGGCACATGAAATGTGTACAAAACACACTGGAGACCAACACATTAGATAACAAACGTACTCCAAACAGCTAGAACTCCACACATTTTCTAGAAACCCTTTTCCAGTATTCCAAAACCCTGCAAGCACCCTCCAAGTGTCAGCCTGCCCTGTGTACTCCTTCCTCACAGCCCAGAAAAACACACATGGTAGAAGGAAGTGAGCTGGCTTAATATAGAAAGTTGAATGTCCTTTAGATAATTATAGGGCTCTGATTGGACAGACAAACTTGAGGAATCCTTCTGAGAGGGTCCTTATTATATGCAGTAACTCTTTATACAAACATGAGATTTTAGCTGAGATTTGGGACACAATTGTGGGAGACCCAGAAGTTTGTCGTGGGTTTGACTTAGAAGTAATTGGCACCAAAACACCATCCCATTCCTGCCGTAATGGATTAATCTACCTAAAGGATTCGAGGGGCCCACTGGGTTGGTTTTTGCCAAGTTCATCCAGTCTCAATTGAAACCAGGAACTTTCCATATCCTGCTACATTGCAATGTTTGCTGATGCACCCAACTCATCAGTAGGTACAATTTCCACCTTTCCCTCTTCTGCCTCAGTGACAGTGGACTGAATCTCTTCCTTTTTCTGGGTGCAATATATGTGTATTTATTACTTTATCTTGCACCTCAGAGTGATATGCGGCAGAAGGTGATGTTTAATGTAAGATTGATGCCATCAATTTACCTCACACAATCCTGGCAGCTGCCATGCAGATGGTGTTGCTGATGTAAAGCACCATCTATCCTCATGCCTATCTTTGCTCCTAGCACATTTAGGTCCTCTAGACATGTTGGCACGGAATATGGTAACTTCTACTCCTCAGCCGGTAGCCACAGTGTTGCACACTCAGTAATGGCCTAGTGTTCTCTCCTTAGTAGTCCCAAAAAGATAGTACAATCAGGTAAATACCACAAAATCATAATCTACAGGATATTTCATTCGTTTAACTTTATTTCGGCCTACACAGGCCATAAAAGTGACATACGACATTAATTAATGCATCCTTAAAATATCGCTGGCGTTAATGAAACAGATAAAACCATGTAAGTAAAATACAACAAATTTGGTTAAAAATCAATATACATATGTTGGCTCCTAAAATGCTATTAGAAATTAAGACTCACAGTACTTAAGAGTCAGCACAAGTTCCACCACCACATTTTAGCCTCAAAATTGATACATTAGTACATTTTTGATTTTCAACATACAGATACATGTACAGAGGGCCGGGTAGATAGGAATTCACACATACAGTTGATCTAGAGCATAATGGCCTTCAACCTTCTCCTCCATGCCTGCAGCACATAGTTACCCAAACAATAGTGCACAAAGGGAAAGATCCTCTGCCAGGCCATTCCATAGTCTCTGGGAATGGTTCTATTCTTGAACCTTTACCCCAATATACCAATTATGTTTTTAAAGCAAAACATTCCAGCGATGTGCTCTTATATAAAGATACCACCCGTGCTATTTCCATAATTGAAGGGTGCAGTTTTGATCCCACCAGAGAGGCTCTTATCTGCATGGACATGGAGGCCCTATATCTGAAACCTACTTGATCATGTCTCTACAGCTTTGCGCTGCATATGTAACCTACCTGTTATCTACCTGATTATGTCTCTACAGTCTTCGCTGCATGTGGAACCTACATGCAACCTACCTGATTATGTCTCTACCACCTTGCGCTGCATATGCAATCTACCTGCAACCCCCTGATAATGTATCTGCAGCCTTGCGCTGCATATGTAACATACCTGCAACTTACCTGATCATGTCTCCTCAGCCTTGCGCTGCATATGTAATCTACCTGTAACCTACCTGACTATGACTCTTCAGCCCTGTGCTGCCTATGTAACTTGCCTGTAACACCTGACAACACATTGGAACACTACATCCAACGTAACTAGGGCCTAGATGCCTCAGTGTTTTATGCACTGCTATAAATGCCAAAATAAATATAAATAAATATATAAATGTGTTGCCAGCGAATCTTTATCCACCAAGCACAGGGGAAGTGCATCTTTAGCGCTTTTAATGCTGCGCTGCTTAAACAGGGGTTTGAGGTACTTCCTTCTTATATCAAGATACCTCGGCATAGGGGGAGGAAATGGGCCACACTTTCCACTATATTTGAGCAATACAGACAGTCTGGCGAATTACTCTCATTCCACTTGTTTCTCAAGCTCCCGGGAAGGAGGATCCCCATTTACAGTTTCGTGCAGAGTGCTCTCATTTGCTTGAGGAGCATTGCATCCAAATATGGCTCTAACCCGTACAATTCCTTTAGCAGCCAATATCTCCTTAGACTACTAGACTGCGCTATTTTAACTGAGGTGTCCCTTTCCCATTTTTCTGCGTGTGCTGCTTTTATTTTAGTCTTAAAGCTCACTGGGATTAATTCTGGGTTGAGCCAGAAATTACTCCACCCCACTGCCGAGAATGCGCATTTGATTGCCACAAACCAGGGGAGGTTCCGACCTCCCTCTTGGGTCAATAGGTCCCGTATAGCCTCCCTGTATTTGCCCAGATTGGGATTGGCCACACCCGGGCCCAGAAATATACCGACTTCGCTCTGCATATAAAATCAATGTTGTGCAAGTTCATTTCCATGAAGGTTGGGAGGTTTGGGGCATTTGTTGGTAGCCCCAGAGAAAATTTAAAAATGACAGCTCTGCAATTTGAAGTCTCCCAGTATTGTTCCTTCCCCACAGTTCGGCACCAAATAAAGCAACTTTTCTAGCTTGGCCTTTGTAAGTATCCAGGGTAACACTCACAGCACCATCCCCATGCTCCATGGTAAATATAGATATTGCGCCACTGTATCTAGCGAATGTAGGTGCGGACACAGAATATTTGGTCCCCCCCAGGTACAATCATCTTTTACCATGACCCACAGAAAGTTGTACCAACATACTTGTTCACTAGGCCTGTCTCTCTATCTATAGGATACTATACTCCCTAGTCACTGACTCACTGACAACGTCATTTGCACCTATATGATCAAAGTGGCCACTGGAATGCTATTCTCCCTACTTGTAGTCATAAAAAATGCCTCACTCATTTACTATCACTGAACCTATCTTCATTTGATGTTCCAACCACTCAACAAATCCTACTTCAGTATACTACCTTTCAAAGAATTAAATCATATACTTTTTGTATTTTATTTTATTGTTCTTGGTTCACAATTAACCTTAAATAAATAAGCCAAATTACATACATATTTAAAAAACAGCAAGACAAAATAGGAATACTTATTCATTACAGTAAAAATATATCCAAACACTTGCGTACAGGTGCGTTATAAATGCCTTATCATATCATAAACAATCATAAAACCAGGTAATTCATAAATATTTGAAATGTAAAAATACATCAAACCTTAAAAGAAACATTAAAAAAGGCTAATATTCCATAACGTCTTAAAACACATGTTTTAAGGTTAGAAATATTGACCAAAGGAAAAAAATACATTATTCCAAAGACAAGGAACTCAAGAAACCAACCACTGCCACCACATCAGACGTTACAGTGTCCCTTAAATATCATTCCCATGAGCAATCCCTGTTAATAAATGACAAGGAATCAAAAAAAAGGATTAAAATATCTAAGACGAAAAATTCTTAGGGAGGAGAACTCAAAATCTGCACACTGTGTCTTCCTGAGATGTTTTCTTATACTGATAATGTTCGACCTGAATCTCATAATCCACATATTTTTTTTCCAGGATAAATAGCAAGAATTGGGGCTAGAACGACTTATTTATTATGATCACCAGGCAAATGGGACAAAGAAACATAACTGTGCATTTTGTCTCCAGACTAAATAACCAGTCCCAGCGTTCCAGACGCTCTTTAGTGAGATCAGGCAAGATGGAGAACCAACCATATTTCCCATCAATTTTTACCAGCTGATTGCACAGACCCTTAGCCTTTTCATTAAGGGCTCCCCTGATGGCAGTCTTAGGGCCTCATCACGAGTTTGGCAGTAACCCTTAAATCCGGTGGTAGTGCTATTACCGCCGGATTTAAGGGTCTGCCAAATCAGGGCTTTGGCAGATTTCTCCCCAGCTCTGAGCTGGGGGGAAATCCGCTGAAAATTCGCGCTCATACCGCCGGCGAGAAATCCGCCGGCGGTATGAGTACAAAATTTCCACATTGAGCCCAATGGGGGAATGGGGCATTCCCGAATGGGCTCAATGGGGAATGGGGATTTCCAAATCCGCCAAACCCGTGATCCAGCGCTAATAGCGCCTGTGATTTTGGCGGTAGGGCAGATAGCGCCAGCGCTATTAGCGCTGGTGTTACCGCCGAACTCGTGATGAGGTCCTTAGTGTTGTTTCTAAAAATCGGGAAACCCAGATAAAGAAAATGTGATACCAAGTCTAGTTTGTCTCCACCACATCTGAAAATAAAATCAGTATTATATCTCTTTAATGTGCAGTGCATTACATTTGTTTTTCTTGTAATGATTTGTAAGAAATTCTGGGATGCATGGAGATTAAAGGCTGTGGTAAAACTCTGAAGGCCAACTGGGGTTAAATAAAATAATTTAAAAAATCATCGTCATAAGATAACCATATCGGCTTCTGATTGTTTAGTTTATGTGAAGCCCATGATACCTTTTCCAAAGAGTCCCCTATGTCCGAAACATATATATTAAATAAACAGGGAGCTAATAAGCATTCCTGTCTAACACCAGTGAGAGTCGGAGTCTTCTTTGATAAACCACCCTGATTATTCAGTCTAACCCTAACATTTGATTTAGTGTATAGTGCAATTATTGGACTCAATAATCCCCAGGGTAGTCCACAATGATCTAGTTTTTTCCAGAGGAGATTCCTATTCACCTTATCAAAAGCTTCTGTTAAATCAAAAGAAACAACAAACAGGGAATCTGCTTTATTGATCTTAACTAAATTCTGAGCCAATCATCCCATTAACAGATGTACAATGCCTCTTGAACAACCCTGTCTGCCATTTCTTTTTAATTCTCCCTGTTGTCAAAGGCCATACCTTTAGATGTTCCAACAGTAAAGCCGCAAATACTTTAGAATCTGCATCCAAAATCATTATTGGTCTGTAGTTCCTAGGGTCAGTCAGTGCGGATACCTCTTTTATTAATTGGGACCACAAAAGCGGTTTTCCAAGACTTAGGTAACATCTGAGAGGCAACAATTTGCGTAAGATTGTTAAAATACAAGACCACAAAAGTGGATTATGGACCCTGGAGCTCTCGAGGAGTTACTTCTTATGATAACATTGTGAACCGTCTTGTGGTCTCCAGATTCCATTTAGAAAAAGTATTTCCTTCTAAAAAATCACAATTCTGAGCCTCATCATTTATTTGGCCAAAAGTTGTAATAAAATGTTCCACCCATTTAGTTTCGGCAATGGTATCCAGCAACAGGTCGATCTAGTCCCTCCAGCAATCATTAAGCATTTTCCAAAATTACGAAGAATCACTTCTGGCATAACAAATCCAGAATTGCTTCAGCATCCTTTTGTAATGGCAGCGCTTTATATGTCCAATTGTGGTAGGATTGTTTCACCTTTTCCATTTCCTCACAACCTAGCTATCTGTTTCCCCCATGCTTGGTGATGATAGCTCTCATTTTTGCTCTGGTTTTACGCTTTTCTAGTACCACTTAACAATCAAAATGATGTCAATGTTTAGGTCTGGATGTTTTAGATACCATCCACTTCAAATGGTCATTAATAGAGTGATCAAAAGACATTAGATTAAACATGTCAAATGTCCAAATCAATGTAGTGGAATGCATGGACTCCTTCAAAGTGTTGTTGAACAACGCCATCTTATGTTTTATCCACGTTATTCGATTTTCACTTTGCGTTTTAGACTGTCCCTTTGTCATCTAATTATTCCGATTATCCATCAAAATTTCAAAGTTAGCGGACAACATGTGATGATCAGTCCACTCACATTTCCTAACCTGGAATTGCATAGACCAACTAAACACAACATCATTAGTAAATGTAGAATCCAAAATCGACCACTTACCTCCCCTACACCAAGTGAAACGGTTCGTAAGATACCCAGACAAAGCTCCATTAAGACAATGAAGTCTTAATTCCTTCATACATGTTAACCGTTTGGTATATTTCTTATACTTAATAGCTTGACCCCAAGTGCCCAGTTTGTCTCTCCATGGGGCATCCCCTCACAAATCGAATTTAAATCACCTCCCAAAAGAATAAGCCCAGCATCCACAGTTTCCAACCCGGACATAAAACATACTAACAAATTCTCCAGTATTGCACCAATTGGACATGTCCAAACAGTGCCAGTACACATTTACTAAAAGTAATTTGCAATTCATTCCATTAAAAAAAATAGAGACCGGGACTGCTAGAAAGCCTTTTTCCGAGGCTATCAATTAATTGGATCTAATATCAGATGTCGAACTGATGGCAATCAACAGACCACCAGAGACCCTACCAATGTAGAAAAGCCATCCAGGACCAGAGAACCCATTAACCATGTTTCCTGCAATAAAATAATAGTATACTCTTTTAAGGTTCTCCTCAAGATTTGATTTGAAAAGATTTTCATATGACCATAGTTATTATTCTATGACAGTAATTGTAAGGGGGAAGCAACTTCCTCAAAGCCGATGATTTGAGGAATCGTTAAGTAATGCAGCCACCCATGACCAACTACCAGAGTCAATATCGTCATATACATCTTCCTCACTCATCCACTTTACTTATCGCTGAACGGTCATATCCCCTGAGAAATTCACCCTTAAGTCCTTTTTATGATTGCCCAGGAACCCACTTTGATTTTGTAGGTTACGAGGCTTCACAAATGGACCCACTATGGGGGGTCAACTCTCTGCACTTTTGCACACAGTTGCAGAGAGTGCCCCACGATAGAGAATTCACACCTAAATTGTCAAAGATGAGTTGCCTCCTTCAGAATCAAATCGAAGACAATTTTAGAGTGAATGTCAACAATTGCCAAATTTGTCCTTTCTCTATTTATAAAAACAACACCATACAGGTCTTTAGAGAAGATAGCCTGCAAAAGTGGAATTTCTGAATGCAATGAAAGAATGCACAATCTATTTAATACCACATAACGATTTTTAAGGAACAGACTGTCAACTCGGATATGTCTGCCTTCAGTGCCAAACAACCTTTTATGGGATTTAGAAAGACATTTCCCAGTTAGTATAGTCTGCATTTTAGGTGCCCCAGCAGTAAGATCGTTCTGATTTCTAGTAAAGTCATAACTACACGCCCCTCTCAACACAGCAGTGAGTTTTTGGGGCCAAATTCTTTGTTCACAGGGGCCAGCTATGAGATCTGCCATATCCATTCTGGGTGGGAGCAGCCTCATTTATCTCTGTCAACCACATCCTTCCCAATTGGGTGGCCTTTCCGCCTTCCCATGGTGAAGGTTCAGTCCATTGACATTGTGTATACTGATGAGTTTGCCCCACTGTCTTTACTGCCACTTTTTTGGCACTTCTAGTTACTTCTTTATTCATCGAATCCCCATATCTCCTGACCTGTGTGCTTGTAGAAGCAGCCTGTTCTGCTCCCTTACCTGTGGCATTATCAGCTTGCCTCCCTGGGGATGTCTGCACCTCCTGCCGCCTACTTTTTTTTTAGGGGCTGTCAGAAGGTAGGGTGATCGATATAAAGAAAGACAGAGTAATGCAGGAGGTTTTTCATTTTTCGTTTTCTATTTTTAAGGAGTTTCTTTTAGCCTTTTCCACGCATTTGTTTCAAACCAGAATTTGCCATATTTTTGACTGCACTTTAATAGGTATTATATTATCATGGACCATTGCTGAATTTTTTTTACCTAATGTAGAGTCAAAAGGCCTGAGTGAGGGGTGCAAGAGTAACGATTCGAGTGTGGGCTTGCCGATCTTGCTGCTCCTGCGGTCCTTCCTCTCTTGTGTGCCCCAGATCAGTATCACAGATTTATTAATATTAGGCAGAACATTCTAAAATGTTGCCGTCATTTGATTTTGTTTCAATAATATCAGATCCAACAGGGACCCATGTGTTTTACATCATGCTGCAGATTTTCAAATGAATTCAACATTGCACATCAAATCTCGTTTGTTTCTTTCAAAAGGGGATTGCGGGAATCCGCCACACGTTGGTCAATGTTTTTAATCAAAAGCAAAAGTCTCTTTTGTTGAGGGGGTGCTGGAGTAGATGTATAAGATGTTTGCAACATATCTGAGTCGGTCTCCGCAGCTTTCCAAAAGTATTGGCGATGTGTTTAAGTAAAACTCTACCTGCTTCGAAAGCAGGTCAATGATCCCATGATCACTGTGCCCATTCAGGCTACCTACAGATAGCATTTCGTGATCGAAGACAATAGGGTCTGCCCAGCACGCAATACCGGGCCCTGAAATAATATACATATCTAGGCCGGAAAGGCCCAGATGGATTTGCACAGACCTGATACCTTTTTTGCAGAGAGGAGAAATAGTCAGTAATCACTCTCAAAACCGACTCGGAAATATTTCCTTAGAGATCACAGTTCTCAAAGTAGTGTTTGAATTATCGGTAATATGGAAGGTGGATAAAAAAAAGTGGGACGCTTTTGCTGCCACATTCAGAGGAGAGGGAGGCAGGGGCAACTCGATCGCCAAGTCAAGTGCAGTCGAGACATCAACCAAGTTCTGTGTACCAAAGGGTCACCCTTCATTCTTCTCGGTAAATCATATACCGATTTGTTTATTTTCCTTTTTTGTTTCCCGCCATTCTTACAGAAGAGTTAGGCAAATGTAAGGTTGTTACTATTAAAAAAACACACTTCCTTAAAGTAGTGACTTCTGGAGCCGGGAGGTAGTAGCGGCAGCAAGTCAAAGCGGGTTAGTCCAATGAGGCCCAACAAAACACAGAGATTGCCGAAATCACACAATACGGTTCCACGCTCCACTGGTCCGACACAGACAGTGTACTGCAGACTGTCATATTTGCATCACTTCGCGTCTGCTTCACAGAGCGGCTGGTTTTGGAGAGAAAACAGGCGGGACTTCCTTTAGGCAGTAATACACCAAAGGGTCACATGGAGCATGCCCTTGCAGCACATCTCAGCAGTACAGCGGAATGCAGACTGTCACATCCACATTACTTCACATCCACTTCGCAGAGGTACCAGGATTTTGTAGAGAAAACAGGCGGGACTTCCTTTAGTCAGTAATACACCAATCAGCCACACAGAGCTTGCCCTTAGAGCACCTCTCAGCAGTACAGCGTAATGCAGACTGTCACTTCCGGAACACTTCACCATTATTTTCTATATTTTCCTCACTCAACTAAATCCTACTTCAGTCTCGGTATTCGACTTCTCCATTGACTTCTCCATCAACTACTCAAGCAACCTCCTTACTCTGTCACAAAAGTGATAAAATAACTCCAACCATAAACTCAATTTACAACCTGAAAGGTGTAACTTACCCAAGCACCCTTTGTCCAACCTTGATGGAATTATGTGATTCTGTGGAGCAACAAGTATATCAGCTATCCATGGTGCATCTGCAAGATGAGGAAAGTGGTGGATATGGACAGTGTGAATTGGGGATATTTTGCTACCCCGGGCCTACTCACACATGAAACGTCAACATGGTGGTCCTAATATTTGAAACTGGGACAGAAGCGAGGTACTCTTCTACAAAAACCATTTAGGGCAATGAAACAATGTGCTCCCACAAAAATCTCATGCAATGTCCGGGAATACCCACAACGAGATATATATACATATATATATACTTAAAGGCCCGCCAATGTGAGAGATCCACACTTTTATCGGATCGCATCCTATAGGATACTGGGAACGGATAAAGAAGCAACAACTTGCCTAATTTTGACGTATGGACAATCTGCTAAATACATCAAAAGCATTATACGCAAACATTGGCATATATTAGTAGTTAACACAGACCTGAGGCAATCATTGGGGGAATATCCCAACTTCTCTTTTCGAAGGTGCCAATCCATTAAGGACAAACTAGTAAGCAGCTTCATGCCACCTGATATCACCTTACATCACTCAACCTGGCTGAGCTGTAGGAAGGATGGCTTTTACAAATGTAGAAAATGTAAAATATGCCAGTATGCGGAGGAGTGCAGCACATATTTACATCCTATACTCAAGAAAACCGTCACCATTACGGACAGGATCACGTGCAACTCAGAGTATATTGTATATGCACTCAAATGCACTTGCAACAAATGGTACATAGGGAGCACCAAGTGCAAATTGAAGGTACACATACAACAGCACATTAGGGAAATAAAGAATCAGGATTATGCATACCCTATAGCCAAACACTTTTGGGAGAAGCATGAAGCTAATTTATGTGACTTCTCGTTTATCGGGTTACAGCAAGTGAAGATTGGACCCAGGGGAGGAGACAGAGAAAAGTTACTGAGACAACGGGAAACGAGATACATTATCGACTTCGAGAGCAAGTTCCAATTGGGACATAACATTGACGAGGTTTATCGGGTTACAGCAAGTGAAGATTGGACCCAGGGGAGGAGACAGAGAAAAGTTACTGAGACAACGGGAAACGAGATACATTATCGACTTCGAGAGCAAGTTCCAATTGGGACATAACATTGACGAGGAACTATATACTTTCTTAGGCGAATGAAATCATTTGTGAAAGCCCCTTTAAAATACACTGTGACAAACAGATCTATGGTTATCCCTTGATGACTTGTCGACCTCTTCCCTTCGATTTCTCTTATATAAGAGGTTTTATTACTCCCCTTTTGGATCCCAATAGGGAGTTTGTTTTTAAATCAATTTCAGACCCAGGTTATTTAACACCCACATACAATTACCTGCCCCAGTTTTGTGTATTTTCCCGCCAAAGGTGGTAAAATTGCCATAAATCCATCTCATAATGTCATCTTACCCCTGGTAAAGCCAGCTACTAAAAATCCCAATGAGTCAGTAGGAGTAATTTGCAAAATTAGTAATACGTTCTCTCAGTGTGTTGGCTCGGTGAGACACTATGTCTCAGATGAGACAAGACATATCTACCGAGTGTACTCATCGACATTTGGTTTAGAAGGTCCAGTCATTTAATCATATCTGACAAACTTTGTATGTTTAATGAACCTCAGGAAATAACAATGGAATAATTACATGTTGTCTGCACTATGCATTGTATGGCTGAGATTGTTAGTTAAAGCTAAATTTACACATGCAACCTGTTTTTGCACCATTGAAATGACACTTTTATGCATTTATATGTAACTGAGTAAGTCAGAATTATAGGGTCACCCATTTGGGTGGAGTCTTGATGGAATATGAACAACACGATAGAACATTAGAGCGTCACTAAAATGGGAATTGTCATAGTGTTAACATGTGTTATGCTTGTTTATATCTGAAGGGGTGAGCTCGGAGATTTTCTCATTTCACACTGTAGAACCCCTATGTCTTACCTCAGAATGAAACCACTACAAAATGGCAGGCATTTGGGGCAGGAATCCTGCATTGCGCAAATGGTGGCAGTCCTATTTCTATTTTTACTGCTAGTCATTGGGTGAAAGATTTCTGTGTCTTTTTACGTGAACGACATGTGATCAAGCTACAAGGTGTAGCGAAACGCGTCATCGCCGGGGTTTTCCTCTGTGTTGCTGGGCGAGGGCTGGAGGTTTCCACATGGATTTTAACATTTTGCATTATTAAAGAAGATTTTTTAATTTACATCTGGCTGCAGTGAGCTTTTTGGGAGAACGCTAAGGATTGACTCTATTTTTTGTACACCACTCTGGGAGTGCGGCTCAAGACGGCACCGTGCAGACGGTGCGAAGGATTGTGGATATATATATATATATATATATATATGTATAAAGAATCCACAAAGGGAAGAAGCCTTGTTACAATTGGCTGCAACGCATCCTGCATTTACATTTTGTGATCCACTACTAGATAAAGACTCATGTCAGTTAGTTAATAACACCCATGATGCATTAGTTTACGTCAAGAAATCATCACTGTAAAACCCTTTTCTGATGGGTATCACCATAACAAAAAATATGCAAGTATAACAAAGGTGCTTCAATGCATGAATATTCCATTCCATGTGGATAACTGGAAAACATGCCAAAATTATAAGCCAAGGTCTGACCTAAAATTATTTTTAACAATAAGAGACCCACTTAGTGGAGTAGATTGATCTGATGTAAATTTGTTATTTTTACTGGTTACAATCCAATACTTATTTAAATATGTGACCACATGTTCGTAAAAATGTTTGTTCATATTTGATTTTGCATCTTTAGCTATCAGGAAGCATGTGAACATGGCCTGTGGAGCAGAACCTCATGAACTGAAAATAAGAAACAGTGCATTTATGCCAGCGAGAAATTGGGGATGATGTAACTATGGAAGACATGCATGGGTAGGAGTGTTCATGTAAGAGACTATACATATGTTGTGTGTTTTACTACCATTAATACTTGTTCTTTTCCTTTTTTAAAAAACTTTTTATAGGATATGTAATGTTGCCCTGGAAAAAGCACCCTAAGGTGTGAAATACATGTCTGCATAGATTAAAAGAAATCAGGAATTTGTAGAACTCAATACACCTCTTTCATTTTTTAATGTATAAAGAAGATCAAAATGAACTATAAAAGAAATGGCATTTGTAAGAGAGATGATGTCATGAGAAAAGCTTCAGTTTCAAAAAACATAGGGATCTGGATCTACATTTAAATAGCAAATAAAAAACTAGTCCCTAAATAGCGAATTTGTTTCAGTCGAATTTCTAAAAAAATAATTCTTTTTGTGCATTTTATTTTAAATGCGGAGGGAGAACCCCCACCCTTCCCCAGAACCCCCGCCTTAATTTATACCCTTACTCATCCCCAATCTATTTATTTGAAAATAGTACCAAAATCATGTTTAAATTCGACAAAGAAAATGAGCTATTTTTGGCCTCATAGTTTTCAGATTCGTTTCTTTGAGGCGATACTTAGTACCACATTTAGTTATCATCTTTCAGGTAACCGGGAACGGAACACTACACATGTATACCACTTTGTCCCTTGAGTGAGTTCTTCCTGAACACTGATACGAGGACATGAAATTGTGAAGGTAGATATGAGTTTGGAGTATATTGGTTGGATGAGTCACTATGAAGGAGATTAACTTGGAACAATTGAAGGTGTCATGAACTTCTGATTACGTCCGTTCTGCACATCGTGGTCCCTGACCCATAGAGGACTGAATTCTGTGATCCTTCCGACATGGCCGTTGAATACGAAACGCAGCTTACCAGCCTTTACGCGTTACGTTCAACTTCCTACAAAACAGTCACGCCCCTGCGGCTCTGCGCGTCTCAACGCTATTGCTTAGTGTAGTCAGACGTGTGTTGCCGGAGTTCGCTCGGGGCCTCCTTCCGTGTCCCGTTTTCCCATTTCCTTGATTACACTCCCTTTTCCATTCCCTTTCCTTGAACTACCCTCTTCCGTGCTTTTCTTCCTGGACTTCTCCTGTGCTCGGGTCACGGCGTTCAGTGCCTCCGAGTTAGGATACTGTTTCCTTCCTGGTTCCCGGTCCTGGATATTTGAACGCTACTTGGCATAGGACTTGCAATCATCACGCTGGAATCCGAAGACCTGCACACCGGCCTGTGCAAATCCCAGACCATGCGAAAGAACACATCCAAGAAGGTCGCAAGCAAAGAGAAACAGGTGAGAAGGGGAGAGACTTGTGACAGATTGAGACGCCTTTAACCCGATACAAATACAAAGATGGAAGCCGCGGTTCAAGACCTCATGCGAGGTATGCAGGAACTAACCACTGAAGTCCAGAACCTTAAAGCAGAGAACGCTGCATTAAAGCAGCTAGTCTTATCTCCTGACTCTGCCGCCAAAGAAAGTGTCTTGTTGGGAGGAGTAGTGGACAAATACGATGGCTCTTCAAAAACCCTCCGTGCCTTCCTTCATTCATGTTTGGTACATTTTACCTTCAAGCCATACTACGTTTCCACCCCAAAAGCAAAGGTGGGATTCATGATATCACATCTCACGGGCAATGCCCTGACCTGGGCAACCCCCCTAGTCAATACAGGCAACGCACTCCTGGATGATTATTATGGGTTAGTGGAAGCCCTAAAGGCCATGTTTGATCGCCCAGAACTTGTTTACAGTGCTCAAGAAAGACTGCTTGAATTTCAACAAGGGTCCCAGGATATGCTTACTTATGTGACCTGCTCTAAACAATTAGTAAAAGAGGCTGATTGGTCCCAAGAAGCCAGCATCACCCTCTTTCGAAGAGGCCTAAATTAAGAGATAAAGGACGAATTAGCCAGGGTAGCCCACCCAAGCTCTTTCCAAGCTCTCATGGACCTCTCCCTACAAATCGATTTCCGGATCCAGGAAAGAAAGGCAGAGAAAAGGAAGTCTAAGCCAACATCCCAAAAGGCTGCTACGGACCACCCATACAAACCAGAGCATGCTGCATCTCCAACCCCGGACCCAGAACCCATGCAACTAGGAGCCTTCCAAAGACCCATTACCCCACAAGAAAGGATGCGTCGGATTCATACCGGACTGTGCATGTACTGTGCCTCTGATAAACACTTTGTGAGAGAGTGCCCTATTGCTCCACCTCAGCGTTCGAGAAACAGTTGTCAAGCCCGCTGGACCTTCTTTTTTGCCCAATACCAATTTCAAATCCATCACTTTCCTGGAACACATAACATCTTAGCTGATACCTTATTCAGACGTCCTGATTATGAACCCCTTGAGGACCGGACCTTTCCCCAAATGTTTCCCAACACAATATTCATAGCTCAAGCCGTTACTCTCCTGGAAGATATTCGAGCCCAAACTCAGTCCTCCGAACTCTGGAAGGAGTTTAAAAGAGACAATCGGTGGAATCTCAAGATAAAAGACGGATACCTATTCAAGGATACTCGGCTAGCCATTCCCACTCCAGGGTTGAGACAAAAGATTACAAACCTATGCCATGATACCCTCCATTCAGGACACCGTGGAATCTCCAACACCCTCCGTCTTATACAAAGACAATTCTGGTGGCCAAGGGTGAAGGATGACATAAAAACCTATGTCCAGGCCTGTGCAGTCTGTAATCAGAATAAACATGACAATAGAAAACCAGCAGGTCTCCTACACCAACCAGCAATACCAACAAAACCCTGGGAAATCATTGCCACGGATTTTATCGTGGAATTACCTTCTTCCAGAGGCTACATGACTATGATGGTTACCATTGATTTGTTCAAACATATGGCTCATTTTACACCTCTATACAAACTACCATCCTCATCTGAACTAGCTGGGATTTTTCTAGAACACATATTCCGGCTTCATGGACTACCTTCCAAAATAATTTCCGACAGAGGACCCCAGAACATATCCCAGTTTTGGAAACAACTATGTTGGATATTGAAGATCCAACGTGCCTTGTCCTCGGGCTATCATCCACAGACCAATGGAGCTACTGAACGAGTAAACCACACCCTGGAACAGTATCTTCGCTGCTTCGCCACCAAAGTCCAGGATGATTGGTCACTCTTGATACCTGTGGCTGAACTCGCATACAACAATTCGGATCATTCAGCTATCAAGCCCAGCCCTTTCTTCTGTAGCCAAGGATTTCACCCTTCAGTCCTACCATCCGTTCTCCCACATCCTACCCCAGTTTCTTTGGTCGATTCATGGATTGAAACTCTGGTCACTGTACACAAAGAAGCAAAGGAACACCTGGAAAGGCCCGAAGAGATGTTAAACAATATGCAGACTCCAAAAGAAGGCCTGGTCCTTCCTATTCAATAGGCGATAAGGTTTGGCTATCCTCAAAACTCCTTCCTCGTCACCTACGACCAAATAAATTGGCTCCCAGGTATTACGGACCTTTTTCTATAAAGGAAATTGTTAATCCAGTGGCCTTTCGACTCCGACTACCAGAGTCATGGAAAAGGATTCATCCAGTCTTCCACACTTCTCTGTTAAAACCATATGTGCAGCCCTCTCGAACTGCTCCAAGATCTACTCCAGTGATTGTCAATAACCAACTTGAATATGAGGTCTCTAGAATTTGTGACTCCAGGTACCGACGAGGTCAACTACAGTATTTGGTCGAGTGGAAAGGGTATCCTCCCAGTCAGCGCACTTGGGAACCCGTCTCAAACATGAATTCCCCCCGGCTGATGCGAAGATATCATCTTATCCACCCAGGCAAACCCAGAGGTGCCAGGCTTCAGAGGAGGCATGCTGTCATGAACCGCCGATTACGTCTGTTCTGGACATCGTGGTCCCTGACCCATAGAGGACTGAATTCCGTGATCCTTCCAACATGGCCGTTGAATACGAAACGCAGTTTACCAGCCTTTAGGCGTTACGTTCAACTTCCTACAAAACAGTCACGCCCCGCGGCTCTGCGTGTCTCAATGCTACCACTTAGTGTAGTCAGACGTGTGTTGCCGGAGTTCGCGCGGGGTCTCCTTCCGAGTCCCGTTTTCCCTTTTCCTTGATTACACTCCCTTTTCCATTCCCTTTCCTTGAACTACCCTCTTCCGTGCTTTTCTTCCTGGACTTCTCCTGTGCTCCGGTCACGGCGTTCCGTGCCTCCGAGTTAGGATACTGTTTCCTTCCTGGTTCCCGGTCCTGGATATTTGAACGCTACTTGGCGTAGGACTTGCAATCCTCGTGCTGGAATCCGAAGACCTGCACACCGGCCTGTACAAATCCCAGACCGTGCGAAAGAACACATCCAAGAAGGTCGCAAGCAAAGAGAAACAGGTGAGAAGGGGAGAGACTTGTGACAGAAGGTGACCATGGATATCATTATAAGATAAGTTTTTGTCTGATTATTTGTAGATTGAATGTCTTCTCTCTCATGAAGAGATGTTTTCTCAAAATGTGTTGGTTCACATTATTAAACTTATTTTCTTAAACATTGATGTATTATTAATCTATATTGAAATGTATGTGATTATAATGGCTTTATAGCGCATAATTTACTTGAAACTGTTCAGAGATTTTCTATAAAATTCTTGCCTATTAATTGGCCTATTGTAGTGTGAAGGGGACACGAGTTTCCTACTTTTGTGAACTTTTTCTTTTCACTATTGTTGTTCAGTCCATGTGTTTGTCAGGACTGATTTCTCTCTCCCCACCTTAATTTGTAATAACCTTTGATATTGATTTATAAACTCAATGTCATCTTAAGTTGTGCATCTTGTTACACTTTGCATATTAAGCCATTTGCTCGCAGCTGACAGTTTAGAAATAACACTGCCTCCCCAAGTTTAACTAGATCTGACGCGGGTGGGCTTTGGGTGGGGTGGGGCAGGTAGTTGGTGGAAATGGCCATAGGGATTAGCATGGCCAAGGGCAGTCAATTGGTGTGTGAATAATCAAACCACATCCACAAGTCACGTGTCCCTCTCAGATGCCATCTCTCTCCCAGCTATATCCCAATGCAATAGTTTAGGTTTATAGGATGCTCTTTAAAATACAAAAAAATAAAATATGCAATCAAGATGGGCTTCCAGAGATGCGAATGTGAGCTGCCCTCAGACTGTTCAGAACAAAGGCTTGTGCAGCCTGTGAAATGAGCAATCGGATTGGCTAACCAAGCTGAGCTGGATTCTAATGTAGAAGCAATGAGCAACGTCCACACCAAAGAGAAGCTCCACACAAAATAGACAGTTTCTCTCTCCTCCAGGGTAAACAGTCCCGCACTGGTCACAGGCCCACAAAGCATGTGAATAATCTTGGCCCAAATCCAACTAATAACGTAAAAGACTATCTCCGCAAGGACATTGTGAGCGTTTAGTCACGCGATAAATTACCCTTTTTTTCACGAGTGAACACCAGCTAAGTCCGACTCTGTTTTCACAGGTGTAACGTTAGCGATATTGTTTCAAAGGCAGGTCTTGCCTGGTTGGCAACCGGGCTCTTAGGAGAAACCTGGTTACAGTTTCCATGAATTAGATAAGGAAGTGATGTTTGTCCTGTGTGGATCAATATTGTCTTGCTTGCGCCTGTTGACACAGGCTGGAACCCATATGCTAATGAGGCCATCGAGTGGCTGTACTACAGAGCAGCAGCAGAAGCGGTCTTAGGACACACAGATAATATTATGATTTACCCATGACACAAGAGAACACAATGTACATACGCAGGACTTATGAAAGCCCTTTGGATGTCACGTGGGAAGGTTTATGCATTCCAAATAAATAATGTAATTGTATTTGGCATGTCGCCTGGACGGCTAAGCATTCTTTCGTATTCATAGTTCACTTGTCAATTGAAATGTTTTGTTCCAGAAGCAAACAAACCCATAGTAATATCGGTTTTAATAACCCTAAAATACACTGATAATAATACCTACTTAATATTTGTCTCAAAGTCCGATCTAGCAGCACTACTTAAAAAATGAATACATCCAAATAAACTGATGGCGCCCTGATACATTCCCCATTGGACTTGTGTCCTGTTGTAATGTTTGATTGACACTCTCACCCCAAACGACTCAATGGTGTAGTATATCTATTACTCTCCATTTTCTTGATGAGCCCAAAATGTTTCTAAAAACCGAATTCAAAGTGCATTGTTCCTAGTTTTTAGTTCATTTTCAGGGTTTCTAAAAATCGAAAATTGAGGTTTTGCCATTTTCACCTAAGGAATTTCTGATGTTATTAAGAAGTGAATGATAGTAGATGAGACGCAAAACGCAAATTCCTCTGATCAAAGAATTCAAATCTCCCCAATGACGTCCAGCTGTACTATTTTGTTGTGACCTATGTGCCTTTGTTGGGCAGTCCTACAGTTTACTCGCACGCTTTGGCACGATGGGCCTGATTTACAAGGCATGTGTCTATGGGAGTTTCCCATTGAAAAATGCTTTTGTAAATCAGGCCATTGAAAAATGCTTTTGTAAATCAGGCCCATACTAATAACACAATTATTTTTTTTATAGATTATTGGAAGTAACGATTTTAACAAATTTAAGGGCCCGATCCATTGATTATTTGCCCGGTTCAAAGTGAATTTACACTGCTGGAAAGTGTCTTTGCACTGCAGGCACAAACCCTGATTCATGGAACCATGCAAAGTGTATTTTTTGCGGTGCAAAGTCTGGGCAAAGTAATTTTGTAATGCAAAAATGACTATGCGCTGACTGAATTTGCCTGGACTTTGCACAACAAAAATACACTTTGCACGGTTCTATGAATCAGGGTTTGTGTTAGCAGTGCAAAGTCATTTTTCAGCAGTGCAAATTCATTTTGAACCGGGTAAATATTCCATGAATCGGCCCCTCTGGGTCTACTTGTACTCTCGTTGTCTTTTGGAACGGTCCAGGAAGGCGAATATTGATGCTGACACTAAACTACTCCCATTTTATTAAATTGTCATTCCTTGTAGATTTAGGCCCTGATTTACAGGAACGTTTCATAACAATTCAATCACATAGGAAAACGCTCCGTGATTCAGGCGCCTTTATCTTTTGGCTTTAATTGCACTGCATGTGCTGAATTTTGCCATGTTGTGCCTTCATGTTACACATATTGCGACAGAGACTAATATGTTATCACCCATACAAAAAGAGGTCAGGGTGCCGCTCTGCAAGAAAGAACATAGCATGATAACCTGTTTGTGGGAATGGACCCACTCAGTCTGCAGCCACATGTTTTAGCTCACTGTACCTTTCACAAAGGATGAGTGTCCATTTGCAAATCAGTCTTTGTCCTGTCCACTTGAGCAGTCCAGCACCAAAATGATAGGCAATTCTACTTTGAACAAAAGTACCAACAGCAACCCCAGATACGTGTTTCGGCCCAGTCGGGCCTCATCAGGGAGGTGGAGCTGTCCCTCTCTGGCCATATACGGTGAGGGTCGTACGGTGAGGTCCGTACGGTGAGGCCCATGCACTGAGGTCCGTACGGTGAGGCCCGTGCAGTGAGCCGTTGTGTTGAAAGACATGGAAACTTTTAACGTTCGTTGACATTTCTTTGAAGGCACTTTCACTTGAAATGGTGATGAGTTTTTGATTCTTTCCAGTACCAAGTGAACACATTTAACTATAGCTGAATTTTTATGTATTTTGGACTTTGCTTGAAGTTTTATTACTAACTGACTCACGCTAGTATTAAGGCATTTCCCTTCAATGAAATGCTGTCATTAGCTCATTCTGACACCAGTAGAACTGAAAACAGAACAACGCATAACATCGCCCAACACCTTCAAAGATGATCTCAAGCTTGCCGTGCAACCACTGGCGAAGCAGCGCTGAAACATCCCATGAGTGCACAGACGGGAAGATGGAGGCTCTGCAGACATACAAGTGGCTGCAAAGAGAGGGATGGAGAGTAGCAAGTGAGAGTCGGAAGACCAGATAAGTGGCTGGCAAGCACAGGAGTGTAAGCAGGGCCGGACGGAAGCGGTCAGGATAATACTGTATTCCCTATGCAAAACTCGGAGAATCTTCACTCTATTGCGAGTTGGCCAGAATTATGGCAAGCTAAAGGTCGAGACACTAACACATATGAGAAGTGCAGAACTGGTCTGAGGTAAAAGAATGTGAAGGTGGAGGTGTGTAAACAGTCTATGGCCCTTGAGATATCCTGCAGGAGGGCTGCGGCATACAGAGCACCCAGAGGTATGGCAAACCTAGAGAATAGGTGCGGAAGAAAGAGAGGTTCCTTGTCGCCTCATGCATGACTGCACTCACCCACCACCAGGGTGGCTGAAGAGACTGGCTGGAAAGCAGAGCAGTGGGAATTCTGGATCTAATCAGTCATGGTGGGGCTTAAAAGGGCCATTGCCATCTTGTATACACATAGGCCGGGGCTGGAACACAGGCACAGCTATTAATCAAAGTAAGAGACAGAGGAAGAAGCCATCTTGTTCCTCCAATTAGAAAACACATCTCAACAGGTGAGGGTGCCACAGGTCGTGATGTCAGACACCCACCTTATGTAAGTGAGGCGCAGCAGGGTGGTCACCTTCCAGGACACCAGAGGAGTCACAGGATGCCCACCATTAGTGAACCAGCCTTGAAAGGGGTCCATGTCTTTGGAGCACGGAATTTGCCATGCAGCATGCACCGTGCAGGTCTCTTTGGTGGGACTCACTATGCAATTGTTGGCTGGGCCTCCTGTCCGCTCCCTCAGTTACTCTCGAAGGGAAGGCCTTTCACAACTCCACCCACCCATTACCCACCAACTCTGTTCAAAGAGGGGTCTCTCTTTACCCCCTGTTGTTATGACAGCTCTGCCCACACCCCACCTAACTTGCGGCTCGGCACTGCAACAGTATTCCAGCTCCCTGTTTCCGGATACACCCATGCTCCACCCCTCCCCACTGCTTCCTGCTCCAGAAACCTGTAGTTGCAATGCTAACATCAGCAGCCAGGTAAAGTCCTGCGCCGCAATTCCCCCTGCTGTTAATGTCAGTGCAGTGAAGACAAGTCACCCCCTCAAACAAGAAGTGAAGAAACACTTCCCAGAAGGCTGTGTGTCAAGTGACCCGGTGCGAGAGATCCTCATGATTGGTTGACAATTGACCAGCTTGTGCCCTGCCACAATGGACAACTTGTAGCAATTTACTGTTCAATAGAGCATGCCAGATGGGAACATGGAAGATAGGACGTTTACTAGGTCTGTAACAGCTGTTTGTTGGAGGTCTAAGTGTTATTCCAGGCACCAACGAGCCCACCCACCCCAGGCAGATGCTAGAATCGTCTGGTGCCAGTGGCCCAGTATTCCTGAAGGATCATCAGCACATCTGCCGAAAGACCTCAGAGCTTCCAGGATGGCCAGAAATCCTCCAGGCAAGAATGCTAAGGCACCACTGCTACCTGCAAGTGTAGTTCCCCAGCGGACTATCCAGAGACATGGCTGGGAAGGAGGGAGAGCAGCCTTGTCTCTGCCAATTCCAGGAGGAGTGGGAACCATGATTTAGCCAGCCAGAACAGGGCCCCCAAGAACAAAAAGGCCTGAAAGCTATGGTTGTGGATGATCCTAGGAGAAGGGGCATAAAGGCACCATGTGACCTGGAATGCAATAGGGCATTGGTAACTTCTGCCAGAGGGTCCAGGGAACCAGCTGCAGAAGCAAGCTACTTGGGGTGAGAGATGAGCAATGTAAAGGCACATCTGCAGTGAGTGCCAACTTGCAGAAAGAGTCGCAAAGGTCGGGTTGTGCAACTTCCACTTGCTGCAATCCTGCAAGTGGTGCAAGCTCCAATCTGCCACAAGGTTTGTCATCCCTACGAATAAATCTTCCTGAAGGGAGATCCTCCTATTCAGGCAGTTGTGCCAAATGTTGTGCTCTTAAGAATTATCAATACATATGGTGCATTACGAATCACAAAAAAAGTATAAAGCAAAAGAAATGAACTGTTCTTGTCCAGCTGCACCAGGGAGCAGAGTGCGTACTCCCCAGGTGATTGATGTATCGGATGGCCAAGAACCTGTCCATACACAACAAGATCATGCAGACTTGACCAAGCCAGGATCCGCAAAGCGAAGGAGGCCTCTAAAGGTTCCCAGTAATATATGTGCAAGAGCCTCTCCTGTGAAGACTGCAGGATACTTCTTTTCCGGTGGTCCCTGTGTGTTCCCCAGCTGAGGCTAATTGCTTCTGCCTCCAGGACGGAATCCAGCAGTGTTCAGAAAATACAGCAACATTCAATGCTTCCAAAATGGCCAGTCACCACTCCAGAGCCAACAATGACTCAAGTAAGCGCAGAATGGATTTACTGTTACAAAGGCTCCCACACAAGTGGAAGGCCTTCAGGCACTCAAGGGCTCATTAGTGCAACAGGCCTGGAAACATTTCCAGAATGAAGGCGGAGAGCAGGCCCAGAATGCAAGCCAAAAGTAGTAGCTTAGCAGGGGTGGTTCAGCACCAAGTCCACCTCCCATGCATGGACCAAAAGTGGGCAGTTAGCAGCTTCAGTAAGCCCATAATAAAGTCCACCTGACGGTCAGGGACTGAAAGAACTGTGTTGGGGAAGGAACTGACCTGTCCATGTTCAACAGAAATCCCAGTGATGGGAGAAGTGCTGCAGCAAGCCGAACATGTTCCTGAAGGAAAACCAGGCTTTGGGCCATGAGTATAAGGTGGAAATGATAAGATTCACTCCCATCATCCTAAGGTAGGCAACCACCAGCTGTAGCACATTGGTGATGGCCCAGAATGCTGAGAAAAGGCCAAAGCCAAGGCAATTGAACTTCAACCTCTTGCCACCATAAAGGAAAGGAGATGCTCTGCAGAGTTACTGGCTGCCCTGAGACAGAGATGAGGTGGATATACAGGCCTTCACCTGCTCAAAGCATGAAGTGATCTCCGGTGGTCCTTTACCAAGTTTCATGGATAGAATGCAAGTGCCCATATACAGGCAGGTCAGAGAGGGGTAACAGAAATCTTAATGTGCCCATTCTTGAGTGTGGGTTAGCCCCTGCCAATTCTGGAGTGGATGTGGGTCCTCCTTTGTCATGCTGTGGGGTAAACAATGTAATCCAGAAAAGGGCTGCTTACTGCATCCCAAAACTTATTTTGCCCGATCGTGGATACCAGCTAATCCAAGCCATATCAGCGGTGGGCATGGGTCTACCTCTGCTATGCTGTGGGAAAAACTACATAATCCAGAGAAGGCAGCTGGCCGCATCCTAAGGCTGTGCTCTGTAGAAAGCAGCATAGTTCAGAATATCTTGTCTGTTCCTGATCTTCCTAAAACCTTCTTGAGCTTGAAAATCCCATATGTTTCCCCACCTCTTCATGAGATGTTTGACTTAGAGGAGATCCCGAGCTGTGTTTACTGAGCCCTTTTTGGCCATGTCCACTAGCTTGTGGTTGACCCACAGAAGGAGGTATTTTGCCCTTTCAATCAGGAGGGTGGTGACATCATGGACCAGCATTCAAAATAGTGCTGGAACCAACTGTGGTGATAATCTATGTCTACCAGTATCCACAGTGCCCCCCTCCGCCATGTCCATATTGAGGGAAAGTGGACAAGGTCATCCAGCAGCATGTCCTTGCCCATGTGCAATGCAATGCCAATACTCTTCATGGATCACTGTGTGCACAATTCAACCTGTGTGTTATATATACCCCAAACTGGTACTCCCCTTCTCCTCCAGAACCATTTCAGACAACATCTCTCTTGCCCAGGCTCTTGCTGACCTCTGTAACCACTGCTTCACCACTGGTTCTTTTCCTCTATCCCTCAGGCACTCCCTGGTGCACACTCTCTTAAAAGAGCCGTCTGCTGACCCATCCTGCCTGGCTAACTATTGCCCTATTTCCACTACCCCCTTCATGTGTAAACTCTTGGAGAAGTTGGTCCTCCCCCAACTTACCCTCCACACCGATCTTGTTGGTTGTTTTCATGACCATAAATCTTCTTTCCAGGCATCCAGAGGCATGGAACGTGCTATCCTGAACACCTGTGATACCATGTGCGCAAATGTTGATTCCAACTCTCACTCTGTTCTCATTCAGCTTGATCTATCCCCTGCCTTTGATATGGTCAACAGCTCCATCCTCATAAAATGACCATGTGACCCCCTCGGCATCACAGACCAGGTCTGGATTGGATGACCTCTTTTCTCAGTAACCCCCCTTCCCAGTTGCAATTGGGTCCTTCCTCTTCTACCACCTCCCTCTCCACCTGTGGTGTCCCACAGGGCTCTATCCTATCACCATGGCTCTTCAATATCTATCTTGCCCCTCTGGCTCACCTGATCTCCTCGTTCTTTCCTCATTTGCAGTGTAATGCTGATGACACAAAGCTTTCCTTCAAACGTCCCTCTTCTACCTCCCCTTCCTCCTCTCTTATCCATGACTGTCTGTCCACCATTCAGGCATGGTGTGCAGCCAACAATCTCTGCCGTAATGCCATTAAGACGGAGATCCTTGTGATTGGGATACTAGCACCCTCTTTTCCTCCGACCCTCTAGCCATACTCCTTGGGCCCTCTACCCCCACCATCCTGTGAGGCAAAAAAACCTTGGGGGCATCTTCGACTCTGCTCTCTCCTTCATCCCTCACATCATGAATCTTAATAAGAAGTCCCACTTCCAGCTCCACCTACTCAGAGGCATTCTTTCTGTCCTTACCTTACCACAGAAGCTCAATGTCTCTAGAGCTCTGGCCCTCTCCAGGTTGACTATTGCAACATCCTCTTTCTCAATCTCCCTCTTTCCTCCCTACACCCCGCTAGCTAATCCGGAATAGGGCTGTAAGCCTTATCCTTGGCCTCAAGCCCACGGACCATATCTCTCCAGCCCTAGCATCTCTCCACTGGCTCCTGGCATCTGCAAGGATCAAATTCAAGGCCCTTTGCATCATCCACAAGGCCTTCTGGGGCCTGGGACCACGCCATCTCCAACTTTCCTTCCCTAAATACTACCCTGCAAGAGTCCTACGCTCCTCTAACTCCAACTCTTTTAATGTCAAACGCTTCTCCAAGCAGAGAGTGTGGGGCAAGTCTCTCTCCTCGGTTGGTGCCTCCCTTTAGAATAGCCTCCCGTCCCTCTCAGACCTGAGCCAGACCTCCTCAAGTTCCAGAAACTGCTCAAAACTCTGATGTTCTCTACCTCCTTCCGTCTTTCCCTTCCCTGCTAATCACCCCACTGTTGCTGTGACTGGTGGCCTGATCCTCATGAATCTCAGAGGATTCCAGGCCTCTCTTCCCAGTCGATACAAGTATCCCCCACCCCCACTGCACTGCCCTTACAGGGCCTTGCTTGGCGGCTCTGCATCCCACTCTTGGAGTCACCTGCACTAGCACTTAGCCTGAGGTTCTCCCCCTCGGCTCCCCTTATAACTTCCCTGCCGGGCCCTCCACCAGCATTTGCCACTCCTCTGCTCCCCCCCTATCTCCTGCACTTCCCATACTGCACTTGCATGCCCATATGCCACAAGGCCTAGTAGGACCATGACTGTATTTTACAGTTTTTGCTGTTGTTATTTTTCCCCTGTTCCCTTCCCATTTAGCTGAGTGGTGTGTTGAAACACTATTCAGTTGTATGAGCGCCTAACAAATGCTCAATGAAATAAAAAATAAAAAATAAAAATAAAATATATCCACATGCTTAAGGGGCCAGTAGTCACACAACTAGAAATGGGTGGGGGGGTCAAAGATCAACCCCAAGGGATCCCTGACACTGATGGCCTTGGAAGGGTGAGAGGTACAGAGGCCCATGTTGAAGTCTCCACCATCCCCACACCTTGGAAACTTCACCACCTCTACCATCACTGCTAGAGGAGCCACCAGGGGGATGTTCTTCTCTCCAGATTCAACATAAACATAGCATGCCTCTTGAAGAGAGGCCCTTTGTGTGCACTGCAGCACACTGTCCATTCCAGATATGTAACCTGGACACTCACAGACCTGGGTGCAAAGGACACCCAGAACTGGACATAGGTGAGTAGGAGGGCTTTACAAGTTGGGCAGATAGCAGCATATTGGAAAAGGCCTATATCTTGACACCAAGATCTACGTTTATCCCTTTCATTTGGGGAGCCCCATGAGGATGAATAAGAACCTGAAGACCCATCACCTTCCCTTCAGAGGCCCAACCTTTACCTGAAGGCTTTGGGGTGGCGCCTTGGTGCCTTTGCATGAGTACACATCACCTCTAAGGCAGCAGTCCCTGACTTCTGCAACAGCAAGGCCCCAAACTCGGGTGGGGTTTGGCTCGTGGGAAGGGTGGGACAGGCAACAGCAGGGCATCACTAGAGAGGGCCAACTCCAAGTTAGCCATTGGCAAAAAGTTCAGTGGAAAGCTGCAGCAGCTTTGCCAGCAGGAACATACCTTTTCCTCATCTCCTCACTTTCTCTGATCTTCTTCACTGTCTCCTTCTTTAACCTGTGCCCTACCTAAGGAACTGTCATTTATAACCTAGAAAATAATGATATGTAGTAGCCTTAATCCAATGATCCACTTTTAATTTCAAATATCGGCGGACACCTATCTCACTTGTTTCCTAGTTGGCCATGTCTCGCATCATAATGCCTGCTAATGAAAAGGAGTCCCCAGACAAGATAACGCCCACGGGAAAGGGTGAAAAACAAGAACATCAGGCAGCACAGGAGTGATTAAAGACACAGCAAATAATTTGACAGGTTTGGTCAGCTCTATCACATCAAGACATTGCTAAGCAATGGCGCCCTGGCAGAGGGTGAGAAGGGAGAAAGGATCCTGAAATCTGTCAATGTGAGTGGTCCTCCTCTGTTTCTTGGCTACCCCAAAGCAATGCAGAAGGAGTGGCAGCTGCGATCCAGGCAAAGAAGTGGGGCAAACTGTGAGAGGACCCACAAGAATGGGGTCGTAAGTGCGGAGTGCCACTGTGATGAGAGGGACATGAGGCCAAACCTTGGAGTGCCGGTAAGGTAAGGCGGAGCATTGGGTGAGTTCCAGAATCGCAGGGGGCACATGGGAACCCAAGCAGAGGACAGTCAGGGAGAGCAAGAAAAAACTTTGGATGACCACGGCTGTGGAATGGGTAAGGAGACAGGGACAAGTGAAAAAGGGAACAGTGGAGGGTGGTGAGCACCAAGAGGAGTTCAAGGAAGTGTAGGGAGCAAAAAGCCAAAACACATAAAAAGAAAGCAGAGAGTCCAGCCAGATCAAGGTGGTGTAATACTTTTCAACTGAGAGTCAACCTTTCAAAGAATCGGTTACCTTGGCATGGTTATGCTTTGTTCTATTGTCTGTTCCTCTAAAATAATAATGAACTGCAGAAGGCATTGTTATAAAGGGACATATGATAATGCAGGTCTATGTGTCATACTATAGAATCAGAAATTACTCATATTAATTTTTCGACAATTCCAAAAGTTGCTGATAGTGAAGGCGCATGCTGGAAAGGCAGGGACGTCATTTCACCAAAATGCCTGGGGTAGCGGAAATGACATCGCACGCCCCTTGACCTCTGACGACATCACAGGGAGTCATTTGACCGCACGCACCCCAAAGTGACATCACAGGAAGCAATGGAACATGACCTTTGATATTGATATTGATATTTTTATTTTTATTGTGCTCGTACACATGTGTTTCAGAGCGCGACAAGGCAAGGGAGGGGGAAAAGGGGAGAACAAAACAGCGATCTTACCAGGCCCAGTGACATTGAGAACGCGGAAGTGCATGGGACCCCTTGACCAAACAGGAAGTGGCATCACATAGCATTGCTTTGAAGTACACTACGAAAAATATGGCCATGATATCACTGTAAAGTGATATACACTTATACAAGAATGGTTCACCAACATTAATATCAGCGTGTATAGGCCCATGTTACCAAATTACTGTGAATGCAAGCAGACATCCAAGGCCAAACGATAATGATGTGTTATTTTACAGCACTTACGCTTAAGCGATTCATATAGAACAAATATACATACAATATTCCCTGACCTGTGTTTGTACTCATTTATGACCCTCAGCAGGATGAAAGGCTGAGTTGACCTTGCCGGGTGTCGAACCTGCAACCTGCAGATCACACACACATTGCAGCAGCAAGCACTTAACTCACTGAGCTATCTTAATGGCTATAGCTATCATAAAACCAGCCACTCCAAAAACAAAGGACCACATGCTGCTGGCTCAGCCCAGGAGCCTCAATGTATTTATTTTTTTGAAAGAAAAAAAAAGATTTTTGTTTTTATAGAGGTAGCAAGGGAGACCACAGGGGTATCAAAAGAGACCTCAGGGATCGCAGTTGCAACCCCTGGCAACCCCTAAATGACATCCCTATGGAAAGGGGAAACCTGTTCTCTGGAAATCTACCACCGGTAGGGGAATGGTGTCTGGAAATGAGCCCCTCCACTTCTCCAAACCTAATACATATATATATGATTGTACCATACAAGTACCAAAATGCTATTTGAATAGAGCCTAAAAGATATTCTCTAAGGTTTTGTTTGTACTTTATACACAAGTAGACAACCATAAAAAGTCTAATACACCTCTCTTTTCCTGAACTCTCCTCCGATCCCTCTATCAAATTGTCCAACTGTCTCTCTGCCATTAAATAGTGGATGCCTTTGCACTCTCTGATGTTAAACTCTACCAAAACAGGGGCACTCTTCTTCCCTGCCAAAAGCGTCTCTCATTTCTTCCTCTGCCTATCCAGTTCCCACCTGACACTCTCCCCTACTCTTCTTCAGCCTGAAACCTCAGCGCCATCTATGACCCTTCTCACACCTTCTCTATCGTCTTCAAAACTGGAACAGCAGCTCACCTCAACCTCCTAAATATTAGGAAATTCAGGCACCTCCTTCCTTTTAACACTGCCAAGAATCTCTTAACCACTCTTGTCTTCTCTAAACTGGACTACTGTGCCAGCATCCTCTTTGGTCTTCGTAACTTTGCTTTCTGTCCTCTCTCCAAGATCATTAACTTCGCTACCAGGACTCTCTTTGAACTCCCTCACTTCACACCTACGTCTTTGTACTGTCAACAGGCTGTATGGATGATGATGCAAAACAGGGCCATATTTAAATGTATTCTCCTGGGTCATAAATCTATAAATGGTAAGGCTCCTCTGTATCTATTCTCCTCTATCCAATTCTATAAGCCTTGTAACCTCTGCTCTGCCTCCGCGACTATCCTTGTGGCTCCTCGCCCTCTCTGTGCTTCCTCTCGCTTCCGCTCTTTCTCTCTTCTTGCCCCACTTGCATGGATTTCTCTTCCCCCGGGCATCCGAGAAACAGTTCACACAGATTTTTTCAAAACAGAACTAAAAGCCTACCTCCTCACCTCTGAGTTGCCCTCTTAACCTACCTCTCATCTGCCTGCTAGTGAACATTTTTCCCTCGTCTCTAACCTGCCTCTATCTCTCACTTCCTCTGCCTCCATTCTAGCACTTCAGCCATCAGGGTCACGTTCCGAACACAGCTGGCCGTACTGCCTACCTGCACTTAAACATGTCCAATGTTGGTTGTCCTTAATCTATGTATGTCCACTTATGTGTTGTCCCCAGTGCCTGTTCCATTTACTCCCCTCCACAACCTAGTCAGAATGTCCCTCAAACTCACCCCATTGTAAGAAGCGCACTGCTTCCCATCAAACCAGATTTCTTATCTATTGTACGTTCTTTTGTGATCAAAGGAGCATTGTTCGCCCTGTATACACATACATAAATAAATAAATAAATAAATAGTCATTTATGCAGTTTATTTGAGAAATGAAGAAACAAACTGCTACCAAAAAAGCCACACATTTGTGCATATCAGACAAGCTGGTATTGTGGAAATAAAGTAGATAGTTGAAAGAACTGCAGGGGCATTTTGAAATTCCCTTTAAAAGTTGTTGTTCTAGAATTCACTAATTTTGTAGAATGTTGTAGCTGTCCAGAGCCTTTCACACGCAGAGGCTGTAATGACATCTGTCTATGGAACACATATTTATATTTCTAGTCATTTATTTTTCAAAGAGAAATATACCTGGTCTAATACAAGCCCTCTGCCTCCCCGGCAACCCCACCCCACAATTTGGGACAAGAAACAGGCTGCTTTTGATCAGAATATTTTATTTTATTTAAAATAATAAATCAAGGAAATACATGTTGTCCCCTAATTTTGATTCTGTGGATGTTAGCCACAATGTAGCCGACAAATACAGGCATCTTATCTACAGGAAGAAACACAACCTGACTGATATTGTCTCTTCAATGTTTTCATTTCAGTTTGCAAAAACATCCACATATAGAAAAACAAAAAAGGATGACTATTCTAGATAATAATTTGATAAACAATGCAATGTAGACACACACACTGACATTGAGTGTTTGATTCATATAGGTATAGTAGTTTGAATAGTTAGAATAAAGTTTAAAACAAAATAATTCACTTAGTTTGCTCTGAAACCATTGACAAGTATTGGCATAATAGAAAATATTTGCTCCAAAGTAAGGATCTCTGATTGCTGTGCTAATTCAAATCTAAAATGTTGGACACTATCTGTGTTCCTCAATAAAGCTGAATCACTTTGTGATCTCGTATTGCAGCAGAAAAATCTTTATTTTGGCGTAGCTAACTAGGGTTTCAATTTTAATATTTTAATTATAAATGACAAAATGCTATAGTCCCCCTTTTAGTGACATAGCCTGTATACACAGTTCCCCCAAGATATGTTTACTTGCTAACTGGGATTTCATTCAGGCACCTGTGCCACATAAGCTTTTCCTTTCAGTCTGTCCACCTGTTCCCTAAATCCCTCTCATTTAATCTATTTCTTTCTTGGGAAAACCCTCCACATTCAAACTCATCTTAAAGAGATTATTCGTCAGCTACTTCTAGTTGAAATCCCAAACAGCTTTTCTCCTGTCAGACAAGCTCTCTTGCTTTTCTGCTTTCCCAAAATGCATCTTTGTCCTATGTGTTTGAGTTTGAATAACCTACAAGTTCCACCTATGCAGCTTCACTTGACAAAAATATTGTATTGAACAGAGCCTGTGATAGCTTTCCTTCACATGCTTACACCCCCAAGGAACCTACTCCTTTCTTTCATTGGCCCATTGAAATGGCTGTGTCATAAGAGATGTGCTAGCTATGAGTTAGCCCTCCCCTCAGGAATGAGACATCAGGATTGGACTGGAATATTCCTTTTTCTTATAATCCACTGCATTGAAATATAATATTGATGAATATTCAAACCTGTAAGAACATTCTGAATCCAGAGATACCTTTTGCATCCTCTCATGCAAAAAAGTTATTAAAATATGCAAGTGTATTTATAAATCATACATTTTAATATACCATTATTATATGCATGGAACCCATGTATTTCCACAGAATCTAAATCTGTATCCATTTTTTTATTCAGACCAAGGGTCCCAAAACTATAGACAGAAATGTATTTCCCATGGTCATTTTAAATGCACCTCTTTTAAAGATAAACTTGTGTCATAAATTGGAGCTGCACTGCATTTGTGTGTTTGCTAAATCAATACAGATAGAGCTTCTAATATTATGAACAAAGGGCAATGTTACTGAATAAAAACACAAATAGGTAATCTACTCTTTATGGGTCAGGCCTAATATTCCACCAGGTCAGAGGTCAGGACCTGCTCAAGAAATCTGCTTTTAGCTTAAAAGGCAAGGCCATGGATTCGGACTGAATCCACAATATATCTCACATTTAAATGTATTTTTTCATTTTTTAGAATCAAGACCATTGTCTTGTGTACACACAGATTGACCAATTAAGTCTTCTCTGCCTTGATAAAAGTGACAGATAATGGGCCTGTGCTTTCTTAGTTTATAAAATAACAGACTTCTGAACAAACATATGGAGTCAAATGAATAGAATTTCACAGCTTATGTTCACAGGATGTCAAAGCTACATGAGATATATTCTGTCCCAGGAAACAGAAGATGATAGGGAGAGTGTCAGGTGATGCACCCCACCGAGAAAAGCACATTCATTTTAAACCCACAGTGGTTACCATATACCTTGTGGCATGGACGTGGCAGCATGAACTACACTTCCCAGAAGGCTACACTCTATGTGACACAGCCACACACATGTCCATGCAACTGATTGCATCACACAGAATGCCTGCAAAACAGAAAGTGAAAAGCTGGCATCTTTGGCAGCACCGTGCTTCTCGCAGTTTCCTGTGAGTGGCCCTTTGGATTTTTTGTGTACTTTTCTGTCTGTATTTTCGAATTGGATATTCTTGGAATTTGATCTGTGCCTCCCCCTGGATTGGTTTGCCTGCAATTTTAGTGTTTTTACCTCCTGGAAGTCCTGAAATTGACTTGTGCAGGCCCCTAGATTGCCTGGCCTGGCATTTATGGTGTGTTTGATTTCTGGAAGTCTTGCAATTGACCTTTGCCTGCCCCTGGATTGCCTTGCCCTATGTTCTTGTGTATTGCTAAAGAACTTTCTTGAATTCTTCCTGAAATTCTCTTTTGATGGTATTTTCCTATTCAGTTGCTGTGCCTTTTCTCCACCGGTCTGTCCTTGTTCATATAGGAATGAACGTGGGACTGGGTCCTTAGTTACAATCTGGTCTTTGTAAGAAATCTGAGGGCATTCTCCCCTCCTAAGGTAATCAAGAGAAGGGTAAGACTGTCTGATTCTGACCCTGGGAGGGAGGCTGTGAAGGGCTACTACTGGGAGGGAGGGTCTTTGAAGAACAGAAGTGGGATGCCCGAAGATGAGATCTGGCATCCCCCTTTTCCTAATCCCGATCTATCTTACTTCCCCTCTACTGTCATAGGATATCATCACGCATGTCCTACCCTAGCCCAAGATTTTTCATCGAACACTCACACTCGGAGGAAAGCAAGAGAATGTAAAACCCTTTTTCTAACTATGACCCAGACTTATCCTCCCGTCCCTTTAATATCATAAACTACTGTGAGGACCAATCTTTTCCTTCCCTGTTAACCTCATTCACTGAGGGTACCAGAGTGAAAGAACCAATACCAATTTCCTATCCTAAGAACACCCTAGACCGAAGACATGGTATCCCCTCTTCCTTCACAGTGACCTGTCCAACCCACCTCAGCTTTCATAGAATGTATTAAGACACACAATCTTCTTTTTCCCCAATTATCACTCAAGTACTATGATGAAGAATAGGAAATCAAGAGGAGTACAGATTCCCTATGAGAAACACCACTATGGTTCTGGGACGAAGAAGATGCAGATAGAGGAACATCCACATCTTCATAGGACATGTCCCACTAACAAGGCGGGGCAGGGTCAGGCAATTCAAATCAATCATGCCCACCTGCAGCCTATCAAGTCTTCAGGAGAGTATAAACAGAATACTAGCAATCAGCAAAGAGAGCGAGAGGGAGGCGAGATGAGGAGCCTTGGCTGCCCAGGACCAGCTCGAAGAAACAGGGACACTGAGACATCGAGGGTCTGTGTAAGGAAGCATCCAGGAGAAGTGTGGCTAATGAACATGGTTTCCAGCAAAGAAGTCCAAAGAAGGGAGCAGAGAGGCATGCTGATCCCTTGTTACATTGGTAAAATGAAATGCGTGTTCCCCTGGGCTAGAACAGGAGCCCAGGTGTGTCAGAGGGGCAGGTGGGGAGACCTTGACTTCAGATAACAAACAAAGACGTTAATCCAAGAACGAAGAAAACACCGCTGGTGAGTGAAGCACAATGAGACGTTGCAGCCCAAACACATAAGACTGGAGATGCGTTGGGTGAAATTGACAAATGGAATTACAAGGATACACAGTGGCAGAGTGTTCACGTGTATGATTACACTTTCTCAAATGACTCTGTGTAAAGAAAGGAAGTGTCTGCAAAGAGGGGAGCTGTGTGCTGGCATGAAAAGTGAGCAAAATAGAGATCCTAAAAAGGGGGAGCTGTGCAGGAAATGAAGTGGGAGCAAAATTTCGAAAAGTGTTGACAACAAAGAAAGCATGTTGAAAAAGCACTGGGGTGGCCACCAGGTGGGAGATTGATCCTGGCTGGCCGCAGAGATCCCAGAATAAGCAAAGAGTGTTGGAAAAGCATCGGGGTGGCCACCATGCCTCACCCTACTCAATATGCCAAGTCGAATAATACTATGAGAATCGAGGTGGCTGCAGGTAATGAAAGTTTACATTGTGCAATCAGAAATTTGTTAAAATTATGTGGCCGAATACATGAGGAAGTTCTCCAGCATGGAAGTACAATTAGCCTTCTGTGCTACTTTTTGAAACAAAACAATATTTCTGTTCCAGTGAACGCAAATGCTTCTGAGAGGTTGGAACAGCCTATCTGCTGTGAACCAATTATAATTGAGTCTCAGGAAGGGGTGAATATGACGATTTATACGGTCACTTCCTTAATGTCTTCATTAAGCTATCCTCCTTGTAAGCAATGGCGCACAGAAAAATGTCAGCTATTGGCCATGGTGGTTTCCTCTGGTTCTTCCCTACCTGTTAACAATGATATCGCTGACTTGTGCTTGAATTCTACCACAGTACCAACTATATCATCTCGTTTAAGGGCAAAAAAAGCAGGGAAAAGAGAAGTGCGGCGGAAACTATGCCATCAGCAATCAGATGGAACTTTAAACAGTTGGTTATACAATGATAGCAATATCAGCCAAACTAATTGTGTGACAGAAGAGGTCAATTCGAGTATCCCGGAAGTAGGAGGTGGAGAAGGGTCTTTTAGCTTGGAGCCATCTACTTGCACGGGGAAGCCGACAGCAGCTGAAACACCTGTCATATCCCGGAATGCAGTGAATCGATCAGGAGGGGCTGAAAAAAAAGTTCTACTGGACAAACGTATAGTATCTATAATCCAGATGACACACGTATCTAATAAGAAAGCTATAAACCGTTCCATATTACTAGATGTATTCGCTAAAATCCCAAAATCTAAAGAATCCCACAGAACAGCTTCCTTCCCTTTCTGCTAAGAGTGAGTTATCCTAGATGCATGCAACCCTAGTCACGTTCACCCCTTAAACAAAAAAGGGGCGAATAACCATGTAATTATCAAAAATACACATTTTAATATTTATCAAAAACACTTTACACATTACAATATATTTCTCTAAAACAACACAACAATATGTTTAAAACACACGCTGGAACTCATATCAGTGTGTGTACATATTCTACAAATGGCAAACAAGCAAACATTTCAAATTCGTTTTTTGTGCCTAACAGGAGGGTGTGTCTCTATTTAACCCTCTACTGTTATCAATGATACCCGTCTTGATTCATAGGGGAAAAAGAAACTGTGCCAACACTTAAAGAATGTGTTTCTAGAACCAACATGAATCTCAAAAATAAACACAGGAATAAATCCCCATTGTATATCCTGTTGGTGCTGTCATCAGGGCACTTAATTTTTGTTATATACTGGTTCTCACGTATATCTTCACGTGCCAATTGCCATAGTTTCAATATTTCTAAAAAACAAACATTTAATCTTAAAAACATGGTTTTCAATTTATTACACAACAAGTCGTGCATAGCATCTTTTTCAACTTCATCTCCATTTCTAATGTAAGCAGAGGGATTTGGTTATTCGTGGTCTTATTACTGTCCACTGCTACACAATTTTTCAACATTTTACATATCCTGATTTCGTACAATGTCCTGATTTCATACAATTTTTCAACTTTTTACATGTCCTACAAGGGAGAGGAAAAAATCCCCATTGTTCAGAACAAGGCGTACCCTTATGTGAATGTTTACCTCTTGCTGGTTCTCCAGAGATCAACCAACATAGCGCTGGTAACCATTCCGTATTAACTATACTGTTCCACCCTTCACTCCTCTATTCCTCCAAGGGCGGGGGCTACGCGGAGTACCTATCCGCTGTCCACGATATTCTATGCAGAAAGAAGTAAAAGCTGTATTATTGGGGACTATCAAGAAAAACACTGCACTTCTACGTCCTATTTCAGATAGGGCTTACCAATTGAAATATCTCCCCAGAGTCTCGCTTTTCAAAAGGACATGTGGAGTCCAAGACCTCACTGGATGTTGCTGCCTGTATTGTCGCGCAATCTAATCAAAATGAAAACAAGAGGGGAATGAAATTTCTTCTCTATGGGCAAACCGAGGGTATTTATTCTTAGCGCATTCATCTTACCTTACGAAAAGACATATGCGCTTCCCGTCTCCTGTCCGTGCCATACGCTGTCACCTGGTATGTCGAAGCAGCAGGACGATCATTATTTGTACTGGGCTATTTATCGAAAAGTGCCTCGAATCACGTGAGACACACACTAACGTGTGCGTCATATTATCACGTGATCGGTGGCCATCTTAGTATGGGTATCATGTCCACCATCATGGAGCGGTATCTATACTTTGCTCAATACTCCACTTCAACTGACAATAGCCCATAAACAAGAGATTGTATGTCCCAGTCCAGATTTTCTATCTAGATGTAATAAGATGTCAGGCACCATGTGCATTGTCAATATACACGTATGTGGATTACTTCAATGTCATATTTAGTCATGATCATATCATCTCTTGTGACACCCAGCTACGTAATTTAACCCACTATTTTTTGTAATGGTTGAATAGAGACCATTCAATTGAAATGTTTAAACCGTTCCTTACGGTATCCAAAGAATAGATCCATTTTTGTTCAGCTTGTCTCAATTTTAAATCTCTGTTCCCTCCTCTTGGTTGGGGACATATCAGCTCAATAATGAACCAGTGGATGTCATCCACACCATGGTGAGCACCCTTAAAGTGTGCCACCAGGGGTTTCTGTGGTACTGGGTTCTTCACACAGGATCTGTGCTCACAGATCCTCTGCCGGATAGGTCTCTTGGTTTTGCCGATGTACAACAAACCGCACGGACACCTTATACCATACACCACCCATTTAGAGTTGCAGTTGGTGAAGTTTCTTAGTATCTGCCATAACCTCGTTGGAAGTTTCTTAGTTCCCACTTTCTACCATTCAACTCTACATATTTCATGTTTGATGTTAATTTACAAACCGAACATCTGCCACACGTGTAATGACCCACCACCCGTGGCAAATTCCACAATGTCGGTTGGGGGCTTGAATGCCCATCCATGGGGGTTCTATAGGTATGTACCAATTTGTCTCTCAGATTAGGCATCCGGCAGAAGGCAAACCGCGGTTTATTGATGGAAAAGTCATCAGTGTTAATAATGCTCCAGTGCTTCAGTATACACCTCCGCAAGTCGTTGCTAATAGGTGAAAATGTGGAGACACAAGTAATCTTGTCTTCTGCAACTCGGGGTTGTGGTACAAGACAGTCTTGTCTCCGAGTATGTTTAGCTCTTTTTAATGACCTCCTTACGATGTATGATGGATAACCTCTCGCTTTTAGTCTGGCGGACAAATCTTTGCTATTTATGTCAAAATCCTCTCTATTGGTACAGTTTCTTCTAACACGTAGAAACTGTCCGAACGGTAGGTTTTGACACAAAGATTGTGGATGGAAACTCTCAAAAAGTAACAGAGTATTTTTATCTATAGCTTTTCTGAACAGAGTTGTACCAAACTTGTGTGCATCCTTATAAATCTCAAGGTCTAAAAACGAGATTTTCTCTTTATTTGAACTCATAGTGAAATTGATACACTGTTCTTGGTCATTGACCCAGGCAAGAAACGAATCGAGCTCTACTGAGTTCCCTCCCCACAGCATGAACACATCATCGATGTAACGTACCCAAACTTTCATCAAATGTTTGTATGGGTTGTGCTCAGCATAGACTGATCGTATCTCAAGGTCATCCATAAAAAGATTTGCGAGATCTGGTGCGAAACTTGAGCCCATGCTTGTGCCATGTTGCTGTAAGTAAAATGTGCTCTGTTCAATGAAAGAATTGTTGGTGAGGGCCAGTCTGATGCATTCCAGGATAAATGCTGTTGGAACTGTCCTGTCCTCCCTCTTTTCTAGGTACTTTCCCATAATGTTTGTATATAGCGCCTCAACGTCTAAGGTGACTAAAGTGTCATCGGCTCGGCTCCCACAGCTATAGTGTCTAGTACCTTAATCATTTGTGTCGTATCTTGGATATACGCACGCATCATTTTCACAAACGGCCTTAGAAAGAAATCAGTATATACTGATAAAGGCTCCAAAATTGAACCAATGGCTGCCACAATAGGGCGACCAGGGGGATCCCCTCGATGTTTATGAATCTTAGGTAGGCAGTAAAAGGCCAGTGTGACCGGATGTTGCTGTGTCAAAAAAGCTTTTTCATCAATGTCTATCAATGCTAAAATCCCTGCACTGCGAATACTCATTTGTAACGACCTTGAATTCATTGAACCACTTGGGAAAGCTATGGGTTTTACAACAAAAGTTTATTGCTTTTCCCCTTCTACAGCTGAGCTGATCCGTACCCATAAAGAATCGTTCTCCCATCTTGGATACGAATTAGATAGAATGTTGTGAACACGGTAAGGGCGATATGAAAAAGGTTGACTTTGTACTTTCATCAAAACCTGCTAGAAAAGAAGATCTGTGCTTTGACAACATCTAGGGCTGGAACTGGCTAAAGGATATTATTCCTGGGATAGAGCCCTCCTGTGCCTGACTTTATAAAGTGATTTCATGGAACCCTAGGGGTCAACTGTAATGGGTCTACAAATACATATTGTGAATCAAACATGTTTTTGCTACAAGAAGCTTGGTTACAACCCCTTATTATATGAGCGCCTTTGCTATATATCAACTATTGGCCAGCAAGGGCCCGGTGGGCCAGCCATATGGGGGTTTCATGGTAGGGGTTAGACATGATTTTAACTCTTTTCTTGTAAAGCCTGTAGATAACAATGGGAATTTACGCACAGTGGAAGTTTTGTTTGGTGGGGAAGTCGGAGTTAGGCATCTGCTTGTGTTAAATGTATTTTATCCCCTTGGATATAGTAAAACTGATATTTTTGAGTACATTGACACGACCATTACAGCATGGGTCACATCAGATGCTGATAGCATCTTACTAGTGGGTGATTTTAACGCGAGGTGTAGCAAATCCCACCTAAACGTGAGCTTCCAGCATATAGCATCTAAGAGTATTCTGTCCCTTGATGAGTCCAATCCTAAGGCTGAATTTTCTAAAAGAGTGGGAACTTGTATGTCTAAATGGGAGGGTTTTTAATGATATTCCTCTAAAGTCCACATGGCAACAAGGGTCCAAAAGAGCCATATCAGATTATGTGTCTGTGAATGGTATGTTGTTGGACCAAGTGTGTAACTTGGATGTAACTGATAGCAAGTTCAGTGACCACGTCTTACTAAGTTTTCAATTAAACTGGAATGAGGGATTATCCAGTGAGCAAGGTTTGGGTGCTTTGGACATAAACCATGAAGGAAATCGTATATGCTGGACTTGTGGAAATATCCGCAGAGTGTGCAGGGCGCTCGAGGGTATACTTGTGGATGCTCCTGAGTGCTTATTCCAACGTACTGCCGAAGAAATTGAAATGTGGATATATCATTTTACACACAAAGTAGGATTAATTAAGGGTGGTGTCCTTCCCGTTACTGACATGAAGAGGGCCATTCCGTTTGACCCAGTGGTGCAGGCTGCTAAACGTAAGCTCAGCAGTGAACTACGTAGAATCAGGTTCTACACTGGATCTAAAAATAGTGCCTTGGAAAAGATTAGCAAAGCTACGAATAACTATCGCAACTGATGTAAAAGGCGTAAATATGCTGGCTTAACTCTAACATGGCAGCAACTTATTAATGGATTGTAGTGTCAAAACCCGAGAACACTGGAAAACACTCTCACTGGTCTAAGGACTCCAGTAGTATAACAAAAACATTGAATCCTATTGCTGAGAAAAACTGGCAACATTTTATTGAGTCTAAAATGTTCACCTCACAAAGTATAAAAATGTTTGGGACCAAATGTGAGCATTCTTGGCCATTGTGGTTCAATGAGGAAAGTGTATGCGAAATGATTGGCAATGCAAAAAATTCTGGAGCACCTGACCCGAATGGATTAGCCATGGCAGTTTTAAAAGCTGACACCGTGGCCTAATCTGCTGTGTGTCCTGTTCACAAAGGTGCGTACCACTAGAACTATTCTTTCGACCTGGACTAAATCTATTTTGGTCCCCAGACTCTCACTGGGCATTCAGGAAAGCCCTAAAAACTTGGCTCTTCACCTAAACACTATCCTGTTCGAGCATTAACATCTGGAGCTATGAGTTGGGTTTGTTCTTGTTGCTCTGCACCTACCTGTTTTGTTAATTGTTTTTCTCCTGTATTTGCACCATGTAACTGGTCTCGTAACAGCACCTTGATGCCTATGGGGTTAGGCGCTTTACAAATGAAAACAATAATAAAATAAAACAAATAAGACGGGGTACCGCTTACTTCCCGAGAATTATCATTTGTTGTTTCTACTGGACACTACTGGTAAGGTATTTGCCACTTGTGTTTTAAAGCATCTATAAGCTTGGGTTGATGAGTACAATACTTAGCACGCTTTTCAGTCGGGATTTCGGCCAGAATCACACACTATTCATAACATCAGTCTACTTGATATACTGAGTTCCCGTGCGCGTAACAAACTAGGTTCGGCCCTGTATATCACCTATTTGGATATTAGTGCCGCATTACATTTGGTAAATCGTGAAATCTTATGGGGCAAACTGAGGCGATTGGGCTATCCGCCCTGGCTGTTGCAAATGATCGTACATTGCATTCTAATAACTCGGAGTGGTGGAACATTACCTGGTCCTATTAACATCAGCAAGGGTGTTAAGCAAGGGTGTTCTCTGGCGCCCCTCCTTTTCAATATATATTTAACAGATTTAATAAAATGTTTGGAATTGCATGCTAAATGTCCGCCTAAAGTTTGTTCGATCTTGATGTACTGCTATATGCCGATGATCTCGTCCTATTCACCCACACCTTTGCTGGCATCTAGGTTTTATTGAATGAATTGGAAAGATACGCCACGGAAAATGAATTAGTTGTAAACTTGAGCAAAACAAAAGCCATGTTAGTGTATAAAAAAAAGTAAAGAAACTCAGACTGAATACTGCACTGGCAACGATTATTTAGGCATAAAAATATTAAATAGTGCCAATTATGAAAATCTTCTAAAGATTAAAAATGGGAAAGCAAGACAATTAACATTTATGGTTAGCAAATTTGCCAGGGAATATACTGGATACTCCATGGGAGGGATCTTATCACTTTATAAACAGTGGTTTTGTCTGTGATATTGTGCGGTGCGGTCTGGAATCGCTGGCAATGGGAGACATGAATAGGTCAAATAGAATTGAGACTCATACATATTTAGGCATAAAAATATTAAATAGTGCCAATTATGAAAATCTTCTAAAGATTAAAAATGGGAAAGCAAGACAATTAACATTTATGGTTCGGAAATTTGCCAGGGAATATACTGGATACTCCATGGGAGGGATCTTATCACTTTATAAACAGTGGTTTTGTCTGTGATATTGTGCGGTCTGGAATCACTGGCAATGGGAGACATGAATAGGTCAAATAGAATTGAGGGTTTTTTCTGGTAGAGTATCCTAGGTCTGCCTCAATCTACTTGCATGCAGTACTGACGCCTGTAGCTAGGACTCCTTTGTATAAAGACTTTGGCACAGATGAGGTGGGGAAAATTGTACCTTACAGTGAGTTTTGTCTTAAAATGGGACTTGCTAACATGAATAGCTTCCTCCCATAGTAATGAGGTCTGAAGAAGGGCCATCTTTTTGTTAGGTTAAATGAAGGCCCAATGGACACTGGATTTTACCAGAGGCACAACCTTAAAGTCCCTGAATGGTGCTTTATCCAGAAGGATATCTCGCTTGGATTGGGCCTCAAATTACTACCACCTAGCAACACTTTGTGGCTATACTTGGTGTCCTCGGTGGTGCATTGTTACTTGGGACCCCAACCTTATATCATGCAATGTCCTGATCCAGAAATGCATAGGTTACTAATCAATTACCTGTGCGAGCTACCCAGGGTGCTAGATGGAAGCTGGCTGAAGAGGATAGATTTTGTAGAATTTGTAGGCTCCCCGATAAGAAGGAAACAGTGAAACACATTTTTGCTGAGTTCCCTAAATTGGGCCCTTTGTATATGTAAAATTTGTGGCACGTGGTTCATACCTATGCTGATATTTTAAGCCAAGAATGTTGGTGTTATTGTCTTAATGGTTCTATGTCATTTTCGCGGGTTTTTTTAACTGCGCTTTTATTCACGAAAAAACCCATAAAATCTTTATTTTTTATTTTTGGGGGCATTCCCCCCATACCTCCTATTCCCTTTAATGTTATATGTATTCCTAAACACCCACAACCCATATATATATAATCCATATATATAATTTTCTAACCCCCCTAAAAAATTTGATGTGTTTACAAAACCCTGTGAAAAAACATCCTGCGATGAAAGGACGTCGTACCGTATTGGTTAACACAGACGCGGTGTCAACACAAGTTGCACTATATCAAGTGTGGAAATACATTAAGGAAAACTATTTTCTGGAAAACTACGGACAAGTAATGGTATGAGTGTAAGTGATGTTAGTTATTGTTGATCTTGAATGCTGTAATCGTATTGCTGAAATTGTTTTAATTGATTTAAAACATGAAGAATTTTTGGTAATATGTCATATGACATATGTAATGTGTATATTTATTGCATTTATTATGAAATTCCGTTTTTATGTGTTTATAAGATTTGGGTAAAGTTAATTTGAACTAAATACATGCAAATAAATAAATAAATTCATGCTTATTAAAGAACCCAAGTATGTGTGTGACGCTATTTGCTTCAATGACTCACCAAACAAAGAGATTGAAAGATGCTCCTTCTTATTGACATGACACCTCATACGTTTGGTTTTAGAAGCAATGAATTCTAAGCCTTTTAATAAACCATACTGATGAAAGGCATCAACATTGAATTCCAGATAGAGTTTTTCATACATAAACTGTGTTGTACGCAAATAAAAGAACGTCAATTCTTACAACACAGAGCCTAGGAGCATCTGCCTTTAAATTTAAAATAGTAAGGATTATGAAGTTGATGCATATTATAAAAAAGAGTCGCCAGGACACACGCTCATATAACTCCTGGGCCATCTTGATAACTGCTAGTGCACTCTCGCAATGGTATGGCTCTACAGGAGAAGACTTGTTAAGAAGAGGTCACAGGGGATGCCCAAGGCATCTTGGTCACACCAGAGCCCATTATGAGGTGCTGTACCAAAGGCTGTTCCAAGATCCGTTAACAGAAAATAGAGTGCAAGATTACCAGCCAAACCATACAGTGCTAAAGCCCTGTAAAATGCCAGCTTTGAAATCAGAGATAACTGTTGCTTATACATTCCATGTTTCAAGTTGTTTTAAACGAGCTTTATCAAAGACTGTGGAAGTACTATCCAGCAATGACATCAATGGATAACTAGCAGGTGTTGTATGGTCTCCTTTTTAATAAATAGCGATTTGTTTTGGCACTATGGCAGCTATTCGGGAGTTTGTTCTAGGGAATCATACCATTGAATAATTGTATTGGAAAGGGAGCCCATATATCGAGGTTACTTATGAGCAGAGCTGATCAAAGTTTATGAATGCCTAGAGCTTTGAATTTTTTCTGAGTTATAATGGCTTGGTATATTTCTGAAACTGCAAAACATAACAGGGAGGGGTCGATTCCTCTAGATTGGACAGAGAAAGCTCACATTATGGCACTGTAGCACCTTTGATAACAGAAGTAGCATAACTTTTTTTCCCAGATTTGATTGGCAACAGTAATTAGGAATTTGCTTCCCAATACTCATTATCAAACCAGCTTCTTCCTCTTAAATTGGGATGTTGCATATGAATATGTGGAAGTGTAAAGAAAGGAAGAAGCGGATGAACAAGAGTTTTATAAATGTGTTTACAGGAATCACTACTAGGGTGTTTGGAACAGGGGTAGAGCACTCTGCTATCCAGAGTACTATACTCGTACTTGCCGGCAACTCTAGAATCTCAGTGGCCGACCCGACATGGCAGGCCCGAGAGTGCATCAGTGACGGACGCCGACAGGTAAGTGGGCCTACTCCCTGGGACACTAAGTTCTTTTATTTCCATCACATAAACGAGATGACGTCAGACCTGGAAAGGGGCTCTGAGACAAAAGGACGAACGAGATGCATAACAGCGTTCTCTCAACAGTCTTACCGTTTGGAACCACAGTGCACTGAAGTATCTTGATTCATGGATTGTATTTTATGATTACTTAGGTATTTCGTGTTTGTGTTAATTTCAGGTACTCCGGTATTCACGTTCCACATTAAATGAAGTATGTCCTTGTTATTATTTCTAAAGGTGTTCTTTTGTGAGAGGGAGACACTTTTCTGCTGGGACACTGAAAAAGCGGGTAAGGAGAGTAACTGCCTATCTCTTTATTGGTTATTGTCTTCTTATAAAAATTCTCACAGTCCTTCTCCCCTCTACAGCTCCAGTATGCTGTACCTTTGATGTAACCTGAGAAGGTGTCTTTAGTAGCATTCCTGCCTGGGTGAAAGGGCCCCACTGTGCTGCTCCTCAGCTCCTGAAAGACCTTCACGTCTTCTGTGAAAGCCTGAGCGACTACTGGCATAAGGTCAAACATAGCAAGTCTTTCAAAAATACATTATCTGAGGATATTGGAATCTAGATAGAACATAGGTGATTGCGGAAGAAGATAGGAAACATTGTCAAAACTGCAGTTAGGGCATGTCTTTTGGATGGTGCAACCTGACCATTAGTGCATCCAAAACTGTCAGACGAAGAGGGCCATGGCCCCTTTCTAACCTCACTATTACTCTATAGCCTATAGCTATCTACCATCTACCACAATGCAATACAATATAGACAATATAGCTGGTTTTACAAGTAGTGTGAACGTTTGGACAAGCAGGTAAATCTCAAGATAATCGACTATTACATGGATGCTTTCCCATTGCATGGAGAAAACTAGCATGGGTGAAAATATTCCATAATGATGAACTTGATGATTAAACAGCCTTGGAGAACGCCCAAGAGTCACACTCATTCATCAATGAACCTAAATGCAGAGTGCTCTATCTGGGCTGTCAGGTCACCACCCACTATAACATGCATATCCTCCTCCTGGCAGAGAATGTTGTTAATAGGAGTCAGTGCTTCTCGAAATTTGTTAACAGACGCTGAACATTGGTGAATACATACATTTAAAACTAATAATGAATGATGAGGACCTACTTTAACCTTAACATATTATGGACTCTAGTAGTATCTCTACATGAGATACATTTAGATTGGTTCCTAGTGACTGTTTCGACAGTCAAAGTTTCGACTGACAAAAGTTCTGACACAAAAGTGTCGAAAAAAAAGTTTCAAATTTGTTTTATTTTATTTTTTATTTTTATAGGGGGGTCCCCCCAAACCCCTGTTTTTTTTAAACACTTATTTAACTATACTAAATTAAAATAAACCCTTTACGAGGTAAACGGAGCTCTGTTGTTGTCGGAGGCGGCCTCTGTGAGAAGTTGTGCCTACGCTGGTGCTGAAGCAAGAGGTGCGGCTTGACACGCAAATCCACGCAAGCCCACGTTAGTGGGTTCTTTCCTCGAATCTCGTATCTCGCGTCTCGCGTCTCGAGTGAGCGAGCGAGCGACGGAGCGAGTGACGGAGAAACATCTTGCGGGAGAAACGAAGGAGAAAGAGAGATTCAGGCAGCAGGGAGAAGTGCAGGCAGGTCCAGACAAAAGCAGGTGAGAACCCTGAGGACCCTGAGGAACGGAATAACGTGGATACTTGCCGCTGAGCCGTGCCGCACCGTGACACAAAATCTACACGGTTGACATAAATATTGCACGGCGCGGCGGCTTCCTCTGGCTCCCTGCGGCACCCGCTCCCAATAGGCTACATCATGGCATGCAGTTAGCTGCGGAGGTCCCGGGTGATTGGCTTCATCTCTGCAAGGAGCCCCCCGGGAAGAGGAGGGCACGGCTTGGATTGGACTCTGTAGTGCCCACTTTATAAACCAGTGTGAGAGTATATACTCACCGGGCGCTCCTTCCTGGTGGGCTTCTCTCCTGGATAGGAGGAGGGGGCCTGGGATTAGAAGAGGCAGAAAGTTCCTCATAAGTGCTGGTTATAGTACTGGGAGCGGGTACTTCCTCCATTGACCTGCCTATCCCGCTTAGATAGTGCGACCCCCTACCGTGGAAGTAAGCTGGAACTGATCTGAAGAAGTGCGACCCCCTACCTTGGAAGTAAGCTGGAGCTGATCTGAAGAAGAAGGGGAGTCTACTAGTATCTCCCGGAGACTGCGGGCTTCGGCCTTTGATCCGGGTTAACAACGCTCCCCGGTATACCACATTGGCAAGGGAGGGTATCGGGGAAAGAGGGGAAAGGGGGGAATTACATTCATCTCTCCTGTGCAGAATAAGGGGAATTATCCCTGCATATTAACACCATCCCACTTTGACTACCCTTGTCTGGAGTAATCTATATTATCTGGACTCTGAATCGAAGTGAGTTATAACGCAGACATGCAGCGGGGCAGAAGAGCTTCCCACTCGATATATAACTTACGTAAAAACAAGTCTCAACCCATAAAGGAACCTAAAGAGCCCCATAAGAAAGGGGGTAAAGCTAAAAAGAATGCCAAACATGCTTTGCCAGTGGCGAAAGGGGTTATAACCGAGTTTTTCTCTGTGAATCCTCCCCTGGCCACCAATTCCACTGTGATCGAGGAAACGGCAGCATTGATACATAACGATGGCGTCTCCCTAAACACCACCAATTTTGATGACATAGACAATAACTCCCTTCTAGATCTCTGGCTGACCATACAGAGAGAGATGCGGGTACAAACTCCCCTGAGGTTATCCAGTGGCACAACATCCTTGAAAGAAAACAGCATGAACAGCATCGCGGGTGAGCATAATGCTGTGGGAAGCAGCGGCCGTCTGTCTGTTTCTCCTAATCTAGTAATGGCATCGATGGAGGATGTACCAGACAATGAGATTGAAGATAATACCGAACAACACCCTAGCTCAGCAAAGATAACTGAACTTCAATCATCGGTGGCTGCTTTGCAATTTGCCCTTAAGATACTCCTACAGATGTCGGGACGTATCTTGGCCAATACTAACATCATTACCTCGGCATTAGGGTCAATGGGCCTCCCTCGTGAAGAGGCAGAAATTAATCTATCGACTGCATTGCATATAGCTGATGAGATTGACGAGCAGGAAGTAGCGATAGAAGAGGGCGAGGCGCAACATGTACCTAGCAGCAATAGTATAATGGAGATAATCCCCGAGGAGGCTGACGATCAAGAGCGGGAGCATAGTCCTCTGCCCCCTCCCACACGGAAACAGCGTAGATTGGCAAAAAAGGCCTTGAAAATCAAGTCAGCTGCAAAATGTGCCCAACCTCCTACAGCAGGACTTAACCCAGCACCTGAGACCCGATCAAAAAAGGCCAGGAAAAGAATGGCGAGAGCAGCCCAAAGGGCGGCCAAGGCAAAGGACCCTCTATCAGACTGGTTGATACTCGATGAGAAGCCCTCGGGAGCGGATGTAGAGGATGTATCTGTGATGTTTGCTGAGCCTGATCTGGAATCCAGTACGCACACACAGCTGGAGTATATCCCTGAGCCACGGCCGCAAGAAGATGCGGTCGAGCCACCATCATTGGCCCAGAAGAGGTCAGTGAATGATATAAACACGAATCGGATTTGCTACATCAAGAACCTGTATCCCAGCGGCAAAAATCCTTGGTTAACACGCTCAGAGCTACTAGCAAGACTTTACCATATACCTCAACTCCGTGTCCTAAAATCTGAGGATTTCTTATTTATTGAACCTCTGGAGGGCCCAAATCCTAATGTCTCTGCTATACATTGTACCTTTCTGACTACGGCGACTCTAATTAGAAAATACAAAGAAGATCTGTTAGCTGTGGACATAGATATTGATGTGGACCCACTGGAGAAGGTTCTTTCGCCTGAACCAGTGGATTCTATGACAATGGCCCCTGCGGTTAATATGCTTAAATCTGGAGGAGGGGAAAACCCTGCCCTGGCTGAAATACAGCAAATGCTAAAGTCACTCCTAGAGTCCATTCCGCAACTGTTAAAGAACCATTGATGCTTCTCGCTTCTCTCATGGAACTGCAGAGGTTTCTCACACCTTCTGAGGGCGGAGGGCTCGGTAGACCTACTGTCACAATATAGCTGCATTTGTCTCCAAGAGACATGGTCTTTAGACCCATTACTCCTGGATGGTTTTGTTATTCATCAATCAGTGGCTAAACGAGGCAGTAAGGGACGCCCATATGGTGGCTTAATAATTGGGGTAGTAAATACGATCATGTCCCGCAAGATTCAGTGTAAAGCGGAAGAGCAGCTTTTGGCAGTAGAAGTAGAATATTATGACGAAAATGGTCTGGGAAGGCTCCTGCTAATTAATCTCTACAACCCTCCAGGAGAGTTGGTACGTGACTCACTCCAAGAGGCAATACAAGATTTACTGGCCTCTTGGTGGCTGAGAACGGGTAATGTCGCCGTGATGGTCATGGGGGATTTCAATTGTCAGATGATAGATTAAACACTTATATCCTCTAATCCTGATCTCAATGTAAGGTGCTCAATGACCCATGGAAAGAGGGAGGTTGAAGGATTAGGCTGGCTGCAATTGCTCGGAGCTTGGGATATGGCTATGATTAACGGCCGTACTCTGGGAGATACGCCGGGAAAACACACCTGGTCTAATGGATCATCATCTAGTACATTAGATTACATATTTATGTGTCCAGAGCTGCAGTCTAGAGTTGTCGATATGGTCGTGAAGCCTAATGTATGGAGCGACCATGCGTCGCTGCAATGCACATTCCGGATTACCCGCCCTATCTCTACCCCCACGCCTTTGAACATGGGTAACATCCAAGCCAACTGTGCAGGATCCAGAATAGTGTGGTCCGAGAGAAACATAAAATTGGCCACTGAAGCTCTTGAACCCATTTCAGCTCTAGGCTTCTGTGACTTCAAACTTATGGCGATAAATGAGATTGAAGATTGGATCACCAGGTTCTCAGGGCAGCATGCCACGGCAAATAAGAGATATATGCTAAAAACAGGGGGGGCTGTACTCCCGTTCAATAGAGAAATCAGGGACGCTAAGAGAAGTTTAAGAGCGGATATTCGAAGTATGAAGTTTATGAACCTGCCCAGGGCCCTGTACCGCGAGAAATTAAGAAAAATTACAAATCGATACAGAGCAGAGATTAAGACCATTAAGATAACACAGAAAAATCTTAAATACCAGCAGTTGATACAAACTATCTGCTCTAGAAATTCCCGTGGCATTTGGTCACTCTTAAATGAGAACAGAGAGAAGACCAAAGGCCCCTTAATTAATCCAATAAGTAAGGAGACATGGGAAAAATTCTTATTAGGCCGCAATTCAGGAGGAGAGGTAACCTTGAATAGATCTTTGGAAAAGGCCCCCACTCAGTTGCCTTTCGATGTCTCAGCGGAGGCAATACGGAATAAAATAGCGGCTCTTAAGTCCTCTAGAGCCCCTGGACCCAACGGGCTATCTAACGTAGTGATCAAGAGTCATCCCATATTTTGGGCTGACTTGTTTTCCCTACTCTTTAACAAGATCCTAGAGCAGGGGATTATCCCCCAGTCCTGGCAAACTGCCATTCTAATTCCGGTATTTAAAAAAGGAAGCCGAACTGACCCTAATAATTATAGGTTGCTATCCATGCTTGATATCTCAGGCAAATTATTTGCCTCACTTTTGCTTGACGAGATGCAGAAATGGGTAGAAAATAATAAAATACTCAGCAGATTTCAATGCGGCTTTAGGCGGGACTTTTCCACCTCACATAACCTTTTGGTCATGGATATACTTCGTACACGGGCACTTAGTAAGGGGCAGCCCCCGTTGTACGCCCTGTATATTGACCTTAAAGCCGCATTTGACTCCATCCCCCGTGAGAGGCTTTGGGCCAAGTTAGAGAAATTGGGATGCCCATCAAATATATTATATTACCTGAGATTACTCCATCAGAATACCACGGCGTGGCTAAGATTGAATCAGGAAGGAAACACGACCCGAAAGGTGATCCAAGACAGTGGGGTAAAACAGGGATGCGTTACTGCACCCCTGATTTACAATCTTTATGTGTACGATATCCCTGCAGCATTAGCCGAGGTTGATAACTGCCCTCCTAAAGTAGGTACAGCACCATGCGCGGTATTAGCGTATGCGGACGATCTAGTCGTCTTTGATAACACCATAGGTGGCCTGAGACGTTCTGCTTCTGCCTTATGGGATTATGCCAAGATTAATGGCCTGACCATTAATCTGGATAAGACGAAGGTACTAAGATTTACTAGGAGAAGAGTATCGCGTGTGAATCTGATAGTACATGGAAATCACATACTCTATGCTCCATCATATCGCTATTTAGGAGTTGAAATTGAGCCCATGGGTGATTACTCACTCTGTAGACAGGGCCGAATCACTAGGGCCATGCAAGTCACCTCACTTATTTCTTCTTTCACAAATAAGCAGGGTGGCTTTACCCTGTGGGGTACGCGCCATCTTTACATCCAAGTGTTTGCCCCCATGATCATCTATGGCCTTGAGTCACTGCACACAATGAATCTTGCGTGGCTGGAAGTGCTGGAGGGCAAGTTCTGGAGACGGATATTAGGATTACCCCCCGGGGTACCAATGGCCCTGATCAGATTGGAATTGGGCCTCCCTTCTTTGAAAGCAATGGTACTGAGGAAAAGAGCAGGGTTTCACCTTAAGATGATAGGAGGTACCAATAACCCCTTATTAACTGTGATCCGTCAGGAGGTGACTAAAAAATATACTACTTCGCCCCTACATAAAGATATGACTAAATTTCTCTTAGACATTGGATGGATACTTCAAGGGGCAATTGTCACCAAGGAAACCCTTTATGCACTAGGAAAAAAAGTAGACCGGTGGGATTGGCTTGAGAATTTCGCACATATAAGTACCCTTAAGACTTATCATTTTGTGAAATACAGACTATATAATTTCATGAAACCTCAAGCCTACCTATACCTCTGCCCCTCCAGAAAACTCAGACGCTTCATTATCCTGTTTAGATTAGAGCAATTGCCTACTTTGTACATTAGAGGTGCATGGGAGAACATCCCGGTTGATAAGCGTACTTGCCGTCTCTGTAAATCCTCAGAATGCCTAGAGACAGCCAGACATCTTCTCACTGAATGCCGGATACTGAAGGACACAATTTTACGTCATCTGGGAGAATTTGTACATGATGCTGCAACCATACGCAAAACGTCTTTCTGGCGCTATTGCACTAACTCTAGCAATATGCATCTATTTATAGCATTCTACAATATCTGGCAACAGGTTGAACTTGCTATGGGGTGTGGATTGGAATCGCCCCAATATTGAGGAGATTTAGGAATGCATAGAGTACCCTATTTGAGACAGAAATTGATTATTATTCCTAAATATACTCATTCCAACTCCAACTTAGTTATTAGTCATTACCCCGATATGATCATTTGTAAATCCTATAAGGAAAGGTAATGCGTAACTGTTCTTTTTAACTGCCGTTTTTTTTTCTTTTTCTTTTATTTTATTTGAGTTTTACTTATGTTTTTTATTTATCTGCATATATTTATGATTCAAGTTCAATGCTTTGTAATTCTTGTAAATTGTAATATGTGTAAAGTCTGAATTTATTTTCATTCTATACCACATTAAAGTTATTATTATTATTAAAAAAAAATATTCAAAACCTTTTTTTTCATTACTTTTGTTTCGTAACTTTTGTTATTCGAAACTATTGATTCGAAACTATGCCTGGACACCATTTAGATCTACAACAATCCATAGAGTAAGACCCCTATCAGCCACCCCATCATACGCTGTATAGCCTTGGATGGGTATTATTTCTGTAGGCCACGTTTCTTCAAAAAGTATCATTTGCAACCCACTGACAAACTAAATCCAGTCGAAATCTGTTAGTTTATTAGCTAGCCCTGCAATATTCCAAGATATGAATTGAATTCCTTGAAGGTTAGCATGAGAGGCATTACAGGTCCCCGTGGTCAAAAGACAGTTGGTTTGTGGGGGTCTAGAGTGTCAATCTAGATAAATCAGATTATCATCAACTAAGGTAGAACCAGTTCTAAGTTGGGTGTACTCCTCTGTTGACGTTCTGTATTTAGTTAAGAAACACTCGTTCTAAGGCCAGCAGATATTAAGATGTGTTCTAGGAATCATCTATATATATATATGTTACGTAATTTTAAGGTGGGCAGGTTCTAAAATCAGTTGCAAGCAAGCCCCCCTCTACAAGGGCTCTTTCAGAGATGGGCATGTAAATATAATCAATGATAGAGGACTTCCTAATCTGGCATCACTCCAGATCATAGCTAAACAACCCTTTTTGGACCTGATCCAATGAATAACTTCTATTCTAGTCACATGATCCATTTAGTTCTTTGATAACTTTGTGACCCCCAGCATGCAGAATGCACACAATCTTAGCTTAGAAGAGGGTATGATAGAGTGTTAGTGAAAGGGGATGGAGGACACAATATAATCATAAGGCCACAATGGGTTTGATTAAACCATTATCATAAATTGCAGAAAAATGTATGCTGAACTTCTTACAAATACTAAGTGCCCTGAATAAATTAAGACAACAAAAACCTTAAAATTTCTATTGCGCAAATTAATTAACTCAAATAGTGCTCACGAAATCAATTGTGAGGCCTCATTCAATATCAATTGCTTGAGTCAATAATCATTGATTCATGGGCTGTTCTAGCATTCTTGAAAAGATACTCAAAGTTAATATTTCACTGGGCCCCACTCCAACAAGTTCATGCAATTTATGAAGATTGACTCAATTAAAAAGATGAGGCAAGTGCAGTCACACTGCAGTACAGAGAGGCTTTCACTCAGAGCAGAGAGCCGAGTACCTAGCAAGGCTTGTGATAATGTGAGGAGGAGTCTCTTTACAATAAGACGCCAGCGAGAAGTTCAGTGAGGTAAGTGCAGTCACACTACAGTCTCACTAAAGTCGAGCAATGAGGGTGAATGGACGCCGATGGATAATTATTGAGAACACGAGTGGCTGTTAAGTGACGCCTGGCATTTGGGCCTGCCCCAACACTGTATTTTCAGTTTGGCTACCAGCGTCTTGTGATTAACTTTTTTCCTCCCATGGTGATGGCGCATGGAGGCTGATCAGAACTCTTGCTGCTGGCAGCTCCCTCGAGCCTGGACCCGGTGTTCTCGATATTTGGTGGAGTCACTGCTGCTTAGTACGGTCAAATTTGAACTGTACGATTCAACACCCCAGCAACACATGGAAAGACCTAACTACTAGCTCCTGTAGCCCAAGGGTGCGACATCGCTTAATTATACATGGATGCCCCTCCACAGTGTAAATTATAGAAAAAGACTTCATTGGTATTTGGTCTTGTGGAGACAACTATGACCAGTCATAAAGCAAAGAGATATAAACTGCGGAGTGAGGAAGCTACCCCCTGGATCAAGAAGTAGTTTAAAGTGTGGACACAGTGAATGAATCGACGTCACCCCCACACTCCTACAGGCAAATGATTATGTCTTTTTTTCCCAGAAACCACAGATATTATAAAGTGAAGAACTGTCGAGTGGTCTGAGTTTGGTCAGTATGGAGCGGTTGCTTGCGTCATCTATGGCTAGTAATGCAGGCTACTGTGCAGTAGGCAGTCTTAGCACATGCTTTGTGAATACTTCAGTAATAGACCCGTGCCTGAGTTTAGAGGCAGAGATTACTGTCCTTGACACACCTGCATCACGGTTGAGTACATCACCTGACCCGTTGATCCAGTAACAACTGCCGGACGTGGACCTGATGAAGGAAAATGCGGCTTTCACAGAGGAGGAACTGCATGAGAAATCGTATTCTTTTACTTCACAACAAGACCCTGAAACCTATTATCACGATTCTCCTATGTGGGGCGACTCATCGCTATCGGCAATGAATTTGATTCTGTAGACTTTAGTACGCCTTTATGATAACATTAGTGCTGAGGTGCCCTCACATTCAGGGCTGCATTGTGAAATTAAAGCCACTGGGGGGAAATGGCCTTACTTAACGCCATGTTTTTATCCCGTGATTGTAATCATGAAAATGGTGTGGGTGTTGACTCTGGCAGTGAATTGAATGAAGCAGAGGGAGGATCAGGAGATCCACAGGAACCAAAAGGTTCAGCTTGTAAAAAGTCACTTAAATCTGATGTTAATCAGGCTAAGAAAACAAAAAATTAACATGCAGACCTCAGGCAGGGCATAAACGTTCTAGGAAATGTCTACAGTCTATCTTTCGTGCCGCAGAACTTAGAGCAAAACAAACCGCAACCTCTGTTCTTTGGCAGCCCGTATGAGGACCCTATCATAGTGAATTTGGTTTCTCAAGAGGTATCAGTATCAAATGATCAGCGGATGGTTCCCCAGGAGTTCATCTCCGACGTTGAGGAAAACAATGGAGGAAACTAGCAGGAAGGATAAAAGGAGGCAAATCGCCAAGCGGAGTCAGGTCCCAATAGGTGCCAGGAGTACAGATGTTTGCAAGGATAGAATTGTCATCGAAAACAATTTTGTGGCACCTGTTGACAGGAGTACACATGCGACGATTACTATACCTGACACTCAGAAGACACCAAAGGCAGAGGCCTCAACCTCCTTACACAGAGACCCTAACTCCTTAGTGAAAGGGCATCAGGGAAATGGTAATGCTAAACAAGAGAGGGCTTTGTAAGAGGAACAAGTGCTTTTTATAGGAAATGCAGGGGCATAAGGAGATTCTTCACTTTGCAGACTGCTAATATGGTGGGGTCTGAGGTTCATGGAAATTTGTCAGATGTGAATAACTATGTCCGTGGTGCTGCCGTTCTTGTGGGTGACTGTAGCGTGAATAATCAAGCGAGACAGAATCCCTTGTTGAAGGAGGATGAGGCTGTGGTTGAGTTTAAGAGTCTGGGTACTCCGAATCAGAAGGTGTGGGGGAGGTTTTAGTCTCATCCTATTGTGAATAAGAATGATTCTGGGATAGGGACAAACATAAATCGACTAACTCTGGTTGTTAACAGCTCGCCTCACACTTAAGATTTAAAATGGGTTGCACTCAAGGAAGGTGACATATTTAATGATTGTATGATCCACTTCTACTCGGATCTGTTCTGTGATATGGTTAAAGGAGCATAAGAGGAACTATTAATCAAAGGATATGATATAGTGAAACCCTACAAAGTGATAGTTGAAGCTCATAATAGCATTATAGGGAGTAAAGTGAACAGCCCAATACTCCAATGTTCTGTGGAGACTTGGGGAAGGCGATTTGTTAGTGTTCAAAATGGCCCCTGTGACTCCAAAAGGGACTGGGAATGGCTCTCTGACACTCTCTCGAACTTTACAGGTTTGAGGCCAGGGTTTAGATAAGCATATGCCTCATGGGAGCAGGGCTAGCTGTGTTCCCCAAGTGTGTTTAAGGAATACTTAAGAAGAACTCCTCAGAACAACGCTTCCCAATTAAGCTGGAATACTAGGGGATTTAAATGTTTCTTAAATAAGGATATGATAGCCAGCTTGAAGGAGCATGGGGTTGTATTACTGCAAGGAATATGAGTCAGGGATGCCCCAGTGATTGGTAGATTTAGATATATATAAAAAAACAAAAAAGGACTAAAGGGTCGACCATTCGTGGGTCTGCTGATCGCAGTCAAGAATGATCTCACCCGTCAGTCGGAGCAGTGGAAGACTCCTTTGGATTCCATAGAAGTGGTGAAACTTACTCGCTCTTAGTCGGATGCATTCCGTCCCATTCTCCTCATTAACATCTATATTTACCCAGCTCTGGTTGCAGATCTTGCCATTTGAAACGAACTAAAGAAAGTCTTGTGGAAATGGTGGGTTATTCACCGTCAAGCTAAGGTCATTTGTGCCGAGGACTCTCATATTGATGTGAATTGTAGTAGTGATGGAAGTCCAAGAACTGACGGTTACTCATCCTTTACTAGTGGGAACTCTAGAAGAGTGGGATGGCACATTTTTATGAGTAAATGGAACATGTTCAGACTCAATGGTAACATTCCTGGGGATGTACCTATGCAACTAACCTGGTTTCGTTCCTTTTCTAACACCAGAATACATAACATATTTGTTTCATTTTCTAGTTTGGAGCAAGCGGTGGCCCTGGACATGTGAAGAAATCTAAGAAGTGATAATGCTACGCATGTCTTGATATAGAATGTCACTCCGAATTCTTCTAATGCCATTTTATCTAAATGTAACAACCTGGAGCTTAACTCCTCTCAAAATACATCCTTAACAGCAAGCCATGGTTTACACCTATTTGAACAAAGAGTCCTCACTCTCCTCTATACCCTTACCTTCGCCCTTACCCAACTCAGGCCTCTCTTGGCCCCCCTAACCCCATCCCTTCAACTCTCCTCTTTCTTGCCCATATGACCGGATGAGGTCTCTAGACAAGTCGACTCTATGCAAGTCTCTTCCAAACTGGTGGTCTGTTGCTCCTCCAGAACTATCAAGGACAACATTGCCTCTCTTGCTCCAGCCTTGGATGATTGCTACAATCACTCCTTTGCCAATAGCCCCTTCTCGCCACTCCTCAAGCACTGCCTTATTCACCCTCTCCTCAAAAAACCTGTCGACCACCCCTGCCTGGCTAACTACCACCCTATCGCTATTACCCCCTTTCTGGTCCAACTCTTGGAGAAGCTGGTCATCTACCAGATGATCCACCACACTGAATCTGTTGGTTGTCTCCCGACCACCAGTCTGGCTTCAGAGCAGTCAGAGGCACGGAAAGTGCACTCCTGAACACCCGTGAAGACTTGCTCTCTAATCTCGATTTCCTCTCTCCTTCCTTTCTGATCCTTCTTGACCTTTCCTCTGCCTTTGAAATGGTCAATCATGCCACCCTTTTAAATTCTGTGAAACCCTTGGCATCATGGACCTGGCACTGGACTGGTTGACCTCCTTCCTCTCTAACTGACGATCCCATGTTCAACTGTGGGCCTTATTTCTCCTTCATCACAATCTCCACCTGCAGAATCCCACAGGGCTCTATCCTCTCGCCATGGCTCTTCAAAATCTCCCTTGCCCCTCTAGCCCATTTGATTTCTGCCTTCTCTCCTCACTTCCATTGTTATGCAGATGACACGCAGCTCTCCTTTAAGCTTCCGTACACTGCCTCCCCTTCTTCTTCTCTCATTCCTGACTGTCTGACTGCTATACAGGTATGGTGTACTGCTAACACTCTCTACCTTAATGCCAGTAAGACTGACATCCTGCTTGTTGTAACACAAGCTCTTTTCTTCCCTCCTTCTCTCTGGCCTCCCTCCATGGGATCCCCCATCACCCTCCTGTGAGGCAAAAAACATTGGTGTCATCTTCGACTCCTCTCTATCCTTCTCTCCCTGCCAAGGAGGCCCCCCTAACAGCAGCAGCTCCTCAGAGGCATTCTCCCTTTCCTCACCTTCCCCCAGAAACTCAATGTCTTCAGAGTTCTGGTCCTCTCTAGGCTGGGCTACTGCAACAGCCTATTCCTCAATCTGCCTAAATCCTCCCTTCACCCTCTTCAACCAAGCCAGAATAGGACTGCAAGAGTTATGCTTGGCCTCAAGCCCAGGGACCGTATCTCTCCAGCCTTAAAGTCTCTCTGCTGGCTCCCGGTTGCTGAAAGGATCAAGTTCAAGACCCTCTCCATCATCCACAAGGCTTTCTGGAGGTTGGGACATCACTACATCCAACTCTCTCTCCCTAAATGCCTCCCTGCTAGAGACCTTTGGTCTTCTAGTGCCGACTCTTTGCAGATCAACCGCTTTTCCAAGCAGACAGTGGGAGGGTAGATCTCTCTCTTCCGCGGGTGCCTTCATCAGGAATAACCTCCCTGCCCCTCTCAGACTTGAGCCGGATCTCCTTAAGTTCCAGAAGCCTCTAAAGACCCTCCTTTTCTCTTCCTCATTCCCTCTCCCCTGCTAGTATCCCCTCTGTTGCTTTTGACTGGCTGCCTGGTTCCTTCAGATTCTTACAGGGCACCAGGTCCTTCCCGACCAGTCTACCCCCTGAACTTGGTCTCCCGTGACCCCGCCCCTTCCATGCACTTGCCCTACCGTGCTTGCTCCCCATGCACTACCCTTGCTGGGCCTGTACCCCTTCAGCCCATCCAGCCCGTTATTTGCGCTTAGCTCGTGGACCTTCATTCACCTGCACCATCTGTGGTCCCCTGGCACTTGTCCAACTTGCCTCCCCATAGCACACACCTAACCCATGGACCCTTCCCCCCTTACACCTCCCCCGCCATTGTGCACTGACCACTCCAACCTGCACTTCCTTCCCTCAGCATTAGCGCATTCCGCTCTGACTGGCACTTCCCCATCCCATCTCCCTGCACTTCTTACTGACCTTGCACATTGCGAATGACATAAGGCCTAGAAGAACTGTTTTTGTTTTCTTCATCCCTGTTCCTCCCTCCCTCTTTGTCCTGTTTTGCCTTGAAACACTATTTGCTGTACGGGCACATTATAAATACCCAATAAAATAAAACATAAAAAATGTGTGAATGGAGAATATGGCCTAAGAATATGAAAATAGTGATCTGTTCCCCACTGTAGTTTGCCTATAAAAGGTTGGAATCCTCCCACTCAGCCATACTCGCTTGTGTATAAGAATAAGAACAACAATACACCAGACATTGAAATAAGAAACCGGAAAAGAGAGTTGTGGTAAAATATTAAGAGGGTGTGGGATAATGCTCTGGGCTCAGATAATAGAAAACTGTTGGCTTGTAAGAGATTCAAGCAAGATACAAAAATTGGTTTAAAACTCATGAAGTTACCAAGTAAATTCTGAGTAACCAAAAAAGAGTGTCTAAATTGGTAAAATGTGATTCTAAAGGATTGTGGAGTTTACTGAATGCAACTAATAAGCTACTTTCCTCTTCTCAAATCAACTGCATTCCTGAAGTGGAGCGGATCAATCACTACACTGAGCTTTTTTTTAATGAACCAGGGGGAAGATCTTTCTGAAAGTTCATTAAATGGAATCCTGTGGTGTAGTAATTCTGATGGTGTGGACATGGAAAACTAAAAAAGCGTACAAATTCTAGAGCGCCAGGCCCGATGGCCTTTCTAATGCTATCCGAAAATGGAATGTTGGCTTATGGTCAGAGCTTTTGGAAATACTTTTCACTCAGATCACGAAGTAAGTAACTATACCAGACTCTTGGGCTGTCTCTATGGTAGTCCCGAGTTTCAAAAAGGGAAACAGCCACGTTCCATTACATTATAGACCAATTTCCCTGATAGACTCCTCTTGTAAGGTTTTATCCAGCATAGTGGTAAGGGATATAATATCCTGTTTGCAGGATGCAGAGTGACGAAGCCTGACCCAGACATGGTTTAGACGGGGACTGGGCACTTCTATGAATGGATTTGTAATATCTCTTCTCCAAAGAAGATCCAGGATTGCAGGCAGGTAGCCGCTATTTCTAGCGAGCGCTGACATGTCTGTGGCCTTTATTAGGAACAATTGCTGTAAATATGGGCTTAAGGTAGGGCTGTGTCCTTGCCCCCATATGGTTTAACCTCTTTAGCTCCGATCTAGTTTCAGCCTTTCAAAATGCTTCATACTTCGCACCCAGAATTGGGGAGCTGGAAGTGGGATGGCTTGCCTATGCGGATAAACACAGAGACGCCTAGTGGCCTGAAAAGAAGGCATGAGAGTGTCGCGGCCTATGTTAAGGAGAATAATCTTTTACTTAACCCAGTCAAATCTCATATCTTGCATTATAATGTTAAAGGGGTCCCTAGGAATTTTAAATGGTATATTAACGGGGAACACAATGAGGTGGTTGACATTCTGGTCTATTTAGGGTACTTGTATGCCACCAAAAAATATATGCAGCTGGTGAACAGGAAAATTCAAGCAAAAAGTGAGCGGTTCATACAACAAATGAGGATGATCCAGAGAAATGATTGCTAACATTCTTTATTGCCAGTGATCAAATTGTATAGACTCTAGGTTACACCAGCACTACTAGATAGTATAGAATGTTTACTTCATGGAATTAGGGAGTTTCTTAATACCCTGAAAGGTAAAATCTTGTGTGCGGTTCTTAATCTGCACCCCTTTCGGTGCCTCTAGAGGCTATCCACTTTGAATTGAGTCTGGACTCGTGGTGGTACGTGTATAAACTCAGTAAGCTAAGGCTGTATCGTAGGGTCTTGACAGACTGCAATGCAAATCTCTTCAGAAAACTCTGAGGTTCTTATCGAGTGGGTTCTGAGAAGGTACTGCATGCATTTTTTGGAGAATGCCAGACTTTATTAGTAGAAGCATCTATACCACTAGATGAAGAATTGTCACTTATTAAGAAAAAGCTAAAAACCTGGGGGCGTATGAAAATTGGGAGCAGTTGAGCAGTTTTAGATTATACAAGGAACACACTAGCTCAGCAGCAGTTGTCTCTTCGGTTTCATCCCACCAACAGTATATGGAGAAAGCCCCTTCAAGGGCCTTTAGGGACAGCCCATTATGTTTCTGTGTGAATTGTTTTCATACCCTGGAGGTTTTGGGTCTTCTTTTCGGCCTTGAGGAAGGACAAAGCTTTTGCAGGAGATGGATGAGAAGGAAACATTATACCATCACCTCTTAGAATGTGAAACACTTTTCAGAAACGTATATGTTACTTTAATCGTTTTATTTATTCAACTTTATTGGTGTTTACAAATGATTTGTGGAGACGCTTACTAACCATCGCCCTCCCTCGATTGCCCTGACGTCCATTTTAGAGGACATTTGTGGGCAGTTAAGAGATACCCCAGCTTACTGAAGCTGGTTCTAGCGCTCTCTGATTGGGAGATGTATGTGCCTTGGAGAGATGTATGGGACTTTTATATGCTGTCATGCATAACTTTTATGTGTCCATGAAAGTGTTTTAATCTGTGTTCTGTATTTGCATTTATGAGATTCTGTATGCATGAGACTGTGATCAAATTTGAAACACACACTGTAGTAGTGACTACGAATCAATTTTGTAAATAAGCATATTACTTTTCTTTTTTAGAGTATTTGTGACAGGTTTTATGTAAAACTTTCCACAAAAAATATGTAAATTAAATAAAATGAGGCAACTCATGCAGCTATGTGACCCGAACAAAGGAGCAACGCACATGGCCATTAGCACCAGCATAAAATACGATACACTGTGTTTATAAGGGCAGTAAAAGGAAAGGTCCAAAGCTCGCCATATAAATGCAAGCAGGTCAACTTTACTGCAACTTTAACATGACTGGCACGGAAAAATGCTGTAAATGCCCCAACCCCTCCCACCCCCCGCCATGTACGTTTTGTGGGGATAACAGGTCTGTGGTAGAAGTGCTTGGTCCCCAAGCCCTTAGCATGATCCCTGCTGTTGCACCTAGTGGGTTTGATCTCCCATGCATGAAGAGCTATTGCGATGAGGAAAACAATGGGCAGGAAGGGAACCTTAAGAGATCTGGGAATAAGGAAACAAGTTGCAGGCCATGCTCGTGGAACAGCCCTCACACTCTTCGTCAGCAAGGTCACCTGGTCCATTTGGTCCACCTAGATTGCCTTTCACTTGCCGCTATACTCTGCTTCCGTATAGTGCTGCGCGGGGCATATGTTGTCCCAAGTTATTTAAATAACTCTACGCTGGAAGCACCAGCGGACAGGTAAATCACACATTTACCCTTATACCTACGCTTCAGCAAAAGCACTCGAAAACACCCAAAAAAATGAGAGTGCTTCCAGCGTTTTACTGAATCCTGTCGGTCTTCGCACACTTACATATTTTCCACACTCACAACTCAGGGAACATCCATTGCTAACTCTGTCCCTGAAACCTTTTCATCAAACTCATTCTGTAAGCATGCTTCTGATCTTCAGTGCACTCAATCATAACAACACAGAGCGATCTGAAAAGATAACTCAGCAAGTTTTGAGAACGTGGAATCCAATATTTCTCACTATGTAAGTACCTGCTATTGTTATTATGTAGCTAGTTACTTACATAAACGGCAGAACCTACCTCTAAAAACACAATAAATGCAATTGCTTGTTCAGTGCTGTGTCCTGGCCCTAATGCTTTCCGACATAATCAATAATCACAGTAACGTATGGCATGATAATGAGGTCTTTTATTTGTTTTGGCTATAAGGTTGCACCTAAGCACCACCTGTTAGCCGGAATAAAAGCATTGGCGTACCGATCAGATGGAGGTGTGATGTAAGGAGGGGCACACAGCTTGAAGGTGTTGTTTGGTTATTCACCCATCATCTACCTTCCCATCTCCACACAAAACACACCACTTTGTGCTAGCTCAGTCACTTACTTACATCAAAGTGCATCCTGCAAAGGGCCTGAGAGTGTTATTTATAAAAAATCTTCTGAGAGTTAATGGCTTAATTGCAGATCTAAATGTGCTGCTGGTCTAATAAACTGTGTTGACCTTAGGTGCCTTCAGCTACATCATTTAAAATCAATATGTGTATTCTGGCATCTGTTCCTAGCACTGAAGTCCTGTTAAAAAAACAATATTTGAACAGGCAACAGTTTAGCTTTTTTACCTGTATTATATAGACATGTGCCAGGCACCTTTATCACATGCTGAAGTACTCACACACTTTTCCAGCTGTTGCCATCTTATAGACAGGTAGTACCATTATATAAGTGGTTGCCAGATGCCTATCCCATGCCTACACAAACGCCAAATCTGTTGGCTTTACTAAGGCTTTCCTTAAATAGTTTGCAAACGAGACAACTGCAATGTTTCAAGGAACCCACATTACTAGATGGGATGTTCTTTGTGAAAGAAGCTCTTTTGAGGGGTCAGCCTGACGCGTTCTCTAAAATCCCAACAAGACCTCACAAACTATGCAGCAGACACAGCAGGATTTCAAGGCTGAGTGCACTGAATTAGCAAAACTACAAAGTCAAAACCTGCTGCACGAGCTGGGCCATGATTCAACTATCCATGACTGAAGACTTGGATCTCCTGTGAGCCTGATACATACGTACAGTGCGTGCAGCACATACGTGTCGAAGCCTCAGCACCCTCAGATGACTTAAAATGTCTTTTGGAAAAGAAACAGATAACTGCCCTATGCTCTGGAACCATCTAATTGATGAAGGCCAGTGATATCACTGGATGCTAAAAGAAGATAACCGTAGACAGACCGTAATAAAAAAAACGCAAGGAGTAGTGTGACAGCAAAACCCTTATCACTAGGGGTGAGTGAAGTGATTCTAAACACAATTCCAACCACTCCTCTACCTTTGGGTGGTTCGAATCACGTGAATCTTTAGAACATTTCTGGAAATTCATCTCAAAAAGTTCAAGGCCCCCAGGTGTAAAGAAATATGGCCCTGTAAATGAAGATCGGCTACCACCATCTTCCACCCTAGAACATACCCTACTGCCCTACTGGATGCTGTTAGGCTACCCAATGGCATTGGGGCGCTTACGCTTATCATTTCCAGTGCTCTTCTGCCTGAAATAGAAACAAACGCATACACCATTCTTGAGGTGCTTGTAGGTGAGGAAGGGAAGCCAAGGGGTGCAGTATGGAGCTAAAGGAGGCTGGTTCTCACCACCAAAAGTGACCAAGGGATCACTTTTGGGAGAGTTTGCTTATCCCCACGACTGCAAGAAATGGGCGGGAACAAGACGTAGCAGCGCTCCGGTAAAACACATCTTGCCAGAGCCCTGCTCTATCCCATAGACCCAGAGGCTAGCACCGGACTCTCCCAGATCCTGCGCTTCAACGAGCAGACTGCTTTCAGAAGCCTCAGCATGGAGTGCTGCCGAGTCATCTGAAAGCAGTCTGCTCGTTGAAGCACAGAATGCTCATGCGTGCTATGACTCCATAGAGTGCTCCCCTTTCACCAGGCCCGAGGGTTAGCACAGAACATTGCCAAGCAGATCTGTTCTGAAGCAGCATTATCACATGTATTGCTCCAGCTGTCCAAACTGGTATGTATGTGCTGAAATGTAGACATCTCTTTATTGTTGTGAGTCTTGTGACCAATCAAAACAGCAGAATCCAAGTTCCATTATTCGCTTTTAAAGGTTTCTTACTAAGACATGTTAAACATTTAAAATTGTGGACATTCTGATGTTCCCATAATGCTCTTTGCTTTTATGCAAATTGACAGGATTGGGATCTATGAAGAAATACTGTGTGTTGTGTAACTTGGCCTCATTCCCACAGCCCCGCCCCTCCAAAGAGGTGATGGTTCCCCCAGTAAATATTTTCCATATCCAGCACTGAGTCCACCTTTGACTCTAATGCATAAGCGTAAAGAGGAACTGAGGACAAAGCAATTTAGCACTGGAACCATCGGCGTAATTTTAGGGGGGGCACAAGGGTGCTTGCCCCCCCAACTTACATAGCTCACCATTGTGTCCCCCTCATTTGACAGGGCCCCCCCCAACATTTTCAGCAAAGTTACTCCACTGAATGAAACAGTAAAGCTTTTAATGACTGTCAACAACAGTATGAAGTGCTCTAATCATACATTGTAATCACACAACCCCCTCTAAATTCAAAAACACTGAGAAGCTCTGAGATAATATAAAGTATTTTTAGTTTTGGCTATTAGGTGGCGCTGAATGCACTATCTTTGAGCTGAAACTATTGTAATTAAAATAAGAGCTTTAAAATAAGAGCCTCAAATAGGAGCTGTGAATGAGGGTCTGTAATCCATTTCAATGGAGATGACATATGAGGGTGGATACATAGGCTTTTGGTGTTGTTTGGTTATGTGGTAGTAGTAAAATCTTTATTTCAGTGGTGACACACCATAAAAGATCACACAAGAAAAACACAAGAATAACACAACCTTAAAACAGATACAAAGCATAATAAATGGCTACAAAGCTTTAGGGCAAACAAAACCGCTTCTTAAAAGCATGATTAAAAAAAAGCTACAATTTCTACTAATAACGTGCCACATTTTAATAATTCAAGTGTAATAAAAGAGGATATTACATCTAGACGAAACTAGACTGGCTTCAACCAATGGGATCTCTCACTTGCATAGGAAGGACAAAAACAAAAAAAGTGAATTTTGTCCTAAACTGGAGCAAGACAGCAGGGACATAGAGCAGACAAATTCTCTCCTCATTTACAAGTATAACACGCAAGCAGCAAAATGCCACATCTAAATTTCGAAAATATACCCTTCTCTTTCGCATTCAAATGGAGGTCCAAGTACTGCTCAAAATCCCAAATCTTTTTAATCGAAAGATATTTAGCCGCCGCTTACTCATAATGCAAAGGTCAATCATCATACCCCATGTGAAATGATTAAAAAAAGGCTGAACACAGATTTTATATCCAGATCCCAATTTTTGGGGATTTGACCATAGGTCAGCAAGTACAATGTTAGTAAGGATAGTTTGCACATGCTTAAACCACGGCAGTGATCTTTCTCCAGTTATGGAGAGCAACTCTTCGAGCCCTTCCCTATATGGTGCAAGAGCCTCTGAGTTCCAAATCCTCAGCCAGTACAACACGGGCAAGAGCATAATGATGCATTTAATCTGGACTCGGCCTACTTCACAGGCAGCTGCAACAGAGGGTGCAGTAATAGACAACCCCAATAGTCTTTTGAAAAATGTAATCTCAGTCACTTAAATACTGTAATCTCAGTAACTTAAATACTGTAGTCACTTAAAAAATGTAATCTCAGTCACTTCTCCCTTTCCTCTCTAAACTTCTTGAGCGCCTTGCCTACTCTTAACTCTCATCCTTTGTCACTAATCTCTCTCTCATTCCCCCCTCTCAATCTGGATTTTGCCCGAAACACTCTCCTGAACCTGCCCTCACTTACATCCTTAACTCCCTCCTCACTGCCCAACACTCTAAGCAATCCTCTGTCCTTATTCTTCTTGATCTCTCGGCCGCCTCCGACACTGTTGATCACCCCCTTCTCCTCAACACTCTCTCCTCCTTTGGTTTCAATGGCTCTGTACTCAATTGGCTTTCCTCTTACCTCTCCTCCCACTCTTTTTCTGTTTCCTGGGGCGGCCGCTCCTCTCCTTCCCACCCTCCTGAATACAGAGATCCCCAAGGCTCTGTGCTTGGTCCCTTCCTATTCTCACTCTAGACCTCCCTCCTTGCCCCTGTGATCTCCTCTTTTGGCATATCTCACCATTTCTATGCCAATGACACACAGCTCTTTCTTTCCCTCTCTTCCTTCTCTCCTGATCTCCACCTTAAACTTTCCTCCTGTCTCACTGGTATTAAAAACTAGATGTTTCCCGCTTTCTTTCCTTTAACTCTGACAAAACCAAAGTAGTTTTCTTCCCTTCCAACTCCCTTCCCGCGTTCTCTCCTTCCCCTTTCATTAATTTTCCTCCCTCTAATCTCACTTTCTCCCCCCACGCTCGTAACCTCGGTTTTCACTTTGACACTTCTCTCTCTTTTTCCCACCAAATCTCACTCACCTCTCGTGCTTGTTGCTACCACCTCTACAATATCCGCAAAGTTCGCCCCTCTCCTTCTTTTCATGCTACTAAACTCCTAATCTCCTCCCTTATCTTTTCTCGCCTCTTCTACTGCTCCTCCTTACTTTTTGGCCTTCCTACTTCACATCTTGCCCCCCTCAAATCTAATTATCACTCTTCCATCCGTGCTCTCTGTCTCCTCTCCCCCCGTGACTCCATCTCTGCTTCCCTTTCCTCCATTGGCTGGCTCCCCTTTCATTCTCATATTAAATTTCACTTCCTCTGTCTAGTGTTCAAATCTCTCCACGATCTTACCGCCCCTTATCTCTCTTCCCTTCTCTCATTTTACACGCCCTCTCGTCCCCTTCGTTCCGCTGACCACTTCCACCTCACTGTTCCTCTCTCCCCCTTTGCTTCCTCCCGTTTCCGCTCCTTCCAACTCCTGGCCCCCCTCCACTGGAACTCCTTGCCTCTCTCTATCGGCTCTTCTCCTACCCTTTCCTCTTTCCGTACCTCCCTCAAATCTCTCCTTCTCCATTCCCCACCATGACACCCGCCCCTACTCTCACTCCCCTCTCCTACCCCATTTCCCCTCCTCCCCCCTTATCCTCTCCAACCCCCTCCTTCCAACCTCCACCTACCTTCCCTCCCTCTTCTTCCTAGCCCTCTCCCTCCTCTCCCCTTCCCCTCCGAATAATTGCTCTACATTCTGTTTTTGGTGACTGATTCATGTTTGTAATTCGCTTCTGTTGTTATAATTTTTTGTTATGTTAAATGTACCCTGTTGTTGTAACTGTACAGCGCTTTGGTATAAAGCGCTATATAATAATAAATACAATACAATACAATACAATACAATACAAATAGACGCGCAGTCAGCCCATCCCCATAACTCGGCTCCATAGGAGATTGTCGAAACCACTTAGATTGAGTTTAATATTAGTCGTATCAAAAGTACCTCACCCCACAAATGGGAGACCATGCTACTAATAAGGTCACATTGTCAAGCGCCGTCAGCTCCTCACAGACTGCGATGCCCATTTTAATTTGTGAGAAAAGACCAAAGCCAGATAATTAAAAGAATCCACCAACTCCATTAGCTGATCATTTAAATAAAATGTGGTTACTTAGCAAAAATAACACCCACAGGGGGCACAAATCATTGTCTTCATTGTTGACTGATTAATACAAAGGCCTTTTGCATCACATAATTTCCCAAAGACATCAAGCTGATTTTGAAGCCCCACCAGTGTTTTGTCCAGAAGAACTGTATCGCCTGCAAAGAGAAGTAGGCTCCATTTGTGAGATCCCAAACCTGGAGCATCCTTGGCCACTTTGTGCAAATAAGAGGCAATATCATTAATACATAGCAAAAATAAAAGGGGAGCCAGCACACTTCTCTGCCTGACTCCAATGCCAATTGGCACTGGCTCCTTCATTTCATCATTGGGCCCTCAATGAATAAAAGCACTGTTAACAGAGTACAATTACCTAATGGCACGTCCTAGCCTCAATGGAATTTGCAACCTCTCCAAGGACACCCACATGTGGTCTCTAGGAACAGTGTCAAAAGCCATTTGCAGGTCAACAAAGTACACTGGTTTGAAAATGTAAGCATACATATGTGTGCAATAAAAGATCCAACCTCATGGCCTGGCCAAGTGTAGAGTCCCCTGGGTGAAAGCCCGCTTGTACTTGTGAAAGGATGACTAAATCATCCACCCATTCCTGTAACCGATGTAAAATGACCCTTGAATAAATCTTAGCCAAGTAGCCAATCAGAGAAATGGGCTTGAAATTTGATGGTAACTTTGGGTCTCCCTTCTTAAAAATAGTAAGTATAACAGCTTTTCTCCAACTATTCAGAGGAATATTTGTAGAGAAGACACCATCAAAAAAATGTAGTAAAAAAGTGCACCCAAATACCGGGTTCACTCCTAAACATGTCGGCTGGGAGAAAATCAGGACCCGGGGCTCTGCCACTTTTCTGCTAAAACACTGCTCCTTCCACTTCCTTGGGAGTGATAGCATCCAGCCTGGGCACCATGTCTTGAGCACCTATCCATGGCTTCCTTGAAACTACACCCATGATCTTCCCACTGGATCAGGACGTGTGTCTGAGCGAATGTACAGAGCAGAATTGGATATACCATTCTGGGTTAATATTATATGACGTTGACTCCTGCTATGGCTTGATATTAGACTTGGCTAAATGCCAAAACATGTTACTGTTTTTTGCCCATAGCCTGTCAAATTCTTGCACCATGTTCCCCCTTTTTCCTAATCAAGAGGGACTTGTAGGCAGATCCTGAACTTGCAACATTGCCTGAGCTTTTACTCTCACTATTTTTGAGTGCTTTTAAAAGATCCGCCTTAGCTGCTCTGCACTCCCCATCAAATCAACGACGCAGCTTAACACCAAAGATCGGAGTCCCTCTAACCCAACGTTATCAGAGGAGCTACCCTAGCGACCACAGACTTATAAAAATCATTATGTGGAAAACATATAATTACGCGCACCGTGAAGTACTTGAAAGTACTTTTTACTGGTGCAGAGCTTTGTTCCCACGTTTTCTCACTGCTGGCTGGCTCCTGCCTTAAGAGCGCTACTGGTGCCGTGCTGACAACTTATCTCCAGGAGGAACGTTTATGCAGTAACACTGCACTGCCTTGTACCCTTTAAGAAATAAGACTCTCTTGACTGGTGGCCCCGACCTGGACTTTGCCGCCCCTTCCACCCTTTCAAATTGCCATCAGGCAGCGCACCTGCGTGCGCACCGTGAACTACTTGAAAGTACTGTTTACTGTTCATGGTGCACAGCGCGGGGGCTGGCATAATTGCTTAAAAAGGGATCCTAATGTTGATCCGTCTTACCTCACATTCCCTATAAAAGATGAGACTGATCAAAAGTGGATAGGAATCATATGTCTCCCACAAATGTATGTATTTATGAGAACTAGTGGACATAATCAAAAACAACCACTTTACGTTGTTTGACTTGCAAAGATTAATATTACTGCATCATTTTATATCAAGTTTTCTGTTTTTTTCTTCATTTTATTTTTGCTTGCAGTTGTTTGTTGTTTTTTATATTTTTATATTATTGCACAATTTTATGCTGATTCTTTTATTATTTATACTCATTTGTTCTTATAATTTGGTATGGCAGCTGGTCCATACTCTTTGAAAACAGGCATGCCGTGCAATATCAATGCTGACCTAGCTGAACAACCACTGAATGTCGAGGTTAAGAAAAAAACACAATTGCCTCCCAAATCCAAAATAGGAGGCGTGCAAAAAAGGATACAACGCTCTGTCTCTCCGGCCTCTGATATACGCCAATTTTGCACTGGTGACCTGACAATGCGTGAGTTAAAAGTACAAAATTCTAGTGCCTCAGGCACAACTGCTCACGCAACATCTAAATCTCTGAACTTATTGTTGACAGATGTAGCCAAACATTCTAACAATAACACATCAACTTATAAGTGTCACACTAATTCTAGTGCCAACCAACTGCACTCGGGATTAACAAATCCTACTCCAGAATCTATAATCGAAGCAACGCCCAGTACGTCCTCAAACATATCATGCTCCTCATTTGTTGCCTCCAGTACCCAACTGGAGACACACTTAGAAGCACTAAATAGGCCCGACTCAGCGCAGGTTATAGAAAATTCTGATTTAACAATGCTCTCTGCATACAATAGCGGTGAACTGATTGCAACACAGCCTCTTATACCATTACATAGCCATTTATTGGCACAAGACACTGAGCTGCTAGATTTGCCTGTGCCATCATGCACAGTCCGCGCACAACACAACTTGCGAGCAGCTCATGAGGCCATGGTCATTGCAGGCGAGATAGACGAGGATATGATTAGTTTCATGAACATATCTAATACCACCTGCATAGATGCCACAGATGTTATGTATATTTGTTCAAATACTGGTGACATGACTTAGTTGAGTCAAGGGAGCAACATAGTCACAACTCAAAAAGGAACACCCTCCAAACAACTGTCACTTCTTAACCTCCAACCAATGGCGATAGAGACAGAAATTCCATCTAATGAATTGTCCTAACCTCCAGCCATGTTTGACAAATCTCCAAGATGCTCATCTAACAATTCGGTATCATTTATTGCGCCCACCCCTCGGGGGACACATTTTGATGAGCCACCCTCTGACCATAACTTTTTTATTAATGGCCTTCGAGCTGGTCAACCCTCCTCCGGGAAGCCCCACCTCTTAACAATACACTAAGTGCCATGAACACAGCCTTGATGGCAATAGCAAGACTGTACGAGGTCCTGTAAACTAAAATAAATACTCAGATGCAAAACTTACAACAAATACAAAGAGAAGGGTTAAAGATGTTCGACATACCCAAATCATCTGTTGTTGCGTCACCCTTGTTGGCCTCTAAAGCTTCAGGGGTTCTTACTATGGCCCCCCAAACTGATTTTTGTGGAAACCAGATGAATGCATCACATAGTGAGCAAACAATGCAACAGAATTCCTGGGTGATGGAAATACCGAAGATTAAAGAATGTATCACTGACATCACCCATGACACTCAAAGTGAGAGGCAGGCAACCATTGGTAAAACATTAAAAAATATAGTTTGCCTGGATAAAATCTGTGAGGGGGTTGAGATTTGTGCCCAGATGGACATCCAAACCAAAACATCGACAGTGAGCTCCAGTCCGGATGATGTCATAGAAATGGCCAATCCCAACCTGTTAATAGATTTGGATCAACCTAGTTCTAAAAAAGTTCAAGCCCTGGTGCAACATCATAGCCTGAAACTGACTAGCCCCTTTTCCCTTATGGGAAAGACAGCGATCTGAATTGAAAAGAAAGAAACCAGCGATGCTACCTAAATGCAAAATCCCAAAAAATCCACCAATGAAAAAGATATGCATAAAAACGAGTGACCCAGATACTATTAAACTGCAGGGCTCAAACCCAACACAATTGAGTCAGCCTAATACAACTCAAATTTCAAATGTGCCTTTTCCCCAGGAAAATGAGCCTCTAAATTTGTTAGTGGCTTTGATATCTAACCCAAATTCAAGAGATAATAACCAACCCCTCCACCATGAACAACAAGGAGTTAATTCACAAATCTGCCCTCTCAATTATTGAAAGGGCCAACTGCCAAACATGGTGACGTGATCCCCTCGATGACAAAGCCTCAAATAACAAAAAGATCTAGTAGCTCAGATTTTGTGGGTTCTGATCGGCAGGCCCATGCTCATGGAACTTACTTACACTGTCATCGCTTGGTGATGTCTTCTCGCCCACATCCTTTCATCAAATATGATCTAAATCGAATGAGTATTTTGAATATCTGTGCAGAGATATCAACCCTTCAAGACCTAACAAGTACAGACATTGACTTAGTGTAATTCATTAATCACAATGACTTCTCTAAAGTAAGATTATTCATGCGATCAGGGATCACATTGAATGCACTGTGGCAAACAAGAGCAGAATTCTACAATTTAGGTTTTTCAAGAGACGCCTTAATTGCTTAATTGACACCTACACCATCTTCTAGAATCTATCCCAACATCACGAACATGCACCAGTCTAATCATTCAAGCAAGACTTCATTTACAGACTCCAATCCCCACCAACATAACTCAAAACAATGCACGGCAGACGAAGACATCAAATTGATCTCCTGGAACACGTATGGCCATAGACACTTCTTAAATACGTGGAACATGGAATTAAATGACTTTGACATCATCATTCTCCAGGAGACATGGCTTGTCATGAACCCACATGGGACCCATACTACATCATCATGACTCCCGCGATCAAGAACTTGTTTGGCCGCCCAATGGCAGGCCTCTTGGTTGCGGTCAAAAAATCCTTAAATCTGCGAATAATATCATGTTCTTCTCCACCGCCTTATATTCAAATAGTAAAGCTACACAAGGCACCTGTTACAATTGTAATTGTTAACTTGTATTGGGGAAAACAACAATTACCAGCAGAGCAGTTCTTTTCGCACATTTCTGATGTGCTTAACTCCTTAATAATGGATCAAACTATAAATCACACAATTCTTATGGGTGATTTAAATTTACATCTACTGTCAAGCAAGTCCAAAAGTCACTCGCCTCACGAGTTACAGTGGACGGAAATGATGAGGGATAGAAACCTTATAATGTTAAATGGCTCCGTATTTGGGGACATTCCAGGCAAAGCTACCTGCAACTGGATTTATTGATAGCACATTTGGATTATATGTATGTGGATGTTGGCCTCATGGACATGGTAACTTCCCTGACAGTGTGTGAGACAGACCTAAGTGATCATTACCAACGATGCTTGGCATGGAAATGGCCAGGTCGGCTTCATCCTGCTAACTTAAACATATAACAGAATTTACAATCCATTGAAATCAATCAGGCAGGGAACTGTATCAAATGGACCGATCACAAGCTTATAATGTATACTCATGCATTAGAAATTGACTTGGGAGCTTCATTTGATAAAGAAGGAGGCTGCTATATCCACTCTATGCAAATATTCACTGAAATGGGGCCAAATGGAAGTCGGCATGATGTTAGGCATGCTCATGCATTCGATCCAGAGCTTAAAATAAGGAAAAATCAGCTGCGCAAAGATATACGACATCTCTCTATAAATCTAACAAAAAAGAATATTGATTTTTATAAAAAGTCTAAAACAACTCTACAAGAATTGGTGTCGTGCGCGGCGATCTGTGCAATATCAAATGGATGGCAAGAGAATGATGACCCAGATCCTGGCCAAATCAACTGGTGGCATATGGTCCTTGCTTAACGAGGCATCTCTCTCACCCCAAGGTGCTCTGCAAACCAATCCAATCCCAGAATCTATATGGTCTGAATATTATGCTGGCCTCTATCGGACCCCCTTTCCGCAAGTCAAGCTGAATTGGATAGTCTTAAAAATGAATTAATATTTTGACTTCGACATGGATGATATAATGCATTGCATTTTAAAACTGAGTAGATCATGAGCAGCCGGTCCAGATGGACTTCACAATTTAACGATAAAGCAGAACCCAATCAGATGGGCAGCCATCTTATATAAAATCTTTAAACATACATTGCAGACCGGCCAGATACCCTGTTCATGGAAAAAATCCATAATAGTTCCAGTATATAAAAAAGGTCTCAGGAGTGATCCAAGATCGTATCGACCTATCGCCCTCTTGGACTGTCCTGGAAAGATCTTTGCACGTCTGTTGTTAGCTGCATTTAATGTGTGGCTGACTACACGACAGCTTTGGGATGAATTTCAAACTGGGTTCGTAGCAGGCCTTGGAACATCAATCAATTTGCGTTCCATGCCGTACCTCGAGAGTTGCTTTTTAAGAAACGTTTGGATAAGGGCTGTCCCTGGTCGATCCTTCAATGGATAATCCAGCTTCACTCCGACACTAGCATCCAAGTCCGCCTCCGTAGAGACGGTTTACTGTCCGCCGACATCAAAACAGATCGCGGCTTGAAACAGGGATGCCTTTTAGCATCTGCAGTATTTAATGTTTTCATCTGGGACATTGGCCATAGTTTCAAGGGCCTGAATATTGATGCCCCAAGAATTAGGGGAATTAGGGGAACTCCCATAAATTGGCTTTTATACGTCGATGATATGGTTCTCCTATCAAAAACACCACAGGGACTCAAAACTATGTTAAAAGCACTCGACGAGTATGCGCAAACTAACTTCATCTCGGACATTGGCCATAGTTTCAAGGGCCTGAATATTGATGCCCCAAGAATTAGGGGAATTAGGGGAACTCCCATAAATTGGCTTTTATATGTCGATGATATGGTTCTCCTATCAAAAACACCACAGGGACTCAAAACTATGTTAAAAGCACTCGACGAGTATGCGCAAACTAACTGCATATCTATTAATGCAACCAAAACACAGATTATCCAATTTGGAAATCGGATGCAGAGATGTCGCACATATTCGTGGATACTACAAAACAGAGCCTTGAGTGTGGTTACAAGATATACATACTTGGGAACCTTGATAAACAACCATCCTCTGATTTACCCTATGAGGAAGTCCAACAAGCCAAAGTACATACTGCTATATAGCAAGCCAGAATTATTAGAGCGAAATTCTGCAAACATTCAGTACATCCCTTGCTAGTCTACTGTAACATAATTAGCATTTTAATGTATGTAAGAAAATACTAATTTGTGTTAATTTTCCTGGTTTTAGAATTTGCAAAATGTTAATTTTATCTTTGTTGGTTTTAGAATCTGCAAAATGCAAGATGTAAAATGTTGAATGGTTGGAAAAATGTATTTTTCTATAGCCAAAACAATTATAAATAAATTAAAAAAAATAATTATGCTGCGAGAAAGCCACAAGCACAGGGAGACAAGCCTTAGAAATTGAAGGAAGTAGATTCCTTTGAATCACAGATGACCAGAACTGTTTCCGTGGGCCACCCCTATGGCTCTCATCTGAGCCAAGCATTTCAAGTGAGAAACATTCCACAAGCGGGTCATTGTCGCTCTCAGTGCGTTTGGTTATGTGTCCACTCATTTAACGCCCATTTCTTAGTCAAATCAAAATTATTTCCACCCATTCCCACCAAACCCCACCCAAAACCACACTCCTTTTGCACTCTTGCCTTGCATTTGTATTGTGTGCTGAATTTATCAGCCATTTTTACTTCCAAAATGTTGGACGCTATTTGTTAATGTTTTTAAAAAGTTCTTTTACTTTTTTTATTTTTAAAAATATATACCATTGCTTTTAAGCTATGCAATATATTTTTATTTATGTTTTCTTAAAAGTAAACAACTGTTTTAGATGTGTTTTGTTCAACAATGTCTCTGAAAATGTCCATGTGTTTTGAATGGAAACAGTA